>NC_056063.1:6747268-11747268 GCF_016772045.2 Ovis aries | reverse complement strand
ATTGATCGCTGAGGAAGGCTTTCTTATCTCTTCTTGCTATTCTTTGGAACTCTGCATTCAGATGCTTATATCTTTCCTTTTCTCCTTTGCTTTTAGCCTCTCTTCTTTTCACAGCTATTTGTAAGGCCTCCCCAGTCAGCCATTTTGCTTTTTTGCATTACTTTTCCATGGGGATGGTCTTGATCCCTGTCTCCTGCACAATGTCACAAACCTCATTCCATAGTTCATCAGGCACTCTGTCTATCAGATCTAGGCCCTTAAATCTATTTCTCACTTCCACTGTATAATCATAAGGGATTTGATTTAGGTCATACCTGAATGGTCTAGCTGTTTTCCCTACTTTCTTCAATTTGAGTCTGAATTTGGTAATAAGGAGTTCATGATCTGAGCCACAGTCAGCTCCTGGTCTTGTTTTTGTTGACTGTATAGAGTGTCTCCATCTTTGGCTGCAAAGAATATAATCAATCTGATTTCAGTGTTGACCATCTGGTGATGTCCATGTGTCGAGTCTTCTCTTGTGTTGTTGGAAGAGGGTGTTTGCTGTGACCAGTGCATTTTCTTGGCAAAACTCTATTAGTCTTTGCCCTGCTTCATTCCACATTCCAAGGCCAAATTTGCCTGTTACTCCAGGTGTTTCTTGACTTCCTACTTTTGCATTCCAGTCCCCTATAATGAAAAGGACATCTTTCTTGAGTGTTAGTTCTAAAAGGTCTTGTAGGTCTTCATAGAACCGTTCAACTTCAGCTTCTTCAGTGTTACTGGTTGGGGCATAGACTTGGATTACTGTGATATTGAATGATTTGCCTTGGAAACGAACAGAGATCATTCTGTCGTTTTTGAGATTGCATCCAAGTACTGCATTTTGGACTCTTTTGTTGACCATGATGGCTACTCCATTTCTTCTGAGGGATTCCTGCCCGCAATAGTAGATATAATGGTCATCTGAGTTAAACTCACCCATTCCAGTCCATTTTAGTTCGCTGATTCCTAGAATGTTGACATTCACTCTTGCCATCTCTTACTAACCATCACTAGCGTATCATTAATTATGTATCAGTGATGTGGTCATCTTAGTATTAATTTTTGTGAAATGTCACTATGCAGAGGGAACAGGGAAGGGCATCTTTTATGATTGTGTATATGATGAATTTCATAAATTTGGAGATGGATTGACTATATGATTTTGGATATAAGTTTAGTGAAATATCAAACATAATCCATCCTGTTTCTCCATGATTGCAACATATAAATATTGAAAGGTTAATTACTATGTTCAGCTGAATTTAAAGTGGAAATCCTAAAACAAAATCTTGGCACAAAAGTGTCAAGCAAAATTATTCTTTGTGTATAAATGTAGTAATTGTACAAACTTGTGCAAAATTTATCTTTGGGTATCTTAGTCTCATTAAATAAATAATACATGATAGCCTATGATAAAATGTTTAATATAAAGTAGATCAAAAATATTAATGCTTCATAATATTATGGAGAAAACGTTCAACATAAAATAACAGGTATTAGTCAGACCAACAAACAAGAAAATCACAACTTGAATAAGAAAAGACAATCAACTGGTTCAGCATGTCAGATGTTAGAATTATCTCACAAAGATTTAAAGCATCCATCTTAAAGATGCTCTAATAAGGTGCTATAAATTCTCTTGAAATAACTGAATACCGGAAAATCTCAGTAAACAAAGTGAAGTTATTTTTTTTAAGTTCAAATTATAAAATTAGAAAATATCATAACTACTCTACCTGATGGGCCAAACAGTACAGTGGAGATGACAGAGGACGGAATCAGTGTGTCCTTCAGTACATATCAGTGCATATCAATAGAATTTACCTGGTCTAAAAAACAGGAAAATAGACTAGGAAACAAATGAACAGGACCTCTAAGCCCTGTGGGACACTAGCAAAATGTTCAAAATTTGTATCATTTCAAGTACCACGAGGGGAGGAGGAGAATGGAACTGAAAGAATATTGGAAGAAATAATTGCTGAAAACTTGTTAAAAGACACAAAACTATGGATTCAAGAATCTGAGCAAGCCCCAAATGATAAAAACCTAAAGAAATTCCTTCCAAGATACATCAGAATTAAGCTTCTTGAAACCAAAGCAAAGGAAAAAAAAAAAAACCTTGAAAGTAGCTGGAGGACAATGACAAATTACCTGTAGGACAACATCAATTTGAATAATGTAGACTTTCTCTTTTTAAAACCATGGAAAGCAGAAGGAAGTGGTATGAAATGTGTGTGTGTGTGTGTGTGTGTGTGTGTGTGTGTGTGTGTGTGTGTGGTTTTTGGTTTGGAGTTTTTTTGAGGGAAAGAAAGTGAAAGTAGTAGTCGCTCAGTCGTGTCCGACTCTTTGTGACCCCGTGGACTGTAGCCTACCAGGCTCCTCCGTCCATGGGATTCTCCTACGTGGCAGAAAGATTCTTTACCATCTGAGCCACCAGGGAAACCCTTTTTTTGGCAGGGGGTAGGGGGGCGAGAGGGGTGTGGTGGTGATGTAAATCACAGAATGGGCTTCCCAGGTGGCGCTAGTGATAAAGAATCTGCCTGCCAATGCTGGAGACACAGGAGACATGGATTTGGTCCCTGGGTCGGGCAGATCCCCTGGAGAAGAAAATAGCAACCCATTTCAGTATTCTTGCCTGGAGAATCCCATGGACAGAGGAGCCTGGTGGGCTACAGTCCATGGGGTTGCAAAGAGTTGGACAGGACTGAGCGTGCACACACATACACACACACACACACACAAAACATGTATTTTCTCAAAGTTTTAGGGGCTAGAAGTCCAAGATCAGGATGCCAGCAGGACTGGTTCCTGGTGCTGTCTCTCTCCTTGGCTTGGAGACAGTGGCCTTCTCACCGTGTCCTCACGTGATCTTTTCTCTTTTGCTGTCTCTTCCTCTTTTTTGTTTTAATTGAAGGATAACTGACCGACAACACTGTTAGTTCCAGATGTAGCACATAGTGACTCAATTGTATGAATTACAAAATGGTCACCATGACAATGCTAGTTATTATCTGTCATCAAAGTTATTACAGCATTACTGACCATATCCGCATGCTTCATCCCCATTACCCATTTATAATTTCTCTATCTCTTCCTCTTGACCTTATGTGTCCTTAAATAGGAAGAGTCTCTTACAGGCAACATATAATGGATTCTTGTGTTTTAAAATCCTTTTCACGGGTGACTTCAATCCATTTATGTTTAGAGTAACTGATGTTAGGGATTTCCTGATGCCCTCCTGGCCGTTGCTTTCTGGCCTTTTGTCGCTCCGTCGTTTCCTTTTCCCTCTGTTTCTTGCCTGCCTTTGTAAATTGGCGATTTCGCACAGTGGCAGGCTCTGTTTCCCCTTTATCATTTGTGAGCCCGCTCTAGGGTTTTGGCTTTTGGTTTTTTTATTTACTGCATGTAATTGGTTAAGTTTTGGCCGAGCTGGCTGTTTGTTGCTGCACTTGGGCTTTCTCCAGCTGCAGTGAGCGGCAGCTCCTCCGGTCGTGATGCTCGGGCTTCTCACCGGGGTAGCCTCTCTGGTTGCAGAGCATGGGCTCCGGGCTGCGGGAACTCAGCCGTTGTGGCTCATGGGCTCAGTAGTTTTGGCGTGCAGGCTGAGTTCCCCCAGGGCGTCTGGAATCCTCTTGGACTAGAGATCAAACCTGTGTCCCCTGCGTTGGCAGGTGGATTCCCAACTGCTGGACGACCACGGAAATCCCACTCTCTTTGTGGTTACTATAAGGCTTCCATAAGGTTTCTGATAGATAAAGCAGTCGATTATAGGCGAGTAGCACATTAAGTTCAATCACATACCAAAGCTCCACCCTTTTGCCCCACCTATTTATATTTTTGATGTTTTAATTTACCTCTTTTTTCAATTCTATATCCATTAATCAATTTAGTACCTATGGTTATTTTATTACTTTGTTCCTTTAACCTTTTTTTTTAAATTACTTATTTATTTTTGGTTGCAGTGGGGCTTTGTTGCTGCCCTCGGGCTTTCTCTAGTTGTGGCAAGCGGGCTCTTGGTTGCGGTGTGCGGGCTTCTCATCCTGGTGGCTTCTCGCTGTGGCTCAGGGACCCCAGAGTGTGTGGGCTCAGTAGCTGTGGCGCATGGGTTTAGTTGCTCGATGGCGTGTGGGATCTTCCTGGACCACAGATCGAGCCCTTATCTCCTGCATCGGCAGGCAGATTCTCAACCACTGAATTGAGAAAGTAGTACTGGTTAAGTCTTCTTTAACCTTTATACTACAGTTAAGGGATTAATACACCATCTTCTAATTCATTGGAAAGACTGATGCAGAAGTTGAAGCTCCAATACTTTGGCCACCTGATGTGAAGAACTGACTCATTGGAAAAGACCCTCTTGCTGGGAAAGATTGAAGGCAGGAGGAGAAGGGGATGACCGAGGATGAGATGGTTGGATGGCATCACCGACTCAATGGACATGAGTTTAAATAAGCTCTGGGAGTTGATGATGGACACGGAGGCCTGGTGTGTTGCCGTCCATTGGGTCACAAAGAGTCAGGCATGATTGAGTGACTGAATTGAACTGAACTGAAATCTGTATATACACCATTACCAATGTGTTAGATACTTTCATGTGTTTTCTTTCCAATTAGCATCTTCTCATTTCAGCTTCAAGAACTCTATGCAGCATTTACTTCAGGACAGGTCTAGTGGTGGTAAACTCTCTCTGCTGTTGTGTCTCAGAAAGTCTTTACTTCTCCTGTAACTTTGCTGGATAGAGTATTCTGGGCTGGCATTTTTTTTTTCATCAATACTTTGAATATGTCATTCCACTCTCTTGGCCTGTACAGTTTTTCCTGAAAAATCTGCTCGCTGACTAATGGGGTTCAATCAGTTCAGTTCAGTTCTGTTCAGTCGCTCAGTCATGTCCGACTCTTTGCGACCCCATGGACTGCAGCACTCCAGGCCTCCCTGTCCATCACCAACTCCTAGAGCTTACTCAAGCTCATGTCCATTGAATTGGTGCTGCCATGCAACCATCTCATCCTCTGTCATCACTTTCTCCTCCTGCCTTCTATCTTTCCCAACATCAGGGTCTTTTCAAACAAGTCAGTTCTTCACATCGAGTGGCCAAAGTATTGGAGTTTCAGCTTTCAGCATCAGTACTTCCAATGAATATTCAGGACTGATTTCCTTTAGGATTGACTGATTTGATCTCCTTGCAGTCCAAGGGACGCTCAAGAGTCTTCTCCAACACCACAGTTCAAAAGCATCAGTTCTTTGACACTCAGCTTTCTTTATAGTCCAGCTCTTACGTCCATACATGACTACTGGAAAAACCATAGCTTTGACTAGATGGACCTTTGTCAGCAAAGTAATGTCTCTGCTTTTTAACGTCTAGGTTGGTCATAACTTGTCTTCCAAGGAGCAAGCGTCTTTTAATTTCATGGCTACAGTCACCATCTGCAGTGATTCTGGAGCCCCAAAAATAAAGTCTGTCACTGTTTCCACTGTTTCCCCATCTATTTCCCATGAAGTGATGGGACCAGATGCCATGATCTTCGTTTTCTGAATGTTGAGCTTTAAGCCAACTTTTTCACTCTCCTCTTTCACTTTCGTCAAGAGGCTCTTTAGTTCTTCGCTTTCTGCCATAAGTGTGGTGTCATCTGTATATCTGAGGTTATTGATATTTCTCCCAGCAATCTTGATTCCAAATTGTGCTTCATCCAGCCCAGCGTTTCTCATGATGTACTCTGCAGATAAGTTAAATAAGCAGGGTGACAATATACAATGGGGTTCATTTGTAGATTATAGTCTTTTTATTCTGGTTTCTTTTTAGAATTCTGTCACTGTCTTTGATTTTTGGCAGTTTCATTATAATGTGTCTTGGAGAAGGTTGTTTTGCATTGAGAAAATAGGGTGATCTCATGAACTTGGATGTCTGATTCTCTACCCAGGATTGGGACATACTTGGCTATTATTTTTTTTATTAACTTATTTTTCAATTGGAGGATAATCGCTTTACAATGTTGTGCTGGTTTCTGCCATACAACAATGTGAATCAGTCATAATTATATACACATTCCCTCTCTCTTGAGCCTTCCTCCTGCCTGCCCCCACCTCAGTCATCACAGAGCACAGGCCGGCCTCCCTGTGTTAGAATAGCTGCTTCTCTCTAGCTATCTAATTAATACACGAGAAGGCAATGGCACCCCACTCCAGTACTCTTGCCTGGAAAATCCCACGGATGGAGGAGCCTGGTAGGCTGCAGTCCATGGGGTCACCAAGAGTCGGACACGACTGAGTGACTTCACTTTCACTTTTCACTTTCATGCATTGGAGAAGGCAATGGCAACCCACTCCAGTGTTCTTGCCTGGAGAATCCCAGGGATGGGGGAGCCTGGTGGGCTGCCGTCTATGGGGTCGCACAGAGTCAGACATAACTGAAGTGACTTAGCAGCAGCAGTAGCAGCATTGTGTCTATGTCAGTGCTACTTTCTCAATTCTTTAAATAAAATTTCTGACCACTTTCCCCACTCTTCTGCTTCCAGAAGCCTAAATATTCTAATATTTGTATTGTATATTTGATAGTGGTTTAGTCACTCAGTCGTGTCTGACTCTTGCGACCCCGTGGACTGTAGCCCGCCAACCTCCTCAGTCCATGGGATTCTCCAGGCAAGCTACTGAAGTGGGTTGCCATTTCCTTCTCCAGGAGATCTTCCCGACCCAGGGATCGAACCCAGGTCTCCTGCATTGCAGGCAGATTCTTTACCAACTGAACTACAAGGGAAGCCCATGGATTTTTGCTTAATTCCCTTTCATTGTTTATATTTCTGTTAAATATCTCATTTTGTTCATGTATTATTTGACTCATTTCATTGAACTGGCTGCTTGTGTTTTCTTTTAGTTACTTGTGTCTCCTCAAAACAGCTGTTTTTAATTCTTTATGTGCCTCTGATTTTGGCTTTCGGAGGGTTGTTATCATGTTTTTTCCTGACATGTTTCCTTGTCTCTTTGTGTCCCTTGTAGTTTTGCATTGCATTTTGCATTTTGCATTTTTCTGCTTTCGAACTGGAGGTAGCAGACAGCTCTTCACATCTTTACTGGTTGCCTTGGGGTGGGATATATCATTTGCTGGTCCTATTACATCAGAGGTTTTCTCTGACCTTGTACGGGCACACCTGCTTTGCACTTCTTGCTCGCTCTCTCTCAAGGCAGCATCCTTAGGCACTTTTTATCTTCTCCGCTTGTTTTTGTTTGTTTGTTTTTGACCACACCAGATGACTTGACGGATCTTTGCTCTCAACCAGGGGTTGAACCCCAGCCCATGGCAGTGAAAGCTCCAAGTCCTAACCACTGGCCCACCATTCTCTAGGTTCTTATACCTCACCAGGCTGGCTGCTGAAAACTGCTCCTCCGTTTTCCAGCAGGTGGAGTTACAGCTCAAGTCTGTGGGTTCCTCCTTTGTCCATAGACCTGTTTTACTTTTTGAACAGCGCTGCCAGACAGAGCTCACACTCATTGCTGTGTTCAGGAACACACACAAGGAGCCAGCCACAAATCTGTGGGAGACGGTCACGGCCTATATGGGGAAAGAATCTAAAAAAGAGTGCATATGTGTATAACTGATTCCCTTTGCTGTACAGCAGAAGGTAGTCTTCAGTCCATGGAACTCTCCAGGCCAGAACACTGGAGTGGGTAGCTTGTCCCTTCTCCAGGGGCTCTTCCCAACCCAAGGATCGAACCCAGGTCTCCTGCATAGCAAGCAGATTCTTTATCAGCTGAGCCACAGGGGAGCATTTCATGCAAAGATGGGCTCGATAAAGGACAGACCTGGTAGGGACCTAAGAGAAGCAGAAGATACTAAGAAGAGGTGGCAAGAATACACAGAAGAACTGTACAAAAGAGATCTTCACGACCCAGATAATCACGATGGTGTGATCACTCACCTAGAGCCAGACATCCTGGAATGTGAAGTCAAGTGGGCCTTAGAAAGCATCACTAAGAACAAAGCTAGTGGAGGTGATGGAATTCCAGTTGAGCTGTTTCAAATCCTGAAAGATGATGCTGTGAAAGTGCTGCACTCAATATGCCAGCAAATTTGGAAAACTCAGCAGTGTCCACAGGACTGGAAATGTCAGTTTTCTTTCCAATCCCAAAGCAAGGCAATGCCAAAGAATGCTTAAACTACCACACAATTGCACTCATCTCACACGCTAGTAAAGTAATGCTCAAAATTCTCCAAGCCAGGCTTCAGCAATATGTGAACCGTGAACTTCCAGATGTTCAAGCTCGTTTTCGAAAAGGCAGAGGAACCAGAGATCCAATTGCCAACATCTGCTAGATCATCAAAAAAGCAAGAGAGTTCCAGAAAAACATCTATTTCTGCTTTGTTGACTATGCCAAAGCCTTTGACTGTGTGGATCACAATAAACTGTGGAAAATTCTTCAAGAGATGGGAATACCAGACCACCTGACCTGCCTCTTGAGAAACCTGTATGCAGGTCAGGAAGCAACAGTTAGAACTGGACATGGACCAACAGACTGGTTCCAAATAGGAAAAGGAGTATGTCAAGGCTGCATATTGTCACCCTGATTATTTAACTTATATGCAGAGAACATCATGAGAAACTCTGGGCTGGAGGAAGCACAAGCTGGAATCAAGATTGCTGGGAGAAATATCAATAACCTCAGATATGCAGATGACACCACCCTTATGGCAGAAAGTGAAGAGGAATTCAAGAGCCTCTTGATGAAAGTGAAAGAGGAGAGTGAAAAAGTTGGCTTAAAGCTCAACATTCAGAAAACTAAGATCATGGCATCTGAAATAGATGGGGAAACAGTGGAAACAGTGTCAGACTTAATTTTTTGGGCTCCAAAATCACTGCAGATGGTGACTGCAGCCATGAAATTAAAAGACTCTTGCTCCTTGGAAGACAAGTTATGACCAACCTAGATAGCATATTAAAAAACAGAGACATTACTTTGCCAGTGAAGGTCCATCTAGTCAAGACTATGGTTTTTCCAGTGGTCATAGGGATGTGCGAGTTGGACTGTGAAGAAAGGTGAGCGCCGAAAAATTGATGCTTTTGAACTGTGGTGTTGGAGAAGACTCTTGAGAGTCCCTTGGACTGCAAGGACATCCAGCCAGTCCATCCTAAAGGAGATCAGTCCTGGGTGTTCATTGGAAGGACTGATGTTGAAGCTGAAACTCCAGTACTTTGGCCACCTCATGCAAAGAGTTGACTCATTGGAAAAGACTCTGATGCTGGGAGGGACTGGGGGCAGGAGAAGGGGACGACAGAGGATGAGATGGCTGGATGGCATCACCCACTCGATGGATGTGAGTTTGAGTGCTGTGATTCATGGGGTCTCAAAGAGTCGGACATGACTGAGTGGCTGACCTGAACTGAACTGAACTGACAGCAAAAGGTAACAACCTGTAAATCAACTATACTCCAGTTAAAAAAAAAAAAAAAAAAGGACAGCTAGTTGTTCAAACATTCAGTTGTATCCAACTCTTTGCGACCCCATGGACTATATCACGCCAGGCTTCCCTGTCCTTCACTATCTCCCTGAGCTTGCTCAAACTCATATCCATTGAGTCGATGATGCCATCCAACCATCTCATCCTCTGTCGTCCCCTTCTCCTCCCGCCTTCAATCTTTCCCAGCATCAGGGTCTTTTCCAGTGAGTCAGTTCTTCACATCAGGTGGCGAAAATATTGGAGCTTCAACTTCAGCATCAATCCTTCCAATGAATATTCAGGGTTGAATTCCCTTAGGATCTCCTTGCAGTCTAAGGGACTCTCAGGAGTGTTTTCCAGCGCCACAATTCAAATGCATCAATTCTTTAGCACTCAGTCTTCCTTATGGTCCAACTCTCACATCCATACATGACTACTGGAAAACCATAGCTTTGACTAGATGGACCTTTGTTAGGAAAGTACCAATACGTAATGGTTTATAGCTTATACTGTATAGAATTCGTTCAACTGCTAAAGAACCTTATAATCTGTATCCTGGAACTGCGCATTGTCCTTGAGTGAGCCTGGTGCAGTAGTCATAGGGTGAAGTACTCTTAGAGGGTCTTGGGTGAAATTGCTACAGAAATCCTGGGTTCAGTCAGTAGAAACTGTGTTTCTTTAATGCCCTTTGATATTCTTTATCTTTCCCAATCTCCTTTCCCCCAGTTATGCATGTCCCACCTCAGTACTCTGGGTGCAGGAAAGAAATGTGTCTCTGCAGCAGCCTCCTAGACAGCTGGAGAAACTAAGTACGCAAACACTGCTTTTCTCTCACCGCTGTGCAAGCTGTTGCTGATGGCTGGTTCCACAGTGTTATCTGGGGGAAGTGGGGGCAGTGGCTAAGTTCCTCTTAGCTCTTTCCTATGTGTCCAGACTCGTGTGTGTGTGTGTGTGTGTGTGTGTTGTGTGTATTTTGCTGCAACAGTGTGCTGGAATCTCACCTTGGGAAGGTTTACTTCAACAAAGTCTCTGTTATCTCTAGGTTTCTGCCCAAGTCAGCATCCTCCAGATTTTACCAGCTGCAGCCTGGAGGGGTTGTGTGCATGCGTGCTAAGCCCTTTCAGTCATGTCCGATTCTTTGCGACCCTCTGGACCATACCCTGCCAGGCTCCTCTGTCCATGGGATTCTCCAGACAAGAATACTGAAGTGGGCTGCCATGCCCGCCTCCAAGGGATCTTTCACACCCAGGGATGGAACCCGCGTCTTTCAGATCGCCTGCATTGGCGAGCGAGTTCTTTACCACTAGCGCCACCTGGATGCAGGTTCACCAGCTCTAGCTGTGTCTGCCGCCCCTGCCCAGGGCTGTCTGCCTATCACTAGATGCGCAGGTGAGCAAGACATTCCTACCATGTCCGTCGGCAGATGGGGCTGGATCCTTCCGCTGGCACAGAGGAGCTTTTGTCAATGGGTGGCGGACTGGCCAGTGATGTCTTACACCACTCTAACGCTGATGTCACTTCCCACTTAAACTTTAGAATCAGTTTGTTGTTATCCAGAAAATAACTTGCTGAAATGTTGGTTGGAATTGCTTGAATACTATAGATCAAATTGAGAAGAGTTGCTGTTTTTATTTTCAGTCAGTCAGTCAGTTCAGTCGCTCAGTCGTGTCCGACTCTTTGCAACCCCATGAATCGCAGCACGCCAGGCCTCCCTGTCCATCACCAACTCCCGGAGTTCACTCAGACTCGCATCCATCGAGTCCGTGATGCCATCCAGCCATCTCATCCTCTGTCCTCCCCTTCTTCTCCTGCCCCCAGTCCCTCCCAGCATCAGAGTCTTTTCCAATGAGTCAGCTCTTCGCATGAGGTGGCCAAAGTACTGGAGTTTCAGCTTTAGCATCATTCCTTCCAAAGAAATCCCAGGGCTGATCTCCTTCAGAATGGACTGGTTGGATTAAAGGAGTATTAACAAATTATGAAGAATTTGAGTCACTCAAGAACAATGAGCAGCTCCAGGATACAGACTATAAGGTTCTTTAGCACTTGAATGAATTCTATATAGTATAAACTCAGACGTGTCTGACTCCTTGCGACCCCATGACTGTACCCCACCAGGCTCCTCTGTCCACGGGATTCTCCAGGCAAGAATACTGGAGTGAGTTGCCATTCCCTTCTCCAGGGGATCTTCCTGACCCAGGGATTGAACCCAGGTCTCCTGCACTGCAGGCAGATTCTTTACTGTCTGAGCCAACAAGGATGTTTAAAGTACTGGCCTTGGAGAGAATAGCATGGAAATGTATATACTACCGTATGTAAAATACATAGCCAGTGGGAATTTGCTATATGACTCACGGAACTCAAACCAGGGCTCGGTGACAACGTGGAATGGGAGGTGGGAGAGAGGCTCAAGTGGGAGGGGACATATGTATACCTGTGGCTGATTCACGTTCATGCATGGCAGGAACCAACACAGTATTGTAAAGCAATTATCCTTCAATTAAAAATAAATAAATTTAAAAATACAGTGTTGGCCCAAACTCTACTTAAAAAAAACATTACTGGAGTATAGTTGATTTACAATGTTGTGTTACTTTCTGCTGTACAGCAAAGTGAATCAGTTATATGTATACATATATCCACTCACTTTAGATTTTTTTTTTTTCCCATATAGGCCATTACAGAATATTGAGTAGAGTTCCCTGTGGTATACAGTAGGTCCTTGTTAGTTACCTATTTTATATATAAAATAATTTACATTTTATATATAATAGTGTGTATATGTTGGTCCCAATCTCCCAATTTATCCCCCCCACACACACCTTTTGCCCCCTGAGAATCATAAGATTGTTTCCTACATCCGTAACTCTATGTCTGTTTTTTAATAAGTTCTTTTGCACCATCTTTTAAGATTCCATCTATAAGTGATATCATAAAATATGTGTCCTTTTCTGTCTGACCTACTCCACTCAGTAGGACAGTCCATCCATGTCGCTACAAACAGCCCAGCTGTACTTCTCCGGTTCACTTTTATTCTTGTTTTTCTTTAGCTTAACTGAATAAGCATCAGTATGCAGTCTAATAAGTACTCTATTGTGTCATTTTATGGAAATATCAGTGATCAACAAAATGCAGTCCTTCCCTTCAGGAGCTTCCAATTGAGTTCCTATGAAAGTAATCGGCTACAACAATGCGGCATGATAAATGTAACGATTGTCCTGCGGAATGTTTTTGAGTGAGTAAGGCAAAGTTTGTTATTTGAAGCATTTCTCAGAGAGGGAATACGTGCCGAAGACTAGCTGAAACTATTTTCAGCCCTGTGGAGTTAAGCGCACGAGAGATATTTTCACCAGCTTCTTTCATTTTTTAAATTTTTCTTTGACTTTTTGTTTTGTGTTGGGGAATAGCCTTATTAACAATGTTGTGATAGTTTCAGCTAAGGGACTCAGCCAAACGTATACATGTGCCCATTCTCCCCCAAACTTCCCTCCCACCCAGGCTGCAGTGAGTAGCGTCCATGGGCTCTACAGTAGGTCCTTGTTGGTTATCCATTTTAAATATAGCAGTGTATACATATCCATTCCAAACTCCCTAATTATCCCTTCCTCCCATCCTTCCCCTGGGCCACTATAAGTTTGTTCTCTAAGCCTGTGAGTTTCTTTCTGTCTTGCAAGTATGATTTCTTTTTAGATTCCACATGTAAGGGATATCCTATGGTATTTCTCCTTCTCTCTCTGACTTACTTCCCTCAGTATGAGAACCTCTAGGCCCATCCCTGTTGCTGCACATGGCATTATTTCATTCTTTCTTAATGGCTGAGTAATATTCCACTGAATGCACGTGCGCCCTGTCTTCTCCATCCATTCCTGTGTCGATGGGCGTTTAGGTGGCCTCCACGTCTTGGCTATTGTAAACAGTGCTGCACTGAACATTGGGATGCATGTATCTTTTCAGATTATGCTTTTCTCTGGATCGAAACCAGGCCCCCTGCACTGGGAGCCAGAGTCTTAGCCCCTTGACCACCAGGTAAGTCCTTGTAGATTCTTTAATAATAGCCACTCTGACCAATGGGAGGCGGTGCTTCCTTGAAGTTTTGACTTGTGTTTCTGCATGACACTGACTCTTTGAGGAGTCCAGCAAAGTCGTTTTGTAGAACACGGTCCATTCTGGATTTGTCTGGCTGTTTCCTCATAGTGTTTGTAACCGTATGTTTAATTTTATGTGTCAACTTGAGTGGATCACAAGGTGCCTGGATAGTTGGCTAAACATTTTTCCAGATATGTCTATGAGGGTGTTTCTAGAGGAGATGAGCACTTGAAGGTAGACAGTAACACATATTGCCCACCCCGTATAGATGAATGTGTGTGGCTCAGTTGTGTCTGACTCTTTGCCACCCCATGGACTGTAGCCTGCCAGGCTCCCCTGTCCATGTAATTTCCCAGCAAGAATACTGGAGTGGATTGCCATTTCCTTCTCTAAGGAATCTTCCCAACCCAGGGATCGACCCAGTGTCTCCTGCATTGGCAAGTGGATTCTTTACCACTGCACCACTAGGGTGAAAAAGTGTTAGTTGCTCAGACATTTCTCTTTGAGACCCTATGGACTGTAGCCCACCAGTCTCCTCTACCCACAGGAGTCTCCAGTTAAGAGTGCTGGAGGGGGTTTCCATTCCCTTCTCCAAAAAATCTTCCTTCCCCAGGGCTTGAACCCAGGTCTCCCGCATCACAGGGAGATTCTCTACCAGCTGAGCCACCAGGGTAGCCTGCCACCTGGGTAGGTATCATCCAATCCACTAATGGCCAGAAGAGAACAAAAAAGCAGAGGAAGCGAGGATTCACTCTGTGTGGCTGAATTTAGGCATGGATCTTCTCCTGCCTTCTGGCTGGGATCTGTGCCACGAGAGCTTCTTTTTCATCTTTGAACTCTGGCTTAAACTGCACCACTAGCTTTCCTGGCTCTTTAGCTTTATACACAGCAGCTCATGAGATCGCTCAGCCTCTATATTCGTTTAATCCATTCCTTGTAATAAATCTCTTCTTCTAACGAAAGAATATGACCGTGCCAGCGGGACATCCCTCCCAAGATCAGGTTATGGGGAAAAGTGTGACGTGGGCTCCATCTCTCTCTTTCTCCTTCTCCCTCTGTCTCTCCTTCCATACTGGGATGGCATGGCATGGGCAGAATCTAGGGCCCTCACTCCAACAATATGTAGGAAACTGAAACCTAATAACAATGTTGAGAAAGAGCAGATTCTGCAGTGCAGGTCGCGTTTGGAGATGACCGCACCCCTGGCCTACAGCTCGTTACGACCTTATGAGAAACAGGGAGCTAGGAAAACCCACCTAAATCTTTCTGAGGTTTCCGGGGGTGGGGGTGGGGCAGAAATTATAGGGTAATAAACATTGCTTATTTCAAAGATGCTGAACTTAAGTGTTATTGTTTTTGCAACAATGAACATTTACCCCAAGCTGTTCAGCTCCTGGTTTTACATTCCACTATTATTGCCTGACTCTATGTTTACAAGCTGCTATTCTTCTGTGAAGAAAGCTTTCTTTTATTTTTTCTTTAGTTTTTTTTCCTGAGTGGAAAGATAATTACCTCTTATTTTCAATCAATATTGTTATTTTCTCTTCAAAAGCAAGAGGGCAGATTAAGGGTCCCCAGGTTTTAGACTCCCTCACAGAAAAACCAACAAGCGACTATCCAGGCAAGAACACTTGTGTGGGGACCTCCCTGGTGGTCCAGTGGTTAGGACTCAGCCCTTTGACTGCTGGGAACTTGGGTTCCATCCCTGGTGGGGGAACTAAGATCCCACAAGCTGTGTGATACAGCAAAAAAAAAAAAAAAAAAGGCTGTGTGAAAATTCTAGATCCCAGCAGGGAGGATGAAGAACCCTTTGAACAACAAAACTGAGCAAAGCCACACTAGGAGGGTGTGAAGAGTGGTTTCCCTTTGACCACCACTCTCCCAGCCTGGTACAGCGCCACACAGACAGCGTACCTCTGTGCCTACAGTTTTTCCAGTGGGGAGAGCCTGAGATTGACATCCAGTTTGGCTGGGATTCTGGAGGGCCTCCCCAGAGGGCACACTTATGTCTCATCTCCCAGGAAACACTGGGGGAATCAGCAGGGCTACACCAAACGGGGTCAGCTTGAAACCTAGCAGAAGAACAGGGCACCCGACTGCCAGTGCAGGGGTCACGTTGTGGCACCGCAGTGTTCCTGCTGGTGGTGCACTGAGCAGAGCTCCTGGAAGTGATGCCACCCCCCTATCTGAGCCAGGGCTCCCTGGGAGCGATGCCATCCCCCCATGTCTGAGCAGAGCTCCCTGGGAGTGATGTCATCCCCCCGCATCTGAGCAGAGCTCCCTGGGAGTGATGCCATCCCCCCACATCTGAGCTGGGGCTCCCGGGGAGTGATGCCATCCCCCCATCTGAGCTGGGGCTCCCAGAGAGTCATGCCATCCCCCCACATCTGAGCTGGGGCTCCCTGGGAGTCATGCCATCCCCCGCCCCCATCTGAGCCCAGGGCTCCCTGTCCAGTTTTTGTATCCAGCCAGCAGTCCAGCCCAGCCAAAGGGAGTACCACCCCAACTGGACAGGGAGTCAAGCTTGCAGCCTTGCGCAAATGCAGAGCGCGGTGTCTCTCCCCAGGCACCCAGGGCAGCCTGAGCAGCCTACACGTTACCCGCCATCTGTAGAGCCCGCTTTCAGCACCGCATGATGACTGCCTATGGCCCTTCCCGTTTGTTGGGCAGAGCCTGGGGCCCCACCTGGACAGGAAGCCAGGTTGGCAACCCTGCCCAGTGGTGGAGCACAGTCTATAGGCTCCCCACCAGGGAGCCCAGATGGTGACCTTGTCTGACAGCAGAGCAGAGGCCCACCTGCCCCCACCCCTGCCCCAGCCTTAGACTAGCACAAGAAACATCCCTGCCCTACTAGAGACCCCAAAGCAAGCCCTGCTGGCCTGTGGGGGCTGCCAGCTAACACCCATTGAACCCCAGACTGGGTGGACTGGTGAAGGCTTTCTCTGCCAAAGTGAATGTGTAGACCCTGGAAGAAGAGCCTTTTTCCTCAAATAGGAAGATACCAGGGCAAGGATTCAAGAATCGCAAGTAATCAGGTACACAGTGAGTGAAGTCGCTCAGTCATGTCCGACTCTTTGCGACCCCATGGACTGTAGCTTAACCAGGTTCCTCCGTCCATGGGATTTTCCAGGCAAGAATACTCGAGTGGGTTGCCATTTCCTTCTCCAGGAGATCTTCCCAACCCAGGGACTGAACCCACGTCTCCCTCATTCCAGGCAGACGCTCTACCGTCTAAGCCACCAGGGAAGATCATCAAGGCACCATCAAAGGAAATGAATGAAGCTCCAGAAACCCTAAAATATGTGGAATTGTGAATTGTATAGGGCTTCCCAGGTGGCGCCAGTGGTAAAGAACCTGTCTGCCACTGCAAGAGACATACCAGGTTTGATCCTTCCGTGGATTGGGAAGATCCCCTGGAGGAAGGCATGGCGACCCAACATGAGTATTCTTGCCTGCAGAATCCTGTGGACAGAGGAGCCTGGCAGGCTACAGCCCATAGGATCACAGAGTCAGACATGACTAAAGGGATTTAGCGTGTATGCATGTGTGAATTTTATAATAAAGAATTCAGAATAAACTCTTAAAGAAATTCACTGAAGCCCCCCCAAACCCACATAGATAACTAAATGAAATAGAAAAATAACACATAAACAAAATTCCAGCAAAGAAACAGAAACCATTAAAAAAGATCAGATTAGAACTTAAGAATGCAATGAATGAAGTGAAATATTCAATAGCGTTTCAACAGTCAGATGAAAGAAATGGTGAACTTGAAGATAAGTCTTTTGAAGTTTTCCAGTCAGAAGATCAAAGGACAAAAAAAAAAAAAAAAGAGTGAAGAAAACATACAGGACTTATGCAATACCATCAAAGGCCGTTATCATTGGTATTATGGGAATTCCAGAAAGAGAAGAGAGAGAAATGATGGAAAAAAATTAGTATCTCTTCTGACCATGATATTATGAAGCTAAAAATCAATAACAAGAGATAAATCGGAAAATTCACAAATATGTGGAAATTAAACAATGCATTCTGGGTCAAAGAAGAAATCAAAAGGAAAATTTAAAAAAATTAAGACTAGCGAAAATAAATACACAACATACCAAAATTTATGGGATGTAATGAAAATAGTTCTTTCTTTTTTCTGGGCCATGACGCAGCTTGTAGAATCTGTTTCCCAACCAAGCTTTGAACCTGGGCTACAGCAGTGAAAGTGATGAGTGCTAACAACCAGACCACTGGAGAACTCCTGAAAGTATTTCAACAGGGAAGTTTATAGCGATGAATGTTTAAGAAAAAAGAAGAATCTCAAATAAACAACCCCAAATTGAACAATACCTCAAGGAACTAGAAGCAGAGCAAACTAAACCAAAAGAAGAAGAAAGAGAATAAGAAAGATTAGAATAGAAATAAGAAAAATAGAACAGAAATAAATGAAATAGAAACTAGAAAACCAGGCCCCATAATCAAGTGGGAGTTATCCCTGGGATGCAAAGTTGACTTAACATACACAAATCAATAAATGTGATACAGCGCATTAACAAAATGAAGAATTAAAATCATATGGTCGTTTCAACCAATGCAGAAAAACATTGGCTAAAATTCAGATAACTGGATTTAAAAATGGGCAAGGAGCTAAATAGACAGTTTTCCAGAGAAGACATACAAATGGCCAGCAGGTATATGAAAAGATGTTCAACATCACTAATCTTCAGGGAAGTGGAAATCAAAACCACAGTTAGATACAACCTCACATTTGTTGGAATGTCATCAAGAAGATGAGAAAACCTGTTGATTGAGGATGTGGAGAAAAACAGAATGCTTGAGCAGTACTGTTTGGAACTTAAATTGATACAGCTAATATGGAAAATTGTATGAAGGTTCTCCTAAAAATTAAAAATAAAGCTACCATGTAATCCAGAAATCCCACTCCTGGGTACATACACAAAGGAAATGAAATCAGTAGCTTGAAAATATACCTGCACTTATACATTCATTGCAGCATTATTCACAATAGCCAAGAAACAGAAATACTAAATGTCCTTTGATGGATGAATAAATAAAGAAAAGGCGGCATATGGGGAGAGAATGTTATATTACTCAACCATGAAAAAGAAGGACATCTTGCCATCTGAAACATGCATGAACCTGAAGGACATTCTGCTAAGTGAAATCAGCCAGGCACAGAAAGACAAATAGTGTATGATATCAGTGATAAGAGGAATGTATTGATAAAACTCTCAAACTCATAGAGCCCAAGAGTAGTATAATGGTGGTTGCCAGTGGTTGAGGGTGAAGAAAATAGGGAGAGATTTGAAATGGTGCATAATTTCAATTGTAAGATGAATAAGCTCTGAGGATCTAATGTACAGCAAGGGGACTATAGTTAATAATAGGGTATTGTGTACTTGAAATCTGCTAAGAGGAAATCTTAAGTGTTCTCACCACAAAAAAATTTTAAACATTTGAGATGTTACTACTCACTTGATTGTGGTTATAATGACACAAAATATATGAAATCGTCATGTTATACACCTTAGTTAGGACATGGAAACAACCCAGATGTCCATCGACAGACGAATGGAGAAGGAAATTGTGGTACATATACGCAATGGAATATTACTCAGCTATAAAAAAAGAACACGTTTGAGTCAGTTCTGCTGAGGTGGATGAAACTGGAGCTTATTATGCAGAGTGAAGTAAGCCAGAAAGAGAAATACCAATACAGTATATTAACACATATATATGGACTTTAGAAAGATGGTAACGACGACCCTATATGCAAGACAGCAAAAGAGACACAGATGTAATGACCAGACTTTTGGACTCTGTGGGAGAAGGCGAGGGTGCATTGATATGAGAGAATAGCATTGAAAGTTATATATTACCGTATGTAAAACAGCTGACCAGTGCAAGTTCAATGCATGAAGCAGGGCACTCAAAGCTGGTGCTCTGAGACAACCCAGAGGGATGGGGTGGGGAGGGAGATGGGAGGGGGGAGGGGGGTTCAGGATGGGGAACACATGTACACCTACGGCTGATTCTTGTCGATGTATGGCAAAAACCGCCACAATATTGTAAAGTAATTAGCCTCAATTAAAACAAATAAATTGACTAAAAAATCATATTGCACAACCTTAGTATATATATAAAATTTTTACTTGTCAATCATACCTCAAATAAAGCTGGGGATGGGAGAGGAGTGTATTGTTTAATTGTCATGCAGTTGGGGATTTTCCAGCTATTTTTCTATCATTGATTTCTAGTACATGCACAGCAATGTGGGGATATTTGGCCATACCTCATGACCTGCGGGACTTTCGTTCCCCCACCCGGGGACTGAGTCCAGGCCTGGTGAGTGGAAGCATTGAGTTCTAACCTCCGGACCACCAGGGGATTCTTTTTTATGATTTCTATTCTTTCAAATGTGTTCAGGGATGTTTTCTGTTTCAGAATGTGGCCTAGCTTCACGTATGAATTTGAAAGGAATGTATATTCTGCTGTTGAAGATGAAGTATTCTTTAAATATCAGTTAGAGCCATTGATTGATGGTGCCTTTCAGTTCACCTGTATCCTTACGTCTTTTCTGCCGGCTGGACCTATCAGTTACTGACAGAGAAGTACTGAAGTGCATTTTATATAAGTCCATTTCTCTCCTCTCCTGGCATAACAGTCTTCTCAAAACTGTTTCCAGTGTTTTTTCTATAGTGTGCAATGTACATTTAAAACGAATTTAAGTCCACTTTTAAATGCCTATACCCCTTAGCAATTCCTTCCTTTCTTCCCTTAGAACATTGGTGTCATCCATTTTATCTATCCGTACAGTTAATATGACAAAGCCTGTTGAAGTCATCCTAGGAACATTTATCTGTTAGATCAATTCAAAATAATAAAATGAATATTTTATTTTACCTGCATTCACTCCTTCTCTCACACTCTTCTTATCTTTGTGAGATGCAAGTTTCTGACCTATATGATTTTCCTTTTCTCTAAAGAACTTCTTTAACATTTGTTTTTTTAATTGAGCTATGACTGACATGTCACATTGGGTAAGGTTAAGGTGTGCAACATGTTGCTTTGATATGTAGAGATTACAATCAGGTTACCACGCAATGCTAACACCTCCATCATGTCCCATGATTATCATTTCTTTTTTTGGTGGTGAGACCACTTAAGATTGAATTTTGTAGCCAATTTGAAGCATATAATATGGTATTATTAACTATAATAATAAAGCTGTGCATCAGATCTCTAGAATTTACTAAGCTTTTCACTGAGATTTGTTTCCTTTGACTAACATCTCCTTAAATCCCCCACTGTCTCTGAGCTTCCTGACCTGTGGTTTAGGGTCTGGCAGTAAGCTGGAGAAATTCTAGGTTATTACTGTTCTCTTCCTTTACTCCCTTCTCTCTCTTTTCCTTCCTACTATTCCGCTGTGTGTGACACATTTTGTAACTGTCCCACAGCCCTTGTAGATTCTGATCCAGTTTATTTTTCCAGTCTTTATTCTCTTTGCTTTTCAGTTTTCTTTTCTTTGAAAATATCTCTTTATTTATTTGACTGCACTGGGTCTTAGGGTCTTAGTTGCAGCACGTGGGATCTTTCGTTGACGTGTGGGGTCTACTTCCCTGACCAGGAACTGAACACAGGCCCCCTGCTTTGGAATGGTGGAGTCAGCCCCTGGGCCACCAGGGAAGTTCCCTCAGTTTTCAGTTTGGATTGATACATCCTCCAGCTCAGTGAGTCTTCCTTCAGCTGCATCTAGTCTACGAACAAGCCCATCAAGGCCTTCTGCATTTCTGTTTGTGTTGTTGACCTCTATCATTTCTTTCTTTTCCTCTGTTTCGTTAAGGTTTTTTCCTGAAGTTTTATCATGTTTTGTTTGGGACACATTTCTGGGTTGCTTCATTTTGCTTGATGCTCCGAGTTGGTTTCTATGCATTAGATGTCACAGTCACCTCTCCCTGTCTTGAAGGGTTGGCCTCCTGTAGGAGATGAGAGCTTTATTGTTCGAGCTGCCCTAGCTCTTCATTGTTTCTCAATTTTCTTGTGAGTCAAGCGGTATTTTACTTATAATAGCTCCCAGTGGTTGAGGATGTGCCAAGACCAGTCGGTGCCAAAGGAGAAGATCTTAGTCAGCACCTAGATTCAAGCTGATTGGAAGCCAGATCCCCAGGGAAGTGGCTTTTACAGAATGCAAATATATACAGTCCTGTGGGGTGACAAGCACAAGCCCCACTGGCCGCTAGAGCCAAGGGATCCAGAGGTGTCCTCTGGGTGACAGTCGCAAAAATCAGGGCTCCAGACAAGTGCATTAGTTCCTTTCCAGGAGATGTCAGTGAGGTGCGGGCAGGCAGAAAGTGAAAGAAAGTGAAAGTCGCTCAGTCATGTCCGACTCCTTGCCACCCCGTGGACTATATAGCCCCAGCCAGGCTCCTCTGTCCATGAGGATTCTCCAGGCAAGAATAGGGGGGTGGGTTACTATTCCTTTCTACAGGGGATCTTCCTGACCCAGGAATCGAAGTCAGGTCTCCTGCACTGTAGGTGGGTTCTTGACTGTCTTAGCTACCAGGGAAGCCCAGGCAAACGGAAAGTATAAAGGTGGGGTCCCCTGGCTGACATTCCCTGAGCCCCTCCATAGCCTCCTGATGCCTCTGTGTGTGTGTTAGTCGCTCTTTGTGACCCCCTGGACTGTAGCCCTCCAAGCGCCTCTGTTCATGGGATTGGTTCTCCAGGCAGGAATACTGGATTGGGTTGCCATTTCCTTCTCCAGAGGATCTTCCCAACCCTGGGATCGAATCGGGTCTCCCGCATTGTAGGCAGCTTCTTCACTGAGCCGCCAGGGAAGCCCCCTCAATGCCTCTAGACGTGTGCCACACAGCAAGCCTGCTCCTAAATCAAAGTTCCAGGACAAGCAAGTTGGCCTCTCTCTCCGAAAGCCCTGGGGTGTATTTCAGGCTGCTCTCTGAGTAGTACCCTGGGGGTGGCGGCCTGCCAAGAGCTGTCTACCGGATTGCTAGATTCTTGTGCGTGCAGGAATACAGGGGCCCCTGGCCACCAGAGCCAAGGAATCACGCTGCCGAAACCAGAGGACCAGAGGTAAAAACTGGGGCACCAGATAAGCATAAGAGCGCCTCTCGAAGAGATGCTGACCCAAAGGAGCTGACCAGAGGTAAATTCTAAGATAGCATCACCCTCCAAGATCTCAGGGGGGACTTAAGGTCAGCCTTAGATGTGCCTTTCATTAGAAGCCTGCCCCTCAGGCAGCAGCTATGATGATAAACTGATAGGCCTCTCCCACAGAAAGACCAAGCTTCTGGGTCTGTTGCCTCTGACCATGCCCCAGGGATGGTAGAGGTTTACGAATTCTTTCTCCTTGATTCCTGTTGTACTCCTGGAGCAGAAACCCCACTGGCCAGCAGAATCAGGCGTCTGCCAGCAGCAGCCGCAAAAGGCAGGAACCAGACAAGGGTACAGGTTCCTTTTTGGAAGATATTGGTGAGCTGGAGCAAGACAGAGGGGGAAGGCAGATTGCATTCATGGGTCTCCATTCCCCAAGAGCATCTCCATAGGCCCATACAAGCGAGTCAAAGCGGAAGCCCATCCTTTAGGCCAAAACTCCTGAGCAAAGGAAACAGGTCTCTTTCTCAGAAAGCCTAGAGAAGTATTTTAGTCAGCTGTCAGTGCAGCTCCCTGCCAAGAACTGATTGTTACAGTCCTGTGGGGCCCCAAAATGCAAGTCCTCACCTTTGGCACTGGCTGGTCTTGGCACGCCCTCAACCACTGGGAGCTATTAAAAGTAAAATAGTGCTTGACTCACAAAGGAATTGAGAAACAATGAAGAGCTAGGGCAGCTCGAACAAGAAAGCTCTCATCTCCTACACGAGTCCAACCCTGCAAGACAGGGAGAGGTGACTGTGGCATCTAATGTACAGAAAGCAACACAACGTCAAGCAAAATGAAGCAACCCAGAAACATGTTCCAAACAAAGCAAGAGAAAACCTCCAGGAAAAAGCCTTAATGAAACAGAGAAAAGTAAAGAAATGATAGAGGTCAAAAACACAATACAAACGGGCAGGTGTTCGTGCTTAATCGCTTCAGTCGTGTCTGACTCTCTGTGACCCCAGGGACGGTAGCCCACCAGGCTCCTCTGTCCATGGGATTCTCCAGGCAAGAATACTGGAGTGGGTTGCCATTTCCTCCTCCAGGGGATCTTCCCGACCCAGGGATCGAACCTGCATCTCGTACGTCTCCTGCACTGGCAGGAAGGTTCTTTACCCCTAGTGCCACCTGGAAAGCTCGTATACAAGCAGGGACACTGGACATATGTAGAGGTGCCCCTTTGGGAGATACTGGTGTTCTGGAGTGCCGCAGGGTGGAGATCCACCTACCGGGAGGAGCAAGGTGGCAAGAGTCGGGGGAAGCAAAGATGGCATCCACCGGAAAGAGGAAGAAAAGAAAGAAAAGTGGCAGAAATGAAAGTTAGAGAAAAGAGGGAGAGCAGGAAGATCGCAGCTGCCAGCCTCCATCCCCGGAGTTTCCCAGCAGGCCTCTGCCCCTCAGGCCAACATGGTCAAAGCAGCAAAGTCCTTTTCACAAAAAGCCTGGGCACTTTTCAAAGGGCTGCTTCTGCGCTGGGCCCTGGCACCGGCGGCTCAGCGCACCAGCCCTCAGTTTGCTAGAGCCCTGTGCCTCCTGTGTGGTCTGCCCTGCTGGTTTTCAAAATCAGATGTTGTGGGGGCTTGTCTTTCAGGAGCAGGTCTTAAAGGCAGGGGTGTCCAATATGGGGTACAAACCCTTCACTCCTCAGTGAGAAGCTCCAGGTGTTGAGATCCCCCCTTTGTGGGTACCCGCGCTGGGGGTGAGGGGCTTATGGTGAGACCACGTCTCCACCTTTCCCATCTGCTTCACTGTGGCTTTTCTTGTTTACCAGGTGTGAAGGGTTTCTCTGCCGGTTTTTAGGTTTCTTTCAGAGGAAATTGTTCCACATAAAGTCGGCATCTCAAAAAAAATGGTAATAATAAAGGGATTTCCCCACTGGCCCAGTGGTTTAAGACTCCATCTTCCAATGCAGGGGGCACTGGTCAATCCCTGGTCAAGGAGTTAAGACCGTGTGCCATGCAGTGTGGCCAAACATTAAAATAAGAAGAAATTACAAAGAAATAAAAATCAATTCAGTGTGGAAGAGGTGAAGTCAAGATTCTCCTATGTAACCGTGTTGAATCGGAACCCCTATCACTTCTTTTTGGTTCTTTCTTAGAATTTGCTTTTCTCTGCTTACCCATCAGTTGCCCAGCTCCTGCATGCTGTCAACTTTGTCCTTAGAGACCTTACCATAATATTTAGAGTTGTTTTCAATTCCTGGACTGATAAATTCCAACATTCCTGCCATATCTGGTTCTTCTGTCTCATCAACATGTGGTTTTTGTGGGCAGAGGAGCTGAAGTCATCATCAGATGTGAAATACTTAAAGCAGATACACAAGTGTTTCATCAGTGCAGACGATTAACTGTGTTGCTGTGGATGATGGTGCTGTTGGCAAAACATGTCTTCTGATATCCTACACAACAAACAAATTTCCATCTGAGTATGTACTGGCTGTTCTTGACAACTATACAGTCAACAGTTATGATCAGTGGACAGTCATATACTCTTGGACTGCAGGGCAAGAGGATGATAACAGATTACGATCTGAGTTGCTGTTGCTAAGTTGCTAAGTCACTTCAGTCGTGTCTGACTCTGTGTGACCCCATGGACTGCAGCCTACCAGGCTCCTCCGTCCATGGGATCTTCCAGGCAAGAGTACTGGAGTGGGGTGCTATCACCTTCTCCAATGATCTGAGTTACCCACAAACAAATGTAGTTCTAACTTCCCTCGTGGCTCAGATGGTAAAGAATCTGCCTGCAATGTGGAAGACCCAGGTTCGATCCCTGGGTCAGGAAGATCCCCTGGAGAAGGGAACGGCTACCCACTCCAGTATTCTTGCCTGGAGAATCCCATGGGCAGAGGAGCCTGGCTGGCTTCAGTCCATGGAGTCACAAAGTGTTGGACACGACTGAGTGGCTAACACTTACCTACTTAGATATATTTCTAGTCTGTCTTCCAGTGGGCTCTTCATCCTCATTTGAAAATGTGAGAGAAAAATGGATGTGTGGGACTTCTCTGGTGGCCCAGTGGCTAAGACTCTGTGCTTCCAATGCATGGGGCCTGGGTTCCATCCCTGGTTGGGGGACTAGATCCAGTATGGAGCAACTAAGACCCAGCACAGCCAAATGAATAAATGTTTTTTATAAAGTGAGTGCCAGAGTTAACTCACCACTCCTTTCTTGCTTGTTAGGCCCCAAACTGACCTCAGAGATGACCCCTCTCCTGTTGAGAAATCTGCCAAGAATGAATAGAATCCCATCGCCTCAGAGATTGCTGAAAAACTGGCCTGTGTGGCCTGAAGTTTGCCAAGTATGTGGCATGTCCTGTGCTCACACAGAAAGGCATAAAAAATGTATTTAACAAAACAATTTTGGCTGCCCTGGAGACTCCAGAACCGAACAGCCGCAGGTGTGTGCTGTGGTCAACAACTCTCCAGGGCTGTTTCTGCATAGCTCACGTCCAGATGCTCCTACAAGCAATGTTTCAACCAAACTAAGGATTACAAATTAAAATTTGTTTGTGCAATAATAACAAAAACTGCACCTACCTGCGTGTGCTTATGTGAGACAAGGCCCATAGATACGGCCTCCTTCCCTCTCTCAATACCAGTGAATTTTGAGTAATCGTGGATTGTCAGAAAAATGATCAGTGCTAGTTTTTGTTTTGTTGTTTCCAAAAAGAATTTGTTGCTGTTGCTTTGATTAAAAGCAAGGCACACTTGTGATGGCTCTGTAACAGACTGATTTGGGTGGTTGAAGGTGTTCCTGAGTTCTGCTCGGGAAAGGAATCTAGGATGTGCGTCCGATTCTCTGTGAGCCGTCCAGGCTCCTCTGTCCATGGAATTCTCCAGGCGTGAATACTGGAGTGGGTTGCCATGCCCTCCTCTAGGGAATCTTTTGACCTAGGGATCAAACTCACACCTCCTGTGTCTCTTGCTTTGGTAGGATGATTCTGTACCACTAGAGCCACCTGGGAATCTTGGTGTTTTTTTCCTTTTCCTGGGGTGTGGGGCAAAAAGTGTGTTTAGGATTTGGTTTTATTTAGTCTTGTGTTTTTAATTCATTAACCATTGGACAGCCCTTAAGGGGAGGAGGACGGACTGATTCTACATTCTACTTCCTAAATTTAGTTTAGAAAACATGTTCCCCACATGGTACTCTCAGAAAGGAGTACAGTAAATGCCTCATTTAATAATATAATCCTTTAGGGGAATTCCCAGGCAGTCCAGTGGTTAGGACTTGGTGCTTTCACTGCTGTGGGCCCCGGATTCTATCCCCGGTCGGTGGAACTAAGATATACTAATATATACTCTGTGAAAGTTGCCTTTTCTCTTGACCCTTAAGCAGGTCCAGTGTTTAATGAACCTTATGAAAGTGGGGAGAAGCTGTCTTGCTCCTCCCCTGTTTTAGGAGGCACTATGTATGTGTCTGTAGCTCGCAAGGAAATTTGTTTGCCATTAGCTGATTTTTAAAGTTACTTTCTTTTTTCACTGATAAATGTAGAAAATATTGTGCCTTTTGAAATACACAAAATGGACTGAGTGAAAGTGACAGTGCTCAGTCATGTCCGACTCTTTGGAACCCATGGACTACACAGTCCTTGGAATTCTCCAGGCCAGAGTGCTGGAGTGGGTAGCCTTTCTCTTCTCCAGGGGATCTTCCCAACCCAGGGATCTAACCCAGGTCTCCCACATTGCAGGCAGATTCTTTACCAGCTGAGCCGCAAGGGAAGTCCAAATGGATTGAGTATACAATTAAAATACACTTTTCCCCCCGGTCCAAAAAACTGTGTGGTTTGGGCTTTGAAATTTTTCCTCGCTAGCCAGACTTGACGTGCTAGGTGAAAGGAACTGCTCTGAGTAGGCCTGTAGTAATGCGGTGGCCAGGTGGGGCAGGGGAAGTCCTACTGGTCCCGATGAGGTTTCAGCCTTTTAGGTCACCTAGGCCCCTCAACTGTGAACTGCAAGTGTTTTGATTTTTTTTTTTAACTGTCTTCCTTCCCGTTAGGGTGATCTTCCCTGGTGGCTCAGATGGTAGGGTCCCTGCTGCCCTCCCCGCCCACCCCCGACACCCCAACTCCAGTATTCTCGTCTGGAGAATTCCCTGGACAGAGGAGCCTGGCAGGCCACAGTCCATGGAGCTGCAGAGGTGGACACGACTGAGCGACTTTTGCTTCTTCCCCATAGATCGGACTGAGTGGGCTGGAGCTGTGTAGCTCCTTTCTCCCGTGTGAAGGCTATGGTTAAGTGGAGCTGGTTACTTCTCCTTCCCTAGGTGAGGCTCTTATAAGACCCCAGCAGACTCTGATTTAACTAATTTCTCCTGAGGTTGGGCCTCATTAAGAGAGTCCTGTGGTATTTAAGGATAGGTTCCATTTCCCCTCACCCTTTGGAGGTATGAGGGGATTGTTTACTGTGAAAACTCTCAAGCTGTGGGAGTAAGAGGCGCCCCTGCTTTGACTGGATTCTCTGGTGTTTTTTAACTCTACAGTTATCCACACGGAGCGTCTAGAAATTTAGCAACTGTATTTCAAGTCTTCTGACGTCAGCACCAGTTCCTGCCTCGGCCCCTACTCCTGGCTCTGTGCTCGGGTAAGCCAGCAGTCCATGGAGACAGGAGCGTGCCCTGTGTCCTCCCTTCCCTCCAGGATCCAAGGAGAGTTGTTGATTTTCAGTCCATTCAGCTTTTTAATTGTTATTAGGGCAGAGTGGTGACTTCTAGGCTCTTAACTGAGAAAGGGGAATGGTTTTCCTATTTTTTTTTTTTTTTGCTTGAGGTTCAGAACGTTCTATCAGAACCTAGAAGGGAGGGTTTGGGGGAGCATACTTCGCTCTTCTTTTAGTTGCTGGAGAAAATACTGAGCTTCCACCCTCCCAGCTGCGCACGTGAAGGGGACCCCAGAAGGAATAAGCCTCTGCCTCTTCCCAGGGTGCCTGTTTTGCAGTTTTTTTAACTGCGAAACATAAAGTACATGTTGTGCTCCGTGTACGTTTGTAGCAGTATTGTTGGTTAGGACACAGCATAAAATCTCCTCCATTTGGGTTCAAGATTGGTCTCTGTTTTTTTCCGGAAGACTGAATCTCCAGTTTGGAGTTCATGTAGGGGCTGTGGTGGGAAAGGAAACGTGTCCTGTTGATGATAAATAAGAGTGTAGTTAATAAAACAGTATTTAAGGATAGATAGTTTAAAAAATTTTTTATCAGAGTATAGTTGATTTATAATGTGTTAGTCTCAGATGTATAGCAAAGTGATTCGGTTATACATACATAACTTCAGATTTTTTTCCCATGTAGCTTATTTTCCAAATAGGTTGTAGTAGCATTCTCTGTGCTACAATAGGGCCTTGTTAGTTACGTATCTAGTTTATATATGTGTGTGTGCTTAGTCACTCAGTCGTGTCTGGCCCTTTGCGACCTCGTGGACAGTAGCTCGCCAGGCTCCTCTGTGGATGAAATTTTCCAGGCAAGAATACTGGGTTGGTTTGCCATTTCCTACAGCAGGGAATCTTCTGACCCAGAGATTGAATCCAAGTCTCTTGTGTCTGCTGCGTTGGCAGTCAGATTCTTCACCACTAGCATCACCTATAGTACTGTGTATAAACTGATCCTAAGCTTCTAATTGATTCCTCCTTCCTCCCACCTTTCCCCTTTAGTAACCATTAGTTTGTTTTCAAAACCTGTGAGTCGGTCTCTGTTTCGTAAATAAGTTCACTTGTTTAATTGTTTTACAGTTAGATTCCACTTATGAGTGATATCATATTTGTCTTTGTCTCACTTCACTTAGTATGATAGTTTCCAGGTCCATCCATGTTGCTGCAAATGGCACTATTTCATTCTTTTTTATGGCTGAGTAATATTTTATTAAATAGGTATACCACATCATCTTTATCCATCCTTTGTCTATGGACATTTAGGTGGCTTCCATGTCTTGGCTTTTAAAGATAGTGCTGCAGTGAACATTGGGGTACATGTATCTTTTCAAATTATGGTTTCTTCTGGATAGACACCCAGGAGTGGGATTGCTGGATCATATAGTCACTCTATTTTTAATTTTAAAGGAACTTCCATACTGTTTCCATAGTGCTTGTACCAATTTACACTCCCATTAACAGAGTAGGAGGGTTCTCTTTTCTGCACACTCTCTCCAGCATTTACTGTTTATAGACTTTTGATGCTAGTCATTCTGACCAATGTGAAGTGATATAAGGATAAATACTAGATTAGATCAAATTAGGGTCACTTAAGTTTCAGAAGAGGTAAGAAATCTTCATTGACCTGCAGTATTTTTTCATAATACACAATTATTCACAGGGGAATAATCAGTGTTGCCTGAAAGGGGAAGGATTTGAGGATCACTAGGACCAAGTGCAAGATTTGGGGTAGGTTGGGTGCCTCAGGTAGTTTGGCTAGTTTGAATTTAAGAGCACAGTTGGTCTGCTTTATTTTTCTAGAGGATGGAGGGTGGTGGAGGTACTTATTGAATATCCTGAGTAACCTGACTGTTGAAGTGAGTTCCTTTGTCACTAGAGAGGAAGAAAGGGGCCCCCATATATGGAAAATTCTTTCTGGTACCAGCTTAGCTACAGTTGTGGCAGTAGTCTGTTTACAGAAAAAAAAAAAAAAGGCTTCTAAGCATCCCCCAAACAAAGCTATACATGTCCTTCTTTTTTGTGTATAGAAAGGGAAAAGGGTAATGAGTAACTGAGGGGTCCAGAGGTGGGAGAAGAGGTTAGAGTTTTTCAGATTTCAAAACACTGATGTGGAAATGGAGTCCACTGTTTAGTGGATCAGTGTTGTTTTCTTTGCTGTGGCGTAGAAGGGAGAGGCAATCGTGCAAAAAGAAGGGACTGGGCTCAGCAATAGCTACCTAATCCTAGAAACTCTTGGGGTTGTCTTTTGGTCTCAGGGAAGGGGTCTTTTTTTCTCTTTATTTTTATTTTTTTTCATTTTATTTTTTTTTACTTTACGATACTGTATTGGTTTTGCCATACATTGACATGAATCCACCACAGGTCTTTTTTTCTCTTTAAATTGTTACTGGAGTATAGTTGCTTTACAGCGGCTTCCCTAGTGGCTAAGTGGTAAAGAATCCGCCTGCCAATGAAGGAGATGCTGATTCGAGCCCTGGGCTGGAAAGATCCCCTGGAGAAGGGAATGGCAACACACTTCAGTATTCTTGCCTGGAGAATCCCATGGACACAGGAGCCTGACGGGCCACAGTCCATGGGGTGGCCAAAGAGTCAGAGATAACTGAATGACTCAACACAACCACATAGTGCTTGGCAGCGCTGTGTTAGTTTCTGAAAAGTGAATCAATTGTATGTGTGTCCACTGTTTTTTAGATTTTCCTTCCCACTTACATCACCACAGAGCTATAAAACAATAGCTAGCAACAAAATCAAACCAAGAGATGGCAACCCCCCTCCCCTAAACCAAATTCAAATCCTTCCCATGCTACTGTGGACACTTGTCTGGAGTACATAGATCAGGAGCTGGACTCCAGCGTAAACCACTTCAGGGACACTGCACTGAGGCTCAGAAAGCCTCAGGACCTGGGTAGAGCAGACGGGGGCCTAGAGATGGATTTCCAGTTCCATCCCAGTAATGGCACCAAAGTGCCATCAAAGACAAAAACCGAACAAGGTGGTCAAATGGTAAAGAATCTGCCTGCAATGCAGGAGACCTGGGTTCAGTCTCTGGGTTGGGAAGATTCCCTGGAGAAGGGAATGGCTGCTCACTCCTGTATTTGCCTAGAGAATTCCATGGGCAGAGGAGCCTGGCAGGGTATGGTCCACAGAGTCACAGAAGAGTTGGACACAACTGAGCTACTAACACAGTGGCACCAAACTGTCAAAGACAAAAGCCAAACAAGTAAGGAAACTGAGTTTATTCAGACTGTTGCCATTATGGAGAACAGTTTGGATCTAAAATGGGGTGAGTTTGCCTTAGATTTTTTTTTATAGGGAGGATATAGACAAATTATAGATAGAGTGGTTTACAGTTAGAATTGCTTTAATAACTTGGGGATGTCTTGGTCAGCTGACTAGGAAATGTGTGTCTTGGTGTCTAGCTACTTTGGGTCCATTACTTTTTTCTGGCTGCACTGCAGGGCCTGTGGGATCTTAGTTCCCCGACTAGGGGTCAAACCCACGCTCCAGCGAGCTGAGTCCAGTGGTTAACTGGACCACCAGGGAGTCCCCCACCATGGGTGGTGCCCTTCTAATCTCAGTTCATCATTAAGACATCATTAAGACAAAGGACTGGGAGACAGAGACCCTGTGTTTGGCCTTGTTGGTAGGTTCAGGCAAAAATGGAAAGGTCTGTGTTTAACCTTCTCACAGGTGCATGAGGGAATCTTCTGTGAGCCTTATGGTAGTCGTGAGAAAGAGTGGACAATTACTCTAATATGAGTCATGTGGAAAAAGATGGTTTACTGTGGTTGCTGTTCAATCACCAAGTTGTGTCTGACTCTTTGTGACCCCATAGACTGCAGCGTGCCAGGCTTCCCTGTCCTTTGCTGTCTTCCAGAGTTTGCTCAAATTCATGTCCACTGAGTCAGTGATGCCATCCAACCATCTCATCTTTTGTCCCCCTATTCTCCTCCTGCCCTCAATCTTTCCCAGCACCAGGGTCTCTTCCAATGAGTCGGCTCTTGCTGTGGTTACCTATTTCCAATCACAAAATGGCAGGATGATTTCCAGGGGGTGGGAGAAGTTGAAGATATTTCTTAATTATCAATGTTTTTCTGTGGTACAGGGATTAGGTATACCTTTCAACACTGTCAGTTTCAAGGTGAATTTTTTTTCATTATGATCTAGTTGTTTTGGTAGTATTTGTTGGAAAGATTGTCCTTTCCCCATTGAATTTGTTGCTGCCAATGCTGCTGGATTTTCCAGGCAAGAATACTGGACTGGGTTGCCATTTCCTTCTTTAATACTGGAGTGGACTGCCATGCCCTCCTCCAGGGGATCTTCCCAACCCAGGGATTGAACCCAGATCTCCCTCATTGCAGGCATCTTTGTCACAGTCTGAGCCACCAGGAAGCCCTGTTGCAAAGACTTTCCTTTCCCCATTGAATTTGTTGCTGCCAATGCTGTGTTTCTAAAATTAAAACTTCAGTTCCTCAGTTGCATTAACCACACTTCAAGTGTTTAAGAGCCACATGTGGCTCATGGCTACCAGAATGGATAACACAGAAACAGAACATTTTTATCATCACAGAAAATTTTATTGAACAAGACTGCTATAGGCCATATAGCACAGTGTCTAATAAATATTTTGCTTTTTGTGAAAAGCAATCAAAAGCAATTAACACTGTTAAAGGCATATATGAAAAAGTTAAAACTTGATGACTGAGCACAATTTATTTTGAGGATTTTACAGTGAGGAGCTCCGGGAGCTAGTGAAGGACTGGGAAGCCTGGCATGCTGCAGTCATGGGGTCACAAAGAGTCAGACGTGGCTGAGCTACTGAGTAACAACAACAATAATGAGGCATGGAGAAGGAAATGGCAACCCACTCCAGTATTCTTGCCTGGGGAATCCCATGGTCTGAAGAGCCTGGTGGGCCGCATTCCGTGGGGGTTGCAAAGAGTTGGACACAATTTAGCAACTAAACAACAACATACTGAGGCAGTGTTGACAAATACAAATATGAAAACACTTTTGTAAAGCATACGTCAGACCAGACTAACTCAAAGGATGTTTGGGCATGTATGATGCTGAGCTCTTAGGAGCTGGCTCAGTACAAAGTCTCTTTGTTAAGTATTTTTATTTAAAATTCTCTGTAATAACTAGAATTCCAGAATCTTTAATTTGGGGATGGTAGTGAAAGGAGCTGTATTGGACTAGTTATGAGCATTTCTATGAAGAGAATTAATGAAAATACTTTAGCAATACTTCCAGAACAGGAAACAGACCTTATGAGACCACCAAAGCATCTATTAATATTCTTGATTTGCATATTTGGGAGAATTCATACCTACTGCTCTCTGGCACCACAATTGAACAACCTTGTAGATATTGCTAGATGTTTAAAATATGATCAGATCTTTCAGAATTTTTTTCCAGAGAGGCAAGTTTAAAGACTGTACACTATAAAATCCAAAACACTGACAATACCAAATGCTAGGGAAGATGTGGAACAATAGGCTGCTGTGGCTGCTAAGTCACTTCAGTTGTGTCCAACTCTGTGCGACCCCATAGATGGCAGCACACTAGGCTCCTCTGTCCCTGGGATTCTCCAGGCAAGAATACTAAAGTGGGTTGCCATTTGCTTCTCCAGTGAATGAAAGCGAAAAGTGAAAGTGAAGTCGCTCAGTCATGCCCGACTCTTAGCAACCCCATGGACTGCATCCTACCGGGCTCCTCCGTCCATGGGATTTTCCAGGCAAGAGTACTGGAGTGGGGTGCCAGAATGCTTATTAATTGCTGGTGGGAATGCAAAACAGTAGAGCCACCACCTTCGAAAACATTTTCACACTTTCTTACAAAGTTAAACATAGTGTTAGCGTGTGACCCAGCAGTCACACTCCTTGGTGTATACCAAGATGAGCTGAAAACATGTCCATGCAGAAACCAGCACGAGTGTTTATAGCAGTTTTATTCACAACTGAAAAAATTCAAAGCACACAAAATGCCATTTAGTAGGTGAATGGATAAGTAAACTGGTATACAATGAAATATTATTCAATGAAAAGAAATAACTATCAAGCCATGAAAAGACATTTGAAAAACCCTGCAGGTTTAAGCTTTGGGTTTTTTTTTTTTAATAAATAGATTTTAAAATCAGATTTTAAAGTTTATTAGAAAATTCAATAGAAAGCTTTATTAATCTGAATTGAATATTGCCAAGTGAAAGAATGTATATTCCAACTGCATGATATTCTGGAAAAGGTAGAACCAGACAATAAGAAAATTAATGGTTCTGAAGGGCTGGGAGGCAAGGAGAGGGAGGCATAAATAGGTTGAACAGAGGATTTTTTAAGATTGTGAAACTGTTCTGTGTATTATTGTCATGATAGGTACATGACATACATTTATGACATACATGTACATCATACATACATGTACACGACATACATGTTATATAGATACATGACATGCCTGTACAACACAGAGTAAATCCTAATATAAACTACATGTTTTAATTAATGATAGATAACTGTAAGTTCATAACTTTTTAACAAGGGCATACACTAATGCAAGATGTTGTAAACAGGTGAAACTGAGAGGGGGTGGAGTATATGAGAGCTTTCTGCAGCTTTCTATTGGATTTTCTAGTAAACCTAAGACTGGTCTTAAAAATCTATTTGTTAAATGCAAAAACAAAAAAACTTAAAAGGTATCTCTGCAGAAACCTGTAGGGTTTTTCAAATTTCCCCACAGGCTCATGGTCTCAAATGAGAGGGTGCTTCATTCTTCATGAACGCTAGAAGAAAAGCTAAAACTCATTAAGCCTTTATATCATGGGTACTGCGTATAAGTACATTACTCTGCTAATCAACAAATATTTATTTAAAGCAAGGAGAGCCAACCTACGCGATTTAATGCGTATATCACCTACGCGATTTATGCGTGTATCATCTACGCAATTTAGTTCGATCGTCATACAATGCTATGAAGTACCACTGCCATTAACGTTTTTAAAAAACAAGCGGCAGCTCTGACAGAAGCCAGACAACTGATAAATACAACAACTGGCATTTAGTCTGAATTCCAAACCCAAAGTTCGAAACCATAAAGCCGAACGGAATAGAATTAACCATTTCGAACTCCGTCGTCCGAAACAATGAACGGGCAACAAATCTCGCGATGCTATTGAAGCTACTACTACTCCCGATATGCAAAGCGGTTTCCGTGCCGCAACCTGTGCCGCAGCAGGTGCCGCAGCCTGTGCCGCAGAGTCCGCGGGGTCCCGGCATGCCTCGAGGCGCGAAAGGCAATCTGGGAGCCGTAGTTCTCCTGGATGCCTAGTGGTGGTGCCGGCGCGGAGGTGGCGGATCGCTCGCTTCCAGCCAGTAGGTCCTCTGAGGGCGAGCTGAGGCGGAGAAAGGGCGTGGAACTGGAACCCGGTGAGTGGGACGCGGTCTACGCGATCGAGGGAGGCGGCACCGCGGCAGAGGGCTGACTTAAATAAATGGACCAGTGCTGCAGTCTCTCCGGAGACACCGCGGTCTTAGCGTCAGCGAGAAGAGGGTGAGGAGGCGCCAGAACCTGGTCCTTGCACCCGTTCTCATCTTTCGCTCTCCGCCGCTCTCTCCATCATGCAGTCCCGGGAAGAAGCTTCGCGCTCTCGCCGCCTCGCCAGTCCCCGCGGCGGGAAGCGCCCCAAAAGGGTTCACAAACCCACGGTTTCGGCTTTTTTCACTGGCCCGGAGGAGCTGAAGGACACGGGCCATTCTGCAGCTCTGCTGGCCCAGCTCAAGTCCTTCTACGATGCGCGGCTTCTCTGCGATGTGACCATCGAGGTGGTCACCCCCGGCAGCGGGCCCGGCACGGGCCGCCTCTTCCCCTGCAACCGAAACGTGCTGGCGGCCGCGTGTCCCTACTTCAAGAGCATGTTCACCGGCGGCATGTACGAGAGCCATCAGACGAACGTGACCATGCACGACGTGGACGCCGAGTCCTTCGAGGTCCTGGTCGATTACTGCTACACCGGTCGCGTGTCCCTGAGTGAATCGAACGTGGAGCGCCTTTATGCAGCCTCCGACATGCTGCAGCTGGAGTACGTGCGGGAAGCCTGTGCCTCCTTCCTAGCCCGCCGCCTTGACCTGGCCAACTGCACAGCCATCTTCAAGTTTGCTGATGCCTTCGGCCATCGCAAGCTGCGATCACAGGCCCAGTCCTTTATAGCCCACAACTTCAAGCATCTCAGCCAGATGAGTCCAATTCGCGAAGAGTCCCTGGCAGATCTGACCCTGGCCCAGCTGCTGACCGTCCTGCGCCTGGACAGTCTCAACATCGAGCACGAGCAGACCGTGTGTCATGTGGCGGTGCAGTGGTTGGAGGCGGCTCCCAAGGAGCGGGGTCCCAGCGCTGCAGAAGTCTTCAAGTGTGTCCGCTGGACCCACTTCACTGACGAAGATCGGGGCTACCTGGAAGAGCTGCTGACCAACACCGTGGTGAAGAAGTACTGTCTGGACCTCATTGAAGGGGCCCGGCAGATGCGGTATGGTGACACATTGTGCAAGTCTCTGGTGCCCAAGCCAGAGAGCAGTGGTGGCAGCAGTGGCAGTGGCGTTGTTAGCTGCGTTGCTTGTGGTGGTGGTGGTGGTGGAGGTGGTGGTGGCGGTGGCAGCAGCAGCGTCGTTAACGTTGTTCTTGGCGGCGGAAGCAGCAGCTCCGTTGTGCCCATGGCTGATCATCCACCTCAGAGGCTAGGTGTGTATGCCAAGAAGATGGTGATCTTCTTTGGCCATCCCAGAGATCCCTTTCTGTGCTGTGACCCATACTCGGGGGACATTTACAAAGTGCCATCACCTCTGACCTGCCTTGCTCACACTAGGACTGTGACCACCTTAGCTGTCTGTGTCTCTCCAGACCATGACATCTATCTGGCCGCCCAGCCCAGGAAGGATCTCTGGGTGTATAAACCAGCCCAGAATAGTTGGCAGCAGCTTGCTGACCGCCTGCTCTGCCGGGAGGGCATGGACGTGGCATACCTCAATGGCTACATCTACATCCTGGGTGGTCGGGACCCCATTACCGGCATTAAACTGAAGGAGGTGGAGTGCTACAGTGTCCAGAGAAACCAGTGGGCGCTGGTGGCTCCGCTGCCCCATTCCTTTATTTCCTTTGACCTGATGGTCATTCAGAACTATCTGTACGCTCTCAACAGTAAGCGCATGTTCTGCTTTGATCCCAGCCACAATATGTGGCTGAAGTGTGTTTCTCTGAAGCGCAATGATTTTCAGGAAGCCTGTGTCTTCAACGATGAGATCTATTGCATCTGCGACATCCCTGTCATGAAGGTGTACAATCCAGTCAGAGGAGAGTGGAGGCAGATTAATAACATCCCCTTGGTGTCGGAGACTAACAACTACCGGATTATCAATCATGGCCAAAAACTGTTGCTGATCACCTCCCGCACCCCGCAGTGGAAGAAGAACCGGGTGACCGTGTATGAATACGATGTTAGGGGTGACCAGTGGATTAATATAGGTACCACATTAGGCCTGTTCCAGTTCGATTCTAACTTTTTTTGCCTCTCAGCTCGCGTTTATCCTTCCTGTCTTGAACCCGGTCAGAGTTTTCTCACTGAGGAGGAAGAAGTACCTAGTGAATCCAGCACTGAGTGGGATTTAGGTGGGTTCAGTGAGTTGGATTCTGAATCAGGGAGCTCAAGCTCTTTATCTGATGATGATTTGTGGGTTCAGGTAGCCCCTCAGTGAAATGCACAGCAGAGTGTGTTACAGATAAATTGAAACACTAAGGTATTTTTACTGCTTTGGAAAGTATCTTAAAGAGATACCCTTTCTCTTTGCTGGAAGGAAAAAAAAAAAGTTGATTAATTTCAAGTTTGGCTTAGAAAGGGTATTGTTTGAAATACTAATATAATATCACAGAATTTAAACATCTTTAAAAGAAATCAACCTGTTTAATAATTTACTGTTCTAAAAGTCCAGTGTGGATTTGTTTGGTATGTTTATGTTTGACAATATAAGTTAATTGTAATCAGTAGTCTTCTATGATTAAATCTTACATTGTCTTGTGCCACAAGTGTTTCAACTTGAATTTTAATTTCTACACTAAAAAACTGATTGGATAGGAATTATGGGGGTGGGAAAGCATATATTTTCCTTCAGAGCAGTGTAGTAGATTTCCAAAACTTTAAAGTAGTGGGTTTTTACAAAATGTGTTCTAACAAATATAGTCTGCTAAGTTTTATTTCTGTTTTCTCCTCTTTTGTGGAAAAAAATTATATATATGTTTAATGTAACTAAATGGTGATTTCACTTGTGACAATGTATAGAAATCATAAACTTACTGAAAGTAAAAACAAAAAAACATGATTCTGTTTGAACAGAAATTTCAGTTTAAATCTGTAACATAACATGTATTTGCAAATAGTGAGCAATTTCCCATCTAAAAAAGTTCCATTCTAATAGTGTCACCAATTATCTAAAAATCTTAAAAAACTAACTTGCTTTGTAGGTTCATATTTTAAATCTATACTTGACAAATGCTTCATTGAATCAGAGGAATAATTTTTCACTGGACATGATTGTGAAAATTTTTATCCATTGTCTTTAAAAGTTTATGTGATTCTTAAAATATTTTGGCTGTATAGTTTTGGTGTTTATCTTAGATTTGTCAACAGGATGTGATTATTCTTTACTGTTTTGTGAGTAATATTGGTTTTGAAAGTATATACCGGTTAAGAACAGTATTTTATTGAAATCAGTAGTTATTGTGTCTATCAACTCTCAAAATCAAGTGCCAGCAAAGAATTTTCAAACTTTAAGTCATGTATAGAATTGTTTTGTGTAGCACTGAAAAATTCTGTCAGTTTTGTAAGTCGCTAAATGTTATTATCAGCTTAAAGGTATTTTTCTATTAAAAGTTTACAGTTAAATAACATAAGTGGATGATAGCATTTGGGGCCAGTAGTGAAAGTATATTTCGTCTAAAATATTTCTCTATGCAGTGGTGTGCGAGGCTATTTTATTATGGTATTTGTACCTGTCCTGTCTTTCTCTATGAACCCTGCTTCAGTCTTTGTTTCTGTCAACATATGTAAGGGAAAGAAAGTCCAGAAACAGAGAAGAAATGACACAAAACTTACATTGTTAAATACAAGAAAATGTAAGTGCTTTCCTCTGGAGGTTTTATTGGATATAATTGTCATGATACATACACATGATAAGTCATCAAACGCTTATGATGTATAACTTTCTCTACACGCAGGCAGAATTTTCTCTCTGAATCTTCATTCAGTGACATGCTAATTCCTCTTCTGTTTTTTCTCCAGTGACAGAGTGCTAACATTTCTTACACCCTGGCAGAGAGTACAGAGGAATGCAATCTTTCTGATAGGGAATGGGATTTTTTATTGAAATACCCTAGGATGAAAACAGAAAGAGGAAGACATAAAAGGTATTTTTGTTTTTTACAAGTTGTTCTTAGACATTTTAATGGGCTGTTTGAAGATTCTACAAGACATTCCTGTTCAACATTTTTAGTTAAGATGCTCACTTTGTCCAACCAGTATGTGTTTCTTCAGAAGGGCAAACTGCTTTGAGTTGCTTAAGGCTAAATTTTGTTTCATTTGACGTCAGGGTTTTTCTGGACACTGTCCTTAACACAAAGCTGTTTATCCATAGGATTATTTTTTGGCCAACTTTTTCTTTGCCAGTTACTTCTTGTTGATAGCTTTTCCTTTTATCGGGTTGAAATAAAACAGTGATGATCTCAACCGGGTCTTAATTCTGCAGAATTAAGGTATGCAACTGATTGATAAAAAACATGATGTTTTCCACTTGTTATTTTCAACCTTTGATTTAAAGCCTAAGCTAAATAGTGGTGATATCTTGGTTTACAAAGAGGTTTTCCTGGGAAGAACTTTGGTTTTGTGCTATATTTGTGAACTAGAGAATAGTTGTTAATCATTATTTTATGGATAAGTGATTTGTATGTGATTAGTTACAATAAAACATACTAGAATCCAGAGTTTTCTGAGTTTTCAATTCATTGTGTTCTACTAAGTGTATAAAACCCTTGCTTGTACAGTGAATGGCAACTAGCAGTGTTGAAATCTATTCTTAACAGGAAAGTACCCTTGTCCCTGTTTTCCAATTAATCAGCACATCTTTTAGTAAATATGTTTATAGGCCTGCTCTTTGTAAGCTTCAGAATGGCCTTAATTATCTTTTGTATCTATCCCTGTCGGCTGAAAAGCTTTGTCAAAGGACCCAAATTTTTTCAAGTTCTTTTAAGTTCAAAAGATAAGTGGCATTTGGATTTCCAAAAGGATAAAGCAGAAGTATTTGTACTGATCTTGTTGAGAATCTGGGGAACACTTTTGATCTACTTCTAAGAAAAAGGCCGATGTCACAACATCCCTGAAATCATACAAGTATGACGACTTCTGAAGCTCATCAGACCTAAGATAAGAGCACTCATGACAGTCTCTCCTCCCCATACTTGCATAAAAGCTCTAACCCTTTTCATCATTTTATCTGAATTTAAAGGAACATTTATTATTACAAATAATATGATAAAGCCAGGAAGTGTTAGGAGTCAGCTTTGGTTATAGAAAATGTGACCATCAGTAGAAACTTGAAAGGATCAATGTCATTTTTACAACTAACTAGAGGGTTCAATATATACAAGCCGATTGTTTGGGTTTTTTTAAGTAATAAAAAACAAAAGACACTCTTCACAGAAGTTGCCAAACCTCGGGAATACCATGGAGAATACCATGGAGGCAGTAGGTTTGTTCAAAATAGGAGCAGGGCCCCCTCTCTTTTACTCTGAGCCATTGTCACTCACCCATTTCATCAAGCTTCCATTCCATCAAACATTTGCAACTTTGAGAACTCAGTATGGTGCAAGACAAAGGAGAGGGGAAGTGACAGATACTGTTGTGTAACATTTCATCCATATCTGAGATATTTGTCCTGAAGCAGCCTCATCTGTGGGGAGTCGCCTGTCTCTGATGGCGTCACCGTTTTTCATTGTCACTTCTAAATCTAAAATTGATGCATAGAATCTCCGTATCAAGAATATTCTTTTGGGCAGACCATTAATTGTGGGGGAACGGTTTAAAAGGACTTGGTAATTGTCAGGCAAAGTACTTCTTCCAAAATAGGTATGTTTGTGCCTTAAAGAAAGAGAAGAGCCAGAACTCTTCAATTGTATACAGCATCACCTTAATTTAGATCATGTTAAGAAAATAGAATTTATTTTTTTGTATATTGTGGCTGAAAAATTCAGCCATGGCACTTACTTCAGGTACAGCTTGCTCCAGAGTCTCAATGTCTTCAGGGTTTTCTTTATACAGAGAATATATCATGGGGTAATGTTTTCCCTTGCTTTCTACATAGGTTAGAATATATTGGTAATAGATACCCATAGTTGTATAAATATGAAGTTTCTCCTATGAAAGTCCAATCTGTTATTTTATCTAGAATGTTGACTGAGACCCAGGCTTTTCTGTTTTTCTGTTCTGCTACCCTTAGGGTGTTGTTCTAATCCACATGGCCCAAGCTGGTTCACCCTTGTGTCTACATTCCAGCCATTAAAAGGAGAGGAAAGGGGAGGGGAGGGCATGACCCTTCCGTGTGAGGGAGGTTATGAACACTGCTTCAGTCACATGACATGGGCCAGATCCTAACTCAGAGACATACAGAGCTGCAGGAGGGCCTCAGAGAGGTAGTCTTTTTTTGGGTCAGCATGTATCTAGTTAAATTTCAAAGGTTCCTTCCTAGGGAATGGGGGGAAAGGCTGTTAGATTAAACAACAGTATTACACCACCTGTCAGGCCAGGTTCTGTCACATGGCAGCCAGGATGACCACACCATCCCAGGAGTTGCCGCCATCAAAACAATGTGGGCTAGGCCTCCCACCCCAGAAACACTCAGAGAGCTCCCTGGGCTCTTGCTGCTACTCTACAGAAAAGGCAAGGGTGCCTCATCTTGGTCTAATTAAGAAAAGCCTCCTAGACTCCGTGTGTACTGGTACCCTAGATCATGAGCCAAAGTCTAGTATTCATTGTATCAGGGAATGTTCCAGCTTCCTAAAAGGAAAGAAAAGAATACCAAGACAATGGCTCTGAATAATCAATGGCAGTGTTGCTTCTATTTAAAATGTGAGGTATCAGACTTCTGTGGTGGTTCAGTGGTTAAGAATCCACGTGCCAGTGCTGGGGACATGCGTTCAATCTCTGGTCCGGGAAGACTCCACGTGCCTCGGGGCAATTAAACTTGTGTGCCGTAACTGCTGAGCCTGTGCTAACAGGAGAAGCCACTGCAATGAGAAGCCCTCACTCACCGCAGCTAGAGAAAGCCCCCGCACAGCAATGAAGACCCAGTGCACCCCAAAATAAAAACATAAAAATTTAAAAAATAAAATGTGGAATATCAATTATACAGTAATGATGAAAAGGGAATATTTCTTAGAACAAAATGAGCTATTTAGCAACATTCTTGCATTTTCTGTACTGTGCTTCTCCCCCTCTGTTGAAGCTCAGACCAATTAGCCACAATAGTCTATTCAAAACCTAGTGTCTTGCTGAACTTTGTAACTGACCTCAGGTGAATCATAGTTCATGCAATATACACATACAGTGTTATGTTTTGTGTTTGTGAAAACTTCAAAACAACTGCCAGAGAACATTTTGAATAATTGTATCCATCAAGTATGTAACTGATCATCATCATTTTCATTACAAGTATCCATACTTATTTTTAAAACACCCTCAAACAGCCCTATTTTCGTATGTAACCCTAATCCCTGCCAGCAAGAAGAGTAAGTAATACTTCTGTTAGTAGTTGTATTCCATTAGTACATTGTTGTTGTTGTTCAGTAGCTCAGTTATGTCTGACTCTTTGTGACCCCATGGCACACCAGGCCTCCCTGTCCCTCACCATCTCCTGGAGTTTGCCCAAGTTCATGTCCATTGAACCAGTGATGCCATCCAACCATCTCATCCTCTGCCACCCTCTTCTCCTTTGCCTTCAATCTTTCCCAGCATCAGAATATTTCCCAGTGTGTCGGCGTTATGATCTTAGTTTCTCTAATGTTAAGTTTTAAGCCAGCTTTTGCATCTCCTCTTTCACTCTCATTAAACTTCAGTTCCTTTTTGCTTTCTGCCATTAGAGTGATTACATTAGTACATTAATGAAGACTATAAGACCCCATTCTCTATTTAATTTCTTGTCTAAACACAAGATTTGTGATGTGTGCTGTGACTGGGCTCTTCTCCGTATTTTGTGCTAGCTACTGCTTGGTGAAGGATGGGGAAGCCTGGCCTGCTGCAGTGCATGGGGTGGCAAAGAGTTGGACACGACTGAGCAACTGAAGAACAACGACTCTACTTGTTTAGTATCCCAGGTTCATTACTTTCTCGTGTGGCCATCTTACATGCTGTCATTATTCCGTGTATTGATTTGTTTGCTCTTTATTATATGTCTCATGCACTAAAATGTGCACTCTTCTTAGAGAAACCACATCTGATTTTTCCACGGCTCCTAACCTAGCGCCAGGTACATCGTCAACATTCAGTGACTGTTTGTTGAACAAAGAAATAAATGTATGTTGTGCTTGTTTGCATTTATATAAGAAACACTCGCATTCAGAGCTTTCATCTTTTTGTCAATTTTCCAGCTATGAAGGAGAGCTATTATTAAACTCTTTTGTCTGGTTGCCATAGCGACCCACTGGCCTCCAGAGCTACAGGTTATTTCTGATGGGCATATTCTCCTAGACAACCAAATACGCAGTGTTTTCAATTATGGAATAATGATGCTATTATAAATCACATTTCTGACACTATATATTTCTCTGTCTTTTATGAAGATGGCAGAGAATTAGAACGGAAGCAAATCTGTTGAGATCAACAAAGGCTGGGGGAAATAAAGCAGTATGACTCATATCTCTTCTCTCAACCCTTTGATATTTCCTCCAAGTTCTCCACTTTCCATAAGCACTTGTGAATTCATTTGGGTTTTCTAACCAAGTTGTTAAGGAAGTTTGGAAAGTTAATTGCTGCAAGTCAGACTCTAAAAAAGCTCTGTTGCAGCTTAAATACTTTCTCATTTTCTCCTCCTTGCTTGTTTGTCTTTCTTTGCCTATGCTGAGCCTTGCTGGATCTTAGTTCCCAACCAGGAATCAAACCCGTGATGCGTGCAGTGGAAGCACTGAGTCCTAAACACTGGACCACCAGGGAATTCCCAGTCCTTGCTTGTTACTTAACTGTCATATTAAATTAGCGAATAATAGGCTTGCAAAAGTTGATATTTGCTCTGAAATGTTTCAAAATCAGGCTTTTCCCCAACCCTGTTCTTCTTTCCACATTTTAGTGGCAAGAACTAAGAAAAGTTTTATTAAACTGGGTTAGTCATCATAGAAAAACTCAATAAAACAGGATTTCTCCAGCCCATTCAATGAACCATGAATGTAGTTTCTTTCTTTTTTTTTTAATGAATGTAGTTTCTAAGTGAAATAATCTATTTTCTTCTTCTTTTGTTGGCTGCTCAACTTGTGGGATCTTAGTTCCCTAACCAGGGATTAAACCTGGATCCTTAGTAATGAGAACTCAGAGTCTAAACCACTAGACTGCCAGGGAATTCCCAGCAGAGTTGTTTTCTAATGGTGGATGCCTTAAGGGGATTGTACATGTATGTTACTCTCTGTTTTCTCTGTAGGTTCTGGTCACGTTATAGGGAGAGTCAGGCACCATGTAGTTCCAGGTAGATCCTATAATAAATACTTCACTTCCTCTGTGCAGATCTAATGCCTCGTTCCTCTGGGCAAGTTTAATGTTTTTCTCATAACACAGCTGTAATACTCACCAGTAAACATTCCCATAACTTTACGTAAAAGAAGTGATATTGCGTTTAACTTACCTATTGGGCTTTGACTTTATAAAAATGTAAGACTTTAGTAAATTCAGCCATCTTTAACAAATAGTATATAATGGAGATACTGTCAGGAGGATAAAGAGAAAAATGTGGAATATGGTATCAAGTGTGATGTCAAGATTGCAGGTTTTGGTACCTGAACAGCCAGGGTATTTTGATTTACATATTTTAGAGAACTTTATTTTAGTCTTCTAGAAATTTCCAGGCATTGTTATTATTTTCAGGAAGCTTTGGATCCTGCCAAACATGATCTCATCTGTCAAAACTTTGAGACAGATGAGCCCAGATATCTGCCTATTGTAAAAATTGAAAATGGCCCAGTGGAAGGGAAGGTTTTATCAGGGGAGGATCAGATGTCCAGCCACACAGATCTTGCAACAATTTTTGATGAAATCACTTTTTCCCAAGTCTTGTTCTCTTCGCTAGAAGTTAGGATATTCAGTAATTGCTGCACCTTGATTTCATTGGATTTGGGTACTGAATCAGATTAACCAGACTGTCAAGAAGCAAATATATAAAAGTCATTGATATATATATATATATAACATATATATAATATATATATATAAAATATATAAAAGTCATGGATACACTAACTTGCAGTTAGAAAATGGAGCTTTTGCATTTAGGCGGGAGCCCCACTGCCCAATTCCTCCCTTGCAAGTGAAGAGTTTGGATCAAGTATCGAGTACCCCAGGTTTGACGGATGCCACCCAAGAGCCTGCATCCCAAATCACATGGGGACGCTTGGGGAGCCAGCCAGCCAGCCAGCCCTGTCCTCTGCAAGTCCTCCAGGACCACGTTAAACAGAGGAGCAATTTCAAATGGGCATTCCAGCACTTCCATGGCTAGTCACCTCCCAAGGTCAGCACTGGGGAAACAGGCAAAAACACCCCTCCTCTAGTTTCTCCTTGAAAGGCGCTTTACCACATACTTCCCCAGCTACTGCCTGAAGGTCCAGCTTCTAATGGGCCTTTGTGTGGATGCCATCTGGGATTCTCCCAGGAGCCCCCAAGCACTCCTCCTGCGTGTTCTCTAAAGCTTGCTCCAGTGATCAAAACCAAGTCTCCAACTTCTCTGTGGAAGGAGCTTGTCTACACATGCAGCACCCGAACTATCTTTGTGCCACCTGAGGGCCTAGCTCCCACATCGTCAGCTTGCTCTGGAAGCCAACAGCACCCAGCTTTCACAACTACCCTGGGCCACATGAAACTAAGGGGCAATTTGACCCAAAAATGTCAGCCGGCTCAACACAGAGGAAACTGACAAAACTGCGAGGCGCTCATTTTCTTCCTAGAAGGTGTTCGCATACTTTTTCAGCTTGTGCCCAAGGACTGGGCTTCAGATTAGCCCATATCTGGGAGCTGATGGACATGTAGTTAGTCACCGTCTGAGGGACTGAATGGACTTGTGGCGACTTATGTCTTCTCCCTGTAGCTCAGCCCAGCCATGAAGCCAAGTCTCCAGACGCGCTTCTCAACATGTCTAGCATGCCATCTTCTATGGCTGCAAGCTGAGGGACTGGCTGCTAAGTCTCCTAGCTCTGGGAGCTGATGGGGTTCAGCGGTTAGTCCCCTGGGACGACAGAGAACAGAATTGTCTATGGGTGCACAGGTGTTTCTGGCAGGGATTCCCTCTGGCTGAGCACAGAGCAAGCAGGCTGAAATACCCAGCTCTTGGTCTCCCTTTGATCAGGGCTACAAACACTGTATACCTAACATCCTGACCTTCCCAGTTGCTGCCTGAAAGTCAGGCTTCCAATTAGCCTGCACTGGGGACTCAGAGGGACAAACATTTAATACAGTCCTCTGGGAGCCTGAACATGTATGTGGGTATTTTCCATGCCTTTGGTGGAATATCTCATCTTGGCACATCCTGATCTAGAAGCCACCAAGAACAAACACTGACTTAGATAACCGCAAAAGTTGGAGAGGCGACCAGGTGCTCAAGTCATGCTGACTGACAAGATTTATCTTGAACACATGGCCACTCCTTCACGACTGGGGAAGGGGAATCCCCTGGTGGGCTAGTGTTTAGGGCTTTGAGTTTCCTCTGCTGGGGGCCCAGGTTCGATCCCTGGTTGGGGAATTAGGATCCTACAAGCTAAGTAGCAAAAACAAAAGACTGGGAGAGATGATTGCTTTATTTGATGAAGAGAAACCAGTGCAGAGAGTCAAAGAAAACTAAGAAATAAAGGAATATGTTCCAAACAAAAGAAGATAAAACCCAGGAAAAGACCTTAATGAAATGAAGATAAATGATTTACATGATAAAATGCTCAAAATACTGGTCATAAACATGCTCACAAGGTCAGGAGAAAAATGAATGAATAAAGAATGCATGACTTTCATCAAAGAGACAGAAAACATGAGATACTATCTTATCTTGAAAGTGGGAAAGTGAAGTCACTCAGTCGTGTCTGACTCTTTGCAATCCCATAGACTGTAGCCTACCAGGCTCCTCCGTCCATGGGATTTTCCAGGCAAGAGTCCTGGAGTGGGTTGCCATCTTAGTTATATTTTAATTAATAACTTTTAAATTAATTGATTTTCTATGTGATCTTATATATTTTAATAGTTTTATTGAGATATAATTCATATACCATATAATTCCCTTACTTATAGCATATAATTTAATAGTTTTTATATATTTAGGGTTGTGCAACCATCATTACAATTAAAATGTAATTTTAATTTTTTCCCTTCACTCTAAAATAGAAACCCTGTATCCATTAGCAGTCATTTCCCATTTCCCCTCAACTTCCCCTGCTTCTCCAAGACCTACACAACCAATAGTCTACTTTCTAAATCCGTATGAAATAGAGACACAGACACAGAGAATAGATATGTGGTCCCAGTAGTTGGGGGGATGAGGGTGGCGATGAATTGGGAGTTTGGAGTTGACACACATACACTCTGTGTGTGTGAGCTCAGTTGCTCGGTCACATCCTACTCTCTGTCATGGACTGTAGCCCACCAGGCTCCTCTGTCCATGGAATTCTCCAGGCAAGAGTACTGGAGCCGGTTGCCATTGACTACTCCAGGGGACTTCCTGATGAGGGATTGAACCCTTGTCTCCTGCATTGCAGGTGGATTCTTTCCCACTGGGAAGCCCGACTGGGAAGCTGCTGTACGGCACAGGGAACTCAGCCAGGCACTCGGTGATGACCTAGAAGGGTGGGATGGGGAGTTGGGGGGAGGCTCAGGGGGAAGAGGATATATGCACACTTACAGCTAATTCACTGACTTAATGGACATGGTTTGAGCAAACTCTGGGAGGAAGTAAAGGACAGGGGAGCCTGGTGTGCTGCAGCCTATGGGGTCACCAAGAGTCGGACATGACTTAGCAACTGAACAACAACAACCATATTTTATTATACATTCTCCTTTGATGGACATTAAGGCTCTTCCCACTTTTTGGCTATTATGAGTCATGCTGCTATGAGTATTCACGTACAATTTTTTGTGTGGATGTATACTTTCAGTTCTCTTAGGCATATGTGTTTAAGTTTCTGAGAAACTGCCAAACTTTTTCAAAGTTGCTGCACCATTTTGCAATTACATCAGCCATGTAAGAAGGTTCTGGTGTCTCCACATTAACAACTGTTATTTATCTGTCTTTTTTATCATAGCCGACCTAGTATGTATGAAGTGCGTTCTCATTGTGGTTTTGATTTACCTGGTATCAAATGGCTAAAGACACTGAGCACTTTTCCAAGTGCGTCTTGATCAATTGTATATCTTATTTAGAGAAATGTCTTCTCAGATCCATTGTTCATTGTTGAACTGGATTTTCTTTTTATTAAGTTGTAAGAGTTAAGCCCACCTGGGCTTCCCAGGTGGCACTAGCGGTAAAGAACCTGTCTGCCAATTCAGGACACGTAAGAGACGTGGGTTTGATCCCTCAGTTGGGAAGATCCCTTGGAGGAGGGCATGGCAACCCACTCCAGTATTCTTGCCTGGAGAATCCATGAGAGGGAGAGCCTGGAGGGTTGCAGTCCATGGTATTGCAAAGAGTCGGACATGACTGAGCGGCTAAGCACACAGAAGAGTTCTTAGTATATTCTGGATACTATTGCCTTATCAGATGTGTGATTTGCAAACATTTTATTGCATTCTATACGTTATATAGGCTGTTGTGTCCTCCTCAAAATTCATATGTTGAAGCCCTAATTCCCCAGGACCTCATTTTGTGTCTGTGTTTGGGGATAGGGCGTTAATGGAGGTAATTAAGTTAAAAATGAGGCCACCCATAGGATGGACCCTACTCCAATCTGGCTGGTGTCCTTATAAAAAGAGGAAATTATGACACACATAAAAATACAAGGGATGCGTGTGCAGAGAGGAAAGCCACATGAGCATGTACTGCAACAGTGGCCATTGGCAAGCCAAGGAGAGACCTCAGTAGAAGCCACACTTGCTGGCCACTGGGCCTCTAGCCTGCAGATTGTGAGAAAAAAACATTTTGGTTGTCTAGGCCCTCCTGGCTATGGTATTTTACTATGGCAGCCTTACAAACTAATATGTATTTTGATATTGAAAGTTATGGCTGTTTCAAATACTTAAAAATGTGAAAGCAGCTTTGGAACCAGGTAGTGGGTAGAGGTTGGAAGACTTTTGAGTTCATGTTGGAGAAAGCCTAGGTTGCCTCAAGAAAACTATCAGTAGAAATATGGATGTTAAAGGTGCTTCTGGTGAGATTAATGCAGAAAACTCAGTGTTCTAGTGCTGAATAGAATCTTGGAGTCAGAGTTTTGGGTGCAGTAGAAAAGAATAGCTTTATTGCTTTGCCAGGCAAAGGGGTACACAGCAGGGTCCTGGCCTCGAAAACCGTGTATCCCCACCTGGGAGGATTTGGTGAGAAGTTTTATAGCAAAGGTTCAAGGGTGGGGTTGCTGATAAGATTAGGATGTGTGCAGGGCCTGTACTCCTTTTATCTGGTCTCAGGTAATCTTTTCCCTGAGTTTCTCTGGTTCCTTTAATCTGGCCTCAGGTGGTCTTCTTTGGAAGGAAGAATGCTGATACGTTAGGCATGCGTGCTAAGTCGCTTCGGTTGCTTCAGTCGTGTGGACCACAGCCCGCCAGGCTCCTCTGTCCATGGGATTTTCCAGGCAAGAACACTGGAGTGGGTTGCCAGTTCCTCCTCCAAGGGATCTTCCTGATCCAGGGATTGCACGCTCATCTCTTTTGCCTCCTACATTGGCAGGTAGGTTTTTTTGTTTTTGTTTTTTACCACTAGCACTGCCTGGGAAGCCCATCCATTTGTTGGGGGGGGGAGTGGGGGGGTTCTATAGAAGGTTTAAAGATGTTGTTACGTGCATCCCTTGCAGTGGAACTAGGATCCTACCCCAAGGCTGCACTGTTGGTTCTTGGCTGTTATTCCCGGGTCTCTGCATACCCTCCTTTCCCTGATTAGCAGCTGTTTGAACCTGCCCTTTGGGACTGATGGAAGGTCATGGCAGCTGGAATCTATTCCCTACAAACAAGGAACAGGGAACAGAGAAAGGCTTCTTCCCTAGGATCCCCTCAGGGTCCTACTTGGTTTCATGACCTCAGAGGAAAATAAGTGTTAGTCGCTCAGTGGTATCTGACTCTTTGCAACCTCATTGACTGTAGCCCGCCAGGCTCCTCTGTCCATGGAATTCTCCAAACAAGACTACTGGAGTGGGTACCCAATCCCTTCTCCAGGGGATCTTCCCAACCCAGGGATCAAAGCCATGTCTCCTGCATTGCAGACGGATTCTTTGCTCACTGAACCACCTGGGAAGCCCCAGATGGAAATAAGGAACACGTTATTGGACATTGGAAGAAGGATAATCGTTTTATAAAAGGGCAGTGAATTTAGCTGAATTGTGTTGGAGTGTTCTGTGGATGGTAGAAACATAAGTGATGAACTTGGGGGTTCATCTGAGGACATTTCTAAGCAAAGGGTTCAAGGTGCGACTCAATTTTCTCTTGTTGCTTGTAGTAAAATGTGAGAGGAGAAAACTGAAGAAGAAAATGTTAAGCAAAAAGGAACCAGAAAGTGAAAAGATCTGGAAAGTTCTCAGCCTATCCTTTTTGCAAAAATATGAAGAGGAACATTCCAGAGATAACATCAAGGGTACAGCCAAACAATCCCTTGATGAAGAAATGTGGACGTGAGTTCTGGCTTCAGTCAGCCTGTCCTCAGACTCCAGGAAGGAGACACAGTGGAGGGAGGTTATTGAACTGAGATTCTCAGAAGGGATGACAGGGCGAATCTCTGTGAACACACCTTATCTTGCAAGAAAAGGGAAGAATGGCCCTGAGGGTGATTCCCAAACTGAAAGGACAGCCATTCCCACTGGGCTCCGCCTCTCAGCAGGCCAGAATGTCCCGGCCTCAGAGGTGGGGCTGCTCCCTGGAATTGACGGGGTGGCACCTGCCTGGGCGGGCCTGAGGTGGGAGGATAGAGCCCAGGAATAATATTCTTGAGCTTTAAAATCGGGGAATTTTTTTCCTACCAAGTGTTGGGCTTGCTTGGGTTCCCTGGGCCCTTCTTTCCAATTCCGCCCTTTTGGAACAGGAATGTCCATTGTATGCCTGTCCCACCATTGTCCCACTTATTTTGGAAGTAGATAATTTGCTGTTACAGGTTCAGCACCGAAGAGGGCTTTTTGCCTCAGAATGAATTAAACTTCAAGTCTGTCTCACGCTTGATTTAGATGATATTTAGGGAAACTTGGGATTTGAAACTGATGCCATAATGAGTTAAGATTTTTGAATTGTTGGGATGGGGGTGAATATATTTTGCATGTGGGACAAACGTGAATTTGGGGGTCCAGATGGTAAGCGGTTATTCACTGAATAATGTCCCCCTAAAAATTATATCTGAAAACTTAACTCCCAGTACCTCAGAATGTGACGAGATTGAATAGCCATTTCCTTCTCCAGGGGATCTTCCAGACCCAGGGATTGAACCCGGTCTCCTGCATTGTAGGCAGAGTCTTTACCGTCTGAGCCACCAGGGAAGCCCCAAAATTTATATCTGAAAGCTTAATTCCCAGGACCTCAGAATGGGACTGTATTTGAAATGGGGCCTTAAAAGAGGAAATTCAGTTAAAAGGAAGTCACTAGGTTGAGCCCTAATCCAATCTGACCGGTGTCTTCATAATAAGAGGAGATTAGGACACACGAAGAAACATCAGGGATCCACACGCATAAGGAAAGACCAGGTGAAGACACAGAGAAGGTGACATCTTCAAGCCAAGGAGAGAGGCCCAGAAAATACCAAACCTGCTGGCACCTCCATCCTGAACTGAGAGGAAATTTATTTTTGTTATTCAGGCCATCCTGGCTGTGGTGTTTTGTTATAGCAACCCCAGAAAACCAGTACACCGCTGGTTATCTTTTCACTTTTGTGTGTGTGTGGCTACACTGCGCAGTCTACGGGATCTTAGGTCCCCGACTGGGGAGTGAAACTGTGCGCGCTGCATTGGGAGTGCAGAGTCTTAACCTCTGGACTGCCTGGAGAAGGGATTGGCTACCTACTCCAGTATTCTTGCCTGGAGAACTCCATGGACAGGGGAGCTTGGCGGGCTACAGCCTGTGAGGTTGCAAAGAGTTGGACATGACTGAAGGACTAACACTTTCACGTTGCAACGCTCAGTTCAGTTCAGTGGCTCAGTCATGTCTGACTCTCTGCGACCCCAGGGACTGCACCGCGCCAGGCTTCCCCATCCATCAGCAACTCCCAGAGCTTACTCAAACTCATGTCCATTGAGTCGGTGATGCCAGCCAACCATCTCATCCTCTGTCGTCCCCTTCTCCTCCTGCCTTCAGTCTTTCCCAGCATCAGGGCCTTTTCCAATGAGTCAGTTCTTCACATCAGGTGGCCAAAACACTCAGAATGATAGAAATTACCCTAAAAATTGACCAACCAGTTTTGTCTGTTTCATTTCCATGGCATTCCTAATAGGTTCATATTTTGCTTGAATAACTGCCAGTGACAGGGAATTCATTATTTTGAAGAAGGCTCTCCTTTTTTTTTAAAATTTTTTGGCTGCACCAGATGGTTTGTGGGATCTTCATTTCCACACCAGTCATGGAATCTGGGACCCTGCAAGTGGAAGCTGGAATCCTAACCACTGGGCTACCAGGGAATTCCCCAAGAGTTCATTATTTCACTCTTCTAAATTTGTGTCTCCTTGCTTGGATTAAGAAAAGAAAAGGAAAAAACCCCACAAGATTTTCCAACTTGAGGAAGAAGATGGAGTCTAGGGTTTGGGATACCGCTAGATGCACCACCCATCCACTCGCCTTGTTATTATTTGTTTTACGTGAGGAGCACTGTTCTGTCATCTGCTGAAAGCGGTGTAGATTATTAGCTGTATCATTGACTGGAAAAATCAGGTCGGCAAAGATTTCATGAAATGATTGCTTCTGATAGTGCTTTTCAATTTTGAGACCTCCTGTGTCATTATTTTAAACAACCCAGCGATGATAAGCCATAATGTGAGTAAGTAGATAATGATCCCGGTAGGCCACATGTGATAATTCAGCGTTATGATTAAATCACCTGTGAAGCACAGGAGCCCGTAGGAAAGTAAACATATCATACTTCTCATCGAAGCAAATATTGTTGTATCAAAACAAATCAGAACAATTAAGAGTATTATACTAATTTTAAATTTATGTTTTCATGCTATACTTGAGGAAAGATGGATTCAATTCCAGGAGAATGAAGAGGTCTCATGAGGGTTTGCTAGTTTTAGATTTCGGCTATGTGTAGAACCCTATTCAATGCTCTGTAATGTCCTATATGGGAATAGAATCTGAAGACAGAGTGCATAGATGTGTGTATGCAACTGACTCACTTTGCTGTACATCTGAAACTGATACGTTGTAAATCAGCTATGTGTGTGTGTGTGCGTGTGTGTGCTAAGTCACATCTGACTCTCTGGGACCCCGTGGACTGCAGCCCTCAGGCTCCTCTGTCCGTGGGATTCTCCAGGCGAGAATACTGGAGTGGGCTGCCATTTTCTTCTCCGGGGGTCTTCCCGACCCAGGACTTGAACCTGCGTCTCCTGAGTCTGTTGCATCGGCAGGTGGGTTCTTATCACTGAGCCACTTGGGAAACTTATACTCCAATAAAAAATAAAAATAAATTTAAAAAATAAAAGAAATTGATTATACAGATTCTTTTTGGAGTAACACGTTATATCTTAAATTTTGGGCAAAATTAAACTTTTTTATATGTGTATTAAAGAGATATTCAAAGACAATAAAATTTAACCACTCAAAGCAACACATTCATGCATTTTTCAGTCTGTTCTTGATTGGTCATTTGCTTGCTGAATTTGAAGATCATTTCCTTTTTGACTTGTATATGTGTGTTGAAGCTTAACCAAGGTCTTTACCTCATCCTTGTCTCATCATGGGAACAATTAAGATTTTATGGATCTACAGTTCCATGTTTCTTTCATGTTCTAGTTTGGATTACCTTCATTTTGGCATACTTCCTTCCAGCCGTCTATTGAAGATGTTCTTTTGCATGGATTTTATAGATCATCCTATACACGTGATTTTGTGTGATTTTGCAATACTATCTTATTTCACAGTTTCTCCCAACACATTTGTACATGTGTGCAGACTAATATGATAAAGCATATTATACAAAGATGCTTGTATACATCCTATATATACAAGGATGCTTATTACAGTGTTTTTAATTACCTTATTGCTGTTCAGATGCTAAGTCCTGTCCAACTCTTTGTGACCCCATGGACTGCAGCGTGCCAGGCTTCCCTGTCCTTCATTATCTCCCAGAGTTTGCTCAAACTCATGTCCACTGAGTCAATGATGCCATCCAACCATCTCATCCTCTGTTGTCCCCTTCTCCTCCTGTCTTCACTCTTTCCCAGCATCAGAATTTTTTCCAATGAGTTGGCTCTTCGCATCAGGTGGCCAAAGTATTGTAGCTTCATAGCATTATATTTAAAAAGTCATTAATGTTCATCAACAAGCATTCCGATCCTAAACTTATAAATACAAATTCAGTAAACAGACATTTATACTACAGAATCTTGTGCAGCCATTAAAAAGAATGCGGTGGGTCTGTGTGTCTTGAAGTGGAAACTGGTGTAGACTTTGTTGTTTGGCCTGTGTGGCATCTGAAACCCCTTCCTGTTTGGATACCCTGACATTGTGAAGTCTCCAAGGGACCAGGTGTTTTCTACAAAAGTGAAAAAGTGTGAGGGCAGGTACTTTCTCAGACTCCTGGCAGAGAGAGCTTGTAGGCAAAATTCCTGAGTGTGTAGTCTTTTATAGGACTTTGAGTCTCGAGAAGTGACACAAAGAAGCAGGGTATTTAGAGTTCTTTCTGGTCATGGCAGCAGAAGTGGAAAGAACGTCTGTGTTCTCGGGCTGGAGAGTCGCAGTGTGTTAACAAGACCCTTTAATGGGACTTTTCACTTCCAATATTTGTGTTGCACGTTACTGACAAGCGTGGACACTGGGATTATACTAAGTGAATATGTCAGACAGAGAAAGACAAATACCACTTACACGTGAGATTTTAAAAATAAAGGAACAAAACCAAACATAAATACAGATAACAGATTGCTCGTTACCAGAGGGGCAGAGGTTGTGGGAGAGAGCGATATGGGTGAAGGAGGTCATTTATATGGTGACAGATGGTAACTAGACTCCCTGCGGTGACAGTGTACACAAATGTCTAATTATGGTAAAGAATCTGCCTGCCGTGCAGGAGACCTGGGTTCAGTCCCTGAGTCAGGAAGATCCCCTGGAGAAGGGAAAGGCAACCCACTCCAGTATCACTGCCTGGAGAATCCCATGGACAGAGGAGCCCGGTGGGCTGCAGTCCGCAGGGTTGCAAAGAGCTGGACACCACTGAGCGACTAACACAATTTCCACACACATGAAACCAGTATATTATATACCAATTTTACTTCAATTTAAAAAAGAAAAAAGCAGTAAAACAAACAAACAAACGAAACACCTGGTATCATGTTCAGTTGGTTCAGAATTCAACGAGTGCAAAGGAGAAGTCCCCCCGCCGCACTGCCTGTTTCCTCCAGTCCTTCTTATCCCTGTTCCCTAAACACCTAGTTCTCTCTTCTTTTTTTTTTAAAGCAGTCACTTTTAAAAATCCTATAGATTTATTTTTGGCTGTGCTGGGTCTCTGTTGCTGTTTGGCTTTTCTCTAGCTGCTGAAAGCGGGGGCTACTCTCTAGTGGTGCAAGGGCCTCTCTTGGCAGTGGTTTCTCTTGTTGCAGAGCGTGGGCAATGGGCAATGGGCTTGCAGGCTTCAGTAGTAGCGGCATGTGGACTCAGCAGTAGCACAGGCTCAGTAGTTGTGGTGCATGAGCTTAGTGGCTCCACGGCATGTGGGGTCTTCCCAGACCAGGGATCGAACCCATGTCCCCTGCATTGGCAGGCAGATTCTTTACCACTGAGCCACCAGGGAAGCCCCTAAACACCTAATTTTCTTTTCCAATGTTCTTAATTTTGTGTATGTATCCCTTTAGAAATATTTTATGGACTTATTACAGCATATGTATCTTTCTCTTTCCCCCATTATTATTATTTTTTTTAACTACGGTGGCATCATACTATGTAAGTTGCTTCTGATCTCGGAGCACGTTCTATATCCTAAGTCAGGAGCCTGTTTGCTCTTTTTTGATGGCTACAGAGTAGACATTACATTTATTGTTGTTTAGTTGCTCTGTCGTGTCCTACTTATTGTGACTCCAGGGACTGCAGCATGCCAGACTTCCCCGTCCTTCCCTATTTCCCAGAGTTTGCTCAAACTCAAGTCCATTGAGTCAGTGATACCATCCAACCATCTCATCCTCTGTCACCCCCTTCTCCTACTGCCCTCAATGGCCAAAGTATTGGAGCTTCAGCTTCAGCATCAGTCCTTCCAATGAAGGTTGATTTCCTTTAAGATTGACTGGTTTGATCTCCTTGCTAGTCCAAGGAACCCTCAAGAGTTTTCTCCAGCGCCACAGTTTAAAAGCATCAGTTCTTTTGCCCTCAGCCTTCTTTGTGGTCTAACTCTTAAATTTGTACATGATTACTGGAAAAATCACAGCTTTACAAATGTATTATTATAATTTAATCAGTTTGTACTGGTGGACATTTAGCTGACCTACAATCTATTGCTTTTACAAATAATGCTGTTGTGAGTACATTTGTACTTGCTATCTTCCATGCCTCTGCCAAAATACCTGTAGGATAAATTTCTCAAAGGATATGAATATTTGGAAGTTTGATGAGGTTTTACAAATTTTCTCCTCAGTAAATTTATACCAATTTATGCTTTCACCAGCAATGGGTAGTGGTGCCATTTCCCCACAATGTGTTATTAGACTTACTAATTTTGCTCTGACTTTATTTTGACCTTTAGTTCTGGCTGCTTGAGAAAGTTTGGTCTTCCTGCACATTTTCTGAGTTGGTTCTTTGCCTTCCCAACAAATTCTTTTTTCACAGTCTTTATTCCTTTCTTTACTTTTTCTTTCTTTACCAGAGGGAGTTTCTGTTCTTTGCAACCAAGAATCGGGACTGGTTTGACGTCTGTGTTGCATTGTTCACAGCAAAATCAAGTCAGGGAATAATATGCTTATGTGTGTGTGTGTTAGTTGCTCAGTCATGTGACCGCATGGGCTGCAACCTGCCAGGCTCCTCTGTCCATGGGTTTTCCAGGCAAGGATACTGGAATGGTTTGCCATTTCCTCCTCCAGGGAATCTTCCTGACCCAGGGATCAAACCCAGGTCTCCTGCACTGCAGGCAGATTCTCTACCAACTGAACTACCAGGGAAGTCCCAATATGCTTATAGTGATTCTAATTTTTTTTTTTTTGGTTGTTATCCAGCTTGTAGGCTCATAGTTCCCCAACCAGGAATAGAACCTGTGCCCCCCGCCCCCACCCCCCGCCCACTGCAGTAGAGTCCTATCCACAAACCGCCAGAAAATCCCTGGTGATTCTTATTTTCATGAAAACAAAAATCGAAACAGGGGCTTCCCTGGTGGCCCAGTAGCTAAGATTCTGCGCTCCCAATGCAGGGGGTTCAAGTTCGGCCCCTAGATGGGAAACTTGATCCCACAAGCCGAAACTAAAGATTCCATGTATTGCAACTAAGACCCGACTCAACCAAATAAATAAATATTTTTAAAAAATCAAAACAAAATCACATGCATGTAGGTATCTAAAAGAAATACCAGAAGGACTCATCCTAAACAGTGGCTGGTTACTTCTGGATAGAAAAGTGGACAGGGGACTTTAGGAAAACACTTTAGCTTTCCCCCTCATACACTTGACCGTTGTTGACATTTTTTACAATGAGCATGTGTAATACTTTTTGAGATCTTAAATTAAAGAATTAGGACCTTAAAAACTCTTCTCAAATGTCTCAAATTACAGTGTTGCATTAATTTGCTTGGGCAACCATAACCAAATACCACACACTGGGTGGCTTCTCAGGGATTTATTTCCTAAGAGTTCTGGAGGCCAGAATTCTGAGATCAAGGTGCCAGCAGAGCTGGTTTCCCCTGAGGCTCCTCTCAGGTTGCAGATGGCTGCCTTCTTGGTATGTGCTGGTTTGGTCTTTCCTCTGTGGTTATGCTTAGTTTCATTGAGTTAGAAAAGGCTGTGGTCCTAGTGTGATTAAATTGACTAGTTTTCTGTGATTATGGTTTCGGGGTGTCTGCCCTCTGATGCCCTCTTGCAACACCTACCGTCTTACTTGGGTTTCTTTTACCTTGGACGTGGGGTATACCCACAATAATCATGATGGTGTGATCACTCACCTAGAGCCAGACATTCTGGAATGTGAAGTCAAGTGGGCCTTAGAAAGCATCACTATGAACAAAGCTAGTGGAGGTGATGGAATTCCAGTTGAGCTATTTCAAATCCTAAAAGATGATGCTGTGAAAGTGCTGCACTCAATATGCCAGCAAATTTGGAAAACTCAGCAGTGGCCACAGGACTGGAAAAGGTCAGTTTTCATTCCAATCCCAAAGAAAGGCAATGCCAAAGAATGCTCAAACTACCACACAATTGCACTCATCTCACACGCTAGTAAAGTAATGCTCAAAATTCTCCAAGCCAGGCTTCAGCAATATGTGAACCGTGAACTTCCAGATGTTCAAGCTGGTTTTAGAAAAGGCAGAGGAACCAGAGATCAAATTGCCAACATCTGCTGGATCATGGAAAAAGGAAGAGAGTTTCAGAAAAACATCTATTTCTGCTTTATTGACTATGCTAAAGCCTTTGACTGTGTGGATCACAATAAACTGTGGAAAATTCAAGAGATGGGAATACCAGACCACCTGACCTGCCTCTTGAGAAATCTGTATGCAGGTCAGGAAGCAACAGTTCGAACTGGACATGGACCAACAGACTGGTTCCAAATAGGAAAAGGAGTACGTCAAGGCTGTATATTGTCACCCTGCTTATTTAACTTATATGCAGAGTACATAATGAGAAATGCTGGGTTGGAAGAAGCACAAGCTGGAATCAAGATTGCTGGGAGAAATATCAATAACCTGAGATATGCAGATGACACCACCCTTATGGCAGAAAGTGAGGATGAACTAAAAAGCCTCTTGATGAAAGTGAAAGAAGAGAGTGAAAAAGTTGGCTTAAAGCTCAACATTCATAAAACGAAGATCATGGCGTCTGATCCCATCACTTCATGGGAAATAGATGGGAAAGAGTGGAAACAGTGTCAGACTTCATTTTGGGGGGCTCCAAAATCAGATGGTGATTGCAGCCATGAAATTAAAAGACGCTTACTCCTTGGAAGAAAAGTTATGACCAACCTAGATAGCATATTCAAAAGCAGAGACATTACTTTGCCAACAAAGGTCCATCTAGTCAAGGCTATGGTTTTTCCAGTGGTCATGTATGGATGTGAGAGTTGGACTGTGAGGAAGGCTGAGTGCCGAAGAATGGATGCTTTTGAATTGTGGTGTTGCAGGAGACTCTTAAGAGTCCCTTGGACTACAAGGAGATCCAACCAGTCCATTCTGAAGGAGATCAGCCCTGGGATTTCTTTGGAAGGAATGATGCTAAAGCTGAAACTCCAGTACTTTGGCCACCTCATGCGAAGAGTTGACTCATTGGAAAAGACTCTGATGCTGGGAGGGATTGGGGGCAGGAGGAGAAGGGGATGACAGAGGATGAGATGGCTGGATGGCATCACTGACTCTATGGATGTGAATCTGGGTGAACTCCGGGAGTTGGTGATGGACAGGGAGGCCTGGCGTGCTGCGATTCATGGGGTCGCAAAGAGTCGGACACGACTGAGCAACTGAACTGAACTGTGGTTGTGCATATCCAGGGTCTCTCTCTGTATATCCTAACCTCCTTCTTATAAGAACTGTAGTCATACAGATTATAGCCCATGCTAATTGCCTCATTTTTAACTTAGTGAGTGAGTAAGTCTCTCTTTAAAGGCCCTGTTTGCAAGTTCAGTAATATTGAAGTACTAGGGGGTTAGGGCTTCAATATATTCATTTTAGAGAAACATGATTCTATTTGTAACAAATGTCATTTAAAATTGGTCAAGCTAGAGACTTCCCTGGCAGTCCAGTGGTTAAGACTCTGCTTCCACTGCATGGGTCTGACCCCTGATCAGGGAACTAAGATTCTGAATCCTCTCCCCTCCTCTGCCAATATAAGTGAAAAATAAAATTGGTAGAGTTTTTTATAGCTTTAACATGTAAAGAGCTTATAGTCATCACTCCATCTATCACAAGGAGAAATAAGTTGTACAAACTTAAAAATCAATAACTTAGATCAATCAGAAAACTGAGGTCAGAGGACAACCCACGATTCCCTAAACTGGAGAGACAGACAAATACAGAGAACAGAAGTCAGCTTACCTGAAATATCGTAAAAAGCGCTGGAGCCAGGTCTTATAGAAACACTCAGAATGTAATTGGCAAGTGGCTGGAGTGTGGATTCGTTTAGAGCTGACTCCTGGGAACCCAGTCTTTGATTTTACCTCTGCCTCTGAGAACATTATCAGTTCTCACCGTGAAGACTCCCAGTGGCTCAGAGGGTAAAGAATCTGCCTACAATGCTCAATTCACCCCCTGGGTCAGGAGACTCGGTTCAACCCCTGGGTCAGGAAGGTGCTCTGGAGGAGGAAATGGTAAGCAACTACCAGGTATTCTTGCCTAGAAAAAATCCCATGAACAGAAGATGCTGTCACAGTCCAAAGAGTCACAAAGAGTCAGACACAACTGAGCATGCACGCACCAAATGTGCCTCATAGTGAAGACCATAGTGAGAAAACTTCCCTCTTGTTTGGCCAGGGAAAATTAACTCTTTTGAAATATGCAAAAGGGGAGAAAGTAGTATTTTGAAATACCCCCGAGAGCTTCCCTTTTCCACATTAAGACCTGCTGTCAAGGGAAACTGTTTTATCAGACCCATAGCTAATGGAGGAGGAGGGAAACAGCCAACTCCAGTGCCCTCCAGTCTTCCCATGTCACCTAAGCGGGGAAGAGGGGAAACTGAGAAGCATTTGTGAAGGTCACAACCCAGGGCAACAGGCTCACAGAAAGACTGAGACTTACTCATCAGGTAGGTTATAGACTGCTTCCGTTCCCACCATGTTGATGAGGTTCCTGTACAGTAACAGTGGATCACAGCTGAAAGAAAAGCAAGGCTCAGATTCTATTTGAGGAAGGATTTCTAGGGGACTCTCCCTGGCGGTCCAGTGGTTAAGACTCAGCCCTGCCATAGCAGTTGGCATGAGTTCAATCCCTGTTCAAAGAACTAAGATCCCACATGCTGTGCAGCCAATAAATTAAGATAAAGTAAAACAAAATAATAAAACAATCCAATGTTTAAAAAAAAAAAAGTCAGGTGGGGAATTTCTAGAGAAACCCAAGACAACAGGGGAAACAAAAACAAGGGCACTTGAGCAAATTGAAACCACTGACACAGCTTTGCGTGTGTGCATGCTAAGTCATTTCAGCTGTGTCTGACTTTGCAACCCTGCCAGGCTGTACCCTGCCAGGCTCCTCTGTCCATGGGATTTCGCAGGCAAGGATACTGGAGTGGGTTGCCATGTCCTTCTCCAGGGCATCTTCCCGACCCAGGGATCAGACCCACGTCTCCTGCATTGGCAGGTGGGTTCTTTACCACTAGTATTATCTCGGAAAGCCACTTATAGCTCTGCTGCTGCGGCTAAGTCGCTTTAGTCGTGTCCGATTCTGTGCGACCCCGTGGACTGCAGCCTACCAGGCTCCTCCGTCCATGGGATTTCCCAGGCAAGAGGACTCGAGTGGGGACTTACAGCTCTAGGAAACATTAAAACACTGCTTAACTCCTAGTGAATAAAATACAATCTCACACTGCAGCTCTGCTTACTTCTTTCTTTTATCCAATATACCTTATGTGGCTTTCAATGGAAAATTAAAAGGCACGCTAAAAGATAGAAACACACTCTGAAGAGACAAAGCAAACATCAGAAACAGACACAAATAGGGCAGAGGGTTTGGAATTATCTGAACAAAATTTAAAATAACTATGATTCATGTGCTAATGGCTCTAATGGAGAAAGTGGGCAACTTGCAGGAACAGATGAGTAATGTAAACAGAGATAGAAATTCACAAAACCCAAAGGAAATGCTAGAAATAAAGGCGCGGTAAAGATGGGGACCTCCCTGGCGATCCAGTGGTTAAGATTCTGTGTTTCTTTTTTTTTTTTTTTGCTAACGTAATTTTATTAATACAATAGATACAATTTCCAACATATACCATTCAAACACATGCCCTTTTCATGCGTTTCATTAAGACATGGAACTATTTTGCTTAAGAGTTTCCACTTCTCTTTTAAACCAGCTTTTGTAGTCAATGACTTGGAGAGTACAATACAAAAAGCACCCAAACCTTTTGTCTTTTAATCTCCACTTATCCTTTCAGAACCCTCTATTGGCAATATGTGCTTTTAGCCACTCTGCCTGCTGAAGGCTGCTTTCTCCAAACAGCAACAGGGTTTAATTCTCACTTTCTTCTACACCAGCCTCTGCTAACTCCACTGAATTTCTGTTTTCATCCTCCAACTTCTTCTTTGCTTTTCTTTCCAGGTTAAGCTGAGCGATGTCTTCATTTTTCTCTGTGATGTATTTTAGCAGTGAATGACTCCTCCTGGCTAAGAGCTTCACGTCTTCAGTGTTAACTGTGCTTCTTTTCGCATGTCTGTCGGTAAGAGAAGCTTTGCTGCTCCTCGGACCACTCCTCCTCCTCCGTCATCACCACGGGGGGATCCTGGCAGGCGCGCCAGGACAGAAAGACGCGCCGCCTGGAAGACCTGGTCGGCTCAGATTCTGTGTTTCTAGTGAAGGGGGAGTGAGTGCAGTCCCTGGTCAGGGAACTAAGATATCACATGCCACAAAACATGGACAAAACAAAAAAACCCGAGAACACAAAACACTGTAAAATGAAGAAGTTGATGGGCTCATCAGTAGACTGGACATTGTCAAGTTAGCAGCTAGCTTGAAGGTATGTCCATTTCACTTCCCAAAGTGAAATGCAGAGGCATAAAATGAAAACAAACAACCAATCACAGCCACAACCCTGGGACAGAATATCGGAGACCAGTACAATATTAAGAGCGAACGCTAATGGAAGTTACAGACCGAGGGTGATCGTGAGGTGTCCATGGGTCCATCAGTTGCAAACAGTGTCCCACTCGGTGAAGGATACTGGTAACGCTGGAGTCTGTGCGTGTGTAGGGACAGGGCTACAGAGGAACTCCCTGTACCTTCCTTTCAAATTTGCTGTGAACTTAAAAAAACTGTTCTAAAAAAATCCATTTTACCTAAGAAAATGGAGGCACAGAGGGATTAAATAACTTCCCTGAGTTCTTACCAAGGTCCATTTGGTACAAAATAGGATTTGGCGGTGAGTTGGTCTGGCATGAAATCTTTTGTCTTTAACCAGCACACCTTTCTTTCTTTTCTGAACCTTATTGCTCTTTTTACCTAACAGTGTATCTTGCAGATCAATCCAAAACCACAGGAAAGGCTCTTTCCCACTTTTTTTTTTTTTTTCCTGCTGCAGCCTGAGGGACCTAAGTTCCCGGACCAGAAATCAAACCTGTGGCCCCTGTATTGTGAGCACACAGTCTTAACCCCTGGACCACCAGGGAAGTCCCCAGGGAGAGCTCATTTTAGAACGCTTTTTAATTTAACCATATATATATATATATATATATATATATATATATATATATGTAATATTTTTTCTTGTCCATTATGGTTTTTAAATATTTTTACTTTTTTAATGCCTACTTTTTATGGACTACAAGATATTTTAAAATATTTTTGAGCCCAATATAATAACAAATTTATTTGACAAAGCAAATATCCTATGCACTCTGGTTTATTGCAGGATATTGAATACAGTTCCTTGTGCTATACAATAGGACCTTGCTGCTTATCCATTCTGTATATAATAGTTTGCATCTGCAAATCCCGAACTCCCAGTTCACTCCCCCTGCCACCTTGGCAACCACAATTCTGTTCTCTATATCTGTGTCTGTTTCTGTTTCATAGGAGATAGGTTTGGAAAAGATCCTGATGCCAGGAAAGATTGAGGGCAGGAGGAGAAGGGGGTGACAGAGGATGAGATGGTTGGATGGCATCACCAACTCAATGGACATGAATTTGAGCAAGCTCCGGGAGATGGTGAAGGACAGGGAAGCCTGGCATGCTGCAGTCCATGGGGTCGCAGAGAGTTGGACATGACTTAGTGACAACAATAACAACAGGTAAGTTTATTTGGCTTCCCTAGTGGTTCAGTGGGTAAAGAATCCACCTGCAAAGTGGGAGACCTGGGTTGGATCCCTGGGTTGGGAAGATCCCCTGGAGAAAGGAATGGCTACCCACTCCAGTATTCTGGCCTGGAAAATGCCATGGACTGTATAGTCCGTGGAGTTGCAGAGTCCGACACGACTGAGCGATTCTCGCTTGAAGTTTATTTGTGTCCTCTTTTAGATTCTACATGTAAGCGATATTGTATGGTATTTGTCTCTCTTTCTGATCTACTTCACTTAGTATGATTATCTCTAAGTCTATATATGTAGATGCAAATAGCATTATTTCATTCTTTTTTTATGGCTGAGTAATTTTCATGAAAAAAAAGTGTTAGTCACTCAGTTGTGTCTGACTCAGTGTGACTCAAAGGACTGTAGCCTGCCAGGCTCCTCTGTTCTTGGTTTTCTCCAGGCAAGACTGCTGGAGTGGGGGGCCGTTCCCTTCTCCAGGGGGGTAGCTTTCATGTATATATATGAAAATGCCGCACCACATCAGCCACTCGTTGATGGACAGTTAGGTTGTCTCCATGTCTTGGCTATTGTGAATAGTGCTTCTGTGAACATGGGGGGTGCATGTATCTCTTTGAATTACAGTTTTGTCTGGATATATGGTTTGTGGGTCATATGGCAATTCTTTTTTAAGTTTTTTGAGGGAACTCCATGCTGTTTTCCATGGTGGCTGCACCAATTTGCATTCCCACCAGCAGTGCAGGAGAGTTGGTTCCCTTTTCTCTACACCCTCTTTAGCATTTGTTATTTTTAACGATGGCCTGGTGTGAGATGGTACTTTTCGGACTGGTGTGAGATGGTGCTTCATTATAGTTTTGATTTGCATTTCTCTAATATTTGATTTGCCTTTGATTTGCATTCTCTAGATCTGATTTGCATTTCTCTAATAATTACTGATGTTGAGCATCTTTTCACATGAATGTTAGCCATCTGTATATCTTCTTTGGAGAAATGTCTATTTAGATCATCTGCCTGTTTTAAAATTGGTTTTGTTGTTTTTTGTGGAGGTTTTATTGTTGTTGTTATTGAGCTGTATGAGCTGTTTGCAAATTTTGGAAATTTAGCCCCTTGTTGGTTGCATCATTTGCAAATATTTTCTCCCAGTCCATAGGTTGTCTTTTCAGCTTGTTTATAGTTTTCTTTGCTGTGCAAAAGCTTTAAAAGTTTGATTGGGTCCCGTTTGTTTATTTTTGCTTTTATTTCTATTTCTTTGGGACACTGACCTAAGAAAACACTGGTATGATTTATGTCAGAAAATATTCTCTTCTAGGAGTTTTATGATGTCATGCTTTATGTCTTTAAGTCTATGTCTTAATGCTTTAAGTCTTCAAGCCATTTTGAGTCTGTGTATGGTATGAGGGTGTGTTCTAATTTCATTGATTTACATGCAACTGTCCAGCTTTCTCAACACCAGTTGCTAAAGAGACTCGTTTCCCTATTGTATATTCTTGCTTCCTTTGTCAAAGATTAATTGACTGTAGGTGTATGAGTTTATTTCTGGACTCTCTGTTCTATTGATCCATATGTCTGTTTTTGTGCCAATCCCACACCATTTTGATTACTTTAAGTTTGTAGTATTGTCTGAAGTCTGGGAGGGTTATGCCTCCTGCCTTGTTCTTTTTCCTCAGGATTGCTTTGGCAATTCTGTGTCTTTTATGGTTCCAAGTTAATTTTAGGATTATTTGTTCTAGTTCTGTGAAAAACATCATGGGTAATTTGACCATGAATCATACTAAATCTATAGATTTCTTTGGGTAGTATGTCCCTTTTAACAATATTAGCTTTTCCGATCCAAGAGCATGGGATATTTTTCCATTTCTTTAAAACCTTCAATTTTCTTAACACTTTATAGTTCTCAGCTTATAAGTCTTTCACCTCCTTGGTCAGGCTTACTTCTAAGTATTTTTACTATTTATTTATATATTTTGGATGCAATTTTAAAAGGGATTTTTTTTTTTTTTTTTTGCTTTTCCTTTCTGAGTTTCATTGTTAAAGAAGTACAACTGATTTAACCAGTTTTATATTGAGAGACACTAAGGATGCTTCCAATCTGATTTAGGAATAATGTTAGATTAACCTTATACCTGTCATTTCTAGCATGTGTGAGAGCACCTATAGGATAATAAATTTTTTGAAGTGGAATGACCCGCTATTACATTAATGAAGAAGTGAAGTGAAGTCGCTCCGTCGTGTCTGACTCTTTGTGACCCCATGGACTGTAGCCTACCAGGTTCCTCCGTCTGTAGGATTTTCCAGGCAAGAGTACTGGAGTGGGTTGCCATTTCCTTCTCCAATTACATTAATAGATATGTGCTTTTAAACCTTGGTATTTTGAAAACTTGCTCTATTGGAGGTTGTATCCATCTGTATTGTTCTACAAATGTACGTGTTGGATATGACAGTAAAAGTAGGTGTGGCCACATGAGACCGAGGCTTGGGAGGACAACGTTTATTATTCTGACAGATCTCAAGAGTGGAGGTGACCACATGCCACTTGGGGCTACAGGGTAAGCACCAGATTCTGGCAGAGCACAGGAGCAAGGGAAAGGTCTAGGTCAAGGTCTTTATTGGGGTTTGCGCGGGAAAGGCAAGGTAGGGGAGAATAAACAATTTAGGATTGGCTAGTCTGAACAATAGGTCTTCCCTGATAGCTCAGTTGGTTAAGAATCCGCCTGCAATGCAGGAGACCCTGGTTTGATTCCTGGGTCAGGAAGATCCCCTGGAGAAGGGACAGGCTACCCACTCCAGTATTCTTGGATTTCGCTTGTGGTTCAGCTGGTAAAGAATCCACCTGCAATGTGGGAGATCTACGTTTGATCACTGGGTTGGGAAGATTCCCTGGAGAAGGGAACCCACTCCAGTATTCTGGCCTGGAGAATTCCTTGGACTGTATAGTCCATGGGGTCGCAGAGTCAGACACAACTGAGCGACTTTCACTCACTCAGTCACTCACTCACTCAGTCTGAACAATTCCAGTGGACTTTGAGCTATAGAAGTGGTCTCTAGTTGCCTGGTATCCTGCCCTGGGATGCCTTAGGGCAGAGGAAATATTGGACTGGTGAGCGAGAATTCAATAAAGAGGTGATTGCAGCAAGAGACCTGGGATTAGCTGCTGTGTATGTGAAAGATGTGCTCCTGGGCAAGCCCTTTGTTCTAAGGGGGGGGGTCGCTGAGGGTCGGACATGACTGAGCGACTTCACTTTGACTTTTCACTTTCATGCACTGGAGAAGGAAATGGCAACCCACTCCAGTGTTCTTGCCTGGAGAATCCCAGGGACGGGGGAGCCTGGTGGGCTGCCGTCTATGGGGTTGCACAGAGTCGGACACGACTGGTGACTTAGCAGCAGCAGCAGCAGTAATCCTGGGAGAAGCAGTCTCTCCAGGCTGCAGACTTTTTAAGATGTAGGAACATCATAAAATACAGGAAAAAAAATTTATTGTATAGGCTTTAATTAACAGCATACAGGATCACCTGTTTTCCCACAACTTCACCAACACTAACAAACTGATGTTTGGTAATCTGGTGAAAAATGACAGTCAGTTGTAATTTTGAGTCATCTATATTTATTTTTTCCCTCCTTTTCTTCTACTATTTTTCTCATTCATTCCCTAAAATATTAAGTGCTTACAATAGGCCAGGTACTTACGATGTGTGAACAAAATAGACAAGGCCCTTGCCCTCAGGAAGCTTACATATCAAGAACTGTATATATAGGGCCCATTAGGGTGAAAACAACACAACTTTAGAGAGACATAAAAAAAAACCTCACTAACTGAAAAGACAGTGTTGATAGATGAGAAGAATTAATGTCAAAAACAATGATGGCAATTATTACCAATTCAATAGGTTGTGGTATGGGAAGAGTATTTTGGGGGACAGGCAGAGGTGGCAACTTGAAATAATACATAGGAGCATTTTGAAACAGAAAAGTAGTATGAGGGGTACCTGCTTTACCGGATGTTAAAACAGACTATGAAGACGTAAGAATGCCATCTGTGTGGTACTGGTACAACAACGGAGAACCAGAAACGAACTCCAGTTTAAATATGATGTACCCGTGTGTAAGTAAGTATCACTACTTTGAAATGCAGGGCTGAATGAAGCACAAGCTGGAATCAAGATTGCCGGGAGAAATATCAGTAACCTCAGATATGCAGATGACACCACCCTTATGGCAGGAAGTGAAGAACTAAAGAGCCTGATGAAAGTGAAAGAGGAGAGTGAAAAAGTTGGCCTAAAGCTCAACATTCAGAAAACTAAGATCATGGCATCTGGTCCCATCAGTTCATGGGAAATAGACAGGGAAACAGTGGAAACTGGCAGATTTTATTTTGGGGGGCTCCAAAATCACTGCAGATGGTGACTGCAGCCATGAAATTAAAAGACGCTTACTCCTTGGAAGGAAAGTTACGACCAACCTAGACAGCATATTAAAAAGCAGAGACATTACTTTGTCAACAAAGGTCCATCTAGTCAAGGCTATGGTTTTTCCAATAGTCATGTATGGATGTGAGAGTTGGACTATAAAGAAAGCTGAGCACTGAAGAATTGATGCTTTTGAACTGTGGTATTGGAGAAGACTTGAGAGTCCCTTGGACTGCAAGGAGATCCAACCAGTCCATCCTAAAGGAGATCAGTCCTGAGTATTCATTGGAAGGATTGATGTTGAAGCTGAAACTCTAACTTTGGCCACCTGATGCTGGGAGCTGACTAATTTGAAAAGATCCTGATGCTGGGAAAGATTGAAGGAGAAGGGGACGAAAGAGGATGAGATGGTTGGATGGCATCACCGACTCAGTGGACATGAGTTTGGGTAAACTCTGGGAGTTGGTGATGGACAGGGAGGCCTGGTATGCTGCAGTCCATGGGGTGGCAAAGAGCTGGACATGACTGAGCAACTGAACTGAACTTTGATTATAGTTTTTTACTCCTTAAAAATTTGGGGGACTTCCCTGGTCATCCAGGCTTCCCTTGTGGCTCAGTTGGTAAAGAATCCGCCTGCAATGTGGGAGACCTGGGTTGGATCCCTGGGTTGGGAAGATCCCCTGGAGAAGGGAAAGGCCTTCTGGCCTGGAGAATTTCATGGATTAAGTCCATGGGGTCACAGAGAGTTGGACACAACTGAGCGACTTTCACCTTCACCTTCCCTGGTCATGCAGTGGTTAAGATTCTGCTGCCAGTGCAGGGGACCTGGGTTCAATCCCTCGTTGGGGAACTAAGATCCCATGTGCCACAACTACAGAGCCTGTATACTGCAACTCCTCAGCGCACACTCTAGAGCTCGAGCACCACCACTAGAGAAGCCTGCGTGCTGAGATGGATCCAGGTGCCCTAAGGATTATTCACTTGTACCCAGTGTTTTTAATAAGCTATAATTTTCTTACATGTACGTGGCAATAGGGGAAGAGGTCATAGATTATTGGGATTCTTTTAAAAAAAACCACTTACTTCTCCGTTTATATACATATATATAATAAAAATACATTGATTTTGTAGATACACACACACACACACACACAGACACACACAGACACACACGGGCTTCCCAGGTGGTGCAGTGATAGAGAATCCACCCGCTAGCTCAGAAGACACAGGAGATGTGGGTCAGGACAGTCTCCTGGAGAAGGGCATGGCAACCCAGTCCGCTATCCTTGCCTGGAGAATCCCATGGGCAGAGTAGCCTGGTGGGCTACTGTCCATGGGGTCACAGGGTTGGACATGACTGGGCTTCTGCATATGCATATATATAGAAAAGCACATGCAAAATAATGTAATAGAAAGGTAATGGAAGAAAAGGTATCAAATATTTAACTTCTGCAAAAATCCAAGAAGTTAAAGCTGGTATATTTTCTACTTATTCTTTCAAAGCAAATAGAAAAGTATTATTTTTCATGGATTTACTAAAATTGTTGTGTTTGTCAAGTCTTTCCTGAGCAATCCTTAAAACTAGTCTCTGTTTAAGGCAAACTGACCTTTAAACTTGGGAATATTGTCTTGCAAAGGCAAAGGAGATAAAGAATGTATCAAAGAGAAACACTTCACAGAATAAGGTGTGGTTTTGAAAATGTCTTTAAATTCACATATTTTATATAAGCCAAATATGTGTGTAAAACATAGCAGTATTCCATTTATGGTCTTACTATCTTTTCCAATTGAGGAAAGCCTAGTACCAAAACGCACTGCTTATTAGCTAGATGACAAATGGGCTTCTAGAATGTACTTCTCCATAATGCTATACATTCGTGAAATACTCAAATAAGTACACTAAACAAATACAAGTCTCCAAATACTCTCTCACCAATGCTAAGTTGACACTGATCAGTATTAGAAGAAAAAATAAAAACTATTTAATTGACTTTCATAAAAGTTTTTAATAAGCTATCATTTTCTTACATGTACACTAGTAACCTTAAAAAGACAAATATTTACTGCCAAATGTTAACTACTGTACAACTTATAAAAAATATAATCTTAAGAATTTGGAATAATAAAGGGAAGGTACCTATTTCAAATGGATTAAATAAGAAAGTTCCACTTTTCAAGAAATTTAACCAGGAAATGGGAAATTTCCAATCTGTCTGAAGAAACACCAAAACTTTTCACCGAAATCAGAGACCTTACTATTTTTGTTCACGACTTCATCTACGGAGTTTTAAATAAACCCTAAAAAATATTTTCCAGTACATATAAGGCCGGTGCACAGAGTGCACGACTGGGGAAAAGGATTCTGTTTGAATGAGAATCTGTGAAGAACCGTCACCCCCCCAGTTCCTAGCACAGTGCCTGGCTGAAGGTGAAAATGCTGGTGCAATGGCTATTGCTTTGCACTGAACCAGGCAGACACACTTATCTTCCTTTGGTCCGATTTTCATTCCCTATTAACCACTACCTGAGCTACAGTCCTGGTTCTTGGTCCTTGACCCTAAGTTGAAAAAAGTAAGCAAGATATGCATATACTTTCTACATGAGCCTTTCTGACAGGATCCTCAAAACTGAATCATCATGGACTACGAATCTTCTCTTTTGTGGTATAATTCTTATTTCTTGGATAATATCAGTGTGCAAAGGTAATTCATTTTCAGTGCAGTACAAGTATGTTCATAAGAGGAAGAATGGGATAAACGTTTTAAATAACAGATACATAGCATCTTATATTATGACATAATTACCAGTTTTTGGACACTGAAGATAATACACTGTATTACAAAGCAATGTGGTAGGCTTCCATTTTAGGAACAAAAATCAATTTCACATGAAAAAGATTTATTTTAAATTCACATAAAATACATTCAGAGTAAGTCTAAATTTTTATCACTTAAATAATGTAAAACAAACACAAAGGAGCTTTTAAAGATGTACAGTCTCCATTATGTCCGAAAAGCACACATTAAGCGCTTTCTTATAATTACTGATCATCACCTCGTTGCCTTAAATTTCTAGACTTTCCATTTTCAATTCTTCTCTTTTTGAAGACTGGGGCCACTCCATCTGCCACGACTCCAAGAGAAGTGACTGTTTTTTCTTTAAAAACCAGTTGGGGTTCCCCAGCAGCATCAGCCTCCGAAGTTGATACATATTCATTTTCAGTGCTTGGAAGCTCCAAATCTACCTCCTCACTGGAACAGAAAGAAAAAAATAAAACCATTATTTGACAATGTAAAACAAACTTTTACATAATATATGAGTCCACCAAAACCTCAAGGTCATCTTTCTAATGATAATACTGGAAATTAGAAGCTGGTCATTTTGGAGAAGGTGATTATTTTAAAATACTGATTTTATAATATTACTTAAGATACTGAGCATCCATATAGGTGGACATACAAGGAAAAATCCCTTCTATTCTTTTGTTCCTATTGGGTATATCATTGAAGGAAACACTTGTACTTACATATGAGAATACATATAAATGAGCAGCATCTATGAAAAGGGATTTTGCCATGGACTGAGAAGGATTCTGAAGGCTTTCACAGCACACGACGAAAACCATGGACTCTCAATGTCCTGGTGTAGCAGGACTACCTACTTGGCTGTTATAAATAATCAGATGACTAGTCCAGAGATCAGTACCCGATTAGTATGAGCCTATCATAGTCTCTACCCTTGACATAGTCAACTGGTCTGTGAAAGAGCATTAAGTCACACCACAGCCATTCGTTCCAGCCATGAGCTTTTTGAACATGGACCAGGAAGACCATTATATTTACATCTCTAGTGGCTAAGCATATAAAACTTGTTGGGGACCATACATTCTCCTACTCAGAGAAAGGAGTTCTGTAGTGATACGAGAATAAGGCCGGCAAAGAAAAGCAGGATGGGAGACGGAGAATCCTGCCAATGTCTCAGGCCTGGTTCCAGCTATCTGTGAGGCCCAGCCCAATTCCCACCTCTCCTGTGGCTTGTAGGGAGAACCTTTCTGGGAATTTTTGAACTAATAACCTTCTTCCTTTCTTTTTTTCTTGTGAGGATGTTAGTTCCCCAACCAGGGGTTGAACCCAGGCTCCCTGCAGTGGAATTTCAGAGTCTTTAACCACTGGACTGCCAGGAAGTTCCATTAACCTCTTCTTAAAATTTAAAGTAACTCAAAATTTTCACTTGAAACCAAAAGATTACCTGGTCAGCATGAAAGGAAGAGTGATGACAGGAAAGAAAAAGGAATAAAAAGGCAAAGGGATGATTTAAATGTTAGAAGTCTCAGATATCAAGAATTGAGAACTCCCCATCTAAGAACAGTGAGGATTAGTAAAGATCACACCCCTCCAATCTCAGAAGAACCCGTGTAATGTAGTCATTCATCTTGATCCTTGGAAACAGGAAAACCTTTCCCAGGGGCCAGGAGCAGTCTGAAAGGTAACGGCAGATCTAGAGTAGTAGTTATCCTTTTTCCTTTTGGACACACCACATAGCATGTGGGGTCCTTTGTTCCTTGACCAGGAACTGAACTGGCATCCCCAACATCGGAAGCACAGAGGCTTACCGCTGGACTGTTAGGCAAGTTCCTCGAGTAGTAGTTATTCTAACAGGAGCGTCCATACTGAATGTATACTGTAAACCAGACTATGCACCAGGTACCTGGAGTAAAAATACTCTGTTTGGGCTTTTCTAGTGTCTTTTTTAGTACTAGAACGCCTTAAATTTTCTTTTTTCCCCCCCTTTTGGAAACGACCTCTTTCTTCTTCTCTGAGTTTTGAGCTTAATTCAGCTCATGTCCAGTCAGAATTCACAGTGGTTAGCTCAGGAAAGGGAACTGGGTATCTAATGAAAGCTAAACAGGGCCACTTTGGGAACTGGTAAAGCAGCACTTCTTTATCGCTGGAATCTTTGTCAGTATGAGATAAGATGAAAGCTTTGCTACCAAGTGGGGAGATCCTGCCTGAGAAAGGCAGGCAAGTCATAGGAAAGCGGAGACAAAAGTCAGAGACCTTCACAGTGATTTCTCATTAACTATGGCTCTTGATAACTGCAGACACATGATTTTTATGTGTTTGCTTAGAATTTAAATTTAATATATGCTCTTCCATTCAATTATCTTAAAAGGACATGTGAACAAGTTTGTTTCCCTCTCACATACACTGTGCAGAGAGGTCCATGGTGACAGTATTGAGAGATCTTTTCATGGTCCATTCTATATACACATAGATAAACTCACAGCCTTAAAAAAGATCTCTGAGCACTGTAATAATTTTAAAAACTGAAATAGTTAGGAAGCTTGCTAGGACTGCAAAAAACAACATAAAAGAAAATATGTAAATACAAAGAATATAAGAACAAAGAAAATTTCAAATCTGTAATGCAGAGTTCAAAACTAGAAAAAGCAAAACTAAAAACTAATACAAACGTGAGGAAGAAGCTATCTCAATAGATCCTGATGTTATATAACATTTCCTCAAAATCTGATGAGGGGATGCAGGGAACAGGTGTGCTTTTACTGGAATAGGTCTTAAATCTGATTTGTTCTGAATACAGACGCCTTCCAAACTTTTCTTTACTGTATTAAACATATACAACAAATGCAACTTTTATTGGCTTTTCCTGCTTCGCTACTTTCCCTTAGATTGCCAACAACGGTGCTTTCCAAGAAGGTTAGCAGCCCCTGAAGTTGATGGGGTATTCATTCTTGGCTTTTCATTATTTTTACAGAGGCGGAGGCTGAGCCTTAGAGAGAAGTTAAATAACTTGGTCAACCAAACCATTATGGCGGTAATATTACCTGGATTAAAACCCAGGCCAGGGACTTCCCTGGCAGTCCAGTGGCTAAGACTCTGTGTTCCCAATGCAGAGGGCCCCGGCTCAATCCTCGGTTGGGGAACTGGACCCCAAGTGCTGCAACTAAGAATTCACATGCCTCGTTAATTTGCATGCCACAGCTAAAGATCTTGCAAGCCACAATGAAGACCTGGCACAGCCAAAGAAATAAATAAAAATAAACAAACAAAAAACCTAGGCCTGTTCTAAAACCTATATTCCTTCCCCTAGACCCCTCTGCTTCCAGGTGAAACCAAAATATTCCATTAGCTAAGCAGAGAAAGATTTGAGAAATGAAGGGTTTGATGGCTGGACAAATGAATCTCTATCCAAGAAAGTCTGTGACAGACTCACTTATTTCACAATCTTGGTGTTCTGTGTTGTATTTTGATAAAGTGATCAGATCATAGTATTACTTCCTAACTAGGATTATGAGAGAGAGAAAGAATGAGTCTGTTTCTGAAATCATGGTCCTACGAAATTCCTAAGTGGAAGCTAACAGAAGTGTCAGTGAAGTAGGGAATAAACCCTTGTGACATAATCAGAGGAAAAGATGTTTGAAAGAAAGGTAAGAGACTATAAATAAAATATATTACAGAGAATATACCTTCCTTTCAAATAACTTCAAAAATAATTACATAAGCACTTCCTCAAAACCACAGTCATTTCCAAATTAAAAATGCAAACATTGTAAAGGTTATAGTATCTGAACACAATGTAATAAAGGTGAAAAAACAAACCAACCTACATAAGAGTTTGAAAAATAAGTCCTTTTGGAAAACCACCAAGTCAAAAAAGTAAGCAAACACATGATATTAAACTATTACAAATACAATGAAATCAAGAAAGCATCTTTCAAAATTTATGTGATATACGGACAGAATTATACTAAGACACAATATAGCTTTAATCAGTTTCAGTAAGAACTAAGAACAGACCCCTTCCTCACCCCCTGTCAACAGTCTTAAGTGTTCACCTGAATAAAGAACACACACAAAGAAACTTAAGAGGAGTCAGAGGAAGAAAATTAGAGGTAGAAATGAAGCAGCAGAAAAATCCATTAATAAATGGATATGTAATTCAATAGACAATTAAAAATAAGAGCTGATTCAATAAGGAAAAACATTTAAAAAACCTAGTCTCCATCCCCACAAAATGATCAACTATTAGACAGCTATCCATGAAGAAAAACTGCTTGAGTCCATTTAGGAAACTTAAGCAACATAATGGGATGAAACACCATGAGAATAATTGCAAAAGAAGAGAAGAAAGACAACCTCCCTTTGTTTGCATCATCCCATTCCCCAGGCTGACAATGCTCAGAGAGAAGAGGAAACCTTCCAGCTGGAAAGAGCTCCCCTCACCAAGAAAAGACAAGAGGGGTAAGCCCAGTTGATGTAGTCTTTTGGGCCACGTCCTGCTTAGGTTTCACCCCACCCACAGTGGCGAAGCTGGGACCTACAGAGATGGATAGGAAAAGAGAAAAAAACCCCGGGACTACAGAGAGCAGACAAGGAGTGGCAGTGGCCTGTGCTATGGACAAACAAGCCGCTTCTGCTGCTGAGAGACCTCACAGCTGCTGCGGACGCCCCAGATTTCAGCAGGTACCTTGGTGCACAGCTATTCGTGTTCGCTGATGCCAGCTGCCTCCGTCCCTTCGCCCTCCTCACTGCAGTCAGCTCAGGGTGCTGTGCAAGATGGCACCCTGGACTGCCCTCCCACGGCTGACGCCACGGCTGCTGGCACGCTTGAGGCGAGCTTCTCCAGCGGTGTGCTTGCATGCTGCTGCCCTGCCACCCGTCACCAGCCTCCACTGCCCAGAGGGGAGCAATGCACACGGGAGATGATGCCAACAGTCCGGGTCTCTGCAGTTGCTGGCTTGTGGGCCTGAATCAGGTCCTGTCTTCTGTCACTGGCCTGCACAGCCCTGCTCCTCAGGAACCAATCCCTGTGGCAGCACACTGGCATTCCCCTAGCCTGACCCCGGACACCATCCTCCACCACAGTGCGTATACTCAGGGGGAGACTGTGCAGCCATGAGGAAGCACCCCAATAGCCAGGGTCCCTGAAGCTGCCGGTGAACCTGTAGCTGACCCTGGCCCTTGCTGCCTGCCTGCCCACTACACCCACAAGCATCTCAGGTGGCCCTGCAGCTGAGTCTCTGAACCCGGCCAGAGCCAGACACCGCCACTACCTGTCCTGGCCTCTGGCTGCTGAACCTGGAAGTGCTCCTGAAGACCCCAACAGCCCCTGGGGAAGCCTGGTAGTGTCTGCTGAGGACCACACAGCCGTGGGATCCTAGTGCCCGGAGCTAAAGTGGTGACACACCCCCTGGATCCAGGGCTGCCACGTGCCCCTGTGAACCACTAGACAAATCCCATGGACAGAGGAGCCTGGCGGACTGCAGTCCATGGGGCCCCAGAGTCAGACATGACTGAGTGACTGAGCTCACAGACACCTATTATGTGCCCGTCACTGTTTTTAGTCCTGGGGTTGCAAACATGAGGCTTACAGACAAAAGCTGGATAGAAAATCCTACAAAACGCCATGAGTAAAAACAGTAAAAGGGAACAATAGTTTTTTGATGAAAATATGAAATACTGAAAACAATATTGTTGCCATAATTTATTCATAATATTTATATAGATTCTATACTTGTTGAACGCCTGCAAATGACTAACTTGGAAAAAACAGGAAGAGACTACTTAATAAAATTTGGAAAAAAAATACAGGGATAAACTATGAAATATCAATATGCATCATATAAAAGGATATATTAAATCACAGTAATTAAATCTTTATGGTACTGTCACAAAGACAGATGGATTAACGGAACAATAGGTAGAGGCAAATTGGTAAATTTAAGAGTTAAACACAGATTAAAAAAAGGCCACTTAAAAATGGGGAAGAATGAAAAAAAAAAAAAGGCGGGGCGGGGAAGAATGGTACTGGCAGAATTGGTTTGCCAGGGAAGGTAAAAAATTATTTTAGAATCTTATCTCATACAATGTATCAAAATTATTAAAGATGGATTAAATAATTACACAAAAAAGAAGTAAGGCCATACAAATCAGGAGGAAATATAATTATAAACTTGACTTTTAGATGAAAATGGGTAATAGCAATAAAACCGATCACAAAGGAAAAGAAAAGAAATCAGACTAAACATTACAAAATCCGACACATCTAAAACCACCATAAGCACAGCTAAAAGTCAAACTACAAGTTCTTCTGCTAATAAATGGTTAGCTTCTGCACTACACAGGAATCTTATGCAAGTCAGGAAAGACTAATACCTTAACAGAAAAATTTGCAAAGCATATGAACAAATAATTCACAGAAGAGTAAATACAAAACACTAATAAATACAGGCATATGAAAAAAAGTTTCAACCTCACCAGTAAATCTACTTAGGAAGTCAGACACAATCCATCACCTGTTAAACTGGTTGACGTTAAGAAGAATGGCTTCTCAGTAAACTTATCACAGGGAAAACAAAATACTCAAATTTTAAGAAATCTCAACTTTAAAGTATAGGTGATGTTGGTATAAGAAGACCATTCTCCTATTGTAAATCACTTACGAGCCCAAGTAAGTAATGCAGTCTATTATTTCTGCAACTTCAATATACACAGTCAATATACTTTGGTCCCTGGCACTATGCAGCATTAAATACATATTTCCTAATGTTTCATTAAATAACATAAATAAAACCTGAATATTTGCTAAAGACACTTTAATAGTTCAGGTATATCCTGTATGCTACCACTAAGGAATCACTTCTCATTAGCACCGTATATAAAGCTGCCTGAAACTTGCACTCCTCCACCTTGTGAAAATATGACTTTTCCATCACAGTACAGTCTAACAGTGAATAATTTCACTATAAAAGATTCCACAGCACTAGTGTTTTGGAGAAAAACTGTTTAATTCATACAGATACTTTTTTCCCACTCAGATACTTTTTAAGCATTTAAGAAACACCAGTGTGTGAAAGTGTGGGTGACGTTTTCCTTTCATTGTGTAAATGATCCAAAGACAATACGTGATATGAACACATAAGCTAATCATGTAAACCAGGTAACATTTCTACCATGACCTTGTTTAGTTGATAAAACTGCTCTGCTTTATAAATAAAAACTTAAAACCTTGGGTGAAGTGTCATAAGCCATTTTCAATACATTAACAAAACAAGGGCTGTTTTCTTGCCTTTAGATAGATTCCATGAGGCATGTACTAGATATGCAGACATTTGCTTCTCTGATAGAATAACCCTGGTGAGTGTGAAAACACTCCTATGTATATGGCATGTTGGTGTGGTCAACAGAAACGTCTTGTCTTGGTAAGAATGAAAGCAATGCTTAGTTTTACTTTAAAAAATAAACATTAGTTTACATTTTAAAATATTTAATTAGAGAAAATAAAACCACTCTAGAAATAAAAGAAATGAGCTACACTTTTTAATGAGCACCATATTCCTGAAATTAAGTACTACAATTTACGGAAGTACTGAGACATAAAATACTTACAATAATATGGGACAGGATTAACTTATATGTTGGATTAAGTTTCAGGTACTTACTGGGACTCAACTTCTGGTTTAATTTCCTGCCATTCTCCATATGGGTTTGGCTTTTTATGAGCTTTGGGTTTTTCTTCATTTGAACCTGATAAATTCTTCCCTTGGGTATTTTTTTCTTTGGGTTTTTCTTCACTTGGACCTGATGAATTCTTCCCTTGGGTATTTTTTTCTTTCTGTGTTTCTGGTTCAGTTCTTTTATTACTATTTTTATTTTTTTCCTGGAATGTCAAAGTCAAGAAATATTAGTAACAAACCTCAAAGAAAACTGCCAGGGTCAAAAATTTCTTTAATATAGTCTTGCTGCTGCTGCTGCTGCTGCTGAGTTGCTTCAGTTGTGTCCAACTCTGTGCGACCCCATAGACGGCAGCCCACCAGGCTCTCCCGTCCCTGGGATTCTCCAGGCAAGAACACTGGAGTGGGTTGCCATTTCCGTCTCCAATGCATGAAAGTGAAAAGTCAAAGTGAAGTCGCTCAGTCGTGTCCGACTCTTAGCGACCCCACAGTCTTGTTACTGATCTATAAATAATAATACATTAACACAATAGTTCAAATTTGCACATAACACAACAAATGTACATGAAAGGACTTCTTTAATGCTTGATTAGGTTTTTCATTATGTCTAAAATGCTAACATACCACGGCCAAGGCTGTTAAAATACACCATGACCCCTCTACCTGTTTCACACTTAAGAGATGAGCACAGGCCCTATTTATCCTCTCTTCTCCACTTTACAGCTTTCTCTCCTTCCTCACATGTCCAACAGTGACCTTCCTTTATACTGCGCCCCTTCTGAATTTACTGCCATGTCACTGGGCCCTTCTATACCCATTACCTATGAGAAGAACTTCTGGTGGCTCAGATGGTAAAGGATCTGCTGGCAATGCAGGAGACTCAGGTTTGATCCCTGGGTTGGGAAGGTTCCCCTGGAGAAGGGAATGGCTACTCACTCCAGCATTCGTGCCTGGAGAATTCCATGGTCAGAAGAGGCTGGTTGGCTACAGTCCGTGGGGTTGCAAAAAGTCGGGCACGACTGAACAACTAACATTCAGCCAATCAGAGTTAACTGAAATCCATCTGCACGTTGAGGACACTGCCAGAAATTTACTGGCCTATACAACTGGTAATGACATGAAATTAGGAAAAGACACATCCCTGAAGGAGAAGCAGCTTCTGCAGAGCCCCTGGGGAGAGCTGGTGCTTTTATGGCACCTCTTCAACTGGGATAACAAAGCCCTGTGGCTTGGTTTAGCCTCTCTGCAAACTGTACTACCACGGGTGGCAGTCCTGGGACTGTTCTGTTTGCAATTCTTTGAATGGATGCTAATGCATTCTCTTATGCTGCTGCTATCACAGAACCAGGACACAGCATCAGCTTTCTCTAGCAATCATGAGTGCTTCCAGACCATGTCATTTTTAAAATGAAACATTTTTACTGAGAACGTTTTACTAAACGCCTCCTCTGAGACCTGTACCACCTTCTATGCGTTGTCCTCCATCCTTGGTGATCTAACGACCTCTGGCCACTGCTCCATGGACATGGCGACAGTGGCAACTCAGGCACCGTGTGCTCTCTACTCAAGCTCTCGTGGTCATCCTTGAGCTTAAAAATTCCCGACCCAGTTTTGTGATGCACAAAACCATTGACTTTGGCCTTCACTATATTTTAGTAACCTAGTAAGGTTTTTCCTCACATGTAGCACCTGCGGCATAGGTAGTATTCAAGTATTAAATCCTCACGTTTATGTTCCTGTTAATTTGAATTAGGTCATCACTCAGAAATGCCCCACTTGTGAAATCTTTTTTTCTTTTTTGCTGAATAACATTTCCTTCAAAAATATGCTTTATTCATGATTTTCCTACATTTGATTTTAAAATTCAACAATAATTTGTGAAATCTTCCAAGTCCCATGCAATGTCACTCCGTTGGCTTTCTGGCTCCCTTACTTCTACGCTACTTCCTGTTCAACCTTGCTGCTATCTCTGTTACCTTAATTTCCTGTGCTCTGAGTCTGCTGGTCTCATCTAGACTTCATATTCTTCATTACCAGGCCGCAGCCCACAGAGAATCACTTCACAGACATTCCTTTGCTAGCTCCCTTAAATATCTTTGTCCCTATGCCTGTCTATTGTAAAAGATCTAAAAATCTCCAACCCAGGTCTATCCAACCATTGGTCTGTCAAGTGTTACCAAAAAAGAATCACACAACATACAAACTGATGAGCCTTCAGAATTTATGGTATCCAATTTCAGCAGAGACTAACACTGCTAAGTAACATGCCTCCAGTTATTTCTTCTCCTGGTCCCTTTAGTGATTATTCAAAATTTCAGCTCCACAGGGCTGAATTAATCACTGTATATTCACATCATGGAATACTATTCACCCCTTATTTCAGTGGATGAAGACTTAATGATATTCTCTGTGACAGATTAAATTGCAAAGTGATAATAAAACCTTATTACAGTATGACTCCATATTTTGCTTAAAGCAATGATCAAATCTGAATATAGAAATATCATAGACCAGTAACACCAAGGTGTTTACTGATTTCTCTGGCAAGTGGCCGGATACTTTGAAATATTTTGTTTGCCTGGGGTTAATAATATCTGTCCCAAATTGGATGCTGGGTTACCTAAATTGAACTATAAACACTGAGATAGATGTTACACAAAAAGCGTTGCTGCTGCTCTTCTACAAACTGGATACATTCTTCACCCTAAGTTCCACCAAGATTTATGGGGTGGGTAGAGAAGTTGCGGGCAAAGACAAGACCCTAGGGAAGGCCACAAGTGCCCTCTCTCCAGCATCCTGGATATTCATTCACCTCTCAGGCCAGTACTCAACCGTGGATCAATGATACGTATCTTGTCCACTTTGGCATCCAGGCTCCTGATTGTTCCCAGAAAGGTCCCAAAAGCAGGAGGACGAGCAATACTACTGTGAGCGAGCGTGCTCAGTGGTGTCTGAGACCCCATGGACTGCAGCCCGCCAGGCTCCTCTGTCCATGGGATTTCCCAGGCAAGAGTACTGGAGTGGGTAGCCATGCCCTGCTCCAAGGGATCTTCCCAACCCAAGGATCAAACCCAAGTCTCTTGCATCTCCTGCAAGAGACTGCATTGGCAGGTGGGTTCTTTACGTGCTGTGCTATCGGGGAAGTCCAGCAATACTATTAACACTATTAAAATGTCGGTTTTACTTTCCCACCACGGCTGGACACTCAGTAGCACCGCCTGTCAATCCTCTTTCTTGGTCATTTCCTCTCCCACCCTGGCTCAGGGATTATTTGAGTCTGTTAATGTTGTCAAGCTCCCCAAAGTTCCTCTAAGCAAACAATCTTGATTTCTTTACAGACGAGTAAGCTGAGGCTAAAAGGCATGACTTCTTTGCTGACAGCAACTGATCTACAGTCAAACCTTATAGAAAATGAAAGCCCTACCTTCCTACAGAGAATGAGTAACCTATTCACTTACCCTTGTTGGTGTTCTTTTGGAGTTCCTCTTAAGGAAAACATCACCACTACAGCTCTCTCACAATTAAAAGTGAGTGTGTAGCCACCATCCTATCATTTAGTTTCTGCTTTTCATTTCATATCCCAACCACATACACACTGTGCACCACTTTTCATCCTCTTGTAATCTGAGTTTCACCTCCTGAAACTCTGGTCTAACCACTAAAAGGATATCAAGGACTCCCTGTCAGCAAAATTCAAAGGACATTTTCTTCTTTTCTAGACCAAGTCAGTCCTTGATGCTCTCTACTCCAGGGCTTCCCCAGGGGCTCAGCGCTAAGGAATCCGCCTGCAACGCAGGAGCCGCAGGTCCAATCCCTGGGTTACCTAAACTGAACCACTCTAGTTTTCTTCCCTGGAGAATCCCATGGACAGAGGAGCCTGGCGGGCTACAGTCCATAGGGTCACAAAGAGTCGGAGACGACTAAAGCGACTTGGCATGCACGCTTCTGGGATATTGGATTCTTCTGCTTCTCTGCATACCTTTCTAATCATTCTTTCCTCACTCTGCTTTGTGGGCTTCTCTCTCCCTTACACTTATATATTTAATGTTTCCCAAAGTAATTTTTCTAGGTTACTTCACCTGTTCTAAGACTTAAATTACTACTAGTATTTTGATGATACTCAAGTTAACATTTCTAGACTTAGACATTCATCCGTGCATGTTCAGACAGCTCTCTGGATGTTACAGAGGCGTCTCAAACTAAGGAGGTCTAAAAATCAATTTACTATCTTGCCACTATCATTTATCCAGGTGCCAAAAGTCATGCATATCTTGGTTTTATTTCCACCTTCTACCAGAAAGCTGAAGAGTCTATAAGTCTTTTTATAAACTAACAAACTGTTGTAAAGAACCAAGAACCTACCTTAAACTTTATTATTAGCTTCTGTGTTTCTGTTGGGATCTCTTCTTTTTTTTTCTCCTTTTCTGCTTCTTGTTCGCCATCAGACTCACCATGTGAATCTGATGATTTGGACTCTTCTAGGGTGCCAAGTGACTTTTCATTGACTTTACTAGAAGGCAGATCACCGGAGTGTGGAATGAAATCACCAGGTTTTTCCCATCTGGATTCTATTCAACACATTTTAACAGTCATCTTATTTAGTTACCAACTCTATTTAAAAGTAATTTCCAATATAATGTTTCCTATCACTTACAAGATATTATTAAGTGACAACACTGCATCTGTTTCACACTATCACTTGATCAAGAAGATAATAAGCATTCTCAAAGATCTTGCTATTAGCTTTCAGAAATTAAATTCAAGCAATCTGGGTTCACTAGATGTATCAACTACAGCCCCAATGGAAAGAGACCCAAAAACTGGGTAATAGATTCTGAGGACTCAAAATTTAACCACCACCAATTTCAGGAAATGTGGTAATGGACACACAGGAGATTTTCTGACATTTATTTATCAGAAATTTTCCCTGGGATCTTTACAAAGTGAAATAATATGGCAAGGATCTGAATAAATAAAATTCGTCATTTTATCGTAAGAAAAGAAAAAACCCTCAGTTGAACTATACTGCCACCCAGTGGTTTCTTGGGCTTTTAGTAAAATGACAGCAGCTCTAATTATCTTGCAGTTATTCTCTATTTTCAGTTTAATAAAAGTGATGCTAAAATTTATTGAATGTTCAACTGGGAAAGTTTTCAGAGTAAAAGGGCCTATATTAATAACCACATTGGTCCAGTCCCTTATTATCTGCAGGGAACTTTCTAACAATAATGAAAAACACTACTTTTCCTTGCCTCTATTTCACACAAGTAACAAAAGAGCTTTCATGAAAAATTTGTTAAGCATCTAATATGCACTAGGCGCTGTCTGGGGAACCTTACAGACACATGACTATCATGACCTCACAGGGTATACCATCGACTCTACTTAAAAGCAACTGTAGGTTCAGTGACTTGCCCACAATCACAGAGCTGGTAAGGGAAGAAGGTGTGTGCTGAGCTCACTCAGATCTAACCCCTGAGTTATAAGTTATATCGTCTATACAGATTTAGTTTATCAGGTTTACTGAGATAGAACCACTGTCACCACTGGGCAGACTGGGTATCTACTTGGAGATGAAAAGGGCCTTTTCCTCCTCAAAGACTTAACGCTATGTAGCAATCTTTGGGTAGCAGGAATCAAAAAACAACAACAAAAACCATCTCAGGGTTACACCAATACTATAGCTATTTTGGTAAATTTAACTGCAGAAGAAATCAACTATAATTACTGCGAAGACTAGTTTTATGAAATTAAATTAGATAAAATCTTAATTTGAAAAACTTAGATAATAATTAGGTAATAATAATCACACATTTCCTAAATATTTATGTAACTGAAAATTATTAAAGTAAAAGTGAAAATTAGACAGACTTCACCGCTGCTAAAGTAGCTTCAGTTTTGTTTTTGGAAAAAGGAGAGGGCAAGTTGAATGAGGTGATCTTCCAAAGTAATGACTGTATTTCTAAAATAATCATGATAAAACCAATCATAGTGGAAAAAGTAAAAATGAGTTTCGAAGTAAAATTTGTGAATGCAGTGTTACTTGAGAATAACAATGTACAGCTCAGTATATTATAGAAACCTCTTTGCTTTTCCACTGTATTAATGCTTTTAAATTATAAAAAATAATACATTGGAGAAGGAAATGGCAACCCACTCCAGTGTTCTTGCCCAGAGAACCCTGTGGGCAGAGGAGCCTGGTGGGCTGCTGTCCATAGGGTCGCACGGAGTTGGACACCACTGAAGTGACTTAGCAGCAGCAGCACACTAAAATTCTCAAGTTCAGACAATTCACCAGCAGGCTAATGAGCAGTATTAGGCACAATTTTAGACAGTTTAAAAGATCATCCAAAGTATTACTTACCCCCCGTTTCTGTATTATAATAATAGGTATAGCCATCTTCACTTAGCCCTTCTATCCACACAGTCTTCCCTGTTGCCTAATGGGAGGGAAAAAACCCAACATAAATTGAAGATGTGGTTATATATTAGATAACTAAGACAGTCAGCCAACCTTTCCTTTCCTATGGAAACCTGGGAATTGGTACTGATCATGGCCAGGAAGCTGGTTTGTGTTAGTCATGAGCCACCTTTCATGAATGGAATATCTCACTTCTGAACACCTGGACAGTTCTTTGCAGACTGACTGGGATATGTAAATGGCAACTGACTGCAAATCAACTAATAACATTCACCCTGCATAGACTTAGGGTAGACAACACTTTCCCACTTCCATCCACCCTTTTTACAAAAGGATTATAGAAAGAAAGGAGCAAAGTGCCTGGGGGGACTGGGAGGCTTATCTGTAAGTAAATCCGATGAACTAAACCCAACAAAAATCCCAAAGGACAATCACTTTAAAGACTAAAGAAAATACTATTAATGTGCTTCAGTTACCTTTTTTAAGTTTCCTTGAAATCCTTCAGGTTTCTCCCACTGAGATGCTTAAAGCAAAATATACTGTATTTGTGAAATCTTTCCAAAATAATTTGGCAAATATTTATAATATATGCAACATGAATACTATGTGTCTGTAGTTTAAAACATAATTCAAAAATAAAAGAAGCAACAAACACCCAAGTAGTATTGTGTAGCGTACATGTGAATGCTATGTAACCACGAAGGGAGGACAGAATGAAGGATAAGAAGTTACTGGTGCGTCCACAAGAAGTATTAGAGCCAGGTAGGGCGTCTCGTAAAGACTTCTTAGAATTCAGGTTTGATAAATTTTGAAGGCATGAGAAGGCCTTCTGACATCTTGGGGCAGGGGAGAGTGAAAGATGGAATGAATGACTCAAGACAGAAATGAAATACGCAGGAATTAAAAACAAGCATTGCTAAGAGAAACAGTATATGAAGTAGGATGGTGAACAAAGGCAGCAGGGAATAGGCTGCACAAAGGGGAAAATGTAATTAATAAGTAATTACTATGTAAATTTAAGACAATATTTAAGTGAAGTCGCTCAGTCCTGTCCGACTCTTTGCGACCCCGTGGACTGTAACCTACTAGGCTTCTCCGTCCATGGGTTTCTCCAGGCAAGAATACTGGAGTGGATTGCCATTTCCTTCTCCAAAGACAGTATTTAGCATATAATTATTTATGGTTCACTGCTGAACTACAACATGCACTTCACTGACAGCTCAGTGCAAACTCTCAAGAGATTATTACCGTTTCTGCTAGTCAAAAATTGACTGTGACTAGAGATCTTAATAATTCCCGCAATATTGGTAGCCCAAGGCTTTTTTCCTCATTAACTCTCTAGTCTCATTTCCTACCTTCCCAACCATTCCTAACTTTTCTTCTACCCATTCCCTGAATATATGTACCCACCCTTTCTATTTCTTGTTCTCTACTTTCTCCATGTGATTCATACACCCCTAAAAGTTAAAATATTTACAAAGTTTTAGCGAGAAAATATAAAGCTACATAATTTATTTATATTTATAGTGTATAAGGAACCCACTATTGAGTCTTTAGTGATGACCTTGAATCACCATGAAAAGGGTACATTTTTAAAGGGCACATAGTTGTTTTTTTTTAACCATTGTGGCAAAAATGCAAAGTTTAGTCTCTCACTGTTAAAGTGCTCTGATAATGACTGAAGTTCTAACACAAAATAAACTGTCAGTTATCATTTTCTACTGTCGTAACGCCTAAATGACGCACCTCCTGTGATAAGATCATAATAGTAATGGTGACCCTCCGAGGTAATGCCTTCTACCCATCTGCCCTTTGAAGGGTCTTTTTTCTTTTTCTTCTTTTCTTTCTGCTGATTTGATGCAGAGGTGGGTGAGACCGTGCTGGTTACTGGTGACACGCTTGGCTCTGAGATCTCTAGAGAAAGATGAAGGAAGGGTGAAGTAGCTGATGTCAAGTTTTCCTTTCTGGTTTAATAATTTTATTTCAATCAAAAGCTTGACAAGGTTCCTTTAGGAACCTGATACATTACTACAAAGCCTATTTGGAAAATGAAACATGCAAGAATAGAAGACTATCCAGGAGAACATCCCAAAATATATATATAAGACAGACAAAACAATAAATCTTTATAACAAATACGACAGAGAGTTAATGTTCCTAACAAAGATCCCTTACAAATCTAACTTTCTAACTCAAAAATGAGCAAAAAGTCAAAGGTAACTCAGAGAATTAACATTATCTTCACTAATAATCAAGGAAATGCAAATACATACAATTGTTTTTGCATTAGATCAACAATGAAACCAAACCCACTGTTAGTCAGTCTTATCCATCAGGTATTTACACGGGTGTAAAAAATAGGTAGTTTTTACGGCTTTGCTTTTTTCCAAAGGAATAGTTATTTCCAACATCAGTTAATAAAATAATTTTATTTCTAGAAAAAGTATAAATCAGCCCAACATTTGTGACGACAGCTTGATTTCATCAATTTATAAAACATTTGCACTGCAAATCTGCAATTTCACTTCTTGAAATTAAGCCTACAGATATAAATTGTGACAACATGCTTGCATAAGGGCGCTCACTGAAATAGTCTTTCTAACTGCGAAAAACTTTAAGAATCCTAAATGTTAATCAGGAAGAGACTAATTACATAAACTACGGCATTTTAATACACACATATATATACACATACACACACATACAATTCAGCCACCAGAAAGGACTCTGCCATTTGCAACAACACGGACGAACCCTGAACACATTATGCTACGTGAAAGAAGACAGAAACAGAAAGACAAATGCCGTTATCACTTATATGTGGGACCTAGAAAAGTCAAACTTGTAAAAAACAGCAAACAGGGGTAGTTACCAGGGGATGGGGGGTAGAGGGATAAGACTGACGCTGTTTCAGAGTACAGATTTGCAGTAAGTAGTAAATAACCCAGAAATCTACTGCACAGTTTGAATATAGACAATAATATCATAGATATGTAATATGATAAATACTGCTATAATGCAATCACATTACAATAAATCTGTCATGCTGCTGCTGCTGCTAAGTCGCTTCAGTCATGTCCAACTCTGTGCGACCCCACAGACGGCAGCCCACCAGGCTCCGCCGTCCTTGGGATTCGTCAGGCAAGAACACTGGAGTGGGGTGCCACTGCCTTCTCCAATGCATGAAAGAGAAAAGTGAAAGTGAAGTCTCTCAGTCCTGTCTGACTCTCTGCGACCCCAAGAGTACTGGAGTAGGGTGCCATTGCCTTCTCCAATCTATCACGCTACCATACTGTGAACCTTAAATTTACATAATGTGTCTAACAGTCAATAAAAAAATTAAAAAGTAAAAAAAAAAAAAAACAACAAAAAACAAAACGACTTTCTAGTAGTAAAGTCAATTATCTGTCCACAAAAGTTTAATTCACTATAGTTCAACTACATAAATAAAAATGATTCATAGTTTTGATGGTACGGATAAAGTGAACTGGGGTTATAAGGCAAGGCCTATTTTTTAAATGAATAGATCCATTTAGCCAAAAAATTAGGATCCATGAAAACTCAAGTGTCTCTGAAATGAACTACTGGCCTAAGAGCAAGGGCTAGGTAACCCCTAGGGTAATACAGCTGTCGTGAACGGAGGTATTGAAAGATGAAGCTTCAAAAGCAAAATGAAAAGTGCATGAGCAGAAGTCCCACAGTCTAAATAGGGATGTGATACACAGGCAAAGCACTAAGAGTATACCGAGTGTATAACTTCTCTATGGAAACAGTAAGAGCTCACTTAGCACGACCTGTGATGTTACTTTTAAAACATGCTGGCTGCTTTTTTACCTGACTCTAAGCCAAGCCTTTTCAAATCCTCCTGGTATGCTTTCAGGGCAGCTGCCTCCATTGCAGCAAACTCCTTTGAGGCCTTTTCTTCTTCCTTTGCCTTATCCAGGCTTTTCTGTTTAATCTGTGTAAGACACATATAAAAGTGAATGCTAGATAGAGGGCTGATATTTACAGAGAAAAACCGGCAAAGAAAGAAACAAACTAGATTACCTCACTGATCCTCTTCGCCACATTTTCTTTATGATTCTTTCCTCTTTCATGAAATTCAATGCTCTTGAAGGTTAAAAAAAAAAAGAGAATACAAAGGAAAACTACACATCATAATGTTCATAGCAAAGTAACAGTAAATAGGGAAATGGAACATAACAAAATTGAAGTACAGCTGGCAGAAAAGATAAAATTAATGTTCATGCAAATTGGCCCTTTTAATCAAATGATGCTAAGGAACTAAACCACATTATTTATTATTATGCCCTCTGACAAGGTTTCCTTTGGTGCTTAAAATAAACTATGACGACCATATTAATAGAGAAGTATACAAGGTACCCTCGATGACTAATCTACTGAATACGACTGTAATGAGGGCTAGAGCAAGACACGAAGCCCAAAGAGGAGTGGAAAAAAAAACAAACTTCACACTTCAAGAAACACCTCTTGGGGCTTCCCTGGTGGCTCAGTGGTGAAAAGCCTGCCTGCCAAAGCAGGAGATGCGGGTTTGGGAAGATCCGACACGCTGAGGAGCAACTAAGTCAGTGCACCACCACTACTGAGCCTGTGCTCCGTAACAAGAGAAGACACTGCAATGAGAAGTCCACGCGTGACGACGAGAGAAAGTCGGAGTGTAGCAACAAAGACCCAGCAAAGCCAAAAAGAAATAAACTAAATTAAAAAAACAAAGAAAAACACCCGTCAACATAAAATGTCACAACCGATGAGTCTAGAATTTGTACCGCTCTATTTGCCACATTATGCTAAAAAAAAAAAGAATAAACAATGATTCTCAACTTCTCCAAATTGAGAGAAAAGCAGGCATTAAAAAATGCCTTCCAAATTGTAAACAAATACTATCATACAATGTGGTAATGGTATAAAACGTAAAACTCCTATGCGGGGCAAGCTAAAATTAGGACGCTGTAATAGAGAACAAAGGAGCTCCTTATACACTGATGATAAAAGAGCATCAAGATACGCTATCCAATTAAAAAAATAAAACAACTGTGGTGCACGACAGTGTAAACAGCATGCTACCTTCTATGCACACTGGAATCTACAGAAACATTTAGATACAAATATGGAAGCACAGACAAGAGTATGAAAACAGGGGTAACCTATGAGGAATGATGGTAACTGGATGGATGGGGACTGAGCTGAGGAGTGAATATTATTACCTATTTAACAGCAAGAATGCGCTCTAAATTTCAAATGTGTTGTATGAAATAAGAAATTTCTGGTTAACTTTGCAAAGTTCTGTCAATCAATTCTTACCTAATGCACTTGCTGAGTTACTCTAAAGTACTGCTGTGAATTCCTCTTTAAAGTGTGACTTCGTAAAGCAAATATTCATCCTCTATTTTTCATATCTTGGTTTCCTAAAGTTGATTTTACTATACACAGAATATTAAAGGCCCAATCAAAAATAAATTGTTTCTAGTTAAAGGTTAAATCAATGTGTATTAGCCATTCAAGGAAATGAAGAAAGACAATCCTAGAAAGAATTATTTTCTTTAGATAACTCAAAAGCTTAACTGAATTGCTTGCATACTTCCAAGGAAGAGAGGCTATCGGTGATTTGCATAGTTTTAAAAACTTGTGACTTTTTTTTTTTGGTAAGGATGGGCAAAATCAAACAAGATAGTCAAGAACTTTACCAACTATTCAGGAAGAAATAAAAAAAGACAAAACTGAAAAATATACTCAAACTCTTTTCAGATAATAATAAATAAATGTCTACCAAAGAAACATAACATTGTTACAGATGGTGTTACTATTATTTTACCCATCCACCTCTACCAAGTAATACGGATATAAATATACATCTAAAAAATACCCTATCATTTATCTACTACATACATAGTACACAGACATGCATGAGATGGGGTGAAAAAAATCAATGGTGTCTTTCCTTTTACGTCTTAAAAGGTGAGTTTGGACTAAAAGATATACTAACAATGTGCTTAAAGTTTGTTGTTTTCATATTCCATGACAAAGATAATGATGTCTTTCAAATTTAAGCATTTAGAAATATAAAGCTCTACATTAAATATTTAACTACCTATAGAGCAGAAATATACAAGAAAAACTACAATAACGTTTCTTTTTACAGTTAAGGACTTTCTGCTTTTACTTTTCTTTGTATACAACAATATTACAAACAGCACCGTCATATCCTAGGTGTTTCATAAACATGAATGTGATTACCCACTCAATGTCCAGTTCCTGAATGTGACTGAAGGGCCAGAGAGAAATAATTTGGCTTAGTAGATAATCAAATTTGGGCTGATGATAAAGAAGGCTCACAACTTTCCTACAAGGAATGAAAACACAGAAATTGTTCGATGTTTTGAAAAATCAAGAGCAACGCATATGAAAGTACTTTGTAAGCTCTCAGTTGAGATCAACAAAGAACATCTCGCATGAACACAGTTATCAGGAGACTCTCTAACAGAGGAATCATCATACAGGCCTATTGTCCGCGATCCAACACTTGCAGTAATCACAGAATTTCTTTGGTTGTGACTTCCAGTAGTCTGCCCTGGAAAAGAAAAAACAAGTTTATTTAGAACCTAAAAAGGTAATTTTTGCGTGATTTACATCTTCAACTTACAATCCGACATGCAGGCTTCACAATCTTGTTACACACAGCATCCTGCTTTATCATTTAGCCGATTGAAAGCAGTCAACTGAAATTGCTGCCACTAGAGTAAAAAAGTCTGCACCGTATTTAAAACTCCCTTCAACAAAATAGCTTTTAAAAATGTATCATTTGTGATTGTCATCAGTGTTAAGAAATAAGGAACATGTTGGAGAAGATCATCCATTCCTTTCTGGCATTTTCGGAGGTGAGGAGACTTGAAGAAACTCAAAAAGTTCACGTTAAATCGTTATTTCCACTCAAAGAACTAAACATAAGACGCTTCTGGTGGGAGACTGTGGCTCCTCCGAGACTATCAGTTAATAGTTTGTTCTTGAGCCTCAAGGCAAGAGAGTTGGAAAAGCCAATGGATCTCTCAGCTGGCAAGACCAAAAATTAAAGTCATAAGCTAACCAGGGCTGGCCGCTTCTAGCAGGCGGAGGCGGCAGCGGTGGCCGCAGTCCAACCCTCCGGTTTCACAACACCCCACGGTTCAAGCGCCGCCAGAACGAGGATGCTCGCGGGCCCCGACGGTGGAGGCGGCGGCAGCCCTCTGTCGCTCCACGGCGGCCGTCCTACCTGCAGGGGCCGCCAGGCTCCCTGCCAGAGCCCGCGCGTCCCCACCCCGGGACGGGAGAACCGGCCGCGCCGGTCCGCAGCCGGCCCCGAGCGAGTTAAGGGCGCTTCCGTCACGCCCCTGGCCGAGGGCGCGCGGGGGGAGAGGGGCGGTGGCGGAGGGAGAGACCCGGCGGGAGAAGGGCCGCCCGGAGAAACAAGACCTCGTTGTTTGAGAGCCTGAGAAACCCACTCACATGACTGGACCAGGCGCTCCGCGGGCCGCCCCCGGCCCCGGGCGAGGCTCGCGTTCTCCGCGCGGGGAGAACCAGGCCCCAGCTCACCACGAGGCCCTCCGCAGCCTCGGAGCGCGGACGCCTCCCGCCGTCCCCGGGGCCCGCGTTCCGCCGCTCCCGACTACGGGTGCCCCGGCGACCCAATCCGCGTTCGCGCTCTCCTCCCCTGCGCTCCTCCTCGAGGGGCGGGCCTCCGGCTCCCCGAGAGGTGGGGTCGTTATAAGGGGCTGAGGTCGCCGAGCAGGGGCGAGAGCGCGACGGGACTTGGGGGCACGCTCGAGTCTCGCGTCCCCGCGTCAGCTCGCCTTCTCTCTCTCTCTTTTCCCCTCCCGAGGTCCAGAACCTCCACCTCCTTCTAGGCTCGCTGGCTCGGGGCCCGAGGAGCTCGCGCGCCGCCTCCGCCCCGAACGCAAACAGCTGTTCCCAGAGACGTCGCCGCCCTCAACTTTGCCAACTGGTCCGCACGCACTTTGACCGGCGGAGCAGCCCGGACCCGTAGGCTGGGGAGGGGGCCGTTGGCGGAGTTTAAAAAAAAAAAAAAGAAAGAAAGGTGAAAGAGCTGGTTTCGGGGCCGAGAGTCGCTGGGCTTGGCCTCAGAACTTTTCCTCAGCCGGCGGAGCGACCCCGCCCCACCGCTGGGACGCCCGCGCGCTCCTGCCAGGCGCGCTCCCGGGCTCGCGAGCGCGTGGGGAGCTGGGGAGCAGGCGGCGGCGGCCCCGAGGCGGCGGCGGCTGCGGGTGGTGGAGCTGGGGCGGCGGCGGCGGCGTTCGCTCTTGTCAGGTGAGTCACCGCGGAGCTTCTCACAGCACTTCCCATATGGTCTAGCGGTTAGGATTCCTGGTTTTCACCCAGGCGGCCCGGGTTCGACTCCCGGTATGGGAACGTGGTAACATTTTTCAGAAACTGACAGGCGAAACCGACTTGTTTTATTTCCAGTGGCTCTGGCTCTTTTTTTTTTCTTGACCCCACCGCCCCATCCAGGTGATTTTGGTGGAGAACGCGCCCTAGAGCCCTGCGGTGAGATCTGCGCTGCCTCGAGTGCGGAGCCGGGCGGGCGGGAGGAGCGGGTGCGCTCAGGCTGCCGCTGCTCGCGCGGGAGGCCGGCGGGGCAGAGGCGCGGGGCGCGGGGCGCGGGGCGCCGCTTCTCCCGGGGCCGTCCTCCCGCCGCTGCGGGCCCGGGCCGTCCCCTCCCCAAAGCTCGGGAGGCGATGATTAACCCCGGCCTCGCCTTATCGGCCCCCAGCGCCCCCGGCAGGCACACACCCTCGCCTCGGACGGTCCCGAGCGACGCGGGGCGTGTTCGCCCGCGCCCGGCTCGGAGCCCCGAGTCATCGCCCCCGGGGTCTTCACTAGAAACACCCCGCCCGCCCCCCGGGCCCCCGACACAAAGCAGCCCCCGGGCGGGGTGCGGGCCGGGGACCCCCGACGGCCCGGGCGCGCTCTCCCGACCGCGCCGCTGCCGCCCGCCCGGCGCGGGTCCCCCCGGGGCGCCCGAGCCCCGCGCCGGGGGCACCCGGCTTGACATGTGGGGCGCCGGCCGCGGTTCACAGAAAGCACCCCAGACTCGGGAGCCGCAGACCTGAGTGCTTTGGCTCGGGAAGGGCGAGGGCATCCGTCCGGTTCTCCGCGCCCCCCTCCGCGCCCAACACACACACACGCGCGCGCGCGCGTTCTGCAGAAGAAAAATAACCACTGGGATGAGATGTCTTTCAAGAAGAAATGTGACTTCTCCAAAAGGTCTATAACGTTTTGAGCGCCGCGGCTAGCAAATCCTGGCGTGGTGGTGGGGCTCGGAAGAGAGAAAATTGGCCGGAGCCTGGGGAGGGGATGTTATAACAAAGTTTCACTGTATTTTTAAATATAGAAGCCCTGTGTTTATTACAAAGAAGGGGCAGCTGCGTCAGCAGCATGTGAGTTGTAAATGAAACAAAAGCATTATCTTAAATGCAAGCTGAAATGAGAAAATGGGGTGAGCTATATAATGTTTAGCCTATTGGGCCTCTGGGAACAAATGAAGCGGGAAGAAGTGGCTCTTGTGGATGGGTTTCTGGGCAGTGCCGTGACGAGCAGCAGAAACTTGAGTTATACGTGCCTTCTCAAACTCTTGTTTTGATAGTTTTAGCTGTACAATGAGTTTTGGAATAATCTGTTAGTGTGATCTGCATGATTAAGGATTAATTATTTTCACATTGTAAATAAACTTCCACAGCTAAATATGTTTTAGATCGTCTCTATTAATTTAAATATTTGGACGTTTACACCAAGCACCCTCAGATATTTTGAAAGTTGACTGATGTTCACGTTTTTTTTAATGTGAGGAGGTTGTGGAGAGAATACTAAACGTATATTTTGGCTCCTTTGATCAGTATAACTTTGTGTAGCTCTTTCACTTCCTTACGCTCTGGGTTTAGAGCCATAAATTCTTGATAAAGCGTATCACTCACAAACTTTAGAGCTTCAGGAATTGTTGAGCAATTCTTGTGTCAGTAATAAGAGTGGAAAAGTTTTGTTTAAATAGAGGATTGTGTCATTGTTCAGAAACCATTTACTGAGGCTCGAATTTGGAAGAAAGAAAAGAACTCTGCCTTAATTGTTTCCATAGTGCTTCATTCCTGATCTTGCATTTCCTAATGACTTGCTATTATACTGTACCAAATTGTGCTAAAATGGATGTGATTTTCAACTGAGTACCAGCTATAATTGCAAATGGCTTTATATGTACTGGAGAGTATGCTGAGAGGAGTAGTTTGATGACCGTTTCTCTATGTCCAAGACATAGACTTATAGGGCGTCCTCGGCGGCACAGTGGATAAGAATCTACCTGCGAATGCAGCAGACATGGGTTCGATCCCTGGTCTTGGAGGATTCCACATGCCTGGGAGCAGTTAAGACTGTGTGAACAGTTAGAACTGGACATGGAACAACAGACTGGTTCCAAATAGAAAAAGGAGTACATCAAGGCTGTATTGTCACCCTGCTTATTCAACTTATATGCAGAGTACATCATGAGAAACAGTGGGCTGGAAGAAGCACAAGCTGTAATCAAGATTGCAGGGAGAAATATCAGTAACCTCAGATATGCAGGTGACACCACCCTTACGGCAGAAAGTGAAGAGGAACTAAAGAGCCTCTTGATGAAAGTGAAAGAGGAGAGTGAAAAAGTTGGCTTAAAGCTCAACATTCAGAAAACTAAGATCATAGCATCTGGTCCCATCGCTTCATGGCAAATAGATGGGGAAACAGTGTCAGACTTTATTTTTCTGGGCTCCAAAATCACTGCAGATGGTGATTGCAGCCATGAAATTAAAAGACACTTATTCCTTGGAAGGAAAGTTATGACCAACCTAGATAGCATATTAAAAAGCAGAGACATTACTTTGTCAACAAAGGTCCATCTAGTCAAGGCTATGGTTTTTCCAGTGGTCATGTATGGATGTGAGAGTTGGACTGTGAAGAAAGCTGAGCGCCGAAGAACTGATACTTTTGAACTGTGGTGTCCGGAGAAGACTCTTTGAGTTCCCTTGGACTGCAAGGAGGTCCAACCAGTCCATCCTAAAGGATATCAGTCCTGGGTGTTCATTGGAAGGACTGATGCTAAAACTGAAACTCCAATACTTTGGCCACGTCATGCGAAGAGTTGACTCATTGGAAAAGACCCTGATGCTGGGAGGGATTGGGGGCAGGAGGAGAAGGGGACGACAGAGGATGAGATGGCTGGATGGCATCACCGATTCAATGTACATGAGTTTGAGTAAACTCTGGGAGTTGGTGATGGACAGGGAGGCCTGGCGTCCTGCAATTCATGGGGTCACAAAGAGTCGGACATGACTGAGCGACGGAACTGAACTGTGTGACGCAAATACAGAAGCCCAATCGCCCTGGAGCCTGTGCTCCACAACAGGAGAAGACACTGTGATGAGAAGCCCTCGCACTGCAACGTAGAGTAGACCATGCTCCCCGCAACTGGAGAAAGTTCTTGCAAAGCAATGAAGACCTAATGCAGCCGAAAATTAAAAAAAAAAAAAAGACATAGATTTATATATTGTTGTGTACCAGGCAGAATTGGATAGGCCAGTGTCTGAGTTACAGAATTGCTTCAGGAGCATATGGGTGAGGAATCAGTTCTTCTCAGGGAAGAGGACTAGAGTCCCGACAAGGAGAGAAGAGTGTTTGTCCTGGACCTTGAAGAATGGGTTGAATTTCTCGTGATGGGGAATGTGTATCAAAGCTCAGCTTGTGGGTGGGGGGGAGTATGAGGCAGGCAAGTAGCCTGGTTGGGTGAGAGTACACAGTACCCAGAGGGAGCGTCACTGGGATCAGGTTGAGACATTAAAAGAGAGTTTTACCTGGATAACTTGACTGAGTAACAAGTTGTTTCGAGTTGGAGCAAACTCCAGGAGATAGTGAAGGACGGGGAAAGGTGGTGTGTTGTAGTCCATGGGGTTGCAAAGAGTCGGACACGACTGAGCGACCAAACAGCAACCCAAATTGTTTTAAGGGAGTGAAATTTATGTCAGTAGAGTTTTTAAAACATTTTTTGTCTCTTTGAAAAAACTAAATATAGCATAATATGTGAGAAACTTTTGTTGTTTTATAAGTCAAACTATATAGAAACATGTAGAACGTTTTGTGCTCATGTTTTATGTTTAGCAGTTAAGATACCAAGTTTTAACTAATGGAACGGAGAAAAATCAGTCAACTAGAATTACATTTAAAAGAAGCGATTCTAGGTTTAAATTATGAGAATGATCCGCATTATATTCTTACTGAGTTGCTTCATTGAAAATGACCTTAATATTCTAAAACAGAGCTGCTAGTTACTGTCTGGGAAGTATACACCTTAAATTGGTCAAGACTAGGTAATACATTGGTCAGGACCAGGTAATACTAGGTAATACATTTGTAAGGATTCACTCATATGCTTGTGCCTTGTTTCCAGAACACAATTGGTAGTCTTGTTTTACATGTTTTCTCTTGGGCCACACTAAAAAGTCATACTAAGTGATGTGAATTATCCAGATAGTCTCTGTACTATTTGCTACTGTTTGGTGCAGTTAGAATGTATGGCAGATCAGTAAGTGTTTGCATAAATGAGCACTTAAAGCAATATATGGGATTAAAAAATTATGATGTCATTTTAAAACCCGAAGACCTTTACCGTGGTCTCTGAGCTCAACATTGTCTGACCTCTGCTTGCCTCCCCAGTGCCACCTCCTACCTTGACCTTTTCATCGTACTTTAGCCACACTGGCTTCTTCCTTTTTGTCTCTTGAAAGTGCCAAACTTGTCCTTTTCCAGGTTTTGTATCTTGCTATTTGCACTGCCTGCAGCAGCTCTGCCCATCTCCCTCTTGTCGGTGTTACCTTATCAGAGAGACCCTGGGTACCAGAGAGTCTCCCTTTTCTGGTTACTGTCTAGTTACCTTATGCTGTTTTATTTTCTTCTTATCTAAAATAAACATTTTTGTTCCTGTTTATTTCTTGACTTGTTCTATTTAGAACATAAGCTCCATACATATATGCTTAGTCACTCAGTCATGTCCAGCTCTTTGCAACCCATGGACTGTAGCCTGCCAGGCTCTTCTGTCCGTGAGGTTCTCCAGGCTCCATGGGGTTCTCCAGGCGAGAATACTGGAGTGGGTTGCCATTTCCTTCTCCAGGGGATCTTTCTGACCCGGGGAATGAACCAGAGTCTCTTGCATTGCAGGTGGATTCTGTACCACTGAGCCGCCATGGAAGGCCTAAATTCCATGAGGGTGAGGATACTGTATAGTAAGATCACTTCTGTTTTGTAAGAGTCAAATGGTAATGAAGAAGTTGGTGCCCTCATACGTTGCTGGTGGAAATGTAAAATAGTGCAGCGACTTTGGGAAACTGGCTGTTCCCTCAAAATGCCAAACATAAAGTTACCATGTGCTGTGCTAAGTCGCTCAGTCATGTCCAACTCTATAACCCATGAACTGTGGCCCGCCAGGCTCCTCTGTCCATGGGATTCTCCAGGAAAGATTACTGGAGTGGGTTGCCATGCCCTCCTCCTGGGGATTGTCCTGACCCAGGGACTGAACCTGAATCTTACATCTTCTTGCATTGGCTCAAGTGAATTCTCTACCACTAGCGCCACCTTACCGTATGACCCAGAAACTCCACACCTAGGTATATACCCAAGAGAAATTAAAACATGTCTATACATAAACTTGTACACAGATGTTTACAGCAGCATTATTCATAAGCAGAAAGTGGAAGCAACCCAAATGTCCATCATCTGATGAATACATGTATCCATACAATCACATATTATTTGGCAATAAGAAAGGATATATACTGATATATACCACATCGTGGATCAATCTCAGGAACATTGTGCTAAACGAAAGAAGCCAGGTTCAAAAGACCACACCTGATATAATTCCACTTCTATGAAATGCCTAGAATAGGCAAATCTATAGAGAAGGGGGATCGATTATCGTTGTCTAGGACTGGAAGGAAGGAGGGAGGGGAACACAGAGGGATGGAGACTGCTACTCTAGGTGCAAGGTTTCTTCTTAGGATGACAGAAATATCCTGAAATTACATTGTGATGATGGTTGCATCATCTGTAAATATACTAAAAAGATTGAATTCTACTGCGTGGATGAACCTCATGGTTATATAAATGATATCTGAGGAAAACTTAAAAAGGATTGAGGCAATTAAAAAATATGGAATATTTTGTCTACATTTTACACTTACCGTTTGAATATTGAATATCTAAAAATGGAATGATTTAACACTACAGCTCTAGATAGTCCAGGAATGTAGCAAAGAGCTCAGTAAATAAGAGATGAAAGAGGTTAAAGTATACGGATAATTATGATCCAGCGCATAGTGTGTTAAATGTCCAGAGGAGACCAAGCCAAGGGTTCCAGGGGTTTGAAGGTCTCTAAAACATCAGGTCTGGGTTTGTGTGAAGGAAGTGGGAAAAGGCCTCTAGGAGGCAGCATTTGAGATTGGCTTGGAAGGCTGGTTAGGCTTTGCTAGTAGAGGTGATTTGGTGGGAGGCAGGGCAATAAGGGGGCTTCCCTGGTGGCTCAAATGGTGAAGAATCTGCCTGTAATGCAGGAGGCCCGGAACATGGGAATGGCTTCCCTCTCCAGTGTTCTTGCCTGGAGACTCCCCATGGACAGAGGGGGTCACAAAGAGTCGGACACGACTGAGTGACTAAGACTTCCACCTTTTTCAAGGCAATGAGGAAGCAAACAGGAGCAGAGTTTCTTTAATAGTTGTTAGCACAATTTGGCTGAACTGAATACAAGTTGTGTTAAGAATGGACTAGCCACGGCAGTCGGAGAAGGCGATGGCGCCCCACTCCAGTACTGTTGCCTGGAAAATCCCATGGACGGAGGAGCCTGGCGGGCTGCAGTCCATGGGGTCACACAGTCGGACACGACTGAGCGACTTCACTTTCACTTTTCACTTTCATGCATTGGAGAAGGAAATGGCAACCCACTCCAGCATTCTTGCCTGGAGAGTCCCAGCGACGGGGGATCCTGGTGGGCTGCCATCTGTAGGGTTGCACAGAGTCGGACACGACTGAAGCGACTTAGCAGCAGCAGCAGCAGCAGCAGTGGTAGTACCATAATAGCATAGTGTAAGATGGCAAAAATCGGCTCCGGTCTGTAGCAGACAGCGTCACCGGTGGCAGATCTCCTCTGAGGTCTTTATATCACCCCCCGCCCCCCGCCCCCCAACCATTAGTGTGCTTCTCATGGCTCACTCTTGGAAAGAGTTGTATCCCTTACCAGCAGAGACCTGGAAGTGCTGGGGGCTTCTCCCTCTTCCACTAACAGCTCTCAGTATCATTGGGGCAGGGACTTTGGCACTTTTCCCGTCTCTGTATGATCAACACTTGAAACAGTATCTGGCACTCAGTGAGCGTTCAGAAAATACTTGAATGAATAAATGAAGGAAAAGCAGGAAATGGCAAGGTATATTCAAAGTGAAGTTTATTTCATAAATCCTCTTGACTTTTTTAATATTTATTTTTGCTTATTCACTTATTATATTTGGCTGCTCTGGGGTCTTAGTGGCAGCGTACGGAATCTAGTTCCCTGACCGGGGATCTAACCCCGGCTCCCTGCATTGTGAGTGCAGAGTCTTAGCTGCTGGGCCACCAGGGAAGTCCCTCCACCTTAACTTGCAGAGCATTTTTGAGATAGGAGATTTTGAAAGATTCTGATTGTGAAGGCCCTTGGATTTTGGAGTAAGGAGTTACTTAGCTGGAAGAAGGAATTTTGGATAATATGGTGAGTGTTTTGATGAAATTAATTTGCCAGCAGTGAGCAAGATGAACTGGAGCATGAAAGGATTGTGTCTGTGGTGTCCACATTGACCAGGACTGGGGAGGTCTTCTGCATATAGTAATAATCCAACAGCTTGCCTTGACTCTAGTATCTCCCTCAATAGGGTGTAGCAGCAGAATAGAAAAGATGAGATAGAAGAGGTACATTGAAAGAAAAATTTAAGATGTCAGAAAGTAAATACTCCTTAAAGAATAGGGACATTATGAAGGGTAGATTTTTTTTTTTTTTGAAGGGACAATTTTTGCAATTGTTGATCAGACAGTAAAGTGTTATTGCTCACCTGTGTGTGTGTCTTTTTAAACACTGAAATTATACCTTAAATTTGGAGATAAAATTAAGACTGTGAGACTGCCACCCTGTGGATAATATAACTTAGAACTAAAATCCTCAAAAATTATAATAAAACTTCATTCGTTTGAAGTTTACTATTATAGAACTGATTATGATTCTTCCATATTGGTATATGTAATTAGGCTTGTTAAATAAAAAGTTGAAATTAGTTTGACTTTTTCTGGAGCTTTTAAATGAATGGAAATGAATTCAACAGCTTTAAAATGTTGCAAAGAAAGTAAAAAAAATGCCTTTTAGATGACATACTTCTTTCTCTAGAAATTTAATGTTAAAAGAGTGTGCTTTTATAAAATGTTGTGCCATGTATGCCTATTATAAAATGGTATTTTTTCTTATTGTATTTTTTGTTCTATTTTATATGTGTCTCCTTGAGAGTGATATTTCTTGAAAAATAGGTGAACCCATACTCCATCGTTTTTTCCCCCCTAAGTGAAAGTGGCTTTCCCTTCCCATTTTTGTAGAGTTGGATTTTATTGTTAGAAATTAGCCATGCTTTGATGAATTGCCTTCATTGTATTTATGTAAATAACTTGGATTTTATTTTAGGTTGTTTATCTAGAAGGACAGTGTTCACAAATTAAACTGGTAAGCTAGCTTGAATCAAAATAAAATGGTGGTTGTGAAAAGATTGTTTGCTCTTTGCAACTCAGAAAGTGGTTCTGTCTAGATTTCTGCAAAATGGAACTTTCCCAGCAGATGAGTTCTTTACAGTCTAATGTTGTAAAGGGCTTACACGCTTGTTTTCCCTAAGGTGTCTGGAGGCATGGAAATTTGTGTTAGCAATAAAGCAGAAGTGGGCCGACGCCTCATTCTGAAGTCACAGTCACACATCTTTTCTGAACGTGATATCCAGACTGAGGGAGAGAATGAATGGCGCACCTGCTGACCCCCCCTCACTTCAGGGACCTTAAGTGTTGGTCATGGTTAGATTTTCAAATATAATGCTAATGATGTTAAATATTCAGATATTTCTCAGTTATTTTTCTCAAAAGTGTAGTATGATAACATACTTTCTGTTTTTAGATAAATTTGTTATTTTTTAAAAAATATTTTAAATCATTTAGTTTTGGCTGAGCCAGGTCTTGGTTGCTGCGTGCAGGCTTTCTCTAGTTGCAGAGAGTGGGGGCTGCTCTTTGTTGCGAGGTACAGGCTTCTCAATTGCCGTGGTGGCTTCTCTTGTGGAGCACAGGCTCTAAGTGAGCGGGCTTCAGTGGCTGTGGTGCAGGGGCTTAGTTGCTCCACGGCATATGGAATCTTCTGGACTAAGGATCTAACCCGTGTCCCCTGCATTGGCAGGCAGATTCCTATCCACTGCGCCACCAGTGAAGTCCGATAATGTACTTTCAGTGTTTGGTTTCATTTACCCTTTTCGAAGTAAATCGATGAGTTGTGAATGACTTTTCTGAACTGTTTTTTGCTGTGTTTATATCTTATATGCCCTAGTTGAAGTATACTGTGTAATTTTAAGTGAAATAGACTATTAATGATGAAAATACAAATCTTTAATCTAGGTCCCTAAGGTATGTTACCATATAAAAAACAGTATTATTTAGATTTTGTTTAAGGAAAGTAACTTTCAAAATACTTCTTTTTTTTTTTTTTTTTGGTCTCCTTTTCTGAGTATTGGAACAAAGGGTCAATAAAATTAGAGACCTATTTCTGTTTTGTAACTTTCTTTATTGGTGTCATTATCATACCATTTTAAAAATCATGACCCTGAACTTATGTAAAGAAATTTTTAGTTTAATATTTAGCCTCCACTTAAACTTTATTATGTGATATCTGTTGTGTGATATAGTAGAATGGTGATTGTTTTAGGATTAATAGTAAGTAATACTCCCTTTCAGTTTTTACTCAGAGTTGGACATGAGTGAGTGACTAGCACACTTAGTTTTTACACATGGGTTTATTTTCATAACTGCAAGTATAAAACATTTTGTTCTTTGAAAAATAATTCCAGCATCGATGACTTAAATTTTGATGAAGCAATAACAACTATTTCATAAGTTTTGCCTGTTTGCTGGGTGTGTCTTTACAAATCTTAATAGGTCTTTTATTTTTGAATGCAAACCATTCACTATTAAATGCATACCTTTGTTTTGAAACTTTTTTTTCTTTTGGCTTTGTTTTAGATCTCTGTGGAGGTACTTAGCTAGTGACTTCTAGGTCCAGGGAATCTTCTGGATAGTCTGAAATCTTTGTTATTGTTTAGTCTCTAAGTCGTGTCCAATTCTTCTGTGACCCCATGGACTGCAGCCGTTCAGGCTCCTCTGTCCATGGATTTTTCCAGGCAAGAATACTGGAGTGGGTTGCCATTTCCTTCTCCAGGGGATCTTTTCAACCAACGGATTGAACTGCATTGGCAGGCAAGTTCTTTACTACTTAATTAAGTTTTCCTTTGGATTCCTTAGACCCAAGGAATCCCAAGACCAGGATATATTTCCCATTTAGGATGTGCTGATGTATTGCTTTGTGTGAAGCTTTTTATGTTTCCAAATTTAATTAGGCACTTAATTCAAGTTTTCAGGGTTGTAATGGGATTTGTTTTGCCCCAGCTCTCCTACTGTCTGTGCTTATCACTGATACCCTCCAATGCCAAGGAACCCAGTGACCCTGCCACCTGGGAACGACAGAGCCCTGCCGCTCAGTCATCCTGTGTGTCAGGCAGGCGCTGACCCCCGTGGCTGGGCGGAGCTGAGGTAGAAAGGAAGACTATCACGGGAGGGGACTGTCCCAGCACACAGGTAGCAGGCAGCAGGGGAAAGGAAGCCTTCTAATGGAAGGCTGAACACCAGCTTAAGGAATTCAGAAGGCCATGCAGGCAGTTGGCATTTGAAAATTTCACACATGAATGGGATATGCCTTCCCATTATTTTTTCTCCTTTTTTTTGGCCATTTCACATGAATCACAATTTTATTGTCCCTTATATCCTGCTTTAAAAGACTATTTCTTCTTTTCTACTTTCAATAAAGAAAGCGCCGAAGAGTTGATGCTTTTTGAACTGGTGCTGGAGAACATCCTTGAGAGTCCCTTGAACTGCAAGGAGATCCAACCAGTCCATCCTGAAGGAGATCAGTCCTGGGTGAACTGATGTTGAAGCTGAAACTCCAATACTTTGGCCACCTCATGTGAAGTGTTGACTCATTGAAAAGGACTCTGATGCTGGGAGGGATTCGGGGCAGGAGGAGAAGGGGACGACACAGGATGAGATGGCTGGATGGCATCACCGACTCGATGGACATGAGTTTGCGTGAACTCTGGGAGATGGTGATGGACAGGGAGGCTGTGTGTGTTGCAGTCCATGGGGTTGCAAAGAGTCGGAGGTGACTGAGCGACTGAACTGAATTACTTTCAATACCTTTTGGAGTTGTCCTTTGCTAGTTCGTGGAGCATATCTTAGAGGGCTTTTAGCACATGTTTGTAACAGAAAGAAAGCACACAAAATTTATGTAAAAGCAAGTCTAGGGCTCCCTGGTGGCTCAGTGGTAAAGAATCTACCTGCCAGTGTAGGAGACGCTGTTTCGATCCCTGATCTGGGAGGATTCCACGTGCCTCGGAGCAACTAAGCCTGCGTGCCACAACTGTTGAGCCTGTGTTTCAGAGCCTGGAAGCACAACTTCTGAGCCCGCGAGCTGCAGCTGGGGAAGCCCCTGCACCCTAGAGACTGTGCTCCATAAGAAGAGAGGCCGCTGCAGTGAGAAGCCCTGCCCACCGCGACTAGAGAAAAGTCCCCGTGCGGCAGTGAAGACCCAGCCCAGCCAAAAACCAGCAAATCTTCCACCTGCACTCATTAGGGTGGCTACTATCAAGAACCCCCAAACACAAAGCCCTAAACAACAAGAGTTAGTGAAGGCGTGGAGAAAGCGGAGCCCCTGAGTACTGTTCGTGGAAATGTAAAATGGTACAGTCGCTGTGGAAAACAGTTTGGTGGAAAACAGTTTGGTTAGAAAACAATTTCTAATTTTCAAAAACTTAGAAATAGAGTTACCAAATGATCCAGCAATTCTGTTTCTAGGTTATCCCCAGAGAATTAAAAGCAATCTCAAAGAGATGCTGTGCATCCATGTTCTTAGCGGCGTTATTGACAGTAGTGAGAAGGTCGAAGGAGCCCAAGTGTCCATGAATGGGCAAGTGGACAAACAAAACGAGGCCTCCACGTGCGGTGGAATGGTCTTCAGCCTTGAGGAGGAGGGAAGCGCCAACACAGCTTATGACATGGGTGAATCTGGAGGGCATTATTCCTAGTGAGACGGACCAGTCCCCAAGAGACGAACACTGCATGATTCCACTTACCTGCGGTACCTCGGGTAGTCAGAATGATAGCGAACGCAGTAGGATGTTGATTGCCAGAGACTGGCGGGAGGGAGGACGGGGAGCGGTTCAGTGGGTACAGACTTCTAGTTTTGCTAGATAAAGTGAATTCTGGAGATTGGTTGAGAAACACTGCGAAAGTACTTGCTATTCCTGAACGGTACACTTCAGTGATTAATTTTGCCATGTGCTTTTTTGAAAAGGTAAATCTGAATTTGTATTTTTATATGCAACTTGTAGGAGCTTCCCAGGTGGCCCTAGTGGTAAAGAATCCACCTGCCAATGCAGGACACCCAAGACATAGGGTGTTCGATCCCTGGGTCAGGAAGATCCCCTGGAGGAGGGCATGGCAACCCACTCCCGTATTCTTGCCTGGAGAATCCCATGGACAGAGGAGCCTGGCGGGCTGCAGTCCATGGGTCTCAATGAGTCGGACGCGACTGGGTAGGCACGCACGTGGCCTTTTAATGTGGTAAAATGTACTTAAAGGGTGGATTTAAGGGGATTGTGAAGGGCAACTGAGCAGAGGTGAATTTCACCTTTATAGTTGAAATCCTAGAAGTGGATGTCTTCGCCCAGGGAGAGTCTGGAGTGAGAAGAGGCTTTTCCGCCGAGCCCTCGGGACCCCGGTGTTCAGTCGTGAGGTGGAGGAGGTGGGCCCAGAGGGCAGGAGAAGGAGCGCGGCACGGGGGGAGCCAGGAAGGAGCGCGTGTTGGTCTCGCACAGCAGGTTCCGAAAGTGTTCCTTGGGTTTAGCCCAGTGTGGTCGTCGACTTTAGTTAGGGCAGGTTTAGTGGCTCAGTAGGGGCAGGGTTAGGCTAGACAGACTGGAATGAGCGGGAAATGAAGTGGAGTTAGGCAAATCCCTGAGGAAGGCTGGCAGTGAAGGGCCCTGAGAAGCAAGGTTAGAAGGGATTGAGGTGTATGTGGCACTTGGGGTGTCAAGTAATGCAGTTTTTTTTTTTTTTAAGAAAGCTTGAATTAAAATAAAAATTTTCTTTACATCTGTGAGATACTTGAAAAGTATATCACACTCCTTGCTGATTCTCTGAATAGAATCTACTGAGTACAAATGTGACCTCACTGACTTAATCTGGGTACAGAGTTGTGGGACTGTGTTTACACAGGTGCAGTCAGGTTTGCCTGCTGAGGTACAAAGGTCTGTTTGTCACTATACTAATTTCTGATCATCTGGGCAATAAAAACCAGAGAATCTTGGGTTCCCTTCTGAGCTACTAGTTTGAATCTTAGGTGTAGGACTCAGAAGTGTATGTGTTGTATATGTGATGTTTGTGTCTTTGGATAATTCTCATACATGTGTTCTGTGGACTGGCTTTGGAGAACTGTGGTCCCAGGAATGTTCTATTGATCCTTTGATGTGTTCTGAATGCTTTTTAAAAAAAATTTTTATTTAACTTTTAATTAGATGATAATTACCTTACCTTACAATATTGTGATCAGTAATTACTTTATAGCGTTCTGCTGGTTTCTCCCAGACATCAACATGAATCAGCCATAGGTATACACATGTTCCCTCCCCCTGGAGCCTCCCTCCCACCTCCCTGCCCATCGCACCCTGCTAGGTTGTTGCCGAGCATCGGTTTTGGGTTCCTTGCATCATACAGGAATGCCCACTGTCTATTTTTACATATGCTAATTATATGTTTCAGTGCTGCTCTCTCAAATCATCCCACCCTCTCCTCCCCACACTGCACCCGAAAGTCCGTCTTTTATCTTTGCGTCTCCTTTGCTGCCCTGCAAATTGGATCATCAGTCCCTTCTTTCTAGATTCCGTATATACGTGTTAATATATGATGTTTGTCTTTTTCTTTCTGACTTACTTCACTTTGTGTAATAGGCTCTGGGTTCATCTTCCTCATGGAAACTGACTCAAACGTGTTTCTTTGAACAGCTGAGTAAGATTCCATAGTGTTTGTGTACCGTGTCTTCATCCATTCATCTGTTGATGGACATCTAGGTTGCCTCCGTGTCCTGGCTGTTGTCAGCAGTGCTGCAGTGAATATTGGGGTACACGTGTCTTTTTCAGTTACGGTGTCCTCAGGGTGTGAGCCCAGTAGTGGGATTGCTGGGTCATATGGTAGTTTTATTCTTAGTTTTTAAAGGAATCTCCATACTGTTTCCCATAGTGGTTGTATCAGTTTGTATTCCCACCAACAGTGCAAGAGGGTTCCCTTTGCTCCACACCCTCTCCAGGATTTATTGTCTGTAGACTTTCTGATGACGCCCATTCTGACAGGTATGAGATGATATTGTGGTTTTGATTTGTATTTCTCTAATAATGAGCAATGTCAAGCATCTTTTCATGTGTTTATTAGCCATCTGTACGTCTTCTTTTGGGAAATGTCTGTTTAGGTCTTCTGCCCACTTTTTGATTAGGTTGTTTGAGCTGCTTGTATATTTTGGAGATTAATCCTTTGTCGTTTGTCTCATTTGCTATTATTTTCTATCACTGAATGCTTTTGAATAGCTCTATTATGAGGATTAAACAAGATATTTATGTTAAGCTTCCCAGGTGGCGCTAGTGATGAAGAACCCATCTGCCAGTGTAGAAGCCTTAAGAGGTGCGGGTTCAATCCCTGGGTTGGAAAGATGCCCCTGGAGGAGGGCATGGCAACCCACACCAGTATTCTTGACTGGAAAATGGGCATGACTGAAGCGACTTAACACAGCACATGTCAAGCCCTCAGCAAGGAAAGATTTTTATAATTTTGTCCACCTTTATGATTGGGGTAGTGGTAAAGGTTTTTTGTTCGTTTGTTTTTTAGGATGAAACTAGCTTGACCTTTTTTCCTGATTGTAAGGGTGATGCTTGTTTAGCATATGTACTTCTCCAGCCACTTTGCGTACTTTTTCTCTCCTCCCTGCTCTCTGAGGGCCATGGCGCTTCCTCTTGTTGCTTTGCTCCTACAACTTCCTCTGCTGATAATGCTCTGCCCCAGCCTCCTGGTTTTACATGCCTGCCACCTTATCGTTAGGTCTCAGAGCAGCTGCCACATTTTCTGAGAGGCCTTTCCTTATCTAAGGTTTTCTTGGTCACTCTTTATGTTGCTTTGTTGCTTTCCTTCGTATGTGGGCAGGGACTGTGTCAGAATTGTTTACTTGATTCCATAGGTAAACTATGTCTTGAGTCTACAGAAGAGTGCTCAGCACATGGAAGCTACTTAAATACCAAATAGCACAGACAAATAGTGCAAATCATAAGAATTTTACTAACTAGCATATGTACTCTATTCAGTTGATCATTACTTTGGATACTGAAATGTGGACCATATATGTATAAGTATTGATTGTGCAGTGATACACACTATTTTCTAACTTGTGTATTTCACTTACATATATAGTGGAGATTTTTTCAGTCAGTTCAGTTTAGTCGTGTCCAACTCTTTGCAATCCCATGAACTGCACCACGCCAGGCCTCCCTGTCCATCACCAACTCCCACAGCTTACTCAAACTAATGTCCATCGAGTCGGTGATGCCATCCAACCATCTCATCCTCTGTCAACCCCTTCTCCTCTTGCCTTCAATCTTTCCCAGCATCAGGGTCTTTTCCAATGAGTCAGCTCCTTGCATCAGGTGGCCAAAGTATTGGAGTTTCAGCTTCAGCATCAGTCCTTCCAGTGAATATCCAGGACTGATCTCCTTTAGGATGGACTGGTTGGATCTCTTTGCAGTTCAAGGACTTTCAAGAGTCTTCTCTAACACCACAGTTCAAAAGCATCATTTTTCAGTGCTCAGCTTTCTTAATAGTCCAACTGGAAGAACTGTAGCTTTGACTAGATGGACCTTTTTGGCAAAGTAATGTCTCTGCTTTTTAATATACTGTCTAGGTTGGTCATAGCTTTTCTTCTAAGGAGCAAGGGAGATTTTTTATTGGTATATTACTTTATATTGATAATCATTCTTTAACAGTTCAATAATACAGTATGCTCCATATAGTGAAATATGATTTCTGTAACACCTAATTTCTGTAACAGTTTATTTCCAGTTTTTTACTGTTTTGAACAATGGTACTGAATTTCTCTAATCTTTGCATACCTTATTTGTTAGAATAAATTACTGGGACTGAAAAAATACATTAAGTCCTTTTGGTTGTGAAATTGCCTTCTGGAGTTATATTTTTGTACACCGATGAATGTGTGAGACCATTTATTTCTCCTATACCTTCTCCATTCATTTTACTCTTTGCTAATAGATGAAAAATGCTATTGTTTCTCTGCTCTGAGGTTGTGAGAATGAACATCTTTGAACATCTTCTCTTGTGTTTGGCCGTATTCTGTGAAGTGCCTCTTCATGCCCAATGTCCATTTTTCTATTAGAGTGTTTGGGTCAATCAATAATAGTTGTTTCTTTCCCCATTTTGTTATAAAAGTTTTTAAACATGTAGCAAAGCTGAAGTTTTTTAATGAGCACCCATATACTCACCTTTTAGATTTTAGCATTAACTTTTTATATTTGTTTTACCACACTTTTATCCTTCTATCTAAAGTGAATTGCAGACATTAGTGCATTTCCATCTAATTACTTTAGCATCCTTATCACTGACTATAGTTTCAATATTTGTTTACTTTTTTCCTTGTGAGGTACAATTTGCATTAAGTTAAATGCACGAATATTTTTTAGTTTAAACATTTTATTTTAATTTAAAACAGAATTGGATGTTCATTGGTCAACCTTTGAAGAGACAAGGCTGTTTTCTTTGAGAATAAGCCCATTGTTGCAGTTCCGTGTTGTATTGTTTTTCTTACACACCCACATTATATAGACTAAGATTTCTAATTGGCTTTTTGAATGGAGCAGCAACTTTATTTTTTGTAAAGCATTTGTTGAGTTTCAACACATTAATTTGCCAGGGTAAGCCAAACCTTAGACTAATATTTTTTACTTATTTTTTTGTTTTTAAAATGTCATATTTTCCGCCTAGTTTATCCTTTGCCTTACCTTTGGTTATGGTGCTTTTAGAATTTTAGGTAGTCAAATGCCATTCTTTTCCTTATCTTTTTTTTTTTTTTCCTGCCCTTTGTATCGTATAGAAAGATGTGGCACTAGTGGTAAAGAACTCGCCTCCTAAAACAGGAAACACAGAGGACGTGGGTTTGATCCCTGGGTCAAGAAGATCCCCTGGAGGAGGATGTGCAGCCGACTCCAGTATTCTTGCCTGGAGAATCCCACAGACACAGGAGCCTGGCGGGCTTTGGCCCATAGGGTCACGAAGAGTCAGACATGACTAAAGTGACTTAGCATGTCTGCGCTGGATAGTATATAAATGCTTATATTTTCTTTTGCTCCTTTTTAAATTGGAATAATATGGTATAGGCTGTTTTTAGAAAAATGATTATCAGTGGTTTGAAATTATTAGCTAATACTGTCTAATGAACACTCTTCCCCTCTGTGGGTTTTTCCCTCCAGACAAAACCAAATTTAATGTTTCTGTTGATGCTATTTTTATTATAGCCTAAATTTGTATATAGTATCATATCTTTAAAAAAATTTATTTTATTAAGGTATAGTTTATTTACAATGTTGTGTTAATTTCTGCTGTTCAGTAAAGTGACTCAGTGATACTCATACATACATTCTTTTTTATATTCTTTTCCATTATGGTTTATCCCAGGATATAGAATATAGTTTCCTGTGCTATACAGCAGGACCTTGTTTATCTCTTCTGTATAGAACAGTTTGCATCAGATATCTCTTTCAAAATATCATATTCTATTTAATCTATTTATTACTACACCTAGCTACTTGAGATAACCTAGTATCTGTATTAAGTACATGTCTTCTTGCTGTGCTGGGGATTGAATCCAAAACCCCTGCGTTGTAGGCAGATTCTTTACCACTGAGCCACCAGGCAAGCCCTGTAAACAGTTTGTGAAGACTTTAGTGATGACTTATTTTTTTGTGAAAACAGGAGCTATAGGAGGGTTTTGAAACAGGAGAGTAATATGATCTGGATGTATCTTTTTAAATGGATTACTTCTGATTGCTGCTTTGAGAGTAGATTGTAGAGAAAATCAGAAATAATCCATTTAAAAAGATACATCAGGCCACTTGGACTACAGCGGTGCAGGTAAGAGATGACGGTCATGGTGAAGTTCAGTGGTGACAGGGTTCTAGGTTGAAAACTAAACTAACAGTGTTTCCTTTCAGATTCGATGTAGGTCTACGACAGTCAAGAAGGAGCCAAGGTTTTTGGTGAGAGCAGCTAGAAGTGTTAAGTGGCCACCAAGAGGACTGGAGAAAAGTGGGTACAGTACATTTTGGAGGGGCGGTCAGGAATTAAGGTTTGGACATGCTAAATTTGTCCATCAGACATTGGAATGGAGTTGTGAGCTTGGGCAGAACAGCCTGTGTGGTACAGGAGCGAGACCTGAAAATAGGAATTTGAGAACATTGAGATACTAGCATCATATGTCCAAGAAATACTTCATAAAATGATACATCTGAAATACTCTTAAAACTTTCAAGTTCCATTTATTCCAGCGGTGTGGTTTCAGGTGTGAAAGAGGAGTAGCAGGGCAGCTTGCTGTAGCTCAAGTGTGTCCTTTGTGCTGATATTAAATCAGTGCAAAAAGGCATCAACTGTTCATCCGAACGGTGTTGTGGAACACGAATAAAGCCTGCAGTCTAAATATTTTATTTGAATATTCCTTTTACTGAAACATTTACTAACTTATTTATAATTTGAGAAGTTTGTTGACAGGAGGCTGTGTAAGTAAAAGCCTGAAAGAAACAGAAGACCCAGAAGCTGAAAGAAAGGGCCACATTTGGCTAATTGGTCCAAATCTGTTGGGCGTCTCCTCCTTTGTTCTCTGTCTCTAATTTTATTTGTCAACTGTTAATATAATGAGGTATTCAGGTGTAAGCACGGGGACTCATCTGGAAATTGTTCTGTGTTAACAAACACAGAGCTTTACTGCTGTGGGCTTGTCCATTAAATGGGGCTGCCAGAGCCAGCTTAACCAACTTATTCATACGAGTTGGACTGTTCCGGAAAGGGAGAAAGGGGCCTTGCTGTTTGTGTCATTTCGACTTGCAGAAATGACCTGAAAATGGCATGGATTGTGTGGAAGAGAAAAAGCAGATTTATCACTGAACCAGTGTTTACTTGAACCTTCGAATGTTTTCTTTCAACAAATATTTATTAAATACTGTTGTGAGTCAGGAATGCTATTTAGCTGAAATAAGTAACCAGTGAGACATGTAAATAAATGGTTAAAAACAAAAACAGTGTCTTCATCAGAAATTCCAGTGGAGTAGATGGGAGGAATTTTAAAGGAAATCAGTTCACCTTGAGGTCCCCCAAACCTAGAGTGCTTCGAGTATTGTAACCTTGCATAAATTTCTGTATGAATGGGTAAGCAATGTGATTTGTTGATCACTTACAAAATACTATGGGAGCATAAGGAGGAAGTGACCAGTTCTTCCTTCTAGTGGTGGAGGAGAGAGGGGTTTTGCAAGAGATTTCCTGGGTGGAGAAGGCCAGCAAATGTGAGGTGAGAAAACATGACATGATCTGAATTAATAAGTTCAGCAAAGCTGAATTATAGGGTGAACATTGGGAGGTGGCGTAGTCACAGATGAGGTTGTAATATGGTAGACCAAAGTCAAAATGCAGAAATATCTTGTATTGGAATTTATTCTGTGGGTGTTGGTAGACCATTGAATTTTTATATTTTTAAAAATAAGAATATTAGGAGGTAGAATTTATGAGAAATTCCTTAAGAAGGACTTTTTTTTTTTTTCCCCGCTGTGCCTTGCAGTTTGTGGGATCTTAGTTCCCTAACTAGGTATTGAACCTGGGTCCCAGCAAAAGCACCATGTCCTGACTGCTGGCATTGGGGAATTTCTGGAAAGAACTCCATTATTCAATTAGGAAATCAAATGTTGATAGAACTTTTAGTTATAAATATATACCCTGAAGGTTGGCACAACTAGTAAGTCATATAATTTATGGTAGAATCTATTTTCTCTCATTCAGAGAACATGTATGCTCTTAGTGTGGGTATGACCTACACTAGGTAATCACTACTTTACCTACGCTGAAGTAATCAAAATATGCAGGATGGCATTGATTTGTTTTTGAAAGAGAAATGTATTTTTGCTTTATGAAATCATTGCAAGCGTTTTTCTTAAAGATTCGGCGTTTAACTTATTTTGAAATGATTTTAGGCTCTCGGAAGAATAGCAGTAAAAGTACAGAGAGTTCCTGTGTGTTTTTTATCAGTAAAAGTACAGAGTTCCTGTGTGTTTTTTATCCGTCCTACACTACTGTTAACACAGTGACAATAAATGATCAAAATTTAAAAATTAGCATTGGTACAGTGCCATTAATTAAATGTAGACCTCGGTACGATTTTGGTAGTTTTTCCGCTAATGTCCTTTTTCTGTCCTAAGATCCACCGAGGATACACGCGTTGCATTTAGTTGTCGTGGCATCCCTTTGAATCTGTGATGGTTCCTGTCCTTTTTGACCGTGACCCCTTGAAGAGTACCGGTCAGATATTTTGTAGAGACTGCCCCTCAATTTGACTTTCATATTTTCTAATGACTGTGGACTGGAGTAGAGTTTTTGGAGTATTGGAATTAAAAGTAATTTTTGTTTCATTTTCTAACTTAGGAAGTAAAATCGGTATTTTTTTGCTGTACAATTCTGTGAACTTTAATGCAAGTGTAAATTTGTGTAGGCACCAGCACAATCAGGTTGCAGAACAGCTCCGTCACCCTCAGAACTCCCTCATGCTCGGTTACTGTGGTCAGTCGCCCTCCCCCAGTCCATCCCTTTCAGCCACTGATCTGTTCTCCATCGTTATAGTTTTGTCTCTCCAAGAATGTCATGTGAATGGAGTCTTCTAGTATGTAACCTTCTGACACTCAACATAGTGCTTGTCAGTGTCATCCAAATTGTATTTATCCATAGTTCATTTCATTGTATTGCTTAGTATGGATGTACGATTAGTATGTGTGTGGTTCTCCTTTTTTTGATAGGTATTTGAGAATACATTATGTGTCCTGGCACCATAATAAGCAGTTTAAGTCATTTTTTTGTGGGTTTACGTGGTTAGTTGCTTTTTATCTCTGTTTTGACCAGCAGTGTAATTAAGAGAAATTGAAGTTCTTGTTTCTTTAACATATCCTAAAATGCCCCTACTTTTCTGTTTATATTTGGCTTTTCTTTTTATTAAAGAGCAAAAATAATAACAAGGTAATCTTTTTCATGTTGCTGGGTTTTAATCTTCAGGGCTAAGCATTGTATGTGTGATTCAGGCCTATAGCAAAAGGTCAAACCAAATAAGTCGTCGGTCCGCAAACAGTGATGAATTTATAGAGTCCATTTATTTGTAAGAAAGCCATAATACTTTTTATTAATCTCTTTGTAAGTAGAACCTTTAATTTGTTTTATAGATAAATAATAAATATCAAATAAAAATAGACATAGTCTAAATCAGGCTAGTTAAAATAAGAGGCTTGACCTCTGTCATACTGTCTTAAATTTACTAATGGCAAAAGATAGTTGTCAGGGACTTCCTTGGTGGTCCACTGGTTAAGAATCTGCCTTCCAATGATGGGACACGGGTTTGGTCCCTGGCGGGGAAACTAAGATCCTACGTGCTGCAGGGCAACTAAGCCTGTGGGCCGCAACAAAGATCCCACACCTGAGACCCAAATTTAATTAATTAGTTAATTTTTTGAAAAGATAGTTGTCTTTTTTTAAGAGCATGGAATTTTGGCATATTTTAAGATGAACTGTTTTGGACTTGTGTTAGAAGACTATTTACTTAAATGTCCTACTACCATAAGGTAAAAAAATGTTTCTAGAATATTAGTATAGATTTGGCTTCCCTTGTGGCTCAGCTGGTAAAGAATCTGCCTGCAATGTGGGAAATCTGGGTTCGATCCCTGGGTTGGGAAGATCCCCTAGAGAAGGGAAAGACTCTCCACTCCAGTATTCTGGCCGTAGAATTCCGTGGACTGTATAGTCCATGGGGTTGCAACAGACACGACTGAGAGACTTTCACTTAAAAACAAACAAACAAACACACAACCTTTTATTAATAAAGTGTAATAAGTGAAATTGAATTTTTGGAGGACTTTGTAAAGTTTCCAGGTTGTTCTGAATATCTGATAGTTTTGTGTATTACTTTCAGTAAGCTATGTAAAAATTTGATGAGGAAACTTCTCTTTTAAATGTAGCCTTAATGTGATTTTTGTTTTCAGTTCCCCAAACACTATTTAGAGGACTTGGAGAGGCTATGGAACAATAAAATGTCAGAACTAAAATAGATCTTCAAAATTATCAGATCTCTAGATTCTCCCCGTATTTTACAAAAAACGGAAACTGAAATCCCATGGTGGTGTGAAGTAACTTGCTGTTCACAGTCACAGTTGGTTGTAGAAGCTGTATGATACAGTCCTGCCCTCAAGTGGATAACTGGTTTATAAATGGAGACACAGAGTTGTACAAACTTAACTGCAATACAAAATGGAATGTTCTAGGCAATGGGAGAAGCACTGCTTTTCTTAAACAGCGGGGTCCTCTCACCCCTAAAATCTTTTCTTGACCTGTTCACAACAAAATTACTTTGTCTTTAGTTTCTCACCTCTCATTCTCTGCTAAACTGTCTCTCATCTGATATTGTGGTTTTTTTTTTTAACCTCTATCACACCATGAAAATTCTTTCAAAATCAGCAGTCGTGTCTGTGTTGCTAAATCAGCTGTCGTTTTCCTCTCAGATCTCATTGTGTTTGATCTTTTGTCAGCCTTTGGCACAGTTTCTTCCTCCTGGAAATACTGCTCCTCAGATATCAGGGTAATACCACATTTGCCTTATTTTCCTGCTGTGTTGCTGCGTACTCCTTTTCAAAAAGCCTTCTTCGCTAGTTCCACCTCGTCTTCCCTACTTCTACAAAGTACAGTGTCCCAGAGTCTGTCATTGTTTCCTTTTATATCTGTACCTTTCATATCATATATGTTAATGACTCCCAAATTTGTATACCTAACCCAGACCTCTACCCCAGGCTCCAGGACTATATTCAGCTCCATGACAGTATACTCGTTTTGACATTTTTACTTGGATAGCTGATAAGCTTCTCAAACTCTATGTGTTTCATAACTCGTGATCTCCTCCTACCCCAAATCGTTGCCATCTGTGTTCACCTTTTGGTGTTCAGTAACTCCTGATACTCCCTTACTCCAAACCTATCAGTTTTGGCAGCTGCAGTCTTCCAGTTGCCAAAAATTGAGTTTTGAAGCCTTCCGCCTCCTCCACCCCCAACAACCCACTTTCATCCATTAAAAAATCGTATTGGATATTCCTTAGAAACATACCCATAATTTAATCACATCTTCCTCTTCTGCCGCCTCTAAGTCATTGTCATCTTCTCTGCTATTGCATAAGCTCCTCTTTCTTCCATCCCTGGTTGTTTGCAGTCTTTTTTCAACACAGCAGTCAAGTCTTATGACTCAGCTACTCAAAAACTGTCCAGCTGAAGTCTAAACAGTGAGGCTTTCCCTTAGTTTCTAGTACTCTTCCTCCTCCTGTTATTTCTCTTCCTTATTTTCTCTTCGGGAACCACACTGGCCTTCTTGGTTTCCTAAAACTTACCAGGCTAGCTCCCTGTTTGTCTTTGCATGGGCTCTTTTTCTGCCTGGAATGTTCTTCCTTAGGTATGGGTTGAGGTTTCTACTTAGAAGTAATCTGGCAAAGGGAAATTTTTCCTCACTAGCTGTCTAAACTGTCATATTCTTCTCATTGCTGTTTTATTTTGTTCTAATTTGTCCTTATCACTAACATACTATACATTTTATTTGTATCTTTTCTTTGTAATCACCATACTGTGTATTTAGCTCATAACATTTCTTTCTTCCTAGCTAGAATGTAAGTACCCTGTGAGTGGAAATCATTTATCACCTAGGTGTCTTTCTTCACTGCTGTATAAAAAGGGCCTGGAGCTCAGTGAATATTTGCTAATGAATGAGTGCCTAAGAGTACCTCACCTCTGATACTAACTTGACATTGGTCAAGTCACTTCTTTCTGTAGCCCTGCTTTGTGTATGTGTGTGCTCAGTCATTTCCGGCTCTTTGTGACCCCACAGACCTCCTTTCCCTATTTTTAAATGAGACTGGATTGTATTGGTATTACAGGTTTTCTTAACACACCAAAGACAAATGCAGTAGTAAGGTTCCTTGAAGACTTTTATAAGAATTCAGCTACTTAACAGGGAAGTTTAAAAACCAGTGGACTGAAAAGAGGATCTCTGAAGTTCTCTTTCAGCCTCGTGGTCAGTTCTTGTAATAATAATTGTAAGTGGAGCAACACGGGGGAACCGTCATGCAGGGAAGGCATTTGAACTGAGACTGTGAAGGATGGATGAGTAGGCAGAGATAAGGGAAAGGGTAGGAAGTAAGGCAACTGCTTTCCAAGCTCACAGAAGGCAAACGAACAGGAATGGAACAATCCAAAAGGTTTCAGTAAGCCTGGAGTGTGTGTGTGTGTGAGTGAAGGGGGAGGGGGAGGCCAGAGGGAGGGAAGGACAGAGAGAAAAAGAGCCCCACGAGAGACAGTGGGGAGGTGGAGAGAGGGGAAGACAGGGCCGGAAACAGGTGATTGAAGTCACAGTGTGAGAACTTTGAACACCGGGATAGGTGGTCCAGCTTTCTGCCTGTAGGGAATCAAAGTTGGTTTTTCAGCCATGAGTGATCATCACATCACTCACAGAGTTGTTCTTCAGGAAGATTTCTCTGACAATAGTGAAAGGTGAATTGAAAGTAGATGGTGGTAGAGAAAGGGACAGTTAGGATGTTGCTGAGATGTTATTTTCCCGTGATGTTACTTTTACCTGAAGAGTAGCACAGGAGGAACTGGAGTCACACTCTAATCTCAGATTGAAAAATAGAAGATTTCCCCTCTACAACATTTGGAGATTGCTGAGCAGTAAGGTGGCTGTCCTTCGGAGTGGCTGCCGGGTGAAGAGCACCGACTGCGTTGGGTCTAGGGCTGCAGAGCAGCAGAGCCGTGGCTCTCAGAAGCCTGGGCTCCGCCCATACCGCTGGTTCTGCTCCTGGGAGTAGGCATGCGTCTTCACAGACTGGGTAATCTGGAGGAGCATGCCTGGTCACAGTCCACTGAGGGAGAAGACACACTGTCTGGAATACTGAATTTTAGATTGTAAGAGATACAATTTCCTATGATACGAAACTTGAGATTTGCAGTTAGCCTGTTACTTGGAAGCATCAAAAGGAATATAATTGTACAGTTAAATCTTGGTTATTTTTGACAAAAAAGGAAAATCTAACACCCAAAGCAGTGCCTACAGGAGAATCTGGTAACATAGTTACGTGAATTCTGCTGTATCGAATCATGGTTCAAAGTAAGTGTCTACTGATGGATGTGTGTGGTTGGGATAGTATTCATGTCTCTGAGTTTCTGCTATGTGTTGGACCTTGTCCTTTTCTTTTTTTGAAAGAAAAGTAGGATTTATCCGTGGGCATGAGTAAGGAGGGGATAGCACCAAGGCTCTCATGACTACAGGGCCCACCATTTGTCCAGAGGGCCTCGATTAGGGATGTATTTGACTCCACAGCCGTCCGGGATGAGCCACGTTTTTGCCACCATGTCTTCAAATGTATTGACATTAAACTTAGTAAATCCCCACTTCTCGAAGATATGTGTCTTCTGGTGGCCAGGGAGCTTGGACTTGGCCCAGCAGAGGGCCTCAATCATATGCTCTTTATTCTGCTTAGTGAGGATGGACCTTATGGCTTGACCAATGTAGACCCTGGCCCCTGTGCCCTGGGGCTTTCCAAAGCACCACATATATCCCTATCTGGAGCATAGATTGGGAACACCATGCCAGTCAGGAATGTCCAGTGAAAAGGACTGTCTCCGGGGTCCCTTAGGGCGACCTGCACTTGTATACACACTGAGGAGGGTTCTGTGTGTGCCCATGGCACACTACATCCCCATGGGGAGCAAACATAGTCCACTTAATTGGCTGCAAATGGACCCTGTCTTAGTGGTAGGAATGTAGTAATGAGCAAAGCCAGACGCAGCTGTGGTCCTTTCACCTTCACCGTGCCTGTGAAAACACATAGACACTTGACCAGGAGAACATTCTTGTGGATGAGTCCTGGTAATCTGTGCAGAAATGGGGAGGGGGCCTTGGTTTAACAAATCTAGCGATAGACAATGGAGAATTAACTATGTTTTACATTTAAGCTCATGTTTGGGAATGCTCCGGGAGTTGGTGATGGACAGGGAGGCCCGGCGTGCTGCAGTTCATGGGGTTGCAAAGAGTCGGACACGACTGAGCGACTGAACTGAACTGAACTGAACTGAACTGAACACATTGCTCAGAACCTAGCATACCCTTTGAGAGGTGTTAGCATCAACAAAACTAATGCTGTCCCCCTGAAAGATTGGTCTAACACTGAATCTCAGTCTTTAAATTTTTATTTTTATATAAAAATAGTAGAGGAGAGTGATTTTAGTCATTTGTCATTTTAATGGTTTGATCTTTTCTTCTTCCATCTCTGAATGGAAGCATGTTAGCTGCTCACCCAGAAAGATTCAAATCATACCTTTTTTTTTTAAAGGCCAGGTTTCCTAGATATGAAACTTAAGACTGTTCTGTATTTTTACATACTCGAAGTTTTCAAATTTGAGGTCAAGGAGAAGAGGTAAAAATAAAAAGGAAGAAGAGAGTGCTTGCTTACACAGTAAATTCTTTTCATGAGTTCCATCTTAAAGAAATAAACAGTGTCTTAACTTTAGTTGGCATTTAATACATTCATTTAGTTGAAATCTTTCTCAGCTAATAGTTCGAATATGAATGTTGGCAATTCCCCCAGATGTGACAACTCTATATTAAGATATATACTGACTTTGATATATATATCTAATTTTAGAAATAAACCTGCACAGTATATACAGGTACATTGTATTTCCATCACAAATCTGAGATGCCACATTTTATTTACATAGAAATTTAGAGATCTAAAGTTTGTCTTCCTGAAGTATTTGATACTGGTGGCTTCTACTGTGAAGCATAGTCATAGCAGCTCATATTTATGAAGTGTTTACTAAGCACCTGCTACTGTGTTAATCACTGTAGTACCCATGAACTGGATTTCTTGTTTAAGTCCGGTTTATTGATGTGTAGTTTACAATACTCTATAGTTTGCCCTTCTTAGTTATGTAGTTCTGTGATTTTTGACAGGTACAGGTCTTATAACCAATACCGCAACCAACCATACGAGATATTTCCATCACCCCAAACAGTTCCCTTGTTCTTCTGTGTAGTCAACCCACTCCCCTCATTCCCAACCCCTGGTAACCATGGATAGGATTTCTTCTGTCTGTATTGCTTTTTGGAAAATGTCGCATACATGGAATCCTACGGTATGCATTTTGAGTTTGGTTTGTTTAACTTAGCCGAACGCTTTTAGATTCGTCTGTGTTGTATCGACATCCCGTGTAGAAGTTCATACCTTTTTATTGCTGATAGCCTTCCACCGTATGGACATGTTATTGTTTAGTTGCTCGGTCGTGGCTCACTCTTTGTGACCCTGTGGACTGTAGCCTGCCAGGCTTCTCTGTCCATGGAAGTTTCCAGGCTAGGATCCTGGTGTGGGTTGCCATTTCCTCCTTCAGGGAGTCCTCCTGACTCGGATTGAACCCATGTCTCCTGCACTGGCCGGTGGTTTTTTATTGCTGAGCCGCCACAGAAGCTCTTGTATGGATATACCACATGTTTATTTGTTCACCAGTTGGACATTTGCAATTCCAGTATTTGGTGATAATATTTATGTAGAAGCTTATATATATATTTCTCTTGGGTAAGTATCTAGGAGTTGGACAGCAGGATTGTATGATAAGTATATTTTTAACTGTGTAAGAAATTGCTAAAGTGGAAGTGGAAGTCTCTCAGTTGTGTCCGACTCTTTGCGACCCCATAGACTTTACAGTCTGTGGACTTCTCCAGGCCAGAATACTGGAGTGGGTAGCCTTTCCCTTCTCCAGGGGATGCTCCCAATTCAGGGATCGAACCCAGGTCTCCCACATTACAGGTAGATTCTTTACCAGCTGAGCCACAAAGGAAGCCCTAGGTTAGAAATTGCTAAACTGTTTTCCAAATGGGCATTCCCACCAACAGTGTGTGGGAGGGGTGGTTGTTCTGTATCCTTACTGGCCCTTGGTATTGTGGATGGTGGTGGTGTTTTTAATCTGCTCTAATGGGTGTAGTGGGCCTGTGACTTTAATTTGCTTTTCTCTATTGAGCAATGATGTTGAGATCTTTTCTGTTCTTACCATCTGTGTCTCTTCTTTTGTGAAGTATCTGTTCAAATCATTTGAGCATTTAAAAAGTTGGTTTGTTTTCTTATTTTTGAGTTGTGAAAGTTCTTTACATGTTCCAAATAGTAGTATATGAACTGACTTTAATTCTCACAATAATTCTTTGAGGTGGGTACTCTTACTCTAAATTATAGATCAGAAAGTTTAGGCACAGGTTTTAGTAATTTCCCAGGATTTCACAGCTAATAGGAAGCAGAGCTGGTATTGGAACCCATCCTGTGCTAAACTGTTTGCCAGGCTTTTTTTTTTTTTTTTTTTTGGCGGAGCTTGATTATGGGGGACTGTGAATAGAACCAGGATCCAGTTCCTGTTGGTGGTGAAATAATGGTTATGGAGACACCCCTGAGCAGAGTGGCCATATATTACAGTAGCAACTCTGCATCACCTCTTTGGGAACAGCTGTTTGTTTCTGTTGAAAAAAGTTAATTATTTTTACTTCACATCTCTTCTACTGGTGGCCAAAAGTACTTCTTTTAAATTACAGTCCAAGTATTTGCCATTATCAGGTAATGAAGTACTGTATATAAATGGATTTTCTAAACAGCAGAAGTTTACCCTTTTATGTATCTATACTTCATAAAAATGTTTATGCGTTTAATGTTGGTCATTTGTTTTTTAAAAACCTTTATCATAATGCTGACTTCTAGGCGCTTACTCTTTGGTGACATCCTCAGATATCCTGAATATCCTCTGATATTTCAGAGCGGCTTCAGACCCCGGTACTTTTTTTTATATTTAATTTATATTGGGGTATAGCCGATTGATACTGTGGGGATAGTTTCAGATGCACAACAAAGGGCCTCAGCCATCCGTATTCATGTATCCATTCTCCGTTCAGGCTGCTACCTAACATCCAGCAGAGAGAGTTCCATGTGCCATACAGTGGTCCTTGTTGCCTGTTCATTTTAAAATAGCAGTGTGTACATGTCCATCCCAAACTCCCTAACTATCCCAGACTCCAGTACTTTTAAGTTACATTTGCAGCGATTGACTTTTTGAAAACAACAACAACAACGACAACAACCCTTTTCTTATTATCCCCTCTGTCACTTGTCAGTTCTGAAATCACCCTTTCACTAGTCCCTCTTCCACCGTTTATAATTCGATTGGCTAAAAGATAATCAAATTAGGCTTATGTGGATATTATCTAAGATAAATTTTAACTCTGGGAAACAACTTGGGGATTTTCCAAGTGAAAATCTCCCATGGCTGCTCAGAGGGCCTCTCTTGGTGTTTGGGTTCCAAAGAGTCCTTCTGGATAAATGAGCTCTAAATCAAGTCAGGTATGATATTTGATGGTAGAACATGTGATGCCTCTTTCTTTTCAGCCTAACTTTTATTAATAATTTATTAAATCATGGAGATTATTTTAGTAAAAACATTAGCCAGGCAGTGTTCAGTGACATGGAATAAACAGGCACTTAGTGGGCAGAAAGTTGGTTTACAGTCATTATGTTTTGTAGCAGTTTACAAAGTTCCTAAGTCAGTGACAGCTTGTCCCCTCAGCTGTGCCTCTAGTAGGGCAGAATGATTACTTCCAAGTAATTAACTGAGGGGAGGAGACCTTGCTAAATCCTATTTATTTTTTGTAAAAGATTAGGATGAAGGCTAGCCAGTGAGCTGTGCTTTTAAAGTACTTTTGGAAGTGCTTAATGCTTTCAAGCCATTCTGATCAATTTAAGCTCTTAGAAGAAATTAATATATAGGCAGCCAGGGACAGGGTAAATATCTGTAGTGACTGCAGTTTCAGCTGCTTGGGCACCTTGTCAGATGGACAGGGGCTTGGAGAGCAGAACTTCACTGGCCACATGTTGACACCCTGGGGCTCTCCAGGGCATACCTGGTTGGCTTTTATTTGTGGACAGTTCTGTTTGAAAGGTAAAGAGACCTGTGGCTGCCTCTTGGAAGCAGTAGAGTTATGAAACACGATTGTATTGATAATCTGATTCAAATAGGGTTTCATCAAGCTTGCAGTTTTATTTAAAATCATTTTGCTGTATTGGACTTTAGTTCCTTTTTAACCCCAAGTTTACTTTTTTTAGTCTGAAAACCAGATTAGTAATTCACGCTTATTTTTCCACTGAACTTTGAATTTTCTAGTGGATTTTATCTGTTTAGTGAATTTATAAATCTGCATCTGGTATTGCGGCGTGCTGGCTTTTCCAGATTACATAGCAATATACACCTTTTCTGTAAGCGTTAATGAGTAGCCAGGTTAGGCTTCCCAGGGCGTTGTACATTCAAAGCCAGAAAGTTTGCTGTCTCCCTTCCATCCCCTCCCCTCCTTTTCTTCCCTTTCATCTTTGTATTTAGTTGCTATATTAAAATAACTTTTGAAATTTGCGATTTGTTTTTTTTTTTTTAAACAGCATGCAGGTTTTTCATTTTGCTTCCTTACAGATTCTGACTCTGTTTTATTGTGAATTTTAAATTATGGTGATTAACCTGGGCTGAGTAATAGTTTAATCAAGGGAGGTCTGGCTGCTTGGCTTTCCCTCTCCCCCTTTTCTGTCTCTCTGCCCCGTTTTTACCTGTGGATTTGCATGTTTGACCTAGCAGAGTAACTGGGTCCACAGCAACATGGGCGTGCCTCCCTCAGAAACACTCAGTTTCACGTATGACTCATAAGCTGAAGCACAGACACCACTTCCCCAATCTACAGGAGCCATTTTAACAGCACAAAACTTGCCGGATAGCTTTTTACTTTCCAGCCCAAAGGACAGTGTCTAAAGAGAACGAGAATATTGGAAGGTAACTCATTAAGATTTTGCGTGTCTGCTCCTGACTGTTTCCTGGGCTGATGAACTGGGAGGGTGCTTCTTACCTGGCGAAGAACATGGCTGAATGTGATCTTTAACTCTCTGGAAAAAATGTGTGTCGGGGGTCCCATGCCTGATTGCACTTTGCTACTAGGGGGAAACAAAGCGTTCAAATGCTGGAAGCTTTGAGATCTTCCTGATGAAGCAGTTGTTTTATTTTCTGTGATTTCTTTTTCCCCCTCTGTGTGACTTGAGAATAAAGGAGACTTTTCTTGATTTTTTTTTTTTAATACCACAAAGGAAACAAGGTCAAATTCTAATTTTTAAAAATGTGACTATATTTGTGAGGGTGCTCTGTAAATTACAGTTAGCAAACTATTATTTGTGTGTGATTTGAGTGTTAAGGAAGAAGTTGAAGGGCGATGGTTTTGTTTTGGCATTTTAGTTAAGGGGAAGTTTGTAGACAACTCAGTCATAGGTGTTGCTCACTGACTCTAATATTCTTTGTAATAATTCTTTCTTGTTTCTTTAAAGGTAATGAAATTTATGCTAAACATTTAATTTTGAAACTGAATGTAAGTTTGGATAAAATGCAGTCATTTAGATAACAAGTAAAAGTGATTATTAAAGAGGAAGAAAGGCTAGAATGATTCATTTAGTTAGGAAAAAATAATAAAGTTTTATAATTCACACTAGAAATTTGTTCAGAGTAGCAACCTTAGAAGCATAGCTAATTTCTGAGGAAATGTAGTATTTTGATTTGTGTTAAAAAAAGGAATGTTGACCTTCCCTCTATACAACTATTCTTCAAATTTGCTTGTTTTGAATTAAAAATTAAAAACTAATAAAAGATTACTTAGTCTTTTCCTGAGATAGTTCTCATTATGGAAATTAGGAGATTTTGTCAAGTGTATATAATGGTGTCCCTTCAAGTTCCAGGTGCTCTGAGAAAACTGGATGCAGCGGTATATTACTTAAAAAGTTATTTTGTGAAACTAAAATCTAAATGACAGTAAAGTTTGAATATGCAGTGATGACAAATGCAGTTTTCAGAAATCAAACTTGGCAAGTCGTTTATTGTTGACTGTAATGATATTTAGCTAGTTCATCGAGGATTCGCTTTTAATAACTTTTATAAGTGACTGAAGGCCTGTCAGATGAAAGGGAAGATAGAAAGGCAGTCAATTATTATTTCTTACTCTTTGAAAAGATTGTTCCTGTTATCAGATCTCAATTGACAGGCATAAGCAGACATTTTACCAGTTTAGCTCTGAGCCATTTGCTATCATCTTTGTTTGCATATTGCTGGTTTAGTCAGCTTTTGAGTAAGCAGAAGCTGTATTTACTTCTGGTCTGCTCTGTGTAAAAAATTTAATGAAACTTTTGCCTTTCTTTCTTTTTATTGAGTTTTTAAGGCTGGTGACCCACAGAGAAAAATCAAGGGGCACACAAATGAGTAAATAATTAAGATTTCATTTATTAAAGTAGAATTTAGTGTATTAAAATTAAGACACCATTACGATTTAAATAAAGATAAATACGAATCGTTTTTGTATTATGTGGGGTTTATTGTTATGTGGAGAAGACTGAAGTGGGGCTTCAAGGAGAGGGAGGGAAAACGAAAAAAAAAAAACGTAGAAGCAATGGCAAACCAGTATGACTTATTATGTAGTCCCCTTCCCACCCTTTTCCTTTCATAAAGTTGAATAGAAGTTAAAGTGAGTCATCAGAATTAAACTTAGAATGACCAGTTTGAAGAACTTCGCATTAAAAGATTGAAGATCGTTCAGCTGCCTCACACTTAAAGTTGAGACTGTGGCCCAGAGAGGTCTTGTGACTTGCTCAAGGTTAGGTCGCGCTGGACTGCAGGCCTTCCAGTCTGAAGCTGCTCAGTTGAGCCCCCACCAACAAGTGATGCTTTGTTTGAAATGGCCTGTGTTGCCTCAAGAGTGAATAAAATCTTACATTAAGTTCCTTGGTGATGATTTTGGTGATAAGGTATGGCCAAATGAGTTAACTAATGATTTTGAAAATTTGTTCAGACTAGTTTCTTTTTTCATCAGAGAGAGGATGAGGCATTTGTTTAATTTCTACAGCAGCTTTTTTCTCACTGTTAGAATTTTTTCATAGTTGAAGCTTTGTGACATTACCTGTTTAAGATGGGGCTAAGGAAGATGGGAATTTGCTTTGAACTCCTAGATACGAAGACAGATTTATTTCCACTTTAATCTTACCTCATCTTCTGTTTCATATGAGGCCTTGTTCGATTAAAGTGTGTGTAAAACTGTATATGTTTGCAAAACCTGGAGGTCTCTAAACTCTAACATAAGTATAATCTTGAATTTAACTTTCCCATAAGTAATAATCTCATTCCATTTGTTGTACCTTCTTCTTTGAAAGTTTACTTCACATACCAGGCACTTGATTCTTAGAACTGTTTGGGGAATACAGAATCTTTGTTAACTTTTTGATATGTTTTATTGTGGTGGTTGAAATTTACCTTAGATCTGCCTTTCTTTAGGTCTGAAATCTGGATTTTTAAATTGCTTTTCATATGACTGTTGAATCTGTTAAATTTCTGAGTCCCCTAACCTAATTCAGTATCAAATTTTCCACAACATGGTGGTCATCATTATCCTAAACAATACACAGGGCACACAAGTCTACAAAATCTGGGCTCTAGTCTCACAAACTTAGAGTCTCACCGAGAAAATAGGGTGTGGTAACATAGGTGAAATAAATAAAGAATGAAACAAAACCACAAAGTTACTAAATTTTGGTTCAGATTGCTTGCCTAGAGGTGAAAGGTGACCGAGTCTTAAAATGAGCATGAAAGGTCTGTGAGTCTTGAGGAGTATTGAAGAATGAGTAGCATTTCTTTGTGCAGGTTTGGAAGAGTATCTTCAATGAGAGTAAGAATGTATACGAGAAACAAATATAGCGTATTAACACATATATATGGAATCTAGAAAAACGGTTTTGATGGAACTATTTGCAGAGAGGAAATGGAGACCCCGATGTAGAGGATGGGCTTGGGGACACAGCGGGGGTGGGAGAGAGTGGGGCGGATGGAGAGAGTGGCGTCAGCGCACGCTCACTTTGGGTGTAAGGTAGAGAGCTGGTGGGAAGGCACCGTGTAGCGCAGGGAGCCTGGGGCTCTGTCGGCCTGGAGGGACGGGATGGGGCGGAGGAGGCTGGGAGGAGGGGCTGTGTGGCGAATTGCAGTTGTCTTATTATACAATAATTCGCATTATTGTATGGCAGAAACCAACACATTAAATCAACATTAAACCAAACATTTAAAAAACCAAAATTTAAAAAAAGAATAAGAATGTAAATTCTTAGAGAGCAGAGGTGTTGTATTCTGTTTCTCCATCTTTTTCAGCCTTTGACAGAGGCACAAGTGTACAAGCCGTTACTATTATATTTGCTCATTAAACCCTTGCTACTTGGTTGGGCAGGTCCTGCTAAAGTGGTGAAGTGAAGTGAAGTCGCTCAGTCGTGTCCGACTCTTTGGGACCCCATGGACTGTAGCGTACTGGGCTCCTCCATCCATGGGATTTTCCAGGCAAGAGTGCTGGAGTGGGGTGCCATTGCCTTCTCCAAGGTCTGCTATAGTGGTAGCAGACCTTTAAAGGACATGTGGCCCTTAGCTTAATCTCTGATGCATACACATTGTAACCACAGAAATAATTAACACCTGCCTGGTAATATGCTACATTTAAAGTAGTAATTTTTGACCTTTGTTGTAACAGAGAATCACCTGGTTTCAACTTAGAGATTTTGGTTTATTAGGCCCAGGGGTTTGGCTTATCCATCTGCAATTTTAATAAGTACCCTAGATGACTTTCTCAGAAAGAGAGTTTGCAGGTTTAAGAGCTGTGAAGAGTGATTAATCAGTTACTTAGCATTTTAATGTCTGAATTTTTAAGGAACAGTGGCATTTGGAAACTCACAGGCTCTAGTAAGTATTAATAAGAAAAATGACTAGGGAGCCTCAGCTCCCTGCCCCGAGCTCCCTTTCTCCATTGGTTTTCTGCTGGGCTTTGTCTTTCAACATGTGGCTCTTTCTGTGTCCTTTTCTCTAATTCGGCTTTTCTTCCTCTGGCTGTCCACTCACAGCCATCTTGACCACATTATATAATTAATCTAATTATTTTTGTTTTTCAGGTTTAATTAGCCTCTTTATCTCTCAGTGAACCATCACTCTCCCAATGTTAGTATTTTTTTTTTGTTCCCTTTGGTGCCTCATGGTAACTCTCCATTCCCTTTTCCTTGGGGTAGGGCGAAAAAACAAAAAAAAGGTCCCTTCCTGATGTGGGGTAACATTTACAGTCTTTGAAAACTCTTCTTTCCTCAGAGACACGGTTATTATTTGTTATTGTTTGAGTCTAGGAGGGAGTAACTTTTTTTTTTTTTGCCATGTAATTCTTGAATATGGTTTTTGAAATGTCTTTGGACGTTTAACTGCATAATGGATTGCATATTTGTAGGCTTTGCATGACATATTGTCTAGACTGCACAGATTCTTAAATGAGAAGAAGAGTCCCATCAGTTGAGTGGTCTGAATGTAATTTTGCCTCCATCAGTTGGTCAGAATATTTTGCTCCTTTGCTTGGGAGCTGCTTCCTTCAAATGGTAAGGATTAAATTCGTAATACCATTGAGTCACCTAATTGATTTGGGCAGTTTTCAACTCTGGGAGCAATCTTTGTCCCATTAGTAAAGAGGAACTCCTAATGGGAAAGTTATTTGTTGCCTCTGTCTTTGTGTCTTGTCAGTTGATCTGTGAACTAGAGTAAAAGTGGCTGTTGATCTATACTATAAATGTATAGGAATCCACCCTTTCTGAAAAAAATAGTTCCTGTGCAGTTTGTTTTGTTGGTAGAGGGGATAAATGCGGCAGCTGAGCTTTGGTTGTATAAATTTCTGCAGAAACATTTTTTATTCCTTCTCTTCCAGTAATAAGTATCTGAATTAATAACCCCACTGTCATCATCAGAAAACTCTTCCTAAACTTGTCTTTTCACCTTCGTTCACTTACCCCTGTTGGAATTCAGAGGCCTTTTCATTTGCCTGTTAATGCTGCGTGCAAGGTATCAGGGGCTTCCCAGGTGGTGCTAGTGGTAAAGAACCCACCTGCCAATGCAGGAGGCATAAGAGACGCAGGTTCTATCCTGGGTCAGGAAGATCCCCTGGAGGCGGGCATGGCAGCCCACTGTCGTATTCTTGCCTGGAGAATCCCATGGACAGAGGAGCCTGGTGGGCTAAACCCATTGGGTCGCAGAGTTGGACATGACTGAAGCAAATTAGCCTAGCATAGCAAGATAGCAGCTCTGTTCTGTCTCCATGTTTTGTAGCTTGAGATTGATTGCTGGCATCAAAAAAAAAAAAAAAAGCACAAGTGTAAACAATATGAATGCCTTCTAGAGTTATGAAGATTGATTTAATAATTTTTATATTAAAAAGCTATCAAAGTGTTGCACATTGTTAAAAATCTAATAAAAAGCCTTTAGTGAAAAGCAGCCTCTATCCTCTACCCCTTCCCCATCTCAGTCCTGCTGCCTAGAGGCAGCCACTTATCCAAGTTTTTGATTTTTCAAATTTGTATTTTCTTGGATCTATCTTTTCCCTATCTTTTACCCTATAGAATAGAAGTTCTTCAAGGTAGCAGGAACCAGTGTGCCTTTAAGTGATGTCAAGTCACATAGAGGTCATAATCTATGTGGTAGGTGCTCAATAATACAGTGGTCATGGTATTTGTACAGAGTTGTATGGTATGGTTTTAGAAATTAAATGAAAGAAAATTGGTTATTTTTTGTGTTTTAGAAAACAGTCCTGTAAACACTGACACTAGAAGATTTTATAATAAAACAATAAAAATGAGCTGTTGATTTAATAACTGTTAGTTTCTGTGCATCTTATTTTTTGTATCAAAATACTAAATGGAACCTGTGTGTTGCAGTAAAGCAATTCATTATCCTTTTTTCTTTAAAACTGTGAAATGTGAGTGTAGGATAATGTATAAAACATACAGTTTAAATGTTATTACATAGTGTTTACCCATGTCACAACAGCCTAGGCTAAGAAATAGAGCACGTTTATTAAGATAAAAATCCCCAACTCTGCCCGTGTTTGTTTTTCCTTAAAAATAACTATTATTCTAGTTTTTGTGATAACCCTTTCTTTATAGTTTTACCCCTTTGGATTTTACTGAAATGGATCGTACCATCTACACTCTGTAGTGACTTGTTTCTTTCATTTAACTCTATGAGATTAATCTTAATTAATTTTAATTGCAGTATAGTACTGCATTGTCTGTCTGTACTGGAATGTACTTACCATCTTGTTGATGGTGGTAGATTATGTCCAGTTTGGGAACACTCTTGATGTAATTCTTGGAACATATGTGCAAGAGTTCTTTATTATATCATCACACTGAGGTATGTGAAGCGTTTACAAAGTATATGGGGAGAATGCAAATTAAAGATAATCTAGAGTTTCTCCTTCTTGCCCATTCAGCCTCTTGTCATGGTGGTTTGCCCTGGGGGCTCAAACCTTCCAGCGTGTGCTCGCCCAGTTGCTTCAGTCGTGTCCAACTCTTTGCGACCCCGTGGACAGAGCCTGCTAGGCCGCTCTGTCCATGGGATTTCCCAGACAAGAATACTGGAGTGGGTTGTCATTCCCTTCTCCAGGGGATCTTCCTGACCCAGGGATTGGACCTGAGTCTCCTGTATCTCCTGCACGGTAAGCCACCAGGGAAGCTAGGACCCTGAACAAGTGGGCAGGTGATGTCTTTAGAATAAGCTGTGGACATTAGCACATTTGACCACTAAACACTCAGCAGTTTAGCATGCCTCCCATTTATTAAGTAGAGTTTATTTCAAACAATTTTGAGTAAAAATTTTGTGATAGATACATTAAAATCCCTATTACGTACATAAAAACAGTACTATCATTGATACATGTGAAGTAAAGTTATAAAAATAAAGGCAGTTGGGCAACAGCAATTTTAGAATGGTCAGAAGAGATTGGAGAGGGATATATGCATATTTATATTTGACCTTTTTATTCTTAAGACTGAAACAAATTATGGAAAAATGTTAATATAAAGCTGGGTGATGGGCATGTCATTGCATTCTTTCTTTGGTTGAACTACTTCATAGTAAATTGTGCTATGTAAGGGGTAGATTATTTTCCCTCCACATTTATGTGTAACTGAGAAATAATGTTTAATTTGATGAGGACCAGAAGTTGATTTTTTAAAAAGAAGTGGTGAGTAAACCCTACATCAGTTTAAAAAAATCATCATTTCAGTGAAGGAGATGAGCTAGATTCAGAATTAAGTTATACGTAAGACTGTACATCTGTCCCCTATGACTAACAAGATGGCTCTAGGCATACTTCTGATGAGTAAATGATAATTTCCCGTTGACATCCATTAACCAGTTGGAGATAATAGTTTGTTAGAAATAATTTAGCCTTTAGAATCATCACTTTAAAACATTTTTCAAAATTGCATTTTAGAACAAAGATTCTTCGAACATAAATTAATACAGTGTTAATTGACATTGATAAACTTTTTTCCCCCCCAAACTTTAAACTTTTTATTTTGTATTGGGGTATAACCAATATACTGATAAACTTTTAACTAGCAAATACCTTGAATTAGATTTTTACATCTAACCAGATTTATTGCCAGAATTAGTGTTTCGTCTTACTTCCTGATATGTGTTTCATCTTGTTTCCTTAAAATTCTTACTTACAATGATAGTAATTCTTGCATCTTTAGTTATAAACTTGATATGGAATCTTTATGTAAGATTTCCAAAATTCAGTAATGTAAATGTGGGATTTGCTGTAAAAAGTGAAACAGGGACCTTTCTTTCATAGTCATCCCTGGCTCGCGCTCTCTCTTTTTTTAATTGGGAATGAAAACACAGTGGTTTATTATCAAAGAAATGCAAGCCCTGAGTAAACACACCTTTGCATATGTGTGCATTGGGGGGAGGGGGGGAGAAAGAAATCAAAGTTTTCATCAAGTTCTCAAAATATCAAATTGCCCTGGCTCTCTGTTTTGAGCTGTTTTCCACGGTGTCTCTATTTGTAGTAGGAGGAACACAGAGGAACAAATGGAAGTAGAAGTCACAGGATTTATGTAATTGGAAAGGTTCTCATAAGGCATGCAATTCAGGGGTCTCCTGGATTTCTTTTATTATCTTACTCTTCCTCCTATGTAATTCACCGATTCATTCAGCAGTTGTTCATTGCCTGTAGTATTCTTGATGCTGGGGAATATAGCAGCCAGAGCTTCTGTTACTGCAGTTTAGGTCATAGCCATACTGACGGGGCCGATGCAGCGTTGGTGGTGGTATGTAGACTGCACCTTTCACACAAGTTAGACAGAGACTGCTGGGGTTAGCCCCCTGAACTTCTTGTTACGATCTCTGCACATGACATTCTTAAGGTGAGCTACCTTTGTTCTGCAGAAGGTCAGAACATGTTGCGAGAGGCATCACTGAAGATGGGCTGCTTTGTGTATCTAAGATATTTCTCTTTGTTACAGTGGAAGCCAAATAATCATGACTTATCTTTCTTTGGTAATAATATTTTTCTAAGCACTAAGTCCTCGCGAATGTTTAAAATTCCTTTCCAAGTAACCTTTGTATTTATTCAGAATTTTATGTCTTAAAGAAGCTTGCTAAAGTATGCTGGAAGAATATATACAGTATGATACTATTTATATAAGGTTTAACATATACCACACAAAACACACATGTATATTAAAGCATGAAGAAGAAAAATGTGAAGATTTTAGATTTAAATTAGAATTAATCAGATTTAAAGTTATATGTGTTTTAGTTTCAGAGACAGTTAAGACAATTTGTATTTAGAAACAGAAGATTTGTGTAAGTTATTTGTTTATTCGAAATACTTTATGGTATGAACTGTTAAAACTGGGTGTTACATTTGATCCTTTTGTCTATGGACCAGAGACAGATATGTGGTTGTTATCGGATAATTTATAACCTGTTAGTCTTAGAAATAAACTGAAAGGAAGATGTACTGTTCATCTGCACTTGGTAGAACAGAACAGTTGCCTGCCTTTGTTAGCAAATGATTGTCAAGAAGGTGGTACACACTAGGTTCTCTGCAGACGTCCTGAGACTTTCCTCACCATTTAGAGTGGTTCAAGGGCGTCCCAGGTGGCACAGTGGTAAAGAATCTTCCTGCCAGTGCGGGAGAGGCAGGAGACTCAGGTTCGATCTCTTCAGTTGCGAAGAGTCTCTGGAATAGGAAATGGCACCCCCTCCAGTATTGTTGCCTTGGAAATCCTATGGACAGAGGAGCCTGTGCGGCTGCAGTCCACCGGGTGGCAAAAGGTTGGATGTGACTGAGCACCCTCACACGGGGTGGTTTGACAGAGCATCAGAGCCCCAGGCTGTGGGAAGGGAGCTGATGTGTAAGGAAAAGGACACTTCCATTAAGGCTCAGGGAGCATGTATTCCCTAGACACTGGGGACAGCTGAGGGCAATACACTCACAAGCAAGAGCAGAGATATACTGCAGACACGCTGGGAAGGCACTAGACTCTTACACTGTTGAAAAGTATACATGAGTATTTTCATTGAAAAATACTAAATAGAAACGCAGTTGTTATCCAGGGTACTCATTTTAAAAAATGTTACTTACTTTAGGAGCATGGTGCCATGCTTAGAGTTGATTTTTTATGCGCATATTAAATTCTCTTAAAGAAAAATCCCGCAGATGAGCTTGCTTGCAGTAAAATATTGAGTCACTGGGGACACTGACCTAGAGACAAACAACACTACTGCCTGGTGAAATTGTGGTTGCAGTAGCTTATAGCTTAGGTGAGAATTGACCATTATGAATGGAAAAGATGACTGTATTGTAGGTTTTTATGGAATATGAGACAAGTGAGTGATGAATTGAGGTGACTCTTAGGAATTATTCATTGGGGAGGCAGCTAGGCCTGATGAAGAGTGAACATCTCTGTTTTAGTTGTAATTAATTGAAAGCTTGCTTAAAATGACTTGCTTAAAACAGCAAGACTTGACCTATTAGGAATGGAGTTCTGTTTGGTTTGTTTATAGTTGATGGGTGAACATATGTGAATAAATGATGTGAGTCAAGTTTTGGGTATTCTGAGAAGAGAACCAGGGGATAGAGATCGTGTGATTGGCAGAGGGGACACGAATGGTGATCTGGAAAAAGTGCTTACCAGAAGCCACGGCAAAAATGGCCGGAGATCCGAGAGGCAAGGTATCCGTACTGCTGTTTTGAGTTGCCTGTTGGAAGGATTTTTGTTTCCGTTTTGAGTGGTGGTTATCTTTTATGAGAGGTAGAAGCTGAATGGGAAGGTCTTCTATCTATGTAGTCAAGTGTTAGTTATCTAACCGGTTGGGTAAAATAGTTTGAGGGCTGTTCTGTTGTTCAGACATTTCATTCTGTAGTCCGTCATTGTGATCTTCAAGTCTTAATTTGTAAGGTGTTTACTCCTAAAAATACTTCTCGAGAAAACTATGAATAATGAGTCTTCATGTGTGAAATGAACTTAGATCCCCACCTCAGAATACCTTTTTATTTGTTCTGTTTTCATAAACAGGCTTCACCAATTGCATCTTTATGCTTCTGGCACCAGGCTTTGATGCGTTTTCACATAGACTATGGGACTATTTATAAAACAAGACATAAAGATGTAGCAGAGAAGGCAGGAAGTACTTGATGTTTGTATGTCATATCTTGTTCTCTGCTTCCTGTCAGTTAAACCACGATGAGAGGAACAGAGACACAGATGTACAGCTGCTGCTCTACTTTCCCATTAGGGGGACATGTCAAGTATATAAAGCTTGTTCAGTAAACTTTTGTCACTTGTTGATTCTAGGCATGTCACAGGCTTGTTTTGTGTTATATGGATTGTATGGATCACAGTTAGATAGAAAAAATATGAAAATGTGTTTACTTTTTGTGAAATGTTTGTAGGTCATAAAAAACTGGCCTTCAATATGAAATGATAAGCTAATATGTTGGACTCAAATTTTGATACACATTCTTTTTTTTTTTTTTTTGTATTTTGGTGTATCAATATTCTTTAAAACTTTTAGAGCACTTGGTGGTTTACAAAGTAAAATCTTTGTAGGTACAGCTTTTAAGAGGATGAAAGAAAGGTCACAGAGGTTGACTTACCCAGGGAAATAAAGTGATTAAATGGCAGTACTAGGATTTGAACACAGGTCTTCTGATGCCAGATCCTGTGTGCTTCTAGGAAAAAGTTTGTTTTCATTAAATTCCCATTTCATCTTTATTCAGTGATTTAAGCTTTTAGGTTTACCGTAGCTCCTTCTATCTAGAATGTCCCCCCAGCAAATAGTTACTGAATAACATGGGAAAATGAGTTTTGTGTCTAATCCTGCTGCATCTCTGATCTCCGCTGATAGACGGATTGCCCATAGTGTCTTAGCTACTGGTCTCTTTCCTGTGCCCCTTACTCACCGGTGTCTAGCAGGTAGGTCCCTTGTGAGTCCTTGTGAAATAAATAAAAGAATGCAGATAGTACTAATATGACTTCTGAAGGCTCCTGGTATATAGGAGAAGACAATACAGGGAAAATGTACTCTTCTCCTTGAAGTGTTTATATTTGAGAAGGGAATGGTTTAAAAAAAAAAGAAAACTCCCCAGTAAACCTTTTGTCAGTCGATCAGTCATGTCCGACTCTTTGCGACCCCAGCTCACCAGACTCCTCTGTCCATGGGGATTCTCCAGGCAAGAACACTGGAGTGGGTTGCCATGCCCTTCTGCATAAGCCTTTTAGTTGTTGTTAACTTTCAATAAACTCAAAAGTCAAATTAAAAATTAAAGGGAAGTAGTGGCCTTGAGGTTTGCCTGTAAGAAGTTGGCCATTGGATTTAGCTGTATCTATTTTCACCTCAAATTTTCCCTTCCCCTCTCCTTATGAAAGGTAAGAAGTGACCCCACAGCTCTTCCTGTCCACTTAGAGAGGTCACATTTTCTGTGTCTGGTTGACAGGGGTTTGGAGGTAGCTGGGAGTTAGATGTGAAGAAGAGGGGCAGGGCTTCTGTTTATGGGTTGTAAGACAGCCATATTGCCTGACAGTCCCCCATTTTTAAAGCAGAATTTGTTGAGGGGGATCATCAAGATCACTAGATTAGAAACCCTATGAAGGCAGAAATGGTCTGTTTTTTCCTGTATTCCTGCCACCTCGAACAGAGTCTGACATGTTGTAGGTACTCAGGGGATATTTGTTGAATGCATGAGTGAATGAGTGTGAACTGAGGTCAGACACGTATCAAACTGTCTCTGAGCATCTTGAGTATTTCTTTGACAGATATTGTTCATGACCATCTGGGTGAGCTGTGGGGGTTTGGTGGTGACCCTAATAAAGTCCTTGCCCTTATGTGGTTGGTCTCTGAAGCCATGGTTGTTACCGACATGACGATTAAATGACAGATACAGCAAAGTACTTTCATATGAAGCCTGCCACCCGCAGCTATTATTTTCTTCTTACTTTTTTTCTAATCTGTTATTATTATCCCCTTCTCAATTCCTTGAGGATAAGTATCATGGTTTTTTTTGTCTGTATAGCAATGTCAGTGGTTGTAAAGATGTTTAAGAATTAAGTAGTATGTATATGTCGGGCTCCCAGGTGGCCCAAGTGGTAAAGAACCTGCCTGCCAGTGCAGGAAATGTAAGAGATGTGGGTTTGATCCCTGGGTAGGGAAGATACCCTGTAGGAGGGCATGGCAACCCACTCGAGTATTCTTACCTGGAGAAGCCCATGGGCAGAGGAGCTTGGTGGGCTACAGTCCATAGTGTTTCAAAGAGTCGAACTTGACTGAAGCGACTTAGCACGCGTGGTATGATATGTCTTGTTTTGTAAATTGTAAGGCATTTATTAGGCACTAGATATTACCAAGAAATTATAATATAATGGACCTTATTGTGCTGTTGTAAAATTTCTAAGTGTGTCTTCATGCTAAAGTATTTTTTGAAATCTAGTAAGTTCCCACTATATCTACTAAAGCAACTTTGAATTCTTGAACTTCTGAAGAATCAAGCAAAGCCACAAAGCAGAAAATACATCTAATAAAGAGCCAAGTTTAATGCAAATAGACATTTTTACAGGAACTTCTTTCTTCTAAACATTGCCCTGGAAGAAAGTAAAGATTCATTGAAAGTTGGTGCTAGAAGTCTCTATTAAATGACTAAGAAACTTTCCTAAGTCATGGATGTCATATCCTTTCTCACTGAATAACTGAATCAGCATCATCTTTTCAGGATATTTAATACTATAAACAGCAATATCCAGTCATCCATAGATGCAGCGAGTTGATATATTTCAAAGTTTCTGTAGTGTCCAAATGGATATAGGACAGTTTTGAGGTTCAGTTGATTAACTTATAAGAGAAGTTGTATGGTAATGAGTCATATCTTTTTTAAAATCTAATTTTTCTATTTCTGCCTTCTTTTAATCCTTAGGCAAAGAATAAAAACTTGATGTAAACTAGTGAAGTAATTTTTGCTTGTTTTAAATAATTTTCCCATACCCTGGGTGATTTATAAACCATTGTGGAGAATCTCTGTTATATGTAATTAATGAAGAATTTAAGGAGGATAGTATACACATCAGTGGCTAGAAGTTATTAATACCAGTGTAGCAGTCAAGCTATGGGATGTTTGTTTAAACTGTCCTCATCATTTTTAGATGGTAGTTACCCGACCCCCTTGCTTTGGGCTTCGTAATCTTGGGGACCACACAGTGTTGCTGCAACCGGATTTGAAAACCTCCAGGAACTTTCCACTTCTTCTTTCCAAATCAAGCCTGCATCCCACTGCCTGACTTTCAAGACTCTCCATAATTTGGTTTTGCTTTGGTTCACATTTTCTACTGTTTGCCGTTGTCAGCTCTTAGCTCTGGTCAGTCTGTTAACTGTCTCCAAACTTACTTGGTCATTGGGTTCTGTTCATTCATTCATTCATTCGTTTTTGTTTTGGGCATGCTGAGTCTTTGCTGCTGCTGGGGCTTTTTCTTCTCTGGTTGCAGCGAGCGGGGCCGCTCTCCGGCTGCGGTGTGGTGGCCCCTCTTGGAGCGTGCTCTCTCGGGTGTGAGGCTCAGGAGCTGTAGTGGCTGAGCTCCGTGGCTGGAGGACGGCTGTGCCGGGGTGGCGGTGGGCACAGCTGCTCCTCAGCGTGGCTTGGGGCATCCTCCCAGGTCAAGGATCCAACCTGTGTTTCCTTCGTTGGTTGGTGGATTCTCCACCACTGGGCCACCAGGGATGCCCACCTGGGTTGGTTTTAATTCTCTTTATTCCTTTGTGTCTCGGCCTTCACACAGATGCGCGTCCATGCACATGTGCACGCATGTACACATGTACGCCTGCCTAAGGAGACGTGTGCACACACTGTACTTGGCTGTCTTTCCCTTTCCGTGCAGTCTCTCCACATCCTGCCTCACTTGAAGGTTGAGTTTAGGTTCTTCACTGTCTAAAGTGTTTCCTTGACCCGTTTGACCATCCTTTCTTCGGAGATGCTGCAGTATTGACCAGCTTTATTAACGTTTAATTAAATACTGACTTTCAGTGTTCAGTTATTTTCTCTCTTGGTCTTGTTTCCTGAACTAGATTGTAAGCTCCATAGAAAGCAGCCCATGCGTTATCTCTTTGTCTTTCCCACAGTGCTGAGTTTAGGGGAAGTTCACTAAGTATCATCAGTTGTGTTTGGTGTTTTGTTTTTTTTTTTACTGCCAAGTTGATCAGTAGAGAGCATGGTTTCTTGTGAAAATGGATGTTGTAAGAAGGCCTAAAAATTGAACTGTTATGTATTATAATTTTTTTTTCCTACACTGCATGGCTTGTGGGATCCTCGTTCCCCGACCAGGGATCGAATCCATGCCCTGAGCAGTGAAAAGCATGGAGTCCTAACCACTGGACTGCCAGAGAATTCCCTGTGTTACAAATCTTTATATAAACTGTGAATGGTATTTAAAGTTTGCTTCGATCTGAGATTTGTGCAAAAGGAAAATATAAAGTTATGTATGGAATTTATACTCAGCCCATGCCCTTCCACTGTCTCATTTCTTATCTTGGGGTTTTGCTGCTTCTAGTTTTTTTGGTGTCCTTGAGTTTACCATCTTAGGCACGAGCCAGGTCATTATGAGGATGATTGTAGAAAGAATCCCATTTTAAGGATCCTGACATGGAGCACCAGGATCGTTTGATTATAGCCAAACTTATTGAAAATCGATTTTTATTGTTCCAAGAAGAAAGGGGTGTGCTATGAAACTGGAGACCTTCTCACGCATAGTGACCAGGACGTTTTGTGCATGAGGATGTGTCCATCGGACTTACTGGTGACTTGGGAAAAGGTAAACGTGCTTTGCTTCTCGAGAGTTTATGTCCTTGACTCGGGTCCCAGTGTGACTTGGGAGAGGCCCCTAAAGTGCCACAGGTATAAAAGGCTATGATTACTCAAGAAGATGTGGAAAGCTCTGAACTGGGCCAGCAAGCCTGGGACAGGGTGGGACGTACGGGCGCTGGGGGAACTGGAGCAGGACGGACTCTGGCTTCTTCACTTCAGGGGTGGGGCAGCGGGCCAGGAGGGGCTGTGAACTGCAGAGATGCCAGTGTACTTGTTTCTGAGATGGGAATGAAGGGCCGTAATACTGTGGCCTGGGTGTCCTTTTAAACTTGGTCTGTGAACGATTCCCGTTCACCCTTCTGCGCACGTGTTCGGATATCCTGCTTTACACATCTGATGGCTGCAGGTCCTCATACCTTTTGGGGCATCATGAAGAGCCACTTCAGCCTTGTTAATGGACTTGAAGTTTTTCTTATAGGCAATGGAAGCCACTGATTAGTTTTTTAAAATTGAAGTATAGTTGATTTACAGTGTTATGTTGATTACTTTTAAGTAGAGAAGTCGGTTGGTTCTATTTTCATTTCTGGTGAATTATTCCTATTGCAGGGTGAAGAGCCGCAAGGGGAACTAGACTAAAGGTAGTAAGGACCCCTCAGTTGAACACATGGAGCAACTGTCACCTAATAATGCAGTCTGTGGCCATTAAACTTTCTTTGTGGCCTTCAATTTTGTTTTCAGCTGATGGTGTATCTCTTCCTTAAGAGTGAAAACTTCTTAGGACAGACTAACAGTCTCTTCTAGGAGAATATTGCGCATTGTGGGAGTTGGAGGTGGGGGGAGGCATGTCCTTAGCAAGATGTCCTGTGGGCTTTTCAGCAGTATCCCTGGCCTTTTCGCCTTCACTCTGGGCCAGAAAGAAGCAGTGTTTTGGATGGGAAAGTGCTGTCTTCTGGAATGGGGGACCCGCTGCTGTAGAGCATGTCTGTTTTAAGAAGATGAAAATGTTAAACAGGAGTCTAAACAACCACATAAATGAAACAGCTTTCTTGCAAGCTGTTTCTTGTTTGTTATAGGAAGAAAATTGTTAACTGCCCGAACAGGTCTTGCTGATAAGCATATTTCAGCATATTTGTGTTCCCAAGCTGGTGTGTTTTCATCAGAGTTCAGATTTAGCTTGCTTGGAGGAAAGAAAACTCCTTCATTCGGTTTATTGGCATAATAAAAGCATCAATTAATGACATTTTGACAATGATCACTTTCAGTCATTTGGAGAAAGTAAAACCTTTTTCATGACCCAGGATTAAAACAATACCTGATTACTGCTGAGTATTTCTCATTGGTTTTATTTTTTTCGCTTCAGTTTTTCATTTTCTTATTTTCAGAACAGGCTCAGAAAAAGGGTTAATCTTGAGACCACAGGTATGAACAGGTCTAGGTATGTGATCTGGTTTTGCAAGGTTCTGTGACTGCTGCCTGAGTGTAACCTGACACCAGGCAGGCCCGAGTGGCCAATGGTGGGAAGTGGAGAGCAATGTGAAAGAACTGGCCTTTCAGGTCTGGGTGAGTGAGCAATTGCTGCCTGCCCTCCAAGTCCTGGAGCTGTCCTGGGGTGTCAGCGAAGAGGCCAAGCACAGAGAATTCAGCCTGTTTCCTTGATCATATTGACTTTGTGGGTTTGGGGTTTTCTTTTCTTTTTTTTTTTCATTTAACGTAGTTGAAGCTAAGGTGAGCTTATTCAGGTTTCTTAGGCATGCTTCAGTTCTGCAGATGTCATCAGAATACAGAAAACATCAATTTGGGTTTCATTCACATGGAAATAAAACTATGTTCTGGAAGACGATCTAGGTACTTCACTTCCCCTGCCTCCCCTCACTTTCAATGAAAGATGCCTAAAGCTGGGGAGCTACTTAACAGATAATTGTTCAGTCGCTAAATCGGCTCCGACTCTGCGACCCCGTGGACTGTACCCTTTTACCTTTTTCTCTATTTTCTTAAGTTCTTGAATATTTGAAGTAATTTAAATTTAAAGGTTGGAGTATAGGAACATTTTCTCTTTGAATTCAGAGAACTGTGAATGTGGCAGGGAATGATTTGCTCCTCTTGTGATGGTCACTTGTATTTTTTCCTCCACTATCTTGTTTATGTTGCTCTGTCGTGTCTGGCTCTGTGCCTGCATGGGCTCTATAGCCCACCAGGCTCCTCTGTCCATGGAGTTCCCCAGGCAAGAATACTGGCGTGGTGACCATTCTCTTCTCCAGGGCATCTTCCTGATCCAGGGATTGAATCTGGCTCCTTGGTTTAGAGAGGACTGTGCAATGAGATTTATTTTTACAATTGATGTCTTTTGTTTGTTTGTTTCCTCATTCAGTAGGAACTTAGAGACCACCCTTGCTTGGGGAAGTGTTAAGTCTGGTTACTTAACTGTAACTACATTTTGGTAAGTTTTAGTAATTTTTTCTCATCTACGGTATTTTAGTTGTGATAGCAGTATTGTATTCAAAGAACTAGTAAGAAAAATGTCAATTAGAGTTTACAGTATTTTAATGACCTACTAAATTGTGGTAGCTTTATAGAAACGCTTAATAATGTTTCCTTTTCACTTTAGGCTGAATGAAGGTAAAGCAAAATAGCAGGATATGATAGAACTTGGGAAAGAACAACTAAAGTAAAATTGTAAGATTTAAAACAATAATAGATCTAGAAACTCCTCTGCTTCAGTTATTCAATGTAAAAATATTACTGAAAATGATTTTCCAGGTATCAAAGGGGTTGCACAGAATAGTATAGAAACTGGACTATACTATACAGATATTTTTCTACAGATACTATACAGATCTATTTCTGCCTTATTGACTGTGCCAAAGCCTTTGACTGTGTGGATCACAATAAACTTTGGAAAATTCTGAAGGAGATGGGAATACCAGACCACCTGACCTGCCTCTTGAGAAATCTGTATGCAGGTCAGGAAGCAGCAGTTAGAACTGAACATGGAACAACAGACTGGTTCCAAATAGGAAAAGGAGTGCGTCAAGGCTGTATATTGTCACTCTGCTTATTTAACTTATATGCAGAGTACATCATGAGAAACGCTGGGCTGGAAGAAGCACAAGCTGGAATCAAGATTGCCAGGAGAAATATCAATAACCTCAGATATGCAGATGACACCATCCTTATGGCAGAAAGTGAAGAGGAACTCAAGAGCCTCTTGATGAAAGTGAAAGAGGAGAGTGAAAAAGTTGGCCTAAAGCTCAACATTCAGAAAACTAAGATCATGGCTTCTGGTCCCATCGCTTCATGGCAAATAGATGGGGAAACAGTGTCAGACTTTATTTTTCTGGGCTCCAGAATCACAGCAGATGGTGATTGCAGCCATGAAATTAAAAGACACTTACTCCTTGGAAGGAAAGTTATGACCAACCTAGACAGCATATTCAAAAGCAGAGACCTTACTTTGTCAACAAAAGTCCATCTAGTCAAGGCTATGGTTTTTCCAGTGGTCATGTATGGATGTGAGAGTTGGAGTATAAAGAAAGCTGAGTGCCGAAGAATTGATGCTTTTGAACTGTGGTGTTGGAGAAGACTCTTGAGAGTCCCTTGGACAGCAAGGAGATCCAACCAGTCCATCCTAAAGGAGATTGGTCCTGAGTGTTCATTGGAAGGACTGATGTTGAAGCTGAAACTCCAATACTTTGGCCACCTGATGTGAAGAACTGACTCATTTGAAAAGACCCTAATGCTGGGAAAGATTGAGGGCAGGAGGAGAAGGGGACGACAGAGGATGAGATGGTTAGATGATATCACCAACTCAATGGACGTGAGTTTGGGTAAACTCCGGGAGTTTGTGATGGACAGGGAAGCCTGGTGTGCTGCTGTTCATGGGGTCGCAAAGAGTTGGACACTAAGGAGAGAATGAACTGAAATGATATAGATATTTGTGTAATGGATTTCTTACCTGTCCAGATACTTTGCTAATGAAAAATACTAATGAAGTTCTATTAATGCAGATAGAGAGGCCTGAATAGAGAATTGGGCTGGGAATTGGAGAAAAGCAGAGAATTGTTGCTTTCTTTGCCATCAACTAACTGTGTGTGACCTTGGACAAGTCAGACTGCTCTGGGCCCAAAGTTTCTTAAGTGTTCAGTGAATACATTTTCCTAGGTAATCCATACATTCTTTTCACCTAAAAGTGTGTGATTCCATACTTTTTAGATTGAGAATAGACAGGTCTGTGGAAGGTTATATAGAATTTATCTTGATACCACTGATTTCTTATTTTCATTTCTGCTGAGAGATAATAGAAAGCATTCTACCATACTCAAAAAAGATTGAAAAAGCCTAACTATGATCTGTTACGTAAGAATCATTCCATTCACTACAGTTTATGGACTTGTTGCTTGCTTCTCATTTCTAACTTAAATAGCTTTTCTTCTCTCACTTTTCTCATTCTTTTTAAAAGTCTTCATTGTATTTCTTCTAGTTTCATGGTTTTTCTAAACTATTATGATGAGTATGTCTATATGTTGAAAAAAGCAGTTTATTTGGTTACCACTTCATATAAAAATACTTTGCATTAAGGTACTTGGCATCTGGAGTTACTACGTAATTCCACTTCTTTAAATATTCCCAGCCTTATGAACACACACACACAGTCTGAATGCTTTATTAGAGATAGTCATTCAAATTAAAAGTAGTCATTCAACCATCCATCGCTCTAAGCTGTTGTATTTTACCTTCTTTGGGCCAGAGCTGTCTAATCTAAAAACTTTTTGCATTTTTGTTTAATTAGTTCCCTTTATCAGTTTTCAAGTTAAGCGTAATGAGTTGGTGGCCTACTAACTTTCAGAGGGTAGCAGTAATTTTTTTTTTAATTGATGAATTGATAGATTTATAGATTCTGTGTTTAAAGCCCCTTTGAAGGAAGCTTAAATTTGTATTCAATTAGGGATTAAGGAAGCAAATGTGAAAAAGTATTAAAAACTGATTTTGACTATCATGTTTATTATATCTGAAATCTTTTAGAATAAGTTATTCAAAAATTAACCACTTGAGTTAGCTATAGTAGCCAGTATTGTGGCTGAGGGTTTTGTGTTTGCAGTCAGTAAATTTGTTTTGTTTGGATTAGGAGCATAATGGAACTCTGTCTTAAGGGAATCTTGCCAGACAGGGTGTGGTCCCAACCTTGAAGCGACTGAATTTATCAAATAGGTGCCAAATTTTTAGGCACTGAAATAGAAGTATACTTCTGTTGATATAGGGCTACGGTGTTGTTTGTTGCAGTCTAGCAAATAACTGTTAATGGAGACTCCCAGGGAGTATGGATATGAGACTTAAGCACCTGTTACATTATCTCTTGCACTATACTTAGATTACAGTGAAGCTAATCTTTTCATTGAGTAAAATTTATATGCCAGGCATTTCTGCACATACATTTACATCTCACCTTCATAGAAAATCTAGATTTTGGTGGTGTTATAGTCATTTTACAGAGTGAGGAAACTGTGGCGTATAGCTGTTTTGCAGAAAGGAGGGACTGATGCTAAGTGAGTAACTTGTCCATAGTCACAGTGCAGAAGAGCCAAACCCAAGTGGTCTGATACCAGAGCCCGTGTTCTTCTCTTTTGCTTGACCTACTGCTTCACCTTAAATATGAAGCTTAGTTTGACCATAAGAGCTGAGGAACCTCACTGATGAGGTATTTCTCTGGCACGGCTCCTTGAAGAGTAAGAATACGGTCCTTCCCAACTTGAAAGAGATGAGAGCCAGCTCAGGGAATTTTCATTATTTGGTGGATTCCTAACTAGATGACCTCTCAAAACTGTGCAGATAAGTTAACTGTTTTTGTCTTTGTGCTGAATGCATTGTTTTCACTTTTTGCTTATTATTTTATAAAGACTAACTGATGCTTTGAAAGTTCTGGAATAACTTTAATCAATGGAATAACTTTAATTAATGGGAAAGTTATGGAATAACTTTAATTAATTCCTTGGTAGCGATTAATACTGCAGAGTGTTCCTGAGTGTAACACATATAACTAATGGTTAGTAAATTCAACCATGTTTAAAATTTACTGAAGACCTTATAATTTTGTTGAAGTAGATAAAAGGCCCCTACTTTATCCTAAGAACCCATGTTTTTTTCCATACTAGAGTAAATTTGAGGAATAAAAATGATAAGCTTAGTTTTGAATGTTTTAGACACATTAACTCTGACATGGACTTATCCAGTAGATAATCTAGTGAGTAGATTTAGGCATCTAGAGCTAAACAAGAGACGGAGATTTGTTTTTTCTAATTTGATACATGTGTTTACTTAGAAACCTGTGTCCTAGGGAATTCCCTGGTGGTTTAGTGGTTAGGACTGAGAGTTTCCACTGCACAGGACATGGGTTCCATCCCTGATCATGAAGCTAAGATCCTACAAACTGCACAGAGCAGCCTAAATAAATGACTAAGAAGAAGAAAAAAAAATTAAAAAAGAAAGAAACTGTGTTCTAAGCTATTACAGCCTGAAGGATTTGAGTAGATTTAGACACTGTACTTTAGTCATGGACAGAGTCCTAATTTAGGAGATGAAGGTTCTAGTTGTAATTCTTTTGTGCTTTCAGATTGTGACACCTTGGGCACAGAGACTTAGTTCAGTCGTGAAAAATTGAATCGTCGATCTAGGTGTCTTGTCTCATCTCTTACTGAAAAAATGTTAATACACTGAGACTGTTAGTTTAAGTACATCTAATATGGGTGGGTAGACTTACAAGGTGGTGCTAGTGGTAAAGAATCTGCCTGCCAGTGCAGAAGACACAAGAGGTGTGGCTTCAGTCCCTGGGCTGGGAAGATCCCCTGCAGTAGGAAATGGCAGCCCACTCCAGTGTTCTTGCCTGAAGAATCCCATGGACAGAGGAGCTGTCCATAGGACAGTCTGTAGGGCCGCAAAGAGCTGGACATGACTGAGCACGGCACAGCAATATGTATAGGGTAATACCTCTGGATCGGGAATCAGAAAAACTCTTCCCAAGAACACCCTTGGTGCTGCAGGCTGTATACCTACTCAGAGAAAAGAAAGAGCAGTGGGATAGAGTGAAAGAAGACGGAGGGTCAGAGGCCTAATAAAGCCAATAAAAGAATGCAGGAGCTTTCCTTTACTTACACATTCTCAGTATGTGAACGAAAGTATTCAAGTGAACAGAAGCTACTCACCAGAATAATGGTGGCTCTTTCTACCCTAACAAAGTCTTAGTGATCATGGGCGATCATTTCAGTTTTGGTTGACTACTGTTGGTTGCTAGGACGTACTATAATTTGTAAATATGTTGATTGGTTGTCCCTGTGTTTGAAATTAAAAAAATTTTCTAAAAATAATAGCACTGTGGAAGTGCTTGTAAGAAAAAGTTTGTGATTGCAGTGGAAAAGAAAGTGAAACTTCACTTAGATGTGTTCACATTGGTCATTGGAACAGTGTCACTTTTATATTTACAAATAAATGGATTTTGGATTAGTCTTTTGGAATCCAACCTTTTACAGAAAAAAACCCCACAACTTTTTAAATCAGGAAGCATCCCTTGATTCTGGTTATCTGGTTATTCTTACTATGGTTCATCAAGTTTAGAATATTGGTTTCCTCTTATCAAAAGTATTATAGTCATTGTTTATAAAGAATATACATAGAAAGAGTTTAAACGTCTGTGATAGGTTGTAAACATATGATAGATTGATGACAGAAAACAGTTATCTGTCATCAATATCTATCTTTTATTATGGGCGCATAGGTTTGGTAGTTACAGAAGAAATGTTAAAGTGGTTACTTACCCAGAGAAGCTTTGCTCTAATTATCACGGTGCCTGGCACATTGCTCTGCAAATAATAGACACTGAAACGTGTATTCAGTTGAATTAGGGGGACATACTTTTTAGGCGTGAGACAGTATACAGTTAGTGCTAATTTTGTGGTAGGGGCAATAAGTGTTGTATTTTTGAAGGGCCGTGTAGGTCAAGTCACGGAGGTTGGGAGGCTGTGAAAGACATGGGCCTTGAGTTGAGCATTTTGAAGGATGGAGAACATAGAAATGGCTGCTGAGACGTGGGAGAGGAATTCCAGGTGTAGGTGATACTAAAAGTTGAGAAGGGAGGCAAGAATGAATGTGGTTTGTGTGAACAACCTGGGAAGACAAGCCTAGTACAGAAGAATTGGGTGAGACTTTAAAGGAAACTGTTGTGTGTGTGTTCTGCATATCTGTCTGGCAGGGGCTCTTCCCACCTCTAGACTTGGCGCATTTCTCAAAACCTGCCTGACGTAAGAGGGAGGGGGTTTATGTATACATAGCTCTGATTCATGTTGCTGCACAGCAGAAACTGACACAGCATTGTAAAGCGATTATACTCCAATTAAAAAATGTAAAACTGTCTGAATAGTAGTGCTAAAAATATTCCCCCAACGTTAAAGCTGAACGCATTATTAAAAGAAGTGGACTAGGTGAGTATGGGAAACCACTGGGTAAGAAGCTGATGAGTATCACCTGAATTGAATTGACTTCTTAACCGTTAAAATGTATTTAAAAAAATTTTTAATTTCCTGTTAGGGAAACCATAGTCATCCATGATAACCCCTAGAATCTGGACTATATAGGGAATTGACTAGTGAAATTAGGAAAATGAGTGTGTGATTTAGCTAGCACACACTGGCTGGTTTTCAGGGAAAGTGATTCATGAGATCAGCTTCATTCCTGAACCTGTCTCTTTAAAATTAAAATTGTAGATAATGTTTCAAAGAACTAGGTGTTATCTAATGTGATTATTTGTATATCTTTGTCTCTTTATGTCATATTTGTGGCCATAACCATATGATGCAGTGTGTAACAAACTTGTGATCAACTTTTAAATTAAATTTTCCTTTGGCTTTTGTTAGTAATAGTAACTTTAAAAAACAAAGCATGAAATAGACAGACGTCTTTGCAGGCACTTTGCAAAGCTCTTCTCCCTCCACTGTGAAATTGTTTTCACTCTTCAGTTGCGCTTCTGTTTTTCTATTGTAAAGTGCAGTTCTTTGCATGTTCTAATTTGCCATGACGTGGTCAAGTGCTGTTTCCTTCCTGTTGCTCGCAAGCCTGTGCTGGAGATAAGGGCACATTTCAGTGCGTTAAGAAGAAGCCACTGAAGACAGACTTAAGCATGGTAAAGCATTCTACTCACCAGAAACCTTTCCAGAGAACAGAAAGAGCGGGCTTTAATTTCTGCTTATTTTTAAAAGCTCTTAAAACAGTACTTGTTAAACTTTAAATGTATTAGACCGAATTTAAAGCCTAACAAGGGTATTGTCTGAATGCTTATATCAGACCTAACGAGGATATTGTCTGAATGATTCTATTTAGGCAAAAAATATGTATTATGAAATTACTCATGGAGTACCAATTCCTGTGTGTGTGGTTTGCTAAGTTAGTAGAAAGAAGTTGTTTATGTATCCTTTATTGCAATTACAAGAACCTAGTTATGGCTGGGTGGGGTTTTTTTGTTTTTAATTAATAGTACTTTGTAGTTTAATAGGGAGTTGGAGGAAGGATGGCTTCATTTTCAGTAATGAGAGGTGACATTTTCTTAGCAGGAATGAAATCTTAAAAGAAAATACATATCTAGTTAAAAAAAATCACTAGTCATGTTACTTTTGTTTAAAAACATTAAAAAATACTTTGGAGACATTGCCATCTGTATTGACTGTTATATTCTAAATAATATGCTTGCTTTCTCATAACTAATTTAAGCTTTATGTTTTTCAGGTCAAGAAGTTCCAGAGAAGAAAAATTTCAGAAGAATTGCCTCAGTTTAAGTAAAATCTCAGTGAAGCAAGAAAATCTGAAGTACCTTCCTTAAAGAAAACCTGGGCATACAGTAACTTCACAGGTCTAGCTGGGCTTATTTACGCAGATTGTTCACTGGTCTCTGCTGCCTGGTACTTGAACCCGTTTGGAATTTTTCTCATGTGGATCTAAGGGGAATGCTTTATTATGGCTGCTGTGGTCCAACAGAACGACCTAGTATTTGAATTTGCTAGTAACATCATGGAGGATGAACAACAGGTATGAATGATACTTAGAGAAAATTGGATTTTCATAAAAGTATTACAATGATTTTTCTATTTGTCTCAAAATTACTTCCTTTAAAAGAAGCAAGAGAAACTTTATTAATATAAGCACTCATATCTAAAATGTGAAAGTAATGTGATTTTATGTGTTAAGTACTAGTTAATTCACTAAGAAAGAATTTTATCCTTAGCTTTGATGTGGTAACAAGGATATAGTACTTCGGGGGTTAGCTCGTTTTTTTTGTAAAATGAGAACTTAACAGTAAATATCTTAAGTCATTATTTCAAAATACTTTGAAAAGTTCTAGATGACATACTGACAAGACACGTATACTTTTCCTAGGACTGGTGATTGTAATACTTGCTTGCAAATACACAGTTTTAATGTATGTGGTTAGTTACGATTTCTAATACTGGACTGTTCCTTGGATGGAAAGATGTTAGCAGTCTCACCATCAGACATCGTTTCAGTCCAAAGCATGTGACTCTGAGGAAGTTACTTAACTTCTCTAGATCCTGATTTCATCACCTGCTGAATGAGGGCATTGAAGGGGAGAATTTCTAAATTGGCTTTCTTTTGTTGAATTTATATAAGATGTGAGAGTTACTGCTTCTAGAATGAAAAAGATTCAAGAGACAATGAGAAAAGGACTGAGTTAATTCTGCTCTCTCCCTTCCCAAGGGTTCTTTGGACTTTATAATCTACTTCATTTTGAACAGGTTATTTGGAAATGTAAGATGTGATGTGAGAGAAATCATGTGTAAGAGAGATTCAATATACTGGGAAAAATATTTTGAGAGCTGGTAGGTTTAGAATATGTCTATAAAGTTGATATAAATACTGAAATAAGCCTAATTCTAAATACCTGATTTTAATAGGCCGATGGTAACATACCATGCTTTTATTCTAGGTGATTCTTACTTTTGGCAGGGCATTGTAATTTCTTAGTTCTTGCTATTGTACTGTCGAATGAAGAGACAGAAGAAAAATTTATAAGTAAACCTACAAAGGGTGAGAATTTGGATTAAGGTGCCTTAAAATCAAGATGAACTTTTGCTAGGGAAAGAAAGAGTGTGAGGGAAGGGATTGCATCCCAGTGAAAAATAGTTTTATCTAGGAACAATAGAAAAGACATGTTCGGAGGAAAAAGTGTTTTGAATTGGTCTTAAAATAGAATGTTTCTGTTAAGGTTTGAAAACAGTGTGTTTACCGTGCAGGCCTGGAGATGAGAGATCTGAGGCTTGATGTGGTGAGGTTTGCTCTTGGGGTGTGGCCATGGGACAGAGCTTGGAGCCGCTCGCCAGCACACTGCCACTGCGCTGGCTTTGATGCTCTTTGACCATGAGAAACACGTTGTATGTTACGGTGAGGTATTCATACATGTGTCTGTATAGCCTTAGGAAACAAGATAGTACCCACCCTTACTGTATATGAGATGTGTACTTAGTTTAACTTGGAGAGATTATTAATGTCTTTGGGTAGGGAGATGTACACATACCTTCAAATGTATATCATTTTTCTTAAGTTATTTATTTGTTTAAAAGTCACTGGAAAGACCGTGATGCTGGGAAAGATTGAAGGCAAAAGGGGAAGAGGGTGGCAGAGGAGGAGATGGTTAGATAGCATCACCGACTCAGTGGGCATGAATTTGAGCAAACTCCGGGAGGCAGTGAAGGACAGGGAAGCCTGGAGTGCTGCAGTCCCTGGGGTCGCCAAGGGTTGGACACGTCTTAGTGACTGAACGACAACATCATTTATTTTTTGTCTAACAAAATGAATATTTATTAGTTTTTGCAGAAGTTACTCTAAGGACTTTACAAATGTGAAACGTGGGCAAATACTCTCATCCCTATTTTACAATGAGGAAATTGAGAAAATAGGTTGACTGACTTGAAGTCATACTGTTAGTAAACAGTGGAGCTGCAGCTTGAACCCAAGCAGTTTGACCTCATTAATGATGCTGAATACTGTTACCATGATGAACGCTGATCGTACAGTATTGTAATGAACTGGCCAGGTTTAGGGTTTTTCCATCTGTGGCCAGGAGCATAGGAAACTTAACTTGACTCATCAGATCAAGTAGTATCAGGCTTATTAGCATCTCATCTTAACTATTAGGTAGATACTGCTCTACTTCATTGCTTTTCATTTGCTTCAGTTTGTTTTTGGTTTAAAAGTAAGAACATGCCAATTATAAAATAAGTAGCCTAATACAAAGATACCAAGTAAATCATGAAAATCCCTTTTCACTTACTCCCTCTAATCCTGTTGTCAGAAGATACCGTTAACTATTTGATATGTAATTTTTGAACAAATGTCTAAAGGAAAGAACAATATATATACATACCAACCTACATACAGAAGTTATTTTTAAGATACAAATGAAAGAATGCAGTATCTTTTTTGTGACTTATTTTCACTTGCTGCTGCTACTGCAGCTAAGTCACTTCAGTCGTGTCCGACTCTGTGCAACCCCATAGACGGCAGCCCACCAGGCTCCGCCGTCCCTGGGATTCTCCAGGCAAGAACACTGGAGTGGGTTGCCATTCCTTCTCCAGTGCACGAAAGTGAAAGTGAAGTCCCTCAGTCGTGTCCGACTCTTAGCGATCCCATGGACCGCAGCCTACCAGGCTCCTCCGTCCATGGATTTTCCAGGCAAGAGTGCTGGAGTGGGGTGCCATTGTGTTCTTCTTCTTCAATGCATTCACTTAATGTATTACAAATACTTGCGCGTACCTACGCCAGCACTGTGTCATTTGTTTTTCTGCATAGTGGATGGATCATAATTTATTTTACCAGTATTTGATCACGGACAATTGGCTAGTCCCAATATTTTGCTATTATATTATAAATGAATATCCTGGTTTGGGAGGCAGTAAACTTATAATGGTTAAGAGCTCAGATACTGAAGGCAGAGCACCTGGATTTGAATTCTTGCTCCACTGCTTATTACCTCTGTGACTTTGGGCAAGTTATTTAACTTCTCTGTGTCTTAGTTTCCTTATCTGCAAGAGGGAAATGATAATAACAGACTTGGTTCTAAAGGTAGAGTTATTATGAAAATTAAATGAATCAATGCACATAAAGTTCTTGGAACCATGCCTAGCATGTAGTAATATTAACTGAGCCATATCATTTCATTATTACACACGTGTGTCACATGTATGTATAGTATATCTTTGTACACTTGTATGACTATTTCTGTAGTTGATTTTAAAAAGTAGAATTACTGAGTTTACTAAAAGTATAAGCTAAACGTATTACCAAATCATTCTTGAGAAAGCTCTATCAGTTTCTGCTACCATAACAGTTCAGTTCAGTTGCTCAGTCATGTCTGACTCCCCATGGACTGCAGCATTCCAGGCCTCCCTGTCCATCACCAACTCCAGGAGCTTGCTCAAACTCATGTCCATCAAGTCGGTGATGCCATACAACTATCTCATCCTCTGTCTACCCCTTCTCCTCCTGCCTTCAATCTTTACCAGCATTAGGGTCTTTTCAAATGGGTCAGCTCTTTGCATCAGATGGCCAAAGTATTGGAGTTTCAGCTTCAACATCAGTCCTTCCAGTGAACATTCAGGACTGATTTCCTTTAGGATGGACTGGATGGATCTCCTTCCTATCCAAGGGACTCTCAAGAGTCTTCTCCAACACCACAGTTCAAAAGCATCAATTCTTCGGTACTCAGCTTTCTTTATGGTCCAACTCTCACATCCATATATGACTATTGGAAAAACCATAGCTTGGATTAGACAGACCTTTGTCGGCAAAGGAATGTCTGTGCTTTTTAATATGCTGTCTAGGTTGGTTATAACTTTCCTTCCAAGGAGTAAGTGTCTTTTAATTTCATGGCCGCAGTCACCATCTGCAGTGATTTTGGAGCCCCCCAAAATAAAGTCTGTCACTGTTTCTCCATCTATTTGCCATGAAGTGATGAGACCAGATTCCATGATCTTCGTTTTCTGAATGTTGAGCTTTAAGCCAACTTTTTCCACTCTCCTCTTTCACTTTCATCAAGAGGCTCTTTAGTTCTTTGCCTTCTGCCATAAGGGAGGTGTCGTCTGCATGTCTGAGGTTACTGATATTTCTCCCGGCAGTCTTGATTCCAGCTTGTGCTTCCTCCAGCCCAGCGTTTCTCATGATGTACTCTGCATGTAAGTTAAATAAGCAGGGTGACAGTATATCGCCTTGATGTACTCCTTTGCCAATTTGGAACCAGTCTGTTCTTCCATGTCCAGTTCTAACTGTTGCTTCCTGACCTGCATACAGATTTCTCAGGAGGCAGATCAGGTGGTGCTGGTATTCCCATCTCTCTAAGAGTACCATAACAGTATATCACTAATAAATCCTTTCTTCTTTTTGGTCAGTCTTTTGGGTGAAAATTACATTTTTCCATTTAATTTGCATTGACTACTAGTAGTGAGGTTATAGCAATACGTGAACCATGAACTTCCTGATGTTCAAGCTGGTTTTAGAAAAGGCAGAGGAACCAGAGATCAAATTGCCAACATCCGCTGGATCATGGAAAAGCAAGAGAGTTCCAGAAAAACATCTATTTCTGCTTTATTGACGATGCCAAAGCCTTTGACTGTGTGAATCACAATAAACTGTGGAAAATTCTGAAAGAGATGGGAATACCAGACCACTGACCTGCCTCTTGAGAAATCTGTATGCAGGTCAGGAAGCAACAGTTAGAACTGGACATGGAACAACAGACTGGTTTCAAATAGGAAAAGGAGTACGTCAAGGCTGTATATTGTCACTCTGCTTATTTAACTTATATACAGAGTACATCATGAGAAACGCTGGTCTGGAAGAAACACAAGCTGGAACCAAGATTGCCGGGAGAAATATCAATAACCTGAGATATGCAGATGACACCACCTCTATGGCAGAAAGTGAAGAGGAGCTAAAAAGCCTCTTGATGAAAGTGAAAGTAGAGAGTGAAAAAGTTGGCTTAAAGCTCAACATTCAGAAAACGAAGATCATGGCATCCAGTCCCATCACTTCATGGCAAATAGATGGGGAAACAGTGGAAACAGTGTCAGACTTTATTTTGGGGAGCTCTAAAATCACTGCAGATGGTGATTGCAGCCTTGAAATTAAAAGACAACTTACTCATTGGAAGAAAAGTTATGACCAACCTAGACAGCATATTCAAAAGCAGAGACATTACTTTGCCAACTAAGGGCCATCTAGTCAAGGCTATGGTTTTTCCAGTGGTCATGTATGGATGTGAGAGTTGGACTGTGAAGAAGTCTGAGCGCTGAAGAATTGATGCTTTTGAACTGTGGTGTTCGAGAAGACTCTTGAGAGTCCCTTGGACTGCAAGCAGATCCAACCATTCCATTCTGAAGGAGATCAGCCCTGGGTGTTCTTTAGAAGGAATGATGCTAAAGCTGAAACTCCAGTACTTTGGCCACCTCATGAGAAGAGTTGACTCGTTGGAAAAGACTCTGATGCTGGGAGGGATTGGGGGCAAGAGGAGAAGGGGACGACAGAGGATGAGATGGCTGGATGGCGTCACTGACTCGGTGGACGTGAGTCTGAGTGAACTCCGGGAGATGGTGATGGACAGGGAGGCCTGGCGTGCTGCGATTCATGGGGTCGCAAAGAGTCGGACACGACTGAGCGACTGAACTGAACTGAACTGGAGTGAGGTTATGGATGTTCCAGTAACTTTATTGATTGTTCATGTTTTCTTTGAATTGCTCATATCCTTTTGCCTGGTAGGAGTTTTTTATATGTTCTGAATTTACATCAGTGTCACTGTCTTCTAATTCATCACACAGTTAATGGTTAACTCCCTTTTTGTGACACAGTGCACATATATCGTCCCTGTCTGGTGCTGTCTTTTTGCCACATGGTGTCTTGTGCCCTGTGGAAATTTAAAATATTTCCATCCTATGTTAGTTGCTCAGTCATGTCAGACTTTTTGCAATCCCATGGACTGTAGCCCACCAGGTTCCTCTGTCTGGAATTCTCCAGGCAAGGATAGTGGAATGGGTTGCTATTTCCTTTTGCAGGGGATCTTCCCAACCCAGGGATCAAACCTAGGTCTCCCACACTGCAGGCAGATTCTTTACAGTCTGAGCCACCAGAGACGCCTGTTTATATCATAAAATTTACCAATTTGGGGGGCGATTTTTCTTTAGGAAAGCTTTACTTACCCTTAACACTATTGACTATTCTTTTTATATTTTATAGGTTTAATGCCTCTGCAGTTTAATGAAAACTGCTTTTATAGGATGCAAGGTATAGGAATATGACAACTCTCCTCACCTACAAATGGGGATATTGGCTCTTCACCATTTATTGAGTTTTATGGTTTCTACACTTAGACTGCTGCTCTTGTTATAGAGTAAATTACCATACGTATAGACTCATTTTGAACTTGTCTAGTGTATTTTATTACATTTACCTGTTTTGCATTGTGCCAATATCACATTGCTTTTTATTAGTATCACTTCATAGGTTTGATATCTTTTCAGATATTCTTCCTCCCCTTCCAAAAATTGGGGTAGAGTTTTGAATGAATTTTAGGACTGACTTGTTAAGTTATATAGCTCTATTGGGATTTTGACTTTTCAAAGTTAAAAAATATTGTGTCCTTAAAATAATTTGCTCTATTTTTTTTGATCCTATATTGGCTTGATTAGTTGGTCTTTATAAAATCACTGTTTTGAAGGCACCAGATGAGAATATATTTCCTGCTTTTAGTTATGGTTTGTGGTTATTAGTGTATTTGTCTAAAGAAACTGACACCATTAATGTGTGGTTGCAACCACCTTGATCGTTTCCCCTTATATCAATTCCTACTCTTTTCAGAATTGCATGGAAGGATTCCTTTGGGCAGGGATGAAGAAGGGGGTATTGGAAAGGAAATATCAATATTGTTGATCCTGACAAGCCATATATTTATTTTTTAATTAATTATTTAATTGGAGGATAATTACAATATTGTGATGGGGTTTTTTTTCATGTATGCATCAGCATGAATCAGCCACAGGTGTTCTCCCCTCGACCCATCTTGAACCCACCTCCCCCTCCCCTCTGCACCTTATCCCTCTGGGCTGCCCTGGAGTGCTGGCTTTGGGTGCCCTGCCTCATGCGTTGAACTTGGCAGCAGCCATCTGTTTCACATGTGATACACATGTTTCAGTGCTGTTCTCTGAAATCATCCCACCCTCGCCTTCTCCCACTGAGTCCAAAAGTCTGTTCTTTACATCTGTGTCTCCTTTGCTACCCTGCATGTAGGATCGTTGTTACGGTATTTCTAAATTCCATATATATGCATTAATATACAGTATTTCTGACAAGCCATTTGGAAGTGTATTCTTGTAGCTTGTCTGTTCCAAGCTAGGTCTGTTTCAAGTTAGGTCTGTTTGTTAGGTGAGATAAGGTACTTCTGTGGGAGAGCCACACCATCAGTAGTGAATTACAGTATACTTTTATTTGAAGGTGCCTCGTTTGACCTTACTGAACAGGGATGTTTGCCTGGTGAATATATAAGAATAAAAAGAAAGCTGAAGGTTGTGGACATAAGTTTCTAAAGAGAAGGAAAATTGACTCTATGCTCAAATATTCCAGAAGTTAGTTGTGTGAAAAACAGCTGGTAGTTTAATGCTTTTTATAATTTTGTTACATTAATTACACTTTGGTTTTTTAGTTGTTGGTTCTAAAAGTAGAATTTAGCATACCACAGTTATTTGTGCTTAATAAACTTAGCTCCACCAGGGAGAAGGTTGGTGACATGCTAGGGAAAGTGAAACTAATATTTTTATAAAATCCCATCTGTGTAAGAACACGGCCTTATGGCTTTTGTTCTTAGGGTATAAACTAGTGTGGTCTGACTGCTGATTCCCAGAGGCTAAAGGATAAACCATGCTTGCTGTCTTTTCACCAAGCTGCCCATTAATTCTCATGCAGTGTTTTGGAATCACTATTCAGTGTAACTTCCCTGGTGGCTGAGACGGTAAAGAATCTGCCTGCAACGCAGGAGATGTAAGAGACATGGGTTCTATCCCTGGGTCAGCAAGATCCCCTGGAAGAGGAAATGGCAACCCACTCCAGTCAATTCTTGCCTGGAAAATTCCACAGACAGAGGACCCTGGTGGGCTACAGTCCATGGGGTCACGCAGAGATGGGCGTGACTGAGTGACTAACACTTTCATACCCAGTGTAGCAGAGGTTAGCCCAAAGTGCTGTGGATACAGAGAAGGGAGCCTTGGACTGCACTGCAACTTTGGGAAAGCTTCCCTGTGGAAATTACATTTGGTGAGCTGGATCTTGAAGGAAGATCTCGTTTATTTGACAGATGAAGAAGAGGAAATGTTTCAAAAGAGTAGAATATACCAAAACTTTTGATAGATTTCTCTTGACTGTATAATCAATCTAAACATCTTAACTTTCGGTTAGAAGCTTTTCATAGTGCGACTGTTTCAGGCTCTTTTCTTTCTTGTGCTGTGTTAATTTTGCCAGCCTACTCTATAATTTTCCCAGATGCTTTCCTGCTTCCCCACTGTTTGACCTTCCGCATCCATACCTGTTGCCTGTTCTAAGTTCTAACCATCTTTCAGAATCTTAGGGCAAAACCTACTTATTCTGGGAGCTTACCCTAAAGTCATCTCTTAAGTAATTAGCAACTTTATTCTGTTATTCCTCTATGACTTATTGTCATTGTTATACATTTGCCATGTTAAATTTTTTATATATACATTAACTTCCCAGATAACTGCTACTTGAAGAAAGGGTTGCCTTCCTCTCTTGGTAGTCTCCATGCCTTTAAAATAATTTATATGAAGCACAAGCCGAAATCAAGGTTGCCAGGAGAATTATCAGTAACGTTAGACACTCAAAAAATACCACCCTTATGGCATAAAGTGAAGAGGAATTAAGGAGCCTCTTGATAAAAGTGAAAGAGGAGAGTGAGAAAGCTGGCTTAAAACTGAACATTCAAAAAACTAAGATCGTGGCATCCAGTCTCATCACTCCATGGCAAATAGATGGAGAAACAATGGAAACAGTGACAGACTTTATTTTGGGGGTCTCCAAAATCACTGCAGATGGTGACTGCAGCCATGAAATCAAAGGACACTTGCTTCTTGGAAGAAAAGTTATGGCCAACCTAGACAGCCTATTAAAAAGCAGAGACATTACTTTGTCAACAAAAGTCCGTCTAGTCAAGGCTATGGTTTTTCCAGTGGTCATGTATGGATGTGAGAGTTGGACTATAAAGAAAGCTGAGTGCCGAAGAATTGATGCTTTTGAGCTGTGGTGCTGGAGAAGACTCTTGAGAGTCCCTTGGACTGCAAGGAGATCCAACCAGTCCATCCTAAAGGAGATCAGTCCTGAATATTCATTGGAAGGACTGATGCTGAAGCTGGAACTTCAATACTTGGGCCACCTGATGGGAAGAACTGACTCAATTGGAAAAGACCCTGATGCTGGGAAAGATTGAAGGCAGGAGGAGAAGGGGATGGCAGAGGATGAGATGACTGGATGGCATCACCGACTCGATGGAAATGAGTTTGAGCAAGCTCCGGGAGCTGGTGATGGACAGGGAAGCCTGGCGAGCTACAGTCCATGGGGTCGCAAAGAGTCGGACACAACTGAGTGACTGATCTGATAATACGTTGATTGGCTGAGTTGTCTTAAAGATTTTTCTTCTCTTAATCCTATTGGCAATATGATGTGGGCTATGTATGTATGTTTATGTTATGGCCCTTATTACATCAGAAGGCCTTTGAATGAAAGGTGGTATCTTGCCCCACAGGTCTCTTGACTACATTTTTTTTTTTCTGGGACCTGCATTCTCACTTAGTGCATGGGCATTGTGGCATGTCAGCACCATTCCGAGACCAGAAACAAACATTCGTGGAGTTTTGTTCTGTTTTGTTTTCTGAAAACGTATTTAGAGCTATTCTGTTAAATGGGTTTAGTGAAAGCCACCTCGTACAACTTAAGTTTTGTTATTGAAATTATCAGGAAGTAAGTATCCATTGAAAGTTTTCATATTTCTTGAGATACTCATTCAAGTTGTAGAGAGGGAGTTTTTGACATGATTGTGCCTTGAGAATAAGGTCATATTTTGTTTGCTGAGAAAAGTATAGAGCCTGCCAGCCTGCCATTTTTTCGTTGAAATGGTAAAATTCTGTTAAGCCAGGAAGTTAGTCGGCCTTAGAGTGGAAGGACTGTGTTGACAGTGTTCTGCGTGTGGCTTGTTCAGCACCAGTGTTGTGGTTAGTCACTTGTACATGGATAGGCTAGATCCTCTGTTATTTACTTCGATTCCAGGTATACCGACTGCTCTATCTGTTCTGTCATCCTCATTCTTAATCTTGGCAGTTCACATTTATCAGATATATGAAGAGTTTGACCATCTGTAAAGCTAACATACAGAGATCGCCCTCTTTTCCTCTTTGAACAGGTTTTCGTTTCTGGCTGCACTGGGTCCTCGTTGCTCTGCATGAGCTGTTGGGGCAGGCGGGGCTCCTCTCGGTTGCAGTGTGCGGGCTTCCCATTGTGGTCGCTTCTCTTGTTGCAGGCACAGGCTCTGGATGCACGGGCTTCGGGAACGGCAGTTCCTGGGCTCTCGAGCACAGGATCAGTAGTCGAGGCACACGGGCTTAGTTGCTCCGCAGCATTTGAAGTCTTCCCCGACCAGGGATTGAACCCGCCCGCACCGGCAGGCGGACTCTCATCCACTGTGCCACCGGCAATGTTGATTGCTTGTTCTGTACATTTTGCAAAGCCTTTATCAAAGGGGTTATGCAATAGAGCCCCCACTGACAAGCCTTATTATCTTTTGGAAAAGTCTGACTTTGAATAAAGCAGATTATGTGAAGGGCCAACCCTACCTGTGGCCTGGAGTTTGGCCTGTTTTATCTCCCTAACTGTTGGCAGCAAGGAAGCTAATAGTTGGTAAGAAAGAAGAGTTAGTGAGGGAAGTAGGAACTTATTACTCTCTTTTGCAGAGATTTCCTCTAAATATCCTCTAACCATCACACTGAGGCCCTGTGACAACGTCTTAAAATGAATATGGATGAGATCATTGTATAGGGTAGGACATGGACCAGTTGGGCTCCAGAAACATTCAGTTTTGAATGTTAGTAACTGGTGTTCACTTAGCATTTTGCTCTGCATACTCTGCTATGTGCTTTGCAGAGATTATCCTATTTAATCCTTACAGCAATCTTTGAAATAAGTATTCTAATTCTTACTTTACAGAAGGATAAGTGCGACCCAGGACTGGCTAGCTCAGTCGGTAGAGCATGGGACTCTTAATCCCAGGGTCGTGGGTTCGAGCCCCATGTTGGGCGCCAGTTTCTGCGGGGGTTGGGGGGCGCTCCGCAGAAAGAGAGAGGCAGTGGAACTTCCCTCAGCAAAGCCGAGGGGTCCCAAGGAGAGGCGAGCCTGCTGTCTGCCAACCCAGCCCCTCCGTGAGCGAGAGACAATCAGACACCACGGGGGTTCCATCTGAGCAGTACTGGTTTACTGCCACAAACTCTTGGTTTATATAGGCAAGCAAGGGAGTTCTGTGAGGGACCGCCCATAGTTGCACCAGTCACATTAAAGGTCAAATTATAATATGCCATAGTCACACCAATCACATTAAAGGTCAAATTATACTATGCATATAAGGTCAAGTCGTCATGAGCTTAACAGGAGTCTATGGTAATCACGCACTGTCCACTTGTACAGAAGTCAAGAGAGCCAGTCAAAAACTGTAATGGTAGATCACGGCAGTATCTCTTGCCGGACGCCATCTTGGCTTCCAACCACAAAAGCTGGCCCCTTTTTTTTAAGGTTTCCCACGTAGGGCCCCACATAAGTGAGGTTCAGAGGAGAGCAACTTGCCTACAAATACTAAAGCCTGGAGTTGCAAGGCAGCTTGTGGCTTATACAACTGTATTTGGATAATGCCAGCCTGTGATACACGTAAACAGTTAAAAAAAAAAAAATGGTTTTAAATGTGGAAGAATTATATATTTTGCATTTTTTATATTAGCAAAAGGAAAGTGCTATTCATTCTATTTGATAACAAGGATTTCTTCAGTTTTGCCTTTTTATTTTTTGGCTGCGCCACCTGCCTAGAGGGATCTTAGTTTCCTGACCAGGGTTGAACCCAGGCCCTTGGCAGTGAAAGTACAGAGTCCTAACCACTGGACCACCAGGGAATTCCCCAAATAACAGTTTAATAGAGATATAACTTATATGGCATATAATTTACCTATTTAAAATGTGTAATTCGGTGGCTTTTAGTATGTAAACAGAGTTGTGCATCCATCACTGTAACCAACTTTGCAACACTTTTATTACCTCCACAAGAAGCCTGTACTTACTCATGCGGTATTCTTCCCTCCATGTCCCCCCTCCATTGGCAACCACTAATCTGCTTTTTGTCTCTGTGGTTTTGACTCTTCTGCACATTTCTATAATGGCATGCAGTAGGTGGTCTATGACTGACTTCTTTCACTTAGTAGAGTGTAGAGTTCATCCCTGTTTTAGCATCAATCAGTACCGCCTTCTTTTTGTTACTAAATAATGTTCCATTGTATTGTTAATACTACATTGCAGTTATACACTTTATATACCTTTCAAAAGAATGCTGTTTTTTCCAGTGAGGTTTGTGTTGATCAGATTTGTGTGTGTGTGTGTGTGTGTGTGTGTGTGTGTGTGTGTGTGTGTGAGAGACAGAGAGAGAGAAAGAATAGAATTAGCAATCTCTGATCTCCCAGAAAGTAAGTACTCGGTCACCCAGAGCAGCCTTGCTGAGTGAATAGTACCTCTTTGATGTAACTCAGTTTATCTATGTAATCTTGAAACTTTTTGCCCCCTTTCTATTTCACTTAACACATAATGCATATAGAATAAGACATTTTATAAGCAGATGGTATTACTGTGTTACTAGCCTTTCCCTTTTTTAAAGCCATTGTCGTCTTCAAGACTATTTGGAGATTATTGATGAAGATAATGTCCTTGATTTAGTGAAATAGAAAACTGATTGTTAAAGGTTTGTTAAAATGTGAATTTAACAAAGCGATGCCCCTAATAATGTTCATAAATCTATAATATGCCTGATAGTAAATAAGTAGAATACAGGCAGAATTTTTTTTAACACAGTAACCGGAATTCTTAATATTATGCAATTACTTTCTTGGAAAGAAGAGTTGTGATGACCAGCGATCTGTGTGTGAGCTTATCTGTTTAATCTGTTCCCACCTCTTGTCAATGAAGAGTCTTTGTGATGTGACATCAAGAGTATCAACTTGGAAACGGGGCTCCGCCACTTACTCGCTATGTGACTTGAGACAAGGTTTTAAATTGCACTGAACTCTGATTTCCTCTACCAAAAGTGAAAGCTGTGTCCCAAGGTTATGAGCTTTAAATGTTTACGTAAAACATTTAGTAAAAGCCTGGCACAAAGGAGGCAGTCAATAAATGTGGTAGTTGCTGTGTTAATGACCTGAGTTAAATAACAAAAAAGTGTTCAAGTTAGTCATGTTGCACTCCGAGCTCCCTATCCCTCAGTTGTCTTGGATAAGGGAAGTAATGAAGGCAGTTTTTATGACTTGGATACCAGGCAAATTCATTCACCCCTTTTTTATAAAAAAAATGTTTTCTTATTTTTTCTTTGATACTTGAATATGACTGATGTGTTTCTAGGGTAAGCCAACAAATTTGTCATTCAGGATTTTAAAAATCTGGGAGATTCATTCTGTAGGGAAGCACTCGCCTTTGACACTGTAACATGTTAAGCTGCTTTTGACATAGTTTGATCTGGAATTGTTCAGAGTGACTAATTTCTGTCATTGCCTGTGATCAGCTAGTGTGACATTTCATTCTTAGTTTTGTTGTAGCCAAACTACTATATTCACAAATGCTGTGCTTCATTTTATTTTATGAATTATGCATATGTAAGAGTCTTGTCAAACTTCATCTTTTATAAGTAGAAATTACCTCTTTAAATATGATTATACTTAAATTCTTTGAGTTATATAGAATCTGCATATTTAGAACATTTATCAGTCTAGTAGTGACTGTTGTGATGTTGCCTAGTTAGTTTGCAAGCAAATATTTAAACCTGGTTAAAACTTACTACACCTCCCAAAATTTACCTTTTTTTTTAAACCCATAACTGACTCTGTTCATACTTAGCTAGCTACACACACACAGATACACACACCTACACATGTACACACCCCCCACCAGTATATTAAACTTTTTAAGAGGGTACTCTAGTTTAAAAGAAAAACCCTAAGGTTGCTTTCAGTGATTATTTTACTTCTTTCAAGATGCATGGCCAAGCTGTAATTTATCCTGGCTGAAAAGAGAAAACTCTGGGCAAAGACTAAATAAGGCCAATTGTCATGAAAGACCTAAAAAATGAGATTAGGCTTAGCTAAGTCAACTTCACAGGGGTTTACAGTGGAATTTCAAACATTATCTTGGGGAGGTCTGGAGAAAAGAACATTTTACTTTGACCTTTCTATTTTTCATTGTGCTGTGCAAGAGAAAAGTCTTCTTTAGAAACACTCATCTCTACTGGAGCCAACAGAAATAACTAATGTTTTCAGCTATGGCTCTAACGCAGTGTACATTAGGAAATGTGTGTGTGTGTGTGTATGTATTTAAAACCCATACTGTAGCTGTGATGAAACTTTCATTATGACTGTAATTTATCTGTAGGATCCTGTACTTATAGTCTGTCAGTGATTAAGCTTGTGGACTCTGGAGTCGGATTGCCTGGGTTCAGATTTCAGCTCTGCCTCTGGCTGACGAGTGTCCGCAGAACAGCAGCACAGCGTCGTGGGGGTAACTGGTATGAGCCACATGAAGTGCTTAACATAGTAACGGTTTCATCATCATTATCACCACCCTTACCGCCTCCATATTAAGAATATCATTTTATTTTTATTTTATTCTAGTTTATCGTTTAGTGATGAGCTCTCAAAGGTAGAAACCAGAGGATACTTTTTACCCAGCATCGTAATGAGTTTCTTTTTAATCAGATTAAGGAAGGACTTTGACTGTGGTAATTATTGCCAGGAGTTTGAATCATGTTTCCCTTATACAAAGCCGCTGGCTATAATGTAATAGTTATCTACATCATGATATAGAAGGTACGTAATTATTAAAAGACTAGGACACTGGAGAAGTGAGGGGACTGATTGAGGGATATATTGGGACTTCCCTGGTAGTCTAGTAGTTCAGACTTGACCTTCCAATGCAGGGGGTACAGGTTCGATCCCTGGTTGGGGAGTTGTGTGCGTGCTAAGTTGCTTTAGTCATGTCTCACTCTACTGACTGTAGCTCACCAGGCTCCTCTGTTCATAGGATTCTCCAGGCAAGAATACTGGAGTGGATTGCCCTGCCCTCCTCCTTCCCAACCCAGGGATCAAACCCACATCTCTTGCATCTCCTGCATTGACAGGTGGCTTCCTTACCACTAGTGCCACCTGGGAAGCATTAGATCCCACATACCTTGTGGCTAAAACATAAAACAGAAGCAATATTGTAACGGGTTCAATAAAAGACTTTAAAAATGGCCCACGTCAAAAAAAAAAAATCTTGAAGCATGTACTAAAATTTTGGGCCCTGATGTTGCTTTGGATATTAATCTCTGTGCCAGGAAAACATTACCTGCTGTATTGTAAAGTGTAAGAATAACGCTGCCTAACTTTTGGTAGGAGTCTATATAGCTTACAAAGTCTTCTCCACATACACTTCGATTCTCACAAATCACCCTGTGATATAGTGCTTTTTGCATTTTCTCTAGTAGACTGTCATCTCGAATTTATTATTGGATAACCAGAAGAACTTATTAGAATCCTGTAATAGATTCCTAGAGCAGGGTTACAGAGGTACCCAGAATTGTGTTCAAAGTAACCTGGCTTATTTACTAAGGTTATCTGGATTCCTGTTCTGATTTAATAGCATCTTTTTAGAATGTGGATAGTTTACCTTATTATCCACTTATTTATTTCCTTATTAATTTTTTGACAGAACTTGATTTGTTTGTTTATATTTCTGTTAAGAGATGATACAGGCTTCCGAGGCCGGGATACCAGGGGAGACTTCCCTGACAGGATGGTCCCCTGATGCCAGGTGGAAGTGTTGTATTTTGCAAAAAGCACTGAATTTGCTCAGAGACCATTTCTGTGCCGCAAGAAATAAAAAGCATTGCAGCTGTGAAATGGGACAGAAACACGCCATCCTAGATTGGCTGATGTCAGAAATCAGGAGATATTTGCTGTTTGTCAAGAATATGTCGAGCTTGGAGATCAGCTCCTCCTGCTTCAGTCAGGAGATGAAATTGCCGTTATCCCTTCCATTAGTGGAGGGTAGTACTTTTGAGCCACCTGGAAAAGATACAAATGAAGTTGAGAAATCTGAAGATAAAATACAATTCACACCTGAGAAACTTTGAGTAGGTGAAGTCTCGCAGCTGGTGATTTCTCCGCTCTGTGGCACAATATCCCTATTTGTAGGGACTACAAGGAATACTTTCAAAGGGAAAAAAGTCATTAGCTTAGAGTGTGAAGCATATCTACCAATGGCAGAAAATGGGATAAGAAACATTTGTAGTGACATTAGACAGAAATGGCCAGTCAAACACATAGCAGCATTTCATCGACTTGGCTTGGTTCCAGTGACAGAAGCAAGCGTTATCATTGCTGTGTCCTCAGCCCACAGGGCTGCATCCCTTGAAGCTGTGAGCTATGCCACTGATGCTTTAAAAGCCTGGGTGCCCATGTGGAAAAAGGAAATGTATGAAGAATCATCATCATCTTGGAAAAGAAACAAAGAATGCTTCTGGGCAACCAGTGCTTAAACCACTTAGGTTTTTAGAGCCCGAAAATTTAGACTTGGTAAATTCTTATCTTTGATCATATTTCCATTCTTCTTCTCTAGAAGATAGTTTAATGAAGCTGATCTCTTATGTTATACCAGTGGAACAAAAGAGAGGAGAAAAGAAAGCAAAATAAGTGAGTGTTTAGGACAAGGGCTTATATGGGAACTAGAAACAGAGGAAAGAAAAGCTTTAGGGGGAAACATGGAAGAATAATTTGAGTGTGAGGAATGACGCCTGTGGTGGACAAACAGTTCTATGACTGAGTTCCAGTTGTAATTTGACTCACACTGAGGGGTCGCCCCTCATCAGTGACTATCTCAGGCTGCCCCCTCTGGCCCCCCTCCTGCCCCCGGCACCCTGTCCCCACCCCCTTGCCCCTATGCCCAGCAATATTGTTGTCAGGGATGCACTTTGGGAATGTTGGCAGAACTGAAAGTTATAAAAAGTCCTTATCAGATACTCTTGATATATTTTTAGAATTTATATCTTTAAAAAAATAAGCTAAATAAACATGATATTAAAGGTTTTTAAAAAAGATGAGACAGAACTGTGTAGGAGTTTTATACACAGCTTGAGCTAGTGCATTGAAATATTTTTAGCTTTTTACAGTGCGCAGTAGTAATCAATATTTGGTAATTTGTTAAAAAAGAAAATGTACTAGTAGCAACAACCTGAAGAAATTGCCAGGGAACAATCTCCATATGCATAAAACTGGTAGCCCCAAAGAGTTTTTGGTGGGTGAATTATCTTAAACTTTAGTGAATCGCTTAAACAGTTTCAAGGCAGAGAGAGAAGTTCCCTAATTCATTTTCACAGAACCAGTATAACACAGTATGCCAACACCTGGCAAAATATATGCATACACACGTGACCAGTAGGCTAATTTCAAGATGGATATTTGTCTAACTACGTGAAAGTGTTAGTTGCTCAGTCATGTCCAACTCTTTGAGACCCCATGGACTGTAGCCTGCCAGGCTCCTCTGCCCATGGGATTTTCCAGGCAAGAATACTGGAGTGTTCACATATATTATCTCTTAAATATACCTTGATTTTCCTACAGTATTATTTTAATGACTTCATGACATTAAACTGTGCTGATGATTTATTTATAATTTATAAAATCATTATTTTGCTGAAAAAAAAAAAAAAAAGAATACTGAGGTGGTAAGCCATTTCCTCCTCCAGGGGATCTTGTCAACTCAGGGATGGAACCCGGGTCTCCCGCATTGCAGGCAGATTCTTTACTGTCTGAGCCACCAGGGAAGCCCATCTAACTATATACAGTACTGTTCATTGTCTCTTGGCTTTACAGGTCCTGTAGGCAGTGTGCATTTTCTCTTTTGATCCTCACAACATACCGTGGCAACTGATTTTTTCCTTTTATGACCAAAGAGCATCTTTGTAGAGAGCATCTCTGGAAGAATTAAGGGCTATATTTGCCCAGAAACACAGCTGTAAAGTGACAGCACCTGCATTGGAGTGGAGTGTTTGACTTGAGAAAGTCCAGAGTCTTAACCTATATAAGCGATAAAAAGGAACCTTGAAGGAAAAAAAAGAATCTGGAAGAATATTAAGTAGATAGCCTTTTATAGGATTACGCTTGTGATAAGTAGGATTTTTGCTTTTCTCTCAGTACATTTAAGTATTAAAAAATTTAAAAACTAGATTTATGCACTACATTTTCAGGCAGGAAAACTTTATAAATTAGACCAGCGTGTGGTGCACTGCAGCTCCCCAAGACTTGCTGCCTGGTTGCTGAAACAGCTTTTCCTTTTCTTTTAAAATGAGACTAGAAGGGTTCAGTTCCTATAAAGAGAGCTTGAGCCAGTCAACAGAAGTGTTTCACTTGTAGGTAATGAAGCTGTTTCAATGACAGATTTTGAAAGTATGCTGAGAATCTGGCTGTGAAAAATCCTTTTCCAAGGACTTATTGCTGGGTCCCAGAGACCAGTTGCACAATCCTGGCTTGTTTTATGTGCATCAGTTCCTGAAAACATTTAAAATGCACTTTGGAAATTGGTAACAGTGGAAGTTACTGGTGATGGGAACTATATAGAAAGGGGGATGGTGATGTTTTATACTCTTGGAATACAGATATGTTCATATATTAATCTGTCCCCTAAAATAGTACTTTTTATTTTATTTTTGGCTGTGCTGGGCTGCACGCAGGCTTTCTCTAGTTGCATTGCGAGGGCTTCTCATTGCAGTGGCTTCTCTCGTTACCAAGCACAGGCTGTAAGGCACGCGGGCTGGAGTAGTTGCTTTCATGGGCTCCGGAGCACAGGCTCACTAGTTGTGGCCCATGGGTTTAGTTGCTCCATGGCACATGGGATCTTCCCGGACCAGGGATCAAACCCACGTCCCCTGTATTGGCAGGAGAATTCTTATCCACTGTGTCACCAGGGAAGTCCGCCAGAATAATTAAAAAAATATATACCATGGGAGCTTGTATAAAGGATTATGATTTTGACTCATTTTGTTCCCCAGTCACCCTAATTTTGTGCATGTGTATTCACCAAGATGTGCTGTGGCTAAAGATTTTCTTGCATTTTGTTGCGTTTCATAGGAGGGGATGAAGGAAGGTTATTCTAGTGTTTGGCTTGGTCTCAGTCTCCTCCCCCTAGCTGCGCTCCTTTCACCTCTGTGGGAGAACAGTGCTCGGAGCTGAGGGAACTAGAGAATACTGAGTTAAAGACCTTTCCAAGTTTTGTTTCTCCTGGCATATGAACGTCTGCTCTTTAAACTTTCTATCGGAGCATAGCATAAACACAAGGATACACAGGCCCTAAGTGTACAGTTTGATAAATTTGCGTAACATGAGCACACATATGTATCCAGCTTTTGCTTTTAGTTGAAGCCGAATGTTGTTAGCTGGTACTTACAGCCACATTAGATGATAGTATTTCATGCACTAGTCTTCTGAGAGGACTTATTCTTACTACAAAACAAAAAGGACTGCCTTGTCTATCTAGTGGTTAAGATTCCACGCTTCCAATGCAGAGGGCTTAGTTTTGATCCCTGGTCAGGGAACTCAGATCCCACATGTGGAGTGGCATGGCCACATTACAAAACAAAACAAAACAAAAACCATGCTTGTCAGTGTAAGATTTCAGTAAGTCAGGCTCCGCCCTCCCCCACAACAAACAGCTATATTGAGAAGCAATTTACATATATAACAGTGTTAAAATGTGTACAGTGTGATTTGATTTGTATATGTGTGTATATATTTGTGTGTGCATATATATATGTGTGTGGGAAGTCAAGTTTTTAGAGTGCTTGTTTTTATCTAAATCAAATATTGAAGGATTTTTATCAAGAAGATAGGTTGAATGCTTAATATATGCCATGCAGTATAAGTGATATATTTACATGTTATTGAATTTTTACAGCTTGAAGATATTCTTATTTTAGTTGGACACAAAAACTAAACCCTAGAGAGACTGAATAATTTGCCTGAGTTTGAGCACCTAGGCCACGCTGTGCCATCTGGCCTTAAATAGGGTCCTTCTGACTCTAGAGCCTGAGCACTTAAAGTTTTCACCGTGTGTATTTCTGGTGCGTTTGCTGCATGGTGAATATTGTCAGATCCTGTTCTGATATAGCAAGGGCTCGGGTTTTTGTTTTTTAAATCAAAGGTGAAGGAAGTCATTTCAAAGTGGTGTCTTCATAGGATGAGGCTTCGACAGCGTTCTGATTGGAAAAGAGGGCACAGGAATTTCTCTTAAAGAGAGGTTTCTGGAGCAAGTGCACTGTGCTGATTAGTTTGTGTGTTCTTTGAAGTGGCCTTGGAGTGCAGCGGGCCGCTGAAGGCTGTAGTGGAGTAGTGGGAGTAGTGGGCCCCCAGCCTATTCCCAGTATTGCCTCGACTGGAGTTCCAAGAAATGGTAGAAGCAGCTTGGAAGTGTGCTCATTTTGCGTCTCACCTTTGAGAAGGATTGTTTTCATTGGGGAATCTCTTTTCTTTTGACTCCGCACAGCATGCAGGATTGAGCCTGTGGCCCTTACGTGGAAGTGCAGAGTCTAAACCTCTAGACTGCAAGGGAAGTCCCTGCATTGGGGAGATTTTTAGACTGTTTTTAACCAGCTTTTCATTTAGGAAAGCATTTGATAGATATTTCATTTTAAGCCATTTCATAAGGATCTTGGCAGGATGTTTCACAACAGCCTCTGACAAGATTGAGCTCTGCTGTTGGAGAAGCTTGGCAAACAAGTTCTCTGAAAATTCTTTTGCTTTTTTATATCCCAAAACTTGTTGAATAAACCTAATAATTGAGTTGGAATAGTGATCCATAGTTCCTTAAATATCTGCCTAAGGCTTGGATTGTGGTATACTGGGGAAATAAGCAAGCTCTCTCAGAGTAGTACCATACAGCTTAGAGATTGGTATCTTCTCTTTTTTAACTTGATGGTATTGCCACATATATCATCAACCACAACAAATAGTCACTGTATAGTGGACACTGTTGAAATTTGGGGAATTGTCTCTCTGCTAACAGTTGGTTTGATTTTTATTTTTGCTGCTAAAAAGATTATTAATTTTGTTTTTATCACATGTCATAAATTTACCTGAAATTAATAGAAAGGGAAACTGGTATTTGCATTTTTCTGTCTGGAGCTGTTAACACTTCCACTAAAGCTGCAAAACAGTCAAAAGTCAGTCTGTTGTTTGTTGTTGTATTAGTCATTTTATTTCTACTACAGTTTATTACTGTAGTTTAATTTCTTTATGGAAATAGTTGAAGTCGCTCAGTCTGTCGGACTCTTGGTGACCCCATGGGTTATACAGTCCATGGAATTCTCCAGGCCAGAATACGGGAGTGGGTAACCTTTCCCTTCTCCAGGGCATCTTCCCAACCCAGGGATTGGACCCAGGTCTCCCACATGATAGGCAGATTCTTTACCAGCTCTCAGAAGCCTTCCCTCTCTCTTCCCACCCATCGTTTGTGATTTATTTTGATTCTCTTTCAAAAGCAAATGGGAAAGTAATCTGCAAGTGCCAAATAGCGAAAGATCTCATAACATAATAACATAACTGCTTATCTCTTTGGATTACTAGGAAAGCAGACATTGGCATCAATAATAAGAGTTGACTCAATTTAGGGAGTGCAGTTTATTTTTAAATTTTTAAAAATCTATGTGACTGCACTGGGTCTCGGTTGCAGCGCGTGGACTCTTCAGTTGTTGCACTTGGGCTTGGGCCCAGTTGCCCCGTGGCGTGTGGAATCTTAGTTCCCTGACCAGGGATTGAACCCCTGTCCGTTGCATGGCAAGGCAGAGTCTTAACCACCAGGGAAATCGCAGGAATGCAGTTTAGAATCTTGTAATTCTCAGGAGCAGTGGTTCTGACCTCTGCATTCTCATTGGAATCATCTGAGAAGCTTTGATAACATATGCTGGTCATAATGCTTAGATATTCTGATATATTTGGTCCCATATAGGGTAAGGTAGGAGAAGTCAATGGCACCCCACTCCAGAACTCTTGCCTCAAAAATCCCATGGATGGAGGAGCCTGGTGGGCTGCGGTCCATGGGGTTGCAGGGAGTCGGACACGACTGAGCGACTTCTTTCACTTTGCACTTTCATGCATTGGAGAAGGAAATGGCAACCCACTCCAGTGTTCTTGCCTGGGGAATCCCATGGATGGCGGAGCCTGGTGGGCTGCCATCTCTGGGGTCGCACAGGGTCGGACACGACTGAAGCGACTTAGCAGGAGCAGCAGGGTAAGGTACTGATATTTTTAGATGTTTCTCAGTGTATAGTCAGGGTTGATACCCACAGATAGAGTTTACTTAGATTCCCTGATTCAAGTGAAAGGTACCGAAGAGGAGATGCTTATTTAATACAATTATTTAAAAGAGGAGAGGTTTTAAAGTTGATTTAGAGGATTTGGAGAAAAAGATTTTTTAAGTAGCCAGCCAAATAAAATGTGGTATTTTTGTTTGATCATCAGTAAAGTGTTGAGTCCCTTATTTCTTAAAGGAAGTTTACATCTTATTGCTAACTATTAGAAATGTGGCCATTTTATGGTTAGCTCTGACCTTCCTGAAATTCTTGTTTTAAATAAATCTTAGGAAGGAGTCTGGTTGAAATGGTATGGCAAAACTAGGTAGATAGACTTTGATGGTCTTCAGCAAAGAAACTTGAAGGATACTATCTAATCTTAATTTAGGAATAGTAATAAGTGTATATATATATATGAATATATTCTTATATAAGAATGCATTCTTATATATATAAGAATATGTTATATATATCATATAATACATGTTATATAATATATTCTTGTATATATATTATATATATTCTGTCTATATAGTCTTATATGTGTTCTGAATATATTATTTTATATATATTCTTATATATTATTTTTATGGTATATGTAGAATATGTATGAATGTATTCATTGTTACTATTGTTACATTCCTGAATTTGTTACTGTTATAACAAGTTACTATTGTTACTATTGTAACAATTCCTGTTACTATTCCTGAATTACTATTTTGTTGTTGTTCAGTTGCTCAGTCTTGTCTGACTCTTTTCCACCCCATGGAGGGCAGCGCACCAGGCTTCCCTGTCCTTGACCACCTCCCGGAGCTCATTCAAACTTGTGTCCATTGAGTTGGTGTTGCCATCCAACTGTCTCGTTCCCTGTCATCCCCTTCTCCTCACACCCTCAATCCTTCCCAGCATCAGAGTCTTATCACATCAGGTGGCCAAAGTATTTGAGCTTCAGCATCAGTCCTTCCAACAAATATTCAGGATTGATTTCTTTTAGGATTGACTGGGTTGATCTTGCAGTCCAAGGGTCTCTCAAGAGTTTTCTCCAACACCCCAGTACAAAAGCATCAGTTCTTCAGTGGTCAGTCTTCTTTATGGTCCAGCTCTCACAGTCATACATGACAACTGGAAAAACCATAGCTTTGACTATATGAACCTTTGTTGGCAAAGTAATGTCTCTGCTTTCTAATACGCTGTCTAGGTTTGTCATAGCTTTTCTTTCAAGAAGCAAGCATCTTTTAATGTCATGGCTATATATATATATATATATATATATATGTATATATTTTAATTGCCATAAAGATGGCAAAGAATCCACCTGTAATGCAGGAGACCTGGGTTTGACCTCTCGGTCGAGAATATCCTCTGGAGAAGGAAATGGCAACCAGCTCCAGTATCCTAGCCTGGAGAGTTCCATGGACAGAAGAGCTTGGCCGGGTCCAGCCCATGGGCACAACTGAGACTAGCATTTATTGCCATAAGCTATCGAGATTGTTTAGGGTCGAGGACTTAGATATCAAATGAGAGACTTAAAGCTAAATTAACTTGAGTCTTGTTATAGTCTGAATTGCCCTTCACGCCTCAAATTCAAATGTTGAAGCCCTGACCCCTAGAATGTGACCTCACTTGGAAATAGGATTGTTGTGGATACAACATGAGGTCATACTGGAATAAGGTGGGCCCCTGATCCAATATGATGAGTGCCTTTATAAGAAGAGAAAACTTGGATAGAGACACGTGCAGGGAGAGCACTGTGTGAACATGAAGAGGGCAATTTACAAGCCAAAGAGACAGGCCTGGATGGACCCTTCCCTCACAGCCCTCAGGAACTGACCTTGCCATTGCTGTGACAGCAGCCGTGCAGACTCCAGAACTGAGAGACAGTACATTTTTGCTGTTTCAGCCATGTCGCCTGTGGTCCTTTGTTACAGCAGCTACAGCAAATTAATACAAGTCCCCATATTTTATTTATTTTTAACAATGTAAAACTAGAAAATTCAGTATGTGAAATTTTACCATCTTTTTTTTCACTCAAGAGATTAGGGTCCATTTCTTTATCAGGGATTTTATTACTTAAAGCAACTTTTGTTTCTAATTTATTTTTGTCTGTGCCGGGCGTGCATTGTTCCTCCGGCTTTTCTCTTGTCGCGGCGAGCGGGGCCTGCCCTCCAGGTGCAGTGTGCAGGCTTCTCTTGCAGTGGAGCTCAGCCTCCAGGGCACCTGGGCTGCAGCAGTTGCGGCGAGGGGCTTAGTTGCCCTGCAGCATGTGGGATCCTCCCGGACCAGGTATCGAACCTGTGTCTCCTGCATTGGCAGGCAGATTCTGTACCACTGAGCCCCCAGGGATGCTCTACAAGGAATTTTAGAACGTGTGGTTATGAAGTTTTAAAGTTCCTGATGACTCAGTTAGTAGTCAGTGAGTTTAGTCAATCAGTTTATAAGGCAGGAGTTTACCCTGAGCCCAGATCCGCAGCAGGCGTTTCTGGAGTATCTGTTTTCCTTCTCTTTATGGTTATAGTGGAAGGGTCTTTCCAGTCACCCGAGAAGGGTTTCCTGGATCTATTTTGCGTATACAGATTGAGGCTGGTTACCTGAGATGCAGAGTTGGTCTGTTTATTGTACATGAATTAACAGCACCCTGGAGAAATTAAGAGTTGAACAACTGTGAATACACATCTCAGTGGACTAGAGAAGAGTGGCCTGTGTTTTTCATGAGACGAGCCAGTGTCTAGAAGGAGAAGACAGTACGGCCAGATTGGGAGTGATCCTGGGAAGTCCCTGGGGAGTGGCAGGAGCTGGCTGTGCCCTCAAGATGGTTTATAGTAGAGTTGGATTGGAGAAGTCCTTGAAAAAGATAACATTGAAAGTCGTGCCCCAAACACAGCTCCTCACCTATTCTGTGTTTCTAAACAGAGCTAAGTAAATACGTAAAAGGAAAAAAAAAGTTCCAGAACAAAACAGCATCATGCTTCAGACTGGCTATAATAGTGAAAAGGCAAAGAACTTGGTCTCTGGAGTCCTCTTTAGGTTAAGATTCTTCCATTTACAGTGAACTGTTTTCCTTCTCTTTGAGACTTCATTTTCCTGTGTATAAGGTAAATAATCTTATGCCTTTCTTATTGGGTTTTTGTGATGATGGCATAAGGTGGTAATCCGTGTGAAGCAGTGAGCAAAATGCCTGGTGCTAATAAATATTAGCTAATAACAGTAGCGAAGCCAGAAGGTCACCCACCCCGCCGCGTTTAGCCCATCAAATATGAGTAATCTCTTCTGATGTAAGCTTGTAAACAGACAGTTTTCATATCCGTGCCTTTAAAGTACATCTTAAAACCTGGAGTTCAGTTCAGTTCAGTCGCTCAGTCGTGTCCAACTCTTTGCGACCCCATGAATTGCAGCACGCCAGGCCTCCCTGTCCATCACCATGTCCCGGAGTTCATTCAGACTCACGTCCATCGAGTCGGTGATGCCATACAACCATCTCATCCTCTGCCATCCCCTTCTCCTCCTGCCCCCAATCCCTCCCAGCATCAGAGTCTTTTCCAATGAGTCAACTCTTTGCATGAGGTGGCCAAAGTACTGGAGCTTCAGCTTTAGCATCATTCCTTCCAAAGAAATCCCAAGGTTGATCTCCTTCAGAATGGACTGGTTGGATCTGCTTGCAGTCCAAGGGACTCTCAAGAGTCTTTTCCAACACCACAGTTCAAAAGCATCAATTCTTCAGTGCTCAGCCTTCTTCACAGTCCAACTCTCACATCCATACATGACCACAATAGCCTTGACTAGACGGACCTTAGTCGGCAAAGTAATGTCTCTGCTTTTGAATATACTGTCTAGGTTGGTCATAACTTTTTCTTCCAAGGAGTAAGCGTGTTTTAATTTCATGGCTGCAGTCACCATCTGTAGTGATTTTGGAGTCCCCCAAAATAAAGTTTGACACTGTTTCCACTGTTTCCCCATCTATTTCCCATGAAGTGATGGGACCGGAAGCCATGATCTTCATTTTCTGAATGTTGAGCTTTAAGCCAACTTTTTCACTCTCCTCTTTCACTTTCATCAAGAGGCTTTTAGTTCCTCTTCACTCTCTGCCATAAGGGTGGTGGTATCTGCATATCTGAGCGCAGGCGGCTGCAAGCCGGCGCACTAAAACCTGGAAGTGACCTAGAAATGATTGTCTAAAGCAAATTAGAATATACTTGACTATGCATAGACTGCCTCTGTTACGGAACAAAGATACTGGCTTCAGTGGTTGCTTCTGGAGAGGGGCACTGCTGTGCTGTGCTTAGTCGCTCAGTCGCGTCCGACTCAATGCGACCCCATGGACTGTAGCCTGCCAGGCTTCTCTGTCCATGGGGATTCTCCGGGCAAGAATACTGGAGTGGGTTGCCATGCCCTGCTCCAGGGGATCTTCCCCACTCAGGGACTGAACTCAGGTCTCCCCACTTTGCAGGCAGATTCTGTACTATCTGAGCCACCAGGGAAGCAGTGTTGGTTATAGGAGTACATGACTGTGTGTTTCCTAACACAGAGCAGTCAGCTCCAATCCACTTCCAGGATAAGGGACTGGGATGAGGTAGAGTAGTAACAAGCATCTGTAGTTATCTGAAACTTGGGAACTGTATGGATTCAGAAAAATTTTGGAGCTATCCCTCTTAATAGCCACAGTCTAAATACTCACTCTCCAAATTTCAGGAGCCAAATACATGTGGGTAGGGAGGAATTCTTTGCTTCCATTTGAGGGATTCTCCTGTGAATTGCATTGAACTGCCTCTGTCTCTGACTTAGTGCTGCTGCTGCTACTGCTGCTAAGTCGCTTCAGTTGTGTCCGACTCTGTGCGACCCCATAGATGGCAGCCCACCAGGCTCCTCTGTCCCTGGGATTCTCCAGGCAAGAATACTGGAGTGGGTTGACATTTCCTTCTCCAATGCATGAAAGTGAAAAGTGAAAGTGAAGTCGCTCAGTCGTGTCCGACCCTTAGCGAATCCATGGACTGCAGCCTTCCAGGCTCCTCCGTCCGTGGGATTTACCAGGCAAGAGTACTGGAGTGGGGTGCCATCGTCTTCTCCAGACTTAGTGCTAATCTTGGGTAAATTTTTTTTTAAATATTTTCATTTTTTGGCCACATAGCATGGCATGTGGGATTGAACCTGTGTCCCCTGCATGAAAGCTCGAAGTCTTAATCGCTGGACCACTAGGGATGTCCGCTTGGGAAAATTTCTTAGTCTAATTCTTCATTTGCCAATAGATAGAAATAGTAAGCCATATCCTTACCTGATGTGTAGAGTTGTTGTGGCATAAAATGAATTCATGAAAATTAACTCACTCTGGGCTTAGCCTTGTTAGATGAGGAGCTTAACTTGAGCTCTTAGGAGAGAAGAAAAGAAGTGTTGTGACAAGCACATGCCCTGCTGGGTTGGGTTGCTTGTGTGACAGTTCCTTCTCAAAAGAGAGAAGTGCAAGGCAGTGGCTGTCCTGGGGCCCTTTATGTGATACTCCCTCTAGCGCTTCCCTGTGTATTTTTCTTTGTAATGTTTGAGCCTCTTTCTGTTCAAAACGTAGGATCTGGACAGCTGGTTACCTCTCACTAACTTCCTCTTGAAATAGGAAGAAACATTTGAAATAAAACCATCCAAATATGCTTTAGTATTAATATTATTCATAAATTTCAGAACATAGCATTCTTGAAGGCATGGATGGTATTGAGTACCCATGATATCATATATTTAATTTGGGTAAATTAAATTTTTACGATTGAAGTACTGTTTAACTTCTGTGCACTGCTACAAACATATTAATTTTAAAGATTGAGGATGCTTAAGTTATAATGAAGTCATAAATAATATTTTCACCCTACATATTTTAAGAAAAAGGATATTTACATGAGCTGTCTTCTCATAAGATATTTACTAATTATAAAAGGAAAATACAGTAATGGTAGAGAAGTCTGGTAGACTGCATCCAAACTAAATAAGTGATCAAAGTTAATGTCACTCATAGTGAGACTAAACGGTATTTTGGACCTCCTGATAAGGTGTATTTGAAAGGACACAGCGTTGCTTTTTTGGTATTCTTGCTGAGTTACTAACACACAAACCCAAATTGGGAGACATTTTATGAAACAAATGGCCTTTATTTTTCCAGAGTGTCAAGATCATGAAAGACAAACTGAAGAACTGCTCCAGATTAAAGGAGAAGAAAGGAATTGTTCTAAATTAGAGAAGCTGTCATGAAGAAACATGATATTTACCAAATGAAAGTTATGATTTTGATCTCAATTAAAAAAAATTTTGTTAAAGACATTAGTGAGACAATTGGAGAAATTTAAGTAAATCCTATAGATTAGATAATAGTGCTGTATCAAGGTTACTTTCCTAATTTTGATAATTGTGCTATCTTTATATAAGATAATGATCATATATTTAGAAAATATATGCTAAAGTGTTTAAGGTTAAAGGGTCAATATGTTTTCCACTTTCAAATAAATCCTAAAACCTATAGATATAGAAAGAGTAATATAGAAAGAGGACGATAAATGTGATTAAGTATTAATGTTTGAGGAATATGAATGAAGGTTGTAAGAGAATTCTACTTTTACAGAGATTGTAAGAGAATGTGCTACTAAAGTCTGAAGTTTTTTAATTTTTAAAGTAAAAGGTAGAAACTTAATGAGGTCTATCACTAATTGATTTTTTTAAATCAATAGACTTCAATATGTATTAGTGGCTTTGGCAATGGCACCCCACTCCAGCACTCTTGCCTGGAAAATCCCATGGATGGAGGAGCCTGGTAGGCTGCAGTCCATGGGGTGGTGAAGAGTCAGGCACAACTGAGGGACTTCACTTTAACTTTTCACTTTCATGCATTGTAGACGGAAATGGCAGCCCACTCCAGTGTTCTTGCCTGGAGAATCCCAGGGACGGGGGAACCTGGTGGGCTGCCATCTGTGGGGTCGCACAGAGTTGGACACGACTGAAGTGACTTAGCAGTGGCAGCAGCAGTGGCTTAGGAGATGATGATTTGCAGAGAAATGTTAATATGAAGTGTAATGAATAATGCTCTTACCATATGACAAGGAGAGCAATATGAAACAAGTTAAAAAGTATCTGCCTTTTTACTTTAAGAAATAATTATTTTATAGACAGCCCTTATTACATAGTATTATGATTCATGTATACTTAGATGCGAGATTTCCCTGATGACTCAGTGGTAAAGAATTCACCTGCCAATGCAGGAGACGCAGGTTCGATCCCTGGGTGGGGAAGATCCCTTGGAGAAGGAAATGGCAACCCACTCCGGTATTCTTGCCTGGGAAATCCCTTGGATAGAGGAGCCTGGCAGGCTACAGTCCATGGAGTTGCAAGAGACAGACACAATTTAGCGACTAACAACAACGAAATACTTAGAAAGCATATTTTATTTGATTTTCACTTTAATATTGAATTTTTTTCATGACTAACTGATATTTGAGTAGGCTATTAAAAAGTCTCTCTGGGTCAGTTTGCTCATCTGTGAAATGAGATGGCTGGAATAGAGCTCTTTCAGTTCTCAGATTCCCTGATCTTATGACTGAATAGAAAGTGAAAGTTAATTTTCCCATTTCAGTCAAAAGCAATTGTTAAACAAGGCCTGTGTGCCAAGTGACGATGTAATATTTATTAAGCTCACAGATCTTTTTCTGACCAAGAACCTTTGGTTGAGGTTTTATTTAATTGTATGCTTATTCGTATGCCACTTATTCATGATACTAGTTTTTGTTTTTAGTTTAGTTCACTTTAAAAACATACTTTTATAGAAATTCCTGGTGAAAACTTGGCTATTAAGACCCCAAATTGGATAGTTAGGGAGTTAGAGATGGACATGTACACTTTGCTATATTTATTTATCTGTTTTAAAAGTTTATTTGACTGCACTGAGTCCTAGTTATGACACACGGGGTCTTTCTTTTTGCCGCATTGCATCTTCGTTGCTGCGGTCGGGGCTTTCTCCAGTTGTGGCGAGTCGGGGCTGCTCTCCGGGGGTGTGTGTGGGCTTCTCGCTGCAGGGGCTTCTTGTGTTCCAGAGCACAGGCTGTAGACCACGCGGGCTCCACAGTTACGGTGCACGGGCTTAGTTGCTCCGCGGCATGTGGAAACTGCCTGGAGCAGGGATCAAACCCACGCCACCTGCAATGGCAGGCGTGACTGAGCCACCGGGACGTTCTCCGCTGTGTTTAAAATGGATAGCCAGCAAAGACCTGCTGTGAAGCACAGGAACTGCTCCGTGTCATGTGGCATCCTGGACGGGAGGCGGTTTTGGGGGGAGGACGGATGCATGTGTATGTATGGCTGAGGCCCTTCGCTGTTTACCTGAGGCTGTCACAACATTGTTAATCGACTGTACCCCAACCCAAAGTGAAAAGTTAAAAAAAAGGCCCAAAATTGAGTAATGAAAGTTTTATTTGGTCATAGTAGATGAATATTCTCTGTAGCCTAGGATTGTCAATGTACAAGTAGCTGATGATGTGAAAACTAAATTGATGTCCAGTATGAAACAGTTTGGGTTGTAAAAGCAAAGCTTGGTTAATCTTTTTCCCCTCTTGCCTTCCCAGCTTGGCGATCCAGCTATTTTCCCCGCCGTCATTGTGGAGCATGTTCCTGGTGCTGATATTCTTAACAGCTATGCAGGTCTGGCCTGTGTAGAGGAGCCCAATGACATGATCACCGAGAGCTCCCTGGACGTCGCTGAGGAGGAGATCATTGACGAGGATGAGGACGACATCACCGTCACAGGTCTGTGCATCCCGAGCAGCGTCATCGTAGGCCTTGGCTTCTCTCTGTGACTTGGGGGCTGGAAGAACGTTCCCGACTCGGTTTTGAGTAGCGTCATTAGTGGCAGAAGCTAGAGCCCTGCAGGGAGAAAGCAGTGCCGTTTCCCTTCTGGTCTGCCTGTGGTTCATAGCACCTGCTCACCTCCCCCTTCTTCTTTCCTAAATAGACGGAGATGAACTCGACAAGAGAGGAGGTGTGTGAGAGGAACCAAACCAGCTCAGTTCACCAGGTCTTCACTGAGCACTGTGTGTGTGCCTAGCTCTGCACTCCTGGTAACAGCGAGAGGTTGCCTGTGGGGCCAAAGATAGGAAAGCTCTTTTGTTACTGCTGCCGCAGAAGGCAGAATAGGAGGCCATGACCCAAGTGTAGGACAGGGTGCTGGGGTTTCAGGAAGGTTTCTTCAGTCAGAACTAGCAGGATATTTCAAACCAAAGAGTTCACTGTGTAAGTGTTGAGGTGGTACTTTTTTTCATCAGTTTTGGAAACTGATGCATGCATTTTTATTTTTATACACTTAAACTTTCCTTTATCTTGGCCAGGGATGTTGGAGGTGTTTGAGAAAATAAACTATTTGGAAGTAAAAATTATTTGAATATTTATTATTAATTTAAAGCCCAGAAATTAACATTTTTCACAGTATTATCAACTAAACCTGGCCTTTATTTGTATTCCACGCATTTCACACTAACGTCCTTTTTCTGTTCCAGGATCCTATCTAGAATCTCACACTGCGATTAGTTGGTAGTCATTTTTTCCTAGGCACTCCCAATCTGTGATGGTTCCTTTGTCTTTCCTTGTCTCTTATAACCCTGACAGCTTTGAGGAGTACTGGTCAGACATGTAGAATGTCCCTCAGTTCTATTCCTGTGATGTTTTCTCATGATGGAATGTGATAATGCATTTGGGGGCAACAGTACCGCCAAACTGGCACTGTCTACTTCTTATTGTATCATATTAACATAGTAGATCTTTGTAAAAGTACGTTGTCTCACTTAATTTTCAGCAGAAAAAGAACTTGAAATTAAAGAAGTTCAGTGACTTGCCTAATGTCACACATCAAGTGACTGCATCCTCACTGAGAACATTGACCAGCGACACTTAATTTTTGTATTGTCCTCTTATATTTTGCAAAGCATGTTCTCATATATTCACATCTTTGTTCAGAGCAGCTCAGTGAAAGTTTTTAATGAATCTAGACTTGTCTTTCCCTTATCAATAAGGGAATTAGATTACTTCAATTAGAGGTTTCCACTCATCGCCGACTGTGATCTTTGGGTTTTGTATAACAGAGTGACCACCTCTGTGCATATATAGGTGTGTTGTGTAGCTAACACGGTTTTTGCAGTGCGTTCTGATCTACTTTCTTGCTGCATTAGGGTGAGGCCACACTCTCTGTGGGCTGGGAACCAGAGTCTTCCCTGAAGGAGTGTTTATTCCTGGTTTTAGCAGCCAAGGAAGATACTGGTCCTCAGAGGAGAAACAGAGACTAGGAAAGCAGATCCTGTGTCTTTAGGAGAAGGAATCATTTCTTCCTTTCAGTGCTTCACTCCTGGGCTTGGACTTGAAGGCAGCTGATCGATGAGATGCAGACAAGCACCTAGATCCAGAAAATAACCCATATTTTGACAGATTTGCTGTTTTCATGTTTCTTCTCTCTTACCTTTCTTATCTTCCAACCCAAGCCTCTGTTTAACTCTTCCATACCTGTCTGAGTCAGGTCATGAGAAATGAAGGGATGTTATAGCTCCCCTTACTCCAGAATGGGGGAGGGGAGAGTACCACGCTTTTGAGAGGCTGCAGGGCTGCTGGTGAGGGGATAGAGCAGTTTATAAGCTGTAATTATGAGACCTAGGTAGCACTTCAGATGATAAAGAATGTTAACATTTTTAGGTATGATAATAGCATTGTATTGGACTCTATCTTTCAGATACATATGCTGAGATACTTAGAGATAAAATATGCTGTCAGAGATTCCTTCAGAAAAATCCTGAAGGTCAGAGTGTGTGGGGAGGGGGGTCCTTGGGCAGTAAGTGGAGGATGCATGAGATGAAAGAACATTAACTATGTATTGATAACAAGTGATCCTGAGAATGGATATGTGAGAATTCATTTTACTGTGTCCCAGAATTTTGATTCCGTTGGAAATTTTTAATAATAAAAAGATCGAACTGTTTTTATGGATGTGAGACTTACCTTAGGTGGCCGCTGTCATCTATAATCCCTGATTTCAAATTTTCCTGTTCATAGACACTGTTTTAACCTATGAAATGTGCACTGTGAAAATACCACTTTAATATGTTTATATGTTGGGGTTTTATATAAAATTTCCTTTGAAACAAGCTTGTGTGGTTAAAATGTTTTGAAAAGCATTTGACTAAGAACTCCTAAGTAGAGATTCTTCTTCTTTACCAGTCTTGAGGATCTGAAAGTGAAATTGTTAAAGGAGATGGGCCCCTTTAGACCCATCAGCCCAGCTGCTCAGGGATCCAGCCCCATTCACCAGTGGGTCAACACCAGTTAGGGGACACACAACCCTGGACCCACAAGCAGCTGTGCCAGGAACTGGCCCTGTCTCTAGCAGGTTAACCCTAGATCTGGGGCCCCAGGCCCCACAACTCCCCCACTCTAGAACCTGACTCTGACCATTTGTGAGCCAGCACTCAACTCCCCCACTCTAGAACCTGACTCTGATCATTTGTGAGCCAGCACTAGTCCTGGGACCACCTGGGGTCTCTGGCAGCTTCTGTGCAAGGCTCGTCCTGGAAGCCCACCCAGCACCAGCCACGACTACCAGTTCACTCACAATAGGCCGCCTGTCACAAGAGGAGGAGCCACAGGTCCTGTAGAGGGCGCCCCAGAGCTCATAGCTCTGGTGACCAGAGGGGAGCGTGCTGCTGGGATGCACAGGAGGGATGCACTTCTCTGAGACTGGGAAATGTAACCAACCTACCAGATACACAGAAATAAAAAGAGCAAGTTAGGCGGAATGAGGTGACAGAGAAATAATCTTCTCAATGAAGACGAAACCCCAGAAGAACAACTAAGTCAAGTGGAGATCGGTGATCTACCGTATAGAGAACTCAAGGTAATGATTATAGACTTGTTCAAGGAACTCTGGTGAAGAATGGGTGCACAGAGCAAGAAGTTAGAAGTTTTTGCCAGAGTTAGAAAATGTAAAGACCAACCAAACAGAGCAAGAGTACAATAACTGAAATGAAAATGTGCCAGAAGGAATCAGCAGTAGATTAAATGATTCAGCGGATTAGGTTAGCAAGCTGGAGAACAGTGTTGGAAATCACTGAAGCTGAATGGAAAAAGGAAAAATGGTGAAAAGGAATGAAGACAGTTAAAGAGACCTCTCAGAAAACATCATGTGTACTAATATCTGTATTATATGGGTCCCAGAGGAGAAGAGAGAGAAAGGGGCAGAGAATATATTTGAAGACATAATAACTGAAAACTTTCCTAATCTTGGAAAGGACACAGACATCCTGGTCCAGGAAGCAGAGAGAGTCCCAAACAAGATCAGCCCAAGAAGGACCACACCAAGACACACTATAATTAAAGTGGCAAAAATTAAAGATGAAGCAAGGATTTTAAAAGCGGCACGGGCAAAGCAGCAAGTTACAAACGAGGACTTGCATAAGGTCACGAGGTGACTTTTCAGCAGAAACCATGCAGAACAGAAGGGAATGGTTCCTAATATTTAAAGTGGTGAAAGGGAAGCATCTACAGCCAAGAACACTCTACCCAGCAAGGCTTTCATTCACATTCGGTGGTGAGACCAAGGTTTACAGGCAAGCAAAAGCTAAAAGGGTTCTGCACCCACAAACCAACTTTATAAGAAATGTTACTTTTCTAACTGAAAAAGAAAAGGCCACAACTAGAAACATGGAAATCATGAAAGGAAGGCAAAGATAGTAAATTAGGCGTGTAGAAAGGTTAAAAGACAAGCGTAGTGAAATTATCTATATCCACAATAATTGTAGTTGAGATACACAGAACAAAAATATGTAAAGCAGGATGTCAAAGAACAGTGAACATGTAGTTGGGGAATAAAAATGCAAGTTGTCCATGGCTGATTCATGTCAGTGTATGGCAAAAACCACTACAATATTGTAATTGACCTCCAATTTAAATAAATTAATTTTTAAAAATACAGGGTTGTTAAAATGCATTTGAACTTAAGTGATGAATAGCTTTATGTATATATATATATATATATATATATATGTATTACTATGTACAGTGTGGGGAGTATAGTAAATAACTGTGTAGTGTCTTAGTATGGTAACATTTCATAACTGGGCATTGTAGCGATCATTTCGAAATGTACAGAAGTACCCGGTCACTATGTTGAGGAAGTACCAGTGTTGTAGGGCAGGTGTACTTCGAAAACAAGCAAACAGACTCACAGAAAATGAGACCAACTTTGTGGTTGCCAGAGGTGGGGGAGAGGGGAATGAGAATTGGACAAAGTCAAAAGGTACAAATGTTCATTTAGAAGATTAAGTACTAGGAATATAACGTCCAATATGATAAATATAAGTAACACTGAGGCATGTTATATATAAAAATTAAGAGTAATTCTTCAATTCTCATCCCAAGAAAAGTTCTTCTGTATCCTTAATTTTATATTGATATGAAATGATGGATATTCACTAAACTTATTGTGATAATCATTTCATGATTGGAATGATCAAATCATTATGCTGTACACCTTAAACTCACACAATGCTGCATGTCAACTATATCTCAGTAAAACTGGAAGAAATAAAAAAGCTCGTGGGTTTGAGTGTTGCCTGCAAGAAATTTTTGTAATCCATTTAATGATGGGAGAACATTTTCTCTGTGTTTTTAAAAGCTTAGTTGTACTATTTTTTTGGTTTTCATTCCTGTTTTATGTAGGACTCACCAATTTATTTTGCATTTCCTGCCCTGAGCACTGAGGCTGAGTGTAATAAACAGACTTTTACAAATTAGATCACTGATACTAAATTTGCTTTATGTTTTTTGAAATTCAAAAGGTAGTTTGATTTCTGTATGTAGCTGTGGAATGATTTCTAGTGTATATGAAGTTTAAAAAGCAAGGGTCAGTACAGCATGAATAGTTATTCATTATTTAAGATAAGGGAGAGAACAAAAATGATATGTATGTGTTTGCTTATATTTAAACATAGAAACATAAACTAGAAACTAATAAAAATCTTTTAAACTCAGTGGTCACTTTTGAAAGATCCCGTTTTTTACTCTGAAAATTAGTGAATAACAGGAAAAGATCCAAGCATTTAAGTTGCCTTTATGGTATAAACCGTGGCTCAGGGTAGCCAGATAGTTGATGACAGCAAGTTCTTCTTTGTAGAAATTCTAGCTAATAAATGCGAGAGGAATGATAAGATTATGATTATCACCATTTTGGAATCCCTAATGAACTCTTGGATCTAGGCAAACTGTCATCAATAACTGCTAAAGCCTTTAGATGAAAGGCTGTTGGAAAATTTAATGATGACTGGATCAGGCTGGCAACACTTGAAACTGCTTCTCAGTCTAGCAGTACTGAGGAAAGACTACCTACTTTCAAAAAAAGCACATAGAATCACAGAGCATTACCTTCAAGTATTCTTGGCGAAAAATTGAATGTGAATCAAGTCATTCTTATAGAAATATCTACCAGTTTACAGGAAATACATGTGGGAGGGCTGTGGTAAGTGACACCACAGAGATATAATCAGCAAAATCTAAAATGTGGGGAACTGCAAACAGATTGACCCTGTTTCTGTTAAGTTAAACAGCAAAACAACAACAACAACAAAAAATAGGAAGGAAGGTGCATGCCGCCAAGTGTAACGCATGAACTTTGCTTGAAATCTGTTGTGAACAAACCAACTTCTTAAAAAATCTGAGACAGAGAAATTTCAGTGTTAAATGGATATCTGATTTAAAGAATAATTGATTTGTAAAAGATGTGACCATGGTATTGTCTGTATATGCTAATATTTACAACGAATGACAGGCTGTCTGAGGTTCACTTTGAAATAATCTTGTGTCTTTCCTGAGCTGGGGAGTATAGATCAAGGAAAATTGATTGTTAAATATTGAACTGGGTCCTTGATACATTCAGTTCATTGTATGATTTCCTCTACTTTTGTGTATGTTTGTTCTTTCTCATTATAAAAGCTTGACAAAGAGGTGACTTGAAATTCTTCTTGTAATATTTTCTTAATTGCTATGTAATTAAATAGTTATATAAACTGATTTCATCATTTTCATCTACCTAGCAGAACTTTAAAATATTTATAAAGCTTATATAAATGAATAGCTAGAGTTATATAAATGTTTAGAAGATGGTAATTGATTATTGACTTATCTGTGCCTTACTTGCCTGAGTTTTTAGGAAAAAATTGGTTTTAGTGGGATATTTCCTTCAATTCATGGAATTCCAGAGCCTTGACAGAAGAGTAATCTCCTTTTCTACTATGCCTTAAATCTATAAGATTTTAAATAGAAGGCTTCAGTTTTTAATAGGAAGTGTTACAGTGTCCTGTTTTAATAACTTTACTAGGCTTTTTGAGGTATTTATCTTTTCTGGTTTTAACTGTTATGGAGGAACTGGATCTTAGTTCCCCAATCGGGGATTGAACCTGGGCCCCCACAGTGAAAGAGCAGAGTCCTCATCCCTGGACCACCAGGAAATCCCCAAATCTGTGTTTTTTAGAACAACAGATGTCTTATGCTAATTCTGTTTTCTGTTTAAATGTATTATAGTCGAAGCTTCTTGTCATAATGGGGATGAAACAATTGAAACCATCGAGGCTGCTGAGGCACTGCTCAACATGGATTCTCCTGGCCCTATGCTGGATGAAAAGCGCATGAGTGAGTGAGATGGCTGTTCACGTTCTCATGCTTTTGTTTTTTGAAGTGTAGTTGATTTACAATGTGGTGTTTATTTCTGCTGTACAGCAAAGTGATTCAGTAACATATATGCATATACATACATTCTTTTTCATATGCTTTTCTGTTATGGTTTATCACAGGATGTTGAATGTCGTTTCCTATGTTCTACAGTAGAACTATGGTTATATACTTGAAAATCTTTTCCTGTCATCTCTCTGTTTTAGATGATAAACAGAAAGAGACCAGAGTGATGTTTTTTTTTTTTTTTAGCATCCTAAGTGCATTGTAAGCTATAGTACCGGTTAAGGTACCTTTACTAAAGTGTTCAGTCAAACAGGACTTTTTTTTTAGATTTGAGGAATGAAGACTTTGAAAATAAAAGGTAATTTAGGTGTCAGAGAGGTTATGCAGAGTATCTTCTTAACCTCATTGGTGAAGTATTAGTGTATTTAGGGTCCAAACAATTAAAATTTAGTGATTTCTGTCAGTATTCATCAGTGAATAGGCAAAAATCCATTGAAATGTTTTCTAAGACTTCATGGCATAAAATTTCCTACCACATTTATTGATTTGCTTTTAAATCCATGTTCTCCTTTGGACTTTTCTGACAAAAAAGTAGTCAGACTGATAAAATGAATTATGATTAAATCAGTTTAAGATGTTTATTGAGGATTTTCTGTATGCACAGCAATAAATTAGGCAAACATGATACAGAAATGAATAGATTTTTTTTCTTTCCTCACGCTTACCGTTTTCTTTTGAAGACAGTTATTTATGTAAATAACTGTTAAAGCCAAAAATAAAGGCCAGAAGAGGGATAGCAGAGTGTTCTGGAAGGAGAGATTTATCTAGCTGAAAATACTGGTGACTGACTCTTTGGAAGGAATGTTTTGACCTGGGCTGTTAGTGACAAATAAGCTTTTCACGTGTAGAAGAAGACAGGAAAGGGCATTCAAGGTAGAGGGAGTCGATGGAACCAAAGACATAGATCTGTGAAAGAATGAAATGTTTAAGATTCAAAATGCTTTGGTATGACTGAAGTAATGTTTCGTAATGGGTTATATATTGTGGATGTTCAAAATGGTATGCTATGGAATTTGGCTGTTCTTTTTCCCACCTGTAAACAATGAGAAGATAGGTCAGTTTTATTTTTCTTTCTAATTTTCACTCTGTAAAGTTTTTATAGAGAGGAATGATATGGTCAGGTCAGACTTAGGTTGTGGAGAAAAACCTTAGCGGCAATGCTAAAAACGCAGAAGAGCGCCGGGATGGACTGGGGATAGGAAGTCAAGTCAGGAAGACATTGAATGGTCCAGTCAAACCTGTACTGATCCAGGGAACTTGACTTAGGGCAGAGGAAGTAAAAACCAGGGGCTAGATTCAAGATTTCATTTCTCCTTTAATCTTCAAAGAAATAGGAAATATGTTATGAAATTATTTTGATTTATAATACAAAGTTGATTTTATTCCCATTAGATAATAATATATTTAGTTCCTCTGAAGATGACATTGTTGTTGCCCCAGTCACCCATGTGTCCGTCACATTAGATGGGATTCCTGAAGTGATGGAAACTCAGCACGTTCAAGAGACTTATGCACACTCACCAGGACCCTCATCACCAGAACAGCCTAAGAGAAAGAAAGGTAAGCGGTTAATCTGTTTAGGGAAAACAGTCCACTCTTGATGTGGAATCTCAAGGTAGCTTTTAGTCAAGGATATTTCTACACCAATTAAAACTTCTGTAAGATAAAATTGGTATAAAGCAAATTGAGTTATTTCTTCATATTAGATCCATTTTTTAAGAATTATACTTTTAGGGACTTCCCTGGTGGTCCAGTGGCTAAGACTCTGTCCTCCTAACGCAGGGGGTCTGGGTTCGATTCCTGGTCAGGGAACTAGATCCCACATGGCACAACTAAAGACTCCACATGCTGCATCAAAGACTGAAGACCATCTTTGTAACAGCTAATGCCTGGCACAGACAAACAAATACGTTTAACAAAAAGGAATTATACTTTTAAAATATTTGGTCTTAGAGAAAAGGGATTTTCCCAACTTTTTAAGCCTCAGTCTTGTATCTAAAGCCTTTTATCCAAGCTCCAAAAGAGCTCAGGGATAAGACCAGTTCAGTTTTCTCCTGGAGAACATAGTTTGAAAACCACCAGCATAGATTCTAATAAAAGATTCCAGTGGAAAGAATACAAGTAGTGAAGCAGCAGGTAAGTAATAGAAGAGGATACAACGTGCCAGAGGGAATTTTAAAGTATTCACAAATTAGAACCATACTTTCATCCTAACAGTGACACGTTTCCCTTTCTTTGCCTTTTGATTCTGCTCGAGCTTGTTTAATATGTTGAGTTTAATATCTTGGTTTATGGCATCACCAGCCACTGTGCAACCTAATTTCACATGAAATTAAGGTAAGTTTCAGGAGCCAAAGATGAAGAGGAAGATAACAACAGTAAGAGTGAGCTGACACTGCAACAGCTCTGAAGGACTGAGAAGGCTGTGTAGTCTGGAAGTCCAGGGGTCCTGGGTTTATATTCCAGGTAGAGGCACATGCTAAAGCCTTGGTCCAAAGCGAAATGGGGTATTAGAGAGCTCAGCATACAATTCATGGGGTCCTTGGAAGACTATACCCTAAGGGGGAAAACAGTCCACTCACTGGCACAGACAGATGTTAAGGAAACTTGTATTTTGTAGCTGGGTGGAAAAATTGTTCTTTTGAACATTCATAATCCTAGGTTTACCTTCACCTAGGTTTATGACTAGATTTTGAATGATCACTGACTTTAGAAATTTCCAGCCAGGTAGTTAAGATAACAATGGCCCCTGACTGGCAGTAAGTTTGGGCCCCGGGAGAATTGCTTTGCCACGTCATATATTTAATCCAGGCTGCACAGTATTTCTTCAAATAATACCCTGTTGAAGGTGAACTCACATTTCAGTATCACAGAACATATAAGAAAGATACCTCCTGAGTGAGAAGCAGCAGACATAGGAAATTCTAAAGTTCCCCCACTGGCTGCTCTCAGGAGCCGTCTTTGCATTGTCCCCTTGCCTGGCTCCTCACTCGCTCAACCACCTCCAGTTCCGCCTCCACTGTGGACTCCGGCAGCTTCATGGCCAGGGTTCTCGACCTCCTGCTTTCTTTTCAGTCTGCTGCATAACGTCACTGGCCCCATCGTGCCAAATGCAGCCACGGACACCAACTCCAAGATCACTGCTGCTGCTAAGTCACTTCAGTCGTGTCCGACTCTGTGCGACCCCATAGACGGCAGCCCACCAGACTCCTCCATCCCTGGGATTCTCCAGGCAAGAACACTGGAGTGGGTTGCCATTGCCTTCTCCAATGCATGAAAGTGAAAAGTGAAAGTGAAGTCGCTCAGTCGTGTTCGACTCTTAGTGACCTCATGGACTGCAACCTACCAGGCTCCTCCATCCATGGGATTTTCCAGGCAAGAGTACTGGAGTGGGTTGCCATTGCCAAGATCACTACCAAGGACTTAAAAGAGAGAAGCTGCGGGGGAGCTGGAGAATGGGAGCGAGGGCCTGCTAATGGGAATGCTGAGAATGGGGAAAATGGGGAACAGGAGGCTGACAGTGAGGTGGGTGAACAGGAGGAGGAGGGGGATGGTGAGGAAGATGAGGCATCCGCAGCAGCTGTGGGCAGAACAGCAGCTGAAGATGACCGGGATGGGGACACTGACAGAAAGAAGCGGAAGATGGGTGAGGATGACCAGCAGCAAAAACGGAGAAGTGAAGCTCACGGAAAAGGCTGCTGTAGCCCATTCACCCTCCTCTTCGCGCCTCAGACCCTAAACTGCCAGGTGGAGTCTGGCCTGCCCACCGTGGGCTCTCCACCGTCCAGCCAGAGCCACACAGCATGGATTTGCAACAGGAGAGGAAAAAGAAGCCGAAACTTCCAAGAAAAAGTACTTTTTTCTTAAAGTATTTTTAAACGGAAAATTGGTATTTTATATTTACATTTTATATATTTGTATATATTGTTAGGGGTTAGCCATCTTTAATAATGATCTCAGATGAGCAAACCAGTCTTCCCAGCATTCTCTCTCTTACTTCTGACTTTCCTTGTGGTGTGACCATGTTCATTATAATCTCAAAGGAGAAAGAAAATGTTGTTAAAAAAAAAAGCAAAGGCTACAACAAAAAATCAGTCTTATTTCGAGAATGCCAGTAACCCTTTTGTGCATGTATGTAGCTGTACTATAAGTAGCTGGTTTTTATGAGATGGTTAAAAAGGCCAGTGATAAAGTTTTCTTTTTTTTCCTTGACTATGAAGTTGTGGTTTATTATTATTATTATTATTTGGCCTGCTTGATGTGTGTGTGAAACACTGTTGTCCAAAAATAAACCAGAATTAAAAAAAAAAAATCCTAAGGTTAGTTCACTATGAACCTCAGATAATAGAATTATCAAATAGAAACTTCCAATGAATATTATTGTAATTATTAATGCAAAAGAATAGAAAATATGGTCAAAGAATGAGACTATTAAAAAATACCAGGTGAAACTTCCTCTTCTAGTCAAGATGGAGTAACAGCTCTTGATGTAACAACTGTTTTCTGGATATGACACCAAAAGCACAAGCTTTACAAAGGTTAAAATTAATAAGTGGGATTACAATAAACTCAGAGTCTCTGCACAACAAAAGAAACAATCAGCAACATGAAAATGCAGCCTGCAGCATGGGAGAAAGTATTTGTAAATCATATATTGGATATATGATATATTAATATCCAAAATATATAAGCAACTCATATGACACAATAGCAAAAAAAAAAAAAAATCCAATTACAGAATGGGCAGAGGACCTGAATAGACATTTTTCTGCAGAAGACATACAAACAGCCAACATATACAACCAAAGATGCTAAATATCACTAGTCATCAGGGCAGTATAAATCAAAACCACAGTTAAGATATCTCTTCACACCATAAGATGGCTAGGAAAAAATCGAAGAGTCATTTATTTGGTAGAAGGGGGATTGGGACATTGAACTGCTTTTAAATGATGTGAAGAAACTGTCTCTTCACCCTTTTTTTCCACTCTCCGGTGCTTTTAAACCCCTTCCTAAGGAGGCTGAGAGCTGGGGTGTATTCTCGAGCTGCTTTTTGAGGCTGGCATTTTGAAATATGCTGGAAAGTCTATCTCACCTCTGAATCATTTGTTGGGTCTCATCATCGAGAGGGCTGGAGAGGAGTATGTCGTATATCACGTTGTGTTGTATACCTTAAACGTATACAATATGTCAGTTATATATCAATAAAACTGGAAAAAATAAAAACAGAACCCAGATTTACCCTCCTGTTTGAAACAACTGAAACCACAAACAAAGTATCTGAATCAGTGGTTCTAAAGAAAGTGGACATCAGTCAACAAAAGCCAGCGATCCTTGGAAAATAGGAAACCAATGAGGTGTGATTACCCCACCTTCCTGCATGGAGAAGATAGTTTTTGGAAAACAGTATGGCAGTTCCTTAAAAAACTTTGTGTATACTTAACACGTGACCCAGCCATTCTACTGCTCAGTATTTACCCAAAAGAAATGAAACTATACGTTTAAGAGAAAAACTTATGAATGAATGAATGAATGTTCATCAGCTACTGATCGGATTAAACGTGTGGTTATACCCGTACAGGGAAAGACCATTCAGCAATAAAGTGGAATGTACTGTCGATACATAAGACAAAAATGGATGACCCTCAACATAATTATACTAGGGGAAAAGAGCCAGATTCCCACCCCCCTGCCATAAAAGAAGAGTATGGTTCTGTTTATATGAATTGTACCAAGTGTAAATCTGTAATGATAGAAAACAAGTGGTTGCTTACCTGTGGATTGGGCAGGGTGGGGAAAGTGAGGATTACAAACACACTCTAGGGAGTGAAGAATATGTTCATTATCTTGAGTGATGGTTTCACAGGTGTATACATATGTCAAAACTTATCGGATTATAAACTTTAAACATAAGCAGTTTTATTGTATGACAGTTATACCTCAATAAAGCTGTTTTTAGAAAGTAAAAGACTAATATCCTACTTAATGGAGAAAGACTGACATGATAAGGAACCAAATAGAACACTTAATATTTGGGTTAAATAGCAAATTAGTCACTGCTGAAGAAAGAATCAGTGAGCTCCAGTCTAGAGCTGATGTAGAGTAAAAGATAATAAAAGAGTTAAGAGACGTGAGGATTGCTTGAGAAGATCTACACGTTTAATCAGAGCTCCAGGAAGGGAGAATGTGTAGAGTGAGGAAGAAGCAATATTCAAAGATGATGACTGAGAAATTTTCCAGAATGATGTTAATCCCAGCATAGTGAATCCTGAGTAGCATAAGTAAAACAGATGCAGGCCAGAATAGATTATGCTAAAAAAATGTGGAACATCAAAGACTCCCTGCAACCCACAGCCAAAACAAGAGAAAAAAAAAATAAAAGAGGAAGAAATGGACCAATCAGGGGGAAACTGCATTACCTGATGAGGACTGATTATTGAATTGGCCGCAAGCTCCCGTGAAAGGCTGGAAGGGCTGGGTATGTTCAAAGTATTAAGAGAAATAACTTCACAAAATTTATATACCAATTAACCTATAGTTCATGTGATGCTGTGTGCATCGTCGCCGTGAACAGTGAGGAAGACAGTGGAGAGGATGGATGCTGGGTAGGCTGCTGACAGTATCTTCCGTGACTGACACTAGTAGGGGAAAGCAGCGGGATGAAAACAGTACTATCAGGACTCCCCTGCTGGCCCAGTGGCTCAGACTCTGAGCTCCCGATGCAGGGGACCCAGACTCTGTCCCTGGTCAGGAGTCTAGATCCCACATGCGGCAACTAAAGTTCCTGCATTTGCTGTGAAGATCGAAGATCCCGCATGCCGCAACTGAGCCAGTGCAGCCAAATAAATAAATATTTTTTTAAAAGAGAAAACATTAGAGAAAATAAAACAGAAGGATAGCAGCTAACTGAAGCCTGGCTTCTAATCCTCACAGTCATGAACACAGTTAGCTAGAAATCTCTAGGTTCTCTGCAGATGTCTGCAGTGATGGCATTTGAGGCACCAGGCTGCCTATTTTCCACGTGTATACATCTGGTAGTCTCAGGAGGGACCAGACCTGAAGAGTGACTCTTTTGACTTTCTTCTCCTCATAGCTCAGTTGGTACAGAATTCGCCTGCAATGCAGGAGACCCCAGTTTGATTCCTGGGTTGGGAAGATCCCCTGCAGAAGGGAAAGGTTACCCACTCCAGTATTCTGGCCTGGAGAATTCCATGGGATCACAAATAGTCGGACATGACTGCGTGACTTTCACTTTTCACTTTCCTTGACTCTTACCACCTTAACTTCAGAAGTGCTTTCCCATTCAGTCTGTCTTGGGATGTATTGCTATTAACAGACTGATTCCAGATTGGGAAAGGAGTACATCAAGGCTGTATATTGTCACCCTGCTTATTTAACTTATATGCAGAGTACATCATGCAAAATGCTGGGCTGGATGAAGCATAAACTGGAAACAAGATTGCCAGGAGAAATATCAATAACCTCAGATATACAGATGACACCACCCTTATGGCAGAAAGTAGAGAGGAACTAAGGAGCCTCTTAATGAAAGTGAAAGAGGAGAGTGAAAAAGCTGGCTTAAAACTCAACATTCAAAAAACTAAGATCATGGCATCCAGTTCCATCACTTCATAGCAAATAGATGGGGAAACAATGGAAACAGTGAGAGACTTTATATTTGGGGCTCCAAAATCACTGCAGATGGTGACTGCAGCCATGAAATTAAAAGACACTTACTCCTTGGAAGAAAAGTTATGACCAACCTAGACAGCATGCTAAAAAGCAGAGACACTCCTTTGCCGACAAAGGTCTGTCTATTCAAAGCTATGGTTTTTCCAGTAGTCATGTATGGATGTGAGAGTTGGACCGTAAAGAAAGCTGAGTGCCAAAGAATTGATGCTTTTGAACTGTGGTGTTGGAGAAGAGTCTTGAGAGTCCCCAACTATTCCATCCTTAAGAAAATCAGTCCTGAATATTCATTGGAAGGACTGATGCTGAAGCTGAAACTGAAACTCTAATACTTTGGCCACCTGGTGTGAAGAACTGACTCACTGGAAAAGACCCTGATGCTGGGAAAGATTGAAGGCAAGAGGAGAAGGAGATGACAGAGGATGAGATGGTTGGATGGCGTCACCGACTCAATGGACATGAGTTTGAGCAAGCTGTGGGAGTTGCTGATGGACAATGAGGGCTTGCATGCTGCAGTCCATGGGGTCGCAAAGAGTCGGACACGACTGAGCAACTGAACTTGTCTTGTGTTGCTACTAATCTTGTGACTTTAGCCCTAAAGAGTTCTTTTTTAAGTCACTTCCCTAAATTACCTCAGCGTTTGCCCTTGTGATCTAGATCAGAGAGAGTCAAATTCAAGAACGTCATGGTTAGAAGTACTAACTGAAGCATCCATTTATGCTTAATCTCCATTGCCTCTCCCATGCAGGGTGGTAGCCTGTTCAGATAGCATCATTGTCCCAAGCTAAGTCATAGGCAGCATTGCTACCAGGTTTCGGCTCTAGGTAAGGGGAGAAGAGATCACAAACATGGCTTTAGAATAGTCGGTTGACCCAGACTAAGGCTGAACAGAATACACTTTTAACTCTGACTTGTCTGGGGCTGGGTGATGGATAACCATAAAGTTTGTTTACTGTAAATTGGAAGAAACATAGAATAAGATGTTTTAAAATACACAAAATAAAAATTGAGTATGTGGTTCACGAAAATTTAACCTCACTTTTACCTTATTTTTTTATATCTAGAAGTTTTGGGTAGTTTCCAGTATTTGAGAACCAACCAAGAGGCAGACAGACTTATATGGCCTGATTTTGGAGCCCAAGTTTTATCAATATCAGTACTGTTCATCCAAATTTTAAGAATTGTCACCTGAAAGATAAAATTAAAGTTTCAACTTAATCTCATTTTTACAAAGGAGCCAAAGTATTGTTTCCTACATAAAAGTGTCTGTGATCTAACCTATGTTAATGTTAAATTTTTACTGAAGTTATTTTCCTTTTAATAAGTAGTATTTAGGAAACCAATATGTGTTCCATGTGTAAATACTTGGCACTTGAAATTGAAGATTAGTGACCAAAAAAGCTTTTATAAACAGCTAAATTATCCATTCTCTCTCACTTTTGAGGGCAAATATTTACGTAGAGCCATTGTGATTTCAGGGAGAAAAACTAAACCACCACGTCCAGATTCCCCAGCCACTACACCAAACATATCTGTGAAGAAGAAAAACAAAGATGGGAAGGGTAAGTACTACTACTGTAATTTCCTTACAATATTTATAGATCAAGTAACATTCAGATTGCTCTAAAATATCTACATACTGTAAGTAGAAACCACTAATAATAACTGTATACTATAAGTAAAAAACACCAGATTTTATTGAAATGGATCTTATTGCTGCCACCTCCCACATACACAGTTATCACTTTCTGTAGAAATACTCGTAATGTAGCACAAGAAATCCATTAGGAGATTTTCACTTCCCTGTCAAAATTGTCTATCTTTTCATTTAATAATGAGTCTCTTGGAAGAATTCAGCCACATTAGGTTTTCAGTTCATAGGCACTTTATTACATTGTCCTGGAGTTTTAATATTTTCATAACTGCTTCCCAAATTTGAAGAAAATTGTTAAGGCTTATCTGCTGGCTCTTGATATAAAAAGAACAACTATTGAAAGATTTTTTACATTTCTTTTTCCTTTTCTTCTATGTAATAATGTTTCTTAAAGAGGCTGAAAGAAAATTTCTTACAATGCTTTCTCCCTAGGTCATCACAAATCTAATTGGCAGAATTGCTCTATTCGAATAATTTATGTGGGACTAATAAAAAGATCTATATTAGACTCTAGAAATTATGACCATTATATCACCAGTACTAACTGAGCTGTGTAATTTGTTTTATATAATTATAAATGGAACTTAATAAGACCTTTAGTTGTGTTTTATTGTGCCCTTTCAAATAAAGTTTTGATTCAGTTAAAAAGAAATTGCTTTTGTTTCAGGAAACACAATTTATCTTTGGGAGTTTTTACTGGCACTGCTTCAGGACAAAGCTACTTGTCCTAAATACATCAAATGGACCCAGCGAGAAAAAGGCATTTTTAAATTGGTAGATTCTAAAGCAGTATCCAGGTTGTGGGGGAAGCACAAAAACAAACCTGACATGAACTATGAGACCATGGGAAGAGCTCTCAGGTACGTGAAATTTCTGTAGTTCATTGTGTGAAGAATATTAATACTAGAAAGCAGGTAAGTTCTAAAAAGTCAGAGGGTTTTCTTTAGAAATGGTGAATTTTACTATTGAAGTGCTAAAACCCCACTACTTATAGAAGTGGGTGTTTAAATCGAAATATTATTTCAGTCTGGAAAAACGTTCTCCTTCCCCCCAAAATCTTCATGCAAATAATGGATATTTTATTTATGAAGAGATCAGAAAATGTTAAACTATCATCAGGCATTGTACATTGACCACAAGGCTCATATGTTTTGAGCCATTAAACTTAAATTCAGCACAAAATAACAAATGTTGGTAATGCAGGTACTTTATAAGAGGGTGCGTTTTTAAGCATGAACCTCAGGTATGATACATTATGTTGGAATAAATGAATGCTTCAAGAATAATGTTAACCATTGTGAAAATGTTGAACAGAGATACCTCTTCAACCTACTTTTAGTTTGTTTTCCTTTGATCATGTCATTTAGTCGTCAAGATCTGGATATGTTTGAGAAAAAGTTAGTGGAAACATCCAAATCTGATAACTTGATAATTTTTTAAACCAGAACTATTTAGTTACAGTTTGCATTTTATTTTTTAGCTCACAGTTGTTAGGTTCTTGATCTAAGTAGAATCAGTGACAAAACTTGAATCACATCTGTTTGTACATCATTAAGTTTTATATAGAAAATTGTTTCAGATTTACTGAATCGACTTTAAAACAGGTAGGGACATTATAGTAAGCTATGGAAGAGAAAATAACTACCCTTCATTTAGAAATTCTTTTCTCACTTGTTTGTTTCCAACTTTAAACTCTTGTTCATGATTACAAAAGTTTTGCTGTGTTGAATATTGTTTATGTTTAACCGAATACAATATTGATGAAATTGTCTGTTTCGAATAGGTACTATTACCAAAGGGGTATTCTGGCAAAAGTAGAAGGTCAGCGCTTGGTGTATCAGTTTAAGGATATGCCGAAAGACCTTATTTATATAGATGATGAAGATCCAAGTTGCAGCATAGAGTCTTCAGATCCATCACTGTCGTCAACAACCGCTTCGAGTAGGAACCCAGCAAGTCGATCGAGAGCATCTTCAAGTCCAGGAATAAAAGGAGGCGCCACTACAGTTCCAAAACCAGGGAATTCGAAAGCTGCAAAACCCAAAGATCCCATGGAAGCTGTGCAGCCGTCCGAGGCTCTGAGGACAGTACAGTCCACACAGACTCCGTATCCTACCCAGCTCTTCCGGACTATTCACGTGGTGCAGCCGGTACAAGCTGTTCCAGAGGCAGAAGCAGCCAGCAGCATGCCAGAGGAGACGTTAAATCCTTCCGTTCCGAGTATTAGGTGAGAAAGCTAAAGTGACCAGCGCAGATCATTGCGTCATGTTCTGTGACAAGAGTCATTATTGGTTAAATGTGTCAGGATTCAGAAGTGGAAATAAAAATGATAAAAATGATTTCAAGCTAGAACTTTTGGTCAACAGATTGTTTCAGCAGCAAGGCATCAGTCCTCTGATTTTATCAGTGATTTGTTGTTTTTAAACTTTGATAGCACTTGATGTGATTCTCCCAATTTGAATCAGTCCTATATAGCTTTGTATAACTGATTGATCTATATAAGAAGAGATCCACATACAAGAAAATCCAGGGAATGGTTTCAGATCTTTTGGGGGACAAAGTTAGAAGCTGTGAAAATTTAACATAAATTTACGTATAATGACCCTTTGGGATGCATTGAGTTCTAAGAAATTCACATTATTCCTTGGGAAGATAAGTCTTCTCAGATAGTATCCAGAATAGTCAAACAGGTTGGGAGTCCAGGAATCAGGTTTGTAGAGTGGCAGAATTGGAGGAATAGTTTTTTGGTTTAATCAAATCAAATCTGACTCATAACCCTAGAGACGACATATCTTAACAAAGTCTAACAACAACTTAGACCGTTTTTTTTGCAGAAACTTTTGACTGGTTTTGACTGATTTACAATGGGGAAAAAGGAGAAAGCCAGAAAATTAGTTGGACATTTTCAGGGTTCTGTTTTTTAGTTTCTACTGCTGTGAATTTCCAGAACATGACTTATAAGAGCCCTTCCAAATCCAATAAATATGATTCTTTTGATTATTTTTCATTAGCTGACTCCTGTCTTACAGTTGTATATTCTCGAGTATAAATGCTGGATTTTTATTCAGTTGACCTTGAAGTAAGCATTACCTAGAATCAAAACAGACCTATTAGACCATTCAGTCTTCCTTGTATGCTCCAGTAAACTTTTGACAAGTTTAAGAGAATTGAATTATATCTTAAATTATTGACATACGAGGGGTGTAGGTCACATTTTTCCTATCTTAATTAAACAAGTACTTATTTAACTATGTTTTCCCTTAAATATTTGTTTTCCTCCAAGTTCTGTTGGTTACTTACGATGACTGAATATCTGATTGGAATTATGTGGTTCCGCTCATCGTTTTCTAGGCTCTGTGTCCCTCTTTGTTGTCGTCGTGTTTGTGTTGATAACAAACATGCAGATCGCTGGGACTCCCTTCTTGGATGGATTCAGGTTTTTTTTTTTTTTTTTTAGCATCTCTGACCAAAGGTTCCTTTTTAGACCCTGAGAATAAAAACAAACCAGAAGAAAAACAACAATAACAAAAACACACAGCTCTAGCTCAGAAAGATTATAAATCATGATATTGTATTGGATAATTTACTACTGTGAATGTCAGTTTCTGAATAAGACTCAGTGCCAGGTATTAAAGGGTTGTAATAAAAAAACTTCCTGTGATTTTCAAGCTGTCTTTGGTATACCTTTCAGAACCTTCATTTTTACCTTCTCTGAGAGTTCTATGGGCTTCCCCTGTGGCCCAGAAGGTAAAAAAGAGTTCTGTGGACTCTGCCTGATTCCTCCTTCTCCTGTTTTTTTCTTTTCCAACCTCTGTGTTATCGATGCCTCTCATTATGTGATGTTTCTGACCAGAGCCATCCTTTGTTTAATGGGTCAAGAGCCAGCATTTGTGGTATTGCCTTCTTGCTGCTTTTGTTAGGTCTGTGTTGCATACAGAGAGTTGTCCAGTTTCTGTAGCTTCCACTGCCAGCTCTTGCTCTGCTCAGAATTCCTTCCAGCTGAAGCTGACTGCTTCCCTCTACCATGTTCTAGTACATAATCCAGGTTTTCAGGTAACTTTAATGCCTGTCTCCTGCTATCCATTTAAATCTGTAGAAGCTACCTTCTATCCACTATCCTTTTTCTAGCACCTAACATAGTCTGACACAGAATGCTCCTTCATATTCGTAGAATTTGTTTGGAAGTAGTATATATGATTCTTTATCTCCTTTCAGAATAATGAGTTCTCTAAGTGGACTACTTATAAAATGAACAAATACAAAATTTAACTCTTCAAACTTTAAAACACAATTTTTTATTCTTTTTTTTTTGACCGTGACTTGTGGCTCACAGTAGGGATCTTAGTTCCCTGACCAGGGATTGAACTAGGCCCATGGCAGTGGAAGTCTTAAGAACTGACCACTGGACCACCAGAGAATTTCCAGAACAATCTCTTCTTGTAGAAATTATCATGTATTTATATGACTATCTGTGTATCTACATTCATTTTTTAAAATTGGGGTATAGTTGCTTTACACTGTTATTAGTTTCTGTTGTACAGCGAAGTGAATCAGTTATATCCACATACATTCTTAATCATTTGTTTGATTTTAAAACAATTCTCTCTCTCACTTGGTTGTATTTTATTTTCCTCCCTCAAGTCCTACTTATCTTCACTGTAATTATGCCAACTTTTAACTGTAGAAATTTCAAATTATGGAAGGGTTGAAAGAGTACATTGAACACCTGTTTGCCATCCATCTGGATTTATAATTGATCTTTGTTTCTTTGCTTTCTCTCAATATTTATTGATGCCCTTTTTTTGTTTGTTTGGGTATTTGTCAAGTCAGTTGACATCACCATGACATTTCACCCCTAAATATTTCAATGTACAGCTCTTTAAGAATATAGACATCCCAAGTAACCATATTATCACTCCTAAGAAAAGTTACAGAAATTAGGCTATCTTTCTTGGCTAGTTTTTTAAAAAACCAAAGACCTTTGAAATATTTTTTTCTGTAGTTGAGAGAAGGTACAATACTTACAACTTAGTTCAGTTCAGTTTGTTTGCTCAGTTGTGTCCGACTCTTTGCGACCCCATGAATTGCAGCACGCCAGGCCTCCCTGTCCACCACCAACTCCCGGAGTTCACCCCAACTCATGTCCATCGAGTCGGTAATGCCATCCAGCCATCTCATCCTCTGTTGTCCCCTTCTCCTCCTGCCCCCAATCCCTCCCAGCATCAGGGGCTTTTCCAATGAGTCAACTCTTCGCATGAGGTGGCCAAAGTATTGGAGTTTCAGCTTTAGCATCAGTCCTTCCAATGAACACCCAGGACTGATCTCCTTTAGGATGGACTGGTTGGATCTCCTTGCTGTCCAAGGGACTCTCAAGAGTCTTCTCCAACACCACAGTTCAAAAGCATCAATTCTTTGGCACTCAGCTTTCTTCGCAGTCCAACTCTCACATCCATACATGACTACTGGAAAAACCATAGCCTTGATTAGATGGACCTTTGTTGGCAAAGTAATGTCTCTGCTTTTGAATATGCTGTCTAGGGTGGTCATAACTTTCCTTCCAAGGAGTAAGCGTCTTTTAATTTCATGGCTGCAATCACCATCTTATGAATTAAATTTAGGTTAATTATTAAATTAATGTAACAGGAACTGATAACTTTCAAAGCACTCTATATTTCATATACTTTATGTATATTAAAATATAGAATCCTTATTGCACAACGAGATATAGGTAATATTCAGTATTCCTATTTTACAGTTGGGGAAACCGATGCAAAGAGAGGCCAAGGAGCCTGGTCACAGGTGGAGATAGTGGTGGAGATAATGTTTTAATACAAGCAATTTAGTCTAAATCAGTGAACTTAATGATCTGATATACTCTCAGTTAATTCACACAATCACAAGAATTATTTACTTATTTACAGAGAAGTAGCAACATATTTTTTCTCCATTTTTTCCTTTACTCATTTCTTCTTATCTCACACAATTGCCCATAGAATTATCCCTCAGTATCCTCAGGGGATTATTTCCAGAACTCCCTTCAGATTCCAAAATCTGAGGTTGCCTCTTATGTAAAATGGCTAATATTAGCATATAACCTCCATATAGCCTCCCATATACTTTAAATTATCTCTAGATTACTTATCATACCTAATACAGTATAAATGCTATGTAAATAGTTGCCAGCATGTGGCAGATCATTCAAGCTTTGCAATTTGGAACTTTCTGGAATTTTGGGGGAGGTGAGGCTGGATATTTTCACCTGGGGATATCCAGACTCACATGGATATTTCTGGGGGAGGTTGGTGGAATACATGGATGTGGAGCCATGAGTATGGAAGGCCGACTGTGTCTATGTTGAAATTGATTAAACTTTTCTTAATTGATTTATGGTATATGTATTCAGGTTTACAAATCTTAACTTTGGCTTCACAAAAATAAACCTCTAGTAAAGTATTTTCCTAAAATTGTCCCTTGGTAAACTTGGAGGTCCATATACCTACCAAGTATAACTTGTTTCTCTGCAATGTTTTTCCAAGCACTTAGTTTGTCTTGCTGCTGCTGCTAAGTCGTTTCAGTCGTGTCCGACTCTGTGCGACCCCATGGCAGCCCACCAGGCTCCCCCGTCCCTGGGATTCTCCAGGCAAGAACACTGGAGTGAGTTGCCATTGCCTTCTGCAATGCATGAAAGTGAAAAGTGAAAGGGAAGTAGCTCAGTCGTGTCCGACTCTTAGCGACCCCATGGACTGCAGCCCACCAGGCTTCTCCATCCATGGGATTTGGGTCTTTTAAATAAATTAGCCTCTAAAAATATCAATATATAATGTATGTGCAAGTGAAGTTGCTCAGTCGTGTCCAACTCTTTGTGACCCTGTGGACTGTAGCCCACCAGGCTCCTCAGTCCATGGAATTTTCCAGGCAAGATTCCTGGAGTGGGTTGCCATTTCCTTCTCCAGCGTATCTTCCCAACCCAGGGATCGAACCCAGGTCTCCCACACGGCAGGCAGACGCTTTACCATCTGAGCCACCAGGGAGCTCCTATATAATGTATAGGTTACTTTAAAAGCCATATAATGGAGTAGGAATTGTTGAGCATAAAATTCTCGCCCTACAATCCTTGTCAATTATTAGATATGACATTGGATTATATTAACCAACTGTTCTGTTTTCTCATCTGTAAACTAAAGATGATATTATTTAACCTGACAGGTGGTTGTAACAATTAAATGATGCTTCCTGACAGCTGAGTAGATATTCAGCAAAAGCCAAATATTATATTGTATATCTTTCTTAGCTTCAGAAAGTTTGAAGAATTTTAAATAACCAATATTGTACCAGTTGGTTACAAACAGCTTGGGCTTTTTAGAAGTAGTTAACTGTAATGTAACCTTTGTTGTGCAATATAATTATAAGCAGACACAACTGACAGTTTAATAATTAACTAAGAAAAAAATAGTTTTAATTCCTGTGGTTGGGAAAAGGCTGCATAATATTTAATCCTTTAATCTCTGAATTTTTTATTAGCGAAAATTTATTGTTTTATAATTTGTTCAAATAGCCAGTATATTTACATTGCAGGTATTTTGGGTCAGTGTATATATTTCCTGGCAGATGGCAGTCAGATGCCCAGGAAAGGGCCCTCTTTTTCTGACTTCAATAAAAGGCATTGAATGTCTCATGGTAGCCCTGATTAACAACGTGGAACTTTTCCGAGTAGATTATTGGTTATGCCATACCTGAGAGAGGGAAAGAGAAAGGGGTGTGTGAGCGTATTAGAGTTGTAACTCCCTGCTGTTTAAAAATCTAATAGTAAGCATCCCGCTTTACTTGAAGTTATTCAGGACTGAAGTGACAGTATGTTGTAACGATTAAGCGCATAGGCTCTGTAGTTGGCTGATCCCTTTTCTTATCTAACTGCTCACCTTATGCGAGCTGTTCAGCTTCTTTCTGCATTAATTTTTTCATGTGGAAAATTGTGATAATAATACTGATTTGGTGGCCAGGCTATGCATATTCATAGACACATTCTGTATGCTTTCCATGTGCCAAATTCTATTTTATCTGTATTGTACGGGTACATGAGCTCTTGGCATGGGAAGCTCTTGGATCTTTTTTATTTAAAAAATGGTATCAGTCTGTAGGGTCAGTTACCATTTGCAGGCTTAGATTCTACCCAGGATATCCTGATTTTAGGCAGGCAGGAAAAAAGAGAGGTACAGTGTAGTTTGGAGAAGTGCCCTAGTTCCCAAAGTTATTCTATATCCTTCCAACTCATCACTGCCTGCCCACTAGTATTAGTATACCTGGCCTTTATTCCTGGCCGTACCCTGCCAACCTAGTAAATCTCCATTACCTGACTCGCACTCTCTTCTAGCAGTGTCCTTCAAAAGGGCTGCTGACATCCTGCTGTGGACGGATTCTCACAGTGGTGACTGTGGTGGCAGACTGAACTTGAGGAACAGTATCCTGCAGGTGTGGGTGTGGGCTCCAGCTAGTCCGGGCCTTTCTGCCTCCTCTTAGTTTCTCCTGAGTTGTACAGAGCCATCTTCCACCTTATCCACTTGGTTTCTGCTCTAGAATTTCATTTTTCACATGAGACAGGCCACATAACTGTCACTTGCTAAAATTTACCTGTGATGGTCTCCTGGCAATCATTGGCATTTCGTTTATGGGGACTAATACGGCCCTTAGCCATCTGAAGTAGCAGTCCTCTCCCTTTTGTAAAATAGCTTTACAGAATTCAGAGGAAACACAGTTGAGATCCATATGCTGAGTTTGTTCAACATTTGTTTTGTACTGACAATAGCCGTGAGTATATAAAGTTCACAGCTGTGAACTTTAAAAATTAGATTGACTTGTAATACCATTTATGTACCTCTTTTCTTCAATAAATAGAGTTAACAACTTAAACTGGATTTTATGTTAAAATTGTATCTTTATGATTAAAATTTGTGCAGATTACTTGAGCTGAGAAAACACACCTCTAAAACAACCTTTGTTTATTTTTGCCAAGATTTTGCCTTACCTTTTGTTCTCTCTGCCGTCCTAAAGAACCCTCATGAGTTAATCATATTCATGACTTGTTTTATGTAATATGAGCCGTGAATTATTAAAATTCTTCTCATAATTCTATCACATATACATGTAAGGTTGAAGTATTGTTTAATTTTAGTTAATTGAGTGTTTTCTCTATATAATAGAAAAGTGAAGTCGCTCAGTCGTGTCCGACTCTTTGCGACCCCATGGACTGTAGCCTGCCACGCGCCTTCGTCCATGGAATTTTCCAGGCAAGAATACTGCAGTGGGTTGCCATTTCCTTCTCCAGGGGATCTTCCCGACCCAGGGATCGAACCCGGATCTCCCACACTGCAGGCAGACTCTTTACCGTCTGAGCCAAAACAGGTTGAAAACAATTATAATCATGTGAAGTTTGGTAATCTGGTTGGACTTATAGGTGACATTATTCCTCAAATATTAAAATGATAGTGGATCCAGTGTTTATTTAAAAATTCCTAATTTTCGAAAATTACCTGGCAGTCCAGTGGTTTGGGCTCTGCATTTTGCCAAAGGCCAGAACTGATCCCTGATCAGGTTACTAAGATCCCACAAGCTGCATGGTGCAGCATAAAAATATATATATATATATATATATATATATATATTTTCCTAAGTCAGGCAGCTTATGTATAACTTCTTTGGGAGACATTTTGATATCCTCCTTCAACAAAAAATTGCTTCCCCATTTGTGTTAATATAGTGCTTTATACAGACTTTTTTTTCACAGATGGCATTATAGTTAATGGACTGAGAGTTTTTTGTTGGCCATTTCTGTATGTGCAGTGTTTAATGCTGGGTCTGGCACAATGTTTTTGTTGCGTTGGCAATAACAGGAAGGAGCATTTGAAATGAATAACTCATGTTTTGTTCAAGTGACTTGTCAAGTGTTGTTTTCAACAATCTAGAATATGCTTATTTCCTCACTTTTATTTCGTAATCTCAATAGGACCATACAGACTCCAGCCCAAGTTCCAGTGGTGGTATCTCCTGGGAATCAGCATTTGCACACGGTAACACTCCAGACAGTGCCAATCACAACAGTGATAGCCAGCGCAGATCCATCGTCAGCTGCTGGATCTCAGAAATTCATCTTACAAGCCATCCCATCCTCACAGCCCATGACAGTCCTCAAAGAAAACGTGGTGCTCCAGTCACAGAAGCCGGGCTCCCCTCCCTCCATCGTCTTGAGCCCAGCCCACGTGCAGCAGGTCCTCACCAGCAGTGTCCCGCCCGTCTGCAACGGAACCGTCAGCGCGGCTTCGTCACCGTCCTTCAGTGCTACCACGCCCATGGTGACCTTTTCTCATCACAGTTCACAGCTGGTTGCTCACCCACCTGGCACTGTAATCACTTCAGTTATCAAAGCTCAAGAAGCAAAAACTCACATACAGGAAGAAGTGAAAAAGGAGGTTGAAGATAATGAGGAACAAGGCACTGAAGACGCTGAGCAGCAGCCACAGCCTTACGTGATGGTGGTGTCCAATGGATTTCCTTCTCAGGCAGCTGTAAAAAACGAACTCCTGGAGCCCAGTTCCTTCTGAGGAAGACGCCAAAGGAATTACAGATGGCTGGTTTTTAACTGAACATTTTCGATTGTATGCAAACTATTGATTCTAAGATAAATCCTCCAAACTTTCCTCATTTTGTAGTTACTTGTTAAAAATTAGTAACAGTTAATTTTGAATTTGTTAGATGAGGGGGGAAAACCCAGATATTTCTGTTTGTTCTCCAAATGTTTCACAATTCAGTTGTGAAGGAACAGGCATCTTATACTATGAAGACAGTCTTTTGAGATTTTTTTCCAGTGGTTATATGATAAGCATTTTACAAGCACCATTTTAAATTTTATACTGCATTAGCTTTTCTGATTCTTTTGTAAATACAATACTTAAATGTAAGACATCAGGAAATTTATATAGGAGCTGTTTTCATTCCACTCGTATCACAGGTTAAGTCTTGACTCTTTGAAATGCAAGACACCTATTTTATGCTTTGTTAAAATTATGATTTCACTTAGATCGACTTTAGTTTGTTGCACTCTATGTTGAGCTATGCCTATGTAAAATATAACTTTAAAAACCAAAATGTGCCCGTGATAGGGCTGAACCGTTTCAGAAGCAGGATAATAGAAAAGCATCAGCCTAAGAGTGGTTCTCCTGCTGACTAGCTGTGTAACCTTGGGCAAGCCATTTGATCTTCTGGGCCTCCTAAGAGGAATGGTGTATTGGATTAGACTCCAACTCCTATCTAGTTCCTATCTAGTTCTCCAATTTCCCATCTAGTTCTAAATTTTATGATTCTAACTCCTACATTTTATCAATTTATCAAATTTATCATTTAGTATCAATTAAAACATTATCAGCTTATCTCCTAATGTAAATATAACTAAAATATTACAGAAAATTAATGGTCCTAAAAAAATTCACTTTTCTATTATCTGTAAGACCTGCTATGAACCTGAATTCTTCCTAAATAGTTTGTTCCTTAACTGTTTAGGCCCCTGTGCACTGTGATCCACTAGTAAACTTATGTTCTGAGTGCTAAATGATATACTGCTATCCTGAAAGAGTCAGGGCTCTTTAAGGGCCCAGAAAGCAACCAAGCCTTGGCTAATCTGACTGAGTAGTCAATTGCAATAAAACCATAATTGCTTTGTATTTTGGATCTTTTTTTTAATTGGGAGTGGGGGAGGGGAATTACATACAAAGATAATATACATTATATATCCATGTTTCTAGATTACTTTTTAGATTACTTTTTCATCTGTAAATAATGTACATTTAATTTCACAAGAAAAATTGTTTCCTGCAAATTTTTTAGTATAGCAAAAAGCAATTTTTGTAGGTGAAAAAATCATTGTGTTTAGAGGTCTAATGTTATGTTTTCATATTACAGAGTGAATTTGTATTTAAACAAAAATTTAAATTTTGGAATCCTCTAAACGTTTTTGTATCTTTAATTGGTTTATTATTAAATAAATCATGTAAAAATTCTGTTTTTTTGTTTTCAAGCTAGTGTTTCTTAATACAAAATGTTACTAGTATAACAATGTTACTAAATGTTTATATAATAGTCAGATAAGATTTGCGGAATGTTATCTTCTCAGTTTTCCTTTCTACTGTGCCAAATGGCAGTTTCCAGACATGACACCATGGATTACCAGGCTCCAAAAATTAGAAAATAAAATATTCCCAGCAATAATATTAAACACACTTAAAAAAACAAGTTTTCTAATTAGAAATTAGATCAGTTAATTGTTAAACTCAGAAAACATAGAAACAGAAAAATGTAAGAAAATGAAAATCTCAATCCAATACCTCTGTCAGTTCAGTTCAGTTCAGTTCAGTCGCTTAGTTGTGTCCGACTCTTTGCGACCCCATGAATCACAGCATGCCAGGCCTCCTTGTCTGTCACCAACTCCCGGAGTTCACTCAGACTCACATCCATCGAGTCCGTGATGCCATCCAGCCATCTCATCCTCTGTCGTCCCCTTCTCCTCCTGCCCCCAATCCCTCCCAGCATCAGAGTCTTTTCCAATGAGTCAACTCTTCTCATGAGGTGGCCAAAGTACTGGAGTTTCAGCTTTAGCATCATTCCTTCCAAAGAAATCCCAGGGCTGATCTTCAGAATGGACTTGTTGGATCTCCTTGCAGTCCAAGGGACTCTCAAGAGTCTTCTCCAACACCACAGTTCAAAAGCATCAATTCTTCAGTGCTCAGCTTTCTTCATAGTCCAACTCTCACATCCATACATGACTACTGGAAAAATCATAGCCTTGACTAGACGGACCTTAGTCAGCAAAGTAATGCCACTATACCTAGTAGTAACTTCCACTTAGTCATTTCTTCATGTCACTTAATATTTTTCTGAAATATGGTTTTGAAAGGAGCATTCTTATCTCTGAAGATGGAAGCAGAGAAAAATGTGAAGGAGCAGGCCTCACTGGTTTTCTTGTTTACTACCCTTAGCTTATACCCTTCTGTTCCACTGTTTTTCTACAACTTTCCATTCTTCATCAAACCTAGTATATGTATATGTGTACTGGGGAGATGGGTGATCAAAGTGTAATATATATATACACTTTCTTATATTCTTTTCCATTGCGTTATGTCACAGAATATTGAAAACACTTCCCTATGCGATCCATTATGAGCTGGTTGTTTATCCATTCTATAATGGGTAGCTTGCCTCTGCTAATCCCAAACTGCCGCTCTTCCCCTCCCCTGCTCCCTTCCCCCTTGGCAACCACTAGTCTGTTTTCTATCTGTGAGTCTGTTTTTGTTCTGTAGATGTTGCTGGTTTTTACCATATTTTAGATTCAACATGTAAGCGATACGATAAGGTACTTGTGTTCCTCTCTTTGACTGACTTTGGTTGCTATGGCAATCTTTCAGTCCATCTGTGTTGTTGCAAATGGCATTATTTCATTCTTGTTGACGGCTAGTATTCCATTGTATATAATGTACCACATCTTTATCCCTTCATATGTTGATGGACATTTAGTCCATTCATTCTTAACCCTCTGTAGTAGTTCATTTACCCTATTACCCTGAAATTACTGTTGCAAAGGTCACTAAAATAGCCATCAATTTCCATATTGCCAATTCTCTTTTTTGACCTTTCCAATATTTGATAACCTTTTAAAACTCACTGTTTCTTCAATTCTCTATTGTCTTTACTGTGCCGACTCTTTCCTGTCCTCTTCTTACCTTCATAATCATTTCTTAGTGCTACTCCAGAGACTCTCAAAGGCCAGAGTTCTCCCAAGTTTTATCTAAAGATCACTGTTCTCTGTCTCTGTGTCTTCACCTTGTCCCTCTTCAGTGCATTCTTCTCCAGCCCAACAGGTGAACATATTAATAAATAGATAGAAATAGATATATATTTAATTATACTTAGCCATTCAGTGGTTCTTTACAGTCTTCAGATGGAGTTGAGGGCCTGCATGGTCTCACCTTTTTTTTTTCCCCTTGGTCTCACCTCTTCTGGATCCCAGTACAAGTATCTTCAAATTTTACTCTCCAAATCATACCATCAGGTAGGTCTGCTGCTGCTGCTAAGTCATGTCAGTCGTGTCCGACTCTGTGCGACCTCATAGACCGCAGCCTATCAAGCTCCCGTCCCTGGGATTCTCCAGGCAAGAACACGAGTGGATTGCCATTTCCTTCTCTAATGCATGAAAGTGAAAAGTGAAAGTGAAGTCGCTCAGTCGTGTCTGACTCTTCGAGACCCCCATGGACTGCAGCCTACTAGGCTCCACTGTCCATGGGATTTCCCAGGCAAGAGTACTAGAGTGGGTTGCCATTGCCTTCTCCGCAAGTAGGTTTGGGATGCTTTTAATTGCAAGGAATGAAAAATCCTATTCACAATTATGAAACAGTACAAAACTCGTTAGAAGTTTTCCAAGTTGGCTAACTCAGGAGCACAGTAGTGATCCTGAGCAACCAGCTTGCTTCCCTCTTTCTGCTTTACCACCCTATTATTTGGGGTTTGCTTCCAAAATGGCTCCTGCTATGGATGCAAGATATCTACAGTAGTTCTTCTGTGTTTCTGTTTATCAGTAAGGAAACCTTTCCCAGAGCACCCTAAGCAGCCATCTTTTCAGAGCTAGGTTGGTCATATACTCCTTAAGGCTAACCACGGCTGGGCAAGGATGCAGGATTACCATAGATGAGTTAGTCAATGTGTTGGGGAGATAGGCGGTCAAGCACAATTGGGCTCCACAGCAAGGAATCCGGGAGGGATGATGGAGCCCATACATCTACTTCCAAAAATGCTCACACCTACAGGAAACATGATTTCTCTCATGTGTTTCCTGGAGCTATGAGATCAGCCAGTTACCTCACCCAGTTACTTGACCCAGTTTCATGACCGGGATCTTTTGAGGTGATGCAGTCCTCTTTTTCAGATCGGCTGTGTCTCCCTGGTTTCTTGTCTTCCACAGCCACACCTCGTATGAGCACTGGGGAGAAATCTCTTCCCAAGCCGTCTCAGCTTTAGCATACATTTCTTGATGGTGTAAGCTTGATGTCCTATCTCAGGGCCACCCTTTCCCCTTGTGTGTTGTGTCTTCAATGTCCCCCATCCTGCCTCTTTCATCTGCCTGATTATACATACCAGAATCTGTTCTGTAGCATCACACTTCCGAACACCTAACTGTCAGTTTCGGTTCCTGGTTTTTAGCAACAGAGATGGATTCTGGTATTTTCAGTATAAAAGAAACTTCATCAGAAGAATATTGTGCAGCTCACAGAATAGAAAGGCTAGAGAATCAAGGTCAATCTGAGTCACACAGCTAAGAACAAATCACAAATCTGTACTGCACAACTGGTCTACCTGTAGCCACTGTTGGCAAAGCGCCTGAACACTGAACTCTGTACCGCTATCTCTACTGCTTCAAAAATCTGATCTTGAAACAAGTGCTGCTTCATCCTGAGAGAATAAGCAAGTACTTCCTTGACTCCTTGTGTTAACTACCAATTTATGTGATTGGCTACCCCAAAGAATGACTGATACCCTCTTTCAGGGCAAACCCAGATTTCTGTGGGATACACAGCTTGGTGATTGGATGGGTGAGGGGGAAAACAGAAAATGAGAACACGAGATTAGAGGGTCTGATGGGGCTGTATTTCCCCACTCTGTGTGCCCCCTTTAGTTCCTGGGCCTCTGCACGTGCTGTCACCCCACTTGGTACTGTTGCTCTCATTCTATTTGGCTAACACCCATCCGTTCTTCAGGCCTCAACTTAGATATTACTTCCTCTGAGAGCTTTCTCTGAGTTCCTAAAAATTCCCCACTACTGTCATAGAGCCCTTTTTTCATAAATATATTTTTTAGCCACACAATGAACTATGAGGGATCTTATTTCCCCAACCAGGGATTGAACCCAGGCCCCCAGCAGGGAAGCATGGAGTCCTAACCACTCGACCACCAGAGAATTCCCAGAGAGCCCTTTAATTTCTCTCATTTGGGCAGATTATACTATAATACTTTTCATACTGTTCATGGGGTTCTTAAGGCAAGAATACTGAAGTGGTTTGCCATTCCCTTCTCCAGAGAACCACATTCTGTCAGACCTCTCCACCATGACCCGCCCGTCTTGGGTGGCCCCACACGGCATGGCTTAGTTTCATTGAGTTAGACAAGGCTGTGGTCCGTGTGATTAGATTGACTAGTTTTCTGTGATTATGGTTTGTGTGTCTGCCCTCTGATGCCTCTTGCAACACCTACCATCTTACTTGGGTTTCTCTTACAGAGAGAAACACAGACATGTTTTTTCTAGAAGTTTTACAGCTTTAACATTTAGGTCCATAATCCATTTTGTTAGTTTTTGTAGATTATGCAAGGTATGAATTGAAGTTCACTTTTTTTTTTTTTGGTACCAAATTTGTTGAAAAGATCAACCTTTTCAATTGAAAAGTCTGAGAAGACTAACTTATTCAACAATCTTTTCTGCCCTGAATTACCTTTGGACCTTTGTTGCAAATCAGTTGTATATATTCATATGAGTCTACTTAGGGACTCTGTTCTTTGCTACTGATTTGTCTGTCTTTGTACCAACACACAAGGTGGATGTGTTGAAATCAGCTAGTGTTAATTCTCCAACCCTATTACTTGGCCATTCTGAGTCTTTTACATCTCCATTTGAATTTCAGAATCAGTTTGTCGACTTATAAAATGGAAGAAGTCTTTGAGATTTTGACTGTGATCAGGTTGAATCAATAGATCAATTTGGGAAGACCTGACATTTTAATATTGAGTCTCATATTCATGAACATAGACTATTTCTCCATTTGTTTAAGTGTTCTTTGATATCTCTCAGCAACATTTTGTAATTCTCAATGTATATGTTTTGTACATCTTTTGTCAGGTTTAATTTTCAGTATTTAATAGTTAATGCTATTGCAGATATCATTTTTAAAATTTCAAATCGATTGTTCATTGCTGACTTTGTTTTTCTCTTTTCTCCCTATTTTATTGAAGCATAACATGCACAAATCTTAAATGTGTTCAGTTCAGTTCAGTTGCTCAGTCGTGTCCAACTCTTTGCAACCCCTATGAACCACAGCATGCCAGGCCTCCATCCATCACCAACTCCCAGAGTCCACCCAAACTCATGTCAATTGAGTCAGTCATGCCATCCAACCATCTCATCCTCTGTTGTCCCCTTCTCCTCCTGCCCTCAATCTTTCCCAACATCAGGGTCTTTTCAAATGAGTCAGCTCTTTGCATCAGGTGGCCAAAATATTGGAGTCTCGGCGTCAACATCAGTCCTTCCAATGAACACCCAGGACTGATCTCCTTTAGGATGGACTGGTTGGATCTCCTTGCTGTCCAAGGGACTCTCAAGAGTCTTCTCCAACACCACAGTTCAAAAGCATCAATTCTTCGGTGCTCAGCTTTCTTTATAATCCAACTCTTACATCCATACATGACTACTGGAAAAACTATAGCCTTGACTAGATGGACCTTTGTCAGCAAAGTAATGTCTCTGCTTTTTATTATGTTGTCTAGGTTGGTCATAACTTTCCTTCCAAGGAGTAAGCGTCTTTAAATTTCATGGCTGTAGTCACCATCTGCAGTGATTTTGGAGCCCCCCAAAATAAAGTCAGCCACTGTTTCCCCATCTATTTGCCATGAAGTGATGGGACCAGATGCCATGATCTTTGTTTTCTGAATGTTGAGCTTTAAGCCAACTTTTTCACTCTCCTCTTTCACTTTCATCAAGAGGCTCTTTAGTTCTTCTTCACTTTCTGCCATAAATGTGTAACTCGAAAAATTTGACACCTGAATGAAAGTTACTCAGTTGTGTCTGCCTCTTTGCAACCCTATAGACTGTGGCCACCAGGGTCCTTTATCCATGAAATTCTCCAGGCAAGAATACTGGAGTGGATAGCCATTCCCTTCCACAGGGGATCTTCCTGACCCAGGTATTGAACCTGGGTCTCCTGCATCATTAATGTAATTATCACCCTAGTCAAGATGTATAACATTTCCCACATCAATAAGTCATTCTCAGGGCCCTTCCCAGCCATGAGATCATTCTTTGATGTCCCTCACAACGTTTCTCCTCTTTATATAAATGGGACTCAACTAGGATGTACTCTGGCTTCTTTAACTCAATATTATGTGTGTGAGGTTCATCCATATTGTTGTGTGTACTGATAATTTATTCTTAGTCTTTGCTCTGTAGTAGTTTTCTTCTGCGAAAGAACATTTACATTATTTCCAATTTTTGTTGGTAATGCTACAATCAGTATTTTTGTACATGAACGCAAGAATTCTTTTCTCTTGGGCATATGCCTACTGGTAAAATTCTTGGGCAAGATGGTATGTGTATGACTAGCTTTAGTAGATAGTGTCAACGTTTTCTAAAGTAGCAATACCAATTTATACTCTTACTAGCAATATATGAAAGTTATAGGTGCTCCATATCCTTGTCAGTGCTTGGCACTGGAACTCCTTTTAATTTAAGCCATTTTGGTGGGAGTGTTTAGTACCAAATTATTATTTTACTGTCCCTTGATACAGCTATTGATGTAGAACTTCTTTTCATATGCATATTGGCCATTTTGAGAACAACTGAAAACCAACCAAACTAATTAACACTACCATACTAAAGAAAAATACACATGGTCACTTCAATCAAGGCAGAAAAAGCATTTAATATTGAATGCTTTCTTCCTAAGTGTTACAACCAGGACAGGAAGTCCATCATCACTACTTCTATTCAACACTATAGTAGACATCCAAACCAGTGACAACCAGCAAGAAAAATAAAAGGTATAATGACTGCATAGGAAGACGTTTACCCATCTATTCACAGATGACAAGACAGTGAAATGACAGAAATTCTAAAAGAATCTACAAAATATTATATAATAAGGGAAATTACATACAAGAAATAATAAATGAACTTATCAAGATTGTTGACTATAAGGTCAATATGTAAAAATCAGCAGTGTTTTAACAAAAACTAGCAACAAACAAATAGAATATTAAAAACTTAAAATGCCATTTAAAAAGCATAAAAAACCCCAAATACCCACGAATAAATATAATGAAAGATATGTAAGACCTCTCCACTGTAATCTACAAAACACTGCCAAGAGAAATTAAAGACTACTTAAATAAATGGAGAAGTATATTACATTCATGGATTGGAAGAAATACAAAGATGTCAGGAAAAAAAATGGAGGCAACCAAAATGTCCATTGACAGATCAATAGATAAAGAAGATGTGGTATACAGATACACAATAGAACGCTACTCAGCCATAAAAGAGAACGAAATAATGCCATTTTTTTTTTGCGGCAGTATGGACAGGTCTACATAGATTACTCTACTAAGTGAAGTCAGGCAAAGACAAATATCATATGGCATCACTTATATGTGGAATCTAAAATATGATACAAATGACCTTATTTAAAAAGCAGATACTGACAGACATAGAAAACAAACTTATGGTTACCAAAGAGGAAAGTGGAGGAGGGAAAAATAAGGAATATTTATCTATCTGAATCACCTGTGTACAACAGAAAGTAACATGACGCCATAATTAACTATATTTCAATTTTAAAAAATACTAGGATGTCAGTTTTCCCCAAATAAATTGATCTATAGATCCAATGTAAGGTCAATTAAAATCCTAGTAGAGTTTTTATAATTGTTTTTTTGGAAATTGACAGGTTCATTCTAAAATTTACAATCAAATGGAAATGTTTTATAAAATATATAAAATAATATAAATACAAGGGACTTTGACTAGCCAAGATTACCATGGCAATATTGAAAAAGTTATAGGGCTTTAAGACTTATAAAGCTACATTAATTAAGATAGTGTGGGACACGGTTAGGCAGACCAATGGCATGAGAACCTGGAAATAGACCCTCATATATCTGGTTATCTACTTTACAACAATCGTGCCATAAATATTTACTGGGGGAAAGAGCAAATGACAGTCTTTTCAGGAAATAGGTCTGGGTCAATTGGATATCCATAGAGGTGGGGGGAGGGGAATTTTGATCCTGACTTCAAACCTTTTATAAAAATGAATAAATCTGGCTGTGAAAGGTAAAAATGTAAAGCATTTAAGAAAACACAGGTAACTAATTTCACGGTTTTGAAGCAGGCAAAACCTTATGTATGACACAGAGAGAATCGATCACAAAAAAGAAAGATCAGCAAATCCAGTTTTACTTCAATTATTTCTGTTATTCTCACCACACCCTACAATCACTGACCTATTTAAGAGACATTTTGGTTCAGGGGTGAAGAATCCACCTCCCAGTGTAGGAGCCCTGGGTTCGATCCCTGGGTGGGGAAGATCCTTTGGAGAAGGCAGTGACAACCCACTCCAGCCTTGTCTGGGAAATTTCATGGACAGAGGAGACTGGACGGCTACAGTCCCTGGCGATGTAAACAGTCAAACCCCACTGAGCAGTGAGCACACATTGGCCTGCGGTACAGCAGTTGTCTCCCAACAACTGTTCTGTTCCCTTTAATCATTCTTCTATTGTTGTTGTCCAGTCGTGTGTCTTCCATAGTACAGACAGAATAACAAACAAAAATGTAAATTTAACCGTTAATGCCTTTTTCGAGTAACAATCCTATAATGGTTTAGCATCTTTAAGTGAATTCCATTCAAACTTCTCAGCGGAGTACACCTAGTCCTTATGACCTAGCATGTACCTACCTCTCCAGTCTGCTTCTAGCTTGAATTTTGGCTCTACAATTTGAGTTCACATCATCACTTTCTAACACGCATCCTATTCTGTCTGAATTGCCTTTTCCCTTTCCTTCCACTAATTAGTCTTCTTACCAGACTGAGGCTCAGTTTTACAACCTATGAGGACTCCATCCGTATACATTATATTCAGTTGTGTCCCTTCTTGCTATCACATCAATGACTACGGCCCTTTCATTTTTAGCCTTTAGAACAAAACTGGAGGGTGTTACCACCACTGAATCCCCGGACTTTTTAAGTTTAGATTTCGGATGGAGCAGATACTCCAGTTCAGTTCCTTGTTCGTCTCTATGAACGAGCGGCTCACTCCCACGCCTTCCTGCTCCCCGGCTCCCGCCGCGGTGGAGTTAGCTCTAAGTTTCTTCTGTTGGAATTGCACGGGTCGAGGGGCACTGAGGGAGGAGGGTCGGACCCGCTGAGTGGAAAGTAGAGCGGCACTGAGAAAAACTTCAGGCTCCCTTTCTCCCTTCAGCGCCTTCGGATCGAACACATTTTTCTTGTGTCTGGAAGTCAAGTGGGGAGAAAGCCTCAGCCTGTGAAGTTCTGGGGAACCGCGCGGTCCGCCCGAACCGGAATCAAAAGGCGTTAACTCCAGTCTAGCCATTGTGAGGGCAAAGCGACTCCCAGCGAGCCCGAGGCCCTCAGGGCTCCCGGCGCCAGGATCCCGGCGTCAACGGGCCACCCTCCGGAAGTGGCTCCCGGAAAAGAACACGTAGCCGAGAGCGTCACGGGTCGCGAAAGCCATGGCTGCCTCTGGGGAGCCATGATGAGAGCCATAGGGGAAAATGGAGCTCGACGTGCCGTGTGTAATTGACAAACGTACAAACGTCTCCCAAACACCACAGGTTCCTGAGGGTAACTGTATGGTCCAAGGGTCCTACTGAGTTACCGCGCGCGGAGGCTCTCGGGTAGTGCGTGCGAGCACTAGGACCGAGGGCGAGCGTGGCCCGCCGCGGCCTCCGTAACCATGGCTGCGGTGGGGCGGGGCCTGCGCGGTCGGTCAGCGGCCGGGGGGGCGGGGTCCGGAGAGTCGGTCCTCCAAGGTCCCAGCCCGCCCCGCGCCCGCGTTTCGCCTCCTCTCCCTCCTCCCTTCAGCACGCTGCGCGGCTGCTCGTTGGCTACTTAGGACGGAAGCTCGGTGGGTGATTCTCCAGAAGTTTCCCCCTTGGGCGGCGGCGGTGGCGGCGCTGGTAACCCCGGGAAGAGCGGCTCCGGCAGCGGGAACCCTGACGATTAGAGATGGCGGCGGCGGCGGCGGGCCCTGCGGCAGCCGCGAGGTGCGTGTCTTTCCTTCTCTTTGGTGTAATTGGCATCCCCCCGCCCCTTTCTTTGGTTCGTGAGCCCTTCTTGAAGTCGTTCTTTTCCTGGCAGGTTGTTCCGGAGTTTCTCAGATGCCCTCATCGAGCAGGACCCCCAGGCGGCGTTAGAGGTGAGACAGCCTTTGCCCCGGGGCAGGCGGTCGCGTCGGCTTCCTCCCGGCTCTGTCTTCCGGGGGTCGGGGCCGCTGCTTCTCCTTTGGGTCAACCTCCGATGTTGACAGCCTCCGCCCCTTCTTTTTCTGCCCCGCGGCGGCCTGGTTACATTAGATCCTTCGTCGTGTCCCCTTTCCACCCCTGGTCCCTTTATGCATCCTTGGAGCTCCGTAGCGTACGTAACCTTCTTCTGTCTTAGGGGTAGAGTTAACCTGCATCGTGGCCTTAAGGGGCTTGTGGGTTTTTTTAATGGCATTTGTGACTAGAACAAAAAGTGAAATCTCAGTTCGATGTTTGTTCATTCGGGTTTTCGTTTGGCGGTCATCCTTGATTATTTTTAAGTACCAGGTGCTGAGTGCCTGTCTGAACTCACACCACGAGGACAGAAACCTTCTCCCCTTGTGTGCCTGAAAATTTCCAGGCGTCCCTATTTCTGTTCATTATTCACTCGTTTGTTTTATTTCTCAAAACAGTTTCTTGGGGGGGGGGGCGCTGCTGTGTGGAAGGCATTGGTTGCTATGGATTAAAGTCTTAATTTATACAGTTAAATGACTTACAAAGCACTTTGTGTGCAGTGAAAGGCTATAAAGCTGTAAAGGAAACCGAAAGAGTGAGTTAAGTAATAATTTGAAGTAACACAGAGAGCCCAAGCTTATACGTGATGCAGTGGGTCTCAAAATCAGCCAGGGGTTTCTTGTTTTGAAGCTTAAAAAGAGAGGAGACTTTGTTTTGCTGTTCTAATCTAACAGATGTAAGGTTGGGGATTTGAGGCAAGAGAACCTTTCTCTTGGCTGTGATTTCTGAAAGAAGTTGACTCATGGTTAGTAGAGGAGGTGACATTTGAGAAGAGGCACGAGGGAGCGAGCTTGGAAGCCCTGCGGAAGGATTATTTCAGGCAGGAAGAGGAGCCAGTGTCAAGATCCTAAAGTAGGAGTGAAGTTGGCCTAAACAGGGAGCAGCAAGAAAGCCCAGTTTGGTTAGAGTGGGATGGACGGAGTGAGAGGAGGTGGAAAGGAAGCCGGGGCCGAATCCATCGGTGCCTTTTATCTGTAGCTTGAGCTATGTTTTTTGGGGGGTTGGGATATGAAGACCTTAAAATGAAGCGGTTGATTACTCCTGTGCTGGGATGTTTTCTAGTGATTCTTCTGGGGTCACTGTTAGAATAATGTTACCAGAGGCACTGAATTTTTCTCTACAGTTCCTTATTTCAGCTCAGTATCTGTTTTCAGAGTCTACATTTGTATGGTCCTCTTAGGCCCTGTGCCTCCTTTGGAAATCTAGTTTATATAATAGTTACTATTAAAAAATATTAATATACTGGATTCTTTGTCATTTTACATCTGACTTATTTTACATTTAAAATTATGTATTGACGTGTGGTATGTAACACAAATCTAAAGTTTCTTCCCAGCCAATAATTCCTCTTACCCATCTGTTCTGAACTCCATCACCATCAATTAGTTTTCCCTGGACTTCATACAAACAGTATCATACAGTATCAAACAGCGTCATACTTAATTGAGTGTAGCTACTCTCTCTTGCTTTAAACATTATGTGAGATACATCCATAAGTTTATGGGACGGGATAATTCTTTTTCATTGCTGTGTAGTATTTCGCTGTATTAATATAGCACTGTTTAACAGTGGACATTTGGGATATTTCTAGTTGTTAGCTAGTATGAATAAAACCGCTGTGAATTTTCTTATACATGTGTTTTGCTGAACACATGCACTCCTTTCTTTTAAGAGTGCAATTTTTTTTTTCTTTCTAGGAGTGAATTTGCATATTATAGGTGTGTGGTTAGCTTTAGTACATTTGTCCTTAAAGTGTGGTTCTTGGACCAGCAGCGTTAGCATCACTGAGGAATTCCTTAGAAATGCAAATTCTCGGATGCCCCCTCCCTCAGATTTTCTTTTTCTTTCCTCTTAGGGGGGTGGGCAGTACGTGATGTGGCATCTTAGTTCCCCAGCCAGGAATGGAACCCATACCTGCTGGAGCGGAAGTGAAGACCCCAGGGAATTCCCCGCTGCAGATTTTCTGAATGTAGTTATGGCTCCTGTAGGCTGGTACCCCTTACCCTTCCTTTTTACAGCAGGAAACAGGCCCAAGGAAATGCAGATGAGCTATCAGGCAGGTGTGGACAGCCAGGGAGAGGCAGGACAGGGGCCCGAGGACAGGAGACTCCTGCTCCCAGTCTGGTGCTGTTGTGGTTTCCACGTGTTACCCCAGACCCTCTGCAGGAGCATCACCTGGAAGTCTGTTAGAAATGTGAATTCTCAGGACCTGCCATGGACCTGAGTCCGAAACCCAGAGTCGGGAGGATGGTCATGATAAGAACCAGCCTGTGTTAAGAGGAAATGTCCTTTTTTTAATCTTGAGATGATCTTCTCACTGCGTTAAACAGGTGAATGTTAATTACTAGATAATTGGTAATAATGAGTAGGGCAGGAACCTTGATGAAAAGAGTCAGTTTCCCCTTCGCTTTCCCCAAGGGCTGGTTAAAAGTAACTGTTTTGAAATTAAGGTCACTAGATATTATAGCAGGTAAAATGTCACATTTTTATACAACACCATCCTATTAAGAATAAAGAAAAAGTGTATCAAGCTGATTACATGTTTCATTAAACAATGTATATTGGTGTAGAAGGCTGTACTGGGAGCCAGCAATCTAAAGATGAAAATACTGTAGTGAGGGAGTTTGCAGTCTAGAGGAGAGAGAGGCAAGTCAGCAGGTCATTAGAATATAAGATAAATGCTCTAGTGGAGTGGTGTATAAGGTACAGTAAAATAGAGGCCAACTGGGGAAGTAAAAAAATAAATCTTTGCAGAGGAAGTCTCAATTCAGCAGAGAGAGAAAACGTTTCTGTGGATTATAAGGATCTTTTGAGGCCCAACATGAGTGGTACTTAAGAGCACTGGCTCTGGAATCAGACTGCTTGGGTCTACCATATCTTGGTTTCAGGAAAGTTCTGGCCATCACTCTTCTTGATCAGACTTCCTGTCTGTAAAATGGGACTAACTGGGACCACTGGAAAGGATGATTATAATGACAAGTAATGTAAGGTCCAAGGGTGAGGCCCTTGAGGTAGGCATCTTGGAGAGCCTTGCTTTCTAGGTTTTCACCCCACTGGCTCTCTTTCTGTTACTCAGGTGTGTCGGACTCAGGCCTGGTGCAGGGCCTTTGGACTTGAAGCAGTTCTTTTGCCTAGAATGTCCTCTCTGTTGACTGTTTATTGTTGTGGTTAGAAATGCTTGTCACTTTAGATTTCAGCTGAAATGTCACCTCAAGGAACCTCTTTTCTGACTCCTTTATCTGAATGAGGCCCCAATGTAAGCTTCAGGGGAGCAGGGGTTTTGTGTACCTGGTTACCACTGTCTTCTAAGTGTAGTGCCTGCGATGTGGTAGGCACTCAGGTGTATTAAATGATTCCTACTGTAATTCTTGGAGCAGCTGTGCAGTGCATTTTACTAACAAGCTTAGGCTCAAGAGATGAACTTACTCGGGTTATCGAGTTTAGAAGCAGTGAGTCTTGGGTTCAGGGCATGAAGCTGATCCTCTGGAGGAGTGGGTAAGGATTGAGGTGTATGATATAATTAAATGTTTGTGAGCTGACTTTGAAGTAGCTGACCACAGATAGCTTTGTTGAGGGCATAGCAGGTTGGAATAAAACATGCCAGTTCTACATGATTATGTGATTTTGGAAGGGAGAAGTCTTGGTATTCTTGTTTATCCATGATTGGGGATTAGCTGTGACTGAAAGAAAGTGAAAAGTGGAGGTAGCCTGAGACACCTAGAGCTGAAGGCCTTCAGACATGCGGTCAGTCTGAGCAGTCTGCTTTTGCTTTTAATCTGAACAAGTTACCTTTCTGGTTAGCATTTTAAAAGAGCCTAAAGCCCTAAAGATTTGGAAGTTAGTTTTCCAAGATCGAAATCTTACACAATGTTAATTCCTTAAAAAGTAGTTTTCCCCCTGTAGTTCTGTGTTATCAGGGTACTTATTTTCTGTACTTTATCCTGGTAAAGATTTCAGTGTAATTATATTTTACGCTTCAATAGATTTCATTACTTTTGAGAACGATGAATTGCTCAACTATAACTCGTGAGAAATACTACATCTTTGGATGTGTTTCATGTAAGTCTGCGTTAAATAGCCTTTTTGCTGGTGTGATTCAAGCGTCGGCACCGTCCTTGCCTTTTGTTATACCTGCCTTCAGTCAGCAGCCAATGAGTAGCAGCTGTTGTCACAGAAACAGTAGCAACACTGAAAACATGCCCCAAGTCAGAGGTAGTTCAGACAGCACAATTATTTTAACTTAACCTTTTTTGGCTTTATTATATTGTATATTCCTTATTCAGAATAAAAATTTATTGTTGTGTTTTATTCATGACGTACAAGTCGGTGTGTTATAAAGTTCAGTTTGTGTTGGGTGATTTGGGGTAACTTTTTTTTTTATTAACGCTGAAGTAAGTCAGTTGCTTATTTAACCTAATCACCCTAGTTGGTTCTTCTTACCCAACAATTAGTTTGTGTTTTTAAAGGTCATTTGCAAGTGGGTTGTTCAAAATTCAAAAGTTTATACCTGACTCCTTAAGAAAAGGAATATTTTATGCATCTGTGAACCTCCAGTCTCTGGCCTGTGTTTATTCCAAACTATATGTTTAAAAATACTTTTTGAATTGATGAGCCTGATGTTGTTATAATATGACAGCCTTTTTGACCTATAGTATACCTGTTCTTGGTGAGGAGAGGTTGGAAATTTGATTTAGGGAGTAGGTACATAAGAAGCCATCAGCTGTTTTCCAAATTGCTTGACAGTTTAGTGCAAGATGGTGTTTTTAGCTTAAGTATTTCATTAGGAACCAGTGTGTTAATACAGATGTTAGATGGTGTGTGAAAGAAACTTGGAGTAAAGGAATTTTACCAGGAGGCCGTGTATAGTGGTTAAAATTTGCTTTGGAGTCAGACAGATGTGAACTTGAATCTTGTCTCTGGCACAGTCCCTGACCAGGATGTGAGGGAATGAATGGATTTTCGCCACACGCTGTAGTGTGAAGAGCACTGTAGTGAGAAGGTGGAGGGTCAGAAGATGTTTGAGGAACAATGAGAAGGCCATTGTGGAACAAGGAGAAGAGTTTTAAAGAGATAAGAGACCGGAGGGTTCCGTCAAGGAGGGCCTTAACCGATCATTGGAGCACTTGGGCCTTTGCTCTGAGTCAGCTGGTAAGGCATCGGAGAGTTTTGAACAGAGATATAGTAACAAGATCTAGTTTTCATTACTGCTTGAATCAGGGTGATACGGGTTAAGATGGTAAAACATTGGTTTAGATTTTAGGTATATTGGATTGTAGGTGTATAATTACCAAGTATAATATACATTGCTTTGCGAGAATCACGCTACAGGGTTTAAGCAGAGCCCCATGTGTGGCTGTTGAAGTAATTCTGCTTCTAAGAAAGCTGCCAGAATCCCTAGGATGTGTGGGTATATGGCTGCTGGATCAGAGCCTTCCTGTCTGCCTGCTTTTGTCCTTGGCCTCACTGATCATGCTCTCTCTTCTCGCATCATTATTGTTCCAGCTAACACATACTGTGACTGCCCAGAGTGGCAAAAGTTTTAATTGTTCTGTTAATTCTTGATCGGTTGATAGTAGCTACCTATGAGATACTGTATCTGGCTGGGCTTTTGACAGAATGTTGTAATTTCTTAGGCCTTTGACAAGAGGATAGGAGAGGGCCAGGTAAGCTTGCTTATGTATTTATTGGTTCCATTAACCTCCTGAGCTCTAGATTTAACTTTCAGTTCTTAAAAATTATTGGACAGCTTCACGTTTTCTAGGGATCTTAAATTCTACATGGTCTTTGAATCTTCTCCACATTAGAAGGAGAAAATCAGTGATGGTCAATGTATATCAACTAAGCTCTTCAGAATAAATGAGGTGATAATAATTACCATTTATTGAGTTCTTACTGTAGGCTGGAAACTGCTAAGTGCTTTGCATAGATATTACATTCGATTGTGGACCTTCAAGGGGAGAAGAGGGGATATTGATCCTCTTGCATAGAAAGGCTCCAAGCTTGTTTCCCTGTTATCTTTCCTCCAAATAGCTTGTGATAATAGGTTATTTTATTAAAGATCATGTTTAATTAGAGTTCAGTGACTTTTAAAAAACATTTACTGACACTCAGCATGTTTGTATTTGTAGGAGCTGACTAAGGCTTTGGAGCAGAAACCAGATGATGCACAGTATTACTGTCAAAGAGCTTACTGTCACATTCTTCTTGGGAATTACAGTGGTAACTTTCCTTACAAAGTATATTGTCTCCATAAGTAACTTACACACTTTGCCCAAGATACAGTGAATCAAATAAAATAGAGGTTATCTTCCAGGACTTTTAACTTGATCTTTCATGCAAGGTGAAGTAGCCAAAATATGACAAGCATTATGTTGCGCATCACTCATTTAAATTTTACAGTTGTCCATTCTTTCCGCAGTGGGTGTAGAATTTGTAAGATTTCATTTTTGGTTTTGGATGTGCTAATAAAGGATAGCATCACATTTACTAATTTACAGAGCATTTGAATGAATTCTCTTCTATTTTTTATGAAAAAATGTATTCAATATTCTGTAATTTTAATTATTCTGGATAGATAATCTGAGTAGGGAAAAAGTAAATACCTTGAGTCAAACAATGTGAATGATGTTAACGAAATTATCTGGACTTTGTGATACAGAGCTTTATTCATTAGGAAATGAGGTTGAAGATTTGGTCAATAGGAATGTATGAAGGTAATTTTATCTCAGATTAGCTTTTCTTATTTTAAAGTCATTTGTCCATTTCGCTAGCTTGAAAACTTAAAAATTAATTCAAATTTTGTGTGTAGTATTTCTTAGGATCCATAAGTAACTGACCAAAAAACTTTTTCATCTGCAGATGCTGTTGCTGATGCAAAAAAATCGCTTGAACTTAATCCAAATAGTTCCACTGCTCTGCTGAGAAAGGGGTAGGCAGCAACTACTCTTCCTGTGGGGTCAGGACTATATATAGTTAAATGAATTTATTGTAAGTTCCCCCCCCCAAAATATTTATTTTAGTTGGAAGATAATTACTTTACAATATTGTAATGGTTTTTGCCATACATCAGTATGAATCAGTCATAGGTATACATGTGTCCCCTCATCCTGAACTTACCCTCCCTGTGAACTTTATATAAATAGTAAGCTCTGTGTCTATACATTTTATAGCTGAGATAGGATTCAATTTTTGGTATATTTCATACTTCTGTTTTATTAACTGCAGTATGTAATGAGATACAGTTTGTATGTGTGTGTGTAGTTTAAAATAGTGATGATTGAAGTAACTGCAGGGTATAGATGAAACTGAATGATTTCAAATCCCTTTTTTGTGTCATCATTTGAAATTTACTGTGTTTAACTGACTAGAGAACATCTATTTCTCACCTAAGCTGTACAGACTACACTTAAAGATGACTGTGTCTGTGTCCTTTATATCCCAGCTTGTTTCTATTAATAAGTGTAACTTTATTCTAAGAGTCGGAAGCTTCTTTAATTCCTTAGTGTAACTATATTTTGGAATAAGCAAGTATGTATAATTAATAAATTCCTTCTGAAATGAGTTCCACATTTTTAATGGGAATTAGATGTTACCCTGGTGACTCAGATGGTAAAGAATCTGCCTGCAGTGCAGGAGCCTGGGTTCAATCCTTGGGTGAGGAAGATCCCCTGGAGAAGAAAGTAGCAACCCACTCCAGTATTCCTGCTTGCAAATCCCATGAACAGAGGAGCCTGGCGGGCTACAGTTCATGGAGTCACAAAGAGTCAGACACCACTGAGCGACTGACACACACACAGATGTTACAGTAGAGTATTTTAGAACATCTGTTGGCTTATTAACATGGTTAAATTCTTTTAAAAGAAGAGAAACTTTTTTTTTAAGAAAGAAAGCTATGTTTCATGATCTTATATGTATGTGCTTGTTTTTAATATGCTCATACAGGATATGTGAATACCATGAAAAAAACTATGCTGCTGCTCTAGAAACTTTTACAGAAGGACAGAAATTAAATAGTAAGTATTATAATTATGTTAGTAAACTAGTCCATTATATCTGTGTATCTTAAATACCATAGCTGAATCTTGTTAGTATAATCTAAAGTTAATCATAGAAACACTTTTTTCTCTCTTAATGACATTTCATGTTGATTGCAGAGTTTGAGTTTACTTAAAATTTGATTAAATTGGCCTTTCTTAGCATTTAAGTCACAGAAAAACTTAGAAACAAAAGAACTGTTTAAACACTCGGTGTCCTCCCAGTACTGGTCTGGCTTTTTAGTTTTTCCTAATGGACAAGTGGAAGTTTAACTTGCTCTCACATTCTGAAGTCTATTTAAGTTGTTATTCAGATTGCCGAGATAAGGAAGTCTTAGAAGAAAGATTTTTATTGAGAGGTGAAGTGTAAGTTTGGGTAAAGTATGATAGGGTACAGAAGAAACATGGAACTTTGAGAATATTGTGAATTTCTAAACTGTCTTTTTGAGAAAAATAGATGAAAATTATCCCAACAGTGTGGATATCTATGTATAATATATAGAACTTGTTAAAAGCCAAGTATCAAAAAAAATCTTCAAAATACAAAATGTTGTCAGTAATCTCGTAGATAATTATAGACAACATGGTCTTAATTGTGTTCTCTCATTTTATCTCCCTCTTATGACAGAGTGTTAACCACAGTTCTCTAAGGTGGTAGTTCCTAGCTGGGGATGGTTTTCCTCTGTGGGGGATGTTTGGAGTGTCTGCACTGATTTTTGACTCTCTTGACTGGTAGATGGGAGGTATATCATTGATAGCTCGTGAGGGATGCTGTTCAACATCCTGAACAAGACAGTGCCCACAACAGAAGCATCTGGTCCCAGATGTCAGTAGTGCTGAGGTTGAAAACCCTCATACAAAAGTCATACATGATTATACAATAAAATATATACTGCTTTGAATATTTGCTTTTCTGCTGTGTATCTACTTGAGAAGGGTGACAAGCCCAACTTTGCAAACAAAACCTACAAATTAGGAAAGACGAGATCTAGGCAATAGGAGGTACTCTCAAACTTGGTTATCCCAAGCGTGGTATGTGAATAATAGGGCTATTCAGTTACGAAGTTACCATGTATACACTTCGCAAATTCTAGAGTCCAGTTTTCTTGGTGTCTTGTTACATACTTGAAAACCCTGATGAGACATAAGTCACTTCATGTTTAGATTTCTAAGCCCTATTTCTTTTCTTTTTCTTTTTTTTTTTTAAGAGCAACAGAAAGTTCCCTGCCTAAATTCCTTCCTTGATACTTTATTATCATGCCACTGACTTTTATCCTAGAATTATTTCAGAGGTGGCCTCAGAAGAGGGTGTCTGCTCTTTGGTTTACTTTCTGTTGAGGATATTTAATTTAAAATCAAATTCATCTTTTAATTCCAGGAAAATCTTATGTTAAACTGTTCAGCTTCCGTTTTATTAGGGTAAAAAATTTTTAACTCCATATTACCTTTTTCCCTCTTTATATGATAGGAATCAGCTTATTTACTGATTAGTTTGAATAATCGGTTCTTCACATTTAGAATTTTTATATAAATGTTCACCTCTAAAATGTGTGTGTATGTATTTTAAGGCCTGTATAGTTGAATTCTGTCTGTAAATTAATGAATTAGAAAATTTCATTTTAAGAAATTTTAAACTTGGTGTTTTTCAGAATAACGATACCTGCAGTTAGCTTAAATTAGTAAACTTTTATTATGATCACTTCTAATAATTTTTCTTAACATTATAATTTATTAGATGCTATGACTTTTTAGATACTGTCATTGCCCTGAGTCTTCAGAAATAATTTGCTTATGTACATGTTTGCCTTGCTGTCTGTGCAGTGAACTGTGATTCACTGTATGTAGTGTCAGTGGTTGTCAAGGAACTTGGAGATACTTAGAGATACAAAACTCTGCAGAATATAAAGATGGTTCTTGTTGTTGAAGGCATGATGATAAGTAAAGCTGCTGAAGAAATAGTAGATAGGATAAGCAACTGCGTTAGACAGCAGGCAGGTGGACAGAGGCTTCTGGGGTCCTCCCCCAACTGACTGCATATTAGGAATCTGATTCAGGTGTGATTTTGTTGTGAGAGGAAGCTCTTTTAAGAGGAAAGGGATGAGGAGAAATGGAGATTACTGAATCTAGGAACCAATAAGGTTGACTGGTTAAAACTGATTTTTTACAAGTCAGAATTCTTCGGGATGAACAAAATAAATATTAAACCTAACTAGTAGCTATAATATTAAGGATAGCTACACACTATTAGGACAGATGATTTTGTCTTAACTTACTGTTGGATCCATAGTTTCTAGAACCTTGTTTGTAAGCTAGTAGGTATGCAGTCAGCATTTGTTGAGTGAGTATGTTAGGTTGTGCAGATGAGTGTTGTTATAGTTTGTTCTTTCTAGGTGCAGATGCTGATTTCATTGCTTGGATTAAAAGGTGTCAAGAAGCTCAGAATGGTAAGTGTGCAGATTTCCCATGGTCTTTCAGTTTAAAAAAGTCAATGTCATTTTTTTGTTTTGATCTTTATTACTTATAATTTAAGTAGTGTGTGTTCTATTAGATTGGGATTTCCAAAGGTATTTTGATTTTTTTACCTGGTTCTTTATGTTGAAAGGGAGATTCGAATGGATTTGTTTTGCAATGGTAAGAAATTACTGAGGAGTCTCAAGTGACTCCAGACTGTAAAATTAAACCACTTTGTCTTATTAGATACGCATGGAGAATTGGTTTCCTTAATAATATGTTTGTGCCTTAGAAATCATGTATGTAATTTTGTCTATACATGTACTGTTATCTGAAAATATTTCTTTTTTATGTTTTTAATAGGATCACAGCACGAGGTGGTAAGTCCAAAGGTTTTAATCCTTTGTGTTTTTACTTAATTATCTTACTATTGAATGTATTTGAGACAGTATTCCGAATGCACTTTCGGGCAGTTCTGCAGGTCTGTAGGACAGTTTTACTTATTTTCTTCCTCCAAATGCTGTCTCTTCCCTTCTTCTTTAAGAACAAGTTAGAGGCCACCAGTGACCCAGGGCAAGTCCTTTAGATTTATTAATAAGTAGTTTAGGAAGGTCTGAATTGGTTAAAAAGAGTCACTTTGTTTCTCAGTGGTCAACATAGATTGTTGCAGAGAGACGGTGAACCAGGATCAGGTGGTATCAGGAAGGCACCATGCAGGTACTCCTCCATAGGTTTCTCCAGGGCAGTTTTGCCATTATTAAGCCTGGAGGTGTTAACACTACATTCCTGAAAATGGTTTTTTAAATGTTACTGTTATTTTCAGTTTAGAGCATTGCTGAATCTTGGAACTGGACATTGTATCTGTAATCTTTTTCAAACATATCTTCTGAAATTCTTTTTTTTTTTGCTGCTTTTGTTTTAGAAGAAAAATGATTTTTGAAATGGAAACTCATAAAATTTTTAAAATGTTGAATATTCTGATTTTTGTGAAGATGAATATTATTTAACATTGATGTATACCATGCTTTGTAGGAAGTTTTCATGTAATTATTCCATATCAAAGTAACTATAGTACTGGGTAAATTAATAATACATACATTTTTAATATGCAGTTAGTAAACTAACTCGTAAAAATCTTTCTCTTTCGATTTGCCCAAATCAGTCTGCATCCCAGAGGACTCATCAGTCAAAAATCAAGTAAGGATTTCTTTTTCATAATGCATGATAAATATGCCTAAAGGGAAAAGAAACCCTGTCACTTAATAGTAAGCAAGTCCCTACCTGTGATTTAAGTATTTCTTAGTTTTTAAGATAAATCTTACTAAAGCCTTGAAAAGCTGTAGTTGTAAGACCATTAACCAATTTGAATTAGTATTCCTGTTAAGGTTAACTTAAAACTGGCTTCACATGGTTGCATATTATGTCATCTTTCCATATATTAAGAATAACCTCTTACATTTAAGTTATTATTACATAGGTCAGTAAGTTAGTAGTAGACCTGATAATGTAACTTTACCTGCCTTTTATATTTGGAGCAAATTTTTCATGGAATAATTCTGCATGAATTGAAAGTTACTTGCTGAAGGCAGCAGTTACAGTTGTGAATATAAGTAGCAAGTGAGGATCCCTGATACATAGTGTGTTCATTGAATCAGTGTGGGATTATTTTATACATATTCTATACTCCAGACACCGTAATTATTATTTATGTACCCTACCCCTAACTTAAATAATAATTATGGTGTTTGGAGTATAGAATATATATAAGATAACCCCACAATGGTTTAATAAATATACCACATATCAGGGCACCATGCTTCATCCTGGGAATGTAATAGTGGCAGAATAGATCAGTAGCTCTCCTCTCACAGGGTTAATCTGGTCTAATTTGAAAGTGAGGATCCCAGCTTTCAGAGGGAAAGAGACATATGATTAGAATCTTTCAACACACTAATCTTCCCACATACTTTGAGATTGAAGGTAGATGCTGTATTTAATACTGTGCCTGACAGAATGAGTTGAATTATTCTAATTTTAGCTCATTTACTCCTGCTCCCTGAGCTCAGGACTGCCCCCAGCTTTGGTAAAGAGACCCTGGAATATGGGGTTGGGTCCAGTATATCACCTGCTACTGACTGAAACTGATTGCCGCATCCTTCTGAGCCTTTTTTTTTCTTTTTTTTTTTGTAAAATTGGGGTAGAACTGTTTACTTCTTAGTATTAGGTTGAAATGAGAGGGTAAAACTATTGCTGATGTATTAGAACTATGATCTGTTTGGAATAAATTTTATTGTTTATTTTTAAAATCCCCTGGCGGTCCAGTGGTTAAGAATCCTGGCTTCCACTGAGGGGGCATGGGTTTGATCCCTGTTTGGGGAACTGATCCCGCATGCTGCGTGACGTGGCCAAAAAGAAGAAAAATTAGCTTAACAACACTATTGAGGATCCTTTAGAACCTAAAAAATTATGTAAGTATTTAAATCCACTGGAGAGAGTTGGGGCATCATCTACCTGATTTTCTCTTCCATCAGTACAGATCATGTGGAATTGGTTACATAAAATTATTTCTGTGAGCCAGCAGCTGCTTTGCTATTTTGTTCCTCAAGGTGGAGCTCTTGTTGTTCATCAGATTGTATTTTATCTTGACAGAGCAAAGAAGCAACAACTTTAAGAAATTCAGAAGCTCTAAGTTTCCTTTTTCTTTTTTAATAGGTATGACTGGTATCAAACAGAATCTCAAGTAATCATTACACTTATGATCAAGAATGTTCAGAAGAATGATGTAAAGGTGGAATTTTCAGAAAAAGAGGTCATTATAGTCTTTGAGTTATTTTTTATTGAGATTAAATACTTTTATTTATAATTGTGTGTGTGTGTGTGTGTGCACTCAGTTGAGTCTGACTCTTTGTGACCCCAGGGACTGTAGCCCACAAAACTCCTCTGTCCATGGAATTTTCCAGGCAAGAATAGTGGAGTGGGTTGCCATTTCCTACTCCAATTTGTAAATATAGATAGATATTGCAGAATAATTTATAGCGATCTGTCAAGTATGTATCATTTCTTCCTGAGATGATATGAATATGCTGATGAAGGTATGAAGCATTCCTTTTCCATTTGGATCATTTTAAGTTTTGAGACAAGAGTATATATACTGTAGGTTATAGCTCATGTGCCTTGTTTCCTCTTTAGATTTGGGATTTAAAGCAAAGTGGGTTGGTAAATATAAAAGACACATTAGGGAACTTTAGACACATTATAACCATGCTTTGGTTACGTTTGTGTGGTACACTTAATGGAAAAGGCCTGCTTCTTTGTTATTACTTTAACCATATTAAATGAGTATGATTTTTAATAGCTTGGTTTCTTAGCATTTAGTGGAAAACCTTGTGATAGATATTTAAGAGAGTTTGTGGCAGAACTAGACGTTTTGCACAAGAATGCTTTTTTTGTTACATGCTGTGCTATTTGGCCCTTGTATCTTGAGTTTCCTTGAGATTTAAATGTATAGTATATGTTATGAAACATACTCTGTTCTTTAATTAGGTATATAAGAGTTTCTGTGAGGAATACCAGGTTGTGTTTTGTTTTTTGATTGGCGCATTTAGTCCATTCACATTCTTTTTTCCTTTTTTGTCATGGGCAGCGCTATTTAATTTTGGAGTAGAATTGCTTTACAGTGTTTCTGCTGTGCAACAGAGTGAATCAACCATATGTATACACACATCCCTTTACCCTTAAACCCCCTCTGCCTTTCCCCGTCTCACTCCCTAGCTCCTTGTGCTGCGTAGCCGCTTCCCCCAGCTGTCTTGCACGCCATAGCACGAATGTCTAACCTGCTTTCCCATTCGTCTCCCCTCCGCTTCCTCCCTTCCCCACCCCCTGCCATGTCCCCGGCTCTGTTCTGTATGTTTTCTTCTCTATTGCTGCCCTGCAGACAGGCTCATCTGTTACCATCTTTCTACATGCCAGATACATGCATTGATACAGGATACTTCCTGTTCTCTTTCTGACTGACTTCACTCTATGACAGACTCTAGATCTATCCACATCACAAATGACCCAGTTTTGTTCCTTTTTATGGCTGAGTAATATTCCATCATATATGTGTACACACACACACATATATGTATGTGTATACACATCACATTTTTATCCATACATCTGTTGATGCACATTTAGGTTACTTTCTTGTCTTGGCTATTGTAAATATTGCTGTAATGAACATTGAGGTACATGTGTCCTTTTGAATTATGAAGGATACCAGATTTTTAAAAAGGATTATTTTGAGATTCTTAAATCTTATATTCCATATAAGGTTTTAAAAATACTCTGCAACAGTGCTAAAGTTCTGTAATTATAGTCAGTTTAAGTACTTTACCCTTCTTTAAGTTAATTTATAAAATGTGCTACTAATTTTATGTTCATTAGTTGTCTGCTTTGGTGAAACTTCCTTCTGGAGAGGATTACAGTTTGAAACTGAGACTTCTTCATCCTATAATACCAGAGCAGAGCACGTTTAAAGTACTTTCAACAAAGGTAAGACCATTGAAAAGAGTTGTCACTGGTAATCTTTTCAAAATACAGGAACATTGGTCATCTAATTATCCCTGTGGTTGTAAACTTATAGATTCTTCTAGCCATATATGTTTAAATTAAATAAGAACAGTAGTTTTTGAATAATAGTTTTTTTCCCCTCCTCTGATTCTAGGAAAATGGAGTTTAAAAATCTAACCTCAGCAGTATTTATATGCTTACTAAGATAGGTATAGTACTTCTTGATAAAACAGCTTCCACTAAAGATACAATGATCAGCATCTTCTTAAGATTCGATACTGATAGTGTTTCTTGTCTTGGACTTGTCAGTTTGGTCCATTGGGATATATAAATACTTTTCTCACACTTCCTTATGGAGTTAAAAATACAGACTATTATAAAGATGAATCTGCTGTTTTGTTTCTTAGTTAAGCTGAATTTTAGGTTACTGTGTTATGAGGGATTAATTGCAGTTTGAAAAACTAATCTATAGATTTCTTTATATTTTCAAAAAGAGTAAAAATATGCAATAAAATTAAAATTCATGGAATATGTCAGGTACCAGTCAGAAGATGTAGTAAGAGTATAGTAGGACAGAAGTGTAATTTAGCAGAAAAAATACTGAACTGAAAATAAAAAAATCTGACTGGTTCCTTGCTTGCTCTGTAAGTGTAGACTAGTGATCCACATCACACATGTGATCACGTGATCACACATGATCACAGGGCATGATTTCCATCATCTTGCGAAAATGAGAGAGCTGTGGACTCTGAACTCTGAAATCTTTTCACCTGTAAGATTGTGTGAGGGTGTATGATAAAGAACGATATAAATAAATTTTTTGCATTACTATACCTTTTCTATACACATGTTCTGCAGTGTAGTCGGTTATTTAACTTTTGAGCTGTGTGAATGTTCCACTCGTAGTCTAGAATCAGGGTTGGCTTATGTCATGAAGAATGATAACTGGGTCTTGTAGAAAGAAGAGAGCATCTGCAGAGGGTTGGAGCAGGAAGTGCAAAGTAAAGAAGCAGTAGTTTTTGCATCTAGTTAAAAATGATCTGCTTAAAACTATCTGAAGAGTGAATCATACAGAGCTGTTTATTTAGGAGGCAGAGACAGGAAACAGTTGCTTGGACGACAGAAAGTGAGAAAAAGGATGACATCTTCTGAAGATTTTAGTCTTACTGGCCCCGTCTACATTGGACAGAATTTGTTTAATAATATAGGGTAAAATAAGCAGAGAACTACAACTCGATTTGACGCGGAGATGTCAGAATATTAGGAGCTGGCATTTACATCTTTCTATTGAGAGGTTGTAATGCATGTCTCTTTGAAGTAATTTAAATTGATTTGTGTGAAAATATGGCAAGTAACTTCAAAACCTGTTTCCACTTTGTATAATGCAAGAGGGTGTTTGGTGACTGCACAGGCCTGTGTGGCCAGAATGGAGGCTGTAACTGAGCACTGTCAGTTTTTATTCCCCTTTGGATCATGTGAGTGCTTGATTGTGACCGTTCCCCGAAGCCCTCTTGCTGTTTTCCCAGCTGACCTTTCTCCCCCCTTGGTCCTTTCTTTAAATGCTGCATAGCTACTACCCTTCTCTGTATGGTAGTTTGTTTATATATACATTCATTTCTCTTACTTTTTGTAAGTCTTCTAAAGCTGAGAAGCTGTCTTACTTGAGTCTCTGTATGTGCTTCAGGGAAAGTTGCCAGATAAAGTACAGGTGGTGGTGGTTTAGTCGCTAAGTTGTGTCCGGCTCTTGAGACCCCATGGGCTGTAGCCTGCGAGGCTCCTTTGTCCAAGGGATTTTCCAGGCAAGAATACTGGAGTAGGTTGCCATTTCCTTCTCCAGGGGATCTTCCCAACCCAGGAATCGAACCCGGGTCTCCTGCATTGCAGGCAGATTCTTTACCAACTGAGCTATGAGGGAAGCCCTAAAGTACAGGATGTGCAATTAACTTTACATACAGTAAATAATTTTAAGATACAAATATCTTCCATTTGCTAAATTTGGCAATCCTAGCCCTGTACACTGTATGTCCTGAGTAGGTGGTCAGTAATTATTCAGAGAATGAATTTAAATTGCATTCTGATATTGGCCTTACCAAATTTGCAGAGTGTAATAAGTGTCTTCATGCTTAGGTTTACAGGTAAAAAGAAACTGAGGTTCATGGACTTTAAATGCTTTCCCCAAGTTTCAAGTTTCTGAATTGTTCAGCATGGCCCAGGAAGGATATTTAGACTTTTGTTTCTTTTCTTAGGTTTGTCTAAGTTCTGGACTAAAAAATTTAGATTTGAAGGATATATTCTGGAGGATGATTATTTTCACTGTTCGAACCCAAAGTAATATATTTTACTTTGTTAAGGTATCTGTTTTTAAGCTGTGTTTTATGGGAAACAAATAGAAAGAATTGTACCTAATTAGATCCTAAGGGAAATGACATTTTTGAATCCTTTTTTATACAGCAGAGGGAGTCAGTATTAAAATATTAAAAATAAAATCTTTCTCTGGGTTACTGAGGCTTTATTGATGTCACTAGAAGGGGAAAATAGTAATTTTCTTTTCATATGTTTGCAGGTGGATTGAGAAAAGGGTGCATTTTGCTTGGGAAAATCTGCTTGATACTAGAGATTCTGTAAAATCTGTGGTTTAAAAGGGCTGTTTCTCTGCCTTTTGAGAATCCTGTTTTCTTTCCTACTTTCAAATAAATAGTGCATGTTGCATATTTATGTATAACTGTTGGTTAAGTGTTATTCAAATGAAATATAATTTGCAGTGAAGATAGGAAGTGTTAGTGCCCTTCAATTATTGAAATAGCATTTCTTAACTTTTTTTTTTTTTTTTTTTTGCCATGCCATACGGCTTGCAGGATTTTAGTTCCTTGACTAGGGATTGAACCTGGCCCCAGCAGTAAAAGCGCCAAGTCCTAACCACTGGAGTGCCAGGGAATTTCCCTTAACTAAATATTTTACAATATAGTATCTAATGTCTTTTTTTAAAGTCAGAATTCATATATATATATATATATATATTTTAGTACCACTGATGGCTATTTCTTCCTTCTACTGAATACCAGCTTATATATCTGCCTGCTGATCCAGTTTTTAAAATTAAGAAACTTAATTTTTTAATTTCATTTTGTTAATCTCATGACAGTATTCTCTCAACACAACCATAGGATTTATCTTCAGTAACCGCTATGCTGTAAAATACTCATTTTAAAGATTAATATTCACTCCAAGAAAAATTGCTGTTGCAGAAATGTTCTTGTGTTCCTATTTTTAGTCAGTAATTTTGTATATTATGTCAATATAAAATATGAAGCTTTTAACTGGAATTGTGGGAAAAAAAGATGTGTGTCTTAGAGACAGGTAGCCTCCTTCTCCCTTCTTAACACACTAAAATTTTACAAGTTTTAGTATTCTTTTTAAAAATATTCGTGTAAGAATCTTAATTATGATATGATGGGATTGGAGGTGTCTGGTCAGGATGCTCCTGCTGTTTTAAACACAGATGTGTGTAGAGTTTTGGATTATTGTTTTGTTAGTGCTGTTTGATGTGGTAGTGGTGGTAATAAGGTATTTTTTTTTTTTTTTTAAATAACTGTTTAGTTGCTGATAGCCACAAATTGCAGATCTTGGAGTATATTCTTGCTGCCTTTTCTATTAATGGATGTATGTATATTTTCAAAAGAAAAGATTTCACTGTCCATGCTATCTGTAGCTGTCTTGTTAAATTTAGTGTGCAGTATGGATTTTTTTCCCATGCTCTTAGATGTTTTCCAGCAAAGTATTTCATCATATGCATTTACTATAGCTTACTGAGCCAGTGCCAGGTTGTGTGGCCTGTAAAGAATTACAGTAGCTAACTGTTTGATAGCTGTGTATTATCCTATGAAATCCTCACAGTTACTACATGGTGCCAGTATTGTCACTACCTTTTTACAGGTATGGAAACCGAGCCCAGAGATGTGAAATGATGTGCTCAGATGTTTGAGCTAATTGTAGCAGTGATGAAGAGACTCGTAATAGCATTCACTTACTTGCCAGACACAGTGATACATTGTTTTCATATATGGTTTTGTTTATTCCTCATAAGAACCTTAAGTGAGCTATGCCCCTGTTATTCAGTCACTGAGTTGCATGTAATCCTTTGCAACCCCACAGACTGCAGCACGCCAGGCTTCCCTGTCCTTCACTATCTCGGAGTTTGCTCAGATTCATGTCCATTGAGTTGGTGATGCTGTCTAACCATCTCCTCTGCCGCTCTCTTCTTTGCCCTTCAGTCTTTCCCGGCATCAGGGTCTTTTCCATTGTCAGCTCTGCGCATCAGGTGGCCAGTGTATTAGAGCGTCAGCTTCAGCATCAGTCCTTCCAGTGAATGTTCAGGGTTGATTTCCTTAAGCATTGACTGGTTTGATTTCCTTACAGTCCAAGGGACTCTCAAGAGGCTTCTCCAGCACCACAGTTCGAAAACATGAGTTTTTCCATGCTCAGCTTCTTTGTGGTCCAACTCTCACATCCATGTATGACTACTGGAAAAACCATAGCTTTAACTGTATGGACCTTTGTCAGCAAAGGGATGTCTTTGCTTTTTAATACTCTTGTCTAGCTTAGTCATAGCTTTCCTTTCAAGGACCAAGCGTCATTTAATTTCATGGCTGCAGTCACCATCTGCAGTGATTTTGGAGCCCAAGAAAAGAAAATCTGTGACTGCTTCCGCTTTTTTCCCCATCTGTTTGCCTTGCAGTGATGGGACCAGATGCCATGATCTTAGTTTTTGAATGCTGAGGTTTTTGTTTTTGTTTTTTTTTTAAATAATCAATTAATTTTAATTGGAGGCCAATTACTTTACAATATTGTATTGGTTTTGCCATACGTTGACATGAATCCACCATGGGTGTACACGTGTTCCCCATCCTGAACCCCCCTTCCCACTTCCCTCCCCATCCCATCCTTCTGGGTCATCCCAGTGCACCAGTCTTGAGCACCCTGTCTCATGCATTGAACCTGGACTGGCGATCTGTTTCACATATGATAATATACAATGCTATTTTCTCAGGTCATCCCACCCTCGCTTTCTCCCACGGAGTCCAAAAGTCTGTTCTTTATATCTGTGTCTCTTCCTGTCTTGCATAAAGGGTTATCGTTACCATCTTTCTAAATTCCATGTATATGCGTTAATATACTGTATTGGTGTTAAGCCAGCTTTTTCACTCTCCTCTTCTACCCTCATCAAGAGGCTGTTTAGTTCCTCTTCACTTTCTTAATAGGTAGGCCCTATTAATCCCATTTTACACGAGAAACTAGACCTCAGTGAGATTTGTCGTACATCCAGCAAGTGACACCTATTTGACTCTTCTCTTGTAGAATTACACTACTGGCTGTTTTTGACTTGTTCACGACTTCTGCTTATGTCCTCCCTCCTCTCTAAAATGTGGATGGTTTTCCTCTTACGGGGCTTTTCTGTTGGGTGAGGTACATGCAGCCCTTAGTACTTGGGGAATGTAACAGGTGCTCAATAAGTATTGCTGCTGTTATTTAATTTTCATTATTTACATTTTTATTTGGGTTTTAAAATCAGTAAATGCACATCATAGAAAATTTGGAAAAATATTAGGGACCTGAGAAAGTAATGTCTCATTACTGATGACATTTTGGCATACTTCCTTCCAGATAATTAGGTATTTCCCAAAACTTAGGTCTGTTGCTTACAGAATGGACACTGGAATTTTTTGTTTATGGGAGTGTCTCTTCTGATTGATTTCTTCAAGAAGAATCAAGGTGGTGAGGGGCCCTATGCACCAGCATAGTGCCTGGCTCACAGTAGGCACTCAGTACTCGTTTGAGCTGTGCTGTTAGAACATTGGGGAAGGTGATTCATGCATTACCATCCTTTGCATTAAAAACGTTATAAAATGATTTGAAAATAAAAATAAAGACAGCAGATGTACGTTCTGGCCTCAGGGAGACTGAGCTATTCTAAGAGTTTTGATACAGAAGTTAAATGTGCAAAGAGCTGAGTGAGAGAACATTGGGAAAGCTGCGTTCTAAAGATCAAGGAACACTAATGACTGGATCTTTGAAACAGATGGTTCTCAAAAGTTTGCCAAAAAAAAAAAAAAAAAGTTGACCAGTAAGCTGCACAGCTGTCTAGTCTCTGGTAAAGATTCCTTCACCATCAATCTGTAGTAAGTAAAGACTCACCTTTTTTTAAGAAGATGGTCTCTGGATGCCGTGACCCTTTAGAAGTAATGGCTTTTCTTTAAATCTAAATTTCCTTTCATTGGAAAAAATTAAATTTTCTGCTGTGCAAAGGAGAGCTTAGAAATGGGGGGTGGTACGCATAATATTGAACACTGACAACCCAGCACACAGGGATTCTTACTAGTAGTCTTAATACTGCTTGGGACCTTGTGGCACATTGAAAGCCTTCTCTGTGCCTATGAGAGCTGCATTCACGCAAATCATCAAAGTTTTAAGTTATCTTTAAATTACTTTTGACTTAAATGAAAATAGAATGGCTGATTAATAGTCCCAGTAAAAATATCTGAAGTTGGACTGGTGGTATTTTGCAAAGTATCTGTCAAAGTATCTGTCAGAATCACTTTTAAGAGCATATATAAGCATTAAAGTGAAGTAGATATAAAAAGGAATTCATAGAAAATTAGTCTCTCCCCTTTTGCCTTTTAAGAAAGCCGCTTTAAATGCTTTATTCTGTGCATTTCTTTTAATGAATGGAGTAAGCATACTTTCAAGTTCAAGGCAGCTTGTCTCAGTTGAAATAGGTTGTTACTTAGAGCTCTGACTTTGGCTTTATAAAGGCCTCTTTGTTCATAATGCACAATTACTCAGGTTGTAGTGGCTCTCAGAGATGCCGGTGCTAGTGTGTGCTGCTATTCAGGTGAAGCGAGGGACTTTTTATAGGCAGTTCTTAGTACAGGAAAACGTGGTGTGAGCATGGGGTGCCCCATGACTGAAGTCAGTTAAGGATACTGGTGATGTACACACTGCTTGTGAAGTCTCCATTTCTAGATAAGTTGAAAATTAAAGGAGCAAGATGCAGTTAGATGCAGTTTTAAATTTTAGTATATTAATAGTCCTTTTCAGTAATTGATTTTGTGTCATTCCTGACTATTGGATTTCTGTCCCTTTTTGATAAAGATCTCAACAGTGACAACTGAAAATGACCAGAGTCCTCATACTGTGTATGAGAAAATATTGGTAGTATTTTGCTTTATGAAAGTTAAGTCATAGTTCACTTTACAGAATTCTGGAGATCTTGTAAATGTTTGTTTTTATTCATGTAGAATTTAAAATACATACATTACATGTAAAAGACTGATTGTTTTGCTTCTTTTCCAGTGAGATTTGTCTCATGTTTTTTCTCTTGAAAACATTTTTTGTTACATTTCTGGGCACCTTAAGAAAAGGTCCACACCCCTTTTATACCCATCACTTCATATCTGACTGAAAATACTGGCAGATTACTGTTAGTGTTTTGTTAAAGTATTTTAAAATGAAGATTTTTAAGGATTTTCTCCCTAAACTCTTTTGGTAGAAAGATTACCAGCAATTGCTACTTTAAATGACTCATCTTCACCAAAAAGATCAAAGAACCAAAGTGGACATAATAGGCTTGTCTTTGGGGTTTTTTTCCTACTTAAAAAGTTGTAATTATTTTCTTAGAAGAAACATTAGAATATAAAATTCTAACTTGATTCTTAAAACTATTTGCATAATGGTTATTACTGTGTTTACCAGCACTATAAATGCTGATTTTTGCTAGGCTCAAATTGGGGCTGAGCATTATTTGAATAAGGAGAACGTAAGGTGATAAGTGCTCTGTGAGTGTGTGTTAGGTAGATTCTAGGGGAGCAGCCTTGATTAGAGAGTAAAGGATTCTTTTAGGAAGCTTTTAACATTTCGTTGTAATAAGCGGCCTTAGTTTAGCACTCAGAAGCTCTTCATAGTCTGTCTTACACCTTTTTCCATTTGTATTTTTCTCTGCTTTAACAAAAATTCTGGACTTGAGACAAACTGATCTTTTCACTGGCTGATAACACTGTCCTTTCTCACCTCGGGGCTCCAGTTTTTGACAGTTCGCTTTGCTTCTGGAGACCCTTGCCATCACTGTAAATGCTCCTGCTTCTCACAGCCCTCAAGGTGCCTGGAAACCTTCCTGTTCACAGCCAGTGTGATCTCTCCTGAGTGTTTAGAACATTTAGTTGCCTTTCTTCAAGTGCTTCACACACTACTGAGGGGTCAGGGATGACCACATATTATTTTTTAATATGTAAAAAAATCCCTCACATTCCTGAAGGCTATACCTTGCTCACGGTAGATGTTTGATGATTACTGAACCAATGATTGTAAAAATGTTATCATTACTTGTGTTATCAAAGCAGGTCCAATGCACAATAAGCCAAACACTAAGACACTGATATTTGCAAAAGAGAGTTTATTCTTGAGGCAGCTGAATGACGAGACAGGAGAACAACAACAAAAAATCTTATATCTGCCTCTCCAGAGGTGACAGACTTGGGATATTTATGGGATAAAGAAGCAAGGTGATCTGAGGGGTGGGGGAAGGGAAGGATGATAAAGTGAAGTCATTGGTGTCCTGCAGGGGCATATCTGAGTTACACGTTTCTTCGTGAGATGCATGTTCAGAAAATGGCATTAGCATATTCTGAGGGTGACATATTTTGGCCCTCTGAGGTCAAACACTCATGGAGCCCCAGTTGAATGGTCAGTGGCCTGGGCATGACTAGCTCTATGTTCCAGGAAAAGTTGCCATTACTGTTGTGTGTTAATCGCTCAGTTGTGTCTGACTCTTCGCAGCCCCATGGACTGTAGCCCCCCACCAGGCTCCTCTGTCCGTGGGATTCTCCAGGCAGGAATACTGGAGTGGGTTGCCATTTCCTGCTCTGGGGGATCTTCCCAGCCCAGGCATTGAACCCCAGTCTCCTGCATTGCAGGCGGATGCTTTACCGTCTGCAAAAGTAATAGTGGTTTTGAATTGCTGAACTTTGCCTTTTGATATTAGAACACCTTCTTATATAAATGTGGATATGTTATACATCATTTTAATGCACATTTCTCCCTTTTTTTTTTTTTTTTTTTTTGCTAATGACTTACTACTTGCTGTTTATATTTATTTTAGACTAGGGAAATGATGTTAGATAAAAAGAAAAATTTGAGCAGTTATCTTATTTGAGTTCAAAATGGGTCATAAAGCTGCAGAGACAACTCAAATCAACAACTCATTTGGCCCAGAAACTGCTAATGGATGTACATCGAAGCTGATCCTCTTTCAGCTATGTGAGACGTTGCCAAAGAACTCAGTGTCGACCATTCGGTGGTCATTTGGCATTTGAAGCAAATTGGAAAGGTGAAAAAACTGGATAAGTGGGTGCCTCGTAAGCTGACTGCAAATCAAAAAACCATTGTTTGGAAGTGTCATCTTCCCTTATCCTTTGCAACAACAGTGAACCATTTCTCAGTGGATTGTGACGAATGGTAAGTAGATTTTGTACAGTTGGCAATGACCAGCTCAGTGGTTGGACCAAGAAGAAGCTCCAAAGCACTTCCCAAAGCTAAACTTGCACCAGAAAAGGTTAGGGTCCCTTTTTGGTGGTCTGCTGCCTGTCCATCGACTATAACTTTCTGAAACCATTACATCTGAGACGTATGCTCAGCAGATCGATGAGATGCACCAAAAACTGCTGTGCCTGCAGCTGGCTTTGCTCAATAGAAAGGGCCCAGTTCGTCTGCATGACAGTGCCCAACTGCATATTGACAACCAGCACTTCAGAAATTAAACGAATTGGGCTGTGAGGTTTTGCATCATCTGCCATATTCACCTGGCCACTCACCAGTGGCTACCACTTCTTCAAGGATCTCGACAGCTTTTTGAAGGAAAAATGCTTCCACAACCAGCAGGAGGCAGAACATGCTTTCAAGAGTTCATTCAATCCTGAAGCACTGATTTTTATGGTACAGGAATAAACAAACTTATTTCTTGTTGGCAAAAATGTGTTGATTGTAATGGTTCCTATTTTGATTGATACAGATGTGTTTGAACCTAGTTATAATGATTTAAAATTCATGGTCAAAAAAAAAAAAATCTCATGGTCCAAAACTGCAGTTGGTTTTTCACCAGTGGGTCACTAATATAATGACCCATACATCGGAGGTGTTGTATGTAGTGGGTGCTTAAAGGTGTCTTCATGCTACATGAAACTGGGAGGGTATGCAGTTTGCAAGAACAATTAAAGTGACTTTAGTCAATAAAGGCAAGTTGCAGGATGTTATTATTAAGCAAGTTATAATTTAAGGGATCTAACTCATGACTTAGTTTTACTTGTTTTGATATTTTTATACAATGAAATAAGTTTTTCTACTCTGAAACAGGTTAATGTATACACATACATAGTAACTCCTTTAGAACAGTGGTGAGCACTGTTAACATTTGGGGCTGGGTAATTCTTTGTTGTGGGTGTTACCCTGTATGTTATAGGATATTTATATTTAGTAGCACCGCTTGCCTTTCCTCAGGAGCTTCCCAGGTTGCTCAGTGGTTAAAAAAAAAAAAAAAAAAAAAAGGCCACCTCCGAATGCTGGAGATGCAGGAGACACCGGTTCAACCCCTGGGTGGGAAAGAGCCCCTGGAGGAGGAACTGGCAACCCACTGCAGTATTCTTGCTAGGAAAATCCCTTAGATGGAGGAGCCTGGTGGGCTACAGTCTGTGGGTTGCAGAGTCGGACAGGACTGAGCAACTGAGCAGATACACACACAGCCTCTCCTCACCTGTGCCTCAGTTGTGATGACCCAACAGTGTTTCCAGACATTGCCAAATATCCCCTCGGGGACAAAATCACCCCAGTTGAGGACACTGCTTTAAAAGAAGAAAAGCATGTGGATTTCTAGATTCTTAATTGTAGTTTAGAGTGTGTATGTATATTGTTTTTGAAGGTGGCTTTTAAGTAGAAACAAAGTAATTGTTTCAGAGTTCTCCGAATTTAGCTTTGTAATTTAGCTTTGGAAGCAAGGACACTATTAATTCTTATGAAACATTGATAACTGAAGGAAATTGCTTTTTTTTTTAAACTGTTCTGTGTATTTTACATTGAATAATTGATTTTTTTTGGTGTCTCCTCCAGATTGAAATTAAAATGAAAAAGCCAGAGGCTGTGAGATGGGAAAAGCTAGAGGGGCAAGGAGATGTGCCTAACCCCAAACCGTTCATAGCAGGTTTGTTTTCTGGCCTTGATGCGCTTTGGATTCATGTTGTGTTATATAGTTGAAATTAAATAGTGATGAGTATTCTTTCTACTTCATTATTTATGTTCTCAAGATAAAATACATGGAGTATAATGTTGCTCTGTAATGAATACAAACTATTTCTTAATGGTGGTTCTAACTTCTTAAACTCCATAAGAATACAAATGAATGGCATCAGAGCCCAGAGGGAAGTGGAGTTCATTGTTTACCGTGGCAGTTTGTGACATTGGCTGGGGGTTGTTTTTGTGTGTTGGCCTTTCCTGTTTTTTATGTGTAATAGTTTTACTCTGCTGATAAATTTCCCACTCTTCCTTTCTCCCCTCTTATTTATGCCTTTCTGTTTCTTCTAATATAGTCAACTCTTAATTTCCTGGAATTTCAGGGCTTCCCAGAGAAAAGTATCTAGCACATTTCACTATTTTTCTAAGAGGTGGAGGCAGACAGCTGACGAAGGCCTAAGGCAAGCCTATGAGTAGAGTAGAAAACAAGGGTTGATTGCTTAATCCTTTAAGGAAAAGACTGCTTTATGTTGGGGTCAGTTCTAAGCATAGGCAGTAGACAGGTGTTTTTCTAACGCAGTGATTAATCTGTGGGACACGCTTAGACCTAAAGTCTAAGGCTGTTTTATAGCAATGACCTCATTAATGAATGGAGAGAGATTACCTTTTGATTAGAGATAATGCTCTGATTGGATGACCAAAATGAGGTAACTTTGTTTCAGCTACTTTTTGATTTTTCACTGCTTTCTTCTGTAGTATAAAATACAGTTTCATTGTGGCACCTTGTAGAAAATGCCAAGTTTACCAGTAGAGCATTCATCTTCAAATTTTATTTTGAGATAATGTTAGGTTCTAATAGAAGTTGCAGAAATTTAGAGTTCCCATGTACCCTTCACCCAGTTCCCTGCATGACACTGTCATAGCTAACCTACAGCATAATTAGCAGAGCCAGGAAATTTACCCTCCCAGATAATTTTTAGGAATCGAAATGATTTAGGTTGGTATATGAGCTGTTTATTAAGCTTCTGTGCCCTGCTGTATGTGAAAGGTTTGGTAAAGATGTTATATGCTTCTTATGGGGTTGATTCCCAGAGATTTTTGGATTGAGGTTTATATATAGCTTAAAGCATGTTTTTAAGACATATTTTAAATGTAGTATCTCACCTAGTTTTAGCAGCAGCCCTGTATAGTAAGTGACCTCGTATTGTTCCTCTGATCTTACGGGCTCAGAAAGGTTAAACAGCTTGCCTGAGATTACCCCGCAGTTTTCATTGTCCAGGACTAAATCCAGGTCTTCAGAGTCTGGGTCTGGTTCTTGTACTCCATGTGTGATACTGCTTGTTGCTGCGTTTTCTAACAGTGGGAAGTCTCTGCTGACATGAGTAGCTTTGCAGTTAGTTGATGTGAGAGTGAATAAGCAAGAAGTTAGGCTACCTGTCTCTGAGTAGTTCATTTGCCACCTGCAGGTATTAATGTTTTTCTGAGATTAAAGATTTTTTTGGTGTTATGGTTACAAACTCTTTTTAAACTCAATGCCTTGGATATTCAAGATGGTATTCCTCCTGACCGGTTATATTTTTTGTAAGGGGTTAATGTGCTTATCAGATTGTTTGACAAGCTGGAGACTGCAGATAAGGGCAAGTTGTTAACCTATCTGTGCCAGCTTTCTTATCTGTAAAATGGAGATGAGAACTGTGGTCCCATCTGGCAAATCAGCATTAGGATTAATTAAACCCGTGTGTCCTAAGTTCTTAATTTACCATTGGCATGCGTTTTTTTGTTTTCTTGGCTCCTAGTGAAAATGTACAAAAGAAAGAGATTACTGGTGGAGGACAGGTGGATAGAATTTGGAAAACAGTTTGCTTGCCCTCTATAAAACTGGTGTGTTGTCGTCTTGTTAGGGATTGGGTGGTGAGATGGGCAGGGGGAGAGGTGAAGAGAAAGGATGGAAAACAGAGTGAACGATTCGTTTCTCATCTCTTTTGAGAAGGGGGACATATAGTCGCAATAGTGGAAGAGGGATGTGTAGACTAGCATAATGTGTCCTGATTCACAGGGAAATTCTAAATTCATAGGGAAGTTGTTTTTTTTTTTTTTTTTTTTAGGCTATCTAGCTGTACCATCCAGTGTAGTAGCTGCAAACCACCTGTACCTATTGACCACTTGGAATATGACTAGTCTGGATTGTGATGTGCTCTAAATGTAAAATACATACCAGATTTTAAACTTAGTGTGAAAAGGATATATAAAATATATTAATATTTTTATATTGATTTCATGTTGAACTGATACTGTTTTGGATGTGTTAGGCTAAATAAGACATTTTTAGAATGTATTTCACCTGATTGTTTTTTTAAACTACTAGAAATTTTAGAATTATATTTGTGGCTCATATTTGTGGCTTATATTTCCATTGAATAATGAACAGATCTGCTCTTATAGTTCTTAGGTAATCTGGTTAGTTTCTTTTAAACTATTTGTGTGTCAAGACCTTGATTCCCTTGGTCTTTGGGGCAGTTTTGGCAGTGCCCTGAATCTCCCTGGGTTGGTTGCCTCTCTGGCTGCAAGCAGCCTCTGTTTAATCCCAATGTGTCCTCCAAGTAATACTATTTCCTGTGTGCACGTGATGTGGGCATTGACCTCTGGGTCATCGTGTACTATTTTTCAGCATTCAAGAATTCTTTATTGTTTTCTTCTGCTGAAGTAATCTGATATTTTTAATGTGGTGAGAGGATGGAGTCTTAACTCACTGTCAGATGGCATGGCAGTGTCAAATGGCATGTCATTGTTTTCAGTTTAATTTTACTCTGAAAGATATAAGTACCTCAGGAGAAGCTACTTTATACACACACACACACACACACACATCAATATCATTTCATGTATTTTTGCCTTTGCTGGGTCTTTGTTGGCGCACGGCTTTTCTCTAGTTGTGGCGAGTGGGGGCTGCTCCCCAGTTGTGATACGCAGGCTTTGCCTCTTGGGGAGCGCTGGCTCTAGGGTGGGCAGGCTTCAGTAGCCGAGGAGCATGGGCTCAGTAGTTGCAGCTCCCGGGCTCTAGATCGCTAGCTCAGTAATTGTGGTGCACAGATTTAGTTGCCCCGTGGCATGTGGTATCTTCCCGGACCAGGGATAGAAACGGTGTCTCCTGCGTTGACAGGTGTATTCTTTACCACTGAGCCACTGAGGAAGCCCTAGAAACTGTATTTTCTAACATTTGTTAAAGCTTTGTTTAGAGACAGTTTGTTAATGAAGCATCTATTTTAAAAAGTCAGTATTTTTAGAATTGTTGGTACAATCTTTGCACCTTTTCTCTAAACATAAGAGTTCCTGTATGTGGGCTTCCCTAGTGGTCCAGTGAGTGATTAAGAATCTGCTTGCCAATGCAGAGGGCACAAGTTTGATCCTGTATCTGGGAAGATTCCACATGCTGTGGGGCAGCTAAGCCTGTGAGCTACAACTACAGAGCCAGTGCTCTAGAGCCCATGGGTCGCAACTCCTGAGCTTGTTTGCCACAACTACTGAAGCCCGCATGCGCAGAGCCCGAGCTCGGGAACAAAAGAAGACACTGCAGTGAGAAGCCTGCACACGGCAAGAGTGGCCCCCAGTCACCGCAGTTAGAGAAAGCCTGCAGCAGTGAAGACCCAGCACAGTCAGAAATAAGTAAAAATAGTGGGTCTTAGAAGGGAAGTTCCTGTATGCTCCTCACAGTTTCTCCTATTAGTAACATGTAGGCTTTCTTTGTTAATCTAGTTTTGCATAATGTACCAAAAGTTTACACTATGAGTTATTTTGCTCAAAAGAAATTTCCAGATTTTACATTATGCTTACCAATTCAGTCTTTAGAGGTTTTAAATGTTAATTATTGATTTATATGTCAGGAAGACATTTATTACAAACATGAAATTTAATGATTTAAACTATTTGCTGAGATGTAAACACCATGGTCACAAAGTTACGTGCACTTGACATAATCGACACATGTTGATTAATCACTTCTTTTTTTTACTCCATAGATGTAAAAAACCTATATCCATCATCATCTCATTATACAAGAAATTGGGATAAATTGGTCGGTGAGATCAAAGAAGAAGAAAAGAATGAAAAGTTGGAGGGAGATGCAGCTTTAAACAAATTATTTCAGCAGATCTATTCAGATGGCTCTGATGAAGTGAAACGTGCCATGAACAAATCATTTGTAAGAACATAAACTTTAAGAAAATCTGTTATAGTTGTAAATTTCAGAAATTAAAAATATAAGTAAAGAGATCAGATTATATGTACTGTAGTTGGGAGACCATTTTAAATGGGCTTTGTCTGACCACTTCTTCTTGCTTGAAACTCTATGAGAAAGTTGGAAACTTGTGGAAGAGGTGAGAAACAAATGGTATATGTAGTCCACATAAATTTTTTCAACAGGGAGTTAGAACTTGAGCGACTTGAGATCCCAAGGTTAGCGTGGGCGCTAGGAGTTACTCTAGTCAGATTTATCACAGTAGCTGAGTGGGCGTCCAGTGTTCTCCATCTAGTGCCATATGTAGTCTCAGTGTCAAGGATGAGGAATATAGAAGGGAGACTTCCAGAACAGTGTTGGGCAAGTGGTCGGTGCACGTTGATTATCCACTGGTTTGTTAATAATTTCTCTGTTAGGAAAATTCAGGCTCTTTGCCAGGGCATGAATACCACCTGAATTAGGCCTCAGTTCTGTAGAACCATGTAGATTTTGCTTGAAGCTGTAATCATTGGACTTTCGCCTGTAGCTCTGAAAATGTCACTGTCTTTTAAGGTATTTATTTTTACAGTAGAAAGTTAAAGTTAATATTTAATAATTAAAATTAACTAACATTTAATTAATAAATGTGTTTGAGGTAATAAGTGTGTTTGAGGCTGAGATATTCCATATCAAGTTACCATGTGGTAACTGATCATGACTGTGGTTTTCACTATTGCTTTAGAATTTTTTTATATTAAACGTTTTACATTGAGATAATTGTAGATTCCCATACAGTTGGAGAAGGTACAAGAGATGCCTTCTAGCTTTTACAGATTTCCCCAGTGGAAGCATCTGGCAGAATTAATATTACAGCCATGGTGTTGACAGTTAAGATAGAGAACATTTCTGTTGCCACAGGATTCCCTCATCGTTGTCATCTTATACCCATGTTCACACCCTTTCTTCCTACCCGTCCTTAGCCCATGGCAGCCACTAATCTGGCGAGTTTGTCTGATATGGAGTCTGCGAATATTTTCTCCCAGTCTGTAGCTTGTCTTTTTCTTTTCTTAACAGTCTTTAGCAGAACTGAGGTATAATTTTGATGAAGTCCAATGTATCAATTTTTGTTCTATGGATCATGGGTTTGGTGTCGAGTTCTAAGAACTCTTTGCTTAGTTCTAGATCTCAAAGATTGTCTTCTGTGTTCCTTTAAAAAAAAAAAAAATTTAGTTATTTGGCTGTGTGGGATCTTTGTTGCATCCTGCGATATCTCGTTGCCTCACACGGACTCTCTGACTGGGGTCTGCAGGCTTCAGTAGTTGCAGTACACAGACTTAGTTGCTCTGTGGCATGTGGGGTCTTAGTTCCTTGACCAGGGATTGAACCCACATCCCCTGCACTGCAAGGCAGACTTTCAACCTCTGAACCACCAGGGAAGTCCCTGCGTTCTTTCTTTTAATACAGGTTTTTCTTACTTATGGCATCTTAGTCCATGATCCATTTTGAGTTAATTTTTATATGAAGTATGAGATGCAGGGTAAGCTTTTTTTTTTTTTTTGACCTGTATTTGTTCAGTTGCCCTGGCACCATTTGTTCAAATGGCTGTCTTTCCGTCCTTGAATTGCCTTTCATCTTCCTCAAAAATCAGTTGAGCGTATTAGCGTTGAGTCTGTTTCTGGGGTCCGTGTTCCACTGTTCTGAGTGTCTGTTGCTCTGTTAATGCCACAGTCTAAGTTACTGTTGCTATTTTAAGTCTTGAAATTGGACCGATTTATTTCCCCTACTCTATTTTTCATTTTCAAAATTGTTTTGGATATTTCAGTTCCTTTGCTTTTCTATAAATTTTAGAATAGTTTGTCTAATGTGGAAAAAGTCCTGTTAGGAATTACATTGAGCTGTATACCAATTTGGAGAAACTGACATCTTTACTGTGCCGAATCTTCCAGCTTCATTTATTTAGATCCCTGATTTCTTTCATCATTGTTGTGCACTTTTCAGCATGTAAATCCAGTGTGTGTTTTACTAGATACACCAAAGTATTTGGTTCTTTCTTTGAGTGATTGTCAATGGAATTATATATTTAATTTTCTTACCCATGTGTTTGTTTCTAATATCTAGAAATACAGGACTTTGTTTTTTGGTGTTTTTTTTTTTTTAATGTTTATCTTGTCTTCTGTGACCTTACTGAACTCACTGGTTCTGGGAGATTTTTTTGGTAGATCCCTTGTGATCTTCTGTGTAGACAGTCTTCAAATAGGGACAGTTTAATTTCTTCATTTCTGATATGTGTGCTGTTTATCTGCTTTTATTGCTGTACTGATTGACTAGACCTCCCATTATTACGTTGAATAAGAGTAGACATCCAAGCCTTGTTCCCCATCTTAAGGGAAAAACTATTCAATCTTTCACTGTTAAGTATAATGTTAGCTGTAGGTTTTTGTAGATGCTTATCAAGTTAAGAAAGTTTTGCTCTGTTTCTGTTTTCCTGAGATTTTTTTTATCATGAATGGCTGTTGACTTGTGAAATGTTTTTTCTGCTTTGAATCAATATGATTAGGTAGGTTTTTCGTTCCTTTAACTTGTTTAAGTAGTGATTTTATATGATTACTATGATTATTTTCTTCATGGATCCAGCTTTGCACCCCTGGGATAAACCCCGCTTGGTCAGTGTGTGACTCTTTTTGTGGTGTATTATTCAGTTCTGTTTTCAGATGTTTTAAGCATTTTTGTATCTGTATTTATGAGGGACATTGGTCTGTAGTGTTCCCTTTTTTGGTGCCATTCTTTTCTGGTTTTGGTATCAGGGTAATGCTTCATAGAATGAATGGGAAAGTGCCCAGTCCTCTGTTTTGAGGGGAATGGATTTGTAGAATGAGTGATAATTTGTCTTTAAAGATTCTTTAAACCAATGAAGCCATCTGGGCCTTGATACTTCTTTTTTGGGGAGGTTTTAAATTATGAATTTCATTATCCTGATAGCTTATAGGACTGTTCGGGTTATCTATTTTACATACAGCGACTTGTGGTAGTTTGTTTTTGAGGGATTGGTCTGTTTTGTTCAAGTTGTTAGTTGGTATGATTTCCTTCTTAGCCTTTTGATGGCTGCAGGGTCTGTAGTGATAACCCATTTCATTCCTGTGATACTAATTTGTCTTTTCTCTCTTTTTCTTTGTCTTGCTAGGGTTTGTCAATTTTACTGACTTCACCCTCTTTTTTTTTTGGTTCCCCCAAAGAATCACCTTTTTTTGTTGATCTTAAATTTTTCCTGTTTTTTATTCTAAATTTCATTTATTTCTGCTTTTAATTATTTTTTTCCTTATGCTTGATTTGGGTTTATTTTGCTATTCCTTTTTTTAATAGGTTTTAGATGTGTGCTTAGATTATTGATTCAACCCTTTAATTTCTTTTTTCTATATGTGTTTATGCTCTATGTTTCCCTCTCAGGAATTTTAGCTGTCTCCTACAAATTTTTATTTTATATTTTCATTTTTATTCAGTTCAATATATATTTTTATTTCACTTGAAACTTCTTATTTTAAGTATATATTCCACTTGAAAGAATGTATATTCTGTTCTTATTGAATGGAGTGTTCTATAGATGTCAGTTAAATCCTATTGATTGATATTCTTACTGAATTTTTAAAAAATATTCTGAGTTGATTTTCTGTCTTACTGTTCTATTCATTGTTGACAGAGGGTCTTCAGCTATAATCATGGATTTATTGATTTCATATTTAGGTTTTGTGAATTTTTGCTTCACATATTTTGGAGCTCTGTTTAGTTCATATGTGTTTAGGATTGTTACATTTTCATGGTGGATTGCTTTTTTATCATTATACAATGTCATTCTCTAGCTCTGGTAATTTTTTTGCTAATATTAATATAGCTGATTATATCTGTTGTTTAATTTTTGCATGATATATCTTGTTCCATCCTTTTATTTTCAGTCTGCGTATGTCATACTTTTTAAATTTTAGTTTTTAAAAATTTTATTGGAGTATAGTTGATTTACAATGTTGTATTAATTTCAGGTTTACAGCAAAGTGATTCAGCTGTATATACACACACACACATATTCATTCTGTTTCAGATTCCTAAGTCATAGGTAAAGTATCTTGGACAGCATGTATTCGTGTCATGTTTCTAATTTACTCTGCTGCTACTGCTGCTAAGTTGCTTCAGTCGAGTCTGACTCTGCGACCCCATGGACAGCAGCCCACCAGGCTCCTCTGTCCATGGAATTCTGTAGGCAAGAATACTGGAGTGGGTGGCCATTTCATTCTCCTAATTTGCTCTACCAGTCTCTTTTAATCGATGCATTTGGACCACTCACATTTAATTATTGATACATTAGGACTTACGTCTGCCAAAGAAGTTTTCTCTTTGCTCTATATTTCTGTTTTTGTTTTCCCTGTTCTCCTGTGATTACATGAACATTTTTTAGAATTTCATCTTGAGTTATGTAGTATTTTTTAGTGTTTTCTTTGTATAGCATTTTTAGTGGTAGCTCTAGATTTTATATTAGCTATATTATACTTCTCTTAGTCTCCTGGTATCGTTTTTTGAAACTGAGTGACATTTAGAAATGTTACCTCTCTTTATGTACCTTTACCTTTTCTCATTTATAATTTCTTAAATATTTCCTCTGCATACATTTAGAAATCACATCATACAGTGTAGTAATTTGGAAAACTTACAAGAGGAAAAGCAAGTTCTCTTGTCTTCCCCCATCTTGTGGCCTTTCTTCCTTACTGCGTTTCAGGGTTCTGGTTTCTACTGTTTCTTTTCTGTCTAAAGAGGTTCCTTAAGGCATTCTTTCAGAGTAGATCTGTCCATGACAAACTCTCTGTATTGGCAGGGATTTCTTTGGGTTTATACTGATTGGAATTTGCTCAGTTTCTTGTAACCGTAGATTTATGTTTTTTGCCACTTGTAGGATATTTTCATTCATTGTATCGAGTACCTTTTCAGACCTGCCTTCTTTGTTTTCTTCTCCCTGGAACCTGATGACACAGATACTGGATGGTTTGTTACAGCACTGCACATTCCTAGGGCTCTTCATTTTACCTCTCTTCTCTGTCACTCAGGTTTATATAGGTTTGTTTTCCAGTTCACTGATTGATTGTTTTCTCTATTCTGCTCTTGAGCCTGTTCACCAATCTTTTTGTTTCAAGTGTGTTTTTCAATTCTAAAACTTTTATTTGGTTCTTCTTTATATCTTTGTTTACTGAGGTTTCTGTTTTTTCATTTGTTTCAAGCTAGTTCATGATTCTTGTTGAAACATTTTTACCCTGACTGCTTTAAAAGCATGTCAGATCATTTTAACTTCTCTGTTATCTCTGTGTTAGCATCTGTTGGTTGTCTTCTCTTTTTAAACATATAGTCTGAAATCTTTCTGGTTCTTGGTGTTTTTCATAAGTGCCAAGTGGTACCTAGTTGAAACCCGGACATTTTCATGTTACGAAACTGTAGATCTTATTTAAACCTTCCTTGTGAAGGAGCTTTCTCTGACGACCACTCTGGCGAAGGAAGGGAAGTTAACCACTTCACTATCGCCAGGTGGAGGTAGAAATCCACGTATCCCGCTCTGCCTCTGTAGACCCCCCAGGGCCACTCCTTGTTACTGCTGGGAATAGGCAGCTGTTCAGCTGCCCAGGTGGTTTCCACTGAGCCCGGTCAACAGAGGAGGCCAGATCATGGTACCATAGCATGGGTCAAAGTCTAGGCTCTTCATGGTGCTGGCCTGGGTGGAGATGGACCACAGTCTTCACTGTGGTTTTGACTGGAGTGATTACTGTCTAAAAGCTTTCTGTTTTCCTATTGGTCTTCATCCTTTGGCTAGAGAAAGCAGCCTTTTGTTAGGTTTTTTGGTCATACCCTTTGGCATTTCCAGCTTCTTCACTTCCAACTCTTGAAAAAATGAGGCAAAAGAAAACCCAAAGAACTCACCACCATGTTGTTCCTTGGGTCCCAGGGTCTCTAGCTGACGTGTCCTCTTACATTTGTTATTTAAATGACATTCAAGGTTTTTAGTTGTACTTAGTAGAAAGAATAGGAAAAAGTATATTAATGCCTCCAGAAGGAGAAAGCACTACCCCCCCTGCCACACACACATACTCGGCGGTTTGTGGGATCTTAGTTTCCTAGCAAAGGATCAAACCTATGCCCCCTGGAATCCTAACCTCTGGGCCCCCAGGTAATTCCCAGAAATTAGATTAAATATTGACTTTTTAAGAGCTTGCTAGACAAAATAATGTGTAAAATTTCAGAGATACGGAATCTGTGTCCATTTTCATATAGAAACTTTGCTAATTGTAATTGAACTATACACATGCATAAATAAGCCCTCTGTCTGGCAACATTGATCTGGAACATAGCAAGGACTTGGCTTCTGTCCTTGTGGGAATACTGGCATACCTTGGAGATCTGTAGATTTAATTCTAGACTGCCATTTTAAAGCAAATCTTGCAATAAAGTGAGTCATACCATTTGGTTTTCTAGTTTGTATAAAAGTTACATTTACACTATGCTGTAGTCTGTTGAGTGTGTAATAACATGTCTACAAAACAGTGTATGTACCTTAATTTAAAAATACTTTATTGCTAAAATATGCTAACTTTATCATCTGAGTCTTCAGCAAGTCATAGTTTTTTGCAGGAGTAACATCAAAGATCACTGGTCACAGATTCTCATAACAAATATAATAACAATGAAAAAGTTTGAAATAGAAGAGAATTATCAGGATGTGACAGAAACATGGAGTGAGCACACACTGTTGGAAAAGTGACTTAGCAGCTCACTTGATGCAGGGTTGCCACAAACCTTCAAGTTGTAAAAAATGCAGTATCTACAAAGTGCAATAAAGGGAAGCACAATAAAATAAGGTCTGCCTGTACGGAGAAGCAAACTGTCTCATCTGTAATCTCTCAGTCTACTTGGGCAAGAAGACCAAGTGTACAGAATAAATCAGGGAAGTGCTCAGATGCACTGCAGTCCATAGCAGAAAGGGGAAGATAAATGTCATCAGCAGACATGATCAGGTTATAAATTAAAGCTGTTTTCAGTTCTCTTAGGAGTAATTTATTATACAGACTTGTCCCATTTTATTCAGTATTTTATTTGAAGCCTACTATGTGCCAGGCTACAGCATTTAAGTATTAATAACCATGTGTGGTGTGTATGGTAAAGTATTGATCTAGCATTTGAGTATTGGTAATATATGGTAAAAAATATGTATGCTGAAGTATTGATCTAGCATATAAGTATTGGTAAAATATGCTCCTTGCCTTTTAGAAACTCTCAGCTCTAGTTTGAAGCCAGGGGTGGGAAGCAGGTGTAAGAAAGCAGATCCTTACAATTTTAACAATGCAGTGTCATCCAATTTATATTATATATTGCTCACCCAGTAGACAAATCTTACGAGAAGAAGTAGCTAGAGTCCTAAATAGGGTCAAAGGAGGCCACAGAGAGACGGTGCCATGTCAAGCTTGGAGGATGACATGTCACGCATCTCTCTCCGTGGGAGAAGAACATCCGTGTGGAGGAACCCAGGGGAAGGAGCTTGGCAGAGAGTGTGGGGCACTGGCGTTGTTTAGAGGCTTCACTGTAGTGGTGGCCTGTACAACTATACATTCACCAATAACACAGGTTGGTTATTTTTAAATGTGTAGATTTTTAGCAGCTTACTTGCTGTGATCCAAGTCAGTGTTTTGTTTTTTTTTTTTTTTTTTTAAATTGCAGTAAGATTACAAATGGTAGTGGTGTTTAGTCTCTAAGTCATGTCCAACTCTTCTGTGACCCCATACACTGTAGCCCGCCAGGCTCCTCTGTCCATGGGATTTCCCGGGCAAGAATGCTGAAATGAATTGCCATTTCCTTCTCCAGGGGATCTTCCTGGCCCAGGGATTGAACCTGTGTCTCCTGCATTGGCAAGCGGGTTCTTTACCACTGAGCCCCCTGAGAAGCCCCAAGATAACAGTATCTAGAGCTTTATTTTTTTAATGTATTTATGAATATGCTAAGATTGTTGGTAGCTGTTATAGTCAGTGGGTAGTAAATAGATGGCAGATTCTTTCCTGAGACACTATATCTGTATGTGTATGTACCTTGATTCAAAAATAATTCCAGTGTACACTTGCATGTATTTGACATAGAACATTAAGAGACTCCTAGAGTTCTGTCCAACCAGAAAGAGTTTAGTTTGGAAAATCTTTATTAAGCTCTGCAAAAGAGATTATATCACCATTTTCCTTGGGAGCCAGTTTCATCTGAAGGTAGTTTTTCCATATATACCTCTGTGCTGATCTGCAAGGAGACATGGTGTTCTATATGGCAGTGTCTGTGGACATGGTCCTCCTACATAACTAGAGTTTCCTTTTCAGATTTTTACAAAGTATAGTAACTTACCTGGAAAGCCTAACATTAACATATTGTGTTGTATGTGTTAAGCCAAACATAGCTTGTGTTTGGTGCTCTGTGCTTGGAACATTTTTTGAAAAATAATCGTTTGGATTATATGGTCCAAGAATTAATCTATTTTTATTTCTTATTGCAGATGGAGTCTGGTGGTACAGTTTTGAGTACCAACTGGTCTGATGTAGGTAAAAGGAAAGTTGAAATCAATCCTCCTGATGATATGGAATGGAAAAAGTACTAAATAAATTAATTTGTTATCACTGTATTGCATATATTCACCTAACGCCCATTGTGTATTAATATTGCATTCTTGAATTTTGAACACTGAGTACATCTTTTCAGAGATTATACCTCTTTACCTCTCTGTGCTTTAGAAATTATTTTCTAGTGTTCTGAAAGTCTAATGAAGATTGCATTTTATCACTTTTGTCGTTAAGGATTTCAGATATGCTGAAATGGAGTGAAGTATCATTTGCTACTAGACAGATTATTTCTACCTAGTAGTGGGAGTGGAGAAATCATTAATGGTTATATCTTGGGTTATTGCCTTATTTTTGATGCAGTATTCTATTAATAATTTATTAGACCTGGCAACTTTGGGTGAGCATAGATTTCTCAATTTCAGTGTTAGATTGTTTGCTTTTAAAAACTGCTTTTGAATGGAGTTGTAAATACAATTTTTCTATGAAAAAGTTTGGTTTATTTACCTTTTTCTTAAGTTTTTAATGAAAACTTTGAGAAATTATTTATCACAAGGAATTCCCATTTGATTATTTTTATGAGAAATATTTGTAATTGCACTGAGGATTTTGGTCCTTACCTTTCAAATTCCTGTGTAAAACATTGACACCTGAGTTTTCTATTCTGTAAATTAACTATACTGAAGTCTAATCTGTAAATCTGGGTCACACAGTCATTTAGAAGAGCCCAGCTCCACTTCTTGCTGCTTTTGCCACAGCAGGATTCCTGAAATTACAGCACTGGTGGCTTGATTTGGTTTTTATGTTTTTTTTCTTTATTAGAAAATCTCTCTTCTCACAGCCCCATGATTACTTTCGGTGGTTTAGGGCAGCTGTTGAGAGGGTAAATTAATATGTATATATTTAGTGTGTATTCTGTTTCTAGAATAAATAGATACCACGGGAATACAAAAACCAAAAGACATGATCATTAACTTCAAAGACTTTATAATCTAGTGCAGAGAGAAAATTAACATTCATGAAGGAATGGTTGAATGGTGAACTTATAAATAGAGGTGTGAGATCAAAAAAGTGTTCCATGATTAAAATTCTTGGCAGTCTAAGCTGTTGCAAAGCAGAGGCCACGGATGACCTGTAGCCCTGATCGGCTTTCCCGCTGTGGTTTCGGAGCCATAGTGCCCTCGAGGTTGGTGTCTGTTAGGTCTTACTGACATTTTGTGGCAAAGCAGTACCATGTACCCTCACAGCAGAGGATGGCGTAAATGGGAGGCAGATTAACCATCATGTCCAAAGAGAGTGGGTTCTCAGCCTTTTGATTTGAGTCATTTGACGTGATGTGTAGGAGAGTTCTCGAGGAAGGTGAGTTGGGGTGATACCTGGCCACACCTCGGCCTGCCGTCACTGCTTGTTTATGCGTGCCGCAGTTTTCACTTGTCCCTCTGTCCCTTCAAGTTATGGGCTCCTTTTTTTGTTGTTCTTGAACACTGAAAGAAGAGGCAGAATGAAGTTCTTGCATGTATGAATTTCTAAGATTTTCTGCTTGGGAAACAAGCCAGTGATATTTTCTCAGTACCATTAGTCCTCAGGGGCTCTCGTTGCAAAGTTAGGAAGTCAGAGGCCTGCAGCACAACCCCGAGCTGAGACTCCTGGCTCCAGCAAGTCCCTGCCACCCGTTAGCTCTAAAATCCTTAACAGGCTGACAGCCTTCCTGTGTCTTAGGTCCTTAATCTGTGAATAGTCTATAGGGTCTTAAAGTTTAATTAGAAGTCCATGATTCTAAATACGGAAGCATTTTTGCCTCCTAAAAGCAGCTGCTTTTTTAGGAATGACACTGTTAGAACAGAAGTCAGGTTTTTGAAAAGGTTCTAGTACTATTAATAGTTTTGCTTGCATTTTAAAGGATGTATTATCTAAAGTTTGTTTTTCTGTTGCCTAACGATGTGGGATTCAGGATTTTGCTGAGCCACTTGGTGTTCCTAATATACGTGACTGTGTTACACAATGCCTAGTCTAAATACAGTAGGTTTATGGGTGAAGAAAGGACTTTTAAGAAGTGGTTTGGATGGCTTGCCTTAAAGTAACACGCTAAAGTACTGCTTCTCTTTTACCACTCTGTGCAGTGAAAATTTATGACTCCAGAAAGTTAAAAATCTTCATTTTGAGCCTCTTAACTTACAGTCTACTCTCTCAGCTTGGGTATTAATTGGTCCCACTTTGTTTCTAGGCTCCCATTTTCTTCCTCCCTGCCTGCTCCCTCCCCTCCTCTTCTCCCCCTCCCCTCCCTCCTGGGTCACGGCTGTACAACCTGGAGTCCTAACCACTAAGCTGCCAGGAAACCCCGGCACTCCTATTTCAGTTCTCAGGTCTTCATTCCTACTCTGGTTATGCTTTTGTTTTTTCAGAACATACTTTTTTTTCCTCTTAGCATGTGTTTTCTTTTTTGATGTTTAGTCTTGGAATATGTTTTTTTTCCTTAGGTTCTTTATCTCGTGTGTGTGTGCGTGTGCGTGTTGCTTCAGTCGTGTCCAAATGTGGGATTCTCCAGGTTGCCAGTCCCTTCTCCAAGGGTCTTCCCAACCCAGGGATTGAGCCCATATCTCTCACATGGCAGGGAGGTTCTTTACCGCTAGCACCACCTGGGAAGCCCCTCTCTTTTCCTAATTTCTGTAATTAATTGCACTGTGATGACTTCCCAGAATTTTACTGTCTCCAAAGAATGTTGAATGGGATAATCTGCTGCTTTAAATTTTGCTATAAAGTAATCTCTTTAGGTGGCTACACCAACAGGTTTGAAACACCAGGGTCAGTTTTGGTAACTTGCTGTCCTGTGTCCTAATGATTCAGAGTTACTAACTAGCAAGTTCAGTCTTTAACAAAGGCAGTTAGTGGCTCCTTTAATAACCTGGTTTCTCTATCTTTATTTGGAGAGAAGAAAAAGATTGGTTTGTACTAATAACTATTATAGTTTCCCCTGACCCCAGCATTTTCATTCCTTTGATTTGTGGTGGTCACTAACCGCGAGACATCGATTCATCATTGCTGTTGTCTCCCTGAGTTTGGAAAAACTTGTATGTTCTTAGCAGGTTAACTGTATAGGATAAGGAAGAAAATAATTGACCTGTCCTAAATAAATTGTTTAGATAAATTTCAAGTGAACATTTAAAATGAAGTTATGTCACTATGCTATTATGAATGGTTTAGATAGACATTTTAATTTAATACTGAAATATTTTTTGGCTCTCCTTTCCTCTTTTACCTTTCTCTCCTTCCCTAGTTATCTACACATCAGATTAGGTCATTGATCTGAGAGCTATACATCATTGACCCAGAGCAGTATTGCCTATTAAATGACCTCTGATCTGCCCAGTGAACTTTGATTTTATGGGGACCTTCGTTATCCAAATTAGAGTGCGTGTTTCTGACTTGTCCCTATTAACTGACATTTCCAAAAACAGGTGAACATTTCTGGGTGTTTCGTGTGTGTTTTTGTTTGTTACTCAAGCTGCTTTTTTTTGTACCAGCTAGCTATAAAAAGTTTACCTTTACACTCTTGCCTGCTATTTTAGCTCCATGAGAGTTATGGATATCTTGATGACTGCATCCTCCATCCAAAAAAAATAATACATATATGTATATATCCATTATCTCTGCATTGGAGGAACCAAGGGGGAGGAAATATAAAAGCTAAAAGGACAAAATAGTGATTTCTGTGCCAAAAGGACTGAAAGGACAAAATAGTGATTTCTGTGCCAGGAGGGTCCCGTCAGTTTTTATCTTCGGCTGCACTGTGTGCATGTGGGATCGTAAGTTCCCCCGAAAGCAGGGACCGAACCAGCTCCCCCGGAAATGGAAGCAGGGTGCCTTAGCCACCGGAATAGCAGAGAAGACCCCATGTGTGGCTCTACATGAGGGGTTGTCAGCATTGATCCAGGTGGTTTTTTCTCTAACAGTGCATATTCTCCTGTAAAATCATCGTAGACGTACCCCGAGATTTTACTTTGGAAACACTCGGGAACTTGTGGGTAAATCAGAAATAGTGATTTACTCAAAAGGGTAACTACTGGGGGCTACTCTTCCGATTTGCTTCTGAAATGAATTTAACTCTTAGCCTCTCTTCCTCCCTCAGTAAACTTATGCCCCCAAATCAGCCAAAGTCATACACATTGCTCAGCCGTGAGGGCAGTAACAGTGCCAGCTGTTCGGGCTGTTTACGGGCTGGGTGTGTTCTGTCTATCCTGCCTTGTAGCAGTCCTGTGAGGTAGTGATGCCATCCTCTCAGATCAGAGAAGTCAGGCCCAAGTTAGGTTCTTTGCCTCGTTCACGCCACTGACAAGCGGTGGAGCTGGAATTTGGACGGAGCACGGCCCATCAGACTTGAGTTCTCACGCTTTTTACAGCTGAATGAATTGGGTAACTGAGTGATTTTTATTAATGCATCAACTGACTGACAGTGAAGCGGAGAATGTGCAAGTTGAAGTTTTAAATTCTTATAAATGGGCTGGGAAGTATATTTCTTAAAGATCAGAGTATCATCATCAGTTACTTAAGTAGGAAAGGTTACTAGGAGTCTAGATCTCTTGCCCTTTGAGGAGGTAATTAGAAGCAAGTGGTCCTGACTTGTGTGGAAGATTTTTGTTTTCTCAAATGCAGATAATTACAGAGAAACAAGATATACTTACAACCATACAGTTGAAAGAAGTCTAGCATGTTATTCCTGACATATTCTTGTTCATTAAACTTGGGAGCTCACACTAGTTTTCCTTGTTCAAATGCTAAAATTGTCTTAAGGTTTTTCTCCTACCTAGTTACACATATTAAGATCAGTGAATCCCTGAGTTTTTCAGTGAAATTGAAATGATTCAGATTTAGTCCATTTGCTCCAATCATGTTAGTGTTTTACATATGTTCTGAAGTTTGGCTTGTCTGGAATCTTCCAATACCTTTACTGTGCTTTCAAATTAGGTTTTTTTTAACTCTTACATATGCATTGAGACTTCTCATACATATCTCATTGACTTTATTTTCTCTTACAAGGTTCAGTTATAAAAAAATGTTTCAAAAACAGTATTGTTGGCCCCAAAATGATTTTTTTATATTAAGTAAGTTTAATAAATATAAAGTAGCCACCAAATAAGTAACCCATCAAAGTAAATATTGACACCTGTTACTTATGGTTAAGTAAATTTACATTTTCTTGTTAAGACTTCACGGCTGGTATGTTTTTAGTAAAATGCCCAGGAGTGTGAAACCCCTCACATCTGCCGTTTCTGCAACAGCAGCTCCCCAACGGCTGCCGAAGTTGTGATGTTCAGTAGAAGGAAGCTTGAGCTGTCTGCTGAGTGGGGACCAGCACCCCGCATTCCCCACTCCTGTGTGTTTCACCTGAGGGGCGGGAATCAGCAGTCATCTTCCGAGATCTGAGATCCCCAAATCTGCTGTGTTCGTTGATCTTTTGCCACTTGTCAACAGCCCCTTCTCAGATTCCTCTTCAGTAATTTTGCCTTTTTTAAACTTTTTCAAGAGCCTTGTGTCATTCAGAAGTTCCTCCATGTCTTCATGGAGGAAAATAGGACTAAAATAGTCTTCAGTGCTTGTAGATGGGCATTTGCAGCTATACTGCTCCACAGCACAAGCTGTGAAAGCTGTGAACAGCAGGAAACTAGTTACACATACTCTGTGCTTGATGCTCCGTTCAGTGCGCTAAGTGGCAGTACTGCATCGTGGTTAAATGCATGGACTCTGAGGAGCACCTGCTTGAGATCAGTCCTGACTACACTGCTTGCCAGCTGTGTGACAGCCGGCCAGTGCTTAATGTCTCTGCGCCCCAGTCTTCCTGTTTATGAAACTGGGCTAGTACCCATCTCGTGGGCGTTGATAATTCTACAACTGTTTCTCCTAATCCAGATGGTTCTAAAAACTAAACGTGTGTGTGTGTGTGTGACTCAATGGTTAAAAATAAAATCTAAACTTACAATATGGATAGTCATATATTTTGCTGCAGAAATACTCATTTGTTCACAGAATGCTAATGCTACTGCAGATCCTGCTGAGGTTATTACAGAATACATAATATATCTATATTACATTCTAAAATCTCTGAATTCACAAACACATCTGGCCCCAAAGTATTTGAATCGGGTTATATGTACTTATATATGTAAAGTGCAGAGAGTGGTTGCTTAATGTTGCGGATAACATCAACATGCTTTTAGGCTGAGAGGTTTAAATACTATAGAAAGCCTTCCTAAGTTCAGTCCTTCAAGATTCAGGATTCTGTCTGAAGAAGGTATATCAGCTAGTTAAAAATAATTAGTATAATTTAAAAAATTACAGCAAGAGCATAAAAGTTAATTGAAAAACTTTTATTTTGAATCAGTAGTTATTTTACTTAAGCAGAGCTTAAATATGCACGTGTTGTCAGCACTGCTTTAAAAAGAATCACGAAGTGTGGCCAGAATATACGGACTGGGTGTAGACCGTTAAGGGACTTCCTTTCAGAAGTTCTTTGATTTTAATTCCATTTTAATGTAAATCTCAAGACAAGAAAACTATTAGGGCTTATAAAAGCAAGTTGCAAGATCACAGCCCTTGGAGCCCACACATTCTGTCCTGTTATTTCCATCCGTGTACAGAGGCTGACAGTTGCTTTTTGCAAGAGTTCGTTCATTGGTCTGTTCCTTCTCTCCCCTGCTCCCTGCCCCTCAGATGGTCAGTGGGGAGCAGAATGTCTGTGCAGTACCTTGTATATACACTGTATACTCAACTATAGACTCAAGTTCAGGGGGCTTCTCTCTCAACTGCCACTTCTTGTCAATCATTTGTACTCTAGCATTGACCCTTTCTGTGACCCATTTTACTACAGATGAACACTTGGCTAATTTAGCTGGTTTAATGTAGTGCCTATGAAATATGCTAAGAAATTGAATATATTTCCTTGGAATTACTACTTAACTCTTTTGCTGTTTATTAGTTGCAAAGTGATCAGTTTCTTTCATTTTGACTACCACAGAGGTATCTTTTACAGCAGAAAGGATGCTAAAACATGAATCTGAAATCTTAAAATCCCTATTTTGATGTTCATAATGGTGTTTTGAGGACAGTGACTTAACCCTTCTGAACTTTTTTTGCCCTGGATGCTGATTACCTGACAGGGCTGTGAGGGCTCAGTTGTCCTGACTCAAAAAGAGTGTGGCCAACAAGTGCCAGTTAAGTATAAAGTCCTTGATTATTTTTTTTCCCCTCAGTGCTGTTGAGTATTGGAATTCCTAAGAAGAAGGTAACCAATCTGTTACCTGTGCTGTTCAAGGGCTTTTGTAATTGAGCCTCAGCCATAAATATACAAATTTCTTCAGTTGTATCTCTCACTGCCTCACGGTGTACCTAAGATCCAGGCACACAGGAATAGGCTAGGGGCCTGCCTGCTTTTCATGTAAAGGGCCTTATAGTGAATATTTTAGACTGTGTGTGCCACATAAAGACGACCGCATGTTCTTGTTTTTAGCTTGCAGACTTCTGCTGTCTCTCAATATCCCGTGTGTTTTTACCCCTTCCACCCAACCTGGAAAGCCTGTTGCCTACTGTTGTGTCAAAACTGGTCTCCCATGCTGCCTCCAGGAAGGCTGTGTAATCTTGGGCCGCTCTGTCCACCACTGGCTTTGCAGCAGTTGGATCAGGCTGTTTGCTTACGGTTGAGGCACCTGTTAGAGCCATTGATAGAGCAAACCAAAACCACCGTAGCATGTGAACATGTTTGCGAGTTTGATCTGCCTTTTATCAAGTCACTACAGTTGCCTCATTTCTTCGCTCATGTGACTGGGCTGCTTTGGGGAGGGGGGCGTGGGCTGGCTTCCAGCTTTGTATCTGCAGTACTTCCCTGGTGCATAGAGAAGAACCCTTCACAGTTTGGTAAATGGTCTTCATGGTGCACGCTGCAGAGAGAAATGTCCTTATTTTCTTCTCTTCATTCTTTAAGTGTCCTCAGTTAGATTAGTCCTGTGAAGTCACCCGTTGCGCACCCGCTCATTCACGCCGCTCCAGCTGTGATGTGAGGTGCCTCAGGGATGCCTTTGTAAGGCACCTCCCAGAGTTTCACTGCTTTTAGGGTTAGTTGTGTGGTGTCTGTTCTACCTTGTGTGTCCTACGTCATTATTCACTCACTTTTGGATCTTTGATGCAGAGCATAATGCCTTTTACGTAGTAGATATGCAAGTGTTGGAGCTGTTGTTTTACACTAGACTAAACAGTTTTTTAAAATTGTACTTTGTTTTTGATATGTGACCTTGATATTATTTATTCATCTGCATATAAAGTAGTGATTTTTAAAACATGATTAACCTCTGGTCATGAGAAAATCTGATTTGTTCTTCGGTTATCTTCATCACTAGAGGGAATAGCAGTTACGTAACTAATCAAAATCCATTTGATATTCAGGTATTTTTGTGATTAATGTAAATTTTTAGTTTCCTTTTATTTTCCCCTCAGTGTTTTAAAACCAAAATATGTGGATTTCCTGAAAGAATGGACTGACGTTTACTTTCTTACTAGGTTAGTTATTCTTTGAGAAGAGATTTTGAGCCCAAGAAACTTAGGTAGAGTAAAAGAGGCCAGAGTTTTGCGAATTTAGGAATTTGTGTGGAGATGTGCACAGGTCTAGAAACCAAGAGTGGATCAAGCAGTTTCACTTACAAGCATACCAGCTTCTGGAGGTGAACGTTTGAACTGCTTACTAGTACTTTTTTTTTCTGGAAAACCCCCAGAGAAATGCTGAGATACTGAATACTATATGAACCACTTTGGTGAGAATTGCATACTTTATTTTTGTAAACAATATTAATACCTTTGCAGTCTTTCTGTCAAAAGCCATACTTTTTTTCTTGGGGTGTGTTTTCACTGTAATATAGGTAATGGAATAATATGTAGGGTAATATAGATAAGTGAAAAATTCATGTTCATGGCATCATACCCATTCTTATCAACGTTGAAGGCCAGGTATGTGCCAGACACGGTTTCCAAACCAGGGGGATGCACTGGTGAATGAATTCTCTGCATTTATGGAGCCTAGCTCATGGGGGAAATAGGCAGGGTGCATGTTAATGGTGTTAACTAGATGCTAAGGGAGAAAACTGCATATGCGAAGAGGACAGTCGGTGGTTGACACTTGATGTAGGAGCCCAGTTGAGAACTCAGTGAGCAGGTGATGCCTAAACACAGACTTGAAGGAAGTGGAGGGAGCCAGGAAGATGCTTGAGAACCAGCACTGCCAGCAGCGGCTGCTGGGGAGGCGGCGGGGCTGGGGCGGAGTGAGTGAGGGGAGATGGGGTGGGTGGAGGTGGTGGGGGCCTCCATCACCTAGGGCCTTGCAGGTGGTCCTGGTGAGGCGACGGTAGCTAATGCCAGGGCTCGCCCCAGCGTAATGTGGAACCCTGTTGTTCTCGGTGCTGTCACAGTTTATGTCTTCAGTTTTATTAAATGTACATGCAGTCAAATTTAGTTTATAAATCTTAACGGGGATTGCAGTGGAATTTTACTCTGAACACCTGATGCTGTGAATGAATTTGAGTTACAGTTTATGACTTAATGGTTATATGTGAAATCCTTAGAGTCAGTATTTTATTGAAATATTTATTTCTGTTCTCTTCACATTATAGGTGATATTACATTTCAGTTTAATCTTTGTTTAGCAAAGCTGTTTCCTGTTCTGGAGTCTTAAGTATAGAAGACTAGATACTGAGGTGAAATTGGGTTAATTAGAACAGCTGATGATGAAGAGAAACTTAGTGTGGTACAGGATTAGATGTTGAATAGAATTGTCAAAGATCAGCAGGCATGTTTTTATGGGCCATCTGGCAAGACTAGAAGTAGTTTTCGGACCTAGACTCCCTTAAACATGTATTTGCATTCCATTCCTTGTCAACATGAGACAAAACAAAAATCAGAATTTTAGAGCCAGAATGAATCTTAAATACTTACTAGTCTAAATCTTTAGTTTTACAAAGAAATTTTTTCTCAGACACACTCATATACTTTCTTCATAAGTGTTCTTTCACTTACACAGATAGAATTTAACTTATGTAAAACTTAAGCTATTTACCCCAGTCTTGAGCTCATCTTCTGACAACTGTCCCAAATGCCAGGCAACTAAAAATTACACCGTTGGGAAGGTATTCTGTATAAGCTTGAGGGTGAACTACCTTTGCCTGGGAAACTTGTTTCTTAAAATGTAGGCTCTCACTGCTTTCCTCCCGAGATTTGACGCAGTAGGTTTGTAGGGCCCAGTAAATCTGTTTATTGTGACCTGGTGACGTCAAAGTATGTGACCTGGGACCTTACCCTTAAGAAAGTGATTTCATAGAGTAAAAGATTTGAAAAGTGATGTTATTAGCGCTCTTCATCTCTGATGTCTTATTTCTGAAAAATTATAGAGACAGGTGAAAAGCTACGTGGAATCTTGTCCTTGTGAAGAATCTGTTTCCCTCTATGTGGATGTGAGGCAGAGGAGTGCTTAGTGGTGATTTTTGTTCCTCTGTCAACAGAACCTTACGGTCATTATGATGCAAGTCATTGAATCCATATGACCATGTGGTGCTGCGCATGATGAAAGTCTTTTTCAGTCAAGTGAAGCAAATTGAGACCATTTGGACAATATGCTATTTATCGTTGCTGAGATATTATTAAAATGGAGCAGAGAATACTAGAGTAGTCAGTATCCATGGAGTATATATGGAATATCATAGTATTGATTTAAATAAGGCAACTTCTTTAGCAACTGGAATATTCTCAGATGTTGTATGATTACACATAGGTGCTAAATGAATTAAACATTATAATGCTGGTTGATTAAGTCAAGTAGGATGTGTGTTAGGGGAGAGCTTTCTGGAGCGGAGGTCTTTCTCACTTTGTAGCTGTAGTTTCCTGAGCACCTTCTAGGCAGGAGTATGGTTTTAATGAAAAAGAAACCACTTGCCTTTAAAAGCATAATTTCCTGCTGAGAGAAAGTTTATGCTGGTTAAGTTTATTCCAGGTCTTTGACTGTGTCAGTATAAAGTAAATCCATCATAAAAAAGATGGATAATGGTCTACGTTAAGGAAATAAATAGGCGATTGAAAAGAAAATTTTTGGTAAATAATCCACACCTTGGGAAGCTGAAGAACAGGAAGCTACAGAAATCATGTTTTTAAGAAACTGCAAGTAAATGTGCAAATATAATGCTAGTTTTAAGAAAAAGTGTATAGAGAGTATTTCTTCCAGACTATCTTATTGCTGTTAAGATTTCTGCAGCCATGTTACAGATGAGAAAAAGGAGACTGATTCAATTGCAGAAATTTGATAGGAAGAGAATTTTTGCACAGGAGCAAGCACAGAACAGAAATGTGACGTGACATCTGTAACGTTACTAGCAAACTCATAGAGGGAGCTTACAGTGGGGTATGCTTCTTAAAACAAATGGTATTTAATAACTTGGTGGTTAACCTAGGGACTTCTTCATAGCTTTGTTACTGATCTTTATCAACCTATGGTAATAACATAGATCCTAATAAAGACTGACTCTTGTATATTTGATTTAAAAACTATGAAGACATAGTAAAGGTTCAGTCAACCAAAATACCTTAGAAAATAGCATTAGCTATTGCTAGGTTAGGCTACATCAATACATGCGCAAATGCATATATAGATGTACTTACCTTTACACAGGAAGTACCTAAAAATTGTATGTAAATTGATTACTTCTGAATGTAAGCATTTTAAATAAAATTTGTGGTTGACTCAGTCAATACTAACTTAACCGGTTCTGTAAATTTGATTCTAACATACTGGGCTTTTTCAAAGTGAAACCTGTATATGCATATAAAATACGAGCATGCATATATGTACAAAAGCCCTTAAAAGGAATTCAGCTTTCTTTTATAAACAGCAAAACTCACTCTGCTTGTAAAACGTTTTTGCTAAAGTTTGCATAGTTGACTCAAATTTGCACCTTTCTGTCTGCATATGCTACTGGGGCTATCTGCATGTAGATTTTTGTTGACTCCCTCCTTCCCCTCAATAAGTCAGTTAACTTAAGAGAAAATGTGACATTTCTATAAAATAAATGTACATAAAACAAATCAGATCAGCATATTCAGCTTATGCAGAAATAAAAATTATTCCCACACAAGGAATTTCTACTTTGTAAAAATGTAGCTTGTATTTCAGACTGTAATAAAATCTGGTATAAGAACAACTGTTGAGTGGGTTAAGTGATTATTCTGAATATATTTGCTTTTTTAGTGTCAACAGTTATTTGAGGTGATGGTAGGAAGGAGGTTTAAGGATGAGGTTAAGGAAGTTTTTAACGTTGCAGAGGAAATTTGTTCAATGAGGTATGTAAATGTGACGTGGATCACTTGCTGAAACCCAGCAGTACTGTTTCTTCATCTTCTCTGCTGACACAGCAGCACCCATCACATCTAAGGCGACTGAATCAAGATGGGACTTGAGGACCTTGAAAATGAACCTGTGGTGTCCTAAGGATTGGTCTGCCTCACCACTGAGGACTAGCTAAAGGACAGGTTGAGGTTCAGCACTGCAAACTGGGCAGCATTTGCAGCTTTTGGACTGACCAGATCGGAGGTCCCTTAGGGATTAGGAGCAGTTTGTGAAAAGTTTGTGTTCTGCAGTGTCCTCTCTCCCTTAACCAAATATTCTTTGTACACTCGATTCTTTTTGTACATTCTCTTTGTACATTCTCTTTCAAAGTAGACCTTTAGGTTTTTTTCACTGAAAAATTTGAGTCTCTGTCATTCCTGCATTTAATCCAACTTTGACTTTCCCCTCTGTCCTTAAAAAGCTCAGAGCTTTGGCTCAGATGGTAAAGAGTCTGCCTGTAATGTGGAAGACCTGATCTTGATCCCTGGGTTGGGAAGATCCCCTGGAGGAGGGCCTGGCAATCCACTCCAGTGTTCCAGCCTGGAGAATCCCATGGACAGAGGAGCCAGGTGGGCTACAGTCCATGGGGTCACCAAGTTGGACGCAACCAAGCAACTACACTTTTTCTTTTTTGTCTTTAAAATATCCATGCTGTGTTGAATTCCTTAGGTGCCAAGTGACTTTCATAACAGCATAATCCCATTATCTATTAAATAAGTTATGCACCTATATTTCATTTACTTGTGGTGCTTTGAAGAGGGAGCACGTTGTCAGGAGGCAGCCTTCGTTCCCTTGTGACCCGCCCTCCCCGCTAAGTCTGGCACCCTTCAGTTCCCACATGGAAAGCTTCCAAGGGGCTCCATGTAAAGTGGAAACGACCAGCCCCCTCCTTGCCCAAAACCTTCCGTTGGTTTCCTTTGCCTTCTGTGTGTATGTGTTCAATAGCTAAGTCGTGTCTGACTCTTGGTGACTCTGGACTGGAGCCCTCCAGGCTCCTCTGTCCATGGGATTTTCCGGGCAAGAGTACTGGGGTGGGCTGCCGTTTCCCCCAGTAAACTCAAAGTTGACATGCAGTATTGTTTGGAGCTTCTGCCTCTGTTTCCGTCCTGACACGCCCGCCTCAGCCTGAATGCTCCGTCCCTGCTTAACTGTACAGCGTCATGCCTCTACCGGAACTGCTCTCTCTGCCTGGAATGCCCTTCCCATCACCGCCTGGCCGACTCCTGCTCATCCTTGAAGACCCATTGAAGGCCTTCTCTTCCCCAGAAGCCCAGTGCTCCCAAGTCTATCAAGGCCTTCGGTGTACTGCAGCCCAGTCATCTGCCTCATGAGAGCGCAAGCACTTTTGGGGTGGGATCACTGACTCCTGTCTTTTTTCCTCTTTTATTTGCAGAGGCAAGGACATACAGGCTGCTGGGTGATGAGGTGGGAGGTGGTGTGTATAACCATTGGCACTGACTTGCTTAGTAGAGGGGCAGCCATTTTGAAAATGTAAAATTTGTAGCTACAGGAAGTTGCTGCCCCCTGAACAGTGTGGCCATACATGTCAGTGTGTCTGTCCTTCATCCCTTTTTTCTCCAAAGACCTAACTTGCTGTTCATCCCATTTAATGTAGGTATATGGGTATTCGTCTGATAACCAAGTTTGAAAACTAGATGTACAATAGTAAGGTGTCTTTAGACTATGGGACTGTTGTGGTATCACAACCTTTAATTTCTCTGAATCTTTGCATTGTTTTGGAAAACTTTTCTTTAGGAAGGTTTTTAATCTCTTAAAACTATGAGGGTCAAAACTAAAATGTCAAAAATACAAAATCCCTGTTCATCTTCCTGATGTCTCAATTTTTAAAGACAGTCCTTGGTCCTGAGATTTGCCATCCCTCCTCAGCCGTGTCTATCAGACAGCGCTGCCCGTGTTACTAGGAGAGTAACTCAGCTGGTAACTGAACTATGTCAGCAGCCAGCTTGTGCTACAAAGGTAGAAGTCATTATGCTGCTGCGAGCCTGAAGACCACGTAACTGAAAGCAGATTGCGAGGGATGTGCAGACCTGGTTTCAGAATGTCGGTGCAGGTGCTGCCCCACAAGTCTGGTTAGCCTTGCTCTGCACTCTGCTGTTTGTCCTGGTGCTCTCCTCTTGGACGTGACTCTCAACAGGCCAGCCTCCTATTCCCAGGACTTCCCGTGAGCTGCCACCTTCAGGGTTAGGTTTACTCCCAGGTAGATTTCATTAGATATCTTATTTTGTCTCTTATTTTTATCTGGGAACTCGGGGGGCACATTTGCAAGACGAGGAAAGAACAGTAAAGATTAAGAAAAACAGGAATTCTGAGCAAATAACAACAGAAGCCAATCGTTTTAGTCAGTGACTTGATTTAAAAGGAACTCAAGTGTACAGTTGAGATATATTGTAAGTAATTTTTCATGGTTATTTCAAAATAGCTTGGTAAGGAAGGCTTAAAAGCAGACCTTCCTGGCAAAGAAAAGCAAAACAATAGCAAGTAATAAAAGGATTATTATGATATTTTAGACTTAAAACTACCCTCTCAGTACATGTGCAATTCTGAATAAAGTTCTGTAAAGCAGTTGAGAAGTATTCTGTTCAGTGTCTCGAATAACATTGCTTAGATGGAACATAAAATACTTGATGGTCCCTTTAGCTTCAAGATGCCCCAAGCTTTGGTTGTCTTTGGAGTTTGACTTCTTCACAGCACCTGCTCCCTGAAGTGCTTTCACACCATGCCTAGGATGCGGGCCACCCACCAGCTACAAGGCATGATAACTCTGCAGGCTGAACGGCAGCCCTGGTAGTTGTAGGGCCATGGGTGGTAGCCCCCCAGGGGCTCGCAGATCTTCTGGCAGTGGGTGTAGCTCCTCCTGCACTCTATACAGCAGATTCCTTCATGATCCAGTCTGGGGTCGAATGTCATGCTTTCTCCTTCCTGCTGCTGTGAAATAAGGAAGAATTACTTGTGTTTCCTTCATGAGGAGACGTTTATAGCACACACATTATTTTAAAATAAGGTCTTAAATGTCTCAGTGGTACCAGCAATCACTGTTTTCCGTAAGGCGCTTTCAATCTTTAAAACCTTATCATTCAGAAACTCTTCTAACATGAAGGAACTTCCACCCTGCCTGATCGGTCACTTACAGGAAGAATCTTTTTTTTAATGTTATGGTAAAGTTTCTCCATTCCCAGGTGGCACTAGTGGTGAAGAACCCACCTGCCAATGCAGGAGACAAAAGAGACAGGGGTTCCATCCCTGGATCAGGAAGATCTAGAGGAGGGCATGGCAGCCCACCCCAGTCTTGCCTGGAGAATCCCATGGAGAGAGGAGCCTGGCGGACTGCAGTCCATGGGGGCACAAAGAGACATGCCTGAAGCGACTCGGCACGCGTGAAGTTCCCTTACGCCTTCAGTGAGCCATGGTTACCACTCAGTAGTGGCTCAACTTGTCCTAAGTAGGAAAATAGGAAGGAAGCCTGATTCAAAAGTAGCATTTCTGCTGCTGCTGAGGCCCCCTGGCATCTTGTAATGATGGTTTCCAGGGCTCTGGGGAGCATATTTGGAATTCACTGGTCCAGGCTAACAACAGATTCCCATTCCACTTGCACTGGCTGAGAACACTTAGCAAGTCGTCTCGTTTCTGCCTTCGTGTAATGTAAGAGTCTGTTACCCTCGGGAAAGGGCACCATTTACTGTGTAAAGATTGAAGACCTCAAACTTTACCTGCTAGTTTGTGTGTGCCATGATGATAGTTAACTACAAACTTGTACCGAAGTTAAAAGTCACCTTGTTACTCACATGCTCAGTGGTGTCCAACTTTTGTGACCTCGTGGACTGTTTGTACCCTGCCAGGTTTCTCAGTCCGTGGGATTCTCTGGGCAGGAATACTGGAGTGGGTTCCCATTTCCTTCTCCAGGGGAGCTTCCCGATGCAGAGATCAAACTTCTGTCTCCTGCATTAGCAGGCAGATTCTTTTACAACTGAGCCACTTGGGAAGTCCCAGGGTCACCTACAGAGCCCTTTTCACTGCTGGAAAGACCACAGAACTGGAAGAAATTTGGCACCTGCCAAATTGTGTATCTGGGTTTCCTTTTCATGAATTTCTAGGGGTATAGATTCTATAGTCTCTTTATTATGGCATTGCATTACAATGGTGGGGGGGAGTCTGTATCAATAATGGAAATACTTTATTCAATTTAAAGCTCTTTCCTGGAGGAACAACTTGGTGGAGACACAGCACCAAAGCACCAACGTAGGTTAGACTTCAATGAGCCAAGTGAACTTGAGCAACCCTATCACCTTTTCTGGTATACTTTTTTTATTCAGCTATTTTAGGGGTGGGGGGCATTCAATTATAAGACATTTCAGACCAAACTGAAAAGTGGAGAAAATTGTGTACTTGAACATCATCTGGATTTGACAATTGCTAACCTTTTGTCAAATCTGATTTTTTTAAAGTATTTAAAATTCTAAAGTAAATTTAAAGAGAGCATTGTGACATTTCACCCATAAATATGTTAGAATGTTTCTCCAAAATAAGATATTTTCCTGCACCACACTGCCATTACCACACCTCACAAGACTTAACAATTCAACACCATCCAATAAAGCTTATGTTCACATTTTGTCATCAAAGTATTTGTCTTACTAACACCAGGGTTTTTTGTTTTGTTTCGTTTTTTCAAATTCTTCAGACTTTCCTCCTCCAGCTTTATATCTTGGAAAAGGTTCACCTGGAACGGCCAAAATAAAAAAACTCCCGATTTGAGGGGCTTCTCAGGTGGCTCAGTGGTCAAGAATCCACCTGCCAATGGAGGAGACTCAGGAGATGCAGGTTCAGTCCCTGGGTTGGGAGGATCTGAAGAAGGACACAGCAACCCACTCCAGTATTCTTGCCTAAAAAATCCCACGGACAGAGGAGCCTGGTGGGCTCCAGTCCACGGGGTTGCAGAGTCGGACACGGCTGAGCGCACGCGCACACACAGGGTGGGAGGAGCCAACAAGCCTGCCGGCTGAGGCATCTGACCTGAGGGGCCAACAAAAGTTTGTTAGGATTAAGAAGTTGGCAGAAATCTCTGGTTATTGAGATATTTCTGAGATACTTCCTTAAAGGGATAAGGGAAGGACGGAAGTCGTAGGGAGATGTTCCTGCTTACAAGCTCGAAGAAACTGCTGTGTGGAAGTTTTTGAGGAACACAGATCCCTGAAGTCCAGAAGCAGGGCGCAGTCGCATCCTACCCACCTCCTGTAAAGGGGCTGAAGCCCCCTCCTAGACCCAGGTGCAGGGAGGCCAGCTGCCTGGAGAGTAAACCAACTTCTGTTTGTCTCTTCAATTCCTTTATTGTTCTTTGAGCTTTACCGAAGGAAGTACCGTGGCGTCCTGAATTTTCTAGTAAGCCTTGGGTTACTTCAAAAATACTTTCTGCTCTACGTCTTTTTAAAATATTAGTCTAAAATGACAAACTAGAAAATAACTTGCAACACGTGATACGATAAAGGACTGAATAGGCTACACAGGAAAGAAAACGCGCAAATGACTTCTCCGTGTGTGAAAAGATGCTCAGCCTTACAGATGAGTGAAGACTAGCCAAGACAGGAGACGCAGTTTTACACCCAAGACTGTTTACAAAGTTTGATAATAAATGAGGCCTTGCATTACATTTGAAGACTTGCAGCTGCCTTCCCTGGAAGGCAGTTTAGTGTCCTCCATTAAAATGCAAAATTCCCATCTACTGTGACCCAGTAAACCCACATGCGTCAGTACTCGCGCTAAAAAGTGAGAAAGTGCTCGTCACTCAGTCGTGCCTGACTCTGCGACTCCATGCACTGTAGCCTGCCCGGCCTCTCTGTCCGTGGGCTTCCCCAGGCAAGAATACTGGAGTGGGTAGCCTTTCCCTCCTCCAGGGGATCTTCCCAATCCAGGGATCGAAGCCTGGTCTCCCGCATTTTAGGCAGATTCTTTACCGTCTGAATGGAAGATACCCAGGACAAGAGTAACTCCCAGGCAGCTTAAAATTCAGGATTAAATATCATCTGAATAGGAAAGGGTAGATGGGGATGTAGATCTCTTATGGCAGGGTCAGTGACTTCTAGGAGAGACGAGTGGACCCTTAGAAGAACACATTGGAGGTATGATTGTGATGAAGTTTGTCTGAATGTGGTGCTGACTTCCACTCTCCTCCTGTGATGAGTCCATCTTCCCTGGTTAATGAAACTCCCGGGGAGGGGATTTATGACAATAGAATTCCTTCTGGAGGATTTGTCTTTAGGCAGATAAGGGGAGTTCAGAGAAAGACTCTCTCTGCACTTGCAGTTTTTTAAATGCCTACAGCACAGAGCCACCAGGAAGGGCTTTTCTAGTGGCTCAGCTGGTAAAGAATCCGCCTGCAATGCGGGAGACCTGGGTTTGATGCCTGGGTTAGGAAGATCCCCTGGAGGAAGAGGGTATGGGCAACCCACTCCAGTATTCTTGCCTGGAGAATTCCATGGACAAATGAGCCTAGCGGGCTACAGTCCATGGAGTCGAAAAGACTCGGACACGACTGAGCGACTAAGCACAGCACACCGCCAGGGAAGCCCCATTTGTGCTAAAGATATACTCCCTTCATGTACAAGAAGTGTGGATAAGACTAATAGCTAACAGGGAGCAAGTTCGTACTTCCTATGTGCCGAGCACTGTGCTAACAGCTTCATCTGCATGACTTCTTTCCCATACCCTGCGCAGGAGGTACTAGGTATATCCTATTAATGGTATTGGAGGAATATTTACATGCCCACCAAAGCAGAACTGTTTAAATTTCTATACATGTATCCACACAATGGAATACAAGGTCACCATTAAAATGAATGAGGTGGATCCATGTAAGAGATACAGTGGAATTCCTAAAATGCTGTATTGTAACTGGAGAGACAGCAAAGTAAGGAAGTTATGTACGCTCTTTTGTGTTAAAAATGTGTGTGTGTGTGTGTACACTTATGCAGAGGAAGTGGGCAAACAGCCATTGTTAATAGACTGCTCGGAGGAGGGTATCTGTGGTAGAAGGTAAATTCACTTTTCATTGTATACATTTAAAATAAATCCATGTATTTTTTGCTAACTAGTTAAAATACTAGTTTATTATTTAGTTAAAACACTAGTTACACATAAGTACTTATTTTTCTGATTTCACTCCCTACAAAGTATAGTAATGATAAACTACACTTTGTTGAAGATTTGAGAAGTGTTTAGCATGTTGGTGTCATCCTTACAAACACCAGTTCTCAAGGTTTCCATCTGAAGCGTTCGATCCCCTATGTGAGTCTGTCTCCCGAATGGACTGAGTGCCCTCGAGGGCAGAAGTTACTCCTGTGTGCACAGGGCCTGGAAAAGAGCAGTTTCTCAGCAAAAGTGTGATGACTGGATGACTATCGTGGACATAGGGGGAAAGAGTATTTCAATCTGTCTGCTGCCTGCAGGGCACATGCTTGGAAATATTTTTAAATAATCAAATTCCTGATGTGAATAGGTCGTCATGAATTTGCCTGTGACTCAAACGAGCAGAGCCCAGAAAACAACCTTGAATAAGGAGTACAACCCATCAGGATTTTACACTACAGAAGTGATGTTACCCTCACTTATAAACTCTGCAATAGGCAAATAAAGATGTATGCGAAATAATCGAATAGAAGTCTCTGTTGACTGCTGAGTGCCTTGAGCTCTCAAGCAGCGCCACGCAGCTTCGGCGCTGGGTTTCACGCGCCTGGGCGAGCTGTGGGGCAGACGCCGGCACTCACGTGGTAAGGGTTGTCTGGGTTGAAGGGCTCTGCGTCCTCCTGGATGCTGGGTCTGGTTCCATTGTTCGGTCTTTCAGGGCCTGGGGTGCCCCGAGGGCCGCTGCGTAGTCTTCTTGTGGTCGTTGTGGTAACAATTTTTCTTACCAATTCTCTTCTTTCTCTCTGGATTTCTACAAAAATATGAAAACAACAACAATAAAACTGCTGTGAGTTATTTCCTTTATTTCGTTAAGCAAATTCTGTGTTTATCAGGGTGAAAAGCATAAGAAAAAGATATAAAAACAAACACATGAGTAGATCCTATCCTGTTTAAATATACACATTTTCTTAAGACCGAAGCACGTTTCAGGCTGGGGTTTAACATCAGGTAACCAGACTTTGGTTTATAATGCTGAGGCAGATGGTGTAAGGCATCTACTTCTTGGTCAGTGGCTCAGTCATGTCCTACTCTTTGTGACCCCTTGGACTATAGCCCCCCAGGCGCCTCTGTCCCTGGGCTTCTCTTGGGAAGAATACTAGCGGATTGCCATTTCCTTCTCCAGGAGATCTTCGTGGACCGGGGGTTGAACCCGAGTCTCCTGCATTGGCAGGTGGGTTCTTTACCATTGAGCCACCAGGGAATCCCCTGCTTCTCCTTAGGGGCTGAGAAAGTAAAGTAGCACTTTTCCCCCTAGCCTCCCTTGCAATTAGGACTGGCCAGATGGGACCTAAGCAAAATACGCTACTGCAGTTTCCAGGAAAGTGTTTGCTCTCTTGGTGAACGGGATGGACACAGCTTCCTCCATCTGGTTTACCTTCCTTGAATGTAGACGTGATATCTGGGTTATGTGACTAGAAGTGATAGAAGGATGACAATCCAGCATGCCTCACGTAGCAGACAGTAAGCTACAAAGAGAGTTGATGACAGTGCCAAAAACCTACCTCCAGGGTTCTAGCTGTATGAAAATAGTCAACCTGTATGTATTTGTTGAAATCACTGTTGGTTAGCTATCCTGTTATTTGCAGCCCTATGCATTCCTCCTGGATTTACAATATATGTATAATTTACAGTTTTAAATTTATAGTTTTTTCAGGAGGTTTATTATTATTTTGGTTGATTCTTTTTTGAAAAAGTTATTTATTTTTGGCTGTGCTAGGTCTTCACGGCTGCTCTTGGGCTTTCTCTAGCTGCAGCAAAGTGGGGGCTCCTCTTCGTTATAGCGGCTTCTCTTGTTGCTCCTCATGGGCTCTGTAGTTGGCCACGGCATGTGGGATCGTCCCAGGCCAGGGACTGAACTCGTGTCCCCTGTACTGGCGGGCGACTTAACCACTGGACCACCAGGGAAGTCCTTGGTTGATTCTTTTACAAATTCTGGGGTAGAATAAGCAAACACTTTTATACACAAAGTCATCCAATTAGCAGATGCAGAATAGAAGATGCAGTTGTTAGGCTTGAAAAGACCAAGTGACTCAGCCGAGATCACAGAACCGGTGGCAGGCGTGAGTGTCTCTGGCTTCCAGCTCGGTGCCTTTGCTCTCCACTCTGCCTCGTGGGTCCTCATGGCCGCTGAGTAACAAGAATGGAGAGAGGACCACAGGGGTGGCTTTGGTGTCTCTGCGAGCCTCAGTTTCTTTTTCTCTAAAATGGGGATAATAGTAGTATCTAGCTCACAGGGTAGCGACAGAGGTCATGAGAATTTTGTCTCAGGGTTTTAGCATAGTGTTTGGCATGGAATAAGCCTTCGAATGTTAGGGGATGATGATATGATGCCATGTTATCTGTGAGGGTGTGGTTGTGTGCCCAGCTGTGGATAGCTTCCAAGGGTAGCCTCTTGGTTTCTCAGGCAGGGCTGGAGAGGCATTGGGGAGACCTAGATTCAAATCTCAGACTCCATTTCTTTTTTTTTTTTCTAATTAAAAATTTTTTTAAAATCACCTCCACTTCTTTTCATCAATGACCTCAGGAGAGCGATTCAATCTCTGACCTTAGTTTCTTCATCTATAAACAAAGAGTATGACTAGTTACCTGGACAGTTGTTAGAATACAGTGTGTGTTAGGTTGCTTCAGTTGTGTCCGATTCTTGCAACCCCATGGACTGTGGCCCACCAGGCCCCTCTGTCCACGGGTTCTCCAGGCAAGAACACTGGAGTGGGCTGCCATTCCCTTCTCCAGGGCATCTTCTCGACCCAGGAATCAAACCCACGTCTTTTACCTCTCCTGCCTTGGCAGGCGGGTTCTTGACCACTAGCACCACCTGGAAGCCTGGGTAGTTGTTGGTAAAGATGAAATAAGGACAAAATGGGAAGCTGTGGCACACAGCCCACGGGCAGCAGACCTCAGCTCCCCGCCACTTCTCTCTGAGCTGGTCTGGTCACTCCCAGGGCTCTGACGGTTCAGCTCTGTGATGCTCACGACCTGCCAGCATGAAGCTCCGAGGGCAGGGGCTGCTGGACCCTGGTGCTGAGAGGCTCTATTAGAACTAGGTGGGCGGGGGGGGGGGGCATCCCGGCATCCTTGGAAAGGGTTTATTTTGTTGTCTTTCTTGTAAAATACACTGCATTTATGAGAGACTGGAAAGAAAATCCCTCACTTTTAATGTCTATGTTATTCCATCCTGTGACTACACCAACATTTAATTTAATTCTTTTCAAATCTGGGGGCATTTAGGTGATTTCTGCTTTTCTGCCGTTGTGTATATGTGTAATTCTTGGATGGATGGGGTGATGATTGAATACCTATGATGTGTGATTAATACTTAATGATACATTACTGAATATTTCAGAAGGGATCACGCTGTTGGAGTGTGAGGAAACAAGTCACAGCTCTTTTTCAGAGGGTGAAGGTTCTCATTTTATCAGCCATCCTCAGCAGTGCCAATATCATCGTCCTCCCGACTCTGCCCCCAGACCCCCTGTCCCACTCTGTCCTTTTCCCATAGCACCTTGTGTGCGTTAAGTCACTTCAGTCGTGTCCAACACTTTGTGATTTCTTTTTTTTTCTAATTAAATTTAAAAAAAAATCAGTTGCTCTTCTTTTAATCAATGACCTCAAGAGAGCGATTCAATCTCTGACCTTCGTTTCTTCATCTATAAATGGGGAGTTACCTGGACAGTTGTTAGAATACAGTGTGTGTTAAGTTGCTTCAGTCGTGTCCGACTCTTGCAGCCCCATGGACTATGGCCCTTCTGTCCACAGGCCCTTCTGTCCACAGGATTCTCCAGGCAAGAACACTGGAGTGGGTTGCCATTTCCTCCAGGGACCTTTGTGATCCAGGGATTGAACCCACGTCTCTTTTATCTCCTGCCTTGGCAGGCAGGTTCTTTATGATTAGTGCCACCTGGGAAGCCCCCCCATAGCACCTTGGATTGTACTGAACAATTTTCATATTTCGGTGTATAGTCAGTGTTTCCCCTAGCTATGATGCAAAATTCCAAGGGGGCATGGGTTCGTCAGTGCATCCCAGGTGCCTAGAACAAGTAAGTGGCACATAATAGATGTGCCAATCACCGTCGAATGAATGAATGAAGTCTCTGGGTAAGAGGCATGTCCTCAAACAGAAAGTGATTAGAGAGAGCTCTACATGGTGGCAGAGTTGGAAACTTTGTCCTTTTTTTTTTTTTTTAAGACTTTTTATATGGGCCATTTTTATACTCTTTATTGAATTTGTTACAATATTGCTTGTTTTATGTTTTGGTTTTTGGCCAAAAGGCATGTGGGATCTTAGTTCCCCAACCAGCGGTTGAACCTGCACCCCCTGCATTGGAAGGCAGGGTCTTAACCACTGGACCACCAGGGAAACTCCGAGACTTTTGTCCTTGATTGGAAAAGGTGACAAGGTATTGGAGAAGGAGTTCTTGGGTGATGGAAGGCCCATTCCATGTGAAGACAGGTGGGGAATAAAAAGCCAGAAGTTGTAAGTGGCCAGAGGTGTGAACACTCACTGGAGCAACACCCAGGATGTGCTGTGCTAAGTTGCTTTCGTCATGTCTGACTCTGTGCGAGCCTATGGACTGTAGCCCACCAGGCTCCTCTGTCCTTGGGATTCTGTCCGGGGTTAGACCCAGGACAGCAAAAGCAATGGTCCGTTTGGCAGCCCTCCTTCCCAGTCCCCTAGGGTGCAGCAGACACTGTGCAGAGGGTTCTCTCTCACTGAGCCTGTCCGTGGCCTTAGAATTCTGAACCTGCTCTTCCAGACAGCTGCTGCCAGTGGCTTACAAACTGCATCCTATTTGCTTTGCCTGGGCTAAAATGTAACCACTTTATCCAGGCTTTGGAACTGAATACGACTTGTGAACTGGAGGAATGAGTTAGCCATGGCAGAATGAGAAGCCAGGACTTTCTAAGTCTGGTGTGTGTTTGTCAATTGTGGTAAAATATATACAAAACTCACCATCCTAACCATTTTAAAGGATACAGTCAGGCATTAAGTACATTCACACTGCTCCGCAACCATCATCACCATCTATGTCCCAAACTTTTTTCGTCTTGCAAAACTGAAGGCTGAACGCATGAAACAGTCACTGCCTGTCCCCCTCTCCTAAGTCTGGTGGTTCTAATCCCCAAATTCTCTGTATTTCCATGCTGTTCTCTGTGTTCAACGTAACTTTCTGAGAACGTAGCCCATCTAAGCTGTGCTAAGAAGAAGGCCTTTTCCCCACCAATAAACCGGAGGTGCAACGTTGGCCTTTGGGAGGTCAGTGGGGTGACTGCGGTAGAAATCAAGACAGTAGATATTCCTGGTGTCTCAGTGGTAAAGAATCCGCCTGCAATGCAGGAGACCTGGGCTTGATCCCTGGGTTGGGAAGATCCCCTGGAGGACAGGGCAACCCGCTCCAGGCTTCTTGCCTGGAGAATGCTATGGACAGAGGAGCCTGGTGGGCTGCAGTCCCTGCGGTCACAGAGAGTCCGTCACAATTGAGAGACTAAACAACGGCAAGCGCTGGGAACAGACGGAACCCCGGGGAGGAGCCTGGCTGCAGGGCTCACCTGCTCTGGAAACAGCCCCAGGTGTACTCCGACCTGCTCTGAAACCAGGAGCCCTTCATTTATTTTTCTTGGACTTGGAAGTGGTTGTACAAGCCTTGAGGAATCTCAGCCTGTGTCCACAGCTGCTTGTGGTTATCCCACCATGCAAGGTTTGAGCATAATTAAGATTTGGCAGGGGCTTCCCTGGTGGTGCAGTGGTTAAGAATCTGCCTGCCAAGGCTGGGGACATGGGTTCGATCCCTGGTCCGGGAGGATCCCACAGGCCACGGGGCAACTAAACCTGCATGCTGCCACTCGGGAAGCCTGTGTGCCTAGAGTCTGTGCTCCTCAACAAGAGAGGCCACTACAGTGAGAAGCCCATGCACCGCCATGAAGAAAGCCCGCGTTTAGCAATGACGACTCACCACAATCAAAAAATAATTAAATAAATCTTTTACCAAAAAAAAAAGATGTAGCAGTAGGCTAGATTCTTAGTCCCCTGATTCTCTGCGTTAGGGATAAAAAAATGTAAAATTGCAAAGTGCAATAACGGAGAGGCAGGCAGAGCAGAAGTAGCGGGAGTGTCATAAATAAAGCCCACAGGTAAGGCCCAGGGGTCCCGGGCCCACCTGCATCCCGTTGCCCGCTGCTCCGGCCCTGCCCTGTGACAGTCACAGCCGCCCTTCCCTCCCTTTTTTTGGTGTCTTGTGCTGATTACTGAGACCCTGAGTGGTGCGCCTGGCTTAGCTCCTTGTCACGTGCTCAAACCTGTGCAGAGGCTCACAGGAAACCCATGCCGGCTGGAAGCGGTCCAAGCAGCTTCCAGAGAATTTAAAACATTACCTTTTGGGTAGGTTGGTTTAAGCCAGAAAATAGGAAGGTCGCCGCAGAGTTCTAAGACTTTGGAACTCAAGAAGCTGTTGTCCTTCACGGGCTGGTCTCCAGCCACCCAGATGAGAGAATTTTCTTCGTATTTAACTGGCATGATCTTGCCTTCCTGTAAATGAAAAGGAAATGCGTGGATCAGAGAGGGCAGAGGAACACGCTGTGTATGAAGATTCGTGTGTTGGTAAAAGGTTATTTTGCCCTATAAAAATGAGTTCAGGATTAGCAGATGCAAACTAGTATATACAGGATGGATAAACAAGAAGGTCCTACTGTAGAGCACAGGGAGTTATATTCTCTATCCGGTGATAATCCACAGTGGAAAAGAGTAGGAAAGAGAACCGATATATGTATAACTGAGCCGCTTTGCGTACAGCAGAAATTAGCGCAACTTTGTCAATCAACTATACTTCAATCAAATTTAGAAGAAAACTTCACGAGATTCCAAAGGCATGCACACACACAGACTCTGAAGTCCTCATCTCTTTGTAGCTCTCTTCACAACATTCCACAGCCCTCATGCCATCCTGCCTTTGGATAATTCGAAGGTGTGAATCTGAGTGTCTTAAGTAGAAGTGAAAATTACTTGATGTCAACTTTGAGATTTCAGTTAATCTGATATTTCTGATCAAAGATGCTTTGGAGGAAAAGCGATTGAACGGACTCTAGAATCCAATAGAGGAGAGAGGCGTCCTTCGTGTGAAGTCAACGTCCTCTGGGGCCTTGTTCTGCTGCTTCCAAACCACAATAGAAAGAGCCAGTGATTGGTTCTTTAATGTCTTCAGTTCAAAGTAGTATTTAACATAAACCATTTCTGCATTTCCCAGCTATAACAAAACGTATCTCAGATGTTCTTCGCATCAAGCGCACCACTGAGATTTCAAAGCTAAACCCTGGATTTTCTTCTGCAGCGAGATGCTGAGAATGGTTTGATAGCCCGGGAGACAAATTTATTTTGCCAGGTTGCGCCTTTCATGTATTTATTAGTTTGCAATAGGTTGGAGAAATTAAAATGTTTTCTCCTGATTTTTTAGCTAAAAGCAACACTTCATTTATGCTTTCTCCCTCAGGCTTCTGGCAGCATTAAAACAACTTAAAGCTATTGGAGGCAGCGAACACGCAGGTAATCCAGTTATTCACCTGAAATTAAATGGCTCCATCCAGGAAATGAATGCTCTTTGGGTAGAGTAGCTTTTAAAAGTTATACAAAACTGATGAAAAATGCATGAGAGCTAGTGGTGCATAAATCTACCCCATCATAATCTGAAGTGCATGGGGACAGAGTGGGGTGATAGGGAGAATGCATATGCGTGAAACCTACAAGCTAGGAGCCTTAAAGAAAAGTCCGTGCACATACTTCCAGCTGCTACCCCATCTCCTTCCTCCTTCCCTTCTCTTGCAACACAATCCTGCTTTTGTTTGAGGCCCCAGGAGAGACACCTGCTTTCGTAGACTCCCTGGCAGCTAAGGGTGCCCGTGTGACCAGTTCTAGACAATGCAATCCATGCTAAAGTGTGTGGAGGGAATGTGAAGCTGTCTGCTTTTCCTGAGTCCAGAGAAAGCATGGTTGGCGCTGTTCAGCATCTTCCTGCCTTCCTTACTTGACTGCGTGGTTGATGTTTAGAGCTGGAAGTAAAAGGCTGCAAAAATAAGAGATGCTGGCCATGGAGACAATGCCTGGGGTCACCTACTTCCAAGGAGAAAAAAAAAACAATCTCTAAGTGTCATGCTCAGCTGTGTGTGTGTGTTCAAGCTCAGTTGTGTCCAGCTCTTTGCCGCCCCATGGACTGCAGACCCCCAAGCTTCTCTGTCTTTTCCAGGCAGGAATACTGGAGTGGGTTGCCACGCCCTTCTCCAGGGATCCTCCTGACTCAGGGATCCAACCCACATCTCCTGCACTGCAGGCAGGTTCTTTACCACTGCAACATCTAGGGAAGCTACTGGCAGCCAACACATTCCTAATTCATGCAAACATGTTGTCTGAATTTGGTTTTGTCCACCATGCCCCATAGAAACAACTAAAACACGGGGAACAGAATTCACCTCTGTGACCTCAGTAAAGAATCAGAGACAAAGATTTAAGTGCAAAGCCATTCACCAAGGCAAATTATATCTGCAGTCAAAAAAAATTTTTTTTAATTATTATTTTTGAGAGAATGGAAACTTGAAGATACCGATATTCAAGAGCAAAAGCCTTTTAAAATTATAGTCATATGATTATAATTTTAAATTTTCATTCATATAAATGCTTAAAAAATATTTATTTATTTGGTTGCACTGGGTCTTAGTTGTGGTATGTGGGATCTAGTTTCCTGCCCAGGGATCGAACCATAGCCCCTGTATTGGTAGTTTGGAGTCTTAGCTACTGGAACACCAGGCAAGCTTTAATATCGATTAGAAATTATAATCATATGATAACATACAATAATCCATTATCACCTACATTTTGGAAGACCTAAAGTTAACTGTGGTGTTGGAGAAGACTCTTGAGAGTCCCTTGGACTGCAAGGAGATCCAACCAGCCCATCCTGGTTGGATCAGCCCTGGGATTTCTTTGGAAGGACTGATGCTGAAGCTGAAATTCCAGTACTTTGGCCACCTCACGCGAAGAGTTGACTCTCTGGAAAAGACTCTGATGCTGGGAGGGATTGAGGGCAGGAGGAGAAGGGGACGACAGAGGATGAGATGGCTGGATGGCATCACCGACTCTATGGACATGAGTTTGGGTAAACTCTGGGAGTTGGTTGGGGACAGGGAGGCCTGGCGTGCTGTGATTCATGGGGTTGCGAAGAGTCGGACACGACTGAGCGACTGAACTGAACTGAAAGTTAAGTGAAACTAATAAGGATGTGCAGCAGTATAACTTCAATTATAAAAAGCATATCACACACATTGTACATGAAAGTTTACCAAAACACTAATATTAGTTATCCATGGATTTTGTATCTCTGGGTGACTTTCTACTCTCTCCTTTGATGTATTCCTGAATTTCTATAATAACAAAGTGTTGTTTTTAAAAATCAGAAAAATAAAAAACCAAAACAAGGCCTTGTTTTTTTTTTAAAAAAATCCGAAAATGTACTGCAAAGTTTTTTTATGCTATACCTCAGGACATGCGGGATCTTGATTCCCCTGACCAGGAACTGAACCCACGCCCCTGCCCTGGAAATGTGGAGTCTTAACTAATGGACTACCAGGGAAGTCCCTGTTCTGCTGCAAACTTACGATAAGATCTTGGTCAGTTAAGATCTGGTTGGGAAATTGGCTCTTTATGTCTACTCATGAGGGAAATGTTGAGGATTACAGTTCATTAAAGGTTTCATAACAGAAGCTGAGTGATAAGACCATTGAAAACGTAATGCGATAAGAGATGTGCAAGGTCAGAATAGGCAGTCTCGGTCTCATTTCTAGACTCTGTATGCATGGGTCCAGACTTGTGTCCCGAAGGGTGCAGTTCAGGGGCCACAAACGAGCTCGTGATCAGAGGAGAGTGATGGGAGGGGCGAATGGCTGCAGAAGTCGGGAGCAGAGGAAATACTGAGGACATGCTGGCCAACTTGAAAAACTCACAGTGTGTTGAGACACTTGGGCCTACTCCTAGGAGAGCAAACAATTGAGCAGTTTCCAGGCACCTCTGCTTACTCTTAGTTTTCTTCACCTGCCTTTCGGGAGCTGATGCCTGGCTCACCTCCCTCTTGGGGATCCTGGAAGGATCAGAGGTGATCATAATAAAATTAAGACTCAAAGCAGCATCCGTTTACTCATTATCTAGCAAGTGCAGGGCCATGGGGACAGAGTGCACACCCTAGTTTGCAGACGACAAGACTGAGGCTTAAAAACTTGATGCCACAGTCACAGCAAGTGTCGGGGCTGGGACTTGAACCCACATTGGATTTCCAAAGTCCATTTTTCTTAGGCCCTGCCCTGCCACAACTCAAATGGAAGATGACAATGAATGCGGCTACTTCGTAAGCCCTAAAGCACCGAATCAGTGTAAGGTATTACTGCTAAATATGTCTTTAGAATGCTGTGTGCAATTCTTAATGCAAGCGTTCATAAAACCAAGCTCAAAGGCAAGCTATTAATAATAAATGGATGAAATATGTTTAAAGAACCTCACAAGCCTGATACATAGGAAAGGAATTCTATATATGTTGAATAGCCTCATTGGGCTGAACTTGAACTGGTGGGAAGAAATTGTAGGGGGAGCCATTCAGCTCAGTGTTGGCAAAGCGATTAGAACTTCCTCCCAAGATGCTGCCTGACACACAGGAAAGGAGAGCCTGGTCTATGCTTCCAGCAGAGGCTGAGTGATCAGCTATGGGGAATTTTCAGGAAGACTTCTCCCCTGGCTAAGTTGCACTGAGGCCGGAGTGAGGCTTCAGGCTCCTGAGCCCCTTAATGATCCCAACACCTAAAGTCCTTTAAGTTGTGCTAACCACTGATCAGTCCCCTGCGTGAGCGCTAAGTCACTTCAGTTGTGTCGGACCCTTTGCCACCCTATGGATTGCAACCCTATGTGGCCACCAGGCTCCTCTGTCCATAGGATTCTCCAGGCAAGAATACTGGAGTGGGTTGCCGTTTCCTTCTTCAGGGGATCTTCTCCACCCAGGGATTGAACCCTAGTCTCCTACATCTCCTTCCTTAGCAGGTGCCACCTGGGAAGTCCCTGAAGTGAAGTCGCTCAGTCGTGTCCGACTCTTTGCCACCCCATGGACTGTAGCCTAGCAGGCTCCTCCATCCACGGGATTTTCCGGGCAAGAGTACTGGAGTGGGTTGCAATTTCCTTCTCCAGGGGATCTTCCCAACCCAGGGATTGAACCTGGGTCTCCCGCATTGTAGGCAGATGCTTTACCGTCTGAGCCACCAGGGAAATCCTAGCATCAGCAAATAAGGGCCATGTCATGACCCGTTACCCTTTATGTACTTTATAATCTGGTTTTCCAGAACCTTCAGTTACACAACATCATGTAAGAATGATCACTTGGAACCAACGAGTAGGACCAAAGTAATTTAAGTTCTTTGTCAGGGAGGAAAGAGAGCTTATGCTCTGGTCACAGACCTGTCCAGCAACTAGAGACAGGAGGGGTGTGCCTTCTGTGTGTGCCCAACATGCCTGCTGTGTGGAGCCGGCTGGTACCCACCAGTTCAGAGGAGATGCTCTGCTTGGTCATGGTGTCCACCTCCGGGATGCGAGCCTTCACCTGCGCTTTGATGTAGCACTTTTCCCCTCCGGCAAAACGGATTCCTGTGATGCCCTAGGAAACAAAAGTTTATCCATCCTCTATTCATCCGTTCATTTATGCAGTGTATTGAGCGTCTACTGTGAGCTACGTACTATTCCAGGTGCCAGGTACAGGGATGAACAGAACAGATGGCATCTCTGCCCTCATAGAGCTTACCTTTCAGTGTTATTTACCAAAAATAAAAAATAGAGATAAAGTCAGGTGGCATTAAGTGCTATGGAAGAAAATAAAGCAGAGTGTGGAAATAGGAGTGACAGGAGATGGTGCTTTATTTTTTATTTTTGGCCATGCTGTGAGGCATGTAGGATCTTAGTTCCCCAACCAGGGATCGAACCTATGCGCCCCCTGCAGTGGAAGCATGGAGCCTTAACCACCAGACTGCCAGGAACGTCCTAGGAATGGTCCTTTAGACAGTCCAACGGGGAGGCTTCTGTCAAGGTCTGACTCTGCGCTGAGAGGCAGTGCGTTCATTGTTCACTCATCCCGCAAGCTCAGATGAAATGCCATCTTCTCCCTGCAGGTTTCTCTGTCCAGCCCGGGCTAAGGGGGCTCCCTTTCCTCTGACTTTCCGAAAGCCCTCCCATCTCCACCCCTCTTTTGGCACTCAGTTCTCAGTGCCCTTGTGTCTTGTGAATGTCACCTCCGTACTCAACTCTAAGCCTGAGATCAACCTGAATCTCTTTTTTGTTTTCGTTTGATGCTCCCACAGAAGTTCTCAGAAGATGCTGGTCCAATTAACGAATTCTGTGAATTCAGATTCTTCTTAACATTGTTGAGCCCAGAGGAAACAGTAGCTTTCTATCACACTGGGAGCTGAAGTTTGCTCCCAGAGCTTATCCAAGGACTTGGATGTTTTGTTTTTGTCCCGTGAGATATAAACAATGTCTCCCCGTCTGCCTAGGGACTGGCCTCCAGGGAAATCTCAGCCGCAAGGCTCCGGTCTTAGCTGACAGCTCAGCACCGATTCTGCCCACAGAGTGCGTCAGGCATAACGTTATGTTCTGACCCAAGAGTGTTTACTTTCATTTCTGGTTAATTTCATGACTAGTGAGTGGCCAGAACCAGTATTAAGATCTACAAATTATATGCCATAACAATGTAGGCACCAACACGAATCTGAAATTCTCAGCTGGTCAGTCTTCTATTGGGTTGAGACGAATGTCAGGAAGACACAGAGCTTGTTCTAATATATCAATACCAGGGAGTGGGAGGAAGAAAAGCCTTTAGAAATCGAGGGGCAGGATTCAGCCCTCCTTTTTTTTTTTTTCAATATTTTTTTCTTTTGGCCTTGCCATGTGGCACGTGGGATCTTAGTTCCCTGATCAGAGGTTGAACCTGTTCCCTGTGTGGTGGAAGCTCAGAGTCTTAACCGCAGGACCAGCAGAGAAGTCCCAGCGTTCAGCCCTCCTAAAGGAAGAATGAAGTCACACGTCAGTCACGCTGGAGGGTCTTCATGGAAAGTTACACCGAATGGAATCTCAGAGCCAGGCGTCCTGCAGACGTGGGTGGGCGACAGACGGGAGAAGGAATGGCTCCTTCCTCTTGAAGCTCCTCGTCAGTTCTCTTGCAGCCTGACCGACCACACGCGTGTGTAACGCATCTCATTCCTCCCAGCGTCACCTCTCACCCAGAGGGAGGAGGAGGCATGAGCCCCCATCCCCAAACCTCGACAGAGGAAGAGCTCTGGGCTTACTGCAGAGGCTCTCGATGCTGCACCAAAATCACATGGAGAGATTTTAAAAACGCAGATGCCTGGGCCTCTCCTAAAAGATTCCCATTTAACGGGCTTGCGGCTGTGCCCAGACATTGGCATGCTTAAAAGCTCCCCGTGTATTCATGATGTCAGCTGGGGTTGAGGACCCCCAGTTTGGGGAGAAAGAGACTTGTTCTGGGTGTGTGTGTGTGTGTGTGTGTGCACTTGGTCTCTTAGTCGTGTCTGACTCTTTGGGACCTCCTGGACTGTAGCCTGCCAGGCCCCTCTGTCCATGGGATTTTCAAGAACACTGGAGTGGGTTGCCATTTCCTTCTCCAGGGGTCTTCCTGACCCCTGGATCGAATCCACAAAGATTTAAAGTAACTGAAATAGCCTGCTCTGCACCGAATGTTTGCGTCTCTCCCACCCCCACCTACATTCGTATGTTGAAACCTAACACCCCATAGTGGTACCTGGAAGTGGGTCTTTGGGAAGGCTGAGATCATGAGGCTTCCCAGGTGGTACTAGTGATAAAGAACCCACCTGCCAAGGCAGGAGACATAAGAGACTCAGGTTTGGTTCCTGGATCGGGAAGACCCCTGGAGAAGGAAATGGCAACCCACTCCAGTATTATTGCTGGAAAATCCCATGGATAGAGGAACCTGGCAGGCTACAGTCCACAGGGTTGCAAAGAGTTGGACACGACCAAAGCAACTTAGAACACACGAGGTCATGAGGGTGGAGCCCTCGTGAATAGGATTAGCGTCCTTTCCCCAGAGAGCTCCTTCCCCTTCTGCCTCGTGAGTAGGACAGTGAGAAGACAGGCTTCCATGAGCTAGAAAGCAAGACCATCCCTAGACAGGCAACCTGCTGGCACTTGGACTTTTCAGCCTCCAAACTATGAGACACACACTTCTGTCGTGTAGGAGTCACCTAGCCCACGGTAATTTGTGTAGCAGCCTCGGGGTACTAAGGCACAGCGTCTGGACCCAAGTTCCCTCTGTACTAGTGACTCACAAACTTTTCCTTGCAGCCGAATCATCTGGAGGGCTCATGAAACAAAATACTGTGTTGGTCCCCCAACCAGAGTTTCTGAATCTGGGGGTCTGGAGTGAGCGCTAAACCGTGCATTTCTAAGCAGCTCTCAGGTGCGACTGCTGCTGGTGGCCTAAGGAACACACTTGGGGAACCACTGCTCTCCACCATGCTGTCTCCCCAAGGTCAGTTGTGCTTATTCTACATGTAAATCTATGGCACATGGTTTGAAAAATGAAAGTTTGGGGAGGGGGATTACTGCCTCTGTTGCAGTGAAAAGAAAAAAAAAAAAGAGGAATGGGTTTTTTTCTTTCCCTTTCCTGAGAACAAAGAAGATAAAGAAAACAATGAGCAGGCCTGAACATTCCTAGTTTTTTACTTCAACTGCTCCTAACTCTGCGTGAGTTGGACCGTGAAGAAAGCTGAGGGCTGAAGAATTGATGCTTTTGAACTGTGGTGTTGGAGAAGACTCTTGAGAGTCCCTTGGACTGCAAGGAGATCCAACCAGTCCATTCTGAAGATCAGTCCTGGGTGTTCATTGGAAGGACTGTTGCTGAGGCTGAAACTCAACACTTTGGCCACCGGATGTGAAGAGTTGGCTCATTGGAAAAGCCCCTGATGCTGGGAGGGATTGGGGGCAGGAGGAGAAGGGGAGACAGAGGATGAGATGGCTGGATGGCATCACCGACTCGATGGACATGAGTTTGAGTGAACTCTGGGAGTTGATGATGGACGGTGAGGCCTGGTGTGCTGCGATTCATGGGGTCGCAAAGAGTCGGACACGAGTGAGCGACTGCACTGAACTGAACTGAACGCTGCATGTCTGCAACAAAGTTCGCCTTTCTGCCCCCTAACTCTGCAAGAACTGCACTCCACACCATCTTCCTTTGACTCTGTGCTAAATACACCCTGTATCTGGTGTTTACCCTTACAACGGGCTTCCCCTTCTTGTTGCTTGGTGCTCAGTAGCTCAGTCTTGTCCACGTCCAGCTCTTTGCAATCCCATGGACTGGAGCACTCCAGGCTCCTCTGTCCTCTACTATCTCCTGGAGTTTGCTCAGATTCATGTCTGTTGAGTCGGTCATGCCATCCAACCATCTCATTCTCTCTCGTCCCCTACAGTCTCTTGCCTTCAGTCTCTCATTGCCTACCGTCTCGTCTCCCTCGTTGCCTTCAGTCTTTACCAGCATCAGGGGCTTTTTCAATGAGTCAGTTCTTCGCATCAGGTGGCCAAAGTATTGGAGTTTTAGTTTCAGCTTTTTACGTATCAGAAAGGCGGCCACAGAGCCACCTAACTATCAGACTCAAATGCTGGGTTGACGATGCCAGCCTATGACTGACTGCCTTTGAAACAATGAAAGAGAAAGGAATCAAGATGTTAACACCTTTGCTCCTCGTCACCGGCTCCTAAATGGGAGTCCTTATCTTATTTAAGCCCACAGACTCCTCTTGGGGGGAGAGTGGGCACAGTTCTTGAGGCGTGAACCTACTGTGTTCCCCTCTCCACCAGCTGGGAATTACAGTCACCTTTCTATTTCCTCCAAACTCCATCTCCATATTTTTTATTTGGCTTTGGTGAGAGGAGAAAGCCAAGATTTTGGCCAGCCCCCCACCCCCCACCGCCCACGTTATATCTTCTCTTGACTTCAAACCTTTGTAGCTTCTGAGATGAGATGCTGGGGAGGAAACCGTCTAGCCATGACCATATCCCCAGGGGGAGAACTGACTATGGAAGGATTCCCAGCACTGAATGTGTCTAGTATTGAGTTAGTTCTGACAGTCAGTCTACAGGCTGCAAAGAAAACTGTAACCCCATGGGGATAGGTCCCGTGGGAAGGAATTCACACCTATTAACCACCCTATCTAGCTACAAATCCATATCAAGCAGCCAGAAACGCTAAAAGATTAAACAGAGGGAAGGGAACGGCATAAGAAAGGCAGGCAAATCTCCTGGTTTTGCAAACAAACAAGACCTTCGAAGCTGGTGATAATGAAGATGTTTGCTAACAAAGGTAGTGAGTGAGGATCCCAGTGATCTAACATCCTTTTATCCAAAGTCAGCTAATCTCATTTTAGCCACACAGTTTTTTCTTTCTAGGGGTCTCATTTATTTCTGTGGCTTAAACTAGAAATTCCCAAGGAGGGCAAGGGGATCTTCCCCCAGGGGGGTGATTTGGAAACTTTTGAGGGAATTTTTTATTGTTACGAAACTAGGAGCTCTCTGGCCCTTTGTTGGGCATGGCCCAGGGGTGCCGGGTCCTGACCAGCCTGGGGGAATTCTGCAGGACCAACTGCCCAGAATCTTGGCTGAAAACCTGGATTGTAAGCACCTGAGCCTGGAACCTAACACTGTTTTATATGTAAATGTAACATGATTTTTGGCAGTCTTAACGTACAAAGGATTTCCTAGGAATGGAATTATTATGAAAATGGAGAGAAAATGTTACTTTTGTTTACTATTTGAGAAGATTTTGTTGTTTAGTCACTAAGTCGTATCTGACTCTTGTGATCCCACAGACTGTATAGTCTGCCGGGCTCCTTTGTCCATGGGATTTCCCAGGTAGGAATACTGGAGCGGATTCCCATTTCCTTATCCAGGGGTCTTTCCGACCTAGGGATGGAACCTGCGTCTCCTGCATTGGCAGGGAGATTCTTTACCACTGAGCCACTAGGGAAGCGATTTAGAGAAAAGTCCCTGATATTTAATTTCTCAGCACACACTTAGGTCAGTCTGCATTTTAGGCTGTGACACAGACAGTGACCCAAGCATGTGACTATGATGTTTTCAAGGTACATCAGGTTCAAGTTCTAACTGTATTATAAATTACTTTCACTTTATTTTTTCTTTGTGTTATACTTGGGTGCCAAATGGATTCTTGAAACCAATAACCTACTTACCTATCAGATAAGCTGTGCTGTCCATTTTTCCCCCTTCCGTTTTCTTTTCTTTTCTTTTCTTTTCTTTTTTACCTAATTAATTTATTTGGCTGCAACAGGTGTTAGTTGAGGCATGTGAGTTCCCCAACTGGCGATCAAACCCAGACCCCTCGCCTTGGGAGCATGGGGTCCCAGTCACTAGATCACCAACGAAGTCCCTCCCTCCAGCTTCTTAAATTAAAATATTTCAAATATACACAAGGTCAAAAGAATTGTATAGTGAAAATCTGTTTATATCCACCATTCTATCTTATTCTTTTTTAGTTTTAGATGTATTTATTTAATATTTATGAAAATGTATCTTCCAAAATTGGAAGCCATTTTCTTTGTCTCTATTTTCTCCTGCTCTGGTGTTTTCTTGGAGAACTATCTTAATTTCTAACCAGGATTTCTGTTATATCTGTGGGTCATTAGGGCTGAGAGGGTTGACTTAAACCAACAGCATTGATACTTTTGAGGGTACAACTTTCATACATCATGAACAGAACTAGCTTTTATCTTCCTCAGGGTTTTGACAGAGATTCTCTTGATCTAACTCCAGTCAGGCACCTCTGAGTCCTCTAGGCCCCAACCCTGGGCTCTGTCTTGGCCGGTTTATTCCAATTTTAGCAAGAATGCTGCTGAGTCAGCCTTAGTCTGATCAAACTGGACATCTGATCCCCCTGACCTGACTGCAGCAAAAATCCCGCTAGGTCAGTTTAGCGAAGGATGACTGTACCTCTCAGTAATCTCCCATCCACCAGCACCCCACCCTGCTCTGTGGCTATTACACCCGTTTTCCTTACTGTATTCCGAGCTGAGCCCGCTCTTTCTCCTTGACTACAAAACCCCACAGTGGTAGCCTCCCTTGAATGGAGCCTGCCTTACCTTCTGCAACAAGGGACCCGAACAACTGTTTTCTCCAATGGTGTAGAGCCTGGAGCCCTTCATTCAGTGCAAATTCCCTTTTCGGGGGCTCTTTCCCACCATCGGCTCCATACAGTCTTGGTGGGGTTAGCAGGGGAGGCTGCTCACCTACAGTTCAGAAACTTTCCTGCTCTGGGCCCGCCTGCATCTCCATCTCCCCCTCCTCACTTTCTAAGCTCCCTGCTTAAACCCTGGGAGCAGACCTGAGCACAGGTATGGTGTATCCTTCCCTGGGCCCGGAAGGCCCTGCCTCTGCCTCTCTGTGGTTGAAATCCTAACCATTCTTCCAGACCCGGTTCAACTGTTGTCGATAGCGAGCAGGACCATGCAGGACTCCTGCACACAAAAGCTTTCCGTGTCCCCCATTTCTCTGACTACAGGAAATAGGCTTCATTCAACCTCCAGGACCTTCCCTGAGTTCCAGTGGGCGGGTTCAAACAGCTTTTAATTAGGGAAGGGAGAGGATGCAGACGCCAGGGAGGGACAGTCCAGAGAAACAGTGGTGCAGCCTTGGGGCAGGGTCCAGCTCCCCCTCAAGGGATACACATAACAATATCTGTGAGTTGTTTTGCATATACTGAAACCCCTTCCTGGTGGGCTGCCCACAAGTACAGAGACCCCATCAGTTGGAACCAGAAGGTTGATGATGCTGACTCCCACTTACCCTACCACCAACCAATCAAAAGAATGCCCATAGCCAATCACACCCTCTTTGAACCGTTACCCTGAAACCTCTCACTAGCCCCTCAGGGTTGGGACACACAGTTTTGAGGGCATTAGTCCACTGTGGTCCCCTTTGCCTGGCAAAGCGAGCAGCTTCCCTTTGCTACTTCACTCAGAACTCTGTCTCTGAATATTAATTCAGTGTTAAGAGCTCAGAGGCTGGATTTGGCTTCATTGCCACCTCTGCAAAACCTGCTCCACCCCCTCACGGGCAGCGATGGTCTCCTCCACGAGGCCCCCCCAGCTCTGTTCATAGCTGCTTCCCAGCCTGACCCGAAGCCACTTCTCTGTGGATGCCCACCTCCTAATGTCCTTGGGAGAGGGGACAAGTGTCAGTCGTCTCTGCATACTCTGTGCTTCACACCATCCCTTGCGCATAGATAGTCAGCTCCCGCACACGCTTCCTGAATTTGACTGACGGTTTGTAATACAGGAGAAAGTACCACAGTGGCTGATTCATGTGTTTTCAGAAGTCCAGGCTTATTTAAACCCATAACAGGTTCTATCCATCAAAAAAATGTTCTGCTCACCAGTTCTGACTTAGAGAAATGTGGAAGCTATCAAAGAGAATTGATCAGTTTATAAAATATTTGTGGCCCCATTGGCCTCTAAGAACAAAACACAATCAATACCATTATTAGAACCAAAGGTTTATAAAACAGAAATATACGTTTGGGATTAAATATTTTAAAAGGACATTCCTGATATATACACATGTTGAGCGAGATGGATCTTTTCTTATTTATCTGCATAGCTACCTTCGCGTATCTTGATATTGCAGCATATCCTGCGTATTCAATTTTGTTCTGGATTGAATGAAAGATGTATGTGTGGGAGTCACATTTTATGATTTTATATTGAGCAGTGCAAAGAAAAAAACGCCTTTTACCTTGTCCTGGGTCTTGCAGTAAAAGCCTTTAATAGGTCTAGAGAAATTATCTCTGGGACTCGACCAGAACCATTTGCAAAGCTATGACCAAACGAAATGGAGCTGGGCACACACAGGACTGCAGAGCCTGTCCCCAGGGCAGAGCCCACGCCAAACATAGCCAGCCCTTGTCATCACCAAATAATGTCTAATATCAGCCGAGCTCTAAGGTTAGCTTCTGTTTGATATTCAAAAGGGCTTGTGAAGTGTGTTTGGGTATCAACAAGGGGAGTTCTTTCATTCAAATGAAAAGCATCTCTAGTTTTTCTCATCAATCAGAGGAAGACAAGTCGGTGAGATGTTTGTAGGCCAATAAACTATCAGAAGAGACATTATTTTTAAGAGCCTTTTTTCATGAGGAAGTCTCACCTACTCCATCTATAGATTTAACAGGAGAGCACAAACAGTGATGCCTCTTTCTCTTCCTAGAACAAGAAAGAGGATGAGATATTTATGGTGGCCAGCCAGAGAGGAGGCCTGGAGTGACACTTGCGTTCACAGATGTCCACTGAAGCATCCATGCATGGCTTGATGTCTCCAACTGTCTGTAAATTGAATTTTTGAAAACAAACATGTGTGTCCTTTGCAAAGGAGACGTGAATGTTTCATCTGTAATGGGCTCTGTTCAGACAGCAGATGATACACTAGGCGAATTTCTCCATGCTCATTTTCTGGATTAAACGGGAAATCTGGAGCACTGAGACGTGTGTAAATAGATCCCACCTGCTGTTGATTAGATTATTAGGTCATTAAAGTTTCCCTCCTCTCGATAACTGCCAGTTTTAGATCTTGCCACATTCTGGGAGACCTTGGGCATTTTATTCACTGTGTTAAGAAGGCTGCTTAGAGAAAAATAGCTCTTGCAAGTCTTTCTGCCAAGACTTTTGATAGCTCCAAGAACTTGTTTTTTTCAGTGCTAAGGTATTGTTTTTTCATTTTGAAAATGTCAAGGACAGACAGTGATCCTTTCTCAGAGAGAACAGGCAACATGGTTCAAGGAGGTTAGCGGCACCATTACTGCCATAAAAAGCAGTTCCCATTTGGTGTATGTGAGGGGCTTGCCTTCTCCCTGAATAGGCATCTCCCAGGCTTGCCTAGTTAAACTTCCTAAATGCATGAAATATACTTACATTCTGGAAATCATTAACTTCAACCGCTTCTTCAGCTCCACTTCCCATTTTAAAGGTCTCCAGGTTGTTCCCAGCATCTATTTCCATTGACCCATCTTGTAATTTCCCATTGATACTCATGGTATAATGGACATTGTAAATCTGGAAGTGAACACCAGAATTAGTGATGTTTTCCTCTTAGAGCAATTCAGGGCTTATCTTTATATAAATTAGCATTCCTGTGTCTCAGAGATACACTGAATCATCCTTAATAGTAAGACATTTATCTGGGAGGACTTCATTCATCCACCAATCACTTAATACAATGATTTCTTAAACAATATCTTGAACGTAAAGGCTTTGATCGTCTCTGATACTAATCTGAAGAGCTCAGTGGTTTGCAATCCTGGCGGCACATAGACACATCTAAGGAGAATCTTCAGCTATCACACCAGGGTTGCCTCCACAGGATGGATCAAATCACAACCTGCGGGGATGTGGCTTGAGCACAGATCTTTCTTTCTCTAAAGGTCGATTCTACTCTGCAGCCAGAGTTGAGATCTGTTGATGGATAAATGGACGTTGAAGAGGCAGAGGGTTCCCTGGGCTGTTAACCAAACAAATCTGCAGTGGCACCTCAATGTGAAGGTATTTTTAAAAAATCCTTCAGTCAAGACTTGGCATGGAGGGTGGTATACAGTAAGGACTGTGGCCAGGACTAGGGTATGCCTGAGATACAGCCACATTACAGAGAGCAAGGTCAACGTGTATGTCTGCCTTCGCTCAAAATAAGAGGGACCCCTATTAATGATGCTGTGGGACAGACATAACATGTCATAAGGCGTTGTTACGAGATGTGTGGGGGGAGGGGGAGAGTTTTGGCATTGTGCAGGAGCACTGGGCCAGGAATCAGAAAAACAGCTGGCTACACCATTTAGCTCCGCCTCTTGGGAGTTGCCTTGAATGTCGAATGATGAAGTGGGAACTTCAAAGGGGGTTTTCATTTATGTCATCAGAGCTCCAGGGTGTCACAGAGGTAGCCCAGAGCAGGTTCACAGACTGTGAGGTTCCTTTATCCGAGTCCCTCCCACCAGTGGTTCATCTGCAATTTGACCAGAGCAGCTTTGCTTCTGATCTGTTTCACATGTTGCCTTTCTGAGTAACATCTTGTTTAAAATCCTGCCATTCGAAAAACCCTTTTTACAGTGGACCACTGAATTACAGGATCCAAAGGGCTCTCTTACTCTCTCTTAAAAAAATATTTATTTATTTCTTTGGTTGTGCCAAATAAGTTGTGACACTCAGGATCCTCAATGTTCGTTGAGGCGTGTGGGATCTAGTTCCCTGACCAGGATCAAACTTGGGCCTCCTGTTTTGGGACCATGGTGTCTTAGCCACTGGACCGCCAGGGAGGTCCTCAACGGGGCTCTCTTAGTTTAGACATCTGGTTAGGACCCTGGTTTAAAAAGTGATTTACACGCTGCTCCTGACCAGCGTACTGCTGCTCTGCAAGAACCTTCTCTGTGCTGTGGGGTAGGAGGTGAGCTGCTCTTCTCTTTTCTTCCATTTTCTGACTTAGAAGCATATATATGTATATATTTATGTCTTCTGGAGAAGGACATGGCAACCCACTCCGGTACTCTTGCCTGGAGAATCCCATGGACAGAGGAGCCTGGCGGGCTACAGTCTATGGGGCCATAAAGAGCTGGACATGACTCAGTGACTAACACACTATGTCTTATGTATGATATCTGGTTTAGTGGCTAAGTTGTGTCTGACTCTCTCAACCGCATGAACTGTAGCCTGCCAGGCTCCTCTGTCCATGGGATTCTCCAGGCAAGAGTACTGGAGTGGGTTGCCATGTCCTTCTCAAGAGGATCTTCCCCACCTAGGGACTGAACCCAGGTGTCCTGCATTGCAGGCAGATTCTTTACCATCTGAGCCTCCAAGGAGGCCCATATATGGTACATAATGTATCTCTTATGTGTTGTATAAGATATACACTCTTCAAAGTAGAAGGAGTGGGAACTGATGAGGGCCATTAGCTACTTAGTGTCAGGTCCCTAGGTCAGAACTGCAAAGAGCTCAAATTCAACTCAAGTCAGATTTTTCGGACTTGAAAAATTCAATTCAAGTCAGTTATGAGAAATAGCTGACTGCCCCCATGGACAAACCCTGGGGAAAGTATCTGTCGTTATTGGATCATTACTTATAGAAAACTCATTATTGCAAGACCCACAAAGCGTTGTTTTATCAGCAGAGATGTAGAAACGGTAGCTGGTACCCTTGTAGGCATTTTTCTACCCGGGTAGAAAATCCCGGCATTCACCACCTCTGAGCACAGGTCCTCCCCTCCTTCTGATGAACTTCGCTTCCTGCAGGACACTGTCTCCCCAGCTCAGCTGATCATGACAGCCACTTCCAGGGGTTCTGGTTTAGGGGCGTGGGAGCGGAGCCCACCAATCTCTTTTCACTTTTCACCGTGGTGGTGCTCACCATCAGCCTGTTTGGGGAAACCTGTTTTCTTTGGCTGAGCCAGGGCTCCCTGCAGGTGAGGCTCAGAAAGCGGGCTCTGTTTGGCCCCTGCGCTCTCTGAGCAGCCACTGTTCATCTGAGTTAATTTTGGCTGTTAAGGCGTGCGTGGCGGACAACGCGTGTGTGAGTTTCTGCTGCCACAAGTGTCCGTCCTTTACTCAGGAGCTAAGAGGCTCTTTTTTTTTTTTTTTTTTTTAAAGCCTTGCACATAAACTTTTTACTACTAAAGTGATCCTGGATTTAAGAAATGAACTATTTCCAAATTCTTAGAAAATCTTAAGGAGACAAGATCGTAACACTGGAACAGTGGCTTGTGCGTCTAACTTGACTTTCTTCCATCATCACCCTTCTCCACCTTCCCCCTCAACAAAACACCCTACCTAACCAGGCCTGGGTATTGCATCCTTTTAATGGAGCTGCAGCCCCTGCTTGCCCCAGAGCAGCAGAGGGGGTTTGTGTCTTCCTGAAGTGCCTGGGGTTGGAGACTGGTAAAGAGTACTGAGCCCCAAGCTCAGGAGAAGGCTGGGTTGGTGAAGCAGTAATCACAATATCTGCTCTAAACTGATGGAGCTGTTAGCACCTAAGGCTATTTCTATTCAAGCACAAAGAAAGTTTATTATGTGCCAAAATTCTGCTCAATATGGTGCCTTTTACAGCCAAGGAGATTTGCTAATGAGCTTCTAATACAGCCTGGGTTCATAAGATAATTACATCATGTTTGGGACCAACGTCTCAAAAAATCAGGCTGAGAATAAAGGCCCCAAGCAATGATCTCATCCCCTCATCCCAGGCGCTTGGGTTGTCAGTTATCTCATATTGGTGGGAATTTCCCATATTTCAATGCCTTGTTCCATTGACAATAATGTGGATGAAACATGACCTCAATATTTGAGCCCAGTCACTTGTCCCCTCATTATTAACACTTCAGTGCTTCAGAGTCCTCTAGCTGATTTCCAGTAAACCTGTCCTAAGGGGATTTATCCACATGAAAGGCACAGGAGGTGAATTACTGCTGCTTCTCCTCTATAAACCAATACAGAGGGACAGAGGCATGGGTAATCTCCAAAGAGTGGGTGCTGCACTGGCTGTGGATATCTCTGTCTGTTGGACAGAGACTGACCTTCTCTGATTATGTTTCGTTCGGGCCATTTAGATTTGAATTCAGCAGACCTGTGCATGTGCTATGCGTAGATGGTACCAAATTTACTCCACTTAGTATTTTGTGATTTGTTTTTCAGACTTAAGTAATATGGATCAGCATGGAATATTTTGGGAGTTGAAAAAAAACACAACACACACACACAAAAACCCTACCACCATTTTCTTCATTCTCCTACCTGCAGAAGAGACAGCAGTAACTTGTATTGTTGGCAATAAAACGTGATTCACTCTTCCTCTGTATTTTTAGAATTTAATACCACTCTCTCGAACCAGACAACCCACCATCTTGCAGTGAAGTAAAAGTTATGATAAAAGGAGGCCCTACTCATTTTGGATGATCTTTCAATCTCTCTTTCTAGAAGCTTGTCAGTTAACCCTGTTTGCCTTGAATAATTAAATGCCAAACGGTACCCATTTAAATATATATCATGACCCAAATCTTTACCAAAAAAAAAAAAAAAAAGCAAAGCTATTTTTGTCCCCAAAGGACTCATACCATGGAAGTTTTGTCATCTAAAAGATAGCATTTACATTTCCCAAGGGGTGACAGTCTAAACCCTGCTATTAATGGAGATGGAGATACAGAAATGTTCAGATATGCTGCTTTCAAATATGAGCATCTGGCCCGGCTTCTATATTTAAAATACACAAATACATTAAGGCACTTTTCAAATACACATAAAACACTGTGCAATTCTGATCGTACAAATCGATGCTTGTAAATTTGATATAGTCTCTAAAACAGACTCTGCTAAATGGCATGCTTATCTACATTAGGCATTTGAGTTAAAAATACAAATTACGCAGTGGCTGCAGAAGATGTGGTGTGTAAAATGGTTGAATTGCTTTCAGCACCATTTTCTCTAAGTACTGGAATTCGCTCATGCTTTGAATTTCATGGTGGGAGAGAAAGGGGAAAACAGCAGTCACGGCTTCTCTGAGGGGAGTGATTAAGAAACAGCCCTTTGTGTGCACCCTGGAGAGGGAATTCTTTTCCATTAGTTGAAATCAGCTTACACCAGGCCTGGCAATGGTCATCAAGATAAAATGCTCCTCCTCCTTTAGATAAGTGAACAAAATTCCGAGTATTTAATGAACACCCTGGAATCTTGCCCATTCGGGTCAGAAGCACTTTTTATATTCCTTGAGAGCCAAGCGAGCTTTAACATAAAGAGTGGCGTTCATAGAAAGTAGGGCGGGAGTTAGTAAAACATTGACCATTAAGTCACGTGTGACCAGGCCAGAAATGATTTTTAAAGATATTGGCTATCTTTAAGGAAGTTAGATTTTTTTCCCCTTACAGCGAGAGAGTAGGGCAAATTAAAGCATGAGGAGTGAGAGGAGAGAGAAAAGAGAGAGAGAGGAGAGAAAAGGAGGGAGCGAGAGAGAAAAAGAGGACGCTAGTGGGAGGTCAGGTTCATCCCCTTATTAGGTCTGAATGTTCCTCCGCTACCTTTGTCCCAGATTCTTCAATTCACAGCTTTTCTCAGCTGGCAGAGGCCATAGTTTCATTTCTTCCTAAGGGTGAGTAAGGCGAGGCCAGAAGGGCCGTGCCTTAGGTGGTCCCTCAGCTGCTTAGTGGAGGCGCCAGGCTGCGATGCGCCTTCCCTGCGAAGGACTTCCCTGAAACCCTCCACTGTATCCCCCGGCTACACAGCTTTTGAAGCCCAGACTGGCTTTTCTGCAAAGTTGCCTGTCAGTGGGAAGCCACGTCGTGGAGTTGGATGGAAGAAGGGACCGAGGTGCCCGGGAGGCCCCCGAGGGGACAGCATCTGCTGAGGCCCCCGCGCGGGGGGACACGCGAGTGATCCAGGGGCCCCGGCCGCCCCGTGCGCCTCCGGACTTACGTGATTGTCGCTCCCCTTCCAGAAGTAGAAGGCCCCGATGGCCCCCAGGAGCAGCAGCACCGCCCCCGAAATGAGGACCACGGCTCCGACCTTGAGCAGCCGCGCGGGGCTGGAGGGCTTCACGGTCACGGCGGCGTACGCCTGCGGGCGGCCGGGAGAGGACGCGTCAAGGCTGCGCGCAGCGACCGCGGCGTCGGGGCGCGGGTGGGAATGGGGAACAGCGCCCCGGGCTCCTCCGGGCGCCCCGTTTCTCCGCGCTCCCCTCGCCGCGGGTCCCTGGTCCTCAGGCCTGGATGGGCGCTGAGCAGACTCTTCGCGGTTCAAGGTCGCCGCCCCGCGGGTCTGCCATGTCTTCCCCCCTCGACGCCCCCTCCTCGCTCCCTGCCCACCGTCCTCTTCGCGCGCATCTGGGGATGCCCCGGCCTCTGCACCCGCACCCGCGTGGGGCGCCACCCCAAGCCCACATCTGGGCGCCCGAATTGGCTCCCACCTCCCAAGCTCGGTGCAAATCGTAGACCCGGGGCGGCGGAGTCCGGGCCCCCGCAGGCCTGGGGGCCCCCGAGCGGTACTCACCGGGGGGCTGCAAAACTCGACGTCGTCGGGCCCCACCAGGGCGATGGGCACTTTGTCCGAGTTCTCCGTCATGACCGCGGCCGCCGGAGCAGGACACCGGGAGGCTCGGCTGGCGCCCTGGGCTCTGGCCTGCGGCCCCGACGTGCCGGGCATTTCAGCGCGGGGCACGCGCGCGCACACTGTGCCCTCCGCCTGGGCCGGCCCAGAGCTCCCCACCCCTCCTGGCGCCTCACCTCTGCCCTGCCTCCCCTCGCCCGCCCCGGAGCAGCGGTGGACGCGCCCAGCTTTCCGCAGCGCACGCCCTCCCCCAAGCCCCTCGTGAGTCTGAGTGTGGCAGGGTGGGGGAGAGGGAGGAATCCACGGGTGCTGAGCCCCGCGACCCCACGACATGCCCGATTCCCGGGACTCTTTCCGCCGTCCTCCGGGAGCACTCAGGGTGTCTGAGGCTCTGCTGGGCGCCTGGCTGGAGGCCCGTTTCCCGCAGTGAACTTGTGTGTGTGCTGGGGGCGCCGGCGGAACAGGACACAGACGGCGGGGTCGTGGGGTGGATGGGGGACGCCGGCCAAAGTCTGCGGGGTTGACGCCCGGCGGGTCCTGCTGGGTGGACCCGGGACAGGAGCGCGGACCCAGGTCTTAGCGATGGGCTCTCGTCCCAGGTTTCTCTGGGAGCCTTAGCAGGAGGCTCAGCAGGGAAACTGGAAGCCAAGCTGAGAAAGAGTAATAGGTTCTGGTTGATTAACTAAATAAGTTAAACAAAGAGATAAAAACAACAATGGCAACAAACACACCAAAAACACTGTTATGTCTAAAGAAATAGCCAAGTATCTATATATATACACACACACATAGTATACTATATATATAGTATACATTTTATACTATATAGAGAGATATATAGTATTAATATGTATTTTAACAGCAGAACAGGAGACATTTTTTTGCTTTTGGAAATGCCTTCTGCCAGTACTAGGACTCTACGTGTGTGCATGCTAAGTCCCTTCCGAAGTGTCCGGCTCTTTGCGGCCCCATGGACTGTAGCCTGCCAGGCTCCTCTGCCCATGGGATTCCCCAGGCAAGCACACTGAAGTGGGTGGCCATTTCCTCCTCCCGGGGGTCTTCCCAACTTAGGGATGCAATCCACACCTCTTAGGTCTCTAGCATTGGCAGGTGGGTTCTTTACCACTAGATGCCTCTGGGAAGCCCACCAGGGCTACATGTAACCTCATGTGAATCCAGGCTTCATGAATTGGTGTCGGGTTCTAGCTGTGTGCAGAGTCCCCGCCTGAGGAGTAAGGGGGTGCTGCAGGAGAGGGCCCGAGTCTTCTGAGCAGAGGGAGGGGGCTGGGCAGGGCTGCGGCAGGAGGAAGTGTGGGCTCCCGAGGCGCCGCTGATGAGGGGGCACCTGAAGATGGGTGTGCTGACAGCGGGGCCGGGCAGGGCTGAGGGGTGGGAATGACTGCGTGTCTCTGCTGCTGCTGGGCTGGGGAGGTTGAAGCTTCAGGCCTAGAAGGACGGGGAGAGTGGTGGGAGCCCAGGGGAGAGGAGGCCGTTGGGAGAGAGCTGATATGACTAATTTCAGACTTGTTGAACTTGATATTCAGTCACTCAGTTGTGTCCAACTCTTTGCAACCCCATGGACTCTAGCCCACCAGGCTTCCCTTTTCTTCACCGTGGCTGGAGTTTGCTCATCGAGTTTGTCCATCGAGTCGGTGATGCCATCCAACCATCTCATCCTCTGTCGTCCCCTTCTCCTCCTGCCTTCAATCTTTCCCAGCATCAGGGGCTTTTCAAATCAGCTGGCTCTTCGCATCAGGTGGCCAAAGTACTAGATGCTTCAGCTTCAGCATCAGTTCTTCCAGTGAAAATTCAGGACCGATTTCCTTTATGATGGACTGGTTTGATCTTCTTGCTGTCCAAGGGACTCTCAAGAGTCTTCTCCAACACCAGTTTGAAAGCATCATGGGGGGCTGGTAAAGAAGAGCCCGGGGACCATCCTGAGCCTGCCTTGGATTCAGACAAGATGCCACTGGCTGCATCTTCCAAGAGGTGGAAGGCGCTGGAAAACCTCCTTGCAGCCTGCAGAGGCTCAGCCCTCGGAGGCACTGATGCTGAGTTCAAGACCTCCTCTCCCCAGGGCGCTTGTAATGGGCGTTTCGGAAGGAATAAGAGAAGTCCCAGCCAGAGAAGTGGGAGGAGACCCAAGATGAAGGGATGCAGGAGGAAAAGGCGAGTTCAGGAAGGACGGATCCGCACTATCAGACGCTGACATCATGGGAGAAGGAGAGAATACACAGAAAGGCCTTGGGACTCCTCAGTGAGGAGGGCGCCCGAGCCAATAAGACAGCAGTTTGGTTTGCTCCATTTATTGGGCACAGAACACATGCTCCAAAGCATCATTGTGACTAAAAGTATTTGCAGCTCATACCGCAGACCAGGAGAGTTCCGAGGAATCATTAAAATACCACCGATGGAAAAACTGGGCAAAGGATGGGAACAGAGATTCCACAGAAGGGAAAATTCAAATGACTCTTCAACATAAGAAAAATGCTTGACAGCACTTATAAAAAGAAATGCACATTTAAAGTATTCCTTTGCACCTATCTGGCTGGTGAAAATAAACACCCTTGTTAGAACAGTCTATGGGAGAGCATGAGGGGAAATGAGGCCTACGTTGCTGTGCGTGGCTGAACTGGTGCAAATTTTATGGAGAAAACTTGATTCCAAAATGCAAAGTGTAATTTCATTTCTGTGGATTTATCCTACAGATGGGCTCACAGGCTGGAAAAATCCTCTCTATGCAAGGCTGCTCCTTGCAGCGTGTCTGTTAGAACAAAGGCCTAGAAACGGTTTCAGTGTCCGCAGCAGAGAACTCCTGGCACATCCTCACAAAGGGATCTTGGCAACAATTTGAAAGGATGAAGCAGCTTTGAATATACTGATGTAAGAACACACACCTAAGATACTTTAAGTGAAAAAGGCAAAGGGTAGAAAATGTATCTAAATGCCTCCATTTGTATTTGTTGTTCAGTCACTCGGTCGCGTCCCACTCTCTGTGACCCCATGGACTGCAGCACGCCAGGCTTCCCTGTCCATCAGCAACTCCCGCAGCTTACTCAGACTCATGTCCATTGAGTCGGTGATGCCATCCAACCATCTATCCTCTGTTGTCCCCTTCTCCTTCTGCCCTCAATCTTTTCCAGTGTCGTGGTTTTTTCCGAGGAGTCGGTTCTTTGCATCCGGTGGCCAAAGTGGCCAAATTTGTATAAAAAATACAAACAGGGGAATTCTCTGGTGGTTCAGTGGTATATTGAAAAGCAGAGACATTACTTTGCTGACAAAGGTCTGTCCAGTCCAATTATGGTTTCTCTAGTAGTCATGTGTGGATGTGAGAGTTGGATGAGAGCTGAAGAATTGATGCTTTTGAACTGTGGTGTTGGAGAAGACTCTTGAGAGTCCCCTGGACTGCAAGGAGATCCAACCAGTCCATCCTGAAGGAAATGAGTCCTGAATGTTCCTTGGAAGGACTGATGCTGAAGCTGAAGCTCCAATACTTTGGCCACCTGATGCGAAGAACTGACTCACTGGAAAAACAGGCTGGGAAGGATTGAAGGCAGGAGGAGAAGGGAACGACAGAGGATGAGATGGTTGGATGGCATCATAGACTCGATGGACATGAGTTTGAGTAAACTCCGGGAGTTGCTGATGGACAGAGAGGCCTGGCGTGCTGTAGTCCATGGGGTAACTGAGCTGACTCAGTGGCTAGGACTCTGCACTTTCACTGCCAAGGGCCCTGGTTCAATCCCTAGTTGGTAAACTGAAACCCCACAAGCGGCATGGTATGGCCAATGAATAAATAAACAAACAAGAACATATGTATGCAGGGCTTGCATGGTGGTCCAGTGCTTAAGAATTCACCGCCAATGCAGGGGCCATGGGTTGGATCCCTGCTGTGAGAAGATTCCGCACGCTGCAGGGCAGCTGCGCTGGTGTGCCGCGACTCTGGAAGCCTGCCCTCTACAGCTCACACTCCACAACCAGAGAAGCCCCCGCAGTGAGACTCTTGAGCACCACAGCTAGAGCGAAGCCCCCGCTCAGTGCAAGCAGAGAAAGCCTGCGCAGCAATGAACCCCAGTGCGCCAAACAGATGAATAAAAAGAGCGTGTGAGTGCGCACGCCCTCTGCAAAGACTCACAGAGGCCAACGGCGGGGCTGCCTCTGGGGAGAGACAGGGCCGCGGGGACACCCACGGGAGAAAGACGCTCCACTCCGTGCCTTTTGGAGCGCTGTGGGTTCTGTGCTGTGAGCACAGACTGACAGTTCAAAAGATGGGTGTATACGCCAGTCAGAATGTCTGCGATCCAAAAGTCTGCAAACAATAAATGCTGGAGAGGGTGCGGAGACAAGGGAACCCTCTTACACTGTTGGTGGGAATGCAAACCAGTACAGCCACTATGGAGAACAGTGTGGAGATTCCTTAAAAACTGGAAATAGAACTGCCAAATGACCCAGCAATCCCACTGCTGGGCATACACACCGAGGAAACCAGAACTGAAAGAGACACGTGTACCCCAATGTTCATCGCAGCAGTGTTTATAATAGCCAGGACATGGGAGCAACCTAGATGCCCATCAGCAGACGAATGGATAAGAAAGCTGTGGTACATATACACAATGGAGTATTACTCAGCCATTAAAAAGATTACATTTGAATCCATTCTAATGAGGTGGATGAAACTGGAGTCTATTATACAGAGTGAAGTAAGTCAGAAAGAAAAACACCAATACAGTATACTAATGCATATATATGGAGTTTAGAAAGATGGTAATGATGACCCTATATGTGAGACAGCAAAAGAGACACAGATATAGAGAACAGACTTTTGGACTCTGTGGAATAGGAAGAGGGTGGGATGATCTGAGAGAATAGCATCGAAACATGTACATTATCTTGTGTGAAACAGATCGCCAGTCCAGGTTCGATGCATGAGACAGGGTGCTAGGGGCTGGTGCACTGGGATGACCCAGAGGGATGGGGCGGGGAGGGAGGTGGGAGGGGGGTTCAGGATGGGGAACACATGTACACCCGTGGAGGATTCATGTATGGCAAAACCACTACAATATTGTAAAGTAATTAGCCTCCAATTAAAATCAATTAATTAAAAATAATAAATTAAAAATAAAATCTAAATTTGTCCAAAAAATGAGTGAATAAAATAACAAATAACAGTGAATAGGCAGGAAGAGACTGCTGCAAACGGAGACAATTCTTTTAAGAACTTTGGATTTAAGGAGGAGAAGAAAGTAAGGGGGCTAGACCAAGGGAGCTGGAGGGCCAAGGACATCCTCCCCAGCCTTCCCAGGTGGAGAGACACTTGAAAGCTGAAGGGGGATGGGAAAGGACGGGATGGACCCAAGAATAAGCAAGAAGGTCAGCCCTGAGAAGGAGAGAGGGTTGGGGGAGTAAGCGACCATGCGGATGCTCGGGGGACTCCTGGTCTGAGGAGAGTGATGTTGAGGAGAGGGTGGGAAGTGGGGTGGGTTGCAGGACCCTGCCTCCTTCACACAACAGATGATGCCTGTTCCAGGGGCGGCCCCGAACGTAGCTGCTCGGAGCTCAGAAGACAGGGGGAAGGGTGGGCAGGGAGACCGCTTGCATTCTCTGAGCACATTCTCCGAAAGTGGCATGTTTCCAACAGTTGTTAGGTTACACATTTATACGATGACGGTCCAGAGCGATGAAGAGACAGTAGAAACAGCAGCCTAGCAGCAGGTCTGGGGTGAAGGGGGTGTAGGGGTCCCCATTTCACAGGCGCGCTCCCCTCTGCCCACCCGCCTCCTGCCTCTAATCCCTGGGCTCATTCCTGGGCTTCAGGCCCCAACTCTGCCCTCGTGCCAGGCACTCTGCCAGGTCTGGGGACTTGACACTGAGCAAAGGAGACGCCACCCTGCTTACGGTGGAGTGGAAAAGACAATCTTAAGGCAAGCAGTCACAAAATAATGGTGTCCCCACATTCCTGATCAACGGTAATGAGGATTCACTGCAGCACCATTCACAAGAGCCAGGACAGGGAAGTAACCTAAATACCCATTGACAGAGGAATGGATAAAGATGTGGTGCATACATACAAGGGAATATCACTCAGCCACAAAAAAGAATGAGACCGTGTCATTTGCAGCTACAGGGGTGGACTCGGAGATTGTCATACTGGGTGAAGTAAGTCAGAGAACGACAAGATACCACGTGATATCACTTACATACAGAATCTAAAGAAGGATGCAAATGAGCTTATTTACAAAACAGAAATACAGTCGCAGATGTAGAAAACCAACTTATGGTTACTGGGGGGAAAGGTGAGGGGTTAACCTGGGGCACTGGAATTGACATATACACACTACTATATATATAATTGATAACTAATAAGGACTTACTATATAGCACGGGGAACTCTTCTCAATACTCTGCAAGGACCTGTATGGGCAAGAATCTAAAAAAAGTGTGTGTATATATATATATATATAACTGATACGCTTCGCTGTACAGCAGGAAGTAACACAACATTTTAAATCAACTGTATTCCTACAGGTTTAATGCAATCCCTATAAAAATTCCAATTTAATATCTATAAAATGTTTCACAGATATAAAACAATCTGAAAATTCATTGCTGCTGTTTAGTTGCTAAGCCGTGTCTGGCTCTTTAGCAACCCTAGGGACTATAGCCCGCCAGGCTCCTTTGTCCTTAGGATTTCCCAGGCAAGAGGACTGGAGTGGGTGGCCATTTCCTTCTCCAGGGGATCTTCTTGACCCAGGCCTGCTTGGCAGGCTTATTCTTTGTCACTGAGCTACTTGGGAAGCCCTTAAAATTCATACAGAATTACAAAAGTGAGCTGGAAGATGGTATAAAGGAACTCACCCAATGAGAAGAGGAAAAAGAAAAAAAAGAAGAAAAAAAAACCCCAGCATTTTGACTATATAGAGTAAGTCTATAGACAAATAAAAAAAAGGGAAGGCTAAAATAAACCACGTAGTAATGAATTGTAATTAGAGACATCAGTCTGAATTCATGATTGTTATGCAAAGAAATAGAGGAAAACAACAGAATGGGAAAGACTAGAGATCTCTTCAAGAAAATTAGAGATACCAAGGGAACATTTCATGCAAAGATGGGCTTGATAAAGGACAGAAATGGTATGGACCTAACAGAAGCGGAAGATATTAAGAAGAGGTGGCAAGAATACACAGAAGAACTGTACAAAAGAGATCTTCACGACCCAGATAATCATGATGATGTGATCACTAATCTAGAGCCAGACATCTTGGAAAGTGAAGTCAAGTGGGCCTTAGAATGCATCACTATGAACAAAGCTAGTGGAGGTGATGGAATTCCAGTGGACCTATTTCAAATCCTGAAAGATGATGCTGTGAAAGTGCTGAACTCAATATGCCAGCAATTTGGAAAACTCAGCAGTGGCCACGGGACTGGAAAAGGTCATTTTCATTCCAATTCCAAAGAAAGGCAATGCCAAAGAATGCTCAAACTACCGCACAATTGCACTCATCTCACATGCTAGTAAAGTAATGCTCAAAATTCTCCAAGCCAGGCTTCAGCAATACGTGAACCGTGAACTCCCTGATGTTCAAGCTGGTTTTAGAAAAAGCAGAGGAACCAGAGATCAAATTGCCAACATCCACTGGATCATGGAAAAAGCAAGAGAGTTCCAGAAAAACACCTATTTCTGCTTTATTGACTATGCCAAAGCCTTTGACTGTGTGGATCACAATAAACTGTGGAAAATTCTGAAAGAGATGGGAATACCAGACCACCTAACCTGCCTCTTGAGAAATCTGTATGCAGGTCAGGAAGCAACAGTTAGAACTGGACAGGGAACAACAGACTGGTTCCAAATAGGAAAAGGAGTACATCAAGGCTGTATATTGTCACCCTGCTTATTTAACTTATATGCAGAGTACATTATGTGAAATGCTGGACTGGAAGAAACACAAGCTGGAATCAAGATTGCCGGGAGAAATATCAATAACCTCAGATATGCAGATGACACTACCCTTATGGCAGAAAGTGAAGAGAAGCTAAAGAGCCTCTTGATGAAAGTGAAAGAGGAGAGTGAAAAAGTTGGCTTAAAGCTCAACATTCAAAAAATGAAGATCATGGCATCCGGTCCCTTCACTCCATGGGAAATAGATGGGGAAACAGCGGAAACAGTGTCAGACTTTATTTTGGGGGCTCCAAAATCACTGCAGGTGGTGATTGCAGCCATGGAATTAAAAGACACTTACTCCTTGGAAGAAAAGTTATGAGCAACCTAGACAGTATATTCAAAAGCAGAGATATTACTTTGCTGACTAAGGTCCGTCTAGTCAAGGCTATGGTTTTTCCTGTGGTCATGTATGGATGTGAGAGTTGGACTGTGAAGAAGGCTGAGCGCTGAAGAACTGATGCTTTTGAACTGTGGTGTTGGAGAAGACTCTTGAGAGTCCCTTGGACTGCAGGGAGATCCAACCAGTCCATTCTGAAGGAGATCAACCCTGGGATTTCTTTGGAAGGAATGATGCTGAAGCTGAAACTCCAGTACTTTGGCCACCTTATGCGAAGAGTTGACTCATTGGAAAAGACTCTGATGCTGGAAGGGATTGGGAGCAGGAGAAGGGGACGACCGAAGATGAGATGGCTGGATGGCATCACGGACTCGATGGACGTGAGTCTGAGTGAACTCGGGGAGTTGGTGATGGACAGGGAGGCCTGGCGTGCTGCGATTCATGGGGTCGCAAAGAGTCGGACACGACTGAGCGACTGAACCGAACCGACCGAATATGGATAGATAAATATAGAAATAGATACAGAAAATAACTCTATACTCCAATAAAAATAAAACAATGAAAGGAAAAAGTATAGGTACCCCGAGATAAGTAACCTCTGCTCTGCCTCGGGTGGGGCAGTCCTTGGGGAAGGCGTGCTTTGGGTGAGGACTGAAGGAAGAGCAGCCGTTCTGAGTTTGGGGCAGGGGCGGGCTGTGGGAAGCGTGGAGAGATGGTTAGCAGGCCTGGCAGCACTGAACAGTTTGGCATTTGAAAGAAGAGAGGTTGGACTTTGGAGAATGAGAGAAAGAGTGGTAGGAGGCGAGGCTGCAGAGAGGCAGTCATCTCAGACAAGACCTTGTTAAGGTTTGGATTTTTTCCCCTTGGTATTAGGAGGTCCCAAGGGGTTTGAAACAGCAGAATGGCATAATCAGGTTTGCATTTTAAAAGCATTGTTTTTATTACAACCCACACAAACGGATGATACATTTTTTACCTGAATACTTTCTGTTAGTATCATTTTGTATGTTTTCAGACACCTTTTCCCGGTAGTCTAGGCCTTGGGCTATATATAGGGAAATACTTTACCTGACTATGAAACAGGGCTCCACCTGAAATTCAAAAGCCTCTTTTCTTTCCTAGACTTGCCATATATTTGTGGTGTGACCTCCAATAAGGTTTTTCATTTCTTTGGTGCTCTTTTTTCTCATCTTTAAGATGAAAGGAAAGTCTAAAAACTTCTCAGTTTGTGACCTTCTATCAGTTCAGTTCCATTCACTCACTCAGTTGCGACCAACTCTTTGTGACCAGCTCAGTTCACCAACTGTTTGTGACCCCATGGACTGCAGCACGCCAGGCCTTGCTGTCCATCAGCAACTCCCGGAGTTTACTCAAATTCATGTCCATTGAGTCACTGATTCCATCCAACTATTTCATCCTCTGTTGTCCCCTTCTCCTCCTGCCTTCAATCTTTCCCAGCATCAGGGTCTTTTCCAATGAGTCAGTTCTTTGCATCACGTGGCCAAAATATTGGAGTTTCAACTTCAACATCAGTCCTTCAAATGAACACTCAGGACTGATCTCCTTTAGGATGGACTGATTGGATCTCCTTGCAGTCCAAGGGACTCTCAAAAGTCTCTCCAACACCACAGTTCAGTGCTCAGCTTTCCTCATAGTCCAACTCTCACATCCATACATGACCACTGGCAAAGTAATGTCTGCTTTTTAATATGCTGTCTAGGTTGGTCATAACTTTCCTTCCAAGGAGTGTCTTTTAATTTCCTGGCTGCAATCACCATCTGCAGTGATTTTGGAGCCCCCCAAAATAAAGTCTGTCACCATCTCCCCATCTATTTGCCATGAAGTGATGGGACCGGATGCCATGATCTTCGTTTTCTGAATGTTGAGCTTTAAGCCAACTTTTTCACTCTTCTCTTTCATTTTCATCAAGAGGCTTTTTAGTTCCTCTTCACTTTCTGCCATAAGGGTGATGTCATCTGCATATCTGAGGTTATTGATATTTCTCCCAGCAATCTTGATTCCAGCTTGTGCTTCTTCCAGGCCAGCGTTTCTCATGATGTACTCTGCATATAAGTTAAATAAGCAGGGTGACAGTATACAGCCTTGATGTACTCCTTTCCTGATTTGGAACCAGTCTGTTGTTCCATGTCCAGTTCTAGGTGTTGCTTCCTGACCTGCATACAGATTTCTCAAGAGGCAGATCAGGTGGTCTGGTATTCCCATCTCTTGAAGAATTTTCCGCAGTTTGTTGTGATCCACACAGTCAAAGGCTTTGGCATAGTCAACAAAGCAGAAATAGATGCTTTTCTAAGACTCTCTTGCTTTTTTGATGATCTAGCAGATGTTAGCAATTGGATCTCTGGTTCCTCTGCCTTTTCTAAAACCAGCTTGCACATCTGGAAGTTCATGGTTCATGTATTCTTGAAGCCTGGCTTGGTGACCTTCTGTAAGTCTATGTTTTTCCGTATAGAGAGTCATAGAAATAAAAAAATAAAAGATAATAGAAACATCATTTTGACCTCTGTGGACTAGAATGTCTAAATTGGAGAGGGAGCAAGAATAAAAGAGGTAGATATTTTGGGAGGCTCTTTTGTGGTCCAAGCAAGAGATGATGGTGGTGGTTGTTCTTGTTCAATCGCTAAGTTGTGTCCAGCTCTTTGTGACCCCATGGAAAACCTGAATGAACTTTTTGGTCAACCCAATATTAACAGAGGCTTCTTTGGTAGTTCAGCAGTAAAGAATATGCCTGCAATGCAGGAGACTTGCAGGAAACATGGGTTAGATCCCTGGGTTGGGAGATTCCCCTGGGGTAGGGAAGGGAAACCCACTTTAGTATTCTCACCTGGGAAATCCCGGAGACAGAGGAGACTGGTGGGCTATATAGTCCATGGGGTTGCAAAACAGACACGACTGAGAGACTAAACAACAAATAAGGACAAATGCAGAGTATAGCCTAAGAATTCTCAACACAAGGAGAAATGATTTTCCTTTTCTTTTTATTGCATCCATACAAGAAGATGGATGTTGGCTGAACCTATTGTGACAGTCACTCCACAGTCTATTTAAGCCAAACCACCACGTTATTTGCCTTAAACTCATACACTGATGTGTGAAAATTATTTCTCAACAAAACTGGGAAAAAAGGAATTCCATGGTGTCACTAAAACACAATCACTCCATTCAGGCAGCTGGCACCTCTCTAGAACTTTCTAGTGACAACACTGAGGTCCACTGAGGGGGCTGAGAGGGTCACAGTTGTCACGGGCAGTCAACTCTCGGCACAGCGTTCCAGTCCCCGCTTCCCTGTGCTCGTGGACTGGCTCATGAGCTCTGTCTGCTTTTCCTCTCTCGCTTCCTGCTGTCCAGCCAGTCTGGAGTTAGTGTGGGGAATATTTTTATATTGACGAAAAAAAAAATGCATTGATGGCAGATACGCTCCAGGAAAAAAAAAAAGAAGTTGCATTCCAATGCTAAATACGAGGGGTGGGTTTATTATCTGCCTTTTGGGATCGGCAAAGCAGGGTGACCTTCCCTTTAGTCAATTTTGAGTCTCTTGAATTTTCCTTGGTCCATGTAGATAGGTTAATTTTCAAATGATTTTTAACTACTCACCCCTAAGCCACCTCCTTCTCATCTGAATACCAGCGTGTCCAGAAGACATGCCGAGCATCGTGTATAGGTAACCGGAGCTGCAGTCTGTCGCTCCGCCTCTCTAGGCGGCTATTTCTTGGCTCGTTGGCTCAGCCTCACCTTTCCACTCTCAAGAACTGAAATCTCCCTCAGTGGAGCTTTATGTGGCAGTAAGCCCTGGGATAGAGTAGGAACATCCTGTGTGTCTGCCTGCCTCCCTCCAGCCTTGCCCCCTTCAAGCTCTTTGCCCCGTAGCTACATCAGCTTTTCTAAAGTGCAACTCACATCTCCTCCCACCTCTGCTCAAGACCCACAGTGGGTCTCAGTGCCCAGAGTCAAGTCCAGCGTCCCTCAAAGCACATCCAAGATTCTGGCCATTTTCCCCATTGCCTCTCTGTCTCGTTATTTGTCTGTTTCCCCCACCAGACAGTCATGTCAGCTTCTCAGGGGTCAGGACTGTGTCTTACTCACTGTCGTTCATTGGATAGGTACATAGTTAATTAATTAATGAAGGGAGAAGCTGTGCAAGGGCCAGTCATACCTTAGAAAATCTTGCTGGAAAGGTTCATGCTCCTCGCTAATTGCCTTTGTAGAATTATGAATGGTCACCGACCTTACGGCAGGAGCTACTTGTGTGTTCAGTGAACATCAGATTTAGCTAAAAGCCAGAACTCGTGGTTTTATAGAATTTTTTACCTTGCTATAGGCAAGGTAGTCTGAGATACCAAGGTAGTCTGAGAGATGTAGCTTGGATGCTGACTACTGGACTGCTTCAGTGATTTATGGGGATAACGATATAGAAAATGAAGTATTAAAACTAGCCTAAAAAGTCCAGGACCTATGATCATGGATCACAAGGAGCAGGGAGCAACTGGCATCTAAGTTGTACGACCTCGTGTTGCTGGGGACTGTCTTGTACATCTCTGGACCCTTCCAGTGTTCAGTGTTGTGTGTCGAACATGGTAGGTCATTGGTAAATGTTTATTGATGATGGTTGAATAGGGAATAAGTCTGTCATCTCTGTGTTGAACATAATTGCTCAGGGCAATGGAGACAGGAAACTCAGAAACTTCTAGACACTCTTCACAACAGAGCAATTACCACCTGAGCCCATTCACTGTGATTTGCCCTGGGTTTCCCCCCAGAGAATGGCTCATCCAATTAACAGTTTCTTTAAAATGACTCTAACACACCTTGCCTTGGCATCACTAAGGAAAATAGACCTTACTGATTTTGGTAAGTAACTTGGTGACTTTCAAGTCCCATCCATATGGGTTTTTATGGTCCTCCCGCCATGCTCATCCAGATACGTCTTCATATGAATTGTGGGAAATTCCTTCTACGAAGGAGGACTGTGGAAATAGATAGGGAGAGCCAATTGAAGTCTCTTTGTGGAGAGTAATAAAAACAGGAATGGAGAGCAGTGAAGATGGGGGCATCCTGAAGGGTTGGTCGTAAGGTCTATCTCCTTTTTATCATTGCTGAACAGCTATTGCGGGTCAGCCCACAGTGGGTGCAGTAAGAGGGTAGGATCCCTGCACAGCAAGTTAATCCATATGCAAACACGGTGACCCCAATTGCTTTGCAATAGAGAGCCACATGGCCTGTGCCCTTAAAATACATCATTTGGGCAGCTGCCAGCAGGCTGATTTATCCCAGATGGCCAGAAACAGCCCTGAGATCATCAGCGCTTTTGTTAATTGGGAGAGAGGGGCAGAGGAATTAAGATATTCCTGGGCACCAAGCATTCATTAGCCACCTGGCCTCCCTAAATTATGAGCCTGCCATGATTTTCCCAGTGCTTCGACTGAAATTTTAATATTTGGAATGTATTAATAACTGGGAACATGTCATTCCCTAAATAAGCAATGCCCTTCTGGACTCGCTGGAGAAAGGAGCCCAGAGAATGGTCACACTGCATGGATACTGGCCGTCCAGGGAGATGAGCAGCGTAGGGGTGACCCTGGAAGTCCAATCCATAGCAGCAAATACAAACAGATGGGACGCATGAATGGACCTCTGGGTACTGCCCCTGATTCCTATCCGCTTGTTCTATTAACATTAAAACAGCACCTTAACAGGACCTATCCAAGGAAAAATAGCGAAACAGATGAGATAACAGCAGCTAACAATTCTAGTGCACTTGGTCTGCAAAATCACAATGCCATGCAGATTATACCTAGGACCCTTCAGAGTAACCCCATGGGACACTGTTACCATCCCTTGGGGATTTATGCTTTCCCAGGACTCTTCTGTTTACGTGTTTATCCTTCATACCTACAATAGTTCCCGGCACATAGTAGCTGCTTAATAAAATCCGGTGGCTGAATGGCTGAGTCCTCATTTTAGAGGAGGCAGCTGAGGTGGGGCACAGTTAGTAACCTGTCTGAGTTGCCCAGCTTTAGAAAGTGACAGAGCCAGGGTTCCAGCCTTATGTGCTGTCCTCAGGCATCCCCTTGTTCCAGATGCTCAGAGACCCATCCGCCTGCCATTTAGCTCTGTCTCTCTTAGTGCTCCCGTCTCCAGTGCTCTGCCATGAATTAAACGTTGTGTGTTCCCCCTCGCCCAGTTCACATGTTGAAGTTCTGGTCCCCATGGGATGGTACTTGGAAGCAGGGCCTTTGGAAAGTATGTTTTTGCTGTTCAGTCACTAACTGGTGTCTGATTCTGCAACCCCATGGATGGCAGCACACCAGGCTTCCGTGTCCTTCACCATCTCCTGCATCCTGCTTGAACTCATGTCCATTGAGTCGGTGATGCCAGCCAACCATCTCATCCTCTGTTGCCCCCTTCTCCTCCTGCCCTCAACCTTTCCCAGCATCAGGATCTTTTCAAATGAGTCAGTTCTTTGCATCAGGTGGCCAAAGTATTGGAGTTTCAACTTCAGCATCAGTCCTTCCAGTGGATATTCTGGATTGATTTCCTTTAGAATTGACTGGTTTGATCTCCTTGCAGTCTAAGGGACTCTAAAGAGTCTTCTCCAGCACCACAATTCGAAAGCAGCTGGGTTGGTTAAAAGTTCGTTTGGGTTTTCCCATGACATCTTACAAAAACCTGAATGAACTTTTTGGATAACCCAGTAATTAGGTCTGGATGAGGTCATGATGATGGGCCCAATGATGGGATCAGTGACTCTACAAGAAGAGGAAGGGACAGGAGAGCTCACTCTCCACCTTGTGAGGACGCAGCAAGAAGGCCATCTGCAAGGCAGTAAGAGGGTCTCCAGGAATGGAATCTGCCAGCAACTTGCTTTTGGACTTTCCAGTCTCCAGAACTATGAGAAATAAATGTGTGTTACCTAAGCCACCCTGACGGTGGTGTTTCGTCATGGCAGCCTCAACAGATACTCTTCAGACAACCCTCCAGGCACACCCGTCAGCATCTCCTGTCCCCTATCTCACTCACTGAAAGCTCTGCTTCTGCCCTTCAGCATCAGCTGGTGACACAGTCAGCTTCCCGCCTCCCCTTCTCACCCTCCCACCCTGCCACATCTGTGTTGGATATCAGAGTTTACAGAGAGTTCACACATGTGATCTCTCATGATGTTCAAAACCAACTTGTGAAACAGGAAGCACAGTGCCTGTTATCCCCATTTTACAGAAAGATAAACTGAGGCTTGGCAGGAGCCAGTGACTGCCCGTGACCACACAGCGAGGATGAGGACTCCACTCTCGGACGCGCTTAGCCCAGCACTCCTTTCCCAGACCCACATTGTGGATAATGTCATAATGTGTCATTTCACCCAAAAGCAGGTCACCTCGTAACCTGAGAGAAGGCTGATGAGAAGGGTGTCAACTCCAATGAGTGACTCTCCTATGGCAGCATTTTTGGCCGGTGACCTCAGATTGGGGGGTATCTTAAAGGACTTCAAGTTGGCAGGTGTATGTCTTTCCTATACCTAAGCCAAGGCAGGAGCATGCATCTGAAAACCTCCCAAAATCTGCCAACTGGTTCACTTGTCCACCCTGCATACCTGATTGGCCTTCAAGCCCTGACCATTCTAAGCATCACCTGCCTTGGCCTCCTGAACACCCCCATCACATATGTTATACCTGCTTCAAAGCTTCACCCTGCCCTCCCAGGACTATTGCTGGGGCTTCCCAACTGGACCCCTGCTATTCCTTTACCTTGCCCAGGCCTCCTCTCATGCTGGGGACAAAATGATCTGTCTGAATAGCGGATCCAATGACCCCATCCTCCTGCTTAAAAAACTGTGCTTGAAAGCTTTAAGACATATATCCGATAGAAGTTAAAAAGGAAAGATAACAGAAATTTTAAAAACCTTTCTTTGTGGCTGGGGAGAGTTGAAAATTGTTTTACTCTTAAAAAAAAAAACAACTCCCCTTTTACTTTCCTTTAGAGAGTAAGCTCATTGTGAGCAGAATTTTATTCATCTATGACACAAGTGATTAGACACCTTTATACGAAGTAATAGGTGGACAAACAACCACACCTGATGTGAATTCTACTAAGGATTTTCACCTGTCATATGTCACAAGCGTCAACGCAGAATCCATTCGCATTGACTTTATTTTTTAAAGAGCCTAATGGATTCTTGACTCCAAGGAAAGAATCCGAAAGAAGGAAAAGTCAATAAAAGTCAATAAAAATGAAAATGATCATTGTGGAGTAATTAATAATAAAGAAAACCTAGCAACAGCCGAAGAGTGAGTAGTTAAGTAAATTACGTTGTGTCAATTTGATGGATTATCATGCAGTCACTACAAATTAGAATCAGGCAAACTGTGCAGCAACAGAAAATGCTTATGATATGATGTTAAGCACGCAAAGCGGAATAGCCAATTGCACATATACCTCGTTACAGCCCGAAAAATCATGCTTACACATGGCGAGGATGAGCAGGAAGCAAGGAGAGTGAAAACAGGTGATTAGCGCTGCTGGTGGGGACGTGAGGGCGTTTGCTCTGTTTGGGGCATTTGTGTGCTGTTTGTCATGCTGATTGTGCAGTTTCAAGAGGACGCTGTTCCGCCCTTTGGGGTCCACTTTCGAGACTGTCAGTCCCAGGAAGGCACATAAACAGCACCAAGAACTGTGATTCCTGATTATACCTTACTGCCGGCTCTCTCCTGGGGGCCTGGCTCTGCTGGGGGAATACGCTGATCCAGCCCGATCGTGGCTGTTTGCACAATTGTTCCCAAATAGAACGTTGCTACAGAAACGCAAACACTGGATGAATATTTATACGCAAATGTGATCCTCGCCATGGCCATTTACCATCTTTTTTTCTTTTTTTTCATTTAGAAACAAGTCTAGTACAGGCTGAGAAACTGTTTACCTGGACTGCTGTGGAGGGAATTGCTGATTGGGGTGGAAGTTTGAACTAGGTGATCTGGGAGCTTGACTGAGTCTATAAGCCTTATGTGTCCTCTGGGTGACTGATACACGTGTGGCTGAGGCTCTTCATTGCCCACAGGCCATCTCCTGTCCCGGGCAGGCCTGGGGGGCTGCTAAGTAACAGAGCGTGGGAAGGGCTGGGCCAGGCCCTGTGTTCAGGTGGACTCGGAGGGCGAACTCCAGCTTTCCTACTGACAAGCTTTGTGACTGTGGCTGAGTTACTCTTCACCTCTCTGAACCTCCATTTGCTCATCTATCAAACCTGGACATCAAAACTTATCCCTGAAGGAGTGTAAGTTGGTGCACTCACTATGGAAAACAGTAAGAAGGTTCCTCAAAAAACTAGAGTGGCCAGATGATGCAGCAATCCCACTCTTGGGCAGATAGTCAGACAAAAATATAGTTCAAAAAAAATACACGTGTCCTTATGTCCGCAATAGCGCTGTTCACAACCGCCAAGACATTGAAACAATGTAGATATTTATCGACAGATGAATAAAAAAGATATGGCACCTGTATACACTATGGAATACTACTCAGTCATAAAAAATAAAATAATGCCATCTTGCAGCAACACAGATGGGCCTAGAGATCATCACATTGAATGAAGGAAGTCAGACAGAGAAAAATGAACACCATATGATATTAGTTCCATGTGGACTCTCAAACATGACACAAATGAGCCTATCTATGGAACAGAAACAGACTCACGGACGCAGAGACAAGACTTCTGGTTGCCCAAAGGTGTGAGAGGTAGGGCAAGGCTGGATTGGGAATCTGGGGTTAGCAGATACAGCTGTTATATATAGAACTGATAAACAATGACATATATGGTGGTATAAACCACTATATATATATGTATATACCATAGTATATACAAATCTATGAGCATCACTCATTATCTGTGTGACTTTTATACACATGTGGCTGAGCCTTTTCATTGTTCATAAGGCTTCTCCTGCTCCAGGCAGACCTGGGGCATCAGTAAGGAACATATATACCATATGGAATATATACCATTTATACATATATATACATACATACACCACAAGTCTGATATTGAATATCCTGTGATAAACCATAATGGAAAAAAATATGAAAAAAGAGTGTATGTCTAACTGAATCACTTTGTTGTACAGCAGAAATGAACACAATATTGTAAATTAACTATACTTCAATAACATGAAAAAAAGCCTATCCTTGAAGGTTGTTGAGAGTACGGAGAGGAACAGGCTCATCGCACACACTAGCAAAGTAATGCTCAAAATTCTCCAAGCCAGGCTTCAGCAATACGTGAACTGCGAACTTCCAGATGTTCAAGCTGGTTTTAGAAAAGGCAGAGAAACCAGAGATCAAATTGCCAACATCCACTGGATCATCGGAAAAGCAAGAGAGTTCCAGAAAAACCTCTATTTCTGCTTTATTGACTATGTCAAAGCCTTTGACTCTGTGGATCACAATAAACTGTGGAAAATTCTGAAAGAGATGGGAATACCAGACCACCTGACCTGCCTCTTGAGAAATCTGTATGCAGGTCAGGAAGCAACACCTAGAACTGGACATGGAACAATAGATTGGTTCCAAATAGGAAAAGGAGTATGTCAAGGCTGTATATTGTCACCCTGCTTATTTAACTTTTGTGCAGAGTACATCATGAGAAACGCTGGACTGGAAGAAACACAAGCTGGCATCAAGATTGCCGGGAGAAATCTCAATAACCTCAGATATGCAGATGACACCACCCTTATGGCAGAAAGTGAAGAACTAAAGAGCCTCTTGATGAGAGTGAAAGAGGAGAGCGAAAAAGTTGGCTTAAAGCTCAACATTGCGAAAACTAAGATCATGGCATCTGGTCCCATCACTTAATGGTAAATAGGGAAACAGTGGAAACAGTGGCTGACTTTATTTTGGGGGGCTCGAAAATCACTGCAGATGGTGATTGCAGCCATGAAATTAAAAGACGCTTACTCCTTGGAAGAAAAGTTATGACCAACCTAGACAGCATATTCAAAAGCAGAGATATTACTTTGCCAACTAAGGTCCATCTAGTCAAGGCTATGGTTTTTCCAGTGGTCATGTATGGATGTGCGAGTTGGATCATAAAGAAGGCTGAGTGCCAAAGAATTGATGCTTTTGAACTGTGGTGTTGGAGAAGACTCTTGAGAGTCCCTTGGACTGCAAGGAGATCCAACCAGTCCATCCTAAAGGAGATCAGTCCTGGGTGTTCATTGGAAGGACTGATGCTGAAGCTGAAACTCCAATACTTTGGCCACCTGATGTGAAGAGTTGACTCATTGGAAAAGACCCTGATGCTGGGAAAGATTGAAGGCAGGAGGAGAAGGGGATGACAGAGGATGAGATGGTTGAATAGCATCACCAACTCAATTGACATGAGTTCGAGTAAACTCCAGGAGTTGGTGATGGACAGGGAGGCCTGGCGTGCTGCAGTCCATGGGGTCGCAAAGAGTCGGACACGACTGAGCGACTGAACAGAACTGAACTGAAATTAAATGGAGACACACGATAGTGACCCACTAGCAAGGTGGTGGGCTTACACACACAGAAGCACAGGAGAAGTGAGTTTTAGACGGGGTTTCAAGGAACATATGAAGTGCACCAGCAACAGGAAATGGCTGCTAACATATGCTACGACGTAAAGCTGGGAGTTGCTGCTGATTCACAGATGGTGAAGATCCCGCTGCTCCTGGGAGCAGCTGAACCGAAAGCAAACTCGAGCAATCAAGAGGCTCCTGACTTCTCATTTAATTGCAAAAAATATATCAAATGCATAATCTGAGAATCACCATAGGCACTCATTCTACCTTCCCTGAACAGCCGGGAGAGCAGCCTTTCTTGCTACGATTCAAAGAGTAACTTCCCTAATAAGCTGGCTTCTCAGACTCAAACCAGCTACACATGTCATGGGAACCATTTTCTGTTTTAAAGCCCTAGCAATTCTCCTGGGACTAAGATTTCCATTGACTTTGAGACTCGACATGAATTCAAAGACTCTCTTCATAGTTACCCAAGAACTCCATAAACAAAAAGAGAAAAACTTGAGACTTTTGCAACTCAATATTAAGTTTTCCTTTTCTCGTCCTGGTTTCTCGTGGCTTAGGAAAATAAGAATGCTGAAAGTGCTCTTATTGTTTTGTACAGGACTTAAAAAAGCAAGCAGCCACTTTTAATGTCTCAAAGTGGAACTTGAACACCCCCAAAACTTCTAATATTTCAGGAATGTGGAAACTGAAGCAATGAGGGTGTTGCATGAAAAGATGAAACGCAAGGTAAACATATGGTATTTTCAGAGTCAATATAAAACCCACCGGGCATGTATGGCAGCTCAGGATTCGTTTTAAGAAACCCACTGAGCCAAGTTTTGTGCCAATGCCAGATCTGTGGAGGGGGCTGGACAGAGGGTCTATTCACAACACTTGCAGGATTTGTGTAGAAATAGCTTACAGATTTTCTGACAACCTCGTCTTTCAATTCAGATGAATGAAGCACTATTGTTTGGTCACGAGGAACTTTAATAAAAGAAGTTGTCACCAGAGCTGTTTCTCATGGGGTGCGTGTGTGTGGAAATGACAGTCTTTAAATTTTTCTTGAAAAATGAAATTAGACACCAAAATCAATGCCAAAATAAGGTTAACTCTGAATGAGAAAATAAGGAAAGTGACAGGATGCCAAGTTAAGACTAATAACCTTTGGGCTTTGTTAGTAGGGACACACTCTTTGCTCCCACACTGGACCCCAATGTAGATTACTCTAAAGAAAAGGGTGTCTGGGGGTTCACAGTACAGCTGGGCATTTAATCCATAGCCATTCGAGTATCGTGTGGTTTGAAAGTACAGTAAGTCCCCTACATACAAACAAGTACCATTCTGAAAGTGCGTTCGTATATCCAATTTGTAAGTCCAATAAAGCTGGCCTAGGTACCCAACTAACACAGTTGGCTCTACAGTATTGTAATAGGTTTATAATAATATTCACACAAAAAGTATTATAAAAAACAAACACAAAACAGACACAAAAAGAAAACACTTTTAATCTTACAGTGCAGGATCTTGAAAAGTACAGTAGTGAAGTATAATGGGCTTCCATCATAGCTCAGTTGGTAAAGAATCTGCCTGCAATTCTGGAGACCCCAGTTCAATTCCTGGGTCAGGAAAATCCACTGGAGAAGAGAAAGGCTACCCACTCCCGTATTCTTGGGCTTCCCTGGTGGCTCAGCTGGTAAAAAATCTGCCTGCAATGTGGGAAACCTGGATTGGATTCCTGGGTTGGGAAGATCCCCTGGAGAAGGGAAAGGCTTCCCACTCCAGTATTCTGGCCTGGAGAATCCCATGGACTGTATAGTCCATAGGGTCGCAAAGAGTCGGACAGGACTGAGTGACTTTCACTTTCAGAGTATAAGAGCTGGTTCCTCTCTGCGGCCCCAGCTGTGTCGCCACTGCTGCTACACAGGTTTCTGGACAGCCCGGGGTTGAAATAAAGATGCTGTACTGCTGTACACCAAACGGCACTGCACAGCAGAGTTCACAAGAGCACAGCCACCTGTGGAGGATGCACGCATGTGACAGGGTATGCCAGACCCATGAACTGACTTACGTGATTGGACTTGCCAATGCGTGTTCACACCTTTGAAAGTTCACAACTTGTAGATTTGTATTTAGTTTACACCTTATTTACCCCCTTTCATTTCAAATATGTTGGTCTGGTTCAGGGCTTAGTGATGGCCCTCCAACACACATTTAGCTGTTCTAAAGCCAGAGACAGTCTTGGCTAGATCTCAAAGCCAAATATTGTGCTATATAAGGGCATGTTAAGACTTCAACAATTTCCCAGGCATCTTCCATTTGTAAATCAGTTTAAACTGACTGCTGGGTAGACTATTGCTTCAATACCCCCTGAGCTGAAAGAGTCAACACAGAACCCAAGGATGCTAAAGCTCTCAAAACATTTGACTCAACTATTGTCAGTTAAAGAGGAAACAGATTTATTTCTCTGTCTTCTTCAAGGGTGGATGGTTTAGCAGAAAATGAAGTGGATTTGTACTTGATAGAGCTGGGGTTGAACTCGAATGGAAAGAGGGTGAGATTTGAAATATGATATGTGGGTCTTGTATGGACCAATGTTAGCAACCCTGAAAATCCTTCTCAGCACTCAAAGCCTCAGTTTATTTCTGAGCAATGAGTCTACCAGTAACATTATTCTCACATGACAGGAGCGTTGCATGAAATATGACACATTTGAAAGGGCTTTGTGTTTTGCAAATACTGTACTAATTTAGCCATTATTCTTACTAATTGTGGGAACTTGAGTCAACCTCTTAGCTTTCCTGAGCCTTGGTTTCCTTCTTTGTAAAGTGGAGAGAGTCAAGGCAGGCCTCTCCAGTCCATAAAGTTAAAACTCAAAATGAAATAACTTGAAAAACTTGGGTAAATAGCAACCTACTTTCTTTAGCAACTTAAAAAAATTAATTTAAAAATATTCAAGTGAAATGCCTTTGAGTGTTGTCCATTTGGGGATGGTTGAATTATTTCTATTCTTTGCATCTACAGGTGATTTCCAAGATGCTAATAATCCTTTGTGTGGTCAATGTCATAATTACAATTTAGTGACTTAAGAAAATAATTTTCTTGTGTTACCAAAAAGTTGCTTTCCAAACCTCACAGGGCAATTACCTCTTGAAAGCCGGCCTATCATTGTACCCACGTTTTCTCCTTCTGGCAGCTGTATCCTATTTTCTAGTCTCCCTGTTATCTGCTTCAGCAATAGACACTGGTCCATACTGGCCCAGAGCCAACTCCAGTTCCTTTATGGCTCTTTCCACCCTTTGAGAATTGGAAGAGATGGTCTCTGTTGGCCGTCGGGCATTGCTTATGCTGAACCTTTGGGGAGTGGAGGAACGCATCAGAGACATTATGGAAACAAATATTCTCAGAACACTTTGATGGACAGACAGAACGTAAGCAATTGCATATATGTGCATCTTTGAAGACAGTCCTTTTTTTTTTTTAATGAATACTGACAATTTTATTCACAGTAAACTGCAAACAACTCAGTGAGAATTGTAGGTCAATGGATACCTATATGGTGGCATGTCTAGACAGGGGAATACTACTCAACAATAAAAAGGAATTAACTGCTGATGGATGTATCATCATGGATACGTCTCTACAAGGTTATAGTCAGAAGAAGAATCCAGACATAAAGTCAGCACTGTATTATTCCATTAATAAACTTTAGAAATTTAGAAATGAAATATCTACTCTGCAGTAACAGGAAGCAGCCTGACGCTGGGACTGACTTCACAGGGACACAAAGAAAGATTCTGGTTTGGATGGGAGCATCTTTAAAGGCTTGGCTGTGAGAATGATATATGTATCGATTTGTTAAAATTCATTGACTTACACTTAAAATGGCTTCATCTGTTGTGTAAAGAGTAACCTCAATAAAGTTGAAAATATTTAAAAATAAATTCTGAATATATGACAGAGGATATAGCTCCCCACTGAGGGACTGATGGAAAGAAAGAATGCGTAAGGTGAAATGAGGGTTAAAGATAATCATGAAATGTAGCCTTTGAGGCATTTTATGAGCTTTTCCATGCTTTTCAGGGCTGATGCAGGATAGTGCTCCATAAAAGCCAACATGTCTTGAAAGTCTCTGTCATTATTGCCTTTATCTGGAGAGGGCTGGCTTAGCCCAGCTGAACATATACTCTTCCTTCAGAAGAAAGTCCAGAGACAGACACTGTTGACATTATCTTTGCAATTTCAATAAAACAGTCCTTGGTGAAATGCGGTCTTGCTTCTATTCCAAGATCTATCAATACCGGCTGCCAAGCTGGTCTTTGCCTTTCACAGAGAATGTGGGGGACAAGCATTTACCCTTTTCTCTGTCCCTGTAAAGCCGTCCCTTAGCAGCTTCCTACCTCACCAAACAGGACAAAAAAAGATTTTTCTTTTCTAGGGGATTTTGACTTCCAAGAAATGACTGGGAGGTTAAAAGGCCATATGAGCTGATGTGACTGTCCCAAGGATTGATCTGTTTTTCACATTGCTCCCAAATGAAAAGCAGAAAATGAGCAATTTAGTTAAAACTTGAAAATATAAAGGGGCACAAAAGACTACGCCTTTTTGAAAAGTAAAGTAACCACCAGAAAAGCACATAATAAGACTTGTTAGCATCTACCCATGTGGAGAGAGCAAAGGATGGCATAGATAAAGATCTATGTGTGTGTGTGTGTGTAGGGGGGGCGCAATTAACATATACACACCACTATATATAAAATAGGTAAATAACAAGGACCTACTACACAGCTTAGGACAGACTCTATACTCAATATCTTGTAATAACCTCTAATGGAAAAGAATCTGAAAAAGAATATATATGCATATATTTAAAGGTTGTTTCGGTATACTTGAAACTAACACAGTCTTTAAATTAACCTCAACTCAATAAAAAACAAAAGAATCTGGTCTCGGGAGAGACTGAGGTCAATGGACATAGCCTCAGAGAGCAAAACAGTGCGTTGAATGAGGGACCGTCCCGAGGCGAGGCAGAGGTCAATGAACAGGGGCTCACTTCTAGGGGTATGACCTGGGTCTGTCTCTAAAAGAGGAAAAGTTATTCTTCAATAATGCATAACGTGGAATAACAAATTTAGGATAAACTGTAAGACGGTAGAATTTATACTGCATGTTTTCAATATGAACTTATTAAATTAAATAAATTAAATTAAATAAATTAAGTTATTAAATTAAATTAAATAATAAATATACTAGTAAAAAAGAGAAAATTTACACTTATGACTAAGCTTGAATAGTAGAGGTTTATTGATTTTAAATTGTTTCTATTAAAGTTGGAATGGTTTAAAAAAGAATTTGGTAACAGTGGCATAGAGTTGGGGGAGTGGAGAATTTAAAATAATAATAAAACGATAATAAAACCCACTAAAAGTTAGGGGAAAAAAGATCTGCGTGTGTGTGTGTGTGTTTTGTCTTGTGTACGTACACCCTGGTGTCATTAACAGATAAGACGCTGAAGAGTGTAGTCATTAGGAGGACAGACAGTTTTGGGTTGAATCATAGCTCCCGAAGTTACTTAACTTCTTTGAGTCTTAGTTTGTTCACCTGTGAGTGGGAAAAATAATAGTGCCTACTTAATAGGATCGCTGTGAGGATAAAATGAGATATAAGGAATAGAAAACACAGCAAGTACCGGGCATAGAGCAAGCCCTCGTAAGGACAGCTATTTCGCTATTCCCATGCATTTCCTGTGAATGTAAGTGTTGTAGAGATAAGACGAACAGTCATCCAGTGACTTTTGGGTTTTGAGATTGGGTTAACTGCTTCCTACAGCATCATAAAAGGGAAACATATATTCTTCAGTTCGAAGAATTTTTCTTGTCCTTTTTCGGGGTCGATTACTCTCCCTATGTCTCCACTTTTTGGAATATCTTTTGAATGATCATTCATCATTTTTATTTCCCATTAAAAATTCTAATTTCAGTGAATTTCTCACATCTTTATCTTCCACTTCTTTTAGTCTGCTATCATATTTCTTGTTCTCAAATGATACTTAAAAATAGCATCTTGGTCTAATTTCATTGCTGTAATACCTTCTTTTCTATCTGTGGGGATACGAATTACAGTTTTTAAAGGTGTTTTTCTTCTCCTCCCTGCCTTGTCTTTATTTCTTCCAGGTTTCTTCGTCCTGTGTGTTGGTTTAGACCCTCCTTTCCTGTAGTAGTTTTCCTCACTTATCTGTATCCTTGGCTCTCACTGACACCACTCAAGTGTGAGGTCCTAAGAACTGAATGGCAGCTCCCTGTGTATGAGCAGGACTTATCAGCTGACATGCAAGATGGATGGATACTTGGTTTTTTGTCAGGAACACCCACATGTTTTTATCTGGGGGTTTTCCCTTGGGCCCATCACTTGGAGACAAGAAAAGAAAGAAGAAAGTGTTGATCGCTCGGTCATGTCTGACTCTGCGACCCCGTGGACTGTAGCCTACCAGGCTCCTCTGTCCATGGGATTCTCCAGGCAAGAATACTGGAGAGGGTAGCCTTTCCCTTCTCCAGATGATCTTCCTGACTTAGGGATCAAACCCAGGTCTCCTGCAGATTCTTTACCATCTGAGCAACCAGGGAAGCTAGGATTCCTCTATATACTCTTGAGAATTCCAGTTTAGTTCCAGCATTTGGGAAACAAGAATGTAACTGAAAATGGTATCTGATTGCTCAATCACTGTTTCTACAATTGCCAGTAAGGAGACCAGGTTGATGGAAAGGAAAGTTTGCTTTATTTTGCATGCTGGCAACCAGAAAGAGGAATGGCGGACGCCTGTCCAAAGGCTGACTCCCCTCCCTGACAATCAAGGAGGCTTTTATAGACGGAGGGGGGGGGGTTACATGCAGAAACAGCACAGTCACCTCTGACAGTCCTCTTCAGAATGATCATCGGTGGTCTGACCAGTGCCATCTTGATTGTTTGAAGTATAATTAAACTTTAGTTCCCTGGTCAATTTGTTCCTATTTCCTAGAGGTCGGTTCTCAGCACTGTGGCTGCTTATGTCACGGCTACAGTCTAGTCATCAGGTAGTCAACTTCTTCCACCTGGATATTTCAGATTCTACAAGACAGCTCCCAGGATATGCTTCAGCACATTATCTATAGCCCACGAGAAGGAACTAAAGATCCTTGACTATGCTTCATGACTACGTTATTATTATTTGGCCTCCTTTGGCTGTTTTCCTTTGTTTCGGGATGTTCTCACGTCTCTGATTTTACTCATTCTTTGGCTAAAGTTTTTCCACAGACAAAAGGCAGGCAGAGGCCATGGTTGGGGGCGGGGGCAAGGACCAGAGGGTCCTGCTCCATTTCAAGAAAGGAAAGCGCCTAGTGGTTCTGTCCCTGCGGCCTGCACTATCTGCTTTAATTCTCCTTTTGGGCTTCCCTGGTGGCGCAGATGGTCAAGATTCGGCCTGCAATGCAGGAGACCCGGGTTCGATCCCTGGGTCAGGAAGATACCCCTGGAGAAGGGAATGGTTACCCACTGCAGTATTCTTGCCTGGAGAATCCCCATGGACAGAGGAGCCTGGAGGGCTACAGTCCATGGGGTCACAAAGAGTTGGACACGACTGAGCATCTAATACTTTCACTTTTTCTTAGAGGCAGCTCATCTTGGCCTCATTTGTGCCTAAGCCTCAGATTCCTGGCTCCAGCTTGGTGATCCTCCCAGAGAGCACCTTGTTTTCTGCCTGGCTCAGGAAGAGCTGTTACCTGGCTGCCTGGAAGGGACGGGCACTTGCCGCACGAACTTCCTCTTACGCTGCCTTCCCATCGGTCGTCCTCCTCTTCACCTCTGCCTTCAGGGGCACCTGGTATTATCAACTCCTGAGCCTTTCTGTGGTCCCAGGGTACAATGCACTTGCCTCTGGTTGCCTTCCCCAGCAGGCACTTAGTCTCAGCCTTCTTTTTTGACTCTCCTTGTCAATAACAGAACGTTATTGACATTTCTCATCTGCTGTTGACTCTTCTGTTTTTTTCCTATTTTGTAATATTTTTAGCTCTTTGATTCTTTTGTTGCCATTTTATCAGGCTTTAGGACGAGTGGAGATAAACACCTGTGTTTTTGTATCAGAAGTTCATCCATGGAATGTTAACAATAACCCCGTACTCAGGTCCCATCTTGATTCTCATGCAGGAGCCTGGGGCGGCATCTGGATGCGCCTACAATTTAAGTTCAGTTCAGTTGCTCAGTCATCTCCGACTATTTGTGACCCTATGAACTGCAGCACGCCAGGGTTCCCTGTCCATCACTATCTCCTGGTGCTTGCTCAAACTCATGTCCATCAAGTCAGTGATGCCATCCAACCATCTCATCCTCTGTCATCCCCTTCTCCTCCTGCCTGCCATCTTTCCCAGCATTAAGGTCTTTTCTAATGAGCTGGCTCTTCACATCAGGTGGCCAAAGTATTGGAGCTTCAGCATCAGTACTTCCAATGAATATTCAGGGTTGACTTTCTATAGGGTTTCCCTGGTAGCTCAGCTGGTAAAGAATCTGCCTGCAATGCAGGAGACCTGGGTTAGATCTCTGGATTGGGAAGACCCAATTTCCTTTAGTATTGACTGGTTTGATCTCCTTGCGGTCCAAGGGACTCTCAAGAGTCTTCTCTAACACCACAGTTCAAAAGCATCAATTCTTCAGCATTCACTTTCTTTATAGTCCAACTCTCACATCCACACATGACTACTGGAAAGACCATAGCTTTGACTAGATGGACCTTTGTTGGCAAAGTAATGTCTCTGCTTTTTAATATGCTGTTTAGGTTGGTCATAGCTTTCCTTCCAAGGAGCAAGCGTCTTTTAATTTCATGACTGCAGTCAACATATGCAGTGATTTTGGATCCCAAGAAAATAAAGTCTGTCACTGTTTCCATTGTTTCCCTGTCTATTTGCCATGAGGTGATGGGACCAGATGCCAAGATGCCATGATGTTTTTCTGGAAATCTCTTGCTTTTTTGATGATCCAGTGGATGCTGGCAATTTGATCTCTGGTTCCTCTGCCTTTTCTAAAACCAGCTTGAACATCTGGAAGTTCTTGGTTCATGTATTGCTGAAGCCTGGCTTGAAGAATTTTGAGCATTACTTTGCTAGTGTGTGAGATAAGTGCAATTGTGCAGTAGTTTGAGCATTCTTTGGCATCGCCTTTCTTTAGGATTGAAATGAAAACTGACCTTTTCCAGTCCTGTGGCCACTGCTGAGTTTTCCAAATTGTTGGCATATTGAGTGCAGCATTTTCACAGCATCTTTTAGGATTTGAAATAGGTCAACTGGAATTCCATCATCTTCACTAGCTTTGTTCATAGTGATGCTTCCTAAAGCCCACTTGACTTCACATTCCAGAATGTCTGGCTCTAGGTGAGTGATCACACCATCATGATTATCTGGGTCATTAAGATCTTTTTTATATAGTTTCCTCTGTGTGTTCTTGCCTCCTCTTCTTAATATCTTCTGCTTCTGTGAGGCCCATACCATTTCTGTCCTTTATTGTGCCCATCTTTGCATGAAATATTCCCTTGGCATCTCTAATTTTCTTGAAGTGATCTACAATTTGAGGGCTCCCAGTAGAGTGATGAGGTGAGCCGAATCGGTGGCTCACTGGGCCCCAGTGGAGTGTGGCTTTGAGCAATTTTTTCATGTACAGTTGACTTCTTTCCTTCTTGCTAGAAGCACAGCAATGAGAAACAGCTGAGTGTGAAAAGCACTTATTGGCTGCTTTCTATGTTCCTGGGACTGAATTAAGGACTCTATTCGTTCCAGCTGATAGGATCAAACAGCTTTGGTAAAGAATTTTTAGCTAATACCAATAAATAATGGTAAAGGCAGGGACTGAAGCACCGTACAGGCTTCCGTGGTCTCTCATTAACTCTTTTCTATACTTTGGCCACTATACTTTCTATACTTTGGCCAGTTGTTGTGAAGAGCCAACTCACTGGAAAAAATCCTGATGCTGGGAAAGACTGAGGGCTGGAGGAGAAGGGGGTGACAGAGGATGAGAAGATTGAATAGCATTACCAACTTAGTGGACATGAGTTTGAGCAAATGCTGGGAGATAGTGAAGGACATGGAAGCTGGGCGTGCTGTAGTACATGGAATTGCAGAGAGTCAGACACGACTTAGTGACTGAACAACACAAAGACGCCATTCAACATGAGGCTAGAACAATTTCAAATGTCAGATTTGGTCTTCCATCTTTATAGATGAGAGTTCAGAAAGGAGCGATCTCTCCCGCAAACCCCGCTATTCCCATCCCTGTTCAAATGTGAGCAAGGCTGGGAAAGGGCCCGCAATGGCTGGTGTGGGTAAGGTTTTTACCCACCCATTGATCACCCGATCAATGGTGATAGTGAGGTGGGTATTGTGAGAAGATGGTGATGGTGGCTTCAGACCTCAGAGTGAAGGAGGAGAGGGAGGGAGGACCCTTGTAAGGGAGGAGAGAGAGAGAGGAATGCTGGGCAAAGAGAAGAACAGACCCATTACAGTCCACCCCTGGCTGCTCAGTACCTAGGCATGTATGCACACAGATGTTCGCTCCTTCCTCCCCTCTCTTTCTCTCTTTGTTTCTCTCTCGTCCCCTCTCTCTTCTCTCCATCTGAGACATTTCCAAAAATGCAATTATCCTATGCAGAACTGCAGACACGCTTATCTCCTCATCCTTTTGAAATGTTCCCAGCTACTCTACACCATTCCACAATTCCACATCGTCGGTGATGTCCACTCCTTTTCATCAGCTCTGTATATAGCTTCTTCTGCTCCTGTAATTTACAGGCAACATGAACATTTAATCTTTCTGAACTTACCCAAGTTCCCAAGGCTATAGTCTCAGGCGGGTGAGTCCCCAGACACGGCACGCAATCGATGAACAAACAGCTTAACTGATTCCCACCAAAGACAAAACGAAGGGATCCTGACTGCCTTCATAAGTGTTGCCAAGCAACAAACCATCTCCAGTGGTTAAGCCAGTAACAATCACTTTTGTTGTGAGACAGTCTTGACTGTCTCAGACAATGGCCAGGGCTGGGGTCTTCTCAGAAGTATCTTTATCTTATAAGGGGTTTGGGGGGCTGGAAAGACTCCAGTCACTGGGGCTGGAACTGCTGGGACTCTGGCAGCTCTCTTTCCTCGTGGTCGCTCCACCTGGCAGCCTTGGGAATCCGAACCTCTTATGTGGCCACTGAAGGCTCCTGGGGCTAGTGTCCCAGAAGAAACTGGCAGAAGCCGTTTGGTTCATTTCCTCCTAACCTTAGAAATCACACATTGTCTTTCCCGCCATATTCTGTTCATCGAGGCAGTCACCAAGCCTGGCTCAGTGTCAAGGGGAAGCAGACAGATTCTCCTCCTGATGGAAGGCATGTCAAGAATTTGCATACCTTAGAACTCCCATACTGACCGTAATTCAGACCATGCACATTTTAGGATCTTTGAACTCTCCACTCTTGGCTTATACAGAATTCTTTTAGTTGCATGGGACACAAACAAAATTCACATCAGCAGATAGCCAGACCGTGGAAGGGTGGGGTGAAGCCAGGGACTTCAACATGTGCGTTCCCTGTTTCTTTCGAAGAGTCCCAGGGAGTTGCTGGGGACACACACCCATCCCTAGATCAATCACTATAGTTAAGGAGTTCCTACTGTGTCTGGCATAATTTAGAAGGGAGATTACCTCTTGGTTAGTCACTGTGGTCAAGGTCATGGGAAAAGGTAGCGACTCCCATGTGGACGCCAAGGTGAGGATGTGGAAAGTGAAAGTGTCACTCAGTCATGCCCGACTCTGCGACCCCATGGACTATAGCCCTCCAGGCTCCTCTGTCCATGGGATTCTCCAGGCAAGAACGCTGGAGTGGGTTGCCATTCCCTTCCCCAGGGGATCTTTCTGGACCCCAAGGATCAAACCTGGGTCTCCTGCATTGGCAGGCAGATTCTTTATAGTCTGAGCCACCAGGGAAGCCAACTATAGGTGGTGCAGTAATATCAAATCTTGCTTTAATCACATAAATGTCTATTTTACTTATCTCATTCTAAATTACCATCCAAAGAATTTTTTTAAATTCACCTGCGGTGACTCATTTTTTTCAAAGAAAAAAAAATTTTTTTTTTGCCTCTTTGAAATGATAGCTAGACCTTTTTTGTTTTTTCAAGTTTTTGTTGATATTCTTAATTGTTCTTATTAGCATCTGTAAGGCCCATTGAGAAGGCCTCAATGAAGCTTCCTAAACCAGCTTTTCTCATTCAAAAAAGTTCTTAGGTTAATCTGACTTTTGTTTTATAGGTACTAACAAACCAGTTGTTTAAGATGAGAGTGCTCTGGATTTACTGATTTGTTAGTTCCTCTAACTAGTTCCCTGAAAGAGTAAGGGTGCTTTTCTCAGGGGAGATGGGGTGAGAGGCTGGCTGAGAAATAGAATCCCACTCAACTCTTGCGTATACTACTGTCTCATACAGTTCCAGCAACCATGAAACGACTGCTGTTACTCCTTTTTAACAAATGAGGAAAATCGAGGCTTGGGGACATTCCGCATCGTGTCCCAGGTGACTGGGTCTAGCGTGGCCGTTCAGAGTCCATCTGTATGAACACCAAGCCCATGCCTAGAACACTCTTCCCTCTTCCCCAGTCCGCAGGCCACATGCTTTAGTACAGGCAGTGAAGGTTAGAGACTTGGAGCTAAGAAGGCGAGAGGCAGCACCCCGGGGGCACACCCCCCGGGACCCACTTTTCCCTCCTCCCCCTAGCACCTTGCTTTCAGCTGAGCTGCAGCTGTGGGCACCACTGCTCTGAGCAGCTCTGGCGGTGATTGGCCCAGCTCTCTGCATCCTTTCATCCTCTCATTCAGCTGGACTTTCCCTAAAGGAATCATATTAGGAAATGCATGGAAACGCAAATCCCAACCAGACAACAGAGAAACACAAGAGTTGAGGAGATGAACGTGATCACAGACTGCTGATTCCTTATCTTGGCTTCGCCGACTCATTTGGCTGAGACTGTTTGGCAGGCCCTCAGAATTTTTGTTTCTTTCGCCTGAATCAGTTGCTATGATTTCCCAGGGGTGCTTTCCCAAGCTTATTCTTGAGACTGGTCCTACTTGTAGGTAGTTTTAATTTCATCGATCATGAAATTTGAGGCTCCAACAGCAGCCACATAATCCCCAAGGAGGATACCATCACAGCTTAATATCGAACGGTCCCCTCTTACCTGCAAGGGACTGACAGGCCCCATACCTTCCACTGTCCATATCCAGTAGGATCACTTTGCTTGTTACTGAATTTCTTCCATTCAGCTCATCTGCAGGACCAAGGTCATTGACATGGCCACGACCCAACAGAGGTTAAGGCTTTTGGACTTTTGTCTTATGTGCTAAGCAGCTTCAGTCATGTCCAACTCCTTGCAACCCTATGGACTGCAGCCCACAGGCTCCCCAGTCCATGGGATTCTCCAGGCAAGAATATTGGAGGGGGTTGCCATTTCCTTCTCCAGGCAATCTTTCTGACCCAGGGATCCAACTTGCATCTCCTGTGTCTCCTGAATTGGCAGGCGGATTCTTGATCACTAATGCCACCTGGGAAGCCCATTTTGTCTGGGGTATACACATCCATTTGACTCCCTGGTGGCTCAGACAGTAAAGAATCTGCCTGCAGTGCATGAGACCTGGGTCTGATCCCTGGGTTGGGAAGATCCCCTGGAGAAGGGAATGGCTACTCCTTCCAGCATTCTTGCTTGCAGAATTCCATGGACAGAGGAGCCTGGTAGGCTACAGTCCATGGTGTCACAAACAGTCGGACACAACTAAGCGACTAACACTTTCACTTCGGGGACTCGCTTGTGGCTCAGTTGATAAAGAATCTGCCTGCAATGCAACAGACCTGGGTTCAATTCCTCGGTGGGAAGGATCCCCTGGAGAAGAAGATGGCTACCCACTCCAATATTCTTGGCCGGAGAATCCCATGGACAGAGGAGCCTGGCAGGCTACAGTTCATGGGTTCGAAAGAGTTGGACACGACTTAGCGACTAAACCACCACCAGACACATCTATATAAATATATATATTTACACACAGAGACACACACCTTTGGAGTGTGTGGCAGAATTCTGATCTCTGTAATTTCTCAATCTTAAAATGCCTCACACACATGGTAACAAAAATCCTCATGGAGTCAGAGGATGGGGGAGGAAAAAAGCTTTCTCTCTCTGGACCCGCATAGACCCCAGTATCTAGGAGACACTTCTGTTTGTGCAAGAAAGAAGCAGAAAGACCTGAGGCAGGTGTCATTTCTAAGCTTAAAGCTCTAGGGTTGAGGAGGGAACATTTTTCTTTTTTTAAAGAACAGCTGAAAGCAAGACGAAGTAAAATTACAACAGTTTGACAGCATAATTTTAATAAGTTTTGTTTTTCTCTGGTGCAGAGATTCATCAAATCGTGGCTGGAAGCAATAGAGAGATGAGAAGGAAGGAAACAAGTGTTGAGACAGCGGCAGTTACCGTGGTGGGCGCCTGGGATGTTATTTGGTTGTGAGAATGGTTCACGCTACAGCTATTCCCCATTGCTTTACGGACTGAAATTAAAAAATGATTATTTAATGTGCTGCGTTCCTCTGTCTACTCCTGAGAACCACTGCTGTGACCTTCCCAGTTGGTAGAGTGTTGGATGCGAGTCTCTGTCAGGCTCACCTGCCACCTCCCTCTCCTCTCCCCCGGAGCTGGGGTCCCCTTCTGCCCCCTCTTGGGGTGTGGCTGAAGCCACGGAGAGCTCAGCTTTTCTGGGGAGCTTCAGAGAGGACGGGGCGTGCCACCCTACTGGTGGAGCCACTGAAGCCTCCATAGCACGCTTGCGCAGTTCAGGAATCCTTCAGTCATTTGGTCACTGGATCATTCCTGTACCCATGGACCACGCATCTGTGATATGCCAGGCTCTGTGCTGGTGATGGGGAGCTGGTAACATACAGACAGCCCTACTTCTCATCTCCTAATATTCTTCCCACCTCCTTTATATTCTGTCCGCCCGGAGCCCTGGGTCTGCTCCCAAGCGGGCCTCTGAAGCAGGTTTGTGTCTGAGTGCAACGCAGCCCTACAGGAGCCCTGCACAATTCATGAACACCGGGATAGCTCTGGCACCTAGGGAGATGGTCCACTTAGGGGTGTGTTGAAGGTCCAGAAGGTCCAATGAGGTCCAGGCATTGCACTGAGGAGGCGACAGGCCCTCTGCCACTTCTCCCTGCCGCACGATCCTGTGAGCCTTGGGGTTTTTGACAACCTGCTTTCAGTGGGGATGAAAGCTGACTTTCTCCTTTGCATCAGTGACAGATGGTCTGCGAATCTTGACCACCCTAAGTAACACCAAATACAAATGGCCCACACATCTGTGAAGGACTTCCTACTCAGAGGTGTCAGATCCTGTTGCTTTTCGCCCTCTGCGGTTTCTCTCCCATCCATCGCCTCCCCCCTTCCCCTCTCTGCCACCCCAGTTGAGCCCCTCATTGTCTCCTGCCTAAGATGATGGCATCTGCGTTTTTACTAGTTTCTCTCTGCCTTTGAAATTGTGCCTTATAATGCTGCCCGATTTATCTTCTTTAAGTGCGGCTCAGACCACGTTATTCCCTGGCTCAGAAACATTCTGTGACGTCTTTTAAACTGCTTATTAAATGAAGCAAACACTCTTGGCATGATGCGAGGCAGACCCCTGCACTCTGTCTTCCATTTCCTACATTCTATTTCGCAGCTCACAGTCACACACCCAACATTTCCGCCCGCTGGGGTACTCACTGTTTTGGAAGCTTTCTTTGCATTTAATTGCTTCTTCAAGTCCTCTGGCTAGAATGTTTTTTTCTCATGGTCTTCACCTTCTGGAACCTTCTAGCTATCTTTAGGACCTGGCTAAAAATGGCTTCTCCTTCCCTAAGCCTTTCCTGTCCCCACAGTGGGATACCATCATTCCTGTTTTGAACTAGCATGGCAAATCTTTTGCTCCTCTCTCATTGTATATATCGTGATTCACGGTGAGGGTCCTCTTTGGTGAGCAAGCTCATGAGGGCAGTGATTTTCACCAGGCCCTCAGAAAACGTCTGTGGATTCTGGTGCGTGCTGCCTGCGTGCTAAGTCTTTCAGTCGTGTCTGACTCTTTGCTACCCCATGGACTGTAGTCCACCAGCCTCCTCTGTCCATGGGATTCTCCAGGCAAGAATACTGGAGTGGGTTGCCATTTCCTCCTCTAGTGGGTCTTCCTGACCCAGGGACTGAACCCACGTCTCCTGTGTCTCCTGCATTGGCAGGTGGGTTCTTTACCACGAGCGCCACCGAGCGAGTACCATTCACATCTGCAGTCCTGGCATATAGTGCATCTCGTGAGTACCTTACTGTTTTGTGGGGAAACAAAACTAAGGCCCCCTTAGATCTTCTACCAGTGTGATTATAAAGGAATAGAAAATTTTAAATTAGAAGCAGAAGATATTAAGAAGAGGTGGCAAGAATACATGGAAGAACTGTACAAAAAAGATCTTCACAACCTGGATAATCACGATGGTGTGATCACTCATCTAGAGCCAGACATCCTGGAATGTGAAGTCAAGTGGGCCGTAGAAAGCATCACTATGAACAAAGCTAGTGGAGGTGATGGAATTCCAGTGGAGCTATTTCAAATCCTGAAAGATGATGCTGTGAAAGTGCTGCACTCAATATGCCAGCAAATTTGGAAAACTCAGCAGTGGCCACAGGACTGGAAAAGGTCACTTTTCATTCCAATCCCAAAGAAAGGCAATGCCAAAGAATGCTCAAACTACCGCACAATTGTACTCATCTCACACACTAGTAAAGTAATGCTCAAAATTCTCCAAGCCAGGCTTCAGCAATACGTGAACTGTGAACTCCCTGATGTTCCAGCTGGTTTTAGAAAAGGCAGAGGAACCAGAGATCAAAGTGCCAACATCCACTGGATCATGGAAAAAGCAAGAGAGTTCCAGAAAAACCTCTATTTCTGCTTTATTGACTATGCCAAAGCCTTTGACTGTGTGGATCACAATAAACTGTGGAAAATTCTGAGTGAGATGGGAATACCAGACCACCTCACCTGCCTCTTGAGAAATCTGTATGCAGGTCAGGAAGCAACAGTTAGAACTGGACAGGGAACAACAGACTGGTTCCAAATAGGAAAAGGAGTACGTCAAGGCTGTACATTGTCACCCTGCTTATTTAACTTTTGTGCAGAGTACGTCATGAGAAACGCTGGACTGGAAGAAGCACAAGCTGGAATCAAGATTGCCGGGAGAAATATCAATAACCTCAGATACGCAGATGACACCACCCTTAATGGCAGAAAGTGAAAAGGAACTAAAAAGCCTCTTGATGAAAGTGAAAGAGGAGAGTGAAAAAGTTGGCTTAAAGCTCAACATTCAGAAAACGAAGATCATGGCATCTGGTCCCATCACTTTATGGGAAATAAATGGGGAAACAGAGGAAACAGTGTCAGACTTTATTGTTTTGGGCTCCAAAATCACTGCAGATGGTGACTGCAGCCATGAAATTAAAAGACACTTACTCCTTGGAAGAAAAGTTATGAACAACCTAGATAGCATACTCAAAAGCAGAGACATTACTTTGCCGACTAAGGTCCGTCTAGTCAAGGCTATGGTTTTTCCTGTGGTCATGTACGGATGTGAGAGTTGGACTGTGAAGAAGGCTGAGCACCGAAGAATGGATGCTTTTGAACTGTGGTGTTGGAGAAGACTCTTGAGAGTCCCTTGGACTGCAAGGAGATCCAACCAGTCCATTCTGAAGGAGATAAGCCCTGGGATTTCTTTGGAAGGAATGATGCTAAAACTGAAGCTCCAGTACTTTGGCCACCTGATGCTAAGAGTTGACTCATTGGAAAAGACTCTGATGCTGGGAGGGATTGGGGGCAGGAGGAGAAGGGGATGACAGAGGTTGAGATGGCTGGATGGCATCACTGACTTGATGGATGTGAGTCTGAGTGAACTCTGGGAGTTGGTGATGGACAGGGAGGCCTGGCGTCCTGCGATTCATGGGGTCACAAAGAGTTGGACACGACTGAGCAACTGAACTGAACTGATGCTGATTTACAATATTGTGTTACTTTCTGCTATATATACATATACAAATATATATATATTCTGTTCCATTATGGTTTATCATAAGATGTTGAATAATCTGGGAGATGATGAAGGACAGGGAAGCCTGGGGTGCTGCAGTCCATGGGGTTTCAAAGAATCGGACACGACTGAGCAACTGAACAATAATGACATTGAATACAGAGCCCAAGAATAGAAGTTTCTACACTGCACACACGTTCATGGATTATTATAGCATGTGGAGTATGAACAGAAATCTAGCTCAACCCAGCTAGACAGAAAGGGGACTTATTGGAAGGACATGGGTTTCCAGAATGGAAGTGAATTGAAGTGAAAGTCACTCAGTCACGTCCAACTCTTTGCAACCCCATGGACTATACAGCCCATGGGATTCTCCAGGCCAGAATACTGGAGTGGATAGCTATTCCCTTCTCCAGGGGATCTTCCCAACCCAGGGATTCAACTGAGGTCTCCCATATTGCAGGTGGATTCTTTACCGGCTGAACCACCAGGGAAGCCCAAGAATACTGGAGTGGGCAGCCTATCCCTTCTCCAGGGCATCTTCCTGCACAAGAATCAAACCAGGGTCTCCTGCATTGCAGGCAGATTCTTCACCAGCTGAGCCCCCAGGGAAACCCCGCAGAATGGAAGAGGAGCTTGAATGAAGCAGATAGTTTCAGGGGCCTCCCGACTTGGACTCAACATGTCTCTATGTCGGCAGACCCTGATGGCCACTTATCTTGCGTCTCTTTGGGAGATAACTTTAAGAAAAAAAAAAGATGGGAGGCTGAGTAAAGAGAAGGATGAAAGAGTGTGTGGGGACTCATCGGGGTCACACATGGTCATCTAAGGTGATTAAGTTGATGCCAAGTCTCAATCCTATTACTTTTGGCCCAAACCGCAAGATTTATTTGACACTCCTCAGAGTCCCTAATCATGTCTTCTGGCTGCTGGGGAGGAAGCAAGCCCATAGGGCAGGCTGTCCCTTCCTTTTTCAGATGGAGAGGAGTGTAGGAGCTTTAGAAGGAACGGGCAGCAGAGAGCTGGGGAGGGAGCTGGAGCTGGCTGGTGGCCACGGTGAAGGTGGACGCAGGGAGTGGGGGGAGGGGATGAAGGGCAAAGCGGAAGGGAAGGTTCCAGTTCAGAGCTAACTCTGGGTCTAGGCATGGAGCAATGTGAGTTAGTTATACATATATCCATTCTTTTCCAGAGTCTTTCCCCCACACAGTCAGACCAGAGTATTGAGTAGAGTTGCCTGTGGTACACAGCAGGTCCTTGTTTGTTATCTAGCTTCTATGCAGTAGCACATGCATATTAGTCCTAAGCTCCTGACTTATCCCTCCTCCCACTTGGGTCACCATAAGCTTGTCTTCAAATTCTGTGAGTCTGTTTCTGTGTTGTAAATAAGTTCATTTAGAGCATTTATTTTTATTTAAAATAAAAAAATTTGCCATGCCATAAAACACACACGATCTTAGGTCCCCAACAGAGATGGACCCTCGCCCCCCCTGTAGTGGAAGTGCAGGGTTTTAACCACTGGACAGTTAGGGAAGTCATTAAAAAAACAATTCCACATATAAGTGATCTCATGTGATATTAGTCTTTGTCTGGCTGACTTACTTCACTGAGAATGATAATCTCTAGGTCTATCCATGTTGCTGCAGGTGGCATTATTTTATACTTTTTTGTGGCTGAGTGATATTCCATTCTATACACGTATGACATCTTTACCCATCCCTGTGTTGACGGACATTTAGGTTGCTTCCATGTCTTGGCTACGGTAAATAGTGTTTCAATGAACACTGGGGTGCATGTATCTTTTTAAATTATCGTTTTCTCCAGATAGAAGTGGGATGGCTGTAGTTCTATTTTTCAGTTTTTTAAGGTATCTCCATCCTGTTTTCCATAGCGGCTCCACCAATTTGCATTCTCACTTACAATGTAGGAGGGTCCACTTTTCTCCACACCCTCTCCACCATTTATTTGTAGACTTTTTGATGATGGCCATTCTGACCGGTGTGAGGTGATACTTCATTGTAGCTTTGATTCTGGCTCGAGGCATGGATCATTGGAAGCCAAGCCTTTTAATGAGCAGGAGTTGATAGAAATGTCTTGGTTGCTGGAGCAATTAGATGACTCAAAAGGGCTAACAAGAATAGCTAAGGAAGCAGGTAATGAGAGATACGTGAGTTTGTGAGACTATGACGGAGGATAAAAGTCATCTGCCTACCAGAGGGAACCTGAATATTTAACGCTGTGAATCTATAAATATTTAACCACGTTCAAATATTTAGCTACTGAAATTGCCTCTTTAAAAAATGAGATTTTTCTGAATACAGGGCCATTTTTCTCAGGGCACAAGGTAGCTGAAGCAATTCATTTAAAAAATCATTTTTGACAACTTCTCATGGATCACAGAATGCAGCCCATTGTGTGTTAGGATCCCTTCTGATACGCTGATCAGACGGAGTGTAATGAAAGCCTGATCTGGCTATTTTTCACCACACCCAGGATGCCAGAAAACCTCTTCTGGCTTCTTGACATTTACGAGCACATCCATTTCTCGTTCTCCCTGTGGCAATCTTGCAAGACTTCCCCTCTGCGCAAAATCATGCCCCAACATAGAAAATACAGGCACTTAGGGAGTGGTTAACAATGACAAAATAAGAGCTAAAAATGGGAGATGGGCGCTTGGGAAAGGCGAGGTGGGGAGTGAAAACCTCCAGGGTATTTAGCTGCAGATACAAACTCGGCCAGACTAGTTCCAGGAAGGAGTTTGCACGGCAGTGGCCAGCACAGAACTGCATTCTGTCTAAACCATCTGTGCCCACGTGCCCTCTGGAAGTCTTTGTTTCACCCAAGACTCGGGCTCCACGGTAAAGAGGGCTCTCTGCACACACCCTCTCTTCAAAGTCCGTCTGCTCAGAGCCCATGCACTCCCGAGCGTTTGTATCATCACTTACGTTTTGTCTCTCAAATTCTCTTTCTCTCAATACCTTCTCCTCCTTCACATTTAAGGAAAGACCCTTTACACAGCCCTCAAGCAAAACAAGGGGGCTAGGCAAGTTGCTGTCTGTCTCATTAACCCTTCGCCATGACTGACATCTCCTGCGACAGACAGGGCTCTCCAGAGGAACAGAACCAGCATGATAGAGATAGGCAGATGTGGGCTTCCAAGGCGGCTAGTGGAAAAGAACCTGCCTGCCAAGGCAGGAGACAGAAGAGACGCAAGCTTAATCCCTGGGTTGGGAAGAGCCTCAGGAGGAGGACATGGCAACCCACTCCGATATTCTTGCCTGGAGAATCCCATGGACAGAGGAGCCAGGTGGGCTTCAGTTCATGGGGTCGTGAAAGAGTCAGACACAACTTACTGACTAAACAACCATGGGAAAGAGTCAGACACAACTTAGAGACTTAGAAGAATTGGCTCATGGGATTATGAAGGCTGAGAATTCCTACAATCTGCTTTGTGCAAGCTGGAGAACCAAGAAAACCAATGGTTTAAGTTCAGGTCCACAAACTTGAGAATCCCAGTGTGAGTCTGAATGCCCGATGAACTAGGAGGGCTGATGTCTGACGTCCAAGGGCGGAAGACGGATATCTCAGCTCAAGCACAGACAGCAAATTCTCCTTTCCTCATTTTGTTTTGTTTTGTTTTACTGAAACCCTCAGTGGATTAGATGATGTCCCCTGACACTGGGGATGGAGATGCATCTACCAATTCAAATGTCAGTCTCTTCTGCAGACACTGACACAGACTCTCAGAAGTAATGCTTTTACCAGCTGTCTGGACATCCCTGAGCTCAGCCAAACAGACACGAAAAATTAGTCATCATATATCTAGCACCTCTCCACGTCCACTGTCCCAGAGTGATCACAGCTTAGTGTGTATGAGCGCTGATGGTGGGTGTGAGTTTTGAGGAAAAGGCAGAGATGGAAATGGTCCAGTGAGGAGCTGTAGGGTCCCAGTCCTTCCATGTACAATTAGCCTCCAAACTACTGTTTTGGTCTCATCAGCCACTGCCCCAAATCATAGGTCACAGGAGTTGGCTTGTTGCTTCGTCTTTCAGCTCTACGTCCTTTCTCATACGCTGACCTAAGTCTGAAAAATCTGATTCCCCTGTATCTTCTGATCCTCAAGGCCAACTTAAAATTTGTTTCCTCTAGTCTGACAATGTTAGTTACACATAAAACGTCTGTATCTTGTGATCTAGCAAACCTACTTTTAGGATTTTAAACCAGAAAAAGACATGTCCTTTCAAGGGCGTTCACTGCAACTTTGTTGGAAATGTCCTGAAGTGGAAACAATCTAAACATCCATCCGTAGGGGAGAGTGAAATAAGTCACGGCGCCTCCTCACAATGGAAGACCATGCACAGTCAGAGAAAAATGAGATTGCTACAGAAGAGAAAAATGTTCAAGATGTATGGCCAAGTGAAAGAAAAACATGCTGTAAAACAAGATGGGCTATAAGAACAAACTTTCTTAAAGAATAAAAGCATAGGCAAAGTCTAGAATGCACCAAACTATTGGTAACATGAATCATCTTTGGAGGTTAAGACTGGCAAACTTTTTCTTTTCTCAATATTTGTGTAACATTTGATTTTTTTTTTTTTACAAAAAGGCAAAAATTTTACTTCCTTAGGACATCTCCATCAACTCTCCAGACCCTCAGCATGCTGCCTGTACCTAAGTTCTTATATCAAATTTTTTTTTCTTGTTTATGTCCTCAACTTCTTTTTAAAATAATTTTATTTATTTTTGGCTGTGCTGGGTCTTTGTTGCTTTGTAAAGGCTTTCTCTAGTTGCGGCGAGCGGGGGCTACTCTTCATTGCAGTGTGCGGGCTTCTCACTGCGGCGGCTTCTCTTGTTGGGGAGCACAGGCTGTAGGGAGGACTTCAGTAGTTGCAACACCACGGGCCCAGTAGCTGTGGTGCATGGGCTTAGCGGCTCCAAGGCATGTGGGGTCTTCCTGGGGATCAGATCTGTGTTCCCAGTATTGGCAGGTGAATTCTTATTCACTGAGCTGCCAGGGAAGTCCCAAATTTGGCTTTTTAACATGTTAATCTCTTCTCCTGAGCCACTGACTCCTTGAACCCAGGGTTTGTGTCATTCACTTTTGCGTGAAGTTGAAATGTGCTAAATGGCTGATTTCTGACCCTCTTTTGCTGCAGAAACAGCAGTTCCAAGGAAGCTAATCTACTCTCTCCTTACCCCTCAGCACAGCAGCATCAGGCTCTTGGATGAACCCACTGAAGTGATTGCCCATTGGGATCTGGTATTTACAAACAGGTCCGTTCATTGTCTCACTCAAACATCCTTAAGTATATTCACATTAATATGATTTGCCAGGTAATTCATATTCACATTTTGTAAATACAGTCAAGGTATGTGTATCATTGGACGATTATTGATATGTTTGTGCAGGGCGGAAACAGAGCTTCAAAATGAACCTCATGTTTCCTAGGAGCAGGAAAGCCTCTGGATATGAGGAAAAAAATTGGCAAACCTCTAATTCTTTCTGGTTCTTGATTTCTTTTTAAAATTGTCAGCTAAAGAGAGTGAGGAGGCTTGAACCGAGGCCAGTGTAATTTTTTCCACCCAAAGTGAGACTCTGGCTGCCTTGCTGTGAGGTTGGACGCTGACAGCGGTGTTGGACGGACTGACTGTTCAGCAGATGCTTCATTAGGGGCCGTCCATCTGTCTGGAGGGCTGACCACATTTCTTCATGAAGGACTGGTGCTTCTTTTTTTTCTTTGGTACCAACAGCTATGATATTAGCCCTGAGTTACTGATCTCTGACCTCAGATTTTCCACAGGCTCAGGTAAGAATTCTCTCTGTCAACACAAGCAAATAGTTCAGGTGGTCCACATAGAACTGGAAAAAAAAAAAATCAAATCTGCAAGCTTGAGAACCTAGATGAATCCTCTCCATTTCAAAGGATGAATGTGGTAAAAGATGAGATGGCTTATTTCCTTGGGTCACCTCTGGGAGGAAAGCCTGAGAAACAGATACCCACACATCCCAGGGATGAAGTGATGGGAGCTCGGGGCCTGTTTCTGAGACTTCCCACCTGCCAAGCCTGGATGGAGTCTGTTGCTCCACGGGCCCTTGAAGGAGGTCAGCCTTCTGTAGCACGTAAGAGGAGGGTCAGTGTTTAGGACTAGATGATAATTTAGCTATGAACAGGCATCACCTAAGTTTCTTTCTTTCTTTTCTTTTTTTTTTTTTGCTACAGTATGTGGCATGTGGGATCTTAGTTTCCTGACTAGGATTGAACCCAGGCCCTCTGCAGTGGAAGTACAGAGTCCTAACCACTGAACCACCAGGGGAGTCCCAGTGGGCCTCAGGTCCAGTTGCCCCCAGTGGCAGCTGGCTTAATAATGCCTCCTTCAAGGATGCCTTCCCTTCCCTATTTGCTTCTCAATCTCCTTACCTTTTTTCCCTTCTCTTCCCAAATCAACTGCTTGTACTCAAATCTTTGTCTCATCATCTGCTTTGGGAGTCCCAAGTAAAATTGCTGATTAAAGAAAAAAACGAACAGATTTCTTTACTACAGAACTTTCCAGAGTCTTTAACATGCTAATGTACTTTGTGACTATCCAAGAGAGATTCAGTCTGCAGAATTTCCCAAATATTGACTACAAAACCATATTCCCTGCCCCTGCTCACAGATATCTCTTGAGACCAGTATCTTCAGCAAAATATTTTGGGAGATATTCTCTTCACTTTGCTGATGAGCATGTCATCAGTGTCTATATTTTACCGAGAAGAGGACTCTCCCAGGAAAGTCACGGGTTCATCTAATGTGTCACAGTCAACAATGGCAGAATTATAGCTGGACTCAAGACTTACTTTTCTCTCTTCACTACTCAAGCTTGTGTCTGTGCACCATTCGAGACCAGCATAGCATCAGAATTCTGAAGTCAGACCTTGGACTTGGGAATTAGGTCTCAGGGTTCCATCACCAGCCAGCTATGCCTATGAATTGATCTAAGCCATCTTCTTTGTCATTCAAAATAATCTTTTGTCTTACCTTCTTCACACATGAAACTGGGGGATTAAATTGGCTAACCTTCTTTTTTTCCCCCGTGGTAAAATTTAAAGAACAGAAAACTCACCTTTTTAACAATTTTTAGTTCCAGCTGCATTAAGTATATTCACATCGTTGTACAGCTATCATTATCATCCATCTCCAGAACTCTACCATCTTCCCAAAGTGAAGTTCTATGCCCACTGACCTCTAACTCCTATCGCCCTCTGCTCTAGCCCCTGGCAACTATCACCGTACTTTCTGCCTGCGCCTCTGACTACTCTGTGTGCCTCATACAATTGGAACTATGCAGTTTATGTCTTTTTGTGACTGGTGTATTTCACTGAGTGGAATGTTCTGATGGCTTATCCATGTCGTAGCATATTGCAGAACTGCCTAGCTTTGAAAAGCTGAGCAACGCTCCACTGTAAGTACGTACTGTCTTTCATCAGATTTGGGCAGTTTTCAGTCATTATTTCTTCACATATTTTTCTCGTTTCTTCCTTCTGGAACTCAATGTGTATATTGATCTGGTTGCTGGCATTCCACAGGTTCCTTAGGCTCTGTTCACTTTTTATATTCTTCAGCTTCACATCCGCTGCTTCCTTTTTCTGCCTGTTTAAACCCACCTTTGAATTACTTCTGAGTGAGTGAAAGAGAGTCATGTCCAACTCTTTATGACCCCATGGACTGTGGCCCTTCAGCTTCCTCTGTCCATGGAATTCTCCAGGCAAGAATAGCCATTTCCAGATAGCCTTTCCCTTCTCCAGGGGATCTTCCCAACCCGGGGATCAAACCCAGGTCTCCTGCATTGTAGGCAGATTGTCCACTGTCTCAGCAACCAGATAAGCCCCCAAGTGAATTTTTCAATTATTGTATTATTCAGCTTTGGGATTTCTTTTCAGTTTCTTTTTAGGTTTATTATTTGTTTTTTTGATATTTCCATTTTATTCTTACATCATTTTCTTGACTTCGTTTGAGCATTTTTAAGATAATTGTTTTAACATCTTTCTTTAGTTAATTAGTTATCAGGTCTATCTCAGGAACAATTTCTGTTGATTTTTTTACCTCTTTGAATGGACCACGGATTTGTGTTTCTTTGCATGCATTGTGGTTTTTTTTTAAAATTGGACATTTGAATTTAATAATGAGGTAATTCTAGAAGTCAAATCCTCCCCCTTCTCCAGGCTTTGTTATTGCTTTTTATTATTGCAAGTTGTCTCTGTGGGGAGAATCAGCCTGAGGTGAAAACTAAAAACCTTCTTAGGTCTTTTCTGAGCCTTTTACTGGGTATGTGGCGTTTACCTTCTAATTTTCCTCATATATGCAGTTGTTGTTGAACATCCTACTCTTTAATGGCTGGCTCCCAAACATGAGAAAAGAGAGAAATGAAGGTCGTGGGGGAAAGAGCCTTGGCCCTTTAAGTTCCCTGGTTACTTTCGCTGGAGAGGGAGGGGCTTGCAACAGTGGGGGTAGGGAGGTACAGCTAGGGCTGCCTGTCTCTTGCCTGCACCTCTGTGATCAGAAGCAGCAGTCGGTGACCCACGCACAGAGCACTGATATTTGGAGGCCAGGCTCCTTTTTGCCCACCCTGGCTCTAGGAAGTTGTGTCCAAGCTGCGCCAGGAACACACGCACAGCTGCCTGCCTAATGGCTGGAGCTGGCGGATAGGTAGCTGCTGCTGCTGCTGAAAACTGAAATTGACTGCAATTAACTGCAATTTACCACCCAAGTCTGCCCCCAGAATTTGCAAGCCTTCGATAGACTCCAGAGTTCCAAAATAGTTGTATCAGATAGATTCTGCCAGCGCAGTTGTTGTCTAGGTGAAGAGAAATATTCCTGGTGCTTCTTTTTTTTTAACTTGATTTTTTAAAAAATTGAAATATAGTCAATTTACAATGTTGTGTTAGTTTTAAGTGTACAGCAAGAAGATTCGGATATATCTATCAATCTATATAAAAGAATCTAAAAAAGAATCTGTATGTTCTTTTTCAGATTATTTTCTCCTGATGCCTCTTTGTCATCATTCAGTGGCTAAGTCATGCCCCACTCTGTGACCCCATGGACTGCAGCACGCCAGGCTTTCTTGTTCTTCACTCTCTCCCGGAGTTTGTTTAAACTCATGTCCATTGAGTCAGTGATGCCATCCAACCATCTCATCCTCTGACACCGTCTCCTCCTGCTCCCAATCTTTTCCAGCATCAGGGTCTTTTCCAATGAGTTATTTCTTCATATCAAGTGCCTCTTGTGTCTCCATTTCCCCCAAATCCTCTATGTTTAATTTTTTTGAGAAACTACAGAATGTTCTTCATAGAAGCCATACCATTTTAAATTCCTGACAGCAAAGTGCACGAGTTCCAGTTTCTCCACATCCTTCCCAGTATTTGTTATTTTCTGTTTTTTTAGAAATAACATCCCCTCTAACATATATGAAGTGGTGTCTCATTGCATTTTCCTAATGATTAGTGATAACTGTTCAAGTTTTGCCCATTTAAAAATTTTTGTTGTTACTGCTGTTGAGTTGTAGGAGTTATTTACATACACTGGGTAGTAACTTGACTTATCTGACTTTCTTAAAGGTTCCTCTCTGTTTTAACCTTTAGGCATCTTAAAATCACACCTACTCTTAATTCAATAAACCCTATGCTCAATCACAGTGAGCTCAAAATGTGGTCCTGGGCTGGCAGCATCGGCATCCCCGGGGAACCTGGTTTCTTTCTGGCCACACAGTCTGGCTTGTGGGATCTTAGCTCCCTGACCAGGGACCGAGCCCAGGCCCGAGGCAGTGAGAGCGCAGAGTCCAACAATTGGACTGCTAGGGAATTCCCTGGGAACAGCTACAAAGGCAAAATCCTGGGTCTTGCTCCACATCTGAGTTGGAATCTGTATGTGAACAAGGTCCCTGGGGGATTTATACAGTAAATCTTGAGGAATACTGCTCTGGAACACAGTGTGGCTGTGTAAGGTGGAAGATGAATCAGGCATTCGTATGTTTCCATTTTTGATTCTGGAATGACCCCATGCCAGCATTCTTGCTTTTTCTGCTATTAAAAAATAAGACTAAGCCATGCATTTCTGATAGCAAGTTCACGAGTATGTGACCCTTAACCCTGACACATGGAGATGGATGTTTTTCTCCAGGATTGAATCAGATCAATCCATATTCTACATCTTTTTCTATATATTCCCTTTCTTTCCCCTTCTCCCTGCTCCAAAAATAAATGTAGCCAGTGGCTGTACCTTCTGTTTCTTTCCAGAAAAAAAAAAAAAAAAAAAGGAACAGATTCCCACATTGGTTTTCAAAGGCCCATCTGACACTGTGTTTTATTTCCTAGCTGCTCCTTGTAAATTGCTTGTAGGCAATTCTCTTCTTAACCTCTAACTGGGGCTCTGTGTGGCAGAAGTGGTTGTTATCTCAGCCAGCCATCAATCCATCCCCTCTCCCAGGGGCTGTATGCCTTTAATGAGAGCACTCCCTAAGCGTCCACTTCTGAGCTGCTAGGGAGGGTGCAGTTGCTAAGGGCGAGACCTCAGCACAATGAACCTTTGAGTCAATGAGGCGCTTTTCTGATACCTGGATCCTACACACTTCATCTGACACATTTCAGTAGCCTTGAAAGATACCTTTGGCTCAGGTAGATTTCTGGGAAATGACAATAATGAACATGGTACCCATCTTAATAGACACATTCACCTTGAACACGGGCTGGCGGCTTTCTGTGTTCCCTCCTGGTGAATCTTGCTTTTAATGGCTTACTAAACTTCCACTTTTTCCACCTAAGCTGCTTTTTTTTTTTTAGTGATGTGAGCTTTGTCTTTCTTTTTACGGATTTCCCCGGTGGCTCAGCCGGTATAGTCTGCCTGCAATGCAGGAGACCCGGGTTCAGTCCTGGAAGATCCCCTGGAGAAGGACATGGCAACCCACTCCAGTATTCTTGCCTGGAGAATCCCATGGACAGAGGAGCCTGGTGGGCTACAGTCCATGGGATCACTAGAGTTGGATAAGACTGAGCGACCAAACCTACCTATCACATCGATCACACAGGTAGAAAGGACTTGAACACAGGCTCAGCAGCTGTGGCCCACGGGCTTGCTTGCCCCAGGGCGTGTGGGATCTTCCCAGACCAGAGATCAAACCCATGTCCCCTGCATTGGCAGGCAGATTCTTATCACTCTACTACCAGGGAAGTTCGAGGTTATTTTTTAGTCTCTTACAGTTGTTTTGTACTTTGTTGCTTGAGGGGATGTTTGTCCAGGTACAGGCACTGCAGCAAAGGGTCCCAGGTCCCAACCCATCTCAGAAGGACGTGGGAGGGAGGCATCTTGATCTAAACTGATACTTGAAGTGAAGTCGCTCAGTCGTGTCCGACTCTTTGCCACCCCATGGACTGTAGCCTATCAGGCTCCTCCGTCCATGGGATTTTCCAGGCAAGAGTGCTGGAGTGGATTGCCATTTCCTTCTCCAGGGGATCTTCCCTACCCAGGAATCGAACCCTGGTCTCCTGCACTGCAGGCAGACACTTTACCGTCTGGGCCACCAGGGAAGCCCAAACTGATACTTAGTGTTACTCAAAAACCTCAGCCTGTTCCCCTGTGACGCCTCTCCTGACGTGGCTGTAGGAAGGGGCTTCTTGGGGGAATGACTGTGTAGGCAGCGGACGCTGTTTTACAGGCCAGCATCCATTCTCCTCCCTTTGATTAGTCTAAACCCATCACAGTGACCCCATCCCCCCACTAGTGATTGGCTCTGGCGCAGGGGAAACGAGGCCTGCGGGGACATCTGGGGTCATGTGGGGCGGGAACATTCTGGGAAAGGCTTCCCTGTCCTCTGGAAAGATGGGCTTTTTCCTTGTTCTACAGAAAGACTGCTTCCCTTTTTCCCCTTGAGCCTGTCGTGTCTGGAGAAGATGCCGGGAAGTCCTGCCAAAGCCTGAGGAGGAGGCGGCCCGAGGACAGCTGAGCAGAGGGCCGGGCCTTGAGGATGCTGCGGAGCTGCTACTTCAGCAAACCTGCGTTCTCTCTGTTTCGTGAGATAGTAAATTTCCCCATTGTCTAAGTCAGCTTCTGTCAGGAGTTTTGTTTCCTGCAGCCAAGATCATTTTGATGAATACGAAGGGAAAATACGGACAGTGTCCCAGTATTTCAGTGTTTGGGTGTTTTTTTTCGTTTTTTTTTTTTTTTTTTCAGTTTGCAGCATTTTAAGTTCAAGGCATGAAAGAGATCCATATTCTAAGGTATGCAGAGACACTCAATGCGGAACATAAATTAAATATAACTTTTAATTTGCATTCATTGGAAGGACTGATGCTGAAGCTGAAGTTTTAATACTCTGGTCACCTGATGGGAAGAGCTGACTCATTTGAAAAGACCCTGATGGTCGGAAAGATTGAGGGCAGGAGGAGAAGGGGACGACAGAGGATGAGATGGTTGGATGGCATCACTGTCTCAATAGACGTGAGTTTGAACAGACTCTGGGAGATGGTGAAGGACAAGGAAGCCTGGGGTGCTGCAATTCATGGGGTCACAAAGAGACTGGGCGACTGAGCAACAACATTTAAACTACCAATGCCAGGACTTTTCTATGCTAACACAGATAATCGAGACCTGGCTATTTAATTTTCACTGAAGTATGCACCTTTTCGGATGTAGAGGGGTCACTCTGGGTCCAGGATCTCCTGCCCCAGTCTGTTCCCTTTGAACCTGACTGTGGGCCCTCCCAGGCACGGCTCTAACCACAGTATTCACAATGTATGTTTCAACTCCATTAGTTTGGGGGCAGAATAAAATTGATTTATAAAAGGAAGTTTTAAACTTAATTTAAATTTTAAATTACATTTAAGCTAACATTTAAAATTAAAAGTTAGTTATTTTCTGAAGAGTTGGTTCGTACATATGGTACACAATTCACAGGCAGTGAAAAGAAAGTCTCCCCCTCACCCCAGGATCCAGCTACCCGGTTCCCCTTTCATCAGCAATCACTGTTCCCATTTATGAAAGGAAACCTGTCTCCCTAATCCTCTCAGGCCTCGGTTCAGCTCAGGACAGGAGCCCTGCTGATACAAAGGGTATTCTGGAAAGCTGGATAGAAACCTAGACTCACCTAGATTGTGCTCTGGTCCCGATCTTGAGAGAACAGCTGGGCCTCTGACCTTGGTTATGTCACCGGGGCTTCTTTTATGGAATGGGGGTAATCATGCTGATTCTTCTCTTCTGATGAGCTTAATTAAACTTCAGCCAGGATATAATAGTCTAAGTTCTCTGGAAAGATAAAAAGGCAACAACAGTGGAATGCAGACAAACGAAAGTAATTTAACCCATTGGGGGATACACAGTTTTCTTTCACCTATTAAAAATTCTGCTTAATGCTTCCATAATTTCTGCATGAAACAAACTATAAATATAAAGGGACTCCTCTGGTGGCCCAGTGGCTGGGACTCTGAGCTCCCAATGCAGGAGGTCTGGGGTTTGATATCTGGTCAGAGAATTAGATCCCACATGCAACTAGAAGATCGGCAGGCTGCAGCTGGGACCTGGTGCAGCCAAATAATTAATATAAATATTAAAAAAAAATGTAAGATAATGTAAAAGTAAAGGATAATGAAACCTATCATCAACAGGTTCTAACTAGATGGCATCCGTCAGTCCTTTGGACTCCTCTGAGATACAGGAACCTTTAGGATTTGGGTAGGTTTTCATTGTTTTTGTCTTTTTTTTTCAGTCTAGGCATTGAGTACTCTGTGCTAGCACCTCACTGCAGGGAGAAAGGATGTTAGCGCAGGGCAGGGTTTATGCAGTTTCTGGGAGGTGGCCGTGCCCTGGAGCAGCATGATGGCGGTGGAGAGTTTCTCCAGTGTGGGTCCGGGTCTTGAGAGTCCCCTCCCCGTGTGGGCACAGTGCTGCCTGTGCCTGGCGATGAGCAGGTGACCTCGGGGACAGGGCGGTGGCCCCAGGACTCCGCGTGTGGGCCTTAATCGGGGAACCATTGCTTGAGAGGAATTACAACCGGCTTCCCTGGTGGCTCAGACGGTAAAGAATCTGTCTGTAATGCGGCAGAGCCCGGTTCGATTCCTGGGTCAGGAAGATCCCCTGGAGGTGGGATAGGCTTCCCACTCCAGTATTCTGGCCTGGGAAATCCCATGGGCAGAGAAGCCAGGGGGGCTACAGTCCTTGGGGTTGCAGAGTCGGATACGACTAAGCGACTGACACTTTTCTGTTGAAAAGTGCAGGCGTTGAGCTTCAAACTGTTGAAAAGTGCAGGCGTTGAGCTTCAGGGAGGGCTGAGGAGGGGGTCACCCGGGGCTTCGAGGCTTTGCCGGGTGGGGGAAATGCGGGTTGACGCGTAGGGAAAAAGCCAGCATTGTGAGGAGCTGGCTGCTGGCTGTTGCGGGAGGCCCGCGGCTGGAATGTGGGCCGCTCGGAGAGGTGCGCTCTGTTTACCCTGGCAGCCGCCTGGCAGAGCTGTGCTGAGCCCCGGCCTTGGGACTGCCCGGTATGAAAGGATGCTTCAACCCTGCGCAAGGTTCATCGACCTCCGGGCCTCTGAGGTTCATCTGTTTAGACTTGGGGCCCGACGGAGACACTGTGTCTTTGTGGACGGCTGCCATGGCCGAGAGAGGCTGATTCTTTTCAATTTCATTTTATTTTTCTGAAAACTCTGGCTACTGCCCTAGGATTGGGCCAAGGTTTTGTGGTCGCCATAGCAACGGCGCCTTCTCCTACCTGAGAAGGATTCCTTTTTCTCAGGAGGCCTGCGGTGCCTGCAATCCCCACCCCCAGCCCAGGTCGCTGTGGTTGCAGGCAGTCGTTTCTGGAACGTTGGGGGCGGGGTGTGCCGCGGTCCCGGTGGACAGTGTCGTTCCTGTCGCTGCTCGCTGTCCCCTGCCCAGGTCCAAGCTGAACACAGTCTTTGTGGATTTTGCGACATGGGACTCTGGCAGTTTACCTCCCTGCTTTTCACATCTGTCCTTTTCCAGTTTAAGTCTCTGAAGCACTGTGGCAGAGGGATTAGTGTATTTGCTACCAAAAGGGGGCGCTGGCATAGCAAGCAGGCCCAGGCTCCCCGAGTCAGGGTTTTGCGCTTGGACTGCAGCTTAACGTTTTCACTAAATAGATGCCCTCAAGTAAGGTTCTGAGAAGACCCTAAGGCTGGGCAGTCCATGGGGTTGCCAAGAGTCGGACAGGACTAAGCGAGTGAACAACAACAAAAGGTTCTGAGTCCTCTGTCTTCTTACCTCTAAAATGGGGATTATAGTTGCACTTTCCTCACAGGGCTTCACCGAAGACCAGCTGGGATTGTGGGTGCAGTTTTGCCACAGTGTCTGGATTGCAGTAAGAAATAAGCTCCCCATCGTTATTATTATGTGTTAGAAGCTGTGCGTAGGTCTTTGAGGCTGAAACAACACAAAGGCAGACGGCAGAAACAGGTACCTCCGGCCACACGCCTTGCCTGATCGAGTCTCGGGGAGGCCATACACATACATACCCAGATCCATCCACACTTGCCTTGGTTTCTAATCGTTTCTAGTAGCTGGATCAGCAGTTGCTCTTCCTCTGTTTATTGACTGAAAAAAAAAAAAGCACAGCCTGAAAGTTGAGAGTTATGTTTTATTTGGTGGACAGATCTGAGGACTCAGGCCTGGGATGTGGCATCTCAGATAACACTGAGAATCTCTTCCAAGAGGAAGGGGGCGGGAGGGGGGTGGTGACGGGAAGCCGGGATATATAGGCCTTTTTGCAAAAACACCAAGCGGTCAGAAGATCAAAAGATCACTTTTAATTAAAGAAAACCAGATCTCTCAAGTTAAGGAATTGAGCTCTTTTCTGTGAATATGGGAAGACCCGAGAGTCTGGGCCGGCTGAAGCCATTCCTTTGGCACGCACCTCAGCTGTCTGGGGCCAGTACCCTGCGTGTCCTCAGGGCTCACTGTCAGGGGAGGCTGCAGCGGCTGGCTGCTGGATGGGCTTGGCAGTGGGCAGCCCGCTGGTCTCGTCCTGAGTTCCCTCAGGGCTCACCATCAGGGAGGCTGTAATGTAACAGCTTGATGGCTGCAACCTCCTTTGTTTACTGGCCTGGCGGGCAGTATTTCAGTTCTCCTGTTCTTGGAGTCCAGCGTCTACATGCATCCACCCTGGCTGCCCCTGACCTTGGGAACTGTGGCTCTTTCCAGGATCCATCCCACATCTTTTTTTTTTTTTTTTCCTTTTTCTGATTCAGATTCACTGTTGGCAAGAGAGGCCTCCACAGCTGAGTTCTCTTGCTCATGCAGTTGGACTTGCCTCTAAATAAGGCTCTTGCTCTGGGCGGATGTGGCCGGCTCAGCACCTCTCAGCACAAGTCTTGCTGACTCTCATCGCACCACCTGTTCCCAGCGGGCATGATGGAGGCCCTCACACCGGTGCGTCTGCTGTCTCAGCGCAGAGCCACCCAGCTCAGGAACTGCCCCGTTCCCACCCGGACACTGAGCTCACCCCAGACCAAGGCAAACCCGTCTCGGACCCAGGTCCTGGCTCCTTCTTGTGCAATGCCACTTCCCATGCAGTTTGGGGGCATTTACAGCACTCCCATCCTTCCCCACCCAAAAGGCTGCCTTCAACTCAACTTGGGTGAGAACCAGATCTTATTTGACACACACCTGATGGACTGGGTAGGGAGATGAAGCCAAACCTAGCAGAAACACAGTCCCCTACTAAGTCCCAAAGTTCAAATAGCAGTACAATAATCTGCTATCATTTTTACTCTATTATCTTTATGGTGAAGTCGCTCAGTTTTGTCCGACTCTTTGCGACCTGTGGACTGTAGCCTACCAGGCTCCTCCATCCATGGGATTGTCCAGGCAAGAATACTGGAGTGGGTTGCCATTTCCTTCTCCAGGGGATCTTCCCCGCTCAGGAATCAAACCCAGGTCTCCTGGATTTCAGGCAGACTGAGCCAGAGGGCTTCCTAGATGGTGCTAGTGGTAAGGAACCTGCCTGTCAAGGAAGGAGAGGTAATTGATATGGGTTCAATCCCTCCGTCGGGAAGATTCCCTGGAGGAGAGCATGGCAATCCACTCCAGTATTCTGGCCTGGAGAACCCCATGGATAGAGGAGCTTGGCAAGCTACAGTCCATAGGGTCAGAAAGAGTCAGACATGACTGAAGCAACTTAGCACGCATGCACACCTTATATAGATCTATGTTAGAAAGTAGGTGAGCCACTAGTCACGTGTAGCTATTAAGTGCTTGAAATGTGGCTGGTCTGGAGAGTGCTTTACAGATAAAATATGCACTGTATACTGAAGACAGTACAAAAAGGAAATGATCTAATTCATATTTTCATATTGACTACACATTGAGATGATAATATTTTGGATATATTGGGTTAACTAAAATATATTGTTGAATTAACTTCACCTGTTTCTTTTTACTTTTTTAAATATGTCTGCTGGAAAAATTCAAATTACACGTGTCTCCCATGTGTGACTTACATTAGTTTCCTACTGGGCAGAGCTGTTCTAGATTGTTGCTTCACTGCAATAAGTTAAGGATTAAGGAAAATATATTTCACTCTAGGTATTTGAGTCAGAGAGGGATTTAACACAGGGAATTAGGAGCTTACAAAGCTAAGACTGGAGGAATAAAAATCAACAGCAGGGAAGTGGATGTGGGGGATGGGTTTTCTTGGTTTTCAGATTTACTGCCGACTTTCAGAGAATCAGGGGTTACTGCTTAGAGCAAAGATCAGAAAGCTGCGAGAAAATGCTAACAGTCCCAGCTGCCCCACAACACCCAGGTAGGTGGTTGCTAAGAGCTTCACTGGTTTCTGCAAAAACTCACATCTGACAAAACTCATGTGTCCATTCTGGAGAAAGAAGACTAGGTCCTCTCGCCTTCTTTCTGCCTCCCAAATCTCATACAAACACACATTGTTGGCAGAATTCACATTGCATCCAGGAGCCCATATGCCATGGAGTTCCCAACCTCCCAACCCTGTAATACACCGGAGAACCAGAAAGAAGTGAATACAGACTTCTCAAAATAAACAGACAAAAAACGAAACAGCCTCATTCTCCGAATGGTGCCCTTGGCCACCTGTCTGCACTGAAGTCAGGTGGCCTCCTGAAGGCACTGCCCAGCAACTTCTATGTCGACCTGAGCCAGTACCGAGACCAGTCCTTCTGGGGTGACAGTGAAGAACAGGGGAAATTACTGAAGAAAAACTGCGCCTTGTATGTAGGAGATCTTTCCTTTCATACAGCTGAAGAACAAACCTACGAGCTCTTCAGCAAAAGTGGTGACATAAAGAAAATCATCTTGGGCCTGGATAAAATGAAGAAGACAGCGTGTGTGTTCTGCTTTGTGGGATACGATTCAAGAGCAGATGCAGAAAATACCACGCGGTACATTAATGGAACTTACCTGGTTGATCGATCATTCTCGCAGACTGGGATGCAGGCTTTAACAAGGGCAGGCAGTTTGACCGTGGGAGTTCCGGGAGCCAGGAACGAGGTGAGTATCCTTAGGACTATGACGCTGGGCGGGGTGGCTATGAAAACCCGGCCCCAAACCAGTGGGTGGTGAGAATTCCATCATAAAAACTTGCACTCTGGTCTGTTGACTTTGACCTGTGTTACCCAAGATCTGTACGTCTGCCCATTTTTTACCAAGCTTTAATCAATGTCTCTACTGAGCCGGAAGCCCCTTCTTGGTTTTCCTATTAAAAATGATTAAGAACAGGATCCAAAAGAAAGAAAAACAGCCTCTTATTCAGCACAATACTGTAGGAGACTCATGTTCGCTGTGTTGGGGTCCAGCACAGTGCCTGGCGCAAAATAGCTGTTCGATAAACATTGAAAAAATTGTGTTTGTGTTACAATTTTGCTATTGTAGATAATGCTGCAATGGACATTCACATGTATAACTCTTCCTGTTGTTTTTTTAATTAATTAATTTGGTTTTGGCTGCACTGGGTCTTCATTGTTGTGTGGGGGCCTTTCTCTAGTTGCAGCGAGCAGGGGCTACTTTCTAGTTGTGGCACGCAGCTTTCACATTGCGGTGTCTTCTCTTGCTGTGGAGCACAGGCTCAGTAGACTCGAGGCCTGTGGGATCTTCCCAGACCAGGGCTTGAGCCTGTGTCCCCAGTATTGCCAGATGAACTGTTACCACTGGACAACCCGGAAAGCCCTCTTTCTGCTTTTATTGATGTATTTCTATGGTATATTTTCTAAGGATAGACATTCAGGAGTGGCCTTGCTGAGAACTGTTTAGTTTTGTCATTTTGCCTTCCAAAATTTGCACCAATCTAGTCATATACATATTATATACCCAAGAATGCTATACGGAGGGTGGCTTTTTATGGCAATGTCACCAACCTAGTATGTTGATATTTTTTGCAGATGTTTGCTCTAATTAGGATGTATAATGTGTTGCTAGTTTTCTTTGGCTTGGATACTGGTGAGCCAGGTAGCAAAAAGGTTACGGATGGGGCTGACTTGGATGCAGGTCAAGGTTTCTCTCATCATTGAAAGCCTCTAGCTGCCAAGAACTTAGTCCAATTTAAGTCTTTCCCACTGTTTTATGTGTTCTCCCTTTAAGATTAACTAAAAAAAAGTGGCAAACTTTGAATCATTGAATTCTTCCCTTCTCCCAGTGAGAGTTCAGGATAATTACACAGACACTTAATGTTTGTCTCAGAGAAGGAAATATTAAATGGGACTAGCTAAATGAGCCTTTTATTTTCTTTCTTGCATCTTGCTGCGTTTCATGATGGAGACCCACATGGTGATGGCTTATGTGTTTATGAATTACATTCTAAGAACAAATATACTCCTTATTTCTCAGTAAGGGGAAGATGATCTGAAAGACACAAAGATGATACAGAATTGGAGCAGAGAAGGCTTTGGGCTTCTTTACTGGTAAAGGGGGATAAGTAACAGATGATATCTCATAAGGTTATCTCGTGGATCAAATAATTTAATCCACAGAAATTGTTTTCAGTGTGCCTGACACACAGCAAGTGCTGGGTAGGTGGTGGCTCTTTTTGGAACATGTGAGGCAATGCATGTTCCTTAGCCTGAGCCCTAATCCTTTCAGCCCTTTTGCATCTTTTTTTTTTTTTTTTTTTAAGTCAGTAGTCAAATGAAGAGCCTCTTGGCTCTTAGCTGGGAAATGCAATTATCTGTAAAGGACATGTGGCCATTTTAGGGTTTATGAGCAGTAACATGTGTGCAAGGTGCCTAGAATCACAATGTGTTGAGTCAAAGAATGGCTGAGCTGGCAAGAGTTTTTGACACCTTTTGTGAAATCATTTTATAGATGAAGTAATGGAGGCCCATGAAAGTAAAGTGAAAAACCCAAGATATTTTAGCCAGTCAATAGCAGACCTCAGAGTAGGAGTTGAATGTTCAGACATGCAGACAGTAGCTTGCCTGTTCCTCGAGGGCACCACACCCAACACTGGGCCAATGAGCATTGGGTCATGAGCATGAGCCAGTGGGGGGTGGAGAAGGGAACTTGTCTCTGGTATTTTCCTTCCCCATAAAGGGGAGAGAGGCTGTTTGCTAGAGATCCAATTTCCTTGAAACAGTGATTCCCAGTTAAAATATATATATATATTGAACTATAATTGATTCATAATGTTTTAGGCATACAGCAAACTGATTCAGTGATACATACATATTTTTTGAGATTTTTTCCATTATAGGTTATTAAAAGATATTGAATATAGTTCTCCGTGCTATACAGTAGAACTTTGTTTTTTATCTATTATGTAAGTGTGTATCTGTTAATCCCAAATTCTCAGCTTATTCCTCTTCCTCTTTCCCTCTTTGGTAGTCGTAAGTTTGTTTCCCATGTCCATGAATATATCTCTGTTTTGTAAATAAGCCGTGGTGTGTCATATTTTAGAGCCCACATACAGGTGATATCAGGTGACATTTGTCTTTTTCTGTTGGATTCACTTAGTATGATAGTCTCTAGGTCCATCCACGTTGCTGCAAACGGCATTATTTCACTGCTTTTATGGCTGAGTATTATTCCGTTGTACAAATACACCACATCTTCTTTATCCGTTTATCTGTAGGTGGACATTCAGGCTGCCTCCGTGTGTTGGCTACTGTAAATAGTGCTTCTCTGAAAATTAGGGTCACGCATTTTTTTGATTTAGAGTTTTCATCTTTTTCTTGTTTGGATATATGCCCAGGAGTGGGATTACTGAATTGTACGGTAACTCTATTTTTATTTCTTAATTTTATTTATCCATTTACTTATTTATTTTTATTATTTTGGCTCCTCTGCGTCTTCATGGCTGTGCGTGGGCTTTCCCTGGTCGCGGTGAGAGGGGCTGCTCCTAGCTGTGATGCTGGGCTGCTCCTGTTACGGGGTGCAGGCTCCGGGACGCACAGGCTCAGCAGTCGTGGTGCACGGGGTGCTTGCTGCCTCTCGGCATGTGCAGTCTTCCCAGGGCAGGGATCAAACCCACATCCCTTGCGTGGGTGGGTGGATTCTTAACCACTGGACCACCTAGGAAGTTCTTTTTTAATTTTATTAAAAGAATTTTTTTTTGATCACATCATGCTGCTTGTGGGATCTTAGTTCCCTCCCCAGTGATTGAATCCCTGACCCCTGCAGTGAAAGCACGGTGTCCTAACCACTGCACTACCAGAGAATTCCTTATTTTTATTTTCTTTTTTTAGGGAGTAGCGATTCCCAATCTTTTTGAGAGTGAGGAATACTTTCTATTAATAACATCAATAAGTTTCAGTCCCCCACTTCCAGGATGATATAGATTCTGCAGCCTATGTATAGATATCCAACGTTAAAGAAAATGTACAATAATACTAGCTACTGTATACAGACCAGCAGTTTATAAAGGAGATGCTCATGCATTCAAAAAGCAGTTGTACCTATATTATTCATTCAGACTTCAAATAATGTCTGGCTGGCATTTAGATTCATGAACAGTTTGCAATAACTCATCACTTTGCTAGATGACTTTCATGTCCATGGGGGAGGGGGTTGTTGCTGTTTTCCCTTGTTTTCTGAGCATTCCAAAAGGAAGATACTAATACAGAGATAACATAATAAAAATAAAAAGGATCAGCAGGCTAAATCCCTCTGGTCCTCTCTCTGAAATGGTCCGAGGAGAAGCTCTCAGCCAAAAGGAATGAGGATTAAGTAGCTAAAAAACACACACAGAGCTCTTTCTTGTTCTTCCATATAAATGCAATGGTAAGTCGATATCCAGCTGGGAATGCTGGCTCCGATAGTCTGAAAGCCGGAGTATTTGGGGGCAGTTAGGGTTCATTAACTGCAGCCAAAAACACAGAGTGATAGTCAAAGCTGAAGCTTAGGCAGCCAGACTTGTGCGTTTTCTAAGCTTGGATAATATACATATGACGGAAGGAATTCAAGCGACAGAGTCCTGCCTCCCCCACCGCAGAGCTGGAAATGTGCGAAGAGGAGTTCCCAGCAGAAGGTTCTGAAGGCCAGGGACCTCTTTGGAGCAGTTTTTGGGGCAGATCTGGCCAGATACAAAGGCATATGGGGCAGACAGGGAGCCCCAGTGCTGGCAGTTCCTGAGTCTTCGTACCAGCATTCTGAGAGAAGCTGGGGGCAGAGACTTCCAGAAACAGTGGCATGGGCATCGGTGGCTCCTTTCTATGAAATGAGCATAAAACTGGAAAAATTGTCCAGAACAACCATTTCAAAGCACTGTAAATTGACCGAAAGCACACAAATTGACAAGCTTTTACTCTTGAAAACCTGCTGGAGTTTTGGGGGAGCACAGCAGGAGACTGTGGCCTCCTGGCCTGGGGCTCCTGCCGGGTCCTTCTGCCAGCCAGACTGGCCAGAGCGCTGTGCTTTTCAGAGTGCGGGGCCGGCCATGAAATGGGCAATTTTCTTGCAGGAAGGACAGACTCCATTTGGTGTCTGTGCATATGTGTGTGTGTGTGTGTGTGTGTGTGTGTGTGTGTGTGTGTGTGTGTGATCCTGTGTTTTTGCTGGTTGAAAGTGGAGGACTCCAAAGGGAATGAATGAGGAAAACCTGAGATTTTGCTAACCCCAAATTGCGCTCTTGGCTGGAGTGAGCGGCAGCCCTGCCAGACATTTCATTGGGAAAGTCCTGGAGATGAAAGAGTGCTACAGAGAAGTTCGGAGAATTCTCCATGTGTTCCTGGACTGGGCCATTATGCAGGCGTGGGAGAGATCCAGGAGAGGGAACACTGAACATCAAGGAGAACTGAGATCTGACTGCAACTTCCAGTTAGTTTCTCAGCCCCACACAGATCTAACTGGTAGAGGGATGGACATGGCCAGGCAACTCCTGGTTCAGTGCTCACCCCACTGCCCCATGCACTGCAGGCCCCAGAGAATCTCGAGGCCATGATGTGACACTGGCTGTCAGTTATAGCTGCTTATTGTTTTGGGTTAGAAGGCTGTGGTCCATGTGATCAGATCAGTTAGTTTTCTGTGACTGATTTTCAGTCTGTTTGCCCTCCGATGGAGAAGGATAAGAGGTTTATAGAAGGTTCCTGATGGGAGAGACTAACTAAGGGGGAAACTGGGTCTTGTTCTGATGGGAGAGGCCATGCTCAGTTCAGTTCAGTTCAGTCGCTCAGTCGTGTCCGACTCTTTGCAACCCCACGAATCGCAGCACGCCAGGCCTCCCTGTCGTCACCAACTCCCAGAGTTCACTCAGACTCACGTCCATCGAGTCAGTGATGCCATCCAGCCATCTCATCCTCTGTTGTCCCCTTCTCCTCCTGCCCCCAATCCCTCCCAGCATCAAAGTCTTTTCCAATGAGTCAACTCTTCGCATGAGGTGGCCAGAGTACTGGAGTTTCAGCTTTAGCATCATTCCTTCCAAAGAAATCCCAGGGCTCATCTCCTCCAGAAAGGACTTGTTGGATCTCCTTGCAGTCCAAGGGACTCTCAAGAGTCTTCTCCAACACCACAGTTCAAAAGCATCGATTCTTCGGCACTCAACCTTCTTCACAGTCCAACTCTCACATCCATACATGACCACAGGAAAAGCCATAGCCTTGACTAGACGGACCTTAGTCAGCAAAGTAATGTCTCTGCTTTTGACTATCTAGGTTGGTCATAACTTTCCTTCCAAGGAGTAAGCGTCTTTTAATTTCATGGCTTCAATCACCATTTGCAGTGATTTTGGAGCCCAGAAAAATAAAGCCAGCCACTGTTTCCACTGTTTCCCCATCTATTTCCCATGAAGTGATGGGACCGGATGCCATGATCTTCGTTTTCTGAATGTTGAGCTTTAAGCCAACTTTTTCACTCTCCTCTTTCACTTTCATCAAGAGGCTCTTTAGCTTCTCTTCACTTTCTGCCATAAGGGTGGTGTCATCTGCATATCTGAGGTTATTGATATTTCTCTCGGCAATCTTGATTCCAGCTTGTGTTTCTTCCAGCCCAGCGTTTCTCATGGTGTACTCTGCATAGAAGTTAAATAAGCAGGGTGACAATATACAGCCCTGACGTACTCCTTTTCCTATTTGGAACCAGTCTGTTGTTCCATGTCCAGTTCTAACTGTTGCTTCCTGACCTGCATACAGATTTCTCAAGAGGCAGGTTAGGTGGTCTGGTATTTCCACCTCTTGAAGAATTTTCCACAGTTTCTTGTGATCCACACAGTCAAAGGCTTTGGCATAGTCAGTAAAGCAGAAATAGATGTTTTTCTGGAACTCTCTTGCTTTTTCCATGATCCAGCGGATGCTGGCAATTTGATCTCTGGTTCCTCTGCCTTTTCTAAAACCAGCTTGAACATCAGGAAGTTCACAGTTCACGTATTGCTGAAGCCTGGCTTGGAGAATTTTGAGCATTAAATGGCAACCCACTCCAGTACTCTTGCTTGGAAAATCCCATGGAGGGAGGAGCTTGGTGCAGGCTGCTGTCCATGGGGTCACAAAGAGCTGGGCACGACTGAGCAACTTCCCTTACTAGCATGTGAGATGAGTGCAATTGTGCGGTAGTTTGAGCATTCTTTGGCATTGCCTTTCTTTGGGATTGGAATGAAAACTGGCCTTTTCCAGTCCTGTGGCCACTGCTGAGTTTTCCAAATTTGTTGGCATATTGAGTGCAGCACTTTCACACCATCATCTTTCAGGATTTGAAATAGTTCCACTGGATTCCATCACCTCCACTAGCTTTGTTCGTAGTGATGCTTCCTAAGGCCCACTTGACTTCACATTCCAGGATGTCTGGCTCTAGATGAGTGATCACAGCATCATGATTTTCTGGGTCATGAAGATCTTTTTGTACAGTTTTTCTGTGTATTCTTGCCACCTCTTCTTAATATCTTCTGCTTCTGTTAGGTCCATAAACCTTTAATCCAATTTTCTGTTGATGGGCGGGGCTGTGTTCCCTCCTTGCTGTTTGACCTGAGGCCAAGGTGGAGGTGATGAAGATAATGGTGACCTCCTTCAAAAGGTCCTGTGCATGCACTGTGAAATCAGTTGGGAAAACCACTAGACCATTCAGGTTTGACCTGACTCAAATCCCTTACCATCATACAGTGGAAGTGACAAACAGATTCAAAGGATTAGATCTGATAGACAGAGCGCCTGAAGAACTATGGATGGAGGTTCATGACATTGTACAGAAGGCAGTGATCAAGACCATCCTCAAGAAAAAGAAATGCAAAAAAGTCAAATGGCTGTCTGAGGAGGCCTTATAAATAGCTGAGAAAAGAAGAGAAGCTAAAGGCAAAGGAGAAAAGGAAAGATATACCTGTCTGAATGCAGAGTTCCAAAGAATAGCAAGGAGAGATAAGAAAGTCTTCCTCAGTGATCAATGCAAAGAAATAGAGGAAAATAATAGAATGGGAAAGACTATAGATCTCTTCAAGAAAATTTGAGATCCCAAGGGAACACTTCAAGCAGAGATGGGCTCAATAAAGAACAGAAACTGTATGGACCTAACAGAAGCAGAAGATATTAAGAAGAGGTGGCAAGAATACACAGAAGAACTGTACAAAAAGATCTTCACAACCTAGATAGTCATGATGGTGTGATCACTCACCTAGAGCCAGACATCCTGGAATGTGAAGTCAAGTGGGCCTTAGGAAGTGTCACTATGAACAAAGCTAGCAGAGGTGATGGAATTCCAGTTGAGCTATTTAAAATCCTAGAAGATGATGCTGTGAAAGTGCTGCACTCAATATGCCAGCAAATTTGGAAAACTCAGCAGTGGCCACAGGACTAGAGAAGGTCAGTTTTCATTCCAATCCCAAAGAAAGGCAATGCCAAAGAATGCTCAAACTACTGCCCAATTGCACTCATCTCACACGCTAGCAAAGTAAAACTCAAAATTCTCCAAGCCAGGGTTCAACAGTACGTGAACCGTGAACTTCCAGATGTTCAAGCTGGATTTAGCAAAGACAGAGGAACCAGAGATCAAATTGCCAACATCTGCTGGATAATCGAAAAAGCAAGAGAGTTCCTAAAAAAAAAAAAAAAAAAATCTACCTCTGCTTTATTGACTACACCAAAGCCTTTGGCTGTGTGGATCACAACAAACTGTGGGAAATTCTTCAAGAGATGGAAATACCAGACGACCTGACCTGCCTCCTGAGAAATCTGTGTGCAGGTCAAGAAGCAACAATTAGAACTGGACATGGAACAACAGACTTGTTCCAAATCAGGAAAGGAGTATATCAACACTGTATATTGTTACCCTGCTTGTTGAAGTTATATGCAGAGTACATCATGAGAAATGCTGAGCTAGATGAAGCACAAGCTGGAATCAAGATTGCTGAGAGAAATATCAATAACCTCAGATATGCAGATGACACCACCTTTATGGCAGAAAGTGAAGAAGAACTAAAGAGCCTCTTGATGAAAGTGAAAGAGGAGAGAGAAAAAGCTGGTTTAAAATTCAACATCCAGAAAACTAAGATCATGGCATCAGGTCCCATTACTTCATGGCAAATAGAACCGGAAACAATGGAAACAGGGACAGACTTTATTTTTCTGGGCTCCAAAGTCACTGCATATGGTGACTGCAGCCATAAAATTGAAAGATGCTTGCTCCTTGGAAGAAAAGCTATGACCAACCTAAACAGCATATTAAAAAGGAGAGATATTACTTTGCCAACAAAGGTCCGTCTATTCAAAGCTATGGTTTTTCCAGTAGTCTCGTAAGGATGTGAGAGTTGGACTATAAAGAAAGCTGAGTGCTGAAGAATTGATGCTTTTGAACTGTGGTGTTGGAGAAGACTCTTGAGAGTCCCTTGGACTGCAAAGAGATCCAGCCAGTCAATCCTAAAAGAAATCAGTCCTGAATATTCATTGGAAGGACTGATGCTGAAGCCAAAACTTCAATACTTTGGTCACCTGATGCGAAGGACTGAGTCATTGGAAAAGACCCTAATGCCGGGAAAGATTGAAGGCAGGAGAAGGGGACGATAGAGGATGAGATGGTTGGATGGCATCACAGACTCGATGGACATGAGTTTGAGTAAGCTCCAGGAGTTAGTGACGGACAGGGCAGCCTGGCATGTGGCAGGCCATGGGGTTGCAAAGAGTTGGACATGAGTGAGCGACTGAACTGAACTGATTTTTGGGGTGCTTTCACAGTGGTGCTGTTGAGTGTGGTAGAAAGAGCAAGGGTTTGGGTCAGACAGAATAGGGCTCTAATCCCAGCTCTACTTCTTACTGTTTGTGTAAATTTGTATCAATGTCTTATTCAGTCCTTAGAAAAGTCTGATGAAGTATGTATCAGCACTCTTCCCATGTTCCAGGATGCAGTGATATGCAGAGCCTTTTAATCTGTTAAAAAGTTTTTTTTTTTTTTTTTGCGATGATTTAATGTGGTAAAGGCTATAAAGTACTTAACACATGATAGGCCCTGAGTAAATACTTTTTCGGTTGCTTTAAAAAAAATTGTTATTGCTGAAGATAGGGTTTCCCTGGTGGCTCAGCTGTAAAGAATCCATAGGAGACGCGGTTTCAATCCCTGGGTCGAGAAGATCCCCTGGAAAAGGAAATGGGAACCCACTCCAGTATTCCTGCCTGGAGAACTCCATGGACAGAGGAGCGTGGAGGGCTGCAGTTCATGGGGGTCACAAAGAGTTGGACATGACTTAATGACTAAACAAAATTGGCAACTGTTGTAATTGCCGAAGATGCAAAAGAGCTATGGCCAGGTTGATAAACCCAGAGAGCTTAACCCACCAGCTTGTCAGCAAGAAAATCATAAGACGAAAGTATGAATGCTGCAGAAGGTAAAACATCTTCATGAGCTCTGCATCCATTTTCCATTGCTGCCAGAATAAATAACCACAAATTTAATGGCTTAAAAAAACACAAATTTATTGTGACATAGTTCTGTAGGTCAGAAATTTGGGCACAGTGTGGTTCAACTAAGTCTTCTGCTTAGAGCTTCAAAATGATGAAACATGGAGTTAGCAAGCTCCTTTTTGGAAGTTCTGGGTATGAACCCTCTTCTAGGACCATTCAGATTGTTGGCTAAAATTAAGTTCCTTGAGGTTGTAGGACTGAGGTCCTTGTGTTGGCTGTCAGCCAGAGGCCTATCTTTACTAGAGATCCTTGCTAGAGGCTGCTTGAATTTCTTCTTGTATTTTCTGTGTGATCCCTATTGCAACTTCAGGGGATCAAGTCCCAACCACAGTTAAGAATTTCTCCAACTTCCTCTTCTGCTGCACCTGTCTGATTCATGTGATGATGACAGGTCCAGCTGGATAATCCAGGCAAATCTCTGCATTTTATAGTCTGTTAATCACATCTTCATAGAACCCCATTCACAAACCCTGGGGATTAGGACATGGAGGGGTGCATTCTGCCTCCTGCAGCCTCTAGGGTAGAGTAGGCATCGGCAAACTTTTGGGACAGGAAGCCATACTCTTATGAAACCACGAGCAACTGGACACTAGGGACTGTGACTATGTATATATTGGGTTGATGAGGTTGTCTCTAGTGGACCGCTGTTTTTGTCCACCCAGCATTCCTTTCTTTGCTGGAAATTCCCCTGCTTCATTCTCCGGGGTTTTCAGGGGCTGCCAGGCACAAGATTCACAGGATTCACCCACGTGGCCACAGGGATAGACCCATGACCCTAGATGGATCAGTTAGGTCATTTCCTCCCAGCAGCTGTCTCCAGGGTGGAGACAGACAGGCCCTGGAAGTGTCTAGGGAGCAGTCAGAGAATGTCTAAGCCCTAGAGTTCGCTGGGCCAGCCCTGATTCAGTCCTTCCAGGGCCAGCACTGAGACCTACTAAGAATTCTTTCAATACACCCCTTTTGTGGTTTAACTTACTCAGAGTTGGTTTCTGTTGCTTACACCCAAGAATCATAGCTGATACACTTACTTACTATCCCACCACCATTATTATAGAAAAGAACGTTTTTTTTTCAGATGTCCTTGGAAACTAATGACTAGCACAGTTTACAGTCTCTGTAATGGAGCCCCTTACCTGTGACATGTCTTTTTAACACTTGCTTCACAAACCCTGATAAACCTGAAGCAGACATAGAGAAAAGAATTTAATAACACGTAATGCCTTAGAAATCAAGTTATTTACATGAAAGCATCAGCCAGTCAGGCAGAAATCACCACTGCTTTTAACCTTTTATTACCTACCATATATGAATTACAACCACACCATGTAGTTCTCAATCAAGATGATGGCCTGAATCATAAAATTTCAAGTACGAAAGGTACTGTTTATTCTAGCAGTGAAATATGCAGTACAGCCAATCTTCTTATTTTTTCCTAAACTACAAGGCACATTCACTCCTGCAGAACGCCTCATCCCCTGACAATGAAGGGATCAATGAGGTGTTATAGGAGGTGAGAATTAAGATTTGAATTGTGTACAAGCCACTGACAGTTGTATTTCTGTCTTGAGGACTGAGGGCGGTGTTCTGAGTGGCTCACATTTCTTCACAGGAGCGTTGAAGGAAGCCAGCTCTCCTCTAGCCTTGAGTCAGACCACGAATCTGGACTTTTTCAGCATCTGCTCTGGTCATTTGAAAGGCAGCGACTGTGGATGGGCAGGAAAGTGGCCCTTGCTTGGTGCTCCTGGGGGAAGCTTTGATAAGAGGAGTGAACTGCTGTTGGATCCTTTCTGAGAAGAGTGACAGCGAACTGAGTTCCACCCAACTTCTCACAAGGTCAGGCATCCAGCGCTCAGGCTGGTTCTCTGTGAAGATTAGGAAACAATGAATATGCCTGCTGAGGTATCTGCCAGGCCCTCCTACTATGCCTCTTCAGACCCCAGGAGCCCGATTTCTCTAAAGAAGAAATGTTGGGAAACAATTCACCCCTCAGTCTAATTTCTCTCCTCGTCAGCAGAACAATCTCTCAACTGCTTCCTGTCTTTATGTCACACTGCCTTTCCAGAAGGATGGGATGCTTTGAAGAGTCCCTCTTATTCCAGAAGGCGAGGCACCTGAGAATTTCCAGGAGGCTGGGTGCAATTAACCTGATGGTCTTCGATCTTCACAAAACCATCCCCACACACTGTGATCTTCTCAGAGCTAGTAAATGGAGTTTTTGATGCTGTCTTCTATTGAGAGCTTTTCTTTTTCCTTCCTTCCCTTCCCTTCCATTTCTCTTTTTTGAAGCTTTTTTAAAAAGAGAAATTTCAGGTTTGCAGCTAAATCGAGAGGAGGGTATAGAGATTGCCCCCTACACTTGCATAGCCTCTCCCATTATCAACCTTTCCCATTAGGGTGGAACATTTGTTCCAACTGACATCGACACATCATAATCATCCAATGTCATTAGTTTACCTTAGGGTTCACTCTTGGTGGTGTTCACTCTATAGGTTTGGACAGATGTATAGTGACATCATTATGCTCTCAGAGTATTTTCACTGCCTTAAAACACCCTCTGTGGAGACTTCCTTGGTGCCTAATTGTTAAGAACGTACCTTGCAATGCAGAGGACTAAGATCTAGGACTAAGCATCTAAGCCTGTGCATGGCAACTACTGAGCCTGCATGCTCTGGAGCCCATACCACAACTAGAGATTAGTGAGCTGCCGTGAAAGACCCCACATGATGCAACTGAGATCCCGTGTGCCACAACTAAGATCTGACTCGGCCAAATAAATATTTTTACAAACCCTCTATGCTCCACCTAGTCATTGTTCCCTTCCCCTCCAGTCCCTTTCACTGTCTCTATAGTTTTGCCTTTTCCAGAATGTCATGTAGTTGGAATTATACAGTATGTAGCCTTTTCAGCTTTTCTTTCCCTTATCAATATGCATTTAAGATTTCTTCATGTCTTTCTTGGCTTGAGAGCTCATTTCTTTCAGCACTGACTAAAATTCCATTGTCTAGATGGACCCCATTATCCCTTTACCTATTGAAGGGCATCTTGGTTGCTTCCAAGTTTTGGCAATTATGAATAAAGTGGCTATAAACATCTATGTGCAGATTTCATGTTGATATGCGTTCAACTCCTTTGTGTAAACACAAAGGACCCCAATTGCTGGACTGTATGCTGAGAGTATGTTTAGTTTTATAAGAAACCACCAAGAGGTCTTCCAAGACAGCAGGACCATTTTGCATTCCCACCAGCAATGGGCGAGAGCTCCTGTTGCTCCACATCCTTGCCAGCTTTTGGTGTTTGCAGTGATCCAAATTTTGGCCATTCGCGGGATCTCATTGCTGTTCTGATTCGCATTTCTCTGAAGATATATGATGTAGCGCATCCTTTCTTCCTTCTTTCCTTTCCCCCCTCCCTCCATCCTTCCCTTTCCTCCTTTTCTTTCTTTTTCTTAATAACATGCTTCCCTGGTGGCTCAGTGGTAAAGAATCCACCTTCAATGCAGGAGACGTGGAATCGATCCCTGGGTCGAGAAGATCCCCTGGAGAAGGAAATGGCAACCCACTTCAGTACTCTTGTCTGGGAAATTCCATAGACAGGGGAGCCTGGCGGGCTACAGTCCATGGGGTCGCAAAAGAGACGGACACGACTGAGCGACTAAACCACAGCATGCTTATAGCCATCTCCCAAGCTGCTTCTTTCTAAGGTTTTCAAGATGCAGTGGTAATTCTCCAGTCTCGGGGGCTCTCAGCTCTCCTCTGGCAGCCTGGGTAGTGACTCAGCTGCCTCCGGAGTGCTGCGGATGTATTGTTTTCCTCCGCAGCCACGGGTCCAGCACTCCATTCTTTCAACACAAAGGCATTGTTATTGACTAGTTTTGAAGGGAAATTTATTTTCCTCCGCCCTCCTAAGCCGCAACTTCGACACCTCCTCCTCCTCCTCCTCTTCATAATAGTCTCAGTAGGATGTTCAATTATAGCTGAAAGCTCTACATATAAGTGACAGATTAAGAGGCTTGGCAGGTTGCTGCTATAATGTTCATTTCACCTGTTGGTTTATTTTTCTAACCGGCAGGCCCTGGGCTTCAGGTGAGGCTTTTGACAAAGTGCTGAGTGCAGATGCGTCCCGTGGTCAGCCAGCCCTCTCTGCTGGGTGCTCTCAGCGTGGTCTCTCACAGAGGTCATCTGGAGGGAGCCTGTCTGCAGGGCACCACCCACGGCCATGGCACCTTTGATCTGGGTCCCCGTGAGGCCCCTTCAACCCCACCAAGTGATGGGAGAGCAGGAAGAAGCCCTCCAGACACCCCTGCTCCTGCCCCCAGCCCCTGGCACAAAGCCTGGCACATGGTGGGCGCTGCATAAAGTCTGCAGGATGAAGTGCTCCGAAGCAGTGAGACTTAAGTTTCTATAATTTGCTTCAGGTGGAGATAAAGGGGAGAACTACAAATTGTCACCCACGCAAACACCTCTTGAAATTATAGAAAAATGCCTTTTCTTTTCATGTTGGCTTCCAAAGGAATTGAGTTGGCTGAAAAGTACTTTTGGGTTTTTCCATAAAGATTGAAGAGAAAACTCGAATGAACTTTTGGGCCAACCCAATATACGTCTAGCCCAACCCACTCTGCCCAGCTTCCTCTTTCCCTCCAAGGACCCTCCTAGGTGTCTCTGATGTCCCTGGAGTCTCACTGTTCTCAGCTCACCTCTTCAAGGGGCATCCTCTCTTAACTTGAGGCCAAGGCTGTCCAGGCAACTTTGCCCTATTAAAGGCTTATTAAAGCAAGTCTTCTCCCTTCCAAAGAATGACATTCCAATGGTGGAATTTCAGATGGAACAGCAGTTTCCACCATGTTTTCAGCCTTCTGTCACCTTCCAGATACAGAAGGTTGCTGCTTCGGATACCTTGAAGCTTTCTGGTAGAGCTATTGGGTAGGGCTGCTGCAGTGGTTGGGCACTGCTGATTTTTTTTTTTTTTTAATCTTTATTGACTTATTTGACTGGGCCAGGTCTTAGTTGAGGCATGTGGGATCCTTAGTTGAGGCATGTGGGATCTAGGTTGCTGCCCAGGGATCGAACCTGGGCCCTCTGCACTGGGGGCGTGGAGCTTCTAGTCACTGGATCATCATGGAAGTCCCCACTGCTGCTTTTGACTGGGCTTTGTCTCGCCTTGGAGGTTGGGTTGAGGACACCAAGCATCTTCCTGGTGGTACCTCTGCCTTCTGCCTCTGCTTCTGAGATCTTTCAGAGCCTGGAGCCCTGTGCTCACAGCACTCAGTGCAGGCTTGTCCTTCCAGAGCCTTCTCAGGTTGGGGCCTTCCTCAGGGGCTTTCCCTTATGCCAGAGCTTGACCTTACTGTCTGATTAGGGTATCTTTCTTCGGTGTTCCTGGAGGTCTCTGTACTTCAAATGGTATTTGAATTTCCTGTGTCTTTTCCTCCCAGTAGCTGCAAGTTCCTCAAGGGCAGGAATAGCTATTCTTATTTACATCCCTACTGTCTAGTACAGCACCCACCTAATTATAAACACAGGCAAAAAATAAGGAGAAAGAGGGAGAGGCAGAGAGAGACACTGAGAAGAGAAGGAGAAACATGGAAGGAGAGGAGGGAAGGCAGGAGGGTGGAGGAATGAGAAAACCACGGGTCAGGCACCCAGTGTCTGCTCTTTCCAACTAGTCTAATAGCAATTTGCCAGCGTAGCTCTAAGAACTGTGTGTGTTGCGTTAGTCGCTCAGTTATGACTCTTTGTGGCCCCGTGGACTGTAGTCTGCCAGGCTCCTCTGTCCATGGGCTTCTCCAGGCAAGAATACTGCAGTGGGTAGACATTCCCTTCTCCAGGGGATCTTCCTGACCCAGGGATCAAACCTGGGTCCATCCCACATTGCAGGTAGATTCTTTATCATGTGAGCTACCAGGAAGCCTAAGAAAACTGGTATTATACATACACCCTATGGATTTGAGTTGCCATCCAGAGAGTGGGTGATATTGGGTTCTTTTGCTGGTAGCTGGGGCACATGTCTTAGAGCTGTGAGGCACTCATAGATCATTAAACTCAAGGTTTTTTCTTCCATCTCATTGGTCCTAGTAGTTACTGTTAGTAACCACTCTGATCTTAAGCCCCACTTTGAAGTTGGATACCGTGGGTGTTTTACATTTAGCCTTTATCAGCAACCAGTTGGTGTCTTGTAATTGCAAATTATTTGAGCAAGAGGCGAACTGTGTAGCAAGAATCTGAAAAGGTCAGAGGAGCTGTGTCTAAAAAGATGCAGCGGGAGGGTTAAGAACCTTCACTTGAAACATTAATTTTAGACAATCGCAAAGCCCCACTTAATTAAGCTGGAGGAAATGTGTGTGGTATTCAGTCCTTCTGTGATGAGTAAGCTGGGGTAGCGTTTCCTGCATGAGTGCTATGAATGTGTGTGTGAGTGTGTGTGCACGTGTGTGCAGGGCACATGTGCAGCCAGGCCTAATGCGGGGTGCCACACCCTGGTTGGCTGTAGGGTTGTCAGGTCCAGGATGGATCTTGAGTGGTCAGTGCCCAGGCATGCAAATTATTCAACACAAGAATCTTCTCTGAGCAAGGAGACTTCAAGGTGTCCTAGAGACAAGAAGGAAACTACAAATGCCCCCACTTCTGAAGAAAAATGGCAACCCACTCCAGTTCTCTTGCCTGGAAAATGCCATGGATGGAGGAGCCTGGTAGGCTATAGTCCATGGAGTCGAAAAGAGTTGGACACGGCTGAGTGACTTCACTTGCACTTTTCTAAAGAAAAAAGCTTCTGCCCCCCTCCCCGCGGCTGAAGCACTGAGAACACAAGCTCAGTGACTGAATCCCAAGTCCTTCACGTCTTTCCCAGGGCAGGCCTTTTCTCTCTCCCTCCTTCAGCTTCCTCTCCCCTGTCCCTGTCATTCTTTGCCTCCACCTTCTCCTTGGTCCTCTTTTACACTATTTACCTTTTGCCCCTAAATCCTCTTTTCTCCCAGAGTCATTTGCATCCCTGGGACATGCCACCTTCCCCAAGAAAGTGGAGCACAGCCATATTGAAGGGCTGATGGCACCCCGTCCCATCTGCCCCCCTCCACTTGCTGCTGACCCTCCAGGTCAGGGCCCGGCCCCAGACCCCTGCTCCAATCACCTTCCTCCACATGCTGCTGACTCTCCAAACAACACCTGCCCCCGCCTCGCACCCCTAACCTCTGCGCCCGCCTCCAACCCAGCCCCGTGGAACACAGTGCCAGCCTGGTTTCTTTTGTTTCCACGTGCCACTCTGTGCCCTGCATCCTGGCATCACCTGTTTAGACTCAAGCAACACACAATCACTTCTTTTGGGTTCTCCTCATAGCCTGGAAGGTGCTTTGAAAAAAAAGATCAGTTTTTTATTGAGCAGTTGACGCAGATACTGAATTAGCTCATCTTAGGCCAGTCCACTTCCTGAAGGGCGAAGGTCAAGGCCAGAGTGAGCACGGAGCCTCTGAGCTGAGCTGAATTTTTGGCAAGTCCATGGGGAGGCTCAGTCCATCTGAAAGGAGATCAGTCCTGAATGTTCACTGGAAGGACTGATGCTGAAGTTGAAGCTCCGATCCTTTGGCCACCTGATGTGAAGAACTGACTCATTAGAAAAGACTCTAATGCTGGGAAAGACTGAAGGCGGGAGGAGAAGGGGACAACAGAGATGGTTGGTTGGCTTCACCAACTCGATGGACAGGAGTTTGTGCAAGCTCCAGGAGTTGGTGATGGACAGGGAAGCCTGGCGAGCTGCAGTCCATGGGGTCACAGAGTTGGACATGACTGAGGGGCTGAACAACAACACGGGGAGGGTGAGAATGGGACCGGGGCTCTAGGCTTTGGAGCCAGAAAATTGAGGGTTTAAACTCTGACTCTATCACTGACCAGCTGGGGGACACTGGACACATGATCCCACCTCTCTGAGCCCCCATTTCCTCATCATTAATGCTACAGTCCCCATAATAGCCTCCCGGTTGCTATGGAGAGTAGACGGGCTGATATTGCCAAGTGTTTGCACATGCTATTTTTCTTCTCTCTCCTGATTGCCGAAGACAGGGGACCCCAGTGCCCAGCCCTGCGGCAGCATCTCTGGACTGCTGCCTGTTTATACCAAGAGGGCACATGTGAGTCCTGGGCAGGGAGGCATCGTGCCCAGGCCTAGCTGGCTGGGGCTGCTCACAGCTGCCCTGGGATTCTGGGGAAGTTAAGCTGACACCTCGGGGGTGGATGGCAACCTGCTTGTACTCAGATTCCAAGTCTAGCCCACCTTATCCACTTCCCGTGGAGTCCCACTCCAAGGTCATAGGTGCAAGGCCTTGTACCAAGGCCACAGGAGCAGAGCCCGGAAGCAAGGTCATCTCTGGAACTGACTGAGACCCTTTGTCACTATTGCCAGAAGCCATCCCCACCCCCGCCCCCCGCCCCCCCACCAAGAGTCACTGGCCAGGTCCTTACCCCATATTAGGCAATAATGCCCACCCTGGTGCCCTTGGTATTCATCCTATAGGCCCTAACCTAATGTTTCCCTTCCAGCAGGAATTTTCTTGGTCTCAGGCTATAAAAATTGGCTACTAACTTATGAAAAGCATCGGCTCTCCCTTGAGAGACACTTCTAACAGTGTCCTGTGGATACTCCCTGGTCTGTCAGGAGGTCGGCTGGCTGTGCTCACAGTGCCCTCCTTATCTCTGCTCTTTGTTCTTAAAAAACCCACTCCTTTTCTGCACTACTGTGTGTCTGGAAATTCTTTTCCAACTGGTGTTTGGACTGCCAGGAACCTTCCTTGGACAGACGTTATGACGCTGGGGACCTGGGATGCAGACAGCTTTGGTGCCCGCCAGGGGCAGGCCTTTCGTGGACAGCCACACTACTACAAGATAACGCTCCCTCACCCACTAGAAGATCCTACTACAAGACGGCGCTCCCTCACCTGCTAGAAGATCCTACTACAGACGGTGCTCCCTCACCCGCTAGAAGATCCTACTACAAGACGGTGCTCCCTCACCCACTGCTGCTGCTGCTAAGTCACTTCAGTCGTGTGCGACTCTGAGCGACCCCATAGATGGCAGCCCACCAGGCTCCCTCGTCCCTGGGATTCTCCAAGATCCTACTACAGATGGCGCTCCCTCACCTGCTAGACTTCTCTGGTGGCTCATATGGTAAACGGTCTGCCTACAAAGCGAGAGACCCAGGTTCAATCCCTGGGTCGGGAGGAGCCTCTAGAGAAGGAAATGGCAACCCACTCCGGTACTCTTGCCTGGAAAATCCCATGGACAGAGGAGCCTGGCAGGCTATAGTCCATGGGGTTGCAAAGAGTCGGACACGACTGAGCGACTTCACTTTCACCTGCTAGAAGATCCTAGGGGACCTGACAAGCTTCACACAGCATCTTCGGATAGCTTTCACGTGCATGTGGCCGCAGAGCTCTCAGAGGGCACAGAGTGCTGGGTTTCATACACTCCCCCCCAAGAAGAGGACCTACCGCCCCCCCCCCCCCCCCCCCCCCCGCCCCCACCATGGCATCATGATTCCAGAGCATAGGAGGTAAGAGAAGGCACTTTGATGTCAGGAAGACATCAATTCAATCCTTCCCCTCACTGGTTATCCCCCTGAGCTTCAGCTTCCCCGTCTGTGAAAACGGGGATGATAATATCAACCTCATGGGATGGTGGTGAAGATAACATGAGCTCATGTAGGCAAAGCTTAGAGCAGAGCCTGCCAAGAAGTCCCTCAACATAAGTTTCCAATCCCACAGTGAGCACAGCCCATACTCTACTGCCCGGAAAGAATGCAGTGGCGGCAAAATGGAAGACCTTCCCAATATTCTCCCAAACCGGCGTTTGGCGCTAAAGCCGAGAGCGCCCCCTTCTGGGCTGGCGGACTCTCTGAGCCTAGGGTTGATGGTCTTCCCCCTGAGACTCCTGAGGGACAACAGCGGACAAAACAAGCCAAATGCACACAAGGGTCTGGGCATCACGGTGGCTCGTTGGAGCGGCTGAGTTCTCCCACCCTGGGATGTTGATGTGTGTGAGCCGTGAAACGGGGCCTGCACCGACATCATTTTAATAAGGCTCCAGCACTTGCCCGAGTACTCCAGAGTCTCCGCTGAAATCGTTTTTGCTGTCAGAAGCTGACATTATAACGACATTTCAGGAGAGACTCCCTGGGAAATCATTGCTCATTTCCTTTCAGGCAGTTCGTTCACCTGCAGAAATCAGCCTGTTTGGGTCTGCTCTGCGGCAGCTGGCGATTGACATGATCCCCTAAGTCAATTTTGCAGCTGAGTGGACTGAGGTCCCAGAAAGCCAAGGGCCCGAAGTGGAGAATATGGAGCAGGTGACTCACCGAGGCTTGAGTCCAGGGCTTGAGCCCTGACGAGGGGCAGCCCATGTGTGCCTGAGTTATTGGCCACGAGGAGGCAAGATTGGATGGTGCCCTCCTTGGAGGCCAGTGTGAGAAGGGTGGGAAGTGTGGGGGGAGGTAGGGGGTGGGGGTGGGGGGAACCTGGGAGTATTTTCCACTGCTGATCTTTTGAGTTTTTAAAATGTATTTATTTTCCTACTCAGCTCACTTTGATTCTTCATCTGATCCTCACCGTCTGATGCTATAACTTTCTTCTGGCACCTTCCATTCTGTTCCGTCCAAGGTGTTTGGAAACTTGTTCCCTTCTCACCATGTACTTCTCACTCAGTCCCACCTCAGCAGATGACCTTGCCTTTGGTTTCCCAAGAAGATTGAGACTCTCTGGAGTGATCCCTGGACATCGCCCCTCCACTATAGCACATCTCTGGTTTATCATCCCCCTCTCCCCAATGTTTCCAGGTTTAGACGATGAAGCAGGCCTTCGCTTCACCAGAGGCAGCCTCTGATGCCATTCTTTTGGCCTAGGTCTTGGGTTTTCTCCTCTAGGCTGAATAGTCTCACTTTCTGTCCGCTTAACTAGTCACCCGCAGCAGTTGCCATGGCTTTCTCACCCCTTGGTGTCCACGCTCAGTTGCTCAGTGGGGTCTGACTTTTTGTGGCTCCGTGGACTGTAGCTTGCCAGGGTCCTCTGCCATGGAGTTTTTCCAGGCAAGAATGCTAGAGTAGGGTGCCATTCCCTTCCCCAAGGGATCTTCCCAACCCAGGGATCGAGCCTGTCTCATGTCTCATGCAATGGCAGATGGATTCTTTACCCCTTCAGACCCTCAATGGCTACCTCCCCTAGAATCTACTCAAATGGCACCTCTGAAGGTCAGAGGTGTCCCTCCAAAGGTCGAGCTGCCCCATGCTCATCACTCAGTGCTCTATAACCATGAACACTCTTAACAACCCATCTTCCTTGGAACTCTTTCCTCCATGGGCCTCTGTGACACTCAACTCTGAGCTCTCTCCAAACTTCTGACTGGTTTTATCTCTCATTCAAAACTCATGTCTACGAGCCCTGTGGGCGGGTGACCCTCCAAGCTGTATCTCTGCTGCTAAGTCACTTCAGTCGTGTCTGACTCCGTGTGACCCCATAGACGGCAGCCCACCAGGCTCCCCTGTCCCAGGGATTCTGCAGGCAAGAACACTGGAGTGGGTTGCCATTTCCTTCTCCAATGCATGAAAGTGAAAAGTGAAAGTGGAGTCGCTCAGTCGTGTCCAACTGTTTGCGACCCCATAGACTGCAGCCTACCAGGCTCCCCCATCCATGCGATTTTCCAGGCAAGAGTACTGGAGTGGGCTGCCATTGCCTTCTCCAGCTATATCTCTAGTCTGACTTATTTTCCAAGTTATGGACTTCTGTCTCAAAAAACTCCAAGAGTCTTTCCACATGGGTAGGCTTCCAACATGTCACAAGGTGCGGGTGGTCAAAGCTGAGCTGACTTCATCCACAGCACAGTTATCACGTCAAGTCAGGAAGAGGAATGGTTGAGAGTGTAAGCGCTGAGTCAGGCTGTTTATGTTCAAAGCCTGTCTTGCCCTTCTAACCATGTGATAGAGGCCAAATTATTGAACCCCTCACTGCCTCAGTTTTCCTGTCTGTAAAATGAGAACAATAGTCAAACTGGCTTCACAGGGTTGTTGTGAGGATTAATTGAAAAAATACGCATAATGGTCTTTGGCTAGTGCCTGGTCAGTGTTACCGACCATATATTCTGAAGACGTCCGAGTTTTCTGGACATGTTTCTCCTTCCTGCATCCCATCTTGTGTCCGCATCTCACGCCTCCTTTCCGAGCCTTTCAGCTTTACCTAGTGATTCAGGCTGGGCTGGTGCACTTGGCTTTGCCCTGGTATCCTTATTTCTAGGCTTTTCCACTCAATCCAGCCTGCACTTTTCTGCAAGAGTAATATTCTCTGAGCCTTCGTTTTATTTGCTCTTCATGTCTTCACTGTTTTTTGTAGGAGAAAGGTTTCCACGATCTGAATCCACACCTGTCTTCTTCATCTGCTATCCCATCCCTCACCTGCTCACTCTGTTCCAGGTGGGCTCCGTGTTCTACAGACACACCCTGCGCATATCCATCTTCACCTTTCACCCACAAGGTCTCCTCCTCATGCTCCTAGTATCTCTTTAAGCCCTTGGTAATTCACCAACACTCAAATGCCTGCAGCACTCACACTCCAAGACTTTTGTTACTGGACTTGATCGTGTACAATTGTCTAGTCAGTGGAAGCCAGTCTTCCCCAAAGCCTGGAAGCTCCTTGAGCGTAATGACTGTATCCTGCATTCCTTTATACCCTTAGAGCATCTACCAGAAGGTTGTGCTGCTTCCAGTACAATCTCAATCAAGACTTGTTGGCGATAAACAATAAGGTCCTACTGTATAGCCCAGGGAACTATATTTAGTCAATCCTTCACTATTGGATGAACCATAATGGAAAATAATATGAAAAAGGATGTATATGTGCATCAGTGAGTCATTTTACAGCAGAAATTAACACTACATTAGAAGTCAACTATACTTCAATAAAAATACATTTTAAAAAAGATTTGTTAGCAATTTGGCCAAATAATAAACTATCAGATTTCCCATTCACTGTAAATATATACAAAAAGTTAAGAAGGAAAACCCTTGCATTTTCCATGAGATTTGGTCTTTGCTTTCTTCAGGCAAAGAGGTGTATGTGAGTAAGAGGGCTGGACTGGGACTCGGAGTTGGTTTAAGAAGACTTAGTTGGTAGAGGAAACTGAGATATAGACAATACGGAAAGAGCTAGTTTACATCTGAGTTTCTCAGCACGTTAAGGGATTGTGCCAGTGTATCCCATGGTTATTCATTCCCTGGCTTCCTGTTTCCTGTCTTACATTATGCAAGTATTAATTAAACATTCCATTTTATTGGCTTCTGGAACCATAGTCTTAAGCTATGTTGTTTACTGGTTGCCTGAGTGATGAATGACAGTTCTAGATCCTTCCTCTTTGGTTTGTGAAAACCCATCATCTGTGCCCCGGCCATGTTGATTAGATGTGATGTAGGATTGGCCTTTGAATAGCCAGGGGAGAATTCTCAGACCCCTGTATGGGCAGTGACCCTCCACGTGGTATGCAGAGCCATCTTTACTCAGGATGGCTGAAACTGACAAACAAGTCAGGAGTGTTCCTGCTTCAGGACCAGAGAGGCACCTGGGATGAGGGGGAGTCAGTGATCCCCTCTTCACTACCCTCCTTTCTCTTCAGTGGAGCAATGTGATCCAACAGAAGCATCCCCGAGCCTTGTCCTCAAGACCTAGGGGCTTCTTTTCCCCGTGAAAAATCAACCTCATTTTAAAGCAGCCTCTGTGTCTGCACTTGGCCTGCAAGATTTTTGTGAACTTCATCAACACCGCTGACAAAGTGAGAGATGCCCAAATCTCAGCAGAAATCAATCAAGTGTTACGATTTTGGGAGGAAAAAGTTGCTTTGTTTTCTGACTTGTACCGCAAACAGCGGCTCCAATCTGTCATTATGACTGAGAACATGTCACAACAATCTGTTTTTATTCTTTAGGAAAGAACAGCATCTTGCTCTCCTCCAGCTATGGCTAATTTGGAAAATTTGCAAGCTGACATGCAACTTGATTAAAATGACCCGGAGCCACTAATTCTTTTAAAATGCAACTCAGTGCTCACAACCCCAGACCTTCTGTAGCCTGGTTATCTCCTTCTCAGCTTGCTTTTAAAGGGAGGAAAAGGGTAAGGGAGAGAGAAAGACCTGTATTATAATCTACAGAGAGATTTAAAATTATTTTTTATTTTCCCCCTTCAGCTCTACTGTCACCATGGATTTCCTTGACAGCCCAGAGGAGAGGAAAAGCAGAGTGGCGTTTCTTAGATACTAGTGTGGGTTTCATAGTCTGGAGTACAGAGCAGGCACGTGACTCAAATGAAGCATCTACAATGGCGTTGGAGGCTGTTTCGACATTGTGGTTTCAGCCCCATTCCATACTTTTCGAAAATATGTAAGAATCTGTCCTAGACTGAATTGGCTCCCTAGGTCTTTGTCAAACCCTGGCTACACCAAGAGCAATGTTATTTCCTTTTAGGGAAAGCAATGAGTAAAAGGAAACAGTAAAAATTTTGGTCCATTCCAGGACTGGGAATCATAGCATTTCACATAATAGAAACTGAGGCAGTGCTCAGGGATCAGAGCTCAGGTTTGGTCTCTAAACACACTCTTAGGAATATCTCACTTTTCTTCATGGCATCTGAAAGTAGTGTATTATTGGCCCATTGGAGGGAGGGTGTTAATGTAGGAGGTGTTAATGTGCGCTGGCATGGGTACCCGCAGCTGTTTTGTTCACTAAAACAATGTATAATTATTAGGAGACAATGTATAATTACACATTGAATTGTGTGCTGCAAACTGTAAGCGCTGGCATTCTATCTCAGAGAGGGGAGAGCTAATGCCTGCTGAGACCGCGTAAATGCAGACACTCATTTGTTGGGGAATGTACAGTAATGAGAATCATTTCTGTATCCTGTTGCCTTGGCAACCTATTCTAAAATGATGTAGATAAAGAGCTAGCCACACTTATCAATGAAGCCAGTGTGTCTTGGGAAGAAAAGCTGCCGAGAACAAGGCATCAAGCATCAGACCAAACTGACTTTGTTTGGTAGATGGCTCTGTTCAAAATCGGGTCAAGATGTGGAATGAGGGATCAGGCCTTAAGGACGCCACTATCAGCAGTGCTCCTCACGACACCCTGGTCAGACACATCCGCTGTCAGTTCTGAGCGCCATTAATCAAGTCAGGCTCCTTGTTCATGGTGGAACTTCTGAATGGGTTGTTTCTGTGTGGATGGGTAGAAACAGAGATGCCAGAGGGGATGCTCTAGGGTGGGTGAGGGTGGCACGCTCCCCTGTTTGGAAGGATATCTGGATATTTCGCCCCTTCTTTCTGGTCTCTCTTGCGTGCTTACATACTAAGTTGCTTCAGTCGCGTCTGACTCTGTGTGATCCCACTTGTGATTCCATGTGACTGCCTGCCAGGCTCCTCTGTCCATGCAATTCTCCAGGCAAGCACACTGGAGTGGGGCACCATGCCCTCCTGCAGCGGATCTTCCCAACCCGGGGATTGAACCCAGGTCTCTTATATCCCCTGTATTGGCAGGTGGGTTCTTTACCACTAGCCCCACCTCGGAAGCCCCTGGTCTCTCCTGACTTAGTGTAAATTTACAATCTGATTTGGAAGGAATGATATATCAATGGTTAGCTTTCTTTTTGCGGCTGTGTCACATGACTTGAGGGATCTTAGTTCCCGACAAGGGATTTGAACCCAGGTCCCGGCAGTGAAAGCACTGAGTCCTAACCACTGGACCGTCAGGGAATTCCCAGTTAGCTCCTTTTTAAAGATGAGGGAAATAGGGCCAGGGAAGCTCAGGACCAAGACCAGGACCTGATTTGTTCTCCCCGCCGCCCCTCAGGAATCCCATCGCCCACTTCCCTGGCCTCGGGACCTGCACTTTTTATTTCATCTTTAACTCAGTGTAAGCCCCGACAAGGGCTCACTCTGTGGTTCTGGGTTCGAATCCTGGTTGATCTGTATGCACTCTGAATCTGGAACAAGGCTTCTGGGGGATGGAATGGGTGGGGACAGCCAGCTCCCACGTCACCCTGGGTTGAGGCAGGCAAGGCCCCTGGGTCGGGTGCCTCTCTGGTAAGTGGGGAAGAGAGACTGACATCCCTCTCTGGGCGTAATATTTTATCTCAAGAATATCAATCAAGAGATTGTGAGAGTGCATTCGGAAGGTTTCTCTTGGTAGCAGTAAATCTGGTCCAGATATTTTTCAACCTCTTTTACTTTTTTTTTCAAATTACATACCATCAGGTTCAGGCTGACTGCATTCAGAGCAAAACAATAGCCCAGGCATCGTCCAGATATGGAACTTCAACAATTGTTCACTACATTTGAATCTATCACGAGTTTGAAAGAATGAAGGGGCACTCATTTGCATCGTGTTAAAGGCCATCTATAAAAATACACACAGAAAAAATGGATGAGAGCATAAGTTGCCGACAGTGGCATATGCTTAACTCCTGGGCTCTTAAGCAGAGTAAAACTCTTATTTAAAAAAATGCTTTGCCCTTGTTAATTACAGAGTGACAGAGAGGAGGGTGTTGCCCCCCTCCTTCCAGGCTTCTTCACATGTTCTTCCTCTCCTTGCTCCTTCCTTCCAGGCTTACTCTTCATCAAACACAGCTCCGGGCACTGGCAATATGAAGGTGACTGAGGTAGAGAGCCTGCGCATATGGGAGTCCCCTTTTGATTGGAAATAGATGCTGGGCTTTGATGGTCACTTTCCAAAGTCTTATAAGAACACAGAGAAGAGAAATGGAGTCAAAGTCCAGGAAGGGCTCCCAGAGTGACTGACCTCTCAGCTGGCCCCAGAGGTGGGTAAGAATTTGCCCACTGGAGAAAGAGGATTTGTGGGAGGTGAAGGCCTATCTGGGCTTCCCAGGTGGCACTAATGGTAAAGGAACTGCCTGCCAATGCAGGAGACGAAAGAGACGTGGGAAGATCCCCTCGAGGAGAGCATAGCAACCCACTCCAGTATTCTTGCGTGGAGAATCCCATGGACAGAGGAGCCTGGCGGGCTACAGGCCAGCACGCGTGCATAAAGGGCTATCTAGGCGGGAGGAATGGCATGATTAAAGGCAGGATGATAAACAGTGATGCTTTAGGGCATGTATTCAGTTGCTGGATGTGGTAGAGATAGGGCATTAAAATTTGTGTTGTCTCTTTAATGCCATAGATTAGGTTAGCCAGGACTATATTTCCCTAGAGCCTTTGCATATAGGTGGACCACATGATTAGTACTAGTTGAGGTGTTCAAGCTGAGAAGGCAATGGCACCCCACTCCAGTACTCTTGCCTGGAAAATCCCATGGACGGAGGAGTCTGGTGGACTGCACTCCATGGGGTCGTGAAGAGTTGGACATGACTGAGCAACTTCACTTTCACGCACTGGAGAAAGAAATGGCACCCCACTCCAATGTTCTTGCCTGGAGAATCCCAGGGATAGGGGAGCCTGGTGGGCTGCCGTCTATGGGGTCACACAGAGTCGGACACGACTGAAGCGACTTAGCAGCAGCAGCAGCAGCAGCAGCATAGTGTTCAAGAGCTGAGTCTGCTTCTCTTTCCTTCCACATCTGCTTAACTTGGATTCTGAGGCTTCTGCACCCTAGGCAAGAGAAAAGCCATAAAATGGAAGTAATCTGGGGAGGGATAAATTAGGAGCTTTGGATTAACAGATACATGCTACTGTATAAAAAATAGATGAGCAGCAAGGATTTACCGTATAACGCAGGTGACTCAATTCAATATCTTGTAATCACCTCTAATGGAAAAGAATCTGAAAAAGAATGTGAATATATTAAAAAATATGTGTATAACTGAATCACTTTGCTGTGCACCTGAAACTAAGATGACATTGTAAATCGACTGTACTTCAGTTTTTTAAAAAGCCTGGAAGAGGGCCTGGGCCCTGGGTCACCTCGTGAAGGGCACCCACTGAGCACTAGCATTTGTGTTGTGCTAAAAGCACCGTGTGAGTCAGGAGTAAACTTTTATTGAGGAAACCACCGAAACTTTAGGGCTTCTTGTTACAGCAGCTGGCTTTACCCTAACAAACGCACTCGATGTGACAGGGCAGTACCTTAGTAAGTACACTATAAAAAAAGAAATAAAAGAGATTTGCTGGCCAGCTACACTGGGGAAACACTGACTTCAACAGGCTTCCTGGCTGCAGGATGGCACCAACTTTATAGGCTCAAATGGGCTATCAGTCTCCCCGCGACCCAGCGGACAGTGTTTTCTAAATGTCTTTGGCCGAGTGTGGGTTTTTTTCAGTGCTTATGAGCGTGCCGCGGTTCTACAGCAGTCAGGGCGAGCTGGCACATGGCGCAGGGGCAGGTGTTGAGTGTGGGGGTGAGCGGGCCCAAGGAGGTGGCCTGCGTGCGCTTTCTCTTCCCTGCCCACCCTCTGCTCCAGCTTGTTGGTTCTGCGCTCAGTCCACACGTGAGCTGGGCGCCACGGTGTGTTTCTGGCCCTTGCACGCGTAGCTCTGCCTGGTTCTCTGCTCGTCTGTTCTCTGTGTTTTTCTCGAGCCCGGCTTCCCGCGTGAGCTGCCTCTCCTCTAAGAGCAGCCCTCCCCATCCTTGGTCTTCTCATTGCATCACTTGCTTGCGCTTTTTGCTGACTTCGCTCCTCCTTACAGCACGGCCCGTGGCCCGTGTGTCTGTCCCTCTCCTAAGATGTGACTTCTTCCTTTTTTTTTTAAATTAGCTTATGAAACTTTTTTTTAACTGGAGTACAGTTGATTTAATGTTGTGTTTGTTTCAGGTGTCAGAGAAGGAAATGGCAACTCACTCCAGTATTCTTGCCTGGAAAATTCCCTGGACAGAGGAGCTGGGTGGGCTACAGTCCTTGGGGTCGTGTGGAGTCGGACGCCACTGAGTGACTGAACTCACATACACACAGTAGTTTCAGGGGTACAGCAAACTAAATGTTACCCATACACATACGTCCATTCTTTTTAGATTCTTTCTCCACATAGGCAATTACCAAGTACCAAGGAGAGTTCCCTGGGCAATAAGTAGTAGGTCCATATTAGCTACCTATTTTATATAAAATAGATTGTGTATGTCAATCCTAACCTTCCAATCTCCAACCCTCCCCCACCCTTACCCCTGGTAAGCATAAGTGTATTTCCTACACCTATAGCTCTATTTAGATGTGAATTCTTTAAAGTAAAAATGGATATTTGCTGTCTGCCTCTTCAGAGATTAAGTCGCTAGCCACTGCAGTCTCTGACCTTCAATACACCTTGAAAGGAGTTCAGGGCAGAGATCAGGAGTGAGGCAGTCTGTGTTCTGGGAAAACCTGTCAGAACAGGTCTTCAGATAGTTAGATATTTTCAAGAGAAGATTTTGTAAGTTCAAATTCTTGAATTTCCTCATATCTAGAAAAGCACTGAAATTAGCTCCTCATGGCTAGAAGCAATCTTCGGCCGAAATATGCTGATTACATGTATCTCACTTCATCAAAATCACATATATACTGACTTACCCCCTACCTCTTTGGAGCCGCTCTTCAGACCTATCTGAGAGGCTGTCTCCTAAGCTATAGTCCTCATTTTACCTCCAAATAAAACAACTCATAACTCTCACACTGTGCATTTTTGTTCAGTTGACAGAAGGAAGTTGCCACATGCAATTCATTTAAAAAACAACAGCAACTTGGAAACAGTGTCAGACTTTGTTTTTTGGGCTCCCAAATCACTGCAGATGGTGACTGCAGCCATGAAATTAAAAGACGATTACTCCTTGGAAGAAAAGTTATGGCCAACCTAGATAGCATATTGAAAAACAGAGACATTATTTTGCCAACAAAGGTCCATGTAATCAAGGCCGTGGTTTTTCCAGTGGTCATGTATGGATGTGAGAGTTGGACTGTGAAGAAAGCTGAGTGCGTGCCGAAGAATTGATGCTTTTGAACTGTGGTGTTGGAGAAGTCTCTTGAGAGTCCCTTGGACTGCAGGGAGATCTAACCAGTCCATTTTAAAGGAGATCAGCCCTAGGATTTCTTTTGGAAGGAATGATGCTAAAGCTGAAACTCCAGTACTTTGGCCACCTCATGCGAAGAGTTGACTCATTGGAAAAGACTCTGGTACCGGGGGCAGGAGGAGAAGGGGACGACAGAGGGTGAGATGGCTGGATGGCATCACTGACTCAATGGATGTGAGTCTGAGTGAACTCTGGGAGTTGGTGATGGCCAGGGAGGCCTGGCGTGGTACGATTCATGGGGTTGCAAAGAGTCGGACACGACTGAGCGACTGAACTGACTAACTGACTGATGTTAAGAAAAGAAATTGAACTGAGTAAATTTGAAGATTTAACTGGTTTTATTCAATGATCCCTGAATGGGTGGCATACAACCTCGTAAGGGGCTTTCCTGATGGCTCAGCTGGTAAAGAGCCTGCCTACCAGTGCAGGAGATGGAAGAGACCTGGGTTTAATCCTTGGGTCAGAAAGATCCCCTGGAGGAGGGCATGGCAACCCACTCCAGTATTTTTGCTTGGAGAATCCCATGGACAGAGAAGCCTGGCAGGCTACAGGCTCTGGGGTGGCAGAGTTGGACATGGCTGAGTATGCGTGCGCACACACACACACCCCATCTAGTAAACAGCAGGGTGCTCCAGGCGTTGGTACAAAATGGAAGGTTTCTATAGGAAGAAGGTTGGGGCAGGGCGCTATTAGCAAAAAAGAGAGAAAGGATTAATTTTAGCTCAGGCCATCTCTTCATGGGGAGAGGGGAGGAGGGAACGGCATGGATGTCAGCAGACAGAGTGCTTTTCCTCCTCTGGGTGGGGGGCAGGGGACGGAGAGGGCCCACATGGCACTGCCCAGAAAATTCCAGACTGGTTGACTAAGATTACATTTCTGGTTAAGTCATGCATTAAGCCTTGGCTTGGTGTCCTGGGCTTAAGCCTTGGCTTGGTGTCATGGGCTTTAGCGGAAGTGACACCGTTTTGGACCTGAGGTTTTCTCTTAACAAGTATAGTATACTTACCAACGAAAAGTGCACACAGTGTGAACAGCTACTCTGATGGACTTTAACAAGCTTATCCCCCCTGTGTAAGCAGTGTTCAGATCAACAAACAGCATAACCAGTGCTCTGGAATCCCCCTCACGCTCTCTTCCGGCCACTACCCCATCAGGAGAAACGCCATTCTGACTTTCACTCCCACAGATTAATTTTGCCCACTCTCACAATCTTCTCATGAAACCACATAGTGTGTGCTCTTTTGTCTCTGGGTGTTGAGAGAATCATCTGTGTTCTCTGTTTTGATGTAGCTGTAGGCCATGCTTTTTGTATTCGCTGTGTGACTAGACCATCATTTACTTATTCATTCTACTGCGGATGGGTAATTATGTAGTTTCCAGTTTTATGATATTACAAATAGTGCCGCTGTGAACAGTCTAAGTTCCTAAGTGTTGGTAAACACAGAGGCACACTTCTGTTGGAGACATACATAGGTGTGGACTTGTTGGGCCACGGGGTATGAACATATCTGCTGTTACAGGGTACTGCCAGTTTCCAAAGTAATTGCCCCAATTACTGTATGAGAGTTCCAGTTGCTCTGATCTCTTGCCAACTCATGGCAATTTCCTGCTTTTAATTTTTGTCATTCTGGTGGGGTCTACTCGTATCACGTTGCAGCCGTAGTCAGCATTTCCTTTATGACTAATGGACACCTTTCTTATGTTTATTGCCCATTTGGACATCATATTCTGAGGAGCGTTTAAGTCATTTGCCCTCTTTTCTATTGGATTCTTTTGGATTTTCCTTTTTGGTTTACAAGAGCCCTTTATATATTCTGGTGTGGACTCAACTAAAAATTTCTCCATAGTCCTGACCACTGCACTACTGGTTTCCACAGTCAGTAAAATTTTCCTGCATAGAATAGATCAAAAGGGCACCATCAGACTTGAAGCCTTGGGATGCGCTTCATCACCAGACTGCCTCCTTTCCTCCTTACCATAGCCTCTTGAGCAGTTAAATGGGGAGTATTCATAAAGGGTAAGTTTGAACAAGGTTCACAAAAGTCTCGGCATCCAGGTGAGCCTCATCATACTGGCTAGTCTATGAGAGGCTGTCTATTAAAGGTTCCTACCGGCAGTGATTTCCTGGCTGTTCTGCCTGGGTCACACAGATGATGCTCGAGTAACGGGATGGTCTTCATTCCTTCATTTATTCAACAAATATTTATCAAGCACTTGAGATACATTAGTGAATAAAAAAAAGATCTCTATAAGCAAAAGGACAAACATCCATACAAATATAATGAGTTCTTAAATAGTGTAGTATGTTAGAAGGTGATTAGTGCTGCATGAAGGGGGAAAGTAGAGAAGAGCTGACTCTCTGGAAAAGACCTTGATGCTGGGAAAGACTGAATGCAAGAGAAGGAGGCTGCAGAGGATGAGATGCATCACCAACTCGATGGACATGAATTCGAGCAAACTCTGGGAGACAGTGGAGGACAGAGGAGCCTGGTGTCCCACAGTTCATGGGGTCACAGGGAGGCGGACACATTAGAAGCTAAACGACAACAATAGGAGAAGGGCAAGCCCAGTTAGGAGTGTTCAGGAGGCAGTTGGCCACAGGAGGAGAGCAGGCAGTTGAGCAGAGATTGAAGGCGGTGAGGCCAGTGCCAGGAGGATATGCAAGGAGCAGCCACAGAGGGGTGGGCTGGCGCAAAGGCCCTTGCTGAGAGCGTGTCCATCACATTCAGGTTGCAGCAAGAAGGACAGGCGGTCACAGAGGTAACAGGAGTCCCAAGGCGGTCTTAAGTGGGCTTTGAGATGAAGAGTCATTGGAGGATTTGCCCAGAAGCATCACATGATCGGACTTACATTGTACACAGTTCTGATTGCTGCTGTGCTGAGAATAGATGGAAGGGAGGAAGGAGAGAAATATGGAGACCCCCTGGGAGGTATGTAATAAACCAAGTGAGAGGTGCTGGTGGCTGGGACCAGGGTGGTAGCAGTGGTGGTGAGAGGCGGTCAGATCCTGGATCCATTTTGCAGGTAGGTCTGGAGTTCCTGATGGAGTCAGTGTGGGGTGTGAGTGAAGACAGGAGTCAAGGAGAGCTTGGCTTCCACAAGACTCCCTGGGTCTGGTCCCCATTTATGATGACAACTGCTTTCCTGGGGTGCTGTCCCCTCCCACCTAGCCTGCAGTCCTCTTGACCCCATCTGATATCTGATCCCGGATCTTGATCCCTATCCCAGTTCAGGTAACTCCTCACCCAGTAACCACTCGTCCTCTTTCCAACCCATTGTTATAACAAAGACTCTTCCCAGTTTCCCTGGGAGCTTCACTTTGAGATCTAAAAGCTCGTTTTGAAAGTAAAAAGATATTTCTTTCCTTTGGCATCCACACGAATGCATTTCTAATTCTCCCTGGGGCCACACGGATGACTGTGACTGATCAAGAAAGAGTCACAAAAAAGAAAAGCGTGACTGATTAATATTTCAGACTCACTTGTTTAGCTTGCTTACCACTGGTATGTTTCTTTCTACTTAGAATGAGGGACACAATTGGTGTGAGAGCTGAAAAATAACCAAAAGATGGTAGAGTTGAGGGTTTGCCTTTTATGTATGAGAAACACCGAGACCCATTGTGTGGGCTGGTCTTTTTAGGACTGCAGGCTTTCTACCAGGCGGGAAATGATCTTTCCACGACAATGGTTAAAAACAAGAAAACTGACCCCCAAATGAAGTCACTTATGCGAAACCCCACTTGACAAAACCCAGACTTAACTTGATTAGTTTCAGCCTCTCCAAGAAATGAAGACTTAAACGAGTCAATTAGGAATCAGCATAATTGTGAGGTCATTTGCCTGATAGACTCCTGTGCATGCCTGCTCAGTGATGTCCAACTCTTTGTGACCCCATGGACTGTAACCCACCAGGCTCCTCTGTCTGTGGGATTTCCCAAGCAAGAATACTGGCGTGGGTTGCCATTTTCGACTCTAGGGGATCTTCCCAATGCAGAGCAGATTCTTTACCACTATGCCACTTGGGAAGCCTGATAGGTTCCTACCTTCTCCTAAAGGAAAGTGACCTTGTCACAACCTAGCGTAAGAATTTTCTAGCAGAACCTCCTCGTCCTGCTCCCTTCTGCCTATAAATGTCTTTCATTTTGTAGAGCTCCTCGGAGTCCGTTTCTCTCTGCTGGATGGGATTGGATTTGATTGGGACTGATCTGATTTTTTTTTTGCTCAAGCAAACTCTTATCATCTGTAATAGGCCTCAGTTTATCTTTTAACGCAATGACCCTTCACTAGTCTGTGAAGTTTTCTGGGCTTTTCCTCTGGGCTTAATGATCCCTTTGGCCTTTTTTCCTGCCTCATTATCTGCCCTCAGACAGGCTCTGCAGTTGAGGTCTCCTGGTTTCCATAGCTGACACATCACACAGGCACGTGGAAAGCAGATGTGACCCCCAAAGGCCTGGGGCTGTCTTTGGGTTCTCTGTGGAAACCTAGCCTAACAGTGGGGTCTTACAGGGCTGTGCTTCAGGAAGGGCAGCCAGCCGTCTTTTGTGTGCCCCCAAGCCCAGGGGCGTGGCAGGCTCCTTCCGGCCCATGGGGGACAACTGCCTCTGCAGGCTCGCCCCTGCACATGCACAGCAGAGCCCAGCCGCCCGCCAGGAATGTTCAGTGCATTCTTTCCGCTAGTCCCAAGCTTCCTTACAAGAGCGGCCGTGTTTTTCCCTGGCTTGGGTGGTGTTTGAATTAACTTAAACAAACATAGGCAGAGCAGCTGGTGGTTGGGAGGGAAAGCTTGGTCTGGGGGTCCAGGCCAACACTGCACAATTTGTGGCCACCTCTGGTTGCAGGAATCCAAGCCCAGCCTCATTTCCGTGAGTCAGAATTTGCTGCTTGTGCCCTTGGAATGAAGGCAAATCGCAGTTGGTTGGCTGGTTGCTGACTGCATTATAAAAGCTTACGGACGTAAGCCACATACTAAAAGGCACACATCCCCAGCTGTACAGCACACAGAACTGGCTCAGTTTGCAGATGGGGGTGCTGAGGCTCAGAGGGATACGGTGAAATCATGGCCCAAGGTCACAGGCAGGGCGAGGCAGAGGTAGGGTTCATGGTCACAGCTCCCAGGACTCCACGTCCCAGTGTTTCCACACGGCATTGCTGTTGAAGGGCCTGACAGCTTTGTGATCAGATGCGTGTTCTGGATATTTCTGTGTTTCCAAGTGGGTCACCAGGCTTGGTCTCCGCCTGAAGTGTCAGGTACCGGCTCAGCCCCTGCCTCCAGCTGCTCCCCAGTCTGCAGAGCTTCCCTGGATCAGATCTATTTACCCTTTTCTGGGGGTCCGACAAGCACCATGGGACCTCCGTCTCTAAGCTCAGAGATGACAACTAATACATTGTCCTCTGAGGCCCTTTTACACTGGCTCTGTCCTTTTGTGGAACACGACAGCTGGCAGAACAGGGAAAGTGAGGGCCTAGGAGCCAAGCAGCTGCTTTGAGTACAGGCTTTGCATTGTTTGGTGGGTGTGGATTTGAGGGCGCATTTGTTTAGGGAGGTGATTTGGAGACACGGAGACACTCTTGTATCTGGGACCTCATCTATAAACAAGGGGATTGGGTAGTAATCTACCTCATCCTTCCCAATTCTAAAATTCGGCGCCTGCCTTTATAAAAGTAAGTAAACAAGCTAAACAGTAAAGCCAAAAATTTTTTATTGTTCATTCACTAAGTCATGTCCAGCTCTTTGCGACCCCATGGACTGCAGCACGCCAGGCTTCCCTGTCCATCACCAACTCCCAGAGTTTGCTCAGACTCATGACCATTGAGTCAGTGATGCCATCCAACCATCTCATCCTCTGTCTCCCCCTTCTCCTCTTGCCCTCAATCTTTCCCAGCATCAGGGTCTTTTCCAATGAGTCGGCCCTTGCAGCAGGTGGCCAAAGTATTGGAGCTTCAGCCTCAGCATCAGTCCTTCCAATGCATTTTCAGGGTCAATTTCCCTTAGGATGGACTGGTTTGATCTCCTTCCAGTCCAAGGGACTCCCAAGAGTCTTCTCTAACACCACAGGTCCAAAGCATCAATTCTTCGACACTCAGCCTTCTTTATAGTCCAACTCTCACGTCCATACATGACCGCTGGAAAGACCATAGCTTTGACTAGACGGACCTTTGTCAGCAGCCTAAAGAGATGGCAGTGGTGGCCTGAAGAAGCCAAAACTATCTCCCTAGACAAATGCACCCTCGAATCCACACCCACCATGGCTGACATCGGTGATTTAGGCATTGGCATTGATGGTTATAAGATTCTAATACGGTTGCTGCTGCAGTGCTGTCAGGAAATTTAAAGCAGTGCATGCTGGTAGACTTTAATCCCCAAAAGTCCTCTAAGCAATATTTCTAAAATATGTTTTGTCAAAGATGTGATGCTCTCTGCTTAGGTATTTCTCACAAACGCTCTCTCCAAACAAATCTCTTTGAAAATGCATTAGATAGCATGGTTCCTTCAATTCCATATCTTCCTTTCTGTCTAAACTGAAAAAGCCAGTTCACGTTATTAATGACAAGTCATTTTGCGGACTGCCCGGGTTAATAGAAGAGATAACTGGCAAAATATAAATGTGTAATACTAACATGCTGAAGATAAAACAGAGGTCTAATGCTGAATGCGTAATGTGGAGGATGGAAGAAAAAGTTCCTGGCTGGCACAAAACTCCTGCAGAATAAACAGGAAAGCTATGGCCCCAGCTGCTCCTTTGGTTTCCCAACTTGCTGTTTTCCTGCCTCTTTTTCTCAACTCAATTACCCTCTTTGAACCTCCATCCTAGAATTCTAGAGTTTAAAAAGGGTCCTTAGGGAATTTGGAGGATGAGAAATCAGAGACCCAGATAGGTGAGGGGACTCAGGTAAAGAAACAGCGTCATTTGATCCATTTCTGTGCTTTGCCCAGACTCTATCACTGCAGTTGCCCTGCTTTGCCCTCCATGCCTGAGTGCAGCCCAGGGAAGGGAAGCAGGGATTTAACAGATTAAATACAGGGCAGCATGCATTCGCGGGCTTTCCAGGTGGTGCCAGTGATAAAGAATTCACCTGCCAATGCAGGAGATGCGGGTTCAGTCCGTGGAAGATCCCCTGGAGAAGCGAATGGAACCTGCTCCAGTACTCTTGCCTGGAAATCCCTTGGACAGAGGATTCTGGCAGGGAATCCACAAAGAATTGGACACAACTGAGCGTATACGTTCAGGCACAGGTGCGTGCACGTGTGCACGCGCACACACACACACACACACACACACACAGAGTTCACTCACAGCCCCAGCTTCACCACTCTCTATTTGGGTGGTTTTGGGAAAGTGACTTCACCTCTCTATACCTTAGTCTCTCCCTCTGTAAAATCAGTTAATACAGTTAAAGTTCTTTGCATTCTAGCGAATGTTCAGAAAAGTTAGTAGTTATTGTTAATATCTTGTAATTTGTACGTTTGTTTTTGGTTATACAGTCTCTATCTGGAATCAGAAATCAGAAGACAGGACTGGAGGACCTCTTGACATCATATCGGGCTCAGGATTTCTGTATTTTCTTGATAGTATGCAAGTTTAGTATCAGAAAGAATGTGATAGTTGGTGGTTCTCTGTGTCCTTTGAAAAGTAAGACAAGGGGATCAAAAATATTTGCCTGCTCAATCATGTCTAAGTCTTTGTGAACCTAGGAACTGTAGTCCCCCTGGTTCTTCTGCCCTTGGGGTTTTCTAGGCAAGAATCCTGGAGTGGGTTGCCATTTCCTTCTCCAGGGGATCTTTCCAACCAAGGGATCAAACCCATGTCTGCATTAAGACAAGAGGAGGAAAAGGCACTTAACTGATAGCCAAGTCTACTGGTGGGTGCTATGATTTGAATGTTTGTTTCCCCTCAAATTCATATCTTGAAATCTTAATGTCCAGTGTGATGGTATTTGGAGATGGGGCCTTTGGGAAGTGATTAGGTCACAAGGGTGGAGCCCTCATGAATGGGATTAGTGCCCTTATAAAAGAAACCCTAGAGATCTCTCTCCTGCTTTCTGCCATGTGAGAATACAGTGAGAATTTGACAGTCTGCAATTGGAAGAGGGCCTTCACCAGACACCACATCTGCTGGCACCATGATCTTGAACTTTGCAGCTGCCAGGCCTGTGAAAAATAAACACTTATTGTTTATAAGCATGATGCTTTGTTATAACAGCCTGAATGGACTAAGACAGAGTGGATTCCTTACCTCTGAGAGTGTGACATCTCCTTCAGTGTTAACTTGGAAGCAAAGCCAGGGACAAACAGCCATCACAAGTAACTGGCACTGAGGCCAAGAATTACCCTAAGTGACCCTTGGTATCTTTTTCACCATAAGTAGTCTGGGCTTCCCATTGCAAAGCTTAATGAGTGGGTGTCACTTTAGAAATGTTAAGTGAATTCAATTTCCCAGTCCCAGGAGAAAAAGGAACTCATCCTTGAGGGGTATTAGAAAAAACTAAAAATTGGAGCGGAATAAATTGCTAAAATGCTGGGACACTGCAATCATGTGTGCATACCCGCTTTCCAGTTGCATGACCTTGGGTAGGTCACGTCATCCCTTGAAATCTCAGTTGCTGCATCTATAAAAAGGGGAAAAAGTCAGTTTCTTCCTGGCAACATTGTAATGAGAACTGATGAGGCATGTGTTTAACATACCACCTAGCACACAGTAAGGACTTACTGCTAATTATTATTATGATTAATTTTTGTAAAATGGTTTTATAAAGCTAAGGCCTCATTTATTTATAACCCTTAGACATTAAAACTCAGCAAAAAAAGGGTGTGTGCTAAGTTGCTTCAGTCGCGCTCGACACCTTGCGACCCTATGGACTGTAGCCCTCCAGGCTCCTCTGTCCATGGGATTCTCCAGGCAAGTATTTCTTCCTCCATGAGATCTTTCCAACCCAGGGGTCAAACTTGCATCTCCTGCATTGGCTGGTGGGTTCTTTACCTCTCGCACCACCTGGGAAGCCCAAAGAGTGACGCAACTGGGTGACTAATGCTTTCACTTTCAAAAGAGTGGGTATATGAGTATGTATAACTGATTCACTCTGCTGAGGGCTTCCCTGGTTGCTCAGAGGTTAAAGCGTCTGCCTGCAATGCGAGAGACCTGGGCTCGATCCCTGGGTCGGGAAGATCCTCTGGAGAAGGAAATGGCAACCCACGCCAGTATTCTTGCCTGGAGAATCCCGTGGACGGAGGAGCCTGGTGGGCTGCAGTCCACGGGGTCGCAAAGAGTCGGATGTGACAGGGCGACTTCACTTTCACTTTTCACTTTCATTACTGATTCACTTTGCTGTACACCTGAAGCTAACACAACATTGTAAATCAACTATACTCTAATAAAAAAAATTTTAAAAGCCTCTGTATAAGTGCTCAATGAGAAATTATTTTCATCATTTATTTCTCAGTTAACTCTCCCAGCATTTAAATGGTAAATATGTGAGGAGGGGCAGGCATTCACCCTCATCGTACAGAGCCTTTTGAATGAGTAGTTTCTGGAGCTGTTCCGTGAGAAAATGCTCTTGAGTGTCTAAAAATCCCAAACTATTTGGAGAAACAAACAAAGCTGGACTGATCTGAGTTGATTGCTTTTAGAAATAACAAATTGACCAAATTCAACTTTTTCCTCCCTACTCCCATCAGCCAATTTTGGGATAGATATAATCTCATTATGAAACCTGACCAAGCCTGATTCTATGTGATTCAGTCTCCAGGTTTAAACAATCTGGAATGCTCTGTGGAAGACCTTGAAAGATTTCCCAGCAGGAAATGGAAGGCTGACAAGCCAAAGAATGAATGAATTCAGGTTCTCAGTTTCTGGTGACCTTGATTAGCACCCAGCAAAGTTTGTTGGCTGTCTGTCTCCTGGCATTTACCCTCTTCCTCTCTCCATGAGTTTGATCCCTCCTATTCTCTGTCCGGAAGGACCACTGCAAGAAATTTCAGGGATGAGAGGGGTCAACAGCCTCACCCGGCAGATGAGGAAGCTTAGTTTAATGAGTTTGCGTGACCAGCATCTATTACTCTTTGATGCTTTCCTCTTGGTTCCAACACGATGCTCCATTTTCTTCAAGCAAGAGCTATTGAGGGAATTTCCAACCATTTTCCAGTCTCCATGTTCTTCATATCAAAACAGAAAAGCATCTTTATTAAAAATGTAAAAGTGTCAGCTCTTCAGATCTGGGTACACCTATCTATTTCCCTGGGAGATGGAGGGAGGGGGCCAGGTGTCTGAGGTTCAGGGTTTGGGGGGCGGTGCCAATGGGCAGGGCGAAGAAGACCTCCACTGCCACCTTGTGGTCCCTGGAGCCACGGAGAGTCACCGCTTCGGTAGCATCTGTCTGTCAAACTTCTCTGGCTACTTTGAGGTCTTTGTCCGTGCAGTCAGCATGGTGTCCGTGGAGCTTTGTTAGCATTTTTCTTTCCAGTACATTTTCCCCTTTCTTTGGCCCCAGGAAAGGGGAAGCTGTTGAAAGCCAGCAAAATTCGATATCCTGAAAAATTATCTGTGGGGAGGTAAGGGGTCAGGATCTAGGAAAGGACTCTCAAGATGAAATGCTGGCGAGGCTTGCAAGATCCTTGTCTCAGCTCTCTGCAGAGTGGAGATTTATGGGGCAAAAGTCAGGCCTCGTGTTGGTACTTGCCATGGTTATCACCTAGTCAATTGGGGACGTCAGGACAGATGAAGATTCGCTTCTCATCTCATTCATTGCCCCTGATTACAGTTCAAATTAGTTCTCACATCACATTCTGAGAGTCTCAGACTCAATACCATCAGTTGAAATACTAACGATATTTTTCAGTGCAAAAAATGACTTTCAAGGCATGTATTACGGAAAGGATTATAATAAATTAAATGCCTAAACTGGCAGACCGCAAACAATTTTGACTTAGATCTAAATGTTTGCACTGGCTGTTTAAACATTTAATTTGTTAGAATGGAAGCTCCACCACAGAATAAGCATATTAATTAAACTTGGGCCTTAGCAACCTGAGTCATTCCCCACACACAGAGCATGACAAACCCGGACGGCGAGAGCCGGTGTGCGTTGCTTTCTCATTCTCCAGATGAGCACGTTGCTTCTTTAAACCCTGCAGACATTAGGACTTTTAATGAATTACTCTGTCTTTCTGAGGCTACTTTTAGATGATGCTGTAGGATAATGTTGGTCTAGGAAACAACTTTGCTAATTAACTTTCAGGGAAGTTGTCACTCATAGATAATTGACTAAAGTGCTTACGTGGATGATCAGTTGTGTGACTTTACACCAAAAAAATAGAAAAATGTGAAGGAGATTCAAAACAAAACCGCCAAACATCAGCTTATCAAAAAGAAAGACTCTCACCACAACCACCGTCGTTTGCATCAGTATTTTACCACCATCATCATCACTAACACCGTCACAATCAGCATCTTCATCATCATATTTCCATCACCACCGTCACCTTCACAATCGTTATCTTTGCCATCACCACCGTCGTCATCAGCACCATCCTTGTCACACCCTGCGAGGCTTGTGGGATCGTAGTTCCCTGACCAGGGATTGAACCCAAGCCCTCGGCAGTGAAAGCACGGAGTCCCAACCACAGGACCAGCAGGGAATTTCCCCATCACCACATGTTTTGAAGCAGAGGGCTCTCCCAACTTAAATTTTCTTATCTGGTCCTCTTTCTGCCACAGATTGGTAACACGATGCTAATTAAGGCGCTGGTCTTCTCCAAGCTTCAGGTTCCTCGTTTGTAAAATGAGGACATTTTTGTTAGGGACAGTAAAGCTAAGCTGTTGTAACAAAGAGGACCCCAGATACCATGATTTAAATAAGATAGCTTATTTCTTCATGAGAGGTAGCCCAGTTGAAGGCCGTGTATACATTGCTATATCCAAAATGGATAACCAACAAAGACCTCTTGTATAGCACGTGGAACTCAATGTTATGTGCCAGCCTGGATGGGAGAAGGGTTAGGGGGAGAATGGATACATGTATACGTATGGCTGAGTTCCTTTGCTGTGCATCTGAAACTACCACAATATTTTTGATCGGCTACACCCTGACACAAAATGTTTTTGGTGTTAAAATGAATTTAATAAAGAAGTAACCCAGTTGTTTCAGGCTGACAGGCGAACATTTGACTCCTTCCTTTAAAACCCTTGATAGCTCCCCACTGCCTACAGAACCAAATTCAAGGTCCTTTACAACCTGGCCCCAACCTGCAGTTCTGATTTACCCAGTCTTTGCCTTCCTACTCCAGCTCTGTCCTTGCTATGCTGTCCCCTCTGTCTGGAATCCCCTTTTCATCTGCCTCCACTGATGCTCTGTTCATTCTTCACGCCCCAAGTCAAATGCTGTCTCCTTGATGAAGCTTCATACTTTGCCTCCCCTGCCGCTGCCATCCTGTTAAAACACTCCTTGGTTCTTCCCCCGCCTTCTCATAACTTTCTCTCTTTGGTAGCATCTAATTCCATTTGCTTTATTTATTTATTTTTTTTGTTTCAATTATTTTTTTAAATTAATTTATTTTTTTTTAATTTTAAAATCATTAATTCTTACATGCATTCCCAAACATGAACCCCCTCCCACCTCCCTCCCCGTAACATCTTTCTGGGTCATCCCCATGCACCAGCCCCAAGCATGCTGCATCCCGTGTCAGACACAGACTGGCGATTCAATTCACATGATAGTATACATGTTAGAATGTCATTCTCCCAAATCATCCCACCCTCTCCCTCTCCCTCTGAGTCCAAAAGTCCGTTATACACATCTGTGTCTCTTTCCCTGTCTTGCATACAGGGTTGTCATTGCCATCTTCCTAAATTCCATATATATGTGTTAGTATATTGTATTGGTGTTTTTCTTTCTGGCTTACTTCACTCTGTATAATTGGCTCCAGTTTCATCCATCTCATCAGAACTGATTCAAATGAATTCTTTTAACGGCTGAGTAATACTCCACTGTGTATATGTACCACAGCTTTCTTATCCATTCATCTGCTGATGGACATCTAGGTTGTTTCCATGTCCTGGCTATTATAAACAGTGCTGCGATGAACATTGGGGTACATGTGTCTCTTTCAATTCTGGTTTCCTCGGTGTGTATGCCCAGCAGTGGGATTGCTTTATAACTAAGCGAGTTATTTATACAAATGGTCTTTGCGTTCCTGGAGGAACAGACCATCTATCTTTCTTCCCCATCTCCTCTCTCCTTTCTTGCCTTGACCAACAGCCAGCATTGTTCTTTGCCCACAAACGTTATGTGCAACTGGATGGAGTAAAATGTTGTTACTGAAAGGGAAAACTCAGTCATCAAAACAGCAACCACTTGCTTAACTCAAGGGGCCAATTAAGCAATGGGTTATTCATTGGAAAATTCGAGATGTGGACCAAAACAGCTCCAATTAGACTCACATCCTGTGCTAGACCAAGAATAGCACACAGAAATACTCGTTGGGCCCTACATACAGGCGGAAAATGTCTCGTTGGTGTTCATTAGGAGGGAGGCGTTTCCTGAGACTGCCATGGTTTTTCTTAAAACCTCTGTCCATGAACCATGTGAAAAAAATAGTTTAAATGTGTATATGTGCATGGATGCTGTATAACACATGCTTTAAATCTCTCTCTGCCTGTGGCATTTCTGTGTCCATCCTCCCCCCAGCTAGAATCTAAGAATTAATTGCCTGAGGGGGTTTCATTTCGAGTAGGAAGCTGGATCAGGGGATCGCAGAGCTTTGAGACTCACCACGAGTCGGCTGTGCAGTTGGGAAAACTCAGCTCCTTTCCCCAGATCTCAAGCTTCTCATTTGTAAACGGAACTGCTGCAGTTTCCCTCCTTCTCACAGGGTTATGTGCACAGCTGATGGCAGCTCATTATGGAAGCGCTTTGAGAAGATGGCATGGAATCCTGTTGAGTACTGTTGGGAGGCTAACCTCCAGGCTTACGAAAATGGATATTAAAACCATGTATCTGCTTGTTCCAGTCACTGGGTGCGCAAGAAAAGTCCCTTAGTTGTATTTATAACACTGCAGTTTTTTTTTTTCTTAAGAAAGAAATTAAATTTGCTTTTTCAAATTTTACAAATACAACCACGAACTCATCTGCTTGAGTGCATTTCCAATCATAATTTGGATAATGTCAGGACAGCAGTGAAACTTACAAAATAGAGCCAGGATAGGAAAGGAGAAAGCAGGAGGGGAAGATTCTGACAACTCCGCCTTTCTGCCTGGCAATTCTCCTATATTTCCCCTCTCTGCCTTTCAATCTCCAAGAACATGTAAACCTTTCTGCTCCTCTTGGTTGAAATGAATCTGGCCAGGTGGCATTAATGCTTGTAAAAAGTAAATGGAAACCACACAGATGACTGTGGAGTCTGTCATGTAGTTCAGGGTTTTTCAATTCTTTGTAACCGTCGTCTGACAGCTCCTCTATGATTAGAACTAACCCTGCTCAAAACGGTAAGCTGAAGACATCTCAGTTTGTTGCTGCCCCCTTTCCCTTCTGCCCACATTTCCCCACTTGATTCATTTATTCCAGCAGGAGTGTGCCAGGCTCTACTCCTGTGCCGTCCTATATACAGTGAAGACTTAAATATGAACGGGGCCAGGTGGGCTGCAGTCCATGGGGTCGCACAGAATCGGACACGACTGAAGCGACTCAGCAGCAGCAGCAGCAGCAGTCTCTGCTTATCAGAAAGCCACTGTATTTTGGGTGTGCTACCATTTTTCAGGAAAGTAGGGCTTAAGCCCAAGAATTAACCGGCAATGGTGCAGCTTTTTAAAAAAATTAAAATTGCATTGAGGTAGAGTTGATTTACAATGTTGTGTTAATTTCTGGCATACAGCAAAGAGATTCAGTTATACATATGCATGTATACATTTTTATATTATTTTCCATTATGGTTTATCACTGTACTGAATAAGTTCCCTGTCCTCTCCGGTAGGATCTCGTTTATAATGGTGCCATTTTTGTAGTGGAGTTTGGGAGAGGGCAAAAGACCTTTGGGATCTCAGCACTCATAGCCTATGGCTTAACATTGCTTGTGCATAAGACAGCATTTGATTGCAGGAAAACATCTCGTCATCTCCATCTGGTGAATAGGGAGGCCTCTGGAGTGAGGTTGAACAGTCCCTCGCTCAACACACACACGCACAGAGGAAGGAGGTGAGGAATAACAATCACTTACATTTGTCTTCATTAGGGACCATTTGCTCTGTCTGTTCAAGCTGGCTCAGGCAAAGAGGAGAATTTGTCTCACAGAGTCCAGAAGCAGGGATGGCAGTGGGGCTCCCAGGCTGGGGTTGGGGGGCTGAGTCGAGGAACTCATGTCCGTTCTGCTGCTCAGGGCAGGGTCTCAGCTCCCCTCTGTTGGCCTGACTCACTTTTCTCCTCCGGTGGCTGCTTTCCTTCGCTCACACGTGTACCAAGCGTACCTGCCCCTTCTCTGGTCTAGCACAGGGTTCCAAGGCCAAATTCCCCAGATCAGTGGCTCTGACTGACCTTTGCTATTGCTAAGTCACTTCAGTCGTGTCTGACTCTGTGCGACCCCATAGACGGCAGCCCACCAGGCTCCCCCGTCCCTGGGATTCTCCAGGCAAGAACACTGGAGTGGGTCGCCATTTCCTTCTCCAATGCATGAAAGCGAAAGGTGAAAGTGAAGTCGCTTAGTCATGTCCGGCTTAGCGACCCCATGGACTGCAGCCCGCCAGGCTCCTCCATCCATGGGATTTTCCAGGCAAGAGTACTGGAGTGGGGTGCCATTGCTGACTGACCTTTAGATTGGCCCAAAGATGATAACCAAATCGGTCCAACCAGCATGGTCCAGTCAGGTGACCAATGTTATTTTACTTTAAAATATTTATTGATCAATTTTTGGCTGCATCAGATCTTAATGATGACACGCAGGCTTCTTTCTAGGTGCAGCACACGGGGACATGGCATTTTGGTTGCCTGTGGTGTATGGGGTCTTAGTTCCTTGATCAGGGATCAAACCCACACTCGCCACAATGCAAGGTGGTTTCTTAATCGCCAGGCCACCGAGGAAGTCCCATGGCAACCCCTTTTGGACTAATCATCTTTGGCTGGGTCTCAGAGGGCGCTGGGGACCAGATTCTCAGAAAGAAAATGTCCGGAGGGCACAGAAATGGTACATCTCTGGTTCAACATTTAACTCTTGACCCTTTCCGAAATGATTTTTGCAAATTTTCCAGGTCCTTTGCTGTTACATCTCTCTTCTTTTCTTAACCTCAACCATACCACTGCCTGTTGGTTTGGGAAAAAACATTTCACTTTATTTCTTAATAACCACTGTGGTTTAACTAATAGTTTAACAGGGTCTGATGTAAGAAATGTAGTTTTCTCTCCTGGAACCTACACATTAGTGGGAAAGACAGATTAAGAAAAAAACAAACCCTGTACAGACACATACAACAAAAAAACTAAAACAAGTAAACAAAATAATTACAAGCTGCGTGAAGAGAGGAAACACTGTGATGAGTTAGAAGAGATGCTTTGAGGAGGAGGGGAGCCCATCTTAGGCGCAGTTACAGGACAGGGCCTCTCCGATGGCTCAGCGGTAAGAACCCGTCTGTGGATGCGGGAGACCCCGGTTTGATCCCTGGGCAGAGAAGATCCCCTGGAGAAGGGAATGGCTGCCCACTCCAGGACTCTTGCCTGGAAAATCCCATGGACAGAGGAGTCTGGTGGGCTACAGTCTATGGGGTTGCAAAGAGTTGGACACGACTGAGTGATTAAGTGCCCATGCACAGCAAGACTGCTCCCAGAAGTTGACTCCTTAGTGGAGGTTGAGGGAAACAACCATGAAAAAGTGGTGGGAAGGATGTGCTAAAAAGTATTTTAAGCAGAGCGAGGATGCTGCTGCTGCTGCTAAGTTGCTTCAGACGTGTTCAACTCTGTGCAACCCCATAGACAGGAGCCCACCAGGCTCCCCCATCCCTGGGATTCTCCAGGCAAGAACACTGGAGTTGGTTGCCATTTTCTTCTCCAATGCATGAAAGTGAAAAGTGAAAGTGAGGTCGCTCAGTCGTGTCCAACTCTTCGAGACCCCATGGACTGCAGCCTACCAGGCTCCTCCATCCATGGGGTTTTCCAGGCAAGAGTAAGAGAGAGGATGACTTGCACTCAAAGATGCAAAAGTGCCCGAGGAGGAAAAGAACTTAATTTGCTTTTAATTCCCAACACTCTGCATGTTCCAACTCTCCTACATGTCAGATAATTGAGAACTGGAAGGCCTTCTTTTGCAGACTCCATTAAGCGCTATTGCAAAAAATTAAATTCCATAGCAGACACATGTACACTCAGTTCAGTTCAGTTCAGTTCAGTTCAGTCGCTCAGTCGTGTCCGACTCTTTGCGACCCCATGAATCGCAGCACGCCAGGCCTCCCTGTCCGTCACCATCTCCCGGAGTTCACTCAGACTCACGTCCATCGAGTCAGTGATGCCATCCAGCCATCTCATCCTCGGTCATTCCCTTCTCCTCTTGCCCCCAGTCCCTCCCAGCATCAGAATCTTTTCCAATGAGTCAACTCTTCACATGAGGTGGCCAAAGTACTGGAGTTTCAGCTTTAGCATCATTCCTTCCAAAGAAATCCCAGGGTTGACCTCCTTGAGAATGGACTGGTTGGATCTCCTTGCAGTCCAAGGGACTCTCAAGAGTCTTTTCCAACACCACAGTTCAAAAGCATCAATTCTTCGGCACTCAGCTTTCTTCACAGTCCAACTCTCACATCCATACATGACCACTGGAAAAACCATAGCCTTGACTAGACGGACCTTTGCTGGCAAAGTAATGTCTCTGCTTTTGAATATGCTATCTAGGGTGGTCATAACTTTCCTTCCAAGGAGTAAGCGTCTTTTAATTTCTAACTCACTTAATTCAGTGAGTAATTCTTTGAATTCAACATTCAGATGGTAACATTACATTATCATGTAAGTCTGCTCCCTCCTTGGAAAAAAATCTGGCCATGTGTTTAGAGATAGTATATATAGAATTTGGTATTCACTGGAGTGATCTGGGTTTGGAGTTTGTCTTTGTGACTTACTAGTTGCGTAACTGTGGGCAAGTTACACAACTGCTCTGTGTATCATTGGTTTCTTCATCTTCCCCGTCTCAGCCTTCATCTCTGGTTTACATACATTTTTAAAATGAGAATTACATTAAATGGGGAAATACATATAAAATGACTAGCATGACATTTGACACTCCCTGCATATTAAAAGCAACAACAACAAAAACAGAGTTTGTTCATATCTCCTGTGTATACAAATCAAATCCTTGCAAGCTGGTTTCTTTTCAATGTTTCCTGGGGAGTTCAGGCATAAAATAATTATGTAATGGATACTTTGGAACACACAGAGGAGTGGGTCAGAGCATGGGAGGCTACTTCTCTTTCTGAATGCAGTGAAAGGAGGTTCACACCAGGAATTGAGAGGAGTTCCTCAAATGGATGGGATTGGGAAGAGCCAAGAAAACCGTAGTCCAAAGCCACCTCATGGAAAACTACTAAGTTAGGGCTGAACGAGGAAAACTCTGGGCTCAGCTTCAGCAGATGCAATGAGCAGGAAGAGAGTTCTGGAGGCATCATTAGGAGCTGAATTTAGAACTGCTTTCAGACCAGGAAAGATAGTTGCAGTTTTCTCCATCCTCTTGCCAAGCAGCAAGTTTGGCTAAAGAATGCAGGAGAGGATGCAGATGGTATGACCGACAAGGGACCCTTGTAGACTGTTGATGGGAAGGTAAACTGGTGCATCCACAGTGAAAAACAGTATGGAGGTGATATAAAAATAGAACTGCCATAGGGTCCAACAATTCTACTCCTGGGTGTATATTCAGAAGAAATGAAAACATCACTATGAAAGGATCTGTGTGCCCCAGTGCTCATAGCAGCACTATTTATAATAGCAAAGGCATGGAAGCAACTCAAGAGTCTTTCAATAGACAAATGCATAAAGATGTGATATATACATATATATATATCAGTTCAGTTCAGTTGCTCAGTTGTATCCAACTCTTTGTGACCCCATGGACTGCAGTACACCAGGCTTCCCTGTCCATTGCCAACTACCAGAGCTTACTGAAACTCATGTCCATCGAGTCGGTGATACCATCCAACCATCTCATCCTCTGTCGTCCCCTTTTCCTCCCGCCTTCAATCTTTCCCAGCATCAGGGTCTTTTCCAGTGAGTCAATTCTTTACATCAGGCAGCCAAAGTATTGGAGTTTCAGCTTCAGCATCAGTCCTTCCAATGAATATTCAGTACTGATTTCCTTTAGGATGGACTGGTTGGATCTCCTGGCAGTCCAAGGGACTCTCAAGAGCCTTCTCCAACACCACAGTTCAAAAGCATCAATTCTTCGGCACTCAGCTTTCTTTATAGTCCAACTCTCACATCCATACATGACTACTGGAAAAACCATAGCTTTGACTAGATGAATGCTTGTTGGCAAAGTAATGTCTCTGCTTTTAAATGTGCTATCTAGGTTGGTCATAACTTTCCTTCCAAGGAGTAAGCGTCTTTTAATTTCATGGCTGCTGTCACCACTTGCAGTGATTTTGGAGCCCCCAAAATTAAGTCTGACACTGTTTCATTGTTTCCCCATCTATTTGCCATGGAGTGATGGGACTGGATGCCATGATGTTAGTTTTCTGAATGTTGAATTTTAAGCCAACTTTTTCACTTTCCTCTTTCACTTTCATCAAGAGGCTCTTTAGTTCTTCACTTTCTGCCATTAGGGTGGTGTCATCTGCATATCTGAGCTGATTGATATTTCTCCCAGCAATCTTGATTCCAGCCTGTGCTTCATCCATCCTGGCATTTTGCATGATTGTACTCTGCATATAAGTTAAATAAACAGGGTAACAATATACAGCCTTGACGTACTCCTTTCCAGATTTGGAAACAGTCTGTTGTTCCATGTCCAGTTCTAACTGTTGCTTCTTGAATTGCATACAGATTTCTCAGGAGGCAGGTCAGGTGGTCTGGTATTCCCATCTCTTTCAGAATTTTCCACAGTTTGTTTTGATCCACACAGTCAAAGGATTTGGTGTAGTCAATAGAGCAGAAGTAGATGTTTTTTCTGGAACTCTCTTGCTTTTTCGATGATGCAACAGATGTTGGCAATTTGATCTCTGGTTCCTCTGCCTTTTCTAAATCCAGCTTGAATATCTGGAAGTTCACGTTTCATGTGCTGTTGAAGCCTGGCTTGGAGAATTTTGAGCTTTACTTTAGTAGTGTGTGAGATGAGTGCAATTGTGCTTTAGTTTGAACGTTCTTTGGCATTGCCTTTCTTAGGGATTGCAAAGAAAACTGACCTTTTCCAGTCCTGTGGCCACTCCTGAGTTTTCCAAATTTGCTGGCATATTGAGTGCAACACTTTCACAGCATCATCTTTTAGGATTTGAACTAGGCCAGCTGGAATTCTATCACCTCCACTAGCTTTGTTCGTAGTGATGCTTCATAGGGCCCACTGGACTTCACATACCAGGATGTCTGGCTCTAGGTGAGTGATCACACCATTGTGGTTATCTGGGTGCTGAAGATCTCTTTTGTATAGTTCTCCTGTGTATTGCTGCCACCTCTTAATATCTCTGCTTTTGTTAGGTGCATACCATTTCTGTCCTTTATCGAGCCCATCTTTGCATGAAATGTTCCCTTGGTATCTCTAATTTTCTTGAAGAGATCTCTAGTCTTTTCCATCCTGTTGTTTTCCTCTATTTCTTTGCACTGATCACGGAGGAAGGCTTTCTTATCTCTCCTTGCTATTCTTTGGAACTCTGCATTCAGATGCTTATATCTTTCCTTTTCTTCTTTGCCTTAGCTTCTCTCCTTTTCTCAGCTATTTGTAAGGCCTCCTCAGACAACCATTTTGCCTTTTTGCATTTCTCTTTTTGGAGATTTTCATGATCCCTGCCTCCTGTGCAGTGTCACGAACCTCCATCTATAGTTCTTCAGGCACTCTGTCTATCAGATCGAATCCCCTAAATCTATTTGCCACTTCCACTGTATAATCATAAGGGATTTGATTTAGGTCATATCTGAATGGTCTAGTGGTTTCCTCTACTTTCTTCAATTTAAGTCTGAATTTGGCAGTAAGGAGTTCATATTTTTGCTGACTGTATAGAGCTTCTCCATCTTTGGCTGCATAGAATATAATCAATCTGATTTCGGTGTTGACCATCTGGTGATGTCCATATGTAGAGTCTTCTCTTGTGGTGTTGGAAGAGGGTGTTTTCTACGACCAGCGCATTCTCCATTCCAGTCCATTTTAGTTCGCTGATTCCTAAAACGTCGAGACTCTAGGGAAGACTCTTGCCGTCTCCCGTTTGACCACTTCGAATTTGCCTTAATTCATGGACCTAATAATATTCCAGGCGCCTATGCAATATTGCTCTTTACAGCATTGGCCCTTACTTCCATTACCAGTCACATTCACAACTGGGTGTTGTTTTGCTTTGGCTTCGTCTCTTCATTCCTGTCCTCACGGATCTCCTGTAGTATATTGGACACCTACCGACCTGGGGAGGTCATCTTTTGGTGCGCTATCTTTTTGCCTTTTCATGCTGTTCATGGGGTTCTCAAGGCAAGAATACTGAAGTGGTTTGCCATTCCCTTCTCCAGTGGACCACGTGTTGTCAAAACTCTCCACCATGACCCATCTATCTTGGGTGGCCCTACACGGCATGGCTCATAGTTTCACTGAATTAGACAAGGCTGTGGTCCATGTGATCAGTTTGGTTAGTTTTCTGTGATTATGGTTTTCTTTCTGTCTGCCCTCTGACGGATGAGGATAAGAGGCTATGGAAGCTTCCTGATGGGAGAGACTGACTGAGGGGGAAATGTATGTATATGTGTATATATATATAAAATGTATGTGATGCTCCTGCTACTAAGTCTCTTCAGTCGTGTCCGACTCTGTGTGACCCCATAGACGGCAGCCCACCAGGCTCCTTTGTCCCGGGATTCTCCAGGCAAGAATATTAGAGTGGGTTGCCATTTTCCTTTCCAATGCATGCATGCATGCTAAGTTGCTTCAGTCGTGTCCAACTCTGCTTGACCTTATGGACAGCAGCCTACCAGGCTCCTCTGTCCACAGGATTCTCCAGGCAAGAACACTGGAGTGGGTTGCCATTTCCTTCTCCAAAATGTATGTGTATACATATACATTTGGAAAAGGAAATGGCAACCCACTCCAGTGTTCTTGCCTGGGAAATCCCATGGAAGACGAGCATGGTGGGCTTTAGTCCATGGGATTTCGAAGAGTCGGACACTACTGAGCAACTAATACGCACACACACACACACACACACACACATATATATAACCCATAAAAAAGAACAAAATCTTGCCATTTGCAACAACATGGATGGACCTAGAGAATATTATGCTTGGTGAAATAAGTCAGACAGAGAAAGACAAATAGAGAATGATAACTCTAATTGTGGAATCTAAAAAATATACAAACAAATATACATGAAAAAAAACAGAAGCAGACCCCAGCCATAGCGAACAAACTAGTGGTTCCCAAAGGAAAGAGGGGAGCGAGGTGGGAAAATTAGGGAAATGGGGTTTACAGATACAAACAATTTCATATACAATAAATAAGCAGGAAGAATATGATATATAGCACAGAGAACAGTCATTATCTTGCAATAACTTTTAATATTGTCTAAATAAAATATTGAGAGAGTTCATACCAAAAAAACCCCCAAAACCACAGGAAAGTTAAGTACCCTGTGTGTGTGTGTGTGTGTGTGTGTGTGTGTGTGTGCATGTGAGTGAGAGGGGGATTTCTCAGGCGATTGGAGGACCTGGGAGTGAAATAACCAAGAGGATCTCAAGAAAGTTCCAGAATCCATGCGCAAAGGAAAGAGAAGAAGGAAAGACACCCTTCCCAGGAGGGGATTCATGAAGATCTTCACTGAGAGAGTAGAGTCCTCTTCATTTAGGCAGCTGGGGAGGGGTCCCCAGCCTGTCTGCCTCCCAGACTTCCTTGCTGGGGTGTCCTCTTCACAGAGAACCTTTTCAGGGGAAAGGCCTTTTGGGGAAACCAATCAAGCACAATCATAGAAGAAACACTTGCCAGCTACCACAGTCATCAAAATGTGAAGGGGCAAAGAATAAGTATCAGCTATTTGTGGAAAACCAATAGTATGAAAAAGAAGTACCAAGATTAACAAGAAGTGCTGATCTAGGAGGAAAAGGGGACAATTCAGGAAACAGAAGAGAAATTTTAAAAAACACTGAGAGGGACGTGCACTTGCTAAAACAATAACAAAAATAGGCTGCTCTGAAAAGCAAGACCCAGAGAGCAAGAAATAGTTCTAGAAAGTTAAAAATATGAACTGGAACAGCAACTATGCCTCAATAAAATTTTTAAAGAAAATGAAGTGGAAAATGCAGTGAAGGAACTCAGCAAAGAATAGGCCAAACTAGTGATCTGGAAGATAAGGCTTGGGAAATTGACTAGAATTTAGAGCAAACACACACAGAGATGGAAATACAGGGAAAAGTTTATGGACAAAGATGGTTAAGGAAGGCCTCAAACACCAGTTGAACTGGAATTCCAGAGAACAGATACATGGGAAAGAAGGAAAAAATGGAGGAAATGTTTCAAGCTAAAGAGGGAGAAGAATCATCTATTTTTGTACAGAAAATGTTAAAAGCAGTCATCTCTAGTAACAGAACTGCAGACGATCTTATTCTACTTTGTCCCTTGTTTAGATTTCCCCAAACGTCAACAATAAATATCTATTTTAAACAGTGTATCTATCTCTTATATTAGAATATAAATAAAACACAGACACATTTGACTTAAAAAAAAAAGACAAAGGACCTCATTATGCTTTTCATTCTCAGCCTCTCACCTGAGTCTTTAAATAGAGAGAGGTGACTTCAACCAAGGTCCTAATGAGCTTTTCATGTGGAAATAAACAAATGAACAAACAACCCATCTGTTTCAAAGGAGCCGGTGAAAGCCAGTGGAACTACTGTTAAAAAAAAAAAAAAAATCCATACCAACAAACCCTGATGAAATTAACAGAACCCAAGGATAAAAGAAGAGTATGAAAAACTTTCAGTGAGAAAAGGCCTTTTATGTACTAAAGCGGACAATGGTAGGTATACTTTTGCCTTTCTCGTTTGCTTTTCCTTCTCCCTCCCAGGAAGAGCACCGTACCTCCCTACTTTTCTTTTCTTCCTTCCTCTTTCTCTTTCTTTCTTTCTCTCTCCACGCCACTCAGGGACTACAATTTACAGCATCGCCCCAGCTAAACTCAGACCCTGGGACCCAGGGACTCTGACTCGATCGATTAAAGAATCTCATTTCCTGGCCAGTGTGAGCAGCTCAGGATGGCGGGTGACTCAGAAGGCTGCTCAGAGTTCCCTCCAGGCTTTCCTGCTGGTGTTAATGGAGGACTGGTCCCTTTCTTCTGCATTCTGTGGCTGCAGGGGTGTTGGCTGCCACTGTGTGTAGCCATCTTCCCTTTGGTAGAGGAAGCTTGTCACAGGAGTGCAGTATGAGCCCAATTTACAGAAAGGAACAGACAAATGGAGGCACAAGACAAGGCAAAGAGCCCCAGTGACGTGGTTTGGACCAGTGTTTTCAGCCATGTTTGAGGCTGGCTCCACCTCCGACTCCCCAAGTTTGAATCTCTTAATCCCAACTTAGTCGAAGCTAGTTTGAGTTCAGTTTCTGTAATGTATACCTGCAAAGGAATGAAAATAAAAAATATTCCACTTCTGTTTTTTTAAATTATCTTTTTAATGTGGACCATTTTTAAGGCCTTTATTTAACTTGTTACAGTATTACTTCTGTTTTATGCTTTGTTTTTTGGGGCTGCAGAGCATGTGGGATCTTAGCCCCCCAGCTGGGGATTGACCCCACACCCCCCGCATTGGGAGGTGAAGTCTTAGCCACTGGACCAGCAGGGAAGACCCCCAGTTTCTTACTAGTTACACAGATGCTAGAAGATAAACGCTGCAGATGCAGAAAAACATTCAACATTCTGAGGGAAAATAATGTTTCTCAGGAGTTTAAAATTATTTTAGGTTTTCTTTTTTATTCAGTTGTTAATGAGGGAAAAGTAACTTTGAACCTAGACGGTAGATTTAAACTGGCATTCCAGGGTGAGGACAAAATAGATATTTAGGACATGGAATGACTCAGAAAGTTTTCTATTCGCAGAACTTCTCTGAAAGAATTCCTCAGGGAGGTATAATAGCAAAAAGAAAAAATAAATTCAAGGAGTAGAAAGGTGGAATACGGAAAAGAATATTGCACAAACTCATTAGCAAGGGTTATAATTAATCTGAATATATACTGACGCATAATACAACAATATCTGCAAGAGCCTGCAACGAAGAGTCTGAATAACTATGTCATACAGGGAGCTGCTGTTGGGTACTCAGATTCTTACATTATTAGGAAGAAGCTACGGAGAAGGCAATGGCACCCCACTCCAGTACTCTTGCCTGGAAAATCCCATGGATGGAGGAGCCTGGTAGGCTGCAGTCCATGGGGTTGCAAAGAATCGGACACGACTGAGCAACTTCACTTTCACTTTTCACTTTCATGCATTGGAGAAGGAAATGGCAACCCACTCCAGTGTTCTTGCCCGGAGAATCCCAGGGACGGGGGAGCCTGGTAGGCTGCAGTCCATGGGGTTGCAAAGAATCGGACACGACTGAGCAACTTCACTTTCACTTTTCACTTTCATGCATTGGAGAAGGAAATGGCAACCCACTCCAGTGTTCTTGCCCGGAGAATCCCAGGGACGGGGGAGCCTGGTGGGCTGCCGTCTATAGGGTCACACAGAGTTGGACATGGACATGACTGAAGCGACTTAGCAGTAGCAGTAGCACAGATGCTAAATCTAGGCATTGATAGAAAAATTTGATGATTCGTCAAAATTCAATGGCAACCACTAGAAAAACAGAAATAAGAAGTGTGATTTCCAGATCATTAAAGAGGGAAAAAAAAACAGATAATAATAAAACAAGGAAAAACCATGACCCTTGGGTGAGTAGGTTACAGGCTGTAGCATGGCCGCCAGGAAGGAGAGATCTTCCTTGGTTTTTTGCTTGGTGCCTCGTCTCTCAATAAATATTTGTTGAATGAATGAATGGACTTATATTCTAAGATCACTTTTAAAAAATTCTGTTGAAAACCTAGAGCTAAATCAAACAATCTGCACACACCACACGCACATTCACTAGGACTGAAAATAAAAGGATGGGAAAATATTTCCCAGGGAAAGACGGACACAAAGGGCAAGTATGGTAATATTAGTATCAGATAAAAAAATTCAAGGCCAAATGAGTTAAAGTGAATCAAAAGCAATATTTTACATAACCTTTCAGCTGGGAAGCACAAGCAAATCAACTGAACCGATGAGGGCAGTCAGTAAGGGGACAAGATACAAAATTAACCTGCACAGATTAATAGCTTCTTTAATATGCTTGTAATAATAACCAATTAGAAGATTAAAAGGATGAAAGATTCAAGTAACATTCACAGTAGCAACAAACTCCAGAAAATACCAAGAATACTGACATAGTAATCTTAACCAGAAACGGGCCAGGCTGGTAATGAGAGACGAAATATAAGACAAAACCGAGAACATTGTTAAGCCAAACTAAACAAACCCTAAATGAAAAAAGACTCATACTTCCTAAGTGGAAGAACTCTACATTGTAAAACTGACAGTTCTCCCCAGTCAGCCTGCAAAGTCAGTATAACCCAAATAAAAATCCCAGGATTTTGCTAAACTTATTCTAAAAGTATTATGGGAGGAAAAAAAACAGGAGGACCCTTTAAGTGTGAGAAATACTTTAAGTAAAGGAAGAATGGCTCGCCACAACAGATATGAAAATATGCTCCCAAAGTTTAAAAATTAAAACAGTGTGGTGTTGATGTAAAAACTGACAAATACATCACTAATACAGAATATGAGATCTGGGAACAGATGAATCAATTTATAGGAGTTTATGATAAAAACGTCATACAGTCAGTGGGGAAATGATACTCAAAAGCACTGGGATAATAAACTATTCATCCAGGAAAAGAAAGTTAGAATTCAATCTTCTGCCATCACAAAAGTAAATTAGTGATGAATTAAAAAGCTAATCATAAAATCTAAATCTAAAATCTAAAATCATAAAATATAATTTATATGAATATATTTAAAATATAAATCATAAAAGCTTATATAAGAAGGCCTTCTTATATAAGACACAGACCAACAAATCAGAAAACATTGCTGGATCTAACTACATTAAAAAAACAACCTTACTTCTCTGTGAAGGAAAAGTTTGTAAGATATAAATACACAAAAGTTTAATGTACATAATACTTAACTCATAAATCAACAGAAAATTCCACAGAAAAATGAGGAAGGGATATGAACAGGCAATTCACAATAGAAGAAATAGAAAAGGTCACTATGCATGCAAAAAATACTCAGCATTATTAATAAAAGGAAGATGCAAATTAAAATAAGACTGTGATATATATTTATACCCATAATAAGATTGACAAAAGTTTTAAAAAGTGAAAACGTTTCTATAAGGGCCCATGGAGACTTTTGGCTGCAAGTAATAATACAAAGACATGACTGAAACGTCCCCCGGAGAAGGAATAGCAACCTACTCCAGTAGTCTTGCTAGGAAATCCCATGGACAGAGGAGCCTGGCTACAGTTTATGGGGTCACAAAAGAGTCGGACAGGAGGTAGCAACTAAATAACAACAAAATGACCTAAACTGCCTTGAGGAGTTGGTGAAATTTGTCATCTACCATAACCAAAAGTCTAGAGGGACAGCCAGCTCCGGGAATGGTAATTTCGCTGGTTTGTCATAACATCAGGAACCTGGGTTCCTTCTCTTTGCTCTGCCTAAGTTATTTTTCTAAGGTTGCTCCCCTTAGTGGCAAGAAGGGTGAGGCAATTCCAGGTAGCACAGTCAGTCCTGATCAATTTCGGAGGAAGGGGGAATCTTTCTGTGACCCTTTTAGGTACGAGGAAATCTTCCCCGACATTTCCTTGGGCAGACTCCTCTTTGTGTTTCATTAGCCCAGAACTGGGTCCCCTGCCCAGCCGTAAATCCGTCTCAGGAGGGGACTTGCTTGGATTTATCCTCTTCATCTGAGAAGCTGATCAGTGTGACGTTCCTAACAAGCACATGGGAAACTGGTATTCTCATGTGGATGGGAGAGAGAGTTGGTACAGTTATTTGATATTTTTCTTTTTAAAATAACATTTATTTATTTGTCTGTGTTGGGTCTTAGTAGTGACACGTGGCCTTCTCACATGGTATGTGGGTTCCAGAGTGTGCAGGCTCTGTAGTTGTGGCCCGCAGGCTTAGCTGCCCAGCAGCACGTGGGATCTTAGTTCCTTGACCAGGGATTGGATCCTCGTTTCCTGCCTTGGAAGGCAGATTCTAACGATTGGACCACCGGGGAAGTCCTGGTATTTTTCAAAACATAAAAATGACACACATTTTTGGAATCATCACTCCCAGGCATCATTGCTACAGAATTAATGGCACCTTGTGTGAAAGCAATTTATGAGGATATTTACCAAAATGATGCTTATCTTAAAAACTGGATATCCTTTGAATATCCGTCAGCAATGGAATAATATACTCACACAACGCAATATATAGCAGTAGTTTTCCAAAAAGTCCCTAAGACATTAGAGAGCAAAAAACAGGAGCAAAAATTGGAGCAGAGAAAGAGAGCAAAATTATTAAAAATTAAAAAAAATTTTATTGTGTCTATGGTGTGCTGACTTGCCCTTTTGTATACCACTCGGCTCTTTTTCAGTCAGTCCCTGCTCTCCAAGGGAGTATAAACGAAAAGAATCAAGTTACAAGCTGCTGCATTTATTTTAGAAACACACGTGCTAACTGGGGCTTCCCTTATAGCTCAGATGGTAAAGAATCCGCCTGCAATGCAGGAGATCCCAGTTCAATTCCTGGGTCAGGAAGATCTTCTAGAGAAGGGATAGGCTACCCACGCCAGTATTCTTGGGCTTTCCTGGTGGCTCAGCTGCTAAAGAATCCCCCTGCAATATGGGAGATCTGGGTTCGATCCCTGAGTTGAGAAGATCCCCTGGAGAAGGGAAGGGCTACGCCCTCCAGTATTCTGGCCTGGAGAATTCCATGGACTTGACAAGAGTCAGATACAACTGAGCAACTTTTCCTTCACACATACCAACTACAGCTATTTGCATACAAATACACAGAAATGAAACTCAAAGGGTTCCTGAGGAACACGTAGATTATTCTTTCTCTTTTTGGTTTGACTTTTCCCCCTTATAATCGATGCTGCTGAAGTGAGTGCTGTTTCTTTCTGATTTCAAATATATTGCGATATAATTTCATCCTATAAATTGCACCTACTTTGAGTGTATGGTCAGAGGAGTTTTGACAAATATGTACATCTGTATAATCATCGCTGCAATCAAGACATAGAACATCATCCCTAAAAGTTTCTTTGAGTCTCTTCCCAGTCAACCCCCCCACCAAGGGCCAGTAACTATTTTCTGCTTTTTACCACTATAGATTAAATTATATTTTCTAGATCGTCATGGAAATAGAATACAGAGTACGGACTCTTCATCCTGCATAAAGACATTGAGATTCATCAATGTTTTGCATACATCAGTTAGTTCACTCCTTTTTGTTGCTGATTAATTAATTTCATTGAATAAACGTGCTTAGTCACGTTGACTCTTCTGACTCCATGGACTGAAGCTCGCCAGGCTCCTCTGTCCATGAGATGTTTCAGGCAAGAATACTAAAGTTGCCATTTCCTCCTCCAGAGGATCTTCCTGATCCAGGGATTGAACCCACGTCTACCTCCGTTGCAGGAGGATTCTGTACCTGCTAAGCCATCAGGGAAGCCCGTCTGAATATACTATGAGTTGTATATTCATTCAATTTCTGGTAGATTTTTGGGTTGTTTTAAGTTTTTGGCTATTAGGAATAGAGTTGCTATGAACACTCAGGTACTAGTATTTGTGTGCACATATGTTTTTATTTATCTTGGCGTCTCTCTCTCTCTCTCTTCTAGAGATAGAGTGAAATTATTCGCAGAAGCCTCCCAGCAGATTTTCATTTATGTAGCACTGGCTACTCATGCTTCATCTTCACACCCCCAATCCAATTACTGGAAAGAGGGATGCGGTCACTTTGAAGCAGTCAGTTCTCATCCTTTGAAGCTGGGGGCTGAGGTCCTTTCTGGATGGAGCAAACTTCCTCCTGAAATAAAATCAGGGTCCCACAAACACAGGGAAAAAGGGAGGGATGGCTCTTGGGTAGGAAGTCAACACGTCTGTCTCTGCACTTTCTCCATGAGTGTTTTTCCTACAGAATACGGTAGTAGCCTTCCGTGTATATATCACAGCAAGAGCCTTTCCTCAGCATGAAGGTGCTTACGCAGATCTGTGGCTGACAGATCCTCAACTCAGTCCTAGAAATAAGCCCAGAGAGGAAAGCATATAAAAATCCGTGACAGAGACTTGCCCCGAGGAATAGGCTGTGAGGGAGAGAGTCATCTGCAGAGACTTTTACCAACTGCTCGCCAGATGTGGGCCTGCCCTGGGCGGAGGCACAGCTGCTCTGCCCCACAGTAAATCAGATGCGAGAGGCAAGCACCATCTGGCACAGAAGCTTGGCAGAGCCGGGGAAGAGAAGTTAACTCGCATGTGAAGTTACGATTATTGTGGATTTGCAGGAGCGGAGGTGCGACACCTGCAGCCAGGTGAGAAGCCTCCTTCCCCCAAGGGGCTCCACTGCTGCTGCGGCCTCAGGGCGGCCAAGCAGGGCCCTCTCCCCCACCCAGCACCGCTCTCCCAGTCTGGGGAGTCAGGGCTGGCCGCGCTAGAGCAGATCTGGCCCTTTAAGCAGCCCTCACCTGACACTTCTTCCCGACATCAACCCTCCTTGGGTTCTCTTCCCAAGAGCTGGTCTCCCTTACTTGCCGAAGGGCTTCCCTGATAGCTCAGTTGGCAAAGAATCCACCTGCAATGCAGGAGACCCCGGTTGGATTCCCGGGTCGGGAAGATGCCCCTGGAGAAGGGATAGGCTACACAAGGCCAGGCTACTTGCCAAGCTTCTCAAATGCGGGGACCAGATCCTCCTCTGTTTCCTCTCTCTGCTCTTAGCATCCTGCCTTGAGCAAAGTAGGTGCTCAACAAGCAAAAATGTCCTTGGCACAGGTCAGGACAAGAGGGAAGGATTGTGGCGGTAACGTTTCCACCTTCTGCTCTCTGCATCCTTGTCTAGAAAACCGTTTGGTGGCTCAGAGGTAAAGAACCTGTCTGCCAGTGCAGGAGACAGGTTTGATCCCTGGCTCAGGAAGATCCCCTGGAGAAGGAAATGGCAACCCACTCCAGTTTTCTCGCCTGGGAAATCCCATGGACAGAGGAGCCTGGCGGGCTACAGTCTATGGGGTCGGAAGAGAGTCAGACACGAATTAGCGACTAAAACAAACAACCAGATGATACTTGTTGGTTGGTAATATCTGAGAAGGATGCTGGTGTGGAGCCGTACACCAAGATCACAGAGAGCAGAGCCCAGAACCAAAGTCATCTTTGGAACTGACTGAGCCCCATTGCCAAAAGCCGCCCTGGTCCTTACCAGCCAGCTTGCTGACCCCATATTATGAAAAATACCCACCCTGGCATAATGCCCTAACCAAGCACCCAATGCCACCCTTCCAGCAGGGATTTCCTTTGTCTCGAGGCTGTGAAAATTGGCTACTAACCCAGGAAAAGCATCGGCTCCCTCTTGAGCCGGCCAGCTGTCCTAATAGTCGGCCCTCTTTAGCCTGTCAGGAGGCTGGCCCATGGTGCTGGCAGTGCCCTCTTTATCTCTGCTCTTTGTTCTTAACAAATTCACTCCTTCCTCCAATACTCTGTGTCCGGAAAGTCTTTTCCAGCCCACGGTTGGACTCCCGTGACACCCAGCAAGTTCTTCCTTAGTGAAACTTTCAGTCTGTAACCCTGGCCCTGAAACATCTTGGTTGCCCTAATTCTCCATTGTCCACTACTAAGAGTCATAAATGGAACTGGAAGGCCCCTTGGAGGTGAGCATTTTACAGACAGAAGCCCAGAGCTGGAGGTCTGGCTCAGGCCATGTTGCTAGCGGGTGGCAGAATAGACGTGCTGTGCTCAGTCACTCAGTCGTGTCCAATCCTTATGACCCCTTGGACTGTAGCCCACTGGGCTCCTCTGTCCATGGGATTCTCCAGGCAAGAATACTGCAGTGGGTTGCCATGCCCTCCTCCAGGGGATCTTCCCAACCCAGGGATCGAACCCAGGTGTCCCACATTGCAGGTGGATTCTTTACCATCTTGAGCCACCAGAGAAAGGCAAAAAAGATTGTCTACATTATTTCTTATAACCCACCTTATTCTTGCAAACGACTTAGTTTACAAGGTTAACTAAAGCACAAGATAGCAAAATGACGATGAAGAGCAAAAACAGAAAGCAAATAGCTTAAGAAGACCTGGGAATGAAGTCAAAACAGAAACATATACCAAGAAGACTGCAAACCACAAACTTGGCTCTAAAGATATGTTTGTTAAAACAGAGGAGATCAGGTCAGACACAGAATCCACGATATGCATGAAAGAAAAATAGCCCAGAAACGTCCAGCCCTTGTTGGTGCCAGTGCCTAACAGGCATCACCTATAAAAATAGCTTTGTGTGTTATAATGAAAGTCCTCAACAATATTCCAAAGGAGTACAGAAAAAGCTCCCCTGAGTGCAGGGCTGGTGGCTGATGTAATATGTCCCAGAAAATAGCATTTTATTGTGGGCATGGGGGAGACTGAAAATCAGAGCCAGGATCTGTAGTTGAGGGGAAAAGCTCGCCAAACTGAAATGTGAGAAAATTTTAATTCAGAGTCGGGTGACATCAGAAGTACAGTAATAATTACTGTTCGTAATTATGACCCAGAGGCACTGTAGATCCTAAAGTATCTTCTGAATCCTCTAAGAGAAGTTTTCTAAAAAAAAGTTCAATCTGGTTTCTTGTAATTCAGCACTTAATTAGGAACTGTCATCTGTTCTAGCTGCTGCTTAATGTATTTGTTTTATCCCCTTCAATTAGACTGTCATTTCTTGGAGGGCTTTGGTCCACGTAGAGAGACCGAGTACCACGTCACTTAACAAATGCAATACGGGTCCTTTAGGTTGACTGTGGAGGGGAAATCTCTCCATAAGGAGGGACAGCTGGACTTTTCAGTTGATTCTTCTGAGCTCTGTGAATGCATAGTGCTTCTGTCTCAGGAGTGGGAGGGTACTGATCTCTCTATTGATATCGTCCCTTTATTCCAGTCCCGTAGTAGCTTTGAGAATGATCTGGAATATTAAATAAGACCTCGTAAAAGGCTTGGGGAAAATAATTACAGTTAGTGACCTGAAACCAAAGAATCTAAGTTACCACTACCGACATCACACAGGGACCAAAAGCCCAGATTTTGGAGTCAGACTACCTGGGTTCCAATTCCAGACCCACCATTGGGCAGGTTACTTAACCTCTCTGTGCCTCATTTTCGACAATAGTGCTACTTATAGAGGCGTGTGAGGATTAAGCAAACACTTCCAACAATGTCTATACAGAGTAAATATGTGCAGACGTCTAGTATTATAACTGAGCACTTTTCATAGTCACACACTTCACGCGTATTAACTAAGTCTCCACGTAATGCCCTAATCCAGTGGTTGTCAAAGGTTTTGGTCTCAACCTCTTTATGCTCTCAAAATTGATTAAGATTTTTAAAGACTATGAAAAATTTATCAAGATAACACCCTAGCCTGTGTTGCCAGAGCTCTTACTGGCCACAGAGATCTTGGCCTGATCCCAAGCCCACTGTAGCGTGAACACTGCCTAATAACGGGGGTCCCCTCTCCTCTAGCTGGTTGTCAGATAGGTTGGTGACTGTGAGTTGGTCCCTTCTAGAGAGGTGAGTTGCTTGAGGCATTATCCATGCATCTCAGACCCTTATATGCTTCTCTTTGCCCACGGAGTCCATACGTCCGTACGTCTGTGACTGTAGTCACCACTCACATGTCGATCTTTATCTTGCCCACAGGGCTTCCCTGGTGGCTCAGTGGTAAAGAATCTGCTTGCCAGTGAAGGAGAGACAGGTTCAATCTCTGGGTCAGGAAGATCCCTTGGAAGAGGAAATGGCAACCCACCCCAGGATTCTTGCCTAGGAAATCCCGTGGACAGAGGAGCCTGGCAGGCTATAGTCCATGCAGTCTCAAAAAGTTGGACACAACCCAGTCACTAAACAACAGCAATCCTGCCCACAGCAGTGTTCAGTTGGGAACAAGAAGTACAAGCTAGGGATGGTGGCAGTGGCAAGAAGTATAAGCAGCTAGGGATGGTGGCAGTGGTAATCTTGTGGGATAAAGACACACAAAAGCCCAAGGCAAGTCGATATATAGAGTGATTCTTCAAAGCCATATTATTTTGCTGTAGTCAAAGAAAAAAAAAAAAGAATAAATATGCCTGTGCCTCACCGACCAGAATTGACAAATGTTAATCTTCTGTCGTATTCCTTGCAGATCTACTTAAATAAATGAAATAGGACATCACAAACAAGACTGAAGTCTCTCTAAGCTATGTCCTTTAAGGATTCACTTCAGGGTTATGTTGAAGGATGGCAGTGAGGGAAGGGCAGGGAAGGACAGTTACTCTCTCCTCCTCCCCGCCGTTCAGCTCTCCCCAGACTTGACTGTCCCATTCAGCAAACAGAAAGCACAGCCAGTGCATAAATGCTCCTTAGAAGGCAGTTTAGCAGCTGATCTTTCCCCAGTCCACACCAGAACCACTCCACATCCCAATATGCCAATTGCACGCATGACTCTTTTTAAAGGAGATCTGGAAACTGGTGCAGGGGTTCCAGAGGCCACTGTGGCTCTGACGGCTTCCTGGGTGGGGTGGCCTTGAATGGCAGGGGCACAAGGTGAGGGGCAGGGTGGGGGTAGCACTCTTGGGGAAAAAGAAGTGGGCCAAGTGGGTGGTGCAGTGGTGGGGGAAGACTGGAAGAATTTAAAGGCAGTAGAGAGGGCATACTTTGATTTGTCCATCTCTCTCTTTCACAATTGCGTGTAAGAGAGGCTAGTACACTCAGGAGATCAAATCAGTCAAAACCAACCTTGAATATTCACTGGAAGGACTGATGCTGAAGCTGAAGCTCCAATCCTTCGGCCACCTGGTATGAAAAACTGACTCACTGGAAAAGACCCTGATGCTGGGAAAGATTGAAGGCAAAAGGAGAAGGGGGCAACAGAGGATGAGATGGCTAGATGGCATCACTGATTCAATGGACATAAATCTGAGCGAACTCCAGGAAGTGGCAGAGGACAGAGGAGCTGGGTGGGCTACAGTTCATGGGGTCTCGAAAGAGTCGGATATGACTTAGCAACTAGACAACAACAGCAAATTGGAAACTATGATTTTCCAGATCTAGTTGCATTTCATGGGGATTTTGATGCTCCTTATAAACTGAGTTTCTGTGCACTGCCCATGCCTGTTCATTCTCCTTTTTCTGGCTGGAGTTATGGGGCCTTAGCAATGCCCACACGGATGACTTGGTCAAGCAAATTGGCAGTTGTCTGAGTCTGTAGTCAGGAGTAAGAGAGAGCACAAACAAGCCAGTCTTGCTCTTTTTTTCTTCCCAATCTCTCCAGCTACAGTAAATCAAGCTGCCTGACAATTTTTTTTTCCTGCTGCATCTGAATCTAATGCCCTCAGCCTAGAAATGTCCATTATATCACTCAGCACATGGCAAGAGCAATGGGTGTCTCTGATTAGTGAAGCTGAAGAGCAGAAATGAATCACCAGACCTTTGTATTCTAGAACATGGGTCTAGGATGAGTGAATGCAGGAGGTCGGTCAAAACACAGCACCGGTGACTCAATTCTTAAATGATTTAAAATCAACATAAGCCTGGGGACTTACTGTGAATAAATATCACCATTTAACAGGCAATAAGGAGAGGGGTGAGGTGGTAGGGCTAGGGAAGGGGCTGGGAAGACACCTGGTCCTGGTGACCTTTTGCTCAGATTCCCTCACTGTAAAATGAAGCCGCTCGTCATGATCTGCTCTCAGGAGGCTGTCACTGTGAGCCATGTAATTTAGAAAGGGGCTGGCTGCTCTTGCTAAGTTGCTTAGTTGTATCCGGCTCTTTGGGTCCCCATGGACTGTAGCCTGCCAGGCGCCTAGCCTGTGGAATTCTCCAGGCAAGGATACTGGAGTGGGTTGCTATGTTCTCCTCCAGGAGATCTTGCCGACCCAGGGATCAAACCTGCATCTCTTACATCTCCTGCATTGGCAGGGGGGTTCTTTAGCGCCACCTTGGAAGCCCCAAAGTCAGGCTTCTCTGTCCGTGGAATTTTCCAGGCAAGAGTACTGGAATGGATAGCCATTCCCTTCTCCAGGGGATCTTACAACAAATTAAAGGCAACTTCACAGCATCAAGCATTGGGCTTTATACCATGCAAGGAGGAAACAGCAGACATAGTCTCCAACTAAACTTCCAACCAGGGATGCAGGAATGACTCCGACTCTTCTCAGAAAACGGGAAAGGGTATAGGGGCTCTTACGAGCCAACTGGAATAAAAGATAGCAGGCTCAACATTCTATCATTTGAGGATCAGGTAGAGAAGGAGAGAATTCTAAGGACATCTTCAGAGTGGAAGAAAGGGCAGGAATTTGCATAAACTAATAATAGGCTTAGAAGGACATATAAAGGCTGCTGGATCCAATCCCAATCCAGATTATCTACCCCACTCATTCCATCAGCTGACTGTCATGTCTTTGCTTGAAAGCTTCCAGTGACAAGGAGTTTCCACCTCTCAAGGAAAACTAAGATCATGGTGTCTGGTCCCATCACTTCATGGGAAATAGATGGGGAAACAGTGGAAACAGTGGCAGGTTTTATTTTTGGGGGCTCCAACATCACTGCAGATGGTGACTGCAGCCATGAAATTAAAAGACGCTTACTCCTTGGAAGGAAAGTTATGACCAACCTAGATAGCATATTAAAAAGCAGAGACATTACTTTGCCAACAAAGGTCCGTCTAGTCAAGGCTATCATTTTTCCTGTGGTCATGTATGGATGTGAGAGTTGGACTGTGAAGAAAGCTGAGTGCCGAAGAATTGATGCTTTTGAACTGTGGTGTTGGAGAAGACTCTTGAGAGCCCCTTGGACTGCAAGGAGATCCAACCAGTCCATTCTGAAGGAGATCAGCCCTGGGATTTCTTTGGAAGGAATGATGCTAAAGCTGAAACTCCAGAACTTTGGCCACCTCATGTGAAGAGTTGACTCATTGGTAAAGACTCTGATGCTGGGAGGGATTGGGGGCAGGAGGAGAAGAGGACGACAGAGGATGAGATGGCTGGATGGCATCACTGACTCGATGGACGTGGGTTTGGGTGAACTCCGGGACTTGGTGATGGACAGGGAGGCCTGGCGTGCTGCGATTCATGGGGTCGCAAAGAGTCGGACACGACTGAGTGACTGAACTGAACTGAACTGAAGGTAGCCTTTCTTCCTTTGAGTATCTTGCATCTTGATAGATTGTTTACTGACTCTCTGTCATGAAACATTGTTGCAATAACTCCACCTGTCTCCTAAGCCATCCTCTTTGGATATGCCCAGTGGTCTGGGTCCCTGGTGAGGTGTATCACTCAGCGCTCTAGAGGGAGCCTAACCACCTGTCAGCAGCCTGGGTCCCGACCCCGTTTGTCCCACCCTCACCTGTGTGCTGTTCAGAAGGAGGGTGAGGCAGGGAACCTGGTGTCGATGACGGCTTGGTAGGTGAGACAGGGCCCTGCCTGTTAAGCTGTCACCTCCACCCTCACCCTTTACCTTCTCTCGGCGCGGGGTGTAGGCCTGGTTTTTGTGTTTGTGGTCATTGCAGAGTTGAACATTCTGCAGATGCTGGTTGATGATACTAGTCTGAAACTCTCCCGGGTGAGTGCTGACAGGGTCGCAGCAGGTCAGGAGGTATGTCCCAGCCCCACACTGTCTCTGTAGTGCAGCGGCTCTGCAGGGCGGCCCTTGAACCAGCAGCATTAGGCCTTCTTAGAACCGGGACCACATTAGAAACGCGAACTACGGTGGTGTGGCAGTCCGAGCAGTGGCTGGAAAAGAATTTCCAGACACAGAGTATTTTAGAAAAGAGAGAATTTATTGAACACGAAGGGCTGAGGTAGTGAGGGGCTCTGCGAGGACAGTGGGCTGACTTCCTGACAGATCAGGGGGCGCGGACCCCTTCTGTGGGCTTGCAGCCAGTTTTTATAGTCTCGGGACAAAGAAGACTCCAATGGGGAGGCGAGGCGTGAAGTCATGGTTAGGGGGTCTTTTGGTACCCACTTGGCCTAAAGTGGAGACGGGAGCTGGCTGGTTAGGGACAGGGTGGCTCGTGACAATGGTTACCATGAGCTTGGCTAATTCTGGATATATTGCCCTTGACCTCCACCTAGGGCTCCACGTATAGGGACCTCACTCCAATCCTGTTGTATCGGATACTTCTGGGCTGCAGGCCCAGCAATCTATTTTAACAAGCCCTCCTGGTGATTCTGATTTGAAGCCCACAAATAGAGGGGAAGCTGTTGCCCCACCCACCCCCACCCCCCATGTGTAGCCTGTATGCTCATTCCTAGCTGCCGTAAGGCTGCCGAAGCCTCCAGAATGGGTCCCTTCTCATGAGAATTACCCCCACCCTGACAGAAGCCTCCTTGTTATGGAAGGTAATGAAACGTACCCCCTTTTCTGTCCAGAAATCAATGACTGATACAAGGTAGGAAAGGCTGGCTTGTTGTCTCCAGAGAGGCCCAATCTGTGCTCCCAAGCTCCCATGAGACCAGGCTGAAACAGACCACCACTGTGCTGAAGCTCCCTTTCTCTGCGGTCTCCTGCTGGCTTCTCTCCTCCTCTGAGAGCATTTTCTCAATAAATGATTTTCGCGAGACTCCCCATCACAAGCTGTGCTGCTCAGCAACTTGACTCAATCACCCATGTGAGTTAAGACCGTCACCCAAGAAAAGGGAAGAATCCAAGGATTTATGAAGATGTTTTAGAGTCCCATATGGGGACCTAAACTTATCTAGATAATTAGGAGAATGTGCTTTTTACTAGCTTTTGCATGTAGACGTGGCCTGAGAGATGCTCCGCCGGATGCACAGGGAGGAGCTCCATGGACGGAGTGGTGACCCTGAATTTCTTTGGTGCAGGAAGATGGCTGACCCAGGGCGCAGCCTTCTTGCTGGACTTCATGGGCTTGTTCTCACCCTCCAGTGAGGCTGGTGATAAAGGGCTTTTGGTAGATAAGCAGAAAGAATCACAGGGAGGCTAAGTGCTGGCAGAGAGTCAGCTGCTGAATAAAATTGAGACTCCATTCTCACTCCCTTATTCACCATTACCACCAGCTCAGCCTTTCCTCTGAGGTTCTAGTGACATTCTTTAGCAGCACCTCAACACTACTTTCCTGGAACTGATAGTGAGAAAGTTTGGCACAACAGGCTTAATAAAATAAGGGCTTCTTCACAGATGGTGCACTGGTAAAGAATCCGCTTGCCGATTCAGGAGACTCAGGAGACACAGGTTCAGTCCCTGGGTGGGGAGGTTTCCCTGGAATAGGAAACGGCAACCCACTTTAGTATTCTTGTCTGGAAAATTCCAATGGACAGAGGAGCCTAGCAGACTATATACAGGCCATGAGGTGGCAAAAGAGTCGGACACGACTGAACTCACACGCATTCATGCATTCCTAGGAATGACAGGGAGAACATTTGGCCAAGCAGACAGATTCAATAAAATAAGAGGCTACTATCACATGCTAGCAGCCGAAAGGCAGAGTTAGTAGCATAATAAGCGAGCCAGTGCTTTCATCAGCTTCACTGTTTGCTGTGTTTGCCTGGAACAAAGTGGAGGTTTGACAGCTCTCTGGAGTGTTCCGGCCACGTGGCTTCGGGTATCAGCGGGGACTAAGACCACATCAAGTCTCTAGAGGTAGTGGGCTCACACACTTCTGGTGCTCACAGATTCCTATGGGGAGGGGTGGAGTTATGTCCCTGGTTGGGGGTCTTTTGGTACCCACTTTGCCTGGTGTGGAAACGGGAGCTAGCTGCTTAGGGACTGAGACAGGAAGATGGGGAGGGCCTCGCCTTCAGAAGGTAAGGAGACGTTACACATGGTCAGGCTGGGACAACTTCTGCCTTCTCTGAGCACTCGCTTGACTAGCTGGGTGGATAGGATGCTGAATTTCTCGGTCCCTTCTGATGCTGCAGGCATATTTAGCCCAGACCCCCTGTGGCAAAGTCTGTTAACTTGTAGATGCAGAGTCTGTTGGCTGTGGAGTGTAACCACGACCTTTTGTGCTTGGCTCAGTGAATCATGCTATTCAGCAAGTGCTTTCATTGAATCCTCATTATGTACCAGACAATGCACCAGGTACTGGGGATGGAGAGATGAAAGACGCAGACAGTCCTTGATTTCATGGGCTGGCGGGGGCTGAGGAGGGGGCAGCATAGGTGAGGGACAGTTTGGTAAGTGTTGAGGAAGCCCACAGCTGGTGGCTGGGAGAGGGGCTGGCGTGATCCGTGAATAATTCTGATGGATAAGAAGAAAGGGCTGGAGAAGAGGAAAAGCCTGGGGTGGGGACAGAGGAAGAGGAGCTGAAAGTCATTGCAGGCAGCGGGATCAGGGAGCAGGGTGAAACACAAGCAGATTCTTCTGGCCAAAGCGCCGGGTGGGTGTTGGAGTGAGAGTGGGGGGGTGTAGGGGTGGGATGGAGTAGCGGGTGGACCAGGAAGGGACAGCAGCAGGGTCCAGCTTGGGGCCAGAGGCAGGGCCAGAGGACTGGGGGTCTGGGATGCCATGGAGCACTGCGGACTTTATCCAAAAGGCTGTGGGAAGTCAGGAGGGCAGTAATCAGAGGAGTGATGAAAGCAGGTTTTAGAAAGGGTCTTCATGACCAGCACGGAGGATGAACAGAGGGAAGCCGGTAGTGAATCCAGGGTGAGCAGGTTGGAGACTCACGCTGCAACCCGGGAGAGAAGCGACGAGAGTGTGGCTAAGGTGGTGTGCCCTCACTTCGGACCAGAGTTTTTTAAAATCTCAACTCTTCCCAATAGTAGCTGTGTGACCTGTGACGAGTTACCGCACTCCTTCAAATCTCACTTTCCCCATACGTAAGCCGGTGACGTAGTCGATAAGTTGTGCCGGACTTGCGACCCCATGACTATGGCCCTCCAGGCTCCTCTGTACTCGGGAATTCCCAGGCAAGAATACTTCTGTAAAGGGCTTGGTGCAGTGCGTAAAACACAGTGATCACTAAAAACTGGAGTCCTTACTCTTATTCTTTTGCATCCATCCTCATTTGGACAGTCCCCCTGAAAGCAAGCACTGAAACAAAAACTGGAGTGCAGGAAGTTTGTTTGGGAGCTGATCCCAGGAAGCACAAGTGACTGAGTGGGGAAAGAGACAGGCAGTGAGAGAGTTGCCACCCAGGTTTGGATTCTCTTGCGACCCTCAGGGACACTGTACAGAACACAGCTCAGAGTTGTCCTTCCAAGGGGTGGGAAAGCCGGGGTGTTTATCCACCAACGCCTGTCCCTGATAAGCTGAGGGTTGCCTCTGTAGGTCTTAAATCCCTGGTGCTTCCAGACTTCTCTGTACACAGTTTGAATAAACTTCTGTGGGCCCAAACACTGGTGGGGCCCCAAGCTCTCAGCAAAGTCTCAGGCTGCAGAGGCCAATGTCTGGATGGAGACTCACATGGCAAGCAGAAGCTGGAGCGAACACAGAGGGCTGCGGCGGGGATGTAAGCAGGGCTTCCTACCTGCTGCAGTGGAGTGAAGGAACAATTCAACAGTAGCTGGGAAATGGAATCACTGGATCTTGGTGAGCAGAAGTAAGAAATTCGGTGGCATCTTAAAATGACTTTACTGTTTGGTCTAAATACTTAAAATGACTTTAATATTTGGTCTAAATACCAAGTATTTAGCTTGGTCTGAAAAATGCAGAGTTTAAAACAGTTGCCAGAGGGGTAGTTTTTGGTGGCCGAGAAGGGAGAATGATTTTGGTTTGGACGTGTTGAGTTCGAGGTATCTGAGATCTAGCCAAGGGTCATACTGGATTGGCAAATGGAATTTTCCTAATTCCCCATTAAACTATGCAGGCTTCACTTTGATATGTTGAACTTTCTGAAACAAGTTTTATGGGAGCAAACCTTGCATTCTGCTGATGAGTGACGATTTTCCCTGCCCCTGCCGCAGAAGCGCATTTAATCTGGTGGCTTACGTGATGGCTTTTAAACCAGCCTGTTGTTTCTTTCTGCCTGCTGTTCTCTTATTAGGTGACTTTGAACCTGTTGGCGAATTCCACTGCAGATTATTTCCCTCTGAAGAAATGGAATGATAAATACTCTCTTGAGTTGTTGCATAGCTGTTGAAAACTAGACAGCATTTTCAAAGCCCTTTGGAATTGTTGCAAAGCACAGTGCCCCATCAAGTACTATATTACTTTGCTTCAGTTTGCCTTCGAAACTTAACAGCGTTCCAATTATCCTGTGGTTACTGAATCCAGGACTAAAGTGAATATGCTTATTTTCTAAAGTAGAAGTTTTAGATGATAAAAGCTTGTATTTGCCAAGTGCGATAAACCAGATATTTAGCTAATTGTGGCACGGAACTCGTCCTGATTTTATATACATGCATATTTCTTCCTCTCCATGTACATGTATATTTGTATCTAGAGACATGCATCCTGTTTTCGCTCTATTTCAGAATGTATTTTTCAATAGATGTGGAAACCACTTACATTTTAATTTTCTGAAGTGGTTTCTTTGATGGATATTTTATTATAGGAAGTGTAGGACATCCAAGTCAATGGGGCCAGACATAAAAAGTGAGATAGGTAAAGTCTGGCTCTAGTTCTCTATCAAGGTGACCTCCCACGTCCCCAAGCGCCTTCCAGATCCCAATGTCCACTGTGGAGTTACTCCAGGGTTGTAGGCCTCCACCTCCAAAGACGGATTTGTGGAACCATCACAAACCTGAGGGCTATACTTGCTTGAAGAGTGCTGCTTGTAAAGCCATACTTGCTTTAGCCATACTTGCATATGAGGCTCTGGTCTCCACAGTGAAACTGGAAGAGACGAAGATTGCAAACCCTTCTCTGAACAAGACCAAACATCCCGAGTCTGTTTTCTCTTCCTGAGTGGATGGATGTGTGTGTTAGCCGCTCAGTGCTGTCTGACTCTTTGTGACCCCATCGACCATAGACTGTCAGGCTCCTCTGTCCGTGGGATTCTCCAGGCAAGAAGCCTGGAGTGGGTAGCCAATCCCTTCTCCAGGGGATCTTCCTGACCCAGGGATGGAACCTAGGTCTCCTGCATTGCAGATAGGGCTGCACTAATATAGTAGAGACTGGCTCCAGAGGAAGGCAAGAAAGGAGGAAGACAGGATGTTTTACTATAGGCCAGACATGGTCCTATGTGTTCTGCATGTATATTATCCCATTTAACTTAATAAAGCAATATACTTCCTGACAAACATGCTTGAGAATTAGCATTTCTCAAGGAAAAACAGAGCGCTTCTTTCCTCTAGCTCTTGTTTCTCTGAGAGTTACTTTGGTAACTCTTAGATGAGTACCCTTGTACCCTTCTCTCTCTCTCTCTCTCTCTCTTTTTTTTCATTTAGACAATTTTAAGGGCTGAATTTTGTTTTAAATTTTTTCTTTTTAAGTTCCAAGCAACTTCAGGTCTTGTAATGGTCATTCCTCTAGGGAAAGATAGGACAGTAAAGTCAAAGAGATTTTGAAAACGAAATCTAGAGGGGATTGAAACAAGTTTGCAGAGCACAAAATAAGATAACGAAATAAGACGACAATGACACTATTTTGCTTTTGAAGGAGAAGAGCTGGCAAATGCATTCAGAGATTGGACGCTTTTAGGCTGCTAATAAGGGATTATTCATTTTTCTGCTCTGCGTTTGAAGAGACTGGCTCAAGAAGAAAGCTTTGGATGTTGGAATGGGAGGTCTAGCTGGGGTCTGGCCACATCTAGCATTTTGTTCCAGGAGCTTAGGTCTGTCTGGGCTGTTTGAGCTCGTCAAGTGCATTTTCGGCTCAACTGCTGGCAGAAACCACTGAACTCTGCACAGGCCATGAGGAGCAGGGCGCTTGTGTGTGCCCACCCTGCTGCTCAGCTTGGAGCCACCACTGGTTTCAATTAGGACTTCAACAGGCAGCTTTGAGGGCTCCACTATTCATTACAGAGCCTCACTCTCTATAATTAGTAATAAAGGAACACAGGCACTTCACAAATATAAAGTGCTAAACAATAATCAGGCAGTAAAGGCAGTGCATTGGGACTGTTCTACTTAACTCTTTGTTTTTTTCAAGTTAAAAAGAAAAAGAAATTCATTATTTCATTTTATTTTATTGCCTTGAATAATCTTGGTTAAATCTTATCCTGGCCACTTACTAGCTTCGTGACTTTTGGGTGTTTTACCTAAATTGTGTCCCTGCTTCCTTATCTGTACAGTGGAAATAATGATAGTTCCCATCTCATGGGGGATGTTTGAGGATTAAGTGAGATGCAGAGTATCTTTGTAAGGAGCTCCACTCATATAAAAGCTCATTCAGGCAATGTTAGCTCTCATTATTAATTTCTAATAAAATGAATGCACAGAGGATAAGACAGGTGTAAGTCTTTAGTGTGTGTGTTTAAAAACCTTCATTACGTACATTTTCAAACACAAATACACACACATAATCCCATGCTAGCACTGACCACGACCAGTATGTTTTCAGTCTGTGTCATGTAGCCTTGTGCTTTCCTCCAGACTATTGTAAAACACATCCCAAGCATCATTTCACCCATAAGTTTGAGTTTCTTTTTGGTATTGAAATCCTTAATATTTGAGCTAAGAGCTTCTCGGGACTATCTCATCTTAATCTTGAACCCCAGTTCTTAGGAGCTATACCAGTTAGTAAAAGCTTTACAGAGGTTTGCTTAATTAGTGAAAGAACAGTCCAAACTCAGTTTTCCTCCACTTTTTAGTAGATGCTCCGTAAACATTTGTTGAGTAAATCAATGAGGGCAGGAATTTTATAGCATGCCTGACATATACGGAGAGGCATTTGTTTTACAAAAGCAACCAATATACTTGACTGAGATGCCAATACTTGCAATCCCACAGGTTTAAAGTTGCTGTGAACACTAATAATGCCCAAATAATTAGCACTTGAAAAAAAGTTTAATTCTGCTACTCAGATTATTTGTGAAAGCCTGACTGTAGGCAACTGTAGGAAAAGCAATTAGCAGATTCTTCAAACACATGACAAATCCTTTATTACTGTGCTTATAAGTGACACGGTTTACAGAAAACCAAATGTAATTAAATAACAATTGAAATCTACCACAGACTCAAGATATACAAGTTATACTTGGCCAGGCAAAACTTCTCAAACACTAGGTTGTTTCAGGTGAAAGATAAATTTCCATTAAGTAATCCCAACATATTTTTTTTTGTCTAACAGACAGTTCCTTTGGCAATAACTTCCACTTTCGCTTTTATTATATAAAAATATAACAAAATTTCATTATATACAAACATTACATTACACCATGTACAGGTTAAAAACACTAAGAAAATGGCAAGCCGCAAGGGAAATGAAAGTCAATAGCATGATAAGAAAAAATTAAATACGGCACACATTTCATAAAAATTACATTAACTACATTTTTGTTTGCAAATACCAAACAGTACCAATGTGATTGGAAATAGCTTCCAACAACTTCATTTTAAGGCACATCTTGCATATTTCTATATACAACACTGAAACCGGTCAATAACTTAGGGACGTCTCTGGAGTGGCCTGTGTATGAGTGACAACATGCAGCATGGGTTTATACATTTTCATTGGCTTCCTTCTTTGGGGACAGGTACCTGCCAGGGGGGGACTGATACAAGGGCACCCCGATCTCCTGCAAGTCTGGGAGCCTCCCTGGCCGAGGTGGGGAGAGCAGAGTGGCTGTCCTGTCATAATCTCTGTGCAGCACCTTCTCGTAGACGCTCTGCAGTCCCACGGTCTTGGGCAGCTGGGCCTGGTAGTAGCTGTCCCTGCGCAGAGGATCCCGGGGCAGGGACGTGCTCTTGCAGAAGGTCGACATCTGGGCTGGGGGGTGAGTCGAGGCGTGTGTGCTGGGCCCTCCAGCGCAGGAGGGGCTCCAGCAGCGGTCAGAGTGGCCCAGGAGCTTACACTCCGCGGTGCACGCCCACAAGCCTAACAGAAAAGAGAAACGCAAGCGAGAAACACAAGCACGATGGTTACTGAGGTTACACGAACGGTCAGGGGCAGGGCGGCTGAGAAGGGAAGCGTGTAAGAAGATGAACGCCCTGGTTCTAGATCTGAAATGAGCCCTGTTTCCTGTAAGGCCACCTTAATACGAAGCTACCTACGCTTTAGGGAAGCAATACATAAATAAATAAATTAAAGAATTCCCCCTCTCAGCTAATAACTTAACAGGATGGGGGGTTTATTTAGGCGGTGGCGCTGTCTCAGCGTGGCATTTTGGCATTCACCGTTTGAGGCAGCCTGGAAACCGGAACTCAAGGACAGAAAAATGCGGGGACGGGGGGAGCGGGGGTCTGGGAACCGAGATGCAGAAGAGAGGCGGGAAAGCAAGGGCGGGGCGTGGGGGAGGGCGCGCTGAACCGGCGCGAAGGAGGAGCCCTCACCGCTCTGCATGTGGTTGATGAGGTCCTTCTTCAGAGCGTCCCCGCTGATGTCGGAATCGCTGTCGTTGAAGTCACTGTCCCCTTTGCCGCTGTCTTTGCCGCTGAACTTCTCTGCTTCCCGGCCAGAGATGGTGTTGAAGGAATGTCCCTTCCAGACAGCCACAGGGGGCGCCGGCTCCTTGCCGAAGCCGGGGGAGGCGCCGTAGGGCTGCAGCCAGGAATGGGGGCAGCAAGCAGGGGTGAGGGTTGGACAGAAAACAAAACAAAACAAAACAAAAAAACACAAGTGCGACAGGTTAGGCGTCTCCCGCGCACGCACCCCCAGGCCCCTCCAGTCCCTTCCCCCAGCCTGTCCGCGGGGCACCGAGCGCGGCGCCCGGCCGAAGGAAGGCCTCACCTCGGCGTGCGCGCCGCGGAGCCGCTGCTGCCCCTCGAAGTGACAGGCGCTTTCCCCGGTGGCACCGCCGCCCTCCGAGCCCGGCACTTCCGCCGCGGCGGCGACCGCGGGCGGGGGCGCGTCGGCCGCGGGGCTGCCAAAGGGCGCTTTGCCGCTGCCAGGGAAGGTGAGCACGTCGAACATGTTGGGCCTGGGCCCGGCTCCCCGCGCGGCCTCCTCCGGGGAGCCGGGAGCCGAGGCTCCGCCGCCCGCCGCCCCGGGCCGCTCTTCCCGGCGGGGCCCCCCTTTGCGCACCTCCTTCTTGCGGCGGTTGCAGGTGGTGGCGATGGCGATGATGGCGGCCAGCAGCAGCGTGCAGCTCCCGGCCAGCACGATGATGATGATCAGCGGCGTGTCCCACTGCAGCGCCGGCCCCGACGTCGCGAGCCGCGAGCCGGGCGGGCGCGAGCGCTCCGGGTTCCCCGCGCCTGCCGGCGACGCCAGCCCGCGTCCGCCGCCCGCCGTCACCACGAAGCTGACGGTGGCAGTGGTGGAGAGAGGGGGGCGGCCGCCGTCGGATATGACCAGCAGTGCCCGGAAGACTTGGCCGGGCGGCTCCTGCGAGAGGTCGCCGGTGAGCACGATCTCCCCGGTGCGGCGGTCGATGGCGAAGGCTTCTCGCGGCTCCTGCTGCAGCAGGTCGAAGGCCAGCTCCCCGTTGGCACCCTCGTCTGCGTCCCGGGCCTGCACGCGCGCCACCGTCGTGTCCTTCGCTGTGCGCCCGGGGACCACCACTTCCAGGGAGCCGTTGGCTGGCGCCGGGTGCACCAGGATCGGGGCGTGGTCGTTCTGGTCCAGCACCCGCACTTGCACCAGGGCACTGCTGGAGAGCTGAGGGGAGCCCCCGTCGCTCGCCTGGATGCGCACGTCGAGCTGGCGAAGCGTCTCGTAGTCGAAGCTGCGCAGCGCGTAGATGGCCCCTGTCGCTGGGTCCACGGAGACGTAAGTGGACACGGCTCCCCCAGCCCGGCCCACCTCGGCCTCCAGCAGCCGGTAGGTGACCTGGCCGTTGCGGCCCAGGTCCGGGTCCCTGGCGGCCACCGTGGCCAAGTAGGTCCCGGGCGGGTTGTTCTCGCGCACTGACACCTCGTAGACCGGCCGCGTGAAGAGCGGCGCGTTGTCGTTCTCGTCGCCCACGCGCACCGTGTAGGGCCGCACTGTGCGCAGCGGGGGCGCGCCGCGGTCCTCGGCCACCAGCGTCAGGTTGTACTCGGAGATGCGCTCGCGGTCCAGGGACGCGGCGGTCACCACCAGGTAGCTGCCCGCGTAGGCCGGCTGCAGCCGGAAGTGCTCGTGCCCGTAGAGGGCGCAGCGCACCTGCCCGTTGGCGCCCGAGTCCCTGTCCGAGGTGCTGACCAGCGCCACCAGGCTCTCGCGCGCCGCCCCCTCCGGCACCAGCGAGACGGCGCCCGCCTCTGGCGTCCCAGGCCCGGTCGACGAGGTGGCCTCCGCCCCACCAAGAGCGGCGGCGGCGGCGGGGAAGGGCGAGGCAGCAGGCGCGCCCGGGGCGGCCAGTGGGGTGATGGAGATGTCCGGAGCGTTGTCATTGACGTCGCGGAGCCGCACGATGACCTTGCAGGTGGCGGCGCGGGGCCCGGGGCCGCGGTCCTGCGCCCGCACGTCCAGTTCGTAAGTGTCCTGGCGCTCGTAGTCCACGGGCCCCGCCAGGGTGAGGCGGCCGGAGCGCGGGTCCAGGCGGAAGAGGCGGCGCGCCTCGGGCGGGGTGCGGGCCCCGAAGGCGAACACCACGTCGCCGTTGGGGCCCTCGTCGGGGTCCGCCGCGTCCAGGTCTAGCAGGAGCGAGCCCACTGGCGCGTCCTCAGCCAGCTCCACCTCGGCCACGGCGCCCTGCGGGAAGGCCGGGCTGTGGTCGTTGGCGTCCAGCACTCGCACGCTGAGGGCGGCCGTGGCGGAGCGCGGCGGTCGGCCGCCGTCCTGGGCCACCAGCCCCAGGCTGTAGGTGGCCTGGCTCTCGCGGTCCAGCTCCTGCAGCAGCACCAAGTCGGCGCACTGGGCACCGTCCGCGCGCGTCTGCAGCTCCACGCGGAAGGGGCTGTGGGGCTCGGCTAGGCGCACGCTTTGCAGCCCGTTGGCGCCCACGTCCTCGTCCACGGGCACCTCCAGGGGGATGCGCGTGCCCACCGCCGCGCCCTCGGACACCTCCACGGGAATCTGGGCCCGGGGGAAGCGCGGCGCATGGTCGTTGATGTCCCTCACCGACACCTCCACGTGCACCAGCCGGAACTGCTCCTGGGAGAAGCTGACCACGTCGAAGGCCAGCACGCACTGAGGGGCCTGGCCGCACAGCCGCTCTCGGTCCAGGCCCGCGTCCCCGACGGTCAGCTGCCCGTCGCCCTCGCGCACTCGGATCAGCGAGCTGTTGAACTGCTTCATCAGGCGGAAGCTTGTGTCTCCGGACACTTTCATATGCAGGTCTTCGGCCAGGGTCCCGATGACCGTGCCGGGGGCATCCTCCTCGAAGGTGCTGTATCTCACAGTCTTGCTCTGGGCCACCGAGAGCACCCAGCAGAGGCTGAAGAGCTGCAAGGGGAAAAGGCAGGGGCTGCCCCCGCGCCTGGCTGGACTCATGCCGCCAGCCCCAAGCGCTATTCCAAAACGCTGAGCGAGCGATTTCCTCTGTGGTTTGCAGGTCCGGGCTTGAGTCCCAGGCTCCCAAGTGCACGCTTGTTTTGCGAGCCGTGTGCAGGAGAAGTCTGCAGGCTGCAGCTCCGAAGCTCCGGCGGGCTCGGAGGACGCGTGGATCCCGCCCACACTCGGCACCTTCCCCTTCGCTCTTCGGGCTGGAGCTGTGCGGCTGTGAGCCGCCTCCGCTTTTATAGCCGCCGAAATGCAAATCACCCGACCTGGGCAGCCAATGGCGGCCTGGCTCTAGCGCTGCCGCTACGCCAGCCCCTGACGATCGCTTTACGGTGGAGGGGCTTAGAGGGGAAAACAAGAAAGGGAAAATAGAGAATCTTTCCTTTGTTTCTTTAACTCCTTTGGCTTTTTTCATCTCCTGTCAGCGCTCTGCGTGCAGAGGAGTTGGCACAGGTCGCCGGCGTTACAGGAGCGGATGGTTCTGTTAATTGTGCCCCTCCTGTATCGGCCGCTTGAACCGAGAGCAATCGCACTGGGATTTCGCCCTCATGGCTTGAGACCCCACACCCACTCTGTATTTTTTTTGTTTTTCGCCCCAGAGGCTTTGAAATCGCTCGCGGCCTCCCCTCTCTCTTCAGACTTGCTCTGCCGGCTGAGGCTCAGTTCGCCTTTCTTCCCAACTTCCCACGGCGCTCGGAAATAGCCTCTAGATTGAGGAGCTCGAAGGATAAGGGGAAATTGATTTTATTCAAATTTGTGTACGCAATTGTGTTTTGCTCGTGTGAGCCCCGGTGATCGGAGCTGCCCCTTCCTTTTCAGAAAAGAGCTCTGAGACGTGTTAGTATGCATGTCACTGTCCAAATGGCTTTCTTAAGCCCTGGGCGCTAGCAGGCAAGGGGGAAAAAAAAAAGTTCCAAATAGGATTTAGCATAAGCTTGAGGAGATTTGGAAAGGTTTCAAAGATCAGACTGTATCAAAGGCTTATGAAGCCCTCGTTAGTAGTGGAAATAGAATGGCGTGGCAGGCGATCCCATTGGAGGCCCCAATGTCTGTATTATTTAACTGTGACAAGCTAAGGGGAGAGAAAGTTGAACAGTTTCCACAGCGGAGTTGGGCTAACTTGAATATAATGAGCAAACGCCACATGTATCCATTATGTTCCTCTATTCATCCCCAATCACTGCCATAACTCTCCTGCTAAACGGTGATGGGCGCTGAATTCCACACAATACCCAGCTCGTATTAAAGAGCATTTAGAGAACTCTCCCTCCTGATGCCTTGTTCCGCCTATTTAGAGGATTTTCTTTTTGTTCTAATAGGGCCACTCTGGGAAGCAATACTCATCCCGTTCCAGAAGAACAAAATCACAGCAGGACGCTGAAACCTGGCACGAACCTGGGGGGAAACTTAACCATCTGCCTGCGAAAGTGTGGAGCTTTGGCTTTGCCAGCTCTGAGCTGGGCGGCCCCCCCCCCGCCCCCGCGCCCGGCTGGCCCCAGGCGTACGCTACACCCACAGGTATCCCCCCACCCCCAGCATCCCCGAAGATCTGGGAGATGGGCCTCCAGTCACCCACAAGACAGATTCTTACTGATGCTTATTGAAGAGATTTATTGAGCAGGGTATGCAAATATACACGAAGGACAAGAGGTTAAAAACAAAAGTCACCCACAGGGAGTTTTCTTTATTTTTTCCACGGCGAAAGTCTTGATAAGCAGACTGGAGTTTGTAAATGTTCTTCTGAATCCTGATTATAGTCCTGCTGACATCCTATCTGTGTTTTCCTTCCCCCTAAACCCGAGGGGTTGTATCTGGGGTCTTTTCGGAAGAGATACAAGAGTCTTCCCAGAGCAGGGAGACCGAGGAGCTCGCTGGGCAGTGAGGGTAACGGGGGCTCTGGAGTTGCCAGAGAGCAAAAGATGCAGCCCTAGGCCTCGTAGAAGCTCTTGAGACTTAGGTGGGGGTGCCCTGTGCGGTGGACCGTGCAGCGCGATCGTGCCTCTCGATTCCCTTCCCAAACTGCCCCATCCTGCTGCCCTAGGAACGCCAAAAGCGAAGAGGTTTTAGCATGCATCGGAGACGCAGCCGCGCAGGAACGCGGAAAGCGCGACGCCCCCTACCGGAGCCCGATTTCCAGCTTTCTCTTGCACTTTCCCCCTTCCCACTGCCAGTTCGTAGCTTGCTCGCTCTCTCTCTCTCTGCTCCGGCCCTGGAGAGATTTCTCGGAGAGGATGCACGTTAAAACCCCTTCCCGGCTTCTCCCCGAGCGGGGCTCCCACCCCGGCCTGGGGGCCTGCTGGTGACCTCTGGCACTCCCGGGATCTCGCGCTCGCTCCTCGTCCCATTCCCGGCCGGCACGGACGCCAAGCGAGCAGATTCAGAACTCGGCGTCAGGATAACGGCCTCTCCGGCGTAACCCAGAGAGTTCCGATCCGCCCCGGGCTGCTGCGGGGCGGCAGGGCCAAGAACAGGGGAGGGGGTTAGGGGGCGAATGGATGAGGGCATCGGGGTCCGAGTCGCGGAGAAAAGATCTCTCCAGCGGTTCCCGTGAGTAGACACTTGCCCAGTGGCTGGGAGCCGCACCCTACGCCCGCGCCCCCCTGCGCCCCCCGCACTTGTCGGTACAGGGCTGAACCGTGGGAGCCCAGGGCGCGCTGTTTAAATTTGGGTTTGGGGCTTGGCTGGAGAATGGGAACTCCCCAATATTTTTAGTCAAAGCGCTTGCACGTCATCATGTTCCTTCTGAAGACTGGGATACACAAGGGCGTGCAGGTGGTGGGGTCGGGGACGAGGGAGAAGAGGGAAAGACCAAAGGACGGGAGGAGTGGTATGGAGACGATAGGAGCCAAAAGCATCTCATCCACGGCCGGTTCCTTCGCGGCTCGATCGCCGCGACGCCAGGGAGAGCGGAGCCGGGAGTCGGGAGCCCGGGAGCAGGGCGGCGAGCAGCCGCCGCGGCGGGCGCGGAGGCCTTTCCGAGCTGGGCCGTGGGGGTGTGAAGGCACGCGAGCAGAATGAGACCCTCCGCCGGCAGCCTCCAGATTATGGAAATACGATTTAAACAGCACATCAGCGCCTACCGCACCTCCCCCGGGAAGCAAAATGTCCTGGGAGGTGGGGCTGGAGGCGGAGGCGGAGGGGCGGCCGCTCGCCTTCCCCGGGCGCCGACCGGCCCACAAAGCCTCTCCAATCCGCTTGTTTTCATACCAAAGGCCGGGACTGGCTGAAAGGAGCCCCTGCTTTTAGCAACTTAGCCGGCAACTGTCTCTCGCAATCCTGAGAACAAATGCGACCCCACAATGGCGGCATTTTCTCGGCATGCAAATGTTGCGGGCCCCGCCGAGCTGCGCCCCCGGGACCCAGCCTAATGCCCGCTTTGTGAAACTCGCGTGCAGTCCCCGAGATTGACACGGGCGTCACGTGACGGATTAGGGCTCCAGGAAAGTTTTCAAAGCCGCGACAATGGGGGGTGCAGCCAGATCTGATATCTCCCACAGTTTAGCGGGAAGGAAAATCGGGATATACTCTCATACGTAATAGGATTATCTTTTCCCTTTCAAATTCTATACAGCATGTAATTTATTTTTAATTAGGATTATATCTACCAGGAAAAGAACTGTGCAGGAAAGTGTAATTCTAAGGATGGATGGAGACAGGGGTTATTTTTTAGCCTTTTAACTTAAAAGAAAAAGAAAAAAGCTAGAGCCCACCGTTTCTTTTCCAACAGGCTCACTCTATCAGATAAAGCTTCCAGGGAAGTTGGCAGAAAGTGTTTGTCCAAACAGAACAGAGGCAGCTCTTCAGAGGCATCCAATTCATTCTTGTAACTAAAGCACACTTTTGTAGACATCTCTTAGAATTACTCAGTCGCTGGGTTTTACTGGGTTTGGTCTCTAGAAATGCAACCAAGCTCTTTCCTTCGACTGCTTACTTTGTATTTTAAAGAAAGATCCACACCCCCCTCCAACCACATTTGTTGGTCTGTCAAAACTGGCATAGTGAATTTAAACATTTATACCAAACCACAGGGCAACACACTCCTCAGCATGCTGATTGAAACTCAGCAGTCAGATAATGAGACAGTGTGGGGGTGAAGGGAAGTGGTGTTTAAACTCTGATTTTGGATTGATCCCAGTGCCAGATGCTCACAAACCCTAGACCATTTCCAGGTCCTGGGCCACTCATCCTTTTGTGCGTCAGGATGCTCTGGGATACCCACTTAACCTGAAAAGAAACAAAACATGGCTGTTGACTGCAGGCTCTGCAATCATCCTGCTTAGGTTCGAATATGAACGTGACTGTTGATTTGCTGTGTGGCTCTGGGCAAGTTAGTTGATCTTTCTGTATCTTAGTTGCTTCATCTGCAAAATGGGGATAATAACAGTATCTTGTAAGACTTAGGGCTTCCCTGGTGGCTCAGAGCATAAAGCATCTGCGTGCAGTGCAGGAGACCTGAATTCGATTCCTGGGTTGGGAAGATCCCCTGGAGAAGCAAATGGCAACCCACTGTATTCTTGCCTGGAGAATCCCATGGACAGAGGAGCCTGGCGGGCTATAGTCCACCAGGTCGCAAAGAGTCGGACACGACTGAGCAATTTCACTTTCATGTTCAAGACTGTCTTAAGGACTATGTAAGATAATATCGTATCAGGTACTTAGGAAACCCTGATGATGGTAGTTATTATCTCTTTTTAAAGCAAAAGGGAAGAAAAATCATAGGCCATATAATCTTAAGTCTCTTATAGGTGAGGGATTTGTTCAGAAAATAGAGAAAAATAAAACCTCTCCCATTTCCTATTTGCATTGCCGTGGTTTCCTGTCCCCGACCCTGGACCCCTTTCTGGAACTAATAGTAGACATAGGAGTAGGTGTACAGATCCCCCAGAAGGAAAAAGATGGTCATTGAGGCTTCAAGTAACTTTTGAGCCCTCATGTCATTTCAAAATCTTTTGGTGCCTTATTCTCTGGTTTAAGAGATCAGATGGTCGCAAGAAAGGAGTTTTCCGTAAACTTTTCACCACAGATTTCCACAGAAGCCTTGTGTCATCACTGAAACCACTTACAGGTACACATATTTAATGGACAGTGATCCATAATTCGGGGAGGGGGAAAGAATATTCCAAAGGACTGCCCCTCCTAGGATGCCCAGAAGCATGGTGACCTCCTATGATTTACGTGGAGCTGATACGATGTCTGATCCTGTGTAGCCTCCTAGGGTCGCCCTAACAGATGTCATAGATTGCACGGCTTAAACAACAGAGATTTATTTCCTAACAGTTCCGGAAGCTGGAAGGCCAAGATCAAGGTGCAGGTGGGACTGCTTCCTCCTGAGGCCTCTCTCCTCGCTTGCGGAGCCTCACCTGGTCTTTTCTCTGTGCACTTGCTTGGTATCTCTTCCTCTTCTTACAGGGGACACCTGTTATATTGGATTAGGACCCACCCTTATGACCTCATTTGACCTGAAAAACCTCTCTAAAGGCCCAGGCTCCAAATATCACCACATTCTGTGGTATTAGAACCTAGGGTTTCAACATAGAATTTTGAAGGGACACAGATCACTGGCTTCGTATACCCTCATTCTCTCAACAAACCCTATGGAGAACTCACTCAGTACCAGACTCTGGTATGTGTCATGGGACAAGGGACTTAAAAAAGGAAACAAACGATCCACAGTGATATCAATAAATGGGAGAGAAGAGACCAATCTTTCATGTAGTTTCTGTAGCTACTCTCCCTTCTAGGAGGCTGAGAAGAAGCCCCCGTCCTCAGCTGTGAGCTGTGCACGTCCCTCCTAAGAGGACAGTGTGGGAAGGAGGGAGAACGAGGGACTTTACACGCAGAAAATGGAAGAACATCTCCTCCTCCGCAAGATCAGGGTCAGCATCAGCGCGGACAGATCATGTGTGTAGTATGCGCCCTTGATAAGATGCGATGAAAATGGCGCTTCACCTCCAGAACACAGAATCCTGGTCTGATTATAAGAAAAACATCAGGCAAACACAAACTGAAGGATATCCTACAAAATACCCTACCAGGACTCCTCGAAAGTGACAAGGTCATCAAAAACAAGGGAAGTCTGAGAAGCTGTCCCTCTTAAGAGAAACAGGGCAGGAGGCATGACAACTGAGGGCAATGGAGCACCCCAGAACAACCAAAGGACACCAGTGAGAGACCAAGGAAACCTCAGTAAAGGATGGGCTTCAGATAATAACAATGTATCAGCGTGGCTCATGAATTGTGACCATTGTACCATCCCAGTGTAAGATGCTAATAGCAGGGGAAACGGTGTGGAGTTGAGGGGAACTCTCTGTGCTATCATAACCATTTTCCTGTAAATTGAAATGGTTTTAATATAAAGGTTATCTAGAAAAAGAAGAAAAGAAATGATAGAAACTGCTGCCCAGTCCAGAGGCAGGGGAGAGACAAGAGGGAGGAGACAGAATGGGCGTGAGAAGTGCAGCTGCTGTCCCCAGGTGCTGCGCACAGTCCTTTCAGGGTGGAATACATGGTCATGTGCAGGGGCCCACTTCCTGCCCGGTGAGCCCAGGGGAAGGGGGCGGGGCTTACTGCACTGGGAACTGGAGGCACTCAGGGAAAGCTTCCTGGAGGAGGTGACATTTAAGCTGAGTTTTGAAGGATAAGTAGAAATTAGCTAAAGGGTAGAAAGGGAGGAAGCAGAGTGGAGGTGAATGAGACTTCTTGCTGAAGGAACAACAAACTCAGAGGCACGAGGGTCGGAGGGCTGGAGTGCAGGGGGCCATGAGGGGCTGGGGTACCGCAGAAAGATGAAGAAAGCCAGGACGGGTGTGCAGGCACTTCCCACGCCACGTTAAGGAATGTCACTTTTATTCTTAAGGCAATGGGGGGCTGTTGAAAGATGTCACCCCTGAGATCAGAGGGGTCACCAGAACAGAGGGAGAGGGAAGGAGAGGCAGGGAAGGGAGCAATAAGCCTGAACTGGTGGACTTTGGTCTGGGAGGAAGGTGAAAGGCTACTGTCTCAAGGTGCCCTTGTGGACTGGGGGTCAGCGTTCCAGCGGATTCCCATGAGACTCAGCACAGGGAGGTGTGGGCTGAGATGGTGCCTGCTGTGTGGGTTCAGCCAGAGGACTGTGATTCCTGATGGTTCAGTGCTGCCTTCTCTGTGAGTCAGAGGTTGCCAAGGCCAGTGGTGTGGGAGGAGCTGGTTGGTGAAGCTCCAGCCATGACTGGTCCTCTGCAGAATACCGTTCCTCTGGGGACCTCCTCTTGGATGTCTGGTTGCAAGCAGAAGGCGGGTGGATAGCAGTGAGAGGGAGGGTTTTCTTTTTGCTCAGAAAGCTGAGGTTTCTCTGGGTTTAGCCAGGGGCAAGTCCGGAGTCCCCTCAGCGTGCCTTCTGTTGGGCATCTGTCCAGCCAAATGGTGGTGGGCATGGAGCGGTTCCATAGCTGGCCACATCTTGGGGTGAGGTTGAGGGAAGAGAGCTGGCCTCCCCCTTATCACCCCAGGATTTCCTATGGCAGGGAGGCATTTGGAATTTCCATGGAGGGACTTCCCTGAAGGTCCAGTGGTTAACTCTGAGCCAGAGCTCCCAAAGCTGGGGCCATGGGTTTGATCACAGCCGTGGGTTGGGGAACTAAGGTCCTGCACATCACTTGGCGTGGCCAAGATAAAAAAATTTTTTTTCTCTGGAACCCTTTGGTTAGAAAGTGCGGGGTATGGGATATGACTTGGGCTCCTGGGATCTTGTTTCTGGTTCATGGGCACTTTGTAAAGTGAAAGTGTTGGTCGCTCAGTCGTGTCTGACTCTTTGCGACCCCACGGCTCTGCTGCCCATGGGATTCTCCAGGCAAGAATACTGGAGTGGGTTGCCATTTCTTTCTCCAGGGGATCTTCCCAACTCAGGTATCTTGCATTGCAGATGGATTCTTTATCATCTGAGACACCAGGGAAGCCTGGCCACTTTGAGACCAAATTAAAACCAATTACAGAGTTTATGATGGAAAAGAAAGGTTATAGAAAACCAAAGGAACCTTCCATGAGAAGCAAAACCCCCATAAATCTCTGCTCAAATCATGCACAAGAATTCTGCAGTTAAATAAATGGGATGAACTAATTGCTTTCAGAGTCTAAAACATGTTGCTGCAAATTTTAGCTTTTGGTATTAATAAATCCCCAAAGAAATTAAGCAGGAAGCTAGAGCCTTATCCAGGCAGAGAGAATTTTAATCATTGACTAGTCTTTTTTTTTTTTTTTTCCATTCCTCAAAGTCATTGTTTGGTGAGTGTAAGTGTGCAAGACTTCTGACCCAGGCCTTCCTTTGCATCTGATGGCTTGAACTCTCCGGTTCCAAGTGGGTCACAATCCACTTTTGAAATGGAAATGAAGTCGGCCTCTCCCTCAGAGCCCTGGGACCCGGGCCCAGGCAGGATACGGCAGAGCCTGGTGTTATAAATTTCTCTGCAGATCTGACAGCAGTTTTAGGCCATTGATCTCATGTCACCCAGAATCGAGATGGAGTGACAGCTGATAAACTGCATGGTGACAGGCTGAGGCCTTGGAAAAAAAAAGTCTAGAGGTGGGATCAAAAAAAAAAAAAATGAGCTGATGGATTAGTTATCGGCCTCCTTGTCCCCCTCACCCTGGATTCTTTTTGAACACTTTAGAAGCATTTATTTTCAGGTAATTTTACAGTTGTCTTTTTGTCCTTCAGAGGTGCTTTGGTCTATGAAATCTCTCAGGGAATTTAGATGAAGTCATTCTTATATGTACTGCTTGACGGTCCCCAGCACTCTGCTCTTAGGTTTAAACCCATTGGCGGCTTTTAACTGCAGGAACTGAGATGCATATGACCAGGGGCATTAATGCTGATCTGTGGTCAGCCTAACTCAGCCTCAGGGCTCATACACAATTTGCTTTAACAGGGACTAGTGGGGAAAGAAGGGCTTCCCCCATAATTCAGCGGTAAAGAATCCACCTGCAATGCAGGAGAGGCAAGAAAGGAGATAGAGGTTGGATCCCTGGGTTGGGAAGGTCCCCTGGTGGAGGGCATGGCAACCCACTCCAGTATTCTTGCCTGGAGAATCCTGTGGGCAGAGGAGCCTGCAGGGCTACAGTCTACGGGGTCTCAGAGTCAGACACGACTGAGCACAGAGGAGAAAGAAGAACACTGGTGGGAGTAGGATTAAGAGATGGGCGGCTCTGCAGCCAATGTGGAAATGAGTATATTTCTTCCCCAACCTTTCAGAATCCTCTCTTGATCCCGCTCCTCTGTGCAAAGGGCACTATGACTCACTGGTTAGCTCAAGAAGGCCCAGGGCCTTCAGAGTGACCTTGAGGAGGGGAGGGGAGGGGGCTAGAGTGGTTAGGGGAGTGTGGTGGCTTATTTGTGTTCCAAGATAAATAAAGGTTGAATTCTTGCTGTCCTGGCTCTGAGCTCCGGCTTTGGCCTCCAGTGTGGGAACCTGAGGTGGGGAAGAATGGGCCTCTCCGTGCATTGAACCCAGAGCCCTCCTGGGCATGGCTGGCCGTTTGCAGGGCATCAATCTTGCTTTGCTTTCCCTGAAGGGACTTGTATGGCCCGTGGTCTATGGAGGGATTGGATGGAGGGATCAGAGCTCCCACAGAGCAAAATAATGTGACAAGCTGTCAGGACATGGCGACTGGGTGACTCCTGTTCCCTGTGTGGCGGGGGGGCCCTGCCGGGCCCTGGACCCTCCAGGGCTGGGAGCTAGGGGGAAGGAACAATGTAGGGTATGTGATGGATTATACACCTTTCCATCTAACCCTGTGGAGGCTTTTGCTGGACTTTTGGAAGAGGAGGACTGGAGTGGCTTTTTCCAGGAGTGGACTATCAGGAGTAGAACATTTTTGGAGGGGGATTATGGTGCTAAGGAGCTGTAGAATCTATAGGGATGAGAAAGGCTGCTCACTGAGGTCAAGTGAAGAGCTAGGCTTCCAGGAGGAAATTCAGGGGGCAATAGCAAAATATAACTTGTTGAAGTCTGTGATGGGAGTTCCTTAATTTGGGATAATTGTAGCAGTCAGGATGGGCTAGGTTACGCTTCACCAACAAGCAGCCCCCCAGATCTTAGTGACTTAAAACCACAGGTATGTTTCTTGCTTACTCTGCATATCCATCTCAGTAAGGCTGGGGGATTTGTTGTCTTTCCTTGGGGACCCAGACTGATGGAGAAGCCGCCATCTGGAACTTTCTCCTTGACACGGCAGAAGGAAGAAGGAATACAGCAAATTGTGCATTGGTGTGCCGACTTCACTTCTGCTTACATTTCCTCTTTCATTTCAAAGACCCTGTAATCTAGTACAGATCTCATTCTGCATGGTTATTAGATGGCAGGCTTGAAGGAACAGCAAGAGGGCTGGACAAAACCTTTAGACAGGCTGAGTGCCAGGGTACATAGTCTGAGCTGGTCTCCCTTTCTCAAGTATTGGACAATTGTTACTTTTTTTTTTTGTAGCAAGAAAATAGCAGTTGGGAGAAATGCCGGTCAAAGGCATATGTGCCTGTAAATTCAAGGAAGGTCAGAAATAAATTAGAAGTGTCCCCATGTGCCACATTCCTTAAAGTATAGGCTAAATTACAGCTTCAGACTAATTAGTGAGGAAATCCCCCAAGAGTGAAAGATTGAGTATTGGTAATGGAATTACACGTCCTCTCACTGGTGCTTGGGGAAACTTGCATATAGGTATCTTCATTAATCACAGTCCTAATGGCTTTTACTTTTACCACCGTCAACTGACTACCAGGCTCAAAAACATTTTACTAAGCAACTTTCAGAGGGTGGAAGTATGCTCTGCCGCGGGCTTAGCAGTTGGGTTAAACCATTTGCCTTTTGGGGGTTATGATCATGTGGTCAGGACAGGCAAAGAAATACAGAGCACAATATGAATGTGGGTGTGGGCACTACCGGAAACTTTGGAGAATGAATGATTTTTTATCTTGCAGGATTGTCAATAAAGAGGGGATCATGAGTGATTTTTAGGAAGAACCGAACCAGGAGTATTTAGGTCATTATTGTGGTGCTGTCTCTCGTGGGAGGCCCTGGGGTATAAGAGATGTTAATGGTTAGTGGGGAGGACGGCTGTACTATTGCATACTTTCAGTGTGATGGGTTAGTAATAAATAGTGATAATAAAATGATAGCATGATGATATATGATGATAATAGAGCTAAATGCCCAGGAAAGAAGATCAGGTTCTAGGAGCTCAGTTAAGAAAGGGGAAGAGGGACTGCCCTGGTGATTCAGTGGCTAAGACTGTGTGCTCCCAAAGCAGTGGGCCCAGGTTCGATCCCTGGTCAGGGAACTAGATTGCACATGCTGCAACTAAGGCCTGGCACAGCCAAATAAATAAGCAAACAGGAGGGAAAAAGTGAGGCGTTGGCTCGGGGAGCTCCTTGTGAGAAAGAGGGGTCATTTTAGGCCAGACTTGGGAATAAGCATAGGGTAGGGATAACTGCCACTGTGTACTTCCCAAACTCTACTCGTCAATATCTAAAAGACCCAGAAAATAAAATATCTCCTATTCAAGATGAATAATATAATAGTCACATCTTTTTTGGAAGTAGGTGAGGTATGCATTCGTGCTAAGTTGCTTCAGTCGTGTCCGACTCTTTGCAACCCCATGGACTGGGGCCTGCCAGCCTCCCTTGTCCATGGGATTTCCCAGGCAAGAATACTGGAATGGGCTGCCATTTTCTCCTCCAGGGGATCTTCCTGACCCAGGGATCGAACCTGACTCTCTTACGTCTTCTGCATTGGCAGGAGGGTTCTTTACCACTAGCGCCACCTGGGAAGCGCTACATTATTTTAAGTTAGAATGTAGAGAATTTGAGGAGCCAGGATGCTGGTATCCTGGTCTAGGCATTTTGTTTCTGAATTTGTTAAATGAAGAGGGTAATTCCCACCGATCTCAGAGTTGAGGTGAGGGTTCTGCAATATAAGGAACACAGAAGCCCTTCACCAATAGTGAAGCATTGTGTACATTAAGTCCAGTTTACGCTGATGGGGAGGCTTAAACTAAAGGGACGCTGGGCTGGTTTTTCAGACAGATGTAGTGAGCAGGAGATGATGAAGGCAGGGAAGTAGCTGGACAGCTGCTGAAAGGCAAGAGACAGGTTAGAGCTGAAGTCCACGGGAAGGTTTTCAGTGCCTTCGCTCCAAGAGGTAGGGGGCAGGTAAAGGAAGGCAGGCACAGATCTGCTCAGCTGGAGATGGAGGAGCTAGAGGCCAGACAGGCATCAGAGAGGGGGTTGCTCACTGCTGTATCCTCAGAGTCTGGCATAAAGAGGTCACCAATAAATCTGTGTTGGAATGAATAAATGAAACAGATGTCCTTCATTGCCCTACTCCCACACATACACCGAAGACTCCTGGTTAATTCAATTAAGTGTGGACTGGGAGAGGTCGTCAGGGCAGACCCGGGGTCTGAGGTTCAACCCAACGGTGACGTGACATCTCAAGTCTGCTCAGGCCAGGACAAGAGGCAGCTGGGCCTTGGACAGCGCTCCCAGGAAGTCGGGATGCCACCGATGCAATGCCTCAGTTCCAGACTGGAAGGATGGCCTGCTCCTTCTACCTGCTCCGGGTTCCGTCCGGGGAAACGTTTCACCCCTCTTCCCTGAGAACATGCGATGGATTCCAGCTCCCTGGGGCAGGGCTGGCTGCCTCCCATTCATCCCTTGGCAGCTCCGGGATCTTCAAGGCAGTTCCAGGATCTGGGCTTGGTCATCGGCGTCTGTCTTCTTCATCAGGTTTTCTCTGGTGTCACCACTTCCCTGTTCTCAGGTCTCTTGATGCCAAACCTGGCTTAGATGTGATTCTAGTTCATTCCTAGATAAGCTCATATTACATGCCATTTATCAAGATCACCGTCATACATTAAATCTCGTCTCTCGGAGAATGGGACCCAGGCCTGCACGCGTCTCGGAATGTTTGTCCCTTATTGCGCATCCTTTTATATATGTCCTGGCTGGCTCACCGTGTATCCTGTTCTGCTCTGCAGGTATTCCCAAGACTTAGAATGCAGCCCTCGATAATAACAGCAGTCATATTTCTAATAATGGTTATAGTGCGGAACACTTGATTCGTGCCACATATTGTGCTAGGCCGTTCACATACTTAATTTAATTCAACTGCTCTATAAAGCAGATATTATTATGACAAATTTCAAAGAAACTGAGGCTCAGAGAAATTAAATAATGCCTGCAAGGGCTCCCAGCTGGTTCATGGGAAGGGAAACAGTGAAATTCAGTTCTAAAGGTGCACTTTCTCGTATATGGAGTTACACCCCAACTTGACCATCATCTCGCTCTCCAGAAACATCTGCTCCTTTGGTCCCTTTGTCCTCCCGGGGGCTCTTTGAGGTTTCCACGTGTGAAGACCTCAGCTTCTCCGTCGCCAGCCCCGGCCCCTCTCCTGAGCGTTCCTCTGTGTCTTTTAGTTGGGCACCTTGTTTGGAGACCCAGCTATGATCTCCTAGAGCAGGAGGAAACAAAGCTATCCTGTCACTTCTCCAGCTGGTTCTCCCCCGCTCCATCATTCTCTCTGTTGTAAACAAACTGTCTTTCAGTCCCCAGGTAGGACTCAGGTTTGTGTATGCTCGCGCTCCTTCATTCTCTGCAACCATCATCTTTTTGAAGGGTTTTGTTCTGCTCCAAAATTCTCTTGTGTTTCCTTCTGACTCCCAGATCTATAGCACCCCCTAGGCGAGGCCTCTTCCACTCAGGCCTGGATGATTGAAACACAGTAGCTTCTGAAGGGAGCCGGCTGCTAGAACACACAGCACCTTTGTGCAGATGAGAAAAAGGCTCTCCTTTCTTTGGATGAATGCAGGCCCATGTCAGGGCACACGGTTTGGCAAGCAGAGCACAGGCTTTAACTCAGTTCACCGTTGGCTACCTCAGTCAGGAGAACTTGTACAGCGAACAGCCTGCACAACTGTGCATGGTGACCCCAGAAATGAGCCTTCTCCTCCCCTCAAGTTTCTCCCTCTTCCAAACATTCTCATCTAGGGCTATTTCAAAATATTTGGCAACTGACCTATCAGAATGGGAGCAGGATCTACAGGCTTCTGGCTGAGCAGACAAGGATTCTTTAACTGCTAACCATGGGGTCCCTGGGAAGAGGCTAGGGTGGCCCTCGGAAGTCCACAGCAGTGGATGTTTACCCATCGTGTAGTGGATTTCAGTCTTTTAACAGCTGGCATGGCTTTTCTTGCTGTGCACTGGCTGAATATGAACTCTGCTTATGCTACGCCGCAGGTTGAGATCCCGCCCCATCTATCAATGATGTCTGGATATTTACCACTTAGCAGTCATCAATTTCTGTTGACAACAAGGACTTGAAATACAAATGACTGTTTTAGGATAGGCTTAAATTTAACTGAGTGACTGAGCGCGCGCGCACGCACAGACACACTCACACTCACACCCACCCTCTCCGCCCCCCTGCCCGCCCCCCCGCCCCCACCAATCCGAGCAAGTCCAGGCTGGTTGCAGACATGCCTCCAGGGGGCGCTCGAGCTGTCCGCCGCTCCCCTGGACCTCCGTCATTCCACCTCACACAGTCACACACCCGCAGGAGGACATCCAGCCTGGGGTGAAGACCTAACGAGATCCACTGTTGCCGCTGCTAAGTCACTTCAGTCGTGTCCGACTCTGTGCGACCCCATAGACGGCAGCCCACCAGGCTCCCCTGTCCCTGGGATTCTCCAGGCAAGAACCCTGGAGTGGGTTGCCATTTCCTTCTCCAATGCATGAAAGTGAAAAGTGAAACTGAAGTCGCTCAGTCGTGTTCAACTCTTAGTGAACCCCATGGACTGCAGCCTACCAGGCTCCTCGGTCCACGGGATTTTCCAGGCAAGAGTACTGGAGCGGGGTGCCGTTGCCTTCTCCGAAGGAGACCCACAACAACATGCAAATGGTCTACATACGGCCTACAGTGAAAGTGAAGTTGCTCAGTCGTGTCTGACTCTTTGCGACCCCGCGGACTGTAGCCTACCAGGCTCCTCCATCCATGGGATTCTCCAGGCAAGAGTACTGCAGTGGGGTGCCATTTCCTTCTCCAGGGGATCTTCCCAACCCAGGGACTGAACCCGGGTCTCCAGCTTTGGAGGCAGACGCTTTAACCTCTGAGCCACCGGGGAAGCACATACGGCCTAGGGGAGATACTAAAACACAGATGTTAAACCTGGCCCTCACTCTCTCTACAAACCAAGTTTTACTCTTTTTCCTCGGGGTCCCAAAGAGTCAGACACTACCCATGGCGAGGAACACACACTCACACTTTTTCTTACTACTTTCTGTTTACACAAGTCAAGATCGTGGTGTTTCCTTGATTGTGAGGTGCAAACCTGGGCAGAAAATAGAAGCTGCTTGAACAGCCAGAGAGGAAAGAGAGGGGTAGGTTTGGGGGTGTGGATGGGGGTGCCTTCGGTGGTGCCGCTCTGATAGCGAACAAACAGGCAGCCAGGCCCTTGGGAGGGGATCACGCCGTGGGGGGCAAGGAGAGGCTGGCTCTCTGGGTCTGCCAGCCTCACCGGAAGGAAGGGACTAGCTGATGTCCCACTGTCTGATGTCCTGCTGAAACTGATGTGACTCACTGATGTGAGCGATGCCTGCAGAAGCCAGAGGGACCTCTGCTTGAACTGCCGAGGACACCCAATTCTGACCTCAGGGAGCTCCTGACCAGTTCAGGAGGACGGTGTTTTAGAGCTGAACTTAAAGGAGAAAACAGAAGAGATCTTTGACACCTGTATTTGTGTACAGAGTTCTACACTCACCTTAAAGCTGTCTCCAGGCCTCTCTCTTGCATCTCTAGCTATCTCTGCCTGCACCTCCCAGATCCTCTCCTTTTTAAAGTTGTTCCTCCCATGTGACTGATGTGAGAGTCTGGGTCCCGGTCACCTGCCACAAGAGGGGACCCTCTCTGTAAAGTCCAGGCGAAACCAGCAGTGGCTCAGAAGCCAGCTGGGCAGCTCTGCCAGGGGCTTGACTTCATGCAGACCTCTTCCCATGCCTTCTGCCCTGTCTCAGAGCAAACACCCAGGGGCCAGAATCAGTCTGTGGACCAGGGATGGGGGCCAAGAAGGCTGATCAGCCTCTCTTTGTTCAGGTCCTGAGTTGAGACACAAACAATATCCCTGAAGGGTGAGTTGGGCAAATCAAAGTCTCACATCCCTTCACCCCTTCTGCCTCAGTAATACAACCCTTAAACCTTAGCTGGGCTTCCCTGATAGCTCAGATGGTAAAGAATCCGTCCGCAAAGCAGGAGCCCTGAGTTTGATCCCTGGATCAGGAAGATCCCCTGGAGAAGGGAATGGCAACCCACTCCAATATTCTTGCCTGGAGAACTCCATGGACAGAGGAGCCTAGTGGGCCACAGTCCATGGGGTTGCAAAAAGTTTGACAGGACTGAGCAACTAACATTAAGTCTTAGCTGGGTGCACGGCCATCTAGAATTTCTCAGCTGTTCCTGTAGCTAGATATGGCTATAAGACTAAGTTCTGGCATTGGCATATGAGAATAAGTGTCCTGTGTGATTTTGTGGAAATGACCTGGATAGCTTTTATGACCTTGTTTGTCTTTCTTTCTTTTTCTGTCTAGACTAGGAGTTAGAAAACTTTTTCTGTAAAAGAGCAGATTGTATTTCCAGTTCTGTGGGCCTTATGACCTCTGTTGCAAACACCTAATTTTGGTGTTGAACTTTGAAAATAGCTACAGACTATATGTCAACAAATGGGTATGGCTGAGTTCCAGGAAGATCTTATTTACTAAAAAAGGTTGAGGGGGGTTGGATTTAACTTGGGGGTGATTGGTTGCCCATCCCTGGTCTGGGATGCATATCTGGTGGCTGGAGGGAGAGCAGCCATATTGGGCCATGAGGTAGAAGCCATGTGCTGAGGATGGCAGAGAAATAAGCTTGAAGGAGCCTGAGTGCCTGGTTTTCACAGAGCCACCCTGTGAGCCCTCTTGTTTCCATTTATGTGAGGGAAATAAAGTTCTATGTTGCTTAAGTCAATGTCAGTTGCAAATAAGTTTAATCCTGACTAATACACCGTTCACACGTGGTTAAGTCCAACTCACCAGCTCAGGAGACTACTGAAGAATATAAGATCAGAGATCTAACTAGGAATGAAGCATGCATTTTCCGTGAGTATACTCTATATACCTCTGAAATTTTCTACCCATCTCGATCAATTGAGGGCACAACTAAAAGTTTGGGTTGACCTTTGTGTGACCCACAGGTGGTGAGGGGCTTGTAGTGAAAGTCAGTGTCACTGACAAGCTCTGGGCATGGCAGGATGCAGTGTCCCACCTCTCTGCCAGGTAGACACACAGGAACTCAGCACAGACAGACGCTAATGAGTTTTACAAAGTGTGAATGCAGGTGCTCTGAGTTTTAGCACTTTTTTTGGGGAATGGGGTAGGGTTTAGGTCTCAATCAGACGTTGTCCCTGAAATCAGTGGTATTGGGTGAGCCTCTCCCGCCCTTTAGTATTAATAACTCTTCCCAGGACTCCATGTCTTCTGTCCGAGGGACTGACTGCTGAATTCCTTGGGTAAATCCGTAAGCCCAGCTTGTAAAATTTGGGAGTCAAATTGGAAGAAACACAGTAATTGAAAATTAAAGAGCTGTGAGAAAACCCTGCAACTTGACTGCACCATTGCCCGGCAGTTGCAGCTGATCCCTTGCTAGGAGCTTTGCCCACTCTTGTGCTTCAGGCAATGGTGCGGCTGTTCCAGGGTGCAGGCCGGGGTGCTTTCTTGGAGGCGTGGGGCTGTTATTCCTGGAGAGGAGAAGGCGGAGTGTTGATGTGGCCAGTCTTCTAGCATTTAAGGGGGTGTGTGTGTGTGTGTGTGTGTGTGTGTGTGTGTAGTACTTAATAAGACAGTTGTGGATAAACTGTTGCCCATATTTTAGCACAGACTACAAAGTCACATAGGCCCAGATGCACGTCCTGGCTCAGCCTCTCACTTGCTGGTTGGCTTCAGGTATGCTGTTCAACCTCTCTACACCTTCATTCCCTGGCTCACAGGGTAGCCCTGTGAGAACCAGGGAATCGGGTTCCTTCTAGCTTATTTCTCTAACACCCTCGGTAGATACTTTTACCTCATGGTCGGAGATGGCTGCTCTCACTCCAGCCACTACACATGTATCCCATGCCACGATCCTGCAGACTATGACCTACAAGCCAAATCCAATCCTCCACCTGTTTCGGCTGGCATATGTGAGCACTGCTGAGATGCCAGGGATGCTGTAAGGAATGGATGTAATAATGTGCATAAAGTGTCTTACCCAGAGCAGATGCTTATAAAATACGAGGAAAAACAGCTGAGATGCCGTCAGCCCCAGGCAGTTCAGACTGTCAGCCTAAGGGAGGCAGCTTTGTCAGCATCTGGCGTCTGTGCAGGCTGGATGGCGCCCAGGACCTTGACATCTTCCACTGTGAAGGCCTTCCCCCTTCTCGTTTCCTTCCTTCCTGTCTTCATCTTCTGGATCTCAGGGCAGAGCCTTCTCTGGAAGCCTTCCCTGGCTTAGTTAAAACCCTCAGCATATACACTCAGGACCTCATCCGTTCAGCTCAGTTGCTCAGTCGTGTCCGACTCTCTGCTACCCCATGGACTGCAGCACGCCAGGCCTCTCTGTCCATCACCAACTCCCGCATTTTGCTCAAACTCATGGCCATCGAGTCGGTGATACCATCCATCCATCTCATCCTCTGTCATCCCCTTCTCCTCCTGCCTGCAATCTTTCCCAGCATCAGGGTCTTTTCAAATGAGGTGGCCAAAGTATTGGAGTTTCAGCTTCAGCATCAGTCCTTCCAGCGAATATTCAGGACTGATTTCCTTTAGGACCCTATGGACCCCGCTTTGTCACTCTAGCCTCGGCAGCTGTTATTCATGGTTTATGGGATCCCCTGCATAATACCTGTCTCCCCCGCCAGACTGTAAGTTTCTAGAGGGCAGGAGCCATATCTGGTTTCCTCTACATCATATCCTTTCGGGACTTGGTGAGTAGTAGATGCTCAGTGAACATTTGTAGGATGAATGGATAAGTGACGGTCCCTTTGGTTGTGTTTAGATTGGAACTATCTGTTCTCTCAGATCTATTTGTATAACGATTTTCCTAACATGACTAGTTCTGCCCTTTGCCCTCAGGGTCTTATGTCCATCAGGAGGGGGCTTGGACCTCAGTGAGCTCCAAGATGCCTGGTCCTGGAGACAGGAGGCTGACCAGAAGCTTCCAGAGAGTATAGGGTCAAAAGGCTGGGGAGCTGTCAGATGGCAAAAGAATTCTGCTTTAGCTCAGCTGCTGCATAAGTGTCTACTTTCAAAGGCTTCCAACTAATCAGAATTTCAAAGGATACTTTTAAATGTAATAGGATTCTACCTGAAAGAGCAAAGCAAGAGTCGTTGGAGCTGTTTATTCCTCTAGTTGCTATTCTAGACTTGTATCAGAGATAGCTGGGACCTCGCTATTTTATTTTCATTCCCGCACAAAGTGGAAAAATCTCGTGTGCTGGTAGGAGGCGGTGATGCCAAGACCACAAAGCAATATTCCACCCAGCTCCCTGCCTCAGTTATTCCAAGGAGAATGGAGGGCACAGACAATTACACACAAGGTCATTCTCAGCCTACCGTTTGTGTTCAGTTGCTCAGTCATATCCGACTCTTGGTGTCTCCGTGGACTGTAGCCTGCCAGGCTCCTCTGTCTGTGGGACTTTCCAGGCAAGAAACTGGAGTGGGTCGCCATTTCCTCCTCCAGGTGATCTCCCTGATTCAGGGACGGAATCCAAGTCTCCTGCATCTCCGGCACTGCAGGCAGATTTTTTTTTTTTTTACCGCTGATTCATCGGGGAAGCCTCTTAGGCTACTTGTCCCATGAAATAGACATTACCTTTCCTCTTACCTTCACCAAAACAGCCTTGGTGAGTCTTCATGGGTTAGACGGATCCTCGAACACAGACAGCAGTTCAGGCAGAAAATGGTGAAAATCCACTTTGATGTTCAAATCACTAAAAGCATTAACACTTTTCATTGTTTTTGTAACTTGCTTTTGACCAGAGCGGTCTTGGCGAAACTGGTGTAGAAGAAAATAAAAAACAACTCCCTTCTCAAAATTGTGGCAGGGGAGGCGGGGAAGCTGGGAGGGTACTCGAGTACATATGGCATTTAAAAATCTGCAGCTGCTCTGCTCAGACCAGCTGGCAGGCTGTTCAGAGAAAAGTCCCATTCTTTCTGGAAATACTCAGGACTGAAAGCATCTGCAAGGGAGTTGATAGGAGCTTTCTGGAATCAATTACAGGAGGACTGTGCCAACCATCATTTCGGACATTTGAACAGAATTAGAGCAGGTACTGTGTTTTAAAGAGTGGCTTTGCAGTGTTGATACTCTGTAAATTTTGCATATGCCTAAGGCAGGGCAGAAGCACACACATCTGCCTTGCACATGAAATGATCATTTCCATATAAGTTACCTGATAACCAGGTTCCTAGGGCTACTGTTTTTTTTTTTGGCCCTGCTGGTATCTTAGTTCCCTGACCAGGGATTGAACTTGTGCCCCCTGCAGTGGAAACATGGAGTCTTAACCACTGGACCCCTGGGGACCTCTTGGTGCTACTTAAAAAAAAATTTTTTTTTTTTGGTTGCGCTGGGTCTTTTTTGCTGCATGCAGGCTGTCTCTAGTTGCGGCAGCTGGGGGCTACTCTCTAGTTGTGGAGCATGGACTTATTGCGGTGGCTTCTCTTGTTGTGGAGCACGGGCTCTAGGTGCCTAGGCATCAGAAGCTGCAGCGCCTGGGCCGAGGAGTTGCAGCTTGCAGGCTCCAGGGCTTGAGGGGTTCAGCAGTTGCGGTGCTTGGATTCCATATCCGTGGCTCTCGGGCCCTAGAGAGCAGGCTCAGTGGTTTTGGCGCACTTAGTTGCTTTGCGATATGTGGAATCTACCCGGGCTAGGGATTGAGCCCGTGCCCCCTGCACCAGCAGGTGGGTTCCCATCCGCTGACCGCCAGGGAAGTCCTCCTGGTGCCACTTTGAGATGCAGAGGACTAAGAGTCTTCATCAACCCATCTGAACAGCAGAGACAAGTCAACAACAGTAGGGAAGTGGCTTGTGCAGGCTTGTGCAGGCTTGTGCAGGAAGTGGCTTGTGCAGGCTTGTGCAGGAAGTGGCTTGTGCAAGTGGGACCCAGGCTTCCGGGGGGCTGGGCCCAGCATTTGGAGAATGAATTCACCGCACAAGGCCTCCTGGTGACCCGCCTCTCATTCCTTGGCCATTGAGGAGCCTGCATCCTTGATTCTGGTTTTTGGAATCTAACTTCTTGGAGACAGTTACTGAAACTGAATGGAAAGCATGCGAAAAGATTGATATATTTGGGCCAATTTGATAGCTATGCTAAAAAGCTGTATCTGGGCAAACTTTCTGAGAAATCACATTTAGTTTCTCACAGAGCACACATGCCCAAAGGGTCCAAATAGTCAAACGAGGATATTGAAAGCCATCCAGCATTCCTGCTGTGCCTTTTATTGAGAGCAATTGTATTATCTAATGAATAATCCATGTTCAGCTGACACCTGAGGGGCCAAACACTAACCCTGAACTAAATTCACTGATTTGTTCTCTGTTGCTCATCTTTACCATTGAGCTTAGTCTCCTAATATTGAACCCATCTTTGGCTCAGCCTTTCAGTCCACCAATTTCATTGGTCACATGGGCAACCCCAGATGTTAGAGTTTAGAAAGGGTGGACAAGGTACAAACTATTGGATTTACCGGAGACTTTACCCTGCCACTTACTTTAGCTCTTTTATTTTTTCTCATTCATTCATTTATTCACTCATTCACTCACTTGACAAATATCTCTTTGACAGTGACTTTGCCCCTTCCGGGCCAAAGGAATGATTTTGGTTCTAACTCTGGGAATTTGTAGTCTTTGCGCATTCCAGAATGTGGTGACAACCCACTCGACTTCAGGCTTTCTCTCCCTGGGTCTCTGATGTTGGAATGGACCTCATCTCTGATTTCTCAGAGCCTGGAGAGTCAGGGTCAAGGCTTGGCTCCTTTGGGTATGGAACATTTTTCCATGCATTTAGTAATGTTGCATCACCTGTTGGTGGCTAAGCTGAGTGTGTGGATTCTGCATTACAGAAGAGAAAGGCTTTGATATTTTCACCTCATAGAAGTCTGGCATGGTATGTCAGAACCCCCAGAGGGAAAGGACCATATTTTATTCATCTTTGCTTCCTCAGTTTCGGGCGCGAAGCCGTGAATGTAGTAGGAGCTTTCAAAATGACTAGAGTGTGAACGGGTCTATCTGCTCAAAGCGTATGTTTCATGCCAGTGTCAGTGGGGTCATAGTCCCAGATGGAGAGAGGCTTTATTGTTCCGGCACATCGTCTGCTTCTGAAATGGAGACAAGAAAGAGCGACTCATCTGCTCCTCGTGGGTGCAGCCAAACTGGATGTGACTGGACATGACACTCAGCACAGCTCTCATTCTCTGTTCTGTGGAAAGTTGTAGGTGAGGCGCAGACTCAACTGGCAGGAAGCGGCTTCCTGTGGAGACTGATCAGAAGTTTGGAGACAAAAATGGTCACTGGGGTGGAATCCCTTCTACCCTCTATCTCCCTCTGGAATCTATATCTCCCTCTGGAAACAGGATCTTGCTTGTTCAAAAAATAGCATAGGAGATTATGTTCTGGTAATTGGGGATATAATTGTACAAAGCAGACAAAAATTTGTGCCTTCGTGGAACATTTCATAGAGGGTTTATTCAAGGGTGTATACATGTGATCAATAAAATAAACACTGAAAGTGTATATTGGAAATTGACGAATGGAATGCATAAAGCAGAGAAGGAGATGAAGAGGCTGGGGGTGGGGACTCCTTTCAGGAGGAATGGCGGGGAAGTCTAGTGGAAAAGGTCACATTGGAGGAAAAGATCAGAAGCCGATGAGGGAATTAGATACAAGGATTTCCGGAGAAAGAATATTCCGGACAGAGGGAACAAGAATGGTGAAGCCTAAGGTGGGTTGTGCCTGCTGTTCGGGACCGGTGTGGTCGGGGGCAGGGGGCGCGCAGAGATTTGGGGGGGTCTCTGAAGGAAGGGCCGGGGCAGAGCGTCATCCACGTGTCTTTCTGTATTCCACATTCGCTAAATCCCTTCAGCCCGCTGGAGGGTCTGCGCAGGTCAGTCACCAGAGAATCTGAGTCAAACTCTGCCCCAAAAGAAAAGAAAGGCAGTCACTGGCGGAAGATGGGGATGGAATTCTTAGACTTCTGCACTCTGAGTCAGTTGCTGAATGGGTCAGGGTAGAGAAGGAAGCAGGGCCCCTTCACTTAGGTGCCTGGGGAGTTACATAAGGGTTACAAAAGGGGCTTCCCAGGTGGCGCTAGTCTTAAAAACCTGTCTGCCAATGGCAGGAGACAGAAGAGATGCAGGTTGGCTCCCCGGGTCAGGAAGATTCCCCCTGGGGGAGGGCATGGCAACCCTCTCCAGTGTTCTTGCCTGGAGAATCCGTCGGACAGAGGAGCCTATGGGCTACAGTCCATAGGGTCGCAAAGAGCTGGACACGACTGGAGCGACTTAGCACACAAGCACCCAGGACTATTTACAAAGAGGAGGGTAGAGCTTCCCTGGTGGCTCAGTGGAGGGGAATCCGCCTGCCAGTTCAGGAGACACGAGTTCGATCCCTGGTCCAGGAAAATCCCACATACCGGGGAGCAATAAAAAGTCCGGCGCCACAACTCCTGAGCTGGTTCCCTAGAACCCGGGAGCCGCAACTCCTGAGCCCACGTGCCCTGCGAGAGAGAAGCCACCGCAATGAGAAGCCTGCGCACCGCAACCAGAGAGGAGCCGCCGCTCACCGCCTCTAGAGGAAAGCCCACGCAGCAACAAAGGCCAACGAGGCCCAAATAAATAAAGGAATAAAATCATATTAAAAAAATGAGGAGGGTGGAGCGTCCGGAGAGCAAGAAGGGCAGTGCCGTGTTCAAGGGGTTAGCGGCATCAGAAACATCACCGTCCCCAGTCCCCGCGGAGCAGGGGCGGGAGCTGTATGGAGAGTCCGCTTCGACCGAGGGTGCGGTCAGGCCAGGCGACACACATCTCAGGGCGGAAGGGCATGCTCAGCCTCATTCTCTTCTTTCCTGCTGCGGCTTCCCGAGGGCTGACTTCAGCTGGAAACTAGAGGGCAAGGGGCCTAGCCGGTCTCGTCTCCATGGGAAAGGGCTCCCCATTGCAGAGACGGGCTGAGGGGGGCACAGTGGATCCAGAGGAGTGGACGGAAGACGTCTGATTCACGCACCGAGGGCTGGAGGGCACCGGGGACGTGGGCCGGCGTGGAAAGAAGCCAGAGAGACCATGGGCTCTTAGCTGAAGCAAGGTGGCCTGCTCAGAAGCCAGGCTGCCGGAGATGCTCCCGCTGCTCTCCAGGGAGGATCGCCTGCGGCCAGCAGTCAGCTCCCTTCCGAGTGATGCTCGGCTGTGGAGCTGGGCTGTCCAGCGACCAGGTGTTAAACGACAACCAGAGCAGCTGTTTGTGCCCACGGTGGGAGGTGGATGACTTTTACCTCCTTTCAAAATTTAAAGTAACTTAAAAAAAGAAATGTGTATGTCTAGGGTGTACACATTGCATAAATCTAAGGTGTCTCCGGAGAAGCCCGCATGCAGGACAAGAAAGCAACAGTTAGAAATGGACATGGGACAACCTACGGGTTCAAAATTGGGAAAGGAGTACGTCAAGGCTGAAATAGAGTAGTCAAGCCTTCTAATTAGAAGGCTGTATATTGTCCCCTTGCTTATTTAACATATGTGAAGATTACATCATCCGAAACGCAGGGCTGGATGAAGTACAAGCTGGAATCAAGACTGCCAGGAGAAATATCAATAACCTCAGATGTGCAGATGACACCATCCTTTTGACAGAAAGTGAAGAAGAACTAGAGTCTCTTGATGAAAGTGAAAGAGTGAAAAAGTTGGCTTAAAGCTCAACATTCAAAAAATGAAGATCATGACATCCGGTCCAATCACTTTGTGGCAAATAGATGGGGAAAAAGTAGAAACAGTTACAGATTAAAAAAAAAAAAAACAAACAAACACTCTGGGGCATGTGGGGTCACAGTTCCCCAACCAGGGATCAAACTCATGTTCCCTACAGTGGAAGCACGGGAGTCTTAACCCCTGGATCACCAGGGAAGTCCCAATATGATGATTTGATAAGCATATATGAGGAGAAATGATTACTGCAGTCAAGCCAATTTGCATATCATCTCATATAGTTATCTTTTTTTTTTTTTGGCAAAAGCAATGGAAATTCCTCTCTTAGCAAATTTCCAGTATTGAACACTGTGTCATTAACTATACTTGTCCAGCTGTGCACTAGAGAGCGAGGCTTACTGAGAAGTGATGCTGACTCGATGGCAGATCTTATTCCCAGCCACGGTGGGACCAGACTCAGCCTCCTCAGCCAGGCTACAGTCGACTGCACTGTTTCAGTTAGCACGAGATAACCTCGAACATTCTGAGCAGGGTAGCAGAGTCTCGGAGCTGCAGCTGCTTCAGAATTTAGAGTTCCCTATGAACTGTCAGTGGCATTAGGAACTGGGCAATGTCTCAGCATCCGTGGGTTTGTTTTCTTTGGTTACTGAGCTGACTTTGAAATTGATGACATGGATGACTGGGAATCTTTCAAATTTCATTACTTCAGAGAGAGTCCCAGATATTTAGCCTAGCTGGCTGGATGCTGCAGAACCTGCCCCTTGCCTGCGTCACCCCATTGTCCTGTGAGTCTCCCCTTTCTCTGCACCCTTGCCACCCCCGACCCTTGCTTCATGGTCTCCAAGGGCCACATTCCTTCCCACCTCTTGCCCTGCCCTCTGATTCCCTCTGTCTCCTCCCGTAGCATCTCTGCTCCTTAATTTCTGCTCAGAGTGACTTCCTCATGGCAGCCCTCCCTGAAATTCCTGACAGGGCTCACCTGCACTCATCGAATCTTTCCCATCTAACCCTTCTCACCGCTGTAATCACGGTTGTTAATGGAATTGCTCATTGTTTAACACCCTTCCTCCTCGTGTGATGCATGCTCTGATTTGCTGCTGCCCAATGCCTATGCCTGGAAGATGCTCCGTAAATATTTGAGGAAATTATTGACCAAAAGCTAAAAATGAGTTAGAAGTGGGTGGACGCACACTTCACAGGAGAGAAATAAAAATAGGCAGAGATTAGAAAGGACATGATGCCCGCCCTCCTCCGCATCCCTCCCTTTTCTGGCCCTGGAAACGACTGGAGGCAGAGGCAGCAAGAGAAAGCCAGGAAGCGGGAAGACGTGCAGGCGGAGTTCACCCATCAATTCCCCAGACACCTGGGGACGATGAAGAAAAGCCGTTGTCAGATGTCTCAACACTGATCTCACGCCTCTCCAGCAAAAGAAAATTCGGTCAGGCTGTATCAGCCGAAGAAACCTTAGAAAGTGGAAACGGCAAGCTGCCGGCTCTGCTGACTGATTTGCAAAGGTCTGGGCTCGAGGCCTGAAGTGATAACAGGCTCAGGCCATCAGAAATTATTTTAACTGGCTTCCTGACATCTAGGGAATTCAAAGCCGGCCAAATGAAGTGGGCTATTCATAAAATGTTTGGAGTTCTCTCCGTCATGAAAACAACAGACACATCAAGGCACAGACACACTGTTAAGAGAATTCGCCAGCCTCCAGTTACAAAGTCGTCAGGAACAGAGAGTGAAAGGGAAAGATTAAAACCTAAATCTTTCTTTCATGGTGGCAGATTTATATTTGCGGAATGGGATGGTCTCTCGGGAAGGGGTCACATTATGAACTTGGATCTGAAAGGCTCTGAGAAATAATGGCTGGCCCCAGGGGAGGATGGAGTTAAGGTTTATAGAAAGCTCAGAGCAGAGATCTGGGGAAACCACGAAATGGACAAGAAAGAGACTGGTGAGTAGGTGGAGGACAGAGTGAAGAAGGGTGTGGGAAGACTGGTGTAGTTGATGGGGGGAAGGAAGAAGGTAGACAAAAGGGATACGCTTGACTGATGGGTACTGGCCATTGTACATCGTATTTTATTCATTTTTTCATTCACTTATTCTTTCAGTTCTCCTTGCCTACTATTACTTCTTTTCTCCTATTTTTAAATTTAAATACATTAAAAAGATGTTTACAATATTGTGTTGTTTCTGCCATACAGCGACGCAAATCAGCTGTAGTTATACATACATCCCCTCGCTCGGTAGCCTCCCTTCCCTTCCCCGCCCCATCCCTCTAGGTCATCACAGACTGCCAGAGCGGCCTCCCTGTGTTCCACAGCAACTTCTCGCCAGCACAGTCACAGCCCTATTTTTGGGGAATGATTGACATACAAAAGCTATACGTGTGTAATGTGTACAAGTTCACGTGTCTGCGGGGAAGCATACACCTGTGAGGCTTCCCTGGTACTTCAGTTGGTAAAGAACCCTCCTGCAGTACAGGACACCAGGGTTTAAGGCCTGGATTGGGAAGATCCCCTGGGGAAGGAAATGGCAACCCACTCCAGTATTCTTGCCTGGAGAATCCCTTGGACAGAGGAGCCTGGCTGACTAGAGTCCATGGGGTCACAAGAGTCAGACACGACTGAGCGCCTACACCACCACCACGCTCCTGTGAGACCATCACCAGGATCTGGACCGTAAATTTTTGTCACCTCCTGTAGTTTCCCCTCATTTATTTGTTGTCATATGATTTTTGCTGTTTTCCTTTTGTAGTAACATTAAGATTTATCCCTTCAGCAAATTTTTAAGTGTTGTTGGTCACAGGCCTTGTGCTGTACAGCAGATTTCCAGAACTTACTCATACTGGACAACTGAAATTGGTACCCTTAGGTCAACATCTCTCATTACTTCCTCCCCCAGACCCTGGAAACCGCCTTTCTACTCTCTGTTTCTGTGCGTTTGACCAGCAAGTTCTTTTGTTTTTGCTTCAAGTTTTGAGTTAATGTTTAGTCATCATGATCCCGTTATTCCTCCCAGGTTACACTAACCAGGGCTTAGCTTCTAAGAACTGGTGAAGAGCCTCTGTGTGCTTTTCTGCTGCGTTGACTGCTGGGAATTCTCACTGTCTGTCACAAGCCTGTTTTTCCCCAAGCCCATGGTAGAAATTCTGTGATTTACGATAGTTGATCAATAATATACAGCAAATTGTTACTGTTCTTTAGTTTCTAAGTCATGTTCGACTCTTTGCACCCCCATGGACTGTAGCCTGCCAGACTCCTCTGTGCATGGGATTTCTCAGGCAAGAATGCTGGAGTAGGTTGCAATTTCCTTCTCTCTGGGATTTTCCTGACCCAGGGATCAAACCTGCGTCTCTTGCATTGACAGGTGGATTCTTTACCACTGAGTCATCAAGGGAGCACCATACAGTAGATTAGAAGGTAACGTATCATACCATGTACATCATAATAAACACATTTTAACAAAACATAATGTGAGAAATATTTATACTTATGTATTATATGTTGTTGTTCAGCCGCTCAGTCGTGTCTGGCTCTTTGTAACCCCATGGACTGCAGCACGCCAGGCTTCCCTGTCCTTCACCGTCTCCCGGGGCTTGCTCAAACTCATGTCCATTGAGTCAGTGATGCCATCCAACCATCTCATCCTCTGTCGTCGCCTTCTCCTCCTGCCTTCATTCTTTCCCAGCATCAGGGTCTTTTCTAGTAAGTCGGCTCTTCACATCAGGTGGCCAAAGTATTGAAGCTTCAGCTTCATCGTCAGTCCTTCCTAAGAATATTCAGGACTGATTTCCTTTAGGATGGACTGGTTTGATCTCCTTGCAGTCCAAGGGACTCTCAAGAGTCTTCTCCAGCACCACAATTTGAAAGCATTAATTCTTTGGTGTTCAGCCTTCTTTAAGGACCAACTCTCACATCGGTAAATGACTACTGGAAAAACCATTGCTTTGACTATGTGGACCTTTGTCAGCAAAGTGATATCTTTGCTTTTTAATATGCTGTCTAGGTTTGTCATAGCTTTCCTTCCAAGTGTCTTTTAATTTCATGGCTGTAGTCACAGCCTGCAGTGAATTTGGAGCCCAGGAAAATAAAATCTGTCACTACTTCCACTTTTTCTCTTTCTATGTTTAAGTCTTCTATGATTAAGTTTTTAATGTTGAGTTTCAAGCCAGCTTTTTCACTCTCTTCTTTCACTCTTATCACGAGGCTCTCAGTTCCTCTTCACTTGCTGCCATAAGGGTGGTGTCATCTGCATATCTGAGGTTGTTGTTATTTCTATTGGCAATCTTGATTCCAGCTTGTGATGCATCCAGCCCGGCATGTCATATGATGTGCTCTGTGTTGAAGTTAAATAAGCAGGGCAACAGTATACAGCCTTGTTGTACTCCTTTCACAATTTGGAGCTGGTCAACTGTTCCATGTAAGGTTCTAACCATCGGTTATTGACTCACATACAGGCTTCTCAGGAGACAGGTAATGTGGTCTGGGACCCCTTATGTCTTTAAGAATCTTCTACAGTTTGTTGTGAGCCACACCATCAAAGCCTTTAGAATAGCTAATGAAGCAGAAGTAGATGTTTTTCAGAATTCCCCTGCTTTCTCCATGATCCAGTGAATTTTGGCAATTTGACCTCTGGTTCTTCTGCCTCTTAGAAACCCGGCTTGTCCATCTGGAAGTTCTTGATTCACATACTGCTGAAGCCTAGCTTGAAGGATTTTGAGCATTACCTTGCTAGCATGCGAAATGAACAGAATTATACAATAGTTTGAACATTCTTTGGTATTGCCATTCTTCAGAATTATAACAAAAGCTGATCTTTTCCAGTCCCGTGAGCACTGCTGAGTTTTCCAAATTTTCTGACATACTGAGTGTGTGTGTGTGTGTGTGTGTGTGTGTGTGTGTGTGTGTGTGTGTGTGTGTGTGTGTGTTAGTTGCTCAGTTGTGTCTGACTCTTTGTGATTCCATGGACTGTAGCCTGCCAGGCTCCTCTGTCCATGGGATTATCCAGGCATGTTATACTGGAGTATACAAGTATTCCCTTCTCCAGAGGATCTTCCCGACCCAAGAATTGAACCCAGGTCTCTCACATTGCCGACAGATTCTTTACTGACTGAGCTGGCAGGGAAAACATACTGAGTGCAGCCCTTTAACAACACTGTCTTTTAGGATTTTAAACAGCGCAGCTGGAATTCCATCACCTGTACTAGCTTTGTTTGTAGTAATGCTTTCTAAGGCCTGCTGACTTCACATTCTAGGATGTCCAGCTCTAGCTGAATGACGACACCATGGTGCTCACCGGGGTCATTAATACCTTTCTAGTACAGTTCTTCTGTGCATTCTTGCTACCCCTTCTTAATCTCTTCTGCCTCTGTTAGGTCCTTTCCATTTCTGTCCTTTATTGTGTCCATCCTTGCATTAGATATTCCATTGATATCTCCAATTTTCTTGAAGAGATTTCTAGTCTTTTCCACTCTATTGTTTTCTTCTATTTCTTTGCACTGTTCATTTAAGAAGGCCTTCTTATGTCTCCTTACTCTTCTCTTGAGCTCTGAGGTCAGTACATTGCAGTCAAGTGAATATCACAATAAAGACAGTCACTTGAGGTTTTTGGTTTCCCAGTGCATACAATAGCTATGTTTATGGTGTATTATTATAAGCGTGCAATGTACATACCTAAATTAAAAATACTTTGTTGCTAAAAATTGCTGACCATCACCTGAACCTTCAGTGAGTCATAATCTTTTTGCTGATGGAAGGTCTTGCCTCAGCTGGCTGCTGAGTAGCCAGGGTGGTGGTTGCTGGAGGCTGGGGTGGCTGTGGCAATTAAAAAAACTAAGACAATAGTGAAGTTGGCTGCATCAGTTGACTCTTCCTTTCATAACTGGCTTCTCTGTAGCATGCAATGCCTTTCGGTACCATTTTACCCGTAGCAGAAATCCTCTCAAAATTGGAGTCAGTCCTCTCAGAACTTGCTGCTACTTCATCAGCTATTTTTGTGAACTAAGATAAATCCTGTGCTGTCGTTTCAATAATCTTCGCAGCATTGTCACCAGGAATAGTTTCCATCTCAAGAAACCGCTTTCTTTGTTCATCCGTAATAACCAACTCCTCAGCCACTGAAGTTTTATCACGAGATTGCAGCAAGATCACTGACATCTTCAGGATTCACTTTTGATTCTAGGCCTCCTATTCCTTTCACCACATCTGTAGTTATTCCTCCACTGAAATCTCAAACCCCTCAAAGTCATCCATGGGAGTTAGGGTCACCTTCTTCCAAACTCCTGTAAATGTTGCTATTTTGATCTCTTCCCATGAATCACAAATGTTCTCAGTGGCATTTAGGGTGGTGAATCCTTTCCAGAAGATTTTCAATTTACTTTTTCCAGATTCATCAGAAGAATCACCACCTCTGGCAGCTATAGTCCTATAGGGGTTTTCCTGGTGGCTCAGACAGTAAGAATCCACCTACAATGCAGGAGACCCAGGTTTGATCCCTGGGTCGGGAAGATCCCCTGGAGAAGGAAATGGCAACCCGCTCCAGTATTCTGGTCTGGAGAATCCCGTGGACAGAGGAGCCTGGCGTGCTGCAGTCCATGGGGTCATGAACGGTCAGACATAACTTGGCGACTGAACAATAGTTTTATAAAATGTATTTCTTAAATAGTAAGACTCAAAAGTCCAAATGACTCCTTGGCTGCAGAATGGATATTGAGTTAGCAGGACTGAAAACATTAATTTCATTGTAGTTTTCTATCAAAATTCTTCAATGACCAGATGCATTGTCAGTGAGCAGTAATATTCATTATTTTCAGAGGAATCTTTTTCTCTGAGTGGCAATGGGCTTAAAATGTCTATCACGTTGTCAATCAATGCACCATCCTCCGGGCTTTGTTGCTCCATTTGTAGAGCACTGGCAGAGTAGATTTAGCATGATTCTTAAAAAAGACCCTAGGATTTTCAATATGGTAAATGAGTGCTGGTTTCCACTTAACCTCAGCTGCTGCATTGGCCTCTAATGAGTTAGCTTATCCTTTGAAGATGGGCATCGGCTTTTCCTTTCTAACTATAAAAGCCCTGTATACGTGGCATCTTCTTCTATTAGAAGGCTGCTTCGTCTCCATAAAAACTCTATTGTTTAGTACAATCACCTTCGTTATTTTACTAGACCTTCTGGGTAACTCACTGCTGCTTCTGCGTTAGCACTTGCTGCTTTACCTTAGTTAAGGACATGGCTTCTTCTCTTTGACCTCAGGAACCAACCCCTGCAAATTTCAAACTTTTCTGTGGCTTCCTTACCACCCGCAGCAGTCCTAAAATTGAGGAGAGTTAGGGCCTTGCTCTGGTTTAGGACTGGGCTTAAGGGAGTGTGTGGCTGATCGGATTTTTTCTCTAGACCATTCGAACTTTCACCATATCAGCGATACGTCTGTCTTGCTTTCATATCCCTTGTGTGTTCACTGGGGTGGCACTTTTCATTTCCTTCACAAAATGTTTTCCTTTGTTTTCACCAGTTGGCTGTTTAGCAGGAGAGGCCTAATTTTCCTCTCTCTTGGCTTTTGACATGCCTTCCTCACTAAGCTTAATCATTTTTAGCTTTTGATTTAAAGTGAGAGATGTGTGACTCTTCTAAAAGGAAGAGGCCATTGTAGAGTTACTAATTGACCTAATTTCAATATTGCTGTGGTCCAGGGTCTAGGGAGGCCGAAGGAGAAGGAGAGAGACGGGGGAAGAATGATGAAGCAATCAGAACACACACATTTATTCACTAAGGTCACCAACGGGTATGGGTGTTGTTTATCGCACCCCCAAACAGTTACGACGGTGACAGCAAAGACTGCTGATGACAGATCACCACAACAAAGCTAATAATGAAGAGTTTGAACTATTTCAAGAATTACCAGGTTGTGGCACAGAGACATGAAATGAGCCAATGCTGTTGGAAAGGTGGTGCTGACTGATGGGCTAGACACAGGGCTGCCACATACCTTCAGTTTGTGACAAAACGCAATATGTGCAAAGCTCAATAAAACGAACTGAAATAAAACAAAGTACGCCTGTGTCTAGGCGTGGTGTTCTCGGTCTTTAATCTTGTTGTGGCTGATTGAGTTTCCTGGATCCTCAAGCTGACACTTTTAAGCAAACGTGGAAAAATTTCAGCTATTATTTCGGAGGAGTCCAACTTATGGTTAAAAACCTGGGTGTGATTTTTCAGAGCTGACCCTGGACCATCATAAATGCTTTTCTGCAGAGGCTGCCTTCTCTGCCCAGACGTGCGTGGTGTGCGGGCAGTGCGTTCTGGAACCTAGAGGGCATTGCATCCCAGGACCCAGGCTCCCTGGCCAGTCATGCTCTTTCAATATTTGTGCCCCTGCCCTATCTTCACTCTTGGATCTGTTTATCTGAGGACTTGCGTTTGCTGAACTCTCCGTGTGAAGCCAAGATTTAAAAAAAAACAAAAACAAAAAAACCTTGGAGACATTTTTCCCATTCTGACCCGCTGCCCAGTATTTTTCTAGTCCTGGCTTTTCCCACGTGACCCCAAGGCCCAGAAAATTGCAGGCTTGTGTTAGAGCCTCTCTCCACAGTGAGACAATCTCCGTGTCTGCTCTGACCCACCTGACCCCTGCCTGCTATGCCATTTCATGGAGAAAAATAAAGGAGAGTTTCTCCTTGCTCCAGATTTCACTTCCTGCTTATACCATCATAGTAAGTGATTAAAGGCTTAACTCTCTCATTTTTGGGCTCACTGCTTTAATCTGCTTCTCCGACACCAGACAACCCAGCTCTCTCTCCCCCAGTTCAGCCGCACTCTGACAGTTCCGCAGACGATCTTTCAGTTCCACCGTCATCTTTGTGTTTAGCTGCTCAGTCATGTCCGACTCTTTGCAACCCCACGAGCTGTAGCCCACCAGTCTCCTCGGTCCATGGGATTTTCCAGGCAAAAAGACTGGAGTGGGTTGCCATTTCCTACTCCAGGGGATCTTCCTGACCCAGGGATCGAACCTGTGTCTTTTGCATCTCCTGCACTGGCAGGTGGGTTCCTTATTACTGGTACTACCTGGGAAGCCCTTCTTCTCTTTATGGGACTCCAATTACACATGTTACTCTTTACTATTATCCTTGGATCTTTGAGGCCCACTTCATTTTAATTGTCTCTTTTTTTTCTTCAGATTGGATAATTTCTATTGATTTATCTTCAAGTTCCTTGGATTTTTTTTCTGCCACTTTCAAATCGCTAAAGTGCTTGCAGTGAGTTTTTCGTTTCTGTTATTAATACTGTTAAGTTCTTGAGTTTCCATTTGTTAATGGTTTCCATTTTCTCTGCTGAGATTATTTATCTTTTCATTGATTAAATCCATGTTTTCCTTTATGATTTGGATGCGTCCTCCTTTAATTCTTTGGCTATATTTCTAACAGCTTCTCTGTCTCATAAATTACTCATGTGGAATACTTCCAGTTTGGCATCTACTACCTGATATTTTTTCTTGACTATGTAGTAAATTTCACTTTGTGTATGTGTAGTTATTTTTATTTGAATACTGGGTGTTGTGGGTTAATCAGTGTCCAGACTGGGTTTTGTGATGTTCCTCTATTGATTTTTGTTTTAGTAGGTAGCAGGATTACTGGCACATCACCCTTGAACTTGAATGACTTGGCTTTGAACTTGTGTAAGATTTGGTTTGGGGGCTTTCCTAGTGCCTTATATGGTAAAGAATCTGCCTGCAACGCAGGAGAGCTGAGTTTGATCCCTGGGTCAGGAAGATTCCCTCGAGAAGGAAATGGCTACCCACTCCCGTACTCTTGCCTAGAGAATTCCATGGACAGAGGAGCCTGGCAGGCCATAGTCCATGGGATCGCAAAAGAGTTGGACATGACGGAAGGACTAATACTTCACTTTTCAAGGCTTGGTTTTCTGATTTCGTAGGTGAAAATACATCTGTGAAAATCCCAACATTTTTCAAAGCAAAAAACTATAACTTGTTGGACTCACAGATTTATTGTTTCTTCTGGTTTTAGACTTTATTAGGACAGGTTTCTTTAACCTTTACTCTGGGGCATGAGTCTTATTCCTGAGGAGTAGTATTTCCAGCATCTCAGCTGGGTGCCTGGGCTGTGAGTGGTGTTATTAAGGTCTGTCCACACTTGTTGACAACAGACATGACCTCTCCTTATCCTCTAAGAGTATTTCTATTCTGCTCACAACCCCAGAATAGCTGAGTTCTGGCTCCCCTTAGGTAAGCCCTTTCTGCACATGTGCTGTTCAGTTCTTGGCTCAGCACGTGTGAGGATTTCTGCATGGACTTCTGAGGTCCCCTCTGTACAGCTTCTTCAATTTGTGCCTTGCCTCATAGAGTCCACCCCATTGCTCCAGATTCTGGCCTCTGTCTACTCAGCTCACGGGGACTTCTGTACTCTGCTTGGTCTCCTGCTTACTGCCACCCATTTAGGAAACTCTTCCCTGATATAGAGCTGGGGCAAATTTGTGAATTTCCCTTCTTTCAAGAAATCAGCTTTGTGATTTTCTATGTGTTCCCAGGTGGTACTAGTGGTAAAGAACCCGCCTGCCAATGCAGATAAGATGTAAAAGACGCAGGCTCAGTCCCTGGGTTGGGAAGATCCCCTGGAGGAGGGCATGGCAACCTACTCCAGTACTCTTGCCTGGAGATCCCATGGACAGAGGAGCCTGGTGGACTTCAGTCCACAGGGTCACAGAGAGTCAGACACGACTGGAGCAACTAACTCACACATGTGATTTGTGAAAACAAGTTGCAGCAAATGTTTTTTCTGGTTTTAAAGTGCTTTGGCAGGAGGACTAGTCTAGATTAGTTATGGGAAACAGAAGTCCTGTCCGTGGATTCTTAAATATGTTTTTATTTTTTCCCACACTGTGTGGCATATGGGATCTTAGTTCCCTGCCATGAGACTGAACCCACCCCTCCTGTATTGGGAGCATAGAGTCTTAACCACTGAACAATCAGGGACGTCCCCCTACCATGGATTCTTGAACAAAGGATAACAAGAGGATGTGGATGGACAAAGATAATGGCCACCTAGCACGAGGTGGCTTGTGAGACCTTAGAGTCAAGATACTGAGCAGGGCAGAAAACTCTGCTCAATATTATGGAACAATCTAAGAGGGAGAAGAACTTGAGAAAGAATCAGTTCAGTTCAGTCACTCAGTCGTGTCTGACTCTTTGTGACCCCATGAATCGCAGCACGCCAGGCCTCCCTGTCCATCACCAACTCCCGGAGTTGACTCAGACTCACGTCCATCGAGTCAGTGATGCCATCCAGCCATCTCATCTTCAGTCGTCCCCTTCTCCTCCTGCCCCCAATCCCTCCCAGCATCAGAGTCTTTTCCAATGAGTCAACTTTTCTCATGAGGTGGCCAAAGTACTGGAGTTTCAGCTTCAGCATCATTCCTTCCAAAGAAATCCCAGGGTTGATCTCCTTCAGAATGGACTGGTTGGATCTCCTTGCAGTCCAAGGGACTCTCAAGAGTCTTCTCCAACACCACAGTTCAAAAGCATCCATTCTTCAGCGCTCAGCCTTCATCACAGTCCGACTCTCACATCCATACATGACCATAGGAAAAACCATAGCCTTGACTAGACGGACCTTTGCTGGCAAAGTAATGTCTCTGCTTTTGAATATGCTATCTGTGTTGATCATAACTTTTCTTCCAAGGAGTAAGCGTCTTTTAATTTTATGGCTGCAGTTACCATCTGCAGTGATTTTGGAGGCCCAAAAATAAAGTCTGACATTATTTCCACTGTTTCCCCATCTATTTCCCATGAAGTGATGGGACTGGATGCCATGATCTTCGTTTTCTGAATGTTGAGCTTTGAACCAACTTTTTCACTCTCCTCTTTCACTTTCATCAAGAGGCTTTTAGTTCTCTTCACTTTCTGCCATAAGGGTGGTGTCATCTGCATATCGGAGGTTATTGATATTTCTCCCGGCAATCTTGATTCCAGCTTGTGTTTCTTCCAGTCCAGCGTTTCTCATGATGTACTCTGCATAGAAGTTAAATAAGCAGGGTGACAATATACAGCCTTGACGTCCTCCTTTTCCTATTTGGAACCAGAAAGAGTAGACACATGCCTATGTGTAACTGAATCACTCTGCTGTACACCTGAGACTAACTCAACATTGTTAATCATCCAAAATAAAATAAGAAGTTGAAAACAAAGGACACTGAGCAGGAGGCATTTTCAGTCTTCTAGATGGAGAACAAAGATCAATTGATATTTGCAGAAATACAAACAAAGAATCTGCCTGCTAGTGCAGGAGATCCCAGGGACATGGGTTTGATCCTTGGGTCAGGAAGATCCCCTAGAGAAGGAAATTGCAACCCAGTCCAGAATTCTTATCTGGGAAATCCCATGGGCAGAGGAACCTGGTAGGCTACAGTCCAGGGGGTCGTGACTGAGCAGCTGAGCATAGCAGCTCAGCACGGACATCACACAAACAAAAGGGAAATACCATGATGGAAAAAGAGCTATGGCAAGTTATTGATAAATTGGATGTGAAGAATGAAGGAGGTTAACATGGTGCCAGCAATGCTTTAAAAAAAGAGCCCTTATCTCTGGAGACAGATACTGAAATATTTATGGATGAAATGATATAATGTCTTGGGTTTGATTCAGAATAATTAAATCTAGGGATGAGGGTGGTAGAGAGTGGGGTGTAGGTGAGACGAGACTGACCACGAGATGATAATTATTGAAACTACTTTATGAGGACATGAAGATGTATTCTATGAGTTTTTCTACTTATATATACACACATTTGACACTTTCAAATTAAAAAATTAAGATAAAGCAGAATAAAAAGATCAGAGTTATGTAGCTGGGAGTGGGTCTTGGTGAGGTTGGAAAGAGTGCCCAGTTTTGAGGTGGGGGGAAAAGGGATAAGACAATGGCAGTTATTAATGTCTAAAACAGGTTTGTATGCAAAAATGTTTCTTAAAAGGGTTTGCTCAAGTTAGCTTGTTCTGCTTTATTAGAAATGTCATCAAGAATTAGGATGTATTTGACCATCTGCTTGAAGATGTGATGCATGTGGCCCATCCTGGACCGAGGCTGTGACATCCACACCGAGGCATTGACGCTGTACACGTGTCCGCCCCCGGATCTAGCACTGACCACTCACATTCTCTGATACAGCCCTGTGCGGTCAGAGCCCAGACTGCAATAGACAGGTCTGGCTGGGCCCTGGCACACACATCCCTCAGTGACTCCTGGAATGATTTCCAGAGGCATTTTGCTGCTCTCCCTTTTCCACACCACCTCCCTGGCCAGCTCTACATGCCTGGAGCTTCCCTGAATCTTGCACTCAGCTGCTTCCTTCCGACTAACTGTGGACTCTGTAATTGAACCCAAGAGAGGAGCCTGTTCTCACTGCCTAAGGACTTGCAGGAGAAGTGGAGAGAATTTTCTACAAGTTAGAAAAAGAAAAAAGAAGAAGAAGAAGAAGAAGAAATAGATACTCACTTTCCTATTTTTCACTTTCTTTTCTCATTTATACAACACATCCTTTTATGTGCCCACTATGTGCCAGGTATTATGTGTTAGGGATTTCCCTGGTAGCTTAAATGATAAAGAGTCTTCGTTCAATGAAGGAGACGTGGGTTTGATCCCTGGGTCAGAAAAGATCCCCTGGAGGAAGAATGACAACCCACTCCAGTATTCTTGTCTGGAGAATTCCATGGACAGAGGAGCCTGACTGGCTACAGTCCACAGAGTCACAAAGAGTTGGACACAACCAAATGACTAACATGTGCCAAGTATTGTGTTAAGGACTGACTGGCAGTTCAAAGGTGGTGCTTCCTTAAGGATCTACAGCTGGCAGGGGAAGAGAGTCACACAGAGTAATAAAGTTACAAGGGTCATGCTAGAAAATTATACAGGGACCAAGGAGCAAAGGGAAGAAATTGTTGCTGTTCCGTCTCTAAGTAGTATCCGACTCTTGGCAGCCCCATGAACTGCAGCATGCAGACTTGCCTGTCCTTCACTGTTGCCTGGAGTTTGCTCACAGTCATGTCCACTGAGTTGGTAATGCCATCTAAGCATCCTCTGTCACCCCCTCTTGGAGACCCATTACTATTTTCTTTCTCCTTGGGTTTGGGTTTTATCACAGCCTTGTCTAACTCAATGAAACTATGAGCCATGCCGTGTAGGGCCACCCAAGACAGATGGGTCATGGTGGAGAGTTCTGACAGAACGTGGTCCACTGGAGAAGGGAATGGCAAACCGCTTCAGTATTCTTGCCTTGAAAACCCCATGAACAGCATGAAAAGGCAAAAAGATAGGACACTGAAAGATGAACTCCTCAGGTCGGTAGGTGCCCAATATGCTACTGGAGATCAGTGGGGAGATAACTCCAGGAAGAATGAAGACGTTGAGCCAAAGTGAAAACAACACCCAGTTGTGGAAGTAAAGTCCAATGCTGTAAAGAACAATACTGTATAGGAATCTGGAATACTAGGTCCATGGATCAAGGTAAACTGGAAGTGGTCAAAAAGGAGGTGTTTAGAGTGAACACTGACATTTAGGAATCAGTGGACTAAAATGGGAATGGAATGGTGCTGCTGCTGCTGCTGCTAAGTTGCTTCAGTCGTGTCCGACTCTGTGTGACCCCACCAGGCTTAGCCATCCCTGCGATTCTCAGGCAAGAACACTGGAGTGGGTTGCCATTTCCTTCTCCAGTGCATGAAAGTGAAAAGTGAAAGTGAAGTTGCTCAGTCATGTCCGACTCTTTGCGACCCCATGGACTGCAGCCTACCAGGCTCCTCCGTCCATGGTATTTTCCAGGCAAGAGTACTGGAGTGGGGTGCCATTGCCTTCTCCTGGGAATCGAATGGGCAAATTTAATTCAGATGACCAGTTATCTACTACTGCGGGCAAGAATCCCTTAGAAGAAATGGAGTAGCCCTCATAGTCAACAAGAGTCTGAAACTCAGTTCTTGGGTGCAATCTCAAAAACAACAGAATGATCTCTGTTTATTTCCAAGGTAAACCATTCAGTATCATGGTAATCCAAGACTATACCTTAACGACTAATGCTGAAGAAGCTGAAGTTGAACAGCTCTATGAAGATCTACAAGACCTTCTAGAACTAACATGAAAAAAAGATGTCCTTGTCATCATAGGGGACTGGAATGCAAAAGTAGGGAGTCAAGAGATACCTTGAGTTGCAGGCAAGTTTGACCTTGGAATACAAAATGAAGCAGGGCAAAGGCTAACAGAGTTTTGCCAAGAGAATGCACTGGTCATAGCAAACATCTTCTTCCAACAACATAAGCGGAGACTCTACACGTGGACATCACCAGATGGTTAATACCAAATTCAGATTGATTATATTCTTTGAAGCCAAAGATGGTGATGCTCCATATAATTAGCAAAAACAAGACCAAGAGCTGACTGTGGCTCAGACTACGAACTCCTTATTGCCAAATTCAGACTTAAATTGAAGAAAGTAGGGAAAACATCTAGACCATTCAGGTATGACCTAAATCAAATCCCTTACTATTATACAGTTAAAGTGACAAATAGATTTAAGGGATTAGACCTGATAGTAGAGTGTCTGTGGAACTATGGATGGAAGTTCATAACACTGTACAGGAGGTGGTGTTCAAACCATCCCCAAGAAGAAGAAACGCAAAACAGCAAAATGGTTGTCTGAGGAGGCCTTACAAATAGCTGTGAAAAGAAAAGAAGTGAAAGGCAAAGGAGAAAAGGAAAGATAGACCCATTTGAATGCAGAGTTCCAACGAATAGCAAGGAGAGATAAGAAAGACTTCCTCACTGATCAATGCAAACAAATAGAGGAAAACAATAGAATGGGCAAGACTAGAGATCTCCTCCAGAAAATTAGAGATACCAAGGGAACATTTCATGCAAAGATGGGCTCAATAAAGGACAGAAACTGTATGGATCTAACAGAAGCAGAAGATATTAAGAAGAGGTGTCAAGAATACACAGAAGAACTATACAAAAAAAGATCTTCACAACCCAGATAATCACGATGGTATGATCACTTACCTAGAGCCAGACATCATAGAGTGCGAAGTCGAGCAGGTCTTAGGAAGCATCACTATGAACAAAGCTAGTGGAGGTGATCGAATTCCAGCTGAACTATTTCAAGTCCTAAAAGATGATGCTGTGAAAGTGCTGCACTCAATATGCCAGCAAATTTGGAAAACTCAGCAGTGGCCACAGGACTGGAAAAGGTCAGTTTTCATTCCAATCCCAAGGAAAGGCAATGCCAAAGAATGCTCAAACTATTGTACAATTGTGCTCATTTCACACGCTGACAAAGTAATGCTCAAAATTCTCCAAGCCAGGCTTCAATAGTACGTGAACTGAGAACTTCCAGATGTTCAAGATGATTTAGAAAAGGCAGAGGAACCAGAGATCAAATTGCCAATATCCGTTGGATCATAGAGGATACAAGAGAATTCCAGAAAAGCATCTATTTCTGCTTCATTGACTATGCTAAATCCTTTGACTGTGTGGATAACAACAAACTGTGGAAAGTTCTTCAAAAAATGGGAATACTAGACCACCTTACTTGCCTCCTGAGAAATCAGTGTGCAGGTCAAGATGTAACAGTTAGAACCAGACATGGAACAACAGACTGGTTCCAAATAGGGAAAGGAGTATGTCAAGGCTGTATATTGTCACCTTGCTTATTTAATTTACATGCAGAGCACATCATGCAAAATATGAAACTGGATGAAACACAAGCTGGAATCAAGATTACCAGGAGAAATATCAATAACCACAGACATGCAGATGACACCACCTTTGTGGCAGAAAACAAAGAAGAACCAAAGAGCCTCTTGATAAAAGGGAAAGAGGAGAATGAAAAAGCTAGTTTAAAACTCAGCATTCAAAAAACAAAAAAATCTGACATCCGGTCCCATCATTTCATGGCAGATAGATGGGGAAACAAGGGAAACAGTGACAGACTTTATTTTCTTGGGCTCCAAAATCACTGCAGATGGTGACTGTAGCCATGAAATTAAAAGGCACTTGCTCCTTAGAAGAAAAGCTATTGCAAACCTAGACAGCATATTAAAAAGCAGAGACATTACTTTATCAACAAAGGTCCATCTAGTCAAAGTTATGGTTTTTCCAGTAGTCATGTGGATTTAAGAGTTGGACCATAAAGAAAGCTGAGTGCCAAAGAACTGATGCTTTTAAACTGTGGCATTGGAGAAGACTCTTGAGAGTCCCTTGGACTCAAGGAGTTCAAACCAGTCAATCGTAAAGGAGATCAGTCCTGAATATTCATTGGAAGGACGGATGCTGAAGCCGAAGCTTCAATACTTTGGCCACCTGATGGGAAGAACTGACTCACTGGAAAAGACCCTGATGCTGGAAAAGACTGACGGCAGGATGAGAAGAGATGACAGAAGGTGAGAGGGCATCACATGAGTCTGAGCAAGCTCAATGGATGTGAGTTTGAGCAAGCCCCAGGAGTTGGTGATGGACAGGGAAGCCTGGCATGCTGCAGTCCATGGGGTCGCAAAGAGTCGGACATGACTGAGTGACTGAACTAACTGTCTTTCATAAATTACATGCGATCTAGTCTTTCAGAGTCTCAATTTTCTCAGTTTTGTATAAGGTTAAATATACATAGGTATAGTTTTAAAAACTGTCACATTAAAAAAAAAAAGTCTAACAGGACTTTGAAAACCATAGGGATGGATAATAATGATGATCATCTTTCCTTTCTTCCAGGTACACCAGTGATAACTGTGGGCTGGCTTTTCCCAGGTGACAGTCAAGTGGGGAGTTCAGCTGTAAATGCAGTCACGTTAAGGTAAGATGGGGGCTGCAGCCATTTCCAGGGAAGATGCATAAATAAGAGGGAACTCCTTTTCCCCATGTAGGCAATAAATCTTCTGTCTTTTGACTTTTAAACGTGTAGAGCCAAATGCCCCTTTTGTCTGTTTAATACCAACCACCACCTTAACATTTGCTTTGCTGTACAGTTTACAAAGTCCTTCTAAAGTCATAAATCACTGGTGTCTCATAATAGCTTTTAGACTTAGTGAAATGTATTTCATTTTGACCCTCATTTAGAGATGTGGAACGTGGGGCCCCAAGAAGTTAAATATATTTGCCCAAGATTCATAACTAGCAGTGGCAGAGCCCAGGACTGAATTCTGGTCTTCTCTTTCCTAATCTTTGAAATAAAGAGCTCCTGCCTGTAATTATTTGTAGCAGACCACGTTCCCCTTTGATGTCTTTAAAAGAAAGTTTCACAGTCTGACTAACGTCACTCAGTACGACAATCTCTAGGTGCATCCACGTGACTGCAAATGGCACTAGTTTGTTCTTTTTTTCTGGCTGAGTGACGAAAGACAAGACAAACATCATGTGTTGCCATTTATATGTGGAATTAAAAAAATAGTACAAATGAACTTTTCTACAAGACGGAAAGAGAGTCACAGATGTAGGAAACAAGCTTATGGTTACCAAGGGGGAAGGGAGAGGGAGGGGTGAATAGGCAGACTGGGGCTGGCATACATACACCCCTATGCACAAAATAGAGGACTAACAGGGGCCTCCTGGGTGCTGGGAACCCTGCCTAACATTCTGTAATGGCCTATCAGTTCGGTTCAGTTCAGTCGCTCAGTAGTGTCCGACTCTTTGCGACTCCATGAATCGCAGCATGCCAGGCCTCCCTGTCCATCACCAAATCCCGGAGTTCACTCAGACATGTCCATCGAGTCCGTGATGCCATCCAGCCATCTCATCCTCAGTCGTCCCCTTCTCCTCCTGCCCCCAATCCCTCCCAGCATCAGAGTCTTTTCCAATGAGTCAACTCTTCGCATGAGGTGGCCAAAGTACTGGAGTTTCAGCTTCAGCATCATTCCTTCCAAAGAAATCCCAGGGCTGATCTCCTTCAGAATGGACTGGTTGGATCTCCTTGCCGTCCAAGGGACTCTCAAGAGTCTTCTCCAACACCACAGTTCAAAAGCATCAATTCTTCGGTGCTCAGCCTTCTTCACAGTCCAACTCTCACATCCATACATGACCACTGGAAAAACCATAGCCTTGACTAATCGGACCTTAGTCAGCAAAGTAATGTCTCTGCTTTTGAATATGCTATCTAGGTTGCTCATAACTTTTCTTCTGAGGAGTAAGCGTCTTTTAATTTAACCGTCTTTTGATTTTGGAGCCCCCCAAAATAAAGTCTGACACTGTTTCCGCTGTTTCCCCATCTATTTCCATGAAGTGATGGGACAGGATGCTATGACCTTCGTTTTCTGAATGTTGAGCTTTAAGCCAACTTTTTCACTCTCCTCTTTCACTTTCATCAAGAGGCTTTTTAGTTCCTCTTCGCTTTCTGCCATAAGGGTGGTGTCATCTGTATATCTGAGGTTATTGATAGGGGAAAAGCACCCGAAAGAGAGTGGATATGTGTCTGTGTATAACTGAGTCACTGCCGCACAGCAGAAACTAACACAACAACATAAATCAACCACGTTCCAATTAAAAAACAGTTTCAAAATGTTTTTTTAAAGGCTTGGGAAATTCTCTGTCTTTGGATTTATCATGGCCATCTGAAACTCCCCAGCCCCGCTTGTGGTCACAATAAATCAAACAAACAAATAACCATCTCCATTGTTTTGTGGATTATTTCCCCATGAGGCAGATGTTTACTTTTTCCAAATGAAAGCTCATTGTTGTCAGGAACATTTAAGAGGCTTAACCTGTCTCCTCTGGCATATGGCGCTGGCTTTTCATGATGAGACGGGTTCTGTGCAGCAGCAGACGAAATTGCAAGCCTGTCTCCGAAACTTCATCAGTTAGAGCTGCGGAACGTCGCTGCTGTCCTAGGCGGGGGCTTGTCTGGGCCTCTTCCACCGTGAAAGGGGAAAAAAAGAAAAGCTGTTTCCTTTGGTAGCAAATACCCATATTTTAATGGGCATGATGTCATGAATTATTAAACTAGCTTAACTTTAAAGCCCAGCCGAAAGAACACAGAGTGAAGAATGACCTTGAGACTCTTGAAAAATGGGATTGTTGACTGTGCCTGCAGACTCGAAGATGGATTTCTCCTTTAGTTTATATTTATGCAACTGTGAAACTTCGTCCCTTGTTCCCAGAGAAATCCTTTGTGCAGCCGTGTGGAGAAAGTTATTACATTTTAGTGCAGAAGAGCTGTAAAGTTTCTTTTCTGTGTCTCGTGGAAACTAGAGTGCTGGGCAATCCTCGTGCTGGCGGGGGGTGGGCCTGAGGAAGGAGAGGCTGAATCTCTCAGCAGACAAAAAAGAAACAGGCATTGTACCTTAAAAAGACCCTAGTTTTGATTTCTTAAGGAGTCTCCATGTTGTTCGAGGTAGTGGCTGTATCAATTTACATTCCCACCGACAGTGCAAGAGGATTCTCTTTGCTCCACACCCTTTCCAGCATTTATTGTTTGCAGATCTTTTGAGAAGGCCACCCTGACAGGTGTGAGGTGATACCTCATTTGATGACCTGGGGGTGGGGTGGGGGAGGGGATGGGGGAGGGGAAAGGCTCAATAGGGAGGGGATATGTACACACACACACACACACACACACACACAGAGCTGATTCACTTTGTTGCACAGCAGAAACTAACACAACATTATAAAGCAATTATACTTCAATTAAAAACAAAGAATCACATCGAAACATATGCGTTACCGTATGTAAAACAGATAAACAGTGTGCATTTGGGTATGAAGCAGGGCCCCCAAAGCCGGTGCTCCGTGACAAGCAGGAGGGATGGGGAGAGGAGGGAGGTGGGAGGGGGGTCAGGGTGGAGGGGACACATGTCCACCTATGGCTGATTCATACTGATGGACAGCAAAAGCCACCAAAACACTGGTGAAGTAATTATCTTCCAATCAAATAAATAAATAAATGTATTTAAACAAATAAATTGTTTAAAAGAAGAAGGGAAAAGGAAAAAAAACAGTCTTTGTAGACAGGGAAGAAGGGAGCGGGGAGGAACCAGTGTTTATTGAGAGTCTGTGGCTTCCCAGGTAGCGATAGTGGCAAAGAACCCATCTGCCAATGCAGGTAGACGTAGAAAGATGTGAGTTCGACCCCTGGGTCAGGAAGATCCCCTGGAGGAGGGCGCAGGCAACCCACTCCAGTATTCTTGCCTGGAGAATCCCATGGACAGAGGAGCCTGGCGGGCTACAGTACATGGGGTCACCAAGAGTTGGACAAGACTGAAGTGACTTAGTATGCATTAAGTATTTGGCTTTGCGGCCATATGATTCATCACAGAGCTGTGTGGTATTATCCCCGTTTTCTGGGAGTAGAAACCGAGGCTCAGTGTGTAAGATTTTTAGCAACATACAGGTTTTGACAAGGCTGGGCATTATTTGAATCTAGGTCTGCCAAATATCAGAGGTTTGTGTGAATTCACCAAGCTTGCCATGAGTAAGTTTTTGGTTTTTGGTCTGACTGAGTTTTCCCTTTCTTCCTGTTGGTTTGAACTCTTGGCCAGGGTGCGCTGATGGCCTCTGTGTGTCCCCAGCCCCTCCCTCCATCCTCCTCCGCTCTGCTCTGTGACCTGGTGGACTGACCTGCCTGCACTGCCCTGCTCTTTGGCTGACAGTTGGGTTTGGCTGACATGAGATGCAAAGAGGGCACTGGGCGGTAGACGGGTGAGAAATGAGATTGGGGTGTTGGTTTCCCCAGTTTTCTCTCCACTGAGTTCTCTACTAAAGGCCACAGCTCCTGCCAGATGACTCTTTTCATGCAGTCCCCCCCCCCCTTTTTGATTAAAATATAGTTGCTTACAGTATCATGTAAGTTACAGGTGTACAAGATAGCTGTTCACAATTTTTAAAGGTCATGCTTCATTTATAGTTATTATAAAACATTAGCTGTGTGTGTTGTACAATATATCCTTATAGCTTATTTTATTTTACTCATTGTCGCTTCACGTGTGTGTGTGCTCAGTCGTGTTCGACTCTTTGCGACCCTATGGACTGTAGCCCTCCAGGCTCCTCTGTGCGTGGGATTCTCCAGGCAAGAATACTGGAGGGGGCTGCCATTGTCTTCTCCAGGGGATCTCCCCCACCCAGGGATCGAACCTGCGTCTTTGACGTCTCCTGCATTGGCAGGCAGGTTCTTTACTGAGCACCACTGGGAAGCCCGTTGTAATTTCTTTTATACCTAATAGTTTGTCCTTCTTATTTCCCTTCCCCTGTATTGCCCCTCCCCTTTGATCACCCTACTGGTAACCAGTAGTTTGTTCTCTATATCTGTGGAGTCTGCTGCTTTTTTGCTATATTCACTAATTTATTGTATTTTAAAGATTCTACATAAATGTGATATCACAGTGTTTGTCTTTGACTGATTTCATGCAGCATTTTCTGGATTTCAATACCCGCTCCCTCCCCTTGGGCTCAGGGGTTGGTAACACTAGGTCACTGGCCTTGGCAACTACACAGTGCTGTGTTTTCCTAAACACTGCCCACGCTATTGTACATTAGGCCCTGAATGAAGACAGTTGGATTGCTCATCCTGAGTGTGCCACTTGTTACCTTCCCGGACCTTGATGGATACAGGTACACTGAGTTAGTTTGGTGACATCACACTTAATGTTTCGCTGGGCACCCATTAATGAGTTTCTACCAGGAGGGAGATGATTTTTGTCTCTTGTTTTTTCCCTAGTTATTTCATATTTATAACTTTTGGAAGGGCTATTTCTTTGTCTTTCATCTTCCTTTGGCCATACTATTTGCTCTTTGAATTTCCCCTTTCCCCTTCAAATTGAGTCTGTAAGACCTGAAAAAGCCAGTTTCCATTCTGATTCTCCAAGAGTGAGTTTCTTTGGTCTCCAGAGTCTCAGCTCTATTCTTTTATTAATGCTTCTTTGCGAAACTGTCTGTTGGATTGTCTTGAGAAAACAACGCACATTTTCTAACCTTCTAGGGGAAACGATTGTTGCCCTAAAAAGGAGAGGAAATAATGAAAGTATATTCAGTAAGTAACAGTAAGGATAATAAAAGTGGGGAAAAGCCAGGGGACTCGGAATCAAGGTCAGTTTCCTCCTTTGTTGGAATATAGTGAGCATTTAATGGTCATAAAATCTTTTTCCTGTAAAAGACATTTTATATTTAAACTGAAGCTGTATAAATGAGGGATTTTATGTCTGCAGAGCCTTTATTGAGCATGAAGGATTAAAAAAATGCTTTGGGCTGTATTTTTTATTTCCTTGCAAATTTTTTGAGGTTTGGGTAGCCCAGTCCATGCTGCCCTGGGCTCACAGATACGAACATGCAGGGGTGGGGTGTGTGTCTTTCACAGATCCTTGCTTATGCTGTTTAACCTCGGACCCCTGTTATTCAGGGCCTCGGTGTCTCCTGAATAAACAGTAAATCTTTCCTGATGGCATGGCAGCTTTACGATGTGGACTCAGGCCTATTTTCAGAGAAGCACGAGAGAAACGTTAATGCCTTTTCCCTCCTTTGACTGGTGATTTAGGAGGAGCCTGTGTCCGTCATCGGGGTGAGGCTGCTGGCTCAGCCTGTGTCTGGTGGCAGAGCTCAGAGGATCAGTATTCTGGTTCTGGGACAAGACAGTGTGGTGTGTGCTTGCATGCTAATTTGCTTCAGTCGTGTCCAACTCTTTGGGATTCTATGGACTGTAGCCCACTAGGCTCCTCTGTCCCTGGGATTTCCCAGGCAAGAATACTGGACTGGGTTGCCATGACCTCCTCCAGGGGATCTTCCTGACCCAGAGATCGAACCCACAGCTTTTATATCTCCTGCACTGACAGGCAGATTCTTTACCACTAGCGCACCTGGGAAGCCCCAGGGCAGGGTTGACTGTGGGGTTATTTCATAGCTTGGTTTGAAATGGATTCATTCTTCTGTTGAAGATTTATTGACTTCTGTTTTCCCGAGCCCTTTGTCTCTCCTTTGAATGCCAAAAGCATTTTATGTTGGGGTAGAGCTGATTAAAAAGTGTTGTGATGGTTTCAGGTGAACAGCGAAGGGACTCAGCCATACATATACTTGCGTCCATTCTCCCCCAAGCCCCCTCCCATCCAGGCTGCGTTACGCTGGCACATAACACTGAGCAGAGGTGCAGGTGCCATACGGTAGGTCTCTGTTGGTTATCCATTTTACATATAGCAGTGTGTGCATGACCTTCCCTAAGTCCCTAACTATCCTGTCCCCCCTGGCAAATGAACTTACAAAACAGAAGGAAGCTCATAGACTTAGGAAACAATTTATGGTGGCCTTTGTTTTTTCGTATTGAAAAATTTGTGATTTATTCCTGATCCTGAGGTAGTAAAATAAGATATCAAGACCTTGAGAGGTCCTCCTTCTACCAAAGGATCAGGCAAGGTGAAAGTTCGTTAGTCTGATTTTAAGGTTGTTCATTGTGGCAGTGATCTCAAGGATTACGGGATGTTGATGTTAGACATACCAGAGGGAAAAACTCAACGACAGAGCAATTACCTTTTTTCCTTGCTCGTTGCTGATATTCATGGGTTGAGCTGCTGGATTTGGATTATTTTTGGTCCCCAGGATGCTACAGAAGAACAAAACCCCTAGACTTTTCTTTTCATTTAGGAGTATTTGAAATATGCATTCGTATAGGCAATTATCTGCCAAGTGAAGTAGACTATTGTTGGTGGGAATCTGACCTATAGCAGGAGATGCCTCATAATCTATAAATATCTGCTCTTTGAGCTAGAATGAATTACCTGAAGAAGGCAGGCTCCACGTTTTAAGACTTAGATTGCCAGAGTTGCATTTCCCATTGGGTGGTTACCAGCACCTTTTAAAATCTGAATTTCCCTAGTGCATTGACCTGACCTGACTGTTCTTAGCCACGACTTTAACTCTGCTCTAAAAATAGCCTCAAAGCCAGCATAGTGGAGAAAGCATTTACTTAAACAACTATTTTTTTCCCCTATAATGTCATGTAGATCTAAGCCTTTTCTGTATCTTTCCACTACAATGGCAGCATATGGTCTATTGTTACAATCAGATATTCTTGTGGGAAGTAAGAAGCCCATGGGTGAATGGAGAGGATATTATTGTTGAGTCTAAAGCTGTCGTTTTGAGCCCTGAACTAAAGTTGTGTGCAGTTTTATTTTTGACAAACTCAAACCTGTCAGGAAGCCTCGGCCGATAGGCTCTGATTTTTATTTTTGATTTGTGTTGACTAATGTTTACTCTGGGCTCCTGGAATCTGGTTAGGAGGACTTTCCATGGAGGAGAAAATGTGGACAAATACTGTTAGTTTACTTAGTGCGAAAGGCATTGATGGGTAAAGAAAGGCATTGACACAGTTCCTTAAACCAAAAAGTCCTGAACTTTTTGCTCTTGAAGTACATATTTTTGAAAACTTTCAGAGAGGCTTATGAAGAAGAAAGCAAATAGATGTAATATATATATAAGAGCAAGAGAGCTGCAAGTAACTTAGAAAACAAAACTGCTAAGCTTAGTAGAGAATCACCTCATTAGGAAAAAACCATTTTATTAAAATAGTGAATTTTTATTACATGGAGTGGAATAAAGAATTTCAGTGAGTAGACACACGGGCACACACACACTCACAAACACACACACACGGGAGAGAAGGACTACAAAAGCACCAGGCTGCCGGCGCGCTTTATAATTCTGGATTTGTTTTTTGAGTTTTGAATTAATTAGATACCATGTTGAATTCCAAATGCGATAATTAGGCAAATTAATGCTGCAGTATAGTTATTAATGAGGCAAAATATGCTAATATGCTTTTGATAAAGAGCTCTTCTTCTGCCTTACCAAGAAATTGGCAAACATCTTTTATTTGGGGCCAGACAGCCTATTGCAAGTGATTTACTAAAAAGGTTCTCGGCCGTATGCTGTGAACCAATTTTGTAAATAGGGGTTAATGTCAAAATTTTTGGAATGTATAAGCCTCAATGTAGTGCAGCCTGTCCTGAGGTATCTGAGCTTGGTTTCTGAGCGGCAGCGGTGCCCAGAAAGGCCAAGGGCTCTTCAATGCCCTTCGATGCCAGCATGAATACAGCAAAGCCCACCACTCGCTGGCGTCATGGTTATTAAGTGACATTCAACGCAAGGCGCAGAGTGGCTGCCAGGCGGCCAACCTGCTGGGTTCTTTTCGGCAGACTTGGTGTCTCCTTTGGTTTTCAGATGTTCAAAACTCCTAGCCCAGAGTCATTAGGGAACCCACTTAGTGGTTTTGAAAATGACACAGCAGAATTTCCCTTTCCGACCTTAACTCTGCTATTCAGAACTCACAGTGCATCAGGCGCCCTCCTGAGACCAGCGAGAGACACCATCTACCCGGGGGAGCAGGCCATTAGAAACAAAATTTATGGAAATACGAAAAGAACTTTCCCCATGAGCCTATGATTCTTTTAATCCTTTTAATTCCATACTCCATGAAGGCAGAGCCTGTATAACTTTGATGCATTTAGATGCGATGTTTGCAAAATGAGTTTGGCCTGATGGTCCCAAGTAGGACAGTTCTGATGGTTTTAAATCAGAGGAGGAATCTCCTGGGGTATGCTTGAGTGGGGCAGCCCAGTGGTCAGTCCTCGGCTAGTGTGTGTTATTCAGGTCTGTCCTCTGGCTTGTTACCTGTCCAGCATCACAGGAAGTGACTGGATTAGTTACGAATGCATTTGACTGCAAGGTACAAAAAGCCTCGTTAACAGTGGCTTCAGCAAATAAGAAGTTCATGTTTCTCCCATAAAAAGCTGACCAGGCTAGGTGATCCACAGCCCAGACGGCGTTGTCGGGGTTCTTTAAGTCTTCCCACCACATCATCTTAGTGGCTACTTTTGTCTATGCGAGCACAAGGCGGCTGCTGCACCTCCAGACGTGGCATCTAGGTTTCAGGCTGGAAGAGGGAAAGGTCAGCCGGTCTGTTCCTTTTGAAGAGGTCCCCCAGAAACCCCAGCCAAAGACCTGCATCACACGTCATTGGTCAGAATTGTGTCACATGGCCTCTCCTAAGGGGAACGTCGGGAGAAGAGGTTACATCAACTAGCCAACTGATTTTGTTATCTTTCTTTTCTTGGGCACCATGATCCGGGGGATGAGGCTGGACCCTGAGTTGACGGCCACTCCAGGATGCTCACCTGAAAGTTTGACTGCCTGAACAACTGTGATATGAAAGGGAAGTGCAGCTGATAAAGAAGTTTTACTCTCCTTGGGCTGAAGGCAGTGCAGTGCACTGAATAAACCTAGGGACTTGAGGCTAAGCTCTATGGCTTGGAATATGACTTTCCTCTCGAGGACCCTCAGTTTCCACATCTGTGACTTGGATCACATTCCCAGAGTTACTGCTAGGAAGTCACTGGGATAACACATATGAAGCATCTGGCATATTTAGTTCATTAAGAAGTGGTAGCTGATAAGGTAGTGAGCTAAATCCAGGTTGTATTCATACTAGCTAATGTGGAATAGACATGTAATGCGGGGGTTGGGGGAATGGTTATATATCATCTTTTACCTTTTTAAAAAATTGAAGTAGAGTTAATTTACAGCATTGTATTAATTTCTGCTGTATAGCAAAGGGATTCAGTTACACACATATGTATTCTTTTTTAAAATATTCTTTTCCATTATGGTTTAATCAAGGGAAACTGAATATAACCGATCTTGTTGTCCATCTTTTACCTTTTAAGAGCGTGGATCCAGGCAGGTAGAGGGAATTTTTTGCTGAATGGGTTGATGACTGAGAGGAAGTAAGTTGGGATGGATGAAATGTGTATACAAAAGCTGGAGAGACAGAGGAACAGGGGAAGGGGAAGGGGAAGGGGAAGGAGGCAGGGGCTCGGAAGGCAGAATCCTGGTGGGGGGAAGATGGTGGTGAGAGAAAGGAGACCCAGCAGCTATCAGATGGGCAGCGAAGCCTGAGAAGGATGCTGAGTGGGGACTTTCGGCACGAAGCTGTGCACTGCAGGCTATAAACTCTCTGTGAGTCCCTTGCAGAACCTTCTGGAAAACATGTCTGACTAATGCTTTGGAGTGGGAGGGTCTTTTGGTGAATGTGAAGAAATACCAAATCTTGCCTCAAGGTTGGGGTGAAGTTGCCACTGACAGAGAGTTTCCAGAATGTTCTTCTCACTCAGGTCCCACCACTAAGTTAGCTTTAAAGGTAAAACAGACCACAAAATGCACATGGCAAGGACTCGTGACTTCTGTGTTATGTTTTTCGAGGAGCAGAAGATGACAAGTTATGGCTGAGAGTCTCCTTCCACTGCACTCATGAGCACAGCCTGAATTACGAAGGGACCGTCTTGGCTCCGACTTTCCCTTTGTTCTCTTGTATGATCGAATCATAACATGTGTGTGATTTGAGCATTTGAGAATAAAACACTTACTTAAAAATTTTTTTTTGGCACAACATACTTCTAAACAAAAGCCAGTTACTATATTTGGTGCCTGATTGGAAAATATAAACCAGCAATCTGTTTCAAAACTGCAAGAAAAGCTGGCTGCTTTGAATATACTGAATAATGACACAGTACTGTATTGTTAGGAGTAAATCAAGAAAATTTTCAAGGGTGCTTGTGAATATGTTTGATTTTCACTTCATTGGCAAACTTTGGAACTTAACCCTCAAGTAAAATGTGACTCTACTGGATATTAATGAATAAGAAACAAACACACTAATATGTAGCAGCTACAATCACAGACCTCAGACTCACGTTTTTAAGAAATCTGGCTTATTTTGTTTCCTCTGTCAGGGCAGACCTTCTGGTTTGTATCTTTAGCCCACCAAGAGGTAGACCCTTAATTGGAATCAATCCTGAGCCTCCTCTCCCTTTCCTGGAATAGGGACTGTTGACTTAAAAAAATAGTCAAAGCCTAAAAGTTGAGAGTTACGTTTTATTTGGTGGGAAATTTTAGGACTTCAAGCCTGGGAGACAGCTTTTTCAGTGACGCTGAGTGAACTGTTCTGGAGAGGGGAGGGCGTGGGGGAGGTCGTGGGGGTAGGGTGGGTTATACAGAAGCTTGCAGTAAGAGGCAGGTAGTCACAACATCAGCAGATTGCTGTTAATGAAGGAAAACCAGCAGCGAGTTGTAGTTTTGGGATTCTCACAGGAGATGAGCGCACGTCCTGCTACTCCTCCATCTTACGCCACAACTCCAGAACTACAACTTCCTGCTGAACAACCATCGACAGGAGAAGTTCAGTCAGTTCAGTTCAGTCACTCAGTCGTGTCTGACTCTCTGCGACCCCATGAATCGCAGCTCGCCAGGCCTCCCTGTCTATCACCATCTCCCGGAGTTCACTCAGACTCACGTCCATTGAATCAGTGATGTCATCCAGCCATCTCATCCTCTGTCATCCCCTTCTCCTCCTGCCCCCAATCCCTCCCAGCATCAGAGTCTTTTCCAATGAGTCAACTCTTCGCATGAGGTGGCCAAAGTACTGGAGTTTCAGCTTTAGCATCATTCCCTCCAAAGAAATCCCAGGACTGTTTTCCTTTAGAATGGACTGGTTGGATCTCCTTGCAGTCCAAGGGACTCTCAAGAGTCTTCTCCAACACCACAGTTCAAAAGCAGCAATTCTTTGGCGCTCAGCCTTCTTCACAGTCCAACTCTCACATCCATACATGACCACAGGAAAAACCATAGCATTGACTAGACAGACCTTAGTCGGCAAAGTAACGTCTCTGCTTTTGAATATGCTATCTAGGTTGGTCATAACTTTTCTTCCAAGGACTAAGCGTCTTTAAATTTCATGGCTGCAGTCACCATCTGCAGTGATTTTGGAGCCCCAGAAAATAAAGTCTGACACTGTTTCCACTGTTTCCCCACCTATTTCCCATGAAGTGATGGGACCGGATGCCATGATCTTCGTTTTCTGAATGTTGAGCTTTAAGCCAACTTTTTCGCTCTCCTCTTTCACTTTCATGACTTCCCTGGCGGCTCAGAGGGTAAAGCGTCTGTCTACAATGCGGGAGACCTAGGTTCAATCCCTGAGTCGGGAAGATCCCTTGGAGAAGGAAATGACAATCCACTCCAGTACTATTGCCTGGAAAATCCCATGGACAGAGGAGCTTGGTAGGCGACAGTCCAGGGGGTCGCAAAGAGTCGGACGCCACTGAGCGACTTCACTACAAGAGGCTCTTCAGTTCCTCTTCACTTTCTGCCATAAGGGTGGTATCATCTGCATATCTGAGATTATCAGGAGGGGCAAAATCACGTTCAGAATCAAACCCCTTACCCACCAGTGATGCTCAGAGGGCTCAAACAAACCTTGTGAGCACCAGGACCCAGAGACCTCACAGAGGCTGAGACAGAACTGTGTCTGAGTCTCCTGTGAAGGTACAAGTCAGCAGTGGCCTGCCGCAAAAACAGGGGCTCTGGATGCAGCAGACCTGGGGTGGCATAAGCTCTCTCAGAGGAGGTCGCCACTGACCCCAGCATAACGCTGACAGAACTAACACAGGACTGGGGAAACAGACCCTTGGAGGGCAAAACCAGAATCTTGTGCGCACCAGGACCCAGGAGAAAGGAGCAGTGACGCCACAAGAGACTGACCCAGACTTGCCCTGAATGTCCGGGAGTCTCCAGCGAAGGCTTGGGTTGACAGTGGCCTACGACAGAGTCTGAGACACTGAGTAGGGCAGTGCCTGCATGGGACCTTTTGAAGGAGGTCACCATTAACTTCATTCAGTGCAGTTTAGTCTCTCAGTTGTGTCCAACTCTTTGTGACCCCATGGACTGCAGCACGCCAGACCTTCCTGTCCATCACCAACTTCCGGAGTTTACTCAGGCTCATGTCCATTGAGTCGGTGATGACATCCAACCATCTCATCCTCTGTCATCCCCTTCTCCCATCTTCAATCTTTCCCAGCATCAGGGTCTTTTCAAATGAGTCAGTTCTTCACATCAGGTGGCCAAAGTATTGGAGTTTCAGCTTCAGCATCAGTCCTTCCAAGGAGTATTCAGGACCAATCTCCTTTAGGATGGACTGGTTGGATCTCCTTGCAGTCCAAGGGACTCTCAAGAGTCTTCTCCTATACCGCAGTTCAAAAGCATCAATTCTTTGGCATTCAGCTTTCTTTATAGTCCAACTTTTGCACCCATACATGATTACTGGAATAACCATAGCTGTGACTAGACGGACCTTTGTTGGCAAAGTAATCTCTCTGCTGTTTATTATGCTATCTGGGTTGATCATAGCTTTTTTTCCAAAGAGCAAGCATCTTTTAATTTCATGGCTGCAATCACCGTCTGCAGTGATTTTGGAGCCCCCCAAAATAAAGCCTGTCTCTGTTTACACTGTTTCCCCATCTATTTGCCATGAAGTGATGGGACTGGATGCCATGATCTTCGTTTTCTGAATGTTGAGTTTTAAGCCAACTTTTTCACTCTCCTCTTTCACTTTCACCAAGAGGCTCTTAAGTTATTCTTCGCTTTCTGCCATAAGGGTGGTGTCATCTGTGTATCTGAGGTTATTGATATTTCTCCCAGCAGTCTTGATTCCAGCTATGCTTCATCCAGCCCAGCGTTTCTCATGATGTATTCTGCATATAAGTTAAATAAGCAGGGTGACAATATACAGCCTTGATATACTCCTTTTCTGATTTGGAACCAGTCTGTTGTTTCATGTCCAGTTCTAACTGTTGCTTCCTGACCTGCGTACAGATTTCTCAAGAGGCGGGTCAGGTAGTCTGGTATTTCCATCTTTTGAAGAATTTTCCACAGTTTGTTGTGGTCCACACAATCAAAGGCTTTAGCATAGTCAATAAAGCAAAAGTAAATGTTTTTCTGGAACTCTCTTGCTTTATCAATGATCCAACAGATGTTGGCAATTTGATCTCTGATTCCTCTGCCTTTTCTAAATCCAGCTTGAACATCTGGAAGTTCACGGTTCATGTACTGTTGAAACCTGGCTTGGAGAATTTTGAGCATTACTTTTATAGCATGTGAGATGAGTACAATTGTGCAGTAGTTTGAGCGTTCTTTGGCATTGTCTTTCTTTGGGACTGGAATGAAAAGTGACCTTTTCCAGTCCTGTGGCCACTGCTGGGTTTTCCAAATTTGTTGGCATATTGAGTGCAGCACTTTCACAGCATCATTTTTTTTAGGATTTGAAACAGCTCCACTGGAATTCCATCACCTCCACTAGCTTTGTTTGTAGTGATGCTTCATAATGCCCACGTGACTTGGTATTCCAGGATATCTGGCTCTATGGCTCTAGGTGAGTGATCACATCACGGTGATTATCTGGGTCACAAAGATATTTTTTGTATAGTTCTTCTGTGCGCAACTTCACTTTCACTTTCACTTTTGTGTATTCTTTCCCCTTCTTCTTAATATCTTCTGCTTCTGTTAGGTCCATACAGTTTCTGTCCTTTATTGAGCCCATCTTTGCATGAAATGTTCCCTTGGTATCTCGAATTTTCTTGAAGAGATCTCTAGTCTTTCCCATTCTACTGTTTTACTCTATTTCCTTGCATTGATCACTGAGGAAGGCTTTCTCAACTCTCCTTGCTATTCTTTGGAACTCTGCATTCAAATGGGTATATTTTTCCTTTTCTCCTTTGCTTTCACTTCTCTTCTTTTCACAGATACTTGTAAGAACTCCTCAGACAGCCATTTGGCTCTTTTGCATTTCTTTTTCTTCATTATCTCCGTCATAGTTTGGCCTCAGGTCAAACAACAGGGAGAGAACACAGCCCTGCTCATCAACAGAAAATTGGATTAAAGATTTACTGAGCATGGCTCTGCCCATCAAAACAAGATCCAGTTTCCCCCTCAGTCAGTCTCTCCCATCAGGAAGCTTCCATAAGCCTCTTATCCTTCTCTGTTAGAGGGCAGACAGAATGAAAGCCACAATCACAGAAAACAAACCAGTCTGATCACTGGGACCACACTCTTGTCTAACCCAGTGAAACTGAGTCGTGCTGTATAGGGCCACCCAAGATAGACCGGTCATGGTGGAGAGTTCTGAGAAAACGTGGTCCACTGGAGAAGGGAATGGCAAACCACTTCAGCATTGTTGCCTTGAGAACCCCATGAACGGCATGAAAAGGCAAAAAGATAGGACACTGAAGGATGAACTCCCCAGGTCGGTAGGTGCCCAATATGCTTCTGGAGATCAGTGGAGAAATAACTCCAGAAAGAATGAAGAGACGGAGTCAAAGCGAAAATAACACCCAGCTGTGGATGTGACTCATGATGAAAGCCAAGTCCGATGCTGTAAAGAACAATGTTGTATAAGAACCTGGAGGCAAATTGGAAGTGGTCAAACAGGAGATGGCAAGAGTGGACATCGGCATTTTAGGAATCAGCGAATTAAAACGGACTGGAATGGGTGAATTTAACTCAGATGGCCATTGTATCGACTCCTGTGGGCAAGAATGCCTTAGGAGAAATGGAGTAGGCATCGCAGTCAACAAAAGAGTCCGAAATGCAGTGCTTGGATGTGTCATGCGAGTGTATGTCCCTTGGTTCTTTGTCTCGTCACAACAAAGATTTGGAGCAACGGACATTAAAGCCCTCAGCGCGTCACAGCTCTCGGGTCTTGGACAGACTGTGTTATAGCTCTTAGGCAAATCAGTGTTACAGCTCTATTTTATTTAGACGATAGCAGGAGAACCCATCCTCGAAGCGTGAGGGCATGCCAACCCAAAGACTTGAAGGGAAGAGAGTGGAGGAGCGCGTAGGGGAGGGGGAGAGAGAGAGGGAGAGAGAAAGTGCACGCATGTGGGAGAGAAAGAGAGAGAGACAGGGCTTTGGCTCCTCCTTTTATATGTTTCCCTCCCCCTGGGCCTGCCCTGTGCAAACTGGGCTTACCCAGGAGTGCTGTTTGTTCGACCTGAAGCCTTCCCTCTGGTCCTCGGACCTTCCTTTGACCTTCCTTGTGTTTTAGCCACCGCCATTTTGGACTCCTTTTCCCTATTCTACCTACTAACAGATGCAGTCTCAAAAACGACAGAATGATCTCTGTTTATTTCCAAGGCAAACCATTCAGTATCACAGTAATCCAAGTCTATGCCCTGACCAGTAATGCTGAAGAAGCTGAAGTTGAACGGTTCCATGAAGACCTACAAGACCTTTTAGAATTAACACCCCCCCAAAAGATGTCCTTTTCACTATATGGGACTGGAATGTGAAAGTAGGAAGTCAAGAGACACCTGGAGTAACAGGCAAATTTGGCCCTGAAGTGCAAAACGAAGCAGGGCAAAGGCTAACAGAGTTTTGCCAAGAGGATGCACTGGTCATAGCAAACACCCTCTTCCAACAACACAGGAGAACACTCTACACATGGACATCACCAGATGGTCAACACCGAAATCAGACTGATTATATTCTTTGCAGCTGAAGATGGAGAAGCTCTATACAGTCAGCAGAAACAAGACCAGGAGCTGACTATGGCTCAGATCATGAACTCCTTATTGCCAAATTCAGACTTAAATTGAAGAAAGTGGGGAAAATCACTAGACCATTCAGGTATGGCCTAAATCAAATCCCTTACTGTTATACAGTGAAAGTGACAAATAGTTTCAAGGGATTAGATCTGATAGAGTACCTGAAGAACTATGGACGGAGTTTCATGACATTGTACAGAAGGCAGGGATCAAGATTTCTTTTCCCCATGGAAAAGAAATGCAAAAAGGCAAAATGGCTGTCTGGGGAGGCCTTACAAATAGCTTTGAAAAGAAGAGAACCGACCGAAAGGCAAAGAGAAAAGGAAAGATGGACCCATTTGAATGGAGAGTTCCAAAGAATAGCAAGGAGAGATAAGAAAGCCTTCTTCAGCGATCAATGCAAAAAAATAGAGGAAAACAATAGAATGGGAAAGACTAGAGATCTATTCAAGAAAATTATACGTACCAAGGGAACATTTCATGCGAAGATGGGCACAATAAAGGACAGAAACTGTATGGACCTAACAGAAGCAGAAGATATGAAGAAGAGGTGGCAAGGATACACAGAAGAACTGTACAAAAAAGAGCTTCATGACCCGGATAATCACGGTGGTGTGATCACTCATCTAGAGCCAGACATCCTGGAATGTGAAGTCAAGTGGGCCTTAGAAAGCATCACTACAAACAAAGCTAGTGGAGGTGATGGAATTCCAGTTGAGCTGGAATATTCAAATCCTGGAAGATGATGCTGTGAAAGTCCCGCACTCAGTATGCCAGCACATTTGGAAAACTCAGCAGTGGCCACAGGACTGGAAAAGGTCAGTTTTCATTCCAATCCCAAGAAAGGCAATGCCAAAGAACGCTCAAACTACTGCACAATTGCACTCATCTCACATGCTAGTAAAGTAATGCTCAAAATTCTCCAAGCCAGGCTTCAACAGTATGTGAACTGTGAACTTCCAGATGTTCAAGCTGGATTTAGAAGAGGCAGAGGAACCAGAAATTTACATTTGGAGGGCTGGAATAGCTGATGGCTGTGGCATCCTTGTTTATTGATATGATAGGAAATACTCCATTTCACAGGACTTATTTTGGGTGGTGTGGGGAGGGGCTTTGTGTCAGGTCACAGGAGTGAAGGGCAGGCATCTCGTTCTGGGCTGTCCTCTGCCCACACACTTGCTAAGACATCATCTTTCTAACTTGGCGATGTCATTTGTTCAACTAGATCACTCCTGGGGCTTCTGATTCTATCCTGTCCTTTCTGGGTCTCTTCGCTGCTTTCAGGCCCTCCCAGGCACATGGGCATGACGTTTGCTCCCCAGTTATTCTGAGGCCACAGGAAACTCAGAAAGCTGATTGAGACCTCCTACCTTTTACTCACCCAGCGAGTCTTCTATACTGCTCCTGAGCTGCAGGCTGCAGGGTGCCAGTGGTCTTACTAGGTCTTTGGGGTCTCCTAACATCAGGCAGGACCCTGGGGTTCTCTTGGGATTTCAAGCCTGGATTTATTTGGGCTGGGATGGGGGGCAGTGCCCTTGCCGAGGGTCAGAGGTTTCTCACCCTGATTCTTCTTCTCTTTCTCCAGCTGGGGAAGACTTGATTCAGCTCTCTTGTTGAAGCTGAAGCTCCAATACTTTGGCCAGCTGATGTGAAGAGCTGACTCATTTGAAAAGACCCTGATGCTGGGAAAGACTGAGGGTGGGAGAAGGGAACGACAGAGGATGAGATGGTTGGATGGCATCACTGACTCAATGGACATGAGTTTGGGTAAACTCCGGGAGTTGGTGATGGACCGGGAGGCCTGGCGTGCTGCGGTTCATGGGGTCACAAAGAGTCGGACACCACTGAGTGACTGAACTGAGCTGAACTCTCAGGAAAAACTGATTCTGATGGATCACATTTTATCCCAAATCTTTTGTTTATTCCCCAAGTCTTGGGCTTTTGAAACTCAAAGCCCTTTTCCCTCAGACTATTGCTCTCATTTTCTTTTGTGTCAGCACTTCCCTGAGGAAAGGAAAACAGAATTCTCATCTGTCTGAGTGGCAGGAAGTATGGCTAACTCAGTACTGGAAATGCTGGCTAGGTTTAGTTAATGTTTCAAATGATAGTCTATGCTTGATTTATACTCACAGGAAGGAGCTGGAAGAGCTGTGCCCAGATCTCCAGGGACATTGCTCTGTGCCTCTGGCCTGCTCCTACCATCTTGTCTCTCTCTCCTCCAAAAGCCTCTCAGAGAGAGCTGGATAGACCTGGCACTTCTTGAGGGCAAGGGCAGACCTTTCTGCCTCTCACAGTTTTGTAGGACGCTTCCCTCAAAAGAGTCACAACATGCTCACCTACAGGAAGGGCACGCACTCATGGGCTGCTGATAGACAAGCGCGAAGACTTAGCATCTTAGGTGGATGGGGTGATTTAGGTAACCCAATGCTGGAGAGGTTGTGGAGACAAGGGAACCCTCCTGCCCTGTTGGCCGGAATGTAAGTTGCTGCAGCGACTATGGAAAATAGTACAGACATTCCTCAGCAAACTAAAATTAGAATGCCATGTGATCCAGAAATCCCACTCCTGGGCATATATCCAGGCAAAACTCTGATTTTAAAAAGATGCATGCATCCCTATGTTCATAGCACTATTCAGAATAGCCAAGACACAGAGAGAGCCTAAATGCTGATCGGCAGATGAGTGCATGGAGAGGGTGTAGCACGTATATGCAGCGAAACGCTACTCAGCCATAGAAAAGAATGAAATAAGGCCATTTGCAGCAACATGGATGTAACTAGAGATTATCTTACTAAGTGAACTAAGTCAGAAAGAGACAGACAAATACCTTATGATACCACTATCTAAAATAGGATACAAAGGAACTTAGCCAGGAAACTTTTCCTTAAACAGGGAACAGAAACAGACTCATGGGCATGGAGAATAGGTTTGTGGTTGCCAAGCAGGAAGTTGGAGTGAACAGATGTAAACTATTATATAGTGTGGGTAAGCAATAAGGTCCTACTGGATAGCATGGGGAACTATATTCAATCTCCTATGATAAACTGTGATGAAAAGAGTGTGAAAAAAGAATATATATAACTGAAGCACTTTGCTGTAAAGCAGAAATTAACACAGCGCTGTGAAGCAACTGTACTTCAATTAAAATAATTTAACAAATTTAGTTCAAAAATTTTAGTGACAACCTGGTCAGTCTAACAGTGAGAGACACCATGCTTTCCTCTCGGAGCCCAGTGAACTCTGGGGAAGACTTTCAGGGTGGAGAGAGGGTTGAAATGTTCTGTGGAAAAAGACTCAGTCTTCAAGCGTTTGAAAGAGGTGAAGGGGGTTAGTGGGTCAAAGGGGAGTACCCAAGGCAAGGCGTATCAGTTCTTTAATTGGGAGAGAAATGAGCTGATTTGGCAGCTGTGGGATACTCCACAGTCCTTCAAATCCACTGTGGTGAAGAAACCAAGGCCTTAGGAAATTTTTAATTTTAAGTTTTTAATTGTAGTAAAATATACATAACAAAATTTATCATTTTAAGACTCTGTAAAAGAGTATACATACACATACATATATATGTGTGTAACTGAATCACTTTGATGTACACCTGAAATGAACACAATGCTAAATCAACTATACGTCAATTACAAAATAAATACAAAATCATTTTGACCATTTTAGGTGCTTGATCAACAGTGTTAAGTATATCCATGTTGCTGTGTAAGCATCATCACCAACCAGCTCCAGAACGTTTACATAATCTCTCATTAGAACTCTGCACCCATTAAAAGTAACTGTCCATCTGTCCTCCCCCGACCCTAGTAGCTTCCAGATTCTGTCTCTATGAATTTGACCATTGCAGGTAACTCCTATAAATGGAATTATATAATATTTGTCCTTTCGGGCCTGACTCATTGCACTTACTGTTTTCAAGGTTTATCCACGTTGTAGCCTCTGTCAGAATGTCCTTCCTTTTTTAAGGCTGGGTAATATTCCACTGCATGTATATACCACATTTTGCTTAGTCATTCATTTGCTGATGGATGCTTGGGTAGTTTCCACTTTCAGCTACTATGAATAATCCTAAGGATATCGGTATACAAAAATCTGTTCACGCTTTCAGTTCTTTTGGATATGTACCCAGAAGCAGAAGTGTTGGAATTATACTACCTACATATGGTAGGTAATGCTGTGTTTAAATTTTTAAGGATCCACTGTACTGTTTTCGAGGGCTTCCCAGGTGGCGCTAGTGGTAAAGGACCGGCCTGCCAATGAAGGAGACACAAGAGACTTGGGTTCGATCCCTGGGGCGGGAAGATCCCCTGGAGGAGGGCGTGGCGACCCAGCTCAGTATTCTTGCCTGCAGAATCCCATGGGCAGGTGAGCCTCATGGGCTACAGCCCTAGGGTTGCAGAGTTGGCCATGACTGAAGAGACTCAGCAGCGGCGTACTATTTCCTCAGTGGCTGCACCGTCCCCACCAGCACTGCACAAGGGTTCCTGTTTCCCCACATCTTTTATCAACGCTTGTTATTTTCTTTGTGTGTGGGTGTGCGTTTTTTAAAATAATAGTCATCCTAATGAGTGCGAAGTGCCACCTCATTTCGGTCTTGATATGCAGTTTCCTAATGATTAGTGACACTGAGCATCTATTCTTGTGTTTATCGGCCATTTGTGTATCTTCTTTGCAGAAATGGCTATTCAAGTCCTTTGCTCATTTTTAAAATTGAGTTTTGTTGTTGTTGAGTGAGGCTTAGGAAAATTTTATTCCCATCCCACTCTCTTCTCCTTAATGAAGTGTGGCCATATGTTGATATGTTTGCCAGAAGGAGAGGAGTAGCTTAAGGGGGCTGGGCGACTCCAGGAAGAGGGACCATCAGTGTGCTCATTGCACAGGAATACGTCCAACCTCCCACCATACGAAGCCTTTCCCACCCAGCCCCACCTGCCGGTCCAGTCTGATTTTCTGTCCCTGACAAGCCCAGTGTTGCAGTGTGTTTATTTACTTGCTGTTCCACAACGTCCCGAAGAGCTTTCACATCTCAAACCTTTGCAGGGGGCTTACCTTTTTCATGAAGGCTTTCCTGGTCCACCTCACTCGCTCTCACAGCACTTCACCTGCTCATTCATTCATTCCAGAAATATTCACTGAGCACACACTTGTTGCCAGGTACCAAGCTCTGTGCCAGATATTCTAGACTCAACAGTGAATCAAGCAGTTGCTGCTTTTAACGAACTTGCCGAATGGGGGGAAATGAGTAAGTCATCTGTCAGTTACAATGTATTGTGAATAACTGCCAAGATGTAAGTAAAAAGGGTGAAGAAGATGATCTTCCTGAGCTAAGAGTTGGAGTCAGCATTTGTGTGCTGTTGTGAACATTCTTATCTTTGGCACATTACTTTCGAGCTTGTATTTTATTATTTTTATATCCCTTACCAGAATTGTTTGTAAACAGCCATTGGCTTCTGTAATGTGCACCTTTTTCTCACCAAGAGCAGTATTCCAGCTGGGGAGTGGTTTCCCTTATACTAGGCTCCCCTGGCGGCTCAGATGGTACAGACTCTACCTGCAATGCAGGAGACCTGGGTTCCATCCCTGGGTTGGGAAGATCCCCTGGAGAAGGGAATGGCCAACCACTCCAGTATTCTTGCCTGGAGAATCCCGTGGACAGAGGAGCTACCGGCGGGCTACTGTGCAACTAAGAGACTTTTCCCTTACTCTGGGTTATCTGATGGCTGTTCGAAGGCTGCAGCTCAGACTGTCTATATTCAGGCAGAATGTAGGGTCATCTGGAGGCTTGTGGGCCTAGCCCTGCCCTGACCGCACTTCCTGGGTATGTAAGTGTGTGCACATGGCCACGAAAAGTTATGGAAATCCACTGTTGATCCTGGCCTCATGCACTGAGTATGGTGCAAAGCAAAAGCTCATAAACATTTCCGGTTTTATCGATTTCACGAATCGTGGAGGGTTATTTATCTCCTTTACCATCATTGAGCCCACAGTCCAGGGTAGGCAGAAGTAGAGTCCTTCGATAGGTGAATCAGCATATTGAATTCGATCCAGAAGGAGCATATGGTCAAGTATTTGTCTTTTGCTTTCTTGGTGAGAAACAGGTTGCTTACTTGAGTTTTTGGTAGCAGATGATGCTAGTGGTAAAGAACCTGCCTGCCAATGCAAGGAGACGTAAGAGACGTGGGTTCCATCCCTTGGTTGGGAAGACCCCCTGGAGGAGGGCAGGCCAACCCACTCCAGTATTCTTGCCTGGAGAATTCCATGGACAGGGGAGCCTGGTGGGCTACCGTTCATGGGGTTGCAAAGCATTGGACACGACTGAAGAGTCTGAGCATGAGAGGAAGGTAAAATGGGCTCCCCTGAAAAGCTAAAGGAGAGTAAAGCAGAAGCAGAAACCTGAGGGAGATGTGCCTATGGGGCCAGATTGTTACAGGGGGAGATTCACACTTGAATGCAGGGATTAACCAGGGAGCAGGGAAGGGACCCTTCTGGGGATTACTGGGGAGGAAGAATCAACATAATATGTGTTTCAAGGGGTAGTGAATGGAGAAAAAGAAAAAGGATTTGGGATGTTGGTTTTAGGATTTAGAAGGGAGGATTTAATTTGGAAGATCAGGGATTTACTGTTAGATATATTGACAATTAAACACTGAATTCAGGCAGTCTGAATCGCAACCTTCAGATGGCCCTCAAACATCCCGGTGTGAGGGAAACCACTTCCTAATTGGAATACTCTTTTGGTGAGGCAAGGGTGTACATTATGGAAGTCATGATTGTGTATAAGTGTTTAGGGCAAAATTCTCCTTGTAGCTCAAATCTGTTACTTAAAGGATTATTTATTCTCATGTTTGAAATAACTCCATCCCTCTCTCTGTAAGGATTCTGCTGCCTTGCCCTCATCAGTTCCACCAGGCAGGATGAGATGCCTGAAATCAAAGAGCGTAGGAAGCCATCAGCCCACTGAGCAAATGATAAATCATCCTAAATGCATGGTGAACAGGGATTTGCGATATCGCGTCAAACACAAGCAAAATGTCTGTTGGGTCTGTCCTTCCTGGAACCTGAGCCAGGGCACTTTCTGGGATCCTCAGGAGGCTGAGCCCGTGTGTTTATGTGCTGATGGGAGTGAGGGAGTATGGAACACCCCCCCCTCCTACTCCCCCCCACCCCCGCCCCAGTTCCAGAAGAGAGCATGTGTCATGGATGGTGTGATCGCGTGGTGGGGCAGGGAGCCTGTTTATGTGAGTGATGGTGGTCGGCACAGCCGGGCCTCTGTGCCTTCCTGTGTGATATTAAATTTCGACACCTCCGTCTCCCACCCCCCACTGCTTATAGCTGCTGCAGATCTGTTATTCATGCGAAATCCCCTTGGCTGTGTCCCAGGGGAGAGAGAAAGACCTGGGTGAAATGGTGCATATACCTCTTGAAAGCCACGAGGTTTGGGGCCAGGTACTCCGCTCTGCTTTGGTTTTTTAATTTGTAGAAGTGAGAGAATAATATGCCCCTTAGAGTATCATTGCGAGGGATAAGTGGCACAACTTTTATAAAGTGCCTGATACCAGGTGCCGCCCTCAGTGACTGGGACATAGTAAGTGATTTACAGAGAAGGAGCCGCAGTACGATCACTAATGCAAACATGTAAAATGATTTCTTTCTAATGTGTGTGTGTGTTCAGTCCTTGAGTCATTCTGACTCTCTGCGACCCTATGGACTATAGCCCGCCAGGCTCCTCTGTCCATGGCGTTCTCCAGGCAAGAATACTGGAGTGGGTTGCCGTTTCCATCTCTAAGGGATCTTCCTGGATCAGGGGTCAAACCTGTGTCCCCTACATTGGCAGATTCTTTACACTGAGCCACTAGGGAAGCTTCTTAATACCTGAACTTAATTTCTTTTTCTTTTTTTTAGCCTTCATTCATATTGTCAGATAGTGGAAATTTATCTCAATCAATTCAGAGCCTTAGCTTTCTTACCTCTCTGGGGAGGAGATCTGGTTACGGGCGGCTGTCTCTCTATTTTTTTTTTTAATTATTTATTTTTAATTGGAGGATAATTGTTTTACAATGTTGTGTTGGTTTCTGCTGTACAATGATGTGAATCGGCCGTAAGTGTGCGTATATCTCCTCCCTCCCGAGTCTCCCTAGGTTGCTGTCTCTTGCCTCCGTCCTGTCTCCCATTTTCCAGTCCACAGCCCTCTGGGCTTTTGTCAGCAAAGGTAGAGGCTTTCCTTTCTCCTCTCACCAGCAAGGTCTCTCTGGATCTACCTTCTACTTGGTTAAGTCTGTGCTCTTCTCAGACACACAATGGATCTGGCCCACATCACACTGGAGCAAGGACATGCTCTCTCGAGTCTGGCTGCCTACCAGCCCCACAGTGCCTCACCCTGCGTGAGCCTCCCCAGAAGGGTCTTAAGGTAGAATCTCCATGGGGCCTTGGTCGTATCTTTTGCACCAGCACTGGCCTGGAGATGAGGTGGGGACATAGCCCAGTGTCTGATGATCTTCACTTCCCCTTTGCACACATTTTCTGTAGGAGTCCAATAGGACAGTAGCTTTCCCCTGGGCCTTCCCCAGTGGCTCAGCTGTAAAGAATCTGCCTGCAATGCAGGAGAGGCGGATTCGACCCCTGAGTCTGGAAGATTCCCCTTGAGAAAGAAATGTTAACCCACTCCAGTATTCTTGCCTGGGAAATCCCATGGACAGAGGAGCCTGAAGGGCTACAGTCCATGGGGTCACAAGACTCGGACATGACTGAGCGGCTAAACAACGGCAAACAACAAAAGCTTTGGGAATGCAGATTTTTTTTTTTTTTTTTGCCTTAAACTCAGCTGTGAGTTTCATGTTTGAAACTCCCCAAATCAAGAATTGACTTTTTCTTTTTCTCAGCATTTTCTGCTGTGCCATCTCTTTCCCGAGGCACTGTTGAATGTCGAAAGCCTGCCTGGGGAGAGAGAGGGGGGTAGAAGGTTTTGCAGAGCATGAGAGCCTTGGTTACAATCTCGAAATATTTTTCTACTGCATTGCTGTTATTATATCCATCCTCCATACAGTTTCAACCCCATGGGGCTGAGTTGAAGATTGATTTGCTTCAATGTTGGAGCATTTGAGAATGATTCTGTTTTGACCTGTTGTTGGCAAAGTCAAAAAAAAAAAAAAATTAAAGAAGTGGAGAGGGAAGCCAAGAAGAAAATCAGATACAACTCCTGGTGTTGGTTTAGTGTGGCGCTAAATGCAACTCTGGCCGCATTTGGCTTTTCAGTCTCCCGAAGGTTATGCCGCTTTTCTTGACCTGTTTTCCTATTTGCTTGTCCATAGTCCATCACTGGATGCTTGGCCGCCTAGGCAACAGCATTTGGACCAGCTCTCAGCAGAGTAGCACTAGAGAATGTTTTGAGCTCCGTGTGTGAAGAGTTTTGCGCAATTTGCTGTGGTCTTGGTCTTCTCATTGTCGGCGGATACACTTCTGCAGACTCAGCAAAGCCATCAGGCCCATTTGTGTATCTTCTTGGGTATAGGATCTGAGACGAAGGCGTTATCTATATTTCCAAGATGTCATCATCATCGCCGTCTTCAGGTGGCCACACAGATGCTAGTGGCATCTCCCTGCGTCCCTTGCTTCTAAGTGTCTGACCAATGTTCTCTTGAACTGTGCAATGTTGTCAGCGGGGCACTTGGGACCCAAAATAGTGACTTTTACCTTACACAGCAACCACAGGAAAAATGCCAGAAACAACATTCAAACGATTGCATAGGTTTCACCAGCTGTTCTAAAAACAAGACTGCTGGAACTGAACGACGGAAGCAGTGCAAAGAGTTCACCCTCAACCCCAGTTACTGTCCGACTCTGTGACCCCAGGGGCTGTAGCCCGCCAGGCTCCTCTGTCCATGGAATTCTCCGCAAGAATACAGAGTGGGTTGCCATTCCCTTCTTCAGGGATCTTCCCAACCCAGGGATCGAATGCAGGTCTTCCACACTGCAGGTGGACTTTTTAACCCTCTGAGCCAGCAGGGAAGCTCAGTTGGAGTCATAGTGGCCGTTTATGGAACAGCTCTTTTGTGCCTGGTACCGTGCTAGACTCTTTACATATGTTATTCGACTTAATTTTCCCAACAAACCTAGAAGACTTTATAATTAGGAAGGCACTAATTTATAATTAGAAGGCACTTTATGATTAGGAGAATGAGTTTAGAGAGATTAAGTGACCTGTCCCTGGCCACACAGAGAGTGAGTGGAGCCAGAATTTGAACCCAGATCCCTCCGATCTTGGAGATCTTGCCCGTAGACTGGATGGTAGCTGGTGGGCAGGCTTGCTGAGCATCTTATTGACATCACTGAATCCGTAGCATTGGTCCTTGCCTAACATAACAGTAGGGGCACGATCTCACTCAAAAGGAAATGATTGATCGCTCATATTAGAAACGAATGCTCTGTGTCTTGGAGCATTTCCTTTCACCAGGGAAGTGAATTACCTAAGAGACACAGCTCCTTCCCTTTCTGTCTTCCAGGAACCATCAGTTCTCTCTCCAGCCCCGGCACGAATGGCTTGGCTCACCCTCATCTTGTAAAGACATCCCTGGTGGCTCAGACGGTAAAGCGTCTATCTACAATGTGGGAGACCCGGGTTCAAGCCCTGGGTTGGGAGCAGGATGCTCAGATGGCCTCTGAACTCTTTTTATTTTCCTCTACTCCAGCCTCACACAGTGGCCAAGGTACTCTTTCTAGTCTAATCTGCTCAGGACACTACAGACGTCTCCCATGTGCCTAGAACGACAGTCAGCTCCCAGGGGTGGTCTTTGAAGCCCCTTGTGACCTGGGGCCTCCTGCCTCTAGGGCCTCATTTCTCACTCCTTCTTGGTTCCTGGCACTGTCCTTTGCCACCTGCGGGCCTTTGCACATGCTGGTCCATCTCGTAGAATTCCGCTCTCTTCCGCCATTGGCCGGGCCAGCTTCTGCTCCTCTTCTGCATCTCTGCGTGTGCGTCAGTCCCTCTGGGCCGCCTTCCCTGCCCCCTAAGCCTAGTAGAAGCCTTTCTGCGCTCCCACAGTGCCTCGCACGTCCTGTATCAGAGGGATCACCACCCCAAGTCATACGCACTGTGTCCCCCTCTTTCCCCACCAGACGGGAAGCTCCATGCTATGGTGTCCAGCTCCAAACCTGGCGTCTTATCAGCACTTAATGAATATTTAGTGGGTAATCAGAGAGTTGTATTTATCCTGTTTCTTGTAGCCAGTTTTGAATCAGAATAACTTCCTGAAACCTTGGGCTTGGGATGTCGTCATAGTTGGGGGCAACAGTTTCAAGGCCACGAATTAGAAATGGCTTCAGAAGTCCTTGATACGATCCTTCAGGAACTGTGGGGAAGCCTTTGTTTGATGATGAGAAATCTAAACATCTTCAAATTTAAACAAGCTCAGAGAGCCAAAACATCATTTAAAAAGCACAGATCCAAGGACTCTTCCAAGCTTCTGTTTCAATCAATTGGATTGTCTAACATTAGACACAGGAGAGTCAGACTTTAACCTGAATAATGAAAGTCCCATTTATGCAATACGAGCATGCCTGCACTGCGAAGCCGCTTCAGTCGAGTCCGACTCTATGTGACCCCGTGGACTGTAGCCCGCCAGGCTTCTCTGTCCATGGGATTTCCCAGGCGAGAGTACTGGAGTGGGTTGCCATGCCCTCCTCCCCATTTACGCTGTAGTCCCATTTATTCGGCAAAATATTAAAGGATAGAACTGCATCTCATTGTCACTTTCTCACTTCTCGCTCCTCCCACGCAGGTCTTAAGCCCCTGAAAACGTCTGCTCTGGTTTTTCCTTTTCAGAAGGATTGTCAGAACTCTCTCTCCTGGGGTGAAGGGACCGAATGGGACTTTTGACTCAATCCAGGAGCTGAGAGTTGTAGCGTCTTGGCTCTTGTCTTACTCTTGTATAATTCCATGCCAAATTCTCAGACAGACTCACGCTGCCCATGCTTATTTCTCCTGCACAGCCCTGGCTCCTGCGCCAGGTGTTACATTTAGCAGCTCAGAGTTCCCAGGCTTTGATATCTGTGTGCGTCTGTGGGCTCAGAGGCTGGGTTCTGGGGCTGCTGTTTGTTGTAAAGGAAAGGCTGGATTTATAGCCACCCTCACAGACTACCCAGGGCTGACAGAACCCTCCCTTTCTTCCCCTCTCTGGCCTTCTGGGCCCTGGGAACCTGGTGGAATGGGCCGAGGGTGAGCGAACACACTCGTCTGCCTTTAGGAGGGTTTCTTTTGTGTCATCTGCCACCTCCATAGAGGTCAAGGGGATAAACTGATTTGTCAATAAAATGGTTAACAACTCATGAGTAAGAACTTAAAAAAAAACCCAAAGGAGGTGGGTACAACTTTTCTGTGGCTTCGTCTCTTGGGTCCCTTCCATGCCTTTCCTCTCCTGTGTATGTCTGTGCTCAGCTGTGGCCGACTCTGCGGCACTTTGGACTGTAGCCTGCCAGGCTACTCTGCCCCTGGAATTTTTCCAGGCAAGAATGTTGGAGTCGGGTGCCATTTCCTACTCCAAGGGATCTAGCCTCCTCAGGGGTGGGACCTGCATCTTTTGTGTCTCCTGCTTTGGCAGATGGATTCTTTACCACTAGTGCCCCCTGGGAGGCCCCTCTCCCCTCCTCAATTCAGTTCAGCCGCTCAGTAGGGTCCTGTTCCTTGCAACCCCATGGACTACACAACGCCAGGCCTCCCTGTCCATCACCAACTCCCGGAGTTCACTCAGACTCATGTCCATCGAGTCAGTGATGCCATCCAGCCATCTCATCCTCTGTTGTCCCCTTCTCCTCCCACCTTCAATCTTTCCCAGCATCAGGGTCTTTTGCATCAGGTGGCCAAAGTATTGGAGCTTCAGCTTCAGCATCAGTCCTTCCAATGATTATTCAGGACTGATTTCCTTTAGGATGGACTGGTTGGATCTCCTTGCAGTCCAAGGGACGCTCAGGAGTCTTCTCCAACACCACAGTTCAAAAGCATCAATTCATCGGTGCTCAGCTTTCTTTACAGTCCATTCTCACATCCATATATGACTATTGGAAAAACCATAGCTTTGACTAGACAGACCTTTGTTAGCAAAGTACTGTCTCTGCTTTTTAATATGATGTTGAGGTTGGGGGAATCCCATTGACAGAGGAGCCTGGCAGGCTATAGTCTATGGGGTAGCAACAGTCGGACATGACTGAGTGACTAACCACGCTAGGTTGGTCATAACTTTTCTTCCAAGGAGCAAGTGTCTTTTAATTTAATGGCTGCAGTCACCTTCTGTAATGATTTTGGAGCCCAAGAAAATGATGTCTGTCACTGTTTCCACTGTTTCCCCATCTATTTCCCATGAAGTGATGGGACCAGATGCCATGATCTTCGCTTTCTGAATGTTGAGCTTTAAGCCAACTTTTTCACTCTCCTCTTTCACTTTCATCAAGAGACTCTTTAGTTCTTCACTTTTTGCCATAAGGGTGGTGTTATCTGCATGTCTGAGGTTTTTGATATTTCTCCCAGAAATCTTGATTCCAGCTTGTGCTTCACCCAGCCTGGCGTTTCTCATGATGTACTCTCCCCTCCTTCCACCCACCAAAAACACCCCATGGGCACCTGCACTTCCCAAAAGCTCCAGTAGGGGGCAGTGGTCATCAGGCCTGGGGGATATATATATATATATATAATTTTTTTTTAAATAGCATTTTCTTTTGTGTATGTGTATGAAGTATACACCCCTGGGTCTGGAGAATCCCCTGGAGGAGAGCATGGCAACCCAGTCTTGTATTCTTGCCTGGAGAATCCCATGGACAGAGGAACTGGGTTGGCTACGATCCACAGGATTGCAGAGTCAGATACGACTCAAGCGACTTAGCACGCACAGAGGTACATGAAGTATAACCTGTCGACAGGAAAATGCAGGAGGCATGCATATACAGAAGCAAGCACCTGTGTGGCCACTTCCCTCAGGTGAAGAAGCAGAATATGACCTGCACCTCAAGATATAACCGCCTCCACCTCCATCCCCTCACAATTCCTTCCAACCTTTAGAGTTATCCACACGGCACTGACTTTTGATGATAGTCTTGCTTTACATTAATATTTACTACACCCAAACACATCTCTAAAGACTACAATGTAGCGCTGGATTTTATTTTTTTTTTGATATTCAGATGATTTTGAATGTTATGTGAATAGAATCATACCATGTGTATTTTGCCTTTCATATTTTTTTGCTCAAGATTATATTTACTTATTTTCACTGCTGTATAACGACAGCAGTGGTATTGATTGCTGTGGCCGCAACTCATTTATTCATTGTACATTTGGGTTGTTTGGAGTTTGTGGTAATTAGGAACAACATTTCTGTCAACATTCTTGTCTGTGCATCCTGGCATGCATAGGCGTGCATTTATATAGGGCGTATACCTCAGGGTGAAGTTGCTGGCTCCCAGGAAATGGATATCTCCAACTCTGTTAGATAATGTTGTACAAATGTCCAAAGAGATTGCTCCTGTTTGAAGGTCCCTGGGCAGAGTCTGAGGTCCTAATGTGCCACGTATTTGCCAGCACTCGCCCTTAGACGTTTCAGTTTTTGAAACTCATGTCTTTTCATCAGGGTTGGGCCAAGGGCAAGGGCACCCTTCCTGATGCCTTCCATAGGTTCGGGAAGCTGGTAGTGGCTGGGCTTTCCCCCAGACACAGATGGCAGAAGCGCCATCGCGGGATGCTCATCTGTATTAAACACAGGCAGTAGGTGGCTCCTCGGAGAGAAGAGACAGCATCTCCCCTGGCTGATTCTCCGCTTTTGGAATGCGCCACCCGTCCTAACAGTGGTGATCAGATGCTCCGTACCATCTGGAGAGCTGGGCTGCTGTGGGGCAGACATCTGCTAGCAGCTGAAGGGGAAGAAAGGTGAGGCAGGGCCAGGCGCGACCCAGGGCCGTTTCCTGTGTGGACCTGCTGTCTCAGGCCAGCTCCGCACAACACAAAGGCGTTGCCTCGCTCCTTTGATTTACTCAAGAGGAACCACCCCGGGGTCACCCGGAGAGCTCCTGAAGGAACGACACGGGCATGATTTCCAGTTAACAGAGTCAGCCCAGTCAATTCTGCTTTTCATCAGGTGTGAGTACCTCCGTTTCAGAACTGGTTGCTTTTACTGGTCATGCCTGCGTGTATGCTGAGTCGCTTCAGTCATGTCCGACTCTTTGCGACCCCAGGGGCCGTAGCCCACCAGGCTCCTCTGTCCATGAGATTCTCCAGGCATGAATGCTGGAGTGGGTTGCCAAGCCCTCCTCCAGGGGCTCTTTCCCAACCAGGAATCGAACCCACATCTCTTCTATCTCCTGAACTGGAGGCCGGTATTTACCACTAGCCCCACCTGGTCATGTCTGAGCACCGTGTATAAAACAGGGATAATGTAACCCACCTATTTCCTGTGTTGTTGGGAGGACAAAAACGAAATAGGGATGTGAGGGCACTTTGAAGATGATCAAAATGTCTATTGCCTTAGAGTCCTGGATGGGGGCCTTGTTGTAGAGACTCTAAGAGGGAATTTTGATTTTAGGTTAAGTGTCCCCCTGTAAGATGTGACCCCCCCCCCCCCCCAAGGATGATAACAATGAGAGCGAGCTCTGTGTGCAGAGAAAGGCAAGGCTGGACCTTGCTTCTGTAGTCTCTCCTCCCTCTCGGCTGGTTCTATTAACTACTGGTGGGGGCGGGGGTGGTAAGAAGAGCAGAGGGTTACATTTAACACGCTTTTACTGCAGCTTGTGGGTAGTGAAAGACCAACGGGCGGAAAGGTAGGACACTCCCTGCCCCGCAACCAACTAGATGACTCGATTCTAAGGGTTTACTCACCTTCCCGGTGGCACACTGGATAAAGAATCCGCCTGCCAACGCAGGCGAAGCAGGTTGGTTCCCTCGGTCGGGAAGATCCCTCAGAAAAGGGAATGGCAACTCCCTCCAGTATTCTTGCCTGGAAAATTCCACGGACAGAGGAGCCTGGTGGGTTGCAGTCCACGGGGCTGCAAAGTGTCAGACACGACTGAGCATGCGCGCACGTGGTTCACTCATCCCGCTTAGCGTCTGAGCGTCTGCCTGTCCTCGGACTGACACAGGCCATCCTAAACCCTTAGTCCCATCAGAAAGCCCTGCAAGGAGCCCTCTAAGACATCTGGTTGGCTGGGGACCGTGCTGATTCAAAGAGGCATAGTCACTACTAGCTCAACTTTCTATTCTCAACACATCCCCATTTGGGTGACGTAGTATATGTTTGTCTTAAGACCACCTGACCAGCTCTGGTTTCTTCTGGGAGAGGCTGCTTCTACCTGCCTCCAGGAGAGATGCCGTTTGCACCCGCAGGCGTGGCTGTCACTAGAGGAGGCTGTGTTGTGCTTCCCTGGCTCCACTGCCTGCCTTCACAGCTGGGCTCTGTCCTTTATAGGCTGCATAACCGGAGGATGGGTGACTGGGTTGGCCTTGGCCTCAGTTTTCTTAAGTATAAAATGGGAATCATGACGACAGTCCTGGTATGTTGCAAGTGGCCAGTGCATTTTAACCAATGTGGTTATTACTTTAGGGCAGGGAGCAAAACCTGGGGGGTCTGCATGTGGAGCCCGGCTTGCTAAGACTTCTGTTTGGTGAGCACAGTGAAAGTGTCAAAGCTGCAATGCTTTAGAAAGGGTGCCCTCCAGTAGGTCAGAGGTGTCATCACTCTCTTGTCCATGGGATTTTCCAGGCAAGGATACTGGAGTGGGTTGCCATTTCCTTCTCCAGAGGATCTCCCTGACTCAGGGATCAACCCGGGTCTCCTGCATTGCAGGCAGATGCTTTACCGTCTGAGCTGCCAGGGAAGCCCTCTCTTGTCACATACCAGCCTGGTTCATGCATCGATTGCATGGCCACCCATTCCAGTACTCTTTCTTGGAGAATCCCATGGACAGGGGAGCCTGGCAGGTTACAGTCCATGGGGTCGCAAAGAGTCGGACACGGCTGAGTGACCAACACTTTCAGGCCTGGACCCAATTGGGCTGCCATTGTTCTGGACCCTCGGGCATGCCTGGGTGTTGCTGTATGTGTAGGTCCCCCCGCCAACTTCTCTCCAAGTTAGACTCCAACTCAGGCTCAAGTCCTCCTGAGAGGAAGATTCAACCTTGAAGAACTCCTCTCCTTGGTGATGGAGCTGTTTCTCCACATCCCTCGTCCCTTAAGGGAAGGGCCTCCATGTGCCTACAAATTGCTGGGAGTCTTGCTAAAAATGCAGATCCTGGCTCGGCAGCCTGGAGCAGGGGACGAAGATTCTGCATTTCTAATGAGCTTCCAGGTGATCCTGATGCTGCTGGGCCAAGGATTTAGGGAACAGTGAGATGTCGGGGAGAAGAGTTTCTACTTGAGACTCAGAGGAAGACCCCTTCCCAGAGCAGACTGCAGACTTTGCCTGAGCAGCGAGTCATTGACTCTGTCCCCCTCCTCTGACCACCAGCCCCCATACCCAGAATGGCCACCAGTAAAACACCCATCTCTGGAGGTGGGGGGACACGTAGTTGGGAGGTACTGATTCCTTCTTAAGGGGAGGCTCAGCTTCAGAAACTCTGCCTTGTCCTTCATTCATTATGCAGAGGCTGACCATCTTTCAGAGCCCCTTCTTCTTAAGCGTCCACCAGGAACTCATTACTATATGCTGTCAAGTCAACTGGTTCTCAAAGTGTGGTTCTGGGACCAGCACCATCAGCATCGCTGTGAATCTGTTCGGGTTGCAGTCTAGGCCACCCAGACCCAGGCAATCAGAGATTGGAGAGAGGTGTCCAGCCACGGTGCTGAACAAGCGCTCCCGGTAACGGGCGTGATGTTGGAAGCTGCCAGATTCCTTCAGGGAGTTTCCAGAAGAGAAGGCCTGGGGTCCCGGCAGCTGGTGGGATCAGCCCAGGTCCCTGGGGCTTGTTGCTGAGTAGATGGCCTCAGTCATCAGTCAGGGACATGAATCCTAAAAGGGGGGCTTGAAGACTCCCAACTTCAGGTAAGGAAAAGCAGGAGCAAATGATCCACCCCCTGGGGATAATTGTTTGACTTTATGCAAATGTTCTGAGCCATAAAACCAGCCAGTGAGGTACAGGAAATGTCTGCTCCTGGTACCGGGTGGTCTAAATAGAGCCTTATCAGTGACTGGGTTTCAGAGCCCCTATTACACAGAGTCTTCACGGCGTGAAATACACCACACCTGCGAAGTGAAACGCACACGGAGAGGTTATGGGAGTTTTCAAGAGCGTTTTATTTTGCATAATACAGTTATTTTTTTTCTGGGCCAGAAATAGTATATTAAAAAGTCAGCAGGTATATAGCTTGTTTTAAAATTCTTATTACTTTACTCTGGCTATGCAGACTTTTATTTTCTTCCGCCCGCTGCTACTGCACAAAGATACAGAATATTCTGTCTGGAAGGGGTCCTCGAGACCAGTGAGTTCACTCCCTGCAATTCACAGCTGAGGAACTGGTGTTCAGAAATGTGAGGCGACTCGCCCTGAGTGAGAGCCGGGGGCAGGTACCCGGGATGCCTGATCCTCACGCTCTGATTCCCCCCCCCGTTTCTTCCAGGGACCTCAGGCCAGGCAAGGGGCCCGGGAAAGTGGTCTCATGCATTCTCTTGCTCGTGAAGCGCATCCTGGGGGAGGTGGGGGGGCAGTGATGTCATTTACATGTGTACCCACACTTGGAGTATCCAGCTACCAGCAAGTTCACTTCTGAGTCTACAGTCCAGTCAGGAGCACCTTCTACTCTTACTAAGGCTTAGAAGCCAGTCTCTGGGAAGCCGGCATCATCGCTCCTGCAGGCTGTTTCAGTCACATGTTTGGGGTTGTGGAGAACATCCCCTTTCCCAGGGCTGGCTCTGTGGGATTAGGGCCTGTGCCAAAGCACCACGCCCTCTGCTTGCAAGTGATAGGGACAGAGCAAAGGGACAAAGTAGGTGATTAGTTAATCCCACGATGGGCTTACAAGTAGAAAACATACAGGAGACCCCTGTAAGTTAATAATTACTCGAGAAAGCAGGCTTGCTTAGCAACACAACCATACACAGAAGCACCAACATACCTCAAGACAATAAAACTATGGTGGTGTGAGACCCACACTCTGCCCAGTGAGGTCAGTAAGTTAGTGATCCCTAGGACAGGCTCTCTGAACACATTAAAAACAACACATTTTAGACCTAGCTTGACCATATAGGGACAAGAAAACTCCCCTGACCAACCTGGAGGAGGAACGGATGATGAAAACATGATGTTTACTCAAGAAAGTGGCTTCCCAGGTGCGGCTGGTGGTCAAGAAGCCACCTGCCAATGAAGGACACAGGCAAGAGGCAGGTTCGCTTCCTGGGTCGGGAAGATCCCTGGACGAGGGCAAGCAACCCACTCCAGTATTCTTCCCTGGAGAATGTCATGGACAGAGGAGTCTGGCAGGCTGCAGTCCTTAAGGCTGCACAGAGTTGGACATGACTGAAGCGACTTAGCACACACGCACTCAAGAAAGACAGACATTCTTCTCCCCCTCCCCACTTATCCTTTGATTAAAAAATTGTAGTCTGCTAAGTTCTTGGATGTGGCATCTCCTGCCTGCCCTCTTGTAAGCCACACAAGCATCTTATTCTAATAAATGACTCTTCATCTACCACTTTGCCTCTCACTGAATTCTCTAGTCTGAGACATAAAGTGAAAGTGTTAGTCGCTCAGTCATGTCCAACTCTTTGGGACCCCATGGACTGTAGCCTGCCAAGCTCCTCTGTCTATGGAAATCTCCAGGCAAGAATACTGGAGCAGGTTGCCATTTCCTTCTCCAGGGGATCTTCCCTACTCTGGGATCGAACCCCAGTCTCCTGCATTGTAGGCAGATTCTTTACTAGATACCAAGTCCTTTATTCACTTTGACTCAGCACCGTGCCCAGCACGGATGAGGTGCTCAATGACTATTTATGTAATAAGGGGCATTTATCTAAATTGAACATCTGTGTAGCTATATCAGGGCTTCTCTGACGGCTCAGTGGGGTAAAGAATCTGCCTACCATGCAGGAGACTTAGGTTTGATCCCTGGGTTGGGAAGATCCCCTGGAACAGGAAATGGCAACCCACTCCAGGATTCTTGCTTGTAAAATTCCATGGACAGACTAGCCAGAACTTCCTGCAAACCTGCAAAGAGGCTTCCAGGTTAGTTTTTAGATTTCTCCCATGAGTGAAGCGGCTCAGCATGGCTGGCAGGGGCTTCAAGATACCTTATGTTTGACTTCATGAATTATTTATGGAATTAACACCAGAATCATCATTAATTTGTGGAAGGAGAGAAGCTGCTGCGTGGCTGGGTGCCCATGTTTTTCTGGCAGGGATAAAGTACCTTCATGACAGCTGCTGGGTGAAGACCTAGGATGCTGGTTTCCAGGGGAGACAAAGCACCTCGGCTCCCCACCCCTTCCCTTCCCCCAACTAAAAAATCTGGAAGCGCCCCAGACCCCCGGCAGTGGGCCACCTCGGCTTCCCTCAACGTGTAGTTTACATGCATTGATTAAGTACCTGCTGTGTGTAGGGCATTTGCTAAGGATGGGATCCAAGACCAAGAAGGCGTGTAAGCAGACAATTACATCATCCGGTGATCAGGGGTAGGTCCTCTGTGTTGTGGGGCAGGGGTGTGGCTCATGCCTAAACCAAGTCTCACAGGGAAAAAGCCAATTAGTGGTGCTAGAGACAAGAGTAGGGAAACTGTAGGGGCCAGGCTTTCCAGTGGGGAGCAGCTCTGCAAAAGGTCGGAGAAAACCTGTAAATAGTAGAAATGGCTAGTGTAGATAGACCTGGGGAGGTGACCCGTGGGGGCCGGGAAATGGATGCTGGCCTTGCCAATGGCCTTAGGTTTTCTCGGGAGGCTGACGGTGGGGGTGGGGAGGATGGCACCAGAGCCCCTGATGGCCAGCTGTGGTTTCCTGAGCCATGCGCGGGGAGCCAGGTCTCTGCCACTCCAGGTGCGCGGTGGCTTTTTGGGCTTCCAGGCCCCCCGGAGGCATCCGTGGGAGGTGGGGGGAGGCATGCCTGTCATAGAGGGAGAGTGGAGGAGGTACATAGTAGAGGGGGGCCACAGTCCTGCCTGTCAGCAAGGCTGCTTTCTGAGACCTCCTGTATAATAGCAATCTCTTTCCCATTTTCTTTTAAGCATCGGGAGGAAACATAACTGCAGTTGGGTTCAGCAGCCCTTGCTTCTGAGCAATAAACTACAAATGATCACAGTTTACTTTGATGCCCTCGGAATTCCCCTACCAGTGGCCGTGGCTTCTTGCCATTTACTGGGGGGACATCGCCTGGGCACACACGCTCTGCATTCAGAATGAGCCCTTGCCTCGAAGCTTGTCGTAACCTGGTATTTACTTCCCAGTTCTTCTTGGGGATAGAGCAGCGCTGTGGACTCTGGGGCTGCCGACACCACTCTGAGGGGTCCAACCCTGCCGCCCCAGCCTTTCTGGGAGAAAAGATTCCCGACTCCATTTATTTCCAGGAGGCAAGGACTCAGAGAGCCCCGCAGGGTGAAGACAGAGTAGAGGCACTCCAGATAAGTGGTTTCCCCTCTGTATTACTTATTTATTAAAGCCAGTGAGGCGTAACTAAGGGAAGAGGAAGGAACCAAGGAAACAGAGAATACAATGGCCCCTCGATTTTAATGGGAAAGATGGCTGGAAGTGATTCCTAAATTATTAAATGAATCGATTTGATTCTTGCAGCCAGCCTCCGAGGTGTATTTGTCAGTTTCATTATCATTGTCGTCAAGGGTAGAAAGAGTCACTCATGGAGAAAGTTTTATTGTTTTTTTCACCCCCTCAATTTTATTTTGAAGGCTGCGATTCATAGCCCCTGTCTAATTAAACACCAACTTCTTTATGTAACCAGAGTAGCACTTTTCCCATTTTTATTTTGGCTTCCATTCCGATCCCATTTGTCTTACAGGCCCTTGGATTTGGAACAAGACCGGGTCAGCGGTTGGGCGCACACACTTTGGAGAATCTTGATCCCATTTCAATTATAGGACCATTTGGTCACAGATGAGTTCTATGGAAATCTGTCCACACACAGGAGTCCTGTCATTTAGCTGTTTGCCTAACAGAACTCACTGAGTGTTAAAATAATAGGTTGCGCCATCCCAAATGCCAAGAATAACACCTTAATGCACTTTAGGGAAATAATAGATTTCATTCTGGGGTTTTGGTGATGACTATAGGACTGTTTGCTTTTTTCCTCTCATATTTCCCCCACTCCCCTACACACTTCGACTGCCTCCAGCCCAACGGTAAAAAAAAGAAATGCCTGAACATCTAAATTCTTTTTCTTAATTATCCTCCCGAGGAAAGCAGGCCAAGCACCAGGGTGCAAAAAATTTAAACCATAAATATCCAGCCGAAAGGAAATAAAAGAAATGACACCAGAATAAACTAAGCTATTAACTGAAAGCTTTACATCTCCGTCCTCCTCGGGTCTGAAAAATCTAAGGGAAGGTGGTTAAGTATTAGTTTTCCAAAGAATGTCATTACGATTTGCAGGAATTAAAAATGGATGAAGGAAATATTCCCTTCCTCATGATTTCCGGTGGTACTTGGGCACTGATGCATGAAACATTTTGGGGAGTGTAGTTCCATTCTCTCCCTGAGGACAAGCGGTACTAAGAGACCTCTGGGTCTTTGTCGGGGGTGGGGTGGGGGCATCACTACTGCCTGGGTGTGGGGAGGAGGGCCGGATGGGAGAGAGGGAAGTGAGCAAAAGAATGGGTGGCGATTGAATGCTTCCCGAGATAAATACGCTCAGCCTGGATCTGCTGCATAATTGTTTCTTCAAATAAAGAACTCCATTCACACCTGCAGACCTGTCAGGCTTCCAATTATTGGCTCGAGGTTCAATTTCCTGGCTGCAACTCCAGCCTTGAGGGTGGAGAGAAGGGGTGTGTGTGAAGGCAACAGGGAGAAAGGAAGGCGTGGGCACTGGAGGCGAAAGCTTCGGGTGTGCGGGGCGCGAGGAGGAGGACTCTGCTTCCTTCTCAGGGCACCCAGGCAGCGGGCTGATGATATCTGGACAGTCACTTCCAGCTGCCTGGAGGCCTGGGGAGTCTTTGTGGCTTCAAGTCTGCTTTTCCAGGTGGGCCGTGGACTTCTGCGGGGAAGACGGAGCAGAGCCCGGAGCCTGCAAGTGTGTGCGAGAGGCTGCCAGAAACCTTGCCCTTTGTCTCGCGCCAGCTCACAGGTCTGGGAGCCAGCCCTTGGCTCAGCGAGACAGAGGAGGCCTGGCTTCTCCGTGCAGTTGAGAGTAATATGAGAAAAGCCAGGTGCAGGAAAGCGTATATGAGATCTCAGTATTGTAAAACCAACTTTGACCAGCCGCCCAAATTCTGTGTGTATTTATTTAGGGAGCTGTACTGGATTACATAAATTCAGAGGAAAATCTAGGACACAGGCTGTGCTTTTAAAATGAGTTACAGAGGTGGGGTGTGTGAGAAAGGGGTGAGTGAGAGTGCGGATAGGAGGTGGGGTAAGGCATCCGTGGTGACAGCATGGACCAGGTGACCTCAGTTACACGAAACTATTATTGATGCACCTGTTAAAGTTTAACTCTTTTACCCCACTTTGCTTATCTTTTCTTCAAAAGGGCTTCCTCTGAAAAATCTCTCAGTGCCAGGCACTAAGTATATTCAGGTTTATGTGAGGTGGTTTTTTTTTTTTTCTTTTGGCATTTAGGGTCACTGTTCTGCAGGTGCCTTGTATGGCATGAGCCAAGAGAAAGCAGAGCTGCTTTGTGTCAGGGAAAGACAGTTATTAACCATTCTTCTTGTCCTCTCTACTCTCTGTCCTAATCAAGGGGACAGGAGTGAGAAAGGGCTTTCTCAGAAAGCCTGACTCCTTTCAAATGGTCAAAGGCAAGCAGATGTGGGCAGTAGGGAGGGGACCCCACGTGACCCAACTGGGCATCTTTGGTCTCTGGAGACTGTGTGGGCTCCACCCATCACACTCCCACCCCCAGGGAGGGGCCAGACTTTGTGGAAAACAAAGCTGGGATCCGAAGACGCAAATGAGAAGGCAGAAGTTTTCAGCCAACGTAAGGAAGAACTTTCTGTCCACCTGAACTGACAATGGACTGGGCCACTTTGCAGAACCCTCATTGTTGGCAGAGTTCAGTTCAGTTCAGTTCAGTCACTCAGTCTTGTCCGACTCTTTGCGACCCCATGAATCGCAGCACCCCAGGCCTCCCTGTCCATCACCAACTCCCGGAGTTGACTCAGACTCATGTCCATCGAGTCCATGATGCCATCCAGCCATCTCATCCTCTGTTGTCCCCTTCTCCTTCTGCCCCCAATCCCTCCCAGCATCAGAGTCTTTTCCAATGAGTCAACTCTTCGCATGAGGTGGCCAAAGTACTGGAGGTTCAGCTTTAGCATCAGTCCTTCCAAAGAACACCCAGGACTGACCTCCTTTAGGATGGACTGGTTGGATCTCCTTGCAGTCCAAGGGACTCTCAAGAGTCTTCTCCAACACCACAGTTCAAAAGCATCAATTCTTCAGCCCTCAGCTTTCTTCACAGTCCAACTCTCACATCCATACACGACCACTGGAAAAACCATAGCCTTGACTAGACGGACCTTAGTTGGCAAAGTAATGTCTCTGTTTTTCAATATGCTATCTAGGTTCATCATAACTTTCCTTCCAAGGAGTAAGCGTCTTTTAGTTTCATGGCTGCAGTCACCATCTGCAGTGATTTTGGAGCCCAAAAAAATAAAGTCTGACACTGTTTCCCCATCTATTTCCCATGAAGTGATGGGACCAGATGCCATGATCTTCATTTTCTGAATATTGAGCTTTAAGCCAACTTTCCACTCTCCTCTTTCACTTTCATCAAGAGGCTTTTTAGTTCCTCTTCACTTTCTGCCTTAAGGGTGGTGTCATCTGCATATCTGAGGTTATTGATATTTCTCCCGGCAATCTTGATTCCAGCTTGTGCTTCTTCCAGCCCAGTGTTTCTCATGATGTACTCTGCATAGAAGTTAAATAAGCAGGGTGACAATAGACAGCCTTGACGCACTCCTTTTCCTATTTGGAACCAGTCTGTTGTTCCATGTCCAGTTCTAACTGTTGCTTCCTGACCTGCATACAGATTTCTCAAGAGGCAGGTCAGGTGGTCTGGTATTCCAATCTCTTTCAGAATTTTCCACAGTTTCTTGTGATCCACACAGTCAAAGGCTTTGGCATAGTCAATAAAGCAGAAATAGATGTTTTTCTGGAACTCTCTTGCTTTTTCCATGATCCAGCAGATGTTGGCAGTTTGATCTCTGGTTCCTCTGCCTTTTCTAAAACCAGCTTGAACATCAGGGAGTTCACAATTCACGTATTGTTGAAGCCTGGCTTGGAGAATTTTGAGCAGTACTTTACTAGCATGTGAGATGAGTGCAATTGTGCGGTAGTTTGAGCATTCTTTGGCATTGCCTTTCTTTGGGATTGGAATGAAAAGTGACCTTTTCCAGTCCTGTGGCCACTGCTGAGTTTTCCAAATTTGCTGGCATATTGAGTGCAGCACTTTCACAACATCATCTTTCAGGATTTGAAATAGCTCCACTGGAATTCCATCACCTCCACTAGCTTTGTAGTGATGCTTTCTAAGGCCCACTTGACTTCACATTCCAAAGGGGAAATGCGTGGGGAAGGATAAATTAAGAGCTTGGCATTAGCTTGGCATATGGCTTTTATATAAAATAGGTAAACAACAAGGTCCTGCTGTATAGCACAAGGAATTTTATTCAACATATTGGAATAACCTATAATGAAAAAGAATCTGAAAAAGAATATATGTGTATAACCAAACCACTTTGTTGTACACCAGCACCTAACACAATACTGTAAATCATCTATACCTCAATTAAAAAAAAAAAAACACTGCCAAACCAAAGAAATTTTATGGTTTTCATAACGCTACATTTAACTTTAACCACTGAAAATTTAGTAGCCAAATTGAGATGTCCACAAGTATGAATACTCATCAGAGTTTGAAAACATAATATGAAAAAGAGTGTAAAACATTTCATTAATAATTTTATATTAATTAAACATTAAATAATATCTTGCAAATATTGGGTTGAATAAATTGTTAAAATTAGTTGCATGTTAAAAAAATGTGGCTGCTAGAAAATGTGAGATGACACACGGGCTTGAATTATATTTGTGTTGGGTAGTTCTTTGGAAGATGCACACTTAGTCTGTGTTCTAAGTCTCTGCCAACATCGGGAGCTTGTGATTCTACACGATTTGTTCTTGTTTCTGATGTGGATTCTTCCCTCTCTTTAGGAAGAAAGACACTCCAGAAACACCTGTGATTTTCACAATGGCCAGTCAAGACAATTTTTATTGGTGATACTGGTGGAAATCATGGGACGAGTTTCTGGACTTTCGAGAAATGACTGGAACAATGATTTTAGGTGCCCCAGGAACTTCTGGTGTGGTTTATTACCTAGCAACTGAGCTTGTATGTGCAAAAGCTGATATTTAAAATCATAATGCGAGGTTTCTTTTAAAAATCAGCATATGTAACCTGACTTTTATTCACTGCCTTTCTCATGCAGTTAAAGTTGAATAAAACTCTTTCATCGTTCTGTATCATTAAAACCCATCCCAAGAAGGGTTGAGAAACACAGTGGTAGACTCTAAATTAAGCAATAAGAAATGCACTTTTAGTTTCCCTAATTACCTACCATTGAAAGTAGGTTGGAACTAAAATAAACATGCTGCCTTGAAATGAGAATTAATATGTGCTAGAGCTTCGGGGAAAGCCATATTAAACAATTGAATTTTGGAATATTTTGCTTTGTCAAAAAACCCAAAGGCATTCTTCCCTTTGGAATTGAATCTTCATTTAGAGGTTTTTTTTTTTTTTTTTTTAATTACTTGTTCCATGTGTTTTACAAAGTGCCTTTATCAAGCTATTATGACATTCTGTTCATTATGTATTGAACCCTGTCACAAGCTATGAAGGCAATCAGCGCCTTCTCTGTCACTTGTTGAGAGAAGCCGAGTGTAAAGGGCGCCGTGGTTCCATGGGGGAAGGGCGGTGTTAATTACAGAACACGTTGTTGGGAGTTCAGTGGAGGACACCTCGCTGGCACTCTACTGGGGCGGCTTGCGGGAGACGGGAGAGGGCAAAGGGCAGAGCAGAGGGTGGAAGAGAGGTGGTGTGGGCTGGCTGGCACCCCGTCTCTCACACCAGCTCCTCCAGACCTCTTGATTCTGGGTCATGTATGTTTCACATCAAGGGTGAATCCTAACCTTCAAGAGACACATTCCTCACCTAGGGTAGGCTGACAGACGGATCTCATTACAAATAGAGACTACTAGAATCAGATCAGCGTCTCCTCTAGGGTCTGAGCCTGAGCGGATTGGAGCAGCAAAGAATCTCAAAGAGCCTTGAGCAGGGCCTCATTTCTGTCTCCAATGGGGAGAAGAGGGGAAAGGAGAAGCGCAGTCCAAGCACAATCCTGAGACTCTTCTCAGGGCAGGAGCAGGGGAGGTGTTGATGTTAGGGCTGAAGGAAGACAGTTTAACTATCACCTTTTACGCTGAAGGTTTAAAAAGACAGTTTAAGTATCACCTTTTAAAATGAAAATGCTAAACAGTTTAGCCTAAGCTGTTATCAGAACTACAAGTGACATCTCTTTTCAAAGGGAGAAAAGGAAAATATCATTGCAGAATACCTGTTCACAAAAATAACAGGGAGCTCTGATGGTGACCTCGTTGTTCTGGATGGTCTAACTCCCTAAGTTAAGGCCCCTTTCCCTGAGCTGTTGTTCAGTCAGGTCTGACTCTTTGTGACCCCATGGACTGCAGCACGCCAGGCCTCCCTGTCCATCACCATCTCCCGGAGCTTGCTCAAACCCATGTCCATTGAGTCAGTGTCGCCATCCAACTATCTCATCGTCTGTCATCCCCTTCTCCTGCCCTCAATGTTTCCAAGCATCAGGGTCTTTTTCAATGAAGAATGTATCTTTTCTATGATACAATAGGCCTGAAGGATCCAAGGTTTCTGTGGAGTTCCTGGAATCTATTCTCCTGCTTTGAACTAGGACTTCTGCTAACCAACTGTTACATGATCTAATCTCAAAAATTGCAAGAGAGGGACTTCCTATTTTAGGTCCATGATGATTTAGGGGAATTGACCACCATGTGCCAAGGGCTTTACATGTTATGCCCTTGATGCTTGCAGTAACATGTAAAGTAGGCATTATTATGTCCACCCTGGAAATGAAGACATTGGGGCTTGGAGAAATACAATAACATCCCCAAAGTTAAACAGCCATCAAAGGAGAAGCATTGAAATTTATTGCTGGATCTGTCTGTCTCCAAACCCATGTACTTTCCCATTACATTGTGTTGCTCCTATTAAGTTCTTTTCAATATCTAATCGGTATCTTTCCAGTTATAATTTACACTATTTATCTCAGTGCTTACTGGACATGGGGCAGTTCTTCTCAAAGCCTTTCATATATCTGAAGATGGCTACATCCGCCTTCTCTTGCCTTTTTCTTATTTGTTGCAAAAATTTCTTAGGGACGTGAAGTTCATGTCCTCAAAATACTTCGTTTCTTTCATCTGGCATTTAATGTATATCTATGCAGATGAGTTTTGCTTATGAGAGACTAGATGAATCTTCCATTTCATTCCTTTATTCAAAGGGTTTAACAGGGTACAGACTGTGTGCCATGAACTGGGTTGGATGCTGGACATTCAAAGAACAAGGTCTGTGCCAGAAAAATCTGAGGGAGCTCCCTGTTATGTCTAAGCAGAATGGAGAGCTCTTCACAGGTTTGGTGGCAGGAAAAGTGGGCACTGAAGGATGAAGAAGAAATCCCTAGCAGACGGAGGGCTCCTGGGAGGCAGGACAGGCCAAGGGAACCTTATGGGTAGAGTCCTGGCAGGTGGGCCCACCATGGTGTGAAGGAGGAGGAAGTATTTTGGTGCAGTAGAGAAGGTAGGGTGTGCACAGAAAAATGGCAGGAGATGGTTCAGGGCAGGAGTCAGATCACAGAGAGTTTCTATGTCACGTTAAAGGGACCATCAGTTCAGTTCAGTCCAGTCGCTCAGTCGTGTCCGACTCTTTGTGATCCCATGAACTGCAGCACGCCAGGCCTCCCTGTCAATCACCAACTTCCAGAGTTTACCCAAACTCATGTCCATTGAGTCGGTGATACCATCCAACCATCTAATCCTCTGTCTTCCCCTTCTCCTCCCACCTTCAATCTTTCCCAGAATCAGGGTCTTTTCAAATGAGTCAGCTCTTTGCATCAGGTGGCCAAAGTATTGGAGTTTCAGCTTTAGCATCAGTCCTTCCAATGAACACTCAGGACTGATCTCATTTAGGATGGACTGGTTGGATCTCCTTGCAGTCCAAGGGACTCTCAAGAGTCTTCTCCAACACCACAGTTCAAAAGCATCAATTCTTCAGTGTACAGCTTTCTTTATAGTCCAACTCTCACAACCATATATGACAACTGGAAAAACCATAGCCTTGACTAGACGGACCTTTGTTGGCAAAGTAATATCTCTGCTTTTTAATATGCTGTCTAGGTTGGTCATACTTTTGTTTTTTAATTTTGGGAATTAAAAAAAAGTATAAAGAATAATTGAATAGATACCCATACTTGTATTCCTACCAACCAGAATTAAAACCATTAGCATTTCACTATATAGGTTTTAACCTTTAAAAAAAGAAATCAAATACTCCAGATATTCTGAAGGCCTCCTTAACCAACACTTCTAACCTAATTCTCTTCTCTCCACCCTTGTCCCAAGGCAATGGCCATCTATTTGGTATTTATCCTTTAGGATAGTTTAAAGCATCCATTTTACATACATAAGTATTATGCTGTAACACATCCTCTGCATCTTGTTTTTTCTTCCCCTCAACGTTGTTCCTGAGCTCTATCCATGTTGATAGATCAACATTCATTCATTCTAAACTCACATAAAATCCTATTTCATGAATACTATGCTTTATGTATGGTCCCCCCATTGGTGGGGATATGGGTCATTTCCAGTGTCATGCTATCAAAATGATGTTGCGGTCAGCGTCCTTACCTTTCTTTCTCTAGGGAAGCCATGTCCAGTTTTTCACAAGGATGAGAGCCATGCTGGAGAGCGGGGATTTATGAAGAAAACAAACAATGAGACACTAAGCAAAAACAGATCTCCAGGTCTTTTCTCTGGAAATTCTCACTCAGAGGGCCTGGCAATTTTTAAAAATTTATTTGGTTTTCTTTCTCTAGCTGTGAGCACGGGCTATGCTCTGGTGGCGGTACTTGGGCGTCTCTTTGCAGGGTTTCTCTTGCTGCGGAACATGGGCTCCAGGCACGTGGGCTTCAGCACTGCAGGACTTGGGTTGCAGTAGTTGTGGCGCACAGGCTTAGTTGCCCCATGACCTGTATACAGATTTCTCAGGAGGCAGGTCAGGTGGTCTGGTATTCCCATCTCTTTAAGAATTTTCCAGTTTGTTGTGATCCATGTAGTCAAAGGCTCTAGCATAGTCAGTGAAGCAGAAGTACATGCTTTTCTGGAACTCTCTTGCTTTTTCAATGATCCAACGGATGTTGGCAGTTTGATCTCTGGTTCCTCTGCCTCTTCTAAATCCAGCTTGAACATCTGGAAGTTCTCGGTTCGTGTACTGTTAAAGCCTAACTTGGAGAATTTTGAGCATTATATTACTATCATGTGAGATGAGTGCAATTGTGCGGTAGTTTGAGCGTTCTTTGGCATTGCCTTTCTTTGGGATTGGAATGAAAACAGACCTTTTCCAGTCCTGTGGCCACTGCTGAGTTTTCCAAATTTGCTGGCATATTGAGTGCAGCACTTTCACAGCATCATCTTTCAGGATTTGAAATAGTTCAGTTGGAATTCCATCATCTCTACTAGCTTTGTTCGTGTGATGCTTGCTAAGACCCACTTGCTTTACATTCCAGGTGTCTGGCTCTAGGTGAGTGATCACACCATCATGATTATCTGGGTCATTAACATCTCTTTTGTATAGTTCTTTTGTATATTCTTGACACTTCCTCTTCATATCATCTGCTTTTGTTAGGTCCCTACAGTTTCAGTCCTTTACTGTGCTCATCTTTGCTTGAAATATTCCCTTGGTATCTTGAATTTTCTTGAAGAGATCTCTAGTCTTTCCCATTCTATTGTTTTCCTCTATTTCTTTGCATTGATCACTGAGGAAGGCTTTCTTATCTCTCTTTGCTATTCTTTGGAACTCTGTGTTCAGATCAACATATTTTTCCTTTTCTCCTTTGCCTTTAGCTTCTCTTCTTTTCTCAGCTATTTGTAAGACCTCCTCAGACAGCCATTTTGCCATTTCCACTTCTTTTTCTTGGGGATAGTTTTAATCACCGCCTCCTGTACAATGTTATGAACCTCTGTCCGTAGTTCCTCAGGCACTCTTGTCTATCAGATCGAATCCCTTGAATCTATTTGTCACTTTCACTATATAATAGTAAGGGATTTGATTTAGGCCATACCTGAATGGTCTAGTGGTTTTCCCTACTTTCTTCAATTTAAGTCTGAATTTGGCAATAAGGAGTTCATGATCTGAGCCACAGTCAGCTCCTGGTCTTGCTTTTGCTGACTGTATAGAGCTTCTCCATCTTTGGCTGCAAATAATATAATCAGTCTTGTTTCAGTATTGACCGTCTGGTGCTGTCCATGTGTAGAGTCGTCTCTTGTGTTGTTGGAAGAGGGTGTTTGCTATGACGTGTGCGCTCTCTTGGCAGAACTGTGTTAGTTTTTGACCTGCTTTGTTTTGTACTCTAAGGCCAAACTTGCCTGCTATTTCAGGTATCTCTTGACTTGCTACTTTTGTATTCCAGTCCCCTATGAGGAAAAGGACATCTTCTTTGGGTGTTAGTTCTAGAAGGTCCAGAGTATAGGGACTGAGAATCAGAGAGCACAAATGGTACACCTCAGACTCCGTGTACATCCAGGGGTTGTTGTTGTTCAGCCACTAAGTCCTGTAAGACTCTTTGCGGCCCCATGGACTGCAGTGCTCCAGGCTCCCCATCCTTCACTGTCTCCCCAGATTTGCTCAAGTTCATGTCCATTGAGTCAGTGATGCCATCCAGCCATCTCACCCTCTGTTGTCCCTTTCTCCTCCTGCTCTCAGTCTTTCCCAGCATCAGGGTCTTTCCCAGTGAGTTGGTCTTCGCATCAGGTGGCCAAAGTATTGGAACTTCATCTTCAGCATCAGTCCTTCCAGTGAATATTCGGGATTGATTTCCTTTAGAATTGACTGGTTTGATCTCCTTAGTCCAAGGAAGTCTCCAGAATCCTCTTTAATACCACAATTCAAAATCATCAGGTTTTCGGTGCTCAGCCTTCTTTATAAGCTTAGATTAAAATCACACTGTGAGAGTTGGACTGTGAAGAAGGCTGAGCACTGAAGAATTAATGCGTTTGAACTGTGGTGTTGGGGAAGACTCTTGAGAATCCCTTGGACTGCAAGGAGATCCAACCAGTCCATTCTGAAGGAGATCAACCCTGGGATTTCTTTGGAAGGAATGATGCTAAAGCTGAAGCTCCAGTACTTTGGCCACCTCATGCGAAGAGTTGACTCATTGGAAAAGACTCTGATGCTGGGAGGGATTGGGGGCAGGAGGAGAAGGGGACGACCTAGGATGAGATGGCTGGATGGCATCACTGACTCGATGGACGTGAGTCTGAGTGAACTCTGGGAGTTGGTGATGGACAGGGAGGCCTGGCATGCTGCGATTCATAGGGTCGCAAAGAGTCGGACATGACTGAGTGACTGAACTGAGCTGTATTAGTTTACAAGGCCAAGTCAGGGAGGGGCCCTCACGCCAGATGCTCCCTCAGAACTAGAGTAGCTCCATGTGATTTCTGTCTTTATACCTGCAAGGATTTGATACCTACCCCCAAAACTTGTTCCTCTCTAAAAGAAGGATGGTCAATAGGCCCATGGATGATAGATGCTGTGCGAAGGTATGGGGACCTTAAAAACAGACAGGGGTGTGGTCACTGGTCAACCAGGGCAGTGAGTAAGGAGAGTCTTTGAACTCTGCAGTATCAGAAGTCTCCTTATATGTGGAAGACAGAATAACATATTTTTTTGTGTTTCTTCCTGCATTTCTTCTCTGGCTAAGCTTTGACAGCTTTCATGATGAGCTTTCCTGGTAGCTCAGCTGGTAAAGAATACACCTGCCATGCTGGAGACCCCAGTTCGATTCTTGAGTCCAGAAAATCTGCTGGAGAAGGGATAGGCTACCCACTCCAGTACTCTTGGGGTTCCCTGGTGGCTCAGCTGGTAAGGAATCCACCAGCAATGCAGGAGACCTGGTTCGATCCCTGGGTTAGGAAGATCCCCTGGAGAAGGGAATGGCTAGCCATCCCAGTATTCTGGCTTGGAAGATGCCATGGACTCTATTATGGACTGGCAAAGAGTCAGACATGACTGAGCGACTTTCACTTTCACTTTTTTCCCCCTGTATCTAACCAGAGTTCTTGGGCTCACCCTGACCGCTGGCCTTCTGCATGGCTCCCTGGAGTGACGATGAGGTGGTTTGCTCTATGAGCTCATTGGAGAGAGTCTAAATACAATTGTAATAAAGTTTTTTTCATGGCAACTCCATTCAATAAGGACTGTAGCTTCTCAACTGGGGAACTAGGTACAGAGAAGGCTAGTTACTAAAATGAGATCACACAGCAGCTCAGTGGCAGGGAATGGCTCTGAAGTTACAGTGGTTTAATGATGACAGCATCTGAGTGCTTATTAGAAGTTCTGGGTTTGTCTGGTTTATTTTAACTACTCTCCAAAGCTATGCCATCATCATCATCACCATTCCAAATCATCACCATTGCAAATTTCAGGTCAAGAAACTGATGTGCATAAAGAAGTTAATCTTTTTTTTTTTTTTTCCAGAGTCAGATCACTAAAAAATGGCGAGGTTTGAACCCAAGCCATTGGTCTCTGTGACAGGTACACTGAAATCCTGTCTGGCACTGGCCTGTTTTGTCCAGCCTCCTCATCTTAATTCACTGCTAATAGTAACTTACTTTTGCTGGGTGCTGTGTTGGATGAGAGTTAAGAGCATATGTAAGGTACCCGAGAAAGTGATAGAAATTGATGGGCCATGCACTTAGGAAGAACGTACAATCACTTTGCAGGTTGCTGCATGCAAGCATCTCTTAAGCAAATGCAGGGATTGTGTTACAGGGTATTCAGACATGACGTGTGGGATTTGGGTGGTTTTCACTGGGTTCAGTTCAGTTCAGTTCAGTCGTTCAGTCGTGTCCGATTCTTTTCCACCCCATGGACAGCACTGGCCTCCCTGTCCATCACCAACTCCTGGAGTTTACTCAAACTCATGTCCATTGAGTTGGGGATGCCATCCAGCCATCTCATCCTCTGTCATCCCCTTCTCTCATCTTCAAACTTTCCCAACATCAGGGTCATTTCAAATGAGTCAGTTTTCACTGGGTAGGCGTGGTCTTCTCTGTATCTCTGCTGTCTCTTGATTTGGAAAGAGACAGAAACTTTTAGTCAGGAATCCTGTTATGAGGACATAACGTTTTCTTTATGTCAAAACTTGGAAGAATGACTACCAAGGATGATGCCCCTGCACAGTGGATGTGGAGGATGATGGCTGTCATACTAAGATGAAGGAGAGACAGGAAGGAGGTGGGTATTAAGGTGCTCTGCTAACTGAACAGGCTTCTCAGATGTCTCGAGTGGTAAACTGTCCACCAATACAGCAGACATGGGTTTGATCCCTGGGTCCAGAAGATCCCCCGGAGGAGGAAATGGCAACCCACTCCAGTATTCTTTCCTGAGAAATCCCATGTAGAAATCCCATGTACAGAGGAGCCTGGCAGGTTAAAGTCCATGGGGTGGCAGAAGGGTCAGACATGACTTAGCAACTGAGCGCCACACACACACACACACACACACACACACACACACACACACACACAAGCGGGGCAACCCAAGACGGGCGGGCCATGGTGGAGAGGTCTGACAGAATGTGGTCCACTGGAGAAGGGAATGGCAAACCACTTCAGTATTCTTGCCTTGAGAACCCCATGAACAGTATGAAAAGGCAAAATGATAGGATACTGAAAAGGAACTCCCCAGGTCATTAGGTGCCCAATATGCTACTGGAGATCAGTGGAGAAATAACTACAGAAAGAAAGAAGGGATGGAGCCAAAGCAAACACAACACCCAGTTGTGGATATGACTGGTGATAGAAGCAAGGTCCGATGCTGTAAAGAGCAATATTGCATAGGAACCTGGAATGACAGGTCCATGAATCAAGGCAAATTGGAAGTGGTCAAACAAGAGATGGTAAAAGTGAACGTTGACATTCTAGGAATCAGTGAACTAAAATGGACTGGAATGGGTGAATTTAACTCAGTTGACCATTATATCTACTACTGCGGGCAGGAATCCCTCAGAAGAAATGGAGTAGCCATCATGGTCAACAAAAGAGTCCAAAATGCAGTACTTGGATGCAGTCTCAAAAATGACAGAACGATCTCTGTTCGTCCACAAGGCAAACCATTCAATATCACGGTAATCCAAGTCTATGCCCCAACCAGTAATGCTGAAGAAGCTGAAGTTGAACGGTTCTATGAAGACCTACAAGACCTTTTAGAACTAATACCCAAAAAGATGTCCTTTTCATTATAGGGGACTGGAATGCAAAAGTAGGAAGTCAAGAAACACCTAGAGTAACAGGCAAATTTGGCCTTGGAATGCAGAATGAAGCAGGGCAAAGACTAATAGAGTTTTGCCAAGAAAATGCACTGGTCATAGCAAACACCCTCTTCCAACAACACAAGAGAAGATTCTAAACATGGACATCACCAGATGGTCAACACCAAAATCAGATTGATTATATTCTATGCAGCCAAAGATGGAGAAGCTCTATACAGTCAACAAAAACAAGACCAGGAGCTGACTATGGCTCAGATCATGAACACCTTATTGCTAAATTCAGACTGAAATTGAAGAAAGTAGGGAAAACCACTAGACCATTCAGGTATGACCTAAATCAAATCACTTATGACTATACGGTGGAAGTGAGAAATAGATTTAAGGGCCTAGATCTGAGAGATAGAGTGCCTGATGAACTATGGAATGAGGTTCATGACACTGTACAGAAGATGGGGATCAAGACCATCCTCATGGAAAAGAAATGCAAAAAAAGCAAAATGGCTGTCTGGGGAGGCCTTACAAATACCTGTGAAAAGAAGAGAAGCGAAAAGCAAAGGAGAAAAGGAAAGATATAAGCATCTGAATGCAGAGTTCCAAAGAATAGCAAGAAGAGATAAGAGAGGCTTCTTCAGGGTCAATGCAAAGAAATAGAGGAAAACAACAGAATGGGGAAGACTAGAGATCTCTTCAAGAAAATTAGAGACACCAAGGGAACATTTCATGCAAAGATGGGCTCGATAAAGGACAGAAATGGTATGGACATAACAGAAGCAGAAGATATTAAGAAGAGGTGGCAAGAATACACAGAAGAACTGTACAAAAAAGATCTTCATGACCTGGATAATCATGATGGTGTGATCACTCACCTAGAACAAGACATCCTGGAATGTGAAGTCAAGTGGGCCTTAGAAAGTGTCACTATGAATAAAGCTAGTGGAGGTGATGGAATTCCAGTTGAGCTATTTCAAATCCTGAAAGATGATGCTGTGAAAGTGCTGCACTCAATATGCCAGCAAATTTGGAAAACTCAGCAGTGGCCACAGGACTGGAAAAGGTCAGTTTTCATTCCAATCCCAAAGAAAGGCAATGCCAAAGAATGCTCAAACTACTGCACAATTGCACTCATCTCACGTGCTAGTAAAGTACTGCTCAAAATTCTCCAAGCCAGGCTTCAGCAATACATGAACCGTGAAGTTCCTGATGTTCAAGCTGGTTTTAGAAAAGGCAGAGGAACCAGAGATCAAATTGCCAACATCCGCTGGATCATGGAAAAAGCAAGAGAGTTCCAGAAAAACATCTATTTCTGCTTTCTTGACTATGCCAAACCCTTTGACTGTGTGGATCACAATAAACTGTGGAAAATTCTGAAGGAGATGGAAATACCAGACCACCTGACCTGCCTCTTGAGAAATCTGTATGCAGGTTAGGAAGCCACAGTTAGAACTGGACATGGAACAACAGACTGGTTCCAAATAGGAAAAGCAGTATGTCAAGGCTGTATATTGTCACCCTGCTTATTTAACTTATATGCAGAGTACATCATGAGAAACGCTGGGCTGGAAGAAACACAAGCTGGAATCAAGATTGCTGGGAGAAATATCAATAACCTCAGATATGCAGATGACACCACCCTTATGGTAGAAAGTGAAGAGGAACTAAAATGCCTCTTGGTGAAAGTGAAAGAGGAGAGTGGAAAAAGTTGGCTTAAAGCTCAACATTCAGAAAATGAAGATCATGGCATCCGGTCCCACCACTTCATGGGAAATAGATGGGGAAACAGTGGAAACAGTGTCAGACTTTATTTTTTGGGGCTCCAAAATCACTGCAGATGGCAATTGCAGCCATGAAATTAAAAGACGCTTACTCCTTGGAAGAAAAGTTATGACCAACCTAGATAGCATATTCAAAAGCAGAGACATTACTTTGCCGACTAAGGTCCGTCTAGTCAAGGCTATGGTTTTTCCTGTGGTCATGTATGGATGTGAGAGTTGGACTGTGAAGAAGGCTGAGTGCCAAAGAATTGATGCTTCTGAAGTGTGGTGTTGGAGAAGACTCTTGAGAATCCCTTGGACTGCAAGGAGTTCCAACCAGTCCATTCTGAAGGAGATCAGCCCTGGGATTTCTTTGGAAGGAATGATGCTAAAGCTGAAACTCCAGTACTTTGGCCACCTGATGCGAAGAGTTGACTCATTGGAAAAGACTCTGATGCTGGGAGGGATTGGGGGGCAGGAGGCGATGACAGAGGATGAGATGGCTGGATGGCATCACTGACTCGATGGACATGAGTTTGAGTGAACTCCGGGAGTTGGTGATGGACAGGGAGGCCTGGCGTGCTGGGATTCATGGCGTCTCAAAGAGTCGGACACGATTGAGCAACTGAACTGAACTGAAGCAGCATTTTACAAGAGAGATGACCTAGATTTTCAGTTATGCTTTGTGCTTTTCCATTTTGTTACCCTTAGTCATTAGCAAAGACTTGATTTTTTTCCAGCCAACTGCAATCAACTGTGCTTCAGCATAGGAAGAAAAAAGGTAGCTCATGAGCATTTGGGTCGATTATGAAGTAGGAGTTGCAGTACGCCCTTGAAATAGGCATGAAATTTGGCCAGAGAGTCTGGGGTGGTGTGGTAGAGGGGAAGATGCGATTTTTAAAATAGAGTCCCAATGTCCCCAAAGCTTGCTTTTCACAAGAGTCACCTTTAGAGTCCCACCTGGAGGTTCGGAGCTCTGTCTTTCAGATGGTGGTGTCATTTTCATCATTCTCGAGGCGAAATCCTGCCCCTCCTACTATCTGGCGAGCTGTCTTTTGAAGGAGCGAGCTGCCCTAGAGCGGCGAGGCCAGACTTTTCTCCTCTGATTTTTACCATCATTAACAAAATCCCATAGATGCCCGTCAAACCACGGCTCTCCATCACTGTTGCCGTGTGAGAGACTGACTGCAGAGAGAGATTTCAAAAATGTAATTACTTCACTACGTGATTTCATAATAACACTAAAACACCAAAGTAGGAAATATTACCCACAATCCACTAGCCCAGCAAATCAAACCATTTTCATGTTTTTTTTTTTTTTTGTCATAATAATTACAGGGAAGGAACAGCATGGAGCTGTTTGGGCAGGATGTTTTTTGTTTGTTTTTGTTGTTGTTGTTGCTGGTTTATCTGTCCTCTATTATGGGGGCAATAATTTTCTGCAGATTTTCTGCTTTTATTATTTTTTTTATTTTTTAAAATGGCAAGTCATTAAGCGCATAATGAGATCTGATAGATCATTGTATTCCTTTGTGAGACGGTAGGAATAAACTCATGAATCAGGAAGAAATTCTTTGTCACACTGTTCTAATTTTTTACTCACTTTTCTGTATTTTGACGTAGCCTTCATATTTCTAATGCAGTGATTCTCAATAGAGGGGTGTGATTTTGCCAGGCAGGGGACTTCTGGCCATGTCTGGAGACATGCTTGGTTGTCACAACCAGCGGGGGGTGGGTTGCTACTGGCATCTAATGGGTAGAGGTTAGGGAGGCTGCTAACATCCTGCAGTGCATTCCAAAGAATCTTCTGGCGCCAAATATCAGTAGTGCTGAGGACAGAAACCCTGTTACAATGTAAGATGATGACTTCATAGTTCTTTGAGCAGATGCCTAGTTTACTCAGAGGCTTCCCTGGTGGCTGGCAGTAAATGATCCACCTGTCAATGCACCAAACTCAGGAGACCCAGGTTCGATCCTTGGGTTGGGAAGATCTCCCGGAGGAGGGCATGGCAGCCCACTCCAGTGTTCTTGCCTGGAGAATCCCGTGGACTGGGGAGCCTGGCAGGCTGCAGTCCATGGGGTCAGTGTCGGACACGACTGAAACGTGTGCACTAGTTTACTCAAGCATCCTGGGCTCCGGTTACTGGGCATTCGTCCTGCCTGCTTTCCAGTGCGGTGGGGAGCATGTCACGCACCCAACCGTGCCTTGCTTTGGGCTTGCAGTGGGCTATGTGAAGAGGGCTTCAAGCGACTACCTGGCTTTGACCAGGTGGGAGGACTTTCTACAAGTAGTGCGGGGTGTCTGTAGCTCCGGTTCCTGAAATCTAGATATGGGAGCTCCCAGGCAGGAGGAATAAGTGCAGCAGGCATGAGACGGGGCGGGGGAGCCAAAGCTGGAAGGCAGAGTCTCGGGCCCAGTGGGACTTGGGGATTCTGAGAGTGAGATGGCTTCACAGAGAGTCTAAGGACAACCTCTGGGAAGGGGAGGGTGGGATGATTTGAGAGAACAGCATTGAAACATATACATTTCCATATGTAAAACAGATCAGCAGTGGGAATTTGCTGAATGATGCAGGGAACTCACACCTGGTGCTCTGCGACAACCTAGAGGGGTGGGATGGGTGGGAGGTGGGAAGGAGATTCAAGAGGGAGGGGACACATGTATACCCATGGCCGATTCACGTTGAGGTATGTCAAAAGCCATCACAGTATTGTTAGGTAATCATCCTCTAACTGAAAGATAATAAAGGCGTCCTCTGAGAGCACCCAGTGGGAGTGGACACTGCTTGCCTCGCCCTGCCAGCACGACAGCTTCCTCTGTACTTCTCACACCGTCTCTGCTTCATACTCTTCTCCAGCTCTCGTTGCTGTCTTAAATGCTGTCCATTTTATTTATTTATCTTGTTTATTCCTGTCTCCCTTCCCCAGGGGCAGGGGCGGGGGCCGAAGCAGTGTCTGTTTCATAGACTGCTGTTTGCCAGCCCCCAGCGCAGTGCTGGGCACGTGGCAGGCTCTCGGTGCCTATAAGCTGAATGAATGAGGGGGTAATTCACAAACACAGGAGGGTATGTTGCTTTTAGAAGAGCTTCACCCCACCCATCGCTCCTAGATCAGGTTTCTCTTCACTCTCTCCTCATTTCGCTTCGGGTGTCTTGCTGACGTCTGGAGGATGTGTTGTTGGAGGGGGAGAATGTTAGACAGAGAGAGAGAGAGAGAGAAGCAGAGAGCCCCCAGGCAAGAGGCCCAGAGAGTGATGCAGATAAGAACTGCATATTGGAGCCAGGCCTCCTTGTTCCTGGGCTGGGGCTGCTCTGGTGGGCTGTGCCCTATGTCTCGGGGGCTGCACAGGGCCTCCTTGTCGGGTCGTCCTGGGTGCTGTGGGGCTTTCCTTGTGGTCCCATCCAAAGATGGAAGCCCCCTTGGCCAGCTGCCTTGGTGTTGACCTTGGGTCTGCTCCCTGGGACTCATTATGGGCTGCATTTCAGGTTGCCTCAAACCAGACATCTGCGTCCTCAGTGCTGGTGAGGCTCCTTGTGTGAGATGTCATAGTCACATTCAAACGAATGTTTCTGAAATTCTCTGTATTCTTGACTTCTTAAAAAAAAAAAAAAAAGACTGTGGATACCCTCTGAGCATCCATAGCCAACACCTTTCTTTTTTAATTTCAAAAAAAAAAGAAAAATTTGTATTGAAGTAGAGCTGCTAACAATGGTGTATGTCAAAGTGATATATAGCTTCTTTTTGAGAATCTTTTCCATTATTATAAAGGTTCAGGTTATTATACACTATTGAGTAGGGTTCCATGTGCCATACGGTAGGTCCTTGCTGGTTCCCAGGTGTGCTAAAGAACCCCCCTGCCATAAAGGAGGGGTAAGAAACGTGGGTTCGATCCCTGGGTGGGGAAGATTCCCTGGAGGAGGGTGCAGCAAGCCAGTCAGTATTCTTGCCTGGAGAATCCCATGGACGCAGGAACCTGGCGGGTTACGGTCCATAGCGTCTCGGAGAGTCGGACGCGACTGAAGCGATTTAACAGGTATAGCAGACAGGCAGTGTCTATATGTCAAACCCCAACTCCTAACTTATCCTACCCTCCTCTTCATCTTTATTAAAACAGCAGCAGCGCTAGCTAACTGGAGAGGTAGGGGTGGGGTGGGCAGAGGCCATATGGAAGCATCCAGGTAGCTGGTGTCAGCCCTGCCCCAGGCTTCTGCAGCGCGGCCACTGGCAGCTTCGGAGGCCAGCATGATGTTTCCCGTCACTCAGAGGCAGGTGAGCCGAAGCCCCGCCCCACCGGCTGCCATGGCAACTCCCAACCCCGGTCAGGCGGCCCTGCCCACCTGGGCTGGCAGATCGGGTTCTTGGAAAGTGAGTGACAGGGGCAATCATGTGCCCTTTGCAGAGAGAACCCAAAGATGCTCTGAAAGGCACGGCTGGGCCGGGATCAGCAGCTTCATTCACGAGACAAGTAATCTCCAGGCTGGCAGCTGAGGCCATGAGGGCAGGTCCAGTCACTTTCAACAACTCAATCCAGTCCCACAAATATTGTTGAGCCCATGTGCTGCACGAGGCACATGCCTGGCTTCGGAGGGGTTCAGGAGGAGAAAGAGACAGTTCCGGTTTTCAAGAGGTTACAGGCTTCTTTCTCTCAGGGCCCAGAGGAAGTGGAAGCAAGGGACAGCTGGGGTTCCAAGGTGGAAGGGAAAATATCCAGCTGAAAAATGAAAAATCGGGACAAAATGCGGGGGAAGAGGAGTCGTAAAGTTTGGGTGGAACTTGTTCTTTCTCCCGTCTCTCCTCCCTTCTCTCTTTTCTTCCCTGTGGTAGCTGGAATAAGAATTCCAAGCTCCCATCAGCTGAAATGTCCATGAAATTGTTCACTGAAAATTTGTATAGAAGTCTGGCTGTTTACAATGCTGTGGCGGTTTCAGCTGTTCATCAAAGAGATAGATATCTTCTTTTTCAGAATCTTTTCCATTATAGGTTATTATAAGATATTGAGTAGGGTTCTGTGTTCTCTATAGTAGGTCCTTTCTGGTGATCTACTTTACATGTGAGACTGGGGTTCTATCCCTGGGTTAGGAAGTTTCCCTTGGAGGAGGGCATGGCAACCCACTCCAGTATTCTTGCCTGGAGAATCCCATGGACAGAGGAGCCTGGCAGGCTACAGTCCATGGGGTCGCAAAGAGTAGGACATGACTGAGCAACTAGGCATGGCACAGCACAGTGTATGGAACGGAAATGGAAAAGTTATCAGTTCTCAGGACACGTGAATAACTTACGTGGTGAAAGAACTTTGCAAATATGATTAAATGAAGGATCTGGACTACTGATGGGGAGATTATCCTGGATTATCCAGATTAGCTTCAAATGTAATCATGAGGGTCCTTATAAGAGGGAGGCAGGAGGGTCAGCATTAGAGGGAGATTTGGAGATACAAGGCTACTGGACTTGAAGGTCGAGGAGGAGGAGGCCATAAGCCAAGAGCCATAGGCAGCCTCTAGAGGCTAGAAAAAGCAAACACATGGATTTTCTCTGCTCAGGGGCTCTGGAAGGAATGGAATCCTGCTGACTCATTTTGGACCTCTTATCTCCAGAGCATAAGGTTCGGTTTCAGTTCAGTCACTCAGTCGTGTCCGACTCTTTGCGACCCCATGGACGGCAGCACGCCAGGCTTCCCTGTCCATCAGCAACTCCCAGAGCTTGCTCAAACTCATGTCCATTGAGTCGGTGATGCCATCCAACCGTCTCATCCTCTGTTGTCCCCTTCTCCTCCTGCCCTCAATCTTTCCCAGCATCAGGGTCTTTTCAAATGAGTCAGCTCTTCTCATCAAGTGGCCAAAGTATTGGAGTTTCAGCTTCAGCATCAGTCCCTCTAATGAATATTCAGGGTTGATTTCCTTTAGGATGGACTGGTTGGACCTCCATGAAGTCCAAGGGACTCTCAAGAGTCTTTTCCAACACCACAGTTCAAAAGCATCAATTCTTTGGCTCTCAGCTTTCTTTATAGTCCAACTCTCACATCCATACATGACTACTGGAAAAACCATAGCTTTGACTAAACAGAACTTTTTCGGCAAAGTAATGTCTCTGCTTTCTTAATATGCTGTCTAGGTTTGTCATAGCTTTTCTTCCAAGGAGTGAGCATCTTTTAATTTCATGGCTGCAATCACCATCTGCAGTGATTTTGGAGCCCAAGAAAAGAAAGTTCTATTGTTTCCCCACCTGTTTGCCATGAAGTGATGGGACCGGATGCCATGATCTTCGTTTTCTGAATGTTGAGCTCTAAGCCAGCTTTTTCACTCTCCTCCTTCACTTTCATCAAGAGGCTCTTCAGTTCCTCTTCACTTTCTATCATAAGGGTGGTGTCATCTGCATATCTGAGGTTATTGATATTTCTCCCGGCAATCTTGATTTCAGCTTGTGCTTCATCCAGAGCAGCATTTTGCATGAAGGTAATAAATCTCTATTGTTTAAGCCACTAAGTGTGTGGTAATTTGTTGGCTCAGGGATAAAGAATCTGCCTGTCAATGCAGGAGACTTGGGTTCGATCCCTGGCTTGGGAAGATCCCCTGGAGAAGGGCATGGCAACCCACTCCAGTAAACTAGCCTGGAGAATTCCATGGACACAGGAGCCTGGAGGGCTACAGTCCATAGGGCCACAAAGAGTCGGACAGACTTAGCGACTAAACAGCAACAACATGTGGTAATTTACTATAGCAGCAAGGGAGACCGAGATACCCGCCCCCCCTCCTTCACATCCTTGCTCGCTGCCCCCTCCATCTCTGTCTGCATCTTCCTCACTCTCTCTGTCTGCAGCCTGTCCTCCTCTTCCTCCTTCCCTCTCTCCCTTTCCCTCTTATTTCCCCTCCCTTCCTCTCCTCTCCTCTTCTATTTCCTCCCTCCATCCCTCCCTCAGTTACAAAAACAACATATTCCCACTTTTTTAATTTCAAACAATAGGTAAGTGCATAAAGTGAAAAAGGAAAGCTCTTTCCCATGACCTGCCCCCTCCTCCATCTTCTTGGCAAGAGGCACAGTGGTTCAGAATTAACTGCCTGAGTCTACATGCGGGCTCTGTCGCTTACTCCCTGCATGGTGTAAGGCAAATGCTTGAACTTTCTTTGCCTTGGTTTGCTCATCTGTAAACTGGGGAGAATGTTACCTCAAAAGACTGTCAACTCATTAGGACTTAGAGGAGCAGGCACTCACTCTTATTGTCTTGTTACATCTTGTCTTTTCCATACAAACACATGTGAATCTATTTATACAAACAATATAGAGGGACTTGGTTTCATGAAGATATCATTCTGCAGTGCGAACAAGATTATTTTAGGCAGAGTTATGGGTGGAAGAAAGAATCCCAGTGTAGAAGCAGAATTCAAAGGCGGTTTGAGCTATGAAGACGGCAATGGAAGAGCAAAGTAAGGTTGGTTTTAGAGACAATATGAAGGCGTAATTTCCTGAATTGGACTATTGGTTGGAAGGGCTGAAGGAAGAAGCAGTCCACGTGGCTTTGAGATTCTGAGTACTGGGTACCAGGGAGAATGGTGTTGCTAGAATCTCAGGTGTCAGGCTTGGCTTCTTTGTGTCTCTGCCAAGTACAGTCAATCAATACTACATGATCGGTAAGTTCTGCTGTCTTAACTAAAATTCTGTGCTCAGAATTTTTCATAGTTATTTCTTTGTACTGATTTTTGGGGACTCAAATCAGGCATAACTATCTTTCAAAAAAGCTTCCAGACTTCCCATTCAGGGCTTCTCTTCGATGCATACTCTTTCATGTCTGTCTCTCTGCATTTCCATACTGTTTTGCAATCATCTGATTATCTATGTCTATCTTTTTCTCTAGATGATGAAAGCCTTGAAGGGAAGGATGGGCTCTTACTAACCTTTGTACGTTTGGTGCCAGGATATTGGCCTGGCATCTGGTCCGTACAAATTTGTGTTGAAAGAAGATGTCAGTGCCATTTTGAGTGTGCTTGGCCAGAATGTGTACATGGAATTTTCCAGAGGCAGCTTGTGGAGTGCAACTCTGGTTACAGGGCAGGGGTGTGGGGACAGATTGTGGGTCCTTTGCAAACAGGTGAAGCAATGAATTTAGCTTGAGAAGAGGATGAGGGGGGAAGCTTGGAGCTCTCAGATGCGGGGAGTGAGGGAGAGACAGCGAACAGCAACCAAAAGTAGGGGTAATCAGAGAAGTGGGGAGACATTCAGGAAGGTGAAATAGCAGGAAAAACAAGGACTTTTGGAGAAGGGGATAGCGGCCCAAAGGGTCAAATGCTGCGTGCAGTCAGAGGGCTGAGGAGTAAGTAAGGGTGTCCCCTGTGGACCAGGGGACAGGCTTGTGAGATGGGGAGGGTGCAGGGGCGACGGGAGGCTGAGTGACGAAGCAGGGTAGCCGCTGGGGCCCCTTGCAGTGTGCTGGGAAGGGAAGAAATCAGAGGAAGACAAGAATAGGACCCGAGAGGGGAGCAGGGTGACCTAGCCTGATTGCAGGCTGCGTAGGAGGTGCTGGTGGAGACTGGGAAATTGAAAATGTAAGCAAGTGAGGGGGTGGTGGAGCCCCAGGAGCGGGGGAAGGGGCAGCCTTTGCAAGAAAGGGCACTTCTTCACTGGGAGAGGCATGGAGAAAAAGAAGGAAGGGAAAGAGGTTCTTCTGCAGAAAGGAATCAGATAGTCTCTTGGTAAAGCAGGAAGCAAGTCCCTGCTGAGGGAGAAAGGGTTCTGGGAGTGGGCTTGTGGGCAGGAGAGAGAGAAGACTTTTGGATCAGCTGGTTTCGGGATTTTAAGAAGGAATAATGAATACACCCTCTCTGATCGCCCCCACCCCTGCCCCCTCCAGCCGCTTGAGTTGTGATGGACTCTAGTAAGAACTTGGGTTTCCCAGGTGGCTGAGTGGTAAAGAACCTGCTTGCCAAAGCACGAGATGCAAGAGACGTGGGTTTGATCCCTGGGTTGGGAAAATCCCCTTGAGGAGGAAATGGCAGCTGACTCCAGTATTCTTGCCTGAAAAATCCCATGGACAGAAGAGCTTGGGCGGGCTACAGTCTGTGGGGTCTCGAAGAGTCAGACGTGACTTAGTGACTGGGCCTGCATGCTAGAAGAACATGCTTTCCAGTAATGTTCAGCAGCCCTGCAGCCGGAGCTGGGAGAGGCACAGGAAACCAAGAGACCTTTCCTCGCTCCTCAACCCTCTGACTGCCACGCAGCTGCTGGGATGGGACAGGAGAACCACAGGAGGACAAGGCTGGGGGAGGTGTGGGGCCGGGAGCCAGCACTTTGTGAAAATGGGTGAGCATGGACTCAGGGCCGGGCTGAGACTGGGCTAAGGGTGAGAGATGGAAGAACCAGAGTGGGTCAATGCCCGGAGGTGGAGATCACGGAGCACATGGCTGTGTGGGCACGCCTCCTTGTCTGCGCTCCCACCCCAGCTTGACAGAGCAGCGTCCAGCTGCACCGATGCCGTCTCATTCCTCCTGATTGGTTTGGAAGGAAAAACCATGCTTGACAGAAAAACTCTGTGGGTTGCCTTGATTCAAAAGAAACTTCCAACCCCTAATGGCTTCCTAATGGCATCTGAGTTCTCCAAGGGCTGACGGAGCCTGTCTCCGTCTGTGTGTCTTCAGCCACGTTCAAGTCTGGGGGATCCTGAGTGAGTGTGTTTCTCTCTACGCTGCTCCAGTGTCTGGTTCCTCTCTCCTTCTCTCTCCTCCACCATCTGCCGACTTCAAGTGCGGTGTTGGGGGACTGGGGAAGCTCTTCTCATTGCCTGGGGTCGCCGGTTTGGGAAGCCTGCCTTGTGCAACACCACGATCTGAATGGAGGTGACTCTTGTCCATTGCCACTGACCAGTGGGGAAGGCTGCTTCCTCTTTGGGGATCTCATTGTGGGATGTTTAGGGGGGCAGTCTGTGAGCAGCCTACAGGAGTCTGGCCCTGAGATGCAAATCTGTTTGGCCAATTGACCGATGTGGGTCAACCAATCATAAATTGGCATTCCCCTCCTTGGAGGAAGCCTGGTCGCTGACTTCAGGTCATGACTCCTGTGTGTAGCTTTACCATCTGGAACCACAAACACCCTGGGCACCAAGTGGCAATAGGGCAGAAGCTCCCTGGCATCTTGCCACCCCAGGGCTCTTGGATCCCATAGCTCTTTTCCACTCTTTTATATTTCTTTTTGTCTCATGCTTTTCACTTCCTTCTGAGCAGGGCTTCACCGTAAGCCCCAAAGCCAGGGTCCTATCTGTGGAAACCTTGGCTTAGTAATCGCCTACTGGGAAGAAGTGCGGGGAGGAAGGTCTGCGCAGCGGCCTGACAGCCTTTGTTCCCAGGTCTCAGGGCCCTGTGGTCCATATGGGGCCCTCTCTGCTTCTCTTGCACAGGCTGGCACCACCCCAGGTCTGCTGTCTGCCCGACTGGTTCCTCACCGGAAGTGCAGACAGACGCTCGGGGACTTAGAAACATGGCTTCCATGCAAAAATGTGCTCCCTTCCCAGATAACAGATGATGCAGATAAAGCCTTTATCTTTAAATTTTGCCAATTCTCACCTTGCCTATTGATTCCTTGTCTTTCACCGAGGGCTTATTTGATTTGCAGGGGGATTATGCAATTACCTTACATTTCATTGGAGCAACACAATACAGGCAAAAGAGGGCGTTATTTCTCAAGTCTGAATTATCCAGAGGATCCCATCCATGCAGAGCTAACCTTGGAGAAGATGGGACCCAGGGAGGTGGGCAGGGAGACCCCTCATCTAGACACTGTGCACGGAGGACCCTGGCCCGGCACAGGCTTAGAGGATGGAGGGTGGACGGCTGCACAAGAGCTCGTCTCTGCTCCAGCCAAGGCCCAATCCATTTGTCACTTTGGATTATTTCCCTTATACTTGCGCGGGGAGGCAGCATCGTCAATTGCAAGGATTCCCAGTGTGCTCTGTTGTGGCACGAAACACAAATACCATTTCCTTCCAGCTCGGGCTTTCACGGGGCCTGCCTGAATCCATTTGTGTTGTCTCCAAACCTGGCGCTTTAAAACAAATGGAAAGGCCCCCGAATGACAAACACCGCGAACATAGTGGAAATGGTTGCAAGGAGAATCGTACTTTATGAATATTCACTGAAGTGTAAACCTGCACATTGCTTATCCGCTTTTCTGCATTCTAATTTGCCCATGAATGCAAATGAGTCCTGTTTAAAATCGAGATGGGGAGAGCGGGCTCCTTGAAGAACAGCTAATTGAAAGATGTTTGTACATCGTGTCTGATATTTAGTAAACAGAGAGACAAATCCGATCGTTTTCCAAATGAGACCTCAGAAACAATAAAAATAATGATCATGAAACCTTGAAAGTAGAAATGTGTAGAACAAACTGCTTTCCTAAAAAGGAGGACATAATTACTCTGTCTCAGGGTGCAATTAGTGTCCTAATTATACCAAGGTGTGTGTTTTGCTTATCTCTTCAGCAAACCCTCTGTCAAGGTTTAGCTGTTTTGAGGAGCCCTACCCCAGCGGGGCTGGGCCCTGAGCTCAGGGGTAGGCGATGGAGGGTCCTGGGGGAGAGGGGCCCAGAGAGATGGTACTTTGGGAAGTACCTTCATCTTTCTTTTCGACTGACAGATGGTTTCAGTCTGGGTTGCACTGCCTGCTGCTGCTTTCAATGCAAGAGTGTTAGCTTTTTGGATTCATGAAAGCCACTCAATCAAAGATAAAAAGGCAGGCCAGTGTGGGGAATCAATAAAATCTCTACTTTCAGCTGGAGTGTCTAATAGTGATTCTTCTCGTGTCACTGCCTGGTTAAACAGTCATCCTCCTGCTAAAAGCCCTAGAAGATATAATAGATTCATGGGGCTGGGCCCTATTGTGTTGCCTTGGGCCTGGGAAGGGGGAAGGGGCTCCTATTTTGCTAAAACAAACCAGACACTGAAGCATTGTGTATCAAAATGTATTCACCCACCCTGGGCCGTCTCCTGTGAGCTGAGGGGCCTTCTCTGCACACCTCTTGCTGCATGGATGTAGTTGTTGCAATTGGTTTTAGTCCCAAGTCTGAGTCACTCCGCTTACATTTATTTTATTTTATTTTTTCCGCTTACATTTAAATGTGCTTTTGGGGTAGTGTTTTTTTCTGGGAAAAATCATGAAAATAAATTTTTTTTTTTTTTAATTTCAAGCTGAGACCATTGTACACATTGAAATCTGCTTGACAGCAGACATCATGTAGCTCCTTGCTGAGGGAGCGAGGACCAAATGGCTGAGTCGTGACTGAGGGTCCGGGCAGGAGGCTTGGTGGGGGATGTCATGGAATGCAGCTCTGCTGGGCTGGGGGTGAGGGTTTTCCTTGAGGCCCTGGTGGGGCAGTGCGTGGCTAAGGTTTGTATGCAGCGCTATCAGTCTTCCCGGGACATGTTCACGGTCCTTGCACGGTCCCAAACCCACAGCCTATGGGGCAGTGAGTCACAGAAATGTCGGGACCTCCTCTCTCCCTTCTCTCCTCCTCTAGTCTTACAGAGAAGAAAGTGAAGCGTGGGTGGCTGAGTTGAGCCTGAGTTAACCCTGCAACGCCACTCAACTCAGGCACCAACACTTCATTTTCTTCTCCGTAAGGGACTTGGCTGGGTCACCACCCACAGATTGATATCCAGGGACCGTGTGAAGGAGGATTATAGAACGCCATCTGGGGCGGGGAAGGAGTGGAGGGACAAGGGGCACTTTGTTGGCTGTTCCCAGGAGCCCTTCCATCAGGAGCGGCCTTTGTGACGGCTTCTGCTGACCCCTCCTCTCCCACGTCCCTCTGAACCCAGGTCCCTTCCCACTCCATGCTTCCCTTGGAAGGGTCCTCTGCCGCCTGGCCCTTTTCCTGCACGTCCAGACTGCAGAGCAGAGAAAAACACTGAGTCTGCCCCCCATCCCCACCCCACTGCCCCCCACGCCCCTCCTCCGGAGAACTTCAGCAGATGTAGACAAGACTTTAATAGCTACATACAGAGAAACTCAGGACAGCCTCATTAGGGGAGGGTGATGGCCAGTTGGAGGACCTCAGAGAGGACACTGTATCAGCACCCGGTTTGTGACGGACGATGCGCGCCCCTCCCCGTAATCGTCCATTCGTGATCCGTTTGACCCGGGTCCCCATCACACTCGGCCCTCCCTCGAATCACTCTTCCTCTGAGGTCCTCTGTGATCGCCCACGCCGCTCTTTCATGGCGGGGAAATCCGAGCTGCTCAGAGACGATCATAAAAAAGCAGTTAGAGGACCCCCTGGGGCTCACCCTGATATGGCGCATTAAGGCTCTTTGTTTTCTTCTCCCAGCAGCCCTCTGTCCGGAGCGCAGCATCTGCGGGAGGTCAAGACACCCGGAGTCCTGAGATTTCCAACCATCTGCTGGGGGAGAAAGGAAGTCAGGGCCGGAGGAGGGAAGGGGAAGAACCTCAATGATGCTCTGAAGATTTTCCACAAGTTATTTATGGAGGGTGAGCCCTGATGAATGGTCCCTGCCAATTGTCTTTCTTCTGTGTCTCCAGAGGGCGGAGGACATCATTAAAGTCGAAGCCAAGTTCATTTTTCCCCTTGGAGGCTTCAATTGCCCAGAGTCATTTCCCATCCCTCCCTTCCCACCAGTTCCAGTCCTCCCTGGCTGCTGAAAAATTCAACATTCCTATAAACTACAGTACTTTGTAAAGGTCACGCACCAGTTAATCTGAACCCGGGGTCTGGAGGGGGGCTCGCTGAGGCTGCAGCAGTGGCTGTGCAGCCCCGTGACGTGGGTCTTGCCTGCCGAGAACTGGAGGGCAGGAGGCAGGCACGTGGAGCTCTTTAAATATTGCCGAGCGTTTCCTGGATCAGCATGATATTTAAAGATTTTTGTTCCACCTGCCTGCGAAATATAGAGTCCAGCCGAGAGGCAAGAAAATGAATATGGATTTCTTGCCCTTTCAGTGTATTCACTCCAGAAAATAGCCATTTCTTTTTTCTTTTTTTGCTGAGCTGGGGACTGCAGGCTTCAGGCAACCCCGATTACAATCATGCATCATGAATGAAATGTGCTATTTGGAGAAAATCAACCACTCATTCCATTTCAATGCCCCCCTCCCACCCCCCAAATCAACAGGGCTCGTGGACTTTGGAGGCTGATCTGGATGTTGTGCTTGAACGAGAGGACTTTCTCAACATAGTTCTGATGCTCAGAGCAGTCGCCAGGGACAGACTTTGTGCCTGAGGCTCCAGCAAGAGGATTATCAACCTCGGAAAGCAGGGTTTGATTCACCACAGGATGGGGAAGCGAGATTGTGTGTGCTGATGGGTGGAACTCCGGGCAGGGTCAGGAGACCTGCCTCCTAGCTTGAGTTCCACCTGCACAAGCTTTTTATTACTCCCTTCATTCAAAAGCCATGTCTGGAGTCCTTCCCGTGTGCCAGGCGCCGTGCTAAGCTCGGGGAATATAAGAGCAAATAAGGCAGACACAGGCCCTGCCTTCTTGGGGCTGCTAGAGTTTAACATTGGAAACAAAACATTACTGGCAATTGTGTGACAGTATGATAAACCTTGGGATATGGGGACAAAGTCATCTGGTTTCCCATTTTCTTATAGGCAAAAGGAGGAAGTTGGCAAAGAGAAATCCTCAAGACATTTTCCCCTTCCAGGATCTTAATCAATCATTAGGCAATTAGACCAGAGGCCCCAGTCCGTGGGTGATGGACTGGTACTGGTGTATGGCCTGTTAGGAACTGGGCTGCATAGCAGTTGATGAGCCACAGCTGAGCGAAGGTTCATCTGTATTTACAGCCGCTCCCCATCACTTGCATTACCACCTGAGCTTCATCTCTTGCCAGAGCAGCGGCAGCATTAGATTCTCATAGGAGTGCCATCCCTAACCCTAAAGTCAAGGTAGAATATCCTAAGATTGCTGCAACAGAGGAATAAACTACGCAATAAATGTAATGTCCTTGAATCATCCTCAGACCATTGCTTCCTGCTGCCCCACTCCGTCCATGGAAAATTGTCTTCTGTGAAGCCAGCTCCTGATGCCAAAGATGCTGGGGACTGCTGAATTTAGACAGTCGAACATCCACCCTTCCCTTACTGCCAGGGCTAGATAAGGCTCTTGTTCTCCTTGTTTTCAAGGTCACTATAACCTAGTTGGCGACACAAGGCTCATGCAGATGAAACGGTAATTCATAGCTGAGGTATCAGATAAATGTTATGAACTTTGAAAAGTTTTTGGCAGCTCAGAGAGTTCCTTGGGAGTTCAGAGGAGGGAGAGATGGCTAAGTGCCTGACCCATGCCAGATACACTTTTCTCTGCATCTTCTCAGCCACTCCTCTGCCTCCTATCACTGTGCTTATATCCGGGGAAGATGCTTAAATTCACGCCTGCAGTCCCGAGGTCTCCCACGAGCTTTTTTTCCCTCTTCCCAGCCCCTCCCATGTAAACACAACTTGCTCCACACGGCTTCTCCTACCACAACCTCTTGTGACTTCCTGGTCTTTATTCCAGCATTTGCCACAATTTCTTTCTCATTGTTTAATTAACTCTCTCTTCCATAAGTCTGCAAGTTCCTCAAGAGTGGAGGCAGGGATCATGTCTATTCAACTCACTGTTGTTTCTCCAGGGTCATTATATTGCTTGACATTTTATTGGTATTTGGTAATATAAATGATGACTATCTAATTCTTCTAGAGAATAAATTCACCTTTCTCTAAGGCAGGCATCCAGACTATTTCAACCAATCTGAGTGGTCCATCCTAGAGCAGGGATGGAACCAGATGCCGTGATCTAATAGATGGAGAAACAATGGAAACAGTGACAGACTTCATTTCTGGGGGCTCCAAAATCACTGCAGATGGTGACTGCAGCCATGAAATTAAAAGACACTTGCTCCTCGGAAGAAAAGTTATGACCAACCTAGATAGCATATTGAAAAGCAGAGACACTACTTTGCCAACAAAGGTCCATCTAGTCAAGGCTATGGTTCTTACAGTGTCATGTATGGATGTGAGAGTTGGACTATAAAGAAAACTGAGCACCGAAGAACTGATGCTTTTGAACTGTGATGTTGGAGAAGACTCTTGAGAGTCCCTTGGACTGCAAGGAGATCCAACCAGTCCATCCTAAAGGAAATCAGTACTGAATATTCATTGGAAGGACTGATGCTGAAGCTGAAATTCCAATACTTTGGCCACCTGATGTGAAGAACTGACTCATTTGAAAAGACTCTGATGCTGGGAAAGATTGAAGGCAGGAGGAGAAGGGGACGACAGAGGATAAGCTGGTTGGATGCATCACTGACTCTATGGACATGAGTCTGAGTAAACTCCGGGAGTTGGTGATGGACAGAGAGGCCTGGAGTGCTTCAGTACATGGGGTCGAAAAGAGACACGACTGAATGACTGAGCTGAACTGAACTGATCCTAGAATAAGAGAAAACTTAAGTGGCATTGTGCAAAGATGTTCCCAACAGAGCGCAGTGTCTCAGGCAGCATCTTAAAAATCAAAGTTTGAGACAAGGCTTCAGTGAAAATGTGTTATTTGGGAGTTGCAATCCCAGGGCAAGGAAAGTGAAGAAAAAGAGAGAGGAGGTAGGCAAGGATGGGAATCAATTCAAAGTGATATGTGACTGCTTCATGATGGCCTCTGTGTACACACACAGCAGCAGCAGTAGCAACAATAAACAAAACCCATCACCAGTTAGTTGTTCAGCAGGTATACCTGCTCAGCCATGCAGGATGCTTTGGGGCAGATATGATGGAAAACCCATGACTTGGACTGTCTTTGGGAGGAAGATGAAATCGGATATATCCTCCCAGTCCTACTTCTGTAGTCAAACTTGAACCCCATGGGGAGAGCGCTTTTTTGTATGGTTTGCTCATAAGACCCCCTTGAGAGCCACTCAAGAGGTCAGAGTTCAGGCCCTATGATATGAGATGTCATCCAAAGTTAAAAATATGCAGAATGGAGTAAATAGAGCAGGCTAGAAACTTGCTATTTTTAAAAAGGCCCGCTTGCAGGCTTGATGATTGGCTGGCATCTGGGAACTTGGATGTCAGAGGGTTTCCCACCATCCCCTAATAAGAATGCCTAAACATTTCAGGCAAGTGACACAGCTTATGCTGAACACATTTCCCTTCTGGGAGTTTGCTATATGTTGGCAGAGGATGCCTACATGGCCAGTCCCCAGCAACCCCTCCTAGGCAATGAGGCTCCCTGGCAGACAACATTTCACTGTATTGTCACACCCACCTATCAGAGGAATTGAGCAAGTCCTGTAGGATTTCACTGGGAGAGGATTCTTGGAAGCCTGGGCCTGGTCGCCCCTGGATTGTACCCCATGTGCCTTTTCCCTTGGCTGATGAGGCTTTGTATCTTTTTGCTGTAACAACTGATAGCCACCAACACAGAACACACGGATATGCTGGAGTAGGGTGAGTCTTTTGGTGAATCACTGAACATGGGGGTGGGTCTATGCGTACGTCTACGCGTACGTCTACGCGTACGTGGCTTGTTGGCCTCAGGTAGGAGAACTGAGCAGGCTTTGCTAAAATTGATTGCTCAAAGCAGTGGCCGAGGTAGAAGCAAGAGGATAAAGTCTCGGAGACAGGGGAGGCTGGAGAGGCAAAAGATGTGTTTGCTACACGTAGCAGAAGAGCTGGGATGGACTTTGGTGGCTACCAGTTGTGCAAAGTACTCAGGGAGTTACTATCTCATTGCTTCAGTTGCATCATGGATGAAATGGTGACAATTATATCTGTGGCAAGATTTTAAGGATCGGTGTAATGTATGTTTTTTCAATTTCACTGACTTTCAGAAAAAGGCATCTTGTTGTTGCTGTTTAGTTGCTGAGTCATGTCTGATTCTTTTGCGACCCCATGAGCTGTAGCCCGCCAGGCTCCTCTGTCCATGGGATTTCCCAGGTGAGAATACTGAAGTGTGCCATTTCCTCCTCCAGGGGATCTTCTGGACCCAGGGATCGAACCGACAACCCCTGCGGCTCATGCATTGGCAGGAAGATTCTCTACCACTGAGCCAGCAGGGGAGCCCTGACTTCTCTTTGAGTTGGTGAGTGAAGTCGCTCAGTTGTGTCTGACTCTTGGTGACCCTGTGGACTGGAGCCTGCCAGGCTCCTCCGCCCATGGGATTTCTAGGCAAGGATACTGGGGTGGGTTGCCATTTCCTTCTCTGGAGGATCTTTCCCACCCAGGGATCAAACTCACGTTTCCTGTGTCTCCTCCATTGCAAGTGGATTCTTTACTCCCTGAGCCATCAGGGAAGCCCCTGACTTATCTCTAGCTCACAGTATTTGGATGGACTGTAAGCACTGTTGGGGGAGAGGATGGAGGGGGTGAAGACCGCCACTGCGTATAGGGAGGAAGCCACTCTCTGCACTTCACCAGGGTTGGAGTGGAATGTTCTGGGCAAGTTGGTGTCTGGTTCATGTGGTGGTGGTAGCAGGTTCTATTGGCTCTAGAAACATTTCCAAAGGGGTTCTTGGAGTCCAGCAGATTATAACACTGGCCAGATACCCCATTCCTGATGATGGGCATTTCGGACTTGCCTTCAGATTAGCCTAAGACCACACAAAACATTCTTAGGCCTGTGTTTCCTGTCAGTGAGCATTAGAGTTAGGTGGAATGGTATGTTAGGTCCATGAGTCAAGGCAAATTGGAAGTGGTCAAATAGGAGAAGGCAAGAATGAACATTGACATTTTAGGAGTCAGTGAACTAAAATGGACTGGAATGGGTGAATTTAACTCAGATGACTGTTATATCTACTACCGTGGGCAAGAATCCTTTAGAAGAAATGGAGCAGCCATCATAGTAAAGATGGCTAGTAAAGAGTCTGAAATGCAGTATTTGGCTGCTGCTGCTGCTGCTAAGTCACTTCAGTCGTGTCCGACTCTGTGCAACCCCATAGATGGCAGCCCACCAGGCTCCGCCGTCCCTGGGATTCTCCAGGCAAGAACACTGCAGTGGGTTGCCATTTCCTTCTCCAATGATGAAAGTGAGAAGTGAAAACAAAGCTGCTTAGTCGTGTCCAACTCGCAGCGACCCCAGGGACTGCAGCACCAGGCTCCTCCGTCCATGGGATTTTCCAGGCAAGAGTACTGGAGTGGGGTGCCATTGCCTTCTCTGGCAGTACTTGGCTACAATCTCAAAAATGGCAGAATCATCTCTGTTCATTTCCAAGGAAAACCATTCAATATCACAGTAATCCAAGTCTATGCCCCAACTACTCATGATGAAGAAGCTGAAGTTAAACAGTTTTAAGAAGATCTACAAGGCTTTCTAGAACCAAAACCCCAAAGAGATGTTTTTTTCATTATAGGGGACTGGAATGCAAAAGTAAGAAGTCAAGAAACACCTGGAGTAACAGGTAAATTTGTCCTTGGAGTACAGAATGAAGCAGGGCAAAGGCTTGGCAAAGAGTTTTGCCAAGAGAACACACTGGTCATAGCAAACACCCTCTTCCAACAACATGAAAGAAGTCTATACACATGGACATCACCAGATGGTCAATATCAAAATCAGATTGACTATATTCTTTGCAGCCAAGATGGAGACGCTCTATCAGTTCATTTCAGCTGCTCAGTTGTGTCCGACTCTCCACGACCTCATGAATTGCAGCACGCCAAGATCCCTGTCCATCACCAACTCCCAGAGTTCACTCAGATTCATGTCCATTGAGTCAGTGATGCCATCCAGCCATCTCATCTTCTGTCATCCCCTTCTCCTCCTGCCCCCATCCCTCCCAGCATCAGAGTCTTTTCCAATGAGTCAACTCTTGGCATGAGATGGCCAAAGTACGGGAGTTTCAGCTTCAGCATCATTCCTTCCAAAGATCTCCCAGGGCTCATCTCCTTCAGAATGGACTGGTTGGATCTCCTTGCAGTCCAAGGGACTCTCAAGAGTCTTCTCCAACACCACACTTCAGAAGCATCAATTCTTCGGCGCTCAGCCTTCTTCACAGTCGAACTCTCACATCCATACATGACCACAGGAAAAACCATAGCCTTGACTAGACAGACCTTAGTTGGCGAAGTAATGTCTCTGCTTTTGAATATGCTGTCTAGGTTGGTCATAACTTTTCTTCCAAGGAGTAAGTGTCTTTTAATTTCATGGCTGCAGTCACCATCTGCAGTGATTTTGGAGCCCCCCAAAATAAAGTCTGACACTGTTTTCACTGTTTCCCCATCTATTTCCCATGGAGTGATGGGACCGGATGCCATGATCTTCATTTTCTGAATGTTGAGCTTTAAGCCAACTTTTTAACTCTCCTCTTTCACTTTCATCAAGAGGCTTTTTAGTTCCTCTTCACTTTCTGCCACAAGGGTGGTGTCATCTGCATATCTGAGGTTACTGATATTTCTCCCAGCAATCTTGATTCCAGCTTGTGCTTCTTCCAGTCCAGCGTTTCTCATGATGTACTCTGCATAGAAGTTAAATAAGTGGGGTGACAATAGACAGCCTTGACATACTCCTTTTCCTATTTGGAACCAGTCTGTTGTTCCATGTCCAGTTCTAACTGTTGCTTCCTGACCTTCATATAGGTTTCTCAAGAGGCAGGTCAGGTGGTCTGGTATTCCCATGTCTTTTAGAATTTTCCACAGTTTCTTGTGATCCACACAGCCAAAGGCTTTGGCATAGTCAATAAAGCAGAAATAGATGTTTTCTGGAACTCTCTTGCTTTTTCCATGATCCAGCAGATGTTGGTAATTTGATCTCTGGTTCCTCTGCCTTTTCTAAATCCAGCTTGAACATCTGGAAGTTCACGGTTCATGTATTGCTGAAGCCTGGCTTGGAGAATTTTGAGTACTTTGTGAGATGAATGCAATTGTGCAGTAGTTTGAGCATTCTTTGGCATTGCCTTTCTTTGGGATTGGAATGAAAACTGACCTTTTCCAGTCCTGTGGCCACTGCTGAGTTTTCCAAATTTGCTGGCATATTGAGTACAGCACTTTCACAGCATCATCTTTCAGGATTTGAAATAGCTCACCTGGAATTCCATCACCTCCACTAGCTTTGTTCATAGTGATGCTTTCTAAGGCCCACTTGACTTCACATTCCAGGATGTCTGGCTCTAGGTGAGTGATCACACCATTGTGATTATCTTGGTTGTGAAGATCTTTTTTGTACCGTTCTTCTGTGTATTCTTGCCACCTCTTCTCAATATCTTCTGCTTCTGTTAGGTCCATACCATTTCTGTCCTTTATTGAGCCCATCTTTGCATGAAATGTTCCCTTGGTGTGAATAATTTTCTTGAAGAGATCTCTAGTCTTTCCCATTCTGTTGTTTGGAATGGGTGAATTTAACTCAGATGACCATTATATCTACTACTCCGGGCAGGAATCCCTCAGAAGAAATGGAGTAGCCATCATGGTCAACAAAGACTCCAAAATGCAGTACTTGTATGTAATCTCAAAAACAATAGAATGATCTCTGTTCGTTTCCAAGGCAAACCGTTTAATATCACAGTAATCCAAGTCTATGCCCCAACCAGTAGTGCTGAAGAAGCTGAAGTTGAATGGTTCTGTGAAGACCTACAAGACCTTTTAGAACTAATACCCAAAAAAGATGTCCTTTTCATTATAGGAGACTGGAATACAAAGTAGGAAGTCAAGAAACACCTGGAGTAACAGGCAAATTTGGCCTTGGAATGCAGAATGAAGCAGGGAAAAGACTAATAGAGTTTTGCCAAGAAAATGCACTGGTCATAGCAAACACCCTCTTCCAACAACACAAGAGAAGACTCTACACATGGACGTCATCAGGTGGTCAACACCGAAATCAGATTGATTATATTCTTTGCAGCCAAAGATGGAGAAGCTCTATACAGTCAAGAAAACAAGACCAGGAGCTGACTGTGGCTCAGATCATGAACTCCCTATTGCCAAATTCAGACTGAAATTGAAGAAAGTAGGGAAAACCACTAGAATATTCACGTATTACTTAAATCAAATCCCTTATGATTATATGGTGGAAGTGACAAATAGATTCAAGGGATTAGATCTGATAGACAGAGTGCCTGAAGCACTGTGGACGGAGGTTCGTAACACTGTACAGGAGGCAGGGATCAAGACCATCCCCAAGAAAAAGAAATGCAAAAAGGCAAATGGTTGTTTGAGGAGGCCTTACAAATAGCTGTGAAAAGAAGAGAAGCTAAAGGCAAAGGAGAAAAGGAAAGATATACCCGTCTGAATACAGAGTCCTAAAGAATAGCAAGGAGAGATAAGAAAGCCTTCCTCAGTGATCAATGCAAAGAAATAGAGGAAAACAATAGAATGGGAAAGACTAGAGATCTCTTCAAGAAAATTAGAGATACCAAAGGAACATTTCATGCAAAGTTGGGCTCAATAAAGGACAGAAACTGTATGGACCTAACAGAAGCAGAAGATATTAAGAAGAAGTGGCAAGAATACACAGAAGAACTATACAAAAAAGATCTTCACGACCCAGATAATCATGATGGTGCGGTCACTCACCTAGAACAAGACATCCTGGAATGCTAAGTCAAGCGGGCCTTATGAAGCCTCGCTATGAACAAAGCTAGTGGAGGTGATGGAATTCCAGTGGAGCTGTTTCAATCCTGAAAGATGATGCTGTGAAAGTGCTGCACTCAATATGCCAGCAAATTTGGAAAACTCAAGAGTGGCCACAGGACTGGAAAAGGTCAGTTTTCATTCCAATTTCAAAGAAAGACAATGCCAAAGAATGCTCAAACTACCGCACAATTGCACTCATCTCACACGCTAGTAAAGTAACGCTCAAAATTCTCCGAGCCAGGCTTCCGCAATACATGAACCGTGAACTTCCAGATGTTCAAGCTGGATTTAGAAAAGGCAGAGGAATCAGATCCAATGATCTGTTGGATCATCGCAAAAGCAAGAGAGTTCCAGAAAAACATCTATTTTTGCTTTATTGACTATGCCAAAGCCTTTTGCTGTGTGGATCACAATCAACTGTGGAAAATTCTGAAAGAGATGGGAATACCAAACCACCTGACCTGCCTCTTGGGAAACCTATATGGAGGTCAGGAAGCAACAGTTAGAACTGGACATGGAACAATAGACTGGTTCCAAATTGGGAAAGGAGTACATCAAGGCTGTATATTGTCACCCTGCTTATTTAACTTCTATGCAGAGTACATCATGAGAAACGCTGGGCTGGATGAAGCACAAGCTGGAATCAACATTGCTGGGAGAAATATCAACAATCTCAGATATCCAGGTGACACCACCTTTTTGGCAGAAAGTGAAGAGGAACTAAAGAGCCTCTTGATGAAAGTGAAAGAGGAGAGTGCAAAAGTCGGTTTAAAACTCAACATTCAGAAAACTAAGATCATGGCATCCATTTCCATCAGTTCAGTTCAGTTCAGTTCAGTTCAGTCGCTCAGTGATGTCCGAATCTTTGCAACCCCATGGGCTGCAGTATGCCAGGCCTCCCTGTCCATCATCAACTTCCAGAGTCCAACCAAACTCATGGGCAGTCCCATCACTTCATGGCAAGTAGATGGGGAAATAATGGAAACAGTGACAGACTTTATTTTGGGGGGCTCCAAAATCACTGCAGATGGTGACTGCAGCCATGAAATTAAAAGAGGCTTTCTCCTTGGAAGAAAAGTTATGACCAAACTAGACAGCATATTAAAAAGCAGAGACATTAGTTTGCCAAGAAAGGTCTGTCTAGTCAAAGCTATGGTTTTTCCAGTAGTCATGTGCAGATGTGAGAGTTGGACCATAAAGAAAGCTGAGCACTGAAGAACTGATGCTTTTGAACTGGGTGTTGGAGAAGACTCTTGAGGGTCTCTTGGACTGCAAGGAGATAAAACCAGTCAATCCTAAAAGAATTGAGTCCTGAGCATTCATTGGAAGGACTGATGCTGAAGCTGAAACTCCAATACTTTGGCCACCTGATTCGAAGAGCTGACTCATTTGAAAAGACCCTGATGCTGGGAAAGATAGAGGGCAGGAGGAGAAGGGGATGACAGAGGATGAGATGGTTGGATGGCATCACCGACTCAATGGATGTGAGTTTGAGTAAGCTCAGGGAGTTGGTGATGGACAGGGCAGCCTGGCATCCTGTGGTCCATCGGGTGGCAAGGAGTTGGATATGACCGAGCGACTGAAGTGAACCGAGCATTAGAGTTATTTGGGTGCAAGGAAACAATTTTAACTAACTGAGCCAAAAAGTGCTTTACAGGCAGGGGTGCATTGCAAGGGGTAATAGGGGAACCAGCACACTCAGGCCAGCAGACACTGGGGCAGTTCTGGGCACCTTGGCAGTTGGATCAACACTCTTTAGTGGGATCATTGGATGGTAGCTGTTACCCGCTTCAGCTCCCCTGCTGGTCCAAGGTTGAGATTCCCTGCAGACGTCCTTAATTGACCTCCTTGGAATGATGGCCACCCTGGTAGTCAGAGGGCACATTTCTGTGATTGTCAGCTCAGTAAAAAATGAAGTGGGAGAGAGAATTCCTCACAGTAAAGAGGATGGGAAGACATTGATGGGGCTTCCCAGCTGACGCAGTGGTAAAGAATCTGCCTGCCAATGCAGGAGACACGGGTTCAGTCACTGGGTGGGGAAGATCCCCCGGAGAAGGGAATGGCAACCCACTCCAGGATTCTTGCCTGGAGAATCCCGTGGACAGAGGAGCCTGGTGGGCTACAGTCCACGGGGTTGCAAAGCGTCGGATACTACTAGAACGACTGAACAAAATCAAGACACTGACACAGCCTTGCTGTGCTGCGGAACGTCAGGGGCCTCTGACTTGAGCTGCCTCTGCTTGGAGAAGCTCAGGGCACCAGGTCAGAATTCTGTTTCTGGGACATCTGAAGCCGAGTGCTATTGGGTTACCCTGCAACTTTGTCAGATTCAATCACTCTTGAGGTTACTCCACGTCTTCCAAAAGTGTCCAAAATCATTTTGAGAAAGCCCCTATGGATGTTATTGGTTTCCTGTTGCTACCTAAAGGTGCGTCTTTGTAGAATCTGCTTGAAGTGTGTTTTCCTCTGCTACAAATGCCTGCTTACCTTCAGACTCCAAGAGCGTCACTTCTGGGAACCCTTCTGTCCCTGACACCATGTGCCTGGTGACATAGGGTCCTGTAGAACCCAGGTCCTCTGGCTTCCAGTTAGAGTTCTTACAATAAAGTGACTACTTATTAGGCTTTGGAGTCAAATAGCTCTGAGGTTGAATCCAAGATCCAGCATTAGATAGCCTCGGGAATGTTACTTACCATCTTGGAGACTTGGCTTTCTCTCCTTTTTAATGAACTTGTGCATTTTTAATTGAAGAATAATTGCTGTACAGTATTGCATTGGTTTCTATCAAACATGAACAGGAACCAGCTACAAGTATACGTGTGTCCCCTCTCTCTTGAACCTCCCTCCCACCTCCCACTCCATCGCACTCCCCTAGGTTGTTACAGAGCCCCTGTTTGAGCTCCTTGAGTCATACAGCAAATTCCCATTTGCTAGCTATTTACATATGCATGGTTCATTGGCTTCCCCTTCTTTAAAGAGGATGTTTACAGTACTCTCCTCCTAGATTCTCATGAAAATTAAATAAAATAATCCATGTAAAGTACTTTGCACAATGCCTGGCACACAGTAAGTGCTCGGCAAATGCTAGTTATGATTGCTCTGTATTCCTGTTCCTGGAAGCTTTAACTCATTTGAGTTAAAGCATGGAAAACTTTAAAATCCTTAGGAGTAGATAGAGTAACCATAGCCTGCCAAGCCTTGGAAAGCCCCAGGGAAGAGTCAGTACTGAAAAGTTTACTTCTGTAGAAGTTGTAAACAAATCTTAAAACACTAATTAGGCAAGAGCATAACTCATTCTCCTAAATAATGAAATAAATGCGGTTGTTATCCATGGTTCAAAATGATAAATTCTAAATTAGTCACTCAGAGCATTATTAATAATGAAACACACTCTTCAAGAAGCGAAAATTGTATTTTTGGTCCGCGTGAATTTAGTAATAAGAGAAAACATAAAAAACAAATTCTTCCGAGATTAACATGGATCACTAACTAAGGTGGTTTATTTTTGTGGGAAGATGATTGGATTTGGGATTGGAACTGAGTCTGAGTCCTGGCTCTGTTGGCTGTTAGCTATGTGATTCCAGGGAGCACACAGTCTTTCTGGGTATTTCCTCACCCATAAAGTGAGATGGCACTCATGGGGCTGTGACTTTAGGCGACAGATAATCCACATGAAAGGACCTTAACTATTGCACAATGCTTCCCAGATGATAACGTGAAGTCTTATTCAAGCATACATTTATAAAAACATTTATTCATTCACTCCTTTGTTCCTTCTTTTCATTCATCAGCACCTATTGTAAGCCAAGCATGATGCTGGTTTCAACTGGGGATATAAAGACAGCAGAGAAAGTGATGCCCACTCTCAGGAAACCAGTAGGCCGGTTGAAAAGACTGTATATGTAGCACAAAAACAAATATATCCTTCCAAACTACTCCTGCATTTAAATCCAGGCAAATGCAAAGAGAAAGATCAGGGTTTGCCCTAGAAAAGGCTTCTTAAAAAGAAACCTTTTTCTTAGCCACATTGCATGGCATGTGGGATCTATGTTCCCTGACCAGGGATCGAACCCACACCTCTTGCACCGGTAGTGCTGAGTCTTAACCACTAGACCACCAGGGAAGTCCCAAGAAAAACCTTCCTGAGCGAAGTCTTAGAGTGTGTCCTGTAGTGCAAGTCTGGGGCGTACAAGATCGCAACAGAATGAGTAAGACAGATGAGGAAGCAATAAAGCCATGGTAATGGTCAGTCAATAATCAATTAGTGAGCGGTTTTGTATCAGGTGTGGGATGAATCCAGCCCTGTCCTAGATGCTGTGGGGGAATCAGAAGGAGGAAGGTGATTGTTTCCATCCCCTCAGAGTTTGAAGTCTACAAAATACTAGGGGGTTTGAGAAAAAATACTGGTAAAGCACCCGCAGAAGACAGGATGGATAAGTGCTACCTATTGTTGAATTGATCTGTAGGGTTTTGCCATCTTGAAAGTCTGGCTGATATTAATATTTTTCTGAAGAGGGCGACTGTACCTTTAAATCCACAGCTCAAGAAAACATTTCAGTTTGCCAAGTTTCTGCTAAGCCATCCTGAAAAAAATAATATTCAACAGCTTTCACCAGCCAGAGGCCCCAATATCCAATCTCTGTCTCAAATGATAAATGACATTTGTCAGTTGACAAAGCAAATGGCCTCAACCACTTGAGGACACGGTCCTGCTGTGCAGAGCACTCCTGCCGAACCAGCCGAGAGCACCTTGAGGTGAGAAAAAGCCTCTTTGTACAAGAGCCCTCTGGAGAGAGAGCCAGGAAACAAGCAGCCTTAGTATTGGTCTGAGGGCAGCTCCTTATTAGGAGCTGATACCCTGGTAGAAAAGAGCTGTCTGGGCAGGAGGGGAGTTCTCAGGTCAGGACAGGGGCTGGACATAGCTGAGAATGGACTGAACCTTGCTGATGGCCGTGTGCTTTGCCTACATGCTTCTGCAAGGTCTTTGCTTTTTTTCTAATAGACTCTGGATCTTATATGTATATATATATATATATATATATATATACTTTTTTTTTAAAGCAGGCATCAGTGTGATGTTCAGTTCGGTTCAGTCACTCAGTCATGTCCGACTCTTTGCAACCCCATGAATCACAGCACGCCAGGCCTCCCTGTCCATCACCAACTCCCTGAGTTGACTCAGACTCACGTCCATCGAGTCCGTGATGCCATCCAGCCATCTCATCCTCTATCGTCCCCTTCTCCTCCTGCCTCCAATCCCTCCCAGGATCAGAGTCTTTTCCAATGAGTCAGCTCTTCGCATGAGGTAGCCAAAGTACTGGAGTTTCAGCTTTAGCATCATTCCTTCCAAAGCAATCCCAGGGCTGATCTCCTTCAGAATGGGCTGGTTGGATCTCCTTGCAGTCCAAGGGTCTCTCAAGAGTCTTCTCCAACACCACAGTTCAAAATCATCAATTCTTGCAGCAAACAAATCAAGGGGTATAGCTCCCATTGACATATGTGGCACAGTTGATGGTGGTGTGCGTGGATGGGTGGAGGGCAAGTGATTTGCACACTTTGGGCAGGGGTCAGGGGCCACTGTTTCTTTGTGTGATTCTCTTTCCTGAAGGGCTTCCCAGATGGCTCAGTGGGAAAGAGTCCACCTGCAGTGCAGGAGACACAGGACACGCAGGTTCGATCCCCGGGCTGGGAGGATCCCCTGGAGGAGGAAATGGCAACGCACGCCAGTTCCCTTGCCTGGAGAGTCCCATGTGCAGAGGAGCCTGGCGGGATACCGTCCATGGAGTCGCAAAGAGTCAGACACCACTGAGCGACTGAGCACAAGCGCTTTCTTGAACTGCAGTGCGTCTGGCCTCCCTCGCCAGATGGTAATATTGCCCCAGTCACTGAGACTGTGAAAACTACACATTTTCAACTTCCACTTCCGGGGTTTGTGGGGAACCTGGAAGCACGTGGAATGATGGGTACCTGGAGGATCCTTGTTCACCAGGCACCAGCTTGCTGTGCTGTTCTCGAGGAGCCTGGGGCATGGCCGGGTCTCTGCCTTTCTCAGACTTGTCCCTGGCGTGGTGGACCACCCATCAGACTTGGAGCGCTCTTCATCCTGCTTTCTGAGCTAGGGATTTATCCTATGCTGAGCCCTGTGAAAGAATCCATCATTTTTCCAGACTGAGGCAAGAGGATAGCAGGGAAAGGCAGGCAGAGTGTTAGTCAGCGAGACACACAGATATTATGGCAGTCTCCTTACTGCTAACACTGCCTCAGGAGAAGGGCTTCCCAATGCGATCCAGTCCAAGCTGAAGTCAAGCAGTCTAACCATCCATTTCAGTGTTTTCTAACACTGTGTGGGTCACTGACCATTTCCATTTGAGTGCTGTGGGGTACTTGTGGAAAATGTCTATTCAGAGACCCCAAGATCGCCTATGTCAGGAATCTGAAATTTCAAAAAAACACCCTCTGTGATTTTTTCTTCAAGCTAAAGTTTGAGAGAACTAAGTTGAGTTCCCTTTGTACTCATCCTGGTTAACAGATGCCCCGTCTCTGAACATCTCCGGGGGAGGGGAGGGTCTCACTCCCTCTCCATCACTGCCCACCCCACGGTTCCAATGCTCAGAGAATGTTCCCCAGTGGGTAAAGTATGGTCTCATTGAGAACCCCAAAGTCAAACTGGTGTGTGTGTGAGTGTGTGTGTGTGTTTGAGTGTGTGAATGCACTCTGAAAGGGCTTGAAGGCTATACGCTAAACTTAAATGTGTTTCCATACAAGCAGGAGAATAGGCAGGTGATATTCTCCATGTTCCTGTATTGTTTGAACTTTCCTCTGACAATGTACACATATTAGTTGTGTACTTAAAAAACTAAAAGACGGAAGAATCCCAACACTGGCATTCTTTATATTGAGCCAACCTGCTTCTCTCTGCTTTCTCCTTTAGTTCTAGGAAAATCAAATGGAGTCTCCCAGAATGTCTAGCTTCTTCCCCACCTGTCCAAAGTTTTTGAGTACTAGAGTCCTTTGGACAGCAAGGAGATCAAACTGGTCCATCCTAAAGGAAATCAACCATGAATATTCATTGGAAGGATTGATGCTGAAGCTGAAACTCCAATACTCTGGCCACCTGATGCCAAGCGCTGACTCATCGGAAAAGCCCCCAACACTGGGAAAGATTGAAGGCAGGAGGAGAAGGGGACGACAGAGGATGAGATGGTTGGCTGGCATCACTTATTCAATGGATATGAGTTTGAGCAAACTCCAGGAGTTGGTGAAGGACAGGAAAGTCTGGTGTGCTGCAGTCCATGGGGTGGCAAAGAGTTGGACACAACTTAATGGCTGAACAAAATGAACAAGCTTGTTCTTTCTAGAACAGATGGTCCTGGTTTCCTGACACTTGTCCTGTGACCTGTGCTGAATCTTCTAAGAAACTGCCCCTCCTTCCCTGCCAGGGGATCCTGTTCAGCCGGACCGTATTCTGTGAAAATTAGGTGCTGTGCTCTGTACTGAGACCATATTCCTGCGTGCTGTGATCAGAACAGAGTGGATGAGATGGTCCTCTCTGTCTCACCAGGTGCTGTCTTCCCATTAACACTGCTTAAGCCTTTCTGGCAGCCAGATGACTCCTACTGAGCAGAGTCGAGTAAATCTTTGTCACTGTGGCTGTTACCAAGGCTCATCCCCACCACCCTGTTCCCCTTTCAGCTGGCTGGACCCACGTGGAGAACCTTAAACTCATTCCAATTAAACTCCATCTTGTTAGATCTGGCTCATTGCTCCAGGAGACGGAAGCCTGTTTTCCTTTTGGATCTTGATTTTGTTCTCAGCAGAAACCTCTTTCTGCAAAGTTTGATTTTATTTGAAACTTCAGAGGGGGAAACACCCCATAAAGCCCTCTTTATTTTGAATGGAGGAGTCTTCTGAAAAAACCAAGCCATGCTTGGCATTTTCTAATATCCTGAACAAATGCAGAACTTGCTGTCAGCTTGAAGGGGACAAGGCTCCCCTTCAGGGTCTGCTACCTGCAGGCTCTGAAGACTGGTCCCATGACATCTGTCACTGGGCTAGAAGGGAGCTCTGCAGACAGATGGGTGTCTCTCCTGTTCTGAAAGATCTCCTGGGAAGGCTCGACTGGGAGCATCTTCCCAAAATGGGATGACTGTGTGTTGTGAATGGCTTTATTGCTCAGAGCATCTGGATATGTTGTGATAAACAGCATGATAGATGGTTTTAATGCCTCTAGAATGGGTTACCCAGAGAGAAGGACTGGAACAGGGAACACTTCCCTATTGCTTGGAACAGAGCAGGCTTGCTCTCAAAGACTCCACCTGGTGGTGCTTCCTGCTCATCCTTGCGGCGGTTTCAGCACCATGGACAGACAGGGACTTAGAGAAAAATTTCCTATGGGAAAAAGTTGGCTTAAAGCTCAACATTCAGAAAACAAAGATCATGGCATCCGGTCCCATCACTTCATGGGAAATAGATGGGGAAATAGTGGAAACAGTGTCAGACTTTATTTTTGGGGCTCCAAAATCACTGCAGATGGTGACTGCAGCCATGAAATTAAAAGATGCTTACTCCTTGAAAGAAAAGTTATGACCAACCTAGACAGCATATTCAAAAGCAGAGACATTACTTTGCCGACTAAGGTCCATCTAGTCAAGGCTATGGTTTTTCCTGTGGTCATGTATGGATGTGAGAGTTGGACTGTGAAGAAAGCTGAGCGCTGAAGAATTGGTGCTTTTGAACTGTGGTGTTGGAGAAGACTCTTGAGAGTCCCTTGGACTGCAGGGAGATCCAACCAGTCCATTCTGAAGGAGATGAGCCCTGGGAGATCTTTGGAAGGAATGATGCTAAAGCTGAAACTCCAGTACTTTGGCCACCTCATGTGAAGAGTTGACTCATTGGAAAAGACTCTGATGCTGGGAAGGATTGGGGGCAGGAGGAGAAGGGGACGATGGAGGATGAGATGGCTGGATGGCATCACTGACTCGATGGACGTAAGTCTGAGTGAACTCTGGGAGTTGGTGATGGACAGGGAGGCCTGGCGTGCTGCGATTCATGGGGTCGCAAAGAGTCGGACACGACTGAGCGACTGAACTGAACTGAACTGAGTGAGTTGGATGGACAAAGTGTTCATTTAAAAGTGCAGTCGGTTTTTGAGGGTTGATGAAGATCCTTGTGCAGGGATAGGGAATAAATGGTAAGAAAATCAGTCATGAGCCCTGCACTCAAAAAGCTTTCAGTTTAGTCAAAGAAAAGTGAAAGTGAACTGGAAGTATTAGTTGCTCAGTTGTGTTCAAATTTTTGCAACCACAGACTGTGTAGGCCACCAGGCTCCTCTGTTCATGGAATTCTCCAGGCAAGAATACTGGAGTGGGTAGCCATTCCCTTCTCTGGGGGAATCTTCCCGATTCAGGGATCAAACCTGGGTTTCCCTTCATTGCAGGCAGATTCTTTACTGTCTGAGCCACCAGGGAAGTCCTTTTATACACAGAGGCATATGTTAATAAAGTTATAATAATGTTAATAATAGTAAAGCTAATAATGTTTTGTTAACAAATCACCCAAATGCAAGTATAATCACAAGAATGGTAGATACAACTAATAGAACATGCTGTTATGATGGCGGGGGTGGGGGGGGATGCCTAATTCTTGGAAGGTCAGGGAAGGCTTCGCTGAAGAGGGGACATTTCTGCTGACATCTGCAGGTTGAGTGGAAGGTAACTTAGCAATGAGGTGGAAAATAAGACAGATGCTAAGTATGTACTAAGGTCCTGTGGCAGAGGAGGGCACAGTATGGGCAAGGACAGGGAAGAAGGCCGCGTGTCTGGCTGAGAACAGCAAGGATGAGACTCACTGCAGTGGGAGGCCTGGAAATGGTGGCCTGAACCTGCGATGATGATGATGAGAGCAACTGCTGTTTCAGCTCAAGCCTTACTATCCTGTGCTCCAGGCACATCCTAAATGCCACACATATTAACCCATAAACCTAAACGCTCTGTGCTCTCTGGATTTCCGTGTTACAGGAGAGAAAGCTGAGGCAGGGAGCAGCTGGCACACGTCTCCAGATTGGCCAGGGGCGGCGCTGCTCAGGGTCTTCCTGTTTCCTTTCAGGGATTCTGTTCTTTGTCTTAAGAACTAGGGGACAATAGTGAAGACTCTAAACTGGGCAGAGACTGCATGAGATTTGTGTTTTGAGACCGCTCTGTTTGCTGGCTAGAGTACAGTTGCAGGGAAGCAAGAGGGGATGGGAGGATTTCCCCGCTGGTCTGGTGGTCAAGACTCCGCACTGCCAGTGTCGGGGGCATGGGTTCAGTCCCCGGCTGGGGAACTAAGATCCCACATGCCATGCTGTGTGACCAAAAGAAAAAAAAAAAAGAAAAAGAAAAAGCAGGGGCAGCAGGAGAGAGCAAAGCACACTGCTGTCTCGCTGGCCCAGGGGAGAGACGCCGAGAGCTCAGACTAGCACATGGCTGTGGCGACGGGAGAAAGGGACTGATTGCAAGGACAAAATGGTTTTAAAGCAAAGCAAGACCTGGTAAGAGATCAGACAGAGGGTGAGGGAGGAGAAGATGCCAAGGATGACACCTAGGTTTCGGCCAAACCTAATGGCGTGGATGGGGAAGACTATGAGTTTCACTTTTGGCCTGTGAGTTTCGGAGAGAACTGAACAATCAGATGTGAACTCCTGGTGCTCGGGGAGAGGGCTGGACTCAAATTGCCAGAGTTTCTGGAGAATAGGTAGTGAGTGAAGCGCTTCCCCCAGTAGGAGTAGAGTAAGAAAGCAAGTGGAGAAGGAAATAGCCACCCACCCCAGTGTTCTTGCCTGGAGAATCCCAAGGACAGAGGGGCCTGGCAGGCTCCAGCCCATGGGGTCGCAAGAGTCGGACATGACTTGGCAGCTAAACCACCACCACCAAGAAAGCAAGAGGACCTGCGACCAGCCCAACCCTCCCGAACCCCAACTCCAGATGGAGGAATGAGGCTGCAGAGGAGACAGAAGGAACTGACCAGTGGATGGGGGCCAGCCTGTTTGTGGGAGGGGCAGGGTTACGAGAGCCATATGCTGCTGAGATGTCGAGCAATACGAAAGATGGAAACTGGCTGTGGATTTCAGCAACGCCGAGATGCTGTTCACTTCCTAGGGCTGCCGTAACTGATGACCACACACTGGTGGCTGAAAACAACAGGAATGTATTGTCTTACGGTTGTGGAGGCTAGACGTCTGAGACCAAGGTGGCAGCTGGCCATGCTTTCTCTGAAGGCTGAAGGGGAGGGTCTCTCCTGTCTCTCCCTGGTTTCCGCGTGTGGTCCACAGCCCTTCGTGGGCCTTGGCTTGGCCATGGGCCGCTCCAGTCTCTGCCTCCACCTCTACACGGCCTTCTCCCTCCATGGGTCCGTGCGTCTGTGTCCAAATGTCCTTCTTCTTGTAGGGACATGAGTCAGATTAGACAAGGCCGCTCTAATCCAGTGCGGCCTCATCTCAACTTGATGACATCCGCCCAGAACCCATTTCCAAATAAGGTCACATCAGGTTCTGGGGGGAGTTGGGACCTGAACACATCTTTCTGGGGAGCACTGTTCAACCCACAGCAGAGGTCATCGGTGACCTTGAGAAATGGTTTTGTGGCAGGAGGAGGGGAGATGAGTGGAGTGTGCTGGGAAGGGATCGAGAGGCGGGAAGTGAGAGTGAGCACAGCTCTCAAGAGATGAGGCTGACTGGGGCGCTCGAGTGCTCGACTGGGGTCAGAAACCCTTCATCTGAGCCTGCTTCCACCAAGCCTGGAGTGGCCTGGGGTAGACCCCTTACCTCGCTGAGCACTGGTTTCTCGCTCAGGGAATGATCATGCCCGTGTGTTCCACCTTCAGAGTGACTCGGAGCTCTTGTGAGGCTTCAAGGAGGTAAGGCGCTGGAAGCAATGACATGCAGGCCACTACGGTCACGTGGTTCCAGAGAAGACTCCTCCCTACATTTGGATACCTGCCTATGGTCAGCTTGAGGCAGCAGCCCCAGAGGAACATGGGAAGTTTGCTAGCTTCCTTCTGAACCAGTGGACCCAAGACCCAGCTTTGGAGCAGGCTGGCTGTCCTTGGGTCCCCAGAGCCCTTTGCCAGAAGGAGCTGAGGGGGAAAGCCTCCATTCTTACCCAGAGGAGGGTCATGTCAGTCTAGGGCCATACAGCTCAATCGTGGAACCGAGGCTGGCAGAGAAGTTGGTGCCTCGAGTCCTTGGTCCCTGGGTACCAGTCAGGGGTCGAAGGACAGTTCGTGCCCAGGTCTCTGGTGTGTGTCTGTCATGGGGACAAGCTTCTGGCAGGCAAGCCCCAAGACCGTCTGTGGGCTGACAAGCAGGAGAACCCCTTTGCCACCAGAGCTGGAGAAATCACTCAGGGGACAAAAGCTGGTTGTAGAGGTGGCAGTTGAGCAAGTCAAGGGCAGGTGGATCTACTGCCCGAGTCATGAGTGGAGACTCTTCTGGAGCGTGTGTGGGTCTTGATGTTGGGGCCGCAGGCAGGGAGACAGGCAAGGAGGCGGCTGGGCAGGCTCCGCGAGGAAGGGCACACAGTCCTCCCAGAGGAGGAGCTGCGTGGCTGCAGGAGCTCGGTTTATGGCAGTGATTAATTCCCTTCTTGCTGGATTTGCCAGGTGTCAGGGCTCAGTGTGAGGCTGGGTGTCTGGGGAGATGCCGGGGCTGAGAAGCTGCAGTGGGGAGCCTGGGCCGTGGGAACTTGGGGTGCAGACCTGGGCCAAGTTGCGATGGGGATGAGGCTGCCAAGCAGGGTGTCTTAACAGGAAGGAACCCTCTCATGACAGTAGACAGAGCAAGTGCGTCACCAGAGAGCTCTTTAACATGCATATTCAGATATAGTGGCTCTGGGGTAGAGAAAGCGAGTCTGCAGTTCTAAACAGTCCCGGGCGATTCTGATGTGGCTGTTCTCATGTTTAGGCAGGAAGATGAGGGAGCCGGGGAGTCACTGTCGACACCCAGGGGCATTTCATGGCTGCACGAGCAGGAGCTGCAGCCCTGGGTCTGGAGCCGGGAGCCTGCAGGCTGTCGGCGGGGACACTGCTCCCTTGTCCCCAAGTCTGCCCTCTTCCCCTCTCTAGTCTGGCTTCCTTTGCAAGCCTCTGTAACGTGGCTCCCTTTTGGCTGTCCTGACGGACCGCAAGGACGCTGACCCCAGCCTCCTAGCACTGTCGGGCTATTCGTTTTTGGTCTCTTGCACAGACCTTTCCTCGCTCAAGGTTCTGATTGGCTCAGCCAGTCAGATGTCCACACTGGGTCCAAGCAGCTGTGCTGAGGGATGCTCATGCTTGCTTTCAGACCAGGTTATGAGATACCAGCTGATAGGCAGCCTCTGTGAGGTGATCGAGACAAATGCAATCCCAATGAGCTGCTTTAAACATATGTGATCTGAAAGTCTTGGGAACAAAAACAAAACACAATTAGAATTTCAGTATCTATTTTGGCCACTTTCCATAATGCAAATTTATTTGGAATTATTTCTGGAACTAGAGGGATGGGCACCAAAATCTTCTTGCTTGCATGCGAAGTCGCTTCAGTCCTGCCTGACTTTGCCACCCCAGGGACTGTAGCCTGCCAGGCTCCTCTGTCCACAGTACTCTCCAGGCAAGAACACTGGAGTGGGCTGCCATTTCCTTCTCGAGAGGATCTTCCCAACCCATGGATCGGACTGTGATCTTTTATGCCTCCTGTATTGGCAGGTGGGTTCTTTACCACCAGCGCCACCTAAAACCCTGCAAAGAGCAACGGTTTGACATGAGCCCCAAACCGATTTCAAAGAGAAGTGAGCTAGTGGATTGTCCAGGCAAAGGCTCTGTGACTTGAGACAAATTAGTGGGAGAGGGAGGAGAAAGCTGAGGTGGTGCTGTTTGTTTGCTGGTTACCCCTCCCCAGTCGACCGTGGAGGAGCTGCTGTCGCCCTTGGGAGGCACCCAGGAAGAGTGACTGGCCACCGGATCAGATTTTAGGAGGAAGGCAGGCATTTCAGCGACAGGAGTGGGGTCTGGACAAGTTGAAGGGTCGCGGCTCCTAACAGCCTGGATTGTTGGACCTAGAAACTTGCAGGTGAGGGCAGGAGATGCAGAAAGACTCTGATCCAGTTCAGGCTTAAACTCCCAGTTGGTGACTGAGTCAGCCAAGGACGTCCTGATCCCCAGCCCTGAGTTTTTCTGAAAACGAGAAGACTCTTAAGGATACACAAGACATCCAAGCTTTTGTTTCCGCAGAAGCGAGTTTGCAGAGTGGGTGTGGACGACTCTGGAAAAGGGCAAATGGGCCCCGGGGAGCCGGTGCTGCAGGAGCTGGGTTGCCAGCAATTGTGACTTCACCCTGCTGGTGCTGTCCTGGGGTCCCCACACGCACAGTAACATGGGGAGTGTTGGCAGCTGCAAACGGAGAAGCCCTGGTCCCTCACGGCAGAGAAAGGTGCGACTCTTTCTAGGAAGGCTGCTGTCCTCCTCTCTCCCACCCTGGGGAGGATGCTCAGCGCTTGCCGGCCAGCAGCAGGCTATTGAGAAGGCCGCGCTCCCGGGGACGGTGCGGGTCTTGGAAAAGGGACTGAAGCTGAGCCTAGGGGCTGGAACTTGTACAGATCAGGTCTGAGGAGGGTTCAAGAAAGGGCAGTATCCCTGGGGGCCAGACGCCCCTGGAAGAGAGAAAGAGAAATCCCTGGGAGGAACGTAGTCATCTTTTGTCCTCCAGGCTGAGCTTGTTCAGGAGAGGGTGAGCGCATGCGCGATGAATGCTCCTTGTCTCTGGCACCTCTTTTTTTGCTACAATAGCCGGGCCTGTTAAATGCCTTTGGGGCAACAGAGGTTTAGCAGAAAGAACACTTGGTGGTTCAGGAAGCAGGAAAACTGGGTTAATGGTTGCCTCAGGCCTGGGAGCAGCTGAGCACTTCTTCTAGGGTTTGGAGGTCTCCCGAACTTTTTTTTAAAAAAAGTCAGGCCATTTGGGGTTGCCGTGTACTGTTGTGCAGGCTGTGCACTGCACAGTTCCAGGAGCTGCCCTTCTCATTGCGAATGCGAAGTTCTCTGCAGTGGACTTAGCTGGTACAGGTTATTCCATTAGAGATTACCTAGGGCAAAACTGTGAAATTTATAGAGTACTCCCTGTTTCTTGTTTGACAGGGTTCAATACAGCTATGTTCCGGTAGCTGCCTAGTCAAGAATGGTATCCTCAAGTTGAAAAGTTTCCCCATTTCTCCCCTGGAAAATCACCTCACTCCCTTGATCCCCTGAGCATAACTGACTGTCACAGAGTAAATCAATCTGATAAACAATGTGCTGAGGAAAACAAAATAATAGAATCAGATTCTCCCAGGTCTGAGTGGGACTGGGGTCATCGGGGTCAGCGATTAGAAACCCTGTGCCAAAGGAGTTTGGTTAATGTCTTAAATTCAAGTGTGAAGGCCTTTGATTTTCCATCTCTCCCCAGCCCCACCACTCTGATTACTTCACAACTGCCTGCTTACATCACTTATGTTACCTGTCTGGCTTGAGCAGACGCATCTGGGTTTCGGAGGCCCCCCCACCCGGTCAGTCCACTCACTTGAAAGACTAGGAAACTGACACTCAGAGAAATGGCCAAATGTGCTGTAGTTCCTGACTGTGATCAGCCTCGGAGGAATACTGGCTTTTTCAAGGATGGCTGCTGGAGAGGAAACGCCGAGGCACAAATGTCAGCCGGAGAGGAATGGCCTGGTGTCACGGCATTTGTTTGCTGGCTGGATGCCCTAAGCCATTTGTCCTTGTCTTCCCAGCTGGGGAGTGAGAGGGTTGGACTCCTCAACATCACATATTTCCTTCCAGCTCCTTCCTCCTCTGATTTTCTCCCAGAGAAAGTTGGGAAGACTCCACTGGCAAAGATTAATGGTGAGAGTTTCCCAGGGTCTCTCAGGGCTTCACTGCCCAGCAAAGTATATTTACCATTAAAAAAAAAAAAGAAAAAACAAATCAAAGATCATTAGAATCAGTTGTCTGATAGTCAGTTTCTGAGAAACCAATTGGATTGCTGCACGGCCCCTCTTATTTAGTTAAGATGGCCTGAAAACTTGCATTGACTCTTCAGTAGCCCTTCAGGCTTCCCTAATAGCTCAGTTGGTAAAGAATCTGCCTGCAATGCTGGAGATCCTGGTTCAATTCCTGGGTCGGGAAGATCCTCTGAAGAAGGGACCGGTTACCCACTCCAGTGTTTTTGGGCTTCCCTTGTGGCTCAGCTGGTAGAGAATCCGCCTGCAATGTGGGAGACCTGGGTTTTGATTCCTGGGTTGGGAAGATCCCCTGGAGAAGGGAAAGGCTACCCACTCCAGTATTCTGGCCTGGAGAATTCCACGGACTGTATAGTCCATGGGGGTCACAAAGAGTTGGACACGACTAAGCGACTTTCACTCACTCAGTCAGCAGTCCTTAAATTGGACCCACACTGGCTTCTCACTGTGGCTCTGCTTTCAGCATGTGAGCACGTGATTTGTAGAGACGTGTCTGCTGCCCTCTAGTCAGCCTTAGAGGATGTAACGAAGCGTTTGGCTGGCCTCTGCCCCTGGCTCCTGGATGTCCTCTCTAAATCGCTGGAATTTCCCAAGTGGTAGGATAGTCTTTGCTCCTCATGGTGGGCCCCGTGGACCACATCCGATGGTTTTGGTAATGAGGGCTGACCGTGGCAGGAAGACTCAATCACTTGATGATAAGATTGGGGCTTGAAGCCAGGGATATCAGCCCAACCTCTGGGAAGAGGAGGGAGATGAAGCCAAGTTACACGGACAGTGATTCAGTTAGTCACTGTCTACCTAATGAAACCCCGATGAAAATCTGGATGCCAAAGCTTGAGCCAACTGCCCTGGTGGTGATACTCCTGTGTATTAACCCATATTGATGTGCTGGGATGGTGACAATCCCTGAGGATAATGGGATCTTCATGGTTGGGTTTGGAATCTGGTCTATTCTCCCAGACCTCACACTATGGGTCTCCCCTTTTGGCTGGTTCTAATTGGTATCTTTTTTTTTTTTTCCATAACAAAACTGTAATCATAAGTGGCTTGGATGGTAAAGAATCTGCCTACAATGCAGGAGATCTGGGTTCCATCCCCGGGTCAGAAAGATCCCCTGGAGAAGGGAATGGCTACCCACTCCGGTATTCTTGCCTGGAGAATCCCAAGGAAAGAGGAGCCTAGTGGGCCATTCGGTCATAAAGAGTCGGACACAACTGAGCGACTAACATTTTCCTGAGTTCTGTGAGTCATTCTGGCCAATGATCAAACCTGATGGAGTAGCGGGACTCCCAGCACTTGCAGCCAGCTGGTCAGCGGTGAGAGCAGCCGGGGGGCTCGGAGCTCGTGGCTGGTGTGTGATGCAAGGATGAAGGGCTGTGCCTTCACCACGTGACGGCTGGCTCAACTCTGGGTGGCAGGGAAAAGAAAAAGTAAGAAGGAAGAGGTTGCAAGCAGAAGGGCTGGTAGGCAAAGAAGAAACACCGAGAAGCTTCCAGGACTTCTGCTCTCACGACCCCGGAGTATGTTTTCCCACGTGACTGTGAGAACCTCCTTCTGCGAGAACCTCCTTCTGCTTTCTCCAGCCCCTCCTGGGACCCCGTCCTCAGTTCTGGAAGAAGACACTGGGTTCTTCAGGGAAGCCCACTTGTGGCCTACTTAGTGGCCTTCAGAGTGAACAAAATAGTGACCCCCACTAGGCTTTGGGGGGCTTCCCAGGTGGTGCTAGTGGTAAAGCACCTGCCTGCCAATGCAGGAGATGCAAGAGACACGGGTTCAATCTCTGGGTTGAGAAGATCCCCTGGAGGAGGGCATGGCAACTCTAGTCCAGTATTCTTGCCTGGAGAATCCCATGGACAGAGGAGCCTGCCGGGCTACCGTCTATAGGGTTCCAAAGAGTCAGACACGACTGAAGGGATGGTGGTGGGGATGGGTGGGTGAGGTAAGCTCAATAGTGCTGTTGGGAGTTCTGGGGGCCTGCTGCTGCTGTTGCTAAGTTGCTTCAGTTGTATCCGACTCTGTGCGACCCCATAGACGGCAGCCCGCCAGGCTCCCCTGTCCCCGGGATTCTCCAGGCAAGAACACTGGAGTGGGTTGCCATTTCCTTCTCCAACGCATGAAAGTGAAAAGTGAAAGTGAAGTCGCTCAGTTGTGTCCGACTCTTAGCGACCCCATGGACTGCAGCCTGCCAGGCTCCTCTGCCCATGGGATTTTCCAGGCAAGAGTACTGGAGTGGGGGTGCCATTGCCTTCTCCGCCTGGGGGTCTATAGACCTGAAAAGAAGTCAGGCTATAGGGAAACACAGTCAGTGAAAAGTGAAGACTGTGGCCTAAGGTTCAGGGTATGTTGCTGGGGGATTGGAGGAGGGGAGAGAGGCCTGGGGTCTCTCTAGGAGGCGTTATCACATGAAGCTTTGGGAGCAAGCACCTGCAGCTCAGGGTTTGTCCCTGGGATGGAGAGATCCATTGCTATTCTCCACAAAGGGCTTTGTTATTTATCTCTCATGTTGTTTGTTTATCAAGTAGGTATTTGACAGACATACACTCAGCAGAGCACATCAGCGGGGATGGTGTTTTACCAGCAAATAAATTAGAATCATAGAGTTAGCAAAGGCATAACTAAGCGCACGGCATAAATATGTCATTTGGCGGTGATGAATTCATTCAAGTATAGGGATCCTTCCAGCATCTCTAGCAAACCTTTAAACGAAAAGCTTTTTCTATCAGGCTTGTATTTTAATTACAGGCAGCGATAGTATTAGAGCCTCCTCCAGGAGCAGGCCGGTTCAGCTCTGGGTGGAAGCCCCGAGGGACGCCCCCTGCCCAGCACCCCCAGCTCTGCCTGGCCTGGGGGGGCCATGTCCTGACCCCTTCTGGCCATTCCTCAGGAGCTCTGCCTCTCTCCCTGCTGATGGAGCTGGGGGAGGGGAGGGTGGTTTGAAGGCATCAGGCAGGCATGTGAGGCAGGGGAGGGGAGCCTTGTAAGGTCTTGGGGCTCTGCCAAGGCACGCGAGGAGAAAGAGGGGCTGGAATTCTCCTGCCCCCCTCCACCGAGGCCAAGGCCAAGGCTACGGATGTGCTCGTGACAGACACTTCAATCCCCACGCCCTGCTGAGAAATTTTCTTTCTGAAGCCTGTGGTTGAAAAGATAGTCGACCCTCCTCCCACTGCCCTTCACCTGTTTTTTCCCCCATGGTGGGGAAGGAAGGAGAAAAAAGAGCCTAAGAAAGCAAAGAAAGGGACTGTCACGCTGCATTGCTCGGCTGCCAATCATTCGTGGGGGGTGAGGAGGTGAGTTTGGGGAGGGGGAAGGTATCAGGAGGGCTGGGGGGAGGTCACTGGCTGCCTGTTGGAAGACCTGGAAAGTTCCCACTTCTATTCAAATATTATTAATGCGACGGGAAAGAGCCATTTCACAAGCTTTCTTATAAATAATTTGTGCCCTGAATGTGGCTTTGTGTGCCCCGAGCCTCTTCCCTTTCTCTAACCCCGCGGGGACGACACACACCTCTGATTGTGTATCTCCTCACCAGCAATCTCAGGAGCCCAGGATGACTATTTTTTTTTTCTTGACCAATTTGAAATAATTGTGTGGGAGGTTCATAAGATAGGCCGGAGAACTTCAGAAATCCCTGCAAGTCAATGCTGATCTCTGATGTAGGTCTTCAAAGAACTCCTTTTAAAGGTTCGGGGGTAGAAGACTCAACTTTGCTATTTTGATTTGATGTTCATAGGATTCATCTCGTCCCCCATTTTTTTTCACTTCCAGATAATATAAGAGAATTTGAAGGCTCCCAGGGAAAGAAACCAAGTCCAATCAATTTCTATTACCCGACTCCTTTCTTTCGTGTGTAAGATAGAAAAAAAAAAAAAAAAAAAACAAAAAAACAGAGCAAAATGTCTTTCAGTAATTACCAGCCTTTGCCTGGAAACCAGGGCTTGCTGAGTGAGAGAGGGCAGAGGACCGGAGCGAAGGAAGCTGATTCTCAATGTCACCAAGCCTGTTTATTAGCCCACCCTTCCCCATCGGTGAATGAGCTCCTTTCCCGGTGGAATGATTGCACCCATTTTGCCTGCCTTTATAAGCACGTGTCTTTTAGAAATTAGGTACTTATTTTTGGCTGTGCCGGGTCTTTGTTGCTGCGGAGGCTTTTCCCTAGTTGCAGCGAGCGGGGGGCGCCTCTCCGGTTGTGGTGCGCGGGCTTCTCATTGAGGCGGCTTCTCTGCTGGGGAGCATGGGCTCCAGGGAGCTCGGGCTTCAGGAGTTGTGGCTCACGGACTTAGTTACTCCGTGACGTGTGGAATCTCCCCGGGCCAGGGATCGAACACGCGTCTCCTGCATTAGCAAGCCTATTCTTTACCACTGACACACCAGGGAAGCCCCTCATTTCACTTTTTAAAAATTAATTTTCATTGGAGTTTAGTTGCTTTGCCTCGCTGAGTTAGCTTCTGCTGTACAGTGAAAGTGAAGGCAGTTTTAGTCACCCAGTCATTTCGACCCTATAGACTGTAGCCTGCCAGGCTCCTCTGTCCGGCGGATTCTCCAGGCAAGAATGCTGGCGTGAGTAGCCATATGTTTACATCTATGCCCTCTTTTTTGGATTTCCTTCCCATTTAGGTCCCCACAGAGCACGGAGTAGAGTTCCCTGTGTAGGGTCTTGTTAGCTATCTATTTTCTACATAGTATCAGTAGTGTACACGGGTCAGTCCCAATCCCCAAGTTCATCCCCTCATTTTACTTTTGACATTGGGTGTGCCCAATATATTCTCCTTCGTCTTTTATATTTACAGGAACATGTGCTATTTACATGATCTTTAAGAGACCTTTCGGATCATTGAGTAGAGAAATTTTAGAACAAAGTTTGACCTTAGAAACCGTCTTCTTCACCTCTTCAATTTTCAGAAGAGGCAACAATCTGGAAAGAAATGTCTTACCTAAGAACATACGCTGAATTAGCTGTGGGAAGAACTAAGCTCAACAAAGAACAGAGAAATGCCCAGTAGGCTGCTGAAAACACCAGGCACGTGGGGAACACCCATGAGCTCTCCACCCTCCGTTTTTTAATTCATTAGTAAATGCGCCAGTGCGTAGCAGCCCTGGGGGCATGAAGAACTGTCACCGGTGGGTGTCAGGGAGTATGTGCTCAGAGGGAAAAAATGACAGGTGCTGACGTGACATTTCCAGAAGAGAAAGACAATGCAGGTGGTGATTTTTATTGTTCCCATTTTGGGGTAGAGAAACCAAGGCTTAAATTCCCTTTTTCAGACATTTTATGGAATGTGATACCGACCGTGGGCTTCCTATCAGGACCCAGCAGCCAGGTTAGCCTGATGGGCCAACGAGGAAAAAGGTATTCACAATGCACTGTGATCTCCATCTCAGCCTCAGAAAACCAGGAGCAGAAAGAGTCCAGGGCTCATCTGGATGGCGCAGCTGGATGGGGTGGGGAACAGGCTATCGGGCGTGAGGAAGGAGGTTTAATGGAGGAGAGAAGGAAGTGGCCGAGGAGAGAAAAGAGTCTTTGTGGTTACAGAGGAGTCCTGTGGTGGGTGGAGCCCGTGGGGGCATGTGGGGCTGGAGTCTAGTTTGTGCTGTTTGCCAGGCGTGCACCCTGTGTGCTGTGAGATTACCTGGGACGGGCGTGGGGGGTCACGGGTTCTCTCATTTGCACACGAGTCTCTTATAGGCTGGAGGTAGCCCTGCTGTTGGCTCAGTGCTGAAGGATGGGGATGGAGCGAGTGTCTGGTCCAGGCAGACACTGCTTTTATTTTCCCTTTTAAAAATTTTATTTTATTTGTTTTTTTATTTTTGGCTGAACTGGGTCTTCATTGCTGCGCGTGAGCTTTCTCTAGGTGCGGTGAGCAGGGGCTGCTCCCGAGTGGTGGTGTGTGGGCTTCTCACCGCAGTAGCTTCTCCCATTGCAGGGCATGGGCTCTAGGGGGGCAGGGTCAGGAGCTGCAGCCCATGAGCTCAGTCGTTGCGGTTTGCAGGCTCCTGAGCACAGGCTCAGTGGTTGTGGCATGTGGGCTTCGCTGCCCCAGAGCATGTAGGATCCTCCCGGACCAGGGATTGGACCAGGGTCCCCTGCATTGAGGTGGAGTCTCATTGACTGGATCACCAGGGAGATCCCCAGGAAGAGATTTCTGAGTGAGCTTCCGAGTGAGCAGTTCATGGGATCCCAGCACATCCTGTGGGTTCTGCTGCCCAAGTCCACATCTCTCCTAGGTCCCTCTCAGACTTCCTTCCAAGGTTTCCCACTCAAACGAGAGGGCTGAGGCATTCCGGACATTTTAGCAGGGTCTACAGCATTGTGTGTGTGTGCGCGCGCGCGCGCGCGCGCGTGTGTGTGTGTGTGTGTGTGTGTGTGTTGAGTGAGGGCTGCTGGCTTGAGAGACAAAGTTGGTTTTCAGTTCAAATTCCTGCCTGGGGTTACAGGGAGTTTCATTTTTGCTGGTGCGGGTGGCCACACCACCAAGGATGTTTACAAATTGCCACGGATCCAATTCGAGTCTAAACCATGGCCCCTTGGAGGGGTTTCTCTTGCCGCTACACTGACCCAGTGACCTCAGAGAGCGTGGCAAGCTGGAGAGGGAGCCGTGAAGAGAGACTCGGAGAAAAGCTGCTGGCACTTGAGTCCTGCTGCTGGGCGCCGTGTGTGTGCACAGCTCAGCGGAGGGAGGCAAGCAGAGGAAAAGAACGGAGCCGAGCTGAACTCCAACTTTGCAGGCCTGGACCCTCTTAAGTCACCATTGAAAAGTCATTAGAAATCTGGCTGAAGAGCAGGGTGCAGATTGGCAAGAGAGGACACAAAACCCCCTTTTCTTCCCCACAATACCTGTAATGAAGTGGAAGGGCGGGGGAGGAGCTGCGAAACAGATTTCCTGCCCTAACTAAAGTCTCTTTTCAGCCTGGTTTGCCACAGTTTTACATTGTGTTCGAATTTACATTCACGTGTTTGTTAACCATGCTTCAGCGTAATGAGACGTTTTTATCCGTCTGACCTCAACCTTTGCCATATGGTACCTCGAACTGTTGAATCCAAGTCGGTCAGTCGAGCAGAGGCAGGGAGTGGGCGGGGGTGGGTGAACGTTCAGACGCGTCCCTCAATAGCACACAGTGGAGGTGGTCCTGTCCCCAGTTCTAGGGAGTCCGTTCCCACAAAGGCATTTCAAAGGGGAAAATGCCCTGGTGCGAACTTGCGACCTTTGCAAAGGCTAAGTCCCGTATGATGATTGGTGCTGCCTTTCATTTTCTCTGGAAAAGTTAAAGGAATCTGTGGGTCCCTGGCAGCAGATGGCAGGCCTATAACTTGACTGTTTTGCAGGACCCAAGGTCTGGGTGTGTAGGTTCCCCGAGGACGGGGACCTCGTCTGATTCGGGGTTCAGGGCCTTCCACTCTCTGGGGCTTAGTGCTTATTAACTTTCTAGGACAAAATGAACCAGCTTCCCAAGGTAGGACTCAGCTCTGCCCATTGTGAGGAAGGGGGAGAGGACTCGGTGGGTGAGGATCTCAAAAGTTAACCCAGGTTTATCATCCTGATGCGAGACAAATTCAGATATGCAAAGTAAATGTTTCCCCGAGTGTGAACCACCAACGAAGAGAGAGAGAGAATAATAAATTGACAGTTGGAGGCCAGGGAGGGAGTGGTTTTAGATGCTCTCTTAGTCTTATTGATTTATTATTACAAGGCCACTGGGAGAACTGGGAGAGAAACTTAGGCTAATGCCACTGTGTCCGCCAAGCTCCTCTGTCCATGGGATTCTCCAGGCAAGAGTACTGGAGTGGGTTGCCGTGCCCTCCTCCTGGGCATCTTCCAGACCCAGGGATCCAACCTGCAGCTCCTGGTGTCCTGCATTGTGGGTGGATTCTTTGCTGCTGAGCCACCGGGGAAAGGCCCAGCAGTCTTAAAGTAATAGGCTCTTCATGCGTGTCCCCTTCTCTTCCCTACCTAGGCAGGAGCACACTCAAACTCACACAGACAGATTTTTATCTTATTCCCCGTGATTTCCCATGAGAGACAGACGTATAGATCCCTCACCCATCTACGCATCTCAGCCATCTTTCTCTCCTAGGATTTATCATCCTGACTGCTTATTTGCAGGGTAAGAGTCGGACATGACTGAAGCGACTTAGCAGCAGCAGCAGCAGCAGCAGCAGCAGCTACTACCTAGTTTATTATTGGTGGGTGAGGATTTAGAGTAACTGACCTTCAGAGACGGCTCCCGGTCTGATGATCGTCTCTGTGGCCACTCATTCACGAATAAGTTCAGACTGGGTGCTAACTATGCAATAGGTGTTGATAAACAGCAATGATGGAAATAAAGAAACCCTGGCTGTCTATAGTTCGATTAAAGACTTACCCTTTTTTCTGTGTCTTGTGGTCCACTGTGATCACGCGGGCTTCTTTCCCTACGTGCTCAAGGAAGGGTTCATTAGCTGTCCTGTGTATATGGAATACCCCTGGGTCCCTGCTCTAGTGTTCTCTGAAAGATCTAACTCTGGGTTGCACTACGCTGTGCCCATTGTGGTCAGATGAGACACCTAGCATCTCTTGTCCTCTGAGGACGGATGGTTTGGGAAGAAACTCCTTACATGGACAGCAGAGCTCAGCCCCGCCCCTCCCCCAGAAGGTCAAACATCAGTTCTGTAAACTCCTGAAAAATGGTTCTTGTTGCTTCTTTCCCCAGTGCGTTCCCTCTCTCCGGCTTGAGGGAAGCAAACTCAGCCCTCCTGGCTTCCAATCGGAATCTAGCTTCTTCTTCCGAACTTTCATGAACTCCCAGCAGGAGCACTGCCCGCAGCTTTTTGGTTTATTGTTTTTCTCCTCAGTACTCGCTCTGAAAGCCTCCTTTCCCCTTAATGGATCAATTTTCTTGTTCAGAAATAGACATAATCAGACCTACTGCTCGGTAGCCTCTTCGAGAAAGCATTTGCTCCGTCTGCTTAGACAGGCATTCGGTTCCACGCACCCACCCCTCCCAGGGTTGTTTTCCTTTTTCCAAGAAAAATTAAATGACTGAGTATGAGGTGTTAAAATGAAGTTGTATTACTGCTAGGCATTTAATTGAGAAACTTGCTAATGTGTCCTTTGAACTCTCAGTTTCCCCTTTCCCTGAGGAATTGCTGATACTTTGCTTTAATGGCAGCATAAAAATCTCAGTTTGACTCCTGGTGGCATTAGTTGGGCTTTAAGAATGCAAATTGTTTTTACTGCATTCATTGGTCTAGTGATTCTGCAACCACCACATCCAAGTAACTGAGTGTTCAGAGAAAGTTCCTAACTTGGAAGCTTCTTAGCTCTTGGGATTCCGTTGGCAGTGACAACTCCCATCATTTCACGAGGCCGATCTGGAGTCAGTGCAGACGGTTCCCAACAGACGATGGTGCGACTCGGGATTTTTCACCTTTGAGATGATGGTATAGAGCTTCCCTGGTGGCTCAGTGGCAAAGAATCCGCCTGCCAATGCTGGAGACACGGGTTCCATCCCTGGTCTGGGAAGGTCCCACACGCCGTGGAGCAACTAAACCTGTGCACCACTACCATTGCTGTACTCTAGAACCCTCGAGGCCCGACTGCTGAAGCCGGAGTGCCCAGAGCATAAGCCCCGCAACAAGAGAGGCCGCCGCAATGAGAAGCCCGCGTAGCAATGGAGACCCAGCACAGCCGAATAAATAAATACTTAAAAACAGATGGTGCAAAACTGATATGCTTTCAATAGAAGCCATGCTTTGAATTTTCAGTCTTGATCTCTTCCTAGGCTCGTGGTACACGGTACATCCTCTCTTGTGGTGCGGGCAGCAGCTTCCGGTCAGCCCCACGATTGTGATGGTAAGCAACTGCTACAAGTCAGTACAGTATTCGATAAATTACATAGGATAGTCAACACTTTAAATAGCCTTTGTGTTAGATGATGTGGAGCAGCTACTGGCTAATGTAAGCGTTCTGTGTATGTTTCAGGTAGGCTAAGCTCTGGTGTTTGATAAGCTGGGTATATTAAGTGCATTTTGGACTTAACGACGTATTCGACTTACAATGGATTTGTTAGAACGGAACCCCATTGAAACCCATTTTTGTACTTCAAACAAAGGTGGCAGAGGGTGAAAACTGCTCCCCCTGGATAATGAATCACGCTGCTGGGGAGGGGTGGGCTTTGGAGCCAGACACACCTGGCTGTGCCTTTGCCCCTCCCTTTCCTTAGCTTTGAGGAGACGCAGCAACTCCCCAGCCTGAGCTTTTGCATTTACAAAATCTAAGCTGTAGAACAGGTTTCCCAGGTGGCTGTAGTGGTAAAGAACCCACCTGCCAATGCAGGAGACATAAAAGACCAGGGTTCGATCCCTGGGTGGGGAAGATCCCCTGGAGGAGGGCATGGCGACCCGCTCCAGTATCCTTGCCTGGAGAATTCTATGGACAGAAGGGCCTGGTGGGCTACAGTCCATGGGGTCGCAAAGAGATGGACATGACTGAAGGGACTTATCACGTAAGCTGTAGATACAAACCTCCGTTTATAACTTGGTTGGACAAAGAAGATAACTTTAAAAAATTTCCAATGATGAACTTTTCTTTCTAACTATGCTAAGACTATATCCTATGATACAGTCCTTAGAACGATATAACTTTTATCTAAAATGGGGTCAACTGTTATAAGACCCCATTCTGTTGAGACGGCAGTGACTTAATCACAGCTGAATTAGGGATCCTCCTCTCTTTTCCTCCCCCCTTCTTTCTTATAGAATCAGAGCTTTGGGGAGATCCCCTCTTGCCCTGGCCATCACCTAGATCTGGGTCACCCATCAAACTGAGCCTGCCCCGAGTGACCCTTGCTTCTTTCCTGGTAGGATTTACCAGGTTCCGTATTTCTCATGTTATGCATGAGACTCTTGCAATGATTTTACTGCTCCCAGGCAACACTGGGGCACAAAAATCTCTGTCATGCTGCTAAGGTACCTTTGTCTTGACTCACACATTTCTCTCTGGGGCTCTTACCATCTCCTGGGGTTGGGGGGGTGGTCTGCTGGTCAGTAGGTGCAGGACCCCCTCTCTGGGGCCCAGGAAAATCTGCTATCAAACATCTCTCTAGCTGTCTTCCCTCTCCCCAGCTGGAAAGAAGCCTTTCAAGTCTCCAGATAAAGCTCTGCTCCTAAAATTCCCTCCACTTGAACGTTTAACCTATGCACAAGGTCTTTTTTTTTTTTTTGCACAAGGTCTGTTGAGTCTTATAAGAACACTGAACTTTTAGAGCAGAATGGCAGAATATTCTTTCTTTCTTTCTTTTTCCTCTGTTTCTTACCTTGTATCATCTGCCCCCCTAAGGTGATGGCTATTGACTGATCCAGCTCTTGAACTGGGAGCAGAGAAGAGGTGAAAAAAGTGAGCTATCAGGGAAAGAAAGAGAAAACCGATTAAGAATTCCAAATATCCTCCTGCCGCACGGGGATAATGATGTCCTATAGGATTGTCAGAGAGCTCAGACGCGAATGTGAAACGCTCAGTGCTGAGATTCTCAGCAAACAGAGAGCAGGGTGCGTGCCGTCTCTCCCCCCCTCGTGGTCCAGGGAGGTGAGGGAGGCAGGCTAGGTGTCCTTTTTGCTGATGAAACCTGTGTCTTGTTTTGAATTCCTTATCTCAGTGTTCTTTCCTCACTCATTTGTTCATGCCAGTGATTAGGAAACTACCTTGAATGCCTTTCTTTTACTTCTCTTTTCCTAATCAACCCCCCCCCCCGATCCAATCAATGGTGAAGCCTTGATGATCCTGTCCTCAGCCCCCCTTCTCTCTCTGTGTCTCTATATGTCTTCTCCCATCTTTTCTCTGAAGTGCTACCATAGTCTGAGCCCTGATATCCTAACCTCCACTCTTCCTCATCTTTAATTCTCTCCCCACAAGTAGCCAGCGGTGCTTATTAAAACCCCCAAGCACCTCTCACTGACTTGGCTTCCATGGTCCGGTGAAAGGCAGATGTAAACGTCGTGAAGTGGTCTTTGAGGCGCTGTGTGCTCTGATTCTGGCTGCACCTCGAGCATCACTCCACCCCGCTCTGCGCACTTCAGAGGCCCCGGCTCCAGACCCCGTGTGCCCTCTCGTTGGTCCCGTCTCCCAGCCAGCACCGTTGAAGATCCCCACCTTTACATCAGGTCCCTGTCCTCTCCTCTGCCTTGCTCACTTTCTCAGATGCTCTGACCCCCGCCTCTGAAAAGCGGGAGCTGTGACTTCTGAGCTCCCTGAGTCTTCTCGTGTCCTCCTCTTAAATGCCTTTCTCTTCGCTGGCCTGTGACTCCTCTCTCACATTGAATAGACATCCCCAAGTCCTTTCCTGGCCCAGGCTCCTAGTCCTCCTCCTGACCTAGGGTCGCCAGATAAAATACGGGATGCTCGGTTGAACTGAACTTTCGAGTAAATAGCGAACACATTTTTTAGTACAGCTAAGTCTCAAGTATTGCACGAGGGATACTTAAGCTAAAAAAGATTCACTGTTTATCTGAAATTTAAGTTTAACTGAATATCGTGTTGTTTTCTTTGCTAAATCAGGCAACTCAACCCCTACTTCTTTAAAATGGTTTCCCTTCTCCTTCTCCCCTTCCAATGGGTGCTCTCCCTCAACTTTAACTTCTTCCCAAGCTACTTCCACTGAAAAACTCTCAGACTCAAGCAAACTATTCCCGTGATTCTATTCTCCTTTAAGCTAGGTCTCCAGCTCTGTGGTCTAGGATCTATTTCGGCTTTTTGACCTGCCACCTATCCTTCAGTCCTTTGTGGTATACTTTCTGTTTTCACCACTCAACAGTCTTCTTAAATATCACAAATACTTTCTAAACTCCCTCATGCAATCTTCATATTCAATGAGGCTTCTCCTCCGAGTGTCCTGCAGATATCTCCCCTTATACACTCTCTGCTCTCAAATATTCAACACTTAACTTTATTGTTTTAAAAATATTCATTTCTTTATTTTGCTGCCCTGGGTCTTAGTTGCGGCATGCAAACTCTTAGTTGAGGCATGTGGGATCTAGTTCGCTGACCAGGGACTGAATCCGGATCCCTCCCATTGGGAACTTGGAATCTTAGCCCCCGGACCACCAGGGAAGTCCCTCAACAGTTAACTTTAAATTGCCCTCCTGTAATTTATCCAGAAAGACTACTCTAATTGTAATTTAAAAGTGTTTACACAGATTCAGTTGTTCAGGCTGGAACCCATGGAATCACTTTCCTAATTATTTATCATTATGTATATAATTGGTTACCAGGTTTTATGGTTTCTATTTCTTTTTTGGTTTTCTCTTCTTCATTACCTCTCTGTTCCAACTTTAGGTTAGACTTCTATAATTTCTTCCTTGAATTAGACGTATTTTCAAGTCAAAGGGGATACAATATTTTGTGCATCATATTATATATCATATATATATGTGTATATACATCTCTCTATATATGTATACACACACACACACACACACACACACACATATATACATACACACACACCCCTAGTTAACCTCAAGAAATATGCCAGTTTTTAATTCCTATCAGTAAGGGATACTGTCATTAATTTTAAGGAATCCTTGGCTACACTACTTGTTGTTTTGTAAAACAACTTTGGCAATTTAATAGGTTAAAATGCCATTTCAGTGTTTTAATTGCATTACTAAAAAAGGTGAATATTTTTTAATCCGTCAGAGCTTAAGAAAACTCGAAGCTGAATCTAAATCTCCTGCTTAAAATTCTTCATTGCTTCCCATTGCCAAAGGGATGAAATCTAAAACCCTTTGGTATGGAATTTAATGCTTTTCACTATCTGGGGCCCAAATATTTTCCCAAATTTTATTTCTCATTACCTTCTCTCCACATGCTGAGTTTTGGGAATATAGAGGGAGAGTTGAGATGGTAAATTCTTTGAGCTCAGAAAATCCTCATAAATCAGCTATGATTCTAGCTCTAGCACCTAGTAGGTGTTTAGTGGGTGGCAGGGTGATGGCTGAGCATGAGATGGATGGGAATGAAGGGTTTAGCAGAGAGAAGGACAAGGATACATTAGACCAAGAAATAGCAATTGTTTGTTCGACAATGTGTTGGATGTATTCTAGGATTTATGGCCCTGAAATGCCTGTTCTCCATAATGCTGCCCATCTGCGGATTAAATATTATATAAAAGTAGGTGATCTAAGACCATTCATAAAGATGCCCACATCATTGTACACGTGGATAAAATCTTCATCAATATACCAGGAAAAGTGAGGAAACCATTTTCTTGAGGCCATAACAATAGCCACCCTGTCACTGCGATCGTTGGACAGTCTTTTTGCTAGCTAGAACCGACAGGAGTAGTAGCTCACTGCAGGGCTTGGCAGACTTTTCTCCATCTTCCTGCTACGTGTCAGCAGCAGGCACCCCGGCTCCGCACAGCCCTGGTGGACGTCTCTTCCTGAGCATGTTTTCTCCCGGGGCTCCCTGGACAAGCCCCTTTCTGTCTGCACCGCCGGCAGAGGGCGGCGCCCAGAGCGTCCCTGTGGCGCCCTCTAGGGGCTTTAGGGTGTACAGCCGTCAAGGAGCTGCTTTCCAGAACTGAAACAGGCCAACATGGGGTCGCAGAGTCAGACACGACTGAACGACTGAACTGAAAGGAACTGAACCGTGCGTGCAAGCCCGCAAGATCGTGATGCAACAACTGTGTACCACCAACTTTCCGCGTGTGCAAGACTCTTGCTCTCTGTACGGCTCAGGCAGGATCTGAGTCCATTGCGGAGGGGACTTGGCAATAACCCCCAATCTCTCCCCTTTTGTCTTAGGGCTCAGAGTCCCTCACGTTATCTCCTCATTGCACAGAGAAGTGTGACTTCAACTCTAGTAGAATGACGCTGATTTCAATGGGTGGCTTACAGTCTGTGCTACAAGACCACCAGTTTGTAATAATAGGCTACATAATCGCATTCACTGCGGTGTAAGGGAACATGGTGGGACAGTAGCTGATGGACCTGATTTATGAAAGTAAAGAGCGATGTCATCCAGCCAGGAACCTTTGTCTTCTGAGGCTGCTCCCATTTTTAGGCTGAATGAATGACTATTTACGGCTCCGGCTCATTTTACTTACAGGGGGAAAGAAGCCCGAGAGACTCTTTCCCTGAAGTCCCAGCCTCTCTGCGACACAGCCCTGCTCAGCTGTCAGTCTGATGCCCAAGTTGTCACTTTCCTCCCGCTCCTCCCTCCCTGGAGCCTGATGGAGTCTCCTTGAGGCAGCTGCAGGACTGACAGATAGACACGCTGGGGAGCGGAGCCATTTGAGGCAGCCACGTGAGGCGTGGAAACTGATTTATAGGTACGTTTTTCCCCCCAGGGGAAAATGGATTTTATTATTTTCCACCTCAGGTGAGGGGGAAAACCTCTGGGCTTGACCTTGGAAGGTTGTCGGCTATAATAGCGCTGGCTGAAATGCTGATATAGAGTAAAACCTCATTAAATCAATATTGATTATTCAAAATCATGCTTGATTGGAAGCAACTGCTTTCCCTCCACTGCCTGATGGCCCGCTGTTCTTTGAACAAAAATTGTAGCTACTCTCATGTCGGTGAAGCTGGTGAAGTTTTCCTGGTCCTTGGAGATGTCAATTAATAAGCTTTTTATTATTTTTCAAATAGCAGACAGTTCTGAGACACCATGTCCAATACTGATTAGGGTCTATTACTGTCACACGTAAGTTTATTAACAAAAAAATCTTGTCTGTTTCAGTAAAAATGTCATGCATTTTTTTTTCTTCCCATTTACACAGGTGTTATGGTGTCTGCTTATTGGAATAAATAAGCTTATGGGTCCCTAGGCAAATAGAAGTTATGTAAATAAACAGCCATGGCTAATTATCCATAGCAACTGGAACACAGATGGATGAACCCTATCATTAGTCTAAAGGCATCTTTTAGCCAGAGTGAGGCCAGGCTGAAGGAACTGGGGTCGGGGAGGCGAGATGTGGGTCACGGATGACCTTGGGTGAGTTTACTTCCCGTCTACTCACCACCAAACCAAACCAATGGTAGCAGACACTCTGTGTGTGTGTGTGTGTGTGTGTGTGTGTGTGCGCGTGCACGCACTCACTCATGTCTGACTCTTGTAACCCCATGGACTCTAGCCTACCAGACTTCTCTGTCCATGGGGATTCTCTAGGCAAGAATACTGGAGTGGGTTGCCATTCCCTTCTCCAAGGGATCTTCCCAATCTGGGGATCAAACCCGCATCTCCTGCTCTGCAGGTGGATTCTGTACCCACTGAGCCACCTAGGAAGCCCCGCAGACATTATCAGTGGTCATTTGGGTTTTCAAAAAATGGATACTGACGTGTTTCAGAAGAGAGTAGGTGGGTATTCTGCTTAATCCACAAATGAATAAGCAGCGGTTAGTTGTATGTTTATCTTCCTGATCAATCTGGAAAGTTCCAGATTTATAATATGGCCCACAGACAACTGGAATGCTGGGCCCTTCCTGGCCCTAGGAGGCAGTACTGGCTATTGGTGCATTAATCATCCACTGACTAGAAAGTGTTTAGGGTTTAAATGGGCAGACTGTTGGATGGAATGCCTGCTTCTTATCACCCCTTCTTTCTTTCCTTAAGACCCTTCCTCTGGTTGAAGCCAGGGTAGTACCCCTTGTTTACATCCTCATTCTGCCTCTCTCCTCTCCAATCCCTCCTAATTCCCAGGTCTCTACTGCGGAGAAGGCAATGGCAACCCACTCCAGTACTCTTGCTTGGAAAATCCCATGGACAGAGGAGCCTGGCAGGCTGCAGTCCATGGGGTCTCTAAGAAGCGGAGACGACTGAGCTACTTCCCTTTCACTTTTCACTTTCCTGCATTGCAGAAGGAAATGGCAACCCACTCCAGTGTTCTTGCCTGGAGAATCCCAGGGACAGGGGAGCCTGGTGGGCTGCCGTCTATGGGGTTGCACAGAGTCGGACACGACTGAAGCGACTTAGCAGCAGCAGCCACTGTGGGGAGAAGGACTGGGTCCGGGTGGTGGTAGGGTGGGGCTTCAGAGAGGCTGGAATTTAGATCTGGAGTTGGAGATGCTGAGAGACGGGGTTCTGGCTGTTCTGGAGTCCCCCCAGGGTCTGTTACCACCAGCCACGTGAGGGATGGGGAGAAGGGACTGTCTATGGCTGGGTACCACATACTCAGCCGTTCCTTTTACTTCAAGGACGGTGAAAACCAGGACATAAAGACAAAACCAGGCACCGCTTCCCTGGAAAGCAAATGCTTGGTGATGGCCACGGCAGGATGTCTAGCTTGCAGCCCCACGCCCCTCCCCGATGACGCCTGCTCCTTCATCCTGCCTGAGATACTGAATTGTAAGGCTCCTTTTGTTTACTGTGGGAGGATGCTGACTCGCCCATGTTGACATGGCTTTTTAAGGCAACCAATATAAGCCTATTTTGAGAAAACCTGATACATGGAAAGGGAAATTTACCAAACCAAGAGATGAAGGTATGGCCACTTGTAACAAAGAGATTCCTTCTGTTTTTCACTGTTGAGGACGTTTGCTATGGGTTTGTCATATGTGGCCTTTATTATGTTGAGGTAGTTCCTTCTAGGTCTACTTTGGGGAGGGTGTTTTATCATGAACGGTGTGGAATTTTGTCAAAAGCTTTCTCTGCATCTACTGAGAGACCATATGGATTTATCTTTCAGTTTGTTGACATGGTATGTAACACTGATTGATTTGTGTATACTGAAGAATGTTTGCATCCCTGGGATAAATCCCACTCGATCATGGTGTGTGATCGTTTTACTGTGCTGTTGGATTCTGTTTGCTAGAATTCTGTTGAGGATTTTTGCATCTATGTTCATTGATGATGTTGGCCTGCAATTTTCCTTTTTGGTGACGCCTTTGTCTGGTTTGGGTATTAGGCTCCTATAAAGCATGAACTTTTCCTAAGAGTAGTTTCAGTATTCCTCAATTTGCACAGAACATTTTTAGGTCCCTCTCTACAGAGCGAGCAGGGAAGCCCTCATGTAGGCCAAGGGGACACGTGGACAGGGAGAGCTTGGGGACATTCACCAGCCAGGAATTCTGTAATCTAGGGTGGCTGCATTGAAGCAGTAGCTGAGGACACTCAGCAAATGAAAGGTATTCCTCTTTTATCCATCCCCTGTCCTCATTAATTTTCCCCAATGCATTGTTCTCCCAGGACTGCAATGAAATGAACTTTGCTCGTGATTTGTCTACTCATAATTAGAGTCTTCCTTTCTCCTGTTAGACAGTAATGCCAATAATGACTGCAAACATTTTGTCTCCTTTTAGGAAGGCAAAGAGCCAAAATCATTATATCCGTGCGCTGATGTCAGATTTACAATGCAGAGATGCGTGTTTCATGCGCCATGCGCGCCAGATTTTCATTAAGCCTTTGGAAGGTTTAAACCGTGCATTCAGAAGAGAGCCTGCTTTTTTTTTTTTCGCCTTGATGAATGTTTCTTCCTATTTATTTGCACAGAAAGCCAGAGCTTTCTGTTTACCATGACTCATTTTAGTGGGAGGGGAATGGGACGAAAGAGCTTGAGTGATCACGGGAGGAGTGAGGAGGAAAGAGGGGTTAGAGATGAGTCAGGGGGGTTGTGAGAGGAGGGTAGGGAGGACTGAAGGAGGAAGGGATTGAGATAGGGGAGCAAGGGCAGAGGTGTGTGTGTGTGTGTGTGTGTGTGTGTGTGTGTGCGTGTGTAGGGGAAATAGATTGCTTCCAAAGAAGATGACAACACAGAGGGAAAAGTTAACTTGATTGACTTGCTTTGGCTAGTTCTCCACACCTGGGCTCACACCCAGACATACCAGAGAGGATGGTTTAAAAATAGATGGAATTTATCACATGTGGTGGAACAGATTGCTCCCAAGGGGGTCTTTTCCAGGGTCCAAATGGTTAGGATCCCAAGCATTTTGCACTGTAGAAGAGGTAATTTACTTTATACCCGCGAGCACTTGGCTCCCAGGGAGAGTATTTCTTCCTTTCTGTGCACAACAGAATGGAGTCCAATATTCCCGGCCTTGTTGGTGGGAATACATACCCGTAAACCAAGGAAGCAAGGTAATTAATGGATCTTGATGTTATTTGGATGAGAGAAAGGTGCGGAATCTCTCCAGGACCCTGGACTTGGGCAGGATCCTACCCAGTTGTGGTGACTCAAGAATGTTGTAGGAAATTGTGCGTTAAAGCTAGAGCCAGGATGCACATTTTTTTCTTTCTTATTCTTTTCAGTGTTCATGACAATGATTATTTAAATGTTTAATCTTCCCGTGTTCACTCAAAAATTCGATTTCTCAATTCGCTCCCCAGGCGCTGAGAAAATAGGTTTAGAGGCTGATGAGCTGCCTGCTGTTGGCTCCTCTGTTTTCTGGCATCAAGGTTTCTCAATAGTGGACCCAACAGCTGCATTTTTCACCCACAAAAGAATTGCTATCAGAAAACCAGACAGCGGATAATTGTATTTCCTGAATTGACAGCGGAACTACTCGGTTTCAGCCAAGGTCCAAAGGCTGATAATGTTCAACCAGGAGAAATGGTTTGTGTGAGAGAATGTATTTTGGGGCACTCATTTTTACTGGAGGAGAGAGTCTGGCTTGCATTTGAAAAAAAAAAAAAATTCTTCCCCACTGTGCAGCCAGAAGGTTCAGAACCCTTAACGACTCTGAAGACCCCTGTTGTCTTGTGTGTGACCGCACAGCTCCCAGCACGACTGCGGCTCTTGCTTCAGCCAGAGCCTTCAGCCGTCTCCTCAAACCAACCAGAAAAAGAAAATAAAAACACATGTCCATCAACATCCTCCTTGACCGGCAGCACATCCTTGCCAACTGGCTGACTTGGACAGGAAACCGTGGCGCTGCTGCGGGCCTTCCCCAAGCCCCTCCCCATCTTGGGCCACAGTCAGGATGCTCCCCCAAGCGCATTAGCCCCTGTGGGGTGGGGCTCCTCCTGCCAAGGCTGCCGAAGAGCAACTTGGCTTTCTTCTCCTCCGCTTGGCCCTCCAGGATGACTCTGCAGTCTTCAGGATCCCCTGTTTGGACCATTTCCCGCTGGAACTTGAGTACGATGGGAGGGACCTTTCCTCTCCTCCTTGCCCGAAGCAAAATGCACCAAAGGAGAGTGAGAATGAAGGCAAAGCCTGGGCATCTGTTCCTGGCCCTCGCTGGACTCACGCCCGCCTCTGTGTGTTGGGGTTCAGTCCACGTGGATCACCCTTCCCTCTCCAGTCAGCCCCGTTTACCTACATTTTATTCATTCTTCCGTAGTGGTGAAAGTCACTCAGTCGTGCCCAACTCTTTGCGACTCCAGGGACAACACAGCCCATGGGATTCTCCAGGCCAGAATACTGGAGTGGGTAGCCTTTCCCTTCTCCAGGGGATCTTCCCAACCCAGGGATCGAACCCAGGTCTCCTGCCTTGCGGGCGGATTCTTTACCAGCTGAGCCACCTGGGAATCCTTCATTCATTCATTCAAGACTTCATGCATTCTTCAAGACTCCTTAAATCCCATCCGCTTTGCAAGGATTTTCCCATCTCTTACTTTATTCCCTCCCCTGGTCTTCCATTGTCCTTACGATATATCTCAGAATTTGTTTTTTAAAAGTTTAGTTATCTGTTTATTTTTTTTCTTGGCTGTGTGGGGTCTTTGTTGCTACAAGCGGGCTTTCTCTAGTTATGGTGCTCGGGCTACTCATTGCTGTAGCTTCCCCTCTTGCAGAGCATGGGCTTCAGGGCGCCTGGGCTTCAGTAGTTGTGCTGCATGGGTTCAGTTGCCCCATGGCACATGGGATCTTCTGGACCAGGGATTGAACCGGTGTCCCCTGCATTGGCAGGAGGATTGTTAACTGCTGGACCACCAGGGAGGGCAGACACGACTGAGCGGAAGCACAAGAGATGATAACACACACGACGCCCTCGCTGCCACTCGTGGGCATTGGTGGTGCAAAGGCTCTGTCCTGGGCTGTTGCAGACCCAGCCCCTCAGGGCGAGGCCGTGGAGGGTTCTGGTGATTCTGCCATTGTGTACCCTGGACCCACAAGCTGCCCCGAGAAGAGTCTCCCAGATGCTGTGCAGCTGAGATCCCAGGGGCAAGCTTGGCCAAGCAACTTGCCAAGTCTGGCTGGCAGTGACACAGTAAGCCTCACAGCACTGCCTGCTGGAGGGAAAAAAAGAAGCCTGCCCTTAAGATTGAATCCAAACTGCAAATGATGCGGGCAGAGGGCTCAATCCCTCAGTGGCCTGTTGTCAGGGGCGTGTCAGAGTGAAGGTTGGGGGTCCACCCTCTCCAAGTCATCAGCTCAGTGCGCAGCCAGCTGCTGAGAGGGGACAGCCTGGTGGCCAGCAGCAGTGGCAGCTTGACAAGCCCTGTGTGCATCTCCACTAATTCAACAACACAGGGGAGACAAAACAGGACCCTGGAGCATGGCTCTCCCTTCGGATGCTTGCCAGTCATGGTGATTTTTAATGCCATCTTGAGGATTTGCTGAGAACTTGTTGGGTTTGACACCACTGGATAGTGGTTTGGCCCCTGAAAGCTTTGTTTAAGACAACATGATCCGCAGTGAAACCGAAGGAGAGGTGAGGCTCCTCAAGGTGGTCACAGGCTTGAGGAGGGACATCGTTCAGCGTAAGGCACAAGGAGAAGAAGGTCCCCAGGCCTAAGCTCTGGAGTCACAAAGTGTGGTCCAAGGACATCAGTGGAGACCCTGATGGGTGATGTGCCCGAGCAGGATCATTGCATGGCTTTTCTCAGTGGTATGTTGTTCTGACCAGTTTGGAGGCTGATTCTTACTTATCTATACGTCCATCCACTTAAAAATATTTATTGAACATTTCTGATGTGCAAGCCACGTGGTAAGCATGGGACGCATCAGGCCACTGCAGTCTGTGTGCCCCTGGGGCTCCCAGTCTAGTCATCACAAGTGATCACTGAGCAATGGATGGCAGTGTATCTCGTGTGGTCCGAGAGAATGACCAAGATACTTAGTCTTAACAATCTGGTCATTCCTTCGATCATTCTTTCCTTTGTTTGATTTAACCTCCACTCGTTAATTTCTGTGCTAACATTTGCCCGAGGAGCTCAGCACCTCCTGGAAGTGATGAGGACACTGAGCAGCCCACTGAGAGCGGGGAGGGGGAGATAGAGCAACCAACCGGGCTGCTAGGGTTGATGTTGGGGGACTGGGTGGTGGAGATTCCACAAGGGCAGGAGACGTTTGCATTGCGTCTTGAGAGAGGAGAATTGGGAGGCAAAAAGAGCAGGGGTGATGACGGCTGGAGGGCAGGCAGTCTTTCCAGAGGCATCTGTATGGACAGGGGCACAGAGGCGTAAGGAAGTAGATCACGCTGCATGGCCAGGGTAGTTGTGGGCAGGTTGAGGATGAGGGGTCAGCCTCCCCCCGCCCCCACTTGGTGCTTTGTCTGTAAATGGTCAGTTAAATTTGTGTGCTGCTGAGATGAAATCTTAGAACTTTCAATATCCTACAATCTGACTTTGAACAGCAGCAGAAAGAATATGAGCATGGGGACTTCCCTGGTGGTCCAGAGGCTAAAACTCTACGCTGCCAGTGCAGGGGCCCTGGGTTCAGTTCCTGGTCAGGAGACTACATCCCACATGCCAACTAAAGATCCCACATGGTGTGCTGCAGCTAAGACCTGGCACAGCCAAATAAATAAATCAGTAAAAATTAAAAACACAAGACCATGAGCATGACACAGCCAGCTTTTCAAAATGCAAATTTGCCTTCCTACTTCAAATTAATGTGATTTGTTTTCCTAAATCCTCTACCTGTTATTGAATAAAATCTCCAATTTTCTGGGAGAGGTGACCGTGCTAAGAATGCCACAGATATACTTTAAAACATCTGCTTCTCAGTTCAGTTCGTTTTGATGATGAGACAGTTTGCCTATAGGCCAGAATTCAGGGACAAAGGCAGTGTTTGTATTGTCTGGGTGACTGGTGTTGCTAATTCCTACCCTGGGGGGAGGAGTTTTCATGAAAGCTATTGCTATTTCAGATTCCTACAAAATAACATTTCAGGGACAATCTGTATGTTTTAACAAATTATGCTGTTATGACAAAGCTGGAATTACTTCTCATTGTTTCACAAGGGACATTTTAAAACTTGCAGGCGGTGTTGTTATTTTGTCTGTGTGGGAAAGACCCATTCAAACTTTCCAGCTATATTAATTTTTAATTTAAATTTAATGAAATTAATTCAAATTAAAGAGGTGACCATTATCAATTTCCTTTCCTATTAGTTCCTTAATGCTTTGGCAAATTGCATTCTAAACTTCTCCTTCAATGAGCTGGATACATATTCATGGGTTTCCTAAGAAAAGATGGATTTGATCTTGATATGCTAATCCATAGCTATGGCAGCAATCAAGGAGCAGCTAGGGAGAGAAGTGCATTCTGGTATTAATTATGAATCAGGCATTAAGAACTGGTAAATAATTAAAGCTTCATGTGTCACAACACAAGTTAAGGATCAGTGTATTTTTCCATTACCAAATACATTTTGGGGGCTATTTCTAGGCCTGTTTTGATACTGCCTGATCATATACTGGCATGCAGATAGTAACTCCTTCACAGTAAGCTCATAGTACAGAATTTTGAACTTATTGAACTGCTGATATAGTTCAATTTCAGAAGCTGAGGCCCTATGTTTCGAAGAGTTTCTGGGTCATCAGCCTCTTCCTCCAAAATTTCTTCATTCATCGGGCAGGGGAGGTCTACGCAGAGGCATCACGCACACACTGGGCAGGAGGTTTTTATGCTCAAAGTGTGGTCCACAGATCAGCAGCTGATTCAAAGCCTGCTTCACCCAGGAGCTGGGTAAAATGCAGAGTTTCAGGCCCACCCTGGACCTCTTGAATCAGATCCACATTTTATTAACAGAATCCTTACATCTGAGGGTGGGATCCTCATGACCTCACTCATGTGACAAAGGAGTGTTGCTGGGGCACTTCTGAGCTTGAAGAATTTATGATTTCCAGTTTCTTTGGCTTCCTCTTCCATCATGGAAAGGAGATCTGGTCCCACTTTGGCCTTCCCAATGTTCTAACTTGCCACCGTTTCCCTCTACCCCAGCAGACTCCAAAGGGTTGGACACCGCTGAAGTTCATCTGAATGCCTTTAGGATGCCTGAAGCCATGGTCTTGGGTTTGAATCCTGGCTCTGCTCCTTGTTAGCTGTGTGATCTCCAGCAAGTCCTAACTTATTTGAGGCTCAGCTCTGAGGTGGATAGAACTGCCTGCCTCACAGAGGAGTGAATGAGACAATGTCTGTGGGGAATGATGCCTGCTATATGGCGCCGGGCAAGGTAGTCATGATGATGGTGGTAATGATGGTGATGGTGATGATGAAGGCACTGAGGGGAAGTCACTTGCAGAGGCATGAACTGATGGTCAGAAAGGGCGTGATCAACTCAATGGACAATGGAAGGATGTTTAGCAGATTCTTTAAAAAGAACCATGCATTATAATGGTCTCTGTCTGTCAGCCTACAATGGACATTAAAAGGAGAAGTTTTGGCATGGGTTTTGGGAGAACGAGAGCAGTATTCTTAGAGTGAAACTGGCCCTGAAAAGGGAGAGAAGGAGAATGTTTAAAAAAATCCAGTGTCCTCTCTGTTTGGACTTCTTCGTATCTTGACTTTCTTTGTATCAAAATGCTGCCATGGGCTTCCCTAGTGGTCCAGTGGTTACGAATTCATCTTGCAATGCAGGGGGGACCTATTCAATCCCTGATCCAGGAAGATCCCACATGCCGTGAAGCAACTAAGCCTGTGTGCCTCAACTACTGAGTCCATGCCCTAAAGCCTGTGTCCGCAACAAGAGAAGCCACTGCAATGAAGGGCCTGCACACCGCAGCGAAGAGAGCCCCCTCCACTTGTTGCAACTAGAGAAAACCCGTGTGCAGCCATGAAGACCCAGTGCACCAAAAATAAATACATAACAATATATTTTTTAAAAATGCTGTCATAATTCTGCCAAGTAAGCATTTGTGGCTTTATGAGGGTATCACCCATTTCTCTGGAGGTGAAAATAAGTACCCTTCTTGTCTGTTCTAAAATTTAAACTAATGAGGAAGAAAAAGAAAACGTACGACACTCTGAAGACTAAAAACTTCAATTTAAAAAATGTTTCCTTTATTAAGCTACTTTAAATAACCGTTTTCAGAAGACTCTGACACAATGACTGCCTGTAACAGAATTCAGCTCTCTCTTGCTTCCCCCTCCGTGGAATCCCCTTTCTTCAATTTCTCTTAGTCACTCCTGCTCCCAAGAAATATGAAGATGATATGTACGATGATAATAACTCTGGGCCTCTTCAATGTTTGAAGGAGCTGTTAGTGGGATGAAGTTAGGAAAGCAAGTGCCCAGGAATGTTTTCAACGTCCTTCCAAAACGCTGGGTGAGAAGAGTTTGGTGTTTCTCATTAACAGCAGCAGGTCTCGGGGTCACAGGCTCTGGCCCCGAAGCCCCACCAGCACGTTTGAACACAGAATGCAGGGGGCTCTTTCTTTATCATTCTCTGGAAGGCCCAGTGTGGAATGACTCATTATAGCCATGAATGACCACTATATTTTCAAAGCCAGGAAAGTCAAGAAAAGCCAAACATTAAAACAGATCTCTCATCTTAAACCTTTTCAATTTTTCAGCCCATAAGTACAGGGATCAGGACAAGAGGCCTTTCTTTTAAAACATATTTTATGTCAGGTCATGCCATATTTAACAAGCTTATTTTCTCTCATCCAGGAGGTAAGGGAGTTTTACAAGCTCCACTCAAGAAGCAATTTATAGCTAAATGTTGAAATATGTATTAGAAATAGAACCTCAAGGTCCCATTTAAATTTGGGGCATGGAGGTTGATCGAGTGTCCATTAGTTCCGAAACTTTGAACTTGGTTCCAAGATTGGTTGTTCACAGAATCTGAAGGAGTTGGTGAGGGGAGGGGACTGGAAAGAGGGGCTGCTTAAGGTCGGATGTCAGAATTTTCCTCAGCGGGCATGACTTTCTCCCTCCTGTCTCCCTGACAGCACCGTGAACCTTCGTGACTCGTACGGTGTATGGTCCTCATCTGGGGACCCAAGAGGCAGCACTGCACATTGGCTAAGGACTTGGACCTGGGAGTCAACTGCCTGGGCTTTTAAGCTGGGTCTGCCAGCTACTAGCTGTGAGAGCTTAAGCAAGATAATCTGGTCCTCAGTTCCCTTATCTGCAAAATGCAGATAACAGTAGTGCCTCTCTCATAGGGTCCTGTGCGTGCGCATGCTCAGTTTTGTGTGACTTTTTGCGACCCCAGGGATATAGCTTTACAGGCCCCTCTGTCCATGGGATTTCTCAGGCAAGAATACTGGAGCGGGTTGCCATTTCCTCTTCCAGGGAATGTTCCTGACCCAGGGATCAAATATGCGTCTCCTACTTTGGCAGGTGGGTTCTTTACCAGTGTGCCTCCTGGGAAGCCCATAGGGTCCTAGTGAGAATTAAACCAGTTAGTACATGTGGTGTGCCTAAAACAGTGTCTGGCATATAATCATCTGTATGTATTTGCTTGCTATTTCTCATCCCAGCTGCCTGACCATGAACAAGAGCAAGAATCCATCTTCATATTTTCATCACGACACATGTTGTACCATTCAGTTCACGCTCATTCCTGCCACCAACGTTTATCATGTTCCTGTGGTGGCATGTGCCCAGGTCCTGACTGCCAGGCATGATCCATGCCCTTTGGGTACATGTGCCCTTACTGGAGAGATTTGCAAGTATTGAAATAATTTTGGGTAGGAAAGTTTGGGATGCTATGAAGCACATCTCAGAGGTGCTGGTCCTAAATCTGTGGGGGTAGGCCAGGTGCTCTGGAGGGAAGTGAGGGCTTGGCAGAGTCCTTAGGATAAATAGATGAAGAGCAGGGAGAGTTCTGGGTGAAGGGAAGCGTGGGTGAGGAGTCATTCAAGAATAATTGTGGAATGAAAGGAGAAGTTGTCTGGCTTTTGAGAAGGTAGGGGACCTCAACATCTTAAATTGTTTTGGTTGAAACAGGAATGCCTGGGCACTCCTGCTGGTCCTGCTTTCATTCCCTGAAGAAGGGTGGACAGTGGAGGAGAGCGTCCTGGAAAGAGTTCCCATCTATCCTGGAGTCCTCCCAGGATGAAGGGCTCTGGACTGAAACCATGACTCCGGCACATCTGAGCACTTTATGAAGCATTTTGCTTCTTCCTTCTCTTTTCCTTTCTTGGTTGTGAAATAGTCATGCATTTCTTGTGGTGAAAAGTTAAGACACATTAGTGTATCAGCAATTCTATCTGCAAGGTCCATTTCCGGAAACCTAGTTTCTTGTAGACATATCTCAGTACACTAGCGTAAGTCAATGGGATCTTTCCCAAGAGCCAGCACTGGGGCTTTGGCCTGAAAGCTCTTCACAACAGCCAAGAACCCAAAGAGCAAACCAAATCACCCCTGGTATTCTGTTCTTGTAGCATCACTGCTTGTCCAGGGAAAGCCAGGTGATGAACAGCAAAACCTGGGGGCCAGAAGAATCACACAATTTGCTCAATGGATTTCCTACTGGTTGGGTATTTATCCATCCTTTCCTACTCATTTTTAACAAGCAGTATTATCTCCTACAAAATACGGGTATAAGACTGACTTTTAAGGATGCTGCTATGAGCAAACATCCCCCCAAACCAGCTAAAACTTGACTTTGGTTTTCCTGGAGAAACTACTTAACTTATATTTGCCCTTCTTGGAGGTGACATTGGGCAGCCATCTGTATGAAATGATATGTGAGGCCAAAAATGCTTCCCTTTGCTTTCGGCTGCCATTGTGCCTAAAATTCTAACCATTAGTCTCATTCAAAAATTTCAATTAAACAACCACTGAGCACTCATTATATGAAGGAAATGCATTGATTGTGAGGAAGTGGGAAAAATAGACACAATCTCTATTATATAGAGTATAGAACCCATTGAGGGAAAGATGAATATGCAAATAACTAACCATACTATACTTCATCATATGTCAAGAGAAGAGCGCAAATGATATACTGCAGAGGATCAAAGCTAGAAAAGATGTAATCTTAGTTGCTTTCTTATACATATCTTAAAAGGCATTAAAATGCTCCATCCTTCTAAACTTTGTGATGTCTCTAGCAATTTATCTTTATAATAGTGGGAGACATTTTGGCTGCCGATGAACAAATAATTCATTGCAAAGAAAACATAGGTCAAGCCTCCTTCCTTGTCCTGCCCAGACTTGGCATTTTAAAACTCTGCCATCTTTTATTTATTTATTTATTTTGGCTGTGTTGAGTGTTCATCGTGATGCGTTGGCTTTCTCTAGTTGGGCTTGGTTGCCCCATGGCATGTGAAATCTAAGTTATCTCAAACAAGGATTGAACCAACTGAGTCCCCTGCATTGGAAGGTGGATCCTTAACCAGTGGATCCACCAGTTGTTCAATTGATCAATCATGTCTGACTCTTTGCAACCCCATGGACTGCAACATTCAGGCTTTCCTGTCCTTCATTATCTCCTGGAGTTTGCTCAAACTCATGTCCATTGAATTGATGTTGCCATCCAACCATCTCATCCTCTGTCATCCCCTTCTCCTCCTGCTTTCAGTCTTTCCCAGCATCAGGGTCCTTTCCAGTGAGTCAGCTCTTTGCATCAGGCGGCCAAAGTATTGGAGTTTTCAGGGAAGTCCCTGAAACTTTGCCGTCTCTGAAGGGAGCTTTCCTCCCATCAGGACTGCTTGTGGGTACCATCCCTCCACTCCCGCAGAGCTTCACCCCTACCCTCTTCTGTCCTCCTCACTGTGTCTTCATAAGATGAAGCTGACCAATCTTTGAACTGAAAGATGGTGGGATTAAATTAAAAAATTGAATGGCTAGTCATTTAAAAGCTGCCAAGAACAAGAAGTAGAACACTTCCAAACTCTCATCAGGTCCCTCACTGGGAAGTTCTGGCGATGGCCAAAGGTGAGCCAGTCCTGGCCTCCATTCCCTTGAGAGCAGTGTCAGTAGCCCTTGTCAGGATACAGCACCTTTCTCTGAAGATAAATCCTTGACTGAGTTGGAAGCTCAGCTGTACTTCCTGCCCTTTGAGAACTGGGTCCCCTTGACTCTCAGTAACCTTTTCAGCTTTTCACTCAAAGTGTTCAATAGCTTTCCATTAGTGTTTCTGACCCTGGAGGAAGCAGAAGAGATGAGAGAAGGTGAGTGGGGTGATAGATACTTCAGCATCACCCAAAGGTAAATGGTTATTTCATATATGGGATCCAGGAGAGAGATTCACTCACAATGTACACATTTCCCTCAGACAAGTGAGTGACAGCATTGCTCTCTGGAGGGGACGGAGGGGGCTGTCAGCACTTTGAGAATTAGCCTCTTTCTGTCTTCCTTTCTACAAAGAAGAAAATGTCCTTAGAACAAATCTCTCCCAAGAGAACTTTCTAGAACAAATGAACATGTACAGTGACTTTCCCCCCAAAAGTCTACATTTTTCTTTTTATGGTGAGTTTATCATTCTGCAGAATGTAGGAGGTAGGACAAGAGTGCATAGTGATTTCTCAAGTGGAGGCAACATCAAGATGAGATAAGGGGTGGGTTTTACACACCAGCTCTCTGCTCCACTGGCTCGTGTGTTTAATGTTTGGAAGATGGCCTCAGCATCGTTGAGGAAGTGTGCAGAGCAGGCGCACAGTGGTGGCAGTGCCTCAGCACAGCCTGCACGTGCCCTGTACTTGCTCAGTCTCCTCAGCCGTGTCTGACTCTCTGTGGCCTCATGGACTGTAGCCCTCCAGGCTCCTCTGTCCATGAGATTCTTCAGGTGAGAACACTGGAGTGGATTGCCATGCTGCCTCCAGAGGATCTTCCCAACCAAGGGATCGAACCTGCATCTCTTATGTCTCCTGCACTGGCAAGTGGGTTCTTTACCACTAGCACCACCTGGGGAGCCCCTGGGCCTGGGATAATCTCATCTGGCAGGAAAGAAACCAGACAGTAGAATAACATGGCTCTCAGGGAACATGGAAATAACCGCATCTTGGTTCTCTAGTTGGGAACCACTTAGGCTGTGTCCTGGAGGAGGGTTTTAATAGCTTTTTACGGACTTCTTCCTTCAACTCCCTCTTATGTCTCTTCATAAAGTCATACTCACCTTTTATTGTTTATTTATTGATTTATCTGCTGCACTGCAAACCGTATGTAGACTTTGCTTTGTAATAGTTTCTTTTAAAGATAACACATGGCACACTGGATGGGAGGGGAGTTCGGGGGAGAATGGATACATGTAAATGTATGGCTGAGTCCCTTCCCTGTTGACCTGAAACTATCACAACATTGTTAATTAGCTCTACCCCAATACAAAATAAGAGTTAAAAATATAAATAACAACAAAAAATAGCATTTGTTTAAAAATGATCAAAGTTACAAATGAACTTATCTATAAAGCAGAAACAGACTCACAGACTTAGAGAATCAACTTATGATTACTTGGCGGGGAAAGGTGAGGGGGAAAGAATAGACTGGGAGTTTGGGATGGGCATGTACATCTTGAGATAACTCTTAAGATGGCAGGCAGAAGGATGTGCGCTCATCTTCTGCGAGAAGTCCAAAATCACAACTTGCTGCCATCAACAGGAGAATGTTGGATCCCACCAAAAGAAAGATATCCCACATCCAAGAGCAAAGGAAAAGCCCCAGCAAGATGGTAGGAGGGGTGAAATCGTGTTTAGAATCAAACCCCTTACCTGCCAGAGACTCTGGGAGGTCTCAAGCAAATCCTTGTGTGCACCAGGACCCAGAGACCCCACGGAGACTGAGCCAGACTTGGCTTTAAGTGTCTGAGTGTCTCCTGCAGAGGTGTGGGTCAGCAGTGGACTGCAGCAGGGGCTCTGGGTGTGGCATAAGGCCTCTTGGAGGAGGTCGCCGTGAACCCCACCATAGAGCCGCAGAGCAGACGGCCCACAAAGTGCGGAACAATTATACCAAAGAAGTTCTAGCACTGTTAAGACAGTGCTAGGAACCACAACAGATTTCCCAATCTGGGGATCTGGCAACCCCCAAGAATTTGACTTTGGAAGCCAGTGGGATTTGATTAGAGAACTTACACAGGACTGGGGAAACAGACTCTTGGAGGGCACAAACAGAACACATATGCACCAGGACCCAGGAGAAGGGAGAAGTGACCCCACAAGAGACTGACCCAGACTTGCTGGTGGGTGTCCAGAAGTCTCCAGCAGAGGCATGGGCTGGCGGAGGCCTGCTACAGGGCCGGGGGCACTGAGTGCAGCAGTGGGTGCATGGGACCTTTGGAAGGAGGCCGCCGTTATCTTCATTGCCTCCACCGCAGCTTGGCCAGGTCAGACAACAGGGAGGGCACACAGCCCCGCCCATCCACAGAAAACTGGATTAAAGATTTACTGAGCATGGCCCTGCCTATCAGAACAAGACCCAGTTTCCCCCATAGTCAGTCTTTCCCATCAGGAAGCTTCCATAAGCCTCTTACCCAAGAGTTGAGAAATAGCTCCAGAAAGAATGAAAGAGATAGAACCAAAGTGAAAGCAATGCCGAGTTATGGATGTGACTGGCAATGGAAATAAAGTCCAATGCTGTAAAGAGCAATATTGCATAGGAATCTGGAATGTTATATTCATGAATCAACGTAAGTTAGAAGTGGTCAAACAGGAGATGGCAAGAGTCACATTTTAGGAATCATATAACTAAACTGGACTGGAATGAGCGAATTTAGTTCAGATGACAATTATATCTGCTACTGTGGACAAGAATCCCTATGAAGAAATGGAGTAGTCCTCACAGTCAATAAAAGAGTCTGAAATGCAGTAGTTGATTGCAATCTCAAAAATGATGGAGTGATCTCTGTTCATTTCCAAGGCAAACCATTCAATACCACAGTAATCCAAGTCTATGCCCCAACCACTCATGCTGAAGAAGTTGAAGTTGAACGGTTCTATGAAGATCTACAAGACCTTCTAGAACTAACACCCAAAAAGCAGTCCTTTTCATCATAGGGGACTTGAATGCAAAAGTAGGGAGTCAAGAGATACCTGGAGTAACAGGCAAATTTGGCATTGGAGTACAAAATGAAGCAGGCAAAGGCTAAGTTTTGCCAAGAGAACACACTGGTCACAGCAAACACCCTCTTCCAACAACACAAGAGAAGACTCTACACATGAACATCACCAGATGGTCAACACCGAAATCAGATTGATTATATTCTTTGTAGCCAAAGATAGAGAAGCTGTATACAGTCAGCAAAAACAAGACCAGGAGCTGACTGTGGCTCAGACCACGAACTCCTTATTGCCAAATTCAGACTTAAATTGAAGAAAGTAGGGAAAACCACTAGACCATTCAGGTATGACCTAAATCAAACCCCTTACAATTATTCAGTGGAAATGACAAATAGATTCAAGGGATTAGATCTGATAGACAGAGTGCCTGAAGAACTAGGGATGGAAGTTCGTGACTTTGTACAGGAGACACGGATCAAGACAACCCCCAAGAAAAAGAAATGCAAAAAGGCAAAATGGTTGTCTGAGGGGGCCTTACAAATAGGTGTGCAAAGAAGAGAAGTGAAAGGCAAAGGAGAAAAGAAAAGATATACCCATTTGAATGCAGAGTTCGAAAGAATAGCAAGGAGAGATAAGAAAGGCTTCCTCAGTAATCAGTGCAAAGAAATAGAGGAAAACAATAAAATGGGAAAGACTACAGATCTCTTCAAGAAAATTAGAGATATCAAGGGCAAAGATGGGCACAATAAAGGACAGAAACAGTATGGACCTAACAGAAGCAGAAGATATTAAGAAGAGGTGGCAAGAATACACAGAAGAACTACACAAAAAAGATTTTCATGACTCAGATAATCATGATGCTGTGATCACTCACCTAGAGCCAGACATCCTGGAATGTGAAGTCAAGTCAGCCTTAGGAAGCATCACTATGAATAAAGCTAGTGGAGGTGATGGAATTCCAGTTGAGCTATTTCAGATCCTAAAAGATGATGCTGTGAAAGTGCTGCACTCAATATGCTAGCAAATTTGAAGATTTAGCAGTGGCCGCAAGACTGGAAAAGGTCAGTTTTCATTCCAATCCCTAAGAAGGGCAATGCCAAAGAACGTTCAAAGTATCACACAACTGCACTCATCTCACATGCTAGCAAAGTAATGCTCAAAATTCTCCAAATCAGGCTTCAACAGAACATGAACTGTGAACTTCCAGATGTTCAGGCTGGATTTGGAAAGGCAGAGGAACCAGAGAACATATTGCCAACATCCGTTGGACCATAGAAAAAGTAAGAGAATTCCAGAAAAACATCTGCTTCTGCTTTATTGACTATGCCAAAGCCTTTGACTCTGTAGGTCATAACTAACTGGAAAATTCTTCAAGAGATGGGAATACCAGACCACCTGACCTGCCTCTTGAGAAATCTGTATGCAGGTCAGGAAGCAACAGTTAGAACTGGACATGGAACAACAGACTGGTTTCAAATAGGGAAAGGAGTACTTCAAGGCTGTATATTGTCACCCTGCTTATTTAACTTCTATGCAGAGTACATCAGGAGAAATGCCATGTTGGATGAAGCACATGCTGGAATCAAGGTTGCTGAGAGAAATATCAATAACCTCAGATATACAGATGACACCACTCTTATGGCAGAAAGTGAAGAGGAACTCACGAGCCTCTGGATGAAAGTGAAAGAGGAGAATGAAAAAGTTTGCTTAAAACTCAACATTTAAAAAAATGAAGATTGTGTCATCCAGTTCAGTCACTTCTTGGCATATAGATGGGGAAACAATGGAAACAGTGACAGGCTTCATTCTCTTGGGCTTCAAAATCACTGCAGATGGTGATTGCAGCCATGAAATTAAAAGACGCTTGTTCCTTGGAAGAAAAGCTATGACCAACCCAGATAGCATATTAAAAAGCAGAGACATTACTTTGCCAACAAAGGTCCATCTAGTCAAAGCTATGGTTTTTCTAGTAGTCATGTGTGAGAGTTTGATAATAAAGAAAGTTGAAGGTGGAAGCACTGATGCTTTTGAACTGTGGTGTTGGAGAAGACTCTCAGCAGTCCCTTGGACTGCAAGGAGATCCAACCAGTCCATCCTAAAGGAAATCAGTCCTGAATATTCACTGGAAGGACTGATGCTGAAGCTGCAGCTGCAATACTTTGTGGCTACCTGATGCAAAGAACTGACTTGTTGGAAAAGACCCTGATGCTGGGAAAGACTGAAGGCAGGAAAAGAAGGGGACGACAGAGGATGAGATGGTTGGACAGCATCACCGACTTGATGGACATGAGTTTGAACAAACTCCAGGAGTTAGTGATGGACAGGGAGGCTTGGCGGGCTGCAGTCCATGGGGTCACAAAGAGTCAGACACGACTGAGCAACTGAACGGAACTGATGTACACACTGCTATATTTAAAACGGATATCCAACAAGGACCTACTGTATTGCACAAGGAACTCTGCTCAATGCTATGCGCAGGCTGGATGGGAGGGGCGTTCACGGGAGAATGGATGCATGCATATGACTGAGTTGCTCTGCTGTGCACCTGGAACCATCACATTGTTAATCGGCTATACTCCAATATAAAATAGAACGATCAAAAAATCAAAGAAGTACGTATATGGACCTGATGGAAAACAATCCCTGAGAAAAGAACTGCTGTCCACTCACAACCACCCCTCAGTCCATCTCACAGAGGCAACCACTTTGAACACTTTCAGCTGCTTCTTTGAAGAGTTATTCACTGGTTTTTCAACTCTGTGTGCACGTGTGCTCAGCTGTGTCCGACTCTTTGTAACCTCACAGACTGTAGACTTTCAGGTTTTTGTGTCCTTAATACCCCCGCAAGAATACTGGAGTGGGTTGCCATTTCCTCCTCCAGGAGATCTTCCTGACCTAGGGATCAAATCTGAGTCTCCTGCATCTGCAGGCAGATTCTTTCCCACTGTACCACCTCAACTCTAGACATTATCTATTGTTTATTATGATCATCTACCTCTCACACTCTACTCTCCATTCCTTCCTCCTCCATCCTTCAAAGAATTATTTTTTAGTTATAGCAGGGATGATTTATTATGAGTAATATTTGAATAGCTTACGCTTCAGAGCCAAGTGACATGATTACATTTTCTTTCTTCAACAGCTATTTTTTTGGGAAGAATTTATTTTGTTTTTTAAATAGTAAAATGGAGAGATACAGTTATACAATGAAATGATGGGCTTTCCAGGTGGCGCTAGTGGTAAAGAACTCTCCTGCCAATGTAGGACATAAGAGACGCAGGTTTGATCCCTGGGTTGGGAAGACCCCCTGGAGGAGGGCGTGACAACCCACTCCAGTCTGGACAGAGGAGCCTGATGGGCTATAGCCCATGGGGTCACATGGAGTCAGACGCGACTGAAATGACTTAGCGTGCACACACGCACAATGAAATCACAATGAATGAACTACACATACATGCAACGAAGTGGGTTAATTTCACCAAAAAATTGTAAGAAAAAGAGCTATGACCAAAAAATGCAATTCAAAAAGAGGAAAAGCAAATCATATTGTTTTGGAATCCGTACACAGGTGACAAGACATAGGAGGAAGGCAGTGAAATGATTATCATAAACCAACATAGTGATTACTTACAGTGAGGAGGAAAGGACTCCAGTCTAGAAGGGGACGCAGTTTCTGTGATGCTAGTAACATTCTATTTCTTGAACTGGATGGTTCCAGAGAAATGTCTTGTGTCCTTTTCTGTATACATGTCCTACTTCACATTTTAAAAAATATGAAGGTATGGTCAGGATAAACATCACTCTGTACAGAAGAACATGGCAAGAGAAAAACACAGTTATGCTGACTGGTTCAAAGCTATGAACCTGAAAGTGAGGTTCAGGCTCCCCGGCAACATATCTCCCTGGTCCATCTGCCCATCTACTCTCCTAGGATAATGTTTGATACCTGTCTGTCCTTAAACCTGCAACACCTCCTCCTCTGTCTGCGTCTTTCAGTTGATGACTGTGTTTCCTCCTTCACTGAGAACAAGGAAAGTATACTTCCACAGCCTGACCACAATAACACTACCAGGATTTGGCACCCACATATTCTACTTACCTTAGCTCAACTCTGCACACTCCTATTTAAGGCCAACCTACCTACGTGTACACCAGATCCCATGCCTTCTTGCCTTTGCAAAGAATACTATAGCAATTCTCCCACCTATTGGGCTTTGCAGGTGGTGCAGTGGTGAAGAATCTGTCTGCCAGTGTAGGAGATGCCTCAGGGTTGATCTCTGGGTCAGGAAGATCTCTGGGAGGAGGAAATGGCAACACACTCCAGGATTCTTGCCTGAAAAATCCCAAGGACAGAAGAGTCTGAAAGCCTACAGTCCATGGAGTCTCAAAGAGTTGGGCACGACTTTTCTGCTTTATTGACTATGCCAAAGCCTTTGACTGTGTGGATCACAAGAAACTGTGGAAAATTCTGAAAGAGATGGGAATACAGACCACCTGACCTGCCTCTTGAGAAATCTGTATGCAGGTCAGGAAGCAACAGTTAGAACTGGACATGGAACAACAGACTGGTTCCAAATAGGAAAAGGAGTACGTCAAGGCTGTATATTGTCACCCTGCTTATTTAACTTCTATGCAGAGTACATCATGAGAAACGCTGGGCTGGAAGAAACACAAGCTGGAATCAAGATTGCTGGGAGAAATATCAATAACCTCAGATATGCAGATGACACCACCCTTATGGCAGAAAGTGAAGAGGAACTAAAAAGCCTCTTGATGAAAGTGCAAGAGGAGAGTGAAAAAGTTGACTTAAGGCTCAACACTCAGAAAATGAAGATCATGGCATCTGGTCCCATCACTTCATGGGAAATAGATGGGGAAACAGTGGAAACAGTGTCAGACTTTATTTTTGGGGGCTCCAAAATCACTGCAGATGGTGAGTACAGCCATGAAATTAAAAGACGCTTACTCCTTGGAAGAAAAGTTATGACCAACTTAGATAGCATATTCAAAAGCAGAGACATTACTTTGCTGACTAAGGTCCGTCTAGTCAAGGCTATGGTTTTTCCTGTGGTCATGTATGGATGTGAGAGTTGTACTGTGAAGAAGGCGGAGCACCGAAGAATTGATGCTTTTGAAGTGTGGTGTTGGAGAAGACTCTTGAGAGTCCCTTGGACTGCAAAGAGATCTAACCAGTCCATTCTGAAGGAGATCAACCCTGGGATTTCTTTGGAAGGAATGATGCTGATGCTGAATCTCCAGTACTTTGGCCACCTCATGCAAAGAGTTGACTTATTGGAAAAGACTCTGATGCTGGGAGGGATTGGGGGCAGGAGAAGAAGGGGACAACAGAGGATGAGATGGCTGGATGGCATCACCGACATGATGGACGTGACTCTGAGTGAACTCTGGGAGTTGGTGATGGACAGGGAGGCCTGGCGTGCTGCGATTCATGGGGTCGCAAAGAGTCAAACACGACTGAGCGACTGAACTGAACTGAAGCATACACGCATACATCAGTTGGCTTTCTTTTATCTGATATTGTTTGCTCTTTCCTATTCCAAGTCTTCAGGGATACTTGGCATCCAAACAATGCCTGAGTCTCCTCTCCCTTCCTCAGTTTTCCACGTGATTCCCCCATTAGTGACTAATTCACTGGGAACAGCAAACTTCATGAGGGATGCCATGCTTTATATCTACGTAGACCTCTCACATTGTCTGGTGCATAGTGAGCATTCCTTAAATATTTGGGACTGAACCAGTGACTGTATTTTCACAGAATGTGGAACAAAAGAAGTTTCAGGCTTTCTGTGCTGGAGTGAAATGACTTTCAAATGTTAAGTGCGGCCATATAAGTTTTTGAATCCACCAGTTTCCTTTCTCCTTGCCATTACATTTTACTTTCACGTTCACCTTGTAAAAATTCACTCCTCCCCAAGTGTAACCTGAATTGAAATCAGAAAGTAGGTAGGGTAGGTGTTGTCAGTCATATAAAAAGGTTAGTTATGATGACTGAAGTCTGGATAAGAAATCGCTGTTACTTATTCAATAACAATGCACCATTTTCTCACCCAAGCAAGCTACTTTTACTTATTTGTTATTGTGACTTTACTTTGATTTTTGTTGTGATTTTTAACTACAAACTCTGTGCAGTTTCTGCTATAGGGCCTCCGGCACTAGCTGGTCCCTCTGCCTGGAATTTTCTTCCTATTACCTCTTCCTCCTTCTCCCAACACACCTGCCTGGATCTTGCCTCTTCTTTTCTCATAGCTCAGCTCTGTCATCACCGACCAGACCATTTCGATTTCACACTTGCACAACCCAGGTATCAATAGCACTTATCTCCATCATAGTTGAACTTCGATCGAGTGATTCTTGAATTAATGACTGTCTCCCCTGCTAGACTACAAGCTTTTGAGTGTGGGACCCTGTTCTGCCTTCTTGTTCACTCCAATTTTCTGCATGGAGCTTGCAGATACTCAGCTATACCACTGAAACTTTCCTCATGATTTAATTTTTCGTTAATAAGAGTTTCATGACTTTAAACTTCTAAAAATTTCCTTTCTAAAAATAATTTTCAAAAATTGACTTTGGGGCTGAGTGAAGGATTGTAAGGGGAAAGTAGGATTAGGAAATCTAGATTAGTAAGTTATTAGCAATCCAAGAAATTTCATTAGCTTTTTTTTTTTTTTTTTGAGGAGTGTTCTCTAAAGTGGAGGTGCTCTCATTAGGTATGAAAAGAAAATATGAAAACATCTATGCATAATTATTTAAAATATTTGTTGCTCAGTTAGCCAGGTCCAACTCTCTGAAACCCCATGGAATGCAGCACACCAGGCTTCCCTGTCCTTCATATGTCCTGGAGTGTGCTCTAACTCATGTCCACTGAGTTGATGATGCATCCAACAGTCTTATCCTCTGTCATCCCTTTCTCCTGCTTTCAATATTTCCCAGCATCAGGATCTTTTTCAATAAGTCAGTTTTTAATATGGTCTATTATAATACTTCATCTATTATCATGGGTATTCAAGTCTTTCTACATGAGTGAATTTTCTAGATAACAAATGTTTATTCCACTTAGCACCATTTCTAGATGTACTATATTTTACAAAATATTTTGTCTTTTCCTCCTCTTTATACTGTCTCTTGGTGCAAACTGTTCTTAATTTAAGCTTTCAAATTAACTTCAAATAAAACATCTTTCTTTTCTGTAGTTTGTACCTTGTATGTCTTAAGAAATCTTCTTTACCCTGAGATCATAAAGATATTTTTCAGTATTTTCCTTTGTATATTTCATAAGTTTGCCTCCTGCATTTAAGTTTTTAATTGACCTTGATTTGGAATGAATTTTGAAGGGTGATGTGAGGAAGGCTCCAAAATGATATCAAATTGTTCTAACATCAGAAAAGCCCATCCTTTCTCAACTTGTCTGTAATTCTATTTCAGTCTTAAATGCAGCATCCATTTATACGAGTTGGCTTCTTTCTGGGCTCTTGAATTTGCTCTGTTGGTATACTTGTTTATTCCAATGTTATTGCCACACAGGTGGATGTGAGTTCACCGTGAAGAAGTTTAACCTTCAGCGCCCTTCATTGACATGGATCCTTGAATCAGAATTTGTAACCGTCCATTATTTTCTTTAGAAGGTATTCAAATTGTGTGAACTTGAGTAGCCTGGTCCACTCTTGAGTGCAATGTTACTTTCTGCAGTTTTATAATAATTCTTGTTGTGTGGGACATCAAGTCCCTTCACTCTGTACTTCTGGAATGTCTTGCCCATTTGGGGCCTTTGCTTTTCTGTAAGCAATTTAGAATCAGCTTCTCAGCTTCCATACTAATACTGCAGTATTTAGAGTGGAATTACATCACAGCTATAAATCAATTTGGGAAGCATCGACGTCTTTGCAATATTGGGTTCCTCACTCATGAACATGGTATGTCTCTCCATTTATTTAGCTCTTCAGTCATGTCTTTCAATAGAATTTTATAATTTTTTCATGAAGACTTTGCATATCTTTTGTTAAATTTATTCCTACTACTCCACATCTTTGGAGAATATTATAATGTCGACCCCACTCTTAACAAGTCAGCCTTAGGGATTCCCTGGTGGCTCAGGCAATAAAGAGTCTGTCCTCAATGTGGGAGACCTGGGTTCAATCCCTGGCTCAGGAAGACCGCTTGGAAAAGGAAATGGCTACCCACTCCAGTATTCTTGCCTGGAAAATCCCATGGATGGAGGAACCTGGCGGGCTATAGTCCATGGGGTTCGAAAGAGTCGGAAGCGACTGAGTGACTTTACTTTCACCTTTAACAAAACTATTTTTTATCATCTTTTAAAAAATTGTATTTTCTAAGTGTTGTTGAAGATGTATAGAAATGCAATTAACTTTTGAAGACTGACTTGATGTATTAGTGGCTTTGTTATAAGGGACTTCCTTGATAGTTCAGTTGGTAAATGATAAATGCAGGAGACCCTGGTTCAATTCCTGGGTTGGGAAGATTTGCTGGAGAAGGGATAGGCTACCCACTCCAGTATGAAGTCCTGGAGACTTCCATCTGTATAGCCCATGGGGTCTCACAGAGTCGGACACTACTGAGTGACAGAACTTTTAGAAAGTTCTAGTAACTCAGATTTTGGGGAGCTATCCTATGTTGGTATTGTCCGTGTTGTTTCTTTTTCTAACCTAACTCCCTCTTCTGCCCATCCCTCCATCACTGTATCCCTCCTTCCTGCCCGCCCTCCCTCTCTCCATCCATCTTTCTCTCTCTACCTCCCACCCACCCTCCTCCCCTCTTTCGTTCTCCCCTTCCCTCCATTGGTTCTTTCCTTCCCTCCTTCCCTCCATTCTTGTTTTATTACGCTACCTAAGGTCATCACGACAGTGTTGAACAGATGATAGACACCTTGTTTTCTTATTTTAAAGCAGCTTTATTGAGACATAATTCACATACCATACCATTCATTTCTTTAAATTGTATCATTCAAGCTTTCAGTATATTCAAAAAATGATGGAACCATACCACAATTTAATTTTAGAACATTTTTTGTTGTGCCCCAAAGAAATCCTGTGTTTATTACCAGCTACCATGCTTTTTCTTATTTTATCTATTAATGTGGTGAAAGTGAAAGTCACTCAGTCGTGTTCTTAGTGACCCCATGGACCATACAGTCCATGGAATTCTCCAGGCCAGGATACTGGAGTGGGTAGCCTTTCCCTTCTCCAGGGGATCTTCCCAACTCAGGGATCGAACCCAGGTCTCCTACACTGCAGGTGGATTCTTTACCAGCTGAGCCACAAGAATGGTAAAGTAGATTAAATTGATTCTCTAAAGTTAAACCAGACTTTCAGTCCTGGCCTACATCCAATTTGTTCATGACATATTTTTCTTTTTATATGTGACTGGATTTTATTTGATAATATTTTATTTAGTTATTTTGCATCTCTGCTCACGAATGAAATTGAGTCTGTAATTTTCTTTTCTCAAACTGTTCTTGTCAGATTTTAGAACTGAGGTTGTGCTGCCAGCCTCTTACATTTAGTTGGAGGGTATTCTCTCTTTTGCTTGTCTATTGGGTAGGTTTTTGTAAAATTAACATACTTTGCTCCTTAAATGTTTGGTAGAATTTGTTGGCAAAATCCTTTATTTTTCTGTAGAGGAAGATTTTTAACTGTTGATTCAGGTGTTTTAAAAAGAGATTTAAGATTATTCTAGTTTTCTATTTCTAGGAATTTTGTAGGAATTTTTCATCTTATTTAAGTTTTCAAATTTTTGGCATGGAGTTGTTCATAGTATTGTTATTATTTTTAAAAATTCTGCTGCATGTTACATCTTATTTTTATTCCTATTGTGCCTTCTTTTTTTCTTTATCAATATTGCTGCCGTCTGTCAATATTATTGTTCTTTGAAGAAATCCAACTTGTGGCTTTGTTAATAATCCCTATTGTCTTGACTCTCCCAGGGATGAAATCTTGGTTGTCCCAGTTCCCTATTTTCCTGAGCAATGCAACAATGTGTATCCTCAAACATGTCCCCTTATGAACCTATGTAAGAAGTTGCCTGGGATGAATATTTAAGAGCAGAATTTCTGGGCTGGAGGAAATACACATATCTAGTTTGAGTGAGCAGGTGTGATTTCTCTCACTGGTCCACAACCTCACCAGCAGTGAATGGTGCGTGCGTTCTGAGGCACTTTAGTCGTGTCCGACTCTTTGCAACCCTGTGGACTGTAGCCCACCAGGCTCCTCTGTCCATGAGATTCTCCAGGCAAGAATACTAGAGTGGGGTGCCTTGTCCTCCAGAGAATCTTCCCAACCCAGGGATGTCACCTGCACCTCTTACGTCTCCCGCTTTGGCAGGTGGGTTCTTTACCACTGGTGCCACCTGGGAACCCTGGCAGTGAATGGGGATGCTTGCACTTCTACATCCCCACCTAGTGCTTGAGTTCATCCACCTTTCCAATTTCTAACAGTCTCTTTTTATGGTTTTTAAAATTAATTTATTTTAATTGGAGGCTAATTACTTTACAATATTGTGGTGGTTTTTGCCCTACATTGACATGAATCAGCCATGGGTGTACATGTGTCCCCCCATCCCCAACCCCCCCCCCCCCCCCCACCCGCCTCCCTCCCCACCCCATCCCTCTGGGTCATCCCAGTGCACCAGCTTTGAGTGCCCTGCTTCACGCATCGAACTTGGACTGGTGATCTGTTTCAGTCGAACTTGGACTGGTGATCTGTTTCACATACGGTAATATACATGTTTCAGTGCTATTCTTTCAAATCATCCCACCCTTGGCTTCTCCCACAGAGTCCAAAAGTCTGCTCTTTATGTCTGTGTTTCTTTTGTTTCTTGCACATAGGGTCATCATTACCATCTTTCTAAATTCCATATATATGCATTAATATACTGTATTGGTGTTTTCCTTTCTGACTTACTTCACTCTGTATAATAGGCTCCTTTAAAAAAACAACTTTTTATTTATTTATTTTTCTCTAGGCAAAAAACTTTATTAACCTTTGTTTCAAACTTTATCCCCAGGCGTCCTCAGCTTAATTAGCTTGCAAGAATGAATTGTGTATGAGCAAAAGCTGAAAAGAGCTGCAGTGTCCAGGGGCTTGGGATTCAAAATATTAATGATCTAGATTTTATCAGATCCATAGACAAAATTTTAAACAGCAGTCATCATATGAAATAGCAGTCACTCTCTTTGAAGAAGAGTTTTATCTTCTTCAGAAGATGACTCAATTCAGATTGCTTTGTTCTTGGAAGACTCTTCAAAATTCTCCACGAGATCTGGAACTTCATCAGCGTCCTCTCCAGTAGTGAGTGGTGCTTTTCCACCCCCAGATTATTTGGGGAAAACTTCACTCACGCTCCTTAAACGGATCAGATGACCTTTGCCACCTGGTTTACGATGCAAGGTAGCATTTCTTCAGCTGCTTTGTCTCAGCGTGGACTGTAATGGTGGAAGTGTCTGTTGCCAGAGATGCCTAAACTTCAGAGTGGGACTGGAAGAAACACAAGCTGGAATCAAGATTGCTGGGAGAAATATCAATAACCTCAGATATGCAGATGACACCACCCTTATGGCAGAAAGTGAAGAGGAACTAAAAGCCTCTTGATGAAAGTGCAAGAGGAGAGTGAAAAAGTTGGCTTAAAGCTCAACACTCAGAAAACGAAGATCATGGCATCTGGTCCCATCACTCCATGGGAAATAGATGGGAAACAGTGGAAACAGTGTCAGACTTTATTTTGGGGTGCTCCAAAATCACTGCAGATGGTGACTGCAGCCATGAAATTAAAAGACACTTATTCCTTGGAAGAAAAGTTATGACCAACCTAGATAGCATATTGAAAAGCAGAGACATTACTTTGCCGACTAAGGTCTGTCTAGTCAAGGCTATGGTTTTCCCTGTGGTCATGTATGGATGTGAGAGTTGTACTGTGAAGAAGGCTGAGCACCGAAGAATTGATGCTTTTGAAGTGTGGTGTTGGAGAAGACTCTTGAGAGTCCCTTAGACTGCAAGGAGATCCAACCAGTCCATTCTGAAGGAGATCAGCCCTGGGATTTCTTTGGAAGGAATGATGCTGAAGCTGAATCTCCAGTTCTTTGGCCACCTCACGCGAAGAGTTGACTCATTGGAAAAGACCCTGATGCTGGGGAGGGATTGGGGGCAGGAGGAAAAGGGGACGACTGAGGATGAGATGGCTGGATGACATCACTGACTCGATGGACGTGACTCTGAGTGAACTCCGGGAGTTGGTGATGGACAGGGAGGCCTGGTGTGCTGCGATTCATGGGGTCGCAAACAGTCGGACACGACTGAGCGACTGAACTGAACTGAACTGAAAGTGGACCAATGTTCCTTGGTTTGTGACCACATTCACCTCTTGAATATGAGTTGATTTTACTTCTAACTTCTTTTTTTTCCCTTAGTTTTTTGAATGTTGAGTTTTTAAAAAAATTTATTTATTTTAGTTGGAGACTAATTACTTTACAATATTGTGGTGGTTTTTGCCATACATTGACACGAATCAGCCATGGGTGCACATGTGTCCCCCATCCTGAACCCTGCTCCTACCTCCCTCCCCATCCCATCCCTCTGGGTCATCCCAGTGCACCAGCCCTGAGCACCTGTCTCATACTTCTAACTTCTTTAAAGAGTACTGAAGGTTTTTGTTATCTGCTGTGTTTGTTCTGTGACCCCCCTTTTTTTTTTTTCCTGTGAGAAATTGCCTTCTCATCAATGAGCACTTATGCCTGTAGTTTCTCCTGGGTCTTGATCATTTCTTTCATTTTGTTGCAGTGGAAATGGGGCTGGTGCGGGTGGGGATGGGGGTTGGGGCTTCGAGGGTTGGCTGGCACTCAGGAGGTCTTGGGCAGACCAGCTGAGATTAGGCACACACACGTGGGGGCGAAAGATGACAGCTAGCTCTAACAGCCTTAGCAGGTGTAAAGTGATAAGCATTTTTGTTTTTGTGTTATCTCATTACCAGTTGTTTCGGTACAGTTTATCAGGAGCTTGTTGTCTTTTTGTGAGTGTCTTCTGTACATTGCCTATTCAAATGCTTTGCCTGTTTCTTGCTTCTTTATGTTATTGCAGTTTCTGTCCTTTGCTTCTTGATTGGAAGGCATTTCCTGGATATTCTACATACTAAGTTTTGTCAGCTTTAGACATTACAAATATCTTCCCCTGTTTTGCTGGCTGTTTATTAATTTTTTTCAAGGGTAAATTTTGCTGAACAGAAATCTTTAAGCTTGATGTTATTATATTCATCCATTTTTGGCTAATAGTGTATGGATTTGAAGTTTTGTGTAAGTTCTTCCCAATACCAGATAAAACTTGGTTTTCTTCTAGTAACTTTATTCTATTACTTTTTATATTTACGTATTTAATTCATCTAGTGTTCATCTTTGTATGAAGTGTTCATTTATTTTCCTTTGTACAGCAAAGCAATTTTCCTAACAGCATTTACTAAGCCGTCTGTTTTTTTTTTCCTCCTGATGCTACATTTATTGCACAATAGGTTCTTGTATATGGATGAATCTGTCTCTGAGTTACTTGAGCCAAAAACATATTATTATTTTACTATAGCTTTATGTAATATTCTAGGCAAAAGACCCCCCAAAACCAAAACAATACTGGTAGAGAAGAACAAAGTTGGGGGACTGACAATACTCAACTTTAAGACTTACTGTAAAACTATAGTGATCAAGATAGTGTGGTAATGGTAACGGAATAGAACAGTAGATCAATGAAACAGACAGAGAGCCCAGAAATAGATCCACATAAATATAGCCAATTGATCTTTGGCAAAGGACTAAAAGCAGTAATGAAACAAAGTTAGTCTTTTTAACAAATGGTAATGGAACAACTGGACATCCATATGAAAAAAATAAATCTAGACATAGACCTTATACCTTCTTAAAATTAACTCATAAAGTAGCACTCATCTGCATGCACGGTGAGTCACTTCAGGTGTGTCTGACTGCATGGGTGTATGGACTGCAGCCCTCTAGGTTTCTCTGTCCATGGAGTTCTTGAGGCAAGAATATTGGTATGGGTGGCTGTGCTCTCCTCTACGGGATCTTCCCCACCCAGGGATCAACCTGAATCTCTTAGTCTACCTGTATTGGCAGGTGGGTTCTCTACCTCTGGCGCCACCTGGGAAGCCCCAAATGGCTCACAAATGTAAATATAAAATGCAAAACTATAAGACACCTAGAAAATTACATAGGAAAAACATGTATAACCTTGGGTATGGCTATGACTCTTTAGGTATAACAAAAAGGGCGTGATCCGTGAAAGAAATAATTGATAAGCTGGACTTCATTAAAATTAAACACTTCTACTCTGAAAAAGACAATGTCAAGAGGATGGAAAGATAAGCCGCAGACTAGGATAGAGTATTTGCAATCGATACATGTGATAAAGGACTGTTATTGAAACTATATGAAGAGAGATGCACCTATTAGAGTGGCCAAAATCCAGGACACAGATAACATCAAATTCTGGCAAGGTCGTGAAGCAACAGAAACTGTAATTTATTGCTGGTGGGTATGAAAAGTGCTTCAATCACTTTGGAAGACATTTTGGCAGTTTCTTAGAAAAATAAATACACTCTGATGATGTGATTCAACAATCACACTCTTTGTTGTTTACAAAGAAAGCATATTCCATTTCATTCCAACACAAAATTTTGCGCATAGACGTTTGTAGCAGCTTTATTCATAACTGCCCCAAACTTGGAGGCAATTAAACGTCCTTTTATAGATGAGTGGATAAATAAATCATGGTACCTCAAGACAATGGAATATTTTTTCAGCACTCAAATGAAATGAACTATCCACTCATGAATAGACTTGAAAGAACCTTAAGTGTGTATTACAGAGTAAGGAAGACAATTTGAAAAGGCTACCTACTGTATGTTTCCAACTATATAACATTCTGGAGAAAAAGAAACTGCGGAGATGGTGAAAAGATCAGCGGTCACCAGGGGAAAGGTGGTGAGTGGTGGGGATGAAGAGATGGAGCACGGAAGATTTTTATACAAGGAAAATACAGTGGATGATACCGTAACAATAGGTACAGGCATCCAAACTGATAGCACCTACAACACCACGAGTAAACCCAATGTAAACTATAAACTTTTAGTAATAGGATGTGTCAATATAGGTTCATCAGTTGTAATGAATATACCGCTCTGGGGGGGACTGTGAGTGTTGATCATGGGGGAAAGAACCTATGCATGTGTTGGGCAGGGTATCCATTGCTACACCTTCCCCTCAATTTTGCTATGAACCAAAGATGCTTGCTCCTTGGAAGAAAAGTTATGACAAACCTAGACAGTGTATTAAAAAGCAGATACATCACTTGGCCAACAAAGGTCTGTCTAGTCAAAGCTGTGATTTTCCAGTAGTCATGTGTGGATGTGAGAGCTGGAGCATAAAGAAGGCTGAGTGAGTGAAAGTCACTCAGTTGTGTCTGACTCTTGCGACCCCATGGACTGTAGCCTGCCAGGCTCGTCTGTCCATGGGCTTCTCCAGGCAAGAATACTGACTGGAGAGGGTTGCTATTTCCTTCTACAGGGGGATCTTCCCAAACTGGGAATCGAATCCTGGTCTCCTGAAATGCAGTCAAGAAGGCTGAGTACTGAAGAGTTGATGCTTTCGAACTGTGGTGTTGGAGAAGACTCTTGAGAGTCCCTTGGACTGCAAGGAGATCCAACCAGTCCATCCTAAAGGAGATCAGTCCTGAATACTCCTTGGAAGGACTGATGTTGAGGCTGAAACTCCAATATTTTAGATACTTGATGTGAAGAACTGACTCACTGGAAAGGACCCTGATGCTGGGAAAGATTGGGGGCGGGAGGAGAAGGGAATGACAGAGGATGAGATGGTTGGATGGCATCACTGACTCAATGGACACGAGTTTGAGCAAACTCTGGGAAATAGTGAAAGACAGGGAAGCCTGGAATGCCACAGTCCATGGGGTCGCAAAGAGTCAAATATGACTGAGCGACTGAACAACAACAAATAATTAAAAAAAAAAAAATGTGTTCTAAGTCCGGTGGATCAAACACCCCACCTCTTCTTCAAGGTCAGATTAACTATGTGTAAGTCTTTGTTTCTCCATGTAAGCTTTATTGAGTGTCTCAGAAAATCCAAATGGAAATTTGATTGAGATTATGTTGAATTTGTAGATTAGTTTGGAGGAATATTGACATCTTTGTTATATTATCCAAAACCATGAAACATCTTTCCGTATATTCAGACCATTTTCTATTTTTTATTAGAGCTTCAAATATTTCATCATTGAGCTTTTGTGTATTTCTGATTAATTTAATTCATGGAACTTTATCTTTATTGTCGCTTTTGTTAAAGGATTTTTTTTTTTTTACTATTGCTTTCATATGCTGAACTTGATTCTGTTAGTTTCTAGACAGATGATCATACCCTCTGCAAATGAAAAAGGTTTTATCTTTTCCTGTCCATTCTTAACCATACCATTTTTTCCCTTATAGTATATGGAAGAACTCTAGTTATGTTTAAAATAGTGGGGATTATGGAAACCCCTGTATTAGTTTCAGCTCTAAAGAGAACGTTTCTAATATTTCTTCATTAAGCATAGTGTTAACTGTAGGTTTGAAGATATAAATTTCCAATAAAGTAACTCCTTTCTATTTTTAAATGATATTCTTAAAAAGTCATGCATGGTTGTATTTTATGAAATGTCTTTCTTATATTGAGAATGTTTATTAATATGCTGAATTACACTGATTGATTTTTTCTAATATTAAACCATTCTTGCATTTGTGGGGGAAATCTTACTTGAAACTTAAGTATTAATGTTTGTAATACACTGTAGGACTATATTAACATTTCCATTCATGAGGAAAATGTTGTATGATTTTACATTTACATTTGCATTCAGAAGGGAAATTCTGTATGATTTTTTCCTTTTACTGTTCTCATTTGGAAATCAATATTTCATTAGTTGCCTAAAATGAACTGAGGAACTTTTTTTTTCTCTTTTCTTTGGAACAACTTGTGTAAGTTAGAATTTAGTGCTTTCTTGAAAGTTAGGTAAAACTCACTTATAAAATCATTTTTTTCCTGTCTTGAGAGGTAAATCTTTGAACACTTCATGTATTTAATATTTATTGTTTGTTCAAGTTATCTATTTCCTTTGGTACCACAAATTGCATTCAATTCTTTATTTATTCTTTAGGAATGTATTCATTTTATCAAGTTGTCAAATTTATTACCAGTTATTTATGATACTATCTTATTACTTAAAAAATATCTCTAGTTATTTTCCCTTTTATGTCTATATATTTTTATTTGAATTTTAAAAATCTTTCTCTAGAGTCGTTTTATCAGAGGTTTGCCTGCTTTAATCATATTTCAAGTGAACTGGCTTTAATCATTTTTACCATTTATCAGTTTGTTTTATTGATTTTTGCATTTACAAATTCCTTTCTTCGTGATTTTCTGAGCTCATTATGTTGCTTTAGGGCTTCCTCGGTGGCTGAGATGGTAAAGAATCCACTGCAATGCGGGAGACTGGAGTTCGATCCCTGGGTGAGGAAGATCCCCTGGAGAAGGTCCATGGTGATGCACTCCAGTAATCTTGCCTGGAGAGTCCCATGGATGCAGGAGCCTGGTGGGCTACAGTCCATGGGGTCGCAAAGAGCTGGACACGACTGAGCGACTAGCACTTTCACTTCATGTTGCTTTTATCCCATCTACCTTCATCAAATGCTTATTTATTTTAAACCTTTGTTTTCTTTCTTTTTTCCCCAGCTTTCAGTTCAGTTCAGTTCAGTTGCTCAGTTGTGTCCGACTCTTTGCTACCCCATGAATCGCAGCACGCCAGGCCTCCCTGTCCATCACCAACTCCCAGAGTTCACTCAGACTCACGTCCATCGAGTCAGTGATGCCATCCAGCCATCTCATCCTCTGTCGTCCCCTTCTCCTCCTGCCCTCAATCCCTCCCAGCATCCCTCCCACTCATTTTCCAATGAGTCAACTCTTCGCATGAGGTGGCCAAAGTACTGGAGTTTCAGCTTCAGCATCATTCCTTCCAAAGAAATCTCAGGGTTGATCTCCTTTGGAATGGACTGGTTGGATATCCTTACAGTCCAAGGGACTCTCAAGAGTCTTCTCTAACACCACAGTTCAAAAGCATCAATTCTTTGGCGCTCAGCCTTCATCACAGTCCAACTCTCACATCCATACATGACCACTGGAAAAACCATAGTCTTGACTAGACGGACCTTAGTCGGCAAAGTATTGTCTCTGCTTTTGAATATACTATCTAGGTTGGTCATAACTTTTCTTCCAAGGAGTAAACATCTTTTAATTTCATGGCTGCAGTCACCATCTGCAGTGATTTACTGAGATACAATTGCCACATAACATTTTATAAGTTTAGAGCGTACAACATGGTGATTTGGTACAGTTACATGCCATTATGGTGGTGACATGATTCCTACATCATTAACTGATACATCCATGTCATGCATTTTAAAGCTGTAAATAAGAAAATATCTGTTAAGTTCTACATTTTTGGCTGTTTTCTTTTCCAGTTTTAAATTTTCCTTATTTTTGCTTTAAATTTTTTTAATAATGTTATTTTAGTTTGCAAGTCTAAATAATGTTATTTGGGATTTTTCAAAAAGTCACTTTAAAAAATTCATTTCTAATTTCATTAGATTACTCAGTTTTAATATACTGATCATTTAGAGGCTTTGAGTTTTCCTCTATGACCTAATACATGGTCTATCTTGTACACAATCCACATATGCTTGCAAAAATGCAAATTCTCTGAGATCAAACTTACTTGCTGCATAGTTCATATTTTCAATGTACCTTGCTTAGGTTAATGGTTTCTGAAAAGGGTAAGTTAAATAAATCTCTAACTACATTTGTTGACTTGCTTATTTCTTTTTGCAGTTTTATCAACTGTTTCCCAATATATTGTGAGACAATATTCCTAGCAGTAAACATGTTTATGATTGATATATTTTCTTGTTTATTGTTTACTTTACCACATATTGCCATTTATGAAACACATCATGTATGTATATGGCTTTATACTATATACTGTTGGACACTAAGACTACTGCTCAGCTTGTTTTAGTTTATGTTCCTCATCTGTTCTTGATTTCCTGCCTTTCCACGTGTCTTTTGGCTATATATTTTTACTTTTTGTTTGTTTTTAAATCCAATCTAAAGGTCTTCATTATCTAATTGATGAGTTTAACATACTGAGACTTATTTTAATAACTGTGCTAGAACTCATTTCTCTATTTTATTATTCTATATGTATGTATTAGAACTTTTTTCATGTTTTCCATAGCATTTTTTTTTTCCCTTAATTTTTCTCCTTTCTTTCTTTTCCTTGTGTAGTTTGAGTTTTTTCCTACTGGTCAATTTCTTCATATGATAGTCTCCCTTAGCTTAAAAGTCATACTCATTTGTCCCTGATTTCTTGAGCTTATTAGTGTCTGTATCTTCTATTTCACACTGTACTTAACATGCTCTCATACCAGCTTTATGTGTAACCTTCCCTGGTGGCTCAGAGGGTAAAGTGTCTGCCTGCAGTGTGGGAAACCCGGGTTTGATCCCTGGGTTGGGAGGATCCCCTGGAGAAGGAAATGGCAACCCACTCCAGTATTCTTGCCTGGAGAATCTCATGGATGGAGGAGCCTGGTAGGTTACAGTCCACAGGGTTGCAAAGAGTTGGACACGACTGAGCTACTTCACGTTCACTTTTCCTTCCTGCCTTGTTGAAGCTGTCTAGAATTTTAGTGCTTCATACTATGGGTACATGTTTCTTTTTCTTGTTTGGTTATATCCCTCTCCTATGCTTGTGTTTTTTTTTTCCCCCTTAAACAATACATTTCACCAAAGTGTTAAAGAATCTTAGTTTTTGTATTTGGTACAACATCTTCTGGAGTGTCTTCTTCAGGTGTTAGGTTGTTCCACACCCCTTGCCCCCGACCCCTGCAATATGGGTCTTTGTGTGGCAAAACTTCCAAGGGTATGGATGCATAAGCATAGTTTCATTACTTCTTCATAGCTACATAAAGAGTTGACTGTATATTTTAAATTGTAGCTTCAAAGTTCTTTCACTTAAATACTTAAAAATATTACCCCATCATTTTCTTGCTTCCTGTGTTATGGTGGAGAACTTGGATGTCAGTGTGATTCCTGTTTCTTCTTTTTCCTAGTTTGCTAAGATATAATTGACATATTATATTATATACACATATAACAACATATAATAAGTTTAAGATGTACGTTGTTGATTTGATGCATTTGCAAGATGATTAAACACCTCCATCATGTCACATAATTACTGTTTCTATTTTGTGGTAAGAACATTTAAGATCAAAACTGTTAGAAATTTTCACGTATATAGTACAGTATTATTACCAATAACCACCATGTTGTACATTAGATCCCCAGAGCTTATTCTTCTTGTAACTGGAAGTTTATGCCATTTACCAATATCTCCTCATTCCCCATACCTCCCACCCCAGCCCCTGGTAGCCACCATTCTATTCCCTGTTTCTATGAGTTGGCCTTTTTAGATTCTACCTGTAAGTGGTATCATACAGGATTTACCTTTTATAGCCTGACTTATTGAACTTAGCATGATGTAATCAAGATCCATCCATGCAGGGCCATGTAGGGAATACATGGCAAGATTCCTTCTTTCTCATGCTGAATATATTCCATTTTACACACACACACACACACACACACACACACATATATTTAATGCATTAATCTGTTGACACTTCGGTTTTCATATCTTGGCTATCAGGATTAATGCTGAAATGAACACGAGCGTGCAGATAGCTCTTTGACATCCTGTTTTTATTTCTTTTGTGTATAGACCCTGAAGTGGGGTTACTGGATCATAAGCTAGTTGATTTTTCATTTTTTGAGGAACCTCCACAATGATTTCCATAGTCTTAGTGTTAGTCACTCAGTCACGTCCAACTCTGTGCGATCCCACGGATTGTAGCCTGCCAGGCTCCTCTGTCCATGGGATTCTCCAGCCAAGAATACTGGAGTGGATTGCCGTTCCCTTCACCAGAGGATCTTCCTGACCCAGGGATCGAACCCAAGTCTCCTGTGTTGTAGGCAGATTCGTTACCATTTGAGCTACAGGGAAGAAACCCTGTATGATTTCCATAGGGGTTGAACTAATTTCTGTTCCTACCACGTATGCATAAAATTTCTCTTTTCTGCACATCCTCACCAACACTTGTGTCTTATTTTTTTCATGCTAGCCATTTTAATAGGTGTGAGGTGCTATCTCTTTGTACTTGGTTCTTATTTTTTAGTGCTTCTCTGGTGGCTCAAATAGTATAGATTCTGCCTGCAGTGTGGGAGACCCGGGTTCAATCCCTGGGTTGGGAATATCCTCTGGAATAGTGAATGGCAAACCGCTGCAGTATTCTTGCCTGGAGAGAGGATACTAGTGGGTTATAATCCATGAGACTGCAAAGAATTGGATACAACTGAGTACTCAACACACTAACTAACATTAACTTAATTTTTCAGAACTGATTTCTTCTTTCTCTGTGGAAGCTTGTAGAATTTTCTTTTTGTCTTTAATATTCCTAAATTTCTCGAAAACAAGGATTTTTCTTTTTTTCTATTTGCTGCTCTATGAATTCTTTCAATCTGAGTTGTTCATCTTGCCTGTTGCTGCTTTGAAAGTTCCTTAATATGAATGTCCAGTTTACATGATCACAACTCTTGATTAAATTCTATCAATTCTATTTTATATTTTATCATCTTGTCCTCTATTTCAATTTAAAATTTTATGTATAATATTCCTTTTTTAAAAAATGGATTATTATTCTTGTTTCAAGTGGCTAATATCTTCCTTTGTCTCCTTATTCCCTGAACTTCTTTCAAATTAGATCTAATAATTCTGCTCCAGATGATAAATTTAGTCTCGTTTGTTGAATTTCTTTTGAGGTAGCTGTACTGGTTGAAGATCCAGGTGTATATATTGGAAAGGGACTGAAGGCCAGACTCCAATGTGTCCGTTCTGTGGAATTTAAAAAGAGGGCGAGGGTGGCAGCCTGTGAGGAGAGTCCAAGTTCCACAAGACACAGACGATCCCTCCAGTGTACTGTCACGGTGCCAGGCAACAACTCTGGTGACCGTTTCACCTTAAGCCCGTAGGGAAGAGGAGAACTGGGAAGAGGCAGTCATCACAGTCTTTTGTCTCCAGCTCTAGGGCTTTGGAAGATGAGCTGTGAAGGAATTAAGACTTGAGGGTGGAAGGTCAATTGGCCCCTGTTTTCCTCGACTATGCACCCTAGCAGGGTGTGTGTGTGTGTGTGCACGCGTGTGCTTGGTCGTGTCCCACTCTTTGTGATCCTGTGGACCGTAGCCCGTCAGGCTCCTCTGTCCAAGAAGACTGGAGTGGGCTGCCATTTCCTTCTCCAGGGGGTCTTCCTAACCCGAGGATCTAAGCCTGGGTCTCCTGCATTGCGTGCAGCCTCTTTACCCCTGTGCTGCCTGGGAAGCCCAGTGGGGTATGGATATATGCTTCCCTAATTTTACCCCTTGGACAGTTGGTTTGCTGTGTGGATTGTTTCCATTAATTTCTGCAGTGAAGAGACAAGCAAGGAGGATCCCTAGGAGGTTGTGAGGAGGAGGCAAGAGTAGAGCTTGAAAAACTTCATCCCAGTCAGTGCTTTACTCCTATGTCTGGCAGCCCCAGGCTTCCACTACTTATCTTTTCATTGACCCTCGGATACCAACTCAAGTCATGCTTTCATCTTCCCAGCATTCTGTCTTGCTTTTTGGTTAGTTTCTGAGCTTCACTGTCCTCTCTTGCTCCTGTAGTTTCTTAGTCATTTTTTTTTCTTCTTCTTTTCTTTTTTTTTTGGTGGAGGAAGCCAGCAGTACATTCTAGTTTGCCCAACTGGTTGCCCATTCATATTTACTGTCATGACCCTTCTTTATATTTATTTCCGCTGCCTTCTTTTATGCTTCTGTGATGACTATTTTTCTCTTTACCTGTCCTCCCTCTCTCCTTCCTTTCTCCGTTTCTCCTGAGATTGAATAATTAAAAAAGTTTCATTTCCCTCTTTAGGATCTGGAAATTAGACATTTCACCCATATTCCTTTATTGGTGTAGTAGTTAAAGTTAGCTTTGGCGGAAAGACAAAAACTTTAACGTGTACGAATGGTGGAAGCAAAGTCCAGGTCGAATGTTAAGGCATCAGATGACTAAATAGTGGAAGACATCCATTCTCCCCAGATTGACCTATTGATTAAGGAAATCTCAACCCAAATCCCAGAAGATGTTTTTGAAGAAATTGCCAAGATGAATCAATATGTTTTATGGAAATGAAAAATATCTACAATTTTGAAAAAAGAGAAAACAAAGTTGAAGGACTTACACACACAGTTTCAAGACTTATTATAAAACTATAATAATCAAGACAGTTGAATATTAATGTAAGGATAGTGCTCTATTGGGGTAAGTATTGACAAGCAGACCAGTGAAATAATATAAAGTCCAGAAATAGACCCACAATATATATGGTCAACTGATTTTTTTTTAAGTTTTTTTATTTTGTATTGGGATATAGAAGAGCTATACAAAAAAAGATCTTCATGACCCATATAACCACGATGGTGTGATCATTTACCTAGAGTCAGACATCCCGGAATGTAAAGTCAAGTGGGCCTTAGGAAGCATCACTACAAACACAGCTAGTAGAATTCCAGCTGAGGTATTTCAAATCCTAAAAGATAGTGCTGTGAAAGTGCTATACTCCATATGCCAGCAAATTTGGAAAACTCAGCAGCAGCCACAGGACTGGAAAAGATCTGTTTTCGTTCCAGTCTCAAAGAAAGGCAATGCCAAAGAATGCTCAAACTACTACACAATTGCACTCATCTCACACGCTAGTAAAGTAATGCTCAAAATTCTCCAAGCCAGGCTTCAACATTATGTGAACCACAAACTTCCAGATGTTCAAGCTGGATTTAGAAAAGGCAGAGGAACCAGAGTTCAAATTGCCAATGTCCGCTGGATCATGGGAAAAGCAAAAGAGTTCCAGAAAAACATCTACTTCTGCTTTATTGACTATGCCAAAGCCTTTGGCTGTGTGAATCACAGCAAACTGTGGAAATTTCTGAAAGAGATGAGAATACCAGACCACCTGACCTGCCTCTAGAGAAACCTATATGCAGGTCAGGAAGCAACAGTTAGAACTGAACATGGAACAACAGACTGGTTCCAAATCAGGAAAGGAGTACATCAAGGCTGTATATTGTCACCCTGCTTATTTAACTTATATGCAGAGTACATCATGAGAAATGCTGGACTGGATGAAGCACAAACTGGAATCAAGATTGCTGGGAGAAATATCAATAACCTCAGATACACAGATGACACCACCCTTATGGCAGAAAGCGAAGAAGAACTAAAGAGCCTCTTGATGAAAGTGAAAGAGGAGAGTAAAAAAGTTGGCTTAAAGCTCAACATTCAGAAAACTAAGATCATGGCAAATAGATGGGGAAACAATGGAAACAGTGACAGAATTTATTTTGGGGGGCTCCAAAATCACTGCAGGTGGTGACTGCAGCCATGAAATTGAAAGATGCTTGCTCCTTGGAAGAAAATTATGACCAACTAAGACAGCACTTTAAAAAGCAATGACATTACTTTGCCAACAAAGGTTTGTCTAGTCAAAGCTATGCTTTCTCCAGTGGTCACGTATGGATGTGAGAGTTGGACTATAAAGAAAGCTGAGCGCTGAGAATTGATGCTTTTGAACTGTGGTGTTGGAGATGACTCTTGAGAGTCCCTTGGACTGCAAGGAGATCCAACCAGTCCATCCTAAAGGAAATCAGTCCTCAATATTCATTGGAAGGACTGATGTTGAAGCTGAAACTCCAATACTTTGGCCACCTGATGTGAAGAACTGACTTTTTGGAAAACACGCTGATGCTGGGAAAGATTGAAGGTGGGAGGAGAAGGGGACGACAAAGGATGAGATGGTTGGATGGCATCACCGACTCTATGGACAGGAAGCTGAGTAAGCTCTGGGAGTTGGTGATGGACAGGGAAGCCTGGTGTGCCGCAGTCCATGGGGTTGCAAAGATTTGGACATGGCTGAGCGACTGAACTGAACTGACAGCTGATTAGGGCTTCCCAGGCGGTGCTAGTGGTAATGAACCCATCTGCTAATGCAGGAGACATGAGAGATGCGGGTTTGAACCCAGGGTCAGGAAGATCCCCTAGAGGAGGGCATGGCAACCCACTGCAGTATTCTTGCCTGGAGAATCCCCATAGACAGAGGAGCATGGCAGGCTATAGTCCACAGGGTTGAAAGAGTGGGACACGACTGAAATGACTTAGCAGGCACTCACATAGCTGATCAACAACATTGTGATGGTTTTAGCTGAACATTGAAGGGATTCGGCCATACATATACATGTATCCATCCTCCCCCTAACTCCTCTCCCTTCCAGGCTGTATTTGTTGTTGCTGAGTCGCTAAGTCCCATCTGACTGTATGATCAACTGATTTTTAATAAAGGCATTTGATGTAATTCAATGTGGGAAAAGAAAGTGTTTTCAGCAAGCGGTATTCAATGACTGGATAATTTGTATGAAAAAAGAAAAAAAGGGTGAGCCATAATCTCTTTCTCACATCCTCAATAAACATTAATTCAAGGTGGATCATATTGTTAAAACATAAAAGAGACACAAAGGCTCTAGAAGAAAAAAGGAAAATATATTTGTGACCTTGGAGTGAGCAAAGATTTCTTATTTATTTGGTTTTGGCTGTGCTAGGTCTTTGGGCACTGCACATGTGCCTTTATAAGCCAAGTTGATTCTTGCCTTGCACTGACCTCTTTGCTTCTTTGTGAGTGGAACTGAGGCTCCTGAACAATGGAAGGCTCCTAAACAACAGCTGAAAAGTTGTTGTTTTTTTAAAAATAATTTTATCTTGAATTTTATTTATTTTGAAGAAATACATTTTATTTATTTGCATTTTATATTTTATTTTAAAATAAATACACACATAAATAATAATGATAAATATTTATATTTATATTTATTTTATATATGATAAATGTTATTTAGCTATTATTTTAAATTTTATTTATTTGGCTGTGCTGGCTGTTCACTGCCACAAGGCTGTCCTCTAATTGCGATGAGTAGGGCTTCCTCTCGAGATGCCGTGTCTGGCTTCTCATTGCAGTGGCTTCTCTCATATAGAGCACAGACTCTAGCTGCACAGGCTTTAGCAGTGGCGGCTCCCAGGCTCTAGAGAACAGGCTCAGTAGTTGTGGTGCAAGGGCTTAGCTGCCCCGCAGCTTGTGGAATCTACCCTGATCAGGGATCGAACCTGTGTCTCCAGCGCTGGAAGGTGGATTCTTTACCACTGAGCCACCAGGGAAGCCCAGAGATTTCCTGACAGGACACAAAAATACACTGACTTCAACTTCATCAAAATAAAATATTTCTATTCATCAGACTGCCTTTATCTGATTAAATACTTGTGTTTAGAACATACAAAGAACTACTACCAATCAACAGTAAAAAAGGGAACAACCCAATGAAAGTGGATAAAATACATGAGCAGAAGATATGTAAGTAACTAATAAGCACATGAAAATGTCCTCCACATCATTAATCATCAGGGGAATGAAAATTCAAATCGCCTAATAGTATGGAGAGAGTCTCTGGTTTGTTTTTACTAGGCACCTGCGCTTCCTAGGTGGTGCAGTGGTAAGAATCCACTTCCCAATACAGGAGATGCAAGTTGGATCCCTGGGCTGGGAAGATCCCCTAGAGCAGGAAATGGCAACCCCCTCCAGTATTCTTGGCTGGAGAATCCCATGGACAGAGGAGCCTGGCGGCTACCGTCCATGGGGTCACAAAGAATCAGACACGACTAATTGGCTGAGCACATACACATACTGGGATACTACACACCAAGGACCACTTTAAACTGAAGCCTTGGCTTAAGGGACAGTGAACTCGGACTGAAAAGCTGGATGAGGGTCAACTGCTGGTTACAAATTCTCAAGGGACTTTTCTCTACCTTGTTTCAAGGCTTAAAACAGGGGAACACTTTTGCTGTCTGCCAAGGGGAGGAGTGCATTTACTTCTAGTTTACCTCTACGTGGAGAGTGCTGGCCTTTTGGATCTTAGCTTTGTAAGAGGGGTCTCCTATCAGACTCTGCATGTTTGGAGCAGCCTTAGCTTTGTCTCCACTTCCCAAGGTGCTGAAAGCTGATTCTCAAATTCACTAAATTCAGCAAATATCCTCAGATAGAAGTTGCCTCTGTCCTGCTTATACTCTCCTAGGTTTCATTTTTCAGTTAGTTTTTGGCCTCTGAAAATATATTATTTTGTTGCCAGTTCATCCTCATATTTACATAGGTTTGAGAAAATACATATCTACCAACTTTAGTTATTTTCACCAGAGGTGATTGATTGAGGTAGCTTGTCTGTCATCAGAAACAGGAGTCCTATTGTTCTATTTTATCTCATTCTTCTAAAATGTCTATTTTAGGTGAAAGTTTTAAAATGTACATGTTCTATCAATATAGTTGTGTGTGTATTTAATTTAATAATAAATAAATAGATAAATAAATTTAAACTGAGCAGGAGTGCATGCTCAGAAATGTTTATGGCTGGGGTGTGCAATAAAAGGGCTTTGTAGGTAGCACTAGTTGTAAAGAACCTGCCTGCCGATGCAGGAGACATAAGAGACATGGATTCATTCCTTGGGGTGGAAGGATCCCCTGGAGGAGGGCACGGCAGCCCACTCTAGTATTCTTGCCTGGAAAATCCCATGAACAGAGGAGCCTGGTGAGCTACAGTCCATAGCGTCACAAAGAGCCGGACATGACTGAAGTGAGTTAGCATGCATATATGTGCAATACAGAGTGTTTGGGGAACCCATTGAGAATTGCATGGACCATCTCTTTCCTCTCAAGACCTGGGAAAGTGACCATCGCAGAAGGCTGACTCGCAAGGCCTCCAAGGCGGGAGCTCCAGGCTTCCCTCTTGCTTTCCTATTGTAGGGCCGAGTCTAAGAAAGTTATGTAAATGTCAGTGGCTATTTTTAACTTCTTGCAAGACAGCTTACTGGGGAGATAGGTTACCTCTTTATTGAGATGATGGCTAGTTGGTGTACATCACCCTCTGTATCTGCTAGCACCTGGTCCTGCATGTTGACCTCGGATGACCTGCTGCTTGATATTGCTGCTCCCTAGACCAAGCCAGGAGAAGTGGTCATGACTCTGCGCTCCTTCCATGCATGCTGCCTGGGCTGGTTTTACTTGACCCAAACCTCTTTCATTCTATGTTGGAGATGAGGCTTTTTTTGAGATGAAACTTTTGATGGAGAAATACTTGCTTTCATTTGACTGATAGGACCTTGACAAAGAAAGTTCATTTTATCAGTTGCTGGCTAGGGTTCTGGCTGAGAAGAGCAATAACCTCATTAATGAGTTGTCTCTTTCTTACAAGATGAACTTGACTCATTTATTTCCTTAAAAAGATGGTGTCATTGATGAAAGATAGCCAGTAGTGACCACGAACAAATGTCTCTGTTTACCTTTGAAAGGTGTTTGACGTCTGCATTTTGTGCCAGGAAGCAAAACAGATGGCTCTTTGGATAACTTGTATGTCTTTATGTTACCTTAAAGGTGGTCTCAGTGTCCTAGATAATAATAATCAAAAATGAAATTATTTACACATGCTCAAGTTTAACAAATTGATATAAAGAGAACCATTTATAATCTTTTAACTGAGGAGCCATGCTTACTTTTGGCTAAATCAATGCAGTCTACTGACAGTGATGTTTTTTATTTTTTTTCTTTTTAAATATAAATTTATTTATTTTAATTGGAGATGTTTTTGAGAATGCAAGTTACAAGCCTGGTGATAGCCCAGATAATGAGTCTGTCTAGAGCAAAGCCCTTAGCAAAAGCTTCAAAGCCCAAGTGAAATAGATCACACCAATTTTGGAACCTACAACCAACATCAAATGCTGATTTTTACAAAAAGGCATCAAAGTTTCATTTTTTAAAAGTCGACTGAACTAGGTTGGATTGAAACCCGAGCCTATGTATTATTAAAATAATTGAATTGGGAATCAAAATATCAGACTGAACTCCAGTCAGAACCCTGTACAGTCTTGACTGTGGATGACAGCTTCCTCCTCTATAAGCTAAATTGGACTCTGTGAGGGAAATGGCAGTTACGCTATCAAACAGCGAAATGATGAGGCTCACAGGATTAGCCTTCAGAGGGAAGTTACAGATGTGCTGGGCATAACAAAGCGCTCGCTGCCCCCTGAGGGCAGCATGAGCTATCCGGCCTCCTTCAGCGCTACATCTCCTTGTCCAGCAGGTCTTTCTGGGCTTCCCAGGTGGCGCTAGTGGTAAAGAACCTGCCTGCCAGTGCCGGAGGCGACGGGGATGTGGGTTCAGTCCCTGGGTGGGGAAGATCCCCTGGAGGAGGAAGTGGCGACCCACTCCAGAATCCCACGGACAGAGGAACCTGAGGGCTACAGTCCATGGGGTCGGGAAGAGTTGGACACGGCTGTAGCCACTTAGCATGTAGGTACGCAGATCTTTCTAAGATGTCTTGGCTGAACCAAGGGCTGGTCACTGCAGCCTGGTTTGAACTGACCACATGCGGGACCAAATCCCCTGGACTGCTGGCTGTATCACAGGCCACTTATTTGGGGGGCACAGAGCCACAACCTGCTGGTTGTGCTTTTTATGAATGGATGCGGAAACATTTGCAAATCACATGGATCCAGAAGCCCCACCAGCTGCGCTGTCTTTCCTGGGTGAGCCTGATTGCTTTTGGCTCTACGTGGCGCAGTGTTTTCCATCAAATCAGTCCTTCCTCTGCAGGGGTATTTATTATATGCCATTTTGAAAATAAAAGGGACGCGGAGCAATCATCCAGCAAAACCATAAAACACTTTATTATCCGAGACGGTGAGGGGACAGGTTTGACACACAACACTGGGAGCGGTGATGGCCGAACAATGTGCTACTAAAGCGTGATTTAATGAAGCTTGGAGGATTTAGTTCAGTCGGGAAAGTTCCACTCTGTCTTGTGTAGGAGAAGTGAACTGGCGTGGGCATCTGACTGAGCAGCATCTCCTCATGTAGGATTTAGCCAGCACCCCCACCCCCCTCCATTTGTCCCGCTGTCCCAGACAACCATTGTCAAGAAGACTTTAGCACTGGAAACTTCTGACTGATTAAGTGAACCTCAAACTTGGCACGGCTTCTCAGTGGCTTCCGTTTTACAAGGCCAGCAGTTAATCCAACAAAAGGCTGAATTCATTTCCCTGTATATCCATTGATTGCCAGCTGAGAGCTGGATGCTGTCAACTTGCTTTAAAAAAAAAATTCCACTTCATTGGAATTGAGGTCCTTTGCCCTCTGATAAATGGCGGCATGCCATCTTGGGCAACATTTTTGTTTTCTGCTTTTCTGGAGGAAAAACTCATCAGCAGATGGTGGCTGGTCATCAAGTCAATCATTGTCTTTGGATTTAATCAGACACATCTTTCTGATCCAGCTGAACTAAAACTACCTGTTATATTTCATTATTGTGTTGGCACAACCTCAGCTTTTAGATTATAAACCTAAGACGTTCATGGACAAGTTTAAGCATGGTTTTGTCACCTTCTTCACTGAAGTGGATGTGTTTGTTAAATATTTATCAAGTCACTATGGTAGGCCTGGTCCCATAGGCGTTGCTTGGGGTCGTGGAAGAAGGAGCTGATGATCTGGAAGGTGACAGGGTACACACACTTAAGGAGGTATCCAGTGTTGCATCATTACATAAGCTCAGGGTTTGGGGGAAGATCGCCTTGGCTCAGTCTGATATGGCAGTTCTTGATTGCACCACAGCATTACCAGAGAAGCTTTCAAAAAGGGGAATGTTCAGGTCCTGTCTTGGTCAGTCCAGGCTCCTATAACAAGAATATTGTGGACTGAGTGGCCTAAACAGCAATCATTTACTCCTCAGGGTTCTGGAGTCAGGGAAGTCCATAATGAAGATGGTGGCAGAGCTGATGTCTGGTGAGAGCCCGTGTCTTGGTTTGTAGTTGGCTGTGTTCTTGTTGTATCTTCACGTGGCAGAAAGCAGTGAGAGATGAGACAGAGAGAGACAGAGAGGGGGAGGAAGACAGAAAGTGAATGAGAAAGGAAGCACTTCTCTCTCTTATAAGGGCACTAATCCCATTCATGAGGACTTCACCCTCATGACTAATTACCTCCCAAAAGTCCTATCTAATGCCGTCATGTTGGGAGTTCGGATATTAACATATGAGCTTTAGGGGGACATAATGGCCCAGATGGTAAAGAATCTGCCTGCAATGTGGGAAACCTGGGCTCAATCCCTGGGTTGGGGAAATCCCCTGGAGGAAGGTGTGGCAACCCACTTCAGTATTCTTGCCTGGAGAATCCCATGGACAGAGGAGCCTGGTGGGCTACAGTCCTTCGGGTCACAAAGAGTCAGACACAACTGAGCAACTAAAAACAATGCAAAAACATTCAGTCCATAATAGGTCCTTGTATCAGAGACCCCGATTCAATGGAAATGAACCTGTGGAAGGGCCTGGGCACCGGTACTTGGAAAAGCTCCCCAAGTGATTCTAATGTACTCCTAGGACTAAGATCTGCTGGTCTAGGAGACAGATAAATAGGAATTCTTTTGTTTGCTTGCTTTTTATATTTAATTTCTACTCTGGAATTCGTCACTCTTCAAATAGTTTTTTCTTCCCTACTCCAATAGCTCCTTGTACACATGTCACTGATAGCCTGAAACCTAGTCTCCCTAACCTAGTTACCTGTCAAGTTTGTGATTAACCTCTCTGTCCAAAGCTTTACTACCTTTCTTGTCCCATCTGACCTCAATCTTGTGCTAAGTGAACACTCGTCAACCAGAGAGTCAGGTGACTAAAACTGTTATTGTTGATAATATCCTTCATGGACCAACTCAGGACAAAATGAACAAACCTCCTCCTAAGCCATGGACTACCTGGCCAGAGAATTGTACACCAGAGACGTCTTGACTCCTGAAACAAGGATTAAGAAATGTCACAGGAATGTGACGAGATGATGTCTAAGCCCAGCTTCTTTGCTCTTTCCCTTTAAGAAGCCCCCTGACTCAGAGACAAGCTGGAGTTTGAGCTGAGGCTTGTCTCCCATTCACTTGCTTGTCACCTTTAATAAACCCTTCGTTTGTCACACACACCGACTGTCAGAGTTCAGCTCTCTGCAAGGTGGACACATAAACCCTTTTGCCTCTCCTGGGACACTCCCTGGGACAGTCTATCTACTGATCTGTTCATTCCACTAGCCTGGTTGCCCCTCTGGCGGCAGGGGCAGGGTTCTAGTTACGCTTTTACTCCCAGAGCTTGGCACAGAGATGTTCCACAAATGTTTGTTGCACGAAGGAGTGAAGGAAGGAACTGGTGGATGTTAAGTAAGGTACATAGACTCACTGCTTAGGAGTCTTTGTCTCCAGGCTCAGAAGGATCAGGGGAAGGAGGAGCGATTGTGCTCTCCTGTTGCAGGAAGAGGGACCCTTTCCAGGGCCTGTGAGTGATCTCTTGTCTAACACTTGAAGTGAATTGTCTGAGCAGACATACGTGCTGACAAACCAAGAGACTTTACTGGGGAGGGGTACCTGGGTGGAGAGCAGGAGGGCTGCTCTGCCAGTGACTTGCAGTCTTGGGTTTTATGCTGATGGGACTAGTTTCCGGGTTGTCTCTGCCCAATCATTCTGACTCAGGGTCCTTCCTGGTGGCACACACGTCACTCAGGTGAGATGAATTCCAGCAAGAAGTGTTCTGGGAGGACATATGGGCTGGCATCTCCTGTCTCCTTCTGACCTTGCCCAAAGTCTTCTGGTTGGTGGTGCCTTGTTAGTTCCATGCTCTGGACCAGCACCTCCTGTTCTAAGATATCTTGTGCATGTGGTTACTGTGGTGCCTGGCCCAGGGCAGTGGGGGTGGCGGTGGTTTTAGTCAGTGTTTCCCCTAGCATCTCTCCCTTATCTTATAAGCATTCTATGGAGCTACTGTTGATGTGAATGCCTCCCTCTAATGACTTTGAAGACTTTTTAGGATAAAAGTACAAGGCAAATTCTAGAAACTCTCATGGACGATTGACCCTGGAGTAATACATTTGTTCTCCCATGTTGTATCAAGACACAGGTGAATTTTGATGCAATTAGAGCAGAAACCATGCTGATACAACGAATCTGCTAATGTCATTTTAAAAAGCAGAGACGCTACTTTGCCAACAAAAGTCTGTATAGTCAAAGCTATGGTTTTTCCAGTAGTCACGCATGGATGTGCGAGTTGGATCATAAAGAAGGCTAAGTGCTAAAGAGCTGATGCTTTTGAACTGTGGTGCTGGAGAAGACTCTTGAGAGTTCCCTGGACTGCAAGGAGATGAAACCAGTCAATCCTAAGTGAAATCAGCCCTGAATATTCACTGGAAGGACTGATGCTGAAGGTGAAGCTCCAGTACTTTGGTCACCTGATATGAAGAGCTGATTCATTGGAAAAGACTGTGATGCTGGGAAAGACTTAAAGGAGGAGAAGGGGATGACAGAAGACAAGATGAGTGGATGGCATCACATGTTTAATGGACATGAGTTTCAGCAAACACCAGGAGATAGTGAAGGACAGGGAAGCCTGGCGTGCTGCAGTTCGTGGGGTCACAAAGAGTCGGACATGACTTAGTGACTGAACAACAACAACAACAACAACAAAATGTCATTTAGATGACATGGCTGACTTTGAAAATAGCTTGGAACACAGCCAGGAGTCTTGAAACCTAGCAGGACCCTACTGGGCCTCCCCGCACCCCCTGCCTGTTCAGATCCTTTCTATGTGCCTCATTTCTTGTTTGTAGGAAAGAGGCTTCATTCAACCACTTTGACCCTCCCTGAGTCACAAAGGACAAATTCAAGCAGTTGCTAATCAGAGAAGAAAGGGAAGGGACGCAGAAACATAGGAAGGGCAGTCAAGAAGAAGGCGTGCAGTGATGGGGCAGGGTCCCGGTTCTTCTTCAAAGGATGCACATAACAATTTGCGTCCTTTGTTCAGTCGCTCAGTCACGTCTGACTCTTTGTGACCCCATGGACTGCAGCTCGCCAGGTTTCCCTGTTCATCACGATCTCCTGGAGCTTGCTCAAACTCATGTCCGTTGAGTCGATGACGCCATCCAACCATCTCATCCTCTGTCGTCCCCTTCTCCTTCTGCCTTCTATCTTTCCCAGCATCAGGGTCTTTTCTAATGAGTCAACTCTTCACATTAGGTGGTCAAAGTATTGGAGCTTCACCATCAGTCCTTCCAATGAATAGTCGGGATTGATTTCCTTTAGGATGGACTGGTTGGATCTCCTTGCAGTCCCAAGGGACTCTCAAGAGTCTTCTCCAACACTGCAGTTCAAAACCACACATAAAAATATATCTTTGAATTCTGCAAGAGCTAATGCCCCACCCAGGTGGAGACTAGGTGTTTAGGCAGAGCACAACACTTATCTCTCAAGTATTGGCTTTTGAGCAGCCTTCAGCTAAACGTGAGTTTGGCAACAGTCTGAGAAGGAAATAGACATCTAAGAGGGTAGCCACAAGGCCTCTGTCACGACCCAGCGTGGAGGCTGGGAGTCAGGGGTCTCCCCACTGTTCTTCCTTCCCACTGCTGTTGTTAACCTATAAGTATTGTCTCTTCCATTAAAATTCTTGTTTTCAAACCCTGTTTGCAAACACATTTATTTGTTTGGAAATGGGGTTCAGGTGTGAGGAGTCTAGTAGTATTTCCAAGAGAATGTTTTGAACACTAGTATTTCTGAAAGACCGGTGGCTAGATCATTTACAGTGACAAATTAACTATTGATGTCCTTTTCTTCCCTATAAATTAATTTAACTATTTATGAGTACCTCCCTCACCTTTTCTTCCCACACACTTCAGTGTGATAAAAATTAGTACTCAAAGCTCTAAACCACGGATAGTCTAGATTACAGGAAGGGTTCTGGTTCTCAGAAAACATGTGGGCTATTTAGATGCCACATACAATTCTGAAATCAGTTTTGTTTGTTTATTTGGGGTTTAGAACCCAGAGGGACCAGGCTTGTGCAATGATTTCTGTTCCCTAAGGCTGAGGCAGAGGGCCGACCTCCCTTGACCATTGCCAAGAAGAAGATTGCCTTCTACCTCATATTTTTTTTTTAGCAGGTTTTCTCCTTTGAGATCAACACGCCTTTTACAAATTTTTTTCGAGTAGGAAAACTAAGGCTTGAGGACATCAAAGGTCACTCTTCACATAGCTTTATCTCTATAGAATGGGTCTTCCCCCAGGGTGCCTCTCTGTTTATTTTTTGGGGAAAAAAAAAAAAAGAGTTCAGGCTGTTGTTAAGGAAATCGGTATCCTTGAAAGGTGAATTAAATATTCCCCTCTTCTAAACTGCTCTGGGGAGGGAACAAAGGAAGATCACACGGTGGTGGTGAAGACAAAGGTGCTGTTCTTCTGGAGTTGATGGTAACTGGGTATAAGCAAGGCAGTTTTGTTAGAGACAGCAGGGCGTAACCAGCGACACTGGCTTCAGGCACCTGGAGAGAGCTGTGTGGTTAGAGGTGATGCGGTCCCCAAAGCACGAGGCTGGAGCCAGTATCTACCATCACTGTGCGTCGTGACTGCTGCCTTTGGAGAGGGGCGACTCTGCACGTCAGATCCTGAATTTAAATGAACGTGAAGCTCTGTTGGAGAAAGCTCGCTCCTCTGCAGCCACAGCTGGGCGGCCACCGGAGAGTTTCCAGGCTAGACATGTTTTTCCCCAACATCTGTCAGCTTCGCTAAATCAGAGCTCCAAATGAACAGTGTAATACCCAAGATCATTATCTGGATTTGCGACACTCCCTCCCACTTCTCCCGGGAGGACTGAGGATTCAAAATGAAAAACAACATTTGTAAGGGATCAGGAGAGGGAGAGGATTTTCATCTTTATTATTATTGCTACTACGAATACGTTTTCATTAACATGGTTTTAATAGCATGAAATGAAAGAAATGAAACATGCTCCCCCCCACCTCCCCTCCCCAATCAATATGCTCCCAGGTGCCTTTTGCACAAGGTACTGTGTCTTCAACTCATTCAATCCAAGATAAGCCTATTAATTAAGCTTTAGTCTACAGGTGCCATCTACACAGTTGTAATTTTCCGCTCAGAGCTAACTGAAAACTTGCAGATGGGCTCCGGGCTTAGCTTTTTTTTTTTTCACAACATGGCAAAGATGTGGTCTGTGCTCCAGGTACACAGAGGGAGTTAATCCACCAATCAAGTCAACAAATATTTATTGGGTGCCTACTTGATGCTCAGAGAGGTGCTGGTGGTGGAGGCAATGCCTGGTGAGGAGAGAGCTTACACACGAAGTAAGGAAACCTGACTCACAGCACAAGCTGCGTGATCTGCCTCCGGAATCCGACAGACCTGGTTTAGAAATCCAGTTCCACAGCTTGAGATGGCATGGCCTTGAAATCTTTCTTTCACATTGTAGACATCTAGTTTCTCTATATTAAAACAGGATGTTAATACTTTTAAGGGCTTCCTGGGTGGTGATAGTGGTAAAGAACTTGCCTGCCAATGCAGGAGATTCAGGAAACGTGGGTTCGATCCCTGGGTCAGGAAGATCCCCTGGAGAAGGAAATGACAACCCACTCCAGTATTCTTGCCTGGGAAATCCCATGGACAGAGGATCCTGGCGGGCTAGAGTCCATGGGGTCACAAACATATTGTGGACACCTAGTTTCTCTCTGCTGCTGCTAAGCTACTTAAGTCGTGTCCGACTCTGTGCGACCCCATAGACGGTAGCCTACCAGGCTCCCCTGTCCCTGGGATTCTCCAGGGAAGAACACTGGAGGGGGTTGCCATTTCCTTCTCCAGTGCATGAACGTGAAAGGGAAGTCGCTCAGTCAGGTCCGACTCTTCGCGACCCCATGGACTGCAGCCTACCAGGCTCCTCCACCCACGGGATTTTCCAGGCAAGAGTAGTGGAGTGGGATGCCATTGCCTTCTCCAGTTTCTCTCTATATACATGTTTTTTGAAAGTGAAAGTGATGTCGCTCAGTTGTGTCCGACTCTTGGCGACTCCATGGATTGCAGCCTAAAGAGGCTCCTCTGTCCATGGGATTTTCCAGGCAAGAATCCTGGAGTGGGTTTCCACTTCCTTTTCCAGGAGATCTTCCTAACTCAGGGATTGCACCCAGGTTTCTCACATTGTAGACAGATGCTTTACCGTCTGAACCACCTGGGAAGTCTATGTGGAACCTAAAATATGACACGTGTGTCTTTATTTTTTTGTTCAAACCTTGTTGGATATCCCACTTAATTTTTGAAAATTTTATTTTATTTTTAATTAGAGGATAATTACTTTACAATATTGTGATGGTTTCTGCCATACCTCAACATGAATCAGTCACAGGTATACATATAACCCCTCCTTCTTAAACCCCCCTCCCACCTCCCTCCCTATAGTTCCTCTGTATCAAAACAGGAAGTTAATACCTTTAAGATTGTTGCATTAGCAATAACATTTGTAGAGCACCTGCCCCATCAGAGACACTTCAGGAATATTGTTATAAGAATATTATATATATTAATATACATTATTATATTATGTATATATATTATAATTTAGCCCTTAATTAAAGCTATGCAAATGCTCAGAGACTGAAGGGGAACAGTTGCTAGTCAGAAGAATGGGGAAATGTTCTAACTAAGGTAGAACTTGGAATTGACAGAATCAGATTGTTGGAAGGGACCTTAGAGGTGAATGGGTCCAAATGACTCATTCTACCAGTGCACAAACAGAGGCTCAGACACTGACTTGCTCGAGCTAGTCGGTGAATCAGGAGTGGGGGCTGGATTGACTACACCCTAGGCTTTGCTTTGGGAGCTATGTTATACAATGTGGTTCCCCAACCCAGTGGTGTGTTAGGCTATTGTGTGAGCTTTTAATAAAATAGGCTTTCCAGATGCATACTATTACGTATAGGATGGACAAGCAACAATGTCCTACCGTATAACACAGTGAACTACATTCCATATTCTATGATAAACTATAATGGAAAAGAATATTTTAAAAAATGTATGTCTATGGGATGAGGGTGAAAGAGGAGAGTGAAAAAGCTGACTTCAAACTCAACATTCAGAAAACTAAGATTATGGCATCTGGTCCCATCACTTCATGGAAAATAGTTGGGGAAAAAGTGGAAACGGTGAAAGATTTTATTTTCTTGGACTCCAAAATCACTGTGGATGGGGACTGCAGTCATGAAGTTAAGACACTTGCTCCTTGGGAGAAAAGCTATGACAAACTTAGGCATCATATTAAAAAACAGAGAGATCATTTGCCAATAAAGATCCGTAGAGTCAAGGCTGTTGCTTTTCTAGTAGTCATGTATGGATATGAAAGTTGGAACATAAAGAAGGCTGAGCACCAAAGAACTGGTGCTTTTGAACTGTGGTGCTGGAGAAGACTTGAGAGTTCTTTGGACGGCAAGCAGATCAAGCCCGTCAATCCTAAAGGAAATCAACCCTGAATATTCAAAGGAAGGACTGATGCTGAGGCTGAAGCACCAAAAATTTGGCCACCTATGCAAAGAGCCAACTCACTGGAAAAGACTCTGATGCTGGGAAAGATCGAGGGCAGGAGAAGTGGGCAACAGAGGATGAGATAGTTGGATGGCATCGTAGACTCAATGGACATGAGTTTGAGCTAGCTCTGGGAGATGGTGAAGGGCAGGGAAGCCCAGCATGCTGCAGTCCATGGGGTCCCAAAAAGCCGGACATGACTTAGCAACTGAACAACAACCACAGTATGTCTGTATATCTGAATCACTTTGCTCTATTATGCAGAAATTAACACAACATTGTAAGTCAACTATATGTCATTAAAATTTGTTTTGATAATTAATTAAGATAGGCTTTCAAGAGGGTCTGATTCAGGAGGACTGGAGTCAGGCCCTGAAATGTATTTTCTCAGCATGTTCCTGGCATGCAGATCAACCCACTGGTCCAGCAGAAGGAACACTCAGCTAACTGAAAACGTCAGTCCTAGTGTCAGTGACTGACTGTGACTGTGTGCTGTGTGACTCTGGTGAACCAACCTTTCTATGCTTAGTTTTCTCATCTACCTCTTGAAGGGGTTGTCTTGGTTGAGATTCTGGTGTGAATAAAAAATGTTGCCTTCCCATTGTCATAGCCACTAGCCACGACCACTGCCCGGACAGTGAGCCTGAGGGGACTCAGGATGGAAACCAACAGTGTGCCTGCCATTCAACCCTTAGACCCTGCAGCCACCCCCAACAGTGCACCCTGAGGGGACTCATGATGGCAGAGTGGGATAGTACCCCTGGATAGCCAAGGTGCATATCAATGGAATGATTTTAATGAGCCCAGACTCTTGCGGCTTCCCAGTCATGGGAAAGGACTAAATTCATTGACTTGAGATATCTGATTTTCTTTTATTAACAGTAATCTTTTGATATTCTGACTACTAGATCTTTGCTGCAAAAACTCCTATTTTCCTCTATATCTTAGGTCTTCCCTTACCTGTTGGGAGCAATCCAACAGCATATGAAATGCTGCCTCACAGGGGCTAGAGTCCTCAAAAAGTCTCCCAAATCAAACACAATTCTCAACTTTTAGGCCGTGCTTTTTTTTTTTTTTTTTTTTTTAGTTAACACTGATCATTTCCATCTCTTCTAATCACTCCATTCCATGATACCACTTCAGTTCAAGCTGGGACAGAAGTGTGGCGAGGATCTGGCTTGCAGGTGAGGGGAGCGCTAACAGGAGTATAGAGGGAAGGTGGGCCAGTGGGAGCAGCCTGGCAGGGAGGAGGTTTCCTGTCGGGCAGGAAGAGGGACACTTGGTCTCAGGGCTAGGAGAGGAGAGTTCTGTGGGATAGGCGTATTGCAGGAAGGGGCACCCCTTCCAAGGGCCAAAGAGTGTGCTCCTGTCTAACATTTGGAAATGAATTGCCCATGGAGGAGACATGTGCTGACGAGGCAAGAGATTTTATTGGGAAGAGAGCAGTAGGGTAAAGAGCAGTAGCCGCCCTTCACCAGGTGGCTGGCAGTCTCCGGTTTTATGGTGATGAGGTTAGTTTCTGGGTTGTCTCTGGCCAATCATCGTGCTTGGCCCATATTTGGCCTGATTCAGGGTCCTTCCCGGTGGCGCACACATCTCTCAGCCAAGATGGATTCCAACGTGAGGGCTTCTGGGAGGTTGGAGGGACATATCATCTTCTCCCTCATCCTTTTGGCCCCTCCTTATTTCTCCTGGCTAGACTTCGAGGCAGCACTGCATTCTTTATCAGGACCTCCTGTGCAGGTCCATGCAAGCAGGTATCACTATGCCTGGCCAAGGCAGGTGGTCTCCTTCATGGGTTCCCCAACAAGCGCTTTAGGCATCATTTTTTTGTCTAAAGACAGCTCTTCCACACTGTGTTCTGTGGAACAAGAGGCCTTTAAAACGCTCTGGAGGAAATCTCTGAGTTATAAACTTGGGAGAAATGCTGCATACTATATCCTGGTCTAGATGGTTCTTGATGCATATCGAGAACTCTGAGGAGTCTAATTCACTTTACTTAGTATGGCATGTTTTCAAATTCATTTGCTAATAGGGCCCTTCCAAAGCAACCTATTAACTAATGTTTCATAGAACACATTTGGCAAAACACTGTTCTAGAAAACAGGGAGTCATTATTTTATAAGGTTTGTACTCAGTGTTAGAGAACTTATAGAGGAATCTGTGGAAATGATCATTAGGAAGAACAATTTAGAAGAGCCAAAAATGAGCTAGAATATCTCAACTTGGAGAAGAGAAGCCTTAAGCAATACATTTTTAGTTACATGACTTCGTACGTATAATGAGGGACATGATTGATTGTTTTTCATATTTGCTGAGAATCAAGCCAGGAGGAATAGGCTAAAGAGAGGCTAGAGACTCAGGAGGAAGCGAATGGAAATCTTTCTGATAAGAGAGGTAAATTAGAATAGTTTATCTTGGGAAATCACATAATTGCTGGCCTATCTTTTATTTCATGCAGTGAAATTAGAAGACAGCCTAGATATTGTGTTGTGTTTTAAGTCACTCAGTTGTGTCCGACTCTTTTGCGACCCCCAGACTGTAGCCCACCAGGCACCTCTGTCCATGGGATTTCCCAGGCAAGGATACTGGAGTGGGCTGCCATTCCCTTCTCTAAGCCTAGATATCGGATTGACCCAAATGTTTATTCCGGTTTTCTATAAATGGTATGAACGAACTTCTTCACCAGTCTAATAGCAATGCTAATCCCCTGTATTTTCTTCTTTGTCCTTGACATTTGAGGATCCATGTACTTACAAGGGACCCAGAGAGCACCCTGGCCAAGATCCAGCAGCTCACAGAATTGAGAAGAATCCAACATCTCATCCAACTTCCCACCAAAGCAGGAGTATTTTCTGCAACACTCTTGTCCCGTGGCCTACAAAAATATGCTGGGAACAACTCCAGTGCCTGGGAAAGCATTAATTTTCTAGGCAGTGCCTTTCATGATGGATAGCTTAAATTCTGAGGAAACTCTCCCTCACCAGGAACCAAAACAGGTTTCATCGCATCTTATGCACTTCAGATGTAGTCACTGGTATTGGAGCGCCACAGATACGCTTGTTGCTTTTTTCCTGTGTGATGACCATTCAGATGTTTGGAGACAAGTATCATATCTGCACCAATTCTTCTTCAAGACAAATAGTCCTTGTCCTTTAGCCATTTCTCCTATAGTCTCTAGAACCTTCGCCAATTCATCCAGAGAATAAGAGTCGATCATCACAAACTACGGCTGGGTTATGATCTCTTTGGATCTGGGCAGAGACTTCCCACAGAGATGCCGTGTGTGCAGGGTGAGCCCCCAGGACAAGACGGAGCTTTCAAACCAGTCCAGCATGCCTAGAGTGCTGGGCTGGCAGATACACGGGATCAAGAGATCATACAAAGAGACCCACCCCAGTGTAAGAAAATGTTGATGAATTTGGTAGGATAATGGACTCTTAGGAAAGGGCATCATGGGAAGGTGTTAGGAGTTAGAAGGAGTTGGATCTATAGGTTTTCTAGGTCGCTGAGTGCAATAGCCAACGCTGCTTTGTCAATCATATTAATAGGGGAAGATGTAATGATGCAGGAGACGCCGCAGCAGCCTCCTGCATCGTGTCTTCAGCAGTCCTACCACCGTTATTGGGGACAAGGAGGCGGTTTCCAGGAGCACTGTATTTGGAAGGACATGTGAGGCATCCTTGTGGGAGTGGGCAGGGGTGACTCAAAGAAATACCATTCATGACTCTTACAGGGAGCACTCCCACTCCCCAGACCTCACCAGGCTGGAAACATGAGCCAGATTGTATTTATTTGTTCAGTTCTTTCCTTCTTCCAATAAAGAACTGCATTAGTCAGTTTTTCTTATTCAGCAATCATGTCACCCAGTTAACAAAAATACTTTTTTTCCCCCGACACTACTGAGTTCTTTCCCATTATTGCAGTAAATTCTTTGAGCCTAAATGTAAGATTTTACATTTGTCTCAGCTATATTTAATTTTATTTGTATGACCTTATTGATATTTTTTAGTGTTTTTTTTTTTCTGAAGTGCTGTGTTTTCCTCTTTTTTGGGGCACATCTTCACTTTTGATAAATAAGCCTTCTGCTTCTTCCTCAAAGCCATGGAACAGGTCTGTTAGGGAGAGTTTGCAACATGCTTCTGGAGACTACTTTTGAGTGAGACCCCTGCCTTTTAATCAACTCTTTGAATTAAATGGTCTGCTTGCCATTCATTCACAGAGTAGGACTATTTTTCAGTGTGTATTTCTCCATCTTGTTCACAGGGAATCAAGAAAGATTATTGAAATATTTTACTTAATTCAAGATACATTATTTTACACTTTGATTTTCTTCATCCTCTTTCCGCCCCCCCCCCCCCATTCTCTCTGATATGCATGGAACTTTGGGCTTGATAGAAAACCAAAAGTATATTTTACAGAAAAAACCCTTTCTGCCTTTGGGTGATATAGGTCTTGGTCTCCCAGTCACAGGTATGCCCAACAATTCACTGTGTAACAAGCAACGGCAGCCTTTTACAAGCATTGAGTTCAAACTCTTTAAGCAGTTTATAAGGCCTTAACTCGCTGACTTAGCTTTCAAGTCTTGTCTTTCTAGGTTTTTCCCCTCATGCTCCGGTTATCTTTAGTAGGTTGCCTTCTCTAAACTTCTGGCAAATGACACCTTGCCAACATTTCCTGGACGCTCTTCCCCCTTCATTTTGTTTGATTGCCCCCTACTCATCCTTTGGCTTAGCTCTAACTCGAGGATGCCAATCGTGATCTCTCAAGGTTGGAATAGGTGTCTTTCCCACATTCTCCTTCCCATCCAGGGCTTACCCGTGTGGTAGCACCTGCCACTCGGGTGACCTTGCCTGTGGACTTCTCCCACATGGCCTGAACTCCTTGAAAGTACAGACTGTCTTGTGAGTAGCAGACTTTCAGAGAATCAATTAACAACTCCAGACTGTGAGCTCCTAGGGCACCAAGGCACAGAGTATTCTGAAAGATCTCAAGGTCCTTTGCCAGTATTTGGAGGCTGGCCTTCTGCACGTCATTGTCTTTCTGGGCTTCAGGTTCTTTATCTGTGAAATGAAAGTGATATTGAAGGCTTTAGGCTGACACAAAGAGCTTTCAACTGGAAACAAGGAGCTCTGACCTGGATCTGTGGAGAGACTTGAGAAGGCACTTAACCCATTCATTCTCGGCATGTCAGTTTCTTTGTTAGATAAAGAGGCTGAACTCCATGCCATGGAAAAGCAAGGAGGGGGAGACAAACAAGTCACTTCATATCCTATTTACAAATTCCTCCTTACCCGGCAGTACCCTGGTGAGGACTAAGCGAGTTAACCTTAGTAAGGAGGGGAGAAAATTAAAGTATATTGAAAACCCACTCTGCGTTAAGCACTTTCATAATGCCATAGAGCTTTTTCCTCGCCATCACCTACCCATAGGTTTTATAAATCTCCCTTTTACAGAAGGAAATAGTTCAAGGTCAGGCGTCTGTGAATGGCAGGGCTGGCTTCCCAAGGTGACTGCAAAGCCCCTGCCTGTCCCATTTCGCTCCGTAGCTCCTTCTTTGTTCAGCGCTCAGCACGGGGCATGGCGTGACATCTCTCTGCACCTTTCCAGGTCGGTCTGGTTGGAGGATCTGCTCCGCTCCGGGAAGGAGCTGGGGCTAACAGGAGGCTCTCAGGCCTGCACGCGGAGCGAGGTCTGGCCAGAACAGGCTGGTGCCATTGGCCTGGCTGGCTGGGAGCCCGGTTCGCATTCTCTCTCCAGAGCTGGGAGGAACCGGCACAGAGGCGTCCAGGCTGCGTGCACGGTTTATAAAACGCCATCAGGAGCGCCGTCCTGGGACTGCAGTCATTTATCTGCACTTTTTCCTTGTAAAATGTTACTGACTGTTTTACACCAAGGGCAGTTTATCCTGAATGGGATGTACAGGCATTCAATTCACCTCCACTTTTTGCCAACTCGGCGCTTTTCCCCTCCTCCTTGCCTCGAAAGTTATATATGGTTCTGAGAGAGGGGGGCATTTTCTATCTGAGGTGGGCAAAAAAAAAAAAAAAAAAAAAAAAGAGCTGACGGCTTTAAAGAGAAACCTTCCATCATAAGAAAGAACATTTGGTTGGAGAGACAATGCCTTTGTTTTTAAAAATGGAATCCTGCTTCCAGGGGTATTACATTCTTCTCAAATTGACCCCATTTCCGGTCAGATGCTGAGACCCTTCCTGAGGTGATCCATATCAGTGTACTTCGGGAGGGGGAGATGGAGGAGAGATGTGATCAAGTCCATTTTTCAAACAGGAAAAGGGAATCTCAACAAGCGGTGAAATTGAGACTTTCCTGGCGGTCCGGTGGTTAAGAGTCTGTACTGCCAATGCAGCGTTGGCTGGTTCGATTCCTGGTTAGAGACATAAGATCATAGATGCCGTGCAGGATGGGCAAAAGATTCAAATAAATAAGTAAATAAATAAAATGAATATGAGGAGGGAAGATTTAGAAAGAAAAACTATTAACATTAAAAAAAAAAAAGGTGAAATCACTTAAGACCACAAGGGAAGTCTGCAGGGGCAAATGGGGGTTCATCAGAGAAAAACATACAGCAAGCACCCCCAAAGCAGGTGTTTCCCCTCTTGCACCAGCTCACTTACCTCAGGAACTTCTCCCTCAGTTCATTAGACTAGTTCTGTGCTTGGTCTCAGAGAAGGCAATGGCAACCCACTCCAGTACCTTTGCCTGGAAAATCCCATGGACGGGGGAGGACACTTACTGAGTGACTTCACTTTCACTTTTCACTTTCATGCATTGGAGAAGGAAATGGCAACCCACTCCAGTGTTCTTGCCTGAAGAATCCCAGGGATGGTGGAGCCTGGTGGGCTGCCATCTGTGGGGTCACACAGAGTCGGACACCACTGAAGCGACTTAGCAGCAGCAGCAGTGCGTGGTCTGCCGATGAGGCAGTTTCTATGATATTAATGATGGGCTGAAAGTCACACACTTCCTTACTGCAAAGCGAGTCTCAAGCCTAAACCTTGTCCAGACTCTCCAGCTGCCTTCATTAGTACCCACTACACACTTGCCCTGGCTTTTGCAGAGAATCTAAATATAATGGATTGCTGCTGTGGAATGCCAGGATATTTTAATTTATAGAGAAGAATAATGGGGTTCAGGTGAATGCCCTCTTTTGTAGATTCTCTTTGGAATGAGACCTCGCTTTATTGTTCTTTCACTTTCCGTTATTTCTAGCTAAAGTGATTCCATGATGACATATAAACCCAAACATGAGTAATTGATGGCAGCCTCAGGAGCTTGAGCAGGATAAAACCAGACTGACTAGAATCTCCAGGGTGAAGAATTAACATTTATTGGTTTAGTGAAATAAATTTATGTCCCAATAAAGCCAGTTACGGACTAGACAGTGATTTAATGAGGTGCCTTCTGTAAAAAGAACAGATATGAACTTCTGGGCCTGGGTTAGATGCTAACTGATATGGCACCTACCAAACTGTTTTTTCAGAAATATTCACAAATGTATTCTATTTCCTTCATCCATGAAATCTGTGGGTGTCTATAGAGTTGAAGGTTGGAGGGGAATCGCATCAGCCTCTCTAAACTCATCAACAGTACGTTTGCTCACCATCAGGACTTTTGAGCTCTTTTGGAAGCTTGTATAATGAAGATGAGGACAAATGTCACCATAAAAAATAAAAAGGAAAAGAAATAAAAGAAATACTGAATCTGTAGATGCATGACAACTTTAAGTCTAGAGGATTCTTGCTGTGGGTCTGTCAGGCGAAGGGGAGGAGGGGGAGCAGAGGGCTGAAGATCTGAGGTGCCTTCTCTGGGGTGGGCAGTGGGCAGAGGAGGAGGTCCTTGGCTGCGATCCCTGGGCCACTGGACGGTGTGCATGCGCCTTTGCAAGCCAAGTTGATGCCTGCCTTCCACTGACCTCTTTGCTTTGTTGTGCGGAGAGATGAGGGCTTGTTCTTTTCTTTCTTGAATTTTGTTTCTTTTGGCTGTGCTGGGTCTTTGTTGGGGTACAGGCTTTTTCCCAGTTGCAATGAGCGGGGGCTACTCCCTAGAGGCCGCATGCGGGCTTCCCGGCGCAGTGGCCTCTCTTGTTGGGGAGCACAGTCTCTAGGGCACTCGAGCCTCAGTAGCTGCAGCACGTGAGCTCGGCGGCTGTGGCTCCCCGGTCTAAAGCACAGGCTCAGTAGCTGTGGTGCACAGGCTTAGCTGCTCCGCGGCACGTGGGATCATCCTGGACAAGGGATGGGACCTGTGTCTTATGCGTTGGCAGGCGGATTCTTTACCACGGAGCAACCAGGGAAGCCCAGGACTTATTATTATTATTATTTTAGGATCAAGTTCTCAGGGCAAAAACCTCAGAGTCATTTTGAGTCTTTCTTTTCTATCCCATATTGAATCCATCAGGAAAACCCTTAGGCTCTCCTTCCAAAATAGGATGTGGGCCCTTCGTAGCATCTCCCTTGCCACCTTGCTCATTGAGCCACTGCCCTCTCTTTGCCAGGGTCACGTGAACAGCCTCCTAGCTGGCCTTCCTGCTCCTATTCCTGATTCTCCTTCCCCACCCCGATACAGACATTTACAATCTGGTCTTAACACAGCAGCTGGAGGGAGATGCTTTGAGAAGTCAAGTCGGATCCTGCCTCCTCTCTATTCCTGTCTGCCAATGGCTTTCCCCAGAATGAAGCAAAAGCCATCATAACGCCCTGCGAAGGCCTGCCCAGCCAGGTCCCCTCCCCGCTACCGCCTCTCCATCCCCACCCACCACGTGCGGCTCTGCTACAGTCTCTGGCAGCTTCTCAAAGGCACCTGGTGTGCTCCTGCCTTAGTGCTTCGCCTCGAATCACGCTTCTCTCAAACATCCACGTGGCTTGTTCCCTTCCCAACTTCACATTTTTGCGCTCATCTTTTCTACTGACGTCCACTGTGATGACCCTATTCACCCTGTAACCCCTCCTAGCCCCTTAAGTACCTCTGATCCTCCAGATACATCTCCAGTTTTTTTCTAGAACACGTTACTTTTTAATATGTTATCTAACTCACTCATCTATTATATATATATTTTTTGTCTATTTTCTGACTCTCCATTTGAGCATAAGCTCTACAAGGGTTGGGATCTGCCTCTTTTGCTTAGGACAGTGCCTGACACAGTATCAGTTTGTTGGATGAATGGATGGATGAGAAATCTGCTGAAAACCATCCGAAAATAGATTTAATACTGACATGAGAAGCAGGAATACATTAATTTATTTTCACCGTCTGATATTTTTGCAGCTCGATTTTCATTCTTTGCTTTGCTTTTAACTCTGGCGAATCAGATTGAATTGCATGGAGGCTGTATTTTCCGTGACGTTTTGAGATCTTGTGCAAAAGAATTACACTTAGATGGAGAAGATTTTTAATTGAATAATTGCTTTTAAATCCTATCTTGGTGGGTCACATGAGAAATTTTGAAATTTGAAACGAAGTGGAATAACATTAGGAAAAATGCACTCTTTTATAATGTCGCTAATGACACTGACAAAATATTTGAGTGCCCACTGGGTGCAGAGCACTGGGGAAAGAAAAACACAGTAAATGCGTGGCGCACACATCTGTGCTGCTGTGAGGCCAGATGTTCCAGTTGTGGGAGTTTTATACTTCCAGTAGTTCCAAACAGGCTGTCAGATTTTGTGCATTTAAATTAACTTTTTTTTGAGGAGTAGTGTAGAAAGCGGTCAACAGCAAAAGCAGAGAGCAGGCTGGTTAAAGCAGAAATATCCTGCAGTACTTGGCATGCTTGTTTCTTTTATTATACTTTATCAGGCTGAAGGTAGACCATAGTTGGCAACCTAATTCACATTTGTATAGCACCGTGCAGCTTACAAAGCACTTGCTTAAATTGGATCATCTCGAGTGTATAGTCTCCGGGAAAAGATTTGCCAAAACCATTGTCTTTTCAAGTGCAGTCACTATGCAGTTTGGTCTTGCAGCCCCAGAGATGAATGGTTCAATGTCGTGTTGCTGATGAGTAGCCCCGAGGAAAAGCCCACAACTATGGGGATGGTGCCAGACAGTCAGAGGCATGGTGCAGTACTGAGAGCATATGTTAGTCTCTCAGCTGTGTCTGACTCTTTGTGACCCCACGGACTATTGCCCGCCAGGCACTCCTGTCCATGGGATTCTCCAGGTGAGAATTTGGGAGTGGGTTACATTCCTTCTCCAGGGGATCTTCCCAATCCAGGGATCAAACCTGGGTCTCCCATACCACAGGCAGATTCTTTACCATCTGAGTCACCAGGGAAGCCCAGTTGAGAGCATAGACTCCACCACTATGCTGCCTGTAGTGGAATAGGGGCCTGCCTCCTGCTTGCTGCAGTTCTTGGTGCCTCAGTGTCATCATCTGTAAAATGGGGTTAAAAATAGCCATGCCTTCCAGGGCTCCTGTAACAATTAAACGAGTTTATAAATGCCAAGTGTTTAGAGCAAGTCCTGGCCCATGGGTAGCCTCCCATGCATGTCAGCTCTTAGTATCACTGGCCGTAAAATGACCTGCCAGTTTCTCATCTCTTCCTCAATTTCTTAGTTAGAGTGTTAGAAAATTTCTCCTTAGAGTCCTTCCCTTGGATATATAATTTTTAACATTGTTGAGGAATAGAACCTATGAGAATTGGCTGAAAAGTGCAGGCCCTTTCTCCAGAACAACCATTAAATTCACCAATATACTCAATTTTGCCTATAATGCTGCTGCTGCTGCTGCTGTCACTTCAGTCGTGTCCGACTCTGTGCGTCCCCATAGCTGGCAGCCCACCAGGCTCCCCCCGTCCCTGGGATTCTCCAGGCAAGAACACTGGAATGGGTTGCCATTTCCTTCTCCAATGCATGAAAGTGAAAAGTGAAAGTGAAGTCGCCCAGTCGTGTCTGACTCTTCGCAACCCCATGGACTGCAGCCCACCAGGCTCCTCCGTCCATGGGATTTTCCAGGCAAGAGTACTGGAGTGGGGTACCATCACCTTCTCTGTTTGCCTATAATATAGGGGGTTCATAGATTCCTGGGGCTTCCCTGGTGGCTCAGTGGTAAAGAATCAGCCTACAATGCAGGAGCTGCAGGAGACTTGGGTTCAATCCCTGGGTCGGGAAGATCCCCTGGAGAAGGAAATGGCAACCCACTACACTATCCTTACCTGGGAAATCCCATGGACAGAGGAGCCTGGTGGGCTAGAGTCCATAGGGTTGCAAAGAGATGGACATGACTGAAGTGACTTAGCATGCATGCATGCACATAGATTCCTGAGGTCCAGATCAAGAATCTCCAGGTTAGAGTATTCGGTTTCCAGATTAAATGATCCCTGGTTGAACCATCCCATTAAGCTACCAATGCCTGTGTCCATGCAGGTATGAGCTATAGGACCCCTCATATCTAGAAGGGCTTCCAGAGTATTGCCCCCACCCTACAGGGATATGCAGGAGCAGCTTGGAGTATTAATAGATGGAGGAGACAGAGGCAAGGAATAAGTGTCACCGAAGAGCAGCTTTCCCAGCATAATCACTCCCTGGGACGCTCTTCTCACCACCTTCCAGCTGCCTTGCTCTCCTTGGGAGCCAGGAAAAGCCTGACACTGTCTCCCCTTCTGCCTTCTCCCACGTTCAGTCAGTCATTTCTCCCTGGGGTCAGACAGCTGCTGAGAATCCCTGAGAGGGAGTGTGACATCCCTGTGAAAATGAAGATCTGAGCACATCGTAGCAGGGGCTGGAGAGTGATCTGACGGAGTTACACCACAGAGAGCAGAGCCGTCATTGGTTGTCAATATATCTATTTCAAAACACAATCAAAACACAGTCTCCAGGTATCCCAACTTCCCAGAGAGATGAAAAAGAATCTTTCAGTACGAAAGCTTGTTACATCTCAAACAAAGAAAGCGGGTGCTTCCCAAGGACATAGGGGGAACTCGGAGTCGCAGAGCTACACGATATGGGATGTCTTTGATGTCTTTTCCCTTTACAGCTGGAGGAGCCTTGAGATTTCTGCTTTGTGTCCCTTCCTCTTCTGCCGCTTCTGAGGGTGGGGCAGGGTGGGGTGCACTGTTTGCCTTGCAGAGGTAGCAGCCCTGTCATTTGGACCCAGATTCTCTCTGTGGAGGAAAATGCTGAGTCTCCATATTTTCTCAGCTACTCAAAGAGGATAATAAAAGCTTTTCCCCCTCGCTCCTCTTGGGAACTTGGTGAAGATTAATTAGATGCTGCCTATGAAGTGTTTTAAGCTCTGGCAGAAGAAGGTGCTAAGCATTATTTCTAAAGTTAACTTCTTTAACCCATTCTGTGAAGTAGGGATCTACACTCTTGAACTGGAGTCTGGGTAGATAAAATCTATTGTCCAAAGTAAAAGTGAAGCTGAGTGGCAGTGGTCATGGGGCTTTAATGATGGAAATAGTGATGAATTTAATCCATTGATTCCTGGGTTGGGAAGATCTCCTGGAGGAGGAAATGGCAACCCACTCCACTATTCTTGCCTGGAAAATCCCCACTCCAAAATTCTTGCCTGGACAGAAGAATCTAGCAGACTAGAGTCCATGGAGTTGCAGAACAGTTGGACATGACTCAGCATGCCTTTTTATACTGTTCATGGGATTCTCATATCTCATAAGCTCAGCTATGCAGATGACACCACCCTTATGGCAGAAAGCAAAGAGGAACTAAAGAGACTCTTGATGAAAGTGAAAGAGGAGAATGAAAAAGTTGGCTTAAAACTCAACATTCAGAAAACTAAGATCATGGCATCTGGTCCCATCACTTCATGGCAAATAGATGGGGAAACAGTGGAAATAATGACAGACTTAATTTTGGGGGGGCTCCAAAATCACTGCAGATGGTGACTGCAGCCATGAAATTAAAAGATGCTTACTCCTTGGAAGAAAAGTTATGACCAACCTAGACAGCATATTAAAAAGCAGAGACATTTCTTTACCAACAAAGGTCTATCTAGTCAAAGCTATGGTTTTTCCAGGAGTCATGTATGGATGTGTGAGTTGGACTATAAAGAAAGCTGAGGGCAGAAGAATTGATGCTTTTGAACTGTGATGTTGAAGAAGACTCTTGAGAGTCCCTTGGACTGCAAGGAGCTTCAACCAGTCAATCCTAAAGGAAATCAGTCCTGAATATTCACGGAAAAGACTGATGCTGAAGCTGAAACTCCAACAATTTGGCCACCTGATAAGAAGAACTGATTCATTGGAAAAGACCCTGATGCTGGGAAAGTTTGAAGGCGGGAGGAGAAGGGGACGACAGAGGATGAGTTGGTTGGATGGCATCACCGACTTGATGGATATGAGTTTGGGTGAACTCCGGAAGTTAGTGATGGACAGGGAAGCCTGGCGTGCTGCAGTCTATGGGGTTGCAAAGAGTCGGACATGACTGAGCGACTGAACTGAGCATGCATGTGCTTTGATCCATTTGCTTCAAGTGGGGTATGTTTTTATAAACTGTGGATGCTGGTTGAACACACCTGTGGGAGAGAGGCAGATTAGGCCCCAGGTCAGAGCCAGCAGAGTTCTGGCTGAGACTTCTTGTCTCAGGGGTTGGTGAGGAAGGGAAGGGATGTCATGATTGAGACTCCAAATGGAAGTTTCTGTCTGACTTCCTGCAAGGCAGAGGAACAGATGGAAACACCCTGGCTTGGAAAAGTCAACTCTCCTTGGTCAGGCCAAGTGTCCAAGCCCAGGAGTCAGCTTGTGGTTGGAGCAATGTACCCTAAGTTTTTCCACAGTGTGGTGAGTCCTGGTGTGAGAAGGGTCTTCTCATGTCTTGTACACTCCTAGGGTGTCTTGTATACTTCCAGAGAGAAGCATAATTGGATATCTCTTCTAAACAGGGAACAAAGTCTTGAATCAAGAAAATTTTCATGTATTCATTGAATAAATATTTACTGAGCGTCTGCAATTAGTCACAGTTTTAAGTGCTTGGGATACAGTTGTGATTAAGATAATCAAGGTCCCGGTTCCCTGGGAACTTACATTCTAGCAGGTGAGATAGTCAATACACAAGTCAAGCAAATTCCCTTGTTTGTCTACACTGGAATGTAAGTTCTACAAGGGCAAGGTTTTTAAATTAAAAAAATATATATACGTTTTGTTCATTGCTGTATTCTCAGCACCTAGAATAGGACACGATAGCCAGATATTAGATGCTCAATAAGTATTTGCTAACTAAGGGAATGAAAAAGGTAATTTCAGATAGTGGTAAGTACAATGGAGGAAGTGTACTGTCAAAATGTAGGTGGGAGATGAAGACAGGGCAAGCTAGAGGTGGAAAATGTAAGGTCTTACAGGCTTTGGTAAGAGTCTGGGTAAGAGCAGTGGGTTTTAAGCACAGGAAATGTGCAGTTTATTTTATTTATTTATTTTCTCTAGCAGCACCATGGAGCATATGGGATCTTAGTTCCCCAACCAGGGATCAAACATCATCTCCTGCATCCCTGCATTGAAAGCAAAGAGTCTTAACCACTGGACCACCAGGGAGATCCCTAGTTTGTATTTTACAAAGACCTTTGGAGTCCTGGTAAAGAAAGGACAGGAAGGGGGAGAGAGGAGAGGCAGGGAAACCAGTTAGAAAGCTGTTTTGATGGTGGAGACCACAGGTAGTGATGGCTGGTCCCAAGTAGATAGCTGGGGATGTGTTAGGAAGCAGTTGGGGTCCAGATGTGTTTCGGAGGTTGAACCAGTGGTATTTGTTTGTGAACTGAGTGTGGGAATGAGGCAAAGGGAAGAGTCAGAGATGCGTCTGGGGGTTTTACCTCTGTGAGCATATAGATGACGGTGCCATTAACTAAGGAATGAATGTGGAAGCTTCTGGAATGCTGGCTCCAGAGGTGGATGAGATTGGGCAAGGTGGGAGTAGGAAAGCCCTGAAGTTAGTTCTTCTGAGATGTGTATTGAGCACCTGAGGCATTTTGGTCAGACATATAGAGGAGTAGCAGAAAGCCTGGGTGTGCACATCACAGGGCTGAGAAAGATCTGAATGGTGGAATCATACAATATTTTTCAGATTTGTTGAGATATAATTGACAAAATTGTGAGATATTTATAGTGTACACTGTGATGATTTAATATATGTATACATTGTGAGAGGATGCCTCCCATTATTAATTGACATATTTGTCACCTTACTTGTTATTTATTTGTTTTTGTGAGAAGAGTTAAGTTCTACTCTGTTAGCAAATTTCGCTTACAGAGTACAGTGTTATCAATCGTAGTCACCATGTTTTACTCTAGATCCTCAGACTTTATTCCTCTTATAGCTGAAAATTTATACCCTTTTACTGACTTCTCCTTGTTTTCCCCATCTCTGGCCCCTGTCAACCCCTTTTCTACTCTCTGTTTCTACCGTTTGATTTTTTATTTAAATTCCACATGTACGTGCTACTATGAAGTATTTATTTTAGTCTCTATTTCACTTAGCATAATGTCCTCAAGTTCATTCCATATAATTATAAATGGCAGAATTTCCTTCTTTCTTATGGCTGAATTGCATCCCATTATATACATACATATGTATACATACACACACACAGACACCAAATCTTAGATTGCTTCCATATCTTGGTTGTTTTGAATAATGTTTCAGTGAACAAGGGCGTGCAGATATCTCTTTGAGAATCTGTTTTCATTTCATTTGGATATATACCCACAGGTGAGATTTCTGGATAATTTCTGGTTGTTCAGTTTTTATTTTTTGAGGAATCTGCATACTCTTTTCCATAGTGGCTATACCAATTTACATTCCCGTCAACAATGTACCAGTGTTCTCCTTTCTCCACGTTCTTGCTGACATTTGCTCTTTTGTCTTTTTTACCAACACTCATTCTAACAAGTGTGAGGTGATATGGCATTGTGGTTTTGATTTGCATTTCCCTGATGGTTAGTGATGTAGAGCAACTTTTCATTATCTTTTGGTCATTTGAATATCTTCTTGGAAAAAATGTCTAGTTCCTCTGCTCAGTTTTTAATTGGACTGTTGGAGTTTTCTTACTTTCGGGTTGTATGAGTTTTTATATCTTTTGGATGTTAACACCTCATCAGATATATAATTTGTAAACATTTTTTCCCATGTTATAGATTACCTTTTCAGTTGTTGATGGTTTCCTTTGCTGTGCAGGAAATTTTTAGTTTATGTAATCCCACTTGTTGATTTTTGCTTAAGCTGCTTTTTTGCTTTTGACATCAAATCCAAAAGAAAAAAAAAAAATCACCGTTAAGACCAAAGTTAAGGAAATACCCCCTATGTTTTCTTCTAGAAGTTCCATGGTTCCAGACCTTACATTCACGTCTTTAATCCATTTTGAGTTGATTTTTGTGTATGGTATAACGTAAGGGTCCAGTTTCTTTCTTTGCATATGACTGTCTAATTTTCCCAAGATCTTTACTGAAGAGACTTTCCTTCCCCCATTGTATATCCTTGGCTCCTTTGTCATAAATTAATTCACTCTTAACGTATGAGTTTAATTCTGGGCTCTCATTCTGTTCCACTGGTATATAGTCTGTTTTCATGCTAATATCGTGCTGTTATGATTACTATAGGCTTCCTGGCTGGCTCAGAGGTTAAAGCGTCTGCCTCCAATGATTACTATAACCTTGTAATACAGTTAGGAATCAGAAAGTGAGGTGTTTCCAGCTTTGTTCTTTCTCAACGTTGCTTTGACTATTACTTTTTTATTTGTGGTTCCATACAAATGTTAAGGTTATTTTTCTATTTATGTGAAACACGCCATTAGAATTTTGATAGGAATTGTCTTGAATGTGTAGATTGCTTTGGGTATTATGAATATTTTACCAATGCTAATTATTCCAGTCCATGACCATAGAATATCTTTCCACTTATTTGTGTCTTCTTCAATTTCTTTCATCAGTGTCTTACAGTTTGTTTCCTTGGTTAAATTTGTTTTGAAGTGTGTTATTCCTTTTGATGCAACTGTAAGTGAGACTATTTCCTATTACCATATAGAAATGTGACTGATTTTGGAATATTAATTTTTAAATTGTGGAACTTTACTGAATTCATTTACTAGTTCTAATATATATATATATAATATTGGTGATGTCTTTAGGGCTCTCTGTGCATAATACCAGGCCATCAGCAAATGGAGACAATTTTACTTCTTCCTTTCCAATTTGGATGCCTTTTATTTGTTTTTCTTTTTTAAGGCCCTGGCTAGGCCTTTCATGACTAGGTTGAACAAGAGTTGTGACAATGAGTATCCTGGTCTTGTTCCGATTTTAGAAGAAAAGCTTTCCGCTTTCTTCCATTAAATGTGCTGTGGATTTGTCATATATGGTCTTTATTATGCTGAGGTATGGGCTTCCCAGGTGGCTCAGTGGTAAAGAATCCACCTGCCAAAGCAGGAGACCCAGGAGATGAGAGTTTAATCCCTCCTGGCTGGGAAGATCCCATGGAGGAGGAGGTGGCAACCAGCTCCACTGTTCTTATCTGGAGAATCCCGTGGACAGAGCCGCCTGACAGACTATGGTCCATAGAGTTGCAGAAAGTTGGACATGACTAAGGACAGCATGCCTGCATGCTGAGGTATATTCCCCCTATACCTGGTTTGTTTAAAGAAAAAATTATTGAACATGAATTTTGTTAGATGCTCTTTCTGCAACTGTTGAGATGCTGACATAATTTGTATCCTTTGTTTTGTTAATATGTTTTATCACAGTATTGATTTGCAGATGTTGAGCCATCCTTGCATCCCTAGAATAAATCCCACTTAATCATTGTGTTTGATTCTTTTAATGTATTGTTGAATTCATCTTGCTAATATTTTGTTGAGGATTTTTACATCTATATTCATCAAGGATATTGGCCTGTCTCTTTTTATGTAGTGTCCTTTTCTGGTTTTGTCTCATAAAATGAATTTGGAAATTTCCCTCCTCTTCTGTTTTTGAAAGAGTTTGAGAAGAATTTATGTTAATTCTTTATTAAATGTTTGGTTGGTACATCTGGTTTGGAATTTTATTTGTTGGGAAGGTTTTTTTTTTTTCTTTATTTATTTCTTTCATCTTATTTTATTGAGACCAAGCTTTACATGAGATTGGTTGGTTTATTGGTTTATTCTTGGTTGGTTTCTCTAAAAGTTTGTCTATTTTGTTTATAATTTTTTTAAGCTTTTACTTTCATTGATCTTTTTTTAGATTATTTTTAAGACACTAAAGGACATTAGAACTCCTTTAGGGGTTTTTAAACCAAAGAGCTTAACTTGCTCTCTCTGCTTTTGAAAGACAAGGAATCTTTTCTCTAAGTGGAAACTTATAAAAAAGCCTGCCATAGGAAATAATTGTTCTCCTGACTCCAAGTCCGGATCTTCTATATTTGGCTGCACTTTCCCATGCTTGTCCAGATATGCTTACAAAGGCAACAAAATACATCTCACTCCAAACCACTGGTGGATTTATATCAGAAATTGCCCAGGTAGAGATTCATCCCTTTGACTTTCTATTTCATTATTCATAAAAAACAAAGCCCATGGGAGAAAAACACAGTGGGATATTTTTAAGCCCCACTAAATCTTAAGACTTTAGTGGAACCAAGTTTACATTCTTTCTTTGGAGTCATTTTTCTTGGGTAGATCTCCTCTGGAACTGGATCAGGAAGATTACAAGGGTGAGAAACAGGACAAGGTTTAGGGAGAAGCTCCAGTGGGAAGAGAGGGCCTTACACACTTGTTTCATTGAGGCTTGTTGAATCTGTATTGCGTGGTCATTTTTCCTAGATTTGCCTGTTTCATGTCATCTAGGGACATTTGCAGTGCCTTAACTTCCTGTTGGTTTTGACAATTTTTGCTAAGACACTATGTCTTCCTACTTCTGCTTCTGGGAAATATTGCATGTTTCTTTGAGAGGGGGGATCATTCAGAAAGGCTTGAGTTTCCTTCCAGGTGAGACATTCATAAAGGCTGTATAGATCCCTCTACCCTGCGACCGTCTTACTCCCCAGTCCAGACATAATCTGGGGGACTACTATCAAGAGCATATCATGGTACTCTTTCTCGGTTAACTGCAAACCACCAGCAATCCCCTAAGCTCTGCCAGGTGGCTTTGCACATTGTGGATGGGAGAGAAATCTTCTCCCAGAAATAACTGCCAATCAGGTGGTCACCCTGCACTGCTAACATTCCCTGAGAGCCAATGAAAGCTGCAAGCATTTCCCTCAGTGTATGTATGTCCACAGAGATTATGTGCTGTTTTCAGAAGCGAGTGGAACCCTTGAAATACTATCTCTAGAACCTCTAGCATGCATGGAGGCCAGATTAAGACTCCCTGAAGGAAGCTGGATCCTATAGGCCATAAGTGTCTTCAAGGCAGTCACTGGTGATTGCTACCAACCTAGCCTATGGAAGCCTCACAAACCAGGCCAACATGGACCTCAGAAAACAGTGACTGAAAATGGCAAAGTCGTTCACTTCTTCCCTGACCTTCAGTTTCCTCAACCACAAAATAGGGGAAATAATAATAACCTCTACTTAGCTCAAGCCAAATTCAGACTTAAATGGAAGAAAGTGGAGAAAACCACTAGACCATTCAGGTATGAGAAAACTGCTAGACCATTCAGGTATGACCTAAATCAAATCCCTTATGATTATACAGTGGAAGTGAGAAATAGATTTAAGGGACTAGATCTGATAGACAGAGTGCCTGATGAACTATGGACAGAGGTTCGTGACATTGTACAGGAGACAGGGATGAAGACAATCGCCATGGAAAAGAAATGCAGAAAAAGCAAAATGGCTGTCTGAGGAGGCCTTACAAATAGCTGTGAAAAGAAGAGAAATGAAAAGCAAAGGAGAAAAGGAAAGATATAAGCATCTGAATGCAGAGTTCCAAAGAATAGCAAGGAGAGATAAGAAAGCCTTCCTCAGTGATCAATGCAAAGAAATAGAGGAAAACAACAGAATGGGAAAGACTAGAGATCTCTTCAAGAAAATTAGAGATCTCTTCAAGAAAATTAGAGATACCAAGGGAATATTTCATGCAAAGATGGGCTCGATAAAGGACAAAACTTGTATGGACCTAACAGAAGCAGAAGATATTAAGAAGAGATGGCAAGAATACACAGAAGAACGGTACAAAAAAGAGCTTCATGACCCAGGTAATCACAATGGTGTGATCACTCACCTAGAGCCAGACATCCTGGAATGTGAAGTCAAGTGGGCCTTAGAAAGCATCACTATGAACAAAGCTAGTGGCGGTGATGGAATTCCAGTTGAGCTATTTCAAATTCTGAAAGATGATGCTGTGAAAGTGCTGCACTCAATATGCCAGCAAATTTGGAAAACTCAGCAGTGGCCACAGGACTGGAAAAGGTCAGTTTTCATTCCAATCCCAAAGAAAGGCAATGCCAAAGAATGCTCAAACTACCGCACAATTGTACTCATCTCACACACTAGTAAAGTAATGCTCAAAATTCTCCAAGCCAGGCTTCAGCAATAAGTGAACCGTCAACTTCCAGATGTTCAAGCTGGTTTTAGAAAAAGCTGAGGAACCAGAGATCAAATTGCCAACATTCGCTGGATCATTGTAAAAGCAAGAGAGTTCCAGAAAAGCATCTATTTCTGTTTTATTGATCATGCCAAAGCCTTTGACTGTATGGATCACAATAAACTGTGGAAAATTCTGAAAGAGATTGGCATACCAGACCACCTGACCTGCCTCTTGAGAAATCTGTATGCAGGTCAGGAAGCAACAGTTAGAACTGGACCTGGAACAACAGACTGGTTCCAAATAGGAAAAGGAGTACATCAAGGCTGTATATTGTCACCGTGCTTATTTAACTTATATGTAGAGTACATCATGAGAAATGCTGGGCTGGAAGACCAGCTGGTCTGGAAGCACAAGCTGGAATCAAGATTGCCAGGAGAAGTATCAATAACCTCAGATATGCAGATGACGCCACCCTTATGGCAGAAAGTGAAGAGGAACTCAAAAGCCTCCTGATGAAAGTGAAAGAGGAGAATGAAAAAGTTGGCTTAGAGCTCAACATTCAGAAAACTAAGATCATGGCATCTGGTCCCATTACTTCATGGCAAATAGATGGGGAAACAGTGGAAACAGTGTCAGACTTTATTCTTTTGGGCTCCAAAATCACTGCAGATGGTAATTGCAGCCATGAAATTAAAAGACGCTTGCTCCTTGGAAGAAAAGTTACGACCAACCTAGATAGCATATTGAAAAGCAGAGATATTACTTTGCCAACAAAGGTCCATCTAGTCAAGGCTATGGTTTCTCCAGTGGTCATGTATAGATGTGAAGAGTTGGACTGTAAGAAAGCTGAGCTCCGAAGAATTGATGCTTTTAAACTGTGTTGTTGGAGAAGACTCTTGAAAGTCCCTTGGACTGCAAGGAGGTCCAACCAGTCCATCCTAAAGGAGATCAGTCCTTGGTGTTCATTGGAAGGACTGATGCTAAAGCTACTTTGGCCACCTCATGCGAAAAGTTGACTCATTGGAGAAGACTTTGATGCTGGGAGGGATTGGGGGCAGGAGGAGAAGGGGACGACCGAAGACGAGATGGCTGGATGGCATCACCGACTCGATGAACATAAGTCTGAGTGAACTGCGGGAGTTGGTGATGGACAGGGAGGCCTGGCATGCTGCGATTCATGGGGTCACAAAGAGTCAGGTACGACTGAGCGACTGAACTAAACTGAACTTAGCTCAAGGGGTTATTGTGGTTATCAAGTTGTTTTTGAACAGTTACATATTAATCAAGAATGAAAAATCCAAATGCCTCTCAGGGTGAGGGTGAGGATCAGGCAAGTAACATAAATCTGTTGCTTAGGGCCAGATGTCAATAACAGAGAACGGTGAACTTGTGGCACACTGAGACATGCATCGGAAATTCAGATTTTATGAAATAATGTGCAGCCTTAAAGGACATCTGTGGGCTGAATTTGGCTTTGGGCTGCAAGTTTTAGATTCCAAAAAAAATGTAAAGCAGGGCACTCTATTAAACTGATGTGTGTGTAGCGGGGGGTGGGGGGAAGTGGTTTCCAGATGGGACCACCAAGGCCTATTTTTTATGTTTATGTGCCTAGCCTAGGAGACTGATAATTTGGTATGGTTTGGAGGGGCTTCTCTTTCAAATATCTCCCTCTTAGGCCTTCCAGGAACTGAAACCTTAACATTAGGGTGTAGGGACTTGCGGGGAGGGGGAGCAGTGATGATTAAGAGTTTAATGGTTCTCATTAAAATGCAAATATGTTATCTATGATGGAGAACCTATTGATTCTCTTTTGGCCGTTAACACTTAAGCATCTTAAGACAGTAATGAAAAACCTCTGTAAATTGTCAATATACCCTTTAACTTTAATATTGCTGTTTGATGACCTGCTGTGTCTGAGAGACCCTACTAGGGGTCTCAAAGGGTTTTGATCACAAGGCCCAAGGTGGAGCTCTGTTGTTCGTTACTGGATACCTGGTACCCGCACAGCGCCTGGAACGTAGTGGGAACTTAGGACGTGGGTGGACCCCAGGCACTGTCATAGCCCTGTGACTTGCATGACAGTCGCCAAGAGTGAGATGTGGTGGGGTCTCTGGATTTATCAGGAAAGCTCTAGGAAGGAGAGGAGACTGGGGAGATGGATACAGGCTGGGGGAGAGCAAGGCGTGAAGACTGATGGAGAAAGAGGGAATCCTGCTGGAAATCCCTTTCTCTAGTGGATCTGGGAAGCTTGAGTGGTGGCGACCCAGGAGACGAGGATGTCAATGAGCAGCAGGAGCTGGGGAAGGGCTGGAGCTGGGGGGCCGGCTGGGGCAGAGCTGAGGGCGGGATGGCTCTAGGGACCCACTGGGGCTGGTGGTGGCCAGCTGAGAAGGCTCTGCTGTGGGGGCAGGGGGCACAGGCCCCCTGTTAGCGGGCTCCTAGCCTGCGAGGGCTTCCTGCGAGGTCTTACCAGGTGCGCGCAGAGCCACACACGCCCAGTGTCCCAGGAGGCCCTGGGCTCCGTGATGTCTGCCGCTGGCCTCATGAGAACGCTCCTTGGGTAGGAGTTAGACACCTTTCCCAAGCCCTTTCCCTTTTTCCTGGCACTTGGAGAAAAAGGTTATCTTCTAATCCCCTTCCAGACTTCAGTGATAATTTTAATAACTGCAGGCTTTTATATTGGTTATTTGCTCCTGATAACAGCTGTTAATTGCATCTCTTATCAACGGCTGTTAGAGCAAAATGGTCTGAAAGTGAAGACAGGGGTTTCAGGTGTGACTTGGACTCCCTCCCAGGCTGGGCACCTTGACGTCGTTTCAGGTCAGGACATCCTGTTAGATCCTGGGAGTGAGGCTCTAAGCTTGATTCTTATCTGTGCACAGCCTTAGTGGTTCTTCCTGGTTCCTGCAATCTCACTGACACATTTCAGCCTTGTCTCCTTCCGTTTCAACCTGCAGGACGAGAGACTTCAGTATTTGCAGTTACTGCACAAGCCTGATGTTTTCACACACGGGGCTACTGAATGATTCCTTTCTTCTTTAGTCTTTAGAAGCCTTGACTTGCTCACTTAAAAAATGAGAGCAATCACATCTAATTGATAAGTTGCTGTGAGGAAGTGTGGTATGGTTGAAAGAACATGGATTTTGGAGTCAGAGTCAGATGGCTCTGCGCGCACCTGGTAAGACCTCGAAGGAAGACCTCGCAGGCTAGGAGCCCACTAACAGGGGGCCTGTGCCCCCCGCCCCTGCAGCAGAGCCTTCTCAGCTGGCCACCACCAGCCCCAGTGGGTCCCTAGAGCCATCCCGCCCTCAGCTCTGCCCCAGCCGGCCCCCCAGCTCCAGCCCTTCCCCAGCTCCTGCTGCTCATTGACATCCTCATCTCCTGGGTCGCCACCACTCAAGCTTCCCAGATCCACTAGAGAAAGGGATTCCCAGGAGGATCCCCTCTTTCTCCATCAATCTGTAATTCTTCTCTCCCATTTACCACTTTACTCTGTAGTCTTGGGTTATTAACAAGATCTCAGTTTTCCTCACCTGGCAAATTCACATCATCGTGATGACCTTCATTTGACAGACACAAGCTTGGATAAGCACACTCCTTTTCTTTCTCATCCATATGGCTCATCCAAGTCTCAGCTCCCTGTGGACATGTAAGAAAGACTCATCATGGTGTCTTATCTCTCACCTTCCCTGGGCTCTCAAAACACTACAGAACTTGGCGGATCTCCCGTTCTCTACTTAACATTAGCCCTTCTTGCAAAATGACCACTCCTCTCTCTCTCATCCCACTCTTCCAAGAAGTTGGCTTCCAACACCAAAAGGTGTCGGGAGGAAAGCAATCTGATTAAATTGACTCATACTAATGTGCTAAGGAATGATCCGCCTCTCGGCTTTATAGGAGTATTTGCATTTTCTAATGGAATTCCTATTCAATGGCAGAATCACCTTGGTAAGATTTCTGGCCGGAGGACAAAGGAAAGAATAGAATTTCAGGCATTATGGATGAGGCAATGGTGTTAAGATTGGAAAGGTGTTGAGGTTGGTCAATTAGGCAGCCCCCTCATCGCCTGCAGTGTCTTGCACCTAAATCTGTTGCTGGGCAGGATGTGAACAAAGAGCACAGCTATTTGAGGGCTAAATCTAGAGGGAGATGCTATCTGTCTGTATCCAAGTACAATTCATTCAAAGATCTGAAGGATTAAGTTCTGGCCTGCTGTTGAAATTATCGTTTAGAATTTGCATGACCCATTTTATTTTCAGAGTTCTTTTTATTCATTAATTAGTTATTCATTTATTTAATGCAGTTTTTAATTGTGTGCTTATTCCATCTTGCAAAGGTGGAATTATTCAGAGGAACATTTAAAAGAAATTAACAGTATGACAGGGCTTATAATTGTGCTTTAATCTTAAATTAATATCCCTCCCGTTTTCACGTTACCAGGACAATTACCCCGAACGGTACCAGAAGCAGGAAATTATGTATTGCCCTATATATGGCATTCCCTCCCGGAGAGTACACCATTTATCACGGCTTTTTAATCTCCTGCGTGTGCAATGGAAGATAAAACATCTCCACAATATTTCAGGGTCTGGAGAAGATTAAAGCCCTACAAACACTGTGTTTGTTTCCCCTAGCTCCTCTGCTGTGTCTAACTGGGTCAGAGTTTCAGTGGGTTTAGACACACCTGTGGGCCTCCCTGGTGGCTCAGGGATAAACAGCCCACCAGCCAATGCAGGAGACTGGGGTCTGATGTCTGGGTCGGGAAGATTCCCAGGAGTAGGAAATGGCAGCCCACTCCAGTATGCTTGCCTGGAGAATCCCATGGACAGAGGAGCCTGGTGGGCTGCAGTCCATGGGGTGGCAAGAGTCGGACATGACTTAGCAACTAACAACAACAAGACATACTTGTAGGAATGTGGTTGTTTACTGGGGACCTTCTGAAAATGTCATGTAAGTAAGCCCAGCAGGGAAAACTGGAAGCATGTAGGTTTCGCCTAATATTTTCTTTCCCCATAACTTCTGTATCAGTGCTGATAGAATGTGCCTGTGACATTTGCTGGGTTAAGAGTAAAGAGGGCAAAGCCGGCATGTAGATCCTTGGAGTGGTTGTGGATTTCCTTTTTCTTAGAAAAGAGAGCCTCACTGTAGGCTCCAGCCCTCAAATGGAAGAGTTGCGCCCACCTTGTCTGCTCTCAGGGGAGGCCTGAGAAAGACGCTTTGAGACCCTGGAGAACAGTCTACTGGAAACTGTCTTCATCAGGGACCCCCAGAGAAACAGAGCTAATAGTGTAAACCAATATAAATAAGAATCATATAAACCAATATTTGGATTTCCCTGGTGGCTCAGAGGGTAAAGCGTCTGTTTACAATGCGGGAGACCCGGGTTCAAGCCCTGGGTTGGGAAGATCCCCTGGAGAAGGAAATGGCAATCCACTCCAGTACTATTACCTGGAGAATCCCATGGACAGAGGAGCCTGGTAGGCTACAGTCTATGGGGTCGCAAAGAGTTGGACACGACTGAGCGACTTCAGTTCAGTTCAAACCAATATTTACATAAATTGGCTCATACCACTGTGAGGGCTATCAAGTCCAAAGTCTGTAGGGCAGTCTGGATATTCAAATAAGAGTCTGAAGTTTGTCAGCCCAAGGCAGAATTTCTATGTTTCAGTCTAGAGGCAGAATTTCTTCTTTTAGGGGAAACCTCAAGTCTTTGCTCTTAAGCCCTTCAGCTGATTGGATATGGCCCACCCATATGGAGGATAATCTGCTTTTACTTTATGTCAACTAATTGTGACAAATGATCTCAGCCAAAAGCCTAAGTGATAAAAGTCAACTGATTGTAATTGTTAATTGTGTATTAAGAAAAAATTTCCAGTAACACCCTGGTGAGCATTTGACCTAATAACTCAGCATCCTAACCCAGCCAAGTTGGCACATATAACTGACCAGCACCGAGAACCAAGCATCTTGCTCACTGCGGGGTCTGCAGCGCCTTCCTCGCGTGACAAGCAGGGAACTCCAAAGCTGCCTGTCACCCTGACTACACCTGGTGAGCTCCTGCAGTTGGCAGTTTCCTGCATCGAACTGATTCCCTCCTTTGGAGAAAAGCTCAGCGTGGCTCTTTTGCAGGAGGGCCGAGGTTTCTTTCTGTGTACCTCTTCCCTCTCTATGGCATCACTGCCCCTCTTCCTAACTCAACATTCCTGACCTCTCACACAGGGGCAAGGGCATTTCCACAACAGCAGTTTTGAAAGTAACAGTCTTTCGTCTGCATGTAATATACATCCAGAAACACGTACAAACCATAAGAGCACAGCTTGATGAGTTTTCACCTTCATGGAACCAGTCCCAGACCCAGAAAGAGGGCATTCTCAGTCCTCAGAAGCCCCCCTTGTGTTCCACCCTGGTCACTACTCCTGACCCTTGAGGGCGACCTCTATACAGACCTGTAGCAATACACATGAATTTAACCTTTGCGTTCCATATAAGGAGACAGCACGGTACACCACAGCCTCGTTTCTTGTGGGGAAATACCATGATGAGAAATGCTCTGGGTGTCCGGTCCTCCTCGTTCATCTCTCCTTGCACACCACACAGCCGGTAGCTCCATTGCACACGGGACATTGTGCCAGAGACTGTGGACACACACAGTTGCCTAAAGGATGTTACAGAGAGCAGCGATGGGGACACCAGAAAGGGGCCTCTGTTGCCTCAGAACTGCCCTCAGCCCCGAGTCTGTCCTCTCCAAAGTGCCCCCTCCAAGGGTGGGCAGCCCTCCTGACCTGCCCAGTGGAGAAAGGGAGCCCATAGTGCTCTCTCAAGCTTTCCTCTCCTTTCCTTTCCTGGCGGAGCACGGGCTGGGACCTTCTGACCCACTGTTCTTGGCTCTCAGAGCCCTCCTGGCTGTTTGTTTCCCGATAGCCTAGGACTAAACAGCAACAGCTTGCTGATAGTAAGTGTATGGATGGTAACAATTTACCGCACCACCTGCCTGATATGGTGCTTGTATCTTAATAACATCATTGGGTGCAGGGCAGCCCTGCTCTGGGAGGATGACCCGTGGGGCCTGTTTGCTTCCCTCTCCTTCAGTGGCTTCTTCCCTCCCTTAAAGAGGCTATCACCCAATGTTGAGTCTGCGTGTCCCTCTCTTTATGACACTGCTCTTGGTCATAGATATTAGTTCCACACCTCCAAGAACTCCTGATGCCTGCATTGTCACACCAGAAGACCTTTCCCTCCTGGGGTCTTGCCCACGCAAGACTCCTGTTCCTAAACTGCCTCTTTTCTCCCCTCGCCCACCAGCACCGCTGTGCGTCTCTCCTCACCCACCCCTCCGCAGCCCACCCGTCTCTTCATCCTACCTGCGAGATGCCTGTGTGTCTGGGCCATTTTTCTGGTCCTCTTGCCACCAGCCTCATCCCCTCCCTTTTTGCCTCCATCTGGGTTGTTGGAAATGCGGCCCTTCTCGCCTCATATCTCTCTGTACCCATAGTCCGTCTATCATCACGGGATGTGCTGTTCAGTCAGCCTTCCTTCGCTGTGCAGAGCCTCTGGGACAAAGCTGCACTTGTTGGCGGGGCATCCAAGCCAGCTGCGGCTTGTCCCCAGGAACTCATCTCAGCGGAGATCCTGTGATTGCTGCAGGCACCCTCAGCCCCAGCTCAGCCTTTGCCTCTCTTTCCGTTGCTGCTTCTGAGGGACAAAACGTTCTGGCACTGGATGGATGAGTGGGATCACAGAGATCTAGGTCTTCATCACATCGAGTGTCTTGGTACCTTTTGCCCATCACACAGCCCTTGGCTTGGGGAGCGTTTCTTGATGTTCCCTGCAGGAAGTGATCTTTCCCTTCTTGAGCCCCATGACATTTATTACCTGTGCAGCTCTCACCTTATTCAGAATTAATTTTATATCTGAGTGTTTAGCCTCCCCGTGTTTGCAAGAGTCACGCTCCCCACACCCACCAAAGACATCCATGTCCTAATCCCTGGGCTGGACTGTGATGTTACCAGGCAAAGGGGAATGAGAGTGCAGATGGAATTGAGATTCAAGATCAGCTGATCTTGAGATGAGGAGATAATCTTGGATTATTCACATGAGCTCAGTGTAATCACAAGGATCCTTAAAAGTAAAAGTGAAGCCGCTCAGTCGTGTGTGACTCTTTGCGACCCCGTGGACTGTAGCCTAGCAAGATCCTCCGTCCATGGGATTCTCCGGGCAAGAGTACTGGAGTGGGGTGCCATTTTCTACTCCAGGGGACATGTCTGGCCCAGGGATTGAACCTGCATCTCCCGTATCTCCTGCGTTGACAGGCAGATTCTTTACCACTGTGCCATCTGGGAAACTTTGCAGACAACCTCTAGAAGCTGAAAAGGTAAGGACACGGATACTCCAGGAAGGAACCCAGCCCTGATAACGCCTTTGATTTCAGCCCAGTATGATCTGCCCTAGATTTACAAGACAATAAATTTGTGTTGTTTCCAGCCACTTTTGTGGTAATTTTTAATACCATCAACAGAAAACTAATGCACTCCCAGCTAAAATTTGAGCACACAGCGGGCAGAAGACACCCCTTACGCTTCTTCACGTGTCCTGTGCAGTGCAGCATACTGCCTTGCATGCATGGTGGGCTCAGCAAATGTTTGCTCTGTGGCTGCAGACTAGTTCCAGGAAACTGGGGAGCACAAAGCCAGCCTTTGCACCTTACTGTCACCCCCTCAGAGCCCAGTGATGCCCTCCTGTGCCCTCATCCTGCCCCTCGTTACCAACGTTTTCTGTGCCCCAGTCCTGACCTTATGTAATCTCTGTTAATGGATAATATTTTAAGACTGAACACTTCCTGGGAATATTTAGACTTGAAAGAGTAGCCCTGGAGCTATAAACACATCCACGCCCAAAAGCATTAAGCCACAATGGTGGAAGAAGTAGGCTGTGAACCGGCTTACTTGTCTGTGGCCTTGAACCAGCTTCCTATGGGCTTATTGTTTCTCCTTGCCCATTTCTACTTTGATGCACAAGAAATCAGAAGATGTGGGTCCTAAACTCGGTTTCTCTACCAATGTCCCAGGTATCTTTAGAGCAATCACTTAATCTTCCTGCCGCTGAGGAACTGGTTAATAAGCTCTCCCTCACAGGCCATCTCCTGTTTGACCACTTTCAGTTTCCCTTGATTCACGCACCTAACATCCCAGGTTCCTATGCCATATTGTTGTTTACAGCATCAGACTTTACTTCCATCACCAGCCACATCCACAACCGGGCATTGTGTTTGCTCTGGATCAACCTCTTCCTTCTTTCTGGGGCTATTTCTCCACTCTTCTCCAGTAGCATAGGGTACCTACTGACCTGGGAAGTTCACCTTTCAATGTCCTATCTTTTTGCCTTTTCATGGGGTTCTCAAGGCGAGAGTACTGAAGTCATTGCCATTCCCTTCTCCAGTGGACTGACAACTTCTCCAGTGGACCACATTTTGTCAGCACTCTCCACCAAGACCCATCCATCTTTGTTGGCCCTACATGGCGTGGATCAGAGTTTCATTGAGTTAGACAGGGCTGTGATACAAGTGATCAGTTTGGTTAATTTGGTTAGTTTTCTGTAATTCTGGTTTCAGTTCTGTCTGTCCTCTGATGGATAAGGATAAGAGGCTTGTGGAAGCTTCCTGATGGGAGGGACTGGCTTTGGGAGAATCTGGGTCTTGCTGTGATGGTCTCAAAGAAAGGCAATGCCAAGGAATGCTCAAACTACTGCACAATTGCACTCATCTCACACACTAACAAAGTAATGCTCAAAATTCTCTAAGTCAGGCTTCAACAGTACATGAACCATGTACTGCCAGAAGTTCAAGTAGGTTTTAGAAAAGGCAGAGGAACCAGAGATCAAATTGCCAACATCTGCTGGATTATTGAGTTCAGTTCAGTTCATTTCAGTCGCTCAGTTGTGTCCGACCCCATGAATCGCAGCACGCCAGGCCTCTCTGTTCATCACCATCTCCCGGAGTTCACTCAGACTCATGTCCATCAAGTCCGTGATGCCATCCAGCCATCTCATCCTTGGTTGTCCCCTTCTCCTACTGCCCCCAATCCCTCCCAGCATCAGAGTCTTTTCCAGTGAGTCAACTCTTCGCATGAGGTGGCCAAAGTACTGGAGTTTCAGCTTCAGCATCATTCCCTTGAAGGAAATCCCAGGGTTGATCTCCTTCAGATTGGACTGGTTGAATCTCCTTGTAGTCCAAGGGACTCTCAAGAGTCTTCTCCAACACCACAGTTCAAAAGTATCAATTCTTTGGCACTCAGCCTTCTTCACAGTCCAACTCTCATATCCATACATGACCACAGGAAAAACCATAGCCTTGACCAGACTGACCTTAGTCGGCAGAGTAATGTCCCTGCTTTTGAATATGCTATCTAGGTTGGTCATAACTTTTCTTCCAAGGAGTAAGCGTCTTTTAATTTCATGGCTGCAGTCACCATCTGTGGTGATTTTGGAAGCCAAAAAAATAAAGTCTGACACTGTTTCCATAGAGTTTTGCCAAGAAAATGCACTGGTCATAGCAAACACCCTCTTCCAACAACACAAGAGAAGACTCTACACATGGACATCACCAGATGGTCAACACCGAAATCAGATTGATTATATTTTCTGAGCCAAAGATGGAGAAGCTGTATACAGTCAACAAAAACAAGACCAGGAGCTGACTGTGGCTCAGATCATGAATCCCTTATTACCAAATTCTGACTTAAATTGAAGAACATAGGGAAAACCACTAGACCATTCAGGTATGACCTAAATCAAATCCCTTATGATTATACAGTGGAAGTGAGAAATAGATTTAAGGGCCTAGATCTGATAGATAGAGTGCCTGATGAAATATGGAATGAGGTTTGTGACATTGTACAGGAGACAGGGATCAAGACCATCCCCATGGATTATTGAGAAAGCAAGAGAATTCCAGAAAAACATCTATTTCTGCTTTATTGACTATGCCAAAGCCTTTGACTGTGTGGATTCCCACAAACTGTGGAAAATTCTTCAAGACCACCTGATCTGCCTCTTGAGAAATCTGTATACAGGTCAGGAAGCAACAGTTAGAACTGGATGGAACAACAGATTGGTTCCAAATAGGAAAAGGAGTACGTCAAGGCTGTATATTGTCACCCTGCTTATTTAACTTATATGCAGAGTACATCGTGAGAAATACTGGACTGGAAGAAGCACATGCTGGAATCAAGATTGCTGGGAGAAATATTAATAACCTCAGACATGCAGATGACACCACCCTGATGGCAGAAAGTGAAGAGGAACTAAAGAGCGTCTTGATGAAAGTAAAAGAGGAGAGTGAAAAAGCTGGCTTAAAGCTCGACATTCAGAAAACAAAGATCATGGCATCTGGTCCCATCACTTCATGCCAAATAGATGGGGAAACAGTGGAAACAGTGTCAGACTTTATTTTGGGGGGCTCCAAAATCACTGCAGATTGTGACTGCAGCCATGAAATTAAAGATACTTGCTCCTTGGAGGAAAAGCTATGACAAACCTAGACAGCATATTAAAAAGCAGAGAAATTACTAACAAAGGTCCATCTAGGCAAAGCTATGGTTTTTGCAGGAGTCATGTATGGATATGAGAGTTGGACTGTAAAGAAAGCTAAGCACTGAAGAATTGATGCTTTTGAACTGTGGTGTTGGAGAAGACTCTTGAAAGTCTCTTGGACTGCAAGGAGATCCAGCCAGTCCATCTTAAAGGAGATCAGTCCTGGGTGTTCATTGGAAGGATTGATGCTGAAGCTGAAACTCCAATACTCTGGCCACTTGATGTGAAGAGCTGATTCATTTGAAAAGACCCTGATTATGGGAAAGATTGAGGGCGGGAGGAGAAGGGGACGACAGAGGATGAGATGGTTGGATGGCATCACCGACTGGATGGACATGAGTTTGAGCAACTTCTGGGAGTTGGTGGTGGACAGGGAAGCCTGGTGTGCTGCAGTCCATGGGGTCTCAAAGCGTTGGACACGACTGAATTTACTGAACTGAACTTCACAGGCTGTAGCACCAGGCCGCCTCAAGAAATGGGGTGAGGGCTGACCCTGCTCAGACATTCAGCAAGTGAGACAGTGAGTCCAGAACGTACCCCCTGTTTGTTTTCGTATAAAAATAATATTCAGGGCTTCCCTAGTGGCTTAGTGGTAAAGAATCCACCTTTTATTGTAGACATGGGTTTGATCACTGTTCTGGGAAGATGCCACATGCTGAGGAGTTACTCAGCCTGTGAGCCACACCTTTTGAGTCTCTGCTCTAGAGCCTGGGAGCTGCAGCTGCTGAAGCTGTCATGCCCAGAGCCTCTGCTTTGCAACAAGAAAAGCCACAGCAATGAGAAGCCCATGCACTGCAACTAGAGAAAAGCCTGCCCAGCAATGGAGACCCAGCACAGCCAAGATAAATAAATAGATAAATCGATAAAATAACATGTACCTGGACACAACTGGAGGACACGCATTTATCCTGTGGCTTTCTACCCTCCTGGCACATTGAGGTCAAGAATGCCTCAGTCTAGGCGCTTAGTTTGCCTACCTTGCGTCCATTTCAAATGCGGTTGTATTCAAACAAACACGGACACATTTCAGACCCACTGTCTCATCTGCTACACCTCTGGGCAGGGCCAGCCCTCCCTCACAACGTGGCCTTAGGTACAGCCAGCGGGGGCTTGGGCTACTGGCCCTGATCTCATTTACATTTTCCTGTACTCCAACCCTGGGATCAGGCAGGTGAAGAGAACCCAGAGCTGGCCGCCCAGAAGTTCAACAGGTGAGACGGTGCCCCTCTTGGACAACCCCATTTCCCTCTTTTCTTTGCCTGGGGTTAGTTCCTGATCGTCTTGCCTCACAGTCTGGTACGAGGGGCTCTGGTACCTCATTTGCAGTGTAGAGCAACAGCACTTCCCGTTTTGCTCGGACACACTTGTGTCCTGAAGCGGCAGGGGCCATGGAAGGGCTCTGTGGGTCTGGGTCTCCAGTTCTGCCATCAGCCAGCTGCAACGCCAAGCAGCTTCCCTTGCCTGTATGAGCGAACCATTCCTCAATTAAAAAGATGGGCTTATGCGAGACAGCAAAAGAGACACAGATGTATAGAACGGACTTTTGGACTCTGTGGGAGAGGGAGAGGGTGGGATGATTTGGGAGAGAATGGCATTGAAACATGTATACCATCATGTAAGAAACAAATCACTAGTCTATATTTGATACAGGATACAGGATGCTTGGGGCTGGTGCACGGGGATGATCCAGAGAGATGATATGGGGTGGGAGGTGGGAGGGGGGTTCAGGATTGGGAACTCATGTACACCCGTGGCTGATTCATGTCAATGTATGGCAAAACCAATACAGTATTGTAAAGCAAAATAAAGTAAAAATAAAAATTTAAAAAATTAAAAAATTAAAAATTAAAAAAAAAAAAAGATGGGCTTGAAGCAGGTGAACTTGGAAAATGAGGCAACCAAGACCCCTCCTCAGCATTCTTTAAGGACTCCCATCTCCATCAGGAGGAAGCCCAATCGTCTCACTAGGGCTCACAGAGCCTTTTGTGTGGTCTGGCTTGTCTTTACTTGGAAGGCTTCTTAGTCTCCTTCTCAGATTCCAGCTTCTGGTGATAACGAATGCCTTGCAGTTCCCAGAACATGCCATGGTCTCTCTTATTCTCAGAATTTGCAGTCTTAGCTGTGCATTTCCTATGCCCTTCCCTGCCTCTCTGCCCCTTTAATTCTTACATACTTTGGGGGGCTCAGCGAACATCTCACTTCCTGAAGTAGTCTTTCTGACCCCACCGACTCAGATCCTGTTAGGAGCTATTTTCCTGCAAGCCACGGACACTCTGCCTTTATCTCTATCTTGGCACAATTCTAATAGCCTGGTTACTTGTCTGAACCCTGTCCACTCCACCATTTCTGCAGGCTTCTCCAAGGCAAGATCTGTGACTCGTTCCTGGTGGAATCCCCAGGGCCTAGATATGTCCTGGCCAATAGGGTTAGCCACAGGCCACTTGTGGCTATCAAGTGCTTGAGATGTGGATATTCTGAATTGAGATGTGCTAGTAGTATAAGGCAGACACTGAGTTTTGAAGATTTTAGTACAAAAAATGAAAAAGAATTTTTATAGTTTTCATAACTTTTTTTTAATGATTACTTGTTGGGAGAGATTGAAGGCAAATGGAGAAGGGGACCACAGAGGATGAAATGCTTCGATAGTGCCGCTGACTCAGTGGACGTGAATTTGAGCAAACTCCAGGAGATAGTGGAGGACAGAGGAACCTGGCGGGCTACAGTCCATGGGGTTGCAAAGAACCAGATACAATTTAGCAACTGAACAAGAACAACAACACTTGTTGGAATGATAAGATGTAGGATATACTGAGTTAAATAAAACATACTCCTAATATTAATTTCACTTGTATTTTTTTACTTCATTGGCTACTAAAAATTTTACAACCACATATGAGGCTTTGCATCTGTGAGTTGCACATAAAATCCTATGTGATTTTATCATATCTCCTTTGAACTGTACTGGCCTAGAGTTTATAGCCTGGCACATGGGCTAAGTGAATGAATTGGTGGATAGGTCTATGGGAAAGAGAAAGGGTGGGTAACTGTCTTCCAACCTCAGCCTTAGCTTATGTTGCTGTAAGAGCTGACTTTGTTTCAGGTGTGACCCCATGGCCCTCTCATGCTGAATGCTCTGAGTTGGGCAGTCTTCCAATAGGCCTGGATCCCCAAGGAATGAGGAAAACTGGGGTGAAATATGTTGCCTAGAGTCTACGGGCTCAGTCCTGCAGGCACATAGTGCACCTCGCCCACATCTTCAGTCATAAAATATTCACTTGACATCCTCAAGTGGGAAAAGGACAGATGCTCATTTTGAAAAATCGCAGCGCCCTTCAATAACCATCAGGGGCATTTGCTCTCATTAGCAGTGGGTGAGGACACTTCTCTTACTGGAAACTTCTCATTTTATATTATCTTGATGTCGTAATTAAGATGTGTTGATTGATTTGGAAATTTTCCAAGGCTCTGTACCCTTGCAGGACAAAGACCTCTTTTCTTAAAGACTATCTGTAGCTTTCTTTTGTGTATAGAACTTTGATTTTTTTCCCTCACTCTGTACTTTGTGGGTGTGATTGCGATTGTAAAGCCAGCTTGGAAAGGGGAGTTGAGTAGACCATGCTTGTCCCTGTGATGAGTCTTTGAACTCTGATTTTTTGGGGGAAGATTTAGCGATTGCTTGGAACAACTGTGAGTATAGTGAGAACACAGTCTTCTGAGGTGCTAAGGCCCTAACTGAGGACAGAAATGCTTGAGTCTGGCTGACATTCTGAAAGCCATATTCTTAGAGCACAGAAGATTCAGGTTCTTATAATCACAGCCAGCATTTACATAGTGCATTTATAATTTCAAAGCACTTTCCCACGTAGTACCTCATTTGGTCCTTACCTTTTACTGGTGCCTGTTAAACAAATCTCTGATTGAATTGCCTGTACTTAGTGGCTTTGATTTCTTTCTTCTCGCTGCTAAATGTCCTCAATCATGGTTTCAAGGCTCACCATTCTGTTAAAACTGCTCTGTCAAGGGTCACCCTGACCCACACATTGCTAAGTCCAATCATCAATTCCGTTTCCTCATTTTACTTGACTCATTTAGATTGTTTGACACAGTTGGTTGCTTTCCCTCTTGAAATTCTTTCTTCACTTGGCTTCACGAATGTCACACTAGCCTGGCTTTCTTCTGACCTCAAAAGCAGTTGGTTCTCCATCTCTTCGGCTGTTACCTCCAAATCTCCCTGACTTTTAATCTTAGAGTCTTCTAGGTCTTATATCTAAGACATTAAAAAAATCTATAATCACTTCATTGGTGATTTCACCAAGTCCCGTGGTTTTAAATGTCATCAATACACCAACAATTCTCTGAGCCTGGACCTCTGCTCTAAATTTCAGACTTATATATATCCCACTGCGTATACAACATGGCAACTCGCATGTCTAAAAAGCACCTCCAGCTTTACATTCCCAAGCTGGGCCCGCGAACTTCCCCTCTGGACAGGCTGCATCTGTGGTCTTTTTCCTTCCAGTTAATGCCGAAGTCATCCTTCCATTGCGAAGACCAGAGACATCAGGCTCCTCTCTTGGTTTGCCAGCACATAGAGGACATGTTCATCTCTAACATAAAATTTCATCTAGAACTTGACCACTGCTCACCATCCCCGCTGCTGTCAGTCGGCTCTGTTCACCGCCGTCTCTTGCCTGGATTATTGCAGAAGTCTGACAACAGGCTCAGGGCAGTCTGATCTCCAAAGCGTCATCAGAGTGATTCTGCTCAAACAAAAACCAGCTCGCGTCATCCCTCTCCTCAAATGGTCCCCGTTTACCCGGAGACGAGGCAACGTCTCTGTAACCGTCTCAAAAGCTCGGTGCGATACGGCACTTCCTGTGGCGCCGCTGGCAGACCCCTCCTGCCCCATTCCATGCCAGCCAGCCTGACCTCCGTGTTGTGTCACTCAATTCCAGGTGGCACGTGTGCCCTGTGTGGTTGCCTTTGCTTTTCCCTGGATTTCCTTCCCCTCAGGGAGCCGCGTGTCTTCCCGCCCCCTCCATCCCCTTTACACTTGACTCAAATGTCTTCCCACGTGCGTGCTCAGTCACTTCATGTCCAACTCTGCGACCCCATGGACTGCAGCCCGCCAGGCTCCTCTGTCCATGGGAGTCCCCAGGCAAGAATACTGGACTGAGTTGCCATGCCCTCCTCCAGGGGATCTTCCCCACCCGGGAACTGAACCCGCGTCCCCTGCCTTACATGTGCATTCTTTACTGATGAGCCACCAGGGAAGCCCCTTCTTCCTGCCCGGAACCCCAAATCTCCCTGCTTCCTTTCCCTATTCTTTCTCCATGGCCTCAAAACCATCTAACACACTATATATTTTACTTATTTGTATTTTTTATTGCCTGTCTTGTATTAAAATGTTAGATCCATGAAGGTAGGCATTTTAATTACTGTAACACCTGGCGTCTAGAACAATGCCTGACACATAGGACATACTCATTAAAGGTTTATAAATAAATGAATGGTTTTCTCAACTAAGTATTATTATTATTCTTTTCTCCCTTCTATGAATGAAAGAATTGGGAACTTAATAAGGAGCCAGAGACTTCCCTGGGGGTCAGTGGTTGAGACTCTGCACTCCCAATGCAGGGGGCCTGGGTTCGATCCCTGGTCAGGGAAGCCGGTCCCACACACTGCAACCAGGAGTGTGTGTGCGGCGACTGAAGGCGCTGGATGCAGCAACGAAGATCTTGAGTGTTGCGAAGACCCAGTGCACTAAGCCCCAGGGCAGGGAAATAAATTAAAAGAGAAGTTCAAACAACGGACCCAAAGTAACACCAAACGTGTATTCACATCTACAGATACCTACACGTACAGAACAGAACAAAACATAATTTAACTGAACACAGGCGTGGCATAACCGATGTGTTTGACTAAAGGAAGCGGATCAGAAGGAACATACGTTCAAGATTATGTAGAGATTACTTATTTTTGCTAATGGTTGGTCAGGTCGCCAGAGGGCTGTAACTAAGCAAGCACTGAAAAAAACTCAGGTTAATGTTTTATACATGTTACTTATTTTTCAAATAATCTTGGAAGCTTTTCATTAAATATTAATTTTCATGACATCAAAGTCACCATCATTCTAACTCTAAGCTTCACATCCTGTAAGAAAAGTTGAAAGTGTAAAATGTCATTATACAGCAGCCAGGGTTGGAAGTTCTTAAAAGTGAGATTAAATCAGAGGAGGTTCAGAGTCCCTCTCATCACAGTGTTGCTGGCATCTTTAAGTCCTGCTTGCCAGTTGCCAATGGCAGTTTGGTTAGGCCAGGGAGAGCTCACAGAGTGCCTCTTCCAACCTGATGCTGCAAAGCCCATTTTTAGATGATACAGATTAGAAAATAAGGTTTCAAGTCTCATTTGGGGCTTTTACCTCCTGTAGGAAGACTTTCTCGGGGCTTCCCTGGTGGCGCTCGTGGTAAAGAACCCACCTGCTAAAGGAGGCATAAGAGACCCAGGCTCGATCCTGGCTTGGGAAGACCTCCTGGAGGAGGGCATGGCAGCCCACTTCAGTATTCTTGCCTGGAGAATCCCATGGACAGAGGAGCCTGGTGGGCTGCAGTCCATGGGGTCACAGGGTCAGACACGACTGAAGCGACTTAGCCTGCGTGCAGGAAGACTTTCTTCAGTTCAGTTCAGTCACTCAGTTGTGTCCGACTATTTGTGACCCCATGAATCGCAGCACGCCAGGCCTCCCTGTCCATCACCAACTCCCAGAGTTTACCCAAACTCATGTCCATTGAGTAGGTGATGCCATCCAACCATCTCATCCTCTGTCGTCCCCTTCTCCTCCTGCCTTCAATCTTTCCCAGCATCAGAGTCTTTTCCAATGAGTCAACTCTTTGCATCAGGTGGCCAAGATATTGGCGTTTGAGCTTCAACAGCAGTCCTTCCAATGAACACCCAGGACTGATCTCCTTTAGGATGGACTGGTTGGATCTCCTTGTAGTCCAAGGGAGTCTCAAGAGTCTTCTCCAACACCACAGTTCAAAAGCATCAATTTTTCAGTGCTCAGCTTTCTTTATAGTCCAACTGTCATATCCATACATGATTAGTGGCAAAACCATAGCCTTGACTAGATGGACCTTTGTTGGTAAAGTAATGTCTCTGCTTTCTTAAACCCCCAGAATTTGCTTGCTGTAGTCAGGTTTGGCTTCAAGGGTATGCCACCTGTAAGGTCACACAGGGCTTCCTACTTACAAGGGCTTCACACTTAGTTTAACTCTTTGCTATCAAGGTCTTAAAATTCTTAATCATTTTTAAACAAGGGAGTCCACATTTTCGTTTTGCACTAGGCCCACATGGGCCAACCTCATTTTTAAGTCATAGCTGAGCTGGGTAGGGAGTGTTAAGTGGGGCTCAGGACGGACAAGGCAAGAGCCAACTTCAATTATGTTTAAATGATCATAGATGAGGTTGGGTTATTTGATAGTTTTGTGATCATATTTGCATAAATTTCCTGCACATGTTTGGCTATGGCTTCATTTTATGATTCATTAAATTTTGTTCTGTTTAAATTGCAGTTTCAAAATTTGTTTCATTGTGTTCTGATAGTTTCCCAAAACTCATAAATCTAAGTTTAGTGATATGGCATGTAATCCTTGGTAATTCATTCTAACATGATGCTATTCTTCTGATGAAATAGGGGAAATGCAATATCCAAATTGCCACATTCTTTTTCTTTCTTCTTTTTTTTTTTGAGGAAATTTACTTTGCCTTTGAAAAGCTGGTTTACCAAATCTAAAAGCGTTAGCACAATAGCTGCATATCTAAAAGGACTATACAGGCTAGATAAGTCATGCACATAAAGGAAATAGACTGGGTGTGAATGATGGGAATGTGGCCAACTGGGCAACAGGCATGCGGTCTAAGGGGGCAGCTGCTTTGCCACTCCGGCCTACTGATGTGGGGAATGTACGTCTGCTGTTACCAGAATTTTCTTTTGCTCCCAAAGGAACTCCCAGCATAGGAATTCATGTGACATCTCTTGGTTTTTAAAAAGGTGGGCTCAAATTAAATCCCATCCCATGTGACCGTTCTTGCAGAGGCAGTTCTTTTTTACGTATAATTTTATTTACCTGTTTTTATTTTTGGCTGTGCTTGGTCTTCATTGCCGCTAAGGCTTTTCTCTAGCTGTGGCGAGTAGGGGTTACGCTCTGGTTGCAGTGCGTGGACTCCTCATTGCGGTGGCTTTCTTGTTGCAGAGCACGGGTCCTAGGGCACTCGGGCTTCTGTAGTTGCGGCGTGTGAGTTCAGTAGTAGCAGCCCCTGGATTCCAGAGCGCGGGCTCCGTATTTGTGGCCCCCGGGCTTACTTGTTCTGCCGCACGCGGGATCTTCCCCGACCAGGGATCAAACCCGTGCCCCCTGCGTTGGCAGGTGGATTCTTTACCACTGAGCCACCAGGGAAGCCCTTAGAGGTAATTCTTAACATGGTCCCCTCCCTCGGTCCTAAATGGTTCTGAAATAGTTTTCTTTTCTCTTATGTGATAAAACCTTTAAAGAAAAAGAAAAAGAAAAAAAAAAAAAACACTGTAGTTTCCTTTTGAAGGTCTTTAGAGAGAATGTCTGTAACATTTAACACTTATGAAGAAATGTTAAATTTGAAATCTAATGACAGCAACTCACCTGCTTGGCTAACCTCCTGTCAGTGGGAAGGGGCAGCTTCGGATATTGGTACAGCTTCCGATGTTTCTGTAACCTCCAGAAGCTTCTCCATCATAACAATAGAAGTATAATGTAAACCCCATAAGGTGTCAGTTTTTTCCCTAGGAGTTCCATTAAAAAAATTTTTAAAAGACAGGTAAAATGAATTATAATAACATATTTTATTAAAGTCAATAAATCTAAAATTATATAGCTATACAATGTAACTACTACAACTGGTGATCAGTATAAAATAACTAATGAGATATATTACATCCTTTTCTTTTATACTAAGTGTTTGAAATCCCATGTGTATTTTATACTTACAACACACTTAGGTATGTACCAGCCACATTTCAACTGCTCAGCGGACACACCTGGCTAGTAGCTACCGTATTGAAAGCTCAGGTGTGACATATCCTGCTGTGATTACATGTCCCAAGTCCCTCAGCTAGGAAATTGGGAGATCTAGTAGTTTTGCTCAGTATTTTAGACTCTTTGTCTTTTCACTACATGAACTTGTCTCTAAGAGCAGATTTCTGACACCTTGCTTGAAGGGCTTGGCATTTATAGGGTTTGAGAAATTTCAAGCAGGGAGGTAATGGAAACAGAAAAATAAAAGATGGGATGAAATCTGAAAATGCTGCAGGAGTGGCAGGGGTCACAATTAGAATTTCCAAGTGACAACTTCTCGTATGTGTAGAAAGCATGCCTCTTTTTTCACCATGAGAGGTTTATGAGGCTGAACGTGGGCAAGGAATGCTGGGGAAAATGGGATGGCTGGTATTACAACCTCTGGTTTGGGTGAGAGGCAGGCAGAGCTTCTGCAGTGGGGCAGATAAGCAAGAGGAGGAAGCTTCACCTCAGGTTGGAGAAACCAACTTAACCAGCCTTTAAAAGGATGACTGGGGTGATTTATAATATCTAACTGGTGTGGGAAATACAGTTGCTGCTGTGGGGTGAAGTGAAGGCAGAGGTTAGGAGACAGCAAGAGGAAGTTATGGGTCAGTCCTCAGTCGAAAGTCTCTGGACAGAGTCTCTCTGGAGGGGTCCAAAGATTAAGTTTGGGATCCTGTGCTTCCCATGTCCACTGGACTCTGATGATGGTCTTTCCTGACTGTACCCAGACATCCCTAAGGGAAACAGTTTTGAATACACTTGTGGCTTATTATGGAGAAGGCAATGGCACCCCACTCCAGTGCTCTTGCCTGGAAAATCCCATGGATGGAGGAGCTGAGCCTGGTGGGCTCCTCCATGGAGTCCATGGGGTCACCAAGAGTCAGACACAACTGAGCAACTTCACTTTCACTTTTCACTCTCCTGCATTGGAGAAGGAAATGGAAACCCATTCCAGTGTTCTTGCCTGGAGAATTCCAGGGACAGAGGAGCCTCTCGGGCTACAGTCCACGGTCAAAAAGATTCAGACACAACTGAAGTGACTGAACAAATGGCTTATTAGTCCAAGCTCTATGTTTTGAGGGTGTAGAATTTCTCTTTTTCCTAAAAAATTAGCATATGTTAACTTTTAACACTTTTTGGGTTATTGTTTTTTGCGTTTGAGCATTTGCACAGAACTTTGCACTGGTTTCCATCAGTTGCTCATTGGACTAGCTTGGTTCTGCATTGAGTCAACATTGATGATTTTGCTGCAGATTAAGAAAGTAAGCATTTGGTTGGAAAATCCTGTATTTTGAAGGTGGATTTTCTAAACCATGATCGGATGGCCAAATCTGTGTAGTTCCTGATACAGGATATCCTCGGTGGTGGTGGTTTAGTTGCTTAGGGAATTAGAATGTCTGGGTCAGGCTGAAGAAAACTTTGGGCTTCCCAGGTGGTGAAGAATCTATCTGCCAATGCAGGAGACATAAGAGATGTGTGTTCAACTTCTGGGTTGGGAAGATTCCCTGGAGGAAGCCATGGCAACTCACTCCAGGATTCTTGCCTGGAGAATCCCATGAACAGAGGAGCCTGGCAGGCTATGGCCCATAGGGTGGCAGGGGGCTGGACATGACTAAAGAGTCTTAGTGTGCACGCATGCACGAGAAACAACCTTAGAAATTGACCCAAGTGTTAGGGTGGCTACATGAGATCACAGGGGCATGACCAGCACCATGACCTTGGAGAGAATTCAGGTTGCCTGAGTTCATATACTCTTGTAATTTCTCTCGCTGGGAACTCACTCCCTTTTCTCCAATAATTAAAAAAATTCACGACTCTTGACAGTTCTTGAATCAACTCATTCATTCATTTGTTCACTTGTGTATTTGTTAAATACGTCCCTTTTCAGTTGCAAATGTCTATTGGACACCAGCACCTGGCTGGGTGCTGGAGGTTCGAAACCAACAAGGTCTCTGTCCTTTGTCTCCATCCTTAAGAAGCTCATCGCCTGGCTTATATTCCCACATCAACCCACTCAGACTGGGGCCCCATCATCCGTCCTGCCACTCCTCAGTATTCATGTAATTAGTTTCGGGTCCAATCTGTTGTTTTCATTCCTAGGATATTCTCTGAAGTAAACTGCCTCCCCTTGAGTGATGAGACATTTTCATTATCGATAATTATGCTTTCTTCTTTCTTTGTAAATCTTCCAGGGTCTGATACTTTATACAGAGTGGGGCCTGATACACATTGTCAATGAAGGCCCAATACCCATTGTCAACCTTCTTTTGAGGGTACCTGAATGATGGCAGTTGATTATTACATTTTACATATCATTTCTGAGTATGGCTAAGAGAGATTTGAGGGTTGCTGGGGATGCGGTCAGCAGATAAGGAAAGTGTCACCCCAACGCAACTTCTGTGGTCAGTCTGTTGACTAAACATGGCCTCTATTGCCCTTTTATAGATCAGATACCCTAAGACACTGTCTTCTGAAAGTACCATGGTATGTTTGACATTGCTTTTTAATGATGGGGAATTTAATTAAATCTTTATCTAGATGGGAATTTTTCCTGTGTATTACCATTTTTTTTCAAGTAGTACAGATTTAGGAAGTTCCCCTAATGAAATGCACACACAGTAACTTTGCTGCAAGCTGTCAGTGAAGAATGCACTGTTACTCAAGTGAATTTCAGTGACCTCTTACTCTAGAGAGAGCCCAGGGTAGGAACAAATTTTTATAAATAATGCACTGTTTGCTTTGCAGTGCTGATAACCAAGAGGCTGGTGTTTCTTATTTGCAGAGGAACTGATCAAACTCTTATTATTAATAATCTCATTGCTGAGTCACCACCAATGCTTTTGTGCCTTTGCTGCTGCCAAGAAGCACAGAATCTGCAAACTAGAGGGGCACACGGGAACACAGCAGCTCGTGAGTGCAGTGGCGGAGTGGGGGGCTACCTTTCCTATCTAGGGCACACTTGGATTTGAGAGAACTGCTGTCTCATTCCTGTAGGAATGCAACCCCTCTGGAAGGGGGTCTGCAAAAGGATTGGCCATAGAGGGCCCTGAAGGTAGTCATGACTACCAGCTACCATCGTTAATGAGATTTTTTTTTTTTTTGACAAGGGCACTGACATGCTCCTTGAGAAAAGGAACAAGGAAAGCTCATTATTGCCACAGACAGAGGCTACTAGCAAATGAGAGGAGATTTTGCCCTTTGCTTTGATGGGAAGCAGGAAGAAGAGGGAAACTGAGATGGGAGACGGAGAAAAGCTCTCCTCCCTGTCTCCATATGCACAGTGTTCATCTCAGGGTCATGGATTTGTTGCCTTCTGGGACCCGAGAGTGGGCTCGTGTCTAACGTTTGGAAAGGCATTGTCTAAACAAGAGACTTAATTGGGAAAAGGTGGCAAGGTGGAGAGCTGCAGGGCGAGGGGATCCAGGAGAACCGCTTTTCTATGGGGCTGGCTGGCTCCGGTTTTATGGTGACAGAATTAGTGTCTGGGTGGTCTCTGGCCAGTTATTCTGACTCAGGTCCTTGCTGGTGGTGTGTGCATCCCTCAGTGAAGATGGATTCCAGCCAGTTTGGAGGTTAGCAAGACATAGGGGCTGATGTCACCTCTCTTCTTTCGACCTTTTCTGAGTTCTTCCAGTTGTGGTAACTTGTTAGTTCTGCGTTCCTTGCCAGGACCTCTGGTTTGAAGTTAACTCCTGCAAGTGGTTACTCTCTTGCCTGGCCAGGGTAGGCGGTTTCAGTCGGTGGTTCCCTTAACATGCTCAGCGCACCAATTTCCACTCTGACACATGCCCTCTGCTTTTTTTGTTTTGGGTCAGACATCTCAGTGGCTGGAACACTGAGGCCAAAGCTGAACTGCTTCCCATGGAGAACAGTGAACTTTGAGTCTCACACCTTTGCCCAGGAGACCCTGCCGAGGTGCAGCCAGCAGCCTTCAGGTTCTCAGACAAAGCACAGGACAGCCAATTTAAATCAAATGTTAAATAAGCAATCGATAATCACTCTAGTATATGTTTATCCCAAATCTATGACATGGAACAGACTTATCCTAAAAAATGATTTGTTATTTGTCTGAAATTTTGGACTAGGTGTCCTGTATTTTTGTTTGCTACATCTGACAACCCATCCTCGGGCAGAATATGAGAGGTAAGGGCTTCAAAACACTCTTCCTAATTTTATAAATTAGGAGTTTGGATTAACATATACACACTACTATATAGAAAATATGTAAACAATAAGGACCCACTGTATTCAGCGCGGGGACTGTATAACATCTTGCAAAAACCTATAGTGGAAAAGAATATACATATACATACACACACATACGAGTACACACAAATAAATAAAAATTTGAACCACTCTGCTGGATGCCTCAGACTAATACATTATAAATCAACTATACTTCAATAAAGAAAGAAAAAACAAAAAGTCCACCTCCTATCCCTTAACAGCTGGCCGTGGATGTGTCTCAGTGGTTCAGTCATGTCCAACTCTTTGTGACCCCATGGATTATAGCTATCCAGACTCTGCTGCCCAGGGGTTCTCCAGGCAGGAACACTGGAGTGGGTAGCCATTTCCTTCTCCAGGGCATCTTCCTGACCCAGGCCATGGATCCCCTGTCCCTGACCTCAGTCTTCTTTGCAGACTGCCTTGGAGCAGATCATGTAGACAGACCCTGCTGCTCCCAGAAAGCTTCTGGGAAAATGCTTGTGATCTTCCTGGGTCTGCTCTAACTGCCTCTGATCACTGTGTCCACCCGAATGTGGGTATTAGGTTGGCCGCAGAAGGCGTCTCTGTGGCTGGACAGGTGTGTTTCAGCGGGGGAGGCAGTGATGATAGGCTGGATGGTGGGAGTGGGCTGGGCCCTAAAGCCTGGGGGGCTGCTGTGGGTTAGTGTCTAGTTAACACTTTGGGTCGGGGGTTGCGTGGGGCGTGCAACCAGGGGTGTGGCCTCAGGGTGCCTTGAGTGTACCCTTCCTCTCTGTCTCTTTTCCTTGCCTCACTCTCTATTCATTTGTTCGTTCTTATTTTTCCTGCTCATCTCCTCCCCCGTATCTGAATAATATGTTAAGAGTTTAAGATCCTGTTTCTCACAAGAGCATGGTTGGTGTTCATTCTGAGTTTGTGCAGCCCCTGAGGTCAAAGCACCCTTCAGATCTGGTCTTCCAAAGCACTCCTGGGAGGCGGTGGGGATGGAGCGGGGCAGGGGCCTCCTTTCCACTTTGGAACCCAACAGCTACTGGGCTGGGTTAGGAAATTAAAAATAAAACCAAAAAAGTACACAAAAAAATGTGAGTGGCTTAGATGGTATAGAATGTACCTGCAACGCAGGAGACCCGGGTTCGATTCCTGGGTCGGGAAGATCCCCTGGAGAAGGGAATGGCAACCACTCCAGCATTCCTGCCCGGACAATCCCATGGACTGAGGAGCCTCAGAGGCTACAGTCCATGAGATTGCAGCTGGACTCCACTGAGAGACTTAACACTTTCAAAGCTTAGAAGCAACTTCTTATACAATGTTTCATTAAACTCTAATGACTTAGCAATTGTTCTAACTCTAGGAGGCTCAGGGATTTGCCTAAGGTCACTGACTAAGGAGAGCTAGTTTTTATTATTCAGGCCAACACACTTGCTTCCTCTGCAGAAGGCAGGCGGAGGTCACAGGGGTGTGTGAGATGGTGGAGAGGTGCACTTGGGGCCTGACTGCTGTTCAACCACCCAGTCATTTCCACGCTTTGCGATCCCATGGACGGCAGCATGCCAGGCCTCTCTGTCCCTCACCAACTCCCGGAGTCTGCCCAAGTTCATGTCCATTGCATCGGTGATGCCATCCAGCCATCTCATCCTCTGGGGCCTTTGCACATGGGGGCTGAAGACCACCCCTAATTCTCAGTTTCATTAATACACCTTTAGCTCTTGAATGCCCACCTGGATCACAACAGGGCCTGGGACAAGGAGCTCAAGAGAGAACCTTCTGGAGAAAGAAAGTAACCAACATGGGCCTCCGGACCAGGTGTGGCACAGTCTCCTGCCTGGGTCCTTTCTGCCCTGTCAAGCTCGCAGGGGCAAATGCTTGAGAGCACAGAGTCCTTGACTGGGTTTTCCAGGGTAGACTCACTGCAGGTGTCTCCTTCCTAGTGGGGCTGTTGAGATATTCTGTTTAGACGCATACCCTGCAGGGCTGAGGTTGGAGACAGCCTGGGCAGTAACCAGTGAAGACGGAATCCCTGGGGAGAGTCACGGTCTCTAGATGGAGTTCCCCTACTGCCCATGGAAGGCGGCATTCAGGACAATGTTGGGGGAGGCTCAGGGGACAAATAGAGGTGGCTTCTGGGAACAGTGCTGAGATTTGCTTTTCTTTCCCGGTGCTCCAAACCTCTGTTTCATTCACAAAGACTACTTTCATCTCATCTGTCTCAAGGAAGTGTCAAGTCAGAAACCAGATATTGGGCTTCAACAAGCTCATTTGAGTTAATATTTGGCAGGCGGTACTCAGATCTAAGGGCAGCTGGCAGAGTGGGGCCCGGGACCTGGTGGGCAGATGACTCAGGATCCTGGGTGTCCTCACCTTCCTGGGTGGTCATGTGTACTCTGGAAGCTTCCTCTTTGCCTGTAAACGGGCCTGGGGGGAAATCCCCACTGGGTCCTTTAAGAAGCCCAGGGACTCCTGCAAAACTCAGTGACTTCAGCCTAGGGCACAAGATGAAGCCGGGCTTCTCCTGCCTGTTGGTCGTCCTGGGCCTCCTCCACTCAGCTATCATGAGTGTTTGGGGGGTCACAACCACCTTCCCCTCCTTCCCCACCCCTGTCTCCTTCCCTACCTCCAACTTCAGCTCCAGCTACGCCCCTGACTCTGCCTGGTCCACCTCCAGCTCCAAGTCCCAGGTAAGGAGGCCCCAGAGTCTAAGAACTGCATTCTGTCCCTTCCTTTGGCTTTTTGGAGACCTGAATATAATTTCACGGATGGGTAGTCCTGAACACTCTAAAAGATTTACGACTCCCTTTGTTAACTGCAGGTGCCTTGAAAATGAGTTAAAACCCCGGGTGAAATAATTAAATTGTTAGCAAGAGAGACAGCATTTTGGTTCTCCAGCTGGGGGCTTTAGAGAAAGAAATCTAAGCTTTCAAGAGGTTCTCCAACCTGACTGTACTTTAGAATTGGGGCGGAGTGGAGAGAGACTTAAAAAAATGAAGTTGCCTGGGTTCTAACCCAGATACAAATGGTAACGGGATGAGCCCTGCCAGGAGAAGCTCCAGAAAAGTTTGTCTAGTTGATTTGCTGCCCTCGGAGACCCTCGATGTTTCTGTTGGAGCCTTGAAAGTGACTCTGAGCCTTGTTTGCAAGGGAGATGGGTGACAGAGTAGGAGGAGGGGACCCTGGTCTTTGGGAGAGTGCTGTTATACGTGGTATGTCCCTGGAGGAGTGTTAACGCTTTTCAACCTTTCTTGTAAGGAATCTTAAGAGTCATTTTCAGCTCAAAATGACAATAGCAGGAGCGAAAAACAAGACCAACAAACAAATGAAAAGGAAGCAAGGGCTAGAAAGGGTCTGGTCCAGTGGCTCAGCAGGTAAAGAATCCACCCTCAACTCAGAAGACACAGGAGACCTGGGTTCGATCCCTGGGTTGGGAAGATCCCTGGAGGAGGAAATGGCAGCCCACTCCAGTATTCTTGCCGAGAGAATTCCATGGACAGAGGAGCCTGGTGGGCTACAGTCCATAGGATCATGAAGAGTTGGACACAACTGAATAAGCACAGCAGCTGGTCCATGTCACTGGGACGTACAGTGACCTTAGTTTAGGGGATGGATCTCTTTTGAGGAAGCGGGAAGAGGCCTGGAGGGGTGAGAGGTTGGGCGCAGGAAGCATCCTCCACCTCAGCCCACATCAGCTCTGGATATTTCTGTAGGAGTCTTACTCTGTAACAACTAGGCTTTCTGTGCTAAGGCATGATTTCTGTCCTCTGTATTTCTATGATCTTTACTCACATTTCAGGTGGCTGCTTCTGTGATCATTGGACTGGGAGGGCCAATAGGACAAGAGGAGGAAAAGGCTTTTGTTTGTTTCCATGTCACCATCAGAACCTCAAGGCAATGAAAACCATTTGATAACCTCAAGGCAGTTATCAAATTGTTTGCATAGGGCTCAGATAGAAAAGGCAGCAATAATGTTCTCTGAATGACTTTTATAAATGCCATAACTACATTAAGTATATAATATATATTATTTAATCCGCAGAGGTAAGTAAAATTTATGGTCCCATTATAGAGATGTGAAAACTGAGGCTTAGTGAGATAATGTTATCGGCTTAAAGTCGCTAAAGCAGCCACTGATACAGCTCAAACTTAGCTGTTCATATGCTCAGTCACTTCAGTTGTGTCTGACTGTCTGTGACCTGTGGACTGTAGCTCTGTCCATGGTATTCTCCAGGGAAGAATACTGGATTGCCATGCCCTCTTCCAGGGGATCTTCCCAACCCAGGAATCAAACCCATATCTCCGTGTCTCATGGGTTGCAGGCAGATTCTTTACCCACGGAGCCAGCTGGGAAACCCCTAGCTGCTCATGCTTTCCACCATCTGCCTCCACGCAGCTTTCATTTTCAGAGAGAATAGATGAGAAGTGCTCATTTTAAAGAGAATGGTTTGAGAACCATGAATATGCACCCTGCTTCTTTGTAGCCAGAAGACACCTCATTTTACTCCATGATACTAAATGATTTCTGGGGACAACGAGACCCAGTTAGCATTTTCTTTAAAAATGAGGACAGAGTTTGATCACCAATTAGAAACCAGCTTTTGGGTAAGATGATCACCTAAAATACTAGAAAAGAAAATATAAGTCAACAAACAGAGAAATCCAAAGTGTCTGTTGTTTGGTAAGGAAATAAATATTTAAAAGGAGATAACGAATGGTAGTTAAATTATACTTAGAGGCTTTAATGTCCTTCCTGGTTTACTTATCTGCCTCTGGTGAGTTAGTATCGCGACTCCAACTTCTTTTTTTAGAGCAGGCTAGGTGTCACTTCCGCTATAAATCCAGTTTTCTAGAGCTGGCTGTCAGTTTGATGAGCTCTTTGGAAAGTGGTAGAAAACCCCTTTATAGCTGTCATTGAGCAAGTTCCAAACGTATCATTTTCTGTACTTTGAAAATGTTGAGTACCATTATTTTATGCCTTGAATCTTTACAGGCACTTAGACTTGGCTGCTAATTAGAGCCAATTGCAGCCTGCAATCACAAATGTGCACCTCACTTTCTGCTGGCATGCTCAGGGCACTTCAGATGCCTCAGATGGCACCCTCCAAAGTGGGGGTGGGGGCGCTATCATGGCCCTCGTTTCCCAGACAAGGTAAGACTCCATGCTTCACCCCACACAGCAGCAGGCAGAGTCAGAACCATGAGCCAGGTGCTTTTGTCATCAGACTGAGGGACTTGTTGAGAAGAAAGACTCTAAGGCTTTCATAATGACAGTGGGCCTGATTCACTGGGCAGGAATTGGGCCTTATTTGTCTCCTTTAGTCAGAGCCTGGAAAATTGTAGATGCCAGTAAATGTGAATTGAACACAGCTTGAGTGAGAATTGATCAGTGTAAGGTGTCTGTGGGGTCCACAGGGTGGATCTCGTACCCTTCCAAAGGCCAACGGGACACACACTTATTTTTGCTGCCCATCCCCCGCATTATATTCACATAGAGATTAAGCATCTGCCAGGGAGGGAGACCCATCACCATTAGTTTCATCATCTCTGAATGCAAGGAACAGAAATATCTCTAATGGGAAACACTGATCAAACTTATGGACCATTGTGATGTCAGCTGAGCACCCTGGGCTGATGATAAACAGGATGGGAGCTGGGGAGTCCACAGCGCCAGGACAGAGATGTTCAGTGCAAGACGGTGCAACGGCTGTCAGCAGCGCTCATAATTATCTGCCTGCCTTTCAGGCGAACTTCAGGACGAAAAGTTGTGAGCTGGTAGTTTCTAGTGGATTGTCTAGAAACTGCTTGATGATCTCTGCTGTTTGGGGAGTTGACAGAGCTTTTCCAAGAACTCTCAGAATGGCCTAACCCTGTCTTGTGCAGCTAATTAACCTCCCCTTGTCAAAATGCAATGCAAGACCTTTCTTTTGGTAGACAGTTGTTATAATAAGCTATTTCTTCAAAGGTCTATGATATATGGTTCCTCCTGTAAAAACTTTGGCACCCTTAACTGGAGGCTTTCTACCTTCCATGCAAGTGATAAAGCTGGTTCCCAAGAAGGCTGGCCTCTCTAACAGGCTCCTGGTGTGACCTGTCTAGTCCTTATTCGTCCCTGGTAAAGACCCTTCCTTCCCTTCCTCCCAGCCCCGGTGTCCAGCACAAACCTGCTTGTCCTTCCTCTTACTCCCCAAGGTTTGCAGGTGTGGAGTGTGACTGGCAAAACAAGTCGAGGCCAGTGTTAAGAATTAACATGCCATACAGTGTTTGGGGTACAAATAAATGCATATATTTGTCTTCCCTGGTAGCTCAGCTGGTAAAGAGGTCCGCCTGCTATGTAGGAGACCCCGGTTTGATCCCTGGGTCGGGAAGATCCCCTGGAGGAGGGCGTGTATTTTTGCCTGGAGATCCCCACGGACAGAGGAACCTGGTGGGTTATGGTCCATAGGGTCACAAAGAGTCGGACATGATTGAAGCAACTTAGTGTGCACACACAAACAAGCAATTTAGCTTCAAAAGCCTGAATTAATTGGTCCAGGGGTCGCTGGTGGACTAGGTCTTGATTATACAAGCATCCAGGTTCAGCTTGTTTAGGAATTAGGGAAGTTGGTAGACATTAAATCACAGAGCACACAACCTCATCAATAGCCAACTGACCTCTGAAACTTTGAGAAGTGTAGCCTGCATCTCTTCAAATTCTGAAAACCATCCCTTTGCCCTTGGTAGTGTCGGAAAGAGACCCTTCGGACAGATGTTGTACAGGTGAGCTTTGGGCTTGCCGTCAGAGAAGATCATTGAAAGGCATAGTCAGTGGGCTGCCAAGAGTTACTCTGCAAAGCAATTGGAGTAATAAAAAAAAATGTTAATTGTGCCAGGATCCCCTTGGGGAAGTTCAAAGGGGACAAAAGAAAAACAGGATCTTTCAAACCTGTCATTTTAAAATATGCATTGGCACCAAAGTGTGAGCCTGAATATATTAAAGAAACATCAAATATTTTAAAACGATTTTTCAGCAAGTGGTAAGCTGGAAAACTTTTAAAAAATTTGTAAAAAACCTTCAGACTCATACATTGTTCAGTTTGTGACAAATGGTTGGTTTGTTGCCATTTTGAAGGATATTAATTATATATTTTCCCAGGTGAAGAGAGAATGTGAATTTGCACCGTACAACTTCACTGTAACCCATATCTTTGATGTTTTCCTCATGCTTCTGGAAGGCAATGAATTGGGACTGGCATAGAGGTGTAGGAAAGAAAAGGAGTAAGCAGAAGGAAAAGGAAGGGACATTTGCTGATCACCTACCATGTGCCAGGGACTTGGTTTACATTACTTGGTTCCTCTTGGGGACAACCCTGTGAAGTAGATTTTCTCTGTTTGACAGATGAGGAAACCAAGACTTGAAGAGAATTCAGATCCAGTAAATGGCAGAATTAAAATTCAATCTTAGGACTCTCATTTTCCTTACATGGGGACGGTAATCATTTCCTTTAAGACTCTTCTGGAAAGGTGAACCATATGGTTTACTTAACAGGTGGAGAGGTGGCTGACCACTGAATGAGCTGTGCCTGTGAGACATGGCGGCAGCTTTGGGTGTTTTTGGGATTCCATTCATTTATGTGTTGGGTTCCATTTGCTTGCCTCTAAGAGAAGGGGATGACAGAGGATGAGATGGTTGGATGGCATCACCGACTCAATGGACAGGAGTTTGGGTAAACTCTGGGAGTTGTTGATGGACAGGGAGGCCCGGCCTGCTGCAGTCCATGGGGTTGCAAAGAGTTGGACATGACTGAGCGACTGAACTGAAACACTCTTTGGACAAGTCAATTTCTGCCACTCCCCTTGCCAAAAAGCTCATTGCCCAGCTTATCACTGATGTTGAACTTACTTTTATTCGCAGTCATTTTCCAACTTCACTGGCAACAGAGATGACCGTGGGGTCTGCCAGTGCTCTGTCATCCTGCCGGACAACACCTTTCCTGTGGTGAGAGTGGAACGCCTGGAAATCACAGCTCAGACCATCTCCAAGAAGTTCGAGAAAGAGCTTTCTAAAGTAAGCATTTTACTCTTTTTGCCTCTCCCAACAAGATCTTGTTCCGCACAGACCACATGGCTTTTCTTCAGGACTATGTAAGCAGCCATTCTTCACTCCATCAAGGAGCACATTTGCATCTAATGGACGCTTTAGCGTTCGCTTTGCAGTAAACTATGGAGCCCCCCATAGCAGGAGGGGTGAGCGCGCAGGACAAAGACGGGCTGGAGATGATTCGCCCCACAGGATAAACTCTCTTCAACATCCTTCCAGGAAGCCGGAAGAAAGCCTGTAAATTTCAAGCCTGAAACCTTTATTTGGTTCTGTGGTTTCTTCTTCCTTTTGGTCTTCCTCTTTGGTGTCCTGCCAGCTTTGCCTTCTTTCCTTTCCTCTCCTCTGTCCTTAGGTTCTGTCTTCCTGTCCTTGCGTTTTTCTCATCCTCTTCCTATTCCATTATTTCCCCTCTTGCCTCAGTCCTTTCTTTCCTCTTCGTTCTCATTTTGTTTTCGTTTTTCACTCGTTTGGGTCTTCTCTTGCATGGTCTCTCCCCTTCTTTCTCCTCCTTTCCTCCCCCGAATCTCTCTCTCACCTTCCTCGCTCTCCCTTCTTTTCCTCCCTTCTTTCTGTTTCGTCAGTTCACTCTCTTCCATCTCTGCCTCTCTCTTTTTCTTGGAGTTAGCCTCTGTTGTCTCAGCAGGGACATTATATCAGATGCATCTCGCATTAACCCCAAATTGAAGACTTCCCTGGGAATTTGAATCTAGCAGGTCACTCAGCCTTGGTAGAAACCTCCCAAACCCCTGATTACTGCTTCCTCCAGCCCGAGGACATCATATCCCTGAATTAGCCCTTCTCCGAGCTGGTTGGAACAATGAACTTGGCATTCCAGCTTTGACCCCTTTAACCTTTTTAGCCAAGTCAAAATCAGATAGAAAGCCTCCTGCTTTCTGCACAGGTGAAGTCCACTCTAGGCTATCATCACATGATGCATTATTTATTAATAATACCACTCCATTAACTTACAAGGGGCTCTGGCTTTCCTGCAAGATTCAAAATAAATTTTCCCAAGAAATTTCAGCTCCACTACCTCAACATCCAGCCTAGTTATCTTTTAAGACAAAAATTCCAATGAGGCTGAGCCCCTGCTTTCAACCTGAATTGGTAGATAAATATTCTGAGTTTAAATGAGTGTCCAGGAAAATGTGTTTGACGACTCCAGGAGCCCAGCTTCTTAGGAAATAAAATGTCCTTGAATTAATCAGCAGAAAAGGCACAGCACTAAATTATAAATTCCAATCATTAATATTCATAGTCTTATTCCAGCATAATCAAGTACAGATAAGAAGTTATGCATAAAAACATAACAAGTGGAGGAAAATCCTAGGTAAGGATCTTTTCAGTTAGAGTCATTTGCTTTGAAATAGTGGGAGCTACTGATTTGCATGTCTTCTTGGCTGGCAGGGATGTGAAGGGCAGTTTGAAACCCCAGGCTGCTCCAGGGAAAGGTTTGTGAATCTGGGACGCATAATCCTAATCCTGTGAGGGGGGCAGGAAGCATCAGTCTTGCTAATAATTGATGGGGAAGGAGTGTAGCGTAGATGAAGGAAATTTCAATTCTGGAAGTGTCAGGAGCTGGTCCTAAAAAAAATTCTCGACTGAGGCCTAAGAAAGGAATTGACCTGCCCCCTGAGATTTACATAATGGATTCAGGGTGTGCCAGCTAAGGATGACAGCAGTGACATGAACAACTTCCCTCTGTGCTTTTTCTGAATGTTTCCGGTTCTACACTCAATAAACCCTTTAAGGCAGGTAGGTCAGTGTTCTTTCCGCCATGGTAGGGATGGGTCAACTGAGGTTCATACGGGTAAAGAGGCATAAATGTAAAGGTCTCTTGGCCGGCTAAGCCAAATTAGGAATCTGGGTCTTGGAATCTGTCCATTTGTTTTCCCTCTCGGCCACACCGTTACCATCCTCTAAGAAGGGACGCGTGCTTTCCTGGAGGCTCAGTGGTAAAGCAGCCCCCTGCCAATGCAGGAGATGCAAGAGACACAGATTCAAAGATCCCTGGGTTAGGAAGATCCCCTGGAGGAGGAAATGGCAACCCGCTCCAGTATTCTGTCCTGGAGAATCCCATGGACAGAGGAGCCTGGTGGGCTACGGTTCATGAGCTCAGGAGTTGGACATGACTGAGCAACTAAGCACAGCACACACAAGAAGAGATGCAGCAGGTCAATAATGCTTTCCATCCAAAGTTATCTCTTCAGCTGAGGGCTTTTGAGTTCCAGGTGAATTATTATAGCTGTCCTTAGTTGCCTTGGAAATCCCCGTTTGTCTGGAGGCCTGGGGGAATGCCCATTCAAGCAGGCTGGTAGAAAAGGATTTAGACTGCCAGACATTGATTCATTATCTATCAGGACACGAAGAAGACAGGGATGGCCCCCACCTAAGATGCTGAAAGCGTTTGATACTTTGCTGTGGTTTCTGAGATGTCCTCTTGTGACTGTACTTAGGAAGGAGACAGCACACAAGGCGGCTCAGGATTTTTTTTCTCGAGAGGGTATGGTCTTCAGGGCAAGTTATTTAATATGACACTTTTGCTAATAGTCCCTCATGCATGAGAGGGTTGAGGCAGCCAGGGAGACATTTAGGCAACCCATAAACAAACAACATCGATTGAGCGATGTTTTGTGCAGTGAAATATAATAAATTAAAAGGTCAGATTGAAAAAAAAAAGCCTTAAATCACTGTCTGTCTAATAATTGCTGTAATTTATAGGGCACCCACTATACCAGGCACTTAATATACATTATCTCTAGTGTTTGCAATCATCGTGTAAATGTGATACCATTATCCCCAGTTTATAGGAGAAAATGGAGGCTTGGAGAAATTAAGTGATTTGTCCATGAAGTACAGAAGTCTGATTTGTGCTTAGGTGGGTCTCGCTCCACAGTGCTTCATATGTCTTGATGATCAATTCACGCTCAATTAATCTTGTTGTCAAAAACATATTAAAATGACAGTATGTGGCAAAGTGCATTTACTTGTTTTGAATAATCTGGCTATGGTGATGATCACAGGTTTTGAGGAATTGGCAGAAACGTGAGCCAGATTAATTCTTTAGTCTAAAAGCCAGTTGAGCTGCATTCTTGCCTATTGCAAGACCACGATGTAGAGAACAATAGCCAGCCCCCAATGGTTGTTGTTCTGTAGAGTCTGATCCTGAGAAACCAGCAATGATATGTGTGTAACAAATAAAAGAATGAAAAGCTCTGTATGAAGGGCTGAGGGCTTGAAGGCAAGCATAGATGAGTCATCTAAAGCTCATATTTGTAGTGATGGGGAGCTCTGCAGTAACAATGTTGACACAGGGAGGTGTCCCCTTAGGGGAAGATGACCCTGGGCGAGCTGGGCTGCCTCTGCTGAGGCTGCACCTTCCAGAGAGAGCTGGGATGTTTCCAGAATTGTCTGTTCCATCTCAACACTAGAGATCCGTACATGGGAAGGGTTCAGACTTACCATCTCTTTAAATGATTACGGTGCACACCATGAAGTCTTTCTGGCCCATTCTCAAATTCTCCTCTACCTTCTGTCACTCTGTGGATGATTCCAATTTTCCTGAACATCCTGGAGCTATTCTTGAAATGTTAGTTGAGAGAACCTCAAGATTTTCCCCAAACAGACCTTTCGAGACCCTCCACTCTGTGGCAGAAGCAAGGCAGGCCCACCGCATGCACTCTGAGGCAACAAATGTCAGGATCGGCCTTGGTGTGCAGGGTGAATTTGGGAGAGCCACATTTCATTTAGCAGAAATGACAGTTGAATCACTCATTTTTATAGAACAACAGCTGTGATATGCCACCAAAATGTTCCAGGAAAGCTGAGGGTGTTTCATTCGTTCCAAGAGCTGGCAAGGCCAAATGCCAACAAGAATATTCATTTTGTGAACTCCCATTTCTGCCGTGGGTTGGCACTTCATTATTATTATTGTTTTTCTCACAGCCAGAAATCTTATGCCTGATTTTTTGAGAAGGTGAAACCTGGCTACCTTATATCTGAGTTTGTGCTTTTGAGTGAAACTTATTAGGTATATATATATATATGTATATATATATATATATTTTTTTTTTTTAACCTCCTTATCCACCGAAATGTCACCAGCCTTATCAGCCTCTTCTGATGGCAATGAGCATCCATTGCCCGAGGAGATATACTAGCAGTGCCAAGGGCTGTGTTTTCAACTTTAATTAAAATCCTCTTTGCCTGCAGCCTTAGGCCTTTAGGTCTGTGGCCTACGAGTCTACTCTAATTTGTACAGTGGGGTTAAGTGGAAGGGCTAAAATGACAGAAGTTAGGGCTGCCTTTGGTATTAGAAGGATTAGAAGCTGACATCTGGCTCTGACTTCATCCAGGCCCTGTGGATCAGCTACTTGACATTAGCACAGTTTGGAGGGAAAAGCATCACTTCTCTTCAAATTTTTAAAAGAGTGTAAAAACTGGCAACTTTTAATGAGCAGGTCCTTAAAAAAAGCCATGGCATTTCTTTTAGAGATCAGATACTGAAAGAACCACCAACTGTGTTTATTGAAATATCCATTTGGAGATTCCAATTATACACTAAGCCACCAAGGGAATTTTTGGAAGTATTTTAGCTTAATGATCAGACATTCAAATATATGCAACAAATGTGTAATTTAAAGGTCTGATTGCAATAATCAGTTCTTGGAAAAAACTTGGAATAAATATGTGGATGCAGTTAGTGAGATGGGTACTTTATAATAGCACATATCTCACATGTTGAGGAGTAAGTTGGGTCTCTTTTTTAAAATTGAAGTGTAGTTGATTTACAGTTCTGTGTTAGTTCCAAGTGCACAGCAAAGTGATTCAGTTACACATACATATGTATCTGTTGTTTTCAGATTCTTTCCCCTTACAGGTTATTTCAAACTGAGTATAGTTTTCTGTGTTATATGGTAGGTCCTTGTTGGTTACTAAATAGACATTTCTCCAAAGACATACAGATGACAAAAAAAAGCACACAAAAAGATGACAACTTTACTAATTGTTGGAGAAATGCATATCAAAGCTACAAGGAGGCATCACCTCACATCTGCCAGAATGGCCATCATCAAAAAGTCTATAAATAATAAATGCTGAACAAGGTGTGGAGAAGAAGGAAACCTCCCACACTGCTGGTGGAAATGCAAACTGGTACCACCACTATGGAAAACAGTATGGAGATCCCTTAAAACACTTAAAGAAAGAGCTCCCATATGACCCAGCAAATCTTAGACACTCCAGAGAAAACCATACTTTGTAGGTTGAGTCTTTATGGTACTCTGTAGCAGGCAGAGGGATTCAAAACTCATTGCATATGGTAATCAAAGCGGGAATTCTTCTGAGAGCATGTCTCTCTCTTCTAGAAAATAATTCCATTTAAAGCAGTGGTTCTAAATGGAAGGAGGGTGGTGGTTGCAGGTGGGGTGGTTTTGCACCTGGGGAACATTTAGCAATGTCTGCGACATTTTTGGTTGTCACAGCTGGGGGTGGGTGGGTGGGCGCTGTTTGCACTTAGAGGCTAGGGATGCTGTTAAATATCCTACAATACACAAGAAAGAATGATCTAGCCCCAAATGTCAATAGTGCTGAGGTTGAGAAACCCTGATTTAGAGCATGTGTGTTGAGTGGAAGAGGGTGGGCCAAAGCCTGATTCAAACCACTGTAGTTTGGAGAGAGAATATCTTCTCAAACATTAAAGTGGAGATTAAACTGTAGTTGTGAATGATGATCTGAAGCACAATTATTTTTAGTCTAGGCAAGTGTAAAAGTCACCTCCTTCCCTATCATAACAATGAATTCTTTTTAGTTTGTACTTGGATTGATTTTTTAAAATATCTAGTTAAATATATTTTTGATACTTGGCTTTACTTCAAAAAGATTGACCGTGATCAAATAGTCCCTGAGGAGTTGGTAGTGGAGGAAGGCTGCGTGACATCCCCCTGAGAATTGACGTGAGCTGTTTGCCCTTCAGGTAAAGGAGTATGTCCAATTAATCAGCAAGTATGAAGAGAAACTCTTAAACCTAACTGTCCGAGTATCGATCATGGAAAAAGATTCCATTTCTTACACTGAGCTGGACTTTGAGCTGATCAAGGTGGAAGTGAAGGAGATGGAGAAGCTGATCAAGCAGCTGAAGGTCGGCTTTGCCGGAAGCACAGTGATCATTGACCAGTTGGAAGTGGAGGTATGAAATCACTGCTTGCGTATTAGTGACAAAGTCTCTTTCTCTGGTGACCCAGACAGTAAAGAATCTGCCTGCAGAGCAGGAGACCCAGGTCCGATCCTTGGGTTGGGCAGATTCCCTGGAGAAGGGAATGGCTTCCCACTCCAGTATTCTTGCCTGGAGAATCTCATGGACAGAGGAGCCTGGCAGGCTACAGTCCATGGGGTTGCAAAGAATTGGACACGACCGAGTGACTAACACTGCCACTCTTTGGTGAGCAAGTGCTAGGATCTGGAGAGGAATCTTTCTCTTCTGATGTCTAATTCTATACTTGTTCATGACCATCTGGCATGTCCTGTGTTCCACTTTAGATGGATGCCTGGCTTTGAATAGCAAATTACACACATGGGGAACATACTAACTGAGGAGTAGCTATGGTCAGAGTCCCACTCCAGAGCCAAATGACTTTCAATATCTCTAGAAAAAAGATGATATATAAGTGTGAAAACCTCCAAGGCCAAGCTAGATCAGGGGATCTTCTTCATTCTGGGTTTATCCTCATGGGACTTGAAAGTCATGATTTACCTGATTTTGGACGGCCTAGGTCTCTTTCCCCTTTCCAATGAGCATATAATCTTTAATCCCTCTTGGAACATTTCTCCACATACTGGCAAGTCTCTTTAAAGGAGTTTCTTGTAAGTACGTTTTTCTGAAGGCTTTTAAGCTCTGTGAATAAAGGCCATTCCATTAATATTAGGCTTGGATAATTTATATCAATGAGGAGTTTCCTAGCACAGTCATGACATGGACTATCATTGAGAATTCCAGGTCTGTGTTTTAGGATTCAGGCTTTCTCTGGCCCTTACCATTCATTAGGAACTTAATTATAATATGGCATGAGTAAACACGAGTTTACAGAGGAAGGTTGTCAGAGATGAACTTTAATGGACATTTGGGGATGCTTCGATGGAACCTGTCCTCCGTCATTACAGCTTTTAAAATCTTCGCCATTTTCTTCTTGTCACACACAGCGGCTTGCGATGCGACAGGCATTCACGCTAAACCATGAAATGTATTCTTCCAAATGAAACCGTTCAGGAGCATCTCAGGTGTATTCTCCTGCAACCTTTCCCTAACTGACAAGTGCAGCCCTGGAATGTTTATGAATTACGTTGCACGATAACAGAAAATCACTCTGAATTTTGATTTCCTTAGATCAGGAATATGACCATCCTGGTAGGGCAGCTTGAGACGCTGGACAAAAACAATGTCCTTGCCATTCGCCGACAAATCATGGCTCTGAAGAACAGGCTCAAGGAATGCGAGGAGGCCTCTAAGGAAGAAAATCCGCCCCCGCCCCCTGCGCCAGGTAAGGGTGCGCTGTCTTTCCTAGGCTCTGGAGGAGCTGAAGCTGGGGTGGGGAAAGGCGCTGGAATGGTGGAGGTGAAGGGAGGATGGGATTTTTGCAGCTCTGAGTTTATTCTCCTGTGCTTTTAAATCTCACCTACCCGTTCTACGCATAATCACATTCTGGGGGGCACAGAGAAGTGCAGATGATGAGTTGATTTAAAATAAAATCCACAAGTTGCACATAACCTTTTTGCAGTTGCTAACAGGGAGAACGTCTCTGTGGTGATGGACTGGTTAGCGGGGGCCAGGTGAAAGCGTCTGCAGTCTGCATGACGTCACCTCCGTTGTTTTGGGGATTCCAAGGGCTGGTTGGCCCATTTATCTGACGAGCTGGGTCGTGCCTAGAATCCTCCTTGCCTCTTTTCCATCTCCCCCAACTTCCCTCTCTTCTTCCACCTCTTTATTTCTCCTTCCTGCTCCCATTAAATGCACATGCTATGTAGCATGTCCTAGGATTCAGTGAGGATGTAATGGATGGCCCAATGGCTTAATGGGTCAAGAATCAGCCTGTAACGCAGGAGATGTAGGTTTGATCCTTGGGTCAGGAAGATGCCCTAGAGGAGGAAGTGGCAACTTACTCCAGTTTTCTTGCCTGAAATATTTTATGAATAGAGGAGCCTGGCAGGCTATGGCCCAAAGAGTTGTAAACAGTCAGACACGACTAAGCATAAACTGGACCTACACGTCCAGTGCCATCTTCCTTAGACTGTGAGTTCTTGGAGGGCAGGAATGGTGTGTCCCTCTCTCAGGAACCATCCGTTAAGGGGGTTAGGTGTAGCCTAGAGACGCTAGCCTGTAACTGAACTGCCTTCTTGAATGGGGTGGTAGAGTGTAGGGATCAGGAGCTCGGCATTGGGATGCCAAAGGCCTGAGCTTCCCAGCTACATAGCCACGGCAAAAATACCCTTAATCTCCTCCTTGGTAAAATGGAAGAACAGTACTAGGTACCTTGCAGGGTTGCAGTGACGATTCACAAAACAGTTTTTGAGAAGCTCACAGCTCTGTGACTGACATTTATGCACTGGCGATTGTTATTGCATTAATGCGGATAATTAAAGTGAACACCTTGCTGCAAACAAAAGCAGATTGCTTGGGGCTGGTGCATGGGGATGACCCAGAGAGATGTTGTGGGAGGGAGGTGGGAGGGGGGGTCATGTTTGGGAACGCATGTAAGAATTAAAGATTTTAAAATTTAAAAAATTAAAAAAAAAAAAAGCAGATCTAGATCCCTGTGCCTTTCAGCACATCCCTCCCGGTGAACTAAAGCCGTAGCGTCCAGCCCTGGAGCCGGAGTCACAGAGAAGCTCTCTCTGCAAGTCCTGAGCATCTCAGCCTTAATGGGGATGGTATCCGTTCACCAAATCATACAGCTCTTGCGATTCTCATTCACTCTTATTGTCACAAGCTGCTTCCTTTCAGGCCATGCATTTCTGGGTCCATGTCACCGTCACGGATTTCTTTAAGGTTTTAATCAAATACTGCCATTGGTATAATCCTCTTGGTGCCGTTCAGAGGCCTATCTTTCCTTCCTCTGCGGTTGAGGCTCTGTCACAGTATGACCCGCAGAGGAGGTCTTGTTCTCTGTAATAAACTAGGCTAGGAAACGAGAGCTCGGTCTGCGGGGCCGCGAAGGGCCCCCCGAGGGCAGGAGTCAAACAGTGACCCCCTCTCGATACTACGTGAGCGTGTCTTTCTTTCCTCCCTTCATCCGCCCCTTCCTTTCCCCCTTCTTCCTCTCTTTTTATATTTTGATTGTCATTCGCTTATTTATGTATTATTTTTGGCTGCACCGGCTCTTCGCTGCTGGGCGAGCCTGTCTGTGGCCGCGGTGGGCGGGGCCCACTCTAGCTGCCATGCGCCGGCTTCTGATCGCCCTGGCTTCTCCGGGGGCAGAGAGCGGGCTCTAGGTGCACAGGCTTTAGTGACTGCGGCCCGCAGGCTTCGTTGCCCGGTGCCATGTGGGATCGAGCCCCCGTTCCCTGTCTTGGCAGCTGGATTTTTAACCACTGGACCACCAGGGAAGTCCCCTGTCTCTTTTTAAACCTCAGCAAACTGTCCTCATGGAATAACTTTCCTGGCAGTTTTCTATGCATCCCTTGGAATGAAGACAGCTTAGGGCAGGAAAGAAGGTTCGGGGCTGCCATGTCTCAGAGGACGGGGCGTGGTGGGGAGGGTGCAGCTTTTCCTGGGATCACGCAGGCTGCAGGAGATGGAGCTGACGCTGAGGTGCCAGACCCCTTCCTGCCTATCATCTGGGGACCTCAGGCGTCAGCACCTCAATGCCGGTGATGGGAGAGAAAGCAGACTGCTTAGGACCTCAGGCGTCAGCACCTGAAGGCCGGTGATGGGGGAGAAAGCACACTGCTTAGGATCTAAGAAAGAAAACGGTCAGTCTGTTTTCCTATTTTCGTTAGCTTTTTTTTCCCTAGAACTTTCTCCCAGTCCTCCACACTTAGGCTTTTGTGAGCCAGCCCAGCCCAGCTGTGTTGTTTAAACAAATTGGACGCAGACTCCCTCTCACTTTCCCACAACCTTGGCTGCAGCTGGATCCCTGCCAGGCCGCTTGGCCCTCCTCCAGCTCTGTTCATATTATATTTATGATGTTTATATTAAACTGACTTTTTGTCATGTTTTGAAATCAATTTCTTTCACTCGCTCTCTTTCTATTTGGACTGGTTGATAATGCAGGATTGGAAAATCCCCAGGCACCGCGGCGTTGTTAGCCTGTGGAGACTTTAATTAAAGTTACTCACTATTATGGGACTTTAAAATCTGGCCTGTTTGCTTTTCTTCACTGCAGAGTTGCAGAGAATAAGAAAGAAAGAAAGACTCGCTGCAAGTTTCAGCTATAAAGTAATTCTGCGCTGTCTTGGCCCCTGCAGGCAGCTGCCGTTTGCTACCCCCATGATCAGCTTGATCTGAGAACCAGTACATAGCGTTAGGGTTCGATAAAATGTGCTTTATAGATGCTTTATGCCACAAATGGCATCCTTTTCTGCTTCATTTCATAGAACTTCCTAATCTAAGATAATTGGCCTGATGTTGATTAACTGTTTTCTCTAAAAACAACCAACTTGGGTTCTCTCTGTTCTTCTCCCTGGATCTAAAGGACTGTAGATAGGAAAATGGGATGCGAATGCCTAGGATCATTACTGTTATAGGTGGAGGCGCAAGGCTCTGTGCTGGCGCATAGTAGGTGCACAGTAAATGACCCATGAAAGATGTAAGCTGCTTGGCCAAAATCCCGAGCCAAGGGAAGAGCTGAGCGTTGGGGAGCATACATCCAACAATTCAGAGTCAATTTCATCTTAATTATTTTCTGATTATCACCATTTTGATTGCCTGAGTCTCACAAGCAAATTGTATTCTCATCTTTGCTCCAAGTTCAGTTGCCCAGGTGAGAGGGAGCATTGGTGGATCCAAGATTAAGTTTCCTTCTGTTGAGTGTGCTCAGTCGTGTCCGACTCTTTGTGACCCCATGGACTGTAGCCCACCAGGCTCCTCCGTCCATGGGATTTTTCCAGGCAAGGATACTGGAGGGGTTTGCTGTTACCTCTTCCAGGGGATCTTCTTGACCCAGGGATTGAACCCGCAGCTCCTGCAGCTCCTGCATTGCAGGCAGATTCTTTACCCACTGAAGCATTGGGGAAGCCCTATGTTTCCTCTGCTGGTGTATAATCTTTAGTTTTTTTTTTTTTTTTTTAAAAGAGACTTAAAAAAAAAAAAAAAGTCGAGTTAGAGTATTTTAAAGTTTTACCTTGTGGCCTCCCAGGATATTTTCAGAATACCATGGCAGTGTCTAATAACTTCCATGATGAAGAAGAGATTGCCAAACAAGGCTACCTGGTATGGCGAGTTCCTTGCATTATGATTTGTGCAGTAATTACCAGGCTCTTGGAAGCATTCAGATATGTTCTCGGGTAAAGAGCTAGTGTTTTTATAATTAAAGCTAAGGACACAACTTAGCGATTAAAATGATAACCGTGACAACAAAGGTGAGTTTGGGATGTCTGAACAGCTTTTCATTCCATAATTTAGTGCCACTGTGTGGTTGGTACTGTTCTGGGTACCTGGCTACCAGGATGGGTCCATAAACCTCCAGAAACCACTATTTAATGTAAACCTTCAGTTGTACCATGATGTGGTTATAATGCTGATCATTTATTGAGCTAAACGTACCTGTCTTCCGTACTCTTAACCGTTCTACAGAGTAGGTATTATAATACCTGCAGAGTAGGGTTACAGAGTAGGTATTATTATTTTTTCTTCTAACACAAGGAAGCAGACACTCAGAAGGTTAGGCAAGCCATTCAAGGATGCTCAGCTCACTAGTGCTGGAGCAGGATTGGAACTGGAACCTGTCTGGCAATATTTTCACTGTACCAGGCTGCCTTCCACAGATGCTCAAATGGAGAGAGAGGTTGCACCTGTGATTCCTGGGGTGATAAGAAAGTTCCAACAGCTCACTAACCTGATTAACACCAAATTATCTTGGCTTTCGTGCCTGTGGAGTAGCTGAAAGGGTACTTTTGTTCTCAGTTCTGTGGTGTGTCCTCTTCCATCAGAAAATGCAAAAGGATTTGTTGATCTTTCACAACTCTTGGGTCTTGGTTGGGCAGTGGGTTGTTGTTCCAGTGGCAGGAAAAATTTGGGATAAAGAAGGAAAGGCATGGGGTATCTCAAGTCCTTGAGATGCAGGAAGGGGCTGGGAAGGGGTATGAGATAAGGCAGGGTAGGGAGAGGCTCAGTGTAGACAGGGTAGGGGATGGGGTCTCTCGCTGGGCTAGATGAGATGGGGATGCAAGGCTCTGCGCTGGCAGTGGGCACCAGGCTGCCTGTCAGTTTCATCCTTGTTTCTAGGACAGTTTGCAGCTGTGAGTTGAGGAAGTCTGCTGTAGCCTTGCCACTGGGCTGTCACTGTTGCGGCCACATCGGTAGCATTGACAACAGTAATTTGTTCTTGTCTTACTTCCTCTTCCTTCGTTGGGGGCCAGGGCTATAAAAACGGTCCAAAAGAGTTAGAGGATAAAGGGAGGATAACAGAAAGGACATGAGAGTGCTTAGGAACGATTGTGGGGTGAGGAAAAGAGATTCAAATTTCATACCAGGTGCAATCTTATTTTTTAATTGGAGTATAATTGTTTTACAGTGTTGCATTAGTTTCCTCTGTGCAAAGAAGGGAATCAGCTCTGTGTCCACAGACAGCCCCTCCCTTTTGGCCCTCCCTGCCACCCCCACCCCACCCTGCCTCTCCAGGGATCGCAGAGCACAAAGCTGAGCTCCCGGTGCTATGCGGCAGGTCCGCACTGGCTATCTAGCTTACACACGGTCGTGGATATATGTCAAGCCCAATCTCCCAATTCGTCTCACCCTCCCTCTCTCCCCCTGTGTCCACACACCCGTTTCCTGCATCTGCATCTCTATTCCTGCCCTGCAAATAGGTTCCTCTGTACCATTTTTTTCTTTTTTAGGTTCCACACATATGTGTTGATATGCAATATTTGTTTTTCTCTTTCTGACTTACTTCACTCTGTATGACAGACTCTAGGTCCATTCACATCTCTATAAATGACCCAATCTTTCCTTTTTATGGCTGAGTAAAGTTCCATCGTATATACATACCAAATCTTCATCCATTTATCTGTTGACGGACATTTAGTTGGCCTCCATGTTCAGATATTGTAAGTAATGCTGCAGTGAACACTGCGGTACATGTGTCTTTTTGAATTTTTATAAGAGGTACAATTTTAATCTCTTGGTCAACTTGTGAAATAATAAATGTTACTAGTAGTAGTAGTAGTAATTTTTAAGGGAAGTTTATTTTGGATCCTTCATATCTAAGGATTTCTCCCTCTAGGACAGAACAGTTTATTATCTTTAATCCCATAATAAAATGTTTGACTATGTTATAGCACATAAGTTTTCCTTAAATATTTTGTTGCTGTTGGTTTGGGATATTTCTTTTCCAGGAGGGCAAGATTCAATTAAGCAAACAATGCCTAAGTCTTCTAACCTGCAAGAAAAAAGACTTTCTTTCATTTCCTGAGGGTGAAATGTCGTTGAATAAATAAGTTCTCAGGAAGATATTTTAACTAGAATATCTGGTTAGTAGCATATGGAAACTCAAACAGTTTTTGTTATCATTAAACTGAACACACCACTAACTTTATTTTAATAATTCATGCATTGTTTCATAAACAAAAGCAAACAAGCATTCATCTGAGAGATCACTTTTAGAAGAGGAAATAATACTTTATAATTTTATTTATTATTTCTTTAGTGAAGAGCAGTCTCTTGGCTGAACAAGCGTTGCTTTTTTATTTATGAAATGGTGCATGCATTATTAAAATAAACCCGCGACTGTGTTCTGCTTAATGATATGCAAAATTATTTGAGGTTGGGTACAGAGCAGTTTCATTTCTCTACCTGTTGTATGGTTGGCTGGCTTTCCCACCAACTGCGGATTTATGAGAGCATTTAAGGAGCACATATTTAATTCCGGGACCAAAAAGCCCCAGCAGATTGGAAAAATAAAAGCAGGATTTCTAGTAATGGTTTCACCTCTGAACAGTCCTTGAATGAGGAGGGGTGAGAGGAGAGGCATTTAACAAGGAAAGAAATGGGTCTTTCTGTAGCCATCAGAGGCGGAGACTCAGAGGCGAATGCTTTGCACCCCCTTGCTCCCTGTAGTGTTAATATCGGGCAGTTCTCTGGAGCTCTGATTCTGGCCTGAGCTCACCTCATGTGCCCTCGTGGCTCCCTGAGTCCCTCGACACATTTACAGCCAGGTTCTGTCCCCTCCTTCCTCACCTGCTCTGCTCTAGGCAGCAGGATGAGGGAAAATGACCTCTAATGTACTTAGAGTTGACTTTCCTCTGTAATTCCAATAAAATTTCTGGCCAGCTTTTTAAGGGTATTTATTAAGATTCCAGAAACTGTCTGTTCAAATCTTTAGATAGCTATTATAAAAATACTGGAGGATTTTTATTCTATTTTTTTATAGCTCATAAATGTCTGGGTTGGCAGGCATTTCAGAGGGAGGACTCTGCAAAGGGCCAAAAGGCCCAGCCGGAGTCATTCACCCTGGTGTTTCAGGGAATGTAGATTCAGTGGACCGGTGAGTCTGGTCCCACTTGATTGCACACATTGTGACAACGACGGCGTCAGACTGGGAACGATGACGTGCTGGCCTGTCATTCTGCGGCCCAGCAGGCTATGGCTTGTGAGCCACAAGGCCCACCTTGTAACTGCAGCGAGATGGTCCCCACGTCATCTACGCTTTGGGCACAGAACAGGCAATGCTACCCTAAAATACCTTCCATGACTTCAAAGCTGAAATCCCACCATTAGAGGGCCTCTTAGAGGTCCCTCGAGGGCCATCTTTCTTTTCTTTCTTTTTAAACATTTTTTATTTTGTATTGAGCCAATTCACAACGTTGTGACAGTTTCAGGCGAACAGTGAAGGGACTCAGCCATACAGACACATGTATCCATTTTTCCCCCAAAGTCCCCTCCCATCCAGGCGGCCACATAACACTGAACAGAGTTCCATGTGCTCTACAGTACGTCCTTGCTGGTTATCCACTTTAAATATAGCAGTGTGCCTTGTCATACTGAGTCAAGTAAGTCAGACAGAGAAGGAGAAATATTATATGGCATGCCTTATATATGGAATGTAAGAAAGAAATGATACAGATAACTTGTTACAAAACAGAGACTCACAGACTTAGATAACAAACTAGTCGTTGTTGGGGAGAAGGGATAGTTAGGGAGTTTGGGATGGACAAGGACCATCTTTCGGTATCTTTAAAATGCCACGGTAGAAACTTCCTCTCCTGAGGGTAACATGGGCAGCATTGGTACCTGGTGTGGACATGCCCTTGGAGCCCCAGGGAAGAGGAGAGGGAAGGGAAAGGAAGAAAGACTTGCCCAGGATCGACGTCTTCATCCCAATTCTCCCAGCCCTGGTGAAAAGCACCACTGTGAGTACGGCCTTATCGCAACGGGAAGGCGTTCTCCTGTGGTCTTGCTTTCTTGATTGCTCTATAAGGAAAATGAAATAAAATAATATTGCTGAAATGCATTTCATAGAAGAAAATACATTAAATTCACCAAGTCTTCCCTTTTTAAACTATTGAAAATGGTTGTTCACAGTTCCACTATACCCATTTTCCAGATTGAAGGCCCATCCATGTCAACAGGAGACGGCTCTCTCTAGAACTGATAACATGTTTGCATTGAGACCAAGGCCAAGGGTAGCTTTTGCCTTTTCTCCATCAGAACCATGGTGTTGACAAGAAAAATGTTTATGGATTCCTTTGGTTCTTAGAATGTTAAACTGTTTGTATCTTGTCATGCATTTTCTCTAAGAATGTCCTTTTATTTGTTTTGTTCCTCCAGGGAGCTGTGCGCACGGCGGTGTGGTGAATGTCAGCAAACCAGCTGTAGTTCAGCTCAACTGGCTAGGGTTTAGCTATAAGTATGGTGCCTGGGGTCGGGATTACTCTCCCCAGAATCCAGGCAATGGAGTGTACTGGGTGGCACCTTTGAATACAAATGGGAAAACTTTGCAATATTATAGACTCTACAATACGAAGGATGATTTGCTGTTGTATACAAATGCCCGACAGAATCAAATTACCTATGGCCAAGGCAGTGGCACAGTAGTTTATAAGAACAACATGTATGTCAATTGGTACAACACCCGGAATATGGCCAAAATTAACCTGACCACCAACAGAGTTGATTTGTCCCAAGCTCTCCCTGATGCTGCCTATAATAACCGCTTTTCATATGCTAATGTTGGTTGGCAAGATATGGACTTTGCTGTGGATGAGGATGGATTGTGGGTGATTTATGCAACTGAAGCCAGCACTGGTAACATCGTGATTAGTAAACTCAATGACACCACACTTGCGGTGCTGAACACTTGGCATACCAAGCAGTATAAACCATCTGTTACTAACACGTTCATGGTGTGTGGGGTTCTATACGCCACTCGCACTCTGAACACCAGAATAGAAGAAATTTTTTACTACTATGACACAAACACAGGGCAAGAGGGCAGACTTAACATCATAATGCAGAAGATGCAGGAGACTGTGCAGAGTATTAACTATCACCCTTTTGAGCAGAAACTTTTCGTCTATAACGATGGTTACCTTCTGAATTATGATCTTGTCTTCCAGCACATACCCCAGTAAACGTTCACGTGTTAGGGTGGAGGGAAATCAAATTTTTACTGAAAAAATATGTCTTCTCCCCCTGTTTAGGGGCTGGGAGTGGGGTGGGGAGATGGGGCAGGGCTCAAGATCCAAAATTATATGTGCTTAGTTGTACTATTTGGGAGTTGGGTTCTTCCATGCTAGAGACTCAGGGCATTGCCTTATTGGATGAGCTCTCTTAGAAGCCATCTGCTTCCTGGGATGCATTTCTCAGACTGAAATAATCTGGAATTGTCTGAGGTCTTGGGCATTATGGTTCTAAGGAAGCCTTTGATGAGGTCACATCTGAAAATTAAGGGGCATAAGGAGAGCTTTGTATGGCTTTTGGAGATTCTTTGTACAAAAGAGGGTTCAAGGGCCAGTTCTCATATAACCTGGATGATTCTTCCATACTTGCAACAAATCTGGGGCTTAACAGGCGGATTAATTTCTGAAGCTCCTTGAGGGTCCAAACCTTCAACTTTGCTTTTCTTAGTAGCGCCTGGCATGATGTTTGGTATGTAGCAGATAAGTACATTTAGCGTGCTTGTGTTATATCGATGAAATGCTATGAGTTTTCCAGAGAAAATTCTTTTTCGACATTGAATTGTCTAACCAGTCCCAGATGAATCTACAGAGGAGGCGCTTGTGCTTTTTTTTCTCCTGTTGGACACCTTCATAAGGGTCAGTAGAAGACTCCTGCCTCATAACTTTATTCCAAAGGCAGCTCAGAAGATTAGAACTGGACTTAAACATCAATTCCTCTCACCCTCTCCCAACCCCCTACATAAAAAAAAAAACAAAAAACTATTTTTTTTATGGAATGAATATAAGATGATAAGCAAAACTAATTTTCTTTTATCTCATCATAAACTTTTACTTTCACGATGCTAAGACCACAAGAAAAGCAAATGGCAGTGATAAAATGATAGCCTATTATAAAGCCCTTAGAGCGTATGTTAGATTTGTATTAAGTCATATCAATGGCTCAATGCAATTTTTGTCTTGAAGCCTGAAACTTGTAAGAAAATGACAATTTTTTTTTTTGAGAAAGAAATGTGAAAATAAAAACCATTGAAGGTTTGTAGAACATCAGTGCAATCTGAAAACCTTGCAGGTATGTGTGTGTCTGTGCTTTTGAATGCCTTTATCATCTGGTCTTGGACTATTTCCATTTGATGTTCAGAAGTTCTCGTTGATAGGACTGGCTTCTTAAATGCTGTACTCTGCCCTTTTTAATAAATGATTTAAATGTGATTTGAAAAAGTGTTGTCTTTTGTGTTTTTTCACTCATTTATTTTATTACCAAAAAACCTCTTACCAGTCCACACTTTGCTGTGAGGTTCAGAGAATGGCTTCCTCCCAAAAGCCAGGACACCTAAGAGCAGAGAACATCAATAGCTTTTAAGACTCCAAAGTCAGGCCCGGCTCTTTAGTTTTCATTTCCCTTTAAAATCCATTCTCTCTGGCAGCTTTTGCTGTATGAGCCTGCACTCTTTTCCTCTGAGATATAACCTTATGTACTTATTAATTTGCATGACTGATCTGATTATTTCCAATGTTAGACTATATTTGTGTGGCTTATGCTCCTTTTCCGATTGAGCTATTAACCTGGGTCAGAAGCTTTCAGATCTTCCCCAAATAGGAGGTCTTGGATAGAGAGCGGAGGGCCTAACTGGCCACACTGGGGAAAGAAATATTTTTACCAAAAAGAATGCACTGGGGCACGAGTGACCTAGAGCTGAAAGGACACATAGGCTGGGAGAGAGGAGTGAGTGTAACTGAAAGGCTTATTTTTAATCCACGCCAAGCTTTGTGAATATTTTTAGCAAGATTTTTTTCGTATCAAAGCTGACCGTAGAGACAGGTATGGCCTTCAAAATGCAACAAGATCTGAAGATAAAGACAGGTATGTCATGTGAGATAGAAGTTAAAAACAGTGATGTTATATTTAATCTGGCTCTAGGCAATTTTCCAGATGAATGTTTTTACCAAGTACACAGGATGACCTCTGAAGATTCAGGAAAGGAGGCAGGGAGCCAAGGTAATGCCAGCAAACAGCTCCTTATTTAAACTGCAACAGAAGTGTTTGCATGAAAATACCACTCTAACCCTTCTTGCCACTCGACCTGGTATGATCAGCCTGCAGGAAATCTCCCTGCTGGGTAGGTTGAACAACCTAGGGATTCTGGATCAAGGGTTTACTGCAATGCAGCTACACAATGGAAATTTTGGCTCAAGTTCACCAGCCAGCACCCTTCTGGAGGAAAAAAAAACAACACTGTATTGTATATTTAAATCTGCTTTATTGAGAAGCAATTTACATGCAGTAAAATCTGCCACTGATAAGTGCATGATTAAATGAGTTTGGATAAATGTATACAGTTGTGCGAAGGCTATATCATTACCACACAAAACATTTCCAGGAAGTTCTCTTGCACCCTTTGGTAGTCGGCTCTTCCCCTCAGCTCCTAGGCCCTGGCAACCACTGAGTTGCTTTCAATCTCTGTGAAACCGAACCATAGAAGCATTTTGAGCCTGGTTTCTTCAGTTTCCTCTTGAAAAAGAGAACTAATGGGATCAAACTACCCCAGGGGATAGCTGAACATTATCAGTGGTGCTGGGGTGCCCTGTGTTTTCTTATTTGGGAGGAGGGTGCACAGGGGATTGTGAACAGCTATGGTGAGCTCCTGCCTTTATAAGTGCTCCCTGGTGGCCGGCTTGAAATTGGCATGCGGAGGGGTCCAGCTCCAAGAGTCAATCAAGCCCGCCTGGCCTCAATCCCCAAGCTTGGAAGTTCCCTTTCCAGCAGCCCTTTTTGATATTTGTTCTCTAATGTGTACCCCCTGTATCGCCAGCGTGCAGATCCAGATGACCCCTGAGAGTGATGAATAGTGGTGCATTGTGTTTAACAGGACAAGATTTGTAGTCAAGCCAAACTGGATTTGACTCTTTGCTCTGCTGCTCATGGGTGGTATGGCTTTGGGCAAGTTCCTTAATTTTTCTGACACTCACTGTCATTTTCTGTATCATGGGATAAAACCACCTGCCTCAGAGTCCTGTTGGGTGAATTAAATCACACTAAGCATATAAAATGTCCAGTTCAGTTTGGGGCACATGCAGCCTTCCCTGGTGGCTCAGATAGAAAAGGATCTGCCTGCCTGCAATGCAGGAGACCCAGATTCGATCCCTGGCTTGGGAAGACCTCCTGGAGAAGGGAATGGCAACCCACTCCAGTATTCTTGCGTTGAGAATTCCTTGGTGGGTTACAGTTACAGAAGCCTGGTGGGTTATAGTTCATGGGTTTGCAAGGAGTTGGATATGACTGAGCGACTTAACACACTGCCTTCAACTAAAGGTTATTATCCCTGCTTATCCTCTTGGACTTTAAATTCAAAGTGGTCATTGCTTGACAAGATACAAAGCTTACTGGGGTCAGAGTTTACATCCTCTCCCCTAAAACTTGTGGCAAAGTAACTCTTTGAGCAGACGCCCTTTTGGCTTAGAAGTGCTCCATCTGTTGGGACTCTGCTTGTCCTCATGTTCAAGATCAACGCTCAGAGTGGATGTTTTCTATCCTTGAACTCCACGAGACACACTGACAGGAGCAGCAGGAACTGAGACCGCCTCCCTTTGCTTTTGAGCCACTGAAAATCTAAATGAAGGCTGGTGGTCATCAAGCCCCATGGATGGGCCCAAAGTAGATGGACGTGTTCTCCTATTGGAGCTTCCCTGGTGGCTCAGATGGTGAAGAATCTGCCTGCAATAGGGGAATCGTGGTTTTGAGCCCTGGGTCAGGAAGATCCCCTGGAGAAGGGAATGGAAACCCAGTTTTTACTGGAATCAATAAGCAGACTTGTCTTCTCAGAACATGAGTGAGTATTTATTTTGTGCTTCACTCTTAATAGAATGAATTTATCTTTGGGGATTTGTTGTCACTGTCTTCCTCTCTTCTTGATTCGTGAATCGGTGAGAGGGCAACGGCGGTGAACAGGTGGAGCGTGACTATGTGGCCGCCTTCGGGATGATGCTGGGATGTTCTGGGCTTGAGCCCTCAGTCATCACAAGCAGATGTCTCACCACGATGGATGATTAGCCTCCTGTGCTCCAGAATGTTCCGGAACAACAAAAGGGTAAACTGTGACACATCAGAAAATGAGAGGCAGGCGCATTTCTGAGGCCTGCTCCCAGCCAGGGGAACGGACCAGCTGGCCTGGCTCATCCGTGAGCGATGCTCTTTGAGCTGTCACTTGGGCTGCCAGGCCTCACATCTGTAGCCTGGGATGTGCCCACTTGTCTCTGAGATCGGCATCTGCTCCTGGATCACTTTCAAAGGGAGCAGCCCCTGTTATCGAGGTCCACTGTGAAGAAAGACGGACTCCACTCCGTCCAGAGAGGGGGCTTCTGCTTGGGTGCCCTCCCTGGAAACCACGTGCTCCCCTGTGAAGATGGTTCTCTAGACCTCACCCCTGCAGGAATACTAAAGGGCTAAGAAACCTAAGTTTATGTGAAGGCTTTTATGGACTTTTTCTGCAGTTCGGTGTATATGGCGGGTGACGGAGGATGAGGATGGAGCGATGAGCAGGGGTGGGGTTTTTATGACATGAAAGGAATTTCATTCCTGAACCTTCCACCTGAGAAATTTATGCTGATCTCCACCTCTCTCTTTTTTTAGTTGAAGTCTGCCAGCTTATGTGTTGCTTCTGGTTTGTTTCTTTTCACTTTTTGCTTCGTTTGTCTTTGGTTTTGTGGCATATATTGTTTTCACGTCAGTATTACCAGTGCCTTACTCTGACTTTCACCCCAGTGGCTGTTATCAGTCAGAGTTTAGTGCAGAAACATAACAACCTCTTTCAACTGGGGTGATGCTAACGCCATATTGGATAAACCTCACAGCTCCAGGAACGTAGCACAAGGGCAGCTTTCCCCTCCCTCACTTTGGTGGTACTGCTTTCGCCATTTTATTCTTGGCTATTCCATCTCTAACGTCTTCCTCATCAGCAACATCACTTTCTCCACCCTCAACACGCCAGTGGTGGTTGTGCCTGGTGCCACCCTGATGACGTAGAGCTTCTTTTCCAAGATGCCTCTCTTCCAAACCCTGATTCAGGGATGCAGACTCCGCCCATCCCTACCTGCGGCTCCAGCGTCCCCACCCATGGCTTCCAAGGTCAGGGCGCTTGTCTGAGGCAGACAAGCAAAGGGAGGGCAACATGGACGGTCCTAGATGGAGGCTGTTGGGCTTAGGTCTGATGTCCAGCTGTGATGCACCGGGATGGCTCACCACCCGTTGAGCCACACCCAGGGCACAGGCCACACCCAGCTGCAAGGGAAGCTGGGAAACATAGCATGCGTCTGGGTACACAGGAGAAAAGAAAATGGCATTGCAAGGAGAAAAGGATTTAGTTACTTTACAAAATCCCTGGAAAGGCTGGAGGCATGACAACCAGTGAAAGTTGCTCAGTCTTGTCTGACTCTTTGTGATGCCATGGACTATATAGTCCTTGGAATTCTCCAGGCCAGGATACTGGAGTGGGCAGCCTTTCCTTCCTTCAGGGGACCTTCCCAACCCAGGGATCAAACCCAGGTCTCCCACATTGCAGGCAGATTCTTTAACAGCTGAGCCACAAGGGAAGCCCAAGAATACAGGAATGGGTAGCCTATTCTTTCCCCAGGGGATCTTCCTGATCCAGGAATTGAACTAGGGTCTCCTGCATTGCAGGCGGATTCTTTACCAACTGAGCCAGAAGCTGCCGTTTTAGTGTTTAGCTTTGAGGTCATGCCCCTACAAATCACACAGAGACTGAGAACACATATCTACTAACATATCAACCACAGAAATCAGGAAGCCACTGGTGTTATCTTCACGCCCTTCAAATTGGTACCCTGTGTCTTAGTCACTCAGTCCTGTCCGACTCTTTGTGATCTCATGGACTGTAGCCCTCCAGGCCCCTCTGTCCATGGGATTCTCCAGGCAAGAATACTGGAGTGGGTTGCCATGCCCTCCTCCAGGGGATCTTCCTGACCCAGGGGTCAAATCCCATTCTCTTGCATTGCAGGCAGATTCTTTACCATCTGAGCCACCAGGGAAGCCCTTCAAACTGGTACCAGGCATTGCGAAATGGAGTCCATTTACTGCCAACTCAGCCTGGTGGGCTACAGTCCATGGGGTCGCTATGAGTTGGACACGACTGAGCGACTTCACTTTCACGCATTGGAGAAGGAAATGGCAACCCACTCCAGTGTTCTTGCCTGGAGAATCCCAAGGACAGGGGAGCCTGGTGGGCTGCCGTCCATGGGGTTGCACAGTGTCGGACACGACTGAAGCGACTTAGCAGCAGCAGCAGCAGCAGCACACCTCTGCTGACTTATCCACTTGTGCACCAAGAAACCCTTCTGTCTTCCCAGACCCTAAATGAACCCAGAAATATGTCTCTGAAGATGCTGAGAAATGTAGTTTATTCTTCTTTCCCCTGTGATACAGGGAAGATGATAGAAAAGTCTGGGACACGGCAATCTCATTTGATGATCACTGCTTTCACCATCTTTCTTTTTCACTGTACCACATGGCTTGTCGGATTTTAGTTCCCTGACCAGGGACTGAACCTGAGCCCTTGGCAGTGAAGGTGGGGAGTCCTAACCACTGGATCTCCAGGGACTTCTGGCTTACACTACTCCTGATGCTCCCATTTGGTCTCTGGTAACCACTTCTGATCATAGCAAACACCCTCTTCCAACAACACAAGAGGAGACTCTACACATGGACATCACCAGATGGTCAACACTGAAATCAGATTGATTATATTCTTTGCAGCCAAAGATGGAGAAGCTCTATACAGTCAACAAAAATGAGACCAGGAGCTGACTGTGCCTCAGATCATGAACTCCTTATTACCAAATTCAGACTCAAATTGAAGAAAGTAGGGAAAACCGCTAGACCATTCAGGTATGACCTAAATTAAATCCCTCATGATTATACAGTGGAAGTGAGAAATAGATTAAGGGCCTAGATCTGATAGATAGAGTGCCTGATGAACTATAGATGGAGGTTCGTGACATTGTACAGAAGACAGGGATCAAGTCCATCCCCATGGAAAAGAAATGCAAAAAAGCAAAATGGCTGTCTGGGGAGGCCTTACAAATAGCTGTGAAAAGGAGAGAAGCGAAAAGGAAAGGAGAAAAGGAAAGATATAAGCATCTGAATGCAGAGTTCCAAAGAATAGCAGGGAGAGATAAGAAAGCCTTCCTCAGCGATCAATGCAAAGAAATAGAGGAAAACAACAGAATGGGAAAGACTAGAGATCTCTTCAGGAAAATTAGGGATACCAAGGGAACATTTCATGCAAAGATGGGCTCGATAAAGGACAGAAATGGTCTGGACCTAACAGAAGCAGAAGATATTAAGAAGAGGTGGCAAGAATACACAGAAGAACTGTACAAAAAAGATCTTCAGGACCCAGATAATCACGATGGTGTGATCACTCATCTAGAGCCAGACATTCTGAAATGTGAAGTCAAGTGGGCCTTGGAAAGCATCGCTACAAACAAAGCTAGTGGAGGTGATGGAATTCCAGTGGAGCTATTTCAAATCCTGAAAGATGATGCTGTGAAAGTGCTGCACTCAATATGCCAGCAAATTTGGAAAACTCAGCAGTGGCCACAGGACTGGAAAAGGTCAGTTTTCATTCCAATCCCAAAGAAAGGCAATGCCAAAGAATGCTCAAACTACCACACAATTGCACTCATCTCACATGCTAGTAAAGTACTGCTCAAAATTCTCCAAGCCAGGCTTCAGCAATACATGAACCATGAACTTCCAGATGTTGAAGCTGGTTTTAGAAAAGGCAGAGGAACCAGAGATCAAATTGCCAACATCCGCTGGATCATTGAAAAAGCAAGAGAGTTCCAGAAAAACATCTATTTCTGCTTGATTGACTATGCCAAAGCCTTTGACTATGTGGATCACAAGAAACTGTGGAAAATTCTGAAAGACATGGGAATAACAGACCACCTGACCTGCCTCTTGAGAAATCTGTATGCAGGTCAGGAAGCAGCAGTTAGAACTGGACATGGAACAACAGACTGGTTCCAAATAGGAAAAGGAGTATGTCAAGGCTGTATATTGTCACCCTGCTTATTTAACTTATACGCAGAGTACATCGTGAGAAACACTGGACTGGAAGAAACACAAGCTGGAATCAAGATTGCTGAGAGAAATATCAATCACCTTAGATATGCAGATGACACCACCCTTATGGCAGAAAGTGAAGAGGAACTAAAAAGCCTCTTGATGAAAGTGAAAGTGGAGAGTGAAAAAGTTGTCCTAAAGCTCAACATTCAGAAAATGAAGATATGACATCCGGTCCCATCACTTCATGGGAAATAGATGGGGAAACAGTGGAAACAGTGTCAGACTTTATTTTTGGGGCTCCAAAATCACTGCAGATGGTGACTGCAGCCATGAAATTAAAAGATGCTTACTCCTTGGAAGAAAAGTTATGACCAAACTAGATAATATTTTCAAAAGCAGAGACATTACTTTGCCGACTAAGGTCCGTCTAGTCAAGGCTATGGTTTTTCCTGTGGTCATGTATGGATGTGAGAGTTGGACTGTGAAGAAGGCTGAGCACCGAAGAATTGATGCTTTTGAACTGTGGTGTTGGAGAAGACTCTTGAGGGTCCCTTGGACTGCAAGGAGATCCAGCCAGTCCATTCTGAAGGAGATCAGCCCTGGGATTTCTTTGGAAGGAATGATGCTGAAGCTGAAGCTCCAGTACTTTGGCCACCTCATGCGAAGAGTTGACTCACTGGGAAAGACTCTGATGCTGGGAGGGATTGGGGGCAGGAGGAGAAGGGGACGACCGAGGATGAGATGGCTGGATTGCATCACAGACTCGATGGACTTGAGTCTGAGTGAACTCCGGGAGATGGTGACGGACAGGGAGTCCTGGCGTGCTGCGATTCATGGGGTCGCAGAGAGTCAGACACAACTGAGCAACTGAACTGAACTGAACTGAACTGACCACTTCTTTTAGCACACCCTCCTTCCCAGATCTTTCATCACTATTTAATTTTCTTTTTTATGCTCAAACCAAGTGATGGCCTTGCCTGATGCTGCCATAATGAGAGTTTCTCCTCCAACAGTTCACTCTGAAGGAGCTTAGGAAGGAGACCTGACTTTTTATAACTACAGTTCCTCTACCAGACTCTATCAGAGGTGTTGGCATGGTAACCCATGGCGAATCCATCTGTGGACCCACCCGTCCTTTAAAAAAGGCTTATGCTCTTCAACTCCCTTTTGAGGCTAAGAATAAGGATCTCTTCTATTGTATATGTGTGCAGGCTCAGTCGCTCAGTCCTGCCTGACTCTTTGCGACCTAATGGACTGTAGCCCTCCAAGCTCCTCTGTCCATGGGATTCTCCAGGCAAGAATACTGGAGTGGGTTGCCATTTCCTCCTCCAGGGGATCTTCCCCACCCAGGGATCACACCCAAGTCTCCTGAGTCTCTTGCATTGGCAGGCAGATTCTTTACCAGTAGGGCCACCTGGGAAGCCCTCTCTTCTATTAATGGGACCATTTAGAAACTTCCAGAACCTGGGATAAGCCATGTTTCTTATTTTCCCCCATCAGTCATCCCTGAAGTATTGGATGATATTCCCCCCACCCCACCCCCGGCACCCCCAGGGGTCCTCGGGCTGAAGGGCTGCTTTGGGGAGGTAATGTTTGACTCAGAATTTCTGAGGTGACAGGGCAGATAGGGACACCCAGGGCCTTCAGTAGACTCTGATCTGCTGCTGAAGAGAATCCTGGAAGGTGTGAGAACGGTAACAGGATCTTCCTTCTAAGGATACCGCACAGGCTGTGGATTTTCTCAGAGCCTTCCTGGGAAGGGCTGAGTTCCGCAGCTCCCCCTACCCCCCGAGACCATCTGCCGCTGGCTGGACGGCAGGGTGGCAGACTTCCCAGCAGGGTCTCAGGAGTCAGGGAGTGAAGGCAGAGCCACCCTGGAGAGCAGGGGTTCTGGCAGCATACAGCTCAGGGAATTTGTTTGGAAAAGAAAGTTTATAATAACAGTGTTCTCGTTTCTGCTGAATAAAACATTTGGAGAGCTTTTCTTCTCCCGGCAGAAAAATAAAATGCTCTGGCGGCCATAGAACTGTTGTTCTTTTTAAATGTTGTTTTTAATAAAAAGCAGAGAGCCGCAGTCATCTGACCTCTGCTCTGCCCTCCTTCCCGACCCTGTCCTGGGCATCGTGCAGGAGCGCAGGGCACCCCAGGGCCCTGGGGCTGTATTGCAGGCTTGCATTTAAGCAGATGGGGAGGCAGCCATTTGAACGAATGGGGCATGAGCCCCTGAGAAGGTACAACCAGCTGCAAACAGACCAGTAAATCTGGTTGTTTCGCATCTGGCGGGTAGTTCTATAGCGAAGCAACTTAATGCTGTTGTATGTAAATGGCTATTAGTAGACTCTGGATTCTGAGCACCCAATTAAGAAGTATCCTGGAAACTCTCTCTTGGTGCTGCTCTGCTGTCATTTGGCTGCAGATCGGGCCAGCGACAGAGCTCCCGTTTCCCGGCTGTCATCACTGCCTGCAGCGAGAGAAGCTTCCTTTTCGTCAACAGGAGAGAGGAGACTGTGGAGTGGGCCTCACAGCGCTAGGAGATCTCAGAGATGGTGCTTCTCAGAGCTGATGCTCCCCGTGGCTCCTCCTTGTGTGGGGAAGCATGGCAAGCCCGCACATCATCCCATTCCCAGGGCCGGGCTCCTGCTAACCCTGAATCGACAAAACCCAGAGCCAGTTAATCCTAGAGAGTCAGTCCTCGATAGTGACAGTCTAAGCCCTCGGACAGAGTGAAGAAGAGGAGGTGCTTTTTCATTCTGAACCGGCCTCCCCTGCCCAGAGACCTGGGTGGGTGCCTGCGCCTTGTAGGATTCAGAGGCCTCGGGCTGCTCAAGGTCACTCAGTGCCTTAGGGGTTTGTTCTCAGTTAAAATGCAAAGAATTTCGCCAAGAGAATTTGCTTTCTTTTTGACACCTTGCGTGAAAGATCTGAGGAACAGGGAGCTCGAGGACTTTAAAGGTGGGGCTACTCTTGGCTAAAGGAATCTCTTGACAGCTTACAGGTTGGGGGAAGGAGAAAAAATGGCAGGAAGCATACACTTCGCCTATTAATATATTTACTGACACCCCCCACCTCGCCCCCACTAGGGAGAACTCCTGCTTTTTTCTCCTTGTTTTTATAGATAGTATTAAAAGCAACATCTTCCCAGGTGGCTCAGGGGTTAAGAATCTGCCTGCCAATGCAGGAGACGCAGGTTGAATCCCTAGGATTAGGAAGATCCCCTGGAGAAGAAAATGGCAACTCACTCCAGTATTCTTGGGCTTCCTTGGTAGCTCAATCAGTAACGAGACCGCCTGCACTGAAGGAGACCCAGGTCCGAATCTGGGGCGGGAAGATCCCCTGGAGAAGGCAATGTCTGTCCGCTCCAGTTTTCTTGCCTGTAGAATGCCGTGGACAGAGGAGCCTGGCAGGATACAGTCCATGTATAGCAAAAGAGTCCAACACGGCTTTAGCAGTTTAGATTTAGCGACTAAACAACAACAATTAAAAACGACAACCACCACTGACCATATTCCAATATGCTCCAAGCTGCACAGAAAAGAGTAGAGACATGGACCGTGGTCAGTGAGACTCACATTCTCTCTGCACAGCTTGTTTCTCCAGGGCTGGTCGGTTTATACTTGCTGCCCTCCTGTAATTGTGAATAGCGACGCCCTTTCATTCTCAGAAGGTTCTAGTCTGACAATCATACAGTCACCCTATCCGTAGGCATCTCATAGGAAAACATCATTTGTTTTGTCTCTTTTATTTAATCTCTTCATTTATCTATTTATTTATTTCTACCTGTTGGGAGGAAGCAGCAAAGAGACACACATTTCTACTTTCATATAGCAATTAAGTGACAAGCAGAAATGTTGAGTCGATTGGGAAAACCAATCAAGCTTCATAGTGATGCTGATCTAGATGGAACACAGGGTCCCTCATTCCTCTCTGGCCCCCGAGGCTCACTCAACACCAATGCTCATCTTGGTGGCTGCAGGGAGGAGCATCAGACCTGCCCTCCTGGGCTGGTCTGCTGATGGCCTGGTGGCCTGAATGTGGCTTTTCTTGTACCATATGCTGGGGGAAAGATTGGGAAAGATTGAAGACGAAAGGAGAAGAGTGCAGCAGAGGATGAATTGGTTGAATGGCATCAACCGATTCAGCAGACACGAGCTTGGGCAAACTCCGGGAAATGGTGAGGAACAGGGAGGCCTGGTATGCTGCGGTCCACATGGTCGCAAAGAGTCAGACACGACTGAGCAACTGAACAACAACGACGATGCTGGAGATGCGGCTGTGTGATAGAGGTATCCTGAGACAGGGGCACTCAGAGTGGGAGAAGGTCATTGCCACACGGGCTCCTAGCCCCAGCTGTGAGGGTTCCACTTCTACCACCAGGGAGAAGGATTCTGTTATGTATTTATTATTTCTGGCCAGTACGGTACATGGGATCTTAGTTTCCCAGCCAGGGATCGAACTGGTGCCCCCTGCAGTGGAAGTGCTGAGTCTTAACCTACTGAACCGCCAGGGAAGTCCAAGAAGGATTGTTAAAATTAGGGAATGACAGGCCGGGCTGGACTTGGCAGTTTGCTCTGCCAAACTGATCTGTGTTCAAACCCCAGGTTGTTTGGAGATCTGTATACACGCACACACACACACTCTCACACACACAAACTCTCACACACTCACTTCTATGTATGGTATCTAGCATACAACCCTCACTTACCATAGGGAAGGTAGGTGAGAGTGTAGAATTAAAGGAAATAGATTGGATCTGGGGGGCAATCAAATTTGGGTTCAAATCATCCTAGCTCCACAGTTTACTAGCTGTGTTACTTTGTTCAGGTTTTTTAAAATTTTTAAACTCTCTGGTGTCTCAGTTTCTTTTTTGAAAATGAACTGATAAAATATTTTCCAGTTCTTAGCTCCAGGTCTGACCCATAGGGTCAGAAAATAAATGGTGGTCACTATCTCTTCTTCCTCCTTAGCCCAGCTCCAATGTTTAAAACCTTTGGGCTGAATAAATAACAAGGTCCCATTGTACAGTGCAGGGAACTCTATTCAATAGTTTGTGATAACCTAAAGTGGAAAAGAATCTGAAAAAGAATATATATGCATTCATGCTCAGTCACTTTAGTCGTGTCCAACTCTTTAGGCCCCTTTGACCGTGGGGTTCTCCAGGGAAGAATATTGGAGTGGGTTGTCACTCTCTTCTCTAGGGGATCGTCCTGATCCAGGGATTAAACCCACATCACCTGCATTGCAGGCAGATTCTTTACCACTGGGATACACACACACACACACACACAGACACTTTTGTTGTTGTTCAGTCACTCAGTCGTGTCCGATGCTTTGTGACCCCGTGGATTCAGCACACCAGGCTTCCCTGTCCTTCCCCATTTCCTGGAGCTTGCTCAAACTCATGCCCCTTGAGTCAGTGATGCCATCCAACCATCTCATCCTCTGTTACCCCTTTTCCTGCCTTCAATCTTTCCCAGCATTAGGGTCTTTTCTAATGAGTCAGCTCTTTGCATTAGGTGGCCAAAGTATTGGAGTTGCAGCTTCAGCGCCAGTCCTTCCAATGATTTTTCAGGATTGACTTCCTTTAGGATGGACTGGTTGGATCTCCTTACTGTCCAAGGGACTTTCAAGGGTCTTTTCCAGCACCACAGTTCAAAATAGGCTTCAAGTATATATACATATATAAATGATAATAATATATATTACATATAGTTAATATATATATTTGAAATATATAAATACACATTCAAATGTAGATTCACACATAAATAGTCAATAAAACAGAAATAGATGCCTTTCTGGAACTCTATTGCTTTTTCCATGATCCAGTGGATGTTGGCAATTTGATCTCTTGTTCCTCTGCCTTTTCTAAAACCAGCTTCAACATCTGGAAGTTCAAGGTTCACGTATTGCTGAATCCTGGCTTGGAGAATTTTGAGCATTACTTTACTAGCATGTGAGATGAGTACAATTGTGCGGTAGTTTGAGCATTCTCTGGCATTGCCTTTCTTTGGGACTGGAATGAAAACTGACTTTTTCCAGTCCTGTGGTCACTACTGAGTTTTCCAAATTTGCTGGCATATTGAGTGGAGCACTTTCACAGCATCATCTTTCAGGATTTGAAACAGCTCAACTGAATTCTATCACCTCCATTATCTTTGTTCGTAGTGATGCTTTCTAAGGCCCATTTGACTTCACATTCCAGAATGTCTGGCTCTAGGTGAGTGATCACACCATCGTGATTATCTGGGTAGTGAAGATCTTTTTTGTACAGTTCTTCTGTATATTCTTGCCACCTCTTCTTAATATCTTCTGCTTTTGTTAGGTCCATACAATTTCTGTGCTTTATCAAGCCCATCTTTGCATGAAATGTTCCCTTGGTATCTCTAACTTTCTTGAAGAGATCTCTAGTCTTTCCCATTCAATTGTTTTTCTCTATTTCTTTGCATAGATCCTGGAGGAAGACTTTCTTATCTCTCCTTGCTATTTTTTGGAACTCTGCATTTAAATGGGTATATCTTTCCTTTTCTCCTTTGCTTTTCATTTCTCTTCATTTCACAGCTATTTGTAAGGCCTCCTCAGACAGTGATTTAGCTTTTTTGCACTTCTTTTTCTTGGGGATGGTCTTGATCTCTGTCTCCTGTACAATGTCATGAACCGCCATCCACCGTTCATCAGACACTTTATCAGATCTAGTCCCTTAAATCTATTTCTAACTTCTACTGTATAATCATAAGGGATTTGATTTACGTCATACCTGAATGGTCTAGTGGTTTTCCCACTTTCTTCAATTTAAGTCTGAATTTGGCAATAAGGAGTTCATGATCTGAGTCACAGTCAGCTCCTGGTCTTGTTTTTGCTGACTGTATAGAGCTTCTCCATCTTTGGCTGCAAAGAATATAATCAGTCTGATTTCGATGTGGGCCATCCGGCAATGTCCGTGTGTAGTCTTCTCTTGTGTTGTTGGAAGAGGGTGTTTTCTATGACCAGTGTGTTCTCTTGGCAAAACTCTATTAGCCTTTGCCCTGCTTCATTCTGTACTCCAAGGCTAAATTTGCCTGTTACTCCAGGTGTTTCTTGACTTCCTACTTTTGCATTCCAGTCCCCTATAATGAAAAGGATATCTTTTTTTGGGTGTTAGTTCTAAAAGGTCTTGTAGGTCTTCATAGAACCATTCAACTTCAGCTTCTTCAGTGTTACTGTGGATCACAATAAACTGTGGAAAATTCTGAAAGAGATGGAAATACCAGACCACCTGACCTGCCTCTTGAGAAATCTATATGCATGTCAGGAAGCAAGAGTTAGAACTGGACATGGAACAACAGACTGGTTCCAAATAGGTAAAGGAGTACATCAAGGCTGTATATTGTCACCCTGCTTATTTAACTTATATGCAGGGTACATCATGAGAAATGCTGGGCTGGAAGAAGCACAAGCTGGAATCAAGATTGCTGGGAGAAATATCAATAACCTCAGATATGCAGATGACGCCACCCTTATGGCAGAAAATGAAGAAGAACTAAAAAGCCTCTTGCTGAAAGTGAAAGGAGAGTGAAAAGTTGGCTTAAAACTCAACATTCAAAAAACTAATATCATGGCATCCGGTCCCATCACTTCATGGGAAATAGATGGGGAAACAGAGACAACTTTATCTTTTGGGCTCCCAAATCACTGCATGCAGCCGTGAAATTAAAAGACACTTACTCCTTGAAGGAAAGTTATGACCAACCTAAACAGCATGTTAAAAAGCAGAGACATTATTTTGTCAACAAAGGCCCGTCTAGTCAAGGCTATGGTTTTTCCAGTAGTCATGCATGGATGTGAGAGTTGGACTATAAAGAAAGCTGATTGGTGAAGAATTGATGCTTCTGAAGTGTGGTGTTGGAGAAGACACTTAAGAGTCTCTTGGACTGCCAGGATATCCAACCAGTCCATCCTAAAGGAGATGAGTCCTGGGTGTTCATTGGAAGGACTGATGTTGAAGCTGAAATCCAATACTTTGGCGACCTGAGGCAAAGAGCTGACTCATTTGAAAAGCCCCTGATGCTGGGAAAGACTGAGGGCAGGAGGAGAAGGGGATGACAGAGGACGAGATGGTTGGATGGCATCACCAACTCAATGGACATGAGTTTAGGTAAACTCTAGGAGTTGGTGGTAGACAGGGAGGCCTGGTGTGCTGCAGTTCATGGGGTTGCAAAGAGTTGGACACAACTGAGTGACTGAACTGAACTCAAATATAAATATAGATTCAAATATATACATATATTTGAAGCACTTTGCTGTACACCTGATACCAACGCAACACTGTGTATCAACTATACTTCAATTTTTTTTAAAAAGGAGCCTTTAAGTTGAGCAGAAGGGACTTGCAGAAGAGGAACCTGTGCTCTTCTGGTTCAGGAAATCTACCTGCAGTCCTTGATTTAGTTCCAACTCACCCCACTTCGTGTACTGCGCAGGGCCTCGTGTGTGCCTGCCCTGGCTGGCTCAGCTCGCAGTTATTGCTGCTGATTGAGGGAATGACTTCGCCTGGGGAGTGGAGAGAGTGTTTGGTGGAGCAGGGGCCAGGCAGCTCAGAGGCTCTCTAGGCGGTTTGAGGTCCCTGCAGGTGGACCCTGTAGAGGTTTAACAAGGGTGTTTGCATCTTAAAGACATTGCGGAGGCCCTGCTGCTCTTTCTGTGCTCTCCTGTCCCCACACATTAAGGATAACGGGATCTGTCACCCAGCAAATGGCCTGCGCTTGGCCTGTTTCTATGGAGCATCATCTGGGTTTGGCCTCGACTCTCCTGTGTTTTGTGCTGTGAGTAGAATATCAATCGGTGTGGAGGAAAAGCAAGCCGGGTGCCGTAGGAATGTGATCTGACCATCTTTACGTGTGTGTGCTAAGTCGCTTCAGTCCTGTCTGACTCTCTGTGACCCAATGGACTGTACCCTGCCAAGCTCCTCTGTCCACGGGATTTTCCAGGTAGGAATACTGGAGTGGGCTGCCATGCCCTCCTCCAGGGGAACTTCCCAACCCGGGGATCGAACCTGTATCTCTTGCATCTACTGCACTGGCAGGCGAGGAGGAGCCTGGCAGGCTACAGTCCACGGGGCCGCAGAGTCAGACACGACTAAGCACAGCACGCATTTCCTGCCACTAGTGTCACCTGGGAAGCCCAAGCATCTTACAGCACCCAAGAATCCTTCACCCACGCTGACCCCACTTTTTCTCTTTCATATCACCCCACTTTGACTACTTTAGCCCACCAAGCTTTGGTTAAAGCTTGTGATCTCAGCTGGGGCTGCAGGCTGGGGAGAAGGGAAGAGAGTCTTGCTTTCTAGAGGAAGAAGGTTCACGGAAAGGGGTGGATTCCTGTGCCTGGTAGTATCTGTGCCTTCTCAGATTCAGTCCTTAGTTGGCAAAGTAATGTCCCTGCTTTTGAATATACTATCTAGGTTGGTCATAACTTTTCTTCCAAGGAGTAAGCATCTTTTAATTTCATGGCTGCAGTCACCATCTGCAGTGATTTTGGAGCCCCCATAAATAAAGTCTGACACCGTTTCCACTGTTTCCCCATCTATTTCCCATGAAGTGATGGGACCGGATGCCATGATCTTCGTTTTCTGAATGTTGAGCTTTAAGCCAAATTTTTCACTCTCCTCTTTCACTTTCATCAAGAGGCTTTTTAGTTCCTCTTCACTTTCTGCCATAAGGGTAGTGTCATCTGCATATCTAAGGTGATTGATATTTCTCCTAGCAATCTTGATTCCAGCTTGTGTTTCTTCCAGTCCAGCGTTTCTCATGATGTACTCTGCATGTAAGTTAAATAAGCAGAGTGACAATATACAGCCTTGACATACTCCTTTTCCTATTTGGAACCAGTCTGTTGTTCCATGTCCAGTTCTAACTGTTGCTTCCTGACCTGCATACAGATTTCTCAAGAGGCAGGTCAGGTGGTCTGTTATTCCCATGTCTTTCAGAATTTTCCACAGTTTCTTATGATCCACACAGTCAAAGGCTTTGGCATAGTAAATAAAGCAGAAATAGATAGTATATTCAAAAGCAGAGACATTACTTTGACGACTAAGGTCCGTCTAGTCAAGGCTATGGTTTTTCCTGTGGTCATGTATGGATGTGAGAGTTGGACTGTGAAGAAGGCTGAGCACCAAAGAATTGATGCTTTTGAACTGTGGTGTTGGAGAAGACTCTTGAGGGTCCCTTGGACTGCAAGGAGATCCAACCAGTCCATTCTGAAGGAGATCAGCCCTGGGATTTCTTTGGAAGGAATGATGGTGAAGCTGAAACTCCAGTACTTTGGCCACCTCATGAGAAGAGTTGACTCATTGGAAAAGACTGTGATGCTGGGAGGGATTGGGGGCAGGAGAAGAAGGGGACGACCAAGGATGAGATGGCTGGATAGCATCACTGACTCGATGGACGTGAGTCTGAGTGAATTCCGGGAGTTGGTGATGGACAGGGAGGCCTGGGCGTGCTGCGATTCATGGGTTCGCAAAGAGTCGGACATGACTGAGCGACTGAACTGAACTGAACTGAAGTCCCCTACATACATATGAGTTCTATTTCCAGAGCATGTTCTGAAGTCCAATTTGTTCATAAGCCCAACAAAGTTAGTCTAGATCCTGCTGGGAAAGATTGAGGGTGAGAGGGGAAGGGACAACAGAGGATGAGATCATTAGACGGCGTCACCAACTCAGTGGACATGAGTTTGAGCAAACTTTGGGAAATAGTGAAGGACAGGGAAGCCTGGCATGCGGCAGTCTATGGGACTGCGGAGTCGGACACAATTTAGAGATTGAACAACAATGAACACCCAGCTAATACAATCAGTTATATGGTACTGTACTGTGCCTGGTTGCGTGCATGCTAAGTCGTGTCTGATGCTTTGTCATTCCATGGACTGGAACCTTCCAGACTCCTCTGTCCATAGGATCCTCCAGGCAAGAATCCTGGAGTGGGTTGCCATGCCATCCTCCAGGGAATCTTCCTGATCAAGGGATCAAACCTGGGTCTCTTAAGTCTCCTGCATTGGCAGGAGAGCCAGTGATACTGTACTCTAAAAGTTTATAATACTTTTCATACAAATAATATGTACATAAAAACAAATAAACTCAGAAAATAAAAAAAACTTTCATCTGACAGTACAGTACCTCGAAAAGTCCAGTAGTACAGTACAAAGCTGGCATACAGGGTCCGGCACACACCTTTGCATCTTTGAGAGCTTTCCATTGAAGGTTCATATGTAGGGGTTTACGGTACAGGCTTATTCTGTAAACTGATTTTGTCATAGGAACATTGACAATCAGAGCAAGACACGAACTAAAACATCGTCTAGATCAACTCCTTAGTTTTATAGATGAGGAAAGTGAAATCCCAAGAAGGTGAGTGACACGCTCAAGTCCTCATGCAGCTGGTCAGTGTCTGGTCTGGAACCCGGGCCCAGGAGAGCATCCGAGAGCATTGCTTCAACTCTCAAAGAAACACATTTAGATTTCCCAGGGGGAAAATGGGCAGTTCTTTCCCATTTCACTTTATTCCAAAGGGAATAAGCACCTTCCTATTTGCTTCATCTACATACAAACGCTAATGACTGGTCCTTGTGCTAAGTACTGAACATAATTTACTGAATTAGCTAATTGTTAACAATGGAAAGTCATTTTCTTTGACCTTTTATAATCCTTGTTCCTCGCACAGAAAAGAAGTTCCAATCACCAGTGTTTTGGTGACATTGGCATAGAAGGTAAATATCTTGGCAGGAAACCAAAGTCCAGTTCCTTGGGGCCATGAGCTCTACTCAACACCCTAGACTCCCTTATACCATGTAGAGGGAAATGTAGACGGAAAAGAAGGACAATTTTAATTAGAAGCATTACACACATTATGTACTTGCTGATCACGGAGGAGAGGTAATATGGTAAATCAGTGTAGGCAGATGGGGGGGCGGCCCAGGGGTCTGACTTTAAGTCCTGCCTCCACCCTTTGTTGGCTGGATAACTCTGAGCAGAGAAACTGTCTCCAAACCTCTGTTTCCTCAGCTGTAAAATGGGTTTGCTAATTGAGCCTGTTTTGTAGAGTTATGAGGATTAAGTGGGTTGATGTCTATGCAAAGTTCTGGCACATAGCAAGTTTCCCATAATTATTATTGCTAGTACATACTTGCAGAAAAATTTGCAAGTTCATAAAAATATGAAGAAGGAAGCTGCCTTAATTTGATTCATCAGAATTGACTCCTCTCCCCCCATGTAATCTTTGTGGTGTTGTAACGTATGCGTGGTTTAGCAGGCTGTGTCTTTTTCATTTGACACTCTTTTGTGAACATCTTGCCTTACTCCTCAAAGACATGATTTTTAATGTCTGCACAACATTTTATAAATAGACAGACCATAATTTAACTATTTCCATATTGCTGTTTAGTCTCTTTTCCCTATTATTTCCTTTTTCCCTTTATAAACATCCTGGCCTGTGAGTCTTTGTCTGTACTGTTGATCAGGATAGATTCTGAGAACTAAAATTATTCGGTCAACACATAAATGCGGCGGGGAGGAGGGGGGGCGCTCCGCAGAAAGAGAGAGACAGTGGAACTTCCCTCAGCAAAGCCGAGGGGTCCTGAGGAGAGGTAAGCCTGCTGTCCACCAACCCAGCCCCTCTGCAAGCGAGAGACAATCCGACATGACAGAGGTTCCCTCTAAGCAGTCCCGCTTTATTGCCACAAACTCTTGGTTTATATAGGCAAGCAGGGGGGTTTTGCGAGGGACTTTCTATAGTTGCACCAATCAGGTTAAAGGTCAAATCGTCATGTGCCTTCATTGTAACAGGAGTCTATGGTGATCACGCGCTGTCCACGTGCATGGAAATCAAGAGAGCCAATCAAAAGTTTTGACAAACAACTTAGGCCACGCCCTCATCTCTTCCACCAGGCGCCATCTTAGCTCTAAACCGCAAAGCTAGCCCTTCTTTTTTAAGGTTTCCCATTTAGGGCCCCACATATAAACATACGTCAAAATCTTGATTTGAACTGCCTAATTGCTTTGCAAAAAGAAGCCATGCTTTACTTCATAAAGCTCATTCTCCAAAGCTGCCCAGGTTGATGTTTCCCACCGGGCTGACTCTGTGAGATGGGGAATCAAATGGCTAACATCCTTGGGTAATCATGAGTTGGTTTCATTCTCCTTCAGTTCCTGGGCTGCATATGGGACTGTTGGAAATGTCTCCAGTTGGTATCTCTTTCTAGGGTAGCTCGTGTACCCAAACAAGCTGACATCGCAGCCTCAGCTGATCTAATCCAGTCGTCAGACCAGTGAAATGAAAGGCATCCTTCATCATACTCACCTTTAAAAGCTTTCAGAACAGTCCAGCCCGTGGTCATTTGCCTGTTCTATTACTCTATGGATAACGCTTCCCTAGTGGCTCAGATGGTAAAGAATCTGCCTGCAATGCAGGAGACCAGGGTTTGATCCCTGGGTCAGGAAGATCCCCTGGAGACGGGAATGACACCCACTCCAGTATTCTTGCCTGGAGACTCCCATGGCAGGCTATGGGCTATGGGGTCGCAGAGAGTCAGACACAACTGAATGACTAACACGTTGGGATGGATAATGCCCCCATTTACTAGAGAGTTACTGCTGAAGTTTACACCCACATCCCTGGCCAGTTTGGTCCTATGAAGCAGACCTCTGTGGGCACACATCTCTCCACCGCGTGTGGGTGGCCAAGGCCCTGGTGTGCTTTGCTGCTACCTCTCTTTGTCCAGCACAAGGAACGCTTGCCACATGGCTTAGGTATTGCTCAGCTTCCCTTCCTGGAGTCCAGGAGAGCTGCCTTTCCTGGGATCACCCTTTCTGTTCTTACTTCCACTCCCCCCACCCCACCCCCAGTCAAGGCACCCCTTCTTTGTGCTTCGGTGCTGCCTCCTCACCCAATCAGTCTCTCTGTGACCAACCTCTCCCCCTCCAACCCCTCCTACACCCAGTGGCCAGATTAATCGTCCTTTAACGTAGTTCCAAGGCGGCCGCTCTTCACCAATGACCAGATTAAGCACCCTCTCAAGGCCTCTGTTTCGTGGTTACTCCATAACAGTTTCCAGCCAAACCACATGACTCACTGTTCCTGAATGGACACCATCCTGGTCTGAGTCATTATTTCCCCTTGGCTTTAATTGCCTTCCTTTTCCCATGTCTCTCTTGAAATTCCGACCCTGATGCTGGGAAAGATTGAAGGCAGGAGGAGAAGGGGATGACCGAGGATGAGATGGTTGGACGGCATCACTAACTCAATGGCCATGAGTTGGAGCAAGCTCTGGGAGATGGTAAAAAACAGGGAAGCCTGGCGTGCTGCAGTCCATGGGGTCGCAAAGAGTTGGACACGCACGACTGAGCTACTGAACAGCAACAGTGCCCATCCCAGATACCTGCATCTGTCTGAAACGCACTTTCACCAGCATGAAAGCTCACCCACCAAGAACACCACTCTCCCCAGTTTCTCTTATAATATGATGATTTCTAATCTTCCCTTTGTCCCAATTTTGGCAGATAATAGAGATGACCAGTCTTTATTATCTATCTCTTATCTCACCCCCGCTTTGTCCCCATGTCCATAGATAATGAACTCCTGGAAGGCAGGACAGGGCTGTGCCCTTTGCTCCGTATAGCACTGCGCAGAGGCCTTTAGACACGGGGACACTCATCCTGAAACAGACGTTCTCTGACACAGCCCTGCTCTCACGCTGCCACCGAGGGGGAGCTGCACAGCTGTCACGATTTATTGCTTTTCCCTGGAGAGGCAATTATACCACTTTATCTTCCCCCTTTGGCTTGCAGCCAGTGGCTCTGCACCTAGTCTCTAATTTTCTTTTTGTTTAAAGGGACGTTCTGTCTACTCAGACAAATGCTGATGGTGATGAGGGTTGCTGCTCTGTGTTACACACCTACTATGTGCTAGACTGTGCTTTACATATAAGATCTCACTAATCTTCATAAAAATCTTGTACATTAGCTAGTATTATTCTACTTTCTGGATGAGAGAATGGAAGCTCAGAGAGGTTGAAAAAACCTGTACCGTAGCCCTAAAGATGTAGATCAGAGTTGGAGTCAAGAGTTAAACCCAGATCTACTGGCCTCAGTCCTTACCAGAAATTTCCACCCGAAAAGGATGACTTAAGGGTGAGGCTGGATGATGCGATGTATGTGAGGCTCTGATTCAATATTCTTGAGATCGAATACCCTGAAGCTTTTCGGCAGGGAAGTACTTACTTCTCTGTAGCTTAGGTATACTAAGCCCCAGTCCTGCTTGATCCCATTGCCAGGTTAGGAGAGATAGGAAAGTGGAGCGAAACCCCTCCTTGGTGAGCAGCAGGTAATTTATAAGATTCCAAAGATCTCTGGCTCTATCCATACTCTATGCTTCCTCCTGAAATCTCCAGAGCTTCCAGACCTCTGTATTCTTGACACTGAATTATGGGCAGCCTGACCCTTGCTACACTCTCCAGGTCATCTTCTTGCTTGGGGGGTGGGGGGTGGGTGGAGGGGAAGACAGTTGAATGGGTATAGCATATGTCAAGATTAAGACAGTATCAAATATCTTAGTTTAGGCCTCAAAACTGGGTATGTTGAGATAAGTCAATACTAATTTTTAAAGGGGCTTCCCTGATGGCTCAGATGGTAAAGAATCTGCCTGCAAGGTGGGAGACCCCGGTTCTATCCCTGGTTTGGGAAGATCCCCTGGAGAAGGGAATGTTTACCGACTCCAGTGTTAGAAAACAGCATCCCAACATAGTGCTTGAAATAGTTTTTTAATAGACATTAATTGGAGAAGTGAATGAATGAATTCAGGAATCTGGGAATGAATGAATGAGTGAGTGAATATTTACAGTTTTGTTTTTCTCACGGCAAGCAATGGGGAATAACGGGGAAATAGTATCTTCCGGTGTTTAGTAGAGTAACTTATTCTCTCTGAGGCTCAGTTTAGTCATGTGTGAATGATGATGCTAATACCAGCTGTCAAGAACTGTGAAGAGTCTAAAATTTTACCCTGCTTCCAGCTAACATGCTAGCCTGCCACAGTTTCAAAGATGCTGGCAGAAGACATGGAGTTCTGGGTCAGATATACTGACTTTATTACTCGTGGCACAGCAAAACATTATCACCGTATTTCTGTTGGTTTCCATTGCAAATGGCTCAGATGGACGCCCGCACACACAGAGCACTGTGTTATAGGAAATAAACCGCAGGCTTTCCCTCATAGCTCAGTTGGTAAAGAATCCACCTGCGGTGAGGGAGACCTGGGTTCGATCCCTGGGTTGCGAAGATCCCCTGGAAAAGGAAAAGGCTACCCACTCCAGTATTCTGGCCTGGAGAGTTCCAGGGACTGTATAGTCCACGGGGTCGCAAAGAGTTGGACACGACTGAGTGACTTTCACTTTCACAATCCTGAATTTATGATGGGCAGGAAGCATGCTCGTCCTTTCCTCTGGAGCTGCTTGCTACACAAATATCCTTGAGAAGATATTCTGGAAGGAAGGAGTCTATTGCTTTGCTTGTAAGACATGTGGAAATGCACAGGACTCAGAAAGAATAATCTCCAAACATAACTTCTAAGACTTTTTAAAACTAAGATTAAATGAACTATCATATTGCACCAGTCAGGATAATCCAGGTTATGCGGAGGTAACAAGTGACTTCCCAAGTTTCAGTGCCTTAAGCCTCCAAAGATATATTTGTTTAAAAAAAAAAAATTGAAGTATAGTTGATTTACAATGTTGTGTTAGCTTCTAGTGTATAGCAAAGTGATTCAATTATATATATATGTGTATGTATTATGTGTATACATACATAAATATAGAGGCTTCCCAGGTGACTCAGTGGTAAAGAACCCACCTGCCAATGCAGGATACCCAGGTTTTATCCCTGGAATGGGAAGATCCCCTGGAGAAGGAAATGGCAACCCACTCCAGTATTCTTGCCTAGAAAATCCTGTGGAAAGAGGAACCTGGTGGGCTATAGTCCATAGGGTTGCAAAGAGTTGGATATAACTTAGCAACCAAGCATGCACTCACATATACATATACATATATATATTAATGTATAATCTTTTTCATATTCTTTTCCATTGTGGTTTATTACAGGACATTGAATATAGTTTTCTGTGCTATACAGTAGGCACTTGTTGGTTATCTATTTTGTATATATTAGTTGTATTCATTAATCCCAAGCTCCTTCCCCTACTATCTTTCCCCTTTGGTAACCATTTGTTTGTTTCCTATATCTGTAATTTTTTTTCCATATCTGTAATTTGTTTCCTAAATAAATTTATTTTTGGTACATTTTAGATTCCACATATAAGTGCTATCATATGGTATTTGTCTTTCTCTATCTGACTTCATTTAGCATCAGAGTCTCTAGGCCCACTCATGTTGCTGTAAATGGCAGTATTTCCTTCAAAGAAGTATTTCTTGCTAATGTCAGGAGGAATCAGCTGGGAACAGAGTTCTAGGCCATCCTTACTCTGGTTCCCAGCTGAGAAGGCCTCGTGATGGCAGAGGGAAAGTGAGTGTGCAAAGCAGCAGGCAGCCTCTTAGAACTTCATCCTAGAAGTGACCTGTATTGCTACTGCTAAAACATCACTGTCCAAGGCAAGTCACTCGGCTAAACCCAGCTAAGAGAGGGCAGGGAAGTGTGCCCAGAAGAAGAACCTGAAATATCTCTTTGGCAGGCTGCAAGAATTACTGTGACACTAATGCTACCTTCTTGTGCAAGGCCTGGCACATTAAAGCTGTAGTGTCCATCTTTCTTTCCAGTCTTGCAGCCATGAGATCGGGCAGGGTCAGAAACATGGATCTTGGGTTTAGAGGAAGCTCATAGCGATCATGCATTCAGCTTGTCCTCTGGCAATCTGTGGCTGTGGTCAAGAAAATTTACAGGGTTCCAAGAGAAAAGTCATCTGCCCGAGCTTGTAAATCAAGTCAATTAGTACTGATCATTAACATGCATTCAAGTCCTCAAGTTTGTTGGTCAACATTAAAAAAGAAGGAACATGGGATTTCTCCCAATCCCCAATTATTGCACAGAGTTAATGACTAGACTGAGAAAGAGGAGAAAAATATTGATTTATTCTTTATTCATGATACAATACAACCACAGATTCAACAGCTGAAATACATCCTGACTTGAATGGGTCTCCCCATCTGACTAGAAATCATGAAATGTCATAGAAACAAACACTGCGGATCATCACGGCTTCCATGCTTTAGCGCTCAAATATGCCAGACAGGTCCTAATTCATTTCTTTAGTCACTGAGACCCTCCTATCTGTTGGGTTCTGTGTTAAGCATACAGAGGGAGGAACAAACAGATACTGTTCCTAACCCCATGGAGCTTCGAGTCTAGAGGGAAAAGACCTTAGTAAAAGCTAGCCCTTAATGATGGCTTGCTAACTGAGGGCTGAGCACAGGGCTGCACAATATGTTAGCATTTTCATAAAAGACCCAACAGTCCTGTAGTAATTTGTTACTTGTGATAACTCTTAGTGGGACCGCAGTTTTGACCTGGTGTAGTCAAGTCTCAGAGAAGTAATTATGGGGGACCCAGAGTTTCTGGGACAGAATTCAGGTCTCAAGAGCCCAGATAATAGATGAATCAACACCTAGTCATTTTCACTAACCTGCATCGCAAGAACCAGCCCTGTACACGGGCTGTGGATCCCCCATCTCCAGGCTGGGCCTTGTCGTAGTTAGTGTTCTCCATCAGTGATGAGCAAACTTTCAGAGAACTTATGTAAGTCTAAGTGTCAGTTGCTCAGTCGTGTCCGACTCTTTGTGAGCCTGCCAGGCTCCTCTGTCCACAGGGATTCTCCAGGCAAGAATACTGGTGTGTGTTAGTTGCTGAGCCATGCCCGGTTCTTGAGACCCCATGGACTGTAGCCCGTCAGGCTCCTCTGTCCATGAAACTCTCCAGGCAAGAATACTGGAGTGGGTTGCCATTTCCTGCTCCAGAAGAACACTGAAGAGGGTAGCTATTCCCTTCTCCAGGGTCAGAAGACTTATTGCATACTTATTAGGTGCCAGGCACTGTGCAAATATAATTATCTGCAAGGGTAAGAATGACTATTATCACTTTACAGATGAAGAAACTGAGGATGAGAAGAGAAGAGACTAGCCTGTTAGTCCAAGGCTCCAGATTGGTAGAGGGAGCCTGGATTCAAGCCGTCATGCCTGAGCCTGAACTTTTCCTAGAGGCATGAAGCTGCCCTTTCTAACCACTGGCCTCCCTGATCAGCGGATGCTCCCAGACCTATAACCATGGCTTCTGCCAGATGTCCCTCAGCCCCCCTACAATAACGCCAGGTTATGAAACCTAGGCCGCTCCGGCAACACCCGTCTTTCCTCATGGCAGCAGTATAACCTTGCAGCTTCTACTCTAATTGAATGAATTCAGCAAATGACCACATAGCTTCAAAGTGGCCAGACTGGGAGGCTGATGGGTGAACTGAGCACAGGCTTGCTCTTCAAGGGCTCAAAATCAACAGTGCAAGAGCAACTTTGAACCACAGCCACTAAAATTCAAGAGTTATTTTAAATTACAACCCCGCCTCTGCCCCAACAGCAGAGAGGGAATTGCCAACCCACTCCAGTATTCTTGCCTGGAGAATCCCACGGACAGAGGAGTCTGATGGGTTATGGTCCACGCGCTCACGAAGAGTCAAACATGACTGGCGGACCAGCACGTTCACTTTCAAATAAAGGAAGGCAAGCAGGGAGCTACACACACAATTCTGCTGGGGAAATCTAGGAAGGCTTTGCGGGGAGGTGTGATTTGTCAGGGTCTTGAAGGATGAGTAAGACTCCAGCGCTAGACACGGGGCAGGGCAGGGCGTGGAGGGAGACAGTGAGTTTGAAGGAACCAAGTCAGGCCGGCAAAAGAGGGTGCCGTTGCTTCTAGAAACTGATAAGCTGGGGGAGAAGTTGTTTTTCCGGGCCTCGCAATGTCTGACCCATTTTCCTAGAGCCCCTGGGGAAGAGCAGCTGTGGGAGGCAGGTGTAGTTGGGAGGGGCTGCCTCAGGGGCGACAGGAAAAGAAAGGAAGCTGTGGTTTCTCGGAAATTCTTTCCGGAAAGAGAGCCATCTGGTGCTCAGCACCAAGCAAACTTCTTTTGGCTTTCCACCGGCTGCTGGGCTGCGGTGCCTGGTGTGCTGTTCCCCAGGGCTCTGTGAGGGTGGAGGAACCCCCGATGGCCCCTGGACTGGCGGAGAGCTGCATCTCCTGCCTGAAGCCCGACTGGTCCAAACCCCCCAGCTCTGCAGACAGCCCTCCCCAGGGTGCGCTGATGGGCTGACAGCTGTCTCTTTCGGAGCCCCCTGGGTCTCCACTGCCTCCGAGTGCCTGGCCCCTTGTGGAAAGAAGCGTGGTAGGTTTTTAATCCTGACCAGTTACATCTGGGACAAACAATCCAAATGTTAATCCATCTGGAGAGAGAATGAATCCATATCTTCTGCGGCCGGTACCTTTTTTTTGTTCGTCACTGGGTCTTTAAATCTCATTATGAAGCCAGAAGGAACCCCCTGCAAGTCTGTCTCTTATCCCCCAGGCAGCCCTTTAAACATTTCTTTGTGCTCCATCTCCTCCTGCTTCTCACTAACAGACCTTCTTTCATCGGATGTAGCGAGGCTCTCGAAACAGCTAAACAAAGCCTCACTACACCCCCGTGAGGAAAGAGGCGATCATAACGCACTTTCCTCCTGCCTGAGAGGAGACAGGCACAGCAACCACAGAGACTGCATCAGGACACTCCGCCTCCCCCGTACAACAACAGGGGCATGGCCACAATGCCCTGACCTTGTGGGCTTCAGCGGGAGCGGATTCACAGGTTCAGAAGGAAACTTGGTCTGTTTCTTCCTGAACGGCTTCCTCCTCCTCTGTGCCCTGACGGGGAAAATGACATCAGCCAAGCCCCCAAGCCTGGAAACATCAACTCTCCTAGGCTTTAGGTTCTTGGCGGATCGCCCAGCGCTCACGCCTGTTCTACCTTTCCTCTGGCTCTCTCCGACACTGCCAGGGCACCCTGCTTGCCTGGATGTTAGCTTGCCGTCTGCAGTCCCTGCTCCAACTGTGTTTTCCTCCCAACCTACCCTCCAGGCTGCTATCGCAGTAATCTTTCTAAAATTCACACTTAGTTGGGTCATGCCTCTGCTCAAAACCCCTCTCCTACAGCAAAAGATTTAAACTCCTTAGCCTGTCATGGAAGGTCCATGCTTGAGCCTTCAGTCCAACCTCATTTTGCACCTGTGCCTCTCTGTTTGCTCCCTAACCCACCATTTAGAACTACTTCCTCTTCCCCAGATGATGCTGTTAAAGTGCTGCACTCAGTATGCCAGCAAATTTGAAAAATTCAGCAGTGGTCACTGGACTGGAAAAGGTCAGTTTTCATTCCAATCCCAAAGAAAAGCAATGCCAAAGAATGTTCAAACTATTGCACAATTGCACTCATCTCACATGCTAGCAAAGTAATGCTCAAAATTCTCCAAGCGAGGCTTCAACAATACATGAACTGAGAACTTCCAGATGTTCAAGTTGGATTTAGAAAAGGCAGAGGGACAGAAGATCAAATTGTCAACATCCTCTGGATCATCGAAAAGCAAGAGAATTTCAGAAAAACATCTACTTCTGCTGAATTGATTACGCTAAAGCCTTTGTGTGAATCACAACAAACTATGGAAAATTCTTAAAGAGATGGGAATACCAGACAACCTTACCTGTCTCGTGAGAAATCTGTATGCAGGTCAGGAAGCAACAGTTAGAACTGGACATGGAACAACAGGCTGGTTCCCAATCGGGAAAGGAGTACATCAAGGCTGTACATTGTCACCCTGCTTGTTTAACTTATATGCAGAATACATCATGAGAAATGCTGGGCTGGATGAAGCACAAGGTGGAATCAAGATTGACAGGAGAAATATCAATAACCTCAGATATGCAGATGATGCCACCCTTATGGCAGAAAGAGAAGAAGAACTAAAGATCCTCTTGATGAAAGTGAAAGAGGAGAGTGAAAAAGCTGGCTTAAAACTCAATATTAAAAAAATGAACATCATGGCATCCAGTCCCATCACTTCATGGCAAATAGATGGGGAGACAATGGAAGCAGTGACAGACTTTCTTTTCTTGGGCTCCAAAATCACGGCAGATGGTGACTGCAGCCATGAAATTAAAAGATGCTTGCTCCTTGGAAGAAAAGCTATGACACACCTAGATAGCACATTAAAAAGCAGAGATATTACTTTGCCAACAAAGGTCTGTCTAGTCAAAGCTATGGTTTTTTCCAGTAGTCAGGTATAGATGTGTGAGTTGGACTATAAAGAAAGCTGAGCGCTGAAGAAGTGATGTTTTTGAACTGTGGTGTTGGAGAAGACTCTTGAGAGTCCCTTGGACAGCCAGTTCATCCTAAATTAAATCAATCCTGAATATTTATTGGAAGCACTGATGTTGACGCTGAAGCTCCAATACTTCGCCCACCTGATGTGAAGAACTGACTCATTTGAAAAGACCCTAATGCTGGGAAAGATTGAAGGCAGGAGGAGAAGGGGACGACAGAGAATGAAATGGCTGGATGGCATCACCGACTTGATGGATATGAGTTTGCGTAAACTCCAGAAGTTAGTGATGAACAGGGAAGCCTGGCGTGCTGCCGTCCATGGGGTCACAAAGAGTCAGACACAACTGAGAAACTGAACAACAACCTGTCCCCTATCAAGCATTTGCTCATGCTCCATGCTCTACTCTGACCCTCCCATCAGGGAAATTCTGTACTGTTACAGCCTGATCAAGAGTGGTCTTCACTCTGAACACCAAGTGGAGACTTGCTGCTTTGCATCACGTAGTATCTCCACTGGTTTTCTCTTAAAGCCCACAGTAAGATATCATCTTTATTAATATTTACGTACTTCCTCCTCTGCCCCCAAATAGTCTGTGCCTTCCTTCCGGTTTAGCTCTGTGTCTGGCCCATCTCGGCCTTGCCGGTAACTGGTGTTGTACTGTGCCAAGCTGCTTTAGTTGTGTCTGTCCATGGGATTCTGCAGGCAAGAATACTTGAGTGGGCTGCCATGCCCTCCTCCAGGGGATTTTCCCAATCCAGGCATCAAACCCACATCTCTCACATCTCCTGGTGGATTCTTTACCCCTAGCACCATCTAGGAAGCCCTAATAACTGATACAGGAACTGGCAAATAGTCATTCAGTACAAGTTTGCTGAATGAATAGGATCATCACAGAAGTTCATTGGAAATGAAAAACAGACAGGGAGCCTGAGGCCAAGGACAGTTAAGAGGTTTCCTCAGACTCATGTTGTTAATTTAAGTAGCAATGCAACAACTAACACCCAGGTTTTCTAGTTTCTAGGTCATTACAGCTTTCCAGCTCTTAAAACCAGCAAATCTAACAAGCTGTTTTAGGGGAGATTTTTTATTCCTCTAAATGTTACAGATACCATTCATTCAGATATTCAACTCATATTTTTTTTTTTTTGAGTGTTTAGCATAAGGCAGGCACTGTGCTAGATATTGAGATTACAGAAGAGAACAAGACAGAAATATGTCCTTTTCCACCAGAAACTTTCTACTGGAAGCAGACAAAGATGGATAAAGAAGTAAATAAGATATGAGATGGGCAGGCAGGGGCCAGAGCAGGTGGAGGCTTGGAGGTCATCATAGGGAGGCTGGATTTTATTCAAAGGGCAGTCATGAGCTTCTTCAAGCTGGCAAGTTGATGGCTATGGGACAAAAGTTTGGAGTGGAGTGCATGAAGGACGCTGAGCTGAGTTACTACACTGTTCCTGAAGAAATAAGATAGGGCTTGGACCAGGGTGGTAAGAGCAAAAACAAGAGAGGAGGGGCTGACTTGAGATTGTTAGAGCAAGCCTGCCACTGCTTGCTGGTTAGGTTGGTTGGGGTTAGAGTCTCTGATCTGTGAGAATGGTCATCAGCCACTGCCGCCATGTGCCTGCATCAAGTTGATGACTGCAGAAATAGTAAGTTAGGATTCTTGAGTCATCGAGAGATTTCAGCATTTGGTCATTGCCAGCTGTTTCCGTAAACCACTCCTGTATACTTTATTATGTGAACAGTATTATCAAAGTCCTCTTTCAGGGGTCAGACTTTTTCTTGTACCCCCTAAGGCCAAAGATGATGGCAGTAGAACCCTGGTCAGGGACCCATCGGGCTTCCCAGGTGGCGCTAGTGGTAAAGAACCCACCTGCAATGAGTTTGAGCAAGCTCTGGGAGGTGGTGAAGGACAGGGAAGCCTGGCGTGCTGCAGTCCATGGTTGTTGCAAAGAGTCAGACATGACTGGAGTGACTGAACAACAACCAGCAGTATTCTTGCCTGGGGAATCCCATGGACAGAGGTGCCTGGCCAGCTACAGTCCATAGGGTCACAGAGAGTCAGACGCGACAAACTGACTTAGCATACATGGACCTGTCTGTCTTCGTATGTGGCCTCTGACCGTGCCTTTTGGAGTCTGACATGATGGCCAGCATTGTGTAGGAAGAGCATGGGTTTTGAGGATGCACAGTGCCTGTTTCAAACTGTGTAACTTTGGAAAAGATTCTTAATCTTGCTAAGCCTCACCTATCTGATCTGTAAAATGGGCATTAAGAGAGTCATTGTGAAAATTTAATGACATAAGTAAAGTGCTTAGCAGGCCCTCAGTGACTTTTGTTTCTTCTCCCCAGAACCAGTATATGGGGAAGGAGAAAGTTCAGGTAAAAGAAGGAAAAGTCTTCACATTCATTGGCACTTGCTGGGGCCCTGATAAAACCGTACCCTCAACCAACATTTTCAAATCCTTAGATAGGTGCTCACCTAGTTTTGGGCTTCCCTGATAGCACAGTTGGTAAAGAATCCTCCTACATTGCAGGAGACCCAACTTCAATTCTTGGGTCAGGAAGATCACCTGGAGAAGGGATAGGCTACCCACTTCAGTATTCTTGGGCTTTCCTTGTGGCTCAGCTGGTAGAGAATCTGCCTGCAATGTGGGAGACCTGGGTTCAATCGATCTCTGGGTTGGGAAGATCCCCTGGAGACAGGAAAGGCTACCCACTCCAGTATTCTGGCCTGGAGAATTCCATGGACTGTATAGTCCATGGCGTTGCAAAGAGTCAGACACGACTGAGGGACTTTCACTTCACCTAGTTTCAAGGAAGAAACGATTTTCCTCTTAGCTTATAGAACTTGTGGAGGTATAGTCTGGGGCACAAAGTAATTCTTTTAACCAGCTAGTGGCTTGAACTTTTCTCTGTCTCCAGCAAGGCTACTCATAGGGGAATAACGGCAGCATGATAAAGAGGTCCTTCTTTAGCCAATACTCTGGTATCTGGTGGTTTTAATTCTGGACTTGGGGTTAGGTGGAAAGTATGAGACTCCTGTGAAAAGCATTCTCTTACTGACTTTCAGAAAAATGTGTTCTGAGTTGGTGAGTTAGAAGGACATCTCTGTGGCTTAGGTCACCTCTGACCTAAGTTCTTCCAGAAGATCATTTATCTAAACACAAGGGGATATTCAGAGGAAATGAGAAGTTGGAAGATGGGCTTTAGGCAGGCTAGAAAAGGAATGTTCCAGCTTTCTCCCAACTCTGGCCTTTTAGAGAAGGACTTTGAAGAGCGTAAAGCAGGGATTACAGGTTGGTTTGACTGTTCAGTTGTTAATACCTAGAGTAGTGAGTCTACTCAGCTCTCAGTGAGGAAGAGGACTTCGGTTGATCGGTGATATCTATCAAGAGTAGTGTAGAGAGTAAACAAAGCACGTAGGCCACAAATTAATCATCTCTGGTATAGAAATTCACGAGATCTCCTAGGAGAGCAGGGGCTAAATGGGACCTCCCCCACATGCAAGCAACCAGAGAGCCAGGCAGGAGGGTGTCCCCATAGGGCTCACTTACTAAAGACGGATAAACTACATGGTGTGTATCAGATAATCTGGCTGCTCCTTATGCTGTTGTTGTAGTTGATTTATCTTTTTTGATCCTTAAGCCATTAGTGTAATTTTTCAAAAATGTCTAAACTTTATCACAGGGGGATGGGGGAGGGTCCAAGTTTGGACTGAAGTACAAAGACGGGGTACGGGCCCCTGAGAACAGCGGGGCAGGCAGTGGACAGGGTCCTCAAACCCCAAGGAGAGGGTCAGCCTCAGAGCCCTCCCTCTCTGGTGTGGATTTTCCCTCCTTTTTGGCAGCTGTAGGCAAGGTGAATTCTTAATTCTTCGCCGCCAGCACACCACTCCTCTTTGAGCTTCACCTTTTCAGGATTTGGCCAAAGACTTTTTCCAAGCTAGTTTATCAACTATTTCAATTCCTAATTCCACTGGGAGAAGGGAAAATTACATGGAAGGGAAAGGCAACCAAGACTTATGTTGAGTGAGCATTTACTAGTATTTTTTATATATTTTATCTATTTGTCTTTCCTTAAAAAATAAAAAACACTTTACTGAGCTACGACTGACATATAAAAAGCTGTATATATTTAATATATGCAAACTCCATGAACTGGGGGATAAACATACATCTTCACAAACTTCACGGCCATCAAGGCCATAAATATATTCATTGCCTCCCAAAGTTCCCTTCTACTTCCATTATCATTATTATTATTTGTGGAAGAAAATTTTTATCTCACAATTACCCTATGAAGTAAATACTACTGTCACCATCCAGACCACAGTGAAAACTGAGGTTCAGGGAGGTCAGGAACAGGCCTCTAATCCAGCCAAGGGCAAAGCCACGCCCCCGATGGCACGCGTGCGCATGCGCATGCTCCCCAGGGCGCATGCTCCCCAGGGCGCATGCTCCTTAGACCCGCCGCGGCCTCCATGGAAGACTGTGGGATTTGTGCAGGAGGATGGGTCCTGCCAGGGCTGAACCCCGGTAGCAGGGTACCCGGGCCGACAGAAGAGAGCTGGGATGCTAATACTCTATGAGCCAGGAAAGAGCTCTTTCCCTTCCCAGAGAGAGGGCGCTGTGGACCAGGTGCCCATGGGGAGGTGGAGGACCCTGGGGCTCCTGCCCGCGCCTCGGTGCTAGAAATGCTCCTAACCACAGGATTTGCTCTATGGATTTGTATTGGTATCATTTTCAAAGCACTGCATGAGGTGTTAGCTCTGTGACTTTCACTGAGTTTGAATGGGAATTGGAAGGGGGTGAGGCAGCATGATTTAACTTGGTGTCACCATGAATATTTTTAGAGACCTTTTGAATCCTCTGTAATTACACTATCTGTGCTTTGGGCCTAGTGTTATTGTTCAGTTGACAAAATACTCTTTGCTAATTATAATAAACAAAGGATTTCGTTTCTCTTAAAAAAAAAAAAAAAAGAGGACTCAGAAGCTTTTCATTGCTTGAAGCAGCCTGAAATACCTACCCGGATGTTTAAAAATAAATGGCTAAGACAGGCACATCCAAGACAATTTTTATCACAATTGCATCTGTATTGCTTGCAAACAAGGAAGCCTTTTTTCACACGTTTCATCTGAGTGTGTCGGCAGAGATAGAGTGGGTCTGTGTGCGAAGTTTAAACTGAAGCCTGGATCCTGTATGGCCGAAGTTCAGTTCAACGCTGTTGCCTCCTGATTTCAGTGTGCAGTGTAGATGGAATCCTGGGGAGTTTTCTGAGCTCTAGTGGAGAGGGAATTGCGGTTTGTAGTCTTCCATTTCACCGATGAGAGGGCCGGAGGAGGCAGGAATCACAGGCTGGTGGAATTTTAGCTCTGCCATGTGCTATGTGACCAGTGGCAAGTCACCTTACCTCTCTGAGCCTCGCATGCAAACTGGAAAGAATGTCAGTAACCTCCCTTCCAGCACTGTTGGGAATGGATGGAAGCACTCAGCACAGGGCGAATACAGGAGTTGGCCATTATTTTTTAAGATGTGCTCAATAAATATGTGGTGAATGAATGAATAATATCTGTTCTGATCGCGAGAGGTTTCAGGCAGCATTTTCAATTTTAAGTTATGCTAGGAAGAAAGCCTAATGAAATGCCAGCCTCCCCGAGGAACCTTGTAACTTCTGATTGTCTCCAGCAAGGCTGGCTGCGACGCTTCCTGTGTAAATGTGGCTGTCCGCATTTTGCAGCAACAGCAGCGGGCAGATCTGATGAGAGCGGAAGTGGGATTAGGTGGGGCTGACCGAGCAGGGCCCCAGGGGCCTGGCAAGTGCTTCTATAGCTATTTGTAATGGATGCTGTTTGAACTCTCGCCACCAGGCACCGTTGTAAATGTTTGGTGCACTCTGATTATTCCCATTTTACAGATGGAAAAACCTGGGACAGTTTCAGTTAGGAAGTATCTTGAAGCCTTGGCTTGTAAGGGATTGAACTGAGATCTGAGCCCAGAACTGGTGTCTGGCTCCGGCTTTGGCCCTGACCACTGTGTTCTGTGGCCTCGCAGGTGGCGTTAGTGGTAAAGAACCCTCCTGCCAGTGCAGGAGATGAGGGTTTGATCCCTGGGTCGGAAAGATCCACTGGAGGAGAACATGGTAACCCACTCCAGTATTTTTGCCTGGAGAATCCCATGGACAGAGGAGCCTTATGGGCTACAGTCCATGGGGTCGCAGAGTCAGACACGACTGAAGCGAGTTAGCGCACACACACACACACACACACACGCATGCATTGTGCTCTATGTCCTCCCTGGAGCTTGCAGATCTGAGAATGCCTTGAATAGGATGGATGTGATGAGTTGGAAGGTAAATCCATAGAAGCTTTGCTAAAAAATGGACCCAGAGTAGAAAATTCAACTTGGTGCCTGGAGCTGGCCTTGTTGAGACCTTCTGTGTGCATGGTGCATGTACACACACACACACACACACACACACACACCTGTTTATCATGGGGAAATAGAAAGAAATAGTATGAGGACTGTCAGAAAACAAAGCATCACTGAACTAAGGAATTTGGAAGACAAGGAAAGGCTGGAAGGCTCTCACAGATCCATCTGATCTCCTTTCACCCGTAAACATTTTTTCAGGCTTTCCTATCTGGGGAGCGGATGCAGTCACAGTCTTTCCTAATGTGTCCGTCTCCCCTAGGAATGCGCTCCCGCCTTAGGTGAGGACAGCTGACAGTCACAGAGACAGACTCCAGCTCATGTCCTGGTCTACACCCTCCTGCCTTTCCTCCTGGGAGCCCAGGGCTGTGTAAATCAGCCGCGAGGAGAGTTTAGCAATTAAGGAGCCTGACACCTGGGTGATTGCTCCATCCCCGGGGGTTTCTGAACCTTTTTGAGCCATGAATCTCCATGTTCAAACAAAATCCTACCCAGACACCTGGCGTGTGAGGCAGTGGCAAGCAGAGCTGCTCTGGTGGAAGCTGGGGGTACTGGAGCGCTGCCCCCCTCCCGCAGTGAAACCCTGGGGTAAAATAGAGCTGTTTGAAAGCCCCAGTGAGCAACTCCAGCTTCCCTTTATAACCTGGAGAACAGCTTGTCCCGCTGCCATCCTCCGTCTTTCCCATCCTCTGCATGATGGTGATATATTGGTGATGTGTGTTAGTTGCTCAGTTGTGTCCGACTCTTTGCAACCCCATGGACTGTAGCCTGCCAGGCTCCTCTGTCCACAGGGATTCTCCAGGCAAGAATACTGGTGTGTGTTAGTTGCTGAGCCATGCCCGGCTCTTGAGACCCCATGGACTGTAGCCCGTCAGGCTCCTCTGTCCATGGAATTCTCCAGGCAAGAATACTGGTGTGGGTTGCCACTCCCTTCTTCAGGGAGGATTGAGTCTGGGTCTCCTGCAGCATAGCAGACAGGTTCTTTACCGTCTGAGCCACCAGGGAAGCCCATTGGTTATAAACAGGCATAACTAGGACGCAGGGATCAAAAGGCTGTTTTAAACGACCAGACTTAACACTCATTCTGCTCCAAACTTCCCTAAGAAATGAAGGATGGTGTTAGAAAATTACTGAAAGGTAGAATAGTTTAGAGATTGGGAACATGGATCGTGGAATCGGATTGTCTGAGTTCAAAGCCCAGCTTTTATACTTGCTCCCGCTGTGTGACCCTAAGCAAGTTTCTTAGCCTCTCTGTGCCTTAATTTTCTCACTTGTAAAGTGAGGATTAAATAATAGCAAACTCTCTCATTGGGTGGTTGTGAGACTCACCTTAACTGGTAGAGATTATCTAGAACAGTTACCTGAATTGATGGAGATGATTCATGGGAAGTGCTCAATGAATGTTGGTCGTTATTATTTCAATAATCTTTTCTCTCTTCCCATGGGTGAACTCCAGTGTATCCTAAGATATAAATGACAGACCTTCTGACAAGCAGGCTTCTTTGAGAGGAGGAAGAACAGAGAGGCAAAGGAAGAAGAGGGCTGTCAGGGAGGGCACAAACACTGCAGAAAGGGAATCCCGTTCTGTGGAAGCCGTGACCCTCTTCCAGCATCCCAGACCGCAGGGTCTCGGGCAACAGAAGAAACGGGACAGAACCTCATACACACCGAAAGAAACAAAAAGACGCATTGAAATTTTATATGACAGCTTTGTTTTATGAACCAGCGCTTCTTCACCCAACCATTTTATAGTCAGTAGTTTTCTTTCTCTTGCTTTTAGAGTTGGACTCCCCTTTATTATGGGAGATGCTGAAATATTTTGAGATATTCCAAGTCCTGTAGCCTTGCTCCAGAAGCTGGGGCAGGAGAACATCACATGTTCTGGCTGGAAGACTTCCCACGGGGTTCAAGAAGGCCGCAGGGCAGGAATGCCAGGTTACTCTGGAAATCACTAGCTGGCTAAATATAGCGGGTGCTTATGCTGTTATTCCGCTGATTTTTTTCTGATCACAGTTTACTGGAGGCCTTAACCTTTACAATTCTTAACAGCTGAGGGGCTGGAAAAACAGTTCCGGTATCTTCTTACATGAACATCTCTGAAGAATAATTAAGGGATCGATTTTGTAGAACGAAGCCTAGAGTGTAAGTGCTTGGTGTCCAGAGCCAGGTGGTCAGGAAATGAACAGACTTCAGGTGAGCTGAAGCAAAGACATTGGTACCCTGGGAACCTGGAGTCCAAGCTGGGCAGTACCACAGATAGAAGGGAGCCAGGCTAGAAGATGCTGCTCATTAATCCTCCGATTTTTAAGAAAGCTGAGCATATTGAGAGTTAAGTACAACATACATGTAATAGGGTCTGGTGTTAGAATCTAAGGACACGTTGGACGTCTAAAGTCATAGGATACATATAATCATACATCAGACAATGATAAATATATAAATCCAGGCCATCATAGGAATAATTATGATTGAAAAAGTGATAAATAATCTGCAAGGGATGTGTGATGATCTAAAGATATATTTCTTACCGGTTCCTCTCAATTTTGACTTTGACTAGACTTTGATTCCAGAGTCTGGTGGTTAGATAGCATCACCAACTAAATGGATATGAGTTTGAGAAAACTCTGGGAGATAGTGAAGGACAGAAAAGCCAGGCGTGCTGCAGGCCATGGGCTCACAAAGAGTCGGAGACAATTTAGCAACTGAACACCACCAATAACGTACAGTAGCCATGGGGAAGTGGATTTATTCTGACATTTCTCAGTCCTATGTTTCCAGATTGGAGCACTGGGCTGAGTCCCCTGTCTAAATCCCATTGTGGCCACATGTTGATGTGTTTGCCCAGGTCTCAGGGCAGAGAACAGGTTGAGTGAGGGGTGTCCTGTTAAAACCTCACCCTTTTTCTTCCACGTGGAAATCTCACCTAGGCCTAGGGGACTTTCCTCTTTGTCATAATTTGCTGTGTTTTGGGGGCCATTGTGCCTGAAAAAAATGAACTTGTCAGCATCATTCCACTGATCACTCTGGGGGAAGGAAAGTTCAAGAGGGCAGTGAGGAGCCCAGCTGCCCAGGTAGTCCCTTTCGGCATTGGCTTCGGAGCAGAGGCAGCTGGCTTAGGTAATTAGACTCCGAATCCTGACGGAGGTACTTTGTTCAAAGTTCAGTTACAGTTCTGGGATAGAAAGCTCTGCAGGACCGCTTCCTTGTTAATAGCTTTGCTGACCTTCTCCAAAGAAAAAGTCATTAGAATGTTGAGTTATGATCTGTTTCTTGTAAAATCTCGCCAGTCCCCCATTTATAGCCCTGTATTTCAACCAATTCTAATTACCTCTTAGAATATACTTCTTGCAGCCCTTGGAGAATATTTCAAATCCTGATCTAAGCAATCAAGCATACTTCTGGGTTAGCAAGCTCACTGTGTCCTGATGCCTCAGAGAGACTCTTCTCCTCTTTCTCAACAGCCACACCATCCTTATCTCCAGGGCTCCAAAGAGCTGGTCCTTTGGTTTCTTAACCTTGGAAGATGACCTTTCATGGAGGAGGCTGGGTATCGGGAAGCTAATGAGGATGAGAAAAAAAAATTTTTTTTTTTTTTGCCTTTTACAGTCATTTATTGCATCTCCCCAGGGAGGTTCTTTTCTTTCTCTCTCCTTCTTTCTCTCTCCTGCACATCATGCGCAGTCACTGGCCATCCTCTTCCACCGATGGAGAGTATGCTGGCTCCATTTAGAGTCCACTGGCGGGACCCGGATGGAGAAGGAAATGGCAACTCACTCCAGTGTTCTTGCCTGGAGAATCCCAGGGATGGGGGAGCCTGGTGGGCTGCCGTCTATGGGGTCACACAGATTCGGACACGACTGAGCGACTTAGCAGCAGCAGCAGCAGCAGCAGCAGCAGGGGGTACTCAGATAATGGAGTCCTTGCCTCACTTTTGCTTTATTCCTGAAAAACGCCCACAAAGTGTAAAAAAAGTCTCTGTTGGCTTATGAAGTCAAGAGCTCCTTGGTACATCTTGAACTTGGCTATGTCGGGTGTGTTTTCTCCCTCTTCTATCTCCAGTGATGTATTAGGCTCTATCATTTCAGGCAACAACTCAAGCGACAAAGATTTTTGGATGTCTCTGTTCCTTTTAGGTTTTGAATGGGACTGAACTCACCAGCACTGCTGAGAGGAAACGTTTTTATAGACTTTCTAAATCTCTCCACTGCCGAGAAGAATTAAAAAAAAAAAAAAAAAAGCATTTCTCTCGTCTCTTTATTTCTAATCACTTTTTGTTTCTAACGGGACTGAAGCACCATGAGAAATGGCGCTCTTTTACGGCAAGGACTCATTTGCCCATAACGAACACTGAGTACAAAAGCAGATTAAAAAAACCCAACCCTATGCTTAGGGAGACCATTAGGAACGATTTGACATTTATTGAACAACAGATGGCGATTAAAAGCATAAAAGCTAGATTGCCTTGCTGGAAACAAAGGGTAGTTCTACTGAGGAAGTCTAACGTTTCAATTAAAATACCTCTCAGTGTCAATTAAATCATATGAAGATAAGACTGAAAATGGTTTCTAGCTGCACTATGATCAATAGTGCAGTTAAAATCCTCATCAAGAAGCACCCAAGTTTTTAGTTTGACAGTTTGCTAAAAGATTAGCCAAAGCTTCAGGAAGCCATTTCCTTCAGTGTAGGGTTCAAAAGGTAAACATTTAACCAGGAGAGATTCATACGCATTAAACAGATTTATTTCAACGATGAGGAGGCTGTCTCCCTGCCTTTGCTTTGTTTCAGGTCTCATCCACTTTTCGGTATGGATGAGGCATTAGTGAGGTGTGGAAAAATAACCCCGTTATTTCCACAGCAAATGTTGCTTTAATGATGCTTGTGTTCTTTAGGGAAAGAGCGAGTTATAGTAGAGAGAGAAGTGGTTTGGTGGTGAGACAGACCTGGGTTTGACTCACAGCTCGGTCACGGTGAGCAAGTGTCTTAAATTGTTCACAATCTCTTTTCTCATTCATAAAATTGTCATCACAAGATAACCTTTCCTGGAGTGCCTGGTACGTTCCTGGCTCCTGGTGAATGAGGGGAGCTATCTTTATCCCTCTTTTGGAAGAGTCTTAGAGTATAGAATCTCTTCTAGTAGGTCTTATCAAAACTGAGTTCGGTGGGATACTTGTTCTGCTACTTATCCCATGCCAAGACATTATTCCATGTTATAGGGTGAATTGTGTTTCCATAAAATTCTTATTTTAGGGAGCCCTAACCCCTGGTACCTCAGGATGTGAGTTTATTTAGCAATAGGATTGTTGCAGATGTAAGTAGTCAAGATGAGGTCATATGTAGTAGGCTGAGCCCTAATCCAATTTGACTATTTCTCCTTTTTATAAGAACAGACATCCACACAGAGGGAAAGGCCATGCAATCATGAAGGCAGAGATGGTGGTGACTACAAGCCACGGAATGTCAAAGATAGCCAGCGAACTATCAGAAGCCAGTGGGGAGGCCATGGAAGAGATTCTCTCTCACAGTTGTCAGAAAGAACCAACTCTGTTGACGCCTTGATCTTGGACTTCTAGCCTCCAAAACTGCAAGGCAATAAATGTCTATTGTTTAAGCTCTCTTGTTTGTGATGCTTGGCTATAGCAGCTCTAGAAAGCTGTATCAAGTGCAACTGGTAAAGAGTGGTGCCGCATCTTGCTTTTGAAGGTTCATTAAGCAGTTTACCAGAGTCAAGTCTGAGAAATCTTGACCTAAGAATTCTGTGTGTGTATGTGTGTGTGTGTGTGTGTGCACCCACTCAGTCATATCTGACTCTTTGGGAAGCCATGGACTGTAGACCACCAGCCTCTTCTGTTCACGGGACTTCCCAGGCAAGATTACTACTGGAGTAGGTTGCTGTTTCCTACTCCAGAGGATCTTCCTGACCCAGGGATCGAACTCTTATTTCTTGAATCTCCAGATTTGCAGGCAGATTCTTTACCACTGGCGCCATCTGGGAAGCCCTTGGGAAGGTAGAATTATCTCTACCTTTAACCCAGTGTTTCCCAAACATCTGACATTGAAGACTTTCTTGCCCACATAAATAACCTGTTTATATACTTTGGAACTCTGTTGGGCAGGAATGCTCTGGAATGCTTGCCTTTAACCCCTCCTCCTAGCTTACATCACCCCTTTCCTCTACCTCAGCTCCAGAGCTTTCACTCCAGGTCTTGCTTCTTCACCAGCCACTACCCATTACCTACCCCTGTTCTCAGCACCATCCAGAAGGGCTCCAGCCCCTTAGTCATCACTGCATCCCTTGGCAACTTTGCCTGATACTCCTACCTCCCTTTCTCACTTCTACTCTGCAGGTGTCAGATGTTGCTTGAAAAAGTAATGAAACTGAGATAAATGATGACTTTGGATTTGGGGTGGTGCAATGTAGACTATCTCAAGCTGAGTCTCCACCTCTGCTCAGTCATCCTTTTTGCTTGTATTGCTTATTCATTGCTTGCGTGCCTTCCTCCATGCCTGCATTCATTCACCTTCTAGTGTGTAGCCCACTATAAGCCAAGTGCCATACTAGTCACAGTGTAAGCAGAGGAGCAAAGACAATGAATCCCTTCCTTAACTGCTGTTGATCTAGCAGAAGAGACTAGCTAATATTCTCTCCTAGAGAAAAAGCATTCACAGAAATAGTTTCATATTGAACAGAAAACCAGATATATTCAGGAAATGTTAAGTTCTCGCCGGATGTTGGGTTGCTAGATGGGGGAGAATAGAATGTTAAGCTAGAAAGGAGACGGGGCTAAAAATATTACACACTAAGGCATTTGCCGTTTATCTCCTGGGGAAACGGGAGCCATTGATCAGATTTTCATTTAAGACAGTTCACTGTGGGATTATAAGTGACTAATTTTCATTTTGTACTTTCAAAATTCTCTGCCTGTTTGCTTATGGGCAATATCACATGTATTGCATAAATACATTTTTACTAAAAGGATTAAAAAAATTCAAAGATAGAGAACATCCCAGGTTTTCTTATCACTCTCCCAATCAACTGACAGTCCCTCCCAGTAAGTTTGGTTTATTTATTTATTGTTTTGCTTCTCATTTATCTTTCTATGAAATTGTGTGTTTGAATATGTGTGCACACATATACATATGTACATCCATATGTATATACATACACACATTCATACATACACATGTGACTCAAATTTGTTATTTAAAAGACCTGAATACAATCATGCTATGCCTCTGTTTGGTGACATGTTTTCTTCACACTTGCAATGTCCTGCAACTCTTTCCACATACAGGTTTATCTCATTCTTTATAATGCTTTCATAATATTCTGTAGGATAGATGTAGCTTATTTTAACCTCTCCCTAATTTTAGGAAATTGGTTTTATTAGCAGTATTTCAAGGGTATTTTGTACATAAATTTTAGTGCACACGTAAAAATATTTCTTAAGACTCTTAGACGTATTAGAATTGTTGGATCAAAGAATTAAAGATTTTAAAATTAAAAAAAATTAAAAAAATAAAAAAATTAAAATATTAAAAAAACAAAGAGTACAGTATGTACGTTTTTGAAAAATATTGTCAAAATGACTTTCAAAATGGGCTCGGTGATTCACTCTTCTATTATGTTTTTAGTGAATGAAAGTATCAAAATTTTAAATTTCTTCCAGTTTAGGGGGCCAAAAACTTTACTAAAAATAATTGTCTTCTTTATTATCAATGAAACTGAGGATCTTTTCATATGTATGTTGCCCTTTCTTATTCATTATAAATTGCCGATTTTTATCTTTGCCCATTCAAAACATCAAAATTCTTTATCTCATTAATTTCTGGAAGCTCTTTATATAACTTGGATATTAATCTCCTGTCATTTTAATATGTAATATTTAAAACTTTCTTCCAATCTGGCACTGAAAAGATAAACTTTACTTATTTTGACTTTTATTTTAAGGCAATTTAAAATTTCTATAAAATATTATTAAGCTTTGATAATTATTTTTCCATGACTTCCAGGTACTGCACCTTGCTTAGGAAATATTTTATTTTTAAAAAACTTTTATTGGAGTATAGTTGATTTACAATGTTTTATATGTACAGCAAAGTGAATCTGTAATGCATCATATATACATATACATATCTATATCTATACGCCCTTTTTCAGATTCCTTTCCCATATAGGTCATTCCTGAGGACTGAGTAGAGTTCCCTGTGCTATCCCCTGTCATTTGTAGTCATCTGTTTAAAATATAATAGTGTGTATATCAATCCCAATAACCTAAAAGACACTTACTCCTTGGAAGAAAAGTTATGACCAACCTAGATAGCATATTCAAAAGCAGAGACATTACTTTGCCGACTAAGGTCCATCTAGTCAAGACTATGGTTTTTCCAGTAGTCAGGTATGGATGTGAGAGTTGGACTGTGAAGAAGGCTGAGCACTGAAGAATTGATGCTTTTGAACTGTGGTGTTGGAGAAGACTCTTGAGACTCCCTTGGACTGCAAGGAGATCCAACCAGTCCATTCTGAAGATCAGCCCTGGGATTTCTTTGGAAGGAATGATGCTAAAGCTGAAACTCCAGAACTTTGGCCACCTCATGCGAAGAGTTGACTCATTGGAAAAGACTCTGATGCTGGGAGGGATTGGGGGCAGGAGGAGAAGGGGATGACCGAGGATGAGATGGCTGGACGGCATCACGGACTCGATGGATGAGAGTCTGAGTGAACTCCGGGAGTTGGTGATGGACAGGGAGGCCTGGCGTGCTGCAATTCATCGGGTCGCCAAGAGTCGGACACGACTGAGTGACTGAACTGAACTGAACTTATCTCCTCCCTGCCTTCCTCCTGGTAACCATGAGTTTGTTTGTCAATCTGTGACTGTATTTCTGTTTTGTAGGTAAATTCATTTGTACTATCTCTTTAAGATTCCACATGTAAGTGACATCATATTTCTGTTTTTCTTGTCTGACTTGCTTCACTCAGTATGACACTCTGGGTCCATCCATGTTGCTGCAGGTGTCACTCTTCCTTTCCTTTCCACAGTCGAGTAAAATTTCATTGTGTATATGTTCCACACCTTTGTTATCCATTCCTCTGTTGATGGACATTTACATTGTGTTTTCCTTTTGGTGCCTTTATAGATTTAGTCTATAATAGAGTCTACGTTTGTGTACCACGTGACATTAGGATCTAAACTGTTCTTTTTATTCAAAAAGGTTAACCAATGTCTCAGTACTGTTTATTGAATAATAATTACTATTGTAATCAGAAATAAAGCATTTAAATACATATTAATTCAATACCATTTTATAAGAAGGATTAGAAGGGATGGAGAGGAACAATTAGGAGATGCAAAAAATACAACCTGAATTGTTAAAATATAACTCAGAGCCCCATGGTTTGTTACTACAAAGAAAATTTTTAGATAAGGAAGTCTGGTAACTTAAACTAAGGAATTGTCTTTGTCACTGTAATAGGGTGACTGAGAGAAGTGGGCATGAAATTGAGAGATCTTTAAGAACAGAACAGATAGGGATGTGTAACTGACTGAGGAAGAGGGATCCTGTGTGATTCCCAGGTTTCAAACCCTAGTGACATTAAGTACCAAGGAATTTCCTGGACATGAGAATGGACTGAACACAATAAATATGCCTCCCAATCTATATTAATAAAAATGCTGGGTAAAACATTAAAAAATAGAAATTAAAAGAGACGGACATAAAAGCAAAAAGGAGGTTCTCCAATGCTAAACACAAAAAAGGAACCCAAAGTGTTTAGTAGGAAGGCTTACCTTGCTCAGGGAGGCCTGGAGCCTCCAGAGACTTCAGTGGCTGTGTTTTGAACATCATCTTGGGGATGGAGTAAAGTCCACAAGCTCTGGGTTGGGGTGAGGGTCCCAGAAATTGAATGCCCTATTATGGGGCTTTGGGCAAGAAACGTACTTCCCATTCCTGCATAGTGAAAACAAAACAAAACAAAACAAACACTGCTCACTACACAGATTTATATCCTGAAGCAAGCTTGCTGCTTATGCTAGGAGTGGAAACCATTGTACCAAGTCACAACTCCAGGATTGCATTATGTGCAGATAAATAGGGTCCATGTTTATGTATGTGGAACAGGAAATCTGAGACCATAAACCAACTTAAAAATGGTTTGAATTGGTCAATCCCATGGGGCTTGAGCAAAGAAATTGTAAAATAGAACAGTTGAATGGCTATGATATAGAAAAATAGAGATAGATAGATGAGTGGATAGATAGACAAACTCCACACCTAGACTTCTAATAGTCCAAATGCAGAATATCAAGTGTAGTTAGAAATCCTGAGAGTCCATGTGGGACAGGGGATGAAAAGGTTAACTATAATTGCACAGTAACAAGATTGGCAGCGTACTTCTCTTTGGCAGCAATAGTTGTCATCGGGTAGTGGAATACATTTCCAAAGTCCTAAGGGCAAATAATTGGGAACTTAGAAATCTATAATGAGCTGATCTATTATTTAAAAGTAAGGCCTTTTGTACTTCTTGAATTTGTATCAAGTGCTTGTTTTGCCTGTTCAGAAATTAGACAGAAGAGTGAAACTAAGACAAAGGCACTTTAAGCTAACTAGGAGTCAGAAAGTTTACTGTTCACAGTAACCTAAATAGATTACATTCACTAAAAAGATTGGTAAATGATGTACTTTAGTTTGAAGAAAAATGTATCTGAGGAAGAAGTGGGATGCCAATAACAAAGGGAACGAATAAATTGTGGTGATGTAATCTAAATGAGAATTGAGAAGAAGAGTAAAAATCAATGAGACTAATAATATTGTCATAATATGTGCTTAAGACAAAATGAACCAAACATCAAACAAACTAACAAAACTAAGCACAATAGCAGGGGAGCTGGGTGGGAAAATGCTGAAGGGAATCAAGGTATGCAAAGGTCCTAGTTCGATTTGGAAGGAAGGCAGATATATGTAGTAACTTTGATAGAAAAAAAGAAATTTGACTCTGTATCTCTACATCTTTATGAATTACTAAAGAAACAAACAGACTGCTTAACAGTAAATGGGTAAAGGAAGATAAAGAAAATGAAGGAAGTGTGATTAATGGACACAAACTAGGACAAGAAAGTAAACAAAACAGAGTGAAAGCCCAGAAAATGGAAAACACCAGAGGAATTTATCAGTGGACCTTTGGAATAGTGCAGAGATCCCTGAAAATAACTTAAAATGGAACTTGGCTTGTTACTGAAGGCACATCAAAATCAATGGGAGAATAGATAATCTGTAAAAGACATGGTGTTGTGACACTTGAGGTTTTACAAGGAAAGCAAATGAGAATTAGATGAATACTTTACACCAGACACAAGTGAATTCCAGACAAATATGTGAAAAATACTCCTGGGAAAATTATGTTGAATAAAATGTAGAAAATATTGGAGAAAATGTAAACTTGGGATAAGGAATGAATTCTTTAAAAAGATCAAAAAGCACACTCCATTAAAGAAAAAAAGTAGATAAATTTGACTCCACAAGGCAACATACCATAGACAAAGTTTAAAAACAACCTAGGGACTTAGGAGAGGTATTTTCTGTGTATATGGCGGCATACTATTCAGAATAAATATACATTCCCTGCAAATGAATATGAAAAAGACAAATGAAAAACAGAAAAAAAAAGTGTCAAAGCTTTGAAAGGCGAGTCACAGCAGAGATGTGAATGAAAAATAAACACAGGTTCGAAAAGTTCCGTATTTCACTAGTTATTTGCAAAATTCAAATTAAAACAAGGAGCAACATGTTCTACCGTCTGTTTGTCAAAAAATAAACCTGACACTTTCATGTACTTGTGAGCATATGGAAAGAATATGTAATAAGCCACTGAAAGAAAAAAATACCTAATGTTAAACTTGGTGCTTAATTAGTTTTCCCTTTGATTGTTTTATTCACCACTGTGTACCAATCCTAATACGGGGATGGGCATGGGCCATTGTCAGAGTTCATGACGTGATTTTTAAATGAACGAATGAACCCTCACCAAAGAAACCAGATACCGTCTCTGCCTCTGCTTGTGAACTGAATGTTTGCATCCTTCTCCAAATTCTGCTGTTGAAACTACCCCTCAATCTGATAGTACTAGGAGTACAGAATCTGGCAGGTAATTAACAATGGATGAGGTGATGAGGATGAAGCCCCTAGGAATGGAATTAGTGCCCTAATAAGAAGCGATCCCAAAGAGCTTGCTTCCCTTCTCTGCTCTTCACTGTGTGAAACTACAAAAAGAAGCTGGCAGTCTACAAAGCGAAAGAATTCTGTCACCAGAACCAGACCATGATCTCAGACTTCCTGCCTCCAGAACCATAAGACAATAAATGACTGTTATTTATAAGTCTATGATACTTTCTTTCAGCTGCTTGAACAGACACCCTCCCTGACACCTCATCTCATTTAGTTTGTATCTTTTTATGGACCTTTCATTATTTTGTCTCTGTTAGACTCAATTGTTAATATGTCTACTTGTCTTTATTCTCCATTCTCATGCTTCCAAAATGGTAAAATTTTTGAAGACAGACACTATTTATATCTGACTACTCTATAACTCATAGCATACTCTCCTGGATATAATAGGAGCTCAACAGATATTTGTTAAATTTAATTCAATAGAGGTAAAACCATGTAGTCCTCATGAGAAAAATGTGCTGGCCGTGAGAATCACTGTCTACCAGGGAATCTCCCTGAAGACTCATGTATCAATTTAAGGACTCTGTAACCTACAAATGAAAAGGATATTTTTTACCCTACTTCATATTTTAAGCTTTTCCCTTGGACATGGGGAAAAATGTCTCATCCAATTTATTTATTTATTTTAGGGAAATTGTGCTTAAACGAGGGAATGAGAGTTATGGTAACAAGTATCCTGTAAATGCACTGGAATTTTCTCAACATCGCCTTTCTTTAGACTAAAACACCTTCTTGGCATTTTGATTACTAAAGACACCAGGATCTGTGAGTGACTTTAGGGTTCCTGGAAAGGGAGTTTTTGCTTAATTAGGTCTCGCTGTATGAACTGCAGTTTGATTCACACCAGTGGGGAGAAAGGGCCAGGAAAAAGAGCAATCATGCTGCACCCTTCTGGCCTGTTTCTTCCTCACTTCTTTTCCTGCATCTCTTTCTAAACCATCCCTCTTTTCTACTTGTATCCTTCCTTCTTGTTGCTTTTCACCCTTCTCTGGTTGCTCAATTATAACTTAGCTCCATTTAAAAAAAAATGTATCTCTCACCCCTATACCTGCTTTGGTTTTTCCTTATCTGCACACAATTTATCTTTCTCAGGGATGAGGAAGACGGTCATTTAGTATTGTACAGACACATCTTCACCAAACCACCCTAGAAAGAATGATCGCTATTCAGTGAGCGTACTCTGATGATTAAGGGCAAGAGGGAGATTTAGCAACCCGGGATGCCTGGGCAGCACTGGGCAGAAATAATTGCTAATTAGTATCTTCCCAACTTGGGAGCATTAATTGGCTTTGGGGGACCTTCTTCCCAGACTCTAAGTGTATTTTGTTCATTTTAGCTTGCTATATAGGATGAGAGAAGAATGACGATTAGAGAAATAGTTTCATTTCAGTAATTCAGCCTAATGAAGACTTGTCATTTGAATGATTATTCAGCAGTTGGTCCTTGTTGTTCTGCCAAGTCTTCAGAAAAACAAACTCGGATATTCCTCCAACCTGAGAAAACACATCCTTTCCTTTAAAATAATTTAGAGAATTTTATTTTATTTGTGGGTACAGGAATGCTCCTCCAAGAACTGTCATCTTACACAACTATATAAGCAGAGAGAAATGGAAACAGGGTGTCTTTTGAAACATATCATTTTCATTTCAGAACACATCATGCAATCATATAAAATAAAGTGCTTCAAATTGATATCTTTAATTTCCTCCTAGAAAGAAAATTTGTCAGTTATTTTATGATTTATGGAGATGAAAGGCATATGTGAGAACAAGTTTTGTGATTAATTAAGTGAAATTGCTTGAGCATAATACTCGTAATGATATTATCTTTGAATTAAAATGCTCTTGAATAAGATTGATGACATTTTCAATCAGCAGATTAATTAAACTCTTTTGTTAATTACACATAAGTCAATATGTTTGGATTACATATCAATCAATATACTGAAAGCAACATCCACTTTCTTTGTTCTGGAAAACTGCTTTGCTGACATTTTTCTAGCAGCTTTATTTTAGAAGTTAGAGTTCTTTCATTGTCTTTATATAGGAGATCTCAATATTTAGCAGATGAAGAGGTGAAAATAATTATTGCAACAAATTTTTTTTTTTGCTTTTTTTTAATCATTGTGAAAGTCTTTTTTTGGGTTCTGATGATTGCTTTAATGACTATTCTTGTGACTGAATTTCGACTCTGCCCCACTCAGATGTTTCTGTCAGAACAAGGACACAATGGAACTAGAGATGAGGAAATCTGCAGCTGCAGGCCCTGCCTGACACCCGTCTGATTTGAACTCTTATCTGCAGTTGCGCTTCCCGCTTGCAAGCAGGGTGCTGACTACCATGAAATTTTCTATTGTGTTCAGCCTCCTGAAGGACGCTCAGCTATTTAGGTACCTTATTCGCCCAATACCAATTTACTCCACTCCTCTCCTCCCAAGTCTCATTTCCAGAGGTTTGATTCTTGATAAATTAATATTTGTCTTTGTAGGTAGAGGCTGGGGTGGGGGGAAAGTGCCTAGTGCTTTTTGACACAAATCCATAGGCGGGTAAATTTTCCTACAGTCTTGGGTGCACTTGTGGGCCAGTGATAAACCCACATCGTGGTAACGTCTTTTTAGTGCCTTGATGCATTGCAATAAAAACTAATGGTGTGGTTGCTATATATAAAATAGATAACCAACCAGGTCCTACTGTATAGCACAGGGAATTACACTCGATATTTTTAATAACCTTTAAGGGAAAAGAATCTGAAAAAGAATGTACACATATATAACTGAATCACTCTGCTGTATACCTGGAACTAAAAAGACATTGTAAATCAACTTCACTTGAAAAAACACACACACACACACACACACACACAAATGGTATGGTTGAACAATCAACCCAGAACCTCTCCTATCCTCCTCCTCCAGTTTCTGAACATTTGTCTATTTTTATTCAATGGGCCAAATTCTTCTCTCAATCTGGCAAGAATTTACATGCTACAAATAACTACCCTTGAATGAGTGGGAGTTTTCCAGGCTCTCAGAGAATCCAATTTTGGGTTATCATTTAGTTCCTGTCAAAGCCTGGCTAGACAATTGATACTTGAGAAACAGAGTTTATACGTGTGCAGTCTCCTCCATGTGCTAAGCTGTATCCTTGATCACCAGAATGTTCTAAATGTGGTCTCATTAGCTTAGCCTTTTCCAGTGGAAAGTGTTTCATGAATCATGTTTCAGTGCCAGATCTTCATCTTTTTTTTTAAGCATTAATATTGGAAACACCAAAGTGAAGAATATTTCTGTAGCTTCTGTAAAAACTGCTTAAAGATACTGTCCATTATGTGGTTCAATGTTCCTGCACGAGAACTCATGTGATGGATTTCTTTTAAAATTTATCATCAGAAAAAAAAAAAATTGTCAAAGAAGTGAACGTCTTGCTTTTTTTTCGGACAACAATGCCATATCCTTTATTATTTCTCTTTATGCACTGGCTGTCAGGAGGCTCAGAATGATATAGCCTGCTGTATCAGAAGAAGAGAGAGTGAGAAATCACAGCCAGTTTCCAGGAGGAGCATCGGAGTGAATCTCTTTGTCATCGTCATATCTGTTCTGTTCATTTACTGATGCAGTGGACGTATGAAAAGACAGCTGTGTTTCAAGCATCACACCAAGCGATGGGGAGAAGAACACAGTCCCTACCTTGGAAGGGATTAGGGTCTAGGACGGGGATGAGATAAGTAAATAGGTGAGTCCAGCAATGAAAGGAGTTCTAGACTAGAAGGGTGCATGAGGTGCTGCAGAAGAGGAGACACGGAGGAGGTCAACTCGGCCTGAAGACAGGAAGTTCTCAGGGAATCATGAAGGACAAGTCCCTGGGGTAGACAAGGTCAAGGCGGAATGGCGCCCAAAGGCAGAAACGGAGAAGCAGCAAAGCAGCCACCGGGGGCGAGGGCTGGGTTACGGAAGGAGGCTGGAGAGATGGGCAAAACCCGAACAGCAGTGACTTCAGTGCCTCGCCCAGAAGTTTGTGGTTTATCCTCCAGGGCACAGAGACTTATATTTTAAGCAGCAGGACCAGATGTGAATTAAAAAACAAAACAATACCTTCTGGCAACCGAGATAATTTGGGAAGGGGGCCAGATGAGACGCAGAGGGTCCAGGCGGGAGGTTGTTGGAAAAGTCCAGGATATACAGGAAGGACCACCTGAGACTGGGGCTGGGGGCAGAGGAGAGGATGAAGTGGACAGGGAAGGGGGATTCGAGTCAACCAGACTTGGTGGCCACCAAGGAGAGGAGGCAGGCAGGCCAACAGCCCAGGTCTCTGGCTCAGGAGACTGTGGATCAGGATGAAAGGAGAGAGTGCCGAGTTGGGGCAGGGGCACCTGTATGGACTGGGAGATGATGTATGGGATTCTGGTGATGTGGAGTAAGGTACCTAAGGCATGGGTGACGAAGATGCTTTTTAAGCAGCTAGATTTAAGGCTCTGGCCCTCAGGAGACATATATGAACTGAAGATACAGATCGGGGGAGTGGCTTCTACATTGGAGAGAGGTTGACTTTCTCCGTCCAATGAGATCCCTTCAGAAGAGTGGGACATGAGTGTATGGGGATGGGCAAGGCGTGCAGGTGTCCTAAAGGCATGAGCAGAGGCATGAGCAGCCTGGAAGGAAGGGACCTGGGAACCCGCAGTGCTGGCTTGCACTTCCCACTGCCTTTGCGGTCAGTCTACGAGTTTGACCCATGGCCATCTTTAAGGTCAGTAGGTCAAAAGCAGAGCTCCTCCTCCTCCCGGCATTCCCTCCTACTCTATTCTCTCTTTGAAGCAGAAATTACCCATTTTCCAAGCCAGATTCACAGAGGCGTCTTTGAGTGCTGGAGTCCTCGAGGCTTAGTTTCTTATTAAGGCCTGCCCACGTCTCCATCCCCCCGTCACTGCCTTAGTTTAAGCCTCCGACACTTCCGCCATGGCTTATGGCAGCAGTACCTAGTGGAGCCTTGTCTCCCGTCCTGATCTCAGATTCAGATTTGCTCACAACACTTCCATGGTGACGACCATACAATGGAATCCTCTTTCCTGTCCAACAAAGGCCAAAGCCTTAGCTTGGGATTCAAGATCTATTAATATTTAAGCAATTTGATGTGAGACAGTCATTTTGATGCCATTTATTTTTGCATATGCAAAGTACAAAGAAAGACATCTCCATGGTCCAGCCTCCCTCAATTTCTTCCTCTTGTTTGAAAGTGAAATTGAGAATTGCTCAGTCGTGTTGGACTCTTTGCAGTGTTATGCACTATACAGTCCATGGAACTCTCTAGGTCAGAATACTGGAGTGGTAGCCTTTCCCTTCTCCGGGGGATCTCTCCAACCCAGGGATCGAACCCAGGTCTCCTGCATTGCGGGCACATTCTTTACCAGCTGAGCCACAAGGGAAGCCCGAGAATACTGGAGTGGGTAGCCTATCCCTTCTCCAGGGGATCTTCCTGACCCAGGAATTGAACCAGGGTCTCCTGCATTGCAAGTGGATTCTTTACCACCTGAGCTATCAGGGAAGAATTCTCTTGTTTAAACATTTCCTTAATCTAAGGATGGCAGATGGAGACTCCCCCAACCCAAGGTCAAGAGCAGATATGGTACCATGTTTTGTGGAATTGTGGAATCTACCCCTACTCTTCCACCTTTGGCTCATTTCCTGATACTGAGCTGCAGTATTTTTTCTCTTATCACCATGACTTGGCACATGTTATTTCTTCTGCCTGCAATGGCTTCCCGTTCTTCATTTTGATAGGTCTATACTAGAAATAACAGAGATGTAGTGAGTTCTGTGCAATAAGCGATGTTTTGTTCAGGTTACAGCTAACCCAGATGTTGTTTGCTTTCTCTACCTGCTCCCATCTGAGCTAGGATTTATAAAATCCTTCCCATGGCTCCATTGGAGTTCAAAGAGACAGAAGGAGAGATCAGAACAAAGAACGAACAGTCACCTCTGGGTGACTAGCAGAGGCAGCCGCTATTTGTAGAGAGTGCACTCTGGAGGAAATCAAATCTCCTCAGAAATAAGCTTGATGACTTAAAGACAAATTTTGAACAATCGTTGACTGAGCAACTGAAAATTCTGTCGTTTGAAGGAAGGCCCTGAAACAGAGAAGCGTCCTTTGCAGAGCACAGAGGTTTCAGATGTAGACTTTTGTAAAGCAAAGAAGAGGATCAGCAAATAATGTAGCTTCAAGGCAAAGAAAAAAGAATTTGCACAGTATCTGGGGAGAGACATTTTCTCTTAGCAATATTTGGCTGAAAGTTTTACCTGTTCTGAGGTGAGAGGGAATGGGTAGTTTACTGTGTTTTCATGTCTAATAAACTTAACAACACAATCAGTTCCAAAGTAAGCATTGATTTAGTTATTCTCAGCTGGGGAGACAAAAATTAAAAGCTTAAAACCCTTTGGTAAAAATTAAAAGCAACCCTGAGTCATCAGGCTATTTGATAAGCTCAGGAAGGAAAAACTCCTATATGTCAAGTGCTTTGAATTTTGAAAGTGCTTCACTGATCAGATAAGGATATTTACATTCTGTGGTCACAGCGACAGAGCTAGCAAAGAAAACAGTTAAAAGAAGAAGACAGGAGAGGAAGCGCAGTATTTAAATTTAAATTTACACAAGCTTTGTCAGTTATCAAGTTTATTGGAAAGGAGCTAGAGGCTTCTCAATTCACTAATTATAAATTTCTCCCTGGGATGGTCATTTAATGCTAACTACAAAATTCCTGCTTAATATTCATAGAACGGTGTCTTCCACTGCTGCATGTGCAAAATATTCTGTTATTTACTTAATCCATATTTGTTTTGCCGGAAATGGAATTTTTGTTTACTTAATTTGTAAAGAAAGGCAACAGCCTTGTGTTAATGTGTGTAAAAAATGTTCTTGCCTTAGTTGGAAAATTCTCCTATCTCTGGACCTATTTTTTTTTTTCCTTGCAGGTTGCAAGGAAATACATGCCTTTAGCAGATTCAGATCTAAACCAAACAGGAGGATTGGCAGCCCCAACACACTCACTTTAATTTATGAAGTGTTCCTTGTGTGTTGGGTGCCATATTTGGCATGATCCGCATCGTCTTCTAAGCTCCTTGTACAAGTCAAGCTCACCAGGGAAGCAGAGCCACTGGGTGTCGCATGGGAGAGGGGCTTCTTTAGGATTTCCCTGGGGCTGGCTTGTACCAGCTCCAGGGAGCACTGTGGGCTCTCTTCCCAATTCCAGTGACTTAATGTCGGTAACCTGAAAAGTGGGAGTATTTACCCCGCAGAAATTAGCGATGTCTACAAATCGGGCTCTAGCAGGTGTATTACACAATTGTGGAAGGAGCTGGGGAAATGACGGTCTGGAAGAAGGAGCTGGAGGATGAGGTGTCACTTACTGGAAGCACTGGTGGACAAGACAGGTCTTGTCGAAGAATCCAGAAGCCAAGTGTGTGCAGTTGTGGAAGGTAAAAGGGGAAGCTCTCCATGGGGACCATGGAAGAACTTGCGTCCGTGTAACAGCTGCTGCTATGGATTTGCTGCCGAGGTCTAGGGATGGGCCACTGTTGCTGAGGACAGCTAGCCTTTGGGGAGAAGGAGACAAGTTTGAGATGGAGCAGAGGGAAGTGAGAACCGGCTGGGACCCACCCGGCCCTCCTGGATCTCCATCACTGAAGGAGACCTTCAGTCCTGCCCTTCCCCTCCTCTCTGCTTCACACCCACCTCCTAAATTTGGGGCAAGTTCCTTTTTGGCCAATCTTAACCTGGAATCATACCAGAAACAGGTGTCTGGGAAACACAGTTCCCAAGTTAACCAAAGTGATGGAGCACAACTCAATAGCTTCTTAAGAGTGCAATGACACGGATACAGTTATCCCCATTTTTCAGAAAAGCAAACCAAAACCTAGGGAGGTAATCTGCTTGAAGATGCACGAATCTATCACTCGGTCTGTTGCATCTCCAAACCTGTCTTCTTAACCACTCTAGAGTCCTAGGAATGCATTTGTTTTGCATGGTTTTTTTTTTTTTTTCCTGTTTTTAAAGATATGGACTCCACATGAAAGAATGACATTCCCAAAGTGCTAGGTAAGCATTTGAGATGGATGAACCCATGACTGTGACAGTTAACCTTCTAGTGCACAGAATGGTTAGGCCTGGTGAACATTTTTAAAAACCCATCATAACGAGGCTGAGTTCAGTCTGGTCTGCTCAGCTTGCCCTTAGCCTCTGGGGTTATACAGATGACTGAGAGGAGAGGATTCCCGCCATTAAGAAGCACATGATCTGTTCTGCAAAAACAGGCATGGCAATACTTTTGGTACCAGACCACTCTATGTCCTCTTTCCAATTTACTCGGCCCCACCTGCCTCCAGGCTTTCATGGCTACGTGACGGACAGCCTGGCAGACGACGCCATAGTCTGATCGCTCCCACCACCGACTGCGCTTCTACCACTGTCTGAGCTCCAGCGTGGGTGCCACTTTGTCCACTGAAGCAGGGGCTCTGGGGCTCCTTGAGGCTCAGATCTGACTTGACCAAACTCATAGAGGTGCTGACTTCTCCAGCGCTTTTGGGCTCAGAGGAAGCGTGGCATCATCGGCTATGAAATGGCTTCTCCAGCAGCTTCCCAAGGGATGGGACATCATAACTCAGAAGTGGATGGGGGGTTGACCCTGGTAGGGCCAATGATAAATGATAAAGATCAACGATAAACAAGAGCTGGTGGACCCTGGCAGCTACCTTCTTCCTCAGGTACGGTGGTTCACAGCTGTCCGGAAGTGAGGGGTTTGTGGCTGAACAATGGACTGCTCTTTCTAGGAAAACGCAGCCAGGTCAGCAGTATACCGCTGTGTTTCTGTCCACCATCTTCCCTTCCTCATTCTCCTTCCCTCTCCTGTTTGCTTCCCTGGGATTGCATCTCTTACAAAGCTTTGGCCTCTAATCTTTGCCGCAGACTCTGATCTCTAGGGAACCCAGGCAAAGATAATTACCTAAAAGTAAACATATGCTAAATAAATTACAACAGTGGCCTGTTTAAAGTACTACTGGGGAGGATTTCTAAAAGCTATATATAATTCTTTACTTCCATTTTGATGTGTGTCTTATGTTTCACTATTCAAAGCAAAAACGTCTTTGATACTCAACTCACTACCTGATTTCTTAAACTGGTTCCTACGTTTTCACCTGCCATGATATGGCACTGTATTGTGACCCACAGGAAATGTGCTGCATTTTAAAAGAGAGCTTATTAAGTCAAAAGGATGAGTAGAGTGGGAATTTCATATTGCACTGTGGGGATGACGTGATGGAGAAGGGAGTCTCCCTAATCACATCCTGTTGGTGGTGACCTACTCCATCCCAATATGATAATCTTATGAGCCAGAGTTGAAACATCACTTTATAACATCTATTAAAACTACTTGAATTACCACTACTGGGAGGTAAACAACTATACATTTTCGTTCATAGAGTGAATGGGTACTTTCTTTAGAAAACATATGCGATTGTTATTATATATGAGTATGGAAAAAAATGAAACCACTTTTCATCTAGAAGATCTGTAGTCAAACTGTACTAGCCTAGCTATAAAGCCATAGCAAGATGCTATTAAAATTAATAGAAGATGGCAAAACTAATAGGTATTGCAAAATGCAAAGCTAATAATGCAAAACTAATCTTGCCTTAAAGATTAAAATATTAGAAAAGCATATTTCTAAACTAAAGGATAACAGGCATGCATCCGTATTTTTAAATGACATTGTTTGGCTACTGCAGAATGGGTAAATTAGCTTCCTTTATTAAATGAGGAGAATTCTCCCAAATTGACTTTGGGGACAAAATCCCAAACTGCAAATAATTGAAAATAAAGGTTAAAAATGAATATGCTGATACAGCAATCTCCTCGAACAGAATGTACCATCACTATCCAATTATACCAGGGTATACCAAGGGGAAGATGAAAAGAGAAACTGTCCGTTGCGACATTCTAACCATAAGGATTTTTAACAGAACCTTGTAAAAATGAAACAAAGGTAAAAGGGTATATTTACCCTAAAGCATTGAGAGTCTTCACAATAATTAGAAAAAAAAAAAGAATTTTTTTTCTATCAAGATTTTACCTTTTCTTTTCTTGGTTTGAGACAGAATCATCTCGATGGAAAATTAGCAGTCACAGAGCAACTTTCAATTGTGCTAAATTATGGCACAATTCTGGTGCTGTATGTTATGAGCAGCCTTTAATGCCATTGCTGCAGGACAATCAGAGATTTTTCCAGTTCTTGGTACTTGAATTGCAAAGGAGAATATTAATAAGATAAAACCTGGGATGGAAAATCTTTCAGCTCTGAAATTCTATGCCTGGAAGAATCATAAGATAGCATTTTCTCATAAAGTCCCTTTGCTTTAGAAGATCCACAATCCTGATTATTATTCAAACCTAATTTCAGCTCAGAAAACTTAAGTAAAAGACAATCTTCAAGTTCTGAGGATTATAAAAGATGACAGGACGTATGTACTTTTGATCAAAAATGCACCAGGGGCAACAGCTACCCACCAAAAGACAGCTCAGAGAGGCTGTCAGTCAGAATAACAGGAAAGGCAAGTCAGAGCAAATCACCGTGTCAGACTCCCAGGCAATAAAGCCATTACTCCTTAAATGCTGGGCAGTTAGGAAATGTTGCTGTACCATGAAAATGACATTATGACATTCTCGGTTTGTTATTTCTCTTTACTTTTCACTTAACATTTATATACTTGAAAAGGCAACCAAATTATACATTGTCCTTGTTAGGTTTTTGAAACATGGCATAGCGTTCATCTCATTCTTCAACAAATATTTACCGAGTGCCTGCTATTTACCAGGCTCTATGCTAGGTCCTGGGGCTATAAAAATGATTGGATCTTGATCTTTGTCCTATAGGAGCCTCCAGTCCAGGGAGACATGAGAGCTGAAGGTACAGTGAGATCATCTAACTTTGCAGATAAGGATTCTTGGGCTCTGAGAGGGTTAGGGGTGTATTCAGGATGAGCTGGCCGCTTGGAGGCAGAGGCAAAGTAATCCATGTCCTCCGACATGGATTTCTGCAACAGAGCCGTTTAGAATTCTCTATTCAGTCATTTTTTTAACTGAAAGTGGGGTCCCACTGCTCGCTGCACAGAAGCCAATAAAGAGACCAGGCTGATGGAAAGGAAAGATTGCTTAACTTTGAATGTGGTAACTAGGGGTCAGGGGGAGGGCTGATGCCTAATCTAAAAGTCGACTGCCCTCCCCCCACCCCCAATCAGCTTTTATAGGCTAAGGGAGGGGGCTACGTTCAGAAAGAGCACAGTCACCTCTCATGACCCTCTTAAACTGGTCATTGGGGATCTGATCAGTGTCATCTTGATTGTCTTAAGCACAGTTATCTTCAGTTTCAGGGTCAGTTTGTTTCCATTTCCTTGAGGCAATTCCATAATCGGAATTATGGCAGCTTATATCATGGCTACAGCTTGGCAATCACATAGTTAGCTTCTTCCATGTGGTATGGGTTTCAAGTATCCATAAGACAGCTCACAGGATATGGCTCAGAATATTATCTATGGCCCTTGAGAAGGAACTAAGGCTCCTTGGCTTTGCTTGCTGACTGAACTATTATTGTTCTGTCCTGACTGCTTTTCTTTGCTTTTGCACTTTCTCACTTCTCTAATTAAACTTATTTTTTGGCTAAAGTTTTTCCACAGACAAAAGACAGACTGAGTTCATGGAGTGTAAGGACTGTGGGATCTTACTCCATTTACTTGATTACTCATGATCACATAATTCATTGCATACCTACTTTGGGCCATTCGTGTCCTTCCCCCACTGGAGGTCACAACCTCAGCCGAGAGGTAACTATCAAAATGGTGGAGATGCTACAAATCCCTTAAGCTACAACTTGGGTCTATAAATAGCATAGCTTAATTTTTTTTTTTAATAAGTAAGTTTACACAGTATTTCCGTACCCCATGATGGCACATTTAATATGATCAATTTCAGGTGAATCCTGTTTATACTGGTTGTTTTTTCACTCTACCCCACTGCTGCCTCGTTGCTATGAAGTTTCCCCTGGAGTTTATGGCTTGTGAGGAGACTCATCTGGTCCTAGGTCATCACCTGCCTATGATGGCAAGAGGTGCCCAATTTTCCCTCTGATTTTCTTGAGTCCTCAACCCCTCTGGCCTACAATTCAGGGGTTCCAGGCTCCTCCAGGCCCACTCCTCAGACTTTCTTCTCTCCAGCAAACATTTATTAAAATACGTTTTCTTTTCTTTTAAAGTCTCTTCTTAGATTGGAAAACTCACTCTGACATCTTGCCTTCTTCTAAATTTGTTGCTTAACTCATGAGTAGTATGCCTTTAAGTTCCTTAGGGCTTTATCTCTTGACAGTGTGCTAGTCAAGTGCTAGGATTTTTAATCCCTTTAAGTCATTGTCATAGAGATGATTCTTGAAAAACCACTTTGAAACGTGAAGACATCATTGATACCTTTCTGTCTTAACAACCTAAACTGAGAGCAATGGTAGACTAGGGTGGGGTATGGGTTAGTTACGGCTCAAAACAATAATCCTCACTTATTATGTCTCATAGTGTCTGAGGGTCGGGCATTCAGATAGAGCACAGTGAAAATGAATTACTTCCATTCCACTGTGTCAGGGGCCTCAGCTGGAAGTCATCAGCTCTGGGGGCTGGGATCATGGTAAAGGATGTCCATGCAGTGTCTGGAGGCTGCTACTGGCTGGGGGGCTAGCTGGTGCAGTCAGCTGGAAGATCCTCACATGGCCAGCCCATGGGATGTGCGCTTGGTCACGACATGGTGGCCGAGTTCCAAGGGCGAGAAAGAGAGAGAGACAGGGAGTCAGGCAGAAGCCGTGTAGCCCTTTATGACAAACCTCATGAGTCACAAAGCACCCTCTGCTTGGCAGGGCAGTTACAAAGGTCCAGCCACCTTCAAGGGGAGGGAATGGTGACCCCACCTCTGGAAGGGAGGCTTGTTCATGCCACACTGGACATGTGGAGTGGGACATATATTGATATGACCGTATCTAAGGAAAATATAATCTTCCATGGGGCCGGTGGGTGGGGGATGGGTAGCAGGAAATACGGGGATTGGCAAACACCTGGTGGGCTTCCGTCTATGGGGTGGCACAGAGTCGGACACGACTGAAGTGACTTAGCAGCAGCAGCAGCAGCAGGTGATACTTTACAATATTATTTTGTCACATTTGGTCTCAACGTATGATTGCCATCCATGAGGGTAAATGCGGCCCCAAAGAAATAAAGCGTGTACCGACAGAGACTCAAGCTGTGTGTGTATGTGTGTTTAATCTCTCTTTTTAGAATGAGAAGCCTTTTCCACATGAGTCCCACTCGGGAGCTGGGTTTGCCCTGGCAGGTTACAAAATAGGAGCAGTTACCTCTCCAGCCATTCTTTTTGTTTCCTGCCCTTTCTTTACTGTCTCCAGGGCCGAGTTTATTTATGCTGGATTTCCCCCACATCTATCACCAATTCCAGCCTGTTTCCCCTTCTTTCCATATCACAATTTAATGGTCTAGCCTTGTGCTGGTGAATTAATTGGGTTATCATGTCCTTAACTAATAATAGGCTTTTTTTTTTTTTTTGCCCATGAATTTTAACAGCTGCCTAATTGAAGTATCCAAATGGAATAACTAATAATGAGAAACTTGGGCTTTGAAAGCCTGACTGCAGGACTCGTTTTGGGATGAGACCAGGGTCCGGTGGGCAGAAACAACTCAATAGCTCCTAATCATGCCATGCAGGTGCCCAGGGCTGACCTGCTTTCAGGAAGCTTAATTAGAGGGGTAACAAGAATTGCCACCTTTTCATGCTCCAGTGAAGGGATTGACCTAGAGGGAAAATGGAGCCTAGATGTTCTCCTCTTGATTATTATATATTTTTAAATAAAATATTTTAAATTATTTTCTTGTGGTTATACAATGAATGGATGCCCACTTTGAAAATGCAAACATTTCCAGAATGTATAGAGAAAAAAATCACCTGAGATCTTACCACTCAGATTTACCTTTTGTATCATTTTGGCCAACTTCCATGCATTTACGTATACATGAGTACTTACAGCTATACCCATACAGAACTTTGTATACCTATTATACTATACATATAGTTCTGTATCCTGCTTTTATTTCATTCAGCAGTGGATGATAGCTATTATTTTTCATGTCAATAATATAGACCCACATCATCATTTTTACTGACTGCAGAATAATACTCTGTGAGACATACCATACTTTATTCAACTAATTCTATTGAACAACAATTATGTCTATTGCAATTTTTTGATATTATAATCAATGCTCTGAAGAACTCTTATTTATCTATTTTTATGTACTTGTCCAAAGATTTCATTGACGTATATTCCCAAAAGGAGAATTTACTGGGATTCTTTCTTTTGAAAAGGACTATAGGGACTTGCCTGGTGGTCCAATGGTTAAGGGTCCATGCTCCCAATGCACGGGGCTGACTTCAGTCCCCGGTTGGGGAACTAAGATCCTGCATGCTAAGTGGTATGGCCTTAAAAAAAAAAAAAAAAAGGAGAAGGATAATAGGAAGCCATGGGGGAAAGCAGTCCATACGAGCAGCTTAGTTTCAGAGACTTCATGCAACAAATATGTACAGAAACACTGTCCAGAGACTGAGCTAGATAGCTTGGGATAAAAAAGATTAAAAATCTGAAAAAAAAAAAAAAAAAAACAAAAAAACCCAACTTTAAGAAGTTCTCTAGCCTAGTGGGGAAGATAGATCCATGTACAGATAGTTGCTACTGTAAGGTCAAATTCCCAATAGAAGTATGAACAAAGTACCATAGGAAGGATTTTTAAAACAGGAGCTGTTAAAACCGGGCAAGAGTGATGCGGGGAGAATTAACAGCAAATTAACAAGTGAGCCAATCGTGTGGTTAAGGAGGAGCTAAAAAGGCGAGTGTTAGTTTGTGTGGGCTGCCATAACAAAGTACCACAGTCCTGGAACCTTAAACAGCAAAAACTTGTCATCTCAGAGTGCGGAGGCTGGAAGTCCAAGATCCATGTGTGAGCAAGGTTGGCTTCTGGCGGTCATGAGGACAGGATCTGTGTGAGACCTGCCCGCTCGGCTTCTTAATCACCATCTTTGCAGGTATCTTCACACCATCTTTCCTCTGTCAGTGTTTATTTCTCAATTTCCTCTTCTTGTTCGGACACCAGCCAGATCAGTGTCCACCAACTGAGGGTCCACCACTCACTTCAACCTCATTCCCTCTTTAGAAACCCGACCTCCAAATATGGTCACATTCTGAGGTACTGGGGGTTAAGAGTTGAACACAGGAGCTAGGGCAGTGCATGATTTGGCCCTTAATAGTGAAAGGATGGCAAAATGCTTGCACAAAAAACCAGGGTCAGACAAGTGTGTGGAAGACCAAGGAAGCTCCCTGAGGAAGGTAGAGAAGGTCCGGGGGCTGGGAGTGAGGAAAGGGCCTTGTGCTGGAGGATGTGTCTGTGCTGGGTTTTGTTGTTGTTCAGTTGCTAAGTCTTGTCTGATGCTTTGAGGCTCCATGAACTGTAGCCTTCTAGGCTCCTCTGTCCATGGGATTTTTTTCAGGCAAGAGTACTAGAGTGGGTTGCCATTTCCTTCTCCAGAGGATCTTCCCAACCCAGGGATCGAACTGGTGTCTCTTGTGTCTCCTGCACTGGCAGGCAGATTCTTTACCACTGTGCTGCCTGGGAAGCTCATCCATGCTAGGAGGAAGTCCTTAGAAAGGAGGTGGGTCTTATTCTGCAGGGGGTGGAGAACCATGGTTGATTTTAAGCAGAGGTGTGGCGTGATCAGGTTTGTTCTTCATGCGGGATCTTTCTGTGCTGTGGGTGAACTCTCTAATTGAGATCTCAGGCTCAGTGGTTGTGGGGGGTGTGTGTGTGTGTGTGTGTTTGGTATGCAGGCTTAGTTGCTCCAGTGCAGGTGGGATCTTAGCCTCCTTACCAGGGGTCAAACCGGAATCTCCTGCATTGCAAGACAGATTCTTTAACACTAGACAGAGAGGGAAGCCCCTGTCCTTTATTTAGATGTTGATGTCAGAATATCATGTGTCAATAAGGAGGTAGAGCACCTGGAACTCTCACGCACGGCTGGTGGGAAAATAAATAAATACAATAAAATGGAGCCACTATTTTGAAAAACAAGTTGCTAGCTCCTTTAAAAGTCATCTACCCATGTACCATATGACCCAGCATTCTCTCTTAGGTTTTAAGCCAAGAATAATGAAAGCATATCTAGACAACAATTTGTCCACGCATGCTAAGAGCAGCTTTATTCATAGTTACCAAAAGCTTCAAACAATGCATGTGTCTATCAACAGGTGAATGGCTAAACAAGTTGTCATATATCCATTCAATATAATACCACTTAGTAACAGAAAGGAAAGAACTGTTATATCCACAGCATATAGGGATAAATCTCAAAATAATTATACTGAGTGAAAGAATCCAGCCCCTCCCAGCCCCGAACATACATACTATGCGGTTCTGCTTATATAAAATTCTACAGAAAATAGAAGTTAATCTGGGGATGATGGTTTGGGGTAGGTGGGGTAGAGGTGGGAGGGAGAGACTGAAAAGGGATATGAAGAAGCTTTGGAGGTGACATAATTGCTCATTGTCTTGACTGTGATGATGGCTTCTTGGGTGTATACAGATGTTTAAATCCATCAAGTTGTGTACTTTAAGTGTAGTCATTTTTATTGTATGCTACTTATACATCAATAAAAAGTCAAGCAATTATACCTAAATTAAAAAAAGAAAAAGAAGATCAAAATAAACGAGAAAGTATGTGGAATGGAAAAAAAAAATGGAACATAAACTCAGGGAAGGGGGAGTGGTTAGGCTTCCTACAAGAGACGATGAGAATCTGAATGAGAATGAGAATGAGGTTGGGTAGGTAGTACTCACTTGGATTTGCTCTCCTTCTGTTCTGAGACATGAATTTTTAGGGACTGAACTCCTGTGGACTGCAGGAATGCACTTTGTCTCTATGTGATGGCAGAGAATACCAACGTTTTTTCCTCTTCCTCTCTACTATATGCTAGCAATAATTTTAGGCGTTGGTAGTGGTGGTGAATAAGTTGGACAAATATCGATTGTGCTCATGAAATTACTATGCTGCAGGAGACAAAAGACAGTATGTCAGGTAGAGTTAACTGCTAAAGCAGAGTAATGGACCAAGTAATGGACGGGCACTGAGAGTGTGGGAGCTATTTAGTGAGGTGTTGAGGAAAGGTCAGTCTAGAGTGGTGACATTTGAGCTCAGATCTGTGTGAAGAGGGGTGAGTTGAGATCAGGAGAAGGTAATCCAGGTGGAGAGAATGGCAAGTATAGGGTCTTGAGATGGCAATGGAAGTGGCTTGTCAAACCCACTGGAAATAATAGAAAGAGCTGTAGTGGAGGCTCAAGTTCATTTTCTGACTTGCCATCAACATGTGCCTGAACCAGCTCCCTGGTCATTTATGCTAGATATTTCCTCTTACAACTATGTTTATGCTAGGATGTTGAAAGAGTTAAATACTGTCTGAAATATTATTCGTTTGGCTGTAGCTTAGATTCTCTTTCCCAGCCCTCTCTCCTCTCTTTCTTTTTTTGCAAGGTCAGGGTTGGTCGTGGCATTTGTTGTAATGGAATTTAATCTACATCTCATTAACGTTCTAAGGTGTGAAAAATGTCTTCCAAAGGTGTCTTTATTTACCATCTATCTTAATGCCCAGTGCTAGGTTGAATCCCATAATAAAACAAATCTGAGTACTATAACTGAGAAATGGATCATCTCTAGTGGTTGAAAAGTTAAGATCATCACTACATCCTGATAAATTCTGCCCTTAAAAATACAGTCTTGAGAGGAAGTGGCAGACATTCTTGGTCACCTATTCTGAAGTGTCCACCTGTCTTAATTAATCCTTTCAACAATGCTCTTTTTAAAACCATTTTGCAGCTATAGACACCAAGGCTGGGAAACACAAACTTGTCTAAGGTCACACAGGTAGCAAATAGCGGTGTCAGGATTTCAAGTCATGTCCACGGCCTCCTGTTTGGAGCTCCTGTCTCTGAGCCATGTCAGTCTTTAGTGCAACGCCTCCACATACATAAAGCCGAGCTGTCAAGGACTGAAGAGAGAGACAGTCCTTCTAAGAAAGCAAACACCTTCCTTGAGAAAGAAGCCCCAAAGCTTTATCTCTTGACAGTCAGACCTACCTATCCGTCTGAACGCTTCGGAGGAGACCGTGCCTGGCTCAGTCACTCTAACAAGAATTCTCCAGAGGGACTGTGGGCAGAAGGCAGCTGGAAGAAGTGGCCGGGGCGGCTGGGTGTGATGGAACACTGCTTCTGTGTCGAAGGCCTGACGAAATTCTGGGACCTCTGGGCACCTGGTTTTGGAAGTAATCCTGCCAGTTCCCTAATAATAGTAATAAATTAACCAAACAGCGGATTCAGTGGTGTTTTACGTCCAGGGGGTATTGCTTCACACTTCAACTTGATAGCATGATTTATCAAGAGATAAATCACAGCTGGGAACGCATGGATTTACTGATGTCAGGGAGATGACAAGTATATTCTGAAGATGTTACCAGTGATAGGTACGTACCTGACAAGCATACTTGAAAATCCCCAAACAAAAAAACTTCTCTTCAAAGGCTGAATAACTCTGATCTCTGCTTTAGATGTAGGTCATGGCAAGGACAGAAAGAGTTTGATGGTCTCATTACCCCACCCTCAAGTCATTACGACCTGAAAGTATTCATCACTTCGGAAATGGGATTGTGGAGCCATCTCAAACCTTTTCTGAAACCCGTCTGGAGAATTAGTAACTCTTTGAGTGTGGGGTTATTCTACTGTAAATACACGTGTAACTGCCACCTCCTCCCATCATCTGCTCCCAATCGATCACTGCATGCCTGTCATTCTTGTGTGGGTACCCATGACTAAGAAAGAGTTTGGATGATGGACTTGCTCACTGAGAAGGCCCAGTGATGTAAGGGAAGGTGGGATTACTTCCGGGAGGTTGCTCAGCAGAGTAGTCAGAAAGTAGAATTCAGAGAGAGCTCAGGCAGAGGGCAGAGAAGGCTCGGGCTCTCAGGTTTAGATGAAGGTTCCCTGGAGATGTGTCAAGAAGCCCGCCTCCATTAAGAGACAGAGCCGAGACTCCAGGGCTGAGAATGGGTTCTGCCCTGCAAACCCTGAGGTGCTCGTGGGGCTGTAGTTTCAAGGAAAGGCATATTATTAATAGAAGAATGCTTGGTGAGGAAGGGTTTAATGAAAGTATGCTTAAAGTAGGATTTGAGTCTTTTATGAGAAGATTAAGAATGGGCTTATTGTTGTGGGCAGGCATGGTAAGAAGAGGGAGAGCTGGATGTGACCTGTTAGCCCTTTACAGTGTCTTGCAGGAAAAATAAGTCTAAGCTGGGGGCTTCGACTTCATAAAAGAGGCAAGTTAAGGGTGTCTTGCTCCAAAGTCTGGACTGTGTGCAATTAAAAAACAGACATGTAATATTTTGCCCAATGAATCAAAGCCAAAATATAAATCATTAGAAAAAGTAGATGTAGAAATAAGATTTAACTTCAGAAGCAAGCAAGCAGATAAGCTCATTAATGAATAGTCCACCCAAGGAACAAATAGGATTTAAAATGCTCCCAGCTTTTGGATAGTTTAAAGCTGGCCATAACTAGACAACTATGTACACAGATTAAAAGAAAATGGTGCCATGCAGTTTCCTATTAAATCACTTTAAAGTTTTCCAATAGCCCAAAGCAGCTGTCAGAATCCCAGGGAGGTGTTACAAAGAACTGTTTTAAAGCTCCAAATTCAGGGCACCTGAAGAAGCAAAGGTCCAGATCATTTTTCCCTTTTGGGGAAAAACAGCTTTGCCATATATAAATTGTGAAAACTGTTATAAACACATAACACCTCTACACAACAGTCTATGAGGAGCTCTCTAGGCTTAGATAAATTTTTTTATTCTAAAAATATTTAACTTGCTTCATGAGTCATTTTTTTTTTTCCTGAGCAAATCCTGAATAAGTTTTTATAGGAAAAAAAGATCAAGTATGAGATAGAATTCCTAGACTTTGGAGAGATGTCTCATTTTTCAGAATAAATGCCTAAGACAAAATCCCACTATTTTGGACCTCCAAATTCCAGAAAAATGCTTCAAAACAGCCCTAAGGCAGAGAAGTCACCTTTCACATGCATTCTTCATATTGTCCAGACATAGAAGATGCCCACAGGCTAATGAGAGAGGCAGAGTAGAACCGAACAGAGACACTCTCTCCCTGAGAGTTAGAGTCTTGAGTGTGGAGGTAAATTTTGATAGATGTCAAAGCACATGTTGGTCTCCACGCTCTTATCACCCACACTTCTAATGAGCAACTGGAAATAAGTATATTCAAATTAAAGGAGACAGAAAACCCAGATTTGGCTGACTGCCAGCCTTCTATGCTATCCCTTTCTTAACTCCACGTTACGTCTGAGGTAGGAAGGTGGGCAAATGGATGAGCTCTTCATCTCTTCTGGTATCACCCTTCCTTACCATGGTAGGTGAGAAAAGGGAAACTGCTGATGATATTTATTTTGTCCGACCCAGAAACATAACTGTCCCAGCTCTTCATCTTTCTTTGGACCAATTGATCCAATTATTTTTGTTTTGTTTTAGAATAATTTGTTTCTGCCTGTAGTTTGTTGAAGCAAAATTTGCAATGAGCTGCGACTGATTTATAGTAACACTTAAGCATATTACAGGTCGAAAAATTAAATGGGAAGAAATGGCACCACTTTAAGTGAAGTATAACATATCAGTTACAGAAAAACAGGCACCTTGATGAATTTTTACAGACTACAAAATAAACAGTCCTATGAAAATCTTTGGGCTTTTCAGGTGGCTCAGTGGTAAAGAATATGCTTTCCAAGGCAGGAGACACAGGAGATGCAGGTTCAATCCTTGGGCTGGGAAGATCCCCTGGAGTAAGAAATGGCAACCCACTCCAGTATTCTTGCCTGGAAAATTCCGTGAACAGAGGAGCCTAGAGTGCTATATAGTCCATGGGGTTGCAAAGAATCAGATAGGACTTAGCTACCAGGCACACACACACACACACACACACACACACACACACACACACACACACACACACACACGAAAGCCCCACCCAGGTGAAGAAACAAAATTATCGGAACCCCAGAAGCCCCCCACCCCCTCCTAATGCTGCCTTCCAATTCCTGTCCTGATAAGGCTGGCCATTATTTTGACTTCTGTCATCACTATTTTGATAGGTCAGTTTCTCCAATTTTTTTTTTTAATTTGAAATAAATACAGTCAAACAGTAAATCTTCTTTTCCGTCTGGCTTCTTTCATTCAACGTGATGGTTTTGAGAGTCTGTATTGTTGGTGCAGCAATTGTTCATTCATTTTCACTGCTCTCAAATTTCACTGGGTGAACATGCCACAGTTCATTTATCCTTTCCACTTCAGATGAACATTTGGGTTGTTTACAGTACTTGCCTATGATGAATAATTTTGTTCTGTGGATTCTTGCACATATCTTTTACTGAACATATGTGCCATCTCTGTTGGTTACATACTTAGGAGTGGAATTGATGGGCCAAAGACTGTGCATATGTTCAGTGTTAGTAAATACTAACAGTTTTCCAAAGTGATAATGGCAATTAACACTGGTTTAAGAGTTTGGGTTGTTCCATGTTCTTATCACTACTTGGTATTATGTCTTTTACATTTTAGGCATTTTGGTAGCTGTATGAATGGCCCCATTTCTGAGAATATACATTGTAAAACAAAATAGTTAGGTTAAAAGTAAAAGAACATATTTTCATGTTTTGAAGATTAAATAATGTCCCGAGAGGGCCAAATCTCACTGGGGATGATCTCACCGGGGAATACTGTTGAAAGATCATTTACGAACTGTGTTTTGAAAGTAGCTGGTCTTAATTATTCCCTAAAAGATGTGCAGAGTTGCTTTAAAATGCAGGAGCTTAGAATTTAAATAAAAATAAAGCATTTTTCACTCTATTTTGTGTTTTGCAGGCATTTTGAAGAACTGTGATCAATACCTGATTGCAGACAATTTGACCACTGGTTAATCTACATCAGCACAAAAATAGTGCTGCAGAAGGGAGTCTGTTCATATGCAAAATACTCGGAAGCATTTTTCCCTGAGGTAATCTAGATTCTGCTGTCACTTATTAATTCCCTTTCCATTATTTCTACAAACTCAAAGTTTAGGAAAGAAGTCTCTGTTTCTTATTGCATGAGAGCCGTTAAAATTCATCATTCATTACTCTAAAATCACATTGAACATAGTCACAAAATGCCCAATTCTGTGCTGACCATACAGCAACATCTGATCCCAACTGTTTAGAAATGCATATGGTGGCACTAACAAATCAAGTGGCCAAGAACAGCTCAAAGTGTTTCTGTTCCTCTGATGGGGAGAGTGATTTATTTGCTGGTTTTAAGACTTATTTACCAGCCAGTGCTGTTACTGTCCAGCTTGTTACTGTGAGCAAAGTCTTTCCATATCCAGCTTTCAGTGGTTCTGTTCCATCATCTTTAAGCACCAACTTTCACACTCATGCTTATTGCCTCATGGTGGCAACATGGCTGCTATACTTCAGGCATCTCATATATATTTAAGAAGTAAAAGAGGAGAAGATAGAAATGAATCACCAGACACCACTTGTCCATTTATCTGGAAAAGTAAATAGCCCCCAGAACATTTCTGCTTATACCTCTGTATTCGTTATCCATTGCTGTGGGACAAATAACTCCCTAATCAGAGGTAAAACAGCAACAACACTGCAGGAATAAGTCAGATGAAAATAAAAATTAAATCATTGTTATTTCACAGTTTTTGTGGATCAGGAATGACATAGAGACCCAGCTAAGAGGGTCTGGCTCAGGGTCTCTCATATAGCTCCAGTTGGGATGTTGATAGGGGGTGCAGTCATACAAAGGCCTGACCAGGGCTGGAAGAGCCATTTCTGAGATTGCCCACTGCCAAGAGGGCAACCGGCAGGAAGCCTCACTTACCCACCACATGGGCCTCTTCATAGTCTCCGTGTTGGATCCTTGCACCATAGCAGCTGGCTTCCCCAGGAACAAGTGATCTGAAAGAGAGCAAGGCATCAGTTCAGTTCAGTTCAGTTCAGTCGCTCAGTTGTGTCCGACTCTTTGCGACCCCATGAATCACAGCATGCTAGGCCTCCCTGTCCATCACCATCTCCCGGAGTTCACTCAGACTCACGTCCATGGAGTCAGTGATGCCATCCAGCCATCTCATCCTCGGTGGTCCCCTTCTCCTTCTGCCCCCAATCCCTCCCAGCATCAGAGTCTTTTCCAATGAGTCAACTCTTCACATCAGGTAGCCAAAGTACTGGAGCTTCAGCTTTAGCATCATTCCTTCCAAAGAAATCCCAGGGCTGACCTCCTTCAGAACTGGTTGGATCTCCTCGAAGTCCAAGGAACTCTCAAGAGTCTTCTCCAACATCACAGTTCAAAAGCATCAATTCTTTGGTGCTCAGCCTTCTTCACAGTCTAACTCTCACATCCATACATGACCACTGGAAAAACCATAGCCTTGACTAGACTACCTTAGTCGGCAAAGTAATGTCTCTGCTTTTGAATATACTATCTAGGTTGCTCATAACTTTTCTTCCAAGGAGTAAGCGTCTTTTAATTTCATGGCTGCAGTCACCATCTGCAGTGATTTTGGAGCCCCCAAAATAAAGTCTGACACGGTTTCCACTGTTTCCCCATCTATTTCCCATGAAGTGATGGGACCGGATGCCATGATCTTCGTTTTCTGAATGTTGAGCTTTAAGCTAACTTTTTCACTCTCCTCTTTCACCTTCATCAAGAGGCTTTTGAGTTCCTCTTCACTTTCTGCCATAAGGGTGGTGTCATCTGCATATCTGAGGTTATTGATATTTCTCCCGGCAACCTTGATTCCAGCTTGTGTTTCTTCCAGTCCAGCATTTCTCATGATGTACTCTGTATATAAGTTAAATAAGCAGGGTGACAATATACAGCCTTGATGTACTCCTTTTCCTATTTGGAACCAGTCTGTTGTTCCATGTCCAGTTCTAACTGTTGCTTCCTGACCTGCATACAGATTTCTCAAGAGGCAGGTCAGGTGGTCTGGTATTCTCATCTCTCTCAGAATTTTCCACAGTTTCTTGTGATCCACACAGTCAAAGGCTTTGGCATAGTCAATAAAGCAAAAATAGATGTTTCTCTGGAACTCTCTTGCTTTTTCGATGATCCAGCGGATGTTGACAATTTGACCTCTGGTTCCTCTGCCTTTTCTAAAACCAGCTTGAACATCAGGAAGTTCACGGTTCACATATTGTTGAAATCACATTATTTTATGAACCAGCCTTGTAAGACTAAGGCTGTTACTTCAGCCTTTTGAAAATGAGGAGTACTAAAGAATTTGGTGCCTAAGGGGGGTTCAGGATTGGGAACTCATGTACACCCATGGCGGATTCATGTCAATGTATGGCAAAACCAATACAGTATTGTAAAGTAAAAAAAAAAAAAAGAATTTGGTGAACATATTTTTAAACCACTCCTGCTTCACTGGTCGGGGGGCGGGGGTGGGGGGTACCCAAGTGGCACAGTGGTGAAAAGTCCGCCTGCCAAGGCAGGAGATGTGGGTTGGATCCCTGGGTCAGGAGGATCCACTGGAGGAGGAAATGGCAACCTACTCCAGTATTCTTGCCTGGAAAATTCCATGCACAGTGGGGCCTGGCGGGCTGCAGTTCACGGGGTCACGGGGTCACAAAGAGTCGGACACGACTGAGCGCACATGCAGCAATTTCATTGACCGAAACTGATTACCTCGCTGAGTCTAATTACAGCGGAATCCAGGAAACACATTTGTCACTAACAGTGATTCCCATTTTCCCCTTGAACAAAACAGGGGCTCTGCTATCAGGGAGAAAGTGGAAAGGAATATTGGGAAGGCAACCAGCTCATGAATTTGCATATAATGGAGTTTTGGAGATCTGGACCAAATAATTCTAGAGTTTATCTGAAGAAATGAGTAGTTTAGAGTAGGTATAAAAGTTTTGAAAAATAAGACTTTTTAAGGGTGAGTAGACATCTATTAGACTTTCCAGTATAAGATGAAACATCATATAGGCAAATGAATAGAAAACAAGATATAGTGCATAAGTAGATGTGACTGTATAAGAAATTAGTACTGAAAGGGATGAAATATTTCCTAAATGGCATTGGAAAATAAGTGTTTGAGAAAGATTCATTTACATTCAACAGAGTAAGTTCTAGATGACTTAGAAGAAGAAACATGAAAAATGAAACCACTTTAAGAAACTAGAAGAAATTCTGAGTAATATTTACTTTACCGCAGATGGGGAAAGACTATCTAAATACACAAGCAAGAAACTAAACAGCAAAAGGAAAAAGATTTATTTTAATATTTAAATTACAAACTCTCTGTCAAAAATGTCATGAACATTTAAACACAAACAAGGAAATTATACATTATTGATATTTTGATGGGATATATTTATTAATAGGAAAAATACCTTAGCTTTGCTTGAGCTCTATGCCCCATTTCTACGGAACAGATATTTCAGATTAAAACTAAAACAGTGGGAAAATATTAATATATTATGAGTTAGTATAACTGATAATAAAACCTTTATACTTTCAATGGAATGGGCAAAAATATAAACCACAATTCACAGGACAGATGGAGCAAATGACTGGTAAACAGAAATAAATGCTCAACCTCATTAGTAATCATAATGATGCAAGTTAAAACAAAAATAAAATGTTTACCTGTCAGATCAACACAGGTCATCTAGTATAAATACTCAGGGTTGGCCAGAGTACAGTGCAAAGAGATTGCCTAATACTGCTGGCTTGTGTAAAGCAATTTGATGATCTTCATCAACACTTTGAACATTTTGTACTTTTTTATCTGATAATTTTTCTTCTGAGAATCTAGTCTAAGGAAATAAATGAATTTAAAAGGGTATATGTGAAGTGAGTGAGTGAGTGAAGGTCATTCAGTCATATCCAACTCTTTATGACACCATGGATTGTAGCCCACCAAGCTCCTCTGTCGATGGAATTTACCAGGCAAGAATACTGGAAGTGGTTTCCTTCTCCAGGGAATTATTATTTTATTATTACTAAAATAAATAAAATAGAATGAATTCATTTATTAAAATAAATAAAATAATAAAATTATTATTATTATTTCCTTCTCTAGGGAATCTTCCAGACCCAGGTCTCCTTCATTGCAGGCAGATTCTTTACCATCTGAACCTCTAGGGAAGCCCATATATGAAGTAGTATGTCTCAATATCATTTATAATGGAAACAGAAAGTAAATTACCTAAATGTCCCACAGTAGACTCATGGTTAACAAATCATGGAATGTCCATATGATGGAATATTTGATTGTTGCTAAAGTATTTTAATGAATTTCAATGACTTTTAGAAAAATGTTTATGATACAATTTTAATTATAAAAGCAACATACACCATACATGAAGTCTACATGATAGTGTATGCATTATGGAATATGTATCATATAAGAATAAAAAGTTTGGGAGAAAACAGAGCAAAATACTTCCAGTGTTTCCTAAGAACTATCTTGAGTGAGTTTGTAAGATTATAAAAAACACTTGTGTCTTATTTCAGTTTGTGAACTTCTCAAGTTTTCTAAAGTATATTGCTTTTTTGATCAGAAAAAGCCCTCAGTAAACTCTAAATGGATTGTTTAAAGCTTATCATCTAATCTATCTTACAGCCCTTGGGGAGCTGCAGTGTGTGTGAGTGTGCGGATGTGTGTGTGTGATGAAGAGAGAAAGGAAGAAAGAGAGGGAGGGGAAATGGGAAGGAGAGAGACAGGGAGTTGTGTATTATGGTTCTAGGGCACTTATATATTAAAAAATACTAAAGCTCATTTTGTCAGAAAGCGGTAGATTAAACCCTACGATACTGCATTAACTCTTTCAGGCCACTGAGGGACCAATTATTGCATTATGCTAAGGGGCACTAAATTGTATGCTATTTGCCTGGAGGAGACCAAGCTTGTCCCAAAGCTCTAACTCATATCACCACTGGGAAGTGATTCAAATCTGGGAAGAAGCTGGTTTATTGAATATTAATTGAATGGGTGAGTAAAAGAAGGAAAGGCAGAGAAGAGGGCTGACAAGCTAACATTTATTGATTATTTTCTGTTTGCCAGGGGCTCCCTTTCATTATTTCATTTAATTCTCATGGCAACTCTATGAGGCCCATATTATTATTATTACCATTTTTGCAGGAGAAGAAAGTGACTTTGTACCATGGACACATGAACACGTTCCTGCCTTTTGTATAGGAAGATGTTGCCACTGACCTGAGATGGTCACATATTTGCTTATGCGCTCTTGACTCTCCATGTTTTTCTTTCAAGTTCATTCATGGAATTCCACAATGCAAGGTGTTCCTTTTTAGACTGTGGCTTTTCTGGGTATAATGGTCCCCCTCTTTCCACATTTTCAAGTTCTGTGGTTTCAGTGGCCTGCAGTCAACTGCAGTCCAAAATATTAAATGGAAAAGTACAGACATAAGTAATTCCTATGTTTGAAATTGCATGCCTTTCTGAGAAGTGTGATGAACCCTACACCAGTCCGTCTCCATTCTACCCTGGATGCAAATCATCCCTTTGCTAATGTTTTATGCTACCTGTCTATTAGTAGAGAAAAAAACGTGGTTTATGCTTTTGATATAACATAAAGGGGGCTTCTGGAGAAAGAAATGGCCACTCACTACAGTATTCTTGCCTGGAGAATTCCCATGGACAGAGGAGCCTGGCAGGCTGCAGTCCATGGGGTCACAAGAGTCGGACACGACTTAGTGACTAAATCACCACCATCACCACCAAAGGGGGCTTCCCTTGTGGCTCAGCTGGTAAAGAATCCAGCAATGCGGGAGACCTGGGTTCGATCCCTGGGTTGGGAAGATGCCCTGGAGACGGGAAAGGCTACCCACTCCAGTATCCTGGCCTAGAGAATTCCATGGACTGTATCATCCATGGGGTTGCAAAGAGTCAGACATGACTGAGCGGCTTTCACTTTCTTTTCACTTTCATGACATAAAGGGTCTTCCCTGGTGGCTCAGTGGTAAAGATCTGCCTGCAGTGCAGGAGGCCTGGGTTCTATCCCTGGGTTGGGAAGACTCCCTGGAGAAGGTGATGGCAACCCACTCTAGTGTTCTTGCCTGGAGAATCTCATGGACAGTGGAGTCTGGTGGGCTACAGTCCATGGGGTCACAGAGAGCCGGACACGGCTGAGTGACTAACATGTTCACTTTCATGCTTTTGGCCCCATATGGAGTTTGGTACCATATGGGCATCCACTGGGCGTATCAACCCCCCGGGGATAAGGGGGCACTTCCGCATTTCACAGTTAACAGTATCCTGGGCTTGGGGCAAGTGTGAGGAGAGAGTTCTGGAGAAGGAAAACTCCTCAAGATAGCAATCACCACACTGAAAAGAAGACCACATTTCAAATTACTTTCTGAGAACTAATTTTTTTCATGTTATTTTTATTGCGGTAAAAGTCTCATAATATAAAACGCACATTTTGGCCACTTTTAACTGTAAAGTTCAGTGGCACTAAGGAAGTCCACATTGTTGCGCAGTTCCCTCCAGCATCCATTTCCTGAGGTTTTCATCTTACTAAACCGAAACTCTGTCCGCATCAAACACTAACTCCTCATCCCCTCTTCCCACCGTCCATCCCCAGCCCTTGGCATCTACCTTTCTGATTCTAGGAATTTGACTATTCTAGGCACCTCATGGAAGGGGAATCAGACGTTGTTTGTCTGCACTTAATGTATATTGGAATGCACTTTTAAGGTTAACTTGATATATGTCCGACAAACAGACTGTACTTTTTTCCCCCTATGGTATACAGGAGGTCCTCACCAGCTATCTACTACACACGCAGCATTATCCACACATCAACCTCAATCTCCCATTTCATCCAAGCCCTCTCTCCACTTGGTGTTTGCGTGTTTGTTCTCTACATCTGTGTCTCTATTTCTGCTTTGAAAATAGGTTAATTTGTGCCATTTTTCTAGATTCCACACATCTGCGTTAATATATGATATTTATTTTTTCTTTTTCTGACTTACTTCACTCTATATAAACTACTTTTAAGTTAAAAAAAAAAAGTAAAATAAAGCAGAGGCTGGCAAAGATTATTGAGTGTCAAAGAATGGCAAAAAGGAGTGCCCCAAGACATAGAAGACAGCAGCTGGGGTGACTTCCAGTCACTGACTCCAACCAACTGTTGGTGTCAGAAGTGTGCCTAGAAGCCATTCTCCTTTGAGCCTCTGAAAAGCAAAAGGCAGCCATTTGCAAGATACTTGTCTGGGCTGCCTGGTGTAGGCACAGGCTGTTTTTGTGCCTTGGAGCAAAGAAAATTGGTTCATAAAGAGAATATATTCCTGATTCGTTTCATTAACAAGAAGCTGTAGCCCAGTAAACGGGCTAGTACAGACTTGTAAATGGTATGTGAAACCAACATAAGAAAATGCAATCCTGGGGATGAATCCGTTTCTTATAGGGATCCTCGGTGAGGGGAAGAGATGGGTTCTTTGAATATTTCATATTTCTATTTCCAGGACTTTTCCACCAGAGAGGTAGCACTTTCCTTCATAGGTGATGAGACACAGTTTTACATTGTAGACAACTTAACTTTTGGAGTACAAGGTTCCATATCCCTATACTTTTATTTTTGAGATAAAGGTTTCAAGAAATAAATTGAAAGCTCTAAAAGAAGCCTTTTTATTCTTTTTTGCTAGTGCCCCTAGTTTGGGCACATGCGTATTTAGGCTTTCAAACAATGAAGGGGGCAAGGGTTTCTTTCTAGAAAGAAAATCCAAACTAGTGACATCTTGAAATAGATTTACACCCAAATTATACCAAATTGTAAGTCTACAAGCAACATGATAAAAAAAATCACCCATGCGGCCTTTTGTGTTGCGATCCTTTGTATGACAGTGACTCTCATTGAAAGGAAGAAATGATGATTAGGCTTAAGCAAAGTGAAAAGATAGTTTCTCAGCTGGAAGCTGTTAATACTTTAGCTGATAGAGAGTTGGAGAATAACTCCTCTGTTGTGTATTTAAAAAAATAAATATACAAGCACTGGACTAATTCACAGGATGAGAAATCACAGGAGGGAGATAACAGCCGGGCAGATCTGAAACCAATCGTTTTTCTGCTTATGGGCATGTTGCTCTTTGGCCCTAAGTCTTGGGCTGACAGCTCTTCTGGATGCTCTTTCCAGTCCTCTGGGCCTTGCTGTCTTTGAGTAAATACTGTATTGCTAAGTTAACCAAAGGCTTTATATTTTCACTTCCCTTGTGGCTCAGCTGGTAAAACATCTGCCTGCAATATGGAAGACCTGGGTTCAATCCCTGAGTTGGGAAGATCCCCTGGAGACAGGAAAGGCTACCCACTCCAGTATTCTGGCCTGGAGGATTCCATAGACGAGAATTCCAAGTCCATGGGGTCACAAAGAGTCGGACACAACTTTCACTTTCACTTATATTTTCACAGCATTTTCATAGGAGACAGATAATTATTGGAAACATAGGCAGAAATTTTAGGATTCTAAACCTCTTCCACACCGAAAAAAATTAAATGTAACTTTTTTCTTATTGTAAAAGCAATGCATGCTTATTTATGATAGAAAACTTAAGAACTGCAGAAAAGTAAAAAGAAGAATTTATATAATAACCCTACTAAAGAGAGTGGATCACCAGTTAGCAGTGGGGTATATCTATCCTTCTACCTCTTTTTCAATCCAATAGGAGTATATTTTACAAAAGTTTTCTTTTCATCTGGTACATGAGAGAAAGTCTTTTTAATCTTCTTTAATCCGCTCCCCTATCCATTCTTATGAGTAATAGCCAAGAGGCTACACTTTGAGATCAGAACCAACAGTAGATAGAATCCTGAATCTGCTTCTTACCATCTGGGTAACGCAAATCTCCATTTCCTCTTCTGCAAAGTAAAGATAATGGTATCCGGTTTTCAAGGTGATGGGAGGATAAAGATAATATGTGCAAAGGGCTTGGTACAGAGTAAATGTTTAGTAGCTATCAGCTCTCACCACGTTTCTTTCTTTCTTCCTTTTTGCACCTCTGCCGTATTAGTGCCGTTCTCTGGCTTTTGCTGGTCTCAGCAGCCTCCAGTCTCCGTCCCACACTAGTTCTGTGTACAACCATTCCAAAAATTTTCTCCAGTCTGTGGTGCCCTGCTCCCCAGGCCACAGCGCTCCTGAGACCGGCAGGCAGTGCTCCTGACCCAGGGCTGTGTGCGTCACCAGGGTTATCCACTCAACCTCGAGACTAGACACTGGCTTCACAACTATCCAGGAAAACTGACTCTGTCCCATTTCTCATGTTGCAGAGTAAGTGTGAAGGGCTTTTCCTGATGAGTCTACCTGCCAGGAGGGGATGGGCTCCTGTCACCGTTGGAAATCCTCTGAGTAACCTTGGCCATACGTTGTTAATCCCAATTTTCTCCTTGCCTTGCCTACTGATAAATGTCTTGACTGTTTGACTGGAAATCATGGGTGTAACCACATCCATTGCACATGCAACTGAATCCATTCATTTACCTCGTCTCATTCCTCTGGCCATTCCTAAATGTCCTTGGCATGGCACCTTTCACCAGCCCTACTGGGTGTTCATGCCACACAATCTTCTGATCTTTGTCCACAAGCTTTAATTTGTTCTGCTACCTTGACCTATTATCAATAATATATATTATTAAAATTATTTATAAATCTGCTGAAAGCTAAATTGTACAAATCCTCATGTTGCTCCCCATTCAAAAATATATACACCTTAGAAATTTTCCTTGACAGATGAAGGAAGAAGTGAGGTTTTCCATCAGGGTATGATTACCTGAATTAAAGCAAAGCAGTACTAAATACGTTTAGGAGTGCTGATTATACTTCGTTTTAGATTATATAAAGACGAGATGTTCTGAACAGGTCAGAACAACTTGGCAGTAGAAGGTTTTGATTCCCCTAATTATATCCTACCGTCTCTGTAAGTAAGACAAAGAGTTGAGCCAATTGACAGTGAAGGTCTTCCTTGTCTGAGGGAAGGATCAGAGGACTAAGAGAAGAAGCTCCCTAACTTACAATAGCCTTTGGGGAGAGAGAGTTTAGGGATGAGGTTCTCTTCTGATTGGCAGGAGCAGGGACACAGTACAAGAAGGTTGAGCCCCCATGAAGGACCAGGGCTGAAGCACATTCCTCGTTTCAGTCTGGGCTGTTGCGAGTTTCTCTGGGACGAGATGGAGGTGTCAGCCTAGCCACTGTTAAGACATGGATTAAGAGCTCACATTTACAGTAGCAGATCTGAACATATTCACATTGAGAGAGTGCGGAGTCTTGGGTTCAACAGTGGGACAATAGGTGAAGAAGGGGTGGCCAGCGGCACTGCCTCCTTTGCTCTCTTTGCTTGCTATACCCGGTAAGTAGAGGGATTTCCCTGCCTGAGAGCCTGGTGTAATGGAATGTTCCAGGTAGTTGACCAATGTGAATGGGCCTGGAGAGAGTAAAAGAAAAATTTTATGACGGCAAATTTCAAACACATGCAAGATTCGAGAATAGTGTAATGAACCTATGAACCACCGCACAACTTCAGTAGTTTTCAACACTTGGCCTATTTTGCTTCATCTTTTGACTTACAGCTTACCTTCCAAGCCTCCCTGGTAACTACAATATTCTAAATCGAATCTCAGAGAAGAAATGTTCTAAATGCTTCAGTAGAAGTCTCTAAAAGACAAGGACATCAAAATACCATAATTACAGCACCATTCATATCCAACAAAATTAGGAGTAATTCTTTAATGCCATCTAATATCTGTGCCATGCTTAAATTTCCCTGATTGTCTAAAAAATTCTTTGGTTTGTTCAAATCAGAATCTAATCAGGTCCAACACAACACATTGTATTTGTTTTTTTTTGTTTTTTGTTTTTTTTAGTTTTTATAAATATATTTGATTAAAGGGGAAAAATAAGGGATAGTATTGACATTGGTTACAAAATCTCCACGGCTCCTGAACTTTCCATTTTAAAATTTCTTTTTTTTTTAAAATTTTAATATCTTTAATTCTTACATGCATTCCCAAACATGAACCCCCCTCCCACCTCCCCTCCCCATAACATCTCTCTGGGTCATCCCCCCAACACATTGTATTTGATTGTTAGTTTTCATAAAACTCTTTAATTATAATAGTTCTGCCTGCTCTGTAACCTATTTTAATGCTATTTAGTTTTTGAAAAACTACATCATTTTTCCTTGGGAATCAGGGCAGAATTTGGACCAGCTCTTTCTCCAAGCATTCAGATTTTTTGGCTAACTGAGAGGTCATATGCAACAGTATAACTGTGCATCCGCAAGAATGTTAATGCCATCCATCATGGCTGGACCCAGATGACTGAGTGATTGATGGGACAAGAGAGACTAGTTTCAGCCACAAGATATGGAAGGGTGAGAACCACTGCTCAAAGGCAATTTCTTATGCAGAGAAACTTAAATGACAGTCATGCAGAATGGCTGCCTTGCCAATGACCTCATTGATCACATTTCTGATCTTTTAAGAACCTCACCCTGACTCAGGGGGCCATAGAGGGAGCTTGAACTTCGCAACGCTTCCTCTGTGTAGAGCACTCTCCCTCAGCTACTGTGGCTTGCTGGTTTTTGTTGGAAATATTCTGCCGTTTCTATGTGTAGATTCTCTCAGTGATTCCAGTCAGCACACTGGGAGTAGTTATCCAAGTACCTCCTACCTGTCTGGGGCAGAACAGAGGTGATGTATGACATTTGCAAGGTCTCATCTTTCAATCTCAAATTCAAATAGACTAATTCTCTTTGGCTTTTAAAAGCTACTTAGCTGATTCTCTGGGCTTTCAAGCCACATGATACTGCTAGGAACAAATTCTTTCTTGACATGAACTCTGAGTTAATCTCAGCCATTCTGCCATCTTTGGGGTTCTACATCAGAAGTTTGGTGGTAGACTAGCAGAACTTTGAATTCCTCCATGGTCCATGCCCATATGGGTTAATCAGTATTTCTTGAATATACTTTCTATTTTTTCAGCATCACATACTACTCTTTTCTGCCTCCATTGGAACCTCCTTAAGGTTCAGCTAAAATAACAACTCCTGATAAATAACAAGGGCCAACTAAATAGCATAGGAAACTATATTCAATATCCTGTAATAACCTATAATAGAAAAGAATCTGAAAAAAATATACATGTAACTGAATCACTTTGCTGTACCCGAAACGAATATAACATCGTTAATCAGTTATACTTCAATAAAAACAGACAGCTCCTTCATGAGGCCTTTCCTGAGCTCCCTGACAAGGTGTACATTCTTCTCTGAATTTTCAAGTTGCTAAGTAAGGTTCACAGGATTGAAAGCAGGAGGAGAAGGGAACAACAGAGGATGAGATGGCTGGATGGCATCACCAACTCAATGGACATGAGTTTGAGCAAGCTCCAAGAGTTGGTGATGGGCAGGGACGCCTGGCGTGCTGCAGTCCATGGCGTTGCAAAGAGTCGGACACGACTGAGCGACTGAATTGAACTAAAGGTTCACAGGAACCACTGGGACGAAAACCGGTGCAGAGATCAGAGCTCTCATTTATCCTCTCTCTTCTAATCCATTCTAAAGATTTGAGCTTCCATTCTCTTTTCAGAGGAACAGGCACTGTGAAGTCAAGCAGTTCATGAGGCTCCATAAGCTTCATCCCGTGGCGGAGCTAGGCTGTGAACCAAGGCAGTGTGACTCAAAGGAAAAAGACACAGTCCTTTAGCCTTCAAACGTTTACAGTGGGTGGGTTCTAATGAAACGGAGATGATTTCCTTCCAGTCTTAGAATCCCAGACACATGTCATAGAACTGAATGCAATCAACAGTGGGTGCAGGAAAAGTTCTGGGCTGGGACCCTGCTGGACAAGGACACAGACGAGGCCAAGACTGAGCAGAGCGGTCTGAGCATGCGCCAGACAGGGAGGCGGGAGGGGCACTCTTCATGTCATCCTGAATCTCCTGCAGAGGGCGCTGTTGTGCATCCCGGCGCTTCAGAAGTGACCTCTAGGATTCCGCCTGTGGAGGTTATTGAATTCGCCTTTTGTTTTTGTTCATTACCATTAACGATTCTAATGCAAGATGCCATTTTGTGGCACGGACTCACTGTCTATTAAGAACTGTTCTGTGGAGACCTCAGCATACAAATAACCCTTTGGATATTTCCTTAGAACTTCCTTCCAAAGCCACAGATCATAACGGCAGCGATGAAACTGCTGAACTGAAGCCCGGTGGAATCATAGCCAAATGTTAGGATGGCATAGCAATCTCCACAAACATTTCTCTGGAGGTCTGGGAATGTTCAGAGTAACCCTCCATCTTAAACATTGTGTTTTTAAGCCAAATGGGTTTTCTGAGAACGAAGAGGTTTTAAGGGCTTCTCTGGAGATAAATGAGCATATAATCATCTGCTCTAGGGGGAAATGGTTCCAAATCGCTGGCATAAATCTGGGAAGTGGTTGCCTTAGAAACAACTAATGTTGTGTAACTCTCTTCCCTGGACAACTGTTTAGGGTCTCTATAATTTGCTCGCTTCTACACAAACCTTGAACCCTAGGTGAGAAATATTAATCTCTCTCTAGATGAGAATGATAACAAACAACCTTTCTCATTTGCTTAGATATTAAACACGTGGTGGGGACCCATCCTCTCCTTGAGCAGAATTGTGCTAATGTCCTGGAGAGGAGATCCGCCTTGGCAGGACCATCAAGGGTTTGATGACGTCGGTTCTGATGTGCTCAGAACTGGGAAGTTTCCTGGGATGCAGACGTTTCAGTGCTAAAGCTGGAATGGTTATTCACCACAGTAAGGGCATATGGAGCTCTCCAAGCAAGGATACCCAGCTCCATGCTTCTGGGCTCTGGACAGCGCCTCATGCTGCATTTTCAGTAGAGGACCATAGAACATTCTGAACTGTCCAAAGACTGTTCCTTCAAAGATCGTCCCATGGAGGAGTTATAGTAGAGAAACTGCTGAAAATATTACACTGGCAGCTACAATTTGGTGCTTGCCAAGGGCTTTCACCATCTACCTCTGCTGAGATTGAATCCTCTGCTGCTGCAGCTGCTGACCTTCGACATGCCCTGAGGGAGTTCCGCAGGAGACTGAGGCACTCTGTGCTCCAGGGAATCTGGTGGGACAGGTCTTTAGATATGTTGTCCCCTTCTCGTCCTGCATTCAGTCTTTCCCAGCATCAGGATCTTTTCAAATGAGTCTGTTCTTTGCATCAAGTGGCCAAAGTATTGGAGCTTCAGCTTCAGTATCTGTCCTTCCAATGAATATTCAGGACTGATTTCCTTTAGGACAGACTGGTTTATCTCCTTGCAGTCCAAGGGGCTCTCAAGAGTCTTCTCCAACACCACAGTTCAAAAGCATCAGTTCTTCTGCCCTCGGGTTTCTTTATAGTCCAACTCTCACATCCATACATGACCACTGGAAAAACCATAGCTTTGACTAGATGGACCTTTGTTGGCAAAGTAATGTCTCTGCTTTTTAATATGCTGTCTAGGTTGGTCATAGCTTTTCTTCCAAGGAGTAAGTGTCTTTTAATTTCATGGCTGCAATCACCATCTGCAGTGATTTTGGAGCCTCCCAAAATAAAGTCTGACACTGTTTCCATTGTTTCCCCTTCTATTTGCCATGAAGTGATGGGACTGGATACCATGATCTTAGTTTTCTGAATGTTGAGTTTTAAGCCAGTTTATCACTCTTCTCTTTCACCTTTCTGCCATAAGGGTGGTTTCATCTGCATATCTGAGGTTATTGATATTTCTCCTGGCAATCTTGACTCCAGCTTGTGCTTCAGCCAGTCTGGGATTTCACATGATGTACTCTGTATTTACGTTAAATAAGCAGGGTAACAAGATACTCTTTCCCAATTTGGAACCAGTCTGTTGTTCCATGTCCAATTCTAGCTGTTGCTTCTTGACCTGCATACAGATTTCTCAGGAGGTAGGTAAGGTGGTCTGGTATTCCCATCTCTTTAAGAATTTTCCACAGTTTGTTGTGATCCACACAGTCAAAGGCTTTGGCATAGTCAAAAAAGCAGAAGTAGATGTTTTTCTGGAACTCTCTTGCTTTTTCAATGATCCAGCAGATGTTGGCAATTTGATCTCTGGTTCCTCTGCCTTTTCTAAAACCAGCTTGAACATCTGGAAGTTCTCAGTTCATGTACTGTTGAAGCTTCACTTGGAGAATTTTGAGCACTACTTTGCTAGCATGTGAGATGAGTGCAATTTGTGGTAGTTTGAACATTCTTTGTTCAAACTACCACATTACCTTTCTTTGGGATTGGGATGAAAACTGACCTTTTCCTGTGGCCACTGCTGAGTTTTCCAAATTTGCTGGCATATTGAGTGCAGCACTTTCACAGCATCATCTTTCAGGATTTGAAATAGCTCAGCTGGAATCCCATCACCTCCACTGGCTTTGTTCGTAGCGATGCTTCCTAAGGCCCACTTGACTTCGCACTCCAGGATGCAGTTTTCATTTTGCCCCAGATAAAACCTACCTCGCAGCTCTCAGGTTGTGCATCTTTGTAGTCAACAACACACAGCCAGATCCAGTTCAGCTCATTCAATTTCACTCAATTTATCAAGCCTATATGAAATTTGTATAAATATGTGACACTGTACTAGAGGTGGGAGTACAGAAATGAATAAGGCCCAGTCTTGCTTCCTCCTAAGGGCTCTTAATCTAATGCAAGAGATGTAAGCAAAGGGGTACCTTTTAGTGTGGTGGACGCTGTAATAAAAGTGGCAGACAAGGTATAGGGGAGGCTATCAAAGTAGCCAACTACTTAAGGTCAAGAAAACTTCACAGAGGAGGTGATGCTCCATTGTAGAGCTGGAGGATGAGTAGGCATTTGCCAGTTAGACAGGAAGGAACAATTCAGATAGAAGCAAGAATATAGAGCAAAAGCACAGAGACAAGAAAGGACCTGCCAAGTGGGAACTTCATGGTATATTTACGGGACAGCGGGTATGGTTGGAAGACAGTATTTGAGATAGAAGGAATGGCAAGAGAGGAGGCTGGACCAAAAGCAAGAGACAGACCATGAATGGCATTGTATGTAATTATAGTAATCACTGCTTGGTGCCTAACCCACCTCTGTCTTCCACTTGGCTGATTTTGTGCTGGTGATTTGTCTTCCCCCACGTCACCGTGGGCTTCTTTGAGCCTATCACAGTGATCTAACTTCTCTTGTCTGTGGTTTAAAATTTGAACTGAGACAGTGTCTAGCTGTAGACGTGAGGACCTGTGCATCTGTTGAGATCTATATATAGAGAAAAGCCCTCTGCTCCTGTTGGAAGTTGTCACGTTTACGTTTGTGGCAGCCACCTTGTGACCATGAGGATAGCCGGCTTGAAGGCAAGCTGACTGGCTGAGGATATTAGATTAGAAAACGAGAAGTGCCTGAGGCCTTGGAGTCACTTTCTCTTAGAACATTTGTTATATGAGGTAAGACTTTTTCCTATTCTTCTAGACATTTTGAATGTTTATTACTGGTGCCTGAAAGCATTTACGGATATGGTATAACTTTATATGCTAAAAAGTTGAAACTTTTGGTGGCAGGAGAAATGGAATTATGTTGTTAAGGGTTTTAATTTAGAACATTGACTCCTATCTATGGGTAGCCATATTTCTTGCATGTATGTCCTTGATGAAGAAATTCATTTATTCATTCATTCAGCTACCATTTTTTTGAACTTTATACCAAGCACTACTCGAGACCCTTAGAGACAATGTCAAATAAGATATGCTATGCAGTCTTAGAAGATTTGCAATCTCTTAGGGGAGACTGACAAGTAAATTAACTTCACATGTCCTAGCTATTGCAAGAAGTGCTGCCACAAACATTGGGGTACATTTGTCTCATTCAATTATGATTTTCCCAGGGTATATGCCCGGTAGTCGGAGTGTTGGGTCATATGGTAGTCCTAACTTCCCAGGTAGCTCAGACAGTGAAGAATCGGCCTGCAATGCAGGAGACCTGGGTTCCAACACTGGGTCAGTAAGATCCACTAGAGAAAGAAATGGCAACCCACTCCAGTACTCTTTCCTGGAGAATTCTGTGGACACAGAATCCTGGTGGGCTACAGTCTATGGGGTCCCAGAGAGCAACTACCACACACACACACACACACACACACACACACACACACACAGAGTAGTTCTATTCCTAGTTTTTTAGGAAGTCTCCTTACTGTTCTCCATAGTGGCTGTATCAATTTACATTGCCACGAACCGTGCAAGAGGGTTCCCTTTTCTCCGTATCCTCTACGGCATTTATTGTTTGTAGATTATTTCATGATGGCCATTCTGACTGGTGTGTGGTAAGTCAGAAAGAGAAAGAGAAAGAGAAATACTGTATATTAACATGTGCATATGGAATCTAGAAAGATGGTACTGATGAACCTGTTTGCAGGGTAGCACTGGAGATGCAGACATAGAGAACAGACCTGTAGATACAGGAGGGAAAGGAGAGGCGGGACAAACGAAGAGAGTAGCATGGAAACATATTCACGAGCACAGTAAAATAGATGGCAAGTGGGAATTTGCTGTGTGGCACAGGGAACTCAACCCAGTGCTCTGTAATAGCCTGGAAGGGTGGGATGGGCGGGAGATGGGAGGGATTTCACAAGGGAGGGGACGTATGTATATATAAAAAATACGTGTATATGTATGGTTGAAAAAAATCAATACAAAAAATACGCATGACCAAAAGAAAAAAGAAAAACCCACTTCAGGGTATATTGTATTGAGTGCTTTGGTAAAGCTACACCCAGGGTACTGTAGTAGTACAAGAGGGCTCCCAGATCAGTCTGATCAAGTGCAGAATGCTTACTGAGGGGATGATACTTGGACTGAACCGACTGAAGACTCCTGAAGCTGTAACTTCAGCAGTCATCCAGAGCACTCCCTCTGGGCCCAGGCACACTCGCATCTTTGCCCCTCTTGTTTCTGCTGTGGTCCTTTGAACTTCAATCCATTTCTGGATGCCAGAGACCCGTCCTTGTGTGTGCCCTGCCTCAGCTCTCCTGGACATCGTTTCCAGCTCCTGTGTCTCGAACTGGCCAGTTCCTCTATTCCATCTCGCCCTTTTGTTTCTCACATGGTTACAGACTCTCTGCCCATGTGCTCTTATTGATTTGTGCCGGGAGCCAGCACGGGAGATCCCACCCATGACAAGGTCATGCAGGACTCGAGGGAATCCCTGGGCCATCCGACCCATGACAAGGTCATGCGGAAGAGTCCTGATGAGCAAGGTCTCAGGACTCGACGGACCCCCTGGACCTGCTCGAGCATCTACCCCCCCCCCCCCCCCCCCCCCGAACCAGAATCTGTCTGTCTTACTATTTCATGTCTTTCACCAGCTCTTCTGACATTAGCAGGGGGCTGTCCCTGACCAAAAGAGTTAACTTAGGGCTTTAGTTAATAAATCTCCTGGGCATGAAAGGAGTGTTTCAAACCCTCTGTTAGCATTCTAGCTTACTTGGCAGATTTATCCAGACTCTTGCAACATTGTTGAGCCTATGCAATGCTTGCTGCCAAGTTCTCACATCCCTTATCCATTGTGTTCCTGGGAGTGCATATAGTCAAGATGTAAAAAAAAAAAAAAAATAATAATAGCTTTAGCATTAGCAACATTAGACTTTGAGTTAATAAGTTCTTTCTTTGCTGTAACCTGCTGAATCTTTGCTCCATAAACATGTAACTTTGTACTTTAAGGGTGACATAGGCTAAGAATTTAAGAAGAAACACTTTAAGGAAAAATCATTGTTCTGGTGTTCTGGCTGACCAACATTTATCAAAAGGAGGTCATGGAATATCAACAGGCCTCCAAAATAGAAGATGATGTACAGAAAATAAGACTTTTGCAGGAAGGAACCTGATATTGATATAAGTTATTACTGATGGAATGTTGAGTTGACTCTGCATTTTTCACCTTGCTCTATGTACAACTCAGGGTATAAAAGCCCTGAAAAGAATAAAGTAAATGGGCCTCAGTCACCAAAAAAGCTTGGTCACCCCGTGTCTCTTTCTTTATCTCTTTATCTATCTTTCTTCATTCGCCGACATCGTCCATCCGGAGGATATCCCTGGACTCTGCTGAGGCTGGACCTCCACAGTCTTGATTTCACAGATTTGGGGTTTTGCCTGCTGCTCCGAGATATATGCATGCTCAAGAGGTCCCTGGCTCGTTATTTCCAGCTTGTCTGACTTCTCTCTACCCTTGCCCCTCAGATGGTCTCCATATGGGCCATGGCATTTGCCGCCAGAGAACATGGGTTCAGTGTACTAATAATGGCTGTGGGCTTCACCATATAATCATTTTGAGACTTCTGTAAAAGGTCAGATTGGTTTAGAAAACTTTGGAGAAGGTAAAAATTAGGTAGGAGATAATTTCCATTTTTCTTTCTTGGCATCATTTCATGGCGGGGGCGGGGGTGGTGGTCTCAAGACTTTGCAAACATATGGAAAAACTGTATATGCACAGCAGTATAACTTCCCATTTACATAATTATTTGCATTATGAATGATGCTGCTTAGTGTGGGAAGAATATTAACAACCCATTTAACATTATGTAAAAGGCCTTTCTCTAGAGGGTGAAAAGGAAAGAAGGTTCTCTGGCTCATGCAATTTTCCTGAGAATTGATTAAGTGCATCAGCCCCAGTGGGGCAGGGAATTTGGAAAGGTAGAATAGTTTTTCTAATGGTACCCTGTAGGTTTAAACAGCTTAATGTTTACCCTCTAAGGTCATTGCACTTGCAATTCACTAGGTAGAAGGGCTTTAAGTAAACAGCAGAGATAAAAAGTAGACGTGCTACTTTTTAAAAATGAGAGATGGCACACATTAAGCTGCTCTCAAATACTGCATAGATTTTCAAAAAGAATAATAACTATTGAACTTATAAAAACAATAGAGCTCATTATAAGGAAATCAAGCAACACAAAAAGGTGTGAAGAAGAAAAAAAAAAAAGTCACTCCACATCCCATTACAGAGAAACTATCGTTGTTAACAATTGCAAACATCATCCCAGGTCTCTCACTGGGATGGCATTGCCTCTGTTCAGAATGCATGCCTTAAAGCCTTCCACAACTCCCGTTTCCTGGTTTCATTAAAGACAAGAAAGGTGATTTTCACTAACAGTCTAATTAGTTTGGTTATGTATGGGTTTTGCATATACAGTGCTGTAAAAATGGCCCTTCTTACATATCTTCGTCCAGAGTATGCAGCTCTTCTTTTTTTTAATTGAAGTGTAGTTGATTCACAAGGGGCTTCCCTGGTGGCTCAGATGGTAAAGAATCTACCTGCAATATGGGAGACCCAGGTTTAATCCCTGGGTTGGGAAGATCCCCAGGAGAAGGGACTGGCTATCCACTCCAGTATTCTTGCTTGGAGAGTCTCATGGACAGAGGAACCTGACTGGCTATAGTTCATGGGATCGCAAAGAGTCAGACGTGACTAACACTTCCATTTCGATTCACTTAGTTTCAGGTATACAGAAAGGGTTTTAGCTATATATATATACACACATACATATATGGACATTCTTTTCCAGATTTTTTTCCATTGTAGGTTATTATAAAATACTGAATATAGCTGCCTGTGCTATACAGTAGGTCCTTGTTGTTTTTCTATTTTACATGCAGTAGTGTGTATCTTTCGGAGAAGGCAATGGCACCCCACTCCAGTACTCTAGCCTGGAAAATCCCATGGATGGAGGAGCTTGGTAGGCTGCAGTCCACGGGGTTGCTCAGAGTCAGACATGACTGAGCGACTTCACTTTCACTTTTCACTTTCCTGCATTGGAGAAGGAAATGGCAACCCACTCCAGTGTTCTTGCCTGGAGAATCCCAGGGACGGCGGAGCCTGGTGGGCTGCCGTCTATGGGGTCGCACAGCATTGGACACGACTGAAGTGACTTAGCAGCAGCAGCAGCAGCAGCAGCAGTGTGTATCTGTTAATTCCAAACTCCTAATTTATACCCCCTCCATTTCTTCTGACTGGGAAAAATTCAAGTAACTTTAAAACACTTTAATTATGAAATGAAAATGTGCGGGTTCAGAGTTGCACTGAGGTATTATTCTCCATGGTTTATACTAATTGGTTCATCCCCAGACTCCCATTTTGGGGAGCCACTCATTTTTATCAAATATTACTAAGCATTTCATAACTGCAAGGATCTATGCAAATCCTAGTAAAAGACATAAAAATGTCTTTCTTACATTCTAAGATTTATAATTTAGGGACAAAGAGAAGGCATTCATTCATTCATTCATTTTACTAGTCATTTGAGGAGCGCCTGGTTTCTGGCAGTGTGCCAGATGCTAGAGCTAGAAAGAAAATAGATAAAGATGTAGTCTCTGCCCCTAAGGAACTCACAGGCCAGTGGGGAAGATAAACACATGGACAAATAGTAATTGCATCATATGCCATGTGCCTCTGATATGTATGTAAATAACAGCAACCACAAGAATTGGCATCTGTCAAGTCGTTTATGAGAAATGCAATTAGTCTGTGAACATCACTTAGGAAGGAAGGAGTGAGCTCTCCCTAAGTGATCCCATTTGAGGTCTTCATGGAGGAGAAATACTGGAGCTGGTCCTTTCTTTCTTTTGGGGAGCTGTATTGGGTCTTCATTGCTACCTGCAGGCTTTCTCTAGTTGTCGCCAGTGGGGGCTACTGTCTAGTTCCGGTGTTCACCTTCTCATTGCGGTAGCCTCTCTTGTTGTGGAGCGTGCACTCTGGGGCTCATGGGCTTCAGTAGCTGTGGCGTACAGGCTCGGGAATTGTGGCTCATGAACTCTAGAGCACGGGCTCAGTAATTGTGGTGCACAGGTTTCGTGGCCCCGTGGTATATAGGATCTTTCTGGGATCGGGGATCGGGCCCATGACACCTGCATTGGCAGGCAGATTCTTAATCACTGGGCCACCAGGTTCTTAGTGGAATTGCAGCCTTTTAATTGGCAGAGATGAATGGAGACTCCTCTCAGAGAAGGCAAGGCCACTCTAAACCAGAGCACAGAGATGGGCAGGAAGGGAGAGAGACAGAGCAGGGCAAGTCATGTGGAGAGTGGGCGCTGAGGGTTGATTTTTACAGCAGTTAAGATATGGTGGTTGAAATGTAAGTTAGGGTGAGACTGATAATGAAAAGATTTGTTTTTTTTTCCTTGCTCAGGAGGAAGTGACTGCAGGTTGCAGTGAGCGCAGTGACATGTTTGAACCAAGGTTTTTGGTGGATTGAATGCTATCCATAATCAGGATGAATTAAAAGAAGAGAAATGCAGAGGAACTAAAATCTATGCAACACCTGGTATGTACCAGGCTCTGTGAAGTTACCACACTTCAGTCCTCAGGGATATACCCCTAGGCAGGCACTTTTAATTTCCATTTTTAAGGTTAAGGAAACTGAAGCTTGGCAGAATCTAGCTTTGCTATGATAGAACAACCTGTTGAGATTATTTCATCAAGTGTCACTGAACGTTTTTAAATCTTGATGGTGATTAAGAATCAACGTGGATGACAGCTGGTGGCTCTTGGTTTCTACAGTATGAGACAGCAGCGTGACAAAAGCCTGCAACAGCCATAGGGGTGATGGTTGATCTGGGGGTTGGCATCTTCAGGCAGCACTTGGGAGGTTGAATTTGGTTTTGAAGGACACACTGCGGAAGGGACAGGAATGAATTTGGGCACATTCCGAGGAGAGCAACGAAGCCCAGAAAGTGCCTGGAAATCTTGAGGTGCTGGAAATGCTGCATTCACTCAGAGGAAAGAGCTTGACACGGCACATGACTTCTGGAATCACACCACGTGCATGCTGTTCCAGGGAGATAAAGACCAATGGGCGCAGCAACTGAGTTCTGTAGAAGGAATATCTTTCTAACAATGATGAAATGGGCTGCTTTGAGAGGTAATGAGCTCCCTAAGATCAGAAACGTTCAAGTATATGCCTTTTGTGACCCTCTAAACAAAGATTCTGTGATTTTGTGATTTCCTAGAATCTTGCAGGTGGTCTCTTTATACAAGTACATGCACAGTCACATCCAACAGTTGTGATCGATGCCTCTTTCCTTTCCTCAGAGTCTCTTTTCAACCCAATCTAAGCTGGCTTCTGTCCCAACCACCCCATAGAGATGACCTCTGTCAAGTTGCTAGTACCTCTCTGTCGTCAGATGGAACCTTCTCTGCCCCTAAGCTCTTTAGGAGCATTTGGCAAACACAACGATGACTCCTACTTTCTGGAAGCAGCTCCTTCTCTAGGTTTCAATGACCTCATTCTAGCCCAGGGGTTTTCTTCTTACTCACTGACCTTCATCTCAGTCTCCTTTGCTAGTTCTTCCTTCTCCCCTCAAGTTCTAAATGTTGGAGTTCCCCAGGGCTCTTCTTAGTATTCCCTTCTCTAACTCTATTAACTCTTTGTGCTGGTTTTAAAACTTGTCTGAGGTTTCCTTGACTCTCCTCCCTCTGGAGGTGGGAGTCTATGTCTCCTTCCTGTGAATCTGGGTTGAACTGGTGACTCATTCATAATGCAGCAGTGAAGATTGATACTGATGGAGGTCTTGGCTTGCCCAGGATATAGAAATTGACTAGAGGCCAGACAAGAAATTCAGGCAAGACCTTATTAGGGCCCTTGCTACAGCAGCTGGTAGTGAGAACAAACAGCAGAATGCCTGGCTTGCTCACTCCCTGGCTAGCTTGTTCTTTATATGAACAAGTGAGGGTTGGGATGGGGGTAGGGGTGTGTTCCAGGGTGAGAGTGCCCCTTAGGTAGTGTTCTGTGTAGGGGGCATGCACAGCACCCTGATTTTGCTCTGGACCCACTGGTTTTGCTCTCAACCCGCTGGTTTTGCTCCAGGCTCTTCAAAATTGGCAGTTGGGGATTTTTTGTTTGTTTATTTGTTTTGTATCTTTTGTCCAGAATTTACCCTAACTGCTCATGAAAGCAGTTATTTTTGGTCCCATACATCTTTGTGTTTTGAGACTGATGCTGAAGCTGAAGCTCCAATACTTTGGCCACCTGATGTGGTGAACCTGCTCATTGGAAAAGACCCTGATGCTGGGGAAGATTGAAGGCAGGAGGAGACGGGGATGATAGAGGATGAGATGGTTAAATAGCATCACTGACTCAATGGACTGGAGTCTGATCAAGCTCTAGGAGATGGTGAAGGACAGGGAAGCCTGGCGTGCTGCTGTCCACAGGGCTGCAAAGAGCAGGAGAAGACTTAACGATCACAACAGCAACGCTCGAGGAGAGGGATGTTCAGGGGCAAGCACTGCAGTCCTGCAGTAAAGGATCCCGAGCCCCAGCCTGTCTCAAGATGACTCCTAAGACCAGAGGCTCGGTCAGAGAAGGCGTGAAGCTTCCACTTGGATCTCCTGGAATACTGGTCTTTGGAGTCCTAAGCTGCCAGGACTGAGGAGGCCCCACTGGGAGAAAGTCCAGTTCTCTAGAGAGGTAACAGGCCACCTGGGGATCCAGGCGCTGTGTAGTATGTAGCTGTATTATCTTTGCGGGATTCACTTTTGAATAATTTCCATGTCTCAAGTCCAGACACCTTGTGGAACTTGATTTAACAATTCAGCAAATTCATAGATTGGATTTAATGGGCTGACTCTTTCCAGCCTTGCCCCGTTCACGTTGCAGCTTCAGCAAAATCAATCTCTATTGATAGAATTACCAGAGATTTTCTAATACCCAACTTCCATGATTAAGCTTATGACAATAACTAACAGTTATATGGTACTTACAGGGTTGCAGAGACTGTTTCAAACACTTGCAATGTTTAAGCTCATTTAATAAGCATGATATTCCCATCCTGCAGATGGGCAAAGTGAAGCACAGAGAGGCTGAGTCACCCAAGGTCGCCCAGATAGCAAGTGACATAGTTGGAGTTTACATCATAGTCTAACTTTAAAGTCCTTGCTCTTAACTAGTGAACACTCCTGCCACTCATAGTGTATAAACCATAGTGCAAAATCCTTCCCTCACTGCTCACTCAACACAGGAATAATCTGGTTGCTAGATTCAAGCAAACTTTACAGTATTTTTTCCAAGGTTTGCGGAACTTGCAGTCTCTTGATGTGTTTATTACCTTCATTAATTGCATTTCTACCATTTTAGGGACTGTGTTTCAATTATCTCAGGCTGAGAGAGGAGAAATGTTGAAATACAAGAAGAAACATTCTCTGAAGCACTCTTGGCAAGCCAGTGCTTTGCCCAAGGAACAGATCTTGTCTCAAAGTATCTCTCAGATCTGCCCTGGTCTGAAGTCATGGGAGGGCTTTCAGAAGCTGTTCTGGCTTTTTGGCAGGAAAAGAGCTACTATTAGTTTGAAAGTGAAAGTGAAAGTGAAATCGGTCAGTCGTGTCCGACTCTTTGCGACCCCATGGACTGTAGCGTACCAAGCTCCTCCATCTGTGGGATTCTCCAGGCAAGAACACTGGAGTGGGTTGCCATTTTAGATCTGACCTAAAAACCTTCCCTTGCTCCAGAGATGCTGTTGACTCAGTGACACTTCCTGTGTTATGCCTGGAGCACTCCCCTGGGCTGTCAGTACAGGCTCCTACTGTCTAAGGGCTTCATTCTCCGTCTGCAAGGAGCTATACCCATCTCTTGGATTCCCCCGGCCCATCTCACCCCCAGTGCAAACGTCTCTCCACACACGTGTTGAGATTCAGCCTGTTGTTTTCCAGCAAAGAAGTTCCTCCAGCCCTGAGGATGATGATCAAATGGCAGACAGCGGGGACAGCGCCTGGAGCCAAGTCTTGAGATGAGATAAACATCACCCAGCTTCCTGTTCCTTCCCTTCTGAGAAGGAAGAGCAAGATCTGGAAATCCAGGAGGAAATCCAGGAGGAAACAAGGGGCCACATAGAGATGGTTTATTGAAAATCATTCAGGGTGCCGCTGGGAGGACCGTCGTTAGTGCTCCCTCTGCAGGGAACCGGCCTCTCCTGCCAGCTGAGCACAAGGGACCTGAGCCCTGACCACCACTGTTTGGTGCATGCCATTTCTATGTAGGAAGTACACTGGGTTTTTGTTGTTGCTGTTGCTGTTGAAGCTGAAGACTCACCTGAACAAATAGCAGATGCTGATGAATATTAATTTGTGCTCAGATGAATGCTTCCAAGTGTCAATTTAATTTCTGTTTTACTATTCAGCTCCTGATTGTAATGAGCTACTTGAGGATGTGGAGTCACGCACACACCTGGCCTGGGGATGGGGCTGGAGTCTCCAGGGAGCGGAGCCTGGGTCCTCGGGCTTTTATCTCTGTTACAGGACCATGCTGGTGAGCCCAGGTGGCCCCTGAAAGTCACCCAGCTGTGCGCTGGCCCAGTGGAGAGCTGGCACCTCCCCACGGAGGGGAAGGCACACACACCTCAAACCACCTTCGGGGGTGACCAGGAGCTGAGCCAGAGCCCATGCTGGGGTTCCAGGCTCTGGGCTGCAGCGAGAGCCCTTCACAGCCTCCTTTTACCCTGCCTCGGTCCATGTCTGTTGCTGAATGTTCAGATGCCTGAGAAACTGAATTCTAATTTTACCCTTACAGGTCCACGTAGGGAGGGGAGGTGAGCCTGCCTTTGGAGTCGGGCTTCCATGGATGTACTGTGCTAAGTTGCTCCAGGCCTGTCTGGTTCTGTTAGACTCTGTGGACTGCAGCTTGCCAGGCTCCTCTGTCCGTGGGGAGTCGGATGTATCAGGGTATGAATCCCAGCCCTGGATCTCACCAGCTTCGGCGTATTTCTTGACCTTTCTGAGCCTCTGCTCCCCCCTTGTAAACACAGCCACTGAGAAGATTAAACAAGGGGCCCAGTTTCCATGCTTAGCAAGGGCCTGGCACAAAGCCCCACACAATAGATGAAGCCCCCTTTCCCTTTCCTTCAGAAGAATAAACCCGTTCTTGAATAATGTAAAAATTAAGCTTCAGTTTAATTATTGAGTTTTCAAATACCTCTCTGTCATAAATGCTTCTCTGTGTTTTCTGATTTCCTAGTTCTCTGTGTGTCTTATTAGTAATCTGGTAAGGAAACATGACCTATGTTTCTATTTTGAGTTTTCTGCCAGAATAATGTGAATGCAATGACTTTTTTTTAAAGGACACAAATGACACCCTATTCTATATTTGTCTTGTTCCTCAGAAGAATGGATTTGTCCCTCATAGAAAATCACTTTTGAAAAAAAGAAAATAAAATAACAAAAAAAAATAAAGAAAATAACCTTCTGCAGCCCATCCTCTGCCTCTGCAGCCCATGCTCTGCCTCTGCAGCCCATCCTCTGCCTCTGCAGCCCATGCTCTGCCTCTGCAGCCCATCCTCTGCCTCTGCAGCCCATGCTCTGCCTCTGCAGCCCATGCTCTGGGGCCTGCTTTACTGTTTTCCCTTGTTTCTCCTCCCAGCTTGCCCGCCGTCATCCCTCAGACACTCTGGGTGTTGGCGCTTCACTGAGGGCAGTGAGGAGACTCCCAAGCAGAGCCTGCATACAGGGCTGCAAAGGCCAGTTGTCCTCTGGCTGAAACTTGACAGTGAGCGAGACTCCGCACACACTGTGAGTCTCCACCTCCCTCCTGATCTCTTGCTAAACTTAGATGTTATGTGTTTCCTAGGACCGCATATAAGCCGAGTAAATCATGCAAAATGCCAGGCTGAATGACTCACTAGCTGGAGTCAAGATGGCTAGGAGAAATATCAATAACCTTGTATATGCAGAGGATACCACTAAAATGGCAGAAAATGAAGAGGAACTAAAGAGCCTCTTGATGAGGGTAAGAGAGGAGAGTCAAAAAGCTGGCTTAAAATTCAACATTCAGAAAACGAAGATCATGGCATCCAGTCCCATCACTTCATGGCAAATAGATGGGGGGAAAGTGGAAACAGAGACAGATTTTATTTTCTTGGGCTCCAAAATCACTGCAGATGGTGACTGCAGCCATGAAATTAAAAGACCCTTGCTCCTTGGCAGAAAAGCTCTGACAAACCTAGACAGCGTATTAAAAGGCAGAGACATCACTTTGCTAACTAAGGTCCATATAGTCAAAGCTTTCTCCATAGTTATGTATGGATGTGAGAGTTGGACCATAAAGAAGGCTAAGCACTGAAGAATTGATGGTTTCAAACTGTGGTGCTGGAGAAGACTCTTGAGAGTCCCTTGGACTGCAAGGAGATCAAACCAATCAACCTTAAAGGAAATCAACTCTGAATATTCCTTGGAAAGACTGATGCTGAAGCTGAAGTTGAAATACTTTGGCCACCTGATGCCAAGGGCTGACTCATCAGAAAAGACCCTGATGCTGGGAAAGATTGAGGGCAAGAGGAGAAGGGGGTGACAGAGGATGAGATGATTGGATGGCATCATCGACTCAATGGACATGAGCTTGAGCAGACTCTGTGAGATGGTGAAGGACAGGGAAGCCTGGCGTGCTGCAGCTCATGGGGCCGCAGAGAGTCAGACACAGCTGAGCCACTGAACGGCAACACCAGGACTGCATAGTAAATACCTGAAACTGGTTGGCTTATAACATCAGAAACTTATTGTTTCACAGTTCCAGAAGCCAGATGCCCCAAACCAAGCTGCTGGGAGGGTCATGCTCCCCTCAAGTCTGTGGAAGAGACTGCAGCCCTAGCTTGTGGTGGTGACCACCCACTCTTGGGGTTCCGTGGCTTCCGGCAGCGGAACTCCAGTCTCTCCTGTCTTCACATGGCACACTCCCTGTGTCTTCACACTTTCTTTCTGTGCATGTCTGTGCCCCGATTTCCCCTTTTTACAAGGATATCAGTCATATTGGAGTAGGTCCCACCTTCATGATCTGATCTTAAATTGTTAAATCTATAAAGACCTCATTTCCAAATAAGGTCACAATCTGAGGTACTTATCTCTTTTGGGGGAGTGAGTGAGTGAGTGAGTGAGTGAAGTTGCTCAGTCGTATCCGACTCTTTGCAACCCCATGGACTGCAGCCTCCCAGGCTTCTCTGTCCATGGGATTTTCCAGGCAAGAGTACTGGAGTGGGGTGCCATTGCCTTCTCCAGGGGATGAGGGTACATAATTCAATTCATGACACAGGTAAATTACCTCTCATTTTTCCCTTCTTGGAACTCGAGTGAATTCTTTTGGATTTTACCTCCATTTCAACCAAAACCACAAAACCCTTCACAATTTGGCCTTATCATTTGCCCAGACTGGAACGTGTTTTTTTAAACTGAAGTATAGCTGCTTTATAATGTTGTATTAGTGTCAGGTGTATGGCAAAGTGATTTTATTATATGTGTGTGTGTATATATTCTTTTTCAGACTTTTTTCCATTATAGAATATTATAAGATATTGAGTATAGTTACCTGTGTTAAGCAGTAGTTTCTTATTGTTCATTTTATATATATACATATATAGTAGTGTGTATCTGTTAATCCCAAACTCCTAGTTTGTCCTTCTTTTGGAACCTTTATATCTATCATCTTGTTGACTTTTCAAACATCCCAGAAAGGTTGGTATCTTTATTTTTGTTTTACACAAAAGAAAATGAAAACCCAAGTGAATTAAGACTCTCTCCGTGTGAAAGCTCAGTGTTCGAGCGGAGGCCTTCGGACTTCGAGTCTGTTGCATCGGGTCAAAACTGTGTTGACTCAGAGACAGCCTTTACTTTCTATTCGACTGTGTATCTCTACCCTTGGCTCTAAGGAACACCGCGCCCTTGATCACTCCCATTCTCTGTGCTTGTCTGTTTCAGTGACTTTGGCCCCTGTGCTCACAGGCAGACCCAGACCAGCAGCATCTGTTCTTTCTGGCCACTTTCTCTTTTGTCCTGTCCTGTTTCCTTTGAAGGATTTCTCTCTTCCCTGTCTTCTCCTTTCTGCCTCACTCTCTCCGTTGTCTTAATTCTTTACGCCCTGTGGCATCCTGACACGTGGTGTCGTTCATCCACACCTAAACTGAGCTGGCCGTCTCTACACTCTACCTTTCTACATTTTGGACATCAACACAGTTCCTTACCGCTCCTTCTTGACATGCCTCTGTCTCTTTCAAAGCAACACTCATAGCTTCTGATGTGTTTTAAACAGCCTTGAGACATCACTTCATGCTGGAATGCAGCCCAGCTCCCCACCTCTGTTGCTTCTTCCAAACACGACCCTGGTCCCCCGGGGGATGCTGCGTGTTCTTTCCCCAGATGGAGAGGTGGCCTCCTGCTAATGTTATTGTTTGGTGTTTTTTCAACAAAACTTAAGGAGTGTAGCTGTCTGATTGCTCTCCTGATGAGCTTAGGGCCCTCCCCTGGAGAGCTACTTGAAGTCTATGAAAGAGTACCAGCCTCATAGGTCTGCCGATTAGGATGGCTACTCGAGCTACACTAAGAAGATATAATCCAGCCATTTAAAAAAAAACCCTCCAGAAAAGGAGACTGAGTTACTCCCTTGGTAAAATTAAAAACTACCCTCAGTTTCAGAGCTCATTTTCTTCCGTCTGTATTATACTGCCCCATGTCCTGAGTGGCCTGATTTTATTTATAACTTTTTAGGTACTATTTATATGCTGGAAAATGTCAAATCTAGTTCCCTCTTCTTGGTGCCTTCCCCAAGCTCCAGATCTCTGTTTTTAGTGATCTGCCACCCACCTGGATAACTTGCTAGCACCTCACCCTGAAATGTCGCCTATCGTGGCTAAGTGTCCCCTCCCTCGTGTGGTCTGCATTCCCTGTCAACTGCAGCTGTATTCTCTGCCTCCCAAGCTGTGCCTCCTCATCCTGGTTCTGTACTCATCAGTATATCTCAGTGTATCTGTCTTCTGCGGATCCTTGTCCTCAACATCTCTCACCGAACTGGCCTTTTCCTCCAATCTCTCTTCATCCCAATCCAAACAGACTCCTTTCGAAAGAGTCAAGTTGACCATGGGGCTGTCTTGGTTTGAAATTACTGCTGACTTCTCACTGCTTAGGATATATCTCTAAACCCCATACATTGATCCTCCAGACTTTCACTAATCTGGCTATGACCTACTTTTCATCTGTCAAGCTCTGTCTCTCAACTGTCTCCTCACCCCAAGCACCCCAGACTTCTGCGTGATGGAGCTTCTCACTGTGTCTTGGGGGCAACATAGTCTTTCATGCCTCGGTACTTCTGCATGTGCTCTTTCCCCCAGCTTGGGATACTCTTTCACCCCTTCTTACCTGAGAAATTCCTTCTCACCTTAGTGAGTGAGTGGGTGAAAATCTGTTGGTTGTGTTTGACTCTTTGCAACCTCATGGACTATAGCCTGCCAGGCTCCTTTGTCCATGGGATTCTCCAAACAAAACAGCAATTTCGCAGGTGGGGCTGGTGGCAGTCTCCCCCATGGTACCTTGTATGTGGTTGAACAATACCACTCTAAGCTTTATAATGGGCTTCCTTGGTATTTCAGCGGTAAAGAACCCTACTATCAATGCAGGAGACCTGGGTTCCATCCCTGGGTTGGGAAGATCTCCTAGAAGAAGAAATGGCAACCGACTCCAGTATTGTTACCTGGGAAACATCATGGACAGAGGGGCTTTGTGGGCTACAGTCCATGGGGTCACAAAAGAGTTGGCCGTGACTGAGAGACTAAACAGCAACAGCAAAGCTTTGTAACAATCTGTATCTTCTCACTTGCCTTCTCCATCAGACTGTGAACTCCCCAGCATGTGAGGGCAATGTTTGGCATTCCATGGGAAAAGCCACAAGTGTCTTTGAATGATGGAAAACTTCATAACATCTGACTCAACCCTATGTCTTTTTATCTCTTTCCCTTCTTTCTTGCTTTCCCTTTCTCCATAGAGAAGGAGCTGATGGATGATCAAAATCCACATTTTATAAGATTTCATAAATAAATATGGGGCTTTCCAGATGACGCAAATGGTAAAGAATCCACCTGCCAATGCAGGAAATGAAACTGATGCAGGTTTAATCCCTGCGTCGGGAAGATCCCCTGGTGTAGGAAATGGCAACCCTCTCCAGTATTCTTGCCTGGGAAATCCCATGGACAGGGAAGTCTGGTGGGCTACAGTCCATGGAGTCGCAGAGAGTTGGACACGACTGAGCACTTGTCAGCAGCAGCATAAATAAATGTATAGATAAATAAACTTTGTTTAAAAAAAAATCAGCACTGGGATAAAGTTACAGATGTGGTTAGTACATCGTACAGTCATCAGAGCATGGCTTCAGGACTTGTTCTGAGCTCACCGGCAGCCTGAACAAAAACTACAAGATTAGCTTACACACTTATTGGCGTCCATATAGTAAAATCTTGCTTTGTAGAAGAACAAATAACTCTAAGTCTTGAGACCCAAGGTAAATTTCTCATAAGGGCACCATGTAACCAGAGAATCCCACCGTTCTCCCTTCTGATAACCTGCTAGCACATGGCAAGAGGATTCCTGGCTGAGCTGAAGGAGTGGAGTGTAACACTTACCCAGTGTCTACGTTAGTGAGCATTCATTAGGAAAATGCGAGCCTGCTTCCTCTTGGTCTGTGCCTGATGAACAGGGAAAGGCAAAGCAGTGGGAGAGGCAACACCCCACCCTGGGATTAAGCGCTCTGACACTCACTGACTCATTCATTTGTGCACTCATTTATGAGGCAGCCATTCTTAATTGAATGCCTATTTTCTATAAGGCCTTAAGGGAGATTTACCCTCCATCTCCTGCTGTGCCGCCGCTCCCTTCTGAAGTCTGGCTGGATGGTACATTGTTGTGTATCAGCTCTTTCAATCAGAGGCCAGAGGCTACATCTGCCTAAATTGCTTTATACGGGATTCGATGCTGGAGCTGGAGGTTTCTGGGTGGCAGCTAATGGTTGTCATAGGGAGGAATAAAAAGGGCTCTTGGATGTGCTTCTTTTTAAGCGTCCAGGGAACATTTTCTGGCTCTGGAAAGATGGGTTTCACAGAGTAATTTTAGCCATTATCGACTGAGAATAAAAGCTACTTTAGGAAATTAAATTAGCCAGTCTTCCCTCCCAGATTCATTTTTCCTCCTTTCACATGGTGGAAGCCATCTCTATTTAGTGTGCCATGCAACCTCTCCTACCTCATCGTTCAAATCATTTAGTAAAATAAAAAGGCTTTAAAAACGAAGGATGCAAATATAAACACTAGTGCAATTAAGATCTCAACTCCATTACATTAATATAACTACTTTGCGTGGAGTTTATTACGATGCACATCAGGGTTTTAATGTTTTCTCCAGTTTAGTGCCATTCTTAGTTAGAAGGAAACATCGTGCTATATAGGAAACAGTTGCTTCTTGGGTTGGAAAAGAGTTTGAATAGGATTCCATTGTGATTAATTAAGCTCACACATGATAACGTAGAAAGAACCAAACAGTTGTTCTTCAAGTTGACAGCGTAGTTGGTGAACAAAAAAGATTTATAACACTAAATTTAAATTTTCCTGATGTAATAATATATTATGGAAATTACTCATCCTTTTTTTGTTTTTTGCTGGAAATGTGGTGAGCCTTTATATTTTGTTTTGTTTTTGTTTTCTCCATGCATAAAACCAGAGGCACACACAAGAATGAAGGAAATGCGAGAAAAGTCGGCTTAATGAGCAAGATAAGCCTTTATTTTCTCTCCATTACCCTCAAATTATTTCCCACAAACATTTTATCTGACAATTCTTCTTTAGAGTCAGCTCTAAATGTGTGCTACCTTCGTGAAGAAGGGCTAGATGTCTTTATCCTTGGATAACCAACAGCCCCCTTCCTGGAAATCATTCTCCAAACTGAAAAGCATCTCCCCTCTCCTCTCAGCACATATGCTGACCTAACCCAGGCTCTCCTCCGCTCAGCACGTCTTTCAGGAAAACCCATTGTCAGTCCTTAGCATATGAGGCAAACTGCATCAGTGACATCAGAAACCTGTAACTAACAGGTCTGCAAAGAGAATACAGTAAGTTCCCTACATACGAACCTTCAAGGTGTGAACTTTCAAAGATGGGAATATGCGTTCCCTCAACGTGAGTCACGAGTGAAATTGCAGTTTGCCCTCCATCTCCTATTGCTGATGATCCTTCGACTCTACCATCTCCCACTTCCTCTCCCAGCTACAGTCACTAGCTCTTCTTGCCTGTTCGCTCAATGCCAGCTCCTATGAGCCAGCTGTCGTACCGTACTACTGCATTTTTCAAAGTATTGTACTGTAAGACTAAAATAAAAAAAAAAATTGTACTTGTTTTTATGTATTACTTCTGTGAAAAGGATTATAAACCTATTACAGGACAGGCCTTCCCTGATGGCTCAAATTGTAAAGAATCTCTCTGCAGTGCAGGATACCCAGGTTCGATCTTTGGGTCGGGAAGATCCCCTGGAGAAAGGAAAGACTCCAGTATTCCTGCCTGGACAGAAGAGCCTGGTGGGCTACAGTCCATGGGGTCACCAAGTGGGCACGCCTGAGGGACGAACACTTTTACCGTGTAGCCAATTGTGTTAGTTGATACCCAGGCTAACTTCGGTGGACCTGGGGACCAACTGCACTGATGAACATACTTGCAGAATGGGACTCATTTGTATGTAAGGGGCTTACTGTATCTGCTTTGAAAAATGTTGCCGCTAGGCGACGTCTATATTTTGTCTTTGGCTTGTCTTTCCATCTTCTCATCTCTTTCTTTGCATCTGTGTCTCCCTGTGTGTCTGTCCATCCCACCTCAGTCAGTCTGTCCAGTTTGTCTCCCTCATGCCCACTCATTTTGGCCTCCTTCTCTCCCGGCTCTCTCTGCTCTCCACCTTCCTCTCCTCTAAAATTCTGAGTCTCCGGGTTGCAATCAAGACCTTTAAAACCAAATCAGGAGTGATGGTGCATGTCTCTGGAAAGTGTCTTCTGTTAACTGGCCAGACTCAGGAACAGTGATGAGTGAGTAATGACAGCTCCCCAGGGTCAGCTTGGGGAGCACATTCGAAGGCTTTCCGTGGTTGAGAAATGCACTGATTTCTCGTCTGCTGGAAAGGTGTTTCCCAGGCTGCAGCTGGATCCACAGGACACTCACAGATTCCCCTCTGGGCACCACCCTGTGTCCAGGCTGTGCTGGGGAACTCGCAGTGACCCCCACCAGCAGACCCTGCTGGAGAGGAGAGGGAGTCTAAGCTGGATATGGACATACCTCGAACCTTCCCTTGTCTTCAGGAGGCGCCAAAGGAATGTTTCCCCTTTCACCTCGCCTCCATTTGGGAAAAGGGGCTTCCCTGGTGGCTCAGATGGTAAAGAACCCGCCTGCGATGCAGGAGACCTGGTTCGATCCCTGGGTCAGGAAGATCCCCTGGAGGAGGGCATGGAACCCACTCCAGTATTCTTGGCTGGAGAATCCCATGGACAGAGAAGCCTGGCGGGCTATGGTCCATTGGGTTTGCAAAGAGTTGGACACGACTGAACGACTAACACACACACACACACACACACACACACACACACACACACACACGTATTTGGGAAGAAAGCTGACTTCTCACAGGAGACCGGCAGCTTTTATAAAGGAGCCCAACGGACTAAGACACAGTCATCATCCCCGTTTGCTCAAGATGTGTCAGCTTGAGAAGCAGAATTACTAAATCATTCCATAAATCCAAAGAGATGAAACATGATGGAAGCCTTAATGACCTGGCAACCTTGATGGTCCCTTTCTGTGCTTGTGATAACGTCCAGAACAGACGAATAGCAGACGCCCACGGACCAACTGCCGCCCCCTCTGCAACCTCCTAGACCTTGTTTTTAAGACAGTTAAAATGATTGATTTTTTACAAAGTAAAACTTAAACCCATGTTTCAGCTTCCTCCCTCAATGAAGAATAGAGAAAAGGAGTTAAAAATACTTTCAAAGTCAAGCTATTTGTAGATTTATAAGTTCTTAAGAATTTACGCATTTACTTTTTATTGCTCCACAGCCCTTAGTGCCACATGTAAAATTAGAAAAAAAAAAATTGGAAAAATATATTAACTATTATGTATCTCGTAATAGAATCCGAGGATGAGTGGGACATAATTCTTGCTCTCATAAAGCTTACTGTCTTCATGGACCTCTCAGGGATTCTGTAAGGAAAGTGCTGAATAAATATCACTCTCTTCCCTGCTAATTACAGGCATCCTAATTCTCACTTTCATCACCATGTAAGGACTTTCTAAGCAGGATTCTACATCCTAATGTAAGGCAAACCCACATTAGAATCCTTCCTTAGCTTAGATTATTCAAATTTTTCCTACTTCTTTTGGGATCTCCCATCTCTGGGGTTGCACAGAGTCGGACACAACTGAAGAGACGCAGCAGCAGCAGCAGCAGGTAGAGGAAGCAAGGATAGCAAGGAGATCAAACCAGTCCATCCTAAAGGAAATCCATCCTGAATATTCATTGGAAGGACTGATGCTGAAGCTGAAGCTCCAGTACTTTGGCCACCTGATGCGAAGAGTCGACTCATTGGAAAAGTCCCTGATGCTGGGAAAGATTGAAGGCAGGAGGAGAAGGGGACGACAGAGGGTGAGATGGTTGGATGGCATGACCGACTCAATGGACATGAGTTTGAACAGGTTCTGGGAGATAATGAAGGACAGGGGAGCCTGGCATGCTGCCGTCCATGAGGTTGCAAAGGGTCAGACTCAACTGAGCGATTGAATAATAACAGAAGTAGAGCAATTACATTTCTGTTTTCTTGCCTGCCTTTGTATATGCTTTTACCTCCAAAATGAGCAAGCAATGTTTGTTGAGTAAATGAGTGGGGGTCTGGATTGTTTTCAATTATTGTTGTCAATCTGTCTTTTACTTGGGGTTCTAGGAGCTCTCCCAGTGGGGAAAGGCCATGTCTCTTTCACCCCTGTGTTCCCAAATAATACATGCTTTCAACAACTCTTTGAGTTGCATTCAATTTCATGCTCTCTTTCTCTCTCTCTCTGTTTTTTTTGTTTTCTTTGGTAAGAAGGGAAGATTTTTTTTCTTTGTGTTTGTTCCAGACATACTGGATGTAGGGTTGTGATGAGGCCTTATAAAGTATGGATCCTGGTAGGAATGAGTAGCTTAGAAAGGAAGTGATTTGGAGGGTGGAAAGTGGCAGCTGTCACACATCCATGCACAAATGTGACAGCATGTGTCTAGCCTGGGAGTTCTGCTCTGAAGCATCTCTATAGAGGTCAACATTTAGCATCAATTGAATAATTGATCAATTATTCAATAATAGATAATAATAATCAATTATTAATAATAATTGATCAATAATGATACTATAATCGATCAATGATCAATAATAATACTATAATCGATCAATGATCAATAATAATACTATAATCAATCAATCAATAATAATTAATCAATTTCTTCTCTTCTCCGGCCAGTGAATTGAAGGTGTTGGCTCCTTAAACCTTCAGAGCTGCCCCTCACCTGACTGCAAGGATCCACCCATTCACGGCAGCTGCTTGTCCCTCGGCTCCATGAAGCCTCTTCAGACCTCCCTCCCTTCTGTCTGCTCTGAGTCTCCCTACACGGTCCTCTTGGCCTGCACCCCTTCAGCTTCTCACTTTGTTTCAATGTTCTCTTCTTACCTTAGATGTGGTAGCCCGATTTTGGAATAACCTGCTTTTCCTAACTTAAAAATTGTTAGGATACTACAGCTTTGCACAATCCCTACATTTTGTTCTTTAACAGTGGCCCAGAGGCATGTCACCCTACTCTCACCTCTGATCCCTTGACGCTTGACTCTGTGCCATATCCACAGAGGAAGGTGCTATTTCCCTAATACCGTCTGTTGTTCAGATGGGTTCCAACTTTGGAGTGATGGCGGGGGACTGGGGGTGAACCTAAGATGAGCATCTCTCTTTCTGAACCAGAGGACACCCACCTGGCCCTTCCCTCATCCCGTTGCACTGGGGTAAGAAGTTTATGGGTGCCATTTGCATCCCCATGTTAAGGAGAGCCAGAAAGTTCATGCGGACTGCTCAAAGAAGCTGAGGAATGCCATAATGTTCTTGAGATAATAAAGAAACTAATGAGATTGCTAGCCTCATGAGAAAAAATTCAGCATGGGACAAAACTAAAGAGATGCATCTGACACCGGACTTTAACGTTATCTCTTCATCCCCAGACCATCAACTCAAAGAAAGGGAAGTCTTAAGGGCAAAGATAGTGAAGACCAAGGTTCTCTGGGCCTGGCGATGCAATGCCTTTTCATTTTGGGGGGCCTTAGGCTTTGAGAAGCCATCTGTGATTTCTGAGGGTGGGGTTATGTGTCTGCACTAAATACCCTTCTAATACAGTGTCCCATCCTTCCTGCCAGCTCCCAGCCCATCGCAAGGTCCATGTCTGTGAGATGTACCTGAGTACAGGGCTCACAGAGACATTCCAGGAACTCAGAAAGGGCTTCAGGGCGAGTAGAGCAGGTAGTCCTTTTCTAGCGTGGGTAGTCCACTCTGTAAAAAAAAAAAAAAAAAAAGAAAAGAAAAACCTTGCTGAGCTTCCCTGGTGGCCCAGGGGTAAAGAATCCTGCCAAGGTGGGGGACACGTGTTCCATCCCCGGTCCGGGAAGATCCCGCAGGCCGAGGAGCAACTAGGCCCGTGTGCCACTGCGGCTGAGCCTCTGCTCTGGAGTCCGCCTGCTGCAACAACTGAGCCCACGCGCCGCAAATACTGAAACCTACACACCCTGGGGCGTGTGCTCCGCAACGAGGGAAGCCCCCGGGGTGAGAAGCCCGTGCGCTACAACTGGGGAGTAGCCTCCACTTGCCACGAACAGAGAAGGCCCTGGCACAGCAGTGATGACACGGCACAGCCGCAGCAACCCTCGCCTCTTTCAGCGGCTCCCACGTAACTCCCACCCAGAATGTGACGCTGCGTGTGGACTCTAGGACTTCTTTTCTTCTCCCAGAGTCTTAGGCATGCTCTGTGAATGAGCACGGTACCTTCTTCTTGTGGATTTATAAGGACTGCCTCTCTCAGGCCCTGGCAAGCTCTTCAGAAAGGGTCAGTTTCCTTCTTATTCCTTGCAAACAACCCTGGAAGAAGTGGCATTTTACCTTTTTCAACTGGAATTAGATAACAATCTGGAGAGATGTGTGATGGAGCTGGTAGAAGCAGGAGAGGATCCAGAGGGAATTAACCGAGTTAATATTTGAAAGGCACACAGCGCTGTATAAGTGCTCGCTCAATAAATAAAATATTTCTGCTGTTCGTATTGTTGTCAGACACTAAGGCATCACACAGACTTGAATGTTACTTTCTAAACCACTGAATTTCTGATGTGGAAAAGAAAAAAAGGACCCCTTTAGATTTTTGGAAGCCCCCAAAATAAAACATGGAAGCGCTCTTGGCTCGAGGCTTCTTCTATTTAACACCTTTCAATAGGGCAACATCTGGATGTTATCATGGCTTGGCAAGACGAGATGTCGAAATTACAAATTCTGGAAACGCTGTGCATTAGGCACTCTTGTCTTTGCCTGTAATTGCCTTAAAGATATAAAAGAGCCTGATTGTAATAACTCCCCTAGTGTAACTATTCTTCATTTCTATTCTGCAAGAGAAGATAGCAGGAAGTGGTATCACTCTGAGGATATGAGTAAGGAGAGAGGGAAGCTAATCCTTCCATTTGTGTGCCTCGCATCTCAAGTAAGTACCGAACAAAAGTGTGAAAGGATTATTAGTAATCATAGAAATATATATATATATATATATATGTCCCTATTAACTGGAATAATCTTTGCACTAAGATAAGAAACCCCTAAGACTTCCAAGGTGGACGGCCTCAGGTCAGGAAGCATTTATTATTTATTTCCTCAAGTCCTGTTGCCCAATGATAGGGACGGAAATTTGGTAGAGTGGGTCTGCCCTTGCCAAGCAAGTGAGATGCTTGTTTCATTTTTAATCTGGATCCTTTGCCCTGACAGATAAATCTGAAGAGTGCTGTTAAGGATGCGGTGAGCTGGGCTCCCGGTGATGGCTGTGGGAAAGGGTGGAAGATACAGCAGCCTGGGACTACAGTCATCATCACGTGACTGCAGGCCTTTTAGGGTGAAGCAGGCAGAACCAGCCATCTGTCTGACTTCAGCAAGGAGAAAGCTAGACTCAAGCGTGCACTGAATTCTTTCAGTGGACTCTGTCACTGCAGGGAATGTGTTGAAGGCCTTTGGGCTGAACTTGGATGGTGGGGAAAACCAAATACCATTCTGTCTGGCTGAGTTGGTTTTATCCATGGGTACCATGAAGCTTGGGCTTCCCAGTGGTAAAGAATCCACCTGCCAATGCAGGAGACTCAGGTTCGATCCCTGGGTCAGGAAGATGCCCTGGAGAAGGAAATTACAACCCACTCCAGTATTCTTGCCTGGGAAATCCCACGGACAGAGAGCTGGGGCTACAGTCCATACAGTTGCAAAGAGTCGGACACGACTTAGTGATTAAGCAACGACCGTGAAGCCTGCGGGAGTGGGCAGTGAAGTGACTGCTTCTGTGCTGTGACCCAGCAGCTCTGGCTGGAAGTGGGATTCAATAAGCAAGGGCAGGTAGGGTGTGTCTGAGTAACTCCTGGTATATGTGTGTTCAGTCGTTGCAGTGGTGTCCAACTTTTGTGATCCCACCAACTGTAGCCTGTCAGGCTCCTCTGCCCATGGAATTTTCCAGGCAAGAATACTGGAGTGGGGTGCCATTTCCTCCTCCATGGGTTCTTCGGGAACCAGGGATCAAACCCACATCTCCTATGTCTCCTGCACTGTGGGTGGATTCTTTACCGGGTAAGTCATCAGGGAAGCCCTGGTAACTGGTCCTGGTGATGAAAAAAAGGGTGGATTGAGGAGGGGAGCATCTGGGAGCTGGAGTGGATGGGGTGGCGGATGATACAAGAGGAGACTGGGAGAAGCTTGTGCTGACCTTTTCCTGAAATGTAGTTGAGATAGTGGGGACCCAGAAAGCGGGTATTAGAGTGGTACTGACCCAGCAGAGTGGGTAGGACTTCACTGGGGACAAGGTGGAGATGCAGGAGAGGGAAGCATGCGGGATGGCCCCGGGTTTATGGGTTTCATGGTTGGGAGAAAGAACAGATTTGAGTTTGATGAGAAGATAATGAATTCTGTTTGGACATGTCAGCTATGGTACCTGTGGAATATCCTGACAAGATTCAGGATTTCCTGCAAAAAGCACTATGGATTCTCATGTGTAGTTGGGTTATAATTATTTATTGGGGCTTCCCTTGTGGGTGAACTGGTAAGGAATCCACCTGCAGTGCAGGAGACCTGGGTTTCATCCCTGAGTTGGGAAGATCCCCTGGAGAAGGGAAAGGCTACCCACTGCAGTATTCTGGCCTGGAGAATTCCATGGACTATATAGTCCATGGAGTTGCAAAGAGTTGGACACAACTGTGATTTCCACAACTGCTACAAAATTCACTTGGGGGTTGGGGGGAAGGGAATGATAAATAGATTTCCACCTTAGGAAGAATTTAAGTAAAAAGCTCTTTCAGGGAAAAAAAAAAAAACAAAAAACACTAAAATTTCTTCAAATTCATAAAAACCATACAAATTTCAATTAAAACTTGGAGCTATATTATTTTTTCCTCAATACACCCTAAAGCTTTAATTTAGACTATAGATCAGCATGACAGTCCAGTGTGTGTATGTATGTTTGTGTGTGTTTATTTCTGTTTTGATTGTTTTGAACAGGAAGAAACTTTTTTTATATGTGTGTAATTCCCAAATGGGATTCCCTGATGGCTCAGCAGGTAAAGATTCCGCTTGCAATGCAGGAGTCACAGATTCCGTCCCTAGTTCAGGAAGATTCCCTGGAGGAGGAGATGGCAACCCACTCCAGTATTCTTGCCTGGAAAATTCTGGAAAATCCCATGGACGGAGGAAAGGGTCATAAAGAGTTAGACACACCTGAGTGACTAAGCGTGCACACACAACAGTGAGCAATTCCCAAGTGAGTGAGATTTCTGTATTAAGCATTCTAAGAACTACACTATTTTACTATGGTAACCATTTATTGCAGGTCAAAAGCTGGTTAAAAAACCTATATAAACTCAGAGAAAGGAGGTGGGATTAATGGGGTGAAAAGACAAAAAAATTATAATCCTTCCCTAGCATTTATTTCTAGTGCCAAACACTATGGCACTTAGTCATCTTTTGTGTTTTGTGTCTATTTTCTGTACATAAGTCTTGCTTCCTCTTGTATGCTAAGTTCTGAGAGGGCAGAAAATATTCCACAGGTTATTTATTCTTCACAGTTTAATAACAGTTTCCCAAGAAAGACTTCATTTGTACTGTTTATCATGCATCACTTTGACCCTACACAGGTCAAATAATCCTTGGAAATGATATGGAAAACACACAGTTTTTTATTTGAAGAGCTCATAATCTAAACAGAGTCAAACACAGGAAAAGTCCATTTTGATAAAATATGATTAGGTATTTTAAGTGCCTTTTTCTAGGCAGTTAAAGTGATAATCCTTTTTCTATGCAGACCCTTTGACTTTTCGCATATGATTTTTATTTTATATTGAGATATAGTTCATTTATAATAGTGTGTTAGTTTCAAGTGTACAGCAAAGTGGTTCAGTTACACATATACATATACCCACTCTTTTTTGAGATTCTTTTTGAGATTCTTTTTCTATATAGGTTATTACAGAGTACTGATAGAGTTCCCTGTACTATACACTAGGTCCTTGTTAATTATCTATTTTATATATAGTAGTCTGTATATGTTAATCCCAATCTCCTAATTCATCCCTTCCTACCCTTTCGCCTTTGGTAACCATACATTTGTTTTCAAAGTCTGTGAGTCTGTTTTGAAGTCTGTGGGTTTTGTAAATAAGTTCAGGCTCTTCAGTTTTGAGTGAGTCTCTGGCTAATGAGGCAGGAGTTACCATCTATTCTTCACACTGAAGTTTGTGAGCCGACTGGGTGTCAGACAGTGTGTGGGTTGCTCAGATCCCCAGTAGTGTTTGTATGCAAAAATCAAATGATTGTGCGCTTATGATATGGAATTGTACTGGAGGGAACATCAGAACAGTCTACAGCTTTCCAAATTTGACAAGAACATTGGGAAGATTAGCAAGTTAATATTTCACAAAAATGCTTTGAAGATAGAAAGTGCCAACATGAGTGCTAATTATTATTATTAGCCCCTGACCTTTTTCCTTTTCCCTTTACTGCTGGATCGATCATAGAATTTCTTCACTTCAAGGGAAATTATTTTTCCTCAGATGAGCATTTTTAAAATGAAGTCAAATGTTAATATATGCATTTATGGAAATACCATTTCTTCCATTATTCTTTTTATCCCCCCTAGAGGGTGGAGATTGAGCCACTTCTCTGCTTTGTGCGGTGCCTGGCAATGTAGCACTCATTTCGTTACTCAGTAAGTGTACTGGCCATGGCTGGCTTACCTCTAAAGGGGCAAAATACGTGTTTTGAATCCTAGCTGTGACTACAAATGAGTGAGATTTTAAAAAAGAATCAGAACTTAAGTAACTAAAGAGATTTGCATTTTAGAGTGGACACCAGGGGGGACTGTAGAGTCCACTCTTACGAGAGATGCTGACATTATTCCAAATATTTTGGTTCTCCTCATTTGAAATTGCTTTCAGAAGCACTTTTACAAACCATATTAAGAGCTAGTGTCATTCCTTCAGGTCGCATCTTATGTATGAAAAGATCATGAGCGATCAAAGCGGAAAATGAACCCAAAGGGACCTCTCTGTGTTGGTGTGTGTAAGGCTCCGAGAGTTAACAAGTTAGAAATCCATTGTAATTGCATGAAGCAAACCATCCTAATGCTTAATCACTATATAAGCTTGAGAACATTTCAAACACAAACATCGAAAGGCTTTAGAGCATTTTAAAATTTAGATATTCTGCTAAACTTGGTTGCTTGGGATAAAAATAAAAACTGTGCATAAAAGGCATTCACTGGAGAAGGAAGAAAGGTGAACAGACTAGTAACACCACACACACACACACACACACACACACACACACCCTCCCTCAACCCATTCTTTTTCTAGTAACTTGATTGCCAACTCAGGTCCTCCCAGGCTTCTTTCTTTATTCTGCCTCTGGCAATGATAGCCAGAAATTTTTGGTTTCTTTCCATTTTTTCCTTCTCATCCACTTGATATGTTGCCAGGAAAGAGAAATAGATAAAGGGCAGCTGAGACGTGGAGTTGGCTGAATCATCGCAGCCTTTCATTTGTTCCCTTATCTGCTGCATCTGCTCAAGGCTTACGTTGGTTTGCTAAGGCTTCTGTAATAAACTACCACCAACGTGGTGGCTTAAATAACAGAACTTTATTGTCTCACAGTTCTGGAGGCTAGAAGTCCAAGATCAAAGTGTCAGCAGGGTTGATTCCTGCGGAGGGCTGTGTAGGAGGACCCACCCCATGCCTTTCTCCTAGCTTCTGGGGCTTTGCTGGCAATCTTCGGCCTTCCTAGGCTTGTCAGCACATCACCCTGACCTCTAAGATGATGTTCACCTGCTATTCTTCCTGTGTGTGAGCCTGTCTTCATATTTCCCTTGCGTAAGTATACCAGTCAAGTCAGATTGGGGTACACTCTAATGACCTCGTTTTAGCTTCATTACCTCTGTGAAGAATCTCTCTCTAAATAGGTACTGAAGTACTGGAGGGCTAGGACTTCACCATATAAATTTGAGGGGGGGACATAATTCAACCCATAACAAACCTAGAATAGGGGTGTACAGAGAAATGAGAATACAGGGAAATTGCAAGTTTCACAGCTGGATCTTTTGTACTTTGGCACATATAAACAGGAAGGTGTTCCTCTCACTTATACAAATTGCCATGCTTATAAGGACCTGGGCTAAGAAATCTTTCTCATGTCCATTTCAGGTAGATTTCCATAGCACTTTACCTGTTACCTATCTTATGACCCTCACAATTTTCTGCTTTGTACTATAGTTCCTTATGCACCCAATTTATCTCACCTATGAAACTATAAACTCCTTGGAAGCAATATCTAATTCATATTTATTTCTATTCCTTGAACTAGCAGAGTGCCTTGTCCATACTAGATACTCAAGAAATTGTCACTGAATCTATAAATCCATGCTAGCTTTACAGTTACAGAGTTCAAAGAGTATACAAATTCATTGTCAAGCACTGTATCAGTCAGGATAGGTTACGTCGTGCTCATTATCAAACAACTCCTAACTCTCAGTGACTCAGCTCAACAAAGTTTATCTCTTTCTCAGGCAAAATCTTCTGCAGGTCCAGACAGTTATCCAAGGTGGTCATGTTCAGCTGCGGGAGCAAAGCTTCCCAGGGAGCTCAGCATGAAGCTTCAAGGTTTCTTGTGAAAGGTGAAGGGATCATGGAGGAATCAGCACTGGATCTTAAATGCCTCAGCTGAAAAATGGCACGTTACTGGGCTTCCAGTCTGTTGGCCAGGACTGGCGTCATGACTCCACTTCAAGGGGGCTAGGAAATGTTATCCTGTACATGTTAGGAAGAGGAGGAGGGCTAGAAATGCGGCTGAACACTACTAATTTCTAACTTCAGTACTTTTTATTTCCCCTAAAAGGTATATTTTATATTAGCACTGTGTTTCGTACAACATTTTTAGAGCCCTTACTAGGTGCCAGGCAATGTTCTAAAGGCTGGTGGTCTGACATATAAGAGACGGACTAGAGGCTACATTCCAATATGGGTCAAGGATGACAAAGGGGTGACCAAATAAATAAATGAGACATCTGCATAATGTAATCAATGCTATAAAGAAAATAGAGCAGGATAATATGGTGAGGAATAACTTTCTTGTGATCTCAACACCAGTATGTGTAAGGCTTAGTCTTCTATTGAAAGGTTAATGCTTAATTTTGCTTTCTCATATAATTTAAAATATAATATAATCATTCATATACTGTATTATACTGACCAAAACCTAATTGAACAGAACCTTTAAACTGCTAGAATTTGAAACCCTCCAATTCATGTTTCACTTTCATGCATTGGAGAATGGCAACCCACTCCAGTGTTCTTGCCTGGAGAATCCCAGGGATGGGGGAGCCTGGTTGGCTGCTGTTTATGGGGTCGCACAGAGTTGGACACGACTGAAGTGACTTAGCAGCAGCAGCAGCAGCAATTCATGCTTAGGTATTAAAGTCTAGGAATGAGAAAATTAAGTCACATAGAATATTTATACAAAGAGAAAATAATTTAAAAATAGAAATGCATGCTATTTTAGTTATCTATTGCTATATAATAAACCACTTCAAAACTTAGTGCTTTAAAACACCACCAATAATATATTCACACATGATTCTGCAATTTGGCCCAGACTTGGTAGGGAAAGCTCATCTGTGCTCCATGTCTGTTGGGCTGGAATGTCCAAGATGCCTTCTTCATTCATGACTTAGTAGGATGGTTGTAATTGCAGAGGCTATCCAGGTGTCTTTATCTCTGGCTTCTCCCCTCTGTCTCTTTAGTTTGGGCTTCCTCACAGTATGGCAGCTGGATCTCAAGATGGAGCATTCCAAAAGGATAAGCCCAATGCACAGTTGCTTATTAAGCCTTTTCTTGCATTGCATTTGCTAATTTTCAAGGACAGGGAAGCTCAAGAGGAAAGGGATCTATCTATCTATCTATCTATCTATCTATCTATCTATCTATCCACATATATAAAATTATGACTGATTTGATTGTTGTGCTGCAGAAACCAACACAACATTGTAGAGTAATTTTCCTCCAATTAAAAAACAAAATAAAAACCCAAAGTTATCCCATGGTCAAGTGCAGAGTTAATCAGGGAGGCATCTTTACATGGTTCACTGGGACAGATAAATTATTTGTTTATCACTGTCTACTCTCTGGACTCCAACAAGTCTTGATCCTCCTATACAAACAATACATTCTACCTTTTTTGAGTCTTCTAAAGTCTAATTTCCCTAGAGATTACCCTGGTCTAATTAGAGCATCAGACTCAGGCTTGAAGCCTAGATTCTCATTATCTAAGTCAGGTCCAGGTAGGATAAGGCTACTTAGATGTGGTTGTTTTCAAACCGAACACCTCTAAGGTAAATAGGTAAGTTATCTTTCTCCCTTCTGGCCACCACTACCAATCTATAATGATGGAGTAAGGACAGGAAACAAAAACACATATTCAAAAAAGGGAAACGGGAGATATATAAAAGTCACTATTCCTGCCGTTGCTTAGTTGCTAAGTTATGCCTGACTCTTTGTAACCCCATGGGCTGTAGCCCGCCAGGCTCCTCTGTCCATGGGACTTCCCAGGCAAGAATACTGGAGTGGGTTCCCATTTCCTTCTCAGGGGATCTTCCCAACTCAGGGATCAAACCTGCATCTCCTGCTTGGCACTAGTCACAGGCCCATAGCAAACCTGGAATCTAGTTGGGTATATAATGCCAGCTTCGTGGTTGGGACCTAGTTCTGGTGTCTGTTGGTGGTTCTCCATGGCGATAAGTGAAACAGAGCAGAACTCTACAGGGCTCCTGGGCATGAAAGCCTTTCTGTGTCCTCTGTTTCTTGTTCGGAGGAAAGAGGCTTCAGCCTCCATGACCTTCTCTGAATTCCAAGTGAAAGTGAAGTGAAAGTTGCTCAGTCGTGTCCAACTCTTTGCTACCCCATGGACCATGAATCCATGGGGTTCATGGAATCCTCCAGGCCAGAATACTGGAGTGGGTAGCCTTTCCCTTCTTCAGGGGATCTTCCCAACCCAGGGATTGAATCCAGGTCTCCCGCCTTGCAGGCAGATTCTTTACCAGCTGAGCCACAAAGGAAGCCCAAGAATACTGGAGTGGGTAGCCTATCCCTTCTCCAGTGGAGCTTCCTGACCCAGGAGTTGAACCGGGGTCTCCTGCATTGCAGGAGTGCAATGCATTGCAGTGCTGGAGTGGATTGCCATTTTCTTCTCCAGGGGATCTTCCTGACCCAGGAATCGAACCCTGGTCTCCCTCATTGTAGGCAGACGCTTTACCGTCTGAGCCACCAGGGAAGCCCAAGAAAGGTTCAAAGAGTTGCTGATCAGGGAAGGTAGAGGATACAGAGACCAGGGAGGAGCAGTCAAGAAAAAACAGTGCAGCCTTGAGGCAAAGTCCTGGTTTGGCTTCAAGGGATACATATAACAATATCTTTGAGATCTTCTGCAGATGTTAAGTACCTGATGAGCATTCTTCATTCTAGAGAGAAAGTCATTGCTGGATGACCTCAAGAACCACAGATGCTCATCTGAGAGGCCACCTGAGTCCAGATTAGAGGAATACAGGCCCTGCACGCACTCTGATCTTTCTTAGCAACTGCACCTTTGAACAACTGTTATAAACTCCAAATTCCCCCATGTTGGAACACAGTTTTGAGGGCAGTAGCCTGCTGTGTTCCTCTTTGCCTGACAAAGCAATGGAGATATTCTTTTTTACTTCACCTAAAACTTTGTCTTTGAGATTTGATTTTTATTGGTGCACAGAGAATGAATTTTGGCATCACAATTGAGTTATTTTTTGTCTTCTTCCTGCCTGTAGAAGGTTGAAAGGATAGAGTCTTCTTTTAATTTTAAAATGCAAATTTTATTTTGAATTATTTCTGTCTCTTTTAGTCTAATCTGGCAATGTTGATATTGTACCATTTTCTTAAAAACTTTGCGGATTTCTTACAAAACTTATGGTTCACTTCATTAGACAGTAGCCTTGTCATAAAGGAATTCAAGACTGACCCCTCTCTAATTTTTGCCTGCAAATCAGGGTGTTGTAGGACTGTACCCTTAATATACTTAGAAGGCTTGTTTTTTCTTCTCACTAGCTGAGAGATTCTGCAAGTCCTGGAGATTATTAGAAGCCCTTTTGTCTAGCCAAGAGTTTATGAGGTAGTACCCTAAATCATTCTGAGTTCTCATAATACTTTGATTACTTTGATTCAATCTTAACCTTGAGGCCCCATTTTGCTGATAGTGCCCTGGATTTGATATTTTCCCTGAAGCAATTTCTTACTTTGAAAATATTTCCCCAACACGCACTGGGGATGAAAATCAGTTTTATTTTCAAACCCCAAACCCTTTACATTTTCTCTAAATTCTGCTTGAAAACCAAACAGTGACTACTTTACCCATCTTACTCCTTTCATAACTAATCTTTAGCAGCTTAAAGATGTCAGGTGCTATTTTCAACAGTCTGCATGGATCCTTAGCTGGATCCTCGAGTTAATTAGGTATCCTTTTTATTTTCCATGTTATTGTAGATGACAGTTTTGCTAATTAATCTCTGCATATATAACTCGGGTTTTCTTTTCTCTGGTTTCCAAAGGCATTTCCTCACTGTCTTTCTATCACTAAGAGTCTTTTTGAGGTTTGTCAGGCCTCTATCCAAAGCACAGTTCCAAGCACCATATACTTTACGTATTTGTTGCAGTATCCCTTCACTCCTGGGTTCCTAAATAAAATTTTCAAGTTACCTTAAGGGGTTGTTTTACTAATTGCTTCGATAGTACATAACTCAGGACCCTTTTTTTCTAGCTTGCATTAGCTATTGCTTCACTGTCCCTCCATTCTCTACTAACACAGAAATACAAACAAAAACCTTCCAAGTTACTTCCTCAGGCCAACAAGTACACATTTAATTTGATCCCATATAGCTCCTGAATCAATAGTTACAGCACTGAATAGCCATAATTGCAGTTATTAAAATTTCTCAACTACAAAATATTCAGTTTTCTTAGACTTAGAAAACTTTGCATCATCCATTTCTTTTCTTTCCTCCTTTTCTCTCTTTCCTTTCTTTCCTTTTTTCTTTCCTCATTCACTCATTCTTTCATAAACCATTTGCTGAACACTTCCTATGAGTCAGGCACATAGTATTTGTCATTAAGTATAGAAATAAGTAAAATAATTTGCTTATATGAAGCTTTTATTCTAGGGAGGACCTAATTCTTCAGTCATTTAAAAAATCAAGTCAAGCAGAAAACCCATTTTGATTATTTGCTAGCCTGAGTGAAAATTTCAAAGTGAGAACAGTTCATGTTTGATTCACTTCTCTTCGCCTGTTGAACTCTTCCCCATGTTTGGAAATTTTCTCCCTGGAGTCCACCATTCTCAAATTTTTCCTAGGAAAACTTTGTCCACTGCTTGTTTCCACCAGAAAAGGCGTCAGGATCTACCCATAGTTTTTCTGCCTTTCTTTTTGTTAACACATTTATCTCTGCCTTCTCTGATTTCTTCATGGCCTTGCTTTTGATTCAGTTTCCCCACACTCATTTTCAGTAATATGATACCGAGTAATCATTGCTTTCATGGATAAAATGGTAATAGAAAAGAATATTCTAAAAATGTAATTCCTCAACCTAAAGCGTGTCTAAAATTATCCCTGTGCCTATGATGGAGATATGTAGGGGTAAGTTGGCCCACATTGGAAAACACCTTGGTAGTTTAGTGACTAAGTTGACTCTTTCAGAAAACACCTTATGGTCCCTCAAGTTGCTGATGAGACCTGATTAACTCAGCAGTAGCATTGAAACTGAGAGGACACTATGGGGTTTCTGGGCACAGAAGTCTTTCTCTGTCCCCCATTTCTTGTAGGGAGCGGGCTCCAACCTCCATGACCTCCCCTAAGTTCCAAAGGGCAGGTTTGAAGAGTTGGTGCTCCAGGAAGGGACGGGATGCAGAGTCAATGAGGAACAGTCAAGAAAAAACAGTGCTGCCTTGGGGCAGGGTCCTGGCAAGCCCTTGATAGAATTGAAACTAGCAAATGGGATATTCTGCATACCAGAGAAGACCACTTGAGGCCAGATTAAAGGAACTAGAGAAACTCCTCAAGATTACCTGAGATGAGATTAAAGGTCCTGTGTCTCCACCCTTGAAACATTGTCAAGAAGCTCCTCACCAAACCCTCCCGGGGTGGAACCCAGGTTTTGAGGGCAGGAGCCCACTGCGTCCTCCTCTGCCGGGCAAAGCAATAAAGCTATTCTTTTCTACCTCACCCGAAACTCTGTCTCTGAGATTTGATTTGGCATTGGTGTACAGAGAAGTTGAGTTTTCAGCATCAAAAGCTCCCTCTCCCGGCCACCAGAACTCTTGACTGCAAGGGCAAGTACAGAGAAGTTGAGTTTTCAGCATCAAAAGCTCCATCTCCCGGCCACCAAACTCTTGACTGCAAGGGCAAGTAAGTCTTGACCAGTATTTGCTTGTCATGTTTACTTGAAATAAAAATTATGTTAATTTATCTCTTTTGAATAATTAACATCTGAGAAAGATTTCCCACCCTCCCCTCTGTTTTCCCTTATGAGGCTTTCTTTTAAGATAGTTTTTGCCATCATCTGCAACAGCTGGCTTGGGTAGAAATGTAAGACAGTGAACAGCTTCCACTCAGTGCCTGCGGCTCCTCACCATATTGGGGTTTTATCTATGGAGACTAAACCGAGGTATCTGAACTCCATAGAGGAAGCTCAGTCAGAGGAGACAGTCCAGCGCCCGGCTCCCCATGAGCAGTTGGAGGACAGAAGCTGTGGAGTCTTTCTCTGCCCCTTGACACCAGTGGGACCTGTCAGATTTGGAAACTGCTACATTTCTGTAAACATGGGCTGTGCTCAAGGGAAGAGAATACTAGGAAAGATTCAACCTCTTCAGATGATAGTTTCTTCATGTTTGAAATGTGGATAAGAACATCTGCCCAACCTTCCCAAACATGAATTCTGTCTATAGCTCTGGCCATCCAGGGAACTGAGGTGTCCATCGGTTTCTGAGATAGTTTCTGCAAACCAAAAGAGAAATATGTTCTTGCTGAGAGGGACAGGTCTAGCTGATTTTCTGAATCAGCTTGAATTGCTGTTGGTGGTCACATAAAGTTGCTTTTCTGTGCTTCTTGGCTTTTTGAAGAGCAAGCTGAGATCCAGAGACAAGGAGGGACTTTCCTCTGTACTTTCGTTACTATCTGGAAGAGTTTTATTTCTCTCTCTCTCTTTTTTTGGGGGGTGAGGCGGTATGAATAAAAATAGTATCTAAAAATGTTCCCTTTCTCTGAGGGTAGTTAGGTGTGAAACAGCTTAAAACCATCATCTAACCAGTTATGACAAAACTGCTTCTTTTTTCAGGGAGGGAAGGTATAATCCTATTATCTTGGTGTGGTTATCAGTGCCACTTGAAATTCCAATTAGTGCAGCTAATCACCATGGTCTCCTCTGGCACTTAGCTGGCAAACAGCTCAGTCTAATTAATACTTTGGAGTGGTGGGTAAATGGCATCCTCTAGACACATTTTCTGAGTAAAATTCTGAGTTGGGGCTGTTTCATTGCCAATGGACAATTTATAAAAATGAACGAAGAAATAATTTTGCATGAAACTATCAAAATAAGGTCCTTAAGTGATCTTGGCAAATCTGGGAAGAACTAAAGTTCCCAGAGATAAAGAAAGGTAGCATACTTGACGGCCAGTCAAAGGTATATTTCTCATCTATTTATTATTTTTAAAAATGTATAAAACAAGAGAGACATTATTCATTTAAACTCAGACTTGTATAACGAGTCATTAGCCCTTGACTCATTAACAATGATTCTTTGCTTAGAAACAGGATAAAGTATTAATAACCCAGGACTCTGCTTTTTAATGCAAATGGCTTAGAGCCAGAGTCACAGGCAAGTCCATTATAATCACCTGGGTGATCTCCAAGTGAAATAATACCTGCTCTCTGATCAGCAGGCAGTTTAGATGGGAACTAGAGCTTGGCAACTCCTGTCCCTTTATGAAGAAATTCTCTATTAGTACCGGCCCTCTGCGCCACCACCCCACCCCCCGCCCCCGCCCCCGCCCCAATTCAGAGTTCCACCGTCTCCTGTCCCAGAAAGGTCCTGGAGTTGACTTGGAAGTGGGTCGGCTTTTCATGGGGAAGCCAAGCCTGACCACGTACCCAGTGTTGACCAACATGTTCTACGTGCGCCTTAACGGAAGAGGCAGACACTCTCGCAACTTACTCAAACTCACTGTGACTTCTGAAGAATCCATTCTGCTGGTTATTGTCCCCTCAGTGTCTGAAGAAAAGCACCCATCATATTAATATTAAACCGAGGAGTAAGGGTCTGGTTTTCTTTCAAGGCTGTCTCTCTCCACGGTCCTGGTGGATTCCTATACTTCTGTCTCACAGAGTAACTCGTTTATAATTAAACGATTGCTTTATTCTCTGTCTCTCTCACTTTTCTTTAAAGTTCATATTTGCAGAGACTTCTGGACTTTCCAAAACCAGAAAAGGATGTCGAGAAGAACAATGAGTCCCAAAGAGTTGCAAATTCCTTTTACGTTGAGCTCAAGCCTTTGATTGGGCGCTGGTCTGGGAAAAGGGGACACTTATTTTCAAGACAAGAATTCTGTGTTTAATTTTGGGGAATATGAAAGCACGGAATGTTTACTTGGGAAGGGATTTGAAACCTTTTGTGGGCTTTTTGAGTTTTTCAGATAAAGGAAGCCACACCACCCTTCTTAGGCAAGATCATTCTGCAAGCAGCTTTCCCAAGAACCAAGAGCCATTCCCCAATGGGTAAGCATTATTCTGTATAATTATGGATATTTTCCCTTCCAAAAATATTTTTTTTCTAGAAGCTGCTGTTTCAAAAGCTTTCAATTCTGTGTGTCATTATCAAATAATCTTTTTTGTACCCGGGTGTTTATTATTGGATTGCAACAACGATAAAGCTCTAGGGGTTTTGTCTCCTTTGGTATGCTAATTAGCCAGTTTCCTTTTGATCTTTTTCTTACTGAAAAGAGTGAAAAGCTATCTCGGTAGGGAATCTTAGTGCCTACATTCATCCCCTCATCTCCATAATCTGAGGATCAGAGGAAGACAACAATTTCACTGCTGAATGAGAGCTTCTAGAAGGTTTAGTCAGAGCTCACTGCTGCCAAATAATCCCCCTGGCACTCAGAGGTGGGCACAGAGGAGGGAGATGCCGACGGGAGAGAGGCACAGATATTTCTTGGGGCCCAGTGAGCTCCATCACTTTCATTTCTTCCGCAAGCATTCAATCGATGTCATTTCACCTGATTTTTAACTTTTAGATATTTTTCTCCTATTGATATGTTTTTAGTGACAACAGCTGAATACGTAGTTTGAGAAGGTGGCCTGATTAGTGGGGAAACAAGCAGCTGACAAAATCCGTGGGACTCCAAAGTCATCTTTCAAAAGATTCAGTATGAATGCACATTTGCAAGAGCAACGGGGAGAAATGCCATGGCTCTTCGGAGCTGGGTGACCGTTTTTGTGAATTATACTTGGGAATGGAACAGAAGAATAACTTACCAGATGTTTAGTTTGAGTGCCGTTTGGTCTGCTACAGTTGTGAATATTCACCTTTTTATTAGGATTTAAGGCTGTAGGACAAAGACTGGGAAGCCAAATGGGAAATTTCACCGTAAATAACTAACATCTCTTGAGAATGCACTGAGACGGCAGCACTGTTGCAGGAAGGGGGACCCCTTCCAGGGCCTGAAACTGGGCTCTTGTCTAACACTCAGAAATGAATTGTCCGAGGAGACACGTGCTGACAAAGCAAGAGATTTTATTGGGAAAGGGCACCCGGGTGGAGAGCAGGAGGGTAAGGGAACCCAGGAGAACTGCTCCCCCGCGTGGCTCACAGTCTCGGGTTTTATGGTGATGGGGTTAGTTTCCGGGTGGTCTTTGGCCAATCACTCTAATTCAGTCTTTCCTGGTGGCGCACGCATCACTCAGCCAAGATAGATGCCAGCGAGAGGGGTTCTGGGAAGTGGACGGATACGCAGTGTCTCCTTTAGACTTTTCGCCAACTCTTCCGGTTGGTGGTGGCTGATTAGTTCTGTATTCCTTATCAGGATCTCCTGTCATAAAACATCTTATGCAAATGGTTGCTATGGTGCCTGGCCAGGGTGGGCGGTTTCGATCAGTGTGCTCCCCCTAACAGCACTACCTTATGAACACCCAGCAAGGTGACATGTAAATATTCTAGTCTCAGGAATTATACTCAGCCCATGTGGGCCTGCGTGCAAGCCTGCCCTCCCACACACACAGATTATGTATACACACACAGACACACACACAAGCCCGCCCAAACACATACACACGCATTAGGTTGAACTGTATGAAATCACTGTTTTTGCAAGTGAAAATGCAATTTCATACGGAACCTAACAGAGTTTTCTGTGTGGAAGGTATAAGATAATCATGCTTTATTGAAAAAAAAAAAAAATAGAGCTCATACATTCAAAAGATGATTGACTCCTTTGAAAATCATCCCCATAGAGGTCTGTTTTCGAAAATACTGTGAATCTTAGGGCAATTGTTTGTGTGTGTGCTAGTCGCTTAGTCGTAGCCAACTCTTCGTGACCCCATCCATGGACTGAAGCCCACCAGGCTCCCCTGTCCATGGGATTCTCCAGGCAAGAATGCTGGAGTGGGGTGCCATTTCCTCCTCCAGGAGGTCTTCCCCATCCAGGGATAGAACCAGTGTCTCTCATGTCTCCTGCACTGGTAGGTGGGTTCTTTATGGCTAGCACCGCTTGGGAAACACAAATCCTAAACTTCAGGGTTTCCATTTCTTTATCCTTTGAAGATTGGCTTGAATTGGGGGATTTAAAAAAGAAGTCATTCAAAATCACTCTTCGAGTAAAATAATTTTACACAGAATAAAACTAGTTTGAGTTTTTTTTTAAATAAGCAAAATTGGAGTGATAAATAATGCAGCTTTCTGGGGTGTCAAGTCGACTGCCATCGCCATAGCATTTTTGATTTAGAGATCAACTGGTCCAGCCGTCTTTAATTTTATTGAACCTAAAAATCCTCAGGGATTATTAATAATGCAATTTGGTGCACTTTGCTGGAAAGAGTCTGATTTATTAGATTTAAGGAGTGACTTTGAAATCTGCATATTAAGTATGCCTGTCAGATGATTCTGAGGCAGGAGGCCCTCATACTTGGAATTGCCACTTTTGTTTGTAGGGCTAGATACCAAAGTTCAGTGACTTGCTGACCGTGTTACCCTGCTGCTCAGAAGCTGGCCCGAAAGCAGAACTGCAGTCTGCTGGACTCCCAGGAAAGCCTTAGAAAGGAACTTTTTGGTCTGAATTGCAGTCTAGTGCTTAATAGGCTGAGTGGTCCATGCTTTCTCTTTTGTAAAATGGGGGTAATACCAAACTCATAATGTTGTCCATGTAAATTGCTTAATATGGTGCCTGCATGTGCGTACGAGGTAAGTCACTTCAGTTGTGTCCGACTCTTTGTGACTCCATGGACTGTATGTAGCCCGCCAGGCTCCTCTGTCCATGGGATTCTCCAGGCAAGAACACTGGAGTGGGTTGCCATGCCCTCCTCCAGGGGATCTTCCCGACGTAAGAAGCTGCCTTTCTTATATCTCCTGCATTGGCAGGTGGGTTCTTTACCACTAGCACCACCTGGGAAGCCCTTATTATGGTGCCTGGCATATAGTAAGTGCTCAGTTAACACTAGTTATTTTTATCCAAAGATTTCCACGATGATTCCTTTATTTCCTTTCCTGCCCTAGTCCGTTTTCATGACTCCAAACCCCACTGCCCTCCCCCTGCCCTTTTATAGGCATTTCTATGTGGCATCATTCCTTCCCCCCTGACTTTGGCCACATTTTAGTTCCCGGGGCTGCCACCAAGATTAGAGAATCATTGTTGAAAGGTAGCAATCAGTTATAACAACTCTCTGGAATTCTCCCTGAGAGGAACAGCTGGGTCTTTCCACATTTTGCCTTTATGCCCAATTAACCCCTAACTACAGCCCTTTTGGCTTGTTATTGTTAAAAATAAAAGTTTTCAGCTATGAGACTGAAGTGCGCAGAGACGGGAGATATGAGCACAGAAACTCCCCATTGGAGCCAGGTGGCTGGGAAGGAACAGCTGGCGGCATCTGCGCTTGCCCATGGGCCCTTCAGACCTGGCTCAGCAGCCAGAGGCACCAAGGCTGGCGCCGGAGGGAGGAAGACTGAGCGAGGCATGCATGCAAAGCGCCGGGAAGTGCCTGCGTCTCTTCCCCATCTGCTCCTTCACCCCCACACCCTCCCGTTTGCTCACAAGTAAATAGGCAGTGGGCAACCAAATGCTGCCTGAGTTACCTGATGCTGCTAATTACTACGCCTGCTTAGAGCCAATTATCCCCACAAAAGCGAGCATCTTCACCTCACTTTCCAAACGGGTACTGTTTCCTCTGGGGCAGAGACAGATTGAACACTGGAGCTTAGCTCCAGCTAAAGGGTCCCTTCCTTGGCATGGTTTTCAAAGACACATTTGTTGTCTTTTTTCTTTCTTTTAATCTTTATTGTAGCTTCACAGAGGCTGCAATTCCTAAAAACACAGGAAGTTCGATTGGGGTAGGATCACTGTGTAGATAGATCTTTATCTTTTCATCTGTGTAAAAGAATATACAACTGTTACACAAGAGATGCAGAATGTGTATTATCAGTTTTACACACCAATCAGATCTTCTTCCTAGTTGGAACTCCATTTCTCCACTCTCTCTCAAACACAGTATGGCTAAAAGGTATAATATAAACGTAGTATGTGGGACCTCCATGTAACACAGTTGTGTACATATTTATTCAAACTTTTGCTGGGAATTTACTCTAGGAATTCATTTATTTAGTACAACTGGTTGGACAAAAACCGTTAGGCTAACTCTCTTCTCTTTAGTATCATGAAATGATGCTCACATAGGACAAATGAGGTGTAAATCTGTAATAATGATCTGATTTTCCGGTCAAAACATTTCACCTAAGGGAAAGATGTGCTATGAATAATACATACTCACTGCTGCTCTGATTATTGTCTTTGGACAGTTACTCACTCTTACCCCTTCGTTGGTAGGTACAGGCTGAGTCGTTGCTCTCCAGTGTCAGTGTGGAAAGCAACGAAGGTAATTTATATGACAAGTGTAGGCATGGTTTCAGTCTCTTCTCTAAATGGAGGAAGTTGCCGCAATGAAGCCAAACACCTGGAGAGAAAGGATGCTGACAAATGCATTTCTGAGCTGTGGAAACACCTGGAAAAGGCTGGGTTTTCCTGGAAAATGCTTCTAGTTTTCCTCCTTTCTTTCTTTAGACGAGAGGACTCATATGTCATGATGAACGACCACAAACTAGCCAACATCTATGGTAGCTCGTCTGGAGGAGGGCACAGCAACCCTCTCCAGGATTCTTGCCTGGAGTATCCCATGGACGGAGGAGCCTGGCCGGCTATAGACCATGGGGTCGCAGAGAATCAGACATGACTGAGCGACTAGACACATCGTGTTAACTTGAGAGTTTTGCAGCATCTTTCCATCACTCATTCCTTCACTGTGGGTCCCAGTGGCGAGCAGGGGACACAGGGACCTGTTTCTGGGGGGGCTTCTAGTCTAGCTGAGGGGAACCCTGCAGGAAGAACAGAAGGGGTTTGCTCACTAACTGAAGTTCGAGAAGCAACACCAAGATACTTCAAGGCCTAAGAATGCTGCTTTTCTTAGCCCTAATTTTGTGACTACAGATCACTTTCTTGAGATTTAAAAATGTCAAGGTTATTTCCGACAAGTGTCAAGACCTGACAGCTATCCTTAATATTCAGCAGAAATGTGGATGGGTGTGGGACTATGCTCAGTAATAAACAAGACTTCAGTTGTGGGGACTTCGTTGCTGCTGATGGCTACTCTAAAGCACAAATGGTGACTGGGCTGAAACCTACTAGGTACCCCCTTTTCAGTACATGAGAGTCAGGTAATAGCTGGCCTGGAAATGATCTGTTCCCCGAGCAGCTTTCACTAGATAATTGGATGCGTGTGTGTGAGAGAGAGACAGACAGAGAAAGGGAGGGAGAGAGAAAGAATATGTGTGTGGGTGCATGGGTGACTGTGTAAGTGGAAGTGTTTGCGCACTGGGGTGTGAATGCGAGTATGTGCGAATGCATGTGAACACGTATGTCTGCACGTGTCGATGTGTGTATTCATTATGTATGTCTCTTCATGCCCTGCAGAGAACTAAGAGACTCTTCTGGCAAAGTTATTCAAATCATATAGCAGTTGAGTAATTGCTGGCAAGTCACTGCATCCTTAAATACATTTTTGCAAAGGGGCTATGGAAAAGAAACTGCCCTTTCCAATAAGCTTTAGGTTCCTATCATGCTATGAGGCCACATTTGGACAGTGTCCATAGTAATCTGTGCACTGGTCCATGAAGTGCTCACTTTAAATGTAAGGGTACTTTTAAATGTAGTTTCAGTGTCTGCTCATAAACGGACTGAGCAATGTCTAAGTGGGAGGAGAGTCTTAGGCTCCTCGCCCACGTGCTCTGTACATCTGATGTGGGTGCATAACCTTTCTGCCCAGGGTATAATTATATAGCACACAGGGATATTTCAGGGTAAATATTTTCTCTTTTTTTTTTTTTCCTGATTTAAAAAAAAAAATGTGCCTCTTGCTAACATTCCTTTGGAAAATGAACCCCAAGTAAAAGATGATTATTTTTCACTTCTTCCTCCTGTAACAATTCTTCTGGGCCTTGTATGCTAACTTCTCTTAGGGGTTGTCACATTCAGGGCTGATTTCACATCTGCCGTGTGCTAGCGAGTCTCGCTCATTTCATACATAGGATGAGTGACGCTTTGTTAGTGGTCTATCTAATCTAATTATCTGGGAGTTTGATTTTTTTTTTTTTAATGGTAATCACTTAGATTTCTTCAGCATACACTTATTAAGCATATTTTTTGGCATCATCTGTAATCATAGGCCACGGGGAGAAAATGATGAATAATAACCCAGGGCCCTTCAGGTGCTTCCAGAGTGGAGGGGGACAATTCCTCTAAAAAAAGGAGATCGATTAAGTGAGATGGGGGAACAAAGGAGAGAGAAAGGAGTTCTTTTCTCAGTGTTGGGAAGCTTTGCAGAAGAGATGATGTGCGAGATAAGGCTTGAGTAACGGGTATGGATTTGCTATGTGACAGAATATAGTTGGGGGGAGGGAGGAACCATGCCAGGCAAAGGTCTGACTTTATAAAAATAATTTCTGAATTCCCATCCTCAGAATAAGCAGCCACAACTCGGGACCTATTTATCATTTTTCTCCTTCCTCACTTAGTATTCCAGTCTTGCCATTTTCCTCCTTGTCCTGTACCTGATTTCCTTTCAGAATCTTCTGAATCAAGCACTTCACTCAGTATAAAAAGTAAAAGACATCCAGTCCAGCAAAGAAGAACTCTATTCTGTGCTATGTTGATTACCATGCCTTCCTTGTCTAAGACAAACTGATTTCTTGGTTTAGAATTGTTGTTGTTAGAGACCAAAATAATACTTCGTATTCTCCCGAGCAACTACGTCTCTACGCAGTCAACCCTGGAAAAGGAACAAACCCTGCCTTCCCATGAAGAGACGAATAGTTCGGGCAAAACATAGTTCTGACCAGAGCTTGTTTGAGGCTGTGTATCACCTCAAGAGACTCACATGAAGTCAAGGCTAGTTTGAAATGGTTCTCCATCTGCTTTACTATTTTATTTAGTGCTTTGGAATTGTGAGATGCTGGGGCTTAAGTGTCCTTTAGATAGCTGAAGATGGACAGACTGATAAAACCAAACCAACCAAGCAAACAAAAACCACAAAAACAAACCGAAAAGCAAGAAAAAAGCACCGTGTCAGATATTGCAACAAACTCAGACCTTTTGTGTATAGAAATGGATGCCAGAAGTGCCCCATTTGTAAGCAGGAAGTGAAGATTTATTGGAGTAAAATAATGAAGGCATCAGCTAGAGGCTAGGGCAAATATTCTGAAAACAGCAGACATTCTGCTCCGTTCCATACTAGATGGGACTGCAAATCTATCAAGGTCAAAAAAATGGCTTCCCTTTGGGCTCCTGAAATATTTGAAGATGTCAGTTGCACTAATCTCAGTTACAATGTTTTGCAGCAAACAAGGCTAAATTGTGGTTTAATTCCTGCACGTGTGTTCTTGATTTCTGTCTTGATCTATGCAGAGCAAAGCCTTCGCTTTATGACTCCTGAGATAATCTGTTTTTTGTACTAACACCTGTTTGGTCCTCTGCGCAAATGATAGCCTCCTTCCGCCTAAGAGGTGACTTTTACATGGTGAGAGAAGAACTCTTACCTGTGAGACCTTACATCATCCCCCCCTTCTGTTTTCTCTTAATTCCACACCATGCAGTGCCACACAGGCGTGACAAGCGTGATGTGGAGACCCAGGGCCGATACATGTTATTTACTAAGATGTTTCTTCAGGAATGAGAGCCATCAGACCTGAGTTGGAGAGAGGCAATTGGAGCCTCCGGTTTCCATTATCTGACTTTCAATTTCTGCTTTGCTGATGTTAGAAGAGTCTGTGATGGGGTTGACAGTTTTGGTTGGTTCCACAAACTTTCATCATATGTATGTACTAGGCTTTGTTATTAGGGATGTGTATCAGGGGGCAGTTGGAGGGATTGAGGGAACGGCATTATGGGCAGAGATAAACAAGAATGAGTCCTTTTCTACAAAGACCCTAAAAGTTTGAAGGCAGGAGGGTGACCTGTGAACAGGAAAGAATGAAATGAGTTTTATGGTAGAAGCAAAAGCGCAGAGCTCTGGCAACAGAGAGACATGAAAGCTTTAGAAAAGCCATTTTTTCTTGAGCTGTAAAAATCCTTACAAACTAGAACTCATTACTTCTAGCTTGATAGATTCTCTGGAGCTGTGATATGAATGTACCCAACTCCATCTCACATGTATATTTCAAAACTGCCTCTAGTTTTGGATTTTTGTGGTGATGTATTTTATAGACTGAACTGGTTCCAAAGGCAGGTAGTTCATAGTTAAATAGTTATAAAAATGGAAGTACTTAGATTTAAAAACTCAACCTTTTCAAATCTCCTTTGTCTAGATAGCTTTATCTTGCATGCGGTTCTTGAACATCAGTGCTTTTGACCATGGTTCAGGAAGTTTCAATCATCGATTCACTTCCCTTGTTATTATTACACATTGTGTTTTCTTACTCATGAATAGCCTCAGGGAATCTCTGCAGTCACTGTAAGCATATGCAGAAATTTTCTCTCAGTACATTTTTCTTAGAAGAGAGTCCATAATTTTCATCATATTCTCAAAAAGATCTGTGAACCAGACAATGTAAAACTACAGTGATTGTATCCATCCTCAATTGAAATACCAGTTAAATACTGATGACTCTCCAAGCTGTATCTATAGCCTCAATCTCCCCTGAGTTTTATTCTTATATCCTAATGCATGCATGCATGCTGAGTTGCTTCAGCTGTGTCTGATTCTCTGCAACCCCATGCACTGTAGCCTGCCAGGCTCCTCTGTCCATGGGATTCTCCAGGCAAGAATACTGGAGTGGGTTGCCATGCCTTCCTCCAGGGCATCTTCCCAACCCGGGGATCAAACCCAGATCTCTTACGTCTCCTGCATGGGTACTTTACCAGAGGCACCACCCAGGAAGCCCATATATCCTTATATTTACCACCTAGCTTTGCTTCTTTGGGTCAATAGCCCAAACCCACCAATTCCAAGATTAAATTCATGATCATTCGTCCCAAGTCGTGCTTATATTTTTTCCATCTTCTTTGATGGAAACATTCAGTTGGTCACCAAGGATAGAAAACTGAGACTCGTAATTGTCCTTTAAGGCAATTCAAGCAGCACTTGTTTCCAGAAGCTCCCGTTGCTTGCTGCTTGCTGTCTGCTGGGCTCTCGCAGAACCCTGTGCCTCTCACCATCAGCGTTGCTGTTCAGTCACTAAGTCATATCCAACTCTGCGATTCCATGCACTGCGGCACGCCAGGCTTCCTTCACCATCAGCGCTCAGCCGTATATTAATGATCTGTTTGTCTTTGTGGTTCCCTTATTAGTTGGTAAGCTCTTTAAGAGAACTGGCTATTTCTTACTTGGCTTTGTAATTCAGCACTGAGCCCAGAATCATACACTCAGTTAATGCTTAGAAATCAATTAAGAGGAGAAATTAGGGGTCTTCGAAGACCTTTTATTTGGCTTCCCAAGATTCAGATACAATGATAGTGGCTTGAAGTAATCTGATTTCTGTCCAGTGTGGTCTGCTAACATGAAGCTATTTTTGAAGTCAGACCTTAATGCTGATTCTCTGTCACTCAGTAGGAAGATGGCAACTGTGTAGTAATAACCTATACTCTGTGCTTTTTTTCTAAACTTGGAAATCTTACCCAGAGGGGAAAAATTCTATTAAGTTAAACATTTAGGTTTTAAAAGTAATGTTTTAGAATCAGGTAATTAATAATTCACAATATCTTGCGTTAGACACAAGTGCAAAATTCCTGAGGCTTCATGAGTTCTGGCGGAAGCAAAAAGGACAAGTACACCAGTAATTTGGCCATTGTTTAAGACAGAAACACTCTTAAAGTAAGGGCTAACGGAAAAGGAGTTTAAAAATGTCCCTTAGTCCTTCACCTACCCACTGGCTCCTCCATTCATGGGATTCTCCAGGCAGGAATACTGGACTGGGTAGCCGCTTCCTTCTCCAAGGCATCTTCCTAATCCAGGGATCAAACCTGGGTCTCATGCATGGCAGGTGGATTGGATTCTTTACCATCTGAGCCACCAGGGACGCCCTGACTCTAGCATAGAAAATCCTAAAGGTAAGAGGTTGTGTGGAGAGGCTGCTGGAGATTAGACCAATGGAGGAGGCTACCGGAGGAGTGTCCCATACATCTAGATTTTGGAAAGACAGGGGTGAGCTTTCTCATGGGCTAATCAGACACTCTGAGCCAAGTAGCAAGTTCAGAAGCATGTTGAGAAGACTCTGTCTAAGAGATCTGCTTGTCAGGGCAGGGTGTCTCCACCAAAAAGGCTGAAAGGGATATATCACTGGGGCAGCGTTGAGAGGTGAGCGGTGGTCTAGGAATGGTGTTGGAGATAGCGTGTGTGTTTTGGGGTGGGTATTTTCCCTTTAATTCCATTCTAAGTTCCCACACCCACTCCAGTGGTTGAGGAGCCAGAAAAATGTTTGTGATGGAGAAGGCAAAGAAATAGGAAGATCTAGATAAAAACTGAAAAAGGTAAAAAAAAAATCTACTCTACTGAAATGATCAGACATCTGTTGTACTCAGTGCTAGGGATGCTCTCCTGCATATCCTTTTCACCTAATGTATCAATCTGCCAGCTGCCATGAAAGGTGGCTGCTAATAGCTCACAGCTGCTCTGTGCTGTTGAGACTTGCCCTTGGTCAAACAAGAACTACCCTGCCCTGAAAGTTGTGAATCTCCCGTTAGCTAAACTCAATACACCTAGTATTTTATAGAAATGATCAATTTTGCGCTGCTGGGATGGCATGTTAAACATATTATAAGTGTTTCGGAGGAAGGTCTGTTTCTGGTAATAGTGAAATAAAAAATCTCAACAAAATGTATTTTACAAAAAGTCCATTTGAAGCACTGGAGAGCTCCTAAAGCAACTACAGTTTGAAGAGCCAAGATCTTGGAAAGAAAGGTGCCAAGAGAGGAATTTGACTTTTACGGGTGCTTTTCCCTTCAAGGTATTTGCCAATTCCAAAGAAGCAGCAGAGAGGCTGAGAAACTGAGCGGGAATTGACAGCGGAAAGTTGAGAAGTCAAATGGAGTTTCTGGTGGTATCATTGGCCAGGGGACAAAAAGTGGAATTCAGAGCTAGTTCAAAGAAGAAAACACTGACAAATATTCCAGGATTTTAATAGGCTCCTGGTGGTTTATACTGCAGGAGTGAGAGTGGGTCAGAAATAGATTAGCCCCACAAAGCAGAGCCCAGATTTGAGTCAGCTTATTCCCTAATGAGATTAAGGTGATCTTTCTCTATTCCGTCAGAAGGAAAGCTAAAAGCTGTCTTAAAAGAGTTTACGTTCTCCAGAATCTCAAACTATTTCATATATGTTATCTAGAATTCAATACAAAATCACCAGGCAACGCTTGAAGGTAAACACGTTCTTGAAAGCAGAAAAAAAAGCAGAATAGAAACAGATCTGGAGGGGATCCAAACAATGAAGTCACCTGACAAATTTAATGAATGTGATTAAATTAGGAAGTTAGCTGAAGCAAATAAAAAATAATCAAATGTAAAACGTGGAGTGTAAAAGAATAACACCTGAAATTATTAACTCAATAGATATGTTTAACAGCAGATTAAAAAGACTGCTTAAAAGAGAATTAGTGAACTGGGAGATAAGCCATAAGAAAATCTCAATACTAGAGAAATATGGGGCTTAGTAAATAGATCAAACATATTTTTGAACACAATTTTTATTGAGGGATGCATTTAGAATCTCTCAATGAAAGAAGAGATTGGAACAAGCCACATTTAAAGGAATGATGGCCAAGAGTTCTTTAAATATAAAGAAACAGTCAAGAAGCAGTAAAAATCCATAGCAGGATAAAAATTAAAACTATCACACTTAGGCATATCATAGTAAAACTGCTCTAAACCAAAGAGTCTTAAAAGCCAACAGAAGCCCAAATAAAACTGTCGTATGACTTATCCCAAGTAACAATGGAAGCCGGCTGGCAATGAAATTATTTATTCAACACTTTGAAAAAATTGCTTTAAATAATTTACTCAAAACTATCTTAGAATTCCATCCCCATAGAAATCTTCTTTAAAAATACATAATATAATTCTAGAAAAAGAATAATTCTCAAAAAAGAATTGAGATAATTGTATCATTAGCTGACCTGCATTTTAGTAAATACTAGAGTGAATTCTGCTCTGGTATTTACTGTATTTCAGAGGCATTGAGATAGAAGAAAAAAATGAAAAGCAATGTAAAGCCTAATAACTGGGTAGATCTAGTTGAATATTTGAAATATTGAATAATATTATTGTTTTGTGGGGTTTAAATATCTACAGGATAGACACTGGACAAAAAAATAAAACAAAAGTTTGGAAAATAGATAAATGTAATTATACTGTTCTGAAGTTCTTGAGAGTCCCATGGACTGCAAGGAGATTCAACCAGTCCATTCTAAAGGAGATCAGTCCTGGGTGTTCTTTGGAAGGAATGTACTAAAGCTGAAACTCCAGTACTTTGGCCACCTCATGCGAAGGGTTGACTCATTGGAAAAGACTCTGATGCTGGGAGGGATTGGGGGCAGGAGGAGAAGGGGACGACAGAGGATGAGATGGTTGGATGGCATCACCAACTCAATGGACATGGGTTTGGGTGGACTCCAGGAGTTGGTGATGGACAGGGAGGCCTGGCGTGCTGCAATTCACGGGGTCACAAAGAGTCGGACACGACTGGGCAACTGAACTGAACTGAACTGAACTGAAGTCCTTGTATTATGCTGCAGCAAAAGTCAAGAATGCATATTTTATTCTAGGATGACCCTTAAGAGAATAATAAAAGTATAATAAATAAGATAATAAAAGCGGAAATTGAATAATAAAAATATTTAATTAAAACAAAATAAGGCAAGAAATGAGAACAAAAGGAACACGGCACATGTGAAAAGAGAAAAATATAGTAATATGGTAGATTTAAACCTGTAAATGAAAGTCCAAATACTGCAATGGAAAGATTAGTACAGTCCAACTAGGGTTTTACAAACCTTCGTGCTGCTTATGGTAAACAACCTAAAATAAAGTTTGGCAGTTAAAGGATGATAGATATTCCTTATTCACATTAACCAAAGAAAGCTGTTTTTTTTTTTTTTTTTAGCTAAACAGGCCAAGTAGACATTAGGGTGTAAGTCATTCAGTTGTGTCCAACTCTTTGTGACCCCATGAACTATACAGTCCATGGAATTCTCCACACCAGAATACTGAAGTGGGTAGCCTTTCCCTTCTCCAGGGGATCTTCCCAACCCAGGGATCGAACCCAGGTCTCCCACATTACAGGCAGATTCTTTACCAGGTGAGCTATCAGAGAAGCCCAAAGTAGACATTAAGGCAGGAAGAATTACTAGAAGGATAGCTCACAATGATTAAATGATTCATCTTTCAGGAAGTGGGGCTTCCCTGGTAGCTCAGCTAGTAAAGAATCCGCCTGCAATGCAGGAGTCCCCGGTTCAGAATCCTGGGTCGGGAAGATCCTTTGGAGAAGGGATACGCCACCCACTGCAGTATTCTTTGGGCTTCCCTGGTGGCTCAGATGGTAAAGAAACCAGAAAGCATCATTGACAAATCTGCTTGGATATAATAATAAAGCCCCCAAATTTATAAAGTAAAAATTCAGAACCAAAACAAGAAAAGGCAAATTCACACTAGTTTTAGGTAATTCTAATGTATCTCTTTCAGTGACTGAGAGCAGAAGTGAGGAAAATAATTAGTAAGGGTGTGTGTGTGTGTGTGCTTAATCAACTCAGTCGTGTCTGACTCTTTATGACCCTTTGGACTATTGCCCACCACGCTTCTGTGTCCATGGGATTTTTCAGACAAGAATACTGGAGTGAGTTGCCATTTTCCTCCTCCAGGGAGTCTTCCTGACCTGGGGATCAAACCTGCGTCTCCTGTATCTCCTATATTGCAGGCTGATTCTTTACCTGTTGAGCCATACTTGACTCAACTGACATACATTGAACACTGCATCCAACAACTGCAGTGAAACCTAAAACAAGCCTCAACTATTTTCCAAATATTAAATTCATACAGAGTATTCTTCCAAACACAGTGAAATTAGGCTAGAAATCAGTCATGAAACGATACCTAGAAAAATCCTCAAATGTTTTGGAAACTAAGTGATACCATCAGTATTTGGGAGAGACTGGTTCCAGAACCCCTGAAGATACCAAAATCCTTTATATAAAACGGCGTATTTACACATAACCTATGCTGTGTCCTGCATACCTACATCATCTTTAGATTCCTTATAATACCTAATGCAATGTAAATTGTATGTAAATAGTTGAACATACAATATAATGTGAAAGTGAAAGTGTTAGTCGCTCAGTCATTTCTGACTCTTTGTGACCCCATGGACTGTAGCCCACCAGGATCCTCTGTCCAAGGAATTCTCCAGGCAAGAATCCTGGATTGGGTTGCCATTTCCTTCTCCCAACCCAGGGATGAAACCCGGGTCTCCTGCATTGCAGGTGGACTCTTTACCATCTGAGCCACCAGGGTAAATGCCAAGTCAATAATGTACAGCAAATTCAACGCTTGTTTTTTGGGACTTTTTTGGAATTTTTCTTATTGTTGAATATTTTTTGGCTTTACTGAATTTGTTACAATGTTGCTTCTGTTTTGTGTTTTGAGTTGTCAGTCAGGAGGCATGTGGGATCCTAGCTCCACGATCAGAAACTGAACCCACACCCCCTGCATTGGCAGGTGAAGTCTGAACCACTGCACTGACAGGGAAGTCCCTGTTATTGAGTATTTGGGATATGGAACCTGTGGATATGGTGGGTCAGTTGTACACTTCTAAATAAACTATGGATCAAAGACAAAATCACAAAGGAAATTAGAACTTGTTTGTGTTAGGGACCAAACGACGGGCTCTAGGACCTGAGTCATGTTTACCAAAAAGAGACAGGATATGAGCTCATCCTGCCTGGCCAATCATGTAACGCCAGCTACTCCTGTAACTGAGACCAAGAACTGCCTGTATATAAGCCGCCATACTCCTTTGTTCGGGGCTCTTGTCGGATTCCCTTGTGTGGGATGAGACTTGGGCCCTAGCGTGCTAGAGATAAACTCCCTTCTTGCCCTTGCATTACCGTGGTGGACTTGCTCTCTCTCTCGGTCGGTTCGGAGATACGGGCTCGGAGCATAACATCTGGGGGCTCGTCCGGGATCTCCATCCCGCCGGGGAGGACAACTCTCCTGGTAGAAGGGAGTAACTTCACTAGGAGATAAGAGCTCTGAGCACCGGTGCTAATGTTGTAGAAGCCCAGATTAAGTCCAGGGCCGAGTATCGTACTGGGGAGGCATCTAGGTGTAAAGTGCAGAGGCAAGTCCAGCGTAAGGCCGGGGCCTGGTTTCATGCTGGGAAGGCGGCTGGCTCTGGTTACTGGATTAAGTCCAGTGTAAGGTCGAGGCCTGGTTTCGTGCTGGGGAGGCGGCTGGCTCTGGTTACTGGATTAAGTCCAGCGTAAGGCCGGGGCCCGGTTACGTGCTGGGGAGGTGGCTGGCTCTGTGAACATCCTGCAGGTAAGATTAAGTGCATTGTCGGTGGCCACCTTGTGTTTGTTATCTGTTTGTCTATTTGTGGTGTCTGCATTGCTCTTTGTGTGCTCTGTTGGCTCCCAGTGTACTTTTCTGTGATCATGGGACAAACAACTTCTACTCCTTTATCTCTTATGATTAACCACTTCTCTGATTTCAAGTCTAGAGCACAGAATCTATCATTGCTGGTGAAAAAAAGCAAGTTAGTAACTTTTTGTTCTGCCGAGTGGCCTGCTTTTGATGTCAGCTGGCCACAAGAAGGCACCTTCAGCCTGCCTGCTATTCGAGCGGTCAGAGAGAAGGTGCTCGCCCCCTACCCTTCAGGACACCCAGCCAGACCAAACTCCATACATTTTGGTCTGACAGGACCTGGTGGAAAACCCCTGGCCTGGCTAAAACCTTTTGTTTTTCAGCCCCTCACTTCCCTTCCCTCTTCCCTGCCCTTGCTTCCACAGGTTTCATCGGGAGAAGCCAGAAAGGGAACCAAGCCTTCAGCTCCTCCCAAAAAAAGGGGCCCCGCCTAGGAAACTCGGGGAAAGGCGAAAAAAAAAAAAAAAAAAGAATGGCCAGCATAGCAGAAGAAGACCCGGAGGTTCCCTCCTCCACCGTTCATGCTTTTCCCGTCCGGGCAGGGCCAGCCAGAGAGGGTGGAGAGCGGACATATCAGTATTGGCCCTTCTCCACTAGTGATTTGTACAATTGGAAAACCCAGATTCCCTCCTTCTCTGAAAAACCGCAGGGTCTTATTGATCTTTTAGAGTCTATCCTGTTTACTCACAATCCCACTTGGGATGATTGTCAGCAACTGTTACAGGTACTTTTTACTACAGAGGAGCACTAACGGATCTTGTCAAAAGCCCGGAAAAATGTGCCAGGGGTGGATGGGAGGCCCACAATACAGCCCAACCTCATTGAGGAGGGGTTCCCCTTGGTGCGATCCAAATGGGACTTCGAATGCGCTGAAGGTAAGGAGCGTCTCCGAGTGTACCCTCAGACTCTCATGGCTGGCCTTAGAGCGGCCGCCAAAAAGCCAACTAAATTGGCCAAAATAAATTCAGTGAGACAAGAGCCAAATGAGAGCCCAGCAGCCTTCCTGAAAAGGATAATGGAAGCTTTTAGACAGTATACCCCTATGGACCCACAGGCAGATGAGTCACGAGCGGCAGTTATGTTAGCATTTGTAAATCAAGCAGCCCCCGATATTAGAAAAAAGTTACAAAAGATAGAGAGGTTAAGTGAACAATCCTTGCAAGATCTAGTGAGGGCAGCCGAGAGAGTTTTTAATCATAGAGAGACCCCAGAAGAGAGAGAGGACCACATTAAAAGAGAAAAAAAAAAAAAAATTTAGAGCTGAAGAAAACCGTAAAAATCAAAAAGAGCTGGCCCAGATATTTTTTGCTGGGGTTAAAAACAAAAACAGGTTCCAAAAAGGAAAAAAAAATGGACTCAAAAACTGAAGAAAAAACGACAAGGCGTAAGCTTGAGAAAAACCAATGTGCATTTTGTAAAGAGTTTGGACATTGAAAAGATAAATGCCCCAAGAAAAATCTAAAAGAGGGGCCCAAGAACCCCAAGAACGAGACTCCCTCTCCAGACAGTCATATCCTCTACGTGGGTGAGGATAGCGACTAGGGGGTCAGGGCTTGAAGCCCCTCCCCGAGTCCTGGGTAACTATAAATGTGGAGGGGAAACCGGTTGGCTTCATGGTGGACACGGGAGCCCAATACTCAGTCTTAAACCAAAAAGATGGACCCATGTCTAAAAAAGTAGCTGGGTGCAGGGAGCAACCGGGACTAAATGATATGGATGGACTACAAAACGGCAAGTGAACTTAGGGGCCCACCAGGTGGCCCATTCTTTTCTGGTGATACCTGAGTGTCCAGTGCCCTTGTTGGGAAGGGATTTACTGTCTAAAGTAAATGCCCAAATTCATTTCAACCATGGACAAGTGTCGGTTTTAGATTGGACCGGGCATCCTCTTCAGGTCTTGTCTCTGGCATTAAAAGATGAATACAGACTCTACTTGCCAGAGGCCCCAGCGACAATAAGCCCCGAAGTACAACCATGGGTTCAAAGATACCCTCAGGCCTGGGCTAAAACTGCAGGAATGGGACTAGCCAAACAGAGGCCCCCTATCATTGTGGAACTGAAAGCCAGTGCTTCCCCGGTGAGGGTACAACAGTATTCCATGAGTCAAGAGGCTCGACAAGGAATTACTCCTCATATACAATGCCTCATAGACGCTGGGGTCCTGAAAAGGTGCCGGTCCCCATGGAACACCCTCCTGTTGCCTGTAAAAAAGCCTGGGGGAACTGATTTTAGACCGGTTCAAGATCTACGAGAAGTCAACAAACGGGTGAGTGATATTCATCCTATGGTTCCTAACCCTTATACATTGCTAAGCAACTTGCCTCCAAACTACATTTGGTACACTGTTTTAGATTTAAAAGATGCCTTTTTCAGTTTGCCTCTTGCCCCTGCAAGCCAAGAGATCTTTGCCTTCGAATGGCAGGAAGACGGTGGTCAGACCCCTGTGCAGCCGACATGGACTCGCTTACCACAGGGTTTCAAAAACTCGCCCACGTTATTTAATGAGGCCCTGGACAAAGACCTCCGTGAGTATCGGGTTGAACACCCTACCATTGTTTTATTACAATATGTTGATGACCTTATGCTGGCAGCGGCTACAGAAAAAGAGTGCCAAGAGGCAACAGGTGACCTTCTCCAAACCTTGGGGACTTTAGGTTACAAGGCCAGTGCCAAAAAGGCCCAGATTGCCAAGCAAGAGGTTACATACCTCGGTTATAAGATAAAAAAGGGCCAGAGGTGGCTAACACAGGCTATGAAAGAAACCATCCTCCAGATCCCTGAGCCGGCTAACCCTAGACAAGTGAGAGAATTTCTGGGAACTGTGGGATATTGCTGGTTAGGATCTTGGGGTTTGCAAAAAAGACCAGGCCCCTATATGAAGGGACCAAAAAAAACAAGGACCGGAAATGGACTGAGCCAATAAAAGAGGCCTTCCAAGAGCTCAGGTGAGCCTTGATAGAAGCTCCTGCCCTTGCCCTCCCTGATCATCTAAGCCTTTCCAATTATTTGTAGATAAAAAGCGGGGGATAGAAAAAGGGGTACTAACACAGAGATGGGGACCATGGAAGCGACCTGTAGCTTACCTTTCCAAGAGACTGGAGCCAGTGGCAGCCGGATGGCCACCTTGCCTCTGTATCATCGCGGCCACCACATTCTTAGTCCATGATGCTAATAAACTGACTTATGGACAGAGACTCTTGGTCTACACTCCTCATGCCATAGAGAGAGTTTTAAAACAACCCCCAGGTAAATGGATTTCTAATGCCTGCTTGACGCACTACCAGGCCTTGCTACTTGACACCCCACGGATTCATTTCCAAACGCCCTGCACTCTAAATCGGGCCACTCTTTTGCCCAATCCGGAGGAAAATAGCCCCCTCCATGATTGTGATGAGATACTGGCTGGGGTAACAGCAATACGAAAGGACTTAACCGATACTCCACTGGATAACAGTGAGCTAAAATGGTTCACAGACGGCAGCAGTTATGTAAAAGATGGACAGAGACAGGCGGGAGCCACAGTAGTAGATGACTCTGGACAGACGATATGGGCAGAGGCCCTTCCCCCGGATACCTCAGCACAAAAGGCAGAGTTAATTGCCCTGATTCAAGCATTAGAGAGAGCCAAACGAAAAAGAATAGCTATTTTCACTGACAGTCGCTATGCTTTTGGCACGGTACACATCCAGGGCCCGATATATCGGGAACGGGGGTTTTTGACAGCTGAAGGAAAAGAAATTAAAAACTTGCCTGAAATCTGTAGACTTTTAGAGGCTGTACAGATGCCTCGGGCTGTGTCAATAGTACACGTACCTGGACATCAGAAGGGTGACAGCCCCACGGCACGAGGGAATCATGCCGCAGACCTGGCAGCTCAAAAAGTAGCTGATAAAGATTTCATCACCCCTGTGTTGGCGATCGGACTTCCACCTCCAGGTATGGGAACTTTACCCCCAACCCCTGAGTATTCATCCACAGACTTTGCTTAGATCCAAAAACACACCAACCTTCAAAAAGATAAAGATGGATGGTACCGAGACTCAGACGGCTACTTGATACTCCCTGCTCAGTTGGGACGGCAATTATGTGAGCATTTGCACTTGTCTACTCATCTGAGAAAAAAAAAAAGACTCTGATGCTCTTTCAAACTGCACGCCTGCGATTTCCCCAGCACCAGACAACTGTAAAGAACATAGTGCATGCTTGTAAGGCGTGTCAACAGATGAGGCCAGGGAAAGGACAACATGCAGGACTGAGGTATTGGGGAGAAGGACCAGGGCAACACTGGGAAATAGATTTCACCGAGGTAAGGCCAGGCAAGTATGGTTACCGGTACTTGGTAGTGTTGGTGGATACCTTCTCAGGGTGGGTGGAGGCTTTTCCTACAAAGGGAGAAACCACGATAATAGTGGCAAAAAAATTTTTAAAAGAAATAGTTCCCAGGTTTGGCCTGCCAGTGACCATCGGCTCTGATAATGGACCTGCTTTTGTGAGTCAAATAGTTCAGAGCCTTGCCCTAGCCCTGGGGACTAAATGAAAGTTACATTGTAAATACAGTCCACAGAGCTCAGGGCAAGTAGAAAGAATGAATCGGACCCTAAAAGAAACTTTAACTAAATTGGCTATAGAGACTGGCGGGGACTGGGTGACCCTCCTTCCCTTCACCCTCTTTCGTGCGCGTAATACTCCTTATCAACTTAATCTGACCCCATTTGAAATTCTGTATGAGAGACCTCCCCCTGTATGTCCAATATTTAAAGAGAAAAAACTACCGCCTCCCACGTTGGGACAATTCCAAGAGGCCTTGATGGCCTTAAGCAAGGTGCACTCTCGTGTCTGGAAACTGCTCCGGAGAATACATGTGGGTCAAAATAAGGGAACTATTCCCTCACATGACATTGGCCCAGGAGACTGGGTGTGGGTCAAAAGGCACCAAACCAAGGCACTAAAACCCAAATAGAAGGGTCCTTATGTTGTTCTTCTTACCACCCCAACTGCCCTAAAGGTCGACAGTATTGGGCCTTGGGTGCATTGCAACCGCGTATGCCAAGCTGCTTCAGCAGAGCAGGAAGAGCTAAAAAAAAAAAAAAAAAAAAAAAAATGGGAAGCGTCTCTGCACCCGTCCAACCCCCTGAGGCTAAAGCTTCAAAGGCACCAACAGGACCAGGACAGCTCGGCTGGGCCGTCTTGTGGATGACCCAGTTACTCTGCTCCGGAGTTGCCAGCGTGAACCCGCATCAACCTGTCAAAATCACCTGGAAGCTGCAAAATAGACTAACACGTGAGATGCTTAACTCCACCACCGCAATACATCCACCAAATACTTGGTGGCCAGACTTATACTTTGACCTTAAGCCGGTGGTAAATGTACCCTGGAAGAGGGGCAAGCTCCCAAATCATGCATTCTGGGCATGTCCAGGTGCGCCCAGGCATAACTAAAAGATCTGTGGGGAGATACAGGGGGGACTCTGTGCTGCCCTAAAAAAAGAGTGTTGTTTTTATGCTGATCACACAAAAATAGTTAAAAAATCTATGGCCAAAGTAAGAGAGGGACTAGCCCAACGTAAACAAAAACGTGAGGCTCAACAAAGATGGTTTGAGTCTTGGTTTCAACAATCCCCTTGGTTGACCATCCTAATCTCCACCTTGCTGGGACCCCTGCTAATACTTCTACTGATGCTTACCTTTGGCCCATGTATTATCAATAGACTTGTAGCCTTTGTAAAGAAACGCATAAATACAGTACAGCTGTTTGTGCTTTGGCAACAATATCAAACTGTGTCTCAGGACCGAGAGGAAGATTCCACTATATGATCTAAGGACAGGGGGGAACGTTAGGGACCAAACGACGGGCTCTAGGACCTGAGTCATGTTTACCAAAAAGAGACAGGATATGCGCTCATCCTGCCTGGCCAATCATGTAATGCCAGCTACTCCTGTAACTGAGACCAAGAACTGCCTGTATATAAGCCGCCATACTCCTTTGTTCAGGGCTCTTGTCGGATTCCCTTGTGTGGGATGAGACTTGGGCCCTAGCATGCTAGAGATAAACTCCCTTCTTGCCCTTGCATTACCGTGGTGGACTTGCTCTCTCTCTTGGTCGGTTAGGAGATACGGGCTCGGAGCATAACAGTTTGGGTTTTAGAAGAACTAATATCATTGTGCTAAAGTCAAAACAGAAGCAGTCAAGATGCGGTGAGCATGCGTGTTAAATTGCTTTAGTCCTGAAGGACTCTTTGTAACTCTATGGACTGTAGCCTGCCAGGCTGTTTGTCCATGGGATTCTCCAGGCAAGAACACTGGAATGGGTTGCTATTCCCTTCTCTAGCGGATCTTCGTGACCCAGGGATCAATCCTGGGTCTCCTGCATTGCAGGCAGATTCTTTACCACTGAGCCACCGGGGAAGCTCAGTCAAGACGCTAGCCCAAGGAAATGGAAAGATTGTTTCTTTTTGCTTCTCTTCCTGTTAAAATTTCAGTTTTGTATCTGCAGCACAGAAACGACACGGCGGGGCTTTTTAAGTGTCTGTCTGATAGTTTGTATGAATCTCATAGGTCAAATGGTCAACATACGGCAGCTTTCCGGGACAATAGTGATAATAAGACTGGGAACCCTGAACCCTGTGCCCACGCATACTAATTGCTTAGTACCCACTATTGTATAGATTGTGTATGTTCAGGTCCTCAGTCGTGTCCAATTCTTTGTGACCCCATGGACTGTAGCCCTGGAGGGCTGTCCATGGGATTTTCCAGGCAAGAATAGGAGTGGGTTGCCATTTCCTCCTCTAGGGGATCTTTCCAACCCAGGGATGGAACTCGAGTTTTCCGTTTTCTGCATTGGCAGGTGGACTCTTTGCCACTGCACCGCCTGGGTGGAGGTAAGTGTTATTGCTATCATCCAACAGATCCATTGAATAGCCTGAGTCCTTTCCTTTTCTCATTCAAGTGAAATGTTACTCTTCCCTGGGAAAACTGTGGCAGATGTTTAGAAGCAGAGAGAAACACTTCACACCACTACTTACTCAAGTACCCTGTGCTGAGCAGTTAAGAGTCCTGCTATCTATTTGCTCAAATATGAAGGAAAGGGCTATATAAACAAAGTGAGACAAATTAGATGTTTTTGTGTCCACACTAAGGGTAATGATGGTCCTTTAATGAAAGCATTTTCTTTTGTGCAAACTCAAGAAAATTTTTCTTCTAAGGGAATATTACATGATGAAATAATAATACAATTATGTTCAGAAGTTATGACATGGGAGATGATGCTCTGTGCTTCTTTTCATATCCCTCTGATGAAGATCACAGCTTTCAATGCCAGAAGCTTTAAAGATTTTTCACATTAGAGACCTTTAGAAGCTCATGAGGCCAAAAGTTACACTGCGGCTTGAGCTCCTGGTTTTCTGTTGCAGGTGCCCATAAACTAAGTGTCATAGATTAATCACCCAGAGCTAAATCAGGGAGTTAAGATGCTGATTCCTCCCATAGCTTTAACCTCCAAGGCAAACTACCAGCCCATCAACTGCAAAACACTGCTGGCTTCTATTGGAAATGCAAAATTCTTCCTTGATGTCAGGATGAAGGGGCTTCATTTGTAATATTGTGCTCATAAAACAAACTTCATCCTTTCCCAAGTAATTGGCTTCCTGCTGTCAGGAGCTCTAAAGAGACGTTTGACAGGAGTTCAAATTGGTGTGTTAGTACCTTTCTTATGTATCTCTTTCCATGTGCTGTTTATATTTCCTCCTGTTAGCATACCCTTCACTTGGTAAAGATGAATTTGGATTTTCAATGTCTTCTTGTACAGGCTTATTTAGTGATTTGTAGTTGCACGGAGTTTTCACGGCTTTGTAGCTGTAAAATTCGCAAGTAAGCCAGCCCATGTGAAATCCTAAGGTCTTGGAAGTTTGAGTGGCCTCAAACAGCCCCTGGTTTTTGACCTTTTCCTAGTCTGTGTTCGTTTGTTAGTTCTGAAAGACTCAGTTGAATTTTGTAAGATACAGAAGATAGTTCTATTTTCAGTTTCTTGCCCTTTAGCCTATTACAGAGCGCAATCTGATTCTTCTTTCAGAGGATGGTTCGGACCTACACTGAATGATTGCTTTTGGGAGAAAAACATCCCAGACCCTAACGTGCTGAGACTGAAGTGGTTCTGGGGCACACGTTAATAGGTAACTAAGTCAGAATGAAAACATTTCTGAGGATGAATGTCATATTAAAGCAATGAAAGAGTTGCAGAAATTCCTTGAGGTCAAGGCTGATTGGTGAAGTCAGGGCTTAGGGATGCTTTTACTGGAATAATGGGTGGGAGAGAATTCAGAAGCAGGTTTTTGCAATACCATTCCTTTCTCATCCCCACCCACTCCTAAACCATGAGGTGGAATTGCAGTGCTGATGAAGTGTTCCTATTAAACTCTATAAAGAATAAAAACTAGGAAACTCCAGATATCTTCTCATTATCCATTAGGACCATTTGCATTTAAAATCTGTGGCTGGGGGACTTCCCTAGCGGTAGTGGCTAAGAGTCTTAGACGCTGCGCTCCTGATGCAGGGGGCCCGGGTTCGATCCCCGGGCAGTGAACCAGGTCCAACATGCCACAACTAATGATCCCAAGTGCTGCAACCAAGGCCTGAGACAGCCAAATTAATATAAATAAATAAATATTAAAAAAAATCTGTGGCTGGAACGCAGATCTTAAATACACTAGCTAAGGTAGCAGTTTAGAAGGCAAGACCAAATCCCATGAAAATCAGTTGGGATAGTGCGTAACAAAGAACACACTGGTATAACCATTGAAAGACCTGGGTTCCAAGCTTTAGTTCTTCCATTTACTTGTCAAATGACTTAATTAAAGCAAGTCACTTGGTCTTTCCGGGCCTCAGTTTCTTCAAGTGTAGCCTGTAGATTTGGGACAACGTTAAGGAGTGTGAGTCTGTGAATTACGCCTAGGGTACTAATCAGGCTTGGAATAGCATGCTGCGAGTAACCAACATATATGGTCAGGGTTGCTATTTTGAGTATTTAGCAGCACAAAATGAAGACTTTATATAAACAACTTCACCGGCATGTGCCAGATAATTATTAACTCCACGTATGGGAATGGAGCCCCAGCTATTGGTGTCAAATTGTGAAGGCAGAAAAGACTTCAGAAATCACTGGTCCATATTCTTCATTTTACTGGTTATTGCATCCTCTGTTAGAAGAAGCACATTGTGATATTTAAGAACTGTTGCAGAAAGATGAGACCGATGCAAAAGGGCTTATGGACACGATCGGCTATCTCAGTGGAGGCAGTAGGCTGGTATAGCAATGGCACTGATGAATCACACCTTCCTATATCCACACCCTTTATTAGTGCTTTACCCACTCTGACACTCACCTTGTCTATGTGGTTTGCTTTGGCAATAACAAATAGGATTCAAGCAGAGTCTAAAACAAACACTTTTTCGTTAGGGTTTGCCCCATCTCTTGCTGCTTTTGAACACAGCCACTACCAAAGATGTCTTTTGGCCTGCTGGTGACACATGGCCCAGCTGACAGCCAGCACCATTCACCAGACATGTGAATGAGGGTTAGACGAACCAGCTCCATTTGAGCTGATGGATGACCATAAAAACATGAGTGACCTCAGATGAGACCAGAAAAGGAAACAACCAGCTGACCTCAGCCCAACTAGCTGACCCACAAAGTCACAGCAAATGAAATGGTAGATATTTGGGACACTAAGTTTGATCTGTGGGTTGGGAAGATCCCCTGGGAAAAAGAAATGGCAACCTACTCCAGTATTCTTGCCTGGAGAATCCCATGGACAGAGGAGCCTGGCGGGCTACAGACCATGGGGTGGCAAAGAGTTGGACACCACTGAGCACACACACGCACACACACAGACACACACACAGGACTGAAATACAGCAGTAGATACTTGATACAACAGAAGAAGGATCTCCAATTTGTGAGTAGGGAAGGGAGTTTCCCAAGAGCTGATGGAAGGAAAGATTTGAAGTGTCTTCAACCATTTTCTTCTTTGAAGTTGGAATCAAAGGTTTGTGTCTAGTTCTTACAGATTCTTGCTTCCTGAATGGACCAGAAAACTCCTCTGGCCCATCTTTCTTGTCAAACAGTTTCTGGGAAAACACCGCTAGAGTTTCCTAATTCTTCTTAGTAAAGCATACTTTCCCTCTTAAACTTCCTTTGTCACAATTTTTCCCCTTTGAAATATAACAAAGATCATTTGACCTGTCCTTTTCTCATCGATTCAGTGGGTGGCTGCTAGCAAAGAAATTTCATGAAATATTACCAGAATGAAGAGTTCTTGGGAAACAGGTAAGAGGATAAGACTTTAAAATTCCTGAGAAAAATAAAATAAAATGACAGAAAAAAATAATCCTTTTCGAATGTCCATATAAAACCTGCAACCATCTTGCTTTCAGCCCTAGTTTGAGGCAACAAGAAAAAAAATCCATTTTATCATTGTCCTAGAGTCTCTGATTAGAGAAGGCAATGGCACCCCACTCCAGTTCTCCTGCCTGGAAAATTCCATGGATGGAGGAGCCTGGTAGACTGCAGTCCATGGGGTCGTGGGGGGTCGGACACAACTGAGCGACTTCACTTTCACTTTTCACTTTCATGCATTGGAGAAGGAAATGGCAACCCACTCCAGTGTTCTTGCCTGGAGAATCCCAGGGACAGGGGAGCCTGGTGGGCTGCCGTCTATGGGGTCGCACAGAGTCAGACACTACTGAAGTGACTTAGCAGCAGAGTCTCTGATATGTTGCCTCTGGTGGTTGCAAGTCAAAACAAAGAGTTAATATAAAACATAGCTCTGAAGACTGCTGTTTTTTTTTTGTTTTTTTTTTTTGTCAAAAATGACTCTAAAACTGAACAAATATATGAGGCAACTATTTTCTGGTGTTGAATAACAAGGTTATAATACCCAAGAGAAGGGAGTTCTCTCCACGTGTACATCTGAGTCCCTGTCCAGGTTGCCAGTTGTAGCCCAGTAAGTTGGGTCCATGCTGAGGCTCGTGGTCCAGTCAATTTGAAGAGGCAGAGATAAGAGCTTGGGATCACTTGAGTGGATGCAAGCTGCAAATCTGATCCAGCCTGAGGAGAGTTCTTGTTAACACCCCAGGCATTCATCTGAGACACCAGAAAGGCCATACCTCAGAAGACAGGACCATGCATTGAGGTCAGGGCTATCCTGAATGCATGCTAAGCCACTTCAGTTGTGTCTAACTCTTTGCAACCCCATGGACTGTAGCCCGCCAGGCTCCTCTGTCCATGGGGATTCTCCAGGCAAGAATACTGGAGTGGTTTGCAATGCCCTCCTCCAGGGGATCCTCCCAACCCAGGGGTCAAACCCAGGTCTCCCACCTTGCAGGCAGATTCTCTACCATCTGAGCCACCAGCAAAGCCCAAGAATACTGGAGTGGGTAGCCTATCCCTTCTCCAAGGGATCTTCCCAAACCAGGAATCAAACTGGCGTCTCCTACATTGCAGGCAGATTCTTTACCAGGGAAGCCCAGACCCAACTTACTAAAGCCTAAAAATCCAAGCTTTGACAAGTTGCACATGTGAGACAGAGTTTGAAAGTTGAGTTTACTAAGTTATAGAAAATGAGAAACAACTAGAGGTTTCCATGGCCTAAAATACAGACTAACAAATTTAAATTTGTTAACAGTCATTAACAGTGTCAAAGACACTGCAAGAAGAAAAAAGGTATAAATTAAATACTGAAACCGATTGGTGTCATTTCAGCGGGGGCTCCGAAGAACTCTGGTACCAGAGTCCTTTACGTCTCAGTGCAGAGGAGAATTCAGCAAGAGCAAAGTGGTAGATAAGAAGAGATTTATTAGAATAGGATGCTTGGGAGAATTACAAGCAGCTGGGTGAGAAAATGCCATGTCCAAGAACTGAGGAGAAGGGGAAGAAGTTCTTTGTCTTTCTTGAGTAGATGTCATGCTTCCATCCTCAGCTCCTTCTCTAGGTTGAGCAGGGGAGTTTTCTTGTCCCTGTGTGGTCAAGCGAGGTTTACAAATTGCTGTTTTTCATCTGTGCAGAGAGCATGTCCTAGGGATCACTAACTTACTGACGTCACTGGGCAGAGTGTGGGTCTCAAGCCACCATTGTTCCACTGCTCTGGGGCATGTCCCGTGCATCTGTTTCATGGTTTTGCTGCTAAGCAAGCCTGCTTGGTTTGTGGTTAAGCAAACCTGCTTTCTCGAGTAATTATTAACTTACAGGTGTCTCTCATATTTTTCTACTTATAATCCCCTAGTGCGATTACTAGTCACCTACTTTGTCCCTTCATTTTGTCCCTATTAATGCCTCTCATGAGCATAGATGCAAAAATAAAAATGTTAGCGAATCAAATCAAGTAATAGCTGGAAAACAGATAATACATCCTGACTGCAATGGGTTTACCCAAGGAAAACAAGGCTTGTTTAACAGTTAAAAACTAATATATGTAATTCACCATGCTAACAAGCTAAAGAAGAAAAACCACATGATAATCTCAATCGATACAGAAAATAACATTTGGCAAAATTCAACACCCACATATGATGAAATCTCTCAGCAAATTAGTACTAGCAGAGAAGTTTCCAAATTTGATAAAGAACATTTAAAATATATCTACTAAAAATATCATAGCTAATGATAAAAGCACGGAATGCTGTTCTCTAGGACTGAGACTGTGGCAAAGATGTTTGCTCTCTTCACTTTTCGTCTATATTGTACTGAGAGTTCTCAGAGAAACTAGAGGACGAACCTAGAAAGGGGGTTGAAAGAGACAAAGATGGTGAAGGAAGAGTAAGACTGTCTCTATTTACAAAAGACATGATCGAAAAACTAAGGAGTCTGTAAAAAAACAAGCAAAGAATCAACTAAACTTAACAATGAACCTGTTTGTTAGGATGTCCTAGGATACATCCAAGTATAGGGCGGAAGCAGAGACACAGACATAGGGAACGAACATGTGGGCCCAGAGGCAGAGGGTGGTGGTGAGGCGACTTGGGAGATTAGCACAGACATATACACACAGACAGCGAGTGGGACGCTGCTGCATGACACAGGGAGCTCAGCTCGGTGCTCTGTGATGAGCTCGAGGGGTGGGATGGGGGTGGGAGGGAGGTCCAAGATGGAGATGCATGTATACACAGAGCTGATTCACTTTGGTGTACAACAACTAACACAGCATTGTAAAGCAATTATACCCCACTAAAAAATAAATAAATATATGACAAAATAAACGATCTCCAGAGAATCTTACCCAGTACACAATAGTCAGCAAACATTTACTGAATATGTTTATGATCAAAATCCAAAAGGACTCTTGCTGATAACATAACAATCAAATCATCACAAATAAATACATAATTTATTACTTAAAAAATCAACTGTGTGGCTCTATGTAACAAATAGATAAAAATAAATATTAAAGATATTTAGGACAGTATCAAAAAGCATAAAATACTTTAAAATATATGTAACAAAAGACAGGAAGGACTTGTGTATTGAAAGCAGTAACTATCTCCAACAGAAACTTTTAAAATTTAAAATAAAGAGATATACTGTATTTATGGGGTGGAAGACTAAATATTGTTAAGATGCTCATTTTCCCTAAATTGAAACATAGAGTCAATGACATTACAATCAGAATTGCAGAGGTCATTTTTGTAGAAATTAAGAAGCTGATTCTAACATCTACACAGAAATGCAAGGGACCTCGAATAGTCAAAACAATTTCTTTAAAAAAAGGAAAACAAGATCAAAGGACTTATACTATCTGGTTTTATGACCTTTTATAAATGCTACAGTAATCAAGACAATATGGAATTGTCATAAGGATAGGCATATAATCAATGGAAGAAACAGAGAACTTGGAAATAGACCCGGATGTATTCATTTTGACAAAAGCAAGATCATTTAACAGGGAAGGGATAATCTTCAACAAATGTACTGGAACAACATATGAGAAAAAAACAAACCACGGCCCTAGTCCGTACCATACAGAAAAATTCATTTAAAAATAAATTACCACTTGGTGACTTAATCAGTCTACGGAAGTTTAAAGATCAATATAAGATGCAATTACTGGGTCTTGTAACAAGTCGGATCTTGGGAAGATTTGCACTGCTCTCAGTTAGGGTTGTCATGATCTGACAACTTATCTGATACACATAACATCTCCCAACAGATCAACGACAAGAAATTTAAAAAGCCCACCTGGAAAAGGGAAAGTCACACTCAGTGACCACTGTCCATAGCACATAAGTATATCCTGTTTGCCAAAAGATGCAGTGACTCCCTAAGCAGCTGAGATGTGTGCTCCTGTGCTGGCCAGGATGGTCTTCCCGGATCCTGGTCACAAGTCTTTTTCCTCTGTGACCACATCTGACCTGGCCATTGGGGTGACATTACAGGAACTTTACCTTTTTTTTTTTTTTTTTAATTAGGAATTCAGGAACCTCAGTCCTTTGTCTGCCAGGTAGTAGTTCAGTATTTATTTGCATTTGATCAACTCCATAATCAAAGCTGGAGACAGTGCTCAAATTTACTCCCAACCCAGGGATTTCTGTCTCCTAGCAACAGCCCTGAATGTTCCGTTCATGCCCTTAACCCTCAGCTTAAATGACTTCTACCTGGGCCTCTCCAGGGTCATTCTGAACAACTTCTTAGGGTGGGAGTCACAGCTAATATATGCCTCTCTGCTCCCAAATCACATCTCCAGGGATGGCTTTTTGCCATGATGTAATTTTAATTTTTCCTAACTTGGATCTTCCAGACTTTAGGGGAATTTAAGAGGGACAGGGGCGCCTGAAGGCTCTGTGAGACCTCAATGTTATCTTCCTGATTATATTTGCCAATGATTTTTTTTTTTTTTCGCACTAACTTTAGTTTGGTACAAATATTTTTGCCTTTTTTTTTTTTTTTTAACCCTGAAGACTTGCTGAGATTGCCAGCTTGAAGGCTGAAGCCTTCTTGGATTACTGGCCTCAGCCAGAAATGGAACTGCTTTAGTGATAATATATTTTCTTCCCTTTCTGCCCTCAGAGGGACTATGTTCAAGTTGGGACCATCCTTTTTAAAAATGAATGTAGCCAAGCCCTTCCAACCTCTGACCTATCTCGTGTGGCTTTGATAGACACATGATCTGAATCCCGAAGTACAAGTCATGGCTTACCAGAAGCTGGGCAAATGCACAGTAAGAATGCAGGGTTACCTCTTGACTTAGCATGTAAGTAAGTCTCCATGGACCTCCTCCCTGGGTGCCCTCAGCAAATTACCCATTTTAGAGTCTGTTCCTGACCATTCCTTTTCTAATACTGGAATTTGTTATGATTGTTTTGGAGACAACAGAAATTATAGCTGCTAATTTTTTTGGACATAAAAGGGGAAGTTGCTGTTGCCCTTAAATGAAAAGTTCAGTGGGAGATCAGGCATGGCTGGATCTAAGTGCTCAGAGCCATTTCAGCCTTTTTTTTTTTTTTTTTTTCATGTTGACCTCAGGCCAACACTCCCAACCTGGTGGCTCACATCCAGTTTACATTTTAGCAACTTCAGAGGAGAAAGTGCCTTTCTTAGTAACTGTTTCTACAATCCTGGAGCTGATACTCAATGGCCTTCATTGGCCTTCGTTGGGAAAAATGCATTTACTTGAGTCAATCTCTGTGGCTGGGAGGATGGGATATTTTAATTTGGCTAAATGTGGGTCACGTGGCCATCCTAGCACCAAGGGTAGGGGCATCTATTATACCCTATTCACATGGACTGATTTAGCAAAGAGGTAGTTTCTCAAAGAAGATTGGACGCTGAGCAGGCAAAAACAATGAATGTCCAACTCGTGCTGATAGGTCAGTATTGAAACTGACTCAAAAAACCAGTTTTGTTTTATGTGGTTGCACTGAGTCTTGTATATTAGCCAATGCGTGTGTGCATGCTAAGCCATTTCAATTGTGTCAGACTTTTTGCGATGCTATGGACTGTAACCCATCAGGCTCCTCTGTTCATGGGATTATCTAGGCAAGAGTACTGGAGTGGGCTGCCATGCCCTCTTCCAGAGGATCTTCCAGACCGAGGGATTGAACCCACGTCTCTTATGTCTCCTGTATTTGTCAGGCAGGTTCTTTACCACTGGCGCCACCTGGGAAGCCCATATTATTTAATAAGTGTTGCTTTTTGCAGAATTCCAGTCTTCCGGTTTAGAATTCAGATGATATAATGTGATAAGAATTATGCATTCTTGGGTGATGGGACCTTTACAACTGTTTCACAATATTCATGAGTCCATCTCATGTGCTCAGCAAGGGACTGGGCACTGGAACACAAATTTGATGAAGACACAATTAATACCTAGAAGGAATCATAACTGGAGGTAAGAAATATACCTTTAAGGAAATAAATCTTAGTGTGATATGCAAGTGCCTATAACAAAGGATTCAGTTGTCTTTTGAAACCCTACAAAATGGTAGGCACTGGGTTTTTTGCTCTTTCCACATTTTTCTTACTTAAGTCTCAGGGCAATCCCTCAAAGCAAACATTTCTCTCTAAAGACATAGAGGTTTGTAGAGATAATGTCTTTTGTATGTGGTCATTCAGCTGGGATGTAGCAGGGACCTTTAGGAGCTCTATTTGGGAACAGTATATTCCTCAATATTTGAGAGTCAATGCAGGAGTCTCAGGAGATGCGGGTTTGATCCCTGGATCAGGAAGATCCCCTGGAGTAGCGAATGGCAACTCACTCCAGTATTCTTGCCTGGAGAATCCCATGGACAGAGATGTCTGGCAGGCTACAGTCCATGGGGTCACAAAGAGTCAGACACAACTGAAGCAACTTAGCACAATGCACTTAGTGACCACACCACCACCACCACGTAGACTGCAGAGGCAGCTACAGTGATCTTCTCGCTTCCTGTCTCTCTTTAATTCATTCTGCTACCAGCTGTGTTTTGAGGTAGGCAGAAGTTGTGTACCATATCATATTGCCTTGACCATTTATTTGGCAAATATTGCGCCCGATCATGGTTTAAAGCTTCCAATAAAACAATCCTTTATTTTTCAACACTTTAAAAAAATTATTTATTTTTAATTGGAGGGTAATTGCTTTACAATATTGCGTTGGTTTCTGCCATATATCGACATGAATCAGCCATAGGTGTACACATGTCCGCTCCCGCTTGAACCCCCCTCCCTCTTCCCTCCGCCTCCCACCTGTGTAGGTTGTCACGGAACACTGGCTTTGGGCTCCCTGTGTCATACAGCAAATTCCCACTGGTCATCTATTTTGCGTATGGTAACAGATAGGTTTGCATGCTAGTCTCTCAGTTCGTCCCACCCTCTCCTTCCCCCACGGGGTCCACAAGTCTGCTCTTTGTGTCCGCGTCTCCACTGCTGCCCTGTGAGCAGGTCCATCAGTGCCATCTCTCTAGATTCCATATATATGCATTAATATATGATATTTGCTTTTCTCTTTCTGACTTACTTCACTCTGTATAATAGGCTCTAGGTTCATCCACTTCATTAGAATGGACTCAAATGCATTCTTTTACAGATGAGTAACATTCCACTGCGTATAGGTACCACAGATTCTTGATCCATTCATCTGTCGATGGATATTTAGGTTGCTTCCGTGTCCTAGCGACTGTAAATAGTGCTCCAGTCAACACTGAAGTGCACGTGTCTGTTTCAATTATGGTTTCTTTAGAGACCTCCCTGTAGCTCAAACAGTAAAGAATCTGCCTGCAAAGCAGGAGACCAGGGTTCGACCCCTGGGTTGGGAAGATTCTCTGGAGAAGGGAATGACAATCCATTCCAGTATTCTTGCCTGGAGAATCCCACAGAGAAGCCTGGTGGGCTACAGTCCATGGGGTTGCAAAGAGTCGGACGAGACTGAGCCACTAACACACACAGGGTATATGCCCAGTAGCTAGGAATAAAATAGCACCATATGACAAAACAACTGTTAAGCATTTCACCAGTGTTCAAGAAAAGCACTTGTTTAACGTGATTTATCGTACATAGTCCCCCTGCTCACATCACCTGTGGTTACACCTGGTCTCAGTTACTTACGGTCAACTGAGGTCTGAAAATATTAAATAGAAAATTTCAGAAATAAACACTCCCTATTTTTTTTTTTCAACTTCATGCTGTTCTGAGTAAGATAATAAAATCTTGTGCCATTCTGCTCCCTCCCACCTGGGATGAGAATCATCCTCTGTCTATTGTATCCTGCCCCTGAGTCATCTAGAAGCCACCGTGTTATCAGATAGACTGTCCTCGGTATCACAGTGCTGTGTTCAGGCAACTCTTATTTTACTTAATAATGGTTCCAAACTGCCAGAGTAGTGATGCTGGCAATTTGAATATGCGAAAGAGAAGCCACAATGCGCTTCCTTTAAGTGGGAAGGTGAAAGATGCCCCACTTAATAAGAAAAAAAAAAATTGTATGCTGAGGTTGCTAGCATCTACGGTATTAATACATTTTCTATCCATAAAGTTGTGAAAAGAGAAAAAGAAATTTGTGCTAGTTTTGCTCTTGTGCCTCAAATTGCAAAAGCTATGGCCACAGTGCATGGGAAATGCTTAGTGAGCATGGAAAATGCATTGAATTTGTACAGTAAGGTATTTAGATGGGGGAGGAGAAGGAAAGGGAGGGAGAGAGAAATAGCATTCACATAACCTTTATTGTGGTGGTGTTAAAGTTGTTATATTTTATTAATTATTGCTGTTAAACTCTTACTATGCCTGATTTATAACTTAAACTTGATCATAGATAAGTGATGGTGTGGTTTAGTTGCTGAATTGTGTCCGACTTTTTGTGACCCCATAGGCTGTCTGTATATCTTTCCTTTTCTCCTTTGCCTTTCACTTCTCTCCTTTTCATAGCTATTTGTAAGCCCTCCTCAGACAGCCATTTTGCCTTTTTGCATTTCTTTTTCTTGGGGATTGGCTTGATCACTGCCTCCTGTACAATGTCACGAACCTCATTCCATAGTTCTTCAGGCACTCTGTCTATCAGATCTAATCCCTTGAATCTATTTGTCACTTCCACTGTGTAATCATAAGGGATTTGATTTAGGTCATACCTGAATGGTCCAGTGATTTTCCCCACTTTCTTCAATTCCAGTCTGAATTTGGCAATCATGGTTCATGATCTGAGCCATGGTCAGCTCCTGGTCTTGTTTTTGCTGACTGTATAGAGCTTCTCCATCTTTGCCTGCAAAGAATATAATCAATCTGATTCTGGTATTGACCATCTGGTGATATCCATGTGTAGAGTCTTCTCTTGTGTTGTTGGAAGAGGGTGTTTGCTATGACCAGTGTGTTCTCTTGGCAAAACTCTATTAGCCTTTTCCCTGCTTCATTCTCTTCATACTCCAAGGCCAAATTTCCCTGCTATTCCAGTATTTCTTGACTTCCTACTTTTGCATTCCAGTCCCCTATAGTGAAAAGGACATCTTTTTTCGGTGTTAGTTCTAGAAGGTCTTGTAGGTCTTCACAGAACCATTCAACTTCAGCTTCTTCAGCGTTACTGGTCGGGGCATAAACTTGAATGGTTTGATATTGAATAGTTTGCCTTGGAAGTGAATAGAGATCATTCTGTCATTTTTGTGATTGCATCCAAGTATTGTATTTTGGACTCTTTTGTTGATTATGATGGCTACTCCATTTCTTCTAAGGGATTCTTGCCCACAGTACTAGATACAATGGTCATCTGAATTAAATTCACCCATTCCAGTCCATCTTAGTTCACTGATTCCTAGAGTGTCGATGTTCACTCTTGCCATCTGCTGTTTGATTACTTCCAATTTGCTTTGATTTATGGACCTAACATTTCAGGTTCCTATGCAATATTGCTCTTTACAGAATCAGACTTTGCTTCTATCACTGGTCACATTCACAACTGGGTGTTGTTTTTGCTTTGGCTCCATCCCTTCATTCTTTCTGGAGTTATTTCTCCGCTGATCTCCAGTAGCATATTGGGCACCTACTGACCTGGGGAGTTCATCTTTCATGTCCTATCTTTTTGCTTTTTCATACTGTTCATGGGGTTCTCAAGGCAAGAATACTGAAGTGGCTTGCCATTCCCTTCTCCAGTGGACCACATTTTGCCAGAACTCTCTACTGTGACCTGTCCGTCTTGGGTGGCCCTACATGGCATGGCTAATTGTTTCATTGAGTTAGACAAAGCTGCGGTCCATGTGATCAGGTTGGTTAGTTTTCTGTGACTAGTTTTCAAAAGGCAAAGGAGATAAGGAAAGATATATCCATTTGAATGCAGAGTTCCAAAGAATAGAAAGGAGAGATAAGAAAGCCTTCCTCAGTAAAGTGCAAAGAAATAGAGGAAAACAATAGAATGGGAAAGACTAGAGATCTCTTCAAGAAAATTAGAGATACCAAGGGAAATTTTCATGCAAAGATGGGCACAATGAAGGACAGAAATGATATGGCCCTGGCCCTAACAGAAGCAGAAGATACTAAGAAGAGGGGGCAAGAATACACAGAAGAACTGCACAAAAAGATCTTCATGACCCAGATAATCACGATGGTGTGATCACTCACCTAGAGCCAGACATCCTGGAATGTGAAGTCAAGTGGGCCTTAGAAAGCATCACTACAAACAAAGCTAGTGGAGGTGACGGAATTCCAGTTGAACTATTTCAAATCCTGAAAGATGATGCTGTGAAAGTGCTGCACTCAATATGCCAGCAAATTTGGAAAACTCAGCAGTGGCCAAGGGACTGGAAAAGGTTAGTTTTCATTCCATTCCCAAAGAAAGGCAATGCCGAAGAATGCTCAAACTACTGCACAATTCCATTCATCTCACATGCTAGTAAAGTAATGCTCAAAATTCTCCAAGCCAGGCTTCAGCAATACGTGAACCATGAACTTCCAGATGTTCAAGCTGGGTTTAGAAAAGGTAGAAGAACCAGAGATCAAATTGCCAACATTTGTTGGATCATTGAAAAAGCAAGAGTTCCAGAAAAACATCTATTTCTGCTTTATTGACTATGCCAAAGCATTTGACTGCGTGGATCACAAGAAACTGTGGAAAATTCTGAAAGAGATGGGAATACCAGACCACCTGAACTGCCTTCTGAGAAATCTGTATGCAGGTCACAAAGCAAGAGTTAGAACTGGACATGGAACACAGTCTGGTTCCAAATCAGGAAAGGAGTACGTCAAGGCTGTATATTGTCACCCTGCTTATTTAACTTCTATGCAGAAACGCTGGACTGGAAGAAACACAAGCTGGAATCAAGATTGCCGGGAGAAATATCAATAACTTCAGATGTACAGATGACACCACACTTTTGGCAGAAAGTGAAGAACTAAAGAGTCTGTTGATGAAAGTGAAAGAGGAGAGTGAAAAGTTAGCTTAAAACTCAACTTTCAGAAAACTAAGATCACGGCATCTGGTCCCATCACTTCATGCCAAATAGATAGGGAAAAGTGACAGACTTTAATTTTTTGGGCTCCAAACTCACTGCAGATGATGACTGAAGCCATGAAATTAAAAGACGTTGGCTCCTTGGAAGAAAAGTTATGAAGAAAAGTTATGGAAGAAAATTTATGCTGTCTAGGTTGGACAGCATATTGAAAAAGAGACATTGCTTTACCAACAGAAGTCTGTCTAGTCAAGGCTATGGTTTTTCCAGTAGTCATGTATGGATGTGAGAGCTGGCCTGTAAAGAAAGCTGAGCACCGAAGAATTGATGCTTTTGAACTGTGGTGTTGGAGAAAGCTCTTGAGAGTCCCTTGGACTGCCAGGAGATCCAACCAGCCCATCCTAAAGGAAATCAGTCTTGAATATTCATTGGAAGGACTGATGCTGAAGATAAAACTCCAATACTTTGGCCACCTGATGTAAAGAACTGACTCATTGGAAAAGATCCTGATGCTGGGAAAGGTTGAAGGCAGAAGAAGAAGGGGACGACAAGATGAGATGGCTGGATGGCATCACTGACTCGATGGACATGAGTTTGAGTGAACTCCGGGATGGAAAGGGAGGCCTGGTGTGCTGCAGTCCATGGGGTCACAAAGAGTCAGACACGACTGAGCGACTGAACTGAACTGAACTGAGGCTGTATGTATAGCAAAAAACTTAGTACTCTGTGTGATTTCAGGCATCGAGGGGTATTGGAACATATGATCCTTAGTTAGGGGGAACTACAGTAATAGAATGCAACTTCTCTGTAGCTCAAACGGTGAAGAATCTGCCTGCAATGCAGGAGACCTGGTTCGATCCCTGTGTCAGAAAGATCCTCTGGAGGTGGGAATGGCAATCCACTCCAGTATTCTTGCCTGGAGAATCCCGTAGACAGGGGAGCCTGATGGGCTACAGGAAGGTTGCAAAAAGTTGGACATGACTGAACAACTCACGCACACAGTAATAGATTACATATCATTGTTGATATGTATTCAAGGTTGTTGCTCTTTCCCCACAAACTTCCGTGTTTTCTCACTGCTCCTTTAAAAGTGTCTAAACTCTTCAGCTTAGCATCATGGTTCTCCTCAGCTGTGCCACCCACTCAAGCTTGTCCTCCTAAAACCATCCACTCCAACTGGCTGGTATACTCAGTGCCAGGCGAAGGCTTTTGTGCCTGCCTCTCCCTACAGCTTGGAACAACACTCCCAGGTTCTCTGCACCCCTGGTAGTTCTGGCTGACCGCGATTTTACCTGTCAAGTCTGCGACCTCTTCCTGGGTGCCTTTGGTATAACTTTCTCCATGCTCTCTGGCACTACGTCTTTTCTGAGACTCTGATGGTTTATTTTGTAATGTTTAAATATTTTCTTTTCCAAGTGGCTCAGTGGTCAAGAATCTGCCTGCTATGCAGGAGACACAGCTTTGATCCCTGAGTCGGGAAGATCCCCTGGAGAAGGAAATGGCAACCCACTCCAGTATTCTTGCCTGGGGAATCCCATGGGCAGAGGAGCCTGGCGGGCTACAATGGGGTAACAAAAGAGTTGGACATGACTTAGCGACTAAACAACAGCAACCTTTTATTCCACAGGACTGTGGGCTTTATTGTGTCACTGATACTTGATCAAATATCTGTTGATAAAGGACCTCAAAGTGTTCTGATTACTGGTGGTCATAGGCTTTATTATAGGGTAGGAATAGAAAGATTTAGATAAGAGGAAGAGAGATGAAGTTAAAATAAGACAGATGAAAAGTTGCTTCTCAGTCCATATTCTTTTATTCTTCTCTTGCTTTGCAACATTGTTGAGTAGGAGGCGGTTTTCCTTTCTGTAGAGTACTAAGGATGTGAAGTGTGGACCTTGAGCCAGCGACCAAAGTCAGGTATCAAAGTCAATTTCTCTGGCGTATTTGGGGATTAAGGTCTCCCTGAACCCAAAAGGTAAACACTTTTCCATTATTCATTGATTTAATTTCCTTCATGGTGTTGTTGTTTGGTCGCTGCGTCGTGGGGACCTGTGACCCCATGAACTGTGGCCCGCCAGGTTTCTCTGTCCATGGAAATCTCCAGGCAAGAATACTGGAGTGGGCTGTCATTTCCTTCTCCGAGGGATCTTCCTGATCCAGGGATACAACCCTAGTCTCGTACATTGGCAGGCGAATTCTTTACCTCTGAGCCACCGGCGAAGCACTAGTTGCCTCATAGAATCAGACTAATAAAATCAGCAATTTAAAAACTCGTTTTATCCACTATTTTAAGATTACATAATTTTGATAATATCATTTTTAACATGATGATCCTACAGGAAACTTTTCTCTAAGTGAAGATTATGTCATCCAGTCTTTTCTGTTGAGGGGAGTTTGTGCTTAGTGTTGCTATTCTACAGCATTTTCCCTGTGATTTTCTCTAGGTTAAAGTACTTAAAAAGTTGATAAATATCATTTGTTTTTAGGCTATGCTTGAGGACAGTATTTTGGCTGAATTCAGGGCTGAATTATCTTCCCGAAAATCATTTTCCAAAAAGGACCAGCAATTTGCTGATAACTTTTCTTATAAATGACTGTACAGTTAAGATCTAATAACAGACTGATTATGCAGTGGGGTAACAGGAATGGGAGATAATGAATCTTCTTCTGAGAGCGCTTAGAACCGTTACTCTCATCTGGGGAGCTCACACTGCTGAAGAATAACTTTAGTTTTTTCAAGGTATGATTTTTAAAACAGGAAGACCAAAAAAAAAAAAAAAAAAAAAACCAAACTACTCAGCTGTTAGGTTGATTTGTTTTCTCTCCAACAGTCTTCATAGCTTCAATTTCTAGAAGTTGCTCCTTGAAGATAGAAACATTGCACTTGATAATGTTTTGCTCATTCGTCTCCAGGATGTTTGTTCAGTTGAGAAATGAAAATGGGTCTCAGTGTAGTACACAGAGTGATTTGTTCTAAATGGCACGGAAACTGTTTCTGGGCTATAGAAGTGTGCGTGCAAGGTTCTATCAAAGTTGATGCTGTTTCTGACGTGTAGACACCTTGATCTAGCCAAATATTCATATTAGGAACTCTCCCTTAAACATATGTCGCGGGTTTTGTGTAACAGTAAAAGGGAAATGCGCAAAAGGGTGCAAAAGCCCAGGCAGTAATTTGAATTAGGGGCAGTTTTCTCCACATTTATGGTGAAAGTGATGACCTTAGCTTCATACAGCATGGTTTAGTGTGCCAGGGATACTGGTGTTATTTGTTGAGCCAAAAAGAAAGCCTTTTATTAAAATGATTGGAATGCAGACCCTGTTTCACAGGTCTGGTTTCCTGGCATTTGGTGGTGGGGGCGGAACTCTAGCATGTCTGCCCGGTGCTTTTGTTTCACGAACAAAAGCGAACACAGCAGGGGTCCACCCAAATCCTCCCCCTTCATCCCTTTTAAAACCAAACTGAGCAAGAGGACCAAGTTACCACTTTATTCACATTTTGGTCTTCCTGTGGGGGCGGTGGTCCCCTTGGTCGCACTGCTTATTTTGATCCACGTTTGCCCCCAGTAGAGATCAAAACTACATTTTATGGGCTTAGAGTCTGGCAATATGCTGGCAAATGGGAAAACAAGCAACATCAAGCAAATTTCTGCCATGATGTTTTTTAATATTGAGACAGGTTTTTATTTAACGGAGTCAACAGACTGGAATGTGAGTACCGCGGAGCTCAGGGCTGTAAACAGGGCTTCCGGATGACATATCCCTAGGGGCCCAGATCATACAGTTTCTATATTATTCGCTGTGTCACTCTATGGGCACAGAACTGATTTGTGCCTCAGAAAATGTCTCTTTCTTGAGACTCCAGCTGTCCTTCATTCATGAAGCAGTGTTTTAATAAGGTGGTTGTTTACTAGGAAGTGAAGCTAACACTAATAATGAATCACTGACAATATAGCACATTTCTTATCAGAGATGGTCTCCTTGCTGCCAAACAGCTGGAGGAAAAGTGGGGAAAATGCAATCAAGCATTTAAGCGTCATAGCTGGGTGTTTTCAAACATTAAGCGGCCAGATGTTTAGCATTGTGGAGGTAATGTGTATGATTGCCTGCCTTCTAAAATATTTTATCTGGGTCTTTTGATATTCGGTAGATAGAGTCATGGACTATTCTTCATTTTCAGGATGCTGAGCAGTTTTTCTGATCCTGAATGGCAACAATAATATTCAAGACTGTCGGGAGCCAGGCCTGGCAGGGACTGTGTGAGAGACTTGGACTGTGGTTAAATGGGTCCCTCTCCTGGCGAAAGTGCATGAAAGCATGTGCCTTTTAAAAGGAATGGGTTGAATCTGTTTTCAGTCTTCCATTAAGGTGCATCTAGGAATTAAGAAGTTGGGTAAAGAGATCAGGTCATCTTGTTTACCTCAAGACCCAAAGGCAGAATAACCAGATGCTTCACTGAAATACCCAGTTCTAAGACAGAAAGCACACTGTCATAATATCACTGAAGATACTGGCTTACAAGAAATCTAGTCTCACTAAGCTGAAAGGGGCTGTACCCTTCTTCAAATTAATGCCTCATCTGAATTTTAAAAAGCAAGCTTTAAAAAAATCTGAAGTACAGTACGATCTTGTTATCTATCCGTGATATGTATAATAGTTTACCTCTGCTAATCCCAAACTCCCAGTCCTTCTAGATTCAATATCTCATGATAAACCATAATGGAAAAAATATTTTTTTAAAAAAAATCTATATGTGTACAACAGTCACTTTATAACAGCAGAAATTGGCACAACACCGTAAACCAACTATACTGCAATAAAAAAAGTTATAAAAAACTAAACAAAACGAAGCTCTTTCTCTTTTCAGAATCTCAGAGCACCCGATGAAAATCAACCCATGCTCCCTGCTGTACTTCTCTATCAGTTGCTGGTGCTTGTAATTAGACTCATTGCCAAATGCTCCACTAAATTAAAACCCCTGGAAATTAATTATCTCATCAAAGGTGGCTCAGTTTCAGAACTGGGTTCACAGATTCTGGTGCTAAGATAAGTGCAACTGCTTCTTAAGAGTGATAGAAAGAAAAAGAAAAGTCGTTTACTGACATATCTCTGCAGGAATCAATAACATTACAGAACATGTAGGAGCCAAGAATAGCCTGGGCATATTAATAACTCAGCCTGCGCACTGATTTTATTCAAGATGACTGGTTAAAGAACACCCTGCCTTGATGACAGCTCCATGGCACAAGGAACAATGTCATCATTACCATGTGGGGCTGTTTAGCATTTAGAACACTTCACACATAAAAGGAACCTCACACAGGCCTGTTGTGCTTTAGACAGATGGTTTAATGTTTCTTTAGCCTTCAGCCTATCAGGCCACCCGTGGTTTTCTTCAGCCAAGGGCTTTTTAAAAATAATTGGTCTATAGCAATTTTCTAACAAGACTGACTGCAATATATTTCCTTAAATCTTTTTCTTACCCTTAACCATCCCTTACAGTGGTTTGTCGTTGACAAACCTCCCTGATTGACACTGAGTCTTCATGTATAAGCAATTACTGACATAAAAGGAGAGGAAGGGGTGGAAATTTGGCCATTAATGGTTTCTTGGCTAGGGAAAAGCTATTCAGAACTGATTACTTTGGAAAATCGTGCTTTTCTGATTAGACACTGCCTGGTTCTGAAGAAGCTGTTCCCCTACAATCTCTCAATACAGGAAATGATAACCCAGTATAGACCGATAACCATGGGTGGGGAAGGATACATAAATGCGTTTGTTTCAAAATGGTGAAGCAGAATAGAAACTGGGGAATAAAGAGGCTGCGGCTCTCCTGTTTGGGCTGTCACCGTGAGACTCCGGCACACCCGCAAAGCAAGCGGGTGCATTTTTATAGTCTAAACATCTGTAGGAATCTCAATGACCTACTGCACTGCCCTGGCCGCTGTTCAGCTCCCCAGGCCCTCCTGCGAGCTCTTCCAAGGAACAAGACCCGGAGGCCAGGAGACTGTGGATCGGCTCTGGCGGAGGCTTATTTGCATATTTTTCTCTCTGCAGTCTCCCTGGTAGGGTTCAGAAGAAGCATGCTTGGGCCCAGGGCAGAGAAAAGCGATTACACAGCAGAAGAGGGTTTAGTGATCAGAAGTATTTAAGAGGGCAAGTGTCTCCTGACTGTCCACTCAGAAGGGCGGGTGAGGCCCAAGACTGTCTCACTGCAGGCTCAGATTCCCCGCTGACACTTTCCTCAGGGGTGGACTGGAGTCTCTGCTGCTTCTGTGGCTGCTGCTGGTGTCAGGGTATTGAACCGAAACTGTCAGTTTCTACACCTGTGAGGAAGAAGCCCCCAGCACCTTCATTAGTGTTCTGTGTGACCATGTCCTGTTTAATTCCCAGCGCTAGGTACCGAGCCGGTTCCGCCTGATTAACAGCTCGCTGAGCTAGGGCAACAGGATGATCATCAGGGACGCGGGCCTGGACCGAGAGAGGCTGCGCAGCCAGGCCCCTCAGTGCGTGCTGGCCTTCCATGTGGTCAGCTTCTTCCAGGAGCAGTTCCGGCTGGTGCACGTGGAGGTGTCGGTGAGGGACATCAACGACCATGCGCCGCGCTCCCCCCGGGCCCAGATTCCCGTGGAGGTGTCCGAGGGCGCGGCGGTGGGCATGCGCACCCCCCTGGAGGTGCCCGTGGACTGGGACGTGGACGCCAACGGGCTGCAAACCGTGTGCCTGGCCGAGCCCCACAGCCCCTTCCGCGTGGAGCTGCAGACGCGCGCGGACTGTGCCCAAGTGCGCCGACTTGGTGCTGCTGCAGGAGCTGGACCGCGAGAGCCAGGCCACCTACAGCCTGGGGCTGGTGGCCCAGGACGGCGGCCAACTGCCGCGCTCCGCCACGGCCGCCCTCAGCGTGCGAGTGCTGGACGCCAACGACCACAGCCCGGCCTTCCCGCAGGGCGCCGTGGCCGAGGTGGAGCTGGCTGAGGACGCGCCAGTGGGCTCGCTCCTGCTAGACCTGGACGCGGCGGACCCCGACGAGGGCCCCAACGGCGACGTGGTGTTCGCCTTCGGGGCCCGCACCCTGCCCGAGGCGCGCCGCCTCTTCCGCCTGGACCCGCGCTCCGGCCGCCTCACCCTGGCGGGGCCCGTGGACTACGAGCGCCAGGACACTTACGAACTGGACGTGCGGGCGCAGGACCGCGGCCCCGGGCCCCGCGCCGCCACCTGCAAGGTCATCGTGCGGCTCCGCGACGTCAATGACAACGCTCCGGACATCTCCATCACCCCACTGGCCGCCCCGGGCGCGCCTGCTGCCTCGCCCTTCCCCGCCGCCGCCGCCGCTCTTGGTGGGGCGGAGGCCACCTCGTCGACCGGGCCTGGGACGCCAGAGGCGGGCGCCGTCTCGCTGGTGCCGGAGGGGGCGGCGCGCGAGAGCCTGGTGGCGCTGGTCAGCACCTCGGACAGGGACTCGGGCGCCAACGGGCAGGTGCGCTGCGCCCTCTACGGGCACGAGCACTTCCGGCTGCAGCCGGCCTACGCGGGCAGCTACCTGGTGGTGACCGCCGCGTCCCTGGACCGCGAGCGCATCTCCGAGTACAACCTGACGCTGGTGGCCGAGGACCGCGGCGCGCCCCCGCTGCGCACAGTGCGGCCCTACACGGTGCGCGTGGGCGACGAGAACGACAACGCGCCGCTCTTCACGCGGCCGGTCTACGAGGTGTCAGTGCGCGAGAACAACCCGCCCGGGGCCTACTTGGCCACGGTGGCCGCCAGGGACCCGGACCTGGGCCGCAACGGCCAGGTCACCTACCGGCTGCTGGAGGCCGAGGTGGGCCGGGCTGGGGGCGCCGTGGCCACCTACGTCTCGGGGGACCCTGTCACGGGGCGGCTGCATGCACAGCGGAGTTTTAACCTCGAGGAACTGGCCAGGCTGCAGCTAGGGCTGGAGGCGTTGGACGGCGGCTCGCCTCCACTGCGAGGCCGGGCCACGGCGGGGCTGCAGGTGCAGGGCCAGGACGAGCGCGCGCCCCGGCTGGTGACCCCGCGGCTCGTCGATGCCTCAGCCCTGCTGCCTCTGCCCTGGGGCGCGTCCCTGGGCTCCCTGGCGACCCGACAGCAGGCCAGGGACGCGGACAAAGGCCTTGACGCGCAGCTGACTCACCTCCGGCTCCGCGGCGACGGCAGCCCCGGGGGAGCTATCGCTGCAGCGTCGGCGGTCCCCGCAGCCCGCCGGCCCGCTGACGGCGGTCGTCGCGGCGCTGGACGAAGGCCGGCTGGCCCTGCGACGCTCAGGCGCGGTGCTCCCGGCACCCGCGCTTCCTGCACCATCTGGCGGACAAATGGTGCTGGTGCCACTGCCGGCGCCGCCGCCGAACCGGGAAGGGGCGCGCAGAGCGGCTCCTTGAACTCTCCGCGGCCGTAGTCGGGTTTTCGGCCAGCCCCTGCGGCCTTCTCCTGGTGGCCGTGGTCACCGTGACTTGGCCCCGCCCGGGCCGCGGAGGAGTAAGCTTTGGGAGCGCGGCCGGAGCTGGTGCCACATGAGCAGTGAATGGCCAGTTCGCTCCAAGTCGCAGAGGGTCAGGGGCTGTGACTCTGGGGGCTGCAGCCTGAGTTGCTTTGTGGAGACACCGCCGCTTTCCGTTTCCTCAGTGGCTCCGGCAGGGCGAGTCTGCAGAAATTTCCCAGTCCGGGGACAGCGGGGTGTCTTTACGGTGCTCACCTCAGAAGGGGAGCGCGATCCCACGGGCTTGGATAACGCACCTCGTTAACCTTTAGTGGATTTTCATCCTGGAAGCTTGGTGAAGATTCAGTGCCTGATCAGGTTTGGGACTTCAAATGGCTGACTTTTTGGGTTTGTTAATTATTTTCTTTGAGAGGAAAAGTTCTCCACAGATGAGGGCAGGAGAAGGCCTGATGGTCGTGGAAGATCCCCTGGAGAAGGGAATGACTACCCACTCCGGTGGAGAATTCTTTGGACTGAGGAGCCTGGTGGGCAACAGTCCATGGGGTCACAAAGACACACACAGGACTGAACAAGTTTCCTTTCCTGCAGCACTGTAGCTGACGGATGCTGCGCTTGCTGTCAGTTCTGATATCTAAGGGTGAAATAGTATTAGCCGCTGTTTTCACTCTTCTTTTTAATCAGAGTTCAGTCTCAGGTCCTTTTCATCCCCCATCCTGATGGGGAGAGGATAAATCTGCTGCAAGTTTAAGGTAATTGCAGAATATTTATCATTGTCTCTAAGCCATGGGTTTGACGTTTTGTACATTTTTATGGATAACAGAGTAATTCTTTCCTTTTCACTTCCAGGGCACATTCAAATCCAGATGAATTTAGTGTCAGAGATAGTGGAAAAGGAGACAGTAAAACGCATGACAGCAGTTCTGATATCAGTAGAGAGGGCTTCAAGAAAGTGCCTTTTCAAGTTCATACCTGTGACTTTGAAGCTCTTGTTTTCAAAGTCATAATGCTGTATGCATCAATGAATTATATAATAAAAGAAGCAAACAAAGGGGTCTCTACTGCACATTCATAGATAAGATGATGCTGATGGCTCAAGGGGTAAAGAATCCGCCTGCAATGCAGGAGACTCAGGTCTGGTCCCTAGGTTGGGAAGACCCCCAGGAGGAGGAAGTGGCCACCCACTCCAGTATTCTTTCCTGGAAAATTTCATGGACAGAGGAGCCTGGTGGGCTATAGTCCATGGGGTCCCAAAGAGTCAGACACGACTGAGTATGTTCTGGATGGCTGGATGTTGAATAGAGGTAGTATTTTAAATCACTGACTATATAGCTGTTTCTATGTAATAAATACTTTGCAATTTCAGTTCAGTTCAGTTGCTCAGTCGTGTCTGACTCTTTGTGACCCCATGGACTGCAGCACACCAGGCCTCTCTGTCCATCACCAACTGCTGGAGTTTACTCAAACTCATCTCCATTGAGCCAGTGATGCCATCCAACCATCTCATCCTCTGTTGTCCCCTTCTCCTCCTACCTTCAATTTTCCCAGCATCAGGGTCTTTTCCAATGAGTCAGTTCTTCACATCAGGTGACCAAAGTATTGGAGTTTCAGCTTCAACATCAGACCTTCCAATGAACACTCAGGACTGATTTCCTTTAGGATGGACTGGTTGGATCTTCTTGCAGTCCAAGGGACTCTCAAGAGTCTTCTCCAACACCACAGTTCAAAAGCATCAATTCTTCTGCGCTCAGCTTTCTTTATAGTCCAGCTCTCACATCCACAGATGACTTTTGGAAAAACCATACCTTTGACTAGACGGACCTTTGTTGGGAAAGTAGTGTCTCTGCTTTTTAATATACTGTCCACGTTGGTCATAGCTTTTCTTCCAAGGAGCAAGCGTCTTTTAAATTCATGGCTGCAGTCACCCTCTGCAGTGATTTTGGAGCCCCCAGAAATAAAGTCTGCCCTGTTTCCACTGTTTCCCCAGCTATTACCATGAAGTGATGCCATGATCTTAGTTTTCTGAATGTTGAGTTTTAAGCCAACTTTTTCACTCTCCTTTATTGAGCCCATGTTTGCATAAAATGTTTCCTTGGTATCTCTAATTTTCTTGAGATCTCTAGTCTTGCCCATTCTATTGTTTTCCTCTACTTCTTTGCATTGATCGGTAAGGAAGGCTTTCTTATCTCTCCTTGCTATTCTTTGGAACTCTGCATTCAGATGGGTATATCTTTCCTTTGCTCCTTTGCTTTCGCTTCTCTTCTTTTCACAGCTATTTGTAAGGCCTCCTCAGACAGCCATTTTGTTTTGTTTTTTTTTTTTTTGCATTTTTTTTCCTTGGGGATGATCTTGATTCCTGTCTCCTGTACAATGTCATGAACCTCCGTCCATAGGAGGTTCATACCTTCATCAGGTACTCTGTCTGTCAAATTTGGAAAACTCAGCAGTGGCCACAGGACTGGAAAAGGTCAGTTTTCATTCCAATCCCAAAGAAAGGCAATGCCAAAGAATGCTCAAACTACCACACAGTTGCACTCATCTCACACACTAGTAAAGTAATGCTTAAAAGTCTCCAATCCAGGCTTCAGCAATACCTGAACCATGAACTTCCAGATCTTCAAGCTGGTTTTATAAAGGGCAGAGGAACCAGAGATCAAATTGCTAACATTTGTTGGATCATTGAAAAAGCAAGAGAGTCCCAGAAAAACATCTATTTCTGCTTTATTGACTATGCCAAAGCCTTTGACTGCGTGGATCACAATAAACTGTGGAAAATTCTTCAAGAGATGGAAATACCAGACCACTTGACCTGCCTCCTAAGAAATCTGTATGCAGGTCAGGAAGCAACAGTTAGAACTGGACATGGAAAAACAGACTGGTTCCAAATAGGAAAAGGATTATGTCAAGGCTGTACATTGTCACCCTGCTTATTTAACTTATATGCAGAGTACATCATGAAAAACACTGGGCTGGAGGAAGCACAAGCTAGAATCAAGATTGCCGGGAGAAATATCAATAACTTCAGATATGCAGATGACACCACCCTTATCGGAGAAGGCAATGGCACCACACTCCAGTATTCTTGCCTGGGGAATCCCATGGACTTGGTAGGCTGCAGTCCATGGGGTCACTAAGAGTAGGACATGACCACCCTTATGGCAGAAAGTAAAGAGGAACTAAAGAGCCTCTTGATGAAAGTGAAAGAGGAGAGTGAAAGAGTTGGCTTAAAGCTCAACATTCAAAAAACAAAGATCATGGCATCCGATCCCATCACTTCATGGCAAATAGATGAGGAAACGGTGGAAACAGGTGCTGACTTTATTTTTCTGGGCTCCAAAATCACTGCAGAGGGTGATTGCAGCCATGAGATTAAAAGATGCTTACTCCTTGGAAGGAAAGTTATGACCAACCTAGACAGGATATTCAAAAGCAGAGACATTACTTTGCCAACAAAGATCCATCGAGTCAAGGCTATGGTTTTTCCAGTGGTCATGTATGGATGTGAGAGTTGGACTACAAAGAAAGCTGAGCACCGAAGAATTGATGCTTTTGAACTGTGGTGTTGGAGAAAACTCCTGAGACTCCCTTGGACTGCAAGGAGATCCACCCAGTCCATCCTAAAGGAGATCAGTCCTGGGTGTTCATTGGAAGGACTGATGTTGAAGCTGAAACTCCAATACTTTGGCCACCTGATGTAAAGAACTGACTCATTGGAAAAGACCCTGATGCTGGGAAAGATTGAGGGCAGGAGGAGAAGGAGAAAACAGAGCATGAGATGGTTGGACGGCATCACCAACTTGATGGACATGGGTTTGGGTGGACTCCAGGAGTTGGTGATGGACAGGGAGGCCTGACGTGCTACGGTTCATGGGGTTGCAAAGAGCGACTGAGCGACTGAACTGAACTAACTTTCACTCTCCTCTTTCACTTTCATCAAGAGGCTCTTTAGTTCTTCTTTACTTTCTGCCGTAAGGGTGGTGTCATCTGCATATCTGAAGTTATTGATATTTCTCCCAACAATCTTGATTCCAGCTTGTGCTTCATCCAGCCCAGCATTTCTCATGATGTACTCTGCATATAAGTTAAATAAGCAGGGTGACAATATACAGCCTTGATGTACTCTTTTTTTCTATTTGGAACCAATCTGTTGTTCCATGTCCAGTTCTAACTGTTGCTTCCTGACCTGCATACAGATTGACGTATTTATTCCCTATAATAAACCCAATGAGGTAGGAAATGGAGGCATAGAAAGTTTAAGTAGCTCACCTAAGTGCTGGAGTTAAGATCTTAGGCCAGGAATTCTGGCTCTAGGTTTCCTGCTCTTAATTACCCTACTGAACTCCCTCTATCAATGCAAAGGATTAAAATACTGGAAAAGCAGAATATTGTGATTATTAATGCTAAAATCAGTTAGTGTTGCAGCACTAAGGGTAACTTCCTCCATGTGGGCATTCCTGATAAGAACAGGATATGAATAGATAAATTTTTTATCCGCCAGTTTGTCCTTTACTGGGAACATATGAAAATGGAGTGTATATATATATATATATATATAAAATCTCCTTTTTAATTTTATTTATTCATTTTTTTGGGGGGGAGGGATTGGTTTTGTCTAGCTTTGCTCTGGTTAGAGAATTCTTCACTAACACAAGCTGATGCGATTCCGTCCACGTCCTGTAGTGTTTCGGTCAAATCCTCTGTAATGATGTCTGGTTCTGGAATGGTAGCTTCCGTGTGGGGAGGCATAGTCAATTTTGAGGTGTTTCATATTAGTCTCCACAAAAGTGGGCCTTAGATGTTTGGTCCCTCGAAGCATATAGTGCCCTCTTGAAGATGAGTCCTGACGGTGTGTCCTGTTGATTCAAGCACCTCTTCACCATCATGGGTACTTTTACCCACCCTACGGTTAGTTCCTTCAACTTTTATTTTTAAACATGAAATGGCGTTTAAAAATATCTGCATCCTGGTCCCCTTCTGAATATTCTCTAGTCTGTATACATCTTTCCTAAAATGAAGCACTTAGAGTTGAACACAGAACCAGCTATACTCCTGACCTCCAGATTCACGTACCTACTTGCTTCCTCCTCATTCATTTCTGTTCGCCACATGTTTAAAACTGAACTCTTGATTTCAAACCCATTCTTCCGCTAATGTTTGTATCTCAGGAAATGACATCTCTATTCAGTTGGTTGCTTGCTCTGGTCAAAATCCTTGGTGTCATTCTTGATTTGCCTCTTCCCACAGACAAGTTCCAATCTAGAAGCAAATCCTGTTGGAATCACTTTGAAACTATATTGTCAACCAAAGGCCTTCTTACTCTCGTCACTGTTGCTGCCCTACCTAGGGCACTAACATTTCTTGCTTGGATGACCGCAGTAGTCTCCAGACTGGCCTCTCTGCCTCCCTTTTACAGACTGCTCTCCCTACAGAAACTAGAGTGATTCTCTTACTTCATGAATCAGATCATGTTAAATCTACACTCCAAAAAGACTTCTCATTTGTCTAAAATTCTTATCATGGTTTCTCATTATGACTGCTGGGTAACAAACTAGCCCCAAATGTGGCAGTTTACAGCAGTCATTTTATTAGGCTTATGGATTCTCTGGGCAATTTTGGACAAGACATAGCTTGCGCCTGCTCCAGTGTCTGAGGGCTTAGCTGAGAAGGTGTGACGGCTGGGAGCTGGAATCATCCGAAGGCGTATTTAGTCGTGTCTGGCATGTGAACTAGCATGACTACAAGTTTAGGACTGCAGACTTGGAGGTGGGAAGAGGGTGTGCATATACGCTTTACACGCGGCTTGATTCCGCTCATAGCATGGTAGCCTTGGAAAGTCACATGCAAGGTTACGATTGCAAACGTGAATGTTCCCCTGAACAAGACAAAGACGCGTCTTCCTTTTCTTAACCAGCCTCAGAAAACATAGTCATTTCCATCATATTCTACTGGTCTAAGCAATCTTAAGCCCCCTCAGATTTAAAGGAAGGAGACCCCCACCTCTACACTGAAAAGTTACAAAAGAATTTTAGGGCCATGTTTGTAAACAAGCCGCACGTGGCCCAAAAAGTTCTGTGTTACCTGGCTCCCAGTTGCTTCTCCCATCTGATTTCTCACCACTCTTCCCCTTGATAAGTTAAGTCTTTTTATTGACTTTTTGCTTTTTGGAACTGACCGCCTATGTCTCTATTTCAGAGTTTGGCTGCTCCCTCTGTCTGGTAAGCTCTTTCTCTAGATATCCGTATTGTTTGCTTTCTCCCTTCATTTAGTTCTTCGCTCAAATATCCATCTTCTCAAACGAGTCTTCCTAATTGCAGGTTGCCTGTAGCCACTTACACTGTCGTTTTCTTCCCCGCTGCATTTTCCTTCATAGCATGATATTATTTTATATTATTTGTTTATTATTTGTTACTTGTTCCATGTTGAGTCACTGGCATCAAATATGTACTAATTTTCTTTCTTTCTTTTCTTTCTTTTTTTTTTTTGACTGAATGAATGGTTAAATGAAGATGGGACTTAACCAGAATACACATTGCAACTGTGTGACTATTTCATATGATATCATCACATTTTATATGAGGGTAAAATAATGTTGGTGTTTTGACAGGTTCCATTGTACTGCTTTATTTCGTGGAAGCTTTTTGTGTCATCTTAAAACTTGAAGATTTGACAGTAAATTTATCTTTCTGGATCATTTAATGGCAAATTAGCCTTTTCCCCAAAAAATCATATGCCTAGAACTCCTGTTTATTCACTATTTAGGAAATTACCAGCTTATTCTTGCCTTAACTCAGTTTCCTCTACGTGGTAATAGGCGGGCTCTCTGAATCCGTGATAGCTCAAGTATGCAGCTTTAGCAAACAATAAGGTGATCAGGGCAATGCATACAATCTGAGAAGACAGCATTTCTCGGTAATAACAACCACATTTCCTCTTACCAATATGCACCAGCTGCATTGTAGTTGTTTACTGAGCGTTTAAATAAGACTGACTATGTGCCAGAAGCTGTTCTCAGTGCTTTGCAAGTATTAAGTGACTTAATCCTCATAATAATGCTATGAAGTAGATAATGTCAACCCCATTTCACATGGGGAAACTGAGGAAAAGTCCTATCGGAGTAATTTGATCATGGCCATCTAGCTATAAGGGGTAGAGCTGGGTTTCCAACTCTGGAAGTCTGGCTCTGGCTTTTAATGTTCTGCTGTCTTTTCAGAAAGGGCTTTGAACACTTCTTTTATGGGTCTGCTGAAGATTTAGGACTGATTTACATTCCTGAGGATGTTTCTCTCTTTGGCTTTAAATGAGACATTCTGATTTATGATTTGGTTCATACTCCATCTCTCTGCTGCTTTTTCTCGTAAAACTTTTAGTGGGAGTGTTGATCGAATGACTTGCGGGTGATGGTAAGATAATTGAATTAGACGTTGGTAGTTGGAGATCAAAAGTTTAGTGAAGGTATTTTTGCTTGTTTGTTTTTGCATCTCACTTTTAATCGTTAACGTAGAGAATGAATGGGTTAACCTGATCATCTTCAGAAATTTCATTTTAGACTAATTTTAACCATTCCTCCCTCCAAACCTGTATCAGAGATTCCCCCAGAGTATTTATTAACAATTTACTTGCTTGGATTTTAATTTCCATTTCATTTCCTCAGTACACCAGCAGGTGGAGGCACAAGTCATTGGTAGAAAATCCAGAGGAGGAAAAAGAAAGAAGCAACCAGAAAGCCAGCCTCTGGGCATCTGAATGCTGTTTGTGTTTTCAGGTATATTGCTATGCGTGTGCGTGTGCTAAGTCACTCCAGTTGCGTCTGACTTTTTTGTGACCCCTGGACTGTAGCCTGCCAGGCCCCTCTGTCAGTGGGATTTCCCAGGCGTGAATACTGGAGTGGGTTGCCATTTCCTCCTCCAGGGGATCTCCCCAATCCAGGGATCGAGCCTGTGTCTTCTGTTTGGCATGTGATTCTTCACTACTAGTGCCAGTAGCAGCGTTCTGATTATTTAAAACATTTGGAGCTGTTTCATTTTCTATTTCCAAGTTGTTCCAATTGTTCAGGACCAAAAACATATGAGCATCCTGAAAGGTTAGTATAGGCATCTCAAGGCATCCAGACTTTCTCATCGCATCATGAAAACAGCTACAGGCTGTACTCGCTTCAGGTACCCTTTGCCCTCACGTTTCCCAGCTGAGAAATATGAGTTTCCAACCAGAACACTCAGAACTCAAAGGATGTTATTTTCAAGTCCGTGCCTCCCCAAGTGAAGGGCCGCCAAGTGTGTACGACAGAGTTCAGAGCCGCAGGCCAGCATGCCACCTCCCCACCTTCTCGGGCAGAATGATGGATTAAATCACCCTGTAGAGGATGAATCACCTTCACACGCCTCAGAAACAGCCACTTCTTTCTGAAACGCTGCAACTCATATAGACAGTTGCATTTGGGGAATATACACATTTATGTTTCTGTCAAGTATTTATAAGCCAAGTTGCCCTTATGAGCCTCCTGGTTTTGATAGACGTTTCCCTAAATTATACAAACAGTCAATGTCAGAGTATATGAGAATTTTATATAATCCAGGCTGTTCTACCAAGGAATTCTAGATGTAGTTTTTTCATGGCCACAGATATAATAAGTGAATCTATATTTTACTTTCTAGGGGCATTTATGAATGTAAACAAAATATTTACCTAGCTGTTCATGTATATTTGAGTGTTTACAGTTCTACTGGGAACATAACATAACTATGAATAACTTTAGGCTGAATGAAGAATCTGGACCCCAACTGTAACCAGAGGCCCAGTAGGAAGGAAAGAGAAGCTGTGTATAGTACCACTGGGCTTGTCGTTCAGTCACTAAATCGTGTCTGACTCTTTGCGACCCTATGGACTGCAGCACGCCAGGCTTCCCTGTCCTTCACTATCTCCTGGAGCTTGCTCAAACTCATGTCCTTTGAGTTAGTGATGCCATCCAACCATCTCATTCTCTGCCACCCCCTTCTCCTCCTGCCCTCGATCTTTCCCAGCACTGGGGTCTTTTCCAGTGAGCTGGCTCTCGCATCAGGTGGCCAAAGTGGTGGTGGTGGGGGGGGGGGTGGAATCTGGGTCATTTCTCTAGCCTGATGTCTGAGAGAGTTGCCTGGTGCTTAGCGGGTAGAGCAGCGGCCGATTCTGGCCATGGGTGGAAGCTGAACGCAGGTGGCTGCTGATGCTGTGCTGTTGGGCACTCGGTTCATTCACAGCAGCAGCTCCATCAGACGCAGGGCTGCAGGGAACAGGGGTGGCAGGAGGAAGTCTTAAGGCCTCAGTCATCTGGGCTAAAGCTCCTGGTAGGGTTCCTCCCCTCACTGTGAATGTCTGTTAGGCAGACAGTGAGACAGAAGACCAGGGCAAAAAGAGAGGTCAGATCCCCAGTGCAGTGACTGACAGGCTCCATGAACAGCTGACGAGATCCCAGGGTGGCAAGGCTGGGTGATGGGATGGGAGATCTGCGCTGTAACTTGTTTGCTGTGGGATTGGCTCAGACCATGGGGATAACAGAGTCTTTGCAAGGGCAGGCCACTAGTGCCTCCCCAGACAGTCTGGACTCATCAAGATCTGGCCAGCATGGGCCGTCCGCCCAGTTCAATAATCACTTGCCACAAGTGACCGCTGAAATTTAAACGGGTTAAAATTCGAGATGATGAAGAATTCAGTTCCTTGGTCACATTAGCCACGTGTGGCCAGTGGCTATTGTTCTGGGCGGAGAAGCTAGACAGCAATTATTCCAGCCTCACGGTTCAGGTGGGTCTAGAAGGAGAGACAGGCTGGAGGACCAGCCAGGCTGGCTGTGTTGAGGGCAGTCAGTGACTCAGCATCCCTGCTTGGCACATTTACGGGGTCACTGGGTCCTCATCAGTTCTCCATGTTTGCTCGGTTCATGACAGTCAGTCTTTTATTGGCTCATGGAAGTATCTCAAAGTGGATCAACACACTCTATTATTTATTATAAGATGTTTGAAAAATGTCTAGTAGCAAGAACTCCTGGGAATTCCCTGGAGGTCTAGTGGTCAGGACTCCAGTGCATCCAGTGCCAGGGCGAGGTTCAATCCCTGGTTGGGGAACTAAGATCCCAGAAGCCTTGGTGGCTGGATATTTATTTTTATTTTTTTAAAGATTTTTTTTTAATGTGGACCATTTTTAAAGCTTTTATTGAATTTGTTATATTGTTTCTGTTTTACGTTTAGTTTTTTTTTTTTCTTTTGGCCACAAGGCTTATGGGATCTTAGCTTCCCAACCAGGGATTGAACTTCCCCTCCACACTAGAAGGGGAAGTCTTAAATGGACCACCAGGGAAATCCCTTGATCTTAAAAAAAAAAAAAAAGAAAAAAAAGAGTTCCCAAGGCTACAAGGTTTTCTGTAGGTCTGGGGAATTTCTAAAGGTTCTTCTGCTGTTCTAGCCAGCACCTTAAATTTATAGTCCTTATATCCAGTCCTGTAACCTTAGAGGTTTTGCAGCAATGGTGATGATAAAATCAGCCTACTCTGATTCCTAAACTTTCCTGAGAAATGATTCAGCTATTTTCATGATCAGTAATTCATTCTTTAGCTACCCTAAGGCAAGAGGCTAGTAAGTACTTTAAACTGCTTTGACTGCTGGCCTCCCTTGGAAAATCATTGCTGTAGAAGTCTGTTTCCAGGTCCTGTGATGTCTTCAGAGTCGGCTGTTGCTGTTGTTCAGTGACTCAGTCGTGTCCGACTCTTTGCATCCCCATGGACTGCAGCACGCCAGGCTTCTCTGTCCTGCCCTATCTCCTGGAGATTCCTCACACTCATGTCCATTGAGTCAATGATGCCATCCAACCCTTGTCATTCATCCTCTGTCATCCCCTTCTCCTCCTGCCCTCAGTCTTTCCCAGCATCAGGGTCTTCCCCAGTGAGTCAGTTCTTCGCATCAGGTGGCCAAAGTATTGGAGCTTCACCTTCAGCGTCAGTCCTTCCAATGAATGTTCAGAGTTGATTTCCTTTAGGATCGACAGAGTCAGTATGTGGTCCCAAGTATCAGCTTTCCAGTGCTCCAGGTCCCAGGGAGAGTGGAGCAAATATGAATGAATGTACCTAGAATTACGTAAGACCTGCCCTCAAAGTGAAATCCACTTGCATCTTTTGGTCTACATTGAATAATATTTCAGCTTCATTAGAGTAATTTGTTATGTAAATGAATTCTGTGGGAAACATTATTTAGAAGCTGAGAGTCTAAGATTTCCCCTCAAATTTATAAACATAAGATTAGATGTTCTTGCTTTTCTCAAAACCAGTTCATATGCATTTGTGATGATCGCTTCTACCTTAATAATGATTCCTTAGACAATTTATAATTCCTGAATCCTGCCTGTTTATGACTGCATCCTCAATGAGACACTACAGTGGGCAACACCTATCAAACGCTCTTATATAAGACTCTAACTGCTTTACATGAATTATTGTATTTATACTTCATAATTATCCTAGGAGGTAGTTATATTAGCATCCCTGACCTACAGATGCGGAAATGGAAGTCTAGAGAGAATGATTTGTCTGAGGTCATGTAGTATGTGAAGGAAGTATGATATAACATTTAGCTCAATTCAGTTCAGTTCAGTCACTCAGTTGCGTCCGACTCTTTGTGACCCCATGAATCACAGCACCCCAGGCCTCCCTGTCCATCACCGACTCCTGTTCACTCAAACCCATGTCCATCGAGTTGGTGATGCCATCCAGCCAGCTCATCCTCTGTCGTCCCCTTCACCTCCTGCCCCAATCCCTCCCAGCATCAGGGTCTTTTCCAATGAGTCAGTGCTTTGCATGAGGTGGCCAAAGTACTGGAGTTTCAGCTTTAGCATATAACATTAAAATACATGAATTTTAGGTTTACAGCTGAATGGATTTTTTATGTTACTACCAACCAGATCAAGGAATAGAATGTTTCTAGCTCCCTTCATGGAGCTTTTCATGCACATTCCCAGGCAATAACTCTTCCCAAAGTAGCTTCTATTCACACCTCTTTCACCATCTGAGTGCTTCCTGTATCTGAACTTTATATAAACAGAACCGTACAGCGTATCCTCTTTGGTTCCTGGCTCACTGTTATGTCTATGAGCTTCATCCATGCTGTTCATTCTTTCTCGCTTCTGTGTAGTTATTTCATTTATGAATTTGCCAAAATTTATTTATCTAGCCTACAGTTGATGGACATTAGCATGAGTTGAAGTTTTGGCTTTTGTGAATTCATTTCCACATTTTTTGGTGGATGTAACACTCCCTTCCGTGTGCCATATACCCAGGAGTAGAAATGTTAGGTCAAGGGTGATAATATAGTAACTCTACCATGCTATCCTTCAGTACCACTGCTGGGCATGTATCCAGAGAAACCCATAATTCTAAAAGGTACATGAACCCCAGTGCTCATAGCAGTGCTATTCACAAAAGCTAAGGCATAGAAACAACCTAAGTGTCCACTGACAGAGGGATGGATAAAGAAGATGTGGTGTACAACGGAATACTACTCAGCTGTAAAAAAGAATGAAATAATGTCATTTGCAGCAACACGGATGGACCTAGAGATGATTCTACGCAGAGAAGAAGAAAGTCAGAAGAGACAAAGACCCTATGATACCACTTATATGTGGAATCTAAAAAGAGATACAAATGAATTTATTTACAAAGCAGAAACAGACTCACAGACATAGAGAACAAGCTTATGGTTACCAAAGGGGATGGCAGGGGCGGGGGGAGATAAATTAGGAGTTTGGGATTAATGGATACACGCTGTTATGTGCAAGTAGATGAACCACAGGGACTACTGGATAGCACGGGAGATTACACTCAGTATCTTATAACAGCCTATAATGGAAGCGAATCTGGAAAAGACTATGCATGTGCGTATAATTGCTCGGTCGTGTCTGACTCTTTGCGCCCCCCAGGCTCCTCTGTCCATGGGATTCTCCAGGCAAGAATACTGGAGCGGGTTGCCATTTCCTTCTCCAGGGGGTCTTCCCCACCCAGGGATCAAACTCGAGTCCCACATTTCAGTGAGCTCTTTTTATTGTCTGAGCCAACAGGGAAGCCCGTTTAAGTATAAACACACACACATACACACGTATAACTAAATCACTTAGCTGTATACTTGAAACTAACACAACATTGTAAATGAACTATACTTCAATTGAAATGTAATTTTTAAAAACTGAAACACGGGTGGTGGATCTAGAATATGATTGTCAAATTTTCTGACTTCACTGCTATCCATTGTACACCCGCCACTACATCAAACCAGGTGTCACTGGCTGAGTTGGTCTCTGTGATGTGCCAGACACTCCACGAAGCTCTGCTTTTCTAAGCAGGCTCTTGATAAATTGAGAACTTTTTGTATGCTTAACTAATAACCACAGGGGAAGTTTTGTATTTGTTCCACAAATAAGCCAGTCTTTTAAATGATCATCAACTAGCTGATGTATTACAATGTATGTGAAACACTTAGTAGCTTCCATCCGTCTGTAAAGACCATCATAATATCCACCTTTGACAGACTTCTTTTGCTTGCGGAGATGTATACAGTAGCAATTGATTATGAATTTACTTGTGTCCTGTAATTAGCTAAGGAAGAAACAAATCCATTGGAGACTACCAATGTCCATAGTCTACACAGGCACAGGAATTGATTGCAGACTTGAATGTGCTGAATAAAAAGTGAAGCTAGCTAATCTCAATTTGTATCTCATCGAGTAAATGTCAGCTATTGATTTCTGTGGCTGACTCCTGATGAGGCCACGTGTCTGTCATGCTGTGTAGGCAGCGCAGCACAATCACTGTGCAGTTTAATTAGGTGTGGGCTAGTCATTTCACTTGCTTGAGGAAGATGAAATATTTAGCTGTAGTGGCAGGAAAAACTTCAGCCAGCTGCCTGTCCTATAACCCTCTTTCAGACTCTTATTCATCTCAATTCATGTCCATTGATTCTTATTGTTGGATGTTGTACAGAGGAGCCCTTTTCTAATGTGATGTTGGAAGACAGGGCTAAAACCGACTTTACAGGCTACCTGCATTCTCCTAAGCTTTCTTGAACTCTTGACAATGCCTTGTTACATGGTAGGGTAATGACTTGACCTGTGCATTACAGAACAGGTTTCCACAATGCGCCTGCTTTTCTTAAAGAGTAATCCACGCTGCCTTGCTCAGACAGGATTTCTATAGGATTTGACAAGTTGTGATGCCTTCTAACCTGGCGTAACACAGAATATGTAATCTTGCCCTGTACTCCAATGATGCAAAAAGTAACCAAAAGGAACAGTGAACATCATGCCTTCTTTATCAAAAGAAATATTAGAACCTCTTTGGTTCTGGTCTTCTCCCCTAAAATGGGGATAACAGTATCTATTTTATAGGAATTTTGTGATAGCTAAATGAGATAGTACATATACAATGCTTAGAGTGGCATTTTGCGCATAGTTAGCACTTAGCAAATATTTATTATCACCATCAGAAACATTTTTCATTTCCCTCTTGCCTTGTTTAAATCAATGTGTCAATAGTTTGTTAGTCCAAATATTCTTTTTTTTTCTTTTTTTCCTTTCTGTTGGTGCGATTCACTTTTTACATCTCTCTTCGTTGGCTATTATTTTTTTAAAACTAACTTTTCAAGTATACAAACAATATTAAAGTCCCCCGGGGATTGCAGTTTCTTTGACAGTGGTATAAGCCTCTGATTTACGAAAAACAAAAAACAAACAAACAAAAAACCCCAAAACAATGGTTTAGCAGAAGTATTTTTTATAGTAGTTCTTTTAACATTACCTTTCCTGGTGGTTCAGATGATAAAGAATCCACTTGCCAGTGCAGGAGATGCGAGTTTGATCCCTGGGTCGGGAAGATCCCCTGGAGAAGGAAATGTCAACCCACTCCAGGATTCTTGCCTGGAAAATTCCATGGACAGAGGAGCCTGGCAGGCTCACTCTTTGTGGAATCACAAAGAGTCGGACACACCTGAGCAACTAACCCTTCCACTTTTCTAAAGGTAGATTAGTCAATCACTTTGTCTTATGGCTATATTTCAAGGCAGCAGTGAACTTGACAGGCATGTGAGGGCATTTACATGCAAAGGGTAGGCTCTAGTAATAATAAATTCACTTCTTCTTTAGGTCAAGAATTCCCTGGAAAACACACAGAGATTGGGCGGCCCGCGGTCTCCTGCTTTGGCGAACGGTAATGTGCCGTTTCGCTGAGCCTGTAGGCCACCACTCCCATCAGCCCCGGGTGCCTTCCCATCAGCCCCGGGTGCCTTCCCATCAGCCCCGGGTGCCTTCCCATCAGCCCCGGGTGCCTTCCCATCAGCCCCGGGTGCCTTCCCATCAGCCCCGGGTGCCTTCCCATCAGCCCCGGGTGCCTTCCCATCAGCCCCGGGTGCCTTCCCATCAGCCCCGGGTGCCTTCCCATCAGCCCCGGGTGCCTTCCCATCAGCCCTGGGTGCCATCATGACTCCCTGCAAGAGGCCTGAGTGATAATGAGGCGGGCAATCAGCTTCTCGGTCGGGCCAGTGTAGCTGGGGAGATGACTGAGAGACATCTGTAAGTCAGGAGAGAGAGAATTCCGGAAAGGATGCAGCCTGAAGGTATTTTCTTTCCAACCTGGAGCCAGGAAAACTTCTGGAACTTCTTCCGTGTAAGGCCCAGAAGGCAGTTACAGACATTCGCAGATCTTCTGGTAGACATATTGGGTTGGCCAAAAAGTCCTTTCAGGCTGTTACCTAACATCTTACAGAAAAACCTGAATGGACTTGGCCAACTCAATATTTTATAGAAGGCGTATGCTCTAGTCCAGCTTCCCCAGTGGCTCAGCAGGTAGAGAACTCACCTGCCAACGCAATAGACTCAGGTTCAATTCCTGGATCGGGAAGATCCCCTGGAGAAGGAAATGGCAGCCCACTCCAGTATTCCTGCCTGGGAAATCCCACAGACAAAGGAGCCTGATGGGCTACAGTCCTGCTGCTGCTGCTAAGTCGCTTCAGTCGCGTCTGACCCTGTGTGACCCCATAGACGGCGGCCCACCAGGCTCCCCCGTCCCTGGGATTCTCCAGGCAAGAACACTGGAGTGGGTTGCCAGTTCTCCTCCAATGCATGAAAGGGAAAAGTGAAAGTGAAGTCGCTCAGTTGTGTCCGACTCTTAGTGACCCCATGGATTGCAGGCCACCAACCTCCTCCGTCCATGGGATTTTCCAGGCAAGAGTCCTGGAATGGGGAGCCATTGCCTTGAGGTGGCAAAAGACTTAGACAACAACGACAATGTGGTCTAGTCCATGCTTGTTTTTCAGTTGTTTCCTGCCGCCTTCCTGCTTGTATTCCCTGTCCCAGTCTCAGTGGTCTGCCTGCCCTTAGAGTAGATGGGACAGCCACATAGGCAATACCCCAAACCCTGACCCCAGGCTCCTGGCCTACCTCTCAGCTGGCCCTGGAGGCTATATTACACCTGTGTGCGTGCTTAATCACTTTAGTTGGGTCCGACTCTTTGTGACCCTATGGGCTGTAGCCTCCTAGGCTCCTCTGTCCATAGCATTCTCCAGGCAAGAATACTGGAGTGGGGTGCCACGCCCTCCTCCAAGGGATCTTCCTGTCCCAGTAACTGAATCTGCGACTCTTATGTCTCCTGCATTGGCAAGTGGGTTCTTTACCGCTAGCGCCCCCTGGGAAGCCCTGCATTACACCTGGTAAAGGAATGGACGGCTGGAATGTGCCCATTACCTACTCACCTGAGTCCTTGTCTCCTAGCACCCTGCCTCCTCCTTCCAGTAGCTTGGTTTTCCAGGCTTGTTGTCTGGGAGAGAATGGGCTGGACTTATGGAAACGTGTATTCTGTTCCTGTGCAAATTAGGCTTTTCATTGCACATTCATCGGCTTGCTATTTTGGTTTTAGACCTCAGAACCGTGAGGTGGCTTGAAGTGATTCTGCTATTCAGAAAAGGGTCTGTTTTCATAGTGTGCAAGAATCGGGTCTGAATCTGTCTCTCTGAGGGCTGGACCCTGTAGGATGAGACGTTGACAAAGGTAAAGAATGCAAGTCCCGGGGGCTCCTAGGGGACAGCCTCTGGTCCTTCTCCAGGCAGTATGCCACCCCGATCCCTGTCTTGCCCATGTCAGAGCTCTTCCTAATTAAATATCCACATCAGCTGATGATGTAGGAATAACTGACAGCCGTCGGGCTCTTCATGTGTACGATGATGCTGCAGTCCCGAGAAGCAGGCAGCATTAGTGTCTTCTGCACGTAAGAAAACTGAAGTTACTTAAAGAAGTTACAGTACTAGGGAGCGTGGAGCCTCAGGGCCAGACCGCATCTTCCGGGTTCAGGGCATGTTCCATCTTGCCTTACTGCCTTTCCTTTAGCTTGTTAGTTCTTCATTTTATTAGGTCGATAGGTCTAGAAAGCCAAGTACTTAAAAACCCATTTTGGCAGTTTCTCTGCTCGAATCACCAGGAGCGGATGAACAATCTAAACGCATGTTCAGCCACTCAAAGATGTGATCTGTCCCCTGGCTGCGTGTCTCTCATCCATCATGCATGCTCCTGAGAGAGGCGGCAGCCTGGCACAAAGGGGCGCTTTGCTCCCTCTCTCAGCGCCGCTTCCTTTGAAGCATGCTCCTGTTCAGGGCCCTGTTGAGATTTTGATTAAAAAGGACAGATATTGTGCCACTTCCATTAATGTCCTATTTCTTCCGTAGCAAAATGTAGGCCCTTGCAACTTCCTCAGGGGAATTTAATTTTCCATGTCTGTTGGCAAGTTCAATTTTGAGTTTTACATAAAACACGGGAAAACACTCAGCTGGCCTGGTCAGAGGTTATGCTTGTGATTCAGTGATTCTTTGAGGTCACTTTAACCCTTTTGTAACCCCATCCCCTCTTCTGAATTCCCCAAACTGCTAGCTTTGTCATGTAAAAGAAAACCACTTTCATAAGTGTAAAGGGCCTAAGGTATTTAACTGTCTTTTGCCCTCCTCTCTCTGGTTATGGTAATGCCATTTGATTTTGTTTTAATAATGGTCCCTAAAGGTAACAGAACCTCTGCAGGCTGAGAAATGATGAACATGTATTCTGAAAATGCTCAATGCGTGATGACTAAAGTCAAGATAGCTCGTTGTGTACCTGAGCAGCTTTAAAATGCTTCCACTGATGGTGTGTCTTGTTTATGTCTATCTATCTGTCTACCTCTTGGTGGCCTAATCTTCACCTCACTCGATGTATATACAATTCGAAATCATTAATTCTGAGACTTACTGCAGATTTATGGATTATATGAATCTGTCTTCTTGTTTTCTTTTTTACCATTAAAAAAGTATTTATTTATCTTTGACCGCACCTCGAGGCATGTGGGATATTAGTTCCCCAACCAAGGATCGGGCTCAAGTCCCCTGCTTTGAAAGCATGGAGTCTTAACCGCTGGATTGACAGGAAAAACTCTTACTTCTCTCTTTTGCCACTTGATATTGTTCTTTTTTCTCAAAACTCATTAGCACTTTTCTGGGGTTGAAACCAGAATAGGAGGGTGGGAAAAGTCAAACACATACATTTGACTTCTTTGGCAATTTGACCATACCGGTGTTTTAGGAAAGTGTCAAATGAATCAAGCAACTGGAGCACAATTTAGAGTTGCAGCTTCCATTAATTTTTTTCTTGGAGATGGGGTAGGGAGTAGATATGAATATTACCTTTCATCTCCTATTATGAACTTACTCCCTAAGGCGACTATTTTTTTTTCCCCTAGGGTCCTAACTGTCATACTTATAATACTATGTATTCAACTGCCCATGTTCCCTTAAAAAGATGAAGATAAACTTGGGAAATAAGTGAGCTAGATATTAAAGTTTGTGTTTTTAAAACAGCTTTAAGATGATTGAGCACAAGAGTCACATTTATAGACTCCATTTAACCATAAATATAGAGAAAACTGGAAGAATCTGGTTTTATGTCTTGAGTTTTTGTTATTGTCTTGTTTTTTGAACAGCTATCTTAATGGGATCCTCAAACTTGGATTTTAATCCCTGTATGCTTTCTAAGGCACACCAAAGAATGACTTAATGGAAAAAAAACATGTTTCATAGTTTTCAGTTTTAGTTACTAAAATTACTTTATGAGAAAAAGCTCAAAAAACACATGTTCTCTCAGCCCTAAAGCTTATGTACATTAGATTGGACTTGAAAACCCCTTTACAGAGCTTCCCTTCTTGCTAAGCATCTGCTCTGCCCTGAGGGGAAGGGCACAGCTGAGCTTGGAGACAGTTGGGGACCCAGGTGTCTGTCAGAAACCATCTCTTCAGTTCAGTTCAGTCCCTCAGTGGTGTCCGACTCTGTGACCCCGTGGACTGCAGCACGCCAGGCCTCCCTGTCCATCACCAACTCCCAGAGTTTACCCAAACTCATGTCCATTGAGTCGGTGATGCCATCTAACCATCTCATCCTCAGTGGTCCCCTTCTCCTCCTGCCCCCAATCCCTCCCAGCATCAGGGTCTTTTCCAATGAGTCAGTTCGCATCAGGTGGCCAAAGTATTGGAGCTTCAGCTTCAATATCAGTCCTTCCAATGAATGTTCAGGGTTGATTTCCTTTAGGATTGACTGGTTTGATCTCCTTGCTCTCTAAGGGACCCTCAAGAGTCTTTTCCACAGTTGGAGAGGATTAATTCTTCGGCGCTCAGCCTTCTTTATGGTCCAACTATCACATTCATCCATGACTACTGAACTCCTTCCTCAAACACTCGAGTGTACAGCAGCCTGAGAAGATGATGGATTTCCCACTGTGTTTGAGAGTGGAGATGGTTGACTGATGGTTGAGATAACCTCTCGTGTAGTTTTGTGTGAACCTGGGCTGGGCTGATTTGGAAATAGACAGTATACACTGTGACCTTCTTCCACTCATATTTCCTTCTCCTGTTTCTTTTTTGTTCTTCAGATCTGGTCAGATTAGGGAATATCAAAAGTCTGGTCCTTATGCAGCCCATCTGGAGAGAAAGTAGAGCAACTTTTTTTTTCCTGTCTATCTAGGACTTTAATGAGCATCTTGTTTCAGTAGACTTTCAGGAAATTCTTGTTAAATAATGAGACAGTTTATCAGAGAAAAGTGTTATGTGAATGAAAATTTTATTTAAATAGATTTAGTGCTCTTTTATGTCCATATTTTCTTTTAAGAACAATATGAGCATGATGAAGGCAAAGATCACACTTCTTTCTTGACTAATTCTGGGTGAAAGGGAAAGAAAGTCAACACTTTACCACTTCTTCACCAAAGGACGAGGGAAAATTTAAATGATATTCTATATAGCTTGGTTACCCTCTGAATGTCAGTATGTTTTAAGTTCATTGTTTGTGTTACAAAAACTTTGGCATAAATTGATTACTGTAGAGGAGACTGTGTCCTGGAGACCTGTAGAGCTTGTGTTAGGTACTGGGCTTGAACTTGGACAGGATGAACTTGGCTTGGAAACCTTGGGATTCTCCACAAGGAGCAGTGACTCTGGGCTGTGATGGTCAGTCTGTGTGCGAGGCCCAGGCCTGATGTTCCATGTTGCTTCTAATCCTTGCAGACATCTGAAAGGAGACATCATTATTCCATCTGAAGACAGGAAAACATGCTCAGTGAAGTTAAGTGACTTGCCTCAGGGTGCCTAAAGTTGTTCAGTTGCTAAGTCATATCCAACTTTTTTGCAACCTCATGGACTGCAGCATGCCAAACTTCCCTATCCTTCACCATCTCCCAGAGTCTGCTGAAACCCATGTCCATTGAGTTGGTGATGCCATTCAGCCATCTCATTCCCTGTCACCCCCTTCTTCTCCTCCTGCCCTCAATCTTTCCCAGCATCAGGGTCTTTTCCAGTGAGTTGGCTCTTCGCATCAGGTGGCTAAAGTATTGGACCTTCAGCACCAGTCCTTCCAATGAATATTCAGAGTTGATTTCCTTTAGAGTTGACTGGTTTGATCTTCTTGCTCTTGGGACTCTCAAGAGTCTCAAAATCCTCAAACTTGGATTTTAATCCCTGTATGCTTGATTTGAAAGCCCAAATGTTTTTGCCTTTTTTCACCACCCCTTTCTGTCTTTTTGGTAAAGTCAGCAGTCATACTATTTATACTGTTTGGATTTGGAGTTTAGACATACCTCAATAAACAGCAGTAAGTGTATCACGCACCATTAAACAGTGTTTCCCACACATATCAGTGAATACAGCCACATAACTGTAAGCCACTCAGCACAATTTTTCACACATGTCAGTAACTGCAGTGTGTCTCCAGTGACTAAGGTCTCTTCTTGGATCCTGGCCAGTTGTGTTTCAAAAGGTCAGGTGTCAAAAAAGAAAAAAAAAAAAAAAAAAGAACTTCAGTAATCTCCCTAGCAAGCTGGATGTGATTTGTTTTAGCATTTATTTTGTGTTTTTAAGGGATTTTCATTATTAGATGGTTTTGCAGGCTTCTAGATTACCCTGAAAATATCTGTAGACCAAGTCAAACTGTTATTGACCTGCATACCTGAAATTAATTACTCTGCCTTCCCAAGAGCTCTCTCTTAGCAAACTAGCCTTTAGGTTTATTCCCAAGGCCAACATGGGGAGAATCTGGAATAAGAAAAGTTATGAAATCAATTATCATAAGGATGTTTTCATTTATTGTTTTTCTTAGTTGTTTCAACCTTTGTTTTAAATATTTTTAAGCGTGTGTGCTAAGTCACTTCATTTGTATCTGATTCTTTGCAACCCTATGGGCTATAACCCACCAGGCTCCTCTGTCCATGGGATTCTCCAGGCAAGAATACTGGAGTGGGTTGCCATGCCCTCCTCCAGGGGATCTTCCCGACCCAGGGATCGAACCTGTGACTCTTATGTCTCCTGCATTAGCAGATGGGTTCTTTACTGCTAGTGCTCCTGGCAAGCCCATTTTGTGGCAATGCTATATAAATACAAACCAAGAATTGTTTTATTTTCTTTATGGATTGACCCTTTTATCATTACAAAGCCCCAGTTTAGTCTCTAGCAACACTCCTCCTTTTTTTTTAAATTTTGGAATTTTAATTGTGGAAAAAACACATAGTGTGAAATTTACCATCTTACCATTTTTAAGGCTCCAGTTCAATCATGTTAAGCATATTCATGTCATGCTGTTTCTTAAAATCTGCCTTGCCTGATGTTCATGTAAGACGTGGTTTCCTTTTGCTTAGGGTTCATATATCTGTTTTAATTTTTTTACTTTCATTGTTTTTGTTCCCATATTAGTGTGTCCACTATAAGCCGCATAGTTTTAAAAAAATCGAACTTGGCAATTTTCGTCTTAGAATATTTAGTTCATTTTTATTGGTATAAGACTACTGTTTCACTATTTGTTTTCTTTGTTTTTCTTCTTTCATGCCTTCTTTGGAACTAATCAACACTTTCAAAAAATTGTTATTCCATTTTCTTCCTTTATGCCTTTATTTACTTGCCTTTTTTTATTTTGTTAAAAAATAAAATAAAGTAAATTATAACCAAAGGCAAGTAAATAAAGGAGGAACATGGAATAGCAAGTTTTTGAAATTGTTGCTTAGTTCCAAAGAAGGCATAAAAGAGGAAAAACAAAGAAAACAAATAGTAAAATAGTAGTCCTTATTTTATTTTAGTATTTAGGGATTACAACGTGTGTACTAGATGTAATAAGAATCTACTATGAATTAGTACTTTTTTTAACATTTCCTGGAAAATGTAAGCATATAGAACACTTTGCATTAATCCCATTTCTTTGTGCTATTGTCATGTAATTTAATTTTATATATACTTTATAATTTATAAGATGCTATTCTTATGGTTTTATGCAGTCAATATTTGTTTGGTTTGACATACCTGCTTATAGTCTATTACTCTTCATGCTTTCTTTCATTTCCATTCTTCCACCTGGAATCATTTTCTTCTGCCTAAAAAACTCACAGTAGTGTTCTTTGGCTCTAGACATGCTGGCTCTGAACTCTCTGTATTTAATTTATCTAAAAGCATCTTTATTTTTTCTTCATTAAAGCAAAATCTCTATCAGAGTGTAATATACATACAGGAAAGGGCTCACATAATAAGCATCCAGCTCAGTGGATTTCTACAAACCGAATTCAGCTCAAGAGACTGACCGTGAGCGTGCCCAGCATTCCAGGAGCCACCATGCTCCTTTCCAGTCACTGCCCCATTAAAGCGAGCTCACCCTCCTGATTCTGACATCATGGATTACACTGGGCTGCTTTTGTATTTTGTGTGTATGGAATCATATGTAAGATGCTTATTAACTTCTTTTACTCAGTTATATTTGTGAGACTCACTCCTATTGTTGCGTTTAGTCATAAAGAGTGGATGCCGACCTCTGTAGCATTCTGTTGTGTGGATATACCAATATTCATTTATACATTTTACTATTTATAGACCTTTGGATAGTTGACAGTTTTGGTTGACTAATATAGTGCCGTTATGAATATTTTTAGCACAGACTTCCTGTCCTTCTCACATGCAAAATCCATTCACTGTATCCCAGCAGCTCCAAAAGTCCTCACCAATTCTGGTATCAACTCCAAGTCTAGAGGCTCGCCTCGGTATCATCTAATCATGGGGGAGACTTGAGCTGTGCCGGATCTTGAAGCAAAACTCCGTAACAGCTGTGAACTTGTGAAACCAGACACGTTACTTCCAAAACACAGTGCTTAACAATACAAAGTACAATACAATACATGCTTCCAAAATACAACGGTGTGGCAAGCATAGGAGAGACATTTCTATTCCAAAAGGGAGAAACTGGAAAGAAGAAAGAAATCATGGATCCAAAGCAAGTTTGAAACCTAGCACGGCCAGTTCCATTAGATCTTCAGGTTCAAGACAGTCCTTTGTGACTTGATTCTCCTCCCTCTGAGCTCACGCGGGCAGCGGCATTGCTCCCACAGTCCTAGATGGCAGCTCTACCCCTGAGCCTCTGGCCGGGGGCCCTGCCTCCAAGGGTGGCAGCTGGTCGAGTAGGTTCTAGTGACTGCAGCCTGGCCCTCTGAAGCCAAGGAAAAGACAGCTCTGCCCCCTGGGCCTGTGCCCTGTGGACCCACAGTGACAGTGGCCGACCGCCCATCTTTGCATCACCTTCGGGCGTATTCATCCCTTTTCTTGAAGGATAAGGCATGTGTGTGTGGCTCGGTCATGTCCAACTCTTTGTGACCCTATGGACTGCAGCCTGCCAGGCCCCTCTGTCCATGGGACTTGTCAGGCAAGAATACTAGAGTGGATTGCCATGCCCTCCTCCAAGGAATCTTCCCTTCCCAGGGATAGAACCCAAGTCAGGAGGATTATGTCTCCTGCATTGGCAGGTAGGTTCTCTACCACTAGTGTCACCTGGGAAGCCCAGGATAAGGCATATTCACAGGGAAATCGCTCTGTTGTTCTGTCTTGTAGAATCCCAGCAGTCCAGAAGCCTTCCTTCATTTTGTCCATTGTTTGTTTCCTGTAGCCCAAGCTGGCAGTGTTTCTCCTGGTGTAATCTCGTCTCTGTTCCTGGCCTCTTCTGAGCTGGCTGCTGGACAGTCTCTTTAGGGTGTGATTGTCCAGCCACGCCTGTGGCTGGTGTGGACACACCAGCATTTTCAGCAATGTGGATAGACTGAGGATTTACCATATCTTTAGTTTCTGGTTCCGTTTTACTTCACAATTTTTTTTTTTTTAAACTGTATCTCTCTCTTCTCACATTTCACTATAAGCAGTAAAGAGAAACCAGGTCATATTTTTTTCCTTCCACATGGATATCCAGTGACCCAGAACCGTTTATTGAAAAGATAAATCCTTTTGTACTAAGTTGCCTCTTTGCACTGAGTTGCCTCTTTGCTATTGTTATTAATCAAGGGACCATGTGTATGTGGGTCTCTTTCTGACATCTCTGTTATATTCCATAGGTCAGTCTGTCTATTCTTATATCATTACCACCTTGACTCTCTAACAGGGGTTAATATAAGTAGAATAAGATCCCAGTTTTGTTCTTGTAAATTACTTCTTTTAACTCTTTTCATTTCCACAAGAGGAACTGGTGAATTATGTAAAAACAGTAGCTTGAATTTAATTTTGATTGTACTGAGTCTGCAAGTCTTTTAAAAATATCTCTTATTCAGTGTTGAAGTCTTGCACATATTTCAGGTTTAGTTCTAGAAATTTGATGTTCTTTGATGCTACGGTAAAATATATCTTTTCACATTTTTCATTTTTGTAGGTTGTTTCTGTTAGATGTATAATTCCAAGTTGGCAGTTATTTTCTCTGAGCAAGTAACTGGATTTAAATTAAAAGTGTTATTCCATTATCTCCTAGATGCTATCATTTTATTTTTGAAAAGCCAGCATCAGTCCTCTCGTTGCTCTTGAAGGTGATGTGTCATATTTTATTTGACTGTTTTTTAAAGTTTTTTCTTTGTTTTTCATGGTTTTACTATATTAGTCTCCAAAGATGTCCCTATAATGAATCAGCCTCCTAGTATTTTTATCCTTCCCTTTGGAAAATAAAAAACAAACTGATCCTTGTAACTCACTTTCGACCCATAGGGCACATCTGCTTTGACACTGTGATTTCTGAGGCTCAGGCCTAAGTCTTGCTGCTTGTCTGGCCTCTTGGGACACTCACTCTTTGGATACACACTTTGAGAACCCGACTGTTAAGATGTGAAATTACTCTGGGACCATTATGCTTTAAGAGGATCAAGCCACGTGGAGAGGCACTGGAGGATCAGTTCTGGGAGAGAGAAAAGGGATGCAGGAGTTGGAGAGGGAGAGGAAGAGAAAGAAAGACAAGTGAGGTGCCTGATGGAAGAGTGACTGGGCTTTCAGGTCTGGCCCAGGAGAGCTCTCAGATGACTGCAGCCCTGCTGCTGTTTAATGGCCATTGTGCAAGAGACCCTAAGCAAGAACTGTGTAGCTGATGTTGGTCAATCTACAAAAAGAGCTATGAGATCTGAGAATAAATTAAGACATCAAGTTATGGGGTGGTAGTTACATCAGTTCAGTTCAGTTCAGTCTTGTCCGACTCTTCACGACCCTGTAAATCACAGCACACCAGGCCTCCCTGTCCATCACCAACTCCTGGAGTTCACTCAGACTCACGTCCATCGAGTCAGTGATGCCATCCAGCCAGCTCATCCTCTGTCGTCCCCTTCTCCTCCTGCCCCCAACCCCTCCCAGCATCAGCGTCTTTTCCAATGAGTCAACTCTTCGCATGAGGTGGCCAAAGTACTGGAGTTTCAGCTTTATCACCATTCCTTCCAAGGAAATCCCAGGGCTGATCTCCTTCAGAATGGACTGGTTGGATCTCCTTGCAGTCCAAGGGACTCAAGAGTCTTCTCCAACACCACAGTTCAAAAGCATCAATTCTTCGGCACTCAGCTTTCTTCACAGTCCAACTCTCACATCCATACCTGACCACAGGAAAAACCATAGCCTTGACTAGACGGACCTTAGTTGGTAAAGTAATGTCTCTGCTTTTGAATATACTATCTAGGGTGGTCATAACTTTTCTTCCAGGGAGTAAGCATCTTTTAATTTCATGGCTGCAGTCACCATCTGCAGTGATTTTGGAGCCCCAAAAAATAAAGTCTGACACTGTTTCCACTGTTTGCCCATCTGTTTACCATGAAGTGATGGGACGGGATGCCATGATCTTTGTTTTCTGAATGTTGAGCTTTAAGCCAACTTTTTCACTCTCCTCTTTCACTTTCATCAGGAAGCTTTTTAATTCCTCATTTTCTGCCATAAGGGTGGTGTCATCTGCATATCTGAGATTATTGATATTTCTCCTGGCAATCTTGATTCCAGCTTGTGCTTCTTCCAGCCCAGCGTTTCTCATGATGTACTCTGCATATAAGTTAAATAAGCAGGGTGACAAAATGCAGCCTTGACGTACTCCTTTTCCTATTTGAAACCCATCTGTTGTTCCATGTCCAGTTCTAACTGTTGCTTCCTGACCTGCATACAGATTTCTCAAGAGGCAGGTCAGGTGCTCTGGCATTCCCATCTCTTTCAGAATTTTCCACAGTTTATTGTGATCATAGTAAGAGACTAATGGAACTGAAAATGATATCTAGAAGTAGGTATGATTCAAATAAAACCTTAATGCATGTGGCATCACCTTTGGGACGAGGAGGAAGGAGGATCCTGGAAGATCCTCAAAGGAACTGTTAAAGCAACTGGAAGGACAGGGAAGAGGCTATTATTATTACCAGAGGCTGGAGGAAAGGCAACATGTGTTACGTACTGGCAGAAAATACAGAGTGACTGATGCCTGGTGTGCCATGACAACAAGATATGGGCCTGATGAAACAGTGAACCTGCATGAGGAGAGTTCCAGAAAGAGTGTCAATAGCGCCAGTTGGTTATTTTTAGCCATGTATGATAAAATATTGTATAAGAGCAGGAAAGAAACTACAGAGGAACTTTTTCACTTTCTAGCAGAAATTAGAGAAAATATAAAGGATCCAGGGCTTACTAAGTGTAAAAATAAAACTGGATCTTATTTCCAGCCTCGACATATGGCAAAGGCTCTCAATATCAGACCTGATCTCAGGATAAAGATTATCTCAAGGGTGCAGCGATAAGGCACATTGTTAAGATTTCAGAATGATGTAAGGGTGCACTCCATTTGAATTAGACAAAAATTTTCTCAGAATCTCAAGGGTGTGATTCTTCAGCTTCCTGACTTTCCACACAGGCAGACTGGGGCCTGGAACAAAAAAAGATTTCTGAGTGAAGTTTTGTCTAGTGGAGTGAATCCTACTACTGTTCACAGGAAGCCCAAACCTTTAAGAGAGCTCTACTGACAGAAGCGTCATAAGCTCGGACCACAATGGGCGAAAGTAGTTCAAACTGAAAAAAACCCTCTGGGTCTCTAATCTTATATAAGCAGGAAGCAGGCTGAGACTACTACTTATGTGCAAACATGGATCATTTCTTGTGGAAAAAGAAAGTTTGCAATAATAACCAAGAAGGAGGAGACAAAATCCCGGAGGGTGGAACCAGTGCCCTAATCAGGGAGCTGGGAACATATGCCTGAGTGAACTTCAGAACTGCACAGGATTAGTGGCTGCTAGGTGACTCTTGTTCTCTTCTGTGCCCCAGCCTGACCTTCTGACCCCCACTTTTGAGTGGCGGTGTCGGTCCGTTGTAGTACTCTGGTGTTACCGCAGTTATCGTGCTCCGGTGTGTTGAGTGTGTGGGGTGAATGATTTGTATTCGCAGGTCCTCAGATTGAGAGGAGCTATTCTCAGGGGTTGCACCTGAGGGCCCCAGGTAGCCCCAGGGGTAAAGAGCCCGCCTGCCGATGCAGCGGATGTAAGAGACGCAGTTTCCGTCCCTGGGTCAGGAAGATCCCCTGGAGGAGGATGTGACAGCCCCCTAGTGTTCTTGCCTGGAGAAGCCGGACAGAGGAGCCTGGCGGGCTGCGGTCCATGGGTTTGAAATGACTTAGCACACGCCAGCCTTATTGACATTTGGGCCTTATTTAAATACTTAATGCTTGGCTTCTTGTCACGGGAAGTGTAGGAACTAGCAGATATTTTGGGAGAGGTGTGGCTTACTTTCTTATACTTTTCTTTTGTCCAGGATCTTGTTTTGGCTGTTCCCAGATGCTTTTGATGCCTATAAAGAGATGTTTTTGCCTTTTACTCATCTTATATTTGTTCTTAGAAGGAAGGTCAGTCTGATACAAGCTACTTTATCATAGTCCAAGAAGTCAGAGTCTCTTGTGAGGATGCTTTTTGAGAACATGGTATATTATATCATATGTTATATATAATATATTATATAACATAAGTTATGTATATATTATTTATGTATAAATGAGTTATATAATTGTGAGAAATCTTTTAAACAAAATGAGGATAACATTGGTCAAATCCTTTGATGAACAACCTACCCTATTTCCTAAATGTGAAGTATTCATCCATGAAAAGTGGATAAATCTGGATTTCCAGGTAATAAATTGCTTCTTTCCAGACTCAACAGAGTTCACTGAAGTCCTAGGGAGAAAATGGTATTTAAATATCAAGAACAAACACTTAATTCAGTGACAGAAGGGAGGTTTATGCTATCCTTAACATTCTACAGTTCAGGGTTTGTTTGTTTCTTTTTTGACAACTAGGTGGTGCCCATTCAAATATGATCAACTCTAATATTAACAGAATGAGAACAAGGTATTGTTTAATACAGTTTATTTGTCTAAGGAAGAGAGTCATATGCATCCTAGCTTACAAAGCATGTTAATTTCAAAATTGAATTCTTGGAATTTGGAAGTGACAAGCGTAAAATAGCAAAGCATGCCAGTACTAAGCCCCTCCTGCCCCCCTCTTTCTAGAAGAAGAAGACTTCATTTCCTTTACGTATCATGTATCATTCTGTTACTTGTTCCAAACAAACTAGTCAGCAACCGTAGTACTTCCACAGCTTCCCAGGTGGCGCCCATGGTAAAGAACCTGCCTGCCGACGTGGAAGACATAAGAGGTGCAGGCTTGATCCCTGGGTCAGGAAGATCCCTTAGAGAAGGACATGGCAACCCACTCCAGTATTCTTGCTTGGATAATCCTATGGACAGAGGAGCCCGGTGGGGCTGCAATGCATGGGGTCACAAAGTGTCAAGCACGGCTGAGGTGACTGAGCATGTATTCCATAGCATGGAATCCATAGGTGAACTACAGGCAGGGGAATAATGAAATATTTAACGACATGGGTACCAATCAGTCAGAACAGCTGCCTGATCAATGAGCTGTCTGATCAGTCAGGAAAGGGATCAGACATGAGCAAGACACGGCTGTTCCTGACAGAGCAGCCCAACAGCAAGTTGGGTTATGGCCGCCATGCTTTTTTGACAGAGAAAAAGTAAGAAAATGAGAAGCTAAAACAATTCTCCTACCAAGTCATATTGCAGTATTATAGGATGGACTACATTTTTCTTTGCCTTAAAAAGTTTTATTCTGTTTCCAGATATTTAAAACAGAAACTGCCATAAGTTGAAATGCTTTCTTAGTACCATTTATTTCCTTTCAAGTTACAAAAGAATTTAGAAAGGAAAACTTTTCATCTTATCACACTCCTCCTTTTTTCTTGAAGGAAGTCTCCAGGGTAATGAAGTAGTGGGTGACTTCTGAGGAAGAGGAATGTGAACAAGGAGATAATTCGGTGTTTTCCTTTATCACTGAAACTGAAACAAAGTATGTGGTTGTATTAATGAAAAGAAAGCATCTTAGGTCAAAAAGAAAAAAAAAAGGAACTATACTTCTCAAGATGTAGGAAAATATTTTCCATTTAATGAGATAATTTGCTTGAGGAAAATTTGAAATATTGAAAGAAAGAAAGATAAGTTAAATTATATTTTGTGTGGTAGGAGGGAGTAGAAATGGGGTAATTTGTCATAGAATCAGGATTTTGTGGCTCGGAAGAAAATTAAATGCCATCGCGTCCTCTTCTCTCCTATTCTACATAAAGAGATGGAGATCCAGAGAACTCAAATGCCTTGCTCAGGTCTAGCAAATTATTTACCAAGAAAAAGAGAAGCGTAGGAAAAACAAACAAACAAACATCGTTCCTGAAACAAATAACTTTTTTTTTCTTTCTTTTTTTTTTAGGATTGCAGGTACCAGGGTAATGGATTAATTCTAGATTAAAAACAAAGGAAAAAACTTGGGACAATCACATCCTTCTTCCCTGAGGCCTTCCTGCTGCTGTTGCAGCTGCCCAGATCCCTTCTTCGAAAATGCTATCCCCGGTCTAAACCCTGCTGCCCCTCACCGGAGCCCTCAGCTCTCTGTCAAGTGAGAGCTGTTACCCGCCGAATAGATTGTTGTTTAGTCACTAAGTCGTGTCCAGTTCTTTATGACCCCATGGACTGTAGCCCGCCAGGCTCCTCTGTCTATGGGGTTTTCCAGGCGAGAATACGGAGTAGGTTGCCATTTCCTCCTCCAGGGGATCTTCCTGACCCAGGGACTGAACCAGCATCTCCTGCATTGGTAGGCAGATTCTTTACCACGGAGACACCAGGAAAGCCAGTTAAATATATAGAGGATGATAACTGGAATTTTGGAGGTGACTTTTATCCCTCTCCATTTTGAGGAACTGGTATACTTGTTTGCTTTCTTTAAACATTTTTAATTGTGGTAAAATACACATTTACTCCTTTAACCATTTTTATTTTTATTTTTACTGTATTTTACTTTACAATACTGTATTGATTTTGCCATGCATTGACATGAACCCACCACGGGTGTATACGTGCTCCCAATCCTGAATCCCCCTCCCACCTCCCACCCCATATCATCTCTCTGGATCATCCCCATGCACCAGCCCCAAGCATCCTGTACCCTGTATCGAACATAGACTGGCACTTCGTTTCTTACATGATAGTATACATGTTTCAATGCCATTCTCCCAAATCATCACACCCTCTCCCTCTCCCTCAGAGTCCAAAAGTCCGTTCTATACATCTGTGTCTTTTGCTGTCTCGCATACAGGGTTATCATTACCATCTTTCTAAATTCCGTATATATGTGTCAGTATACTGTATTGGTGTTTTTCTTTCTGGCTTACTTCACTCTGTATAATCAGCTCCAGTTTCATCCATCTCATTAGAACTGATTCAAATGTATTCTTTTTAATGGCTGAGTAATATTCCATTGTGTATATGTACCACAGCTTTCTTATCCATTCATCTGCTGATGGGCATCTAGCTTGTTTCCATGTCCTGGCTATTATAAACAGTGCTGCGATGAACATTGGGGTACATATGTCTCTTTCAGTTCTGGTTTCCTCAGTGTGTATGCCCAGCAGTGGGATTGCTGGGTCATAAGGCAGCTCTATTTGCAATTTTTTAAGGAATCTCCACACTGTTTTCCTTTAACCATTTTTAAGTGTATGGCTCAGTAGGATTCAGTACATTGCTGTGCGGCCATCACCACCATCCGCCTCCAGAACTCTCTGCGTTGTGGGTAACTGAAGCTTGGTCTCCATGAAACAGCAGCTCTCCAGCGCCTGGGAACCACCACTCTACTTTCTGCCCCTGTGGATGTAACCACTTTAGCTGCCTCAGACAAGCGGTGTGTCTTTTTGTGACTGGCTTGTTTCACTTAGCCTCAGGTTCTCAAGGTTCATCCACACTCTAGTGTGTGCCAGAATGTCCTTCCTTTTTCAAGTGCGTTAGTCGCTCGGTTGTATCTGGCTCTCTGCTACGCCACGGACCGAAGCCCACCAGGCTGCTCTGTCTGTGGGATTCTCCAGGCGAGAATACTGGAGCTGCTTTTTAAAGCTGAGTCATAGTCCATCTTGTGTGTACACCGCATTTTCTTTGTTTATCTATTTGATGGATACATGGATTTTTTTTCCGACCTCTTTCCTTGTTAATGATCCATTTTGGAAATGCACGTGCAGTTCCAAAGTGCATCTTCAAGGGAAAATCGGAAACATCAGTGTTTCATATGTCGTTTCTTGTGTTACAGAGGCATAAACCTTATATTAATTTATGGACATAATGCCCTAGGATACTTTTTTCTGCAAGCTTACTTAGTTTTGGGAGGAGAACAGTGGCTTACAGCGGTCTGGCCCTTGATGTTTGAGGCCATAGATACTTCTTTCCTTTTTTTTTGGTTGTGCCATGTGGCTTGAGGGATTTTAGTTCCCTGACTAAGGATTGAACCTGAGCCATGGAAATAAAAGCGCCGGGCCCTAGCCCTTGGACCACCAAAGAAATCTCATAGGTATTTCTTAACATGATAGAATTCATGACAGATGGAGATGGAAGGTATCTTAAAGAAAGCAGCTGCGATGGAGTTTGAGCATTTGGGCTTCACCATCAGGAACACCTAGGCTCAGGTTTCTAGGGCTTTATTAGCCCTATAGACAGGACTGTAGTTCTCAAGTCAGAATCTTGTAGACCTCCCTGAACACGCATCAGCTTTTATCCTAAACTCTTCCTTCACTAGGGCTTCAAGTCATCCCCAGGCATAAAGGGAAGGCATTTGCCATCTCATTCTCTCCTCTGACTTTATCTCTATTACACTATTATACAAGTATAAAAATATTTTTTTTAACATTTTATATTCTTTTGTGGGTATAGCCCATTAACAAACAATGCTGTGGTAGTTTCAGGAGAACAGCAAGGGACTCGGCCGTACATATGTATCCATTTTCCCCCAAACTCCTCCCCCATCCAGAATGCCAGGTAACATGGAGACAATTCCATGTGCTATACAGCAATGTCCTTGTTGGCTATCCCTTTTAAATGTAGCAGTGTGTAGGTGTCCATCCCAAACTCCCTAACTGTCCCTTCCCCTCACCGGCAACCGGAAGTTCATTATCTAAGTCTGTGCGTCTGTTTTGTAAGTAGGCTCATTTGCATCATTTCTGTTTAGATTCCACGCATAAAGGACGTCACATGTTTCTCCTTCTCTGTCTGAATGACTTCACTCAGTATGACACTCTCATGTTGCTGCAGATGGCATTATTTCATCTTTTTAAATGACTGAGCAATATTCCATCGTGTATATGAGCCACGTTTCTCTATCAGTTCCTCGGTCGATGGACATTTAGGTCACTTCCGAGTCCTGGCTATTGTAAACAGTGCTGCGGTGAACAGTGGTGTGCATGCCTCATTTTGGATCATGTTTTCCTCCAGCTATATGCCCATGAGTGGGATTGCAGGGTCATATGGTAGCTCTGTTTTTAGATTTTTAAGGAATCTTCATACTATTCTCTATAGTGACTCTGCTGATTTCCATTCCCACCAACAGTGCAGGAGGGTTCCCTTCTCTCCGCACCCTTTCCAGCGTTTATTGTTTGTGGATTTTTTGGTGATAACCATTCTGGCTAGTGTGAGGTGGTCTCTCGTAGTTTTGATTTGCATTTCTCTAATAATTAGCAATGTGGAACATCTTTTCATGCACCAATTTATTCCTTTTGTCAATTAAAAAACAATCCTTGAATGCATATAAATTAACGAAGATGGATACTTGGGTGCCCGTGTATCTGATTCTCATCTTTAGTCCAGCAGGTAGGTTTGGAAGGTCTTTTGCGGTGTTGCTGAGGATTGCCCGGTACTTGGGAAGTATTCAAGAAAATACTTTTGAACTGAACTGACTCCTGTAGGGGAAGGAAATCACTAAGGGTGGGTTGGTTGGTTTGTTGGCAGGTGGGTGGTGATCAGATCTGGGGGAAGAGAATTGTTTTAGGAGAAGAGAACTGTGGCAGGAACACCAAACGGGAAGCTGAGGCAGCCATCAGGGTGATCTGGGCTTGAGCAGGAAGGGGACCATCGGGGTGAAGTAATGGGGCTGCAGCTGGAAAACAGTGGGGACGGGAGAACTGGGAGAGGACTTAAGACTGTATGTGCTGCCACTCAAAAGAGTAGTTCCTGGAAACACCCCCTCCTCCTGGACAGAAGTTGTAGGGTATTGATATTCCTATGTCCCATCCTTAACGGCCCCCTGTCCACCCAGAGCCTCCCAGCATCTCTCTCCCGTGGCTCCATTCATTGACGTGGAAGAGGACAGACTACGTGATGACTCTGATGAGGTTTGCCTTGGGAGAGCTGGGTGGGTGGTGATGAGATGACCATCATTTGATCCATGTGATGTAGAGGTCAACTGATTTGCCCAAGATCAGTGAGCAGACTGATGGCCACATTATGTGTCCTTATTGTGCTAAAAGCTCCAAGCCAGAATAGCTTCTACTTCATTACCCCCATGGCCTCTTCCCATTTCATAAAAATGTCTACACCCAGAACATGCTCAAACAGCTTTCAAAAATGTCATCAAAATTAAGAAGATACTTAAAAGGACACATGAGAAGCCCCATTCAACAAGTACAGAAATAAATTAGAGATGAGAAAATATTAAAATACCTGACCCGCATGGGTATCTGCATAATATTTAAAATGATCTCATCCATTTAGTTCTAGTGTTTGGTGTCCTAATCTGAAATATGAAAAATGTTCTCATGGAGAGGCAGGCGAACTGAAGGAGGATATCTTAATATACAGTGAAATATAAATTAAAAAGCTCTCTAAAGCTATTAGTAAAAGTACTGAAATACATTAGCAGGTGCATGGGTTCAACTTTGGATGAATGTTCTTTGAAATCGGATTCATCACCAAAATTAATCTGAGAGGTGTCAAATCTGTGCTGGGTTAAAGAGGTGACAAATGGGAAGATTTCATTGAAGTTCCAAATTGTAAAAGGATCAGAATTAATAATCCTCTGTCATGAGAAACCTGATCACTGAGGAGTTTAAGAAGCTTATGCTTCGTTACGAGAGTGGAAAAGAAATCTGAAATATTGCTGGTGAAAGTAGTCTGGTCACCAGTTGGACTGATGTGGTTTGATAAATAACTTCAAATCAACCACAGGTAGCCACAAAGATGCGTGTCTGGAACCATCACATGAGTCAGGGTTTATGTCTTTCAACAGGCTGGTCAATTCATTCTCTTAGAATGGGGGTAAGTACAGTACTTTCCTCCTTCATATATATTTTTTAATTGAATTACAGTTGATTTACAATACTGTGTTAGTTTCAGTTGTACAGCACAGTGATTCAGTTGTGTATATTCATTTTCAAATTCTTTTCCTTTATAGTTTTATTACCAAGTATTGAGTGTATTTCCCTGTGCTAAGCAGTAGGTCCTCGGTGGTCATCTATTTTATGTATAATAGTGCAAATATGTAAATCCCAAGCTCCTAACTTATCCCTCCCTCCCCTTTCCTCTTTGGTAACAATAAGTTTGTTTTCTATGTCTGTGGGCCAGATTCTGTTGTGTAAATAGAATCTGTATCTTTTTTTGTTTTTTAGATTCCACATATAAGCAATACCATATGGTATTTGTCTTCCTCTGCCTGGCTTGTTTACGTAGTATAATACTCTCTAGGTCCATGCACGTTGCTGCGAACGGCATTGCTTCCTTTTTTTTTTTTATGACTGAGTAATATTCTGTTGTATAACATTCATGTACCACTTCTTCCTCATCCTCTCCTCTGCTGATGAACATTTAGGTTGCTTCCATGTCTTGGTTTTTTGTGAATAGTGCTGCTATGGAGATAGGGGTGCCTGTGTCTTTTTGAATTACAATTTTCTCTGGATTGGTAGAGCCATTATGGAGAACAGTGTAGAGATTCCTTAAGAAATTAAAAGTAAAGTTACCATGTGGTCCTGCAGATCCATTCCTGGGTAGTATAGTCTGGAGGTAACTATATTCAAAAAGATGCGTGCACCCCAGTGTTCGTCTCCTTCCTTGTATTTCATTCAGAGCTTCTGGAGGTCCTGCCCTTTGGAAGCATCACTCTTCCTTCACCGTCCGCTTCTGTGAGTATCTTGTCTCCTCATTCATATGGACTCACGTCATGAAAACGAGCATAAAGAGAATGGGGAGCGGGGACCTGGGGATGCTGCAACCCTCCATGTATTTATCTGACTTCAAATACCTCAAGGAACACTTTTTCTTAGTCAGAAAAACATACCCCTTATTTCACAGGCAGTTTTCCATGTTCCAAATGGCGAGTCTGAGTTTACGTATTAACTAATATGTGTGCATCTCTGCAACACGATCTCAAGGTTAGGCACGTGGTCGCCTGGCAGCTCAGCGGTAAAGAATCTGTCTGCCCACACAGGAGACACAGGTTTGATTCCCGGGTTGGGAAGACCCCCTGGAAAAGGAAATGGAAACCCGCTCCAGTATTTTTGCCTGGGAAATCCCGTGGACAGAGGAGCTTGGTAGATTACAGTCCCTGGGGTCACAAAGAGTATGATATGACTTAGCAACTAGACAACAACAAATGCCTGGTACCCTGCTTGGTTAGGCATGGGAACCAGAGAGAAGCGACATGGCTGATGAGTCTTATGACCTGGGCTTACGACACTTTTCTCTAAGAACAAAGCGAAGGCTGGTATTTGAGCCTGCTGCCAGCTTTGCCTCTTGGTTGAAGCAGGGGGCTGCCTGAGGTTTAGCAGCCCTGGGATCAGCATGGTCCCTGAAACTGGATCTCTGAAGAATCGAACAGCTGTTGGAGGACTCAGCCACCTCAAGTCCTCTGCCGAGCCTCCAGTGCATCCCCTGTTCATGCCTGTGACTCTAGGGATAGTTCAGCTGCGGGACCAGAGTATATTTTAGAGTCACTTCGTGGTGTACAGATCCTTAGTTTTATCCCTCATTCAAAAAAATGATGGCTTTCGGAGGCCATCCTTTGGAAAATGGCCTCTAAGTAGGTTGGAAGAGAAAAAAAGAATCTTACATCCTTTATGCTTCTGAGTACCTAATAAGTATCTGATCTATTATATTTCTGAAATATAATTCTTAACGCCCCCTCCACTGAACCTGTTAAGTGTTCCCATCTCAATAATGGAACCATCAACTCCTTAGTTACTGAGGCCCTAAATCTGGATGTTACCCTTAGTTTTAATGAGCTCAGCCTTCCTTTCATGCTGGAATCTGTAGAGCCTCTGTCTGTGGTTATTTTCACCTTAGGCCTTTGTACCATCCACGCGCCTTGCTCAATCAGTGCCCAGGGTGTGGAACCTTCCCCTAACTGGAAGCTGGGTGCCAAGCTGTCACTTGGCTCCAAATTATTCTTTCTCTTCTGGGTCTTTCCCCTTGTTCTGGGTCTGGGATGAAATTTCTTGTATCACTTAACCCTGTGCTTCAGAAGGCCCCTTGCTAGTTCCATCAGTATATCTGGCCCCTCCCTCTGTGGAAAGTGGACAGAGTCTTTGCCTGGGACCCACTGGCCAAGACTGGCACCCACTTCAAATGCGTTTTTAAAAAATTAAATTTTCTGTTTTTTTTTTGGTTGTACCCTGGGGCGTGTGGGTTCTTAGTTCCCCAGCCAGGGATTGAACCTGCACCCCCTGCACGGGAAGTGCAGGGTCTTAACCACCGGACCACTGGGAAGCCCCGATGCAGCATTACTGCATGGCTCCTCTTTTCTGCGAGTGCTGTTCCAACCAGTGTCTTGCATGCTGAGTTCTTCTTGGAGACTTGGAACCTGTAGGAGAGGTGGTGGGCTGTGGTCTGTGGGTGCCTACCACTGATGGTTGGCATCTCTAATCTCTGCTGTTCTCTACGTGGTGGGAATCCTCACTGGGGCTTGGTAAGCAGATCTTCCTGAGCTACACACCACTGTTGACTCTGTCAGCATATGTTTCCCTAAGAGCTTGGTGTGGTTGGCACTCCTTCTTTATTCAAGCACCGCCTCCTCCAAGAAGCTTTTCCCCTCCTCCAGGAAGCCTTCCACCTCCTCCAGGAAGCCTTCCACCACCATCCTATTTTAAGTTATCTAATTGAAAGTATTCACACAGTCACTGTTGGTGTAGTCTTGTTTGTGTGTCTGCCTCTTCCTCGAAAAAAGGCAAGCTTCTTGAGAGCAGGGCTCTTATTCTTAATCGCTGTCACAGTCTTAGTACCTAGACTAGAGCCTGGCTCAGAGTCAAAACCCATTACAGTGTTTACTGAAGGAGTCAGTGGACAACTTCTAATTATAAATAGGTGAACCTACAGTTCTCTACTCCTCTCCCCCCATCAGACCCCCAGGATCTTTCTCCCTTGACCCCATGGTATCACTCTGTTTACAATTAAATCATTTTATACTCACCTTATTTGGGCTACTGGATATGTACTCTCACAGAGTGCAGGGTATATTAGTCTGAACTTCCCCTGTAACATACGTGCAAGATAACCTGCATGCACAGGAAAACTTTGTAAACTGCAAGATGCTGTGCAAATGCTGGCTTTTCTCATTGGCTTAATTCCTGAGTCCTAAGACTTCACAGGGACTGCTCGGCACCTTCATGGAGGAGTCAGAGCCTCCCACCTTTCTTCACTCTGAGCAACCTGACTTTTATTTCTTCTATGCTCTGCTGTTAAAACATCTGAAAATCACTGATTTCATCAAACCCTTGGCCTATGCATTAATCTCCTTCACAACATCTCTTACGGTAGGTTGTCCAGCCTTTCCTTGAATACAACCAGCAACAGGGACCTCATTACTTGAGACGGTAGCTCTTTTAGGACAATTCTATTTTAGTTCTATTCTATGTTAGGACCGTTTCTTTTGTTGCTATTTCATAATTCTTTAGGTCAAGAGAGAAGAAAGACTAGCTAACTGATTCCACAGTTGGGTCCTCCTTAATTAAAGCTTTTCTCTGTAAACATTTTGTGTGCACAGATAGTCATTCTAGGCATTTTGGTGACTCGCGCCTAGAGTAGAGATGAGTAGACTTGTTCTGAGCAGAGACGAGGGTAGGCATTCTACTCCCTACTCCGCTTTCATTTTTACATCTTAGTAATGAGGTGAAACCATGAAGTGAATCTGGGTTACAGCAAGCAGTGCAGCAGAGAGTACAGTCACTCCTCCTCATCCAGGGTTGTTACTTTCTCTGCTTTCATTTACCCACCAGCAACTGCAGGCCGCAAGTGTTAAGTGGGAAATTCCAGAAAGAAACGGTCTATAAGTTTTAAGTTGCTGTCGTAAGGAGCATGATGACATCTCCTGCCATCCTCCTTCATCCCACCTCGCCCGTGAACCACCTCTTTGTCCTGCCTGGTAGTCACTTAGTAACCATCGGGATTGTCAGACTGATGGTCTATGGTATCCTGGGGTTTGTGTTCAAGATACCCTTATTTTATTTAATAATGGCCTCAAGGTATTAATACAAGAGTAGTGATGCTGGCAACTCAAAGATTCTTTTAATTTATGTGCCTAATTTACATGTAAACTTTATCGCAGGTATGTATGTGTAGGAAAAAATGTGGTATAGCTAGAGTTCAGTGCTATCTGTGGCTTCAGGCATCCACTGGGGGTCTCGGAACACATGCCCTGTGGGTAGGGGAAGACTGGCTCATAAGATGTGGGACTGAGAAACAGGGAAAGAAAGGAACAGACGTGGATTTCTGAGGGCCTATTCTCTGCTGCTGCTGCTGCTGCTGCTGCTAAGTCGCTTCAGTCGTGTCCAACTCTGTGCAACCCCATAGACGGCAGCCCATCAGGCTCCCCCGTCCCTGGGATTCTTCAGGCAAGAACACTGGAGTGGGTTGCCATTTCCTTCTCCAATGCATGAAAGTGAAAAGCGAAAGTGAAGTCACTCAGTCATGTCCAACTCCTAGCGACTCCATGGACTGCAGCCTACTAGGCTCCTCCGTCCACGGGATTTTCCAGGCAAGAGTACTGGAGTGGGTTGCCATTGCCTTCTCCTGCTAAACCGCCATATATTTTTCTATATGTAATACTTACAAAAACCAATCTTAGATGCAATTATCTTGAAGCTCAGATACATTTAAAGAAATGGTATAAAATTCACAGCTAGTAAGTAGTGAAGTTGAGATTTCCAAGTTTGTCTGATTCTGAAATTTGAGTTTTTTCCTCTGCTCCAAAAGTTAAGTTCTGGGCCTTCAGGGACTCTGGCCCCTACCAGCATTGTCATCAATATCGATACAAAAACACACATTGTTTTGCATCACTAATGTCTACTTAATAATTTTTCTGGCCTCAGTTTGCTTACCTGCAAAATGGGGGTAATAATCATAGCTTTATCACAGGGTTGTTATGAGGAAAAAAATCAGTGACAGGTTATGCACTTGGTGTTTGCTTGGTCCATAGTTAATTAGCATGGGCTATATGGCTACTTTTGATTCTTCTTATTATTCCATGAGGCTTCCCTGGTGGCTCAGACAGTGAAGGGTCTGTTTGCAATGCAGGAAACCTGGGTTTGATCCCTGGATTGGGAAGATCCCCTGGAGAAGGAAATGGCAGCCCACTCTAGTATTCATGCCTGGAAAATCCCATGGATGGAGGAGCCTGGTGGGCTGCAGTCCATGGGGTTGCAAACAGTTGGACATGACTTCACTTTCGCTTTCATTTTTCTATGCCAGGTCCTTCCCTGAGTCAGTTAGGGAGCACATGGGCATTCACACATGGTTAGCTGAGTGAGGAACGCAGGGAAAAAACGTGTGTGTTAGAACATTTAACGCCTTCTTTGCCTCGGAGCCTGACTGATGAATCGGATCATGATGCCAGGGCCACGGTGGGGGCGTGGAGGGAGGGAGCCATGAAGGTGGTGGCGGGGAACACTCTAGTTGCTTCCAGGCTGAGAAGGACATGGGTGGTGCGTACAGCTTGCATCCGGATCTCCAGATGCCTGGATGTAGGTGGGGGCAGCTCACTTGATAGGCACCCAGACCCACTCAAAAGCATCACTGCAACACGGGTTCTATCCCTGCTCTATTTGTGACCTCCTGATATGGGAAACAAACCTGTTAAACCAAATAGGATTAAGCTGCAAAGCCTGGCTGGTCTCCCTGCTGCTCTCATGGGCTGTGGAGCCGAATCTCTGAGCCCAGACTATCTCACGGCCCCGGCGAGCTCCAGGCCCGGGGCCGCCAAGCACCACACACTCCTCTAATGTGTCACAATTACCCAGACAGCTGTGCTAAGTAACTTTCCACGGATCCGCTCGGCAAACTCTCAGCGTGTTCAATAGCCCTCAAAATTTGTCATTTGGAACCTGCGGTGAGCTGGTAGGGCGGTGCTTATATCGAGCTGTGGCAGAATAAATGCAGTCACCTCAAGAGACTGCCTGTTTCCTTTGAAGTGGAGTGCAGGTGGAAGGGGCGGGTTCTTTCAGCTTCCTTCCTATCTCGGTTTAGCACGTGGGAGGGGCAGGAGGGGAAGTTGCAAAGACAGCACAGGTGTGATGGCTGCGGAGCTGGATCGTGTCCTTTGCCCAGGAGCCCGAGTGGGCTTTGTTGGGACGTTGTTTTTGCATTAGCACAGCGAGGACCCACCAGGCAGCCTGCGAGTACCTGGTGAATTTTCCATTAGCACTGCCAGGGGTGCTGGGCAAGGTGCCCGGTGTCAAACACGGCTGGTGACGGGGCTGGGCATGTCACTCTTCTCTGGAGACACCCTTATTACTACTCAAACACTCCGCGCGTGTTGTCTCGGGGGAGTGGCGCTTTGGAGCCCAGATGGAAGCCATCTCGTTATTTACCCAGAACACAAGCCAGAAGCTAACCCAGGTCTGCAAAATGCCTCCTGTCATGATCCAGAGCGCTGCTGCTCAAGCCGCTGCTGTGCACGCCAGGGAGAGGTGAAAATGAGCCCGGAGCGAGCGGGCGGCTTGGGGGCTCCCAGCCCGCTCCCCGGGGCGCCGGTCAGCCCTCAAGGACGGGGTGCCGATGCAGCCCCCTTCTCTTGAGATGCCCTCACTGCAGTTAACAGAGAAGGCTGTGAACAAAGCTGCACGAGGCTCTGGGGCGCTCGTGTGTGGCAGCTCCTTGGCGGACAGCAGAGTCCTCTCCCAGTTACCCAGGTGCCCGGACTGGGTTCCTCGGTCTCCGAGGCGCCCTGCTTGGCTTATCACCCAGGACAGTGGCCACTCAGCGCCGTGGGTTGTGCTGCCCTTTCTTGGGGCAAGGGCAGAGAAGTGTCGCTGACATACGAGGACTTAGCCCAGCCTTCTCTGGGACGGGCGTCATTCTAAACAGAGCAGCAGTGATTAGAGAACCGCTCCAGTCCTCGTCTTCTGACCGCCGTCTTCCCCGCTCCGTCTCCACTTGGTGGCTGGTCCCTTTCCTCCCTGAAGATGCTCTGCCTGTGAGCGCTCCACGCTCCTTCGGGCCTCCCGCTTTCGCTCGTGTGGTTTCTTCTGTCGGTGGGCGGAGGCCCTCCTCCCTTCTCCCTGACCGTCCTGCAGGGCCTGGCTCCGCGGTCATCTCCGGGAACGCGTCCCCAACCCCAGAAGCACTGCTAGGGCTTGGAAACGTTTCCGCGCGCTTTGAGCTTACCTGGGTTGTGTTGCCTTTCACGTGTACTCGTATTATTTACTCACTTGTCTGTCTGCTCTATGACCTTGTTAGCTCCTCTAGAGAAGGACCGGTATCTCACTTATTTTCGCATCCTCAGGGCCTCCAGACAGTAGATACCCTTTGAAAGTTTGGGGAAAAAAGACACACAGTCGCTTGTGCACTGGTTGTGGGTTCTGGCCGTGATTCCATCGGGCTGTGCATCCTTAATTAAGACATAACTTGTCTCCCTTCTGGCTTCTCATCTGTTACAAATAAACAGGCATGAGAACAGTACAGACCTACCTGAGGGGACCTTGTGTGAATTAACAAACTCGGGACTTACATGCAAATGTCCCTTGGAATGGCTGTTGGACTTTGAGACGGGGCTGAGCTTGCGAGATCGGGAGGCAAGCAGGTGGCTTCGGTCCACTTAGGAAGAGATAATCAAACACACAGTCTTGCTGACAGCTGCTGATCACAGACACCATTAAAGAAAGAAATGGTCACAGTGGCGGGTGACAGAGAGGCAAGGCTTCTGGGTGGCAAGTTAGTGCCATCAGGAAAACTGCAACGCTGCGGGGGCCTCGCCCTTAAGGCAGGGCCCACAGCTACCCCTGGCCGTGGGTGAGGGCTGTGGAGGGTTGGAGGGGGCTTCTACAGGCAGGCTTTTACATTTTATTAAAAATAATTGGAGAAGTTTACATACATTTCTTGCCAACATGCAACTGTCAGGCATGGGTGGAGAAGATGCCTTCTTTCAAATTGTGAGAAAATCTAATGTCGTGGCAAAAAAAAAAAAAAAAAAAGAAAATCGGGAGTCTGATGATTAAATGTGGAGAGCTGTCATCTTGGCATTATATTAAAATAACTCGCCTCCAGCAAGTGCACGGTGTTTCTTCCTTTAAATCTGTCATTTCTCGGGAGGCCGTTGCTCTGGTTGGCTGCACCGGTGGCTTTGTAGCCGTGGCAGTATAATAGCAACTGGGACTCTTGGAGGCTTTCTGGGGGGCTAAGGAGGGGGAGCTGATGTGTGGGAGTGTGGGCTCGTTCACCGCTGCGTGGCTGCAGCAAGCCATCTGCAGACTCCTTTCTCTGTGACTTGGTGGGGCTCCTCGGCTCCCGAAAGCTTAAGTAGAACACAGGCAGGCACGTTATTTTCAGCAGTGCTCCTCAGACAGCGATGGCAGGCTGCAGGCAGAACGCATCGCATTTGTTTATGAAATCCGTTGCTTAATTGGATGATCAGTGTCTCATTTCAGCCTCCAGTCACAATACTTTTAATGATGTCCACACCGTGCTGGGTTCCCATGCAAACCATGTGGAGGGGATAGAACAATGGAAAAAGCTTCCATTGGGCGGAAGGGGAGGGTGATGCTGGGGTCGGGGCACATCCCTCTCTGCTCCGTCTGTCGAATGCAGCAGATGGATCTCTGCACGTATCCCTTTTCTCTTGCTTTCGCTCAAGAGGCCATTTAACCTCCTTACCTAGTCAGATGATTCCTGGGGATCCCAGAGAAGGACCTCCTGCTTCCCTGACGCCTACATACAATAGAGCAACAGGCTAGCGGAATCTTGGAATGATATTAACACTTGTGTTTGTAACACTTTTTGGCTTTTGGAAGCACCTGTGCATGCCAAGTTGCTTCAGTATTTTTTTTTTTTTTTGTCTGATTCTCTGCAACCCTGTGGACTGTAGACCACCAGGCTCCTCTATCCATGGGATTCTCCAGGCAAGAGTACTGGAGCAGGTTGCTGTTTGGAAGCACGTTCTCATCTACATTCTATGTGTCCCTAAAAGAAGAGAGCAGAGTGGCTTGCAGGGCGGTGGTGTGCATTCACCAGCCTCCATGGTTTGCAAGGTCTGTCGACTCACATTGCGGCTGTGTTGTGGTTTTGATCCTTCTGATGGTCATCCCCATAATACAGAGTGAAGCGAGGAGACAGGGCATGGCTGGTGACTGAGACGGTAGGGTTTGGGCTCAAGTGCCTTCTGTAGCTTACTTCCATGTGACCTTGGATCAGCTATGCAACCTGTCAGAGTTCCGATTTCTTCCATAAAATGGAAGCAATCATCACTCCCTCAGAGGTTACTTGGAGGATTAAGTGCAATTGGACATAACTAAAGCATTTAGTCGGAGAAGGAAATGGCAACCCACTCCAGTGTTCTTGCCTGGAGAATCCCAGGAGAGAGGAGCCTGGTGGGCTGCCATCTGTGGGGTGGCACAGAGTCGGACGCGACTGAAGCGACTCAGCAGCAGCAGCAAAGCATTTAGTGGCGCTTTCCTGGTGGCCCGGATGGTAAAGAATTAGCCTGCAATGCAGGACAGTGGGTGTGGTCCCTGGGTCAGGAAGGTCCCCTGGAGGGGGGCATGGCAACCCACTCCAGTAAGCTTCCCTGGAGAACTCCATGGACAGAGGAGCCTGGTGGGCTCTGGTCCATGGGGTCGCAAAGAGTCAGACATGACTAGGTGACTAACACTTTCACTTTTCTTTCAAAACATTTAGTCTAGAGGCTAATTAACAGTTGGAATCTATTATTACTATTAGCAATGTTGTTCTAGAAATCAAGATTTTGAGGCTTGGCCAATGGCACCACGGTTGGGGTTAGAATGATATATACCTGCTTTCTGAAGAGCCTGATTCTCATCACTCTCTTCCCTGCCTGGCTGCCAAATGCCTAAGGAATGTGCAGATTTTCCACCTTTCAGCAATTCCAGAGACAGCCTGCAAGGATATAAAAAGCAAGTGAAGAGCCTGCAGAAACGCAGGTGCAATTTAGGGTCCCTCTGCCGGAAGTGCCGCGTTTCTTCAAAGCCCTTAAATGTCACCTCGCCTCACTAGGCCTGGCTGGAAACGCCCCCACCATTGCCTCTTCTGCCCAGGGGTGACGTCGCCTGAGTCATCTGAGTCTGAAAGAGGGATTCACCTTGACCTCCATCTCTCCCAGAAGAAGACATGCCACAAATGAGGCCGTCAAAAAGCAGCCCAGTTCCTCCCCCTCGGCATGTCTCAAAGCCCTGGCTCTGACCCCCATCGATCAGCCATAAAACACAAAAATCAACAGAGTTCTGCTTTTCTATTTCATTCAGGAGAAAAAAAAAGTCAACATTGACTGGCACGGTCAGCCAAGCTCACGGAAACGGCCAGTGAAAACGGGAGCGTCTGCAGACTGCTGTCTCAGATCCTCTTAAGCTTCTTCTTTGTCCTGGTCCCGGATGACAGCTGTGGAGCAGGGCACATCCTGCTGCTAAGAACTGAGTAGGAGAAGTGCTCGCTGTCGTTCCCACGTGGAGGGTGCTTCCAGCGACTCGGTGACTGACAGCTTGAATAAGCGGTTATTTCTCTGGCTCAGGCGCGTGGGGGCACAGGCCGCCCACTACCTGACCGTATGCAGCTGAGCTTGGTTCTCTGGGGTCAGCTCGCTGCCACTGTTACCTGTTAAGGTGAAAATACGGTTGAGTTGACGGATGATGAAGCTCTGATCGCGTTACTCTTCCACTGAAATAATTTTTGACTGTGCTCCAGATCTCCGGGGTCAGGTCAGATGCCTTCCCCCGCTGCTCATGGCTCGTCACAGGCTGACCCCCATCCACCTGCCCAGTTGGGTTTCTGATTACTGGGCTCCGTGAGTCCTGGGAGGCAGGCAAGCCGAACTGCTCCCTCTGAGTCTGCCCCAGTGCCTTCCCACTTCTGTGCCACCGCTTCCATTTGTCCCTCCTCCGGGATGCTCATTTTCCTGCCTGTCCACATCTGTCTTCGTTTGCTTGGGCTGCTGGAACAAAATGCCATCGACTGGGTTCCTTCAACAATAGATATTTGCTCCTTGCAGTTCTGGAAGCTGAGAAATTCAAGATCAGGGTATGGCAGATTTGGTTCCTGCCTTGCAGACAGCTGCCGTCTTGCTATGTGTCCTCATGAGGAGGAGAGAGACTGCTCTGGGCTTTCTCCTGTTCATGTAAGGATGCTAATCCCTTCACGGCATCCTCACACTCACGACTTCATCAACACTTAATTACCCACCAAAGGCCCCACCAGCAAATACTATTATGGGGTGGTGGGAGCCAAGGCTTTAACATATGAATTTAGGGGGGACACAGACGTTCAGTCCATAACCATGTCAAAAGCCCAGCTATTCTTCAGACCTCATTTTAAATACAACCTCTTCCATGCAAAGTTCCTTGTTTCCTCCAGCTATAAATAATCTCCATCTTCTCAACGCCTGTAAGTTGGGATGTAAGCCTATCAGGGCAGGGGCAGTTATGCTTTCCATTGCATATTACGTTTCTGTACGAGTTTTGTTTCCCTTACTATATTCTGAGCTCCTTGTGGGCAGGGGCCATCCTTTCTCTTCTGTGAGTCACTAACACTTAAACCCTGCTCCTGTGTGCCCTGTGTGTGCATGCTCAGTCATGCCCATCTCTAGGCGACCCCACGGCCTGTAACTCACCAGGCTCCTCTGTTCATGGGATTTTCCAGGCAAGATTACTAGCGCGGGTTGCCATTTCCCACCCCAGGGAATCAAATCCACGTCTCTTGTGCTTCCTGCATTGTCAAATGGATTCTTTACCACTGTGCCAGCCGGGAATTGTCCACTTAGTAGTAAGAGCTTGTTGTTAAATAAATAAATGCTCCCGTCTGCAGGAGAGCCTCAGAAGGGCTAATGCAGGACTTGTGCTCGTGACAAATGTATTAGTGAGGCCAGTCCATTCTGAATGCCTCATGCCTCACTGGCTGTTAAATAGATACCCCGCGCCACCCCCCAACCCCCTGCCCGGGTTGAAGGACTAACTCAGTTTGTTTTCCTTTAAGGGGATGAATTATATATTGCTCTCCCATGTCAGTGAGGAGTCTTGTGGTTGCGTGCATACATACACGCCTGCCCACACTTACATGGAAATCATTTGGCCAAACTCTCTCGAAAACAATCTGTTCTTCTTGGTGCAACTTCTGTTGTTATTAATAGTATAAAAAGTCCATAAACAATGTTTAGAAGATGTTAACGATTCTAATTCCTTCTATGGACTCTTGAACGAACGCCGAGACCTAACACTGGATCATGAACCCCAAACAGCCTAAAAAATGCATCATCCTTCCAGGAGAGGCTGATCATTACATACAGTTTGCGCAGGGCCTGGCCTTCCAGAACACGTGAGAGATGGCTAATGACCGTCGCCTCCACCGCTAGCACAAACAAGTCTATCCATCTTTTATTCAGATGGACTTCAATTATTAATTTTATTTACAGCATCCACTCTGTATTCTTCTGGGCCTGAAGACTGAGGCCCAGAAGGCTCTGCTGCCTTGGGTATTTCTAATTTGTACTGCCAAGAAACGATGACCTGCATATTACTGTTTTCTAGAGTGAGATAATTACTAGAGATACACATTCCTGTGGCAGCCCACAAGTGGAACTTCGTTTAAGGACTGTGAAGGCAGTCTTCTCTGGAAAGCTGTTACTCGGACCACGTTGGGGCGGCTCCTGTTTGCATATCCGCAGATGAAGGAAGGTGCTCGCCTGCTTATTTCAATTATATATATTTCCATTTCACTAATGAAACGTCATCAAAGCCCAAGAGGGAACCTACAGGTTTTCCTGGCTGCGGATCCCCTTGCACCAAAATGCAACTGTAGCCTAAAAGCACCAGAGATGCCCTTTAGTGCCAGGGTTGCAAGCTATGCTACTAGCCATGGGGGCTCAAAACCAAGTGCCAGGCACCGAACAGAATACAGAGAAGGATTGTCACCATCCGGCCTCTGCCACCCGAAGCCTGACGGCGAGAACAAGGCCAGATGGCCTCCTAAGTGTTGGTATTAGAACACCCGCCTCCTCCTCTTCGCCCCAGAGCAGCTCTTTTTATTTTCATTTCCATGCTAACAAGGCAGACCTGTCCTAGCGTGTGTTCTGGAGAGGTTCTTTCATGCTCAGGGCCTGGGGAGCTTTAACATAGTTAGATGTACTCTAACAGCAGGTTGCCATCAAAAAATTCTATAATAGGATTAAAATAAAAGAGAAATGCGCTCGCAGTGGAATGGCAATGATGATTTAACGTGTTTCAAGGGCTTGGTGGGAAGGTGCAGTGCAAACAGCAGACGGGCCTGCTGTGTGGGTGTGTCGCCTTCTTAACAAACAGAGCTCGGTGTGTGATGGGGCATGTTTGGAGTTTGGCTTTAGAGGGTGTCCGAGAGCTGGACGGCCAGACTTTGGAGAAAGGGCCGGCTCACTTACTGGAGAAGCTCATGGCGATTCATGCTTGGTTTCGTGCTTGCTGTCTGTCCGTCCCACCTCGGATGGGAGCTCTCAGAGGGAGGGCGAGCTGTCTGCCTTCCCAGCGTCCACGGCTGCACCTGGCGCATCCTAGGTGTGCGGTGAATATGAGTTGCTTGAAAGAAAGGGATCCAAGCAAGACTGTTCAAGGGTGACTTTGGGCAAGTTTTTAATAATATTCAGCATCGGTTCCTGCATCCCTGAGTGAGGAATGGTGATACAGTGCCTTTCTAGCCTTCTCTTCGGGACATCTGAAGACTGAGGCCTGGTCCTGGTCCCCAGCCCTGGCACCCTTCACAGATAGATGCTTTCTGAGGATCTGCTGGCAGGACCTCAGCTTCAGGACCTGCGGGGGCAGAGGTGCTTTTGGAGGTTTCTGCCTCTTCCTTGTCTCTGGAGATACAGCCTGTGTTGGGCTCTAGAGAGACTGCAGGTGGTGGTGGTTTCAGGGGAGCGTGTGCGTGCATGCTAGGTCGCTTCAGTCATGTCTGACTCTTTGTGACCCTATGGACTGTAGCCCGCCAGGCCCCTCTGTCCATGGGGATTCTCCAGGCAAGAATACTGGGGTGGGGTGCCATTTCCTCTTCCAGGGGGTCTTCCCAACCCAAGAATCGAACCTGTGTCTCTTATGTCTCCTGCACTGGTGGGTGGGTTCTTTACCACTAGCACCACCTGGGGAGCCCATCAGAGGAGAGGAGAGGCTCTCAGAATACGCTCAGAGGGGCACCTGGAATGAGCTGGCTGAACCACACGCCTGCTGCGCATAAGCATCCGTGTCCTCCGGGACAGCAGGCGCGAGATCTCAGGGGCGCCGATACTTGTGGAGTCTGGAGAGGGGCACTTGGTGTCTTCGACCTCTCCCTGATCCTCATCACCTGCCCTTGGGCTCCTGAATCTGCCACCTCCTAGGAAGGTCCCCTGATTGCAAGCATCTCCACCCATCCTGGCACCTGCAAGCTCGCCACCTTTCCTGGCTGGTTTTCTTCTATCTCTGTGCTGGTGACCTCCACCAGCTCCCATTTCCTTCCTTTCCTCATCCTGCCCTGTGCCCTGGGAGGCTGGCCCCACCCTTGCCCTTCGGTGACCGTTTGGGTCCTGCCAGTGTGAGGTGTTGGCAAGAAATCAGAGGGTGGGGGACAGGGTAGATGAAGGTTTTCGTCCCCCTTGCTCTCTGCTTCGGCACTGAGGTCTGGCGATGGAGCTGTTCTCTGTAGCTGCAATCTGATGGTCCTGCCTCAAGGCTCCAGCTCTGGCCATGCTCTTTCCTGCTGCTCCTTCAGACTCAGGAATGGCAGTGGCTTCCTGCTGTGCCGTGTCACCCCCTGTGGTTCCCTTAATGGTCCCTGGACATCCACAAGCAGTCTCATAGTGAAGTCTCTTACCTGAACTATCTGATGGACTTTTGTGATTGCTAGGACACTGATGAATGCCATGTGCTCAGTCGCTGCAGCCACGTACGACGTTTTGTGGCCCCATGGACTGTGGCCCACTAGGCTCCTCTGTCATAGGATTCCTCAGGAAAGAATACTGGAGTGGGTTGCCATTCCCTCCTCCTGGGGATCTTCCCCACCCAGGGATCGAACTCGCACCTCTTGCATCTCCTGCATTGCAGGCGGATTCTTTACTCACTGAGCCACCTGGGAGGCACCCAGATGAACCCTACATGTGCCTATCTCAAAGAAACCTCAGTGTAAAGAATTTTCTCTATCCTCTCTTCACAGCAAGCTTCCCAAAGTGTCCTGCACGGTTTTAGGGTGTCCTTCTCGATTGTCCCGAATCCTTGCTCCCCATTGTCTGAAAAATCTTGTCCACTTCCGGCGCACTCAGCTTCCCCCATAGATCGATGAGCATCGATCGAATTCATTCATTTGTTTGAGAAACATGTCCTGAGCACCTACTCTGAGCTAAGCCCTGCTCTCGGCATGAAATGTACTAGTGAACAAAGCACTCAGGGACTGATGCCCTTGTTAGACGATGTTTCTCTGGGATCCGATCTGTGCCCTCAGCTCCTCACCTGACCTCCAGAGCTGTAATCCTGGTTTCCCGATGAAGGCCATGCACTGCAAGCTTATCACATCTGAACCCCGATTCATTAGGACCCAAGCCCAAACTCTTCCCTCTCCTTCTGAAAGTAGGACATTACCACCCCCAACCCAACCCCCACTCTCTGTTCTACTCAAGTTAGTCACATAGGATGTCCTTTCTCCTCAATTTCAATAGCTTCTTTCAGTTTGGCTTCAGATTTTTCTCCCAGATCTCTGTTTTTCTTTTCATTTCTAATTCTCTGTCCTCAGTGAAGGCTCTCACCCTCTCTCACTTGGTAACGGCCTACCTGCTATTTCTGGCTGCTTTTCCCCTCTTTCACCTTGCTCATCACTACTGCCAAAGTTCATCTCTGCAGGCGTCCTTGCTTAGAGAGTTCTGCCAGCTCCTTGCTACTACCTCTTGGCAAGACAGTTTCCAACCAGTACAGACCGCCAGACTCCTGGAGGCCTACCACCCACCATGTGGACTCTGCTCAGCTGTGCCCTGGCCTCCCTGTCTTTGCTCTGGGGCTTTTCCTGCATTTTCCTCCCTTCCCTTCTCTTGTTCCTTAAGCGCCTATAGATGTTACCTTCTCAGTAAGATTTTCCCTGACCCTTCCCCCCAGAATGAACTCCTTGGTCCATTTACGGCCCGTGGTCTTTGTTTTCCTAGTGACTGTGTTGCTCCACAGCTAGCTATATCACTGCTGTGTCTCCTTCTAGCCTGGAAGCCCTTTGACCCTTTCTGGGTTTTTGGAATCTTTGCTGTTTAGCAGAGGCAGGTGTAAAGGGGTGGGTGTAGAAGAATGATTTCTAATATGTACATTAGAAATGTGTGTTTCTATATAACATCATGTTCTTTCCAGCAAAAGCTCTTTCTGAGGCCCTGACCCTTCTTGCCACCAGCTCAGCCCACTGTGGGCAGCAGCTCTTGAGTTTCTGGTCCATAGAATGTATTCTTGCCTCCAGCTTGTGCCTCTCATCTCTATTACAGGAGCCAGTTGATCTGATCGCTGAGAGCTGGAGGGGCATCTAAGGTTTAGCGCACTGAAGTAACATTCTGGCCTCTGTCTGACTCTCCCTTTTGGAGGGAGTAGTAAGGTATACAGATGTGTGAGGACCCTGGCCCCCGAGATCAAGAGGCTCCAGCCATCCCAAGGAAGACAGCGGCAGCAGCTAAAACTTTAAGCCCTGTATCTGCACAGTCAGAATGTCAGCCAAGCTCTGGGGCTGCTTGTCCAGGCCCAGGTCCCCTCCCTGGTGCCCCCACCCCATTCTGCTGGTACTTTTATCTTCCTCCAAGTCTGGCCCGAGGGTGGCTGTGGGGCAGCTCATCTGCCTGGGGAGAGAGGGGGAGAGAGCGGGGGATGAATACCCTAGAGTAGTTCCTCTGTGATCAATGTCCGCCTGGAGATGGTCTTGCTAATGGTATCCTAGCCAGGAGCATTACTGAAATCTTTTGCTCTGGTTCCCAAACAGCTTGGGAGTTGGGCCAGACCAGGCCTCTGCAGCTTGGAGTGCCAAATTTTAAAGTGCTGTGAGGTTGGAGGCTGGCTTTAGATGCAGCATTTCTTTCTCTGGGGCGATCGGATCAACTGACTTCCTAGGTTCTACCTCAGTCCTTTTCTAATCTGCCACCCCACCCAATAAGCAACAAAAAGCAAGGATTCGGTGAGGTCCTTGCCACCAAGGGGAAAGCCTTTCCTGCAGCCGCCTTGGTGGGGTTGACGGATGACCTGCGGTTACCTGTACCTCCGTGAAGAACCCGCCCATCAGTGTTCATCTCCAGCATCAAATGGTCACTGTGAGGCGCAGAGCTTCCTGGTCCTCGCTCAGGGCTGGGGCCTGTGGGAAGAGGAGGTGCGGGGGGGGGGGGATGCCTTGAAGGGAGGGAAGGAAGGAAGGAGGAAGGGCGGGGATAATGAGGTTCCCTTCAGTTCAGTAAGAGCTTTAAACCGGTTTCGATTTTCTGAAACTAAATTTGGTACCACAGGGCACATCTACAGTAGGCACTTCACAGCATCTCGGCACAAAGTAGATTTACAGCCACTGAGATAGTTTGTCAAATTCCTGACAGCCCCCCAAATGGAGCTCACTGCAGAGAGGGTTTCTGACATGGGGAGAAAAACATCCACCCCACCCCACGCCCTTTCATCTCACCAAAGGAGGACACGGGAGATTTCAAAACACAGCAGAGGAGAGAGAGCAATGGAATTCCATCCCTGAAACCTCACAAGCAGGGGGGCCCCTCTGATCCTAAGTTCTGCTCTCACTGCGACTGGATTCCCGGGGATGAGGCGGCGGCTAATGAACACACTGTCAGCCAGTCTCCAGCGTTCTGCCAAATGGATTCTCCTCCGGCATGGAGGAGATTCCAGGAAGGATTTCAACTGCAGAGCCTAGAAATTGTTAAAAATGCAGAAGTGTCTGTCTGCTTTTCTTTGCAATATGAAGGCTAAAAATTATTGAATAGAAACCAGAATGTTTCCATCTCTTCCTCCCACAAAGAGGATCGAAAGACTGAGAAATAGCTCAATTTTTCTGTCTTCTTTCAGGTTAATGTGGAGGATGAATGAGCTTACTATGGTTCTAATATGGGTATTGTTCAATTTGAAATAAAAATGCATTTTTCAGATGAGGCTGCATTAATTTGAGCAAACATATCCTTTTACTTCCCTTTTGCAAATTTATTTAATAAATGCTGACCTTTAGTTTCAAATATCAATACACTGTATAAGTTTCATTTTCTTTTAGTAATTGTAATTTGAGTAAATTGCCCTAAATGAATATTTGCTTCCCTCTAAAAACCCTGTTCTTTTGTGTTTCTACTGAATGAACAGTCTGGGAAATGCCCACTAGATGGCACTGTCACTGCATAGCTGAGGAAGATCTACGCCGGGGTTCCAGAAAATAAGGCTAGTTTACGTCTTAGCCGACCTGGAAAATCCAGAAGGTGGCAGATTTTAGCTATTTATGAAAAGGCATGCCTGGAGAACAATGTTGCCTTTTAGAAAAAATTATTTTTATTTATCTTTCCAGAAGGAGATTATGAGCTGAATAAAATTATCGGTGATATTTAAAATATTTGAAAATGTTTCCCATTTTTAGAGTATGTAATACAAGCTGAAGGGCTAGCAAAGCAAACAGTGACACAAAATCAAGGTGAAATTGACCAATAAATTGAGAACTCCATTACGGGAACAATTTCCCCGAGTTTGAGTCACAGTGTTTGAGTGATAACCTAAACCTGTCTAAACTCTGTGAAACATTCAAGGCGAAGATGGAAGGAGATAGTGAGGGAGCCGAGAGGGGGCGGAGGCCCGCCCGCGTGGGCGCTGATGTTTGTATTTTTCTCCAACTTTTCCAGGCTCCCAGAGGACCTCCAGCAGACCTGTGCTTTAGAGTTCAGTTCTTTTCAAGGTTACTGATTACCTGGAGGGATCCTGGTTTTAAAAATGAAAAATGACAGCTTGAATACAATAGTCGAATTTAGAGGGGCCGTGCACCTGAGGCAGCTTCTCTGGCTACTGGGAGGCACTTGCGGGGAACACAGAGCCACATCCATTTCGTGGAAGACGGCACCGCCAGTCTCCACGCCGCACCTGCAACCTTGGGGGAAAGTGCGCTGAGTTTATTTGAAGGGAATACCTGCGTCTTAGTGGGTTTTGGCCCCGAGCTGTGTGGATGGGCTTGTCTTTTCACCTCCTGCAGGAAATACAGATTCATGAGGCGGTGCTGGGGGGCGGCAGGACCGCAGGACAGAGGGCTGGCGGCTGGGAGAGTCATTCCTCCGAGTGACAGCTCTACATGGCTCTTGGCGCTCCAATATGTCAGGGAACTGCTGTTCCGGCCGGCATCATTTATCTCATTTAAATATTCCAGAGAGAGTAGCCTCAGCACTCAAGTTAGATTCATTTTCGTCTTCGCGTTCCAAAAGGGCCTGGCAGCCTCTCTCAACTGGAGGCTGGGGGGAAAAGGAAAGGAGAGAGAGAGAAAAGAAACGGTGAGGAAATGCAGCAAGTGAGTGATATATAAGGTGAACACAGAATTCAATATCTAAGATGAGGACACATATGTCTTGGGCCCCAGATATACAGCTGCGAGCTGATGGAGAAACAGGCAGGAAGAGAGGTAATCTTTATCTCTGTCCCCAACCTTTAGAAATACCGAAGGCTAAATCACCCTGAGAAGAAAGCAGGAAATGAAGAGTGCTCCCAGCCACCCAGGAGATAGCAGAGGGCAGGCCACTTGCTGAGTGCACTTCTTTTTCTTTCTTTCTTTTTTCTAACTCACCCCTTGACGTCAGGGCCAGTTGATACATCAAAAGCTCAGTGAAGTGTCTGGGTCTAGGCTAAGATTCTGGGATCCAGTTTCATTCAGGAAGACTTGGACTTGGATTTGCCATCTGAAATCTCTGCAAGCAGCAAAGCATGGGGGAGTGATGGCATCTGTCCCTAGAAAACCATGTTAGAACACTCATTTCTCTTTTCTCGCATGTCCAGTGCCCAGTCACGTATGCATGAGTTTATGTGCCCACCAAACACCTTCTTTTGGGTTACGCATTTCTTTTGTTAAGTTTATCACCACTATCTGTCGCTGTTCGGTCACTAAGTCATGTCCAATTCTTTGCGACCCTTTGGACTGTAGATGACCAGACTCTGCCCACGAGGTTCTCCAGGCAGGAATATTAGAGTGAGTTGCCATTTGCTTCTCCAGGGTATCTTCTTGGGCCAGGGATCAAACCTGTGTCTCCTGCATTAGCAGGGGGATTCTTAACCACTGAGCCGCCTGGGAAGCCCAGCCATCCCTAGAACAGGCTTTCAATAGTTTGGAGTAACGGCAGTGGAGTGATGAGAGTGAACTTTGGTGCTCGGAAGAAAGGAACCCATTCTACAACACACAGTGTTCTAGGCTGAGTCACTGCATCTCCTCCTTGACGATGCTTGGAACTGCCTCCCCACACAGAGACTCTGTGATCAAAGAAAAGTGCTTTGGTGGCCACTGACTTGGGAAGCATGAAGTCTGTTATCTGTGTTGGTCCTGATAATCCCACAAGCCCCATTATAGCCAAACTGATCCATTGGAATTGATGTTCTATGAGTTTCCTTGAGTTGCCTGGAAAATATTTCAGGGCTCCAGGAAGTTGCCTTAGCTTATGGCATTTGCTAGTAAAGTGCTACTTTAGGGAATTATGTTGGTGTGGTTCAAGTAGGTTTATGAGAGCATTTTGGCAATGGCTATTTATCCTACCCAATGTTGAAGAAGTATTAGTTTATAAATACCCATGAGGAAGGAGAAAAGGGGCATACAGGTCATTCGTGCAGTTCACCTTATATATCTGGTTCTTTTTCCTTTTGACCCATGATGGGGTGCTCTTTTCTGCCCTCTTTAAGCTGGATGTGGCCGTATGGTTTGCACTGGCCAAAGAAACATGAATGTTACTTTTAGGTTGATGCTTTAAGAACCTGAGCTGAATGACTATAGTTTGCTCCCCTTGCCTAAGTCACTGTGAGGAGTTTTTGGAGATGGAACTTTAGATCAGCCTGAGTCCCTGAAGTGATCACAGAGAGAAAGCCCCCTGCCCAAAATTATGTGGCTATAACTCCAAAGTGGGCATTTAGTGGAAGGAAGAAATAAACGTTGGGTACCAAGATACTGAGCTTGGGGGATTACTTGTTACCACTGCGAAACCTGGACTCTTGGAACTGATGTCCGGTAATTGCATTCTGATTTGTTTCCCATAGGCTGAGTCAGGGCATGTCACCGCTTCCATTTAACAAGGCTCTGCATCATGTGATCTTCATTATTTTTCAGACTTTTCCCCTCTGCCTCTGAACAGTGAAATTCTTTTGGTTCTTCTGACAAGGAGCACTTCTTTGGTCCTTTACATACACGTCTTACCTCCCTGGCACCTTCCGATCTTCCCGCTTCTCCTGCTGTCTCCTACCATTGTTAGGCGCCGGCTGTGACGTCACTGTTACAGGGACATCTTGCGTGATTTTTTGACTGCCTCTTCTTTATGTTCCCAAGCACCTTGTGGTACCTTATCAGTATTTAAACATCGTATTGTAATTGCTTTCTCTGATATGGCTTGCTATATGCCATTTTCTTGTATCTTTACTGTTTGGTTCCAGTGTGCAACTAATAATAAATGCCTTATTTAAAAAATAGCATAGCTGACAGAACAGAGTATTTAATAATGTGGAATTTGAATTTCTTTCACTTCTGTTCTGCCCTTTGGATCTTTTGTGTTCATATTCTCGAAGTTGGCTGAAATGAGAGCATACTGTTGGGAGAAGCCCAGCAACCAAGATAGGCACCGGTGATCCAGACTCAGATGGGGCCGTGCCTTTCACTTTTCACCTGAAGCTCAGCCCTGGGGCCACCTCGAGCTCCTCAGAAGCTCTGCAGGGTCTCCCATCCTTCTGGATGACTGCTGCCCTGCTGCACCCTGATCGCAGGTCCTCCAGCCACCACAGCTGCCCCTCTGCCGATTGCGTTGTTTTTATTGTTGTGGTCTTGGTGTAGGCCACAGGAAGATCAGAGCAGTTAATACAAGTGACGTGGGGTAAAAAATGTTCGCCTCTGTCCCTGAGGGGCTTCCCTGGTAGTTCAGAGGTTAAAGCGTCTGCCCACAATGCGGGAGACCCGGGTTCGATCCCTGGGTTGGGAAGATCCCCTGGAGAAGGAAATGGCAACCCACTCCAGTATTCTTGCCTAGAGAATCCCATGGACGGAGGAGCCTGGTGGGCTACAGTCCACGGGGTCACAAAGAGTCGGACACGACTGAGTGACTTCACTTCACTTCCCTTCCCTTCTGTCCCTGAAATGGTACCGAGTGTTAAGACCTTAGGGATGGGAGACATTTAGAGACAAGTGCTCTTCTTACTCTGGACCTGAGAGGTCTTCCACCAAGGCAGCTGTCCAGGGTACTGGCCTATAAAACCTTCTTGATCTTGTTCCTTATTCCTCATCTCCTCAGCTATGAGTTAGCAGTCAACATTAACTTCTTCTTACCATGCTTCGATTAACTTGTAGTAACAATATTGATGCCATTGCCATCAAAAACAAAAGAGTTAGCATTTATGGGTTGCTTCGATGTTCCATGAACTCACCTAAGGGCTTTAAATAAGCGCAACTCCCCTTTAATGCTTGCAAGAGTGTTTAATATGGAGTTGGTACTATCACTGCTGGCATATAAAGAATTAAGGCTCGGCTTGGTGAAGCAGCTGGGCAATGTCACACAGCTAGTAAGTGGCAGAGAAACTTCAATTAAGGTTTTTTGATTCCTTACCACAGGTTTTCCCTTTGTGTTCTTTGTCCTGGAGACTAAAACACCTTCAAGTAATTCTATAATTTCAGCATCAAATTAAATTAAAGGAGGTGATGTTTTGGTTGGAGGTTCTCATCCGGCCTCCTTCACATCACACAAGTAAAGGGTCACCTGTTTGACTCCCAAAATCCAGTTTCAGATATTGCCTAAATCTGGAAGACTGTCACTGACTTCAGATTCCTTTTGGCACCCCTCTGGGAGGAGAAATTTTCCTGGAGATAATATTTTGGCTGGTACAGAGGCAGCAAAGGGACTTTTAAAAGGAAGCATATGGTCCTTTGGCATTATTATTCTGGGGTGCTGAGAGCTAATGAAACAAGGAAAGCATTGAGAGCCAAGGTCATTATGAATATAATTCAGATTTTAAATTGCTATTTGTGGAAAATATTCCTTCAGCCAGTTGAACCAGGTTAAATCGCTACAGCAATTATATTTACAGGCAATTGCTTGGCCCTCTACTTCCCTTTGCCTGTATGGACACAGTGAGCTTTTGAGTTAGTAGGCGGTAGGGCAGCACATAAAAACTGAATATTGTTATTGCCTCATTAAGAGAGACCCTGATTCTTTTAAGTCTGCTCTAACAAGAGCCTTTGGAAAAACAAGAGAAATTTCTGAATATCTGATTAATTTAGATTGAGCAATTAACGGAGTGATATAGTTAACAGTACACTTAGTATCACTCATTAGGTTGGCTGCGTGGGAGGCAGCCTCCGACTCAGGAAGGAGGCTGTTAGAATCGAGTGCCACCGCGTATCTGCAAGTCAGCCACCGTGAGTCGTGTAAGCAATCAGGTTCCTGTCGTTGAGGCTTACAGAGGTTGAAAAATCTACTTTTTGGCAGTGCTGGTTTTCATTCTAGCAGAGGGTGAAATTGCTAGAGAAATCATGTCATTTCTACAGTTCAGGTTTTCTTTAGCTTTCAAAGCTAAGCTGTTGGTGGGGTGGCTGCTCTCTGTGAGCCCCACTGGGGGCTGAGTGGATGGCCCCTCCAGCACCTGCTACACTGCCCCCAGGGCACAGGGTCCTGAGATCCGAGGAGACCATTGCCGGATATCCACACCTGAGTGGTCTTGGCTGGGCCTCTCCCTGGGTTTCCATGGAGGCAGTTCTTGAAGTTAAACCACGAAGAAACTGGTCATTATTTAGATATTTCTAAACATGTCTCCAAATACCTGAACTAGAGCCCCATGCAATGTTTAATTAGAGTGCCCAGATGAGACTGACCTGTTACTGCAGGGTCACCCTGAATGGCTCTAATTAAAAATGGATTATCTGATTGATGACAGGTTATTAGAAGAGAGGGCACACCAACATTCCCCTTCTCCCTCGTAATGGCGCTGAGGGGAGGGACAGCTCGAGTGGTGGGAGGGGCGTTGAAGCCTGTTCGGATGGAAGCCACTGAAAGCTGGGCATCCAGGGACTTCCCTGGTGGTCCGGGTGTTAAGGCTTGGTGCTTCCACTTCATGGGGCATAGGTTCAATCCCTGGTCGGAGGACTAAGATCCTGAATGCCCTGCAGCACAGCTAAAAAGTAAGAGTAAATGCATTTTTAAAAGAATCAACATTTTTTTTTTTAATAAAGAAAATTGGTGAAGTCCTGAAACCAAATGTTTGAAGCAGCTTAGGCAGCAACTGAAACCGCAAGGGGTGGGAGTGAGCTGGTCCTGGGAAAGGACCTTTCATTAGATTTGGGAATGAGGGATGAGCCAGGAGCCATCTAACAAGAGCTGCTGGCCTCCAAGGATAGCATCTGATGCCTACAGTACTCAGTGGCTCTGAGTTGGTCCGTTCAACCCCCTGAGAGGCGGGGGTTGGAGTATGTGAGCCAAGTGGGAGGCAGAAGGGGCCAGGAGGCATTTACACACATGTCCAAGCTCCACCTGCTCTGCACACAAGAAAACAACCCTGGCTTCTGGGGAAGAGGGCTGGTGAAGCGGGGGGCCCTGGGGCCCCTGATCGTGCTAGGGTTCAGAGCAGGTCTGCGCACCTAGGCTCAGAAGTTGATGGGAACGATCCCCGACAGAGGGAATCAATACAGGAGATCTGTCTTGTGGATGGGGCCAGCATGGGAGGGGTGAGAGGGCTGTGGGACCACTCAGGGCTCCCTGTGGGCAGCAACCCCGAGACTGCTGGATTTGAAAGAAACTTGTTAGGGGGCAATGTAGGAACATTTTACAGACTCCTCACATTTCAGGTCTGGAGCCCATGCTTTGATTTGAGATCATGGAGAGCAGACAGAGGCCACTATCCTGCAGGGTGGTTTGGAGCAGAAGGTGGGCCTTTCCAGAAAGGCAAGCTGCTGTGAATTGAGAAAGACAGAGATGTGCAGAGAGGACTTCTGCTGAGTTACTAAGAACAGTTCCTCCACATCCCATAGAGCCCACCTTGTCCACTGGCCGGGCCCTTCACCTCCATCAAGGTGCCCAGCAAACAGCTGCTAAGTGAAGATGCCAAAAGCAACATCCAAATCCTTTACGATGTTAATGTCTTTAGATAATCACAACCTAGAAATCATCTAGATTTTTAAAATACAGTTGACCCTTGAATGACATGGGGTTTAGGGGTGCTACTTTCCAGGTAGTCAGAAATTACATAATTTTACCATCAGCCTCCATATCCATGATTCTGCATCTGGGGATTCAGCCGATTGCTGTTTGCATAGAGCTATAAATATGCATGTAGAGGAAAAAAATCTCGTGTATAAGTGGACCTGGACGATTCAAACCTGTGTTGTTCAAAGATCAAATGTGTAAAGAATTCATTCAGAAGTTACCAACCATATGTTCCAATTCCAGATGTAAACTTTGGAGCTGAATACATCCTATTTTTCAGATTTCTCTAGAATGTAGTATCTGGAGCTTGACAGAACTGGTTTGAATTTTAGGCTTGCCACTCACAAGCTAAATCATGTTGGGCAAGTGATTTCTCTGAGAAACCTCAGACTCCTCATCAATAAAATGGGAATCGGAACATTGTCTTTGTGGATTTGTGGAGCTGACGTATGCAGAGTGCCTGGCACAGAGTCCTTGCTTAGTAGCTGCAAGTGGCTTGTACATGCATCCATGTGTGCTAAGGAAGGCAGGTCAGGGAGCTCGGACCACACTTTGCTGTGACCTGAGAATTTCAGCGACAATGATCAGATGATTTTATTCTTTCTGGCTTTCTGCTGTTGATCAAAATCCACATGGAAACTCTCCATTACAGGCCTGGTATTTAGATTTGAACACATTAGAGACCGTATGCGCTGGTGGTTCCTACATTGCTTCCTGCCTCCTGGCCTCCAGTTGGGGTCCTGGGGGTAAGGAGACCCATGAGCCAAGTGTTTATATCTGAACGGGATAGTATGAGAGTAGAATGATACGCACTGCACGTGCCAGAAACTCCCAGAGATACTACATCCCCAGTGACATTCTTCTAAAGGGAAAAATTCAGTAAACTGCATTTTGTCCAAGTGTATGCCAATACACTTGAAAAAACCAGAGGGTTTAAAAGAGAAGGTGGACCTGCTGTATTTAAAATGGATAACCGACAGGGACCTGCTGTATAGCGTATGGAATCCTGCTCAATGTTATGTGGCAGTCTGGATGGGAGGGGAGTTTGGGGGAAAATGGATACATGTGTATGTATGGCTGAGTTCCTTCCCTGTTCACCTGAAACTGTCACAGCATTATTAATCAGCTTAACCCCAGTACAAAATAAAAAGTTAAAAAAAATGAAAGATATCCAAGAAACAAAAGGAAACTCTCCTTTACCTAGATCAGAAAGCTTTGCAGAGGTTAATTTTCCAACAGTTGCAGCTCTTCCAGCGGCAGGATGATTATTGCAAGCTAGACCGCTGCTCTGTGGCCTCCAGCTGCTTCAGGCCCTCACGCCCTCCCACCCCAAAGAGGGGCTCTTGTGTTGGGGGGCGACAGAGGGAGATGGAGAATGAGATGGTGAGTTCGCACTGGGGAGATAGCTCTGTGTATGACGGCTCAGAAACCAAGAGAGCAGTAAAGAGATGGGCGGGAGGACTTCAGCTGACATCATTCGCAAGCAGCTCTGCTTGAGTCACTGTCCTGGTGACCGTCTGTGTCTGGGAAGCACTCAGCTGGAATAGGGAGGAATGGAACTTGACAGTAACCGTTCGTCAAGTGCTCTCTTCTGAGTAACAACACATGTAGGTATGAAGAGTGATAGAGACAAAGCTAAGTGGAGTGGGAAGGGGTTTGATGTCCATTTACCTGGAGAAAGAATTTTGTCCAACAGAGAACCAAGGAAGAACCTCTTAGCTGATGATCAATTCTTTCTATCCTTTAAAAGGGCTTGAAGTTCAATGTGATTCTGCAGGAAACTGAGGATTTCTTCATTGAATTGGCATTAATTACTTTTTAAATGTAAATTTTCAGCTGCAAGCCTTTTTTAATATTAAAAAACCTCTAAGTACATCAGAGGAAATCAAAGACTAATTGGTGACCAAATTATAGGGTGTAAAGCACTTTTTTTTGGCCATAAATGAGTGAAAAATATTTAGCAAATGTGAATACACACTTTTTCTTTTATTAAGAATGAATCACATGGTGAGAACCCATTTTTTTTTTTTTTAGCAAAATTCAAATTTCTGTTTCAGACTGAGAGCTCTAATTCTGTTAGGTGGCACTTTATTTTTAATCAGTGCTTTCTCCTCTGCTGGTGTCTCCTTGTGCCCAGACCAGGACTGGTCTGTCAGGACGGCTGTCATCACAGGCAAGGATGGAAATGGATAACTTTAGTGGGTCCTGGCTCTTGTGTGCTAAATCCCTTCACTTGTGTCTGATTCTGTGCAACACCATTGACTGGAGCCCACCAAGCTCCGCTGTCCATGGGATTCTCCCGGCAAGAATACTGGAGTGGGTTGCCATGCTCTCCTCCAGGGGATCTTCCCAGGATGGCATTAAATAAGACCATCTACAAGTGTCTTATGCAATCCATCACTCCAGTATTCTTGCCTGGGAAATCCCATGGACAGAGGAACCTGGTGGGCTACAGTCCCAGAGAGTCACAAAAAAGTCAGACACGACTTAGCTACGGAACAACAACAAATGTCTTACTGCAGCTTCTGCTTAAGATGTAAGCATGGAGGGCTGCAGAGCGCTTGGGGCTTTGGTCAGAGGCTCTTACAAGACCCCAGGCAGATCCTGGTCAGAGAATCCACTCCAGCGCTGTTTGCGTGGCTTGATGACGGTTTCAGCCCACTTCCTCTCAGCCACAGCTATTTATATTCAGAGGCACAGATTCCACAGCTGTACAGAGTGCCTGCGAGTGACTCAAATCAGTCTCTCCTCCCTTCTCCCTTTCCATCTCAGGGAAGACGAACAAAGTTGTTGTTCAAGATAATCGTGGCGAACAGGCAGACTCGTCACGGGGTGGAGGAGGGTTCTCTTGTTCCCTTCGTAAGCTTCCTCTTCCGTCAGAGATACTGTTCCTTTCTCACCTCTCATTCCCAGATACCCTCATCCCTTTTATAATGAAACAACGAGTTGGTGCTGACCTTGACTTGGCAGAAAAGGTATTTTGCTCTGGGTCATCTCTACAAAGACTCTGCAGGTTTCCGGGTCATTCTATAAGTCAAGCTACTAACTCTGGAAGAGGAGAAGAGACCTGGGGGCTCAGAAAGTACTGATGGTTTAGGGCCGTGTAATGTCAGGAAGGGCATTGTTTCGTGAGGCCAAAACACTTGTCAGCTGTGGAGAGGACTGGAACCCAGGCCAGGCTCAGCCTCGGAAAGGCCAGGGTGGCACAGGCAAGTCGAGTCACCCTTCTGGCCTCAGCTTTCTCATCTGTGAAGAGAGGGCGCTGCTCGAGAGGACCTGCTGTGTCCCTTTCAGCTATGAAATTCTGTGATAGCACAAGGATCATTTCCCCTATTTCTGTGAAACAATAACAGCTCTAGGTTTGGAAAATGATCTGACAGCCTTGTTCCCTGAATGAAAATGTGTCTAAGCGTTTTGCTGAGAACAGCCCAGTTTCCCGCCTAGAAAAACAACGCCCCCCACCAAATGCAAACTCGGTGGTGGTGGTGGAAACGAAGAATAATACCACCACTTTGTATTTTTACCTCTCGTGATAAAACAGTAGTTTTAGAAATCGTAAAAATGTACCAGTTTGACAAATGGCACATTTAAAACCCGATTTAGCAAAGGGGTTTTACCTTTGTAATTTTAAAACTGTCACTTGAACTAAAAATATAGGCAAGCAAGTTGGCCTTTCATATTTAATGTTTTCTTTTCTCCCTTTTTATTTGCAATTTATTCTGTTCAGCTTTGATTAAGGAAGTAGCAGAAATGGAATGGAGAGTGGCCAGTCCTTGGCTAATTCACTTTTGAGAAGATGGTAAATGTGACTCTTCCCACCAGTGCAGACTGAACTTTCTCAGCACCAGTCCTGGCTGGCTTTGGTGCCTTAGCCATGTCTCTTATCCTTAAATATTAACACAGAATCACCTAAGAATATTGGACTTAAAGAGGACAAGATGACTGGAGGCTTGCTTTCTCCCCTGATGGAAATCTCAAGATTCTACATGTTTGTTAGAGTAAGTACGTTATGGCCCCAGATTAATTGGTAATTATAGCAGGTCAGAAAGAATTTGAAACAAAAATGAGAACCCGGGATGTCCTGGAGTGCGGGATATTAAAAGCTGCTACGCAGGATTAAAGGAATGTTTACAGATGTGTTTTTCCATTTTCAGGCGAGAACTTAGGCAAGTTGCTGCATTTCTTTGAACTTTAGTGACCTGATCTATAAGAGGACAGATTTGGAGTAGCCGCCAGCAAATGCTTCTGAATGTTCAAGTCTTTAATTGAAGCTTTTTTCTTACCCTTGTGAAAGACTTGGCTCAGGAAAGGTGCTTACCTATTGTTGGGATCCAAAGAGTTAACGATTCATTCAGAGGGGCAACGGAGTGCAGAGGGGAGAGCTCAGAACCAGGTTGTGGCGCTGGTGCTGGGCATCCTGTGTGGGGGAGGGGCCGGGGCAGCTCACAGATGGCTTCCCTGTTTATCAAATGGGGATGATAAGCCTCATTCCTAGGGTTCTTTTAAGGTTCAAATGCAATAACAGAATTGCGAGCTCTTGAAAGACAGTGTAAGTGGAAAGTATTTGTATGAAACGCTCTTTCTAGAGTATTCATGGAAACATCTTTATGCAGCCGTGTACATCGGTACTGAACTGTTGATTCACTTCTTAGCTGTCATTAGCTGCTGATTCCAGCCTGTTGGTCTAGCCTGCGGGCACAATAGAGGGGCTCCCAACAATGGCCGGTCTGAGTGATCCGGTGCAGCCAGGGGCTCGCCTCCCGGAAATCACTGCCCTCCAGTTCCGCGGATCAGCGACTCGTGCTGTGGAGTCTCAGGGTGATCGATGCGTCCACCCTGAGGTGAGCGTGCTCACTGTAACTTCTTTCATGGGTGTCAATTGAGACTCGGCTTGAACATCTCAAGTGTGGAAGCGGGTAATTGAGGTGAAGGGAAGAAGACCTATCTATAACTTTGAACAATCTCCCTCCTTTTCAACAATCTTCTTCCTTTTCAAGATGACTCTCTCTTCCCGCAGAGATTATGAGAGGTGCCTTGCACCCTCAACTCATTTAATTCTTATCACCATCCCTGCAAGTTGATTTTCAGTATCCCCATTTTTAAGATGAGGGAACTGAGTCTGAAGGGGTAATCAAATGAAGAAATGGAGTCCCTATACTGTAGAATTGGGTTAAAATAGAAGGTTGTACTTGTCCATGTATCATAACAGCATTTCTTGAGAAAACTTATTGTCACCATTGACAGATACCCATCCTCCATCTTTTAAAAAATATTTATTAATTTTAAATAAATAAAATGTATTTTATTTACTAGCACAGGCCCAGGCTGAGCTGGGTCTTCATTCCTGCCCCCAGCCTTTCTGTAGCTGTGGTGAGCCAGGGCCACGCTCTGGTCGTGGTGTATGGGCTTACTGTGGTGACTTCTCTTGTTGCAGAGCGTGGACTCTAGGGTCTACAGGCTCAGCAGTTGAGGCGCAGGGGCTTTGTTGCCTCATAACATGTGGATTCTTCTGAACCAGGGATCGAACTCATGTCCCCTGCATTGACAGGTGGATTCCCAACCCCTGGACCACCAGGGAAGTCCCCCTTCCCATCTCTTTACAGCTCTGTTGAAACAAAACTATTTCTCACTACTCAGAGATGGCTACTGAAAGTGTGGTCCATGTACCAGCATGATGGACCTCACCAGGAGCTTGTTTGATTTATAGGAACTTGACCCCAGCTCAGGTCTCCTGATCCAGAGTCTTCATTGCTCCAAGACCTGCAGTGGTCCATAGGCACACTAAAGTTTCCAGATTGTTGACTAGGGCACGCAGAGCTGGCCCACCTCCTCCTTTCCAAGAAGATTCTCTAAATACCTCTCCTGACCACACTGCAACTTTTGTCCCAGGTAGAAACATATGCCAGGGACACCTTTAATGCTCATCTTTTCTTACATACCTCAGAGTCCTGTAAGTTTCTATCAAGTTTCCTTGTCTAACTTGAGAGAGCTGATCCCTTTTCTGACTTTCCACATATAAGTTTCATAAACTGTCCTGCTCTGTGCCCTGTGAAAAATGTCTGGATATTTTCCATTCTGTGAATTGTAGGTGATACCCCTCACAATTATCTGTCAATTAGTCATCAAAAGTCAGGTAGAGGAATTTAAACTTTGTGGGCTAAATTTTGACACATAAGGATAATACAGAAAATGGTGAAATATGCTGAAACAGGGAGATTTATCTTGTGGTGTTTTGCAGTGTGGTTTAAGAGGGAAGAGAATGAGGTTCTGAAAGTAATTGCAAATTATAGAAAATAGAGCCCTTTGAAAGGTTTTATTGGCTGTCGTCTGATGCATTGACTCATGGGTTTCATGTGATGTAAATTTATCCCCTTGATAAATGAACCAAATTTTGTCAAGATCAGTCAACTGATTTGAAACTTATTATGAAATAAACACACAGACATATGCAATTTATAGAACAATTAATTTGAAACTTTATCCAGACCGTTATTATTTATATTATGTCTGCCATATATTTATAACTGAGCATTTGTACCATTATTAATACGCTGATCATCAATGCCAATCTTTTCTAATAAGGGCAGAATCTCTGTCTGTTAATTGGCTTTTATAGATGCAGCTGTAATTGATAGAGTGTAGCTCCTTCCCCTCTCCTGAATGTTTGCCATGGCATACAAAACACTCTTTCTTCCAGGAAGATACCAAGTCCCTTTAACCAGAGAATTCTGTCCAGTCACCAACACCAAGGACAGAAGTGAGCAGGCCCTTCCAGATGGGAGGGGGTTGGCTCCCTGCTCTCTGAGCTGTACTCTTGTTTCTTGCCACTTCCCCCATCTTTTGCCCCAGCCAACAGGGGGTTGTCCTGTAACTCCTCTCTCCACGTCCTTCCTCTAATGTATTTCTCTTCCGCTGATGATGGTGTCCAAAAAAATACTTTGAAATCTCATACCTCCCAGAATGCTAAAAGCAGAATTATGGAAAGAAACTTTAGAACCACCAGGTTTGGGTTGTTGGTTTAAATATCCCCAAAATGATACAGAGCCAGCACTATCTATTGGCCATGTTTCTGGAGGCAGACATTCTGAAGCCTGAGCATCAAACATTTTCAACCAAAATGACATCTGAAGAGAACCAGCCATGTGAGAGTCCGCATCCAGGATGCCAGCTGTAATCTCTCACATGTATATTTCATTGTGAATAACTCTCTTGATTTTTTTAAAAAATCACAACTTTCCTCTCTGAAGCGTGGGTTGAAATTTCAGTCTCATCTTTTGGCCACCTCGGGGGAGCTCTCCCATGTGATGCTGGAGCAGACTCTAAGAAACGCCAGCACCTGGCATTGCAGGGAGAAATGAATTATGACTTCATGTGGAAACTGTTTCTCTGACTTGCTTTCCATTGCTTCTGTTATTACAGTCATACATAACGGCCTGCCACAGAGAATCCTGCCCCTCTGCCTGACTGTTAAGCGAAGGTACCTTTGTTCAGTACCCTGGCCACCTGTAGATGGCAGGAAGGAAGAATTTAACACATCCCCTTGCCTGAGGTTTGCCATTCTAGGAAATACTTGCAAGATTAGTGGCCTTTTTACTTTGTTTCCTCACCTCCTTGCATCTCTGATCCATAAAAGAACCTGGCATCCAGACCCCTACAAGATGGTTATTTTGAGACATTAGTCTGCCATCTTCTCAGTCAGCTAGCTTTCCAAATAAAGTTGTTATTCCTTGCCTCAACACCTAGTCTCTCGGATTCACTGGCCTGTCTTGTGGCAAGCAGAGTGAGCTAGGACTTGGTAACACTGGGATACAATGAGAAAATGTCTCCTTTTGTTGCTTGTCCTCGACAGAGAGACTTCTCGGCTTCTCACCCAGTAAGAGAGTAGTGTTCATGGTTAGCAGTGGAATGACTCCAGGAATAATAATTGAAAATATTATCAATATAGATAATGTTCAATATAGAATTCAGTCAGTAGAGGGTCTGAATCCAAAAGAAATGAAAAGGCTTATTAATGTCTCTGATCTTTGTACAACTTGAAATAAAAACTTCAAATTACCTTCCCATCAACTAAATGACTTAATTGCATTGGAGGAGAGTCTAGCCAAAAGAGGGCTTACTTCTGCATCTTTGATGTTTCTTACACCATTTCTCATCTTTCTCGTGGACAAGGCAAATAGCAAAAATCACTTGTAGTCTATCCATCAACTCCTCACATGCTAGATGCTCTGAGAGGAGTGAGAGGCATTTTAGTTGACATTTACTAGTCTGGGAGGGACAGAAAGCTTTGCTGGAGCAGAGGCTGTCTTCAGAGCTGCCAGGTCTGAGAGTGAGGCTCCTTATCAGTAGAACCTTTGCCTCTGATTCACACCTTTGGCTGGACTTTGGAGGCCTGAGGCACAACAGGGGTGGATGAACATGTGTTTGGGAGGCTCATTTATACTCATGGCTGGGCAGGATGTATCTCATTCCTGTTGTAACATCCATTATTTTACACCTAGTTAATTCCTTATTGTTTATCCCAAGATTGTGATGTTTGCTATGGAAACTCTAAAAATAGGGAAAATATCAATCTATGTGATCTATGAGTGCGGAACATTGGTCTGATACATTAGATCAGAATCAGTCATGTAGCAGTACCGAGGCAGTAGAGAAAGGGATGTGATATCATTCTTTAGAGACCTTTCAAGTGGCTGTGGGTAGAGTGAGACAGGATTCTATCAAAATCTGAAGACCCATGGGAGAGGAGGTAGGAGCCAGCAAAGAGTAACCCCTGAGCCCCATAAATGGCTAGTGGACTAGCTCATCAGCACAGAAACAGGTACAGAGAGGTATTAGATTCAGAAATATATTCAATAAAAGCTCATCCACAACCTTGAGTGCCCATGGTAGGTCAGGCCCTGGATGAGGTTAGGGAAGTGGTGTTGGGCCAGGAAGTGGACCATGGGGTCCACCAGTCCTGGAAACCCAGCCTTGCTTAAGCACTTACTAGCATTGGGTTTGGTCCCTGGTTTGGGAAGATCCCCTGGAGGAGGAAACGGCTACCCACTCCAGTATTCTGCTCTGGAGAATTCCATGGACTGTAGAGTCCATGGGGTCACAAAGCACTGGACACAAGTGAATGACTTTCACTTTCACTTTCTTTATTTAGCATTCCCACCTTAAGTAGGATAAGATACGCCATCTTGTTTAGCATCCTTTTCTTTTTTTTTTCACTTGTAAAATTAAGATCAATTGTTTGGGGGATTCAGTGAGTATTTAGGAGTATTCCAGGTGCTTAGTACATGAAAAGCTTTAATAAACATTAGCCGTTTCTCCCTTCCCCTACTTAGGAGCTCTGGAGGGTTATTGACAGAAATCAGATGATGTGTTTATGATCTTAAAGGGTTTACCTTCCAATAGGGAAGAAAGACACACACAACTGACAATCATGGGGGCGGTGGTGAATGAAATAAGTGTGTTAATAAGAGAGGCAGAAGGATATAGGAAGAAAAGCTATGATTGATTCCGCTGGGAAGGGGGCTGGGAAAGATTTTTAGGGCAGGCAACATTAACCCAGGTCCTGAAGGATTTGAAACAGTTGCTTCTGATCTTGCTGATGAGAAATACCCAGAAATATACACTCAGAGCCATCTACTTGGAAAAAGAATGTGGAAGAACAAAGCTTATTAAAAAAGAAAAAAAACCCAAAACAGATGTGTAGAGATTTAGGAAGCAAAGGAAGGAAACCATGTCAGAGGAGCTCTCAAGGGTAGGGCAAAGTCTAATTACCCAAATTGAAATCTGGCCTTTGTAGCAGACCTAAGACTTCTCTTGAACCCATAAAGACCTGGTGGAGTAGCAGAAGCAGGCCTGAAATAATTAGCTTTGTATTTCAGCTCTTGTTTGGGAATTCTTGGTTTGTATCAGCCTTTCCCCAGAAAGCAAGAGAGGTATTTGAGAGTGGCTAGAAAATTGCCTGGACAGTAGCAGGGCAGGAAAATGTAAAATCAATAAATAATCAGGCTGAATTTTAATTGACTATATCACTAAGGCCCTGCTGACATGTAAATTTTAAAAACTACTCACTAGAGAAAATCAGTCCTTTCTCCCTTGTGGAGACTGGGTTTCAGGAGATGCATAGAGGCTGGCTTCTGTATCCCTTCCTTGGCAGATCGCATATTCTGGGTTTCCTTGTGTGCACAGAGGCCTGTGTTCAGCCACTTCCCTGTCTCTCTCTTTCCTGCATAAGGGAATACGTATTTACTTTGGGGGAAAAAAAAAAATCAGTTAACCTAAAATTCATGTAGAAACAAAGATCTGAGAGAGGAAGACCAGCTGCTTTGATGTTGAACCAGTCCCTGAGGGGAGAAATGTGGTTTCCTCTCAGAAGAGGGTTCAGGCTCCATCAGGTCATCACTGTCACTCAGCTTCGCGAAATCTCAAGGCCGAGGAGGGCGTCACATTTGTATCCTAGAGATCAGTCTTGTTTTCATTTGACTTGTACTTTCTGTAAATATTTTCTTTGTACTCTCGGGTAGCATTTGGCTCAGTGATGTCTTGAATTTTGAGTAAGATTCAGGAGTACTGAGACACACAGGAGAGCCACTTTGACTCAAACTGGGGCTCAGGAAGCCCCCGCCCCCACCCTGCACCCCTCTCCCTAGGGACCAGCATAGATAGATGCTGTGGAAGGAATCAAAGCGAGAGAGCCGTGGAACCTTCCTTAACTATATTCCTCCCCGGCAGCTCCTTTTGTATTTGGTTTTGCAGCCCTGTATTTCTGTAAGGATGGCTCTTGTCACCTTAACCTCTGCACAGACACTGTCGCTCAGCTGAAGAAAAAGACTGTATCTGAACAAATTTGTTTCTACATGGATTTAATTAGGAACCTACCAGGTGCTCAGTTCTGAGCTTGATGCTGCCAGGATATAGAAGATTTATGAGACACAGCCTTTGACTTTAGAGGGTGCCAGCATGCTATAGAATGCTGGTACATAAACTCCAGTGAATCCGAGTCTCCTGCAGAGATTGTCAAACCATGCCTGGAGATTCTAATTCTATAGGTCTGGGAAGAGGCCCTTGAGCCTACCTTTTAAGAGGTGAACCAAGTACATCTGATTCAGAAAGCCCATGGTTCTGACTTTGAAAGACACTAGCAGAGTGGGCTTGCGTATGTGCTAAGATACTCCAGTCACGTCCGACTCTCTGCGATCCCAAGGACTTGTGATCCTCTGTCCATGGGATTCTCCAGGCAAGAATACTGCAGTGGGTTGCCATGCCCTCCTCCAGGGGATCTTCCTGATCCAGGGATCGAACACACATCTATTACATCTCCTGGACTGGCAGGTGGGTTCTTTACCGCTAGTACCACCTGGGAAGCCCCAGGATGGACTTAACATCTTCATCAGCAGAAAGACTTGCTGTTTACAGACCCATCCTGGTATATATTAAGCTAATGACTTGGCGTGAGATATTGACCTTTCCCAACCTTTATTTCTTCATCTATAAAATTACAACAGTGATGTCAAACTCAAGGTAATACTGTAAGAATTAAGTGAGACAAATATTAGAAGAGTTTCTGGAACATTCTAGAAAGACAGTAAATACATTTTCTTACTCTCTTCCTCAACAATCTAGTTGGGAAGATAACACAGCCTATCTTTACTTTAGCTTTCAGGTTATTTCTTGTCTTTAAAAATGATAATGTTATTTATCATCATCTGTTGTCTCTTTGTATCACCCAAACTGCATTGTAGCTGTCTGTCTGTCTGAAGGCTCTGGTGATGCTAATTGGCTCACCAAGCCCAGGAACTCTGATGTGCCACTTCAGGCCACCAGAAATTATAATTGCATGAGATCAAAAGACAGAATCTGGATATGGGGTTGAAGAAAGATGGGAGAGAGAGGCTGTCCAAAGCTGCCCTCAAATCTTGGAGAAGTTTTTCTGGGATGGGCAAGAATGAACCTTGGATGAAAGAGAATCTAGCAGAGAGCTAAGGACATAAACTCCACTTCAGGACCTAGTTAGGGTCTAGGGCATATTGAAGAGAGACAGTAACACAGCTTAGCGGACTATTTCCTTGGCCCACTTCAGGCCAGATCCTGATAGCTGGTTCTGGACCTAGATCTAGTCCATCATCTTGCTGGGACTAGAGGGAAGTCTTTGCTGGATGCCAGCAAGAACCATTGAGCAGCGGTCTCTGGGGCCTACAAGGAAACTATCCTATTGCAGAGGAGAGCTTATAACTTGGGATCAAAATAGTTAGGGCCAGGAGGAGGTGCCGGTAGAATTAAGTGTGGTGACAAGTCCATGGTAGAGGGAAGCTGGAGGCTCTAGCTGGAGGATCTTGCAAAACTGCTGAGGATCTTGCTAATGCCTCTCCATCATCTTAGAACCAGGCTTAGGTGAAGCACCTGAGAAGGACTGAGAAGATGTGGGTGGTTCTTTTAGATCAAGAGTAATGCTTGAAAGTCAAGAGACCCAGCCAAACTAAATGACTTTAGGGTTATCACACTCACTCTTGATTCTAACTCCATAGTCCTTCCAGACCTCAGTCTTCACAGGCTGTGGAGGGGGAGGACTCTGTTTATTGGAGTGTGCTCACTCCATCAGAATGGGGCTCTCAATGAATCCAGAGCTGTAGCCATTTGAATGCTTCTCCATTTGGCCTGACTCAATACGTCTTTCACAGAGAACTGCAGAATGTTCGAAAGGGAAGGGGCTTTAGGAATGATCTAGTTCAGTCTCCTTATTTTCCTGATAAGGATACCGACTCAGAGAAAGCCTATGACCTTCTTGAGGTCACAGCTGCACAGTAACAGAGTTGCACTCGAAACCAGGCTTCCCATGCCACGCACATTTCCAGGTCGTGCTTTTCTCGTGGTGTTTCCTCCTGCCTGAGTTCCCTTTGATTTCCCTGGAAGCCTATATGGACACGCTTGCTCAGGCTGGGCAGTCCCTTGCTCATCACTTAAAATATAACAGGCTCGCTTTGCTCTCACTCTTCCTATGCTAACCACAAAGTACAAGATGGAGCTGCCACTCACCGCTCACGCCGATGACAATTTCATTAACTGTGTTGCTGGGTTTCAGCGAGCCACTCATTTCAATTGTGCTCAGCTCATGCTAGTGAGAAGTGCATAAGGATTTCTGAGCAGTTCATAATGAGGAAATCAGGGTTAAAGTTTCAACAAAATTAGTGTTAGATATTCAGGAATACTGAAAAATGCCAGGGTCTGAGATGACACAGTGGAAACAAATACAGTGGCCCTGGCAAGTAGCCTCTTGCATTTACACACTCACCTTTTGGGAGGATCCTTTGGGCAGTAAGCAGCCTGGTAAGTGTAGTCTTTGAAGCTGCTGGTTCCAAAAGATAAACATCTCTCACTCAACAACCTGATATGGTGAAATGTGGGATGGAGCTCATTTTTTTTTTTTTTGACCTGTTATGTGGGATCTTAATTCCCCAACCAGAGATCAAACTTGCACCCCTGCAGTGGAAACAGAGTCTTAACCCCTTGACCACCAGGGAAACCCCTGGAACTGGAAGTTTTGACCACACAACTGTGGGCAATGTGACACCTGAAACCTTCAAGGGTTGGAGAGATTTCTGATCTTCCTTGCCCTCTCCTGCCCCTCAGTGACTGTCTCTGGTCTACCTGGAGCTGAAAGGTGTCTGAAGGTATCTGAAATTCCATGAGAATACTGTCATGCTGCTGTCAAGTTAGGGGGATAGGTTTCAGCACCAAGGCCAGCAGATGAGGGTATAGATGCAGGATTTCTCCGTTCAAATGGAAACTGAGGGCTATGTACATCTTAATGCCCATAGTCCTGTGTTTTATGCCTCTTCAGCCTTAGCCACTGGAGCAAATAAAGCTATTTTCCTCCCCATTTAGTTTTCTTAGACTTGCTGGAAGAGGAAGCTCCAGATAACATCTCATTTTGAATAGATCAAACAGCCTTGATACGTACAGTGTACATGCCTCCTGTCCTTCCAGTGTCCTCCCCTGTTGCAGTGTGAATTGATCTGCCAATAGTTGGTCAGATCTCCTACTTGGGGAAATATGTGAAATTAAGGCTCTGACATAAGATGAACTCTTTACTTCTTTCTATTTTTCTTTTGGGTCTATTTCCTACTCTTCAGTTTCAAAGAAAGGAATAATAATACCTCACCTTCATACGCTTTTTCTAACACCTTCAAAGTGCCTTTGTACCCATCAGGATCTACATAACGTAAACTAACAAGGTCTGTTTCTTGCTGACGCTGCGTGGGTTGGCGGGGATGTCTGCGGTCTTGTCATCCTCACTGTTGGCCATCCTTGAGTATGAGCAGTGCTGTGGAAAAGAGAAGGAGGAAGTGGTGAAATTATGCTTTGCTCCTAGGACTTCCACTCCGAAGAATGGAACCACTAACAAGTTATTAGTGAAAGAAAACTGCATGGGCAGGTACGGTTTTACAGGGTAAGAGGCTGCGATTCTGCCACACAGCCAGGAGGAGAACAGGTTGTTGAGCTGCGATGACTAGAAAGTCTTCCTTAAATTATCTGATTTTGTTTCTGAATATTTGCAATAACTCGGGTCACAGCCAAAAGAGAATTATAGATTGATTCTACACCCTTCAATGTAATATTTTCAAACTTTTAAACGTCACAGTTGGACAATTTTTTTGAGGAGGGGTTACCTGGCAGGGGGATGCCTATTTTTTATTTTGTTAACTATCTTCTTTCTACCATCATTTGATAAAAGAAAATTCTGGAGTTGTGAAATTATGAGGATTCATACATTGTAGGAAGCATAGGGACTTCCCGGGTGGTCCAGGGCCTAAGACTCCCTGCTCCCAATGCAGGGGACCTGGGTTCTACCCCTGGCCAGGCAACTAGACCCCACATGCTGCAATTAAGCATTCGCATGCTGGAACTAAAGGCAAAGGTTGAAGATCCCCCACGCTGCAACTAAGACCTGGGACAGCCAAATAAATTATTAACTAATTTTAAAATGTAGGAAGCATATAATTTCAGACCAAAGTTTCGTCCTTCAGATGCCTCTAACTTTATGAAAAACTCTCAGTATTGCCCTTCTCGTCCACCTGCCAATGCAGGAGACACGGGTTCGATCCCTGATCTGGAAAGATGCCACATGCCACGAGCGACTAGGCCCAGGTGCCGCAGTTGCGGAACCCCTGCTCTAGAGCTGGGGGGCCGCAACTGTTGAGCGCCGGTGCCACAACCGCTGAAGCCTGCTCATCCTAGAGCCTGCGCTCAGCAACAAGAGAAGCACCCACAGTGCTTCCAGAGAGCAGCCCCTTTCACTACAACTAGAGAAAAGCCCACGCCGCAACAGAGACCCAGCACAGCCAGAAATAAATAGAAAACAAAACTGCCCTATATTTTTCAAAAGTATTGCTCTTAAGTTTTCTATACCTTCCTGATAACTTCTGTGATCTAGTCATTGAGAACTTCTTCTCTGAAAGGTTACAGTGTTAAGTTATAATATCGACCCCACGTATGTAGGGCTTGCAGTCAAGGAGCTGAAATGTTAAGTGGACCAATGAGAGATAAAAAAGGAGGCAGGTTTTATTAGCTAGGCACGTGGAAAGTAGATTATCAGGTTGTGGGGTAAACATGAACTGCTGTCTCACACACTGGTTTGGAGAAGGTTTGACTGAATGGGCCAAGATAGGAGTGGAGGGGTGAACAGTCCCCTGGGCAAAAGGTTTGTAGCTAAGGTTAAAAGCCTTGACTTTGGGTCTTTTCAAAGCTGTATTGACAAAAGGCAACTGACGTTAGAGGTATGCATGATAAATGCCTTGCACTGGAAGTCCCAAAATAGCCAAACGCTTGGACAAGTTGCTTAACCTTTAGAGGCTGATGGCCCCGAACCATCTGTGTCTGTGTGGGTTAACCATAGACGGTGGTGTCCGCTCTGGGGAACAGAGGAGTAGAGATGTTTGGGAGCTTAGTGGCCTTCCTGGATCCCGAATAGTCCACCTAGAAGACTACCTGTTCTGTTGATCGGTGAAGGAGGCCATAGAAAGAGCCTCGTGAGAGAGACGCTTTCCTTTGAGATAAAGCAGAATTCGGCTATTAATTCATTGTGAAAGTGCAGGAAAGACAGGAGCTGAAGATTAATCTGTGGCTTCTGTCTTCAGATCAGGCTTGCTGACGCTTGCACACACTGGAAGCATAATGATAAGGTTGCCAAGAGATTCATCTGGAAAGAGGGAAAAGGAATCTATCAGAGTAGGGAGTGGTATCCAACTTCATAGTCTTCTCCTCTTTCCTTCGGAAAACACCAATCATTAAGGAATTACCACAGAAGCTCCCCTTTTACACTCGAAGACCTCTGCATTTTGCAGAGAACACCATCACAATCACTGCAAGCGATGCCTTGGACATTAGAATATGCTCAGCAAAATGCTCAGTGGCGGAGTGGTCATTCTGGGAAGTGTGGGTTGAGTTAGACAAACTATTTTTTTGAGAAACTAATCCAGATTACTCCCAGACATGTTAAGGTTTTATGTGAGTGGCTATCATACAGAAATGTAAATTCACAACTACCAAGGTGTATTACAGAAGATGTGGGGAACACACGTATGAAAACATCTTTACCTTAAAAAACACAAGAATAATTTGTATTTTTTGGTATGGATTTTATTAGCTCTTCTGTGAAGCTACCAAGCTAGTCCAGAATCTCTGACACAAAGGGCTTCTGAATTCTTGCTCAAAACCCTTGCACATTTGGGTGAAGTGGCAGAGCCCAGACACTCCCAGAATGGGTGTGTGACAGCCCCGGGCTTCGGTCTGTCTCTGTTCACTGTGGGCCTTTGGGGCAGTCCCTTCTGTAGGTCTCCACTTCCTCAGGCAGAAGGTCAGAGGGTTGGTTGGATGACCCCTGTGATCTGCTCTGATTCTGTGATTTCATTTGCTGGCAATTCTCAAAATAAAAGTATAAAATGACTCCTGGAAAAACTGTATGTGAATTTCCATATGGTTTGAGTCAAGAACAATGGTTGGACTTTGTGCCCATCCAAAATCCTTTCAGAACAGCTTGTGTCTTTTCTTTTCCATTTGATTACACAGGATTTTTCAGTGTAAATAAAAATTCCTTTTTAAAACTAAGCCTTCCCCTGCTGTCTGATTCATTCACTGATGTTACAGCCCACAGCTTGAGATATGACATTTCCTTTCAGTCTGGTAAAATTGTGATGTCACAAAATTTAAATTGATGTATCCAACTGAATTAAGCAGAAGGAGCAGGATAATTACAAATGAGAATTCTCCTCTCTACACACATGTGTGTCTAGGTAATCAGCAGTGATGGGAAAGGAAATATAGGCAAGGCACTGGGCAAAAGCTTACCAGGCTGTAGCTGCAAGCAAATGCATTTTTAGATAGAGTGTCTTGTTTTAGAGATTATAGTGAATGCTCAAATACGGCCCCCAAAGAAGCCATTCAGCGTTTCCTATACCTTGTGTGCCACCACCAGCTAAATCATATCACTTGGCCTTTGACCCTTGATTCCCAAGTTTATTAACCTCAGAAGTGCTAATATTCCTTAGATTTGGAATTTCCTTTTTGTATATAAAAGCAGTTATCTTTTCTTTTAAAACACGATACTGGTAGATAGATCTGAGAAATCTTTGTGATTTTGACCAAAGAATTTTATTCTAGTTCATGGATGGTGGGTCTATGTCTCCTAGAGATTTTGTTTTTCTAATTAAATTTACAATGTTATGTTAGTTTCAGTTGTACTGCCAAGGGATTCACTTTATGCGTGTGCCCATCCTTTTTCAGATTCCTTTTCTATATAGATTATTATGCCTCATAAAGACTGACATTGAGAAATGCACACTGCTTTAGCACCAACCCAGAAAATATTAACAGTATTTCAGCTTCATGTAAAAGAGCCAAAGGTGACATAGGTGTTTTTGGTCTTTTTTTTTTTTTTTTTAATGTGAACTCTTGGTGACAGTGCTGAAAATCCAGCGCCATTTAAACAGGAGCAATCTGGCGGGTAGATGTAGACCTCTTCAAAGAGGGTTGGCCCTTCAGTTGATTGTTCATTGTGGCAATTTTTAGATAGTTTTAGAGCAAGACAGTCAAATCAAAGATAGAATGGAAGAGTTAAGTTATATGAAAATGTTCCACTCAAGTGATGCATTTGTGGCCCTGCCACTGGGGAGAAGAGAGATGGCTCTATTATTAACATGCCAAATGAGTCTTACCCGTATCTCAGTCTGAAGAGTTGTAAATACACAGCCCGTACTGTTTCCCAGAATTCAATTATCCCTCTCGATTTCACTATTTCTGAAGCTAGGGCAACTTCCCCCCCCTATTTTTGAGGCATGAAACATTACATTATCTTCATTATCTTCTCTTGTCTTCTATGCTTTTCACCTCTAGTCATTTGGCAATTTCTAGCAATTTTTCGTTTCAAAATTTGATTTGTCTGTTTCTTCTACTCCTCTGGCCAGCAACCAAGATTAGGCTATAATGACTTTACACACAGATTATGACCCTGGGCTGATCCAGCCATCTTCCCGCTTCCAGAATTTTCTTCATTCTCAATCCATTGTGCACATTATGGACAGATTACTTTTATTACAGAGTCATTTCACGTCATTCTTCTGCTTAAAAAAAATTCTTTAATGGCTTCTGATTCTACAGAATAAAGTTTCAAACTGTGGATCTAAAGTTCCCATTTCTAGCCCCAATTTCTTGCTTTTCACATGTCAACACTAGGGTCCAGCCAGTAACTAGACCAAATAGAAATTTCCCAAACATATATTCAGTTTCTCTTCCCATGGGCTTTACAAAAGATTGTTTTAAAAATTCCTTAGATTTTCAAAACCACGAGGAGAAGCAATGGAGAAATACTGAGAAAAGGCAATGTCTTGTGTGGGTTCCTAAAACAAGAAAGAGAAAAATTAAGGAAATCTGAAATAATAAGATATCGGCATTGGTTCAGCAGTTAGGCAGATGGTTCACTCTAATGTGGGATAACAGCGGGGGACACTGTGAGTAGGAAGGGGGATTTATATGGGAACTCTTTCTGTACTGTCTTTGCAACTTTTCTGTAAATTGAAAACTATTCTAAAATTAAAAGCTATTGAAAATCAACTTGCTATGAATAAATTATTTTTAAAATAGTTAAAAAAAATATGAGTTGGATAAATAGAGGAACCAGAGTGTGAAAGACACAGATAGTCAGGTTCAATTAGAAGTGAAGTGGTGTGGGCAGGGAGAGAGTGAAAGACATGGGCTGGCTCCTGCATGTCAGACAAATAAATGCAAGAGTTTCTTTCACACTGTTTAGCCCACTTACTGATTTGCAGTGTAATTACAGACTCCCTTAGATGGAGGAAAAGAGTCTAAGTTCAGCTTTCTCTCTGAAAGCGTTGAAGGTAGTCCTGAGGGTGCCTCTAAGGGCTTGGGGACCTGGCCACATGCCTCAGTGAGTCTCTGGATGGGCCTTTGTGCAGCCCTCTGAAGAGATTCTTGTTGTTGCTTAGTTGCTCAGTCGTGTCTGACTCTTTGCGACCCCATGGACTGTAGCTCGCCAGGCTCCTCTGTCCATGGGATTCTACAGACGAGGGGTGCTCAGGCCTTAAAGAAAGGGTGCCTGAGTGTGTGTTTGCTTTAGGGACAGGAAGATTGTTGACAGGTTCTGAGGCCTGCCTGCTCTTTCTTAGGTGTCCAGTGACCAGTCAATGTTGCCCTCAGTTTGACTAAACTCTAAACAGGTTTTTGCTGACTCTAGATCCCTGCTCTCCCTATCTTAGAGCTTTTGTTTTATAGAAAACTTGCAACTGTAAATTTTGTCTTTGTTGCCTTTTGAGGTACAAATATGCTGCTGTCCAGGAATGTCTTTCTTCAGGATCTGGAAGCCATCCCTCTGGAATGCTGTCATCAGGAAAGAGAGGCCCCCTGTCCCCCAGTCTCCAGTGGAGGGCAGGGGTCTAACTTTAGTAAATGATGGCAGCTGCTTCCCACCCTGCCGCCACCCCCACCCCAGCCAGCGTCCTCCAGCACTTTTCCACGAGCTCACCCCAGGGTTTAAAAATCCTCCTGCCTTCTGTTTCAGTGGGGCTGAGTTCAGTTTTCTCCCTTATTTCAGTAGGTTTGACCCCAATTGTGATGATCTCCAGGAAAAGCTTCTTGCTGTTCTGAACACGTGTCCAATGAAATGCGTCTTTCATGCCAGGAGGAGATTCTGAGTGAGGCATAACCAGGCTGGAAGTGGGGTGGGGAGCAGGGTTGGGACAATGGTTTTAGAGCTCGAGATACTTTCAAAGGACTGCATGCAAATTTCAGAAAACTCATTTAAGATACCAAGAGACTATAGAGTTTTGATATCTTGTTGGGGAATACATAGTATTTAATTTAAATGTACCTTTCTCACTAATGTGTTTGTGATCAGCGTGCTGATGTCCTCCTACTGAACTATCTGCTGAGATTTCCTTAGGATTCTGAGTGGAAATTCAAACGAGAAGACACAGGACAGTCAGGTATAATCTGGAACTTGCAACTTACAGTTATCTCTGATACTTCATTTCTGAACTTCCTGATTTAGGGACAATGCACACATAACTGTAATATGCTTGGGAGGTGTGTATCTTCCTTTGAAGCTGTTTATGTCAAGAACTGGGCAAACCAAGACATATGGGCCAATTCAGCCGCTGCCTCTTTTGTAAATAAAATTTTAATGGCTCTTAGCCAGCTTACACATTTTTTGTATCATCTATTGCTATTTTCACACTTCTGTGGTAGAGTTGAGTCCTTACAGCAGCAGTAGTATGGCCGTCAAAACTTAAAATATTTATTAGTGACCTTTTATAGAAAAACACTGCCAACCCTTGGTTTGCATTACCAGTTAGTCAAACTGTGCTAATACAATGTCCTCTTTCCAAGGGAGAAAAAGTTTATTTACTGACTTATCAACCAACACAATTCAATAAATATATAAAAGTAGCATAGCATGATTATTAATATTGATACTAGGGGTTATGGGAAGCACGGCATAACAAAAGCACAAGATATTAAGAAGAGGTGGCAAGAATACACGGAAGAAGTGTGCAAAACAGATCTTCACGACCCAGATCATCACAATGATGTGATTGCTCACCTAGAGCCAGACATCCTGGGAGGTGAAGTCAAGTGGGCCTTAGGAAGTATCACTATGAACAAAGCTAGTGGAGATGATGGAATTCCAGTGGAGCTATTTCAAATCCTGAAAGCTGATACTGTGAAAGTGCTGCACTCAATATGCCAGCAAATTTGGAAAACTCAGCAGTGGCCACAGGACTGGAAAAGGTCAGTTTTCATTTCAATCCCTAAGAAAGGCAATGCCAAAGAATGCTCAAACTACCATACAATTCCACTCATCTCACAAGCTAGTAAAGTAATGCTCAAAATTCTCCAAGCCAGGCTTCAGTAATATGTGAACTTCCAGATGTTCAAGCTGGTTTTAGAAAAGGCAGAGAAAACAGAGATCAAATTGCCAACATCCGCTGGATCATCGAAAAAGCAAGAGAGTTCCAGAAAAACATCTATTTCTGCTTTATTGACTATACCAAAGCCTTTGACTGTGTGGATCACAATAAACTGTGGAAAATTCTTCAAGAGATGGAAATACCAGACCACCTAACCTTCTTGAGAAACCTGTATGCAGGTCTAGAAGAAACAGTTAGAACTGGACATGGAACAACAGACTGGTTCCAAATAGGAAAAAGAGAACATTAAGGCTGTATATTGTCACTCTGCTTACTTAACTTATATGCAGAGTACATCAAGAGAAATGCTGGGCTGGAGGAAGCACAAGATGAAATCAAGATTGCCAGGAGAAATATCAATAACCTCAGATATGCAGATGACACTATCTTTATGGCAGAAAGTGAAGAAGAACTAAAGAGCCTCTTGATGAAAGTGAATGAGGAGAGTGAAGAAGTTGGCTTAAAGCTAAACATTCATGAAACTAAGATCATGGCATCCGGTCCCATCACTTCATGGCAAATAGATGGGGAAACAGTGGAAACAGTGGCTGATTTAATTTTTCTGGGCTCCAAAATCACTGCAGATGGTGATTGCAGCCATGAAATTAAAAGACACTTACTCCTTGGAAGGAAAGTTATGACCAACCTAGACAGTATATTAAAAGGCAGAGACATTACTTTGCCAACGAAGGTCTGTTTAGTCAAGGCTATGGTTTTTCCAGTGGTCATGTATGGATGTGAGAGTTGGACTATAAAGAAAGCTGAGTGCTGAAGAATTGATGCTTTTGAACTGTGGTGTTGGAGAAGACTCTTTGAGTCCCCTGGACTGCAAGGAGATCCAACCAGTCCATCCTAAAGGAGATCAGTCCTGGGTGGTCATTGGAAGGACTGATGTTGAAGCTGAAACTCCAATACTATGGCCACCTGATGCGAAGAACTGACTCATTTGAGAAGACCCTGATGCTGGGAAAGATTGAGGGCAGGAAGAGAAGGGGACGACAGAGGATGAGATGGTTAGATAGCATCACCAACTCAATGGACATGGGTTTGGGTGGACTCCGGGAGTTGGTGATGGACAGGTAGACCTGGTGTGCTATGGTTCATGGGGTCACAAAGAGTCAGACATGATTGAGCAACTGAACTGAACTGGGTTATGGAACCAGATACTCAACCTGGCTTTGCCATTTACTAACTGGATGGGGAAAGGCTACCCATTCCAGTATGCTGGCCTGGAGAATTCTATGGACTGTATAGGCCATGGGGTTGCAAAGAGTTGGACACAACTGAGTGACTTTCATCATCAACAACTTGATGGCAACTCAGCTTGTTAGTAGCCTCTGTGTGCCTCAGTTTCCTAATCTGTAAAGATTTCTGTAAAGTTTCCTAATCTATAAAAGAGATAAGTCACTGGGTCTGTAAAGGAATTAAATGAGTTACTGAATGTGAACACTTACAACATTACAGTTGGTGTCATATATGTATGTATTAGCCATTACTATTAACAGCAGCTTGGTGATGGACAGGGAGGCCTGGTGTGCTGCGATTCATGGGGTCGCAAAGAGTCGGACACGACTGAGCGACTGAACTGAACTGATCATTACTGTAGTTAGAGTCTCTCTTTTATGAAGAAGGATAAGAACCAACTTAGTAATTATTGCTTAAGCAATGCTGTGACCTATAACAGTAAATGCTCAGAATATCCTGTAAAGAGATGTTTACTTCTTATCCATTTGATTTTCTGCGCTGTCGTACCCTTTACTGACATCTTACCACTTTGTGTCTCATTTTAGTAGGGACTTTCTCAGTTTGCTAATAACCAACGACATATACTGTGTTTACGGAAAAACTTCTGACATTCAAAGGGATGAATTACTAATGGTGGAATTTCATGCATAATAGTGGACACGAAGATAGAAATGATCCCATTTTCCCTCCCAAATTATAACACATTCCTAAAATTTACATTTCCTTTCAAGTTCATTTTAGCATTCCTAACCACCATCTCTTCTGTTTGTCTTACCTGCTAACTCTTCAGATTTGTAGTAAAGGAGCCCTGAATCCACATTGCACTTCTGTTTCCTGAGCTGTAAAACAAGGTAAAGCATCTCTTTCTGCTTATTTCATTGGAGCATTTGTAACATCAACTGTAACTGAACTCTGAAGTCCTTCTATGTAACACCTCTGATTCTGTCTACCCCTCTCCCTCCTGCCAAATTGTGGACAGTGATTGTGGATATGAAATTAAAAGATGCTTACTCCTTGGAAGAAAAGCAATGACAAACCTAGACAGTGTATTAAAAAGCACAGATATCACTTTGCTGAGAAAGGTCAGTCTAATCAAAGCTATGGTTTTTCCAGTTGTCATGTACAGATGTGGGAGTTGGACCATAAAGAAGACTGAGTGCTGAAGAGTTGATACCTTTGGACTGTGGTGCTGGAGAAGACCCTTTTTTTTTTCCCAGCTCATCATCAATAACTTTTTTTGGAGAAGACTCTTGAGAGTCCTTTGGAAAGCAAGGAGATCAAACCAGTCAATCGTAAAGGAAATCAACCCTGAATACTCACTGGAAGGACTGATGCTCAAACTGAAGCTCCAATTTTTGGCCATCTGATGCAAAGCCTACATATTCAAAAGCAGAGACATTACTTTGCCAACAAAGGTCTGTCTAGTCAAGGCTATGGTTTTTCCAGTGGTCATGTATGGATGTGAGAGTTGGACTGTGAAGACAGCTGAGCACCAAATAATTGATGCTTTTGAACTGTGATGTTGGAGAAGACTCTTGAGAGTCCCTTGGACTGCAAGGAGATCCAACCAGTCCATCCTAAAGATCAGTCCTGGCTCTTCTTTGGAAGGAATGATGCTAAAGCTGAAACTCCAGTACTTTGGCAACCTCATGCGAAGAGCTGACTCATTGGAAACAACTCTGATGCTGGGAGGGATTGGGGACAGGAGGAGAAGGGGATGACAGAGGATGAGATGGGTGGATGGCATCACTGACTCAATGGACGTGAGTTTGAGTGAACCCTGGGGGTTGGTGATGGACAGGGAGGCATGGCATGCTGCAATTCATGGGGTCTCAAAGAGTCGGACACAACTAGGTGACTGAACTGAACTGAACTGGTGCAAAGAGCCCACTCACTGGAAAAGACCCTGATGCTGGGAAAGACTAAAGGCAAGAGGAGAAGCGGCGACAGAGGATGGGATGGGTGGATGGCACCATCAGCTTAATGGACGTGAGTTTGAGCAGTCTCTGGGAGATGGTGAAGGCCAGGGAAGCCTGGCGTGCTGCAGTCCATGGGATCACAGAGAGTCACAGGGGACTTAGTGACTGAACAACCCCCTCCTGCAGGATTTTTATCACAGTGCCTCTGGGGTGCATTCCAACCCTCAGTCGAGTTTCAGCCTCAGAGCTTTGGCTCTTGCTCTTCCTTTCGCCCGGAAGCCTCTTCCCTCGAATGTGTTTTCTTTCCAGCCTTAGTCGTTGCTTAGTTGTCGGTTCTCCCCAAAGGCTCCCTTGACCATCATATTTGAATTGTCACCATTCATCACTTGGTAACCTCTCAGCCTGCTTTGCTTGTCATCACAGTGCTTGTCATTACCGATCGTTCATGTTTATTTCCTGTTCCCTGCCTCCCCTTCAGATTCTAAGCGCCATGAGGATAAGATTCTGTCCATTTTATTCGCTGCTGTGCTCCCGGGACTGGGAACTACGGCTGGCACGGGCAGGTATTCAGTATAAATTTGTTGAATAAATGAAAATACAGGAGGCTTTGCATGTTAACTTGCTTTGAAAATCACAAAGTTGGAAGGCAATTCAAAAGGCAAGGCTGAATAATGTTGCTTTTTCTATTTCTTGCCCTTGCTGCTGCTGCATGTCCCTTTTTCCTTTCCCGACTTGCCTGCCCTCTTGCTGGACCTCCCTCCCTGGCCCCTGGCTTCCTTTCATCAACTTTCTCTCACCAGTTTTCCATCTAATTTCCGATCGCCTCTGAAATTTCACTGTTTCTCTCTTGCTTCATAACCTCCAATCACTCTAGTTACTCTGTAGCTCTATCACTGAGAGTATATCAATGGTTAGGAGAGCAGAGCCATTCTGGAGGTACAACTAAGCAATGGGCAAAAGATTTAAAAAATCACAGCATCTTGTGAACTGTTATCCATTTATAAACTATCAAATCACCCCCAATTCACGAATTCCATAACAGCTTTGGAGAACCCTTATACAATGACTAGATAATACTATACATGATTTGAAGTGTAGTACTCCCTTCAGTAAGTCATTTCTGACAGATATATCACGATAAGGTTGGGAGAGAAACCCTGGTGAGGACAGATTCATAGCCTCTATTGTTTCCAGGCCTGGTTCTCTTCCCCGTCTCTCCCCATTCTTTGGTTGTTGCTGAATTTGGAACAGGGGTAGATTCACCACCCAGAGCCTGGCTTCAGGGACCACCATGATCCTCTAACTTGAATTCTTTTGATTTTAAATAAAGACATCCAAAAGCATCCTTAAGGAACTCAGGAAAACAAAGAATCTTGACAATAGCAACAAAAAAGACAACGAAACATTAGGAAGGTCTAGAGTCATGTTTCCAGGCCAGCTGAGGTCTTTTTTGGGATCACGTAGGCTTTTTATTAATGGCACCCCACTCTAGTACTCTTGCCTGGAAAATCCCAGGGACGGGGGAGCCTGGTGGGCTGCCGTCTATGGGGTCTCACAGAGTCGGACACAACTGAAGCGACTTAGCAGCAGTAGCAGCAGCAGCAGGCTTTTTATTAAGGTTGATGCCTTGCTTTTCAGGACTATAAGAAGCATAGTCCTGATTTCTAAGCATTTGAAAATCAAGTCCCGCTGTCTGATCTCCCAAGTAGAGGATCTGAGAAAGGAATTTACATTAAGTAGAGAAAGATAGGCCTGCAGACTTAGCGGTTGATTTTGAGTATAAGATCATTCCTTAAATTGTCTCCAATCCTGGCTCCTCAGAAATGTATGCCAGGCTCCTTAGGAGAGAGCTAGTAATCAGAAGTGAGTCAGTTTTGAGAACCAAGGATAGCATTTATCTCTGCCCTAGGGCACTGTAGTAGACGGTGAGGCAGTTCCCGGGGGCATGGGATGAGCATGGAGGTAGCTGGGTGTTACACTTCAATGAGGCATGCTGGGAGAGTGATTAGGATAAATCCAACACAGAAATGATCAGGCAATGCCAGTGCTGTACCTGGGAGCCATTTGGTCGTGCGGAGAGGAGCAGAAATCTTAAGAAACTGGCTAGGAAAGAGTTATAGGACATGGAGCCTCTCTCTGACCCCTTACCAAAGACCCGGTGATGGGAGCAGATTTATTGCTTCATTTTTATTCCCGAGGCTTCTTAGTATTTCCAGGTTTGTGCTGGGAAATAAGGATTGAACTGAGAAGGGGGTTCATAGATAGGCTCAGTTTTCTGGGCACTCAGGTCCCATTTCTGTACCTACAACGTGTCCTGTATTTTGTCCACCTACCCTTTGGATTCTGACAAACAGGCCACCCCAAGTATTATTTAAAGACATTTAAATAATATAATAAATTAATAAATAAAATAAATGCTTGTGCATCAAGCATTTTGCTATCTGCTTTTCTAATTTACTTAATCCTTCCCACATTCCAGGAACTCAAAATTGTTTGATTCTAATTAGATCTGCTCAGGTTCACACAGATCATAAAATGCAGATCTAGGATGTGACCTTTGTGTGTTTTGATTGCAAAATCCAAGCATCTAGCCTCTGTCTTCTACGGATTTTTTGATCTGTTTATAAAAGAGCAGATATATCTTTTATATCTGATATAAAAGAGCAGTCCACGGGGTCGCAAAGAGTCAGACACGACTGAGCAACTCGACAATAAAAAAGCAATTTGCATAGAGTTTGGCTCATTGCAAGCACTCAAAAACATTAGGACAGATATTTCTTATTATGCAGATAAGACTGGCTCACATACCTAGAGCTTTACAAGGAGATTTTCACTAGCTTTCTAGAGAAAAACCACCAATATGGAAGCTGGGAAAATGTTTCAGGTAAAACAGATTTTGACAAAGTCAAAGCAGTCTAGAAACCAGAATTCTTGACAAAGTTATCCAGGTGGGAAATAAATTTGAATTCAGTCACATTAAAAAAAAATCTCTATGAAAGCAAGCAAGCTTTGAGCCCCCTGGGAGTTCTCTAGGCATCAATCATCACATTGCTTCCATGCCTACCTCTGCTCTCCCATCGGTCCTTGAGAATCTCTGGTTTCTCTCTTCTCTCAGCCTGCCTTCCTGCCAGCCATTTCCTATCCTCTTTGACCACAAGTATAAGGCCAGGTGGGGAAGGCGAGCATGATGTTTCCCACTCAAATCCTTTGCGAGGAAGAAATTTTGCTATCAGCCATCTCTGCCTCGCTTCCCAGGTGGCGCTCATGGCAAAGAACCCACCTGCCAAAGCAGGAGACATGAGGCATGTGGGTTCCATCCTGGGTCTGGAAGATCCCCTGGAGGAGGGCATGGCAACCCACTGATTCTCGCCTGGAGAATCCCATGGACAGAGGAGCCTGGCAGGCTACAGTCCATGGGGTTGCAGAGTTGGACACTATGGAAGCGATTTAGCATACACACACATATCTCTCCTTCAGTTAAGAAGGTCAGTGTTTTTCTTTTTTATAGGACTTGCTTGATTTTCAGGATCTGAATCCACTTAGCCCTTCCTCCCAAGGAAGATAAATTGCGAAGGTTGCAAGGTACCTTGTTTTACCTCAGCGTCTCAGGGATGCTCTGAAGTCAATTAGAGCCACGAAAGGCAATTACTTCTTAAACAGCGCAGCTTCCTTGAATTCCCTCCATCTGCCTGAGCAGGGCCAGGGGAGGGGGTGGGCAGGCAGGCAGGACTCTGCCAGCTCCTGTCCTTCTTCAGTCACCTGGTCTACCTAGAGGATCGCTGTGAATAAGCAAGAAAGAATTATTACACTGTCTCCCTCCAGGCAGGGTTAATAATTCCCCAGCCCCTCTAATTTTAGATTCCCTGAGTGTGCTCAGAGCAATTATAAGTAAAGAAAACACCCAGCGCTCCTGCACTAATAAATTACAGAGTGCTCACCTAATTAATAAGGTAACAGTGCCCTGCCGAATTATAATCATAAGGTATGAGCCATTTAAACAATTCATTCTTAAAGACTAGCTAGTAGAGCTGAACTCAGTGAGTGCAATGGGAAGGCATAGCTCAGGACTGAAGGCAGGCGTGCCGAGTTCTGACAGGGGTGATGGAGTGCACGCGCTCGTGTTTCCAGCAGTGGCCTGGGAATCAATGACTCAGACTTTCGAAGGACCACAGCGTTTTGGATATCTCAGGCAAATCGCTTGGGCATATTAAGTCAGAAAGACTCTATTTCGCCATTTCTGAAATATTCCTATTAAACGCTGATCATTTTCCTTTTGGTGGTGCTTGGGAAATTGTATGACACACCATATGCTTAAACAGAACAGTGACCAATAATTTTGGGAACATGAAGCTATCTCCTTAAGATAGTTTTGTCACCACGTCTTGGTGATTTGGAAAAGTAGCACAAGGCAACTCTGCAAATATCGTTTGGTTGTGAAGGACTCCTGCTGGTGTGCTGCAGGTCAGAGCAAGGCTAGACTTTTCCATTTTCTTAAAACACCCAGGAGCTGTCCTTCAGTCCAGGGAAAAAATGTCTGTGAAGATTGTTGTCTTATTCTATCATTTCTGCATTGAGACTCAGTAATGATATTCATACACTGCAAAATGTACTCTGGAGGATGCTTGGCCTGGAAGACACTTCTCCAAACATGCCTTCATTCAGAGGGCTGATTTCACTTCAGACTTCTGCAAATCAAGGAAATGTGAAGCATCATTGTAAGGTTAATGCATCTTAAATGATTACCTTAAGGGGCATACAGTCATGCTCAATTGCTTTAGTCGTGTCCAACTCTGCAACCCCATAGTCTGTAGCCCACCAGGCTCCTCTGTCCTTGGAATTCTCCAGGCAAGAATACTGGAGTGGGTAGCCATTTCCTCTTCCTGGGGATCTTCCCAACCCAGGGATTGAACTCATGTCTCCTGTGTCTCCTGTGCTGCAGATGGATTCTTTACCCCCAGAGCCACCTGGGAAGCCCCACCCTAAGGGTAAGAGGCAGTAAATACGTTGTGATTCTCATTCCTTGTAGGTTACATATTTTCTCTTTCTAATGTCCTCTGTTGACACACTCTTGCTTTCTAATCCTGTCTCATCTCTGTGATTCCTCTTCTGTTCTACACTTTGTAGTTTATGTTGAATCTTCAAGAACTATGAGGACATGCTCTCATCACAAGGAACCCTCTAGGGTATACTCTATTCCTAACTAGATCTCCCATGAATGATCTAGAATGCCAGATCATACCATATGCTGGGGATAACACTTGAGAAAGTTGAAATCTGCTAGAACTGAGCTGGGGCTCCTGAATCTCTGACCAGCTCTATATTGCTACCAGTTTCAAGGGAATAGACAGCTGCGATTGTTCCATGAAAACCATAGTTTCCTGATGAATTACGCTGGATCACTCAGAGGGACAAGGACTTCCTTCACTGGCATTGGTAGGTCTAAAATACAAGGAGGAAATAGTGTACTTCTAGAGTAAACCTCAAAATATAAGCATTATTTCTGTTTGAGGATCCTGCCTATTCCCACTTCTGTGATTCTCAATATAGACTATTAAGTTCAGATGTCGGTTGAAAGCTTACTCCCTCAGCTGTGCAGAATGAATCATTGGTTCATATGGTTTATAAACCCAAGTTTTAATTTCAGAGCTGAGTTAAGGAGATCCAAGCCTGCCATTGTGCCAGTTCAGAATGGCAGGGATGTAATGCAATGTAATACACATCCACTGGGAGATGGCATGAGAGTCGCCTCCCATAACTTAATCTTTAAAGCTACTTATGGAAGGCTTTTTGTTGAAACAGACAGGGTTTCTGCAATTAAATTACCATACATTAAAAAGGTTTCATAATGGCATGATTCTATTATTAAAATAGGCAGCAAATAAGCAGTGTGGGCTGCCTGGCTGTAAGCCTACATTACTGAGACCAGCATTTTTTATAATAGGTAAAAGAATATTAACCTTTAGATAGCTCTAAAATAACACATTCTCAAGAATATGTGAATAGAAACTTGTGCTCCACAACTCTCAAGACGTGAGAGAGAGCTACTGAGAAGACTGATCTTGCAAATTACGTGGCAAGAAACATAATTGGCTGCTAGAAACTCCATTCTGTTGAGGGAGGGAGAGAAAGAGGATACCAGGTAGCTCAAGGCTGTCGGGATTAGCGAGGCTTTGAAGCTTTCCTAATGCCAGAATGATAGCTGGTCCAAATTTGTCATCTCTATCAGCCTCCATCAGTCAGCTTCCCTATCTCACATAAAGGCATTTATCTTTCAAAAGACTGCTGGACTCCAGCGAAACTTAGTGGACCCAGACAAATGGAATGCCTTCTCAGGAGCTTGTCATAATTCTCCATGTGCAACCCTTTTATGGTTGGCAGGAGCTGTTTTTGTGGACTTTGGGTTGCCAAGTTGAGATGGACTCAGAGCTGTTTAAATAAATACTAACCCAGATTTAAAGAATGATTTTATAAAATCAGTAGCTTTGCTTGACCAAATTGATCTTTCTTTATGTGTTTTTATTTAGAAGGTTTGTCAACTCCAACCCACTGGGGAAAAAAACCTTCCAAAATTTCAACTCTGGTTTTATTTTGCACTCACTATTTGAAAAAGTAGCTGTTGGGAATAATAACGGAAATAAAATGATATCAGACAAATGGTTGTTTCCAAACCATGTGCCACGGGGAATAATCAAAACTCCAGTGTTGGAAAATCAAGTATGTTGACATTAATATTAATATAGTTCTCCTCTTCCCACTAACATTTTAGATTGTCCCTCTAAAGCTTTTGTTGTTTAAGTTGAACAACTCTATTTCAGATGTGTTTGAGTCATTCAGCGTTCGTATTTAATAAGCTGCTAACTGTTGTCTACCAGGTATGTTATGTAACTTCATTAGAGTCTGTTTGTTTGCATACACATACATTATTTCTCCTCAGTAATGGGGGTCAGTTTATTTTTATGTTTTAATCTGTTTGTGTTTGCATATATTTTTTCTCTACTCACTAATAGGCTGCCATTATATTTTTATATATTTATACATTTTATGGTGATATTTGCTATTAGTTAAAATGTACACATTCTATTTCAAAACATAATTTTTTTATGTATTTTACATATTAAAAAAATTACTCATGAAGCAAACAACCAAAAAAACGCTAGCAAATATATAACTGAACTACCTTGCCCACAACCTTTTGCAGCACCAATCCCCTGTGAGAATTCTCACCTATCATGACTTGGTTGTAATCACTGCTGTCAAGGGCTTTTGCAAAGACTACAATGAAGTCATTATAGGTGCTTTAATCAGGGCAATATTCTGCCTATGCTTGGCACAGCCTATAATAGTGATACATTCACCTCTTTGAAAAAGATTCATAAGCTTAGTGTTTTTCATTTGTTTGTCTGTTTTGTTTTTATCTAGTGGTGAGGGCTTTTCCATATAAATTAAGCATATGTATTATAGTTCAGGTTCATAAAATTTGGTTGTAAAATAAAACCTTCTTGTGCTCTCCCACCCTTTACAGGCTCCCCATCCTTGTTGAGTCAGTGATGCCATCCAACCATCTCATCCTCTGTCGTCCCCTTCTCCTCCCACTTTCAATCTTTCCCAGCATCAGGATCTTTTCAAATGAGTCAGCTCTTTGCATCAGGTGGCCAAAGTATTGGAGTTTCAGGTTGAATATCAGTCCTCCCAACAAATATTCAGGACTGATTTCCTTTAGGATGAACTGGTTGGATCTCCTTGCAGTCCAAGCAATTCTCAAGAGTCTTCTCCAACACCACAGTTCAAAAGCACCAGTTCTTTGGCACTCATGTTTCTTTATAGTCAAGCTCTCACATCCAGACATGACTACTGGAAAAGCCATAGCTTTGATAGGACAGAACTTTGTTGGCACAGTAATGTCTCTGTTTTTTAATATGCTGTCTAAGTTGGTCATAACTTTTCTTCCAAGGAGCAAGTGCCTTTTAATTTTATGGTTGAAGTCACTATCTGCAGTGATTTTGGACCCCCGCCCCCCAAAAAGAGTCTGTCACTGTTTTCATTGTTTCCCCATCTATTTGCCATGAGGTGATGGGACCAGATGCCATGATCTCAGTTTACTGAAATGATGAGTTTTAAGCCAACTTTTTCACTCTCCTCTTTCATTTCCATCAAGAGACTCTTTAGTTCTTTTTCACTTTCTTCCATGAGGGTGGTGTCATCTGCATATCTGAGGTTATTGATATTTCTCCCAACAATCTTAATTCCAGCTTGTGATTCATCCAGTCCAACATTTCTCATGATGTACTCTGCATGTAAGTAAAACAAGCAAGGTGGCAATATAGAGCCTTCAGTTCAGTTCAGTTCAGTCACTCAGTTGTGTCCAACTCTTTGCGACCCCATGAGTCGCAGCACGCCAGGCTTCCCTGTCCATCACCAACTCCCGGAGTTCACTCAGAGTCATGTCCATTGAGTCAGTGATGCCATCCAGCCATCTCATCCTCTGTCATCCCCTTCTCCTCCTGCCCCCAATCCCTCCCAGCATCAAAGTCTTCTCCAATGAGTCAACTCTTCGCATGAGGTGACCAAAGTACTGGAGTTTCAGCTTTAGCATCATTCCTTCCAAAGAAATCCCCGGGTTGATCTCCTTTAGAATGGACTGGTTGGATCTCCTTGCCGTCCAAGGGACTCTCAAGAGTCTTCTCCAACACCACAGTTCAAAAGCATCAATTCTTTGACGCTCAGCCTTCTTCACAGTCCAACTCTCACATCCATACATGACCACTGGAAAAACCATAGCCTTGACTAGACGGACCTTAGTCAGCAAAGTAATGTCTCTGCTTTTTAATATGCTGTCTAGGTTGGTCATAACTTTTCTTCCAAGGAGTAAGTGTCTTTTAATTTCATGGCTGCAATCACCATCTGCCGTGATTTTGGAGCCCCCCAAAATAAAGTCTGACACTGTTTCCACTGTTTCTCCATCTATTTCCCATGCAGTGATGGGACCGGATGCCATGATCTTCATTTTCTGAATGTTGAGCTTTAAGCCAACTTTTTCACTCTCACCAAGAGGCTTTTTAGTTCCTCTTCACTTTCTGCCATAAGGGTGGTGTCATCTGCATATCTGAGGTTATTGATATTTCTCTTGGCAATCTTGATTCCAGCTTGTGTTTCTTCCAGTCCAGTGTTTCTCATGATGTACTCTGCATAGAAGTTAAATAAGCAGGGTGACAATATACAGCCTTGATGTACTCAGATTTGGAACCAGTCTGTTGTTCCTTGTCCAGTTCTAACTGTTGCTTCCTGACCTGCATACAGATTTCTCAGGAGGCAAGTCAGGTGGTCTAGTATTCCCATCTCTTGAAGAATTTTCCACAGTTTATTGTGATCCCACACAGTCAAAGGCTTTAGCATAGTCAATAAAGCAGAAACAGATGCTTTTCTGGAGCTCCCTTGCTTTTCCACTGATCCAGCGGATGTTGGCAATTTGATCTCTGGTTTCTCTGCCTTTTCTAAAACCAGCTTGAACATCTGGAAATTCATGGTCCACGTATTGTTGAAGCCTGTCTTGGAGAATTTTGAGCTTTACTTTGCTAGCGTGTGACATGAATGGAATTGTACGGTAGTTTGAGCATTCTTTGGCATTGCCTTTCTTTGGGATTGGAATGTAAACTGACCTTTTCCTGTCCTGTGGCCACTGCTGAGTTTTCCAAATTTGCTGGCATATTGTTTGCAGCACTTTCACGTCATCATCTTTTAGGATTTGAAATAGCTCAACTGGAATTCCATCACCTCCACTAGCTTTATTCATAGTGATGCTTTCTAAAGCCCACTTGACTTCACATTCCAGGATGTCTGGATCTAGGTGAGTGATCACACCATTGTGATTATCTGGGTTGTGAAGATCTTTTCTGAACAGTTCTTCTATGTATTGTTGCCACCTCTTCTTAATATCTTCTGCTTCTGTTAGGTCCATACCATTTCTGTCCTTTATTGTGCCCATCTTTGCAGGAAAAGTTCCCTTGGTATTTCTAATTTTCTTGAAGAGATCTCTAATCTTTCCCATTCTATTGTTTTCCTCGATTTCTTTGCACTGATCAGTGAGGAAGGCTTTCTTATCTGTCCTTGCTATTCTTTGGAACTTTGCATTCAAATGGGTATATCTTTCCTTTTCTCCTTTGCCTTTAGCTTCTTTTCTTTTCTCAGCTATTTGTAAGGCCTCTTCAGACAACCATTTTGCCTTTTTGCATTTCTTTTTCTTGGGTATAGTCTTGATCCCTGCCTCCTGTACAATGTCACAAACCTCTATCCATAGTTCTTCAGGCACTCTATCAGATCTAATTCTTTGCATCTATTTGTCACTTCTACTGTATAATTGTGAGGGATTTGATTTAGGTCATACCTGAATGGGTTAGTGGGTTTCCCTACTTTCTTCAATTTAAGTCTGAAATTGGCAATAAGGAGTGCATGGTCTGAACCACAGTCAGCTCTCAGTCTTGTTTTTGCTAACTGTATAGAGCTTCTCCATCTTTGCCTGCAAAGAATATAATCAATCTGATTTCGGTATTGACCGTCTGGTGATGTCCACATGTAGAGTCTTCTCTTGTGTTGTTGGAAGAGGGTGTTTCCTATGACCAGTGCTTTCTCTTGGCAAAACTCTATTAGCGTTTGCCCTTCTTCATTCTGTACTCTAAGGCCAAATGTGCCTGTGATGCCAGGTATTTCTTGACTTTTGCACTCTAAGCTAAGTCGCTTCCATCGTGTCCGACTCTGTGAGACCCCAGAGACGGCAGCCCACCAGGCTCCCCCGTCCCAGGGATTGTCTAGGCAAGAACACTGGAGTGTGTTGCCATTGCCTTCTCCAATGTATGAAAGTAAAAAGTGAAAGTTTTGCATTCTAGTCCCCTATAATGAGGACATTTTTGGGGGGTATTAGTTCTAGAAGGTCTTGTAGGTCTTCATAGAACCATTCAACTTGAGCATTACTGGTCGGGGCATAGACGGATTACTGCGATATTGAATGGTTTGCCTTGGAAATGAACAGAGATCATTCTGTCGTTTTTGAGATCACATCCAAGTACTGATTTCAGACTCTTTTGTTGACTACGATGGCTACTCCATTTCTTCTAAAGGATTCCTTCCCACAGTAGTAGATATAATGGTCATCCGAGTTAAATTCACCCATTCCAGTCCATCTTATTGGAGACTTCTGACATAACGTGGTCCACTGGAGGAGGGAATGGCAAACCACTTCAGTATTCCTGCCTTGAGGACCCCATGAACAGAATGAAAAAGCAAAAGGGTATGATACTGAAAGATGAACTGCCTCGGTTGGTAGGTGCCCAATACGCTACTAGAGATCAGTGGAGAAATAACTCCAGAAAGAATGAAGGGATGGGGCCAAAGGAAACACAACACCTCGCTGTGGATGTGACTGGTGATGGAAGTAAAGTCCGATGCTGTAAAGAGCAATATTGCACAGGAACCTGGAATGTTAGGTCCAGGAATCAAGGCAAATTGGAAGTGGTCAAACAGGAGGTGGCAAGCATGAATGTCGACATTCTAGGAATCAGTGAACTAAAATGGACTGCAATGGCTGTGTTTACTAGTTGCATTTTTAAAACATCTCTTATTTCCTGAATTGTCTCTGTTTCCTCTGGTATAACTTCTCCAGCGTGTCTGTCGCCTTTTGCGCTGTCTGGAGTGCCTTGCTGGTGAGCTAACATTACTGTCTTCAGTGCTAGGCAACTGTCCAGGGCTTCCTTTGGCACTGTGTGGGCGTGCTTCCCCAGGTGGGCTCTTCGTGCAAGGAAGTGGCTGCAAATTCAGCATCTGTGGGCCAAGAATGTCTGCTCAGTCTTTCCCAAGTGGCTTATTCGGGGTTTTCTGAGAGCTAATCTCCCACTTCCCTTTGGGTGCCGGTGCCACCCCTGTTAATATCTCTGCACAGGGTGATGGGGAGACAAGCATGCTGGGCAGACTTGTTATCCCGATTGGTGTTCCACTCCTCACACTTTCAGGGTCCAGACTTCTCCAGTTTCTGGGATAAAGATGTGGCTTCCACCTGCCCTGTAGCCCTCTCCTAAGCCTTCATCTGCTTACATTAAACTTCCACTGGATCGTATATGTCTGTCTTTCAGAAATTCAGCAGGGCCCCCAACTAATGAAGATCAACCTCTTATTCACAATGCGCTTTTGGATTAGTCTCCCTTTGGCCCAGCAGTCATGCTGTTTCATGATGATTCTTATTTAGTTCGTGGGGGTGAAGTGGGGGTTCAGTCTACCTTTGAAGTCACCTGTGAGGTGGACACAATCTATGATCATGTCAGACTGCAGCTGTTGGGAGCACTGTTTTTATGTGATTAAAAAAAAAAATGACCATACCATGTAGCATGTGGGATCTCAGTTCTCCCACCAGGGATGGAACCCACACCCCCTGCAGCAGACACACAGAGTCTTAACTACTGGCAAGGAAGTCCCTGACAATGCTGGGCTTTCTGAGTTTCTTCTTACTTCTATCAGAGGCAACTAGCATCAAAGCCCAGGTACTTCTAGAAATACATTTAAAATGAGAAATGTACTCTTGTTATGAGGAATGTGAACACCTACAAAAGTAGAATAGTATGATGAACCCCCGCGTGGTCATTACCCAGCTTCAACAAATATTTCACAAGCAATCTTGCTTCCTCTTCACCTTTATCCACTCTAGTCCCTGCTTGAAATTACTTTCAAGCAAATGTAGGCAGCGTCTTGGAATGAAAACTAGCAATACGGGAATGGATTTTCAAGCCAGGCTTCAGAGGCCACTTTGTCCTTCCTGAGCTCTGTCTGTTATTAAGCGAATTACTTCCTGTGGCTGCTGAGGTCTGGGCTCCTCCTCTTGACCTAGATAGACACCAGTAGCCAGTACGGATAGCTGAGAAGGGATTTTTTTTTCTCCCAATTTTAATATCTTTTTTAGTGAAAAGGTAAGTCATTCAATTAATATTTGTAAATATCAAAAGCAGTTAAGTAGAATCTAATAGCTTTAAAGAGGTACATAAAACAGTTTCTCATACTCTGGCAGCAGAACTGTTATTTTCCAGTCCTGAATGCAGGCGGGAATACAAAAGCGGCTTTAGGAGTATGCAGGCCCATGCTCAATGAAGGCTCCCAAGGCAAATGTGGTGGAGAGTCACATAAAAAGCCAAGCACGGCTTTGATAGAAAATATTTCTGAAGGGATCTAGCATTATTTTTTGTTTTGGGCCTAGAAAATATAATTCTACCTAAAATTAAAAAGAGATCCCTATGACATGGGTGGTGCCTGATGTGTCTTGGTGTTACTATCTTTTCTTAGAGTTTCAGCTATTGTGTCTACATGGATAATTCCCATAGAGCACTATTTTCAGCTTAGATTTGCTACCCTAAATTGCAGGCTTTTGATCTATTTATTGGAAGCACCCCTGATAGATAGCACATGTGCATGTGGGCTGCCACTTCAGGTGTGTCTGACTCTTTGCAACCCCATGGACTATAGCCCGCCAGGCTCCTCTGTCCATGGGATTCTCCAGGCAGGAATACTGGAGTGGATTGCCATGCCCTCCTCCAAGGGATCTTCCTGACCCAGGGATTGAACCCATGAATCCTGCATCTCCTACACTGCAGGTGGATTCTTTACTCACTGAGCCACCTGGGAAGCCCATCCCTGACTAAGGAAGTAACTAGTACAAGATAAGTACTCAGATATTGATTGTAACGGACTATTGCTGCTGCTAAGTTGCTTCAATCATGTCCGACTCTGTGCGACCCCATGGACGGCAGCGCACCAGGCTCCCCCATCCCTGGGATTCTCCAGGCAAGAACACTGGAGCGGGTTGCCATTTCCTTCTCCAATGCATGAAAGTGAAAAGTGAAGTCGCTCAGTCGCTCAGTTGTGCCCGACTCTTAGTGACCCCATGGACTGCAGCTTACCAGGCTTCTCTGGCCATAGGGTTCTCCAGGCAAGAGTACTATTAGACATTTCCAAATGGATATTGTACCAGAATTCTACATTTGTTTTCATCTCAAGGCCATCTTCTGCTGGTTCCAAGATCGCTTAGTTGAGCATATGCTGACTGTGGCTCCTTCTGGTCCCTCATCTGCTACATCCAGTTGCCTATTAAGGCCTGTGTATACTTCTGTGCATTTCCACATCCATTATCTTACTTTAACCCCATCAACGTCTGCCTAGACTAAGGCAGTAGCCTCCTGACTAGTCCCCTTGCTCCCATCTCTCCTCTCACATGTCATCCTGAGATTAAGAGTCTGAAAAACGCACTGATTGTCACTCCCCACCCCTGCTTCTCACCAGGAATTCTCAGAAGTAGAAACACGTTTGGCTGCAAAACCTTTGTACCTTTGCAGGCTTCAGGCTACTTATCTCAACTTAGTCGCTTTGTTTATTGGTTTCTCTTCCTTCCTGTCTGCTAATCCCTTGTGAAGAATCCTCACAAGGCTTTTTGTGAGGATTTTGTCCACTGATGCATCCATCTGCAATGCCTAACAGTGTTTGAGCTCTAAGAGGCCTCAGACTAAAATAAACGGATAAATGAATGAATGCTCTTCACTCCACTTTGTAAAGCTGAAGTGACACAGTCTGAACTGTTTGTTGTTTTCTCAATTGCAAAATGGAATTATGTCCTATGTCCTCATTTTGGTTGCTCTTCTTTCTTTTTGGAATATTCCCATCCCCCTCATTTCTGACTTCAAGACCCTGCCTACCGCTTTCTGGGGCCCACCCTCCAAGGATTCCCTAATACTTCACTCAGGCAGTCTCAGAGCATTTATCTCATCCTTTTTCATTTTGTCATTGTTCATGCATGAATCTGGGCTGGAGGAAGCACAAGCTGGAATCAAGACTGCCGGGAAAAATATCAATAACCTCAGATATGCAGATGACACCATCCTTATGGCAGAAAGTGAAGAGGAACTGAAGAGCCTCTTGATGAAAGTGAAAGAGGAAAGTGAAAAAGTTGGCTTAAAGCTCAACATTCAGAAAACGAAGATCATGGCATCACTTCATGGTAATAGATGGGGAAACAGTGGAAACAGTGTCAGACTTTATTTTGGGGGGCTCCAAAATCACTGCAGATGGTGATTGCAGCCATGAAATTAAAAGACGCTTACTCCTCGGAAGGAAAGTTATGGCCAACCTAGACAGCATATTAAAAAGCAGAGACATTACTTTGCCAACAAATGTCCATCTAGTCAAGGCTGTGGTTTTTCCAGTGGTCATGTATGGATGTGAGAGTTGGACTATAAAGAAAGCTGAGCACCAAAGAATTGATGCTTTTGAACTGTGGTGTTGGAGAAGACTCTTGAGAGTCCCTTGGATTGCAGGGAGACTCAACCAGTCCATCCTAAAGGAGATCAGTCCTGAGTGTTCATTGGAAGGACTGATGCTAAAGCTGAAACTCCAATACTTTGGCCACCTGATGCGAAGAGCTGACTCATTTGAGAAGATCCTGATGCTGGGAAAGATTGAAGGCAGGAGGAGAAGCGGACAACAGAAGATGAGATGGTTGGATGGCATCACCAACTCGATGGACATGGGTTTGGGTGGACTTCAGGAGTTGGTGATGGACAGGGAGGCCTGGCGTGCTGTGGTCCATGGGGTCACAAAGAATTGGACATGACTGAGTGACTGAACTGAACTGAACTGAATGCGTGAATCTTGGCTTTCTGTTAAAGATGTAAGCTGCTGGAGACTGGGGAGCATGTCCCCATTTTGGAGGAGCATTATTCCTACTTTTTTGTATCTTCTACAATGTGGTATCCACTAAGGATGTTTGAATCACTCACACTTACATTCACTGGTAAATGAGAAGTTGAGATCTATAAATATTTCACCCTTTTCATCTTCACTTACTCTCCAGATCCCAAATATGTTCTTTATAATGTCAATCACTGACTGGCCATTGAGTTTTCTTCTATTTTCTGTACATTATATATTTATGATGTGGTGAAACTTATCACTGGCATTGGGATTTGCTGACCCAACACGCTGTGTTTTTAGACTCAAATCCTGTAATTGACCCTTGGGTTTCTATTCACTCATTATTAATCTAGATAGATACACTCTTCTGAAAACCAGCTCCAGCTCTGAGAAAAACACTGTGTGGAACAGCTTCTGAATTTCATGTCTGTAATTTGAGATTGCATCAGCCTCTCTAAAGTATAAAACATAAGAATTCAGGAGCCAGCTCAGCCACCTGCTAGCACTGTGACTTTGGCCAAAGTATTTCACCTTTTTCTGAGCTGGCGTTCTCACCTGTAAAGTGGGGATGACAATAACGTCTAATTCACAGGTTTGTTGTGAGGATCAAATGCCTTTATACAAATGCATCAATTATAGCTGGCACGCTGGAAGCAAGCAGACAATGTCATATACATTCGAGGCTATAATTCATGGAAAGTCATTGGACAGAAGCTCATTTAGGGAGCTCATCCATTCCTGGGCAGGGACCTCATACCCTGAGTTAGATGTGAGGGGCCACCATGATCTCTATGATTAGAGCCTTTCTCCTTCAATGGTTTTTGAGAGGAGTGTCAACTCTTAACCTCGTCTGGGATAACCTAAGCGATGTGGCCTCTATTTATATTCCTGCCTTGCCATGTTGAATATCCTTTGCTTCCTATACGTGCATGCTCAGTTGCTGAGTCGTGTCCAGTTCATTGCAATCACATGAACTGTAGCCTACTAGGCTCCTCTGTCCATGGAATTTTCCAGGCAAGAATACTGGAGTGGGTTGCCATTTCCTACTCCAGTGGAGCTTCCGGGGATCGAACCTGTGTCTCTTGCATCTCTTGCATTGGTAGGTGGATTCTTTACCACTGCATACCTAGGAAGCCCCTTTGCTTCTTATAAAGTGCTAATATTTTTCATCTCTAGATTATCATGGATGCTGTTTCCTGTGTGTGACCCCTTTTCAACTTTAGTGGCAGTTCTTCAGGAATATCTTTCATGATAATCACTTCCCCATCCCTAAAATTAGTGTATTTCCTATGAATTGCGATAGCCAAAGATGACTTTCAGAATATTTAATAATCAGTGTCAAATGGGCATGAACCTTACAAGGGCTGTGGCACTGGGACAAGGTCTTGAGAGCCCCTGGCATTGTTCCTTTAGTGTGTGGACCACCAGGCACTCTTGGGCATTGTAACAGAGAGGCTTGGGGAGCAGGCTGAGGTGAGGAGGCCCTCTGTGGCTCAGAGCAACTGCGATCTTCCAGGTGGTATGGAAGTAGCAAACTCTGTTAATAGTTGGCCCCATGGCTGTTCTTAAGAGCTGAAGATCAGTCTTGACTATGACCCATTTTACTGCCTCTATCAAAACGTTTTCTATACTTATTCTAATTGTCTATTTTTTATAGCTATTTCCTGCCAAACTCTGAGTCAAAGTCAATACATTCTTTAAATGATTCTCTTAGGTTGGTTTCCCTTGAAAGTAGTGCCTGAATCAAAGACTCATTGCAGCCAGTTTCTTTGGAAACTGCTCCCAGTAACCAGGAGTGAAGATGTTAAGGAGAGCAAGAGGAGGAGGAGAAGCCCATGTTAGGGGTGTGTTTTCTAAGTCACTGCCGTAGGTAATGGGGCTTAATTCATCTCCTTGGTGGCAAACAGAATTTCTCTTAACACTGTCTCCTCAAGGAGGGGAGGCTGGGACATTTATCCCCAGGCTTACATCCTCCTGGGTGGAAGGCAGTTGCTGGAAGCAGTAACCCTCTCTCTTCCTGATCACATGTGTGGGAACCAAGGACACTTGTCAGTGTGAGGAAGGGCCCTGGGGCAGAAGCAGAAAGGTACCGGGTGTGTATCAGTGAGGGTGAATCTGTACTCACACAGAACGGTCTGCTCTAGCCGCAGCTGAAATTCAAGGGGGCAGGAAGAAACTTGATAGTCCCCAGAGCTCCCTGTTACAATAGTTTACCCGAGCTTTCTCTAATGCAGTGTAAAACGTATCTTGCTAAGTTCCATTCTTTTCACGTTCTTTCTCAGCTCTTTCTCAGAAGCTTCTCTTCCACACACATGAAGATTTAACAAACAAATACTGAGCATCTGATACATGTGAGATTTTATTGATGGTCCCTGTGATAGAGCAGAGATCAGATCTCATTCTTGCCCTCTATTGAGCTTCCTGGAGAAGGAAATGGCAACCCATTCCAGTATTCTTGCCTGGAGAATCCCATGGACGGAGGAGCTTGGTGGGCTACAGTCCACGGGTCACAAAGAGTCGGACAGTACTGAGCGACTTCACTTCATTTTCACTATTGAGCTTCATCAGGTCCTGACCCAATGCTGCCAAAATGGCTTCAGAGCATGACTTAGGGCTTAAGATTTAGTTTCATAGAACATTGGGTGGCATAATGGAGACTAGGGACTCTTAATCTAACTCTTAACCTTGATCTTTCTTATCCATCCTATACCCAGGTTTCCTCCCATCTTAAATGGAAGTTATGCCACCTACCTTTCCCTCCTTCAGCATTATCCTGAGAGGGCAAAGGGAGGCAATGCCCATGTAAGCAATACAACCAATCCGAGTTAAAAGTAGTACTGCCAAAGCACTCTTTTTGAAAATATGAATAAACAGATGAAACAAAAACAGTTGAAATGTGATATCATATCTAAAACCTTCACTCTTCTCCCTCCAATTTTGAGACTTACAGGAAATAAGGTGTCAATCTCCAACTGCCAAACAAGGAAGATCAGCTCAGGCTTAATGTGGTGGAAACCAATCCCATAGACTAGACTCTTTCGTAGAAGAATAAAAAAGAGAACAAAGACTGCTTATTGAGCATCTGCTGTGCATGAGTGGGAAGCGTGTTCCAGGTAACTTCACACAAGTGCTCTCCAGGCTGAGCCCTACATGGGTGTATCTTGTCATTGGTGCCTACCTTCTTCCTATGATGTCCATGGAGCCTCTTATTGTTGTTCAGTTGCTCAGTCATGTTCAACTCTTTGCGACCATGGGCTGCAGCATACCGGGCTTCCCTTCCTTCACTATCTCCTGGAGTTTGCTCAAACTCATGCCCATTGATTTGGTGATGCCCTCCAGCCATTATATCCTGTTGCCCGCTCCGGCTCCTCTAGGTGGTTCTTTTCCTTTAGCTCTTTCTCACCACGCAGTGCTCAGTGGATGCAAGACGTTTCCCCTCCTGTGTCACCACCTGCCTCCCGTGCCTTCATACCCTGCAATGAGTCAGGCTCATCTGTCGACAAACGTGTGCTGTGGGTGTGCTCAGTCACCCAGTCATGCCCGACTCTGCGGCCCCATGGGCTGCAGTGTAGCCCACTAAGCTCCTTTGTCCATGGGATTCTCCAGGCAGCAATTCTGGAATGGGTTGCCATTTTCTCCTCCAGGGGATCTTCCTGACCCAGGGATTGAACCTGCATCTTTTGCCTCTCCTGCATTGGCAGGTTTGTGGAGGATACTGATACTATGAGGACTTTCTATCTTAATTTAGATCGTGATTTCAAGGCTGAAAATTTCCGGTAATAGCATTCAGAGGGAGAGAAATTTGGAGGACAAAATGGACATGTTGCTACTTCTCAAGTGGCATCACCTGTAATACCTCTCCACAGGACTTACCCTGTTTCCACCAGAATGTCAAGCAGCTAGTGTCATAGTTTGACTCTGTGGGGAAGGCAGAATTTCCATCATCATTATCAATTCTCTCGTGTCTGACTGCATAAGACAATGACCTTTTCAAGTGTTAAAATGGGGTATTAGCAAAAGTAAGAAGAGTAAGGCAGAGAAAAGGTCATCTGAAATCAACAACATTTTACTTGTGAGTGCTCTAGGTTTCCAGGCAAGTGGAGATAGGCTCAACAATAGTATCTCTCTCTCTCTCTTTTTTTTCTGATTCTGCTATATTGGCTTTGGATTTCCAGTCTACCGAGGCAGTCTTCAGCAAAAGGGTAATGAATGATAAATCTGACCTCAAATATTGACAGTGTTATCCCTGTCTCAGAGTCATTCATTTAGTTTTCAAGAACGTTTTCTCTTTTTAAAAGGACTTTAAAGCTGAATATTCCATTTCATCTATTGTGATTATTCACATTTCAATTACAATTATCACTACTCAAGCGTCTTTTGCATGTGTGTATGGCCCAAGTTTCCACCTTTCTTCAAAACCACTGTGAAGACTGACAAGTGCAAAGAACGTTCCTATATGTTTAAGTTCTGGTTAAAACATTTTGCTGTAGGAAGTGTTCATTTTTACCACCTGAAACTACATTCAAGTAATTTGGTTTCTGTTTCCACAACAGTGTCAAGGCACAACATCAACAGAATTTATTTGCTTTTGTGTCTTATCTTAGAACTTTTCCACCAGCTCAAACCTGGAGTTGAATTTTACTGTCAATCTTTTCTCCTAGACCGAGGCACATTTCTTAAAACTGTACTTTATGATTTTATAATTTAACATTTCTGATGAGGAACAGAACCTTAGGCGAAACACTAATAGCTCTTAAGAAACCTTTTATTTGACTTTTATATTACAAAACAGGCTCAGAATCAGCAAAGATATAGAATCTGACACATTGCTAGGTACAAAGAAGTCAACTCAAAACGTGACTGATTGATCCAAAATGATTGGAGGAGAGAGTAAAATCAGCTTAGTTGAAATTCACATGACCACGTGGGATACAGAATACTGCCACTTCCAGGTTAGGAAACTCCATCTCCTCACTATCGAAATGTATATAAAGAAACTCAAGGGCAAGCAAGCACTGCACATTTTTTTCTTCTCTTCTTCTAGTGGCTTTTGCTCTGGTTGGACTTAGCAAGTATCAGTAGAGAACCAGGCAGCTCTTTTATCATGCCTTCCTAGCCTGCCTCATTCTCTACATTTTCATGTACCAAGCTCAATTATTCATTCACTTGGAGTATGTTTACCACTTTGTGTTCAGAGAGCAGAATTCAAACTGCCTTTTTGACATTGAATGAAGCTGATTTCCCTCTTACAGTTAAACGAGGATAAGTGATCAAATGGATTTGGAAAACAAAGCAGCATTTTCAACACATATTTCCTTAAACATTAGACTCACTAGATTATCTGCATCAAATATAGGTGATCAAATACACGTGGCAAATGCTGTATGCACTGGGGCTCAAACTGTGAGCTGTCAAACGACGCCTGTTTACAACTTGTTTCCCGTCCATCCGTAAAGGAACACACACAAAAGCCAAGACTAAACTTTTAGAGACTTGAGGAGAAGTTTGGCTTCATGATTTTGCATCTGTTAAATCTATTCATAAAAATAGGTCATATCTTGTATTATTTATTTTTTTATTTCTGTTTTTCTAAAAAATCACTTTAGTGATTTTAGTAAAGTAGAGCTCCTCTGTGAATTGGGGAAAAACCTGAAAACCGATCCTTCACCACAGGGAGAGAAATGTCAACATACTGTTGCCCTTCCTTAGAAATTCACAATATACAGGTGTGTGCGTGCTCGGTCCTGTCCGACTCTTCGTGACCCCATGGATTGTCGTGCAGCCCGCCAGACTCCTCTGTCCATGGAATTCTCCAGACAAGAATACTGGAGTGGGTTGCCATTTCCTACTTCAGGGGATTTCTCCCACCCAGGGATGGAACCCATGATGTTACCTCTTCTGCACTGGCAGGCAGATTCTTTACAAGTGTGCCACCTAGGAAGCCCCTTCACAATATATAGTGCATAATAAGTTGAAAGCTCTGAGAAACCCTGCAGGAGAGCGACCCACTGCATTCATTGTTTCTAATATTCACTAGGCTTGAGAAACTGCATTTTTTCCCTTCTGGGGTCACTTCTATTAATATGCCATGTAATGAATGTTCTACAGAACACATTGTGGAAAATGTTGAATTATGATGAACAGTGTTTGTAAAGCACTTTGTATTTTAAAAAGCACAGTAATATATTACCTTATCAAAAGCATATTTAAAGTAGAATCAGTAGGCAAATATCACTCTCTAACATTACCACATATTCCATATTCACAAATGTATACTTTAATGATTTAATTGGGACATGAAAACTGGTAGCACCTACTCATGTACCTTCAGGATATTTGAGAGAGTTAATCCATGTAGGGATAAACTAATTTTATTTTGACTAAGGAATAAGAAGTGAAAGAGATGGGGGAGGGAGATTTTGACTGTTTATTTGCATCATAAGTAGAGGGACACTGAGCCCAGTTTCCGTGCCTGGTTTCCATGTTGGAGCCAGTGGTCACACTGTGAATTCCCATGATGTTCCTGTCCGTGTCTTTATCTCTTTACAGTTTGGATGGTGTTTGGAAAACCTCAAAGCAGAGTCTAGAGACTTGGTTTACACAGCCAGGAGGCTAGGTTACTGACTTCTGAACTAACCCATACAAGAAATCCAATTTCTCAGATTCCCAGTGACAGAGGGGATTATACTATTTTACTAAAGCAGCAGATAATCCGAAACAGTCAAATCAAAACTGCAACATGGAAAACAAGAACATAGTTAATTTCTCCAAGTGAGGAAATTAAAGTCAAGGTGCATTGGATAGTGGTGTGTGGAAATGTTTTCTGGGAACCATGGGTTGACAGCTCACCCAATAGGGTGCTCTGTCACTGGGGAATTGTCTATGGTCCTGGGTTAGCTGTAGCCCTTTAGTGTTGGAAATATGGTATTATTGGTGCTTCACAAATGACGGGGGTTAAGATACTAATTAGTGATGTCAAAGCTCACAGCAGCCCTGTTGACTACACTCAGATTATTGGTAGCACAAGGGTGAAGGCTACACACTCGCAATGCAGGTTTCCTAGGCTCGCATCCTAGCTTCTCTACTAACAAGCTGTGTGACCTTGGCGAAGTGACTTAGCTCTTAGTCCTGTTGAGAGGACTGAACAACATAATAGATGCAAAGTGCTTAGAGCATTGTCTGGCATCCAGTAAGCAATGGATCGTGGTTAGCAGTTATGATTTGCATTGATAAATTCAATGTCAAGTGGACTATGTATTTAAATTGGCTTGATTAGCTTGTTTCACCCTGTAGACAAACTACAGAAGAAGCCAGACTATCAGCAGCTGCTTAGTCATTATGGCTGTGGAAGGAGTTACTTCTGTCTGTGTGCTTTATGGCACTATACAGCCTATACAGCACTCTATAGCCGATGACCACATGATGTATCCACTTCAGTGCCCTTAGAATCAGCAAGCAGAGACAGTTGTTGTCGAGTTCACAGTGCAGCTGGCTATTTACTTCCAATAGGTTATGGAAACACCTCTCAGGACAAGAGTAACTGTGCTGAGAGAGAATCTGGTTCTTTATCGTGCCTGTATATACTTATGTTTTGACCCCCTATTTGCTAATTCTAGAGTGCACAGCTCAGAAGACAACCTTACTTTCATGCTTACACGGATCATTTTACGGTTGCCCTCCTACACATACCTATGAGATACTCATGTATCCAGACTCAACGGGTGTCTGTGAATTGAACAGTAAAGACTAAGAAGTTTTTTTTTTTTAGCAAAACAGCCCGTGCTTAACAGAATCACTCAGATCACTTAAAAATTTGCAGAAACAAAGTCACAATTTCAGAACAGATTTCATTGAGTGCATTAAATTCCTGCTGTTGCCTATTAAATCAAAACCTTAGGATTTATCCAAAGGATCAAGTGTCTGCTTTTTCAATTTGGTTACGTTTCTAAAGAAATGGATTGAGATGGAAAAAATTCATGCCCACCAAACAAGCACTTTCAGAACAGTCCTGAAAAGTTTGGGTCTTTTGTCCCACTCCAGCCAATCATCGAGTGTGAGGCTCCTGGAATGGGAGGCTAAGAGCCCTTGTCAGTGGTGTGAGCCTGTGTGAGATAAGAATTGTGCACAACCATTCTCACTCGTGGTTCAGCCTGTTAAATAGTGATATTTTGATGACCTTGTTAAACAATGTTGAATGACTACAACTAAGCTGCTCTTTTTATAAATAAAGTGGAAAAGCTGGGATTGCTTTTGTTTTACTATTTAATATTAACAGTCAGTATCCATGATTGGCTGTATGTGGCAGTGAAAAATCAGGAGATTCATTTGTGTCTGGATTACTGCAGAGCCAAATATTAAGGAGGGTGAATATTTTTATTCTTAATTATCCCTATTTAACAGGCCAGATCGATTTTGTGCATCATTCATGTCCCCTGAATCCTAAGATTAGACTATATGAAAATAAACTTTTAATTAGCAATCTAGTGAAGAAAATAGACTCATATTCAAATATTGCATTATGTCTTTTTCCCCCTTCTTCTATTGCCTTTTAAAAGTAATCTCCATCATTTTTACTTGGCAATGAACCTCCAGCATCACACTCAAAATTAACTTATAGTTTTCATTAAGTGCAGTCTAGACTGTCTGTCTTTACCCCAATCCAAAGCACAAACAATTTGATTTGCCACTTAGCCAAACTTCTTCCTAAAGAGAAAAAGCAAAAGTATGTACGATTGCTTTTAAACCTTAGATGAGGTAAGCACAGTGTTCAATAACTTCATCAAATCAGGTATAAATTTTATGGTGAAAATGCCAGGCTTCACAGGTCAGTGAGCTCTTTCAAATGGTACACAAGCTGCCTATATCAAATTTGTACAGAAGAATTGATTTTGGTGGTTGGAATAAGGCCATTTTCGTCTTGCTGCAAGCTTTCCAGAAATAATAGTGTTATGTTAGAAGATAAATTATAAATAGATGACTGTTTTTAAGTATTATTCGAAATGCTAACAACTGCCATAATAGACTTTCTACAGCAAAGCTAAATAGCAGGTGTCAGCTTAATTTTTAGGGCTTCCCTGTTGTCTCAGTGGTAAAAAATCCACCTGCCAATGCAGGAAATACAGGTTCAATCCTTGGGTCAGGAAGATCCCCTGGAGGAGGGCACGGCAATCCACTCCAGTATTCTTGCCTGAAGAATCCCATGGACAGAGGAGCCTGTTGGGCTATAGTCCTTAGGGTTGCAAGGAGTCGGACACGACTGAAGTGACTGAGCATGCTTGCTTGATTTTTAGTTCTCTGGTACTTCTCAGGGGTTGTGTGGATTCGTGAAGAAGCAGTCATGTTTTATGTATAGCCTTGTTTGCTTTCTGATATGCCGGTGTTACTGGCAGGACAGTCAGAGGAGGAGGCAGGGTCTTTGGGACCCCGGCACTTAGCACCCCTGGAGGGTGAGGAGAAATACGTTCCCAGAATGGAGGTTCTTGGTGTATTTTGCTCTGTGTGAGGATTAACTGACAGAAAGATGGGTGAAGGATGTGATTGGTAGTGGCTTTCCAGGTGGCCCGGTGGTAAAGAATCCGCTTGCTAATGCAGGAGACTCAAGAGATGTGGGTTAGATCTCTGGGTCAGGAAGACCCCCTGCAGAAGGGAATGGCAACCCACTCTAGTGTTCTTGCCTGGGGAATCCCATGGACAGTGGAGCCTGGTGGGCTGCAGTCCATGGGGTCGCAAAAGGGTTGGACAGAACTTAGTGACCGAGCGCATGCAGTCGTGATTGGTAATGCACCATCCTCACCCTCTCCAGTGGGTCATGCGGCCTTGTGTCTCTTCTAAGAGGGCTTTCATTGTCTGCAGGGTTTAGGAACTGAGGGCGTGGACTGCTGTGTGAAAACAGAGGTCTGTAGAAAGAAGCCTTCTCCGGGGGCTTTAGGCAAACTCAGTCATTTCTGACTCTGTCTCCCTGCTGTCCTTTCAACGATCCTTGGACACTTGTTTGCATGGTTGTTTCCCTGACTAGGACAGGAATCTCTGCCGTCTTTGTTTTCCTCCTAGTTTCTAGAGTTTGGCACATAATAGGTGGTTTTGCATGTTAAATACCTCTCAACCCATGTACCTTGGAGCTGAGGATTAAAATCTGGCAAAATCTGATAAAATCTCAAACATGGAATATCTGCTAATATGAACACAGAACTCAGATGAGTCCATCTAAGCTCAGGTTGAAAGGAATTCAGAAATGGTGTTTATTTTCATAAAAAAGTGAAACAAACTTTACTTCCATCCCTAATAAGAAGGAGACTCATCACTGATTAAAAGTTTATTTTCTGTTCCCACAGTATATAAACACCTGCTTGCTACTGACTTTTGCTTTATTGATGAGGAAGCTGCATGGATCTCAATAATCCTTGAAATTTTGGCATATTCATTTATTTTGTTTTATTCTTTGTATTTCAGAGAGCTGATGTTTTTGCTCTTCAGATGCTCAACAATATAGATTCAAACTAGAAGGGTGTTAGTGCTATGAAACTTACAACAGACTTAAATTCCAACCAGGACACTACAGAAAAAAACTTCCAAACCTCACCTTGTCTTCAGAGTGTCTGCGTAATAAAACATGTACAACTGGGACATCAGTGACCACTGCATCTGAAATGTAAGCAAGGATATTTAAGAGAACCATCTCGAATTACCTTCCATCCCACTATTAAAATGATCTCTGAGGTTCATGGTAGTTTATTTCATTGTTAAGCAGACACCGTTTCTTCTTTCTCAGGGTCCATTGTGCCTTCTCAGGGAGTTGTCTGACAGTCAGCTCTTAAGGATGGCATAAAATTCACTGGCCTCAGCTGAACCTCCACTGCAATCTTGAGGCTTCCTCTCATCACTTAGATAATAGCAGTTCTCAGATATTTAATACAGCCCTCAGCATTGAGGCGTTCAGTGCCCCTCTAGGCAAGGCAGTCGCTTATTACAAAAGGGGGCTCAGACCCTTCTTCACACCAGTCACGTGGCCAAGGGCTTCCTTTCTCTTGCTCATCTTCTTCTGTCCCACTTCCAGTCCTTTGAGGAGCAAGTGATCCTCTGCCTGCCTCTTTATTATAAAAATGTGGAACAGAAAGGGACCTCAAAGGTCATCTGTAAGTGGGAGGGAGGTTCAAGAGGGAGGGACATATGTATATCGATGGCTGATTCATGTTGAGGTTTGACAGAAAACAGGAAAATTCAGTAAAGCAATTATCCTTCCATTAAAAAACAAATTAATTAAGAAAAAAAGATCATTTGTAAGCTGATGATGAGGAAGCTGAGGCCTGGAGAGTTCATGTGACCTGCCTGAGGTCACATAGCCGGTTAGGGGCAGGACCAGACTTGAACTGGACCAGGTCTTCTGACTTTCACACCAGAGACTTTTCTTTTCTACCAGGCTTAGGAAGGGGCAGGGGCAGTAGAAGCATTGGACAGTCCACATTGCATTTTTCAATAGCAAGACGTTCCTTGAAGTTTTTTCTCTCTTGTTTTAAAAAGGTACTTGTTTAAAATTTCCCAGTTCTCCCACTTTTATACATGGAAGGCTAACCTGATACCTTGTGCAGAAAACTGACGGACTATTTTCGACAAAATAAACAGTGTAAAGCAAGTCGCACAAGTGCTTAAGGACATTCAAGGGTCCTCTGTGTTTCAAGCACCCAGCAGCTCAGTGAACACGCTTGTCCTGGTTGTTGAGGGAGAGGAAGATAAGGGGAGAGACCTGGGCACCAGAGGAGGAGCCACATTGCAGTGAGTGCGTGAGTGAGGCTTGCTGTTGTGCTAGGCTTATTTTCCCCAGAAGTATAAAAATGCAGAATCACCATGCCTGATGCTCTGAGAGCCAGGCAGCCAGCAAGACTCATTTCTCTTCCCTTTTCTTTTTTTTCAGTTTTTTTTTTTTTAAATTGGAGGATACTTGCCTTGCAATGTTGTGTTAATTTCTGCCGTACAACAATGTGAATCAGCTCATCAGTTCTGTTCAGTTCAGTCGCTCAGTCATGTCCAACTCTTTGCGACCCCATGAACTGCAGCACGCCAGGCCTCCCTGTCCATCACCATCTTCCGGAGTTCACTCAGACTCACGTCAATTGAGTCCGTGATGCCATCCAGCCATCTCATCCTCTGTCGTCCCCTTCTCCTCCTGCCCCCAAGCCCTCCCAGCATCAAAGTCTTTTCCAGTGAGTCACCTCTTTGCAAGAGGTGGCCAAAGTACTGGAGTTTCAGCTTTAGCGTCATTCCTTCCAAAGAAATCCCAGGGCTGATCTCCTTCAGAATGGACTGGTTGGATCTCCTTGCAGTCCAAGGGACTCTCAAGAGTCTTCTCCAACACCACAGTTTGAAAGCATCAATTCTTTGGTGCTCAGCCTTCTTCACAGTCCAACTCTTGCATCCATACCTGACCACAGGAAAAACCATAGCCTTGACTAGACGGACCTATGTATGCTAATATATGATATTTGTTTTTCTCCTCTGATTTACTTCACTCCATATGATGGACTCTAGGTTCATCCACACCACTACAAATGACCCAGTTTTGTTCCTTTTTATGACTAAGTAATATTCCATTGTATATACCTACTACATCTTCTTTAGATATTCATCTGTTGATGGACATCTAGGTTGCTTCCAGGTCCCGGCTGTTGTAAATAGTGCTGCAGTGAGCACTGGGGTCCATGTGGTTTTTGGAGTCATGGTTTTCTCAGCGTATATGCCCAGTGGTGGGATTGCCAGGTCATACGGTAGTTTTATTCCTAGATTCTTAAGGAACATCCATATTGTTCTTCATAGTGATTGTATCAATTTACATTCCTATCAACAATGGAAGGGGGTTCCCTCTTCTCTGTACCCTGCCCAGCATTTATTGCTTCTAAATTTTTTTTTCTGATGGCCATTCTGACCAGTGTGAGGTAGTACCTCGTTGTAGTTTTGGTTTTCATTTCTCTCATAGAAAGAAACGACTTTGTGTGATGTTGAGCATCTTTTCATGTGTGTGTGAGCTATCAGTATGTCTTCTTTGGAGAAATGTCTGTTTAGATCTTCCACCCATTTTTTGATTATATTGTGTGTTTGTTTGTTTGATATTGAGCTGCATGAACCGCTTGTATATTTTGGAGATAAATCCTTTGTCAGCTGCTTCATTTGAAACATTTTCTTCCTTTCAGGAGGTTGTCTCCACAAGACTCATTTCTAAGCCTCCAGGGAAAATGTCAACAAGACCCTGCCTGTCTCAGCAAAGATCCCAGAAGACAAGCCATGCATCTCTTTGTTTCACGCAGACCCACGGGGAGTGGGGCTCTGGTCCTGGGTCTCACGGTAGCAGGTCTGGTCCACACAGTGAGGCTGCTGCCTGTGTGCCTGCTTGGAGAAGGCAGGTGGTGTGCAGCTTAGTGTGGGGAACTGCCTCACTTCTAAATGTCCGGATGTTGGGCTCTATAAGTAGGGAGTTTGAGACTAAACCAGGCTCGATAGAAGGGGACACTGTTTCTCTCACCTCTGAACCTTGTCTCCTTTCCTTTTCTCTCTCTTTTCCCCTTTTTGCTACCTTTCTCATCTCCGATCCTTAAATGACCTAGAGACTGAAAGCCTGGCACAAACATCTCTTACAAGCTCTGTTCTGACAGTTGTTGCAATGGGATTATGCCAGTGATCCTGAGCCAAATGTGAGTTTCAGATCATTTAAAGGTGAAAACAGCTACCTGAGTGAGACCACAAAGACACTCTTCTCTTCTCCTCCTCACTTTGTAAAACTCCAATCCTGCTTTTCTTCCACTCAGCGATTCTCTGGTCTTTGGATGTGTCCTGATGTGCATGGAATGAATAAAGCCGTTAATCTCTATTCGAGTCATTTCTTTTGACAGAGGGAGTAGTGATCATAAATTAAAGGTTTTCATCTTTGACTTTTAGGGTGAGCCTGGGAAAGACACATCTCAGGACGCTATATGAAGTGTTACAATGAGGCTGAGTTGGAAAGTGAGAAAGGTAGGAAGTATGATTCAGAGCCACTGAAGAACCAAGGGAAACTGGATTGAAACAACCACTTTCAGAAAGTGGGTTTGTATCCAGAGTCAGTCAGACTCAAAATGAGGACGCAGTCCTGTCTGCTTCCAGGTATGCCTTGAGTCTGGGAGTCCCCTGCTGCCCTCACTTCCGACTAGCTGGTTACAAGGCTGGGGGTCCTTGGAGAATTACTGACGTTTGATCCGCACTAGGACAACTCCCAGAATTCAGGGGAGTGCTATACATTTTACCCATGAACTGCACAGATTTGCTTATATGCAGATATTTTTTCAATAAATATGTGGTTGGCCCTCTGTGTCTGTGGGCTCTGCATCAATTAACCAAGCATAGGTCTTCTACTATGTTTATGATCTGTGGTTGGTTGAATCCATAGATGTGAAATCCAAGGATATGGAGGGTCAACTATGGGACTTGAACATCCGTAGGTTTTGATATTTATGGCAGGTCCTGTATCCAATTCCCCAGAGATACCAAGGGAGAACTATACTCACAGTTGCAGTTTTATTAGAATAGGGGGATACAAATCAGAACCGGCCAAAGGAAAAGATGCCTAGGGTAAAATCTGAGACTAGTAGGGTTCTGAATATGAAACTCCAAGGTCCTCAGCAACACAGCATTTTCCTGATATCAGTGTGTGGTAATACGCAGAGAATTTTCCACCCAGCAAGGTCAGTTAGCTCTGCTGTCCAGAGTTTTTACTGAAATTCATTATGTAGGCATGACTGACTGAGCAATTATCCATGTGACTGAACTTTGTTCTTCCCCAGGGGTCAGCTGATTTCATGTGACCCAAAACTCCCGCTCTAATCGCAGGGTTGGTCTCTCTGGTGCAGGCAGCTCCCACCCTAAGCCTACCGCCTGATTTATGGTCTCACCTGACATCATTTTGGCATGAACTACTGGGCGCCCATCACAGGTCATCTGGTGAGCATGCACGATTACATGTGTCTAAGGGATCCATCACCACCAACAAAGACACCTCTGTCACTCAGGAAATTCCAAGAGTTTAGAGGTTGCCTCTGCACAGTTGGGTCGAGGCCAGACTTCTCCTCGAGTAAGGTTCATTCTTCACAGTGTGCCTTGGCAGTGGGGGTTGCCCCAAGGTTCCTATACATATGGACTTGCCCGTTTGTGAAAGGGTGGGATGCAGAGGGAAGGGATGGCTGCTGGGACCACATTGCTGTCAAGAGACTCTTGTTCACTGGCCATGGCCCAGATCCACGTGCGCTGAGCTGCGCTCAACATGAACCCTGGTGGAGATGCCATTTGAGTGGAAATGAAAGTATTACGTGTATTTGGTAAAAATAGTCCAATCTGTGGGCTTGGCCTAGTTTTTATGATCAAGTAGGTCACCAGTGACTTGGAACCCATAATCTAAGTTTTCATCCTCATGCGGATGAAGACAGAAATACATAATGGTGTCTGAGTAAGAAACATTGTTAAAACTAACTCTCAAAACTCTCAGTCCTTTACAGTAAGGTTGAGAGAGGATGGGTTTGGAAAACTTGTCAGGTTGTCTCCAAATAATTAGCATTTGTGTTTTGATGTGCTCTGAGGTTTGCGTTTGCTTACTGAGACGCTCTGATTTAGCGAATGGTCAGCAGTCTTGTTCTGTTTTTCTTTAAAAGTGGGAACAGGCAGTTTGTCTTTGAGACTAATGCAAAGCAAGAGGCTAAGCTTGCTTTAGCCTCATTACCCTACTTGGTGATGGGGACCGAGTGACTTATGGGGTTTCAAAGAGCTTTTGTTCATGAGAGGTCAGTGCGGGGAACTCACAGTCACCCCGAATAGGAAAGCAAGTAGGCACTGCTTCCCTCAAATCACCTGGAGGCAAGGTAGGGCGCAGATGCATAGTGCTGAGCGTAGCAGGGTAAGGCCAGGAAGCTCTGGGCGTTGTGTGTCCGCTGTTCCTTCTCAGGACTTATAGCCAGAGAGATTGTAATACTAGATGATGAGTCTTCAGTTAATGAGGAACTGCTTTTAAACCATCTCTGGGATGGTTTAACACAATAAACCCTGTGTGTGGATTCAGAAGAGCCATTCAGAAGACTGTCTCACTTCCCAGCTGGTATCCTGCATCAATCCACTAGCTTTTCTAACTCTTTTCCCTCATCTCTAAAATGGGAATAAGCCTATCTACCTTACTTGGTTATTATTAGAATGAATGAACCCATGCGTATCAAATATCGAGCACACAGTTTCTACATGGTGGGTGTTCAGTAAGCATCTCTGCCTTGTCTCTCTGCTTCTTTTGACCCCAGCATGTCATGTTCTGAGATCTCTTGCTACTCAAAAGTTTCTGAGCAGCCTTTTTGACAGCCTCTTATATTCTGTATTTTCTCTAAAAATCTCATGCCGTCTTGCAAATCCAACTTTTGCTTAATTGCCTCCTCCTACCACTGCTTTTGGTAAGTTCTGTGTAACTCAGTTTGAAGTTTAACCCTGTTTGCCCCTTTTCAAGGGAACTGCACTTGGCGCTGGTTGTTGGGGTGGGGGGAAGCTGTTCCTGAAGAATTGTGCAATTTAGGAAAATTAAGTTTCAGACCAGCCGTGTGGCTTTGACAGCTTCAACTGCTCAGTACTTAGCAATAATGGAGAAAATGCCAGTAAAAATGACAAAACGACAGAGCCCTGACCTACCAGGTAATTGTATATTGAATATGTCTTGGCTCAAACGAGAGGATTTTGCTTAAATGAACTAAGGGCAAAACTGCATGTTGTAAGTCATACAAAACAAGACTGGTGCCCTGGATAATTAAAGATGCAAAAGAGCAGCTCAAGTTGTTTGAAAATGGAAAGTGAATATCACTGGCTTTAAATGGGTGAGCTGATGAGGATGGGAAGGGCAGACAGTTTCTGTTTAATGAATAGATTTCAGGCTTGTATTTGGGTACGAACAAAGACAGGCAGTCCTTCAAGCCTAGCACTATTTTTTATATTAGGGGGGGAAAGATGAGAGATGTTGGTTATCCAGAGCCCACAATGGCTCTTATCATCCTCCAGATGCACAGAGAGGGGTAAAGAAGGTAAAGAGTTTGAGGGCGATAAGTACAAAACCGCAGAGTGAATTTGTGCGGGAATGAGGATTAGAGCCGTTAAGTGCTCTAGTCCCTTGATCCTGCTAATCTTTGTTCTCTAATGTGAAAAATTCTTGGGCTTTGGGAGAGACTACCATAGGTTCTTATATGAAAGCAGGCTTGACTGTCACTGTGTAATCCCCACATATTTGAGCCCTATCTCTTCTCTAATCACAAAGAGGCAGCTGGGGAAGGTGGGCAGAGAGATCACCTCCCATTTCACAGCACGTTGTGTTTTTGTGTTGTAGCATCTTTAATTACTGAGAAGTAATTCACTGAATAGCACCCAAGCGGCTTGAAAGAGTTAATGCAGTTTCCAGAAGAGTCTAACCTTCTCCCCAGGAGTAGCTGAAGTGCAGAACAAATCTCTCTCAATAAATACTAAACAACAAGAATCAACTGATAAGGGTCAAACTCCACAAAACAAAATTGAACTAGTGGCCCATTTAATCCAGCACCTTTTCAATAAATCCTTTTTCAACATAAAAGTGCTGTTGGCTGGCGATTTCCACCAACTGATGACCATTCTTCCTCACTCCTTTGAGGTTGGTCAGTATTCATTTATTCCCTTTATTCATTTCATTCACCATTAATCCATTCATCCAGCCCCCATCCATTTATTCATCTTTCTTTTTCTTTGCTCTCACATTTTTTTAAAAAGTTTCCTTTATTTAGTTTTGCTTTGAAGAGAGACTTTTAATTTCAGAATAGATTTAGATTTACAGAAATGTGAAAATAGTACAGGGCTTCCACATCTCCATACCTAGTATTTTCCCTATAATTAACATTGTACTCTTACGTGGTATATTTGTCGCAAGTAATGATCAAATATCAATACATTGCTATTAACTAAAGTCCACATTGTATTCAGGTTTCCCTGTTTTTTTTTTTTTTTGGCCATACCACGGAGCATATGAGATCTTGGTGTCCTAACCAGGGATTGGACTGGTGTCCCCTGCACAGGAAGCACAGAGTCCTAACCACCGGACGGCCGGAGAAGTCCCTTGGTTTTTAACCTGCACCCTTTTTCCTGTCCCAGGATCCTATCCAGGATGCATGGCATTCTGTTTTCATGTTTCCTTAGGCTCCTCCATCCGTTTTACTGTGTCTACTATGCAAAGGTTTGTGATAAATAAGACATAGCCCTTCTCTATCTCCCTCATCAGAAGGAGATGGTGTGAGCTAAAAATCCATAGCACATTCTAAGAGAGGGTCAGTGGGCATCGTCTCTTCCAGAAGCCCTTATGGACCAACGTTGTCCTGCAGCTCCATGTGCTCCTCCATGAAGGATCCATTCAGTTCCAATTTTTGCCCAAACTAGGTTTTTCATAATTCGGCTTCATTTCCTGTGAATTTTTGGTACATTGTCATTGATGGGCAAATGGGAAATAAACAACATAACATTCCAAACATCTTCAGTGAACTAAGTCCTTGTTTCTGATAGCTCATTAAAATTTTGCAAACTAGGAGGACCAGTTGCCCTGGTTTGCCTCGGACTGTCCTGGGTTTGATCCCTGGGTTGGGAAGATCCCCTGGAGGAGGGCATGGGAACCCACTCCAGTATTCTTACCTGGAGAATCCCATGGACAGAGGAGTCTGGCGGGATACAGTCCATGGCGTCTCACAGAGTGGACCATGTCTGACACAACTTAGCATGTACCTATGTCCTGGTTTTTATGCTTAAAGACCTAGATCTTCAGAGAACACTTGTTCCTGGCCTCAGCCCAGAAAGTGCTGCATGCCTGAGGAACCCCCTCAGCTGCCTGGCCACTGGGACAAGAAGCCTCACGCCTTGGAAGCTGTCTTTCTAGGGCTCCTGCCCTACTTAGTTATAGAACCTCCGGCAGTACAGCAACTGTATGGAAAAATTACACAAGGTGAAGCGAGAGGGAAGGGTCTCTGAGATCACACCAGCTTTCTGTAGAATGGACGGCAGTGCAAGCCTGCTAAGTCATGTCAGTCGTGTCCAACTCTGTGCAACCCCGTGGACTGCAGCCTGCCAGCCTCCTGCGTCCATGGGATTCTCCAGGCAAGAGTACTGGAGAGGGGTGCCATTGTCCTCCTCCAGGGGATCTTCCTGACCCAGGGATCCAACCTGCATCTCTTGTCTCCTCATTGGCAGGCGGGTTCTTAACCTCTAGCACCACCTGGGGAGCCCTGAGGAGGTAGAGGTCTTGGCAATATCTTTGCAGGAGCCCGGAGAGGTAACCGATGGGACAGAAATGCAAACATAGGACTGAGCGTCTGCAAAGCCCCCTCTTCCGGCAACTGTTAGGGGTGGAGTCCTGGCGCCGGGGTCCAGGGATATGAGGTGGGTGGCTGGAAGACCTACCACCCCTTAGAGATGACTTGGGTTGGCTGTTTAACCTCTCCGTGCTTCAGTGGCTTCACCTGTAAAATGAGTCAGTGCCTTTCCTATACACATCTCAGTGTTGTTGGACACAGTAGGCTAGTGTGTGAGAATCATTTGAAATCCAGGTCTGCAAATGTGACTGACTTCCGTTATCCGGTAGCAATGTGACGTGAATAACAAAGCAAATCTGCAAGTGCGTGGTGCACGGCTGTAATTTGTGGACACTCCTGGCTGTGATGAAAGGCCGACTGGTCATCACAAGCAACGCCTTCCTGGGACACAGCCAGGGACCATCTCTTGTACAGAGCTGAATTGTGTGAATGACACTAGAACAACCTGATCATTATTTTTCGTGACATTTGCCCAAGTCAGCCACAGACCACAGACAGCATGAGCTGAATTTTGAAAACTGTACCGAAATTTAACATCCATCTTTTTGCTTTTTTTTTTTTTTGGTGTTTTTGTTTGTTTGAGGAGCATGATGTTGCGTTTCTATTTTGTTCTCTTTCTGCAAAATCACAGGGAAACTCTCAGTTCTGATACCTTTCTACTCTTACAGCCCTTTTGAAATCTAAGAATATAAAATACTTTTTGGATAGAACATAATATACTACCTTTCGCAGAAAATCTATGGCATGCCTTCCCACGACTTCCTCCCCCAGCAAACACTCGGTTACACTGGAATGTGTTTGCACCAAAGGAAATTACTGACCCCATGATCTGAACAACAAAATGTTCTCAAAATATATTGCCTCATCTGTTAGGTTTGATTAAACCATTTATCAGCAAAAAATAAAAATTGCTTTTCTTTGTTTAGCATGTCTGGAGATTCAGGAGTACTTTGTGGCATTCTTGTTATCTCAGCATTTGTAGGTGAACTGCATACTATTACTAGTTTACGATAATATGGAGGCAAGCTAAAATTAGGAGGAAGATTGTCTTATTCTGTTTGCACTGCTTGTCACGAGTGTGATTCTGACAGCATTGTTGGCTAGACTAGATCATCTCTAAGCATTCAGCTGTAATGTTTATTTATGTATTTACTTCTATTAACAAAATCATATCATCCTTCCTCCACTCTGCTATACAGGCATTGAATTCTTTTTCCAACCATGGAGATGAATGTATGGTGTGTGCTTTCTTACTTTAGCGAAATACTGGGCTAAAATTCAGCATGTGGCCGGACACTAAGCAGCAGAGATTTTCCCTGTCTAAAGCTCATTAATTCTGAAGGCCTCTGAATCGCTATCTTCATCTTTTTACCTCTATTCCCTACTCGTGGAGTTAGTTACTGCAGTGAATGTGAATGAGATGGTTGCACAGTTTGATCCTCTACAACTCTATCAAGGTTATGTGGTCCTCACATGTGTGGTCAATGTTGATAAGTTTCTAGATGAAGTTGCCTTAAGTGTAGGATGATTTGAGCAAATTGTTATTCAGCCCTCATAATAGACATAGTGCCTGAAGAGTGTATGAGACCAATGGTCCATTTTTAAAAATTGAAGTGTAGCTGATTTATAATGTAGGGTAAGTTTCAAGCGTATAGCAAAGTGATTCAGTTTCATATATATATATAATCTATACACATATACATAGATATTAATATACATTTTCTGATTCTTTTCCCTAATAGGTTATTACAGAATATTGAGCATATTTCCTTGTGCCCTCCTCTGTTCACAGAATTCTCCAGGCAAGAATACTGGAGTGAGTTGCCATTTCCATCTCCACAGGATCTTCCCAGCCCAGGGATGGAATGCATATCTCCTGCATTGCAGGCAGATTCTTTACCATCTGAGACACCTGGGAAGACAACGCCATGTTGAGAGAACCACAGTACTGAACACTTGTTGCTTCTGTTTGAAGTTTTTGAAGAGGCTCTATAGAAGAGTTTGTTAATATTCATTTATTTTTCTAGCATTTATTGAGCATCTACAGTGTGGTGGGTACTATGTACATCCTGGAGATGAGATCAAGAGACACAGTACCTGAAGGAGTTTAGTATCTAAAGGGCGCTAGACTTGCAAATAAACACCAAGACAACTGCCGTAATTGAGTGTCTAAACTGTGGAGACACCGTGGCTGTCGGAGAACCGTAGTCTGCCTGGGGTTGTCAGGGGAGTTTTCTTAATGAGGATAGAATTTGAGTTGAGATTTGAAGGTTGATGAAAAGTTAAGACAAATGGCAAAATAAAAATACTGCAAGGGTGTGTTTGGGGGAAAATGGACCAAAGTCTGCAGGCAAAAGAGAGCTTGGTTAGTTCCGTATTGCTGGGGTTAAAGTGTGTGTGTGTGTGTGTGTGTGTGTGTGTGTGTGTGTGTGTTGTGAGTATGGAAGGATTGTGTTTGGGGGAGGCTGTGGGCTGGGTGGGACAGCGGGAGTCAGAGTCAGGCTTATCGCAAAGGGCCTTGAATACTAAGCAATGGAACTTAGCTTATATTCTATACAAGAGCCTTTTTCTAAATCAGTGCAGAGGTTGCAACAAGCATGAGTGGGGAGGGAGCAACTGTGTATCTCCAGCAGTCTCGCTGGCATCTATTCTAAATGCATGGGCTTTCCAGGTGGTGCTGAAAGTAAAGACTCCACTTGCCAATGCAGGAGATTTAAGAGAGGCAGGTTCGATCCCTGAGTTGGCAAGATATCCTGGAGAAGGGCGTGGCGACCCACTTCAGTATTCTTCCCTGGAGAATCCCGTGGATAGAGGAGCCTGGTGGGCTATAGTCCCTGGGGTTGCAATGAGTTGGACATGACTTAGTGACTTAGCATGCACGCACCTCCCCTGAGCGACTATCAAAGCCCAGTGTGCCCCTGAGAATACATCAGATAGGAGTGGAAGAGCTCTTAGATGACCTGAGCAAGTCAGCAGCTGTGAACTGAACATTAACTGAGCAGGGACCTGGATCAGATTTCCATGCTCATTTTACTATCTAGCCTCAGAGAGGTAAGCGACTTCCTCCCAGGGTGAAGATCTATTGATGTTGGAGGCGGGATCTATTCAGATTGACAGTGAAGAGGGACAGGGTGGAGAAGGAGTCGGGTGCAGACCCAAGAGTGAGAAGCTGAGCACTGGGTGGTTGGAAGGAGAGAAACTGGCAAGTTTGAAGGGAAGGCAAAGGGCTCCCAAAAGGCTAGAGAAAATACAAGATGGTGGAAAGCCTCAGATTCCTGCTTAAAGAACCCAAGGAAGTTTCTAGAGACTTAACTGCAAAGTTCAGAAGGGAGTGGTGATGGGGCTGTAACATTACACAGCAATGACACTACCCTAGCCTGTGGAGTTTTTTCCTTTATCATCAACGTGAATCAGCCATGTACTGTTCCTAGTCGCTTAGTTGTGTCCGACTTTGCAACCCTAACGACTGCCGCCCGCGAGGCTCCTCCATTCATGGGGATTCTCCAGGCAAGAATACTGGTGTGGGTTGCCATGCCGTCCTCCAGGGGATCTTCCCAACCCAGGGATAGAACCCACGTCTCCCGAATTGTAGGTGGATTCTTTACCACCTGAGCCACCAGGGAACCCCATGCATTGGCCATAGGTATACATCCATCCTCTCCCTCTGGAACCTCCCTCCCACCTCCCACACGATCTCACCCCTCTAGGCTATCACAGGGCAGGTTTGAGCTCCCCTGTGTCATACAGTAAATTTCCTCTGGTTATCCAGTTTTACATATGATAATGTATACGTTTCAATGTACTCTCTCAATTCACCCCACCCTCTCTTGCACCTGTGGATGTTAAACTGAGTGATCTAGTTGAGGGATTGGGAACCCAGACCTATGGTAGGGGAATTCAGTGTACCATAGTTCTTGCTTTTTCTCCAAACAATGGCATCAGTTATTAGAAACTTGAGAATTCTCAAGGGTACAGACTGAGAAAGGCGCTGCTATGTAGACATGTCGCAACTCAGTTATTTCACTCACTTGGATGCACAGTCATTCATCATTCATGAGTGATGCTGCTACAAAATATACAGAGAAAGGTGCGCACTGCTATCTGTGAAATAGATAAGCAATAAGGACCTACTGCATAGCGCAGGGGACTATATTCTACGTCTTATAAAAACCTACAGTGGAAAAGAATCTGAAAAAATATATATGTGCATGTCTAGTCTTTGACCTTCCACGTCATAGAAGCTTATGAACAAGTTTCATCATGACCAAAACCAAACAAAATGGAACAGCATTAACGCTCAACATGTCAAAAGAATGGAGTAGTTGGGATGGTCAATATTTTAATGTATAACTGAATCACTTTACACATTAAACTAATACAACACTGTAAACCAACTGTATTTCAATACAAACAAATAAAATACGTACAGGATATGGCCACAAAAGGGGAAATATCTCACAGTTAAAAAAAAACCAAACCTGGCTGAGGAGGACTGCAACTTCTTGTCCCCTGGGCTTTATCTTAGCCCTTTTTCACATGGATTCCTTAATTCAGAAATGACTCTAACCCAGGAGGTTTGTGATCTTTTTTTTTTTTTTGCCACTTTATTTGTTTAATTGAAGGACAATTGCTTTACAGAATTTTGTGGTTTTTCTGTCAAACGTCAACAAGAGTCAGCCATAGGTACACCCACGTGCCCTTTGTCAACAAACTTACTCTTCATTGCTCTACTATTTTGACAAAGCTGGCTCTCACTGTGGCCTTCAGCTTTTAATCCTTGCCCCACACTTCAGCTTGACACACTCTAGAAACTTCTCCTTTCGATTCCTTGATATTCTTGAGGCCTCCAATGCGCAAGGACCAGTACTAGGAGATACAACGTATCACTTATCACATGCCAGAAAGAGGAAAACATTTTCTTTCACACAGTTTACTGAGATTTTTTTAGTGTTTGGCACATGAAGAATATGGGTCCTGAAGTTTCCCTGGGGGTTAAAACATGTACTTCTTTGTTTGGTGTTTATATTAGTATTTTCCTTGGCCATGTTCTCTGCCTTAGACAGCGTCTGTGAAGAACTAACATCTTTTTACTTGACCTTTGCAATCATGAAGACATGGCCAAATGCTTGGCTTAACTGCTCTGAGTTCTTGAAATCTTTGCCTAAAGATAAATGTGACAACGTAAGTGGAGGAGCCTGGGCTTCCCAGGTTGCTCAGTGGTCAAGAATCCACCCGTAATGCAAGAGGCGCAGAAGACACAGGTTTGATCCCTGGGTTGGGAAGATCCTCTGGATGAGGCAATGGCAAACAAACCCCTCCAGTATTCGTGCCCGGGAAATCGCATGGACAGAGGAGCCTGGCAGGCTACAGTCCATGGGGTCACAAAGAGCCGGACACGAGTCTGCACTCACGCAGGTAGAAGAGCCGTCTTTCCCTGACTGTGTCATAGGAGCTTATGGGCAGGCTTCTTCATTATAATCCAAAACAAAACAGAACAGAACATCATTAATGCTGATAACCTGTTAGAAGAATGGAATAATTGAATTGCCAATATTTTAATTGCATTTTGCCATTTATATTTTGAAAGGAGGCAAGCAATACTCTGTTGCACTTCACTGCTTTTTTTTTTCATCTTTTACTTTACAGTATTCATCATCTTTTTTTTTTTTTAAATCTCTCTCACTTGTTTTGATTTACTTTCTGAAAAACAATCTGGCTGTAGAGCTTTGATTAGAGGTGAGGCATGCTTTAAATGCTGAGACAAGATATTAGAGCGCAAGATGATGCCTGAAACCACGCTTTTAACGTTTAATTTCAGCACTGTCCAGAACAACTCTAAGACTGGGGAAAGGTGAGTAATAGATTTGACAGCTGTACTCTAAAATGGACCTTATTAGCGAGACATAAATTATAAGCAGGCTTTTCCTATCAGCACCCCGCACAGTTAGTGATAAGCAGTCAATGAGATTTATATACCCTTAGCATTTTTATAATGAGTCTGTTGCTTTGATGACAGTTTACTGTCAAACATTATGCTTGGAAATTTATAGCATTTGATTCAAACGAATAGACAGTTTAGCTTCATTGCAGTCTGTTCTGATTTCCCCTTTGCATGAGGCGCCCACTTTTGCTTCTCTCTTTTTCTTTTCTTTTTTTCCTTCCTTAGACTAAGCTCTCAAACCCTTCCCTGGAAATGAAGTGGGCACACATTGACCAACTGAGAGTGTGTGTTAACTTCAGGCGATAGGTTTCAGTGGATTGCAAGAACAGGCAAGAGGAGTCTAAAGAGAAGGCATGTAACATTACAGATTCACAGATGCACCAGGATGCTGCAGGGAGGTTGTGAAGTGTGGTCAAAAGACACTGGGTGGAGAGAAGGACCTTTAAGTCTGAGAGGGGAGTGGCTGATGCACACTCTTGGAGGGGAGATATATCATTTCTTCCTGGGAAGCGTCGGGTGCCCGAGCATCTGTGCCTGGCGCTGCCTGCAGCCCGCGGGACAGGTGCCCAGTAAAGGCTGCTGACAGATTGACTTCAGCTGGAGAGGGCCACCGACACCACCCAGAGGGGCAATCTGCAGAGCCCCGCTGCCCCCGCAGGGCCAGTTCACCGCGTAGGTCACGTGGATACAGCTGTTGCATCTGCTGGCTGTCCCTGCACAGCAGGGCATGTGACTTCAAGTAGCAGGTGGCTGGTTTTCAGGAAATATAACTGCCGCTTGGAAAATGTGGTCTTTCAGATGAACACAGGTGTCTTCCAAAGGTGGTGTTCCTTGAATAATATTTATGCAGCATCTTCACAACAGCTCAGATGGGCCCAAAGCATTCCTCTCTCTTACATCCTAGGCTCTCTGTCCTGGTTCAGACCCTTTCCATCCACTTCATCTTCCCAAGAGGGCTTCCCTGGTGGTTCAGACTGTAAAGAATCTGCCTGCATTGTGGGAGACCTGGGTTCAATCCCTGGGTTGGGAAGATGCCCTGGAGAAGGAAATGGCAACTCACTGCAGTATTCTTGCCTGAGAATTCCACAGACAGAGGAAGCTGGAGAGCTACAGTCAGTGCGGTTGCAGAGTCAGATATGACCGAGCAACTCACACACACATGCACACACACACACACACACCCCTCCCCAAGAACCAAGTGACCTCTGACTGAACACACGTGTGTTTGAGGCCCGAGATGGCTGCCATCTGCTGCCCGCCTATTCTTGATCTGACCAACTTTGCATCTCAACTTGAACATCTTGGACCTAGAATTCCCTGGGCCTGGACTTTTGGACTCCGTATCGAATTATTACCTTGCTTTTTGAGTCCTGCCTTTCCTGAAGGAAATCGGAGTTGGCTTATCTCTTTGCTTCTTCATAGATCATACAGTTTCTGGTCAGAACCCCTCTAGAGTTTCAATCTCAGACTGTGCTTGTGGCTGTTTCACTGGTCATTAACCCCAGGGCCCCAGCAAGGACCCGGGTTGATGTTTAGACACATGCCAGTATTTTTAGGAAGATAAAATTTTGCTTTCATAAAAATAAAAAATGAAACTTTAAAATTTATTTTTATGACAACAAACATAATTTTTTATGGTTAATAATTTTGGGAGAGAACTAGCCTAAAATTCCTTCCTGACATAAATCATAAAGATATATATTTTCTTTTAAAATTAAAAAAAATTTGCTTTTCTATTTCAATGTTTAGTCTAATGAATCCAGTTTTTTTGCATGTATTAATTAGGACCCCAATTTCCTTTTTTTCCTCTGATGTGGCTAACCCAGTGTTGATCAGTTCAGTTCAGTTCAGTCACTCAGTCGTGTCTGACTCTTTGAGACCCCATGAATCGCAGCACGCCAGGCCTCCCTGTCCATCACCAACTCCCGGAGTTCACTCAGACTCACATCCATCGAGTCAGTGATGCCATCCAGCCATCTCATCCTCTGTCGTCTCCTTCTCCTCCTGCCCCCAATCCCTCCCAGGATCAGAGTCTTTTCCAATGAGTCAACTCTTCGCATGAGGTGGGCAAAGTACTGGAGTTTCAGCTTCAGCATCATTCCCTCCAAAGAAATCTCAGGGCTGATCTCCTTCAGAATGGACTGGTTGGATCTCCTTGCAGTCCAAGGGAGTGTTGATAGACACATGCTATTTTAATAATGATTTCAATTATAGTAACATCACTGCTTATTTAGGCCAGACTCTGAGCTAGGCAGATTTGGGGCTCCAAAATCACTGTGGATGGTGACTGCAGCCATGAAATGAAAAGACGTTTACTCCTTGTAAGAAAAGTTATGACCAACCTAGATAGCATATTAAAAAGCAGAGACATTACTTTGCCAACAAAGGTCCAACTAGTCAAGGCTATGGTTTTTCCAGTGGTCATGTATGGATGTGAGAGTTGGACTATAAAGAAAGGTGAGCACAGAAGAATTGATGCTTTGGAACTGTGGTGTTGGAGAAGACTTTTGAGAGTTCCTTGGACTGCAAGGAGATTCAACCAGTCCATCCTAAAGGAGATCAGTCCTGAGTGTTCACTGGAAGGACTGATGTTGAAGCTGAAACTTTGGCCACCTGTTACAAAGAGCTGACTCATTGGAAAAGACCCTGATGCTGGGAAAGATTGAAGGCAGGAGGAGAAGGGAACGACAGAGGAGGAGATGGTTGGATGGCATCACTGACTCGATGGACGTGAGTTTGAGTAAACTCTGGGAGGTGGTGATGGACAGGGAGGCCTGGTGTGCTGCAGTCCATGGGATTGCAAAGAGTTGGACACGACTGAGTGACTGAACCAACCGAACCAACTGAGCTAGGTATGTTACATATGTTATTGTTTAATGTGTACCAAAGCTTTGTGAGGTAGTATTATTATCCACATTTTATCAATAATGGAACTGAGTCCCTGATGTGTCAGAGCACGTATTTAAATGCAAAGTTCAATATTCTTTTAGGAACATTAGACCCATCAGTGGGAGCTGATATAATTCAGAAAAACAAGGAACTCTGATGTCTCATCCCTCCCCCCATTCCGTCTTGCTGTCTTGTTTTGAAGTCTCAGCTGACAAATGCATCTTTCTCTTTCATTGGGACACCAGTTCATGCGATTATTCTTGCCTCCAACTTGATTGATGACAAGAGTTACATTTAAATAATGCCTCATTTAGGAAAGAAAGGGAGAGCGAGCTTTGGAATTCTCCAAGGCCTGAGTCAGGTGAAGCAGTACACTTGATGCCAGGCTGAGAGGGCTATCCTTAAGGAACAAGGAAGCTGGGAGTTTTGATGTATTCACAGGAAAAGCGGCAGTGTGCCTCCTGTTAGGAAGAAGGGAGCTGACAGAAGCAGTCTCCACACTTAAACTAGAGCACCATGGTGAGGGCGGGCGTTGAGTGGTTGTCAGGCAGAATTATGAAAGCAAGGGAGTGCCATGGTGACAACTTGGGAAGACATGAAAGGGTCTTCAAAGGGTCATGGGCAGAGGGCACCATTTCCCCAGTATGCCCCAGAGGTCGTGTAGCTGAAGGCGCACATCCCCAGTGACTGTGTGGGATGCAGAGCAGAGGGCTCGGAGCCAACAAGTGAGAGGCACATATTCTGTCATTGAGAAGCTTAGACGCAGGCGAGATGTGTGATCAAGTGGTTATTGTTCAGACTGGGCTAGAAAATCCTTTCTAGCCTAGGACCAGTATTCCTGTAATATAGCACAATGTGCGTGTCTGCCAGTGTTTGGGGTTTTTTAAATCCAAAATTACCAAAGTCGCTGACACTTTCTTTATAGAAGATGAAAAATAATGCATTGGTTTTCAAATGCTTTTTCATAAACATATACGTGCATCTCATATAGCCTTTCTCCAAGGTTTCAAAAAATAAACTTTTCCTGAGAAACTAGGAGAGGGTACATGGAATGGGTTCTCAATAAAAATATTAATATTCACATTAGAGCTAAAGCTCACTAATTTGCATTAATAACTGGGAAAAGTATTGCAAATTGCCAAAGTAGTGAGAAAGCCAACAACCAGGGATCCAAAGAAACCTAAAGATAGCACCAGAAAATGAACCTTTCCCCATAACTTCATTAGTGCTATTGAATTTTAACTACTAAGGGTAATTTCTCATCTCTGGTTTGTCTATCTTGTAAATCTCTGTGCATTTAAAAAAGCAGTATTGGGATTATTAAATAGAATTCATTTTTTTTTTTACATATGGTTTTGGTTAAGAAATGCATATAAAGCAAATAAAACAAAACCCTTAGAAAAAAAGAAATGAGATTTGTCTAAAAGAGTTTTGTTTTTTAATCATTGTTTTCAATTTTAGTGCAATACCTAACTGGATTCATTTCCCCTTTTAGTTATCAACCGGGATATACAAAAGCTTAACAAAAATATTGCACAAAGACTCATAAGCATCAGTGACATCTCTCAACTAATCAAGGGTCTTATTTGCGAAAGAGGAAATTTTCCAAAGCACTGTTACATGAAAATGGAAACTGAAGTGGGAGTGAGGAGAGGAGCGGCCATTTGTTTGAGGCGACAGCTGCAGAAGGGACCTGATGGATAGCACCTAAGACCAGTTAGAACCTTAACCACTGATACACTGCGAATTTCCCTTACTTTTAAACACTCACTTTCACATCTGATTTTGTATCCGAAGTTTTGTATTCTTTTTCTTAACTGTAAAAATTTCTGCCCTCATGATATCTGAGTTTTCCCTGGAAGTTTGAGCCAAGAGGGTTACCAAGGAGGGTTAGTGGAGGGTCAAGAGAGTAGAATGAGATAGGATCTGAGAATGTGAATGTCTAGAGAGGAAGAAGGCTCTGTAAAGCATCGAAGGAATGAAATTTGGCTTCAGAGAGCTCTGAGGATGCAAGACTTGTTCTCATCCTCCCCATCTCTCTTCCCTCTGCAGAGTTCTCCTCTCCTGGGAGGCAAGAGGGTCTCTACCTTGCCTTCCCCTAGCTAAAGATCAGAGCTTTACCTGCCTGGATCTTATGGGGGATGAGCAGAAAATGGGAGTCGAATTAATCATGTCCCAATTTGTACTGGTTTGGTAACAGATGCTCAGAACCACATGCGACAAAGAGTTTTGAAAATAACCCCCATCTTGTTTCACTGCTTAGTCTTGTGTCTCTTACTATGCAATGGTGAAGGACGAGGAAGCCTGGCAGGCTGCAGTCCGTGGGGTTGCAAAGAGTCAGACAAAACTGAGTGACTGAACAATGTTGGTTAAGCTTGGTTTTCTTACCTCACTCAGAAAGTCAAGTAAGGATGTATACACCAGGTGCAGTTAGTCAACTGTGACTCGATCTGGAATTGCACAGGCTTGGCCAACTCTGTGAAATACAGAGGGTGACAGAGCAGATGTTGGGAAACACTAGATCTGGAGAACGTAGGCTAGGGTCTGCTCCCGTCCCCTGGCAACCTCTAGACTTCAACAGTAGGTTAGTAGGTTTAGAGAGTGCTCTCTCTCCTCAGGGATTATAAAGCAGGAGACTGACTCTGGCAAATGAGGCTAGGCTGAGGACCAGGAAGTCGAGAGAAGAGTCTACCAGATGTAACTACTCATCACGTGGTTGTTCAGTCACTCAGTCATGTCCCACTCTTTGTGACCCCATGGACTGCACCACACCAGGCTTCCCTGTCCTTCACTTTTCCCGGAGCTTGCTCAAACTCATGTCCATCGAGTCAGTGATGACATCCAACCATCTCATCCTCTGTTGTCCCCTTCTCCTCCTGTCTTCAGTCTTTGCCAGCATCAGGGTCTTTGCCAAGGAGTCAGTTTTTCACATCAGGTGGCCAAAGTATTGGAGCTTCAGCTTCAGCATCAGCCTGTCCACTGAGTATTCAGGGTTGATTTCCTTTACGATGGACGGGCTTGATCTCTTTGCAGTCCAAGGAGATCTGGAGGAGAATCTCAAGAGTCTTCTCCAGCACCACAGTTTGAAAGCATCGATTCTTTGGCACTGAGCCTCTTTATGGTCCAACTCTCACATCCACATGTGACTACTGGAAATACCATAGCTTTGACTATCTGGATGGACCTGTGGGCAGGGTAACATCTCTGCTTTTTAATACACTGTCTAAGTTGGTCATAGCTTTTCTTTCAAGGAGCAAGTGTCTTTTAATTTCATGGCTATAGTCACTGTCTGCCGTGATTTTGGAGCATATGACAGCTCTGGACCAGAAGGAAAATGTACATTCCAGGTGTAGAGGTTGGGAATGGAGGTTTTACATCACATATAAAGGTTTTCTATAAAATATCATGACACTATGTGATTTAGCCACAAAATGACACTATGATTTAGCCATACACTTCTGAAAGCTAAAACAGAACCAAGAAAGAGATGCAAATAATTATTATGTTTAAAGAACTTCTGATAGAAGAATTATTTGTGTTCATGGCTAATTTTAACTTTCAGTTCAGTTCAGTCGCTCAGTCGTGTCCGACTCTTTGCAACCCCGTGAACTGCAGCACTCCAGGCCTCCCTGTCCGTCACCAACTCCCAGAGTCCACCCAAACCCATGTCCATTGAGTTGGTGATGCCATCCAACCATTTTAACTTTACCTACACCTTAAAATGCACCATTCTTGACAATATTATGGAGACTATATTCTCTGAAGAAAATACGAATATGAATAATACTTTTCAAGGGAAATGGGCTGTTTTTAAATAAAATAAATACGTAGAAAAGGAAATGAAGACTTTTTTGCTCATGATTATGGAAGCCAAATTGTATGAGTTGTTATTTACTTTATAGCTCCAAGTATTTGAAGTGTTGAGCTTGTTGGCAATGTCTTATGATTGCCTTCTCTCCTTCTACAGCTTTGATAACTTCCTTGGGCTGTTTCCCTGGAGACCATGAAGGTAATGGTCAGAACAGGTGCACTTAGTCTTCATCACTCTTACAAGGATGCAGTTGGTGTGAGTGGGTAAAAACTTCTTGTAATGAAATCCCATTCCAATTACCACCGTGTAGAACTTAAAGCATCAGCAGAATACGGTGGGAACACTTCAGCACCTGCTTTTTTTTTCACCCAGCTCAGATATTATTACTTTTTAAACTTTTGTCTGCAGGAATCCATCAATGTCCTTTTTCAAACTCTCTAAAACACTCTCCAAAGAGGATTCAGAGATAGGTAATTTTCTCTTATCTGAGTTTTCATGGAATTTTAGTTCAAGTTTTATTGTATTTTTAAGAGCCCTCTAGATGCCCATAGAGAGAGTCGAGTTAAGATACACATGCTACAATGCATTCATAACCTTAACATATTCTTTTCAAAGAATAATAGGAGTAATCATTCCTTTGTTCAGAAGAGAGGCAGCCCGGGCTCTTCTCAATACCTCTAAAGGTTTGGGGAAGAAATGCCCTTAGCTTGTTACATGGTGTTTTAACAAAAGTCATTGTAAGTGTTTATAATATGCATTAACGAATAGACACGGTGAATTTTCTATGATGTTGACAATAGAACATCAGTTTTTAAAATTAGTCTGGAAAATTTAAATGGGAAGACAATGAAAACAGTGACAGACTTTATTTTCTTGGGCTCCACAATCACTGTGAATGGTGACTGCAGCCATGAAATTAAAAGATGCTTGCTCCTCGGAAGAAAAGCCATGATAAACCTAGACAGTATATTATAAAGCAGAGACATTACTTTGCCTACAAATGTCCATATGGTCAAAGCTATGGTTTTTCTAGTAGTCAGGTACAGATGTGAGAGCTGAACAATGTAAAAGGTTGAGCGCTAAAGAATTGATGCCTTCGAACTGTGGTGTTGGAGAAGACTCTTGAGGGTCCCTTGGACTGCAAGGAGATCCAACCAGTCAGCCCTAAAGGAAATCCACCCTGATTATTCATTGGAAGGACTGATGCTGAAGCTGCAGCTCCAATACTTTGGCCACCTGATGGGAAAAACTGACTCATTGGAAAAGATCCTGATGCTGGGGAAAGATTGAAGGCGGGAGGAGAAGGGGACGACAGAGGATGAGATGGTTGGATGGCATCACTGACTCAATGAACAGGAGTTTGAGCAGACTCTGGGAGACAGTGAAGGACAGGGAAGCCTGGCGTGCTGCAGTCCATGGGGCTGCAAAGAGTTGGACACGACTTAGTGACTGAACAACAGCAAAATGCCTTGATTCTGTTAGGACAGTAGAAGGAAGGCTTTCTTTGTCTGTGTTGACTTGAAATGTCCTTTCATGAAGCAACACTCTGGCAATCCAGTCACAGACTGAAGGAGGGAAGAGACTAATATTTGTTTCCAGAAATGTTTGCTGACATTTAGCAACTGAAGTGTTTTTGTTTCTTTATGCTCTATAGTCATGTTTGAGAATCTTAAAGCCTGATACATCTTTCTCTTGTTTCTTCATTTTTCCCTTCTCATTTCCAGAATGGTTTTAAAATAAAGGCAAGAATGGTTTCTCTGTAGTTCTATTTCATTGAAATGCTTTGTTCAGCTTCCGTCTTCAACGTCTCCTCTCTCTCAACAGCTTTTCTAGAGAGCAATGACTGAGAATTTGTGACAGTGAACAACGGATGGAAAGTTCATCTGCACTTACTGTTTCCTTGATCATGAAATTTCCAAATTGAAAATAATTACCCTAATAAGGGTATTTCTTACTAGGTAAGAGAGACTTAAGGGAATCCTTAACTATCATGTTGAAAATTGTTTCCTACATTTTGTTTTTCACACGGTTCACGCACTGGAGATGAATTCTACCAAGTGAAGGCACGATGTAGAATTTTGGCGTAGATGCTACCGTCAACATAGATTCATCTAGTTTGCTTATGTGAATGCCATCTGCTTATAGGCAAGTTCACCTGCATAAAATCTAGAACAAACATTTAGGGCCATTTAAACTCAATCCATGAATCAAAATGTTGTTTCAGTTCAGGTCAGTCGCTCAGTCGTGTCCGACTCTGCGACCGCATGAATCGCAGCATGCCAGGCCTCCCTGTCCATCACCAACCCCCAGAGTTCACCCAGACTCATGTCCATTGAGTCGGTGATGCCATCCAGCCATCTCATCCTCTGTCGTCCCCTTCTCCCCCTGCCCTTAATCTTTCCCAGCATCAGGGTCTTTTCCAATGAGTCAGTTCTTTACATCAGGTGGCCAAAGTATTGGAGTTTCAGCTTCAACATCAGTCCTTCCAATGAACACCCAGGACTGATCTCCTTTAGAATGGACTGGGTGGATCTCCTTGCAGTCCAAGGGACTCTCAAGAGTCTTCTCCAACACCACAGTTCAAAAGCGTCAATTCTTCGGCGCTCAGCTTTCTTCACAGTCCAACTCTCACATCCATACATGACCACTGGAAAAACCATAGCCTTGACTAGATGGACCTTTGTTGGCAAAGTAATGTCTCTGTTTAAACACCTACAATAAAGAAGATCGGATGCTATCCTTTTTAAGGACATGAAGATACGTTCGGCTCTGTTCTGCTTTTAAGCAATTTGTAGCAATTATTGAAGACAAATGATTACAAGAGGCAGTAAGAAGATGTCAGTTTTGACAGTGTGAACTGCCAGAGGACAGAGAGCTCATGGTGGAGCTATGTTCAGAGAAGGCTTCCTCGGTTGCACTTGATAAATGAGGTATAAATAAGCTACAGTACCTCTGAGTAGAGGTATGTACAGGTCTGTAAGAGATACACACAGGGTAGAAGGGAGGGTTCATGCTGCAGGTGGAGAGGGCACACCATTAAAAACATCATATGCAGAATGTTGCAAAGAGTATCTGGGTTGAGTGGGAAGGGCAGTGAACAGGTCAGTCAACCTCGAGGAGAGAGAGCCCAGACAGGAGACCATGGAAAAATAGCCAATGAATTCATTTAAATGTTATTCAAATGAGGATTTTCAGCTGCGACTTTAGCTGCTGCTGATGCTAAGTCACTTCAGTCGTGTCCGACTCTGTGTGACCCCATAGACGGCAGCCCACCAGGCTCCCCCGTCCCTGGGATTCTCCAGGCAAGAACACTGGAGTGGGTTGCCATTTCCTTCTCCAATTCATGAAAGTAAAAAGTCAAAGTGAAGATGCTCAGTCGTGTCCGACTCTTCGCGACCCCATGGACTGCAGCCCACCAGGCTCCTCCATCCATGGGATTTTCCAGGCAAGAGTACTGGAGTGGGGTGCCATCGCCTTCTCCAGTGACTTTAGCAACTCAGGATAAATAAATTCCTGTCCTAGTGGAATTAACCCTGTTGTCTCAGCAATTGCTTCAAGTTTCTGTATCAAGACTAAACAGTCCCAGCTAATGGGCTTTATTTTGTTTGCCATGCTTTTGACAACAGCAGGGAAATGCATGTTTTCTTTTTAAGGTGTGTCTATCTATCAGCCAGTGTCAAGGTTCTCAGAGGGACCCCTCGGTGGAGGGGGAGCACGTGGCCTTACACGCGAGCCCCTCCATACACACCCACACATATGCAGGGCCGTTTGTCTGGATCCCTCCTACCCTGCATCTATGTGTATTTTGGAGAGAGTTTACATCGGGATTGCTGAACAGCCAGTGTATGGTAAATAGTCCTGGCTTCACCAGACCCAGGGGAAGGGTTTGCTTTGATCTGCATCTCCTCCTGTTATTTACAGGCATCTTTGATGATGAAAATAAATGGACCAACCATTCCGCAGTCTGCTCCTTTCTTACAAACGTGCGTGGTCTTTGATCACAGCTCTAGGCTATAATCTATAATTAACCTATATTCAGAAACTGTGCAAACCACCCAGGTTTTTTTTTTTTTTTTCTCTGTTGTTTTTTTCAGGTGAACTCTGTGAGCAGGTGTCACTGCTCATCACCAACTTTCCTAAGACCAAAGTCAAGAGCACACATTAAAATAATGCTCCAGTAATTGGTCTGCAGGGTTCCTAATTTATAGGTGGAACAATGGAGTATAATCTTGCCTTTCACAATGTACTCCTGAACAAAATTATTTAAAGTCATTTGTCTGGTAAGTCACTGAACATTTCATAACAAATCATCCTTTCTAGAAAATAATTCATTGGGAGACATATTGATGACAGGTTTGGATTTTAGAAAATGGTAATTTATAGGATCGGCTCCCTTGTCTTGATGACCTTCTCCAGACTGTACCAGTATTTTACTTATTCTTTCCTCTTCTTTGCCTTCCAACGTATCAGAGAATAATTCATATCTTTGCTAACCTTTGCAAATGATTTCCCCAAAGGTTTTCCTTCATCAATATCAGGGAAAACTAACCCATCGTCACCATCTTTTAAAAAGTAATTAGCCATGAATAATTGTTCCATCCTGACATCTGAATTAATTTTCTTTTTCTTTTATTTGAAGTGAGATCTATGAATTGTGACTATGCTAGAATGTTGTCACCCTTTTTTTTCTTTTTTTTTTAAAAAATTTAATTTTATTTTTAAATTTTTATTTTTACTGTATTTTACTTTGCAATACTGTATTGGTTTTGCCATACATTGACATGACTCCACCACGGGTGTACATGTGTTCCCAAACATGAACCCCCCCTCCCACCTCCCTCCCCATAGCATCTCTCTAGGTCATCCCCGTGCACCAGCCCCAAGCATGCTGTATCCTGCGTCGGACATAGACTGGCGATTCGATTCTTACGTGATAGTATACATGTTGCAAGACAGCAAAAAAGACACAGAGGTGTATAACGGACTTTTGGACTCAGAGGGAGAGGGAGAGGGTGGGATGATTTGGGAAAATGGCATTGTTGCCACCCTTTTATTTTTCTGTTTCTCACTCTGCTTTTCTGCGAAGGCTCTGGATTTGTTCTGCAGAGTTTAACACCAAGCTGCACATTCTCCTAGTTTTATTATATGTTCTGTTCCAAAGTATAAGGATGGATTTTCCTAACCAGCTTTATTAGATTCCACTCTGGAATATTTTACTTAATGGGTTATTTTCCTGACAGTTCCTATGCAACATTTATATGGGAAATGCGTGCTGCTTGATTAAAAATATTCCCATGGGATATTTTTTCCCCAGGATTTTTCTTGAAGTTACCTTCTGGCTGCATAAAAGTGAAACTCAAAAAATTCCCTTTTTATGGGATGTGAGCTGGTCACCCTGTAACAAACTCAAGACCCTTGAACACAGCCATGGAAGAGGGCCAGGACAGAGGATAAAGGAAAATTAAACAGACCCTGCCTGCTTAGCTCCTGTGTCTAACACTCAGCTGGGATTTAGTCTCTCTGCTCCACTAAAGAGCTACCCTGGAAAATTATTCAAGAACTTTGGCTGTTTCAGGCGCCAAGAGGTTAGTTATGGCTCTGCTTGCTGGTCTCCAGTAGTCACTGATTTGCTTCTGGGCATAATTCGAGGGATTAATTTTTATCTACAAGTCCCTGTAAGGTTGGGCCCTGGTTATCCTGGCAATAGCGTTTCTACTCACTCCAAAGGCAACTAAGATTCACAAGGGAGATTCCTTGATAGAATTATATATGACGAGCAGCCAGGGCTCTGTGCTTAAATAGGTAACCTTAATGTTGTGTGACTAGCATTGGCAGTAAACAGGTATTTTATGTTCTGCCAAGATTTTACTATCAGATACCCTCTCCTGTTAGCTTTTTAATGAGACAAGGTCTTTTCCCCGCCGTTTGCTATATTGGAGCCTTGCTTAGATTTATGTCTAATTCAGAAGCAGCTGTTCCCAGTGGCGTCCTGGTACTTAGAGCCTGAACCATGTCTGGAGTTAGCAATTTGAAAAGCCTTTGTAGCTCGGATACTGATCTTACATGATGCTGGTGGCTTGGTAAATACTCATGGAAGCAAACAGAAGTGAAAATAGTGCACAGCATTAGCAGAGTGCTGAAAGTCTGGGCTATGCCTCAAATTTAAAGCCAACTCAGCCATCAAACCACTCTCTTTCTTGGCAAAGGTCATCTCTCTCTGTTTCAATTTCCTAAGTTAGAATATAGGGATTATACAGTTTTCTAATCTTTAGCTTCTATGGGGAATGACAACAATTACTCATTGGAAGTGAGGTTACAATTAGAAAGTTTGCAACCAGAACACTAAAGAAAGTAATACTAATTAAAACCATATATACAGAAGAGGCTCTATTTTATAGTAATCTGCAAATCTCCTCAATAATACAAATGCAGCTGAATTTGACCTTTTGCTGTTTTGGTCACCTGGTTAAATGAGGTCTACTTTTCACTGTCCTGACAACTTTTAAGAAAATGAAACAAAATATGGATCTAACAAACGACGCTGGAAGAAGAAAATTTCACAAACTCTTTGCCTTGTCTGGGAGTTTCTAGGCCAATGGCCCTAACTTGTTACCTTCTGAAAAAAATTTTGGCCACCTGGTTAGAAGAGCCGACCCTTTGGAAAAGATCCTGAGGCTGGGAAAGATTGAAGCCAACAGAAGTGGGCAGCAGATGATGAGATGGTTAGATGGCATCACTGACTCAACGGACATGAATCTGAGCAAACTCCAGGAGATAGTGAGGGACAGGGGAGCCTGGTATGCTGCAGCCCACGAGGTCACAAAAAGTCGGACACAACCTAGCAACTCAACAACAACAACAATCAGAAAGAAAGGAGAAATAAAGAGAAAGCTGACATGTAGCTTCTTGATCTAAAAAAAGTGATTTTTTTTTCTTTTGACCAAATCTGATGCTAGGAGATCACCACCACACAGCCCCTGTGCTTGCCTGAACCTTGGCACTCCCCGAGCTATCTGCGAGGACTGATTTGCTGATGCGGCAAGTAATCGGCGAGGGGTAACCACCTGCGAGGGCAGGCACAGGACTGTAGAAGCAGATAGACAGGACCCTCACTCTCACAGGTCTCAGACTCCTCAGGAGGAGACCAACAAAATGCAGTAACACGAAAAACGAAAACGGGGGTCTACTCTAAGGCGGGGGAGAGCGCCCATGAGGTGCCGAGGGAGATAATGGTGCGTCTCTTCTTCCTAGGATATTTGCTCCGAGGAGGGGGATACTTTAGATGATGCTTAAAAACCAGAGAGGATCCTCCCTGTGGAAGTTGCTGGCAACGTGACTCAGGCAGGAGAAAGCGCCTGCGAGAAAGCCTGAGGCCAGAATGAAGAGGGCCTGGATCTGCAGGGTAGGGCATCCGAGAGGAGCCAGCTTGCTGAAAAGGATTCTGGGATCATCCCAAGGGCGGCGGAAGCCTCTGAAGAGCTCTAAGTGGAGGGCTAGCACGAGCTGACCCTCTCTTCACATTTTGCTGCTTCGCGGAGGATGGGCCAAGGTTTCCGCCTCTTGAGGATCTCTTACCTATGCTCTCTGCTCTCCACGGCCAAGGTCACCTCTCACCTCTCCAACCCAACAGCCTCTCGACTAGCCTCTCCAGTCCAGCCTTCCTCTGTTTAATCTGCTCTCCACGCTGCAGTCGGAGCCATCCCTACGCAGCGCAGACTTGGTGTTGCTCCCTTCCAGCTTAGACACCTGTGGCGGCTGCCTGATGCTCACGGGAAGAAGACCACACCTTCCCCTGACTGATGCCTGCACCAGCCCAGCCCCCGCTGCCGCCTGGGGAAGGAGAGCTGAGCCCTCCCTCCCGCCTATTTGGGCTCCAGCCACCCAAGCGCTTCTGCCCGTTTCCTGAATGTGTGATCACGTGGCTCCCTGCCCCAGGGCCTTTGCACATTCTGTCACCCTAAACATCTATTCCCCCACCTTTACAACTGCTAGTTCCCCTAGTTCTGGGGTTCTTTAACGTGCATCAGAATCAGCCGCTCCATTTCTGAAATGGGAAAAGAATGCATATCTCTCTAGGGACATAGTGAGAAGTGTGTAGCCAATTCCTAAAAAGTAGAAAAAAAAAAAAAAGTTCCTAAAGTCCACACCTCCTACCTCTGTTGCCATCAGAAGTCTGGAGCTGGGATCTTGTAGTCAGGCAGTGAGTAGCATCTAAGCATGTGATGGGGCTTCCCTGGTGGCTCAGATGGTAAAGAGTCTGCCTGCGGTGCAGGAGACCTGGGTTGGATCTGTATGTCAGGAAGATCCCCTGGAGAAGGGAATGGCAATCCACTCCAGTATTCTTGCCTGGAGAATTCCATGGACAGAGGAGCCTGGCAGGCTACAGTCCTTGGCATCACAGAGTCGGACATGACTGAGTGACTACGATTCTGGAATTGTTCAGTCGCCAAGTCGTGTCCGACTCTTCGAGACCCCAAGGACTGTAGCACGCCAAGTTTCCCTGTCCCCACGATCTCCTGGAGTTTGTCCAAGTTCGTGTCCGCTGAATTCGTGATGCATCCAGTCTCAGCTCAAAACAGGGAAAAGGCTGCGTGCCCTTGGAGGAGAAGGCTGGCCCGGAACTCGGTGCTGTGAATTACGCCTCTCACTAGCGCCATCTCTCTGTGAGTCACAGAATGGGCATCCCCAGCCCTGCGGAGGCTTCTCAAGTCTCTTCAGTCGTGCCCGACTCTGCGACCCTGCGGACTGTAGCCTACCAGGCTGCTCTGTCCTAGGATTCCCCAGGCAAGAATAGTGGACTGGGTTGCCGTGCCCTCCTCCAGGGGATCACATCTTCCCGATCCAGGGATCAAACCCACCTCTCCTGTATTGCAGGCGGATTCTCTATCGCTGAGCCACCACCTACCTAGTAACTATGAGGATTCAGAGGTAAAACGTAAGTTCTGTGAGCAGTGTCTGACACAGTATTCAGGGATGCTATTAATTTTTCATTATTCTGTTTTCTATCTCTTGTATGCGGCTCATTCAAAGAACTCAAATGACTCTAAAGAGTGGACTCCCGTTTACCTTAATCTGTGAGGGTACAGCATGGAAAGACTGGGGCATCTCCAGAAGCACAGGTGAACCACTGGGATGTCCGGGTGACTGAAGTCGGGCCTGGGCATCAGGTCTGTTTGCGGTGTGTGGACCGCAGACTCCCAGGCTAGAATCCAGGCCCTGGGCTTGACCCCCTACCTGGCTTTGAGAGAACTCACTCACCTCGGGAGAGGGTCATACACCCGATGGCCGTCGCCTTTCTCATCTCTGCGATTGTGCGCGTGCGCGTGTGCCATTTTTGTTCTGAGACCGCTGGGTTTTCCTTCCAGACTAAGTCCAGTTGTCACCGATTCCAGGCAGCTTTCCGCACAGTTGGGTAACTGACGCCCCATGTGCTTCCTACTGCAACCCAGACTTCCTTCTACTGGAAGACTGATGGCTATGGGTTACAACTGCCGAGGGTACCTTTCCATCACCCTCGCTAGACTGCAGCCAACTTGAGAGGAGCAATCCTTTGTGTTCCCACTGCTTAGGACAGGTTAGACATTTAAAATAAGCTCTGGGGAGTGTTCGGCTATATCAGAGCAGCTTTCTTCTGTGACCAGAGGGGTGGAGCCTCAGGAAGGATCAGTTATCCCTCTGGAGCAGGAACCCAGAACATCAGAAACTAATAGAGAAAGAGGATTTAGGGCAGAAAGATAAAACGTGAAGTTTCTTTACAATTTTGCTTAGAGTTAGGATGTTTTGAAGAACTTTATTGACACACATTTTGAAGGAGGTACTCGGAGGATTCCAGTGGTTGACTTCAACACACTTAATTATTACACTGAGTTCTTAACAGGTGCGCCTTTGTAGTTATTTGCGGAAAACTGCTTATGGGACCTTCTTGACAGACCCTCTTCCCATAACTCACTCTTTACTTATGCAGCCTATGCCAATCAAGTTTATCCTTCAGACAGTGACAAACAAGGCAACCCCAGCAAAAAGGAACGCAGCTGGCAATGCAAGTGAAGCATTAACTCCCCGGTGTCTAGCTAGCAGAGCGGAGCATTCCCCCAGGCCCAAGAACTGAGAAGGAAGTTTGTCCTACAAACATATGCATCGGCAACCTCCCCTCTGATTGGCAGCTTGTCTCTGTATGGGAATACTGAACTTCTCTAAAGCTGTCACCCCAGTAGTGAAAATAGGTAGCCTCTGTGGAGAGGTAAGGTATAGAATAATGGACTATTCCATCAGCATCATACTGCAACCTGGGCTTGCTTCTTTTGGAAGCGTGATGGTTATGGGTTGTTAAGTGTAGAGTGTCCAGTTCTATCACCCATACTAGACTATAGCCAACTTCAGAGGCACCTGCCCTCCAGTGGCTGCTTAGCCATCTTTCTGCCTCCTTGAATGGGGTGCTCCTGAATTTTCTGGTCCCCCACGTTCCACGCACATGGCAGGCTTGCACTTTTCCACTCTCTTCCCAACAGCAGGCTTTGACCTGTGACTTGCTTTTGCCAATGGAATGTGGACAGAAGTGGAATGTGTGGCTTCCTTCTTTTTGCTTTGGTGAGGTGGGGAACTCCGCTCCCTTGGGGCCCTGACTGGATGCATCGGGCAGAGCCTTCACTGTTGGCTTACATCAGGCACAAGCGAGAAATAAACTTTGCGGTGTAAACTTGAGATTTGTGAGCCTACCCTTTCCTGACTGGCATACTGGAAAAGAGCAAAGTCATTCAGTCTGCAGATGTATATGTGAATCTATATTCTTTCCCGAAGCACAGCAAATTCTAAATTATTGTATTGGTGGTATGCTATCATCACAAAGATTCCCCCAATCAGAAAGACAAAAAAATTGTTAAGATTTTCAAATTTTTATTTCTGGTACATTTTCACTGCTTCATTAAACATCACCATATAAAGCTGTTAAGTGCTAATTATTTGTTAAAGTTATAATTATCACAATAACCATGACTAACGCACTAATAAGGATTCTGGGTTGCATCGCAGATGACTCAATTGGTAAATTTTGTGAGCAGGTGACAGAGGATGATTAAAAAGAAATCTAGGGCTCCGGTACCAGAAAGAGTGATTTGTTATCTTGTTTTGACAAGTGCAGTTTAGCTTTAATTGTAAGTGATAACAGTTCATAAGGGGAGTGGAAATGTTCTGGGATTCACTTGAGAAAGGTGATCCAAAGCACCTCCAGACTGCACACTGTTCTTAAGTCTGCTGAGGAATGAGGCATGACATCGCCAAGTTTCCATGGGAAAATGATTATGTTTGTAGATTGAGAGAGAATGAATTGGAATCATTCTATTGTATATGCTGCCCGACCGACACACAGATTTGCCTAATCAAGGACGTGGAATGCCGATAATTGAATGTCTTCTATTTTTCATTTTTCAGACAACTACTTGATAATTCAAGTTTCTTTTTCTCCCCCCAGCAAGAATCACTCACATGCCCTGTGTCCATTTATAGTCCTCCGTTATGCTTCGGTGGTAATCCAAGGTTTTCTCCCTGATTAGCTATGCAGTTTGTTCTAAACCAGTGCAAACTCCTACCTTCTCCTGGTCTTCTTGCTTCTTTTTCATGTGCGATATTGGGAGATTTTTTAACTTCTGGAAATGTGATGGCTATTGTTTGAAAACCTCTAGTTGAGCTGTTCCGGAAGCAAACCTGGGTCCACTTGCTGGCGAACAGTAAAGCCAATCCACTGATCCCAGGTTGTGGTGGAGGAGAGTGCAGTGTTTATAGCAAGGCACCCAGCAAGAGTCCAGGGAAGCTAGTGCTTGGAACACGCAAATTCCTTGATGGGTTTTAGGAAAGCAGTTTTTAAAAGCCAAGTGAGGGAAAGGCATCCGAGGGTGTGTGATTAGCTTGTGCACAATTCTCTGATTGGTTGATGGTAACAGGACAGCATCGCAGGGGTTAACATTATCCATCCTCAGGCAATAGGAGATCTGGGGACTATCTGCTTATGGTCAGCAAGTAGTTCATTTCTTCTATTTTCTGGTGGTTTTAGCACCTGCAAAGCACCTCAGAAAATGTGCATCAGATACTATAATCAGAGTTTGATCCCTGGGTTGGGAAGATCCCTTGGAGAAGGAAACGGCAACCCACTCCAATGTTCTTGCCTGGAAAATCCCATAAACAGAGGAGGCTGGCAGGATACAGTCCATGGAGTTGCAAGAGTTGGACACGACCTATCGATTAAAGCACCACTAGGTACTTCAGACAATGGCACCCCACTCCAGTACTCTTGCCTGGAAAATCCCATGGATGGAGGAGCCTGGTGGGCTGCAGTCCATGGGGTCGCTAAGAGTCGGACACGACTGAGCAACTTCACTTTCACTTTTCACTTTCATGCACCGGAGAAGGAAATGGCGACCCACTCCAGTGTTCTTGCCCGGAGAATCCCAGGGACGGGGGAGCCTAGTGGGCTGCCATCTTTGGGGTCACACAGAGTCGGACACGAGTGACTTAGCAAGTGACTTAGCAGCAGCAACAGCAGGTACTTCAGAGAGGCGCTAAAGCAGGGGATATGGGGAGGGATTTGTCCCCATAGGATCCTGCCTGGTTACAGAGCCTTTACAAAATGTAAATACCACCCCACCACAAACCTACCACCGTATGCCCAAGAAATTATCCTTATCTAGCCCAGGAAAAAAGAAAACATGCAAAATTAGAGACTGAAAACTGAATTATGCATTAACTATTTGACATCAAAACCTTTCTAAATGTCTTAAGGTACTTTTATTTAACCGTAGATTTTGTTTTCTTCCTTAAACATAATATCATCTATTTTTTTCCAATACAAGTAGACTTAATTATTATTACAATAACATAAACATTTGCATATAAATTATATATCAGGATGAAAGATACCCCAGAAAGCAATTGGATATAGTTTGCTACCTTCCCTCATTCTATTACTTTCAATTCAGGTGATACAATCTCTCTTTAAACTTCTCCCAGGATTACTTTGCATTACTCCTTATTTGTTCCTTGAAAAGCTTCTGCAGATGAAAGGTTATTTACTATAGCCCGTGCACTCGCTAAAACTTAATAGGAAAAATACTTGTAAGCGGCACAGTGGTATCTGTCAGAAAAGCAATAATTTGGTTTCAGAAAGCTGTCTGATCCTTTTTCTTTTCCTTAGGCTCTGCCAACTGATACAAAATTGCGTATTGGTGACTGAAATGGACAAAACGCAAATGTCTCCAGGAAAGGGGAGCTCAGAGGTTCTCAACTTTCTTTCTTCCTTTATGGATGCATCCATCTCAGGCTGGAGAGTCCCACCTCAGAAGTGTGTGTTGGGATCGGCCAGCATGTCAGCAATTCTGGGAGGTAGATGTGTGGTTTGAGTGGCTACAGAGGTCATTTTGACACAGCCTCGTGGTGAAAAGCAGGTGGCAGGGGGCCCTTCTCCCCCTTGAAAATCCTTGTTCTGGTTTTGATGGAGAAAATGTCATGCGTGGAGGTGGAAATTACTTAAACCCCTAAGTTCTCCTTAAACTGAAATATTTTAGGTGCATTTTGTCAAGTTATTGAGAATTTCAAATAACTTATTTTTTATAGCCATCTAAAACACACACAAAGCCATCACAAATATGAGTGTCAGGAAGGGACCTTTACTCTGTCAATCTTAAATAAGTGGAGCCCCATCCTCCTGCTGTGCAGAGCAACTTTCGAGGAAATGGCAACATAAAAGGGGCCTCCAGGGTTCTGATAAGGCTGTGGTAGTTCCTGATGGTTTCCAGGTGCCCTGTGTGCGCGGTCTGAGTGGTTTACCAGTTGCTCACTTGGTCCCTTTAGTTTCTGGATGTACTAAAGTAACAGCTAAGTCTGTGCATGAGCCTTTTCCAGTTGTTTGTTATTTTTTTAGAGATTTTTCTTTTGATATGTACCATTTTTTTTTAGTCTTGATTGAATTTGTTACAATATTGCCTCTGTTTTAAGTTTTTGATTTTTTGGTCTGTGAGGCATTTGGGATCTTAACCAGGAATCAAATTGGTACTCCCTGCGTTGGAAGGCAAAGTCTTAACCACTGAGCCACTGAGCCACCAGGGAAGTCCCTTTAGTGTTTCTTTTTTTGTTAATATTTGAATTATTCCTGCCTCCCTTCTCTAATACATCTTTCTCCCTCTCCCACAGCATTCCTGTCCCTAGTTATTTTAAGGCCTCAGTAGAAGATAGACTTTTACTGCCTCAGGACCTCTCAGCTCTATGATGTGTTCACGGCCTTCCAGCCCAACGTTTCCTGAGGCTTTTGCTTCCAACCTTGATTTGGGCCTTGTCTGTGCTCCTCCCCTTGCCTGGAATGTGCTTCTGGCTTCCTCTGCACCTGTGATCACCAGTGCATCCTGAGATGCTTCCTTTGCTTCCAGCCTTGATTTGGGCCTTGTCTGTGCTCCTCCCCATGTCTGGAATGTCCTTTTGGCTTCCTCTGCACCTGTGATCATCAGTGCGTCCTGAGAGGCTTCCCAGCCCAGGGGATGGCATCACCTCCGCCATGTTGCCTGAGATAAAAATACAGTAGGGGGCAGCCTTATTGCTTCTTTTCCCTCTTTCCACCACCGATCCACCAGCAACCTCTGTCAATTCTATCACCAAACACATTCCCCACCTTCTGAGGACTCCTACCATCTCCCCAGTGATGACTCTCTCCAAGTTACCACCTGCCCTGAATGACCACAGAGGATCCTTAACCACTCTTCCTATTTCCATCAATGACTCACAGGAGACATTTTCCAGTTAGCAGCCAACATGATCTTTGCAAAGTATCAATCGGATCATGCTATTATCATCTCCTGCTGAAACCTCCCTGGTGGCTTCTAATGGCTCTGTTTAGCTGGTCTTAGGTACCTGCTAACCTCCCTACAAGGAGGTCCAACCAGTCCATTCTGAAGGAGATCAACCCTGGGATTTCTTTGGAAGGAATGATGCTAAAGCGGAAACTCCAGTACTTTGGCCACCTCATGCGAAGAGGTGACTCATTGGAAAAGACTTTGATGCTGGGAGGGATTGGGGGCAGGAGGAGAAGGGGACGACCCAGGATGAGATGGCTGAATGGCATCACTGACTCAATGGACGCGAGTCTGAGTGAACTCCGGGAGTTGGTAATGGACAGGGAGGCCTGGCGTGCTGGGATTCATGGGGTCGCAAAGAGTCAGACACGACTGAGCAACTGAACTGAACTGAACTGAACCTCCCTACCTGCTTCTCTGGTTTGTTATGTTCCCGCTTCACAGGCCTTCCTTCTTTTCCTTAACCACGGAAACATCTTCTCCTCCAGGACTTGGCATTTGTGGTTCCATCTGCCTGGAATCTACTTAGCCTCGCATCTTTGCTTCTTAAAATTCAAGTCTAAGCTCAAATGTCATCACCTCAGAGAGGATGTGCTGAGTCACCATGCAGAAATAATCCCTCCTAACTAGTCTCTCTGTATCCTATTAGTGAGTTTTCTTTTCGCTGACATTCTTATCTATAATCATTTGCTTATTGTCAAGCTCCCCTACACACAAACAGGGATATTATTCCTATTAACCACTCTGTGGATCCCTTGTGCCCAGATCAAGGCCAGCCTATGAATACTGGCTGTCTGAGAGAAGATTTCTGAAGTGCTGCTTCCTTCATGAATGCCCAGGGTCTTTGCTCCTCTACGAGCATCTGTCCTGCATCTCTGAACTTGTTTCTCCTGTTACAGTTGAAGCTTTTCAAAGGCCTGGGCTCTATTCAGGCTTCCCAGCTGGCTCAGCTGGTAAAGAACCTGCCTGCCAATGCAGGAGATGTAAGAGCCACAGGTTTGATCCCTGGATCAGGACTATGCCCTTGCGGAAGGGGAGGCAGCCCACTCCAGTATTCTTGCCTGGAAAATTCCATGGACAGAGGAGCCAGGCAGGCTACAGTCCTTGGGGTTGCAAAGAGTCAGATACGACTGAGGTGACTTAGCACGTGCTCTATTCAACTTACTTTCCTGCAGAGTGCTTTTTGTGGGGTAGACCTTTAATATATATTCACTGGATTCAATTATACTCTTTTTGTTGTTAAAGGAAATGGAGTAAAAATTTTTAAGCGCACTTTGTAGTATCTGAGGGAAATAGGAAACAATTAGCAACAGCCTCCAACAGTTACTCCACAGTGTGTTCATTTTAAGATATTAATTCTCCAGCATGCCTTATTTCAGATTTTCCTATGCAAGAGCTCTCACTACAGAACCTGCTAACAGTTGATTGGTTCCAAAGGGGAGGAAGCAAGACTGGTAAAGAGATGAGCGAAGGGAAATGCTCGTGTTTTCAAAGATTTCACCAGTACTTACTGTGTGTCCTGAATTTCTGGCTGTATGTAGGCAGGGGCATGGATTGGAGGTCTTAGGACGACGGATAACTGTCTATAAGCAGAGGTAAGAGAAATAAGCAGAAAAAAGAAATGCAAAAAAGAAAACTGATGTTCAAAATTCAACTTTTGAGTCAGACTAGGAAGGATATGGGCTTCCCAGGTAGCTCAGCTGGTAAGGAATCTACCTGTAATGTGGGAGACTCCAGTTCGATCCCTGGGTTGGGCAGATCCCCTGGAGAAGGGATAGACTACCCGCTCCAGTATTCTTGGGCTCCCCTGGTGGCTCAGATGGTAAAGAATCCTCCTACAATGTGGGAGACCTGGTCTGATCCCTGGGTTGGGAAGATCCCCTGGAGGAGGGCATGGCACCCCACTACAGTATTCTTCCCTGGAGAATCCCATGGACAGAGGAGCCTGGTGGGCTGCAATCCATGGGGTCGCAAAGAGTCAGACACGACTGAGCGGCTAAGCACAGCACAGCACAAGGAGGATGTAGAAAAGGCTTCCTAAATATCTGCAGTGGCACTGGTTACTGTGCTCTCCATAGCAGGTAAAGAAAAGGCACTCTCAACCCTCTGTAATGTGTAAATTGCTTTTAGTCGCTCTCCCCAGGAAAGCAAGGCATGTCAGCTTGCAAGTTGTTCGGCTGCCAATGCTATTGTCAGGCAACTCGGACATTTGAATTCAGATGTGCTGAAATTCCATTTAGGGGTTTTCTGCCACAAATCCCTAACATCTAAAGAGACCTCTGGCTAGAAAACGAGTAAGCTTCACACGTCAAATCTCTTCAAATATATTTAAACAGCTCTGCTCAAAAGATCCTGGAAACAAGTTACAAATTGAGGTATTCAACAAGGGTGAGGACAGGTGAGAGGAAGGGTAGGCGGTGATTGCATGAAGAACATCAGTCATGCTTTCAGAGCAGAGCCGTTCTTCCATTTATATTCGTTTCACAAATATTGGTGGCAAGGCGGTGGATCACAATGCTTTAGAATTTAGGCTTGGAGTCAGGAGGCTTAGTTTAAGTCCTGGCCATCTTGTCTATTGGGATAGTTCATTCTTTGTGTCCACTGGGCTAGGCCAGGTTATTCAGCCACACATGAAGCTAGGTGTGGCAGTGAAGGTATTTCGTACATGTGGATAATTTTTACAGTCGACCTTACTTAAAGGAGATTATCCTTGATAACCTGGGTGGGCCTCAGCTAATCAGTGGAAGGTTTTAAGAGCAAAACTGTGGTTTCCCTAAGGAAAAAGGAATTCCACCTGTGGACTTCACCATAACCTCCTGCCCAAGGGCTCCCGGCCTAGTGCCAGCCTGCCTTACAGATTACAGACTTCTCAGCAGACTCCATAATTGCATAAGCCAGTTCCTAGACCTCTCTATCCCATAACTATATCTATATCTGTATATATACACACATACACATGTATATCAGAGAAGGCAATGGCACCCCGCTCCAGGACTCTTGCCTGGAAAATCCCATGGATGGAGGAGCCTGGAAGGCTGCAGTCCATGGGGTCAAGAAGAGTCGGACACGACTAAGTGACTTCCCTTTCACTTTTCACTTTCATGCATTGGAGAAGGAAATGGCAACCCAGTCCAGTGTTCTTGCCTGGAGAATCCCAGAGACGGTGGCTGCCATCTATGGGGTCGCACAGAGTCGAACATTACTTAGCAGCAGCAGCAGCAGCAGCATACATGTATATGGGACTTCCCTGGTGCCCCAGATGGTAAAGAATCCACCTGCAATTCAGGAGACCTGAGTTTGATCCCTGGGTTGAGAAGATCCCCTGGAGAAGGGAATGTCTATGCACTCCAGTATTCTTGCCTGGAGAATTCCATGGACAGAGGAGCCTGGCGGGCTACAGTCCATAGGATTGCAGAGTCAAATTGTATATAACTGAGGTGATTTAGCATGCACGCACATGTATTTATGTGTGTATATGTATTTATATACACACATTGGTGTGTGCCAGCTAAGTCACTTCAGTCCTGTCTGACTCTTTGTGATCCCATAGACTGTAGCCCGCCAGGCTCCTTTGTCCATGGGATTCTCCAGGCAAGAATACTAGACGGGGTTGCCATGTCCTCTTCCAGGGGATCTTCCTGACCCAGGGACTGAACCTGCGTCTCTTATATCTCCTGCATTGGCAGACAGGTTCTTTACCACTAGCGCCACCTGGGAAGCCCCTACACACACTGGTAGGTTTCTATATGAGCCAGTGAAAGTGAAGTGAAGTCGCTCAGTGGTGTCCTACTCTTTGCAACCCCATGGACTGTAGCCCAGTAGGTTTCTATATGAGCCAGTGAAAGTGAAGTGAAGTGAAGTTGCTCAGTGGTGTCCTACTCTTTGCGACCCCATGGACTGTAGCCCAGTAAGTTTATATATAAACTAGAATGTGTGTGTGTGTGTGTGTGTGTGTGTGTGTGTGTGTGTGTGTGTATGTGTGTGTGTGTGAGAGAGAGAGTTTATTAGTTTCAGTGCTCTAGTAGAATCCTGGCTGATTCACCTAGTGACTGTGCCAACCTTGGGAAAGTTACCTTGCCCTCTCTGTGTCTTGGTTTCTTCATCTTTAAAATGAGGATATAGATAGAGCCCATCTCACAAGCCTGTGGAGAGGACTAGGTGAGTGAACAAATGCAAGCTCCTTAGATTGGGGACTGACACACGGTAAGCATTCTTCTTAATTATTAAGCACCTATTGTTTGCTTATGGTTCTTGCTGGGGAGAAATAAGAATAAGGAAGATGAGAGGCCTGAGATTAAGAAGCATGCCATTCCTCAGAGGGTGATACAGCATAATCACAAGTACAATTAGTCAGAATGTAACCCCAGTGCACACTCCTAATTGGGGAAGGGTCAGCGTATAATGCTAATAATACTACTGATGAAGGTAGATGGTATTCATCTACCGTCTGCTAAGGATGGTACTGTTAGGGCTCTAGGACCTGAGTCATGTTTACCAGAAAGAGACAGGATATGCGCTCATCCTGCCTGGCCAATCATGTAACGCCAGCTACTCCTGTAACTGAGACAAAAAACTGCCTGTATATAAGCCGCCATACTCCTTTGTTTGGGGCTCTTGTCAGATTCCCTTGTGTGGGATGAGACTTGGGCCAGCGCGCTAGAGATAAACTCCCTTCTTGCCTTTGCATTACCGTGGTGGACTTGCTCTCTCTCTCGGTCGGTTCGGAGATACGGGCTCGGAGCATAACAGTACAATTTCACTTGTTTTCTTCATTTTCCTTTATTCACTCGTTATTTCATCTAACAATCATTCACTGGGCTCCTATCACAGTTCAGTGGTGTGCTCAGTCGTGTCCGACTCTTTGTGACCCCATGGACTGTAGCCCGCCAGGCTCCTCTGTCCACGGGATTCTCCAGGCAGGAATACTGGAGCCAGGTGCCATTTCCTCCTCAAGGGTTATATATCAATATAGACTGAATTCTAGATGCCAAAGATATAGTAAAAATTAGATAGAAGTGGCCCCTCTCTCTTTGTATACTGGAGCAGGTTGCTATTTCCTTCTCCAAGGCATCTTCCTGACCCAGGGATTGAACCCAGAGCAGGCAGACACTTTATCATCGAGCCAACAGGGAAGCCCATATATTCTAGTAAAAACTACAAATACTACGTAAGTAAACAACTATATACTAATAATGCAGTTAAGTATGGGTAAATTCTATGAAGAAAGATGAAGCATGGTAAGCACGGTGAGGGGGGACCTGGGGACATTTAACCTGAGACCCGAATCATGAGAAGCCGCAGCTTTTGCAGATATCTTGGGAAAGATGATTTTAAGAGAGCAAGTGGGAGGGCCTTTAAATGAGACTAATCTTGACACATTGGAGGGAAATAAAGACCCTTGTGGCCACAGCAAAGCGAGCAGTGGGGGAGAGAAGGAAGCAAATGAAGTAGGCAAGGGAATTAGGGCCTACATCTTATAGGGCCTGTAGGCAATGTCAAGTCATGTTACTTTTATAAGTGTGATGGGAATATATTGCTGTGTTTAGAGCAGGGAAGGCAATCATTCACTGTCAGTGCCGGGTGAAGTGTGGGCTGGGGTGGAGCGGGGCTTTGGGGCGAGAGTGGCAGGGAGACTTGCATGTGCGGCTAGCAGAGCAGAACAGGTGGGGGCGATGCTGGCTGCTGCTCAGGAGGGAGGTGTGGAGGAGATCACGGGGGCTGGTATTTGGGATGGGGCTGGGCCTGCAATGAAGATGCCGCTGCTGTCTTGCCATGTCTAAGCTTCACAGAGCCCCAGAGGCCTATATCTGAGTCCCCTCACTGCTGCCAGAGATGCCCCCAGCTGCTGCCACTGCTGTTGAGTCCCTTCAGTCGTGTCCGACTCTGTGCAACCCCAGAGACGGCAGCGCACCAGGCTCCCCCGTCCCTGGGATTCTTGCCTACTGGAAGAAGGCAAGAATCTTCCATTCTGGAGTGGGTTGCCATTTCCTTCTCCAGATATGCCCCCAACCCAGCAGCACAGGCTTCCCATCTGGCCAGTTCCTGTAGCAGTCAGACCAGTCCATCCAGTCCTCCAGGAGCAGGTTTCACTGTCTTGCCAGCCTGTAAGATTATTTCAACAGCCAGTCACTTAGGGGAAGGGCCACTGCACTCTCTCGGTACTGCAAGCCTGTCCCCCGCGCTTCCCCCTGCTTGTTCATTTCATCCCTGAGCGTGACCCCCGATGGCCCTGCGTGGCAGGTGTTGTCCTGCCCTGGGTGGTTGAGTATCTGTGTCTAAGAACCTGCTGCTCACTTGCTCTGTCCGCTTGGGTGTCCTGTGCTCGGCCGTCTCTTCTGTTTAAGGCAAAGGGTCCATCCTCGCCAATGGAGTGAAGAGGAGATGATCGGAACAACTGATGTCACAAACGGAACGGCCCAACTGCGGCCAAGGGCCTCCATCAGCTTGCATAACTGCTCTCTGCCAGCCGACTGGCTCCTGACGCGGCCAGAAGGTCTGTGCCGTGAGTGATTGGATTGAGTTGGAGCCTGAAAGCTGTGACTCTGTGCAGCCAGAGAGCTCAAATGCTCTGTGGGAATTCGTACAGAGAGAGAGAGAGAGGAAAAAAAAAAAAAAAAGGGAGGCAAGCACTGCAGGAAAATGCAGGGCTTTAACAGAAGATGGTTGCCGTCCACTGGCTTCTGGGTTGTGGCCCAGGTATCTTCCACTGCATCACTCGGCTGCCTCTGTCACAGTAGAGGGCCTCATTCTCAGGGTTATACAACACAAAAAGAAACACAAAGACACCCACGACACCCCTATGGCATGGCAGAGGGCTTCCTTCAAACCTGGACTTAAGCCCAGGGTTGGACAGTTAAGGAAAGTGAAAGTCGCTCAGTCGTGTCCAACTGTTTGCAGCCCCATGGACTATACAGTCCATGAAATTCTCCAGGCCAGAATACTGGAGTGGGTAGCCTTTGCCTTCTCCAGCAGATCTTCCCAACCCAGGGACCGAACCCAGGTCTCCTGCATTGTAGGTGGATTCTTTACCAGCTGAGCCACCAGGGAAGCCCACAGTTGAGGAAGCCATTGCCTTAATGGTTTGGGCATTAAGGGAGGGGGTTAATGCCCTCGCCCTGGAGGAGGGCCCTCATGCTGGCCAAAAAAGGGGCTGAGAGGAGGCCCATGTGCTAACCCCAGTTCTGCCAGCTCCTCGAAGCAGGCTGCCATGGGGTGGGGAACGGGGGACGGCTGTCTGGCCTGGGTCTTCTCAGGCTGAGATGGCAACAGGAGCCACTTCCAGAAAGTGAGAAGTTGAGACGTTTTTATAACGGTTTTTAATTTTTTTTCCGCTTTTCCGATAAACATATCTAATTGCAATTACATATAAACATTTAAATAGGTTTGTATTTATACACACATCACTGTAATTTTAAAGCCGCAGTTCTATGCACTTAGGTTTCCATACCCAACACTCAATATCATTCAGATTACTGACTTTGTCCCATCGGCCACCAGTAAGTATTATAGATTATAGTATAATAGCAAAATCTTTGCAGTTATGGATTTGGTTAATATGTTCTGTTCAGTGCCCTTGTCAACGGACTCCGAGTGGTAGTTTGTTTTCACCTCTGAAGGATTATGGCCACCTTTACCAGGCTGCCCACGGAGCCCTTCAGCTGCCTTCACTGTGCCATCTTTGCAGGGAAGCCCTCTTGTTTTCTTTCTGAATATAGTTGCTTTACACTGCTGTACAGCAGAGAGAATCAGACCTACATATACATATGTATTTCCTCCTTTGTGGATTTCCTTCCCATTTAGGTCAACACAGAGCACTGAGTTCCCAGCACGTTTGCATCAGCTGTCTGTTTTATGCATGTGTGTATGCCAGGTCACTTCAGTCATGCCTGACTCCCTGCGATCCTGTGGCCCATTGCCCGCCAGGCCCCTCTCTCCCTGGGATTCTCCAGGCAAGAACACTGGAGCAGGTGCCATGGGCTCCTCCAGGGGTCTTCCCGATCCAGGGATTGAACGCACCTCTCTTGCGTCTCCTGCATTGGCAGGCGGGTTCTTTACCACTAGCGCCACCTGGAAAGCCCCCATTTCATACCCAGTGGTGTTTATACGCCAATCCCAATCTCCCGAATCATCCCACCCACTCTCCTTGCTTTCCCCCCCTGGTATCCATGTTTGTTCTCTACGTCTGTGTCTCTATTTCTGCTTTGCAGATAAGGTCATCAATAGTTTGCCTACTTCTACATATACGCATTAATGTATATGTTTTTCTTCCTCTGACTTACTTCACTCCATATGACAGTCTCTAGGTCCATCCACATCTCTGCAAATGATACAATCTTGTTCCTTTTTATGGCTGAGTAATATCCCATTGTGTATATGTACGACACCTTCTTTATCCATTCATCTGTCAGTGGACATTTAGGTTGCTTCCATGTGCTGGCTATTGTAAATAGGATACCAGTGAAGATAGGAGCGTATGTATCTTTTTGAATTAGGATTTTCTCTGAGTATAGGAAGGTCTTAGTTGCGTCTGCCATTCTTAGAAACATGGATTTGACATTATGTTGATGACATTCTCCTCTGAAGACACTCATCTGACACATTAATTAAGGGCATACACACAAAATAATGTACAAAAAGGGGATGGGCAATTGCCTTATACATACAGTGTAAGATGCTGTCACCTTGGTGACATTTTTAAAAAATTCAGTAAATCAAGAGATGATCCATTCTTAAGACGATCAAGAAACAGCTACTCACGTTTTTAGCACCCAAATGTTAACAGAAGCCCAACATCTTTTAGTCATTTGGGGCCTTGGAAGGTCACAGAGTTCACTTTCAAACATGTTACTTAACCCATTTATGCTGTTACATGCAAATCTGTCCACCTTGAATGTGCTGCATCCAACCAAAGGCTCTAGAATCTGTTCAAATTAAAATCAACAGGAATTCCTGTTAGTGTTCTCAGAAAGTCCTTCACTGCAGAGGTTTTAGAAACCTTCTTTTGAGGGGTGGGGGTGGGTCTCTGGACTGCCTGTCATCATGGGCCATAAGTTATCCATGGGCTCTCATGCTAGAAACTGCCTTTCCTCGGCCCTGTGCTGTACACCATCAGGGTGGAATTCACTTTCTACTCAATGGGCTGTCTTGGAAATAGAAGCTCCATCAAACCCTGAGCCCATGACCCTCTGGGCTGATATACCAGTTGCTCATTGTGCCTTGGGTCATGAAAGCAGCAGCCTGCAAGCTTAGCACTGCTACCAAGGCTGCCTTCCTGGAAGACGAAGCCAAATGCGGACCCTCTAGCACATGCCACTTGTAAGAGGAGGTGGCCTCCCCTGCCACCAACCCCTTGCCCTATACCAGGGTCCTGGAGGAAGACAGCAATTTCCCTGAGGGCCCCTTGGGATTAATGGTGAATGTGAAAGTGAAGTCACTCAGTTGTGTCCAACTCTTTGTGACCCCATGGACTGTAGCCCACCAGGCTCCTCCCTCCATGGGATTCCCCAGGCAAGAATACTGGAGTGGGTTGCTATTTCCTTCTCAGGAAGATCCCCTGGGATCTTCCTGACCCAAGGATCAAACCCAGGTCTCCTGCATTGCAGACCAACTTTTTAACCTCTGAGCCACCAGGGAAGTTAGCAGGATTAATGCAGTTAGCAGCAATAGGATTTTATGGACTTTACAGATGAAATCACACCATCTATATGATGGAATTCAGTGGAGTATTACTGTTTTCCACTTCTTAACCAGGATGTCCCTGATAAAGGGGATCCAAGCCTCAGCACAACTATCCAAATTTCTGGCAGTCGTCTTAGCAGTGGATGTCTCAGCCAAAAGGTGACCTCACCTGCACCTTTTACAGACTCTTAGGCTATTGCCTAAGGGTTGCCCCATTCTGAGAATCTCTTGCCTAACAGACACCCAAAATACACATCAAGATAACATATGTCCCTACCCATGCTAAAACCACAACATAAGGGCTTCACCAGCCACTCCTTGTCCTCTTGGGAGTAGTTCTAGAAGTTATTGAGAGTGACCAGGGCAATTATTTCACTTCAGAATACACAGTGCTATGAGAAAGTTCAGTGGAATGTCTACCTTCCCATAGACTCAGGAAGCTAGTTTAATTGAAAGACCTAATGGGCTCTTTGAAAACTGCAAGTTAAAAATCAGCAAGTGACTTAACCCTGGGTCACCACCCTATCCACTGTGAGCCCACAGTTCAAGAACCCTTCAGTCTGCTCCCAGTCTGTGTGGGATGTGACTCAGGTCTAGCTAGCCACGGCATCAAGTTCAAGGCTGGTGCAGGAATAGAACATCAGGTCCACTTCCATCCGCAGATGTCAGGCTGAAGTCAGCCCAGCACAGTGATCCAGCGCCCAGACTCTGGGTCCTGACTTCTGCATCCAAATGCTGCCTCTGTCACTAACTAGACGAATGGCCCGGGCAAGTTACCTCCCTCCTCTGTGTCTGAAATAATGAGAAATTGTGGTATAATCAGTGAGTTAACATAAGGAGAGGCCTTTGATCAGTGTCTGGCTTGGAGTAACTGTCAGTTCTCATCATCTAGTGAGGAAAGAGAAGCACTCTTTCCTACTGAAACTAGAGCCAAGATGCTGTAGCCTTGGACCTGTTGATGGCCGCCTTGCTGCCATTTGGAATCTGAGGATAAAGCCACCCGAGGAGAGGGGCAGATGGAGACACACTGACTCTAGGTGATAGCTCTGATCATTTTGAGTAAATCTGAGTGAACGCCTCATCAGTCGTAATGAAAGGTTCATAATCGGTACACCTTGTAGTAATGTTTCCCTTTGGTTTGGTGTGTATCTCCTTTCCTTGCTTTAGGTCTGTGACTTGTCTATGTCATTTCTCTTTGTTGCGGTTGTTGTTCAGTCGCTAACTCACGTCTGGCTCTTGCGACCCCAAGGACTGCAGCTCACCAGGCTTCCCTGTCCTTCACTACCTCCCAGAGCTTGCTCAAACTCATTTCCATTGAGTCGGTGATGCCATCCAGCCATCGCATCCCCCTGTCGTCCCCTTCTCCTCCTGCCGTCAATCTTTCCCAGCATCAGGGTCTTTTCCAATCAGTTGGCTCTTCACATCAGGTGGCCAAAGTAGCTTCAGCTTCAGTCCTTCCAGTGAATATTCAGGGTTGATTTCCTTTAGGATGGATTAGTTTAAGTGAATAGTTGATGCTTTCAAACCGTGGTGCTGGAGAAGAGTCTGGACTCTGGAGAGCCCCTTGGACAGCAAGGAGGTCAGACCAGTCAAGTAATTTCCCTTATTACGTCACAGTGGCTGCAGGCGCCAAGCAAGTCGCCTGGCTTGTTTCCCTGTTTTTGGTCCCTGAACTCCCCCACTTCTGTGACGGGCGGGAGGGACCACCGAGTCCACTCTCTCCCGGCCCTCCCCGAGAGAGGAGGTTGACAGCGCTCTGTCCCAGGCCTCACTCTTGTTTTTCTGCTTTATTAGTTTTCAGACTGAAAACACAGTGCTGTTTACACATTATTGCTCTGTCTCCTCACTCCCCGGTCAACGCTGCTACAGAACGGGAGAGAAGAGGGGATGGGAAAGCGTGATACGGGTGTGTGTGGCCAAGAGACCCCGCAGCCCGGGATCCAGGGCGCCGAGCCCTCCCCGCAGCTGCCCCCGGACACCCCTTCTGTGCTTCCTGCTGAGCCGCTGGTGCCTCGGGGGCAGAGAGCAGTCGCCAGTGGCTGACGCCCTCCCGTGACGGCGCCCCCTCAGCTGCCAGCATGCGGTGTGAGCCTGCAGAGACGCATGCACGGCTTGCTGCGCGTGTCGACCGGCTCTTCCTCCCCGGCTTTGGAGACGAGGAAGCCGGGCCAAACGAACACGCGGAAGGGTTTGGAGCCGCGCTGGAGCTACGTGACCTCAGCAGTCGGAGAGCAAAGAGCCTTCTCTGAGAGTGAACGGGAGGCTGGGACCCGGGACGGCGCACTCGGGACGGGAAATGGGGAAGCGTGTCACCGGGGTCAAGAGACGACTGGCCGGCTGCAGGACGGCGCCTCCCGTGGAGACGTGCACCAGCCGCCCGCCGACCTCCCCAGCTTCTTGGCGTCCCCTTCCTTCACGCTCCTGGTCCAGCCACGCTAGGTTTCTCTGGGCCCTGGATTCACCCAGCCCTCTGACCTCTGAGCCTGCACAGCCCTTTCCTTTGTGCCCAGCAAACTCTTAGGTCAAGCACGGCGTGGGTGTTATTTCTGCTGGGACACTCCGCCCACCTCCGGCCTTGGTTAACTCCCTGCCCTTTGTACCTGGAACCCCCTCCTCTCCCCATCACAACACATGTGTGTGTGCGTGCTAAGTCGCTTCAGTCATGTCTGACTCAGTGACCCGATGGACTGCAGCACGCCAGGCTCCTCTGTCCATGGGACTCTCCAGGCAAGAATGCTGGAGTGGGTTGCTGTGCCCTCTTCTGGGGGTTTCTTCCTGACCCAGAGATTAAAGCTGCATCTCTTATTCTTTACCACTAGCACCACCTGGGAAGCCTCTCCATCACAACACACATCACACTGGATCGTTGTCATTTATGAGGTCATCTTGTCTTTCTCCACTGCTAGACTGTGTACCCAGGAAGGCGAGGATGGTCTTTAATCCACAGTAATAGCTGGTGTAGTTGAGGACCCAGCACACTTTCTAGCCATACTAGGCTCTCACTAAACCTTTGTTGAATAACAAACTCTGGTGTGAGTCCTAGACTATTCTTAGGCCCCAAGACGATAGTTGTAGATCTTTCCTTTTGCAGTGCATTCTACCTGTTGAATTGGGTGACTTCTCCCCACCCTGACACGTAATGCCAGGTAAGGGCATTGGCCCATTTTTATATGGCTGAGCAGCATGTCTGAGCAAGGGCAATCAGCACAGAGTCACCCAGAGGGAATGCTGTCAATATAGAGTCTTGCCTTGTAATGTAGACAATCGGGATAATAATCCATATAACTCAAATGTAATATTTTTCTCTAATATAAAAAGATTTTTTTTTTAACCTCCAAAGGGCAACTGCATTATCCAGAAAGTTACTTCAACCCCTGGCTTCACATTAGGTGATGCTGCCTGGACCTTAACAGCCCTTCCTGAACGGATTCAGTGAGTGACTTTGAGGCAGCTACTGGATGACTCCTTACCTATCTTCCGCGCTGTCTAGTCTCAGAAATTCCTTTCTTTTAAAAAAAATTTATTTACTTATCCTATTTTTGACTGCACTGGGTCTTTATTGCTGCATGTGGGCTTTCTCTCGTTGTGGCAAGCAGGGACCACTCTTCATTGTGGTGCCCAGGCTTCTCACGCTGGTGGCTTCTCTTTTCCAGAGCGCAGGCTCTAGGGTGTTGTGGCTCATGGTGTATAGAGCTCAGTAGTTGCGGCACACAGGGTTAGCTACTCTGCAGCATGTGGGATCGTCCTGGACTAGGGTTCAAACTCGTGTCCCTTGCATTGACATGTGGAGTCTTAACCACTGAGCCACCAGGAAAGTCCCTGAAATTCACTTTCTGTTAGAGTTGAGGCACCGTGTTCTCTCTCCTTGACCTCTGCAGTCTCACTGGGAAGAGACGTTGTTGCTGTTCAGTTGCCAAGTCATGTTCATGACCCCATGGACTGCAGCCCCACCAGGCTTCCCTGTCCCGCACCATCTCCCGGAGTTTGCCCAAGTTCATGTCCTTGTCATACAGACTGAAGGAAGAAGGAGAAGAGGGTGGCAGGGGGGTGAGATGATTGGATGGCATCACCGATTCAATGGGAAGAGAAGGGGCATCCATTGAAAGTCAAGTAAATAAGCAGAGGGGAGAGAGGGACAGAGGCTTCCTATAAAAGGAAGAGAGGGACTTTACTGTGACAAGTTACACTGCATAAAAATGATGAGTATGTGCATGATAGCTTTCTTTCTCATCGCCTTCTGACACTTGGGAGTTTCCTTTTACATAGCCAATCATGTCTCCTAACCAAGACATTACAAATGAAGCAGAGAGAAAATAGCAAGTGAGTAAGTGAGAGAGTTTCTGAGTTTGACAAGCCAAGGCGAAGTTAAAACAATGATGACTGGTGATTATATAACAGTCTTCAAAGTTGGCATGTGAGGTTTATGGTACTTTTGTTAATGAGATGTTTGAGTGAAGAAACAATAGCTTTCAAGTTAAGTTCGATCAAAGACTCAAAATACCTTTATAGCTTTTTGTTTTTCTCTTGGCTTCTCAAGACAGGCAAAGAGAAATCTGTTTCTTGTGGCAGTGCCTATGACAACAAATTCATTTCACTTTCCTACTTCTGTGCACATGACAGACAACACCGCGGGACTTTTGATATCTTTTCTACCTACATAATTAAGCTCCTGGAGGCTGCCTCCCACTCCTGAAATGATTTGAACTCATGCTTGGGAAGTAAGGGCGAGAGTGCGGGTGGGGACTGGACATAGTACCGAGAAAGGATTGTATTGACTTAATCTTGGATATCCAATCATCCATCTTCATGGACAGTAACTCTAGTCTTTGATGGGAGAAGATGTGGGAGGACGAATTCCAAGGGAAGCAAGAGAGGGTGAAGTTCTAAATGCAGAGGTATTTTTTTAGCGCTTGTTATAGTCAGGGCAAGACTGGAGACACTGGGAAGGAAGTAAAAAGATGTAAAAGGCACCTTGCTCTCCTTGTCGGTTGACACATTAGCATGGGTACCTGTGTGAATATAACTCAAGGCAGAATCTTGCCCTATAGACTGTCTTAAAGTTAATTTCAGTCTCAGACACCCAAACCCAGCAGGAGAATCTCAGGGGAAAGCCATTTAGGAAAAGTTCCATGCGATGAGCCTATAACTTTTAATTTTTATAACCAAAAAAATAGGTCAACTAGTTTCATAGCTGAAGAGCTATTATTTTCAGTAATATTCTGGTTACCATATATGTTAGGGGGACTTATTTTCTACCTTAAATACTTTGATTAATCAAGATATTTTAGGATTCTAGACTTGTGTGTGTGTGTTTGTTTCCAATTAAGTGTTTGTGTGTTAGTCACTCAGTCATGTCTGACTCTTTTGTGACCCCGTGGACCATAGCCCATCAGGCTCCTCGGTCCATGGGGTTCTCCAGACAAGAATGCTGGAGTGCATCGTCATTTCCTTCTACAATTAAGTGTTTCAAAGATCCTAAATAATGAGGATATTTTTCTAGCATTTCTACTCATTGGTCTGTGGACACTGTTTCTACAGCTCTTAAAGCAATGACTTCTGAACTTGAATGACCAGTAGAACTGGGTGGATGACTTTATAAAAACACAGATTTGCAAGCCCAGCCCAGGTCTATCAAGTAAGGATCTTTCTAAGGAGTTAACCTCAGGTATGTATGTTTTTACAAATCTTCTTAGATAATTCTCATACTTAGCTGGCTTAAAGTCTGTATTATACTCTATTATAGAATCTTTTGTGTAGTATTTCCAAAGCTGGAAATGTATGAGGGATAAGCATGTTCTTTACGATGCTGGTTAGATAGTACTGGGTCGGAATAGTCGTTTCCCCACATTTGAGCTGCAGCATGACTTTTAGACTGTTTCTTACAGCCTCATCTATAAGATGGAGTTAATACTACTAGGTAAGGAACGGAATGGCTGTGGAGCTCAGTTGTTAAAATGAATTCAGCCCAATCACATCAAAGAATAGGACACTTCATAAAAGCTGGTTATTCTAGTGTTTGAATGAATGCTTGTGTTCATGTTCTCTATTTGCATTGTGTAGTCTAAAATTTTTTATTAACTGTCAATCTCTTATAAGCATAGCATATTCAGAATTTTTCTGTAAATAACTTTTAATGAAATCTAGCTGGAGGATAATTGCTTTACAGCATTGTGTTCGTTTCTGCTGTGCAACAATGTGGATCAGCCGTAAGTATAGTAAGTATACACATGTCCCCTTCCTCTTGAGCCTCCCTCCCACTCAACCTGCATCCCACCCCTCTAGGTCATCACAGAGCACCAGGCTGGGCTCTGCGTGTTATATGGCAGCTTCCACTAGCTAACTACTGTGTTACACACGGTGTATATTAATGCATACATATGAAATCTAGAAAAATGGTACTGTAAATAACATTTAAGGGCAGGTGTTACACCGTGATGTTGGCCTTGAGGCTGGTCCATGGCACACACCGACTGCTCAACAAAGCATTCAGATCCATCTATTGAAAAATCTCCACATCTACAGAAATATTATTCCAGACCTCACAAGTGTTGGGCAGTGATGAAAGTTAAAGAGAACCTCTCAGAAGTCTGTTCCCACCCTTCAGGGATGGCTTCTGAGGGATATGTAGGTATACCCACTTAGCCTGCCTCAGTTGGTAAGGTAGAAACACTGGCTGAAAGAATCAGCCAGGAAACTAAGGAGGCAAAACACTCTGATATTAGAGGAGTAACGAAGAGACAAACACTTAGGGAGCATTTGTTTCAGTGCAAGGTCACTGTTCATTAATACTCGTACAGATAGCTTATTAACCACCCAGAAAATTCACTTCAAGTTTTCAAGCTACATAATACTCAAAATCACTAGCTGAATATAGATGAGGAGATGCAGGCTTGCTGCACAGAGAGCTCGACAGCGCTTTAACCATAAGCTTCATCGATTCTGAAAACAGAGATTATCCCATGTAAGATTTATCCCACCCTCCTGCCCTCCACCCACACCCCAGGACATGAAACTTCCTCCAGCCTATTATGGAAGGCGTGGATGAGGAATTGTGCACTCTGAACAGCCCTCTGCCTCAGAGGCGGTGGGTGGATGGTGGGTCTGCCGGGTGGAGGATGAAGAAAAATGCCACCCTCTGCAGCAGGAACCTTCACTCTGGGACCCATGGAACAGCAGTGACCTTGGGGCTCGGCCAGCCTTCCAGGTCTGCTCCTTTAGGCATCTTTTCACCCCTTGTAGAGCCCAGTGTGACGTCTCCTTGCTGCCTTGTAGCACTACATGGAATGAATGAATGGTATCGCTCATTCTAAGGTGAATTTTTTTTTTAATTTTTGATTAAATTTAAAATTTCTTAAAATTTAAGTTGCCTGCATTGCACCCCTAACTCATTATCTCATGGGGCGTGTGTTTTGTGCTGGCAGTTGCTGCTCAAGTTAGGGGCAATCCCCACTGGTCGTGAGCCTCCTGTCCTCTAGTTTCTGCCCTGACCCAGGCCTCTCCTGCTCCACGACTTTGCCCCACACTCACATATGGCCCATGCGAGCACGTGGGGGGGTTCCGGAGGCTGGACTGTGCAGAATCAGGAGTGCTAGCCCCATCCATCCACCTAGACAGCAGCCCTAGTCATTTCCACTTCTGCTCCTGTACCATTGGGACCGTAGTGTGCTGGCCTCATGAGCCACTCAGGACTTCTCTCGGGGACTTGCAAGTTTCCAGAGATGTGGGGGCAGCACTTTTAAAGGGGAGTCTTCACTGTGCTCCTTCCACTCAGGTTCAGTTTGGAGTTAGGGCTGGTAGAATGTAAGGCCATCCTGGTTCTTTTCTCCTTTCTTGTTTTCTCTTCTCTCCTTTCTTTCTCTTTCTCCCTGTCTCTCTACATCAACTCAGCTCATTCCCAAGACTCTTGCGGCGTCCTCTCCCTGTTGGCAGCCTGACACGAGGCATGGGGAAAGGGCTGTCGGGAAGGAACCTGGACGTCTGTGTAGTTTGCTAGGGCTGCTGGAGTGAAGTACCACAGGCTAAGAGGCTTAAACAATAGAAATATGTGGTCACACAATTCTAGAGGCAGAAGTCTGAAATCGAGATGTTGGCTGGGCTGATGCCCTTTGAGGGATGAGAGGGACAATCTACCCCAGGCCTCTCTCCTTGGCTTACAGATGGCCGTTTTCTCCCTGTAACTTCATATCACCTTCCGTCAGTATGTGTCTGTGTCCCAATTTCCTCTTCTTATTGGGATGCCTGTCCTATTGGATTGAGGCCCAACCAAATGACCTCATTCTAACTTGATTGCCTCTGTAAAGACCCACTCTCCAGATAAGCTCACATTCTGAGATTCTAGGGATTAAGATGTCAACAAGTGAATTCAACCCAAAACAATTACCAAGGAGGGAATATACATTGATAATCTTTGCAAACTATTCCTGTTACCCCCACCCTACTTTATATCAGCGCACTTTATGGAATGAGTCGGCTGTCTGTGCTCTGTGGACGGCTCTTTGTTTATGGCTTTTAATGAGCTTGGAAGTTGCTTTATAGTTTCTTGCGTTGTCAAGGGCTATTTTACAGCAATAACTCAATCAGTGAAATTTTGTACTGGGATATCAACGGAAGTGACAGATCTTGGACTGTAGAGATTCCTGAGTTTTTAGAAGATGTGAAAAAGGGAACAAAAGAGAAGTAGATGTTACGCTTTTCCTTGGAAGCCCTTGGCATCATATAAAAACCTACTCCATCTTGGTATGAGCCTAGATATGTCAAGAAGACTGTTTTGACAGCACTTACAGGTGCAGTGAAATATGGAAACTGAGGGAGAAGGGAGAGTCAGGGATGGCTCCTGTGATTTCCGTTTGAGTACCTGGAACGGGGCCGGAGTGGTGATGGAGGAAGAGGCTGTAGGCTCGCTTTGTACCCGTGTTGGGTCTTCATTGCCTGAGGAGCGTTCAAGGAAAAGATGCCCTGTGGGATAATCCATGGCTCTGTGCTTTAAACACAGTGTGTTTACAGCTTAACTGACCATGCAAGCAGACATTATGACCTCCATTTACAGACAAGGAGCTGAAATTCCCAGCAGCTAAGTAGTCTACTCAAGGTCAATGTAAGAACCATTCAGTTCCAAGCGGAAGGACCATAAATGGTTCCAGTCACTTTCGCAAAGATGCGAGACAAAAGCAGCGTGGGGACCACTGCTCAGCTCTCAGGACTCATCCTCTGCTTTGACTTCTTCCTCTCAGATCTGCACATTATGCCCTTAACATGGTGTGAACGTTTGAAATAACACGGGAGCCCGCGAGCTTGTTAGCCATCCATTAGGAAATACACTCACCATTTAATACAATCTTAGATGTATTCTAAATGGCCATAATAATTAGGTTAGTATTCATCAGAGTCTTGGAGAACTCTCCACTTCAAGAGTTTCACCTGGCGAGGTTTGTTAAAATTCTTTTAAAGTTAAAATTTACTCCTATTTTCTGCTTGGAAGATAATCCACACATTACATGGCAAAAATGATATAATGTCAATTTTGTTTAGTTTAAATTGTAGAAGAGCAAAGACAAATCTAGTGGCTTCTAACTCAAGCAGTTTCAAGCCAAGACAAGGAATTCTGCAGGCCATTATGGTGGCTCAGATGGTAAAGCATCTGCCCACAATGCGGGAGACCCAGGTTTGATCCCTGAATTGGGTAGATCTCTTGGAGAAGGAAATGGCAACCCACTTCAGTATTCTTGCCTGAAAAATTCCATGGACAGAGGAACCTGGTGGGTCCATGGGATCTCAAAGAGTCGGATACGACTGAGCGGCTTTACACTCACCTAGCTCCTAATGGACATTAGAACTCTGGCCTTCTTTTTATAAAAGTGCAAACTGGAAAGATGCTAAGACTTAAACAATGACTGAGTTATCTCCAGTCTGTGTCCAGAGGCATTGTTTACAATGAGTGACTTAATACAGGAATTCTAGGGGATGCTGAAACTCACCGGCTGCTTGTTGATGGAACACAAGCTCCTTGCCCTCTGAGGATGGGATACAAAATACAGCCAAGAGCTGACTCTAGATTTTGGCTGGAGCATTAATTTAGGAGATTGGTACCACAATCTGCATGGTCCTTTATACCAATAAGCCTGAAAGAAAGAAAGGAATGAGAATAGACTATTGCAATGTTTTCTACTTGAGGAATTAAGGCAGTGAAATGCTTTCCCTGCAGACACAGATGTACGTGGGTGAGTGCAAAAGCCAGAAAAACAAAGAGATGGAATGACAGCCTATCTGCAGCTGAAAGTGCGCAAAACTCTAAGTGGAGATTATTTACTTCTAATTTGAGTTAGAGTATTTTTTTTTTAAAATAGTTGGTTCTACAATGTGTTTTGTTTTCAGAAAGACTACCCTAAAAATTCTTCCAATAACCATCTTCATGACCTTGGGCATATTTCTTAACTTTTCTGGGCCTGAATTTTCTCAACTTTTAAAATGGAAATATTGTTTATACCTACTTCAATGTTCTGTGAACATTAAATCCAATTATACTGGTAAGGTGCTTAGCCGAACATCTGGTCCATGGCACACACTCAGCATAAGCAATTAATATTCTTATCATTTGAACAATGTAGTAAAATTCAGCAGACATTGCCTTCTGCCCTGTCTTCTACTGGAAAGTCAGTGGTAGCTCCTGGGGTCTGGCTTACCCAGGAGTCCTACTCCATGAATAAATTTTTCCACTCAATAATTACATATTATAAACTTAAAAGTTGTTAAGAAAGTAGATTTTAAATGTTATCACTGCTTGCATGCATGCACACACACACACACACACACACACAGTAATTATATGAGGTGATGGAGGTGTTATCTAACTTTATTGTCGTGATCATTTTGCAGTATAAATGCGTATCCAATCATTACATCATACACTTTAAACTTACACATTTTATATGTCAATAATATATCAGTAAAGCTGAGGGAATGAAACAAAACTGGGAAGATGAAGAGTGCTTTTCTGGATTTGCATCTCAGCTGCATCACTTACTACCTGTGTGTCTTTGAGTAACATTCTTAACCTCTCTAAACTCAATGATCTCATCTGTGAAATGGGGATAATGTTAATATTGGCCCTGTGGAATTGTTGTAAGAATTGACTAATATAAAATATGTAAATTATTTAACTGATTCATAAGGGCTTAATAATACTGGCTGTTGTTCTATACATTTTGCTGTGTAGATGCAACACAGAAAAGAGGCCAAACTCCTTGGGCATGCGAGACAAACATAAGAGGAAAATTACATTCTGACTCTCCATAGACAGTAAATACTCCTGCATAGTAGGTGTGAATGTCCCAGTAAGGCTAAGTTCCATAATATGCCAAACAAGTGACTAAACAATGCTTTAAGTGATAGGATTTAGATAAACAGCAGAATGAACGAGACAGGTCCGTTGGGGATTGTTGCACAAACTGAGAGGCATGGATTCTGCCAGAAGATGCATGCCCACCACAACAATTTTCAGACCATTTCCTTAGAACACAGTAAACTGGACCACAGACTGAAGCCACCAAATCAACTTTTGCTTATTTTGTAAAATAACCATTTTTTGCTAAAGTGTCCATTTACCAAATTAAGTCCATGGTTAAACTTTTCTCGGCTTACTGTTTTTATGCCAGTTTTTAGTTTTTTTAAACAGAGACTGGTCCCCACTGCTCTGTTAGCAAATCCTAGTATGTAACGGAGCCAAACGATGCTTAACCAGTGAATTTTCAACAGAAAATTATGCAAACTGTAGCAGATCCTGTTATTTGGCTGGCAAAATTGTGCTTCCTTTTTATTGTCTTTCATGAAAGACAAAATTAAAAGACAATTGCTCCTTGGAAGAAAAGCTATGACAAACCTAGACAGCATATTAAAAAGCAGAGACATCACTTTACCAACAAAAGTCCATATAGTCAAAGCTATGGGTTTTTCAGTAGTCATGTACGGATGTGAGAGTTGGATCATAAAGAAGGCTGAACACCAAAGAACTGATGCTTTCAACTGTGGTGTTGGAGAATGCTCTTGAGAGTCCCTTGGACAGCAAGGTGATCAAACTAGTCCATCCTAAAGGAAATCAGTCCTGAATATTCATTAGAAGGACTGATGCTGAAGTTGAAACTCCAACACTTTGGCCCCCTGATGTGAAGAAGTGACTCATTGGAAAAGACCTTGATGCTGGGAAAGATTGAAGGTGGGAGAAGAAGGGGATGACAGAGGATGAGATGGTTGCATGGCATCACCAACTCGATGGATGTGAGTTTGATCAAACTCTGGGAATTGATGATGGACAGGGAGGCCTGGCATGCTGCAGTCCATGGGGTCACAAAGAGTCAGACATGACTTAGAGATTAAACAAAAGACAACAGAACACTAAATGTTTATATCAACTTTCCCCTGACAAAGTCTTATAAGTGAAATTGCACTGGGGATTTTCTGAGAAAGCTGTTGCTTTCCTGTTGTGGATAGACGGGGCTGGTGAAAAATACATTCTCCTCTTCCTACTGCCTTGAATGCAGACACACTGCCTGGAGCAGGAGCTGTAATCTTTGCACCAGGGAGGAAAGACCAAAAGAAATACAGAGATACTGGCACTGGCATCAGAGATCCACCAAAATAATGCCATCAACCAACAGGTTAGAGGAAAAAACAAAACAAAACACCATCTTTCTTGTTACTTATGTTTAGTATCAGCTGAGGTGTTACGTTTTGAAACAGACAAATTTTATACCATTTAAGATTTCCCTTATGCAGTAAACAGTGAGTCAGGGACTTGGAGTCTTTTATATAAATTATCTGTGTGACCTTGGCTAAGTTGCTTAACCTCCATTTTCTCATTTATAAGAAAACCATTACACCAGCCTAACTTATAGGGATATCATGAGCTCTAGTAAATAAGTCGAAAGTGCTTCATAAATGCTTAACGATGATAATGATCAGGCAAGCAGAACCACTTTTGTAGGACACAGAAATGAGCTCCCCTGAAGAAGGTAACAACAAAACATAGACAGGAAATAGTATTCCTTTCAGGGAGAGAGTATGCATCTTTAGAAAGGTGATCATTTAAACCCTGAGCATCTAATTGAAGACTAAATGGAGAAGATGATGGTGTCATGATTGGGTTTATTCAGAGCGCAATTGAAGACTCATCTGCGAAAGATGAGACTCATTTTATTCTCTCTTCAAATTGTACAGCCCAGGGAGTCATGGCCAGGGGAATGTGAACTTATTTATCTCTGCAACACAGCTCACCTTTTAACCTTCTTCAAATTTTGCTAACCTTTTTTTTTCTACAATAGCGAAAAAAGAATTGAGAGGTAAGGAGGTAGAGACAGGATGAACGCATTAAAAAAACCCTGTAATTTCAGAAAGCATTTAAATTATGTCCTAAATCAGTTTCAAAAGGTAGTTATGCCTGCTGAGAGTCTGTTTTGTTTTTGATGTGAATGCTTAGGCCTGGGATGGTGGATTATTCAGCAGGGGCTTTGCCGTGTAAACTCTCTAGAGAAAGTTGTCAACAGCCTGTTCTTCTTCAGTGGTGAGACTTGGATGAATTCAGGTAAAATTTGCAAATTCTCATTTGCCATTTTTTCCCCTTGTTCTTGTTAGCAGTAATCTTTTTTCCCCTATGATATCCTCTTACCTATTTTCATATCTGTTTCTGAGCAGAGAAGGTATATGTTTCCATGAATGCTCAGAATTGTTCTGCCCATATAGCTTGCATTTCAGTGTCTTTGGGGCTGGATATTTCAGTCGAATAGACATGAACGTAATGAAGCTGAGTGTATGGTTCAATCCTAGTTAATGAAGTAGCTGGATTTTCACCGAGAAGAATCCCACTCATTAGGTGAACACTGTGGTTTCTATTTGCTAGGATGTTCTGTTGATTCCCAAGAGTGAGTGAGTGTGTTTCCATCACTGAGGAGACAGCTCACAGCAATGACTTCTATTGAAGGGAGGAAAGAAGGGTTAGCATCGACAATATCCCCGTTAATTGAAGAAGAGTGAGCTTGAGAAGTGAGGAAAACCGGAGTCTGGGCTTTAGTCCATCTTCCCAAGCTTCCATCTGGCCCTTCTCTTCATTTCTGACTTGTGAGGCAGTCTGGATTGACTTAGACTAATCATTTCTCCGGGACTCACTGTATCCAGTACCCTGAAAAGGAAAGTCGCCGTGATGAATTCAGGTTGGTTTGAAAAACAGATTCTTCCTCTGGTGGGTGCTCTCACCTCCCCCACCCCGCCCTCCTCTTTTCTCTAGCCCAGGCAGTGTTTAAGGGCTCTGCTGACCCCATAGATGGAATTCGCTGCATTTCAGCTGACTTACCCCTACTTTACTCCTTTCTCTCTGGATAGAGAAAAGTCTCTTTTCTTTCTTTCTTTTTTAAAAAAGAGATACATATTGTTTTTTTTTTGATGTGGACCATTTTTGAAGTCTTGATTGAATTTATTACAATATTATTTCTGTTTAATGTTTTAGATTTTGAGTCTTTGAATCTTAGCTCCCTGACCAGGGATCAAACCAGCATCTCCTGCATTAGAAGGTGAAGTTTTAACCTGTGGACCTCCAGAGAAATCACCACAGGTCTTTTTCCTTTTCATTGAAAACATATGACAGTCTTCTCACTATTAGTGACCTGAAGCTTTCTGGCCCATCAGAATAAATCACCTGAGGAGGAATGTGGGACTCTCTAACGGTCTCAGACATACCTTTAGGAGACATGCTAGTAGGTATGTATATTATAAAGAATTGTCTTCCAGTATCAGATGGCAAACCTTCTCTCACTTCTATTTTTTTATTCCATTAAAAATTGTTAAAATGTTATATAGAATACAGACAGCGCCCGTCCAACTTACAATTTTTCGACCTTATGACAGTATGGAAATGATGTGCGTTCAGCAGAAACCATACTTTGAATTTCGATCCTTCCCCAGTGCAGCGGAAAGTGATCTGAGGCTTACTCATGGTGCTGGGCAGTGGGAGCCTCTCCTGGTCAGCCACACAGTCCTGAGGGTGAACAGCTGACACGATTACCACCATTCTGCACCCATGCAGCCAATTCTGTTTCCCACTCTTAGCGCAGCACTCAATAAAGTATGTGAGACATTCGCCACTTTCTTATAACATAAACCTGGTGTTAGATGTTTTTTGCCAACTGTCGGCTAATATAAGTGTTCTAAGCACGTTTAGGAGGCAAGGCTATGATGTTTGGGAGATTAGATGTACTCAATGTATTTTCAGTTAATGATGATTTCAGTTTAGTATGGATTATTGAGATGTGGCTTCCCTGGTGGCTCAGATGGTGAAGAACCTGCTTAAAAGGCAGGAGACCTGGGTTTGATCCCTGGGTCAGGAAGATCCCCTGGAGAAAGAAATGGCAACCCACTCCACTATTCTTGCCTGGAGAAGCCCATGGACAGAGGAACCTGGTGGGCTACGGTCCATGGGGTCACAAAAAGTTGGACATGACTTGGTGTAAAAAAAGAACCGTATTGTAGGTCAAGGAAGACTTGTATTTGTTTACTATTTAGTTCTTTTTAATGTACTGCTAGTTTTTTTTAAAATTTTATTTTACTTTACAATTTCTTTTAGTACATGAACTAGCTTTGACAGCTCAGACTATCCCTTTTCCTAGCTAAAACATGGATACACACACTCACACCTTTCCTTCTAACATTCATTTTTCCTTTAAATTAGCTTCTTAAGTGGGAGCCAGTGTTTAGGAATATTCAGTGTATTGTTTGTTATATTTTCACTAAAATAATTTTCTTGCTTATGTGAGTTCTTAAAAATGCAAGGGTAATGGATGTCAACATGTTTCATATTAACAATTCAGTGCTTCATAAAGTGATGGTGTACTTCTGTGAAGTCTTTAGATTTACACCTTAATGAGTTTCTTATTCTAATGAATCTGATTTTGTAAAACATTATGCATCTTGAATGGCATATTTAATACCTATCCTTTAAAAAGTTATTGGCAAGATTGTACGTATAAGTATTAAAGGTCTTTCCTCACCTACTAGAAAAAATAAAAAGGTGATGGAAGAACTGCATCAATTATCATGAAAAGAGGAGCAGATAATGTCCTTTTGCAAGAAACATTCTTAAAAGATAATGAACATGAAAAATTAATTAGATTTCAAGTTGGAAATATCTTTCCCTACTTGATGAATTTGATTATGCTGCGATTGCTACCTTAATGTATAAAAGGAAAAATGTCAAAATTAATAAGATAGTCAGGAATAAAGGGAGTGGAATGGTTCTCTTTGAGGGGGCTAAGTACTCCCTAGAAATAATAGCTAATTGGTAGAAAGCTAACTTCGGAAAAGAATCAGGCGACATTGTTTCAGACATCTTAAATTGGCATGGTTTCCAAAAACAATCTAGTTTGCAGAGATTTAAATGCATTGTAATGGAAATTGGATATCTCTGGACTGAGAAATTAGTATTTGTGTCTGGCTTGTAACTTATAAACATGTAGTTGAAAGATTTTTATTTCTTGAGAGGAAATGAGCCAGACATTCAGGATTCTCATGCTTTTCATATTCCAACTTGTTCTTTCATAAAATTAAAAAAAATTTTTTTTGAGTTCAAAAAAGATTTTTCAGGGGCAGATGTGTGAAGAAAATTAAATGAGAGTTTTTATTTTAACCTCCCACACTCTACTCCTCAGTGATTCTTTGAAACCCATTTATGTCTGGTGATAAATAAAAGCTGGAAAGCTGTCATCTTGCAGCTTAATTAAAAAGTTTACAAAAGATATTTGATACCTTATTTGGAAGAGCCTAGACCAAATGGCCTCTTGAGGCCCTTTCCCATTTTTGGTTGTTTTTCTTTAAGTACTTTGATTCCAGGACTAATATCCAAATGATTTAAACAATTTCACTGGCTTTCAACAGCCTGTGAACACTGACATGGAGTTGTAGTTTTTTATTACATGTCAAAAACACAATGGATGGTATATTGGTGATGTTTGTCAGATTATGTCCTGGACATAGGAGTTCTTTTTTTTTTAATTGAAGAATAATTGCTTTACAATATTGGTTTGATTTCTGCTGTACATCAACATGAATTTGCCGTAGTTGTACAGATATCTCCTCCCTCTTAAACCTCCCTCCCCCCCGCCACCCTTTCCCACCTCTCTACGTTGTTACAGAGCCCCAGCGTGAGCTCCCTGAGTCATACAGCAAATTTCCATTGGTTGCCTATTTTTACATATGGTGATGTACATGCTTGGGCTTCCCAGGTGGCACCAGTGGTGAAGAACCTGCCTGGCAGTGCAGGAGACGTAAGAGACCTGGGTTCAGTCCCTGGGTAGGGAAGATCCTCGGAGAAGGGCATGGCAATTCACTCCAGTATTCTTGCCTGGAGAAACCCATGGACAGAGGAGCCTGGTGGCCTACAGTCCGTAGAGTCACGAAGAGTCAGACACGACTGCAGTGACTTAACACACCCGTGGCGTATACGCTTGCATGCTACCTGCTACTCTCTCTGTCCATCTCAGCCTCTCTTCGCCCCCCACCCCCCCGCCCCCGTGCCCCTGCTCTTGTCCACAGGCCTGTTATCTATGTCTGCGTCTCCACTGCTGCCCTGCAAATTGGACATTGCTGCTGCTGCTGCTAAGTCGCTTCAGTCGTGTCTGACTCTGTGCGCCCCCATAGACGGCAGCCCACCGGGCTCCCCCGTCCCTGGGATTCTCCAAGCAAGAACACTGCAGTGGGTTGCCATTTCCTTCTCCAATGTTAATCCATGCAAAAAGGATATACATCAAAATTAATTTTCAAAATATTGCAAAACATTGTTTAGAGAACATAGATTTATCTGGATCCAACTGCTTACATAGAACCAAGCAAAATATCTGACTGAGTGGCAAGCATCATCAAACTAGAAACCAGTATCCTTCTGAATTTAGAGGAAACACAGTCTCACATAATCTGAAACAGCATAAACCCAGACTACTTCCTTCAAAAAAGGAAACAAAAGAAGTCTCAAAGATGAATTCAGTTCAGAACATCCATGAGACCGCTAAGTGCCACAAACACAGGTCTCCAGCTGGGAAAGTGTCTGCCCCCAAACGTCCCTCATGACGCAGCTCCCACGTTAGTTCTCACACTGCTGCCAGGCTAACTGGAATCTGTGATGCTGTGCTGGGAGTTTCATCTGGATTTTATTTATCATTAGATTAGTTTAATTGTATTTTTAGATTATGAGCTTATTATTTATTTTTTTGAATAAAATAATGCATGCTTATGTTGACTATAGGCAAAAAAGTCAAATGGTCTGTGATGGGATAATAGCATGGCTGAAAGAATACAACTTTTTTGTTCTCTCATGTAACACAACTGTGGTGAGTGTTTCTGGCTGTTCCATGCCTCTCTGTTCCACATACTTTTTCAGAGATATGGCCTGATGTGTCTGCCATCTACAATACATGCTTTCTAAGTTGCCTCTGATCACCAGTCAGGAAAGAGAAGAAAGAAATCAAAGGTCATGCCAGGTGGAAGTTGAACGTTACTTCTGCTCACATTCTACCTAAGAGAACTTAGGTACATGGTTACATGTAGTTGCAAGAGGGTTTGGCAAACGTGATTTAGCTGTGGCTATGGACAGGAAATACGAAAACATTTTGATGGGCACCTAGGAGTTCTGCATATTGCTTGTTTAAAAATATGGCTGAGTAAAATACAAAGAGAAAATCAAGAATCACCTTAAATTGAACCACCTAAAAAGCATTTAGTGAGTATCATTCTGTACATCTTTTTCTGCACATATACAATGTAGATAGACAAATAGGTGAATGGATAAACAAAAAAGGCTTTTTAAATAATGCAATCTTCCTCTGTATAAAATGCTGCACAGAATTTAAATGTATTTTCATTTTAGAAGAAAGAGAAGCTAAAGTGAAACTTAAGGAATTGCCAACGTTCCTAATCATTAAGAAATAATAAGTCTGATGTCACCCCACTAATGGTAGGAAAGCTTTTGTACAATTGGAATCATAATGTTAAATTACAGATTTCAACTTTAAATAGTATTTGATAGGGGAAAGATGCAGTGATAAGAATCCTTCTTGTTTTTGCTTTCCCATCCTTCCCTCTACCTCCTGATTTTTGTTTCAAATTACTTTTCTTTGTCAGCGTTGTAGCGTCACATTGGGTTCCGCAAACATGATTCCCTGTTAATCATTCTGAGCTCTCTATTTAAATGGAAGCAATGCTCAGCACCAGTTCCTTCACCATGACTTTTCCATTACTCAGTTTGCTTTTTAATTTACCACTTGGTTGGTTGGATTTTATTGTCATTTAGTTTTAAAATTTTTATTTACTTTATTTTTTAGCAAAGGGATTAGAAATTCCTCCTTCTGAGTTCTTTCATGTTCAAGAATACTGCCTACTGCTTTCATGCTTGAGTAGCTTGGCTGGGTGCACTGCTCTTGGTTATACACGTTTCTTCTTCCTTAGCTACAGACACTGTTCTGTCGACTTCTAGAATTAAACATTACTGTGAAAAAGAATGAAGACAGCCTGATTTCCCCTACTCTGGGTAACTTTTTCTGCTTCAATACCTGAATGAATTTTTTTCTCTTTATCTTTGAAGTTCCATAACTTAATTGGGGTGTTTCTTGATGTTGCTGATAATAACTGCCAATTAGTGTGGCCAGGCTGTGTTCTAAACACTTCGTGAGTGTTAATATATAGGTAGGAGGGGGGTTCCGGATGGGGAACGCATGTACACCCGTGGCGGATTCATGTCAATGTATGGCAAAACCAATACAATATTGTAATTAGCCTCCAATTAAAAAAAAAGAAAAAATATATTACATATGTAACCTTTTATAACAGAGGTGAATAGCTGTGACAGAAGCTGTGTAGCCTGCAAAGCTTAACATACTTACTACCGGACCTTTTCCAGAAAAGTCTGAAGACCCCAACTCTGAGCGATTTATTTGATTTTTAATTATGAACACTTTCTTTTTTCCCTGTTTTTAATTTATTTACTATGGTCCTTTAAATTTCATTTTGTGGCTGCTGTTTATCACTTTAGTTTGGGCTCTCATTTTACAGATGTTTTAGTACTTTTTAAAATAATGCCTTTTTCCAGCAGCGCCTGTTTTAGTGCAATTTTTTTTTCCTTCTGGATTGCCAGACTCACTTTTGATTTTGCCTCTGACCTTATAATCTCTTCTCCTTCTTTCTGTCCTTTTGACTCTAGTATGTTTGCATTGTTACCGGCTCTTCCTGTCCACTCTACCTGTGTTTACCTGATGGACTCTACCCAGATCTTTTATTTATCCATCATCTCTTTCCCAGAACCATTTACCTTCCCTCAGCTCCGGTTTGCTGCCTGTGTGTTGCTTTTACACAAACCTTGCCGTCTGAGGATGCAGACAGGTAGAGAGTTCTTATAGGACTAAGTGAAACCCCAAATGGGATTTGCAACTCTTTTTTTTAAGATTTCATTAAATTTTCTGTATGAAGTCCCTTCTCTGCAGAGCAGGATTCTTCCCATCATGTGGGCTTTAATGTGTTTCTTGGGAATGATGATGTTCTGAAGCAGTATTCTCCCTAACGTAGCTGGGTCCCCTGGTGGGGTGGTGGGGCTTCTTCTGTTGCCTGTTTTCTATCTGGAAGCTTCTCTGTACCCTGGAGGACACTAGCAGGACTCCTTCGAATGTTGCCAACTTACCTTTGTTCAAAACTTCTTGGAGGTATGCATGAGATGAAGAGTCCATTCTCAGCTAACACACCACAAACGGTGCTTTAATGATCAAGCAGTGTTCTGAAATCTAACCATGAATTTTCATTATAACTGCAAGCAAATGCCTCTGACCCATAATTTTGAATTCTCTCTTTGGTTTGCAAACAATTTCCTCTAGAGTGCATTGCTTTCTACTTCACAGAGATCTTGGATATAAACATGGATCTAAGAAAAATGAAGCAAAACAAAAGACCCTCTTTGAAATGTATATCTTGTGGAGCATTTAAGACCGCCTGTTACCCTGTTTCAACCCTGTAGATCGTGGAGGAGATAGAGGGGTGGCTGCCCATCAAGAAATAACAAACACTGAGAAGTTTTGCCAAGTCTCTTATAAACTATCCCAGTTGCTCATTTCATTTTTAAAAAGTGCTGTTAAGTAGCAATTATGAAATTCCTGTTTCAGGGGTTATATATGGCTGCTCTTTCTGTTCCTCTATCCCATGTCGAGGAGAAGAGGTTGTGTGTTTAACAAATTCCGCACTCATCTCTCCCGCCTTGGCTTTGTACCGTCTATTAGGGTCAATACTGAAACTGGAGTGAGGCAATCACGATGTTACCATTGCGCCCGTGCGCATGCTCAGTTGTGGACTGAAGCCCGCCAGGCTCTTCTGTCTATGGGATTCTCCGGGCAAGAATATGGGAGTGGGTTGCCATGTCCTCCTCGAGGGGATCTTCCTGACCTATGCATCGAATTTGAGTCTCCTGGATCTCCTTCATTGGCAGACGGATTCTTTACCACTTGCCACCTGGCTTATTCCCAAGCTCCTTTTAATCAACTGTTTCCTGGGAGGAACTTGGAAAATTAGAAGTGCTACTTCAAACAAAACCAGTTTTCAGTACCTGTTACAGATGAATACTTGGGTCTTCTGAGTAGGTATTTGGAAATGGCAAGTATGTGGCACGTGGGCCATTGTCACCCCTTCACTTCCTCCAGCTTGGTCCTGGGCCAACCCACCTTGGAATCCTTTCTCTCTTGGCAGTTCAGGGAGCTGCTGCAAGTCCCCAGATGTTAGCCTGTGACCTGAAACTCGTCTGCCATCCTTGATTAGTGTAAACAATAAATTTTAAAAATTAGGAGACATGAAATTAATATGAAAGCTCCCTTTCTCTTTCAATTCTGAAAGTATTACAGAATCTTAGAATATCAGGGATTTCTCATCTCTTTAAAAAAACTTTTTATCTTGGAGTATATCATTAGTGAACAACTTTGTGTTAGTTTTAGGTGTACAGAAAAGTGATTCAGTTATACATATACATGTAAATGTTCTTTTTCAAATTTGTCTCCCGCTTAGGTTACACAATATTGATCAGAGTTCCCTGTGCTTTATAGTACATCCTTGTTGGTCCAGTTCAGATCAGTTGCTTTGTCGTGTCCGACTCTGTGACCCCATGGACCGCAGCACACCAGGATTCCCTGTCCATCACCAGCTCCCGGAGCTTGCTCAAACTCATGTCCATTGAGTTGGTGATGCCATCCAACCATCTCATTCTCTGTGGTCCCCTTCTCCTCCTGCCTTCAATCTTTCCCAGTAATAGGGTGTTTTCAAATGAGTTGGTTCTTCACATCAGGTGGCCAAAGTATTGGAGTTCAGCTTCAGCATCAGTCCTTCCAATCAGAATATCCAGTACTGATTTCCTTTAGGATGGACTGGTTGGATCTCCTTGCAGTCCAAGGGACTCTGAAGAGTCTTCTCCAACACCACAATTCAAAAGCACCGATTCTTTGGTGCTTAGCTTTCTTTATAGTCCAACTCTCACATCCATACATGACTACTGGAAAAACCATAGCTTTGACTAGACAGACCTTTGTTGGCAAAGTAATGTCTCTGCTTTTTAATCTGCTGTCTAGGCTGGTCATAACTTTTCTTTCAAGGAGCAAGAGTCTTTTAATTTTATGGCTGCAGTCACCATCTGCAGTGATTTGGGAGCCCCCCAAAATAAAGTCTCTCACTGTTTCCCCATCTATTTGCCATGAAGTGATAGGACCAGATGCCATGATCTTGGTTTTCCAAATGTTGAGTTTTAAGCCAGCTTTTTCACTCTTCTTTCACTTTCATCAAGGCTCTTTAGTTCTTCTTGACTTTCTGCCATAAGGGTGGTGTCATCTGCATATCTGAGGTTATTGATATTTCTCCCAACAATCTTGATTCCAGCCCGTGTTTCATCCAGCCCTGAATTTTGCATCATGTACTCTGCATATAAGTTAAATAAGCAGGGTGACAATATACAGCCTTGATATACTCCTTCCCCAATTTGGAACCAGTCTGTTGTTTCATGTCTGGTTCTAACTGTTGCTTCTTGACCTGCATACAGATTTCTCAGGAGGCAGGTCAGGTGGTCTCATATTCTCATCTCTTGAAGAATTTTCCAGTTTGTTGTGATCCACACAGTCAAAGGCTTTGGTGTAATCAGTAATGCAGAAGTAGATGATTTTCTGGAACTCGTTTGCTGTTGATGATCCAACAGATGTTGGCGATTTGATCTCTAGTTCTTCTGCCTTTTCTAAATCCAGGTTGAACATCTGGAAATTCATGATTCACATACTGTTGAAGCCTGGCTTGGAGAATTTTGAGCATTACTTTGCTAGCGTGTAAGATGAGTGCAATTGTGTGGTAGTTTGAGCATTCTTTGGCATTGTCCTTCTTTGGGATTGGAATGAAAACTGACCTTTTCCAGTCCTGTGGCCACTGCTGAATTTTCCAAATTTGCTGGCATATTGAGTGCAGCAGTTTCACAGCATCATCTTTTAGGATTTGAAATAGTTCAACTGGAATTCCATCACCTCCATTAGCTTTGTTCATAGTGATGCTTCCTAAGGCCCACTTGACTTCACATTCCAGGATGTCTGGCTCTAGGTGAGCGATCATACCATCATGGTTTTCTGGGTAATGATGATCTCTTTTTGTACAGTTCTTCTGTGTATTCTTGCCACCTCTTCTTAATATCTTCTTTTGTTAGGTCCATAACATTTCAGTCCTTTATTGAGCCCATCTTTGCATGAAATGTCCCCTTGTATCTCTAATTTTCTTGAAGAGATCTCTAGTCTTTCCCATTCTGTTGTTTTCCCCTATTTTTTTTTTTTTTTTTTTTGCATTGATCACTGAGGAAGGTTTTCTTCTCTCTCTTTCCTATTCTTTGGAACTCTACATTCAAATAGGTATATCTTTCCCTTTCTCCTTTGCCTTTACCTTCTCTTCTTTTCTCGGCTATTTGTAAGGTCTCCTCAGACACCCATTTTGCCTTTTTGCATTTTCTTTTTCTTGGGGATGGTCTTGATCCCTGCTTCCTCTACAATGTCACGAACCTCCATCCATAGTTCTTCAGGCACTCTATCAGATCTAATCCCTTAAATCTGTTTGTCACTTCCACTGTATAATCATAAGGGATTCGATTTAGGTCACCCTTGTTGGTTATCCGTTTTAAATACAGCCACATGTGCGTGTCAACCCCAAGCTCCCTAACTATCCCTTCCTGTCACCCATCCCCAGGGATTTTTCACTCTGAAAACAAATATAGGAGTGACCACGACTGTCTGATGACTCGTTCAAACCTTCATACCCTCAACAAATACGCTTTGAGTGTTTACAAAGTGCCAGGCAGTGTGCCTGCTGCTGGAAAAGCACAGTGCCTGTCTTCGAAGGTTATCAGTCTAGTGAGGGAGATGCATGTGCATAAAAGGATGTTTTCAGGGTCCCAGTGGAAGTGTGGAGAATTGTTTAGGGGGAGCTGATTGTGCCTGGGAGGGTTGGAGGTGAGCAGTTAACCAGTTCCAGGTTCTCCTGACCTGGGCTCTGAGGTGTCAGTATTATCACTGACTTGTGATTTTAAAATAATTTTAATATCTATTATCTTCTCTTCCTTATATGACTAATTAAAATTCACCAAAAGTAATAGCAAGAGAGCAGTTGAAGGTAATTGTCTTTTGGGACTCACTGCAGCTATGAAGCCTCCTTCAGAACCCTCCAGAGAACCTGCCTCCTCTACGTAGAGCTGCCTTCCTCACTGAGCAAGACTCAGAAGCACAGACCTCACTCCCTCGTCTCAGTTCTGTGGATTTTTCATCGCTGTTTTCCTATTGTTGCTCAGTGAAAGGAGAAGAGATTTCATCAGACCAGCTCAGGGGCTTTCAACATTTTCATTAACCCATAATAAGGAAGAAATGAAAAACTTCCATAACACTGTCCATACATATATATGCATAATTAAAACAAAAATGCCATGAAACAATAATTATCCAATGTGTAATCCATTTTAATAATTTCTGTTCTAAAAACAGTTGTTGGTCACAACCCAAATCTTGATTTTATAGCATATTATTAGGTAATCCAAAATTTGAATAACACTAGTCTCCTTTTACTGGGAAAGTAAATCCAGTGGAGAATATAAATCACAAGGTGCCTTTCTAAAGCAGATAGAATTAATTTGGTAGCCATCCACCTGCTTACCAGAAATTGCTGTGCTTCTGGGCAAGGGTATCCTGCATTGCCTTTGTGTTACTGCCAAGCTTGGGCCATAGTTAGACTTCATGATGTGCCTTCTGTGTGTTGATTTCACATCTGACCTCATTTGATTTTTCTTCTTTTTGTCTTGGAGTTCTGAAGTTGCTTTTAAAAGATCCTATTGTATCATTGTATTTGGGGAGGTGCCTTTGCAGTGTTTGGATACTGATGCAAATAAATAAATGACATTGATATTGCTCTTTCTGCTTTCATTGCAGACAAGTGAGCATTGAAATCCTCTGAATCCGGTATTGTGCTTTGAATTGCTTTGTCTGAATTATGTGGAACGCTCCTTGCTTTTTATGTGTTTGTGCCATCATTGCACTATGACGAGTTCAGGCTCATGCACTTGAACTTCTTTAGTTACAGTGTGAACAGAAACTCAAGAAATGCATGAGAGCTTGGAAATCTGCATCTGTCTCCCTAGTTAATGCTGTAGAGACATAGCTCCGTATTTCAACATTTTCCTATTGAACACTGTGTTCCAATTACCTTCCATTGTAATTCATAGGTTGTTATGGTGGATACTTTGACAAGAACAAAAGTCTCTAGTGAAAATCTGATGCATTTATACATTTTTTAAAAGCCCTAGGCATGCTAATTACATCAACAATGACATGTCAAGTGTATCCCAACAAAGAGAATTTGGTGTTGGGAACATGGATGATGCTGTGACTATCCAATGGAAGGGTAGATATTTGCTTATATGCAATTACCTATGGTAATTGTATTCCCGTGTGAAAACAGGCTTTACGCAGCCTAGTAATTACCAAAACTGGAGAAAGCATGTTAACATCAAGATCCTGGCTCGGAATAATTCACAGGCAGGAACAGGCACTAGCCTTTCTGGGAGGCTTTGGGGCTTCTGTGTTTTACCCATGCTGATTGCTGCAGATGTTTTCCAAATGAACAGGTGCCTAAGATTGAAACATCGTATAGGCTATGTTGGGTTTTACATTTACCTTTCTTATCCTATGGGTGGACATCTGTACAGGCTTCAAATTTTTAAGCAGATGTTATAGGTTTTAAAGCATGGTTCCTGACAAACAACTCAGTGATAAACACTGCATTCTGATATTCATCATTGTGTTTGATTGCTTATGAATTTTTCCAAAATCCACAGATTCCCCAGCAGATTGTTGACACCTAAGCCAAATCATGCAAATATGATACTTTATTAAAGATCAAAGGAAACCTGGGAAATGGATCTGTGCCTTCTCTCAACTCAGGCCACTCTTACTACCTTTATTATCATGGGGAACTTTTTTTTTTAATTTTTGGTTTTGCTTTCGTTTTTTTCAAAGAGGAGAAAGGCAAAGCTAAGGAGCAATAACAGAGGAACGAAGATTTGCTTCTCTGCTTTTTCTTTACTGCTGCTCTTTCAGTCCTCCTAGTCCTCCATTGAGATTTGCCTATCTTGTTTATTTCCTCCATTTCTTGCTGTGTCTAGAAATAAGTTACCAGGAGAAACTTCACAAACATACACTGGCTCCCTCCTGAGTACTAGCCACCCCAGTAACTCTTGGGAAAGAGCAACAACCAAACCAACACTACCAGGTCCTTCCTGGAGCTTGCAGTTCATGAGGGGATAGCCACGAAGGAGCGACTTAGAAAGGAAATCTGTGCTTCAGAAAATTATCAGCTACAATTTATTCTGATCCACCCCAAGACATTGAAATTCTACCCTTTTCTGTTTGGTAAGTCGATATCTTCCAGGGGGTTTGATTTCTGATGAGTGGCATTTCATTTTTAGGACTTAAGGAAATGTTTTAAACAGATGCTCAAATCGTCTTCAGAAAATTCTGCAGGGAGGCCCTTCTAATGTATGCCACATATAAATTCATATTTTCCTTCCAAATTCCTTAGGAACGTTAGTCAGATTTTTTTTTTTTGATATCTGAAAAGAAAATGAGAGTTGGTTAATTAGAATTCCACATAAAACCCCCACTGAGACCGTGATGACAGTATTGCCTGCCTTTTGTTTCAGCCTAGTGGCTGATGGTCAAAGGCTCAAAGTTTTTCATATGTTCTGGACGGCTGGATGGATAGCTTGGTGTGTGTGTGTGTGTGTGTGTGTGTGTGTGTGTGTGTGTGTGTGTGTGTGTGTATTTTTCCTAAAGAATGCACCAATGTAGGAGCAGACATTAATATACCTGAGAAGTATAGAAGTGTCTTGCTGGACTACTGCATGTAAAGTGGGGAAAAGGAATATACATGGTTTTATGAAAGAATCATTTTCCTTTTAGCTAAGGATACACAATGAGCTAATTTAATTTTAATGAGTTTTGATCTGCCATTGTCCTTTCTCACACTTATATTTTCCAAATCAGCATTCCATTGTCTGTGCATAAGCTTGGAATGCTTTTCATATATTTTTAAAGAGTTATTTTTCCAGGGGTTCCTTTGTTTTGGAAATACCCCCTTGTCCTCTTTCCACTTGCGTAGTTACTTTGCAGGAGTCTCAACACACCTACAGCTTCAACTACCTGCAAATTTAATCAGAAATCTCAGAGTCTCAGAATGATATTTCTTCGGTAGGTCGAGTTTATGCTGTAGCTTTATGAATTAAAGTGTATTTGGTATATTAAAAACAGTTTCTTATATAGACAGGTACTTTAAAAATATGTGGTACTCAAATTGAAGAAAGTAGGGAAAACCACTAGACCATTCAGTATGACCTTAATCAAATCCCTTATGATTATACAGTGAAAGTGAGAAATAGATTTAAGGGCCTAGATCTGATAGACAGAGTGCCTGATGAACTATAGAATGAGGTTCATGACATTGTACAGGAGACAGGGATCAAGGCCATCCCCATGGAAAAGAAATGCAAAAAAGCAAAATGGCTGTCTGGGGAGGCCTTACAAATAGCTGTGAAAAGAAGAGAAGCAAAAAGCAAAGGAGAAAAGGAAAAATATAAGCATCTGAATGCAGAGTTCCAAAGAATAGCAAGGAGAGATAAGAAAGCCTTCTTCAGCGATCAATGCAAAGAAATAGAGGGAAAGAACAGAATGGGAAAGACTAGAGATCTCTTCAAGAAAATTAGAGATACCAAGGGAACATTTCATGCAAAGATGGGCTCGATAAAGGACAGAAATGGTATGAACCTAACAGAAGCAGAAGATATTAAGAAGAGGTGGCAAGAATACACAGAAAAACTGTACAAAAAAGATCTTCATGACCCAGATAATCATGATAGTGTGATCACTAATCTAGAGCCAGACATCCTGGAATGTGAAGTCAAGTGGGCCTTGGAAAGCATCGCTACAAACAAAGCTGGTGGAGGTGATGGAATTCCAGTGGAGCTATTTCAAATCCTGAAAGATGATGCTGTGAAAGTGCTGCACTCAATATGCCAGCAAATTTGGACAACTCAGCAATGGCCACAGGACTGGAAAAGGTCAGTTTTCATTCCAATTCCAAAGAAAGGCAATGCCAAAGAATGCTCAAACTACCACACAATTGCACTCATCTCACATGCTACTAAAGTAATGCTCAAATTCTCCAAGCCAGGCTTCAGCAATACATGAACCGTGAACTTCCTGATGTTCAAGCGCTGGTTTTAGGAAAGGCAGAGGAACCAGAGATCAAATTGCCAACATCTGCTGGATCATGGAAAAAGCAAGAGAGTTCCAGAAAAACATCTATTTCTGCTTTATTGACTATGCCAAAGCCTTTGACTGTGTGGATCACAATAAACTGTGGAAAATTCTGAAAGAGATGGGAATACTAGACCACCTAACCTGCTTCTTGAGAAATCTGTATGCAGGTTAGGAAGCAACAGTTAGAACTGGACATGGAACCACAGACAGGTTCCAAATAAGAAAAGGAGTACGTCAAGGTTGTATATTGTCACCCTGCTTATTTAACTTATATGCAGAGTACATCATGAGAAATGCTGGACTGGAGGAAACACAAGCTGGAATCAAGATTGCCAAGAGAAATCTCAATAACCTCAGATATGCAGATGACACCACCCTTATGGCAGAAAGTGAAGAGGAACTAAAAAGTCTCTTGATGAAAGTGAAAGAGGAGAGTGAAAAGTCGGCTTAAAGCTCAACATTCAGAAAACGAAGATCATGGCATCTGGTCCCATCACTTCATGGGAAATAGATGGGGAAACCAGTGGAAACAGTGTCAGACTTTATTTTTTGGGGCTCAAAATCACTGCAGATGGTGATTGTAGCCATGAAATTAAAAGACACTTACTCCTTGGAAGAAAAGTTATGACCAACCTAGATAGTATATTCAAAAGCAGAGACATTACTTTGCCAACTAAGGTCCGTTGAGTCAAGGCTATGGTTTTTCCTGTGGTCATGTATGGATGTGAGAGTTGGACTGTGAAGAAGGCTGAGCGCTGAAGAATTGATGCTTTTGAACTGTGGTGTTGGAGAAGACTCTTGAGAGTCCCTTTGACTGCAAGGAGATCCCACCAGTCCATTCTTAAGGAGATCAGCCCTGGGATTTCTTTGGAAGGAATGAAGCTAAAGTTGAAACTCCAGTACTTTGGCCACCTCATGCCAAGAGTTGACTCATTGGAAAAGACTCTGATGCTGGGAGGGATTGGGGGCAGGAGGAGAAGGGGACGACCGAGGATGAGATGGCTGGATGGCATCACTGACTTGATGGACTTGAGACTGAGTGAACTCCGGGAGTTGGTGATGGACAGAGAGGCCTGGCGTGCTGTGATTCATGGGGTTGCAAAGAGTCAGACACGACTGAGCTACTGAACTGAACTGAAATAGTAATTAGCAGGATTTAAAACTCTTAATAATTTAATCCATTTTACTTCTGGAGTTGTTGTTGTTGTTCAGTTGCTAAGTCATGTCCAAATTTTGGGGACCCCATGGACTGTAACCAGCCAGGCTCTTCTGTCCATAGGATTTCCCAGGCAAGAATACTGGAGTGGATTGCCATTTCCTTCTCCAGGGGATCTTCCTGACCCATGGATTAAACCTGCATCTACCAGCGTCTCCTGCAGTAGTAGGCAGATTCTTTACCACTGAGCCACCAGGGAAGCCCCGTATTTTTGGTGTCCTGAGTGGTAAAAACTGTAAGAAAATAATGATGTCATGATATCCTCTTTGCTTTTTACTATTGCTTATTTTTATCCACAGATCTGGTAAAGTATGTTTTTTTCACAGCATGCTTTTGTGTATGTATGTGCCTGTAATATCTACATGCGCCTCCCACATGAACACAGATATTTATATAAAGTTCTCTCTCTTTTGTTATGTTTATTAAGAAGTCTTCTTAATAATATTATAGTAACAAGGCAGTTTGAGCATGTCTCAGATATTCCTAAAATTGAAGACCTAAGAAAAATAGCTTTTTTGACTGTGTCCTTTGTTTATCGAAAAAAAGAAATGATTCACAGCGTTTAATGATATTAAAGAAGGGGCAAACCATCAGTATTTGGTCTGAAGAATATTTGATTTAGAAGGGAATGACAATAGAGGTTTATTAGAAATCACAGTAGTCCAGATCAAGTCTTTTATTTATAGATGTTGAACAGTGTTCAAGAATTGAAGAAACAATTGTGAAAGAATCAAAAGTGATGAATGGTGGGCAGAAGGTCAGACCCTTACATATTGATTGATGCTAGGTTTCTTTTTGATTTTGCCAGAGATACGCTGAAAATGGAGGGTAAAGAGCAGAAAGGAGAAAAAGCAGGGCGTATAAACTATGGATTAGGAACATGGGCTGTCAATTCTAATCTTAACTTTGCGGTCTGGCAGTTTTATGAACCCAAGCCCTTTGGCCTTTGTTCTCTATAGCTTAAGAATGATTGAGCCCAGAGCAGCTTTCTTCCAGTTGTTTTACACACAATTTCTTTCCCAGGTTCTCTCTGGCTATTGCTCCCTTCTTGATGGAGCATGGGAGGGCCTTTGGTGGAGGCAAGTTCATTTTTCTTTCCAAGCCCCTTCTGGATCCACCAAGCTTTTATATGTCTGTTCCCGGTCTTGAGAAGTAAGACTTATTTTGTCCATAAAACAGACACAATACACTTCTCTAAGGTGGGGAGTGACACTTGGATCTTCCGTAAAGGACTTTAAATCTTTCTGTTAAAGTTACGTATTTCCAGGTTAAGAGTCTCTTATGCCGGGAAAGATTTTCTAGGCCTGTCCCCTAGGACCAGAAGTAGTGGTGAAGGCTCTAAAACAATGCAGTGTGGGGTAAGGGCTGGCATTGATCTGGAGATACATGGTGTTTGCCCCTGGGGGCACTGCATAGAGAGACTTGGCTGGCTTGTCAGTCGAAGAAGCCCTTAGAAGGAGTGGAATTGGGGTCGGGGGGCTTGGAGAAAGGAGGGGGAGGAAGGAGGATTTTGTTGTCTCTAGCCCCATTTGAGAGAGAAACTTGATTTTTTTAAAGCTGTGGTTTTTAGAATCACCATTAGAGACTACTTGAAAGTAATAAAAATGTTTGCAACAGAGGGGTGTACAATAAACAAATGGATGAATAAGGGATGAAGAGAGGCAAGAAGTGAAAAAGTCCAGAAGTGGTCCAATTTCACTTTATAGATTAAGCCATCTCTGACCTATGTATGGGTATTTCTTATAAGTTGGATGTATGGTTCAAGTGCCTTTGAAACCAAAGGTCAGGTGAAATAAGTGCTAAGGAATAAGTTGAAGGGATTTTACTACCAGAACTTAAATCAGCCAAAATAGGGTGACTGTTGGAGGATGTCACTGATGGCTGAGGGTATCAGAAAACCTCTAACGGTTGCCACGCGCTAGGACACATATGGCTCCAGTGCCGATCAGAGCCGTCGCATCATCTTTTGCTTATTTCTGGGGGATCAGTAGATGGTGAGCTCCACCTGAGGCCTCCCATCACCTCCAACAGCCCTCCCCTGGAGGCAGTCTTGGCCTGAATCCTATTCCTGGAGAGTGGGCGGCACCCACCTTGTGAATAGAACCGGTTCCTTGGGCCTCGGCTGGAGCAGGCGGGGCGCCTGGGATGGGAGGAGCTGGTGGAGTCCCTGGAGGGCGAGGAGAGGGACGAGGAGGACCTCGCGGTGGTTGATTGGCAGTAAAATGAACAGAATGCCTTGTGCAGTCTCGCCATAACCTAGCATAAAGCAAAGGAAAAGCGCAGCAACAGCAAGCCCAATCAGAGGGAGCCCCCAGTTCTAGAAACACTCATGATAAGAGAATATACCCCCACTGACCTTATTGTGGGGGCTTCCCAGGTGCTGCTAGTGGTAAAGGACTCACCTGCCAATGCAGGAGATGTAAGAGACTTGAGTGCGATCCCTGGGTGGGGAAGATCCCCTGGGGAAGATCCCCTGGAGAAGGGCCCAGCCTCCCACTCCAGTATTCTTGCCTGGAGAATCCTCATTGACGAAAGAGCCTGGCAGGCTATGGCCCATAGGGTCCCAAAGAGCTGGACTGAAGGGACTTAGCATGCACGCACAAGTTTATTGAGAAAGCTGCCAGGCTGTAGCAAAAGTTCAGGGAACGTAGCCAGGCGTGGTTAGTGTGGATACAGGATTTGAGAGTGATGCTGACCAGGCTGGAGGCAGCGAAAGAGAGCAAGATCACCACAGCCTGCCCTCTAGCATGGCCTGCGTGGGCTCAGGGGTTAGGTGAGACCTTGGAGATCCATCAAGGAGATGCAGCGACATCTCAGGGAGATGGGAAGGAGACAGGCCGTGTTTAACCTTGTCTTTGAAGCTGTGATCAAGCCACATTCACTGCGGGAATGAAAACCAAGGCACCCCAGTCTGCACCAGCCCCTGCTATGGGATGCTGATAAGGGACACTCACCTGGTTTGCTGAGCCCAGTGGTGGGCAAGACATGTGTGATGTTGGGCAACACATTTCTGGTCTGGGGGAAACTGATGAATCCTGGGAATGGATATGGGGAAAGACCCAAGACAAACAGGGAGCTCGAGAAGCCCAAAGGTGATCCCAATCTGCTATAAAATGTCCAGTAGATGTGACCTGGAAGCAAATGTGGTTTGACCTCATTGCCGCAGGACCCCACCTGGAAAGACAGACCTGCTACCTAACACTTGGTCAGCCCACGGAGAACCTTACAACCGGAACAGAAGTTCAGGCCTGGCCCACATGTTCCACCATTGCTAGCACCCTCTGCCCTCGCAGAGGCCTTAGGGACACAGTTCAGGCTGAGTGCCTCCCAGCCTCTGGATATAAGATGTAGGCCCGGAATCCCCCAGGTGAGGGCGGTAGGGGTAATGGAGGGCCCCATGTTGAGCCCACTAGTCACTGACTCCTCCATCAATAAACAACAGGTGATGCCTCTGCTTGACATTGGAGCTTTAATGCATGGTGACCCTTAGAGGTTCTTTGTAGCCATCAGCATTATTGATGGTTATGAAGGGCAAACAGTCATGGTCATGAAGGTCTCTTTGAGACTGCAGACTGGATGTTCTCCTCCATGAGAATATGAGATTTTTATCTCTCTGGTATCAGAGAACATATTGGGCCTGATATCTTACAAAGTCAAACTCTGCAAGCCTGTGTTGGTGAGTTCCACCTTGGGGTTAGGGTACTCAAAGCACTGCTGAGGGGAAATGCAAACTGGGAACTATTAACTCCACAGCCCCCACAAAGACTGCTGCTGCTGCTGCTGAGTTGTTTCAGTCATGTCCAACTGTGTGCAACCCCATAGACGGCAGCCCGCCAGGCTCTGCTGTCCCTGGGATTCTCCAGGCAGGAACACTGGAGTGGATTGTCATTTCCTTCTCCACAAAGACTGCTGCTGCTGCTGCTGACTCACTTCAGTCGTGTCCAACTGTGTGCGACCCCATAGACGGCAGCCCACCAGGCTCCCCTGTCCCTGGGGTTCTCCAGGCAAGAACACTGGAGTGGTTTGCCATTTCCTTCTCCAATGCATGAAAGTGAAAGGTGAAAGCGAAGCTGCTCAGTCGTGTCCGACTCGCAGCAACCCCAGGGACTGCAGCCTATGAGGCTCCTCTGTCCATGGGATTTTCCAGGCAAGAGTACTGAAGCGGGTTGCCATTGCCTTCTCCTTCTCCACAAAGACTGGTAACTGCCAAAGAATACTGCCTTGGTGGCTCAGACGGTAAAATCGTCTACTTGCAGTGCTGGAGACCTGGGTTCGATCCCTGGTTGAGTAATATCCCCAGGAGAAGGGAATGGCAGTCCACTCCAGTATTCTTGCCTGGGAAATTCCATGGGTGGACTGTCCACGGGATTGCAAATAGTCGGACAAGACTGAGCGACTTCACTAGGAAGCATGAAGAAATAAAAACTATTAAGTACTGCACCGAGTGGGTATTGTACACTCTGCTCAAGTGCTTTCAAAAGCCCAGTATGGCTGGTTTAAAAAAAGTTAAATGGCTCATGGCTCTGTGGACTATGGAGAACTGAACAGGGTGGTGCCCTCTGCCCGTATGCTCTACCCAACATGACGCCTTGGTGTATGACAAGATGTGCTGGACTTATCAGGCTTCCCTGTTGGCTTAATGGTAAAGAACCCACTTGCTAATGCAGGAGTTGCAGGAGACTCAGGTTCAATCCCTGGGTTAGGAGGATCCCCTGGAGGAGGGCCTGGCAACCCACTCCAGGAATCTTGCCTGGGAAATCCCATGGACAGAGGAGCCTGGCACGCTACAGCCCTTGTGGGTTCATAATATGTGGCCAGACCTTGGGCTGATCTGCAGGAGCCTGAGGCGTATTCTTTCACGTCCTTGGCCATGAGGCGCTGATGCTCTCTGGCAACAGGAACCTGATGTCCTAACTCAGGTACAGGCTCCATAATGTACCCTTCAGTAGATGATACAGCCGACTGGGTGCATGGAAAGAGCGCACACATGTTCTCTGAATGAGACGGCATATTGCCAACAATGCTGGGTTGCCCTTGAAATGCAGTGAATTGGTACAAGATCATAGTTGTCCTGTGTGTTCTAAACAACATCCAAGGCAACTGCCAAAAGAGTCTGGTGCCCTGAACTGGAGTTTGATCATATTGGGCCCTTGTGTGCATGCGAAGGTGATAAGCACACCTTGGTTTGTGTGGACACCGCATCTGGCCTGTCCCCAGCTTTCCCCCATCGCCACACAAACCAAACCACCACCACTTGGGGATCAGAGAGGCTGAGTTCCATGTACAGATATCCTCATCGAACACACAATGGGGGCACATTTCAAAGGTCATGACTTACAAGACTGGGCAGAATAACACGACACCGAATGGAGGTTCCATTTCTCTGTAACCTACAAGCAGCACAGTTGGTAGAAAGGAGGAATGAAACATCAAAGCAGCAGGTGGGAAGAAGTGCTCGCAACAGAGGAACCAGCTCCTGGGGCTGCTCTTGCTGCAGTCAAGGGGGGCAGAGGGCTGGTGAGTGGGCAGGGAGGTGGCTCCGCTTGCTGCAGCTACCCCCCACTGCAGTCATCACCATGGAGCCGCTTGGAACCTTTTTATTTATTTATTTATTTTTGAATAGTTGGTTAAATTACAAACAGGCAAAACTATCTTGTCTGGTTGGTATTTTTCAAGGCTTTAACACATGTGGATGATCAACTAGTATCTGCTGCCCCACATGGCAGCCTGGGGACCCCAACTGAGACACCCAACACTGTAGAGACAGCTCACCATGGGTTAGTGCTATGCTGTTGAGAGCATCCATCATGGGATTTGTGATGGGGCATCTCACTGGGAGGAGCAAGTTATTTGCACCCCTGGATGAGGAGGAACTAATCAATTTCCATCGGAATCCCATTATCCTGCTGCAGGCCAGCCCTGTGGAAATGTACTGTGCCTGGAGTGGAACTGGTGCCATCGACAGAGGGGAGGAGATGGGGGTCCTGGTCTGGCATCTCTCACGCCCAGAGCACCTCCCATCCCCAGCGCATCTCTTCGTGTCTGAGAGTGCAGCTTCCCTTCCAATGTGTGTAATATATGCAGCCAGATCAAGTTCCTAAAGCTGTAGCCACATTAACATCTAAGGATCAGACCACAGCTGCAGTTCTTATAAAAGGGGGAGACCTTCCTCTATAAGTTTCTACCAAACATCTGTCTTCTGACCTTATACTTTTGCCACTCCTGTGTATCCAGTCAGAGATTGGCACCTCATAGGAATACTTTCTAAGTAGGGGTGTCCACTTAGATGCCCAGCAAAGAAATCATCAGTCCAGCTGGTGGGTGTGTGGGCAGCCACCCCTCTCTAGCTTACTAGAACCACCATGCTGGGTGTGTCTGGGGATTTGAAGGTTCTGAAACAGCAAATTAGGGACTAGGACTAGCACTCTTAATCCGTCTGACATTACCAACACGGATCCGGAAGCCTGGCCTGCAGTACACACTATCAATCACACTAGGTGTGGTGATTCCTTTCTTGTCAATGGAGTTACATGGGCAGCTATCAAACTGCTGACAAGGAGGGTCTTAAAAATGCCATCAGAGCCATGGGTGGTTATGCTCAGATTTGGGTGGGTTCATGTGGCTCACCCTGGGTTATCAGTATTTGAGCACATAGGCATGCCTAGTTGAACAGTTGAACAGTTCTATGAAGACCTACAAGAACTTCTGGAACTAACACCCCCAAAAGATGTCCTTTTCATTATAGGGGACTGGAATGCAAAAGTAGGAAGTCAAGAAACACCTGGAGTAACAGGCAAATTTGGTCTTGGAATACGGAATGAAGCAGGGCAAAGGCTAACAGGGACTTGCCAAGAGAATGCACTGGTCATAGCAAACACCCTCTTCCAACAACACAGGAGAAGACTCTACACATGGACATCACCAGATGGTCAACACCAAAATCAGATTGGTTATATTCTTTGCAGCCAAAGATGGAGAAGCTCTATTCAATCAGCAAAAACAAGACCAGGAGCTGACTGTGGCTCAGATCATGAACTCCTTATTGCCAAATTCAGACTGAAATTGAAGAAAGGAGGGAAAACCACTGGACCATTCAGGTATGACCTAAATCAAATCCCTTATGATTATACAGTGGAAGTGAGGAATAGATTTAAGGGACTAGATCTGATAGATAGAGTGCCTGATGAACTATGGACGGGGGTTCATGACATTGTACAGGAGACAGGGGTCAAGACCATCCCCATGGAAAAGAAATGCAAAAAAGCAAAATGGCTGTCTGAGGAGGCCTTACAAATAGCTGTGAAAAGAAGAGAAGTGAAAAGCCAAGGAGAAAAGGAAAGATAAAAGTGTCTGAATGCAGAGTTCCAAAGAATAGCGAGAAGAGATAAGAAAGCCTTCCTCAGTGATCAATGCAAAGAAATAGAGGAAAACAACAGAATGGGGAAGACTAGAGATCTCTTCAAGAAAATTAGAGATACCAAGGGAACATTTCATGCAAAGATGGGCTCGATAAAGGACAGAAATGGTATGGACCTAACAGAAGCAGAAGATATTAAGAAGAGGTGGGAAGAATACACAGAAGAACTGTACAAAAAAGATCTTCATGACCCAGATAACCACGATGGTGTGATCACTCACCGAGAGCCAGACATCCTGGAATGTGAAGTCAAGTGGGCTTTAGAAAGCATTGCTATGAACAAAGCTAGTGGAAATGATGGAATTCCAGTGGAGCTATTTCAAATCCTGAAGGATGATGCTGTGAAAGTGCTGCACTCAATATGCCAGCAAATTTGGAAAACTCAGCAGTGGCCACAGGACTGGAAAAGGTCAGTTTTCCTTCCAATCCCAAAGAGAGGCAATGCCAAAGAATGCTCAAACTACCACACAATTGTACTCATCTCACATGCTAGTAAAGTAATGCTCAAAATTCTCCAAGCCAGGCTTCAGCAATACATGAACGGTGAACTCCCAGATGTTCAACTTGGTTTTAGAAAAGACAGAGGAACCAGAGATCAAATTGCCAACATCTGCTGGATCATCAAAAAAGCAAGAAACTTCCAGAAAAACATCCATTTCTGCTTTATTGACTATGCCAAAGCCTTTGACTGTGTGGATCACAATAAACTCTGGAAAATTCTGAAAGAGATTAGAATACCAGACCACCTGACCTGCCTCTTGAGAAACCTGTATGCAGGTCAGGAGGCAACAGTTAGAACTGGACATGGAACAACAGCCTGGTTCCAAATAGGAAAAGGAGTACATCAAGACTGTATATTGTCACCCTGCTTATTTAACTTATATGCAGAGTATATCATGAGAAACCCTGGACTGGAAGAAGTACAAGCTGGAATCAAGATTGCCGGGAGAAATATCAATAAACTCAGATATGCAGATGACACCACCCTTATGGCAGAAAGTGAAGAGGAACTAAAAAGTCTCTTGATGAAAGTGAAAGAGGAGAGTGAAAATATTGGCTTAAACCCAACATTCAGAAAACGAAGATCACGGCATCTGGTCCCATCATTTCATGGCAAATAGATGGGGAAACAGTGTTAGACTTTATTTTTTGGGTGCCAAAATCACTGCACATGGTGATTGCAGGCATGAAATTAAAAGACGCTTATTCCTTGGAAGGAAAGTTATGACCAACCTAGATAGCATATTAAAAAGCAGAGACATTACTTTGTGACCAGAGGTCCGTCTAGTCAAGGCTATAGTTTTTCCTGTGGTCATGTATGGATGTGAGAGTTGGACTGTGAAGAAAGCTGAGTCCTGAAGAATTGATGATTTTGAACTGTGGTGTTAGAGAAGACTCTTGAAAGTCCCTTGGACTGCAAGGAGATCCAACCAGTCCATCCTAAAGGAGATCAGTCCTGGGTGTTCATTGGAAGGACTGATGTTGAAGCTGAAACTCCAATACTTTGGCCACTTAATGCAAAGAGCTGACTCATTGGAAAAGACCCTCATGCTGGGAAGATTGAAGGCAGGAGGAGAAGGGGACGACAGAGAATGAGATGGTTGGATGGCATCACTGACTTAATGGACATGGATTTGGGTAGACTCCAGGAGTTGGTGATGGACAGGGAGGCCTGGAGCGCTGCAGTTCATGGGGTTGCAAAGAGTTGGACATGACTGAGTGACTGAACTGAACTGAAGTGAGGCATGCCTATGTTGGGTACAGGAAAACGATTCTAAACAGAACCAAACCAATTGCACTAGGGATGTGGGATGGGTGTCCCCAGATTTGGGTGCCATATGCTATCCTATGAAAAGGTAGTGACTGGGGTGGCACTGACTGTTCCCACCACCCATATTACTGGGGGGCCCTAAGTGGGACCCCATGATTGTGTGGTGCCAGTCGTTGGCTATGGCTTCCGTCCGGGTGGGTAGGCCCCTGCACCCTGGGCAGAGGGTAGAATCCACCCCACCGTGATGAAAGCGGCCAACCTCCCCGCTTCACGAGCAGTCAGCTGGCCACATCCTCTTTCCCGTGGGCAGGATCACTGGGCTGCAGCCTCTGTCCGCTTCCTGGACTGGAGGACGTTCTGGCACACACAGCAGTCCTTACGACACTCACCCAGCAAGCCTTAAACAATAACCGCCAAAGCCTGTCTTATCAAACATGGAAACCTCTATTGAGAAAAACTGTCCTCCAAAACAGGAGGTCCTTGTGGGCTATTTCTGCCTCGCAAGAAGGTACCTGACCATGATCCACAGGCAACGCTGTGTGTTCATACCTGATCAGTCTGTGCACGAATGAACAGCACCCAAGTCAACGCCCTGAGTGGTTTCACCCCCAGCCTGGGAGGTTTCATAAATCAGGCATTTGGAACACAGGGCTCTTAGAGGAAAAGGTTGCTATTTATTTTGGGAATCATTATCTTAGTCTGTGTTTTCTCTTGCATTTGCTTACATTGTTGCTGTGATGTCTGCCTCCAGAATAGCCAAAGAGCCTCCAAACCAGCCGCCTTCACACTAATGAATCCCCCTGCTGAGCACTCAGAAGAAGGGGGCATGTGAGATTCTCAGAGCTGGCCACAGGGCGAGAGGGTGTTGCAGGAGGTCATCCACAGGACATGACCTCTGGACCTGAGAGCTGGACTGGCCATTTGCGGGCTCCCACCCCTCCTCTGTCCTTAGAATACGTTTTGCTCATCACACACACAGTAGAAGCTGTTTCAAGGACACAGCCTTGAGATGTGTGTTAGTCATTAAGTTGTGTCCAACTCTGTGACCCCATGGACTATAGCCTGTCAGGCTCCTCTGTCTATGGAATTCTCCAGGCACGAATACTGGGGTGGGTTGCCATGCCCTCCTCCAGGGGATCTTCCCAACTCAGGGATCCTACCCAGATCTCTTGCATTGCAGGCAGATTCTTTACCATCTGAACCACCAGGGAAGACCTCAGCCTTGCGATAGTTAATGCTGTTGAGACTGTATACTTGGGTGGCATGCAAGGCTGAACCCAGGACCCTGTGTAAACTTCGGAGATTCTGCAGGCTGGTTGCAGAGATCAACTCATCTTGCAACACCCAAATCAAACTAGGTATGTAAGGTCCCTTGTTTATGGAAAGTGCCACCTACCAATCTGCCCTGCCTCTTTGTCTCTGCTTGCTCTCAGTGCATGGGGATGAGTTTCAGATTTCACCCGAGAAGCTCTGAGTTTTCAAACCAACAGGCTTGAGGTAATGTGTATTCTCTGCTTGTCCTTCTTTAGAATCCTGGCATTCTCACTCTCTGTCTTTTTTTTTTTTTTTTTTTGTAGAAAGATGGGAATGAAACAATACAACATCTTTAAACTCTCCTTTCTATTCATGAGCAGATGTCTCATCAGGACAGAAGGCAGGTTCCCAAAGAGCATGCAGGACAGGAAACACTGGCTGAATTTCTTGGATGTAGATGAGAAAATAGTCACTGGAGGGATGTGCGTGCAAACAGCCAAGCTTGCATTTGCTGTGATTCTCTCTTGTTTTTCACCTGCTCCTCCCCGAACAGGCACCCAGGGCCATGAGATGAATTCTTCTGGGATCAGAAAGCAAAATGTGAATTTGATGCTTGAAAAGGATCAAATTCTTAATGAGCCTTATCCAACTTATTTGCAAGAAACATGTGCTGTGGTTCTTGGGGACCTGGTGATGAACTCGAGTTGACTCAAGGGTGCCTTTGCTAAGAGGAGTTAACGCCTAGAAATCAGCAGAGTTTATTTCCAGACAGTGTAACATAGGGTGGTGTGCTGTGTGCTCAGTCACCCAGTCGCGTCTGACTCTTTGTGACCCCATGGGCTGTAGCCCCGCAGGCTCCTCTGTCCATGGGATTCTCCAGCAAGAATGCTGGAGCAGGTTGCCATGCCCTCCTCCAGGGGATCTTTCTGACTCAGGGATCAAACCTGCATGTCCTGCGGCTCCTGCACTGGCAGATGGATTCTTTACCACTGAGCCACCTGGGAAGGCAACATGGGGCAGAGGTGTGCGCATATAGACTCCTCAGGGGTTCCCAGGTGTCAGAACTACCAGAAGGAGTGAGATCAGTGTGGGGCCCTGAGGCTCTGTCTTCTACGGCCTAGAAGGTTTTTCTTTCTCCCTTGTTGGAATTCTCAAATATTACTAACCAGAATTATTTCTCTAATATTCAGATATCTCCATCATTACTAATTATTTCTCTGAATCAAATTAATCCCCTCACTAAGTAATCGTTCTATTTGACTCAGCTCTGTGTCAGGCCTCACTGCTTTCAGTTTTATCAAGCACCTTACAACCAGCGTGGGACAAAGTGAAAGCTCCACTGAGCAGTCCTCTGGAAGATAGAACTGTTATAGCCTCCAATCTGTTTAATCTTTTTATTTTTGCTGTGCCATGCAGCTTGTGGGGTCTTGGTTCCCTTACCAGGGATTGAACCTGGGCCCCTGGCACTGGAAGCACTGAGTCCTAACCACTGGACTGCCCCCGTCTGTTTGATTCTGTGCGATGGCCCTGTTTTTTTCTCAACATAACTTAAATTTTCTGTAAGTTATCGAAGTAAGTAATTCACCATTTCTTTGTTTTTAACATTAAAAAACATATAAATATATATTAGTAAACTACAACAAAGGACAAAAATTATATGCATATTTTCTTGATTAATCGATTGCTAATATTAATCAGTTGTTAACATACCTTTGTTTACCTTTCTCTATCCATAAATACATATGTTTTTAATGAACTCTTTAAAATAAATTGCAGATATGCATTTCACTCATAAATATTTACCATTAATCTTCTAAGGATAAAGATATTTTGTTCTTAACCACCATATCATTATCACACTCAAAGAAGTTAATAAGAATCGCATGCTATTATTCATTACCTAGTTCAGTTTCAAATTTCCTGTTATCCTAAAAATTCCATTCATAGTTGTTTTTTTCTTTAAGATTTATTTATTTTTGTTTGTGCTGGCCCTTCACTGCTGCCTGGGGGCTTTCTCTAGCTGTGGAGAGTGCGGGCTACTCTCATTGCGGTGCGAGGGTGTCTGATTGCAGTGGCTTCTCTTGCTGTGGCGCACAGGCTGCAGGTCCGTGAGCTTCAGGAGTTGCAGAGAGAGCGCTCAGGAATTGTGGCTCACAGGCTCTAGAGCACAGTGGTTGTGGTCCATGGGGCTTATTCAATTGTCACCACGGGTGAACATCCTGGACCGGGGATAGAACCCGTGACACCTGCAGGCAGATTCTCAACCTCTGGACCAAGAAGCCCGTTAAAAAAAACTTAATCCCAAGATCCAATTAAGTTTCTGGTCTTTCATTTCCCCTTTTCTAATTTGTAAAACTTTCCTTCATTTTAAAATTTTGTTTTCTGTGTCAAAGATTCTCTTTTTGAGACCCCAAGCTAGATATCTTGTAAAAGATTATTGACTGTGGATTCATCTGGTTGTTCACTGATGGATTAGAATACATTTAGATCTTTGTTTGGCAGAAATATTGCAAAAAAATGAGTGTTGAAAATTAATTTATTAACCAGAAAAGTTTCGCTACTCCTCTCCTCCCCCTTACCAATATATCTTAGCTAATGAAGTATATTTCCTACCCCAGTCCTAAAGTTTAGCCATGTAATTTGTTGAGGAAATGGGGTGTAAGTAAATATGAATGATTGGTCTTTTCCTCTGGTGCTTCTGACATTAGCATGAGAAGAATATTTCTTGGGTCTCAGAAAACTGAGTAACACAGAGATCTAGCCTGAATTGAAACCACCGCCTGACCAAGCATTGCCTACATCAGCAGAAACCGAGCCAATCACAGATGTGTGAGCAAGAGGTATATATGCTGCCTGTCACTGAGATTTTATGGTTAAGTGATACACAAAAGAGTTACGTGAGACAGCAATTGTGCCTACCTTTTTTTTTCTTCCTAATTGGTGAAAGACACATGACATGAGATTTACCCCTTTAGATTTTTAAGTGTAGAGTACAGACTGCAAGGAGGGCCAACCAGTCCATGCTAAAGGAGAGCAGTCCTTCACTGGAAGGACTGATGTTGAAGCTGAAACTCCAGTACTTTGGCCACCTCATGCGAAGAGTTGACTCATTGGAAAAGACCCTGATGCTGGGAAGGATTGAGGGCAGGAGGAGAAGGGGATGACAGAGGATGAGATGGTTGGATGGCATCACCAACTCAATGGACATGAGTTTGGGTAAACTCTGGGAGTTGGTGATGGACAGGGAGCCCTGGCGTGCTGCAGTCCATGGGGTCGCAAAGAGTCAGACATGACTGAGTGACTGAACTGAACGGTATTGTTAACTATTCACATTGCTGAATGGATTTCTAGAACTTTTTTGTCTTGCATAACTGAAATTCTATCCGCATTGAACAGCAACTCATTTCTCCCTTCCCCTAGCTCCTGTCAACCACCATGCATTCTGCTTTCTGCTTCTATGAGTCAGACTACCTCAGGTACTTCATGCAAGTGGGATCACTCAGTATCTGTCTTTGAAGGTTAGCCTATTTCACTTAGAATGATGTTCTCAAAGTTTACCCACTGTAGCATACAAAAGGATTTCCTTTTCTTAAGACTGAATAATATTCCATTGTAAGTATACGCCATGTTATCTTTATCTGTTCATCTGTTGATTGACATGGGCTTCCCTTGTGGCTCAGCTGGTAAAGAATTCGCCTGCAATGTGGGAGACCTGGGTTCAATCCCTGGATTGGGAAAATCCCCTGAGAAGAGAAAGTCTACCCATTCCAGTGTCCTTGCCTGGAGAATTCCATGGACTACAGTCCATGGGGTCGTAAAGAGTTGGACACAACTGACCGACTTTTACTTTCACTTTCTGCTGATTGACGTTGGTTTATTTCGACATCTCGGCTGTTCTTAATAATGCTGCAATAAACGTGGTAGTGCAAATACATCTTCGAGATCTTGTTTCCAATTCTTTTGGATAAATATCCACAAGTGGAATTTCTAGATCATAAGGTACTTATTTATTTTAATTTTTTAAAGAACATCTGTACATTTTTCATAGCAGTTGCATCACTGTAGACTTCCACCAAGAGTGCACAAGGGTTCCAATTTCTTCATATTCTCACAAACCCTTGTTATTTTCTGTTGTTGTTGTTGTTTTGTTTTGTTTTTGTTTTTGGTAATGGCCATCCTATCAGGTATGAGGTGATATCTCATTATTGTGGTTTTGATTTGCATTTCTCTGGTGATGAGAGTTGTCGAGTGTCTTTTCATATACCTGTTGGCCATTTGTAAGTCTTTCTTAGAGAAATGTCTATTCAAGTCCTTTGCCCATTTTTAAAACATGCTTTTTGTTTTTTGCTACTGACTTGTAGGAGTCCTTTGTACATTTTGGATATTAACTCCTTGTCACATATATGCTTTACAAATACTCAGTTCCATCAGTTGTCTTTCCATTCTGTTGATTGTGTTCTTTACTGTGCTTTTTAGTTTCACGAGGTGTCGCTTGCCTTCTTTTGCTCTTCTTGCCTGTGCTTGCAGTGTTATAGCCCAGAAATCATTGCCAAGACCAATGTTATGAAGCATTTCACCTATGTTTACTTCTAGGAGTTTTATAGTTTCAGGTCTTATGCTTAAGTCTTTAATTCATTTTAAGTTGATTTTTTTCTTAAGATAGGATCCAATTGAATTCTTTTGCATCTGAATGTCCAGTCTTTTTAAAGAGATTTTCCTATCTCCACTGTGTAGTCCTGGCACCCTTGTTGAAGATAATTTGACTGTATATGTTTAGGCTTATTTCTGGCTCTCCATGCTATTCCTCTGGCTTATGCTGCTGCTGCTGCTAAGTCACTTCAGTTATGTCCGACTCTGTGTGACCCCATAGACGGCAGCCCACCAGGCTCCTCTGCCCCTGGGATTCTCCAGGCAAGAACACGGGAGTGGGTTGCCATTTCCTTCTCCACCTCTGGCTATATGTCTACCCTTATGTCAGTACCATACTCTTGTTATTACTGTAGCTTTGTGATATGTCTTGAAGTTAGGCAATGTGAGGCCTCCATCTTTGTTGTTTCTCAAAACTTTTTTGGCTATTAGAAGTCCTTTGTGAGTCCATATGAATTTATATGAATTTTGGGATTGTTTTTTTCTATCACTTTAAAAGATGCCATTGTGATTTTTGACAGGAATTACATTGAGTCTGTAGATTGTTTTGGGTATTATGGACATTTTAATGATATTAAACCTTTTGATTCATAAATATGGGATATCTCCCTATGTGTGTGTCTTCTTTAATTTCTTTCAACAATGTTTTATCATTTTCAGTGTAGAAGTGTTTCACCTTGGTTAAGTTTATTCTAAGTACTTTATTCTTTTTGATGTTATGGTAATGGGGTTGTTTTCTTAATTTCTTTCTTGAATTGTTCATTGTTGATGATCTTTGATTGAATCATAGTTCATTGAATCAATGATTACATTAGGACTCTGCTATGGACTGATATTCATATATGTGAACATGTATATATATGTATGTATGTATGTATGCATGTATGTATGTATATGTGTGTGTGTTGTGCTATGCTTAGTTGTTCAGTCATGTCCGACTCTTGGTGACCCCATGGTCTATAGCCCACCAGGCTCCTCTGTCCATGGGGCTTCTCCAGGCAAGAGTCCTGGAGTGGGTTGCCATGCCCTCCTCCAAGGGATTTTCCCAACCCAGGGACTGAAGCCAGGTTTCCCACATTGCAGGTGTTTCTTCACCATCTCAGCCACCAGGGAAGCCCAAGAATACTGGCTTGGGTAGTCTATCCCTTCATCAGGGATCTTCCGGACCCAGGAATTGAACTGGGGTATCCTACATCACAGGTGGATTCTTTACCAGCTGAGCTGCCAGGGAAGCCCATATAAGTGTATAATAAATATATATAAATGTATATGCTGATTTTGAGTCATTTTAGGTTCACAGGAAAACTGAGTGGAAGGTGCAGAGCTTCCCTATATGTCCCTGAGCTCGCTCTTGCGTAGTCTTCTTCCTTATCAATTTCTCCCACTAGAGTGGCTCATTTGTTAAAATTGATAAAATTTATTGGCACATCATTGTCACTCAAAGTCCATAATTTACATTGGGGCTTATGGTTAAATCTTCATGTTGTAACATAGGTTTTAAAGAAAACAAATGACTGATTTTTTAAATCAAAGTTTCAATCCTGAGTGTATCTAGGCAGTCAGAAGGCCTTAGGACAGAAAAGAAAGACATTTTCTCTTTTGAGTCTGAAGAAGAGGACTCATGGATCATGTGTTCACAGGCTGTGCACAGATTGCCTTGGGTGAAGGGAACCTGTGAGTCCTTAGATAACTTGTCTTTACCTAGGGCAGTACCTGACATTGTCCTCTGAGGAAAGGGCAAAAGGAATAAACTAATTCAGATTAAATACTATTGATTCCACCTTGCTTCCTACTATACAAATAATCCCAAGGATGGTGATGCTTTCTACTCTCCAAACTGAGTGTAAATTCACACTTTACCTACAGCTGAATCAGAAGCTTTTGTACTCTGGTTGAAGTTCCCCAAGACGAGTCAAAATGTGATATAATTTATGAAGATTTCCAGACTAGCTCTCAAGTCTCAGTTACTAAAAGATCCCAGTTTATGGTCCAGCTTGTGGGTTGCCTCTTCACATTAAAGATCTTGCTTCTCTTTTTGCCCTTGGCCTTCTATGATTTTCAACATATATTCAAAACACACATGTGGATATAAAATAATACAATACAGTAACAAAATAATTCTGTAGGGAAAATTGCAGTACCAAGAGTCCTTTCTCTAAATGGTAAATAAGTCATTATTTAAATTAGAACATGGGTTAGATTGTACATACTTACAATAAATACCACTGGGCACCAGTTATGCACCTGACATCATGTTAGTTGCTTTGCATCTCAATTAATTCTTTAATTTATCCTACATCATAGATCGCTTTTCTTATTCCCATTTTATAAATGAGGAAACTGAGGCTTAGAAAGTTAGTGACTTGGCCAAGAGTATTCAGCTGATGAATGACAGGGCCAGGATTCTAACATTCACACTCCTTCTGTTAGTTCTTAAGATATAAGCTCCCATTTTTAGAGAACTACTAGGATGTGAGGGGGCCCAGATACATGCATCCGGGGAGTTATTTTAGTGAGGAAATCAAACAATGCGACATGTGTTTCAATGTCCTAAACACGAAGGGAATAAGCAGCAAGATGGCAGCAGTAAAAGCAAAGGTCAGAAAATGAACTGGAAGTAAAAGCAGGTGAACAGAGGGCAGGAACAGAACAAGAAGGGGATTTCCGTCATAAGGACTTTCCTAAACGCTTAGGAAACAGAAGTGAGGGGCGGCCAGAACGTTATTTAAGGAGACCAGTGATGGAGGGCAGACAGAGCTATATAACGTCTAGATTGGCAGTTATGGGGGAATTTACTGATGGAAGTAAAAGCTTAAATTGCATGCTTAATGTCAATCTAGTTTACAGTTTTAGGTAATGCAAACTAAGGGTGACGAATTCAGAACAGATGGCAAGAAGCAAGTTTTGCAGAGAGCAAATCACAAACGCCTGTGGAACGGACATCCTGCAGGGACAACACTCAAATGTACTTGCAGGGGACTCCGGAGCCCTCGTCAGTGATTTACGGGTGACAGTCATGGGCAGAAAGGACTCAGTTAACAAAATTCTCTCCAGTTTCCGGTAGGGGTGTCTGTTAACTCGTTTGGCGTGATTTGCTGATTGCATTTTAGGAGAAGCACACCAGTTTTCCTGATAGGAACACTGTGGCAATGACTTTAAAAAACAGATGTACTGTGATAATCTAATGGCAAATTCCGCTTTTCAATTTTCTCTCCAAATGTTTGTGTCTACTTTGGAGAACCATTTGGAAAGATATGGGCAAGCGCTGTGTTATGCATGCAGGGTTGGGAACCCACTGCTTGACTGAAATAGGCATGGTGGGGGGAATCAGATTTGAAGTTCTCCTTCACATCAACATTTTAAGGTAGCTGTTTGCTTTATAAGGTTTACAGAGTCTTTCAATGGTGGGACACAGGTCAGTAACACTCAGATCAGTGAAAGGCAGAATTCTTGTTATCTACAGCTCTAGAGGAGAGAAGTCTAACACACAAACAGCTGCACCAAGGGACAAGATCACAGCAGGCTGCAAACGTAAGGGTGGCTTATGCACAGCCAGTGGGGGTGGGTGGGTAGCTGGGTTTCCTGGGATCCCTGGGATCCCTGGGAATGGGTTCATTTGAATATTCTGCCAAGTCTGACCCACGGATGCTGTTCCTAGCTCTTTGGTAGCTTTGGCTTTGGGGAACTGGGGTGTTTGCCAGTGGTTCTGGAGAGTATGACTTCAATAAAGCAAGTGGTTGGGGTGGGACCTAGCAAGTTGTTCCAAAAAGGAAACTGAGCCATTTTAGCCATGACTCTACCATTGAGTCAAGACAGCATTATGAAATATTGTATTCCACCTTTTTGACTATTGAAATGTTGGAGCTTGAATCTGCAGGAACTGCCATCTATCTAGGCCCTTTCTGCCTCTGAATTTTACATATGTGTAGGGGCATCTCAGGAATGGGGCAGCCTGATGGGCTGCCATCTATGGGGTCACACAGAGTCAGACACGACTGAAGCAACTTAGCAGCAGCAGGGATATCAAGACCATCTTCTCTGATGCTCTGGGATTTACAGAGAATGTGATAAACCCCTTACTTGGTCCTGGGGTTACAGGACCTCCTAGAGGCTGCAGGACCCTCATCTGCCTCCATGTTTCTGTAGGTACAGCGATGCTTCTAGTGTTTCTCGGCCAATGTAGTCATAGGAGGTCAGTGAAGCTGTATATGACCCTTTCTGCACTGGACATACTTCTCAACTATGTCTCCGCAGGGGTCTTGTTACTTCCTGAGAAGTGAGGCACAGGCCTCCTCTGGTCTCAAATCCTAGAAACCTCTCCAATGAACCACCCCATTCTTCCCAGAATACAGTCCAGGGTCGATCCCTGTAGCAGGCTGTTCTCTGGAGCTACAGCATCCAACTGGTGTCTGCCTCTACTGGTCCTCCAGGTGGCGCTAGTGGTAAAGAACACACCTCCCAGTGCAGGAGACCTAAGAGGTGCAGGTTTGATTCCTGAGTTGGGAAGATCCCCTAGAGGAGGGCATGGCAACCCTCTCCAGTGTTCTCGCCTGGAGAATCCCCTGGACAGAGGAGCCTGGTGGGCTATAGTCCATGGGGTCACAAAGAGTTGGACACGACTGAAGTGACTTAGCTCACATGCCTACTACCTGTCCTCCAACCTAAGGAATTTTGTCTAGTCAAGAGTTGGGATCTCAGGAGTAGGAAAAAAGAAAAATTGCTCCTGCTTATCAAATATTTTTCTAAGTTGATGATAGATGCACATGCCTTCTTTCCTTGCTAAACCTTAGACTCTTAAAACTCTAAACCCAGGAACTGATGTTTCTTTATTCCGGTTCTGCTGTCGCATGCTTTCGTGAGGGAATAAACACACAGTGGTCAAGCGTTTACGGTAAAACAGGCAAAAGCCATGGGTCAATATCTCGTAATAGTCTTCTCTTCCTCTCTTCCCCTGCCCCTCAGTATGCACACATTATCTCATTTGGTCCTTGCAACAGCATAGACTGGTAGAGATTTCTGCTTCCATTCAGTTCAGTTCAGTTGCTTAGTTGTGTCCGACTCTTTGCGACCCCATGACTTGCAGCCCTCCAGGCTTCCCTGTCCATCACCAACTCCCAGAGTTTACCCAAACTCATATGCATCGAGTTGGTGATGCCATCCAGCCATCTCATCCTCTGTTGCCCCCTTCTCCTCCTGCCTTCAGTCTTTCCCAGCACCAGGGTCTTTTCAAATGAGTCAGCTCTTCACATCAGGTGGCCAAATTATTGGAGTTTCAGCTTCAACATCAGTCCTTCCAAGGAGTATTTAGGATTGATTTCCTTTAGGATGGACTGGTTGGATCTCCTTGCAGTCCAAGGGACTCTCAAGAGCCTTCTCCAGCACCACAGTTCAAAAGCATCAATTCTTCGGCACTCACCTTTCTTTATAGTCCAACTCTCACATCCATACATGGCCACTGGAAAAACCGTAGCCTTGACTAGACAGACCTTTGTGGGCAAGGTACTGCTTCCATTAGCTAAATGAAAAAACAGACTCAGATGAGGTAAGTGGTTGAGAATATGAATTCAGATCTGATGGTCCCCAAATGAGTTTTCCTCCCCAGATATGGCACTGCCACCTGAATTTTGCACCAAAGAGACCCTAACTTCTTTATTCTACTCTTCTTCCCTGTTTAAAGTCTACTGTGTAGGTTCCTCATCTTTGTACTTCCTCTGGAGGTAATGATTTTATATATCCATGGAACATGCATGCGTGGGTGCTCTGTCATGTCCGAGTCTTTGAGACCCCATGGACTGTAACCCACCAGCCTCCTTTGTCCATGGAATTTTCCCGGCAAGAATACTGGAGTGGGTTGCTGTTTCCTCCGTCAGGAGATCTTTTCTACCCATCCAAGGATCAAACCCAAGTCTCTTGCCTCTCCTGTATTGGCAGGCAGGTTCTTTACCTGGGAAACCCAGTGATTTTATATTAATAGCTTATTGGATTCTACGTATTGTGGCATCACAAGTTAAAAATGTAAACTAAAAACTGTGTCTTTTCATTTACTCATGGAACCAATGCTTATGGGCCCATTAGGTGCAAAGCAGTATGCTAAGCACTATGACTCAAGGATATAGATCCTGACCATGGAAGATGTGTAAAACAGAAAGGGATAAAGACATTCAAAGAGCCTCCTTTATTAGTAAATCTAGGTATAAGAAATCTGTGGTTCCAGAGAAGAACACTTAATTTGCTTGGGAGGCTGAGAGAAGGTTCCATGAAGAGGCATCCTCTGAGTTTGGTCTTGGAGGACATGTAGAAGTTTGAATGTGTGAGTAAGAAATGAAAAGAGAAAAAAAGCAAAACCCTTTCAACCTCAAGGTACTGCTTAAGCAAAGACACTCAGTGGAAGAATATTGTACTTGGGTCTGCAAATAGATGGGTTGGCATGTCAAGTCACAGAGCGAATGGGAGGAGGTAGCTGTATACATGCCTCTAAATATAAATTGGGATCTGAACATGAAGAACATTGAATGTCTTGCTAAGAAGTATGAACTTTATTTCTAGGTAACAGGAAACCTTTGATGAATTCTAAAGAGAGGAGTGCCACTGTCCAGCCTGAAATCAACATTCAACATACTTCGTCATTTTGGAGTGTAATTTACAAGGGGAGAGAAGGAAGCGCAAATCTTTGGTTAAAATTCGCCATTAGAATTATTTGTGTATTAGAGTCGATTGTCCACATCACTCATCTTCACTATTACCACGGACCAAAAAAAAAAAAGGAAAGAAACTTGACTTGTGGGTGTGAGACTGTGGTGAAATACAGATCCTGACTCATGCCTGGTTGGATGTCCTCTGGAGATGCTGTGCTCATTAGTCTGGAGGTGTTAGTGCTTCAGTTTCTTTTATAAGCACTTTGTTATTTTGTCATTGGATAATAATGGATGTGTCACAGTAAATATGTCTCAACTGCCTAGGAAATGCTTACCTGCCGTAGAATACAGTGACATAATTTTTGAGATGATATACACCTTTCTTGTGAAGCCTCAGCTTGTTATGAAGTTCTGGCCTCTGACTACAATTATTTTCTTTCGAGTAAACATTGGAACACATCCTGTTAACTCTCAACCTGCTCTCCAGGCAAGATTTTTCAAAATCTTCTGTCATTTTAAGTATACAGCTCAGGAACAATACGTTTGTTCTGGAACATAGGTACAAATCAGGCTTCCTTGGTAGCCGAGTCAGTAGAGAATCCACTCACTACTCTGGAGACAGGGGTTTGATCCCTGGGCCAGGAAGATCCCCTAGAGAAGGAAATGGCTACCCACTCCAGTATTCTTGCCTGGAGAATTCCGTGGACAGAGGAGCCTGGTGGGCTACAGTCCCACAAGAGTCAGAGACGACTGAGCAACTAAACCAGCACCACCATAGCTACAAATGGTCAACCAGTTTTCATTGTAGAAGCAACAGAGGGAAAAGGTAAAGGAGGTTAAATGTAAAAAAGATCAATTTTCACCCCAATCTCATCATTTGAAGTTTCAAGGAATACGGTTCCTTACATTGTACTGTGTAAAACATTTGGACTTATTTGCGGATTCATTTGATTAACTGATTTATTAAAAAAACACTTGCCATATACTGCATGCTAGATGTTGGGATGGACGATAAGATGAGGAAAGATTATAAGGCTCAATCCAAAGGACATATAATTGCATCTTACAATCAGACTTGGGCAGTGTACTGCAGTTATCAGTTAATCAACAAACATATTTTTTCCACAAGCTTAATTTTTGTAATCTCAGTACTAGGGGCTATGGAGCATGTAAAAATACATCATACAAGACTTATACAATTTTTTAAAGTATTTGTTTCCTTGGCTGGGCCAGGTATTAGTCATGGCACGTGGGATCTAGTTCCCTGACCATTGGTCAAACCTGGGCCCCTCGCATTACGATCAGGGAGTTACCCTGGGCTACCAGGGAATCCCAAGATAGATACAATTGAATGAAAAAAAGGTTCAGTAAATATTCTTTAACCACATAAGTAGAAACTGAGAGCAGGTATAATTTAAGAGGCATTTAAAAGATCAGCAGATGGGAAATTTCTATGGACTTGACTGATTAGGAAATGCCTTTGAAAGGAGGTGGAAGAACGTGGCTCATGTTGGCCTGGCACTTGCTCCTTCATCCCCATGTCGTAGTCATAAGCCATTTCAATTCACTTAAACTATTGCTTGAACAGTGATCTGAGTCTGCTAAAAATATAAGAAATATTTTGATTTGTACTGAGTTATACTCTGAAATTAGTTATTACATGAAGACAATTCTCCATAAGTTCTTTTAAAGAAAAGAAAATTAGTTATGGGTGAGCATAGTCCATTCATTATTTCACGTACTTGTAGACCTTCAGAGAATGGCGTGGTGTCACGGCATAGCCCCAGAGTGTTAAATTTTGCATTTGATTCCTTGCATTTGCTGAAAATGAATGAAATTGGATGACTTCCTGTTGACTATGAATCTAAAGCAGCTACTGTGCATTGTTTATTTCCCTGGAGTGCAAGAATTCTGTAAGAATTCTATAACATCCTGCTTTTAATCAAATTACGCCTCTTTCTCCCCAAAGATTTTCACGTGCAAATAGATTAGATAAGAGGTAGGAGTTCAGAGTGACAGACCTTTGGGGATAGAGTAGTATTCCTATAAGTATTCCTGTATTTGTATTAAAATATTATTTTTAATTATGAAATATTTCAAGCATGCAGAAAAGCATAGAGAATAATCTAATAAAGACCACACACCCCTTATCTAGATGTAATAGATGTTAACATTTGCACATTTTTGTTTTTGGATGTCTTTTTCCTTTAAAAATATTATGAATACAGTAGATGCTTCCTCACTACATCGCTTCCTCCTTGTCTCCAGAAGAAGGTGTTATTCTGAAGTTGGTCTGTATCATTTCTAGGAATAAAATGTCTGTCCGGCTATCAGGAAGCAACGTATCCTTTTATGTGGTGTAGGTATACGATTCTACGCAAGTGCCATCAGAGTGTATGCCACCTTGCTTTTATAGTCAGCAGTTTTGAGACTACTGTGCATTTAGCATAGTATGAATGCGCATTTAGCACCCTCACTTTAATTGTTGTAGAATATACTCACGTTGTTGCTTAGCATTTCACTGTGAGTCAATCATGGTTTACTTAGACTCTTTCCATTTGTTTTCTATCAGTAAACCTGCTTTGGGACATGTGCCGGCTTCTTCTCGGGGAACGCTTGAAAGTGGACTTGCTGATTCATCATTTACGTAGGTTCTGCTGCTGAAAGTCAGCAAAGGTGTGAAGGTGCCAAGACAGAAGTCCATTTCTTTGCCACTTAGCAGCCCAGATGCGTGTGTGAGTGCTCAGTCTTGTCCAGCGCTTTGCAACCCCATGGACTGTAGCCGGCCAGGCTGCCCTGCCCGTGGGAGTCCCCAGGCAAGAATACTGGTGTGGGTTGCCATTTCCTCCTCCAAGGAATCTTCCCGACTCAGGGACTGAAGCCATGTCTCCTGCATCTCCTTCATTGGCAGGAGGATTCTTTTTTTTTTTTTTTTTTAATATTTTTTGATTGAAAGATAGTTGCTTTACAGTCTTGGTTGGTTTCTGCCATACATCAACATGAATCAGTCATATGGCCCCTCCCTCTCACACCTGCCTCCCACCTCCCACCCCATCCCACCCTTCTAGGTTGTCGTGGAACACCGGTTTGAGCTCACTGAGTCATTCAGCAAATTTCCACTGGCTGCCTATTTCACGTCTGATGTGCCCATGGGTGTAGCCGCTCAGTCGTGTCTGACTCTCTGTGACCCCATGGACTGCAGCCCGTCAGGCTCCTTTGTCCGAGGGATTCTCCAGGCAAGAATCCTGGAGTCGGCTGCCATTCCCTCCTCCATTTATATCTGGCAGCGTGTGTGTATCCATGCTACTCTCTCCATTCATCTCACCCTCTGTCCCCCGCCACTCCACTGTTCTGCTCCCCCTGGGAAACCAATGTAACAGCTCAGAGTGGCTGCGTACGTCTGAGTGTGGCTCAGAGCGGGTGCTTATGTTCGTGAGTGGTTCTCTTCAGTGGGGGAACGTGGGGACTCAGCCCCCTTCCAGCTGTGTCTCCAGCTTGCGCTGGGCCCTTCAGGGACTGTGTTCCCCTGGGGGAATTCGAGAGAACATAGGGAGGCACATTCACCCTCCTGAAAGCTCTGGGTTGGAATCGGCACAAACCGCTTCTGCTCTGAACTGATTTGCTATTTAAGTTCTTCTGTGGGCAGTTAGGGCTTCCCTTGTGGCTCAGCTGGTAAAGAATTTGCCCACAATGTGGGAGATCTGGGTTCGATCCCTGGGTTGGGAAAATCCCCTGGAGAAGGGAAAGGCTACCCACTCTGGTATTCTGGCCTGGAGAATTGTTGGGCTCCAAAATCACTGCAGATGGTGACTGCAGCCATGGGATTAAAAGACACTTGCTCCTTGGAAGAAAAGCTATGACCAGCCTGGACAGCATATTAAAAAGCGGAGACATTGCGAACAAAGGTTTATCTAGTCAAAGCTATGGTTTTTCCAGTAGTCATGTATGGATGTGAGAGCTGGAGTATAAAGAAAGCTGAGCACTGAAGAATTGATGTTTTTGAATTATGGTTTTGGAGAAGACTCTTGAGAGTCCCTTGGACTGTCAGGAGATCCAACCCATCCATCCTAAAGGAAATCAGTCCTGAATATTCATTGGAAGGACTGATGCTGAAGCTGAAACTCCAATACTCTGGCCACCTAATGCAAAGAACTGACTCCTTGGAAAAGTACCCTACTGCTGGGAAAGTTTGAAGGCAGGAGGAAAAGGGAATGACAGAGGATGAGATGGCTGGATGGCATCACGGACTCGATGGACATGAGTTTGCATAAACTCTGGGAGTTGGTGATGGACAGGGAGGTCTGGCATGCTGCAGTCCATGGGGTCGCAAAGAGTCAGACAAGACTGAGCAACTGAACTGAACTGTGGGGGGTGATCCTCACAGTGGAAGTCACTCACAGTAGGAGCTGGTCTTCAGCCCGTTACACTGGAAGACTTTCAGATCAGCTTCCGTGCTCTGGCCCGGATTATTATGGATGATCAGATTGCCCTAAATTTCTCTTTTGTGGACCAAAATGGAGTCTGTACAATCACAAATACATTGCACTGTACTTGAACTAACACCTCAGAACCTTGTTTCCTGAGGTAGATTCTAATGGTTTACGGTACTTGTTCCATTTAGTTCAGTTCAGTTCAGTTCAGTCGCTCAGTCATGTTCAACTCTTTGCAACCCCATGAACCGCAGCACACCAGGCCTCCCTGTCCATCACCAACTCCTGGAGTTCACTCAAACTCTTGTCCATCGAGTCGATGATGTCATCTAACCATCTCATCCTCTGTCGTCCCCTTCTCCTCCTGCCTTCAATCTTTCCCAGCATCAGGGTCTTTTCAAACGAGTTGGTTCTTCGCATCAGGTGGCCAAAGTATTGGAGTTTCAGCCTCATCATCAGTCCTTCTAATGAACACCCAGGACTGATCTCCTTTATGATGGAATGGTTGGATTTCCTTGCAGTCCGGACATTGGTTGGTCTTAAACCTGGAGGTAGGGAGGCCTGGCTGAGGTCAACACTGCTGGTTGGCCTCATTACACTGCTTAGAATCTTACTGATAGTAGCCTTAATATGATGCTGTGTGTGTGTGTGTGTGTGTGTGTGTGTGTGTGTGTGTGTGAGACTTCAGTCTTGTCCAGCTTTTTGTGACCATAGGCTGCCAGGCTCCTCTATCCATGGAATTATCCAGGCAAGAGTATGGGGGTAGGTTCTTCATGTCCTATTCTAGGGGTTCTTCCTAACCCAAGGATAGAACCAGTGTCTCTGACATCTCCTGTGTTAGCATACAGGTTCTTTATGACTAGCTGCACCTGGGAAGTCCTAATATGATGCTGCATGAGGCAAATTGGCAGATTTTGTCCCAGCCTCGGCTGGTAAGGTTTATCAGTGACTGACTGAGTGGTGTACTCAGAGAACTGTGCCAAAAGCTAAGATGATGTAGAAAGGATGTGGTTGGAAGTAAATCCTAGGGGTCTCTGATGTTTCTGCACAACTTGCAAGCAGAGGCACTGAGTCTGCTTTCTGGACTGCCTTGACCTAGAATTTTCTGAAAATCAGGGCTATGTCTGTAGAGCAAAGGGTAGTCACACTTCTGGCCCATTATTAAAGAGTTAGGTTCCCTAGACTTGGTGTTTCTCTGCTGCACGTGCCGCTGTCATCTTGTCCTCTTCAAATCTCCCCATAGAGACTGGAGCTTGGTGAACTGGCACTAGAAAATGCCGACGCTCTGGCTACTGTTACTGCCGTGAGAAATGAAGACCTTTGTTTCCGAACCAGGGGTCTCATGTCTTCTGCCAGCATGCGTGATGGTGGGACACGCTAACTTGTTAGCGTGCACATAGGGTAAAAATCTCAGTTTCTTCAAAGTTCCTGCTGATGAGAAGATAAAAATACCACAGCTTGGGTGATTTGGGCCAATGTTCCCATCCACTCTGGGTCTGCTGTTCCACGTAATTTACAGGAAATAGGATGTGTTAGACTAGACTACTTTTAAGGCTCTTTGAGAGTCCGAAGAGCTGTGGTTTTATGATTCTACAGGGCAACGCCTTAGTGCCTTCCTCAGCACTGTTGCCGTTGTTCAGTTACTGTCCAACCAACGGCAACACATCAGGCTTCCCTGTCCTTCACTGTCTCCCAGAGCTTGCTCAAACTCATGTCTATTGAGTTCGTGATGCCATCCAACCATCTCATCCTCTGTCATCCACCTCTGCTGCCCTCAATCTTTCCCAGCATCAGGGGCTTCTCTAATGAATAGACTTTTTGCATGAGGTGGCCAAAGTGTTGGGGTTTCAGCTTCAACATCAGTCCTTCCAATGAATATTTAGGGTTGATTTCCTTTAGGATTGATTGGTTTGATCTCCTCGCAGTCCAAGGGACTCTCAAGAGTCTTCTCCAGCACCACAGCTTGAAAGCATCAATTCTTTGGCATTCAGCCTTCTTCATGATCCAACTCTCATATCCGTACATGACTTCTGGAAAAACAGTAGCTTTGACCAGATGGACCTTTGCTGGCAAAGAGATGTCTCTGCTTTTTCATACACTGTCTAGGTTTGTCATAGTTTTTCTTCCAAGGAGCAAACACCTTTAAATTCATGGCTGCAGTCACCACCCACAGTGATTTTGGAGCCCAGAAATAAAGCCTGTCACTGTTTCTATCTTTTCCCCATCTATTTGCCATGAAGTGATAGGTTCTGATGCCATGATCTTAGGTTTTTGAATGTTGAGTTTTAAGCCAGCTTTTTTCACTTTCCTCTTTCACCCAGATGGTGTCCATGGTAAAGAATCTGCCTGCCGATGCAGAAGACACAGAGACTCGGGTTTGATCCCTGGATCAGGAAGATCCCCTGGAGGAGAAGATGGCATCCCACTCCAGTATTCTTGCCAGGAAAACTCCATGGAAAGAGGAGCCTGGAGGGCTATAGTCCATGGGGCCACAAAGAGTACCAGTGAGCACAGTTTAGTTAGTGGATTAAGGAAAATCCATCGTTGCTGTGGCCTCTATTTCAGCAAACAGTAAAGCCTGTTCTGCCCATGCTGGCTTGTCTGGGGAGTATCATGACAGCAGGCATCTGCATCTGATGGTTCACCAAAGACACAGAGAGATCAGGTACTAAGCAAAGGGCACTGACTTACGAGACCTGACTCGCGATGCCCTTTCTTGTTTTGAATATCAAATCAGTTGTCTTTTGTCGTCCTGATGGTTTTGCACTGGCGAGCTTGGTTGCTGGTGATGCTTTGCCCTGTGAGACACTGTAAGTCTCGACTGGAGCGGGGAGGGCAGGGAGAGTTCAAGTGAAAAAATGATCAGGGACCCTCTGGGGTTTGCAGAGTCCTGAGGCATGACTGACTGAGACATTGGCTCTTTGCACCTCAAATTATTCTTTAAGTCAAATGCTATTGCTCATATCCATGACAGGAGGTGATGGGTCAAATGTTGGTGAAGCTTTGATTGACAGGGCCTGCAGGAAGGTGCTGCTCAGGCAGAGACAGCCCCAGTCCCTGAGCTGGCTACCCTAGCTCCCCTCTCTAGTCCTTGACCTCAGGACTCGGGATCTACATGCTTGCTTCTTTACTGTTCCTTTTCTGGAACACAGAGGAGCGCTGGTCGCAAGAGACTTCCTAGCTCCAAAGCCAGTGCTAAGGCTGGAGCGCTTGCGCCTTCTACGCTGGAGCTTTGCATGCACATCTCGTAACATAAGCTGTTTCACAGTTTTCATACGCCCCAGGGTTAGTCATGTCTGGTTCTTTGCGATCCCATGGACTGTAGCCCGCCAAGTTCCTCTGTCCACAGGCTTCTCTAGGTAAGAATACTGGAGTGGATAGCCATTTTCTTCTCCAGGGGATCTTCCTGACCTGGGGATTGAACCCGGGTCTCCTGCATTGCAGGTAGATTCTTTACCATCTAAAGCATTCCCACCAGATTCCCACCAGGGAAGCCCTTCTCATAAGCCCTGTGATCTCTTAAATATTCTCCAAGAGCTGCTCCTACCTTTTCATACAGCATTCTTTCCCCCCTTGAGGTGCATGTTCTTCTGTGTTTTTCTGGCCCTCAATTCTCTCTCTCTCTTTTTTTTTTAAAGGACGATCCATTATCAAGGGAACTTGCTTTTTTGTTATTAAGACCCTGAACCACCGTGGTGTCTGATTAAATTAACTGCGAGTTTCAGAGCACAAGCAGTACCCTGTTTAATCTTCAATTTCCTTATTCATACAGGAGTGATAGAAACAATTTTCTCCCTTCCTATTACATCGGGTTCCCCTGGCACAGGAGACACTTCCCGATGCTGGCTCCGAAAAGGCGTGCGCCTCATAAACCGGAGCCAGGAGAGATCAGTGTTGTATATCTTTGAGGACATTTGTTACCTACAAAATAAGATCTGAGAGCCAGAAGGAATATATTCTGCAGAGAAGCAAATATTTTATATTTCCACAATCACATTTTCTCAGAAATATAGTGTATCCAAATATTCAGTACCTGAAAAGGGAGCATTACGCCTGCTTACTTTCCCTTCCTTCCTGCCCTGACCGTGTTTTACCTTACCTATCTTATCTTTTAATTTTAGTTTGGAGCTTCACCTTGTCATTCCCTCAGATCCCTTTCTCTCTGAATTTATTCATCAAATAATCCATCTTGACCATGTAGGCAGTGCCATCACCAAAAGCCTGCAGCTTCTCTGACTGTAAAGTAAATCTCTTTGAGAAACCTCTGAACAGTGACTGGTTGCATAAAGTAGATTATGTGTGTCTGGAAGACTTTGGAAATTGTTGTGTTCCACTTATTACCTGTTTCTGAAATGAAATATCAAGATAGTTTATCTTTGAAATGCTCCTCTCCAGACTATGAGGTTGAAAACTTAATAGTATCATGAATTCAGTGTAAAACAACAATCTATTTATTCAAGATTCTCTCTCCAATACTCTACCTCGGAAATATCCTCGATAACACTATATATTTTGGTGTTGTTTTATTACCCAAACTTGTTGAACCTGCTTGAGGCTGGGAGGGGCAGGAAGGCAGGGAGGGAGAGTAGGAGAGGGGAAAGGGGGAGAGAAAGAAAGAAATGACTTCCTAATGCAGTTAAGATCTAAAAGTCTGCCCGAAGATGGAAACCTTTCAGAGATGTGATTTGCTCTTTCTTTGTGTTTCTTACATAAACACTACTTTAGTGTAAGAGTCATCCACTATTTTGATGGTTGCGCTTCACGTCCTCTAACACTAAGGCTTAAAGATAGACAGATTTCAGCCTGTTCACTTATTTCTTCTCTCTCACAGGAGTGGTCAGACCCATAGGCAAAAGTCGGGCCAACCTCTTAGAGCTCCCCTGATTCTGCACCAGTGGGTCTCACCTGGGCACGATCCCCTCCTACTCTCAAGGGGCATTTGGCAACTTCTGGTGACCTTCTGGGTTGTCTGTCACGTTGTGTGTGAGGGGCTGTTACTGGCGCCTAGGTGGGAGAGATGGAGATGTTACTGAGCAGCTTGCAATGTACAGTTCCCATGACAGAGAATGCTCTGGTCCTAAGGTCACTTGGGCTTCCCAGGAGGCACGTTGGTAAAGATCTTGCCTGCCAGCATAGGAGACACAGGAGGCTCAGGTCGATCCCTGGCTTGGGAAGGTCTCCTGGAGGAGGAAATGGCAACCCACTCCAGTATTCTTGCCTGGGAAATCCCAAGGACAGAGGAGCCTGGAGAGCTATGGCCCATGGGTCACAAAGAGTCAGATACGATTGAGCACACATGCACCCGCCAGCTGGCTTTCCTGGGGCTCCCCTGGTGGCTCCGATGGTAAAGAATCTGCCTGCAGTGCAGGAGACCCAGGTTTGATCTCCAGGAAAAGGGAATGGCTCCCCACTGCAGAATTCTTGCCTGGAGAATTCCATGGACAGAGGAGTCTGGTGGGCTACAGTCCATGGGGTCGTAAAGAGTCAGACGCAACTGAGTGACTAACACTAAGGTCCCTAGTACACAGTCTGAGAAAGCCTGATTTATACTAATCGGACTCAGAAGCAAATGGTGGAGGTCAGAAGACAGAAAAGAAATAAAAATAAATTGGGAAATTATCTGTGTTAATTTATGTCATTTCTTTCACTTAATCCCTCATAAAACTACCAGTAAGTAACGATAATTGTTCTTGCTTTTATTTTTTTCTTCAGCCAAAGGATGACTCTAAGATCCACCAAAGTTAAGCGATGTGCTAAAAAGTCACTTGAGTCACCAAGATTCTAAAGCCTGTGATTTTCCTTTTTCCCCTCACTGGGGGCAGGGAGATAATTATATTAGTTCTCTTCTTATCCACCAGAGGGCATGTTCCAAGACTCCCTTTAGATGCTTGAGGCCATGAAGGGTGATCTTTCAGTTTCTAAGTTTTGCAGTCCCATGGACTGTAGCCCACCAGCCTCTTAAGTCCAAGGAATTTCCCAGGCTAGAGCACTGCAGTGGATTGTCATTTCCTTCTCCAGGAGATCTTCTCGACCCAGAGACCAGATCTGTGTCCACCTGCATTGCAGGAGGATTCTTTACCACTGAGCCACCAGTCAGTTCAGTCGCTCAGTCATGTCTGCCTCTTTGTGACCCAATGGACTGCAGCAACTCCAGGCCTCCCTGTCCATCACCAACTCCCGGAGCTTATTCAAATTCATGTCCATCGAGTCTGTGATGTCATCCAACCATCTCATCCTCTGTCATCCCCTTCTCCTCCCACCTTCAATCTTTCCCAACATCAGGGTCTTTTCAAATGAGTCAGCTCTTCACATCAGGTGGCCAAAGTATTGGAGTTTCAGCTTCAACATCAGTCCTTCCAATGAATATTCAGGACTGATTTCCTTTAGGATGGACTGGTTGGATCTCCTTGCAGTCCAAGGGACTCTCAAGAGTCTTCTCCAACACCACAGTTCAAAAGCGTCAATTCTTCAGTGCTCAGCTTTCTTTATAGTCCAACTCTCACATCCATACATGACTACTGGAAAAACCATAGCTTTGGCTAGATGGACCTTTGTTAGCAAAGTAATGTCTCTGCTTTATAATCTGCTGTCTAGGTTGGTCATAGCTTTTCTTCCAAGGAGCAAGTATCTTTTAATTTCATGGCTGCAGTCACCATCTGCAGTGACTTTGGAGCCCAAAAAATAAAGTCTCTCACTATTTCCCATTCTATTTGCTATGAAGTGATTGGAGCAGATGCCATGATCTTAGTTTTCTGAAAGTTGAGTTTTAAGCCAGCTTATTAACTCTCTTCTTTCACTTTCAACAAGAGGCTCTTTAGTTCTTCTTCGCTTTCTGCCATAAGGGTGGTGTCATCTGCGTATCTGAGGTTATTGTTATTTCTCCCAGCAATCTTGATTCCAGCTTCTGCTTCATCCAGCCCTGAATTTTGCATGATGTACTCTGCATATAAATTAAATAAGCAGGGTGACAATATAAAGTCTTGACGTACACCTTTCCCAATTTAGAACCAGTGTGTTGTTCCATTTCCAGTTCTAACTGTTGCTTCCTGACCTGCATACAGCTTTCTCAGGAGGCAGGTCAGGTTGTCTGGCATTCCCATCTCTTTCAGAATTTTCCACAGTTTGTTGTGATCCACACAGACAAAGGCTTTGGCATAATCAATAAAGCAGAAATAGATGTTTTTCTGGAACTCTCTCACTTTTTCTATGATACAATAGATATTGGTAATTTGATCTCTGGTTCCCCTGTCTTTTCTGAATACAGCTTGAACATCTGGAAGTTCATGGTTCATGGACTGTTGAAGCCTGTCTTGGAGAATTTTGAGCATTACTTTACTAGCGTGTGAGATGAGTGCAGTTGTGTGGTGGTTTGAGCATTCTTTGGCATTGCCTTTCTTTGGGACTGGAATGAAAACTGACCTTTTCCAGTCCTGTGGCCACTGCTGAGTTTTCCAAATTTGCTGGCATATTGAGTGCAGCACTTTCTCAGCATCATCTTATAGGATTTGAAATAGCTCAACTGGAATTCCATCACCTCCATTGGCTTTGTTTGTAGTGATGCTTCCTAAGGCCCGCTTGACTTTGCATTCCAGGGTGTCTGGAGCTGCAGTGATCACATCATAGTGGTTGTCTGGGTCATGCAGATCGTTTTCGTATAGTTCCTCTGTGTATTCTTGCCACCTCTTCTTAATATCTTCTGCTTCTGTTAGTTAGGTCCCTACCATTTCTGTCCTTTGTTGAGTCCATCTTTGCATGAAATATTCCTCTGGTATCTCTAATTTTCTTGAAGAGATCTCTAGTCTTTCCCATTCTATTGTTTTCCTCTATTTCTTTGCATTGATCACTGAAGAAGACTTTATTATCTTTCCATGCTATTCTTTGGAACTCTGCATTCAGATGGGTATATCTTTCCTTTTCTCCTTTGCCTTTAGCTTCTCTTTTCCCAGCTATTTGTAAGGCCTCCTCAGTCAACCATTTTGCATTTTTTCATGTCTTTTTCTTGGGGATGGTCTTGATCACTGCCTCCAGTACAGTGTCATGGACCTCTGTCCATAGTTCTTCAGGCACTCTATCAGATCTAATCCCTTGAATCTATTTGTCACCTCCACTGTATAATCATAAGGGATTTCATTTAGGTTATTCCTGAATGGTCTAACGGTTTCCCCTACTTTATTGAGTATAACTCTGAATTTGACAATAAGGAGTTCATGATCTGAGCCACAGTCAGCTCCTGAACCAACTGAGCTGCCAGCAAACCCCAAAATATTGAGTAGTACCAAATCCTATATATACTATGTTTTTTTTCCTATAGTAATGGGAGGGTAACAGGTATAGCCTTGGTATGGTGGAAAGGGGATGATTCATATTCCTGATGGGATGGAGCAGGATGGTGTGAAATGTCATGACACTACTCAGAATCACGTGAAACTTAAAACTTATGAACTATTTGTTTCTGGATATTTTTTTTTAAATTTAATATATTCAGACTGAGGTTGACCTTGGGCAACTGAGACTGTGGGAAGTGAAACCACAGGTGTGAGGTGATCACTGCATTCCATCGAAACCTCAGACTGGGGAGAATTGAGGCTGTGCTGGTGTGTGTTACCAATAGCTTTATATATTGGGTGCTCATATTTATATCACATAACCAGATGACGTTGCATTTCCAGGGAGGTTTTAAGTAGTTGGAAAACTTATTTCTATCCTTATGCTTTGTTTGGAAAAATATGTCCATTCCTCTTTTTCTGTGCTTTTTTGTTTCGTTTTGATATTTCTTCTGATCGTATTTAAGAAACTTAACTAATCACATTGAACTTGGGCTGTGGTATGCAATGTATTACAGACAGGATCTCGACAAGGGCAGTGTGCCATTGGTCATGAGTTAAGAGCACACAGATGACAGAGGCTCCAAACTGAAGACTTCAGCCAGGAAAAAATAAGCTCCTGAACTGAAAATTAGTAGATATAAAATGTTGTATCAAAAGAACAGAATCACCTCTTTTCTCCAGCTATCTGGAAGAAGAAAATAGATTTTCATTTATTGGATCAGTTTAGTACTTTCTTCCTTGAATATCTTAATAATGATTTAGCTTTTCTGTTTATGGTCACATTTTTATAAAAAGAAAAGAACTCGGTAAAAAAAAATTCAATTAAAATTCAGCCTCTTGGAGAACAATTAGGCATTAAACGTAAAGTGATAGTGAAAAGTCATCCCTCCCCGTTGACCTCTGACATTCCAGAATAGACTACTCAGGACTAGGGCCTGGGCATTTATATTTTCTCTAAGTTGCATGGATTTTACTTTAGTAAGTACAGTACTTTGAATGTGCTCAGTTGCTTAGCCATGTCCAACTCTTTTCGACCCTTTGGACTGTAGCCCTCCTGGCTCCTCTGTCCATGGGATTCTCCGGGCAAGAATATTGGAGCAGGTTGCCACTTCCTCCTCCAGGGGATCTTCCTGGCCCAGGGATTGAACCCCTGTCTCCTGCTTCTACCTGTACTGCAGGTGGTTTCTTTACTGCTGAGCCATCAGGGCAGACTGCTTTGAATTTACTATTGTTCACAATTACTCTTTGTTGGTGATGGTGGTGTTGGTGGTGGCCCAACCTTCCTGCTCTTGAACCAGCATAGATCCCAATCCCAATCTCTGCTTAGACTTTTAAAAGAGTTATTTTCCCAAATGTTATATGCAGACAAGGCTGTGAATAACTTTTAAAAGTATCAAGCTATGGAAAACAGTACAAGTGTTTCATAAGAGGGTTTAAAAACTCTGGACGTTCAACCTCTCTTAAGCCTCAGATTCTTAACCTGGAAAATAGATATGGCAACAAATCCTACACTTTCTTTTATAAATTTAAGGATGTGGCTAAACAGTAAAATATTTAGGACAATGCAAAAATTAACGTATTGTTGATGTATGTTTTACCGTTTGACACTTTGGGGTGCTTTGTTCTTGTTTTTAACAATTTTGGCCTTTGAACATCGTCTTTAGCTTGGAAGAGTCATGCTAAATCTATATGTTTTTAAAATAAAATGGCTTAGCTGCTGCAGGAATTCCTGTACTACAGACTTTAAACTTTGAATACACAGGCTTCATTAGACCCATGGATACATGTAATTTAGCTCTCTTACTTCTCAAAATTTAAAAAAAAAAATCAGTTGCTAGCATTTAAAAAGCAAGAGCCTTCTTAAAGAATTGGTATTCTGACTTATACTGGAAAACCTGTATACTCCCAGGCCAACAATCAGCCCCTAGAGACACCTTCTCTGGATGCTGCAGGCATGTCAGTTTGTCACCCACACTCAATGGGGGAAGGTTTTCAAAGTGTTGCCCCAGATCAATGGAGTTTGCATCACGTGGAGATATCAGAAAAGCAAATTCTAGGGCCTCATTCCAGATCAACTGAATCAGAAACTCTGGAGCTACAGATCAGCAAATTGTCTTATCCATGTTTCTCAGTGATTCGGAGACACTCTGGGGTTTAAGAGCCGCTGCTCTACAGCCTGCCGGTCACGGACAAGGAATGCCATTTCAGAAAACAAAGAGTGTTGCGGCCACCAAGCCACAGCGGTGCGCCCTGAGGATGCAGAAAACCAACGTCCTGGCCTCAGACAGCTAAGGTGCACATCAAAGGAACGATTTCAGTAGGCCCAGTTTCTTGGGTCTGCCCATTCATAGAAGAGGGCTAAATTCATTACTTTGCAATGTCTTGTTTTCTTTAATTAGCAGAAGTCTTTCAATGTTTGGGCATCAGTTTTTTTGTTTGTTTTTGAAAAGTTCCTATATATCCTGGCCCCTTCCTTACCTCTTGGGAATGGTCCCTCAGAGCTATCTGGGAGCATGTATTGGGCTGAAGTTCTCAGTAAGTCCACTGAATAAAACATAATCCTCAGCTTTTAGATCAGCATGGTTTTTTTTTTGTTTGTTTGTTTGTTTTTTGTTTTAATTCGACATAGTCAAATGATGTCCTCTTTCTGAATTTGTCTACATTCAAGTAACTCACTTTGGCTTCTGGTTGTCATAGAGTTCTTCCTTTCACTGAGTCACATTTTATTTTCCTGTCCCTTTCACCACTGTTGGCTTTTCCTTTCCTTGCTCTTCCTGGACTTGAGGTAACTAAGAAAAACGACATCCCTGTGGTCCGAAGCACGTTCAGTGCACAGCAGCAGCTTGCGTGAGAAGCCCTCCTGCCCCCGAGCGGACAGAGCTCTCGCTGTTACCCTCTGAAGCCATCCTCCTCTCACTCTGGCCCATCAAGTACATTTTTCAGAAAACCTCAACTCCTCTACTTTTGAAACTCAGCAATTGTAAGCAGCCCCAGAAGGAAGGCAAACTTGTGCTTTTGTTTTGACATTTCTTCCAACATTGATTAGATAATTTCTGATCTGTTTTACTGTTTTGTATTAGAGTGTGAACATTTCTAGAGATTACTCTCCATTGGTGTTTCCTCCTTGAGGGAAAATGCATAGTTATAAGAACTGTTATCATATGAAACCAATATTCCTGTGAGGTTTGTAAATTAAATTTTCTTTCCAACTTTTGTTTAATGTATTCAGTGTCACCTTGTAAGGCAACTGAGATAATTCTGTGTATCCTATCAATTTGTTTCTTATTTGACATCTGTGTTTGTTTATATAGCTTTCAGAAGTGGAGAATTCTGTCACCAATTAATGTTGATGGTTTCGAGTTAGAGAGAAGAGAGTATGCTTACAAATGAAAGTTGTTTTTTTTTTTTAAGTTGTGTTTTACTGCAGCTGAGTGTTTTCCAAATAAATATCCGCTGACTTTATTGAATACGCCAATTGGGTAATAGGCTCACAGGTTTTCAGGGAAGTGAGGCTCAAATATAATATTTATTTATAGGAAAGGCCTGTCATTAAATAGAGAGACAATTGAAAACACATTAAAAAAATATCTTCAGGTAATTGACCAAGTATATATTTCCTTGTGAAAATGGAATCTGGAGCGAAAGCAGCTGCTCAGATAACTTTAACAAGAACATTGTTAAGGATGCTATATATCAAATCAGGAATTTCTGATTTCTGAACTTCCAGATTGGTTGAGGAATCATCTAGGGACCTTATTAAAAATATTAATTCAGTAACTCTGTGGCAGGGGCAGAGAAGATATATTTTAAAATCTTTCCAATTGACTATTAATATATAGCTGAGTTTGAACCCCCTATGCTTTTTGTTGTTGTGTTAAACTCTGGTTTTATTTTAACACTCTTCCCATTGTTTTTCTTTTTTCCCCACTTTGACCGTACCTCTCATTTAATTTCTGTTGTTTGGTATTTTAAAATATCTTTGAAGTCATAATAAATTCTTTTAGTATAAGGTATAGTATAAATAAATGTAATGACCACAGCAAAAATGCCATCATACTGGTCGTTAATGAAGCAGATTTAGGGAGTGTTGCTTAGTAATTCTGAGTTAACTGCTGGAAGTGAAAGTTGCTCAGTCGTATCTGACTCTTTGTTACCCCATGGACTATACAATCCATGGAATTCTCCAGGCCAGAATACTGGAGTGGGTAACCTTTGCCTTCTCCAGGGGATCTCCCAAACCCAGGGATCGAACCCAGGTCTCCCACATTGCAGGCGGATTTTCTACCAGTTGAGCCCCCAGGAAAGCCACCAGGGAAGACTTAACTGTTGCTGAACTTAATACTCTATTTTCCATACGCAATGCTTCTCTGATAGTAAAGTTAAGAAACAGAACCGGGTCACACAGTACATGGTGTTACAGATTCTCTATCCCACTTTAAGGATACAGTGCACAATTATAGCTTAAAAATTCTAAAAAGACCTGGGTAGAGACATTTAAAAATCTTCAACACTTCAACACCCAGCACTCTGCAAACTTTTAAAAAACCAAACACTCCTTCCTTCTCCCAGAACACATGTTAACATTTTCAGAACAGTATTTTATTTGGGGAAATCGTGTATTAACTGCTGTTTGCAACCAGTGAATGTCAATATGGGTGAAATGGGAAGGGCTGCTGTGTTGGGTAAGCAGAAATGATCAAGCATAGCCAGTAGAAATAAATTGAGCGAAGTGGGTCAACTTCAGGAAAAGTGCTTGTCCAATGGCAAGTGGGAAGAAATAGATTTAATAAGGAGAAGAAAAAGTCTATAGGATATCTATACTCTTGCAGTTGCAGATGGAAAAGCATTAGAAGCACACATTTGAAATAAATCCAGACAAAGCTGAGATCTAGCTGGTATGAACTGCGGTTCTTCTGGGTTGTTCATGGCACTATACTAAGATGTGCAAATAAAGTAAGTAGTTGTTTGAAATGGAGTAAACTTCAATGATGAGGGAGAATGGGGGTGGAGTCTGGGGAGAGATTTGGGTGAGTATATGTGTCAGTCACCGGTAAGATCATAAAGGGAAGAATTTGTGTTTATATGAAAGGATAAACTTGCTTTGATAGCATGGGATCTCCTTAGGTTTTGCAGACAAGTTGTACCTACCTCCTAACAACTCTCATCAGAGTATGAATAAATTAAAGTTGGGTATCCATTACCTCACTTTTCCTATCTGTATTGCCAGGGCCATGGGGAGAAATAGATTTATTCTAGGGAAATTTTATTCTGTTGAATAAAATTCTGTTCACATTTTATTCTGTTTGTTTTATGTGACATTCTATTAATTGGTCACCTAGTCAGTGAAATTCACAGTCTGCATTAAATCATGTTAAACATTATCTTTATCTTTGAATGACTAAAAATTAAAGAGAAGTGGTCAGAAACCCATTTAATACAATTCAGTTCGGCAACACTTAATGTGTGAAGGTATAATCTAAATTATCCATGAAAGCAAACCTTGATGTACGACCCCTAAATTATTCAAAGTGGACCTGATGAGAGGTGGGTATGAGCTTAGAAAGCCCAGTACAGTCTGCCCACTAGGAAACTGTTCATGGGACAAGCTCAGTATTTATTGTAAGAAGATGCTGGGACTTTCCTGGTGGTCCAGTGACTGGGACTTCATCTTCCAGTGTGGGAGATGCAGGTTCAATCCCTGGTTGGGGAACAATGATTTCATATGCCTTGTGCCTAGGGGACCAGAACATAGATCAGAAGCAATATTGTAACAAGTTCAATAAAGACTTTAAAAATAGCCCACAAAAAAGTTGCTATATTCTTATCAGATCAATAATAGCAAGATCAATCAATACAAATTCTGGGGCCCAAAGAAGTGAGTCTGCTGAAGAAGTGTTAGTAACCACTGGCAAGGCACGTGGCTCTAGGAACATCTCTGGAAGATCAATCCCATAATTTCTATTTCATCAAAACTCCATAATTTCTGAATGCATTCTTCTTTGTGCATGATCATGTTTATTAGCTGGGAATCTTCGCTGTCAGTCCTTTGCTTCTGGTTGAGAAAATCTTCCTCTTACAAACTCTCTTTATCAACTTATCTCTTTAAATTTGATTAATTCAAATTTCTGGAAAATCATCCACATTGTAATACGGATAAGAAATAATAAGAAAAAAAATCTAGGATCCTCTGACTTTTTAAAATTTCTTAATGATTTAGTAAGCACTTAAAGCAAGCCACTTCATTTCATATATGTATATATATTTAAGTATATTGGTTTTAGAGAAGGCATTCAATGGTTGTCTTCAAAGTTCGATCATAGGATCCATGTTGAGATATCAGCAAAATCCATGAAGGCTTCTGTTTTCTGGTTTGTGCAGTATGATCATTGTTACTGCAAATGTCTTACAGCTAGAGCCAAACCAGAGTGACCACTGTAACCAAACTACAGCGTGAGATCTTTGAAAGCTGAATGACCCCCCATTTGTTGAGTTAGAAAAACTATAGAAATAAGTGACAGTGCTTGCCTTAGTAAGACATATTTCTAAAAACTCAGACAGTTCTCATTGTTCTAACCTGTGTTTTTATTATTTATTTACTTTGATGTGAACTTTTTTTTTGTTTTTAAGCTTTTATCAAATTTTTTGCAATACTGCTTCTGTTTTGGTTCTTTTGGCTGCAAGTCTAGTGGGACCTTAGCTCTCTAACCAGGAACTAAACCCACACTCCTTGCATTGGAAGGCAGTCTTAACCACTGGCCTGTCAGGGAAGTCCCTCTAGCCTGCGTTTTTAAACTATGGACATCCTTCTCAAATGATGACTTCTTGAAATATGCACAGTGGTTCATATGCCCGTGTATACGGATTTAGTGAAACCAGGAGAGACTAGAGCAAATTCATGGTTTAATATAACACAACAAGGGTGGTGCATTTTAGGCAAAATCCTATTTTTAGTATAGTAAGAGAAATCAAGTGGGAGATCACTAGGCCCTGCAAAGGTTAAGACACAAGCCAAAAAAAAAAAAAAAAGGTTCCACTCATGCATGTTTATCTGTGTAGATCTCCACACTGGCCTCCCTCATCAACCTCCTTACATAGTAATTTTACCATCAGTCACCACTTACAAGAAACTTCCTGAAAGTAAAGCTTGGGTAAAGACACCAGAGGTGAGGAATGGAGAGAGATAATTGTTGAAATAGATGGCCTGAGAATCTGGGCCTAGATTTGTGCTAAGGCCTGAAGTTGTTTTGTACTTCCTTTTCAAAATTATGTTTTTTTCCCCTACTTCTCTTCTATCTTTGTTTACTTGAAAGTCCAAGCAAAGTTTTAATTTTTTTAGGTGGATTGATAACCTGATGATAGGAGGGAAACACTCATATAAGCTCTTTGAAGGTTAGTTTTCTATGTTAACTGAGCTAGGCTATATGGCTTGCAATTATTTAATCAAATCTTAATGCAGATGTCACTGTGAGAGTCGTTTGTAGATATGGTTAGCATGTATTACCAATACAGTCAATGACCTCAGTAAAGGAGATTAGCCTAGATAACATGGGTGTGCCTCCTATAATCAGTTGAAAGTCTGTAAGAGCAAAAACAGGTTTCCTGGAGGAGGGCGAAATTCTGCCTTGAGACCATGACATCAACTCCTGATGAGTGTCTAGCCTGCTGGCCTGTCCCACAGGTTTTGTACCTGCTTGTCCCCCTAAAGCACATAAATCATTTTTTTGTGTCTCTTTCTCTCTCTCCAGTTCAGTGTTTCTAGGGAAACCTACCGATACAAACTGTCTCAAGTCATTTGAAAGACTTGATGATATGATTGTTGATACATGGTAATATGATTGACTCATAGCTGAGCTAAACTGGGGGTTTTAACACCATTTGTGAAGTGGTACCAACGTTTTTGAAGAGAAACTTAGCTTTGCCTTCATGGTGAAGCTTAAAAGATAATGCTGCCTAGTACCACTTGTTCAAACTGGCCGTCACCTGGCATAAAATTTGCACAATTAAAATTAAAATTAATTAAAATTGATGCAGCGGACTTTCCAGGTAGCACTAGTGGCAGAGAACCCACCTGCCAATGTAGAAGGTTTAAGAGGTGTGGATTGGATCCCTGGGTCAGGAAGACCCCTGGTGGAGGGCATGGCCATCCACTCCAGTTATTCTTGCTTGGTGAATCGCTTGGGCAGAGGACGCTGGCCGGCTACAGTCCAAAATGTCGCAAAAAGTCGACATGACCGAAGTCGCTTAGCTCACACGCACACATTGATGGAGTAATCAGAGTAATCATAGATCTGATTTAGAGCTGACAGTGCCAGAAACTATAGACTGCCTCTTAAATATAGGGGAAAACTTCCCAGGGCAAAACCAAAACACTTTGATTCTTAGAATTGGAAATCCAGTTGTCATTTTAGAAAATCGAGATCCAGTTATCATTCAGTTCAACTTGCTCTTGTCAAAAGTAATGAAGTAGACGCCCAGGGAAAGTTAAGGGTGCTAGGCAATGCCAAACTCACTAGAATTACATATCTTTGTAAGGGTATTCCTTGAAAATGCTTTCATATTTTTCTCTTTTGCTAAGTATTTGTTGAAGCCCATTGTTTCAGCCTGTAAAGTATTCCATCATGTGGATGTGCCCTAATTAAACTGAATCTCTTTTTGGCATATTCATTTATATTCATATTTTTACTTCTATAAATACTGTGAAAAATATTCTTATACATAAGTCTTTGTACACATATATATCATTCCTGTGGATTAGTTTCAAGAAAAGGGATTTCTGCATCAAAGGTTACGTACATTATAGAAGGGTTTAATTTCAGTTACCAAATGGTCCACTAGTGAGGTCTTGTGCTAAGTTGCTTCCGGTGTATCTTATACTTTGCAACCCTGTGGACCATAACCTCCAAGGCTCCTCTGTCCACGGGATTCTCCAGGCAAGAATACTGGAGTGGGTTGCCATGGCCTCCTCCAGGGGATCTTCCTGATCTAGAGATGGAATCTACATCTCTTGTCTCCTGCATTGGCAGGCAGATTCTTTACCGCTAGTACCACCTGGAAGCTCAAAATGTTGGTCACTGAGTCATGTCCAACTCTTTATGACCCCATGAACTGTGGCCCACCAGGCTCCTCTGTCCATAGGATCTCCATGCAAAAATACTGGAATGGGTAGCCATTCCCTTCTCCAGGGGATCTTCTGCAGGTCTCCCACATTGCAGGCAGATTCTTTACTGTCTAAGCCACCAGGGAAGCCCCAAGAGAGGTCTTAGCAGCTCTCAGTAGTCAGTGATGGATGAAATCACCTGTTCCTCTGCACAGTCACCCACCCTGGATATTTTTAATAACAAATACAAGGAAAACGGAGTCTTGTCTCAATTTACTTACAGTATTAGCAAGTATCTTTATCTAATTGTATTGCCAATTGTGTTTTCTTTATGCATTTTTAATGTTCTTTCCTCACTTTTTAACTGGAGTTTATATTTTACTGCTTTGTAGAAATTTTAAGACTGTGAAATAGAGTCCACAAGAAATCCCTCAATAAATGTGTTGTTGTGTGTTTTTTAGTCACTAATTCAGGTCCCACTCTTTGTGACCCCATGGACTGTGGCCCACCAGGCTCCTCTGTCTGTGGGAATTCCAGGTAAGAATTCTGGAGTGGGTTGCCATTTCCTTCTCCAGGGGATCTTTCCAACCCAGGGATTGAACCCATGTCTCCGGCATCGGCAGGCGAATTCTTTACCACTAAGCCACCAGAGATGGTTGGATGGCATCACCGACTCAATGGACATGAGTTTGAGTGAACTCTGGGAGCTGATGATGGACAGGGAGGCCTGGTGTGCTGCGGTCCATGGGGTCGCAAAGAGTCGGACACGACTGACTGACTGAACTGAACTGAAGCACCAGAGAAGTCTCCATTAGTAAGTTGTAGATGTGATTATTGTTACTGATATTGTTAATATTTTGCTGTAGCCGATGGTATTTTTGCGTCTGTTGCTAGTTGCTGTCTTATACTTAGGAAAAGAAATTACAAAGGTGGCGCTGCCTAGGGTCAAATAGCCTGTGTTAGGGAAAATGTATCTGTTTCACTGGGAAAGATTCAACAAAACATATCCCAATTATGTCGTTGGTTTTTACAGTCTTTCATCTGCATCCTTTCTCCAGGCTCTATTCTCCCTGGAATAAAGTCAAATGTGGTTTATGCTTCAGGCACATATATAACAGTATGCACACCACTCCACCTCTTTAGTTCCTTCTTCCAACTAAACACTGAAAGTCTCTCTTTTCTTGGAAATAATAGGAACTGACCTCAGAGAATACATAAATTGCAAAGTGCCTCCTTTTTTTACTTGGCATTTTACATGATTCCTACTTTTCCCTCTAGAAAGTATAAAATTACAACTTCCTAGAATGAAATCTGTGCAGCCGTTTTTCATCTTTTTAAATATTTAGCAGTGCACAGTGTTTACTTTTTATGTTTCACTGCTGAATATCGCGTTTCATTGGAGACTCTTGGGGAGCTGTCTTTTTCATTTTTACAGGTGGTCTCAAATTTTTGTGGGCTTGCGTTTGTTCATCTGCCTGCTGCTGTGTCTGAGCTCCTCCCCTCGGGCGGGAGCAGCATTTGTGATTGGTCACCTCCTCATGCATGGATGGGGATATTTGGAATAATCCGTTATGAGTGGCAACTGAGAATTATGTATCAGGAACTTTTGCACTGTTGTTATGGAACGTTGTGCTTCCACAAATAAGTTAATACATGTAGCTTGATGAACTCGATGAACATAGTAGATGCTCCAAATATGTTAGTTGTCTTCTCTGTCAATCAAAGCAATAGAACCAGTAGACAGACACCCACACACAAAGTAAAGAGACTTATTTCAAAAACTGAGAATCGGCTTCAGGATTGTTGGGGCTGGCTAGTTTGGAATAGGCCAGCATCAAGTAAGTGTTGATGTTACAGTTGTGAGTCCAAAATCTGTAGGGCAGGCCTTAGATGAAAACTCGGGCAGAGTTCCTGTGCAACCCAATTTTGAGGCAGAATTCCCTCTTTACCTGGCAGCTCAGTTGGTAAAGAATCCACCTGCAATGCAGGAGACCCCGGTTCGATTCCTGTTTCGGGAATATCTGCTGGAGAAGGGATAGGCTACCCACTCCAGTATTCTTGGGCTTCTTTTGTGGCTCAGCTGGTAAAGAATCTGCCTGCAATGAGGGAGACCTGGGTTGGATCCCTGGGTTGGGAAGATCCCCTGGAGAAGGGAAAGCCTACCCACTCCAGTATTCTGGCCTGGAGAATGCCATGGACGTTATAGTCCTTGGGGTCACAAAGAGTCAGACACGGCTGAGCGACTTTCACTTTCCCTCTTCCCCAGGACACCTCAGGTTTTGTTCATAAGGTATTCAACGCATTAGATGAGACTCATCCACATTATTAATCCCCTTTACTGAATGTCCACTGATCATGGATGTTAGTCACATGTACAAAACACCTTTCGGTAACGTCTACACTAGTGTTTGACCAAACAGGTGAGCACTGTCACCTCACTAAGCTGACATGCAGAGGTACTCATCATGCCCGTCTTTCACACTCCCTGCCTGTGTGCAGAAGAGAGTAGGGCACCCCTGGGGTATCAGGGATCCTTCCCCGCACATCTTAGTATCATGAGCTCACCACATCCAGTTAATAAACCCAGAGGGTAAGGAGCTTCGGAAACAGGATCAAGTGCACTTTTGAGTAAGGGAAAGAAAAGGTTTTGTTGGGAGAGTAAGGGCAGCAGAAAGAAAGGGAAGAGCATCCGGAAGGTGACGCTATCACCTCCTGGTCTGGACTCATTCTGGCATCTCTATGAGTTTAGGATAGTAGTGGAAGTGGTGTGCTGGAAGGAAAGCAGAAGAAGGATGGGCTCCCTCAAGGGAACGTTAGAAGACCTTCCTGCAATGAAATGGGGGTGTCATGGGCAGAGGGATAAAAAGCTCCCTGGATTCTCAGGCGGCATCCCCTCAAGTTCCCAAGAAATGCCCAGATCCTCTTCAGTATGGCCACGGACCAGGGTCCTCTTTGATTCCAGGTTGACGGTGGACATTGGAGATATAGTTACTACATAGAAGAAAGTGAAGTTCATTCTCCAGATGCAAGAAGGAGAACAGGCTTGAATGAAACAAAAGAGTTGGTGGTGAAGTTACTTCACCTTTTGGCACCACCAAGTATTTAGACACGTAGGAGGATGATAATACCAACCCCCAACCTATTTAGTAGGGCAAGTAAGTTAAAATTGTGATATGAGCTTGAATTTATGTCAATCAGCAAATTCAAAGCACGGTACTATAATTAGAGACTCACGATGAGCCATAGAATATCCTTGTGGGCAAAATGAATGCACGTTGAACATTTTTAGCAGTTATTTTAAGCCCAGATATAGCCTGGTTCAAATGAGTTGATTTCTCTATTCTGAGTTAGAAGGGCTACTTACATAGAAGGTAAACTTCCTTTACTGATGGAATTTTCTGCCACTTTAGGAACTTGGAAGGGATCTTTCTAAGGTTACACTCAATAAATCAAATCAGAAAGCTTGGGAGTGACTTGTGGAGGTCTTCAAGGTACAATTTGTTAGGGAGAACACAGAAAACCCTCCTCTAGGGGACTTATTCGGCTTCTGGCTTTGTTAGATCATGCTTGTTTATCATATATTTTTAATGCCTCTTTATTATTAACTTTTTTTTTTTAACGTGAGCAATTTAATGGTTTTAAGTGAGATAAACAGAAACAAATTCAATAGCTGATTTTCAAGAAGGATCTCTTAGGATTTGTATTTGGGTGGGAAATATATTTGCTAGTTCATTGGATTCATTACATTTTGAAACACTTCCTTTTAATGCTTATTCATTTTGAGTAACACAGAACAAATGCACAGTAATCCCCTTCTTTTCAATAGTAACTACTCTCTTTTCAGGCCAGGAATCCCAAGACTCCTCTATGATTCCCTGTACTGCTGTTTACAAACAATGGTGCAAATGACTTAAATGTTTCCTGGATTATTTACATAGGAGGTGATGATACAGGGCGGCATTAAAGAGGGCAATGAATTCTGGAAGCTGGAAAGTCAGCTGCATAAGTCATCTATGGAAGACTGACACAGACATATTTGCATTGTTAGGCTGGTATTGTCTAATGTGATTTTGCAGAAAAAGCTATCAGAAAAGCTTCCCCTGTAAGCAGCCATATGACCTCCAGGAGGCAGTTAAGAGAAGTATAATGGCACTCTTTGATAGAGTGTAGGTTATATTTTTTGGTGGTGATCCAACTTTTTCCAGTCTTTATTCACTAGGGAGTAAAATTATTGCCCCATAAAATAAGAGAAATGTCCAGTTATTTCTTAAGTAGGACCCTATTAACTTTAACACTGTCACCAGTTCCTTCCACAACATTAAAATCTCTCAGCCTTGTGGCAGGGAGGATGTTACGTACCCAGATTTAGTGATCCAAGGACAGTTATTTTGAAAACATACATTTCCTTGAAAGACGCAATTTTGCAAGAACTAATTCTTAGAAGGATGTTTCAATGAATCACTGGACTCATAATAGCATTTTTCTCTGAAAACTTTTGCCAACATCAAGACTATAAGCCAGGATATAAAAAAGTGAGCCTTAATGTTAAGGGAAATTTATAATCAAGAAAGAGAGTTTGATTATTGAAATGCATTACGATGCTTCACCCTGAAATCACTGAATTAAAGTTTCATTTATTCGGAAAATCTGTATAATTGTCTTCAGTTTATATCTGAATACTACCACCGTGTAGAATACCCTTTTAGGTCATACTGAATAAATGGTCACACAGCATAAAAATGCTGTTCTTGCCCATGTTGTCTGGGTAAGAATGCACTGAACCCGTTTGAAGAGATTTGATTGTCCCTGTAGGGGAGAAGCCATCTCCCTTGGTTATATGTTGTCAAGAACTGGCCAGGGACCAAGATCAAACTCAGTCAAGGGTGATGTTAGCCTTCCACATGCATCATCTATCCCTTTGACTCTAAGACTGAGATTTTAATAACCAAACATTTCCATCAACTTCTAATTGTTCCTTAACTGGGATTCTTGTGTTCTGCCAAGTTGGGTCTAATATTTGTCTAGCCATATTTGAGCTATTCTTGCTCAAGCTGTATCAGTTAGAATTTGGTTAGACTACAAGTCATAGTATGCTAGCTATCTTCCTCCAATAGTAGATCCCAGAATTGGGACTTCAGTGATTCCAGGAAGCATAATTGAGGTGGGAAAGAGAGTAAGACAGATGTCAACTTAAAAAAAAGCACATGAGAATTGCGAGTCAACTTTTCTTTGTGGCAAAACAAGGACCATAATCTGAGATACAGCACCTCAGATAGCTCTGAAAAAACTCCTCCAAAGAGGTAGACTGGGGGAGGTCAGCATATATGTGATTTTGGTGAAGGGGGAGTGTATGCATTCAAGTGCTTCTTTTTTGTTTCTGCTAGTCACAAAGAGCAGTCATCATCATATAGGATTCTAGTGCTTTTCTAAATATGAGGAGATGGGCTACACTAGTGGCTCACCTGGGTCAGGAAGATCCCCTGCAGACGGAGATAGCATCCACTCCAGGGTTCTTGCCTGGGAAATCTCATGGACAGAGGAGCCTGGTGGGCTGCAGTCCATGGGGTTGCATAAAGAGTAGGGCATGGCTTAGTGACTAAACAGCAACAACAAATATGAGCAGATACAAGAACTGGCTCATAAAATCAGCTCCTAAAAGTATCTAACTCTCTGAAGACGTCCTCTACCAGCTTTTCCCAGAGCACAGACTGCCTCGTGTCTGCTCTCCGCCCTGAACTCTTTTCCGGCGAGTGTCGGAAGTCAGCGGCTGTAGTAGCACGTGATTTAATCCTTGTAGACACAGATGCAAGCACCAATGACCAGTCCCAGTTTGTCGCTGACACAGGGAGGAGAGAAAAGCCTATAAGGTCTATGTTAAAGAATGTGTTACCTCTTTGGGCACCTGGAACTAAGTCCACAAGAGATCTTCCAGAAACCAGGAGGAACAGGCCAAAATTGAAGGGACAGGGACTGTTCCTCATCAGTGGAGTTTTCCCTCAAGAATTCGAACTGTCATAGGGGCTGAATGGAACCCATGAGCAAACACCCATGGGGCCAGAGAAAGGCATTAGATAGAGAGGCAGACACACAGGCTGCTGTGTGGGAAACTGCCTACCCAAGCTCTTAGTGCAGACATTAACCTAGAAAATGGCATGGCTATGCGGGAGCAGAGGACTGCCTCTTTCACATAAAAGAAGTTCAGACGTCATTTTAGACCTTCGAAAGTATTAAACCCTAGACAGTCCCGGATTTGTTTTAGAATCCTCACAATCCTCGGATGCCCAAATTCTTCCCAGTCCACTGTTTTGCCATCTCTAGGGGGGGGACCGTCTCCAAATTCCACAATGAGCCCTAAAGCTTTAGTAATCACCTCTGTCTTCCAGGGGCTAAAATTTAGGAAGGCACGAAGAAGTAATTTCTTTTTAAAGAGAATAATCAGGAGATACAAAAACATATTTCCATCTATGTCTAATTAGCCAGAACTCAGTTACATGGCTACATCCTGCTATAAAACTTTCTAATTGAAGGTGGCCATGTGTCTAATTAAAAAATAGTGATTATAATTACTATGAGTGGAAGGGAAAATTGAGATTTTGGCAATGAATCACCTCTGCATTGTGCACGTTTCCTCCATCTGGATCTGTAAGTGGGAGAAAAGGCAGAAAGGGTAGCGTATAGGACAGAACCATATTGACTGCTTAAGGACCTTGAAATTACTACGTCATGTTCCTTTGGTAAGGCTGATGATATTCACAAAATTTTAGTTATTGACCTTGTCACAAAAGTAATCACGGGTGATACGAAAGGAAGAATTAGTTGGACTATGTTTTGTCTAGTAGCTTTGATGGTGAATGCAGAGTTCGCGTAACACCGATGGCGACAATGACGGCATTAGTCTGCTTGGGTTGCCATAACACAACGCAATAGAGGGGGTGGCTTAAAAAGCAGATGTTTATTTCTCACAGTTCTGGAAGCTGGAAGTCAAGGAGCAAAGTATTGGTAGGTTTGGTTTGCCTGAGGTCCTTCTTCTTGGCTTGCAATTGGCCCTTTTCTTGCTGTCTACATCACCCTGGTGTTTCCTATTCTTCTCATAAAGACACCAGTCCTATTAAATTAGGGCCCCATCCTTGTGATCTCATTCAACTTTTGTTACCTCTTTAAAGGTCTTATAACCAAATACAGTTATATTGGGGGTTAAGACTTCAACACATGAAACCCCTATGAGCTGGTGCTTGTGATGTGATGCAGAAGACAGGGGGTACCACGTGTGAGAGATGGACACGATGCAGGTGGGCGGTAGGTGATGTTGGGGGAGTTCTTTGATGTGGCTCTTACTGAGCAGAATCCACAATTCCCGAACAAGTGGAGACGTAAATCTAAGACTGGCAAGGAAGGGCTAAAATATCCGTTTATTATTGATGGCGTCCAGAGGGTGTGACTTTAGGGCTAATTGTCAAATGGGTTAGCTGATGGAACTGGGCAGACTCAGCTGTCCAATCACAGCACACTGGTCCGGGGCAGGCCTCCCCACTCCAACTGTGTGGAGTTTCCAAAGGGACTGTGGAAAGTCTGCTCCCTCTAAGTTGAAGCTTCTTCCCTGGAGGAAGAATGCAGGGAGGAAGCAAGTTAAACAGGCTTGCTTCTTCTCCCAGATGAAGCTATCAGGTCCCTTTGTATCTTCTGTTGGTGGAAAGAACGTACAGGGCAGATATCTTAGGAAAAAAAAAACCCTCCCTAGAAACCAGTGATGAGAACAAGGTGTTCTCAGGTAACTGGCTATAAGGAAGTTGTCTTGAGCTTGCCTGAGGGAGTTGGGGCATCTTTACACAGGTATCTACTTTGAGACTAAGGCAAGAAAAAAGAAGTTAAGGCAAAAGAAGATCTTTTTTGTTATTTGTGATTTTTTTTAATGGGATTAATTTTGTATTTTTGGGAGGAATACAAATCATTCCAATAATGCTGGGGGCCACCAGGTATGAGATTCTGTCAATGAATGGGTGCAGTTAGAATATCAATTGATGTTTTGGTGATACATTTATGATGTTACATTGTGAGCATTAGAAGAGACCAATATGTAAATACGTAGAACTTCCCCAGAGGAATTCAGGGAACTTCTCTTTTTTTTTTAAAAAAAGAGTCTGCTTTCAGTAAGACAACCAATAGATTTAATCAAAGGAGTAAGTCTAAGCAAAGGAATCAGAACCAACTAGAGGAGAGTAGGATTTTTAATCATTCTACTGGCATGTCCAGCCTATGATGAATATCATTAACAACTGATCAATAAGCTACTTTTCCTATTTCTTCAACTAGAGCTGAAACATAAAAATGAAGAGATGTAAACATTTGTTAACTCTCCAAAAGACTAAAACCCACCTTCAAAAATAATGCATTCCAGCAGAATAGTTTCATGTGCCTTTAAGGACACCTTCCCCAACCCACCCCAGCCCTCCTCCCATTCCAGTCCCCAATCTGGGGTCTACAAAGGCAAACCAGAACGGAGACTTGAGACACTGATTCAGAAAAATGAGATCGAAAATCTTGGTTCTCCCCAAAATTGGTTATGTAAAGCAAAACTGTATTTTTTGGCATTGCCTTAGAGAGTGGCCTAATAGAGCATTCACTTCATAGCTATAGAATTGGCTGTGGTTTTCCCTGAAGAATGTAATGCTTATCTCTCCCTGTTTTTGCATGCACAAAAGTAGAATTTTACATTTGGTGTGTGTCAAATTGAGTTTCTCAGATTTTTTTTCAATTAATTCCTCTCCTCTGGCGTATTTTGCAAATAGAATGTAGTAATGATGTTTAGTCATTTTGTTATGTGATAGTTCTAAATAACTAACTAAATCATTCTGCTCCAAATACACTTTGAGGGATCTTTAATTTTGCAAATGAAATATATGTTTGGGCAGTTAACAGAACTGAAATAAATTCAGTGGCTAAAAAAATTCTCCTTTTCTCTGTATGACATAGATGCAGGGCAAAGGATGGTTTAGGCCTCCAAACAGATTTTTTGCTTGATTTGCTTTCTCTCATTTCCCTTAAGTTATCATTTATCCAGTAACTTAAGGGAAATTAAATCTCTCTCTCTCTCTTTCTTTTTTTTTAAGAAAAAGGCCATCTGGATTACCCTGATGAGTTGAAAATAGTTATAGGTAATGAGCTTCTACTTTCCAGGTGGCTCAGTGACAAAGGATCTGCCTCCCAATGCAGGAGATGTGAGTTTGATCCCTGGGTTGGGAAGATGCCCTGGAGAAGGAAATCGCAAGCCGCTCCAGTATTGTTGCCTGGAGAATCCCATGGACAGAGGAGCCTGATGGCTACAGTCCACGCAGTTGCAAAGAGTCAGACATGACTTAGCAACTAAACAACAACATTGGACTCAAAGTATTTCCAGAAAATCATTCAAAATCAAAATACTAGGAAACTCTGAGTTTTAAAAATGTTTATTCTTTGTTTGAGATTCTTTAATAAATGTTTATGAATTTTTTTTCCTCTAAAATATGTTTCCCTTAGAACTAGGCCATTAGAAAAACTATTTTGTTTGAAATTATGGTTTTTTGGTTACTTTGTTATCCATTCATTTATATAAGTTGGGGATGTTCTATATATTTTTTCCCCTTATGCTAAATAAAAGTAATCTTTTACTTCAACTTGTGAAAATGAAATAGGGAATTCTTGGCAGCAATATTACCAAAATAGTCTTTATATAACTGCTTTTCTGCTTCCTTTTGGTATTATCAGGATTGGTATCCACAAGGTTTAGTAGAATTTGAACTTTATAATTTAAACCAATCTTTCTTTTACTCATGACCAATTTCTTTGTCCTTTGGATTTCTGATTTTGGAAACTAACAAAAAATGCTGTTAGAGTGGGGCTCCTTCGACTGGAAGTGTTGGTACTGTGTATGCGATCTCTTAGCCTTCTCTGATGGTTTTCAACTGAGGATTTGAAAGCAGGCGGAAAGACTGAAGTGGCTTTTACTTGTGTGATGTAGGCAGAGCATCTTCTGAACACAATTCTCCTTCTTCCTCTGAATGTGAATCCTGTGCTGATCAAAGGGGTCAGGCAGATAACCTGGCCCTGTAAAGAGTTTTCTGGAACATAGATGGCATGGGGCAGAAATTCCACCTCTGATTTGTGACTTATCCCTGATTTAAAATAGTCCCACTTCCTAGACCAAAGAAGAAGCTTTCTAGGAGTACCAGAGATTCTTGAAAGCCTCGGCTAAAGCTTTTAGAAAACATGTACAGTGCCTGGAAGTAATGGCTGAAGCAGCCTTCTGAAGTCTGGAAGGCTGAATTTTTTTACATATGTGAATAAATGCAGTTCCTTTTAAATATATGCTCAATATTTTCAAAATATACAGTTAACACACACACACACACATATATAGCCACTCACATGGTTCTCTAAATATACATATACATAGTTCTATGTATATATACATATGCATATATTTGTATGTATATATATATATATAGTTCTAAAATTCGTTTTGAGTGAGCAAATAGACACGTATCTCTGATGAAGAACTGTGATTTAATGTATTTTCTTGTTGGTAACACAGTCTGCAAATCAGGATGACTTTAGCTTAGAAAGAGACGAAAAAAGAGTCAAGAGCCCATACAGTCCCACCTTGGAAACATCTGTAGTTAAGCTGATCTGACTAGAACTGATGTTCTTAGCGTTTCCAATGATATTTCCAAACACACACACGTTCTCACTTTCTCCTGTGCATTCTTTTGTCTTCTGTACTGACGATGGAACTTCTTCCAAACTGTTATGTTCTTCTGCTGGGATTTGTATGACCACTAACTATTTGTTTCTGAAAACAAAGGCACATCTGCATCTGGAGAGTGGAGAACTAGTGAAGTCCCTGAGACATATCTTTCATATATTTCATTCCATGTCTCATTGGGCTGATACCTGTTACTCTTTGTAGGATGCTGGTGGTTTAGCTGGTAAGTCATGTCTGGCTCTTGTGATCCTCCAGACTACAGTCCACCAGGCTCCTCTGTCCATGTGATTTCCCAGGCAAGAATACTGGAGTGGATTGCCATGTACATCTCCATCTTTGTAGCGTATCTGTGGATGTAAGGGTGAGTCAGAATCCCTGAATGGAAGGAGGGATGCTAAGGGTTTGGCATGCAGTAAAAAGCATAATGTTTAAATGTTGTATTTTTTGTTTTTTAATGTTTTCTAACTAGTCCTTTTCTCAAATTTTCTATTCAAAGAGCTATACAGACTATTAGAAAAGGTGAAATCCACAGCAGAATTAAGAACTAAGACTGACAATTGCCAAAACCTTGGGGAAAATTCTGCTAATGGTCAAATTGGTACAACCCATTGAATGGCTCAGTGGTTAAGGACATGGACTTGGTTCCAAATCTGGCTTTGTCCCTGACTCACCGTGTGACCTGGGAAGTATACTTAATCTCTTGATGACTCAGTTTCTTTGCCTATAAAATGGAGGTCACGACAGACTTCTAATTAGGAGCTTGGGCTTCCCCCATGACTCAGCAGGAGAAGAATCTGCCTGCGATGCAAGAGATTGTAGGAGATGTGGTTTTGGTCCCTGGGTTGGGAGATTCCCTGGAGAAGGAAATGGCTTCCCGCTCCAGTATTCTTGCCTGGAGAATTCCATGGACAGAAGAACCTGGCGGGCTACAGTCCGTAGGGCCGCAAAGAGTCAGACATGACTGAAGCAACTAAGCACAGCGCATGTAGAAAACAGACAAAACCAACAAGGCCCGACTGTGTAGCACAGGGAGCTATACTCAGTATCCCGTGATAACCTCTCGGGGAAAAGTGAACGTGAAAGTTGCTCAGGTATGTCTGACTCTTTGTGACTGGAGCCCACCAGGCTCCTCTCTCCATGAGGATTCTCCAGAGAAGAATCCTGGCGTGGGTTGCCAAACCCACCTCCAGGGGATCTTCCCCCCACCCAGGGATCAAACCCAGGTCTCCTGCATTGCAGGTGGATTCTTTACCAGCTGAGCTACCAGCAAAGCCCTATAAAGAAAAAGAATCTGAAAAAGAATACATCTGTGTCTAGGATCATATAGATATATCCGAATACATATATGTGTATATATATGTCTGCATCACTTTGCTGTGCAAGTGAAAGTAACACAACATTCTATGTCGACTGTACTTCAATAAACAAATAAATAAAAACAGACTCTTCTACAGGAGGTTGCTGGGCCGTTTAAATGAATTAATACATGATTGGACTAATGCCTGGAACTTTGTAAGCAGCAGAAAATGCTAGCTGTTATTATTCGGTGGCTCAACTATCTTGTATCTGCTTGACATTAGGCCAGATAACCCTTTATCACTCTTCGTCTCCTTGTTCAGTAGGAAAGGGCCAAACCTGCCAGAAATCCAAGAGGTCGTTTATGTAGCACATTGCCTTTCTGAAGCAGTCTCTGGCTTGCCTTCTCCCAAACAGTTCAGCGAAGCTCTTATTTGACGTGAGACAAGATGCACATCTGTGACAGCATTGATTTCCTTTATTTCACTACTGGCTTCTTCTGCCCAATGGGACTCTTATGAATGTCTCTATTCCTGTTATCTCTTCATTATACAGGCAGTTTTTACAATAATTCCATAACCAAGCTGTGGTTAGTGCCCATTTTACCTGAGAGGAACTTGCAGTTCCTAACACAAAATGAATTGGTCCCAGAATTGGGAAAAAAACTTTGACTCAGAGTTCAGATATCTTTTCAGTAATGGCGACCTTAAAAAGATGTCAATCTTCACCCTCCTTCTCTCTATCATTTTTGGTGCCTTTTAATACAATCAGGTTGAACATCTCTTTGGCAAGTTAGTAATATGTCCATTTAAACCAATCAATCAATCCATGTAAACTGTTTTTTTTTCACTTTTGTTTAGGAATGCAATAAAGCAAAATTGTTCTAATTATCTGGGCTTCCCCAGTAGCTCAGTGGTAAAGAATCCTTCTGCAATGCAGGAGCTGCAGGAGACATGGGTTCATTCCCTGGGTGGAGAAGATTCCCTGGAGAAAGGAATGGAGAAGATTCCCTGGAGAAAGGAATGGCTACCTACTCATGTTCTTGCCTGGAGAATTCCATGGACAGAGGAGCCTGGAGGGCCACAGTCCATAGGGTCGCGAAGAGTTGGACACTGAAGGGACTTAGCACGCAAACGGGTTCTACTTATGTAAGGGATACAAGTTATAAAGAAAAGGAAAACTCATTAAGAAATACAAATTCTGCTTCTGTGGTTTGACTGTCTTGAGCTTGATTTGTATTTACTACACCTGTGCTCTTATTTGTATCTCCTTGACATTTGCATGCAGCTATGTTTTTTTATTTATTCCCTTGACATAAAATACACATTGTCCATAAGGTGCAGCTTAGTAATGAGGGAAAAATTAAGATTGGAGTAGTTACGCATGCTTCGTTTTTTTTCCTATAGACAAATTTATTTTTGCCATCTATTTCTTAATTGACTCATTAAATTTTCTTTACTCTCTAGATAAAAAGTGAGTAGAAAAACTTTTTTTTTGCTTCCTGAACTATCCATCCAGCAGAATAAAGCTTGTTCTTGACAGTAGATTTATTAATACTCCTATGAATATGAACTTAGAGTTTTAACTCAAGACCTGTTACGATGATTTGTAACAAGTTAGACATCAGTATGGATTAAATATCTGATTAGTTAGCTGGACCCGATTATAGTCGTCAGCTGAGCACTGTCTCTGTTCTTCTGAGTTCTGCTTTGCATGGCGGGCATTGAAAGCCAGTGCACTCCATTTCTCCAGAACCTCTTACCTATAGGGTTTTAGGTTAGATTTTGCAAAGGAGGCGCTATGAAACAGTTTTAGAAATGAGACAGAGGCAGAAAACATCCATTGCTCCTCAGGTAGCAGGGGACTGGCAGGTAGGATTCAGAAAATGCCTCTGGACGTTTCCCGGTGATGGCTGCAGGGAGTGATATGTTGCTGACCCTTGACAGTTGCCAAGGGGTCCTGCATCCATGGGATCCGCATTTGGAATAGGAAAGGTCCACTGGAAGGCACCATTTTACATAAGGAACTCACACACTGTGCATTTTGGTATTCTCAGGGGTCCTAGACCGCATGTCCCGGATGCCTGGTATGACCACAGTTTCTTTCAGTTTTGTGATTCTGAAAGCTGGCAACAACCTGAGAACTAGAAGCAGTTTCCCCAGATAGTCACTGTTTCACTCTTTTCATCACTCATTTCCCGGTATTCAATCTTTTCTTTCTCGAAAAGCTTAAATCATTGTAGGCTTCCCTGCCCAAATTCTCACTGCTACTCAGAAGCTAACTAAATGAATTAACCAAGATTAATTCACCATGACCCTGGTCAGGACACATCAGCTGTCTGGCTTCTCATTCTGAAAATGTGAAGATAGGGTCGCAGCTGAAAGATACACTGGAAACATGTTTTCTTGGAAATAGGAGAGGAGAGAGGGGTCTCTACCAATGGATGCTAACCATCCACATATGCTTATGAGTTTCATTTAACCTACTAAATCTTAGAAACATTGATGCAACGTTGAATGATTTTGTCTCCCATAAAAATCTGGAGTTCTTTAAAAGGCAGGAGACCCAAAGACAGTGGGCCTTTCTCCAGGTCAGCAGTTGGCGGGAGCAGTTGCATGCCAGGGTGTATCTTCCTGGTCTGCACAGCCTTATCATGTCCTGATGCTTCCATGGTGGTGTCACTTGCCATGTATCACCATAGAGGTGCATTTTCCCCTCAGATATTGATTGTCTTGCATGCATCCTTCTTCCAAAAGCGGTAAAATCAAAGACAGAGAGAAAGGGCAGTGCATTTAAAAAAAAAATTAGAAAGAGTGTAGCTACAGCAGACCTGAAAAGCACTGTAAATCAACTCAATGTAATTAAGATTTATACAATGTTTACCTAACAGTGGGATACAAATCCTCTTCAAGTTCCCTTAGACTGGAGCTAGGAGACCCAGGAACATATTCAGGGACAGAAGATAAGGTAGAAACATTTCTTTCATTCTATTAATCTTTGAGAGTTTGATATTGAAACTCCAACTAAAAATCTTAATTTATCTTCTTAAAAAATAATAGTGTATGTAACCTTGTTCAGTATTTTCCAAGGCTTCTGTAATTGTCATTGCACTTCCATAATTAAAAGAAAATAAAAATAAAAAAGAAAGAGTATGGCATTTTTGTGTGAAATATTTTACATATTATTTGACAGTTCTTCATCCACTTCACTCCCACTTCCTTTGGCCGTCTCCTATCAGTGTTTAAGTTTATAAGTTTCTGGTTTAGGCTCTAGCATTGGTTCTATTGTTGTTGTTTCATTTTGTTTGGGTCATAAAACCTTTGAAGAATATTTTGCAAACCATTGGACACTCTCCCCCTCCAAAAAAATACAAGAACACAAACATAATATTCTGATTACAGGCTGCTTTGAAGTCTTGCACGTAACCAAGTTAATAAGCCCCTTTGCTCTGGAGTAGTACTTCTCGTGAAAATGAAGATTCAGATTCAGTAGGTCTGTGAGGAGTTGATATTCTGCATTTCTAACAAGCTCTCAAGTTAGGGTTTGGGTCTGGGCCCTATGTTTTCAGTAGCAAGATTCCAGTGGTTCTTAAATTTTCTTTGGAGATGAAAATCCCCTGAAGAAATCTCTTGAAAAGATTGATGCCTAGACAATGGTATTTTTCAGAAGCTCCCATCTATGGGATTTGGGAATCCGCTCTACATCAAAAATTATTTACTGAAATCAGTAGAGAGGCACAGCAGGCTGCAAGAGGGGTCTAGGCATCAGCTGGATGTTGAAATAGAGAGAAATGCGGCCAGCAAAGATGGCAGGACATGGCCAGCAACTAACAGTTTGGTTTTCCAAAGACTGGCCAATTCCTTTTTCCTGTAGTAAAAGGAACAGTAATAACATAATGGCCGCAAGAAATTTTTTAATGACCTGCTGTATTAGAATCATACATATAGCTTAGCAGAATCTATGAATCTTGGGCATGTCTATTGCTCGATTTCAAAGCAGATCATGAGTTGGGGAAAGAAAGGAGAACTGGCGGGAGTGGGGGGGGGGAAATGAATATTCTAGTCATTGTTGAGCATTTCTGAGGCAACATTTTCCCCTTATGATGTGGCCTTGTCCAAAGCTACTAAAGAGTCACCAAAGTTGCCACAGTAGGTTTTATGTCAAATGAGAAACTAGTTTGAAGGGATGCCCACCGCTAGCGTCGGGGTGGATGCCTCCTTTCACAGGTAGTCCACAGCAATTTAGGAAAAGCATGAGTGTGTAACACAAAAGACGTGTCCGTGGCACTGCTTGATCTGGACTTCAAAGACAGAATGGAAAGCTGAACTTCAATGGAAGTCAGATCAGTGGAAAGACGTTCTCACAAATGATATCACAGCCTGGGTCATTAATGTTTCTCTCCCTTCACCTTGTATCCCAGCCTCCGTGCGCAAGTCTCTGATTAGTGCAGCTGGAACACAGGAAACTTCTGATACCAAATATGTGGAACATTTCCAAAGAAGCATTTCCGCTTTAAAGAGATCTTAAAACATTATCTGAATCAGCTCCCCTTTAAAAATTCTATTCCTGCAGGGAAAAAGGTAATTATATGCATTTAGGTATGAATGGCTTTTGCAAAAAAAAAAAAAAATCCTTAGTTGACACTGCCTAATCACAAGGAATTATTTCATAATCGTGAAATAATGATAGCCCTAAATCTCTTAGGTTCAAAAGAAATCCTTCAGTCAAATTTAGCTCCTGATGCTGATATGCACTTGCTAAAATGATGTTTTAAAAGATCTTTTGTGATCATTTTTTCTTCTTAATTTCCCAATTAAACTTCTCTCTCAGGCGCCGTCGAGTCATTAGTTCGCAGTCATCTTGTGGTCTTTGGTTTTGGAGCATCTGGTGGAGTTATACAAAAATGGACACGACATTTAAAACTCATCTGGAAAAACTTTTGGAATATTGCGCTTCCCCGTCTGACTCACCTTTCAGAGAGGAGGAAGCGGGAGACGGCTTCCCTCTGAGCACTGACAAATTGGGCTACTAGGTGACAAGTGAAGCCTTGAGGAGCCTGCAGCTGCCGCTGATCCTCTTCATCTGTGAGGTCAACGTCTCTAATACACACCATTTTCTTCACATAATAGACTTGCACCTGTCATTCGGTCGGGAACGACAAAGGAAATATTTTTCCTCTCTCATCTTTTTGGTTGTCTTGTGATATTCTCTTTTATTCTGCCCTAGAGAACAGATGTTGTGTCTCTGCTAAGGCCTGTTTTACATTATTTTGGTTTTCAAGGAGTGTTTTTTTAACATTTTTGATGATGATTTAGCATCAATTGTTCTCGTAATTACTGTGGTTAATGAACTCCCCACCTATCTTTCAGTAGGCAATTACAAAGCTGGCGTGTATTAGCAGGAACTATACAAAGAGAAGAGGAGGGCTGGTGATTGCGGATTCCATCTTCACATCTCCAGACCAGTTCCCAAATGGTTTAATCATCATCAGTGTCAGCCTTTGCCATATCTTCATTCGACATGCCATATATTATAATGCTGCATTTATAGTTCATCTTGACTTGATATTTGCTCCGTCAGAATAGAGGTGCCCTGATTAGACAAGGGGACTGGCGGTTGAAAGAAATGTTTTTAAAATATGCATGTACCATCACCAATCCCCTACTAGCCTTTCTGCCTATCTTCCACTGTCTGCATTCACCAGAGACTTGTTTGGTTAGATATCCCCGTGACGAGAAAAGATGGCATCTACGGCAAAAACGACAATTCCCAACAACTTTTCGCACAAGATTTCTTCTTTTAGGTAAGGACAGGTAGATGAGGGGGAAGGGGATCTCTCTATATAAAATGTGACAACATTAAGTGTTTCAAGTGTATAAATACTTGTGTGTCTGTGTTCGTATTTTGCAAAATTCTATTATAAGAATTGCCATCCAAGCTATAATTATTGCCATCGTTTTCCTATACTCATCTTTGGTCATTTCATGTCAATTACAGCCTCAATCATCTTGGGTAGTCCCTGATGTCAGAGATCTTTTCTAAACCAATCAGTCGTTGATTTTCAAATATTTATTACTCCTCTACTGTGTATAATAAAAGTCACTGTGCTAGCGGAGAGGAAAATATGGAAGCAGAGCAGCAAGGTATATAAATAAACATAAAAGAGTTGATTAGTCTCAAATTAGAAGAAATATTTTTTTACATTCAATTTACAGAAGAGTAGACACGTTTAGGAATCTTCACTCCTTATGGAAATCAACCCTGAGTATTCATTGGAAGGACTGATGCTAAAACTGAAGCTCCAATACTTTGGCCACCTGATGGGAAGGGCTGGCTCTCTGGAAAAGACCCTGATGCTGGGAAAGATTGAGGGCAGGAGGAGAAGGGGGCAACAGAGGGTGGGATGGTTGGATGGCATCGTCAACTCAATGGGCATGAGTTTGAACAAACTCCAGATATAGTGAAGGACAGGGAATCCTGGCATGCTGCAATCCATGTGGTTGCAAAGAGTTATATATTATTGAGGGTCTGAACAATAATAACAACAGATACTTTTTATTAGCACAATCTCTTGATCTCTATAATATAATGTAGCAGGTAGGAAATACCAAACAATTTAGTATTCAGTCCCTGCCTTCTTCCAGTTTCCATAATTCTAATTAGGAAAACTGGAAAATATAGATGAAAAATTTAAGAGCCAAATTTAAGGATATATTTAAGGTATAACGCTAACACAAGAATAGTTATAAGACAATAGGTGGTTGTTGGCCAAGTGATGCTATATAGGTTAAGCATTTTGAATTCTAGGGAGGAAGCACTTCTGTATGCTGGGGTGGTTTTGGACAATTTCATTTAAAAAAATGATAATGATAACTGGTCCTTATAGCCTATTCTTGGATTAATGCCATATTATGTTATGGTAAAAAACAAAAAACTTAACACACTTCAGATTAGAGTATAAGACACTGTAGTTTTTATGATTTTCAAGATAGGATGTACTGGTATTTCAGTTGAGTTCAGTTCAGTCGCTCAGTCGTGTCTGACTCTTGGCGACCCCATGAATCGCAGCACGCCAGGCCTCCCTGTCCATCACCGACTCCTGGAGTTCACTCAGACTCGCATCCATCGAGTCAGTGATGCCATCCAGCCATCTCATCCTCTGTTGTCCCATTCTCCTCCTGCCCCCAATCCCTCCCAGCATCAGAGTCTTTTCCAATGAGTCAACTCTTTCCATGAGGTGGCCAAAGTACTGGAGTTTCAGCTTTAACATCATTCCTTCCAAAGAAATCCCAGGGTTGGTCTCCTTCAGAATGGACTGGTTGGATCTCCTTGCAGTCCAAGGGACTCTCAAGAATCTTCTCCAAACATTAAACATTATAAAAGATCAAGAGTGCTGGAAAATCACTGGTATTAAAGTTGGACAACTGGGTGTTATTAAAGGTTTTTAACTGCAAACAATAGGAAGCGACCCTAACTTAGCAAAAAATAAACTATAGAAGGGCTACTGTGTAGCTTCCACAAGGAAACCTAGGCACCGAGGAGCTAGGTGGTTGTATCTCTGTGGTTAGAGGCACCCCGCCTAACACTCACCACTGCTGTGCTGGATGATGAGATCACCATATTTCAGTACACGGCCATGTTCCCCTTTGCCTTTCATTCCTTTAGCAGCCATAGGAGGAGCTTCCGATTCCTAAGCCTGTGTCAAGGGCTTGCATGCTAATCCCAGAGAACTGGGAGATGGAGCTCAACCCACTTCTGCTTCCTGTCTTTTGCAGCAGACATTTACCGGAACAATCCAAAAGATAGGACTTTGACCCTTTGACCGGAGGTAGAGTCAGGAGGAAGATGGCACTAATCAGAGATGATGGCCAACCAAGTAAGGAATTCTTATAAGCTTTGCAATGGACATTGCTATTTATGGCACATTGACTCATAGAAAATGTCACTGTGTTGCACAAAGATGGGGAAATGGGATCACACCTTCTACCAAGGAACTCGCAACAGTGTGTTCTTCCTCACCAAGGAACGATAAATGCTGTGAGCCAAACAAAAGTCCACTGCATGTTGGTTCAACTATGTCTCATTTCCAAGCTGTGTGATGCAGGCAAGCCACTTAAATTTTCTGAGCCTTAGTTTCTTCTTTAAAATTGACAGTCTGTGATGTTGTGAAGATTAAATAAGGGGATAAGTGTAAAAACTGTTTGTAAAAATGCAACAAAAATGTAGGCATAATGATCATTCCCAGAAAAAGAAAAAGAAATATTTCTGTAATCTCTTACACTCCTGTAAATCCAGAGAACCCCAAAGTCTGAAAATGGTAGCTCTAACTGACCATTTTAGAATTTTCTGGCACACTCTCAGATGTCTCCAAATACGAGATATCTCACTAGGTGTGTTCTGGTTGATTTTGTATATTGATTTTTAAGAAGGAATTTTTTTTCTACATTTACCAGTTATTTAGTGGAAGGCAGCTGACTTTTCTGGCACCACGTTAATGCAAGTTCCTATGCCCTATGCACAATGAGGCCAAGCAATACCAAACTGTCAGAGTTCAGAATAGAGAGAAAGGTTTATTGCAGGACCATGAAAGGAGACAGACAGCTCCTGTCCCTCCAAAACTCCAAGCTCCCTGAAGGGTGTCAGCTGACCGCTTTTAAAGGCAATGTGAGAAGGACTTTCCTGGTGGTCCGGTAGTTAAGACTTTGTGCTTCCATTGTAGGGGGCGCAGGTTCGATCCCTGGTCAAGGAACTAAGATGCCACGTGTCAAGCTAAAATAAAAAGGCAATGTGAGAGAAAGGGGTGGTGAATTGTTGCAAGCATCTTGGTGTCAGAATCATTTATTCTTTCAGATGTCCACTAGGTCAGGTCACAATGTCCCTGTAAACTCCCAAGAGGACAAATGTTTTCCGTTCTGCAACTTTTTATCTCTGTATGAATGGGAAAGTGTTATACCCTTCATGGTTGGAGTCTTGAGGAGTGGGCTACCCTGTACATTTTAGGCTATAGGCAACATCCTTAAATGATGGAATACAAAGGTTAAAGTAAAAGAAACAGATTTAATATGGAGTCAGAATTGTTTTACCCTATGAATGTGAGAGTTGGCCCATAAAGAAGGCTGAGTACTGAAGAACTGATTCTTTCCAACTTTGGTGCTGGAGAAGACCCTTGAGAGTCCCTTGGACTGCAAGGAGATCAAACCAGTCAGTCCAAAAGGAAATCAACTCTGAACATTCACTGGAAGGACTGATGCTGAAGCTGAAGCTCTAGTACTTTGGCCACCTGATGAGAAGAGCCTACTGGTTGGAAAAGACCCTGATGCTGGGAAAGATTGAAGGCAAATGGAGAAGAGGGCTGCAGAGGATGAGATGGTGAGATAGCATCACCAACTCAATTGACATGAATTTGAGCAAATCTGGGAGACAGTGGAGGACAGAGGAACCTGGCATGCTGCAGTCCATGGGGTTGCAAAGAGTCGGACACGACTTAATGACTGAACAACAACAAAATCACATGGAACTGCAGATGTTAACGTTTGGAATGGGCTCTAGCATAGACATCAAATGAGGCATCTGGGCTGTGCTGATCCGATTTAAATAGTGCTCCTGGGAAAAGGGGGCTTCTCCAAAAGTTTCCTAAGGATGCTGCTGCTGGTGTGATTCTCACAGGACTAAACTAAAATCCTCTCCCTGGAAGTCTTTCACTCTGCATTTTGCGTGCAGCTTCATGCATTCTTTTTTTAAAACTGGGCATGAGTTACCAGAAAACAAACAAACAAACAAACAAAAACTGTTATATCATCACGTATGTTTTTTCTTTGTCCAGATTGACATGGCTATTTTCATCTGAAGCAGGTTTGTATTATCCACAGAGGGGTCCCTTTTATGGAGGGGATGTTGCCTATGAGGTTCTGCCAGACCAGACGCACCTTAAATGACAGCTTTGGAGAATGGACTTTTCCTGTGTCAAACCACTCGATACAAAACTGGCTGTCAAGTGACAGAGTCCCATCTGTCAGCTTTACTGAGGATTGGACGAATGGCCTTCCATTCACTAATGCCTGCTTAATTTTTTTTTTTTTTTTTGCTATGTCCCCTCACAGTGATGAGATTATTGAATCCTTTGCAGCGGCCCAGCACATGATGAAATGCAGTCTGTTACCATCTATCCAAGGCTGGCAATGCTTCTTCAGGGTGTTTTGTCTCTAATAAAAAGACCAGGAGACACTGATTCCCACTTTTGTGCAAACCTGAGAAGCTCTGGAAACTGGCGGATTCCCAATTGTTATTTTTATTCTAATTATATAGTGAAAACAATTTTCAGAATCTAGCATCTAATTTGAGATATTTTAATCTTAGTCTCATCCATTAATTTGTCAAGACTAAGTTGAGAGAGAAGCTTGAAAGCAAGTTTTTTTTTTTTTTAATCTTAGTCTCATCCATTAATTTGTCAAGGCCATGTTGAGAGAGAAACTTGAAAGTAAGTTCTCCCTGATAGGAAAACCCTTTCAGGCTTGAGATAAAAAAATCTATCGTAATCACAGATCCACTTTCCCCCTGGCAATTGAACAGAGAGACCCATAGCACAGGCATGAGTCTCAGTACAAGTCTTATTACAGATGGTGACGTGGTGGTGGGTACAATCTTTCCTCTTTATGGGATTAGCCATTGCTGCATCCCACAGCAGCTGTTTGTGAACATTAGAAAACTCCATCTAACGTGGGTCTAAGCCTGTCCATCAATAAAATGATAACGTTGGACTATTTGATTTTTGAGGATTTTCAGATTTTTCAACTACCTATTGTTTTTTAATGTATTTTATTAAAGACAAACGTAGGTGATAAAAACAATGTTATTATGATCATTTCTTCGAGTTTGTTTGTCTAACTTTAATGGCTTAAGTTAACACTTAAAGCTTAGAGTCTTTATTCTCAGACTTTTACCAAATAAAGACTTATAGAACTCATGTATATACTGAACTATGAACCCCTTTCTTTGGGAATAAACTAGAATGGTGGACAATTACATTAGGCAAAAAACTCAAGATTTTTTTTTCTGTCCTTTAGATTTTAAAAGCTTGCCTACACTCTCTCCTCCCCCAAATGCTGTGCGCATATTTTCTGTGTCAGAAATATCAGAAGCAAATGTATACAGTGTGTGCCTAGTAGATAGATGCTCAGTCTATGCTGAGAGAATTAAATAATGAGTGAATATTCAGACAACATATTTCCATGTTAGCAGATGGTCTTTGATAGACTCAAATAAGAGCCAACTGAGCAAGGCAGTTCTTGTGACAATAAATCTGTATCAATTCTATTATACGCATCCTTCTCATTCAAGGGTAAATTCTATGTCAATGTGACTATAATTCTTCTCCACCATCGTCTTTGGTCCTCACCCGCAGCATCAAACAGGACTGAGGATTTTAAAGTTGTAAAGGCAGGAAATGTGTCAACTTCATATGTGAATTTTTATAACTCTCTGCTCCTCTTGCCATCACTGCCAAAACCTGTACCAGCCTCTGTGCTTTCTTCCCTTTTCAAAGCAGCAGCTTGTGCTGTGATCTGGGGTCTGCGGTATGAGAGATGGTCTGTATTAGTGGATAAGCTCATGTTTTTATATAGAAACAGGTCACGTATTGGTAGGAAATCCTTCTTGCTGTTGAGCCCAAGCAGAGTTTGAAGGGCAGACGACAAAAACCAACACAGAACACTCTGCTGTTTTTTTTTTTTTCTTTTTCCCCTGTTATTTTAGAAAATTTCTTTTATCACTTTGATCATGCTACTTTGTGGAGTCATTTGGGCAAATCCCCACAGTTAGACAGGCCAACTGACTTCTGCTTAATAGGGTCATATTTATGTGGCTAGAAGGGCTGCCCACTGGCTTCATTCCCCAGGAAGTAACTCTTGGCTAGTTCTGGCAGGTACATTACAAGCTCACAGGCTTTATCAAATCTGTGAAACCAAGTGTGATTTACGCTAGAGTCAGGGCAAAGAAACATACTGCAGGGGATTCTAAAATCAGTAGCTTCTTTCTTGAAGAGGGAGAGGGCATTTGAGTTAGAAGCCAAAAAATAAGACCAATTTCAGCTTATCTTGAAAATTTCCAGGCTTATTCATAAATTTGACAGGAGTGCTATCAAAGAGAAACACTTGGAAATGATGAAAAGTAAACACTCAATGTGAGACCCAGAGATGGGGTCTTTTCAGGGGGCTGAGCTTAGTGAAGAGGACCACGATGAGAATAAAATATGATGCCGCAAGTGCTCACTTCAGTGTTCTTTTAAACTCCTGTAGAAATGTGAATGGGGGAGAACAAGCCATTCAAGAATATCTTCCAAATTTAAAAAAATTAAGTCAGGAATAAGGGAGAGTTGAATCAAAAGTAATGAGGATATATATACATCTGATATATGTGTGTCCAATAAACTATATAATATGTACATGCACATACATATATGGGGCTTTCCTCGTGGCTCAGACCAGGAATCTGTCCTCAATGCAGAGACTCAGGTTTGATTTATGGTTCAGGAAGATCCCCTGGAGAAGGAAATGTCTACACACTTCAGTATTCCTGCCTGGAGAATTCCAACGACAGAGGAGCCTGGTGGGCTACAGTCCATAGGGTTGCAAAGAGTCGGATACAACTGAGTGACTAACAGATGCCACACACATATACATACATACACATACATTTATGTATATCCATATATATATGTAGGATATAGAAAAATGTGCAGGAGGCCACCTGAGACTTCCCAGTAGCTCACACAGTAAAAGAATCTGCCTTTGAGGCAGGAGAACAGGGTTCGATCCCTGGGCTAGGAAGTTCCTCTGGATAAGGGAATGGCAATCCACTCTAGTATTCTTGCCTGGAGAATCCCATGGACAGAGAAGCCTGGCAGGCTACAGTTCGTGGGGTCACAAAGAGTTGGACACGACTGAGTGAAACATAGTCCACACACACACACAGTCAGGAGGCTACAATGGGCATAAGTTCTATTTTTATTATTTTTCTGCATAGCAGATGTTTGGGAAAGAGGAGAGAGTTCTCCCTAGACAGCTGATGATCAGATGGCATCATTTATTCTACTGGCAAAATTAAGTAGAGATTGAAAACAAGCTGAATTTTCCATAATTATCCTATTTGGTAGTTTGATTGTATGATCAAGACATTGTTTAAATCATTTTGGAATAATTTAGGATCTTAAAATCTCCAGGAAAAAATGATAGATTTATCTTAATTTTTAGGCAACAAGGAAATGAATTTTCCACCATCTATTAGGTCCATTATTTTGAACATTTATATACCAGAAGTAAGCTGCATTTAGTAATAAATTACCCTGTCTCATATTTCATTAATAAGAACTTGATCAGAACCAAGTTTCTGATTGCTTGAACTTCTAACCAGCTTGTACAAGGTAACCCATTTTGCCATGCTGAATCAAAATAACTCCAGCCTAAAGCAAAGAAATTCTTAGTGTCTATTCTCTGTGGAGTCTAACCAAGAACAAATGTCTCTGTGTGTGTGGGCATGCAGCTGAACACACCTTTGTGTCACTTTGAGATGGCAAACATCAGAGGAGCCCTTCATCACCTTCCAGGATACTCAACTCATTTAAAATCCATGTTGGAAACCATTGAACAGTCTCAAATAATACAGGAATAAATAATGAGGCAAAAGTAATGAAGAGGACTGCTTTATGTGGAACAACAAAAATAATCCTGAGAATCTTGGGTCAGCTTTTGGGTCTGTAACATTAAATGAAACACATGGAAAAGAAGTGAATGACATTTTTTTTTTTTGCTTTGCTTTTTTAAAAAATAATTAATTTATTTTAATTGGAGACTAATTACTTTACAATATTGTAGTGGTTTTTGCCATACATTGACATGAATCAGCCATGGGTGTACATGTGTCTCCCAAGATGAACTGTTTTCTGAAGCTCATATGTTCTCAGTGCCCAGGATGTACCGTCGAGACTTCCCTTGTGCTGAGAGTGGGTGTGTGAGGGTGTCCGGTGAGGTGGGCTGGGCTGGGTTAGGAGAGGCACCAGATTTTGCTGCCAGATTTGGTGTGGCAGCCAACACGTCTCCACAGCAACCTTTCATCCCATGGCACACCTCTGGGGTGAGACGCCCAGGCTTTTTTCTTTCTGACATTTTAATTTTCACTTCTCCCAAGGAATCCTGCCATATTTTTAAGTGACACAAGACATAGTACTTAATTTATGCATTTAAGTAAGCAGATCTGACAAAACAATAAAAGCTGAATAAGGTTTAGCTAGGCAAATTGCCGCTTCTTGAACTTTGAAATTTGCATGCACAGTAAGTTAGGAGCTTGCTAATTAACTCGGTGCCCATGCCCAGAAATAGACTCACAAATATTGTTTCTTGTCACTGAGAATGTGTTTAAAATACTCCAAAGTGCATCTTCAGATAATATGTCCAGGTCAAAACATACTGTATATCATAATATCTTTAGCTTTGTAGTCTCACATTATTTATTATTATTACTATCTGGCACTGATGTCCTGAGAACATTTTCTATTGGTGGTTGTCATCTGTGTAGGATAACAAAGTAAAATATTGCTTTAATTCATAACCATCCCCTTGAGAGAAAACTTGCAACTGGTATACTTCTTGAAGGTGAAATATTAGCTGTTTTGCCTACTGGAAAAAAATTAAATTATGGAAACTTAGAATAAAAAATACAATATTTAAAAGAATGAAATAGGAATAAAAGAATAAAAACGTATAATATTGATATTTAGGCATGAGCTTAAATTGAAACAAAGAAGTCACAAAAACAGGGAGTCAAACAAGGCAGTTTATTGATTTATTTTTTTCACATAACCGTCCAAAGGTGATCAGTTCAGACTTATGGCAACAGCTCTGCTAGTGGCTGTCATTCAAGAACCCAGGTTCTTTTCCATCTCTGGCCCCGTCATCCTTTAAGGTGATGGTTTTCCACGTCTGGGTCACTAGCAAGTCCACATCTAGCCTGATGGAAAGGGAAAATAGAGCAAGGCAAGGACAGTCAACTTTATTTTTAAGATGATCACGTACAAGTTGGTCAGAGCACTTCTCACATTCCATTACTCAGAACTCTGCCACATGGCCAGGGAGGCGCCATTGGCCATGAAGGCTGCCAGAAATCCTGAGATGTGATTATAGGTGTCACTCTGACTGGCTGTCAAATCACCAAAAATAGGTGAATCATGTTGGGTGTGATGGGAAAACTCCTTAAGCTTTTCTGCATCTTTATTGCTATTGATTTAATAAAGAACTGATATACAAAAGAAATTAACAACATTGTAAATCAACTATATTTATATAAAATAATGTTTTTAAAAAAGAATTGCTAAAAAGGTTAAGCCATTTAAGGGACTTAAAATAGATTTATCTCCAAATCATGTGAATTAATATGACATTCATAGAGCTTATAGCCATAGGTTTCTTTTAGTATCTGTTTTGAAAATAAATTCAAAAAAATCCTGCTAAATTGTTTTTTCCTCTTAACTGATGAGTTTGAATTCTCCTAATGACCTAAAAAGGCATGCATTGATTTGCTAAGGGAATATTATTTATCGTATACCTCCTGTAAGCCAGTTACTGTAAGAAGCACAAACTTTAGTCGCTCAGTCGTGTAGCTCACCAGGTTCTCTGTTCATGGGATTTTCCAGGCAAGAATACTGGAGTGGGTTGCCATTTCCTTCTCCAGAGGGTCTTCCTGACCTAGGGATTGAACCTGGGTCTCCCACATTGTAGGAAGACGCTTTACCATCTGAACCACCAGGGAAGTTGGACAGATACAAAAGTCTCAGAGGTAAGGGTGGGCAGGAGGCCTAGGTCCAATTGCTCTGAGACATTACAAAACCTGGGTATGACGTGTTCTCCACCCTGATCTCCTTTGCAATACCGCTGGATGTAGTGCTCCTAAGTCTTCAACTTTACCTGAAAAAAGACAATGATTTGGAGGTTGCCTCCGTTCCCTAATTAGTTCAATCAGTGTTTTGTGATCGCTTATCAGGTATCAGGACCATGTTAGGGTCCAGGAATCTCACCTCCAGCCTCAGAGCTACTAGGCACATATGCTTGCTAAGTTTCTCATTCAGGGTGGGGTCAGTTGTGACAGACATTATTACAATTATCCAGAGAGTTAGAGTTTACCACCCTTTGAAGAGGAGGTGAACACATACTTTCCTTAAGCCTTGTGTAACAATGTATCTTGCCTGATGACTGGGCTTTCTTTAGGTCTGGAACTATGATGACACAGCAAAATGTCTTGCTCATGGAAATGTTTTTCTTAGACTCTATGTTCAGTTCAGTTCCGTTCAGTCGCTCAGTCGAGTCCGACTCTTTGCGACCCCATGAATCTCAGCACGCCAGGCCTCCCTGTCCATCACCATCTCCCGGAGTTCACTCAGACTCATGTTCATCGAGTCCGTGATGCCATCCAGCCATCTCATCCTCGGTCATCCCCTTCTCCTCCTGCCCCCAATCCCTCCCAGGATCAGAGTCTTTTCCAATGAGTCAACTCTTCTCATGAGGTGGCCAAAGTACTGAAGCTTCAGCTTTAGCATCATTCCTTCCAAAGCAATCCCAGGGCTGATCTCCTTCAGAATGGACTGGTTGGATTTCCTTGCAGTCCAAGGGACTCGCAAGAGTCTTCTCCAACACCACAGTTCAAAAGCATCAATTCTTCAGCGCTCAGCCTTCTTCACAGTCCAACTCTCACATCCATACATGACCACAGGACAAACCATAGTCTTGACTAGACAGATCTTAGTTGGCAAAGTAATATCTCTGCTTTTGAATATACTATCTAGGTTGGTCATAACTTTCCTTCCAAGGAGTAAGCGTCTTTTAATTTCATGGCTGCAGTCACCATCTGCAGTGATTTTGGAGCCCCCCAAAATAAAGTCTGACACTGTTTTCACTGTTTTCCCATCTATTTCCCATGAAGTGATGGGACCGGATGCCATGATCTTTGTTTTCTGAATGTTGAGCTTTAAGCCAACATTTTCACTCTCCTCTTTCACTTTCATCAAGAGGCTTTTTAGCTCCTCTTCACTTTCTGCCATAAGGGTGGTGTCATCTGCATATCTGAGGTTATTGATATTTCTCCCGGCAATCTTGATTCCAGCTTGTGTTTCTTCCAGTCCAGCATTTCTCATGATGTACTCCACACAGAAGTTAAATAAGCAGGGTGACAATATACAGCCTTGACGTACTCCTTTTCCTATTTGGAACCAGTCTGTTGTTCCATGTCCACTTCTAACTGTTGCTTCCTGACCTGCATACAGATTTCTCAAGAGGCAGGTTAGGTGGTCTGGTATTCCCATCTCTTTCAGAATTTTCCACAGTTTGTTGTGATCCACACAGTCAAAGGCTTTGGCATAGTCAATAAAGCAGAAATAGATGTTTTCTGGAACTCTCTTGCTTTTTCCATGATCCAGCGGATGTTGGCAATTTGATCTCTTGTTCCTCTGCCTTTTCTAAAACCAGCTTGAACATCAGGGAGTTCACGGTTCACGTATTGCTGAAGCCTGGCTTGGAGAATTTTGAGCATTACTTTACTAGCATGTGAGATGAGTGAACTTGTAACAAGTTTCACCTGGGAACCTGTTTCTGCAGAGGTGTACCCCTGATTACACAGCAATAGTATATCTAGCCCATAGACATTGCCTGGAACTGGTTCTCCCTGGCTAATCTTGTGCCGAAGTTATCTCAGGATGAATGCATTGGGAAAGGGTCTGGTGGAACTCTTACAACCTTTTATCTGTTCTCAGTAGCCGGTTGAAAATTATGTAAAGCCCTGCTTCAACTAGTGAGGCAGGTACTTTCCTGCCCCTTTCTGATGTTTATGTTGGAAGCTTTTTCTGTCACTTTCACTTTAAGTAAAACCTACACCAAGCTCCGAGAGACTGAGACTGTCTTTGGTCCCGGAGTTAAATCTCCTCCTTCAGAGACCAGGAATCTGGCAGTACCATCCACCATTCACCGCTAAGCTTTCACTATGAACATTGTGTCCCCTCCAGTGTTTTGGCACTAACATGGGGGCCTCATCCTCAGCCGTTGGGCTAAAAGCATGTTGATTCACCTTGGGAAAAAAGTAGTTGCTCTGAACTCTAAGAATACCCTGGGGTCCACTCTGAGATTCTGATTCAGTGAGTGTCAAGGGAATCAGTGCTAGGGTCTCTTTTCTCAGAAGCCTCCCACGTGATTTCATGGAGTAGATTATTGGAAAATTCCATTTAGCTATGTAAATTGATTCTATCTTTTAACGTATCTTCAGCTTCTCTCTTACTGGTGCAGGACAGGGTTTTATTGATGGAACTTGAGAACTCGCCTGGAGATTTGTTGCTGTCCTGACCCCTTCCTGGCTCTTCCCCCAGTGCTCCTAGGTCTGACACTATCTGTATCTTTACTAAATGGATTCTAATATCTAGAGCATTTTTTCTGCATACTACATATGTAGAATCCCTCATTCTCTGCCATTTGTCTATTGCTTGTGTGTGTGTTCAGTCACTCAGTCGTATCCGGTCATTCTTTGTGACCTTTTGGACTGTAGCCCACCAGGCTCCTCTAATGGGCTTTTTCAGGCGAGGATATGAAGCGGGTTCCTATTGCCTCCTCCAAGTGATCTTTCCCACCCAGGGATCAAACCAGAGTCTTTTGCATCTCCTGCATTGCAGGCAGATTCTTTACCACTGAGCCATTGAATTAATCTTGACAGCACTTTTAATTTCCTACTGCATGCAAAGCAGAGTAAATTACAACCGCATTTATATATTTTAAAAAATGACTCCAATTAATCTCATTATGGTTCAACATATATCTAAAAGAAAAACCATCACACGTCCATCAGTCATTGAAGCCCTTCTCCCAGCTGGAGAGCGGATCAATTTAAGGACATTCACTTATTTTACTGTGCACGAAGAGTATGAACTTTTCATTGCATTTTAATTCATGTTTCTCCCCTCTTTTATTGTCACATTACCTGTCAAATATGAACTTTGTATCCAAAGGTTCTTTTTCCTTATATAGCAATGTGAAGATTTTTTTAGCTACTTTTCTTTCTTTTCACATTAATCCCCCCCTCAAAATCCTATATAAAATGGCATGACTTCCCTTATTTGTTTTATAACAGATATAGTGTTAAATTGAGAGAAAATAAGGGTCTTCTTTCTGAAACTTCTTTCAGAGACCATCAAAAATATATAGAATCTATTTGCTGGGCTTTAAAGCCCCCAAATTTGAACATCATTCTGCAGTTAAAGCTGTCCCTGAGGACGGTGACATTTGATCTGGGTAACAGCTATGGTTCTCAGGTAAGGCTGTTCTTTCTATATGGCTTCAAAGCTAAAAGCTCAGAAAAATCCATTAAAGCCAGAAATAAAGGTGATGACATAGCCATTTGAGGTGGGAAAGGTGAGCGTCTTCAGAGGGTTTCAAGAAAGTGCCTAATGAAAACAATTCTGGAGCCATGCCTCTGTGGCACTCCCAGCTGCCTAGCCCAGATCTCCCAGGGATGGATTGCAGCGTGACCTGATTAAACCCTCAGGATGTTCTCACCATCCCTCCTCTGCCTCCCTCGGAAACACTCCTCTTTTAACGCCGCTCTCATTTCACGGCTCTGGTTGAACTCTGCAAGTAGAAGGGCTGCTTGACAACATCATTCAGGGAGAAGGATGCTGAGCCGTGGTGAGAACTGCTCCCACCGGTCAGAGCACAGCTCGGAGGAAGAAAAAGATTCTTCACCGCTGCCACGTGACGGGGAGGGATTGTGTAACCCGCTGGAGCATCTCTGCAAAACTTCCATTAGATTTCATCAAGCGCCGATTTCTTTTTAAACTTTTCTTCCAGCCTCCTTGACAGTTTCCGCCTAGTGAGCTCTCCAACCGTCCTCACCAACCTATGTGCTCCACCGCCCTAGTGTTTAGACCCGTCTCTGCTAAGCAGAGGGATATTGCGCTGGTATTTCTTATTCTAGACAACCAGTAAAGCATGTCTTTGGAGGTTCCTGTTGATAGTTTTGTCACTCAGACACAGCAATAGGCCCCAAAGGCTCCTTTGATTCTATTTCAGTTCCTTAGCAGGAACCGTTCTGTTACCTCGTTTGACTGCTAAAAGCCCATAGAGGTTCTTGTCTTGTTAAATGTAATTCTGTTGCAATTACTGTCAAATATTGAATTAAAAGTGGTTAGTTCATTAGCAGCTCCCCCCCAACAATCGATTAAAAAGTTTTCTTTTTTTTTAGTGTGAAGAAGTTTGGCATTTGCTGATGAACTCTTTTCTCATCTTTGGAATCTAATTATAGACCCCTGGAATGTTCTGTTTTCACTTGGTCCCTAGGTCCTGTGGTGTGGGAGGGGCATGGAGTGGAAATAGAAGGATGTGGCATGAAAGCAGCTCCAGGGCAGAAGGAGTCTGGAAGAGAGTCAGCTGAAGATATGGAGTGCAGAGTCCAAGCAGGGCTGGCTCCAGTCTCAGAGGGTTTCATTGAGATGTAAGGCAGGGGGGCGGGGCTGGGATCTGGGGAATAGAGGGACAGGGGACGGAACTCTGGAAGACACCAGGCAGGCGGGCAGCCACACTGAATGGTGAGTAAGCAGAAAGCAGGGCAGGAGCTGCTGGGCTGGACACCAGGTGGAAAACGACCAGATTCCAGCCAGACCGAGCCTGGGAAGGAGAAGGAACAGTGAACCAGGCAGACGGCTCCAAAAGTAGTAATAAGAGGCAGTAAAAACACTCCCCCCTAGTTCATCTTCACCATTAAAATAGGAAGCAGGTCACACAGTTGTGCCTCTGAAACTTCCCAGTGGCTTCCTAAACCAGAGCTTCTTTATCTCAGAAGTGCCCAGGGTTGCCCAGGGATCTTGTTAAAATGTAGATTCTGAGTTAATAGTCTGGAGCGGTAGATGAGACTGTATCTGCATTTCCAACAAGCTCCCAGGTGATGCTCAGATTCAAAGATTCAACTGCTTTGAATGACAAGAACTTGGCACATATCAGAATCGCCTACCTGCCTTTGCTCTGTTCTCTCCCTTGCATCTCCACGTTTCCACCGTTCTCCTTTGCAGTTTCTATTCCCTGTGTTTGAACGCCTCTCACCCAGCTCTTCGGCTTCTTCCTCTGTCTCAGCTTCAATGTTACCTCCTCAGAGTGGCTTCCTTTTGTTACCAAGTCCAAGTTCGTACCACTCACCACACAGCAGGCCAACCAACCCGGGGTGAGGTGCTGGGCCCCAGGATGGTGACTATATCCAGAAGATTGAGGAACTGGGGGACTACTGTCCCAAAGAACCGTCTTGCTTGGGTTTGGATGCTGTTTTCTTTCACAGAGATAAGAATGAGATTTGATAAAGTTGTTGTAAATATTTCTTGGCTCTTGCCTGACTGTGGAGAGGATGTGTTAATTTCTTCTCCCCTGCAGCCACTCACAGGTGATCCTGGTCAGGATGTTTCCTGTGAGCTAAACAAAGGTATTTTGTTTAGCTAAGCTCAGACATGGGAGGCAGGGTTCCTGGAGATAAGCCATTAGGCACACTTTAAGCTACAGGCAACATCCCTTTAGTGACTGACTTGTGGAAGAAGCAAGAGAATACAAAGGTTAAAGTTAAGAAGCAGATTCAACATGGAGACAAATTGGTTCTTCCTTGTTATCCCTGACCACTCTATTCATGCCACACCCCTCATTCCTGATTATTCTCTATTAGAATAACTATTTCTTCCAGCATAGCTAGTCCCGACTCAATCTAGAACCATTTATCTATTTTTTTCATTGTTTTTTTACATGTGTTCCTAGTTAGATACAAACTTCCAGGAAGATAGGAGCCATTATTGATATATTTTCTGTATCTTTATCATTTCTTAAGTTCTACCTACGTGTTAGTGTTAGTTGCTCAGTTTCCTCTGACTCTTTGCAACCCCAGAGACTATAGTCCACCAGGCTCTTCTGTCCATGGGATCCTCCAGGCAAGAATACTGAGTGGGTGGCCATTTCCTCCTCCTGGGGATCTTCCTGACATAGCGATCAAACCCGCGTCTCTTACTGTCTCCTGCATTGCAGGCAGATTATTTACAGTCTGAGCCACCAGAGAAGCTCACCTATACACTGGACACTGTACTAAATGCTTTCCATTTGTCGTATTGACTTATTGCATCAGTTCTGTAAGTTAGGCCTTTTCCGTCACTGGTTTACAGACAAGATAATAGATGCCCTTTAAAAACGGCACACCGAGACTTCAAACATTTGAGCAGAAAGAATAGGGATCTGGGAAAATGGTTATCGCATGTTCTGCCCCCCACCCTCTGCCTGTGTTTCACCTGAGGGTGGAGATGTTAGCAATGGATGACTGCTCCCATCTCCACGTGGTCCCCACAGTGCACTGCCCAAAGGGGACAGCAATCCCATCCCTCCATCCTTCCTTGCACAGCTGAGCCATTCTGATGCCAAAGACAACTGCTAAACAGGAAGGCAGAACTAACAGAAATTCAATAAGGAAGCTACCAAGACTTTATCAACATTACCAAAACCACCGCCAGCTGCTTTGAGGGCAACTGAAAGCACTCAACTCCAGGCCACAAGCTTTAAGAATAAAATCATACAAAATAACTTGGGAGAGACATCTATTTCCAGGGCAAATGTGCAGCATAGCTTGGACAAGCATGCATTCCTCTGAACTGCCTCTAACATCAGGAACCTGGGGCAGAGATGCTCTAACTGAGACTGCTTTCTCCTTTCTGCAAATACAAATTCTAATAACCGTGCATCCTGACAGAATTTAGAACTTGGGGTCCACAGACAGCTTTTCCAGGTAGAACAGGGCATTTGTTGCCCTCGTTTTATCAGAGAGGATATTTCAGGGTTAGTTGGGAATTAAGAATTCGGTTTTCATTGCCCTGGATGATCCTGGAAGGGGGCAGATAAGGTTGCTTGCATAATTCTGTGTACAAGTAAACATTTCATTTCTCGTTGTGGAGAAAAGACAATAGAAGTGGGAGATTTGGGGTTGTGATTCTAAAGCTCCTTCAAATAGTAGCTCAGGGGCTGACTCTCCTGGAAGGCAGGAGTGCACAGGGCCTGCCATGTTCTTGTTATTTTTGATGGATTGTGGTCTAGCCACAGGGCAGGAAGCTCAGAGCCCACCCGGGTCACATGGTTGGAACTTGCACAGATATTGAGGTTTGAAGCATTTTACTGTAGCCAGACCCAAGGAGACCTTCCAGCGCTGTCTTCAGGTTCCCTTCCCCTTCCTTCTTCTCCTAGCTCAGCCCCAGCTGCAAAAGATCACACCCAGTTGCACTCCTCCCCAACACCCTACCACCTATACACTTCCGCTGAATATGAAAATTGGTCTCTAATTGTTGGCTACAAGCTTGACTAGCTTTGAATTAACAGCTAAAGCTGTATTCATTAATCTGAACAGGGACGAGCAGGCAGACTGTCACAACACGGCTCAGCTCAGTAGCCATGCAGAGCAGGGGAGGGGACTCGGGGCACTTTGAAAGTGCAGCCGCCCCGTCCGTCAGCCCCACACGCTGGTGGGGAAGTGGGGAGGCAAGCGGCCGCAGCATCCCAGGAGATGGATGGCGGGCCTCCGAGTCCACCTTCCCATGGGCGTCCTGCCGCCATCGATGGTGATCCACAGCGATTAAACTGCAGCACCTTTAAATGTCATTCTGGGATGGAATGCCATCCCATCAAGGTGCTGTTTAACATTTATCAGACATGTGCTGGGGTAGGGTTGGGGGCTCATGAAGTCATGCTTTGGGGAAATAGGAATGAATGTGCTCGCGTTTGAAGTGAGACAGGCATCTGAATGAAACTGGGGCCTCTTCTGATGTGGTCTCTTCAACACTCAAATAAAATGCTTTTTGACACTCTTAAGACATTTTTGGTGTGTATTTGTTTACTTTCTGACTGCAGGGTGTGGAAGATGGGATCTGTTATATGGAGTATTGAGTACAGTTTCCTGTGCTGGGCGTAGATCCTTGTTGTTTATCTGTTTTATGAGCTAGTGGTGTGCATCTGTGAATCCCAACCTCCAAGTTTCCCCACTCCCCACCTTTTCCCTTTGGTGAACATAAATTTGTGTTTTGAGTCTGTGAGTCTATTTCCGTTTTCTAAGATTCATTTGTCTCATTGTTTTAGATTCCGCATATACGTGGTATCATAGGATATTTGTCTTTATCTGACTTACTTAGTGCGATGATCCCTGGATCTTAGATGTGCATTGGCAGATTAATGGATAAAGAAGATATGGTGTATATTAATATATACAATGGACAATTAGCCATTAAAAATCAAGGAATGAAATGATATTTGAAGCAACATGGTTGGATGTTAGATCTAGAGATAAACAGTTGCTTTTTAGCTTCTGATGATGCACCTTGGACAGATGAAACCTACTTGTGTGAGTGGGAGAATGAGGTGAGAGTGGTGGTTCTCAGTTGCCGCTGTTAGGATCACTTGGAGGGCTTTGAAAACAGCAGTGACTGGGGCCCGTATGATCCAGTCAGCCTGGGTGGGGCAGAATATGTAGTCCACGGATTCTCTTTCCTGTAGGGATATCCCCAGAATAGAAGACTTGTTAACAACAGCACCAGCAAAACTCAGCTTTCCATCAGAACCACATAAGATGTTGAAGGGCAGTATAATGGTATTATTTTCCTCTGCTACCAATTTGTATTTATTTGTCCATTTAATCAGAAGATTGAATAACTCATGGCGATTGTTGTTAATTTCAAACTTGAAAATATGAGACCTAGATTGACTTACACATTGAGCAGCAGGACCATGAATGTGGGAGGTGCGTTTGTTTGGATACCAGCCTCTAAAAAAGGCAGTGGGAGTCACGTTCTTTGACTATCAGAAAATTGCTGATAAGGTCATCTGTCCTCCTTCCTACCTTCTGGCCTTCTCTTCCATGTATTCTTTTCCTTTTCTAGTTAGGCGGTGGCACAATTGTTTTATAACCTTAGCAGATGCTTTTATTTTTCAATTTAAAATTTATTTTTAATTGGAGGATAATTGCTTTACAACATTGCGGCGGTTTCTGCCATACGTCAACATGAATGAGCCACAGGCATACACATGCCTCTCCACCTCCCTCCCCATCGCACCTGTGGCTTTGGGTTCCCTGCATCATACAGCAAATTCCCCCTGGCTCTCTGTTTTATGCATGGTACTGTATATGTTTCAATGCTCGAGTCATCCCACCCTCTCCCTACTGTGATCAGAAGTCTGTTCTTTATGTCTGCATCTCCTTCCCTAGCAGATGCTCTTAAATGTCTCCTACATAGGTTCCCTTTTCCCTGCCTTCATTACCCTTCAAGCAGACAGTGGGTTTTGTGATTTTTGCCTCAAAAGAAAAGCAGAACAAGAATAGGATGACCACAAAAAAACGACACACAGATTTAGTTTCTTCAAAACCAGTCCCTTCAAGGAGACTGCTCTTGTTAACCAAGAATTAACCAAGAATTCCAAGAAAGGAGTTCTGGTTGTTTATTTGAGGTTGTTAGGACTGTAGTCTGAGAAACACAGATTCAAGAAGCACTTGAATTATGTTCTGCCAAATGATGAAATGGGAGATGCTTATAGAGGCAAAAAACTTCAAGTATACATAAATTGTCAAGAATTGGGATTGTAGCCAGTAAGGAGTAAGGTTCTTCTAAGGTGAAGACTGGTTGGGGTTCAAAATGATTCTGTAACTTCAGAATGGGAGAAATTTGAAACTGCAAGGGTGCAGCTAGCAGCAGCTAGCAGATTTTGTTTTGAAAACAGGTCATGGTGTCCTTGAGTCTGATACAGTTCAGAGAAATTTCATGTGTTTAGTGGGGGCAGGGACATGTCTGGGACCAGACCCTCAATCATTTCAGTTCAGTTCAGTCGCTAAGTCATGTTTGACTCTTTGTAACTCCATGGATTGTAGCACACCAGGCCTCCCTGTCCATCACCAACTCCTGGAGTCCACCAAAACCCATGTCCGTTGAGTTGGTGATGCCATCCAGCCATCTCATCCTCTGTCGTCCCCTTCTCCTCCTTCCCTCAATCTTTCCCAGCATCAGGGTCTTTTCCAATGAGTCAGCCCTTTGCATCAGGTGACCAAAGTACTGGAGCTTCAGCTTCAGCATCAGTCCTTCAATGAACACCCAGGACTGATCTCCTTTAGGATGGACTGGTTGGATCTGCTTGCAGTCCAAGGGACTCTCAAGAGTCTTCTCCAACACCACAGTTCAAAAGCATCAGTTCTTCGGCACTCAGCTTTCTTTATAGTCCAGCTCTCAATGGCTGTCCATTTTTGTATGCCTGAACCATGAGGACTGCATTGTGATTTCCAGTTGTGATCATTCTGATAGAATACCTTCAAGATGATGGAATTCCTCCAGGTAGAATGAAGTGGAAAGAGGGGCAGTGAGAATCACAACCTCTTGAAGAGGACTGGTGGGAAGACAGGATGAGGCAACAAGCCTGCATGAGGCCTTAGAGCAGACAGTTAGTCTAACTGTCTTCATGGTGGTCCCTAAAATGGAAAAGCCCAGGGATGCGATGGATGTGGGGCCCGTGGCAGAGTATAAGCAATAGCTCATCAGACACCACCTTGTCTCTGGGCAACAGAATCATCAGAGATGCAGGGACCCTGGGGACAGGAGCATCTCTGTAGGGATCATGTAGGCAGACTGCAGAGCCCCAGTGTATTGCTTCTCATCCTGCTCACAGTGCCGACTGTGTTGCTGTTCACATTGCCTCCTCTGCTTGCTGAACCCCGGGTAGGCAAGGCTTGAGCTAAGAGGCTGAAGAAGACGTGAGGAGTCATAGGAACCATGGGCACGTTTATTCTCTCCTGGCTGACGCAGCAGCCGTAACAGTAGACACGCTGTATTCCATCCTCTTGTGTTCACAGAGGGCAGACACAGCTGCGACGCAGCAGTAATGCCACCGCTTCCTAGGTTCCACTCATGTGCGCACACTGCACACAGCCCAGCGACCCAGCGGGAACCCCGCGATGCCCAAGCACAGTGCTATAAATTATCTCAGCTGTTTAAAAAATGTGGGGCAGAGAGCCTGAACATGCCATCTTGGCAAATTTGCTCTCTCCCCACACCCAGGATGGAGGATGGGCAGCTGGTAGATCCTTGTAAAGACAAGGGGCATAAGATCAGATAGAACAGGATTGTTGTTCCAGTCGCCAAGTTGTGTCCAGTCCCATGGACTGCAGCACACCAGGCTTCTCTGTCCCTCACCATCTCCTGGAGTTTGCTGAGTTCATGTCCATTGAATCGGTGATGCCATCCAACCACCTCATCCTCTGTTGCCCCTTCTGCCCTCAATCCTTCCCATCATCAGGGTCTTTCCCAATGAGTCATTCTTTCCATCAGGTGGCCAAAGTGATGGAGTTTCAGCTTCAGCATCAGTCCTTCCAGTGGGTATTCAGGGTTGATTTCCTTTAAGACTGGTTTGATCTCCTTGCTGTATAAGGAACTCTCAAGAGTCTTCTTCAGCTCCACACTTCAAAAGCATCAATTCTTCAGCATTCTGCCTTCTTTATGGTCTTTCTCTCACACTACTAGAAAGACCATAGTCTTGACTGTATGGACCCTTGTTGGCAAAGTGATGTCTTTGCTTTTTTTAGCACACTGTCTAGGTTTGTCATAGCTTTCCTGCTCAGAAACAACAGTCTTCTAATTCCGTGGCTGCAGTCACCATCTGCAGTGATTTTAGAGCCTAAGAAGGGGAAATCTGTTACTGCTTTCACTTTTCCCCTTCTATTTGTGATGGGACTGGATGCCATAATCCTAGTTTGTTTAATATTGAGCTTTAAGCAGGCTTTTTCGGTCTCCTCTTTCACTCTCATCAAGAGTCTCTTTATTTCCTTTTTGCCTCTTCCATTAAGGTGGTATCATTGGCATATCTTAAGGTGCCCTCTAAGATCTTTGGAGACACTGTTAATGTGATCTCCTTTTGGTAGAAGTAAAAGATAAAAATGCATCATGACAAGTAAACATTGCCAGACACTGAGTGTGACAAGCAGAATTCTATGGAGTGTTTTTTAAAATTTATTTTTATTTATCTGGCTGCACAAGGTCTCAGATGCTGCACACAGGATCCTTGATCTTCGTTGAGGCAGGTGAATTCTTAGTTGCGGCTTGTGGGATTGAGTTCTCTGACTAGGGATCAAACCCAGGCACCCTGCGTAGGAAGCTCTGAGACTTAGCAACTAGACCGCTACCTAAGTCCCATTAAATATCCTCCCATTTAGAATAAGGCCTCCCTCTGCACAGAGAATTCTGTTGCTTTAAATGAAAGGCAGGCAGGTAGAGAAACAGACCTCTAAGAGATAATTCCATTTGCAAGAGATGGCGTCTAATCTATTTTCATGCCAAAGTGTAAAGGACTTTTCACTTTATTCATCACTTCATTAATCTAATTTCAAAAGGGAAAGCCCGCACTGAAAACAGAGGTTATTCACATTTCAAACAAACTCCTTAGGCATAAAGAGTGAGCAAAGCACTCAACCATTAGACTCGGTTGCTTTTCTACCAGCTGGAGACGAGTACAGTGAAGGTCACGCTATTGAAACTTATATCTGGAGAGATATATGAGGTTGGCACTGAAGAAGGAATTGTTTTGCAGAATGGCAAATAATAGATCTGTTATGCACTGTGTATCACAGTAGAGTTTGGAATAACATGAGCAGTTCAATGGCATCTATTTCCAGTTTGTTTTACTTTACAGAATAAATGAAAAAATTCCATGGTAACTGTGAGAAAGAGGTAGAGTCATATATACCAAACCCCATTCTGCAAAGTAAAGGATGGGTTTGGAACCACTGGAAACATTCCCACCCCAGGAATTTCCAGGACATCTGGTAAGTCAACAACATTATCACAAACATTATGGCCAACCATGTCAGTTCTTGCAACAATGTATTCATTTTCCAAATGTTCCAGCTGAGAAAGCCACATAGAACATTCCCCCCATCTAGCAGATGGCTAATGGGGAAGCCGGTATTTTCTGTGGAAACCAGTTTCTTTTAACATTAGACGTTTTCAGCAGAGAGAACAAATAATCATTTGTTTTTCTATTCTATTCCATCACATCCATAAACAGAATGCATTTCAAACTATTAATTTTAAAAGTGCATAAGAAAGGGAGGTTTTCCTTAGGCATACAGAGCTAAGAGGTTTTTAGATCTTGAAATGCTGGTGGTGGGGTTAAGTCTGAGATGGAAGAATCAGGGAAAACTTGAGCTTTTCTGTATTATTATTATTTTTGTTAATTTGTGGGGGGAAATCTTCTAAAGTATGTGGGTGGAAATGAGTTTGCTTCTGCTTACCTCAGATTTACAACTGATTTGTAGGTTGAAGAGATTATGAATAGGGTTTTATTTTTATAAGAGAGGAAACAAAATGAGCAAGGTGCCACTGCCAAGTTTATTTTCAGGAAGAGTTGGGAGAAGCAGCAAACAAAAGATAAAACTTTTGAATAACACTGAGTTACTACATCCAGTTTCTCACAGACTACATTTACTGTACTAGGAAAGTGGGTTGATGTGCCTTAAAATATTCCACCTTCACGTGTCATCGTCAAGCATTCAAGTAAATATATATGGAACACGTTAACATTTGTCACCCATACGTTAACAGGTAGGAACTTATAAATGGATGGTTTCGTTTGTTTGTTTTTGTTTTGTTTTCTAAGCCCTTCCGTGGGCTAAGTGGAAATTCCCACTTTTCCAGTAATGAGTGTGTTTACGTCCCTGCTATCTGACTAAAGCCCTTTCATTTTGTGATTAATTTCATGCTGCCATGCAAAAATATTGGCATCTGAAATTACACCTATTTTTATAACAGGCTCATTCACTCTTTCCATTAATATTAAAATTACTATATACCTATTATGTATGAGAATATATGCTTGGCTCTGCTGGAGACACGACACATACATGAAAGTTAATGGTGCAAAGATATGCTTAATTTCAGTAACATATCAAAAACACTGACTTCCCTCCTTTAAAGGCATGGGTATCTTAGCTGAAACATCTGTTGGCCAGTTGTCAGTGTTAGGGACCAAACGACGGGCTCTAGGACCTGAGTCATGTTTACCAGAAAGAGACAGGACATGCGCTCATCCTGCCTGGCCAGTCATGTAACGCCAGCTGCTCCTGTAACGGAGACCAAGAACTGCCTGTATATAAGCCGCCATACTCCTTTGTTCGAGGCTCTTGTCGGATTCTGCTGTGCTGGAAGAGACTTGGGCCCTAGCACGCTAGAAATAAACTCCCTTCTTGCCTTTGCATTACCGTGGTGGACTTGCTCTCTCTCTTGGTCGGTTCGGAGATATGGGCTCGGAGCATAACAGTCAGTAGTCCGGCTTTCTCAAGTCCATACAACTTGGCGTCGAAGATATTGTCCAGGAAGAACTAACAGACAAAGATGTGCTCTTCCTGGAGCAGAAGGATTTCGGTTCAAGGATCAAGAGAACCCCGAATCTGTAAACAGCTCCTTAATCTGTGCGGTGGGTGAACAGTGCCGCCTTTCCTTTCTCAGAGACGCCCGTGTCCTAACCCCCGAAAGCTATGAATATGGCTTAGCCAAAGGGCTTGCATGTGACCAGGTTAAGGATCTTGAGAGAGAAAGATTACCTGGATCATCTCGGGTGACCTCAATGTCATCACAAAGATCCTTCGGAAAGGAAACTGTGAGGGTCTGACTCAGTAAAGATGTGATTCTGGAGGAAGAGATTGAAGTGATGTACTTTGAAAGTGAAGGGTACCGTAAACCAAGGCAAGCAGGTAGTGTCTAGAAGTTGAAAAATGCAAGGAAAGGTACTCTTCACTGCAGTCTCCAGCGAGGAGCACAGCAGCCCAGCTACCATCTTGGTTTCAGCCCAGTGTGACTCCTGTGATATTTCTAGCCTACAGAACTGTAAGATAATAATCTGCGTTGTGATAAACCAATACATTTACGGTAATTTGTTAAAGCTACAATAGGAAACTGATACAATCAGAAATTCATAAGTACGTATTGTAACTTCTTCTGGAAGGAAGGTGTGAGCCCAAGCAGAAAAGAGCTGGGATACAGCAAGAATTTCTCATCCTTCTCAGCCCTGGCAGGGTCATACCCAGCCAGACCAGCATCAGTCTTACACAGGAGGAACCGACGGGCAGCAGGCAGCCGGGGAAAAGATGCTTCTTGTCTTTCCCTTTACTGCCGCCTTGCCTTGACTTATTTGAGATCATGTAAAACTCAAAATGGAGTAGCTGCGGCTCACGTGTCTGAAAGGGTTGGCCATTGTGGATGTGGTTTCAGATCCTTCCTTCCTTCTGAATAGAGCACATTCAAAGAGAAGCGTTTAAAACAGAGGTGGTTCCAGAAGCTGTAGATACTTTCTGAGCATCCTTCTGTGATTGCGCCTCCTGTGGCACCACCTCAGTGTCTAGAGGCAACGCTTTCTGATCATTGTGATGACAATATTCTTGTCATCACAATGTTATCATCAGTGATTATAACCCACAACAACTCTGTCATTTCAAGGCTTTCCCATGCTCTCTCCAAATGCTCTCATTTCCTCTTATTTTCCTACTTGAACCCTCTGCTATAACTTCCAGTCGATTTATATTACGCTCAACATGTTAGGTTATATATATATTGCTTCTCCCTTTACATTGGTCCCATCAAGTCCCTTCCTCCAAGCCTCCTGTCTCCAACTCACCCTTTTCTTATGGCCTTGGGGGTGGTTTTCTGATGGGCTTGTTTCTTCGGGATTCTGTCTCCCTTGAACTGCTCTAGTCCTTATATCTGTTAGGACCATTTTATTAAAAAATTTTAAGAAAGTCCTTTGTTTATTTATTTGTCTGTTCCGGGCCTTGGTTGCTGCATGTGGGAGCTTGGTTGCAGCATGTGGGATGTTTGTTGCAAAGCGCAGGCTCAGTAGTCTCAGTGCAAGGGCTTGGTTGCTCCTGGGTATATGAGATACTAGTTTCCCTGCCAGGGATCAAACCTGTGTCCCCTGCACTGAAAAGCAGACTCTTAACCACTGGGCCACCAGGGAATTCCCTATCCCACCCATCTTATATGTCCCTCACAGTGTTGCGCAATGTCATTCATTAATAATATAAAGCATTCATGGGTTTGTTACTGTTAATGACATTTTATTCACTATTAATTTGTTCACTCAACACACATCTGTTAAACACACAATGGGGTGGATGTCAGTTCTGTATATATGACAGAAAATAAGATGTACAAAGTCCCTGGCCTCATGGAGCTTACATTCTAGAATTGGAAGACAAATAATTAACAAGTAAACAAGTATGTACATAAGATACTTTTAGTAAATAAGTAGATAAAATATCAAACTGATAAATCCCATGCTGGAAGCAGGGGTGGGAGTGATGGGGAGAATTGAGATGTTTTTACCATTAAGGGTAGCAAACTTCAAGTCAGAGAGCACAGCCAGTGCAAAGGCCCTGAGGCAGAAACAAATGTGAAGTGGAGGAGATGAGGAAAGGGAACAGGGGGAGAGAGGTAAAAGCGGTCGTGGATCAGTCATGTCATCATTTACTTTTGAATGGTGACTAGTTATGGGAACTGTTAAGTAGTTTTGAATTTTTCTAGATGCCATGGGGAACCACGATGAAGTTTAAAGAATGGGAGGGATGTGCTTTCATTTACTTATGAGCTTACCTCATCTTGTCCTCTGCTTTTTTTATATACATGTTTTCCCCATAGCTAGAGGGTTCACTTTTTGCAGTTTGAAATGTTTACTCTTGATACTGTATACATTGTTGCAAAATCTCAGTGGATGCCCTTTCAAGTCTGTAATTCTACTAACACTTTCCCATGTCAAACTTCCTGAGAGTCTCCAGGATACTCAAAAACCCATTCACTCAGTAAAGTTTCAATTGGACAAGTGAAGTACTTTTGTGTAGTTATTACGTTGTCAACAAACATGACCCACCTTGCAGGCAACTTGAGAAGTGCCAAAGTCCTCGTGAGTTGTTCCATATCTAAAGCGTGCCTTCTTTCCTATTGAGGGTGACTTGATGAGACTTGAATTCCAGCTGACCTTCCGTGCACTCCTCAAAGCAAACTGTGCAGCCCTGGGAAGAGGAGCTGAAGTTTGTAATAAACCTGGCAGACACAACCATTGCCTTTCCACTTACATTTCCCAGGGACTTTGTGCAGTTCATCTCCATATAGTATATGCTTCTCAGAATTTGAAACCAGCAAAGAAACTGTCAAGAAGTGAAAATGAGTCCTACCCAAACTTAGCAACTTGTACAAAAACTGAGACAGGAACGTGTAAGGTGGGGGGAAGATCTGATAATAATAAAGAGATCTTTTTTTTTTTTTTTTTTGACAGCCTAAGAGCATGCATGTAGCCCTGAACATACCATGTGACTGATGCTTAGACTGCTCTTTATTATCTAAACAAGCAACAGTGTGCTTCAGAATCAGAAACAAAGCTGTGGAATTCTGTGAAATAAGGCAACCCAGGAGCAAGGCATCTGGCTGTCGGCCTCAGGCAGGGTTTCTCAGGGCCTGGGATAAGGGGCTCTGGTGCTAGCAAGTCAAGATTAGTCATTAGACGGCAGCCCCAAGGCAAGATTGCCTCAGAGGGAAGAAATGATACTCTGACCACCCTCCAGTACTCCTCAATGTTGCTAATGAACCAGTTTCCCAAAAAAGGGCACTCCCTTTCAGTACATGCTGTTTTATACTTGCTGAAATGACCTGAAATTGTCCATATAGATCTATCCTGTTTAAATGGCTCAAATGAGTAACCAGTCACATAATATTCCTGCTGGATAGGTGAACGCTTCACTACTCCCATAGCTGTCCCCAAAAAGGATCAGAGATGCTTGAAAACAATATCACTTAAAAATGCTCCCCAGAGACGCAGTTTTGGGAGGAAACAGAACAGTTCCAGTCACCTGGGACCTACTCTTCAATTTTAAAATGGACAGATATTGATTAGACTGCTACTATTTTCCCAGCACAGTACCAGGTGCTAGGGCATGTGTGGTGAGCAGGATGGAAAAAGACCCTGCCTTCATAGGGTGGATGTTCCAATTCAGGAGACAGAAAGCACACACAGGACACACAGTCAGTAAGGCCATGCCTGCAACATGGATTGTAAAGTTGTCTTGAAGGCTCATGGAGGAAACAAAAAAGAGGCTGAGATTATGAAACAGACAAATGCTCAAAAAATAATGTTTGGGTAGTATGAAAAGTTCTCGATGAAGAAATGATCTCTGTCTTGGGATGCAAAAGAAAAGAAAAATTTAGTTGTGAAAATACTGAAACAGGACAGGTGAATGTCTTCTAAAGAAAGGACCTGGGATGTGCCTTTTGCTAAATGTGTTCCAAGAATGGAAATATACCAGAAAGTGCAGACTACAGTATGAGGAGGAAAGAGAGACAACCATGGACCCAGGATCTGATCAGGCAGAGGCATCTTAGTCACAGATGTTTAGATTTATTCTGAATGTAGTGTGAAGCCACTGAAAGCCTTTAAGTAGGGGGAGATGGACTCAGACTTGTGTTTTGCAAAGCAGGAGTACTGTCTCTGCATTTTGATATATATATATGCCGGGAGCCAGTGTGAGGAATCCCGCCCATGACAAGGTCATGAGGAAGGAAGCTGACATACGAAAGGCGTGCTCAGACTTCAGGGGCCCCTTTGGAAATTTCTAAGCATGCACCCCAACAAAAAATCTACCGGCTTTTGTGCTCTGCTTCTCCACTTTTCTGATATTCTCTGGAAAAAGTCAATTCAGGGCTTTAGTCTTCTGCATTTGAAAGGGATGTTTCCGTTAAACCCCTTCTGATTGCTCTCTAGCTTGCCTAACAGGTTCCCTGGACCTCTTACAGCTTGTGAATTGCTTACAGCCCCCCAACCACGGGAGGCACAAAGCTTAAAAGCATCTTAAAGATACAGAGCCTTTTCTAAAGAGTTAAAAATTATATTGGTAGAGAGTTTTCACTGTTGATTCAATGACTGCTGCCAGGCCTCCATATTCTTTATCTTTTAGGCACCTGGAAGGATGTTACTCAATGTAAGCAGGATGTAGAAAAAGATACATAGTAGTTTTGATGTTAGCAACACTAGACTTTTGAGTTAATTGCTTCTCTTTTGCTGTAAGTCACTGTACTCCCTCTACTTGTTATAAGCTGCTGTATCTTTGCTGTGTAAGAATGTAACTTTATTTAGTGCTTTCTGAGAGTGGCACCAGACCTTGGGAAGATCAACACAAATAAGTCTTCTGGTTGACAAACCCTTATCAGAAAAAAGGCTGTAAAATGTTAATTGGCCCTTTTGTCTGGAAGATGATGTAAATTACCTAAGACTTGTGTATACAATTAGGTATGCAGAGAGAAAAGCCTGGTTTTGATAAGAGTCTGGACTGCTAACGCTGCATAACTTTGTGTTACCCACTGATCTCCATGTTTTATCAAAAGTATAAAAGGCCTTCTGAACAATAGGGGCGAGAGCCAGTCGCTGGACTGGTTTCCCCGTGTCTCTCTCTCTCCTTTTCTCCCTTTCCCTCCCTCTGCTCTTTACTTTAATTTCAGGCTGAATTCCCACCTAGGGCACGGAGGCCCGCCAAGTCTACTTACTTGCCCTGGCTGTTAAGACTCGCGCGAAAGGGAGCCTAAGGCTAGGCACCCTTAGATATTCAAGCGAGCGCTGGTGGCCCAACGTAGATGGTGCAAATTCCTTGTCTGGAATTTCATTGGTCTTCCGCATAATCCAAGCTATTCAGCCCTCTTCCTCTACTTAATTCTCCTACTACACTATTGTTTCTTAATCTAATCTTATATTAATAAATAAACAAGTCTTTCCACGCCAACGCCGTCCACCCTTCGAATTCCCTGGATCCACCGGGGCTAGACCCTGGCATATATATACACCAGATATATTGATACAGCTTGGAGTCTAGAGAAAGCAGTACTAATTTAACACATTTCAATTTTTTCTTCCTCCCATACTGTAAGAAATGCCGCGGGAAGAAGGAACCACCCCTATGGACCGTTGTTCAGGGCCTTTTATTGGGCGGTCGCTCTCGGGCAGAACTCCCGGGGGCGGGTAAGCAAGGAAGCGAGGGGGTTCTGCAAAGCAAAGGGAGTCAGCGGGGTAAAGGGAGTCTGCGGGGGAGTCTGCAGAGTCTGCGAGGTGTAAGGGGTGGGGAAGGGGTTTTATAGCCAGGGCCGGGGCTCCCATATAAGGAAGAAAACGCGGGCTCAGCGGTGATTGGTGTCCAAGGGCTCCATGTCAGCTCCTGATTGGATGGCGAGGGCTTCGTGTCGGCTCCTGATTGGTCGGCTTGGTTGCCGGCCCGTCTCCGGGGCTTGTCTGCAGCGCCCTCTACCGGGACATGTCCCGACATTCCCGGGCATGCCCAGGCATGCCTCAGCACGCCTGACCTTGCCCTGACCTTTCATCCTGACCTCGCCCTGACCCTTCTTCCTGACCTCGCCCTGACCTTTCATCCTGGCCTCGCCCTGACCTTTCCTCCTGGCCTTGCCCTGACCTTTCACGTACCATTCATTCTTATACATTTATTGTGTATACATGTATCCATATTATGTGTACATGTGTTCACATTACGGCTAGGGCTTCTCAGGTGGGGCTAGCGGTAAAGAACCTGCCTGCCACTGCCAGAGACTTAAGAGATGTGGGTTTGATTCTTAGGTTGGAAGGATCCCCTGGAGAAGGACATGGTAACCCACTCCAGTATCCTTGCCTGGAAAATCCCTTGGACAGGGGAGCCTGGCAGGGTTACTGTCCATGGGGTTGCAAAGAGTCAGGCACAACTTGAAGCGACCTAGCTTGCATACACTCTACTTACATAGTAACTATTGACACACAAGGAAGATAGAAGGTTGCTGTTTAGGGTGGAAGACCGTACAAAAAATGTAAAATCTTCACACCTGTGATGCATGATCCCCCAGTCCAAAGTTCAGATATTCCAAGAGTTCAAGGAGAAGCAGGTCTTTGAACCTGGGGAGTCACAAGAGCTGTCCTTTGGCAAGTTGCTCTGCCTTGTTCTCATTTCTCTCCCAGGACTCTAGGTGTTTCAGCATGTTTTAAACTTAAGTGCTACAAAACCTCCATGTAAGTAATGCAGAAGTTAGTATTTTGTGTGTGTGTGTGGTTAACGGAGGGTAGGTTCAGGGTAACAAAATTCAGATAATTTCATTAAGGGCCAGCCCTTACATTGCAGCACGATCCAGTTAAAACAGTGGAACAAACTAGTGTTTACCTTCAACAACGTTTAGAAATATCTTCATAGGAATGATGTCATCACATGTAACAGAGAGATGTTGAAGTATATAGCACTTAAAGAGTGAAACTACTGGCAAATTTTACAAGGAAGCTTAGGAGGAACCTGGTCTTACTTAAGGGGATTTTGGGTGTTATTTTTGATGACTTAAAATCTCTTTCTGTTACGTCAACTAGAAAACAGCTTTCTAAAAAGCTAATAGATGGGCTACCTGCTATCATCAGGTAAAACATATGTGCCAAGAGCATAAAGACTTATTTTCACCTTCATTCTTATCTTGGCGAAACAGTCCACTGACTGTATCTGCCTTTGTCTGGCCGAGGTTTAGCGCTGCTGGAGTAGGCATTAAAGCCAGAAAAAAAGAGAGGGACACTCGAGCGAGTTCCACAGCCACAGGCATAAGCCATTATCTCCACCCTGTGAAAAATTGCCCGATTTCCTCTCTTGATAAAACCAGACGTGAGTTTAAAAACATTACTTGAAAACACACACTGCAAATACCTGAGTCCTTACTTCTCTTTCTTTATCACTCACCAGAGCCTTTGAGAATCAGAAAGGAAAAAAAAAGAAAAGGTAACTACTTGCAATGAAAAGCACTTAAAGAGGGAAAAATGTTAAGATTTCATTTTTGATGTACCATTGATAGAAGCGTTCTCTCTGGAGGGTTTTATTCAATCATGGGCTCGAGGTGCTGAAACACACAGCGGGTAAGAGAAGGGAACAGGGTTTTACCAAAGCATCAGAGAAAGCCCTGCAGCTGGGTCTTCCGTTGCTGCCTCTGCCCTGGTCCTCTTAGGACCGATCGATCGTCTGGACCGATCGTCCCTGTCCGCGGAGATGAGCCATCCCCGAGTGCTCTCTGAGTTTGGCCTGAGCGCCCTGACAGTGCTGATCCCTCTGCGGTCAGTCCGCTGCACCTTCCCAGCCCCATTCCCAGCTGAAGCCCATGCTGCACCCCACACTGCCGTCCTGGAAGCTCTCCATCACCCTACAGAACCCCTTGTGCGCACCTCACTCTGCACCTTCGTCCCTAATATTCTTAGCACATTCAATGACCCCTTTTGAATTTCACCTTTTTTTCATTAAATCATCTCCATAACCCTGGTAAGATCATTTATTTATTTATTGTTTTGGCTGTGCTGCATCTTAATCAAGGCATGTGGGATCTTCAGTCTTGCTTAAGGTATGCTGGTTGAGTGTCTCAGTAAATTCTTAGATGTGACAGTGAATTCTTAGTTGTGGCATGTAGGACTTGTTCCGTGACCGGGGCTCAAACCTGGGTCCCGTGCGTTGGGAGAGCAGAGCCTTAGCCACTGGACTACAAGCGAAGTCCCTCACATTCCTCTCTTATTCTAGTTGTGTTTCTATCCTCTCTTCCCTTCAAACTCTTATGTTCTTTGAGAAAAATGAATCACTGTATCTCTTTTAGAAAGTACCACATCTACAGAACATTTATTGAGCGTATTCTAATTACACTGTTCTGGGTGCCGGGGAAATAAACAAGCAAACAAAATGCATAGAGTCCTGGTCCTCATGGCATTTATACTCTGGAAGTAAGAAAATAACAGGAAACAGGAAACATAGACAAACAAAGTAATTGCAAACTGTGATGCATGCTATAGAGCGAATGACCAGGATGATGGGATTAAGAGAGCAGCCCTCCAGGTTGCGGGAACCTGGGGGATGTAAAAGGCTACCCTGGGGAGTGGTCTGAAGTCAATTTGTGTTAAGGGATAAAGTGGTAAGAAATAGACCTGGACAGGTGGGCAGGAGCTATATTGCAGAACCAGGAGTTGGGACTCTCTTTTGAATGCAATGGGAAGCCTCTGGACGATTTTAAGTAAGAATGTGATATTGTGTGATCTATATTTTGCAAAGATTCTATAGACATTTGTTGAATTAAACTATTCCCTGTAGGACCAGTTCTTATTTACTCCAAGGGTTAATGGTCTTGGTTTTTTCACTTAAAACATTTGCCAAGCCTTCACAGACTCAATGAGTAAGACTGCTGCTGCTGGTAAGTCACTTCAGTTGTGTCCGACTCTGTGCGACCCCATAGATGGCAGCCCACCAGGCACCCCCATCCCTGGGATTCTCCAGGCAAGAACACTGGAGTGGGTTGCCATTTCCTTCTCCAATGCATGAAAGTGAAAAGTGAAAGTGAAGTCGCTCAGTCGTGTCCAACCCTCAGTGACCCCATGGACTGCAGCCTTCCAGGCTCCTCCGTCTAGGGGTTTTCCAGGCAAGAGTACTGGAGTGGGGTGCCATTGCCTGCCTCGGAGTAAGACTAGAAAACCATTTAAAATAAAAGAATACTTAATTCAGAATACTCACGTTCATTGCCTTGACCAGCGAGTCTTAATGGTCTCATTACCATTAGTATATGAAAAAGATTTCGTAAAGCAAAATTCTAGTATAATAGAAGACTGTGAGGATGGGGTGGTGTGTGTTGGGCAGTATGGTACCCCTTTAGATGAATTCAGAGCAAATATCTTAAATTTAGCAAAAAAAAAAAAAAAAAAAAGAACTTGTCCTTGTAATTAAAATTTATTTTTCCTGGCAGCTAGAATCACTGCTCATAAATACAAGAAAACATTTTTTTCATTGTTCTAAGCAGGAATCTGCACATCCCTGATGGTGATTAACATTTCACCGACTTATTCATGGGGTGGGGAATCTCTCCTGGTCTTCCTGTTAGAATGAGTAAGTGAAGTGGTCCGCTTTTCCACAGAGCAGCTAGAAAGAGGGGACAAGAGACATGATAACAACTTTTCTACTCAAGGGTTGGAAAGACTGAAGGGCAGCTTTTGTGTTTGCAAAGATTCGATTCTATTGCTCTTAGAAAACTTTCCTGGTAATAATTCAACTAGGGGTAATTCAATAAGTTTATATTAGTAGCCACCTATTTGTAGCTGGAAATACGGGAAATAATTCACACAATGAAACCCAGCTATAGGCAAACTGACATCAACCAAATGTTCGTGATTGATCCACCCACTCTTCATAAACAGAGTGGGGTCTGCGGCAGGGAGGGTCTGGCCCGTTTCTAATTTTATTCTCTTATGGGCATTCATCCTTATTAGATTGGAGATAGAGTAAATGTTTCAATTAACTTAAACATATAACTGCTCTAGGATGGATTTCTAGGTTCCAGGTCCTCTGGAAGAAAACGAACTGCTTAATTTAACAACTGTGATTGACAGTGAAATTTATCCTGCAATGGGTAGTGGAAATTTCTCAACTCTTTGAAAGTAAGTTTTGGAATGATCATCTCTGTGAGAGGTGAAATTATGATCTATTAATAGCCTTTAAGCATTTCATGAAGTAATCCAGTAAAACTGACTTCTACCCAATCTCTGCTAGCCTCATTTTATTGGCAACATTTCATCCGTGGGTTGTTGTTGAGACATTTTTACTGTTTAGCCAGATGGGGCAAAATTTTACATAACTTAAAACATCTGCTCTCATTGCCGTCCAATATGATCATCTATTTATATTTTTGAATTATATTATTCATTTCCTTTTAAATGATCATGAAAATGTTTTCAGAAGGACAAGTTTACATGGTATTTGCCAAAGACATTTAACTTTTTCCCTTTTTTCCTGTTTGTCTGCTATTAAGCCATATTGTGAGTCAAGAATGTAGTGAAATATTTAGATCTCTTTCCGACTTTTGAAATATTTGATTTCATACGTTAACTGTTGTTAATTCTGCTTTATTATACACACCTACATATAATAGTTTCAATATTAATATAAAATATAGGAAGCCACTTTAGATTGGACCAATAATCTGACACAAAGTAAAAGTCTTCAAAAAATATTGTGAAAATAATACTGATCTGGAAAGAATGGAAGAAGGGAAATCCATGCAAAATAAGACAAAGAAATAGAATCATTCCCAGGTGGCTCAAATGCTAAAGAATCTGGCTGCAATTTGAGAGACCAGGGTTCGATCCCTGGGTTGGGAAGATCCCCTGGAGAAGGTAACAGCAGCCCACTCCAGTATTCTTGCTTGGAAAATCCCATGGACAGAAGAGCCTGATGGTCTATAGTCCATGGGGTTGCAAAGAGTTGTACATGACTGAGCAACTATCGCTTTCTTTTTTTTTTTTTTTAGCTTAGACATTAAACTGGCTAATAATAAAAAACTACCATTGTATAACTTATAAGGCACTTTTATATGTAATAATCAAAATTGGATCCAGATGTTACTATTATTGTCCCATTTCATGGAAAATGAAACGAAAGCTTAAGGATATTTGGCAACCTACCCAAGGTCACTGTACTTATACCACTGGGGCTTGTACCACGGTCTCTGTTATCAAATCCTTAGAAGTCTCAGGTAACAACACACACACATCCATGATTCTAAGAGGAAGACAACCAACACTCTGTTTTTGGCTGGAACACTGTTTACAGGCCTGTTCCTCCTGTTAGTCACCTCAAGGGTCATAGTGCCTTTGCTGGTGCAGTGAGTAGAATTATGTTCCCTCCAAAAGATGTGGCAAGTCTTAACTCCCAGTACTTATGAACATGATCTTGTTTGGACATAGGGTCTTTGTAGGTGAAATTCAGTTAAGGATCGCAAGATGAGCTCAGGCTGGAATTAGGCTGGGCCCTAAATCCAATGACGCGTTTCCTTATAAGACGCAAAAAAGGAGAAGACGCAGAGACATAGAGTCCAGGTAAAGAGGAAGAAGAATATCGAAGTTATGCAGCTGTAAGCCAAGAAACACCACGGACTGCCAACAACCACTAAAAACTAGGAGAGAAACACGGAATGGCTGCTACCTCAGAGCTTCCAGAAGATACCAGCCATGCCAGCAACTTGCTTGTTTACTTCTGTCTCTAGAACACTGTTCACTGCTGCATTGCTTACAGTAGTTAGGATGTGGAGCCAGCTTAGACGTGCACTGAAAGATGAGTGCTGCAGACACACAGAGGCCTTGGTGCATGGCTACAATGTAATATTACTCAGCCATAAAAAGCAGTGAATTTGAATCCGCTGTAGTGAGGTGGATGAAACTAGAGCTTGTTTAACAGAGTGAAGTAAGTCAGAAAGAGAAAAACAAATATAGTGTATTAATACATATATATATATATATATATATATATATATATATAATCTTGAAAAATGGTGCTGGTGAGCCTATTCGGAGGGCAGGAATAGAGACATAAACACAGAGAACAGGCTTGTAGATGCAGTGGGAGGAGGAGAGGGTGGGATTAATTGAAACAGTAGCACTGAAATATACATGTGTATATTTCATGTGTAAAATAGATATTGGTAAAAGAATTGCCATTTGTAAAATAGATATCTACTGGGAAGTTGCCGTATAACACAGGGACCCCAACCTGGTGCTCTGCAGCAACCTAGAGGGGTGGGCTGGGGTGAGAGGTGGAAGGGAGGTTCAATAGGGAGGAGGCATACGTATATTTATGGCTGATACACACTGTTATATAGCATAAACCAATGCAACATTGTAAAACAATTATCTTCCAGTTATTAATTTAAAAAAAGAAAGAACTGTGAAAGAATACATTTCTGTTGTTTTAAGCCACTAAGTTTGTGTGATTCTTTTCATGCAGCCCTTGGACACAAAAACAGTTGGGTCTTCTTCTACAAATCATAGGAAGAATAGGATGCAAAAGTCATAATTTTGGCTATGTTTGTTGGCTATAGAAAGCAGGAAATGAACTACCACTGGGGCTTGTACCGCAGTCTCTGTTATCAAATCCTTAGAAGGTCCAGCTAACAACCCACACACATCCATGATTCCAAGAGGAAGACAACCAACACTTTGTTTTTGGCTGGAACACTGTTTACAAGGCCTGTTCCTCCTGTGAGTCACCTCCAGGGTCATAGTGCCTGGAGATGAATGAAAAATGCCAGCAGATCGAAATTAAGAAGCGAAGCTGTTAGTGAAGCAGGGAGCCTTCTTCTCCAGTGTGCCAAGGAGCCAGGTTTCTAGAGACTACTCACCCGTTTTCCCTGGCCTACAGGTTTTGAAATAGGAATGAATGTGATGGGGGAGACGACGATGCTAGGAAATCCACCAATTAATCAGGTGGCTCTAGAAAAGTCAGATAATGCTCATCTTCATCTATAAAGTTGGTGCAGTGGGGTATCCCGCCGGCTTTGAAATTGGATGATTGATTTTCACACCCTCTGGCCTGCTAGTTGGCACTGCCATTCATCCAGAAGTGAAGAAACCTGAGCTTTGGGACCAAGATCCCTGGTGCAAATCTTACCCCTTTCACGTGGTTAACAACTTTCAATTTGTGTGTGTGTGTGTGATGTGATATGATTAGATGATAATTATATAATAATGATTATTATGCTTATGTAGAAAGTTACTGGGTGGTTTAAATGGGGAAAATGCGTGTAAATGTAGTTTTGGCACACAGTAGGTGCTCAACAGTGATTTTTATCCCTTACTCCATTAAACTTTAACTTTTGTTACTACTTCAGGGCCAGTTTATCATCACATTAACTCAATCTTGTTGTCCTTTCTTGTGACTGGCAAGCAAGTTTTTCAAGCTCTTTTTAAAAAATTATCCTTTTCTAAAAAAATTTTTTTTACTCCTTTAATGATCTTTCTGGCTCTGTCTTTATCGTTTTCCTTGTTACCAACAGACAAGATGTGTGTTGAATTCTCTTTAGTTTTAAGAGAATAGGTTGAATATATTTTTTTGGTTTCAAATTATACTCTCACCATACCCTACAAACTCACCCACACTATCTTTGAAAATCTCTGAACTAATGTCTTTTTTATTTATTTATTTTTTTTAATTTTAAAATCTTTAATTCTTACATGCGTTCCCAAACATGACCTGTAACTGCTGTTCAGTCACTCACGTGTGTCTGACTCTTTGCAGCACTCCAGGCTTCCCTGTCCTTCACTATCTCCCAGCGTTCACTCAAACTCTGATTGTGACTTACTGGAAACAATGCCCTGATGCTGTCTGACAAATGCTTACAACTGGCATTTCTAACTGACTTTGCAGGTGCGAAGTGAAAGTGAAAGTCGTTTGGTCATGTCTGACTCTTGGCGACCCCATGAACTATACAGTGATGGAATTCTTTAGGCCAGAATACTGGGGTGGGTAGCCTTTTCCTTCACCAGGGTATCTTCCCAACCCAGGGATCGAACCCAAGTCTCCCATATTGCAGGTGGATTCTTTACCAGCTGAGCCACCAGGGAATCCCAAGAACACTGAAGTGGGTAGCCTGTCTCTTCTCCAGCGGATCTTCCTGACCCAGAAATCGAATTGGGATCTCCTGCACTGCAGACGGATTCTTTACCAACTGAAGCTATCAGGGAGGCCCTGGAGGAGAACTCTTTTGGAGGAGAGCTTTTTAGATGAGATAACCTGCCGCATGGGGAGGGCATGGCAACCCACTTCAGTATTCTTGCCAGGAGAATCTCATGGAGAGAGGAGCCTGCAGGGCTCCCAGGCTGTAGTCCATGGGGTGGCAAAGAATCGGACACGACTGAGCGATTCTGTTGTTGTTCAAGCAGCTAGAATTACCCGCTTGCATAAACTCAGGCCTGCCTAAGAGTAATACCATACAAACAAACCAGGAACTCATGGTGACAATGTATGACATACCTTCAAAAGCCTGGCTGAACTATGAAGTTCAGGCCTCATTGGTATTTCCCAGTTAAAAGAAAATTTTTTTCAGAAGCCAGTGAACCTCTTTTAAATTTTTTGTTTTGTTTTTTAAATTGGAGGGTAATTGGCTTACAGTGCTGTGTTAGTTTCTGCCGTGCAGCCATGTGACTCGGGTATAAGCATACATATATTCTGTCCCTCTTGAGCCTCCTTCCCACACCCTCAATGCCCCCTTCTTGGTGATTTATAAATAGCACCAAGCTGAGTTTCTTGCCCTGTGCAGCAGCTTCTCACTAGCCATCTATTTTACACGCTGTAGCCTGCCATCTATGGGGTCGCACAGAGTCGGACGCGACTGAAGCGACTTAGCAGCAGCAGCAGCAGCAGCAGCATACATATGACGGTGCTCCTTCCTCAGTTTGTCTCACCCTCTCCTTCCCTCGCTGTGTCCACAAGTTTGTTCTCTGTGTCTGTGTCTTTATTCCCGCCCTCGGATAAGTTCATCTGTTCCATTTTTCTAGATTCCATATAGATGCATTAATATGCAGCATTTGTTTTTCTCTTTTTGTCTTATTTCACTCTCTGTGACAGACGTCAGGTTCATCCACATCACTACAGAGGACCCCATTCCGTTCCTTTTTATGGCTGAGTAATATTCCTTTCTATATATGGACCACACTTCTTTATCCATTCATCTGTTGATGGACGTCTAGGTTGCTTCCATGTCCTGGATATTGTAAATAGTGCTTCCTCATAGGGGCACTGCTGGGGTGCATTGGGGATACATGTGTCTTTTTGAATTATGATTTTCTTAGGGTATATACCTAGTAGTGGGATTTCTGGGCTATGTGGTAGTTTTATTCCTCATTTCTTAAGGAGCTTCCATACTCTTCTCCATGGTGATTGTATCAGTTTGCTTTCCTACCAATAGTGCAGGAGGGTTCCCTTTTCTTGACATCCTCTCCGACATTTATTGTGCTTAGATTTTTAAATGATGGCCATTCTGACTGATGTGTGGTGATACCTCACTGTAGTCTTGCCTTGCATTTCTCTAATAATGAGCGATGTTGAGCATCTTTTCATGTGTTTGTTGACCATCTGTATGTCTTCTTTGGAGAAATGTCTGTTTAGGTCTTTGGCCCATTTTTTTCTAGGGTTGTTTGTTTTTCTAATATGGAGCTTCATGAGCTGTTTGTATGTTTTGGAGATGAATCCTTTGTCAGTTGCTTCATTTGCAGGCATTTTCTCCCATTCTCAGAGAGATGTCTTTTCATCTTGTTTCCTTTGCTGAGCAAAAGTTTTTAATTTTAATTAGGTTCCATTTGTTTATCTTTGTTCTTATTTCCATTACTCTAGGAGGTGGGTCAGAGAGGATCTTGCTGTGATTCATACTGGGGAGTGTTCTGCCCATGTTTTCCTCTTAGAGTTTTATAGTGTCTGGCCTTACATTTCGACCTTTAAACCATTTTGAGCTTACTTTTGTGTCTGGTGTTGACAAGCATTCCAATTTCATTTTTTCATGTGTAGCTGTCCAGTTTCCCTAGCACCATTTATTGAAGAGTTCGCCTCTTCTCCATTGTATATGCTTTCTTCATCAAAGGTAAGTTGCCCACAGGTGTTTGGGTTTATCTGTGGGCTTCTCCAGGTTATCCTGTTCCATTGATCAATATTCCTGATTTTGTGCCAAAACTGTACTGTCTTGATGACTATAGCTTTGTAGTATAATCTAAAGTTAGTGAGGTCAATTCCTCCAGCTCTGTTTTCCTTTCTCAAGACTACTTTGGCTATTTGGGATCTTTCGTATTTTCATACAAATTGTGAATTTTTTGGTCTTAGTTCTATGAAAGTGCCAGTGGTAATTTGATAAGGATTGCATTGAATCTGTAGATTGCTTTCCGTAGTATAGTCGTTTCATAATATTGATTCTTTCAATTCAAGAACATGGTATATCTCTCCGTCTGTTTGTGTTGGCTTTGATTTCTTTCATCACTGTCTCATAGATTTCTGCATAGGTCTTTTGCCTCTTTAGGTAGGTTTTTTCCCCTAGATATTTTACTCTTCTTGTTGCAATGGTGAATGAGATTGTTTCCTTACTTTCTCTTTCTGATTTTTCATTATTAATGTATAAGAATGCAAGGCATTTCTGCATATTAATTTTGTATCCTGTGACTTTACTAAATTCATTGATTAGCTCTAATACTTTTCTGATGACAAATATTTTGTTTCACTTCTTAGGGTGGGAAAGCTGGTCAAATACACTGTCCTGAGCAGGGTTTATGAAAACCCTATAGTGTGTGATGGAAACAGAGAGGAAGGAAATTAGGGCTTTCATAAGCAATCTACAGATCCAATGCTTCTCAGCATTGGATTCCCAGCATTCTCCCCCCACTCTCTGCTTCCCCTACTCCACTCCTTTACAGTCCTCACTGACCTCTCTCAAGTCCAGCTATACACATTCCCTTCTGGAGAAGGTTGGTTTTGCCAACCCCAAAATTCAGTTTCTTTGGCTAGGATAAAGGGTGAGAATTTCCAGTTTAAAAAGTTATTTTTAGACCTATCACAATATTAATTGCTAAACTTTTAACTCTACTTTCAGATTATTATAACATTTCCTCTTACATTTTTTATGAGCTTCTCATAACACATTACTGCTTTTAGAAGGCTGAGACTTCAGAGTGGTACCTGGCTTGCTTGAGGGAAGTGCAGAGGGGAAGTTCGAATGGAATGATTTAACTCTTAGTTCCGTGTTTCTCTCTCTCTCATTCATTCATATCCGTCGATCTACTCTCATCTCTCTCCATCCATCTCTCCATCCACCCACCTATCCAATCTCATTGCTTTACTGTACCCATACTTCAGTGAGTAGATGTGACTCAAGTTCTAAGAACAGAATGCAGGATGAAGTCGTCTTAAATGCTTGGCATCTTCCCAGCTACATGGTGCTGTGCGCCAATCCTCATTCTACCACCACTGAAGCTGCCGATACCTCCTAAAGGGTCATTACAACCAAATGGAAACTGTAAGAAGGGAGAACCACAATGGGAGTAACATGGATAAAGAGAGAATTTTATGGGGTGGATGTGTTATAAAATTTTATTCTCACTTATTCCTAACTCTGCCTTTACTGAATAATGTCTGACTCAAATGTAATGTAATAAAAATAAAATGAAATAATTACTTTCAGAGTCCACAGGAGGAAATCAAGAGCACTTGGAAAAGGGAGATTTTCTAAGACTCAAAGCCATCAAAATAAGCATACATTATATCAGATTTTTGTATCCACTAATCATTCTGTTCAAAGACTTCTCTTGGGTAGGAATAATGAAGTTTAGGATTCATTAAGACTTCTTGCAAGGCCAGCAGGGTCAGATTTTTATTCAATTCTCATTGTAATCCTCATCCCCGTTATCATACTGAAAAATATTTTCAAAACACATGCTTTGTTAAACTTGGATTAAATAGAACCAATAAGATCACTTTTCCTATATTAGAGACCACAGAACTTTTTCTGTAAGAAGCCTGAGAGTAAATACTTTAGGCTTTGAGGACTATGTAATCTCTGTCACAACTGTTTAACTCTGCCTTGGCAGCTCAAAAGCCTCAATGGACACAAATGAATAGGTGTGGTAGTGTTCCAAACAACAACTTTCAAAGACAGGATGTGAGATGGATTTGGTCCACAGGCTATGGTTTGATGACTTCTTTCTTGTATCAAACAGAGAAGATAGGAGGTGGACCGTGATGCTGAGAAAAACTGTGTTTTTGATGAACATGAAATGTAAGACATATCTGTATGACTTCCTGGACACAGCTCCATGAATCTACCCTATTAATTAATATATATAAATGCCACTCAATGGACATGAGTTTGAGCGAGCTCCGAGAGATGGTGAAGGAGAGGGAAGCCTGGTGTGCTGCAGTCCATGGGGTCACAAAGAGGCAGATATGACTTAGCTACTGAACAACAACAATAACAGTAACAAAAACACCTCTAGCTCACGTTCCCCTCTCTGTGATTTCAGAAATCTATTTATTCTTCCATAGCAAAGAAACAAAGTCCCAGTTCTTCTCAAGGCTTGGCCTGCCCTATGGGGGAATGGAAACAATTGCAATTGGAAAAGCAAATATTCTCCCTTATCAAAGTTTTAAAATAGAAAGCAGAGAAATAAAAACTTCATTAGTAGCCAGAACTGAGCCTTGGAGAGGCTCATTGGTTTTGAAAGCACCAAATAGGTGAAAAAATGAATGCATCAATCTTTCAGAATCAATGCATCTCGCTGCAAATAGAGCTAACTTTCCGTTTCAACCCCATTCTCCTTTCATCCACCACGGAGACACCAAAAATCAGATCCTCCCTGGGATAAACTACATTCAAGTGCCAAGCAAGGATTCTTGGTATATAGATTCTTAGCAAAATGACATCCATGCTGTGAACTTTAGAAAATGCAGCATATGATCCATGGAGAAACCTACTAAATAGATGGGGAGCAAGCAGCTGTGAGCTGTCTTTTTTCAACACCTGACCTCCGGAGATGCTTAATAAAATAGACTACAAGGTATTACTGTCTCATCAGTGCCAAGAGGCGTGTGTGAAGAGATAAATAAAGCTATTTTCCAAAATGGGGACTATTCTGGTATGCTGGTATTGAAATGACAGTTTTGCTATGGGATAGGAGACAGGCAGGAAAACACCAGACAGGTAGCTGCCCCAGTGCCCACCACCAGTAGACGGTCTATAATGAGATTCAAAATTAGATTGCTGAACCTCGAAGACAAAGTGCTTCACATCTGTGAGATGTTCAGCTTGACTTTATAATGAGTTCACCGAGCAGAATGAACCACACTTGAAATCAAATACTTTGCATTCAGGATGAAATAAGTGGGGATCAATCATAGTCAGGGAAGTAGCATTTGCTTAGAATGTAATGATATACTGAGCTTAAAAAAGAAAAGAGGAAAATGAAAGAGCATAAAAGAGTCGGTTCATGGGTGACATGGGTGATGCCAGTGGGCAATATTTGCATGGGCAGAGCTTCACCTATAAGCCTCTGCACATGGTAACTGATGAGGGGGTGTGTGTGTGAGAAGTATGAAAAGTTCACACTATCTACCAAAAAAACCAACATGTTTCATTACCAAACACATGTATCCAAGTGCACAGTGAGCCCAAACGAACCAAAATATTGGAGTTTGGAGCCGAGAAAGGTTTACTGCAGGGCCATGCAAGGAGACAGATAGCTCATGCTCCCCCAAACTTTGAGCTCACTGAAACATTTTAACAAACCACTTTTAATGGCAAGGTGAAGGAGGAGGGTGGTTAGTTGTTGCACACTTCTTGGTGTTGGAATCCTTTGTTCTTACAGCTGTCCATGTAGGTCACGGACATGATGTTTTTTCACAAGAAAAATACTATTCTCCGTTCTGCAACTTTTTATCTCTATGTGACTGGACTCTTAAAAGTGAGAGCCTTGAGAAGGATCTAGCTTGTTTATTTCAGGCTGTAGGCAACATTCATTTATAAAAGGTGCAGAGCCTGCATGACTAAGCACAGGCAACAGAGCACAAAGGTTAAAGCAAAAAAGGACAGATCTAAGGTGGAGTCAGATTTGTTTTTCCTCATTATACACATGCCCAGGTTGTTGTTTAGTCGCTAAGTCAGGTCCGACTCTTTTGCAACCTGCCAGGCTCCTCTGTCCATGGGATTCTCCAGGCAAGGATACCGGAGTGGGTTGCCATGCCCTCCTCCAGGGGATCTTCCCGACCCAGGGATTGAGCCCGCGGTGTCTCCTGCATGGCAGGAAGGGTTTTTACCCACCGAGCACACAAGCCCAGGAAGCAGCCCTAAACACTACCATGTTAGGAAGCATCTTCTGAGTGTGCCCTTCTCAGAGGCTTTTGTCTAGTGATGGTCTTGAGCTCCCAAACAAATCAGTCCTGGTAACAAAGCTATTTTGTTTTCCTGCTGGTTAGATTCTAGAGGAAGCCAGGCAGAGCCTGGCTACCTGCGGATGGCATGAAAGGGTTGACAAATGCCTGAAACCAAAGTCGGAGGCACCTTCAGCCCTGCCAAGGGCTGAAGAACCACAAAGAAATGCAGAGGGCCCCAGGGAGACTGCCTCCTTCACCACACAGGCGGCTCACTCCTCAAATTCCTAAAATATGAGTGTCTGCGACACTCTGCAGGATGGCGTGGCCTAAACTCCCGCAATCTGGGACCTCTGATCCCAGCCATCCTGCCATGATTAGTCCACCTGCCAGGGCCAGGCATCCCCCAAGGTAGAGGTCAGCTGCTGGAAATCCTCAGGTGTGGATCCTTACCTGCACTGCTGTCTGGCGGGGTGATGTCACTGGAGGCCTCATTAACAGCAGACAGGACAGAGGCATCGTATGACTTCTGGCCTTTCCACAGGATTTGAAGTTTATATTACAGAAGGAAGGAAAAGAACAGATGTCACGACTTGTCTTTTCCTTTTCTCATCCTGGAGCTGTCACTCACAGGGATCCAAACGGAGTGAAAACAGCCCAAAGGAAGCCCAGCGAGTCGCCTGTCCTGGGAGGGCATGCTGGGGTGTCGCAGTCATTGTGTTAACCAGAGAGGACAGTGACCCAGTGTCCTTCCCTCCTGCTTTCTCTTTCAAGATTCTCCTTCGACTTGACACAGGCTTTTGGCTGCCGAGATCCATCCAGATCCCAGCAGGCTCCTTCCTGGGCCAGTACTAGACGTGGCCTGGCTGCTCGCCTTAGGCTGTCTTCAAGAATCCTTGCAGAGTCACAGGGGAGCAAGTGAGTGCATTTCATCCCCTCTGCTCCTAGCTGTGTCTGCTAATGAAAGCTTTCTGCTCTGGGCGGGGGTGGAGGGGGCGGTGGGGGATAGGCTGTCCTATCCGCGCTCTCTGGCTTCCCAGTAAGGTTACAGAGCAGAGGGGACACGCAGTTTGGACAGCATCCTCTGGCTGATGCAACGATTCCTTCTCTAGCCTCACTCTGCAATGCCACGCAGAGTTTCTCATCAGATGGGACTAGAAACGAGTTATGAGCTGGAGGAGTTTTAGGGCCAAATCAGATGGGGGTAAGTAGCATACAGTAATAGTGTCAGTCGCTCAGTAGCGTCCGACTCTCTGTGACCCCATGGACTGTAGCCGGCCAGACTCCTCTGTCCATGGGATTCTCCAGGCAGTGGATGGCCGTTTCCTTCTCCAGGGGATCTTCCAGACCCAGGGATCAAACTTGCATCTCCTGCGTTGCAGGCAGATTCTTTACCATGAGCCACCAGGGAAGCCCTGGGCAGCATATAGCAAAGTAAAACAAGGCCCGTGTGTGTCTCCAGGAAAAACGTGTTTCCCAAACTGCCTGATCAATGAGCGTATTCTAGGGCATTGCCCAAGATTGTTATTCTGTGAGGAAAATGAAGGGTTAAATAGTGAGCGTGATGGTTGCTGTCTATTACATGTCCACGAGGAAGTCCTGTACTTACAACACAGACCAATAGCCATTGCTGTCAGGGAGACCAGAAGAGTGTGGTCTCTCATTAAGACAAGTACAGATTGATCCAGGGATTCAAGGGCAAATCATCAAAAGAAGTGCTGCTGTTTTGCTGTTTGTCTCTCTCTCTTTTAAATGTACTCACCTCCAGTTCATTGAATTTCAACCTCCCTCCCTTATTCTCAGACTCTCTTAGGAAAACCCCGTGCACTTTTCGGAGTTGAATCTCATTCTGCTATTCTCGCCCATCTTCTTGCTCCCGGGGGAAAAGACATGGCTGGAATTCTTGTGTGACTCATAAAGCCTTCAGAAAAAGAGATAATGAGGCAGAGACCAACAGAGACTCCAAGGCTTTCCAGCATAAAAGTGACACAACAGCTCTGTCATCTCCAAAGAAATCCTGTCATTAGTATGCCGGAGATGGGAGTCCTTGTTGCAGTGGTCAGGCAGGTGGGCAGCGTTTACCGGGTACCTGCAGCTTTGCAGACAACGGTCCCCGTCCCAGGAGGGAATCATGTGTGAGCAAGGAACTCTAGTTAACATAAGAGGGACAGAACAAAACAAAGTATCAAAAACGCTCTCTCAAGCACGTGTGTAATTGCATACGTTGCTGCCTGAGTGCTGAGTATGGCGACTACAATGACACGAGCGACTCGAGATCTGGGGCCAGGAGGATTGTCTGGACAGGCCTCATGGGGCTAGGAGAGATGACCCTTGAGTGGTACGACAAATATCAATTGACCAGAGGGTGGCGCAGTGGTAAGGAATCTGCCTGCAGCACAGGAGACGCAGGTTCCATCCCTGGAGGATGAAGATCATTTGGAAGGAGGAAATGACAACCTGTTCGAGTATTCTTGCCTGGAAAATTCCATGAACAGAGGAGCCTGGGAGGCTACTGTCCATGGGGTCTCAGGAGTCAGACACAGCTGAGCAACTGAGTGTACACGTGCGCTCAGGAGAAAAATCACCTGAACAAAGATGGTCAGGGGCTGGAGCTGTGAGGGAACCAAGCTCCAGGAAGGCCTTACCCTCCAACCTGTTTATGCTCCTGTCCTTCCCTGGCCAGAGCCCTGCCCACATAAGATGTATGGCAGCTTGGAATGGGCTTTCTGATCACTGAGTGCCAAAGAACTTGAAGCTTTAGGAACCAAAGATGCCCTTGATTTACTTAACACAGGTGCATCACCATATCCTCCGTCTTATGAACGGATACTAGAATTAAGTATTTGCCTTGCCCTTGCCAACATAAGCGCCAATCAGATCCGGTCAGTATGTTAATATCCTCTCAGGCCCTTTCAAGTTGACAACGCAGTTCGGATGCCACATCAGTTCAGTTCAGTTCAGTCGCTCAGTCGTGTCTGACTCTTTGCGACCCCATGAATCACAGCACACCAGGCCTCCTTGTCCATCACCAACTCCCGGAGTTTACTCAAACTCATGTCCATCGAGTCAATGATGCCATCCAGCCATCTCATCCTCTGTCGTCCCCTTCTCCTCCTGCCCCCAATCCCTCCCAGCATCAGGGTGTTTTCCAATGAGTCAACTCTTCGCATGAGGTGGCCAAAGTACTGGAGCTTAAGCTTTAGCATCAGTCCTTCCAATGAGCATCCTGGCTGACAAATGAAAGCCAGTGGCGATGAAGTCATTCAGGGCAGCTGTCTGTATTTATGGGATATACTGGCCATCATCCTCCCGGCTCTGTGCTCCTGCTTTTATCCATTTTTGTCTTTGGAAAGTCTTTGGGCTCCTTTAGGGTGTCTGGTCGCAACCCCTCAGTTCCTAGCTCACTGCCGCTTCCTGGCTTTCCTGTTGCCCACATATTAAAGCAGAAAGTGGGGGAACACAGTCATTGGCCGGAGCGATCCTCCTCTCTACTTTCACACTCTTCCACCCCACCAACCTCCCCAAACGCTTCATCAGGGGAGGATTCTGATAGACATCCCAGCCAGTAAAATGCTCACACAGACTGAGGGAAACGGAACACTGAAAATAACTTTCCATGAATGATGAAGTAGATTTCACAAAGTTAAATACTGATAGAATGGGAAGGGACAGGGCTAGCAGATTTCATTACCCTTCAATAATTTCAGGAGTCCTCCACCCGTGGGGTGATTCCTCCCTCATCAGGGGATATTTGACAATGTTTGGAGACTTTTATGATCGTCACAACTGCATTGGGTGGAGGCAGAGGGTTGCTCCCCACGCTGACAGATAGAGGCCAGGGATGCCCCCAACAGCCTTCAATGCGCAAAACTCATCAGGACTAAAATGCCAGTTGTATCTGGATGAGAAACCTTGACTTACCCTAAGCGTGAGAAAGTCATTCATTTAGGTACTGTTTACCTAGGAAGAGAAAGATATGTTTTCCTTAGCTAGACAAAAGGATGCAATTATATTGGAAGCATATTTTTATTCTTGAATCCTCCCTTTACTCACTTTCTAAGAAACGATCTCTACCAGGGATCAACAAACACTGTGTGTGCACAGTAGTGAGTGCATTTGGCTTGGTGGAGGACAAGAGATGAAATTGAAGATACTTGCACAGCAAGTGTCAGACTTTATTTTTCTGGGCTCCAAAATCACTGCAGATGGTGATTGCAGCCAGGAAATTAAAAGGTGCTTACTCCTTGGAAGGAAAGTTATGACCAACCTAGACAGCATATTCAAAAGCAGAAACATTACTTTGCCAACAAAGGTCTGTTTAGTCAAGGCTAAGGCTTTTCCAGTGGTCATGTATGGATGTGAGAGTTGGACTATAAAGAAAGGTGAGTGCCGAAGGATGCTTTTCAACTGTGGTGTTGGAGAAGACTCTTGAGAGTCCCTTGAACTGCAAGGAGATCCAACCAGTCCATCCTAAAGGAAATCAGTCCTGAATACTCCTTGGAAGGACTGATGTTGAAGCTGAAACTCCCATACTTTGGCTACCTCATGCGAAGAGCTGACTCATTTGAAAAGACCCTGATGCTGGGAAAGACTGAAGGCAGGAGGAGAAGCGGACGACAGAGGATGAGATGGTTGGATGGCCTCACTGACTCAACGGACATGAGTTTGAGTAAACTCCAGGAGCTGGTGATGGACAGGGAGGCCTGACGTGCTGCGGTCCTTGGCGTCACAAAGAGTCGGACACAACTGAGCGACTGAATTGACTGACACGGCAAGAGAGAACCTCCCCATTGCTCCCCACCAGGGAGGCTTGACAGTGGTGGCCTTGGGTAGAGGGTAAGCTTAGCCATTCCCTACAGGAATAACCCACCTCCAGAGGGGTGATATGTGGGGCAGGTGACTCCTGGACCAAGATGGTGCTGCTGGATGGTAACAGCAAAGACCATAATATTCAGATGGCAGCATGTGCTTGTCCTGGGTGATCCTGAGGCTCAGTTGCTAATGGGGAGGCAGGTGCCAGGGCTGGAGCAGGGGCCCCAAGGCAGATGCCTGAAGTTTAGTGTCAGCCTACACTGCTGGCTGCCAGAGGGGTACAGAAATGGGAGAATTTGGCTTGTGGTCTATAGTTGGTGAACGCTTTACCTGTATCACTGTGGGCCTTCTACCTCACCACCTTCATTTTTCTCTGAAAGGATTATTTAATCTCCATCGGAAGGAAATTTCTAGAGGTTTTGAAAATTTTTAGCAACAGCAGAGTTTTTAATTCATTGGGTTTCATTTAATTGGATAAATTCCTTAAAGGAAAAGCTTCAAGAAACCCTGTTTGGAATTAGAACCCAAATGGTCTGATTGTAGAGCGCAGAGCACTCCCTGCAGCCCTCTCCCACTTCCAGGAGAGAGGTGGTGTTCAACAACACAATTTTTTCCTCCTTTTCTTCTTTCAGCTTCAGTTGTACAAAATCAGTTTACTGTTTGTTTTATGACACATTCTCAACATTGCCATGCATGAATAATTTGTTACTTTAAATAATGTAATAACACCCTCAAATGCCACTCAAAACATGAATTAAGACTTTGGCAATAATCTAAGTCTAAAATTACAGTCCATCTATTTATTTCTTTTCCCTTGCTTCCCAGAAGTTACCGACATTATACTTTTCTTTTTATATACACTTACTGCTATGATATTTGTTCCTAAAAAGTATATATTTCTATTTTAGATTATTTTCACTTCAAAAATGGTATATGTAAACTTTCGGGATACATTATTGCTAAGATCTACAAGGGTCCATCTAGTCAAGGCTATGGTTTTCCAGTAGTCATGCATGGATGGAGAGTTGGACTATAAAGAAAGCTGAGCACCAAAAAACTGATGCTTTCAAACTGTGATGCTGGAGAAGACTCTTGAGTGTCCCTTGGACTGCAAGGAGATGCAACCAGTCCATCCTAAAGGAGATCAGTCCTGGGTGTTCATTGGAGGGACTGATGCTAAAGCTGAAGCTCCAGTACTCTGGCCACCTGATGCAAACAGCTGATTCATTGGAAAAGTCCCTGATTCTGGGAAAGATTGAAGGCAGAAGGAGAAGGGGATGACAGAGGATGAGGTGGTTCGATGGCATCACCGACTTGATGGACATGGGTTTGGGTGAACTCTGGGAGTTGGTGATGGGCAGGGAGGCCTGGCGTGCTGCAGTTCATGGGGTCACAAAGAATTTGGACACAATTTGGTGACTGAACAAAAACAAAAGCACACACAAAAAAAGAAAGGAAATGTTAATATCTTGGAGAATGGAAAGTGAAGGTCTGGAGGATAGATGTTTTTCTACCCTTTTCTTTACATGGGTTTTTCTTCCTTATGATAAAGTCCTTCTTAATTATTTAAACTTTAACCTGGCCTAAAGTTGAGAACAATGGATACTTTAACTTTTAAATTCCTATTTCTAAAGTTATAGCTTTCTATCTATTTATAAATAAAGGTCTCTCATATCTGAGTTTGGTCTTCATTATGTTGATGGAATATTTGATTGTGAAAGAGTCTGTAGACCCTCTCTCCTCTCCCCTCATCATTCCTGACCTGCACTATGATTTAGGATTACAGCAGAGAACTCTACACTGATTTGCAAAGAAAGTAATTGGAATTAGAGGAATCTCTCTCTTTTTTTCTCTAATTGAAGTATAGTTGATTTACACTGTACTAATTTCACATGTACAGCAAAGTGATTCGGATATACGTCTATGTATGCTCTTTTTCTGACTGATGCTGAAGCTGAAGCTCCAATACTTTGGCCACCTGATGCCAAGAGCTGACTCATTAGAAAAGACCCTGATGCTGGGAAAGATTGAAGGCAGGAGGAGAAGGGGACGACAGAGGATGAGATAGTTGGATGGTATCACCAACTCAATGGACATGGGTGTGAGCAGACTCCGGGAGTTGGTGATGGACAGGGAGGCCTGGTGTGCTGCGGTCCATGGGGTTGCAAAGAGTGACCAAATGAGTGACTGAACAACAGCAACAGCAAATACCCCCTTTCAGTGTATTTTCTATTATAGTTTATTATAAGGTATTGAATAGTTCCCTATGCACTACAGTGGGTCCTTGTTGTTTGCCTATATTATATATATAGTAACTTATTATTTTATATATAGGAAGTCCTGTTAATTCCAAACTCCTGATTTATTCCTCTCCCCAAGAGGACAATCTTTTGAGAGCTCTAAAAGAAGGTGATGTCCCAGGACCCAGAAAATGAGGGAAAGAGAATGGAGAAGAGAGAGAAATCTTCAGGGAAAGGGGTCAGAGTGAAACAGATGGGCAGTAAGATATTTCTGTGGCGTGTATGACTGGTCACTGGACATGAAACACACCACATTGTTGGGCCCCTGGAGGCACGAATCTGGAGAGACTTAGACCAAGAGGAACATCAAGGCTCCGGGGATTGCTTCGACTCTGCTATCCCTGGGATGCCTAGGACTAGAGCTCTTTTGTTTATTCAGGAAAGGAAAATATTATTCAGGATGACTAGAGTTCTTGAAGACATTCATGTGGGAGATATTTGGATTACATTTAGAATTGCAATAAGTATTTGTGATGGCATATAATGAATTGAGTATTGTTCAGAATACTACATAAATCTAGGGTAGTCTTGAGATGCGGGAATCTATAGGTGTAATGATATGAGCATCACACAAATTACCTTCTGTTCCAAAAATGCATTTTTTGCTTTCAATATTTTAGAAATACATTCTGAAGTGTTAAATAGAATTGAGAGGAGGCGACCAGAAAGGACTAATTTAATCCAATGACAAGTACAATGGAAAATATATTCTTAAGAGTACTCATTTTTTTGGATACTGGAAACTCCACATCCAGACAAAAGAGAGACATTCATTGAACTTTTATGTTTGTTTCAATTAGAATAAGTTTGGCTGCATGTGTCTAAAGTCCTCAAATAGCAAGGGCTGAATTAACACAGAGATTGGTTTTCCTCTCACAGAGATAAGCAGCCACAGGCTGGTATGGTACCACAATTAACTGTTCATCAGAAACCCAGTTTCTTTATACCCACTTTTTTTCATTATTCCCAAAATATTTCTCCTACTTCATGACTCAGGATGGCTCCTAAGATCCAGCTGGTATGTTCTCATTTCAGAATGTATGACGAAAAAAATGGGAAAGGGGCTTTTCTCTTTAAGAATATGCCTAGAATGCGTGCCTTTCACTTTCGTTTATATGCAGCCTAATAAAATGTAGGCTAGGGAAATGTTGCTTTACTCAGGGGAATCACGTGCCCCACCTTAAAAATCAGAGATTGGATGAAAATGTATAGTCTCTTGGCGTATGTCTCATATGGTTTTAACTCCGAGGCTTTATTACCTAATGGAAATAACATTGACAAGGAACAACCAAATGGAGAGCAAAATGGACAGATCTTTAGAACCTGGCCAGCATCCAGTGAACGGCTTTAGAATAGTAGCCAAACAGATGCTAGTTGTTGCTACGTTTTAGGTAGGACTTCACCAGTCCTTGACATTTAAAGCTATATCACCCTGGGGACAAAATGTTCCTCATTGAAAGGAGGGAGAGGAAGAGAGAGAGAGGGAGACAGAGAGAGAAGGGGAGGGAGGAAAGAAAAGGGAATGAGAAAGAGAGAGAGGAGACATATTTAAAGAACAAGACACATTTCTTTCATTAAAATATTGATTTTTCATTTTAAGTTGGAGCCAAGTATCAATATAGGTAAAATTGGTAGTTCCCAGAACTGATGAGAATTCACTGAGCTTAACAAAACGAATTCATGGCGTGATCTTACTGCAACATATTTAGAGAGAAAAGAGAGTATTGATCAACTCACTTTAGGGCACCGTCTATAAGTGACTATAGCTTGTAACCACCTTAATGCCAACAGTTTATGTCTGCTATATTTTGTTCATTGTAAGGGAATTCAAACTTTCCTGGTTTTGAGAAATGGTCTAATATTAGGGCTGTCAAAAGGGTATATTTTAATATGTAATGTATGAATTCTGGGTTGTTGTCTTGCTTAGTTGCTAAATCATAGCTTAGTCTTATATAAGAAAAGTACAGCATCCTCTCCTCCGTTATACTCTTAAGTACACTTTTAAGCACAGAGTGAAAGAGAATGTTGTTATAAAAATCATCTCATTGTTATACCCTTGGTACCACAGGGTAAAATCCAACCTTCCTAAAAGTAGAATGAGTCCTAGGATATCTTCACCATTTTTCCTCCTTCAGCTTACTTTTAACAATGGTGTTCTTGTTCAGTCACTATGTCGTGTCTGACTCTATGTGACCTCACGGACTGCAGCACCTTAGGCTCCTCTGTCCTCCACGATCTCACGGAATTTGCTCAGAGTCATGAACGTTGAGTCGGTGATGCTATCTAATCACCATATCCTCTGCCACCGCCTTCTCCTTTTACCTTCATTCTTTCCCAGCATCAGGGTCTTTTCCAATGAGTTGCCTCTTCTCATCAGGTAGCCAAAGTACTGAAGGTTCAATTTACAACATCAGTCCTTCCAATGAGTATTCAGGACTGATCTCCTTTAGGATGGACTGGTTTAAACTCTTTTCAGTCCAAGAGACTCTGAAGAGTCTTCTCTAGCACCACATTTTGAAACTACCCGTTCGTCACTTTTGCTGCATCTTTTCGTCCCAAGTCCTCTCACATCCATACATGACTACTGGAAGAACCATGATCTCATTGACTGAATATGGACCTTTTATGTCTGCTATTTTAAACACTGTGAACTACATGTGTTCTGGTCATAGCTTGTCTTCCAAGTAGTATAGTGTGCATTTTGTAATTTCATGGCTGCAGTCAGCCATTCTGACAGTGATAATGAGTTGTTGAGCATGTGTTTGTTAGCCAAGAGAAATGTCTAAAATCTTCCTCACTTCCTATTATTTCTATTCCCTTTCTATGTGCGCTAATTAGATCCCCATTCATGACATGTCTGTTTTGATGCTGTGATCTTAGTTTTTTTTTTTTTAATGTTGAATTTCAAGCCAGCTTTTTCATTCTCCTCTTTCACCCTCATCAACAGGCTCTTTAGTTCCTCTTCACTTTCAGCCATTAGAGTGGGATCATCTGCATATCTGAAATTGTTGGTATTTCTCCCAGCAATCTTGATTCTGGCTTATGATTCATCCAGCCTGGCATTTTGCATGAAAGTGAAAGTGAAGTCACTCAGTTGTGTCCAACTCTTTGCAATCCCATGGATTGTAGCCTAGCAGGCTCCTCCCTCCATGGGATTCTCCAGGCAAGAGTACTGGAGTGGGTTGCCATTTCCTTCTCCAGGGGATCTTCCTGACCCAGGGATCGAACCTGGGTCTCCCGCATTCCAGGCAGACGCTTTAACCTCTTAGCCACCAGGGAGCCATCCAAGGGTATATTTTAATATGTAATATATGAATTCTGGGTTGTTTAGCAAGGCATTTTGCATGATGTTAAATAAATTAAATGATGCATATAACTTAAACAAGCAGGGTGACAATATACAGCCTTGTTGTCCTCCTTTCCCAATTTTGAACCAGTCAATTTTCCAGTGTCTGGATCTAACTGTTGCTTTGTGACCCAGATACAGGTTTCTCAGGAGACAGGTAAGGTGGTCTGGTACTCCCATATCCTTAAGAATTCTCCTTAGTCGCCTGTGATCCAGAGTCAAAGGCTTTCGTGAAGTCCATGAAGGAGAAGCAGATGTTTTCCTGGAACTCTGTTGCTTTCTCCATGATCCAGTGAATGCTGGCAATTTGATCTCTGATTCCTCTTCGAAACCTCTAGAGCTTCTGGAATTTCTCAATTCACTGCTGAAGCAGTGCAGAGCAGCAGCACTGCTGAAGTGCCGCTGAAGCCTGGCTTGAAGGATTTTGAACATAACCTTGCTAGCATGTGAAATGAGTGCAACTGTGTGGTAGTTTGAACATTCCTTGGCATTTCCCTTCTTTGGAATTGGAATAAAAATGGACTTTTTCAGTCCTATGGCCACTGCCGAGTTTTTCAAATTTGCTGGCATATTGAGTACAGCATTTTAACACCATCATCTTTTAAGATTGGAAATAACTCAGCTGGAATTCCATCACCTTCACTAGCTTTATTCATAGCAATGCTTCCTAAGGCCCACTTGACTTCATGTTCCAGGATGTCTGGCTCTATTTGAGTGACCACACCATGATGGTTATCCAGGACATTCAGACATTTTTTTTGTACAGTTATTATGTGTATTCTTGGCAACTCTTCTTAATCCCTTCTGTTAGGTCCCTACCATTTATGTCTTGATCATGGTCCACTGGAGGAGGAAATGGAAATCCACTCTAGCATTCTTGCCTAAAGAATCCCATGGACAGTACTAAAAGACTAAACGATATTACACTGCAAGATGAACCCCCAGGTCAGAAGGTGTTCAATATGATACTGGGGAACAGCAGAGGGCAATTACTCATAGCTCCAGAAAGAATGGAGTGGGTGGGCCAAAGCAGAAATGGCACTTAGTTGTGGATGTGTCTCGTGGTAAAAGGAAAATTTCATGCTGTAAAGAACAATATTGCATAGGAACCTGGAATGTTAGGTCCATGTGCACGTGTGCATGTTCAGTCGCTCAGTCGTGTCTAAGTCTTTGCAACCCTATGGACTGTAGCCTGCCAGGCTCCTCCATGAGATTCTCCAAGTAAGAATACTGGAGTGGGTTGCCATTTCCTCCTCCAAGGGTTCTTCCCAACCCAGGGATTAAACCTGAATCTCCTGTGTTCCCTGTACTGGCAGGTGGATTCTTTACCGCTGAGTCACCTGGGAAGGCCCTGTTAGGTCCATGAATCAAGGTAAATTGGATGTGGTCAACCATGAGATGGCAAGAGTGAAAATCTACATCTTAGGCATCAGTGAACTAAAATGGATGGGAATGCTTGAATTTAATTCAGATGACCAATTGTATCTACTACTGTGGGCAAGAATGCCTTAGAGGAAATCGAGTAGCCCTCATAGTCAACAAAAGTCTGAAATCTAGTACTTGGGTGCAACCAAAAAACACACAGAATGATTTTGATTTGTTTCCAAAGAAAACGATTCTACATCACAGTAATCCAAGTCTATGTCCCAACCACTGATGCCCAAAAAGCTGAAGTTGACAATTTCTATGAAGACCTACAAGACCTTCTAGAACTAACACCAAAAAGAAGATATCCTTTTCATCAAAGGGGATTAGAATGCAAAAGTAGAAAGTCAAGAGTTACCTGGAGTAACAGGCAAGTTTGGCCTTGGAGTACAAAATGAAGCAGGGCAAAGACTAACAGAACTTTATCAAGGGAACATGCTGGTCATAGCAAACACCTTTCTCCTACAACGCAAGAGATGACTCTATCCCCAAATCAGATTAATTATGTTCTTTGCAGCCAAAGATGGAGAAGTTGTATACAATCAGCAAAAACAAGACCTGGAGCTGACTATGGTTCAGATCATCAGCTCCTTATTGCAAAATTCAAGCTTAAGCTGAAGAAAGTGGAGAAAACCACTAGGCCATTCAAGTATGACCTAAATCAAATTCCTTATGATTATACAGTGGAAGTGAGAAGTAGATTCAAATGGTCAGACCTGGTAGACAGAGTGCCTGAAGAACTATATTAAGGAGGTTTCTAACATTGCACAGGGGCAGTGACCAAAGTCATCCCAATGAAAAAGAAATGCAAAAAGGCAAGATGGGTGTCTGAGGAGGCTTTACAAATAGCTGAGGAAAGGAGAGAAGGGAAAGTCAAGAGGGGAAGGGAAATATATACCCAACTACCTGCAGAATTCCAGAGAACAGCTAGGAGAGATAAGGAGGCCTTCTTAGATGAACAATGTACAGACATAGGAAAAAACAATAGAATGTGAAAGACCAGAGATCTCGTTAAGAAAACTGGAGATATCAAGAGAATGTTTCCTGAAGAATGGGAGCAATAAAGGAGCTTTTATTGTTTTGAAGCACAATTCATGAAAAAATTGCCTGTAGCTACAACAGTGTCTAAAAAGCATTCATGCTTTAATTGCTTCACATATAACAGTTAGTAATTACTGAGCTGACACACTTCATTTATCTAAATTTACCCACCTATAATGAAAGCTACCTACATAATTTTCTAGTATGAATGACAAACACACAGTTATAGCATCAGTCTACTTATTTTGGAGTGGCTCTCAAAGAAATCTACATCTAGGTTATATGTATCTTGAAACATCAGGCCATAAAGTGGTTCTTATATCTATTTGGAGTTATTGAAGATTAGAAAAAAATAGAATTTGCCTTATTGTGTTAATTTCTGCAGGAAAGAATTAGCAGAAAATCCATAATAATGGTTGTACGTGGACCTTATCTCAGGTTATACTGGTTTCTGTTCAGTTGATTTTGCAGAACTGTGAAATGTTAGATTCAGATAATAAATTCCAGGTTTCCAAATGCTTACAAGAGGAGTGCAATATATTCTAGAGCTCTTTTTCCTTATAAAGAGCTTTTTTTCTTTTTAAAGCTCTTTTTCTTTGTCCAAAATTCTAGAGCTCTTTTAAATGCTGTTGTGGAGAACAGCATTTAAACGAATTGGCTAACAATTGACCCAGGTTTGAAGGATACCAATAGTGATCTTTTATAATACATTCAAAGAATTTTCATTAGTAGGCCAAGTGCCAAATGTATGCTGAAGATACCAGTACTATAGGAAGTGAGTGCTTTTGTGTGGCTAGAAAGACTGAAGAGCAAGAGACCTTCTTTGCAGGATCACAGTGGATGGATGACTCAGATACAGATGACTCAATACAGATGAATGAAGAAGACAGAGAACAACTTTCCTAAGGATCCAATGAGATAGTGAGAGCTTGAAGGTAGAAATGAGCAAAACTCATTTGTCCTGATATCTGGAAAAAGTAGAACATTCATCCTAGGGGATGGTAAAAATGGGACTGACTGATTTGGTCAGAAAGTCATAGATCCTGAATATGATCCATTAAGCTATGGATAAAATTCCAAATGTTTGATCCAGAAAAGATATAATAAATGCAGTGTTTGGGATGATTAAGCTTCAAGTGTTGAGGGCTTGGTGACAGGAGGTACCAGCAGCCTGTAAGGTTATGGTGGCATCCACATTTGCAGAAGGTAAGATCACCTGGGCTTATTGTTAAATCTATAGTTCCTAGAACAGTGTCTGGCACAGAGTAGGAACTCAATAAATATTCACTAAATTGAATTGAATTTTTACCAGTCTGGAGTCTGCCCTAATATGAGTATTATTTGTTCATGATTTATGAGTGATTTTCATCACAGATACTGCGTTTCAATAGGAATGTCTAGAGGGCCACTAAATCTTTCAAGATTCAAGTGAAGGTCTGGAAGACCCTCTGGAGAAGGAAATGGCAATCCACTCCAGTACTACTGCCTGGAAAATCCCATGGTCAGAGGAGCCTGGTAGGCTACAGTCCATGGGGTTGCAAAGAGTCGGACATGACTGAGCAACTTCACTTTCCAAACCAGACAAAGAAAAGCAAACATTATATGATTTGGCTTATATGTAAAATCCTAAAAAATGACAGAAATGAATCCACAGACACAGGAAAAAAAAAGAACTTACCAAAGGAGAGAGGCAGGGGAGGGGTACAATAGGAGTTTGAGGTTAACATTTACATGCCATTATATAGAAAATAATTAACCAGCAAGGACATACTTTACAGCAGGGGGAACTGTACTCAATATCTGAAAAATTATATATATATATACATATGCGTGCATATGGTTTACTATACACCTGAAACTAATACAACCTTGCAAATCAACTATACTTCAATAAAAAATAAAGTCATTTAAGCATAAGAGAGATCCCAGTGAAAATAGTTGTAGTGGCAGAACTGATTCATCCATCATGTATTCCTTTATTCATTAACAAATACTGAGCATCTACGATGTGATTAGAACTCTTTGGGTTGCCGGGAGCAGAGAGGTGAATGAGACAGGCAAGGTCTCCCAGCTCCCAGTACAGCACTTTGCAGCGTTCAATACACTGTTGTGATTTTTGGGGGTGGGGACGTACACGCCATGTGGGCTCTTAGTTCCCTGACCAAGGATCAGACCAACACCTTCTGAATTGGAAGCACAGACTCGTAACCACTGAATCGCCAAGGAGGTCCTGTTCTAGTGAATTGTTGAACCTGAGGGGGCTGTGGGAACCTCTGGATTTATAGTCTGTCAACCAGAAATATGGGTGACCTGGAGATTCTGAAACGGTGGCTGTTGTCTGAAGGAGGGTACTCTTGTGGAGGATGGAGCCCTCCGTGTATGGTGTCTGTACCAACTCCAGGTAGTCAGTGTTAGGAAAGAATTGAACAGAGGCACACCCAACTGGGGATGGAAACAATCTACAAATGATGTTGGATGTTCCTAAGTGTTGGCTTAGTTTCATTTTAAGACAGCTTCCGAATGGTGAAGAGAATGTGAATAATTTGGTAAAGTTGATGATTCTCTCTCAAATTATGTCATGAAAAGGGCTACCTAGTACATCTTCATTCACGACCCTCCCTTTGGAGGTGGCTTTAAGGAGAGGACGGAGTGTCAGTCAGATTGGAGATATAAGGACAGTCAGAAAAGGGAGAGTAAGGAGGGGTCAGAGGGCTGCTAAGGCTGGATCAGCCTTCCTGCATGCTCACTACTTTTAGCCATTTCCCCTAATGGGCCACTCAGTAGGAGTGGGCATCCTGTTCAACTGAAGTGGTAAGGAGGATATAATCTTTGCTGACACTATTGTTACTAATAACGTTCATGTTTCTCACATATAAGCTTCCCAATGTCTTTTGTTTAGTTATATTCGTATTTTCTATTGATGTATATTTGACTTACAATGTTCTGTTAATTACTGCCGTATAGATAGAGCCAAGAGATTCAGTTTATATGCATATGTATGTTTTAAAAAATATCTTTTTAATATTCTTTTCCATTATGGCCTGTCCTAGAATATTGAATATGGTTGTGCTATACAGTAGGACTTTGCTGTTGGTCCATTCTGTATGTAATAGCTGACAACTGCTAGTCCCAAACTCCCCATCCAGCCCTCTCCCACGTCTTCCCCTTGGCAACCGGCAGTCTGTCCTCCATGTCTGTGAGTCTGTCCCTGCCTCGTAGGCAGGTTCAGGTGTGCCATAGTTTAGATTTCGTGTATGAGTGATATCAGATGGTATTAGGCTTTCTCTTCCTGACTTACTTCACTTAGAATGATCATCTCCAGTTGCATTCTCCAAGTCTGTTGTATGTTGTGGCATGATTCCTCCGATTGCATTCCAAAGGTAGATTATTATTTTCTTCCCTTTTACAAATGAAAACATTGATATCTGGAGAGGTGAAGAGAGCTGCCTATGATTTTAAAGGCTAGAAAGACACAGACAAATAAAGCTTTGGTCCTTTAACAAGACATCCAGGTATCCTCTGCTGGACCAACACTTGTCTTTAAATTTCACGGCCATCATTTGCTTAGTTTGTTTTGCTTTTCCCACCCCAATTTACTTGAATCATAACAAAACTCTAAGACTTTATTCAACAGACCTATGAATGAGTCCTGAAGGTGATACGATTTATAACTCCACCTTGGGAGCAGTGCCCTGTTTCTCCTCATCCCTTCGAGTCCACCCCAGAAGGGCTTGAAATAATAGGAAGCCTGTGACTTGAACATCCAGGGAACAAGCAATGAAACAGGATTTTTTCAACCCCAGAAGGCATTTTATCAGATATATGTACCGAAATACAATGTCTCTAGTCTGTAAATAGGGATTCTTTGAGCACTGGCATAATTAAGTCTCTTTTAAAAGAATGATTCCTCTAGAAAGCATTTTTTTTTAACCCTGTAAAATGTCCTTCAGTGAACATCTAACGGAATATCAGTGTACTGAACTTATGAATTTGTATGAGGTATTTTGAAACTGAGTGAGATTTTGCCAAGTGTCAGGGCCTCTGTAGACTCACGTTGGCCATGATCATGGTTGACTTCTCTTTGTTAGAAGATGGAAGACACTTGTAATGTCCTCAGCTATTTCGATTAAAAGTCACAACAATTTCCCTTTGAATAACATCACTTTAAAAATATCTTGATGGTGGATTTTTCTTATCTTTAAAGCTCTTTGCTGCTGACATGAGGAACTTGGAAATGGTTTCCTTACAGCAGAAATTTACTTAACATTAAACATACTGAGTAAAGCAAATTTACTACTTTTCTTTAGAAATAAACACAGAAGCAAATGGAATGTGCTAATGTGCTCCCAATTAGCACATTCATTAAGGACTATTTTGAACGCAGTAATGAACTTTTTGCTTCTGATTGAAGACAGAATTCACAATGATAAATTAGTGAGTATCTCTGCTGCAAGTTACCAAATTATAGGGCTGAGTGAATACTACTAATAAGATCACTCACCACCCACATGAAAATGAGAAATATGAATCTAAGAAACCTGAAAAATATCCTTCACACAAGAGAAGATCTTTCTTTGGGGAAATAGTAGGTAAAATTTCATTTTGAACATTAGTGGGTTTTGTCTGGTGGACTTGTCTGCCCAGTAGTTTGGGTATGAGGCATTAGCTTGCCTGTATTCGGACGAGGATGGCTTATATTAAACCTAAAGTAAAATGAGGAAATCTCTTCTTTCTGGTTTACAGGTGCTATTCAGTGTTGTAGGAATGACTAAGCTTTTGGCACGTTCATCGTGTAAATGTAAGCTGGTTGGAAGAAACAACTTCAATGGAGATCTCAATAGCAGAGGAAGACCAGCTGCTGCTACACATGACCTTCAAATCTGCTGCCGGTGGAAGGGATGGAGGGAACTGAAGTAGGTGATGAGGACGTTGAGAGCGGTGGTGACGATGAGGACAGTTACCTCCAATTCCTTTCACTTGTTGAGTTCTTGCTCAATCTAACAATGTAAATTACCTTGCATAAATTTACAGTGTGAGAAAAGTAACACTCTTGTTTCTACAGAGGAGGAAATGGAATGTATCAGATTATTTTTATAGCATTCAGTGCTCTCGTCTTCATTTAGATCCTCTCTCTCCCTTCCACAACCCTGGAAGGCCTCTCCTCTCCATCCTTCTGTGTCCTTTTGTGTGGCTACTTCACTGCCGTAACTGTCCACTCTCCAACTTAGTTTGCCAACTTTACTTTAGTTCAGTAGTTTTGCAAAATACTACAGTTGCATATTCCCTCCTCTCACTAAAAGTTCTTCAAAGTTAGAGAATGCCTTATGCTGCTTTTGAACAATCCCAAGACTCTCTAGAACAGTGCCCTTCTTAGACTAGAAATCCAATAATCACTGTTGGTAGGGAGATAAGAATCTACCATGTCTTCAATACTTCTGAAAAATGAGATTCCTTGGTTTCCCTTGGTAACACATCCCAAGGCCTATCAGCATCAGGAAATTTGCCCTTGGTTGTTATGTGAATACCTCCTGCCATTTCCCCTCTTCACTGACTCTTTCAAACATTCTCTGTGTGATGGCCCTTCATACACAAAAGTTTGTTTCATGTCTTCCTTCAACTGCTCCTCAAGACAAAACAAGGGGTCTTCAAATGATCATAGATTAAAAAAAAGAAAGTTTTCCCTTTAATTATGTTCAAAAGAATTTACATCAGAGAAAGCATAAGAAACTAAAGAAGGTAAACTAAGCTATTTTTCTAGTTTTTTTTTTCTTTTTATTTGTTCTTATAGAAAAAGGATGGCAGCTTAGATCCTCTAAAATGGTTGAAATGATAACTTTTGACAGTTGTGACTTGGTTGCAAGGCTTTATGAGCTTGGGTTTGCTAAAAGTTACACGCATAGTTCTTCCTTTCCTTTTTTTCTGTAGAAATTTAGGTGATAGTTTTGTTTTTTTTTTTTTCTAACAAATTTTTTAATTAAAAGTCTGTGAGAATTTTTCTCTTTTTGATTAAAGAGGAAGAGGGTGGGTAAGTCAGTAAGGTGCCAAACCATTTATAGTCAGAAATATTGATCTTTTTAGTCTGTTTGTTTATAGGTGCATTTTCCCCCTAAGAATATAGAATTTATGCTTGTAAAGCTGGGTTTTTTTCATGGCAGTAGACTAAGGTATTGGTGCTTTTAATAGATATGTTTCAGGATTTTCCCTGAACAGACCCAGCCCCTAATCCCTGTTTTAAGTGTTCCCTTTAGTGTCATATTGCAAAATTAATCTTTCCATTTGCTTCACTCCACAACGTTTAATACTGCTTGACTTCGCATAAAGCACCATGACATGAGCTTTAAATAAAAGCCGGCTAGGGCTCAGTTGTGTGTATATTGTGTTTGGGATTAAGAAACTAAATTCGACAGGTAATGGAGTCGGATTTAGCCGCTCCATGATGCTAAACTGTGAGGTGTCATGTCAATCATCTGTCCAGGAAATATAAGCTATAAAGGAAAGTGAGATGTATTTCAGATGCCTAATCACACAAGCAAAAGGTTAGCTCCTCAAGGATGGGGAGTTTTCAGACTGCTACCTTCATCTCTCATGGGGACTCTGGGAGTTAAGGCCATCATACAAATAGGCTTATTTGCTTCAGGATTAGATAGGTTTCCTAGGAGACTGATAAAGAAATCACTGCCATAAATGGCCAGTCCCTCACATTAAATAAAGGGGAAACAAAACTTTAAAGCAGTGAGGGAATGGATGTGGGGTGTTTAGAGACTTTCCTACATATTGAATAGAAAAAAGCCATGTCAGACACACAAAAGAAGCAGATTTTGAACTATTTCTTGCTAAGTTAGTTACCCTTCACATTAAATACTTGCTCTTATCCCTGATGACCAGGAAGTTTTGAACTCCATTTTATATGCAATCAAAATAAAACTCGATCAATCTACTTTTTGGACAAATTTTATTCTGCCTCTGAGCCATCATGCTGGTTTTTCAGCTATTCTAACTGTCCTATTTTTATCGTAATTCTTTTTATTAAGGGCAGTAAGATGTAATTAATAAATAAAAAATAAAATGTCCTCTACAAATAAAGATTATGTACCCATCTATCTAGTCTGAAGGATGACACAAAGAGTGCTTAGAAGTGAATTGCTAAAGTGTATGATTACACATTTAGTCCAAAGACTCAGCTTGACGTGCAGAGCTTTTACTGTGCGGTTCCCATTAATGCTGATTGTCCAATTTAGTGCTTCATTAATGAGCCATAGACCACTTGTACATTTCTGACTTACAGAATCAACCCCATTTAAAGTTTTATCCTCCTGGAAATGTCTTCACCTGACAAGCTGATAATAAATATGTTGCATTCTTCCATCCACTTAACCCTCTGCCGTGCGAATCTTGGCTCTCGTCCATTGGCCTTCTCTTTTCTTCAATGTATGTAACATTTATAGCGATCATAATTATAAGAGGAGGCATTTAACGGCGCTTATTGCAGGCTAAATTTAGGTTTGGGCATCATTTACTGATAGCTTATGGTGTGCCAGGTGCTGTTTCCCACAATCTACGTGTATTGACTCATTTAATTTCACGTAACACTGTGATGTTGCTACTCTTACCATCCTCATTTTATTGATAGAGTAACTAAGGCAGGCTACTTAAACTTGCTTCTGGTTATAGATCTGAAGTATGGGAGCTAGAATTTAAACAGGGGAGATCTAGCTTTAGACTTTGATTTCCAAAGTTCGATCTTACAGACTAATTATATATTCATTCTCAGGAAACAGAAAGAGTTTTACAAAGAAACTGATGAATTAACCTACAATATCCAAAGCAATTGCATCATAATCAACTTTTACATAAAACTTTTGCTTTTTATTTTCTTGGTAGAACCCTGAGCAACTATACTCAAAATTATTCTGTTAGGTCTAAGGCAGCATTCTGTGTGCTTTGCCTTTTATTCAGAAAAGTGACAGCTTGCAGAGAAATACTGACCAAACTGTGAATAGAATAACTGAAACTTTTGCCATGGGAAATCATAATATTGTCATTTGAGTCAATACACTTTGAGAGTAGTTAATAAATGATGAATATGCAAATATTACTTGCAGTGGCATCAATCAAGTAAATAGAATTAGTAAAAATACATAAAAATTGGTAGGACATTTGAGAACTTGACTTTGATAAGAGAAAAAGACAGAGAACTCTTTCCTGCCTGAAACTGGAAGAAGTAATTATATCTGGAATGTGCTTTTGCCCAATGCTGCCCATCAAAATCATACTCATTCTTCAAAGTCTGTATCTTCAGAGAAGCTTTTCTGATTCCTCTAACCCTCTACAGAATTTTGGATTTAGAATTTTGGATTTCTTTGACATTGCCTCTAAGACAGCACCTTGTATGATAGATTTTTATATATTTTGCTCATATATTCTTTTGTAAATTCTCTGAGGACAGGGATTATATCGTCCCTATTTTTGTGCATGTTTATAGGCAATCAACAAATATATCCCAATTGATTGACAAGCAGTTTCAGGTGGTCCCAATAATTTTCTACCTTTGAACTGAGTCATTAGTACTTTGGAGAACCAATTTGTAAATCAAACGCATTCCACGGGTTGTACAAAGTGGATCAATCTTAAAATTATTGGAGAACATTAAAATAAAACAATAATCACATACAGACAGTTTAATAAGGAGAGTTGTTTCATTTGGCAAGGCAAGTTGAATAAACAAATTTTCAGTAAATCATCAGAAATCATCCCTTGCAAAATGCAGAATAAGAATATTTTCCTGATGAATTACAGATCCTTATAGCAACTAACCTAAAATATAATTGGTTTCACATTATCTAATACAAACTTGGAATTATAGTATATTATGAGGAATGAAGGAAAGTGACTTGATGACAATGCCGACAAAAGTCATTTTTATTAGTGGTATTTACTATAATGAAAGCTCAAAGATGCTTCCCTGGTGGGTCAGGTAAAGAATCTGCCTGCAATGCAGGAGACTCAGGAGATGCAAGTTTGATCCCCAGGCCAGGAAGATCCCCTGGAGAAGGGATGGCTACCCACTCCAGTATTCTTGCCTGGAGAACTCCTTGGACAGAAAAGCCTGGTGGGCTAGAGTCCATGGGTTCACAAAGAGTCAGACACAACTGAGTGAACAACACTTTCACTTTCACTACAATGAAAACTGGAGGGTGAGACCATGTCAGAAATACCTTTTAATTGTTTGAAAGTGAGGTCGATGTTACGTGATAGAAATCAATAGAAAGACAAACCCTGAAATCTCAAATATATTAAAAATTATACATCCTCTTTTACTAGTCAATTCTTTTTGTTTGGATTATTGCTTTAATGAAACACCTTCAGATCACCAGTTTGGCTTTCCACAACCTTTGATACTGTTTGTGGATGTCTGGATTTAATGCTTAATTGTTACATTTCCACTTTAAATTTGTATCCTATTGATCAATATTCTTTAGGTTAATATCCTGATTTATCGATAATTGTCTTGTAAGAATGGATACTGTAGATCAATTAACAAAATCTGTGCATTCTCAAGTGTACAGATAAGTGCTGAATTTTGTGAACTTGCAAAGCTAAGAATTAATTAGAGTCTTAATAGAAAGTTTTCCTCTAACCCATAGTGATGCTTGAGTCCTAGAAAGAAAGAGTTGACCAGGCGGATAGATCCCATTTCTTTACACCTCATTCTCTTAACTCACTTATGTGGCTTATTAGGTCATGTGGACACATGAGATTGTGAACTGTATACTAATGGATAAAATCAGCTGGGCCTGCTTTGCCCTATATAGCCCTGTGGTAGATTGTGTCAGTTTCCAATTATTTCCCCATCGCTTCTTTAAGAAGATTAAACCTCTCCACTCTACTGACATCAGTCTTTGCCATGTGAATTGGTCTGATCAATGAGCGCTTTAACAGCCATTGCTTAGTTCTGCGGTTGTGCTTTTCCCTCTGGCATAGAATAGCATGTGTTAGATGCGGTTGCTTCTTCATCCTGGATCCCAGAAGGGAACCATAATCTGAGTAGTTTTGTAAAACACTGAGATTTGGGAGCTCTTTGTTCCTGCATCTTAAAGTAATGAAATCTAATACTAGCACCCTTCCTGTAAAATTCATTTGACATTTATTATAATCTCAGTTGGGAAAGGAGTATGTCCAGGCTGTATGTGTTAGCCTGCTTATTTAACTTATATGCAGAGTACATCACGTGGAATGCTGGGCTGGATGAAGCAGAAGCTGGAATCAAGATTGCCGGGAGAAATATCAATAACCTCAGATAAATCAGATGACATTACTCTTATGATGAAAGTGAAAGAGGACAGTGAAAAGTTCAGTTCAGTCGCTCAGTTGTGTCCAACTCTTTGAGACCCCATGAATCGCAGCATGCCAGGCCTCCCTGTCCATCACCAACTCTTGGAGTCCACCCAAACCCATGTCTATCAAGTTGGTGATGCCATCCAACTATCTCATCCTCTGTCATCCCCTTCTCCTCCTGCCCTCAATCTTTCCCAGCATCAGGGTCTTTTCCAATGAGTCAGCTCTTTGCATGAGGTGGCCAAAGTATTGGAGCTTCAGCTTCAACACCAATCCTTTAAATGAACACCCAGGGCTGATCTCCTTTAGGATGGTCTGGTTGGATCTCCTTGCAGTCCAAGGGACTCTCAAGAGTCTCCTCCAACACCACAGTTTGAAACCATCAATTCTTCAGCGCTCAGCTTTCTTTATAGTCCAACTCTCACATCCATAAATGACCACTGTAAACAAGCTGGCTTAAAACTCAACATTCAGAAAACTGAGATCATGGCATCAGGTCTCATCACTTCATGGCAAATAGATGGGGAAACAGTGGAAACAGTGGCAGACTTTGTTTTTGGAGGCTCCAAAATCACTGCAGATGGTGACTGCAGCCATGATATTAAAAGACACTTGCTCCTTGGAAGAAAAGCTGTGACAAACCTAGACAGCATAGTAAAAAGCAGAGACATTACTTTGCCAACAAAGGTCTGTCTAATCAAAGCTGTGTTTTTTCCAGTTGTCATGTATGGATGTGAGACTTGGACTCATAAAGAAGGTTGAGTGCTGAAGAACTGATGCTTTAGAACTGTGGGGTTGGAGAAGACTCTTGAGAGTCCCCTGGACTGCAAAGAGATCAAACCAATCAATCCTAAAAGAAATAAATCCTAGATATTCATTGGAAGGACTGATGCTGAAGCTGAAGCTTCAATACTTTGGCCACCTGATGTGAAGAGTAGACTCATTAGAAAAGACCCTGATACTTGGAAACATTGAAGGTAGAAGGAGAAGGGGATAACAGAGGATGAGATGGTTGGATGGCATCAACGACTCAATGGACATGAGTCTGAGCAAGCTCTGGTAGATGGTGAAGAACAGGTAAGCCTGGTGTGCTGCATTCCGTGGGGTCATAAAGAATTGGACATGGCTGAATGACTGAACAATAAATAATCTCAAGCAATTTTCAAAAATTCTTTACATGTTCAGTAGTTGTGCTTAATTTTCAAAATGTCTCACCTGGTTCATAGAGAAGAAAAAAGGTCTTCAGGACATTCATTCTTAGATTTTTATGTATCACGATAGCTTTACTTGAATTGAGATCTTACTACATTAATTACGGCCTTATCAGCTCCCAGAGCAGGTAACAAAAGGGAGAAGGGACACAGGATGTGGTATCTCCTTTGGTGGACAAATAGGAATGCCTGCTGACTAGGGTGACTACAAATCTTATTTGAGAAGAGTTAGTGCTTTGCTAAAGCTAAGAGGAGAGGTCAAACACTGAAGCAGAGATGGGACAAATTTGTGAGTAGCCACAATGAAAGCCTTTCCTTCTGGAGAAACTCTTGTGTATTAGACTAAATGATGCTTGAGGACATGCATAAGTTGAGGACATGCATTCCAGGAAGAGCAAAGGTATACCTGACCTGGCATCTTTGTTGCTAAACCTGTGAGCACCGCTTAAAGGGGCATAAGCTCTGGCAGGTTGAGATGGAAATGTTTAAGAGTTCTACTGTCGTGCCACATGATGCAGGGAGAGCTGGCAGTCATCAAGTGGCCAGGAAAAAACACGTGCCAGCATGCTGTGAACCACATGGGCAGAGGATGAGGGAAGCCCTCCTCCATGCCAGCGAGGAGTGATGAGATGAGACGTGCCCTGTGTGATGCTTTCAGCAGACACACAGAAGCCAGCAGTGTGTGCTGCAAAGTATCCTAGGAGACTTTCACACAACGATCTTCCTGTACAAAAGCATTCCTTACCCAAGCGCTTCTACTCTTCATGGATCTCTGGGGTTCTATATTTTATATGTAATAGAACAATGGTCACTAAATGACCTTGAATTGTAATGCTTTTGGGGTTTTGCTATATTTAGCAAACATAGATCCAAATTTGAGAGTGGATTCCAAATAAGAGATCTGTTAATGGAGCGTAAAGTGTAGTCGCTCAGTCATGTCCGACTCTTTGTGACCCCCATGGACTGTAGTCTGCCAGGCTCCTCTGTCCATGGGATTTTCCAGGCAAGTGTACAGGAGTGAGCTGCCATTTCCTTCTCCACTGTTGATGGAGAGGGGATTCCAGAATTTCGGGGATTATGGCTAAAGGAGACACTTTCCCTGCTCACACGCTCTACACAAACCAACCAACCTTTAATCTTTTTATCAATAATATCTCTTACTGATAAGTTACACTTAATTTCTAGAATTCTTCAGTGAGATGGTTGATATTACTGAGATCCTACACAGCGATAAGCCAGTGTCTCTGGGAATTATACTGAAATAATGAAATTTAGACCATCTTGTGAAATCTGCTCAAACGTCATATTGCGCTGACCTTAGCTGTGATAGTACACATTTTCTTTCCTCTTCAGTCAGGAGATGGAGCCCTAGTTGGCTCTCTCTGTGTGAGAATGCTCTTTTCATAAACAGAAAGGATTCCATCCTTGGCCAAACTTCTTGTCACAATTCTTTCATAATGCCTCATTTTGGGGGGATATAGTTTTGGAAACAAGACATATGCACCAATACTCTCATGAGATTTGTGTGTGTGTGCTTTAATATATATCCAGCCAGGCCATAATAGTCACTCTCCCTTGGGCAGGTAGTTGCCAGATACCACTACCAAGTCTGGGTAAACTGTTTGAGTCCTCTTAAGACACTCTCTGAATATCATTTTGCTTTTACTCAAACCCAGCTAATTTTCACACTCTTCATTTCTATTCTTCCAAACATTTCTTTCATCAGAGAGAGATGTGTGTTTCTCTCATTGCAAGAAAACAATTCTTCAAAGACAGAACACATGCTCAATGCATCTCAACCAAAGTCTATCTCTTAAATATATCAGACAACATATGTGTTCTATGAGCCCATATTTGTGCCTTTATTTCTGATCCCTTTTAATCTGTGCCCTTATTTCTGATCTCTTTTAATTACACCATTAATATTATTTTTTTATTTTAATATTAAAACAGCCTCCTATTAAAACGGGTTTCAGCTGTTGACAGCTGGATAGCCAGTGCTTGATAAATGACTTCAGCAAAGATAGAACCAATGTGAACAATTTCTGAAGCTGTAATGAAAATTAACGTAAGTCAAGTAGAATTATTTGGAAATACCTGACAAAGGGTCACAGTTTTTTTCAATGAATGAGAGATGCGTTCCGGAAGAAGTAGAAATCTCTAAAGGTCACCCTTGCATTTGTATATTGCAGTAGGAGATGGAGAAACGCACAATATTGATGCTATTAAAATTTATATTGGTTACGTGATTTGCACAGAAAACATTGTTTTTTTGAGTTGAAAATCTCTGGGGATTAAGTCTGATGGCAGGAAGGATGTGTAACTTAGAGACAGAAATGTACACTTCCTCCCTAAGGTGGAAGGAGCGGAATAAAGAATGTTTTCTGAAGTGACTTTTGCATTCATATGCTTAGGAGGCAGGAAAAAAACAAAAAAACAAACAACCACCACTCCAATTTTTTGTCTGGTTCATTAATCATATTAGCAATGTTCAGGGGAAACACAAACAGAAATAAAGCATAATTCCAACTGGCACAGTGCAGCATGTTGGGTTTTTAGAATACAACATAAGACTCAATAAAATACACTATGATTAATTTCTAAGAAAGAAGAAGCATTAAAAGTTCTATAAAATTCAGTGTTTTAGTGCTCTGAGTTCATTTTAAAGAAAATAAAGTTGCAAAAACATATAGGGGTACAAAAAGATTTGAAATTTATAAAAGTATATTAGGTAGCTAACACTATTATCAAATTATTCAGAAATTAGAAGTCGTTACTTAAAAGAAAATATGTATTGCATTTATATAATTATGCAATTATATTATATATTATATATTATTACATAGATTGTATAATAATCTATTTTGAGTCATGGCTTGGTTATCAGCTTTATGTAGCTTACTGCTAAATCTATATCTCTAATCTGTCTTTTCTTTTAAAACTCAGGTTCATGCCCCCAACTATTACTACACAGTGTCATGACTATTTCTCTCATTTCAAAGAACAACTCTCTATATTTTTGACATTGCAAATTGACAGTCTTTTCTAATTTCCTATCACTGGAAATGACCAGGCATTCCCCTAGTTTGGTACCTTGAAGATATCTTTGACTGATGACTTGTCTTCAAGCTGAATCTCACAAATCAGTCACTGAATCTTTTCAGTTCTACCTGCAAATATTTCTTTGCTCTCTTTCTCTTTCTTCTCTAACTACTATTCTCTTTAATAGCTTCATACTATTACTGAAGCTTCTAAACTGATTTTTCTGATTCTCCTCTTTCTTGCCCTTGTCCACTTTCCCACTGTCTGCTATTAAATCTTATTAAAACATTAATGTCATAAAAAATCTCTGGATATATTGGGAGTTTGGGATTGACATGTACACATTGCTATATTTAAAATAGGTAACTAACAAGGACCTACTGTAAACAAATAATACTATAATGATGAATCATAAATAGCATTATAAGCATGCACAAAAATACATTTATTAAGCTTTCATTTATTAAGCTATTTATAGCTTTCTGACATCGTATATGGAAGACATTTGATCATGGATAATTGAACGTTTGGGGAATACTTGGGGAGAATAATGTAACATGAGTGATTAAGAGCACAGGCTTAGGAGTCAAAACTACCCAGATCTCATTTTTGGCTTTCCTTTGGAAAATCTAAACTTTAGTTTGTGCATCTATAAAATTGTTATAATAATAGTATTATTATTGGCATGTAACATATATAAGTAAAATTTATTGTAATTTGTTATTATATTTTCTTAGATAATCTATAATGTTTACAAACAAAAAAGAGTAGTTATTAAGAGATAAATGATTGGAAACAGGTCAACATATATGCTGGTCAACTTACATTTCATCCATGGCTATTACAAATGAAAAATAAATGACTGAGAGCAAAATTAGAAAATTTGAATGGAAATAATTTTTAATGATATTTTTGACTTATCAAAACACATTATAAAGGGACTATGACTTTAATAGGGATAGCCTTGTTTTTATACATTTTATTCATTCCATACAAATTAATTCATTTCAATTCAAATATATTCGTTGATTACCTAATTTGCATAAAGCATTGTAAACAGTGTCTGTCTTCAGGGAGCTTGTAATTAAGCAAATTGTGTTAAATAACAATGCTGATCAGTGTATGAGGTGAAAAGCTGGGTGCTGTGAGAGAATATATGATGAGGATCTCCATAATCTGTGGGATCTTAGATGGCTTTACAGAGGAAGCAAAATTTAGGTTGAAAATCGAGGATGAGAAGACTTTATTAGGAGATGGGAAAGAGTGATTCTGGAAGAGAGACCCATATATGCCAAGTGTCATGAGTGGGAAAGAGTTGAAATTCCTTGAAATTCCTAGGGGCTGACAGCTGTGCTGGGACAACAGGGGAAGGGGGAGGGAGACTGAGATAGGCAGGAAGGGATGGGGGCAGGCCTGGAGAGACACCACCGCGTGATCCAAACTCAGGATTCGGACTTGGTTCTCTGAGCAGCTAGAACACACTGAAGAAATTTTAAGCAGAAGAAAGATTAGACTCTCATTTCAGTTCAGTGTTTGCCAAATGAATGGATGGATGCTACGTCATCTTAGATAAGCCCATACATTTTAGTTTTTTTTATCTTTAAAATGGAGGTAAAGATGACAAATCACAAAAATCTTCCAGGGAGAAGATGGAATAATTACTGGAAATATTAGTAAACAAAAATTGAAAGAGCATGAAAGAATAAGAGATGGAGACATAAAGAGAGAGAATGAGGATGTATGCAAAGTAATTCTGTGAAACCCGACCATGACCCTCAAATATTCAAAGTCCTCACGTATAACATGTCTCCTGTCCTCTGCATTGCAGGCAGATTCTTTACCCACTGAGCCACCTGGGAAGCCCCCAATACTGTAATAGGAGAGAACAAATCTGACTCCATATTGGATCTGTTTCATTTACTTTAACCTTTGTGTGGTATTGCTTTTGCTACAAGTTAAGAAAGTTGCCTATATCCTGAAATATACAGGACAACCCATTCTCAAGGGTCTGCCCTTTAAAGGTATAACTCTTTCCTGTTCATATAAAGATGGAAAGTTGAAGAACAGAGAATAACATTTGTCTTGTTGGAGGCTTACAAGGACATCATGACTTGACGTATGTGGACAGAAGCAAGAACAAAGGATTCAGACACAAGAAGTTTGCAACAAGCAATCACTTCCCCTCCCCTTTTGATATATAAGAAGCCTGAATTCTAACTCAGATAAAATAGCTATTTGGGACACTATTCCACCATCTTCTCAGTCAGCAGGCTTTCTGGATAAAATCTCCATTCCTAGCCCCAGAAATCTGTCTCTAGATTTCTTGGCCTGTACATGTGGTGAGCAGTATGTGTTTGGACTCAGTAACAACACCATACTGCTGGACTCCTGAGATCAGGGATGAGAAAAGGAATATAAAAATTTGTGAACAATGAATAAGAAGACAGGGATCAAAGTTTACCAGTTACGGAAACTAAAAATGGGAATTTTTTTGTATTATTACTTCAACAGATTTTAGATTTCTGACTTATGTAATTTCAGTTTACAGAGTGAGAGGAAAATATGACATTTAAAGGAGAAATTATTTCTTTATTCATTTTTTTTTTTGAATGGATACCTCTTGAAACTCAAACCAGGACCTCTGTAGAATCTGCCTAGTCTGCTGAAAGGCCTATTCAGAAAAAGTTTTTTTGTAGAACATTAACTTTATGTCTAGATTTTAAATCAGAAACTCAAGACTATAAGGAAGGACAATAAAAATATATTTATTCTGGGTCTCTGACCTGCAGTAAAGACAGCACCTAATTGTTTTGGTCCGATGAGTCTCCCTGTCCAGTTATAAAAGGTCTACTGAGCAAGACCCATTCTGCTGAAAGAATTTTTGAGATGAACAGCCCAGTCAGAAGAAAGCACTAAAGCCAAAGTTTAGAATAATTAAGGATACAAACCTTGGTCTATAGAAGCAGGAAAGACCCCAAGACAACGTCAAAGGTCATGCTGATACATTGACTTGTCCTGAAAAGACTGTAATGGATTTGACTGGAATAACCCAAGATGTATTTATCGAGCACCCATTAGGTGACTGGCATTTTTCCAAACAAACCTTCCAGGTGGTGGAAGACTGGTCGTTTTCTACAGAGAGAAATTGATTTCCTACCTAAGATCAACTTTATGGGGAGCAAGCTATTCATTTTATTTATGGCTTGAACTCAGTTCCCTGCTGTAATAATTCAAATTCTGTAGGTACAGACTTCCTTCTTATTTAGATATTGACTAGAAAGGGAGCCAGCTTAGAGTTGGCCCTGCAGCTACTTGCAGGGGGTTTAGATTTATGCTAATGAATGGGGCTGAAGCTTTCAAGGATTTGCTTTCATTACTAAATCCTCAGGATAGTACTTTCCAACACTGTTGTTTGGGCTTTGAAATAAGAGTGGAAGTCTATATGCTCCATGCTGAAGGCTACTTATTAGGCTCACAACAAAACTAAATCAAGAAACAGTTAATGGAAAAGTTTGGTTTCTTAATAAGATTCTGTATCTGAGTAAACAGAAAGTCAAGCAAAAATATCCAGGAAATTCAGGAAGCAGAGTCATTGAAAGATGAACCCATGGTCATCAGATCATGGAATCAGAGGATTCAGTTTAAACTCAACTACATTGGAAACTTTGAAAATGTTCTAATTATTAGCAATTGAGTTAAATAGTCCAAGTTGCAAGATTTCAGAAAGCACAATCTCAGAAGAATTTTGATATTTTTCTGAAGTAAGAAACTTACCAGAGCCTTTACCTTAATCATTCTCGGAGCTTATATGTTCTCTTTACTGGCAGCAGGAAGCCAGAGACCTTTGTACAAATCAATTCTCAATGGGGACAGACACACTGCTGAACTACAGCAAAGTTATGGACAAATCCACTTGGAAATAAATCACAGCAGAATTCGAGAGAAACTGCCATATTGGGTACATGATTGGCATGCCACCTGAACCATCAAGTCCTTCAGAAACGTAAATACGAGTATCATTGTGGTGAAAAACAAGTACCTCTTTTTTAAGACATAAAGTTGATTTGGGACTTTTAAAAATGAATTTAGAATTATATAAACAAGATCAAAACTTTATCAGTCTGGTCATTGAATTGTTATGAAACTATTAATACTATTCTTTTTTCCTGCTTATGAAATCTCATTTACCTTAATGTTTTAATCCCTTCTCTGTGAGCTGTATGTAATAGCAACCTATTAAATTTCTTTGCATGTTTGTAAAATATGTGAGAATTTTTCAACCTCTTAAATTTTAGATCGGCTGTTAATACATTTAACTTACTCTTATTTTCTTAATGGACTCTTTTAAAGAGATGGTTATATCATGTTTTCTTCTAGCTCCATCCTTTATACATTTACACTCAATTAGAACATGGGCAACACCAAAGCTGATTCTTCTTTGTAATTCTCTATAGTACAGGAGACTCAGGTTTGATCCTTGGGTCGGAAGATCCCCTGGAGAAAGAAATGGCAACCCACTCCAGTATTCTTGCCTGGAAAATCCCATGGACAGAGGGGCCTGGTGGGCTACAGTCCATGGAGTCACAAGAGTCGGACACGACTTAGCAACTAAACCACCAATATCATTCTTGAATATTGATAACTCTCTTATCCATCTTATGGGCTGGTAGGTTATTGAATTTTATCACTGACTTTGGCTTGACCAACAAACGTCAACAATCTAGAGAAGGCAATAGAAGACCTTTTCCATTTGAATGCTGACCTTTAGATACTACATGTTTGTTCAAAGATTTCTTTAAAACCTTTTAAAATCCTAGCAGGTCCACAGAAAACCATGGCGACAGCTTACTTAATAAGTGATTATGGAGTGTCTATTACATTTACTCCTAACAGAAAGGCTGAGGACGGAGTCAACTTAAACTTTTCTTTTTTAAATATTTGATTTTGAATTTCTTTGTTAAAAGTGATGAGTGAAAGGAATGCAGTCATCTCCTCTGCCCCAAGATTTTACCACATCAGATAAGAAATGAGAGAAATATGTAGCTCCTAAGAGGGTAGTCATAGTAGCAGTATCCAACTCTTTGCGACAACATGGACCATAGACCACCAGGCTCCTCTGTCCATGGGATTCTCCAGGCAAGAATACTGGAGTGGGTAGCCATGCCCTCCTCCAGGGAATCTTCCTGACCCAGGGATTGAACCCAGGCACCCTACATTGCAGGCAAATTCTTTACCATCTGAGCCACTAAAGCAGCCCCAAATTATAAGCATACATTTTCAATTTTCATAATTTATGACTCATATAACAGTGGTCAGCAAACATTTTCTTAAAAGGCCTAGGTAATAAATATTTTAGCCTTTGTAAACCATGTGGTCTCCACCACATCTCTGCCCTGGAGCAGGAAAGCAGCCGTAGATCAAATGCCAATGATGAGCTCAGCTGTGTTCTAATAAAACTTTCTTTACAGAAACAGACATTGAGTTGGATGTGGCCTATGGTTACTCCTTTGCAGATCTCTGTGGTAGAATATCATATATCCTACTTAGAAGTGAAAAAATCAAACATTTCTCTTGAATAGTTTCTACTGGATCAGGTTTAGGAAGCATCCAGATTAACCATTAATAAGTGGTTCAAGTCTTGCTTTCAACTTCAATTTGCTTCATTTGTAAATATCTCTCTTCCTTAACCTATATGAAATGTGATAATATGTCTGCAGGACACAGAATAACAGAGTGACAAGAAAATGTATCGAAGGGTGAAAACGCTTAAGTTACTTTGCCAAGTTTGCTCAAAATGTATTAGTTCTCTGCAACATTTGGTTTTCATATTTTCATGGGAGCATTTACCATAATGTCTTATAAGTTGTGATTTAACTGTCTTCTTTGGAATATGGGCTCTTCAAGGGCAAGTTCTATGTGTGTCTGTCTGTATATCACTAGAACCTTATGCAGTGTCTTCCTTACTCACTATTCTTTAAATGAATGATTATGTAACTCACCATCTACCCTGTAAAGCTTACGATTTTTTTCTAGGAGCTGTCCAGGTATCTTCCAGGCATTTTCCATCTCTGTCTTCCTTTTCTGAGTTTTAAAATAGTTTCTGAAGTTACTGGCTGGAATTCATCCCATTTGAATAAATGTCTTAAACAGTAATTTAAAAGATGATCTAACTTGGGACAAGATAGTGAAGGACAGGGAAGCTTGGCACAGTGCAGTCCATGGGGTTGGATACGACCTAGTGACGGAACAACAGCTTGGGACGTTATGAAATGTTGACTAAGAATGACTCTTCTCATGCCAGGACAATTGAATACAATGTTCTAAATGTTTAACTTAAATAAAAATGTATATAACAAAATGCAAAAAATATATATAGCATATTTTTATGCTACAGTCTGTAGGACTGCGAAGAGGGACACATGACTGAAGCCACTTAGCCTGCATATTGAGTTCACCAGATGTAGCGACTGCTCCATCAGGAACCCCTTGGATCCTTCTGATCTCTTGATTTCCATATGCTTTAGCTTCCAGTAACTCACATCAGTAGGCGACTCTCTTTGGAGGACTGTCTTCAAAATTCTAGAGCACTTTTGCCTGCTCTTGGCAAGAGCTGAAAAGGCCTGGGAACTTTCGTCCCTCTTGAGGTGGCCCCAAGCAGATGATTAACTGGTATAGAAGTACAGAAACCCAGCAGGCTTGCCCTGAGAGGAGACAGACTCTAAGGCATAATGTACACTCCAGAGCTTCCTTTGGGATCAGATAGAGGCTGGGACTTTGCCTGAAATCATACCCTCCCTTGACTGTTGCCGACCGCTGAGCTACTTCCTCTACGCCATCACTATTTCTCCAAGGAACCTTTTCTTACACATGCAGGCAAAATCTTCATCTCAGAGACTGTTCTGGGAAACTCAAAGATATCCAGCTAAAGAAATACTTCTACTTGGTCTTCTTTGTCTTTTTTCCCTTCCTCCCCGCATCCTTTCCTTTCTCACCCCTGCCTCTCTTCCTTAGGCTGACTCTGCATCTCTCATTGATATTTTCTGGGCCACACACTCTTCGTGACCCCCGCCATTTGGGGTTGAAATGGTCTTTTAGCACCTTAGCAGCAGGAAGGGTTTTACTGCTGCTGTTTCTTTGGCAGCAAGAGTGTGGCTTCTGTGCTGAGTTCAACCCGAAAAGTGCTTCCCTACTGGGTAGAAGCCATGGATTGTATGACACTCCCTGTTTCGCTCTATTAAATATCTGCTCTGGCTGCGCAGCAGCTCTGAGTTTCAATTTTTTTTACCCCCTAAGTACACATTCTTATTTAAGTGTAACACACATGCTGAAGAGTGCGCAAATCATGGAAAACAGGGCTGAAAAATGAATGTTACAATGTAAACAGACCCATATAACTACTAGCAGGTCAAGAAATAGAACATTACTTGCATCCTAGAAGCCAGCACCTTACTCTCTCTGTCTGCATGAAGTGAAGTGAAAGTTTCTCAGTCGTGTCTGACTCTTTTTGACCCCATGGACAGAGGAGCTCACAAGGCTCCTCTGTCCATGGGATTCTCCAGGCAAGAATACTGGTGTGGGTAGCCATTCCCTTCTCCAGGGGATCTTCCTGACCCGGGGATCGAATCTGGGTCTCCTACACTGCAGACAGATTCTTTACCTGGCTGATACAAGCCCTTAAATTTAACTGCTGTTCTATAAAATTGCATCAGTAATTGTATAGTAAGGAATCCATCTTGCCTGAAGAGGGATCTGGACTCTGTTTTTCAGTACTAGGAGGTGATCTCTAGGCCCTGAATGTCCATCCCGAGAGCAGTGTCTTCATTTGCGTGGGAGCTTTGGTCACTAGAAAGTCTAACCATGTGACTTACAATGGGAGCTTTGAGAGTTGTCCCATCATATTTGATCTCTGGAGAAACTGGGGAGTAAAGGTATTAGCCCAGAACATTGGTGATGGACAGGGAAGCCTGGTGTGCTGTGATTCATGGGGTTGCAAAGAGTCGGACACAAGTGAGCGACTGAACTGAACTGAACAGGAGGGGCTAAGACTAAAGGTCAACCATACAGGCAATATACAGTCAAGTCTCAACAAAAATTCTGGACACCAGTGGTACCAGGAAGCTTTCCTTGTTGGTAATAGGTATCGTGACACACCCATTCTAGGAGAGGAAATTTCTGCGGACAAGGAAGCTTCCCACTGGGAACTCTTCCAGTTTCCTCCCTATACTTCCCTTCCTTTGATGACTATAATTCGTGCACTTTGATTACAGTAAAACTGTAATCATAAGTAGAGTGTTTCTGAATTCCATGAGTCTTGCTAGCAAATTATAGAGCCCTAGAGTAACTGGTAGAGACTCTGGTGGACACATGAGCTTCCTGGTGGCTCAGTCAGCGAAGAATCCAGCTGCAAAGTAGGAGGCCACCTGCAACACAGGAGGCACGGTTTCAAGCTCTGGGGCAGAAAGATCCCCAGGAGAAGGAAATGGCAACCCACTCCTGGATTCTTGTCTGGGAAATCCCATGGAGAGGGTAGTCTGGCGGGCTACAGTCCATAGGGTTGCAAGAGTTGGGCACAACTGAGCAACTAAACCACCTGGAATTAGCAGCCAGTGAGTCTGAAGTGAAGGGGGGGGGGCCCAGAGACTCTGCACTTGTGGCTGACCCTTGAAGTGACAGCAGTCTTGTGGGGACTCTGCCTTGTACCTGTGCAGTTTGCTAGCTTATTATATGTTTGGATTGATTTTTGAACTTCACAGAAGTGGAATCACACAACAGGTGAGTTTTTATTTTCTGTTTTTCTTTTTTTTTAAAGGACATTCTTAGTCTATGTTATATGTAGCTGTAATTTATACCATATTCTATATAGTAATTTCACTATAGGAATGCACTTTAAAATTTTCATGTCTATTTATTTTACTGGTTATAGATATTTGGATTGTTTCTAATTTGAGGTTTTTGGAAAAATATCATTATGCTGGGTATGTGTCTTTTGGCAGATGTAAAGTGCTGCACTCAATATGCCAGCAAATTTGGAAGACTCAGCAGTGGCCACAGGACTGGAAAAGGTCAGTTTTCATTCCAATCTCAAAGAATGGCAATGCCAAAGAATGCTCAAACTACTGCACAATTGCACTCATCTCACATGCTAGTAAAGGAATGCTCAAAATTCTCCAAGCCAGGCTTCAGCAATACGTGAACCGTGAACTCCCTGATGTTCAAGCTGGTTTTAGAAAAGGCAGACGAACCAGAGATCAAGTTGCCAACATCTGCTGGATCATGGAAAAAGCAAGAGAGTTCCAGAAAAACATCTATTTCTGCTTTATTGACTATGCCAAAGCCTTTGACTGTGTGGATCACAATAAACTGGAAAATCCTGAGAGAGATGGGAATACCAGATCACCTGAACTGCCCATTGAGAAATATGCATGCAGGTTAGGAAGCAACAGTTAGAACTGGACATGGAACAACAGACTGGTTCCAAATAGGAAAAGGAGTACGTCAAGGCTGTAGATTGTTACCCTGCTTATTTAACTTCTATGCAGAGTACATCATGAGAAACACTGGACTGGAAGAAACACAAGCTGGAATCAAGATTGCTGGGAGAAATCTCAATAACCTCAGATATGCAGATGACACCACCCTTATGGCAGAAAGTGAAGAGGAACTAAAAGCCTCTTGATGAAAGTGAAAGAGGAGAGTGGAAAAGTTGGCTTAAAGCTCAACATTCAGAAAACGAAGATCATGGTATCCGGTCCCATCACTTCATGGGAAATAGATGGGAAACAGTGGAAACAGTGACAGGCTTTATTTTTTGGGCTCCAAAATCACTGCATATGGTGACTGCAGCCAGGAAATTAAAAGATGCTTACTCCTTGGAAGAAAAGTTATGACCAACCTAGATAGCATATTCAAAGCAGAGACATTACTTTGCCAACAAACGTCCGTCTAGTCAAGGCTACGGTTTTTCCTGTGGTCATGTATGGATGTGAGAGTTGGACTGTGAAGAAGGCTGAGTGCCAAAGAATTGATGCTTTCGAACTGTGGTGTTGGAGAAGACTCTTGAGAGTCCCTTGGACTGCAAGGAGATCCAACCAGTCCATTCTGAAGGAGATCAGCCCTGGGATTTCTTTGGAAGGAATGATGCTAAAGCTGAAACTCCAGTACTCTGGCCACCTCATGCGAAGTGTTGACTCATTGGAAAAGACTCTGATGCTGGGAGGGATTGGGGGCAGGAAGAAGGGGACAACAGAGGATGAGATGGCTGGATGGCATCACTGACTTGATGGACGTGAGTCTGAGTGAACTCCAGGAGTTGGTGATGGACAGGGAGGCCTGGCGTGCTGCAATTCATGGGGTCGCAAAAAGTCGGACACGACTGAGCGACTGAACTGAACTGAACTGAACTGAAATACTCATTTGGGCTTCCCAGGTGGCTCAGTGTTAAAGAATTCACCTGCCAGTGCAAGAGATGTGGGTTCAATCCCTGTGTCTGGAAGAGCCCCTGGAGAAGGAAATGGAAACCCACTCCCATGGGCAGAGGAGCCTGGTGGATGACAGTCCATTGGTTTGCAAAGAATCGGACATGACTGATAACCACCACCAAACACTCATTTATCTTGCACTCCTACCAAAGAGTGTGAATGCTGAATCAGAACAGATTTGTGGTGCCAATTTTAAGCAATCCCACCCAGGATTTTCCAAATAATTTGTTTCAGTTTCCACTCCCACCAGCATATGATGAGAGTTCTGGTACCTCCATATTCTTGTCAACACTTGGCATTGGCCTCTCCTAAATTTTACATCATTTTACAGAACAGGAATACACTCAAAACTGCATGAAAGAAATGAGAACACCATCTTTTGTTCAAGTGTAACAATTCAAACAACATGTGCAAGGAGTGGCAGTGAAATGGCTTGTTGCTTGGGAAAGGTGGGCTGGCAAAGAGGGGACATTTCCTTGGAAACTCACCATGGAGAATTGAGTGATTTGCAAATACAATTTCCTTGGTGGTCTATAACTGACCAAATGTGAAGATGCCACTCAGATATATTATAGCTCACAGGAGATTGACAGGGAAGCTCTCTGGTACTGATTTTTTTTTTTTTTTTTTGCAAGTGTATAAAATTGTACACTGTAGATTCAAGCTGTAATAAATATAGAATTACATAAATAATAAGCTACATTTATAGTTGCATTATAAGACATAATTATATTGGGCAGTTTCCTGATAGCTCAGCAGGTGAAGAATCTGCCTGTAATGCGGGAGACCTGGGTTCGATCCCTGGGTTGGGAAGATCCCCTGGAGAAGGGAAAGGCTACCCACTCCAGTATTCTGGCCTAGAGAATTCCATGGACCGTATAGTCTACGGGGTCACAGAGAGTCAGACACATAAATAACCATCTACATTTATAGTTGCATTATAAGACATAATTATATGATAAAATATAATTATATCATGTGTATATATTATTTTCTCTTTTCTTTTGTCTGCATTTAAAAAGTTTTTAGCCCTTTAGTCGTGTCTCTTGGCATTCCTGGTATTTTTTTAAATCAAATATTGAAACTAGTGAACAAACATTTCAGAAACTCTAGCTGCTATTTTTCTCCAGAGAGTATTTAATTTCCGTTAAAATTAAATACTATTAGAGTAGGGGCAGGTCACCTTGCTCCAATCAGGAATTGCAGTAATTTGGGGTAGGGTTAGCCTTTGTGAGCACCTGTCTATTTCCTGCTTACCCTTTTTCCTAGGCTTAGACGTCACTGCTTTTAACTGAAAACCTGGGTGCTCACCAGGGCCTCTTATTAATGGTGGATTCTGACCTCCAGTTTCTATCCCCCAGCCTTGTGAGTCTTCTGAAAATGCTCTAGGTTAGCTTTTTAGCCCACAAACTGATCCATCTGCTTGGTTCAGTGGCCCTTACTATCACAAATTAGGGATTTGCAATGTCCTCACTTCCCTGAGGTTATCTTTTCTTTCTAGTCTTGGCTCCTCCATTACTGGTTGTTTTAACACGGAAATTCTATTTTTTTCCCCCCTAGCCTAAAGGAAAGACTGAAACTCTGAACCACTGCCTTCTGCTTAGAAGCCTTGTCTCTGTACTAAGAAAACAGTATAAAGGAGAAAAAGTGGCTGAGAATTTGGGTTCCGCTCAATGAAGCTCCTTTCATGGGATCTCAGCAAATTTTGTCTTGTCTGCCTCTCTGCTCATTGAATGCCCTCAAAGAATGGTTTGGATTTGTTTTGTATGTTATTCAGCTTGTCTAGTGGTTCCCAGTGGAAGAATTGATTGGATACAGTCTACTCTGTCAGAATTAGAAATGGAAGTCTTGTCCTTTTAGGCTTTCCCTTTTTAACCTTTTCATCTGTTTTGAAGTGCAAACTACTGTTTCCATTTCAAAAGTAAGTTACTCTACATGGTATTTATTTACTTATTTATTTATTGGTCTCTTTTTCAGACAACACCGTTCCCTTTTGAGAATCTTGGATATCTTACTTCTTCAAAATAGACCCAAAGTACTTCCATTTTATTAAATATGTGACACTTTCCTGCTTTAGAATGATGGCCCACTATTGTGTGTGTGTGTCCCTTTATATGTTCTTGGATAGGATGGGAGCTTCTCTTACGGTAAAGTGTAAACTATATAATTGAATTAAACTTGCCCTCAGTCCTAATCATATACCTTAAGTACACTTACATTTGTCCTGTAGTTTGTGTACACTAGCGCCAGTTCTTTTTGGCTCCTGGTTAGTCTCTATTTGAAATAATAATTGTATTGTAAGAGTTTACATTAATTTCTACTCTATACAAACAGATTTTCCTTTATTTCTTCAGCATTATTATGATGGTCTTGATTAGATAATGCAAGTATAATATAAAATATTTAAAAGATAGAAAACAAAATGAAAGGTAACTTTCTCTCATTCAGTTCAGTTGTTCAGTCGCTCAGTCATGCCCGACTCTTTGCGACCCCATGGATCGCAGCACGCCAGGCCTCCCTGTCCATCCAAATCCCAGAGTTCACTCAAACTCATGTGCATCGAGTTGGTGATGCCATCCAGCCATCTCGTCTTCTGTCGTCCCCTTCTCCTCCTGCCCCCAATCCCTCCCAGCATCAGGCTGTTTTCCAATGAGTCAGCTCTTCGCATGAAGTAGCCAAAGTATTGGAGTTTCAGCTTCAGCATCAATCCTTCCAATGAACACCCAGGACTGATCTCCTTTAAAATGGACTGGCTGGATCTCCTTGCAGTCCAAGGGACTCTCAAGAGTCTTCTCCAACATCACAGTTCAAAGGCATCAATTCTTCGGCGCTCAGCCTTCTTCACGGTCCAACTCTCACATCCATACATGACCACAGGAAAAGCCATAGCCTTGACTAGACGGACCTTTGTTGGCAAAGTAATGTCTCTGCTTTTTAATATGCTATCTAGGTAGGTCATAACTTTTCTTCCAAGAGTAAGCTGCAGTCACCATCTGCAGTGATTTTGGAGCCTAAGAAAATAAAGTCTGACACTGTTTCCACTGTTTCGCCATCTATTTGCCATGAAGTGATGGGACCAGATGGCATGATCTTCGTTTTCTGAATGTTGAGCTTTAAGCCAACTTTTTCACTTTCCTCTTTCACTTTCATCAAGAGGATTTTGAGTTCCTCTTCACTTTCTGCCATAAGGGTGGTGTCATCTGCATATCTGAGGCTATTGATATTTCTCCTGGCAATCTTGATTCCAGCTTGTGTTTCTTCCAGTCCAGCGTTTCTCATGATGTACTCTGCATAGAAGTTAAATAAGCAGGGTGACAATATACAGCCTTGACATACTCCTTTTCCTATTTGGAACCAGTCTGTTGTTTAATGTCCAGTTCTAACTGTTGCTTCCTGATCTGCATATAGGTTTTTCAAGAGGCAGGTCAGGTGGTCTGGTATTGCCATCTCTTTCAGAATTTTCCACAGCTCACTACTGTTCTACTAATAGTATTTTTTCTACCAACAATATTATTGTTTTATCAATAATTTCTCATCCAGGAGCCAATCATTCCTACTTGTGTTTAACGTATGCTTCCAGAAAATACAACATTTGTGCTACTTTTTAAATAGCAAATACAGTGCGGAGTGCATCCACATTGTTCATTACCTTGTACTTCTTTTCTACTTAACAGTATACCTTCGAGAAAGCTCCATGTTGGTACATCGATATGTTGCCTTGTTCATTTTAACGGCTACATAGCATTCCATTATTTACATACACATACTGGGTGAATTTAACTAGCCTTTTATTGTGTTTAAATTGTTCCTAGGATGCTACTATGAAATAGTACAATGAATATTCTTGAATGTTCATTTTTGTGAACACATTAAATGATACCTATAAAATTAATTCCTATAGGCTTGATTGTTGGGTCAAATGTTACGTGTGTTTCCTCATTCTATTTCTATGGCATCTTTAGTTTTCCAACATTGAATTGCTTGATACATTTGCTTATGTTCTAGACATGATGAAGCTTGAATCAAATTTGACTTCACAAAGACTCTAATCAAGAATTCTCTTTTACTGAGGATGATTTAAAAATCTTAACAAATCACATATAACCTAGTTTTTCTTTTCAACTTTAAAATGCTATTAGAAAAGTGTTTGCAGAAAAGAATTACTTTATTTATTTTGCTGTTTTTTAAAAAATTGTCTTAAATTTTGATATATTTTTTTAGCTGAAACTAATCGCGTAGGTTATTCATGCCCAAGAAGGCAACCCTATTATCTTCTCATATTTTCTCAACCACCCAATATTTTCCAGATCTAGCTTCACATAATCAAGACTATTTAATTTTGATCCAAATAAAATTTCACTAGAAACAAACTGGAGGCCAAAAAAAAAAAAAAGTAATTGGTCAGTGATTGGAAACATGCTGAAAAGCAAAGGGCTCAACAGACTTATATCCCTCACCAGAAACTGGGGGCAATTTATTTCCAAGCCTCATGGTAGACAGAAATCCAATCAAGAAATGCACTCTTGTTTAGAACCCTCTAATAGACTTTTAGCTTTCAATTGCACAAGAGCCTGCAGACAAATGACTGACTCCTTTTTTTTATGGTGTTTAAAAAGGTATGGTCCTCTAGCTAGTAGAGAGTTACCCACGGAAGAAGAGCATGAGGGAGCTGGCTTGTGCTACCTGGCGGTTAGTGCCAGGGTACCTCTGTGGCAGGGCACTCCTATCACTACACTGGAAAAACATGAGCACCATATGTCTGTGCGCTCTTAGTCACACAGTGGCTTTCTGTGTTATTTTTAGTCATAGTTTTCTGAATTTTCACTCATTTCTCAAGCAATATGGTATTTACTGCATGGGGCTTCGATGCCACATTCTTAGCCAGTTGATGTGCATTTGTTATGTTGATGAAGAGAAAAGACAGTTCCTGCCTTCAGAAAGTTGTCTTCTAAAGAAAGTCAGGGTTGGATGAAGAAACACACTGCAATATGATAAAAGCTATGGCAGAAGATATAGAGTGTTCTATAGGAACAAGTAAGGGCCTCAGGGGTTAAGTAGAGGAAGCTTCCCAGAGGAACAGAGGGCAACTCTAATTACGAAAATAAAGACCTGGCTGAAGAGAAGAAGGACAAGGGGATGACCGAGGATGAGATGGTTGAATGGCGTCACCGACTCAATGGACATGAGTTTGAGCAAGCTCTGGGAGATGGTGAAGGACAGGGAGGCCTGGCGTGATCACAGAGAGTCAGACACGACTAAATCACAACAACATGAAGAGTATTTTAAGGAATTCTCACCTAATACTTCCCTGCCCTAACTGCAGAGCTTAAGATTTCCAAAGAAAGTGACAGTGTCAGTTGCTCAGTTGTGACTGACTCTTTGAGATACCACGGACTGTAGCCTACCAGGCTTCTCTGTCCATCGAATTTCCCAGGCAAGAATAGCGGAGTGGGTTACCATTCCCTTTTCCAGGGAGTCTTCCCAACCCAGGGATTGAACCCAGGTCTCCTGCATTGCAGGCCAGATTATTTACCATCTGAGCCACCAGGGAAGCCCAAGATAAGCTATATTTTATTCTCTCCACAGTATCAGTGAGCTTATCATACCAATTACTGGATGTCCTGGACTGAGTGAAAAATTACAATTCTTCACCCTTCCCAGTAGTCATGTTCTTTGCAATGCGACTTGGAAGTCTTCCCATCAAAAGAGGTAATCTTTCTCCCTATATCCTGTATCAGGGTTAACCTGCTTTGGCAACATATTGCGGTGGAAGAAAAGATGTATTAGTTCCAAGCCCATGATTCCCTTCTCTTGGAGCACTGCCTGCATCGCATCAAGCCTGGGCTTGCCTCGTGGAGAATGAGACACCACGTGGAGTGGAGCCAGCTCAGCCCAGTTGTCCCAGCCAAGGCTCCAGGCATGTGAGTGAGCCCAGCTGAGATCAGCTGGCCCAGAACAGCTTGGTCCTAGAATCATGAGACATAATAAGTGATCATTGTGTTAAGACACTCTATTTTTAAATTTATGTAGTCATGCTAACATTGAAGAATTGATTATGAAAATGAATAAATACTACATGTAAAACATTCCATTCAATGACTACCATAGCAAACAATGAAAATTCTTACTTTTGAAGATCAAGTTAAAATCTGAAAATTAGTTTTCTTTTCTTGGCTTCAATGTGCACAAAAAATTCTGAAAAACAATTTGATTAAGTAGCTCAGTATCTTCAATCTGATCTGAAAGCCCTCTCTGTGATTTTCCTAAGATATTTTTATTTTTAAAGTAGTACTGTTGTTGTTATTGTTTTCTAACTGAAGATAGTCTAATTGTGATCCTTAGCTTGAATTCCACTATAAGGGTCCTGGAATGAAATTAATCTTGTGGTCCATGGCTGGGATGGTCACTCCCTTTTTGCCTTATGTCCTTATTAGTTGGAGTCTGCTATCATGATCAACATTCAAGTGTATCCTCAAAAGATAGGCTTTACATCACCAGGAGCTGGTTGTGAACATAACAGATAAACCAAGTCCTTATAATCTTGAAAATCCCATATAACCCCATACTCACTGCTGTGAATTTTATATGGGAACCTATATAATATGCTGCATTTTTACACAACTGACTGTCCTGGAATACTGAAGAACAGCAGGAGAGGCCAATTTTTACTAGGTCTGAAGTAACAACAGGAGTCTGAGCTTGTGTCCTAGATGAGGAATAGGCATTTGGCTTTTTACAGCTTCTTTAAGCTCCTTCAGATAATTTACAGATAACATCTGCTGTGATCTTCAGGTCTTTGCTTGGCTTTCTTAACAGTCCAGGTGACTTTTGCTTTGAATCTAGTTACTTTTCACTTTATCCAGCAAGCTACTCTCAGTTATTATTATATTTTTTTAGAATGGAGAAAAATGATGAATTCTTTTTCTTCCAAGTTTTACGCTGGAACAATCTTTAGACTTCCCCTAGAATCTGAAACAATCATTAGGGTTTTACTGGAAAGCTTAATTTCTTTAGTAAGCATAACAGTTTTCATCATGAATTATTAATTCATCAAAACATTGAGGGCTTAGTATATGATAGCTGCTATAACATGTCTTAGTTTGGGTTCTTTCAGAAGCCGACCCTGAGATAAAGATTTGCTTTCAAGTAGTTTATTCCAAGAAGTAAAACGTGGATGAAACTTAATCTCCCAGAAAAATCTGGTCAAAGGTATAAAACCAAAACTTCAGAATTATTTTCTTTAAAGGGTGAAGATGCTGACACATTTACAGTCAGCTCTGGAGTTGTGGGCTGGGCTTCTCACGTGGGTCAGTGGGAAAGAACCTGCCTGCTATATATGAGACTCAAGAGATGCAGCTTCACTCTCTGGACTGGAAAAAGCCCCTGGAGGAGAAAATGGCAACCCATTCCAGTACTGTTGCCTGGAAAATTCCATGGACAAAGGAGACTGATGGGGTACAGTCCATGGGGTCGCAAAAAAGTCTGACACAACTGAGAATGCATGCACCCCACATAAGGCAGAGATGTATAAAATTTTCAAAGGCAAAACTACTTTCCAAGATGTTAGAGAGAAAGTCCTCAGACATGAAATGCAAGCACTGCTGATTGGAAATCTGTCAGGAGACACTGGCAATGATTAGTGAAATGGGTGGAGTACCAATAGCTTCAGATACAACTAAGCCTTTTATGTTTACTATCTCATTTGATCCTTACCATTCTGTGGGGTATCTCTATTTGTTCAAAGACGAAAACTGAGGTTCAAATTAGTTTTGTAATAAGCCCAAGGTTACATACTAATAAGAGGCAGAGTCAGGATTTAGAGCCAAAACTGGGATTCCCAATTTCTTAAGAAAGCAATGGCTTCCCAAACATCACACAGCTGCTATTCAGCAGACCCAGGGCTATGACTCAGGTCCCCTGACTTGCACATGAATGGATTTTCCAAAGACGTGTCTGTGTCTGGCCATTCTCATTACCTGCACACCTGCCACTTCTAACTCTCTACCCTGGGAATTTGATTGCCTGAGTCAGTTCTTCTAATATCTGCTTTATTTAGATGCTGTGGAATCACCAAGGGAAAATCTGTACGTTCCCCTTTCAACTTGTCATCTACCTGTTAGCAAGCCCAGTATTTCTTCTGGGGATATCCCTTCTGGCTGAAGTCACTCTATTATCTTTATTGATAATTTTATTCCCTTGATATTGCTTTGTTTGCTCCCATAACGGAGTCTTTTTATCTGTGGTTTCCTCTTCCTGAATGGGCCTCTTTCTCCTCACCACCTGACTGCCTCTTGTGGGGTTCTTCTGATGTCATGCAGTTTTCCAGAAAGCCTTCTCTGACCTTCTTGACCACATTAAATGGAAGCACCACGTAGCTCTCCTTTACAGCACTCTTCGTGGTTTCAGCTTAACTTCTGCTCCTATGTTTCATCAAAGACTGAAAACTCTACCGGAAGAGGGATGATGTCATTGTTTGTTTACTATTGCATCCTTCTCACCTAAAATACAGAAGGTGCTCGGTAAATATTGCCGAATAAATGGATGGATGAAAGGATGCATTTCTGTCACAAAGCCTCCAGGGTGTAACGTTCTGTACTTCATGTGCTAGAAAAGAAACTGGGCCTTTGCTTTAGCAGACCTAACTCTTGGTCATAGCTTATGCCTAACGCTTGAAAAATGCAGGCGTGACCAGGGCCACATCTTGTCCTCCCTGCCAGCATATCCCTGTTAAACCCCCAAATTACCCCGGGATGCATTAAACTAAACATGCGCCAAGCCTAGTTTGTTGTTGTTGTTCGGTCCCTAAATCACATCTGACTCTTTGCGACCTCAGGAACTGCAGCACGCTTCCCTTGTCCTTCACTGTCTCCCAGAGTTTGCAGAAACTCATACCCAGCAACAAACCTAGGTGAATCTGTAAACATTTAAAAGGATGAATACTTTGCCTATTTAAATTGTTCTGTTCAATTACAAGGAAAGAATATTATCATACAATACACATCAATTAGCATTAAAAATGCTAATGATTTTCTGAAATATTCAAATTGAAGCTTGAGGCTAGAATTTATTCTCTGATACATCCCCACACTTCTGCTCCCACCAATGGAAATTTTGTCTCCTGGAGTCAGCTGGGCTCTTCCCAAACCTGTTTATGCCACTCGAACTTAACACAGCACTTGCGTATTTTAATTTATTGTAAACCATTGAAATATAGCTCATCAACGGGAAAAAGTGTTGTCTCCTTAAACACTAAGTTGAATGCTTTGAAAAGACTCAATCAAGTCCAAGTGGCTAAATTTATTTTTAAAATGCTGTTGAATTAGTTATGAGCAAGATGATTGTATAAGATGGAAATATAATCATAAATACCTAGGTGGTTTTTGACATCACGAGTTTTCTTAAGAAATAGCAGCTGGAATGATGGAATCATGCATTTTGGGGCCGCAAAAATCATGAGGGAAACTTCCATTTAGGAAATGCATATTTCATTTTCTTCTTGTCTAAAATAAGTATAGTAACACTCAACAGAGAGTTTTAAAGACTTAGATATAGTAATGCTTGTTAAGAGTCTGGCCCAGTGCCTGGCTTGTGGCAAGTGGTTAGTTGATTTTGCCTCCTACTGTGTGTGGAAACACTTTGTAAACGCTGGTGTGTGAATCTCAGTTATTGTTCCACTGGTCCAGGGCGGAAGCAGCCAGGAAACAAGCCAGATTTGGAAAATCTGAAGATGAATCCAGAGAAGAGAAATCGATCTGGGATCATTTGCAAATGTTCTCCAGCATCTGGGTTAAATCTACACAAAGCAAGAAGCTTGCAAAATGGTGCTTTTTCCCTTTAACCCAGCAGCCAGTGGAAAGGCTTGATCAGCTTCACCAGAGGAGCGAATAGTTCCTGCCCTGCTGGGTGGGTTCCCAGCAAAGGCTGTAGCCAGGACAGTCTTTATTTGGAAGACTGAGATACAACGCACAACCCTTGATGAAAAAACAGGGGAGGAGGCTAGTGATGCGTTAAAAGAGACAACTCTCCGCAAGCCCAGAGAAGATCTTTTAAAAAGTGGAGCGTTTGAAAGTAAATTTAACAAATTCCTCTGGGTCAAGAGCTCAGCCCAGATTGCCGGTGAGAGAGGCTTCACTTTTTGCAAACCTACTCATTTCCTGATTCTCGATGGGGAACAGATCCTGCGGGCTCTTCCTGGTAAGAGTGTTTAAGCGCTCAGTGGAGGCGGAAGGTTCCGCGGTGAACTCCTCCAAGTCTAACCTCCGGGGGGGACGGCAAGCAGGCTGCACTGGGGACTGACATTTTTGCATAGCTGCTAGGATGCAACAGCAACTGGTTAAAACACTACAAACAGTGTTGGTCTCTGAGGAGAGTATAGACTGTGGGCAGAAAGATGGTACTTTGATGATTGCACCAGGCTTGCCCGTGCAGTGAAGAGGATGAACCCTGAAAATACATAAAGATGAACCCTGAAAATACATAAAGATGAACAAGTCAGCCCACTCTGCTGTGCACTAAGAGGGGGATACGGGGAGGGAAGGGTGCAGTCTAATTTGTAAAACTGCTTTTGTGCAGTGGTTGATTACAGTTTTTGAGGACTTAATGAAATTAGTGCCTTAGTCAGTTTGGGCTGCTGTAACAAATTAATTACTATAGACTAGGTGACTTATGAGGTTTTCCAGCTGGCTCAGTGGTAAAGAATCGGCCTGCCAATGTAGGATACGCAGGAGATGCAGGGTCAATCTCTGTATCTGGAAGGTTCCCTGGAGTAGGAAATGCCACTCCAGTATTCTTGCTTGGAAAATTCCATGAACAGAGGAGCCTGGTGGGCCACAGCCCATGGGGTTGCACAGAATCTGACATGACTGAGCCACAGTATGCCCGGTGGCTTGTAAACAGTAGAATATATTTCTTCTGGTTTCCGAGGTTGAAAGTTTGGGAACAAAGATGCCCTCGTGGTCAAGTGCTCATGAGAGCCTTCTTTCCAGGTTACAGACCACTGACTTGTTAGGAGGCCCTGGCAGGAAACCCATAGAAATGGGACAAGCTCTCCTATCTTACTTTCCTCCACCCTTATGACCTATTTACTTCTCAAGGGCTCCACCTCCTAACACCATCACAGTTCAGAGTTAAGATTTCAACATATGAATTTAGGGAGGGAGGGACAAAAATGCAGTTAACAATCAGAATTTGAGTAGAAATGAATGTGGAAAACTGAATGAATGGTTTGAAAAAAAAATCTAATTCTGAATTGTCATTCTCTTAATTTTCATTTTCATTAAAAATTTTTTAAAAACAGCTTTTTTCTCTGTCTTTCATCTTGCCATTTTTGCCTTAGCAATGAATTCCTCTACTACACCTTGAGCCTTCCTTGAGGGCTTTAACTGCCCATGTTGAGCCAGCACCCAACAAGCTACACAGCATGCACTGCAACCTCAGAGAAAGAAAGAACTTAGTAGGAAAATACTCAAATTAATCCTAAAGAGAAGAACCTTAACCAGCAAAGGAGTTTTGGGAAAAATCTACGTTTGTAAACCAGTTGTTTAGAAATCACACCATTCTGAACACTAATCCTTTGTCAATTGAATGCTTTGAGACTGTCTCCTCCCAGTCCCTGATGTCTCCCTATAACACAACAGCCTGCAGAAAACACTGGTGTAAATTAATCTGCTTCTGCATTTGGCCTGTGCTGAGTCTGTAACCGTCACTTAAGAGAAGAACTGAGGGCAGAGACCTAAGTTCTGCGATCTGCTCTCAAGAGGCATGCAGTTCAGGAATCAGGAGGAGAGAGAAAGAGATGATTTTTTCCCCCATCTTTTTAACATCTGGTCTGACCAAGAGGCAAGATTTTTGAGTCAGTGAATTATCTTTGACACTTTCTCCTCTGCTTGTTGCATCTAGTTTGCCTAATTTCCCATTACTTTCTTTTCTCTGCATATTCACTTCACTCTTTTCATATTCCAAAATTGTTAACTCCCAATCCTCTCCCTTCTGACCCCATCATCCTCCATGAATAACAGAGATGGTGAATCAACCAAGACATGTTTGCACATTTAGATTCTTAATCTAGATGAGTGTTTGACTGGTAGAATTTAAAGCCATGAGATCAAGTAGAAATTGTGTGTGTGTGTGTGTGTGTGTGTGTGCACATGTGTGTATTATTTTGGTCAGAGAGCTTCAGGACAGAGTCAGGTCAGCACTGCCTAGAATATGATCCAAAATTCGTTTTTCTTAATGTGCTTCTGAATTCTCAATATTCCATTTTCATTAATAATGCAATTTAACAACCATTTAAGTGTTCAAATAATGTTTGTTCAAAATATTTGCCTTCCCTCTTTAAATTCTGAAATGCCAGTTTCTCTGAATAATCCACAGTTTTTTCAAAGTGGTTTCCAAAAGCAAGGGAAGTGTCTGAGGTCTGAGGACAGTTGGGCTGGCACTGGCGGCCATTCTTACAAGAGTCTTTTCTATGTTCAGTATTTTGTAGTTGGGAATGACTTGTCAAAATCATATTTGGAATTTTCAGAAGAGTATGCATCTCTGAACCCATGTCTAAGGTAACTAGAATTTTAAAATGCAACAGCAGGGTACAAGGGATGAAATAGATCCAATTATTGGGAAATATGCAGGGAATTCATGATAGAAATCCATGAATGAGGAAATGGGGCTCCATCCTGGAAAAGTAGGTGCTTCAGGAGAGAAGGACTCACCATAACCAAAGGGAAGAGAAGAGCTATGAGAGCTGAAGTGCTGAGTGCTCTGGAGTTCAGTCGTGTCCAACTCTCTGCAACCCCATGGACTGTAGCCTGCCAGGCAACTCTGTCCATGGGACTCTCCAGGCAAGAATCCTGGAGTGGGTTGCCATTTCCTCCTCCAGGGGATCTTCCCAACCCAGGAATGGAACCTGCAGCTCCTGCGCTGCAGGCGGATTCTTGAACAGCTGAGCCATGATGGTTGATAGACAAGGTTAAAATATGCATTTAAAAGCTAAATTTGACTTATTTCACAGGAATGATTGTGTGTGTGTGTGTGTGTGTGTGTGTGAGAGAGAGAGAGAGAGAGGGAGATGGAGACAGAGACAGAGACAGAGATTAAGAGATGAATCTTATTTTCTCTGGAACATGGCTAAAACCACCTGCGAGAAGTGGAATGGCACCCAGCAGCAGTCTTCATGGAAACATCCCTGAGATTGTTTCAGCTGGTCCTTGGGGTCAGAGCTATTCTTACAATAACACTTGGTTGTTGTTTAGTATTATATGTATTTCTGTATAGTATTACGTGTGGACATTTAGACTGACAGTGCAAAAGCAATGATAGGTGAAATTGATGGTGCCACAGCAGACATTATGGCAGGGGCCTTATACTCTTCATAGCCATGTACTGTCAGCAAAAAAAAAAGTACCAGTTTTAGTTAAGAATGCCCTTGAATGGACCTGGTGGGCCCCTGGCTAAGACCCTGAGCTCGCAGTGCAGGCGGGCCAAGTTTGATCTCTGGTCAGGGAACAAAGTCCTACATGCCACAAGTGAAAGATCCCACATGCCACAACTGAGATTTGCCAGAGCCAAATAAATCATATTAAAGACAGAATGCCCTTGAAGGAGTAAGAGAATGTCAAACTGATCAAATGTTGGCCCTTGAATATAAGTCTTTTCACTATTCTGTACCACAAAATGGCAGAGTTGCTTAAGATACCACTGCATACAGGGATATAGTGGTTGTCTTGAGAAAAACTATCTGTGCTATTGTTTCAGTGGCACAGTGAACTGGGAGCTTTTTCATGCAGTGCTGTTTTTACTTGAAAGAAAAATTGGCAGATGATTTATGGTTATTGAGACATATTTTGCTAAGATTCTCTCAAAAGTGAACAAATGAATGGGTCTCGTCCTGAAAAATGAGACCCATTTATTTATTAAAAAAAATTGAATTATTTATTGGTAATGGCGCCCCACTCCAGTACTCTTGCCTGGAAAATCCCATGGACGGAGGAGCCTGGTGGGCTACAGTCCATGGGGTTATGAAGAGTTGGACATGACTGAGCGACTTCCCTTTCGCTTTTCACTTTCATGCATTGGAGAAGGAAATGGCAACCCACTCCAGTGTTCTTGCCTGGAGAATTCCAGGGACGGTGGAGCCTGGTGGGCTGCCGTCTATGGGGTCGCACAGAGTTGGACATGACTCAAGTGACTTAGCAGCAGCAGCAGCAAGACCAATATAATGTAATAATAATAGCTTTTTAAATATAAAAGTATTAGTTAATAGATTTGACATTTTCAAACTAATTTATTTACTCTTCATTGCTCCTTTTACCAAGTCTTTCTTCTAGATTTATCTCCTCATGAGACATCTTAACTATGAGAAGTCTTAATTCTTTTCACCTTGTAACTATCCACCCCTCTAGGTTACCTTTTTGTTATCACTTTTGCTTCTATTTTAATCTGTCCTGTATTTATTTTTGCAGTTGTATACATATTTTGCTATCTTTTTAATATAAAACATTGCATATACTCTTTATATTTTAGTGTTTTTCACTACATAACACATCCAGTAAATAACTCCAAATAAGTTCATAGAGATTTGCTAATCTTTTTAAATAGCATTATCATGTTCTATTTTATACTTGAACCTTAGTTTATTCAAATAGTCTTCAACGGATGGTTGTTTCTAATATTTTGATAAGACAAATGCCACCATGAATAATCTTGTACATATATTGTTGGCTTTTATTGAGATATATCCTTAGGATAAATTCCTAGTAGTGGGATTAAATAATAAATACACACTTTATGGTTTATTTTTTAAAATACCCTGAGGTTTAATTGTGTTCTTTAAATCTGAAGATTTATGTTCTTAATTTTTTCCTGAAGTGTTTTAGCCATTATTTCTTCAAATACTGCTGCTGTTTATTCTTGAATCTGCAGTTGGTTAGAATTTCCCAATACTGTAACACTTTTCTTTCCTATGTTTTAGTTTATTATCATTGTGTACTGCATTTTTGATGAATTTATTAGGCACATCTTCCAATTTAATAATTTTCTTTCAGTTATGTCAATTCTATATTATATGTATATTCATATCCTATATTAACCTCTTTTTTTAGTGGCTGTATTTTTCTTTTTCTGATTTTCTAATTGACATATTTTTATATCTACTAATATGTGATTCATTCCTGCTTCTTGCTTCGTAACTTCTTGTCCTACTTAAATGTTTTCTATTTTATTGTGGTAAAAGTCACATATTATAAAATATGCCATTTTAACCACCTTTAACTGTACAGTTCAGTAACACTAAGTATATTCACATTGTTTTACTACTCTGACCATCATCCATCTCCCAAATTTCTCACTTTCCTAAACTGAAACTCTGTCCCTACTGAACATTAACTCCTACCCACCTCCCCACACCCTTACACCTCGGCCCCTGGCACGTACTTTGTGACTCTGTGATTTTGACTGTTCTAGGTAACTCATATAAATGGAGTCGAGCCGCACTTGCCTGCATCTAACGTGTATTGGAATGCATTTTTACGGTTGGTATTTGTCCTGCAGACAGCTCGCACCTTTCACATCCCCCTCTCTGTGCTGTGCCGCAGCTTCGCATTAGCTATCTGCCTCATGCTTGCTGGTGTACACATGTCCATTCAACCCTCCCAGTTTACCCAGCCTGCCCTTCCCTCTCTGCTGTCCAAGTGTTTGGTCTCTACATCTGTCTCTGTTTCTGCTTTGCAAATAACCTCTTGTTCTTGATCTTAAGCTTTTCATCTCTTTCAGGTCTTAGAGTATATATTTTAAAATGATTTCCAAGCTTGCTATTTTAATTTCTTGGGACATAAATTCTTCCATTTGATGAGTGTTCTGACTGTCTGTCATAAAGTTAGTTTCTTCTTTGAAATATCTGTTGTAGCTACTCCTGAGTAGAAATTTTATTGCTATCTGCTTTCCATCCTTGGTCTTACCCATCCTTGTCTGATGGTTCTGATATCATGTCACTCAATTTTTTGGGGGGGTTTCCAATACCAATTTATGTCATGTTGTAAACGGAGAGCTTTTATCATTTGAGAGTATTGCTAGAACCCATTTTTGAACCATCATGCAGCAAATTATTCAACTTCTCTAAGATTCTCTTTTTTTTATCTAGATAACATATTAAAAGCATACATCTCATAGGATTGTTGTGAAGGTTCACTTTGTTACTATACACGACGAATTCAGAACAATGCCTGCACACAGGAGTCACTAGGTAAGCATTCATTATTATTTTATCACCATTATCACAATCCCTGGTATATTGTTGGCACACAGCAGCTATTTCACAAATGGATATTCTGGTTATTACTTCTATTCCTTGGACTTCTGGTGTCTTCTAACTTTCAGATCATGTTACTGTGTCTAAAAGTTCCTATTATCACATACTCTCTCTGTTCCTTTCTGAACTAACCCTGATGAAACAAATTAGGTGGTTTCAGGGGACACATATCAGGACAGTATTGTCTTCAAAAGTGAATCTCTGGCTCTAGGAATGGAACAGTGTTCTTCATTCCACTGAATTCGAATCCCTTTGCCGTCTGAGCCAGCATGAGTCAGGACCCATGGTCAGCTGAAGAAAGACGCCAGTGAAGAGTGGGTGATGGTAGTTGAAAAACAGATGCTATGCTGACCTCATATACCTTCAGTTCCTAGGAATTACTTCAATTCCTATTGTATAATTAAAGCTAAACATTAGTTTCTATCAAGCAAGTAGTAGAAATTAGAAGACTAAAATCCCAGAACCAAATACTTGGCTCTGCTAATAATGCTAGGCTGAGAAAACCCTCTTAGACAACAATGTAAACATTGAGGGTAATAGCTAAGATACTAAGCCTTCAAGTCAGGCTTCAGGGTTCACACTAAACCTTTTTACTTCTTGAGGTCTATGTTTTCTCATGAGCAAAATGGAAATGATAATAATATGCTTATTTTGAGTTAAAATAGGCAAAGCACTTGGGACACTAGTTAAGTTAAGTACCAAATAGATGCTTATCATTATCTTGCTATAGATTTTTGGCCAAAGGAGGATTTTGAGGAAAATATGGAGCTTGAAAGAGGAATTCTAAGGACAATGATTTAATTGATGTGAAAGAAAGCCTATCAGATTAGTTCAGTCGTGAATAAAGACCAGGGAGTCTGCAGATGGGTATTTAAAGATGAGGACTTGGCTGAGCCTAGCATGGCTTTCCTTTTAGATGAGACAGATCTCTCTTGGTCACAGGGAGGTTGATGGGAGTGGGGCATTAACTGCTGCTGCTCACATCTGGGGAGTCTGCAATTTTTGTATGGATCTCCCCCACCACTTTTGGTCCTTTCTTGGGATTGTCTCCCAAGGTCTTGTGTGTTGAGGCAGTGTTTCCCCTTCCCAAGCCATACGAATGGTCAGAGTCCAGGAATATGAGTAGGAATGAGCAAAAGGGGAACCATTGAAACCAGCAGACAATTGGAAGATCGCAAAAGATACAGCTGGAGAAGTCCCTACCCAGAACTTCAGAGGATGACTCACACAATCCCTGCTATTAGTTACAATGTCATTGGGGGGCAACACAATGTTTGTTCTGCTATTCTTTAAACTCATGGCATAGGGAAATTTGTCACCTATATATAAATGCCTATTTTCCATGCAACTGAAAGTCTTCTATGGAATATATCTGGTAGACCCTAAGTTTTAAAATATAATTTGCATATCTCCAGGGGTAAGTTAACTTAGTCAGTTAGTTTGTTGCTCAGTCATGTCCGACTCTTTGCAACCCCATGAATCATAGCACGCCAGGCCTCCCTGTCCATCACCATCTCCCGGAGTTCACTCAGACTCACATCCATCGAGTCAGTGATGCCATCCAGCCATCTCATCCTGGGTCGTCCCCTTCTCTTCCTGCCTCCAATCCCTCCAAGCATCAGAGTCTTTTCCAATGAGTCAACTCTTCTCATGAGGTGGCCAAAGTACTGGAGTTTCAGCTTCAGCATCATTCCTTCCAAAAGAAATCCCAGGGCTGATCTTCAGAATGGACTGGTTGGATCTCCTTGTAGTCCAAGGGACTCTCAAGAGTCTTCTCCAACACCACAGTTCAAAAGCATCAATTCGTTGGCGCTCAGCCTTCTTCACAGTCCAACTCTCACATCCATGCATGACTACTGGAAAAACCATAGCCTTGACTAGACAGAACTTAGTGGGCAAAGTAATGTCTCTGCTTTTCAATATGCTGTCTAGGTTGGTCATAACTTTTCTTCCAAGGAGTAAGCGTCTTTTAATTTCATGGCTGCAGTCACCATCTGCAGTGATTTTGGAGCCCAAAAAAATAAAGTCTGACACTATTTCCACTGTTTCCCCATCTATTTCCCATGAAGTGATGGGACCAGGTGCCATGATCTTTGTTTTCTGAATGTTGAGCTTTAAGCCAACTTTTTCACTCTCCTCCTTCACTTTCATCCAGAGGTTTTTTAGTTCCTCTTCACTTTCTGCCATAAGGGTGGTGTCATCTGCATATCTGAGGTTATTGAGATTTCTCCCGGCAGTCTTGATTCCAGCTTGTGTTTCTTCCAGTCCAGCGTTTCTCATGATGTACTCCGCATATAAGTTAAATAAGCAGGGTACAATATACAGTCTTGACGTACTCCTTTTCCTATTTGGAACCAGTCTGTTGTTCCATGTCCAGTTCAAACTGTTGCTTCCTGACTTGCATACAGATTTCTCAAGAGGCAGGTCAGGTGGTCTGGTATTCCCATCTCTCTCAGAATTTTCCACAGTTTATTGTAATCCACAGAGTCAAAGGCTTTGGCATAGTCAATAAAGCAGAAATAGATGTTTTTCTGGAACTCTCTTGCTTTTTCCATGATCCAGCAGATGTTGGCAATTTGATCTCTGGTTCCTCTGCCTTTTCTAAAACCAGCTTGAACATCAGGAAGCTCACAGTTCACGTATTGCTGAAGCCAGGCTTGGAGAGTTTTGAGCCTTACTTTACTAGCAAGTATTTAGGGTTCTACATGTTTTAGCACTTCTAAAGTTTTCAGCATCAGAATTGAGTGTGTTGAGGAAACCAAAATTGAGAAAGATACATGTACTCTATTGTTCATTGCAGCACTATTTACAATAGCTAGAGCATGGGAACAACCTGGATGTTCATTGGCAGATGAAGGGATAAAGATGTTGTGGTGCATATACACAATGGAATATTTCAGTTTAGTTCAGTCGCTCAGTCGTGTTTGACTCTTTGCGACCCCATGAATCACAGCATGCCGGGCCTCGCTGTCCATCACCATCTCCCAGAGTTCACTCAAACTCATGTCCACTGAGTCAGTGATGCCATCCAGCCATCTCATCCTTTGTCGCCCCCTTCTCCCCTGCCCCCTATCCCTCCCAGCATCAGGATCTTTTCCAATGAGTCAACTCTTCAGATGAGGTGGCCAAAGTATTGGAGTTTCAGCTTCAGCATCAGTCCTTCCAATCAACACCCAGGACTGATCTCCTTTAGGATGAACTGGTTGGATCTCCTTACAGTCCAAGGGACTCTCAAGAGTCTTCTCCAACACCACAGTTCAAAAGCATCAATTCTTCAGTGCTCAGCTTTCTTCACAGTCCAACTCTCACATCCACACATGACCACTGGAAAAATCATAGCCTTGACCAGATAGGCCTTTGTTGGCAATGGAATATTACTCAGCCTTAAAAAGGAACACAGTTGAGTCAGTTCTAATGAGGTGCATGAACCTAGAGACTATTAACAGAGTGAAGTTTCAGTCAGAAAGAGAAAGATAAATATCATCTACTAACGCATATATATGGAATCTAGAAATATGGTATTGATGAATTTATTTGCAAGGTAGCAGTGGAGAAACAGACATAGATAATAGACTTATGGACACAGGCAGAGGGGAGGAGAGGATGAGATGTATGGAGAAAGTAACATAAACACTGATATTAGCATATGTAAAACAGATAGCCAATGGGAATTTGCTTAGATTCAGATGTCTCAGGCAACTCAAACAGTGGGGTGGGATGGGGAGGGAGATGGGAGGGATGTTCAAGAGGGAGAGGATATGTGTATACCTGTGGCTGATTCATGTTGATGTTTGACAGAAAACAATAAACTTCTATAAAGCAATTATCCTTCAAAAAAAAATAAATTTTGAAAAAGTATTTTCCCCACCACACACAAAAAAAAAACCAACAAAAACCAGAATTGAGTTTGGGTTATTCAGCAATTAATTTTCTTTCCAAATGGAAGGTATTAAGGAAGAAGATTATATATTAATCAGCATGACAATGTTATATGTGAAGAAGTATCACGAAGAATGCTTAAAAGGAATTAAGCTCAAATAATTCTGTAATCTGTAGGCTGATTTTAAAGTTTCCAATTCCAGAATACTAAAAGCATCAAGTACTTTCTTTGATACAGGGCCAACATCCTCATTCAAATGTAAGTACACAATTGCATTCTAGGGCCAAATGCAAATACTGTTGGATTGCCCACTCAAGCAAGGTTGATCAAGCTTTTCAAACTTTCAAGTGATTGATAATGGTATTAAAATTAAATATCCCTCCTCTAAATTCTCTGAACTCTAGATTCTGTTTCTGGAGTTAAACTATCAAAAAAAACACCCAACGGACTTGAAAATGCCACTAAAGCCACCAGAGTTTCATGTTGGAAAATTGGAGTTAAATATTTCTTATTCAAGGAGGGGGAGAACCCAGACAACTTTTCTTGGCAGATTTTACTTTAGCTTATCAACCGGAGAACCTGAGGTCTTTGCCAAAGAAATATGCAAATATGTGTTTGATTAAATAAGACGGAAACTTTATTGCTGAGGTATGGCTTTTCTTTCTGTTTCTAACTTCCTTCATTTCATGCCTACTGAACCAAGTCTAACTAAGACCTCCACGACTTTCCATAGGACAGTGACCCTCTGCTTCTAAAGGAAGCCTGCTAGTGCCCTGAACTCCCTGTGAATACAAGACCAATGGGTGGACTTCGGTCATCCTCCTGCAAGTGTGAGGGGGACAAGCGTTGGGGAGGGGACATGGGAGAGGGGGTGTGGGGGAGGGGCATGGGGGAGGGGGTGCCAGGATTCCACATGGGTATGTCCTGAGTGAAACTTCATGAGAAACAAGAAAAATCCATCCAGTCAAAACTTCACATGCTGCTGCTTTATCACCGTGATTACACTGAGGTTTTGCTTTAGAGAGCCCTGGATTTTAAATTGAAAGTCAAATATAATTTACCATGAGAAATATGAAGTGAGTGACTAGAAAGCTGCTAAAGAGGTGCAGTCAGGGGGATCAGTGCCTGTGATAATGAGCCTCAGTGGGGGGAGGGTCACTGAGTCTCAGCTGGGTGGGAGAGGCAGGTTGGTGGCCCAGGGTTTGCTCAAGGGCCACAGGATCTGGATTGATTTCGATAGCAAGATGGCTAGCCCAGGGAGAATCCATTCAGTTCTTTGGCTGTTGGGGGGTCAGCGACATTATTTTAACTCCTGTGTAGAAACTAAATGATGCGGCAAAAGAGAAACAGGTTGAGCTGAGAAACAGCACTTTAGGGATATGAACTCATATTTACTGAGTGCTTCACTGGTGCCTGGAATTGTGATTGGTCCTTTCCATATAGTTTCTTAATTAGTACTCACTACAGCTATGATCAACCTAGACAGCATATTAAAAAGCAGAGACATTACTTTGCCAACAAAGGTCCATCTAGTCAAGGCTATGGTTTTTCCAGTAGCCATGTATGGACGTGAGAGTTGGACTATAAGAAAGTTGAGCACTGAAGAACTGATGCTTTTGAACTGTGGTGTTGGAGAAGACTCTTGAGAGTCCCTTGGACTGCAAGGAGATCCAACCAGTCCATCCTAAAGGAAATCAGTCCTGAATATTCCTTGGAAGGACTGATGTTGAAGCTGTAACTCCAATCCTTTGGCCACCTAATGCAAAGAACTGACTCATTTGAAAAGACACTGATCCTGGGAAAGATTGAAGGTGGGAGGAGAAGGAGACGGTAGAGAATGAGATGGTTGGATGGCATCACTGACTCAGTGGACATGAGTTTGGGTAAGCTCCAGGAGTTGGTGATGGACAGGGAGGCCTGTCATGCTGAGGTCCATGGGGTCGCAAAGAGTCGAACACAACTGAGCAACTGAACTGAACCACACCGATGGGTTTTATTGTCCACATTTTTTTTCTTTCCATGTTACAGCTCTATTTTATTTAGATAATAACAGGAAAATCCATCCTCGAGGCATGAGGGCATGTCGACCCAAAGACCCGAAAAGAAGAGCGCCTCAGCAGGCAGGAGAGAGAGAGAGACAGCCCTTTGGCTCCTCTTTTTATATGTTTTTCTTTTCCCCTTGGGCCTGCCCTATGTAAATTGGGTTAGCCAAGAGTGTTGTTTGTTTTACCTGAGGTCCTCACTCCAGTCCTAGGACCTTCCTTTGTTCTATTTTCACGGGCTTTTCTCTTCTTTATCTTTTAGCCGCTGCCATTCTGGACTCCTTTATTGTCCACATTTTGGAAATGAGTCAACTGAAACTTTGAGAAAGGAAGTGACTCATCGAAATTCTTACATTTAGAGCAAAGTGAAGGGAATTAACTTTTTGGGGCCTCTATTGCACAATTCTATGTTGTCTTCTGGGCCTGGTACAAGCATATATTATATCTGAAAGTTGGTATTAGGTCATATTTTTGCAGGAGAACCAACTGAATCTCAGAGAAAATAAATAGATTAAGCCAGGGTGAGAGAGGCTAGTCAATGAAGAACTAGGTTTTGAACTCAACTTCACTGATAGGGAAGCCATCAGTGGCTTCCCTTTTACTTTTTACTTTTACTTGTATTTCATGTTTAAGAGAATGATGGGCTGCTGTATAGAACAGGGAGCTTGGGTCAGTATTCTGTGATGACCTATCTAGGTAAGATGAGGGAGGTAGGAGGGAGGCTCAAGAGCAATGTATCTATTGCAATATATATATATTATATTAGATATAATAGCAGATTAATATAGTTGTACAGCTGAAACTAACACAACATTGTAAAGCAATTATACTTCTATTAAAAATAAATAAAAAAGAAGGTGATGGGTAAGCCGAGAATGAATTGATTTTTAGAGAGCCCTTTATTTTCAAAGCTGTCCTGAGTATCTCTTTTTTTCTCTCAGAAGATAGCTTACTGCTAGAGCATTTCTGGTTCTTCTTTTTGGACTATCTTTCTTGTTACATCAGGATTTTATAGCGTGCTTGATTTGACCCTAGTAGGTATAGCAAGGTATCACAATGAGGAACATAGCAAATGCTATTAAATTTTCTCTCAGGTTACCTCAGAAGGCAGGCTGATAACTCTTCTGTCAACTTTTGCTCCCTCACAGACCACCTCCAATCCCTTCTGGAAATCCACATGTTTAGATAGCCTGAATGCACACAGTTCACCCACTTGATGTTCAAAGAGGGTTTGCAGTTACATCACCAATGTGGGGGCTGTGACGCCACATAGTGTGGGCAGCTGCGACGGCGCACAGAGCCCGGCCGAGAGGAGTTACCCACATCTGAGGTTAGGGGCAGCAGCCGAGAGTGCCAGGCTGCAATGGCTCAGGAACGGCCGAGAGGAGCTACCCCGCATTCGAGGTCAGGGGTGGTGGCCGAGAGTGCCAGGCTGCGACAGCACAGGAGCAGCCTAGAGGAGCTGCCCCTGCCCGAGGCCAGGGGCAGCACCTGGGAGGAGCAACCCCATGTCCAAGGAGCAGTGGCTGCACGCGGGCATGAGGGCCTAGAGGAGCTATTCCATGTTCAAGGTCAGGAGGGGCGGTGGTGAGGAGATACCCAACGTCCAAGGTAAGGAGCAGAGGCTGCATTTTGCTGAAGCAGCCATGAAGAGATACCCCACGTCCAAGGTAAGAGAAACCCAAGTAAGATGGTAGGTGTTGCAAAGAGCATCAGAGGGCAAACACACTGAAACCATAATCACAGAAAACTAGTCAATCTAATCACACTAGGACCACAGCCTTGTCTAACTCAGTGAAACTAAGCCATGCCTGTGGGGCCACCCAAGACGGGCAGGTCATGTTGGAGAGGTCTGACAGAATATGGTCCACTGGAGAAGGGAATGGAAGACCACTTCAGTATTCTTGCCTTGAGAACCCGATGAACAGTATGGAAAGGCAAAATGATAGGATACTGAAAGAGGAACTCCCCAAATCAGTAGGTGCCCAATATGCTACTGGAGATCAGTGGAGAAATAACTCCAGAAAGAATGAAGGGATGGAGCCAAAGCAAAAACAATACCCAGCTGTGGATGTGACTGGTGATAGAAGCAAGGTCCAATGCTGTAAAGAGCAATATTGCATCGAAACCTGGAATGTCAGGTCCATGAATCAAGGCAAATTGGAAGTGGTCAAACAAGAGATGGCAAGAGTGAATGTCGACATTCTAGGAATCAGCGAACTAAAATGGACTGGAATGGGTGAATTTAACTCAGATGACCATTATATCTACTATTGCAGGCAAGAATCCCTCAGAAGAAATGGAGTAGCCATCATGGTCAACAAAAGAGTCCGAAATGCAGTACTTGGATGCAATCTCAAAAATGACAGAATGTCCTCTGTTCGTTTCCAAGGCAAACCATTCAATATCACAGCAATCCAAGTCTATGCCCAACCAGTAACGCTGAAGAAGCTGAAGTTGAATGGTTCTATGAAGACCTACAAGACCTTTTAGAACTAACACCCAAAAGAGATGTCCTTTTCATTATAGGGGACTGGAATGCAAAAGTAGGAAGTCAAGAAACACCTGGAGTAACAGGCAGGCTTTGGAATATGGAATGAAGCAGGGCAAAGACTAATAGAGTTTTGCCAAGAAAATATACTGGTCATAGCAAACACCCTCTTCCAACAACACAAGAGAAGACTCTACACATGGACATTACCAGATGGTCAACACCAAAATCAGATTGACTATATTCTTTGCAGTCAAAGATGGAGAAGCTCCATACAGTCAACAAAAAACAAGACCAGGAGCTGACTGTGGCTCAGATCATGAACTCCTTACTGCCAAATTCATACTGAAATTGACGAAAGTAGGGAAAACCACTAGGCCATTCAGGTATGACCTAAATCAAATCCCTTATGATTATACAGTGGAAGTGAGAAATAGATTTAAGGGACTAGATCTGATAGATACAGTGCCTGATGAACTATGGATGGAGGTTCATGATATTGTACAGGGGACATAGATCAAGACCATCCCCATGGAAAAAAATGCAAAAAAGCAAAATAGCTGTCTGAGGAGGCCTTAATTAATAGCTGTGAAAAGAAGAGAAGTGAAAAGCAAAGGAGAACAGGAAAGATATAAGCATCTGAATGCAAAGTTCCAAAGAATAGCAAGGAGAGATAAGAAACCCTTCCTCAGTGATCAGTGCAAAGAAATAGAGGAAAATAACAGAATGGGAAAGACTAGAGATCTCTTCAAGAAAATTAGAGATACCAAGGGAACATTTCATGCAAAGATGGGCTCAATAAAGGACAGAAATGGTATGGACCTAACAGAAGGAGTAGATATTAAGAAGAGGTGGCAAGAATACACAGAAGAACTGTACAAAAAAGATCTTCATGACCCAGATAATCATGATGGTGTGGTCACTCACCTAGAGCCAGACATCTTGGAATGTGAAGTCAAGTGGGCCTTAGAAAGCATCACTATGAACAAAGCTAGTGGAGGTGATGGAATTCCAGTTGAGCTATTTTAAATCCTGAAAGATGATGCTGTGAAAGTGCTGCACTCAATGTGCCAGCAAATTTGGAAAATTCAGCGATGGCCACAGGACTGGAAAAGGTCAGTTTTCATTCCAATCCAAAAGAAAGGCAATGCCAAACAATGCTCCAACTACCACACAATTGCACTCATCTCACACGCTAGCAAAGTAATGCTCAAAACTCTCCAAGCCAGGTTTCAGCAATACATCGACTGTGAACTTCCAGATTTTCAAGCTGGTTTTAGAAAAGGCAGAGGAACCAGAGATCAAATTGCCAACATCTTCTGGATCATGGATAAAGCAAGAGAATTCCAGAAAAACATCTATTTCTGCTTTATTGACTATGCCAAAGCCTTTGACTGTGTGGATCACAATAAACTGTGGACAATTCTGAAAGAGATGGAAATCCAGACCACCTGACCTGCCTCTTGAGAAATCTGTATGCAGGTCAGGAAGCAACAGTTAGAACTGGACATGGAACAACAGACTGGTCCCAAATAGGAAAAGGAGTATGTCAAGGCTGTATATTGTCACCCTGCTTATTTAACTTCTTTGCAGAGTACATCATGAGAAACGCTGGGCTGGAAGAAGCACAGGCTGGAATCAAGATTGCCAGGAGAAATCTCAGTAACCTCAGATATGCAGATGACACCACCCTTATGGCAGAGAGGGAAGAGGAACTAAAAAGCCTCTGGATGAAAGTGAAAGAGGAGAGTGAAAGAGGAGAGTGAAAGTGGAAGAGGCTTAAAGCTCAACATTCAGAAAACTAAGATCATGGCATCTGGTCCCATCACTTCATGAGAAATAGATGGGGAAACAGTGGAAACAGTGTCAGACGTTTATTTCTTTGGGCTCAAAATCACTGCAGATGGTGACTGCGGCCATGAAATTAAAAGACGCTTACTCCTTGGAAGAAAAGTTATGACCAACCTAGATAGTATATTAAAAAGCAGAGACATTACTTTGCCAACAAATGTCTGTCTAGTTAAGGTTATGGTTTTTCCAGTGGTCATGTATGGATGTGAGAGTTAGACTGTGAAGAAAGCTGAGTGCTAAAGAATTGATGCTTTTGAAGTGTGGTGTTGAAGACTCATGAGAGTCCCTTGGACTGCAAGGAGATCCAACCAGTCCATTCTGAAGGAGATCAGCCTTTGGAAGGAATGATGTTAAAGCTGAAACTCCAGTACTTTGGCCACCTCATGCAGAGTTGACTTATTTTAAAAGACTCTGATGCTGGGAGCGATTGGTAGCAGGAGGAGAAGGGGACAACAGAGGATGAGATGGTTGGATGGCATCACTGACTCGATGGATGTGAGTTTGAGTGAACTCCGGGAGTTGGTGATGGACAGGGAGGCTTGGCATTCTGCAATTCATGGGGTTGCAAAAGTCGGACATGACTGAGTGACTGAACTGAACTGAACTGACCAATGTGGAAGAGATGAGATGTGTAGTTGCCCTGGTCCCGTGTAAACTGTTTTAAAGGCTTGGTTTTGCATCGGTAAGGATGAGCTCTTTCTGTTTGCTATATGCCTTGCAGGAGGCCATCTGGGAATAGTACACGTAAACACAAATCCTCTCTAATTTTGGTAGCATCTCAGTGGGATTTGTTCAAGTGCTCAGCGCTACAGGTTTATGATTCACTGTGGTTGCTGATAATTCAGCAGGAATTTTTTTCTCCCTAAGAGTCTTAAATATGGATCTTATGGCAGATGCAAAGCTCCAGTAATAGAACTAATGAAACAGGTAAATGTCATAATTGTCTGTCCCTTAATTCTGCTTTGACCAAACTGGGCTTCAGTGACTAAGAACTCAGAACTTCCCTCTCAGGCCCTAGCCAGGTGAATGGGAAGCCTGAAAACCCATACATTCAATTCAGAAGGCCCAGGGCTTCACTCTTGAATTGGTTGAATTTGAGTAACTTAATAACTCCCCTGAAATGATATTTCTTCATCTGTAAAAAAATATCCTTATCCCTTTCTCAAAGGTTAAGAATTAACATGACACATCAAACGTGGAAGCTGCTAGTAAAAGACTCAACATGCATTAAAGGTTGGATGCAAGCTTCTCTTGTTTGATGAAATCTCCCCTTGTTAATTGTGTGACCTTAGGTGAGTTACTTAACCTTTCTGAGTTTCGAATTCCTCTTCTGTAACACTGTGAAAATAATACCTAATTTATAGTGTCGTTATGAGTATTAAATAGCAAAGTGTAGGTAAAATTATCTAGCATTGCAAGCAGTCTTTTATGGCAGCTTTTATTGTTTCAAAGCCTTCCAGATTAAAGTAGAAGGGGCCCAGGTATTACTAAGGTAATATTACCATAGCCTCCTGGTTGCCCTAGCCAGAATCTGTTCTGGCAAAATTATTCATGGAACATTCTTTACACTCAAATAATTTCATATAAATTCTATGATCATTTAAAGTATAATTCATATGTGGAGAAGAGGCTGATCTAGGGGAAGGAGAGAGCATAACAGTAATTTCTCACCCATGAGTAATGTTTGTCTACCCATGGGGTAGTTTGTTATTAATAATTTGGTCTTATGAGGTCATTGCTTGTTATTAAGTAGATAACCATCTGAGTAAGAAACTGAATGCAGAAAAAATACCCAGGCAGAATGCTTGCATTTTTCCTCATTTCCCACCTAATAATATCCATTTTTCAAGACCACAGAGCTTTCAGGCTGCCCTGTGCCTGATAAAGGTGCCCTCCTGTTGTTCAAAAGGGGAAGATATAAGTCCGCTGGCTACCTGAGTGGCCTCCTGCACTTGCCGGTGTTTCTAAGAAGATGGCCCTCTCCTCACCCACCCCTCACTCCCAGCACACATCCCTTCTCTGATTTTTGCTTCTGGAATCTCCTTGTTCTGCCAATAGCCTTCAAACGGGGAGAGTGATGGTGGTTAATTTCTTCCTCAGGATCTCAGCAAACTCTGCTGTCTCCCTCCCGGCCCGGCCTCGAGGTACAGAAAGGCAGGCACCTTCGTCTCCACACGGGGTGAAGGCAGGGAGGAATGCGCTCCTGACCCTCCCTTCGGCACGCCCCGCTGTTTCGCGCCGTTTCACGCCCCGCCCAGTCCTGTCTCCCACATCCTGGGAGGAGCAAAGGAAAAGCAAGCGGGAAACAAGATGGCGGCTTTACATCCATAAGGACCACCAGCCTGTGATAGGCGAATCTGAGGAGAGCTGGAAGCACCGAGAGAAGCAGACATTTGCTTTCCCTCTCCACTAACCCTGACCCTCTCCCCTTCCTTTCCAGTCCCTTTAAGCTTCCTCCTCTGAAGAGGAAAAGAGAAGTCAATGATCAAGGTCCCACTCCTGGAGCGGAGCCTTTGACTTGGTCCTTTGAAATGTAGCTTGTCTTTCTCAGCCATCTTTGTGTGGAGCTGATAGGATCCCTCTGTTGCACAGGTAATGGACCTTCCATTTAATTTCCTTCAGCACAATAGAGAGTAGGCAATAAGTCTGAAAATATGTATTATGAGATAAGTTTTTAAAATATCAAACCATCTATAAAAATAGGTAAATCAGGAGTTGGCAAATATGTTTTGGTAAGGGTCCACATGAGGGATAGTTTAGACTTTGCAGGCCACAGATAGCTCCATCGCATAGCTTCCTCCTTTTCCTCCTCCTTCATTTTAAAAGTTGTTTTGTTACTTACCTGGCTGTACCGGGTCCTTGTTGCTTGCGGGCTTTCTCTAGGCGCAGCGAGTGAGGGCTACTGTCTAACTGCAGTGTGTGGCTTCTCACTGTGGTGGCTTCTCTTGTTGCAGAGCGTGGGCTCCAGGGGTAAGTGCTTCAGTAGTTGCTCCCTGTGGGCTCAGTAGTTGCAGCTCATCCACTTTGTTGCCCCACAGCATGAAGGATCTTCCAGGACCAGGGATTGAATCTGTGTCCCTGCACTGTCAGGCAGATTCTTAACCACTGGACAACCAGGGATTAAATATTTTCCTCCTCCTTATTAATGAGACTTTTAAAAAGTGTGTATATATATATATATATATATATATATATATATATATGTACACACACTTATATATATATAAAAGTATATATAGTGTATATATATATACATACATATATATATATATATATATATATATATATATAGAGTCTTAGCTTTCAGGCCACAGATAAGCATCCTGCTGACCAGATTTGACACCTGGGGTGTTGGTGGTGGTTCCCAGTATAAAGGATAATAATAAAAAGACACCAAGAGTATCTCCCTCTCAATTCAAGAAACAGAATAATATCACTAATGTTGAAGCTCATCCTGTATCTATTGTATCCCTTTTCTTTATTCTGGGAGTTAAGCGTTAGTTTCAATTCTGAGTTTATCATTCCTTTGGTTTTCTTGACAGTTTTACCTTTCATACATGTATCTCTTGTATTGTCTTTTATGTATGGCCCTCTATTGTATGAATATACCACAATTTATTCATCCATTTTCTGTTGATGGACATTTGTTTCCAGCCTTTACCGTTATGGAAAACACTCTTTTGTACATCTTTGTAAGTATGCTCAGCCTATAACTGTTATTGTCTTTTAAAAAACTGTATGAGGAACACAGAAGGGAGATGTGATATAGAGAGCATGTAAAATTGACGTTAGACGTGGCCTTTCTTAGAGCTCCCAGCTCCCAGATTGACATATTTCCTTTATAGGACAGCCCTTACTCATAGAGTACCACTTCTAGACCTTCCTTCTGGAATATTTCCAAGGTGGGGGGGAGTGGTGTATGGGTGTCCACTCCCTTCCATGCACATCCTGCATGCTGACCATAAAGTGTGGGCAATGCCTTTGGCTCTAAAAATAAATTTAAAGGAGCTTCCAGAAAATAACTATCCAATTTTTATGGGTTCTGATATATTTGGTCTTAAATAGCATGAGAAGTACAGGCCATACGGTATTTTAACTTTGTCTGGATTGAGTTGTAAACAAGCTCAGTCTAATATTCTTCCCTTTTACAGTTTCCCTTGGAACATGCAATGAAAATCACGTAGACAGGAGTATGCCTTTTTTCAGAATATGCCCATTCCTGTTCTACATTGGTTTTAATTGTCAGTTATGTAATGTCTTAATATTAGACAGGAAAAATCCTTTCTTCTTCAATGCTTCTTTTAAACTGTGGTATCATATATGTTTTTGAAATGATGTGTAGCATGTTGCTTTGCTTTTAAAATCCCTTATTTGTTTTTCACTGAATTTATAAATTTATTATAATCCCATTTTTTTCCCACACAGTGGATTTGTCTTCTAGGTCTTGGCAGTTGAATTGTCCACAGGGTTTCCTATACCCCAAATTCTAGGTCTGTCAGTCTGAAACTGAGAACTGTCCTGTTATGATGGTCTCATGGTAAATGATCAAAACGGGTGCCCTCTATTTTGCTGGACTCACAGAATCAGACTCACACAATCAATTTCTTCCTAATGGCTATTTGTTTCTTTTCTTCTGAAATGACTGGACAGGGGCCACTTTTGGCCTGGGAGATCTAGATTCAACATACATAGAGTAAAGGGACACTGGGTTAGTTTTACGTTGTAATTCCACTGTTAAACTCTGCTTAAGGTGGGTTTGGTTCTTTCCCTAGAAGCCAAGCTAAGTGTCATGGGATTTCTGTTAGGTCCAAATTAATACCAGTCAACCTGATCTCATGTTACTTTTTTGCTGCCACATTTGCTACTTAAGAAGTTAAGGGATGCAGCGTGAAGATTTCTGATCCAAATCCTGCAATGACACAGTTACATCTTGAGGAAATTCCATTTTTCCAAGCACTGGAACATAAAGGTGTTACTTACCTTACTTCATGCTCATGGTTACTTTTCATGCATTTTATATCATGATGCTAACTATTGTCTTGATGGACTGAAATTCTTTTCAATACCAAAGTAGTACTAGTTGAGAAACATCTGTGAGCAAAATATACACTCGTATTTTTTTGCTTACTTTCCAAATGCAATATTGTTTTTCCTTTTGTATTAACACCTAAACACCTCTTTTGGATTGTTTTTCACCTAATATTGATAGTGATTCAAACATCCAGTCCATCTCGGCAACCACAAAATAGGCCAGTGTCTAATATTACAGCAACTACATGTGAAATCTCTTCCAGCGCAAAAGCTTATTAACATTTAAAAAAAAACTAGATCCATTTATACTTTGACTATAGAGTCAATGGCTGCTGAGCAGAACTCACTGTCCATCGTTCCCAACCTTTCCCCCTCTTTTGCACTTACCAAAGCCCTTAAATATCACCAGCCCACTAAAAATTCTCACATAAATGCGCCAAAATGAAATCCCATCTTTAGCGCCAGCCCTCCCAACCCATTTCTCTCGTGTTCATATAACACTGAGGGGGCTCATTTCCAGCAAATTGTCAAAAGAAAAGGTGACAGTCCATTTAGCAGTCAGCTGGTTGCTAATTGGTACCCAATGAAAATGCATCAAAATTTGAGCACTCCCAATTGAACTCTTTGAAAAGTAAGCATTCTACTAGTTTAACTCTGCTGTAGGTGGAGCCCTGATGGAGGTCTCACATCAAGATGAGCCATCATCCAGGGCTTTCTAACATTGATTCTTAGCCCAGAACCAAACCAAACCAAACAAAACAAAACAAAAAAACCCCCAAAACCCAACCTCTCAGTTCATCGTTTCTCTGTCTTTGATTTTCTCCTACAAGGGGTACAAACTTGTGAGACTGTAGGCAGTGGTCATCGTATTCTTACCCAAGAATTAACAGGGGACTATCTTGTACCTTTTTGTGAAAGTCCCTCAGTCATGTCTGACTCTTTGTGACCACATGGATTGTAGCCTGCCAGGCTCCTCGTCCATGGAATTCTCCAGGCCAGAATACTAAAGTGGGTCAGTTCAGTTCAGTTTAGTCATTTGGTCATGTCCAACTCTTTGTGACCCCATGGACTGCAGTACACCAGGCCTCCCTGTCCATCACCAACTCCCAGAGCTTGCTCAAACTCATGCCCATTGAGTCAGTGATGCCATCCAATCATCTCATCCTCGGTTGCCCCTTCTCCTCCTGCCCTCAATCTTTCCCAGCATCAGGGTCTTTTCAAATGAGTCAGTTCTTTGCATCAGGTGGCCACAATATTGGAGTTTCAGCTTCAGCATTGGTCCTTCCAATGAATATTCAGGACTGATTTCCTTTAGGATGGAACTGGTTGGATCTCCTTGCAGTTCAAGGGACTCTCAAGAGTCTTCTCCAACACCACAGTTTAAAAGCAGTGGGTAGCTGTTCCCTTCTCCAGGGACCTTTTTGAGGCCTGTACATTAAAAAAAAAATGATGGGGAGGTAGAGGAAGGTGTGAACATCAGAGAGAGAGAATTGTAGTATGAAGTGGTGATTTGTCATCTAGAGATGCTGAGCTTGGTGTGATCTTTCCAGAAACAGTTATGCTCCTTTTCATACATTGGGGCACTCAGCCTGGGGACTGTGCCTGCCTCTGAAAGTAAGCACAGTATTATTTCTGCAGAATTATACAGAGCTTGACCAGACTAGGAAGTCATTTCATTCTAAAGACTAGAATTAGGACTTTCTCCAAGGCTCAATCCAAGAAAAAAAAAAAGAAGAAAAATAAAGGGGGTAATATTTTTATTTTCTTGAGGGTAACATTTATAAGCACTTCCTACTAAATGTTATTTGAGTGGGTTGTAAATAGTAACAACCTTGAGGCAAAGGTGGTGGTGTTCACCTGGGAGCCTGGAAATATATCGTATTCTACCTGTGCCTCTGAATCCCAGGCTCTTCTCACCATTGCACCCTGAACTCTCCAATTCTTAGTACGAAGAAATCCCAAAGTACTAATGGTGTCTTGGAAGAAAATAGTGTTGTCCTAATTTTTCAAAACTGAACAGGAAAATAGGTCAAGATGAATCTTCTGAAATCATTGAATTGTAACCATTCAAAGGTTTTTGAGAAAGGTATGGAAAAAGTAGAGAGTGAGCTAGCTTTAATGAGGCTAAAGTGACCGTGCAAATCTCATTTGCCAGAAATACTGTATCTGATCTGAGAAAGGAGCATTACTTTCTTATAGCTGTGGTTCTTTCATGCCAAGATACTGTGGCAACATGGTGGGTGAGGTAGAGAAGACACCTTCTTGAGCGTTAACAATATCAATGCATAATTTAGAAGGGTTGGATTGGGTCTGTTAGGCGTCTCAGGGTTGCTAGAATGAATACCTGGGGAGGGAAGATGTGGAAAATATAGGAGGCAAAGTCTTTGGAGACTGAGAAAAGAAGCAAACTTTGTACCTCGGTCAGTTGCTTAGTTCCTAATTTTACCTCTAGGTAGATTTGCAAAGGAAGAGAAAGAAAAACTAGGATCTCAGAAGCAGCTATGTTTAAATATATGAGCGCATAACTTCCCATTTCTTGACCCTACTCTTTACCCTCGGAAAAGATTTCTCTACATCTGAGAATAAGACCTGGCTTCTATAGCTCTCTGCCTACACTGAATCAATTCCTTTATTTCTCTGTGATTCTGTCTTTCATTTATTTAATAAAAATCTTTAAATATTATCTTTGTTCCTTTGTGGTGATTCTGTGCTGCTCATGTTCTGTTAGAGCATATACTCTATGAGGACAAGGCAGGTTTCTAACAGTGTATGGAACACAGTTGGTACTCACAGAAGGACCAATAGTTGCATGCATGGGTGATGATGTTTTGTGGATTTAGTCATCTATTGCGGTTTTCCCATTCGTAGGTTAAGTACAGTGCATTATATAAAATATGTGGGATAATTGTTGATTGAATTAGTCCTGATTCCCTAGTTTTCAAAAAATGCTTATAGATAGTATTATAATAACTGGGGCTTCCCCAGTGGCTCAGTGGCAAAGAATCCACCTGCCAAGCAGGAGATGCAGGCTTGATCCCTGGGTCAGGAAGATCCCCTGAAGAAAATGGCAACCCACTCCAATATCTTGTCTGGGAAAGCCCATGGACAGAGGAGTCCATGGGGTCACAAAACATTTGGACCTCCTGGACTCCTAAAACAACAAGAAAGTTATAACTGCTGAATTTACTCTTGCACATGATCTTGACCACATATGACCCTGTTTGAACATGACATAAGTTCCCAGCATGGTCTGCATGCATTCAGTTTACCATGAGCACCATGAGGGTGAAAAGGGCCAAGAAAAGTGACAGACAGCATGGGAGAGTGAACAGAGCTCCGGCTCCATGCTGCCCACTAGTGGGGCACGGGGTGCAGATTACATCATCTGTCTGCACCCACATGACTCATCCTATTGTTATGTTGTTCCCACAGTCCTGCTTTCGGTTCAGTTCAGTTCAGTCGCTCAGTCGTGTCTGACTCTTTGCAACTCCATGAATTGCAGCACGCCAAGCCTCCCTATCCATCACCAACTCCCGGAGCTCACCCAGACTCACGTCCATCGAGTCAGTGATGCCATCCAGCCATCTCATCCTCTGTCGTCCCCTTCTCCTTCTGCCCCTAATCCCTCCCAGCATCAGGGTCTTTTCCAATGAGTCAACTCTTCGCATGAGGTGGCCAAAGTACTGGAGTTTCAGCTTTAGCATCATTCCTTCCAAAGAAATCCCAGGGCTGATCTCCTGCAGAATGGACTGGTTGGATCTCCTGCAAGTCCAAGGGACTCTCAAAGAGTCTTCTCCAACACCACAGTTCAAAAGCATCAATTCTTCGGCACTCTGCTTTCTTCACAGTCCAACTCTCACATCCATACATGACCACTGGAAAAATCATAGCCTTGACTAGATGGACATTTGTTGGCAAAGTAATGTCTCTGCTTTTCAATATGCTGTCTAGGTTGGTCATAACTTTTCTTCCAAGCAGTAAGTGTCTTTTAATTTCATGGCTGCAGTCACCATCTGCAGTGATTTTGGAGCCCAACAAAGTAAGTCTGACACTGCTTCCACTGTTTCCCCATCTATTTGCCATGAAGTGATGGGACCATGCCTGGGGCCAGCGTGGAGAATCCCACCCATGGCAAAGGTCATGAGGAAAAGGCCTGATGGGCAAAGGCAAGATCAGGCCTCGAGGGGCCCCCCTTCTCGAGCATCTACCCCAAAACCAGAATCTGTCTGTTTTTTCATGACTCTCACCAACTCTTCTGACATTAACAGGGGGCTGTCCCTGACCACCTTTCTCTGGAAAACGTCAACTTAGGGCTCTAGCTAATAAGTCTCCTGGTCAAGATAAGAGTGTTTCAATTCAAACCCCACCCCCCACCCCCCCACCCCATCCCACCCCACCCCACCCCCGCCCCCGTTAACATTCTAGCTTACTTAACAGGTTTATCCAGACTCTTGCAACATTGTTGAGCCAATGCTTGCTGCCAAGTTCTCACATCCTTTATCCATTGTGTTCCTGGGAGTACATATAGTCAGGATGTAGAAAAAACAAACAACAGCTTTAACATTAACATTAGACTTTGAGTTAATAAGTTCTTTCTTTGCTGTAACCCACTGAATCTTTGCTCCATAAAAATGTAATTCTGTACTTTAAGGGTGACACAGGCTAGGAATTTAAGAAAAAAACACTTTAAGAGAAAATTATTGTTCTGGCTGACCAACCTTTATCAAAAAGGGGTCATAAACTATCAACAGGCCTCCGGGCCAGAAGATAATGTACAAAAAATAAGACTTGCAGGAAGGAACCTGATATCGATAAAAGTTAATACTGATGGAATGTTGAGTTGACTCTGCATTTTTCACCTTGCTGAATGTACAACTCAGGGTGTAAAAGCCTTCTCTGAAAATAAAGTAAACGGGCCTCGCTCACGGAAGCTTGGTCACCCTGTGTCATTCTTTCCTTATCTCTTTCTCTATCTTTCTTCATTAGCCGCTGTCGTCCATCCTGAAGATATCCCTGGACTCTGCTGAGGCTGGACCTCGGTCGGACCAGATGCCATGATCTTCGTTTTCTGAACATTGAGCTTTAAGCCAACTTTTTCACTCTCCTCTTTCACTTTCATCCAGAGGCTTTTTAGTTTCTCTTCACTTTCTGCCATAAGGGTGGTGTCATCTGCATATCTGAGGTTATTGAGATTTCTCCCAGCAATCTTGATTCCAGCTTGTGCTTCTTCCAGCCCAGCGTTTCTCATGAGGTACTCTGCATATAAGTTAAATAAGCAGGGTGACAGTATACAGCCTTGATATACTCCTTTTCCTATTTGGAACCAGTCTGTTGTTCCATGTCCAGTTCTAACTGTTGCTTCCTGACCTGCATATAGGTTTCTCAAGAGGCAGGTCAGGTGGTCTGTATTCCCATCTCTCTCAGAATTTTCCACAGTTTATTGTGATTCACACAGTAAAGTCCTGCTTAACTCGGGAGTTTTATATTGACTGTGTTGAGAATCTTAATCGATTATGCTGCCTCTATTTTCCTATGGCTAATTTGGACCTTTAACACCCTGAAGGGTCCTCTTCAATTTTCCCTGTAGGTTTCAAGGACTAGCTTTTGTGCTTCTCAACAGTTGCATCAGTTACCATGTGGCATCTGTCATGGACTGCCCTCTCCCTTGTTTACCACTCTTGTTTCTATTGGGCATCCCTTTGATGACAATTCTTGCTGCTTCTTGTTTTAGTTGGTAGAGTTGCTGTCACAGAGTATCACAATCTAAAGTGACTTAAACTACAGAAATGCATTGTCTGTTACTTCTGGTAATTAGAAGTGTGAGGTCAAGGCCACACTCCTTCTGAAGGAGCTAGAGAAAGAGCTGATCTTAGACAACTTCTTAGCTTCTGGTAGTTCTTGGTTGTTGCAGTAGAGCTCCGATCTTCACATAGTATTCTTCCTATGAACATGCCATTCTCCTTTTCATAAAGTAGCAGTCATAATGGATTCAGACTCCACTTTAATGACCACATATGAACTTGAATACCTGCACAGACTCTATTTCCAAAGGAGAGCACATTCATAGGTACTAACCTGATGTGTAGAGCTAACTCACTGGAAAAGACCCTGATGCTGAAAAAAAGGGCAGGAGGAGAAGGAGGTGACAGAGGATGAGATGGTTGGGTGGCATCACCAATTCAATGGACATGAATATGAGCAAACTCCAGGAGATAGTAAAGGACAGGGACCCTGGCATGTTGCAGTTCATGGGGTCACAAAGAGTTGGACAGGACTAAGTGACTGAACGAAGAGGGGTTTGTACCTCAACATATTTCAGTGCAGTTCAGTCACTTGGTTGTGTCCAATTCTTTGTGACCCCATGGACTGCAGCATATCAGGCTTCTCTGTCCATCACCAACTCCCAGAGCTTGCTCAAACTCATGTCCATTGAGTTGGTGATGCCATCCAACCATCTCATCCTCTGTCGTCCCCTTCTCCTCCTGCTTTCAATCTTTCCCAGCATCAGGGTCTTTTCCAGTGAGTCAGCTCTTCACATTAGGTGGCCAAAGTATTGGAGTTTCGGCTTCAACATTAATCCTTTAAATGAACACCCAGGACTGATTTCCTTTATGATGGACTGGTTGGATCTCCTCGCAGTCCAAGGGACTCTCAAGAGTCTTCTCCAACACCACAGTTCAAAAGCATCAACTCTTTGGCACTCAGCTTTATGGTCTGATTCTTACATCCATACATGACTACTGGAAAAACCATAGCTTTGATGGACCTTTGTGGGCAAAGTAATGTCTTTGCTTTTTAAAATGCTGTCTAGTTTCCTCAGTGTGTATGCCCAGCAGTGGGATTGCTGGGTCATAAGGCAGTTCTATTTGCAATTTTTTAAGGAATCTCCACCCTGTTCTCCATAGTGGCTGTACTAGTTTGCATTCCCACCAACCGTGTAGGAGGGTTCCCTTTTCTCCACACCCTCTCCAGCATTTATTGCTTGCAGACTTTTGAATCACAGACATTCTGACTGGTGTGAAGTGGTACCTCATTGTGGTTTTGATTTGCATTTCTCCAATAATGAGTGATATTGAGCATCTTTTCATGTGTTTGTTAGCCATCCATATGTCTTCTTTGGAGAAATGTCTATTTAGTTCTTTGGCCCATTTTTTGATTGGGTCGTTTATTTTTCTGGAATTGAGCTGCATAAGTTGCTTGTATATTTTTGAGGTTAGTTGTTTGTCAGTTGCTTCATTTGCTATTATTTTCTCCCATTCAGAAGGCTGTCTTTTCACCTTGCTTATATTTTCCTTTGTTGTGTAGAAGCTTTTAATTTTAATTAGATCCCATTTGTTTTTTTGTTTTGTGTTTTTTTTTGTTTTTTTTTTTTTTGTTTAGTTATGTTTGTTTGTTTGTTTGTTTGTTTTAATTTTAGTTTTTTATTTTTTAAATTTTAAAATCTTTAATTCTTACATGCATTCCCAAACATGAACCCCCCTCCCACCTCCCTCCCCATAACAACTTTCTGGGTCATCCCCATGCACCAGCCCCAAGCATGCTGCATCCTGCGTCAGACATAGACTGGCGATTCAATTCACATGATAGTATACATGTTAGAATGGCATTCTCCCAAATCATCCCACCCTCTCCCTCTCCCTCTGAGTCCAAAAGTCCGTTATACACATCTGTGTCTCTTTCCCTGTCTTGCATACAGGGTCGTCATTGCCATCTTCCTAAATTCCATATATATGTGTTAGTATACTGTATTGGTGTTTTTCTTTCTGGCTTACTTCACTCTGTATAATCGGCTCCAGTTTCATCCATCTCATCAGAACTGATTCAAATGAATTCTTTTTAACAGCTGAGTAATACTCCATTGTGTATATGTACCACAGCTTTCTTATCCATTCATCTGCTGATGGACATCTAGGTTGTTTCCATGTCCTGGCTATTATAAACAGTGCTGCGATGAACATTGGGGTACATGTGTCTCTTTCAATTCTGGTTTCCTCGGTGTGTATGCCCAGCAGTGGGATTGCTGGGTCATAAGGTAGTTCTATTTGCAATTTTTTAAGGAATCTCCACACCGTTCTCCATAGTGGCTGTACTAGTTTGCATTCCCACCAGCAGTGTAGGAGGGTTCCCTTTTCTCCACACCCTCTCCAGCATTTATTGCTTGCAGATTTTTGGATCGCAGCCATTCTGACTGGTGTGAAGTGGTACCTCATTGTGGTTTTGATTTGCATTTCTCTAATAATGAGTGATGTTGAGCATCTTTTCATGTGTTTGTTAGCCATCCGTATGTCTTCTTTGGAGAAATGTCTATTTAGTTCTTTGGCCCATTTTTTGATTGGGTCGTTTATTTTTCTGGAATTGAGCTGCATAAGTTGCTTGTATATTTTTGAGATTAGTGGTTTGTCAGTTGCTTCATTTGCTATTATTTTCTCCCATTCAGAAGGCTGTCTTTTCACCTTGCTTATAGTTTCCTTTGTTGTGCAGAAGCTTTTAATTTTAATTAGATCCCATTTGTTTATTTTTGCTTTTATTTCCAGAATTCTGGGAGGTGGATCATAGAGGATCGGAAATTGATACTGTAATCAGAAATCTTCCAGCAAACAAAAGCCCAGGTCCAGATGGCTTCACAGCTGAATTCTACCAAAAATTTCGAGAAGAGCTAACACCTATCCTCCTCAAACTCTTCCAGAAATTGCAGAGGAAGGTAAACTTCCAAACTCATTCTATGAGGCCACCATCACCCTAATACCAAAACCTGACAAAGATGTCACAAAAAAGGAAAACTACAGGCCAATATCTCTGATGAACATAGATGCAAAAATCCTCAACAAAATTCTAGCAATCAGAATCCAACAACACATTAAAAAGATCATACACCATGACCAAGTGGGCTTTATCCCAGGGATGCAAGGATTCTTCAATATCCGCAAATCAATCAATGTAATTCACCACATTAACAAATTGAAAAATAAAAACCATATGATTATCTCAATAGATGCAGAGAAGGCCTTTGACAAAATTCAACATCCATTTATGATAAAAACTCTCCAGAAAGCAGGAATAGAAGGAACATACCTCAACATAATAAAAGCTATCTATGACAAACCCACAGCAAACATTATCCTCAATGGTGAAAAACTGAAAGCATTTCCCCTAAAGTCAGGAACAAGACAAGGGTGTCCACTTTCACCGCTACTATTCAACATAGTTCTGGAAGTTTTGGCCACAGCAATCAGAGCAGAAAAAGAAATAAAAGGAATCCAAATTGGAAAAGAAGAAGTAAAACTCTCACTGTTTGCAGATGACATGATCCTCCACATGGAAAACCCTAAAGACTCCCCCATTTGTTTATTTTTGCTTTTATTTCCAGAATTCTAGGGGGTGGATCATAGAGGATCCTGCTGTGATTTATGTCGGAGAGTTGCCTATGTTCTCCTCTAGGAGTTTTATAGTTTCTGGTCTTACATTTAGATCTTTAATCCATTTTGAGTTTATTTTTGTGTGCGGTGTTAGAAAGTGATCTAGTTTCATTCTTTTACAAGTGGTTGACCAGTTTTTCCAGGCAGCACTGTTTGTAATAGCCAGGACATGGAAACAACCTAGATGTCCATCAGCAGATGAATGGATAAGAAAGCTGTGGTACATATACACAATGGAGTATTACTCAGCCATTAAAAAGAATACATTTGAATCAGTTCTAATGAGATGGATGAAACTGGAGCCGATTATATGGAGTGAAGTAAGCCAGAAAGAAAAACACCAGTACAGTATACTAACACATATATATGGAATTTAGAAAGATGGCAGTGATGACCCTGTATGCAAGACAGCAATAGAGACCCAGATGTGTAGAGTGGACTTTTGGACTCAGAGGGAGAGGGTGGGATGATTTGGGAGAATGGCATTGAAACATGTATACTATCATGTAAGAAATGAATTGCCAGTCTATGTCCGATGCAGGATACAGCATGCTTGGGGCTGGTGCAATGGGATGACCCAGAGAGATGTTATGGGGAGGAAGGTGGGAGGGGGGGTTCATGTTTGGGAACGCATGTACACCTGTGGTGGATTCATGTCAATGTATGGCAAAACCAATACAGTATTGTAAACTAAAATAAAGTAAAAATAAAAGTTTAAAAATAAAATAAAATGCTGTCTAGGTTGGTCATAGCTTTTCTTCCAAGGAGCAAGTGTCTCTTAATTTCATGGCTGCAGTCACCATCTGCAGTGATTTTGGAGCCTAAAAAATAAAGTCTGTCACTGTTTCCATTGTTTCCGCATCTATTTGTCATGAAGGGATGGACCCCAATGCCGTGATCTTAGTTTTTTGAATGTTGAGTTTTAAGCCAGCGTTTTCAGTCTCCTCTCTCACTTTCATCCACATATTTGGGAGGATACAGTTTGGCCCCAAACGCTTGCCTTGGTTGCCGCCGGGAGCAGAGGTACAGCTGTGCCTGCCTCCATCTCGTTCCTTCCCCCGTTTGCAGGCTGCACTATCTGAGTTCTGGTTGGACCCCTTCCCGTCACTGTGGGCTCTTTAGATGTCTTAAAGTAGCAAAGGGGTATTATGTCTTTTGGAGCCCCAAACTTGTTTTGAGGGGGAATGCTCTTCTCCTCTTTTACACAGCTCTTTGTTAGCAGTCTATCCAAGGAGTGAAACTTTAGTCAAATTGTTAGCTTCTTATTCTCCACCTTCTCTTCCCTGAGAACCCAGATAGCTGTTTAAAGGACTCTTTGAAAGGCAAAATTTAAAGGACAGACCCCTGTGGTCAGCAAAATGACCCCTCATTTCTGACACTGATGCTTTGCAACTGTCTGCTTTCTTTCCTTTCGTGGATTTTCTGCCAGGATATCTTCATCCAATAGACTTCTGAAAAGCTTGCTACACTAATCTGTCAACCACACTCACCAGCTGTTACTATTGCTCTTGCCCAAAGTGAGATTCTTGCCACATGTAAAACTGAGATTACTAAGAAATATGTAAAACAAACTAAAATATTATAGAATGTATGTAATAAGTAAGTATGTATATATTTCATTAATAGAATACAAGAGAAAATTCATTCTTAGGATTAATCCAATAGCTATAGGAAGCATGTTTGACTAGTCATCATACATTTTATGAAAGAAAGTAATAAACTAAGAATAGGAGGGAACTTCTTTAACTTAACAAAGTATATCTTAAAAAAAGAAATCAACAGTAAGCATTATATTTAATGGTCAAGTGTTAAAAAACATTTCTTTGAAACTGGAAACAAGATAAAAAGGGCAAAGAGCAAACATCAGTTTTACTTGACATGTCCTGGGCTTCCTAGGCAATGCAGTAAAGATGGAAAAAAAAAATAAAAAGAAATAAGTTATTAAGGATTACAAAGAAAAAAATAGTAATGTCATTATTCATGGATGATTATGCTTGTGCTTTTAGAATATTCAAAAGAATTTTTTGAGAGTTTGCAAGTTTGCTGAATATAAACTGGCATTTAATAATTTAATACATTGGCAATAAACAATTACAAATAATAATAAATAATTAGAAATTACATATGACGAGGATCCTAGTGAAAAATTTGGCCTAAAGATCAACATTCAGAAAACGAAGATCATGGCATCTGGCCCCATCACTTCATGGCAAATAGATGGGGAAACAGTGGAAACTGGCAGACTTTATTTTTCTGGGTTCCAAAATCACTGCAGATGGTGACTGCAGCCATGAAATTAAAAGACGCTTACTCCTTGGAAGGAAAGTTATGACCAACCTAGATAGCATATTCAAAAGCAGAGACATTACTTTGCTAACAAAGGTCCGTCTAGTCAAGGCTATGGTTTTTCCAGTGGTCATGTATGGATGTGAGAGTTGGACTGTGAAGAAAGCAGAGTGCCGAAGAATTGATGCTTTTGAACTGTGGTGTTGGAGAAGACTCTTGAGAGTCCCTTGAACTGTCCATGGGATTTCCCAGGCAAGAATACTGGAGTGGGTTGCAATCTCCTTCTCCAGGGGCTCTTGCTGATTCAGAGACTGAACCCACATTTCCTGCACTGGCAGGTGGATTCCTTACCACTGAGCCACAGGGAAGCCCTGGGATAGGACAATCATATGGAAAAAGATGAATAAATTTGACTACACTAAAATGAAGCACTTCTGTTCTTTAGAAGAAGCCCCTAAGAGATAAATAAAAAAAGTAGGCATTCGCTCGTGGTCTAGTGATTAGGATCGAGCTCTCTCTGCCTGGTACACAGTCTATCTCTGGTTTGTGGAGCTAACACCCTGCAAATGCACAGTGTGGCCAAAAAAAAAAAAAAAATAGAAAAGGTAAGTAAAGAGGGTGAGAAGCTATTTGAAATTACATATATAATGCAGTGTCATTTAAATTAATAAAGAAATATAAAAATGGACAATAGCCTTTAACAAACATTTCAAAAATATGACATCTAATACCTTGTGGTTCAGTCACTCAGTCGTGTCCGACTCTTGGTGACCCCAGGGACTGCAGCACGCCAGGTTTCCCTGTCCTTCACTGTCTCCCAGAGTTTGCTCAAACTCATGTCCATTGATTTGGTGATGCCATCTAACAATCTTATCCTCTGTTGTCCCCTTCTCCTCCTGCCCTCAATCTTTCCCAGCATCAGGGTCTTTTCCAATGAGTTGGCTATCTAATACCTGGTGCACACTGAAAAGATGTCAATCTCACGGGTAATCAGAAAAATGAAAAACGGCAGACACCTATGTGAATGGCTAAAATGAGAAAAAGAAGACTTGCGGTACTAGGTTTATTAAGACAGCAGGAACTCTCCAACACTGTTGATATAAAATGGTACACCATTTGGAAAAGAGGTTTTCAATATTCACTTAGATTGAAGATATATGTCATGCTGCTGCTGCTGCTAAGTCACTTCAGTCGTGTCCAACTCTGTGCGACCCCATAGACGACAGCCCAACAGGATCCTTCGTCCCTGGGATTCTCCAGGCAAGAACACTGGAGTGGGTTGCCATTTCCTTCTCCAATGCATGAAAGTGAAAAGTGAAAGGGAAGTCGCTCAGTCTGACTTTTCGTGACCTCATGGACTGCAGCCTACCAGGCTCCTCTGTCCATGGGATTTTCCAGGCAAGAGTACTGGAGTGGGGTGCCATCCATCACCTTCTCCGGATATATGTCATGATGACCCCCAAATTCAACCACTGGTTATATAACTGACAGAAATGCATGCCCACCTGCTTCAAAAGACATGCATAAGGGCTCGTAGCAAATTATTTATGATAGTTCTAACTCAGAGCTCCTCAACAGTAGGATGGGTAAATGAATGGTGATGCTGTCATATAATGTAAAAGAATAAAAGTATGCTAGAAATGAAATGAACAAACTACAGCATCAGAAAAAAACATGTACATCATAAATATAACTTTTTAATTGAATGAAAGAAGCCTGATATAAAGAATCAGTGTTTCATGATTCCATGGGTATATAGTTCAAAAATAAGCATGACTGAACTTGTTTTTATTTTTTTGAACTCTAGAAACACATGCTCTTATGAAAAACCTACAAAGAAAAATGAGAAAGGGATCAATCCAGTGATCACCGTAGTGGGGTTAAACTCTAGGGCAGTGGCAGGGGGTTTGGAGGCTGGATGCAGTAGCCTTCCAGGTTTGGGCAATATTCTGTTTTATGAGCTATGCAGAGTTGCAGGGGAATTTTCTCATTCTACAATTTTCTGTAATGATATGCATTTCCCCAGGAAATTTCCCTTTTTCTTTTCTTTCTTTAAGGAATGCATGCAAAATTCCAGGCCCCCAATAAGTACAACCTCCACAGCAGCTACTTGATAAGCATGTCCCTCCCTCTTCTTCTGCTGATTAGCTCTGCACAGCTCATCTTAAAAAGCAATGAATAACCTTGGTGTGAACGCATAGCACGACAGACACCCATTCCCAGAAGAAAAGTTGCCGGGAGCATTCGCAGATTGCAGAGACGAAAGATGTTCATTCCTGCCTCATCTGATTGCCTCTTTCACCAGCACCAGAGTTGTCACACCGATGACTAGGCCTTTCAGAGCCAGTGAGCATCCCTGTGCTTCATAATTACTGAAACACATGTGCTAAGTCACTTTTTGCTAAGCTGCGATGAGAATTCTCGGTGTTCAATCGCCCTCAAAATTTCTCATCTCTTCCCTGGGGTGAGGTGCTTTGGTTTAGCAGCTGCACATGGGGATTGCATTTAAATCATTTAAGGTCTGAAGTTCAATATCTCCTAAAAGCAGCCTCCCTTTTTTCAGCATCTCTCTTCAGGCATACCTGGATTTTTTTTTTTCTTTCTTTCTTTCTTTTTTTTTAACTTCAAAGCGAGGGATATCTTCCTAGGAGGAAAAAAGCTTTGGAAATGCATTAATTCTTTGAGGACACAGAATGTCTCTGCTTGCCTCCTCCCAGACTGTTAATCAGTCCTTGTCAGAAGCTCTTTTAAGCCATTAGCCATCCATTTCCCATTTTAGCAACAAGAACAGTAACATGGTAAATCAGGTGTGTGGATGGTGAAAAGTCAAAATTCATCAAGGAGAGTACCTGAAAAGTCAAGGCTGGTTTTACTTTTAGACAATGTATCCCCTATGATGGGACTTCCCAGGTGGTGCTAGTGGTAAAAAGCCCACCTGCCAATGCAGGAGACATAGAGATGTGGGTTCGATCCCTGGGTGGGGAAAATCCCCCGGAGAAGGAAACGGCAACCCACTCCAGTATTCTTGCCTGGAGAATCCTATGGACAGAGGAGGGTGGCAGGCTACAGTCCATAGGGTCACAAAGAGTCAGACACTGAAGAGATTTAGCACAGCACATCCTTTATGATACAACATAGAAGCCCCCCTCCGAAATTTCTCCAATTACCATGCTGCTTGTCCGGGTGGGGCCAAGCTTCTCCTGAAACAATTAGAATTATGTCTTGTGCTGTGTGTTTAGTCGTTCAGTCCTGTCTGACTCTGCTGTAGCCTGCCAGGCCCTCTGTCCATGGGATTCTCTAGGCAAGAACACTGGAGCAGGTTCCCATGCCCTCCTCCAGGGGATCTTCCCAACCCAGGGACTGAACCCAGGTCTCCTGTACTGGAGGCTGATTCTTTACTGTTTGAGCCACCAGGGAAGCCCAGAATTATGCCTTATGATATAAATTTCCTTAGAATATCATCACATTGACAAACTTATAACTGTGCTATAGATGTAGGGCATAAGAGTTTTTTCTGAAAGCAATTTTTTGTTGTTGTTGAAAAGAGAGAAAGAAAAGCTAACGGTATTTGCAACTGAAGCAGAAAGGACATATTTTGGATGCCCCAAACAAATCGCATCATTTAACGGTCATACTAAGATCTAACTCATTTATTGTTAATTGTGAATGTCTGTTACTCTGACTGGGCTGGAAGTACAAGAAGTCACTGTCCATTACTTCAGAATTAAATCAGGAGTTTGGGACAGTGGAAGGGGACTTGGAACAACAGAGGTCATCATGCTGAATCAGTTTTAGAAATTTCAGAAAATACCATATAGAGGTGATAGAACAAGCTCCCATCTGTACTGTTCCATGATGTAAGGGAATAGCTTTTTGAGGCAATATATTTTGATAAGTATATGTCAAGTGCGTACTGTGAGTCACGTACTCCCCAGTACTGTCTAAGGACTTCTGAATGGGTGGCTAAGTCTGAGTCACTGCACTGCCTCACTAATCACTGTGCATGGCGTACCCAGGGCCTGGGGCTGTGCATACTAAACGCCACAGGAGTTTGGATGGAGAGTGTCAGGAAACAGCAAGGAGGCTGGACTCTCCCCAAAGTGAATCTGTAGGCCTGCCTCCCAGTGTGCAGACAGTTCATTCATCTTGGGATGTTGGCTGTAGTTTGCCAGTCTCTGCAACTCCTCTGCCTTTTTTTTTTTTTTAATTCCACAGAACCATCTGCAACTGGTGAAAAATGACCCACTGAAGCTGGTGAATGTTTTCCACAGCTTTCCTCTGACTTCACACAGCTGTGGCAGACGGTGTCCCAGCGGGGTTGGCACAGCTCCTCTGCCAAGAGGAAGTGTCGCCATGATGGTCCCGACTTCAGGTCTGGGGCTCAGCTTCTGTTTGTTCTCACCAGCTCGCCTTCCCCCTCAGGAGCTACACCTGGCTGGAACTTGGCAACAAAAGCTGTTGACTAAAAGACTGGAGAAGCTTTTACGGCTCATGCTATCAATCTAAAGGGGGTTCCAGGGGGTTGAGGTATCATCCAAGCCAACCTTCACACTTTAGAGAGAGAGACTCTAAGGCACAGAAACGGAAGGTCGTACCACTAGATGGTGAGGAGATAAGACTGATCCCTGGTCAGTGTTATTACTGTTGTGGGTTCCTCATGTAATTAGTCGCATATTTTGTTGGCTACCCATGAGGTTTGCTGAGCAGAAGGGTATCTGCTTTGAGGAAACTTTCTACTTAGTACTTAGTCCCACATAATGCTCCCGTTGGTTATTATTGCTGACCTTTGGTCCATTGTGTTAAAAATGTTCTTAGGCTTTTTAGATATATATAATAACACATGCTTTGTATTTCCAATCAGACTACGTTACCCAGTGGTGAGCACCAGAACCCATACAGAGTAATGGGAAAGACTTTGGGTTTGGGGCTTGACGCATCTAAAGTGGAATTCTGATTTCTCATGTACCAATTATAATAATTTTTACCTGTCCTTCAAAGAGAAAATGTTTTCCATTTTTGTGAAGTCCCATTTATCATCATTTTAATAGTCTATGTTTTTGTGTCTTGTGCAAGAAACATTTGTGCAATCCAAAATCACAATTTTTTTAAAAAAATATCTTATTCTAGAAGTTTAGTAGTTTCAGCTCTTATGCTTAGGTCTGTTATCCTCTTGGAATTGATTTTTGCATATGCTGTGAGGTAAGGATTGAAGTTTATTTTTTTTCCCTACAGAGATCCACTTGTTTCAGAGTCCTTTGTGGAAAAGACTTATTCCTCATTGAATTACCTTGGCACCTTTGTTGCAAGTCAGTTGACCACAAGTGTGTGGGTTTGCTTTTGGACTCTAAAAATGTTTATGCTACACTGCCATGCTTACTTACTGCACCTTGTTGTCACTTTTGAAAGGAGGTAAGGACTCTAACTTTAGTCTTGATTTCATGATTATTTTTCGGCTGTTCTAGGTCATTTTCCCTATTCATATACATTTTAAAATTAATAAGTCAATTCCTTCAACAAAATCATTTAGTATACCATTGAAACTATATCTGTATACCCAATTTGGGATAATTGCCATTTTACTAACTTTACTAACTTTGTGGTCTTCTGACTACAAGGATAGTATAGCTCTCTGAAAGAGTTTGCATAGAATTGATGTCATTTTTTCTTGAATATGATTCTCAATTTCCTATGATAGAATTCACCAGTGGAGGCATTTTGGGCCTGGAGTTTTCTTTGTGGAAAAATTTTAAATGACAGATTCAGTTCTTCATCAACAACAAGGGCATTTGCCTTCTGCCTCTGTGGAGACTGCTGCAGCTGCTGACCTTCAACACCCCTTGGAGGGAATTCAAGGTGGAGAGTGAGGCATTCTTGCCCCAGGGGAATTGGTGGAACAGGTCTTTAGATCAGTTCAGTTCAGTTGCTCAGTCCTGTCTGACTCTGCGACCCCATGGACTGCAGCATGCCAGGCCTCCCTGTCCATCACCAAGTGCCAGAGCTTGCTCAAACTCATGTCCATTGAGTCGGTGATACCATCCAACCATCTCATCCTCTGTCGTTCCCTTCTCCTCCCACCTTCAATCTTTCCCAGCAGCAGGGTCTTTTCCAGTGAGTCAGTTCTTTGCATCAGGTGGCCAAAGTATTGGAGTTTCAGCTTCAACATCAGTCCTTCCAATGAACACCCAGGACTGATCTCCTTCAGGATAGACTGGTTGGATCTCCTTGCAGTCCAAGGGACTCTCAAGAGTCTTCTCCAACACCACAGTTCAAAAGCATCAATTCTTCAGTGCTCAGCTTTCTTTATAGTCTAACTCTCACATCCATATATGACTACTGGAAAAACCATGGCCTTAACTAGATGGACCTTTGTTGGCAAAGTAATGTCTCTGCTTTTTAACATGCTATCTAGGTTGGTCATAACTTTTCTTTCAAGGAGTAAGCATCTTTTAATTTCATGGCTGCAGTCACCATCTGCAGTGATTTTGGAGCCCAAGAAAATAAAGTCTGCCACTGTTTTCACTGTTTCTCTATCTATTTGCCATGAAGTGATGGGACCAGATGCCATGATCTTAGTTTTCTGAATGATAGAGGATCCCAATCCTTGCTTCCCTTCATATCTATAGAAGCACTTAATCCCTTCATGGTGACATCAGCTCCTTGTGACTAGCGGGCAACCTTTGTAAAGTAAGTGCTTGATTACACTGAATTCCCCCTTCATCAAAATCTTATATATTGACCTTCCCCGACTGCCTCTTTGGAGTCATCTGTCAGAGCTACCTGAGGTGCTGCCTCCTCGGTTGCAGTCCTCATTTTGCCCCCAAGAAAACTTAACTTGCCAAAAAAAAAAAAAATCAGTTCTTAAGTGATAAAGGGTATTCAAGTTTTTCTTCTTTTTGTATTTCCTGTATTGTAAAAAATTTGTTCATCTCTGCTATGTTATTACATGTATTGTTATATTAAGTTTTTCATACCATTCTGTTATTTTTTCTGTTATTTTTTCAATGTATGTAGGCTCTGTAGTATGGAGAAGGAAATGGCTACCCTCTCTGGTATTCTTGCCTGGAGAATCCCATGGACAAAGAAGCCTGGTGGGCCACAGTCCACGGGGTTGCAAAGAGTCAGACAGGACTGAAGTGACTTAGCATGCATACATGAACACAGACTCTGTAGTGATATACCGTCTTTCAATGTCGATGTTTTGATGTGTGTTTCTCTTTTTCCCTTGATTAGTGTGGGTAGATGCTTATTAATTTTACGTGTTTGAAATAACCAATTTTTGGTTTTATTGATTTTTTTCTCTTATTTTTTTGTTTTCCATTTCTTTGATTTATTCCTTGACCTTTATTATTTTCTTCCTTTCACTTAGTTGGGTTCATTCTTCTATTTGTCTATTTTTTTAAAAGATGAGAACTCAGGTAATTAATTTTTAGATCTTTACCCTTAACATAGGCATTTACAGGCATCACTGTCCCTCTGAACACTGCTTTAGCTTCATTCCATAAATTTTGACACCTTATATTTTTATATTTCTCTTCGTTTTTTTTCCGTGGTCTTGGGTATTTGTGTGTGTGTGTGTGTGTGTGTGTGTGTGTGTGTGTGTGTGTGTGTGTATATGTTGTTACATATATGTATATATAGTGTATTGAATATGTAACATTTCATATTTTACTTACAAATAATATTGTATCACTTTCTGTAAAAAATTTTCAACCTTATAAAGGAATTATTAGCTTTTTTTCCAATTGTTCTTTTTCAGTCACACCAATATGCCTCAAAAAAGTGGAAACAGTAAAACTTTACTCTTTAAAAATGATTTTGGGGTAAACTGGTGAACTGTCACCTAAGAGAGAGGTCAGTCTGGTATTCTGTCACTGAATGGGCTGACTATGGGAATTGAGGAAAACAATTTTGGCTGTTGCAGAATCCCAGTAAATGTATGGATCTGACCGTGACATACTGCTGGTTGGGCCTCTCTGTGGAGTGTCTGCAGGGTCTTCCATCTGTGCCTCCGTCTCTGGCCCCTTCCTCCATCTGAATGTCTTGAGAGGGACGACTGAGTCCAGTAAAAAGGCTGTGGAGATGGTAGGTCTGCTTTCCACAAGTTGCTCAAAGTTGAAAAGGATTTCCCCTAGGATTAAACTTTAATCTCCTAGCATTTAGTTTAAAAATTACTTATTGGAATATGTTATGGCTATTACACAGCTTATTAGAATATCTGTATTTAGTGGAGAGTGTGAAAGTGGAATGGAGAAGGCAATGGCACCCCACTCCAGTACTCTCGCCTGGAAAATCCCATGGATGGAGGAGCCTGGTAGGCTGCAGTCCATGGGGTCGCTAAGAGTTGGACATGACTGAGCGACTTCCCTTTCACTTTTCATTTTCATGCATTGGAGAAGGAAATGGCACCCCACTCCAGTGTTCTTGCCTGGAGAGTCCCAGGGACGGGGGAGCCTGGTGGGCTGCCGTCTATGGGGTCACACAGAGTTGGACACGACTGAAGTGACTTAGGATCAGCAGTGAAAGTGGAAAGAACATAAACACTATAGGCAAACAGCTCATGCTTTACTCCTGTGATGAAGGTCGAGAGACTTGACTTTCCTGAGCTTTAGCTTCCCATGTTATTGCTTAAATTTTTTGACATAGTTTAGATATCAGACATGCATATGTCAAAGCTGCTATTTTTGTTGTGGGAACTTTCAGTTCAGTTCTTAGAGTTGCCTGCTTTTAAAGCCATCCCTGCTTTGTAGAATTTCTCAGTGACTCTCTCTTTAGGAGGAAATCCTAATGGGATACTCAGGAGTGAATTGACAATGCAGGGGACAAGCTGTTTGGCTATACTAGATAACAGCAGATTTTGGAAGCTGCTGGGGCACTGCCATCGTAGGCAGGTGGCATGATGTAGGAGTTATGAGCAGGGCCTCTGGAGCCAGCTGTGATTCTGCACAAGTTATGTATTCTTTCTCTGTCTCAGATCCCTTGTCTTAAAATGAAAATAGTATCATTGCCCTTATTGACTGTTACAAAGATCAAAGAAAGCAATATGTGTAAAGCAGTTATATTAGTGTTTGACACATAGTAGGCACTACAGAATTGCTAGGGATGATGGCAATCATGAAGATAATGAGATGACAAATAAATTTCTATTCTCTGGTTATATGTTGTCTTTTTCTTTCATATCTATTTCTAGTTTTCTTCTCAATAAACTAGACCATGTGACAAGCAAGTAAATTAAGAGAGACATGAGTGGCATTTTGGAGAAATCATTGACTCAGTTGGCAGGTGGGATTTAATACTGAACAAAGGAACTGGCAGGGTGGACAGGTCTGCCCTGAATTGTGGGAAAGCTCAGCCACAAAAAAACAGGGGCAGAAAGAGGATTGATGGAAGGGCTAGCATGTTTGAGGCAGCTCCATTGTTCATTGAGAAATCCCACTGGGAGGAGAGATGAAGGGTCTTTGCTTACTGCGGCTCTCACTACCCCAAAGAGAAGAGGCAGGGAATAAGGGGAAAAGGTTTAAAGGCTTCCCTCATATTCCTGAGGGATTCAGTTTCTTCCTCAGCTCTAAGGTCTTGGGTCTTGTGCAATGCCTGGCCTTGGGACTCAAGAGAAAAACCAAAGTCAGCTGTGCTTCTGGAACAGGCCGCTTGAAGGAGGCGAGGTAACTCTTGCACAGCTAAGACCCTCCCAGCGTAGGTGCTCCCATGTGGTTTCCAGAACCACAGACCCTCTCCATGATTGGGAGGCAAATCAGAAACCTACATAGGAATTAATGAACCAAGACAAACTTCACAGTGGCAGGCTAAGTCAGAGGCCAGGGCACAGAAACTGCAGCAGAATTCAAGGAGAGAATTAAACATTTATGGTAATCATTGGTGAATAAACATGGGAGCAGTGACTATCACAGATGACCTAACCTAATCAGCCACAATCTATGCCTGCTCTAATTTTTGAAGGTTTCCGTTGAGTCAGGTCTTGGTTTGAAAATATGTTGTTAAATCACTGTAAATTGGCTTGAAAATCTTATTTTCTCCTAAATTTGAAAGCAGATATGAAAAATCTATATACAGTTGTTTGCATTATTTATTAGTGATTTCCTGTTTCTTTTTTGTTGGACAATATTTAAGTTAAATAACTTAAGGAAACATTTTAAAAAATCAGAAGTTTCATGGAGAGAGAACTTGACAACTTTGAACTGTCTCAGGTTAGGTTTACTGCGCCCTGCCCCCCCACCCCAATTTGGGCCAAATTATTCAAGATATCCTTAGCATAAGCTGATGGTAATAGGAGTGGAAAGAGCAGCACCCTGTTGAGGAGAACAGTTATCTTTCTTCAGTCTATTGTTTTACTTCTGTTCTCTGAAAGCCTCATCAGAACACCAAGGATGAAACATTCTAAGAGTTTTCTCTCCACTGTTGTGGGCAGAATGAGTGGGCTCACTGCCCTCTGTGGGTGGCCTGATCTGTCTGCTAGTTGAGGTTGGTCCTCCCATGTATGTACTGAGGAGAAGAGAAGTGGATTCCAATACAGCGGTGCCGATAGTCTACGACTGAGCCTCAACTCCACTGTCTCATCCCTTAGATAGGGCTGCTGCATTGTTTTACTGAGCAGAAAAGCTCTGGTATTCAAAGAGTAGTGCATAATTGAGGCTAATGTGAATGAGAAAGCATGCATGTGAATCACTTTATATCAGGGGGCCCTCTTTCAATGGCTAACTGAAGCAGAAGTGGAAGCTTGCTGCCGCTGCTGCTAAGTCGCTTCAGTCATGTCCGACTCTGTGTGACCCCATAGATGGCAGCCCACCAGGCTCCCCCATCCCTGGGATACTCCAGGCAAGAACACTGGAGTGGGTTGCCATTTCCTTCTCCAATGCATGAAAGTGAAAAGTGAAAGTGAAGTCGCTCAGTCGTGTCTGACTCTTAGCGACCCCATGGACTGCAGCCCACCAGGCTCCGTCGTCCATGGGATTTTCCAGGCAAGAGCATTGAGTGGGGTGCCATTGCCTTCCCCAAGTGGAAACTTAGTAACTACGAATTGTAGCATCAGACACCACAGGAAAGATTTTTAAAATATCTGATGCTGGGAAAACAGATGAAAAATTTTGGGCAAAAAATTAAATTATTTATGTTTTATACTAACCCCCAAATTACTTTCATGTAAATTAAATAATAACTACAGCTGATTGTGAGTTTATTAAATATATTATTCATTTAATATTGACAACAACCTTTAGAGGTCATTATTAACACTTTGGGGCTTCCCAGGTGGCGCTAGTGGTAAAGAACCTGCCTGTCAATGCAGGAGATGTAAGAGACATTGGTTTGATCCCTGCATGGAGAAGATCCCCTGGAGGAGGACACGGCAACCCACTCCAGTGTTCTTGGCTAGAGAATCCCATGGAAACAGGAACCTGGCGGGCTACAGTACATAGAGTCACACAGAGTCAGACACGACTGAAGCAACTTGGCATACACACATGTTATCATCACATAAGAGACAGGGAAATAGACATCCCACCCAAGGTCACTCAGCCGATAAACGGCAGGGTCAGTATCCACACAGTCCATCTCAGTGAATAATGAACACACTGCATACCCAAATGGACTTCCCTAATGACTCATGGAACTGCAAGGAGATTCAATCAGTCCATCCTAAAGGAAATCAGTCCTGAATATTCATTGGAAGGACTGATGCTGAAGCTGAAACTCCAACACTTTGGCCACCTAATGCAAAGGGTTGACTTCTTAGAAAAGACCCTGATGCTGGGAAAGATTGAAGGCGGGAGGAGAAGGGGACGACAGAGGATGAAATGGTTGGATGACATCACTGACTCAATGGACATGAGTTTGAGCAAGCTCCGGGAGGTGGTGATGGACAGGGAAGCCTGGTGTGCTGCAATCCATGGGGTTGCAAAGAGTCGGACACGAATGAGTGACTGAACTGAACTGAATGACTTGTGGAACAATGAGAAATCAACTCACAGGCATTTATCCTTTCATGATTGGGCAGGATTTTTGTAAGCGTAAAGTCAATGAAGAAACAACTGAGGAAAAGACTGATAACATAAAAATTAAACAATGAAAAAAATCTAAAATCTGTAATTCCAAATTTAAGGCAAATTAGGCAAACTGAGAAAAGTATTTGAAATACGCATGATAGCTAAATGATCGTAGGTGTTATTTAACATATTTGGTACTCTAAAAATCAACAGTAAGATCTCAGAAACATGAGCAAAATTCAAGGAAAGATAATTCAGAAATGAAATACAGATGGCAATTAATGTGAAAATATTTTCCAACACAACGTGATCCAATTTATCACCTTCAGACTTGAGAAAAGATGCTGTGAAAAAGGCATTTTCATATACTTTTTGTAGGTTTGTAAACTAAAAAATATTTCTGGAAAGCAACTTAGATATAGGCATCAACAGCATGAAAGAATTAAAATGTTTTGAGCTTTCGACTCCACTTCTGGAGTTTTTTTCCTATGGAAATAGAATTATGTATAAAGTAGGGTGTCAGAGAATTAAATTTTTGGTGAAAACATTATAAAATGATTCAGTTTATTAATCTCTAAAATGAAAATGATACGTTTTAAAAAATTAATTTTTGTTGAAGTATAGTTGATTTACAATGTTGTGTTGCTTTCTGCTGTACAGCAAAGTGAATCAGTTATACAATACACATATCCATTCTTTTCTTTTTAAGACTTTTTCCCATATCAATTATTGAGGAGTACTGAGTGGATTTCCCCCTGCTGTACATTAGGTTTTTATTAGTTATCAATATTATATATAGTAGTATATATGTCAATTCCAATTTATACTTCTTTTACCTTGTAAACTATACGTTTGTTTTCTACATCTGTGACTCTATTTCTGATTTGCAAATAAGTTCATTTGTACCATTTTTAAAGATTCCACATATAAGCTATAAAATAGGATATTTGTTATTGTCTGACTTACTTCACTCTGTATACAGTCTTTAGATCCTTCCATGTTATTGCAAATGGCATTATTTCATTCTTTTTTATGACTGACTAATATTCCACTGTATATATGTACCGTTTCTTTTTTATCTGTGAAGCTAATACTGACAGACAGATCTGTGAGATACAGTGATGTGAGAGAGTTAGCCTAGTACATGATTTATACACTTGTGGTTTATTGTTTTTTGTTCATTGTGTTGTTTTAATCACAGTTTTGTTTATGAGCAAAAATAGTAGAAACAAATATGGATGACTATTTAAATATATATCACATATTTTAAAACGTAAAAGGCAGCTATCCATTTGATTATAATTTACACTGTACTCATGGAAGGAAGCATGCCAAGATGATAATATTGTTAATCTTTGAGGATTTATTTGTATGCTTTAAAAAATCTTTTTCTAAATGTTCTAGGTTTTCAAAAAATGGAAATACATTTCCTTGCCATTGTAAAAACCCAGGCATATTTATTGGTGGGGCAGAAGGTGAAAAATCAGTCCTACCTTTAACTTTCTGAAGCAGAACTGATAGGAAGACTGCAGCTGAGGGTGTCTGGCTGGAGTGGGGTGGAGTGATCCCCATCCTGGTTTCTGTAGGTTGAGGCGTACTGTATGAGACTTGAGTCTCTGGACATTGATTAAACCTTTAATGAGAGAAGCTGGAACTCTGGCGCATTTATTTTTCCATGAAGAATTGGAAAAGCCAAAGGGAAAGAAAGATGCATCTTTCAAAGTCTCCAAACTCAGTGGTCCAGGAGAGATCATTGGTAGTAAGGGAATATTTTTAGATTCTTACTACATGCCCTACATTCTTAGTCTTGGCTGCAGTTATTCAAGGCATGAGTCTTACTTTTAAATTTTGCATGTTGTGACTTATAAACTTAAAGGATCTAGTGAGCAAAACGAGAATAACACTCACACACACACACACACACACACACACACACACACAGCACAGGCATGCTGTAGGCTTTGGACTGAGAAAGAAAGATGAAAAGAATTGGTGATATCAAAACCAAAGGGTTGAAATTAGGTGTATTCTGGCTTCTAGGTTAGAAGCTAAATGTTCAAAAAGAGTGGTAGAGTCATGCTGGAATCATTTTCAGTTACAGATATGGGAATAGTATAGTTTGAAATATAAAATTATACTTTTATTTTTTATGATTCCTTATGTGGCACTATTTCCTGATTGCTTCAAGAAGGGTAGGTTATAGGCAGGGATGTTAGGATGGAAGCACAAAAAGAAAAAAATTTGCCATTTAAATTTTTACTAAAAATGAAGTTTTTTGTCTCCACTGTGAGAAAAGCATTCTAGGATTTACTGACAAAGATCTTTCTAAATTCCAAAAATCTGCCCTTTCCTTGTCCAGAAACTAGCCGAGACTTGGATCACAGAGTATTCCTTAAGCTAGAGCATAGGAAAAGTTGAGAAAGTAAACAAAGGAAGGGTTATAGAAACTGGAGGAGGAGGGAGCAGATTTCTGTCCAAAGGGTAGACATGCCTGGAAGGAGGAGAAACGAGGTGAGATGCTCCCTGTTTCCTTTGAATGAAACAAAAATCCCCTCTTTGAGGTCTCAGCCACAAGATGATGGAAATCTGACCAGAGTCCCAGACCATTCTTGGTGTCCATTGCAGTCCAGGAGCAGCAGAAAAGCGAGAGCTGGAGGAAGGAGATGTCTAGACAGATTCACCTGCAAAAGAGCCCAAACCCTATGGCCTGCACAGGGTTTGCAAGGATCCTGGTGGCTCAACTGCTAAAAACTCTGCCTGCAAAGCCGGAGATGTGAGTTTGATCCCTGGGTCAGGAAAGCCCCCTGGAGAAGGAAATGGGAACCTACTCCTGTATTCTTGCCTGGAGAATCCCATGGACAGAAAAGCCTGGAGGGCTGCAGTCCATGGGGTTGCAAAGAGCCAGACACAACCGAGCAGCTAACACTTTTCTGATATACTTAGGGTTGAGGGTATGTATATGGGTGGATCAAGAGGACTAGTGACCATCAGCAGCCTAGGTGTAAAGATGAAAAGGCTATAGAGCAGCCCGGGACTTCACAGCCAGAGGCACACGTGTGAGGGTGTGCTTCAGGGCACATCCAGCAAAGTGTCTGCACGTTCAAATGGGACTGAGTGTTACTGGACTGGCAACCAGGCAGGCAGTCAGGGCTCACCCCAGATCCGCTTCTCAGTAGGCAGCAGCGCAAACCGCTCAGGAACCAAAACAGTGGAGACTAGGGAAGCCCCCAGACAGAGCCCCATCACTGTGAGAACTCACACTGTCCCCTTGTGCCAGCTGGAGGGGGACAGAGGTGAGGAAGGAGATACCTGCTGAGAAGGCATGAAGCCACTCCTACAGGGACCGTGAAGATGGGCGGCTGATCTACCATTGGCGTAGTGGTTCTTAACCCTGGCTGTATGTTAAAATCACCTGGGAAGCTTTTAAAACTCCTTATGGCCAAGCCCAATTAAATGAGAATCTCTGGAGGTAGGATCCTGGCCTTAGTATATTTAAGAAATCTTCACATGATTCAAAAGTGCAGCTAGACTCCAGAACCACTACAATGAGGAAAAAGAAATTTGAAGGACTTTTGAAAGCAAGTTATCTTTAACTGGCAAGCTTAGTTTAACTTAGTTTTTCGTCCATTGCTGAAGTTGTCCAGAGCACAACTTGTCTAAAGAAAATCAAAGAAAATGAAAATAAAAGTCCCCGTATCTGCATGAGAATATCTTCTGCCCTGCTCCACATAATGAAAATGAGCTAATGCAACCCTGGGTGCTTACTATTTGCCGTCCATCAGTTCAAGTGTTTAATGCCTAATAATTCATTTAATACTCATGACAATGTAGGAAGTAGCCTGCTTAATAGTCCTACTTTAGGAAAGAAAACAGTCTCAGAAGGTTAAGTACCTTTTCTAGTTTCATCCAGTTAGAGTCAGAGCGAGCATTCTGTTTCTATAGCCTGTTTTTTGCCCTGCCAGTTGCCACTGCACATCACTCAAGCGATAACAGTATCCTTCTATGCTCTACCATGTAATGGAAATATCTCTGCCCTCAGTTTATAAATTGAGTTAAAACTTTCACAACTATTGTGTGGCTTTTTAAAAATGACAGTATGTACTTCTATTAGTATGCATTTGTTTATGCCACCATCTATCAAAAGTTTGTCAATTATTCTAGGGAAAAAATAAAACTTTCACACATCCTGGTCATGCTCATCATTTTTATTTCTGCTAGTATTTTTCCAACTTTCAGAATATTAGACTATTACTCAATAATGCTAGCCTGTTGATCTTACTTTAATGGTGCCAAACAAATGCCGCCACCTCCTTGAAGCCTTTTCCAGCTGCTGTTGCTGCTGCTGCTACTGCTAAGTCGCTTCAGTCGTGTCCGACTCTGTGCGACCCCATAGACAGCGGCCCACAAGGCTCCCCCGTCCCTGGGATTCTCCAGGCAAGAACCCTGGAGTGGGTTGCCATTTCCTTCTCCAACTCAGGAAAGTGAAAAGTGAAAGGGAAGTCGCTCAGTTGTGTCTGACTCTTAGCGACCCCATGGACTGCAGCCCGCCAGGCTCCTCTGTCCATGGGACTCTCCAGGCAGAGGGTGTCAAAGGGTGAATCTCTTTGCTGTGTTGACTGTCACAGATCTTTGCTCTTATTTCTTTTATCACATTCATACACAGCCCATATTATGTTACTAGATAGAATTATTATCTTAACACCCCTCCCTATTTTTCTATGTAGTTCTTCTAATACATATTTCTTTGGGTAACAACTATCTAGCTTCATATCTCTTAAATTAGTAACACATTGTCTTATTCATGTTCAATACCATATATTTTAGTGAAATGCCATGCAAATGGTTGTGATTCAACTTTAACATATATAACAAAATGGTTCCCTTTCAGAACAATAAATACAGCAAATATAGAATTGAAAGAATTTCAAATGGAAGATATTGAATGCAACCTCTAGCTAAACAGGAAAACGCTAAGGTGAATAGGTCACAGGACTTCGTTTTACTTTTCGTTTCTTGAATAACTTGAGGTAGCTTCAGCTATTTCAAAATTGTGTCTCTCAAAATAACATGCTTCCACTATTTGTCTTCGGCTGCCATATGGGAAAAGACAATTTTAGTTGAAGCTTCTTGTTCTTCCATATTCTCATGACATATTCTCCTTCTGAATTTCAAAAGGCAGCATTGTCAAACTTTACCAGACAAATACATATTTTAAAAAATCCCGTGATTAACAGGGAATATTTTTTTTCAAAATTTAAAGGATTATATTTTCAACTGAACTGACATTTGAATTGCTATCTTCAGATTGTTGGGCCATTGTCTATGAAAATCATGTTTGGGTTTTTCTTGGGGCACAAATACTGTTCACTGTGATTTCTCAATTACTATTTCCCGGGTTGTCACTCGTAAAGAGACTTCTTGCAATGCAAGAGACCTGGGTTTGATCCCTGCGTTGGGAAAATCTCCTGGAGAAGGGAATGCTGCCCACTCTAGTATATTGGCCTGGAGAATTCCATGGACTGCATAGTCCATAGGGTCAAAGAGTCAGACATGACTAAGTGACGTTCACTTCTCTTCACTTCAGAATCCAATCCATTTTGATTTCATATTTTCTGGATATTTCCTACCTTAAAGAAGTAACAAGAGGATATGTGTTTTCCTTTTCTTTTACCTTTTTGGGCTTTGGAATTAATGCCAGAAACATACCAAGTTTAAGAGTGATTTCCTAGATTTGTGCATGTGTGTGGATAAACTGATATTGAACCAACTGGTGCTGAATTGGCTGGGAAATAACACAATTCAAATTTAATATCTACATGAAGTCACAGATATTTGGTAAAAAGACAGATTAATCACCTGAAGTTCAAAATTTTCCTTATGACTTATGCTACAGACCAAGAATAAATTATTTTAACTTCTATAAATCTCCACATCACTTTAAACATTTTAAATCTTCTTCTGCATTTTTCTTGTACTATTGATGTGCCTTTCAGAGATAACTGTGCTACTAAAGTTTGAGAAATATTTGCTAGCTCTCTGAAGACAGCAAGGGCTCAATGGTATAGTTTGAATTCTAGTTCAATAACTTTATGATAAGGACTTTTCTTTATTTGCAAATGAGTGCTGCCAGTTGAAGGTAGAGTTCAGCTGTTTATATACTAACATGTAGCAATTATGATGAAACAAAATTCATTCTAGAACTCTGTCGTATCTATGGCAACCAGAATTAAATGAGTTCTCTTAGAAATACAAAAAGCCACCCCAGCAGGATAGAGTAAATATTATCTCTTACTGATTTATGAAGGTTCCAGATGATGAAAAGTGGTTAATATATTTCTGTCATGAAACACATTTGTTAGGGCTTCTTTTTATTGATAGAGCCATTGTCTATTTAAATAATGCCAGCCAGATATCATTAATTTTTACATCTTTTTTTTCCAGTCACTTTTGCCTTCATTACAAGAAGCTCTCGGCTTCTCCATTACTTTCTGTCTTTTATTTGGGAGTAACAAGAAGAATGCTCGACTTAAGGGGCATCTTGGATCATGTTTGGCTAAAATCTGACTTGACCAAAGATTGTTCGTACAAATGGGCTGTACATTTATTTTGTGAGCGAATTAGTTGATTTTGATATTATTTTTTCACTTGCCTTTGGACAAAATCTACCACTCTCTTGGCTTCAGGTGGCTGGTGCTTGCAGTGGGATTTGTTGGAAAAGGAAAATTAAACTTTTGGTAATTTGTTCTGTAAGTAGACTAATTTGAAATTCAATTCAAGTAATAATGTGAGGCTAAAAGGGAACAGCATTATGTAGCAAGATTAGAGTTTCTGTGTCCCAGAGGGTTTGGTGTGCAGGTGTCAGTGGGACTCTGCATACAAAATACCAGCATGTACTGTACCCACCTCTGCCTTTTCCCCAAAATCAACTCAACACTTTGTGTCTTGATTAAAAGGAAAAGGTCACTGTGGATTTTTTTTTCCTCTAAAATACTGACAGCAGTTATTAAGAATGGAACATCTGCAAACCAGGGTGTAGGAGGCAAGACACATACCACGGTCCTAAGACCTTTAGAACTTCCTGTTTCATTTTAAGCATTTTCCCATGATTGTTTCTAGTCATGTGGCGTCTCAGTGGAAACGATGTGGTGGTAAGTTAGGAAATGGGTTTTCTCAAACCAAATTGCTCAGTCATAGAAACAAAACAGAGAACTGTGACAGTGAAAGCTCTAAGACATTTAACTAATTTCCTACTCTTGTGTTCTCTTAACTTCTAAAAAGACTGAACTGTTAGGCTGAACTTTTAGGTGTGTATATATCTTAGGAACTGGGGTTTATTTAGCTTGTCTAATCTGTTTGATTTGTGACTAGTTTTTCCCTGTTACTATAAATAAAGAAATTCCTGAAATAAACTACAGTCAACCCAAGCATTTGCCCAAGAAAGAAAATAATAGAGGAACCTCAGACTTGCATTCTCTGCTCCTGATGCTGCTCTCGCTGAAGTTTCTGAGTTTTACCAGGGCCTCTGTCCACTGTGTCAAAGCAGTCTCCTAAATGCCATTGCAATCTGATCCTTTCTGCCTGTCTTCTGAGGATCACAGAGCTCCAAAGTTTTATGGGCATTTTTATTACATTTCACAGCATTGCCATGTCAGGTTGGCATTCTGCTTCGAACCACAACATATGAGAATTGGAGGGGATTTCAGAGATCACCTAGTCTAAGCTGTTCATTTTGCAGATAAGAAATTGAGGCTCAGAGAGGTGAAGTGAACTGCTCAAGGTCACACAGCTCATTAACAGCACAGCTGGAAAAAAAGACCCATGCTCTTCTAACTCCTAATCCCAAATTCTTTCCATCAAACCTCATGACCTTAGATTTTCTCTTATGCCCGAGGAAGGCACTTCCGGTCTACCTTTAGCCCATGAGCCTACAGACAGAAAGTAGAATTACCCATTCCCAAATCAGAGCTCCATCCATTACTGCCCATTACATGTCTTCTCAGTTTTAAAGGGGAAAAGAAAAACTAGCCTGCATTTTCTGCTTTTATATTCATTATCTCCTCCGTGTCTGTTAGTTGCTCTCGGTTTTTGGTAATGCTTGTACTGATTAACTTGGTCTCTGCAATATAAAATGGTGAAATGCATTATCCTGGGTAAATGTGATGTTATTAATGTGTTTTATTCTAGTTATGGGTCATTATCTCCGATAGATGTAATCGTCGCAGTCCTGAGACCTAGCAGGTGGTCTCACTAGAAGTTATAACAGTTTTCTTAATGGTCTGGTAAGAATGTCATTTGCAGGGCAGCAAGGGCAGAGAGAAATCGGTCCCAGAGCTAGCTTGCTTCTGTACTCATGCCCAAGCTTGAGCAAGCAAAAGTAAATACATATTTTCCTACTGATCAGCTGGGTATTTTTTCTGCCTATCTATTTTCAGTAAAAGTCATGAGGATCTATGTTTATTTATTTCCTATTTACTGCCTATCCTCCCCCAATACTGCTACTAATAAACCTGCCATGCTTTGCTTTTCTAATTCTTAGAGGAGACAGATCTCATTGCCTCCTGAGAGGAACCAACACCCATTCAAGCAATGAGATATGATTAAATCCATTTGACCAGGTGAAAGACAGGCTGCTGGGAAGCAGAAATCAAGAGACAATTTTTCCATTAGAGATAGCTTCCTCTTGAGAGAAGCTATGATAGCTATTGATGAGAGAAGTAGAAATTATATATTTAAATGTTAACAGCTTAGTGTAAGAGGCATGCATGCTAGAAATTATTAAATAATTATGTATTATTAAATAATAGCACATCTTACTATCAATGGCATTTTAGGTTCAATAAGATACAGCACTTAGCCATCATTTCATAAAACTAAATATATCTAAAGCTAGAAGATTTGGAGACCTCATCTAGCTTCTTCATTTATATTTATATGGCTGGAGGAAACTAAGTTGCCCTTAATTACACAGCATTCTTGTTTATGAAGGTGACAAGTCAGGTTTTAGAGGTCACCACTGATGACTGTTCTGAACCTGGTTTATTTAAACAACATACTATCATTTTTGTCCATAAAGTGAGATTCTTTATTTCTTCTAATATATAAGAATATGTGTGATCTAACAAAGTAAAGTGATAAAATTGTTCTTATATTTAGGAAACTCCCAGGAAACATAAAATCATGGCTTTCCAACAATCGATTTTAAGTTCTTAGGGGAGATGGTGAGGTTTCTTAATATTTTAAGAACTATCATTTTTTGGGCAAGGAAAGGATAATGTTCCTTTAACATCTAGAGAGTTTCAGATAAACAACATGGGCAAAAATCAGTGGCCTTGAGAATAAAATAATGTAGTTTAACTTCTTTTCCACACTGCTCTCTTCCATCTATAAGTATTATGAACATTCCTGTGTTTTTAATCTTGGCAGTGTGTCAATTTTCCTCCTGTTTTTCCCTTTTTAAATAGTGATTTTCTTTTTTTTTTCTTTTTTTTTCTTTTTTTTTAGTTTTTTATTTTTTTAATTTTAAAATCTTTAATTCTTACATGCGCATGTAAGAATTAAATAGTGATTTTAATATTTATCCAAACAATGCACATATGTACTTCTGAAATCAAAAGGTATAAAAGGCTTAAAAATAAGTAGCATTCTCTTTTCCTAGATGTCAAACTCCAGTATTGTCTAGAGACAGACACCATTATTTTCTTAGCCATTTCCTTCTGGCATTTCTAAGTTATACCTATTAGTTCAGTTCAGTCACTCAGTCGTATCCAACTCTTTGTGACCCCATGGACTACAGCATGCCAGGCCTCCCTGTCCATCACCAACTCCCAGAATTTACTCAAACTCATATCCATTGAGTTGGTGATACCATCCAACCATCTCATCCTCTGTCGTCCCCTTCTCTTCCTGCCTGCAATCTTTCCCAGCATCAGGGTCTTTTCCAGTGAGTCAGTTCTTAGCATCAGGTGGCCAAAGTACTGGAGCTTCAGCTTCAGCCATCAGTCCTTCCAATGACTATTCAGGACTGATTTCCTTTAGAATGGACTGGTTGGATCTCCTTGCAATCCAAGGGACTCTCATGAGTCTTCTCCAACACCACAGTTTGATACCTATCAAGTAATAGATTAAGACATGACTTCTTTCTTGTACAACCATATGTTTCTTAATCAGCTTTATTGAGGTATAATTGACCTACAATAAATTGTGCAAATTTTAAATGTCCAATTTCATAAGCTTTGGCAGGTGCACTGAGCTGTAAAACTGTCACTCCAGTCAAGATAGTGTGTATACAATTCCCACTCAGAATGTCTTTGTGCCCCCACATAATCCCATCATGCCCCTACTCCCTGTAACCCCCTCGCCTTCCCCCTAACAATCACTATGGTGATTTACTATCACTACAAACTCGCTGACATTTTCTGAAGTTTTACCTAAATGAATCATGTGGTAAGCAGTCTCTCTCTTTCTGGCTTCTTTCACAGAGCATAGTTATTTTGAGACACATCCATATTTTGCATCTATTAGTAGCTCATTCCTTTTATTGCTGATCAGTATTCCATGGTATGAATATGCTATAACTTGTTAATTTGTTTTAATTATTTACTGCACATTTGGATTGTTTCTAGTCTTTGGCCATTGCAGATAAAGCTGTTAACACTTATGTACAAGACTTTCTGTGGGAATGTACTTTTATTTCTCTGGCGTAAATATCCAAGAGTGGGACGATTTTGCCATACGGTGTATGTATGTGTGCTCAGCTGCTTCAGTCGTGTCTGACTCTTTGTGATCCTGTGGACTGTAGCCCGGTAGCCCACCAGGCTCCTCTATCCATTGGATCCTATAGGCAAGAACACTGGAGTGGGTTACCATTCCCTCCTCCAAGGGAACTTCCTGACCCAGGGATGGAACGCATGTCTCCTGCATAGCAAGTGGATTCTTTGCCCAGTGAACCACCTGGGAAGCCCTTGTCATAGACGTATGCTTTTCAAAGTGATTTACTATTACTATCTACATCCCCATTTCCAGTATATGAAAGTTTTTGGCTTTCCGTATTCTCACCAACACTGCTGCTGCTGCTGTGATGCTTCAGTCGAATACGACTCTTTGCAATCCCATGGACTGTAGCCCGCCAGGCTCCCCTGTCTATGGGGTTATCCAGGCAAGAATACTGGAGTGGGTTGCCAAGCCCTCTTCCAGGAAATCTTCCCCACGCAGGGATCAAACCTGTCTTTCTTACATTTCTGTCTCTCGGATTGACAGAAGGGTTCTTTATGACTAGGGCCACCTGAGAAGCCCTTTTTAATCTTAGATGTTCTAATGGGTGTGTAAACGTATTTTATTGTGATTTTTAATTTCCTCCTACCTAATTACTAAAGATATGAAATAGAATCAATAATAAGACAAAACGAACACAACACTCATCATGGGCATAAAACCTGAGAGGATGCCAAGAAACCCAGGTGTCACGAAAAATCCACACGTACACACCGCGGTAGTTAAAATAGATAACAAACAAGGCCCTACCCTGGCACACAGGGAACTCTGCTCAGTGTTACGTGGCAGCCTGGAGGGGAGTCTAGGGGAGAAAGGATGCGTGTGTATGTGTGACTGCGTCGCTCTGCTGTGTACCTGAAACTATCACAACATTGTTAATTGGGTATACTCCAATATAAAATAAAAAGCTTTAAAAAAGATAGATAGATAATAGCTAAAATGGCAGAAAGTGAAGAGGAACTAAAAAGCCTCTTGATGAAAGTGAAAGAGGAGAGTGAAAAAGTTGGCTTAAAGCTCAACATTCAGAAAACGAAGATCATGGCATCTGGTCCCATCACTTCATGGGAAATAGATGGGAAAACAGTGGAAACAGTGGCTGACTTCATTTTTGGGGGCTCCCAAATCACTGCAGATGGTGACTGCAGCCATGAAATTAAAAGACGCTTACTCCTTGGAAGAAAAGTTATGACCACCTTAGATAGCATATTGAAAAGCAGAGACATTACTTTGCCGACTAAGGTCCATCTAGTCAAGGCTATGGTTTTTCCTGTGGTCATGTATGGATGTGAGAGTTGGATTGTGAAGAAAGCTGAATGCCGAAGAATTGATGCTTTTGAACTGTGGTGCTGGAGAAGACTCTTGAGAGTCCCTTGGACTGCAAGGAGATCCAACCAGTCCATTCTGGAGGAGATCAGCCCTGGGATTTCTTTGGAAGGACTGATGCTAAAGCTGAAACTCCAGTACTTTGGTCACCTCATGCGAAGAGTTGACTCATTGGAAAAGATTCTGATGCTGGGAGGGATTGGGGGCAGGAGGAGAAGGGGATGACAGAGGATGAAATGGCTGGATGGCATCACGGACTCGATGGGACGCGAGTCTGAGCGAACTCCGGGAGTTGGTGATGGACAGGGAGGCCTGGTGTGCTGCGGTTCATGGAATCGCAAAGAGTCGGACACGACTGAGTGACTGAACTGAACTGAAAAATAAAAAATACTGAAAAATACAATGAACAAAGTATCAAAAAATAAATCAAGACTGAACTGATATTACTGACTTTTCCTTTTGTTTCACAGTCCAGTATGGCATGGTGCTGCATGTATTGGAGGATTTTTACATGTATTTATTTACTATCTTTATTATAGTCTCTTTACAAAGAATCTATTCAAATCTCTTTTTTTGCGTGTATTTATTTACTACCTTTATATTATCTTTATAAAGTATCTATTCAAATCTTTCACTCTTTTTTTTTTCTTTAGTTTTTTTTTTATTATTGAGTTTGTGATTACTAGTCCTTCGTTACATATGTGTTTGCACATACGTTCTCCCAGTCTGTGGTGTATCTTTTCTTTTTCTTAATGGTAACTTTCAAAGAGAGAAATTTCTTAATTTAGTGAAATTAAATTATTGATTTTATTATTTTCTAACTTCATGAATTGTGATTCCGATGTTGAAAGAAAATTTTGCTCAACCAAAAGTCTCAAAAGAGTTCCTGCTATCTTTTCTAATGGAAATGTTACAGCTTTAGGCTTTATAATTAGGCATATGACACATTTTGATGGTTCATTTTTGTATAGATCAAAGCTCTCTCTCTTTTTTTTTTTGCATATGATTATCCAGTTGTTTCACCTGCATTTGAAAAGACTGTCTTTTCTTCACTGAAACATCTTTGAGAAACCTGCTTTCTTTAACAGAATTTTATTCTTCTTCAAAGATGTTTTGGCTATTTCAAATCCTTGATCATTCTATGAGTTTTAGAATCAGCCTGTCAGTTTCTACAGAAGAGCCTGCTCAATTCTGACTGAGATTGCACTGAATCTGTAGATCAACTGGAGAAAAACAATAACCATAATTAATCTGATCCATGGTGGTGGTGGTGGTTTAGTCACTGAGTCGTGTCTAACCCCATGGACTGTAGTGACCCCATGGACTATAGCCTGCCGGGCTTCTCTGTCCAGGGGATTCTCCAGGCAAGAACACTGGACTGGGTTGCCATGTCCTCCTCCAGGGGCTGTTTCCTACCCTGGGTCTCCTATATTGCAGGCCAATTCTTTACGACTGAGCTATGAGGGAATCCCTTCTGATCCATGAACATGGTTTATCTCTCTATTTTAAAACGTGTTCTTTGATTTCTCTGAGGTCTATCTTGTAGTGTTCAGTGTGTAAGTTTTGTACATCCATGTCAGATTTATCCCTATAAGTTTAATATTGTTTGATGCTATTGTGTTTTTAATAACTACAATTTTTGACTGTTTGTTGCTGGAATATAGAAATGCAGTTGATTCCTACGAATTAATCTTGTATCTTGTAATCTTGCTAAACTTATTTACTAGTTCTGATACCTTTTTGATAGAGTCAATAGATTTCATTTTTCCATAAATGATCATACCGTCTTCAGATAAAACACATTTTACTTCTTCCTTTCCAGAATGTATGCTTTAAATTTCTTTTACTTGCCTCATTGTACTGGCTGGAACCTTCAGTCCAACGTTGAATAGATGTGACGAAAGGGAGCTTCTTCATTTTATCACTGTTCTGAAAAGGAAATTATTCATACTTTTACCATTAAGTATGTTGTTAGCTGTAGGTTTGTTTTTTTTTATTTCTTTTTTTTGGAGGGGGGAATCCCTTCTGTTTCTACTTTGCTAAGAGTTTTAAATTAGAAATGTATAATGGATTTTATCAATTTTTAAAATTTATTGAGATGATCATAATTTTTTCTTATTTACTTGTTAGTATGATAAATGACACCTAAGAATATTCAACTAATCTTCCATTCCTGGAATAAACTCTACTTCATTGTGAGGCCTTATCTTTTTTACATAGTATTAGATTAGATTTCCTAACATTTTAAAATGATTTTTGCATCTATATTCATGAGACAGAATTATCATTTTTTAAAACATCTTTCTCCAATTTTTGGAGAATATGCTGGCCTCATAGAATTAATTGGGGATTGTTCCCTTTACCTATGCTTTTCTAGAAGTTTATATAAAGTTGGTATTATTATTTCTTAAAAGTTAGCTAGAATTCACGAGGGAGGCCATCTGGTCCAGAGTTTTCTGTATGAGGAGCATTTTAACTGAAAGTTCAGCTTAAAAAAAGGTAAAGGGCTATTCATATTATCTATTTCTTCTTCAGTGAACTTTGATAATTTGTGCCTTTTAAAAGCAGTTTTTACATCTCATAAAAGTTGTCATCTTTTTTTTTTCTTTAAATGTCTTTAGAATTTATAAGATTCTGCTTCTTTCATTTTTCACATTAGTGATTTGTTTCTATTTTTTATTTCTGATCAGTTTTTTAAGGTATATATCAATTTTATGGATCTTCAATAACCATGCCTGGATAGTTCAGGCAAGAGAACATGTTTGCATTTTTCTTGTTTTTCTGTTTTCTATTTCATTCATTTCTGTTCTAATCTTTATTATTTCCTTTTTTAACTTTTATTTTTATTTGCTCTTTTTTTGAGTTTTTTAAGGTGAAAATTAAGGTTATTGACTTGAGACCTTTTTTCTATTGTAATCTAGCTTATTCAGTGCTATTAAATAAATGTTATTACTGTCATTTAAGTACTACTTTAGCACCTTCAAACTTTGATATGTTGTGTGTTCATTTGAATTTCATTCAAAATACTTTATACTTTTATTTCATTGCTGCAATTTTATTTTTTATCCATTGGTCATTTAAAAATATATTATTTAGATTCTAAATATTTCATGAATGGCCACATGTTGATTAGTCATTGATTTCTAATTTAATTATATTGCCATTAAGGAGCATAGGTAGATTGCACACTTTTCAAATTACATAGCCCTCTTTTAAGGCCCCGAGAGTGGTCATGTTTCATAAATATCCCATTTGCATTAAAGGACTGTGTGCTGCCATTGTCAGGTGGAGTTATTAGGTCAAGTTGATTGATAATGTTTTTCATTCATTCTTTATACTTATTGATTTTATGTCTACATATTCTCTCAATTATTGAGACAGGCGTATTGAAATTTCTAACCAAAACTGCAGAATCTAGACTGTTTTTATCCTATGGCTGTTATTTGTACATAATACATTCATTATGCTGGACCTGAGGAAAAAAGAGTTTAAAGAATTCAAGCCACTCTTAAAACTTTTGGACCAGAAATGGCATATTTGGTTGATAAGACATAATCACATGGTCCAAACAAGGAAAGCTGAAATATATGGCAGAGGGAGGGGTCACATGGGATGGTGGGTAAGCAGTCACCATATTTTCCATAATAAGATTTACCCAAAGTATCTAGTGAGAAATACTCCCATCTTTATCACAGTATACTATATAGAGATGACTCTTTACATAGACTTCTATATCATAAAAGTTTATACTGTCTCATGCCTCAAAGGAGAAGGCAATGGCAACCCACTCCAGTACTCTTGCCTGGAAAATACCATGGACAGAGGAGCCTGGTGGGCTGCAGTCCATGGGGTCGCTGGGAGTCAGACACAACTGAGCGACTTCACTTTCACTTTTCACTTTCATGCACTGGAGAAGGAAATGGCACCCACTCCAGTGTTCTTGCCTGGAGAATCCAAGGGACGGTGGAGCCTGATGGGCTGCCTTCTATGGGGTTGCACAGAGTTGGACATGACTGAAGCGACATAGCAGCAGCATAATGCCTCAAAATGCACAACTCAGACCTAACAAAGGACTTTATAACTTTTAAAAGATAATTAAAATTCTAATTTAATGAAATCTTTGAAATGGAACAGAGTCATTCCCACCTTAAGTGTTAATCACTCAGTCTTGTCGAACTCTTTGCGACCCTTTGAACTGTAGCCCACCAGCCTTCTCCTCTGTCCATGTGATTTTCCAGGCAAGAATTCTGGAGTGGATTGCCATTTCCTTCTCCAGGGCATCTTCCCCACCTAGGGATCAAACCCAGGTCTTCCGAGTTGCAGGCAGATTCTTCACTGTCTGAGACAACAGGGAAGCCCCCATCTTAAGAAACAAAATAACAATGAACTATTTTTTGTCATTGTGCACCAGTTTGATGATTGTAATATGTAAATAATTATATGTAATCTTTACAGAAACCATATTTTTTTCCCAATTTCTAAGATTATGACACTGAACTATATACATACAAGTAATTAATACGTGGACAAACAGCTAAAAAATTAGCCAAATTATTCTTTGGACCCTCATGTCACATCCATCTTATGATAAAGTTCATTTTGTAGGTTTTCTGTGTTACTATTAATAAGAGTTTATTCTTTTGCTCAGTTACTCGAAAGTGGATTCAGGGAAGAAAACAAAAAGATAAAAGCCGCATACACAGTTGTGTGACACTTGTGCTTCAGTTAAGTGACAGTCGTGTTTCACTTGAACTGATAAATGTATATGTGTGTGTGTATTCAGTTGCTCAGTCATGTCTGATTCTGCAGCAGCCTGGACGGTAGCCTACCAGGCTCCTCTGTCCATGGGATTTTCTAGGCAACAATACTGAAGTGGATTGCTATTTCCTACTCCAGGGAATCTTCCTGACCCAGGGATCGAACCCGGGTCTCCTGCATTGGTAAGTGGATTCTTTACCACTGCACCAGCTGGGAAGCTGATAAATGTATATGGTAAGCAATAATTCAGGTATCCCCAATAAACAAAGTTATGTGATCTGTTATAAGCATATGAAGATAGCTATCTTTAACACTTCAGAAGCCTATCATGAAGGAAAAGATTATGCTGGTTATTCATGGCCCAGTATGAGGCCACAGATAATCCTTTTTATAGCACCATGATTGAAACTTACACACACATAAATATACCTATAGGTATTTATCTGTGTATACATATATAAGGAACAGTGGTAAAGAATCTGACTGCCAGTGCAGGAGATGAAAGATGTGCAGGTTGGATCCTTGAATCGGAAGATCCCCTGGAGAAGGAGATGACAACCTACTCCAGTATTCTTGACTGGGGAATCTCTTGGACAGAGGAGCCTTGTGGGCTATAGTCAACGGGGTTGCAAAAAACTGGACATGACTGAGCATGCATATACGTATATATAAATTATAACATATAAAGTAGATATTATATATACACACATATGTTTATGTACCAGTATACATGTATAAAAACATATATGCATGCATATGTGTGCGTTTTCCATGCTCAGAAGAGTCTTAGGTTTCTTAATCCCCACACTGCTATGTAGGAGAAAGAGCATCTCCCTGAAGAATCAGCACCTTGAATGATTTAGAGCTGATTCTTCCATCCTTTAGTGGATACTGTTTTGCCAAGAGGAGCCAGATCTCCGTCTTCCCATTTATAACCTCAGGGTGCCTCACCTGTGAGGTATGGTTATTATGATTCTGTTCAGAAGGCAAAAGACCCATAACTAAAAAACCTCAAGCAGGAGGGAGTTACTAAGATCTCTCACATAAGCAATAGAAACATAATTCTCTCTTCAAAGGTCAGAATGAATGTTTTTTATTTCACTGTGAAAATACTGAGTAGAAAGAAAGAAATAATGTGAGACACAAATTAACCTTGTCAACATGAATAGAAAAATCAGCAGGAATGGATTAGGTACTATTCTATATTGAACTGAAATCTTTCTTCAACGTTTGGTCGTTTTGCTTAACTTTTGTTTCATTTTTAAACAATCAACTCTCAAGCTTCAGTGTACTTGAAAAGTTTAAATACAGTAAAAGTGTTGATAGCAAGGTAGACATGTCAGAACATAAGAGTGTTAAAATTGACAGGAAAAATGATCTTCCTCCTTGTACATTTTAGTTTCAACTTTTCAACTTTCTATTATATATATATATATATATATATGTATATACATATCTTTTTGAAGTATTTAATTTCCTTTCTTCCTTCAGAGTTGACATTTTGCTTTCTCCTTTTCTTCATAGCCTGTTTAGATGGTCCCCCTTGTTTTTGTTCTATGCAATTAACACTGAGCAAAGGCGTGTGTGGTACTCTGCAGCTTTTATATCCGTGAATAGAATGAAATTCTGTATCTGCTCTTTCAAGCTCTGAGAGTTTGCACTTGATTTTAGGACTTGACAATCACCTTTCAGCAATTTTGTTTTCTAAAGGTAACTCCATGCCAATACCGTGTATAGAATAGAATCAGCCACATACACTATAGATTACAAGGCAATTAAAAGTGGTTTTAGAAATATTTCCCTCAGGAGAATACCAAAAGCATTTCATTAAAGAGATAGTCATGATCTTGTTTGAAAGAGGGTCCTTTGCTGTGATAGATGTGTGAAATGATATAAGATAGTGCATTTCTCTACAATAGTATCTATCTCCAATTTTCATCTAGATCTCATCTTTTTTTCTTTATCCTTGGAAAAAGGGCTGGTGCATCGCGCCCTTGGATGTGAATTCAAACCAAGTCAATGACTGCAATCATATTAACGAACCAAGGATAAGGATTTGACTATCTCCTCAACCTATGTGTACTGACATTTTCAAAGGGCTGAAGTTCAGGTCCAAACGAATGGAGCTGTAAAGAAAGATGCACATGTTTGTAGCCTCAGGGTCTGTACTATGGTGTTGAATTATGCTGATTTAATTCAGTTAGGGTCATGGTCATAGTTTCAGTAATATCTTGGCTACTTTTTTGTCATTAGTAAATAGGATGAAAGAAAATTCATAAAGTGAATTCTCTTGTGTATTATTTTTCAAAGGGGAAAAAAAAAACAAACAATATTCAGACTCTAAGAACTGAAAACTCCTGAAAACTCCAAAGCTTTAGGTGGAAAACCAAGGTAAAACATAAAAGGTTCAGTTTATAAGATTGAATTGGAGATGGATAGGAGGCATGCACGTAGGTATCTCGGCCTGTGATTTTGTAGATTGCCCTGCCATTGCGGACATCTTTATGGAGATGTTTCCCTGGTGACTTCTTTTCCTAAAGAAATAACACAACATGTAACAATATAGCCTTTGCTTGTGGACTTATCTGAGTGAAGCAACTGACCAATACGCTATGCAGTTTAACATGCCTTCTGCTTCTCTTTGTGTTTTCTTGCTCTCTCTGCAACCCTTTCACCTGGCCCCACATTTCCTGCAATGTTCCTTACCCCCAGTACACCCAGTGCTGTGCTGTGCTTAGTTGCTCAGTTGTGTCCGACTCTTTGTGGTCCCATGGACTGTAGCCCGCCAGGCTCCTCTGTCCATGGGATTCTCCGGGCAAGAATACTGGAGTGGGTTGCCATTCCCTTCTCTAGGGGATCTTCCCGACCCAGGGATTAAACCCAGGTCTCCTGCACTGCAGGTGGATTCTTTACCATCTGAGTCACCAGGGAAGCCCGGCACACCCAATATACACGTTTAATTTAGTTCACCTGCCTCTTCCCTCTTCATTCCTTATCCTCGATCCTCATTTCCTCCTCTCCCAGCCACATCTTGACTGTTCCCCTGACCACAGAATCTTCTCCCCATTTTTGGCAACAACCTCATATACTATCCAGACTACTAAGAAAATGAGAGCACATGACCCTCTGTTTATAGAAGTGCAGCCTGATGCAGAATAGATGTTTTCCCGACCACCCAGATGTGTATACAACATGGATATCCCAGAGAAAGTAAAACTTATGTAGCATATTTTTGAAATTTGGGAAAATAGAGAGCAGCCGTCTGCCATATCTCAGAACTCCTCTATGGGGAATATAGACAATAAGAACTGAAGCTCCAACTGATCCCTGAGAATTGAACAAGATAATGAGAGCTAAGACATAAAAGGATCTCTACTAGAAGCCAGGCTAAACTGGGAAATACCCCAAGAGTCCTTACCAATTTATGGTGCCTATCTTATCAGATCAGAATTAAGGAGCTTCTGATAAATCACCTTGAAATATTTATTTGTAAATGAGAATAAAGCTTGTACAGAGAAATACAAAATTTTGGCAGGAAGTTTCTGAGCAAGATTAGTAGAGATGGATTTCCTAGGCGAGAAATACTCCATTTAGATCCTGCAGGATGAGTATGCATCAGTATCATTTTTCAAATTATTCACCCAGATTTTTTAAAGTGTTTTGGGAGTATAGTCCCTTTAGTTATTTTGTTAGCTTGACAGCTTTGCACATTCGAGGAGACCCATGGTGCCAAAAGAAAGTAAAAGGCACTATTATTTGTCTAGTACCCAATCTGTGCCTGTTCTATGCTAGTTATAAACCCTTTTATTATCACTGTCTTCACAATAACCCTACCAATGGGGTGTTAGTTTCACTGTTTGAATGAGGTTCAAAAGAAGTTCTTGGTGGGGTTACTCACCTCCTTCAGGCTGACAGTACAGTACCAGAATTCTTTTTAACACAACGTATGTCCTGAATATAGGTGTGCTGTACAACCTTCTCAGTGGTTTTGATATAGGAGATAGCTGTAGGTGATGTAGGAGATAAATGTCCAATCTAGACATTTACAACTAGCCTCCTGTGACATTTCCTAAGGCAAGAGATAGGTGGGCCTCAGCTGAGGAATTTACAATCAGCCTCTCGTTTACAAATAGCTGGTCCTTGCCTCTTGCAAACATCTCAAGGTAATAATCATGGCAAGGACAAAGAGAGGGAGAAAGAAACCCTGTTAGAGTAAAGGATTAAGGGATCTTCTTCTCTCCAGTTTTTAAGGCAGGGAGATACTACGCATGTGCAGAAAGACTCTGTGGGTCAAAAGTCAAGGGATAACGCCAGGCTGTAATGGGTCTCACTCCTCCCGGGAGCCTTCACTTTAAGATCCAGCTTGGCTGAAGAGTGCGTGTACACCCCAGCGGAGGGTCCTGAGATGAATTAACCATGGGGTGGGGGTAGGGGAATAAAGCAGGATGATTGGCCCGAGGGAAGACAAGGACTCGGAAAACTGCCAACTTAAAAAGGATTTAAACTTCCCAAAGGCGTGGCTCTCTCCCTGAGTTCACCTGTGCGCCTTTCCATGTGTACTTTTCTTTTCAATAAACTTTTTACTTTACGCTTTACCTCTGCCTCTGAATTCTTTCTTGACTAGGCAGGCAAGGACCAGGGACTCTAGCCCTAACTGCTGGCTCCTGTGGTCCACTGGTTAAGACTCCTAGTCTAGGAAACTAAGACCTTGCTTCCATCACTTCCAGCCACAGCTCACTGCTGCTTGCTGCAAGCTACATTTTATTGTTGCGTGCCTCTGAAATCAGTTTTGCTTTATTATTTTTTTAACCTACAGACTTAGGCAGTATGGAGAATAGCTGAAGTATAACGTAATTAAAATCATGCAAGCTTTCCTACTTAAACATTCAAATTTCTTTCTTTCTTTTTTTTTTACAAACTAATAGCTTTGCGATAAAAAAAAAGGGATATTCTAAAAGGATATAGAAGGTAGCATCTTCATTTGCTATTTATACATAAGCTGGACATCACAGCAGAGCAATAAGGTCATTGCATTTTTTTATGTTAAGAAAGTCTACTTTTTCCAAGTGGAGGAATTTACATAGTTTGAATTACAACACACACACAATTGAAGATTAAACTTTTCCTGGGAAAATTATGTCCCACTTATGGTTTAGAGTGGGTTCAGTATGATTTTTACTTCTGTTTGTCTCTGTCTTAACTATTTCACCTCTCCTTTATTCCTTCTAACCGAAATGAAGGTTCTTGTACAAATCCTGTGCTCTGAAACCTAGAGATTGGCAGGTGGATCTCCTCTGTGATTCTCTCCACCTCTACAAGCTCACAGGCCAAGTTCCTATCCTGGAGCTGCTCAGCATCCATTCACTGAGGTTTTCCTCTTGACTTCACATAAAACACCAGATGTGAGCTGCTTGAATTAAAGTGGGTTGGAAGGAAAGGCAGAAACAATGTTTAGCCAAATCACATCCTTGTCTCAAATCTTTGAATTAATTTTGTCTGTTTTATGTTGCTGGCGTTGGTACATCTCTTCCCGTTCAAATCATTAGAGTGTGCCTCACTGTCGAGCCATTGTAGGCTTGGATTCATTTTTCTTCTTAGCGAGTTTTGGAGAAAAGAGTCCTCCCTGTTGGCCCCTTCGGATGTTCTTTCTGAATTTTTGGCTACTTCAAGAACAAGATAACGAAGCCCGGGGATCCATCCCTACTACATTCCAGGTGCTTGCTACATGCGCATCTGAGACGTGTACAAGAACTATATGCGATTCCTTTCACCTTGAGAATCACGCAAGCCAATGTTAGGTTTCTAAGATTTGTTTATTTTGGAACAGAATAACGACACATACAAGCGCACTAGACCCCAGTCTCAGGAGGGGAGGAACAGTTGCTTTCTCCCCACCTCTGCAAGCCCACGGAAGCCCCTGTGACGTTTCTGTGGACATGTGGGACTTATGGATTGACCGTGCTCTCTCAAGAGCTTGCATATCATCTTCTTTACCAATCTGATTGGGAGACATGTTTGCCTGTTCTTTCAACCCTGATTCTGCAGGAGGTGATCCATTCGACATTTCCATTTGCTTACCACATCTCACTCTGGAACTGAGGCATCATGGATCAATGGGACAATGAAATGAAGTAGAAATTTCAATGCTTCTATTTCATGAGATCAGAACTGCTTCCTTCTTGGGAAAGGAAGGAACAAAGATGGTCTTTAGGAAGCCTTCCTGCTGTTGACTTAAAAAAATAGTCACAACCTAAAAATTGAGAGTTACGTTATAGTTGGTGGGAATTTTTAGGACTTCAAGCCTGGGAGATAGCACCTCAAGTGACTGTGAGAGTTCCAAGGAGGCAGGGGAAGGAGTCGGGTTATATAAAAGTTTGTAACAAGGGGCAAGTAGTCTGCATATCAAAAGATTTATTGTTAATTAAAGAAAATAAGATATCTCAAGTTAAGGAATTTAGCACTTTTTAATTGACTTCCCTGTGGCTCAGACGGTAAAGCGTCTGTCTACAATAAGGGAGACCTGGGTTCGATCCCTGGGTCAGGAAGATCCCCTGGAGAAGGAAATGGCAATCCACTCCAATACTATTGCCTGGAAAATCCCATGGACAGAGGAGCTTGGTAGGCTACAGTCCATGGGGTCGCAAAGAGTCGGACTTGACTGAGTGACTTCACTCACTCATTCACTCAATGGGATGATATAAGAGTCTGGGCCTTTTGAAATCCCCCCTTTTTTTTTTTGAATATGTATCTCAGATATCGGGCCAGTATCTTGCATTCCCCCCTCCCCTGCCCCTAACTCCTCAGTACTCACCGTGGGGAGTGGTTCATGGCTGTGGATTGTGAATTGTTTTTCCTGGGTGCTCTCCAGGCTTAGAAATTCACATTTGGAGGACTTGAATCACTGATTGCTATGACTTCTTTGTTTACTGATCTAGCAGGAAATATTCCATTACTCACTGCCGTGCATTGATTGTGTCCAAAATTAACTTGTTGAACCCTAATGCCTAAGGTGATGGTGCTTGGATGAGGGGCATTTGAGAGGTGGTTAGGTCCTGAGGGTGATTACTCATAACCGTGATTAGTGCCCTTATGAGAAAAGCCCATGAAAGGTCCCCTTCTACCTTGTGAGGACACAGTGAAAAGACAGCCCACCTGAAATCAGGCCTTTATCAGGCACAGGATTGGCCTGATCTTTGACTTTCAGCTTCCAGAACTTCCAGTGACAAATGTCTATTGTTTAAGACAGTCAGTATACTGTATTTTGTTATAGCACCCTCAAAGGAATTAAGGCACTTTCCAACTTGGAAAACTCAAAGTTTTGTTATAGCTGTAACTATGCCAGGCCACTAAGGAATCACAGTTTAGCCAACTTACTGGGGAAGCACAAAGACTTATGACACAGTCCAAGCATTATAATTAAAAGTTATTTTGAATTTGGAAAGCACTTTCTATGTTAGAAAGAAATCTCATAAACATTTTCTCATTTTGCACATGTGCAGACACAGAAGATCCCCAACTTATGACTTTTGTATTTTGCAGTGGTGTAAAAGCCACACACACTCAGTAGCAAACATACTTCAGATTTCTTTTACTTTTGAACTTTTCCTGGGCTTGTGATATGTGATACATACTCTTTGGTGATGCTTGGAACTGAACTGAACTGGCAGTGGCCAGAGCTCACAGTTTGCCACAAGAATATGAGGATAAACAACCGATACATTGATAACTGTCATTCACTCACCCATTTTGTTTTTCATTTTTGTATGGTATTCAATACATTGCATGAGACATTCAATACTTCTTTATAAAATAGGCTTTGTGCTAGGTGATTTTGTCCAACTGTGAATGTTCTGAGTGTGTTCATGGTTGGCTGGGCCTTTAAGCTATCATGATCAGTGTGTTAGGAGCATTAAATTTGTGACTCAAAATATTTTTCCTTTAGCAAGTTTATTGGGACATAACCATATTGTTAGTAGAGGAATATCTGTGTAAATATGAACATATATGCATGACAATGGGTCCCAGAGGGATATAGCATTCTTATGAAATACCATCTGTTCAGTTCAGTTCAGTTCAGTTCAGTCACTCAGTCGTGTCTGACTCTTTGTGACCCCATGAATTGCAGCACGCCAGGCCTCCCTGTCCATCACCAATTCCCAGAGTTCACTCAAACTCATGTCCATCGAGTCGGTGATGCCGGCCAGCCATCTCATCCTCTGTTGTCCCCTTCTCTTCCTGCCCCCAATCCCTCCCAGCATCAGGGTCTTTTCCAATGAGTCAACTCTTCGCATCATGTGGCCAAAGTACTGGAGTTTCAGCATTAGCATCATTCCTTCCAATGAACACCCAGGATTGATCTCCTTTAGGAAGAACTGGTTGGACCTCCTTGCAGTTCAAGAGACTCTCAAGAGTCTTCTCCAACACCACAGTTCAAAAGCATCAATTCTTCGGTGCTCAGCTTTCTTCACAGTCCAACTCTCACATCCATACATGACCACGGGAAAAACCATAGCCTTGACTAGACAGACCTTTGTTGGCAAAGTAATGTCTCCTCTTTTTAATATGCTGTCTAGGTTGGTCATAACTTTCCTTTCAAGGAGTAAGTGTCTTTTAGTTTCATGGATGCAATCACCATCTGCAGTGATTTTTGAGCCTAAGAAAATAAAGTCAGCCACTGTTTCCACTGTTTTCCCATCTATTTCCCATGAAGTGATGGGACCAGATGCCATGATCTTCGTTTTCTGAATGTTGAGCTTTAAGCCAGCTTTTTCACTCTCCACTTTCACTTTCATCAAGAGGCTTTTTAGTTCCTCTTCACTTTCTGCCATAAGGGTGGTGTCATCTGCATATCTGAGGTTATTGATATTTCTCCCAGCAATCCTGATTCCAGCTTGTGCTTCTTCCAGCCCAGAGTTTCTCATGATGTACTCTTCATATAAGTTAAATAAGCAGAGTGACAATATACAGCCTTGACATACTCCTTTTCCTATTTGGAACCAGTCTGTTGTTCCACGTCCTGTTCTAACTGTTGCATATAGGTTTCTCAAGGGTCAGGTCAGGTGTTCTGGTATTCCAATCTCTTTCAGGATTTTCCACACTTTATTGTCATCCAGACAGTCAAAGGCTTTGGCATAGTCAATAAAGCAGAAGTAGATTTTTTTTCTGGAACTCTCTTGCTTTTTTCTATGATTGGATGTTGACAATTTAATCTCTGGTTCCTCTGCCTTTCCTAAAACCAGCTTGAACATCTGGAAGTTCACGGTTCATGTATTGCTGAAGCCTGGCTTGGAGAATTTCGAGCATTACTTTACTAGCGTGTGAGATGAATGCAATCATGTGGTAGTTTGAGCATTCTTTGGCATTGCCTTTCCTTGGGATGGGAATGAAAACTGACCTTTTCCAGTCCTGTGGCCACTGCTGAGTTTTCCAAATTTGCTGGCATATTGAGTGCAGCACTTTCACAGCATCATCTTTCAGGATTTGAAATAGCTGCACTGGAATTTCATCACCTCCACTAGCTTTGTTTGTAGTGATGTTTTCTAAGGCCCACTTGACTTCACATTCCAAGATGTCTGGCTCTAGGTGAGTGATCACATCATTGTGATTATCTGGGCAGTGAAGCTCTTTTTTGTACAGTTCTTCTGTGTATGCTTGCCACCTCTTCTTAATATCTTCTGCTTCTGTTAGGTCCATGCCATTTCTCTCCTTTATCAAGCCCATCTTTGCATGAAATGTTCCCTTGGTATCTCTAATTTTCTTGAAGAGATCTCTAATCTTTCCCATTCTGTTGTTTTCCTCTATTTCTTTGCATTGATCGCTGAAGAAGGCTTTCTTATCTCTCCTTGCTATTCTTTGGAACTCTGCATTCAGATGCTTATATCTTTCCTTTTCTCCTTTTCTTTTCACTTCTCTTCTTTTCACAGCTATTTATAAGGCCTCCTCAGACAGCCATTTTGCATTTCTTTTCCATGGGGATGGTCTTGATCCCTGTCTCCTGTACACTGTCATGAACCTCCGTCCATAGTTCATCAGGCACTCTGTCTATCAGATCTAGTCCCTGAAATCTATTTCTCACTTCCACTGTACAATCATAAGGGATTTGATTTAGATCATACCTGAATGATTTAGTGGTTTTCCCCACTTTCTTCAATTTAAGTTTGAATTTGACAGTAAGGGGTTCATGATCTGAGCCACAGTCAGCTCCTGGTCTTGTTTTTGTTGACTATATAGAGCTTCTACATCTTTGGCTGCAAAGAATATAACCAATCTGATTTCGGTGTTGACCATCTGGTGATGTCCATGTGTCGAGTCTTCTCTTGTGTTGTTGGAAGAGGGTGTTTGCTATGACCAGTGTGTTCTCTTGGCAAAACTCTGTGAGCCTTTGCCCTTGTTGTAAATCTTAGTATTTTTCAAGGAAGTTGGCTGGGTTGACTAGTGGAATCTATCTCAAATATCAGATCATTTTCTCAAAAAATACATAAAACTCCCATTAACTGGTATTATAGTGGAAACAAGGGTAAGAGTTTTGGGAAAGAATTTACTCAGAGGAAGTTAAAGGTAATGATCAAGAAGATAACTCAGTCCACAGCAAGTTGGGAGTGAGCTGTTAAAGGCAAAACTTAGCTCTGATTATCTGGATAAGAGGAATAAAATGCAGTCTGTGTTTATTTTCATCCCTGGAGAGACAAATAAGACAGAAAGAAAATGACTTTTGGACTAAAACAGAATCTTAATAAAAGCCACAATGACAATAAATTGGAAGCAGAGTTTAATTGTTGTTTTTCTCTGCACGAGTCGTTCTCGGCCTTCTTTGTAAACTTCCTAGCACTTAGTTTAGATTCTTCTTTTATCCTTCATCTGCTGATGTTATTTACAATCAGAATTGTGATGTGTGTTATCCTATTATTAAAATAGAACTGGATTTAATTAAATATCAATTCAGGATCACAGCTTCAAGCTACTTGCCAACACTGATGGTGATCAATAGATGTTGAACAAAGAAGATAAATGGTTTCTCTGAATAGCCCAATATTTTTCATTCCTCTCTCTTCCTTCTCCAGTTTCTCTGCTTTCCTATTTCCCTCTAGACTTTTTCACTCACCCCCCTTCTCTCTTCCTCCACCTGCTTAATTTTTCATGCACGGCGTATATTTAATTTCCTGTGTGCTTCCACACATTCTGTTGCGTGCATTCAAACATGGGGAACCGGAGATGTTGACTGCCAGATCATCACGTTTGCTAATTCACAAATCTACTTTCAGTTGCCAGTTCCCTTGGATTAAGCATCTTTGAAATGTTTCTATTATGTGCTTGTTTCAGAATTATAAAATGTTATTTGCTTGATTGTGTATTTATTTTACAACAATTAATTCACCCTGAGCGTTTATTTGGAAAAACCGTTGCTTGCAAGAAGTAAACACTTCTAAGTATTCCTGAATATTATACCTAATTATCCTTTTATTTTTGTAACTCTACATCATTCCCTTCCCAGTTTAGCATTTTGGTCAATTTAACTCTTGCAGAAATTAAAGCTCTTTGTGAGAAACGTTGCTTAGAAATTTCAGGACTGTGGATTTGAAAGGACTGTGCTGAATTGGATATATGCTTTGTGGAATGAAATCTTTGTACATTATAATAACAATGTCATGGATTTGTTCACATGCATTAGTTTGCTTCTTTCTTGTACTTATGCATTCGTGTATTTTTGCAAGACTAACTGAATATAAAAATAATTTAAAAACAGTTCAATATCACATGTGGTAGTAATTCACCATCCCATGAAGCCATGAACATAAGTTTACTTATGGCCTGAATGTGTACAGTCCACAAAATTTATTGAGATAGTAACCCAGATTGTGTATGTAAAGGCTGAGAAAGCTCTATTGTCTTATCCCTGACATATATATACACACACGTGTATTTGTGTATGTGGTAACTATACCATAAAGGAATTTGAGATTTTAAATTTTCTTCTCCTGATTAAGAATATGAGTTCTTTAAAATTTCTCATGTTTATCCACTTTTGCCTCATTCTGGGGGGCTTCCCTGGTGGCTCAGACATAAAGAATCTGCCTAAATATGGGAGACCAGGGTTTGATTCCTGGGTCATGATGATCCCTGGAGAAGGGAATGGCAACCTCCTCCAGTATTCTGGCCTGGAGAATTCCATGGACAGAGGATCCTGGCAGGTTACAGTCCATGGGGTCACAAAGAGTCAGACATGACTGAGTAACTAACACTTTCACTTTTCACCTCTTTCTGAGAGAACTTTCTTTTTTCTTCTCTTCTTTCTCCTTTGCTTGCTTAGGAAGATTTCTGTTTACCTTTGCCTCTATACAAGCAATTTCCAGAGTGAACTGCTGAATAACTCTGTGTACTTCTGCTTAGGTTTGTTCTCTTGACCCTTGTGCATAAGTACTATTTCTTTAAGAAGCTTTTACACACCCCTGTGTTCAGCCGAACACAGGGCTCCTAGCAACCGTGTTCATGATTTCTCTCCTTCACTAGCCTGTATCTGACACTGTTGCTTTGCTTCACTACTTCTCTGACATACAGTGCCTGATTCTCTTCTCTCTTTCGTCTTCTTCCTTTTCTCTTGGGAAGAGTATTTGGGACACATCATAATAACATTTTCATGAGGGTGGATGTTGAGGGAGGCTGGCCTACACTGCTGGGGTGGTGCTGTGTGGACTCTGGCTGATGTGCATGGATGGAAATTATTCACAAACTTTCTTGATAAGTAGACCTGTGACTTGCTTCCCCACTGGCCAATGTGGCTACAGTAGATTTGAATGGTTTGTGAGATATATGAAAGTGTGGATGAAATATTTATGTGCAATTCTGAAAGATTCAGTTGAGATAGAAAGCAAGTGATTTCCTAATAGTCCAATGACTCTCTCTCTCTCTCTCTCTCTCTCTCTATATATATATATATATATATATATATATATACACACACACACACACACACATATATGTAACAAGGAGAAATGGTGGGATAAAAAGTACAAACTGAGGAGTCAGATGAACAGAAGAAAAAACATCCTATTGAGAAAAGCAAAACCTGAGAGAATAGATGACTAGGAAGGAAAGGCATGAAGATTGAATGAGGATGTTAAAAAAAATGTGCTTTGGGTACTTCCCTGGGGGGTCCAGTGGTTAAGAATCCACCTTGCCATGCAGGGAACATGGGTTTGGTCCCTGGTCAGGGGATTAAGCTTCCACATGCCACAGAGAAACTGAGCCCTTGGGCCACAACTACTGAGTTTGTGTACTCCAGAGCCTTCAGGCTACAACTGGAGGGTCTGTGCACCGCAGTGGAAGATCCCACATGATGCAACAAAGATCCTGTGTGCCACAACTAAGACCCAATGCAGCCACACAAAATACATATTTTTAAAAATGGATTTGAAAACAAGTCGTAGAAGATAATGTTGGAAGTCCTAGAGATTATTTTTTCTGCTACCATAACCTTTGAAATGGTAACTCAATTACATGTGATATTTAAAAATCAATCGGTGTTATCAACCAGACTGCAGGATTGAATGGAAGAGAAAACTCTGGAGGGGAAGTAGAATAGAGCCTTGAGACACAATGAATGGAACAAATGCTCCTCTGTCCATGGAATTTTCCAGGTGAGAAGAGTAGGTTACCATTTCTTACAACAAGGGATTTTCCCAACCCAGGGATGGAGCCTGCGTCTCTTGGATTGGCAGGCTGATTCTCTACCACTAGCACAACCAGAGAAGCCCATTAATGAAACAAATGACCAAACACAATAAATAGTCAAGTTGCTACTTAGAGGAGTGTTGAGGGTTGAAGTTACATTAACAAATGTAACTTGTTCTTTACCAACTTTGCTGTCTAGAGGGTCTGACCTTCTGAAATCCTAAACTTCCTCTGTCCAGCCATCTTGTTTAGTTGTCAAATAGGATCCCAGTTGTCTGTCTCCCTGACAGAGTTCTGGGCATGCCCGTGCTCATGATTTCTCCTTTTCACTAGCCTGTATCTGATGCTGTTGTTTTGCTTTGAAATGGTAACTAAATTACATGCGATATTTAAAAATCAGTCAGTGGTATCAACCAGACTGCAGGATAGAATGGAAGAGAGAACTCTACAGGGGAAGTAGAATAGAGCCTTGAGACACAATGAATGAAACAAATGCTCCTCTGTCCATGGAATTTTCCAGGCGAGAAGAGTGGGTTACCATTTCTTACAGCAGGGGATTTTCCCAACCCAGGGATGGAGCCTGTGTTTCCTGCATGAGGAAAGAGACATAAGGATGTCAGGTTATCCTAGAGAAATATTCTTCAACTCTTGCCAAGGCAGGATTCTACTGAACTTGATTGAACTTTAATCAAATAACAAATTAACTCCTTTTTTTGAGGGGGGGGGAAGGGAGGAAATAAGAGGTATCGATGAGAATGATAAAATGCCCCTGAAGTCCTTGAAGAGGTGCTTTGCACTCAGTTACATTAAGACTTTTGCACTCTCCAGGCTCATTCTTTGCAGTTCGATGTCCAACGATGCTTCTTTTAGAGTATTTCATAAAAATACACAACTTGTTTGACCATTACTGACATATTGGCATATTTCTTTTCAAAAATAGAAATGTGCTGTTGGTGAGAATGAATCACCTAATAAAATGAGTCACCAAAAAGCAGGTTAATAGAGCCATTTAGAGAAGAGCAGAAGTAGCTTTAAATATGTATAATCCCTCCACACAGCCTAACCTCACAACTATGACACACACATCCACATTTTGGGGTATATAAATAGTCAGGTAGATTTCTTCTAAATGCAGAAAAGATAAACTTTCTAGGTAAGTGATGACTTTAATTGGTTGACATTTAAGAGGCTTATATTAGGTAAGGAAGCATTTTGTCGGGTGGCTGATTGAGCCATTTAACTTGGCTGCTTAGAAAATTAATTTTGCTCTTTTTTTCTGACAGAAATAACTGTTTCCTACCTGAGACTCTTTCCCTCCCACCTCTTCTCTGTAATTCCTAGACTGAAGTGAAATTAATTACTGGGCAGATCATGAATCATTATCTACAGACAGTAGGAAACAGGTAAATCATGAAATTATGAAACTCTAAGAGTCATCCATTAACTCCAGTAAGTGGATGGCCAGCCCTTCTCAAATGATTATTTATTAAAATATTTATGGAGCATAGATCTTTATTCTACATGTTTTAAGGTTGTTTTTTTTTTTTTTCTTTTTCCAGACTGTATAGAGAGGAGGAGAAAGGATAGGGAGAAAATGAACAGCTAAACTGAGCTCAACAGGGATGGCTGCTGTGCTGCAGTCTGTGGGTCCCAAAGAGTCAGACATGAGCTGGCAACGGAACCACAAAGGAAAAATATAACTATTTCCACTTTTTCACACTTGAAACATTCTATCCGCATGTGAAGTAACTATTTTACCTTATTCAAACCAAAATGAAGCAAAAGGTTGGTGCATTAATATTCTAGATCTATATTCTGGATAGACTGGCATGCCAATGTTTTCCAAGATTAGAGTTGTCCTCTTTACCAGTGAAATAATACAAAGTAAAATATATCATTTGGTATTTCAGAGAAAATTGTATTATAAGCAACTCACGGTCATTTAGATTGAGGATATTTGTCTTTAAATAAACATGCTTATGCCTCACATTCGAGATAAAATCACACACTTGTGGGTTAGTTTGCCTTATTCAAGGGATATCCCTACCTAAAACATAGTCCTTTCAAGTCGAACTTGCTAATTGGAATGTTTATTTTCAGAGTCATTTGGTTTTTTAGTTAAAACTGCAGGAAGCCCTTATTTAAATCCAAATATGTGACCCCAAAGAACTGATTCATCAGTCCACTGTATTTTCATAAAGAACACTATGCCAAAGAAAAAAATGTCACACAATTGCCAGGGGAAAGAATTTTGTCAGGCAGGTGGTGGGGGGGTAACATGCAATTTCATTGATTCCTCAACACAGTTCTGAGACTGGCTGGGCCCTGGGATCTGGGACCTGGGACCTTTGGCTGCAGTGCTTACACCTGGACAAATGTCTCCTGGAACAATAAAATGCCAAGAAACTATAAGGGACTAAAAGGAGCTGTGTGTATGTGCAGTCAGGACAAATTATGGACCACAAGGTACAAAGACACCAGAAACCCAGCTGCCGCTAAGAATGACGGGCAAAAGCAGGGTGCTGCACGAGTTCCCTGCATGCAAAACCATCAAAGGTGTGAGCCAACCATCTGAGCCACCTCTCAGCCCAACCTCTGGACCCACCCCAACCCTCACCCCATAAAAAGGACCAGCTCACCCTCCATGGCTGGGTGAGCAAGCCAGAGAGCAAAGGAAAGCCTTTTTTTTTTAAACCTATTTTTGCTTCCCACTGCTGCACTAAGGGCCCCAGTGAAGCTTTGCCTGAATTTCTTGTCTGGCCTCTGATCAATTTCTGTTGATTAAGGAGGCCAAGTACCCTGGTCAGTAACAACTCCCTGAGCTATCTTATTCCCATTTTACAGGTGAAGAACATGTGGGGTTAAATAATTTGCCTCAAATCACACAGTCAGTAAATCTGTTTTTGTTTTTGTTTTCTTTTCAGATCTCCATGTGATGAATGCAATTTTTTTTTTAAAGATATGGACACAGTGAAAAGGAAAGCTTTTTCTTTTAAAATATTATTACTGTACTAGCACAGTACCCTATGGAAAAAACTCCCGCAGGTGGGAATGTCAAATGGGAGCTGCACTCTTGTCATGACTGCCGAGGAACCTGCTCCTCCTAACATTTTCTCGTTTTAGAAGGTGAGGGGGTGGAGGCAAAGAGTGAAAGGTGACTGGGAGGTAAGAGTCACACAAGTTTATCTGAGAACAGCAAAGCGTCAGTGGGAGGTTAAGAGAGAATCCAAGTTCACCAGCGAACTTATGTTGAATGAAGAATAAACCCAGGAGGCAGGGCCCCAACTCCATGGAAGCCTTGTTTTCCTGGCGAAAGAGTATTTACAGAAACAAATGGGGTTTACAGAGAAAGTCTTAGCAATAACAATTTTCATGTCCAAGTCTGTGGCAATTTTTTGATAATCTGTGTTAAAAAGAAATTTGAGTTTCTCAAAAGAGAAGGCTGAGGGGATGACTTAATTACTGTCTTCAGTGTAAGAGGGATTGTTACAGTATTTGGAAGATGACAACCAGCTGTTCTCTGTCTCCAAAGAGAAAAACAAGAGAAAATGAATTTGCAAAGTGGCACAGACGTAGACTGGAGACAAGACAGAACATGATTATTCTGTATTTTCTTCACCATTGGGGCTATTTTATTACCAAGCTGGGTAATGAATGTCTGTGTGGGGCGGGGATGCTGTGGACCTTTCTAAACTGAGGTTTGGGGTAAATGTCTTGTCCACTTCTGGGCTGAAGGTCTACAGTACCAAGGAAACAAGTTACCAGGAACACATTTGAGATGGTTTTGGCATTGTATGAGTTTTATAGTCCCCTTCAGATCCTCTTTAATACATAGAAGTTTATTATTTTTTAAAAATTTCTTACTTTAGGTTAGAGTATAGCCAAGTAATGGGCTTCCATGGTGACTTAGACAGTAAAGAATTCATCTGCAATGCAGGATACCTGGGTTCACTCCCTGGGTTGGGAAGATCCCCTAGAGAAGGGAATGGCTACTCACTCCAGTATTCTTGCCTGGAGAACTCCACGGACAGAAGAACCGGGATGGTTGCAGTCGTGGGGTCACAAAGCGGAGGACACAACTGAGCAAATAATACTTTCCTAGGCGATTAACAATGTTGTGATAATTTCAGGTGGACAGCAAAGTGACTCAGCCATACCTGTACCTGGACCCATTCTTCCTCAAACTCCCCTCCCATCCAGGCTGCCGCATAACCCTGAGAAGAGATCCCTTTGCTTTACAGCAGGTCCTTGTTGGCAATCTGTTTAAAATAGAGCAGTGTGTACATGTCCCTCCCAAACTCTAACTTTCGCTGCCTCTCATCCTTTCCCCTGGGCAACCGTAAGTTCCTTCTCTAAGTCTGGGAGTCTGTTCCTATTTCGTAAATAAATTTATTTTTAAAAAATACTGCTGTTGTTGCTTAGACACTAAGTTGTGTCTGACCGTTTTGTGACCCCAACGACTGTAGCCTGCCAGGCTCCTCTGTCCATGAGATTTCCAAGGCAAGAAAACTGGAATGAGCTACCATTTCCTTCTCCAGGGGATCTTCCTGACCCAGGGACTGGACCTGCATTGCAGGTGGATCCTCTACCATCGGAACCACCTCAGAAGCCCAGCAAATAATCATAAACCCAGGTACAACTCAGTTTTTCCAAACATGATTATTACATTGATGACAGACTTTACCCCTCTCTTCACTAAGACTCAATTTTGAACATTTGAGATTACAGAAAATTACCTTAAGGATTTTCAATCACTAGTAAACTTCCAATATGTCTATCCTGCCTCTTGATAATCAATGATATGGGGTTGATACATAGATAAAGAAAGTTCTTATAATAACAAATATATTTTTTATTGTATAAATGATTTTTTTGGATAAGATCTCTTTGCAGATTGAAACTCACAGCTGTAACTCTTCCAACCTAGAGAGGAAAAGATTTTGGAAGGTGTTTGTTGATTTTGTAGGTGTGTGTGTGTTTAAGCTCTGAGAAACCATAAAGTGATGCAAAATCACCGAGGTGATTCCATATAGGGAAGGAGTAACTTTGGCACTCTAGTCAAAGTAATCAAAAGCTCTTTCCTGATCATTTTTGGTCAAAAGACAGATTTCCAATAGTGACTTAAGTTTTTGAAACCGTAAATAATGGTAAAGATTTAATCCTTACCTAATGAGATTTGTGGCTTAGCTAGCAGCTTTATTTGCATGCACTCAAAAGAAAAGTGTGATATTTCACCACCATTGATCTATTCCTATATTTCTATATATGTGGAATAGAGGAGCAATACTTTTTAATAAATGCATAATGATCTATTTTTTTAAGCAAACCTTCATTTCACTTGATACTCTAAAATGGCCCTCTGAACACTTTGTGATGTCAATATGAGTTGTTTATCTGTTTGCTAATAGCAATTAGGTTTCTTGTTAATGGCCAACTTGTAATTGAATGCTGCTAGCTAGTCATTAAAACCCAAGAGATCAGAGGAAACAATTTCTCAGGCTTGTGGCACCTTGCACTGGAGGTTTTAAAAACAGGCCTCTCTCTCTCTCTCTCTCTCTGTCTCATTCTCTCTCTCTCTCATTCTCTCTCTCTCTCTCTCTCTCTCTCTCTATCTATCTATATCTATCTATCTATCTATCTATCTATCTATCTATCTATCTATCTATCTATATATACCTTTTAACATTTGCTTCTAGAGTAGAAGGGTACTCAGCACTGCTGATTTGTTCACTTTACATATTACATTAAAATCAGCTCTTTCCTTGCTGAATTTAAAACAGCTGCCAGAGACAGCCGTCCCATGGTATTTACAGAAACAAGAAGACACCCACAAAGTTCTAAGGTTCACCCTCCATACCTCTGCTGGAGTGCTCTGAAGTCTGTCTTAAAGTGGGAACCCAGTAAGTGCAGAGACTTGACATTGCCAGTATTCCTTACCACTTTTTCTTAGCAAACTTGGCTTTTTTAATGTTCTAAAGTGGCATTTTTAAATTTTTCTTTTCTCTTCGATTTCTAACAGTTTCCTCCGCCTTGCAACATACTCAAAGGGGCAGCTGAGGCAAAAGAAGGAGAGAAACCTCATCTTTCCATCTCTGAGTCCAGTGGTAGAAAAGAAGGTAGACTGAGGAAAAGAAGGCATTCCTTCCCTAAAGAACATGGGGTGACCCCCAAACACGGACCCCTCATCCGTTTGCAGAGTTGTCACAGCTCTGCTGATTCCATCCCTTTGGTCAATGTAGAGAGTATTCAATACTTCTGTCTGAGCAACTGGGACATCTCAAGAGCTCGTTTTAGGAACTGTGCCCTGGCTCCCAAACACCTAAATTTAAATCACTATTACACAAAGTCCACATTTGGGTTATACACAAGAACACTCACCATTATATTTCAAAAATATCCCTAAATACATACATGCATGCTTGCTAAGTCACTTTAGTCTTGTCCGACTCTTTGCAACCCTCTGGACTGTAGCCCGCCAGGCTCCTCTGTCCATGAAGTTCTCCAGGCAAAAATTCTGGAGTGGGTCGCCATGCCCTCCTCCAAGGGATCTTCCTAACCCAGGGATTGAACCTGAGTCTCTGATGTCTCCTGCATTTTTTTACCACCTGTGCCACCAGGGAAACCCCAAGTATGCCCACATGTGTATATTAATCCCTCAGTCGTGTCTGACTCTTGTGACCCCATAGACTGTAGCCCGCCAGGCTCCTCTGTCCGTGGGATTCTCCAGGCAGGAATACTGCAGTGGATTGCCATTCCCTTCTCCAAAATACACACATAGGTACAATCAAATGCAACCATGTAGATGTATTCTATATGGACATCCTTCATAGAGATTTAGAATATCTAAGGGCTTTGGGTCATGTTTCCAGAACCTGATAAGAAAATTTCTCATTCTGATCCAGTCAATAAAGCAGCAAGTTTTGCCAAGGCTTCTCAAGGGCTGATTGCCAGGCAGAATACATTTTTAAAACTTTTTTGCCCTTTAACTTTATTAAATGCCTGACATTTACCAACATTAGCTGATGGCAGAAGATGAGTCTTGCTTCAAGCGCGGTACGCTGCAACATGATGGAAGACATAAAAAGAAATCTGGACGGAAATGTTGCCATTAGTTTGGAGGTTGCTGTTTAATCGGAGTTATTTTGGGGCAGAAAATGACTCACAGAAGCTAAGTGTTCATACAGATTGTGATATTGTAGGAGGCTGGCATGGCTCTTCATTAATCTTATTTCAATTAGAACTCTTCACGGCCTGTAATTAGAATGTTGCTGCTGTGATGAATCCATACTGTACATGTATCAGCGATGGTTTTCTAATGAAGAAAAACAAGACTTGGCATTTTAAAGACAAATTTCCATTTTGGGTAATTCAATAAAGGCTTATGCTTTGTCTACTGTCTCTACACCTTTGGAATTGTCCCTCAAAGCTAGTGGAAACTTTTTGATTAATTCTAATCATGTCAAATATAATTCTTGCACATCTCCCAGCATGTGTCTTCACTGTGATGGAACCACCCCATAATAATTTGATACTAATCTGTAGTTTAGACTAGGGACCTTTTTCTTAAAGGGCCAGACACCAAATGTTGAGGCTTTCGGGTCACAGGGCCTGTGTTCCAGCTACCACTCACTTCTGCTACTCAGAAGCAGCCATAGGCAACTGGATATATTTCTGTTTCAATAAATCTTAATTTATTAATTTGTAAAAATAGGTAGCTGTCATCTGAGACCTAGCTTTTTGACCTCACCTTACTACTACTACTACTACTAAGTCGCTTCAGTCGTGTCTGACTCTCTGCGACCCCATAGACGGCAGCCCACCAGGCTCACCCGTCCCTGGGATTCTCCAGGCAAGAACACTGGAGTGGGTTGCCATTTCCTTCTCCAGTTTTCCTTTAAAATTGGAGGTAGTTATAGTTCAGTACACATGGGCAAAGTCGCATCCGACTCTCTGTGACCTCATGGACTGTAGCCCACCAGGGCTCCTCTGTCCATGGAATTCTCCAGGCAAGAATACTGGAGTAGGTTTCCATTCCCTTCTCCAGGGTTGACCTCCCTTTACCCTTTATCTGTTTTTCTGGTGCCTGGGTATCTCAGAAAAATATCATTTTCAAAAGTCCTACTGAAATTGCATAGGTTCCTTAGTCAAATGTATCCTTGTAACTTTCTAAAAATACTTTCAGTACTACTGTTTTCTGTTTTCTGAGTTAACTGTGGACAACTACATTCTGCGTGAATTTTACCTCAATACACGTAGTCTTTTACCTCTGCTCCCCAGTGATGCAAGGAACCAAACTGGCCAAATTGTCCTCCTCATTTTCCTTCTATAATTTCCACCACCACAGAATGACTTTTCTGAGGCATTAAAAATGTCAAGAGGTAACAGCATGAACATTACTTCCTTCAAGCATTCAAATGACTGGCAAATATTTAACTGAGCCAGGCACCATGGTAGATATCATAAAAGATAATGCTCCGTGTTGGAGTTCTTGAATAGAAACAGAGAAATAGACTCTCAAAGGAAGTGTGGGCCAGAGATCATGGATTCCAGGCTCTCCTTTCAGACTTGCAGCCATTTCAAGGAGGCTAGATGTACCGTTATTAAACAGGAAACATACAAAACTGTTGTATATAAGTATTATGTATTGAAGTACAGGTACTAAGGACTGTAGAAATTCCGAAAACATGGAGATACCAAATTGAGAAGGGCAGAAACCCAGTTCTATCATTAATGAGGTTCAGAAAAATCCCACCAGATTCCAATGAGGCTACCTTTAAAATGCTGGCTTCCCATTACTGAGAAGATCCCTTTACATTATTTTATGCATTCCATATGCTTTTATTGAATTAAAGGTGCTGTGCTAGGTTCTGTGGGTCATCAGTGGAGTTGATGAATCCCAAACTCAAAGAGGTTATAGATAAGGAGGAAAGTGCATGTGTGCTCAGCTGGGTCCAACTCGGCAACCCCGTTGACTCGAGCCTACCAGGCTGCTCTGTCCATGAAAGTTTCCAGGCAAGACTACTGGGGTGAGTTGCCAGGTTGTACTACAAGGGATCATCCTGGATCAGGGAACAAATCCGTATCTTTTACCTTGGCAGGAGGATTCTTTACCATTGAGCCACCTGGGAAGCCCAAGGAGGAAAGGTAGTATAAATAAATAAGACAAGGCAGAAGGTGGATGCAGTAAGAAAGGAAAAAAATGTCATTGAGACTCAGAGGATGAAGGCATAATGATATTGATTGATTTGTCCTTTTGAAATGTCTGCAGGGTTCGGCTATAGTGTGATACATCCACCGTAATTCCTTCTTGCCTCCCTCCCACCCTTCCTCCCTCCTTCCTTCCTTCCACAGTTCACACAAGAACTTCTCCCTGATCATTGATCATCTTTGCCGCACCAGTCCTGGCACCATGTGCTAGAATAAAAGAGGATGTTGATAGCATCTCATAGGGGCAGGCTTGGATAGGAGGCAAGAAGGGCAAAAAAAGAGCAAGCTTAATACAGTCTGCAGAGCTCAAGAAAGGTTCTTATTTCACTTCAGGCTCACTGATCATGCAGAGAGAAGACATTCAGAGATGGACCTTCTGGAAAAGACAAAATAGCAGCTGCAGGTTAATTCCGTCCTCACCCAAATTTAATAACATGAATATTTCCCAACATGAGGTAGTAAAATAAACAGTGGACTATGATTGGTAAAGCTTTATGGACATCTAAAGTTTACGGCAGCTCTGATAGACTTAAGTAGAGGGTATAGGGAGTGTTGGAGGACATTAACTTCAGAATGAGATAGATCCAGAGACAGAGCCTGATCTTACCACTTACTGTGTCACCTCAGGCAGGTTATCAAACATCTTCATTTGTAAAGGAGTAACTACTAATAACTCTGCCATTTAGGCTGTTTGACCTGCCTCTTGAGAAATCTGTATGCAGGTCAGTAAGCAACAGTTTGAACTGGGCATGGAACAACAGACTGGTTCCAAATAGGAAAAGGAGTACGTCAAGGCTGTATATTTTCACCCTGCTTATTTAACTTATATGCAGAGTACATCATGAAAAACACTGGGCTGGAAGAAACACAAGCTGGAATAGAGATTGCTAGGAGAAATATCAATAACCTCAGATATGCAGATGACACCACCCTTGTGGCAGAAAGTGAAGAGGAGCTAAAAAGCCTCTTGATGAAAGTGAAAGAAGAGAGTGAAAAAGTTGGCTTAAAGCTCAACATTCAGAAAATGAAGATCATGGCATCTGGTCCCATCACTTCATGGGAAATAGATGGGGAAACAGTGGAAACAGTGTCAGACTTTATTTTTCTGGGCTCCAAAATCACTTCAGATGGTGAGTGCAGCCATGAAATTAAAAGACACTTACTCCTTGGAAGAAAAGTTATGACCAACCTAGATAGTATATTCAAAAGCAGAGACATTACTTTGCTGACTAAGGCCCGTCTAGTCAAGGCTTTGGTTTCTCCTGTCATCGTGTATGGATGTGAGAGTTGGACTATGAAGAAGGCAGAGCACCGAAGAACTGATGCTTTTGAACTGCAGTGTTGGAGAAGACTCTTGAGAGTCCTTTGGGACTGCAAGGAGATCCAACCAGTCCATTCTGAAGGAGATCAGTCCTGGGATTCGTTTGGAAGGAATGATACTAAAGCTGAAACTCCAGTACTTTGGCCACCTCATGCGAAGAGTTGACTCACTGGAAAAGACTCTGGTTGGAGGGATTGGGGGCAGGAGGAGAAGGGGACGACAGAGGATGAGATAGCTGGATGGCATCACGGACTCGATGGACGAGAGTCTGAGTGAACTCTGGGAGTTGGTGATGGACAGGGAGGCCTGGCGTGCTGCAGTCCATGGGGTCGCAAAGAGTCGGACACGACTGAGTGGCTGAACTGAACTGAACTGAACTTCCCAATGGCTTCAAGACAGCATGGTGGTTTCAGTGATTCTAGGCGTTGCATCCAGGTATGACAATGTCAAGAGGAAGGATGGTGATTTCATATGCCTTGCTCTATTTCCCTGGTGGCTAATTTCAGGTAAAGAATTTGCCTGAAATGCAGAGACCAGGGTTCTATCCCTGGGTTGAGAAGATCCATTGGAGAAGGGAATGGCTATACATTCCAGTACTCTTGCCTGGCAAATTCCATGGAGAGAGGAGCCTGGTGGGCTACACTGGTGGCAAAGAGCTGGACATGACTGAGAAATTAACATTTTCACTTTCATGGTAAAAGCATTTTTCCAAAGGTTTCTCTGTAGAATTCCTTTTGTATTCATTCAGAACTGATCACTCACCCATTCTTGAAACAATATTTGTCAAGGAGAATCAGATAAACCTTGGCCCTCCCAGTGGAAATGAAAGGAGTCAGATTCCCTGAAGCACAGGCTGTGTGGGAAACTGCTGGGGCCTTGAACAAAATCAGAAGGCTGGGAGGAGAAAATGGGAGTAGAGGACCAATAACATCGTCATTATCAGGATTAAAAGGGCTTATGTTGAGAAAAAGCATAGAACAGCACTTGGTGCATCAGTTCAGTTCAGTTCAGTCGCTCAATCGTGTCCTACTCTTTGCAACCCCACAAATGACAGCACTCCAGGCCTCCCTGTCCATCACCAACTCCCGGAGTTCACTCAGACTCTCGTCCATCGAGTCAGTGATGCCATCCAGCAATCTCATCCTCTGTCGTCCCCTTCTCCTCCTGCCCCCAATCCCTCCAACCAGAGTCTTTTCCAATGAGTCAACTCTTCCCATGAGGTGGCCAAGGTACTGGAGTTTCAGCTTCAGCATCATTCCTTCCAAAGAAATCCCAGGGTTGATGGCCTTCCGAATGGACTGGTTGGATCTCCTTGCAGTCCAAGGGACTCTCAAGAGTCTTCTCCAACACCACAGTTTAAAAGCATCAATTCTTCAATGCTCAGCTTTCTCCACAGTCCAACTCTCACACCCATACATGACCGCTGGAAAAACCACAGCCCTGACTAGATGGACTTAGTCAGCAAAGTAATGTCTCTGCTTTTGAATATGCTATCTAGGTTGGTCATAGCTTTTCTTCCAGGCAGTAAGTGTCTTTTAATTTCATGGCTGCAGTTTCCATCTGCAGTGATTTTGGAGCTCAGAAAAATAAAGTCTGACACTCTTTCCACTGTTTCCCCATCTATTTCCCATGGAGTGATGGGACCAGATGCCATGATCTTCGTTTTCTGAATGTTGAGCTTTAAGCCAACTTTTTCACTCTCTTCTTTCACTTTCATCAAGAGGCTTTTTAGCTCCTCTTCACTTTCTGCCATAAGGGTGGTGTCATCTGCATATCTGAGGTTATTGATATTTCTCCCTGCAATGTTGATTCCAGCTTGTGCTTCTTCCAGTCCAGCGTTTCTCATGATGTACTCTGCATATAAGTTAAATAAGCAGGGTGACAATATACAGCTTTGATGTACTCCTTTTCCTATTTGGAACCAGTCTGTTGTTCCATGTCCAGTTCAAACTGTTGCTTCCTGACCTGCATACAGATTTCTCAAGAGGCAGGTCAGGTGGTCTGGTATTCCCATCTCTTTCAGAGTTGTCCACAGTTTATTGTGATCCACACAGTCAAAGGCTTTGGCATAGTCAATAAAGCAGACATAGATGTTTTTCTGGAACTCTCTTGCTTTTTCCATGATCCAGTGGATGTTGGCAATTTGATCTCTGGTTCCTCTGCCTTTTTTAAAACCAGCTTGAACATCAGAAAGTTCACGGTTCACATATTGCTGAAGCCTGGCTTGGAGAATTTTGAGCATTACTTTACTAGTGTGTGAGATGAGTGCAATTGTGCAGTAGTTTGAGCATTCTTTGGCATTGCCTTTCTTTGGGATTGGAATGAAAACTGACTTTTCCAATCCTGTGGCCACTGCTGAGTTTTCCAAATTTGCTGGCATATTGAGTGCCGCACTTTCATAGCATCATCTTTAAGGATTTGAATTAGCTCTGCCGGAATTCCATCACCTCCACTAGCTTTGTTGGTAGTGATGCTTTCTAAGGCCCACTTGACTTCACATTCCAGGATGTCTGCCTCTAGGTGAGTGATCACACCATTGTGATTATCTTGGTCATGAAGATCTTTTTTGTACAGTTTTTCCATGTATTCTTGCCACCTCTTCTTAATATCTTCTGCTTCTGTTAGGTCCAGACCATTTTTGTCCTTTATCGAGCCCATCTTTGCATGAAATGTTCCCTTGGTATCTCTAATTTTCTTGAAGAGATCTCTAGTCTTTCCCATTCTGTTGTTTTCCTCTATTTCTTTGCATTGATTGCTGAAGAAGTCTTTCTTATCTCTTCTTGCTATTCTTTGGGCATAGAAGGCACTTAATAAGTGCTCACTAAAACCATGGTTAATTTTATCACTTCAATTCTTGTAAATTCAATTATCTTAACTGCAATACATTCTGTAAATTTTCTTGTAGCAGGAATATTACCTGCGAATTTTACTTCATATTTTTTTATGTGTTCTTTTTCTTAAACTCAGTTTTATTGAGGTATAATTTAGATACAGTAAATCTGTTCAGATCTTAAGTGCAACGTTCGATGTGTTTAGACAAACTAATACATTCGTACAACTATCACCCCAGTAGAACATTTCTGCCACCCTGAAGAGATCTTGTTCCAGCCCACCCTTGAACCTCATAAAGGAAATTATTCATAATGCTGCATGCTGTGTCTGGCTTTTTTCACTCAATATAATGGTTTGAGTTTTATCCATGTTGCTTATGAAATGGGAATCTGAGTTCTTGTCCACGGAGCTCAAGAATGGAATCCAAGAACACACGCGCACTCATGGGTTTATTACGGAGGAGGAAAGTACAGAGTTTTCAGAATAAACACTGAGAGGGGGTAAAGAGTCCCCAAAAGGCAGAGATTACAGTGAAGGAGGAAACAGACAGAACAGGCTCCATCTTGAAAGCAGGAATCCATGTTAGGCTGGGCTGTGAACTTTGGGCTACATGCATGGTCCCCCTCTCAATGGACTCTGAACTCTGCACCTTGTGTCTATGGAAATGGCATACCAACAGAAAACCAGACCCGCCCCCCACCCCTCCAACCATGGGATGGAAGAGCCTCAAGACTCTTACCTAGACTGTCTTTAGCCTAAAGGAGTGCACTAATTATCTCTGCAACAGAAGAGAGTCCTAAATTCTATTATGCTTATCAGAGTATAACCACAGGCCTATTGAAAATTGTCCACTGCTTAACTACCTAGGCTTAAGGCACGTGAACCTCCAGTTAACTTTGATTGTATCTCTCTTTTACTTTGTCTAGATTAGTTTCAAGGAATTTGGAGAGGTATGTTTGAGTACATACACTTGGGGTGTATAACGTTGTCGCAAAAACTGGTCGGGGTCCTTGGCTAAGAGGAGACTCTGCCTTGGGTAATAAACTGTGTGTGATAAACTGCACTCCACTACTTGCATTGTCCTTTTGAGTGAGTTTGTTTCCCATACTACAACAGCAGCAGTTTTATATCTTTGCCAGTATTCATCTGTACATTTTTGGTTGGCTCCGACCTTTAAATCAGAGAAGGCAATGGCAACCCACTTCAGTACTCTTGCCTGGAAAATCCCATGGACAGAGAAGCCTGATAGGCTGCAGTCCATGGGGTCGCTAATAGCTGGGCACGACTGAATGACTTCACTTTCACGTTTTACTTTCATGCATTGGAGAAGGAATAGGCAACCCACTCCAGTATTCTTGCCTGGAGAATCCCAGGAACAGAGGAGCCTAGTGAGCTGCTGTCTATGGGGTCACACAGAGTTGGACACAATTGAAGTGACTTAGCAGACCTTTAAATCATGTTATTTCTAACCAATCAGTTCAAAAGTCAAAATGTGTAACTTAACCTATTTATGGCTTCTCCTGATCCTCAGATTAAGTCACCACCTTTTTTCATGCCCCCTGGCCATTTTACAATGGACCAGATGTATGGAGTTAAGATTAATGATCACCAGTTGGTTTTCCCTCAGGCATATGGAACAGAAGTGAAGTACTACCCTTCCCTGGATCTGAGTTCTGATAATTTATTAGAACAAGGAACTCCAGCAATTCGGGACAAAGGACTGGAAAATGTCAGCTTCATTCCAATCCCAAATAAAGGAAATGCCTAAGAATGTTCAAACTGCCACACAATTGCTCTCATCTCACGTGCTAACAAAGTAATGCTAAGAATTCTCCAAGCCAGGCTTCAACAGTACGTGAACTGTGAACTTTCAGATGTTCAAACTGGATTTAAAAAAGGCAGAGGAACCAGAGATCAAATTGCCAACATCCGCTGGATCATAAAAAAAAAACAAAAGAGTTCCAGAAAAACATCTACTTCTGCTTTATTGACTATGCCAAAGCCTTTGACTGTGTAGATCACTACAAACTGTGGAAAATTCTTAAAGAGATGGGGATACCAGACCACCTGGCCTGCCTCCTGAGAAATTTGTATGCAAGTCAAGAAGCAACAGTTAGAACTGGACATGGAACAACAGACTAGTTCCAAATAGGGAAAGGGTTACATCAAGGCTGTATATTGTCACCCTGCTTATTAAATGCAGAGTACATGAGAAATACTGGATAGGATGAAGCACAACCTGGAATCAAGATTGCGGGAGAAATATCAATAACCTCAGATATGCAGATGACACCACCCTTATGGCAGAAAGCAAAGAAGAACTAAAAAGCCTCTTGCTGAAAGTGAAAGAGGAGAGTGAAAAAGTTGGCTTAAAACTCAACATTCAGAAAACTAAGATCATGGCATCTGGTCCCATCACTTCATGGGAAATAGATGGGGAAACAGTGGAAAGAGTGACAGACTTTATTTTTTTGGACTCCAAAATCACTGCAGATGGTGACTGCAGCCATGAAAGTAAAAGACACTTACTCCTTGGAAGAAAAGCTATGACCAACCTAGACAGCATATTAAAAAGCAGAGACATTACTTTGCCAACAAAGATCCGCCTAGTCAAAGCTATGATTTTTCCAGTAGTCATGTATGGATGTGTAAGCCGGACCATAAAGAAAGCTGAGTGCTGAAGAATTGATGCTTTTGAACTGTGGTGTTGGAGAAACTGCAAGAGATCCATCCACTCCATCCTAAAGGAGTTTAGTCCCGGGTGTTCATTGGAAGGAATGCTGCTGAAGCTGAAACTCAAGTACTTTGGCCACCTCATGCGAAGAGTTGACTCATTGGAAAAGACCCTGATGCTGGGAGGGATCGGGGGCAGGAGGAGAAGGGGATGACAGAGGATGAGATGGCTGGATGGCATCACCGACTCAATGGACGTGAGTCTGAGTGAACTCTGGGAGTTGGTGATGGACAGGGAGGCCTGGTGTGCTGCGATTCATGGGGTCGCAGAGTCAGACACAACTGAGTGTCTGAAGTGAATTAAACTGAACTGGGACAAAGATATAGTTTTAGGTTAATGGAGTGAGATGTTTACTGAAGACAAGACGAAGGTCTCAGAGTTCTACACTGACTGCCTAGCAATTTCTGCCTCACTTATATTAAAAACTACCTTTTTATTATTAGTAATATTTCATTATATAGATATGTTACTGCTGCTTTATTCATTTATAAGTTAATGGGCATTTAGGCTCTTTCTGTTTTTGTCTATTGTGAATAAAATGGTTCTATATATTCGTGTTCATCTGCTATTGTAGAAATATTCTTTTGTTTCTCATGTATTTTCACCTAAAAGTAAGTTATGGGCTCATAAGTGAGGCTTTGTATGAAACGCCAAACTATTTTGCAAAGTGATTGCATCATTTTAACAGGATAAGACTGACAATCACACATCATCACCAAACCTTAGTATTATCAGTCTTTTGGTTATTCCTGTGGGTGTGAAGTGAAATCTCACCGTGGCTTTAATTTTCATTTCTCTGATGACTAATTATGCCCATCAACATTTGCTTGTTGGAGATACATTTATTATCTTTTAAAAAGTATCTTTTCAAGTCTTTGCCCATTTATTTACATATTTATTATCATTGATCTGATGGTGTCCTTTACGTATTCTAGGTACAAGCATTTTCTCAAATATCCATATTTATACCCTGACTATAACTACTTTTTTCATTTTCATAGCAGTGGCTTTTAATGAAATTTTTAATTTGAAGAATCCTAATTTATAACTGCCTTCTGTTTAGTCAGGATTTGTTGTCTATACAAGGAAGCTATGCTAATTTTCTCTGTTTTCTATAATTTCATTATTTTAGTTTTTTATGTTTTGGGGTCTTCTAAGTAATTCTTATAAAACAACTTTCAACTTATTTCTTGGTTATTAACATATTCATATTTTATATTTCTTGAGACAATATAAAAAATCAATGACTTTTCATAAAATATCCTTTGAGGATTCTATGCATTAATTTACACTTATAAACAAAAATATAATTTGTATTAATAAATAAGTATAATTATATACATGCATTTTTCAAACATGCATTTATTTTTATTTCCTTTTTCCTAGAACAATGTTCCTACCTAAATATGCCCTTATATTAATAACATAATAGCTATCTGTCTAGCTATTTATCTGTCTATCCATCTATCTCTTCATCTACTTACCTACCTATCATCTAATCTATCTATTTACCTGTTATCTAAGCTTTATGGAAGAACCTCCACTTAGTCTTTTCTTCTTAATTTGTGCATGTTATTCTACTTTTTTCTAGGTTCCAGTACTGTAGGGGAGCAACCTGACATCATTCTGATATTCTTTTGTCATTTCTTTAGTTTAAAATTTTTTTGCTTTTATTTTTCTCTGAGCATAACTTGTTTTTTCATCTCTAGTGATTTGAGAGGCATGCACCCTCTTTTTATTCTATTTATTATTACCTTTAAAATGAAAAACACTTCTGAATTGTGTTTCTCTAATCATAACTGGTAAAATTATTTTATCTTTTTAATTAAACATTTTTATTGGAATATAGTTGATTTACAATACTGTGTTAGTTTCATATAGTGAATCATATATATATGCATAAACACACACACACACACATATATATATATATAGTTATACACTGTTTTTTTGGATTTCCTTCCTATTTAGGTCACCACGGAGCACTGAGTAGAGTTCTCTGTGCCACACAGTAGGTTCTTTTTAGTTAGCTATTTTATACATGCTGCTGCTACTGCTAAGTCCCTTCAGTCGTGTCTGACTCTCTGGGACCCCATAGACAGCAGCCCACCAGGCTCCCCCGTCACTGGAATTCCCCAGGCAAGAACACTGGAGTGGGTTGCCACTTCTTTCTCCAATGCATGAAAGTGAAAAGTGAAAGTGAAGTCACTCAGCTGTGTCCGACTCTTCGAGACCCCATGGACCGCAGCCTACCAGGCTCCTCCGTCCATGGGATTTTCCAGGCAAGAGTGCTGGAGTGGGGTGCCATTACCTTCTACACAGTAGTGTATATATGTCAGTCCCAACCTCCCATTTCACTTTTGCATTTCCCCCTTTGATAAGCATAGTTTTGTTCTCTACATCTGTGTCTCTATTTCTGCTTTGCAAGTACATTTATCTGTGCCATTTTTCTGGATTCCACATTTATTTGTTAATATACAATATTTGTTTTTCTCTTTATATACCCACTGTAAGGTGAATTCTTATACTTTCTCCCTTTCCCTTTATATTTATGGTCTGTCACTTAATTTTTTTGAAGGTAAGTTGGTTTAGTTTTTCCTATTTTTATGGCTTTTAATTTTTTTGGATTTGTATTGGCTTTCTATTTTTAAACTTTAAAAGTTTTGCTGAGATAAACCTAGAAATGCATATTCTATCTTAAATTTTAAGAAAAGTCCTCTTAAATTTTCAAATTCAATTCATTTTTACTGGCAGATATTTTTGTATTATTTTATGTTCATTTCTTCATACTTTTCTTTTGAAATTTGTTTCAAATTTGCACTAGATCTCCTGGATTGGTCCTCTAAGCCTTGTACCATTTCTCATACCATTTTTTTCTTTTTTTTGCTTTAAAAAATTATTTATTTTTAATTGAAAGATAATTGCTTTACAGTATTGCATTGGTTTCTACCAAACATCAACATGAATCAGTCATTGGTTTACCTATGCCCTCTCCCACTTGAACACCTCCCTCCATCCCCATCCCTATACCTCCCTCCACATCCCACCCTCTAGGATGTTACTGAAGCCTGGCTTGAGTTCGCTGAGTCATATGCCAAATTCCCATTGGCTATCTATTTTACATTTGGTAATGTATATTTCCATGTTACTGTCTCCACAGGTCTCACCCTCTCCTTCCTGCCCCCCTACACCCAGCCACGTCCAGAAGTCTGTTCTCTTTGTTTGTCTTTATTGCTGCTCTGCAAATAGGTTCATCAGTACCATCTTTCTAGATTCCATATATATGCATTAGTATATGATATTTGCTTTTCTCTTTCTGACTTACTTCACTCTGTATAATAGGCTCTAGGTTCATGCACCTCATTAGAACCGACTCAAATGTGTTTCTTTTAATGGCCGAGTAATAAGTCGGACACGACTGAGCGACTTCACTTTCACTTTTCACTTTCATGCATTGGAGAAGGAATTGGCAACCCACTCCAGTGCTCTTGCTTGGAGAATCCCAGGGACAGTGGAGCCTGATGGGCTGCCATCTATGGGGTCTCACAGAGTCTGACACGACTGAAGCGACTTAGCAGCAGCAGCAGCAGCGATATTCCATTATATACATGTACCGCAACTTTATCCATTCAACTATCGATGGACATCTAGGTTGCTTCCATGTCCTAGCTATTGTAAACAGAACTGAAATGAACACTAGGGTACATGTGTCTTTTTTAATTTTGGTTTCCTCAAGGTATGTGCCTAGTAGTGGGATTGCTGGGTCATATAGCAGTTTTATTCCAAAGGAATCTCCATACCATTCTCTTGATATATGGCTGTATCAATTTACTCACACATCATTTTTACTGCTAGCAACTTTCTCTCAGTTCTTTTAAGGCATTTTTTTTTTTTGGAAAAAAATGTGTGTGTGTGTGTGTGTGTGTGTGTGTGTGTGTGTGTGTGCACGTGCATGTTTGTCCGTATTTCAATGGGTGGATATATGGATTTTTTTTGGTCTGGACAACCTCAGCTTATTCTGCTGTTTATGGGAGCTTTGGTGGGGTGGCTCCCATGCCTGTGACTGTGCATACTACATTCCAGATTCCAAAGATCCCAACAATGCTTCTTGGTTGATGACTCAGTGTGTATTAGCCTAGTAAGCTAGTTCAATCATTTTCTTTTGACTTTTAAATACTCTTCTATTTTAATTATTCTCAAGCCACAATACTTCAGTTGCAGTAGAAAGAAATCTAACTATGAGAGAAAATTCTCAAAAGCCTGCCTCACCAGTTTCCATAGTATTCATGTTTCCTTCTTTGGTGGTCAGCACATCAGCTTCAGGGTTGAAATGTTCTATATGAAGATTAAAACACTGAAGTTCATTTTCCTCTAAGGGCTGTAGTGTTACTGGGTCTTATGATCACAACATGCCACGTGAAGTACGATATGTTCCTTCTCTTTTTTAACCAGAGGAACAAGATATTCTTAAGAGGTTAGATGACTAACCTGAGTCATACATCAGTTAAACAAGGGGTTCCATTTAGCACTCAGCTCTCCTCACAGTCTCTGCTTGGGGTTCAGGCTGCATTTTAATGGAGCTCTTAAATATGTATGACATAATTCTTAGCTTGCCATGCTGCCTGTCTTGTCCAGAGTCCCCATTCATCTCAATCTCTTGAATGCCTTATGTCCTAACTTTCCTTCTTTAAGTTTCAGTATTAAAAATAAGTTAAAAGTGCATGATATATATTGGACAAAATACACGATCAGATTTCAAAATGTAACTGAACAACTGAATCAATTGAGGGTCGCTGAAGCATTTAGTAATATTCAGTCTTTAGGATATGGATTACTGGTATGTGGTTTGCTTTGAATATTTCCTCCCACTCATTGTTCTGTGAATACTTTCTCATTATTTACTGTGACTAAAACCATCAAGGAAGTAATTGACTTATATTTTTAGAATTTTAATTGGTAAATGATATACCCACACATTATAAAGCTATTTTCTATTGTGAACCAATAAAGGTAGCGCTAATTGCCACTCACAAATGTACTCCAAAAGATATTTCTGACCTTACAGAAAATCTCTATTCCTTTCCCTTTGGATATGATGTACATATAGCCTAAATTTCTGAAACCAACATTTCTTTCTATGTTATCAGCTGTTAGTAGTGTATTTAAGAAATGGAGTATTGAGCAAAAGATTTCATAAGTTGCAAACAAGAACCCCGTAAAACATCTACCTTATACATCATGAGGATAGGTACCCCACTGAACCATAGGATCTGACTGTAGACTGTAGTGATTGTTTGAATTTCAGAGATAAAAAAGACATTAACTGAAAACAAATTGATGCTTCACAAATTGAGAATCTTAGATTCTATTATCGGGAGAGTGGATAACCAGAACATGGTCGATATTTATCATGTGATGCTACGCAACATTTAAAAGCAATGAACTGGCAGTACATGAACGCCAAGCTTAGTTTTAAAATGCAGATTTTAGGAAAAGGAGTAAGAACTAGAACATACCCATAGAGTCTTGGGAAATTAAAAGCATTCATACACACTTTGACAGGATGCAAGGGAAATTTACAGTCAAGGTCATGCATTGGTCACATTGGACTGAGTTCTTGGACAGAGGAAGGGAAATGGAGTGGGGATCAAGAATAAAACAGAGCCTGAAACTAATATAATATTGTATGGTAATTATAACTCAAAAACAATAATTAAGGGCTTTATATGGACCAAAGATGATATTGTGTCAATAGCTAAAGATCATGATTAACTCAGCTCTACCAGTAGACTGAAATTATATCCTCTTCTAGGAGGACAACTGAACTGAGAGTCAGCAAACTTGATTCTAGCACATGCTGTGCCATATTTGTTATTCTACTGCCTAAAGTACAAACTGAACAAAGCCGCGTCAAGTTTTGGACCTAAATTACTTCTCTTCTAGTGCAGATGTTTGCCATTATGCTCTATACGATTTCCTCTGGCTTTGATATAAATACATTCTTTTGTTCATACATGCAGCAAGGGTTAGGCACGTATGTATGATTACTAGAAGTGATATATTTCATTTTAATGAAAAATTTGCTGGATAGGAACTGGTGGTCCAGTGGCTAAGACTCCATGCCCTCGATGCCGGGAGCCCAGGTTCAATCCCTTGTCAGGGAACAAGATCCTACATGGCACAACTAAGAGTTTGCATGCTAAAAGATCCCATGGGCCGCAATGAACATTGAAGATCCTGCATGCTTCAATTAAGATCCAGCACAGCTAAAAAAATAAGAAACAAACCTTAATTTTTTAAAAAATGCTGGATACAAGTCTTTTTCTCTTTCAGTGATGAAAAGATATTGAATATGAGAAAAAGTGCTTTCCTAGCTTGTGTACAGGAGCAATGCTGCTGAGGTACGTTTTGGGTGCCTGGGCTTTGGTGGTGATCTTGGGGAAGCAAAAGAAACTGTGTTGCTGAAGTAAGGTACAGACAGGCCCAAGGATCTTCCCACTCTAAGCATTAGGGCGGAGTCAAAGACTGGAATATATCTTCAGGAAGTGTTCACCACCCAGGTAGGCTGTCAGAACAGATTTGCCTCCTGAGGCACTCCTGATGGCTGGCTACTCTCTGCTTTGTCACTCACACCTGGTATCAGACCCTGGTTTCTGCTTACCAGCCTGGTTCTTTGATCTGTTGCTGTTGACTCTGTGTGGCTCTGATGCTTCGCTGATATATTAGTGATAGTTGGCTGCAGCTGTCTACTCCCTAAGGGCTTCCCAGGTGGTGTAGTGGTAAAGAATCCACCTGCCACTGTTGGAGACAGGAGAAGTAGGTTCTATCCCTGGGTGGGGAATATCCCCTGGAGGAGAACATGGCAACCCATTCCAGTATGCTTGCCCGGGAAATCCCATGGACAGAAGAGCCTGGAGTGCTGCAGTCCATGGGGTTGCAAAAGAGTCGGACACGACTGTGCAAGCATGCACACACTCCCTAAAGGAAAGCCCCGATCCTAATCTAGCACCCTATAATCCTTTGTTGCCCCCATAATAATCCTCGGCTGCTGCCATTCTGCTTCATTTCCTTTTGCATTCTGGTTCTTGTTGGGTTAAGGGATGCATAATAGGCCCTTGATAAGAATGCTGAAAGAATCCCTGGAGTAGGAAGGGGCAACCCACTCCAGTATTGTTGTCTGCAGAATCCCATGGGCAGAGGAGCTTGGTGGGCTACAGTCTGTGGGGCCGCAAAGAGTTGGACATGACTGAGCGACTGAGCACACACACAAGAATGATGAAACTGTCCCTTCTGAGTCCAAATCTTAGATTGGCTAACTTATACCAACAATTCACATTTGTTACATTCCCATAGCACAATATCCTCCCCTTGGCAGAAGAAAAACATGTCAGATCAAGAGCTGTTGCCACATCTAAATAAGCTTTTCTTAGACGAGATTTTCTCATGTGCATATTTTCTTAAAATTTTAAAGGGGTTTAAATGCTTACTTTGTGACAACTTTGAATAAAATCTTGGGGAGTTTCTCTTTCCTTTATGACAGCTTCTCCATGAAAATCTCCATCATCAAAGAGTGGGGAAGGAGACTTCTGATTTCAGTGACATAAAAGATGGATCTAACACAGGCCTCCTCTTAGTAGAAATACAAATCTAAATGCATATTAGCACAATCTTTCAACAATTTATATATGTAAATACTGAGGTTAAAAAGAAGAAAAGGAAAGTCCAAATGCTTGCACCAGAGATGAAAGCCAGAGCAGTAAGCAAATTAGCCAATGTCCCAGCAAACCGGGACCTAGCACTCTTGATTACAGGAACCTAGCCCCAGGGGTTGGATCTCTGACACTCATACAAGGATAGGAGGAAGGATCTGGGCTTCTATAAGATGGGGAACTTGAGTGAAGACTCTTGCATCTGCTCAGGAGATTCAGTGTATCTTTCCTGACATTCTGGAGGTGGGGTGAAATCTCCTATGAGCAGTCAAAGCCACAGGTTGTGACATGTTTGAATTTTGTGATCAAATTTACATCCTGGCATGATGTGAAACTGATTATAAAAGTTAGTCTCATACTGGTAAAACCTATGGAACTTGCTATCAAAGCAAATACATCACCACTCTGCAGGGAATTTTCTCCAACTCAGACTCCACAGAGTCCCCAGAGTTAAGGCAATCCCTTGTAAAAATGACAAACCATAGGCAGAGGTAACCTACAGTGGAGTGCCAGACGGTATCTACTAAGAATTTGGCTAAAAAAAGTCTCAAAGATGCTATAGAATACATATGTTTAAAATGCCTTAGGGATAAAGATAGGCTATAAATCAAAATCAAAATCAAATAGAATACAGTGTGATTTAAAAGAAGGAGAGGACTAAAGTGTGAAGGGAGATTCTGAGCTGCCATACTAAACTATTTTCTTTCTCCAGTTTCGTCCTGTCCTGTCCTGTCCTGTGCTGTGCTTAGTCTTGCCCAACTCTTTGCGACTCTATGGACTGTAGCCCACCAGGCTCTTCGGCTCATGGGGACTCTCCAGGCAAGAATACTGGAGTGGGTTGCCATTCCCTTCTCTAAGAGATCTTCCCAACCCAGCGACTGAACTACATCTCCCACATTGCAGGTGGATTCTTTACTGCTTGAGCCACCAGGGAAGTCCAAGAATACTGGAATGGGTAGCCTATCCCTTCTTCAGGGGATCTTACCAACCCAGGAATCGAACAGGGGTCCTCTGCATTGCATGTGGATTTTTTACCAGCTAAGCTACAAGGGAAGCTCTTCATCATGTCCTACTATGTACTTATGTTTGTAATATAACTATAATAATAGCATAATTTAATATAGTCTATTATAATATATAATTATATGATGTAGATTATATATATGATATCAACATGAAGCCAAATCTATTCTAACAAATGCAACTAAAACTAATTTATAACAGAAAAAAATTTCAATTCCATCCAACAGTTACCAGTAAATCAACTAGTTTTTTTTTTAAATTTTCATACTGAAGGTTGTTACTCATAGTTACAAAATATTTCTTAGAAAAGTCCAACCTTCTTTAAAGATCCAGATATCTTGCATATATTTCCCTTGAGTGAGTACATTTCACAAAATTAATGTTTAATCAGATAACAGACAACAGGTATTTCCACTCTCTAATACTAAAACATAAAGGAATACTCACTTCATTGCAAAGTTGAAGTACATGATGCTTTAGGTATTTTAAAATAAATTATGTCATGGACAGTAGAAAATTTTAAGACCCTTCAATTATAAGCACTGCCTTTAATGGTACTTTAGTGAGTGTTCTTGTATTTTATTTCATATTCAACTCTTTCATTCTAAATTCAGTGCTGTGATTACTGCTTGTCTCTGTTGAATTTCAATGCTAGCCTTTCCAATTGTTTTCTAAATGCTCAATTCTTTACTTGTGTTCAGTAGATTTCTCATACTGTATATAATTCCAATCAACGCTCCTCAGGGCCCTTTGCATTCTTAAAAAAATCTTCTTTCCCAAAGTCAGATGGTTGCATTGTTTCCCTTCATAAACAGCATATTCTCTTGAGCATTTCAAATCAAATAATAAGTTGATAACTAGATTTGAGATGTTTCCCAGCTTCAATCTGATTTATCATAGTTGGCTGAATTTTTAGGAACGTTTCCAGGAAAAAAATTAAAAAGATAGAGAGCAAAATCCAAAGAACTTCTCTCCATAAAGACTAGCCAAAGAAACTCTTAGAAACAAAAAAAATCAGTGTGACTTGAGGACAGAATTTTAATTCTTTTCTATAATTGAAAGTGAAAGTTGCTCAGTCATGTCAACTCTTGTGACCCCTTGGGTTATACAGTCTATGGAATTCTCCAGGCCAGAATACTGGAGTGGGTAGCTGTTCCCTTCTCCGGGGATCTTCCCAACCCAGGGATCGAACCCAGGTTCTCCCACATATCAGGAGGATTCTTTACCAGCCACAAGAGAAGCCCAAGAATACTGGAGTGGGTAGCCTATCCCTTCTCCAGTAGATCTTTCCAACCCAGGAATCAAACCTGGGTCTCCTGCATTGCAGGCAGATTCTTTACCAGCTGAGCTACCAGGGAAGCATTCCTATAATTAAATTGCCATTATCCCAATCAATGTTAATGTAATTAAAATCTTTCAAGGTTGATATTTGAGCTTTTCCATGCTTTTTCAGTCTTGAGTCTTAAGAAAAGTTATTCCCTTCAGTTTCTTTCCAGATTGTTTTCATGTAAAAAGTGGCATTTTCAAGATTGGGTGAGTCCCATTCAATGAGTATTGAATAAGTAAAAGAGATAAAGAGTGAGAGAGTAAGGGAAAACTGACAGAGAGATTGAGAGAAAGAGAGAGAGAGATTTTTTTTATAATAATACAATTAATATGTTAGTTTTGACCACTAACTACATTCCCTGATACTTGCTTAACTACATATTTTCTTTCTGAGTAAACATAAAAAAGAAGACTGATTGAGTCTATATTTAAAGCTTTTCATGTATCACATTTATATCACGCTCAACGATTTATAAATGCCCAAGGATGTGTTCAGGGCTAGCGAAGTGAAATTAACATAAAATAAATCTAATTCCTGCCTTCAAGACGCTTAGGTTCTGGACTGAAGTCAAGGTAAAATATCAATGGTGGTGGTGGTTCAGTTACTAAGTCATGTCCAACTCTTGTGACGCCACAGACTGTAGCCTGCCAGGTTCCTCTGCCCATGGGATTCTCCAGGCAAGAATACTGGAGTGGGTATCTCCTTCTCCAGGAGATCTTCCAGACCCAGGAATTGAACCTGGATCTCCTGAATTGCAGGAAAGTTCTTTACCAACTGAGCTATGAGGGAAACCCCTAAAATATAGATAGAAAGAATTACACCAGTTGATTATATTATCTGTAGGACATCAAAACATCAGTATAAGTGTTCATTTTTATCCTTATTGTTTAAAGACTTAGTTTATTCAAACCTCTATGTTGGCTTCACATGTCACATAGCCTTTCTTGGTTTATAATTAGAGGACACAAGCTAATGGCCAGATAATACGCTTTGTGAGATTTATGGAACAATATTTAAAAATTTAATTGTCAAATATACGCACTATCAATTCCATGTATAAAACCAATGATAACCTACTGTATAGCAAGAGGAACCCTGCTCAACGCTAAAACAAAGTGACCTAAATTGGACAGAAACCCATAAAGGAAGGGATACATATATATACGTAGGGGGCTTCCCTGGTGGCTCAGTGGCAAGGATTCCACCTGTGATGCAAGAGACCTGGGTTCAGCCCCTGGGTCTGGATGATCCCCTAGAGGAGGGCGTGGCAGTCCACTCCAATATTCTTGCCTGGAGAATCTCATGGACAGAGGAGCCCGGTGGGTCACAGAGAGTCAGGCACAACTGAAGCCACTGAGCATGCATGTTCTTGTATAGGTGATTCACTTTGCTTTACAGTAGAAACTAACATGACATTTTAAAGTAACTACATTCCAACAAGATATATAAAAAAATTAAAAACAGAATTTAACAATTTTCTGATTTCTGTATTTTCTCAAAGATATCAAAGATCCATGGACAAGAAGTCTGCAATTTCACAAAGGAATAGTTAGTTACAGACGAGTAAGGACTGCTCCTTTAGACTGGGTTTACCTGCAGCTTCTACCTGGTCTGCTTTAACTCTTTATGTTAATTGCCTACAGTCCCATGGATTCACAAACCTATGCACTAGAATTACTTGGAGAGATTTTCAGTCCAGTTCAGTCACTCAGTTGCGTCCGACTCTTTGCGACTCCATGAACTGCAGCATGGCAGGCCTCCCTGTACATCACCAACTCCCGGAGTTTACCAAAACTCATGTCCATCGAGTCGGTGATGCCATCTAACCATCTCATCCTCTGTCGTCCCCTTCTCCTCCTGCCTTCAATCTTTCCCAGCATCAGAGTCTTTTCAAATGAGTCAGCTCTTCACATCAGGTGGCCAAAGTATTGGAGTTTCAGCTTCAACATCAGTCCTTCCAATGAACACCCAAGGCTGATCTCCTTTAGGATGGACTGGTTGGATCTCCTTGCAGTTCAAGGGACTCTCAAGAGTCTTCTCCAACACCACAGTTCAAAAGCATCAATTCTTCAGTGCTCAGCTTTCTTTATAGTCTAACTGTCATATCCATACATGACTAATGGAAAAACCATAGCCTTGACTAGATGGACCTTTGTTGGCAAAGTAATTTCTCTGCTTTTTAATATGCTGTCTAGGTTGGTCATAACTTTCCTTCCAAAGGGGTAAGTATCTTTTAATTTCATGGCTGCAGTCACTACAGTGATTTTGGAGCCCCCCAAAATAAAGTCAGCCACCGTTTCCACTGTCTCCCCATCTATTTGCCTTAGGAAGTATCACTACAAACAAAGCTAGTGGAGGTGATGGAATTCCAGTTAAACTGTTTCAAATCCTAAAAGATGATGCGTGAAAGTGCTGCACTCAATATGCCAGCAAATTTGGAAAACTCAGCAGTGGCAGCAGGATTGGAAAAGGTCAGTTTTCATTCGATCCCAAAGAAAGGCAATGCCAAAGAATGCTCAGACTACCATACATTTGCACATATCTCACACACTAGTAAAGTAATGCTCACAATTCTCCAAGCCAGGCTTCAGTGATATGTGAACTGTGAACTTACAGATGTTTAAGCTGGTTTTAGAAAAGGCAGAGGAACCAGAGATCAAATTGCCAACATCTGCTGGATCGTTGAAAAAGCAAGGGAGTTCCATAAAAACATCTATTTCTGCTTTATTGACTATGCTAAAGCCTTTGACTGTGTGGATCACAATAAACTGTGGAAAATTCTGAAAGAGATAGAAATACCAGATCACCTGAACTGCCTCTTGAGAAATCTGTATGCAGGTCAGAAGCAACAGTTAGAACTAGACATGGAACAACAGGCTGGTTCCAAATAGGAAAAGGAGTATGTCAAAGCTGTATACTGTCACCCTGCTTATTTAACTTATATGCAGAGTACATCATGAGAAATGCTGAGCTGGAGGAAGCACAAGCTGGAATCAAGATTGCTGGGAGAAATATCAATAACCTCAGACATGCAGATGACACCACCCTTATGGCAGAAAGTGAAGAAGAACTAAAGAGCCTCTTGATAGAAGTGAAAGAGAAGAGTGAAAAAGTTGCCTTAGAGCTCAACATTCAGAAAACTAAAATCATGGTATCCAGTCCCATCACTTCATGGGAAATAGATGAGGAAACAGTGTCTGACTTTATTTTGGGGGGCTCCAAAATCACTGCAGAGTTTTAAAAGTATGGAAATCCAGATTTCTCTAATACTGAGTCCATAATAGGTTGGAATTTATGGGTTCCTTAGAATATGGTAATAAGTATGAATGTATATTTAGTGTTAGTTGCTCAGTCGTGTCTGACTCTTTGGGACCCCATGAACTGTATAGCCTGCCAGGCTCTTCTGTCCATGGAATTCTCTAGGCAAGAAAACTAGAGTGGGTAGCCATTCCCTTCTCCAGGGGATCTTTCCAACCCAGAGATCAAACCCAGGTCTTCTGTATTGCAGGTGGATTCTTTACCACCTGAGCCACTAGGGAAATCCGAGTGTATATTGAAATAAACTCCAAATAATAAACCAGCGGTTCTGTGTAACCACAGTAGAGAATCACTGTAACACTTGAGGTTTTACCCACTGTTTTATCTTTCCAATGGTATAACCATTAAACAAGAGTGTTTCTTTCTACTTCTTTCCTCTTCTGGGCTTTAGTTTTGAAGCACTAACATAGACCACACTGCTTAGTATTTGTTGAGAGTGAAAAACCATGCGATCTGGGCACAGTTTGAAGTCTAGAGCCTCTTTCTATTTTGTCTTTGTGTCCAAAGAGGACTAGGTTCAAGGGAAATGATCCTGCTTAATTAACTCATAGCTAATTGGTGTATTTATTAGTTTATGATACAAAGTTTAAAATGAAAACAGAGCTTGCAAGCAGAAGGGAACAAGTTTGTCCTTGGGTCAGCAAATCCTTTTCCCAAGATGAAAGCTAATGTTGGAATCAAGTTATGGTCAAAGAGCTGTTTTGTGAACCTGGAATCAGAACAAAGAAAGTGAAGTCAATTGCCAGACTTGTTGGACTGACGACCCTCTCACTGCAACCACAAAACCTGTCTGGCATGTTTGGTTGGATTTGGTTTTTCCCAAACCTCCTCGATTTTGCATTTGCTGATGCTTGTTTGTACTGAATCCCCTCAACAGATGACCCTTCCCATTCAACAGAATACAATTTAGTTTGTTTCATTTCAAGTATAAAATCTGCCCTTACATTCTGTGGACATCTCATGATAAACCTCTATCATAATACTAAATATTATGAATTAGCAAAAATACTAAAATATTATGAATTAGCTTTTCATGAATGAGTATGGTTCATGCTCTATTGAAGTGACAGTTCCCCGAGGGAAAAATATAACATTATACTTGGTGTGTGTGTTGGTTAGTTGTTCAGTCATGTCTGACTCTTCATGACCCCATGGACTGTAGCCCGCCAATTTCCTCTGTCCATGGGATTTTCCAGGCAAGAACTGACTAGAGTGGGTTGCCATTTCCTCCTCCAGGGAATCTTCCCCACCGAGGGGTGGAACCTGTATCTCCTGCATTGCAGGCAGTTTCTTTACCACTGTATCACGTGGGAAGTTCTTTTATCCTTGGTAATTCTCTTCAATTATCACATCTTCAAGTTGCTGTCAAGACAGACTTCACACTTAGGCAAAGAATCAAATAACTCCTTACCTGTTTTTAGAAGCTGGCATATTATCTCATTTATATATATACACACACACATATCTACAGTTATATATATAGATATATAACATCTCATGATATTATTATGCTCTTTTTATAAATAAGGAATTTAGCTAAGAGAAGCTAAATACATTGATCAAGTTTGCAGCTCAGATATCAGCAGAGACTGAATTTAAGAATCCAGCTCTGACCTTGAATTCCATGTGTGAGTGTCTGCGAGCGGTTGCGAGAGACATGAACTGCATTAGGCTGCCTTCTCATAAATATGTTCTGTTGCGTCACATAATACATGATCAATAAAAGGGTCAGTTGTCTGATATATGTTGGAAAAGTTATATTCATCACTCAATCATTTTATTAAAGTCTCTACATATTTTCATTTGCTGTTTATAGAGGTTTCAGAAATGGAGAGGGTTTTAGTTGTCTCAAGTATTTAATGCCTGGCAGTCTGAGTACCTCAATAAATATCTCACATGAGAAGTAAAGGGAATTTTAGGGAAAGAATCGAATACCTCCTTAGCTCCTTATAGGAGCTGGTACATTATCTCATTCATATATATACAATATACAAATCTACATGTATATATAGAAGAAGTGTAGTGGAATTTTGACTCGATGGCTAACCTTACCAGGCATAGATAGCTAAAAGTCAGCCACTTCAGTCGTGTCCGACTCTGCACGACCCCATAGACAGCAGCCCACCAGGCTCCCCTGTCCCTGGGATTCTCCAGGCAAGAACACTGGAGTGGGTTGCCATTTCCTTCTCCATAAATAGCTAAAGGTGAGTTTAATCCTTCTCTTTTCTCTTTATTCAAAATGCAAATAGTATAAAATCAAATATAATGTAAAGTTATTGTTGCCTGGAAAGGAGCCAGAGAAAGTACTTGCTATTTAAAATGATTCATGATGAACGGATTAGAAAAATAAGAATCATTTTGTTGTTTTACAAACACACACACACACATACACACATATGTAAAACAACTTTCCAGTGGGATGAAAATTTTTCCTTAATAAAGTTGGTGGATGGCTGTAAACGTGTGTGTGTGTGTGTGTGTGTGTGTGTGTGTGTCTGTGGTATGTGTGTCTAACTCTCTGCAATCCCATGGACTGTAGCTCACCAGGCTCCTCTGTCCAGGGACTTCTCCAGGCAAGAATACTGGAGTGGGTTGCCATGCCTTCCTCCAGGGGATCTTTCCCACACTGGGATCAAACCCACATCTCTGTATCCTGCACTGGCAGATGGGTTCTTTACCACTACCACCACCTGGAAAGCCTGGGTTGCTTCAAGGGCATATGTGCTAAGTTGCTTAGTTTGTGTCTGACCCTTTGTGGTTCTATGGACTCTAGAGACCAGGCATGCTGTCCGTGAGATTCTCCAGGCAAAAACACTGGAATGGGTTGTCATTCCCTTCTCCAGAGGATCTTCCTGAACCAGGGGTGAAACCATGTCTCCTGCATTGACAGGGGATTCTTTGCCACTGAGTCCCATGGGAAGCCCCAAAGCATATACATGCTTAGTCACTCCATTGTGTCTGACTCTTGAGACCCCATGGACTATAGCCTGCCAGACTCCTCTGTCCATGGGGATTCTCTAGGCAAGAATACTGTAGTGGGTTGTCATGCCCTCCTCCAGGGGATCTTCCCAACCCAGGGACTGAACCCAGATCCTCACATTGCAGGTGGATTTTTTACCGTCTGACCCAGCAGGGAAGCCCAAAAGCATATATAATGCTGAGCAATTTCATATCAGGCAATCAAGAAAGCTCAGGTTGGGAATATTTGGGGCTGGAAACATACCCATTTCCCTTAGCCTTGCAGCACTATTAGTCAAGGTGCTGAAGCAGAGAGAAGCAAACCTCACAATCTTCTGAGCAAACCTATACAATCTTCTGTTGTATATCAGACCTGTTCTTCACAACTGGAGAGAAGTCTTGGGAAAATATGACTGTCGCTACTGTAGCTGGCACCCCACAGGTGGCTCTTCTTCTTTTACCCTGTTTTTCCTATTTGAAATGTCTAATGTAGATACGGAGAAGGCTCTGGCACCCCACCCAGTACTCTTGCCTGGAAAACCCTATGGACAGAGGAGCCTGGTAGGCTGCAGTCCATGGGGTTGCTGAGGGTCGGACACGACTTCACTTTCACTTTCACTTTTATACATTGGAGAAGGAAATGGCAACCCACTCCAGTGTTCTTGCTTGGAGAATCCCAGGGACGGGGGAGCCTGGTGGGCTGCCGTCTATGGGGTTGCACAGAGTCGGACACAACTGAAGTGAGTTAGCAGCAGCAGCAGCAGTGTAGATACACGCGGTTCCAGATGAGGTCAAATGATGCTGGAAATTGGATTGGTATCTCTAATATACCATTTCATACTGTACTTCTTGGACCGGGGTGCACCGTCACCCCACCGTCTCCACCCCAAGTCCTCCCTTATTGAATATCAGCAGTCATTTAACATTCTCCTTGAGTAATACATTCTCCTCAGGCTTCCCTGGTGGCTCAGATCATAAAGAATCTGCCTGCAGTGTGGAAGACCGGGGTTCAATCCTTGGGTCAGGAAAATCCCCTGAAGAAGGGTATGGCAACCTACTTCATTATTCTTGCCTGGAGCATCCCATGGACAGAGGAGCCTGGTGGGCTAGAGTTCATGGGGTCACAAAGAGTTGGAAAACTTTTCTTAATTCTCATTTGGAACTTTATTTTTACAGAGTTTATTTTCCATATTTGTGCCCATTACAGCGTTTTATCTGCATGTGGAAAAGTGGCATATTTATAACCTATACAGAGTGTCCTCCTCCAAAGTCATCTTTTCCCTTGGTATTCCTTAGGCAGCTAATTAATTGCTAAGCACTGCGGTCTAGTTCTTTAATTTTTATTTTCTGTTCATCTTCTTATTAAGCCTATTGAAAAAAATCATTTAAAATATTCTGAATTATATAAAGAATTGATTTAAAAAAAACTTAAAAAAAAAAGACAACTCAAAAAAAATAAAGAATCAATGAAAGGCTTGTTGCAGTCCATGGGATCACAGAGTCAGATGTGACGGAGAAACTGAACTGAACTGAACTTGATTGTTGATCCTTACTAGTTTTATGATTTGCCTAATTACAATAATCCTTAGTCATATAATACAAAGTTCTAAACATTTCTCCCCCCTGCCCCAAGGGGTATAAAGATCTTACATGGTATCAGGGAGGGTCCATAAATTAGTATTTTTAACGCAATGCATTGGGAATGCCTCATTCAGCTATTATGGTTGGGGAATTTAGAGATATGAAGTTGGGGAAAGAGCTAACATTTATTAAGTGACTACTATGTACAGACTAGCACATTATGCACATATATATGCATACATATATATAAACCTTTGTTAAACAGACCCAGTTCCATGAGGCAGACATAAGTATTTTTGATCAGTAGACAAGGACAAGAAAGTTGAGACTTGTAAGACAGCTTGCCAGGTTAAGAGCCTGACTCTAATGCCGCCAATGCATTGCCATCACCTTATCACTCTTTCTGTAGATATTTATATGTTATTTTTTAAAAAATTATTTACCAAAAAGGTTATTACATATATTCTCTAGATAGAGATACTTTCTCTATTTTTGTCTTCTGGTATATGTTCTCTACATATAGATATTTTCCCTGCTTCTAAGCATTTTGTTCCCATCTTTCAATATACACCATGCCCCCAAATTACCCTCCTGATAGTCCTGCTATTTTTTAATTACATGAATGAGAATAAGTATGTTGAGAATAATATAAATAAAGCTATTTTTGCTCTCTTGCAGGTGGCTTAAATTCTGCTTGGATCACACTGCCTTCAGATAAGAATTCCTAGTAATGTGAGTCATGTAAGGCACGAGAAGGCATATTCTGTTAACTACACTAGAGGCCCTAGTGATTGGATCTCAGGGGGAAAGAATGATAATAACATCCCCATAATCACCCCAGCCTGCATCAGCGAGACAGATGCCATTTATAAGGCACCCTCAGTGTGCATGGTGTTATACAGGCACTTGGCCCACATTATGTCTCATCAATATAGGTTTGACTTGATGTGTGTGAAACCCTCATAACAGTGTCTGCTGATATTAATACTTTTTACACAGACGTTTGCTTTCATCATTTTCATTTTCATCATCATCATCATTCTCTCATTTAAAGCCTTCAGTAGTCATCGGATACAGATATTATTATTCTTATTTTGTGGGTGAAGAAATTGAGGCTATTGAGGCTGAATTACTTGGCTGGTGAATGAATAATAGAGAATGAATTTCAATGCAGGTGTATTTAATTTCTAAGACCGTTTTCTTCCTGCTCAGTCTCACTATGTCCCTTGGTGGAAATGGCCACAAGAAAAAGATGTTTCCCTGCTTTTGACCTTCACAAGGTGGAAATACCTTCCTGCCTTCCCTTGGGGAGCATGTCACACAAGGGAGAATAATCCAGAATCCATGTCTGATGTTGTCACTGCACGGACTGCTGTTCAGAGATGTCCCTGTGGCTTTGAGGAGGAAGTATATGCGTTCCTGGGGGACCCTCTGAGTGTCTTAGATATCTTGATTGCTCTGCTTATCCCACTAACTCCTGTCTTCCCTGAGGCATCCGATTTTCCACCCAGCACTGGGCTCTGTTTCTATAAACGCTCATCTTGTTCCCTCCTCTGTTCCTTGTCATCACTCCTTCTGAACTTGACCCCAGCTGTGTGCCATCTATTATCCTGTCATATTCATTGATTTCCCTAAGAAATCAAACTGTCCCTCTAATTCCCCTGTCTGATCTTCTCTTGCCAGAGCTTACTGACAAAATTGTCCCCCCGAAAAAGAAAAGTACAGTCTATTCACCCTAGCCCTCAGAGCCTCAAATGCTGTAGAGTCAATACACAGCTTTCACTACATTTTAAACTTTATGGCCTCATTGAAAATGAAAACTGTTTTCAGATAACTCTGACCTGACCTCCAAAGGCTGTATGAAAACACAACAGAAGTAAACCTAAGGATTAAAGAAGTCTATAAAGAGAAGCATAAAACCTTTCCATTGGAACTGGGGATGACCCAGAAAGATGTTATGGGGAGGGAGGTGGGAGGGGGGTTCATGTTTGGGAATGCATGTAAGAATTAAAGATTTTAAAATTTAAAAAATAAAAAACTTAAAAATAAAAAAAAAAAAAGAAAGAAATAGACAGGGTGCACTTTGTAGTTCATAAATATTCAAATGCAAACTGATGACTAATTTTCCCTTCTTGTTTGTTGAAGCATGATGATAGAGGACTATAAAATCTTCAGTGTAGTTTAACATGCTTACAGTCAATCTGTGGTCATTCCCTTTTCTGTTTAAGAATCTTAGGAAGTTCTCCATTCCTTGAAGACACTGTTCTTCCATCCCACAATGTTGTTGTAAATGCATGACTTCCTTGCCAAAACTAGGTCTTATTTTTAGAATGAGTACATGCTCAGTTCATTATGTATCTGTCTAACTACTCATTCTTTCATCTATAAATTAATTCATTATTCAGCACTAACCCTGTGCTAGGAGCTTGTATTTGTCAGTGTCTTATCAGGATAACATGAGTTATGCTAGGCCTTTCAAGCAGAGAGAATCCAACATGGGAAATAAACTAAAAACATATTGAATTCTCACCGCAGTATCATTTACAATAATCAAGGTATGGGAACAATCATGTGTTTCCTTAATGGATGAATGCACGAAGAAGATGTAAAACATATACACGCACACACATGCATTTATTATTTAGACATAAAAGAAGGATATCCTGCCATTTGAAAAATGTGGAGGGTGGATCTTGAGGGAATTATGCTAAATGATATAATTCAAATATTAAAAGACAAATGCTGTATCATCTCATTTATATGTTGAGTCTGAGCAAACTGAAATTATGGAAACAGAGAGCAGATGGTGCGTACCAGAGATGGGGTGTGCGGAGGGAGGGGGCAAAATGAGTGAAGGCATTCAAAACTTCTAGTTATAAGATACATTAGTAATAAGGATGTAATATATAGCATGGTGAAACTATAGTCAACAATATTGCATTGCATATTGGCAAATTCTTAAGAGAGCAGATTTTAAGAGTTTTCATCATAAGAAAAAAAGTATTAGGTTTGCAAAGCAATAGCTGCAACTAACTTATTTTGTGCTATGTATTACGTCAAGTCATGTTGTACTCTTTGGATTAACAATATTTAACATTGGTCTGAAAGAGATGGGAATACAGACCACCTGACCTGCCTCTTGAGAAACCTATATGCAGGTCAGGAATCAACAGTTAGAACTGAACATGGAACAACAGACTGGTTCCAAATAGGAAAAGGAGCATGTCAAGGCTGTATATTGTCACCCTGCTTATTTAACTTCTAGGCAGAGTACATCATGAGAAACGCTGGGCTGGAAGAAGCACAAGCTGGAATCAAGATTGCCAGGAGAAATATCAATAACCTCAGATATGCAGATGACACCACCCTTACGGCAGAAAGTGAAGAGGAGCTAAAAGCCTCCTGATGAAAGTGAAAGTGGAGAGTGAAAAAGTTGGCTTAAAGCTCAACATTCAGAAAACTAAGATCATGGCATCTGGTCCCATCACTTCATGGGAAATAGATGGGGAAACATCTACTTTTTGAGGCTTCAAAATCACTTCAGATGGTGACTGCAGCCATGAAATTAAAAGATACTTACTCCTTGGAAGAAAAGCTGTGACCAACCTAGATAGTATATTGAAAAGCAGAGAAATTACTTTGCCAACAAAGGTCCATCTAGTCAAGGCTATGGTTTTTCCCGTGGTCATGTATGGATGTGAGAGTTGTGAAGAAAGCTGAGTGCCGAAGAATTGATGCTTTTGAACTGTAGTGTTGGAGAAGACTCTTGAGAGTCCCTTGGACTGCAAGGAGATCCAACCAGTCCATTCTAAAGGAGATCAGCCCTGGGATTTCTTTGGAGGGAATGATGCTAAAGCTGAAACTCAAGTACTTTGGCCACCTCATGAGAAAAGTTGACTCTTTGGAAAAGACTCTGATGCTGGGAGGGATTAGGGTCAGGAGGAGAAGGGGATGACAGAGGATGAGATGGCTGGATGGCATCACTGACTCAATGGACGTGAGTCTGAGTGAACTCCAGGAATTGGTGATGGACAGGGAGGCCTGGCGTGCTGCGATTCATGGGGTCGCAAAGAGTTGGACACGACTGAGTGAATGAACTGAACTGATATCTCAATAATGGAGAAGGAAATGGCAACCCACTCCAGGATTCTTGCCTAGAGAATTCCATGGACAGAGGAGCTTGGTAGGCTATAGTCCATGGGGTTGCAAAGAGTTGGACATGACTGACTAATACACACACAATCACATATTTTATCTCAATAAAAATGAGAACAAAGTTTTTAAAAAGATTGGAAGAATCAAAATAGCAACAGAGGAAAACAACTGCTTGCTTAGAATTGAGAGCTACTGCTACCTTGGGGGCTGAAGGCTAGGAGCCTGGCCCATGCAGAGTGTGGGTTGCCAAGGCCTCTGTTAGTACTGGCATCTAGCATCATGGTGCTGCAGCTGAGCAGGAAGCTAGAAGCTCCCTCTCCTGCTCATGCTGCTAAAACTTTCCTAGAGGCTCTGGGGGATGCAAACTTCCCATAGCCTTGCTGCAAGGCTTCAGACTGACTATTCTTCCCTCCACCTATCACCCCACTGCTCTACCCCCTGCTTGGCCAACTTTTCCATTTCCAAGAAATTAGATTTCTTTGAAACATCCAGCACAAGACTGTTATATCGAGAAGCCCTAGTTTTATCACCCTTGCTCTGTCTCTTGTATTCTGTCTACTATTGCTGTGTATCATGGTGTATCTATGACCAGGGTGCTCGTTAGTCTGTACCACTGAACTGAGCTTCCCAAGGCGGTGTCTTTTTGTTACTGCTGTTTATATCCTCTCAACTTGCACAAAACCTATTAATTCTCAATTAATGTTTGCCCATTTTATTTTAGTTGAATTGAGATCTGCAAATGCACAGGATGTGGTTATATCTTGAAGCATTGGGGTCAGGAACTAAAAGGTCCTGCAGGCGATGGGAAGTGAGTCTTCAGTAGGGCCTCAGTATATTGATTTTAGCCTAACTCGTCAACAGCCACTGTTCTTTTCTCACTTGGGACGTGGGAGTGTTATTTTATCTTACTTTATTGTGGAGGTGGGGATTTTTCCAGCTTAAAAAGCATTCTTTTCAGAGCTTCTGAAGGTGTCTGGCTGACAGGCTGGCTGAGGTTTTATAATCAACCATTTATAATCATGAAATGTTCTAATTATAAAAAGTAATGTAGTCAGACATTCTAAATTGTGTTCCCATTCACTTTGCCAAGTAACTTTTCAAAACCTTTTTGCTCTGGCATCCTACTAATTTTTTTTTTTTTTTGTAATTCTCATTTTACAATGCAGAAAACAAAGACTCTAACTTCAGAAACAATACAGCTAAGAACACATTTAAAGTACAAGGGGTTCAAAGTAAATCATAAATGAATACTCTGCCTACCAAATTGAACTTCAAGTTTTTCCTCTTGGACAAATGCTTCAGAACAACAGAGTTAGATGCCTCTCTGGCTGAAGGCAAAATGACAGTGATAACCCAGTACTTCTTCCTTACTTGAGAAATGGGCTTTTTTTTCCTCCCACAACCCTCATTCTCAAGATTGAGGCCAATGGGACCTAGGCTAGTGGATGTCAAGCCAAGTATCTCAGATTCTTGAGGATGCCTAAAGGTCAGACAGGAGGACAGACAGAGCTGGCAGGATTTCATCTGCTACAGCTTCATCCACCTTTACCTTCAGTAGATTGGCTTACCTTTCAAGTACCTTTCAATCTCTATAAAGCTTCATTTACAAAAGGAATCTCTCTACTAAACATTGGGAGAAAACACTGATCTAGTCTCCACAAATATTAGGAGAATGTACAGTTGCTAAAAAGGCTGCTTGAAGGAAAAGTCCACACCTAAACTCAGAGAACCTCTCCTTTGATTTTTTTTTTTCATTTTCCAGTTAGATGTGAGGCTTTGAACAAGTTGCTTGACCTCTCTGGATCTTAGCTTTCTCATCTTGGACATTGTGCTTTCAGAGGTGGTCTGCAAATTATAATATTCCATTCAGACAAGCATTTTTAATGTTTTCCAGAGAATGGGTCAGTAAATTAATGAAATTCTAGAGGCACAACACAAATATGTATTGAACAACACAAATATGTCATTGTTGATAAACTTTTCTGAATGCTTACTGTGATGCTTAATTTTATGTATCAACCTGATTGGGCCATGGGATACCCAGATAGTTGGTAAACTTTTTTCTGTTGTTTCTGCAAGGATGTTTTTGGATGACATTAATATTTAATCAGTGGGCTTGAAAAAAGCAAATTGCCTTCTATAATGTGAGTGGGCCTCATTTAACCAGCTGAAGGCTTGAAGAGAATGAATGACTGCCCTTTTTATTTCATCTGCCTCATTGTCTTTGAATGGGAACATTAGCTCTTCCTGGTTCTCTAGGAGTTTCTGGCCCTTGACCAGAACTGGGATATTGGCATTTCTGATTTTAAACTTGCCACTCTGTAATTGTGTGAGCCAATTCTTCATGATACCTACAGATAGCTAGATAGATAGATGCCCCGTTGGTTCTGTTTCTCTGGAAAACTCTGACTGATACACCCATTGAGGTGATCTTGGAATATTTTCACAATTCTTTGACACTCTTGCCTCCACAAAGTGAAGTCTAGTTTCCATGTGAGCTGGACTTAGAGACTTGCTTCTAATGAATGAAATACATTGGAAGTGACAGTGTGGCAAAGTGAAAAAAGGCACTGATTCTTCCTCTTGATCATTTTTTCTAGGGACAGCAGCTGCCATGTCTTGAGAACATTTAAGCAACCCAATGCAGAATTTCACATCATAATGAACTGAGGCCTCCGACCAACAGTCATGCGAACCATCTTGGAAGGGGACTCTATCTCTGAGAGGTCAAGCCTTCAGAAGATTATCTGATGGTCAGAAGATGAAGCTGATGACCCTGAAGATGACTGAGAAGATGACCCTGGTGGTTATCATCGCTGCAACTTCATGGGTGATCTTGAGCCAGAACCACTCAATTCAGCTGTTCCCAGACTCCTGATCCATAGAAAGTACATGAGGCAACAAACTTATTGTTTTTAAGCCAGTGAGTGTTAGGGTGCTTCATTTGGCAGCAGCCTATAAAAAATATACCTGCACTGAGCACATTGTGTTGCCTGGACTCCCCATCCCTAGACAGGGTTGTGAATAGTTATTAGGAAAGACCATCCACAAGGGAAATTTTCTCTCTGTTTTCCATTTGCACCAGCATATGGAAGAGTGGCCAACATCCAGTAAACCTGGACCAGAATTCAAAGTGCCCTTGTTCATCTGGGCAGAAAGTCGAGACAACCCAAAAGAGGGTCAACGAGGGCAAGGACAGAGTAGTGGGCCTTGGAGGGAAAAGCAAACTCTTCATCAGCACAATGGAGAAAATTTGGCTGCATAAGACTGAAGGTCAGGCTCCCTGTGTACTTAAAATAGGTGTTCAACAGATATGCATTGATTGATGCCGGTCACTTTATTTTTAATGCCAGACAGTGAGTCATCTATGTAGCAACAAAGCTTAAACAAATGTGAGCTGTGCCTAGAAAAATAGCAATTCAGCAGTGAGAACAAAAAAGAACCAGTCAGCCTCTCACTTTACTGATTTCCTCCTGCTGCAGACCTCTGATTATTGAAAGGGAGAATATTCTCATTGGAAGATGAGCGATGCTTCAGGGTGGAAAGGCTTCAACAGGAAAGTCTCTGGCCATGGAGTCTGAGCAATTGCTCTCAGTGTCAGTGAGGACCTGGACTAATTTCTGTATAGGTAGATCAGTGGTGTGATCTGCAGAGATGCTAAGGCAGATTTACAGTAGGTTGACAGTGGGAAGGTGGTGGTGGTGACTGCAGGTTGGTAAGGGAAGAGAAATTTGATATAGTTAGACTTAGTCAACACAAAGATATGGGTTATTTTCTTATTATGACTTTTGATGAAAACCTTGCAGTATGCAAGCTTCAGCAAAACAAATACAAGTGTGGCTTTTCCTCTTAATCATGTTGGATTACTTTTTTTCTGTTTTGAGGTTCAAGGCTCTGTGTGAAGTATTGAGGGGTGCATTAAAGTGCTCGTACATTTTCATCTCTTTGGGAGAATCTCTGTTTACACATCATGTTCCAGAGTAATTATTTTAGTGACACTTTTACTCAAAAAGATCCTGAGTTAGACAATTAGTTTTATGGCAACCACTTTTAGGCTTTATGGTGAAACAGCACAGTGGAGTGAGTAGAAAGATGAACTCTAATATAAACATCCTGGAGCGAAAATCCCAGTTTTTCTCCTTATTAGCCATGTGATCTTGGACAAATTCCTTAATATCTCTGTACTATGGTTGCTGTAAGGTGGGGATAATAAAAACATCTATTCATGTGGTTAGGGTGGGGATTAAATGAGTTATTATGCACAAAACCTGTAAGCAATGTCTGACATATGAAAGCTCTATAACAGCTTTACATTTAGCTAATCTTAAATCTTCAGAAAACTCTTGTAATGAAGTTATTATTATGCCCCTTTGTAAATGAGGACACTGAATTTCCAGAAATTAAGAAAAAAATTTCTAGGAGACCAGCTAGAATGTAGTAGGGACAGGGTTTGGTTTTGATTCTGAGCTTAAAGGCAGGCACTTAATAGAGTATTCCACAACACCTTTTACCTTCAAAGACTCTTTATCCCCTTTTTTTCATTTTCAAGAACGAGTTAATATGAGATAATATGCCTGCATTCTTGAAAAAGTGAGTGACAGTTACTCAGGCATGTTGGACTCTTTACAACCCCATGGGCTGTAGCTCTCTGGGGACCTCTGTTCATGGGATTCTCCAGGCAAGAATGCTGAAGTGGGTAGCCGTTCTGTTCTCCAGGGGATCTTCTCAACCCAGGGATCAAACCTGGGTCTCCTGAACTGCAGGCAGATTCCTTACCATCTGAGCCACCAGGGAGACCTGCCTGCATTCTCACTCTCATTCAATGCTAATCAGCTCTGGGCAGAGTAAGGATTTTCTGTTTGTTGGGTTGAGGACGATGGAGGGCTGTTTCCATCATGTTACTCAACCAAACTTGGTAACAAACCCAATCTTCTGATGTTGGTTGTGGTGAAGGAAAGTACAGTGTTTATTGCAGAATGCCAAGCAGGAGAAGAGGCAACTCTGCTCAGAAGACCCCAACTCTCTGCTGGCTTTCCCTTTCACTGCCAATGGCCTTCAGGGAAGGATTCTTAAAGACAAATTAGGGGGAAGATTGTAGGATGCCTGATCAATTACTGCACATCCGTCTGGTTAGCTGGTGCTTAGAAAATGGAGTGGTATTTTGAGAGTTAACATTATCAACTTTTGGTTTCAACCAGTCTGGGGTCTATGTGTTTGTGGTCAGCATGGAGTTAACTTCTTTTACCTTGTAAGAGTTAGAGTATCTATAAAGCAACTCAGGGATATAGCTTAGGATATTATTTGTAGCTTTTCAGGAGAAACCAAAAGTCCTTGATTTTGTTTCACAGTTAAGCTATTATTTTCTCGTTTCACTGTTTTCCTTTGTTTTTGTATTTTTTCACTTTTCTGATGAAATTTGCTCTTTGAAACTCTTGGTGATCAAGGAAGCTAAAGCTTCTTACAAACAAGAGGCAGAGGACACTGGGGTTCTGTCCCTAGGAAGACCTGGCAGGTTCCTGCTTGGTTTCAGTAATCAACATCAGATTGTGTCCTGTGTCTGTATCAGGCTCACAGAGGGTGAGACTAAGCCAGCAGCACCCCTGTTTTGATACTGCATTTCCTTAATCAAGTTGCCCCTAAAAGTTGAGGGTTGAGGCTCATTCTCGTGGAGCTCAGAAGAAACCTCCTCTGAGAACGTTGTGGAGGCAGGCTTAACATATCCTCACAGTCTCTGCAGCATGAGAAGAGGTAGGGTGACTCTTGCTCACCAAGAGCAGAAAGGAGGCGATACAGAGAGCCAGCAGGCCTTGGCCGGCCAGGCCAGTAGACTGAGGCTTTGCCTCAGTGGTCCACTTGGTCGAAAATTGAAAGGAAAGGGCGTGTCTAAGTGAATACCAACTGGGATGGATGATCCACCAGGGCCCGGGCACTGCCCCTCCCTGTTAAGCCTTCTCACTACAGAAATATCTTCTACTCTTAGATGAAACTCAGTCCAAAGGACAGAGATTAAATATTTGACATAGCAGAATATAGGGTTCCAGAGATCAAATTGCCAACATCGGTTGGATCATAGAAAAAGTGAGAGAGTTCCAGAAAAACATCTACTTCTACCTTATTGACTATGCCAAAGTCTTTGACTGTGTGGATCACAACAAACTATGGAAAACTCTTAAAGAGATGGGAATACCAGACCACCTGACCTGTCTCCTGAGAAATCTCTATGCAGGTTAAGAAGCAACAGTTAGAGCCGGACATGGAACAACAGACTGGTTCCAAATTGGGAAAGGAGTACGTCAAGGCTATATATTGTCACCTTGCTTATTTAACTTATATGCAGAATATGTTATGAGAAATGCTGGACTGGATGAAACACAAGCTAGAATCAAGATTGCCGGGAGAAATAACAATAAGCTCAGATATGCAGATGACACCACCCTTATGGCAGAAAGTGAAGAAGAACTAAAGAGCGTACTGATGAAAGTGAAAGAGGAGAGTGAAAAAGCTGGCTTAAAAGTAAACATTCAGAAAACAAAGGTTGTGGCATCCAGTCCCATCATTTCATGGCACATCAATGTGTAAACCAATGGAAACAGTGACAGACTATATTTTGGGGCTCCAAAATTACTGCAGATGGTGACTGTAGCCATGAAATCAGCAGATGATTTCTCCTTAGAAGAAAAACTATGAGAAACCTAGACAGCATATTAAAAAGCAGAGACATTACTTTGCTGACAAAGGTCCATCTAGTCAAGGCTACGGTTTTTCCAGTAGTCATGTATGGATGTGAGAGTTGAACTATAAAGAAAGCTGAACACTGAAGAATTGATGCTTTTGAACTGTGGTATTGGAGAAGACTCTTGAGAGTCCCTTGGACAGCAGGGAGATCAAACAAGTCAGTCCTGAAGGAAATCAGTCCTGAATATTCACTGGAAGGACTGATGCTGAAGATGAAACTCCAGTATTTGGCTACCTAATGTGAAGAACTAACTCGTTGAAAAAGACCCTGGTGCTGGGAAAGATTGAAGGCAGGAGGAGAAGAGGATGACAGAGGATGAGATGGCTGGATGGCATCACTGACTCATTGGACATGAGTTTGAGCAAGCTCCAGGAGTTGAGGATGGACAGGGAAGCCTGGTGTGCTACACAGTCCTTGGGATCAAAAAGGTCAGACATGACTGACTGACTGAACTGAAAGTGAAAGATATAGGGATTCCCAGGTAGCATGGTGGGAAATGATCCACCTGCCAATGTAGGAGACCCAAGAGATGTAGGGTCAATCTCTGGGTCAGGAACATCCCCTCGATAGGAAATGACAACCTACTCCAGTATTCCTGCTTGGGAAATCCCGTGGATAGCCTGGTGGGATACAGTTCAGAAGGTTGGAAAGAGGTGGACATGACTGAACATGAGCACACTCACAGAATATAGTATTTCTCTATATTTTTAGTAAAAATTCAAGTTAATTTTAGAAAAACACAATTCTACTGCTTGCATCCTTAAGTTTATACAGTTAAAGATTTACAGGTGTGCAAGTCCTATGCCATCTTAGGGGAGATTCTTATTCCAGTTCTCCCGAATTCATTCCTTCCTGACTTTTCCTGTTTGTGACTCTTGGTTCCTCAAATTGAGCTTTCAGTCTCAAACCCTTGCTTAAACTCTGGGTCCCCCTCTATAAGGTAATAATAATAATAAATATTGTGGTCATTGTGAGGATTAGAGGTAATGTAGACAATGTGCCTGCTTCACAGAGTTGAGACGTCGTAGATGCCCCCATGGGACTATGATCACGACTCCTCCTCCTGATGAATTATAGATGAGCACCAAGGATAACTATAATAAAAATGATAATGACAACCTGGTTCTAACAGCATGATTATTTGAAATTATCACACTGTTGCATTCTACTGCATCAATACGTACATTATCAACATAAAATTGCTGAGGTTATCAAGGTTAACACATGTACCTAAGGGTGGGTGCATGCTAGGCTGCTTCAGTCGTGTTCATCTCTTTGTGACCCTATGGACTGTAATCTGCCAGGCTCCTCTGTCCGTGGGATGCTCCAGGCGAGAATACTGGAGTGGGTTGCCATGCTCTTTTTCAGGGGAGCTTCAGGACCCATGGATTGAACTTGCATCTCTTGTGTCTCTACTGGCAGGCATATTCTTTACCCCTAACGCCACCTTGGAAGCCCAGATGCATCTAGCACACAAAGTTAATGTATGTACCTAGGACAGACAGTACCTTCTCCTCAATGCTAGCTCTTTCCTTTGTGTAAAAGCGACCCACCTGTTCTTCCCTGAAAGGGTGTGTTTCAATTGTGTAGACAAGGGTTTAGAGAATATTTTACTTTTGTAAAGAGCACATTTCCATACCTATCAAGGAAATGAAAGCTTTCCAAGAAAAATCCTATGAAAAGTCTAAGATTATTAAAAGAATAATTTCTGACGAAAAAAGAAACAAAGTGTTTAAACTTTTTCCTGAAAAGTTAAAGACGGCACTTCACAATAGCTTCCTGCAACATCCAATTTTATTCAAGAGCCAGAGAAAGTAGCAATCCCCAAGGCTCCAAGGTTTAATTTCCCTCTCACAGAATGCCTCTCACATCAGAATTAATCAGGTTTCATTTCCACTGTCCCATTTCCCTTCAGGAGTCCTGCGGTATAAACCTCCAAGGTAAACACAAATATTCATCTACTCACCTGTTTTGAAGAGCCAGACGTTCGGGGGTGTAAATCATTGGCAGTGACGGGTATGCGCTGATTCGGGCACAATTCATCTTCTCTGTCTAACTCCACAGAGTTCCCTTCAGCTTCTTCTCAGTGCACAAGAGCAAACGCTTTACTCTGAGACATCAGGATAAATGAGCGGACCTTGATAATTTTTGATGCCTATGAGCAGACGGGACAAATCTTGATTTTGTTTCTTTTTTAAGAGAGAGAGAAAAAAAATCAGGAGTATGAAATAGTAGATAGCATTATCTGAGCAACCTGCTTTGCTCCTTCCAAGAGAGGTTTGTGCTCTCTTCATTGATAAAGTTAAAAGAAAATTACTTCTGAGATGATAATTTCCTGGCACCAAGCATTTATGAGCCTAACTTTGGTTCACTCTTTGCTGGTAGAAGTTTCAGCAATCCTCAGACATGAATAAACGTCAGTTCTAGCTCCAGAATGTGGTGTGTTTAATGAACTGGTTTGTTGCTCAGTTGCTCAGTCATGTCTGGCTCTTTGCGACCGCATGGACTGCCGCACACCAGGCTGCCCTGTACTTCACTATCTCCCTGAGTTTGCTCAAACACATGTCCATTAAGTTGGTGATGCCATCCAACCATCTTATCCTCTGTCCTCCCCTTCTCCTCTTGCCCTCAATCTTTCCCAGCATTAGGGTCTTTTCCAACGAGTTTGCTCTTCACATCAGATGGCCAAAGTATTAGAGTTTCAGCTTCAGCATCTGTCCTTCCAATGGATATTCAGGGTTGATTTCCTTTAGGATTGACTGGTTTGATCTCTGGTGCTGTCCAAGGGACTCTCAAGAGTCTTCTCCAGCACCACTGGGTCCTTATTTGTTTTTAGAGAATGGATTTGGGGTGGTATATCCACAGTGGCCCAGATTCAGTCCACCTGGCTTTTTTTTTTTTTCCTGGAACTTGAAGTTGTACAGGGCAGCGATAAAGGATGGGATTTCCCAGAGTGGCTCTTGTAACAATAAAGGACAAGTTTGCTTATCTCTTCTCTATTTCTTGCTATTTCTATTCTTGGTAAATGCTGGCAGCTGTTCCAGTTCAAAAAGTAGACAAAGGACAAGGCAGCCCTCATTTTCAAATCCCTCTTTTAAGAGAGATTGTGAGGAATCAGAAAGGATGAAAGGTGGCTTTGGAAACTTCCTTCTCCATGATAATTAGCCTTCTCTCCAAATTCATTGGTCTCTAGGGGATTGATTCTCTGCTTGGGTTGACTCCAAACTATATGAAGGTATTAGAGGCAGAGAAGCTCAAGAGAATTGGGAATGTGTCTTCAGAGCATAACAAGTAGCTTAACTAACTTACTTACAACTTATTTACTTAGTCCTAAAGGATTCGGGAAAAGGAGTATGACGTCAAGGCTGTATACTGTCACTCTGTTTATTTAACTTATATGCAGAGTACATCAACAGAAATGCTGGGCCAGAGGAAGCATAGACTGGAATCAAGATTGCTGGGAGAAATATCAATAACCTCAGATATGCAGATGACACCACCCTTATGGCAGAAAGTGAAGAAGAACTAAAGAGCCTCTTGATGAAGGTGAGAGAGGAGAGTGAAAAGTTGGCTGAAAGCTCAACATTCAGAAAACTAAGATCATGGCATCCAGTCTCATGACTTCATGGGAAATAGATGGGGAAACAGTAGAAACAGTGTCAGACTTTATTTTTCTGGGCTCCAAAATCACTGCAGATGGTGACTGCAGCCATGAAATTAAAAGACACTTACTCCTTGGAAGGAAAGTTATGACCAACCTAGACAGCATATTGAAAAGCAGGGACATTACTTTGTCAACAAAGGTCCATCTGGTCAAGGCTATGGTTTTTCCAGTGGTCATGTATGGATGTGAGAGTTGGACTGTGAAGAAATCTGAGTGCCAAAGAATTGATGCTTTTGAACTGTGGTGTTGGAGAAGACTCTTGAGAGTTCCTTAGACTGCAAGGAGATCCAATCAGTCCATCCTAAAGGAAATCAGTCCTGAATATTCATTGGAAGGACTGATGCTGAAGCTGAAACTCTAATACTTTGGCCATCTGATGTGAAGAGCTGACTCGTTTGAAAAGACCCTGATGCTGGGAAAGATTGAGGGCAGCAGGAGAAGGGGACGACAGAGGATAAGATGGTTGGATGGCATCACCGACTCAATGGACATGGGTTTGGGTGAACTCTGGGAATTGGTGATGGACAGGGAGGCCTGCCATGCTGTGGCTCATGGGGTCACAAAAAGTCGGACGTGACTGAATGACTGAACTAAACTGAAAGGATTTGGGAAGTTTTGGAAGTCAAAAGTTGCTTTATTTCAAATTTGATTGTCCAGGGAGTAGATTCCTTGAAATTATTCTTTTTTAGTTCAATTTGATGTACAGATAACAATGTAGGAAAAATAGTATAGCTTTTTTTTCTTTGGTTGTGACAAATTCAGGGGCTTCCCTGATGGCTCAGACAGTAATGAATCTGCCTGCAATGTAAGAGATCTGGGTTTCATCCTTGGGTATGGAAATCCCCTGGAGATGGGAATGACTACCCATTATGGTAATCTTGCTGGAGAATTCCATGGACAGAGAAGCCTGGTGAGTGATAGTCCATGGGATTGCAAAGAGTCATACATGACTGAGTGGCTAACAATTCCACACTTTTGACAAATTCAGGGAGGAAAGTATCATATTTGGTTCATTTTTGAAATCCAGTGTAAGGAAGTATCTAGATTAGTGAAAGAAGTTCCTTCTGCCTTTGGTCAGATAAGGGACTCCAAACTTGCACTGATGTTGGTCTTTCTGGATGTTGCTGATCCTGCGTGGTAAATCCACCCAGAGATGATACTGAGATCCCACCTAGAGATGGGACTGAGATCATTTCTCAATTTACTAGAGATGATACTCTGGCCAAGAAAGCAAAGACATTTGTGGAATACTTGGACATATGGAAGAGCCAACCAACCCATCTCAAGTAAGTGTGTCTATTGAAAATGCCACTAGAGAAAATATCTTGATCCTAAAACACCCAATACAAAACAGGTGTGTCTTTTGTGACTTTTTACAATGCTTGGACTAACCTCCCTAGAACTTCACTTCAACTACGGCCTTGAAATTGCCATTGTACTTGCTTGCTTCCAAGTGAATGGTAAGGTCCCCAAGGGTGAAGACTTAGTTCTGTTCACAGGACACAGCAGTCCAATGACCCAATGGGAGTAAGCATTTGGAAAGTGTTCACTGAATTTATGAACCAGATTTCTTGTGTTAAAATCTGACTCTTAAGTCCACTCCCATTTTCTAGCTCATTAAAATTATAAACAATAATAGCATTCAGTGATTTAATATGTGTCTCACATTGCACTGAACATTTTGTCCATCATCTCTTTAAATCTGCACAACCCTCTGGATATTTGGACTAAAGATGGTCAAACTAATGAGGCTTTGGTATCAGAGAAATCTGAGCTCAAACTTGTGCTTTGCCCCTTATTAGTGCTTTGAGTTTAACCAGTCTGTGTGAGGCTCTGATTCTCATTTGAAAATATGGGTTAATAATCACTTTCTCAAAGAATGCTTGAATAGCATCTACCTATGTCTAGCATGTCACTTGCACCCTTGAGTAGCAATTTCTATGCCTAAGATCATTATATTCTTCGGGTCAATGAATACTAGATATAACATCAGTTTGAAACAGGGAAGGAAAATATTTTCTTTTAGTCTTCTTGTTTCTTATTCTTATGCCTTTAAAAAAATTTTTTTTAATTTTTAATTTTTTTTTAATTTTTATTTTTACTTTATTTTACTTTACAATACTGTATTGGTTTTGCCATACATTGACATGAATCCACCACGGGTGTACATGCGATCCCAAACATGAACCCCCCTCCCACCTCCCTCACCACAACATCTCTCTGAGTCATCCCCGTGCACCAGCCCCAAGCATCCTGTATCCTGCATCAGACATAGACTGGTGATTCGATTCTTACATGATAGTATACATGTTAGAATGCCATTCTCCCAAATCAACCCACCCTCTCCCTCTCCCTCTGAGTTCAAAAGTCCGTTATACACATCTGTGTCTTTTTTGCTGTCTTGCATACAGGGTCGTCATTGCAATCTTTCTAAATTCCATATATATGTGTTAGCATACTGTATTGGTGTTTTTCTTTCTGGCTTACTTCACTCTGTATAATCGGCTCCAGTTTCATCCATCTCATAGAACTGATTCAAATGTATTCTTTTTAATGGCTGAGTAATACTCCATTGTGTATATGTACCACAGCTTTCTTATCCATTCATCTGCTGATGGACATCTAGGTTGCTTCCATGTCCTGGCTATTATAAACAGTGCTACGATGAACATTGGGGTACATGTGTCTCTTTTAATTCTGGTTTCCTCGGTGTGTATGCCCAGCAGTGGGATTGCTGGGTCATATGGCTGTTCTATTTGCAGTTTTTTAAGGAATCTTATGCCTTTTTTTCATACATCCACCAGTTCCTTCTATTATAAGTACAATTCAGCAGCTTTTCATGAAGTCCGCTATTTACAACTTTTCATTGTTTGCTATATGTAACCATATTTTCACAATGAGAAATGATTTTCTTTTGTTAGAAACTCTTCTGATTATTCTCGGTCACCTATTCTACTTAGGCTCTTTGGCCAGGGTTTTGATACATCCTTGTTTCTCAATATACCGTGAGAGACTTTATTTGGATAAAGTATTAAGTGATTCTAACATTGTGTGAGAGATCCTAACATTGTGTACACTCAACACTGACAGTCTTATCTAGAATAAGAAAGAAATATTCTGTGGTAGAAGAAATAATAATATAGATGCATAGTCAGTCAGAGGAGATACCAGGCATGAACAACTGGTAGCTATAATGCGAACAGTGCAGTCATGCCAGCTGGGGCATTCATATGTCTGGGTACCAGCTGAGGGTCAACTGGGTAGCCAGCCATCTCTTTGCCTTCCTTCTGGCCTATTATACATGGGCCGAATTCATTAACAACTGGGACATGCCCCACTCAGATAGTTTTCATAATTGCTAATTACTATTATGTGACAATTTAAGTCTCTGCTGCTAAGAACTAGAATTTCAACATAAATCCGTAAAATACCAGCAGAAACCATAAAATACCAGTACAATGCGGTATGTGTAAACAATGAGATATTACTCAGCCATAAAAAAGAATGAAATAGTGCTATTTGTAGCAATATGAATAGACCTAAAAATTATCATACTAAGTGAAGTATGTCAGAGAGAGAAAGACAAATGTCATGTGATACCATTTATATGTGGAATCTAAGAAATGATACAAATGAACCTATGTAAAAAACAGAAATAAGCTCACAGACAAATTTGTAGTTACCAAAAGGAAAAAGGGGCAAGGAATACGCTGGGAGTTTGGGATGAATAGATACATATATGTGTATGTATTCATTCCTAGACTTCAACAAATTCAAGGAGGAAAGTACCACATTTGGTTCATTGCTGGAGTGCAGTGTAAGGAAGCACCCAGTTTATATATGTATATGTAACTCGGTCACTTTGCTATACAACTGAAATTAACACAGCACTGTAAATCAACAATATTTCAATAATAAAACAACAACAAAAACCCGCATTCATCATAGAGAAACCACAGCTGTTTCACTAAAACTACAAGTTTCTTGCCTTTAAAAGTGTTTTGTTGGCGCTCACTATATAGATTAAATGATATGAAGAACTAATGGGTTAATCAACGTTTTGTCCCAAACATTTTGGTTCACACTTTCTTAAGGACAAATTTTAATTATCAGAAAGCCTCAGGGAAGGTAGGTGCATTGGATATCAGGAGTTACTGGACTCCGACATCAGTAGGTAAAGGGTCTGAGAGTCTACACTGCTCTCAAGTTAACCAGTTAGCTTGTTACCACTTCATAAATGCTGGCAGAAAACATGAGATTCCCAGGTCAGAGACAAAAGACTTTATTACTCATGGTGCTACAGGCTGCATCAGCTCACATTCCCACCGGTCCTCAGGCTCTGCGGTGTGCGCAGGACAACATGGGTAGGTATAGATGAATGCTGAACAATCACTGTGTTTGTGTCTCTTGGAGGAACCCCAGTCTTAGGAAATCCCAATCTATAAGCCACAGACAAATGTGTTTAATACTTGCCCCCAAAGGAGACACATCTTTATTATACTAAACAGCAAACAAATCCACCTTCTCTGGAGGTAGGCAATTCTCAACTTCTGATAGCTGTTCTCTATTAAAATATTCTTGAAGAGCTAGTCCAGCACAGACTTTGACAGTGTACTTACTTGCAAGATGTGCAGAAAAGTAAGAAACCCTTGGGGGATTTTCTCCCAACAGGTGAAAGTCCAAGGGAGTCATCTAGCTACGAACCAATACTGAAAAGAGGAGTTGAACTTTCCCCTATTCAATCCATCTGCTTAGTATTCTTTCTCTCTTTTTAGCTAATGTCCTGATAGATTTTATTTTTTCTGGCAAGAATCAGTGCCAAGGGTGCTTCAGATGAAAACAATCTCTGAGATGTCAATTAACATTGTATGGCTGAGACTAGTCAGTTTGCTGTTTCTCCTGCTAAGTTTGTGCATTTGAACTTTAAAGGTTTTGTTTCCATGGTCTCTGGTACAGGGGAGAATGACAAAAATCAGCTAAATCCTCTATGAGCAACAGAAGCAAAAGCCAAAGCTTGTTGCTGAACCGATTTAATCCCTTCTTGTTTTCCAAGCCCTATTTCTGCATAATGATTGCAGAAATCCATAGAAGAAAAACACATGAAACTAACAAGAGTAGGTACAAAAGCTGGAATGACACCAATGGGTTAAAAGAGAATGGATTTGCATCAATGCAAAATGTATTTAGAAAGAATTTCAAAGAATCAAGTAGAGGAAAGGTCAGGATATGATATTTCTAGGGAACCAGAAGTGAGCCACTGATGTGTCTTAATTACATTTCTATTTGCGAAGCATTTCTTGCTATTCCTTAATTATTTGTTTTTAACTTAGAAACTTGACTTTTTTATTTCAGAAAACTTTATATCAGACTGCTTTTTTCAAAAGAGAAATGTATTAATTTTAAATGTAAGCTTTGGCACAATAGCTCATGTTTTAAATTAGAAATATATTCATTTCAGATGCAGACTTTGGCATAAGGGCTCATTATATTTGAGTCATGTCAAATGTTGACCTGATATAGAAGAAAAAAATATCTTGGGGTGACCATTTAAATTTAAGTAACTGTTTTCTCTCTGGGATTTGCTAATCCTTATAAAAGTGAATAAAATTCTATGTTACTAGAAACCTTTAGCGTCTAATTTGAAATCTATTAAAAGGAAAAGTTGTAATGTCATCTTTGGGAGCTATTTTAAAAAATATACACAAGCTGATATTTTCACTTTCAAGATACATTAAGATATAGAGAAGACGTAGTTAGTGAGGACTTTACACGATGGTCTGGAATGAAAAGACTGTCTAACTCTAATACATTGGCAGTTCTAATGTAAGGCCCAGGTAACTTAATACCTAGGCATGAATAAGCAACCTTTAATTATTAACCAATATATCAACCCAACATGAGATTTTACACTACAGGTTGCTTTTGTGTAGCTGTTACATACAACATTGTGGTTTCATGTATACAAAGAAGAACAGGCAGTGACTATTTCATTTACTTTTAAATATAATGTCTATCAGAGTTAAATGTATATCGTTTCTGATTTTGCTCAATTCCTTCCACTTCTAACCTCATGTGATTTTAGAACAAGAGGAAAAGAGCAAGAATTCCTTTATTTGGTACATTTTTCTCTTCCAGTTATTTGATGTGAACGCAGAATATTGATAATTAAAAACACTTTTATGTCCTTTAATTTAGGATGCCCTTTAACTTTTTAACAGATGCTAAGTGACAAAGCATCATACACTGAATAAGCCACTTTGTAAGTGTCATCGAAGCATGTTTACGGTACATGTAAACGATTTTCAAATTGGATTTTTAGGGACTGGAGGAGAATTGCTCCAAAAATGAGAGCAGTTTCAAAAATTAATGTGTTAAACTTGGTGAGCTACTAAAGGAAGTAGTTAAGATATAAACAGTAATTATTCATTGAAAATTATACACATGAAATCTATAACTTCAAAGGACAAAAGGCTTAGGTGAATGCAGGCAGGCAAGCAGGCAGGCAGGCAGGCAGGCAGATAACAGATTCCTTTCTGGTTAGGGGAAAGGACAAGGTTCTAATGGCATTTACAGGGCAACTAGGATTTTGATGGATTTCTGTTCCGGCCATGGTTTAAAAGCAAGAAAGAAACGGATTCCTAAAAAAATTCAGAGCTAGCCCAAGATTCAGGGAAGGCCACTAAACTCTTCTTAGAATTAAAAATATTCATGGACAAGATTCTCCAGTTGGAGAACATCTTCAGGGATGCTGGCATCTTGTGAAGTAGCCTAGGGATCTCAATGTAAGCTCTGAGCTGCCTGGAAACATGCCGGCTTGGACTTGAATGTTAATATGAAGTTGAATAGTCAGGGAAGCTTTTAAAATGCAGGTCCTGATTCAGCTGCTCCAGGGTGGGTTCCAAGATGCTGTATTTCTGATAAGGTCCAAGGCCTTGGATGCCGAAGTTATTGGTTCTAGGAGAAACTTTGAATAAATAGGGATTAGCAGCAGCAGCAGCAGCAAACAGTGGTTATTCTGAAGTTTTATTATATGTTTATATGTTCTTATGATTCTATATTTAAATTTTTATATATGCATTTTATAATGTATCAAATCTCATCATTGGTAAATCTCATCATCCAGATATATATTTGCAGTACCAGTCCTTTAGCAGTCCTTTAGCCAGTAAGTGCCGTCTATATTAACATTTTCTTAATAATGATCTTGCATTTTTTTTGATGATGTTCAGCTTATCATTGATATAGTTTTAGGGTTTTGGCTTGTGGTTTTGTTGTCTTACCTATATAATCTTTTTTCTTTCTTTCTTCTTTTTTTGCTATTATGTCCTAAAGTTCCCATCTCTAAAATACCATCACATTGGGAGTTAGATCTTCAACATATAAATATTGGAGGATAATAAACATTTTGTCCTAAATTTAGTTCATTCACTCCTGAAAAAAAAATTCAACTTTTGTTGAAAATCAATCGATTTGAGATGTTTAGGTCTATTTCTGTCTCTATTTTTTCTATTAACCTACAGATTTGTTACTATTTCTATCATATGGACTTGGTTACTGTAATTTTATAGCTAAGTCTCAAAATAAGATGCTGTTAGTTTTCCAACTTTGCTTTTCTTTTTAAAAATTGTTTAGATTATTTGTTTTGACATATACATTTTAGCATTAGATTGATAATTTCTGAACAATTCTGTGTTGTTTTATTTATGATGGAATTAAAACAGTAGGTCAGTTTGAAGTTAGTGAAATTTTAATATAGTTTTAGTTTAACTGTCTTGGATGACTAATAACGTTGGACATCTCTTAAGGTGTTTTTGTCCATTCATAGATCTTTTCTGTGAACATGAAAGTCACTCCGTCGTGTCCAACTCTTTGAGACCCCATGGATTATACAGTCCATGGAATTCTCTAGGCCAGAATATTGGAGTGGGTAACCTTTCTCTTCTCCAGGGGATCTTCCGAACCAGGGATCAAACCCAGGTCTCCCGCATTGTAGGCAGATTCTTTACCAGCTAAGCCACAAGGGAAGCCCAAGAACACTGGAGTGGGTAACCTGTCCCTTCTCCAGAGGATCTTCTCTACCCAGAAATAGAACCAGGGTCTCCTGATTTGCAGGCAGATTCTTTACCAACTGAGCCATCAGGGAAGATTACCTATATCCCTATAAAGATATGCACATAAATTTTCACAGTGTAATCAGTTCAGTTCAGTTCAGTCGCTCAGTCACGTCTGACTCTTTGTATCCCCATGGACTGCAGCACGCCAGGCTTCTCTGTCCATCACCAACACCCAGAGCTTATTCAAACTCATGTCCATCGAGTCAGTGATGCCATCCAACCATTTCATCCTCTGTTGTCCCCTTCTCCTCCTGCCTTCAATCTTTCCCAGCATCAGGGTCTTTTCCAAGGAGTCAGGTGGCCAAAGTATTGGAATTTCATCTTTAGCATAAGTCCTTCCAATGAATATTCAGGGCTGACTTCCTTCAGGATTGACTTGTTTGATCTCCCTGCAGTCCAAGGGACTCTCAAGAGTCTTCTCCAACACCACAATTCAAAAGCATCAATTCTTCAGCACTAAGCTTTCTTTATAGTCCAACTCTCACATCCACACTTGACTACTGGAAAAACCATTCCGTTCAGTTCAGTCACTCAGTCGTGTCCAACTCTTTGAGACCCCATGAATCGCAGCACGCCAGGCTTCCCTGTCCATCACCAACTCCCGGAGTTCACTCAGACTCACGTCCATCGAGTCAGTGATGCCATCCAGCCATCTCATCCTCAGTCGTCCCCTTCTCCTCTTGCCCCCAATCCCTCCCAGCATCAGTCTTTTCCAATGAGTCAACTCTTCACATGAGGTGGCCAAAGTACTGGAGTTTCAGCTTTAGCATCATTCCTTCCAAAGAAATCCCAGGGTTGATCTCCTTCAGAATGGACTGGTTGGATCTCCTTGCAGTCCAAGGGACTCTCAAGAGTCTTCTCCAACACGATAGTTCAAAAGCATCAATTCTTCAGTGCTCAGCCTTCTTCATAGTCCAACTCTCACATCCATACCTGACCACAAGAAAAACCATAGCCTTGACTAGATGGACCTTAGTCAGCAAAGTAATGTCTCTGCTTTTGAATATGCTGTCTAGGTTGGTCATAACTTTTCTTCCAAGGAGTAAGTGTCTTTTAATTTCATGGCTGCAGTCACCATCTGAAGTGATTTTGGAGCCCCCTCCCCCCAAAAAACACTGTTTCCACTGTTTCCCCATCTATTTCCCATGAAGTGATGGGACCGGATGCCATGATCTTCGTTTTCTGAATGTTGAGCTTTAAGCCAACTTTTTCACTCTCCTCTTTCACTTTCATCAAGAGGCTTTTTAGTTCCTCTTCACTTTCTGCCATAAGGGTGGTGTCATCTGCACATCTGAAATTATTGATATTTCTCCCGGCAATCTTGATTCCAGCTTGTGTTTCTTCCAGTCCAGTGTTTCTCATGATGTACTCCACATAAAAGTTAAATAAGCAGGGTGACAATATACAGCCTTGATGTACTCCATTTCATATTTGAAACCAGTCTGTTTTTCCATGTCCAGTTCTAACTGTTGCTTCCTGATCAGCATATAAATTACTCAAGAGGCAGATCAGGTGGTCTGGTATTCCCATCTCTGTCAGAATTTTCCACAGTTTATTATGATCCACACAGTCAAAGGTTTTGGCATAGTCAATAAAGCAGAAATAGATGTTTTTCTGGAACTCTCTTGCTTTTTACATGATCCAGCAGATGTTGGCAATTTGATCTCTGGTTCCTCTGCCTTTCCTAAAACCAGCTTGAACATCAGGAAGTTCACGGTTCACGTATTGCTGAAGCCTGGCTTGGAGAATTTTGAGCATTACTTTACTAGCATGTGAGATGAGTGCAATTGTGCGGTAGTTTGAGCATTCTTTGGCATTGTCTTTCTTGGGATTGGAATGAAAACTGACCATAGCTTTGGCCAAATGGACCTTTGTTGGCAAAGTAATGTCTCTGCTTTTTAATATGTTGTCTAGGTTTGTCATAGCTTTTCTTCCATAGCGTCTTTTAAAATCATGGCTGCAGTCACCATCTGCAGTGATTTTGGAGCCCCCGAAATAAAGTCTGTTACTGTTTTCATTGTTTCCCTATCTATTTGCCATGAAATGATGGTACTGGGTGCCATGATCTTAGTTTTCTGAATGTTGAGTTTTAAGCCAACTTTTTCACTCTACCCTTTCACTTTCATCAAGAGGCTTTTTAGTTCTTCTTCATTTTCTGCCTTGAGGTTGGTGTCATCTTCATATCTGAGGTTATTTATATTTCTCCCTGAAATCTTGATTCCAGCTTATGCTTCATCCAGTCTGGCATTTCTCATGATGTACTCTGCATAAAAGGTAAATAAGGAGGGTGACAATATACAGCCTTAACGTACTCCTTTCCGGATTTGGAACCAGCCTGTTGTTCTATGTCCAGTATTAACTGTGTCACAGTTTAATAGGGAAGAACAAATCTGACTCCATTTTGGGCCCATTTCTTTTATTTTAACCTTTGTATTCTATTGCATTTGCTGCAAGTTAATCACTAAAGGGATGTTGCCTATATCTTGAAGTAAATGTAATGACCCATCTCTGGGAGCCCTGCCTCACATGACTAAACATTAAGATAGATTATCTCTTTTTAAACTCACAGGGAACATTCTGACCAGGCCCACCTGTGAATTGCTACAGGAAAAAAGATATTAATGCATTTCTTCCAGAGTCTGGCTGGAACCAGAAAATCTTTGCAACTATTTATCACCTTTTTGTACTTTACCTCCTCACACCCCCATCTTTGCTCTATAAAAGAAACTGTTAGTCAGCCTCGTGGACTGTATCCCACCAGGCTCCTCTGGCCATGGGATTTTCCAGGCAACTGGAGTGGGTTGCCATGACCTTCTCCAGGGGATCTTCCAGAGATGGAACCCACACCTCCTGCATTGCAGGAGGATTCTTTTACTACTGAGCTAACAGGGAAGCCCTTCAATACATGCATTGTCTATCAATTATATTTTGGTAAAACTGTTAAAAATAAAATAAAGACCTGAAATGATATCAAATTATACTATTTCCCTCCACATGTTTTATTTTGAACATTATCATTGCAGTTATGAAAATAACACCTATAAGGTAATATACTATTTGTATTAAATAAAGGAGACAGAAGGTATAACCCTTGCCCTTAAGAAATTTATAATCTATTAAAGACTACTCAATTTACACTTGTAATTTTAGAATTCATTTCTAGAAATTAGCAACTGCTTAATCATAGACAAATAATTTGACATCGCCTGAAGGGATTCTGTTTTTAATGGTAGTCAGAGAAGTTCAGGTTTTTCAGAGGCAGACCCTGGGTGTGAGTTTTCCTTTTTGTAACAAAACTTCTTAACTGCAGACTCTTAAATTTTACCTAAGTATAGCACAGCAAGGGAGTAACTTGCCACAGTGTTTCAGTAAGAATTCAGTAAACATTTTGAATTGATACCCAAGCATCTTGGGTGCATACTTCTCAGTTCCTATGCACATTTCTTTATAAATCTTTATATTAATAGTAAGCGTATGCAGGATGATCACTGTTATTCTTAAAATGAACTTTATTTTTCCTAAATCAGTCATAGTTTTACTGTCAAAAGACAGTATTTCATTGTCTCATGCCTTCCTTTAGAAACTAAAAAATCAGAATATTTTAGCGTGCCAAGTCTAATAATAACAACCAGTGTTTATTGAATTCTTTGTATATGTCAACCATTTCTCATGCATTATTTCTCAATTGAGCCTCCCGTTATTTTTGCGTCAGTTGTTAAGGATTGTTATACTCGTGTGGAATTTTTGTTCTAATTCATGGACAGTGTTTTCTATTAACTTTCTCTCAAACTTCAAGGGCAAATGTATTCTTTATTAGGATGAATAAAAGAATGACTATGAATAGTTACTGTGATATAATAATAATGAATTCTTGTAACCCAATGAGATAGATTTGAAATCATGATTCACTAGAACATCATCCAAATGCTAAATGTGTAAAGGTTGTTTATACTTACTTGTCACCGTGTGCCAGACTATTCTACAGAAAACATTTAAAATCCATTTAAATAAGAACTTTAAGATTCAGAATAAACAGAGTTTCAAAATGTACTAGGGTTACCACCCCCTTTTCCAGTGGATCATCCTGACCTGGGGATGGAACCTGAGTCTCCTGCATTGCAGGCAGATTCTTTACCATCTGAGCCACCAAGCAAGGAAGCCCCCAGGGTTAACACAGTGGAGAATGTAGTACTTGGTAGAGATGAACAGACTGAAATGCTTGTTAACTGCCTCTTCACTAAGGAAGCTCAAAAATGCACATGCTGTTTGGATGCTTTTGAGCATAGTAAATCTATTTCTATGGTTGAAACGTAATGTAACAAGAAAGACAAGATGCTCTGCTCTGAACTGAAGAAAACGTGGGTGTGAGGCTGAGTTTTGATGATCCATTTAACCTGGAATTTAGCCTAGACATGACTCACTAAAACTTAGATTGAAAAGAAACAAAACAAACTTCATCCTCCACAGATTTGTGTTAAGTTTTGCTTTAAAAACAGATGGGAAAGTAGAAAAGCTGGCTGGAAATTGATTGAATTTGAAAAATCAGATGTGGAAAAATCAAGTAATTCAACCAGTCCAATAGATAGTTTGAGGGTTTCAGGACTATTCTTCACAACATAACCTCAAGAATGTTTTGTCCTATGTTTAAGCAGGAGCCATAGGTGATTATTATGATTATTTCTTTAACTTTTTCCCTTGAAAAAGTTTCATTTCTTATTCTAAAAGTTGCCAGAAACAAAGCATACATTTTGCCATCTCTTAACTTCATGCTTTGAATTCTAGTTGAAAAATTTTCTTCTTAATGTGCATGCCTTACAACATTTCTAGACAGTTATCATGTCTGTCAAGCTAATCACTGCTTAGCCAAACTACTCTGAGAGGGATTTATAAATGAAACTTATTTGGGTAATTTTTGTCTTTACTGAATTCTTTTAAAGGATCATTTCTAAATTTTGTATTCTGTGACTGTCTATCTCTTTTCAAACCCAGTGTTCTGAGCATCTTCCAATTTAATTTGAGAGAAACTTGTGAATTTTAGGATAAGAGAATGTCAGAATAAAGCCGAAAGATATAATTTGAAAAACATCCAACCACTTTAAAAGGTAAAGAATGATAGTAGCACTGAAACAGATGTATTACCATGCGTGATATGGATTGTCAGTGGGAGTTTGCTGTATGACTCAGGGCTCAAATCTGGCACTCTGTGATGACCTGGAGGGTGGGATGGGGAAGGCGGCAAGGAGGTTCAATAGGGAGAGGACATATGTGTCCCTGTGCCTGATTCGTGCTGATGTACGGCAGAAACCAACACCATACTGTAAAGAAATTAGCCTCCAACTAAAAATGAATAAAATGAAAAGTAAAGGATGTGTGTTGATGGTAACTCAAAATCGGGGAGTATTTAGGATGCCAGATTAAAACCGATTCATCTGTTTTTCCTCAACAATATGGAATAATGCCCATTGCTAGACAAGGCTATACAATTCTCATGTTGAGTTTGTCAAGAGTGGAAAAGCAACATGATGACCCCTTGAAAGGATACATCTCCATACAGGGTCCATAGGTTAGGATATGGCTTCTCCACTATCACTGATGGCCCTGACAAGGAAGAAGAGGTGGTTGAAGAAAGAGTTAAAGAAGTGGCCTCCAAAGTAGAAATGAGATACTAACAGAGATGTTAGTATCTGACACCCTAGAGAAGCTAATAGAATTCACATATGTTTATTTATCTACATTTAGAAGGAAGTCACATCTGACCAGGAAGGAAAAGTGAAAGAAAAGTGGAAGTTCTCTACCAAGAGGCTGACAATGATGTGTGCACACTCCGATGTGTGCTGTTGGTATATTGAGATATATCACAATACCCTTCTTCCCAGGTAATATTAGATAAGACTGTATTGTCAACTAAATGAATCCTTACAAATTAATGGAATGCCTGGGAAGTGACTATGTGGACATCACCGACTGAAGAATACACTAATAACATAGAGAATAAATGTGTGAGCGCTCAGTTGCTCCGCTGTGTCTGACTCTCTGTAAGCCCATAGGCTGTAGCCTGCCAGGCCTCTCTCTCCTCGGGATTTTCCAGGCAAGAATACTGAGTAGGTTGCCATTCCCTTCTCTAGGGGATCTTCCACACCCAGGGACTGAACTGTGGTCTCCTGGGTTTCCTGCGTTGGCAGGCAGAGTCTTTACCACTGTGCCACCTGGGAATAACTGAGAAAATGGCACAGTTGACTCTCAATCTCGGTGGAGTTCTTCCTAGGACACATAGTGTAGTAAAGCAATTATGATCCACTCCTAGAGCGTGGAAAATGCCCTGAGAAAGTAGCTTATGAGACTAGAGAGCCTAACAACAGAGAACTTGAGGACAAATTATGTAATGTTCTCAATTATCTGTAATATTTCTTGATGTCTAGTCCAGTACTCTGTGCTTTCACTTAGCACCAGGACTAGTGTTTAGAAACTTTTCTTGAGATTTTCCATTATTAACAGAATGTAGAGCACATCTTAGCTTTCATGATCTAAAAGACTTCAACCAAACACAGAAAACAATAAGATGCAAGCAAACACATCCTTTGGCAGCAAAGACTGACAAAGAGAAAATATTGTTTAATTTTTGGAGAAGTAAGTATTAGAAACTCACAATGTAAGATGTTTGCTATACAGTTGAATGGAAGAACAGATGTCTCTAACAGACTTGAATTTATGGTATTTGCAAAATTATGTTTTAATAGTGAAATATCAAAGTAATAATTTTTGTGAGCCACTTGACTAAAGAAAAGATGTACAGGACATTTGACTTTAAACATTTTATAGATAAATTGTTGTTGTTGTTCAGTCACTAAGTCATGTCCAACTCTTTATGATGCCATGGGCTGCAGCACACTGGGCTTCCTTGTCCTTCACTATCTCCCAGAGCTTGCTCAAACTTTGAATCAGTGATGTCATCCAACCATCTCACGCTCTGTCGTCCCCTTCTCCTCTTGCCCTCAATCCTTCCCAGCATCAGGGTCTTTTCCAGTGTGTTGTCTCTGCATCACGTGGCCAAAGGATTGGAGCTTCAGCATCAGTCCTTCCAATGAATATTCAGGGTTGATTTCCTCTAGGACTAACTGGTTTGATCTCCTTGCTGTCCAAGGGACTCTCAAACACCACAGTCTCTAGCACCACAGTTCGAAAGTATCCATTCTTTGGTGCTCAGCCTTCTTTATAGTTCAATTCTCACACCCATACATGACTACTAGAAAAACCATAGCTCTGACTATATGGACCTTTGTCAGGAAAATGTCTCTGCTTTTTAATACACTGTCTAGGTTTGTCATAGCTTTTCTTCCAAGGAGCAAGCATTCTTTAATTTTGTGATTGCAGTCACTGAAAATTTGGGAGACTGTTAAGCTAAAGAAAATAATGGGTAAATTATATTGGTAAAACTCATATAGTGGCAGCTTGGCTAAGATTTATAAGAATGATTATGTGGCAAGGATACAGAGTTAGCATCACACTTTATAAAACATTATCAGTCCATGTTAATTCATAGTAAAGCAGAGAATTTGAAGCCAGAAGTATGGAAAGTGCTATGCTATAATTCTGAGTTTATAAATACAACTGTGCTAGCTGGCATTAATATAGCACTTCATCTCTACCAGGCTCTGTTCTTACTGATTTGTACATATTCACTCATTTATTCATCAAAGCTCTGCTGAAGGTGATACAGTTATCATGCTATTTTTCAGATGAGTAAACAGGGCATAGAGAAGTTAGTAATCCTCTCAAAGATCACATGTGGTTTAGCCAGATTAATATAGCTAGTCTGGCTCTAAATTCTGCTTCTCTGAGTATGCACCTTTGTGAAGTATCTTTTTTCAACTACAACAACCATTGATATTTTGAAGAGAGAGTGGCTAAAATCTAGAAGCAGAGGACTTTCAAATCATGGCATATAATAATTGTATTTTTGAAAAAAAATTATTGAAAACATTTTTTTTAGTGGGGAAGCTTCATAATCATTTATAAGCATAACCAAATATAATGTGTGTTTATGAGTGTCTGTGTGTACACTTTAATTAGACTTTAAGTGAAAAAATGTTACTGTTGTTGGTTCAATTAAAAATTTGGAGGACTATTAAGCTAAAGAAAGTAATGGTATTAAATAAGAAAAGCTATTGGAAACAACATGAGAAACAGTGGGAAGAAGGGCTTTCTCAGGTGCTCAAGTGGTAAAGAAATCGCCCACCAATGCAGGAGATGCAAGAGACGTGAGTTCAAACCCTGGGTGGGGAATATCTTCTGGATAAGGAAATAGCAATCCATTCCAGTATTTCTTGCCTGGAAAATCCCATGGACAGAAGATCCTTATGGGCTACAGTGCATGCAGTTGCAAAGACTCGACAGGACTGAGCACGCACACACACACACACACACACACACACACACACACACACACACACAATAGGAAGAGGTGTAAAAGGCTTAGTATTAAGAGTAACCACAAGGAATTGGTGAAAATGTGGGAAGAGAGTGTGGATGCAGCTTAAAGAGCAAGAAAAATAATGGGCAATAGTATGAAAGGAGGCTGGGAGGAGTATTGTGAGGAACAGATGAAAAAAGGGTCTATTCCGAGCCTATGGCAGAAGAAGGTCATTTCGAGATGATGGATCTTGGACTAGGTAGGTACCACAGAAATGGAGAAAAGATATATGAAGATCTATCTATCTGTCCATCCATCCATCCATCTATCCATCCAACTACCCAACCATCCATCCATCTATGTATCTATTCATCTACCAAAGAGGAAATGATTATCACAGTGATGAAAGTCAAGGCTATTGAAGGGAATTGAGGGAGGTTTCAGCCTTTTAACTAAACAAGGTTTTAAATGTCTAGTAAATTACAAACTGAAAATAAAAATGGACATGCAAATGTCATTTTATTATTATAATCTGCCGGGGGCCAGCGTGAGGAATCCCGCCTGTGACAAGGTTATGCGGAAGGAAGCCTGACAAAACGCAAGGACATGATCAGGCTTCAGGGGTTCCCCCTGGAATTTCCTGAGCATCCACCCCTCAAGACCAGAGTCTGCCTGCTTTACTGTGTTTTGCTTTCCACCTACTCTTCTGTCATTAACAGGGGGCTGTCCCCCCACCACCTTTTTCTGGAAAAAATTAGAGCTTTTAGATAATAAATCTCCTGGGCATAATACGAGTGTTTCAATCCAAAAACCCCTGTGATGGCTTTCTAGCCTGCCTGCAGGACTCCTACAGCTGCGCATGTGATTGTTTGAGGCCTCCTGACTGCAGGAGGCACAGGAAGCTTAAAACATCCTAGGAAGGTAGGGGCTTCCGAAGAGTCAAAATCATTAGAATAGGACTGATTAAAGGTTTCATTTGTTGAGCCAATACTTGCTGCCAAATTTTCATATCTTTTATTTGTAGAGATGGTTGGTATATAGAAAAACAGGTAGTAGACCTGGTATTAGCAACATTAGATCTTTGAGTTAAGTACTTTCTTTCTTATAATCCACTGCACGTTTGTTCTACAGGAATGTAACTTTATTTAATACTTTGAGGGTGATGCAGAGTAAAGAAAAAACTCTTCTAGGGAAACGGAGTTTTCTGGTTGATAGACAATTATCCAGGAAGAGAGCCATAAAAATGTTAACAGGCCTCTTGGCCAGAAGATAATGTAAACCACCTGAGACCTTTTGTATACAGGAGGGTATGCAAAAAGAAAGCCTTGTTTGTCTCAGTGAGGGTCAGGACTGCTGCCCCTGCATAACTCTGCATATTCCACTATTTCTTTATGTACAACTTGGGGTATATAAGCTGATTTTGAAAAATAAAGTTTTTGGAGTCTTGCACCGACACTGGGCTTCCTCATGTCGTTCTTTTCTCCCCCTTTTTGGCTGAATTCCCATCTGGAGCGGGGAGGCTCTCCACGTCCACTTACTTGCCCTGGCTGCTAAGATCCACGCGAAAGGGAGCCTAAGGCGGGGCACCCTTCGATATTCAAGTGGACGCCAGTGGCCTAAAGTAGGTGGTGCAAACCTCTTGTTCTCGAGGTTTTATTGGTTTTCCCCGTAAACCAAGTTATTCAGCCTCTTTTTCTCCACCTTTATTTCCTACTATACTATTTCTTCCTAATCTAATCTTATATCTTTAAATAAATAAGTTTTCCTTGCCTATCTGTCTCCCCTTTGAATCACCCTGGATCCACCAGGGCTGGACCCCAGGAATAATCTTTCATTTTCCTTAGTTTCTGATACTTAATTGAGTCATGTGAAAAGTTTAACATTGAGTTTCTCACTGGATAAATTTCTTAATAAACTGTAAATAACCACTTAAAGGGACGCATGATTTTATTTTTTATAAAATGAAGAGTTCTTTCCGATCCTGAATACATTTCCCCTTTGTGAGTTTTCAAGAGCTGTTAAGTGCTCTTTTTGAATATATGAAAGTCTGTCCCATCCAGACACATCTCAAGAGAAAGCTCTGACACAATACAATCTTCTCAGTTTTCTCTCCCTAAGAATATGGAGAGAAGGCTTTTCCTTTGACCTTCCGAGATGCTGGTCTTAATCACTACCTCCACAATGGTGCACCAAAGTAAAGGAAGAGAGCTTTCTGTTTAGACTGGGGAGAGAGTACGCTGTGACCGTAGATTTGCCTGTCATGGAATACTAATGAGTGGATCTAGAGCTCTAGAACCTTGGGATTGCAGGTGGGACTGGGGAAGTGTTCCTAATGGTTATGATGTTCTGTCTCTCGTCAATGTTCCCATGGAAACATTCTGGAAGATTGGGAAAACGTCGCTTAAGAAAACCCTCACATTATGCTAAATCTCTGAAGAGACTTGAAGACTTGAGAGTCAACAGAAAAAACTTCTGTAGAAAAATTGAATTTGTACATAAAGAATTCAGGAAATCACAGTGATAAGGAGTTTTATGAGCTTTGCAATGTTGGAGGGAAGTAAAAATGAGACTCTGCAAGTAGCAGGTATTTAATTAATTTGCAGTTTAAAATGACAGGGGTTCTCTGAATTTGGTGAGCACTGGGTACTTTCACTGAGAAACTTTCTCAAACTTCTTTCTATACTCCACATGAACTTAAAAGCAACTTTTGAAGGTTGTTTTGGAAATACAGGTGATATTGACATGTTCTATAAAAACAGAGGATGTATGATCCATTAGCTCAATTCTGTCAGATTCTTTTGAGTTGATGTGTTAATACAAAAGACGTTAGAATTAATGGCTACTTCCCACATCTGACAGATCTGGGTGTTATGAGCCCTTGAACACACTCTGTGTCTCTAATGGGATAATACGGGGCTAGAACATAAGGAGTGAAAGACATGAGGGTCATTATTATATTCTCTGAATCTTTGCAATATAATAACAGGTCACTAATTGGGACAAAAATTTCTCAGGTACTGGAAATTTTGAAGTGCCCACTATTCTTTTTATTTTTATTTTTTGCCTTATGTCTAGAGATTTTCATGTTAAAGTTATATTAAGGGAACAGCAAGGTGAAAGTGGAAAAAGTGAAACATAGTTTTGGTTCATTCCACAATTGTGACTTACCTACATTTTAAGTATTTTTTTTTTGTTCCCCTCCCACTTAGACCTCTCATTAGTGATTCATGAATGAAGTCCTTTGTAGGTATAATACACTTTTTCATATCTGGGTTAGACAATTAGATATACTTTATCAAGTTCAAGTAGAAGACATCCATTTGGACAAGGAAAGATAGACATATCTTCAGCCATTACAAATTCACTATAGTTATCCTTTGCTCTTGGCACTCAAACATCATCAAACAAGAATGGAGCACTTACTATACTTGAATGTCCATGGAATTTCCAGGTGGACAGCACACATTAGAGATGACAAGTAGATGAAAATGTCTTAGTCACACCACTATCCTGTCCCAGGAAAATGGCAGTCAGTCTTAATAAGATCTCAACTTTTTTTTTCCTATTGAGATTCAGAAACCTTAACACAGACACTACCAATAATTGAGACTTGACATATGATTAAAATACAGCTGCCACAGCTCATTTCCAGTGGGAATGTTATAGCCCTAAACTTGCATAAGGAAGAGAAAGGGCCATGAATACACACAAACATTCGCTGGAGGACTTGTGACACAGCAGGCTCAGGGCTGGCCTTTGTGCTAGAATTATGTGCTAGAATGCCAACACACACATTGCTCTGATCTGACTGCTTCTCCCTTTTCAGTTCCTGTTAAATCTGCATTGACGAAGAGGAAAGGTTGATGAAGAAACCTGATTTGGAGCCATACAAAAAGGTCTTTGGAAGGAAGAGTTCCCAGTTGGGAATCATCAGAGGTTTTGTTTGGATTAGATGAATTTCTTTATATTTTCTAGAATTTTTACTTATTTCTTTCAAATTTATTTTATTGAATTGCAGTTGATTTATTATGCTGTGCTAATTTCTCCTATACAGCAAAGTGATCCAGTTACACATACTGCAAGCCCCCTACACCCAAGTGAGTTCCATTCCAAGAGTATATTTGTTAAACCCAGTTTTGTTTGTTGAGTCGAACAAATTAGTCTAGGTACTCAACTAACCTAACTGGCTATATAGTGCTGTACTGTAATAGGTTTATAATACTTTCACACAAATAAAACATAAAAAGCACAAAAAATAAAGAAAACTTTTTTTTTAATCTTATAACTCAGTGCCTTGAAAAGTACAATAGTTCTTTTAAGAAAATGACAACAGAAGTAATTTGGAAACACCAGCTTGTAAAATCAAAGAACAATAAAATAATGAATTTCTCAGTGCTAGGGTTAGTGCTTACCCAAGATCATGGGTAAAATATCCCACAGCTCTCATTACCAAGACTCCATAGCCAAAGCAAAGTAAGGAAGTAACCCCTTTTTCCTTGTTTTTGTTACCACTCAGATTTTAAGTTCCCTGTGACTAGATCTCCTTTCCTTCAGATTATCTTTGATTATGTCTTTAGCCTAGTGTTACTTGTACACAAATACTTTGTATAAATGTTTCAGCTGAGGACACAGTATAATTTCTGCAAGACACCAAAATCTCCTATGGATGAGCTAGAATTGAGTAAAAAATTTAAATGATGTATTGGTTATCTATTATCACATTATAAATAACCCTCAAATGCAGTGGCTTAAATAACAAAATTCATTATGTCAAAGTTTCTAGGGGTCAAAAATTGGGTGCTTGCTCTTCAGGGTTTCTCACAGGTGTTGCCTTCATGGAGTCAACTTAAGGCTTAGTTGGGGAAATATCTGCTTCCACATATAATACATATTCCATATAATATATATAGCTTTTGGATTTTGGTATTTTCAAACATAGTCGCTAAAGTAATATGAAATTTTATGTCATCTAATTTTATCTTTTAATCACTTCTAATCAGTTCTCCCTTTCTCTGCTTATTCAATCTTTAGAAAAGAAAGACTTCTTGGGTCACAGTGTTTATTGACAGGCCTCAGGTCATCACTGGCTACTGGCCAGTTCCTTGCCATGTTGGCCTCTTCATAAGGTGCTTAAAACATGGCAGCTGGCTCTCTTTAGAGCAAGGCAACAAGACAGAAGTCAAAGACTTCTTAAAAATCTAACCTCAGCAATGTCTCCTATTGCTTTTCATGTATCCTATATATTAGTAGGTGCTTCCCAGGTGGTGCAGTGCTAAAGAATTCACCTAGAATTGCGAGAAATGAAAAAGATGCTAGTTCTATCCTTGGCAGGAAGATCACTTGGAGTAATAAATGGCAGCCCTCTCCAGTATTCTTGCCTGGGAAATCCCATGGACAAAGGACAGGTCCATGGGGTTGCAAAGAATTGGACATGACTTTTTAGTCTAATAGGTTATTTTTCTACAGTATCAGAAAACCAATGGTCCTCTAATTAATTTGCTTATTAAAGCTAATGGAAGCCTTGAAAAGTAGATTAATTTACCAATTAATTTTGGATATATAGAAGACATTTTTGCCCAATATAATCAGGAGGAAAAACATTCTGTAATTAAAAAAAATAATGTTAAATGGGGTTTCATTTGTAGAAAAACTAATCATATATATTAATTCTAGAATTTTTATTCAAAATTAAATATATATATTTTAAGAATTTGGGGTATTTTAAAACATATCACTAGAGTTACATGAAATTTTATATGTCATCTAACTGTAACTTATAAAGGCTTCTAATCAGTTTTCCCTTTTCCTGTTTCTTCAATCTCTAGAAAAGATATTTTCTGCTTTTTCTTAATTTCTCAACTGGAATAAAATCTCTCAAAGATAAATATTCTTTGTACCTCTGCATAAGAAGCTGAGTAACAATAGTAATTCTCAAAGAACTGACAATAATGAACAAAAATTTGACAGTTAAAAATCCTATATTTTGGAAGTGGAGTATCATTAGAGAAATCAGTATAATACAATATGACAGGAGTATTTACACTACCTTACAAACAAAATCTGTTCTGTCAGCCATTTTTTAGTGTGATGTTTAAAACATATCTGCAGTGTTGTTCAAGAATCTTTGCTAGATTTCCTATAGTGGATATCTTAAGAATTCTCAAAACTTCGAGACTTTTAAAAATGTTATTGCATATGCTGTTTTATATTATAGTCAATGTTCTGTTCAATAAGTATAAGCAACTTCATCCTGAGATATATTTGATGAGCAATTCTCCATTGTTCCATTTAGTCCACATTCATGGTCAAGCATATTTGGGCTATATTATTTTGCATTTAGCATAGATATCAGCTTCATCTACATAAAGTGAGAAATTGTCATTATTTTTCTAGATGTCAGTCAGCTTTTATTTTCTCCATTATTTCATCACCAATTCTCAAGTTAGTAGAAGCTATATACAGAAATGAATTCCTCCAGACCGCTTTAATTATCTGTTAAAATTTACTCTTTTTATGTTTCCAATCCTAGATTTTACCCCTCTAGTATTCTCTTCAATGCTAATGATTTTCCTGTCGTCTTCAACTTCCTAGTTATTAATTTGAAACTGTTTTCTACTAGAGTAAGTTAAGGGCTTGAGTCTATTTAAATCTAGATATACCTTTCATATATAATTGGATTTAACTTTGTAAAAACAAAATATAATTATCATTTTTTCTCTAGTGTTCTGTGTTTTGAAGGCTTAGTTCATGTGATCACCATAAATCTGGGAATTAGGTTGCTAAATTTGTTTTTTTATTTTGATATAAAACAATATTAACCCAAAAACTATTCAAAAGACTAACTCAAAGTTGAACCCATTCTTCAAGATTTTTATCAATGTTTATTTTGGGACCAAGCAGCAGTCCTGGTGAAATGGAGCTAGGGAAAGAGGAATCTCCTGTTTTACTCATTATTTTTAAAAGTCCAAGATCTTTAATACTTTGATAAAACAAGATTTAAAAAATTGAAAATATACTTTGCATTTAAATAAGTAAACTTTGTCATGAAAACTCAGATTGTACAGTTTCTAACATCTGACATTGTCATGATATGTATTTTCATACCTATAATAAAGTCTTCTGTGCATAAAACATGTCCAATAACAAGAGGAGAGAAGCATACCTGAGCTTCCCAGGTAGCACTAGTGGTAAAGAACCACGGACCAAAGCAGGAGATGTTACAGACATGGATTTGATCCCTGGGCTGGGAAGATCTCCTGGAGGGGGCATGGCAACCCACTCCACTACTCTTGCCTGGAGAATCCCAGGGACAGAGGAGCCTGGCGGGCTGCAGCCCATAGGGTCACAAAGAGTCTGACCGACTGAAGCGCCTTGGCATGCACGCAGGCGGGAGCATGCCTAACAATGTTCATGTAAATTACTGTCTCTCAGGATTCAGAAGCTTATATGGTCATTGAGGAGTTTCTGCAAAGCCCCAGGGGGAACAAGCCGATCATTACTAGCTGGATACTGAGGAGTGGGGACGCCTACTCAGGTTGAGTTGTTCTCAACACTGCCAGCAGCCCCAGTTCCCATGACCAGAAGAAAGTCACTACTGTTTCAGAAATACTTTCGTGTGCTTTTATGTAACTTCATAAATTTCCAAATGTGTTGTGCTCAACCAAAAAGAATATATTTCTAATTTACAATGGCTGTTCTGTGAGATGGTGGCCAGTTTTTTGTGCAATAAAATGGTACATCAAGATTTGCAGGCAGTTCTCATCCTAAACACAGTGCATTGGGACAAGCATAAATGATCCCATTAAAGATTCATTCTGCAGCCCTCACTAGCGTTTTATACAGCTACATGGAATTACTTTTAATACAGATTTAGAATCTATTTTTTCTTTCCTTTCATTTTCCAGCTTAAATATTTGTGGTTTGTTTGGTTTGGCACCTGTTTCTGTGTTAACCTTTTAAGATGGAACACCTCCCATTGAGGATCTTTCTCAGCTATTTCTCCTGACTCTCATGAAAAATAATGCTTGTGAACAGTTCCTTAAAAGTAAATGCAGCTCATCTCCCCTGTTTACGACCTTCTCAGATACTGAGACCTAATACTGGGCTAATCTGAACTGCCCACTCTGAAGCCATCCCTGGGACAACAAAACTCACTTAGTGCAAAGCCATATGTTAAATAAAAAGAGAAAAAGAATTAGAAATCAATTGTATTAGTAAAGTTTTTATTTTTTTTGTCAGAAATAAGGGACTGTCTTCAATATAGTTTGTCTAGTACTTGAAGTGCTGGTGAATATACCAGAAAACTAGATTTGTGTTGGTCGTACCCCACTGTAGCATACTCATTTCAGGGCTAACAGAATTGCCTGAACATTTCCAGTGCAGTAAATTTTAGGGTCTTTCAAAGATTCTAATTTTTTTTTTGTAAACATGATTTCACTTAGTGTAAAATATTTATTAGTTTCTCCCTTGATTTTAAGATTCTATTGACCATTTTTGGGTCACAGATCCCTATTTGATTAATTCATTCACTCAACCAGGGGACATGGGTTAAGTCCCTGGGCTGGGAAGATCCCTTGGAGAAGGAAATAGCAACCTACTCCAGTATCCCTGCTCGTAAATCCCATGGACAGAGGAGCCTGGAGACTGTGGTCCATAGGGTGGCAAAGAGGTGGACACGACTGAAGTGACCGAGCATCCGCACAGGCGTGCACACACACACACACACACACACACACAATTAAAGCAAGTAATCCTCTTTGAATGCTTTTTTGTCTTCTGGCTGTATTCCTTTTTTCCCTGAGACATAATCAGTTTATTTCCAATTCACTTTCATTCTTTGGTTTACAGCCTTCTGGCTTCTGTACCACTGACATTGCTGTTGGTCAAATAGCCAAATAACTTCCTAGTTTTGACACTAATGGGGACTTTTAAAATCTTTTTTTTTTTTGACTTAAATTTTTTTTCTATCTTCAACATTGCACTTTCCTGTGAGAAGAAAGAAGTAAATAAAATACTTTCTAGGTCATTTCAACGCTTCTTGATTTCCTTTATGTCTTCTGATGGTCTTGACACCATGTTTCTTGGCATCTCATCGTTGTCTGTTGCCTCAGGTATTTCCTGCCTGAATGCATACAAGCTGATGGACTCTTATATCTGTATCCCTAACCAAGAGTTCTCTGAGTCCTCAACTTTTAACTCCAGCATTTACTGTTTATTTTCTCTTGGCTGTCTCACAGATATCTCAAAATCAAAGTTTCCAAATTAAACCCATCTTCTCTGAAAAACATTCTCCTCTGTATTCTGTCTCTCAGTCAGAGGCATCTCTGAAAACTCAGCATCTAACGCAAACACCTGGAAGTCGTTTTATGCTTCTTGTTCCTCATTCACTACATCTCACTGGCGAGCAAGCCTTGTTGACTCAAGCTCTTCCATGTCTTTCTATTTTCCCTCTTACACTCATCTCAGAAATATTTAAGAAGCAGAGTGGATTGGATTGCATAAGGGAATGAAAGATAAAAAATATTTCCAAAATATTTTCCAAATACGTATACAATAGGCATGGATGTTGCAGTCTTGAAACAGACTATCTGTTCTGGGAAATGTCAGCTTTTACTCTTAAGGTGGTCAACTGATTGGGTGTGGTCCACCTACATTATCAAGTGTAATCTCATTCATGTAGCATCAACTGACTGTAGATATTAATAACATTAGAAAAATACCTTCACAGCAACACACAGATTAGTGTTTGATGGAGTAGGTGGGTACTATAGCTTAGTCAAGTTGACACATAAAATGAATCATTCCAAGTGAGAATAGGCTACCAGCTTCCAGCACAGGTTTGTACCACCTGAGGTTGTTACATTATCATGCTATCATTTCCAATTAGATTCCCAGGAGTTCTCCTGAGCGGTGTAGAGAGAGAGGAGGGGGTAGGACGACATTTAAAGTACAGTTTCTAGAAACAGTCTGCGATCATTTGCTTTCCTTGTCCTTATAAAGGACAAAGGATCCTGATTAGTGGATCCTTGTGAAATTCCTTGTGCTTGCATGGGTTACTCTCCCTCTAGAGAGTATTTCCAAAGTAGGAGACAAGCAGGGAGCAAGGGAAAATCCTGAATATACTAATTTAACACTTTCATAAGAGGCTTCTCTGCCTATGTCACAGTCTGTGACCATCTACTACTCCACCCCCGTGTGAGGCTAGGCTGGTACAGCACAGTTATCTTCCCTCAAGACCTGGCAAAGCTCACAGCAGCAACCCAGTGGCCTTCCAGAAGGGCAGTGAATTCCCAAACGTTGCAACTGATAATGGTAATAACATGGTCTTTAAAATCTAGAGGTAAATGGATGGTTGGCCATCAGCATGCTACAAGGAAAGAAAGAACAAATTGAAAACAATGGTCCGATAAAAGGAATGCACAGCTTAAAGGATGTGGTGATGATTACATTCAGCCCATGATTTTTTTGTCAATTTGTTTGACTTTCCTTTTTTCCCCTGGCAGGTGAATTGTCTGCCTTTTTTTTTTTTTCCCTTTAAAGCTGTTAAGGCTTGAGAAAGAAAACAACATGGGCATTTTAATTAACTTAGATGCAGTGTTTGCAGGAAAGGTAGTCACTCTGAAATAACGTGGTCTCCTCTGCATTGGCAGCACAGTTTCAAAGGGTCTGCTGGAAGAATAAGAGAGGCTTAAGTTTAAACTAAAAGTAACACGACAGTTACAAGCTCTGCATTCATGCTGTGTTCAAAAGCTTCCTCTATTTCAATTTCCCTTCCTTTTAGAATAAGTAGGGAGGAAGAGAATAAATAATATCTTGCAGAAGGTTTCCTCCTGCGGGATTCCATCTTTCTGCAGTGAGCTACTGCACATTTCCTAGTCAAAGGACATAAACGCAGACCTCCAGGGGAATTTTAAAGAAAAAGATCACCAGAAAGGTGACACTTCTAGAAATAGTACCATGGTGTTCGCTCATTAGCCTTGGCTGGTGCTGAGCTGTTTCTCTGGAAGAATCCTTCTTAAAATCCTGCACTTCTAAACTTGGTATCATAAAAAACAGTGGAAAGTCTGCACTCAAAAACGATGTAAATTCTGTTACTATCTGATTGGCAGTAGGAGTAAAGAATCCAGAAAGCACAGAACCGAATTTGTTTTACTTAGCCAGCATTTTCAATTCTTCTCTCCTATTCATTTCTACAGATTTGTGTGGTAGGGCCTCTCAGATGGTTCCCAGAGATCCTGCCCTCTGGAACAAACTCCTCTAGGTGATTCCCTAGCTGCATATTTTGATTCTTTACCCTCTGAAAAGGAGGCTGTGAAGTGACAGTGGTCACTTCCAAGGTTAGGTTACAGAAGGGCTGCAGTTCCCTCCCTAAGCACGCCCTATCCTGCTTTTAGTGGCTCACTCTGAGGGATGCTACCTTCTGAGCAGATGCTACTGCTCTGATAAACAGTACATGCATGCGTGGGAAGTTGCTTCTGGCTGTTTCCGACCCCATGGACTACTGTAGCCCCTTAGGCTCCTCTGTCCATGGAATTCTGCAGCAAGAGTACTGGAGTGGGTAGCTATGCCCTTCTCCAGGGGATCTTCCCAACCTAGGGACTGAGCTCATGTCTTTTATGTCTCCTGCATTGGCAGGGGGGTTCTTAACCACTAGTGCTATCTGGGAAGCCTAAGCAGTATAGAGGTTCTTAAAAAAAAAAAAAAATTACCATACGATCCAGCAATTCTAACTTCTGGGTATATATCCAAAAGAAATGAAAAGGGGATCTTGAAGAGATTTGCATTCTCATGTTCACTGTAGCATTTCTCATTATAGTCATGATAGAGAAACAACATAAGTTTCTATTAATGGATAAATGGATAAAGATGCAGTATATATGCATAAACAATGTAATAATACTCATCCATGGGAAAGAAGGGAATCTTGTCATTTCGTATATCATGGAGGAAATTTGAGGACATTATGGTAATTGAAATAAGCTGATCACAAATAAACACTCAATAATTCCACTTATATGAGGCATACAAAGTAGTCAAACTCTTAGAAACAGAAAGAATTGCAATTCCCAGGGTCAGGGAGGAGGGGGGAAGGAGAGTTAATGTTCATTGGACGTAGAGATTCAATTTTGTAAGATGAAAAATTCCTAGAGGTTTATTGCACAGAAATGTACATATAATTAAGCCTACTAAGACCACACTTAAAAATGGCTTAGATGGTGAATTTTATATATATATTTTCACCACAATTAAAACGAAACCTGCAAACCTACCCAGAAAACCTATCTAATCTGCTATACTGGTTCAGATACATCAGTCTCTCTCTTTCTCTGTGCCTTCTCATTGTAGTAATGAGAATGTTTTTCTTGGTACTTAAACTTTATTAGCAGAGGCACCAAGTTATCTGTTGGATAATGGCTGGTTTTAGAGTCAAAAGACATGAGTTTGATTACTGGATCCTCCAGAATTCTTTTATGTTCTCTAAGACAAGTCACTTAGACTCTCTTCTACAAAACAGAAATAATACTTAGGGTACAGGGTTATTGTGAGGTCTAAATGAAATGAGGAAAACACAGTCCTTCATTTTTAAATTGTCTGGTATCATAATTATGTGAATTACTCTTCCTAAAACTTTGTAAAAGAAATTTTAAACCTGCTAAAGTGAGTCCCTTGGACTGCAAGGAGATCCAACCAATCCATTCTGAAGGAGATCAGCCCTGGGATTTCTTTGGAAGGAATGATGCTAAAGCTGAAACTCCAGTACTTTGGCCACCTCATGCGAAGAGTTGACTCATTGGAAAAGATCCTGATGCTGGGAGGGATTGGGTGCAGGAGGAGAAGGGGACGACAGAGGATGAGATGGCTGGATGGCATCATGGACTCGATGGACATGAGTCTGAGTGAACTCCAGGAATTGGTGATGGACAGGGAGGCCTGGCGTGCTGCGGTTCATGGGGTCGCAAAGAGTCGGACACCACTGAGCTACTGAAATGAACTGAACTGAACTGAACTGAAAGTACCTTAAGCTTACTTTCCAAAAATTTTGGATTCAACATCTATAAGCAGGGGTTCTGCTGCTCTAGATGATGCTACTATTTGAATCTGAAAATTAAATACACAATTTTTTAAACACTGAGACATTTTTAACCTTATAGAACACAATTTTATAAAATTAATCATTAAAAAGTACTTAAAAACAGTTCAAATACATAGGTACAGTGTGTGTGTGTGTGTGTGTGTGTGTGTGTGTGTGTGTGTGTGTGTGTGTGTGTGTATTTAACTGGGTAAAATGATGGAAAATTCAGTGAGATGTACTTGTGCTGCTTTGGGTCATTGGTTCTCATTTGGTCCATGGGTCGGGAAGATCCCTTGGAGAAAGGAATGGCAACCCACTCCAGTATTCTTGCCTGGAGAATTCCGTGGACAGAGGAGTCTGGTGGGCTACAATCCATGGGATCCCAAAGAGTCCGACACAACTGAGCAACTAACATTTTCACTTTTCACTTTCGCCAACCCCTTGGTCCGAGATACTGGGCACTCCCAGGTGGCGCCAGTGGTAGCGAACCCTCCTGCCAAAGCAGGAGACATAAGAGACGTGGGTTCAGTCCCTGGGTTGGGAAGATCCCCTGGAGAAGGAAATGGCAACCCACTCCAGTATTCTTGCCTGGAGAATCCCATGGACAGAGGAGCCTGGCGGGTTGTGGTCCATAGGGTCCAAAGAGTGGGACACAACGGAAGCGACTTAGCATGCAGGGAGGCAATGTTGATTGTCACAACCAGAGGGGTGAGTTCTGCTGACATCTAGTGGCAGAGGCCAGAGGTGATTCTACAGTGCGCAGGACAACCACGCACAATAAATTATCCAGTCCAAAATATCAACGTGCCGCTCTTGAGAACCCTGCTTTAGATGGCACTGTGTAACATGCACTCTTTTAGACTACGTTGCTTAGAACCATAACCACTAAGAGTTTATAGAAACCACTACAGAGCCCTGCCCGAGGCTCTTTTCCCTCCTTCTCCGCCTAACTTAAGGGCCTTATCTCCTGTATCCCTAAAGACTTCTCCATCCTTTTATGTCATCAGTCAAAATTTATGTTGGGACCACTGTGGAAACTCAGAAGACATGACATACTGCAAAGACATTAATATGCTACTGACACCAGCTGTAAATCTTCATCTCATCTGCTGCTGACAGTGCTATCTCGAAGATTTCAAAAAGCCTGAAAGAAGACTCCTGAGTTAAAAAAAAATAAAAAACACAACTGTCTTAGGATCAACCTAGGTGATATAGAGGAAGTGTTGTCCTCCAGGGAAAGGCATTTTGAGAGCTTATCTATTGCTGATTTCACCTCCAGCTCAAGTTTCTGCTGGCTTCCTCCCTTAAAGATTTCCTTCACTACTTTTTTTTTCCTTTTTAACACTCAAGCTTTACTACCATATAGGATCTACTTGTTCTAGTATAAAGGTCAGTCTAAAGTTACAACAATATTGTGCATGATAGCTTACTTTCCTGGTGCTTTTTAGACTGATGATCTTCTCAAGTTCCATTGACAGAGGATATTGAGAGATTTTTAACTGATGATAATTAAGGGATGTCTGGAACCTTGAGGGTGGCAGTCCAGTGATCTGCAGCTTTCTGAGCTTCTGTCTTGCTCTGAGCTTCAGTCTTTAACTGCATAACCAAATCCCCAAATGAACATGATTCAAAGGATGTTACAATTTGACACTGGGTTACAGGAGAGGATGCTGGATGAAGACAGAGTATGTTAAAATTGTGTTTCCCTCATGCAAACTGCCTTTGTACTGGGGAGCATAGCGGATAAAAGGTATTTTAACCACACTCTTTGCAGTTTGATTCTAAGCAGAAAAAAAGTGTGTTGCAAAGGATGTTTGAGTACTTGGGAATACTATAATAGCTTTTTTTAACTTTAGGAAATTAAATGGATTATCACATGCCTGATTGAGTCAACAATAAACAAGAGTTCTCATTGCCATATGGAAAGTCTAAGTCTATGACTCAGTTGCCAAATTCCTCCCATACAGAACATTCTAGAGGAGAATAGCCAGTGATTATTTTCATGATTATGCTCTTTTGATGAGGTTGCCACTTGAAGAATTTTTGCAACCACTTGACCAGTTTTATGGTAGCTATCTAAATGTCAAAGAGATCTGAACAGGAGGAATTAGTAGTTTTTAAAAAGAATACTTTAATCAATAAAATAAGAAAGAGAGATTTCAGCAACTGTATCTACTTCTGAAATTTACATGTAAAGGGTGTACTGTGTAATCAGAATTCCAACAAGGAGTCAACATCGTTCTCTCAGTGGAAAAATGACTTTTTAAAATTTGTTTGCTGAAGCTGAACAGCCTTGAAAGAAGATGAAAAGGTAGCCAATAAATTCAGTATCTTACTGAGAGACTCAGCAAATACTGAATATCACTATCCTAACAAATCTTAATGAAAAGCTAAATCTACTTGTGAACAGAGGGAATTGATTGGGAATAAATTTACTTCATAAAGACTCAAATCAAGTGGTCAGACAGTTCTGTTTTGTCAAGTTTGGAAAAGCTTTCTCATTAAGAAGGAAGAGAATTCTGTTGTACTTTATCTGCACTGTTACACGAGGGTCCTGAAAAGATTTTGCTACCAGCCGCGTGACCTAATGTGGGCAGCTAGAGAAAAGGCAGAAGTAATTGAAACTTGGAGCTAAACACATCTCACCTTTCACACAAAAGCTGGTGTATAAGTGAAAATGGTCCCAGGAGTTGTTCCCTGCTACATTGCCCCTAAAGAATTAATTATAGTGCCTGGCTTAAGAATGTCTTTGGGAAGGGAAAGTGCATCCTTTTGGACCTGTGTGGTCTCAGAAGCATATTAGTGCTGAAATGGCACGAGGGAAGCTTTGTGCTGCTGCATTTTAGAAAGAAATGTGTGCACTGGACCATAAAACACTTCTAAACAAATAATCTCGTGTCTTCAATAGGCTGAAGAGTAAATTGTTGATCCTAAGGTTGCTGCTAAGTCACCTGAAGTTCATAAACTTGTGGATTAAGACTCCTAATAATTTAGCAGGCACTAGATGTGGAATTTCCAAGGGATTAGGCTAGCAAACTGTATACCAATCTCCCACCCTACTGGTGAGTGAGTTGAGAAATAAGAGGTAAATAAGGATAAAGCAACACATCCATCACAGCCAAATTTGAGGGTCGGACTCAGAATCTGTTAATAAAGTGGGCTCTATAATACCAAACCCCAGAATTAGGCAAGGACTCCCCTGGTGGCTCAGATGGTAAAGAATCTGCCTGCAGTGCAGGAGACCTGGGTTCTGTCCCTGGGAGTGGAAGATCCCCGGGAGTAGGAAATGACAACCCATTCCAGTATTCTTGCCTGGAGAATTCCATGGGCCTGGCAGGCTACAGTCTACAGGTTCACAAAGAGTCAGACATGACTGAGTGACTAACACTTTCAGTTTCCCACCCCACATTCCTAGATAACTGGACCAATGGTTTGGACATGGAGATGAGCTTGCTCTCAAAAGGATGAACAATAAAGCTGTACTGAGTAAACTAAGTGGTCATTCTTTCAAAAATTACCAATCAAATAAGTCAGGCCACTTCTGCAGGAGTAGAATGAATCAGTGAGAGAAGGCCAGAATGCATTTGGAGAAACACAGGTGACTCAGTGGTAAAGAACCTGCCTGCCAATGCAGGAGATGTTGGTTAGATCCCTTGGTCTGGAAGATCCCCTGGAGAAAGAAATGGGTACCCACTCCAGTATTCTTGCCTGGAAAATACCACGGACAGAGGAGCCTGGTGGGCTACAGTCCATATGCTTGCAAAGAGCTGGACATGACTGAGCAACTGCCCCAAACCAAAGTGAATTCCTTTTTACAGTTTGGTTTTCAAGCTATTGTTTATGTGCCAAAACATTCCTGTGTGTTAGTGTGTGTGTGAGTAATTTTTTTCTTAAGAAAAAAAAATTCCTGTGAAATGGCTAATATTCTTAGCTTAAACTCTTATTGGTTTGGAAATTTCACCAAAATTAGAATGGGATTTTTGCCCAGGAATTCACATGAAGGAAGTAAGACTATTTATGGAGTTAAAAAGTAAAATCAGTAAGTGTCAAACCGGAGTAGACAAGTGCGAAATTACATTGCAGATAATTATAACCTGCATTGAATATTTTAATACAATTAAAGAAAGAATATATTCATCAATTAAAGAAGGGATTCCCAAGTGGTGCTAGTGGTAAATAGCCTGCTTGCAAGTGCAGGAGACCTAAGAGCTGCTGGTTTGATCCCTGCATTGGGAAGATACCCTGAAGGAGGGCATGGCAAACCACTCCAGTATTCCTGCCTGGAGAATTCCAAGGACAGAGGAGCCTGGTGGCCTACAGTCCATAGGGTGGCGAAGATTTGGACATGACTGAAGTGAATTAGCCTGCGGGAAAGAAGGAGAGAGAGAATTCTTTAGCTGGGTTCTTTAACACGCTGACCGTGGAAGAGGAAACCTCAGTCAGCGACTCAGAAACTCAAGTGCCGTTGATAAAACCTTTCCTCCAGTCTTATTAATGCTGTGATTTCTCTAACTCTCATTTCTCTGATCCCTTGCTCGTTGGACCAGCGCCAGTGCTGCTCATGTAATTCTTCAGACGGAAATAATGTTCTGCTCATGAAACTGCATGTTTGCTCATTACCTATGAAAATAAGTTTTCCATGGCATCTGATTGTCTCTTTCCTATGTATCATGCGTGTCAGGGAATGTGATGATCATGTGAATGCCAGCATCCTGATCAGTGTGGTAGTTATATTTTCCTGGCAAATTAGTAAATCATGATTCCAGTTTATAGATTAGTTCTGATGAGACTGAAAGAAGTGGCTCCAATCCTGAGAAGCAGACCCACTATTAATATGGTGGCCAAATAACATTTCTGTGCATGCAAAATCTTGGGGAGAATAATGGTAGCAAAGTAGACCACGTGATTAAAGAAAAAGTTCAGACGATGGAAGAATGAAGCTTAAAAGATCACATTATATAATGATTGCAGAAATATAACTGTGTAATTACAAGGATACAATTCCATAAAATTTAGTAAAGCTTCTAAAACATTCACCAAATGTTGCTTCTACAAATGATAAGAACATAAGGAAACATGATCCGGTCATGCAAATTGGATGAACATAAGCACATCAACTAAAAATTTTAAGATGTAGAGATTATTCCCAGCTGTTTCAGAAATGTTGGGAAAGCCCAACAGAAATGGTATCTGTGTATTAATGGATGTATGATGTGCAATGGTTCTTTCTGGTGAGTTTCTTTGTAAAAATAATCTGAGTTGATTACAAAATGCTTCCTACTTTTAGGGTTGGAAACTCATTTATTAACAGAAAAGCAGAGACAACAACAAGACATTATCACTGAGAGGGATATGAGGATCATAGAATATAAAGGGGATGTGAGGAAGAAGAAAAGATTAAGAAAAGAGAAACATGTGGTGGTGCTAGCTTTTTGCTGTATAGTGCGTGCCAGTACACTATACTATGCATGTAAAGTACATGCCAATGTAACAGAGAAAAAACAAAACCTGACTCCATATTGGAACTATTCCTTTAGCTCTAATCTTGTGATCTGTTGTCTCTGCTTAGTCATGCTGGCTCTGCACTTCTATAAAGGAAGGTTGCTTATTGCCTGAAATATATACAATAGCCCATTCTCAAGGCTCTGATCTTTAAATGTATAACACTTTTCCATTCATTTGGAGAGGAGAGCATTTGCCTTGCTGGAGGTTTATAGGAACATTGTGACCAGACCTACGTGAACATCTGCAAGAACAAAAGATTCTGACACCAAGAAGCTTGCAACAACTAGCCACGTTCCCTCCCCTTTTAGTATAAAAGCCTGAATTCAAACCCAAGAAAGATGCTTCTTTGGGACTCTATTCTTCCGTCTTCTCCGTCTGCTGGCTCTCAAAATAAAGTCACTATTTCTTGCCCCAACACTTTGTCTCTCAATTTATTAACCTGTCATGTGGTGAGCAATACAAGCTGGGGCTTGGTAACATCAATAAGATTCATGAATCATACTTTCTATTATAGATGAATAATACTTTCTGATGTTAATCGAATTCTCATTTATGGAAGGTGGGCCCCTCTTGTGGCTCAGTTGGTAAAGAATCCACCTGCAATGTGGGAGACCTGGGTTCAATCCCTGGGTTGGGAAGATCTGCTGGAGAAGGGAAAGGCTACACACTCCAGTATTTTGGCCTGGAGAATTCCATGGACTGTATAGTCCAAGGGGTGGCAAGGAATCAGACATGACTGAGCGACTTTCACTTCACTTCATTTATGGAAGGTACCATAATTGTTTTAAGTTATATATCATCTTCAGGATATTATAGATGTCATTATTTAGCTCCATTTTACAGACAAAGGAATGGAGGCTCAGAGTAATACCATTTGACCAAAATTACATCACTAATAAATGGAGCTATTACCTGAATCCAGGTCTCTAACTCAAGTGTTTAAGTGCTTAACATTACATTTTATTGCCAAAATAGTAATCAAGTATATAGAGAAATATGGCAGTGTGTGTTTTATGGGACATTGTATCAGATTCATTTTTATGCAAGAAAGTTAACTTAGAAGACAGACTGATAACTGGATTTTGAGCAATACTTTGAAAGATGGAAGCTATGCAATTTAGTAGATAAAAGAAAATAGTATTTTCTTTGTTTTGTAAAGTATAGGCAATTTATCAGAGCCTTTTCAAGGAAAAACAAAATTTAGGGAATAAATTGCACCAGATAATTTTGAGTCTTGTATCTGTCCTTGAAAACTATATACAGAAGGTCACCAAGACAATATAGAGGAAGAAACAACAAACAAAAGTTTTTCAGTTCAGTTCAGTCGCTCAGTCGTGTCCGACTCTTTGCGACCCCATGAATCGCAGCACGCCAGGCCTCCCTGTCCATCACCAACTCCCGGAGTTCACTTAGACTCACGTCCATCGAGTCAGTGATGCCATCCAGCCATCTCATCCTCGGTCGTCCCCTTCTCCTCCTGCCCCCAATCCCTCCCAGCATCAGAGTCTTTTCCAATGAGTCAACTCTTCGCATGAGGTGGCCAAAGTACTGGAGTTTCCGCTTTAGCATCATTCCTTCCAAAGAAATCCCAGGGCTGATCTCCTTCAGAATGGACTGGTTGGATCTCCTTGCAGTCCAAGGGACTCTCAAGAGTCTTCTCCAACACCACAGTACAAACGCATCAATTCTCCGGCATTCAGCCTTCTTCACAGTCCAACTCTCACATCCATACATGACCACTGGAAAAACCATAGCCTTAACTAGACGGACCTTAGTCGGCAAAGTAATGTCTCTGCTTTTGAATATGCTATCTAAGTTGGTCCTAACTTTTCTTCCAAGGAGTAAGCATCTTTTAATTTCATGGCTGTAGTCACCATCTGCAGTGATTTTGGGGCCCCCAAAAATAAAGTCTGACACTGTTTCCACTGTTTCCCCATCTATTTCCCATGAAGTGATGGGACTGGATGCCATGATCTTCGTTTTCTGAATGTTGAGCTTTAAACCAACTTTTTCACTCTCCTTTTTCATCAAAATTCTATAGTGCTTCATAGCTTTCAAGGTATTTTAATATATACATTTTCTAAGTAGATTCTGCTGAGTGAGATATCGTGGATATATTATTCTCATTCAATTATGAGACAACTGATGCTCAGAGAGATTAACTGACTTACTTACGATCATGCAACTCATAAAATGTAGACCTAGGGCTACTGTTCAGGTATCAGTTCTCTTGCACAAGTGCTGACTTGCTGAGTCATTAGTTTCCATGAGTCCACAATTCAGTGAAGGAAAAAATGTTGGATTGGATGTGAAATCAGCCAGGCGAGATGATCAGATCAAATCAGATAATTTAAAGTAGAAAATATGGCTAAACAAGAGGACTTGGAGAAAAGTGATTGTCATCTGACCTGGATTCAGATATTGGATTCATCTTATAATTATTATTCCCTTGTTTTCCTATATTTTCTGAAGACAAGGGGCTTGTCCTCAGAATTATTTTGACTTATGGGCCCATTAGAGGCCATCTGTACTGGTATGTTAGGGAAATGACTGCACTTCATTTTTCTAAGAGGCCCTTTAAAATATAGTGGTTAAATTTTGTATAGTCATTAAGACCATTGGCTTATTGAAACCTAAGTACACCATGAAGTGTTTGAGGACAGTTTAAATAGCCTTTCTAAGCCTTCCCTTCCTTATGAGTCATGCAAGTATAAGATATGAACATAGATTTGCTAAGAGAGCTAATCTGCTAGCAGGACTACAAAGCAGAATGTATGTGATGTGCTTAGCCTGATAATCATCAGGAAGCCCTGAACACATGGTTACTATCATTTATTTTACTAGACTACAAATGCTTTTCATAAAAGTAAATGAAGTTTCTAACATGGCACATCCAAGTTTCACTGAGTTCTAGGAACTCTGAGATATGTTTAGAATCCTACTTCACTGAAATATGTTCAATATGTAGATATCACCAAAACACACCAGACTCAACAGTTCCAACATTGAGCTCATTTTCTTTCTCTTGGAACCTGCTATCTGTTCTCACTTCCCTAATTAAATGTATGGCATCGTTGTTCACCTGGTGGTCCAAATCAGGTGGGAGGTGTGTAGCAAAGCATCTTTCATTTCCTTCAGTAACAGTGTCTGGCTATCTGTAGACTCTGCTCCTAAAATGGTGATGGATCCAAACTCTTCTCCACGTTCTCATCATGGTGGGAGCCCTTGTCATTCCTTGCTTAGACTACAGCAATGTTGTCCACCCAATCATATTGCATTCAGTCTTATTGCCTTCCCTTCTGCTCTCACACTGCTTCCAAAGTGAGTTTTCTTTTTTTCTCTATAGAAATTTTATTTTATTGAAGTGCAGTTGATTTATAACGTTGTGTTAATTTCTGGCATACAGCAAAGCGATTCAGTTATACATATATATAATGGTTTGCAATTGCTAATCCCAAACTCTCACTCCATCTCTTCCTTAAACCCTTTCCCACTGGCAACCACAAGTTTATTCTCTATTGTTAAAAGTCTGTTTCCATTTTGTAAGTTTCTTTGTGTCATATTATAGATTCCACATGTAAGTGATATCATATAGTATTTGTCTTTCTCTGTTTGACTTCACTTAGTATGCTAATCTCTAGGCCCGTCCATGTTGCTGTCAGTACAGTTCAGCCTCTCAGTGGTATCTGACTCTGTGTAACCTGATGGACTACAGCACACCAGGCCTCCATGTCCATCACCAACTCTCAGAGCATACTCAAACTCATGTCTATCGAGTCAGTGATGCCATCCAACCATCTCATCCTCTGTTGTCCATCCAACCATCTCATCCTCTGTTGTCCCCTTCTCTTGCCTTCAATCTTTTCCAGCATCAGGACCTTTTCCAAGGAGTCAGTCTTTTGCATTAGGTGGCCAAAGTATTGGAGTTTCAGCTTCAGCGTCAGTCTTTCCAATGAATATTCAGGACCGATTTCCTTTAAGATTGATTGGTTGGATCTCCTTGCAGCCCAAGGGACTCTCAAAAGTCTTCTCCAATACAACAGTTCAAAAGCATCAAACCTTTGGTGCTCAGCTTTCTTTATGGTCCAACTGTTATATCCATACATGACTACTGGAAAAACCATAGCTTTGACTAGACAGACCTTTGTTGGCAAAGTAATGTTTCTGCTTTTTAATATGCTGTCTAGGTTGGTTACAGTTTTTCTTCCAAAGAGCAAGAGTCTTTTATTTCATGACTGCAGCCACCATCTGCAGTGATTTTGGAGCCCAAGAAAATAAAGTCTGTCACTGTTTCCATTGTTTCTCCATCTATTTGCCATGAAATTATGGACCAGATGCCATTATCTTAATTTTTTTAATGTTGACTTTTAAGCCAAATTTTTAACTCCCCTTTTCCCACCTGGCTGTAAACAGTATTATTCCATTCTTTTTCATGGCTGAGTCATATTCTATTGTATATATGTACCACATCTTCTTTATTCATTAAGCTGTCAGTGGGCATGTAGGTTGTTTCCATGTCTTGGGTATTATAAGCAGTGCTGCTGTGAACATGAGATACATGGATATTTTCAAATAATTTACTGTTGTTGTTAACTTGCTAAGTTGTGTCTCACTCTCTGGAAAACCATGAACTGCAGCATGCCAGGCTTCATTGTTCTTCTTGGCTCCTGGAGTTTGATCAAATTCATGTCCATTGAGTTGGTGGTGCTCTCTAACCATCTAATCCTCTTTCAAACCAGTTTTGTCCAAATATATGCCCAGGAGTGAGATTGCTGGATCATATGGCAAGTCAAAATGATTTTTCTAAAATAAAATTTTGATAATGTCATTCTTTTCCCCATTCTCAAACCATAGTTTGGTCCCAGGTAAATAGCAGGGAGGAAACACCACTCCACCCATCAACAGAAAATTGGATTAAAGATTTACTGAGCATGGCCCTGCCCATCAGAACAAGACCCAGTTACCCCCTCAGTCAGTCTCTCCCATCAGGAAGCTTCCAAAGCCTTTTATCCTTCTCCTTCAGAGGGCAGACAGACTGAAAACCACAATCACAGAAGACTAACCAATCTGATCACATGGTCCACAGCCTTGTCTAACTCAGTGGAAACTATGAGCCATGCCTTGTAGGGCTACCCAAGATGGGTGGGTCATGGTGCAGAGGTTTGACAGAATGTGGTCCACTGGAGAAGGGAAAGGCAAACCACTTCAGTATTCTTGCCTTGAGAACCCCATGAACTGTATGAAATGGCAAAAAAGATAGGACACTGAAAAATGAACTCCCAGGTTGGTAGGTGCTCAATATGCTACTGAAGGTCAGTGGAGAAATAACTCCAGAAAGAATTAAGAGATGGAGCGAAAGCAAAAACAACACACAGCTGTAGATGTGACTGGTGATAGAAGCAAAGTTTGATGCTATAAAGAGCAATATTGCATAGGATCCTGGAATGTTCGTTTAATGAACCAAGGCAAATTGAAAGTGGTCAAACAGGAGATGGCAAGGGTGAACATCGACATTCTAGAAATCATTGAACTAAAATGGACTGGAATGGGTGAATTTAACTCAGATGACCATTATATCTACTACTGTGGGCAAGAGTCCCTTCGAAGAAATGGAGTAGCCATCATAGTCAACAAAAGAGTCAGAAATGCAGTACTTGGATGCAATCTCAAAAATTAAAGAATGATCTCTGTTCATTTCCAAGGCAAATTATTCAGTATCACAGTATTCCAAGTCTATGCCCTGGCCAGTAAGGCTGAAGAAGCTGAAGTTGAATGGTTCTATGAAGACCTATAAGACTTTCTAGAACTACCACCAAAAAAGATGTCCTTTTCATTATAGGGGACTGGAATGCAAAAGTAGGAAGTCAAGAAACACCAGGAGGAACAGGCAAATTTGGCCTTGGAGTACAAAATGAAGCAGGGCAAAGGCTAATAGAGGTTTGCCATGAGACGGTCAATACTGAAATCAAGTTGATTATATTCTTTGCAGCCAAAGATAGAGAAGCTCTATATAGTCAGCAAAAACAAGACCAGGAGCTGACTGTGGCTCAGATCATGAACTCCTTATTGCCAAATTCAGACTTAAATAGAAAAAAGTAGGGAAAACCCCTGACCATTCAGGTAGGACCTAAATCAAATCCCTTACAATTATACAGTGGAAGTGAGAAATAGATTCAAGGGATTAGATCTGATAGACAGAGGGCCTGAAGAACTATGGATGGAGGTTCATGACATTGTACAGGAGACAAAGACCATCCCCCCCAAAAAAGAAATGCACAAATGCAAAATGGCTGTCTGAGGAGGGTTTACAAATAGCTATGAAAAGAAAAGAAGTGAAAAGCAAAGGATAAAAAGAAAGATATACCCATTTGAATGAAGAGTTCCAAAGAATAGCAAGGAGAGATAAGAAAGCCTTCTTCAGTGATCAATGCAAAGAAATAGATGAAAACAATAGAATGGGAAAGCCTAGAGATCTCTTCAAGAAAATGAGATATCAAGGGAATATTTCATGCACAGATGGGCCCCAAAAAGGACTGAAATGGTATGAACCTAATGGAAGCAGAAGATATTAAGAAGAGATGGCAAGAACACACAGAACAACTATACAAAGAAGATCTTCACAATCCAGATAATGACAATGGTATGATCACTCACCTAGAGCCAGACATCCTGGAATGTGAAGTCAAGTGGGCCTTAGGAAGCATCACTATGAACAAAGCTAGTGGAGGTGATAGATTTCTAGTTGAGCTATTTCAAATCCTAAAAGATGATACTGTGAAAGTGCTGCTCTCAATATGCCAGCAAATTTGGAAAACTCAGTAGTGGCCACAGGCCTGGAAAAGGTCAGTTTTTATTCCAATCTCAAAGAAAGGCAATGCCAAAGAATGCTCAAACTATCACACAATTGCAGTCATCTCATACTCTAGTAAACTAATGCTCAAAATTTTCCAAGTCAGACTTCAACAGTACATGAACTGTGAACTTCCAGATGTTCAAACTGGTTTTAGAAAAGGCAGAGGAACCAGAGATCAGATTGCCAACATCCACTGGATCATCGAAAAAGCAAGAGAGTCCTAGAAAAATATCTATTTCTGCTTTATTGACTATCCCAAAGTCTTTGACTATGTGGATCACAGCAAACTGTGGAAAATTCTTCAAGAGATGAGAATATCAGACCACCTGACCTGCCTCCTGAGAAATCTGTATGCAGGTCAGAAAGCAACAGTTAGAGCTGGACATGGAACAACACACTGGTTCCAAATTGGGAAAGGAGTATGTCAAGACTGTATATTGTCACCCTGCTTATTTAACTTATATGCAGAGTACATCATGAGAAACACCAGAGTGGATGAAGCACACAAACTGGAATCAAGATTGTTGGGAGAAATATTAATAACCTCAGATATGCAGATGACACCACCCTTATGGCAGAAAGCGAAGAAGATCTAAGGAGCATCTTGATGAAAGTGAAAGTGGAGAGTGAAAAAGTTGGCTGAAAACTCAACATTCAGAAAACTAAGATCATGGCATTTGGTCCTATCAGTTCATGTCAAATGGATGGGGAAACAGTGGAGAAACAATGTCAGACTTTATTTTGGGGGGTTTCAAAATTACTGAAGATGGTGACTGCAGTCATGAAATCAAAAGATGCTTGCTCCTTGGAAGGAAAGTTATGACCAACCTAGACAGCATATTAAAAAGCAGAGACATTACTTTGCCAACAAAGATCCATTTGGTCAAAGCTGTTGTTTTTCTGGTAGTCATGTATGGATGTGAGAGCTGGATGATAAAGAAAGCTGAGCGCCAAAGAATTGATGCTTTTGAACTGTGGTGTTGGAGAAGTTTCTTGAGCTTCTCTTGGACTACAAGGAGATCCAAACAGTCCATCCTAAAGGAAATCACTCCTGAATACTCATTGGAAGACTGATGCTGAAGATGAAACTCCAATACTTTGGCCACCTGATGGTAAATTGTGACTCATTTGAAAAGACCATGATGCTGGGAAGATTGAAGGCGGGAGGAGAAGGGGATGATAAAGGATGAGATGGTTGGATGGGATCACAGACTTGATGGACATGAGTTTGAGTAAACTCTGGAAGTTGTTGATGGACAGGGTGCCGTGGCATGGTGCAGACATGATTGAGCAACTGAATTGAACAGAACTTCTCTTCCCTTTAAAATTCCTGAATACCTTCCTATAGCCAGCTGGGTAAAATTTGATTCTTCTTAGAGCAACATACAAAAACTTTTCTGATCTGTCCTATATTTGCTTCCCTGATTTCATCTATCCCCTGACCTTTCTGCCTCACCAATCATACTTGCTTATGATTGTGTGCGTTAGCTCATATGGTTCCCATCTTTCTGGCAAATTTATCCTGACCTCCAAGATCAGTATGCTCAAGCATGTCATCTTCATGGCAACACTTCCTTGTTAGCTCAATGTTCCCTCTTCCACTTCCTCTCTGTGCTTGAAACCTCTTCTTTAGAAATAACCACAAAACTTTGTGTGTTTACATTTGACCTGTCTGTAGGTTGGGAGTGGCCTGAGGGCAGGACTAATTGCTGTTTGTATTTACAACTCACCACATGAAACTCCAGTACTTTGGCCACCTCATGCGAAGAGTTGACTCATTGGAAAAGACTCTGATGCTGGCAGGGATTAGGGGCAGGAGGAGAAGGGGACGACAGAGGATGAGATGGCTGGATGGCATCACTGACTTGATGGATGTGAGTTTGAGTGATCTCTGGGAGTTGGTGATGGACAGGGAGGCCTGGCGTGCTGCAATTCCTGGGGTCGCAAACAGTCGGACACTCCTGAGCGACTGAACTGAACTGAACTGAACTGAACTGAACTGAACATGTTAGTTGTCAGACATTTTTCATTAACTAATTTGCTGCATCTGGACTGATTAGACTAATGAAATTATTTTAAGAGAAATTAGTGTCTGGGACAATTTTATTGAAGTATATCTAATATGTAGCAATTAACACAGAGAAAAGTGCACCATTTGAAAAGTTTTCATGTCTATATACCTATATAACAATTACCACAATCAAAATAATGAATGTATCTAGCATCCTAAGGTTTCCTTATGTCCCTTGGTTATCCATCCATCCGGTCTCTAAACTCCTTACATGTGTACATAATCACTGATCTGATAACTGTCTTTCCAGATTGGTTTCTATTTTTTTAGAATTTTATTTAAAGGGAATCCTGCGACATGTAGGCTTTCTGGTCTTTTTTTCTCTCTTGAGCATACTTATTTTAAGATTATTTTGTTTTCATTACGTGTATCATCAGTATCATTAGCTCTTTCATTTTTATTGACAATCTATGTACCACCTCGCACAATTTGTTTATCCATTCACCTGTTGATGGATATTTTGGTTATTTCCTGTTTTGCAGCTGTTAAGAAGCAAGTTGATTTGAATAGTTGGGAATAAGTCTTTATGCAAACATATATTCTCATCTTTTAAATTAAATGCTTAGGAATGGAATGAATCATATGGTAGCTGTCTGTTTAACATTTTAAGAAAGCGTTTTCTTAAATAGCTTTTTAAAAATGAAAAACTGTTTTCTCAAGTGATTGAATCATTAACCATGTAACATAACCATTCACAATGTATTAGATCTCCACTTCTATGCCTCTGTTAAAACTTGGCATGGTCAGTTTCAGTTTTTGTAATCTTAGACATTCTAGTATGCTTGTAGGAATATTGAACTAAGGTTTTAATTTGCATTTCACTAATGACTCGATGGACATGAGTCTGAGTGAACTCTGGGAGATGGTGATGGACAGGGAGGCCTGGCGTGCTGGGATTCATGGGGTTGCAAATAGTCAGACACGACTGAGCGACTGAACTGAACAGAACTGAATGGCTAATGATGCTGAATGTGCTTCCAGTGTGTTTATATGCCATCAATAGCTTTAGAGTACTCGTTTAAATATTTTGCTGATTTTTAAAAATTTGGATTGTTTGGTTTCTTGTTGAGTTGTGAGAATTCTTTATAGGTTTAGAATACAAGTCCTTTATCAGATAGGTCATTTGCAAATTTTCTCTCAAATTGTAGATTCTTTATTCATTCTCCTAATATTGTCTCTCAAAGAAGTCCTTACTTTTGATGAAATCTTATTTATCTTTTTTCTTTCATGTATTATGTTTTTAGTTTTATATTTAAAAAATGTTTGCCTAACCCAAAATCACAGTAGTAGATTTGTCTACTTATCCTTAGAATTTTTTGTTTTTATGTATTCTGAAGCTCTGTTATTAGAATTCATAAATGTTTAGGAAGTTTTTATGTGCTATAGATAAATGACCCTTTAAAAATTTTCAGTGACCTTTTTTAGCCCTGTTAATATTCTTTTGTCTAAGATCAGCTTCCTGTGATATTAATATAGCAGTTCTATCTTAAAAATTGTTAGTGTGACATATCTTTTCTGCATCTTTTTACTTTAAGCTCATCTATCTTTTCATTTAAAAATACATTTTCTTACAGATTGCATACAGTTGGACCTTTTCATACATTTTGATACTTCATGTCTTATAATTGATGTGTTCATACCTTTTGCATTTAGGTGTTATTTAAATTGTTTCTGATTATATTAAAATATAATTGACAAAATTAAAACTATATATATAAGGTATAAAGTATGATGATTTAATATGCATATACATTGTAATATAGCTAACAGTTGCATTAATTAAGCGACCCACCACCTCACACAGTTACCTTTTCTGTGTGTGTGATGAGATACTCGTATGGATTTTTGACATGGTTGAGTTTGCATCCGTCATACGGGTATTTGTTTCCTACTTGTCCTGTCTGTTCTTTGTTCCCTTTTCCCTCTCTTTTTGTTTTCCTTCAGATTAGTCTAGTATTTTTTATGATGCCATTAGTCACCAATTTGGTTGATTAGCTATATGCTTGTGTGTGTATGCATATGTGTAGTTTTAGTGGTTTCTTTAACTTATCACAGTCTATCTACAAATTCAACTCTATTATAAGAGCCTTTCAACTGTTTCCTTTCATTTCTTTTCCCAGACCTTTATGTTACTGTAGCAATCAATTTTACTGTGATATATGTTATAAGCTCCTGGAACATATTGATAAAAATCTTTTATGGTGTTAATAACCTTGTCTTTTTTCCATGGATGATTTTACTATTGGTTTTAAGTATCTTCTTTTTCCTGTGTCATCGTTTTTTTTCTTGTTTCTTGTTCTTGACATTTGTTGTTTCTTTTGTATATGGATTTATATTTTTCATCAAACTTAGAACGTACTAGCCATTTAATTCTTCAAATATGTTTATGTTTATCCTTTACCCTCATTGGGGACTCTAATTATATGTGAATTAGGTTGCTTGCAGTTTTCCCTTAGCTTCCTGACGTTTTGTTCATTTTTATTTTCAATATTTATTCTCTTAGTGTTTTATTTTATATAATTTCTCTTCTATGTTTTCTAGTTAATGAACATATTCATCTTCTATGACAAGCTGATATTACTGTTATCCAGTTAATTTTTCATTCCAGATATTGTAGCTTTCATCTCTAGAAGTTTTATTTAATTCTTTTTATATTTGGCACATCTTTGCTTATCATGTTCTCTCCTTTAGCTTCCTGAACATATGGAATACTATAATATTATCTTCTCTCCCTCTAATTGTATTGTCTGTTTTATTTTAGGGTCAGTTTTGATTTTTATCTTCATATTTTGATCATATTTTTCTGTGTGTTTTCATGTGTGGCAATTTTTTATTAGATACCTAACATTATGAATTTGAACAGTTAGGCTGATAAACTGCTTGATAAACAACTTGAGAAGTTGGTTTTGTACTCCTATACCCATATTTTCCAGTTTTGTTCTGGGACCCATTTAAGTTGGGAATAGTTTTATCCTTTTGGATCTTGCTTTTAAGCCTTATCAGACAGGACCAGAGCAATGCTTAGTCTAGCCTGAAATTTGCCCCACCAACTAACAAAACATTTCTGAAAACTTTTCCCAGTTCTCCATGACTTAAGAGGATGTTTCCTCATTTGTGAGAATGGGCACTATTTCTACTCCTGTGTGAGCATCAGAAGTACTCTCTCTAATTCTTTCGCAGGGCCATGCCCAGACCCATGGCGTGTCTTTACATGCATGATCTGAGCAGTGTTTACCTGGGACACTGCAAGGGAATGGATGCTCTGAAGATCTCAGTTATTCTCCATGCAGGTTCTCTCCAGTACTCATCTCCTGAACTCTGCCTTACTTGTTTCTGGGCTTTCAGTTCCATTTCCTGAGCCTTGAATATTTGTGCTTTGCCTGGGTTGCCCCTCTGTACCATAGCCTGGAAATTCTTTGCCTTAGTAATCAGGAACAATTATTGGGCTCACTTTTTTTTTTCCCCAATTAACTGATTCTTAGTATCTTGAGAACTGTTGTTTTATATATTTCCTGCTTCTATTTATTTTTGGTTGTTGCAGTCAGGGGAATAAACTTGTTCCTTCTTACACTATCTTTCCTAGAAGTAGGAGTCTTCCTAATAACTTTGTGTATGTGTGTGCACATGACAGGAAAAGATAATATGAGATTTACTCTCAACAAAAATTTAAGCGTGCAGCACAGGATTTTCAAATATAAGCCTAATGTTGTCTAGCAAGTCTCTAGACCTTTTTCATCTCACATAAAGAGACTTCACACCTGATGGATAGCAACACCTCTTTCCCTTAACCCCACCCTTGCCCCTGGTAACCACCATTCTATGCTTCCAAGACTGGCTCTTTTAGATACCTCATATAAGTGGAATCATGCAATATTGTCTTTCTGCAACTTTTTAATAATACTAATTAAAAAAAATTTTTGTGCTGGTAAAGCTCACATAACTATTGTAGTGTTATACAGTTATACTAATATAAGGAGGGAAAAAAATGAAAAAAAAAAACACACAAAACCACCTGTAACCCCTCATTCCAGAAGTAATGGCTTAAAGTTTTAATAGTTATCTAGTTTAAGTATATGTGAGAATTACTTTTCATAAGTAAAAATTAGATAATTCTACTAATATTTATTTTGTATTATGTTGTTTAGTTCCTAACTCATGTCTGACTCTTTTGTGGTCCCATGGACTGTAACCCACCAGGTTCTTCTGTCCAGTGGGATTTTCCAGGCAAGAATACAGTTGTGGGTTGCCATTCCCTTCTTCAGGGGAGCTTCCTGACACGGGAGATGTGGGTTCAATCCCTTGGTAAATTTTAGTACCAAAGGATTGAGCCCTCTTAGTTGTCTCTCTCTCCCTCTCTTTCTTGTTTTGACTGGGTTCTTTCTTTCCCCTCAACTCTCACTTCTCTTTGTTTTCCCTAATATAAGTACTGAGTTTTATATATTAAGCCCCAATTTCTTTCCTTACAGTGCAAGATATTCTTTAAGGTGGAACTCAGAGAAGCCTGGCAGGCTGCAGTCCACAGGGTCACACAGAGTTGGACATGACTGAAGTGACTTAGCAAGCAAGTACATTTTTTACCTCATTAATCACCCACCAACCTATTCAGGCTGTCAGAGAAGCAATTCAGAAATTCACAGACAATTCAGAATGCAACTGGAAATTAATACTGTGTCCAGTGTAAGAATGCAGTCTGATTGTTACATTTTCTTCTCATGTTTGGGCTCAAAATCCTGGAATTGGTTCCAAGATATTAGACATATCTGAAGCATCAGACAGATATAATAGCACAAAGAAGATAAATATATATGATCATCTTCAAAAGAAGCAATAACCACACTCCAAACAAAATAGAAATGTTGGCTTAGAATGTGGACAGAATCTTGTTCAAACTCTTCTGTTTCACCTGGGTCAAGATATATTACAGAAATTGCACCTTGCTTCCATGTCCACTTCTGCTTATGTTGGATCTCTTCTTATTCCCTCTTTATCCATGATACTTATTGAATCTATTTGTAAGTACCCATGATAACAAGATAGACTTCTTCATGTCTTTTCAGTAGCTCATTATTTTCTGGTAATGATGCTCATCTGTTGGTCAGAATTGCGTTTTGGATGATTCTGTCTTTTGCTCCTTTTCCTTTGATGTCTCCCAACATCCCTTTTTCAAAGACGTGAAGAAGTCTACCTTCATATCAAAACCGTCACTCCTCTGGTTGGTGAAGGAATATAGTCTCAAATGGAGAACAGAAAAGCATGCACAGAGAGTTCATTCTTTAGCAGTTCCTGGATTCAAAATAGATGTCACAGACTATATATGTCACGAAGGAATGATTTCAGGATTTGCCCAACTCCCATGTTATTCACGAACCACCCCTCCACAGATTTTTTAAACCTTATCAGAGCTAACAAAAAGCAAACAAAAAGAGTAAAATTAGAATGTTGGAAGATACAATCTTCCAAAATACCAAAATAGAATTATATCCAAATTTATAACTCTTCAGTTCAGTTCAGTTCAGTTCAGTTCAGTCGCTCAGTTGTGTTTGACTGTTTGCAACCCCATGAATCACAGCACGCCAGGCCTCCCTGTCCATCATCAACTCCTGGAGTTCACTCAGACTCTCGTCCATCGAGTCAGTGATGGACCAACAGTGTAAGAGGGTTCCCCTTTCTCCACACCCTCTCCAGCATTTATGGTTTGTAAACTTTTGGATCGCAGCCAGCCATCCTGACTAGCATGAAATGGAACCTCATTGTGGTCTTGATTTGCATTTCTCTAATAATGAGTGATGTTGAGCATCTTTTCATGTGTTTGTTAGCCATCTGTATGTCTTCTTTGGAGAAATGTCTATTTAGTTCTTTGGCCCATTTTTTGATTGGGTCATTTATTTGTCTGGAATTGAGCTGCAGAAGTTGCTTGTATATTTTTGAGATTAGTTGTTTGTCAGTTGCTCATTTGCTATTATTTTATCCCATTCTGAAGGCTGTCTTTTCACCTTGCTTATAGTTTCCTTTGTTGTGCCAAAGCTTTTAAGTTTAATTAGGTCCCATTTGTTTATTTTTGCTTTTATTTCCAATATTCTTTGAGGTGGGTCATAGAGGATCCTGCTGTGATTTATGTCTGAGAGTGTTTTTCCTATGTTCTCCTCTAGGAGTTTTATAGTTTCTGGTCTTACATTTAGATCTTTAATCCATTTTGAGTTTATTTTTGTGTATGGTGTTAGAAAGTGTTCTAGTTTCATTCTTTTACAAGTGGTTGACCAGTTTTCCCAGCACCACTTGTTAAAGAGATTTTATTTATTCCATTGTATATTCTTGCCTCCTTTGTCAAAGATAAGGTGTCCATAGGTGTGTGGATTTATCTCTGGGCTTTCTATTTTGTTCCATTGATCCATATTTCTGTCTTTGTGACAGAACTATACTGTCTTGATGACTTTGGCTTTGTAGTAGAGCCTGAAGTCAGTCAGGTTGATTCCTCCAGTTCCATTCTTCTTTCTCAAGATTGCTTTGGCTATGCGAGGTTTTTTGTATTTCCATACAAATTGTTAAATTATTTGTTCTAGCTCTTTGAAAAATACCATTGGTAGCTTGATAGGGATTGCATTGAATCTATAGATTGCTTTGAGTAGTATACTCATTTTCACTATATTGTCTTCAGATCCATGAACATGGTATATTTCTCCATCTATTAGTGTCTTCTTTGATTTCTTTCATCAGTGTTTTATAGTTTTCTCTATATAGGTCATTAGTTTCTTTAGGTAGATATATTCCTAAGTATTTTATTCTTTTCATTGGATTGGTGAATGGAATTGTTTCCTTAATTTCTTTTTCTACTTTCTCATTATTAGTGTATAGGAATGCAAGGGATGTCTGTGTGTTGATTTTATATCCTGCAACTTTACTATAATCATTGATTAGCTCTAGTAATTTTCTGGTGAAGTTTTTAGCGTTTTCTATGTATCGGATCATGTCATCTACAAACAGTGAGAGTTTTACTTCTTCTTTTCCAATTTGGATTCCTTTTATTTCTTTTTCTGCTCTGATTGTTATGGCCAAAACTTTCAAAACTATGTTGAGTAGTAGCGGTGAAAGAGAGCACCCTTGTCTTGTTCCTGACTTTAGGGGAAATGCTTTCAATTTTAATCATTTAGGATAATGTTTGCTGTAGGATTGTCATATATAGCTTTTATTATGTTGAGGTATGTTCCTTCTATCCCTGCTTTCTGGAGAGTTTTTATCATAAATGGATGTTGAATTTTGTCAAAGGCTTTCTCTGCATCTATTGAGATAATCATATGGCTTTTATTTTTCAATTTGCTAATGTGGTGTATTACATTGATTGATTTGCACATATTGAAGAATCCTTGCATCTCTGGGATAAAGCCCACTTGGTCATGGTGTATGATCTTTTAAATGTGTTGTTGGATTGTGATTGCTAGAATTTTGTTAAGGATTTTTGCATCTATGTTCATCAGTGATATTGGCCTGTAGTTTTCTTTTTTGGTCACATTTTTGTCAGGTTTTGGTATTAGGGTGATGGTGGCCGCATAGAATGAGTTTGGAAGTTTACCTTCCTCTGCAATTCTCTGGAAGAGTTTGAGTAGGATAGGTGTTAGCTCTTCTCTAAATATTTGGTAGAATTCAGCTGTGAGGCCGTCTGGACCTGGGCTTTTGTTTGCTGGAAGATTTCTGATTACAGTTTCAATTTCCGTGCTTGTGATGGGTCTGTTAATAAGTGACTGAATATAGGGAGAGAGAGAGAGCAAATGAGCTAAGATGGCATGTTCAGCCTCTCTTGCCCCACGTTTTGCAAGTAATGACTGTCTAACAACTGAGATCATTTACAGCACTGCACACGCATGTCACGAGGTACTCACATGGTCTCAGGTTGTATGCTGGAGGCACATGTGAGCTCCACCTAGAAAGAGACAGCCTTACTACTACAACATGGCTGGGTCCCACAGGTCAGCCACAGAGGAGAGACTATAGCATGTCTGCTGCTCTGCCAGCCAGGAGAGAAAAACACATCTGCAGTCCTATGGTTCCTTGAGTTTTCTTCCAGCTTCCCTGATTGCACCTTGTCTACCATGGGTTCAACAGTGCACACTGTTGAGACACAGCAAGATCATTGGTATCATGAACAGGATCAGTAAGACATTGGATAAATAAATTAGGAGGAATTTGTTTAACAAGTTTACCTCATTCCCTGATTCTCAATGTTGTTTAAGTGGCAGAGCATTTGAGCAATAAGTACACCTCATAGAATTCCATAAGTAATATCATGGTTACATTAGCTGCCTATACACATTTCTGTTCTAAGTTAAAAAAAAAAAAGTATACCTATGGCTGATTCATGTTGAGGTTTAACAGAAAACACCAAAATTCTGTAAAGCAATCATCTTTCAATAAAAAATGAATTAATTAAAGAATAAAAATAAATTGGATTTGAATATAGGCAATGCCTCTTGCTGAAAGTGAAAGAAGAGAGTGAAAAAGTTGGCTTAAAGTTCAACATTCAGAAAATGAAAATCATGGCATCTGGTCTTATCACTTCATGGGAAATAGATGGGGAAACAGTGGAAACAGTGTCAGACTTTATTTTGGGGGGCTCCAAAATCACTGCAGATGGTGACTGCAGCCATGAAACTAAAAGATGCTTACTCTTTGGAAGAAAAGTTATGACCAATCTAGATAATATATTCAAAAGCAGAGACATTACTTTGCCAACTAAGGTCCATCTAGTCAAGGCTATGGTTTTTCCAGTAGTCATGTATGGATGTGAGAGTTGGACTGTGAAGAAAGCTGAGCACCTAAGAATTGATGCTTTTGAACTGTGGTGTTGGAGAAGACTCTTGAGAGTCCCTTGGACTGCAAGGAGATCCAGCCAATTCATTCTGAAGGAGATCAGCCTTGGGATTTTTTGGAAGGAATGATGCTAAAGCTGAAGCTCCAGTACTTTGGTCCCCTCATGCAAAGAGTTGACTCATTGGAAAAGACTCTGATGCTGGGAGGGATTGGGGGCAGGAGGAGAAGGGGATGACAGAGGACGAGATAGCTGGATGGCATCACTGACTTGATGGACGTGGATCTGAGTGAACTCTGGGAGTTGGTGATGGACAGGGAGGCCTGGCGTCCTGCGATTCATGGGGTCGCAAAGAGTCGGACACAACTGAGCAACTGAACTGAACTGAATGTAGATTTTAATATGGTAAAGGAAAATGTGGCATGAAATAAAGTTGAGACAATTTTATTAGATATTTCTCTTGCAAAATTAGGGTCTACTATTACTGAAGTAATAGATTGAATCTATTCTTGATATTTTATTGATTAGTATTTGAAGCCCCACTGTGATCATTTCCCTTTTTCTCCATATTTACGAAGGTTGATAGGAAAGCTTGGTGCTCCCTCTTTGTAGAGCATGGTGCGTGCTCAGTCACTTGGTGATGTCCAATTCTTTGTAACTCCATGGACTGTAGCCCACTGGGTTCCTCTGTCCATAGAAGTCTCCAGGAAAGAATAATCAAGTGGGCAGCCATTCCCTTCTCCAGTGGTCCTCCCCACCCGAAGACTGAACCCGGGTCTTCTGCAGCTCCTGCATTGGCAGGCAGATTCTTTAACACTGAACCATCTGGGGAGCCTGTAGAGCCTGGTGGGAAGTTCAAATAATACATATAGGACCCCTCACCCAACACATTCACTAACCAAAATAATAGCCAAACCAGTCTCCTTTCCTTTTTCTCCCAAGACACTTTTTAACCTGCTTGAGAATCCTGCCCAACTCTTCCCAGAAAGCTTCATTATATGTCACACCTACTTGGTAGAGGTGTGGCATCTCTCATCTCAATTATCTGAACCATAATTTGGGTGTATTGGGAAAAGTCCATCCCTGTTCTGCAGGGTGTCCACAACACCTGGATTTTTAATAGTAATGCATTTCCTCCTCTCTGTTAACATGGTATATGTCACAGTAGCATCAGTGGAGGGCTTTAAGTTGCCAGTTAGTTTAAGAAAAAGAGAAGAATAAAAGGAAAGAATAGCTAAAAATTTATGAACTTCTCATTTGAAATTTTTTGTAATTTAAAGTTGAATTTTTATCTGCAATATTGTGGTTAATTGGTGATTAGACATTTTTGATATGAGAAACTGCATTTAAAAAAGAAATGTCCTAATTTTGTAATAGATGTAATAACTAAGATTTGTTTTGTTACTTATATGCTAAGTACTATACTCGGATATATACTCAGCAATATGAACTGTGAACTTCCAGATGTTCAACCTTGGTTTTAGGAAAGGCAGAGGAACCAGAGATCAAATTGCCAACATCCTCTGGATCATTGAAAAAGCAAGAGAGTTCTCAAAAAAACTCTATTTCTGCTTAATTGACTATGCCAAAGCCTTTGACTCTGTGGATCATAATAAACCCTGGAAAATTCTGAAAGAGATGGGAATACCAAACCACCTGACCTGCCTCTTGAGAAATTTATATGCAGGTCAGGAAGCAACAGTTAGAACTAGACATGGAACAATAGACTGGTTCCAAATTGGAAAAGGCGTACGTCAAGGCTGTATGTTGTCACGCTGCTTATTTAACTTCTATGCAGAGTACATCATGAGAAACTCTGGGCTAGAATAAGCACAAGCTGGAATCAAGATTGCCAGGAGAAATATCAATAACTTCAGATATACAGATGACACCACCCTTATGGCAGAAAGTGAAGAAGAACTAAAGAGCCTCTTGATGAAAGTGAAAGAAGAGAGTGAAAAAGTTGGCTTAAAGCTCAACATTCAGAAAATGAAGATCATGGCATCCAGTCCCATCACTTCATGGTGAATAGATGGGGAAACAGTGGGAACAGTGGCTGATTTTATATTTCTGGGCTCCACAATCGCTGCAGATGGTGATTGCAGCCATGAAATTAAAAGACACTTGCTCCTTGGAAGGAAAGTTATGACCAATGTAGACAGCATATTAAAAAGCAGAGACATTACTTTGCCAACAAAGGTCTGTCTAGTTAAGGCTATGGTTTTTCCAGTAGTCATATATGGATGTGGGAGTTGTATTATAAAGAAGGCTGAGCTCTGAAAAATTGATGCTTTTGAACTGTGGTGTTGGAGAAGACTCTTGAGAGTCCCTTGGACTGCAAGGAGATCCAACCAGTCCATCCTAAAGGAAATCAGTCCTGAATATTAATTGGAAGGGCTGATGTTGAAGTTGAAACTCCAATACTTTGGCCACCTGCTGCGAAGAGCTGACTCCTTGGATAAGACCCTGATGCTGGGAAAGATTAAGGGCAGGAGGAGAAGGGGACGACAGAGGATGAGATGATTGGATGGCATCACTGACTCAATGGATATGAGTTTGAGTGAACTCCAGGAGTTGGTGATGAACAGGAAGGCCTGGCATGCTGCGATTCATGGGGTCAGTCATGGGGACACGGCTGAGCAGCTGAACTGAACTGATACTCAGATTATTGAATACCACAACTCTATGGGGTATACATTATTATTATCTCTATTTCCCAGATGAATGACAGGTTTAGGGAAATCAAGTAACTTGCCTGAATTTGCATAGCTGATATGCAATGTAGCTTGGATTTTAAACTCATGCTATCTAATTTCAGAGCCTGCAGTTCCAATTACTAAACCTTACAACAGAAGTACAGGCAGTACTGTTGGTAATGTGAGAGCTGATTTTCTAAGAAACATCTTGTTCCTTTATTTAATGAAAAACTAAATGGTGGTGTGATTACTTTCTAGATTCAGTCTCGTGGTAACAATGTTATTTTATATTGGAAGAATTTTAACAACAAAAGGATTTGCTTTTGTTTTTAATAGCCTGAAAAGAAAGTTATAAAATTTAAATATTACTGTGCACATACAATATTTGAATCTACCTTTATTTGAAAAGTAAAGACCACTTTTTTCCTACTGTCAAAACTATAGTGATTAAAAACCCACTATCACTTGTTTCTGTAATAAGAAAAATGAATAAATTCAAAAAGGTCATTTAACTTGTATTCTACTTTTTTAGAATTTGAGAAATATCAGTTTCTGATCTCAACTTCCACATTGATCTCAAGTTCCATATTGAAATATGAATAATAATATCTTGCTTTACTCAAACAATGCTTCCTAAGAAGTTATCCATATGATAATTTTGATAACAATTTATGTTAGAAAGGGAAATTAGTTCTATGTGAGTAGTACTTATATTAAGGAAAGATTAATTTTATTTTTACCAGTGGAGAGTTGACATTAAAATACTTATTTTTTAACTGTTACAAGAATGTATTTATCTATTACTAATAACAGAGATATTTTTGCAAACAGACTCTAATTAATGAGTATAATTATAATTTTATAAGGAAACAATGATTATATATGTATGTATATGTTGAGTAGAGTAATTATAAAGTATGTACCTTTCTTACCAAATTCAATTTTGTAGAACTTTGTTCTTTACACAAAAGATTAGAATATTTTTGTAAATGCAAAATGCTGGATTTTTTTTTTTTTTCATTAGCAGCAGTACAATTTAGGGTCAGTTAAACTGGAATGTAATACAAAAGATATGAGAACTAATTTCATAAGCTAAGAAAAAATTAGGTAAGGGTTGAGAAATAGGCCTGCAAAATTATGGATAGGTCACCCTGAGCCAGTCTATTTACCATTTCTATAGTAGAAAAATTAGAGAATGCTAAATGAAATAAAGGCTGCATCATTGAAAAGAATGAAAGGAAAACACATTTTTTTACACTAAAGATTCTGTAATTAACCTATGGGACTCTTTGCGATTATAAATTATGGCAGTAAATTACTGAGAATGTCTCAAATAAGACACATGGAAAACAGTCTTTGAGTAGTTTTTGAATTAAAAGGAAGATGATATACAATAAGCTGACCAGCTGAGGTCAGGAATGAGATCCCTTGTCTTTTTTGTGTGTGTTATAATATTATACAATTAGGGCTTCAAACTTCCTTGAGGCTCAGGCAGTTATGGAGATGAAATATTGTACAGAAAGGTGTTTGTCAAATTTTAATATATACATAAAAGAATCTATTAGCTTTAAGAAAATTGCCAACAGGAAAGAATTTTTCAATCCTGTGGGAAAAGGCAGAAAATACACTCAGTCTTAGAATTACGTATTTTTTTCTTTCTAATGAACTGCAAAGGTGAGAGTCCTAAAACTGTAAAAGAGCTCAGTCAATACTCAAGAGAAGTACAGCTTAAGAGGTGAAAATAACCCTTCTCTAATGGCTTTCTGAATTTGGTTGCTCTCAACTTGCTAATGCCATAGAAGCTGTACTGTAATTAAAGTCTTACATTTTGAGAAAAGATGTCTTTTACCTTTAAGAAAAAGTCTTTATCTTTTGTCAAAAAAGACAAAAAACACATATGGTTATTTTAAACATGAGAAATTATACCTCTGGGTGCCTGTGGCTATCTGTGGATTCCAATGTTGCCATTTAACTCATTTAATGTGTGTGTGTTTGTACCAAATTTTGTGCTCTATTCTACTGTATTTTTGTTGTTCAGTTGCTAAGTCAAGTCCAATTCTGTGACCCCATGAACTGCAGCATGCCAGGCTTCCCTGTCCTTTACTATCTCCAGGAGTTTGCTCAAACCCATGTCCATTGACTCAGTGATGCCATCCAACCATCTCACCCTCTGCTACCCCCTTCTCCTCGGGCCCTCAGTCTTTCCCAGCGTCAGGAACTTTTCCAATGAGTTGGCTCTTTGCATCAGGTGACCAAAGGATTGCAGCTTCAGCTTCAACATCCATCTTTCCAGTGAATACTGCCGCTGTTGCTGCTAAGTCACTTCAGTCATGTCCGACTCTGTGCGATCCCATAGATGGCAGCCCACCAGGCTCCGCCGACCCTGGGATTCTCCAGGCAAGAACACTGGAAAGTGAAGTCGCTCAGTCATGTCCGACTCTTTGCAACCCCGTGGACTGTAGCCTACCAGGCTTCTCCGTCCATGGGATTCTCCAGGCAAGAATACTGGAGTGGGTTGCCATTTCCTTCTCCAGGGGAATCTTCCCGACCCAGGGATCGAACCCAGGTCTCCTGCATTGGAGGCAGACGCTTTCAATGCATGAAAGTGAAAGTGAAGTTGCTCAGTCATGTCCGACCCTCAGCAACCCCATGGATTGCAGCCCACGAGGCTCCTCTGTCCATGGGATTTTCCAGGCAAGAGTACTGGAGTGGGATGCCATTGCCTTCTCCGTTCCAATGAATATTAAGGGCTAATTTCCTGTAGGATTGACTGGTTTGATCTTCTTGCAGTCCAAGGGACCCTCAAGAGTATTCTCCCATGCCACATTTCAAAAGCATTCTTCCGTGCCCAGCTTTCTCTATGGTCCACATCTCACATCCATACATGACTATTGGAAAAACCATAGCTTTGACTATACTGACCTTGTTGGCAAAGTGATGCCTCTGCTTTTTAATATGCTGTCTAGGTTTATCGTATTCTATTGTATAAGAGTGTTCAAAATGGACTTACCTGCAGGAAACACATAGAGAAGAGAACTAAAACATGATGTGAAAATACTTTAACAAAGGGTATAAATTTTATAGCTGGGGCCCTTTCTTCAGATGGAGGGGTTTTTATGGATTTCACTAAACACAGAGGAACTCTAACTAGGTGACAGGAGTGAGGATACTTGTTGAATGAAGGGGAGAACATGTCATGCTTTGGAAATTGAATGAGTTTAATGTTTACAGTGTACAATGTGAGTCAGAGTGGCAGAGATATGGTTGGATAAAAAGTGGTGGCAAGCCCATGCAAAGCCTTGCAAGAGTTTTAGATTCTATCCTAATGGCAGATTTTGAGCAAGAGAAATGTACCAATTTACTATCATAATTTGGAAATTTAAGATGCTCTTAAAAATAACTAAATTGAGAAGAGAGAACGCTAGTCAAGGTAGAGAAAATCTGAAACACAGATTGGCCTTATTGGCCAAGAAACTGAACATAAAGACCATGTTTTCTAATCATATAATGAATACAAAGAGAGGAAAAAACCTTACGTGTTGGAAAATTTAAGAACACACTTCTAAACTGCTCTTGGATAAAATGAATCACAGTGCAAACCAGAAAACACTTAAACCTCAGTGAAATGATAATACTTTGTATTAAGGCATAGAGAACTGTAGAGAATTAGCTTTCAGCCTTAAAAGCTTAATTAGAAAATGAAAGCTGAAAAGTGATTAGTAGTTATGAAAAAAAAATAAATAAAATAAGTCCCAAGAAAGTAGGCGAAGAGACACGACGAACATAAGGTATTACGGTTTTTGAAACAGAACGCAGTTACGATAAAGATCTTTGTAATCTAAGCATATTGATGCATCATCTCATAAGATGTTCAAGGAAAAACAGACAAGAGTCAAAAGGAAAAATATTAGGAAAGAAAAGGGAGACTTACCTATAAATATGATCCCCTCAATACTATGAAAGAATATGTATTAATGAATTTGGAAGAGTATATAATATCTTAGAACTATATTATCAAACAAAACTGGATCAACCATAAACAAAAAATCTGAAGAGATCCGTATCTACTAAAGTCATTGAATCAATATTGAAAAATTTCCTACAGTAAAATACCATGTTTATTATATGGGTGGGTTTCCCAAAACATTAAAAGCATAAATCCAAACTTGCACAAAATTTTATAGTAGATAAAAAGGAATCTTTTTCCCACACTCATTGTTTTTTTCAAACTACTACTACAAATACAACAACAACAAAAAATTACATAAAGAGCAAAGTTACAAGCTAATTTCTTCAAAGACACTAATTGACAAATCTGTTAACAAAATCCAACAATGTACATTAAAAACAAACCTCGGTCAAAGTGGATTCAGACCAGAACAAAGATGTTTTAATATCAGAAAATGAGAAAACTAATCAATTGATCATATTAACATATTAATGAGCTACTTTATGATTATCCCCATGAGTAGAGGACAAATGATTTAAAGTGGTTAAGATGAATTATGATAAACACTTAAAGTAGAGAAAAAGAATGTCTCATCATAATTCAGAAAACAGCTTAGCATAATATGAGCATGTATTATAGCCCATATGTAGTTTATATACACTACCTTTTTGAAACCAGTTTTCGTGGAAGACAATTTTTCCAAGGACTTGGCGTAGGGGTGGGGATAGAATCAGGATAATTGAAGAGCATTATATTTAGTGTGCTTTATGTCTATTGTTATTATTATTACATCAGCTGCACCTCAGATCATCAGACGTTAAATCCTAGAGACTGGGGACCTCTGCATGTACGCTATGTAGAGTAAGCATGGACTAGGAGCTGGACTGTCTCGGCTCAGATACTGTCTCTGCCATTTCTTGGCTGTGTGACCTTAGGCAAATCATTGAATCTCTCTCTGTGTCCACTGTCTTATATAGAGAGGACATAATAGGACAAACTAGTTTATGAGTTATTTTGATGATATTAAAGTCAGACACGAAGCAAACAAATCTGCTGTCATCCTTTCTGATTTAGCATTTTACTGGTGATTCTAGCCATATAACAATAGTAAAATAGAATCAATAGCTATGAGGACTGGAAAGAAATACAGTTGTCATTTGTAATATGATTGCCTATATAGAAAACCCAAGGGAATCTATAAAATATCTGAACTAATAATAATAATAAAAAAAAGTTTAGCAAGTTTGTTGAGCACAAAATACCATTCCAATAGAGTGGTGTTCCTAACCATATACAACTAGAAAATTTAGCAAAAAACAGCTCAGATGATAGCAACTATCAATTATAGAGAAAAAATAGCAAGAATATGAAAACATTACAAAGAAAATTTTAACTTATTGCATAGTGAAAAATTAGATTTCATTAAATGTGTGTTAAATTACCATTGTGAGGTATATCATATTTATATATAATTTACTGTGAAGCTTGGTTTAGCTGAAAATAGAATGCGTTTGATTCTCTAGACAATATGGAAGAATATGAGTGAGCTGGAACTGGTACTCCACACTTACAAAGATATAGTAATTAAAACAGTGATGAAAAAAATCAGGACAGAGGGAAAACAATGCATTTGTGTTTCTCTTTTTATCAGATACCCAAAATAATATGTGACAGAAATTCTATATGACGAAAGATACCACAAAGTGAAAATGTTACCAGTGAGGAGAAAACACTTGTACTGATATAAAGTGATTAGAGATTGGTGTAGAGACTGCATGACAGACCCCTGCAAATTTAGTACAAAAATGACAACTCAGTGGAAAAATGGAAAATATATATTTATAGGAAAGGAAGCATAAAGGTCAGTAAGCATAATGAAATGCTCAGCCTGGTTAAAAGTCAGGATGATGCAGATTTAAATAAACATTATATATCATCTCATACCCATCAAACTGAAAAAAAAAGTGTTTAGAAATCTAGCAATACCGTATTCAACCATGATATGAAGAAAGAATAACTCATATCCAGGGAGCGTGAGTAAAGAAATGTGTTGACGTTGAGTTGATTGGGCGTCCCTGGTAACTCAGATGGCAATAAATCTGCCTCCAGTGCGGGAGGCCCAAGTTCAATCCCTGTGTTGGGAAGATCCCCTGGAGAAGGGAATGGCTACCCACTCCAATATTCTTCCCTGGAGAATCCATAGACAGAGGAGCCTGGCGGGCTACAGTCCATGGGTTTGCAGAGGCAGACAAGACTGAGGGACTAACACCTTCACTTTTTTCACTTACCCTAAATTTTTAAAAGACCACTTTTAATTCTTTCCATAGAGAAACTCTTCCAAATATATACAAGAATGATACTGCAATCATAGTTGTCTAACAGCAAAAACGTAAAAACCTGTCTGTCCCTCAAAAGAAAGTCGACTATACAAAAATGGTTCAATCAGACAGTGAAAGGACAACATGTAAAGGAATGAACCAGGCAGTTATTATGGTGGGCATAAATGACAGAATAATATGCAGAATATTCTATCCCTAAAATGGAAACTTAAAAGTAGCATTTATGTGGTTTATTGATAAATGTGTATTTGATAAAATCATCAATATATGCTGTTAGTCTTACACACTACCTATGGATAAATGATAGTAGATGAGGACAGCCCATGGGGTTGCAGAGTCGGACGTGGCTTAGAGAATGTTCAACAACAGCAGCTCTTGAGAGGCAAAGGATGAGACAGGGAGCCTTAACCTGTCAAGTTTCATTTGTTAAAATAGTGATTAGAGGGGAAAATTACAAAAGAGTAACATCTGTACAATTGGGTAATGTGAACCTGTTTCTATGTCTGGGATTATGAATTTGAAGACTGAGTCAGATGCCTTTCAAATTCATAATAGATATGAGTTGAATGAATATATCCTATGAATGTGGAGACTCAAGCACCATGTAGGTAGTTCAGAACACAGACTATCAGCGCTGTAAAGGCCTCAGAATTTTTGAGATGATGGTTATTTAGAAAACCTGGTTATCTATCCCTAGGCCAACTTTAATATATTCACATGGTTAAACGTGGAAGAAAGCATTAGTTGTTCAGTTGTGTCTGACTCTTTGCAACCCTATGGACCATAGTCTGCCAAGCTTCTCTATCCGTGGAATTCTCTAGGCAAGAATACTGGAGTAGGGTCCCCTTCTTCAGGGGATCTTCCCAACCCAGAGATTGAACCCAAGTCTCCTGAATTGCAGGCAGAGTTTTTACTGTCTGAGCCACCAGGAAAACCCCTACATGGTTAAAAGACAAAGGCAAATTCATATTTTCCTGTGTCTTAGGCAGACTCCCCAGATTTCAACTATTTTTCTCCTGTATCATTCAAAAGAATCAATATCAATTTCAATGTTACAGCTGAGAAGGAGAACTAAGAAAGTCACAGCTCAATTCTTCCTTTTACATGCTTCTTCAGTACAATTTTAGAATGACAGTCAACTCAAAGATTTATTTTAAAAGTCAACATTTATTCTTTTTTTTTAATTCTCACAAACTGTATGTAGGAATTTATCTTCCATGATGTAATTTGCATTGATGTAAAGAATTGAGAAGGTTTTCGAAATAACTAGATTTCATCAAGGCAACAAATGAAAGGCAATTCATTAGGTAAGTTGATTGTACTAGTGAATACAAGGCACACTGAGAATAGCAGACTATTTGTTAATTTGCCCAAATAGCATACCTAAGGATCAAAGATTTATTAAAGAAATGACTGACATGCAGGTTTTCTTGAAAACATAATTTTCTGTATATTAGGAGAGCATTTTGTAAGATAGCACAAATGACAAGAATTTGGTGACTACAAGACAATGCTGCTGATGAAAATCAATCAAGAAAAAGCCAATATTTATAAAGACTTGATGATAACAAAGATGCAACTACAGCAACTACCCTGTGATAATGGAGGGAACGGCTTTTCAGGCACCACATAATGAATGCCTTGTTTCCAATCAGCTTTTATAAACAAACAATGATGGATCCATCATCCAAAATTAGCAAAAACATCAGAGTGCAATGATGGCTTAATTAAAGTAGGCAGGGCAGATAAATGGATCAAAAAATGAATGCTGTACATAAAATATCAGCCAGCAAAGTGCTTTGAAATAAAAATCTCAAAGCAGAACTCATATATAAATCCAACACTACTTATCAAGATGATAAATTGAAACTATGATTTGGTTTCAAGTATTATAATTACAGATTTCGCATTTAACTATATTTATCAAATAGTTTTTGAACTTGGATAAACAGTGGTGCAAGCATGCAACAGACAATATTATGGAGGTATTTCACCATGTTTTATATGAATCGTTCATATAAAAGTATTCACTGACTTAGTCTAATACAACTAGAATATGGCCGAACTGTGATGATACATTTTGGAAAAATAATGCCATTGTTACTAGATCATGAAGAGTGTTCATACACACATTATAGAACTGATTATTAGTGCATAATTTTAGATTAATTCTAAATAATCTGAATTTCAGTGTTTCAACTATTTTCATATCATTTGGGGGAATATTTGCATCTACCCCTTATTAGAATTTCAAAATATAATACCTTTGGCTCCAGAATTTTAGAATATGATATAAATAAATTTCCATCTTGGATATCAATTAAATATTGCATGAAGCATAAAATAAAGTTAAAGATCTTTATTTTGATAGAAAATATTTTTTTAAGAATGGAAACAGATTTATTGTTTAGGCTGTTGCAGGTCCTGATATCTGATCATAAAACCTTTTAAAAATGTAACTGTAAAGCTTTCCATAACTATATAGCATAACACTTAAAGTAATCTTTTCAGAAAGATTTATTCTCATTAAATTCTACATTATTGATAAAGTAGTATCAAACTGTGACAACTAATATTCATAGGATTCTAAACAAAACTTTAAGGGTCAGATTCAGGCAGTTAAAATTTGGTACGTATACAGGGCAATTTTGAACAGGAAGCATCAGACATTTTTAGAAGGTTCATTACTATCTTTAAGCAATCTAAAAATTCCTGTGTGACTGTTTTTATCCTTATTTAGACAGTGGTTGTTTTAGTCTTGCCTTTTCTAAAACTTGAGATATAATTTTTTAAAAACATATAAATATAGGAAACTGGGAAGCACTTTTGCTTAAAATGATCCTAGCTGCCAAACTCTCCGTCTCAGCAAAGAACTGCTCGTCCTTTACAGAAGGGACTCTCACTTTGAAGCTGATGCTTGCTCTTTGCAGATACTCAGGGCATGAAAAGAATGAAATCCAGTCTAAGAACTGGAAGATAAATGACTAGCTAAAAGGAATCGCTTTGATTAAGTTAGTATACATAAAAGAAGATGGAGCGTCTAGACTCTGATGAAATTACCTTTCAAAGGGTTGGAGGAATATATAGATAAGAAGACGCAAAGAAGTATGGTTTGTGTAGAGGACTGAGTCTCAGAAAGTCAGTTTCCACTTCTAGTTCAGACAGTGATGCTTTTTTCATTTCACTTCCTCTGCTTCAAGCCATGCATTTCTCTTCCGTGAATCAGAGGATCCCACTACAGGACAGTAACATTACATCTATCCTTTCTCCCTGGAACATTCCACATGCTTTGTCCTAACTCTGTAATCTTGACTTGTACCTTTTTTTATTTTTTATTTTCGTTTTAACTGAAAAATAAATACTTATTAAATCTAGCTTTCTTTCTTTTGCCATAACACAGAATCCAGACCCTGCTGGATAGATTAATCAATGTGAAGGTGTTGGAAGCCTCGCCAGTCACTGATTCCAGTGTTATGGGAATTGCAGTTACAGTGAAGTTTCAAGTCCATACAGGAAGCGGACTAGCCGCAGGGTCTCCCACACTTGCCAAGCTCACGGAGTGGACCCGGGAGCACGAGAGTCAAGAGGACCATGCGGACGTACACAGAAGGCTGCAGGCAAAACACCGCTGCACGTGCGCTTCCCCTTTAGGAGCTAGAATTGCCCACCCTCAAGTCTGCTTCATCACAGCCCTGCTTGCCTAGGCAGTGTCTCCCTTTGGCTGCGGGAGGAAGGCTGCACACGCAGATCACCCTGAGAAGCCTGGTTCCCCACACGGCCCACCCAAGTCTGAGCCACCATCGCTGTCTTTGCAGCAGGTCTGCTCAGCTCTCTGGCTCTGGTCTGTTGCTGCTTGTGGGGAGGGATCTTCCTGGACAGGGGCAACTCCCGGGGGGTCAGGGTGAGTCCGCAGAGGATGAGGAGGGCTCTTCCCTGCCACGGGGCATCCTGGCCCTCTCTACCCAGCACGGAGCCTGGGAAGGCCTGCAGGAAGAGACCTCTGTGAGGCCAGGTGGGCACATGCCCACAGAACTTGACTGCAGTGAGTGGGCACCTCCTGACTCCCATGTGGCTGACTGCCCTCCTTGGGCAGGAGGAAAGGTCTGGAGCTGGCAGTCTGCAGCTTGAAGCCTAGCTGTCACCTTCAGTAAGTGTCACCTGTAGAAGTAGGGAGGGTACCTCTTCTTGTTACCTACCACAGCTTTTGATTCCCTTAATCAGTAGAAATTGAGAAGAGCCAGACAAGACATTTAAGCACAGTTTTAATGGGGCTCCTGCTACAGCGGAGCAGGTAGGGAAGCAAGAACAAGTAACTGGGTTCCCTCACTGCTAGAGGGGACGAGTTGGCTCCTTATATGTCGTGAGGGTAGGAGTGTGTCCTGAGAGTCCAGCTGGAGGAGTGGATTGGGTTGTTTGCACAATTTGCACACCCCCTTGGTGGTGGTGTGTGCAGGGGGCATGCCCAGAATGTTCTCAGTTGCTCAGTCATCTCCGACTCTTTGCGACCCCATGGAATGTAACATGTCAGGCTCGTCTGTCTATGCGGTTCTCCAGGCGAGAATACTGCAGCGGGTTGCCATGCCCTCCTCCAGGGGATCTTCCCCAACCAGAGACTGAACCGGCGTCTCTTGTGTCTTTTGCCTTACCACTGAGCCACCAGGGAAACCCCAGGTAGAGTAGGGTACCCAGCTTTTGCTCCTGGCTCTTTAAAAGTGACAGTTGGGCTTTTGGTCTTTTTGTATCTTGCCCATAATTTGTCCCAACTGCATATGTGTGTGATTATATGTATTAATAGCCTTATAATTTCTCATTATTTTGTGGTTTCAGGTATCAATGCAAGCACCACAGCAAAGGGACCTAGGTCTCAGGTCCCAGGCTGTCTCACTCACAGTATCAGACCCCAGCCAAGCACCAGAAAGCCTAGTGAAGACTACCGTCCATGGGGTTGCAAGGAGTCGGACATGACTGAGTGACTTCGCTTTCACTTTTCACGAGGAAGGAAATGGCAACCCACCCCAGGATTCTTGCCTGGAGAATTACATAAACAGAGGAGCCCGGTGGGCTATATAGCCCATGGGATTGCAAGGAGTCGGATATGACTGAGCGACTAACACGCTAACACACACTAAGCCAGAGAAGCAGAAGCCCACGTTTCCCTCCCTGCTGAAGACCAGCTTGGCAGAGACGGCGGCCAGGACCCCGAATGTGTACATGCGCAAGCCGTTGGAACACACGCCAGGAGCGGCAGTGTGTAACACAGACCTGGAGGAGCACTGCCACCTCCACCTTCTTTTTCTTAAAATTAATTTTTATGGAGATATAGCTGCTTTACAACGCTCTTCTAGTTTCTACTGTGTAGCACAGTGACTCAGGTGTATGTATACATATACCTCTTTCTTTGAATTTCCTTCCCATTTAGTTCACCACAGAGCACGGAGCAGAGTTCCCTGTGCTATGCAGTAGGGTGTGTTCATTATCTACTTTATATTTAAGGCTTCCCTGGTAGCTCAGAGGGAAAGAATCTGCCTTGCAACACAAGAGACCTGGGTTTGATCCCTGGGTTAGGAAGTTCCCCTGGAGAAGGAAATGGCAACCCACTCCAGTATTCTTCCCTGGAGAATTCCATGGGCAGAGGAGACTGGCTGCCAGGAAGGTTTGAAAGAGTTGCACATGACTTAAATATATACATAATATATATACAGTGCTGTACATATATCAGTCTCAAACTCCCAATTCACCCTCCCTCCGCATGGCTATCCATACGTTTGTTCTCTACATCTGCGTCTCTATTTCTGCTTTGCAAATGACTTCATCTGCATCATTTTTAGATTCCACATGTAAGTCTTATTACACAATATTTGTTTTTCTTTTTCTGAGTTAACTCCACTCTCTATGACAGTCTCTACAGCCATCCGTGTCTCTGCAAATCACACAGGTTTGTTCCTTTATATATATATGCCTTCTTCTTTATCCCTTTCTCTTGATGGACATTTAGGTTGCTTCCATATCCTGGCTATTGTAAATAGGGCTCCAGTGAATATTGAGGTTCCTGTGTCTTTTTGAATTACAGTTTTCTCCAGGTATGTGCCCAGGAATAGGATTTCTGGGTCATCTGTTATTTCTGCTTTTAGTTTTTTAACGAATCTCTGTACTGCTCTCCATAATAGCTGTGTCAATTTCCATTCCACAAATAGTGTAAGAGGGTTCACTTTTCTCCACACCCTCTCCCACATTTATTGTTTGTACTGGGCTGGCCAAAAAGTTTGTTCAGCTTTTTCTGTAACTTTTTGGCCAACCGAGTGGATTTTGTGATGATGGCCATTCTGACCTGTGTGAAGTGATACCTTATTACAGTTTTGATTTGTGTTTCTCTAATAATTATTGATGCTGAGTATCTTTTCATGTGTTTGTTAGTCATTTGTATGTTTCCTTGGAGAAATGTCTATTTAGATCTATCCATTCTTTTGATTGGATTTTTTCTCTTTTTTTGTATATTGAGCTGCATAAGCTCTTTGTATATTTTGGAAATTAATGCCTTTTCAGTTGTTTCATTTGCAAGTATTTTCTCCCATTCTGAAGGTTGTCTTTTTTTTTTTTCTTGTTGATGGTTTCCTTTGCTATGTAAAATCATTTAAGTTTAATTAGCTCCCATTTGTTAATTTTTGTTTTATTTTCATTAATCTAGAAGGTGGATCAAAAAAGATCAAATGTCTGTGTTCTACTTCTCTTTCCCTCTAAGAGTTTTATAGTGTCCAGGCTTACATTTAAGTCTTACTGCAGCAAAAAAATAAAATGCCTATGAATAAACCTACCTAAGGAGGCAAAAGAAATGTATGCAGAAAACTATAAGATATTAATGAAAGTAAGGTGACACAAATATATGGAGAGATATACTATGTTCTTGCATTATAAGAATCAATATTGTGAAAATGACTCTACTACCAAAACAATCTACGGATTCAATGAAATCCCTATCAAATTACCAATGGCATTTTTCACAGAATTAGAACAAAAAATTTTACAATTTGTGTGGAAACGCAAAAGACCTCAAATATCCAAAGCAATCTTGAGAAAGAAAAGCAAAGTGGAGAAATCAGGCTCCCTGACTTCAGACTATATGGCAAAGCTATAGTAAATAAGACAGTACGGTACAGGCACAAAAAGAAAAATATAGATCAATGCAATAAGATAGAAAGCCCAGAGATAAACCATACACCTATGGTCACCTAACGCATGATAAAGGAGGCAAGAGAATATAGTGGAGAAAAGATAGTCTCTTCAGTAACTGGTGCTGGGAAAATTGGACAGTTACATGTAAAAGAATGAAATTAGAACACTCCTTAACACCAATGCTGCTGCTAAGTCGCTTCAGTCATGTCCAATTCTGTGCGACCCCATAGATGGCACCTCACCAGGCTCCCCTGTCCCTGGGATTCTCCAGGCAAGAACACTGGAGGGGGTTGCCATTTCCTTCTCCAATGCATGAAAGTGAAAAATGAAAGTGAAGTCACTCAGTCATGTCCGACTCTTAGTGACCCCATGGACTACAGCCCACCAGGCTTCTCTGCCCATGGGATTTTCCAGGCAAGAGTACTGGAGTGGGTTACCATTGCCTTCTCTGCCCTAAGACCATACATCTTCATTTTTAATTCATTCATTTTCTATCTGTTTTTTCCTGTCTTTGAATTGTGTTTTCTTTGCTTTTATTACTGCATTGATTTGGAAAGTGGGCAGTTAAAAATGTTAACAATATTTACCAACATTTACTCTAACAACTCTTTGATGATGTTTCATTGATGATCAAACTCAAGAATAAAATGGCACCTTCTGACTGTTACTTTTTTAATGCATTTTCCCTCTCTCCTTCACCTTTTCAGTCTTTTAACATAGAATCTCAATTTAGACCTAGGCTTTTGTTATAACTTCTTTTTGTTTTTGTTTTTTTAAATCATAGTGTTTAGCATTTTATTACAGTCATAACAATGTCTTGTGTGACAGTTAGAACCCTTGGTGCTTTTTTAAAAAAATGTCATTCTTTCTCTTGCTTGTGATTTCTTTCTCAGTTGATTTGAATTTCAATTTTTCCCAAGAAAGGCAAATGTTTGATTGAGCATATGTTAATGCTTTTTATTTACTTTCACCAAAAAATAATAGACTATAAAACATCTTGTATTGCTGTATTTTCCACAAAATATTCATAGACATTTTGACTATTTTTAGGCCTATATCCAGAATCTGAGTTCAATCATGCTGTTAGTTTTTTATGATATATTTTTCTGCCCTTATGTATCTGTGAGATTTTTTAAGTTTTCATTTATAATTAATTTTTTTGAATATATAAACAATTTTCTTTTACTTTTGGCTGAAATATAACTTATTTTATATTATAATGCTTTCCCCTATAATTCAATTAAAAAATATAAAAGTTTTAAAAACAAAAATATTAAGAAAACAAAACCTACATGCTTTGCTTTTCACATATTATTAATATGTTGCCACATTTGCTTTCTCTCTCTCTGTGCACATATATATGTACACTCTATATATACTTATCTATGCATGTATATCTCTCTATATGTGTAGGGATAGATGGCATATACCAAAGAGATAGATGGGTATATATGTGTCTCTGTATGTGTGTCTGTATATACATACTTGTGTGTGCATAGATAAGTTCAGTCTGTTAGAAGTAAGTTGTGGACATGATATTTTTCCACAAATATTTTGAGATATTTTATGAGAATGGTGGCATTTTCTGATTATCATTATTATGTTATTATCATATTTAGCAAAGTTAATTTAGTGCTATCAAATATACTTTATCTTTACCCTCTGCCTTCTGTATTTGGTGACATCTTTCTCATAATTTAAAACTCATTTGTATTTTTCCTCTTGATTCTAAGAACATATTGCAAATATGTTGAATGTTTTTTGTTTCAGTTTTATTTAATAGTATTTCTGTTTCCCAATTTCCTCCAGTGGATAACTAATTCTGTCAATGAAGATTTGTCTTTGCATATTATCCGTGCTGTTTTCCCATTTCATCTTATCATCTTTATCTGTTCTTTTGATTTCCTGCCTTTTTCTTTTGTCTTAGGGCCACATTTAATTACATCATACTGAGAGTTCCAAATAGCATTATAGACTTCTTGTGTCTGTCTTTGATTATGACTTTAAGATGCAGTTTCTTTTCTTCTAAGTTTCTAAGTTTGTGCCTAATTTTCCTTATGCTATGGGATGAATTATACATTTTTTTTCCAGCTACACTTACTTTTAAAAAAATGAATTTACTTCTGCTCCACATTGAAATCTGGATTGTCCTTGATCTTACTCTATATAAACTTGCTTAATATTTGGCTTTTCTGATCTACATCTGGAAGAGAGCCTGAAATTCACAGCTTTTATTCCAATATTTGGAATCTGGAAAGAAATTTTCTGGTGCCTTTCTAAAGGACTGACCTGGCAAATTAATGCCTAGCTCTATGACACTGAGAGTGAATGTAATTTATGAAAAATAAAATTTACAAATAATACTGACAAGGGTCTTTCTCTTAAGAGTTTTATACAGTCAGCAAAAACAAGACTGGGAGCTGACTGTGGCTCAGATCATGAACTCTTTACTGCCAAATTCATACTGAAATTGAAGAAAGTAGGGAAAACCACTAGACCATCCAGGTATGACCTAAATCAAATCCCTTATGATTGTACAGTGGAAGTGATAAATAGATGTAAGGGACTAGATCTGATAGAGTGCCTAATGAACTATGAACGGAGGTTCGTGACATTGTACAGGAGGCAGGGATCAAGACTATCCCCATGGAAAAGAAATGCAAAAAAGCAAAATGGCTGTCTGGGGAGGCCTTACAAATAGCTGTGAAAAGAAGAGAGGTGAAAAGCAAAGGAGAAAAGGAAAGATATAAGCATCTAAATGCAGAGTTCCAAAGAATAGCAAGGAGAGATAAGAAAGCCTTCCTCAGTGATCAATGTAAGGAAATAGAGGAAAATAACAGAAATGGAAAGACTAGAGATCTCTTCAAGAAAATTAGAGATACCAACGGAACATTTCATGCAAAGATGGGCACAATAAAGGACAGAAATGGTCTGGACCTAACAGAAGCAGAAGATATTAAGAAGAGGTGGCAAGAATACACAGAAGAACTGTACAAAAAAGATCTTCATGACCCAGACAATCACAGTGGTGTGCTTACTCACCTAGAGCCAGACATCCTGGAATGTGAAGTCAAATGGGCCTTAGAAAGCATCACTATGAACAAAACTAGTGGAGGTGATGGAATTCCAGCTGAGCTATTTCAAATCCTGAAAGTTGATGCTGTGAAAGTGCTGCATTCAATATGCCAGCAAATTTGGAAAACTCAGCAGTGGCCACAGGCCTGGAAAAAGTCAGTTTTCATTCCAATCCCAAAGAAAGGCAATGCCAAACAATGCTCAAACTATCACACAGTTGCACTCATCTCACATGCTAGTAAAGTAATGCCCAAAATTCTCCAAGCTAGGCTTCAGCAATACATGAACCGTGAACTTCCAGATGTTTAAGCTGGTTTTAGAAAAGGCAGAGGAACCAGACATCAAATTGCCAACATCTGCCAGATTGTTAAAAAAGCAAGAGAGTTCTAGAAAAACATCTGCTTTATTGACTATGCCAAAGCCTTTGACTGTGTGGATCACAATAAACTCTGGAAAATTCTGAAAGAGATGGGAATACCAGACCACCTGACTTCCCTCTTGAGAAACCTGTATGCAGGTCAGGAAGCAACAGTTAGAACTGGACATGGAACAACAGACTGGTTCCAAATAGGAAAAGGAGTACATCAAGGCTGTATATTGTCACACTGCTTATTTAACTTCTGTGCAGAGTATATCATGAGAAATGCTGGGCTGGAAGAAGTACAAGCTGGAATCAAGATTGCTGGGAGAAATATCAATAACCTCAGATATGTAGATGACACCACCCTTATGGCAAGAAGTGAAGAAAAACTAAAGAGCCTCTTGATGAAAGTGAGAGAGGAGAGTGAAAAAGTTGGCTTAAAGCTCAACATTCAGAAAACGAAGATCATGGCATCCGGTCCCATCACTTCATGGTGAATAGATGGGGAAACAGTGGAAACAGTGGCTAACTTTATTTTTCTGGGCTCCAAAATCACTGCAGATGATGATTGCAGCCATGAAATTAAAAGGCGCTTACTCCTTGGAAGGAAAGTTATGACCAACCTAGACAGCATATTAAAAAGCAGAGACATTACTTTGCCAACAAAGGTCCATCTAGTCAAGGCTATGGTTTTTCCAGTGGTCATGTATGGATGTGAGAGTTGGACTGTGAAGAAAGCTGAGTGCCAAAGAATTGATGCTTTTAAACTGTGGTGTTAGAGAAGACTCTTGAGGTCCCTTGGACTCCAAGGAGATCCAACCAGTCCAAAGGAGATCAGTCCTGGGTGCTCATTGGAAAGACTGATGCTGAAGCTGAAACTCTGATACTTTGGCCACCTCATGCTAAGAGTTGGCTCATTGCTAAAGACCCTGATGCTGGGAAGGATTGGGGGCAGGAGGAGAAGGGGATGACAGAGGATGAGATGGCTGGATGGCATCACTGACTAGATGGACGTGAGTTTGGGTAAACACCTGGGGTTGGTGATAGACAGGGAGGCCTGGTGTACTGCAGTTCATGGGGTCGCAAAGAGTCAGACACAACTGAGCAACTGAAGTTACTGAAGTGAACCATAGTCTATGTCACTTCATTTGGCTTAAACTCTTTGTGATCATGTGGACTGTAGCCTGCCAGACTCCTCTGTCCATGGGATTCTCCAGGCAAGAATACTAGCGTGGGTTGCCATGCCCTCCTCCAGGAAATCTTCCTGACCCAGGCATCGAACCCATATCCCCTATGTCCTCTGCATTGGCAGGCGGAGTCTTTACCACTAGCTCGTCCTGGGAAGCCAAGGGTTCCTTACCCCCCAGAATTCAGTGTGCTCAACCCATCCTAACTATCTCCCTTGTCTGTCCTGTTGAGTCCTTGGAGACCCAGGTTAAAAGACACTGTTTAAAGACTCAAGCAGGCAAGACTACTACTCTGGTTACCTCATACAAACAATGCAGAACCATCTGATGCCATACCCGATAGGACATGCTGTGATTCCATGGGATGTGAGATGACATAATGTGATGCAACACAATAAAACAAGAAACTGAACAGAGGGAGCCTAATTTTCTGATTGCTACCAACTTTTTGAGAATTGGGCAGAAGGGGAGTATTTTTCTTAACTTTCTGATACAAACATGAGTGAAGTTCTTACTGCTTTTCTTAAAGTCCAATGATTGATAATTTGAGAATTTTACCTTTTTTCAGTATTTCAAGGTGTATTATTTTCAGCATTTTTATAGGCATTTTGGGAGAGGAGGAGCAATGTGCAATATGAGCAAACAGCCAAAGCTATTTTAAAGTGAAAATTCAAAGTGGAATTTGGATTTGATCAATTTGGCTATTTAGCTCAAGCAATTTGCATTTTTCCACATGTTCTTTCTCTTAAGAGATTATTTCCTCCTCATTTCTTATTTGGTGAGATGTTTTACAAACACTGCATCGGATTTGTATTGATTATCACAATACTGTTATAGGGTAGGCACTATTATCATTTACAGAGTAGAAAAAGGAACCTCAAAAAATAATTTTCCCTCCAAATTCATAATAGAAACAGATCCATCTAAATTGAATTTTGACATTCAAAAAAATGGAAAGCCCATGCTACTTTCTCTGTAACTGATATTCCAAAGAAAGGAACATTTTATTTGGAGTAATATTAATCCCTCCTCTAGTGCCTGAAAGTGTCAAATGTGAAAACATTATCAAAGGAATTAATGGTGGGAAAATTAGTCTTACCTCTTCTCTGGAGTACATATAGTTTAAAGTGATTTATGATCAATTTAAAGATATTGGGAACTGTTGGATATATAGACGCTTTCTGAAGAAATCTAAATGCCAGGACATAGGAATATTATAAAATTGCCTTATCTTGTTATATGAAAATTGAAAGTAAGCAAGAAGTTGGTGTTTGTTTCTAGACATTGAGATTCTCCCAATTATCTCGAATATTTCTTCCTAAGGAAAATATCACAATAATGTTTAATTACTTATTATATCCCTTTCCTTCAGTTCAGTCGCTCAGTTGTGTCCGACTCTTTGCGACCCCATGAACCGCAGCACGCCAGGCTTCCCTGTCCATCACCAACTCCCGGAGTTCACTCAGACTCACGTCCATCGAGTCAGTTTGGCTTTGAACTGTCCAAACCTAAAGTAAGTACACTTAAAATACTTCATGGAAGTATAAAGAAAATTGTATAATATCTTATATAAAATGTGCTGAGTTAACTGAATATTCATATACAAAAAAAAAAAATGTATCTTGGCTCCTACCTCGCAACACACACACATATTCCAAATGGGCTGCAGATCCAAATGTAAACGGTGACCTATAAATATACTAGTAGAAAATTTAAAGAATATCTGAATTAACTTGGGGTAGACTTCCTAAGTATGTCACAAGAACAAGTAACCATAAAAGAAATAAACTGATAAATGGAAATGTTAAAAATCAGATCTTTCTTTTCATCAGAAGACACCTTAAGTGGGAAGACAATATGTAAGTGGGAAAATAGATTTGCAATACATCCGCCTGACAAAGAATTCCTATCCAGAATATATCAAAGATTTCTATAAGTCTATATGAAATTACAGATCATCAATGCAAAAGTTGGCAAAAGAACTCAAGATTTTTGCAAAAGAAAGGAAACAAATAAACCTGAAAAAGTACTCAATTTCAGTACAGGGAAAGAGAAATTTAAATCCACAGAGTGGATACGCAAAAACATATCTTTATCTGAATGGCAAAAAGGTAGCGTCTAAAACATACCAGTTTTGATACGTTTTGCTTTGGCTGTTTGCTTATATTGCAGAACTGTAGATAGGTATAACTACTCTGGAATATTATTTTTCAGTCTATACTAAGCCTGAGCTAAAGGCGAATGTTCACCTGATCAGGCATTTTAACCCCAGAGTATGTACTTGATTGAAATATAGGCTTCTGTTTCCCAAGATACATATTAGAATGTTCACAATATCAGTGTCAGTAATAACCTAAAATCAGAAATTATCAAAATCCATTAGCAGAAGCAAGGATATTTTGATATATTGACATATTCACACAGTGAAATACTACAGAACAATGAGAATCAATGGGTTACACTTAACATGAAAAAATATGGATAAATCTTAAGAGCATAATGTCAAACAAAAGAACCCCCAAATAAAAGTATGCATAATTTCATTTATATCAAGCATAAAAGATGCAAATGATGCAAAACTAATCGGATTTAGGGAAGTAATATCCAATTTGGGATAAAGGATGTTTGTGTCTGGAAGGGGCACAGATAAATTCCTGGATAGCGGTTCTTTTTTTTTTTAACTTTTTATTTTGTACTGGGGTATAGATTACCAATGTTGTGATAGTTTCAAGTGAACAACAAAGGGCCTCAGTCATACGTAGATATGAATCCATTCTCCTCCAAACTACCCTCCTGTCCAGGCTGCCACATAGCATTGAGCAGACTTCCATGTGCTATATACAGGTCCTTGTTGGTTATTCATTTTAAAAACAGCAGTCTGCACATGTCCATTCCAAACACCCTAACTGTCCCTCCCCCCATCTTTCCCCTCTGGCAACTGTAAGTTCATTCTCTGTGAGTCTCTTTCTGTTTTGTAAGTAAGCTCATTTGTGTCATTTCATTTTAGAATCCATATATAAGGAATGTCATAAGATGCTTCTTCTTTTCTGTCTGACTTCACTCAGTGCGACAATCTCTAGGTCCATCCATATTGCTGCAAATAGCATTATTTCATTCATTTTAGTGGCTAATATCCCTTGTATAAATATGCTGCATCTTCCTTTTCCATTCTTCCATCAGTGGACATTTAGGTTGCTTCCATTTCTTGGCTACTGTAAACAGTGTTGCACTGAACATTGGTGTACATGTATCCTTAAACTCCTAGAGAAAAACATAGGCAGAACGCTCCCTGATATAAATCACAGTAACATCTTTTAAAATCCATCTCCCAGAATAATGGAAATATAAACAAAAATGAACAAATATTACCTAGTTAAAATCAAAAGCTTTTGCATAGCAAGGGAAACAATAAGCAAAATGAAAAGACAACCCACAGATTGGGAGAAAATATTTCAGATGATGTGACTGATGGGATTTATTTCCAAAATTTGAAAACACTTCCCTGATAGCTCAGTTGGTAAAGAATCTGCCTGCAATGCAGGAGACCCAGGTTCAGTCCCAGGGTCAGGAAGATCACTTGGAGAAGGGGATGACTACCCACTCCAGTATTCTCACCTGGAGAATTACATGGACAGAGGAGCCTGGTGGGCTATAGTCCATGAGGTCGCAAAAGTTGGACACGACTAAGCGACTAATACTTTCACTTTCATGGTGCTACAATCTGAAAGATATCAGAGAATTCTAGAGACTATGAAATCCTCTATTTGAGATTCATGATGTTGAGTCAACTGTTTGTGATTGTTATTATTAAGTAATATCTATTCAACATGCTCAGAGGTCAAAGAGTTTACAGATGTGGGTAATATATCAACTTCAGTTCAGTTCAGTCACTCATCATTTCTGACTCTTTGCGACCCCATGGACTGCAGCACACCAGGATTCCCTGCCCATCACCAGCTCCAGGAGCTTACTTAAACTCCTGACCATTGCACTGGTGATGCCATCCAACCATCTCATCCTCTGTCGTCCCCTTCTCCTGCCCTCAATCTTTCCCAGCATCAGGGTCTTTTCCAACGAGTCAGCTCTTCGCAGCAGGTGGCCAAAGTATTGGAGCTTCAGCTTCAGCATCAGTCTTTCCAATGAATATTCAGGACTGATTTCCTTTAGGATAGACTGGTTGGATCTCCTTACAGTCCAAGGGACTCAAAAGGTCTTCTCCAACACCACAGTTCAAAAACATCAATTCTTTGGTGCTCAGCTTTCTTTACAGTCCAACTCTCACATCCATACACGATACTGGAAAAACCATAGCTTTGACCAAATAGACCGTTGCTGACAAAGTAATGTCTCTGCTTTTTTATATGCTGTCTAGGTTTATCATAGCTTTTCTTCCAAGCAGCAAGTGTTTCTTAAAATCATGGCTCTAGTCACCATCTGCAGTGATTTTGGAGCTCAAAAAAATAGTCTGTCACTGTTTCCATTTTTTCCCCATCTATTTGCCATGAAGTGATGGGACTGGATGCCATGATCTTAGTTTTCTGAAAGCTGAGTTTTAAGCCAACATTTTCACTCTCCTCTTTCACTTTCAACAAGAGGCTCTTTAGTTCTTCTTCATTTTCTGCCATAAAGGTGGTGTCATCTGCATATCTGAGGTTATTGATATTTCTCCCAGCAATCTTGATTCCATATACAGCCTTGACATACTTCTTTCCTGATTTAGAACCAGACTGTTGTCCCATGTCCAGTTCTAACTATTGCTTCTTGACCTGCATACAGATTTCTCAGGAGGCAGGTCAGGTGGTCTGGTATTTGCATCTCTTTAAGAATTTCCCACCATTTGCTGTGATCTACACAGTCAAAGGCTTTAGTGTAGTCAATAAAGCAGAAGTAGATGTTTTTCTGGAACTCTCTTGCTTTTTAAATGAGCCAATGGATGCTGCCAATTTGATCTCTGGTTCCTCTGCCTTTTCTAAATCCAGCTTGAACATCTGGAAGTTTATGGTTCATGTACTGTTGAAGCCTGGCTTGGAGAATTTTGAGCATTACTTTGCTAGCGTGTGAGATGAGTGCAATATCAACTTACCTTAGTCATTTAGGAGCCCTACTTTATACTAAAATAATGGAAATGGATGATTCTGTTTGATTCAATATAGAAATTCCATTTAAATCTAGACCCAGACACAAATTATGGAATTAACTTCTGAACATAATGAAGGTGAATCCAAAACTTATGATAAGCAGATTAAACATATATACATTAAAATCACTATCATGTCAAGATGGCATGTACTGATAGGTATGATATAGTCTGAAGACTCTCTGAGCTTCAGAAACTTTCCAAGTACTGTTACTTTGAAACTTAGCTGAAGGTCATAATGAAAGAAGTTATAATGTAAGAATAGGAAGAGGCACACACTCTCTGTTCAGTTAAATTTCTCATCTTTTACCTATAATTTCTAGAACATTTAGTGGAAGTAGAAAAACCACAATGTTACAGATCTGAATTTCAGGCCAGTTTAAATGGTAGCTAGGTGTGTGATCATGGGCAGTTGTTAAAACTTCTCAGGCATAATTTTCATCACTGGTTAAATGAAGGTATTGAATTTGATTATCATTAACTTCCCTTCTAACTTCATGATTATGTAGTTCTCATCATGGCACTAGCATTTACATAAATGTATTTCATGCTTGCTTTTCTGAAAGTCTGCATCTCATTCCCCTCCTTTTCACTTTATCTGTACCCAAAATTTATCTCTACTGAAACCTGAAATTCAGCTAACTTCAAGCTTATTCATTTACTGTGAAATGTGGGAAGTATAAATAGAAAATTACTAATTTTGCAACTAATTTAAGCATCTCTAAAGATCAGCAATTATCAGAAATAAAAGGGTGTGAGTAATACTTCATAAGCCTAGTTAATTAGCAAAGTCCTTGCTTGTGCTTGACAAAATTAAATATAAAGGAGCCATTTATAGGTAATCTCAAAATTACCACAATACAGGTATTCATAAAAATGTCAATTCAAGCTCTGGCTAATGTTGAGAATAAGTTGAATTTGAACCAGCATTCAGATAGAATAACGTTCAATTCAAGAAGAATTTATCATATATACTCTACCTTAAAATTATATATGCCTAAAATATATGTTCAGTTTTCAAATCTGTTTTCTTAAATCAGCTCTCCAGAAATTTTATTCAGAAGAGTTTGAAACTCTATTAAAAACATAGTGCTTTATTTTACTTTAAGATTAAACTTAGCTACATATATAACTTTAGAAAACAATGAAACATACAAAATATGGTATACAATAGGAAAATTTCAGGAATGGAAAGGAAGTATTTGAAAAAGATTAAACCTTTTGAACTTCCTTGGTTTTTGAAGAATTCAGTTGATAAATGAAGAAACTACCAGAAAGTATTCTATTTGTAGATACTAGATGAAATTGTCCACATACACAAGAAAGAGAAATTCACAGGCAGTACATCTGTTACCGTTTTTTTTAAAAGTGAAATTAAAGACCACTATTTTAAAAGAAAATATATATAAGTACAATTCATAAACACCTTTAAAATGGTAAGATATTGGTAAGGAAAATAAAAGATGTAGATGTCTGACATCAGGAAGAATAACAATTTTACAGTGGAAAAAAGTCATTATAGAGCAAGTCTATAGCAGAAAAACTTATTGACTTCTTTCATAATATCAGTACAAAAGGATAAGATCATGTAACACTAAAAAGCAAGTTCAGAAAGTACAAGCATCTCTACTTCTCAGTCTTGCCAAAGAGCTTTCAATAGCACCTCTATTCTGCTTGGAAAGGAGAGCTGGGGAAATGGACAATTTCGGCCCCACTGAAAACCTGAAGCCATTGTTATCCGTATAAAGAAACATGGATGTGGACAACAGAGCTGGAAACTGGGCTTGGCTGGCTGTTCCAGGAAAGAGCTTGAAAGAAAAATCATTCTCTACAAATGCATTAGAGATAACCTGGTCCAAATGAACCAATAATCCAATTACTGTACAAGAAGTTCTTAAAAGCAAAATTATCTAGAGCAGATACTACACAAAAGACTGAAAAGTTCTTTAGGGATCAGCCAATGGTGATGTTAAATTGCTGGTCTGATTTCTTCAAATCAATTTCTTCAGTAATTTCACAAAATAATTTTAAAACTCCATGAGTTCAAAGGTCATGCTTATTAACTTGACAGCTAAATTTTTCTAGCTCATTAGTAGACTGCAAAATACCTCAAGTAACAGATGAACAGGGATAATTCAGGTAATAAGAATTTATTTGAGAACTCAATTTAAATGAGCTACATATTGGTAATGTATTTTCATGTGAAGTGATCAAAAATATTTTTTCAGTCACAGTCACTTTGCCTTTTAAAATCTACATGCATTTTAAATAAGATTCAAGCAACTTTGTGATTCATTCCATTTTATTCATCAACACATTGCTTTTTAAGAGTTCTTTGATGTTTGAGGAATCTTGTGTGTCTTTTGGATAAGCCTTCTTAAGCCTTTTCCCCTCAAGTCAGAAAGTTATACTTCACTAACTGTAAAGAAACATCTGAGGACTAAAATTTTGCTTTGCCATAGGGAACCTAGAATGTCCCAGAGAGGTGCCAACAGAGCATCTTTTTTATCCAGAAACTAAACAGAAGTCAGGGAGCAAGTAGTTGACAACTGCTCAGCCTGTTGTAAAATAATCAGCAGCAGAAAAAGAAACTAGGAATCATATTGCAAGGCTGGATGAAAAAATAAAAATGGTATTTCAAAAGTAAAAGTACTGACAGAACACACAATGAAACTATTCTAAATGGGATATGTCCAGTGCAAAAAAAAAAAAAAAAAATGGTGAAAAACCAAGAAAAAATCTTTTCCCTTGAATTTAAATTTAGAGAAAAACAAAGAAAACCTTTTATATCTTTGGATCTGAATGTTTTAGGAAGAACTTGAAAAAAATAGATTATATATATATTTTAATTCCCAGTATATTGATATTTACCACATTGCCCACTAACGAAAGATCATTCACCATGTTAATTACACCAGAATAATATTTACCTTTGACCTAAGGGATGTGCTGGAAAGTGCGTATTCCTGAATACTACATGCTTATCACCTTTTTATACCATAGACATAAATTAGAAGGTTTAAGATCAGAAAAACAATACAAGTCAAACATGTTCCATGAAAATTATGGGCCAAAACAGTATGATGTAGCAGAAAACCTGGTATGTTTTAATGTCAGGAATTCACAGCTATGAATCCTGGATTTATTTAATCATTCTCAAATTCTGTTTCTTTATTTGTAAGATATTAACAAATTCTCCGGGCAAGAATACTAGTAATAATGGTAGCCATTTCCTTCTCCAGGGGTTTTTCCCCACCCAGGGATCAAAGCTAGGTCTCCTGCATTGTAGGCAGATTCTTTACTGTCTGAATCAAGAGGGAAGACAAATTAGATGGTGCTAAAGTGTAAATGAAACAATATGCAAAAAAGGTCTAGGACTATGTCAGTTCTCAACAAAATATTGTTACTATGCAGAATTCTGTACAGGATGTGATGATGGATTTTGGACTAGAGAAAGTAGAAAGGATGATCTTCTCTGTGAGTTTGAGAGCAAGAAGCTGCCACAACTTCCCTGTATAAACATATCGTTTGTGCACCAAGTGACCCTACGGTACTCCCTTCAGTGAACTAGGATGTTAGATGCAGTGCCTGGAGTTGTGTGGTTCATTAGTTTCACCATCAGCCAGAATAGTAGTCCAGGTAGTAGTCCTACAGACTACCCTGCAGACAGTGGCACCTTGCTTACTTCTCCATTCTTGTTCTATTTAATTCAATATAAATTTATTGCCAGATATTAAAATTTTCAAAGGTAAGTAGTGTATGATTTCTTGCTATTCAGTTCAGTTCAGTTCAGTCGCTCAGTCGTGTCCGACTCTTTGCGACTTCATGAATCACAGCACACCAGGGCTCCCTGTCCATCACCAACTCCTGGAGTTCACTCAGACTCACGTCCATCAGGTCAGTGATGCCATCCAGCCATCTCATCCTCTGTCGTCCCCTTCTCCTCCTGCCCCCAATCCCTCCCAGCATCAGAGTCTTTTCCAGTGAGTCAACTCTTCGCATGAGGTAGCCAAAGTACTGGAGTTTCAGCTTTAGCATCATTCCTTCCAAAGAAATCCCAGGGTTGATCTCCTTCAGAATGGACTGGTTGGATCTCCTTGCAGTCCAAGGGACTCTCAAGAGTCTTCTCCAACACCACAGTTCAAAAGCATCAATTCTTCGGTGTTCAGCCTTCTTCACAGTCCAACTCTCACATCCATACATGACCACTGGAAAAACCATAGCCTTGACTAGATAGTTTTAAAGAATATGCATGGTCTAACCAAGTGGAACAGTGTTGGTTGTACAGAGGAGACTCTCAGAGTCAGAAAAATGCTATGTGTTTGGAAACCTACTACAAGTTGGTTGCTGTTCAGTCGCTCAGTCCTGTCCGACTCTCTGTGACCCCATGGACTGTTGCACACCAGCCTTCCCTGCCCCTCATAATCTCCTGAAGTTTTCCCAAGTTCATGTCCATTGCATTGGTGATACTATCCAGCATCCTCATCCTCTGGTGCTCCCCTCTTCTTCTGCCCCAAATCTTTCCCAGCATCAGGGTCTTTTCCAATGAGTCAGCTGTTCACATCAGATCAGCAAAATACTGGAGTTTCAGCCTCAGCATCACGTACTCCAGTGTTCTTGCCTGGAGAATCCCAGGGATGGGGGAGCCTGGTGGGCTGCCGTCTATGGGGTCGCACAGAGTCGGACACAACTGAAGCGACTTAGCAGCAGCAGCAGCCTCAGCACCAGTCCTTCCATTGAGTATTCAGGGCTGATTTCTCTTAAGATTGACTGGTTGGATCTCCTTGCAGCCCAAGGGAAGAAGTTGGTTATAACTAGATAATTGTTTAGAAAAGTAAATGGACTATACTGGTGACAACAGATATGCTAATGAGATAAAAAAAAGGGCTAGAAGAAATGAAGCGGTGGTGGCTTAACTTCCTACAAAGCCAAAGGGCTATCTGAAGGGTATTTTCACTTTTCAAATACAATAGGAAGCAGTCTTGCGCAGCTGACCTGTGCCCCATCCCTTATCATCACACTGAATCAGAGCTGGGGAATTTACCTGGCTTGCCTGCAAGGTGAGGGCTTCCCTGGTGGCTCAGATGGTAAGGAGTCTGCCCGCAATGTAGGAAACCCAGGTTCGGTCCCTGGGTCAGGAAGATCCCCTGGAGAAGGAACCAGGTTTTTGCCTGGAGAATTCCAGGGACAGAGGACCCTGGCAGGCTAAAGCCCATAGAATCACACAGAGTCAGACACAACTGAACGACTAACACGCATGCACACTGCCTGACTTAGGCTTTTAGAGAGAAGATAAAGACTTCAAATACTGTGTGACTGCACTGGTAGATCAATAATCACCAATAGACCAGGCAGGATCTGGTATCAAAATGTTGCGTGGGAGGGGGCAATTTAAAACTCTAAATGAAAATCCCTTTGTTTCTGAGGCCCATGGATCCCTCATTCGTCAAGTGAGAGAACTGAATTAAATTTGCGTTTCCAATATTTTTGACACAATATGATCTTGTTAATATATAAGCTGGTAAATCTAATTAGTAGTGACTCTAAGTGCTTTTGTCATGTAAGGGTGCGGTGTTTACATTTCATTGATCATAAATTAAAACCGCACAATTTGTCACCACGTTAGTTTCCTGGGGCTGCCATAATAAATTACCAGAAACTTCATGGTTTAAAACAACAGAAGTATACTCCGTCACAGCTGTGGAGGCCAATGTCTGAAATCAAGGTGTTGATGGGAAGGTGCTTCGTGCGAAGACCGCGGAGGGAAATTATGCTTTCCTTCGAGGTTCTGCTGACTCTAGGGCTGCCGTGGTTTGGAGGCATCACTCCAGTTTCTGCCTCCATTTCAAAGGGCCTCCTCTGCAGCATTTCTGTTTTCTTTTCTGTCTCTTTCTTCCAAGGACATCAGTCACTGGATTTAGGACCGACGAGTGTGAGTGAACTCCGGGAGTTGGTGATGGACAGGGAGGCCTGGCGTGCTGCGATTCATGGGGTCGCAAAGAGTCGGACACGACTGAGCGACTGAACTGAACTGAACTGAACTTGAGCCAAGATGATCTCATTTCAAGACCTTTGTCTTATTTAGATCTGCCAAGACCTTCATTCCAAATAAGGTCACATTCTGAGGTTCTAGGTAGAAAAACCCTTTTTGAGGACCATTATTCAAACCACCGCAATCACCAATAAATTATTGAGTGATTTTCTCATTTTTTTTTGCTTCAGGATATGAAAGAATAACTTGTATCAGACCATCTCTTCAGCTAAGAATTTTGAAATTCAGATACAATAAGACAAAAACATCAGATCCAAGAGCAAGCAGAGAGTAACTCTGAAAGTCAGGAGTTCAAGGAAGCCAAGATATAGGGAAAACAGAAACGTCTTGAGAAGAGCCAGACCCTCTGCCCTTAGCCTCCTGTCTGTTTAAGGTGCGCATTCTGAAATGCTAGGCAGAAAGGCATGGCTTGGAGCCTTTGACAGTCTCAGAGGATCAGGAATACAAAAGTGGATTGTAGGGTAACCTACACAGCTAGCGTTCCAGTGACTAAGATTTTTAAGAAAAGGAAACAATAGAGACTTTACTTCTTTTTTTTTTTAATATTTGTGGTTTCATATATACTACCTCACAATGATTGTAATGGCTATCATCAAAAATAAACAATAAGTGCTAGCAATTGTGTGGAGAAAAAGAAGCTCTTGTGCCTTAGTGGGAAATTATAGACTCTATGAAAACAATATAGAGGTTCCTCTAAAACTTAAAGGTAGAATTACCATGGGAAAGTCCATGGATTCTCCAGGGCAAGAATATTGGAGTGGGTTGCCATTTCCTTCTCCAGGGGATCTTCCCCACCCAGGGATAGAACCCAGGTCTCCCGCATTGCAGGCAGACGCTTTAACTTCTCAGCCAGCAGGGAAGCCCTAGAATCACCATAAAATATAGAAATTGCACTTCTGGATATATATATATATATATATGCAAAGGAAATGAAATCATGATCCTCAAGAGATACCTGCACACCCATGTTCATCACAGCGTGTTCATAATAGCCAATATAGGGAAACAAACTAAGTGTCCATCTATGAATAAATAAAGAAGATGTGATGTGGTGAAGAAGAAAAATATATATATATATATACATACAGTGGAATATTATTCATCTGTGGGACTAACGTAAAAATTATCATTTTATTTTAATATATGTTAATATATTAAATATATCAATTCAGTTCAGTTCAGTTGCTCAGTCGTGTCTGACTCTTTGCGACCCCATGAATTGCAGCACCCCAGGCCTCCTTGTCCATCACCAATTTCCAGAGTTCACTCAAATTCATGTCCATCAAGTCGCTGATGCCATCCAGCCATCTCATCCTTTGTGGTCCCCTTTTCCTCCTGCCCCCAATCCCTCCCAGCATCAGGGGCTTTTCCAATGAGTCAACTCTTCGCATGAGGTGGCCAAAGTATTCCTTCCAATGAACACCTAGGACTGATCTCCTTTAGGATGGACTGGTTGGATCTCTTTGCAAAAAGAGACTCTCAAGAGTCTTCTCTAACACCACAGTTCAAAAGCATCAATTCTTTGGCACTCAACTTTCTTCACAGTCCAACTCTCACATCCATACATGACCGCTGGAAAACCATAGCCTTGACTAGATGGACCTTTGTTGGCAAAGTAATATCTTTGCTTTTTAATATGTTGTCTTGGTTGGTTACAACTTTCCTTCCAAGGAGTAAGTGTCTTTTAATTTCATGGCTGCAATCACCATCTGCAGTGATTTTGGAGCCCCCCAAAATAAAGTCTGACACTGTTTCCACTGTTTCCCCATCTATTTCCCATGAAGTGATGGGACCAGATGCCATGATTTTAGTTTTCTGAATGTTGAGCTTTCAAAATATTGAATTTTAAATTAAAATTTTTAAATATTAAAATCTAAATTAATATTTTAAATTATTAAATTAAAATATTTTCATTTAAATTAATTAATTTAATTTTATCTACACTATTTTATTGGTTTTGCCATACATTGACTTGATATAATATTTAAAATATTCCTTCTCCCTCAACCATAAGAGGGAAACCCAGCTTTTTTACAACATAGTTAAACCCTGAATGCATTATGATAAGTCAAACAATTCAGATTTAAAAAAGACAAATTATGTATGCTATTATTCACATATGAAATCTAACAAAGCTGTACTCACAGAAACAGATGATAAATAGTGGTTACCAGGGTCTTGGGGTGAGGACAAGGGAGAGAAGTCGGTCATGGGGTACTAAGTTCTAGCAGAGATGAATAAGCTCTGGGGATCTAATGTACAGCATGGTCATTATAGTCAACAAAATTGCATCGTATGCTTGGAAGTTGATAATAGAGTTGATAATTATATGAGGTGATGGAGGTATTAATGAACACTACCATGGCAATCCTTTTACAATGTATAAATAAATGTGCATATTATACACATTAAACTTATACAATGCTAAATATCAATCCTATTGGTATATCAATAATCACAAAACAGACCTTTATTTTCTTCTCCAGCTTAACAAAATCAAGCTGGAAAAGAAAAAGAGAAAGATGATTACACCGAATCCAAGTTCCTAGTTCCTCAAACTTACCCTATAGATTTAAGTCATTGGCTATTACTTATATCATTCCCTTTGCTTATACTGTATATATTTTGATATCTTCTCTGTAACAGTGGAGTTCCATGGTACAGGAACAAATTTAGCTTCTCTAAGTTCAAAAAAATGTTCTATAGACAAATGCAAACATTATTCCTTCCCCAGTGCAACACACAAGCACCAAAGAAATTACAAACCACACCCTAAAAGACTCGCGGAGCTTGCGAGTCTTTCCTTTGTGATTGGTAAGGCAAGTATGTGATCTAGGCACCGAATGCAGTCAAATCTGAATTAGTAAATGTCTGACGGCTGAAGCCAATGGGAATCATTATGTGAGTAATTTTAATATCTCCCTGACCATTAATGAAGAAATGAGATGTTTGGTTCAGTTGGCCATGAAATTGGTTGTGATAGCCTTTATTTGCAGAGCCATTTATAGAGGAACAATGCCTAATGAGGAGGTAAAAGTATTGGTCTATAGAAAAGAGTTAAAGGAATAGTTTATAGAAATAAATGATAACTATGGTCAGAAAAAGCCACAACTTTATTCACACTTTCCTGGTAACAAAACATTTGAGAGATTAGATATCTGAATATAGTTTGTGGCTGAGATTATGACCCCTACATTACTATGTACATTAGACATCCTTACGTCCTTAGTACCATGCAGGGTTATATATACAAAATGCACTTTGTGGTTGAATATACATGTCTCCTGTAGGGTTATTTTGTTTATGGGTGATTTTTGTATTATGTGCTGATCTTAGAAATTAACCTTATATCTCTAAACTCTGAAAGTCCACTATATATTTAAATGTTAGGTCCATCGGCCATTTCTTTTTGAAATCATCCTTTTTAAAAAATCCTGACAGGACAAGTAAGATTCCTTCAGTTCGTTGGCAGTTCCATCAACCCCTGGCCAGCGCACTTATCTCTGCTCTCAAGTTAGCTGTTGAATTAGATTGTGAAATTCTCTAGGGCTGGGAATGACTTTTATTTGTTGGTTCCACTTGGCTCACAGCACCATGACTTGAACATGTTAGGTGTTTCAGGCATTTGTAGAGAGTGAATTTTAAGTTCTATTTTTCGAAAAGGCAGCATGATAACACTCACACAAATATAAAATGAACATGTGTCAGAAATTTTGTCCAGCTCATTAATTAATGAGAGAATTAAGAAGACAGTACAACCAGTTCAAAGAGCATCTGAGAAAGAAAGTCTGTGTGTGAAGGTGTGGGGGTGTGTGTGGGTGTGTGTGGGTGTGTGTGCAGGCATGATTTAATCGGGGAAGTTGTGAATATTTCTGGCTTATATTCAAAACAAGTGAATGTATTGAAGTGTAATAGACTATAATCTTTGGAGTTATCTGTTCTACAAGACAGAAATTATTTGCCTCTTTTATGGACAGACGTCTACAATTTAACATATGACTTCACTTGGTTTGAAGGCTTTAATCAAAAGTAGATAGTGATTTGATCTCAGTATATTCCCCTGGATAATGCTTAAGTGGCTTTCACTCCTGAATAATATTGAAAATTTATGTTTTCTCTAACCCACAGAGCAACTGTCCACTGGCTTGAGCTGATGGGTTGTATTACCATCAAACCCTTGTCCAGTGAAGATTCTGGAACTGGAGTGAGGAGGCCCCAGTGGCGGTCTAGGCCCTCTACAAACATGAAAAGTCTTTGTACCATACAGTTTCAACTGCAAAACATTCTGAAAAAGGCAAAATTGGTTGCAAGAAGTTAGAAGAAAAGAGAGAAGAATAGATGAGCACAGAGGATGTCTCGGGCAGTGACAACACTCTGTATGACAGTGATGGACACATGTCCTTACACATCTGTCCACGCCCATTGAATGGATGGCACCAAGAGTGAACCCAAATGTAAACTGTGGGCTTTGGATGATGAAGATGTGTCAGTGTGGGTTCACGTGCTGTGTGTTAGTCGCTCAGTCATGTCTGACTCTTTGTGAACCCATGGACTGTAGCCCACCAGGCTCTTCTGCCCATGGAATTTTCTAGGCAAGAATACTGGAGTGGGTTGCCATTTCCTCCTCCAGGGGATCTTCCCCACCCAAGGACTGATCCTTTATCTCTTGCATCTCCTGCATTGACAAGCAGATTCTTTACCACTGTGCCACCTGGGAAGTCCGATGTAGGTTCATAAATTGTAATAAAGGTACCGCTTTGGTGAGGGAGGTGGATAATGAGGGAGGCTATGCCTCTGTGAGGTCAGGGTATAGGAGGGAAATCTCTGACTTTCCACTCAATTTTGCTGCTACCCTAAAACTGCTCTAAAAAAATATAAAATCTGTTAAAAAAACAACTAAACAATTTCTCTTAAAGACATGTTTCCTACCCTTTTACCTTATTCTAAAGTTTATCTAATTTTTCATAAACAAGTAAATTGGTTTGTTCTCACTAAAAGTATCTGTTAATTGAATGTAGCACAGTTCTTCTAATGGATTACCTGGTAGGTAATGATTCTATTCACTTAGAAATTCAGTTACACTAAATGACCAATTTTACTACCACTGCCAGAAAACTGAGGGCTCACTGTAATGGTTTAGTGACTTGATTTCCTACCATTCTGTTAGGTACACTGTATAACTTGCTGTTTGAAAACATGTCACCTTTGAATATTTAGTGGCAATAAAATTAATGATTATAATGCACAGGATTGCAATACAAAAATCTCTGAACTCTAACTTAAGTCAACTTGGAAATGGAAAATTAGGATTTGTGTTTTTAAAAAATAATCAGATAACAGTTTACTATATGATAAACTAATGAAGTTATTAATCATTTTTAATAAGAAATAAGGATATTTACAGTGAACTTCTGTTAGTTTTTAAAGAAAACGATAGAATGTTAGAACTAGAATGGACCAGGGAAATTGCTGATTGCAACCAATTCACTTCACAGGTGAGGAAACTGAGTCCCACTTATAAGGCTTGTTGGTTGTTTTGAAACACTATGTGGATAATGAAGTAGTATGTAATTTTACACGAATGCCTCAATTCCCTATAGGAGTTATGGTCATTGTCCAGTATCGGACTATGCTATTCATTGTATTATTAGAGTTACACTGGAAAAACAGTATATATGGGCTTCCCTAGTGGCTCAGACAGTGAAGAATCTGTCTGCAATGAGGGAGACCTGGGTTCAATCCCCAGGTTAGATCCCTGGAGAAGGAAATGGCTACGCACTCCAGTATTCTTGCCTGGAGAATTCCACGGACAGAGGAGTCTGGCAGGCTACAGTCCATGGGGTTTCAAACAGTCAGACTCGACTGACCGACTGAACACACTGTGTGTCCAACCCTGTGATCCTGTGGACTGCAGTTTTTGGAGCCAGTGAAGTTAGTAGTTCGAACAGAGACTGACTGATAAAACATTGCCAAATTCACTGTATCTGGGTTTCCAAAGTCTCTGGATTTTTAAAAGTTGAAATCTTTTGAAGGAGGAGAAATGGGTTCCTGGGGAGAATGTAGGAAACTTGTGGTTCACTCAGAAATAAAATTTTATTACTCCCAAATTTCTATCTTCCAGGGGATATGACTAATATTGATGACCAAAATCTTATCAGAAGATTGTATTCTTTTTTGTAGTTTTTGTTGATTCAGGCCTTTTTTCTGGTAGTATAAAATGTGGTAGTTTAGAAAGCAGGCAACTTTAATATTCTGACCTGAAAAAATGATCAGAGTTGAGGAAAGCAGGGGAAGAAAGTTCTGTCTGCCTCCCACCCTTCCACCTCCAAAATGTGTGATTGTCTCTAGAAAAACTATGTCTTCCTGAACATGACAAAGTTAACACTTTTTAAAAATTTCTAAAGATTGAGTGAACAGATCTCAGTAAAAAGAAAAAAAAAAATGGCTGGCGAATTTGAACAGTACAGTATTGAACTATTTCAAAGCAATAGTTCTGTGATCCACTCAAGAACAATAATTCTCAGACTGAATTCCACAGAGCACCTGGGTCAGAATCATCAGAGTGTTTGCTGTCATGTTAGATCTGAGGAGGAGTTCGTGTCAGGGTTCTATTTGCAGGTGTGACTTTCATAAATAGACAAGTTTACCGGTAGGTTATTGGGTAACTCAGAAAGTAAACATAGAGGCTGGAAACCGAGATTTGGAGAACAAGCAAAAATCAATGACTTTGGGCAGCAGAGTCCCGCCGTCAGATTCCACGTCTGGCAAGATTCCTCCTGTGCTTCAGTCACCGCCTCCACTCGTTCTTGATGCCATAGCTTCTCCTGTCCCTGAGAGTAACTTCCCAGTCAGTTTTATATTTTTCAGAATTCATTTTTGGACCATTTCAAGTGGCAGTCTAAAGGTAGATCATCCACTGGCTAAGTCCCCATGTCTTAATTTTCCCTAAGTTTGAAAATGGATTACTCATCCATTTGGAACCCAATAGGAAAAGAAGAGAACAGCTATCAACTACACTGCTCCTACCCCAGTGGGCCCCACCCAACCTCTTGTAATAGGGAAAATCCTTCTCTGAAAGAGATTTTTTTCCTATAAGCTTAAATTATGTGCCTCCCAGGTAATGAGCATTAGGCTAAAATTTCTTTATTTACTTCACAGGAAATATCCAGACCAGATCTGCCAACGAATGACTGCAGGAAAGAAGAAATTAATATATTTCTTCAGGAGACTGAGAGGAACCAGGAAATGTTTGAGTTTACCTCCCCCCTTATAATAGTATAAAAGAAACCTGAATTCTAACTCAGGCAAAATGGTTCTTTGAGACACTAGTACACCATCCTTTCAGTCTTCTGGCTTTCTGAATAAACTCATTATTCCTGTCCCCAACCATTTGTCTCTTAATTAATTAGCCTGTTATGTGGTAAGCAGTATGAGCTTGAACTTGGTATTAGAAATGCATCAAAATCTTGGAAGCAACCCTGAGACTTGGCACTTTTAAACAAATAAAGTCAGTTCTGCTGCATATGATATATGTGCTCTTATAAATTACTGCACTGTACTAAACCATACAATAATAACTTCAGATCATATAAGAAAAGTGGAATAAGGAACACAACACTAAAAGCTTCATTAGTGATGCACTGGAAAAAGATAAGATGCTAGTGAACACAGTAGTACAGTTTGACATATGTTCAAGGGCTAAGAAATACATAGCTACAATAGAAATGGGCCTTTACCCTGAAAAAGACCTGAAGTTTGCTTGTGGAAGTGGTGTCAGGAGGGCTGCGAGCAAGTAATAGAAGGAAAGTTACCTGAAATCAAGTGGGAAGTTGTAATATTAGATGTACAGGAGTTTGACTCATAACACATATGCTGAAATGAGGTAGCTGGAAGAAGTTTCAGGCATATGCTTGTGTGCCTTTTTCATATTTCAGTGGGTTCAGTTGGGTGTACTTTTTGGAACTCACCCTTTCCCAGATAAAATCTTGCATAAGCACAGGTGAAATCTGCACTATGCTCTCCAATGGTTACCTAATATACCAATAATGTTGAAACAAATTCACCCTTTGAAACAAATATTATAGCAAAACTGATTGCACTCCTGTGTGATTTTTGTGTAAATCAAAGCATTCAGACAATTAGAGGTTTGGATCTTGCCTGACTATAGCATCTGTTTTTTCTGTATAATGCTCATTGGACTCCTATAGATAAGGGAGAAGGGGCACTTTCACCTTTTCTCTCCTGCATAAGGCCTTTCTTTTCAGGAACTGATTTACCAGTCTTCCCTGTAGACTATGAAATCACTGCAGTCATCTTGTGATTACCCTCATCCAAAAGGACCCATTTCCCCAGCCGCAGGGAGTTTAGCTCCTGATGTATTTTCTTCTCTCCACTCCACCACTTCACATCATCCTCAGTGCTGCTTTAGCTTCTTTTGTGGTGTATCCACTGACACCTTCATCTCTTAGATCCTAACACTGAAAGCTACCAATCTTCATCTTCTTTTCCCATCAGTCACTCCCAGTTGCATCATGACTCCTAGACTTTTCCACGTGTACCTCTAACGCTAATGTTGCATATTAGTAAGCCGAATCAAGTTCGTGTCATTTTCCTATTTTTCTTTATTTTCAGATAAAATTTAAGCATAAAAAGAGTGTCTAGCATTGCATTTCCTATTTGTTCTATCTCATTTGGCTATGTGCAAGTTATTAATATAACCATCAGAGGCTACACTTGACCACACCATCGGCTTGTTTAACAAAATGTGAGTAAGGAGAGAATGCTGAGATTCAACTAATACTATGAATGCTGCAACCTTACATTTTCTTCAAGTGAAAAACTATATGAATGCCCTTTTAATACAAAGACTTTTCCTCTGTACTTCAGTCCCGGTTGCTGTGTTTTTAACTTTCTATTTTGTTGGAGAGATTAAAGACAGAGGATCATTATGAGTCTTCTAAGAAGCCAAGACACGGAAGTTAGATTAAAAGCTATTTATTCTGCACTTTGTATTTTCTTTGGTCTTTATTTTCAGATTGAACATAAGGTATCTGCCGCACATATTGCTTTCAGAAAGATGAATTTAACTAAAATTCATACTATGCATTCATTCAATAAACATTTATTTTTGAATGCCTCTTATATTTCAGGGTCTCTGCTAGCCCAGGGCACATAAAAGTGAATGAGAAAAAGTATTTGTCTTCAGGGAGCTGTAGTGGATTTCATGGTGCTTGCCCATATACCATCAGCACAGCAGCTGAGAAAGTCGGTGGTTAACAGTTTTTAGCTGAATCTCTCTTTGGTCCTTGTCCATAATTCACATAAGGAAGCCCATCTCCTAGAGGAAGCCTCCATCTACCGACTGGTCAATACCAGGATTACTTTTCTTGCCTCAATTTGGGATAATTCTCAAGGAACATCCCAACTTCACAGCTCCTATAAGATTGGCTGAAGCTATTGTTATTGAATCAATATATGGTTCAGTTTCTGCCCCTGTCCAATCCTGTTTCCTCTACTTTCCCACAATCCTTTTTTCTGAGGACAGAACACACCCTTTGGTGACCTTGCTGTATGCACACCTGTATTTCAGAGTCTGATTCCTGTGGAATCTGCTTGTGAAATGAGAGTCCAGTATTTGGCTGGAAGATTAGTAATTGTGATAATGTTAGTCACTTGTGTTATTTTTCTCTTCTTCTTCTTTTTTTTTTTTTCATTTTCCTTGAAATATCAATGTCTTTCCTACTGGTTTCTAAAAACTCATTTATGAGTAAGGATGTTAAACGTTTGTAATGTGGTGCAAATGAAATACCATATTTATTGCCATTGGTTTACTATGGTGTTTTGCATTTTGGTTGTGGCTCAGACGGTAAAGAATCTGCCTGCAATGTGGGGAATCTGGCTTTGATCCCTGGGATGGGGAGACCCCCTGGAGATAGAAGTATGGCAACCCACTCCAATATTCTTGCCTGGAGAATTCCATGGACAGAGGAGCCTAGTGGGCTACAGTCCATAGGTTTGCAAAGAGTTGGATATGACTGAGAGACTCACACTTCCACTTTCATTTAAATCTACTCATATTGTGTTTAAAAAATTAGCATAGGCAACCTCATGTCACCAACAGCATTAGTAAATGTGATCATATTTTGAAAATTGCTCTAGTAGAGACAACTCCATGCTATTAGCAGAGAAGACTTCATCTCAGATTGGGATGGAAGTGGGGTCAGGAAAGTTTTTCTAGAAAATGTTTCTGAGCTTAGACTTTATTATCAGTAAAAGTTAAACAGAGATGTGAGCAAGGAAGAATGAAAGAGAAGGGCTTTTTGGACTGAGGAAATGGTACATGAAGAGACAGACCTATAAGTGGGCATGGCACATTCAGAAATCTTTTGGAAAGCCAGTATGACTTGAGCCAATGGCAAGAGAGGAAGTGCAGGGCTGTGAGGATGAAGTGAAGTGTAAGGCCCAGTTCATGATGGCCTTGTATCTCATGCTAAGGAACTTGCATTTTATACTGAGAATACTTGAACTTCTGGAGTTTTAAGCAAAAAGCTCAGAAAGTTGTATTGCTCATAATGTGAACGTGAGTTGGAGTGGGTGAACATGAGCCATGGAGGCCCTTTAAGAAGAAGTTGTGGAAAATCAAGTAGAGAAAGTGGATAGTAGGGCAGATGATAAGACACAGTGAGAGGACTTGGGGGCTCAAGGATGCAAGGGATAAGGATGCGGAGACCTGCGCCTCTAGGCTGAACTGATAGGGAACATGAAAGAAGAGATTTGAGGGACAGAGGTGTTAATTTTAGCTTTGAACACATTGAATTTGAAGTGTTTATGGGTTATCTGAATGGACTGATTGAAGAGAAAAGGGGAGAAAATGAGAGAGAGAGACATACAGACTCTACGTGAAGCTGTGACTTGGGCTGTGGGGAGAATGGACAGGGTAAAGAGAGATGTCAACAGTCCTTTTGGAGAAATCAGCATGTTTAAGGCAAGGTGGAAGGAGGAGGCCACAGAGACAAGCTTCTGGAACTGGTTGTTATGATTGCTATCGACTTTATAACAAGGTGAAGACATTTTTAAGTTTTCAAGTTTTTCATTTTCTGTGCACATTTAAGTATTTTCACAGTAGTTTCTTTGGGACAATGACCTTTAGACTATAAATGAGGAGACCAACTTAAGGAATGGTTCTATGAAACTACTCTTATTATATAGTAATTTGATGACTTGACCAAGCAATTTATTTGAAAAATGATTGGAAAATAAATATCTAGGGAGGGTTCAGATTTGCTTACAATTTAATTCCTCCCCTTTTCAGGAACATATACCTTTAGTTATTACATCCCATAAACCAAATTACTAGCGTGTGAGATGAGTGGAATTATGCAGTAGTTTGAGCATTCTTTCGCATTGCCTTTTTTGGGGATTGGAATGAAAACTGATTTTTTCCAGTCCTGTGGCTACTGCTGAGTTTTCCAGATTTGCTGGCATATTGAGTGCAGCACTTTCATAGCATCATCTTCCAGGATTTGAAATAGCTCAACTGGAATTCCATCACCTCCACTAGCTTTGTTCATAGTTATGCTTCCTAAGGCCCACTTGACTTCGCATTCCAGGATGTCTGGCTCTAGGTGAGTGATCACACCATCATGATTATCTGTGTCATCAAAAAAGCGAGAGAGTTCCAGAAAAACATCTATTTCTGCTTTATTGACTATGCCAAAACCTTTGACTGTGTGGATCACAATAAACTGTGGAAAATTCTGAAAGAGATGGGAATACCAGACCACCTGACCTGCCTCTTGAGAAATCTGTATGCAGGTCAGGAAGCAACAGTTAGAACTGGACATGGAACAACAGACTGATTCCAAATAGGAAAAGGAGTACGTCAAGGCTGTATATTGTCACACTGCTTATTTAACTTATATGCAGAGTACATCATGAGAAATGCTGGGCTAGAAGAAGCACAAACTGGAATCAAGATTGCTGGGAGAAATATCAATAACCTCAGATACGTAGATGACACCACCCTTATGGCAGAAAGTGAAGAAGAACTAAAGAGCCTCTTGCTAAAAGTGAAAGAGGAGTGAAAAAGTTGGCTTAAAGCTCAACATTCAGAAAACTAAGATCATGGCATCTGGCCCCATCACTTCATGGTGCATAGATGGGGAAGCAGTGGAAACAATGGCTGACTTTATTTTTCTGAGCTCCAAAATCACTGCAGATGGTGATTGCAGCCATGGAATTAAAAGACGCTTACTCCTTGGAAGGAAAGTTATGACCAACTTAGATAGCATATTCAAAAGCAGAGACATTACTTTGCCAACAAAGGTCCATCTAGTCAAGGCTATGGTTTTCCAGTGGTCATGTATGGATGTGAGAGTTGGACTATAAAGAAAGCTGAATGCTGAACAACTGATGCTTTTGAACTGTGGTGTTGGAGAAGACTCTTGAGAGTCCCTTGGACTGCAAGGAGATCCAACCAGTTCATCCTAAAGGATATCAGTCCTGGGTGTTCATTGGAAGGACTGATGCTGAAGCTGAAACTCCCATATTTTGGCCACCTGCTGCGAAGAGCTGACTCATTGGAAAGACCCTGATGCTGGAAGATTGAAGGCAGGAGGAGAAAGTGACGACAGAGGATCAGACAGTCGGATGGCATCACCAACTCAATGAGCATGGATTTTGGTAAACTCCGAGAGTTGGTGATGGACAGGGAGGCCTGGCGTGCTGTGGTTCATGGGGTCGCAAAGAGTCGGACACGAAGGAGAGAATGAACTGAACTGAACTGAAACAAAGTCAGTCTGAAAATATTTTTAGACATTCACATATATGTTATCTTCAACCTCTCAAGCTTTTTTTCCTTCACTCTTCTTCCTCCCATAACATTTTTTTCTGCCATCTTCTTCTGATTTAAAGTTAACAGCTATCAACAAAAACTATAAACAATAAAATGAAAATATGGGTGCTATACCTTATCTTTAGTTACTTTCAAATCATATGTTTTAATGTTGTTTTTTAGTTGCTAAGTCATGTCTGACTCTTTGCGAACCCCTTGACTGTAGCCCATCAGGCTTTTCTGCCCATAGGATTTCCCAGGCAAGAATACTGGAGGGGTTACCATTTCCTTCTCCAGGGGATTCTCCCAACCCAGCAATCAAACTTGTGCCTTCTGCATTTGCAGGCAGATTCTTTACCACTGAGGCACCTGGGAAGCCCATATTTTTTAATAAACGTATCCAAAAGGCAGTTTATATAATCTGACATTAGACTACACATTATCTCAAAGTGTGGCATATGACATCATTCATTCTCTAAATTATTTCTGTTTTTCGGATAGTATCATTCTTAATATGGATGCATATGGCAAACCACATATTTCAAACAAGCTGCAGTTCTTATTTTTTTCTTTTTTTTCTCCTTTTGCTGTTTTTCTTTATTTAGAAACACTGTTTCTTAGCAGCTTTCAGAACTTACAGGTATTTAATTAAGTGTAGATTGTATGGTACATTAGTAACCATCATACATTAAGTCTTTCAGCAGGCAATTAAAAAGGGCAAAATAGTCTAAATGAATTTTTAAATACCTTCTTCCAATCATTAAGCACAGTGACCATGGCCATATTTTGTAAAATGTAAAACATTAGAGTTCTCACAAGTATGCTCGTCACAGTCGTTTTTATTGATGATCTATCTGAGCTTCATTTCCTAACTGAGAATCTTTGTCGGTCAATTTATTCCAACATAACACCATTTGGTTGGGTAGTTATTAATCCTGTAATTGTTCACGGCATGCCAGGAATAATTCAGTTAATTATTACAATATGTCTTATTTTGCTATGCTTCTCTATGTCAGAATAGCCTTTGCATATATTGGAAGGAAAAAAAAATGCTTATTTAAATTCTAGACATAAAAATTGATTACTAACTAAAAATATAAAAGAAAGACCTTTTTTGTTTGCCCTGCATAGAATATCTGCTAGCCTAAATGCAGGTTGATGAATTATAACCTGACTTTAATTGATCCATCATCTTTATTTTTAAGGGACCTTTTAAAACTCAGTATTAGTTTCCATTGTGTCATAGTGTAACAATTCACTCTCAATCATATTAAAAAGACAATTTCATTTTTTTCCAACCCAATATACGGAAATAGAGCTAATGTCTACAGTTCCATTGTAGTCATGAAATTAAATGTTATACAGTTAGGTGAAAAGTGTGATGATGTATATACTAACTTTCATGCACAGAATTAAATTCGGTTAAAGGCATTTGGGGCTGGATATGCCTGAATGGATTTCAGAATGTAAAACCTTATCAATAAAACATAATAATGTATGGATTATTACATTCTAACACTCAATATATGTTATTTTAGTTCACTATAGAAATAGAAAATGCAGTATTCATTATGGGGTACTGCACTGGCATTAAATCAAGTTCAGTGGAGGCCTTCCATAAGAGAAAGGAATACAACCACTGAGTTGCAGTTAGCTTCTCCAGCTAGCTTCTATCTTACTATGAGCTTGTTAGCCAAATTAACATCCTTTTTTCAGGTCAAAGTAACAACAGTATTAATTGGCTGTGGCCAAAGGACTCTGCAGGGATATGAAGGCAAAGATGATTTCATCCCTGTTGATGACAGGGAGGGAGCAGAGAAGCAAAATAATAAACACAAAAATGCATGCTATTCCATCAGATAAAAATCAAAGGCATTAAAGAAGAAACTGTGATGTTAGCTGGAGATCACTTAATTTGAAGTCATTTGACTCTAGGTTTGCTGCAGAGTTTTGCAAGTTTAAGCAAGTCATTAAATCTTAATTTACCTTTAAAAACAGGATTTTTATACTTGCTGGACATAGCAATAGAATGATGTAGTATATGAGAATGTCTTTTTAAAGAATGTTGAAGCATTAGACACATGTAAAAGATAAATATGCACCTAGACTATGTAGAATTAACTCTGTGTTAGTGTATATTAGGAGTGAATTGACCAGTTCATTACTTCTATTATCTATTGATTTTTCTGAAGTGCTTCATAGCTTAACGTATTTTACGATACTTTTGGTAAACTTGATCGTAGTATAATACAGAATATACCTTTTCCCTGGTTCCCAGGGCCTAAGTTTCAAAAACCCATGGGATTTTCTGAGCAAAGAATGTTATTGTTGAGCTAATGATGCGACTTATCATTGGCCCTCATTTATCTTCAGGATGTAGACACTTGTTCCCAGAAAGGCCAACTACATATTAAATGTTGGAACTTCAGGTCGGTCTGGCCTCCAGGAAGGGAGGGGACTATAGAATGAGTTATATCATGTGGCTAGTGATTTAGCCAGTCATGCATACATACCTTTTTTTTCTTCACACTGAATTTGTAGAATCTCTCTTTTTTTGTTATCTATCTATTCCTTGGTTTTGAATTAATCTTGAAAGCACTTTTAACTTCCTACTGTATGCAAAGCAGTTGTTCAGTCACTGAGTCATGCTCAACGCTTTGCAACTCCCTGGATTGCAGCATACCAGGCTCCTCTGTCGTTCACTGTCTCGCAGTTTGCTAAAATTCATGTTCACTGAGTCAGTGATGCTATCTAACCATCTCATCCTCTGCTGCCTGCTTGTCCTTTTGGCTTCAGTGTTTCCCTCCATCAGGGTCTTTTCCCCTGAATCAGCTCATTGCGTCAAGTGGCCAGCATATTGGAGCTTCAGCATCAGTTCTTCCAATGAATTGTCAGTGTTAATTTCCTTTAAGATTGACTAGTTTGCTATCCTTGCAGTCCAAGGGACTCTCAAGACTCTTCTCCAGCATCGCAGTTTGAGTATGTAATACAACCCCAATAAAAACTCAGAACAAGAGGCTTAGTGAAGCTTCTTGATGGGTAACCCACTGATGCCCAGGCACCTGACTCCTCTGTGGGACTCTCCCGGACCTTTCACTTTGTGCCTCTTTCTTTTTTGGTTGTTCTTGACATACATTTTATAATAAAATTATATTTATAAGCAAAGTGGTTTCTTGAAAACTCTGAGTTATTCTAGTGAATTACTGAAGCTGAAGAGGTTATGAGAAACCCTGGATTTTTAACTGATTAGGCAAAGGAAACAATGATCCCTGACACTTACACATGGCATCTGAAGTGAGTTAAGCCTTGTGAAGAACAGAGTTTGACACTTTGGGTAGTTGGTGTCAGAATTGTACTGCAGTACTGTACTTGGAGTAAAAATGGAATATTTGTAATGGAGAAAACAATCAGAATATTTATTTCTTTAAACATAATAGTGAGATTGCAAACTGAAAAAAGATTCCATAAAAGATTACCACAAAAATGTACAAGATACCATATTCGTGCTTCAAGGAAATATAAATTATATACAGTGAAAAATGTCTCTATGAAAGTCAGTAGAATTAAGCTATCAAATTAACTGTTTTAAAATTTGTGAACATAATTTTACTTTTTAATCCACTGATTTTCAATACATGGATATGCCAAAATTCTAAGGAACAATGTAGTGAACTGTATAACCTGACTTTAATTCTGCTGTAAAAGTCTAGGAATGCTCCAAAAATAATTGCAAAAATACTATAAATGTTCCTTTAAAATGCAGACAGAACCTGAAATAACATAATTTAAATGTCAAGCAAAATCTGCAATGAATAAAAGCAAAGAGGAAACTAAAGCACTGTGGATGTCCATTTTGAGGAAAGTGGGTGAGAATGATGGGAGGATGCTGATTTAGGCAATAGTGTGCTGAGTCTAGAGCCAGTGGAAAAAGTATGAAGCCCATATATTTGAAAGGTGGAATATTTGGGACTTCTCTGCTGAAAGTTGTGTTCTTTGAGAGGTTTCATGCTCAGTAAAAATGTGTTCTAGGAATAAAAAGATGCCATTTTCCCCCTGAGAGTCTGGAATATTTTGTTATCTAATCTTCCTTCTTATTAAACATATTAAAATGCATTAATGGACTAATAAGAATATAAAGCAAACTCAGAAGCCAAAACAAGTAAAGGCAAATTCCTTGGAGTAAACAGCAGTGGAGCTGGCTTAGGCCTTGAGGTTATTTGCCTCATGTGGCGAAAAATGCCATGAAATGCCCTAAAGGATTATTCTACCTGAGTACAGGTGAATTATTAATAAGTCTGTCCCCTGTGGGACTTGACTGCAGGAAAGGTGTTCTTGGTTCTGAGACGAGATTAAAAAAATTTTTTTTTTGAAAATTCACACCTAAAAACTGGATCTCAAGTACCTCTGTAACCAAAGTCACATTATATGGCAAGTCTGATATAAACTTAAGACAGATACATGGCAGATTAGAAAAATAATAATAATCCTCTATGGAGGAATTTGGAAGGAATGGTGCTAAAGCTGAAGCTCCAGTACTTTGGTCACCTCATGCGAAGAGTTGACTCATTGGAAAAGACTCTGATGCTGGGAGGGATTGGGGGCAGGAGGAGAAGGGCATGACCGAGGATGAGATAGCTAGATGGCATCACTGACTGGATGGATGTGAGTCTGAGTGAACTCCGGGAGATGGTGATGGACAGGGAGGCCTGGCGTGCTGCAATTCATGGGGTCGCAAAGAGTCGGACATGACTGAGCAACTGAACTGAACTGATGGAGGAATAAACTTTGCATAGTGGGACTCAGATAATTTTCACAGATAAAATTTTAAGAAATATGAAATCTCAGAGTGAAAAATTTCAAAATATTCAAGGAAACAAGTCATGACCACTGATTGCATTCAGCAGAAATAATAGATAACAGAATTAGACTGCTGAGAATTCATATATAGAAATTATAATGACTGAGGAACTTAAGGGACATCATCAAGCAGACCAATATACTCTATATGGGACCACAGAAGAGAAAAATAATTGAAAGGAGCAGAGAACTTATTTGAAGATATTAAGACCCCAAGTTTCCAAATCTAGGAAAAGAAATGGACACCCAAATTTAATAAGTTCAAAGGGCTTAAAATATGTGTAACCTAAAGAGTTCCATGGGAATACACATTATAATCCAACTATAAAAACTCAAAGACAGTTTTGAAAGCAAAAGGAGAAAAGTGGCTCATCACGTGCTAGGGATCTCTCACAAGATCTCTCACAATCAAAAGGGATTAGATGATACAGTCAAAGTGTTGAAAGAAAAACAACAACTGACAACAAAGGATACTATATCTGACAAAACTGTCTCACAAAAATAAAGGAGAAATAAAGACCTCCCCAATAAGCAAAACTAGAAAAAACATTATCACTACTAGATCTGTCTAAAGAATTGCTAAAGGGAGTCTTCCAAGTTGAAATAAAAGGCAGCTAGAAAGCAACATGAAAACATACGAAAATACAAAGATACCTGGTAAAAGAAAGTAAATAAATCTTAGAAAAATACATAGGCAGCACTATGTTACTGTAACGGTTGTACATAAATCACTTTTAATTTTGGCGTATAATTTAAAGATAAAAGCATAAAATAACTATAACAACAAAACTATGTTAGTGGATACAAATTACTAAAAATGCAATTTATGACTTCAATAATGTAAGGTAGGGGAAGAGAGATGTAAAGGAGCAGAGTTTATATCTGTGACTGAAGTTAAGCTGCTATCAGTTTAAAACAACTTACAAAATAGAAATGCAGATGACACCACCCTTATGGCAGAAAGTGAAGAGGAACTAAAAAGCCTCTTGATGAAAGTGAAAGGGGAGAGTGAAAAAGTTGGCTTAAAGCTCAACATTCAGAAAACGAAGATCATGGCATCTGGCCCCGTCACTTCATGGGAAATAGATGGGGAAACAGTGGAAACAGTGTCAGACTTTATTTTTGGGGGGCTCCAAAATCACTGCAGATGGTGACTGCAGCCATGAAATTAAAAGACGCTTACTCCTTGGAAGGAAAGTTATGACCAACCTGAACGTGAATGTGAAGTAGTTCAGTCGTGTCCGACTCTTCGCGACCCCATGGACTGTAGCCTACTAGGCTCCTCTGTCCATGGGATTTTCCAGGCAATAGTACTGGAGCGGATTGCCATTTCCTTCTCCAAGAGATCTTCCCAACACAGGGATCAAACCCGGGTCTCCCACATCATAGACAGATGCTGACCAACCTAGACAACATATTAAAAAGCAGAGATATTACTTTGCCAACAAAGGTCCATCTAGTCAAGGCTATGGTTTTCCTGTGGTCATGTATGGATGTGAGAGTTGGACTGTGAAGAAAACTGAGCGCTGAAGAATTGATGCTTTTGAACTGTGGTGCTGGAGAAGACTCCTGAGAGTTCCTTGGGCTGCGAGGAGATCCAACCAGTCCACCCTAAAGGAGATCAGTCCTGGGTGTTAATTGGAAGGACTGATGCTGAAGCTGAATACTTTGGCCACTTGATGCAAAGTGCTGACTCACTGGAAAAGACCCTGATGCTGGGAGGGATTGATGGCAGGAGGAGACGTGGATGACAGAGGATGAGATGGCTGGATGGCATCACTGACTCGAAGCACATGGGTTTGAGTGAACTCCGGGAGTTGGTGATGGACAGGGAAGCCTGGTGTGCTGTGATTCATGGGGTCACAAAGAGTCAGGACACGGCTGAGTGACTGAAGTGAACTGAACTCACGACCTTTACTAAGAGTAATTACTTTAAGTGAGAATGGATTAAATTCCAGAATCCAGAGACATTAAGTGACTGAATATGCAAAAAATAGGACCCAACTAAATGATATCTGTAAGTTACTCACTTTAGATATTTAGGCACTTCCCTTGTGGCTCAGCTGGTAAAGAATTAGCCTGCAACGTGAGAGACCTGGATTCAGTCCCTGGGTTGGGAAGATCCCCTGGAAAAGGGAAAAGCTACCCACTTCGGTATTCTGGCCTAGAGAATTCCATGGACTATATTGTCCATGGAGTTGCAAAGAGTCGGACATGACTGAGCAACTTTCACTTTCACTTTCATTTTAGATATAGGGACATACATAGGTTGAAAGCAAAATTATAAAAAGATTATAAAATTATAAAAAATTATATAATTATGAAAGAATTATAAAAGATATTTCATGCAATTAGTAACCAAAAGACAACAGGGGTGATCACACTTAGACAGAATAGACTTTTAAGTCAAAAATTGTTTTAGGAGGAAAAGATTATATAACAAAGAATCAATTCTCTCAGAAGATAAAGCAATTATAAATAAATATACACCTACCAAAAAAGAATCCATATATATGAAAAAATATTGAAAGCATTAAGGAGAGAAACAGATAGGAATATAATTATAGTGGGAGATTCCACTTACAATAAAGTGGAATATTCAATAAATATTCTACTTTCAATAAAGAATATATCAATAGACAGAAAATCAATTAAAAAAACAGAGGACTTGTAATTGATTTACAATGCTGTTAGTTTCAAGTGTATAGCAAGCTGGTTATATGTACATATTCTTTTTCAAATTCTTTTCCCTTAAAAGTTATTACAAAATATTGCATGTAGTTCCCTGCGCTATACAGCAGTTCCTTGTTGGTTACCTAGTTTATATATAATAGTGTGAATGTGTATATCCTAAACCCCTAATTTATCCCTACCCTACTTTCCCCTTTGATAATCATAAATTTGTTTTTATGCCTGTGTGTCTGTTTCTGTTTTGTAAATAAGTTTATTTGTATCATGTTTTTTAAGATTCCACATGCAAGTTATATCACATGATATTTATCTTTGTCTGTCTGGCTTATTTCACTTTGTATGATAACTTCTAGGTCCGTCAATGTTGCTGCAAATGACATTAACGTATTCTTTTTTAAGACTGAGTAATATTCCACTGTGCATATATTACATATATATGTATATATACATACACATATATATATGTATATATACATACGTACATATGTACATACCACATCTTCTTTATCTGTTCGTCTGTTGACAGACATTTCTGTTGTTTCCATGTCTCAGTTATTTAAATAGTATTGGTATGAACACTGGGGTGCATGTGCCTTTTCATATTATGACTTTCTCCAGATATATACCCAGGAGTAGAATTGCAAGATCATTTGGTAACTCTATTTTTATGTTTTTAGGCAATCTCCATATTATTCTCCATAGTGAATATAGTAATTGACATTCCCAACAACAGTGTAAACACTCTAGGAGTTTCTTTTGCTCTACACCTTCTCTAGAATTTATTATTTTATACTTTTTGATTATGGCCACTCTGACCAGCATTAATTAAAGAGACTAAAATCATATCAAACATCTTTTCTCATCACAAGGAATTAAGCCAGAAATTAACAGCAAAAGAAAAACTGGGAAATTCACAGGTATGTGGAAATTGAAGAAAATACTCTTGAAAAACTAATGGTTAAAAAGAAACTAAGGGTAAATAGAAAATAAATAGAAAATGTAATTATACAAATGAAAATAAAACATACTAAAACACATGAGGTATAGTAAAGGCAATACCAAGAGGTAGTTTACAGTGATAAATATCTATATTTAAGTAGATCTCAAGTCAGCAATCTGAATTTACATCTCCAGAACCAGAAAAAGAATAGCAAACTAAACCTAAAGTTAGCTTAAGAAGATACCAAAGATTAGAATAGAAATAAAATAGAGAATATAAAAAGCAGATAAATCAACAAAATTGATAAATTCTTAACTCTGTTGTTGCTCAGACTCTAAGTCATATCTGGCTCTTTGTGACCTCATGGACTGCAGCATATCAGGCTCCTCTGTCTTCTGTTATCTCCTGGAATTTTCTCAAATTCACGTTGATTGAGCCAGTAATGTTTTTTAACCATCTCATCCTCTGCCTCCCCATTCTCCTTTTGCCTTTAGTCTTTCCAGGCATCAGGGTCTTTTTCAATGAGTTGGCTCTTCTCATCAAGTGGCCTAAGTATTGCAGCTTCAGCTTCAGCAACAGGCCTTCCAATGAATATTGAGGGTTGATTTCCTTAAAAAGAGATAGGTTTAAAATTTTAAAAGAATGAAATGAAAGAAGAGACACAGCTAATGGCACACAACTAAAAATAATTGAAAGAGACTACTATGAACAAAATAAATAGTCTAGGAGAAATGGATAAATTTCTAGAAACATACAACTTACCAAGACAATATCATGAAGAAACAAAAAACCTGAATAGACCTATAACAATAAATATATTCAATCAGTAATCCAAAACTTCCCAACAGAGAAAAGCCCAGGGCCAGATGGCTTTTTGGTGAAAAGACAATCCTTTCTCCATTCTATAACCTTGCAGCCCTTGTTGATTTGACCAAAAAGATGATTTGACTGTGACCAAGTATGCTGTGTGCTTAAAAATAGGTACTCTTATAGCTTTTCTGTTATGTGTTCACCAAAATTTTTAAAGAGAAGATTGAAGATATAACTTAAAGAATAAAAAACCAAAGAATGAGAATCTAAAAAAAAATGTAGAATCATCAGCAAAAGGACCACATAAGCTTTTAAAACTAATAAACATTCTTACTGAAAACTGAAAGCTTAAAAGGATGGGTTGCGTTGAAGAGTGAATCTGTAAAGTGGAAAACATTTTAAAAATTACACAGAATACAGCAGCGTGAAATGCAGAGATGGAAAATATGAAGGGTTCAGAGGCATAGATATGAAGTATCTAGCAAATGCCAAATATGAGTTTCTGAAGGAGCAATAGAGGAAATGAGAGAGGTACAAGATTTAGAAGAGAAATTTGAAGAGAACTACTGAAAGACCTGGGTTGACAGAACTGATCACTCAGATTTAGGAAATACAAAGAATTCCAAGTGGACTAAATACAAGGAAATTCACACCTTGGCCTAAGTTATTTAAACTGTATGACCCTAGACTTAAAATAAATATCTTCTGAGCAGAGAAAAAAGATTGTAAAAGCAAGCAGAGATCTGCAAAGAAATAACAAAAAAACTTACAGCAGATATCTCAAAAGCAAAATTAGAAATCACAAGAGATCCAGTAAGCTCCTCAAAGGACTAAAATAAATTAAAGTTCAAGCATAAAATTGAACAAGGAGTATTTTAATTGTAATTCCTACTATTGTTTTTTACTAATACCATTAAGTGAAAAGGCAAAACATAGGTAAATACTTGTACATGTACTGATAAAAGACTTGCATTGAAAATAGGTTAAGAAATCCTACAAATACATAAGTAAAAAAAACAGTCAACACACTGCCACAAAAGGACACATTTCTTCAATAGCACTTTAATCCCAAAAGATGGCTAATAAGCCAATTAACATATGAAAACATGGTCATGTTGTAAATCATCAATGAAAATCAAATTGGAACTATAGTGCACAGTCATCAAAATATTAATAGTTAAAAACTTTAAAAAGTGACAAGTGTTGGAGAGTCTATGGGTCAATTAGAAGGCTCTGTGGAAGAAAAGAAAATGTGTTTCAGTGAAAAACTGTGTGTTAATTAAAGCATACTCCTGTAATTCATTTGATTCTAACTTTTCCTTGTCTGAAACTATTTTTAAACAATGCATTCATTGTCTATATAGGACAAACTCTGGTCATCTGATTCTATTTGTTACCTTTCAGCTACTTTCAACTCATTATAAGTATATTTTTTCCTTTGGGTTTTCTTTCAAGCTAATGATTTCATCAACCTGCTTCTCTCATTGAATGTGTTAAAATGTTTAAGGTGTTCATTTTCGTGTCGGTATGATATATTATGCGAGTCATAATTTTACACATTTATAAAAATTATTTTTACTCTTTTACACTGCTGGTGGAAGTATGAAATGGTAGCACTCCTTTAGAAAATGGTTTGGCAATACTTAAAGGTGAACATATTCATATACTATGTATATATTTTTACACAGTGTGTGTATATATGCGCCAAAGACAGGTGCAAGAGTGTTCATATCAAGACTTATTTGTAGTAGCTTATGACTGGAAGAAATCTGAAGTCTCACAACAGCACAAAGTATGAAATATATCCATCAATAATTAAAACAACAAAACAAAAAGAAAAGCTCTATAAAATATAAGTAAATTATTACTATCATAATGTAGAATGAAAGAAGCCCAAACAAATGACTACAAGGATAATTCCATTTATATAAAGTTCAAAAAAAGGCAGATCTAATCCAAAAGTAATTAACCATGGAGGACTACTTTTATGTTGGTGTAGGGGACTAAGAATTGAAATAGGTCATGAGGAAAGACTCTGAGGTGAGAGTAATGTTCTACTTGTTGTGTTGGTTTGGGTTTATTGATATGTTCACTGAACAAACATTGTTTAAGCTTTTGTTTGTCAATTTAAAGACCATTTGTCAATGTATGTTATATTCCAACAAAACAGTATATGTATTTGTACATATAGTACATATATCTAATTTAAAAGAGGGTAAAATTAAAATATTTTCAGACACTGAAAATTACCTGACCCACAGCTTCTAGCCGAAAAAGTTACTAAAGATATATCTCATTAAGAAGAATATATCTCATTAGAATATAGCTCATCATCTTAATGAGAACATATCTCGTTAGAATGAAGGGATGAGATTCAAGAAACAATAGTGGACAATTTTTTTTAACATGTTGGGTAAAGCTGTGTAAGCAATAGTCAATTATGGCAGATTATGGAATGTGCAAACAAGGTAGACCCAAAATACAAAGTATAATAACATGTATGACAGAAGGAAGTTAGGAGAATTATATCTGTCCTTTGGTTAACCCACAGGCTCCACCCGCCTGCCTCTGTTCATTGCTCCTGAACCTGTGTTTAGAGTCTGCCTGCTCTCTTCTCCTTTGAACTCTTGCTTTCCAGGAGGCCTCCAAGAGGCCATCTCAGTTTACTCGCACCCACGCTGTCAACTTCCAGGATGCAAGGCAGTGACCAACCCCAGATTCCCATTCTTTGCTCCAAGAGGTGTGTCAGAAACAGGATCCTGATCCTTCTAAATACCGACTTCGGTGGCAATCCGGAAATTCCGCCATCTTCTCAGCAGTTTTCCAGTTGGGCACTGACACTGATCTTGAGTTCCTCTAAGAGTTCCAGGAAACACTTTAGGGTTTCATCTAAGAAGCTGATTTTTCAGAGTGCTTTAGTCTGTTGTTTTCTTTGTTTGTTATTATCCACCTCTCATAGGTATTCATGACGAAGGGACGATGGTTCTGTCCAAGGTAGGGAAGATTTTATTTCTTCTTAGAATGACACATACACTGCCCAAGTTTGCTGTGCTTAACTCATTGGAACAACATAATCACTGAAATATTCTTTGCAGAACTTGAGGACCCTCCATCCCATACGTCCTGCTTTTGAATTATTGATACAGTTTCACAGAACAGGTGGTCTAGCCTTTTGTTGATACATTTCACTAAGGAGATCCTTGTACTTTCTGGGGGAATATTTGAAAGCCATATGTGAATAATTTTTGGACTTTCAGTCAATTTGACTTATATGTGTTGCTACTCCCATTCATCTGTGCAGATATCGAAAACTGTTCAGAAAACTATTCTGAGAATAGTTTCAGCTGCCCTTAAGTCATGGTTAATAAAATGAGACAGGCATTTATTTTGTGAGGATCTTCGCTGAAATCTGGACTCAATATTGTCTTAAAACTCTCTTGATAGCAATCACTAAGCAAAAACGTGCATTTGCTATTTGACCATTTTGACCTATAAAAACAGACATTACATATATGTTTAGTCCAAGTGAATGAGTGATTATTTAGTTTTTACTCACAAAATGATATCATAGTATCACAACAATTTCTACTTACATATTCCCGAAATATTTTTCTAACTACTTTTCAGAGAGTAGTGGCCAGTTTTCAGGTGGGAAGACTGTGGTGCCAATTTAATTAAGAGAGAATCAGACTGAGAAAAAAATCTTTTACAATTTTTTCCTACAGGGACTGTTGAAAGTTATACTGATATTACTTGTTCCTCTGCCTTGAAAGATAGGAAAGAGAGACTTGTATTTTTTTTACAGTTTAAACCCTCAGAATAGAGAAGAGCTCAGAATGCATAGGCAGGCATTAAGTATTAGCACGAATGCTCCAATGACTACTTTGATTTTTATAGGTGCTGTACCTGGAAGACAAGTAGAAATGGAAATTAAATGAACACTTACTGAATTCTAGGCACTTTAATTTTTTTATATTTATTAGAATTCCTCATTAAAGAGGTATAAGTACTTATTATTAACAACTTCAAACATTCTAGAAATATGTAACATAAAATGAAAATCCACCTAATCTAGTTCCCAAGGTGACAACCATTTACATATTCCCCTAGATTTTTCTGTCATACATATTTACATACTTTGCCTGGAAAATCCCATGGACAGAAGAGCCTGGTGGGTTACAGGCTATGGGGTCAAAAGAGTCAGACATGATTTAGTGACTAAAACCAACATCACCATCATACATTTAAATCTATCCTGATGTAACTGTTATTCATTGTAATACTATTTTATCATGATTGGTCAACAAAAAAATAGAACTCTATATCACTAAAATTACCATTTAATAGAAAAACCTGTAATCACTTTTTAAAATTCAAATGAACATTAGAATTATCTCAGAACATTTTGAAATATACATATGCTCAGGTATTGTCTTCTCCTAATTCTGATGAGCAGCCATGTTTAAAAAAAAAACTGGGCTATATGATGGTGTTTTATCTAGTTTGTTTTGCTTTTTCTATTTCATACTCAGTGCTCCCATTTCACTTAGATATGTTTTCTAATTTAACCATCTCATTTTTTATTGCTCTTTCTCAAGTGTTTATCAAAGTAGTAGACAAGCTTCTGTGTGTGTGTGTGTATGTGTGTGTGTATATATACATGCATGCTAAGTTGCTTTAGTCTTCTCTAACTCTTGGTGACCCTGTGGACTGATGGACTATAGTCTGCCAGGCTCCTCTGTCCATGCAGATTCTCCAAGAAAAAATAATACAGTGGACTGCCATGTCCTCCTCCAGGATATATATCATGCTGTTCTTGTTCAGTCGCCCAGTCATGTCCAGCTCTTTGCAACCGCATGACTGCCGCATGCCAGGCCTCCCTGTCTCTCACCATCTCCCAGAGTTTGCCCAAGTTCATGTCCGTTGCATCCGTGAAGCCATCCAGCCATCTCATCGTCTGGTGCTCTCTTCTCCTTCTGCCCTCAATCTTTCCCAGCACTGGGGACTTTTCCAATAAGTTGGCTATTTGTGTCAGGTGGCCAAAGTATTGGAGCTTCAACTTTCAGCATCAGCCTTTCCAATGAGTATGCAGGGTCGACCTCCTTTAAGATTAACTGGTTGGATCTCCTTGCTGTCCAAGGGACTCTCAAGAGTCTTCTCCAGCTTGAGTTCAAAGGCTTCAATTCTTTGGTACTCTGCCTTCTTTACGGTTCAACTCTCATAACTATAGGTGAACACTGGGAAAATCATAGCCTTGACTCTACAGACCTTGTTGGCAGAGTGTGTGTGTGTATATATATATATAGAGAGAGTACATATAATATAGTATAATATGTACATATTTGAAAATTTATGAATTTTTGCCTAGCCAAAAGATTTATGACATCTTAGTTCTACTTGTTTGGCAACTTATGAATAGAATGCTAAGTTTCTCATTTATGTTCACTCAAAGCTTTAATGTAGTTCCATTTACTCTGGCCTCTAGTATCCCTGCTACAAGTCTAGAAGGCTTATTATCTTAGCGATTTAAAAAATGATCGAGGCTTAAAACTTCTAATCCAACTCCAAGAATATAAAGAAGTAATATGTTGGGAAAAAAACAACAAAGGAAATTGACCTGTGTTCAAATTAAATTTGTTCAAATTAAAAAAATTTATGCTACTGCCCATTATTTGTTTTCATATATTATTCAAGATTCCACATTGTATTTAGCTGCACTGAGCAACTTTAGCAGCATGTAACAAATTCTGATAAATTCTCCTTTCATTTTTATTTTCTTACAGATATTTTCTAATTTTCCTTATTATGACTTCTTAGGTACACCACCCAACATTTAAATACGGACATTGAATTTCCAAATACATGGGATTTTTAAATATCTTTGCTATTAATTTCTCACTTTATATTAACTTCTCATTTAAATATTTTCTTGTCTGCACTCACTCTCTGTTTTTTTTTCAATCTTTTAACTTTATTGAGACTTTCAATGGCTAAATCAAAGCTCTCTTGTTAAATGTCATGTTGCACTTGAAAATATGTGGTTATTTTCAAATATCTTTTGATATTGATTTCTAACACAATTCCACAGTGATGGGAGAACAGACTCTGTAAGATTTTGATACTTTTAGACCATGAAATTTTTGTATCTTGTCTTCTGTCCCTGGATATGTTCCAGTGTCTCCTGGATTATAGTCTATGGGAACTTGAATAGAATTTGTATCCTGCTGTTGTGTGGAAATTGCATAAATCTTAAACTGGTCTGAGTGTTTGAGGTCTATATCCTACTTTTCTGTCTTTTCACTCCCTTAATGATTGAGAGTTTGATATTGAAACTCCAGCTAAAAATATTAATTAATCTACTTAAAAAATAATTGCAATATATAGTGGAACTATATGTAACTTTGTTCTGTATTTTCCAAGTCTCCTGTAAATGTGTATCATACTTCCATAATTTAAAAAATTAAAAAAGGAAGAAGAAAAGAAAAAAAACCACCCTGAAAGCTAAGATCCAAACCATTGATTTGGGCTTAGTATTGCTTTCTCTTTCACTACTGGAGTCCTCTTCTCTTCAGTCAATAGTGAAGTTCTGACCCCTTCTTCCCAGAGTTGGTGTGAAGTCTTGAGTACATGCCTCAAGAGTAAGATCATGAGAGGTGGTTCTCTCATCTTATCCTCAGAATATCTCTGTGAGTAGGCATTTTTAACCCTATTCTTAGTAAGAACTCAGAGATAAGAAGTGTGTCAGAGGTCGCACATCTGGTTGGCCATTTGAGTTTGCTTCAATGAAATATCTGTGTCCCGTGGATCACGGCTGGTCTTTTCTATACAATAGCCACACTCAACATGAAAAGACATAGTTGCTCTAGACATCCAGAGTTGGTATTTTATTGTTCAATTACATGGAATGGTTAGGTAAAGCTTGTTCTCACATTTGTATCAGTTAAGAATAGGGTTTGAGCTTAAATTCAAGTGTCAACACTTCAGTTTCATTTCAAGTAATCAAATAAGGGGAAAACATGAATGGACCAATTGATACCATAAAGGCAGCATCTGACATCCATAGAGTAGAGATATGTGTACGTATTTGAAAACTTCTGTCACATTAGCATAAGTTAAAATATTAAAAATTATCATCAAAGGAGAAAAAACTTAAATTGTATGACTAAGAAAAGATAGCATATCAGTAATAAAGCAATTGGATTAAATAAAGGATGCAAAGAGATTTATTCAGACACTCAGAGTTTGGCAATTTCCCCTCTAACAGGTTAAGGTTTTATTTTTGTCTTCTTAAAGGATTTCTTAGCAAATTCTCTATTAACAACCTGAGTGTAAAAAATGTAAAAACTCTTATTTGTCAATAAAAAATAATTTCATTTGCTTTTGCTCTTATAGAAATGCTCATGCCTGAGTACCTGTATGTTAATGTGAGAGCTAGTTTGATAAAAGAAAGGATGCCTGAGGCCATTGAAGAAGGAAAATGGTGACGGGTCCTAAACCTTTAGAAACAAAAAGCTGTAGGAGGCTGTCTAATCATTTGTCTTACAAACAAAGCATGTGTTCACATACTGGTGTCTTCTAAACCTGAAGGCATCAACTGCATTTGTCACTAACTCCAACCCAATATTTGTTTTCAATCATTTCTAACCCAAGAGGCCCAGACAATACAAACCCAATTTAAAGGCTAACAAAATTGTCTTCCCCTCCATGTGTTACAGCAAGTTATATACCTCATATAAAGAGGGAGGCCTTTACTGTCTCTCCAATCTGGCAGCTTTTATTTTTGTTTCAGCTTTTCAATAATAGTCTAAAAACAGTTGTTCCAAAGATTTAGGTGTGTTCACAATGCCCAGATGGTAGAATAGGTTTATGTTTCCCCTTGTAATTTGGACTGTCATCATTTTTATTTTCTTTAGTGTGAAAATGAACTGCAAGTTATTTGACAGACACAAAATTAATGTCTAAATCAGCAGTGGGATCAAAGTGGCAACCCTTTCTGGGAGGTGGCATAGCAGGAGATCCTGGACATGGGTTTTTTTGCATATAGAAAGCGTTAGTCACTCAGTTGTGTCCGACTCTTTGGGACCCCATGGACTATAGCCCACCTGGCTCCTCTGTGCGATTCTCCAGACAAGAATATGGGAGTGGGTTGCCATTCCCTTTCTCCAGGGGATCTTCCTGACCCAGAGACTGAATGCAGGTTCCCTCATTACAAGCAGATTCTTTACCATCTAAACAACTAAGGAAGCATATAGAAAGGCCTCCCAAAAGTCTAGACTTGGGCAGGGTACCCAGCCTCTCAGGGTCTCATTTTTTTTTTTCTTTCTTTTTATAGAGGATACAATCACCAGTTCCATGATGTTGTTGCAAAGATTAATGGAATAACATCACACATGCAAATTTTAAAAAATGCTTGCTCTATTAGGAAACAAAGGATGTTGCAACCATTGCATTACAGCAGCCGAGTGGTGAGCCCTGAAGGAACACAGGACACGCACAGGAGGCCCACCGCCAGGCCATCAGCCACTGCAGCCACCCCATGCTGACGGACCCTGAGGAGACTCAAGATGAGAAAGCACAAGGTCCTGAGATATGTGTCAGAGGAACGATATCAGTGAGCTCAAACTCTTGCATCTTCCCATACATAGAGAAGCCCTCAGTTCCTTAATTGGAGATATCTGGTTTTCTTTTACAGTAATCTTTTGATGTTTTGACTATCTGATGTTTGTTGCAAAAACTCCTACATATCCTGGCTTCCTCCCTCCCTGCCCCCGGTTTCCCACCACCCTTGCCTCTTTGGAGCAGTTTCTCACTGCCATTTGAGTTGCTATGTCCCTGGCTTAGCCCTCAGTTTTGTCTGAGGAGTAAAATGTAACTCTCAACGTTGAGGTTGTGCAGCATTTTCAGTGGACACAAGCGAGATAACTGCATCCTACATGTGAATCCTTTTCCCCTCCTTGGATGTCAATTTGATTAGCTTCCTCTTGACAAAAACATAATGTTGACCTTTTCATTTCCAAGTAGAATATGAAGTAGAATCTCCCAGATTTCAGCCTACCAGGTTTTTATGCTTGCCAAAATAAATTATAGAGATAGTTTGGCTCTATCCCAAAGATGGAGCATTAAGAAATTGGGTCCATCACTGTCATTTTCCTCTCAGATTCCTTTCATCTGCCACAATACAGTAGTCATGAAAAATGAAACCATAAATTCAATTTAGAGGGCAATTTGCAGCTAATCTTTGGAGTAATTCCAGTGTGAATAATGCAGCAATTTGGATGCATGGTCAGTCAATTCAGCCCTGATTTATTAGTATTTAAGAAATCTTTCTTTCATTAATGATAATTACTAAACAAGAGAAAATAATTTCTCCCAAACTACCTTCAAATCAGTGCTTTCAGTTCTGAAAAAAAAAAGGCTACATTGTTTGTAAAAATTATGACAACTACAAGTATATGTATTGCTATTTAAAGACACAAGATGTGTTTAGATTTTGAACAATAATTCTTTGCAGATACTGTGTGAACTGCTCAGCCCTAGGTTATATCATCCTTTTTTTATTTTTTATTTTTCTGATATGACTCCCATTAGAGTTAACATTTTGAATATCTCAACATAAGGATCCTGGGATTTCTATTGATTTCCCATACTCCTTATACTTTGAAGGATATATTAAAATCTAGCTGCAAAAAGAATGACATTTCTGTTCATGTCTTAGAGTCAAGTTTATCTGATATTTTCCTCTAGTTATTAAAACTCTACATTCTGACACATTCAATATACCTGAGTCAGTGAACTTACAAGCACATGTTTAAATATAGGATAACATCACATTAAAATCTGCAAAGAGTATTTCTTAGAAAAGGTTTGCATTAATTTCCTTTTCTGTATTTTATTGCATAGGTTTTAACTGTTAGGTGTTTATCAAAACAGAGTGAAATGAAACAGATAAAATGTTTTCTCTTAAAAATATTTCTTGCTTCATTTTAAGGGGAAATAAACCCCACATTATTTCCTATTCATTCTCCCCTCTCCATTTAAGGTAAAAGTCAGGATCATGAGTTATCCAGATTTTGTATTATTCCATTTAATACAAGGATAGTACTCACAGCCCTAGTTACACAAATACCCCTTAGTTTTGGCATTCGTTGCATGAAGTAAATAAGCAAGAGCCGAGTGACAGCCCCAAAGTGGAAATGGTGACATAACGCCTTTGTAGGAGTTCTATAACACAAGGATTGGCGGGCACGTACTTGAAAGATGTCGGAAGTGCTGAACCAATTGCTTCATAAATATGATGGTATTCCATTCCACCCAGTGTAATCTAAATTGCAAACTGATCAACATTACCATGGAGTTGCCCAGAGGTTATATATTTGTAACCTCTTATGTATAGTAGGGAAGCCTGGTGTTCTGCAGTCCATGCGGTCACAAACAGTTGGACGTGACTGAGTGACTGAACTGAACTGATATACAGTAGTTGGCTTCCTATGGGGTGCAATGGTAAAGAATCTGCCTTACAAGGCAGGAGACGAGAGACCTGAGTTCAATCCCTGGATCAGGAAAATCCCCTGGAGTAGGAAATGGTAACCCACTCTAGCATTCTTGCCTAGAGAATTCCATGGACAGAGGAGACTGGCAGGATATAGTCCATGCGGTCTCAAAGTCAGACATGACTGACTGAGCGTGTGCCCATACACACACACACACACACACACACACACACACACACGAGTAGGTATTCAGTCAATACTGAACATAATTGAGAAATGAAAGGGAAAGGATACATTAACATTATATTTATGGATTAACTTTAAGTGACATGAGTTGACAGTGCTAAATTCAAAGGACTCCTGTCAAAAAGAGAGTTAGTTCTAGGGTTTTTCTGACACTTGTTAAGCTCATGGGCAGAGGATAGCTGTCCTTTCCTTTCTGGGGGAACCATGCTCTTGAATGTACATTCAAAACTCTCCATCTGAAGAGACAGAAGACCCTTAAACTTGAACTCTCCACACATCTGTTTGCTATATTGCTTAAATCCTTTTTTGGTTGCTGTCTTCTAACTTTCTAAAATGAGGTCTGGGGTTGAGGTTAAAGCCCCCAGCAGGGAGGAGAGGAAGAGGCCAGGAGTGTGAGTTTGGAAGTGACTCAGCCTCTGCTCCAGCCATTGCTCACCCACCAGGAGTTCAAGGTCAGTTCTCTGAACAGATGACATGATGAGGCTTGACTGACCCTATCTTATTTTCCCTCCTCCAAAGAGCACCACTTTAAAAACGCCCCCCGCATGATGGCATCTTTATTCTCCTCACTATCATACTGTGAAAATGACATGAAATTCTATTGGAAACCGTATTTAAAAGGCTGGCTCAATTATACTTAATTCTTTGCATGAATGTTTCGTTTTATAAGTTCATTTTCTGTTTGGAAGCAAAGCAGCTTTGCCATTGTTGCTTATTTTAATTTTCTATTGCCCACAAAAAGACTTCCCTGATAGTTTGCTTGGTAAAGAATCCTCCTGCAAAGCAGGAGACTCTGGTTCCATTCCTGGTTCAGGAGATCCCGTGGAGAAGGGAAAGGTAACCCACTTCAGTATTCTTGGGCTTCCTTTGTGGCTCAGCTGGTAAAGAATTCACCTGCAATGCAGGAGACCTGGGTTCAATCCCTGGGTTGGGAAGATCCCCTGGAGAAGGGAAAGGCTACTCATTGGTCATAGCAAATACCCTCTTCCAACAACATAAGAGAAGAATCTACAAATAGACATCACCAGATGGTCAATACAAAAATCAGATTGATTATATTCTTTGCAGCCAAAGATGGAAAAGCTCTTTAGAGTCAGCAAAAATAAGACCGCAAATTGACCGTGGCTCAGATCATGAACTCTTTATTGCCAAATTCAGTCTTAAATTGAAGAAAGTAGGGAAAACCACTAGACCATTCAGATATGACCTAAATCAAATTCCTTACAATTATGCAGTGGAAGTGACAAATAGATTCGAGGAATTAGATCTAATAGAGTGCCTGAAGAACTATGGACAGAGAGTTGTGACATTGTACAGGAAGCAGGCATCAAGACCATCCCCAAGAAGAAATGCAAAAAGGCAAAATGTTTGCCTGAGGAGGTCTTACAAATAGTTGAGAAAAGAAGAGAAGCTAAAGACAAAGGAGAAAAGGAAAGATATAACCATCTGAATGAAGAGTTCCATAGAATAGCAAAGAGAGATAAGAAAGTCTTCTTCAGTGATTAATGCAAAGAAATATTGGAAAACAACAGAATGAGAAAGACTAGAAATCTCTTCAAGAAAATTAGAGATACCAAGCGAACATTTCATGCAAAGATGGGCATAATAAAAGACAGAAATGGTATGGACCTAACAGAAGGAGAAGATATTAAAAAGAGATGGCAAGAATACACAGACAACTATACAAAAAAGATCTTCATGATCCAGATAACCATGATGGTGTGATCACTCACCTAGAGCCAGACATTCTGGAATGTAAAGTCAAGTGGGTCTTAGGAAGCATCACTACAAACAAAGCTAGTGGGGGTGATGAAATTCCAATTGAGCTATTTCAAATCCTAAAAGATGATGCTACTAAAGTGGTGCACTCAGTATGCCAGCAAATTTGGAAAACTCAGCAGTGGCTACAGACTAAAAAGGTCAGTTTTCATTCCAATCCCAAAGAAGGGCAATGGCAAAGCATATTCAAACTACCACACAATTGCACTCATCTCACATGCTTGCAAAGTAATGCTCAAAATTCTCCAAGCCAGGCTTCAATAATATGTAACTGTGAACTTCCAAATGCTCATGCTGGCTTTAGCAAAGACAGAGGAGCCAGAGATCAAATTGCCAACATCTGTTGGATCATAGAAAATCAAGAGAGTTCCTGAAAAAAAATACTTACCTCTGCTTTATTGACCACGCCAATGCCTTTGACTGTGTAGATCACAACAAACTGGAAAATTCTTAAAGAGATGGGAATACCAGACCACCTTACTTGCCTCCTGAGAAACCTGTATGCAGGTCAAGAAGCAACAGTTAGAACTGGACATGGAACAACAGACTGGTTCCAAATCGGGAAAGGAGTACGTCAAGGCTGTATATTGTCATCCTGCTTATTTAACTTATATGCACAGTACATCATGAGAAACGCTGGGCTGGATGAAGCACAAGCTAGCATCAGGATTGCTGGGAGAAATATCAATAACCTGAGATATGCAGATAATACTCCCTTATGGCAGAAAGTGAAGAGCAACTAAAGAGCCTCTTGATGAAAGTGAAAGAAGAGAGTGAATCTAAATGTAAGATCAGAAACTATAAAACTCCTAGAGGAGAACATAGGCAAAACACTCTCAGACATAAATCACAGCAGGATCCTCTATGATCCACCTCCCAGAATGCTGGAAATAAAAGCAAAAATAAACAAATGGGATCTAATTAAAATTAAAAGCTTCTGCACAACAAAGGAAAATATAAGCAAGGTGAAAAGACAGCCTTCTGAATGGGAGAAAATAATAGCAAATGAAGCAACTGACAAACAACTAATCTCAAAAATATACAAGCAACTTCTGCAGCTCAACTCCAGAAAAATAAACGACCCAATCAAAAAATGGGCCAAAGAACTAAATAGACATTTCTCCAAAGAAGACATACGGATGGCTAACAAACACATGAAAAGATGCTCAACATCACTCATTATTAGAGAAATGCAAATCAAAACCACAATGAGGTACCACTTCACACCAGTCAGAATGGCTGCGATCCAAAAATCTGCAAGCAATAAATGCTGGAGAGGGTGTGGAGAAAAGGGAACCCTCCTACACTGTTGGTGGGAATGCAAACTAGTACAGCCACTATGGAGAACAGTGTGGAGATTCCTTAAAAATTGCAAATAGAACTACCTTATGACCCAGCAATCCCACTTCTGGGCATACACACCGAGGAAACCAGAATTGAAAGAGACACATGTACCCCAATGTTCATCGCAGCACTGTTTATAATAGCCAGGACATGGAAACAACCTAGATGTCCATCAGCAGATGAATGGATAAGAAAGCTGTGGTACATATACACAATGGAGTATTACTCAGCCGTTAAAAAGAATTCATTTGAATCAGTTCTGATGAGATGGATGAAACTGGAGCTGATTATACAGGGTGAAGTAAGCCAGAAAGAAAAACACCAATACAGTATACTAACACATATATATGGAATTTAGGAAGATGGCAATGACGACCCTGTATGCAAGACAGGGAAAGAGACACAGATGTGTATAACGGACTTTTGGACTCAGAGGGAGAGGGAGAGGGTGGGATGATTTGGGAGAATGACATTCTAACATGTATAATATCATGTGAATTGAATCGCCAGTCTATGTCTGACGCAGGATGCAGCATGCTTGGGGCTGGTGCATGGGGATGACCCAGAAAGATGTTATGGGGAGGGAGGTGGGAGGGGGGTTCATGTTTGGGAATGCATGTAAGAATTAAAGATTTTAAAATTTAAAAAATAAAAAACTAAAAAAAAAAAAAATTTGGCTTAAAATACAGCATACAAAAAACTAAGGTCATGACATCAGGTCCTATTACTTCATGGCAAATAAATGCAGAAACAATGGAAACAGTGACAGACTTCATTTTCTTGGACTCAAAAATCACTGCAGATGGTGACTGCAGCCATGAAATTAAAAGACGCTTGCTTCTTGTTAGAAAAGCTAGACAGCTAGACCAACCTAGACAGCATATTATAAAGCAGAGACATCACTTTGCCAACAAAGGTCCATCTGGTCAAAGTTATGGTTTTTCCAGTAGTCATGTATGGATGTGATAGTTGGACTACAAAGAAAGTTGAATGTCAAAAATTGATGGTTTTGAACTGTGGTGTTGAGTTGGACAATATTCTTGAGCATCCCTGGAACTGCAAGGAGATTAAACCAGTCAACCCTAATGGACATCAGTTCTGAATATTCATTGGAAGGACTGATGCTGAAGCTGAAACTGCAATATTTGGCCACCTGTTGCAAAGAACCTCATTAGAAAAGACCCTGATGCTGGGAAAGATTGAAGGCAGGAGGAAACAGGTATGGCAGAGGATGAGATGGTTGGATGGCATCACCGACTCAAACATGAGTTTGAACAAGCTCTGGGAGTTGCTGATGGACAGGAAGGCCTGACGTGCTACAGTCCATGGGCTCTCAAAGAGTCAGACATGACTGAACGACTGAACTGAACTGAAGTGAATTTACTCCAGTATTCTGGCCTAGAGAAATCCATGGACTGTGTAGTTCATGGGGTTAAGAAGAGTCAGACAGGACTGAGCAACTTTCACTTTTCACAAATGTCTGGTGCCTGAAAACTTGGGGAATTTACATTTTGCATTAATCAGGAGAAAACACTTCTTCAGAAGCCTTTCAGTTGTATAGGAATCAAGTGACTATAGTGCCCTGAGGCCAAACGTCCCCTGTCAGCACAGGGGCTGTTTGGAGGTGGAGATCTGCTGGCCCATCAAAGCAGAGTAAAGGGTTCAGATTTGGTCCAGGTACCTCAGAGGGCCTTCTCACAGGACCTACAAGAAGCAGACATGGCTTTGGTTTAGCGTCTGATATTTGCTTTAACTTAAATCTGTGGGAATCTGAATGATTTTGTGAAGCATTGTTTACCTTACCTAAAATCCCATGGTTTTATTTGCTTATTCATTTTATTTTCTTTTTAAAGTGGAGCTTAACATGTTTATTTGTTTGGCTAGCTAAATTTAAGACCTTTTAAAGTGAAAATGGTTGTTTGCTTGGTCTAGCTAATTAAAGTAGTGTTTTTTTTGTCTTCTTGCCTCTTCTAATGTCTGTGTCAACTCAGACAAGTTCAAAATGTTCCAATTGCCTCTGAAGTTTAATTCTTTGAGTATTTTAGGTAAGGTAAATCATATTTGCATTTTTTTTTTTCAAGAAAAACCTATCATTCTGTGCTGTTCGCAAACATTACGCCCTCTTAGTCAGAGCTAGCATTGTGTTTCTGGGGCAACTTTTATTATGCCTTCATGATGATACTCAATTCGTTTCAGGACACTAGCAACTTTTATAGTGTGTGATCCATAGTGGACAATCAATATGTTTGTTCAATTGAGTTTCAATTTTGCTTTTCTAACATCTTTTGAGTAATGCCTATGCTAGTCCTTTCTACTCAAAGTGTTCAATCTGTGGGTCAGAAATGGCAGCATCACCTGGGAGCTTGTTACAAATGCAACATGGCAAGCTCCACCCAGATCTCAGAGATGCATTGTTCCAAGATCCCCAAAAGATTTCTGTCAATTAAAGTTTTAGAAACACTGTAATTCAATGGTTCTACAAGTGCCTTCCCTAGACCAGTGCCATTAATATCACCTGGGGGAGGCCTTACAAATAGTTGTGAAAAGAAGAGAAGTGAAAAGCAAAGGAGAAAAGGAAAGATATAAGCATCTGAATGCAGAGTTCCAAAGAATAGCAAGAAGAGATAAGAAAGCCTTCTTTATCGATCAGTGCAAAGAAATAGAGGACAAGAACGGAATAGGAAAGACTAGAGTCTCTTTAAGAAAATTAGAGATACCAAGGGAACATTTCATGCAAAGATGATCTCGATAAAGGACAGAAATGATATAGACCTAACAGAAGCAGAAGATATTAAGAAGAGGTGGGAAGAATACAAAGAAGAATTGTACAAAAAAGATCTTCATGACCCAGATAATAATGACGGTGTATCACTCATCTAGAGCCAGACATCCTGGAATGTGAAGTCAAGTGGGCCTTAGAAAGCATCACTATGAACAAAGCTAGTGGAGGTGATGGAATTCCAGTAGAGCTATTTCAAATCCTGAAAGATGATGCTGTGAAAGTGCTGCACTCAATATGCCAGCAAATTTGGAAAACTCAGCAGTGGCCACAGGACTGGAAAAGGTCAGTTTTTATTCCAATCCCAAAGAAAGGCAATGCTGAAGAATGCTCAAACTACTGCACAATTGCACTCATCTCACATGATAGTAAAGTAATGCTCAAAATTCTCCAAGCCAGGCTTCAGCAATACATGAACTGTGAACTTTCTGATGTTCAAGCTGGTTTTAGAAAAGGCAGAGGAACCAGAGATCAAGTTGCCAACATCCGCTGGAAAAAGCAAGAGAGTTCCAGAAAAACATCTATTTCTGCTTTATTGACTATGCCAAAGCCTTTGACTGTGTAGATCACAATAAACTGTGGAAAATTCTGAGAGAGATGCGAATACCAGACCACCTGACCTCCCTCTTGAGAAACCTGTGTGCAGATCAGGAAGCAACAGTTTGAACTGGACATGGAACAACAGACTGGTTCCAAATAGGAAAAGGAGTACGTCAAGGCTGTATATTGTCACCCTACTTATTTAACTTATATGCAGTGTGCTGCTGCTGCTAAGTTGCTTCAGTTGTGCCCGACTCTGTGCGACCCCATAAACACCAGCCCATCAGGCTCCCTGGGATTCTCCAGGCAAGAACTCTGGAGTGGGTTGCCATTTCCTTCTCCAATGCATGAGAGTGAAAAGTAAAAGTGAAGTCACTCAGTCATGTCCGACTCTTAGCGACCCCATGGACTGCAGCCTACCAGGGTCCTCTGTCCATGGGATTTGCCAGGCAAGAGTACTAGAGTGGGGTGCCATTGCCTTCTCCGATATATATATATATATATATATATATATATATATATATATATATATATATATGTAGAGTACATCATGAGAAACGCTGGACTGGAAGAAGCACAAGCTGGAATCAAGAATGCTGGGAGAAATATCAATAACCTCAGATATACAGATGACACCACTCTTATGGCAGAAAGTGAAGAGGAACTAAAAAGCCTTTTGATGAAAGTGAAAGAGGAGAGTGAAAAAGTTGGCTTAAAGCTCCACATTCAGAAAACGAAGATCATGGCATCCGGTCCCATCACTTCATGGGAAAAAGATGGGGGAAACAGTGCAAACAGTGTTACACTTTATTTTTTGGGGCTCCAAAATCACTGCAGATGGTGACTGCAGCCATGGAATTAAAAGACGCTTACTCCTTGGAATAAAAGTTATGACCAACCTAGATAGTATATTCAAAAGCAGAGACATTACTTTGCAGACTAAGGTCCGTCTAGTCAAGGCTATGGTTTTACCTGTGATCATGTATGGATGTGAGAGTTGGACTGTGAAGAAGGCTGAGCGCCGAAGAATGGATGCCTTTGAACTGTGGTGTTGGAGAAGACTCTTGAGAGTCCCTTGGACTGCAAGGAGATCCAACCAGTCCATTCTGAAGGAGATCAGCCTGGGGTTTCTTTGGAAGGAATGATGCTAAAGCTGAAACTCCAGTACTTTGGCCACCTCATGCGAAGTGTTGACTTATTGGAAAAGACTGTGATGCTGGGAGGGATTGGGGGCAGGAGGAGAAAGGGATGACCGAGGATGAGATGGCTGGATGGCATCACTGACTCGATGGACATGAATCTGAGTGAACTCCGGGAGTTGGTGATGGACAGGGAGGGTTGGCGTGCTGTGAGTTATGGGGTTGCAAAGAGTCGGACACGACTGAGCGACTGAACTGAACTGGGGGCCTTTTAAAAAGGCAAGTTTTTAGGCCTAATCCCTGATGGAGGGAATTAGAAACCCTCCTTGGGGCATAGCAACAGGTATACGATTTTCAGACGATTCTAACGCATACTAAGACTTGAGAGTCACTATTATACATGTCGTCCTCTCTCCCCAACTCTTTTGGAAAAGTAAAGAAAATCAATGTAAAGCAGATTCAGAGCATCAATTATGTGAGTGACTAAAATATTTATTTACTTCACATAGCAAAAAGATCTGGCCAATAACATTATTGCAAATTTGAGAATGGTAATGAAATTATATGTGAATAAAGTTTTAAGGCCATGTAGCCATCATTTTGATTCAAAAATAATTTCATATGAGTGTTTAATTCACTTAGTCCAAGCTATTTATTTAACCAATAAGAACATGAAATTGGACATTTTAGTTGATTTGCCATCCATGAGAGATGTATAACATCTAAGCTAGCAATGTCTCCAGTTCACCATTTTGCCTGTGGATGTCTTCAGTTAATTTTATTTTTTCTGATATCTTTATTTTTCCTGTGTGGAGCTATCTCATCAATGAAAGCATCATAAATGGATAGAATTTAGGAACTTTGTTTAGCAACACTGTGTTTTACAGATGAGGATGCTAAGGCGTGAGAAAGAATTATGAATACTTTCATGTCATTGTATGATTCCCTGGTGGCTCAGATGGTAAAGAATTTGCCCACACCACAGGAGACCTGAGTTTGATCCCAGGGTCAGAAAGATCCCCTGGAGAAGGGAATGGCTACCCACTCCAGTATTCTTGCCTGAAGAATTCCATGGACAGAGGATCCAAGTGGGTTACACTCCATGGAGTCGCAAAGAGTTGGACACAACTGAGTGACTAACACTTTCCCTGTATGATTGGGAGATTTTGGGGGAAAAAAAAGGACAAGCTATGAATATATAAAATAATGTATATAAATAATATAATTTTTTCCCAGATTATCCATTCCTCATGTTTCAAAAGCATTACAACTAGAGCTTATCTTGTGGAACTATCTACTCTCATTCAAAAGATAATAAAATGGATTGTCTCTGGAGTCAAAGGCTTACCTTTCTCCTCCCCATCCCAGTGAAGATTCCTTTGCTTTATGAAGATAAAGTCCTTATGTGTTTCTTCTCTGGAGGGTGGTAAGTGAGAGGACAGCTGCTGCTGCTGCTGCTAAGTCGCTTCAGTCATAGTAACCTACAAAAACTCGGCGATTCACAGGGTTCCTCTCCTGTGGTGATGGTGGGGGGAGTTTGCACAGAAAACTGCAGGTTCTCTGTGTTTCTCTGAAGAGGGAAATGGGACATGAGGAACCCACATTTTTATTGCCGTATGTAATAATAACCTGTCCCTGACCCAGAAAGCCCCCTCATGAGTGCTTTCATGGTAGTATAAACCATATTGCATTTAGGAGTATGGATGCCTGTGCAGTCAAAAATCTGCATACAACTTTCCTGCCAGCCCTCCCTATCCTGCTCAGCATTTTCAGACTCAATCAACTACAGAGCTACTGTAGTATTTAGCGAAAAAATCCACAGATAATTGGAACTATAAGTTAAAATGTCAGCTGTAAACATATATCCAGACATACCTCAGAGATATTGCAGGGTCAGCTCCAGACCACCCCACTGCAGTAAAGCAAATATTATGAATATATGAGTCCCAACTTTTTTTGCTTTTCCAGCGTCTATAAAATGTATGTTTATACTCTACTGCATACTGTTAAGTGTGGAATAGCATTAATCCTAAAAAAAATGTACACACCTTAATTAAAAACTATTTTGCCCTGTTTGCATTTCTGTGGGATGTAGCTTCTTTTTAATTCTGATTTTATTCATTTGAGGCCCTCTCCCTTTTTTCTTGGTGAGTCTGGATAAGAAATTATCAATTTTATGTACCTTTTCAAAGAAATAGATCTTTGCCTCATTGACCTTTTCTGTTTTTTTTTTTTTTAATGGTTTCTATTTTATTTTTTTTCTGCTTTGATTTTTATTATTTCTTCCCTTCTATTAACTTTGAGTTTTGTTTTTTCTTCTTTTTGTGGTTTCTCTAGGTGTAAGGCTAGGTCATTTGTTTGAGATTTTTTTAGTTTCCTGAGTTAGGCCGGTATCACTATAAGCTTACTGCTTAAAATTGCTTTTGCGGCATCCCATGGATTTTGGATCATTGTGTTTTCACTTTTATTTGTCTTCAGATATTTTTTTATTTCCTCTTTGATTTCTTCAGTGACCCATTGGTTGTTTACTTGAATATTGTTTAAACTCCATGTGTTTGTGGTTTTTGTAGTTTTCTTTTCTTGTCTTTGATTTGTAGTCTCATACTGTCAAAGTTGAAAAAGATGTGTGAAATGATTTCATTTTTCTTAAATTTATTGAGAGTTGTTTCAAGGTCTAGCAAGTGTTTTATCTTGGAGAATTTTTCTCTGCATTTGAAAAAAATGTGTATTTTGTTGCTTTTCAGTGGAATTCTCTGTGTATATCTAATAATTGAATTTAACCTAATATGTCTTTTAAAACCAGTGTTTTCTTTTGATTTTATGTTTGTTGTTGTTTGGTTGCCAAGTTGTGTCCAACTCTTTGTGACCACATGGACTGCAGCGTGCCAGGCTCCTTGTCTTTCACTATCTCTCAGAGATTGCTTAGGTTCATGTCCATTGAGATGGTGATTCTATCTAATCATCTCATCCTCTGTCATCCCTTTTCCTTTTTCCTTCAGTCTTTCCCAGCATCAGAGTCTTTTCCAGTGAGTCGGCTCTTCATATCAGGTGGCTAAAGTATTGGCGTTTCAGCTTCAGCATCAGTCCTTCCAATGAACCCAGGACTGATTTCCTTTAGGATGGACTGCCTTGATCTCCTTGCAGTCCAAGGGACTCTCAAGAGTCTTCTCCAACACCACAGTTCAAAAGCATCAATTATTTGGTGCTCAGCTTTCTTACAGTCCAACTCTCACATCCATACATGATTACTGGAGAAACCATAGCATTGGCTAGATGGACCTTTGTCAGTAAAGTGATGTCTCTGCTTTTCAATATGCTGTCCAGGTTAGTCATAGCTTTTCCTTTAAGGAGCAAGCATCTTTTAATTTCATGGCTGCAGTCACCATCTGCAGTGACTTTGGAGCCCAAGAAAATAAAGTCTGTCACTGTTTCCATTGTTTCCACATCTACTCACCATGAAGTGATGGGACCAGATGGCATAATCTAGGTTTTTTGAATGTTGAGTTTTAAGTCAGCTCTTTCACTCTCTTATTTCACCCTCATCAAGAGGCTCATTAGTTCCTCTTCACTTTTTGCCATTACGATTGTTAAATCTCTGTGGATTGATCTCTATCATTAGGTATTGTTCATAATTTCCTCTTACAGTGTTTGTTTTAGTCTATTTTGTCTGAAATAAATGTTGCTGTCCCAGGGTTCTTTTTGGTTCCCTTTGCATGGATTATGATTTTCCATCCTCTCACTTTCAATCTGTGTGTATTTTAAGTCTGCATTATATATCTTTAGTTATGATAGGTCTTGCTTTATTGTCCGTTCAGCCTTTTTCTGTCTCATATTGAAGCATTTAGTCCATTTACATTTAAAATAATTGTTGATAGGTATACATTTATTGCCATGTGGTTGATTTATTTCTTGTGTTTTAGTTACATTTGGTTGTTTTACGTTCTTTTACTTTAGTTCCATTTCCTTGTGATTGAAGACTATGCTTAGTGTTATGTTTGGATTCTTTTCTATTTTTGTGTCTTTTACAGTTTTTGTTTTATAGTTACACTGAGTTATATGAATATATTTATATTCATAAGATTATTTTAAGTTGAAGTTCTCATAAGTCCAGGCTTTATTTATTTATTTATTTTTGATGTCTTATTTTACGCCCTTGGGTTGCTTTTCTAAAAATTTATTTTGTATACCCTTTAATTTCTTACCATAGATATGGATAATTTTACCACTTTTCTCTTTTATTCTTTCTACTGTCTTTGTTAAGTGACCAGTCTATTACCTTTTCTGTATGTTTGCCTTTGTCAGCGAGTTTTTTTTCCTGCCATAATTTCCATATTTCTAGCTGTAGATTTTTTTTGTTTTTGTTTTTGTTTTTGTTCAGAGAAGTTCTTTGTAACATCCCTTGTAAAACTAGTTTAATTGTGCTAAAGCTTTTTAGTTTTTCTTGTCTTTAAAACTCTTCATCTGTCCTTCAAATCTGAATAAAAATCCCTCTGGGTAGAATATTCTCGGTTTTAGGATTTTTTTTTTTTTCCTTTTATCATTTTGAACATTGCACCACTCCTTTCCAGTCTAGAGATTCTGCTGAGATGTCAGGTGGTCATTGTTCTCTTATACATACATAAATAGTTGCTTTTCACTTGCTATTTTACAGATTTTTTTTTTGTCTTTATTTTTTTCCATTTTAATTGCCATGTACCCTTGAATGTTCTTTTTTTTTTCTTTTTTTTTTTTTGGAGGGTTCACCTTGTTTGGAACTCTCTGTGCTTCCTGAACTTGGATGTCTTTTCTTTCCTAGTTTAGGGAAGTTTTCAGCTGTTATTTCTTTAGATAAATTCTCTATCCATCTCTCTGTCTCTTCTCTTTCTGGGACCTCTATAATATGAGTGTTAATATATTTGATGTTGTCCCAGAGGTCTCTTAAGCTACTCTCTCTTAATTGTTTTTTCTTTTTCTCTGTACAGTTTGAGTGATTTTCACTACACTGTTTTCCAGATTGCTGATCCATTCTTCTTATCATATAATCTACTCTTGATTCCTTCTAGTGCATTTTTATTTCAGTTATTGTATTTCTCAACTATGCTTGATTTTTCTTTCTATTTTCTCTTTGTGGAACTTCTCACTGTGTTCATCCAACCTTTGAGTTCACTGAGCATCTTTGTGGTCATTATCTGACTCTTTCTTCCCTGGTGGCTCAGATGATTTAAAAAATCTGCCTACAGTGCAGGAGATGAGGTTTCAATCCCTGGGTTGAGAAGATCTTCTGGAGAAGGGAATAGCAACCCATTCCAGTATTCTTGCCTGAAGAATTCCATGGACAGAGAAGTCTGGTGGGCTACAGTCCATGGGGATGAAGAGTCAGACATGACTGAACAACAAATACTTTCACTTTCATTTTTTAAACTCTTTATTGGGTAGATTGCTTGTCTCTGTTTAAGTTTAGTTCTTTTTCAGAGGTCTTTTACCATCCCTTGGTTTGGATCATATTCTTTTTCTGATCATTTTATGAATCTGTGTTTATTTCTGTGTATTTGGTAAGTTGATTATGGTTTTTGATCTTACAGAAGCGTCCCTAAGTAGATGATGCCTTATAGGACCCAGCAGCTTGCTCTACTCCGGTCACTAGAACCATATTCTCTAAGGGTATCCCTTCTGTTGTATCAGGTCTGATGACTGGGGGTTCACTGGTGGGTGTGACTGACTCCTTGCCAAGCTGACTGCAAGCCCTTGCCTCATATGGTGGCTGTGGGCCCTCTACAGAGTGAGAACGTGTTCCTGGGCAGATGACTATACAGGCCACTTATCCACAGGCTGGCACTTGCCTGCTGGTGGGGAAGTCGGGGAAGCTGTGGCCAATGGAAGCCCAATGTGGCTGGCTTTGAGGGCCAAGGGTTGCAATCCCAGGTGCTGGCCCACTGGAGGTGAGACTGGGCCCTTATATGGCTTGCTACACAGGCCACAGAACTGGTGTCTGTCCACTGGAAGACAGTTAAGCCTCCAGCACTAATAGACTTGAGGAAGGGTTTTTAAATCATCCTTATGAGCATTAGTGTCATTGCAGTAGAATTAACTCTGCCAAACGCCTATCACCAGATTCTTCATTCCCAGGTGAAGTCCCAGTTTCTTCCTGCTTCTTCAGGAGGCTCTCCAAGATCAGCAAGTAGATCTGACCCGAATTCCTTTAAACTACTGCCTCTGCGCTGGTACTTGGAGAATGTGAGAGTTTGTATACACATTGAGAATGGAGGCTCTTCCCTGGTTCCCTCCTCATGTCTTTAGTTATGGAATACCTTTTCCTCTAGTCTTTAGATTGTTCTCACTGATGCTTGCTCTGTACATGTGGAAGGAGGGGAGCTCAGTGTTTCCTTTCTCCACCACCTTGGCTTCACCTGAAAACTTGTAATAGCTCATCTTTTGGAGAACTTTCTAAAGCATTCATGATAGTTATCACAAAGCAAAATATTTCCATTTTTCTCATCTATCATCAGTTTATGCTTATTAAATTAAGAAAATTAAAACTTCCATGAATAGGCTTGAAAACAAAGATAACTGACTTAATAAATATAAAACTTGGGTGACAAGAACAATCTGTATACTTAGTGTACTAGAGAGATAGATAAAATAAGTATGGTTAACTACTTATTTTATTCATATATATTTCCTGGAGATTTAATGAAACATGGATTTTTCTCATATAAAGTTTTGTGATGCCAAATCTAAATATACTAAAATTTTTAAGTTCTCAAGCTTGATAGTTTAGACTGGCAGCCTTATAAATAGATGGATTGCAAACCTCAGCAATCAACCTTATGAACTCTTTTAAAAGATGTTATTGACCTTTTGCCCTGAAAAAAATTTCCCGTAGTATTGGTTCTAAAACTTGCATGATTTTCATTATGTCCTAAGGTAATTTAGGGAGTAATCAAAATTAACCATCATTTAAACCATCAAATTCACCTATTAAAACATTTTCCCTGATGGTGATTTAAATCCTCCTCAAAATTAGGTTATTTTCAGGATTACTTTTTAAAAAAAGTTCCTTTCACTTTAAACCATGTAACTATAGAGATAATATCCATTTCATAAAAGCATTGAGATGATTAATCAATGATTTCTAAATGTGTCACAGATAGAAATTGCAGACCTCAGTAGTGAAAATTATAAATTATAATTGTTTTCACCCTTCACCTTTTGGAGACAAATTTGAAATACCAGATGGGTTAACTTGGATAATTGATTAATAGAAATAGAAAATACATTTTCACAAAGCATCTATGAGCTCATTTTAAAGCGGTTAAAGAAAAAAATAGCTTTATTCATTTATAAGAAAACTTTATAGAGTGAGAGTATATTGTGATTTTGTAGCCAAAAGAGTGACATTCAAGAAGAAACGCTCATTGTAAGATTTTTATTATTCAGTTGCATAACCTCTAAAGTCTAGGGGAGCAAACAGTATTCCAAGTAAGTTTGGCATTGTCTAGAAAATACTGTCTATACAAATTTTCTCACAAGTGAATAAAACTATGCTTTTTCTTTAAGTAGAACCAGAAGTTCAAAACTGGTCTATTAACCCCATTGTAATAATAAGGAAGGCAAGGTCATCTAAACAAACCTGGTAGGGATAAAATCCTTAAGGAAAAGTCCAATCTGAGTTGATACAAAACAGATACCAGGAGGATAGCATTCTAGAAGGAAGTCCGAATTAATATTCAGAGGGTAAACTGTTGGAAGAATGGGACTTTTAAAATCTGTTATCAGGATTACTGAATATCCAAGGCCTCTAAACACTATTTACATCTCTTAAGAGAGATTGGGGAGAGGATTTTGAAACTACTTTCCAGGAGTGTAGTTCCTTGTGTTGTGTATACTGTTGGCACTTAAAACAAGTCTAAGTGAATCCTGCAAGAGTTCCACTAATAAACTGTGAGATTCAATGCTATGTAGAGCTACAATTTAGAGAGGAAGGAGTATGATGTACTCATGACATTCGCATTTATGTGCGTTTGTTTCCTCATGTATCTAAGATTTTTGTGCCTAGCCCTAATTACCTCTCACCACGAAAAGCACCCTGTTCTGTGCAAAATAGACAGTCAATTAATAATTAAGATTTTTTTTGAGGTCCAAGAAATTGCAAAGTTTTGGATTTAAAAAAAAAGATATTTGTCATGGTGACCACCTTTAATTTTTTTATTGTTGTTATGGGTAAACAAATCAGAAAGAAAAATGAGTAAAGTTGATTCACTTTTGAGAATTTGGAAGAACTTTCAGTTAGTCAAGCAAGACAGCCTCTCATCAAATATTTTTTATACAGTTTCTGCAGTTTTAAAATTCAAATTTGGTGAATGTGCGGACCTAGATACAGAAAAGTTTGAGTTGTTTTTCTTAGTATTGTGCAACCAACTGTTGGCAGTTCTGTTGATCACTGCCATGATAGTGAGCGCACAGAAGAGAAGAAGGCTGTTGTACAGCTGAAGGGGGCACGTTAGATGCGGAGGAAACGTGCTGGGGTGAGACACAGCCCAGAAGAACTGGAAACTTAACAGATGACTGATGTTGGTGCTGTAGTCACAAACATATGAATGGAAACAATAGTGACAGGCAGCAGTGGCTTGAGAATTGGTCCGCGTGTGTGTGTGTGTGTGTGTGTGTATGTGTGTGTGTGTGTGTGTGCGCTGAGTTGTTCAGTCACATCCAACTCTCTGCAACACCATGGAGTATAACCCTTCTGGCTCCTCTGTCTGCAGAATTCTCCAAGCAAGAATATTGGAGTGGGTTGCCATTTCCTATGTCAGGGGATCTTCCTGACCCAGGGATTGAACGCTTGCTCCTGCATCTCCTGAATTTGCAGGAAGATTCTTTACCACTGAGCCACCAGGGAAGCTCTTGTATCTTATAGGCAGAGTCTGAAGCATGTTGGCAGCACTGGCAGAAGTTCTAGGAGATGAGGTCAGGGGGAGTGAAAGACTGGTGAATTAGAAGGAAAAGCGGCATAGAGGAAAGACAAGGAAGGCTGTTTTGGTATGATCTTATCTCACACATGTGCTGCTTTTGCCTTAGACAGTGTCATGAAGACTCCAGTATTATTTTCATCACTAGAAATGACTCTTTACAACAGAGTGTGATCAGGGTTCATAAATCAACTGAAACAGATTTTAATGAATAACCACTTCAATTGCTTCTGCTGACTTCCTTATGTAGGAACAGAGACTATTATACAACGCAAACTATTTTCGTTGTTTCTAGCCAATCTTTCTCCTGGCCTCTCTTCATGCCCCACCACCCTTTCCCATTACTAAGGTTGTTGGTCTCTATGAAGAAAAGGCTTAAAAAACACTCCTCTGTTTCATGTCTGAATCTGAAAAATATTGGATGGAAAGCTGACTTCTGCTTGAAATCTGAATTTTTTTCTTCTTTGGCTACAGTTTGAGGCATTGTCAGCTACATACGAAGAGATAAAAGCCTTTCCCCCAACTCCAGTTAAAGAACTGGGGAAAGGAAGCCTTATTGAATACAGATCATTCATTCAAATACTTTTTGTGAGCACTTAGATAAACCATGGCCAAAGAATGTTAAGAATTTGCAAGAATTCTCTCAGTCTGACTTCTTGTTTTTGGATATCTTCTATTTCTTTCTATCAATTAGTAAAAAATCCCTTTAAAATGAGAGGAAGCTTGCACAGAAAGTGCAGGTAATGGAGGAGCCTCTCCGTGTAGTCCTCTTCTATAACTCTTCTGGAGTCATGCTGTTACAGAAACCAGTATTCGAGAAACGCAGCACCACACTTAGAGAGTTGGAGAACTCAGGTTCATTACGCCGCCGGGCCCAGAGGAGTTAACACTCCAAGCTCTGAGCCCCGGACAAAGTGGTTACAGAGTTTTTGTAGACAGACTGTAGTGGGCAACACTAGCTGTTAATAGGCTGGTTTAAACTAAGGGGTTTCATGCACACAGGAACAGTGGTCAAGAACGGGGAGGGGGATGTCTGACCTGAACAGGCATGATGAAGCAGTTTGCAGGGGCTGGGCGATTGCAAAGAGCAGGACAAGCATGAGTGAGATAAACTCCAGTTCCTAATATTGCAAGTCCCCACTTTCTGAGACGAGTGACCTACATGATCTAGATTTTGCAATGGGCAAGCTACGTTACAGAGGCAGAAGGAGAAAGAGATTATGTAAAATGTTACTTTTTCCTCTTCAATGCTTTCTTCTCTCTTTGCTGGGAACATGGTCTGACTCAGCGCCCTGGAAAAGTGGTCTATTGGCATCCCAGGAATATACTCTTTTACTAAAAGGTACAGAAAGATGCAAAATGTGCATCGGAGACCCTTTATAATTATCTATCACCATTCAAGATATACTCTGTAAAGTTATTAATGACCTCAATTTATTTTTTGTTTCTCTAAAGAAACTTTCTGTCAAACAGGAAATGAGAGAAATAGACCTGGTTGCAAAGATTACTCATGCTTTCCTTCCCTGTGTGAAGAGTACAGGAACTTATGGAAAAGCAATGCTCATCTATCAGGGAGGCTAAAATTTCTCTGCTGTGTGTTCCATCCAAAACTACATTTAAAAAAAACACATTAGTGCAACTTTTAAGGAGTGTTTCAGATCCAAAAGTCCAAAGAAATTCACAAAGTAATTACTTTTGCTACTTCTTCTTTGTTGGTTTCTCTCCAAGGTATTTCCCTCCAAGAATGTGTTTCTTTTCTGCCCTGTTTTCTTTCACCAACAGATAATGTTTTTTTTTTCTGGAATCCTGCTTTTGATCACTATTATGAGGCTTGTACATTTAGAAAGCTATTGTTATATTTTCTGAAGCCAGTTAGATAGTCTTCTGGCATAGCATAATTATAGTGTAAGTTTTCACATTGTTTAATGCCCCTCTTCACCAGTCAACTGTAAACTTGATTTGTTTTCACACTAAACACAGTGCCTGGTGTGAAGGCAATGGTTATAAATCTTTTGGTAAATGGATGACAGTATTATTTGCCAGAATTCTGGACATATTCATTGGATATGAACAATTTTAAACTCTTTCGATTGAGGAATCCATGTGTAACAATATGATTTTTACCGAAAGAGCTACAATAAATAAGTATTTATTGATGATGTTGTTGATGACACAGTTATCAGAATAAAGAATGAAGACTCACAGACCTCCCTGCAAGAGAAGGATGGATAATAAACTTCTGTTTTCTATTGAGTTACATATTATACAAGTACAGGACAAGTATTTATATGAATAGGAGGATCTTTTTTTCTTGTTTAGACAAGTTAAGATATGCTTCATGGTGGAAACATTATCATGGCTTTAGGTAGGGTGCTTAATTTCCTTATTTTGTAGTCTCAAGTGAATGGCAAATATTTTTAATGGATATGGTTTCTTTTTATTTCACTTGCATTTTCAAAGTGATTCTTCTCTTCAGGAGCTCAAATTGATTCATTTGTGTATTCTATCATATCTTCCACTGTTCTCATATTGTTCTGTTTTATGTTTTTGTTTGTTCACTTGTTTCTTTGTTTTATCCATCTCAACACTGGGAGAATGCTTTATCTTCAACCCATGGTGTTTATTAATAGGCTGTTGGACGAACTTGGGATTTCATATGTTTATTGCTATATGAAATAAGGATGAATTTTGTTGTTATTGTTCAGCTTATGTAATTTGCTGTGCTGAAAGTAAGAATCTTTTTGTTTACAGATTTCAAGTTTTGTGAGTTTATCCATTAAGCATGTTTGGAACAAGTAACGGGTATTGAAATGTGATTTGTGCATCCTTTATACTCTGTTCATTTTGAGATAAGTCAAGATTTTATTTTCTCATTTTATGAGCAAGATAAAAATCTGATTTACACAAACAGACACAAAAAATTACACATGGAATTCTTTCTGTTACATCATTGTTTGCATCTTTATATTGTAACTTTCCAAACAGTTCTTATATAAGATTTTAGAGCAACTAGCCTACAAAAGCATGCTTAGAATTGCATGCTGCTGTGGTGTAAAGCAATGCAAGGCTCTTGATGTCAAGGTCACACTGGATTTTTTCATTCCTTAGTGCCAACAGATAATGTGGTGCAAGCTCAAGGAATGCTTGGTGAAAAAAATTATGCAGCCTAGAATGAATGATTCTGTAGGGAAATGCATTCTAGTTCACAGTCCTGAAATTCTTTTCATCTGTAGTGGTACATATATATGAGGTTTCTTTAGGAATGAGAAAATCACAGTTATTTTGAACAGCTATTATTTGCTAGGTAGTGTGCTAAGTGAATGTATAATTTCCTTAATTTTTCATTTTTATGATATCAACTTTATCCCCTTTATAGGATGAGGAAAATGAGGGAGGAAAGCATATTTGGAATCTTTAAAGGAGAAAGGATTTTCCCCATTTGAGATAATGTAAGTGTGATTATGTTTGAAGTTAGGTAAGACATGAGATACATTTTTATACCTTCTGGTCTTGTGAAGCCACTATTTCAATTAATCTAAACCTGACTATGCCATGTTGACTTATAAAAATGACTTAGCAACTTATATTTTTTTCTAATAACTAGATTATAAAATGGAATAAAATGCATATTTTATCAATTAAGCAAAACTACAATAATTTATAATAACGTTTTTCTCAATAGAAACAGTTTAGTTTAATCACTTTAAAACACCAATGAAAATAGAAATGTAAGATATGGCAGACCAGAGGCCAATACAGCCACTATATTATCTATTAATGCAATTTCAGGGCAACTGGCACCATGGTATCTGTTTCCCCAGACAGCAATTTTACTATTTAATCTGTTATTATAAATTTAATAGTAAACATTAATAGTTTATGCCACTTGATTAAAATGGAAATCACCCCAAATCTTCAGGGATTGTCACCCACTTCTTGTTTATAGATGCATGAAACTAGAACATTTTTCTTTTAATACAAGAACAATGGCTTTTCTTAGAAATCACATCCCTGACCCGGAGAGTGTTTGTACATAGCTGTCAGGATAGGATAGGTTGAAAAGAGGCAGCAGGAAAAAGTGCCTTCCTATCATTCAATGGTGTCATTAGTTACCTGCTTGTCTTGCAGAGGTGAGGATAATGAAGGTGGGAAAAGGAAAGAGTTTGGAAGGGGCAGAATGTTTCTGGTGGCTTTAAAATCCAAGTAGCACTATTTTCTCGACTACAATAAAATATATGTTTATATAATTTATATGCATGCATAAACAAGATTGAAAACATTAACAGAGAACAAAAATACATTGCTTATTGGCTATCTTGGCAACAGAATAAACTGTTCTGAGAGTCACAGTATCACTCCATCTCCATGTATTCCCCAGATTTGAAAGGTATGTTTCTCGGTGAACAGGTCGTTGGTAGAAACGTGAAGTCCATGGCCTCACCTCACAGGGCTCTACTAGGGGTGCTTCTCAGGGATTCTGTTTGCAGCCAGCCTTAGACATAGCTCATCTTCATAGTCATCATAAGAAATGAATTTGGTAGGTAGCTTAATGATAGTAACCAGGAATCCGTTAATAAGAAAACACAAAAATAAGTCTAAGACAACAAAAGAATATCTCAAATATTTAGAAAATTGTATATTTAATGACTTGTATAAATGGGGACTTTTATGCTCTGTTCCATACATGAAAGAAGGAAGAAAGGATCCCTCTCATAAGAAAGCTTTCTTTATAGTGGGATTTATATTTACTGGGGCTTTCCTGGTGGCTGAGATGGTAAAGAATCTGCCTGCAATGCAGGAGACCTGGGTTCGATCCCTGGATCAGGAAGATCCCCTGGAGAAAGGAATGGTGACTCACTCCAGTACTCTGGCCTGGAGAACTCCATGGACAGAGGAGCCTGGCAGGCTACAGTCCCTGGGGCTGCAAAGAGCTGTGCACAACTGAGCGACTAACACTTTTGTATTTATTATCCTTTCATTGACTGATGTCTTCTCTGCTATGAACAGTAGTTCTTCTTGTGTTGAGAAAGAAGCTAGAAGGAAGAAAGTTAGGGAGGCAGAGGTAGGGAAGAAGATCAATATGGAGGTCAGTTGCTGGGCCCACTTCTCTCTGCAGCTAATGTCCTCGGCTTTCTTTTGGTAAACATTGGTTTCATTTTTCATTATGTGCTCCCTTTTCTAACCCCCTTCATTTTGCTTTCTACCATGTTGTATCACCATGTAAATTGCCTGCCAATGGGTGCCACAATGAATTTATGAAGTGGCATTTTGAATTTATGGGCTAGGTAGGAAATAGGCTCAGGGGCGTTTAGCTCACCTTGTTCGTCACTGATAGGCTGAGACCAAAACTGAGGTTTTCAAGACTAAAAATGTGTATTTCAAAATCTCATTTCAGTGTCTTCCTTTGTCTTCATTCATGGGTCTGGCATGAAAGCCTTCCATACCCCTTTCTAAACCTCTGTTTTACTCTTTCTCCCTCAGGAATGCTTTACAAAGATCCCTGGCATAGCCACATTAGTTAGATCACAATTTTGAAATTGTTGGGTACCATTTATTGGATGGGGTACTCACTTGTTGGTCTTGTTGTTGAATCACTTGTTGTTGTTCTTGTTGTTGTGTCTGATTCTTTGCGATCCATGGACTATGGCCCACCAAGTTCCTCTTTCCATGGCATTTTCCAGGCAAAAATACTGGAGTGGATTGCCATTTCCTACTCCAGGGGATCTTCTCGATCCAGAGATCAAACCCATGATTCTTATGTCTCCTGTATTGACAGATGGATTCCTTACCACTACACCACTTGGGAAGCCCTGGGTGCTCACTAAGCCCCAATATTTCGCTCATAATTGTCAACTTGATATCTGTGTAGAGTATGTACATACCAAAACCTTAGGATGCTCAAGTCCTTTGTATAGCATGGTGTGTGCTGTGTGCTCAGTAGCTTCAGTCCTGTCCGACTCTGCGACCTATGAACTGTGGCTCCCAGCCTCCTCTGTCCATGGGATTCTCCAGGCAAGAATACTGGAGTGGGTTGCCCTGGTATTTGCAAATAACTTACAAACATCCTTCCATTTACTTTGAATCATCTCTAAATTACTTACAATACCTAATTCAATGTAAATACTATGTAAACACAACATAAATCCTATGTAAATAGTTGCTGGTGCGTGCAAATTCAAGTTTTGCCTTTTTGGAACTTTCCAGAAATTTTTTTTTTAAATTTGAATATTTTCTATCTACAGTTGTTGAATCCATAGATACAAAACTATGGATGCAGAGGGCCAATTGTACATTTACTTTTGGCAACAATTAGACAGATCAGAACCAGGCTGAAACCTGTGGGTGTTTCAGGAAAGCTAATTTACATCCCCCCAAGCAGCATTCTTCAAATATTTGTTTAGCGTTTGATTAGCTGGGACAATGAGCCCCAGATAAGGAATAAGCACAGAAGTGATACCCCCTAAGGTGACCACAGGAGCATAGTCCACTTTGAAAACAAAGGCTCTGCATTTTCTCCTCTTCATAACAGTCAAGCTACGTCAGTGGCCCTTGGCAAGGATGGGATGGGAAGCTGCTGCATGCTCACCATGCCCCTTCCCAATCCAAATGGCTAATTAAAGTGCTCCTTCTCACCGTATGCAGTATTCTTTTTTCCAAAAGTTTCTAGAAATGTAGCTGTCTTCATCTCGGATATAGGGAGTGTTCTCAGACCCTAACTGATTGGTGCTCCGAACATCTGACCCAGATGACCTTGCTTTAAATTCTGACTGGTAACAGCATTATGGGGATTCCCCAGTGGCTCAGCAGTAATGAATCTGCCTGCAAGGGAGGAGACATGGGTTTGATCCCTGGGTCAGGAAGTTCCTCTGGAGAAAGAATTGGCAACCCACTTCAGTATTCTTGCCTGGGAAACCCCATGGATAGAGGAGCCTGGTAGGTTACAGTTCCTCGGGTCTCAAAAGAATCAGAGAGGACTGAGTGATTAAACAACAACAGCAGCAGCATTATCATTTCTATTTAATGAAAACATACCAGCATTCAACTCTCACATCCATACGTGACCACTGGAAAAACCATAGTTTGACTAGATGGACCTTTGTTGGCAAAGTAATGTCTCTGCTTTTTAATATGCTGTATAAATTGGTCATAGCTTTTCTTCCAAGCAGCGTCTTTTAATTTCATGGCTGCAGTCACCATCTGCAGTGATTTTGGAGCCCAAGAAAATAAAATCTGTCACTGTTTTCATTGTTTCCTCATCTTTTTGCCATGAAGTGATGGGATTGGATGCCATGATCTTAGTTTTCTGAATGTTGAGTTTTAAGCCAAGTTTTTCATTCTCCTGTTTCACTTTCATCAAGAGGCTCTTTAGTTCTTCTTCGCTTTCTACCGTAAGGGTGGTATCATCTGCATATCTGAGGCTTTTGATATTTCTCCCGGGAATCTTGATTCCAGCTTGTGCTTCATCCAGCTGGGGTTTCTCATGATGTACTCTGCATATAAGTTAAATAAACAGGGTGACAATATACAACCTTGATGTACTCCTTTCCCGATCTGGAACCAGTCTGATGTTCCATGTCCAGTTCTAACTATTGCATCTTGACTTGCATACAGATTTCTCAGGAGGCAGGTCAGTTGGTCTGGTATTCCCATCTCTTTAAGAATTTTCCACAGTTTGTTGTGATCCGCACAGTCAAAGGCTTTGGCGTAGTCAAAAAAGCAGAAAGCTGAGTGCCAAAGAATTCATGCTTTTGAACTGTAGTGCTGGAGAAGGCTCTTGAGAGTCCCTTGGACTGCAAGGAGATCTAACCAGTCCATCCAAAAGGAAATCAGTCCTGAATATTCATTGGAAGGACTGATGCTGAGGCTGAAACTCCAATAATTTGGCCACTTGATGTGAAGAACTGACTTATTGGAAAAGACTCTGATGCTGTGAAAGACTGAAGGTGGGAGGAGAAGGGGATGACAGAGGATGAGTTGGTTGGATGGCATCACTGACTCAATGGACATGAGTTAGAGTAAGCTCCAGGAGTTGGTGATGGACAGGGAGGCCTGGCCTCCCCGTCCATGAGGTCACAAAGAGCTGGACACGACCAAGTGACTGAAACAAACTGAACTACCAGCATTCAAACCCTAGTGGGACTTCAAACCCTATGCTCTTTGTGAGGCAATATAGCAAATTTTCCACCCTCTTTGCTACCTCAAAGTCTTTACTCTCACCATTCGGCCTACCTGAAATGACTCTTTCCTTGTTGCTTGGCTGGTTCCATTAACTCTGGCCACTCTTGCCTACTGATTATCATTCCAACTTTGGCTGTTGTGATACAATTCGAAGCTAGTTTTATTCACGTCACTAAGACTCTCCTCTCTGGTCTTAATTCCTGGTCCCATATTTTCAATGTTCTTTTTTCATCCATCCATTTTTGTGGAAGAAATTATCTTAGGGATTAAATGGGAATAAATTGTACCCCTTCCACCTCTTCCCATCAGTGTGCTCTCAGTAACTCAGTTTTCCCTCCCTGCCATGGTCTCTAAGGTTTTTGCTTACATCATCAAGATTTCCTCAAAGATGGAATTCTGCATTTCCAGAAATTCCAGAAATCCTGCATTTCTAGTGGGCATTTCCACTTAAACACCTACCACTGCATCACTGATTTTTTTAAAATCAAATTTGCCTCTGCTCTCTCCCCTTTTAAGCCAGATTCCTCTCTATCCATCTTAGAGCTACTAGTATACTGTTTTTGTGACTGCCACTTTCCTTGGCTTGCTTTAAATCATGGCTGCTTTATTTCCGTTATCGCTGCTTCCTTAAACCTCATCTCTCACCTCTGAATGCCAAAACCTTCGAGAGGTTCTAACTGATCTCTCTGGCTCCATTCTCTTTTCCACCAGTACATTTCTATGTTCCCATGAGACTAGCTTTCTGAAAATCTAATTAGTATCTATTGCCCGTCTGTTTACAAAATCCCACTATCTTTCTTTTATAGGTTATCAAGATCCATACCCCTTAGTACCTCCAAGTAGGCTCAAATTTACTTCACCTTTGTTCTCATCTTGTTCTCTCAGGAACATGTTGCTTCACGTTATTCACTGATGCCCAACAGTGTTGCTCTTGGCCTCTCCCACTGGCCCAGGATGTCTCTTTTCCTGTCTTTGTCTGCCAAACACTAGTCGTTTTCAAGACCAAGATTCTATAGTGTTTCTTTCATGGATTCTTCTCAGACAACCCCACTGAGAAAGGATCTCACTTTCTGGGCAACTCCAGCTTCAACCAGATGGGTATGTAGCCAGTAAATTCAGCCTCCGCTCAGTCGCGTCTAGCTGCCTGTGGGTCAGTACCTTTCACAGTGGCAGGCGGAATTGATCAGGAAAGTATCTCCATCTATCATGAAGACAGACAAAATGACTTGACCATTCACCACCAGTTATGATCCAGTCACTCTGATAGTGAAGACGACCTCTGTCACACTGATTTCCTTTCAGCGTCTGCATCCAGCTACAATCCTTAAGAGAGGGAAAAAAGACAAATTGCAACTACTGTTCTGCTTCATATTTTATGTTTTAAACTGTGTCACATACATTTGGGGGCATAATTATAAGTCACTAACTCTTATTGGCATAAAGAGAGCTTTACAGTTTTAAATAGATGAATTTATTTTTAGTTGCTGAATCAAGTGTGATTTGAAGTTTCAGGATGTTTACATTTTATTAGTAACAAATTGATAGCACATGCGTTTCTTTCCTTTTCTTACAAAGTCAGCAGCCCTACTTTCACTCTATTATCAGAGGAGTTTTTTGATATATGTATAAGCAAATATTTTCTTATAGTGCAGCAGAACTGGGATGCTCAAATGTTTTAACAAATCAGGTTTTCCAGTTAATTTGGGTTTATTCAGACCCAAGATACTGAATGTCTTTGATTACTCAGGGGTATTTCTAGATATGAGACATCCTAAGATTGTATTTCAGCACATTCGTCTGTATACCATGAAGTTTTTATGAGCATAAACTTTTTTTTGCAGTTTCACAGAGCTGATAATTTCCATTTAAAATTGACAAACTTGTTCATCACCAGTTTATCAATGGTTTAAGTGAAAATACAATACAAAATAAGTGAGTAGCTAAAGTTTACTGAATGCCTAGTACATTATATTTTGTGAATAAAGGTACAAGATACTCATTTGAATTTCAGATAATACTGAATGTTTTTTAGTATATATATGTGTGTGTGTCAAAATATTTGAGACATATTTCTTCTAAAAAATTCTCATTGCTTATCTGAAATGTAATTGGATATTTCACTTACATTTTATCCAGCAACCCTAAGTATATGGATTATATCATTTTCTATAAGTTTATGAGTGAGTTGTCATAATTAACTCCATTTCACAGACAGAAAGAGTGAAGCTTAGAGTATTTAAAGAAATTAATGCCAAAGTCATAAGCTGGTAAGTGAAAGAAGTATTTGTTTCCAGATCTGCTTAATTTTAGAGCTGAAGTTCTTCATCTTATTTCCTTACATTAAATTCCTAGAATTGGAATTTCTGGGTGAGAAGTTAAAGATAATTGAAAGGCTTTTAATTATTATTAACTTGCCATCCAGGATATAAATAAATTTATACTCCCACCAAGTTCTACTTCCCTGAACCCTCACCAACGTTGACATGATATTCAAAAATCCTTTCTAGTTTAATTAATAAACCATAAAATAACATATTTGTTTATTTAAATTTATTGAAGTTATATGATTATTTGTATTCTTTTGTGAGGTAAGTTTCTTTAAGGTTGAACATTTGAAAGTCATCAGGGTAGTTTCTGCAGCTTGATTCTTAAACTTGGGTGTTCAGGAGATTACCTGAAGTGCTTGTTAAGATACATATTTCTGCTCACCACCTTCAGAATTTCTGATTAAGTCTTGGATGAGGCTGGATAATATTCCACTTCTAACAAGTTGCCAGATATTGTCAATGCTGCTATTCTGGAAGCCATGTTTTGAGCATTATTTATCTGTAGGAAGGTTCAAGCTCATTAGTATAAAAAAATGGCTATGTTTACCATTCTCTGTTTAGTATAATTGTTACTGAACTCCAAGTTATAATTCAATGCCTTGCAAGAGGATCCCTTTAATAAAAGTCAAGCACAAAGTTTGATAAAGGACACATTGCTATGATCAGTTTAAAATAATGCAATAAAATAATTTTTCAATGAATTTGCCAATAAAAAAAGCATCAGTTCTTTAGTCTGTGAAGGGAACTTTAATGCTTCTCTTTCTGCTACATATAAAAAGAAATTCTGTCTATTAATATGACACATCTCACCCTGAGTTATTTAGAGCAGCTTCCGCCCCCAACAAAGCAAAACAATTTGGTATATACTTAATTGAGTATGTGTGTGTGTGTTGGGGGGCCTTCCCTGGTAGCTCAGCTGGTAAAGAATCCACCTGCAATGCAGGAGACCCCAGTCTGATTCCTAGTTCAGGAGGATCCACTGGTGTGTGTGTGTGTGTGTGTGTGTGTGTGTGTGTGTGTGTGTGTATGTTAGTCACTCAGCCATTTCTGACTGTTTGCAATGCCACGGTCTGTAGCCCTCCAGGCTCCTCTGTCCATGTAATTCTTCAGGCAAGAATACTGGAGTGGGTTGCCTTGCCCTCCTCCATGAGATGTTCCTGATCCAGGGATTGAACCCCCATCTCATATCTCTCGCGTTGGCAGATGGGTTCTCTACCACTAGCACCATTTGGGAAGTCCTAATTGACGATAGCAGTCCCCTGAATATTCATACGGAGAAGGCAATGGCATCCTACTCCAGTACTCTTGCCTGGAAAATCCCATGGACGGAGGAGCCTGGTGGGCTACAGTCCATGGGGTCGCAAAGAGTCGGACACGACTGAGCGACTTCACTTTCAATTTTCACTTTCCACTTTCATGCATTGGAGAAGGAAATGGCAATCCACTCCAGTGTTCTTTCCTGGAGAATCCCAGGGACGGGGGAGCCTGGTGGGCTGCTGTCTATGGGGTCGCACAGAGTTGGACACGACTGAAGCAACTTAGCAGCAGCAAATATTCGTAGGTAGTCTGTGCTATGGAGTCCTTGACTTTCAAGGACTCTAGACTGTGGAAATGTGCCTTTGCAAGCACTGTGGGCAGGGGCTGTGTTTCTCATGTTCATTACTGTGTCCCCAGCACCTAGTACTGTGTAGACATGGTGTCAGTAGGCAATGCATGGATATTGGGTGAATAAAGGAGAGAATTCCAGGTTCCCTATCACTGTTGCTCAGGATGACTCCAGATTTTACTTATTTCATAAGGGATATTGAAGAGACAAAAAATGATAAAGTAGTAAGTTCCAAGAATAAGAGATATAACCAGCCTTGGAAACACACAGTGAAGGAAGGACTTGATACCTTTGCAGGATAAGATAAAGTAAGTGAAAAACTCCATAATGCCTGATTTGAAACTGGGGGCCTAAGAAGAGATTACTTCTTAGTTAGCAAGGTGAGTTTTCAAAAGAAGGGATAAGAATAGGTTAAGAAATTTTGCTATGCATTTTAAGTCAAAATAGCACAGCTTTTGTTCACGAGTAGTTATAAAGACTCATATAATATGACTCTGTGTTCATTTCTAAGCCACTGAGCCCTATCTTGGATGGCAAACTATTGAGATACTATTTTAGCAGAGAAACCTGGTCAATATTATCTGAAATGAAGGGAACTTCACTACTTTCTTCTGCTTAGCACCTTATGTGCATGTATGACCCCTGGCTGATTAAGATAAAAAAGAGGTTTACATTAGGACCCTACAGAGAACACTGCTGCTGTTGCTGCTGCTAAGTCGCTTCAGTCGTGTCCGACTCTGTGCGACCCCATAGACGGCAGCCCACCAGGCTCCTCTGTCCCTGGGATTCTCCCCTAATTGTTTTGCACATTGTAGAAAAAGTGATAAACTCTTATATTAAACAGACCAAAACAAACAAATAAACAAACAAACACAAACATCCCTTTAAAACTCTTCATAACATTGTCATTCTGTTCTTCCTGTTTCACTTGAGGTCTATGCCCCAGCCTTAAAGCCTTTGTTCCCCAGTGATTGCCCATTACTAATAAATTCCTCAATACGGGACATTGTCCCTGACTTTCTGTTAGCTTCACTTCTCGTCCCATTTTACTATAGCTCTGGTCTTACTGCACGCCCTGTACTTCTTCAGGCACACTATGCTTTTTCCAGGGAATTAAGACTTTTGCACATGCTTTTCCTTCTGTCAATCATCCGCCTCCATATTCACCTACCCTGTCAATTCCTTACTTGCTTAACTTGTTTTCCTTATCTCATCTTATCTCATCCCTGTGTTAAATGTATTACCCTCCACTGTGTTCCCCAGTGACCTGTGCTCATTTGCATCATAACACTAATTGTATGATATCATTGTGTTAGACATATTTGTTTCCTACTTTGCTTTAGCCCTGGAAGTTATCTGAACTCATTGACAGAGTTTCAGCCATCATTATTCCTTGGACTGTAGACACTCAATAAGCATTATAGATGTACACTACATCACAGTTGAATGGATACACAAATGAATGAAGCCAGCAGAGCTAAGAAGCCAAGTGCATTTCAAGAAGTTGTTTGGAAGGAAAAATAGTCACAGGCAAAATTGGCATGGTGGACAAGACCAGAATATCATCTTTGTTATCATTATCCTGATACAGCTTTCAAAAATAAGCTGTTTGAAATTTCCACTTAGAGGTAAACATCCTGAGTTGCAAAAAATAAAACCTAGCCTATCTCACTTAAAGTGAAGGGAACTTCATAAAGAATATTAAGAAGTATCCAGGTCTTCCCTGGTGGTTCAGCGATGAAGAATTTACCTGACAATGCAGGGTACACAGGTTCAATCCTCTGTCCAGGAAGATTCCACATATCGTCAGGCAACTGAGCCCGTGAGCCACGGTTACTGAGCCCATACGCCCTGGAGCATGTGCTCTGCAAGAAGTGAAGCCCCAGCAGTGAGAAGCCCCTGCATTGTAACTAGAGGGTAGCCCCTGCTGGATACAACTAGAGAAAGCCAATGAGCAGCAGCAAAGACCCATTGAAGCCAAAAGCAAATAAGTACATTTTAAAAAGAACTTTAATTCCAATGAAAATTTACTTAAAAAAAAAAAAAGAAGTATCCACATCGTTCAAGAGGACAAGGAGTTAAGCTCTCACTGGGCAGCCGGGAACTAAATTCTTATTATAGATCTGCAACGTGGACAGACTCTTTACCGACTGAGCCACTGGGGAAGCTTTTATAAAGGAGACTCCTCAGCCATAGCCCCCGGGCACAGGTGGCTGAGGCCGGGGTCTCTGAATCTGAGAGCATTTGCTTAGACCTCTATTGTTGCTGCCTCTGAGAACTGACTATCTTTCTGCTCTTTGCTGACTTCATATAATTCTGCCCTCTTCGCATCATCCTCTTCCTGTAAGAAATCTCAGGAATGTGTTTCTGACTAACCCAACTGCAGAACCTGAATACCTGTGTCCCAGCCGCAAGACAGGCTTGCAAAAGACTCTTCTGCCTGGGGAAACGAGACTCACTGGTAGAAAACTAGGAAATTTAGAAGGGCGGTTCAGGAGGTTTGGATAAGACAAATGTCTACTCTACCACCTTAAGAAGATGCATGGGAGCTGGAGGTTGAATCAAGCAGCTCTTGAAATTCCTTCTCTGATTGGGCTCTGTTACATCCATTAGTTTTTATTGCTGCCACTGATACATGCTAAAATGCCTTTAAGTTTGGGGTAGAAAGTTTAGTTGCACAGACGATTACACATTTTTATGGCTCCTAACATCTCAGTGATATTCTTTTCTCCGCTGTTCTTTGGAACACATACCAGTACATATTTAGCTCATTCTGCGATCTTTTGGAATGCCCTGACAACCCAAAGTTTTTTTGGTTTGATTCAGTCTGAATAAGTGTTACTGACATTTTAAAAGTGAACAAGCTGACACTGAAATTACATCAGATGATGGCAAAGAGCAGAAGTTCGCATTTGGTCATCCCAAGCGCTTGATGGCTGTGTCTGAACTTGAGGTCTTACGGGGATAAAAAGGCCCAAATTAAGGGTTGACACGGGAAAAGAAGCATTTGGTGGTAATTTTAGCCTTCAGAGCCTCTCAAGTCATGACGATGCCCACTTAAAATGTGAAATTAGAAAATAAAGAAGGAAATCCCACTAGCTTTGATTTTTATTTAGCTCTCTTTGGACAGTTTTGTGTGTCTCAGCGTCAGTTGAGTCTCATGATAGCTGTTAAATCTGTCAATAAACATTTGCTTTAAACATACACACCATCCCCCAAACCCTTTCTCCCTATGCATCATTATTTTGATAAAGTCATAAATATGAACAGAAATTATTTGGCCACACACTTCTGTTTTAGTAGCTGAACAAAGGCTAATGAATAGGGTGGGGAGAAAAAAAAATAGTCTTTTTCAAATCTCTCACAAGAAGCAGATCTTCTAATGCATTGTCTGTAACACCTCATCTTCCCTTACAGAGTTATGTTCACTATCTCTACTTTATTGTTGCCTACTCGTTGATCTCAGGAGTGCTCTCAAACATGTCACAACAACATCAAGTACTGTGTTTTTTAGGACTCAGGTCACTTAACCTTGCAAGATTTAATCCATGGGCCACTTTCTCCTTTTGCCTCTCTTTTACCCCAAATTCTATGACAAGGCAAGCTCCTGTTTGCCTTGCCTATGTTTCCAATTCTATCCCTGACTCTGCTTCCTTCCTTTGAGTGCAAAAGTGGGTATTTCTAGAGTTCTATCCCTGGTTCTTTCCCCAGCTTTCTGTACACGTTGAAGATTAGCCCTGGAACCCTCTTCAAATCTTCAACAATCATATCTATTTAGATGATTTCCCAAATTTATGCTATACCATAACGGATCATGGGCTTTCCTGATATCTCAGTTGGTAAAGAATCCACCTGCAATGCAGGAGACCCTGGTTCAATTCCTGGGTTGGGAAGATCTTCTGGAGAAGGGACAGGCTACCCACTCCAGAATTCTTGGGTTTCTCTTGTGGTTCAGCTGGTAAAGTATCCACCTGCAAGGCGGGAGACCTGGCTTCAATCCCTGGGTTGGGAAGATCCCCTGGTGAAGGGAAAGGCTGCCCACTCCAATACTCTAGCCTGGAGAATTCCATAGTCCATGGGGTCAAAAAGAGTCGGACACTACTGAGCGACTTTCACTTCCCATAATTGATCATGGATGTTTGAGATTCAGGAGATATTTCTGGGCTGAATGGCTATCTCCCTACTATACCTTGTGTTAGCTGCAGACCCTGCATAGATTACTTGACCTCCCTGGGCCTCAACTCCTCACCTGTAACATGGGAATAAACATAGTACACCTACCCTATTGGATTGTGTATCAACTCAAATGGCTTACAATTTATAAAGAATTGATTATATTTCTCTCCCATGTCACAATCCAATGCCAGAAGAGAGAGAGGAGCTCTGGTCTACTCAGTTCTTCGTGGACCCAAGTACCTCCCACCTTGTCTCTCAATCTGGCCAGATGAGGACTAGGAAGGACAGCAGAGGAGTTATAGGAGGCAGATTTCCAAGTGGAGGACCTTACTTGATCCCCCATTCCTCTGGGCAGATTTTAGCCCCATGACTGCATCTGTCTGGAAAGAAACGTAACACCACAGTGTGCATTGGAGGGAGAGCAGAGGTGGTAAATAAATACGCTATTTCTATCACAAATTCTTTTTTGTTGTTGTTTCCAAAATACAGTGTCTATAAATGATACCATTTAATCCAATTCTTGAGGACACTGCAGGTCATGGGAATTGTATTTGCTTATGCATGGCTTTATCTAATACTCCTATCATACAATTCTTTAAACAGAATTCATAAAACTAGTTGCAACACAATAATATCTTAAGAACTTTGTGGTACATGGTTTTGTTTTCAGTTTTTAATCATGAGTACCACATGGCTTTCATGGGGTACTACTAGTAAGGGGAAGACTCCACTGTGTCCAACATTTTTTTTTAATGTAAATATGGAATTAAGTTTGAAATGTGTATTATTTGCTCATTTTCCATTGCATTAAATGGTTTTAGTTCTAATCAAATTGATTTGATTTCTTAATTTTGAAAGTTTAAAAATGAAACATTAAAAAAGCAATTAGTTTGTCTGCATTAAATTATCTTGGACAATTAGATTGATTTTTGAAATCAGTATGCCTGACTATTAGATTAATATGAATGTTCTATATGACTTGAAAAATATACTGGAAAATATAGAAACTTTGACTAAATACCCTGAGCTTCACAGGAGCATCAGAAACTCTGTTTAAAAAAAAAAATCCATATCCTGTGGCTGTCTGGAAAGGAATTCAAAATATTTTATGGTATCATTGGATATATAAAGAAGAAAGTCACAACTTCTACTGTATTGTTTATAGAGTAAAGTTTAAAATTTATAATGAGTAATTCAGGAAATCTCAAGTGTTGCTTTCCAAAAAATGACTTGGTTTATTTTTTTATATTCTTTATTATTAATTAAACTTTATAGTATTTGAATGGTTACTTTCCATTTACAGTTATAAAATGTTGTCTACAGTCCCTATGTGGTACAATACATCCCTGTAGCCCATCTGACACGGAGTAGTTTACACCATCCGATTCCCTAGCCCTGTACCGCCCCTCCTCCCCTCCCCACTGGGAGCCACTAGTTTGTTCTCTGTGATTCTGCTTCTTTTCTGTTGTATTCACTGGTTTGTTGTAGCTTTTAGATTCCATCTATAAGTAATATCATACTTCGTCTTTCTCTACTTTGATAAAGTAACTTGTAAGAAGAAGATGGAATAATTTAGATCATATTAAAGTATAATAGATTATTCAAGGAAAAGATAAGGAATAGTATATAAAGATAATATAAGAAAGATACATACAATTACATAAAATAAGTTAGTTTTACTAAGTCCTGTAAGAATGACTTTTGTGAAAATCTCATTAAAATCCAGTCTTATTATTATTATTTTTTAGAATATCAAAGAAAATTAGGATATTGGATATTTGTGTTTAAGTATTGGTTTAAGATAACACTAAGTTACTCTTAAAAATTTTTTAAAGCAGTAAAAATAATACACAGAAGAACTTTACAAAACATCTTAATGGCTCGGATAGCCGCAATGTGTGATTACTCACCTAGAGCCAGACATCCTGAAATGTGAAGTCAAGTGGGCCTTAGGAAGCTTTACCAGGAACAAAAGTAGCAGAGGTGCTAGAATCCAACTGAGCTATTTAAAATTCTAAAAAGATGATGCTGTTAATGTGCTATACTAAATAAACCAGCAATTTGGAAAACTCAGCAGTGGCCACAGGATTGGAAAAGGTCATTTTTCATTCCAATCCCAAAGAAAGGAAATGCCAAAGGATGCTCAAACTTCCACACAGTTGCACTCATTTCACCTGCTAGCAAGGTAAAGATCAAAATCCTAAAGGCTAGGCTTCAACAGTACATGAACTGAGAATGTCCAGATGTACATGGTGGATTTAGAAAAGGCAGGGAACCAGAGATCAAATTGCCAACATCCATTGTATCATAGTAAAAGCAAGGGAATTCCAGAAAAGGCATCTACTTCTGCTTCACTGACTACACTGAAGTCTTTGACTGTGTTATCTGTTGTTCAGTTGCTCAGCTGTGTCTGACAATTTGCAACCATAAGGACTGTAACCCATCAGGCTCCTTGATCCATGGGATTTTCCAGGCAAGAATACCGGACTCCATCTATTTGCCATGAAGTGATGGGACCAGATGCCATGATCTTTGTTCTCTGAATGTTGAGCCTTAAGCCAACTTTTTCACTCTTCTCTTTCACTTTCATCAAGAGGCTATTTAGTTGTTCTTCACTTTCTGCCATAAAGGTGGGTCATCTGCATATCTGAGGTTATTGATATTTCTCCCAGCAATCCTGATTCCAGCTTGTGCTTCATCCAGCCTAGTGTTTCTCATAGCATACTCTGCATGTAAGTTAAATAAGCATGGTGACAACATACAGCCTTGATGTACTCCTTTTCCTATTTGGAACCAGTCTGTTGTTCCATGTCCAGTTCTAACTGTTGCTTCCTGACCTGCAAACAGATTTCTCAAGAGGCAGGTCAGGTGGTCTGGTATTCCCATCTCTTTCAGAATTTTCCAGTTTGTGGTGATCCACACAGTCAAAGGCTTTGGCATAGTCAATCAAGCAGAAATAGATGTTTTTCTGGAACTCTCTTGCTTTTCCACTGATCCAGAGGATGTTAGCAATTTCATCTCTGATTTCTCTGCCTTTTCTAAAACCAGCTTGAACATCTGGAAGTTCATGGGTCACGTATTGTTGAAGCCTGGCTTGAAGAATATTGGGCATTACGTTACTAACATCTGAGATGAGTGCAATTATGCAGTAGTTTGAGCATTCTTTGGCATTGTCTTTCTTTGGGACTGGAATGAAAACTGACCTTTTCCAGTCCTGAGGCCACTGCAGATGATACCACTCTAGTGGCAGAAAATAAAGCGGAACTAATGAACCTTTTGATGAAGGTGAAAGAAGAGAGTGAAAAAGCTGGCTTAAAACTCAATATTCAAAGAACTAAGATCATGGCATCTTGTCCTATCACTTCATGGCAAATAGATGGGAAATAAGTGGAAAGAGTGACAGCAGCCACGAAATTAAAAGACGCTTACACCTAAGAAGAAAAGCAATGACAAACCTAGGCAGTGTATTAAAATGCAGAAATACCACTTTGCCTGCAAATGCTCGTATAGTCAAAGCTATGGCTTTTCCAGTAGTCCTGTATAGATGTGAGAGTTAGACCATAAAGAAGGCTGAGCACCAAATAATTTATGCTTTTGAATTGTGCTGGAGAAGACTCTTCAGAGTCCCTTGGACAGCATGGAGATCAAAGCAGTCAATCCTAAAAGAAATCAACCCTGAATATTCACTGGAAGGACTGATGCTGAAGCTGAAGTTCCAATACTTTGGTCACCTGATGGGAAGAGCTGACTCATTGGAAAAGACTCTAAAGATAGACAGCAAGAGGAGAAGTGGTGACAGAGAATGAGATGGTTGGACGGCATCACTGACTCAATGGATATGAGTTTGAGCAAACTCTGGGAGTTAGGGAAGGACAGGGAGGCCTGGTGTGCTGCATTCTGGGGGTCAGAAATAGTTGGACACGACTGAGTGACTGAACAACAACAAGAAAAATGATGTTTTTAAAATTTTCTTAAGATCAGTTTAGCCTATAGAAAGATATTTGTCTTAGAAGAAAAATTGCCTTAATAGCCTCATTATTTCAATAGCAACATTCTACTTGGATTTTAAAAGGATGCTAATTCCTTAAGAAACAAAAGTTTTGTGTTTTTTTTTTTTTTGAATGTTATATTGCCTTCATTTTTATGCTGCTAGGGGCTAAAATATTTTATTAATACTTTATTACATCTACTATCCACAAATTTATAAAAAGAATAAGATAGCTGTTTGCATTTCTTTTAACCAACACATTACACTCATTACCCACCTCTGTGATGTTTCTTTTTTCTCACTGCAACCAGCTGCCAACCTAGAAAAGCCCATTAATCCACTTCACAGCCCCAACAACTGTATTCTTTTTAATCAATGAGGCCGAGCTGCCTTACATGTGTTAGCAACTATGTATCAACTTAGGCTAAGGAGCCCATTTATCTGTGTTCTCCATCAGATATTTTGTGTTTTGGCTTTAAAAAAAAGTTAATGTTAAAAAAAAATCCAGGTATATTGTAAAAATACAGATCACTAAAAAGAACTTAAGAAACAAAGCAGCAGTCTATTAAGCCACCTTCCATAACTGAAACAATAATTTTTTTAAAGTTTTGTAGCTCTGGTAACTGCTTCTGCAGCTATGAATAATCAACACATAATCATATATTTAATCTCTTTTAAAAATATAAAGATTTATCTCACCAATCAATAGTAACCCCATGCGTTTTTCCATCTCCTTTACAAATATAAATTTTTAGGTTGTTGACATTATTCTTCCGGTTTACTAATTCCACTTTATACTTAAACTTGAATTTCTTGTCCCAGAGAGTGTAGGTCATTTACCTTTGCCTTCTTGTCACGTTCAGGTCAGTTCAGCCACGCAGCTGTGTCCGACTGTCTGTGACCCCATGGACTGGACTACGCCAGACTTCCCTATCCATCACCAACTCCGGGAGATTACTGAAACTCATATCCATTGAGTTGGTGATGCCATCCAACCATTTCATCCTCTGTCGTCCCCTTCTCCTCTGGCCTTCAATCTTTCTCAGCATCAGGATCTTGTCCAGTGAATCAGTTCTTTGCATCAGGTGGCCAAGTATTGAGTTTCAGCTTCAACATCAGTCCTTCCAGTGAATAGTCAGGACTGATTTCCTTTAGGATGGACTGGTTGGATCTCCTTGCAGTCCAAGAGACCCTCAAAGGTCTTCTCTAACACCACGGTTGAAAAGCATCAATTCTTCGGTGCTCAGCTTTCTTTATAGTCCAAATCTCACACCTATATATGACTACTGGAGAAACCATGGCTTTGACTAGACAGACCTCTATTGGCAAAGTAATGTCTCTGCTTTTTAATATGATGTCTAGGTGGGTCATAACTTTTCTTCTAAGGAGCAAGTGTCTATTAATTTCATGGCTGCAGTCACCATCTACAGTGATTTTGGAGCCCCCCAAAATAAAGTCGGTAACTGATTCCACTGTTTCCCCATCTATTTCCCATGAAGTGATGGGACCGGATGCCATGATCTTAGTTTTCTAAATGATGAGTTTTAAGCCAACCTTTTCACTCTCCGCTTTCACTTTCATCAAGAGATTCTTTAGTTCTTCTTTGCTTTCTGCCATAAGGGTGGTGTCATCTGCATATCTGAGGTTATTGATATTTCTTACAGTAATCTTGATTCTAGCTTGTGCTTAATCCATCCTTGCATTTTGCATAGAAGTTAAATAAGCAGGGTGACAATATAAAGCCTTGACATACTTGTTTCCTGATTTGAAAACAGTCTGTTCTTCCATGTCCAGTTCTAACTGTTGCTTCCTGACCTGCATACAGGTTTCTCAGGAGGCAGGTCAGATGGTCTGGTATTCCCATCTCTTTCAGAATTTTCCAGTTTGTGGTGATCCACACAGTCAAAGGCTTTGGCATAGACAATAAAACAGAAATAAATGTTTTTCTGGAATTCTCTTGCTTTTGTGATGATCCAACAGATGTTGGCAACTTGATCTCTGGTTCCTCTGCCTTTTCTAAATCCAGTTTGAACATCTGGAAGTTCATGGTTCACGTACTCTTGAAGCCTGGCTTGGAGAATTTTGAGCATTACTTTACTAGCATATGAGATGAGTGCAAATGTGCAGTAGTTTGAGCATTCTTTGGCATTGCCTTTCTTTGGGATTGGAATGAAAACTGATCTTTTCCAGTCCTGTGGCCACTGCTGAGTTTTCCAAATTTGCTAGCATATTGACTGCAGCACTTTCACAGCATCATCTTTAGGGATTTGAAAAAGATCAACTGCCTTCACTAGCTTTGTTCATAGTGATGCTTCCTAAGGCCCACCTGACTTCACATTCCAGGACGTCTGGCTCTAGGTGAATGATCACACCATCATGGTTATCTGGATCATGAAGATCTTTTTTGCATAGTTCTTCTGTGTATCTTGCCACCTCTTCTTAATATCTTCTGCTTCTGTTAGGTCCATACAATTTCTGTCCTTTCTGTGCCCATCTTTGCATAAAATGTTCCCTTGATCACAAATTTTCTTGAAGAGATCTCTAGTCTTTCCCACTATTGTTTTCCTCTATTTTTTGCATTGATCACTGAGGAAGGCTTTCTTATCTCTTCTTGCCATTCTTTGGACCTCTGCATTCAAATGGGCATATTTTCCTTTTCTCCTTTGCCTTTTGCATCTTTTCTGTTGTAAGCTATTTGTGAGGCCTCCTCAGGCAATCTTTTTGCCTTTTCTGCATTTCTTGGAGATAGTCTTGATCACTACCTTCTGTTCTACGTCCCAAATCTCCATTCATAATTCTTCAGGCACTCTATCTATCAGATATAAGCCCTTGGATCTATTTGTCACTTTCACTGTATAGTCGTAAGGCATTTGATTTAGGTCATACGTGAATGGTCTAGTGGTTTCTCCCTACTTTCTTCAATTTAAGTCTGAATTTGACGATAAGGCGTTCATGTTCTGAGCCACAGTCAGCTCCCAGTCTTGTGTTTGCTGACAGTATAGAGCTTCTCCATCTTTGGCTGCAGAGAATATATTCAATCTGAGTTTGGTATTGACCATCTGGTAATGTCTATGTGTATAGTCTTCTCTTGTGTTGTTGAAAAAGGGTGTTTGCCATGACCAATGCATTCTCTTGGCAAAACTCTGTTAGACTTTTACCTGCTTTGTTTTGTACTCCAAGGCCAAATTTGCCTGTTACTCCAGGTATCTCTTGACATCCTACTTTTGCACTCCAGTCCCCTACAATGAAAAGGACATCTTTTGGGGGTATTATTTCCAAAAGATCTTGTAGCTCTTCATAGAACCGTCCATCTTCAGCTTCTTCAGCATTACTGTTCAGGGTATAGACTTGTATTACTGTGATATTGAATGGCTTGCCTTGGAAATGAACAGAGATCATTCTGTCATTTTTGAGACTGCATCCAATTACTGCATTTTGGACTCTTTTATTGACTATGATGGCTACTCCATTTCTTCTAAAGGATTCTTGCCCACAGTAGTAGATATAATGGTTATCTGAGTTAAATTCGCACATTCCAGTTTATTTTAGTTCGCTGATTCCTAAAATGTTGATGTTCACTCCTGCCATTTCCTTTTTGACCATTTCCAATTTGCCTTGATTCATGGACCTAACATTCTTGCTTCCTGTACAGTATTGCTCCCATTGGACTTTACTTTCATCACCAGTCACATTCACAACTGGATGTTGCTTTTGCTTTGCCTCCATCTCTTCATTCTTTCTGGAGTTATTTCTCCACTGATCTCCAGTAGCATACTGGGGACCTACCAACCTGGGGAGTTCATCTTTCAGTGTCCTATCTTTTGCCTTTTCATACTGTTCATGTGGTTCTCAAGGCAAGAATATTGAAGTGGCTTGCCGATCATTTCTCCAGTGGACCACGTTTTGTCAGAACTCTTCACCATGACTTGTCCATCTTGGGTGGCCTTACAGAGCACGGCTCACAGTTTCATTGAGTTAGACAAGGCAGTGGTCCATGTGATCAGCTTGGTTAGTTTTCTGTGATTGTGGTTGTCATTCTGCCTGCCCTCTGATGAAGAAGTTCAGTTCAGTTCAGTCGCTCAGTTGTGTCCGACTCTTTGCGACCCCATGAATCGCAGCATGCCAGGCCTCCCTGTCCATCACCATCTCCTGGAGTTCACTCAGACTCACATCCATTGAGTCCATGGTGCCATCCAGCCATCTCATCCCGGGTTGTCCCCTTCTCCTCCTGCCCCCAATCCCTCCCAGCATCAGAGTCTTTTCCAATGAGTCAACTCTTCGCATGAGGTGGCCAAAGTACTGGAGTTTCAGCTTTAGCATCATTCCTTCCAAAGAAATCCCAGGGCTGATCTCCTTCAGAATGGACTGGTTGGATCTCCTTGCAGTCCAAGGGACTCTCAAGAGTCTTCTCCAACACCACAGTTCAAAAGCATCAATTCTTCGGCCCTCAGCCTTCTTCACAGTCCAACTCTCACATCCATACATGACCACAGGAAAAACCATAGCCTTGACTAGATGGACCTTAGTCAGCAAAGTAATGTCTCTGCTTTTGAATATACTATCTAGGTTGGTCATAACTTTTATTCCAAGGAGTAAGCGTCTTTTAATCTCATGGCTGCAATCACCATCTGCAGTGATTCTGGAGCCCAAGAATATAAAGTCTGACACTGTTTCCACTGTTTACCCATCTATCTCCCATGAAGTGATGGGACTGGATGCCATGATCTTCGTTTTCTGAATGTTGAGCTTTAAGCCAAGTTTTTTACTCTCCTCTTTCACTTTCATCAAGAGGCTTTTTAGTTCCTCTTCATTTTCTGCCACAAAAGTGGTGTCATCTGCATATCTGAGGTTATTGATATTTCTCCCAGCAATCTTAATTCCAGCTTATGTTTCTTCCAGTGCAGTGTTTCTCATGATGTACTCTGCATATAAGTTAAATAAGCAGGGTGACAATATACAGCCTTGATGTACTCCTTTTCCTATTTGGAACCAGTCTGTGGTTCCATGTCCAGTTCTAACTGTTGCTTCCTGACCTGCATACAGATTTCTCAAGAGGCAGGTCAGGTGGTCTGTATTCCCATCTCTTTCAGAATTTTCCACAGTTTCTTGTGATCCACACAGTCAAAGGCTTTGGCATAGTCAGTAAAGCAGAAATAGATGTTTTTCTGGAACTCTCTTGCTTTTTTCATGATCCAGTGGAAGTTTCCTGATGTGAGAGACTGACTGAGGTGGAAACTAGGTCTTGCTCTGATGGGTTTCCTGTTGTTTGACCTGAGGTCAAACTATGGTGGAGGAAGTGAAAACAATGTCAGCCTCCTTCAAAAGGTCCAATGCAGGCACTGCTGCACTCTGTGCCCCCAACCCTGCAGCAGGGCCACCATCAACCCATGCCTCTGCCGGAGACTCCTGGACACTGACAGGCAAGTCCGGGTCAGTCTCTTGTGAGGCTAATGCTCCTTTCTCCTGGGTCCTGGTGCACACAGAGTTTTGTTTGTGTCCTCCAAGAGTCTGTTTCCTCACAAGCGTAGGTGAGGATATTAGAACTCTGATCCTTTGACCACTTTTCATCAGTGATCAATATCTATCAGCCATAACTTTATCTGTACAATGTCAAATTAATACATTTTAGATACTCTTCTTTCTATACGATAAAGTGGAAAACTTTTATATATTATTTACCTGGTGGCTATGGAAACACTGCTCCTTGTGAAACAAATTGGTATGTCTCAATTAGATTTTCTTCTTTAGTTCCTGGGAACACCAAGGAGACTATTTCAAACATGAAGTTCAAGTGGCTTCTTTCACTTATCATTAATTATTACATACTCTCAAAATTATGCCATATATATTTTCAATTTTATTTATTTTCTTTCACTTCTTTTTTTTATAATTTTATTTTATTTTTTAAATTTAATTTTAGTTTTTTATTTTTTAAATTTTAAAATCTTTAATTCTTACATGCGTTCCCAAACATGAACCCCCCTCCCACCTCCCTCCCCATAACATCTCTCTGGGTCATCCCCATGCACCAGCCCCAAGCATGCTGTATCCTGCGTCAGACATAGACTGGCGATTCAATTCTTACATGATAGTATATCATACTGTATGACATGGGGGAATCTTAGTTCTTAGGCCAGGAGTCAAATCTGCAACCTCTTCACTGGAAGCAGAGACTTTTAACCAGTGGGACAACCACGTAAGTTCCATGCCATATATTTAAACTTGGTTAACATTGGGTAGAATTAAATTCCCATTTTATTTTATTTTTTGTTAAGAAATTACATACTGAGAATATTTTCCTCATAAGTCCCAGAGTTCCTGTGCTTATTTGGACACGCATCTTTCTAGACCAGCTGTGTGGGAAGCTTTTGCAGATTCTTTTTTTATTTTTTAAACCACATTCTTTCTTATATCCTAGATCTTTCTGCTTCCTTAAAAAAATACGAGAAATATATTCTTATATATTGAAATCTCTTTATTGTGACCTTATATTTCACTGATAGTTTGTAGGGAGCCCCACTTGGAGCTCAGGGGGAAACAGGGAGGGGTTCCCCAGAAGGACCTTAGCAGAGACTAACAGTTGTTGTTCTTTACGCTCACCCCGCACCCTAGATGCCTCAGTTTAAAATACAGTTCTCAAAACTTCATCAAATTTCAAATTTGGTGCCAATTTTGTTCACATGCATATGCTTTAGTTTCATCAAAGTAGAAATATTTGAATCACTTTTCTTTTGTTTTCTGAAACTGTACAAGATTGAGTACAGAACTATCTTTTAGGGGTTTTGTTTTGTTAACATTTTTTTTTTAAAGTTCCTTTCAATTTGCAGATCTGTGTCTTTACTGCTGAGAAGTATTTTACTACTCTTTCAAAGTAACTTTTTAAAGTAATAATTCTCTACCTTCTCTTTTCTCTGTTGTCTCTCACTGGAATAGTCAGTATTTGAGTATTAGGTCTATGCGGTTGACCTGGCTTTGCTTCTCTGATAGCTCAGCTGGTAAAGAATCCACCTGCAATGCAGGAGACCCCAATTCTATTCCTGGTCAGGAAGATCCCCTGAAGAAGGGATAGGCTTCCCACTCCAGTATTCTTGGGCTTCCTTGGTGGTTCAGCTGGTAAAGAATCTTCCTGCAATGCTGGAGACCTGGGTTTGATCCCTGCATTGGGAGGATCCTCTGGAGAAGGCACCCCACTCCAGTTTTCTGGTCTGGAGAATTCCATGGAATGTGTAGTCCATGGGGTCACAAAGAGTCAGAGAAGAGTGAGTGGCTTTCACTTTCACTTTTAGTTGATTCTTGGCCTCTTTTCTTTTTTTTAAATATAAATTTATTTATTTTAATTGGAGGTTAATTACTTTACAATATTTGTATTGGTTTTGCCATACATCAACATGAATCTACCACAGGTCTTTCTTTTAATTTGCAACAGATTTTTCTTACTTCCCAATGTTTCCCTTTTTTGCATCTTTATTTTCTTGAGAATTTGCAATGAGATCAGTTTTTGTGTTTTTTAATTCCATAAAGTTATTTATTTTTAGAACTCACATATTTTTCTCTTTTCCCCCCTTTTCTGTTTTTATCAGTTGGTTTTTGTTATAGCTTTCAGTTTGATTACTTACTTTCTGGTTGCTATTTTCTTCATGTGTCTGGTGATCAGAAGTTTTCTATTGACATTTTATGATGACAAAATTGTATTAATTATTCTGTGCAGCAATCCTGATATTCTTCTTTTGCTATTCATGTGAATTTGCTTACATAATAAGCCTTCTCTGAACAAAGAGACTGACAAGTGTTCTGTGAGTGGATGAAGTGGTCAATTTTGAGGCTTTGCTGGTGATAAGTGGTTAGTAGGCAGCCAACTGCTTAGAAATTTGGTACATTGTTTTCTTGAACTGAGATTTCATACAGGGGATTATCTCTTATTATTTGCTTCCCATTTGACCACTTCTAAACTTAGATTTACAATAGAAAGTTCTTGAAATGTCCAGCAATTTGCACACTCTTTATTCCAGAGGACGATTCTTCTATTGTATGAATTCTTGTTTCCTTGATCTGAGTTGGTTTGAACAATGTAGAAGAAAGCATCAGAAACAAAACAAACCCTTTGCTGCTCTCTTTTAATAGTTTAATCAACTAGTGTGGCGATGGAGGAGCCAAATTCTCTCCATTCTCAGTTAATGTGCTCTGGGTAGGGATCAATTTCTTCTTAGTTCCTGGTGCAAAGCATGTGACCCAAAACCAAGGGAATTATTTCAACCCATTTTGTTGGCCACAGGATTCTTTCTAGAACAAGCAAGTATTTATTCTGATGCAAAAAATTTTCAATTAATTTTATATTATATTCAAAACAAAATTTCAGATGGATTAAATGAATAAATATGAAAACAAACTATCTAAAAACCATTAATCTAAAGGAAACTAATTTTATGATCTTGGGCTAGTAGAAGTTTATTTTTTAAATTATATTCTGAAATCACAAAACATCAAAGGGAACATTGAAATATTTGATGACAGAAAAATATAAATATTTTGTTTTTGACAAGCTTTAAACTGCAAGCAGAAATTGGCAAGACAATTTCTGTTATTAAACTACAGGTTGCAAGAGATATTATCTAAGTAATTCCTGTCAAATAGTAAGAAAAAGACAAGAAATCCTGAATAAAAATTCATGAATATTTACCAAAGTAGATGTGTAGTATTGGAGAAGGCAATGGCAACCCACTCCAGTGTTCTTGCCTGGAGAATCCCAGGGATGGCGGAGCCTGGTGGGCTGCCGTCAATGGGGTCGCACAGAGTCGGACACGACTGACACGACTTAGCAGCAGATATGTGGAAGAATGCTTACTTCAACTGTGTTCTAGTGGTAAAAAATGGATTTTGCTAGTCATTCAGTCATGTCTGATTCTCTGTGGCCCCATGGACTGTAGCCTGACAGACTCCTCTGTTCTTGGGATTTCCCAGGCAAGAATACTGGAGTGGGTTGCCATTTCCTCTTAAAGGAGTTCTTCCCCACCCAGAGACTGAACTCACATCTCTTGAGTATCCTGTACTGGCAAGCGAGTTCTTTACCACTAGCACCATTTGGGAAGCTCCCCAAATTGGAAGACACACAAATGTCCACTAATCAAATTAGAATATTCTATATGCATCACATATTCATTGTTGTTCAGTCGTTCCGTCGAGTCTGACTCTGTAACCCCATGGACTGCAGCACGCCAGGTCTCCCTGTCCATCACCATCTCTCAGAGTTTGCTCAGACTCATATCCATTGAGTTGGTGATGCCATCCAACCATCTCATCCTCTGTTGTCCCCTTTTCCTGCTGCCTTCTATCTTTCCCAGCATCAGGGTCTTTTCCAATGAGTCAGCTCCTTGCATCAGGTGGCCAAAGTATTGGACCTTGAGCTTCAGCATCATTCCTTCCAATGAATATTCAGGACTGATTTCCTTTTTAGAATTGCCTAGTTTGGTCTCCTTGCAGTCCATAGGACTCTCCAGAGTCTTCTCCAACACCACAATTGGAAAGCATCAATCCTTTAGCGCTCAGCCTTTATGGTCCAACTCTCACATCCATACATGACAACCAAAAAAACCCATAGCTTTGACTATATGGACTTTTGTCAGCAAAGTGATGTCTCTGCTTTTTGATATGCTCCCTAGGTTTGTCATAGCTTTTCTTTCAAGAAGCAAGGGTCATTTAATTTCACAGCTGCAGTCACCGTCCACAGTGATTTTGGAGCCCAAGAATATAAAGTCTGTCACTCTTTCCACTTTTTTCCCATCTATTTGCCATGAAGTGGTGGGACCAGGTGCCATGATCTTAGTTTTTGAATGTTGAGTTTTAAGATCTTTCCTGTAGCTCTCCTGAAACACAGGAGACCTGGGGTTGATCCCTGGGTCAGGAAGATCTTCTGGAGGAAGGGAATGGCAATCCATTGCAGTATTCTTGCCTGGAGAATCCCATGGACAGAGGAGCCTGGCAGGCAACAGTCTGACTAACACTACTACAAGCCAGCTATTTCACTCTCCTCTTTCACCATCATCAAAAGGATTTTTAGTTCCTGTTTGCTTTCTGCCAAAAGGGTGATGTCATCTGCCTACCTGAGGTTATTGCTATTTCTCCTGGCAATCTTGCTTCCAGCTTGTGCTTCATCCAACCCAGCATTTCTCATGATGTACTCTGCATATAATTTAAATATGCAGGGTGACAATATACCTGACATAGTCCTTTCCCAATAAGCCTTGACATAGTCCTTTCCCAATTTGGAACCAGTTTGTTGTTCCATGTCCAGTTTTAACTGTTGCTTCTTGACCTGAATACAGGTTTATCAAGAGGCAGATAAAGTGGTCTGGTATTCCCATCTCTAAGAATTTTCTAGTTTGTTTTGATCCACACTGTCAAAGGCTTTAGCATAGTTGATGAAGCAGATCTACTAACATTAATAAAAATGAGCTTGCTCTACACGTATTTTGTTGGATAAAACACATATATGCCAAACATAAAAAGCAAGTTGCAAAAGCATATATATTCTGAGACTGACAGAACATTTGAGGCATGCAATAAAATTGTGTGTGTATTTATTTATTTACAGATTAAGTGTACAAATAGTAAAAGCAAACAAGTGGGCATTATTATTTGGAAAGTGAGAAGAGGGAGGTAAGAGAATAGAATATATGTAAAGAACATGTACTGATCTATTCAGTGACCTTCATTTATGTTTGATGTTTTATTTCTTAAGGTAGGCTCTTATTTTAATGTCTAAATATGTTTTTGCTGGGCTTCCCTGGTGGCTTAGTGGTAAAAAATTCACCTGTCAGTGCAGGAGACATGGATTCTATCCTGGCCCAGGAAGGTTCCACATGCTGAGGAGTAACTAAGCCTGAGAGCCACAGATACTGAGCCTGTGTGCAGCACCAATGGAAACTTGAGGACCCAGAGCCCATGCTTTGCAAGAAGAGAAGCCGCAGCACTGAGAAGCCCCAGTAACCTCAACTGGGGAAAAGCCCTCGCAGCAAGGCAGACTCAGCATACCCCAAAATAAATACATAAAATTATTAAAAATAATAATAAACATGTTTTCATTAATTAAAAATTAAAAGCAATATGATTTAGAAGATATCATTTAAGCTTTGGCATCCAAAAGCTGACCCTAACCTCATAGGCAATGAGGCATGTTTGTTTTGTCAGTTGTAACCTAAAGAATCAGTGGATCAGTGGATCAGTGATAAAGAATCCACCTGCCAATGCAGGAGACTCAGGAGATGCAGGTTTCTATCCCTGGGTCGGGAAGATCTGCTGGAGGAGAAAATGACAACTATTCCAGTATTCTCGCCTGGGAAATCCCATGGATATAGGAGCCTGGTGAGCTGGGGGTCACAAAGAGTCCGCAAGTCTTAGTGACTAAACATAACAACAACCTGCAGAATGCCAAATTATACAGGCAGGTACTGCTATTACTGTCACCTTCCAGCTGAAAATCAGAAATTTAAATTAGGAAATGTAGAGTATCTGAGACTGAATATTGAGATCTTGGAGGTACTTAATATTAGGCACAGCAGCTTCATTGAGGATGGGTCCCACGTCTAGATCTCTAAACTTCTTTTACATGGAAATGGAAGAGTGAGGCAAGATTTGCAATTCTGAGAAAGCTCATTAAACTCTCATTGATTAGACAAGAAAAGTGGAAATTAATACATTAACCTCGGCTTGTGTTTGAAATTTGACACCTGCTTGTTTGGCAAATGGAAGGATTAACCCAAGTAGTCAAGTGAGTTGTTCAAGTCCAAAGAGAGTCCTTTTATTTAGGTAATATGTTATGCCCCAAATGAATAAATCTATTATATTTCTGACTTCTTCAAACTTGTATCACTACATTGTCAAAGTAAAATTAGTATAGTAATGTTAATAATCTTTAAGTATTTGACAAGCATTCCAGATTATACATAATTTCCTTTATGTTATCCTCATTTTATTTTAAATGGGTAATGACAACTTTGACTGTTAGGAAGTACTAAATAAAACAGTAGCATCGTAACTACTAATTTTCCAACTGTTTATATGAAGAGTTTATAATATTCTCAAATCGACCCCAGATCTCTGAATTATAACTTTAACCTCAAGGGGCCCAGCCTGGAAATATGTATCTTAAAAACATCTCCCTAAATGGTTGTAGTCATTAGCCATATTTGGAAGAAAAAAAAAAAAAAGTTAAATGATTTGTATCACTACTCATGTTTAAATTTTTGGTTATTACTTTATATTTCATTTTTTATTTGCATATTGATTTCATGTTGATTATCTGATGTATATGCATTGCTTGATTATAAGGTATGTTATTCCATACATTGATTTGCCTTACTGTGCCATATGAGGAGATTAATTTAGTTTTGTAAGCAATCATAAACTTTAACTCATCAGGACTCAGAATATATATCTACAGTTACAAGCAATGTCTTCTTTCACAACCCAGAACCAGGATCAGCATTTGCTATTTTTATTTCCCTAGTAAAATACTTTTATTATTCAAAAAACTGAAGCAGGGTCTAGATTAAGTGCAGCTGAACCAGATGGAGCTGAGATATTTAAACTTAAGAACATAAAAATATCACAGTTTGTCAGATCAAAGGTGCATCTTAGTTTCTTATCTCTGACACGGACACAAGGAAGGTTAAAAGGTAATAGTTGGTAATTATACTTCATGACACAAACCTCTAAAGCTACAGGCTAGAGCCTAAACTCTATTCTTTTTAAGGATTAATTTTACTCATATTTTATTCACATGTTTTTGTCAAATCTCTCTTACTTAATTTGTTCTATTTCTTAGATCATCTGTTTTCTATATTTTCATTACTTGTTCTATAAAATAATAGGACTTGATTTTTATCCTATTTTGCTTTCTTTAGCCTCAAAGGATTGTTCCTTCTTGTAAACTTCCTGGATAATTGAGTCAATCTGTGTCCACTTTTTTCTCACTGTAATGATATTTTAGAGACAGACACAGCCTTTTTCAAACAATTTCTGCATAGAAAAAAGTTTTGTAGAAATGAAAGCTACTGTATCTTTTTAGCTATTTTATTTTATTTTATTATTTATTTATTTTTTAGCTTTTTATTTTTTAAATTTTAATATCTTTAATTCTTACATGCGTTCCCAAACATGAACCTCCCTCCCACCTCCCTCCCCATAACATCTCTCTGGGTCATCCCCATGCACCAGCCCCAAGCATGCTGCATCCTGCGTCAGACATAGACTGGCGATTCAATTCTTACATGATAGTATACATGTTAGAATGTCATTCTCCCAAATCATTCCACCCTCTCCCTCTCCCTCTGAGTCCAAAGGTCCGTTATACACATCTGTGTCTCTTTCCCTGTCTTGCACACAGGGTCGTCATTGCCATCTTCCTAAATTCCATATATATGTGTTAGTATACTGTATTGGTGTTTTTCTTTCTGGTTTACTTCACTCTGTATAATCAGCTCCAGTTTCATCCATCTCATCAGAACTGATTCAAATGTATTCTTTTTTACGGCTGAGTAATACTCCATTGTGTATATGTACCACAGCTTTCTAATCCATTCATCTGCTGATGGACATCTAGGTTGTTTCCATGTCCTGGCTATTATAAACAGTGCTGCGATGAACATTGGGGTACAAGTGTCTCTTTCAAGTCTGGTTTCCTCGGTGTGTATGCCCAGCAGTGGGATTGCTGGGTCATAAGGTAGTTCTATTTGCAATTTTTTAAGGAATCTCCACACTGTTCTCCATAGTGGCTGTACTAGTTTGCATTCCCACCAACAGTGTAGGAGGGTTCCCTTTTCTCCACACCCTCTCCAGCATTTATTGCTTGCAGCTATTATTGCTTTTTAGCTATTTTAATGTTCTATTCTGTAGATTTTTCTAAATCATGTGCTTTCTTGTTAAAACTCTTATGAAACAGGTGCATTAAGTCTTTGTGTAAGGTTTTACTTTGGGGTTTATTTTCTAAACCTCTCACTGTGAATGCCAGTAACATATTGTAAATACTTTGTATTTTCAATCTGTTTAATCAAGAAATTACCTGGCTATGATTTTTCTCTAGAAGCTTTCAATAGAAGACTGTAACAGAGAATCTAAAATTTCCTTTTTTCACTGGGAAAGGAAACACTCATTCGTTTGTCATTCAACACATGTCTTTTTGAGTGTCTGTCCTGTGTCAGACACAATTCTAGATGTTGCGGATGTAATGATGAAAAAAAATCTCCATCCTCATGGATGTAGCTTATATTCCATGTGAGTAAGGGTTGCAAAATAATTAGACAAGTAAATGATAGTGTGGTAGATGATGAGATGCATTAAAGATAAAATAAAGCAGGTCATGGGGAGTCAGATCACACTGGGCCTTCTATGTAAAAACAAAAAAAAAAAACTTGTCTTTTAACCTGATTGAGAAGGGAGATGATTGGAGGATTTGAAAGAAAAACACAACAAAACTTAATCTAGCCTGATTTTAATACTATCAACCAAGCAGCCGCATTCAGATAACATTCCAGGAAGGCAAGGTGAGTAGCAGAAAGGGCGATTGCTTTCATCCAGGAGACAGCTGGTGATGGTTTGAACAAGTGTAAGGGCAGTGAGGCATGGTTAGAATGTGGACATATTTAGGAAGCAGGTCCACATCTTGAGAAAATAAGGAGTTTCAAAGGAATTTTCATGTCATTTGTCCAAAACAAATAGAAATAAATTATGTCAACTGACATAGGGAAGACTGAGAATTTCAAGAGTTACTGTTTTCAAGCAATAGTAAGTATAATTTAGTGGGTAGTTTGAAATCCAGAGTAGAATCCTAATCTATAGACCTTTGCTGATCCCAGTTAGAATGTGCGTCTAACTTAGACACAATATGTGCATGTGTGTGTGCTAAGTCACTTCAGTCGTGTCTGACTCTGTGACTCATGGACTGTAGCCCACTAGGCTCCTTTTCCTGTGAGAGTTTTCAGGCAAGAATACTGGAGTGGGGTGCCACGCCCTCCTCCAGGGTGTCTTCTCAACACAGAGATCGAACCTGAGTCTCTTACGTCTTCTGCACTAGCAGGCATGTTCTTTACCACTAGCACCTGCTGGGAAGCCCATATAAGATACCTAGAAGGGTCAAATTCATAGAGTCGGAAACTACATTGGTAGGTCCCAGGGTCTAGGGGGTGGAGGAGAGTGGGGAGGAGGAATGGGGAGTTAGTGTGTAATGGGGACAGAGCTTCAGTATAGGGAAGTGAAAAATTTGGGAGATGGATGATGGTGAGAATTACAAGACAATGTGAAAGTACTTAATGCCACTGAACTGTACAGTTAGATACGGTTAAAAAAAGAGAAGGAGGGTCTAAACAGAGTGATCTGAAAGTGAAGTGGGGGATTCACTATCATCAAATCAGTTCCTTCCTGGAGATATTTAGGGAGATTTCTTTTTATATCCATTTATCTTCAACTGCTCTGATGTGACAAGACTTTCTTTAGAGTCATTCCGTAGCGTCCCAGGAACACGAGCCTCAGTGAGCCTGTAATATGCTCTAAGACCCTTTCACAAATGGCTGCTGAATTGCCTTCCCAGGGAGCCCTTTGGCAGGCTGCAGAGACCCAGGCTTGGGAAGCGGGTCTGCTTGCTCTCTTGCTACCATGTAAGAATTTCTCCTGAAAGTTCTGTTGCCAACTCTGCCCACAGCAACCTGCAACCTGAAGTCCATATGGGCAGCCACAGGCTTAGTATGATAATACATTGAGTGGCATTCTGACCCTTCCTGAATTAAGGCAACAATAAATACACCAATATTTTGCTCTCTTATTTTCCTTTTTTTGCTTTCTTATTTTGCTTTCAATATTATGCTTCCTTATAAGAATGTATTTTATACTTTCTTTAGGACTTTTTCTATTAATATGCAAACATTAATTTTTAAATGTTTGGTTTCACAAATATAAACTGGTTCTGGGTAAATGCAGGGAAAAAAAGTTATTTTAAGAATTTGGGGATCCCAGAGGGAAACTGTGGTGAAGAGCAAGTTTACTGGGGAAAGTAAGCTGACTACTCCATCCCTGTGGACAGTGGTGCTAAGTCTCTCGTAGGGTCATAGCTGAGATAAATGAACTCCAGTTATTTTCAGTTTGTTGTCTGCCTCCTCAAGAGTCTGAATCTCAGAGAAAGAACATCTAATTCATGGGATCCACTGGTTGGACCAGACCTACTCCCACCCATTGGGCACATGACTGACATTTGTCCACAAAAATTCATTTTATGTAAAATGGTGTGATCAGGAGGAATAAAGGCAAATATCATGTGCCTACTATGAAGGATATTTTGAATCAGAAAAGAAAAAAAAAGGTTGTTAAAAATATTATTGAAGGCCCTTTGAAAAAAATCATATAGTAAATCAGAAGAATAAGAATTCTACTTTTATCAATATGCATTCCAGAGGAAGTAAAGAATGAAGTATTCAAATCAAATTAAAAAAAATCAGAGTAAGGAAAGGCACCCAATACAATGTGAAAAATCAAGGAAAAGTCAGAAAGAGAGAAAATTAGAAGAATTTATTGCTTAACCAATGAGGGGAGTTCCATTGGTTTAAAAAAAAAAAAAAGACCAGAATAATTAGAGGGCATATTATAAAGTTGGAAGAATCCTATTATACTTAGCACACACAGAGTTAATATTTTTAATAACCTCTACAAATCAATATGAAAAAGGTGAACACCCCAATAGAAATATGAGCAGAGAACTTTAACTGACATTTTACAAAGAAGAAATGTAAATGGCCAAAGAATATGTGAAAATGCATTCAATCTCCCTAGCATTCAAAGACATAAAATGAAAATAACAACGAGATGTCACTTTCATCTACTAAATTGTCAATGACATTAAAAATCATTATACCAACTTTTTGGGTGACTATAGTGAAAGGGAAGCTCCCTTGATAATGATGAGAGATTTTTCTGAGCTGACTGTATAAGTTCATGCCTTTTCAACGGAGGTTTTAAGAGTAAAGATTTTTATTGTCAGTTTGTTGTTGTTGCTAGATATAAAACAAACCAACTCTGGTAGGCTTAAACAAAAGAAAGCATTGTTGGCAGGGTATTATGGTATCTCACGGGCTTCCCTGCTACCTCAGATGGTGAAGAAACTGCCTATAATGCAGGAGACCTTGGTTCAATCCCTGGGTCAGGAAGATCCCCTGGAGAAGGGCATGGCTACCCACTCCAGTATTCTTGCCTGGAGAATCCCGTGGACAGAGGAGCCTGGCGGGCTACAGTCCATGCGATGGCAGAGTCCGATACAACTGACAGACTAACACTATGGTATCTCGTGGAATCTAAAATGGTGCCAAGCAGCCAGGCTTCGAAATAGTATGAATCTGGTAGCTCTAGGAAAGTGATCAATAGCGGTCTTGGCAATTGGAAGAATCAAGGCAGTTCTCTGGATTTCTTTCTCTAGAGCACTGCCAGCGTCACACTACCCAGCCATGGCAAGGTGCTGACTAAAGAAGTCTATCGCCTGGCTGTTTCCAGATTGCACTATAGGACCGTATATTGAAGATTTGTCATGTATGATGAAGTGTAGTTCTGGAGAGCTGAACTAACTCACGGGTCATTTTTATGTAAGCTGAAATAGAGAAGGGAAAAGGAGGGAATCCGGGAGAATGATCCGCAGTCCTGCCATTGATAGTAACTCACATCCGAGAACGAACTAGTTATCATTCATTTGATTCTTACTGTGTGTTGAAAATTATGCTAGATACTAGAAATTAATGTACCCCATCTCTCATTACGGATAGTTTACTTGTTAAGAAAATTATACGTTGATATCTTGCTGCTGCTGCTGTGCTGCTAAGTCGCTTCAGTTGTGTCTGACACTGTGCGACCCCAGAGACAGCAGCCCACCAGGCTCCCCCCGTCCCTGGGATGCTCCAGGCAAGAACACTGGAGTGGATTGCCATTGCCTTCTCCGATATCTTGCTAGCTCTGTTCATTAGATGTCTTCATGCATGGTTTTTGGTGTTATGTTTTTTTCATGGTTCTACACAGTTTAAATTGCAATTTATATAAAATCTCTTATATATGCTTTATACATCACAGATTCTATGTTTGTATTTTTTTTAAGAAAAATAGTATTTGGAGTTTTACTTTTGTTTGCATATGTTAGAAAAATTTCAAGTTCATTCAGTAAACTTTGAAATTCCTGTTTATATAAAAATATAAATTACAAATAATTCTCTAATAAAGGAAGCCACTTGGTAGGGTTCAGTCTTTAGGCAATACATATTAGTCCAGTTTAAGTTACTTATTCAAATGTCTATATGGGTTAAGTCTATTATATATATATATATATATATATATATATATATATATAAACTTTTCATTGATGAAAGCTGCACTGTATCTCAATTTTTAATGAGACATACCAGAACAATATTAGAAAAAAAGAATGATGTGATAAATTACATATGAAACATTTAACATAGAAGTAAGCACAATAATTAAAATCATGGACTCTGCCATTTAATAGCTGGATGACCAATAGTAAATTATAAAATTTCTCTGAGTCTAATTTTCATTACATGACAAATGGAAATATTAAAGTTTATACCTCATAGTTTTATGTGATGAGAAATGAGCTTATACATATAAAGTACTTAGCAAAAGAAGGTGGAAAATAATGTTAGTTAATGTTCATATTATTATTAACATAAATATCAGCCATATTGGAACAGTGATACACAACAAACAGGTGATAAATAGGAAGGATGGAGTGTGTATTATTACCACAGGTTAATCTATGATCAAGTTATGATTTAAAGAGCTGGATTAGGACGGTAATTCAAAAAACTTGAAGCATAATCTACTGAAGTTTGATTATTGAACCCAAATAAAATGAACAAAACACTAGTTTTTAAAACATTTTAAGACTTTATTATGTTTTTAGAGCAGTTTTAGGTTCACAGAAACATTGAGAGGAAGGAGCAGTCAGTCCTCTATGTCCTTTGTCCCCACATAAACCCCATAACCTCCCCCATTATAAACACCACCACCAGAGCAGCACATTTGCTACAACTGATGAAACTATATTGAACATCATAATCATCCAAATTTCATAATGTACCTTAGGGTTCACTCTTGCTCTTGTACATTCTCTGGCTGTGGACAAATATGAAATGACATGTATCCATAAATACTGATTTTTAAGAAGTGTTAGTTGGCATTATAAATGGCTAAAAAGTTGTCTAGAATTGACTGTAGACCATATTATCCAGGCGCACCTCTGGCCTTTGAAAGCATTAGTTTCCAGCGTAAATAGCATTTGCAATGATAGTTACGGAGCCTTAAGGATAAGCTATTGAAAAGGTAAGAGTGTATTTATTCAGATTTTATTTGTCTAGAGGCCGCTGTTGACTGTGTTTTCCAGAGTTACCTCAAAGACAAGCATACCAATCAGCCTTGGAAAGGGAAGAGGAAAATCTTCTGAACAGAGCAGTGAGGTTGTGAATTTAAAAGTAAAGGATAGGGAAGACTAAAGATTGAAGAGATGGATTTTCAAAGGATCAACTTGAGGGAGAAAACTAAAGCTATATGGGGTAGTGTATTCTGATTTAAATGTGTATGCCGAAGTTCTTTTGACAGAAAAGAAATATAATGGGAAAGTAAAAGCAAGAATATCACCATACATCAATGAATTTGATACTCAGGCATTCACTTGAATTCCCATTTAGATGTCGAGTTTAAAAAAGTATCAGCAACAGTAAAACAAACAAGCACAGAGGTGGTAGTGAAAATTAAATAAAAATTTTAAATATTCTAAATTGAGTGAACTCATACAATTATAAAATAGGCTCCAGGCCACTTATCAATTATACATTTACACTGGAGGGCAGGGACTGCAGCTTGAACATCTTTGCATGCCCCAAATCACTGAGCACAGTAACTTGCATATAGCAGATATTCAGCAAATATTTGGTGAAAGAAGAATTCTTCATGGAATGCAAAATAAGTGTAAGACATGGTCCTTGCATTTATAGATCTTCCAATTTTCTGGGCCAGACCCAACTAACAAACATCCATTTACTGAATAATATTTATATGATGCAAAAAAAGAAAAATTTTAGATGACAGTAACATAAGTAACAGATTTTATAATTTTGTAGTGTCAATAAATAGAATTTAAAAAACCCAATGTGATCCTTAACATGAATAGAAGATTTTATGGAAGAGAGAAACATTGATTTGTGGTTTGAAAAATGGGGGAATGTCAGAAAGGTGGAATGAGAAACATAGGAAAATACTTTGTTAAAACTATCAGCTTTGATAAAACTATCAGGTAAATTACAAGAAAACATTATCAATATTTATGGTATTAGAGTGAGCACAAGGGGAACAAAGAAACAGTAATGGGTGGATACAGGAGAGTTTATTCTGAACCTATTTTTATCAATTCCATAAGAAATTTCTATTTAAAGGCATCATACTTTATTTCCACATGATTAAACTAGGAACTGTCACACTGCTAGATCTATTAGAAGGAAATATGTCTTTTGGTTCAGTTAATTCAATTCCACAAGTATTTATTAAGCACTTATCTGAGCAAAGCACTATAGAATCATCCATGTACAAGCAATTAAAATTTAACTGGTTCAGAGAATATTTGCTACATCATTTCATGTTAAAAAGAGTTAACTGTTACCATATCCATTCTTGATCTTCTTATACAAGCGCCTTAATTTAGAGGCTTAAGATTAGAATAAATATAATAACATCCAAGCTGAGTATCTCAATATTCACATTCAAACTGATTTTAGAGAAATAGCATTATTAAAAAATAATAGCATGTCTCTTTAGAATGCCATTTATAATATTCTTTCACATTTATTAACTTATTGGATCCTGGAGAAAACAATTACATCTGACTGGGTAGATATATTCTATTTTACATATGATGATTAATGATTTTCCAAGAGCTTTCTACTATTTGAATATTTGGAAACAACACCATGGACATAAGATCTTCAAGAGAAAAATTAAATGTTCTTTCAACTGTACAATGCTGCAACAGAGGTAGCCATGCTTTCAAGCTATCCAAGTGGTAATCTGAATGGTCTACAAGTGTTGTCGGTCTAACTATGCAAAGATATACCTAGGTAAATAAAATGAAGGGGGGGGGGCATTTATATAAAATTAAAAAAAATGTGATCAGTGTAGATTAGTAGTTCTTGCTCAGGAACTTTTGCCTTTCTTCTCCCAGAGAATAATTGGAAAAATCTGTATTTTTTTTTTTTTTTAATTATCACAACTGGAAACGGTAGATGTAAACGTTGGGGAAAAGCTGCAGATGCTGTTAAATATGCTGCAATGCACAGGACAGAACAACACCATCACCACCACAAACACACAAACACAAACACAAGGGCACACTAAGCAAAGAACTGTTTGGCATGAAATATAAATAGTGCTGAGATTTTTAAAAACTTGGACAACCAAGACAATTCAGGAAAAAAATAAGATGGCATTTAAAAAAAAAAGTGAAGCTTGATGTACTTCTAATGGTTACATAGTCTGTGTAACAATCTCAGCATTCTTTGAGTCTAAATCATCTGATTTGGAGATTTGGGAAATGTCAGTTTTACTCATTTCTTCTGTAAATATCTTCTTTCTTTATGTCAGCAGTTAGAAAAATAAATGAAAGAAAAGTATTCCTTGTCGTGATTCCTCCTCTCACATTACTACTATTATTTTTTTAAGCAGCAGATAGTGCTGCAGGCCGAAGTTTCTGAGTGTACAATTCACTTTGTTCAGTTAAAAGGGGAATTCAGTAAGATGATTGCAGGTATGGAGAGACTGAGTTGTGGGACTCAAGAAATAAAGAAAAGCCATTGTAACATGCAGTTGTCTTTGTCAATTCATTACTCTTTGTCTGAATTTCCTGTTGAAACAGTTCAGAGGCCAGTTTGGTTTGGTCAGGCTACTTGTGCTGTGGTGCATGGATTCTACATTTTACATCTAGTTAAATTGGTTAAGTTGAGAATCAGTTAACAATTGATGGTTGTTCCTCTTCATTTAATATTTATAAGTGTAAAGTTTGAAGATAAAAGGAAAACATAAGACTCAAAATGAAAGCAAAAACCATTTCTTGGAGAATCCTGTGAAACATACCAAGGAGTATGAACTTTATCCAGTAGGTGATAGAAGGCATGACTTGGATGTAATCAGAGCTGTGCTCTGTGTGATCAGCTCTGCTTTATAGATGAATTGCTATGATGGTTCTATGGATTATGGATTTTACTCATCAAAATGAAAGGGAAGAGCAGTTAGAGGATTCTAGGTCCATTATTGTACTGATGGTTATTTGTTGAATGAAGGTTTTTAGTGATTAGATTGTGTGCAATAAACTTTCCTGACCAATATATATATAGTACATTTGTTGCCTTGGCTAGCTTTTACTCAATATATTCATATTGAGTAAATATGAATATTTGAGGCAAAAATATTATTGTATCATACTGTTACCATGTCTAAACTCATACAATTTGCTGCGCAACAGGCCAATAATTGAGAGAAGACTTACTGGGGCAAGGAATAATGACTTTACTTGGAAAGCCAGCTAACTGATAAGATGATGGTTTCATGCCCCAGAGAACCATCTTTCCTCAGAATTCATGCTTCTTTTATACTAAAAGGGGAGGGAGTAAAGTCAAACAATTCCTGGTTTCCGTCAGCCTTCTGAGGGGATGTACTAATTTCTTTCTCCCTGTAGTCATTCACAGATGGGTCTGGTGAGGATGTTTCCTTTGAGCCAAACAAAGATAGTTTAGCTTAATGCTCATTACCTGGGAAGCAGGGCTCCCAGTGGTGGGCCATTATTTATAATTTAAGCTTAGAGGCAACATCCTTTTAGTGATTAACCTGTAAAAGAATACAAAATGTTCTTCTCTATTTCATCCCGTGATTGTCTCTGCCATGGCTGGATGCAACTCATGGAAATCTAAAAACTCAGAGTGATGAAAAAAGAAAGTCCGCTTCCCTCTACATTTCCAAAACACAGGGTAGGCAAGGAACAAGACAACTATAGTAATCACTCCTATTCAGACAGGAACAAACGGAATCACGCAGTAGTCATGGTCGCACAGCTACTCTGAAAACCCACTGGGCAGAAACTGTGAGGCCTATTATTCTGGGGATAGGGGATCTTCCTAGATTGGCTCTGCTGGTCCTGCGAGTATCTCTCAAGTTCATTGTTCGCCGAGGCTTTGATGCCACCTGTGTGCTCTCCTGTTCCAAGGGATTTCATAACATCTGAGGGAGGCATTGAAGAAAGGGCTCTCCTTGCTGGCCGAGCTACATTCGCAGGCTGCCCCTTGTCCCAAGAAATCTGGGGGCCAGTGACTGTTTAAATTCATCAGTCAGAGTCTTTTGGGCCAAGTTTTACAGTGCTTATTTTTGGGCTTCCCTGGTGGCTCAGATGGTAAAACGTCTGCCTACAATGCGGGAGACCCAGGTTCAATCCCTGGGTTGGGAAGATCCCCTGGAGAAGAAAACGGCAACCCACTCCAGTACTCTTGCCTGGAAAATTTCATGGACTGAGGAACCTGGTAGACCACAGTCCATGGGGTTGCAAAGAATCAGACACGACTGAGCGACTTCACTTCTTACAGTGCTTTTGACACTATGACTTTCTCAAAAACATGTTTTAATAGATTTGATTTCAGTTACTACCACGTGCCAGTACGTCTATAGACTTACAGATATTTTGAGATTATTAGATTTCTGTGGGTTATGTCCTTAGTCTCTTTTCACTGAGCTATTTTCTTGAAGAAAAAAAAAAAAAAATCCTGGAGGGCATCTTAATCCCATCAGACGTCTTAACAAAAGATGTGACAGTCTTGCCTTAGGCTGATCTTTCTCCCCAGCTCTTAATCTGACAATCACTTGAAGGCTGAAGAGGCTGGAGATGAGAATCAGTTAGATCTTGAAACTTTGAAAGTCCAGGCATATTTGGATTCTCTCTTCTTTTATCCCTTCTTGTAAAAAAGGCCAAATCTTTGCCAAGCTCATCTGTCTCATGATATTTATCAACTACACCTAGTAATATTCTGTCTTAACATCTCCTTGCCCAAACCTACAGATTCATTAGGTATATCATTTGCCTCTTGAGTCCCTTCAGATATTAGCTTTGTCAAATATTTGGACATAAATAACACTTCCCTTTTGATCTAGTCAGAAATAACAGTTTCTCTGCTGCCTTCCACTCAGCTCCAAAGCCATGAGAAGCAAATTTCAGGGTTCTGCTTTACCAGCGCACTTCATCTACATATCAATGACCGTGTTTATATGCTGTTGCTCCAATGATGCTATGAACCCAATACTCCCCAAATCTCAGTGGTTTACAATAATATGTATTGATCTCTTGCAAGCTGGCTGCAGTGGGTCCATGCTAGGCAGACCGCATGGTCAATTGTACCACATGACTCTCCTTCAAGAGCTTCCTTTGATGGAGAAGCTCTAATATAAGTATGCTGAGGTCGTGCCAGAGTGAAGACGACAAGAGGGCTGACAGACACTTTCACTGGCCCCTAAAGATGCCACTGGAACGTGATCCTCCTTTACCTTCACTCCTATTCCATTGGCCAGTGCATATCACATGAACAAATCCATCACTAACAAGATGGGAGTGTACCCTCCCCCAAGGGCAGGTGGGTAAGGGAGAGTAGGTGTTACTCAGCTATAATCCCCTATAAAAGTCACTATGTCCCACTACAGTACAGAAGTAGATGACTAACAAGTACCTACTTATAGCATAGAAAACTCTACTCAATACTTTGCAATAACCCTCAAGGGAAAAGAATCTGAAAAATTATATATATATATACATATATATATATATGTATATATATACACACATATATAGATATATTCAGATATATATTGAGGAAGAAAACATAGGAAGAAATTTATATCAATAGTAACTTATTAGTTACTGCTCACTAAACATCAGAAGGGCACTAAGCACAGCCGAGAGGAGCTACCCCACATCCGAGATCAGGGGCAGAAGCCGGGAGGACCCCATGCCCAAAGGGCAGCGGTCAAGAGGAGTTACCCCATGTCTGAGGTCAGGGGCAGCGGCTGAGAGTGCCAGGCTGTGATGGCGCAGGAACGGCTGAGAGGAGCTACCCCGCGTCCGAGGTCAGGGGCGACGGTCGAGAGGAGCCACCCTGCATCCGAGGCCAGGGACAGCAGCAGGTAGGAGCCATCCCACGCCAGAGGCCAGGGGCGGTGGCCAGGATGAGCAACCCCATGCCCGAGGCCAGGGCGGCAGCTGGGAGGAGCAAGGAGTGGTGGCTGCTTGGGCGCAGGAAGGCCTAGAGGAGGCCTAGAGGAGCCATCCCATGTTGAAGGTCAGGAAGGGCGGTGGTGAGAAGATACCCCTCATCCAAGGTAAGGAGCAGTGGCTGCGCATTGCTGGAGCAGCCATGAAGAGACACCCCACGTCCAAGGTGAGACAAACCCAAGTAAGACGGTGGATGTTGCAAGAGGGCATCAGAGGGTAGACACACTGAAACCATACTCACAGAAAACTAGTCAATCTGATCACACTAGGACCACAGCCTTGTCTAACTCAGTGAAACTAAGCCATGCCTGTGGGGCAACCCAAGACAGGTGGGTCATGGTGGAGAGGTCTGACAGAATGTGGTCCCCTGGAGAAGGGAATGGCAAACCACTTCCGTATTCTTGCCTTGAGAACCCCATGAACAGTATGAAAAGGCAAAATGATAGGATACTGAAAGAGGAACTCCCCAGCTCAATAGGTACCCAACACGCTACTGGAGATCAGTGGAGAAATAACTCCAGAAAGAATGAAGGGATGGAGCCAAAGCAAAAACAATACCCAGCTGTGGATGACTGGTGATGGAAGCAAGGTCCGATGCTATGAAGAGCAATATTGCATAGGAACCTGGAATGTCAGGTCCATGAATCAAGGCAAATTGAAAGTGGTCATACAAGAGATGGCAAGAGAGAACGTCAACATTCTAGGAATCAGTGAACTAAAATGGACTGGAATGGGTGAATTTAACTCAGATGACCATTATATCTACTACTGCGGGCAGGAATCCCTCAGAAGAAATGGAGTAGCCATCATGGTCAACAAAAGAGTCTGAAATGCAGTACTTGGATGCCATCTCAAAAACGACAGAATGATTTCTGTTCGTTTCCAAGGCAAACCATTCAATATCACAGTAATCCAAGTCTATGCCCAACCAGTAACGCTGAAGAAGCTGATGTTGAACGGTTTTATGAAGACCTCCAAGACCTTTTAGAACTAATACCAAAAAAGATGTCCTTTTCATTATAGGGGACTGGAATGCAAAAGTAGGAAGTCAAGAAACACCTGGAGTAACAGGCAAATTTGGCCTTGGAATGTGGAATGAAGCAGGGCAAAGACTAATAGAGTTCTGCCAAGAAAATGCACTGGTCATAGCAAACACCCTCTTCCAACAACACAAGAGAAGACTCTACACATGGACAACACTGAAACCAGATTGATTATATTCTCTGCAGCCAAAGATGGAGAAGCTCTATACAGTGAACAAAAACAAGACCAGGAGCTGACTGTGGCTCAGATCATGAACTCCTTATTACCAAATTCAGACTCAAATTGAAGAAAGTAGGGAAAACTGTTAGACCATTCAGGTATGACCTAAATCAAATCCCTTATGATTATAAAGTGGAAGTGAGAAATAGATTTAAGAGTCTAGATCTGATAGATAGAGTGCCTGATGAACTATGGAATGAGATTTGTGACATTGTGCAGGAGACAGGGATCAAGACCATCCCCATGGAAAACAAATGCAAAAAAGCAAAATGGCTATCTGGGGGAGGCCTTACAAATAGCTGTGAAAAGAAGAGAGGTGAAAAACAAAGGAGAAAAAGAAAGATATAAGCATCTGAATGCAGAGTTCCAAAGAATAGCAAGAAGAGATAAGAAAGCCTTCTTCAGCAATCCGTGCAAAGAAATAGAGGACAAGAACAGAAAGGGAAAGACTAGAGATCTCTTCAAGAAAATTAGAGATACCAAGGGAACACTTCATGCAAAGATGGGCTCAATAAAGGACAGAAATGGTATGGACCTAACAGAAGCAGAAGATATTAAGAAGAGGTGGCAAGAATACACAGAAGAACTGTACAAAAAAGATCTTCACGACCAGATAATCATGATGGTGTGAACACTCATCTAGAGCCAGACATCCAGGAATGTGAAGTCAAGTGGGCCTTAGAAAGCATCACTATGAACAAAGTTAGTGAAGGTGATGGAATTCCAGTTGAGCTATTTCAAATCCTGAAAGATGATGCTGTGAAAGTGCTGCACTCAATATGCCAGCAAATTTGGAAATTTCAGCAGTGGCCACAGGACTGGAAAAGGTCAGTTTTAATTCCCATACCAAAGAAAGGCAATGCTAAAGAATGCTCAAACTACCACACAGTTGCACTCATCTCACATGCTAGTAAAGTAATGCTCAAAATTCTCCAAGCCACGCTTCAGCAATACGTGAACCGTGAACTTCCTGATGTTCAAGCTGGTTTTAGAAAAGGAAGAGGAACCACAGATCAAATTGCCAACATCTGCTGGATCATGGAAAAAGCAAGAGAGTTCCAGAAAAACATCTATTTCTGCTTTATTGACTATGCCAAAGCCTTTGACTGTGTGGATCACAAGAAACTGTGGAAAATTCTTCAAGAGATGGGAATACAGACCACCTGACCTGCCTCTTGAGAAATCTGTATGCAGGTCAGGAAGCAACAGTTAGAACTGGACATGGAACAACAGACTTGCTCCAAATAGGTAAAGGAGTATGTCAAGGCTGTATATTGTTACGCTGCGTATTTAACTTCTATGCAGAGTACATCATGAGAAACGCTGGACTGGAAGAAACACAAGCTGGAGTCAAGATTGCCGGGAGAAATATCAATAACCTCAGATATGCAGATAACACTACCCTTATGGCAGAAAGTGAAGAGGAACTAAAAAGTCTCTTGATGAAAGTGAAAGAGGAGAGTGAAAAAGTTGGCTCAAAGCTCAACATTCAGAAAACGAAAATCATGGCACCTGGTCCCATCACTTCATGGGAAGTAAATGGGGAAAGAGTGTCAGACTTTATTTTGGGGGGCTCGAAAATCACTGCAGATGGTGATTGCAGCCATGAAATTAAAAGACGCTTACTCCTTGGAAGAAGAGTTATGACCAACGTAGATAGTATATTCAAAAGCAGAGACATTGCTTTGCCTACTAAGGTCCGTCTAGTCAAGGCTATGGTTTTTCCTGTGGTCATATATGGATGTGAGAGTTGGACTGTGAAGAAGGCTGAGCGCCGAAGTATTGATGCTTTTGAACTGTGGTGTTGGAAAAGACTCTTGAGAGTCCCTTGGACTGCAAGGAGATCCAATCTGTCCATTCTGAAGGAGATCAGCCCTGGGATTTCTTTGGAAGGAATGATGCTAAAGCTGAAACTCTAGTACTTTGGCCACCTCATGCGAAGAGTTGACTCATTGGAAAAGACTCTGATGCTGGGAGGGATTGGGGGAAGGAGGAAAAGGGGACGACAGAGGATGAGATGGCTGGATGGCATCACTGACTCGATGGACGTGAGTCTGAGTGAACTCCGGGAGTTGGTCATGGACAGGGAGGCCTGGCGTGCTGCAATTCATGGGGTCGCAAAGAGTCAGACACGACTGAGTGAGTGAACTGAACTGAAACATCAGAAGAGATTGCAGGGCTGCACCAATATAGCAAGAGACATATCCTAAAGCTGATCCTAGTGTAAAGAGTACGTTTCTGCATATATATATATATATCTGAACCACTGTGCTATACACCTGAAACTAACATGACATTGTAAATGAACTATGCTTCAATTTAAAAATTAATTAAAAAAAGAATTGAGTATATATCAGGACTGATATGTGTTGGGGTCTAAGTGGATCCATAGAAATCAATATTTCCATGGATTTACAAATATTTTGCTTAGCAAGGAAATGGCAGTTGAAACTCAGCGCTTTATTTTCTTTTCCTCTGATAGTTCATATACATGTATGTGCAAAATAACAATGTTGTGGTGTATTCTTCAAGGTTATTTAGGAAACTCATAATTAAATGTAAAGTTTAGTTTGCTAGCTTAATGCTTATTCTTAATTGAATGAGATTAATTATCTTTCAAAGAGAAGGTTTAGAAAAGAATATTTGGTTTAAGTTATACATGTCCATAAATGTAGCCTGCTTGCTACGGAACAAAGATCATAAATTGCAACAGATTTTGAGAAATAATACTAATACTAAAACTTCAAAGAAATATTCAGGTTATTTCTGGAGTATCACCTAAGAGTACTCAAGAATCAATTTAACATGGGAGAAAGATGACTTTGTCATTAAAAATCAATCAAAACTAAACTTTCAGAGTTCAAAAAAGAAAACTATGTATTAAAATGAAAAATGGCTTTTAGCAGTCATTTTACTTTAAAATCTTAATAACTGCACTAAAATAAATATGATTTAATAAATGAGAGATAACAAAGATATGTTGCCATGGAAAAAGCCTCTGATCCTATAATGATAAAAACTTTTAGATTAAACGGAAAAAAATTAAGAGCAGGAAGAAAATGACTCAGGGTTGAGGAAGAAAATACAGGAGGAAATTTATATTCACAGTAATTTATTAGTTACTGTTCACTAAACATCAGAAGAGGTTGCAGGGCTGCACCAATAAAGCAAGAAACACATCCAAAAGCTGATCCTAATGTAAGGGGTATGTTCTCCAGCTCTTACGGTGTTGGAATATTGGTCAAGTCTCAAGCTTAGGACTGCAATACACAAACAGGGATCTATGCCAACCTCTCAGCTTTAGTAGAAGGTCCAAATTAAATAAGCTTGAGATTCCTGCTCTAGAATACTATCCACCAAAGTGTGAGCTCTCACTTACTGTGCTTTTCCCTTATTTTCTTGACACAACCTCCTCCGTGTTCAACCTGCTGCATCCATCTGCCTCCAAAAGCCTGAGGAGCGTTATGGCGTGAATGCAAAGACAAAAGGAAAAGCAGCATGTGGCTCTGACAGTCAAAGTAACATTTTCTAGTCCCCAGTAAGGCCGTAGGCTTCTGAGTTGGTTTTACTCATACCTAGAGGGAAATGTATTTTCTAGATTTTTTCATTTCCTTCTATAATATGATCAAGACCTCTGATCTTATAATCATCATTTTCATCCTTTATTAAAGAAGGAGATGCTAACAGTCCAGACCTGTTGTCCTAGTTCAACTTGATGTAGAGAGAGTAAGGTGGACTTGTTTAACCACTGTGAAGGCTTCTGACGTGCTGGAGTGGAGGGGCTTCTACGGTATCTGGGGAGGTGAGCGAGGACACTGTAGGCCAGAAAGGCTTTGATCTCACTTCCTTTGGGGACCTTCAGAAGAGAAGTCTCTGCATAGCTTATGGCATATGTGCCTTGGGATAGAAGAGACAGTTCATCCTGGGAAGGCAGTGGGAACAAGAGAGCATGCTTTGCCCTAGAAAGGCCACCTCAGCTCCTGGGTTGAGAAAGACACCTAGCTGAACAGCACAGAAGACAGTCTAGTGTGCTGGCTGATAAACATGGTGGGAGTCTGCGGAGTCAGTGAAACTGAATGGAAAGGATATGACGTCAAGGGCTGCTCCAAGGCCCCACTAGACAAGGGGCTGCACGGGAGTTGTTGCGAGACTCCAAGTGTCTGTGGCACCAGGAAAAGCTAAGGATTAGTCATCTCCTGTCAGCAAAGAGAAGAAATGGCTTCCCTTCAAACACTGGTTGAGACAAAAGGCACGTCACTATTTCATCAACCAGAATGAATACCTTCAGGGTGTTCAGTTAACCACACTGGCAAATGGCATCACTGCAGGTGGGTGAGTGAGTGAAAGTCACTCAGTCATGTCCAACTCTTTGCGACCCTATGGATTAAACAGTCTTTAGAATTCTGCTGGCCAGAATACTGGAGCGGCCAGCCTCTCCCTTCTCCAGAGGATCTTCCCAACCCAGAGGTCAAATCCAGGTCTTCTATGTTGCAGGTGGATTCTTTACCAGCTGAGCTGCAGGGAAGCCCAAGAATACTGGAGTGGGTAGCCTATCTCTTCTCCAGAGGATCTTCCCAACCCAGGAATCAAACTGGGGTCTCCTGCAATGCAGGTGGATTCTTTACCAACTGAGCTACCAGGGAAGGTCACTGCAGGTGATCAGAAAGCTAGTAAAGAGTATCAGGAAGAGGAACTTCCCTGGTCATCCAGAGGTTAAGAATTTGCCTTGTAATGCAGGGGACGCAGGTTTGATCCCTGGTCAGGGAACTAAGATCTCCCATACTGAGGAACAACCAAGCCTGCATGCTCCAACTACTTGAGCCCACAGGCTACAGCTAGAGAGTCCAAGCACCACAATGATCCATCCTACATTTCATAACTAAGACCCAGCACAGTCAAATAAATAAACATTCATACCCCAAGGAGGAACTGTCTGAAGACTTTTCATTGTTAGACTGGAATACCTCACTTTTTAATCTATACTCTCCTGCTGGATGTGCTTCTGTGAGCAAAGTTCAGATCAGGTGCATAGTGGAAGTGGAAGTGAAGTCGCTCAGTCATGTCCAACTCTTTGTGACCCCATGGACTGTAGCCTACCAGGTTCCTCCGTCCGTGGGATTCTCCAGGCGAGAGTACTAGAGTGGGTTGCCATTTCCTTCTTCAGGAGATCTTCCCAACCCAGGGATAGAACCCAGGTCTCCCACATTGCAGGCAGATGCTTTACCATCTGAGCCACCAGGGAAGACTCAGATGCATAGTAAACACATTTAAATCACCACTACCTTTCCCAGGTGGCGCTAGTGGTAAAGAACCTGCCTGCCAATGCAGGAGATGTAAGAGATTCAGGTTTGATCCCTGGGTCGCCTCTCCTGGGAGGCCACTACTCACATGTCTGTCTGATCCTTTGTTCATTTTCCTCATCATTCCTGGCCCCAGATAATCACTGAGAGGCGAAAGCACATGCTAGGGCCTGACCGTAGCCTACAGATGCGTTCTGTTTCCATGCACTGTGTTATAAAGCCTTGAATTAATATATATAAATACAGACATTTCTTTCATAAAAACTCAAATTTCTGAATTTCTTCAGAAAGTTTACAGAAACGGTAACAAATGGCAGGACCTACTAGGACCTGTCCCTTAAAAATATGGAAAAATCCTTCCATGGTGACAAAGTGATTGTTAGCACTATGACTTCTTTGAAGTAATTATGAATTAATTTTTTTAATTAATTTTTTTAGCATATAGCTCAGGACACTCATTTTCATTATTTGCCCGGGCTTCTTACACCTTCTTGAAATTATGTGTGTTAGTCGCTCAGTCGTGCCTGACTCTTAGCAACCCCATGGACTGCAAGCCACCAGGTTCCTCTGTCCATGAGATTTTCCAGGCAAGGATACTGGAATGGGTTGCCATTTCCTTCTCCAGGGGATCTTCCCAACCCAGGGATCGAACCCGGGTCTCCTGCACTTCAGGCAAATTCTTTACCGACTGAGCTACAAGGGAATCTTTAAAGCACATGGAGAAAACAAGGGCTCTTGGACTTACAGGAATAAGTGACTCTTATTTCAGATTTTTTATTCTTATTTTTAGACATATTTCCTAAGGATATAATATTTTATTTCATACATTTGTTCTCAGGCTTGTGTAATTAACTCACGTTCACTTTCTAAGATATGGCCACTTGAACTTCATTATATTATAGGGCTAGTGTTTGGAATTTCAGGTACTTAAGTTAATGATTGCACTGTTAGGCTGTAATACTGTATTCAATAAATGCAGGGTTACCAAAATGTGAGAGGATTTAAAAATCTAAAAAAAAAAGAATCTTTGAGTGACAGGGTTGCAGTCCCAATTTGGAAATATCTGAAACTAGAATAAGCTCTACTCCAAGAACTAAGTCATCAGAATCTTCTCTGCCCCGATAATCTCTCCCTCTCCCCCTCTTCATCCCTCTCTCCCATTTCCCTCCTTCCCTCTCTTCCTCTTTTATTCTCCCTCCACCTCCCTCCATCTCTCTTCCTGTACCTTTCTGCATAAGAGATTCATTCTCTCTCTTTCTCTTTTTTAAGAATGATTCCCTCCATAAACTGGGAAAGCAAATTCAGCATGAATTCCCTTAAAGCTTGCAAAGCTAAAACTCCATGTGATTTCCAAAGAAGGGGAATGACTGGATGAATGTAGATGAGCTGTGGACTTCCAGAGTTGATTGCAGCCACATCATAAGGTCTTTGCAAATATCCTAGTTTCTTCCAAAGCTACGAAGAAGATGGAGACTTGTGAGCTGCCAAAAGAATGGTAAAGTGCTAGGCAGAAAATAGCAGGCCAGTCCATGACAGTGGACCAAAGCAGTGACGTAACTGTTAACTGAACAGATCAGTTAAATGGATCATTGTATATATTGCATATGTTTGTAGTTAGATAGATGTGTACTAAAATTTCAGTTTTTCTTGCTTATAAGTGGCTTAAAATTCCCATAGATAGAAGAGTCTGGCGAGCTACATTCCATGGGGTCACAAAAGAATCAGATATGACTGGAGACTAAACAATAATAAAGCTTCCCATATAAGCTTCACTTATAAAATGAGAAGAGAATACCTTACTCCATAGAATTTTAAGTGAGTTGTTGGATTAAAATATTACAGACAGCCACTATGGAGAACAGAATAGAGGTTCCTTAAAAAACTAAAAATAGAATTACTGTATGCTACTGGGCATATATTCAGAGAAAATGATAATTCAAAAATACATATGCACTCTGATGTTTGCTGTGGCACTATTACAATATATATAGTACAATACATATAGTTCTAGCTAGCACAATGGAAGCAACCTAAATGTCTATAGACTGATGAATTGATAAAGAAAATATGGTACATATATACAATGGAATATTACTCGGCCATATAAAAGAAGGAAATTGGGTCATTTGTAGAGACATGGGTGGACCTACAGCCTATCATACAGAGTGAAAAAAAGTAAGAGAAAAACAAATATATATTAACACATATATGTGTAATTTAGCAAAATGGTATAGATGAACCTATCTGCAGGGCAGGAAGAGAGACACAAATGTAGAGAATGGGTGTGTGGATATGGTGTGGGCGGTGGGAGAAGGGCTGGGGTGAACTGGGAGACTGGGTTAACATATATACACTACCATGTTTAAAACAATAATTAGTGGGTACCTGCTATAAATTCAGAAAGCTCAGCTTGGAGCTCTGTGATGACCTAGATGGGTGGGGCTGGGGGATGGGAGAGAGACCAAGAAGGAGGGGATATATGAATACATAGAGCTGATTCACTTCATCGTGCAGCAGAAACTAACACAACATTTTAAAGCAACTATGTTTCAATAAATCAAAATGAATTGTAAGGATTCTAGCATGATGTTAGTGTCTGATTAATGTCAATTCCTCTTCTTGTTATCAAAAATTAGTACCTAATAAGGTTTTGAAATTATGAAATGTTGGCATCTAAAAGTGGTCTTTATGGTTATATTTTTCTCTGACTGTTCAATTTACTGACATTCAAATCATTTGAATGAGAGTATTTGAAATTAAATGGAATTACTCAAAGACTTATTACTTCTGTGTGATAGAGTGGGTCACTGGAGTACAATACTTATTCAGATGAATTCTGATGGATGCCTACAAAGTGTCAGGTACCATCCTAAGACTCTGAGATCTACCAGTGGGAAAAGATAGACAAAAATCTCTGCCTTGGGGAAATTATTCTAGTTAGTGGGTGAGGGGAGCAAAAATTAACCGGTGATCCAAGGAGTAAAAGAAATTATATAGTGTGACAGAAAATGATAAGGATCATGGAGAATATTTACCTTATCATGGAAGGCAAATAGGGAGTGCAGTAGTTGGGGTCAGGTTAATTCTCAAATATGGTGGTCAGCGTAGACCTCAGAGAAGAATGACATTTGAGCAGAGATTTAAAGGATGTGAAGGAGTTATACCTGCAGTTATCTGGGGAGCGGGTATTCCAGTCTGAGGGAACAACCAGTGTAAATGTTCTAACAGAAGGTTGCCAGGTATTTTGTAGGAACAGCAAGGGTGCCCACATAGCTGTAGAGAAACGAATGCAGGAGACGACAGAAAATATGGTGAAAGATATAAATGGTATACACTAGTCTGAGGATTTTAATTTCCTTTCCGAATGATGTAGGGAAACTATTGCAAACATTTTGAGAAGTGATATAATCTGAGTTATAGTCTTAAAAGACAAAGCTGGCGACTTGTAGATCAGATAAGAGATAATGGTTGTTTGGACCAGGTGTTTACAATGAAGGTGGAAATTAATTAACTTATTCTCAGCATATTTGGATAACCTACAATATAGAACCTACAATATTTTCTGATAATTTGGATGTGGGATGCAAAAAATATATATAGATGTCTCTGATACCATACCAAAGGTTTTTGTCCTAAGTAATTATTGGATGAAGTGAAGAGAAAGTCACTTGGTCATCTGACTTTGTGACCCCCTGTACTGTAGACCATCAGGCGCCTCTGTCCATGGGATTTCCCACGCAAGAACACTGGAGTGGGTTGCCATTTACTTCTCCAGGGCATCTTCCCAACCCAGGGATTGAACCTACATCACATTGCAGGTAGATTCTTTACCATCTGAGACACAGGGAAACCCATTAACTAATGGATAAACTGTGGATAATACCTATTATCCATTAATAGATAATAGTCTGTCCATTAATACACTGTGAAAAGATAATTTTGTGGGCGATAACTCAAAGGATCTGTTTTGGATGTAAGTTTGAGATGTCTACTTTCAAGTGCAAATGAATGGATAAGTAAAGGAAACAGGTGAATACAGTCTGGAGTTTGGGAGAAGAGTCTTGACTGGGGACATAAATTTAGGATTATCATACTAATAGATGATATTTAAATTCTTGAGACAGTATGATCACAAAAAAATTTGAGTGTGGGAAATAAGAGGACAAGGGAAATCCTTGAGATATAACAAAGCTAAGAGCTAGGGAAAAAGAGGAGTAACTAGCAAGGAAAATAAGAATGGTCAGTGAGGGAGGCATAAAAACAGGAGTATGGGGCTCTCAAACCCAAGTGAAGAGATTTTAACAAGGAGGAAGACATTGGGACTGTGTTGAGTGCTACTGACAAGTTAAGTAAAGGGGGAAATAGAAATTGATCACTAAATTTAGGAGCAACCAGTTAAGACACCTTGCTAAGAGTACTGTTGCAGTAGGGGCAAAACTTGAGAGAGTATGTTCAACCCCGAATGAGAAGACAGGAATTGCAGGGAATCAGTTCAGACAACTTAGTGGAGCTTTGCTGCATAAGGAAGAATTATGACTATAGATGGTATAAAGAAGCATATTTTTGTATGCTGAATTCAACTCAGTAGAGCAGCAGTTACCAGATGCTTTGGCACCAGGGACCAGTTTCATGGGAGACAGTTTTTCCATGGACTGGAGGTGGTGGTGTGGTTTCGGGATGATTCAAGTGCATTACATTTATTGTGCACTTTATTTCTCCACTTTGGATCATCAGGCATTAGATCCCAGAGGTTGGGGATCCCTGCAAGAGAGAAAACTTGATGTATATAGAAGAAATGGGGTGATCTTTGGAGTCTTGACCTTTGATAGGCAAGAAACGGTTGATTAGCTCATGGGCTGGAATTGTCCTTAGATGTTTAGAGAGGAGTATGAATACCTGATCTACATATCCAGGATAAATGGCTACCTACTGCTTGATAAGAGTCTATAAAACTTCTTTGATTTTTTACTATTTATTTTCAGGGAAAGATAAAGTGATAATGCCAGTCAAGAGTGAGTATAAGAAGTCATTCATGAGAAGAACTAGAAAGAGCACAGAACCACCAGGGAAGTTTGTAGTTATAGGTTTAAAATGGTAATAGTTGTGAGTTTTCTCCAGCCATGTTCAGTGCCTGGGATAAGGTTCAGAGGAGGTGGAGGTTTGCCATGACCCAGACAACTCTAAAAAATTTTCTGTGGTTGCTGTAACAAATCACTACAGACTGGGTGGCTTAAAACAATACAAATTTATTTTCTCTTGTAGTTCTAGAGGTCAGAAGTCTGAAATCAAGGTGTCAGCACAGGCAAACTCTCTCCAAAGGCTTTAAGGGGAAATATATATATAAATATATTTTTTTTGCCTCTTTCAGCTTATGGTTGCTGTTGACATTTTTTGACTTGTGGCCTTATCACTCCAATATCTGTTCCCCTTGGACACATTTCCTCCTTCTCTTCTCTCTGACTTGTGGCCACAACACTAGAATTGCTGTCTCTGTCTTCATATCACTTTCTCTGCATGTCTACTGTGTGTCATTTATAAGGACATTTGTCATTGGATTTAGAGTCCACATTAATAATAATTCAGAATGATCTCAAGATCTTTGACATAACTACATCTGCAAAGACCCCTCTCTTTTTCTCTAAATAAGTTCTTGGAATTAGAACAGGGGCATATCATTTTGGATGCTACCATTCAGCCATAATGAGTAGCAAGAAATTAAGAGTGGATATAGTTGCTCCCTTGATTGTGTATTTTAAACTACATGAGGAAGAAAAGAGGACTTCACGAGGGATGACTTGTGGAAAAGATGTTGGGATCAAAGAACTTGGCATTTATGTGAGGTTGAAAGACTGTCAGATCATAGTGGTGGAAAAAATGTCATGGAATTATTGAAGTGGTATAATGACATACATGAAATTTTGACATGTGTTTATTAAAGACAGATGAATAAGATAATTCTATATAGCATAAATTAAAACTCCCCAAAGTGGCACAGTAGTAAAGATTCTCTATGTCAGTGCAGGAGATGTAGGCGACTCAGATTCGATCCCTGGGTCAGGAAGATCCCCTGGAGTAGGAAATGGCAACCCCCTCCAGTAATCTTGCTTGGAAAATTCTGTGGACAGAAGAGCCTGGTGGGCTGCCATCCATGAGGTCGCAGAGTCGGACACAACTGAGCATTCACGCACACGCAAATATAAAGTTGTGATTTTTCTCTCCCTAGTATTTCATTCCAGCTGTCACAGAAGCTCCACTGCCTTTGATTGTTGCCATAGCTGTACATCTTAGCAAGTGTGGCTATGGGAAGCTGAGGGCTTTGGCTTTAGAAGCTTGGAGGCATAAGTTAGATAGGTTCTGTGTTTAAAAATATAACTAGAGACGTTTCTACCTCTCTCTCAACAGTTTATCTCATGAACTTGTCCTTTAGGCAGTGGCAGTTACTGTTTGGGTGGTGCCCCAAAAGAATGTGTTTTCTCAGATTCTTTGTATTTCCCCCTCTGCTGTACCATTAGAAAGGCCCACTGCATTCTCCGTATGATCTTTAATGACTGCATGAAGGATTATTGTTTAACATCTCAGCTCTTTTCTTTCTTCCTTCCTTCTTCCCTTCTTCTTCAAACTGTTCTCCCCAAAAGGCTGAGGCCAGATTAAACTTGTCAAGTGTTTGAGCAAGTGTTTCCATCTGTTATTCTCACGCTATGACTAAAAGTCAATCCGAAAAGAAATTAACCCTGAATATTCATTGGAAGGCCTGCTGCTAAAGCTGAAGGCCCAATACTTCGGCCACCTGATGAGAAGAGCTGACTCACTGAAAAGCCCCTGATGCTGGGGAAAGATTGAAGGCAAAAGAGAAGAGGGTGGCAGAGGATGAGATGGTTATAGAGCATCATCAACTCAATGGACATGGTTTTAAGCAAGCTCTGGGAGATGGTGAAGGACAGGGAAATTTGGCCTGCTGCCAGTCCGTGGGGTCACAAAAAGTGGGATGTGACTGAGCGACTGAACAACAGCAACAACAAATGTATGAAATGAGTTTGAAATTCACACCCTCATTTTAATCCTCAATGTAATGGAGTCAAACCTGCCCTTACTGACCAAACAAACATTAATGGAGCACTCACTATGTGCTCTGAGAATACCAATACCACCAAAACACAGATTCTACCTTCAAACACTGTCTAGTGCAGGGCCCAGAGCCATGAGTCAAATCCGCCTCACTGCTGGTTCCCATACAGCCTCCACGTGAAGGAAGCTTTTCACATTTTTTGAGGGGTTGTAAAAAACAGTAGAATATGTGATAGAGACCACCTATGACTCAAAAAAAAAAAAAAAAACCCACTTAAAATATTGACTCTCTTGTCCTTTCCTGAAAAAGTGTACTGACCCCTAGTTTGGTGAGAAAATATATGGGGATCATAATACCAGCCTCACAAATTGTTGGATTTTGTTGCAGATTATGTGTTAATTTTAGCATAAATCTTTTTCTTCTAATAAGAGATTATCTTTTGGCAACAAATCCTACCCTGATCTCAGATTAGGAGGTCTGAGTGGGCCTGACCTAGTACTCTTAATTTAGGTTTGGGTACTAAGGACTAGTTAGTTCTGCTTTTGAATGTCTCTGATCATAGGAAATTATGCACATAACCCAAGTAGGTTCAGTAAGATCCAACCATGAAATTTTGCTATAATTATTGGGAAAGAAAAACTCTATTTCTTCTGGAATTATTAAATGAATGATAATGAAAAACTTGAGCTTTTTTTCAGGGTAATTGCTTCTAAGAGGTCTTATATGAGAAACAGACTAACTCTGAGGAATAAAGAGATAAAAATGAGGGAGACATCAAGTATTGAAGTTATGGTTTGAGCCCTGGATTCAATTGTACCAGGGTCTAATGTTTGTTTTGAGATTGGTGTTTTGTTTCGTTTTGTGCGGTCATACAATTATTACCTTTATTAAAAGTGGTTAAACTAAGTTTCTGTTACGGTAACATAAGGTATTCCTACTAATATCAAATTAAATGAGAAAATGAATGTTAAATAATTTATACATAATAAGTGCTTATGAAATCCTCTTCTTTAAAATTAGCAGCTCATATGCTATAAGAAATATAAAATATCTACATTTAGAAGGTATTTTAAAGTTTCATTCAATGCAACTCCCTTGTTTTACTGAATCAGAGGCTGTAGAACCACAGAACATTTAAAAGAAATTTAAAAAGAAACAAACCCTCAAAATGGAAAAATCACATGTAGTGTGCTACTTCCTAATTGAAGTGTATTTAATTTTGTATGGCAGTGGTTATGATCAGCAACTAATACATTTTTGGCAGTCAGAAAAGGCTTCCCTAAAGAGACAATAGCTTAGCTGGTTTGGAAGGAAGAGCATCTTTGCTCAATTAAACAAAATTAGGATGAATACTGGAGTGGGTTGCCATTTCCTCCTCCAGGGGATCTTCCCAAGCAGAGGGATAGCACCTCTGTCTCCTACATCTCCTGCACTGGCAGGCAGATTTTTTTTTTTTTTTTTTTTTACCACTGCGCCACCTGGGAAGCCACAGGATAAATCCCAGAGAAAGTTCATTATTCTCCTCAGAGAACACACCTGAAAGGTCTGAACATGAAAGAAAACACACAACTTACTGAGACGTGCAGAGTATAGGGGACATTCGGTAGTGAAGCATCATCAGAAGGGATGAGGTTGTGGCGATAACCACGGCCAGGTCAGGACAGTCTTCATATGCCATTGTAAAGAGTGTGGACCAAGCAGAGCTGCAAGCTCTCCATTTACATTTTGGAGAGAAAGCAACAATGCAGCAGTTCAGCTTTGGTTCTATTAATCTAGGAGAACAATGTGAGAGTCTAAGGCAGTGGTCCCCAACCTTTTTGGCTCCAGGGACCAGTTTCAGCCAAGACAGTTTTTCAACAGATTTTGGGGCAGGGAAAGTTTGGGGATGATTCAAGCCCATGCTATGTATTATGCCACCACTGATCTGAGAGGAGGTGGCACTTAGGCAGTGACGAGAGTGATGGCGAGTGGCTGTAAATCCAGATGAAGCTCTACTTGCTCATCCGCTGCTCACCTCCTGCTCTTCAGCCTGCTTCTTATCCAGCCAAGGACTGGGCTTAGTGTCCATGGCCTGCGGTTGGGGACCCCTGGTCTAAGGTGTGATTGATCTGGGGATGAGAAGATATAGAAAGAACGGGAGTCCAGATAGAGATATTGAGGATGGGAGAGAGACTTAAAGGCTATACAACAGAGAAGCTCTTGTGACTGCTTCCATGTAGGACGTGAAACAGGATGTATGGAGTTGCTGAATGGGTAGAGCTCTGGGCTGCTAGAGGCAGGGATGCTAGTTATACTCTTTGATCACAGAAAATAATGAAAAGGAGCCTGGAATAATTGGTATTCACTTGGTTGTGTTGTGAAGAGTGGGCATTGGAAAAACATGAGTTTCTCATGGGCACTGGAGAACATGATGAATTCTACTTTTGACATTTTGAGCTTGAGGTGCTCATGGTCATTAAATAGTGTTGACTATTAAATAGTAAGGTCTGGGGTACAGAAGGGAGATTTTGGTTGGAGATACAGAGTTTTTTAAAAAAAACATCATGTTGATGGGAGTGGAAAATGTGATAGAATAAGGCTTTTTAAGAAGAGATCATTGCTTTTCTTGATTTATTCTGATCTTTCTCTTTATAAAATTAAATACAGTGAGCAAAATATTTAGTTTAAGTATAGGATATAGCAATGAATTCTGAACAAGTCATCATTATAGTTCACATCTACATACCTTAGTACTCCTGGGAATTCTAGAATGCCTTACAGCAATTCTAGATATCACAGCAATTTTTTTTTTCATAGAGATTTTGAATCCTGTAAACTCAACAAAACTATCCTCTTCTTGAAGAATGAGGAGAGTGTGGCATTCTGGGTAGAACTTCAGACGGGTTCAGTAGAAATTATGTGCTACTCTTGCTTCTAATTGGCTGTGCTACTCTGAGAAAGCTGCCTGTTGTCAGCGGAACCCTTCTCCCATATACAAAATAAGGCAGTTAAAGCAAATGTTCCATAGGCATCCTGTCTGCTCAAACATTGTACAAGTCTAAGTATTTATGGATCAATGAGTAATTTGCCTTTCTGTAATTTCATTCTTGTGACACTCGACATTAAGAGATGGAAAGCAGATATGATGAGCTCAGAGTTTGTGCTTTAAAAGCAAACTAGAGTTATGTAGAAATCACCAATACTTTTAGAACAAAAATTAATCAAGCTGCAATCTGTGGTTGTTTATCATTTCAATACTTACTGCTGAATTACCTTACTCACCTTCTTAGCTAGAGTAGCCAGAGTTAACATGGCTAGAGGAATCAGAGCCCCCAGTTACTTCACAACCCCTTGTGGCCAATGGCTCAACACAAAAGTTTGGTTTTAAGACTATAGGTTTAGTGAGTCAGCCTAGATATTTTGTGTTTTGAAAAGACTCTGATGCTGGGAAAGATTGAGGACAGGAGGAGAAGGAAGCAACAGAGAATGAGATGGTTGGATGGCATCACCAACATGAGTTTGAGCAAACTCCAGGAGATAGTGAAGGACAGGGAAGCCACGTGTGCTGAAGTCCATAGGGCCACAAAGAGTCAGACACGACTTAGTGACTGAACAAGTCCATTGATGCCATCCTTATAAATTACTCACAATATTTAAAGTGGTATGTATTTGCGTCTTTTGGAGGCAGGTTTTTCAATTTAGCCAAAACATTTCACATTCAAGTACACAAAGTTTTCCAATAACTAGATAATTGGGCATATAGAACCAAAGTAATTCAATTATAAAATGTATTTTAATCATGGAAAACTGACAACATAGTGGATCCAACTTGTTTAAGTGAATGAACACATTATCAAATAAAGAATGATTGACTTTTTAGAAGTCACAGAACCTGAAAAATATAAAACATTATAGATTAAAATGTGTCATTCTCTTGTGATTTGCAAAGTAGGCAAGCCAATCCAGTTTGAATATTTTTCTCGAATATGTCTAATCTCTTCCTAGTAAAGTAAAATAACAAATTTTAAGAAAAACGTATGTGCTAACTCTCAAAAGACAGATAAACATAACTCATAGATATCCTATATAAAGAGCTGTTTTTTTCTGGGTCTTGATAGAACCACAACTTTAGTAAATAAAGGCCACAAAGCAGGTATCCTGTGTATTGATTTTAGTGGGGCATTTGATGTAGTGTTTAATGAAATCTTTTTCCCTAAATAATGAGCAATCTGATGTGTTGAAAGCGGTTGAAGGAACATGAACAAAAGGCGGTATGAAATGCCTGTCTGTCTGTAGCTAACTGCTAAGTCGCTTCAGTCGTGTCCAATTCTGTGCGGCCCCAGAGATGGCAGCCCACCAGGCTCCCTCGTCCCTGGGATTCTCCAGGCAAGAACACTGGAGTGGGTTGCCATTTCCTTCCCCAATGCATAAAAGTGAAAAGTGAAAGTGAAGTCGCTCAGTTGTGTCCGACTCTTAGTGACCCCATGGACTGCAGCCTACCAGGCTCCTCTGTCCATGATTTTCCAGGCAAGAGTGCTGGAATAGGGTGATATTGCCTTCTCCGGTCTGTCTGTTGAGTAAACTACAATTTCAAAGGGCTTACTGTGGGGCCCTGTAGGGAAACCAATGAGAACGGAGGAACAAATTCTGGAAAACCTTCCAGGAAGCAAGTGAATGTCTGGCTTATTAGCATATTGTTTGGTCTTACTAGAATGAAATAAAAAAGTATTCTGATTCAGTATTTTTTCTTTAACCTTTGTATTAATATTCCCTTGCCTGTGTTATAATTCAGACTGAAATGTGAGCTTGCATAGCAAACTTATGGTTACCAAAGGGGAAAGGGGACAGGGGAAAAATAAATTTTGAGTTTAGCATTAGTAAATACATACTGTTGCTGCTGTTCAGTCACGAAGTCATGTCAGGCTCTTTGTGACCTCCTGGACTGCAATGTGCCAGGCTTTCTTGTCTTCCACTGTCTCCTGGAGTTTGCTCAAACTCATGTCTGCTGAGTCAGTGATACTCTATAACCTTCTCATCCTCTGCTGACCCCTTCTCCTTTTGCCTTCAATCTTTCCCAGCATCAGAGTCCTTTCCAGTGAGTCAGCTCTTCACATCATGTGGCCAAAGTACTGGAGCTTCAACTTCAGCATCAGTCTTTCCAATGAATATTCAGAGTGGATTTCCTTTAGGATTGACTGGTTTGATCTTCTGAAAACATCAATTCTTTGGCACTCAGCTTTCTTTACGATCCAACTCTCAAACCCGTACACGACTACTGGAAAAACCATGGCTTTGACTAGATGGACCTTTGTTGGCAAGGTGATGCCTCTGCTTTTTAATAGTCTGTCTAGGTTTGTCATAGGTAAATACTGTGCTGTGCTATGCTCAGTCGTGTCTGACTCTTTGCGACCCCACAGACTGTAGCCCACCAGGCTCCTCTGTCCATGGGATTCTCCAGGCAAGAATATTGGAGTGGGTTGCCATGTTCTCCTCCAGGGGATCTTCCCAACCCAGGGATGGAACCCAGGTCTCCCACATTGCAGGTGGATTCTTTACTAGCTGAGCTACCAGGGAAGCCCATTAAGATACATACCACTATATATAAAACAGATAAACAGCAAGGTCCTAGTGTACAGCACAGGGAACTATATTCACTATCCTGTACTGAACGGTGGGCTTCCCAGGTGGCTCGGTGGTAAAGAATCCCCCTGCCAATGCAGGAGACACAGTTTGATCCCTGAGTCGGGAAGATCCCTTGGAAAAGAAAATCACAACCCATTCCAGTATTCTTGCCTGGGAAATCCCATGGACAGAAAGCCTGGCAGTCTGGAATCCATGGCACTGCAAAACCCAGACATGACTTAGTGAATAAAACAATAATGTACCAATAATGTAGACAATAATGGAAAAGAATCTGACATAACTCAATCTGGGTGTACACTAGAAAGTAATACAATAGTATAAATCAACTATATTTCGATTTAAAAAAGCAAAAGAAAAATAAAATAATTCATTTGTTTTCACGGCATTTAAGACTTTGTTTCTACCTTTTGGAGTTTATCATAGTTTGGCTTGTGTTATCAAATTTTATCTATGTATATTTTCCCCTTATTCATGGCAGGAACTTATTAGTTATTCTTTAAATTTATTACATCTCTTTTCTTCCCTCATTTGTATCTTTTCTTGAATTTAATTTACAAGTAACTTCAAAAACAAACCAACCAAAAAAAAAAAAAAAAAGCAAACACTTTACTGAATTGTCTAATAATCTTGAGACTGTTTTATTTTTTTGTGGAAAAACTGGTGAGGGCAGGAGTAAGGGATCTTTTTAAATGTATTTCATCAACATGCTGTATGAAACTTAATTTTAAAATATGTAAAGGTAATTCTTTCATTAAAAAAGAATATTTCAATCTAAATATGCATTATTAATATTCTTTCCTTTTTTTTGACATCTGATGAGAAAAAAAAATGCTTGAAATATTTGTTAAAAACACATGTTCTGGTAATAACATTCATATGACTGAAATATGTGCCCAGTAGCTCAATCATGTCAGACTTTTTGTGACTCCAGGGATTGTAGCCCATCATTCTCCTTGGTCCATGGGAGTCTCCAGGCAAGAATACTGGATTGGATTGCCATTTCCTTCTCCAAGACTGAAATATAATAGTTAATAAAATAAAGGTCTTATCATTTACGTAGAATTAAGTATATCTGAAATATTTTTGGAATCAGAATTATTCATGGTGTTAACTTATTGTATTTTTTGTGAAATAATTTTTATACAGAATGCTCATAGCTGTTCTCAGTCTATGATTTTTTTAAAATTTCATTCAGTGTATCACTGTTATTCTTTCCATTTTATAGAGAAAATTTAGGCATGGTTAGGATGAGTAAGCACATGAGGTATTGAGAAAGATAGTAAAATATTGAGAAGGAAATTCAAGGATGATAACCTTAATCTGTTTTTTTTTTTATATGGTCAGGAAAGTAACCCTTCAAAATTAGTAGGTGTGTTTCTCTTATCGGTAGCAATTTTAATTAAAATATACTATATTTTTAAATATTTGAATTCTACCTCGTCATGATAGCTCACTATAAATTGTTATGAGATTACTGTAATACTTGCTTTTAATCAATAAAATAAAATTAGTTTCCTTGTTTATTTTGATCCTTTGAAGAGGTACTTAACTGTTTTGTTAATTCATACTGTTTTATTCCTGGCAAAATTCCAGATGATCCCGAGAGTCACAGAAATATTATTATAGCATAAGACATACAAGGAAATGCTGTTGTCTTAGAAACAGACTTTCTTCAATTATCTTCCTTAGTGGTACATGGGCTGATGGTTACATAGAGCATTTGTGTGGGTTTGGGTGATCCATTTATAAGTGATTCTGTTCTTTTAACTTTTATCATCATATTTTGTATCTCAGAGGATAAATAATCTCTTTAAAGCAGTGAGACAAAATGTGGAATCATTAATTTTCTTTTAGTCTTTTTATCAACTGTGTTTCTCTACCCATGAGTTGCTGTGTCAGAAACTGTGTTAATATATTTCAAAGGACACACTTGAGAAGATTTCTGAATAATGGCATGGTACTAGGATATCATGATAGAAATGCTTAACACCTAGCAAAGCCAGGTGACATTTAATGACAGTTGACAATTACTGAAGATGCTAAAACTATTTAGAGAATGACCTTTGAAGATACTGAAGATATTTCTACTGTGATAAGTTGTTTTTTTTTTTTAAGTGTCAAGAAAACAAAGCAGATCACAGGTCACAGGGTCCTTTTCTGCGAAATCTCCAAATTGTTTTCCATAGATGCTGCACCAATTTACATTCCCACCAATAGTGTACAAGTAGTCCCCTTTTCCACAGCGTCACCGACATTTATTATTTGTGTTCTTTTTGATGAGAGTCACTCTGACAGGTGTGAGATGATATCTCATTGTGGTTGATAAATCAGACAGAGAAAGAAAAATATGCTATTTTATCCCTTATAGGTTGTGTCCAACTCTGTGGTTCCATGCACTATAGCCCACCAGGCTCCATGGGGTTTTCCAGGCAAGAATACTGGAGCAGATTGCCATTTCTTACTCCAGGGGATCTTCCCAACCCAGTGATTGAACCTATGTGTTTTGCTTCCCCTGTATTGGCAGGCAGATTCTTTACCTCTAGCGCCACCTGAGAAGCCCATCACTTATATGTGGAATCTCAAAAATAAAACAAGCATATGTAACAAAACAGAAGTAGACTCAGAGATATAGAGGATGAATTGTAGAGGGAAGGCAGAGAGGCAAAATAGGTTAGGGGAATTAAGAGATACAAACTAGTATGTATAAAATGAACAAGCTACGAGGATACATTGTACAACACAAGGAAAAATGGTCATTGCTTTGTAATCACTTTAAATGGAACATAATCTATAAAAATACTGAATCATTATGATATACTTCTGAAACCAATATAACCTTATAAATCAATTATTCTTCAGTACAATGGACAAAAAATAAAAATGTTTTTAGGGAAAAATAGCTCCTTTTTGAAAGAGTCTTCAAATTGAAATGATCTCTGCAGCGTAAGATATTCATTATTCCCATGCTTGGTTATTGAGTACCTTATACTTGCTGAATGCTGTAACGGGCATGAAGAAACCTGCCTTCACCTGCATGAGTCTTACATTCTGTGGAAGGAGACAGGCATGGTGTCAACAAACAAATAAAGTAAAGGGTGGGTCAAAGTAAAATAAATGATGTGTCATCTAGGGTTGTGTGATTCAGGGGTGATAAAGCTGCAGGAAAGAATGCCCAGGAAAGAAAATAGGAAGGAAAGGAAGGAAAGAGGGAAAAAGGGGGGGGGGGATGGGAGAGAGAGAGAGGATTCTGTGTGTGTGTGTGTGTCTGTGTGTGTGTGTGACGGAGTGCATAGGAGCAGGGGTACCATTTTAAACAGAATAGTTGAGAAAGGCTTCCTCATACTAACATTTGAGGAGATAACTGAGGAAGATGAGAAATGAGTCTGTCTAGAAGATATTGTTTTTATCTACATAGCAACATAGCTCTCATCATGCTTAAAATATTCAGGAAGACAACTCAGACTTCACTTCATTCTAACTATTATGATCATTCCCCATAGAACCATTGTATTTATACTGTCACGTACTGAGCAGACCCCAAGTGCACAGCATTTCAGGGTATAAATGTAGAATTGATTAAATGCATTGAAATATAACATTATAGGGTCAAGGGCTTGTTGCCTGACACATAAACAGTGAAATAGAAAGATGTTAGATTTCATTTTTAACACAGAAGGGTATGTACAGATGATGTGCTGTGCTGCTTTTGTTTGTCTCATATTACGTTCTCAGAAGCGACAGGAAAAATGTACTCCGAGTTGTACTGTGAGTAAATTTCTTGCATTCAGTAAATACACAGAAGGATATTAGCAAGCTAAAAAAGAGCATGAGGATATTCTTTTTGAGTTCTAACCTTGCCTTTAATCATTTCCATGGATATTGGTTTCACTGACCCTTACATTAATCATTCCTTGGCAAAAAGAGATGAGCAATACTATTGCCTCTGTTTTGTAAATAAGAAGGAGGATGATAGGAAGGTTAAAAGATCTGCCTCAAGCAATTCTAACTATAAGGCTCTGGTAAAGTCTTTTGAAGAAGCTATTTGTCTTAAATGACAGTTCTAAGTTTGAACCACTAGGGTCTAAAGTAAACTAAATCTGAAACAGCATATTGAAATAAAAAGGAGTTCTCAATTCTAACTGCATCTGCGTTGCTAACTAGCCTTGTGCCTTTTAGAATCATTATTTTATAACTTGGGAAGCCATTAGATATTGTCATTTTTCAGAAATTATTTATTGAGAGCTTTTCTTCATGGTATGAAGTATTGGTAAGGTTATGCTCTGTGTTCTGAAATAGCTCATTCAGTAGAGGAGAAATTCAGAAAAAAAAACAAAAACAAAAACAAAAACAAAACCAGCAATAAAAATGACATAACAGTGTGTTCAGCACCATACCAGGCAAGGATGGTGAGAGATAAGGAGAGGAAGGTGGACACACACACAAAACGGAAGTTAGGGTGAGAGCGCTGGCTTCTCAGAGAGATCCGTTGAGTCTGCTTCTATTTTCAAGACAACTAATAAGGACCTACTGTATTGCACAGGGAACTCTACTCAATATTCTTTAATAACTTACATAGGAAAATAATATGAAAAAGAATGGCTATATGTATAACTGATTCCTTTTGCTGTACACCTGAAACTAACACAACATTGTAAATCAGATATATTTCAATAAAAATTTTAAAAAATCTAGCATATGGCAAGCAGGAAAAAGCCAAAAAAAAAAAAAAAAAAGCCAAGAAAGAAAAAAAGTAAAGAAGTGATAATTAATCACATAAAAGGGTTTTGTCCTGAACCTGAATACAGAGAAACATTTTGATATGCCTTGAAACATAGAAAATGACCTACTGTATTTGAAACTTACAAGATCATCCTACAGGCAAAGAATTTATTTGAGATCGATGAGTTATAAGGCTTTAACAAGACTCCAAGAGAAAAATTATGAGGGAGTGAACTAAAAGACTGAATGTGGAATAGATGAGAAAAGACTGTTTCAAGAGATATTTACTAAGTGAAATCTGTAGGATTCGACAGGAAACTATGCAGAAAAGAAAAGACAGAATCGTCAGGGTAATTTTGAGTAGTAATGCAGACAAGGTCAAGGTTTTAGAATGGAAAGTATTGAAAGGAAACATATTCTGGAGCCATCTGGAGTCTTTCTAGCTGCAGGTCATTAAGCAAAGGCATAATGAGGGTCCATTTGGCCAAAGCACACAAACTTTTACTTAAAGGTCAGAGCCTCTGGGATTAGTGGACCCCTGGCTGCAAAGTCATCACAGACTTAAATTCCATTCATCCTCTACCATCCTCCTAAAGGTTACATTCAGAGATGTAGGATGTATGTGACAGTTTCAAGAGACACAGTTAAAAGGAGCCATGTCCAGATGTACAAAGAAAAAGACTGTCCCTGGGGTTGTTGTAGGAATTCAGAGCTCTCCTCCTCCTCTTCCTCAGCACAGGCTTTCGTGCTAAGTCGCTTCAGTCATGTCCGACTCCTTGTGATCCTACAAACCTGCCAGGCTCCTCTGTCCATGGGATTCTCCAGGCAAGAATACTGGAGTGGGTTGCCATGCCCTCCTCCAGGGGACCTTCCCAACACAGGGACGTAACCACGGTCTCTTATGTCTCCTGCACTGTCACGTGTGTTCTTTACCGCTAGCACTACCTGGGAAGCCCTTTCTCAGCCCATCTCCTCCAACACTGCAAAGACCTACTTCACATGCTCACCAGAGAAGAGATGATGATGACTCATTTCAGCAAGCTGGGGTTTCCTGCTGGGTAGAAGCTCAGTCTGAGTCAAGGGTGAGAAGAGTAGAGAAGGGTACAAAATCAGAGCTCTACCTAAAATAAGAGGGGTGAGTAGGCTTAAGAATACATACATACATACATACATACATACATACATACCTTGACTGTATATGAAAATAGGGGAAATAAATGTGGTTTTCCTAAATAAAAAGACAGACCAAGATTGCATATGTATTGTGGGGGGTGATGCAGAGAGGGAGAGATGAGAGAATAAGATGAAAAACTAAAAATTTAAGGAATTATTCAGTGCAAATCAAGTGTATATACCCACAGTTCATCTTCCTTACTTACCGAGCACTCATATTTGTGGCTTTACTATTTTCTAAGATGATCACTTTAAAATTGCTTTGATTGTTCTCCTTTGTCCTTTTCTCCCTCATTTCTCTAAAACAGAAGGAAAACAGCATTTCTGGGTTTTGTTCTAAACACTATGAAGAGATCTCTGAGTGTGAAGCAGACCCAAGGGAAAAATAACCCTCCTAGATATAGATGTTACTGCCATTAAATTACTACCTTAAGTAGATGTACATATAGGAGATACAGTTAATTTCACAGGAAGATGGAAAGGATCACGGAGGTAATGAACTTTTTTGAGAGTGCTTTTAATCCCATTGTGCATGTTTCAGAAGCTTTCTAAGCAGGGAAGACCACTGAGTTGATAAAAGAAGCATTTAGTTATTAAATGCCTTTGTGCTTCCCTGCTCGCCAGTGTATTTGCTTTAGAAATGAATGTTATACACTCGGCAGATACAGACATCCTTTTCTAACTGACTTGTCTCAGAAAGAAAGTGGTGTGTGTATTTGGGGGTGGGGGCGGAGTGCGGCCAGTGGATGAAGTTACTAAGGAATATATTAAGCAACTTTTTGTGGATATGTGGATTGCATAATTTAAGACTATCCTGGGGCATCCATAAATTATGCATAGGATTTGTTTTCTTATTTTACATTTTTAGAGGGGAGAACAACGACCCTGGATTCTGCAATTGAAATCTCACTATTGAATCCTGCGTATCCATAAGGATCCATACCATCTGCTGTTTGGACAGTTTTCCTAAGATCCTTTCAGAATACTCATTATTTCTGGAATCCTGTTGTCTTTTGAGTAAGAATCAACTCCGCAGTCTGTATAGAATGATTCCATTACACAACACATTCACTTGCCTTAAAACGGTGGCAGAGATCCACTCAGCAGCAATTTGGAAACAATTTAATAATTGTTTTATTTTGCAGTCTTTAAATATTGTGTTGTTTACAGCGATATGAAGATAGGATTCAATAATGACTGTATTACGGTGCATATTACACACATCCTGACTGCTCTCTCTTTTCCAGTGTTTTAGGATGAGGGGCACCTTCTGTGACTCTGGGGTACCGATTCCGTGCTACGACGTGAGCTGTGTGTTTTTCCAAGCTAACAGTCGTGCCATTTATAGTAACACTCCAATTCATCCCTGCACTTTGGAGCAGTATACAATTAAACAACAGATGGAAAAAAAAAATTAAAAAACCCTGAGACTCCGGAGAAGAAATTCAATATAGTGATTTCATTTGCTTGGGTCACTTTGTTTTATAAATCAACAACTGGGAACACTGTAATTAGTTACCAGCATAGGGTATTTTGTTTAGCTGTTTACTGCTTAAAGAGCTGGCATCATTAAACATTACTTTTAGGTCACTTTTAATTACTACATTTGAGGACATGGGTTATATGCCGTAATTGTCTCCTTTTAAACTGAAGCCAAAGTTTAGCAAGTTGATTTTCACTGGCCCTATAGACATATCTACATTTTCCAATGAGTGCCGCCTCGGCTGCCCCGCTAGGTGGCAGAAGTGCTTTGCAATAGCTAGATCTGTGCTTTGAAGCCACCGAGTCCACTCACTCCTGCGGCAGCTGAGACTGATACAAATGTATAAAGAAGAAGCAGCTATACATGACACTCATCACCCTTATTAAAGCATAAAGCAACAATACCAAGCCAAGTTTCTGGCTTCTCTTGGTCTAGGGAAGGCTAGACTTTGCTGAGGGGATGAAGTAAAAGAAGAAATCCTGAGAAAATGACTGCTGAGGTTTGGTGCTCTGTGTGTGTGTGAGAGAGAGAGAGGGAGACTTTGTACCACTGCCCAGGAACTGAGCACCCAAAGGAGACAACTTGCATCTCGCAGATCCACTGTTTCTGAAAGGACTGCTGGTACTTCCACCTGACTCTACTATGGGTCTGGTTGCTTGACCCCCTTTAGAAGAGGAGTGAAACACAGAAAAACTCAATCTGTTAGACCGAAACGCAGGCAGCTTCCTGGCTTACTAGGGATAGATCAGTTACACAGTTGAATTGAGTAGAATCTGATAGGGAAACATTTTATTTATGTATAAAAAGATTTGCTAAGTTGATGTTCAGGATACTACCCAGGAAATATATAAATTTTTGCAACATATGGAATGTTACCAATCAATTCTGAGAGATGCTGGGTCACACAAAAGGGAAGGTGCTCACTTGTATTCATAGGCTACAGATTTAGGGATTTGGGAGAGAGGATGGGTTTATTTATTCATCTATTTTTTGAATGAAACTATTGCATTCTAGTCTAAATTTTAATAAAACTGTTCCTCTTAGGAAGGCATCAGAGGCGACATAAGAAAGGGAAGAGTGTGTGTTCCCCTACCTAGGGGAGAGACACAGCAGCTGCCTTATTCTGGAAAGACATTCATCTGTAGGTTGAATTCTAAGTGGATCCACCTACATCTGCCATCACAGCCGGCACCTGATGCAGGGTGAATGACACACAATGCTGCCCAAATGTCACTGCTCAGCCGTGTCCACCAATTAAAACTAATAAACATTCCTCCCCACGCCGAGGATGCACCGCCAGCCCAGCGAGCAGCAGGGCACGCGATGGCAGAGCATGATGATAGCAGCAGCAGCAGCCACGGCGGCCGGAGCCCTGGGCAGCAGGTGTACTTGGCTGGGAGCAGAGAAGGGCACAGCGAAGCGCTGGCATCGTAGGCTCACATATTATGCAGGCAGAGCTGAGTTGTTTACAAATCGAGAGCAGAGGGGATTTGGTTGCAGAGAGAACTGAGCGCACTGCATTCAGGGCTCAAGGCACCTGAGCAGGGGGTTCCGTACTGGTCGAGTGGGTGCCACTCCCTGTAGAAAACAAAACAAAATACACACACACACACACACACACACACACACACACACACACACACACAAAACAAAAAAACACCCTCCCCATTACCCCTCAATGCACATCCTGACGCGGTAGCAGAGGCCCAGTTCTGCACGCAGACAAAACGCCTGATGAGAAACCCAAGATCTCCGAGGTTGAGGGCCGGCAAGTCTGTCTTGCTCTCGTGTAACTTTCCCAAGTGACATGCATAAGCCAGATGATGGAGCGGACCGGCCTGAGCAGAGCCTGCACATAAGAAAAGATACAGAGTCAGAAAGAGGCAATACATGGGAAGAAAATAGACCTGCAAGAAGGTCAGGGGCCTGAGAGTCTCAGCCTTCGGTGATACGTTGGGGCCTTACACCCTCCTCCACGCTGGACTGAACCGGAAGAAAGTTGGAGACTGCTGGCCGCAGAGCGGAGAGTCTGCGTGCGTGGACGTGCACGCATGCACGCTCACGTTGGAGGCCGGAGCACGGGGCGCTGGAGCACCGAGCGTCTTTCCGACGAAGGCAGCGGGACTGCAGGCCTGTGCTTAGTCACACTCAGCATTGAGCCACCTTGGGTGCGATTTTCCGGGTTTCAGAGTTACTTCTACCAAAGGCAGGGGGAAGGTGTCCCCTAGCCCTCTTGTCAGCTGTGGGGCAACCCCTGTCAGTCTGTGTTTTCACCTCTGCTGGCTTCAAGTCTGCTGTCTGGCGGGATCAGGGCTGTCAGGTTTAAATTCTGCTTCTCTCCATGAGGGCTGTTATGATATAGGACACCTGAAGGTGTCATTTTCATGTGGTTAATTAACCTTGAGACCAGAGGTACAGCAGTCCAGCCCCTTAATTACATTTATGTGTGACCCCGCAAATGCGGGGTGACAAGGGGCTGCCATTACTGCCGGCAGCTCACAGTGCCACCTGTCTGACCATAACCTGGGGATTGTCATGCAATGCTGATGTCTGTCCTCGACATGAATTGTCCTGCGTTTTGAGTTCAGATGGCAAAGCTTTGAGTGTCTGAGTGGAACCTTTTGACTGCTGGATGCGAACACTTGCAGTGGAGAATTTCTTTTACAATTTAAAAAGATCAAAGCAACCTCATCTGCTTCTGTCTGCCACGGTTGCATGACTGAAAGCTGGAAAAATGGACTTGAGATTACGACTGTGGTTGTGAAAACCCGTGGGGGATATGTTTCTGCCTTCTTTGTTTTTCTCAGATTGAGTCAGTTCCCGCACTGATATCCTGGTTTCAGCCTTTTACACAATTGGAAGTGAGCAGAGTCAAGGCCTTCTCCACAATAGAAACTGCTGAAGTCGTTTGACTCCAGAATGTGGAGTCCTGGCCTGCAGGGATGAGGTGGTTTGAGGCCAGGGATGGTGTGGAGGGAGAAGAAAAAGTGACGGACTGCTGTGTTGTCAACTCAGAAAAAGGGAAGCGGAGGAAGGAAGCACGGGATGCAGACTGGACTTTCAAAACATCACCAGGGAACGTGATCCAGTCTAGCAACTGGAGGAGCTAATTGCTGGCCGAGGATTCAGATCACAAGGAGCCAAGGTGAGCCCAGAACACACACACATCATGGCTGGTTTGAAACCCAGATGAAGAAACGAGAAAAGGAAAAATGTAAAGTAGAAAGAAACAACAGTAGAGACTGATGTTATTGCAGTGTGTGGTCTCCTTATAGCTGCCCCTGTTACACTAAAAGCAGGCTCATCATTTGTTTGTTTAAAACAAACCAAAAACTCATTACTACTTGCTTGTGGCATTGTGTATTAATAGAAAACAGAAAAAAAAAAAAAAAAGAAAGAAATTCCTTGTAGTACAAACTGATCTGATTTTTGGATTTCCCTTACCACTCTGCTGCCAAATTGTTCTTCGTTTTCTATTTTGATACCTCTAGTGACCAGCTCCTTTCTGGTTATTGGTGATTTCTGTGTAGTATTTCTGATCGTTTCCTTTGTGTATTCCAATGTGTTCTCTGTCGAGTTTCTACTCATGGGACTCTCATCTGATTCTAAAGCTCTGGAAAGCAAGTCCATCAGTCCAACAGGTGAAAGTTTATAAAATAATCAAAAAGAAAGCTCGTGGCTCATCATTTAACTCTTGAGACTACAGTTCTAAAGTATGCATGCACCACAATTTTCATTGCAGTACTTTTGACAGTAGCCAAGACATGGAAGCCACCTACATGTCCACTGACGAATGAATGAAGAAGATGTGCTACATATATCCAATGGGATATTACTGAGTCATAAAAAGAACGCGTTTGAGTCAGTTCTAGTGAGGTTGGTGAACCTAGAGCCTGTTATACAGAGTGAAGTAAGTCAGAAAGAAAAAGATTTATAATACACTAATGTATATATATGGAATCTAGAAAAATGGCATTGATAAACCTGTTTGCAAGGAAGGAATGGAGATGTAAATAGAATGGATTTATGGGCACAGTGGGAGAGGGACTGTGTGGGATGAATGGAAAAAGGAGCATCCAACATATATGCACTATCCTGTGTAAAATGGATCATTGGTGGGAAGTTGCTGTATAACACAGGAAGCCCAGCCTGGTGCTCTGTGATGACCTAGAGGGGTGGCAGGTGGGGGAAATGAGGGAGACTAAGAGGGAAGTGATGTGTGTATGATTATGGTTGATTTGCATTGTTGTATGGCAGAAACCAACATAGCATTGTAAAAATTAAAAAGCAAGAAGTAATATAAAAATGTTTATAAAAAATAAATGCAAAAATACTTTTCTGGAAATACAAAGAAAAGTAAGATGGGATCTGGGTTCTCCTGCAGTGTGAACCCTTGCCCTGGAGACAGGGAGGTACTTAAGTCACTGATCACTGACCAAACTTACCTGCACTTTGGGTGTGTGTTTCAGTGCCCCCAAGGAACAGGGGTGAGTCCGAGGAAGTGCATGGAGGACAGAGAAGTGTGAGACGGAGCCCCGCCCTTTTCCTTGGAGCAAAAACAGGAATTCAGTTGGTTTAACAATGGAGAGTTTAAATGCCCCGGGGTTGGCAGGGAGAGAGAAGGGGAAACAACCTCTCTTCTTGAGCAGGAACAAAACAGTTCTGAGTTCTCTTCTTAAAGAGGCTAATACTGTGACAAGCTCAGAGTTTTCCCAGGGGGACCTGAGCTGACTCTACAGTTGTGGTTACAATTGGCTGTGTGGCATAAAATGAGGTTTATTAAATCAGTAACATTAGCTCAGCTCCAGGAGGAAGTCTGGGAAGAAGGCAGAGAAAAGCTTCTGGTATTAGTTTTGTTTATTTTTTGACTCTGGTATGATGGAGCCAAAGGAAGACGGTAGGAGAAATTTGTAAAGATTTTGAGAATAGGAGCAAAATTCTAGATAACTTTATGTTCCCTGTTGTAACTGACAAACTGCGTATGGTATAGTAAAAAAAATTTTTTTGCTGACTGGATGCCTGTTATTATTATAAGAGCAAAGTTAATGCTATCATGCTTCTTTTATGAATTGAATTGACTTTCCTTAAAACTGTAGTTTTATTATGTGAATTATTACTATAAAACACATATCCTGCTTTTACATGCTTTTGTAACTTAACCTTCAAATCTACCCCTCTCTGTGTTGCAAATGGATCACGTAGAGATAGTAATTTTGGTTAATTTTAAGAGTATAGAATGTTAAATTACACGTGGTTTATCCCAAGGAAATTCACAAGGAGTCATAAATCACCATGTAACATAGCACATTGTGGTCATTACGGGGATAAAACACTGTAAACCTTTTCTAATAATGTGCAAATCTCCCAAATGAATTATCCTATTGACACAACTAGGGCCACAGCAGGAAATAATTGTTCTCAACAGTTATGCATCCCCTAGAACAGAAGGGAAATCTTACACTGAAATCATGCCTGAAAGCTCAAACCACACTAATTGTGGTGTTGGCTCTTAGTTTATTTAATAGTTTTAAGGAGAAATACCATCCATACCTCTAGGGATTCTAAAGCAAGATTTTCCTTTATAATTAGATGATAGAGTTAACACCTTTTAAATAATCTTAATTTGTACTTTCAAAACACTTCTAATCTGATGATCCTCAGGTTCTTAAACATTAAAATTATATTAAGGCTGGACCTTCTGATGAGCATCAAATCATCATAGCTCTGATTCAAAGACAGCAAGGCCGAGGAAATTTGTCTCTAAAAATGCTGCTGTGTATCTTCCAATTGTTTCCCCAAATATTCTTTGTACCTTTTAAAACAGTGAGTTTCTTTTAGTTCCCCAGTTATACAAACAGTGATTCACAAGGGAATGTTTTCAGGTTTTAGAAATGTGAGGAGATCATAAAAAGCATTTTATCACTGAAAAATTAGCCCCTAGTTCAGAGTAAAACATCTTTAATTGTTTTTAATTATGAAAATTAAATAATTCTGTACCAGATATTGAACACTGTAGAAAGGAACAGGGGGAGCCCTCCTCCTGGAAAACTGTAAGCTCATAGAAATTGCCCTGAATACTTGTTTTAAAGAGGTGAAAGAATTATTATCTTACATACCAAGTCCTGCAGCCACGAGCAATCGCAATGGTTCACAAATACAGTTTCACTGTAGCTGATATACAGCTGTTTGCTGGCATCTTTTGGAATTATTTTACCTCTTTAATAATGTAAGGTCCTCTTGGGACTTAATTTCTGCCTTAAATAATTCATAATGCATGCTTTGTATTAAATGAACAATTTTAATGAGACAACCATATCTATTTGACTGGGGAATAACTGTTGATTTGATTTGAATGTTATTTTCAATGAACTAGCATTGGACTAACAAGATTTCACTATATTGTTTTCTCATTTATATCCTAGCCTTATTGTTTAGCCATAATTATTTATCTTACATCATAGCAAGTTGAGAAAGTGACAAGAAATTGTGAGAATGAACTTTAGACTAAATGATGGAAAATGTGCATGGGGCAGACATTGAAGAAACTGTATAAATGCAAACATGTGCTTGTTTAATTGGATATCTCTTCAGTTCTCTCTAACCTTGAGATCTTGTAAGTGATAGCTGTGTATCAGGTCTATTACTCAGTGTGAAAAAAACAATGAAGTTCATAGCATTAACCCACTCTTATTTGAGCTATCAGTCAAAAAGTTTATGCTTATTTGTGAATTTATTGTGAATTTATTTAATAATGGAATTAATACAACAGAAAATATAGTAAAGGATGAATAATGCAGAATTAGGAGCGACAATGAAAGTGGAACTCACTCAGTCATGTACGACTCTTTGAGACCCCATGGAGTGCACAGTCCGTGGAATTCTCCAGGTCAGAATACTGGAGTGGGTAGCCTTTCCCTTCTCCAGGGGATCTTTCCAACCCAGGGACTGAACCCAGGTCTCCTGCATTGCAGGCAGATTCTTTATCAGCTGAGCCACAAGCGAAGTCCAATAATACTGGAGTGGTTAGCCTATCTTTTCTCCGGCAAATCTTCCCGACCCAGGTGGCTCAGCTGGCAAAGAATCCACCTGCAATCTGGGAGACCTGGGTTCATTCCCTGGGTTGGGAAGGTCCCCTGGAGAAGGGAAAGGCTACCCACTCCAGTATTCTGGCCTGCAGAACTCCATGGACGGTATAATCTGTGGGGTCACAAAAAAGTCGGACATGACTGAGCGACATTCACTTCACTTCACTTCTCCTGCATTGCAGGTGGATTCTTTACCAACTGAGCTATCAGGGAAGGAGGAACAATAGAAATAGAATAACTGTAAAATCCAGAGAACAAAAATGTATGTTTTTGTACAACTAGCACCTAGGACAGTGCTTCTTACATAGTTGGTACCCAATAGACATCTGTTAAATGAATGAAAAGTGGACAAAAAGTAAACTGTTAAAGGAAGCATTCATAATGTGCTAAAACTCTGATTACTAAGTACTATTAAGTGATCAGTAACCATGTGCAGACACTGATCAAAGTGTTGTACACGAGGAATGGAATGTTTCCTGCCATATTAGTAAACAAGGATGTCAAGGTCAAAAGTGATTGTAGACCTCCAACATGAGTCAATGAGCCCTGACAAATCTCAGGAAGGAAAAGAATATTTGCCATTTACCAGCCATCAAACTACAGCCACTCCTTGCGGCCACTCCCAGGGGTAAGTCCTGAGGAACTCAGGATGTGAAAACACAGGCCCCAGGCAGATGAGGTGCATATCAGAGGAAGTATTTCAGTGAACCCAGAATCTCGCATTTTCTCGTATATAAAAAAGTGCAAACTTCCTTAACTTTCGGTATCTAGTTTTCTTTTAATTAATAATAATCTTTTGATGATCAATCTACCTGCCCTTAGTTATAAAACTTCTATATAAACTAGCTCCCCTTCCCTCCTCCTCAGAGAATTTCTCTCAGGGTTACCTGAGATGTTATCTCCTGAGCCTGAAGTCTTAAAAATTTCCACCAAATAAAACATAACTCTTAATTTTTAGGTTATGAATATTTTTAAGTAGATATGCATGCATTAATGTGTGTGTGTGTGTGTGTGTGTGTGTGTGTTAGTCACTGAGTCATGTACAACTTCTTGTGACCCCATGGACTGTAGCCCACCAGGCTCCTCTCTGTCCATGGAATTTTCCAGGTAAGAACCATTCCCTTCTCTAGGGGACCTTCCCAACCCAGAGGTCAAACCCAGATCTCCTGCATTGCAGATAGAATCTTTACCATCTAAGCCATAGGACTTGGTTTTTGCATGAAATCTCTCATCCAAATGCTTGAAGATGCAAATCTGCTCAGTACTCATGATTGAAGTTGGACATATTCTGGATGGTGCAAATAGAAATGATTCTTATTAATACCAGACCATGATTAAAAGGCTTTTCTGCTTAGCTTTTGATTTCACAGCTTAAAGTATGAGGAGAACACGAATGCAACCAATTGAAGTGTCTGTGGCTTATTAAAAACCTACACAGTTAGATTCAGACAGCATCATTTTACTAAGATGTCACTGTCTTCATCTCTCAATACTTAGAAGGTATCACAAAAAAGAAAACACAGTCCACATTTTGAAGTTGTTTACATACCGTTAGAAATACAGAATGGCGCATGCAGAAAAGACTCAAGAATATTTACAAAGCACCTTATCGATGATTTCAGTCTCCTATCTGGTTTATGTTGATTGGGAATTAAAATTGCTGTACATTTCTCAAAGTTGACAATTTAAATGTGGAAACTAGAGGTTGAAAGTAGGTCTATACTGAACTATAAATGTATATGTTTTAATTAAACAAAGGTAAACCAAAACCTTAACTATTAGATATGAACATAGTTGGTTTGTATTATGTGTATGCATATAAATGTATGTGCTAAGTCGTTTCAGTCACGTTCTACTCTTTGCGACCCTGCGGACTGTAGCCCACCAGGTTCCTCTGTCCATAGGGTTCTCCAGGCAAGAATGGAGCGGGTTGCCATGACCACCTCTGGGGAATCTTCCCAACCCAGGGAGAGAACCCATGTCTGTTACATCTCTTGCATTGGCAGGCGGTTTCTTTACCACTAATACCACCTGGGAAGCCCTTATGTATATGCATACATATACAGCCATAAAGATAAAATATTATTCAACTCTCTCAGACTCTTATTACTTCAACTGAATCTCTGATGTTTCTTACTAGAAGCTAAATGAGAAAATACAATATGGAAATAGGGTAGGACGTATAGACAGAAGTCCTGGGTTCCTGTCTCAAGTCCCTTGCTGTCTTCTGAATTTCAGTTAAAATATGATAGTTTTTATATAAATCAAATTATATAGTACAAAAACCTACACATATATGTATATAGTTTATATGCTGCTGCTGCTAAGTCGCTTCAGTCGTGTCCAACTCTGTGCGACCCCATAGACAGCAGCCCACCAGGCTCCCCCGTCCCTGGGATTCTCCAGGCAAGAACACTGGAGTGGGTTGCCATTTCCTTCTCCAATGCATGAAAGTGAAAAGTGAAAGTGAAGTCTCTCAGTCACGTCCGACCCTCAGCAACCCCATGGACTGCAGCCTACCAAGCTCCTCCATCCATGGGATTTTCCAGGCAAGAGTACTGGAATGGGGTTCCATATATATAATTTACAAACTATAAGTTATTATGCTCATTTTGCTATGGTTATCATTATGAAATAAAATGACACCTAACATCATTTACAGAGTTTTGATTTAAATGGAAATGTTACAGATTTTCTGTTCTTATTTTCAGATCACAGCAAAGAAAGAAAGCATCCCCTCTACTTCATTTCTGCCTTCAGAGGATAGCAGGAAATTAAAAAAAAAAAAAAAAGAAAGCTGTTCTGTGTAGTATTTCTGACAGCAGATTTCTCAGAATCCAGAAATACTTCTTTTCTCTGTAATACGTTGCCGCAGATACAAAGGAGCACTTAGGACTGATGACTATCTCTGCACGAGCGATAATTCCTGAACACACAGTTCTTGATTAAAATACAAATGCATTTTAACTGCATATTTCTTTATCTGTGTTTTATTCTTACCTGACAAAATATGAAAAGAATCAGGTAAAGCTGGGATCTAGTATATGGCAAAAGTGAAACTGAAGCTAAGAGGATTTTCAGGTGGGAACGGAATATCTTTTGCCATCCATCTGGCTCAGAGGTCTGGATTTAGGTGTGGCTGTATTGACGGAACACTTGAAGGTGAGAGTTTTCATGTTGAAGTACCCTGTTTCCCAAACTGCCTTTTCAAACACAGAGGATCTATATTAGAGTCACAAAACTTAAAAATACGTTCTTTTGAGAATTTAAAATTCATGGTATGTGTCCTTTAAGGACATTACCCAGAGGACCAGCATCGTGTCTGACATTGTAACACACAGTGGGTGCTGACCTTTAATAAGATTTGGCACCTGATACATCTACAATACAGTAGCCTTTCTCAAGGAAATCAGATTTATCTGTAGCACATATACATGATGAAGCAGAGATGAAATTAAACAGAGAAGTATATGTGGACAGGATTACCAAGACATTGACTATATCATTCCCCTCTTCTTAATGGCTCAGTGGGTAAACAGTCTTTCTGCAATGCAGGAGACATGGGAGATGAGGATTTGATCCCTCGGTCAGAAAGATCCCCTGGAGGAGGAAATGGCAACTGACTCCTTTATTCTTGCCTGAAAAATCCTATGGACAGAGGAGCCTGGCAGTTTACAGTCCAAAGGATGACAAAGTCAGACATGACTGAGTGATGGTGCAGGCATGATGCACCATAAATGAACGGTCACACTGACGATTCTTGCAGGTAAGAATTTTAGACTTTTGGATCCAATGCATTTTTTTAAGATGATGTAGGCTATTATGCTCTCATAAGGGGAAAATTAAATCCAGATCTGGTGAGCAAATTGACAAGCTCCCACTGCTGGGAAGTGTCAGAACTGAGAGGAGGAGTAGATTAGAGGGGATCAGGTGTGCCAGACACTGAGTTAAGCATGTCTGTCCGCACCGTGTCATTCAGTTGTCAAAGCCTTGGGAGATTAGTCACTATCTCATAGATGAGAAACTGAGGTTTGCAGAAGTGAAGGAGCCTAGCTGAAAGCTAGTAATGGCACACTTAAGAGGAATCAGTCTGTTTGACCTTGTGAATCATAGTATTCTCAGAGCAACAGGCTGCCTCCCAAAAAAACCAGTGCTTGGCTTAATAGCCCTGCTCAAACATGGAACCTGCATTAAGGGCTACTGAAAGCTAATTAAGAGTCCCCAGATGAGACCAATGTGAAGTTGTCCCCACTGAGACAGTGCTTCTGAAACTTCCAGTTAAAAAATAAGTCCTATGGGGACTTCCATCATATTCCCATGGTTAAGACTCTGCACTTCCAAAGCAGGGGTTGCAGGTTTGTTCCTTGGTTGGGGAACTAAGATCCCACATGCAGTGTAGCCAAAAAATAAAAACAACAATTTAAGGAAATAGTTTAAAAAATAAAAAATAAATACTCCTTTAAACAGAGACAGCAAAGAAAGGAAAAAAAAAAAAAACTTTGGTGTCATTTGGGTTCCTTTATCTCTGGGGTAACATCCATCTTGGGATCATAAGCCCCCTTCCCCCATGTCTCATGACCTTTTATTAGGTCATTTAGCTCACTGGTTGGAGAAGGAAATGGCAACCCACTCCAGTGTTCTTGCCTGGAGAATCCCAGGGACGGGGGAACCTGGTGGGCTGCCATCTATGGGGTCGCGCAGAGTCGGACATGACTGAGGCGACTTAGCAGCAGCAGCAGCAGCAGCAGCAGCAGCAGCAGCAGCTCACTGGTAGATATGTTCATGTCTCTGCAAACTTGCTCCTTCTCACATACGGAGCAATGTGCTACCTGTTGGATAACACAGTGGAGGGAAATAATAAAGATGTGAATTATCTTCCTGTTCACTTTTCAATTCTGAAAGATAAGTATTTGTTTAAGTATCACATTCTGCCTTGATTAGAGCACATTAATTATCATTCATTATTAAAAATATGTTTATATTCTCAAATATGTTTGCGTTTCACAAGTCTCATCAAGAAACCAGGCTCTGCTAACCCTGTCTTTTGATCTTGCTTGCAATTCTAGTTTACTTCCTTAATAAGCATTCCATGAGTAAATGTAAATAACAATTCAGAGAAGTACAATGAGTAAACCTTTATCCCACTTTTCTACATAAAAGAGCATTAGAGAATAACAAATGATCTATTAACCTAGTTTATAAAAGATGAGTGATACATGACAAAAGCTTTTAATTTCAAACCTTGGATGGATGATAATTTTTAAGACATAGTTTTTTATTTCTTCTTTTATCTTTTGTATAGGTTCTTTTTATTCATCCACCCATTAAAAAATACTCACTGATTACTACCACAGTTGGTTCTATGAATAGAACCAATCCTGGTAATAGCAAGGAAACTACACAATAGGATCCTTGGGCTCATGGAGCTTATATTTTAAGTGGCAGAGACAAACAATATTCAATTAAAATCAACAAGATCATCATAACAATAAATGTACATAAGTCCCCTACATGCCAATGAGTTGGCATTCTGAAAGCATGTTCAGAAATCTAATTTCTTCGTAAGTCTAACAAAGTTAACCTAGGTACCCAACTAGCACCATTGGCTATATAGTACTGTACTATAAGTTGATAATACATTTCACAAAATAATACATGAAAAACACAAAAAATTGAAAACATTTAACCTTAAAAAGTACAGTACAACAGCTGGCATTGAATGAACAGGCAGGAAGAGTTACCGACTGGAGGAGGGAAAGGTGGGAGATGCAAATGCTAAGCTGAAGGATCCCTGACAATAGGAGATGAAGAACACCTGCAGTTTCACTCCTGCCTGCAATGATGGCACAGGTTTGAGTTCCCTGATGGAAGCAGATGCATGTTCACACCTTTGAAAGTTCGCAACTTGAAGGTTTGTATGTAGGGGACTTACTGAAATGCAAACAAGATAGAAATGTAAAATGGAAGGGCAGATAATGACTTGAGATGAGTGACTTAGAATGTCAGGATAGGTCTTTAGGAAAATATCTTTGAGAAGGGACCTACCTGGGCAGAGATGCCAGCTGTGCAAAGATGAGGAGATGGTGAGAACTATTTGGCAAGAACAAATTTCAAACAGTCAAAGATGAAAAGGAATGTATTGTCAGGGAATGTACTAGATGAACAGTGAGGCTGAGGAGAGACCTCAAGAAGCAAGAAAACCATGATAAGTAGCATGCATTTCCATGTTGGTGCTGTGCAGAGTAAATGATAGTGAGGCGGCAATCACTAGAGAGAGCAGATGAAAGCCATCCCCGCCAGCAGGGGCAGTGCTTGGGGCATTCTTGGCCACAGTGTAAATGGCATGACAAAGATTGAGAAATTATAACTGAATTAACAACCTGATGGATGGTATGACAGGAGTCAAGATGAACCTACCTTTTTGGCTCGGAGGATTTGGTGGAAGCTCTATGGGGTCACACAGAGTCAGACATGACTGAAGTGACTTAGCAGCAGCAGCAGCAATGCCATGTATTAAGATGGGGAAGCCTCTTAATATATTTAAAAATTCTTTGACCATGACTAATAAGTCCAAATATTTTTAGTATATCAGCCCTAGAGTATTATTAAAAGGCTTCTAATGACTGGGCTTCCCAGGTGGCTCAATGATAAAAGAATCTGCCTGTCAATGTAGGAGATACAGGAGGTGAGGGTTGGATCCCGGGTTGGGGAGATCCCCTGGAGAAGGCAATGACAACCCACTCTAATATTCTTGCCTGGGGAATCCCACGAACAGAGGAGCCTGGTGGGCTACAGTCCATGGGGTCATAAAGAACTGGATACGACTGAGCACACACACTTAGCTCCATACTCTCAATGACTACAGTTGTCCTTGTTTATTGTTTGAAGGTGTTGTCGTGGTGGCCAGCAATTCACTGTTTATGTAGAGCATTGTGTGGGAGGTTCTTGGAATGTGTATTGATGAGAGATGCTATTAGTAATGAATCATGTGATATCACTAGCTCAGCACAATCAGATTATGCAGAAATTTGCAGTTTTTTTTTTTTTTTTGCTTGGCTCCATAAATGGTAAAAATTGATGAATAAGCCATGGAATAAAGCAGAGATAAGATATATGCTATTAGTCACTTAAGGCATCGCTGCCATAGAGTGGGAGTCCCCCTCTCTCTTTAGAAGGACTATCTAGATCCTTCTGGAGGTAGTGAAAGCCAAGGATATTATAGGATGAGTTTATAAGAAAACATATGGACCACACAATTCTCTGAGTTAGAAAACCATCTCTTTGTGGAAAAATGTTCAGTACTTTGCAGCTATGATTCCAAGATGAACAGCCCCCTCAGGCTGTTCAGAGCTATTTACAGTTCCTCAAGGCTACTTAATTGTAGCTTCCAGTGCCCTTGTTACTTGACTGTCCTACTCAAAATTCCTCAAGGACCCTTGTCTCTTCACCTTTTAAACCCTGCTTTGTATTATGGATCTTTTTGAAAACCAGTCTAGCATTTGAGGTGAAATATTCAGGATGAATAAGACAGAGGTCAGCAAATGAGTTGACTCCACCATAATGCAATCTCAAGACAAACAAGATGTCTAGCTGATAAAAGTAAGCTTGTGCTCTGATCAGAAGAGAGGTGTGAAAGTTTAATTTTCATTGTGTTTTCAACCCCAGTAAGATTTGTAAATCTTTCCCTTAGCTGTTGCTCTATCTGTCACTTACCCAATATTTCAGTCTAGTACTTCAGACCAAGTTCTATGAAGTACGTGCTGAACCTGAGTGAGCCATGATTTGGACAACTTACAGACTGCGTTTTGTGAATCAGGGTCTTCTTGACAAGGTACCCCTTGTTGTCTTTGAGGCCTATACAGAGCCAGCTTTGTCAAACCTTTTGAGTGCGGTCATTATGCCCAAAGTAAGGATGTAGATACCCACTGGGGTGAACTGATGGTGGAGGAAGGATGTAGACATGTGCGTGAATGAAGGCACAGCCATCACAAGGAAGGGCAAGACAGCACGTGATGTGAGTGAGGTTATAGTGATGCCTCCTTGAGAAGACTATCAGGATGTCAGGAGTGCAAATGAGCATGTGATCCTTTAAGCTGAAATGTCTGGTATGAAACAGCTAAACAACAAGGACCTACTGTATAGCCCAGGAACTCTATTCAACATTTTAAATAACTTATAATTGGAAAGAATTTGAAAAAGAATATATCTAGTTATATATCTATAAAGAATATCTATCTGTCTAAAACCAAATCATTTTTTTTGTACACTTGAAATTAACACAACATTGTAAATTAACCATACTTCAATTAGGAAAAAGACAACCCTTAAAGTTGACTAAGCTTGACTTCTTGTATTAAAAAAAAAACAAAAACCTGAAATGTTTGAGACATTTCTGGCTTTGTTTTTTATGTTCTGAGATGAATTATTATGGCAATAGCAGCAGCTCTTGATTCTTCTTCTAATGACATGAATCACCTTGGAAATTTTTATTTCAATTCCTTGAGATGTTATTATTATTTTTTAGTCTCTGAACTGAAGATAGTGAGAATATCTAGCACCTAGGGTTGGTGTGAAAGTTAATATGATAAAGCATGTGAAAATACTTGTGAAGTATAAAATCCTGTAAGTTGTGGCAGTTGTCTGTATTAGTCATTAGAAGATGTTGGCTCTACATTCTGATATTATATTATTGTGGACATGGATAATAGCTTTAAACATATAGAGTTAAAAAGCAGCATTTATTTGGGCCAGAAACATGAATCCTCTCACTTAACCCTTACCACAACCCCTTGGATAGGTACTGTTATTATCTACATTTTACAGAGGAGAAAAACAAGACCTAAAGAGGTTAAGTAGTTTATGGCTGAGTTAGAACTTGGCTTCAGGTATATCCAATTTCAATGCAAAGATTTTAGCTCTGCATGCTATTTAGAATTGTAACTCCAAGTATACTATAAAGTAATACTCAGAATGTAAAGCTATAAAAATCCTTCTAACATTTAAAAAATAACCTATAATGACTCAATTAAAGCAAGAATTTTAATGCTCCTGAGATAGGGTATAGTGCTAACATTGTACTTAATGGCAGACCTTAATCAGTATGGCTTCTTCCTCTTCACAAATCATTTGACTTTACAGCCACTGCTGAATCTATGTACCAATTCTTCTCAAGGTTGACAGTTTTTAATTTGAAACAGAAGTAGCCATGTTTGTGGAGCATGATACCATTACAATTTTATTTTGAAGAAGATTTTAAGTTAAGGTGAAGTATTGGAAGAAAGCCATGACAAACCTAGACAGTATATTAAAAAGCAAAGACATCATTTTGCTGACAAAGGTCCATATAATCAAAGCTATGGTTTTCTAGTAGTCACTTACGGATGTGAGAGTTGGACCATAAAGGAGGCTGAGCGCCAGAGAATTGATGCTTTCAAACTGTGGTGCTGGAGAAGACTCTTGAGAGTCCCTTGGACTGCAAGGAGATCAAACCAGTCCATCCTAAAGGAAATCAACCCTGAATATTCACTGGAAGGACTGATGCTGAAGCTGAAGCGCCAATACTATGGTCAGAGCCGACTCATTAGAAAAGACCCTGATGCTGGGAAAGACTAAGGGTAAAATGTTCTAGAAGGGGGCAGTAGAAGATGAGATGGTAAGATAACATCACTGACTCAATGGAGATGAGTTTGAGCAAACTCAGGGAGATAATGAAGGACGGGGAAGCCTGGCGAGCTGCAGTTCATGAGGCTGCAAAAAGTTGGATATGACTTTGTGACTGAACAACAATGCATGTTTTACTATTAATCACTATGCTGTCTCTTTTGTGAGTAGCTGGGAAAACAATGTTATTACTAGCAAAAACTATCAGACTGCCATAATATTAGTTCAACATAGATGAATTGTCTCCAAATAGTAGACCGAGTTGAACTGTCTCCAAATAGTAGGCAGAAAAAGTTGTCTTAGTACTAAATAACTAAATGGGATTTGCAAGAGATGGGGAGTTGTTTTATTTCTAAGGTAATGAGTGCAGTTCTCACTTACCCAGCTTTGTTCCTGAGAGTGTATTACTTTTGGTTTTAGTTTCAGCATCAATTTCAGTATCCAAAACTGATAAGCTACCTGGATGGCATTTGGAACTTAATTTTGTGTTTGTAGAGATAGAAAGATATAATATAGCACCTATGCAAACAAATCTGATGTTGAATTTCAGACATTAGCTTTTTTATGATTTTTGTGATTGGAGTCATTTGGTCATTTTGTTTTGGATTCTGTTCTTCCACTCCTTCCCCTGCCCCAAAGTTCTCAGTTTCCTTATTCTCAGAAGCAAAACTCCCCAGTTCTTCCACTTCTTATATGGAACAGTTTCAACTGTCTTTAGTCCATGTTTGAAGGCTTTGCTTGCTCAGTTTCTCAGTCATATCTGACTCCTTGTGACACCCTGGACTGTAGCCCACCAGACTCCTCTGGGGGATTCTTCAGGCAAGAATACTGGAATGGGTTGCCATTTCCTCCTCCAGAGATTTTTGCGATCCAGAGGTCAAACCTGCATCTCTTGCTTTCCTGCACTGGCAGGAGAATTCTTGACCACTGAAACACCTGGGAAGCTCTTGAAAGTGAAAGTGAAAGCATGGCCCAAACATGAAGGTTTGATTTCCACTAAATGCCCAGTCAAGCTCCAGACTGTGGCAATTTTATTCCACTGGTTACATTATCTTCTGATTTTTGCAGCAGTATATGGTCTTTCATGCCAAGAGATGATTATTAATTTAATTATAGTGTGCTTATCATTGTTATTATGAATAATCTTCTAATAATTATATTTGGTGTGCTACCATACTATTCCTCACCCTAACAAAATAACTTGCTTTGTAGATTTAGAACTTGAGGAATAAGGGATGGGAAAATAATGCTGGCATCAGAGATAAAATTTATTCATTCAATTCAGTTTAGTGGGTATATTAAAAAGAAAGGATACCAGGAAAAGGTCTATGTCTTTCCTCACCAAATGTTTTATTATTCTCTACAAAAATTATGCTTGGAAGAGTTTCAAAAAGTAGAAAAAATTACAGGAGGTGGTAATATTTTCCTCTTTTTATTCTTTTATTATTATTACTATTAAAAATTATTGGGGACAGGGAATGGAAGGATGGCCTGTAAAATGCATGTAGCACATATAAATATATTAATAAACATCTGCTTTGTGTTGTCTACTCTGAATAAGTTAAAATATGCCTTCTAATCTTCACAAGCTGACTAAATTGCAGTATATTAACTATCTATTGCTGCATTAAAAATCATCACAAAATTTAGTAATCCTTTATTACCTCTTGTGGTCTCTGTGGGTTAGGAATTCAAGAGTAGTTTGGCTAGGAGTTTCTGGCCTTAGGAGGACACAGTCGGAAGTCATTTCCATTCTGATAGCTTGTGCCTTGTCTGGAAAAATCCAACAGCTCTTTCTTTGGGGCGGGGGTGGGGGGAGGTCCCTCCGTGTTTTCCTTTCATGGTGGACTCAAGAGATTTGAACTTTGTGTACAATGGACTAGGGAGCCACAGTTTCATGTCCCAAAGTTGAGAGCCAGCTGACAGCCATGCAGCCTTTCAGGATCCAACCTTCCAATCATGCGGTATCACCTGCATCACCCTGTCTGGAAAGGCAGTCAGAAGGTCCCGCCCATATTCAAGAGAAGAGCCAGGAAGAGATTGCCTCTTTACCGGAAACAACAAGATCTGAGAGGAGCATGTGAGACCCGAAATATTGCTGTGGCCCTTTGTGGAAAATACAATCTGCCACAGGTAGGCATTCTCATCTCTGATTTAAAGATAAGAAGACCTAGGCTCAGTGAGTGTAGGAGATCTGGAGTCACTTGGTCAAAATATCTCACAGTTGCAGTGCTATATTTGATTAATTTTTTCGCTAGCGCTTTGGCTTAAACTCCATGGATCACTGAAATCCCTGTCTCACAAGAATTACCCCAAACAGCAGAAAAGCTTCCCCCTCCTCTCACCTTGCGAAAGAACACTTTTGGAGTGTGCGGGTGACTTCCTCTCTACCTCTCTGGCTTTGATCTGAGCCGGAAGCCTTGCCTTATTTCATCACCCTCCTGCTGGTTGGGCTAATGGAGAGGAGGAAAAAAAATTGTCTTTCTTAAAAGTTTTAGTTTCTTGTGTGTACCCTTAAATTTACACTGACAGTATGCACTATAGGCTCATATACAGAGTTTATCTGATGAGTGCATTCTGGCTTACTGAAGGACGTTAAGGCTCCTTGGTGAAGTTGAAATAAAAAAAGATGCTATAAAAAGGAGAATGGGAGTCAAGTAAGGAATAAAAATAAATTATTTTTTAAGAGATGACACATTCTATCTAATATGATTATATTTTATTCTAATCTAAGGGAAATGACAAAGCTAATGCTTTCTGAAAATAGATCTTTTAACAGTAAATATTCTTGTGAAATCTGCCAAGCTATTTGTGCTTCATTTAAAAGCTTTTGTACCTTCTCAAGCTAAACAAAACACTTCAAGGATTATGTGGACGTTTCAGAACACTGTACGTAAAAATAGAAGCAAAATGAAAATCAAGAATTGATTCAAATGAATAGATATTATATTCAAATAACAATCAAATGTTATTTTAATGTTTGACTTGGTGCTGTACAGATCTTCACCATCTAAAAGCAAAAATAATATTTGTTAATGATTTCTACCTAAAAGTAAATTTTGTAGTACTGTTTTCATCCCAAAATTCAGTTGAGTGCTCCTATGTAGGTAATGAGTAAGAGGAATAAATTCTATTCTGTCCTTTCTGGAAACTCCATCAGGATGGTAGATGTTTATAAACTATGGAAAATATTCATTAATTTATAACTACTGATTTTTCATTGTATGGCCTAGAATAAAGAAAACTTCAGAAAACCCCAGATTATTTGTTGAGTGTTCAAAGGGTACAGAGTTTAGTGTCATTGAAAAAGAGAATAGTATTTAAGAAATAGCAAACACATTACCCTTTCTTGAGAATGTTGCCACCAAACTAAGTGAGCAGATAAAACTCTAATTTCCTGTCACTAGACTTCAGGGTTTCACATAGCTGCCCACGCCCCTGTTCTCTGTCTCTTGCTATAAGAGCGGACTTGTGTAACCTCCAACCTACAGTCAATCCCTTCACTTCTTTTCTGAAAACTGAAGATGAAGTACAGAACACAATGGAAAAATATGCATTGGAATATGTGTATCCTAGGTGTTCTATGAATTCATACTTCAAAAAAATGCATTGTCTTTCATACAAATAACACACCTGATGTATTATTATCATCAGTGCAAATTACTGTATTCTATATTACTCCTGAGCCTACTGCAGTGAACCAGGGCATCTCAGGTGGCTTGAAAGTGAAAGTGAAAGTCACTCAGTTGTGTAGGACTCTTTGCAACCCCATGGACTATAGAGTCCATGGGTTTCTCTAGGCCAGAATACTGGGGTGGGTAGCCTTTCCCTTCTTCAGGGGATCTTCCCTACCCAGGGATCAAACCCAGGTCTCCCATATTGCAGGCAGATTCTTTACCAGCTGAGCCACAAAGGAAGCCCCTCGGGTGGCTTAGTGGTAGCAGTTTTGCCAGCCAATGCCAGAAATGTGGGCTTGGCTTGATCCCTGGCTTGAGAAAATCCACTGGAGGAGGGAATGGCAACCCATTCAAGTATTCTTGCCTAGAGACGTCTATGGACAGAGGAGCCTGGTGGACTACAGCCCATGGGTCAAAAGAACACTGGGCATGTGTGACTGAGTGCTCACACACATGCAGTGAGCCTGCTTATGTGGAACCTGAAGTTTTGACTTTATTTGCTAGTTCTGGTTGATATAGTTACTAGAGTCTGAGAAGCCCCTTTCCATATCAGCTGGATTGCATAAACAATGGTATTTAAATATATACGAGTATATAATGTGTGTGCAATTCTGTCTAAGCACCTTGCTGATATAATGCCATATAAACTTGCCAGCAATCTTGTAAAGTAAGTGGTATTATTCCCATCCTATCAGTGAAGAAATGGTGGCACAGAGAAGTTCAATAATTTTCAAAAAAAATGGGAAGCTAGTGGTAAAACCAGTTTTTTGAAACCACATACTTCAGAATTCATGATGTTAATTACTTGGTAAACCATATGCAAAGTTAAGATGGCAAGTCAAAATGATGATTATTAATTATTATCAATATATCAATAAGAGGTGAAAGCACTAAAAATCTGTTTTAGTAATTCCCCAAGTATATCTTTTCTCTTTATATGGTTTTGTGGCTATTTCATAAATTATTTTTTCTAAATCAAATGAAAGTATGTTGAATTGTGGTGTGATGATGTGGCTTTGCACAATATTATTGACCAAAGTTTTGCATTTTTTGATCTCTCTAGCATGCACATATACACTAGTCACACACTGAACCATATGAATAACAAAATGAATATTGCCCAACATCACTAGGCATTAACGAATCTCATTAAAAAAAATAACCTTATTATAGGTTAAGTATAGATGTTGCCTTTGTGTTTCTAGGTCATTGAGAAGACAGAAAAATATGATTATAATGTTTTAAGTACTTTGACCATTAAAACTGTCCAATGGAATTCAATAATGCTATGGTTTTATTATGTACAAACGTGTTCATACGCCTATAAAGTGCAAGTGAAAGTCGCTCAGTCATGTCTGACTTTTTGTGACCTCATGGACTATACAGTCCATGGAATTCTCCAGGCCAGAATAGTGGAGTGGATAGCCTTTCCCTTCTCCAGGGGATCTTCTCAACCCAGGGATCAAACCTGCATTGCAGGCAGATTCTTTACCAGCTGAGCCACAAGGGAAGCCCAAGAATTCTGGAGTGGGTAGCCTATCCCTTCTCCAGGGGATAGGGAGAAGGGAGTCCAACCCAGGTCTTCTGCATTGCAGGTGGATTCTTTACCAACTGGGTAAAGGGAAGCCCCTTCATAAGCCTATAAGCCAACATTATTGAATAATGATAGCACAGATCTCTTTGTACTGATAGAAAACATGGAGGTGAATATAGACGTTTACAGTCTTAATAGTTTGACCTTATTTATGGGCTTTCCAGGTGGTGCTGGTAGTAAAAGCGCTCACCTGCTAATGCGGGAGACATTAAGAGATGCAGGTTTGATCCGTGCGTCATCAAGAGCCCCTGGAGAAAGACATAGCAACCCACTCCACTATTCTTGCCTGGGAAATCCCTTGGACAGAGGAATCTGGCAGATTCCAGCCCTTGGGGTCACAACGAGTCAGATACCACTCAAGCGACTTAGCATACACACATGCAACCTTATTTGAAAAGTAAAAGTGAAAGTGAAGTAGTGTCCGACACTTTGTGACCCCAGGGACTGTAGCTTGCCTTATTTATAACAGTAAAAAAGCTTCAAACTTTGAGGTGCTTCCAAACTACAAAGCAAAATATCAGAGCAAAAAAAAAAAAAAATCAATATTTGAAGCCAGACTTTGGAGCATTTGGTTATCAGTCCTATAAAGTATGTTATTATTCTAACATATCTGTGAATTAATCTTTGTGCAAATATTCAATTTAGTCCTACTGGACATACATTATCAGGAAGACAAAAATGATTCCACTTCATATCAGATATCTATTTAATAATTTTTAGAATAAAGGATCATTTCTCCAATAATTTTTCTATTTTGTCCTTATTTCATAAGACAAAATCCACTACAATACTGTAATCAGCCTCCAATTAAAATAAATGGATTAATAAAAAATTATCTTCTGAGATCAGATACTGAATATAGTAGGTAGAAAAAAATGCACGATGATTTGAAATTTCGGAATGGGTATTTATTGAGTTTGAATTCTCAGTAGTGACATGGTTAGGTCTAGGCTTCAAATTTCATGGCTGCAGTTACCATCTGCAGTGATTCTGGAGCCCAAAAAAATAAAGTCTGACACTGTTTCCACTGTTTCCCCATCTATTTCCCATGAAGTGATGGGACCGGATGCCATGATCTTCGTTTTCTCCTTGGAAGAAAAGTTATGACCAACCTAGATAGCATATTCAAAAGCAGAGACATTACTTTGCTGACTAAGGTCCGTCTAGTCAAGGCTATGGTTTTTCCTGTGTCATGTATGGATGTGAGAGTTGGACTGTGAAGAAGGCTGAGCACCGAAGAATTGATGCTTTTGAACTGTGGTGTTGGAGAAGACTCTTGAGAGTCCCTTGGACTGCAAGGAGATCCAACCAGTCCATTCTGAAGGAGATCAACCCTGGGATTTCTATGGAGGGAATGATGCTAAAGCTGAAACTCCAGTTCTTTGGCCACCTGATGCGAAGAGTTGACTCACTGGAAAAGACTCTGATGCTGGGAGGGATTGGGGGCAGGAGGAGAAGGGGACGACCGAGGATGAGATGGCTGGATGGCATCACGGACTCGATGGAGGTGACTCTGAGTGAACTCCGGGAGATAGTGATGAACAGGGAGGCCTGGCGTGCTGCGATTCATGGGGTTGCAAAGAGTTGGACACGACTGAGCAACTGAACTGAACTGAACTGAGGCTTCAAATGGGTACTTTGGGTGTAGAGGGGAGGTTGTTCGTAAAAGAAAGGGAGATTAGAGTCCAGAAGAGCAATTAGATATCTCACTTAGTCATCTAGAAGAATGGTGGCATTAATTAACTTTGAGTTGTAGAAAAAATTAGATGAGTTTCAGGAGAAAGTGTGGACAGAAAGGGAGAAAGTATAAAGTCAAAAGGTAATCAGTAGCATGGACTTCCCTGGTGGCTCAGTGGTAAAGAATCCACCTGCTAATGTAGGAGATGAGGGTTCAATCCCTGGGTCAGGCAGATCCCCTGGAGAAGGAAAGGGCAACCCACTCTAGTATTCTTGCCTGGGAAATCCCAAGAAACAGAGGAGTCTAGAGGCTCCACACAGTCCATGGGGTTCCAAAGAGTCAGATGTGACTAAGCAACTGAACAACAACAAGCGAGGATTATGCATATTTGAAGGGAAAACATCTGTGTGTCCCACATCCAGTCCTCTTTCTTCTGAAAACCACAGCTCCGATTACTAATGCGAAAACTCTCTTTCCCCTGTCCAAGTAGACAAGGTTCAGTTTGGCTTCAGGGCTCAGATTATAACTTAGACCTAACACATCAGGAGTTAAACTCAGATGGAAGTGTGCTTTGGTTGGTCTAGCAATACCCAGTCCCAGGAATTTTCTGTTTCTTACTCTTGGTCTATAAGCTGAGAGCTGGTAGAATAAAGTGGAGCTGCTGGAGGCTATGATGTAACAAATGTCTGACAGATTGTAATATGCAAAGGACTAAATTGAGTACCCGTGACAGTTTTTTAGCTCCTGGATGCAACCCTTTCTGGAGCCATAATGCCTCTAACATTCCTTTTCTTGTTCTTTTTATTTAAAGATAGCTTGAACTGGGCTTTTGTCACTTGCAATAGCTAGAATCCTGAATATTCTATGAGGCTTCTGGACTTCATTTCTGAAGCTGCCTAAGTAAAGCATTATGAAGAATTTAATAAAATGTAGGACACCAATCTATAATTTAAGATTTTGACAAGTCTTGGAGTTTTCACTTTTGAAATATTGCAATATACATGATTTCTTTTGAATATTGCTTAAAGGTTTATAAAATTAAAGGTTTAAAATTAAAGTTTCTCCTAAGAACTGCCTGTACTCTTGGTGTTTGAGGCCTTGCTTAGCTTATTATATATGTCTCAATCATGAATTTTTGGTCAAGTAACTTCATAGTCTTTATGATTCTTAAAACTACACTCATACATAGCACTATAAATTTAATGATGATGAGAATAACTGGAATTATCACTTAACCTTTTATCAATTATATAAGTAAAATGAATACTCATTCTAAAAATGAACTGAAAAATACTAACTAGTAATCTTATTTTGTTGTCTTTATGGATAAAAGTGTGCTGTAGTTATCACAATTATTTAAACGTGATGCAGCCATGTAAAATGTTTGTATTGTGTATGACTAACAGCCAGGAGACTGCTTGAAATGACTTCCTGTAATCTTGGTGTTTGCTTTATATTTTACAATATAGAAAAATGACTAGAGGCTATGGTCGTCATTTGTACTGAAGGAAAGGTATTAATATGTTTTAACATTGGATACTTTTCTCACTTATGACTATTGCTTATTTAATCCAATAGTTTGCTGGAATGAAATAATTTTTAAAGCAATATTTGACAAATAAAAGCAAGCTAGATTTCACTTTAAGTTCAATGAACACATTGTTTATTGCTATAAAAAAGAAGCAAATCAAAGTAAAATTTAAATGATGAAGCATAAATTATTTCTCCAGAATCCCAAATCCTCAAAATGATATAACTAGCATTTCCTTTTCAAAACTACCTTCTTTTATCAAGGAGCAAATGGAAACATAAGCCAATCAGAATTCAAATATAAATAGAAAAAAAGATTGTTCAGTGTTTTTTTTTTCATATTTATACTGATAGTTTCCACTCCAACCATTCAGATAATTATATATATATATAATATTTACATATATTTTATACATATATATAGATAAACTACAAAGAATCTTTCCATTGTTATAATTTTCTCTGAGATGCTGGTCTTATTCCTATTGATGTCAAGGTGATTATTACATGTTAAGAAAACAAGATGTATCTTTGTCTTTTAACTTTGATTATGATGCATTTTCCAGTGCCAAGTGCTTATTTATTTTTATGTATTATTTAACTTCATGACATCTGCATCTTTAATGGATCTTTGAGCCATCTGGATTTGTGTGTGTGTGTGTGTGTGTGTGTGTGTGTGTGTGTGTAAGATGAGATGTTTCAATTCAAGTTTATTTTATTTCAAATTGCTATTCAGTTTTTCTAGTGTTGTTTGTTAAATAATTTATTCCCCCCCCCCCCTTATTTGAGAGGCTATCTCTTTTATCCCATGAAAGCATACACATGGATGTGTGACTATATACTTTGAGAATAAAGGAACATTTTTTAAATGTTCTATTACTATCATCTAGGACAGAGCAGTGTCTGACTTATAGAAGGTGTTTAATAACCATTTTATGTGCTGTTTATATAGGGCACCATATAACTTGATATATTCAATTCCCTTAAGCTTCTTCCTATGACCCAGAATATTTCCAAACATAGATTCCCATGAAAAGTATAAAAGGCAACTAACAAAGCAGGTTAATTTTCTGAACTTTCAAATTATTGTTCTTCAGCTTACCTTGGGTTTTCTCTGTTTGCTCTGCCAAAATAGTTTCATATTTTCCATAACTTTATTAACTTGGAAATTTAAGGGCAATCCTTTGGAGGAGTGTTTTCAATCTTTTGAATCTAATATACCTGGACAATGGCAACCCACTGCTGTATTCTTGCCTGAAGAAATCCATGGACAGAGAAACCTGGGTGGGCTACAGTCCATGGGGTTGCAAAGAGTCGGATGTGACTAAGTGACTTTCACTCACACAGACAGATAACGTTTACATCCATTGTGAGACCTCTGCCTCAGAGGAGACAGGAACTTGGGAAACTCCCAGTGCGGTAGTTGTCACTTAACCCTTTTCATCCTCATTCAAACATCATCTTGAAAGTGACTCTTTTATGCCTACATCTTGAAATCTCTCCATTTTGTTATTAAAAATATGGTGCTACAAATATTGATGCATCATCATTAGACTTCAAGTTGCACAAACCGTATCAGACAATTGTGGTAAACAACCATTGCAAGGGATTAACTACTCCTAATAATTAGCTTAGCATTCCTACAACTCCTAGAAGGGCTGTGGCAGCCAAGGGAAGTAAAGGTCTAGTTGAATTCAGTATTTGTCAACATCTTATTTAATTCCCACAACAAGCCCCACAGGCTAAGATAGGTTAAACTTCCCAAGGTAGTTCATCTTGAAAAGGGTGGCGTGTGAGACCAGGCTCTTCCCCACTGTGCCATTCTATCAGCCTTTTCACACACTGCCAGATATTTCTGGAGATTCTACCCCTTTTCAACTCATCATGCTGTTCTCTCAGGAAGCTAACGAGAAAAGCTCTGAGAAAGAGAAGTTAGGCCCAGGATATATTTCTGCAGCTGATATCATGCATTATTCAAGTGGAATATCAAAGGATAAATAATTTAAGGATTTTGTGACATAAACCATAAATGCAGAACATGTTCAGTCTTCTGGACTGTGATTTTTATTTGTATTTCTTTGAAGAGTGCATAGGATTTAGGCCAATGCAGAAAACTCAGTTTAATACTTGAACATGTCCTGTCCTTCTGGCAGAAAGGGTCCAAGATGCAGGGCCCTTTCCTTGGGCCAAGCATGGTGGTGCAGAATCACTGCACGTGAGAATTGTGAAATTGCAGGTTCAACTCCCTGTGAAAAGGGAACCCACAAAGGATTAAGAGGCAATAATGAAGCAAGAGCGGTAGACCAGGTATGGCCAAATAACTGTTTCTAGTCTCTATGGATATCTGTATTAATTTTCTGAAAATATATAGATACTTTTCAAGGAACTTATAAATTATGCCCACCTTTTAAAAAGACTACTATTGATGCTGAAAGAAATTCAGTATTTAATTTCCATTAGATTCCAGTATCTTTATGCTGTGAACTTGTGCATTTCCAACCACAGGAAAATTTTTTTTTTTTAATCCAAGTCTTAAAATGAATAGAATGCATTTAGGTAACATCCATCCTTCCTTAAATAGGTGTAACGTGTATTTATAAAATTTTTCTATACAATCACCTTTCTATGTTTCAACAAGAAGAGCTTTTTTCAAAACTCTCCTAGAAATGACCCTTTATGAACACATTACTGAAACACCTCTTTTCAAATCTTTTGTGGTAGGTGCATTATCTTTGGAAGCATCTATTCAAAGTTGCTGAGAGTACCTTTTCCATCTACTTCATTCTGTTTCTGTAAAAACATGTCATCACTGAGCAGTGCATTCACATTCATCAGTAATTACTTGTACACTGTCCAATTTGTATCCTGTGCAGGCTTATGGGAGAATAATTGTTCCAGTACATCAAGACGAGGATGTAGGCAAGACTAGCCTAGAAAATTCAAAGATTCTCCCACTCGCAAAATGACCCTGAAATTCTTACTGGCTTTAAAATGCCTAATTATATCACTGCTTTTCTATACAGATCATTTCGACTGAAAATTATTCACTTCTTTAATCCAGCCTCTCATAATTATTCCATTTTCATACCTGCCCTTGCTTCATTCTTCCTGTCACCCCTGGCTTGCCGTCACTGTGATATCCTTGGTAACTTGCAGAAAGCAGTCAGGTCAGCCATTCAGAACCCCCAAAGGAACTTCACTCTCTCTTCTGGTATTTTAGCTTCATTGAATTATGTTCTTATTATGTTGCAGGAATATTATTCAAGCTAAGGAATAAAGTTACAGTAAACTTCCTTTTTTATTTGATGTGAATCATCATTGAGATGTTTAATCACCTGAGAAAGCCATTTACTGTTTTATGTATACCTTCTCCACTAGCATAATCCTTTAATTATTAATTGAATTCATAATTCGGGATTTAAATATGGCTTTGTGTTTGACTACATCAAATGTTATGGAGTATCTGTTTTGTAATCTCAAAGAATTACGTATAAATTTCTGCTGTTTTTAAAAATAATTTTGACAGCATGTTAGATGAATGAGTCAATGTTCCTTATGGATAATCAGTCATTTATTCCTAGTATTGCTGAATACTAGGAATTCTTATTTTATAGAATTTAATTGGCAATCCAACATTGTATTTTCATATTCATATTCAAATACACCTTCCTTTATATTCCAGGCTGTCTACAGGATCAAATGAAGTGCTCTCTTTCCTGATGAACTTTTGGAAAAACACTGGGAAAAAAAAAAAAAAGGTCAGCAAACGAGTTGCCCAAACATCACCTTAACTGCCAGTAAAGGGTGAATTGGCGGTATTAGTGAGGGTGCCATCATGAACCTGCCTGCAGTCTTCATTTCTCCCAATTTCATTTCAAATTGTCATAGTCTGCAGGAAGACAACATTTGAGTTTTCAGAACAGCAACACCAATCCCTCCTGACAAGCCAGCCATGGGGCTTTCCTGGTGGCTCAGCAGTAAAGAATCTGCCTGCCAGTGCACAGGTTTGATCCCTGGGTTGGTAAGATTCCCTGGAGAAGGAAATGGCAACCCACTCCAGCATTCTTGCTTGGAAAACCCCACGTACAGAGGAGCCTGGCAAGCTACAGTCCTTGGGGATCGCAAAAGAGTCAGATACAACTTAGTGACTGAACACCACCACCAACCCACGTAATTTCCTCTTGTTGGACCAAGTGAAGAGGAAGGGAAACAGAAATCTCTGTGCTCAGGAATTTTTACAGGTTAATTTCTCCCAGAAGAGAAACTTGGAAGAGCATTTATTACCTCCAAAAATTGTATCCCTTACTCAACCTCTATTGGAGGATCAAAATACAGGGTTGGTGCCCAGGAGTGGTTAAAAAGCATCATGGGAGGTGGGAGGGGGGTTCAGGATTGGGAACTCATGTACACCCGTGGCAGATTCATGTCAATGTATGGCGAAACCAATACAGTATTGTAAAGAAAAATAAAGTAAAAAAAAAAAAAAAAAGCATCATGTCTCAAAGAAACAAAAGTTTCGCAAAGCATTTCCCTCTGATTAAGGCTTGTTTTGCTAGGATTTTAGGGAATCAGCATTGGGCACTTGCATTATATAAGGTTGGAGTATAAAATATTTCTCATATACGTGGATGTTTTCAATGGATCATCTTTGGAGAAAGTGAGTAAGTTGTCTATAAATGTGACTTTCTGTGAAGTGAGATTGTTTTTGCTCATGCTATGCTGTGCTGTGCTTAGTTGCTCAGTCAGGTCTGACTATTTGTGACCTCATGGACTGTAGCCTGCCAGGCTTCTCTGCCCATGGAGATTCTCCAGGCAAGAATACTGGAGTGGCTTTCCATGCCCTCCTCCAGGGGACCTTCCTAACCCAGGGATTGAACCCAGGTCTCCTAGATTGCAGGTGGATTCTTTACTATCTAAGCCACTAGGAAAGCCCAAGAATACTGGAGTGCAGGCAGATTCTTTACCAGCTGAGCTGCCAGTACCCACACTGGACCATTACTCCTTGTTTATTTTCCAAATTCTGTTGTTCCCAAGATGGCAGCACAAAAATACTATGCAGTTTATGAAAATAGGGACATTCGGACTCGATCACTCACAATTAATAACTTGAACTTAAAGCATATTCTTCTTCAGGAATATTTTCAAACACACAAATCAATCATCAATGGGCTTGAAAATGGAACTTCAAATACTTCAAGCATACATACACACACACATATATATACATATACACACACATATTTTATACTTAGGCAGTTCCAGGAAGAAACGGCTGAATCTCCCACAATAGTCCCTCTTAATCAGGGTTTGAAAGCTAAGTGTCTGAAATTTTCCTACCAGTTAAAAAATAGCCTGTCACTTGGGAAAACACAGAGCAGAAGCTCACCTGACCTTCCTGAAGATTCCTGGAGCTTCAAGGAATCCTGATGATTTTGCTGGAACCTGGAGTGAGAGACCTCAGAGTCTCTCTTCCACTCCACCCTTCTCACGTTGCCTCTGTCTCAACCCCTCTCAATTGCTGTCTCTGAGTCTGACTCATTCTTGCTGTCTCATCAAACACCACATCATCTGTGTCTTGGAGTTCCTTATTCTATCAAGATTAACTTCAAAAATGTTCCCAGTGTTGCTTCTTCCTTTTAATCCTTGAAGAAAAATATAGAGGTTTGCTTGCCTTTACAAACTTGATCTTTAATTTCCAGAAAGAAAAAAATTAGTGATGCCAACAATAAATATAGCCAAATTATGAATCTTTCAGAAAGCTTCCAAAGTCAGTGTCCTTTTCTATATCTGTTGATTTACTTTCTTAGATTGTCTACTTTAGTCGTAAGGTTATATTTAATCAAGTCAGCTTCTTCCTTTGATGCTTCTTCAAATAACATAGGTTCTTCCTGAGCGAAAGTCTTGTTTATAAGATGCAATAAAGATACCACTGAGGTGGAGCAAAGAAGTAGTAACTCAAAGGCCTCCAAATCCATCCAGTCCAAGGTATAATTTACATTTTGGAGGAAAGCTAGGTGAAGAGTAATTCTCTCATAGTTTGCAACTAGCATTGACTGAGAAGAACTGGGCTAAGAGGACTGTCAAATGAATCTATATTTTAAGTGGCATTTGTTTGCCTAGAATGCTAGGATCTATAGTGTATGTGCAAATATTGACAGCATAGATCCTTCTCTTAAACAAAGTTGAGACCAATGTGAACAGACATAACAGAGCTAGATGGCAGTATTTTGCAAACACACAGCAGTGTGATTTAGATTATGTGTATGAAGAGCTTGAAGAGAAGGATATGCTCACATCATAGACATGGCATATTTGTATACAAGAAATCATTTTAAATTGTTTATGGAAAAGGTACTTGCTTTAAATCAACACCACAGCAGAAGTTCAACCACGCTGTTCCAAGATTGCAAGTAGAAAGAAATTGAAGTTCTAGCTTCCCTATTCTCTAGAGGCCCATAGCCATGTTCTTTGCTTATATTTCATCTTCTTTTCCCTAATCCACCTCTCTGTAGTTTGATCGTCACTTCTTTTCTAGAATTTCAGCTTGTGTATAGCACCGTGCTAACTTTAATTTGACTACATGTGCTTTCAGCTAGGGATATACCATTATCAACACAGTATATTTTTCAGTATCCTAATTCTAAATTTCCTGGAGGGAGAATCTGCCTGAGATTTTCAGAGTTTGCTCACAGGTTCATGCCACTCGGCATTAGTCATTCTCCTTGAGATCATTTGACACCTAGATGGTTTGTTCCAGCAGCTTTGAGTGATAGGCCTCCACCAACAGGGATGAGTTGGAAGGTCAATCACCACATGTGCCACAGAGGGTGACATACAGCTGACATCTTTTCTCTACTGAATCTCTCCTTCCCAGGGCGAATTCGGTTGACTGGCTAAGCAGTTCCTGCCCCTCCCTTCCTCACCACTTCATGCTGAGTGTAGTGGGGATACTCATGGATAACGTACATTCCTATGACACTAAATATATTTAAATTTGTTCCCTATCCAATTTATCTTTGGATAGCACTTGGGATTTTCAAATTCCTTAAACTGGGTTACCAAATTTGATTTGTACAAACAACCCGACCAAGAATCGATAACAAATGCATTGAAGTGTAGGTGGAGGGAAAGATAAGGCCAGAGTTGATTTCCCTTCCTAACTTTCCTTTTGGAGTCTAGTGTGATTACAGAATAACAGAATCTAGTTTCTGATGCCTTTTCATAATACAAGAGCCTCCAATAATCCTCTTTATTTCTTCTTTTCCCTTCAATTATGCATGCTTATCTGTCGTTTACAGAAATCAAAATAACTGAATTTAAATCTGATATCTTTTAACTATTGCAAAATTCTGTAGCACTGACAAAGGATTAAAAATATGAGCAAAGACAAATGACTCCTGTTTGAGGGCCATCATCCTAAACTGCAAGAGGTTCCCATCAGTTATGTTACATTTCACACATCAATGTTCCAGGATCTTGGCTGTAGTAAGGAAAGCAAGTGTACAAGGCAATGGTTCCTCCTCTCTCTTAGAGGCTGGGGTATTACAACAACATAGGTTTAGGGACAGTTATCCCAGGGACAGGGGAGCCTGGTGGGCTGCCATCTATGGGGTCGCACAGAGTCGGACATGACTGAAGTGACTTAGCAGCAGCAGCAGCAGCAGCAGCAGCAGCAGCAGTGACCTATGGTCATTTTTAACCTTCAGAACCCTTGGGTTCTTAACAGGTTATGAGAACCTGGGTGCTGGGAAAACTGGACAGTCACATGTAAAAAAGTGAAATTAAATCATTCTTTAGCTCCATACACAAAAATAAGCTCAAGATGGATTAAAGACCTAACTGTGAGACCAGACACTGTCGAACTCCTAGAGAAAAACGCAGGCAAAACACTCTCTGACATAAATTACAGCAATGTTTTTTTGAATCCTTCTGCCAGAATAATGGAAATAAAAACAAAAATAAACAAATGGGACCTACTTAAACTCAAAAGATTTCACGCAATAAAGAAAGCAATAAACAAAAAGAAAACACAGCCCAAAGGTTGGGAAAATATTTGCAAATACTGTGATGAATAAGGGATTAGTCTCCAAAATTTATAAACATCTTATGATGCTTAACAGCATCAAAACAAAGAAAACCCACTCAATAAATAGGTAGGAGATCCGAGTAGACATTTCTCTAAAGAGGACGGACAGATGGCCAATATGCACATGGAAAGCTGTCCAGCATCACTGGTTATTAGATAAACGCAAATCAAAGGTATGATGAGATATCACCTCACACCAGTCAGAATAGCTCTCACCAAAAAATCCACAATAAACAAATGCTGGAAAGGGTGTGGAGAGAAGGGAACCCTCCTACACTGTGGAGAATGTAAACTGATATAGCCACCATGGAGAACAGTATGGAGGCTCCTTAAGAAACTAAAGATAGAGCCACCGTATTACCATACAATCCCACTCCTGGACAAATATCCAGAGAAAAACATGATCTGAAAGGATATATGCACCAGTGTTCATTGCAGCACTCTTTATAACAGCCAAGACATGGAAGCAATCTAAATATTCATTAACAGAGGAATGGATAAAGAAGCTGTGGTACATATATACATTGGAATATTACTCAGCCATTAAAAAGAATGATATGATGCCATTTGCAGCAACATAGATGGTCCTAGAGAGTGTCATACTGAGTGAAATAAGTCAGACAGAGGAGAAATATTGTGACATCCCTTTTATATGTGGAATCTAAAAATAAATTATATGTATGCACTTACTTATAAAACAGAAAGACTCACAGACTTAGAAAATGAACTTATGGTTGCTGAGGGGAATGCATAGTTAGGGAGTTTGAGAAGATCCTGTACACACGGCTCCATTTAAAATGGTTAACAAACAAGGACCTACTGTATAGCACAAGGAACTCTGCTCAATGTTATGTGGCAGCCAGGATGGGAGGGGAATTTAGGGGAGAATTAAGGCAATGGCACCCCACTCCAGTACTCTTGCCTGGAAAATCCCATGGACAGAGGAGCTTGGAAGGCTGCAGTCCATGGGGTTGTGAAGAGTCGGACACGACTGAGCGACTTCACTTTCGCTTCTTACTTTTGTGCATTGGAGAAGGAAATGGCAACCCACTCCAGTGTTCTTTCCTGGAGAATCCCAGGGACAGGGTAGCCTGGTGGGCTGGCGTCTGTGGGGTCACACAAAGTCGGACATGACTGAAGCGACTTAGCAGCAGCAGCAGCATATACATGTATATGTGTGGCTGAGTCCCTTCTCTGTTCACCTGAAACTATCACAACATTGTTAACCCCCTATACTCCCAATAAAAATAAAAATTTAAACTTTGAAAAAAAATTTTAAAAAAGGAACCTGGTGCTGGTGGTTTAGCCTTTGTAGGCAATACTTTGGCCACCTCATGCGAAGAGTTGACTCATTGGAAAAGACCCTGATGCTGGGAGGGAATGGGGGCAGGAGGAGAAGGGGACGACAGAGGATGAGATGGCTGGATGGCATCACCGACTCGATGGACATGAGTCTGAGTGAACTCCGGGAGTTGGTGATGGACAGGGAAGCCTGGTGTGCTGCGATTCATGGGGTCACAAAGAGTCAGACATGACTGAGCAACTGAACTGAACTGAACTGAACTGAACTGAAGGCAATGTGAAACTCTCATTTTGAAAGGAAACAAACAAAAATGCTCACTGAATTTGATCTGGCAGATTAACAAAGATGTACCCTATATCTTCCATTGGGAGAAGGAAATCATGAAGTGGTTAGAATTTCTTTAAAAAGAAATAAAATGAATCATTATCTTGGGAAGACTGATGATGCAGAAGGTAAAAAGAATCAGCTAGATCTCACCCCCAGGGAAACAATAACACTGCATAGTTAATTTAGCTCTGGCATCCATAAAAATCACCTATTAAGACTATTTTATTATTTCTCTATACATGCACATATGAAAACACACTCAGTCACCAGAGAATACGTATTTTGGAACACACTTCCAGCTTCGTTATTCTCAGAGCCTATAAAAATGCCTTGCTGTAAAAATAATTTTAACTTTTTTTAGTGCAATCTATAAATGTGGCCTTTGGGCCAGTGTTTATGGCAGATGGAATGGCTCTATTTGGACTAGCTAAGAGGACATCAACATTCTGTAGGTATTGACATAGCAGCAATAAGCTTCCATCTGGCCTTATGCCTGCACAGGAAAGATGAATTTGGGTAAAATTTGAAAACATAGCTTACTGTGTAGTTGCACAGGGAATTCCTCATTGATAGAACAGTTTATTCATTACAAATCCTTGCTACATTTTCATACATATATAATGTGTATATATACAGTCCATGGTTTGCAAAGAGTCAGACAAGACTGAGCACGCACACGAACATGTACATGCCCACGTATGTAGTACTTTAGAGTTGGTTCTTACACGTATTTTTCCTCTCTTTTCATATACTCTGAAAGCTGTATCTATTACCTTCTTTTTGAAGTCTTATTCCTTTAGGTAAATTTAATATTTATCTTAAATAATCTTCAATTTTCAAATAAATTATTGAGAAGGCACTTTAATATGTCATCTTTTATTCTCAGTATCATATCAGTTTCCTTCATAGTTATAACACATTGCTATACAGATCAATGTGTTTTCATTTGGTTATTTTTCTTTCCATTTACTGCATTTATTTATTGTATTTATTGAGCATTTTTCTGACTCACTTTAACCTAATCCCCCTCACACACAGTTACCAATCTTGCCATAATTTAGTATCATTTATCTATCTAATAAATATAATTCTTTAAGGATGTGATTAGATAAGGCTACTTTCAATGCATTTTTACAGCCAGCTATTATCAGAACTAAATATTGCACACAATGAAATAACTGTCCATTTTGCAATATTGACTTAAATTAATTTCTTAGTCTATAGTTCATTAGACAGTTCAGAGATTTGAGGTAAATTTTAAGCCCTCATTTAATTGCCTCAGTTTCTTTTTGTGTGAGAACCAATCTGTCCACAGAGGCAGTGAACTGATAGATACAAGAAAACGCAAGATTAAATTGTTCCAAGATCATGTGCTCACTCATAACCAGCTTTGTAATAAAGAATACCATAGCTTGCACTGGAGATATATATATACACACACACACACACACACAGTATCTGCTAGACTTTGCTCACCCATGGCCCTGTCCTCACAAACTGAAATCCTTTGTAGTATGTAATACATTCAGGCATATTGACTGGTGTTAGAACGAGTCTGCATCTCTGGAAGAGGGACTTGGGGACCCCGAGAGCAGGCTTTCATTTCAGCCTCAGAGGAAGCCTAAGAAGAACAGTGACCATCTTCCCAGTTCAGTTCATCCTGCTGCTGCTTCTCCTGAGAGGGATGGGAGTTAATTTCCCCTTTTCGCTTCTTAACGTTAGATAGCAACTGACTTAAAACAAAGATTCTCTTTTTTGATCCCTTATTCTTTCCTGCCTGCAGTGCAAAAAGAGATTGTGTTGATCAAAATAAACAGCACGGGACTGTAAACATTCCTTGTATTCCAAACATTTTCTAAGGCTGAATTTAAGCAGAGAAGATATACTGTGGTGAGGCTGTGTGCTGAGAACCACCCTGCAACCTGTGTTTGGGAGACATTAGTGAGCTGCATGCAGGCTTGAAAATATGCTAAATATTCAGAAAACATTATGGTATATCTGAAATAAAAGGAAACCTCCATCCAAACAGTCCTTTAAGTTAATTTTGACTTAAATTATGTCGTTTTATTATTGTTGTTGTTTAGTCGCTAAATTGTGTCCGACTTTTTGTGACCCCCATGGACTGCAGTCCACCAGGCTCTGCTGTCCATGTGATTTCCCAGGCAAGAATACTGGAGTAGGTAGTCATTTCCTTCTCCAAAATTATGTCAAAAGGTTGAACTTTATTTTTGTCCTGCAGACCGTGCCTCGTTGTTACCTTTTGAATATGATCAGCTTATGTTGAAGGTATAATACATTTTGATTATTTTTATTTGCAATCACAACTATGATCATTTCAAAAACTCACTAAAATGAGAAAGGAATGTAAAGGAATAGTAAAGGGAAATGGCATTTCAGGGAGAGGTTAAAAAAAAGAGGTAATCAGTTTGATGACCACATTTTCATTTCAGGTCAGTTACTAGGCTACTGGGCTTTGTGGTAATTTGTTCATTCTTGTTTCATTAAATTGTAATTACTTCTGATATCTCTAGCTTTATCCCTTTGGCTGGCTCCTCTATTAATTAAGCCTGAAGATCCTTTAGGAGATGAATAATTCTCCACTGGACAGTGTTAAGCTGAAGTCAAGAGGTGATAAAAGAAAATTAAGAGTAAAGTCAGAAGTTATTTCTTAACATAGTTAAGGAATAACTTCTGATGTAAAAATTAGAAAGAACAATGTATTTTTTCTTAATTATTCATTTTCTCATTATTTTCATTCTTCCTATTCTCTTTTGTCTGTGAAAAAACTATAGTCTAGCTTTGGACAAGAATTTTGTGTGTGTATTGTTATATGGAGCTTCTTCTAAGAGTCAGATGAATTTCTCTTGTGCATTAACTTGGAATTTATCTGATATCTAATTAGAAATACCTTTCTGGAGATGGAATTTCAACATTCGAATAACCAGTATGGTATATGGAAGATCTAAAGCTGATTCCAAGGTTTAAGGATTAAATAATGCTGTTCAACATGAGCGAATACTGATCACCTTGGAATCATGCAGTGGTGACGGCACTTCTCATGATTGTCCATTTCGTTTATTTTATGGTATTTATTTTAGGGCTTAGAGGATTGGAACTAATCTTATAAGCATCATTTTACCCATTCTCATGATTTTGAGTTATTTTGATTTACAAGATTTAAGAGCTTGAAAGGCCCTTGGTAGTTATCTCATTCAATTCATATTTTAAAAGAGAAGAAACGACAGCATGGTGCTTAAATGGCTTGTTGCAATTATCAGGAATCTATACAGTTATGATTAAACAATAATAGCAACAACAGCAAAATGATGTCTAAGATCTTTTTTTTTTTTTCCTCTTAGATAAATTATCTTTCCACCCTGCCTCTTGGAAAGAGGATATGACAAATATCATAATATGTTTTAAGAATTTTGGAACGAATTATAAATGCAGAGGAATTCCCTTCAAAGAGACATTCCTGACTCACAATGTAATCTGAAGATTCCTGAGTATGCGCAAATGTTCAGGGCACAGAGATGAACTGCAGTTGGATAATTATGCGAATAATAAGCAGACATGCTGCTCCTAAAGATTTCTTTACCTGTTACATTTGATCAGATCATCTTTTCTCGACTGTCTGGTATGTCCTCCTACTGTATAGATTAAAACTGTAAGACTTTTTCAAGCTTAAAAAGCGTAATTATTTTTCAGTCTTAAATTCTTTATTTCTTCCATCAACTTGAGTACCATAGGCATTAAGTCCCAAATCCATTCTCACTTCCAAAATCTTCTCAATTTTGTCTTTCTACTTCCTCATTCTCAGCTGAAGATATTTTAAGATATTCTCTTATATCAGTTCTCCACACTACAGCTGTATTTTCCTTATTTTAGTCTCTCCAGTGTTTAATTTCTTTATTGCAGCTAGCTGTTACTTTTGCATCCAAAACTTTTTCAAGTTGCCCAGGTACTCTACTTATCCTTCAGTACTCAGCTAACATAGGCTTTCCTCTGGAAGAATTTTGCTTAGTCTGAAGACCAGGTGAACACTTCACATACACAGTTTCCATAACTTCTGCTATGTTGATTTTTGCCGCATCATTAAGATAATGATGGTGACAGAGCACAGGAGCAGGTGAATTAAACATCTGTTGGGAGGGCTCTATAAAGCCTTGTGATCAGCTGGGCATATCTAACTAGTGAGTAAAAAATCAGTCAAGGATAATTCTGGGTTTGGGAATTTGGGGATTGGGTGGGTTTGGGTGTCAGTTTCAAAGAGATAATATAGAAAAGTAAATTAGATGCAAAGAAAATGAGTTCCAATGTTCTGATGTGGAATTCAAGAAAGATACTAGAATGTATGAGACTGACCTCAGAAAATGAACTTATAAAGGAGTTATATACTGGGGAATCACCAGCATAGAAATACTAATAGAAGTCAAGATTAAAAATAAGTTCCTGGGATTAGAAGGATGTTCAGGTTTCAGATTGGAACCTTGGAGAAAAACCGCCACTTAAAAATAGAGGCTGGACCAAATCACTCTCTTCTCTAATCTTCTTCACTTTGCTCTTGCTTGAGATGCTGAGCTAACCTGTTTGGACCACATGTGATGGTGCCCTTGCCCTCTAGTGTTAGGTATTACTCATCCAATTGAGGAGGAGGCACTTGTAAAAAAAATCACTAGAGAATGACGACCCTGTATGCAAGACAGGGAAAGAGACACAGATGTGTATAACGGACCTTTGGACTCAGAGGGAGAGGGAGAGGGTGGGATGATTTGGGAGAATGACATTCTAACATGTATACTATCATGTAAGAATTGAATCGCCAGTCTATGTCTGACGCAGGATGCAGCATGCTTGGGGCTGGTGTATGGGGATGACCCAGAGAGATGTTATGGGGAGGGAGGTGGGAGGGGGGTTCATGTTTGGGAACGCATGTAAGAATTAAAGATATTAAAATTTAAAAAATAAAAAGCTAAAAAAAAATAAAGAATGTCGTGTAAATAGAATTGGATGGCAAAAAAAAAAAAATCACTAGAAAGAGGAGTAGTTCAGAGCTTTTATTTTCTCACATCCATCTTTGTGGGTTCTCAAAAGATTGACATGTCCCATAACCAAAGGTCACATTTTCTATAGAGCTCAACAAAGCCTCTCTGTCCCCATTCCTGGTAACCTCTTCTGTTCGCACTATATGCCTAGCAGTGATGACACTCACAAATATTAAACCTAGGGACCTACACTGCCCTACTCATCTCCTTTGCTCCACTTTTGTAAATAGTCCCTGTATTAAATCTTCTCAATTTATCCAATTTATGTGTGCCATCTGTTTCCTGTCATGACCCTGGTTGACACATAAGCAGAGATGCAGAAAGAAGAAATGTGTCACAAAAGGCAAGTGTGAAAGAGTTTCCAAGTGACAAGAACAGTCAACAGTGGTAGATATGGCAGAAAGGTCAGATTGGATCTGACAATGAGGAGGCTCTCAATGACCTCAGGAAGTATGTTTCTAGTTGCTTGTTACAGTAGGATTATGAATTAATTAGTCATGCTATGAATTAAGAGTATAAAAGCTTTGAAGCAGGACACACAAAACGTACAAAATTTGGGGAACCTTGACTGTGAAGATATGGAGAGAAAGAGATATAAGAGGTCAAGAATGATATATTAAAAGGAACTAGAACATTTTTATGTATAGAAGGAAATAAGCCAATTGAGAAAAGAGTTTAAATACAATAGATGGGCAGCGAAATTAAGGAGCCTACTGCAGTTGGCCACATGAAGTAAAGGTAGATACTTGGATGAAGCTGATAGCAGAGAAAATGAAGTGAAAAGAAACAAGTCATGTTTGAGAATAGAATTATACAAGATAACAGTACTATGGCAATTTATACATGGCATTTCAAAATCATTGTAGAAACAACTCCTTTATATATCGTTAATTTAGAAGAAAATAACTTATTTTATCTTGGACCACCTCTTGCTTTAATTTCAGAACTTTCAAAAAGTTAGAATTATGTTTAATTTTATTTATTTTTATGTGCTTAATTTGTCTATATTTTCAGTTGTTAGAAGTCTTTTATATTTGAGTTTGCACACTTAATTTTTTGAACATTTCTGAAGATCTGTTTTAGTCTTTCATGAAGAAAGTACATATTCATGTGCTATCAATAAATCTAATAAATCAGACTCTATGCATATATACTGTATTTTTAATAGCTTTTCTGTTAAGCCCCTATTTAGCTACACTAAGTAAATTATTGTGTATTCTTTACTTTTATTCCTTTTAGTAACAAGCCTTCAACAATTTTCATTTTACTAATCTAAGAAAACAGTATTGGTAGCAAGAGTGGATGCAAAGATTTAGCTGAAAATCAAGAGCCTCCCGTTAAAAGCAAAATCTCTGTTTAAACAGACTACCAAGATGACAAAAATATTAATAAGCTCATACTGTTGTTTTTCTCCTCTCAGATTAACCCCAGGGAACCTAGTTGTGAAGAAATCACTGATTCCATGAAACACTACAAAAATAACAAAACATCTTGAGAAATCCTGGGAAAACTGAAAGCTTCTTTAACTTAGCGATGATTCTTTCAAGAAAAATTTACGTTAGGGGATTTTTCACAGAATGTCAATGCTGTTTCTCATAGTTTAATGAGTCGGAAAAAAAACTTCAAAACTTTGTATAAAGTCATTGACCAACATTTAATAAAGATGATAAGGACTTAAAAGTTCTAGAGATTATTTTTCTCTTAAACATGACTTAGTTGAAATACATATCTGTTTAGGATGGCAAAGGCACAAGGTAGTGACTGCAAAAATGATTTAGCATTTGACAATGCTCAGTAAATATTTTTCCTAAATCATATTTCAAAGTCTTGAATATGGACTGCTAAATTTTAAAAATATAATTGCAATAATATTAGTATTATATTAGGTAAGGTATAAGGTAAGACTATCTTGCCACAACACATGAAAACAGAGTTGTGCCATCTGGAGAAAAAGTACTCTTTAGATTTCTGAGTTCTTCCTGCTCTTTCTTCTGTGTGTATATTTTGCAAACTTAATTATTTAGTTGACTGGGAAGAGAGTAAACACAAAATAATTGATAATGGGTACACTGATGTTGGCTTAATGGAAATCCAGTTTTTAGGTATCTTAACTAAACTATTATCCAAAATTGCTCACATTATCTGCGAACAAATAATGCCACCAGTGGTCCTAGGGAGCCCCTTGTGAACCTTAAATGGTGGATACTTCTTGTCTGGCTCACACCCCCAGAGACCACCAGATGCCAGAGTATAGGTTTTCCATTATTTAAATAGCTAAGAATTCAGAAAACATGTACAGGGATGAAGGAGAATTAAATGTTAGATTATCATGAAATCTATAGCATATATAAAACACGAGTCTATATTCTCATTTAGTACAAATCCAGTGAATTAATTTTGTCGTTGTTCATGTCTGACTCATGTTGTTCAACTCATGTCTGACTGTTTGGGACCCCATGGACTGCAGCACACCGGGCTTCCCTGTCCTTCACCACCTTCCCCGGAGTTTGCCCAAGTTCATGTCCACTGAACTGGTGATGTCATCCAACCATCTCATCCTCTGCCATCCCCTTTTCCTCCAGCCCTCAATCTTTCCCAGCATCAGGGTCTTTTCCAATGAGTCAGTTCTTCACATCAGGTGGCCAAAGTATTGGAATTTGAGCTTTAGCATCAGTCCTTCCAATGAACACCCAGGACTGATTTCCTTTAGGATGGACTGGTTGGATCTCCTTGCAGTCCAAGGGACTCTCAAGAGTCTTCTCCAACACCACAGTTCAAAAGCATCAATTCTTCAGTGCTCAGCTTTCTTCATGGTCCAGCTGTCACATCTGTACATGACTACTGGAAAAACCATAGCCTTGACTAGACGGACATTTGTTGACAAAGTAATGTCTCTGCTTTTTAATATGCTGCCTAGGTTGGTCATAACTTTCCTGCCAAGAAGCAACTGTCTTTTAATCTCATGGCTGCAATCACCATCTGCAGTGATTTTGGAGCCCAAGAAGAGGAAATCTGTCACTGTTTCCACTTTTTCTCCTTCTATTTGCCATGAAGTGATGGGACTGGATGCCATGATCTTAGCATTTTTAATATTGAGTTTTAAGCCAGCTTTTCCACTCTTCTCCTTCACCATCATCAAGAGGCTTTTTTAGTTTCCTCTTTGCTTTCTGCCATTAAGGTGTTATCATCTGCCTATCTGAGGTTGTTGATATTTCTCTTGGCTCTTGATTCTAGCTTGTAACTCATCCAACCCAGCATTTTGCATGATGTGCTCTGCATAGAAATTAAATAAGCAGGGTGATAATAAACAGTCTTATAGTACTCCTTTCTCAAGTTTGAACCAGTCTGTTGTTCCGTATAAGGTTCTAACTGTTGCTTCTTGACCCGCATACAGATTTCTCAGGAGACAGGTAAGATGGTCTGGTATTCCCATCTCTTTAAAAGTTTCCACAGTTTATTATGATCCACATAGTAAAAGGCTTTAGTGTAGCTTCCCTGGTAGCTCAGATGATCTATATCTGCCTGCAATGCATGAGACACAAGAGATGCAGGTTTGATTCCCTGGAGGAAGAAATGGCAACCCACTCCAGTATTCTTGCCTAAGGGGGATCAAGGACAAATTTCTCATGTACAAATAAATGACACACAAAAATTAAGTTACAAATAAGATAACAGTCGAAAGGATACATTTTGAAGTATTAATGGCCTCACTCCTACCCCTAAGATGTCTGCATCCCGTTAAAAAAATTCAAGAATAGGTTTTAAGTTGCCACTTTTACTCTATTTAAAAAAGAAAATTGTAAGCTGTGCTAGTCAAACTAAAGGCAACTAAGCAGAGAGTGTTATTATGATTATTAGAAATAATAATAACACTTAGAATTACTGAAACTGTTATTGCCTAATAAGCTGAGTTAGTTCAAGCACTGAGTTTCCTCATAATCCTAAACGCAAATTGTGATATTACATTCAAATTACCATTTTGTTCTATTTGTAATATGAGTGGGGACTGCAAAGTTTATTTAAGTTGCTTCATTACCCAGAATATTTCACATAATTGCTATTAAATATAGCGATTTCTTCTCTCTAATATGGCTGAAAGCAAAGAATTTTAATTCTTTTCTCAATTGTTAATCAATTTCAGTGTTCACTTCATAATAGGGAATGCTTGATAAAGCACTGCTCCTGTTCCTTGATCTCTCCCCCTTTCCCATCACTGATGAATGGAAATCAAACTACAGACCACTTACTGATTAGCTGAAAATTTCTAATCATGTCATTTTGGAGTGAGAGCAATTTCTGCAATAGGATAATAATTTCTTCATAGTAGAATGAATATTGAACAATGATTAGTAGGGTATTAAAAACAAAAATTAGACTTGAAAGCAAAACAAAACCAGGGGTGGGGGTGGTTTAAAATTTCATGAGCTGCATAAAAACTTGACATTACTTCTGTGCTTTCTTTTTGGGAATGATGTTCAGTAAAACCCTCTAGAAATGTATATAAGGAATAAGAAGGTATTTAAGCTTTTATGATCTAGGAGAAGGAAAACAGGGCAGGCAGATAGAACCGGAAATTAGAATCAATTTGCTTTTCCTTTGCCTGTATTTATTTATTTAGTTTCGCCTCCCAATAAGGGCAGGGGCAATCTTTAGATTATCCCTGACATGCTCTCCCGTGTGCTCCTAACTGTTTAGCACACAGTGGGAATTAAGCAATTGTGCATGCTCAGTCACTTCAGTCTTGGCCAAACCTTTGTTCTGTGGACTATAGCCCACCAGGTTCCACCGTCCATGGCGATTCTTCGGTTAAGCATACTGGAGTGGGTAGCCAAGCCCTCCTCCAGGAGACCCTCCCAACCCAGGGTCCGAACCTAATTCTCTGGTGTCTCCTGCACTTTTACTGCAGGTGGTTTCTTTACCCACTGAGCCACCTGGGAACTCTAAACTATTCAGTGTTGCTTTGATCATCAGATCTGGAAAGTTTCCACATATGTTAGAGATTTATTTTTATCCAAAAGGGTTAAAATAAATATACCTCTTCACTTATCGAAAAGGTTTGTTCTGAATAATTTAAATAGATGTCTCTATTTGACTGGATTTCTTGGTATTTAAACACAAAATACAGTATTTTCACTGTTGCGGGAATATAGTATGGAAAAGGTGACTCTGAGAGCCACTGAGCAATCTAGCAATTTCTCAGGCAGCAGTGAAATATATTGTTCTAAGGAATATTTTAAGTACCATTAAAATTCAGCTAAAGAACGGTATTTTTTTTTCTATTTTTTTTTTCATTTGTTCTTTAACTCTGGAGGAAACTGAGGTAGTCATATTGATATTTTTTTCCAAAGTAGGTATCAAGCTACAACATGTAAGCATATAGTACCAAGAATGCTGCCTGGTAAAAGGAAAACCCTTTTCCTTTTGAACTGATAATTCTTTTAGGTTTTTGAGATGTGGTGTCTATACATTACCATATTTTTTATTCTCTAAACCAAGATATTCTGAAAACAAAAGAGAGCTTTTCTTAATGCTCTCGGGACAAGTTTAAATCAAGTTCTTTCCACAGTTAGAACTGTAACCCACCCTATGTTTTATTTGGCTGAGGACCATCCATGTATTTTAATAGTTATCTCATGACAGTAAACATCTAGGAACAATGTAGAAACATTTTGTGTGAAAGAGCTATCTCAGTGGATTCCTTTTCTCCACGTTTACAATTGTAACTTAGGGCATCTGTAAACCAAAAGGGAAAATTGGTTATTCAACTTAAGGGCCTATGGATGGTAATAGCTGGCTCAGCAGTACAATACAGGGGATGTGGGTTCAATCCCTGGGTCGGAAAGATTCCCTGGAGAAGGAAATAACCGACTCCAGTAGTCCTACCTGGGAGATCTCAAGGACAGAGGAGCCTGGTAGGCTACAGTCCATGGGGTTGCAAAAGATTTGGACACGACTTAGTGACTAACAAACAGCAACAGCAGTCTATTTTGGTTTAGTCTGAGAAACACCTAAAGCTGCATTGCTCTGAAATTAGAATGAGCTTCTCTCAGTTTTAAAAAAATAAACAAAAAATTCCAAGTTTATGGTTAAAATGCATCCTCCTTATAACACTGAGGGCCTTCACCTTTGAAATTGTTGAAGACTCCCCCAACAGAGCAGATTGCACCTAACTTCTTGCAGAGCAAAAAGCAATCATTTGTCACAAGTCTTTTTCCTGTTTTTCCCCTCATATTTTGTAGTCCACTGTTTTGTTTTAATCCCCCTTTGTTTTATTTGGCTGCTGAAGCTAGAGTGCCTTGCCTTTGGCAATAAAAGCTTATGAGCAAACAGTCTCTGTGCTTTGGAAAGAAAACCTTCCCCAGCCTGCACCTCCAACTGTGTCCTTCTCCAAAGTCCTGAGCCTTTCCCTAAATTGGAACCCCAGGAACTTGGCCAAGATTGCACACTGCCAGGCAGGCACCGTTGGGCCGGTCCCTATCGATTGGCGTTGGGTTCCCCTGTTTTCTGTCAGTTAGTGATCCTGTCACGAGCTTTGATTCCTCATTACCTCAATTGCAAATTCCATGAGCAAATCGCCCCTGCTGCCAGCGCGCCCAGGATTTGAAACTGACAATACTGGATCAATGTCTCAGGGGCGCAGCCCTGAATTTCAATAATACAATTAAATTCCTTGAATACGAGATTCATCCAGATTGTCGATTCTGCATTTTCTGCACGTTCAGTCTGTGAAGCTACCTCCACACACACAGAACCTGAGCACAGTGTTCCTGTCAGTTCATAACGAAGGGAAAAGACTTGATCGTGAACCTGAGGGAAAGATAATCAAATGTTGAACCCGCTGAGCCTGTTAGATGAAACTGTTAACAAGGCTTGTTCAAATCACCAGGGGGATGCTGTGCCAGGATGAAGATGGGGTTCAGTTCTGAAATATGTAAGCAGGGTTAGACGGATAAGGAGGTCTCAGCGCTTGTGGCTGAAGCTGTGTAGCAATCCTTTGGAAGGATTTTGCCTGTTCCCTCAGGAGTCACTTTTGCACACAGATTCACTTGAATCTGTTAAGCTTGATTCTGAGAAACAAAGCTGACAGGGAAAGAGTCATGAAAGAGGACCACTGGTTTCAATTCCTTTCACTAATCCAAGTTTTTCCAAGACAAACATAACGAAGTAGCAAAGCCAGAGCAATTAATCCTTTTGTGTGTGTGTGTGTTTCTGTGTGTGTGTGTAATTTTACAAGGTAGGCTAAGAGAGAAAGAGGAGCAAAAAGCCAGTCTCCATAAACAGAGGCCTTGTCTCGTGGCTGCAATAGTAAGGCTCAAGTGACAACATGTTCCTTTCAGTGGACTTGACTTTCAATTTATTCATGACCTTAAGACAATGAGAACTTTATAAACCTGCATTCTTCCTTTACTACACAAAGCTCAGTATTCTTGCTTTTATTTCACTAGCTATCCCCCCTGGAGCGCCTTCTCTCCCTACCTGTGACCTCACTGAAGGATATTAATGAATACAGGCAACTTCCTGCATCTGGTGTGAAGAGACCAAGCCGCTGGGACTGATAAAGCATTTCCAGTCCTGGAGTCATTATCAGTTTTTATTCAAGATAGTGCACCACTGAAACCAGAGTGCATGTTGAAGCTCCGCTATTTCTGAATTCCCTATTCCAGGAAACCTTCGCTATTCAAATCTGACACCCAAGGTCACTTGAAATATACATTTAGCAGTAAATTGTAAAATTACCTATCATGGAAGCACACTCAAATTTTGTAGGTTTGAAGGCTGTGTCTGATCAATTCCTATTGAGAACAATGATCAGTTTTAGTATTATTATGTATGTTCATTATTAATATTTAAAATAAATTCTCCAGTTAGATAAATGATGTAGAAACACACTTTAGAATTATGCTACAATCACTTAAATAGGCTCTGATTTATTTTCAATGCATATATGGAATACTTAAGGGGGAAAAAAACTGTGTTCTAAATAATATGTTTTATTTTTTTAAATCCGTATTCAGTCATTGCGCTTGTGTGTGTATACGTGTGTGTGTATGTCTGTCTGTGTTGAAAAATGCATGGAACTTAGGATGAGAAAACTTGCCTCATTTCAGCAATGGCACTTTTATCCTACATGATACTGAGAAATGCACTTTAACCTCTATTGCCTCAGTATCTATGTTTATAGAACGGAACAGTAATATCTGTCCTCTTCCACTCAGGTTCTTTGAATTAAATAAGATATTAATAATTATTATAAAGCACTTTGTAAACTTTAAAACACTACACAAAAGATAGTTTTAATATTAACTGCATTTTATTTTCACAGCATCAAGAGGCAGAATCTGTGTCTCTTTGAGACACTGGTTTTTCCATTATATTTTCTTGACTGAGGAACTTTATTGTTTGTGCCCTCTTTGTACCTGATGACTTTATTGAATCTGAATTGAAATATATTGAAATATATTTCCCCTGGGGGGAAATATATTTCTCTGTGACTTGTCAGTGCATTTGAATTCTGGCCAAACCAGATTTTCTACCACTTTCTTGAAGATTTCTCTGTTTTCAATCCAGATTTTAGTTCAGAATTTTTAATCTAATATAACCAGCTAAGGACATTCCCAAAGGTGTTGCACAACGTTTTGACTTTAAGATACTAAAACTGACATTATTATCTCTCTCACCCTCAGCGCCTCTTTGCTATGTTCTACCTCCTGTGATACCAGTATCTCTTTACTGTTTAAATCAGAAGGAATCTAGGCATAGTCCTTGATTGGTCTGCATCTTCATAATCTCTATAGCTCCTTAATGATCATGTCTGATCTACTTCCTAAACAACTTCTGTAATTAGCCTATTTATTCATATCCTGAACAATGTTTTATGCCAAACCATTAAATACCTTTGCTGGAACACTGCATGCATACTAAATCACTTTAGTCATGTCTGACTCTTTGTGATCCATGGACTGTAGACCAGCAGGCTCCTCTAGGGATTTGCCAAGCAAGAATACTGGAGTGGGTTGCCATGCCCTCCTCCAGGATAACTTCCCAACCCAGGGATCCAACGTGCGTCTCTTGCGTCTCCTGCATTGGCAGGTGGGTTATTTACCACTAGTGTCACCTGAGAGGCCTATTTGGATTCTGATTCTGCATAAACTTCCACTCCAACTAGGATAATCTTCCTAAACAGAGATCTTATTTGTGTGCATTGTCAAGTTTAAATTCTTCGGTGATTTTGCTATATCCTATCATTAAGTCTACGAAAAGTATATATTGGAATGTCACTTCATACTTCTGTTGTTTTGTTTCTCCTTTATGTATTAAATATTCTAGTATTTATTTTAATTTGAATTTCAGGAACTTCCTCCACTGTCCTTTTAAATGAACCCATGAATGAAAAGATGCATATCTGAATGCATAAGTGAATATTTGTAATGAAAGCTATTTGAATTTAGACAAGTAGAAATGTACACAATTATTTAGGTTTGGAGAACAGGGCTTAGCAATATAAAGTATGGTTGTGTGTGTGTTAGTCGCTCAGTCGTGTCTGACTCTTTGCAAGCACATGGACTGTAGCCCACCAGGCTCCTTTGTCCATGGGAAGAGTAATGGAGTGAGCATAAAATATGGTAACTCTCTACTATCCTTCTGTTACCTTTATTCAGTTATGTCATGATTTCTCTACCTTAGCACTATTGACATTTAAGCCCAGATCATTCTTTGTTTTTGTGAGCTGTTCTGAACACTGTAGGATGTTTTTTTAGCAGCATCTCTGGCTTCTACACTCTAGCACACCTCAACTTCCAAGTAATGCTAATTTAAAATGACTCCAGATACTGCCAAACCCTCTGTGAGGAGTACTGTCACCCCCAGCTGAGAACCACAAACATTTAGCTCCCCCAATTTTTTTCAAGAGGGGCTAATGGGAGTACTTGCTATTTTTGATATCCTTGATTACCTGATCAGGAGTGATTATCTTTCACTGGTGCCGAGCTATGAATCTAGTCATTAGGAGATTAAAATGACTCCCCAAAAGCATAGTGGATACTGCACTATGCAAACAGCCATTTTCTGTCCTTTGGATCACTATGAAGTTTGAATTTCAGAAGCTATCTAATATTAAAGACTTGAAACATGTCTAATTTAGATTCAGAACTCGTTTTTGGTATTTTAACCAAAGGTCCTGAGAATAGCACCTTCATATATGATAAAGAAGGTAAGTACTTTATTTCGGGGCTTCCCAAGTGGCTAAGGGGTAAAGACACTGCCTGCCAAGCAGGAAAGGAGACAAGTGACTGAACAACAACCACCTTATATTTTACAAATCATACAGAGACAGAACAATTAGTTTGTTTAATTAAAATGAACAAACATCTCCAGAGAGTGTGCTATCAGTTAAACATTGTCCACCCTCTACAAGCTGTAAAGGTCATAACGGACATCCTGAGTACATGTAATTTTTGTTCAGTCTCTAAGTCATGCCTTACTCTTTGTGAGTCCATGAACTGCAGGCTACCAGATTCCTCTGCCCATGAAATTTTCCAGGCAAGAATACTGGAGTGGGTTGCCATTTACCACTGTAGGGATCGAACCTATATCTCCTGCATTGCAGGTGGATTCTTTAGCTCTGAGACACCAAGGAAGACCAAACACTTATTAAAAACAAACAAAAAGCACTCTGTTGAAGCAACTGATGTTTTAAAAGATTGAGCCAATTAGAAGTCTAATCGTTTTGAAGTCTCTACAATTATAAAATATTTCTGAATCTTTGAGAGGGAGACACACACAGTGCCAAAAATATGATCAGTGTTGCTCCTTTAACTGACCGACCCGGAGCTTGCATTCTAGGATCTGTTTCTTATCATGGAAAAAGTTTACTTTTTAATATCTATGCTGTGTGACTGCTCATCCTATCAAGAATTGTATTGCAAATAATCATGATCTGGACTGCTTTTGTCTGTGGCTGAAGCTGAAGCCATCCAATTAATATATGGTGTTCAGGGAAAATAGCTCATTTTAAACCAGGGTCTTAGGCAAAGGAAAGGACAGCCTTTTATTAACTTTGTCCCTTGTCTCTAGACATATTTATTGCATTCTTCTGGAACAAAAATAATAGAAGTTCAGGCATAAGGCCATGTGTGCAAAAAAAAAAACAAAAAAACAAAAAAAAATACCTCTCAGCTTCCATGAATGTAAATGGTTCTGTCACTTGATGAGAAACACTGTGCTTTGAAAATCTGAAAATGACTCACAGGATTTAGAAATATCTCCTATAAAATATAGACACTTGATGATTAAAAAGAGGATTATGTGGAGATAATAATAATATCCTCGTTTTGTCCTTGCACACAGCTACATATTTAAGTTTGATTTATGTCTCTGCTGCTATTCAGCATGGCCAGTAATTTTTTTCTTTAATTTGTCTATGAAATGGAACAAATCTTATTTGTCACTATGAATTTAAATGAAATTTTAATATATTTACCTGCCACAAGTTCACAATTATTTCTACTGAAATTTCACTCTAGATTTTTGGTGTGTATTTATTATAAAATGCAGGTCTTTATCCACTCTTATTTCTGAAGTTATTGTATCAACTACTCTCATTGATTTTGTGTTTTTCCCATATGTGTCAAAATTTTTCAAATATGTCTCAATATGGGACTCTGGGAGAAAGTTATAAAGTGCAATTTTGGTTCACATCAAAAACATTAACTTAGAGATATAGTGTTGTTAACACATCTCAGGCAAAATACTGCCCAGAGAGTTAGGGATTTGGGTGCAGAAGCCTGAGTCAAAATTTGTAGCGCTATATGCAGTCATCCAAGAGGCAGAATGTTGGGAATAATTTTAAATCAATGCCAAGCAGAGTGGCAGACTATGACTTAAATCTGAATATATTCTAGAGCTTAAATAATCCTAGTAATTGCCATACATGATCAGTCAGACAGAAGTCTCTGAGCTGACCTAATGATGAGAAGGAAGTCACGTGTTCAGGATGAACTAATCACAGTGGTGGACAGGAGAGGTTATGGCTGACTGGGCTTTCTTGCTCAGACAAGGTGACTTGAAAGTAACTGATCCTGAGTGATAAAAAACAAAACAAAACAAACAAACAAACAAAAAACACAAAGGACTTGAGAACACAGAAAATATTTTTATTTTTTCCCATTCACTACCACATATTTGGAAAGAAAATATGAGACATTTCAATCCATTTCCTTTTTTTCTCCTTAGCTTCTTTGTTTTTCTTACTTTCTTTTTAAAAATTTTATATTGGAATATAGGTGATTTACAATGTTGTTAGTTTCAGGTGTACAGCAAAATGATTTAATTACACACACACACACACACACAAATATATATATATATACACATACTGTTTTTCAGATTTTTTCCCATATAGGTTATCACAGAGTATTGAGTAAAGTTGCATGTGCTATACAGTAGGTCCTATATGCTTGTTTATGATCAGTTTTATATATAGTAGTGTGTGTATGTTAAGCCTACCAACCCTCCTAATTTAACCTATTCCCCCCCATTTTTTTCTTTGATTTTCTAAGTCTGTGATCTTTTTCTGTTTCGTAAATTTGGAAAACTCAGCAGTGGCCACAGGACTGGAAAAGGTCAGTTTTCATTCCAGTCCCAAAGAAAGGCAATGCCAAAGAATGCTCAAACTACCGCACAATTGCACTCATCTCACACGCTAGTAAAGTAATTCTCAAAATTCTCCAAACCAGAGAACAGTACATGAACCGTGAACTTCCAGATGTTCAAGCTCGTTTTAGAAAAGGCAGAGGAACCAGAGATCAAATTGCCAACATCCCCTGGATCATTGAAAAAACAAGAGAATTCCAGAAAAACATCTATTTCTCCTTTATTGACTATGCCAAAGCCTTTGACGGTGTGGATCACAACAAATTGTGGAAAATCCTTAAAGAGATTGGTATACCAGACCACCTGACCTGCCTCTTGAGAAATCTGTATGTAGGTACAGATGCGGAGTACATCATGAGAAATGCTGGACTGGATGAAGCACAAGCTGGAATCACATTTTCAGGAGAAATATCAATAACCTCAGATATGCAGATGGCACCACCCTGATGGCAGAAAGTGAAAAAGAACTAAAGAGCCTCTTGATGAAAGTGAAATAAGAGAGTGAAATGTTGGCTTAATGCTCAACATTCAGAAAACTAAGATCATGGCATCCGGTCCCATCTCTTTATGGCGAATGTATGGGGAAACAGTGGCAGATTTTATTTTGGGGGCTCCAAAATCACTGCAAATGGTGACTGCTGCCATGAAATTAAAAGACACTTACTCCTTGAAAGGAACGTTATGACTGACCTAGACAGCATATTAAAAAGCAGAGACGTTCCTTTGCCAACAAAGGTCCATCTAGTCAAGGCTATGGTTTTTCCAGTGGTCATGTATGGATGTGAGAGTTGGACTATAAAGAAAGCTGAGTGCCCAAAAATTGATACTTTTGAACTGTGGTGTTGGAAAAGATTTTTGAGAGTCCCTTGGACTGCAAGGAGGTCCAACCAGTCCATCCCAAAAGATATGAGTCCTGACGGTTCTTTGGAAGGACTGATGTTGAATTTAAAACTCCAATACTTGGGCCACCTGATGCAAAGAACTGACTCATTTGAAAAGACCCTGATGCTGGCAAAGATTGAAGGCAGGAGGAGAAGGGGATGACAGAGGATGAGATGGATGGATGGCATCACCAACTCAATCGACACTAGTTTGAATGAACTCTGGGAGTTGGTGATGGACAGGGAGGCCTGGCATGCTGCAGTCCGTAGAGTCGCAGAGTCGGACATGACTGAGCAACTGAACTGAACTCATTTGTATCATGTTTTAGATTTCACATGTAAGTGATTTCAGATGATATTTGTCTTTCTCTGCCAGCCTTCACTTAGTAAGATTGCCTTCTTATCTATACCTTTACTTAACAAGATTTGACATAATCCTGGGAAGGAAATACCTATAGCAATAAATTTATCCAAGTCTCTTGTTCTAGGTATTTCCTAGTTGGCACGTTTTCAGAAAATGACAGAATATTAGCAGGGATTAACTATGGGATGTGAAGGAAGGGAACATTTTCACTTTTCACTCTTCCATACCCATTTGAATCTTTATAATTATTTTCATAATTTTATAATAAAACATAAAGGAATAAAACATAAAACAAATAGAAAAATATTATGAGTTTCCTAGTTCACTGACTTTTAGTGGAACAATGAAAGAAACTTAAAAATAACGTTGGTAATCCATTTCTGTTCACCTTGGAAACGTAGAGCATGGTAACATTTCCAGTAGTTTGGAAAAGAACAGATTTTCAGATGAGGAAAAAAAAGTTGGCTCATCCTATTTGCTTTTTGGTTTCATCAGGGTGACTTTTTTTTTTTTTTTTAGTCATGTGAAAAGGCATCTAGAACCTTATTATGGTAAGGAGGTACACCATGAAATTTTTGCTCATGTCATCATAACCTGGTGTTTTATTTCAAGGTGTAGAGTTCAGGATCATATAGCAGTTACAAGCAGATTCAAGCATGCTGACAATCAAATTCAGGCCCATCACTTAATACTCTTGTTAAGTTGTAAGGGTAAGTTACCCTATTATGGGGCTTCCCTGGTGACTCAGATGGTAAAGAATTTGCCTGCAACACAGGGGACCCAGGTGTGATCCCAGGGTCAGGAAGATCCCCTGGAGAAGGGAATGGCAACCCACTCCAGTATTCTTGCCTGTAGAATTCCATGGGCAAAGGAGCCTGGTGGGCTACAGTCCATGGGATCACAAAAAGCAAGGTGTGACCAAGCCACTTTCAATTTTCACCCTTTTATACTTCTGAAAAACTAGACTTGATTTCTAACTCCAAGGATTGTGGAATCTTAATGGGTTAGTGAAAGTTATAACTGGTAGTGTGCCTGACACACAGTAAACATTCAGTGAGTTTGGCTGGTGACTGTTTGAAGCTGAAATGAAACTTGAAGAAAACATGAAACGCAACTTTGGAAGTTTCCAGAAAAACTAAAAAATGTTAGCACTTTATTCCATTCATAAGCACACATTTTTCTCATAATTCCAAACTACCCCTTAGGTTGTAAATTATGATTTTGCTTGTTAAACAAACCACTCTCTTTGGAGGAATGATGTCTCTTTACCCTACTCCTTTCAGCTCCCCCTTTTTTGCCATAATGTGATCAAATATTCCTTACTATTTATTTTCAAACAATAAATATGAGAACGGCTGCTGATTTCCTTAAGACATTTCCAAGGTTATTTGCCAAGATCAAGAATCATTAACTCATATTCTGCCTTTACCAAGTAAATATTTGGCAAATAAATACTTAGGGTATAGCTGTATTTGTTGCAACTACAGTTTAAACAATTATTTTGGGATTAGCATGCATCCTAAATCAAAATGAATCACTAAATAACTCAAAAGAATTATGGAACATTTTTGTGAGTATGAAATTTGGAAAAATTGAAGAACATTTTACCTCGTAGTTTTGTTTACCTTCATGCTAAGAAATTTTAGCCATGAGATGTCACAAATAAGAACATTATACGTTTATATACGATTTTTTTCAATTATAATGGCCATATTATAAAAATAATACATTGGGAACATTTTAAAAGATAAATATTAAACTCTTTTCCTAGGTACTTCCAAGTTAATCTCATGGGTATTTTTCAATACCTAGGTCAGATAACTTATCGCTCACAAACAGATTTTATATTAATAGTATCTGAATAGTTCTTCAAGGTTAACATACAATTAGCATTTGTAAATATATTGTGTGATTGTCAATATTAAAATTTTCAAAATTATAGCAAATGATAATTAAATTTATCTTAAAGGGATTTATATTTTCATAAATATAAACAATCACAGAGTCACATAGATTGATCAAAATGTAAAACTCAGTCTGTTAAAAAACCTGCAGGTGAAACAAATGCTGAATTACTTTTTGCAATTTCACATTTTGCATTGATCACATTAAAGGTAAAGACATAATTTAAAAAGAAACACACCATGTATCAATAACTTTTTTTAGCTTTTTATTTTATATTGGAGTATAGCTGATTAACAGTATTGTGATAGTTTCAGGTGGACAGCAAAGGAGTTCAGCCATACGTATAGATAAATCCATTATCTCCCAAACTTCTCTACCATCAGAGAATTTAGATACATAAATGACTACTCAGTAGTGATAAATCTTGGAAAAAAGTTCCACTGCTGAACACAGCTAATGAAGTAAGCAATTAAATTATTATGTGAAAATGTTATTAGAAGTACGCTCATTGTTAGACAAAGAGGGTAAAAATGATATTAAAAATCAAATATATTTGAATTGTACCAAGGCATCAGAAGATGAGGCCTCCTATCTGAAAAGGTTGATTATAAAAACAACATGAATAAAATGTTTAACACCTTCAATACTAGGAGATTTTTTGTGTGTGAGTACTGTAACAAGAGGAGATTCCCTGGTGGCTCAGTGGTAAACAATCTGCCTGCCAAGGCAAGAGGTGTGATTTTAATCCCTATGTTGGAAGATCCTCTGGAGAAGGAAAGGTCAACTCACTCCAGTATTCTTGTCTAGGAAATCCCATGGAAGAGGTACAGAGGAGCCTGGTGGGCTATAGTTCATGGGGTGCAAAAATTCAGACATGGCTTAGGGAATAAACAAGAAGAACAACAATATAACAACATCCTTTGAATCCATATGGTCAATCTTCTGATAGCAGAGAAATTCTGAATGACCTAAAAAGTAGAACTAAGAGACAAAAAACTCAGAATAAGTTTTTCAGCAGAAAATTATCATCTGATTTGTTAGCATATGTGAGCCAGTAATGGTTCTATTTCTGTCATCCTAACATCTCGTGGAAAATTTTCTGGTCTTTACCATTTGTATATGTGAGAGGTAGAGCTTAATCTTTTCCACCAATAATGTTAAAATCCAGAAAGAAAGTTACATTTCTGGCCAAGTTGGGTGAATTTTCCATATTCAGCCTTCCTTTTAAAGCAATTAAGACAAAATGTATGAAATAATGGTTTCAAGACATTGGATGTTAGGCAATGAAAACAGCTATAACTGAGAGATGGGGGGAAAATGAGGTACGCCAGTTGACTGATTTGAGAGCATTCTTAGATGTGCATACAAAGAGGTAACCCACGTGGAGCCTGGGAGAAACCTGAGGTTAAGAAGAGAGTTTGGAAGAGTCTGAAGAGAATGAGGAAACTAGAATTTACAGAACAGAGCCCTGGAGACAAGACAGCCACACTACGCTCCAGAGCTGTGCACAAGGTGCAGTTGAGTATCCGACAGAGTACTGATCCGTACATGCCTGTGATGAATTTACACAAGGCTGGGAGGAAAACACGCCAGAAAGAGTAGGAGGAAACAGTGCCCCATGCTCACACATCACTAGGAAAAGTCTCTGTTCCCACCAACCAGACTGGAAGCCTCGTTATTTATGGGGAATTGGATAGACATTTTTGTAATAATCAGCTGTTTCCAAGTAACCTAATTATGTCCCTGAACAAAGAATACTTACTGAAATTCATTCTTCAATATTTATATTGAATTCTTCAATAATTCAATACTTGCTGAAGTAATTACTGAAATTCAACTATATTCCCTTTATCAAAAAAGTAAAATTCACAATGTTTGGTAACCAAAAATTGTCAGCAGACAGGGAGGTAGAAAATATGACTCACAATGAAGAGACAGATCAATCATTTAAAACTGACACAGATGTTAAAATTTGCAAACAAAGACATTAGAATGGTCATTATAACTGAATACTGTATGTTCAAAATTTTGTTGGAGACGTGGATGATTGAAAAACCTAAAGACCCCCATTAAACTTCTAGAGATAGAAATAAACTGGATGGAATTTAAGGCAAAGTAGACACAACAGGAAATAAAAAGTTCAGTAAAATGAAAACATAGCAAAAGAAACAATCCAAAGTAAAATATACAGGGAAAGTAATAAAAATTAAAAACAAACAAAAAGCTTGACAGAGTATCCATGAGCTGTGGGTTAGCACGAAGCAATATCCAAAAAATTGGAGGATTGGAGAGAAAAGGTGCATGTATGTGTGTGTGTATATATATACACACATATACATATATATGATATATTGTTTATACATCACGTATATATTGTATACAATTGCAATATAATGTTGTTGGTTGTTGTTTATTTGCTAAGTCATGTCTGACTCTTTCGCAATCCCATGGGTTGTAGCCCGCCAGGCTCCTCTGTCCATAGGATTTCCCAAGCAAGAATAATGGAGTGGCTTGCCATTTCCTTCTCCAGCGGATCCTCCCAACCCAGGGATCAAACGTGCATATCCTAAATTGACATGTGAATTCTTTACAGCTGAGCCACCAGGGAAGCCCATATATATAACAAGTACATGTATAAAATGTAAAATAATATTGTGTACCTAAAACATTACATGCATATTTTAATATATTAAATATATACTTAAAGACGTACATGTTATGTACAGAGCTAGATTTTTGCACCCAGAAAAAAGATACTCAAAAACAAAGACAAAGGTATGAGCTTTTCAGACAGAGAAAACACAAAACAATGCATATCTCTCAGAAATGTTAAAGAAAGCCATTTGAACAGAAAAAAATGATACTGGATTATAATCTAGATATGCAGAAAGTAAAGAGTTATGAAAACAGCAGCTAATTTAAGTACATATATTACTTCTTTAAATATCTTCAAAATGCAAATATAAGAATAAATACAATAATAACAATGTATTATGTAGTTTATGTAAAACAGACACAGTAGGAGCCTAGAGATCTGCAATGGAGAAATGGAAGTATTCAACTGTAAAATAGTAAAATTTGTATGTGGAATGGTATAATAGAATTTTAAGACAGGTTGTGCAGAGTTAAAAACGTAAATTACAAATACTAAAGCTACAACTAAGAAGAGTTATAAATAATAAACCAGGCAGATAGAATTTAACTCATACTTAATTTAAATGATAGTAGAGAGAAAAAAAGAGGTAACAGATAAAAGTCAGAAACAATCAATTGTATAAAAAGTTGCCTACAAAAATGCAATCCCTATACAGACAGCAGTTCAGTTCAGTTCAGTTCAGTCACTCAGTTGTGTCTGACTCTTTGCGACCCCATGAATTGCAGCACGACAGGCATCCCTGTCCATCACCAACTCCTGGAGTTTACTCAAACTCATGTCCATTGAGTCAGTGATGCCATCCAGCCATCTCATCCTGTGTCCCCTTTTCTTCCTGCCCCCAATCCCTGCCAGCATCAGAGTCTTTTCCAATGAGTCAACTCTTCGCATCAGGTGGCCAAAGTACTGGAGTTTCAGCTTCAGCATCATTCCTTCCAAAGAACACCAAGGACAGATCTCCTTTAGAAAGCTGGAGGAACTATATTAATAGCAATTAAAGTTGATAGAAAAAAGTGTTTCTAGGTGTTCAGTTCAGTTCAGTCACTCAGTCGTGTCTGATTCATTGCAATCCCATAAACCACAGCACACCAGGCCTCCCTGTCCATCACCAACTCTCGGAGTTTACCCAAATTCATGTCCATTGAGTTGGTGATGCAATCTAATCAACTCAATCTCTGTCGTCCCCTTCTCCTCCTGCCTTCAGTCTTTGCCAACATCAGGGTCTTTTCAAATGAGTCAGCTCTTCACATCAGGTGGCCAAAATATTGGAGTTTCAGCTTCAACATCAGTCCTTCTAATGAACACTCAGGACTGATTTCCTTTAGGATGGACTGGTTGGATCTCCTTGCAGTCCAAGGGACTCTCAAAAGTCTTCTCCAACACCACAGTTAAAAGTATCAATTCTTTGGTGCTCAGCTTACTTTATAGTCCAACTCTCACATCCGTACATGACTAGTGGAAAAACAGTAGCCTTGACTAGATGGATATTTGTTGACAAAGTAATGTCTCTGCTTTTTAATATGCCGTCTAGATTGGTCATAACTTTCCTTCCAAGGAGTAAACGTCTTTTAATTTCATGGCAGCAGTCACCATTTGCAGTGATTTTGGAGCCCCCAAAAATAAAGTCAGCCACTGTTTCCACTGTTTCCCCATCTATTTGCCATGAAGTGATGGGACTGGATGCCATGATCTTATTTTTCTGAATGTTGAGCTCTAAGCCAACTTTTTCATTCTCCTCTTTTACTTTCATTAAGAGGCTCTTTATTTCTTCTTCACTTTCTGACATAAGGATGGTGTCATCTGCATATCTGAGGTTATTGATATTTCTCCCAGCAATCTTGATACCAGCTTGTGCTTCCTCCAGCCCAGCATTTCAAATGATGTACTCTGCATATAAGTTAAATAAGTAGGGTGACAATATACAGCCTTGACGTACTCCATTTCTTATTTGGATCTAGTCTGTTGTTCCAAGCCCAGTTCTAACTGTTGCTTTCTGACCTGCATATAGGTTTCTCAAGAGGCAGGTCAAGTGGTCTGGTATTCCCATCTCTTTCAGAATTTTCCAAAGTTTATTGTGATTTACACAGTCAAGGCTTTGGCGTAGTCAATAAAGCAGAAATAGATGTTTTTCTGAACTCTCTTGATTTTTCCATGATCCAGCGGATGTTGGCAATTTGATCTCTGGTGCCTCTGCCTTTTCTACATCCAGCTTGAACATCTGAAAGTTCATGTATTGCTGAAGCCTGGCTTGGAGAATTTTGAGCACTACTTTACTAGCATGTGAGATGAGTGCAATTGTGTGGTAGTTTGAATATTTTTTGGCATTGCCTTTCTTTGGGATTGGAATGAAAACTGACCTTTTCCAGTCCTGTGGCCACTGCTGAGTTTTCCAAATTTGCTGACATATTGAGTACAGCACTTTCACAATCACCTTTTAGGATTTGAAACAGCTCAACTGGAATCCCATCATCTCCGCTAGCTTTGTTCGTAGTTATACTTCCTAAGGCCCACTTGACTTCACATTCCAGGATGTCTGGCTCTAGGTGGGTGATCATACCATCATGATTATTTGGGTGGTGAAGATCTTTATTGTATAGTACTTCTGTGTATTCTTGCCACCTCTTCTTAATATCTTCTGCTTCTGTTAGGTCCATACCATTTCTGTAGTTTAGTTAGTCCATCTTTCCATGGAATATTCCTTTGGTATCTCTAATTTTCTTGAAGAGATCTCTAGTCTTTCCTATTCTATTGTTTTGCTCTACTTGATTGCAATGATAGCTGAGGAAGGCTTTCTTTTCTCTCCTTGCTATTCTCTGGAACTCTGCATTCAGATGCCTATATCTTTCCTTTTCTCCTTTGATTTTCACTTCGATTCTTTTCACAGCTATTGGTAAGGCCTCCTCAGACAGCAATTTTGCTTTTTTGCATTTCTTTTTCTTGGGAGTGGTCTTGATCCCTGTCTCCTGTACAATGTCATGAACCTCCATCCATAGTTCATCAGGCGCTCTGTCTATCAGATCTAGTTCCTTAAATCTATTTCTCACTTCCACTGGACAACCATACGAGATTTGATTTAGGTCATACCTGAATGGTCTAGTAATTTTCCCCACTTTCTTCAATTTAAACTTGAATTTGGCAATGAGGAGTTCATGAACTGAGCCACAGTCAGCTCCCGGTCTTGTTTTTGCTGACTGTATAAAGATATCAAAATAAAAGCAGGCAAACGGTAGAGAAACAACAATGAAACTAAAAGTTGGTTCTTTGGGAAGGTCAATAAAGATGATAATTGCTAGGGAAAGAGAGCGGAGAAGAAAAGAGAAGTGGCAATAAGTGCCAATGGTTAAAGAATGAGAAAGAGAATGGTATTACACATACTACAAATATTAAAGAGGAAATAAAGAAAAAATGGGCTTCCCTGGTGGCTCAGACAGTAAAGGATCTTCCTGCAATGTGAAAGACCTGGGTGCTATCCCTGGATTGGGAAGGTCCCCTGGAGAGGGGAATGGCTACCCACTCAAGTATTTTTGCCAGGAGAATTCCATATACAGAGAAGCCTGGAGGGCTACAGTCCATGGGGTTGCATGGGGCCTCTAAGAGTTGGACTGACTGAACAACTAAAAAACACACACAAAGGAAATATAAACAATCTTGAACAAATTTTTGCCAAATTTGTCACCTTTGGTAAAGTGGACACAGCTACCACAGCTCACCGACTCAATGGCATCAGCGACTCAGTGGACATGAGTTTGAGCAAGCTCTGACTCAGTGGACGTGAGTTTGAGCAAGCTCCAGGAGTTGGTGAATGGACAGGGTAGCCTGGTGTGCTGCAGTCCATGGGGTCGCAGAGCGTTGGACCCGACTGAGTGACTGAACTGAACTGACCAAAGCTCAGGCTTGTTTCAGGTACTTTCCAGCACTTGTTTACAGCCGAGTTTTTGAAGGTAAATCATTCTATCAGGCTTGTTTGCAATGATGTAGAACAATTGGAACTTTCATATACTTCTGGTGATAAGGTAAAATGATACAGTTACTTTGGAAAAGAATTTGGCAGCTTCTAAAGATTTTAAACATAACCTTCCACATGACCCAGCTATTCTGCTCATAGGTATTTACCCAAGAGAAATGAAACCCTATAACTATGCAAAGATTTGAAAACAGATTAATAGCAGCTTTATTTGAAACAGACAAAACTGGAAACAATTCAAATGTCCACAGCAGGTAGATGGATAAACAAGTTCTGGTGTATCCAAACAATCCAGTATTACATAGAAAAAAATCAAGCCCAAACAAAAACAACCTGTCTGTAGAAGCCAACAGCATAAATACATCTCAAAACAGTTTTGTGGAATGATGCTTGACAAAAAAGAGCTTATGGTGTACGATTCCATTTAGATAAATTTCTAGAACTCAAACAAATCTATAGTGACAGATCAGTGTTTGCCTGGGTACTGGCATAAGGAAGTGATTGCACAGAGACACTAAGAAACTTCTGTGGATAATAGATATGTTCATATCTTAACTGAAGAGATGGTTTCACAGGGTTTAAATATGCTAAATCTTAGCAAATTTTAAACTTTAAATATGTGTTCTATATTATTGTCTATATAAATTTTTTTAAAATCTGAAGGATAGCTCTATTTTATTTTTATTTTTTTAACTTAATTTTTATTGAGGTTTAGCTGCTTTGCAATGAGCTCTACTTTATGGAACTATCAACTGTTTGCAGTTTTACAATTTCTGAATTTATAAAATAGAATATAGAAACATTACTTTCTTTTCTAAAATATATTGAAGTAGTGTTGACTTACAGTGTTACATTAGGTTCAGGTATGAACCAAATATAATAGGTTCATAGTTCATAGGAACTCGATACTTTTATAGATTATACAGCCTAAAACGTTACTGTAAAATATTGACTATATTCCCTGTGTTGTACATTACACCACTGTGACTTATCTATTTTACGACTGGTAGTTTGTTCATCTTAATACCTTTCGCCTATTTCATTCCTCTCCCCAACCCTCTCCCCTGTGGTAACTGCTAGTTTGTTTTCTGTAGTTTACTTTTGTTTTGTTTTATTCTGTTTATTTTATTAGACTCAACACATAAATGAAAACATGTTGTATTTGTCTTTCTCTGTCTGACTTAATTCACTAAGTTTAATATCCTCTAGATAATTCCACATGTTGCAAAGAGCACGGTTTCATATTACTCAGTCATCCCAAAGAAATCATGTGTAAAATAGTTGGTGGGAACCTGCACTGTAGCACAGGGGGCTCAGCTCTGTGATGACCTGAATGGGTGGAATTGAGGAGGGTAGAAGGGATGTCCAAGAACAAGGGGATATGTGAATACATATAGCGGATCCACTTCGTCATATAACAGAAACTAAAACAACACTGTAATGAAAAACAACACGAAAAGAAAACATGTTCTTACTTGGATTTGGTACAAACAAGTCTCCAAAATCTGTAGTGCTTATTTACAGACTATATAAATGGTCTTTATTAAAGTGAAATAAGTTGGCAAAACACATTTAAGAATGAATAATTTTAAGTCATTAGTAACATTCAGCATCTTATACATTGATTTCAATATTTTTCTTGTCATGGTCCTTAAATGACTTTTGTTTAGTCTTTATTTCTTCTTTGACTGTAAACACCAGTTATTTGACATACTTGCAACTAATTCATGACTGTGAGTAGCAGTTTACCTGCATAAAAATATTCCATTACCTCATATTTTAATTAGATGCTCCATAAAGCACTTTGGAATATAATGTAATTTTTATTTGCAATCACAAGTTCCTAGAACTATAGTTTATGAAGAGATACATACCCATTTAATTTGTGTGATTTGTTTCATCCTTGGTGCATTGTTATGCATGTTTAATGAGAAACTTCTCAACTTTTCTTGTCTACCTAACACAAACTATTGTCTGGTCAATTGTATATATTGTATTTTTAGTATTTTATGGTTAAAAAAGATCTTTGATAAAAATTTTACAATGAAATTTCATTGATTTTATGTAATTATATCCATAATATGTATATATGTCTGTTTTTATAATCTTTTCACAGTAGCCATCAATTCATAAAGATAACTAATTTCGATTTTTCCTCAAGATATAGCTTTAACATGCACTTTAGACCAAAGGAAATTACACTGAGAATGCACTATTTCCAGAGAGATTTCCAGTTAGCATTCTAGATATCTCTTTTTTCTTGCTGGCTTGCTTCACTTCAGTTGTGTCTGACTCTTTGTGACTTAGGGACTATAGCTTGCCAGGCTCCTCTGTCCATGGAATTATCCAGGCAAGAATACTGGAGTGGGTAGTCAACTCCTTCTCCAGGGCCCTTTCCTGACTCAGGGATCTATCTCATGCCTCTAGCATCTCCTTCACTGGCAGGCAGGCTTTTAACACTAACGCCACCTGCTAGCTCAGTTGGTAAAGAATCTGCCTGCAATGCAGGAGACCCCAGTGCCATTTCTGGGTTGGGAAGATCCACTGGAGAAGGGATAGGCTACCCACTCCAGTATTCTTGGGCTTCCCTTGTGACTCAGCTGATAAAGAATCCACTTGCAATACAGGAGACCTGGGTTTGATCCCTGGGTTGGGAAGATACCCTGGAGAAGAGAAAGTCTACCCAGTCCAGTATTCTGGCCTGGAGAAGTCCATGGGGTCACAAAAAGTCGGACATGACTGAGTGACTTTCAAATTCAGTCTCACCAAGAAAGTCCATATTTCTCTTTGGTGACTCTTAAAGTAGATTAACACTCTGATATCATGACTGGTATGATTCCAATGTCTACATTTATGCAGTCCAGTGCATGGTGGGTCTATTTTACGTTTACTGTATTCTTATAGAGATCAGAACTATAAAAGCTAAACTGGTAACCATGTTTGGAGATGAGGGTTCGGTTCAGTTCAGTCACTCAGTTGTGTCCAATGCTTTGCAACCACATGGACTGCAGCACGCCAGGCCTCCCTGTCCATCACCAGCGCCCAGAGTTTGCTCAAATTCATGTCCATCAAGTCGGTGATGCCATCCAACCATCTCATTCTCTGTCTTCTCCTTCTCCTTCTGCTTTCAATCTTTCCCAGCATCAGGATCTGTTCCAGTGAGTCAAATCGTCACATCAGGTGGCCAAAGTATTGGAGTTTCAGCTTCAGCATCAGTCCTTCCAGTGAATTTTCAGGACTGATTTCCTTCAGTATTGACTGGTTGGATCTCCGTGCAGTCCAAGTGACTCTCAAGAGTCGTCTCCAACACCACAGTCCAAAAGCATCAATTCTTTGGCACTAAGCTTTTTTTATAGTCCAACTCTCACATCCATACATGACTACTGGAAAAACCATAGCCTTGACTAGACTTTGTAATGTCTCTGTTTTTTAGTATGCTGTCTAGGTTGGTCATAACTTTTCTTCCAAGGACCAAGCATCTTTTAATTTCATGGCTGCCATCACCATCTGCAGTGATTTTGGAGACCCCAAAATAAAGGCTGTTACTGTTTCCCTTGTTTCCCCATCTATTTGCCTTGAAGCAATGGGACTGGATATCATGATCTTCATTTGTGAAATATTGATTTTTAAGCCAGTGTTTTCACTCTCCTCTTTCACTTTCATCAAAAGCCTCTTTAATTTTTTTTCCCTTTCTGCCATAAGGCTGGTGTCATCTGCATATATGAGGTTATTCTTGTTTTTCTTGGCAATCTTGATCCCAGCTTGTGTTTCATCCAGCGTAGCATTTCGAACGATGTACTCTGCATATAAGTTAAATACATAGGGTGACAATATACAGTTGACGTATTCCTTTCCTAATTTGCAAGCAGTCTGTTTTTCCATGTCCAGGTCTGACTGTTGCTTCTAGACCTGAATATAAGTTTCTCAGGAGGCAGGTAAGATGGTATGGTATTCCCATCTCTTGAAGCATTTTCCACAGTTGTGTGAGCCACACAGTCAAAGGTTTTGGCATAGTCAATAAAGAATAAGTAGATTTTTTTTTTTTTCCGGAATTGTCTTGTTTTTTCAATAATCCAATGGATGTTGGCAACTTGATCTCTGGTTCCTGTGCCTTTTGTAAATCCAGCTTGAACATCTGGAAGTTCTCTGTTCATGTAATGTTAAAGCCTGGCATGGAGAATATTGAACCTTACTTTGCTAACATGTGAAATGAATGCAATTGTGTAGTAGTTTGTACATTTTTGACAAAGCCTTTCTTTGAGATTGGAATGAAAACTGACACTTCCAGTCCTGTGGCCACTGCTGTGTTTTCCAAATTTGCTGCCATATTGAATGTAATACATAAACAGCATCATCTTTTTTGGATTTTAAATAGCTCAACTGGAATCCCATCATCTCCGCTAGCTTTGTTCGTAGTTATACTTCCTAAGGCCCACTTGACTTCACATTCCAGGTTGTCTGGCTCTAGGTGAGTGATCACACTATCATGCTTATCTGGGTCATGAAGATCTTTTTTGTATAGTTCCTCTGTGTATTCTTGCCACTTCTTCTTAATATCTTCTGCTTCTGTTAGGTCCATACCATTTCTGTCCTTTATTGTGCCCATCTTTGCATGAAGGTTTCCCTTGGCATCTCTAATTTTCTTGAAGAAATCTCTAGTCTTTCTCATTCTATTGTTTTCCTCTATTTCTTTGCATTGATCCCTGAGGACAGTTTTCTTATCTCTCCTTGCTATATTTGGAAATTTGCATTCAGATGGATATATCTTTACTTTTCTCCTTTGCCTTTCACTTCTCTTCTTTTCTCATCTATTTGTAAGGCCTCCTCTGACAACCATTTTCCCTTTTACATTTCTTCTTCTTGGGGATGGTCTTGATCACTATATAATGTCAGGAACCTCCGTCCATAGTTCTTCAGGCACTCTGTCTATCAGATCTAATCCCTTGAATCTATTTGTCACTTCCCTTGTATAATCATAAGGGATTTGATATAGGTCATCCCTGAATGCTCTAGTGGTTTTCCATACTTTCTTCAATTTAAGTCTGGATTTGAAATAAGGAGTTCATGATCTGAGTCACAGTCACCTCCCAGTGTTGTTTTTGCTGATTGTATAGAGCTTCTCCATCTTTGGCTACAAAGAATATAGTCAATCTGATTTCGGTATTGACCATCTGGTGATGTTCATGTGTAGAGTCATCTCTTGTGTTGTTGGAAGAGGGTGTTTGCTATGACCAGTGCGTTCTCATAGGAAAATTCTGTTAGGCTTTGCTCTTCTTCATTCTGTACTCCAAGGCCAAACTTGCTTGTTACTCCAGGTATCTCTTTTCTACTTTTGCATTACAATCTCCTATGATGAAAATGACATTTTTTTCTGGTGTTAGTTCTAGAAGGTCTTGTAAGGCTTCATAGAATCATTCAACTTCAGCTTTTTCAGCCTTAGTGGTTGGGGCATAGACTTGGATTACTGTGGTAGTGTACGGTTTACATTGGAAACGAACAGAGATCATTCTGTCATTTTTGAGATTGCACCCAAGTACTGCATGAGGGATACAGAGATATTTCTCATGATTTGACTAATATTAAAAGCAAATTCCATGGTATTTAATTTTTTGTGAGAGGTTGAATCTTCTCTCAAAAAGAAACAAATGTAAAGTTTTATAAAGATTACCAAACTTAGATATACTTGGGGTTGGATAAGAAGTAACGCTGTTATATTTTTACAGAATATTCTGAATTCCTTTTGACCTTTGTTAAGAGAGAAAAATAATGGTCAAAAAGACATTTATTATCTGAGTCAAGCTATATGGAAGAGACAATTTGAGTGTTTACGTATAAGCAGAAAAATAATAACAAGAAATAAGAATTAACCATTTAAAATAAAAGTTTATATTCTTCACAATATTATACCTTATTGAATATGAAGGGGTTTGTGAGCTGCAGTCATAGCTCATGTTATTAGCTGTTTTATGACTATACTTACCAGAGCAAGAAATCGCTCATACTAATTCACACAAAGGCACAGGTACACACAGATGCTGAGAGTCACGGAGCTCACACATTTCATACTTACCTTTGCAGCTTATATTTCCCTATTTTGAAAAATGTAGGAAAATGTCATCTGAAATTATAAGCCATGTCTTGGACAGTGGACATATAACCTGTAGACCCAAGAAACATAACGTGTGATGGTGAGAAGCAGCCACATCTTTTTGTCTCCTTTTAAATCTTTTCTATGTGATCAAAGAACATTGATTCTTTCCTGAAACTGTTAATGTGGTTGTTGTAGTAAAAGTAGAATCTCTGGTCAAAACCCTGAGAGTAGAATTCATTTTGTAGTTCGAATAACTTGCTAATTTGCAATTGTTACATTTTCTAGACTGCAAGGAATTCTTTCTGGTTTGACAACCTTGTGAGGAACCTCAGGAACCCAGAAATAGACAATACATACTTTTGCTGAAGGTTTCAGGACACATTATATTCCATTTATCTTATGAACTATGTTGAAATTTTTGTTCAGTGTCAGAATTTGGTTATTTGCACATAAATATTCTTCACCTGTGGGCTTTCCAGATGGTAAAGAATCCATCTGCCAAGGTAGGAGATACAAGAGATGCAGGTTTGATCCCTGGGTTTGGAAGATCCCCTGGAGGAGGAAATAACAACCCACTCCAGTATTTTTGCCTGGAAAATTCCATGGACAGAGGAGCCTGACAGGCTACCCTCCATGAGGCCACAAAGAGTCGCACACGACTGAGCACTGAGTGTACCCCATGTATAAATAATGCTCATATATTTTTTTCTGTGTTATTGTAATGTGACATCCCTAAAAACAGAGTATCACTCCTTTCTATTTTGCTATTTCCAACATGATGGAAAAATTGATAAACTAGCTTCTACTGCTCTGGAGAGTCTAAACTCTTCCTAGAGATTAGGAAGTCCATATTCTTGGGTGATATTTATCTTAAGTCCTTATAGAACTGCTATTGGAACTGTGTTTGGAAAGGACATATTTTCAGCTTTTACCAGGGAGCACTATAGAAAATACACTGCTGCTATATTTGCTGAAGAAATAGTATTGAGGCTATTGTTTGTGATATCACACAGCACCCTGATATAAAATTTCAACTGAGAAATTTCCTGTTGAATCATTGCTAAAATGAACTTGTTTCCCAACCAAACTTGGTTCTGTTTGCCTACAGGCAGTAAAACAAATCTACTGACAGAGGGTTATGGTGAAGTGTGAAGGAAAATGCAGGATTTATTACAGGGTGCCAAGTAAGGAGTCCAGGGCAGCTGGTGCTCAAAACACTCAAGCTACCTGATAGGTTTCAGCAAAGCATTTTTAGAGGCAAGGTAGCAAAAAGAGGCATCTCAGGGTATGTTTTCAGCTCATGTGCAGTTCTGATTGGTTGATCATAAAGTAACTTGGAAGAGTCACAGGGGTTAATATTACAGGCAAGAGTACTGGAGTGGGTTGCCATTGCCTTCTCCGATTATCAGTCCTTAGGCACTAGTAACTCTGAGAACTCAGTGCCCATGGTCATCAAATTGTTAATTTCTTCCATTCTATTTTAGCATCTTTAAAACCATTTAGGGAATGGGCATCGTATATTAGTATGTAGGTCCTTTAGAGACGAGCTAAAGCAGAGGCTATGGGGAAGGGTTCTGTACCAAGAAGGCCCAATTGAGTCCTGCAGAATCGCAAACTTTGCTTTTTTTTGTAATTTCAAATGTTTTAAATTTTTTTGAAAATAATATTTTTTCATATGTATGAATTATAAATTGTTGTTATTTAGTCACTAAGTCGTTTTCAACTCTTTTTCAACCCCACCAGCCTCCTCTGTCCATGGGACTTTCCAGGTAAGAATACTGGAATGGCTATTTCCTTCTCCAGGGGATCTTCCTAACCCAAGGATAGAACTCGCTTCTTCTGCTTGGCAGGCAAATTCTTTACCACTGAGCCACCTGAGAAGCCCATATATTATAAATTAATTATATCATAATGAGGTATAATAAATTAATTTATAACTTATATGGGAAAATACTGAATCTTAAATGTAGAGCAAGATCGATTTTGACATGCATTTACCCCTGTATCCAAACTCCTCTATCCTTCTATCTTTTCAATATTATCTCCCAAAGGTGATTACTATTCTGACAGATATATCAATAATTTTCATTCTACCCATTCTTGAACTTGATATAAACAGTACCATACAGTATGTATGAGTTTGTCTTTGGCTTGTTTCACTCAAGATAGTGGTTTGAAGTTTATTGAAGTTGTTGCACTTACTAGCTTGTTCCCTTTTTTAGTATCAAGGTAATATTTATGCACATACCATTCAATTTGTCCATTTTTAATCTAGTCAATTTTCAGAAAAATCTAGTCAATTTTCAGAATCATGAATATCACAAGAGCCTATTTTTAGAACATTCTAATCATCCTGATAAAATGCCCCATGCTCATTTATAACTAACCATCTTTCCCACACCCAGCCCTAGGCAACCACTACTACTCTACTTTCTATTCCTATAAATTTACCTGCTCTAAACATTACATATAATTGTAACCATACTATATGTGGTTTTCATGCCTGACTTTTCTCCTTTAGCATAACGCTTTGTGTGTATCTTTCATGAGTGGTCTATACCATTGTTTTATTATTTTTTATCATTCAATACTATTTCATTGTATAGATGAACCACTTACTTTTGAAATCTATTTACCAGCTCACTGACATTTATTTCTATTTTTCATCTGTTATAAATAATACTACCTGAAAATTCATTTGACTGTTTGGGGATGGACGTATGTTTTCATGCTTTTTCATTTATATATATACATATATATGAGATGAAACTGATAGGTTATATGATAAAATTATGTTTAAAATTTTAATAAACTGCTAAACTGATTTCCAAAGTGACTATGCAATTTTATATCCCCACCAATAATATATCAAGATTATTGTTTTCCCATATTATTTTGCCTCTTTGGAAGAAATTTTAATAGATCTAGAATTCAGTATTAAGATATTTTTTTCCTTTAAACACTGAAAATATGTTTCATTATTTTCTACCTTCCATTTTCTTAATGGCATATCAGTTGCTATCCTGAATGCAATGTGTATTATTTTTCTTTAATTTTTCTAAAAATTTTCTATTTATTTTTAGTTATTGATAGTTTTATTCTAATAAGTCCTGTTGCAGTTATTTAAAAAATAATCTTTTGGGGATTTGCTGAAATTCTTAACTGTTTGGGTTGATTTTATTTGTTAAATTTGAAATTTTCTAAGTCCCCAACTTCCTTGGGTGTTTATTCTGAGTAGTTTTTTCTTCCCTCTTCTGTGTTCTCTCTTCCCTCTCCTTCCTTCTATACAGGTGCTAGATCTTGTGATTGTGTCACTGACACTGTCTCCTGTAGATATCATACATTAGTTTTATCCCCTTGCTCTTCAACTTGAATAGCATCTGCTCATCTGTCTTTGAGTAAAATGATTATTTTGCTTCACCCTACATATTGTTAAGTCTTACAATATATTCAGCATTTCAGATATCTTAATTTAATTTCAATACATATTCTTTCAGTTTATATTTATCTTCTGAGATGTTCCATATTTTACCCTGTTTCTCTCTCTTCCCCTCTACTTTATTTCACATATATAGATATAGTAGATAATGCCATAAATCAGAGGTTTATGGAAACTATGAAACCCAAGGGAAAATACCACTATTTTGTAGCCAATATCATTGTGAACAAAATCATTATAATCTAAGAATCAATAAATTTGATGAATCCATCAGTGCAGAAGGAACAAAAAACCTACTTGGGCTCTATAAGCAACACATAGAATGCATTGATTCCTTTATCAAAAACGTTCAGAAGTATGCAGGTACCAAGAGAGGCTTGTTCAGGTTGGGCAGGCACTAAGTCCCGCTCTCTCTGTTCCTACTCCTTTGCTCTTCTGTGGTGGTGGTGCAGTCCTTGGCAGACTGTTCCTTCTTGTTTGACAGATGGCTGCCAGAACATTTGGAGCTTTCTCATTTGCATCTAGAAACTTAATTAGTTTTCTATTGCTGTGTAACAAATTGCCACAGACCTAATGGATTAAATAACAGAAATGTACAGTCTCACAGTTTCTTTGGTCAGATGTCCAGCCTAGTGTGTCTGGGTTCGCTGTTCTGAGCTTTATAAGGGTGACATTGAGATGCAAGCTGAACGAGCTCTCACTTAAACCCAAGGGAAGGTTGTCATCCAAGCTTCTTACTGTTGGAAGAATTCAGTTTGGTGTAGTCCTGGGGACTGAGGTTGACATTTCTTTGCTGGTGATCAGCTAGTCTCACTCTCTTAGTCTGCCCACATTCCTTACTGTGTTTCCCCTCCATCTTCAGGCCAGCAGTTATGACACAGATTCTTCTCATCTTTAATGATTTCCTTTCCTGTTACCAGCCTGAGAAAAATGTTTTGCTTTTAAAACATTTATTGATTAATTTAGGTCCACCTAGAAAATCTCCCTACCTAAGGTTCATCTGATTCAGTTCAGTTCAGTTCAGTCTCTCCGTTGTGTCCGACTCTTTGCAACCCCATGAATCGCAGCGTGCCAGGCCTCCCTGTCCATCATCAACTCCTGGAGTTCACTCAAACTCATGTGCATCGAGTCAGTGATGCCATCCAGCCATCTCATCTTCGGTCGTCCCTTTCTTCTCCTGCCCCCAATCCCTCCCAGCATCAGAGTCTTTTCCAATGAGTCAACTCTTCGCATGAGGTGGCCAAAGTACTGGAGTTTCAGCTTTAGCATCATTCCTTCCAAAGAAATCCCAGGGCTGATCTCCTTCAGAATGGACTGGTTGGATCTCCTTGCAGTCCAAGGGGCTCTCAAGAGTCTTCTCCAACACCACAGTTCAAAAGCATCAATTCTTTGGCACTCAGCCTTCTTCACAGTCCAACTCTCACATCCATGCATGACTACTGGAAAAACCATAGCCTTGACTAGATGGACCTTAGTCGGCAAAGTAATGTCTCTGCTTTTGAATATACTATCTAGGTTGGTCATAACTTTCCTTCCAAGGAGTAAGCGTCTTTTAATTTCATGGCTGCAATCACCATCTGCAGTGATTTTGGAGCCCAAGAAAATAAAGTCTGACACTGTTTCTACTGTTTCCCCATCTGTTTCCCATGGAGTGATGGGACCAGATGCCATGATCTTCGTTTTCTGAATGTTGAGCTTTAAGCCAAACTTTTCACTCTCCTCTTTTACTTTCATCAGGAGGCTTTTTAGTTCCTCTTCATTTTCTGCCATAAGGGTGGTGTCATCTGCATATCTGAGGTTATTGATATTTCTCCCGGCAATCTTAATTCCAGCTTGTGTTTCTTCCAGTCCAGCGTTTCTCATGATGTACTCTGCATATAAGTTAAATAAGCAGGGTGACAATATACAGCCTTGACGTACTCCTTTTCCTATTTGGAACCAGTCTGTTGTTCCATGTCCAGTTCGAACTGTTGCTTCCTGGTCTGCATACAGATTTCTCAAGAGGCAGGTTAGGTGGTCTGGTATTCCCATCTGTTTCAGAATTTTCCACAGTTTATTGTGATCCACACAGTCAAAGGCTTTGGCATAGTCAGTAAATCAGAAATAGAGGTTTTTCTGGAACTCTCTTGCTTTTTCCATGATCCAGCCTTAATTACATTGCTACACACTGCAGTGTAACGTAACATAATTATGGCAATAACAGAAGAGGATAAAGGCTATCTTTTAATCCTGCCTGTTTTATAATCTATCTTGTAATCCCCGGATCTATTTTATAATCCCACCTAGGAAATAGAGTTTACTATTCTTGTAGCTCATTGTGTTTAATACTGAATTAATCACTGTTGCCAGAGAAGTGGGATATACTGATTGGCTCTGTTGGTTTACAGCGCCTCTCATCTGTATATATGGGAAAGTGAAAGTCTTGTTAAATTGAAGAAGGAGTAATACTCCATTGTGTATGTGCACCACAGCTTTCTTATCCATTCATCTGCTGATGAACATCTAGGTTGCTTCCATGTCCTGGCTATTATAAATAGTGCTGCGATGAACAGTGGCGTATACGTGTCTCTTTCATTTCTGGTTTCCTCAGTGTGTATGCCCAACAGTGGGATTGCTAGGTCATAAGGCAGTTCTATTTCTAATTTTTTAAGGAATCTCCACACTGTTCTCCATAGTGGCTGTACTAGTTTGCATTCCCACCAACAGTGTAAGAGGGTTCCATTTTCTCCACACCCTCTCCAGTATTTATTGCTTATAGACTTTTGGATAGCAGCCATTCTGACTGGCATGAAATGGTACCTCATTGTGGTTTTGATTTGCATTTCTCTGATAATGAGTGATGTTGAGCATCTTTTCATGTTTGTTAGCCATCTGCATGTCTCCTTTGGAGAAATGTCTGTTTAGTTCTTTGGCCCATTTTTTTTGATTGGGTGGTTTATTTTTCTGGAATTGAGCTGCAGGAGTTGCTTGTATATTTTTGAGATTAGTTCTTTGTCAGTTGCTTCATTTGCTATTATTTTCTCCCAATCAGAAGGCTGTCTTTTCACCTTGCTTATGGTTTCTGTTGTTGTGCAAAAGCTTTTAATTTTAATTAGGTCCCATTTGTTTATTTTTGCTTTTATTTCCAATATTCTGGGAGGTGGGTCATAGAAGATCCTGCTGTGATTTATGTCGGAGAGTGTTTTGCCTATGTTCTCCAAAGTTTCTGGTCTTACGTTTAGATCTTTAATCCATTGTGAGTTTATTTTTGGGTATGGTGTTAGAAAGTGCTCTAGTTTCATTATTTTACAAGTGGTTGACCAGTTTTCCAAGCACCTCTTGTTAAAGAGATTGTCTTTTCTCCATTGTATATTCTTGACTCCATTGTCAAAGATAAGGTGTCCATAGGTGCATGGATTTATCTCTGGGCTTTCTATTTTGTTCTATTGATCTATATTTCTGTCTTTGTGCCAGTACCATACTGTCTTGATGACTGTGGCTTTGTAGTAGAGCCTGAAGTCAGGCAGGTTGATTCCTCCAGTTCCATTCTTCTTTCTCAAGATTGTTTTGTCTATTTGAGTTGTTTTTTTTTTTTTTAATTTCCATACAAATTGTGAAATTATTTGTTCTAGCTCTGTGAAAAATGCCATTGGTAGCTTAATAGGGATTGCATTGAATCTATAGATTGCTTTGGGTAGTGTACTCCTTTTCACTATATTGATTCTTCCAATCCATGAACATGGTATATTTCTCCATCTATTAGTGTCCTCTTTGATTTCTTTCACTAGTGGTTTACAATGGAATATTACTCAGCCATTAAAAATAATACATTTGAATCAGTTCTAATGAGATGGATGAAACTGGAGCCGATTATACAGAGTGAAGTAAGCCAGAAAGAAAAACACCAATACAGTATACTAACACATATATATGGAATTTAGAATGATGGTAATGATAACCCTGTAAGTGAGACAGCAAAAAAGACACAGATGTTTAGAACAGTCTTTTGAACTCTATGGGAGAGGGAGAGGGTGGGCTGATTTGGGGGATTGGCACTGAAACACGTATATTATCATATGAGAAACAAATTGCCAGCCCAGGCTTGATATAGGATGCTTGGTGCTGGTGTACTGGGATGACTCGGAGGGATGGTATGGGGAGGAAGGTGGGGGGAGGGGATTCAGGATGGGGAACACATGTAATCCCATGGCGGATTCATGTTGATGTGTGGCAGAACCAATAAAATACTGTAAAGTTAAAAAAAATTGAAAAAAATTTAAGAAAAGACTAAGTTAAGGGTAAAAAAGAGGATATGTGGTCTATAGTAAAACAATTATAAAGCCTGAAGTCTCTTTTCTTCTTAAAAAAGAAAAAAGTCAATAAATGTTCACTGCACTTAATAAGTTCTGGTCCTGGTACTGCCATTTAAAGCCAGGTACTGTCATGTGAGTTTTGACAGATTGTTTCCAGATCTGCAAAACAGTAATAATAACTCAAATGTAGCAGACACTATTGGTGCTTCAATAAACTCCCATCATACTTTTCATCATCCTTATGTAGACATCCCCCAAATTACACATGCTTTGTTTCTAAAAGACATACCTATTACTCTTATCATAAAATTGAACTTAGGCTACAGCTTTCCCTCAAAGGTCAGAGAACTGCACATCCCCCATGTTCTTAATGTTAAGAGATAATCTTTCATCACTTTCTATATCCTTACTGATAATGGGCTAAAATCCAGAGAGTTTAAAATAAAATTTATTTCATTTTGCAAATGTTCTGTTCAAACATAATTCCCAAATAGACAGGATTCCCAAACAGTTTGCGATTCATTCATCTCAGAGGATGTATCAGGAAAAGTAGATTGTTTTCTGTTGCAAATCCCATGTACACGTTATTGAACTAGACACACATTATTATTTTTTTCTTAAAGATTATGGTGTTTTATACTAACTTGAAACTTTCATAGGCAAGCAACACTGATGACTTTTGCCCTAGAAATTTTGCCATCAGTTACCCAATTAATCATTTTCTAGTAGAGCCAGGTGGAGAAGGAAATGGCAACCCACTCCAGTACTCTTGCCTGGAAAATCCCATGGACGTCAGAGTCGGACACGACTGACTGACTTCACTTTTGACTTTCATGCATTGGAGAAGGAAATGGCAACCCACTCCAGTGTTCTTGCCTGGAGAATCCCAGGGATGAGGGAGCCTGGTGGGCTGCCGTCTATGGGGTGGCCCAGTCAGACATGACTGAAGTGACTTAGCAGCAGCAGCAGCAGCAGCAGTAGAGCCAGGACTAATTTCTAAGGGAAAAAACAAAAAATGGAAAATTACACCAAGTATACTTCTCTAAAATGGTTGGCATTCAGGCATAATTTTTCATTAGATTCCTTATTTATATTTGCTCTTCTCAACTGGTTGGCAAAGCCTATGATTGTGCTTTGATCAGAAGAACAAAAGTTCTCACCTCTAGATTATTGCCAATAATACAATCTTGAAATTCCTACTGTCAGTTTGTTATTAAATGCCCATTATGAGACTTAATATGTATGGAGAATTTCCTGAAGGCCATGAAACATATGCTGTCCTGGCTGTTCAGAGTGTTGCTTTTGGATCAAGTCCAACCATCACAGGTCTATTATACTGTGTTGGGCTGTATTATTTTGACCCCTGTTAGGTTTACTTCTACTGAGTTATGCTTTAGTGCTGGTCATTGACCGACATGAAAAGATTATATTTGAAGCAGCTACATGAAATGCATTATTATAGAAAGTGTAAGGAAGCATAGGAAACATTGAACTTTTTATCACACTGAGTCCTTTTTTATGAAAAACCAAAGGAAGAAATTTCCCTCAGGTTTACCAATCATGACCAGCTCTGCTTCTACTGAAAAACTGATTTGATTTCCTTTTATGGCCCCTGTGAATCTGGTAACAGATAATGCTTTGGTCACTAGGAGCTACATTTGTGGAACCTCATTCCCCATGCTTTTATAATGCAATATGGAATGCTTTCTTGGTGTGCTTATTCAAACCAAGGTGTGATTATTTCCCCTTTGTAATGACTCTCTTAACTGTATATTTTATCTTTTGTACTGAAACATTTTTGTAAGATGCTTCAAATTCTTTGTGAAGGGGAAAAGGGTATTTCAAGAACAAGTCAAATACTGCTGTTTTATTCTTCTGGTTTTCTATTTCTTTTTAAAATTTGTTAATTGTGTTGCATACATTCCCTACTTAAATTCTGTCATTATTCTATTCATTAATCAAGATATTTTATAGAGCTTTTATGGCCAAACTTAGTGCAGAGAAAAATAGATGAAAGGTAAAATTCCTGTTAGAAACAAACCTTATATTTTGTGGTACCTTCTCCAGTGGTAGAGACAATAAACTGAGCTTGATATGGTGTGAGGCTAAGGGAACAGATATCAGGGGATACCTAACTCAGACCTGAATTTCATCAGACAAGATGTCACAAAAAACGAGTTGGATTTTGAAGGATTCCTTTTAGACAGGCCCAGGGATTGGAGGAATAGGGGCTGGGGAAGAGTTGTTGCAGGAAATTCACAATGGAATTTCACCAAGACAAGAGGGGAGAGGCATGGTGACTTCAAAATGGCTTGAGATCAAGTTCTACCATAGCGCTGTCAATAAGCGATGCTAGATCACAAGCCGTCTCTGATGTCAGAAAAGGATTCATTTTTCTCTCTTTTTTCTTAAGCAACATGGAGCCACGACAGGATCGTGGAACGTAATGAGGTCAAACAAAGAAATTTCTTCTGTCTCCCTCAATAGTTGGCATTGTGTCTTTCAAATGTTAGGTATTAAATGGATTTTGTTGTTGTTGCTGTTCTGTCACTAAATCGTGTCTGACTCTCTTGCAACCCCATGGATTGTATCCCCCACAAGCTCCTCTGTCCATGGGATTTTCCAGGCAAGAATACTGGAGTGGGTTGCCATTTCCTTCTCCAGGGGATCTTCCTGACTCAGGGATCCAACTCTTGTCTCCTGCCTTGCAGGCAGATTCTTTACCACTCAGCCATCAGGGAACCCATTCAACTAATATTGACTAAAACATTGGGAACACTAAAAAATATAACTGCATATTTCACTTGCAATCTTCTAAACACTGTTTACTTCAAAAGATTTTAACTCATGAACTTTGTTAGACAAAGCAGTCATTTGATCATTTTTCCTTTTCTGCTCATTACTTGAGGTATCTTTTGGTGAAGTTGTGCACTCGAGTCAGGAAGCCAGTTTGAATGTTGACTCTGCCACTGATGATGCGCCTGGAACAAAGTTCATAACCTCTCAGGGTCTTCTTCACAGGGCTGTTGAGGGGTTTAATGAGTAAATGTACTCTGAACTGTTTAAACAGTGCTTGGCTTTTAGTGACCTTGCAGGGTTAGTGCTATGTAGAGGTGGTATTCTATTTCTAATCACTCTCTTTTCACATGTGTTCTATTCCTCACTGATGTGTTTGCTTTGGCAAAGTGGCAAATATCTATAGTATAATATCTATAGTAGTTTCATCCCACAAGCTTCTATAGAATATATGCAATTAACAACATTTCTTAATATACATGGTCTTTATTTTACTGATGTGAAGATAGCTTTTGTCTCACTATTTCTACCTTTTACTTTAGTTCTGAAAATTTTATGTTATTGTTCTTCATTCTCATTCTGAGAATCTGAATCCTTGCAAATCCTCTTCCGATTTTTATTTCTATTTGGATGCATTGTATCCTCTCAAAGTAAGTTTCAGTAGGCAACCCTAAATTAACAAATAACTCATTAAACTGATCTTTTTTTATATAAGTGAGTTATACATTTATTATCATATATGTATATATATAAAGCAAATTATATATAGATGTATAATAAATATAAACACACAAATATATATTAATACATATTTCTTTTAATTTTCATTTTCTCTAACTTGAAAAACCTAGGGAGTACCAAGATTGAAAAGTATTTTTAAATTTTATTGTGAATTAATTTATACTCTGCTGTGTTCCAGAAAGAATTCCAGGTCATGTATAATAATAATTTTAAAAAGTTATAAAACTAAAACCCATTAAATTCAGTATAAAGCAACCAGAGTCCAGTAAAAAAAGAGCAAGGGGACTATTGGAATCTATAGGAAAACACTCTTTAAACATTTTGTTAGAACACAGAATCCAGTGGGTTCAGTGAAATGTATTCTCCTCTGGAAAGTCTGCTTTTATCATCACTAGCAGCTTGTTTTAACTTGCCCCCGAACAGGGAGTTTGGGAAAAACTCTTTTTCAAGATTCTGCTAAATCATTATTATCTCATTGCCTCAGTTACATCTCAATCCATCTATCAGAAGCCAGTCTTTGTTTTCTCTCCCAGTGGCCCAGATTTCATTGCTCTCTTCAGGGTCTCCACCATGCTTGTTTCATGAGACTTGGGTCTGTCATTCAATACTCACTCTTATTTTCCCAGATTCAAAGTGGTGTTTCATCTCAGGAATGACATTTACTTTCCTTGACAAAATACTTTTGTTACAACTGCCTGCCTACCAGCATTTTGCTTTTTCTAGAAGGAATGCAGAATATGCAGGCCAGACTGAGATAGGAACTGAATTTTCTGGCTCCTCTCTTTCATTATGTGGCCCTTTTTAGTACTTACCCCATATGTTCGTATCAGGCTTATCCATTTCCTCTTTCCCCTCTTGGACTTTTTGGAGCTTTTTTTTTTTTTTTTTAAATTCTGGGTCTCAAGTTTGGGCTGGAAGTTTGATTGAACAGAAGGACCAAGGGGAAACAAACACAATTCATTTTATATTTATGTCATTTTTACTTGGGGGCTCAGAAGTGCCATAGCAATTATCTAGTCTAACAGAGTAATAGTTATGAAGCAACTTTGCATAGATTTCTCTGCCAGTCCCAGTGCCAAGGCTGAACTTTCATTTTCCTTTGTGCAGTATATCACACGTAATGATTTTGTCCAACTTAGTACTTTTCACACTGTTCATTGCCCCCTGATCTTTCAACACAGGCAAACAATCTTCTGAAAATACCTCTCTCAGTTTGAAGGACAATTAATGAGAAACATACCAGAAAGGTTATAATGCCTATTTTCTGGCCGGAGCCCTTTGAATCACCCAAAGGGAAGCTAAGTATTATTTTGACATTCATTATTGGCTGAACACCGACTATGTGTTTCTGAAGATCAGATTGGCAAACTGCTTCCACAGTCGGATCCACACAGCATGGCATGTGCTTCTGAAAGGGACTCATCTGGTCTAGGTTCTCCTGCCCTAATAGCATGCAGAGTTCAGCTGCAATTGAAGGCCTGAGTAGCATTTCTTTCCAAAGGCCATTAACTGTCCATGAGACCCCAAAGTTATTAGCAGCTGTAACATTCCATCCATCTTGGACTATTGACTAATCATACGCCTAATTGCATAGTAACACAGTAGATGGTCAGTTTTTATTGCACTTGTTAATTTAGAGATTTTTTTTCTTTAAGGTGAAGAGCATCAAATCACCAGCTCCTAATAAAGAAGAAAAGCTTTCAAATTGCACTGTGTTTTATAATCCTTGGGTTCTTTCTGGATACTGGCCCTTGTTTTCCCTCTAGGTCCTTTTTTTGTGTTTTCTTAACTTTTGTGACACCTTTTCTACACATTTACATTAATATCTCTTTTGTTTGTAGACCCCTAGCAAACTTCTCTTTCCCCAGTGCTGCCTTTGGAATATTTAGGATAAATCCTTCTAGCTGTCAACAAATTTCCATGCCTCACCTTGTCACATGCTTATTTTGCATAACAACCCACTCCAATATCCATGCCTGAAAAAATCCCATGGACAGAAGAGCCTGGTGGGATGCAGTCTATGTGGTTGCAAAGAGTTGAATTTGACTGAGCAACTGAGCCCTTTCACTCCACTCAAAGAACCCAAGAGAGTACTTAGAACAGGTGGGAAAATATGAGCTGTTTTCCTATTCCATCATCTGCTTCCATAATTTCCCTTCTTTTACCTTAAGCCGATGTACAACTCTATCATGCTGCTTTTATAGCTGCTGTTCAAACTTTAATGAGGACGATCAATGCTTGCTCTGCCTTTTTAAAAAACAGATTAGAACTCAGAAATTACAATGTCCAACAACTCTAATTGAGCAAACACAATTATATTAAAGCTGTGAATTAAAAACAGTATCTTACAAATTTAATACCTTAATTTATAGACTGTTATGCATCTGAAATTGCTATTCAGTCGTGGTGACCTTGCTTTGTTTGGCAAATAACATTCCAACCCACTTATTCATTTTCCAGCCTGAAGAGATCAGTTATACCTCACTGTATTTTTCCAAACAAAAGGCATATGATAAAAATAAGTTTAGTATACCAACATTTGATTATCCTTGAGTACCCACCTTAGTGACTGAATCAATTATACTAACAGTTGCTATTTGTTCTATAGTTTTATTCCATAGCTTGGCAACTAAATAAACTTAAGTATGGAGATTAAAATTAATTAGAAATGATAACAGCAGACACACCTTTTTTCTGGGTTTTAATATTGCAAAAGTACCCAGAGATGACCTCAGTGAGTGCGATCTTAGACTTTATGGAGGGTATTGCAGGGGAATGGAGTATAGCAAGAATGTCCCAGGTCTCAAGTGAGTTCCTGGGGTGCGTGCCCAAGTGGAAGTGTTTGGGGGATGGATGGGGATTTCTAGGAACTGTGTCATCATCCATTTTTGGCCTGGGAACTGTCATGGTGCCTGTGGGTGCATTACTAAGCATATGTTAATGTATTATGATTACTGTATAATGAGGCTCAAGGTCACTTGGAAGTCAAATCTTCTATCAATGTGAGGCTAATCTGTTCTAAGCAGCTTTTGTTATATCTTCAACGTCTATGTCATTCTTTTAACAGCTGCCCCTTTCCTCCTCCTTCCTGTCTCACTGGTGAAGGTAACTTCTGTACCTACGTTCAATATGTGAACACTTCCTGAGAGTGAGCCCTCACTTAGATATAACAAAACTCTCTTTTCCTTTCTGTAAATTGAGGATGAAAGGACCTGAGTCACTGAACACAATGACTTTTCCTTCCATGGAAATGGTGACAGGAGAGAGCCACCGTCGTTTTACCCATTGTGAGGATTAACTACAAACCTAGGACCAAAACTCCACCACCCAGAAGAATTATACCCTTGCGTTCTGCACAGTCCTGGCTGTTTTTGGAGAAGCATGAAAGATTTCCCTAAAACAAGTAAGCAGGTGTTAATTATACATATCAAGTACAAATGCCACAAATGAATCCATCAGTGGAGGCTCCTGAGTTATACACAGCCCTTCTCCACGTGTGCATTTTTCTTGCCATTCTAGTTCCTGCTGGCTCTTACGTGTGTCCCAATTCTTCACTGTGTTTAAACAGGGACTCCTGCTTCTCAGTCATCTTCAGTGTGATGGTAAGAAGGGAAAACAGCCAAGCCCTGGGAGGATAGGAATAGACTATGGGTCATCCCATAATTAGCTCCACCTTGTGAAGCAAATTCACAGCCCTCTCTTGCCCATTAGGAAGAATGTTCACAGGGTTTACCAGCATCACTTCTCTACGCACAGTATCTAATTCTTCTCTTTGATGTTAATTCCATTTAAAAGACCTTTGCTTCTTTTCTGGCCCATTTCACTCTTTTTTTTTTTTTTTTGCATATTATAAGGTCCAGTCCCATTAAGTATGGCCCACTCATACCTAAATTCAACAAGCCTTGATCATATTGCCGTTCACATCTCCTCCCTACACCATAATCTTTCTTCCATCCCTGATGGGTACATCTGTCTCTCAAGGTTCTGTTGGCTGTCCCTAGGGCCTTACCTGCCTCATGTTCAGGGGCAAAGACTCTGCAGTGGATCTCATATTTTACTTCCTTTTATTCCCTGGTTCCCAGGTTAGTGATACACTTCTGGTGCCATTTTATCTCCACTACCAGCTAAATATTTCAAAAAGAAGAATAGAAAATATAATTCAACTTTCTCGCCCATAGTTTAGAGTTTTCAATAGCTGACAGTGTTAAGATGGATTTAGAAGGCTGGTGGGAAAGAACGTTGATTGCTTGACTCTGGGGGATTCACAGATTTGCCTGAGAAGAGGTGACACTGGGACCACCCTAAATCACAGAGATGATCATGTTAAAAAGAAAACTTAAGCAGCCCCCTACTGAAAGATATGCATATCATGCTCATTCTTAATCTAGACAACTTTCTCCACCTCCTTGTAGCTTCTCCTTCTTAAGCCAGAATCAGCACCATATATTACATATTATAGTGCCTCTATATTATAGTGCCTGTGTCTCAGCATGCCTTTCTCTTTGCATTTTCCCCAAGACCTTTAAGAGTCCTGATATAACACTGGTTTAAATCTTACTCCCTTTGTGAGGTATCCTGTAATAAGCTTTCTCTCTGCCTCCCTGTTCTATGACTGGTGCACAATACCCTTCTCACTTTCTCTGCTTTCTCCTCCTATTCTTTCCTTACCATGGATCTCTGTGTTTCCATGTTGCAGAATCTTGGAAGTGAAATCTCTCTTCTCTGCCTCAATCTACCTCCAACCTTTCCTTGTCCGATCTCAGAAAACTGTAACTCAGAGAAGTTATGATATGCATTTTTTAAATAGTCATTGACAGGACAGAACTAGAACCCAGTTGTCATGCTAAATTGTGAAAGCAGGCCAATTACAACCATCAACCACAAATGATTGCTTTGTTAAATTATCAACTCCTCAAATAACCGGGATATTTTGAGCTTTATTTTCTGTGGAGAGTTGTCAGTACAGCTTCTTTTAATGGGCTTCCCAGGTGGCACTAGTGGTAAAGAACTTGCCTGCCAATGCAGAAGATAAGAGATGCAGGTTCGATCCCTGGGTCAGGAAGGTCCCCTGGAAAAGGACATGGCAGTCCACTCCAGTATTTCTCGTCTGGAGAATCCCATGGACAGAGGAGCCTGGTAGGCTATAGTCCATATAATCACACAGAGTTGGACACGACTGAAGTGACTCAGCAAGCGTGCACTTCTTTGAATATCAATTTCTCATGTATTTACATTTTAGAAGTAAGTCCTTATATCATTTTATACGGAAGTAGATCTGTTTTTTCTTTATGAATATTATTCTTCTTTACTTTATGTACTAATTCCTGGCTTACTATATCCTTTGGTCCTTCCCTTTTCTCTTACCCTCATTTTTGGCCTCTTTTCTAGGCCCTGGTCTCTATGATTTTGTCCCTTGGTCTGCCCTGTTCCACTGTTTTCCCTGAACTTTTCTCACCCAGCATCTTGATGGGCCTCAAACTTGGTCTCTGGTGGTGAAATGGATGTATCAGTTGTCTTAGATCCACATTACAAACTGTTGTCAGATTGCATTTGCTTTTATCATTCAATTATTTGGCTACTCCTTTTCCATTAAACTGACCTAAAGCAGTGAGCTGTAAATTTTATGAGGAGTAGGGTAACTTTATGTTCATCTTTGAACAACTCATGTGACCACCATGGAGAACAGTAGGAGGTTCCTTACAAAACTCAAAATAGAGGTACCATATGATCCAGCAACTCCACTACTGGGCATATATAGAAAAAGAAAAAGGACATGTTCGAAAGGATATAAGTACTCCAGTGTTCATTGCAATGCTGTTTGCAATAGCCAAGATGTGGAAGTCACCTAAATGTCCATCAACAGATGAATGGATAAAGAAGATATAAATATATACAAAAGAATACTATTCAACTATTAAAAAGAATGAAATAATGACATTTGCAGCAGCATAGATGGAATTGGAGATTATCATAATAAGTGAAGTAACTCAGATGAAGCAAGACAGATTTCATTTGATATCACTTATATGCAGAATCTAAAAAAATGACAGGAATAACTTATTTATAAAAAAATAAACAGACTCACAGACATGGAATACAAATTTCTGGTTATGAAAGGAAAAGGGTGGTGGGGGAGGGATAAATTGGGAGTTTGGGGTTGACATATACAAATTATTATATTTAAAATAGATAACCAACAAGGACTTATTGTATAGCACAGGGAAGTTTGGTCAATATTCTGTAATAACCTAAATGGGAAAAGGATTTGAAAAGGAATAGATATATGTATATATAACAGAATGACTTTGCTGTACACCTGAAACTAATACACCATAAATCAACTATAGTTCAATATATAAAGAAAATAAATGCTCACACAAATTCAAAAAGAATACCTAAAAGAAAAATGTGTTGATAGTGTGTCCGATAAATGCTTGTTGTACTAGAAATAAGAGCAGAACTGTTCTCCATAATTGTTGGAGTCTTTGACTTAAACTTGAAGGAAGACTAAAACAAATTGTCCGTGCGTGTGTGCATGCTCAGTCCTGTTCCACTCCTTGCAACACCATGGACTACAGTCTGCCAGGCTCCTCTGCCCATGGAATTTCCCAGCCAAGAACACTGGAGTGGATTTCCAAGCCCTAAAATAAACTATTGCCTGTTAATAAAAATAATTTAGAATGTTTCTCTGCTAGCATCATACAAAATGTATAGAAATGTGATAGAAATCTATTCTTATTGATTGATTTCTGCTAAACCAAACCTTAAATTTGCAAATTCAGCTTGCACAATTTTGGGATAGAGAGTTTAAGTGCTTAAATGTTTTGAAAAGAACTCATGTTCCCTTCTCATCTGAAAAGGGAAGAAGTTATTACAATTTAATAAATAATTACTGAGAAAAGAAAATGCTCTGATAGCAGAATTTACTTGACCACAGTGCATCCACATATTACTATTGATGAGTAGCCATGCTTCTAAATCTACGTGATACTGAATTCAACTGTTAAGTGCGGGAATAGGTAACATCATAAAACCTCAGAACTTTAGATCCTATGATTCTCCTTGGAGCAAGCAATCACATCTATGGCAGTTCCTTCCTCTCAGGACAAAACCTTAGCCACATTTTCTATTTATCTCCAATATTGCTACCAGACAAAACTTTGGAACTATCTAAACTTAAATGTATAGCAAGAGACTAACCAAATTAATCCATAGAGTTCATGTACGTGTAGAATAGAATCCTAAAAGAAGTGCTCAGAGACAACTTCTTTCATTTGAAAGGAAACACATTTTTTATGTCCACAGTTAATTAGTGCCATGTTCAATGCTAATGTTCAAATGAACAGTAGAGAAGGGACACTGATTGTTAGAAACACTATCAGTTCTATTTCCTGTCCAACTCTGATTTTGGTTGAGATTTAGTTCTTTTTGTAGACATAGAAATAGATTTGATCTATATTTGAATCCTAGATTTGCAGCTTGCTGTCCATGTTAGTGGTTTTCACACTCAAGGTAAACAGCAGAGAGGTCATAAAAACTGCAGACTAAATGCTTAATGGAAGGCTGATGGGGTAAACTATGGCACTTGGAGTTTTAATACCTCACTGCAACTGATCCTACAACACTCAGAAATTTGAGAACTACTGATGAGTGTGATTTCGGGCAAGTTTCCAAACCCTTCTGACCTTTAGTTTTTTCATGTGATATTGAAGAAAACAATACTGATTAAGTTGTTGTGAAGGTCACATAAAATAGCATATGTAAGTGGCTACTAAATGCTGATATGTGCACTCTTTGGCTACTCTGTTACTTGAATCTGACCTTCTGATATCCTGGCTACACTTGAGCTGCACCAATGGTCGTGGCTCACCCCCTTAGGCTTTCTTCTTCTTCTTCCTTTTGGAAACGGTTCTCTATTCCCATTTTGACTCTGTTGTATTTTTTTTTTTCCAGTTATTAGTCTATTCCATATTAATAGGGAAATAGCTCCTTTTAATGGATGAAATCTTGCTGTATCTCTAAAGCTGTTAAATTGAAAGACCTTTTCATTAGTGGAAATGTTCCTAGGGAAACATCGGCCCAAATCCCAATTAATAACAAAACAAAGAAAGAAAAATTTAATCAAGGGACAAGAACTATGTAAGCCTTTAGAAACAATTTCTTAATTGATTTGTGCTCCAATATTGTTAGGTTTATAAATATTGTTTCTGTTAAAGTCTCTTCAGTAGCAAAGTTTTGGTAAATGCATTTTGATCTAGACCTAAAGTGAGTCAAGGTTTCCAAACCATTTCTCCTTACCAACTGTATTACTTATTTCTCTTTATCATTGCATTACTTAAATAACCATAAAATCAATGAACTAACAAAGAAATCACAGTCATTACTTCATTTCTTAATAAGACATGGAGAAACACTATGTTAACGGAGAAGGCAATGGCACCCCAGTACTCTTGCCTGGAAAATCCCATGGACAGAGGAGCCTGGTGGGCTGCAGTCCATGAGGTCGCTAAGAGTCTGACATGACTGAGCAACTTCACTTTCACTTTTCACTTTCATGCATTGGAGATGGAAATGGCAATCCACTCCAGTGATCCTGCCTGGAGAATCCCAGGGATGGAGGAGCCTGGTGGGCTGCTGTCTATGGGGTCACGCAGAATTGGAAACGACTGAAGCAACTTAGCAGCAGCATGTTAACTGCAGATGAAGGAGGGAGTTCTAATTTTTGTTTCTAAATAGCTTCATCATGAAAATATAAAAGGTAGATCAAATACTCTGATTTGATAAATAACTTTGAAATAAGGAGACAGTCATGAATACTTAATAACTGCACTTGCTAGGCTACACAATATAGACTTCAGTTGTGTAAAGTTCTCTAATTGGTGCTCAAAGATTTTGAATGTCTGGCTTAGGTAGTGAGCTTATAAAAAGACTTGCAGGTTTAAGTTCAGGATGTCTTCCTGTGTCAGCTATGGAAAGATCATTACTGATGTATGGCTTAAAAACTTAGAGCTCAAATCCCCGTACACCCCTAAATGTTTATGTTTTTTTATTGAGATATAGTTAATATACAATGCTCTGTTAGTTTCAAGTATGTAGCAAAGTGATTCAGTTATACATATATAGGTTCTTTTCAATTTTTTTATTATAGGTTGTTATAAGATATTGAGTATAATTCCCTGTGCTATACAGTAAGTCCTTGTGGTTTAACAATTTTATATATAGTAGTGTGTATATGTTAATCCTCAACTCCCAATTTATCTATCCCCCAATCTAAAATACTATGTTTTTAATTCAGAAGTAAGGGGTGTTGGGAAAATATTTGCTTATTAAATAAGTATAGATTTTGAAGGTTGGGGAACTACTGCTTTGGACATAATATGTTTGAAGGGATCTTGCACGTCTAGCCATCAACAATCTAGTTATTTCTTCCTAGATGGTTCTGTGTCTAGACCTTTATCTGAACTAAGTTAGTAATGGCTGCCTTGCACAGTGATTCTGAATGGAAAAGCAGGTTCTGTTTTGCTTTATGGGGAGGAAGGGAGCACACATGCCTCTGAATGCAGCTTAGATGCAACACACTTTCCAGAAGAGTGAGGAGGAAATCTGTCCTCTCTATTGTTTGAGGTTGTGGTTACCTTTGAGGAAGTCCGCATCACGCTTCACCCAGCGACAGTCCTAGCACCATGGTTGCCAGGCAGAACCGCAGCTTGCTCTGGGAGGGCAGATGGTTGGTGTCGATGCCTCCCTGTCCTTTCAGAAACTGGCGATAGAAATTGGTTGTTCCCAGTCTACCTGAGCACACGCTCATGATCCAGAATTTATCCTTTGATGGAGCAGCTTCTAACAATTAGTTTTCAAGGGCTGTGAGACTTCTCTATAGGTCAGATTCTAAGCGCATGCCATTTTCTCCTATACTTTTAACATATCTTTAGTAACTTTTTATTCTAAACTAAGCATTTAGTCTACTCACCAACATAATCTGGTCACAAATCAATATATTGCTAAAGAAAAGAAAGAAAGTGAAATCAATAGGCGTATTTCCCTGCAAAAGAGAAGTGCATACAGTAATTGTGGTCATGATGTATGGATAGCACCAATGTTAAAAAAATAGTTTATAAAAATCATTTTCTAAGTACCCTCTCAGATTTTCTCTGAATTCCCTGACTTTTGCACGCTCAACCTCTTGCTCCTCCTCTGATACTTCACTGACCTCCCAGCCCCGTGTGTCTCCACTTATTTTTTTCCTTCCTTAGGTCAACTGGATTCATATCATTGGTTCTTTGAAACATTAACAAGCTTAAATAAAACAACGCACTATGGAGTTTAAGATCTCGCTTTCCAAGCAGTTGCAGAAGAGCCAAATGATGCAAGCAGAAAGTTCAGGAACACTAAATCCCCAGACAGCTACTGTGACCAATGGAAACATGAGCTAGAAGTGAGCAGCAGAGATCAATTTGCTCTTCTTCTAATAGACTGATCCTAGATAGGGTTTCCCATTGATCACTTCAAGAGATAGTCAATGTGCCTGAGCAAAATCACTGGGAAACAACTTTCTGTATCTCTCAGCAGTTCATTTTGAAGCAGTGGCTACCGTTGTAATATATCACCTCACATTACTTCTCATAATATTCTCATTAACTAGATTCTTTCTGCATTCTTGTTGAAGATTTAGATCTTTAAGTGTTAGAGATAACACATTATTTGGACTTTCCTAAGTCTCTGTTCCCTACGGAGAGAGGAGTCTGGCGGGCTACAGTCCACAGGGTCACAAAGAGTTGGACATGACTAAGCAACTTCACATACACACACACACACACACACACACACACACACACACACACACACACACATACACGTCTCTGTTCCCTAAGTCCTCATGGCTAAGACACAGATCATCCTTAAATCAGTTGAATGCAACTAAAATTGAAGAGAGACAGTCTCTCTTTTAGGACCTAAACACTTAATTTTCATTATAGATACTATCCATTCAAAACACAGACCAACTGTATTATGAGGCACAGCTGTAGATTTGGGGGAAGCATCTGACTTTATGGAAGGTACATTCTAATGTGAGAAGATTTTCAACAAATGAAATAAGTAAGAACATTTTGTCAGCCTCCTATGCCATAGATGGTCACAAGTGTTTTGGTGAAAATAAGTAAAAGAGGGAGGGAGAGACAAAGTGGATTGGCAGATGGTATACAATTGAAGGCCGATGAGTTGAGGAAGACCACATTGAGAATATCCCATTTATGGAAACATGTGATAAAGGTAAAGGAGGAATGGAGCAGGCAAGTTTTAGAGGAAGAACATTTTAGGAAATGGAAATAGGAAATGTAAAAAGTACTAATGCTGAATGGTGTTTTGTGTGCTCTAAAATGGCAAGAATGCAGATATGGCTGGATCAATATGAAATATGAGAAAGTAGCAGCAAAAGAGGCCACTGAGATAATATATAACTCATTATCTTAGCACACTTTTGAAAGTGAAAGGTGATGAACTTAATTTTAAAAATTGGGTATTTTTCTAGAAAACTGGAGTGAATGGTTATCCTATTTGCAGGCTATTTTAACAATTGTAGACTTTTGATAAATAGATAGAAATGTGCTAGATAACTTGAGCAAAAGAGTGACATGATTGGATTTATCCTTTGATAGTATCACACTGACCTTTGGGATTGAGAACAAGGTAAATTTTTTTAAAATTTATTTTAATTGGAGGTTAATTACTTTACAATATTGTATTGGTTTTGCCATACATCAACATGAATCCACCACAGGTGTACATGTATTCCCAATCCTAAACCCCACTTCCACTTCCCAGTATAATATCATATAAGAAAAGAATCACCAGTCTAGGTTCAACACAGGATACAGGATACTTGGGGCTGGTGCACTGTGATGACCCAGAGGAATGGTATGGGGAGAATAAGGTAATTTTTTTAAAAAAAGGAGAAATTAGGAGCCTATATCCATCATACATGTGCCTGGAGACCTAGAATGAAGGCATATATTTGACAGTTGTATTAATCCATATAGACTAGGCTATATGATGTGATCATAAAGAGACACCAAAATCTCAGAGGCTTAGAGCAACGGTCAGCAAACAATGGTCCATAGGCCAAATCCAGCTTACCACCCATTTCAATTAAATAAGCTTTTGTTGGAACATAGCTACATTCTGATTCATTTATATCATGCCCATGGCTGTTCTGTCACTAAAATGGCAGAACTGAACTGAGTAGTTGCAACAGAGATGGCATGGCCTACAAGCTTGAAATATTTATCATCTGTCATTTTACTGAAGAAGTTTGTTGACCCTAGGTATAAAGTGGAAAAGCTTTATTTCTTGCTCATAAAAAGTCTGCTATGTGCCCAAATACCTTCCTCAGATTAGGTTGCTTTTAAGCACTTGATTCAGGAATCTAAGTTGCTTTTGTATCAGGATTCCACTATTTGTATATGAGGCCTTCACATTCATCATGTATCACCATCACCATGTGACAGGGGCTCACATTAGCTCTCAAACACTGTCTAGAGAGATAGACATCACCTATCGGTGTTGAGTAATCTAATGGGCCCACTTAACTAGAAAGGGTCTGTATAATGTGACTGAGAACATAGATATTTGGTCAGCAGTAAAAATTCTAGTCATCAGTCATCAGCACATACATGACATTGAAAGTCATGAGATTGGATTAATTTACCAAGGAAAAGAATTCTGAAAGAGAGAACATGTTCAAGGATGATCTTGGGCTCTTCCTAAACAACCATGAGTTCAGAAAGATTAGGAACAAGCAAGGAGACTGAGAGGGAGCAAGCAGAGTGGTAGGTATAAAACCAGTTACCTGTGGATGTCCTGGATGTCAAGTGAAGAAAATGTATCCAGCAGGAAGATATTGCTGTTGTCTGTCAGTATCCACAGAAGATCCCATGGATACCAAAATCTGAGAATACTCTAGTATCTTTGTTTTAATTTTATATTGTGCCATTGATTTACAGTGTTGTGTTAGTTTCAGGTACACAGCACAGTGATTCAGTTATACATATACATATACATATACATATACATATACATATACATATACCCATTCTTTTTCAGTTTCTTTTCCACTATAGGTTATTACAAAAAATTTAGAAGAGAGTTCCCTGTGCTATATAGTAGGTCTTGGTTGATTATCTATTTTATATAGAGTAGTGTGTAAATGTTAATCCTAAACCCCTACTTTCTCCCCACTGCTCCCTAGCCTTTCCTCTTTGGTAACCGTAAGTTTGTTTTCAAAGTCTGAGTCTGTTTCTCTGTTTGGTCTAGTCGTATTATAAAACGGTGTAGATCTGCACATATCTTCTGCACATCCGCTTGTATACGTTAAATCATCTCTAGATTACGTATAATACCTAGTACCAAGTAAGTGCTATGCAAATCATTGTAAATACAATGCAAATTCTATGTAAATAGTTGTAAATGCAATGTAAATGCTGTGTAAATAGTTGCCAGAGTGTAGCAATTTCAACTTTTGCTTTTTCGGAAATTTTTGGACTTTTTTTCCCCAAATATTTTCAATGTGAGGTTAGTTGAATCCATACATGTAAAACTTGCAGATACAGATATGGAGGGCTGACTGTAAAAAGCAAGTGTTGCAGTGGGTGTTTGCCACATGCTGAGCTTGAAAGAGGAGGCTGAGGAGAGGACAGTAGACTGTACACCGAATTTAGGAAGATCGTCGATAACCTTAACAAATAGCCCTTTCAGTTATTGAAATGACAGCTGTGTTGATGTGAATTTAAAAGAGACTTGGAAGGAAGACATGTGAGGCAGAAAAAACAAAGTGCTTTAGGAAATTTTCCTATAAAGAAAATAGGGTGGTAGATAGAAAAACAATGATGGCAAGAAAGCGTTTTTTCCCCTATTTTAAATGAGATGGAAATTTTCATGTTCATCTATAACTTTCCATATTTGCATATTTCAATGGAGAGAGAAAAAAATGTTGATGCAACCTGAGAAAATCCACTTCTCTCCAACCCCTACAGAAGAGTGGCTGGTGGGGGAAGTTGAGAAATCTAGTGTACAAATGGAAAGGGCTTCCCTCAGTAAGAACTTGAATAATCTGAAAGGAAATTAATTAACACTATTCATGTCTAATCTCTTTGCTACCAAAAAAATCCTCACTTATCAACCCAACATTTAGAGATCAATATTCTCATTATGTTTTTTTGTTTTGAGCAAAGTTAATTCTAACATGTTCCCTTATTCTGAAACATTTAGGGGAAAAGCACCTCCAATTAAGCCAACAGCTTTCTGACTTTTAAACACAAATGTTTTAACCCTGGTAACACTTTATAATTAGTAAAACACTGACTGGATTTCTTTTAATTACTATAATCCTAATACTATCCCCATGGTGCTGGGATGGCCAGATGTTCAGCTTATAATTTACAATAATTGTATAACTGGACCTCTAAAAAAGCTTTATTTTTCCACAGAAAGTAGCTCTTTTCAACTGGAAATGACATATTCCTTCTTTGAATGCTGTTTAATTTTTCCAATGTTCCAGTCTTGTATTTTTCAAACTGCAACTTTTCTTTTTTACTGTAAAATGAAAAAGTACCTTTTCATAATAAAGAAAAAAAGTAAAATTAAAAGCGAGTGATATAACAGCCTTGTGATTGTACTTAATTCTACCATATGGTTTTGCTCGTGGATGTGTGTCTTTTAATCAGGAATAAAACAAAGGGTAGACTGTAACAATCCCTTTCAGTTAGCATGTTAATTTCTCATTTTAACAAGACCTTCTTTTTGAGATACAATAGTTGACATGAATCCCATAAGTTTCATTACCTTTTTTCTTGCCCTTTTTAAAAAAACAGCTTGCACATCTCCAGCATTGCATAAAATACCCATTTGTAATTATGCTTAACCTTTCTGAAGCCTCTGGGTATAGTCTGCTCATTAATCTTTAACCTGACAAGCCTTGGGGGTTGTGAAATTAGTACCTCTATGTATTAGAGACACAGATACCATAGACCAGGGGTACAAAAGGGGTAATTAAGAGGAGGAAAGAAAAGAAATAGAACAAAACTAGAGGGACATGATTATATTATGGTAGGTGTCAGGGAACAGCAGGGACAATAGAATGCAAATTATTATAGACAGAGTTCAGGAAATAATTGAAGCTATACGTTTTTAGAACAAAACCAATTGAATCATACTCTGTCCTACTCATTGGAAATACCTTGTGGCAAACTGATCTAAAATAAAGATTTACAAATATAATCATACAAAATATGGATTGGCTCTGCCTTTACAGAACATTCCCCATGCGCATTACCCCATGTTTTTACCAAAGTATAACAAAGGATATATTTTAAGTAAAACTCAGATCATTGCCTGGAAAGCTACTATTTAGTGATGAAGGAAGCATCCTATTTTTTATCTATACAGACATTCATTATTTTTGTATTGAGTATTAATGAATACAATATAAGATATAGATTTCTTTATATCACATTTCGCTAATTATCAAATTCTGCCCAGGCATCTGTGTGTCAACTGTGGAAGATCTGTTGCCAAAAATGATGCACATAAGTTCATGCAATTATTCATACATATTAAAGTGCTACATTTGCCTAATACCAAGGCAAGGACTTTAACAATTTTGTGATGACTTTGTTTTAGTCTTAACCAGTATTATTCTTTAGAAAAGGAAGAGCCAATTTGTGATTGAATCTTTATAATTATTAACATAGAATGAGGAAGAAAAGGGTGAAATACATACCTTTATACTAAACATGAAAGTGCATAAACCAATCTACTCTGACCACCTCCTACTTGGATTTAGTGGTTTCTAGAATAACAGCAAAGTTACTATTGTTGTTACCATTCAGTCACTCAGTCTTGCCCGACTCTTAGGCCTCCCTATCCATCACCAACTCTGGGAATTTACTCAAACTCATGCCCATTGAGTTTGAGTAAAGTCTGTCGTTCCCTTCTCCTCCTGCCCTCAATATTTCCCAGCATGAGGGTCTTTTCTAATGAGTCAGCTCCTTGCATCAGGTGGCCAAAGTATTGGAGCTTCATCATCAATCCTTCCAATGAATATTCAAGATTGATTTCCTTTAGGATTGACTGATTTGTTCTGGGATTGACTGGGACTCTCAAGAGTCTTTTCTACCATTACAGTTCAAAAGCATCAATGCTTTGGCTCCTGGCCTTCTTTAATAGATTGTAAAATATAGTGAGTAAGATACACTATAAATTGATTTCTCTCAGTATCACAGTCTAGAGGATAATCGAGCAGGTATGGTGGGGCAGATCTATCAACTTCAACTTTCTGTTCCTGTGTTTGCATTTCTCATCTAGTGGCAAGGAAGAATGCAGAGTACTGGACAAACTTCTTTAAAGAGATGGTCTGGAAGTCCCTCCCACATGATATTTCTGCTTCTATCCCCTTGGCCAAATTTAGGCACATGTTTAAATCAAACTATAACAGGAACTAAGAAATACTGTATGTTTCTGTCAAACAAAAACTAGAGGATTCCCTTTACTGAAAGGAAGAAGAGACTAACTAGTTAAAGATACTTCGTTAGGGCCACTTGCTCAGTTGTGTCTGACTCTTTGTGACCCTGTGGACTGTAGCCTTCCAGGCTCTTCTGTCCATGGGATTCTCCAGGCAAGAATACTGGAGTGGGTTGCCATTTCCTTCTCCAGGGAATCTTCCCCATGCAGGAATAGAACCCAGGTTTCCCACATTGCAGGCGGACCCTTTACCCTCTGAGCTACCAGGGAAGCTCCAAAGATAATTATGTGGGACCTTATTTCTATCTGAGCTTCCCAGGTGGCTCAATATAGATGTTATGCATTAATCATTTATAATTTGGTAAAATTATAGAAGTAAATATATATACACATACGTATATATATATATATACACACACAAATGATTACAGACATAAAAATAGAGTTTCTAAGTATACTCTTGAATTTATTTCCACTGTTTTTATACTTATATATTTTTATCTATATAATCTGTGTATATGTGTGTGTGTGTGTATTCAGTTTTAGACTGAACTTTTATGCTTTACTTTTTCACTGTCACCAACTGTTTCTTGAAGCCTTTTTCTTGCCCATTTCATGTCCTTTTTTTTTTTTTAAATAGTGATTTCTTCATAAGCAGAAGATAATTTTGGGACTCACTTTGATTTATTCAGCAATCTAATGTTTTCAGTGAACACCTATTATAAAATAGGCATTATTTTGAGGGCTTTGGGTGTCGTCAGGAGAAGGAAATGGCAACCCACTCCAGTGTTCTTGCCTGGAGAATCCCAGGGATGGAGAAGCCTGGTGGGCTGCAATCCATGGGGTTGCGAAGAGTCAAACACAACTGAGCGACTTCACTTTCACTGTTCACTTTCATGCACTGGAGAAGGAAATGGCAACCCACTCCAGTGTTCTTGCCTGGAGAATCCCAGGGATGGGGGAGCCTGGTGGGCTGCCATCTATGGGGACACAGAGTTGGACAGGACTGACACAACTTAGCAGCAGTAACAGCAGCATGAATAAAACAGATAAAGATCCCTGCTCCTTAATCTTATATTCTTGCCATGAGAAAGAGAGAATGCATAGTAAAGATAACAAATAGTCAGTCTATGGGTTAAAAGGGCTAGCAACACCATGGTTTAGGTATTGCCATTGTTAGGTCAGAGGAAAAGGACCCAGAAAATCGTGGCCAGACAGCTGACTACTCTGGCCAGGAGGACCAAACGTCATTTACATTCTCAGGTTATAAGCAAAAATTCATCACGTGGCTCCATTTCAATATGAAGGCCAACCAGAGAGTACAGCCCTGCCAATTGCCTTGTATCAGGGAGAACAAGAACTATTTGATGCATAATGTTAATGATTGCCTCAGCAGGTATAGTGGATTTCAGAGTTCAGAGGTTATCAGCTGTGGGGAACTAGAGGACATAGGTCTCACTGTGATAGTGACATTTGTGAGAAATTAAAGGAAATAATGAACTTACTCATGCAGATATCTGAAAGGAGAGTCCTCAAAGCAGAGGGTGTAGTCATTGCAAAGTTCCTGGGGCCAGACTGTACCTGTCTTGTTTGGGGACACTTAGGAACTTCTGGAAGGCCAATGTGCCTGGAGCAGACCAAATGAGAACACTGGTGGAAATGAGGTCAGGGATGTTAGGCACTCAAAGGCTGTTAAGACTGTCCTTACTACAATGAAAATGAGGGTATTAAAGAGATACTTTGATGACTTGACTTACATTTAAAGAAATTTGTTTTCTGTTACATTGAAAGTTGAATTACAGTTGGCCCTGAACAGGAGAGACTTGAACTATAGAGGTCCATTTATACAAGGATATTTTATTCAACAGTAAATATTTTGGTCCTATATGATCTGGGCTGAATCCACAGATATAGAGCCGTGGATGAGGAGAACCCACTGTAGGTTACATACAGACTTGGGACTGTACAGAGGGCCCACCCCCTAATCTCAGCATTTTTTAAGGATCACCTGTAGAGGAGGGCAGAGGTAAGAGCAGAGAAACTTGTTAACCTTCTCCAAACTTGCACCACCACCTATTCATATAAGATATACATTTCCATTGAATTTAACTACCGAGGTGTATGGGGCTCCTTTGTTATGGCAGTCAGCATTATACTAATACAGAAATGGGTTCATTGAAGTGAAGTTCTGCATAATATTTGGCATCGCTTTACAATTGGGAGACAGGAGGCCTGCAAAGAAGCTTATGGTTTATTTTATATATTCAAACATTTGGCAAAATTCCTCTAAGAGAAATGTGAAAGGTGAACCTCATTCATTCAAGTATATAGCTCTAGGAAGCAAGTGGAAAAAGCCAAAGTTTAGGAAAGGTTGGCTTTTATTCACTGCAACTTCTTAGTACATACCAGTGGTTTTTGCTCCTCATGAGACGTTGAAATATATAGAGCTTTTTTAAATTAACTTTTATTGGAGTATACTTGATTTACAATGTTGTGTTAAGTTTCTTCTGTACAGCAAATTGAACTCACTATTAGGAAGTATCGCTAAGAACAAAGTTAATGGAGGTGATGGAATTCCAGCTGAGCTATTTCAAATCCTAAAAGATGATGCTAGTAAAGTGCTGCACTCAATATGCCAGACGATTTGAAAAACACAGCAGTGGTCACAGAACTGGAAAAGGTCAGTTTTCATTATAATTCCAAAGAAAGGCAATGCCAAAGAATGTTCAAACTGCCACACAATTGCATTTATTTCACACACTAGCGAAGTAATGTTCAAAATTCTCCAAGCCAGGCTTCAATAGTACGTGAACCAAGAACTTCCAGATATTCAAGCTGGATTTAGAAAAGGCAGAGGAAACAGAGATCAAATTGCCAGCATCCATTGAATCATAGGAAAAAGCAAGAGAACTCCAGGAGAACATCCACTTCTGCTTCACTGACTATGCTGGATCCTTTGACTGTGTGGATCACAACAAACCGTGGAAAATATTTGAAGAGATGGGGATACCAGACCACCTGACCTGCCTCCTGAGAAACCTGTATGTAGGTCAAGAGGCAACAGTTAGAACTGGACATGAAACAATGGACTGGTTCCAAATTGGGAAAGGAGTACATCAAAGCTGTATATTGTCACCCAGCTTAGTTAACTCATATGCAGAGTACATAATGCAAAATGCCAGGCTGGAAGAAGCACAAGCTGGAATCAAGATTGCTGGGAAAAAATATCAATAACCTCAGATATGCAGAGGACACTACCCGTATAGCAAAAAATGAAGAGGAACTAAAAAGCCTCTTGATGAACGTGAAAGAGGAGAGTGAAAAAAACTGGCTTAACCCTCAACATTCAAAAAACAAAGATCATGCCATCTGGTCCATCACTTCATGATAAATAGACGGGGAAGCAATGGAAACAATGACAGACTTTATCTTCTTGGGCTCCAAAATCACTGCAGATGGTGTCTGCAGCCATGAAATTAAAAGACACTTGCTCCTTGGAAGAAAAGCTATGACCAACCTAGACAGCATATTAAAAAGCAAAAATGTTACTTTGCCTACAAACGTCCATCTAGTCAAAATTACAGTTTTTCCAATAATCATGTATGGATGTGAGGACTGGAGTATAAAGAAAGCTGAGTGCCAAAGAATTGTTGCTTTTGAACTGTGGTGTTGGACAAGATGCTTTGAGATTCCCTTGGACTGGAAAGAGATCAAACCAGTAAATCCTAAAGGAAATTAGTTTTGAATATTCATTGGAAGGACTGATGCTGAAGCTGAAACTCCAATACTTTGGCCACCTGATGTGAAGAGCCAACTCATTAGAAAATACCTTGATGCTGGGAAAGATTGAAAGAGGGAGGAGAAGGGAATGACAAAGGATGAGATAGTTGGATGGCATCACTGACTCAATGGTCATATAAATATGTATATGTTCATGCTTAGTTGATAAGTCCTGTCTGACTCATTGCCTCTTTGTGACCCCATGGATGCTAGTTTCTCTGTCCATGGGTTGTCCTAAGAAAGAATTTCCTTCTCCAGGGGATCTCTCTGACCCAGGGAGTGAACCCACATCTCCTGTTGCAGGCTGATTCTTCACTGCTGAACCACCTGGAAAGCTCGTATATATATACATATATATACACACACCTACATATACATAGAGACAAGGTCTTTTGTATTCTATTCTGATAGAGGTCATTACAGAACATTTAGTAGAGTTCTCTGTGCTATACAGTCATTTCATATCAGTTATCTATTTTGTATATATTAGTACTTGGATGCAATCTCAAAAACAACGGAATGATCTCTGTTTGTTTCCAAGGCAAACCATTCAATATCACAGTTGTCCAAGTCTATGTCCCAACCAGTAACGCTGAAGAAGCTGAAGTTGAACGGTTCTATGAAGACCTACAAGACCTTTTAGAACTAACACCCAAAAAAGATGTCCTTTTCATTATAGGGGACTGGAATGCAAAAGTAGGAAGTCAAGAAGCACCTGGCGTAACTGCTGGGAGCCAGCGTGAGGAATCCCATCCGTGACAAGGTCACGCAGCTGAGGTCTTGATGGGCAAGGTGAATCAGGCCTCAGGGTTTCCCCCTGGTATTTCCTGAGCATGTACCCCCCCAGAAAATAAGAATATGCCTGCCTTATTGTATCGTACTTTTCTACTTTTCTGACACTCTCTGGAAAAAGTTAATTCAGGGCTTCAGTCTCCTGCAAAAGAATGTCTTGGCTTAAAACCCCCTCTGATAACTCTCTAGCTTGCCTAACAGGTTCCCCCAGACCTCTTACAGCTTGTGAATTGCTTGTAGCCCTCAATCGTGAGAGGCACAACGCTTAAAAACATCTTAAAGATACAGAGCCTTTTCTAAAGAGCCAAAAATCATATTGGTGATGGATTTCACTGTTGACTCAATAATTGCTGCCAGGCCTCCATATTCTTTATCTTTTAGGCACCTGGGAGAATGTTAATCAATGTAAATGGGATATGGAAAATGATATATAATAGTTTTGATGTTAGCAACACTAGGCTTTTGAGTTAATTACTTTTCTTTTGTTACAAATCACTGTACTCCTTTTACTTGTTATAAATTGCTATATAAGAATGTAACATTATTTAGTGTTTTTTGAGAGTGGCACCAGACTTTGAGAAGAACAACACAAATAAGTCTTCTGGTTGACAAACCCTTATCAGAAAAAAAGGATATAAAATGTTAATTGGCCCTTTTGGCTGGAAGATGATGTAAATCACCTAAGACCTGTGTATACAACTAGGTATGCAGAGAGAAAAGCCTGGTTTTGATAAGAGTTCTGGCTGCTAACACTGCATAACTTTGTGTTACCCATTGATTTCTATCAAAAGTATAAAAAGCCTTCTGAACAATAAAGGATGGACCAGTTTCTCGGACTAGTCTCTCGGCCTAGTTTCTTGGGAATCTGGCTCCCCTCATGTCTCTCTCTCTCTCTTTTTCTCACTCTCCCTTCCTCTCCTTTTCTGGCTGAATTCCCATCTGGAGCGGGGATGCTCACCACGTCTACTTACTTGCCTTGGCTTCTAAGACCTGCGCGAAAGGGAGCCTAAGGCAGGGCACCGTTCGATATTCAAGTGGGCACCAGGGGTCAAAGTAGATGGTGCAAATCTCTTGTCCTGAGATTTTATTGGTTTTCCCCGTAAACCAAGTTATTCAGCCTCTTTTCTCCACTAAAATTTCCTACTATACTATTTCCTCTTAATCTATATTCTAATTAAATAAATAAGTTTTTCCTTGCCAATGCCATCCCCACTTCGAATTCCCTGGATCCACCGGGGCTGGACCCCAGCAAGTAACAGGCAAATATGACCTTGGAATGCAGAATGAAGCAGGGCAAAGACTAATAGTGTTCTGCCAAGAAAATGCACTGGTCATAGCAAACACCCTCTTCCAACAACACAAGAAAAGACTCTACACATGGACATCACCAGATGGTCAATACTGAAATCAGATTGATTATATTCTCTGCAGCCAAAGATGGAGAAGCTCTATACAGTCAACAAAAACAAGACCAGGAGCTGACTGTGACTCATATCATGAACTCCTTATTACCAAACTCAGGCTTAAATTGAAGAAAGTAGGGAAAACCATTAGAGCATTCATGTATGAACTAAATCAAATCCCTTATGATTATACAGTGGAAGTGAGAAATAGATTTAAGGGCCTAGATCTGATAGATAGAGTGCCTGATGAACTATGGAATGAGGTTTGTGACATTGTACAGGAGACAGGGATCAAGACCATCCCCATGGAAAACAAATGCAAAAAAGCAAAATGGCTGTCTGGAGAGCCCTTAGAAATAGCTGTAAAAAGAAGAGAGGTGAAAAACAAAGGAGAAAAGGAAAGTTATAGGCATCTGAATGCAGAGTTCCAGAGAATAGCAAGAAGAGATAAGAAAGCCTTCTTCAGCAATCAGTGCAAAGAAATAGAGGAAAACAACAGAATGGGAAAGACTAGAGATTTCTACAAGAAAATTAGAGATACCAAGGGAACATTTCATGCAAAGATGGGCTAGATAAAGGACAGAAATGGTGTGGACCTAACAGAAGCAGAAGATATTAAGAAGAGGTGGCAAGAATACATAGAAGAACTATACAAAAAAGATCTTCACAACCAAGATAATCATGATAGTGTGATCTCTAATCTAGAGCCAGACAGCCTGGAATGTGAAGTCAAGTGGGCCTTAGAAAGCATCACTACCAACAAAGCTAGTGGAGGTGATGGAATTCTAGTGGAGCTATTTCAAATCCTGAAAGATGATGCTGTGAAAGTGCTGCACTCAATATACCAGCAAATTTGGAAAACTCAGCAGTGGCCACAAGACTGTAAAATATCAGTTTTTATTCCCATCCCAAAGAAAGGCAATGCCAAAGAATGCTCAAACTACCGCACAGTTGTACTCATCTCACATGCTAGTAAAGTAATGCTCAAAATTCTCCAAGCCATGCTTCAGCAATACATGAACTGTGAACTTCCTGATGTTCAAGCTGGATGTAGAAAAGGCAGAGGCACCAGAGACCAAATTGCCAACATCCGCTGGATCATGGAAAAAGCAAGAGAGTTCCAGAAAAACATCTATTTCTGCTTTATTGACTATGCCAAAGCCTTTGACTGTGTGGATCACAATAAACTGTGGAAAATTCTGAGAGAGATGGGAATACCAGATCACCTAAACTGCCTCTTGAGAAATCTGTATGCAGGTCAGGAAGCAACAGTTAGAACTGGGCATGGAACCACAGACTGGTTCCAAATAGGAAAAGGAGTACGTCAAGGCTGTATATTGTCACCTGCTTATTTAACTTCTATGCAGACTACATCATGAGAAACACTGGACTGGAAGAAACACAAGCTGGAATCAAGATTGCCGGGAGAAATATCAATAACCTCAGATATGCTGATGACACTACCCTTATGGCAGAAAGTGAAGAGGAACTGAAGAGCCTCTTGATGAAAGTGAAAGAGGAGAGTGAAAAAGTTAGCTTAAAGCTCAACATTCAGAAAACGAAGATCATGGCATCTGGTCCCATCACTTTAAGGGAAATAGATGGGGAAATAGTGGAAACAGTGTCAGACTTCATTTTTGGGGGGCTCCAAAATCACTGCAGATGGGGATTGCAGCCATGAAATTAAAAGACGCTTATTCCTTGGAAGAAAAGTTATGACCAACCTAGATAGCATATTCAAAAGCAGAGACATTACTTTGCCGACTAAGGTTCATCTAGTCAAGGCTATGGTTTTTCCTGTGGTCATGTATGGATGTGAGAGTTGGACTGTGAAGAAGGCTGAGCACCAAAGAATTGATGCTTTTGAACTGCGGTGTTGGAGAAGACTCTTGAGAGTCCCTTGGACTGCAAGGAGATCCAACCAGTCCATTTTGAAGGAGATCAACCCTGGGATTTCTTTTGGAAGGAATGATGCTAAAGCTGAAACTCCAGTACTTTGGCCACCTCATGCGAAGAGCTGACTCATTGGAAAAGACTCTGATGCTGGGAGGGATTGGGGGCAGGAGGAGAAGGGGATGACAGAGGATGAGATGGCTGGATGGCATCACTGACTCGATGGACGTGAGTCTGAGTGAACTCCAGGAGCTGGTGATGGACAGGGAGGCCTGAAGTGCTGCGATTCATGGGGTCGCAAAGATTCGGACACGACTGAGTGACTGAACTGAACTGAACTGAGAGTGTATATGTCAATTCCAGTCTTGCAATTTATCCCTCTCTGCCTTACCTCTTTGGTAACCATAATTTTCACAGCTGAGGTCACATGCTACTTTTGTCCAATGGTCAGTAACGTTGCTAAAGATTCAACTACACAGGTCCGCCATCCAGAACAGAGACTTTATCTGTTAAACTTATCAAAGCTGAGAAATCTGTGATGGCCCAATTGGCTAGGTGACTATATCCATCCAACCATATCTCTGCCTGTTTCCTTTTAATTTACTACATTAAGGCCTTCTTGAAGCACTGCTAGCTGCTTGTCTACACTAATGTTTTACGGCCTTTCCATATGGTGTTCTACTTGAAAAATTTTTTTCTCTTTATGTTTTCCATGGCTAATTACTTGATTTATAGATTATAGCTTAACTCTTCACCAATCATGATCTATTTCTATTCTAAATCCTGAATGTATTTCCTATGCAACAATATTTAAATCTGTAATAAAAAATATGCATATAGGTATGTGTGTCACTTTCTATTAGACTCAGTATTTATGAGGGTACAAATACTGTTCACCGTGATGGTAACACATAGTAAGTGCTCAATATTTTGTTAAGTAAGAAAAAAGAGCAGTATTCCAAGGGGAAGGGGAGTTGGGGAGGGATGTATGGGATGTATTGAGAGTTTAGGATTCGCAGATGCAAATTATTATATATAGGATGGATAAATCACAAGGTCTTAGGGCATAGCACAGGGAACTATATTCAATATCCTGGATAGACCACAATGAAAAATACTAAAAGTATATAAGAAGATAGATAGATAGATAGATAGATAGATAGGGCTTCCCTGGTGGCTCAGTAGGTAAAGAATCTGCCAGCAATGTGGGGGACCCACCTTCAACCCTTGGGTCTAGAAGATCCCCTGAAAAAGGAAACCACCCACTCTAGTATTCCTGCCTGAGAAATCCCATGGGCAGAGAAGTCTGATGGGCTACAGTCCATGGGGTTGGAAAGAGTGGGACACGACTTAGCCATGAAACAACAACTCAGCATTGTAAATCAATTATATTTCAATAATATTTTTTTAAATTAAACTAAGGGGCTCAGTGATGAAGAGCTGGTCTGCCAATGCAGGAGGTGTGGGTTTGATCCCTGGTCCCAGAGGAAGCCACATACCATGGAGCAATTCAGCCTGTGTGCCCAAATTATAGAACGTGTGCTCTAGAGTCTGGGAACCGCAGTGACCGAGCCTGCCCACTACAGCGGTTGAAGCCGGCGTGCCCTGGTACCTGTGCTCTGCTTTGTGAGAGGCTACTGCAATAAGAATAGCCCCAGGTCTCTGACAAGTCGGACACGACTGAGCGACTTCACTTTAACTGTTCACTTTCACTTTTCACTTTCAATTTTCACTTTCATGCATTGGAGAAAAAAATGGCAACCCACTCCAGTGTTCTTGCCTGGAGAATCCCAGGGATGGGGGAGCCTGGTGGGCTGCCGTCTGCGGGGTCGCACAGAGTCAGACACGACTGAAGTGACTTAGCAGCAGCAGCAGCAGCTCTCTGAACCTAGAGAAAAGCCTGCACGGCAACAAAGATCCAGCATATTCATTATTAATAAATACACATTATTAAGAAAATTATTTTAAAAAGAAAAGTTCTAAAAGAAAGTTAAATTAAGATCCAAAAAAATAGCAATGTTGTTGGAATATAGAGAGTTGTTTAAGACTTAAACAAGGTGAATAGTTAGGCTAGGCCCTATAGGCTATGGAACATCATTTATGATTTGAAATTTATTCTAAGTGCTGTTGGAAGCCATTGGATTGCTTTCAAAGAGAAGTGACAAGATCTGATTGTTTTCTTTAAGGATCATTGGCTGCTGTGGAGAGGCTGGATTAGAGTAAGAGAACACAGGAATGGGGTGATTAGGATAAGATAGGAGTGGTGTATATGGTAATGGTGAGTGGGATTCTTAGTGCTAAAAGCAGAATGAAAGTATAGAAAGTAAATAGATTTTAGATACATTTGGAGGTAAAATCAAGGGTATCTTTATGTATTGCATGTGGAAGATGAAATAAATCCAATCGTTAAAGATAATTTCTTAGTTTTTAACTTGGGCAACTGGTAAGATTTCATTCCAGTTCCCATCTTAGAGAAGACTAAAGAAGGAAGAATTTTTAGGAGATATAAATAGTAGCATTTGAGCAACATTTTGTTGATGATGTTGTTCAGCAATCAAGGAGGAATATCAGTTTACTGGATGTCTGAGTTCAGAGGAGTGATATCATTCTGATCCATGAGTTTGGAGTTTACCAGCATAGAGATACTATTAAACAATTAATACATTACAGTGTTTTACTCACAGTAAAGATTTTTACAGAGTGAGTGGAGTTACAGAAATATTGCGTACCTGCATCAAAACTTGTGCCATAGAAACAAGTAGAAGTGAAGTAAGAGATGGAAGAATGAGTCTGAAAATTGCATTCAGTGAGAACAGGAATTCACGGATGTCCACAAAGGAAAGTGTTTCCAGCGGGAGAGAGTAGCTGCCTGGATTCTATGCGTAAGGGCTGAGTCAGGTGAGCATAAAGCAGAGTCTTTTGGTTTGGGTAACCCTGGTGAAATTCAGTATTCATGGAATTGTTCTAAAGGAGTCGGACATGGCTAAAATGACTACGCATGCCCACGTATGCTAAAGAAGTGAAGCCAGATTGAAGTGATTTAGTATTTGAATGATAGTAGAGTTGCAATGGCCTTTCTAGAGAGCATTTTTGAGAAATTCTGATAAGAAAGGGAATACTAATGTGGGGAAGTAGCTCTAGAAGTCATGTAAGGTCCAGGAAGGGTTTGGAATGCTGATGGTATTATGTGATTGAAAGAAAGAAACTTAAGGCGCAAAGAGAGGAAAGGAATAACAGAATATTCTGGCTATAAATCTCTTACCTCTAATCTTCAAGTCCATTCTTCTTTGTTCTGCTCTGCGATGCTTGACCAGTGATGCTGAAACATATTTCTCACTTACCTGCAGGTTTTCTGATAAATTCTACCAATATATCTTCCCTATAGCTCAGTCGGTAAAGAATCTGCCTGCAATGCAGGAGAACTGGGTTTGATTCCTGGCTTGGGAAGCCTCCCTGGAGAAGGAATTGGCAACCCACTCCAGTATTATTGCCTGGAGAATCCCATGGACAGAGGCGCCTGGCAGGCTACAGTCCATGGGGTCGCAAGAATCGAACACAACTTAGCAGCTAAACCAAACCAAACCAGAGGGAGCCTGGAGCAGGACAAATGGAGGAAGGGACTTGTGGCTTCTGTCAGTGTCCTCCCAGCAACACCTGTTTTCAGATGCTAGCTTCTGGCTATACCCTCACAACACCAGAGCTGGGGCCTTCACATGGAGCTCAGGTCTGGGAGCACTGTTTCCTCAGAGAGCCAGTTTCTTGCTCCACAGGGCTTTTTTTCTAGCTTCTGATAACCCCAACCCACTTCCCTTTTTCTTTAGCTCAGAAAATTGCCATTTTAAATTAGTGATTATACAGAGAGATAATATATGATTTATATTAAAATCACATTGTTTGGGAAATATTGGTTTCTACGTCTTCTCCAATGTGCCGGCGTATAGCCTCTGCATACTTAGATCATTAAACTCTTCAACTTTTTGCCCTTGTCAGGAGCAGATTTGTTACTTTGGAATGCATCTAGAATCCTGGAACCAATCTTTTCTCTGCTACCCACTCCAAGTGTTTTTGTGTTTCAATAGGACATTTTCCTATCCAAATAGATGTGTTGTTTATAAAGGAAAAATTATGTGTCTGATATGTCTGGTTAAGTTAATAAATATTTCAGTGCCACATACCTTCTGTATCTTTATTTTTTGTAAATTGTTCCCTCTTCATCTTTAAAATCTATCCTTTGTGTTAATTTCCGAGTGGAAAAGGAAATCATGCTGGACTTTCATCTGAATAGCAGATGTGTACTTTATGTCTCTTAGGAAATATATTTGTAATCTTCTAAAAGCCACAACACTACAATTTTTGAAGTGAAACTATCCATAGAAACATCTCCTTAACAGAATTTGCAAATGTGTCATAAATATTTATACTTATCAGTAAGCATCCTGAGTGTATATGTTTAAAAAACTATAAACACACACACACGCACACAGCCATACATAACAGATCACTGATCAGCTAGCTTTTACAAATACAAAATACAAATCTAGCTATTATTAAATACAAAATCTAGCTATTTCAACAAATTGCCCCCAAAAAAGTGGCTGTAAATCATTCATTTTCATTTATTTATTTTTGTTGTTCTCCTAAGACTTCACAGACTTCTTGCCCTACACTCTCTCCTTGCTTTCACTTGTCCCTTTGTTAATTAATGGGTAAAGTTATTGAGTCTACAGGGATTGTAGCTAATCAGGGAGTTTCATTTATTGGTTTAGGTAAAAGCTTTCAGAATGTTAATACATCATCTGAGGTGAGCCTGGGAGCATATTTTTGGTAAGAAACCCTTCCAAAGAGAATAGTTTGGAAAGCACACTTAGCTCAAGCTTGGAATTTACCTCTCCAGGCAGCTCACAGCCTCTCTCGTTTCTCCCTATTAAATTATTCATTCATTTTATATACTTAAAACTAGTAAAATACATATTTTAAGAAGGTGAAATTTTAAAATATTTTATTTACCTTTGAATGCTCAGATAGACACAATATTTTCCTCTCCTTTAATTCTTCCCCTCAGTCCCCCAAGCCAACTATCAGTTTTTGGATACATTTTATTCTAACGTTTGATGCTTTCATTTGGCCAAGTATTATATGCCAGACAGAAGTTCCCAGTGCCCTTTTCACTGAAAGACCTTTACTTTGGCAGATGTCTCCTTAACCTGAATGTTTGCTCATCTTCTCTCCAAATGTTCCAACAACTCTGAGCAAACTATACTGCCTTCTCTCCACAGTGATATTAATATTTCTCTCTTTTGGCCATTTCGTTAAAGCTTATTGTTGTGCACACTCAGTGAGGCACCAAATATGTGGCCGATTATAAAAATCAATCTGTGGCAAACTTTATTTCAAGTTGTTTCATTATCTTTTCTTCCCTCAAAAAGGGCTCAATGGAGAAAAGGGAACCCTCTTACACTGTTGGTGGGAATGCAAACTAGTACAGCCACTCTGGAGAACAGTGTGGAGATTCCTTAAACAACTGGAAATTGAACAGCTTTATGACCAAGCAATCCCACTACTGGGCATACACACCAAGGAAACCAGAATTGAAAGAGACACGTGTACCCCAATGTTCATCGCAACACCGTTTATAATAGCCAGGACATGGAAGTAACTTAGATATCCATCAGCAGAAGAATGGATAAGAAAGCTGTGGTACATGGAGCATTACTCAACCATTAAAAAGAATACATTTGAATCAGTTCCAATGAGGAGGATGAAACTGGAGCCGATTATACAGAGTTAAGTAAGCTGGAAAGAAAAACACCAATACAGTACGCTAACACATATATATGGAATTTAGAAAGATGGTAATGATAACCTTGTATGCGAGACAGCAAAAGAGACACAGATGTATAGAAAAGACTTTTGGACTCTGTGGGAGAGGGAGAGGGTGGGATGATTTGGGAGAATGGCATTGAAACACGTTTACTATCATGTAAGAAATGAATCGCCAGTCTAGGTTCAATACAGGATACAGGATGCTTGGGGCTGGTGCACTGGGATGGCCCAGAGAGATGATATGGGGAGGGAGGTGGGAGGGGGTTCAGGATTGGGAACTCATGTACACCCGTGGTGGATTCATGTCAATGTATGGCAAAACCAATACAGTATTGTAAAGTAAAAAAAAAAAAAAAGAAGAAGAAGAAGGGCTCAGTGTTTAATACAAACCCAGAAATGCTCCACTCACCTGGTTTATTTAAAAAACTACAGATTTTTGAGCTTTCAGATTCTATATAAGTTATGCCATGGGTAGAAAAGTACTGGGAAAAAGCACCGAGGTGCCTGATAGTTGGAGCTTGCGGTCTGCTGACATGTCCTTGCTTTTCCAGCTCTTTTTGTCAAAGCATGAGTTTTGCAGTTGATACCATGTCCCATCTGTTGGCAGTTCCCTGATCTAGCTTTCTTCCCCCAACATTTACTGTTCAGACTCGCTAGCAAAACCCCATGGTACTACAGCCCTTGCAGACAGCTGAAACCCTGCAGAGCAGGACCCACCCACTGATTCCTTTGGTTTCTGAGCTTTTGAGACAGATCTGACTTGGAGAGCTCCCTAGGTAGAAGGCTTTAGGAAAGTCTCTGCTCTACACTTGTTAACTATTTTGCAATCCAAGTACATCACCACACTTTCATCCTAAAGACACACAGGCAAAGGGTTGCTTGTGGCTTTCTGAAACAGTCAATGTTTTCATTTCAAGCATGCACTGTAAGTTTTGGAGTAAAGGCAGAGTGCCTGTCTTTATTTGGTAACTGCACGGAGACAAGCTTTGTCTCCTTCAGGGAGTGTGCCACAGTGAGAGTAAAATTTAAATAAAGTAACAAGGAGGGCATTTTGAAATTGATGGATGTATTTCTGGAATTGTTTCCTGGGGAGACGGAAAGCGTCTAAAGGAACAATTATAGGCATTTTGAGGATATATGGTGAAGAATTCACAGGAAGTATTGTGGTTTCTAAAGGCTGTCTTGATGCAGGAGAAATAACACTTGCTTAAGAGCTCTGTTCCTTCACTGATAAACTATCATAGCACATGCTATTTGGCAGAAGAAATCCAAATTACCGGATAAGAATATTTTTTTGTAATTTAATGCCAGTGAAGCCCACTGAAGAGATTATAGAGAAATGCTGTCATGAATACAGTTATGGCATCCACTGCCCTGGCTGCAGGTAACCAGGCCTTTTGGTGGGCACCTGACCTGAGATCTTCCAATACAGATGCTTGCCCCTTCATCTGCTAAATATAAGATCAAGTAGACTGTGCTTTAGATGTGTGCAAAGTAAGATTCCATACCTGCTTTGGATAGCCTTTGGAGAAACATGGCTGCTTTGGTACTCTCTGAAATATGGATAGGTGTCAAATAGTCCTGTTTCCTTGTTTTGCCATCCTGAAGTTCAACTTCAAGTCATCAATTGGCTGATATGTTGATTTTGCTGAAAGCCTTGGCTGCACTAACCGTCTCGATTGGCTGGGGCTTGTTGTTAATCAAAGCTCTGAATGTATTCTTTGTTCTCATTGATTCTAGATCTGTGCTGTACTAAACAGTAGCCATGATCCACATGTGACTCTTTAAATGAATTTAGTTAACTAATACTAAAATTTAACTTTTTTAACATAGAAAGAGTCAAAATCATCAAAACATAGAGACCAAGAATAAAATGGTGATTGTCAAAGGCTTTGGGGAGGGAGATATTAACACTTGATTTTTAATAGACACAAAGTTGCTTATGTAAGATAACAATGTCCTAGAATTCTACTATGCACCATGGTGCTTGTGGTTAGCAATACTGTACAATTAAAAATTTGTAAAAGGGTAGAGGTCATGTTCTTACCTAAAGAAGAGGAAGAAATCCAATTCCTCAGTCACTCTAGCCAACTTTCAAGTGCTCAGTACCCAGAGGTGACTATGACTACCACATACACAGAGCATTCCCATCATTACAGAAACTTCTCTCAGATACTGTTACTGACATGGGTCCCAGGACTCAATAACAATAGAAATCGACAGGAAACCAGAAGAAGAATTCAGGAAAGGCTTTACTGGGATTTGTGCTACAACACGAGGAAGCAAAAACAAGCAATAGGTCCTGAGAAGAGGTGAGCTGCTTCCTTAGATGGAATGAAAGTAGAGGCAGATGTGTAGGTTGGGTTTAGGGGGTCTGCCCATGTCCTTATTGGTGCTGTGTGCAGGGTTCATGTACAAGTGGTGGTTCAGTTTTGGCATTTTTGTATCTTGTTCATAATATGCCCCAACTACACATATATGCAGTTACTTGTAGTCCCTTGAAGTTATTTATTTATTTATTGTATTCTTTTGCTCCAGGAGACATTTGTCCAAATGTAGGCAAAGAGTTCCACGTCCCAGGTTCCAGCTTGTCTCAACAGCGCTCTCTAAACTCTATTCATTTGTCTAGAACAGTTTTTACATTCTTAGATAAAGCACATTCTTTGAATAAGTCATGCAGGTGGTAAATAACACACAACATAATTCAAGCAAGTTTTTCAATAGAGAGAATTATATTCATTTATGAAATTGGAAGGCTGTAGAGTTGGTTTTAGTCAAGTGCATAATAGCTTGTCAAAAACTTGTCTTTCTGTTTGTCTTTCTCTTCTGACTCATGTCAGCCATGGTCTAACAACTGCCTCCCCAAAACAGTTGCCAGCAGTTTGCCCATATTTCCCACAACTAAATAGTTCTACAAAAACAATAGAATTTTCAGAACATCAAGGAAGTGTTTTGTTTTGTTTTGTTTTGTTTTTCCTAGATATAATCACAAACTGTTACCGATACCAAGCTTGCTCTGCACACGGCAGGCCAGTAGATGCCAGAGACCAGGCATTGAGGCCAGGAATACAACTTTTTTGGAAGGACAGCTGATCAAGAAGATGGCAACTAATGTCTCAAAATAGCCATCTTATCAGGGTCTAGATGCCAGGTTCTTTTAAGAACAGAGAGTGGAGGAGTAAAAGAAGGTGAAGTGAAAAAAGCCTTTAATCTTATAAATATCTTCTGGAATGGCAAGCCTCAGGAAGGGAATGTGTTAATTTCTTCCTTCCTGTAGCTATCCACAGGTGGCAGGGTCCTGAACAAAAGAATTTTAATTTAACATTTAGGCTGAGGAGCAAGGTTCCTTGAGGCAAGCCATTAAGTATGGACAATATCCTTTTAGTGAACAAAAGCAACCTGAAGCAAAGGTTAGAGTATAAGAAACAGACCCACCAGGGAATCATATCTTCCCTTTTGTTACAAACAAAAGCTTTCCTGAAATTCATCAGCCCAGATTCCATTTATCAACCTTCAAACTAAAACGTGACCAAAGAATAGGATAGGTTACTTGGTTTAGTCTAGATATCAAAGCAAGGGATGTGAGATGGCACGACTGATAATCAGAATAGTTAAAAAGAGGTTGTGGTTGATGGGAAGGTGTTCTAAAATGTCTATGAATGCTTTATATTAGGGATTCTCAACAGAAGGCAATTTTGCCCTGCAGGGAACACATGGCAATGTCTGAAAACATCATTAATTGTCAGGACTGGAGATGTTCTACTGGTATCTGGTAGGTAGAAGTCAGGGATTGAGCTAAACATCCTGCAGTGAACACGACAGTCAACAAAGATTCCTGTGGCCAGTGTCAATAGTGCTGAGGTTAATAAATCCTTTTCTACTTTATTTTATTACATGCATGCCAAGTCACTTCAATCTTGTCTGACTTTTTGGACACTAAGGACTGTAGCCCGCCTGGCTCCTCTGTCCATGGGATTTTCCAGGCAAGAATACTGGCATGAGTTGCCATTTCCTCCTCCAGGGGAACTTCCTGACCCAGGGATCGAACCTGTGTCTCCTGCAATGCAGGCAGATTCTTTACTGCTTGAACCACCAGGGAAGCCCAATCTATTATATGAAATACAACTTAAATTTTAAAAGCAACTTTAATGATTAGCATACTGAAAAATACAGTTAGACTTGGCTTCAACCATGATCTGATCCAGAGTTTTGCCAAGTTTTACATATTTCATCTGCACTTTCCTCCAGTTGTGTTCCCTCTTCCATTCCCTAGGTTCTCAAATTGTCTTATTATAGCACCAATAGTGGTGACACTCTGATATTGTTGCACCCATGCAATAAGCCATCTAGTGAAAAGAAACATTTTTTTCCAGCAGTTTTCATAAAACAGAGAGGAATCTTCTTCTCACAAACCTACGAGCAATAGCTTCATTCTTTCAATTAGCCAGAATTTTATGACACGTCCATTACTGAACCAGTCTATGACTAAGAATTTGGTCACTTTCCCCTGACTGTCACATAGTTGAGAATAGGAAGTGGGTCATTTTAGAAAGTAAAACCTGGACACGCGGGCTAGGAGTGGGAGAAACTTATTCCACATAGACAACTAAAAATATTGATTGCTATGTTGGTGGACTGCATCACTGGTATGTGACTACGACGACACTGGGAAGAATAACTGCAGAAATGGGAAATCAAGTAAGTTCATGAAAAACTTGCAACATATGCTTGATCAGACAGCTGCTTTCTCACTGATTCCTTGTAATGTGTTCCTTTTAAATCATCTCCTTCAACACTTTCCATAATATTTCAAATCAGCAAGAAGAGGTAATATTTATTAGATGTTTTTACTTTCAATTTAATTGGTATGGCCACCCTTCATTAGTTGTATACCACGAAAAAGTCTCTGAATCTGTGTAACATACTTTCCTCTTTTAAAGAATGAAGATAATAATGGTGCCAACTTTCTGGAATTGCCCTGAGAATTACATTTTTTAAGTGAATAATGACTTTAAGGAGTAACTGTATTTTTATAGAAACTTATTTCATATTAGCTATGATTGTTTGTACTCAGACGTATTCAGATATCTCCGCTTCATGGATTATAGCCTTGTTGTTGCGAAGGAGCTTGTGAAACTCAATAAAGCTATGAGCCATGCCATGCAAGACCATCCAAGATGGACAAGTCATAGTAGAGAGTTCTGAAAAAAAGTGGTCCACTGGAGGAGAAAATGGCAACTCACTCCAGTGTTCTTGCCACAAGAATCCTATGAACAGTATGAAGAGGCAAAGATATATGACACTGGAAGATGAACCTTCCAGGTTGGAAAGTGTCCAATATGTTACCATAGAAATTGTTGTTGTTCAGACTCCAAGTCATGTCCACTCTTTGCAACCCCACGGACTGCAGCACACCAGGCTTCCTTGTCCTTCACCATCTCCCAGAGTTTGCTCAAACTCATCTCCATTGAGTTGGTGATACCATCCAACCATTTTATCCTCTGTTGCCCCCTTCTCCTCCTGCCTTCAATCTTTCCCAGCTTTCAGAGTCTTTCAGAGTCTTTTTCAGCAAACCCCCTCTTCACATCAGGTGGCCAAAGTATTGGAGCTTCAGCTTCAGCATCAGTCACTAGGGAAGAACAGAGGGCAATTACTAATAGTTCCAGAAACAATGAGTGATTGGTGTAAAGCAGAAATGATGCTCAGTTGTGGGTGTGTCTGGTGGTCAAAATAAAGTCCAATGTGCTAAAGAACAATATCATATAGGAACCTGGAATGCTAGAAATCAGTGAATGATAATGGATGGGAATGGATGAATTTAATTCAGATGACTATTATAACTGCTATCGTCACAAGAATCCCTTAGAAAAAATGGGGTAGCCCCATAGTCAACAAGTCTGAAATGCGGTATTTGGATGCAGTCTCAAAAATTACATAATGATCTTCATTCCTTTTCAAGGCAAACCATTCAGCAGCACAGTAATCCAAGTCTATGCCCCAACCACTAATGTGGAAAAAGTCGAAGCTGACCAGTTCTATAAAGACCCACAAGACCTTCTAGAACTAACTTGGGGAAAAAAATTTAAAAGATGCCCTTTTCATCATAGGAGATTAGAATGCAAAAGGAGGATGTCAAGAGGCACCTGGCATAACAGGCATTTGAGTACCAAATGAAGCAGGGGAAGTCTAGTAGTGTTTTGTCGAGAGGACACACTGGTCATAGCAAATACCGTTTTCTGACAGCACTGCAGATGGACGGCACTAAATGGTCAATACCAAAATCAGTTTGATTATATTCTTCATAGTCAAAGATGAAGAAACTTTATATAGTCAGCACAAACAAGGCTAGGAACTGACTATGGCTCAGATCATCAGCTCCTTATTTCAAAATTCAGGCTTAAATTGAAGAAAGTAGGGAAAACCAGTAGGCCATTCAGGTATGACCTAAATCAAATCCCTTATGATTATTCAGTGTATGTGACAAGTAGATTCAAGGGATAAGATCTGGTGGACAGTGTCTGAACTATGCACAGAGGTACATGAGGCGGTGACCAAAGCCATCCAAGAAAAATAAATGAAGGAAAGCAAAGTGGTTGTCTAAGGAGGCTTTACAAAGAGCTGAAGAAAGAAAAGAAGTGAAAATTAAGGGAGAAATGGAAAGAGATACCCAACTGAATCCAGAGTTACAGAGAATAGCAAGTAGAGATAAGAAGGCCTTCCTAAATGAACACCACAAAGAAGTAGAGGAAAACAAAAAAATGTGAAACACTAGAGATCTCTTCAAGAAAATTGCATATATCAAGAAAACATTTCATGCAAGGATGGGCATGGTAGACAGAAGCAGTAAGGACCTAACAGAGGCAGAAGAGATTAAGAAGAGGTGGGAAGAATATACCAAAGAACTATACAAAGATGGTTTAATAACTACTATGGTGTGGTCACTCACCTAGAGCCATACATCCTGGAGTCTAAAGTCAAGCTGGCCTTAGGAAGCACTTTTACAAACAAATTTGGTGGAGATGATGGAATTCTACATGAGCTCTTTAAAATCCTTAAAGATGATGTTGTTAAATTGTTGCGCTCAATATGCCAGCAAATTTGAAAAATTAAGCAGTGGTCACGGGACTGGGAAAGGTAAGTTTTTATTCTAATGTCAAAGAAGGGCTGGAGAAGGAAATGGCAACCTACTCCAGTATTCTTGCCTGGAGAATCCTGTGGATAGAGGAGCCTGGTGGGCTGCTGTCCATGGAGTCGCACAGAGTTGGACACAACTGAAGTGACTTAGCATGCATGCATGCATTGGAGAAGGAAATGGCAACCAACTCCAGTATTCTTGCCTGGAGAATCCCAGGGATGGAGGAGCCTGGTGGGCTGCCACCTATGGGGTCACATAGTGTCAGACATGACTGAAGCAACTTAGCAGCAGCAGTAGCAAAGAAGGGCAATGCCAAAGAATGTTAAAATTACTGTACAATTGCATTCATTTCTTATGCTAGTAAGGTTATGCTCAAAATCCTACATGCTAAGCTTCAGCAGTATGTGAAATAAGAACTTCCAGATGTACAAGTGGGTTTATAAGAGACAAAGGAAACAGAGATCGAATTGCCAACAATCACTGAATCATAGAAAAGCAAAAGAATTCCAGAAAAATATTACTTCTGCTTCATTGATTAGGAGAAAGCCTTTGACTGTGTGGACTTCCCTGGTGGCTCAGACAGTGAAGCATCTGCCTACAATGCGGGAGACCTGGGTTTGATCCCTGGGTTGGGAAGATCCCCTGGAGAAGGAAACAGCAACCCACTCCAGTACTCTTGCCTGGAAAATCCCATGAACAGAGGATCCTGGTAGGCTACCGTCCATGGGGTTGCAAAGAGTCAGACACAACTGAGCGACTTCACTTTCACTTTCACTTTGACTGTGTGGATCACAACAAACTGCGGAAAATTCATAAAGAGATGGGGATACCAGACCACCCTACCTGTCTCCTGGGAGACCTGTATACAGGTTAAGAAGCAAGTTAGAATCAAGTGTGGAACAGACGACTGGCTTAAAATTGGGAAAGAGCTACAAAGAGGCTGTATGTTGTCACCTTGTTTGTCTAACTTTCAGGCAAACTACATCATGCAAAAAACCAGGCTGGATGAATCACAAGCTGGAATCAAGATTACTGAGAGAAATATCAACAACCTCAGAAATGTAGATGACACCAATCTAATGACAGAAAATGAAGAGGAACTAAAGAGCTTCTTGATAAAGGTGAAAGAGGAGACTGAAAGAGCTGTTTAAAATTCAACTTAAAAATTTTAATATAAGATCATGGCATGAGGTTCCATTCAGTTCCGCTCAGTTCAGTTCAGTTCATTTCAGTTCAGTTCAATCGCTCAGTTGTATCCGATTCTTTGTGACCCCATGAATTGCAGCTCTTCAGGCCTTCCTTGTCCATCACCAACTCCCGGAATTTACTCAAACTCATGTCCATCTAGTCGGTGATGCCATCCAGCCATCTCATCCTCTGCCCTCCCCTTCTCCTGCCCCCAATCCCTCCCAGCATCAGAATCTTTTCCAAAGAGTCAGCTCTTCACATGAGGTGGCCAAAGTACTGGAGTTTCAGCTTTAGCATCATTCTTTCCAAAGAACACCCAGGACTGATCTCCTTTAGAATGGACTGGTTGGATCTCCTTTGCAGTCCAAGGGTCTCTCAAGAGTCTTCTCCAACACCACAGTTCAAAAGCATCAATTCTTCAGTGCTCAGCCTTCTTCACAGTCCAACTCTCACATCCATACATAACCAGTGGAAAAACCATAGCCTTGACTAGACGGACCTTTGTTGGCAAAGTAATGTCTCTGCTTTTGAATATGCTATCTAGGTTGGTCATAACTTTCCTTCCAAGAAGTAAGCGTCTTTTGATTTCCTGGCTGCAGTCACCATCTGCAGTGGTTTTGGAGCCTCAAAAAATAAAGTCTGACACTGCTTCCACTGTTCCCCTTCTACCTCCCATGAAGTGATGGGACTGGATGCCATAATCTTCGTTTTCTGAATGTTGAGCTTTAAGCCAACCTTTTCACTCTCCTCTTTCACTTTCATCAAGAGGCTTTTTAGTTCCTCTTCACTTTCTGCCATAAAGGTGGTGTCATCTGCATATCTGAGGTTGTTGATATTTTTCTCGGCAATCTTGATTCCAGCTTGTGCTTCTTCCAGCCCAGCATTTCTCATGATGTACTCTGCATATAAGTTAAATAATACTTCCTGGTAAATAGAAGGGGGAAAATTGGAAACTGACAGATTTCATTTTCTTCAGCCCCAAAACCACTGAAGAGTGTGACTGCAGCCATGAAATTAAAAGATGTTTGTTCCTTGGAAGGAAAGCTATGGCCAAACTAGACAGCATATTAAAAAGCAAAGATGTCACTTTACTGCCAGAAGTACCTATAGTTAAATCTATGCTTTTTCCAGTAGCCATGCATAGATATGAGAGTTGGATCATAAAGAAGGCAGAGCCCCAAAGAATTGATGCTTTTGAACTGTGGTGCTGGAGAAGACTCTTGAGAGCCCCTTGGACTGCAAGATCAAACCAGTCAATCCTAAAGGAAATTAACCCTGAATATTCATTGGCAGGACTGATCCTGAAGCTGAAGCTTCAATACCTTGACCTTCTTATGCCAGGAGATGACTAATTGGAAAAGACCTTTGTGCTGGCAAAGATTGAAGGCAAAAGGAGAAAAGATCAGCAGAGGATGAGATGATTAGACAGCATCACTGACTCAAGGCACATGAATTTGATCAACTCTCGAAGATACTGAACGACAGGGAAGTGTGGTGTGCTGCCATGCATAGGGTCACAAAGAATTGGACATGACTTAGCAACTGAACAACAAGTCTTACATCTAAAGTCATAAATGCTATTCTCATTTCATTGTTTTTAACCTAAGAATTACTGGGCAATGTTTCTATGATGCTTCTTTCTAAATTACAGCTGTTGAGCTCCATAATGTTTTGTTTTACCCTATTTCTTGGTATTATTCTACTGTCTCAAAATTTCCTTCCTCATTTCTGTTATTGAATAAAAGCTCTTTTTCTGGAAACTTGGTTCATTTTTTAGATAGATATGATTACTTAGCACATTTTCATTATTTTTTGAAATCATAATCTTCAATTCAAAAAAAGAAAGAACATTAACCTTTTTTCCAGTCACACTTAAAGATAGAACTGCATGACAGATAAGTGCTGTTGTTATTTTTGCTCTTCCTTCTTTTACACATGAAATAAGCAGAAAAAGAGCATTGAATGTGACTTGAAAATTAGAGACAATTTTCAGTTTAACATCTTGAGGATAAAAAAAAAGTTTACCTCTGTATTAGAATGATAGTTAGAGGTAGTCTCCATACTCCTTAAAAGAGAAAGGGAGACACTAACACTTCTTGGATTCCTAACTAATGTATCTCAGGGAGGATCTAGGTAATTAATTAATAAGAGATGTTTCTTTATTTGGAAATAATAAAATTAAATCTCCAGAAAGTTTAGTAACTTACTGAAATTTGAGAAAATAGGGTTTGAACGAGAACCTGATTGACTTCAGCTTCGATTTTTTTCTACAGTATCCCAGCTGACTTAGAGACATATTCACATGCACTAAAATTTTACTCACAAAAAACACTTCTTAGGTTTTGTTTTTTTTTTTTTGTTCATTTTACCTTTTTAAATGAAATGAAGGATGCTGATTCTTTATATAGTAGGTGTATAACTTCTTTTGAGTGAGTGAGTCTTTCAGTCATGTCAGACTCTATGCAACCTCACACACTGTGGTCAGCCAGTCTCCTCTGTCCATGGGACTTCCCAAGCAAGAAGACTGGAGTGGGTTGCCATTTTCTTATCTAGAGGATCTTTCCAACCCAGGGATTGAACCTGGATATCCTGTATTGCAAGCAGATTTTTTACCATCTGAACCATGAGGGAGGTCGATAATCCCCTTTGGAAGAACTACTTCTTTGTTAGTAAGCCATAGATTATGTTGAATCTGTTCTGCTTTTTTTTGCTTTCTGTGTATGTTTTCTTCTTTGCCAACTCTCCTAATACAGGTTCTGAATCATCTGTGTCTCTCAAAAATATCCTATCATGGTTTATTAAAATATATTTTGCTTCCATCTAGAAATCCTTTAGACTCTAATTCATTAGTTTGATAAATATATACATAATATTATGAGTGCTGTGCTGGAAACTAAAGCACTCCTCAGGCTTTTTTCTAAGTAAGGGCTGCCTGAGAGCTCATGGTTAGATATTTTACTTTCGTTTGATTGATTAAAATTTTATTTTCATGATTTCATGATTTTAAATGTAGTATTTTACATGGCTATCAAAAATATATAGTAGGGGACCTTTGTGTGATTTCAAACACTTCCATTTGCCTGGGAAAAGATCACTACTAACTTTATCTGAATATGACTTTTAAAACGAAAATAAAATATAGAACATCAAAAACAAAGATGATGCTAAAAGGGAAAAAGAGTCGGGAAGTCATTAAGTAGATGAAGTTTACATTTATTTTTAGTAGTAGACAAAAATAGATGTTGAGTTTGTCAGTAGGAAAAATATTTTGCAGTCTCTATTGATTGCATAACTAAACCCTCTAAAACTTAGAGCCTTGGAACATTAATCTTTTTTAAAAATATATATTTCCAGTTTTGTGGGTCAAGAATCCTGTTAGGTATCAGATGGCAGATTTTTCTACTCCACATGGCACCACCAGGGTAACTTGGTTGTATCTATCAGGTGGATGGACTGGCTGAGAGGGTCCAAGTTGGTTTCACTCACGCATTTGATACTTTGGCAGCGAGAGGCTGAAATCTGAACTCAGCTGGGGCTGTCAACAGCAGGTCTCTCAAATGGCTTCTTCTAGTATTGTGGTCTCAGGATAAGTAACTTCTTACTTGGACACTCAAGATTCCAAAAGATTATGTTTCAAAAGACTTGGGCAGAGATGTAAGACTTCTTTTCACTTAGTTTGGTATGTTCCAGAACATGACTTCTGAAGTGTTTTATTAGTCAAACAAGTCACAGATTCAAGCTCAGATTCAGGAGGAGAGGAATTAGATACTACCCCTCACTGGGAAGAGTATCACAGTGTTTTCAACTATTTTTTAATCTGTTATGTTCATCTTTTGGTATATGTGTATGTATGTGCAGTCACTCAGTCCTGTCCAACTCTTTGTGACCCCCACGGACTTCAGCCCTCCAGGCTCTTCTGTCTACGGAATTTCCTAGGCAAGAATACTGGAGCAACTGCCAAGATCCAGGAGATCTTCCCCAACCAGGGATCAAACCTGTAATCTCTTGGGTCTCCTGCACTGGAAGACACGTTATTTACCACTGCACCACTTGGGAAGTCCCTTTTGCAGTATGCCATTATCCTAAATTAGATGATGGGCTAATTTTCAGTCACAGTTTCTATCCTTGAATGTATAGTAATTGTTGAGACAGAAACAACACACAATAAAGAGAAAGATAAAAAGTAAAATCTATAAAAATCACCTGAATGCTTATAAAAATTCAGCAAAAATTTCTTGCATTGCAGCCACAATCCAACTTCTAATATTCACATAAATTCAGCTAGAACTATATTGTCCTGAAAGATGGGTATACTGGAGTTGACACCTCAGAAGTTGCTTATAGCTTATATTTTCCCTTACTTTGATTTTCTCAGCTCTGCTAGTGATCTAATTTGCATATCCTATGTTTCTGTGCCAAGTTACAACTCAGTGGGCAGAAGAGCCATTTTTTAAGACTATGACTCCTTTCTAGAGAAAAGAAGCAAAGGGGTATATAAATAAGAGTTTTTACCAGTTGGTAAACTTTGACCTCAAGGCAGATTTCCCCAGGATGCCTACATTGAATTCATTTTATTCCTGTTTCTTTAATGAAGTTACTGAAGGGAGGACATCTCAGGTTTTTCCTCCAGATGCCATGGTTCCTGTTCATAAATTTTTAACATTTCTACTATTGGCTAAAATGACACCTACTGCAAAAATTAAACTCAACTGACAGGAACTAAGATGAGATGAGTCCTTTTCACTCTTTTCTAGTAGAACATTTGTTGGGCCTTTCCAAAAAGGTTAAAAAGCATCTGAAAATGAAATAAGATGGCCCAACCTATTTTTATAATGACTGTGGAATGGTTACAATTATATTTAAATTCACATAAACATGAATATATTAAGCTAGCAGGCAAGAATTTTACAACTGGAGAAACTTGAAAATAAAGCTGGAATGCACTTAATTATCTGAGTTACTGTCAATATCTATCATTACAAAGTACCAACAGCAGTACAATTTTGTCCTACGTCTCTAAACACTCAACCAAAGAGTGAGACTATGCATATTCCTACAACCCCCAGTGGAGATATTGAGATTACACATGCTTTTACTAATTTAAAGAGGGACTTTCACACTGGGATGCATTAAAAAGAGAACATTTAAATAAAAAGCAATTTGCTTTGCCTTTAATTGAACTCCCCTTGCTATTATTGCTAATTATTGATAATACTTGTGATTGACTAAGAAGCTTTTGCATTCAGAGACAAAGTTATTTTTCTGCTGGATTTTAGAAGACAGCGGCAGTCTCTTCAGCATCACATACTGTTACCATGGAAATAATTGCTATTTGAGAAATGTATCAGCAACATGCAAAAAATTGCTCTGTACAGAGAATTCCCTTCCCTTCACTGCTGTGGGCATTTTACAGTCTTGCATAGTAAGTACATGATAATGACTTCTCACATTTATATAATGTGCCTTTGTCTTACAAAGTACTACACAATAGAGCGTGGTATATGCAATCATAAAGAAAAGAGTAGAAAAGCAAATTGAAGGCAATGAAATGGAATTATTATATATCTTAGGAGAAATTTACAATTAGAGTATAAATTATGCTTTTAAACTTAACATTGAGAAGATATCTGTAAATAGTAGTAATCTCAATAAAAAATAATGATTAAAGCACACTTCTTATTTCTAGATCTATTATCAGTTTTTGCCACTTAAGATTTTTTGATGTGAATAGAATAGATAGATTATCAGTTCATTTATCTGGTTGAACAAACATCTTCTCTTCCCAGACCATTAGAAGAGGTTTCCTTACTTTCCACATGTTTCAGGCTAATTTGGAATCCATTCTTGAGAGATTCTTGAGATAATTTACCCTATAGAGAATTTGGCCTAGATGATCTTGTTAGAAGACTAACACATATATGGAACTTACTTTGAAAAACAGGGGATGGAGGAAAATGAATGGGATGCCTTAAAATAAGTAAGAGAAGTGGAGACTGGGTAGCCACAGGGACTTTGGCTTCTGACTTTGTGATTTCTTGATCCAGTTCCTAGAAGGTAGGGCTCTCCTGCTCTGAGGCTCACTCCATCCTTTCCAATTGAGTTCTGGGAGTGTGAATTTTTGTAACCCGGCAAATTCAGAGGCTCAAACTAAAATATATGAGTAATGGGGTAGCAAGCAGCCTACAGATAAAGAAAATGCAGAATTGGATACAAGATAATGGCAGGGGCTGGTGAGAATTCCTCTGCCTGGGACGTGAACCTGAGGATCCGCAACGTGCTAATAAGACAGCTCGTGATAGCCTGTCATTTGCGCGACTCATTCCTCCGACCTGATGGGGCACCCCACTTCCATGTGGCCAGGCTGCAAGCACACGCAGACAAGCACAATATTCACACTTAAACTCCTCAGGGAGGCCCTTTTGTACTCATGGTCAGGTTCTGTGCCTAATATGAATTTGCTGACATACCAGGTGTCTTTAATTAGGTTTTTTTTTTTTTTTTTGGCAAAACTAAATATTCTGAGAGTAAGAATGTCAGTGTTTGGAGAAACAAGATTTATAAGATTTAAACAATTGCACGGTACTTTCCAATGTACTGGTACATCCCAGCCAATAATAATTAGTGAAGAAACAGGATCATCCTATCTTATATGAGGTGGGACTGAGATTGCTGTTCAGTTCAGGTTCATTTTCCCAAGTAAGCACTGAGAGAAAATTCTTTACTGCAGCATTGTAATACTGCATAATTAATGATATTAGTTACTATGTAACCCTTTGCAGTCAAATCCTGCATTTGTTCTAGCTCTCAAAGATTCTAAGGCTGACAGTTTTACAAACAAGTTTAAAACAATTTTTTAAGTGTTAATCATTTTATATGAATTGTTCTTGACAATAGGGAAATAGTAAAGCTGTGCAGCAAATATTATTAGTCTAGTATAAACTGTATTTATAACTATACAAAGACAATATCAGAAAATAAATTATAGATATATATCACTTAGATGAAAAAAACAATATAGTATTAGCTAATTAAATCCACTCAGCTAACTAAATAATACATTCTTATCAAATAGGGATTATCATGTATAGCTGATTGGTTTAATATTAGAAAAGCAATCATTGTAATTTATTACCCTAAAGGCATAAATAAGAAATATCTCATGATTATCTTAATGAAAACAAAATCATTTGATTAGTTACAAAATATAATTTAGAAGCAAAGGTGAAGTTAATTAACTTATTAAGGGCTATATACACAAAATGTTAGTTGCTCAGTCATATCTGACTGGCTTTTTGTGATTCCATGGACTGTAGTCCACAGTCTTCTCTTTCCATGGGATTCTCCAGGCAAGAATACTGGAGTGGGTTGCCATTCCCTTCTCCAGAGGATCTTTGCTACCCAGGGATCAAACCTGAGTCTCCTGCATTGCAAGCTAATTCTTTACCATCTGAGCCACCAGATAAGTCCTAAACCTACAGTCAAAATAATTAACTGACAGATTTAAATAGGAAATTTAAAATTGAAAATAAGATTGCACTGTTTGCTATCATTATTTCTGTTAAAATGGGGCTTGAAGGATGTTGAATACCACAAGACTGAAAAATTGCACGCTATAAGGTTGGAGGGGATGAATCTGTTGTTCTTCCGTTGATATGATTACCCACATAGAAAATTCAACAGACAAAACAAACTATTATAACTAATATTATATTTCTCTAGGCATAATGAATACAAGAACTGATTCACTCAGAAAACATAATGGTACTAACGGTACAAGAATAAAAGCACCATTCATGATAGCAAATACAACAAAAATATCTTTTAGGAATTAAATAAGGCACAAAATTAATCATAGAAGAAAATGTAAATCTATTACTGATCTTAAAAGAAAATCAAGATAATAGATATACAATGAATAACAATGGAAGCATTCCAACGGAAATTTTGGAGGTATCCCCCCGCTAAAATTCTGAAGTTCGGCACTTAATATGGACCTCCAGTGAGCTGAGGCATGCTTTTAAAATGAGTAGGACTTCTGACCAGATCTTAAGACACAGTATAAAGTCATTGTAATAAAGATTAGTTTTTCATTGGCATATAAGAGATGAACCAACAAATATTACAAAATATAGGGATCAAAAATAGGGTTGCATACATACAAAAACTGTGCATATGGTGACATACATAGCATAGTAAAGTAATAGTCATATTAAATTTATTATGTAATAGATGACATTTGGAAAACTCTATTTTAACATAGAGAATAAAGACAGCTTAACTCCTATTTTTGTCATATACAAAGGTGGACATGAAGTGGACTAAAGTGAAATGATAAAGCTAATTGAAAGTGATGAAAATTCCCTTTATAAGCCAGGGATGAAAGACTTATGCAACAGGACTCAGAAAGGGCAAGCCAAGTTTTAAAAAGATGAATTTCACTACATCCAGGTTTTTAGAAGTTTGCTTCATTAAATAGACAGATGAAAAATGCTGAGAAAGATTGAAGGCAGGAGGAGAAGAGGACGACAGAGGATGAGATGGCTGGATGGCATCACTACTCGATCGGGAATTGGTGATGGACAGGGAGACCTGGCGCACTGTAGTCCATGGGCTCTCAAAGAGTGGACACGACTGAGCAACTGAACTGAACTGAACTGATATGGTATAATAAAATATTTGCTGTGTCTAAAATAAGTTGATATGTAGACTATACAGAGAACCCTGGAAAGTCAAAAGTATGATCCTGAGAATACCAGTTAAGCATGGAAAGAGATATGAACCTGCTGAAGGGGTGCTCAAAGACTGGTGGCTCTATGAAGATGTGATCACCCTTAGTAATGAAGAAAGAAATGCAAACGAAACGATCTTTTGTATCCTTCAAATTCACAGAAATCAGAAAGAATTGTCTTGGCATTTATTTTCAAGGGTATAGAAAGAAAGACACTCAGTAGCCATCTTTCTGAACTCAAATATTATCTATCTATTCATGCTAAGTGATACAGTCATATTTACTGGAATGAAGAATGTCCATTCCTCATGAACTAGTAGTCCTCCTTGGTGTGTGCAAATGCCTATTATATCTACACAAATTATATTTTATAAGTTTTATAATTTATTATGTATTTGTAATTATTCCATGTGCCTAAAAGTTAAGTATGATTATTTTCAACTTTGTATTGTCTTTGATGTCTAAGACTCAGGAATAAGAGATATCTACAACTAAAATATACACTTGTAAAATATAGAATAAGATATGGTAGTGAAAAGTAAAATTTTAATCTATAAACATTTAGATGGAGGCTAGAAATATAGTTTAAATGAAAACACTGAAAAAGAATGGCAAATATAAGAAAGAAATGAATCAGAAAATATGAGAATAAATGAAAAATGAATAACATCACTCCATGTTATGCAATGATGCATACCTATTTAAGGTAATAGCTCAACTACATCAGGTTGGAAGAGAAAATAGGTTGAAAGTGAAAAATAACATTAAAAAATCAAAGACATGTCACCAACAGGTACAAGCATGTGCTATGAGAGTATGGTTACCTGTGTGTACGAAGTTATGACTTTTAAAAAAAGAAAAAAGAACAATCAATGAACATGTTGATAATTCTGATTTTATAAAAGATGGTTGTCATTAAAGGTTAACTCCTAAAAATTTATCATGTTTCATGTTATTCTGAGCTTTTGCCAAAATGATCTTATTAATTTCCCAAAATTTTCAGGCAAAAAAAAAAAAAAGATTTTTTAATTATTTCATTCTATGTGCCTTAACTGTTTTATCTCTGCTCATAATCATTTGTGCACTCTGAATAACCTTTAGCAGGTATGGATCCAATTTAGATTTAGTTGTTGCTTTGCTTCTTATTATTTCTCATTTTCTAGGGTTTAAGAGGGAATTTTAGAGAAAAGCATAAGCAGAGATTTCTGAGGTGAGAAAGTTTTTATCAGGTTAGTTTCTGCAGAGGAGAAAATGACATTTGTGCTTTATAAGGGATATAGAAAGCAATTGGCTTTAATAGTGTAAGCTGCACATTAAGAGGAAAGACAATTAAGTGTTGGGTACTATATTTATGCAAAGCAATTTCTGAGGTGGTTCTTAAACTATTTTGTATAAGCTATTGCATATTTCAAATTTGCCTTTATTCAATTTCCTTCACTTTTAGTGGCTGAATATAACATTAATGAAAAAGAGAGAAATTGAGACTGAAACTCACAAACTTATCAATAAAACCTTAATATTTGTTCTGTTTGAAGCACTCACTGGACGAGACACAACACAACTCATTCCAGAAAACTTAACCAGGAATTTCCACACTTTCTGGAATGGGCAAGGATCCTGTATTTATCTTTCCTTATTCTTAAAATAGGCTACAGTCTAAACATATTTCAGAATACTTAAAATATAGAAAACAATAAAGCTACTTGTATTCCCAGCACCCAGATAAAATTCTAGGGATATAGAAACTTGTGTAGCTAAGAGCAATCTGACAGTTTGTAATCTCCTTTTCTGACATTTTTTAAAACACTTTACATCTCAACAGTATGCTAAAAATAATATTCCTTCACATGGCAATATCTTAAGTGATTTAACAAGGTCCTATAGATTTATTAATATTGCATGGAATACTCTGCTATTGTCAATTACATGGTCATAAGCATTCAAGCACATGATTTGTTTTGCAAATTAGCGCTTATTTGCCACTTTATTTTATGTATGTATTTTGTCTGGAGTATATTGCAGAATTCTGATGTTTTTCTCCATTTGGAGACTCTGTTTTTAGTATAGATTTTAGAATTGATTTGGGGTTACTAGGACAATGGATATGCTTGTCCTCTAAGCTTGCTCTATGCCTTCTCTCATTTCCTATTATTTTCCTTCTTTTAAGTTATTGATTTGGAAGGTAAATATCTATCATTTTCTGATATCATTGATTGCCTTCAAATATTTAGAAAAACATATTTTAGAAAAAACATGAACAACATCGTATATTTCTTCTTCTGTTAGAGATTTTAAATGTTTAATTTCTTCCCATCTTTCTCTTCAATTTTTTAGTTTTTATTGACCTAATTTACATTTAAACTCACACTGTTGTTATGAAATTTTATTACTGTTACATATTTTAAGTCAAGTTTTTCTTTTTAATTTACATTCATCTGTAACCATAATTGGAGAAGGAAATGGCAGCCCACTCCAGTAATCTTGCCTGGAAAATCCCATGGAGAGAGGAACCTGGGCGGCTATGGTCCATGGGGTGGCAAAGAGTCGGACACGACTAAGCAACTTCACTATAATCATAATAGCAATACTTTTAAAACACAGCTTTAGTATTTCCAGGGTTTTTGGTTGATCATCATCATAGTCTTGTATCTCTACTTTCCTATTCTTATAGCCTTTGTTTTAATTAATTGTTCAATCTCTAAGTGTATCTTAAAGATACAAATCATTTTCCCCCCTCTTTTTTCCTATCTCTTTATATCTATATCTATCTCTTTAAAAATTAATTGAATTATAATGGATTTACAATGTTATTAGTTTCAAGCATACAGCAAAGTGATTCATTTATACACATACATATATCCATTATTTTTTAGGTTCTTTTCCATTATAGGTTATTAAACAATACTGAGTAGAGGTCCCTGTGCTATACGACAGATCCTTGTTGTCTACCTATTTTATATACAGTGTGTGGCTGTTAATCCCAAACTCCTAATTTCTCCCCCCTCCCTTTGTGGCCATCATGATGGCGATCTTGATCAGCTTTTCACACGTAAAGTTAACTATAGAATTTTCGACAAAAATTTTATTCTTCTCCTTTCCAGAAATCATTGTGGGCTTTTTAATAGCATCTTCAAACATCTTGAAACATTTAAACATAATCATTTTTAAAATGTTTGATGTATCTGTCAATTTATCTTCTTGGATTTTTGCATGTTCTTTACATTATCATTGAGATTCTGAATATTCATCTTGGTACATATCGATTGGTTTCTTCATCAGTTTCCTGATACCTAACAAATCCATTCAATTTGTCTATAGATTTGGTTATTTCGTCAACTCTGAAAAATGGTATGTGTTTGTTTGTGTTTAAAGTTTCTTTTATTATATTTTCCATTGTTTTTGGCTTTTAAACTCTCTAGAATTCCAGTTATTAGTATTTTTACAATCCTGGACCTATCATATCCGGGCATTTTCTTTTTCATAAGTTCATGTATCTCCTCAGAATTTTGGGTGAATTACTTGAATTCTTTGAGTTTGCTACTCAGTTCACTATTTCAGTTATGCAATGTTATATACGTCTCTCTTTGCAATATAGTCTAATTCTCAACCATGACTTCCATTTTAAATATTCTTTCCTAATTTCAGATTAATATTTCACTGTGACTGTGCAAAATCTTTGTGAACCCAAAGTTGGTATTTTCTGGAACAACACACAGTACCTCTGTTGCAGAGAGTGATGTTTATTTTGATCCTTTTGATTCTTCAAAGGAGTCCCTCTGCTTGTATCTTCACAGGTCTGATGATTTACACTGTGTGTTTATTTCAGAGTGTTGCAAAAGCTCATGCTGGAAAGGCATCAAGACTCTGAAGGCTTTGTTCTGTTTGTAACCTGCAATCAAAATGAATTTTGACAATGTAGACAATTTTTGTTACTCATCTAATTTAAAGAAGGCTCTCTTTGTACTGGTATCCTCACTTTTAAGAAGCAGCTCTGACACATGACTTTCTATTGATTTTATGCAAACTCCATAACAAGAAGTCTTAACATCATACTGGACTATTCATGGTCCTGGTCTGTTCTCTCCCTTACAAGTTAAATGGCTGTGGGGATTTATTAAAGGTACTTCTGCTCACTCTCTGAGCTCTTTAATGAAACAAATTGGCTCTTATCCTTCAATACAATCTGTATCAAATCTGGCAGAAGTGCCATAAGGTGTATGAGACGTTGGATTATAGCTATCCTTTGAACTTTTCAGTGCTGAGATACATTCATTTTTGTTATTTGTCTTTGACAGGCATATATGGCGGGTAAGAAAATGTGGCTAGCTTGTGGTCACATAACCCCATTTATGCTTTAGTCTGCCATTGATTTTGTAATCTGACAAATAAAGAGTAAAACTCCTTTTATTGGATATCAGGCAGATTGGATGAAAAAAATTAAGACGCTGCAAATTTCCTAGCTTGCTAAGGTACCTGGATGTACTTAATATACACAGCTTTCTTTCTTGGGTGGTGAAGAAGTGGTATATTTCATCAGCAGTGAATTGTGCTGGTTGGCCTTATTTAGCAACTGCCAAAAATTTTAGCAAATTTAGAAATTCTCTTGTGTATTGACACAAAGATAAAGACTTTGCAAATCAAGTCGAATTGAGATCTGAGAAACATCCCCAGAACCATGCATTTCAACTCTCTCCTTTCCCCTGAGATGTGTTTGGTGAACCTTGGCATCATAGCCCTTGAAAGACAAGCCCTGATACCATCAGTGACTAATGATCAGGCCTTGCATTTGGGAGCTGATGAAAGTATCCCAGTTTCAGGCCTGTTTTTCCTAATTAACAATGCCTAATAACTCTTTTATTGAAACTAGATTTAATTCTTATTTGGGAAACTTAATTTAAAGTATGCCCTGTCAGCTCCATGGCACTTCTATCCCATCTCATCTCTAACAAATTGAAGGAGGGTGAATCGTTTTTTAATAATCTCCAAAAGGACAGAGGGAGCAGGAGAACTATAAAGTCTAGAATAAAGTGGTTGCTTTTATTGGATTTTCAGAGAAATCATGAATAATGAAGCCAAACAATTTGGTTTTCTGAATTTGTATAGATAGGTTATTCAAAAAATTTTGCTATGAGAGCTCCAAGCAGATCAGTTTTTTTAGTCCTAAAACTGCTGAATGGGTACCTTCTCTTGCACACCTGTTTTTAGCAGCACCTGTCTGGTTTGAATCATTCTCTCTGGACTCATTAAAGGGTATCTCAGTGCACAAGATCTCTGATCTTGACTTCAATTCTTATCCTTCCAGAATAATTTTAAACTCTGCTTATGAGGGGCTCATACTGACTGAGGAGTGTAAGGCTAGGTTCATGACCCTCTCTGAGATTTTGAGCCCCCCTTGGGAGAGCCGAATTTAAGGGATATTTTGAGAGGGGAGGCAGGCAGTGTTGCTGGAAATCAGCAGCCCTCCTGTGACCCTGAAACTTTAAAAACTACTATAATAAATAATGCTCCCCACTTTCTCTATATGGAACGTCTATGAAGAAAGCTAAGATATCATACCTGTTTGTATAGAATTGAAAAAAAAAAATAACATGAGGATGATGAAAAATCTGCCCAAGTCATTGCTTGGCCTCATGGAACAAAAAGAAAGGAGAACAACCTCCAAGTTATTCCTTTTGATTCCTCTCTTTTTCATCTCAATGCTCTTGCCTATTAACTAGATGCAAATAATAGATATTTTAAAATAGAAAGTTATACCTTTTCAGGTCTTTCATAGAATTTTTAATTAACTGATCTTATATTCTCATGAAAATCTATTGTTAAAACATTAGTAAAATTTTTATATTAAATATGCATAGAAAATGACACTGTAATTCTCCCTTTACATATTTCCCTTTATACAGTTGTTCTGTATTTGTTATTATGTCTCTAAGTTCAAGTACAGTTTCCTAGAATTCCCAATTCTTTTTATTTGGAAGTTTAAGTATGCTATGAATGTGTTTTACCATTAGAAGTATACTATTACTGTTTTTTAATTGATAAGCTAATTTTCTTTCCTTAGTCTAGCTTTAATTCTCTGTCTATAATTGTTTTGAATGTGTTCTCAATTAAGTTTATTTATTTTGGTTACTTCATTTCCATATAATTTATCCATTTAGGGACATAATTACCTAGACAATTTTGTTATTCAATCTCCTTGATCTTTTTTTTTGCTTTTATATTGAATAAAAATTGAATGTATTTTCTATGTTTAATGATTTTTTTAAAAAAAATCAACTGTCCTTTTCAAGCCAATATGTCATATATTTCCTAACCAGTATTTATTAAATGTCTACACTAGTCCATGGAAGTTACTTTCTAATGATGAAAATGTTTATTGACTAATGTGTTACTTTGTCATCACTTTGCTCTCATTAAAATCAAACATCTTAGGATAGTAAAGAAGAAGGTAAATCCTGCCTATGACACATAAATGTGTTTCTAATATTTACCTACTATATATTCTCCTGATACAGGTCTGTTTGACCTACATATGCCCATTAGGGATTTAGCAAAACATTTTTTCAAGTGCCTGAGATATTTGTTGCTCCATAATGATGCTTATTCAATCTTTGATAACCGTTATTTGTTTCTATATTATTCTAGAATTCATCTTCATCTCCTGATTCATAATGTATTAATATTTTTTTTATTTCGTTACTACTTATAATTATGATAATGCTGCAGCTGCTGCTAAGTCGGTTCAGTCGTGTCTGCCTCTGTGTGACCCCATAGACAGCAGCTCACCAGGCTCCCCCGTCCCTGGGATTCTCCAGGCAAGAACACTGGAGTGGGTTGCCATTTCCTTCTCCAATGCATGAAAGGGAAAAGTGAAAGAGAAGTCGCTCAATTGTGTCCGACTTAGCGACGCCATGGACTGCAGCCCACCAGGCTCCTCCATCCATGGGATTTTCCAGGCAAGAGTACTGGAGTGGGGTGCCATTGTCTTCTCCGATGATAATGCTAATTAATATCAATTGCATTTCCCTCCTAGATGGTCATCTTTCTTCAGGGGAATTTTGCTCATTGAATGTTTGAAAGTGAGTGTATATTCCCTGGGTTTAGAGTTTCATTAAAGATTTGGGTGTTTGTCAGGCCCATACCACTTTGAAGCAAGACTGTTGAGAAAACAGTTTGAATTTTTTTCCTTACACCTGTTAAAATTCTTACAATTTCTCCAATTTCTGTCTTTCTCTCTCTCTCTTTCTTTTTGTAATACTGTTTTGTTCAATATCTTTTTAAAAAGTTTTATATGAAATTATGAGCATGTGGCATAAATTCACTAAGGTCTGAGTCATAGCACTGCTGGTTTTGTAAGAAAAAATGAATGTTCTCAAAAGTTACCAAGTGATATTACCTGTTTATATCATGTTTTACTTCACATTTAGTGGTAACCCATTTATTAGAACAATAGATTATATTTTGCCCAGGTAGTAGTTTATTTATGGGATTATGGATAGAATTAACAAAGTAGAGAGATACTTAGAATTTGCATATAAATATTTAATTTATATATGACATACAATCTATTTATTCACATTTCTCATTAAAAAGCATTTTTTAATAAACCACCATTTTGAGATCTTAGAAATATGAATGTCCACCTTCATTAGGCAGCTTCGTTACTAAAGCTACAGTGAAATATCAATACTTTTAAGAAAATGTAGCTTTAATGAACTAAATTAAAAAATGATTTCTCTGTGCATTTTCCACATAATGTGTTTTTATTCAGCTAGTCCTCTCCAATATAGTTACAACAGTATTGGTAGAATTTTTTCCAAGAATGGGTACTTATTTTATATTAAAAAGAATTATTTTCTTCCTGTGAACTAGTCAGACTCAAGACTCATCTGACCCGAATTAAGGAAGCTAAGTAACACACCACCATAAAAAACCTTTTGCCCATTCTTGGCTGACACATTATGAAATGAGAAAACGTTGACAAAGAACACAAGGAAAACCAGACAACTGATAAATCTTTCAGCTTTACTACACTGTATTTCTTTCCTGAGATGAGTCTACTCAAGCTCTCACACACGCCACCAATAGAACCTGTACCTTGACCTGCTTTTTCAGTGAGCAGTGATGGATTAGAACTGCTCCATCAAACCTGTTTCAGCCAGGTCCCCTTGTAACTGACAGCAAATGTTTCACGGCTCCTGATTTGGATTGGGGTGAAGTCCATGGCCTTGGATCACAGCCAAAGTAAGTGCTTCGCTCAGGACCCTAAAGCATGGCCTCATTATCACTCTAATCAACTGAGCTGCCAAGTCTCTGAAGCACTGATGTCTCCAAAAATCCTGTTATGGCTCTTTGATTTGCTTTTTATGATGCTTGAGATTTTTGAGTAACTCAGGTAGACTCCTTTCACACACTCCTTGCTGTGACCTCATTTTTTTCACTCAAGGCTGTCTTTTTCTTTATGTTGCACCTGTGAGTCAGACAAACTTTTTCATTTTTTTTACAGACCAATTCAAATGGCTTCTGTGGAACTGTGCTCAATAAAAACGCAAATCTGGTGCTAGTCTCAGGGGCATAGTCTGAGACTCTGTTAAGATCTTGATTGGCATAGCTTGGGTTTGGGATTTATGTGGCCACCAGAGGTGAACATTTTTGGCTGAGTAAATAAGCCCTACATTGGGACAATGGGATGAGACTGTTGTTTTTCTGGAAATCAAGTGGGAACAAAGTGAGCTGGATGTCTGTGAGGCACACAAGAAAAATATGTAAGTTCATTAGCATTTGCAAATTCCAAGTACAGAGATAAGTCACAGTTCAATAGAGCCTTTTAATCAGAATCCTATTACCTGCAAGGAATGATTACGTATGCACTTGCATTTTCAAAGGACAAATACAAGCTTAAGAAAAAAAGAACACTAATGGGAAAGCCAGGACATTTTCTTCTAATAGTCACAGAATATGTACAAAGCAACACCTGCCATTCCAACACATTTCATGTCCTTGCTTGAGACCACTTTGTTAATATCTGCTGGCCAAAACCAACCACATGACCAAAATTAGAGTCAACGATAGTTGTTATGATTGTTGCTTTCATATTCCTCTTCTGTTATTTTGGACTTTTATGTTCCAGTAGTTTTCTCTAATATGATATTATGGAACAAATCAAGAATGGCAATCTCTCACCTCACCTGTCTCTTCTTAGTCACTCAGTCATGTCCCATTCTTTGAGGACCTGTGGATTTTAGCCCACCAGGCTTCTCTGTCCATGGAATTTTCCAGCAAGAATACTGGAGTGGGTTGCCATTCCCTACTCCAGAGGATCTTCCCAAATTCCATCTCTTGAGTCTCCTGCATTGGTAAGCAGATTCTTTACCACTAGCACCACCTGGAAAGCCCATGATGTAGAATAATTTCAAGCAGAATCAATTAACACTTTTAAGAACTGTTTGTTTTTGGTTTTGGTGCTTTTTGTTATTTAGCTTTATCTAAACGTGTTTCAGGACTGTCCTAAACATTTGTAAGGTATAAAGCTTTCTATCTTCAATGAGTTTATGTTTTAGTGGGGAGACATACAAGTAAGCAAATCCTGTAGATTCAGGTTTTAAGTGCTGTAACAGAAAGCTGTACAGAAAGTGAGAAAAAGAAATCCCTGCTGATTTCACAGAAGAGACAAGGTTTCCTCTGAATCTAAAGAAGATGAAAAATTTTTGTGGGAGGACCAAGCTAGATGTGGCTGTACATTTCTTGACAGGGCAGAAGTGACCTAGACAAATGCAAAGTGGGATGAGAAAATATGAGAACATTGGTTCAGGGAGCCAAAAATAGTAGAATACTCAAGACATTTATGTACATGTTTTAATGGCGCATCCAGAAGCTGGGGGATCAGCAGAGATGAGAAAGTTCTTGGCATACCATACCATGGAGTGTTTGTTTTATTCTAAAGAGAGCAAAAGTCATTAAAGCAGGAAGCACATAATCAGATTTACATTATAGAAAGATTATTTTGGAAGGAGTGTGGAGATTAAAGCCACCCTGGAAAGAGAAATCTTATCTAGAAGGATGGTTCAATAATCCAAATAGGACAAGAGAGAGCCAAGAAGACATGGGTATAATATATTTATGGAAGGATATATTGTACCTATCCCCACCAAAAGCTTAACAATAAATGTGGTGCCTGGCTCATGGTAATTGCTCCATAAGATTTTGTTGACTGTATCTTGTATAGTTTGAGGTAGTAATAGAATTTTATTTTTCCCCATGTGAATATAATTTGTTCCGGTATCACCTATGGAATTGTCCCAAGTGATCTGCAAAGTCACCCTTGTCATATATATTTGCATTTAGGTTAGTCTAGGTTTTCCCCATTGGCTCAGTGGGTAAAGAATCCAACTGCAATGTAGGAAACACAGGAGGAAAAGCCCCTGGAGGAGGGAATGGCAACCCACTCCAGTATTCTTGCTTAAAAAATCCCATGGACAGAGGAGCCTGGCAGGTTACAGCCCAAAGGGTCACAGAGTCAGACACGACTGAGACTAAGTACCTAAGCGAACACACACACACACACACACACACACACAATTAGTCTGATCTAACCTAAACTGTTTCTATTCTCCAAACCTTTTTTCTTTTTTATTTTTTGCTGAAATATATTTAAGGTCACTTTTTTTTTTTTTTTTTTTTTTTTTGCCCTGGGCTAGCTGCTGGGCTTTTCTAGTTGTGGTGTGTGGGCTCAGTAGCTCTGGCACTCGGGCTAGTTGCAGCATGTGGGATCTTAGGTCCCAGACTAGGGATCAAACCTGCGCCCCCTGCATTAGGAGTGTGGAGTCTTAAGTACTGGACCACCAGGGAAGTCCCTAGAGAGCTAGATTTCTTTTAACCTGCTCTAGTTTCAGCATTTTGTTTTTGTCATTGTTTTGGTCTCTATCTTCAACATTTCACTAAATGGCCTGTACCAATTAACTAATTCTTTCATTACCCATATCTAAACCGCTATTTATCCTATCCATTGAATATTTTAACGTGAATAATTTTATGTTTTGAGTTCTGTTTGCTCTCTTTTAATTCTGCCTATTCATTTCTTGACTTCTTTTAGTATTTGATCACATTGTTGGCTCCGATTTTAATTTTCATTCTTTTAAATATATTCATTTTATATTCCTTTCTAAAGTGTCAGTATCTGAATTTCTCGACAATCTTAACCAGTTTCCTTCTCTTGATGTTCACTCATGGTAATGTTACCCTTGTGCATATGTTGGTTCTTTTGCTTGAGCTTGTAGTTGGTAGATCTTTCCCACTGGAAATCGGAGGACCTAGATAATGCTTCTGGTATAAGTGACTGATACACTGCACATGAGACCACTTTAGTTCTCTTCCAAAGTTAAAATTTGCTGCTATACTGAAGTTGAGCATTGAATCGTGGTAGTGATCATAGTAGACGTTTGCCCTCAGAACAATCCAAGGTCTAGTTTCAACTTACCTTTTGTTTCCATTTTTAATTCTTCCCTGAAACTGCTTTCAATACAGTTGACTTCCTGACTGTCCCTATATTTGTCTTTCTTTGACTTGACCTTTAAGCAGAATATGTCAGTTTTGTAACCCATTCTTCTATCTTCTTTCTCAAAATATTCTCTTGTTATGGCATATATGGCATTGCCTTTTTTCCCCTTATGCTTTTCTAGCCACTACTTAGTCTTTTGGACTATTTTCTCCCTGATTTCTGACCTTTAAATATTGTTGTACTGATTCTCTCCTTTAATTGTCTCCTTCTTATACACAATAATGAAGCAAAACTCATCCAAAACCATGAAACTGATGCCAGTGGTTTTTATCCTTATTTATGGTTAAGTTTTCTTTTTGAGGTCAGTTATCTATTGTTGTGTGAAAAAGTACCCCAAATTTGACAGTATAAAGCACCGAGAAGTTTTATGCTCACACAGTATCTGAGGGTCAGGAATCTGGAAGCAGCTTAACTGGATGTTATGGTTCCAAGTGTCTCAACATATCAGAAGATATCTATGGATGGGATTTCAGTTATCTGAGGACTTGACGGGGACTGATGATCTGATCCCAGCGTGGCTCACATGGCTGTTTTCAGAAGTCCTCAGGTCCTTGTCTTGTGGACCTGTCTTCAGCGTTGCCTGAGGTTCCTTAAAACATGGCTCCTGATTTCTTACAGGGTGAGTCACCCAAGACAGAACAGCAAAGGAAGCCATGATACTTTTTATGGTCTAAGTGCAGAAGAGACATGTCATGCTTTTCTTTCATGTTCTGTTGGTCACACAGACCGATGTTGATAGAATGAGGGAGGAGGTTGCAAAAGGGTATGAATCCCAGGAGGCAGAAATCACGAGGGACAGTCCTGGGGTGGCTACCTCCAGACCCAAATTTGATGCCTACATTTATCTAATTGGAACTTCAAACTCAGGAAGTATAAAAAAACCCATTGCATTCTCATTCAAATGCTTTGCATTATACCAAAACTGTAATCATTTACTCCCCCTCTGACAGACAACTTGAATAAACACCTCCACCATCCACCCAGTTAGAAGAAATGGAGAGGCCCTCATAGTCAACAAAAGAGTTCAAAATGCAATGAGAGAAAGTTTCTCTCAGTCATGTCCAACTTTCTGTGACCCCCATGGACTATATAGCCCATAGAATTCTCTAGGTCAGAATACTGGAGTGGGTAGACTTTCCCTTCTCCAGGGGATCTTCCCAAGACAAGGAAGGATCTTCCCAAGACAGGTCTCCTGCATTGCAGGCAGATTCTTTACAAGCTTTACCAACATGAAGAAATGATTCTTTACCAAAATCCGGTACTTGGGTAAAATTTCAAAAACGACAGAATGATCTTTGTTTGTTTCCAAGGCAAACCACTAAACATCACAGTGATCCAAGTCTATGCCCCAATGACTAATGCTGAAGAAACTGAAGTTGAATGGTTCTATGAAGACCTACAAGACCTTCTAGAACTAACACACACACACACAAAAGATGAAAAGTCCCCTTTCCATTATAGGGGACTGGAAGTAGGAAGTCAAGAGATACCTAAGTAACAGGCAAGTTTGGCCTTGGAGTACAAAATGAAGCAGGGCAAAGGCTAAAAAAGTTTTGCCAAGAGAACACACTGGTCATAGTAAACACCCTCTTCCAACAACACAAGAGATGACTCTACACATGGACATCAGCAGATGATCAATACTGAAATCAGACTCATATTCTTCACAGCCAAAGATGGAGATGCTCTACACAGTCAGCAAAAACAAGACCGGGAGCTGACTGTGACTCAGATCATGAACTCCTTACTGCCAAATTCAGACTTAAATTGAAGAAAGAAGGGGAAATCACTAGATCACTCAGGTAGGACCTAAATCAAATCCCTTATGACTATACAGTGGAAGCGACAAATAGATTCAAGGAATTAGATCTGATAGAGTGCTTGATGGAAGTTTGTAACATTGTACAGGAGGCAGGGATCAAAACCATCCCCAAGAAAAAGAAATGCAAAAAGTTTGTCTGGGAATGCCTTACAAATAGCTAAGAAAAGAAGCAACATGCAAAGGAGAAAAGGAAAGATATACCCATCTGAATACAGAGTTGCAAAGAATAGCAAGGAGAAATAAGAAAGATTTCCTAAGTGATCAGTGCAAAGAAATAGAGGGGAAAATATAAAATGGAAAGACTAGAGACATCTTCAAGAAAATTAGAGATACCAAGGGAACATTTCATGCAAAGATGGGCTCAATAAAGGACAAAAATGGTTGTACCTAACAGAAGCAGAAGATATTAAGAAGAGGGGGCAAGAATACACAGAAGAACTGTACATGAGAGATCTTAATGACCCAGTTAACCACGTTGGTGTGATCACTCACCTAGAGCCAGACACCCTGGAGTGTGAAGTCAAGTGGGCGTTAGGAAGCATCTCTACAAAGCTAGATGAGGTGATGGAATTCCAGCTAACCTATTTCAAATCCTAAAAGATGATGCTGGTAAAGTGCTGCACTTAATATGTCAGCCAATTTGGAAATTCAGCAGTGACCACAGGACAATTAAAATGTTAGTTAAGTTTCATTCCAATCACAAAGAAAGGCAGTGCCAAAGGATGTTCAAACTACTGCACAATTGCACTCATCTCACATGCTAGCAAAGTAATGCTCAAAATTCTTAAACTGGGCTTCAGCAATACATGAACCAAGAACTTCCAGATGTTCAAGCTGCATTTAGAAAAGACAGAGGAACCAGAGAGTGCCAACATCCTTTGGATCATAGAAAAAGCAGGAGAATTACAGAAAAAAAAATCTACATCTGCTTCATTGACTACACAAAAGCCTTTGACTGCGCAAATCATAACAAACTGTGGAAAATTCTTAAAAAGGTGGGAATACCAGACTAGCTTAGTGCCTCCTGAAAAATTTATATGTAGGTCAAGAAGCAACAGTTACAACTATACATGGAACAATGGCCTGGTTCCAAATTGGGAAAGGAGTACATCAAGGCTGTGTTTTGTCACCCTGCTTATTTAACTTATATGTATAGTACGTCATGTGAAATGCCAGGCTGGATGAAGCACAAGCTAAAATCAAGATTGCCAGGAAAAATATCAATATCTCAGCTATGCAGATGACACCATCCTTATGGCAGAAAGTGAAGAGGAACTAAAGAGCTTCTTGATGAAGGTAAAGAGGAGCATGAAGAAAACTAGCTTAAAGCTCAACATTCAAAAAACAAAGATATGGCATCCGTTCCCATCACTTCATAACAAATAGATAAGAAACAATGGAAACAGTGGCAGACTTTATTTTCTTGGGCCCCAAAATTGCTGTTGATGATGACTGCAGCCATGAATTCAGATGCTTGTTCCTTGGAAGAAAAGCTATGACCAACCTAGACAGCAAATTAAAAAGCAGAGACATTACTGTGCCAACATGGGTCCATATAGTTAAAGGTATGGTTTTTCCAGTCCTGTAGAGATGAGAGTTGGACCATAAAGAAAGCTGAGTGACGAAGAATTGATGCTTTTGAACTGTGGTGTTGAAAGAAGATTCTTGAGAGTTCCTTGGATGGCAAGGAGATCAAAGCATGCAATCCTAAAGGAAATCAGTCCTGAATATTCATTGGAAGGACTGATGCTGAAGCTGAAGCTCTAACACTTTGGTCGCCTTATGTGAAGAGCCAACTCATTAAAAAAAATCCTGATGCTGGGAAAGATCTAAGTCAAGAGGAGAAGGGGACGAAAAAGAAGGAGGTTGTTGGATGGCATCGCTGACTCAATGGACGTGAGTTTGATCAAGCTCTGGGAGATGGTGACGGACCTGGAAGCCTGGTTTTTGCAGTCCATGGGGTCACAGAGTTGAACACCACTGAGAGACTAAACCACAACAATCCACCCAGTTACTTAAAGGAGAAACCTGGAATTGCCTTCAGTTTGTTCTCCCTCTACTCTACTGATGCATCACCTAAATATTTTTAAAATTCATTTAAGTCTTTTTACCCCATTTAATTTCCCCAAATCAGGTTACCATCACATTTCACCTCTAACACAGATGTCTCCTTCTTTCTCTCATTCTGGCTCTTTTCTTCCCTCTCATTGTTTCTCTCCCATTCTTCCTCATTCTAGTCTCATCCTATAATCCAGCAGAGTGGTTATTATAAAGAAGAAATTGAAACATGTCATTTTCACTGCCTAATGATAAAATCAAATTAATAAATCTACTAATTAGATTTATTAATCTACTAATCTATTAATAAGATCTAATTAATAAATCATAATGAAAATGCATTATTTTGGATAATGAAAGGGGAATAAAACTGGTAAAGACTGGCAGTACAAGCTTCTAAATGAATCTAGAAGCCTTTTACCATGTTAATGGGAAATGAAGATTTTAGTTAGTTTTTCTTCAGTTGGATTCTGGATATTACCTCTCCAATAACCTCATGCAGTTGCAGCATCATTCTCCAATAAATAATGACATTTCATCCAGCATAAATCTTCTACTTAATAATGGTGCATAAAGAAAAACATAACAAATATCCACGGAGAGCGTACAATTCTTTCTGCAAAATAAATAATTCAAGAGGGCAATAGTTGCCAGAAAATGACACGATTTGCTTTTCAATCAAGAATAGATGAAAATACTCTTCAATCGAGAATAGATGAAAATCCAATAAAAATAAGATCACTACATATTTATTACATTTCATAAGGGACATCATTATTAGGTCAAAGCAAGGTCCTGTATTTCCCTAACTGCTGTTTCTTACATGCATTTCCTTCAGTATTACATACACCAATAAGAAGAAAAAAATGGAAATACTGTTAACAAAAGATTCTTTTGCATATGCTGTAGGTCACAGTATTATGTTATTTACACAAGTTGCTTCAATATTTAACATTAGTGACATTGCAAATGTAATATAACAAGCCAGAAGAATAGTGTAGTTATGTAGCCTTGGTATACTAGATGTAGACAGCTCTCTTATATGAGTCAAATAACTAACATTAGATATAGAGAGATCTTAAAGTTGGCTAGTTTCATTGGCTCATTTCATAGGTGAGGAAATTGAAACTCAAGGGAAAATTTATGCTGCAAATTTTAGGCAGGAAATAATTGCAAACAAGAAAAGGTAACTTCAGAAATGTACTTAATATCAAAGAACCAGTGGCCTAAGAGAAATCTACTCAGAGAAATTAAAGAGAAATTAAAATTATGTAATCATATCATATTCTATATAGGTATCCCAAAATAATATTTTATAAACAACTGTCTAATCAAACTAGCAATAGAAATAGGAACCCGTGGGATGTATCTGTGTGTGTGTGTGTGTGTGTGTGTGTGTTTGTGTGGGTGTGGACAGTGCTCTGTACTGTCCAACTCTTTGAGACCCTATGGACCCATCAAACTTCTCTCTCCATGGAACTTTGCAGGCAAGAATACTGGAATGGGTTGCCATTTCCTTCTCCTAGTGTATGTAGGAGGGGCAAATACTTAGTAAAATGACTGACAAGTATGACTACTGAAAAATGTCTAAGAGAGTAACAAATCAATAAAAAGTAAATATGAAATTATTTCAGCAAATTGTAAAATAAATTCAGCCATTCATTTTGGGAGATTAATACAATGGAAATTTGCTGACCAACTAAGCTGGAAATGTTGTAAATAGATGAAGTTATCTAGATAAGAAAGTAAGTAAATGAGTAAGGCATTGCAATATAGGAATCAGTCAGGAAACTTTAAATTTACCAGAGAAAATAATCCTGCGGTGTGGAATTTGTAACAGCATTTCAATTTATTTCACAGTATTTCAATTTTATTTATTACTAATAACCCTAAATTCTCTACTTGGAAATGCATAGAAAATGAGATGAAAGGCAGTACACACCTTTTCGTGTGTTATATATTTACAAGTGAATCATTGTGTGTATTCAGTCATGTTTAACTCTTTGTGGCCCTATGGCCAGGCTCCTCTGTCCATGGAATTTTCTAGACAAGAATACTGGAGTGGGTTGCCATTTCCTACTCCAACGAATCTTCCCGACCCAGGGATCAAACCCACATTTCTTCCATCTCCTGCACTGGCAGGCAGATTCTTTACCTCTGGTGTCACCTGGAATCCCGCCTTTTTATATATTATTAAATAAAAGCTACATTGTATTACATTTAAATATGGTATTTGTTATCATGCTTGTGCATGGTACTTAAGTGTTAAATATTATGAAGATAACTAGAAATGTAAGGGTGAACCGCAAGTATTGCTTTATCTCGACTCCAATGCATCACCTTAATGCAACTCAGTCACCCGCCTTTCACTGCCTCTCTTATTGCCTCTTCTATTTCTGCTCACATTGTCACTTGCTTCGTACTCTAACAGTCTTCCCTCATGTCAAATTTCATTTTCTGGGAAATTAACTAAATAATCTGGTCAATATTTTTTGCTACCTGCTCAGCTCTTTGTCCCTGTCTCCCTCTTAGACCACAGCCCAGCATACAAAAGAGCTGTCCCTGGGCTGCTGCTGCTGCTAAGTCATTTCAGTCATGTCCGACTCTGTGCAACCCCAGAAATGGCAGCCCACCAGGCTCCCCCGTCCCTGGGATTCTCCAGGTAAGAACACTGGAGTGGGTTGCCATTTCCTTCTCCAATGCATGAAAGTGAAAAGTGAAAGTGAAGTCACTGAGTCGTGTCCGACTCTGTGTGACCCCATGGACTGTAGCCCACCAGGCTCCTCCATCCATGGGATTTTCCAGGCAAGAGTACTGGAGTGGGGTGCCATTGCCTGGGCAGATGCTCAGTAGCTCAGTCATGCCTGACTCTTTTGTGACCCCATGAACTGTAAATTGCCAGGCTCCTCAGTCAATGGAATTTTCCAAGCAAGAATATTGGAGTGGGCTGCCACTTCCTTCTCCAGGGTATCTTCCTAACCCAGGGACTGAACCTGTGTCTCCTGCATTAGCAGAAGGAGTCTTTACTGAACCACCTGGGAAGTCCCTTTGGCAGATGGCTACTTATTTAATCCCCTGTGAGAGCAGGAGGGAATTGCAAGGTTCACAAACTGGTCCCAGGCTGCTTACTCCTTTAGCAGCTTGTTTTCTTCAGGAAATGGCAACCCACTCCAGTATTCTTGCCTGCAGAATCCCATGGACGGAGGAGCTTGGTGGGCTACATCCACGGGTCGCAAAGAGTCAGACACCACTGAGCGACTTCAGTTTTTTCAGTGCTTAGTATGGAAACTGCTTTCACAACAGGAAAATGACTGAATAATTTTTATAATGTAGGGAAGAAGCTAACAGAAACCTCTTAATTTTGAGGTACTTTAGGGAGAAGGCAATGGCACCCCACTCCAGTACTCTTGCCTAAAAAATCCCATGGACAGAGGAGCCTGGTGGGCTGCAGTCCATGGAGTCGCTAAGTCGGACACGACTGAGCGACTTCACTTTCACTTTTCACTTTCATACATTGGAGGAGGAAATGGCAACCCACTCCAGTGTTCTTGCCTGGAGAATCCCAGGGACGGGGGAGCCTGGTGGGCTGCTGTCTATGGGATCTCACAGAGTCAGACATGACTGATGTGACTTAGCAGCAGCAGCAGCAGGGCTATTTGAGATGAATAACCTATGACATAGTTGGAAACTATGGAGTTTAGGAGAGGGAGTTGAACTTTCAAGATGGAGAAACATATTTAAACATCATCAGGGTGTCAGTGATCTTTGATGTGGTATGTAAAAGAGTTCCCTGATGCCGCTAAGTCACTTCAGTGGCGTCCGGCTCTTTGTGACCCCATGGACTATAGCCCGTCAGGCTCCTCTGTCCATGGGATTCTCCAGGCAAGAATACTGGAGTGGGTTGCCATGCCCTCCTCCAGGGGATCTTCCTAACCCAGAGTTTAAAGTTGAGCCTCTTATGTCTCCTGCACTGGCAGGTGGGTTCTTTACCACTAGCACCAACCAGGAAGCCTGTGTAAGAGTTAAGTCCTTATTAATTAGTCCACGTGAATGTGGACTAATATTAGGTCAAGGATGTAACCCTGAGGAACATCAAAAAAATAACAGCCCCACTAAGAAAACTGCAAAGAATCAGCCAGAGAATTATGAGAAAAGCAAAAGTTATTTTTACTATGTGCAAGTCTTACTATGACCAAGTCCTCTGTAAGAGTTTTCAGAGTTTTTTCCTATCTTTTTTCTCCTTATATATGTGTGTGTGTGTGCATGTGTGTGTGTGTGTGTGTGTGTGTGTGTGTGTTCCAATGCTTTAGCTAACTGGATTTCTAAGTCTTGCCCAATCATTCCTGGTGCTTCCTGCAAACTGTACTATCCTTGTGACCATAGTTCTGTCTCTCACTCTACCCAGTGAAACTTTATCTTGCAAGGCACCTTCCTGATTTGCTATCTGAACCTATGTGTTAAGCTTACTTTACTTTCTTTTCCCTATGATTTATAGACTTTTCTTGTCCCTTTTCTAGTATTTTCATTTTCTTGAGAACCCAGACAGTGTTTCTTCACTGTATCTCTTTTGTTGCTAGTAATTAGTAGGTGTTCAGAAAGACATTTTTGGATTGACAATAATATTGTCGATTCTGCCTAAATCATTGCTCACTCTGCCACCTTTCCTTTTTACTCTTACTTGCCTATTTCTCAGTGGGAGAGCAACTTTAAAAATTGACCATGTTATGCCTTTCCCAGGAAAAGCTAGAGAAAGAAATGAGGCAAGTGTTCTTAAGCTCTTGTTTGATTGTAACTTGAGAAATTATTTTCTTTTCTTATATAAAGTTTCAGAAAGATTTGGCAATAAAAAATAAATGCTTTTAATGCTCCTTCTCAGTGTTACATGATCAGTTTTTTTGTCTTTCTTTTTTTTTTTCATTTGTAAACACAGAGTATATGCTAAAATATAATGAAAAAGAAGTGGAAACATTTTGGACTATCCCAAACTTCTGCTATGTGCATGATCAAGAGTAGAAATGATTATGGTAACATGAAATGAACTTCCTAGATCTTCCAAACTTTTATTTAGAGAAGACTCTATTATAGAGGCTTTTATACATCCCTAGGATTTATTACTTTCCCTTTCTCTCTTTTTTTTAAATTTTCCAGAGATAACATTCCCTATTCCCAACAACAATAACTTGATGTATAAGATGGTAATTAATTTTGATTTGTGTGTGTGTGTGTTTGTATGAAACTGAGAGTACAGAATAGCAAACCGTGTAAAAGTCCCTTCACAATAGGCTTTCAGCCATTAACCAGTGATGCATGATTTAAACTTGTTTGCAATAGCATGTATCTAATTGTCCAGTTGTCTTTTTCTGCCTTTGGCAATCTAATCAATTAAGGTTTTCTATTGAACTGTTTCCTAATTTTCCTCTAGTCATCTTCACTCCGTAAAGAATGATCTGTATGACTAGCTGAAAACCTGTGTTTATACACCAATAACCTACTTCATCCTTGTACTTGAAACATACCCTTTCAGTTTCTTTTTCTTAAGCGTCCATATCTTGGACTGAATTTCCCCAGCATCCCATTCTTAGTGGTGTTTCCTTCCATTTCAAGCAAGCCAAAACACATGTTTCAGAGTATTCGAAATCATAAATAAAATATCTTTAGTGCTCATCATCACTTTGTGATATTATTCCATCAATATAGCCTTAATAACTCCAGGTGATAACCATTGTTATCGCGAGGCAGCAAGCACCTAAATAACCCTTTAAGCGTCGTAAACAATTTCTTTGAATGTGGCTTCTGTCTAAATAACTGAAAGCTCCCGGGATATCTTAGCTTCACAGCTCAGATACTCTCTCAGTCTGAACTGCACATATTTCCCTTGTATCTCAGCATAATCTCTATATGCCAGCAGCCTAGAAATTCGAGTTGTCAGTCTCTCCATGGGTTGCTTAGAGTTGTTACTGGCAGTCACTGTTTAAATGCCCTAAAGTTCTCCACCGCATATCTTGATGTATTGTAATTATAGCCTACATGTATGAAGAAGGGCCATTTCATTTTTATGAGAAACCATATATTGTCTATATAAAACTGACCTTGTGCTGGAAAAGAAAGAATGAGGGTAAGCATAGAGAATACAAGTGAATTTTTACAGGTGAAGACTCATTAGTGAAATGCCCTCTAAATATTCCTGTTACTCAATTAGGGATGCCACTTATTTATTTATCTTTCAGTCCTGGCTACTATTTGCATCCTTAACTAATAAAAATAGTTTGAAGGCCATATGTTTATCTTTCTGTCCTGTCAGAAGGGACATCACAGGCAGAGGTGACCCTGAGTCAGACAGAGAACTGGGGCTTCTTTTTCACTTTTCCTGTAATCAAAACCCCTGGATAATATTCCTGATGCCAATAAGATAAGCTTTCTTCTTTCCTAAGACCTTCCAGAGCATTAAAGACTCTTCCCAGGGGAGCCTGGTTAAAAGGGGGAAGAAAATCTTCACTTTGTTTTCTTTTGCTATTTTTGAGACTACCTCGCTCATGGTTTGTTTCGCCTTTTTTCGTTTTCCCTTCTGTCATCTCTCTGATGCAGCCCTTGAGTCACATGGGAAACGATTCAATGGGCTAAATGGCCTTAAAATTCCGGATGGTAAATTGTGCCATTTGATAACTTCAACTCTTAAGGAGAAAGACGCTCCTTAAAATAAGGAGGAAATAGTTCTAATCTGCTTCTTATACAAGGTTGATGGTGCCGGTTTGTTTCAAGAATTGAATGCTTAGAAAAGAGAGCGCATTTTACAAATGAACAGCTGTCAAAGAGCTTAAGGAAGAGACGTTTGTTTTTGGAGACGCGGGGAAAATTGCAGAATTTGCCCTTCATCTTTCACAAGCATTCGTGTTGTACTGGTGTTGTCAGTGGGATTTGCTATTCCAAGCACTAGGTTAATGCAGACACTTATTCAAGGTTTTAAAGTTTCCCAAACTAGGGCAGAGTTTTAGAAATAGCATGAATGTAAATGAGTATTAAATGACTGATTTGATAAAATCCTGGTGTTTCTAAAATGACACAAAGCAACTACAAAGTGAAATTCAGTACTTTTTTGTTTCCTCCTGTCATCATTGAAAATATTTGTTTTTCTGAATATTAAGATTATTAGAGGGAGAAAGGGGGCTATTTTCCTTATTATGTATTCCTAGGACCCAGAAATAACTCTTTTATAATTTGGCTGCATATTCTTATAAATGCCATATATAAATAGATAATAGATTAGACAGATAAAAATAAAATATATACATGCACACACATATATATTATTTTTGACACAAGTGTGCTCATACTCAGCATAATCTTTTTAGCTGGTGTTTTTAATGCTATGTCATCCTGAATCACTTTTTGCAGATCTCCTCGTCAGTGAAGATAGTTCCCTTTCTGCCCTGGCCTCTGGCTTCTTCCTCGGGGACTCTATGCCTGGTTGAGCATCTGTGAAATTCTCTTCCCTGACCAGCTGCTGTGAGACTAACCAGACCTCAGTACACAGAAGCATTAGCTTTAGAGCAGTGCCTCCCGAATCAGCAGACACACACTCAGCCTCTCTGGCAACACCCCAAGATCACAGGGACTCACAGGCTTTCCCGTGGGGGCCATGGTCCACCTGGATGGGGGCAGACATGGAAAGAAGCGTCCAGTACTTTCCTCACCCAGGGCTCTTCCAGGTAACGGTTGTGTCAGGGGGCACCAAAATGAACACTTCAGGAACAGTTCTGCCTGCGAGACTAGGGCTGCGAGCCCATGAGTGGAGAGATTCCTGGTTCTCTGTGAACAGACAAAGCCTGAAGAGCTTCCAAAATCACCTGGATTTCTTCCAGTCAAAGAGTTTGAGGGCGGGAGCACCAGCGGTATCAGCAATTATGCTATTAACCTGGTGTAACCTAATAGGAATCTGTGCCAGAGACTTGGATGTCGTTATCATTACTTTGAACATATTCATTGATTTTTCTTCCTCCATTTAGAGAAGCCTGGGAGATAGAAATGACACACTGTCAGGAACTATTAGGAAGAGTTGCAATCACGTCGGCAGATGACTGAGATCATTCATCCATCTACTCATTCATCTCATTCAAGCAAATATTCAATGAGCCAGTAGCATGTGCGAGGCTCCTTACTAGGCACACGGAATCAAAGCTGCATTTTGTTGACTGCTAACTCTTCTTGAAGCTTAGAGCAGTAGGTGTATGTTTTTTAATATATTGAAGTCAGTTGTTAGTGAAATCAAGAGTGTTACATATGAAAGAAAGTTTAGGCTATATCTAGAAATAGCATTGCTGTGGTCTGCAAAACCTACCAACGTGAAATTCTCATTTAAGTACAAGCATATTGGGAATCTGGGGCATACATAAATAAAGAATTCACCTGATACATTTCAAAAACTGCCTTCTGAACTATTTAATTAACAACCTATGAAAAATATACTCTTGAGACCTAAGTGGGTAATAGATGTCACCTTTGTTCTATAAAAATGCTTTGCTACCCGTAAAAGTTAATTTTAAAATGAACAGTCAGCATTTGCAACAAGCTGTCTCTCCTGCAAGTTCCACCTATCCTGATTTGACACAAATAATGAAGAAGGGCAACATTTACCCTCATTTCTACTGCAGACAATTTTATTTATCATTGGCTCAGAAGGTGTAGTGTTGTCTCCAGGGAAGGAAGATTGACAGGGCAGATGGTCTTTATCGTTCCTAAAGGTCTCTTTAGTAAATGACACACTAATCCTTTAGTACTTTCATCTATCTACCCTCCTCTTGCAATTAAAATTGGGTGACACATTTTTATGGTCACTAAACAGGCATAAATTAGCATTAATTAGGGATATTGTAAGGTAATTCCCTAATCAGGAAGTTACATGCAGATGGGAGGAGCATGAGGATTACTAATAAAGTTCTCAAAATCACCTCTAACAGTGTCACAGCCAAGAGGTTATGCTCCTGCCCTCATACCTTAGGCTTTGCAGGGAAAAGTGTGACTTTCAACATTGATCTTATGTTTTCAAACTTTAATAATTTGCCGCCTTCTATTCTACCCTACCCCCATCCCCAAAAAGACACACCATCCAAGCCTGAAACACATAGATCTTTGATAAGGAACACAGGCTCTGGATTAATTAATTCATTAGTTAATCAATAGCAGACATGCCTCCTAGGCTTGTATTCCAGGTGCCAATATCCAAGGCTGCTTATGCTGAGCATAAAGGCTTCAATAAGCCATTAGGTGAAAACCACAACAAGGCATTTAAAAATGCTTTGCAATTAGATCAGAGGATAGCTATCATCATTAGGAAATCCTTTCCTGCCAGTATCCATGGTATCAGTTTAAGTTGCTATATCAGATGGGCGAGAATTTTTTCTCCCTTTTAGCATTACAGTGGAGAAGGCAATGGCACCCCTCTCCAGTACTCTTGCCTGGAAAATCCCATGGATGGAGGGGCCTGGTGGGCTGCAGTCCATGGGATTGTTAGGAGTCAGACACGACTGAGTGACTTCACTTTCACTTTTCACTTTCATGCATTGGAGAAGGAAATGGCAACCCACTCCAGTGTTCTTGCCTGGAGAATCCCAGGGACGGGGGAGCCTGGTGGGTTGCTGTCTATGGGGTCGCACAGAGTCGGACACGACTGAAGCGATGCAGCAGCAGCAGCAATACTGTGGTCTTATGAAATGGAAATGGCTGACCTCCCAAATGCTCATTCTATGCATTCCCATTAGCAATCTAAAATTAATTTAAAATGAAATTTATGTTCCCATACACAAACCGAGAGTGGGATGGAGAAGTCTTTTAGAAAGAGAGAATGAGTAAGTAGGGGGCAAAGCCTAGTAGGGTATGTTATCCCCATGTGTCCCAAACTCAATCAACTACCATGTGATTCAGTTTCCACACGGACAGGAAGGATGGAAGTATCACCGAAGTATGCCAAGGAAGACAGCGACACTGTTTTATGGAAAGAGTGGTACTTTCAATTATTCAACAAATATTTTCTGCTGCTGCTGCTGCTGCTGCTAAGTTGCTTCAGTCATGTCCGACTCTGTGCAACCCCATAGATGGCAGCCCACCAGGCTCCCCCATCCCTGGGATTCTCCAGGCAAGAACGCTGGAATGAGTTGAACCTATATATAGAGTGCCAAGTGCTATTCTTTTTTTAATTTTTATTTTTACTGTATTTTGCTCTACAATACTGTATTGGTTTTGCCATACATTGACATGAATCAGCCATGGGTGTACATGAGTTCTCAATCCTGAGCCCCCCTCCCACCTCCCACCCCATATCATCTCTCTGGATCATCCCCGTGCACCAGCCCCAAGCATCCTGTATCCTGTATCGAACATAGACTGGCGATTTGTTTCTTACCTGATAGTATACATGTTTCAATGCCATTCTCCCAAATCATCCCACCCTCTCCCTCCCCCACAGAGTTCAAAAGTCCGTTCTATACATCTGTGTCTCTTTTGCTGTCTTGCATACAGGGTTATCATTACCATCTTTCTAAATTCCATATATATGTGTTAGTATACTGTGTTGGTGTGTTTTTTTCTGGCTTACTTCACTCTGTATAATAGGCTCAGGACATGGAAACAACCAAGTGCTATTCTTGACATCCTAGGTAGAAGAGATGGAGAGAGGAAGAAAGGGACGAGTTTGTGTTCTCTTGGGTTCACCTTAACTTCTGTATGGATGATATGTGGACAATTAGAGCCCTTTTCTGACCCATCTTCTGTCCTTCTCTGCACTCCTGCTCTCCCCCATTTAGCAGAAATATTAATGGTTAGCTGCATTTATAGACTGTTTCTTCAGTTCAGTTCAGTTCAGACGCTCAGTCATGTCCGACTCTTTGCGACCCCATGAAACGCAGCAGCCAGGCCTCCCTGTCCATCACCAACTCCCGGAGTTTATTCAAACTCATGTCCATTGAGTCAGTGATGCCACCTAACCATCTTATCCTCTGTCGTCCACTTCTCCTCCTGCCTTCAATCTTTCCCAGCATCAGGGTCTTTTCAAATGAGTCAGCTCTTCACATCAAGTGGCCAAAATATTGGAGTTTCAGCTTCAACATCAGTCCTTCCAATGAATACCCAGGACTGATCTCCTTTGGAATGTACTGGTTGGATCTCCTTGCAGTCCAAGGAACTCTCAAGAGTCTTCTCCAGCACCACAGTTCAAAAGCATCAATTCTTTTGTGCGCAGCTTTCTTTGTAGTCCAACTCTCACATCCATACATGACCACTGGAAAAACCATAGCCTTGACTAGATGGACCTTTGTTGGCAAACTAATGTCTCTGCTTTTTAATATGCTATCTAGGTTGGTCATAACTTTCCTTCCAAGGAGTAAGTGTCTTTTAATTTCATGGCTGCAGTCATCATCTGCAGTGATTTTGGAGCCCCCCAAAATAAAGTCAGCCACTGTTTCCACTGTTTCCCCATTTATTTGCTATGAAGTGATGGGACTGTATGCCATGATCTTCGTTTTCTGAATGTTGAGCTTTAAGCCAACTTTTTTGTTCTCCTCTTTCACTGTCATCAAGAGGCTCTTTAGTTCCTCTTCACTTTCTCCCATAAGAGTGGTGTCATCTGCATATCTGAGGTTATTGATATTTCTCCCGGTGATCTTGATTCCAGCTTGTGCTTCTTCTAGCCCAGCGTTTCTCATGATGCACTCTGCATAGAAGTTAAATAAGCAGGGTGACAATATACAGCCTTGACGTACTCCTTTTCCTATTTGGAACCAGTCTGTTGTTCCATGTCCAGTTCTAACTGTTGCTTCCTGACCTGCATACAGATTTCTCACAAGGCAGGTCACGTGGTCTGGTATTCCCATCTGTTTCAGAATTTTCCACAGCTTATTGTGATGCACACAGTCAAAGACTTTGGCATAGTCAATAAAGCAGAAATAGATGTTTTTCTGGAACTCTCTTGCTTTTTCGATGATCCAGCGGATGTTGGCAATTTGATCTCTGGTGCCTCTGCCTTTTCTAAAACCAGCTTGAACATCTGGAAGTTCATGGTTCACATATTGCTGAAGCCTGGCTTGGAGAATTTTAAGCATTGCTTTACTAGTGTGTGAGATGAGTGCGATTGTGCAGAAGTTTGAGCATTGTTTGGCATTGCCTTTCTTTGGGATTGAAATCAAGCCCTTTCCTTTCAAAGCTATGCAAATTGTATATATACAGGGCAGTGGCACCAGGGTTTCATGGAAGAAAACATTTCCATGGATTGTGGTTTGGGGATGATTCAAGTGCATTACATTTGTTGTGTGCTTTATTCCTATTACTATTGTCATTGCATTAGCTCCACTGCAGATCATCAAGCATTAGATCTTGGAGGCTGGGCACCCCAGAGATAGGGTACTTTGGAAGTTCAAAAATGGAAGTGTTGGTAAAGGGGACCAAAGTGTCCTAATTCTCCTTTATAAAAATTTACTCTGGTCTCATCTCTACTCCATGGTCATTCTTTTCACCTCAACAAGTAGGAAAGAAATTAAATACTTTTTCTTGGCTGCTACCTTGACTCAAATAACAAGCAAATCTCATTTGAAGCAGTAAATTGGAAATATTATATATGTCCGTTCCTCAGACACCCCTAATCTCGTGTCATAAAATGTTTTGCATTAGTAAGTAGTCTTATGTAAATTTCAAATGCTGATTTCAAGGTTTGTCCCTCAAACAGAAGTTCTTATACATAAAAGGAGCCTCTGTGCTTTAAAATCTTTCATTCTGTCCACTTTTCAAATCAGCTGGCTTAGCAAAGCTCTTGTAACTCTTTGATATAATTTTCATCACTTGTAACCTTTATACCTTTTAGAATTGTGTGCATGATGCGGAGTCTTTTCCTTGTCAACAAGAATAGCAGCACTGGTTTCCGCTGCCGAATATTTCATATTAAAATTCACAATATTTAATGTTTCTTAGGGAAGAAATTGGCACAACATCTCTATGGTGCATCTGTTGGGTATGGCTGTCAGTTATTATAATAGGGTTTCTAACAAATGACACGTCAAAGCCTTGACTTTCAAAGCCCTTATACAGAGTGTCAATCATTTACTCCCTGCTTGTTCAAATGAGTATTCTTCCAAGAGCACCTTTAAGGTGTGTGTGTGCTCTGACTTTTCATCAAAAATTCTTTCTGTCCTCATTTTATCATGTGGAAAATCTCCCCTGTAATGTGAAAGGACAAAACTGACCAATTTTGACTGATAATGAAGCATTTTAACAATGATGTTCGGTCGGTGTTCTTGGTTATAAATTATAACTAAGCATGGCTGCCGGTTATCTGCTCTCTCTGTTGTCACCCTACTCCAACATGGACTTCTGTCTAAATAGTCTATAAGCTTCAGATAATTACTTACATTGAGAGCCCCTATCATATTGAGGCAGTCTTGCCTTTAAAGTTAAAAATGGAAGCACATAGATAAAGAATGGAAATAAATAGAAGGTATAAGTATGTCTTAACAACCCTAAAAAAAAAAAAAATTGATTCACCAGGATTCTGAAACAAATCAGACAATCCATAGCCATAATTATTTACAGTCAATATTACATATCATGTTAGTTATGGTTACTGGAGTCTGAACACAAATGTGGACCTTGAAAAAGCAGATGTTACTTTTATAAAACTATTTCTGGAAATGAATCAAGCAGTTATGTAAAGAATGCAGCACATCTTTTAAAAAAATACTTCTACTCTTATTCTCTTTCCATTGATTGATTAGCACTGAGCAATACTTTTCATTTCAAGTAACAAGTATTCACATACTAACTTTGCAAATCCTAGAAAAAAGTAAATAAATTATAAATTAGAAATATACTGACTTGCTTTCTTCTTTCCTCCACAAACATTGACTCAATGCCTACTATGTGCTCAGCACTAGAAATGCATGGACTCTTGCTCTGCATCTTAGCCGCAATAGAGGTTTAAACCGAAATGATGTTAAACTCAACACTGTTCTTATCAGCTTACCTTGTATCCTTCTTTCCTGGAGGTGAATTGAAGGCAGCCTGGGTAATTCAGACATAAAAATTAAATGTTCTGCCTGGTAACAGAGAACTAACAATCATTCCATGCGAATGTACCATTTTGACTTATTGTCCCCGAGAGACACACATCCTGGATCCAGGAACTTTTTATTAATATATAATGTACTTCATTTAGTTGGCTCACTAGGCGGTAAACTTGTTGGCCTCGTTGTCTTTTATATTGCCTCAGTCTCAGTAAACAATGGATAACAAGCAAGAAGAATAAACTGTGAAACCACCTATCGATGAGGTACAGGGCATGCTACCTCCAAACACGGCCCTTGGCATTCTGAATAGCTTAAGCTGAAGGAGTTTCAGGAAAAGGCAGGAGTAGGAAGATTGCTCTGATCTTGTCACCGCTGCCCTCATTTAGCCCCCGCTCCCCTGAAAACAGGTGATGTGAAGTTTCCCATGGTAGCCTTTGTGAATAGCACCTTACCTCCTCAAGGATTAAATCATGCCCTTCTGCAGTCACTGATTTTCAACACTCCCCGAAAGGAGCTCAGGGTGGAGAGTAGAACTGAGGCACTTTGAGCTCTGGGAATAACTGGCAGAATAAATCTTCAGATAAATATTTTCAGGAGCCAATTTTATGAGCCCAAGTTTTGTTTTCTCCTCATATCTAGAAAAACACTAAAATCCTTCATGGTGATGTATGCGCCTCGTGACCTTCACTAAGCTTCATGAGACAAGCAGTACCCTTCTGCAAAAACATATGTGCTTGACTGCATGTACTCCTCCTTCACCAAAATCATATATATAGAGAGAGACTCTGATGCTAGGAGGGATTGGGAACAGGAGGAAAAGGGGATGACAGAGGATGAGATGGCTGGATGGCATCACCGACTCGATGGACGTGAGTTTGAGTTGAACTCCAGGAGTTGGTGATGGACAGGGAGGCCTGGCGTGCAGTGATTCATGGGGTCACAAAGAGTCGGACACAACTGAGCGACTGAACTGAATATATATACTGACCTTCCCCTTACATCTTCGGAACAGTTTCTCAGAGCTATCTGAAATGCTGTCTCCTGGCCTATAGTCCTCATTTTGCTACAAATTCGACTTGATTCACAATTCTCATATTGAGCATATTTTAGAGTCAATACCTTCCTGGATGGAAAACATAAGGGATCATTATCAACAGAGACTGGGAATTTAGGGCCCAGGAGTTGTATTAGCAAACCTAGTTAGACTTACCCCTATCTTCCTAGTTACTTCTGCACCATTTACTACCTCTAGCCCAAACTCCTTTTTCTCAATTCTTTACAAATTCATTATTTGTCTAAAAGTGATACAAGCTTCTTGTTCTGGTTGTTTCTTCTGGTCTTCCTTCTCTTGTAAAGGTTGCCATGAACCTGTAAATGCTCAAGCTGTAGGCTTGTCTCCTGTTAATCTCTTTGTCAAGTTAGTTTTCAGACCTTGTCAGGAGGCTTAAGAGGGTCAAGGAGAACTTTTTCCTCCCCTATGCTGTTCTTTCATCACCATATTTAACCTTTAAAAAATGTGATTTATACTTCTGAATTTTCTAAGACTCAAATCAGGTAACTTAGACCCCCACAAAGAAACTGTTCTTTTCTTTCAAAAGCATTCACAGAGAACCTAAAGAAAAGCCTTCCTCCAAACTTTGTGAGCTCTAGAGATTTAAAGACAAATCTGGAAAATACTTTTTTTTTTTTTTCAGCTTTCTTATCTAAACCAATCCTGGAAACCTCATGAGGTTTGGCTTTCACTAATGTTTACTCCTTTGACTTAGTGACTGGCAGCAAGTAACTCCTAAGGAAGAATTTAGTATGCTTTCAGCATGTATTAAGAAACAACTATTTATTTACAGATATTTTTCAGAGATGGAGTGAGCAGAAGTGAAAAGGGAATAGAAAGAATTGGGTATCTCTTGCCAAAATCTGACAACTTGAACTTTATGAAAGATTAAAAGTAAGCTATATATATGTATAAAATATATATAGCCATGGATATGGTTTATTATGGTGTGAAAAAGAACCCTTTCAATCCTCAGAAGTCTGCTCTAGAAATGAATAAAAACTCCCTTAATTTAACAGAGAGAAGGCAACTTAATTATGCAAATCAACAGGAGATTGACCCTGCCGTGAATTTTTAATAATATACTAATTGCCTGATAAGGAAATCAAATTAGATTTTAGAAGTAAATTTCTGTCTGAGTGTGCTGGGAGTTATAGAATCAACTCTGTTTTACAATAATGCTCCTGGAGCTGATATTTAGTTTGTCAGAAGAAAATACTTGTCTATCTTTTGGCATGTGTTCTCTTGATTAAGTATTGACTTTTAAAATTACAAGAAGTCCGTCTCAGCTCTTTTCTAATGATCTCTAAAATGAATCCCAGTTGTCTCATCTGTTTGTTTACAAGACTGTAGAACTGTGACTTAACCATGAAGGCTAAGTGAGGACGACTTTTTCCCTTAAGCATAAGTAAGTTAAAAAAAAAAGTTCTTATACAATTAGATTGGCACACAGGAAAAGGGGTCATTTGCCTGGTGGGTTTTTGTTATCGAAGAGCTACTTAGAACTTTGAATAACTTCTGCAGGGTACAAAGCCCTTCTCAGTCATATTTCTGTAAAATATATTTTCTCCTTACTCTTCCTTTACTTCAAGAATCTTAGAAAACAGATCAAAATAATTTTAGATAGAAGAACACCTTGACTTTTTTAATGGTAAAAGATCTTTTTTCCTTTTATTGTAAATTCAAGACAATAAGTGGAAGGAAAAACTTAAACTTAGATTTATAACAGGCAAAATTTCCAGGAGACATAATATGAAAATATATTAAAGAGGAAATTTTTCTTTTGCTAAATAACTCTCACTTCACCATGACTATTTTTTAAATGACTCTTGCATTTTTGAAAAATGGGTAAACAGTGGGAACAGACAATGCTGAAATTGGTTATTATTTGACAAGCAGTTATGGTGGGCTGCTTTGTGGAAAGGCACAGTATTCAGCAGAAGGGGTAAGAGTGAACTTACAGAGAAGAAAGGAATCAACTGTGTTTGCGGAAGTTATGGAGATTACAGGTTGATTGAAAGACAAATAGTTGTATATAATCAGCAAAACAATTAAAAACATGCAAATTACTAGGAGCAGAGTTATAGCTATTATTATGGAGGCATATTATGTGGGCTTACCTAAGCCTGGAGATTTAACCTTCCTGAGAAAATTAGATAAAATTTCAGACCTGAAGGATCTGCCATTTTTACTAGATACAGAATAAGAGGACAAACATTCCAGTTTGATGGAACAGCATATGTCAAATCTCTGATATTGGAGCCAGCAGAACATGCTGATGAAACAGATAATTCCTATGTATCTGGAGTGCATAGTACAAAAATGAATAGCTATGTGAGCCTAAGAGAGACTAGGAGAGTGAGATCACACAGGACCCTGTCGTGACAAGTTTTATATTTAAGCATGGTTTGGTATCAATTTTTAAAAAAATGGTATTTTCCAATTTAGAATATATCCTTCAGTATCATTGGAAAAATATTTTTGGAATAACAAACTGTTATATAATTGTTATTACTCTCTAGAACTTACAGGTTTTTTGAAATATTTATTCAAATCAGAAAAGGTAGTGCTTCCTTAACCTTCAAAATGGGTTTGAAGGATATCATTTGCATATTCTTTTCTACACTTGCCATGGGATGAGAAGACTTCTTTCTTCATATATGATATGGTATTTGGTTCATCCAACTAACACCTTGGGAGATTTGTAAAGACTAATACTCTGGAAACTATGGAGTTGGGGGACAGACTGCACTTCTTTTGCAACTCAGTTACTTTGTTCATAAGAGATGGAACATGTCTTCCTTTCAGAGTCACTCTGATTCTTGCCAATAGTTTAGGTAAGGTCCAACTGTACAGCAAATACTATTACAAATACTGCTCATGTAAAATTAACTTGTGAAAAAAAGTGAAAGTGTTAGTGTGTCTAACACTTTGCGGCCCCATGAACAATAGCTCGCCAGGCTTCTCTGTCCATGAGATTCTCCAGGCAAGAATACTGGAGTGGATAGCCATTCCCTTTTCCAGGGGGATCTTCTCAACCCAAGAATCTTCTTGATCTGGGGATCGAACCCAGGACCTACTGCATTGAAGGCAAATTCTCTACTGTCTGAGCCACCTTCCTATTAGAACACTATTCTAGAAATTATTAACCCCATGTTACAGATAATGAGGGCTCCCCAGGTGGTGCTAGTGGTAAATAACCCACCTGCCAACACAGGACACTTAAGAAACTTGGATCCCATCTCTGGGTCTGGAAGATCACCTAGAGGAGGTCATGGTAGCCCACTCCAGTATTCTTGCCTGGAGAATCCCATGGACAGAGGAGCCCGATGGGCTATAGTCCACAGGGTTGCAAAGAGTTGGACACGACTGAAGTAACTTAACACACACAGATAAGTGAAATGAAACAGAGTTCATAAATTGTTCCAGAATATTCAGCTAGTAAATAGCAGAACCAGGACTTGAACCACCTCACTTTACTGTCTCTGGAACATAGTAGAATAATAATGATATTCTGTTTCTCATCAAAGGTATCAAATATCAGTAAATTTAATTTGCGTTAATTTGTCTTAAATAAACAATACAGTTATTGACTAGTCAAATATTTTGACACATCATTTATCTCTTGTGGAAAGTTAGCAAAAGCCCTTAAATACCAAACCTGTGTATGAGGTGAGCAACTTAGGCTGTTGTTTTTAATGGTCCAAGGGAATGGGACAAGTCTGACAATAAAAGTTTGAGAATCTGGTCCCAAACTTCCCATAGGAAGCAAAACTGAATGTTGGAAATCAGATATGAAATCAGTTCTGATGAGATGGATGAAACTGGAGCCGATTATACAGAGTGAAGTAAGCCAGAAAGAAAAACACCAATACAGTATACTAACACATATATATGGAATTTAGAAAGATGGCAGTGACGACCCTGTATGCAAGACAGCAAAAAGACACAGATGTGTATAACGGGCTTTTGGACTCAGAGGGAGAGGGAGAGGGTGGGATGATTTTGGAGAATGGCATTGTAACAGGTATACTATCATGTAAGAATCGAATCGCCAGTCTATGTCCGACGCAGGATACAGCATGCTTGGGGCTGGTGCAAGGTGATGACCCAGAGAGATGTTATGGGGAGGGGAGGTGGGAGGGGGTTCATGTTTGGGAACGCATGTACACCCGTGGTGGAGTCATGTCAATGTATGGCAAAACCAATACAGTATCGTAAAGTAAAATAAAGTAAAAATAAAAATTAAAAAAAAATTCTGCATGTGCCACGTATTGGCTAGATGACTATAAACAAGTTACTAAGCTTTCATTTTCTCATCTAAATAAAATTGCTAATAATAATGGTAAAAAAATAAAGAAAAAAGAAAACGTGAAAACTGTCTCAGAGTGCTATTAATAGTGACTGTAGACAATAATTTCTGTTAAACAGAGAAGACAAAGGAATGAAAACCTTGTGATCTTGGGGCTGCCATGAGAATCACGTGAGTTAACTTATTAACATCTGTGAAGTGCTTAGAACAGTTCCAGTGATAGAGCCAGTGTTCAGTGATATCGCCTATTATTACCATCTTTTTGGGCACTAAATTTCATCCATCTCTTTTTGTAAACAGAACCTTTTGCTATTGGGGGCACTAGAACAAATTGTTTCCTTTTGCCTACTCTGATAACCTGTGCTCATGAAAAATCAAGCAACTGTAAGTGAAATTTTGCTCTAAGAAAATGGGGATCTAAGATGCTGAGTCAAAGACTTGCCATAGAAAATGGACAATTATCTCAGAAGAGAGGCATTTGCTGTACTGGGTAGAAAATTTGTACTTGAAAAAAAACAACCTTGAGATCTTCATTTAAAAAGGATTTTTAGAAGGCTTAAATCAAGACAGACAAGAAAAAAAATAAAGGGAAATGGCTCAACAAAATTTAGAAAACAAGAAAACAAAGTTAGCCAGCGTTTGTGAGTAGGGATGGGTGGGCTAAGAGACAAGAAGACTGAGAAGCAACCTGGTTCTCACAACAGAATGCCAGAAAGCAAAAGAATCTGGAGGGCCAATTCTTACAAAAAGCGATGATGCCTAAAAGCGGGGTTATTTGAAAGTCAGTCTCTGAAGACTTGACTTTTTAAAATATATTTAGAACAGGATGTATACCTACGTCTGAGAATTTGGGGGATGAATATAGAATTCTAATTACATGCAATGATGAGAAAATACCTTCAAGCAGAATCAAAAAAAGCAAAAGAAAAGCAATAATGAATACTAATACTGGTATTATAAACACAGACACAGCTCTACTGAAGGGTAAAGTATAGAAATTTTATATATAAGGCAGGAGGTGAGAAAGAGGGTTAAGTCCTCACTTTCCACAGTAGGAAGTCAATAGATAATATCTAAAATGGAAAAAAAAAGACACAGTCCAATAAACATGTTATTTTGAAACGTAAAAATAGGTACCACAGAAACAGATAAAGGAGCAGAAAATACCTTTGGGGAATGAAGATCAGCTTGGGGACAAAAGGGGAGGAAACAGCTACATTATATTTTAAACCTTGGAGAACATGTGACTTATTTAAAATCTTATGTATGTTTATTTTTCATAGACATAAGTGAAAGTGAAAATGTTGTTCAGTCATGTCTGACTCTTTTTGATACCATGGACTGTAGCCAGCCAAGCTTCTCTGTCCATGAGATTCTCCAGGCAAGGATACTGGAGTGGGTTGCCATTCCATTCTCTGGGGGATCTTTCTGACCCAGAGATCAAACTTGGGCCTCCTTCATTGCAAGGAGATTCTTTAACATCTGAGCCACCAGGGAAACCTTATATAATATTACATTGAAAGGTAGAAGTGATATCCATGTAGTTCATGAGTAGAAATGAAAATCCTTGAAGTTAAAACAGGTGTTACCAAGTACTCAAATTAAGTTAAAGTAAATAAGGCTTTTCCGTGGTAGGGTACATTGGGGAAGGCAGGCATTTGTCAGAGATGAGGTAGGAAAAAAAGTGAGGAGATTAAACAAAGGCATTTAACACACTTCTGCTTCCTTAATGCTTTGTGCCTAAACTAGCTTTAAGATACTCTCAGCTTTTGACAACCAGCCTGCTGATATCAGAGAATGCAATAAAGTAGTCTAGTTCAATGAGTCTGGACATATATCACTTTAAATCCCTTGGCATGGTGAGTTGGTCACAGCTTGTGCCGTTGCTGTTTCCTGTAAAATTATGACAGTGCTATATGGAGATACATTTTCAACCATGCCCAAGGGTAAAAATTTTGCTGTTTTAGAAGACAGATAGCTTGTGATATAATCAGAGCTTTGGAGGGGACATTAGAGGTCACCTGGTCCCACCTTTTGTTTGATTCTTAAATTTTCTGCATAATACCCCTATTTAGTGAAGAATGCTTCCACATACCTTAAGAATTTCTTCCCGATGTCTATATCTTGGTTCAAGCTTGTTCATGGTTGAAGAGAATGTGAACTGAGTGATCAGTTTCTAGAAGGCAACATTATGGTCTCTCTAGAGGAGACTGATTATTAGATGGTCAGTGTGAATGGGAAGATGAACCATGAGTACCACAGCATACCTGCACTTCTTTGATTATAGGGGGACAGTCCCACTGGACAACAGCACATACTTTGACATTAAGAAGTTGTTTTCCTCGACTGATTATAATGTGAGCCCAAGGAGTTTTCCCTGGAGAAGGAAATGGCAACCCACTCCCATATACTTGCCTGGAAAATCCCATGGACAGACAAGCCTGGCAGGCTATAGTCCATGGTGTGGCAAAGAGTCAGACACGACTGAGCGACTATCACTCATACTAATTCAAGGCATTTCCATGAATATCTTCCAGGAAGGCTTCCAGACTCTTCCATGACTTGTCCAGACTATTTTCCAGCATCAGGGTCTTTTCCAATGAGTTGACTCTTTGTATAAGGTGACCTAAGTATTGGAGATTCAGCTTCAGCATCAGTCCTCCCAGTGAATATTCAGATTTCCTTTAGGATTGACTGGTTTGAACTCCTTGCTGTCCAAGGGGCTTTCAAGAGTCTTCTCCAACACTACAGTTCAAAAGCATCAATTCTTTGGCACACAGTCTTCTTTATGGTTCAGCTCTCACATCCGCAAAAGACTACTGGAAAAACCATAGCCTCAAATATATGAACTTTATTCAGAAAAGTGATATCTGTGCTTTTTAATATGCTGTCTAGGTTTGTCATAGCTTCCTCCAAGGAGCAAGAGTCTTTAAACTTCAGGGCTTCCGTCCTTGTCTACAGTGATTTTGAAACCCAGGAAAATAAAATCTGTCACTGCTTCCACCCTTTTCCCCTTCTCTTTGTCATGAGGTGATGGGACCAGAAGCCATGATCTTAAGTCTTATGAATGTTGAGTTTTAAGCCAAGATTTTTACTCTCTTTCAATTTCATCAACAGACTCTTTAGTTCCTATTCACTTTCTGCCATGAAAGTGAAAGTGAAGTCTCTCAGTGGTTCTGTCCTGTCTGACTCTTCTGTAGCCCACCAGGCTCTTCTGTCCATGGGATTTTCTAGGCAAGAATACTGGAGTGGGTTGCCATTTCCTTCTCCAGGAGGCCTTCCCAACCCAGGGATTGAACCTGGGTCTCCTGCATTGTAGGCAGACACTTTACCATCTGAGCCACCAGGTAGAAGTCCCACTTTCTGCCATAAGGGTGGCATAATCTGCATGTCTGAGGTTGTTGACATTTCTCCCACTAATCTTGATTCCAGCATGGATTCAGCCAGTCCAGCATTTCATATGATGTACTCTGCATACATTAAATAATCAGGGTGACAATATACAGTCTTGTCTAACTCCTTTCCCAATTATGAACAAGTCTATTGTTCCATGTCTAGTTCTAACTGTTGCTTCTTGACCCACATACAGTTTTATCAGGAGGCAGGTCAGGTGGTCTGATATTCCCATCTCTTTGAAAATTTTCCACAGTTTGTTATGATCCACACAGTCAAATGCTTTAGCATAGTCAATGCAGCAGAAGTAGACGTTTTTTCCTAGATTTCCTTTGCTTTCTCTATCATCCATCAAATGTTGACAATTTGATCTCTGGTTCCACTGCTTTTTCTAAATCTAGTTTGTACATCTGGAATTTCTTCTGTTAAAGCCTAGCTTGAAGAATTTTGAACAGAATATTGCTAGCGTGTTTTATGAGGGCAATTGTACAGTAGTCTGTACATTCTCTGGCATACCCCTTTTTTTGAGATTGGAATGAAAACTGACCTTTGCCAGTCCTGTGGCCCTTGCTGAGTTTTCCAAATTTGCTGACATATTGATTGTAGCACTGTAAGAGAACCATCATTTAATATTTGAAATAGCTCAGTTGGAATTCCATCATCTCCACTAGCTTTGTTCATAGTAATGTTTCCTAAGGCCCACTTGACTTCACAGTCCAGGATGTCTGGCTCTGCAGTGACCACACCATTGTGATTATCCCAGTCATTAAGATTTTTTTGTAGAGTTCTTCTATGTATTCTTGACACTTACTCTTAATATCTTTGGTTGGGTCCTTACCATTTCATTTTTGTCCTTTATCATGCCCATCCCTGAATGAAATTTTCCCTTCATATCTCCAATTTTCTTGAAAAGATTTCTAGTCTTTCTTTCTCTGTTGTTTCCCTCTATTTCTTCGCATTGCTTACTTAAGAAGGCTTTCTTATTTTTCCTAGCTCTTCTCTGGAACTCGTCATTCAGTTGAGCATATCTTTCCCTTTCTCCCTTGCTTTTCACTTCCCGTCTTTCCTGAGGTAGTTGTAAAGCCTCCTCAGACAACTGCTGTGCCTTCTTGTATCTCTTCTGCAGGCATAGTTTTGGTGTCCATCTCCTATACAATGCTAAGAACCTCCGTTGATAGTTCTTCAGGCACTCTTTCTACCATATCTAACCCTTTGAATGTCTATTTGATACCCCACTGTATAAGGGATTTGATTTAGGTTGTACCTGAATGGCCTAATGGTTTTCTTTACTTGCTTAAATTTAAGCCTGAAATTTGAAATAAGGAGCTAATGATCTGAGCCATAGTCAGCTCTAAGGCTTGTTTTTGCTGACTGTATAGAGCTTCTCCATCTTTGGTTGCAAAGAATATAATCAATCTGATTTCAGTATTGACCATCTAGTGATGTCCGTATATAGAGGTGTCTGCTGTGTTGTTTGAAAAGAGTGTTTGCTATGACTAGCGTGTTCTGTGTATATATACTTGTTTACAGTATGCTGCTTGTGTGCTAATAATAACATCTAACAATGGGACTTTTAATCATATGTCTGAACATAAAATGTTAAAAATCCCAAATTTTCAAATTCTCTTTTCTCTTTTTACCATGTTGTTTTTCAGTCACTAGGTCATGTCCAACTCTTCAACCCCATGGACTGCAGCATGCCAGGCTCCCTTGTCCTTCACTCTGTCCCAGAGTTTGCTCAAATTCATGTCCACTGAGTCAGTGATGCCATCCAACCATCTCATACTCTGCTACCCACTTTTCCTTTTTCCTTCAATCATTTCCAGCATCAGGGTCTTTTCCACAGAGTCATCTCTTTGCATGAGGTGGCCAAAGTATTGGTGGTTCAGCTTCAACATTACTTTTCAATGAATATTCAGTGCTGATTTTTTTTTTTTTTTTTTTTAGAATTGACTGGTTTGATCTCTTTGCAGTCCAAGGGACTCTCAAGAGTCTTCCCTAGCACCACGATTCAAAAGCATTTATTCCTCAGTGCTCAGCCATGTGGTACAACTCTCACATCTGTACATGACTACTGGAAAAACCATAGCTCTAATATGAACCTTTGTTAGCAAAGTGATGTCTCTTTGGTTTTTACCACAATCAATATTTTATTGCATTTTTCTTATTGTGCTTTAATTACTTATGATGACTTTATTTCCCCCCAAAGTTTGCAACTTAGCATTCTTACTACCTGTAATGAAATCTGTTTTAAATTTACATTAAAAAGGTCCAGTAGGACATTTGGAATAATGTATATTGAGGTAATAATTATAAGTTCTTAAAATGTTGCTCAGTGCATAGTAAATATTATATATGCATGGATTAAAGCAAGATTTTTCCTAATCTTTTTATTTTATACATTAGTAGGTACTATTTTTAGTGGGAATATACTAGTAACTGCTCATATTGGTTACCTTCTGGTCAGGGGCCCAGGGAAAAGACAGTGAAGGAAAGAATTCAAATTTTATTTTATTTTTTAATGAATAGTGTGAATTTTTAATATGACATATATTACTTACATTTAAACTACATTTAAGAAAAAAATATAAAAGAACCATCAAGCAAATCCCAGGAACAAATCCCTTAAAAAGCTTGTATTTGGGGTATTAATTATGAGCAAAGTTTTATTTTCATATCCTTGTTTTGATTAGATTTTTCTGCTTGTTTACCTGGATTTATTTTTCTTAATTAGGAAAATTTTTCTAAAGGCATGCTCCGTGTGATTAATTTTTTTAAACTTTGCTTTAATCATATTCAAATCCTTTATCTTACATTCTTGGATTTCTTCTTCACTTCGGAGAACTTTTCTTCATTGTCTCCTATTGGATAGTTGATCAATGCTTACTCTCTCTTTTCTCTTATTTTCCCTTTAGGGACACGAACATTTTATAGTTTAGAATACTATTTTAAGTCCACCAGAACTGTCACTTTTTCCCTCAAGGTTCTCATTTCTTTCTTCTTTCTGCTGTGTTCTGGATGAGCTATTCAATTGTGTACCACCTACAAGTGAAGTGTTGCTTTGGAATATATGATCTCTCGGCACAAATGTAGATTAATTCAGTGTTGTTGTTTTTTGTTTCTTCTTTTCTCTTTTAATACAGTTCTCTCTTTTATTTTATCTTTTTGATAGTGAATTCACTTAATATGTCTCTGTTCTAATTCTAGAGGCCATAATTTATTGCATATGTCTGATGACAACAGAGATCCAAAAATATTCCACTGTTTTATATAGAACACTCTCTCCCTCCACAGAAGAAATAAGTACATATTCCTCTATTCAGGTAATTGCCATTTGTTTTGTAATAGTTTGTTAAGACCAGGGAGGATACTTTATAATTATTCAAAATTAAGTCATATGTTCTGGTTGAGTTTTACAAATATCTATATTTTTAGTTCCATTTATTTTTATCTCTCTCTCCCAATTATGCACCTGGATGCTTACAGACTATTTGTTCTAGAATAAATATGCTTAGCTCATAGACTAATTCCTTGAATTTCTGTTATTTTACTCTGTTCTCCTGGGCAGAGTCTTTTTGGATGTCAGTGTTCTTTATTTTTGTGACAGTAACATAGCCAGAATCTAATTCTTCTTTGTTTGTGTTAAACAACATTGAAGACTACAGCTCTCAGCATTTATTATTTAGAACATTCTTTGTGTTTCTAAGCCTTTCCTAAATGGCTTTTTTCTAGATAATGGCATTTTCAAACCAGGGCTAACTAACCTTTTACTAGTATACTCTTAAATCCCACTATGGAATTTTTATTTTGATAGTTTTCATGTATCATCTATTTGGCCTTAGTTTTGCTAAAATATGCTTTTATCAGGAGGAAAAAATATGGTGTTTACTCATATATCATAAATATATAATGCTCTCTTCATCTGAGCTGTGGTCAGGCACAACCTGTTGACATCAGCATTATTGTTATATCTGTGTGCTTCTCTGGTTTGGGAAATCTGCTTATGGAAATGAAGAATGGAATCCTTGTGCAGCTGTTGTTGGGATGTAAAATGATACAACCACTACTGAAAACAGTATGGAGTTTCCTCAAAAAATGAAAAATAGAGTTACTATATAATCCAGCAATTCTACTTCTGGGCATATACTCAAAGGAATTGAAATCAGGATCTCAAAGAGATAATCTGCTATCTCAAGTTCAATGTAGCACAATAATAGATAGAGTAGATAAGATATAAAGCAATCTAAATGTTCATTAATGGAAAAATGAATGAAAACTGTGACATACACATGCAAGAAAATATTAATCAACCTTAAAAAAGGGAAAGAAATCTTGCAAATGTGACAATGTGAACAAACTTGGGAGGCAGTATGCTAAGTGAAATAAGCCAGTCACAGGAAGACAAGTACTGCATAATTCCAGTTATATGAGTATCTGAAATAATCAAACTCAAAGAACCTGAGAAGAAAATGACATTTGTGAGGGGGAAATGGGAAGTTTTTCCATGGTCTAAATTTTTGGTTATATAAGATGAAAAAGAGATCTATATTTGGTTATATAAGATGCAAAAGAGATTAGTATCTATATTTAACAATACCTTATTGTGTACTTAATTTTTTTTAATGGTAAATCTCATATTAAGTGTTCTTACCACATGGATAAGGGGAGGTGTGAGTAAAATTTTGAAAGTAATGGATATGTTTGTTACCTATATTGCGGAAATATGTTCATGGTTGTATGCATGTGTCCAAACTTACCAAATTACATATGTTAAATGAGTAGTTTTTTACATCAACTATACCTCAATAAAGGTGTTTAAAAATAAAAATTACATTGGAACAGACAATATAATAGAGATACATGAAACGTATAAAATCAGATAAATGCCATTATTTTTAAATATAAGTATAATTTTAAATACTGAAGATCTTTTGCTAGAGACATAGAATAGTCTGAATCAGTTCATAAAAGAAATTAATCAGATGAGAGGTGATTCTCATGCTTAAATATATAGAGAGGAAATAATTAGGATGCCTGGGATTTCTTTCAAAACAGTTTGAAGTATGGGAAGTATCTTGGGATAGAGCTAGGGATCTGAGGATTGGGAGAGGCGGGGTGGTAACCTGGGGAATAATTTGGTTCTATTTGCAATTCAAACTGACTGAAGGTTCACTGTATGATCAATTGCACTTTTCTATATGACTGAAACATTCCACCTTAAAAAGCTTAAAATACAAAATTTAAAGTACAGCTCTTAAATTATTGAGAAACTGGAATTGAATTTCTAAGTAAAAACAAACACATTGTTCTGTTTTAGTGAGGGATGGTAATGTTACTTTAAACTCCACCAAACATCGCAGATATTATTTTACCCTTTTCCAAATACTGGATGTTTTCCAGGTACAAAGCTTCCAAAACTGTGGAATCACAAGACATAAATCTGCTGAGATTTTGCAATATCAGAATAAGTATAGAAAGATTTACTAGAAAGCTAGGAGTGGAGTAGGTGAGATTTTATAGGCATAATGGAGGTGGTGTGCTATGATCAGACAAGCTGGCTTAGAAGATGATCCGCTAGTGTGCCTTGAAATGTATTCTACGGAGGCGTGTTTAGAACACATCACAGTTATTGGTGCATCTGCTTCCCAAGACTCCAGTGGCCATGTACTGTTATCACGGCTATTTTGTATATGAGGACACAAAGACACAGCATGGTTCAATGGCTGGCAAACTCTGGATTAAACCAAGTGATCTGGGTTCAGTTTGTCCTCATGTATGATAGGGTCTTGTATGAGCTGGATCACAGCACTGGAGAACTGTAGTCTAGGTCTGTTGTTCAATTCACTTTCTGATATAATTTTGATCTCAGAGATAGAGGTGATCATATGAGCATACTTAGATAGCATATTCGAAAGCAGAGACATTACTTTGCCGACTAAGGTCCGTCTTGTCAAGACTATGGATTTTCCTGTGGTCATGTATGGATGTGAGAGTTGGACTGTGAAGAAGGCTGAGCACCGAAGAATTGATGCTTTTGAACTGTGGTGTTGGAGAAGACTCTTGAGAGTCCCTTGGACTGCAAGGAGATCCAACCAGTCCATTCTGAAGGAGATCAGCCCTGGGAGTTCTTTGGAAGGAATGATGCTAAAGCTGAAACTCCTGTACTTTGGCCACCTCATGCAAAGAGTTGACTCATTGGAAAAGACTCTGATGCTGGGAGGGATTGAGGGCAGGAGGAGAAGGGGATGACAGAGGATGAGATGGCTGGATGATATCACTGACTCGATGGGCGTGAGTCTGAGTGAACTCCAGGAGTTGGTGATGGACAGGGAGGTCTGGTGTGCTGCGATTCATGGGGTCGCAAAGAGTCGGACACGACCGAGCGACTGAACTAAACTGAACTGAACTGAAGATGTTATAATCACTCCCCTTTAATTTGTGTCTTTTAGCAGATAAAATGTGTTTTACAATTTTTTTCCTAAACACACTTTCTTCAAGAATCTCTCCAGACATTGTATAGACTTGTATCTACTTGTTAATTGTGATATGTGTATTCTTTCCTTATGATTCATACAAAATTATAGTTTATGGGCATTCCTAGACTATTGTCCAGAGAAGGCAATGGCACCCCACTCCAGTACTCTTGCCTGGAAAATCCCATGGATGGAGGAGCCTGGTAGGTTACAGTCCATGGGGTCGCCAAGAGTCGGACACAACTGAGTGACTTCACTTTCACTTTCATGCTTTGGAGAATGAAATGGTAACCCACTCCAGTGTTCTTACCTGAAGAATCCCATGGACGGGGGAGCCTGGTGGGCTGCCGTCTATGGGGTCACACAGAGTCAGACACGACTGAAGTGACTTAGCAGCAGCAGCAGCAGACTATTGTCATTTTACCCTAACATATGTACACACCTGTGCACACACAAGCACACATTTTTTCTCTTCCATTACTCTCCATAGAGAGTCTGGCCTTGATATATAAAGCTGTAAGTTGTATGCTTAAGAAGAAATAAGCAAGGAAAATGGGAGAACAGTAAGAGGCATGTCTGGCAAACATTATCATGGGGAGACAATTCCCCCCTAGTCTCAGATTTTTGCAGGCTTTGTGAGTAAGGCACTAACCTTGTTTTTGCTGTTCTAGACTGTTTGAAATAATATTTAGATAGTGGATAGTTTTGGTAGATAGAGATAGTGTTCCCTCTGGAATAAAATGAAGGTTAATGTCAAGTAAGATAAAGATAATATCTCCCTCCAGAGCAAAGGACAGTTGTGCATTATTGCTATTCAAATTGCTGATTCAATTTGCTGTACAGTAGAAAATAACTCAACATTGCAAAGCAACTATACTCTAATATACAGCATACTAACACATATATATGGAATTTAGAAATATGGTAACGATAACCCTGTATGCGGGACAGCAAGAGACACAGATGTATGGAACAATCTTTTGGACTCTGTGGGAGAGGGTGAGGGTGGAATGGTTTGGGAGAATGGCATTGAAACATGCAGATTATCATATGTGAAATGGATCGCTGGTCCAGGTTTGATGCATGAGACAGGGTGCTCGGGGCTGGTGCACTGGGATGACCCAGAGGGGTGGGATGGGGAGGGCGGTGGGAGGGGGGTTCAGGATGGGGAACACTTTGTACACCCGTGGTGGATTCATGTCGTTGCATGACAAAACCAATACAATATTGTAAAGTAATTAGCCTCCAATTAAAATAATTAAATTTCTATTAAAAATAAATAAATTTAAAACAAGCAAATAAATAAAATAAAATACAAACATAAAAAAATAAAATTTTTAAAAAGAAAAAAAAAGTAAGTCAATAAAACAGTTTGGTTCCCTAAGTTCAGTGTTGCTCTCCTATTATACAATCCACTGGCTAGTTAGTTATCTAATATTCTTTGCATCACTATTTTGGAACTGGAACTCAGGAAAATTGCACAATAATATAGATGTTCTTCCAATACTGCTGCAATTAACATAATGCTCTTTATCTCTGACACAGAAGTCTGATATCTTCTGTCAGCATACATGAAATTGTAAAGGCTAACTTTTAGCTTGCAAGTATGTGAAAATCTAAGGTGCTTTATAGCTGTTGACAGTTGAATAAAATTATTTCAGTTGAGGAGAACAAATGAGAAATACTGGTAGTCTTCAAGAAGTGCATGTAGAGTTGCTATTTTGAGGTTGTTTGAAAATATAAAATATATGTGTACATCTACGTATCCATGCTTTCTTTCAAATGCATCACTGATTTATAGCTGTATTTTCTTGAGGTCCAAAATCACTGCAGAAAATGACTGTAGCCATGAAATTAAAAGATGCTTGCTCCTTAGAAAAAAAGCTATGAGAAAACTAGATAGCACATTAAAAAGCAAAGATATCACTTTGGCAACAAAGGTCTGTATAATCAAAGCTATGGTTTTCCAGTAGTCATGTGTGGATATGAGAGTTGGAACATAAAGAAGGCTGAGCACCAAAGAATTGATGTTTTTGAACTGTGGTATGGAGAAGACTCTTGAGAGACCCTTGGACTGTAAAAAGATCAAACCAGTCAATCCTAAAGGAATATTCACTGGAAGGACTCATGCTAAAGTTGAAGCTCCAATACTGTGGCCACCTGATGCAAAGAGCTGACTCACTGGAAAAGACCCTGATGCTGGGAAAGATTGAAGGCAGGAGGAGAAGGGAATGAAAAAGGATGAGATGGTTGCATGGCATCACTGACTCTATGGACATGAGTTTGAGCAGATTCCAGGAGATGGTGAAGGACAGGGAAGCCTGGTATGCTGTAGTCCATGGTGTCACAGAGTTGGACTCGACTTATTGAACAACAATGACACAAGCATTACAAGGATATCTTCATTTGTATTTTAATGAGAGCTTGGATGGAATTAATGCATTGTTAGTTGACTTCTTTGTAGACTAAACACTTTCTGCTTTGATTCAAGTCAGTTATTGTTTATGGGCTCACAGTCTTTTTTCTTCCACTTTATCATTATCAGCCCTGTACTTCCTCAAAAGAAAGAGCAAAGAACTTAATCTCTCTCTCCAAAATTTACACACACCTACATGCATAGAGATTGCCTTTTTCACAAATGTACCAAAGGAAAAATAGTCACTTAAGCAGTATTTATTGAAGGACCATTGGTAAATGGGGTTAAATCAGTCATTTGGAGATGCATAATAAGTTGTTGAATCTGAGGGATTTATGGCTTCAAATAGTTGTGATAGGTTATTAACACTAAAATAATATACAAACATATATTAAAATAGAGAGTTGAGAATTGGGACCACAGGATTATATATCCAAATCAAGAAAGCATAAGATAAACTAGGCTAGAGAAGGCTAGTGCCTATGAATTTACCAAGAGCTACACCTGACACATTCAATGATTGATTTTTGTGTCTTCATAATTTAAGGGGATGAAAAAGATAGTGTTTTATGAATTTTTCAAAACAGTTTTCCAAAGCCATTTTGTATATAGGTGAGTGAATTTTTAAAGACCTTTACCTAACATATGTTTCCTTTTCCTGAGACAGCTTTTTCTACCTTCTCAACTGCCTTCTAAGTCTTTTTTCCCTTTCAGGATTCTGGAATCTACGCCTCTTCCCCTAGAATAGCTTAGCTGTCTTTGTGGACGTCTACAGTCCTCTGTGCTTGCTACGATCATAGCATTTATCACAAAGTATTACAGCTGTTACTTTTTTTTTTTTTTGCTTATTTTTCCTATTTGACTGTAGGAAAGTTGACTGTAGAAAAAGCAGAGAATATGTCTCGCACACTATGCATTTTAATATAATTACTTTGCAATTATATATAAAAAATTCTAAATTCAATGTGCTACTATGGATTGAACCCTTGAACAATAAAAGTTCATTAGTGGCGAAACTGGTGCTGCCTGTAAAAAATCTGTAGTATAATTAATAGTAATGTGCCAATGTTATTTTCTCAATTTTGATAAACACAACACTTATGTAAGGTGTCAACATTAGAGAAACTTGAATGAGAAGTATATCAGAATTCTGAACTAAAACTACTACACAATAAAAAGTTTATTTAAAGATTACCAATGGGAAATTATTTATTATTGTCAAATGATGTCTACAAAGTCCATCATCTGAATGTTCCTGGGCTTCACTTGTTTTAGGTAATAATGAAATATCTCACTGGCTTTTTACCATTTTTCTTTTACTCAACACCACACTTCCTGCACTAAATCTAGCTAACTGTCTAGAAACACTCAGAGGTGAGGCCCAAGCGATCACATACCATCTTGCTTTGTGTTGTTCCGTTTTGGCAGCTTCATAAGCTACCGCCCTCGAACTTTTGGCCTCTGCCTCAGCCACTGATGCAACTTCTGTGAAAAGGTCAGTTCTCTGAGCACGCACAGATCACTGCTGTTGAACTCTGCACAGAATTAAAAGAATGAGCCTCTCACTCCATCCCTGCTCTTCTGTGTCACCCTGACATTAAAATGGTCCTGTCAGCTTTACTCTTTGCCCTTTCTTCTCCATAGGGTGTCAGAACTAGTCTTGTAGTCTAACTAGTAAACTGATACCATTCATTCTTCTCTCCGGTTTCAATTGGGGTTACTCTTGACCTTCCTTCAGATAAAAAAAATAATAGACTCTACTCCTTCAGCATGTCTGGAAATGAGCATGGGCCATGCTTTATAGGCTCAGCTGGGCCATGCTGCTGTGGGTTAACTTATGAGTGCAAGGTTAATGAGGAAGTCATAGGGAATGCTGAATTTGGATGGCTTTGACCTGGACTTCAGACTTGACTCAGGTTACTCGGTCATCCTGACTGAAGAAACTAATGACCAGTGGCAACCGTGTAATACAGTATCTATCTGCTTGTTCATATTGTCAGAGGTGAAAATAACTCCTGGTCCATTTTAGAACTCTGTTGAGAAAGAAACTCTGTCTAGAAGATGCTGTTTACAGATACTCTACACATTTTAAGGAATTCTGAAAGGCTAGTGTCTTCTATCCCTGAAAATAAAGATCAATAGATGTAATTTTGGATGTATACTTGAAAAGCTTGAAATAGCTCTGAGGTGAGCATGGGTCATTTTCTACTTTTATGCATTTAACTGCTCTTGTCACAAGCCTGTCAGAGTTTCTGGAAACCTGAGAGCCTTTTCAAGTTCTTTGCCCTATGGACTCATACATATTAGCAAAAGAGGATAGTGCCTGCTAGAATCTTGGTTAATTTCCAGAGTAAAGGATGTTGGTAAATTTAATATCTCAGTAGATGCATCCAGTGGACATAAGAAATAATTTTTCTTCTTGAACAAACTTTTTTCTACATGCCTCAGCATTTTGAAACTTAATATTTCCCCTGAATTCACCCCAAAGTTCTTCATTCTTGGGTAATAATAACATTGACTTCTCTTATCAAAGGAATTTCCATTTGGAATAATGCCAAGGAATTTAATGAATATAATTTGTTCTTAATGTCTTTTCTAATTGCCCTCCTTTCCCTAATATTTCATCTCATGTTCCAAGAAATTAAAAGGTGGTTTTATTCCATTTTCATATCATCATATTTTTAAGTGTAAAATGTCTCATGGTGAATATAAATGAGATACAAGTCTTGAAAATGTTTGAGTAAACACAAAGAGAAGGATTGCTTGACTTACAAGCAAGGAATGAGAACAATTAAATTGGAGCATGAATAAGAAATAAACAAAAAACTATATTATATCTACTGTGAAATGACTATAGTTTGTCAGCACCTAGCATATTGTTTGTCTTCAAAAAATATTAAGTAATAGCATTTTACTAAAATGATCATTTAACGAAGCAATACCTTTGTGGAACAGAGAGGATAGGAAGAAACATTGCCTCCAGCTATTTCATGCAAGCTGGAATAAAAAGTCTAGGTTCATTTACAGAGTTAGGTATTTAAAACTACAAAGGGTAGTAAGGAAACAATCAATAGATTTTTGCCCCAAACTAAAAATAAAAAAAGTAATGGAAACTAAATTAAATTAGACCTCTATGTGTGTTAAGAAAAATATACTTATTTTTCTTACAAAATTATGCCCTCACGCTGAAATCTTACCAACACCCACTGCTTTGTTGCTAATTTAATTTTATATCATTCTGCATTCTTATTCACTTAAAATTCCTCTACATTTTTGAAGTGTTTAGGCAAAGGCATTCTAGCTGTGTTTCCCAGAACTGAGTGCATATCAGAATCATCTGGGGATATTTTTGTCTTGTTTTTCATACAGATTTCCGGAGCCCTCAACAAATTTCTAAAATAGAATCTCTGGGATTTGGGCACAGGAATCTATATTCCACCACCCCCTCCCCCCCACCTCAAAGTACTTCAGTTCAGTTCAGTTCAGTCGCTCACTCATATTCGACTCTTTGTGAATCTCAGCACGACAGGTCTCCCTGTCCATCATCAACTCCTGGAGTTTACTCAAACTCATGTCCATCGAGTCGTTGTGAAAAAGGAATTCATAGGGCCTGGATTCCATCTTAGGCCTGTTCAGGCTGATCATGCTCGGCCACCTTTCCAGTGGACTCTGAACTCCGTGTTTAGTGCCTATGAAAACAACAGAAGGATAAGACCCCCTCCAGACAGGGGAACCTTGAAGATCATATCTAAGTTACTCATTGCCTAAGAGAAAACATACACTAATCACCCCTTTCTCTGACAGGCCATAAGTTTTTCTGCATCAATCGGAGTGTAACCTCGGATTTATTGATTATTGGCTAATTGTTTGACTGTTTGAGCACATAGCATGTGAATGATGGGGTTATTGGGATTGTATTTTCCTTGGTTTATGTAAGTCTCAAGGAATTTGGAGTGGTGGGTTCAGACACGTACACATAGGGTATAAAAGATTTTCCCAAATGCTGGTCGGGGTCCTTGGCTAAGAGGAGACTCTGCCTTGGGCCCACCGGTGTAATAAACTGCACTCCACTATCTGCATTGTCCTTCTGAGTGAGTTTGTTTCCCGGAATGTGTGGCTACAACATTTGGTGCATTGGCTGGGAAACTCCTCTCTTTGAGGAGACAGGTCTCATTTGAGTCCACCCCAAGGCTTTGTGGCTTGAATCTCCTAGATGGGGGAAGGTGCCTCACCACTCTGGAAGAATTCAGCCTTTCAACGCCTGGTTTCTTCGCTTTGGCAGGTAGTGAACGACAGCAAGGGAACTGAGCGCTCAGGTGGGGAGGAACCCATCCGGCAGGGTGGAAGAGGGGGCCTGATCACACCCCTGGGAGGGACTAGAAGAGGCACGGACCCACAGGGGCCTGGAATAGGCAGGCAGCAGCAATTGCTTGGTACACAGGTCGACGAGTGTGCTACAGTTTAGGAAGGAAATTTGTAAAGGTCATTTAGGAGGTGTGTCCATGCTGCCTCAGGAAAAATTATTACCAGTGATCACCAGGGGATTTTTAGGATAGGAAACTGGTCCTTGTATGCTCGTATTCTGCCCTCCTCCAGGAGGTGTCCCATCTGCTGTGAAATTCTTGACCCCCTCAGAATTGTTAGCCTAGAAGGAAGGGGATAAATAAGTGAGTATGAATTGGCTTTCCCAAAGATGGCCTGGGACATGGTATATTTAACCCATCTGTCTTTTCATCCACACCTGAACAAACCCACCAAGGCAGAATGGACTTTAAGGGAGAAACAGTCTTGGACTACATGGTGTTCTGGTTTGGCTGTGCTTACCGGCAGGTGAAGGCACACCGATCCCCCTTCTCCCTCTGGGATCTGGCAGGTAAGGCTCTTCTCACCCCAATTAGGAAGGAGGCAGAATGGCAATTTAAGTGTCATTGAGTGGAAATATCAGAAGTACATAGGGTACTGAGAACTTCGTAGACAGAATGAAAAGGAAAAGTAGGAGGTCTGAGAAGTTAAGCAAGATGGGAGGAAGTGAATCTAAGGCGACTGTATTGGAGTGCATGATTACAAATTTTAAGAAGGGATTAGGAGGAGACTATGGGGTGAAAATGAAGCCTAACCGCCTCCACATACTCTGTGAGGTTGAATGGCCCCGTATGGGAGTAGGACGGCCACCAGAGAGCACCATGAACCTAAAAATACTGGAAGCAGTCTTCACAGCAGGAGAGCCGGGGCACCTGGATCAATATCCATATATTGACTCATGGTCAGGGTTAGCTCACGACCCTCCTACTTGGACAAGGTTCTGTATCCAGAAGGGAAAGGGAAAAATATTAATGGCACAAAAGTTGACTGATGATAGAAAAGGAAATTCTACAGGATTTGGACGGGTGGACGTGACCCCTCCTCCATACTGGATAATGACGCTCCTGCCTCCCAGTGCTCCACCAGGACTGAGGCCACCTTACTGCCCAATCCAGGGCCAGGTGAAGTCCTGCAGCAGCCGCTGCTCCTCCGCCAGCTCTCCCCGAGGTCGTAGAGCCGCCACCTCGGCAGGCTCCGATCCCGGGGACAGAAGCCTCTGGCCAACACTTCCAGGATCCGGCTCCAGCTGAACTGCCCAAGCTATACCATCTCTCCTGGTGAGTACTGACTAGAAGGGGAGGGAGACGTTGGAATTAAGCAGAGGCTGCTCTCTGCCAGAGAGCCGGAGGGAATGAAAGAGAACAGACAAGAGATTTGCAATGCTAGCTGCTGCTCTGGGAAAGTCTATCTCAGGCCCTCCAGAAAACCTCCTCTGCCCCAGGGACAGGACAGTCCTTCAACCGGTCCCAGTGGAGGCCCCGGGCCCCATTACAGCCAAACCAGTGTGTGTGGTGCCGAGCTTTTGGCCACTGGAAGAATGAATGCCCTAAGGCAAGGACTTCATGGTGGGTACAGAAACAGAACTGCTGATAGCAACAAAATCTGTGGCACCACTGTCCAAAAAGATGACTTCTGTAACTGGGGTATCAGGAGAAGGCATGATTAAATCATTTTGCCAGCCCAGAAAACATCAGATGGGGGGGGGGGGCACCAAGTGATTCATGAATTCTTCTACATTCCTGAGTGCCCAGTACCCCTGTTGGGAAGAGATGTGCTCTCCAAACTAGGAGCACAAGTGACTTTCTCCCCTGAGAAAAGGCCCACCTTGCGAATGGACTCTATGACTTATTTGATCTCTCTCTCTCAATACCACCCCAAGATGAGTGGAGGTCGCATGAGCCTCCAAAGGAAGAACCAGGTGAGCTGGAAGAGCATAAGAGAGAGCTAACTCAATTATTCCCTGAGGTCTGGGTGAAAGACAAGCCCCCTTGCCCCCAGGCTGGCTAGACATCAAGCCCCAGTGATAATAGAATTCAAACCAGGCACCATCCCAGTTAGAAAGCACCAGTACCCGCTACTGATAGAGGCCTGGGCCGGCATACTGCCCCACATCAATAGGTTGAAACAAGCGGGCATTCTAGTAGAGCGCCAGTCTACTTGGAATACGCCGATCCTGCCAGTCAAAAAGGAAGGAGGACAGGACTATAGGCCTGTACAGGATCTCAGGCTAGTCAACCAGGCTGCTGTGACTTTACACCCCACTATTCCAAACCCCTATACCTTATTTAGCCTCCTCCCGCTGAGGACTAAAGTTTATACTTGCCTAGATCTCAAGGATGGCTTCTTCTGTGCACGCCTCGCCCCAGCGTCACAGCCCATCTTTGCCTTTGAATGGGAAGATCCAGTCGGGGGCACCAAGCAACAGCTCATCTGGACTCCCCCACAAGGGTTTAAGAACTCTCCAGCCATCTTTGGGGAAGCCTTGCTTCTGACCTGAACTCATTCCATCTGGAAGAGTGTGGATGTTGGCTCCTACAATATGGGGATGACCTGCTGCTGGCCACCAAGACCAAGGAAAAATGCTGGGAAAGGACAAAAGCACTGCTCCAGCTGCTGATGGAAGCAAGTTACCGGGTGTTGAAGAAGGAGGCACAGATCTGCAAGGAGGAAGTAAGGTAGCTGGGGTTTGTTTTAAAGCAGGACACAAGGTTCCAGACCCTAGTTGGGTCCTATATACTGATGGCACTAGCCTGATAAAACAAGGACAAGGGCTGCCAGGTTAGCCAAAGTGGAAGGGGCCATCAAGACTGAAAAGGGATGGTGGGAATTGCCAAGTGGCAAATTATTGGTACCAGAGGAGCTGGCACACACTCTGGGAAGCCAAACACACCAAGCGACCCACCTAGGCCATGCTGCCTGCTCACAGGTTAATGCTGCCTCTCAGGTATTCAGACAAAAACCTCTGGGTATTTAGCGGAAAGGCATGCTGCCCTTTGAACACCTGGGAGTGGACTTCACTGAAATGCAACTTCACCGACACTACCATTACCTGCTGATCATGGTATGTACGTTCTCAGGATGGGTAGAAGCTTTTCCTACCTGGACTGAAAGAGCATCAGAAGTAGCCCAGTGCCTGCTTAGGGAAATAGTTCCCAGATTTGACTTCCTACCAGCATTGGTTCAGACAATGACCCAGCTTTTGTAGCTGATTTAGTACAACAAGTAAGCAAAACTTTAAACATCAAATGGAAACTGCGCACTGCATATAGGCCCAGAGTTCTGAGATGGTGGAGTGAACCAACCAGACATTAAAGAGACTCTCCAAGTGGAACATAGAGACTGACTGCTCCTGGGTGGACTTGCTTCCAACGGCTCTGCTCAGACTCAGGATGACGCCACAGTCCCAAGGCTATTCTTCATATGAAATTGTGAATGGGAGGCCCCCTCCCATAATAAAACAGGTGTCAACAAATTTGCCTCAGGTAAGGGGGAATAGGATTTCACAGCAGATGGAACTGGGTAAGGTAATAAATGGGGTAACTAAGTTTGAACAAGAAAAGGGTGCTGTTCCCCCTTGGGGAACAGATTCATGAGTTTACGCTTGATGACCAAGTATGGGCCAAAGATTGGAAACATGATTTGCTAGCCCCTTGGTGAAAGGGCCCTTATGTTATTCTAACTACCCCTACTGCAGTTAAAGTTGCAGGTATCGTCCCTTGGATCCATCATACGAGGGTGAAGAGAACGTACCACGCAGACCCAAAAAATGCTGAGTGGGCTGCACAGAGGCACCCCGCTGACCCTTGAGAGACTAAGATCATCCTTAAGAAGGAAGAAAAGAAGATCCTGGATGAGCCCCTTCAGGATGAAGCCGCACAATCAACTCCCACTGCTTGGCCTCATCAATGTGATTTTGAATTTAACTTCCGTTTCAACTCAGGACAATGTTTTCATCTCATGGTCACATTCCTTCATAGACTTCCACAACACTTCCAACTGCTGGGTGTGTAGGGCTGTGCCTCTGTCAGTGATGGAGGGACTTCCTTGGTGGGTGTCACCACTCTGCCAAGGAGATTTTAAACCACTTTGCTCTTTTCTGGGATGACAAAAAGAGACTTTCCTCTCTCTTGTCAATCATAACCTCTCCTTGCTCTCTTGGTGTAAGACCTGCAGTCAATAGAGTCAGGTCACGGGGTTACATTTGATATAAATGCCAGTGTAACAAAAGCCTAACCTACTTGTTGTGAATCTACCCCAGTAGCCCTGGTAAATCTACCTTGTTTACATGCTAGGTGGACAAGATCCGTATGAGTATGGTATGAGTATATTGCTGCCTTATTCGTACCCTCTATAGGGACAACAGATATCATGACTAAAGTAGAGGCCTTGACTAATTTCACAAAACAGGCCCTCCTAGATAGAACTAAAGCCATCCCAGCCTTAAATGAAGAGCAAATCCAAATAAGGAAAGCAGTAATTCATAATAGAATGGCTTTGGACACACTCACAGCTGCTCAAGGAGGGACCTGTGCTATAATAAAGGGTGAATGTTGTGTATACATTCCTGACTTATCTGGAAAGGTATCAACTGCTTTAGATGACATGAAAAACCAGGTAAAAGCAATGTAAAATGAAAACATTCCTTTCTGGACTTTGGTCCTATCTTGGGTGAAGGGTGATTGGTGGAAAACTATATTTACCACTGTTGTAGTTGTCTTGATAGTTCCACTTTGTGGACCCTGAATTTTACAATGTATTATGAACTCTGTAACCCAAAGGTTGATGTCATTCTCCCAAATTTGTGATTGGAGAGCCAGGGTGCAATATACCCCTATGAATGATGCTCATAATATGAGTTGAGAGCATCAAGAGGGGGGAATGAAGAAGGAATTCATAGGGCCTGGACTCCATCTTAGGCCTGTTCATGCTGATCATGCTCGGCCACCTTTCCAATGGACTCTGAACTCTGTGTGTAGTGCCTATGAAAACAAAAACAGAAGGATAAGAACCCCTCCAGACAGGGGAACCTTGAAGATCAAATCTAGGTTACTCATGGCCTAAGAGAAAACATATACTAATCACCCCTTCCAAAAGGCCATAAATTTTTCTGTATTAATCAGAGTATAACCTTGGGTTTATTGATTATTGGCTAATTGTTTGACTGAGCACATAGCACATGAATGATGGGGTTATTGGGATTGTATTTTCCTTGGTTTATGTAAGTCTCAAGGAATTTGGAGTGGTGGGTTCAAACACGTACACATAGGGTATAAAAGATTTTCCCAAATGCTGGTCGGGGTCCTTGGCTAAGAGGAAACTCTGCCTTGGGCCCACCGGTGTAATAAACTGCACTCCACTATCTGCATTGTCCTTCTGAGTGAGTTTTTTTCCTGGAATGCGTGGCTATAACAGTTGATGCCATCCAACCGCCTCATCATCTGTTCTCCCCTTCTCCTCCTGCCCCCAATCCCTCCCAGCATCAGGGTCTTTTCCAATGAGTCAACACTTCGCATGAGGTGGCCAAAGTACTGGACTTTCAGCTTCAGCATCAGTCCTTCCAATGAACACCCAGGACTGATTTCCTTTAGGATGGACTGGTTGGATCTCCTTGCAGTCCAAGGGACTCTCAAGAGTCTTCTCCAACACCACAGTTCAAAAGCATCAATTCTTCGGTGCTCAGCTTTCTTCACAGTCCAACTCTCACATCCATACATGACCACTGGAAAAACCATAGCCTTGACTAGATGGACTTTTGTTGGCAAAGTAATGTCTCTGCTTTTGAATATGCTTTCTAGGTTGGTCATAACTTTCCTTCCAAGGAGTAAGCGCCTTTTAAAGTACCTAGGGATTTCTAATTTACCACTTACAGTTGAAAGCCATTATTCTTTGTTATTGAAGGGCGGGGGGGAACTTTAATGAGTCCCATAGTTGCTAACAATTTAAAGTTCAATGAGAAAAAAAAAACAACAACAACAACAACTAATACAATATATCTCTAAATTAATTCAGCTCTTCCTTTCAAAGAGACTAGACACCTTTCTAGTCATTCAACCTCAGAACCTGTAATAAGCATTCACTTTCTTCTTCACATGCAGGCAGCTTCTTGTTCCTATTGATTCTATTGCCCTAATGTCTTCCAAATTAATCCTTTCCTCTCTGTTTTCCTCTGCTACCTCCCTAACTCAGGTAATCATTATGGTCCTGCTTTAAATCCTTAGTTGACTTCCCAAAACAGATGGAAAATCTATACTCCTTAGCTGGTGAAAGAATCCTTAGTAGTTTGGGCCCAATGCATCTCATTCTCTCATCTTCTAGGGTTCATGCCACCATCTCACTTCCTTTTTTGTTTGTTTGTCTAACCTTTACATGGAAACATTCCTGCATAAGAGACATTCTTGAGGATTTCAAGGAAATATGTGGTTTTAGAATTATTTAAGTTAAAGTAAAAACGAAGGGGAGGATTTTCATTCCAGGCAAAGGAGAGAGAGTAAAGCAAGTCTATGTGAAGTGTCTGCACCCATTATCACTTCCTATCACCACGCATCTTGTGTGAATTGTGGTTTTCAGGTCAATAGAACTTTCCATGATAAATTCTGCCTAGTAACACTGAGTATGCAGTCTTAGTTGTTTCCAGCGGTAAAACAGGTTAAACCTGGCAAGCCCATTTCCAGAAATCTGCCAGGTTCATCTATGACCTTGTGATTTGACACTGAAGCTTCTTTCCCTTGAGGAAAATTTGGATTATGTTTCTAATGAGTGCTGTGGTCTCCTCAGGCATAGAATTCAACATGGGATGCTTAGTTTATTTCCTGATTCTGATCCCTGATATCTCTTGATGTTTTTGAATAAGTGTAGTTCTTATTTCTTACTTGTGTCAGCAATCAAATTTCTACATACCATAAGCAAAAATAATATGTAGTACAAGTATTCACCATACAATTACTTTTGCACAGAAATCCATAGAACAAATGAACTTAAAATCTTTTTTTTTTTTTAAAGAAAACTATGGTGTCATTTCAAAATCACTCATTTTAGATGAGAGATTCAGCAATGAAGCCAATCTGTGACAGGTAATGTGTTTTCTTTTTTTTTTTAATTTTAATTTTAATTTTTTTTAGTGTTTTATTTTTTAAATTTTAAAATCTTTAATTCTTATTATCTTTCAAATATTTTCTTTCGCTTAAGGTGACTGTTTTTCTCTCAGCCCTTCCCTTGAAATCTGTAGTCAGTACGACTACTTTCTTTCTCCCTGGCAGTTTGGTTTCCAATTAGCAATGACCTATAAAGAAAGCTGAGCCCTGAAGAATTGATTCTTTGGAACTGTGGTGCTGGAGAAGACTCTTGAGAGTCCCATGGACTGTGAGGAGATCCAACCAGTCCATCCTAAAGGAGATCAGTCCTGGGTGTTCATTGGAAGGACTGATGTTGAAGCTGAAACTCCAATATTTTGGCCACCTGATGTGAAGAGCTAACTCATTGGAAAAGACCCTGATGCTGGGAAAGACTGAGGGCAGGAGGAGAAGGGGACGACAGAGGATGAGATGGTTGGATGGCATCACTGACTCAATGGACATGGGTTTGGGTGGACTCCAGGAGTTGGTGATGGACAGGGAGGCCAGGTGTGCTGCAGTTCATGGGGTCGCAAAAAGTCGGACACAACTGAGCAACTGAACTGAACTAGCATTCCAGTGATGATTTACGGTACTAACACTAGTGCCTCTCACTTACTTGGTACTTAACGTCTCTCACTTTAGGCCCCAGGAGGGCTCATCCTTCCTCTGGCCATGTACCTTTATTCAAACATTGAATAAAAGTATAAATATAAACTGCCTCTTACCTATGATTCCAGCCTGATTTCTCTTTCGTTGTATCCTCCATCCACATTGGATGACCGATCCTTTCTGTTTGCCCAGCACAGCGGGGTTTCCGAGGGTAGTCCGTAGTGAACCAGGAATGTTGGTCACCCTAATTCCAGTTTACTTTCCATCTCAGAGAGAGTGCTGATATCGGTCAATGCTTGAAAAGTGATGTGACTTTTCCACATCTAGCTTATTCTTTACTTCCTACTTTTCCTTCAAAACTCAGCTCAGGCAGAACTTTCAGGATCTCATTTCTGGATTCCCAAATTATGTGCTGCAAAATGTCCTTTCCGTGTACTCTCAAGGCATGAATTGTACACATACTCTCTTCTACTTTTCAACAGTGAGGTTCATATTGTATATCCAAAACATAATGCAGGAATTCAAGAAATAGAGTTTATATGAAGAAAGACAAGCATTTCTGTCCTTGGAGGAAAGCAGTACAATTGGCCGCCACTTTCCAGCATTCAGTTGATATTAGCTACCATGTAATCAATACACAGTGTGTCCCAACCACTTTTCAACATGACCTTGTTTATTTTCCCCACATCCTGTAAAGGTATCATTATCCCAGAGGCAAGTAGAGCTGCTTATCCAAGGTCAGAGTGTTCATAAACACAAGTACAAAGAGAAAAGACCTGCCCTTTACTACAAACCTTTGTGGAGCAATATGTTTAGGAACTCAAAATTGTCCAGCTTTCAGAAAGCCTATACAGCATATATGCTTTATCCTATGGGACACTCTAGTATAATCTTGATACACACAGTAGTTAAACACTAATAGAGGAATAGTAACTGCTAATAGCATACAGAAAGCCTATAAATATCCATTTAGATTAGGTTTTGTTACCAAATGTATTTTGGAAATGGGAAAATTTTCTTTTACAGATATTGGGGAGGCTCTTAGATGAAAAAGCATGAACCTGTGGTATATCCAGAATTTTCTGTTATGACTGCCTGGTGTCAGAGACCAGGACCTCTATGGTATAGTTCCTGTTGAATTACTCTGCCAACTGTGATGTTCAACAGACTTTTTACTTCCCAGCAGCTTTGGCTCTCAGTGCACTTCCTAAAAATGGGCCCACTTTTTGATGTTATAATACGTTGCAAACAGATCATAGTACAAAATATTTTGAATAGTCAATACACGTTTCCTGTAAGTACTACATGAAATGAAATGTAGTATTTCTGATATTGCCTAGATGTACCTAAGTGTTTTTGAAATTTCAATATCTTTATCAATAATTATTCAAATTGGCAATAGCTATATATTCAGTAGTGTGCTAAGTGATAGAATTGTATTCTATTTCCATGATTTCTTTGTTTTCTGATTTCATATTATTACCACAGATTGCATCTCAACATTAATTTCATTTCAAGAATGTTTTGAGGGCTTCATTGCATCCTTTAGGAGAACTTGGAGCTCCCTGGAGTCACAGTAAGTAGGCATCATAAACCCAAGAGTTGGCCATTCCACAATTTACTGCAGGGGGATGTTTTGTCATTTGAAAGCCCTAAACACACATTTTGTTTAAATTGTTTTCATATTCTTCTTTACTTCAACAGCTGCAGAAATTGTCATTTTATCAATCATATTTATTAAGATTTCCAACCCTTAAAATAGTCTCCAGTTGATCTGAAATTGCTTTAATTTCAATCCTGACTTTTTGGACCATTTCAGGGAAAAATTAATTCATCTTGATTAAGTAGTCATTAAAATAAAACGAGAAAACAATCCTTGAGAGAACTAAGCAGGATTAGTTTTTGAAGGCTGGTTATTTCCCCTGTTTATTCATCTCTGTTAGTATAGCTCAGGCCTTCGTGAGGCTCCTCTTTTGTTTTTGGTAGAAATTATATTGTGGACAGAGGATGTAGGAGTTGGAGTTTAAATATTGTTTATCAATTCTAATATTGTAATAGATGTTTATGTGGCCTTTAGTTTGTTTATTTACATAGTAAACACGTTGGCAAAAAGTATTGTATATTCAATCTCAGCTACATGATATTTTTCATCTCTTTCTGCTACAACATCAAAATGGCTCTTGACTTTGCTTTATTTTGGTTTATTCTGGTTATATTTTTCTCTGTTGTTACAGTTCTATATATAATAGATATAAGCTCACTTTTCACATTAGGTGATATATAAAAGATTCACTCAGCCACCCAACTGGTTTAAAATTTCCAGATATTTGCCCTCTTGCAAGCAAGCAGCCTAATTAAGTTCTTCTCTTTCACTGGGGTATTTGTCGTTGTTTTGACAAAGTGTAGTATAAAGAACATTGTTTGTAAGGTCAGGAGATTTAAAATCCTCTGTTAACTCATTAGCAAACAGCAAATGGCATGACTATAGGTCCATGAAGTGGTATTTGGAAGATCCAAGAGGATTATGAATGGATTTGGTTAAAGGAGGTAAGATCCAGCCATATGTTATGTTCTTAAAGAGGTCTTTTAACTCTGCTTCCACTGTTGCATCTATAAAATAGAGATAATAATGCTTACTTTAAAAATTCTTGTGACGGTTTAGTGACAATGTATGTAAAAGTACTGAATATGAGATTGTACAAATTACCAGTATAAGCTTGTTGAACATGAAACTGAGTCTCAGTTTCACCAGCTATAAAATGGGAATAATAATTACTCCCTGGAGCTCCCACCTCCTCCTTAGCACATGTCTGTTTTCTAATTCCCCTCACAGAGTTGATAGGAAGATGAAATAGTAAAAATGTTTCATAAAGTTATAAAACCTATATCAGTGGAACGTGTTAAGATATAGCCTGTATATTTTACTGATTAAAGTCTGATTTTCCTGTCTCTGTTCTTTGCTCACACTTTCTATGTGTTCTCCAAATTTAAAACATTTTTAAGAGTCAGGCATGGCTGAGCGACTGAACTGAACTGATGAGTAGGCAGCAGGTTACATCATTTGAAGGATGCTAACTATGACTTTTAAACAAATGCACTTCCCATGACACTTAGTCAGGTCTCAAACAGCAAATTTAGGAACTCTTTATTTAGTTATTATACAGCTTCCAATTATTATTAAGATGTAGATCATGCTAGAGTTGTAATGTTTAGACTTTCATGGGTTAATAATCGACTCTGTATTAGGTAAAAATCACTTGAGCATATTGATTTCTTGGGAGGCAGAGGAAAGGGCACTTAATGGAAAGTGGGAGGGCTCCAAGGATAAACTTAACTATGGAAGAAGAACTAATTTTCTTATAGTATCCTTTTATTTTGACTTCACTTGAAAACCTGCTTGGTCATCATTTAGTAGGTCTTTAAGGGAATTCTACTTAGTAATCAATTTCCAGATAGTGGTTTTGCCAGGAAAGAATTGTAGTGAGGATTTCCTATCTGTGCTAAAATCAACCCAAATTTATGTTTTAAAAAATCAGCCCGGTGTATGTTTCTCTAGCCACTCTGTTTAGAAGAATAGCATTTGTTGAACTTAGATGTGTCATCTGCTTAAAAACAAATGAATTTATTTCAGGATAAGATACTCTAATTCTGTCCTAATGCATGGGTCCAAGATGGAGGCCTTGAGATTTTTATCTGTTATATGATTAAGTAAGTAAATGAAATGCAACTTTAATGACCGTTCTGAGACTTCCAATGCTAATGTTTTTCAAAACCATCTAGGGATTTTTGGATTGACAGCCTGGAACCTATGTCAAGTGCCATACATTTTGGTGCATGCACCAGCTTAGGAATTAGAAGGCCTGGTTTCTGATATCTGTTCTAACACTATCTTTGTTTTCCCTTTACATACATCATTTTATCTCCCTAGGCCACAATTTGCAATAAAATTTAACTAAATTCCTTTGCAGAAATTTGCTATGCAGAGACATTGAAAAAACAACAATCACTTCACAAAACATTATATTACATGTATTAGCGTTTAGATGGTAAACAGCTGGCAAACATTTTACCTTGCTTTACTTTTCTACTGAAATGCTTTGTTGATTGACATAGAGGGACCTAGAAATTATCATACTAAGTGAAGCAAGCCAGACAAAGACAAATATCGTATGATACTGCTTCTATGAGGAATCTAAAATAAAATTATACGAATGAACTTACTTAAAAACAAGCAGAGTCACAGACATAGAAAACAAACTTATGACTAATGAGGAGAAGGAGGGGAAGGGATAAATTAGCAGTTTAGTGTTAAGATATATGTACTATTAGGGCTTCCCAGGTGGCGCTTGTGGTGAAGAATTCACCTGTTAAGGCAGGAGATGCAAGAGATATGGGCTCAATCCCTGGGTCAGGAAGGTTCCCCGGAAAGGAAATGGCAATCCATTCCAGTATTCTTGCCTGGTAAATCCCACGGACAGAGGAACCTGGTGGGCTACAGTCCATGGGGCTGCAAAGAGTCAGATGTGATTCAGCTACTGAGCATGCAGGCATGCATACAAACTACTATACATAAAACAGATAACCAACAAGGATCAACTATATAGCAGAGGAACTACACTCAATATCTTTGTTTTTTTAAACTTGGCTGCCTCACATCTCAGTTGTGGCTCGCGTGGTCTTTAGTTGCTGTGGGAGGCCTTGGTGTTTCAGTGAGTGGGCTTAGTTGCTCCATGGCATGTGACACCCTAATTCCCCTGCCAGGCACTGAACCCACATCCCCTTCACTGAAAGATGGATTCTTAAGCACTGGACCACTAGAAAAGTCCCTACTCAATCTCTTATAATCTATAGTGGCTGCTGCTGCTGCTGCTGCTGCTGCTAAGTCGCTTCAGTCGTGTCTGACTCTGTGCGAGCCCGTAGACGGCAGCCCGCCAGGCTTCCCCGTCCCCGGGATTCTCCAGGCAAGAGTACTGGAGTGGGCCGCCATGTCCTTCTCTAATGCATGAAAGTGAAAAGTGAAAGTGAAGTTGCTCAGTCGTGTCTGACTCTTTGAGACCCCATGGACTGCAGCCCCCCAGGCTCCTCCGTCCATGGGATTTTCCAGGCAAGAGTACTGGAGTGGGGTGCCGTTGCCTTCTCCGCTATATATATATATAACGTGTAGATTCTTTTTTTTTACATTCTCTGCCACTATAGCAAGGAAATGGCGGCCCACTCCAGTACTCTTGTCTGGAGAATCCCGGGGACGGGGGAGCCTGGTGGGCTGCCGTCTACGGGGTCACACAGAGTCAGACACGACTGAAGCGACTTAGCAACAGCAGCAGCAGCAGCAGCATATATATATATATATATATATATAGGGCTTCCCAGGTGGCTTAGCTGATAAAGAATCTGCCCGCCTGCAATTCAGGAGACTGCGGTTCGATCCCTAGGTTGGGAAGATCCCCTGGGGAAGGGAAAGGCTACCCACTCCATTATTCTGGCCTGGAGAATTCCATGGACTCTATAGTCCATGGGGTCACAAAGAGTGGGACACAACTGAGCAACTTTCACATATGTATATATATAAAACTAAAAAAGAGAACCTATACATTTATATACACATACACACATATATATACACACATATATATATATATATATATATATAACTGAACCACTTTGCTGTACACATGAAACTAACATATTTCATTTAAAACTTTAAAATTAAAGTAAAAAAAAAAATTCTTGATTCATTGAAGCTGCTCATTTACCCCCCAGCTTGTTCCCTACTTCTCTCCACATTCAAAAGTTGGTTGAAGTGCCTCTTAACATAATTCTGAGACTCCAAAATAACTCACCCTTGTTCTGATCATAACACAGAGAATCTGTGAAGATTCTAGTTCAAGTTGCGTTAGCTTAGAAGTGAGGAACGAGAAATCTGTTCAGGCCTAGTTCTGTGTACAGTACTATGTAATTATATCAAGCATTGCATAAGCCTGAGCCTGGTGAGTGCAGCTGCCCGGGACTGACATCTTCAGCCGTCATCCAGGAAAGACTGTGACCGAGACTGACCCATCTTCAGAGATAGGATTATGGGCCTGAAGAGTAGCATTTGAGCTGCTGGAAAGTCTAAAGTTCTCATGGACTCAGATGTCATCACCTTCACCTGTGTACCCTCTGCTACAACTCCTGGGAGCCTCCAGCTCATCCCTTCCCTTGCCTCAGAGAAAGTTGCTGACCTGATAACAGTCTTTCTTCTGCTCTGAGCAGATAAACAAGTCTTGTTGAATTTAACCAAATGGCACCTGTGTCAAGAATTTTTTGACAACCTGAGCCTTATAATGACTTTTGTCAACTTGATGGTTGAGATTTTATTCCATTAAATTAATGAAGTAAACACTAAGATAAATACTTTTCTCCTGTATGAAAATACAGTACACTTTTCTTCTGAATTTTTACTCAGTGCCTCCGGTAATGGACAAATGACTCACTTTGAAGAAAGATGGGGACTTTTGTAGACTATAGACCCCACTAATGGAAACCCTTTATTTGCTTTTTTTTTATTAGTAAAAGCTTAACTTTTAAAATAATTTTATTTTTGCATGCGAAGTCAATTTCTGTCTTCTCAAAAATTTTGCCAAACACAAATTCTTTCCTGCAAACAGACAAGTGGTCTTTCCATCTCAAACTGATACTATAACCAGGATAGTGGGCTTGTGCTAATACCACCATCCTCTAATTAATCAATTATTAACAACTCAGTACCTAAACACATTAGTCATATTTATAAAATCCTTTATACCATTGGGCAGAAGCCATCTTCTTTGATGAAACTCAAACATGTCAGATACTCACTTTCCCAGGCTCTCTTGCAACTGGAATAGAAGACAGTGATCTACTCTCCATCAATTAGACGTGCCATTTCAGATTTTGAATGAGTCACCCTTTATGCAAAGAAGCAAGCCATGAAGAACTGAGTGAGGCCCCAACAATGATGTGCAACATCCGCATTCAGTAGCCGCCTCATTTCTGATCCTGTGACTAAGACTGAGAATCAGCTGGAAGACTATGACTGTGCCCACTGGCCATTGTAGAATCATCTGCCTAGGACCACTTGCATTTGGATTTAGTAAATTCTTCTTACTCAGCATTCATCTAGACTTTTTATGGATTGAATTAACTACCTAATATTAAAAAAAATAGTTTTATTGTGAATTACCTAAACTTGACATTTTTTTCTTTGAAAATTAAGATGGCCTTGAATATGCATGATTTCTTGCAATGTCCTTCTAAAATCAACATCTCTAAAGATTCTGATATGTCTTATTGATTTTGGTTAAACTCCTTCTCAATAGTTTTTACTAGATTAAGTTCTTATTGCCCATCTCAGCTTTTCTGCTGCTTCACTTGAGGGAGGAGAGATTTATAAATATTTTTATATTTCAATTGTTTTTCCTTTTCTTTATGGTGACAGAGCGTGCAAGCTATCAAAATCTTATTTATAGCTTTTGACCACACAGCTACATTTCCCAGACTTCTCTGCAGTTATGTGTTAGAACTTATTAAATTCTCCCTAATTAAACATATGTGTGTATATATATATATATACATTTATATATGTGTAAATACCTATAAATATGTCCGGTAGTTAGAATAGGAGAAAGGATTTCGAAATGATGGTGGCTAAAAGACAAAGAATGGGAAAAGCTCACAAAAATGGAACAAAAGAAAATCTGCAGACTTGAGTGAGAACTTCAGGTGAAACAAACATGCCCCCTGCTTGGCTAGCTGAATTGGCCTAGGGCAGACTCGGGGGAGGAGACAAAGCATATAAAAAGAAGCCAAGACAGACTGAAGCCTCTCTTTTGCGGTCTCCTTCCCTCAGGCCTCGAGGATGTACTACCCTTTGTTTGCCAAATAGAACTCTGAGCTGCAGGAACTGTAACACTGGTCTGCCATTTCAAATCTTTGCTGCGGTGAGACAGAACCGAGGAAATTACACACTCCCCGGTCATATCATACATAGAGGCTTCCCTTCTGGCTCAGATGGTGAAAAAATAGACCTGCAATGCAGGATACCCAGGTTTGATCCCTGGGTCAGAAAGATCCCTTGGAGAAAGAAATAGCTATTCACTCCAGTATTCTTACCTGGAGAATTTCAAGGACAGAGGAGCCTGGCAGGCTACAGTCCACAGGGTCGCAAAGAGTCAGGCAAGACTGAGTGACTAACTCCTTCATATAATACATATCTATATATCTATATATCTATATATCTATATATCTATATGTGTGTGTATTCAATAACATGTGAATGGGAATACTGAAAAAATTCTGAAGTGAACTCCCTCATGCTGTTTTTCTTTTCTGTTGATCTTCCAGGGTGACCTTGAAAACCTCATATTAATGGTGGTAGGATGGCCATCAGCCTGGTGACCTGAATGACAATTGACAAAGAAGGGTCAAAGTTCTCTCCAACTTGACTAAACTTTACACAGGCTTCTTCCAGAGTCTAAAACTCCTGACCTCCCTTTTCTGAGAGTAATTACTTTAGAAAACTTGTAAATTATTTCTCTGCCCCTTTGATATATAAATCTTTTGAAGAGCTTCTTGCCAGTTTTACAGCCTAGGAATGTCTTTCTCAAGGACCTAGGGGCCATCCTTCTGCAATGCAGTCATAGAGGAAGGTAAAGTTACTATCTCCCAGCTTCTGTGGGGGGACAGGAGGCTAACTTGGCCAGATGCCTTCTGCTAAGTTGTAAAACTAGCTCCTGTGATGAAGATGAGAAAAAGTTTACTTTCCCTTTGGGTAAAGCCAATTAGCAAACACAGATGGCCTGTGATCTCTCCCTCATCCAATTCCTAAAGTACCTTTTATTTCAGCTGAGTTGAGTTCAAAATGCATTCTGGCCTCTTTCCCCTACAGCAAGAAAGGCGTCTTATCCTCCTGCCTGCATTCTCAGTCTTTTCAGTCGTGTCTGACTCTTTGCAACACCATGAACCAGAGCCTACCAGACTCCTCTGTCCATGGGATTCTCCAGGCAAGCATACTGGAGTGGGTTGCCATGCCTTCCTCCAGGAGATCTTCTGGATCCAGGGATAGAAGCCCTGTTTCCTGCTTGGCAGGCAGATTCTGTACCACTGAAGCCATATATATATATATATGGCTTCATATATATAATAAATATAATTATATTTATATAATTTATTGTACAGTCCATGGGGTCAGACATAATTTATATACATATTTTGTATGTATATAAATATGTATTAGTTCAGTTCAGTCAGTTATGCCCAACTTTGTGACCACAGTTATAAATATGTATAATTATATACATTTACATGACACATATATATGACTTTCAAAAGCTTAAAAAAGTAATAACAATTTCCTAAAATTCTTAGGAAATTTTTAGTTATATTCATTATTGTCATCAATTTTTAACTATTAAGCAACCAGATAATATCACTGTACTAGGAATTCATAATGATTTACAGATTAAATAACCTCAAGTTTAACTCATATAACTTGACAGATTTATTTGCTAACTCATGCTGACACAGAAGACAGGAAAAATAAAGTGTGATGCTTAGGAAAACATTACTGTGTTTATTTTTTTCCCCTAATAAATACATTTAATGCATGGAATAAGAGAAAATAAAAATAAACAGTGACTCTATTAGTAGTACGGTCTTCAGAGTCAGTCTTAATTTTTTCGTTCCCTCTCTGAAAATTTACTACTTGGGTAAATCATTTGAATTTGCTAAGTTTTACATCCTCACCAACAAAATGATAGTAGTGATGGTCCCTAAACTAACTTGTATTTTATTGCTTCCTTGCATTATTTAAATTCCTTCCTCCTGAGTACCAGTGACACAGTGTGGATTGGATTGACCCTCTCCTTGTCCTAAGGGTGGGGCTGATTGGTCTAAGCCTCTTAAGTCACTATTATTCCCTTGTCACAGTGATTGATTCCTGCAGTCTAAGCCAATAAGTCTACTGAATCCCTTGGTCACTGTGTGTGTGTGTGTGTGTGTGTGTGTGTGTGTGTATTTCAGGAAGGTAAAATCAAGATAAAGCCTAGCATTGTATGATGGTGTGCAGAGAACCATCAGCTCTCCTCCCTCATGATCCTAAAGAGGTTAGCGCTCTAGCATCAGCATGAAACTGTCTTCCAAAGTTAGTTCAAAGTCAAGATTCAGACAAGGCCAACATTCTTATTGAGCCAGACAACCTCTGGGCTTTTCAGTCTTATAACCACCTTTAAGTCCAGTTTGATCTGGATTTTTCTGTTCGATGAAATCAGAAACAGCTTCACCATCTTTCTATGTTTATTGTGTATCAGTATAAATTGTTGTAGAAAATATAGTAATTTGCATACTAAAACTACCAAATACTACCAGTTTTATAATGAAAAACTGAAGTAGTTATGTTTACATGCACTACAATATGTCTGGAATTCTATTATTCTTTCAAAGAATATTCGCCTCATATTCATGGACCTACTTCATTTTAGTGGGCTTCATTTTATCGTGCTTCACAGATCTCATTTTTTTTTTTTTACAAACTGAAACTTTGCAGCAACCTTGCATTGTCAGATGATGGTTAGCATTTTTTAGCAATAAAGTATTTTTTAGTAAGATATGTACATTTTTTCAGACATAATGCTATTGTGCACTTCATAGACTATAGTAACTTTTATATGCACTTGGAAACCAAAAAAAAAAAAAATCATGTGACTCACTTTATTTCAGTGATCTGAAACTGAGTCTTCAATGTCTCCAAGGTATTTTCATATGTAAAATGAAGCTGTTATATATACCTTTTAAAAACTAGTGTCTATAAGTTGTAATATATACTTATGTTAGATCAATTACATGATTTTGAAATGAATTTCATATCCTGTTTAGGATACAGGAAGAGCTCACCTGGATAGTATTTTTCTATTTTATACCTCAAACACCATTGAATTCTAAATGAAACCAAGTCTAACTTTAGTATCCACTGGAGATACCCCGCTCCAATGTTCTTGCCTGGAGAATCTCAGGGATGGGGGAGCCTGGTGGGCTGCCTTCTATGGGGTCGCACAGAGTCGGACACGACTGAAGTGACTTAGCAGCAGCAGCAGCAGAAGATACTGAGGTGTATCTCAGGAAATTTCCTGCCTAGACCTGGAAGGCTTGAAAATGTCTAGCTATGAACTTACTTCTGAAATCACTCAAAAAGAACACAAACTGGGTAAAAAAGCATAGAGTGAAACTGAACGCATCCAATGTAGTGCTGAAATACAGGAAGAAGAGCAGAGGAATGGTGGGAGGAAGAAAACTTGGCTTTAGTTAATTTTGAGCCTTGGGAGCTAAAATATAGGTATTTCTGAAAAGACAAATCCAGAAGGGGAAACTTCAGTAAGCCATACACACAAGCTTTGTTGAACTGCACATGGGGACATGTACATAGACATGGCTTTATGGCTGACAAATGCATGTCACACACAAAGTACACCTGCCTCAGACGTGTTGTCTAGCTGGCATCATTTAAACATGCACGGTAGAAATATACATATTCTGTATCGGCTGTGCTTTTGTCAAGTCTTCATCTCTGATAAATTGACCAAAGTCTGTTGACCACCACAGGCTACTGCCTTGCTTCAGATAACACGGGGCTTCCCTGGTGGCTCAGATAGTAAAGAATCTGCACGCAGTGCAGGAGATCCAGGGTCAGTCCCTAGGTCAGGAAGATCCCCTGGAGAAGGAAATGGCAACCCATTCCAGTAGGCTTGTCTGAGAAACTCCACGGACAGAGGAACCTGGTGGGCTACAGTAATCCATGGGAGCCAAACATGATTGAGCAACTAACACACTACACACACACACACACACACACACACACACACACACACACACAAATAAGTCCCATTACTAGGAATATTTCAGATGGGAGAATCCAAGTAAAACACATAGAAATAAAAATATTTTTGCATAATACAGTAAAAATTATCAATAATCTTAATAAATATAGTTCAATCATAAAAAGAAGAGTTGGTATGAATGAATGATATTACAGATGGAAAAACTGTAAGAAACATATTCTTGAAATAAATGGGAAATGTAAAATTTCTTTCAATTTCAATTTTAGGTTCTTATTTTTTTTTTTACATCAGTTTAGTTCAGTTCAGTCGCTCAGTAGTGTCCAACTCTTTGCGACCCCATGAATCACAGCACTCTAGGCCCCCAGTCCATCACCAACTCCCAGAGTTCAATCAGACACATCCTTAGAGTCAGTGATGCCATCCAGTCATCTTATCCTCTGTTGTCCCCTTCTCCTCCTGCCCCCAATCCCTCCCAGCATCAGAGTCTTTTCCAATGAGTCAACTCTTTGCATGAGGTGGCCAAAGTACTGGAGTTTCAGCTTTAGCATCATTTCTTCCAAAGAAATCCCAGGGCTGATCTCCTTCAAAATGGATTGGTTGGATCTCCTTGCGGTCCAAGGGACTCTCAAGAGTCTTTTCCAATACCACAGTTCAAAAGCATCAGTTCTTCGGCACTCAGCCTTCTTCACAGTCCAACTCTCACATCCATACATGACTACTGGAAAAACCATAGCCTTGACTAGACGGACCTTAGTCGGCAAAGTAATGTCTCTGCTTTTGAATATATTATCTAGGTTGGTCATAACTTTCCTTCCAAGGAGTAAGGATCTTTTCATTTCATGGCTGCAATCACCATCTGCAGTGATTTTGGAGCCCCAAAAAATAAAGTCTGACACTGTTTACACTGTTTCCTCATCTATTTCCCATGAAGTGATGGGACCGGATGCCATGATCTTCGTTTTCTGAATGTTGAGCTTTAAGCCAACTTTTTCACTCTCCTCTTTCACTTTCATCAAGAGGCTTTTTAGCTCCTCTTCACTTTCTGCCATAAGGGTGATGTCATCTGCATATCTGAGGTTATTGATATGTCTCCCGGCAATCTTGATTCCAGCTTGTGTTTTTTCCAGCCCAGGGTTTCTCATGATGTACTCTGCATAGAAGTTAAATAAGCAGGGTGACAATATACAGCCTTGACGTACTCCTTTTCCTATTTGGAACCAGTCTGTTGTTCCATGTCCAGTTCTAACTGTTGCTTCTGACCTGCATACAGATTTCTCAAGAGGTAGGTCAGGTGGTCTGGGATTCCCATCTCTCTCAGAATTTTCCACAGTTTATTGTGATCCACACAGTCAAAGGCTTTGGCATAGTCAATAAAGCAGAAATAGATTTCTTTTCACATAGTGAACTACAACTATGTTCAGAGTAATACTGAAAGTACTGTGAGCCTTGGATTCAGGCAGCTCCAAAATCACTTTTAGGTCTGCCACTTTCTCGTTCTGTGATAAAACCTCCTTTGGCTTTACTGTATTCAAGGTACAATAGAGATCTCACTTTAAGGCTTACTATTTTGGATTAAGTGAAAGAATGTGAATAAAATGTTAGAAAGTAAAAAAAAAATTAATGTCTATCATTCATTGAAAAGAAAAAAAAGTTATTATACTTATGTTGGATAGAAGAGCACTGGCTCCTGAAACAAACAGTCTCAGTTCAGTTCAGTTTAGTTGTTTAGTCCCGTCCGACTCTCTGCAACGCCATGGACTGCAGCACTCAAGACTTCCCTGTTCTTCACCAGCCCCCAGAGCTTGCTCAAACTCATGTCCATTGAGTCAGTGATGTCATCCAACCATCTGTCCTCTGTCGCCCCCTTCTCCTCCTGCCTTTAGTCTTTCCCAGCATCAGGGTCTTTTCCAATGAGTCAGTTCTTCGCCAGCAGTTGGCCAAAGTGTTGGAGTTTCAGCTTCAGCATCAGTCCTTCCAATGGAGATTAATGATTAATTTCTTTTGGGATTCACTGGTTTGATCTCCTTGCTGTCCAAGGGATTCTCAAGAGTTTTCTCCAATACCACAGTTCAAAAGTATCAATTCTTCAGTACTTGGCTTTCCTTATGGGCCAACACTCACATCTGTACATGAGTACTGGAAAACCATAGCTTTGATTAGATGGACCTTTGTTGGCAAAGTAATGTCTCAGCTTTTTAATATGCTTTCTAGGCTGGTCATAGCTTTTCTCCCAAGGAGCAAGCGTCTTTTAATTTTATGGCTGCAGTCACCCTCCACAGTGGTTTTTCAGCCCAAGAAAATAAAGTCTGTCACTGTTTCTATTTTTTTCTGCATCTATTTGCCACGAAGTGATGGGACCAGATGCCATGATCTTAGTTTTTTGAATATTGAGTTTTAAACCAAATTTTCACTCTCTTCTTTCATTTTTATTAAGAGGCTGTTTAGTTTCTCTTTGCTTTCTACCGTAAGCGTGGTGTCATCTGAATATCTGAGGTTACTGATATTTTTCCTGGCAATCTTGATTCCAGCTTGTGCTTCATCTAGCCCAGAATTTCGCATGATGCACTCTGCATAGAAGTTAAATAAGCAAGTTAACAATATACAGCCTTGATGTTCTCCTTTCCCAATTTAGAACCAGTCTGTGCTCCATGTGTGGTTCTAACTGTTGCTTCCTGACCTGCATACAGATTTCTCTGGAGGCAAGTAAAGTGGTCTGGTATTCCTATCTCTTTTTGCCACAGTTTGCTGTGATCCACATATTGAAAGGCTGTAGCATAGCCAATTAATCAGAAGTAGATGTTTTTTCTGGAATTCTCTTGCTTTTTCTATGATCCATCATATGTTGGCAATTTGGTTTCTGGTTCCTGTGCCCTTTCTAAATCCATCTTGAACATCTGGAATTTCTTGGTTCACATACTGCTGAAGCCCGGCTTGGAGCACTTTTGAGTATTACTTAGCTAGCATGTGAGATGAGTGCAATTGTTACACAATGAGCGCTCATATAACACAATTGTGCTCATATAACACAATCTAAACAATGCAATAGTTCAACACAGTTTGCCTCTTATTCATAAACAGTCTAGAGTGAGTGTTCAGGATCCATGCTCACGGAGGCTCCACTGTGTTCAATACCTGGTTTACAAGGAAATTCAGTTATCTGCAACTCAATAAGGTAAAAAGTATGACAGACTTGGAAGGATATTTTATGGCTTGGCTGCTCTCATTCCATTGTAAACTGAAATACCTTCCACCTTTACTTGCAAGGGACCTGGAAGTATAGCTGTGTGTCCAAGGAACAGAGAGACATGATACTACTGGAGAGATCGTAATCTTTGCACAGGCAGCATCTCAAGCCACTGAATCTCTACATGTACTCTTCTTTCTATAGCGAACACAGTTTGTCCAGTCCCAAAAAAGATAAGCCAAAGTCCCTTCCAGTACCTATATTCATATGAAATCCTAGAGTGTCTGGGTGATTCACAATCTTTGAAATCAGGACTTGGACTGGTGGTGATCCCTTATGCTTCAAGGATTTATAAAATGAAATACATGTTCTTTGCTTTCCCCTACATCCAAAATCCATATGACAGAGGATAAAATGAAGATAAGAGTAGTAACACACTTATTCTTCAAATGGAAAAAAAAAAAGAACTGGGGGGGCTCAAGATGGCCCTCCTCAAGATAGGAAGATCTTCACCTTCCCCATGTGGTCACGACAAATCTACAGGTGGAATAACTCCAGCTTTTGCTTCAAGAATGGAATAATTCTCTCTGAAACAGACCTGAAAACTGGATGAACAGAGTTTCCACAACAAAGAGTGGAAGAACAGATAAATAGAAGAAAAAGTGATACGGCCATGCTAAGGTAAAAAGTCACAACCCAGCTGTGGCAATCCACAATTGGGAAGGATCTTCCCTTTTTGTTTTTGTTTTTTTAATTCATTTTTCCTGAGGAACAAAGGAATTTAACTCTCCATCAGGTATCTCCGCCCTTAGATCTTACACAGGAGAAATCTCCTTCAAAAACCTGACTTTGAAAAGCACTAGGAAATACACACTATTGCAATATCACTGTTAGAGTGAGACCAGAATATTTAAAGGGAAAGACCTTTTTTATAACAGATGGAAGGCAACAAATTTTAATATCTGATGACCTCTTTAGCTATGACTTATGACGGACTTAGCTTTAATGTTAATTTTTTTAAGTACTATAAGAGAATCCTTGTATACAAAAAGAAGAAAAGATGGACCTTTATTATACATACCTTAAAAATTATTTTTGGTTTTGGATATGTTTGGTGGGCAGATACTTTCAACAATATTGTTGAAATTGTTTCTAATCATAGAGTTGCTCATCAATTTTAGTATCTTTTGATGATATTCTCTGAAACTCTTATTGCTAAATGGGGATTCTTTCTTTCTATCATTTCTTCTAATTTCATTAATTTAATTTCATTGTTGAAAGAGATTTCTCTTCTCCATTAATTATGTAACTGTGTCATAAATATGTTTTTTGAATTACAATTCACATGCCATAAAGGTACAGTTTTAAGGTACACAATTCAGTGGTTTCTAATGTATTCATGAGGTCATGCACCAATCACTGCTGTCTAATTCTCTGAAATGTAATCATGTCAAAAAGAAGCTCCTTGTCCATTAGCAAAAACTTTCTGTTCTTTCCTATCATGGGCTCCTAGAAATCATCTATTTTCTATCTCTATGGATTTGCTTATTCTGAACTTCACCACTGTACTCCAGTTCTCTCCATCCTGCCATGCACATGCATACTCATACAAGCGTGCAAAGATACATGCACACTATTTTTCCTTTAGAATTTTTTTTCCACTCCATATCTGCAAATAATATTGCTCCCATCTGGATGAACTTCAACAAAAATATTTTCTCAAAACCATCTTTCTCCTTGAAGTGTTTTCTCTGACCATCTGGAAGATGATTATATTTTCCAATAGTCAACGTTCTTACCTTATGAATATCAGCAAGTATACGGTAATGGTTGAGAAGCTCTCAGATAGCAGTAGGATACATCTATATCCATTTACATCTCTGGGCTTCCTTGGTGGTTCAGTTGGAAAGAATCTGCCTGCCAGTGCAGGAGACATGGGTTCAGTCCATGGATCAGGAAGGTCCTCTGGAGAAGGAAATGGCAACCCACTCCAGTATTCTTGCCTGGGCAACCCCATCGACAGAGGAGACTGGAGGGCTATAGTCCATGGGTCGCAAAGAGTCAGGACGTAGCAACTAAAACAATAAGCATGCTTTTTACATATAATACCAAAGTCCCTATGGTACTTTGATTTGTCTAACAGGTAATACAAAGAGTAGATTGTTATGGGATATTCTACATAAGGAAAACAATATTACAAATTCTGAACCTCAATTATAGGATAACTATTTTCCTGGTTCATAAAAATTTTGATCTTTTTTAAATGCAGCTATTAATTATTTTCAAATGAGATGGTTGCAGCTGCTTGGATTTAAAATCCAATTACCTTCCTTACTAAAATATGTGCTAAAATAGTGTATATTCTATTTCTAGAGTTTGAAAGTTTAATTCCATGAATGAGTATTAGTTTTTTAAAAAGAGATAGATAAATCATCAATTTAAAAGTGTTGCTATACATTTTGAAACTTGAATAATGCAGATAGTCACATGTAAACTCATATCTCATAAGCTCTTTAATTATCAGTTACCTTAAGAATAATTTATAATTTCTTATTTACCTTTTCCAATTAAAATGTTTTCAGGTATGAAACAAATTCACAGCTAGTGTTTTGAAATATTGAGCCAAATGTTTAAAATTTTTTTTATTTTTTTAGTATTCACCCAGTTAACAATTATAAAAAGCATCTCAATAGAATGCAGTAAGCCTGAAAACACTGTTGATGAAAGAAATTACTTATATTCACATATATAAAATGTGTCAATATGGACATGTTTTATGGATTTTATTATGTATAATTCAATTAGAAAAATCAAAATCAACTGCTTGGGAGCATGTTTGGCATGTAAATTTCTCGCTTGGCCAACACTCTTGATACAGTAAATATATGGTTTTAAACAAACAATTGTAACTTAGAACAAGTAGTTAGCCATGTCTGTCAAGGGGCAGAATTTAGCTCTCATTCAGAGAGCCCAGAGTGGCACCCCACCGTTGAAAAGGAACAGGAAGGGTGAGTGGTAAGGCAGTGAGCCTTGGAAGCATAGACATGAAACTTACAATGAGCAATGGAAATGGCTAATTCAGTGTGCCACTACGGTTGACAGGCTTACCATCTGTGTTATGTGGTTTTCATTTCTAATCCAAATAAATGGAAAGCCAGAACAGATGCAAAAACCTCTTGGACGCTGAGTGTCTTCTGTATTCACATGACTTTGCACCTCATATTTAAGCAAGGGTTTTGCTTCACATTTAGTCAATAAGTATAGATGACTTTCATTCATTTTCACTCTCTACAAGTTTTCCATTCTTTCTGGTTTGAAAGATTATTGAATCTATAGAGATGTTTCTTATCTTGAACAAAAACATAGCACCATTCACCAGTGCATAGTTGTCCCTGGCAACTTCAGGGAAATGGCTATGAAATACCTTTCTAAATGCAGGAAACATAAATATTTTATTTTAGAATTTATTAAAGGTTATTAAAGAGATATGCATTTGTTTTCATTTATTTATGTCTAAAATATGCCTTGAATTTTTCTGAGTAATAAAAATTGCCAATAATATTTTGAACCAGTTGTAATTGGTTATTTTTCTAAAACTTCTAGGTAAAGCCATCAGAACTCTCTGCTGCAAAAAAAGGTTAAGAATATGATGATAAATGTGTGCAAATTTTCTTTGACTTGTACCTGCTGCCCCAGAAACATGAGTTTGTAAGACACTTGAGAAAATGTTTTGGTTCCCCATTAAATAAAGTGAAATTGCCTAGATTAGGTTTAGGCCCTTGAAACAACCTTGAAGAAAGAGAAGAATCAAACCAAATAATCTACAAAATTAAAGCAACGCATATTGTGCTTTTCTGGTCGTGAATCCCCCAAAAATAAATATCAATGCTAGATTGTGTTTTCAGTCTGTGATACAAATATTTGCCACATTAATCTTGCTTAATAATTGCATTTATTTAATAACAAGTGGCTAATTACTTTAATGACTTGCCTTTGAGGTTACTCTTGGAAATCCTAGGACGGTGAAGAAAATGTACAGTAGTTTCCTATTTGAAGCAAACTCATATATATTACATAGATTTTTCAAATGTTATGCTTTTATACATAGTAAATAGCAGGAAAAAGAGTAGACTACTGGCAATTATAAAATTGTGGTCCAGTATTTGGTGGTTTAAAAAGGATGATGGTTTTAGACTTCCTCATATCATCCCAGAGGAAATGTCTTTCGGCTTTAGCATGTACTACAAGAACAGGTACCGGAGTCAATTTCCAGTGCGGCCAATATTTGAGAGGTGTTCATAATGACAGCACAGTTTAAGATCTTTTCAATTTCTGTGCCATTTCTATAACCATGAGAAATCACGTGCAACTGACAAGTTATGGTTCTCGATGCACCTCCTGATGGTGTTTTATCTCGCTGAGAGATGATTATTTTATATGCATATGAAAGATTATTCTTATTTTAGAAAAGGAAGTCTACCCATACTAGGGTAAGCAAGGGAAATGCAGCCACAGAAGGAAAGAAATGAAGCATATTCCACATCTGAACATTAAATGCTGATGTAAAAATGATACATTCACATTTCCGATGACAGATTCAACCATTAATAGGTTGGAACAAGGATTAGCTGATCATGTAGTACTTCTCTTTGGTGTCTTGATGAAGGTTGACATTTTTGACATTAAGGGTTAATTAGTTGCCACTCAGAATGAGGTCACAAATGGCTAATTGCACCTTCAGCTAGGTAATTACTGTCATGTATCAAATTCTCATTCCATGTAATTATACAGGAGTCAGGTGCTCTGACTGCTCACCTAGGGATACGTTTGCCTTCCAAGTCCTCTCTGTGGGAATTCCAAAGTTTTACATAGAAGGTGAATTCACTTGCAATTTGACCTGATGACTAATTTGATATGCAGAAGATTCCATGCCATCTTTTAAAAGTGTGGTCCTCAGGATGTCATCCAGTCACGCTTTAATGTTTCTGGCTTCTCTGATTCTGTAATTTTGCTGCTGCCAGTTCCGATATTTCTGCTCACAGGTTAGATGTTCATTAAATTCATCTGGGCTATTCCAAACCTTCCTCTTCTTTCCCCAAAATAACTGTTGAAGCTTAGCTTATCATCAACATTTACACAAAATGGCTGGATGCCTCTTAAATAGAGATTCAAGGCAGGGCACAGGTATATAAAGTGAAGATTTCTCCTGCTGTGATTCTATATTCCGTGGGTCTGGCCAGTGCCTTGGTCTTGCATCATTGCTCAGATAAAAATGAAGTAGCTCAGGCATTTTATGAGAAGGAGGTCATAATACTTCTAAATTTATGCCTCTCTTCATATCACTGGAATACACTTCTGGCGTAGACTGGAGAACACATTTTCCTCGTTCTCAAAGGATGGAGTGTGGGTGATTAATTTAGCCGTTCCTGTCCTCTCTAATCTGATGCTGCCGTCAGTATTAATATTTAGAAACATTAGGTTCTGCACTAATAGGCTTTCCTCCCTCGTTAACCAGGCAGTTTAAATATTCCACAGGGTAATTGAAAGTTGAAATTTATAGGTGGGCCAGTCACCACCCTTTTTCTGGCTTGAAGAAGAGAAAATGTCTTGATTCAATTTAGTCAGAATGTGTATCTGTAGGGTGTTATATATGAAATTTCAGTGTGTCATATAAAGGTTTCATTGGCATTATGTAGTTAAAATAATTGAATTTCTGATACTGTGGGTGTATATATTCACATCTTCTATTTGGGAGAGTTAAGTTCCCTTAGAGTTGCTGTGTGCACATGATCTTTGAGAATGAAATATTTCCTCTGGGTCTAATAATACATTTCTGAAACAGCCCTTATGCTCAAGAATTCCCATGGAAGATATTGACAGTGACATAAATGTGTGTCAAGTCTGTGTCCATTGGGGACATAAAATAGGATTATTTCATTTCCTCTCTCTATAATGGACATACAAACAATGACTAACACTTGTATGGTGCTTTAGTATTTATAAAGAAATTTCAAACATGTTATCCTATTTAATCCTCAATACAAACTTGTGAGCAAGGACTTCTAAGACATGACATATTTTACAGATGGCATGTACAATAAGTGTCAAGTTTCTTATTTCCAAATTCATACTTTTTTCATTATGAGAAACTTATGTTTCATTAAACAGAAAATATCTTGATATTTCTGATATAATGAAACTGCCTTTTTCTATCAGTTCAGTTCAGTTCAGTCACTCAGTCGTGTCCGACTCTTTGCGACCCCATGAATCGCAGCACGCCAGGCCTCCCTGTCCATCACCAACTCCCGGAGTTCACTCAGACTCACATCCATCGAGTCAGTGATGCCATCCAGCCATCTCATCTTCGGTCGTCCCCTTCTTCTCCTGCCCCCAATCCCTCCCAGTATCAAAGTCTTTTCCGATGAGTCAACTCTTTGCATGAGGTGGCCAAAGTACTGGAGTTTCAGCTTTAGCATCATTCCTTCCAAAGAAATCCCATATGCATTTATTATTCAAAGAGCAATATAATGGTGTTCTATTAATTTGATTCTATTAGAATAGATTAGAATAGAATAGAATAGATTCTAATCTATTAGAATCTATTCTAATCTATTTAATTTGGTATCAGTGAAAATCATCCTAGTAATTAAGTAGTCAGCTGTCAATGGAGATCATTTTCAGATTATGTATTTTTTCTAATCAAACACATAAAGAAATATAAGCGTACTTTCCAAGTAACAAACTAAAGATGACATGCACATAGGGAAAGTTATCATTGAATTGAGAGTCTTAAGACGAAAAACTCTGTAGCTTACATTCATCTGGAAGAGAAACACCTATTCAACTTCTAATCATTGCCAACAGCACCAATGATTCCTAGTGCATGGGAATGAAAGCTTGGAAGTTATTTTTTAAGGATTTCTGAAGCTCACATCTTAATAGGAGAAACTGACTTTAAACAGTAAGTTATTCTATTAATTATTTAAGTATAATTACAATAAGCACTCCAAAGGAGATATAAGTGATAATAAAAGAGCACACAGCAGAGATAGTAGATTGGCCCAGGAAAAGTTCACTAAGGAAAAGCCATTTCATCTGAAACCTGAAGGGTGACTAGAAGAAGGTAGGAGTAAACTTTCCATAGTAAGGAAACAGAAGATCCAAAAAAAAAAAGCTTGTATTAGGACGGACTATGGGGCTTCCTGGGCAGCTCAGCTGATGAAGAATCGCCTGCAATGTAGGAGACCCTGGTTAGATTCCTGGGTCAGAAAGATTCCCTGGAGAAGGGATAGGCTACCCCTCCAGTATTCTTGGACTTCTCTGGTGGTACAGACAGTAAAGAATCTGTCTGCAGTGTGGGAGACCCAGGTTCAGTCCCTGGGTTGGGAAAATCCTCTGGGGGAGGGCATGGCAACCCACTCCAGTATTCTTGCCTGGAGAATCCCCAGGGATGGAGGAGCTTGAAGGGCTACAGTGCATGGGGTAGCAATGAGTCGGACATGACTGAGCAACTAAGCACAGAGCACCCAGATGAACTATAAAATTGAGTCTTACAAAGGCTAATATAACAAGAGTGGAAGAGAGTCAGTGTAAGTGTGGCCACAGATAAAGCAGGTAACTCAGCAGAAGCCAGTTCCTATATATTTTAGAAAAACTTACACATTTTATGAATAGAGCTTGACATAACTTTGATAAGGATTATGCTGAATCATAGCTCATTGTGGGAAGTACTGTCATCTTAACAATACTAAATTTTCCCACTGGGATGTTGCATCACCCTATTTTCTCTCAATAATATTTTATATGCTTCAGTGTATAAATAAGCCTTTTCTTATTTTTAAAAATGTCATCTTCAGATTATGATATTTGCTTTTAAAACATTTTTTTCAGTTTATAGAGGTATAATTGACAAATAAAATTGTAACATAAAGTGTATAGTGGGATGATTTGATACATGTATACATTGTAAAAGGGTTATCCTCATCAAGTTAATTAACACAGCCTATGAGCTTGGGGATTTGTTTTTATTTTCTTGTTTGTTTTTTAGATTCCACATATGAATGAGATGATTTTGTATTTGTCTTTCCTTCTAATTATGCCTTCAAGGTCTATCCATGTTGTCACAAATGGCAGGATTTCTTCATGTTTTATGGCTAAATGACATTCCATTGTATTTATACACCACAGCTTCTTTATTCATTTATTCATCAAGGGATACTTAGATTGTTTCCCTGTCTTTTTTATTATAAACAATGCTGCTATGAACATGGGGTTGCAGATATCTTTTCAAGTTAGTGTTTTCATTTCCTTTGAAATATATTCCCATAAGTGTAATTTGGGGTGATATGATAGTTCAATTTTTAATTTTTTGAGGATTTCCCCACACTGTTTTCCATAGTAGCTGTACCAATTTACAATCCCACTAACAGTGAACTAGGACTACATTTTCTCTATATCCTCCATAGCATTTGCTATCTCTTGTCTTTTTAATAATGACCATTCTAACAGATGTGAGATAATATTTTAGTGTGGTTTTAATTTGCATTTCTCTAATGACTGGTGAGTGATGTTGAGTATTTTTTCATGTTCTTGTTGGCTTCACATTGGGAGAAAATGCTTATTCTGGTATCTTGCCCAATTTTAATTGGTTATTTGATTTGTTGCTATTGGATTGTATGAGGTTTTTTTTTATATTTTGGACATTAACCCCTTATCAAGTATGTATGACTAACTTTTAAGAATATCTATTATGAGTGAAAGCTAAATTGGGTAAAATGCTTTTTCTATGTTTTTGAGATGATCATATAATTCTTATCTTTCGATTTCATTAAGCATAGGTGTGATACATCCATTTTGGAGAATGGGATGTTACAGTCCTCAACCATTATTTATTTTAGTTTATCTCTCCTTTAAACTCTGTTAGTTTTGCTTTATATATTCAAATACTACTATGTTGAATGGGAAAGCTGAGTGCCGAAGAATAGATGCTTTGAACTGCGGTGTTGGAGAAAATTCTTGAGAGTCTTTTGGACTGCAAGGAGATCAAACCAGTCAATCCTGCAGGAAATCAATCCTGAATATTCATTGGAAGGACTGATGCTAAACCTGAAACTCCAATACTTTGGCCACCTGATGCAGAGAACTGACTCATTTGAAAAGACACTGATGCGGAGAAAGATTGAAGGCGGGAAGAGAAGGGGACAACAGAGGACGAGATAGTTGGATGGCATCACCAGCTTGATGGACATGAGTTTGAGTAAGGTCGGGGAGTTGGTGATGGACAGGGAGGCCTGGCGTGCTGCAGTCCATGGGGTCGCAAAGAGTTGGACACGACTGAGCGACTCAACTGAACTGAACTGATTGAGTGAAGAAATATTCACAGTAGCTTTAATTTTTATATCTTCTTGATGTATTTTTTAAATTTATTTTTAATTGGAGGATAATTACTTTACAACGTCGTGTTGGTTTTTGCCATAAAACAACGTGAATCAGCAAGAAGTGTACATATGTCCGCTCCTTCTTCCCACCCCCTAACCCCATCACAACCCTCTCGGTTTTCAAAGGGCCACAGGTTGAGCTTCCTGTATTACACAAATTCCCACTAGCTAGCTGTTTTACCCACGGTAATGTGTATTTCAGTCAGTGCTCCTCTCTTTGTCCTACGCTGATGGTCCCCTGGAGTCCATAAGTCTGTTCTCTATGCTTGCATCTCTATTCCTGCCCTGCAAATAAGTTCATAAGTACCACTTTTCTAGATTCCATGTATATGAGGCATTGACCCTTTTATCATGATATAATGATATAACCTTCTTTTCTGTTTTTAATTTTTAGTTTAGAACTTTTTTGTCTATAGTCTAGTATATGGCTACCCCAGCTTTTTTTTTTTTTTTTATTACCATTTACTTGATATGTCTTTTTCCATCCCCTTATTCTCAGTTTGTATGTGTCCTTAAAGGCTAAAGAGAGTATCTTATAGACAAATATGATTGGATCTTGCCTTTTTTTTATTAAGTCCATTCAGCCATTCTATGTTTTTTTTTTTTTAAATTCCAGAATTTAGTTTATTTACATTTAAGCAATTATGATAAGTAAAAACACTCTATTCCCATTTTGTTAATTGTTATATGGTTGTTTTGTAAATCTACTGTTCCTTAACCTGCTGTCTTTTTTCTGTGTTTTGATATATTTTGGTATCAGTATGCTTTGATTTCTTTATCATGTTCATTTGTGTAATTACTACAGAATTTTTTCTTGTGGTTGCCATTAGTCTTACAAAATGTCTTAAACTTATTACACCTTATTTTAAACTGATAATAACTTAGTTTCCATAGAAATTTATAAATTTTACACTTTTACTTCTCCTCCTTCCCACAATTTAGATTATTGCTGTTACAATTTACATGTTTTTTAATATTGTGTTACTGAAAACAATTTGTTGTAGTTATGGTTATTTCTATTATGCTCATTTTAAAAAATCTTTTAAATAGAAATGTAAAGTGAATTATGCACCACTATTACCACATTGCAGTATTTAATTATGACTATGTATTGGCCTCAACTAGTGAGATTTATAGTAATGTAATGTCATTTATGTTTTTGTGATATTAATTACTGCCCTTTTACTTCCTCTCAAAGAGCTCCTTTTAGCATTTTCTAAGGCATGTCTAAGGGTAACAAACTCCTGCTTTTGTTTGTCTGAGAAAGTCTTTATTCCTCTTTCATTTCTAAAGGATGGCTTGGCCAGATATGGAATTCTTGGTTATTGCTTTTCTTTCATCAATATTTTGATTATGTCATCCCATTCTCTCCTTGCCTGAAAAGTTTCAGTTGAAAGATCTATCAGTAATCTTATGGAAATTCCTTTGTATGTTACTCTTCTGTCTTGTTGCTCTTAAAAATCTTTTTTTGCCTTTGCCTTATGGCAATTTAATTGTAATGCGCCTTGGTGTGGCCCCATTTGTATTCAACTTATTTGGAGTCCTTTAGATCTCTTGGGATTGGAAGTCCATTTTTCTACCCAGGTTCAAGAAGTTTTCAACCATTGTTGCTTTAAATATACTTTCTATCTCTTTCTATTTTTACTATCCTTCTGAAGTCCCCATAATGAGAATTTTCATTTTCATCAATTCATAATTTCTGTAGAGTTCCTTCCCACTGTTTCACTATTTTTTCTTTATTCTTCTGACTCAGTGATTACCACTGTCTTTTTCTCCAAGTCTCTAATTCTTGCTCTTGCATGATTGAGTCAACTTTTGGAACTCTCTGTTGAATTCTTCAGCTCAATTATTGTATTTTTCAACTCAGGGTTTTTTTTTTTTTTTTTAATGGTTGCTACTTCATTGATGAATATATTTTGTTCACGTATTGTTTTCTAAATTTCATTTACTTTTCTGTGTGTCCTTTTTGTCCTTATAGTTCCCTAGACTTTAAGTGGATTATTATTAATTCTTTGACACATCCACAGATCAACATTTCTTGGGATCAATTATTGGAGCTTTATTAGTTTCTTTTGGTTGTGTCATAGTTACCTGATTTTTATAATCATTGATTCCTTACACTGATACTTGTGCATCTGAGTAATTAGGCTCCTCTTGCAGGCTTTAGAGCTATGACTTGCAAAGATAGCCCTTCACCAGTCATTTCAGTTTGTGTTACTGGGTATGTTTGCAGCTAATGTCCTTGGGCAAATGGGGCTTGCTACTATGGTCTGTTTTGAGGAGAGGCAGAAGCTCAAGCTCTGAGCATGTGGATACAGGTGTGTCAATGGCTGAGAACAGTTGGAAAGGACTATTATCTTGGTTCTCTACTCAACTGAGGCTGTAGGATGGGCTCTTTGCTTGTGTTGATTCTCTGGTCAGGCTTATGAGATGGCTGACACTGGTTACTGCGTTCAGTACTAGACGGGGCTGTGGATCAACTTCCACACCCTGGAAGATGGACAGGATAGGACTCAGGACTTGGACAACTGTACATTCTGGGGACATCTGATTCAGGCCAGAGTGTACACTGAGTTCCTTGGTCGGATGAGGCCGCTGGTTTTTCTCTACGTATGGGGAAAGTCACAGGCTAGGCCCTCTGTTAACACTGTACATAGGGATGTTGAGTGGACTATGCAGCTTCCTATATACTCTGGCTAAGTTTCCTGGGTGGACAGGCTGAGGACTATAATTAGGCATGGACAGGGCTATGAATTAGACTCTCTGCCTGGGCACAACACTACAGCTCTAAAGTCAGTAGTAAAGTTGATTGTGGTCTTAATTCAAGCTGACTTGTCCCCCTCCTCCAAATTTCCTGACTGAACTGGGACACTGACTTTGTTCTGCAAACATTGCCTCTGCACACCTGCCACTTGGCCTAAGTGCCACTGGGCCACACTGCATTTAGCAGTTGTTGCTAGTCCTCCTTGTCAGATGGTGCCAGAAAACTCTCTCCCGTAGGTGAGGCAAAAATTCAGCTCCTTGCCTGGGAGTGGGCAAACCACGCTGTAGAACCAGCACAACTCATTGTTTGAGGATCTGAATCAGGCAGATGTGTACCTCACTGAGTTTCCTTTTCAGATTGTGCCCCTGAGTTGGTTCTGCAGATGAGCAATACTGCTGGGTTGGCATCCTGCTTGGGCACTGCAGGTATGAGCTTGGTCCGTCAGGATCATTGTAGTGACTGTTTCAAGCCCTTCCCTACATCTCCACCATAGTCAGATTCCCAGTGGCTAAGTCGTGCAGATTCCCTTGAAAATCTTCATGGTGAAAGATCAGAGTAGAGGCTCCCACAAAGCAATCTCAGTGATGGCATGGAGACTGATTGTCTCCCCTGCGCTCTCTTTTCCCATTGGAGGAACTGGAGGCTTAGGGGAGACCCCTCCACGTGGTTCCACACTGACCTTTAGGGAGGGTAACATGGTTAATATGAAACTGATTCCCGTGCTCTTCTAATGCAGTCTGTCTTGATCTATGTGGCTCAGGGAGTCCTTCAGCTTCACTCCTATGTCCTAGGATCCTCTTAGAGGTGTCTTGTTCTTGAATATTGCTTCTTTGCTTGTTTTTCTTTTGATAGGGAGAGGGAGAAAAGGCAGGGATAGCCTATGTCACCAGGCTGATAAAGGCACTTCTGTTTGCTATAATTTTGTAGATGTTGTGAACATAAACACTGTTGGCTTTCAGAACTAGGTGTTTTGGAAGTCTGTCCATTTTGGAAGAGTCTTAAAATTTAGGATGCTAGATATGGAGTCCAATCCCTTTGCTCTTCCAGGAGAAGCTGGGTTGTGGGTTCTCTTCTGATTGGATGGCACTGTTTGGGGATTGGAGTATGTGGTGAGAGTATGTTTCCACTTTTCCTACATGTTTCAGTGGGGTTTTTTTTCCCAGTCATGTGATGTTTAGGAATCACTCAGGTAGTTTCTTGATTTCTTTCAGAGGGAATTCCTCCTTATGTAGCTGAGGAGAGCTCAGGATATTGCTATGTGTCATCTTGATTGATTGTGAGATGTTAGGGTCCTGGCAGGAGATACATGATACCATACCAAGGTTTTATTTGAAGAATAAATCTTACTTGGTGATGGTGCATAGTCCTTTCTATATAGTATGCATTTAACTTAGTGATATCTTATTAAGGATCTATGTTCATGAGGGATTAGTTTGCAAATTCCTCTTTACTGGTATCTTTGGCTTTAATTTTAGAGTGTTTTAGCTTTCTGTTGCTACCATAGCAAATTACTGCAAATTTAGTGGCTTAAATTTGATGAAAAGAGTCATCTCATTAGAAAAGACCCTGAGGCTGGGAAAGATTGAAGGCAGGAGGAGAAGGGGAAAACAGAGAATGAAATGGTTGGATGGCATCACCAATTTAATGGACATAAGTTTGAGCAAACTCCAGGAGATGGTGAAGGACAGGGAAACCTGGCGTGCTGCAGTCCATAGGGTTGCAAAGAGTAGGACACGACTGAGTGACTGAACAACTGTAACAAATTACTGCAAATTTCATGGCTTAATACAATGCATATTTGCTATTGCATTTCCATGTGTTAGGGAGGTCAATTAGCTAAATCCTCTAGTCATATCTCACAAGCTGAAATCATGATGTCTGTTGGTACAAAGGTCCTCATCCAAGACTCAGGGCCTCTCCAGGCTCTGAGGTTATTGGCAGAATTCACTTCCTTGCTGTTGTAGTTCTGAGCTCTCTATATTCTTGCTGGTTGTTAACTGAAGGTCAATCTCAACACCCATGGGGCTATCCTTTTCTATTTTCAGTTTACAAAATAGCTGTTTGATTTTTTTCTTTAAGATCACCAGGAGACTTCTGTGAAATCTGCTATCAGCAGGAGAAAACTGCTTTGAAAGAGTTCACTTGAATAGATTCAATCCACCTAGATAGTCTGAGTATTTTAAGGTCAACTGATTTGGGACATAAATTACATTTTCAAAATTACTTCATAGTAGTACCTGAGTTATAATTTGAATAATCAGAGTAGGGCATTTAGGGGGAGAGACCATGTTTAGAATTTTGCCCTCAACACAGCATGTCTTAGTATTTTGGAGTACTGTACCAGAATACCATAGACTGGATGTCTTATAAACAATAAATGTGTATTTCTCACACTTCTGAGGGCTTGGAAGTCCCATGGTCTAGATATTAGTATATTTGATATCTGGTGAGGACTCATTTCCTAATTCATAGACAGCTGATCTTTGCAGAGTATCCTCATATGGCAGAAGGAACAAAAAAGCTCTCTGGTTTCCCTTTTATAATGGTGAGATTCCATTAATGAGGGCTTTAAGCTTATGACCTCATCACTTCCCAAAGGTCCCATTTCCAAATACTGTCACATTGGGGGAACATAAATATTCAGACTATAGCACATGATAATATTGGTCTCAGAGAATGAGTTAAGAAATATTTTCCTTCCTACATTTTTCTGAAAAAGTTGTGTCCCTCTGTGTGTATGCTCAGTCATGTTCAACTCTAAGCAACCCCATGGACTGTAGCCTGCCAGGAAAGAACACTGGAGTGAGTTGGAGATGCCATTCCATCTCCAGGGGATCTTCTGGACCTAGGGATCAAACCTGCTTCTCCTGCATCAGCTGCTGCTGCTGCTGCTAAGTCACTTCAGTCATGTCCGACTCTGTGCGACCCCATAGACAGCAGCCCACCAGGCTCTGCTGTCCCTGGGATTCTCCAGGCAAGAACACTGGAGTGGGTTGACATTTCCTTCTCCAATGCATGAAAGTGAAAAGTGAAAGTGAAGTCACTGTGTCGTGTCCAACTCTCAGCAACCCCATGGACTGCAGCCCACCAGGTTCCTCCGTCCATGGGATTTTCCAGGCAAGAGTGCTGGAGTGGGGTGCCATTGCCTTCTCCATCCTGCATCAGCAGGCAGATTTTTTTTTTTTTTTACCACTGTGCCACTTGAGAAGCCAAAAGTTGTGTAAGATTGATATACATTCTTGAAATATTTGATAGAATTCACCAGTGAAGTAATACAGCATAAGCTTTACTTTCCAGTAGTTTTACAATCACCAATGTTATTTGCTTATTCATTATAGATCTGTTAAGATTTTCTATTTCTTCCTGAGTTAGTTTTGGAAGCTTATAGAAAATTCTCCATTTCATCAAGTTTTCTGTTTGTTGGCATAATACTGTTCATAATATTTAATTAAATATCTATTTCTTTAAGACTGATAGCGATATCCTTACTTTCATTACAGGTTTCGGAAATTTTGTCTTTTTATTTTAGACTTCTCAAGCAAATTTTAAATCAATTTTGCTGACTTTCTCAAAACATTTGATTAAAATTATTTTTTCCATCTTTTGTATTTTTAATTTACTTGATTCCCATGATTTTAACATTTATCCCATTTTGCTTTCTTGGGCTTAATTTGACCCTATCTTTCCAGTTTTTAAGACAAAAAGCATAACTACTTAGTTGAGAGTTTTCTTCTTTTCTATATAGGTGTTTAATCACCTAAATTTCCAACTAATGATGCATTTTAACTGCATTCTATGTTATATATTTTGACTGTTTGCAACACCATGTACTATACAGTCCATGGAATTCTCCAGTCCAGGCCAGAAGACTGGAGTGAGTAGCCTTTCCCTTCTCCAGGGGATCTTCCCCACCCAGGAATCCAACCGAGGTCTCCTGCATTGCAGGCAGATTCTTTACTAACTGAGCTATTAGGGAAGCCCCATGATATATGTTGTACTTTCATTAATTTTTTTTTCTAATTTTAGAGACTATTCATCAAAATAGTACATGGGTAATAATGCAATGCAGTGTAAATAATGTGTATTCTGTAGTCAGTGAGTGGAACTGTCTATATATGTCAGTTAGATCAAGTTGGTTAATAGTAATGATAGATCTTCTTTACCATTGCTGATCTTTTTTTGTCTGCTTGTTGTCCTTTCAATTAAGGAAAAGGTGATAATGAAATGTTCAAATATAACTGGTCATTCCTCATTTCTCTTTAAAGTTCTGTCACTTCTTGCTTCAAGTATTTTGGTGCATTTTTGTTAGGTGTTTATATACTTATGATAGTTATATTTTCCATCTTTTTCTCTGTGTTCTTCAGTTGGATAATTTCTATTACTATATCTCCAAGTTCACTGATTCTACTCCCTTTTCAATTTTCTATGTAGCTCATCTACTATATTTTCCATTTTGGTTATTTTAGTTTTCAACTCTAGAAATTTCACTTACTTTCTCTTCCTTGTTGCTATTTTTTAATTGGAATTCCATATTTGTGTAAATTTAATCATATTTTAATACATGAAACATTTTTAAAGATTCTTTGTCCATAACTATAACTGATTTAAAGTCATTGTCCACTAAATCCAAAATCTGGTCTTGCTCAAAGTAGGTTCCTATTGACTGCTTTTATTATTTTGAGGATAGGTCATACTTTTCTGAATTTTTGCACTCCTGTTTTTCTCTTGACAAATGAACCTTTAGATATTTTAAATTAGAAGCTCTAGATTCTGATGTTTCTCTAAAATTTAAAAATGTGCATTAATTGCCAATGCTTTACTCCTGTGATATAATAGCCCTTAATATCTCCTTAATATTAGTCCTTTTAAAATTTTGTCTCATTCTTATTTTTAACCGTGATTCATAGGGATTGCTCCTGTGTGTATCTAGCTTAGTGGTTAGCCAAGGATGGGATGGAGCTGCTCATGCTTTTACGACTCTCATTTTCTAATTGTAGATAGTGTTAGGGTTGGGGAGTGCATCTAAAGTTAAGGCAACTTAATATGTTGCTCAGGTTTTATTTTGCACTAGATATCTCGGGGTCTTTCTAGTGCATACATGTTGTTTCTTAGTTATCCGAGTATCAGTGATGAAGAGGTTATCTAGCCCTTGGATAGCTGTCTCATTAAATGGATATCTAAAATTTGGCAGTTTTCTACTGTTTACCTCAGCTAGATCCCTTATTTTTTCCTACGAGGCTTACTATTTTCACTAACAATGCTGCTATGTGTGGTTTTGTCTTTCACTTGAAGTCAACTCACCCTTCTGTGTCAGCAAAGCTGCTGTTTTTCAGAGTCTATCCTCCTTGAATAAATGTATGATGTTGTTAAAAAGAAAAAAAAAAAAACAAAAAAACCAAAAAAAAACAAAAAACCAACCCTGGATAGTTCTACTGTGCTGATAAAGAGAAACAAAACTAGATCCTAGTTAAAGGCTGAAAAGGCAATTTTTATTCAGATTCTAATAGAGCAGAGGAAAAGGGCTTCAGTATAGAACTGAGTTTCAATTCCACCAAAAACAAAACCAGGAGACTTTTGAAACACTAGTGTGAGTCAAAGGAAAGGTACGTAAGGGTTTTAAAGGTAGGAGTGGGTATTGGTCCATGTAACCAGTCTGTCTGGGTTTGGTAACTGGTCATAAACAGAGGAGAAACAAACTGAATCTTGATGACACTTGTCTATGAGACAGTTGTTCAAATTGAAGTAAGGCACCCACAGGAGTTAGGCGCTGACCTTCAGACCACTTAGAGTACTCAGAGTAGGGCTGGAATGTATCGGAGGAGAATTATCTTTCTGGATGTCACCATTTTGAAGGGATATTTCCCAGGTCCTTGAGGAGAAAGTTCTGGATGGTTGAAGATATATATATCTCAAAAAAGCAGAGAAAGGTTTTACAATCACAGGCTTTCTCAGGCAGGCGCTTTAAAGAGAATTAGGGTCATTCTAGGGACTTGGCCTGAAGCTGTTAGAAGTCATGGTAGCCCTGGATCAAGTTTTCAGCAAGAGATGTGGCTGAAGGCATTTTATGCTGAGTGGATCACAATAAACTGGGGAAAATTCTGAAAGAGATGGGAATACCAGACTACCTGACCTGCCTCTTGAGAAAGCTGGATGCAGGTCAGGAAGCAACAGTTAGAACTGGACATGGAACAACAGACTGGTTCCAAATAGGAAAAGGAGTACGTCAAGGCTGTATATTGTCACCCTGCTTATTTAACTTATATGCAGAGTATATCATGAGAAACGCTGGGCTGGAAGAAAAACAAGCTGGAATCAAGATTGCCAGGAGAAATATCAATAACCTCAGATATGCAGATGGCACCACTCTTATGGAAGAAAGTGAAGAGGAACTAAAGAGCCTCTTGATGAAAGTGAAAGTGGAGAGTGAGAAAGTTGGCTTAAAGTTCAACATTCAGAAAACGAAGATCACGGCATCCAGTCCCATTACCTCATGGGAAACAGTGGAAACAGTGTCAGGCTTTATTTTGGGGGGCTCCAAAATTACTACAGATGGTGTTTGCAGCCATGAAATTAAAAAACACTTACTCCTTGGAAGAAAAGTGATGACCAACCTAGATAGCATATTCAAAAGCAGAGACATTACTTTGCCGACTAAGGTCGTCTAGTCAAGGCTATGGTTTTCCCTGTGGTCATGTATGGATGCAAGAGTTGGACTGTGAAGAAGGCTGAGCGCTGAAGAATTGATGCTGTTGAACTGTGGTGTTGGAGAAGACTCTTGGGAGTCCCTTGGACTGCAAGGAGATCCAACCAGTCCGTTCTGAAGGAGATCAGCCCTGGGATTTCTTTGGAAGGAATGATGCTAAAGCTGAAACTCCAGGACTTTGGCCACCTCATGCAAAGAGTTGACTCATTGGAAAAGACTCTGGTGCTGGGAGGGATTGGGGGCAGTAGGAGAAGGGGACGACCGAGGATGAGATGGCTGGATGGCATCACTGACTCGATGGATGTGAGTCTGAATGAACTCCGTGAGTTGGTGATGGACAGGGAGGTCTGGCGTGCTGCGATTCATGGGGTTGCAAAGAGTCAGACACGACTGAGCGACTGAACTGAACTGAACTGAGTTTTGCCGAGTTCAGTGCCAGCAGTGCTGGGTAGAGAGGGGTGGGAGCAGCTTCACACCAAAGGGCAAGACTCCCACCTTTCTTATGGAACTTCTAAGAGTAATTTGTGGGTAAATGCTACTCAGTTTGTTATTTGCCTTTGTTCAGTATCCAGAGCACTAAAGTGGTTGTTTTTGACAATTTGGTTAAGTTCTATACTTGTTTTGTCGGAATAAGATTTGCCAGCCTTTTTACTCTGTCCTAGTCAAAATCCCCGGAGAAGGCGATGACACCCTACTCCAGTACTCTTGCCTGGAAAACCCCACGGACAGAGGAGCCTTGTAGGCTGCAGTCCATGGGGTCACAGAGAGTCTGACAAGACTGAATGACTTCACTTTCACTTTTTACTTTCATGCATTGGAGAAGGAAATGGCAACCCACTCCAGTGATCTTGCCTGGAGAATCCCAGGGACGGGGAGCCTGGTGGGCTGCCGTCTATGGGTTCTCACAGAGTCGGACATGACTGAAGCGACTTAGCAGCAGCAGCAGCAGTCCAAATTCCACATTGATTGCTTCCAATTTTGAATGAAATGTTTTGAAGGAGAATAATACTTTGGCTAAGGGTCAGTCTGATGTACTAGAAAGAGCAATGGGTTAAGACTTGGAACGTTCTTACCTTGAGGATGTTGTTTGTAAGTCTGTAGCCTCAAGTAAATGATTTAATCTGTTCAAGGGCTCTATTTTTTTATTGTGTAAATGGTGATACTACATATACTGAAGATGTTTGCTGAAAAATTAAGTATGAATTGGAGAATGAAAGTATCTAAAGTTTCAAATTCATTACTATACTTTATAAAACATCTTAAACTTTTAACTATATAAGCTTTGGCATATTCTGAATAAACTGGAAAATAATTCATGCCTAAGCATTTTATGTTGTTTACCTTCAAATTATTCATCCAATTTTAAGTTTGATTCCACTATTTCCCATATTTCATAGGATTTTAGAACTTGAAGACAAGAAGTAAATTTATTATTAAGTTTATTTCTTCTTTTATTCTACAAATTATGAATTACTTGCTATTTGTCTTTCTTTTTCAATCTAAATAGCCTTGTTAGACACTGACTTTACTTTCCATCTGGGAAATAGCTGCAAACCTGCTTCTGTATTGCAAAATGTATCTTTCCACCCCTTGAAGAAAAAATAAACCTTAAGGGAAATTTTCAGGTAAGTGTTTCAGTAACTAAAGAGCTATGGCTGAATATAAATGATGTTAGAAAGTTCCTTCTAGTATTTTATACCTGCCATACTCTGATTTTGTAGAAGTAACTATTGTTCTTCATGATTAAATTTTCCTCTCTTTACAAAAGTAAGTAATGATTCTTCTCATATTGGTAACAGTTAGAATTGGGAGGAAAATTAGTGATGTAAAACCTACAATTATTCAGTTCAGTTCAGTTCAGTCACTCAGTCGTGTCCGACTCTTTGCGACCCCATGAATCGCAGCACGCCAGGCCTCCCTGTCCATCACCAACTCACGGAGTTCACTCAGACTCACATCCATCAAGTCCGTGATGCCATCCAGCCATCTCATCCTCTGTCGTCCCCTTCTCCTCCTGCCCCCAATCCCTCCCAGCATCAGAGTCTTTTCCAATGAGTCAACTCTTTGCATGAGGTGGCCAAAGTCCTGGAGTTTCAGCTTCAGCATCATTCCTTCCAAAGAACCCCCAGGGCTGATCTCCTTCAGAATGGACTGGTTGGATCTCCTTGCAGTCCAAGGGACCCTCAAGAGTCTTCTCCAACACCACAGTTCAAAAGCATCAATTCTTTGGTGCTCAGCTTTCTTCACAGTCCAACTCTTACATCCACACATGATCACTGGAAAAACCATAGCTTTGACTAGACGGACCTTTGTTGGCAAAGTAATGTCTCCGCTTTTCAATATGGTATGTAGGTGGGGAAAACAAATACATGTTCTGATTTGTATTAAAACATTATTGGATAGTACATCTATACATAAAAATTATTAAAAAGTTAAATATGTAAACTAACAACCACCTCTACAAGTTTATTTCATCGTCTATATTGAAAGGAAATCAAGAAAACTTGAACAGATGTTTATACTACATTTTTGTGTACATCTTTCCTAGTGAATCAAATGCAAATGGTACCTACTGTGTGAGGGTTCCCCAACACTTTGAACACTTGTAGTTTTGATGTCACACTTTTTAAAGATGGACAACATGCCAAACCCTAAAGGATATATCACAAAGTACTACACATTTATAATGCATTATAATATTTAATGCCAGAAGGATAAAATTCAACTTTACTGTTACCTCTCCACCATCTTCTCCACTTATTTCTAATATAACATACTTTAAATTTCTAAATAATTTTGTTTCCTAGTACCTGAGATGTTGCCGACTGTTCCTATCTTTTCTTCAGCAGTTATGTGTTTTTCTTTTGTTTAACAAATCAAACAAACAAAAACAGAAAAGTGAGGGAATCTACTGTTTTTCTAGTGATTTTGGTAAAATTCACACATAGCACAGTCTTTCTGGAGTGAGATTTTTGGGAACTGAGTAGGATTAGAATGGCCACCATTCAGATTTTCTTCACAAACTTGACTTTCTTGATAGGTTTCATACATTTCTAGACCATCTCTAAACATTAATTTGGTTGTAGTAAAATTTTCAGACCTCATTTTCAATGAATACTATGATAACATAAAGAAACCAAAAACAAAACCTCTCTTTAGGGGAGCATACTAGTTCACTAATAGAGTCACTCTACTTTGTAGACCTTGTTAAGCTAAGCTAGGGAAAAGTTCTTACTGCCATGTATACACTTTCCCTTCAAAAATATTACTTATTACAATTATTTCAAAATTATTACCATATTTTTGAGTTTGTTGTTTGTTTGTAGCCCTGATACTGCTGTCAGTAAACAAATAACTTCAATAATTTTAGAAAATAAGGCCTTAGATTATTTTTCTTTGGAATATAAATCTTTAAAGATATTTCTAAAATGCAAAATCAAGACATGATATAAGCTGAAAAAGAAGGCACTTGACCTGGCAGCACCCTAAATTTTAACTCTCATCCACATTGTCACTTCCAATTCAGAATGAGAATGGCATTTCCATTTTCAGAATTTTTAAAATTATTAATAAATTCACAGTTAAATACTTGCTCAACATAAGATGTTTACACCCTAAAACATCCATTTCATAGGAGCAGTGACATAAAATGCTATGAAAATAAACAGAGCAAACTCTGTCCTTATACTTAGCACTCTGACACTTGTTTAGATAATTCAGATTTTGCTCTTTCAGTATATTGAACCATTATGCTGAAGTAGAAAGTTGTACTACAAAGCTCCTGGGGCCACTATATGGGGAACTTTGAATTAGGAAGTCAATGTTTTAACATAACTGCCACTGATACAACTTGCTTCCTCTAGCATACTATCATTTTTGGAACTAAAGAGACGATATAGGAGTAAAATAAAAGAGGCAATGCCGTTCATTTTAGTGAATCTGGTTATATGATATTCAACCAAGTCTGTGTACAGTCATCTCTCAGTTATAGATATTACTTAGAAGTGACCTTCACAACCTAACAATAGTGTCAGAAAGACAACAAGAAGGATGTGTGACCAAAATAACCTTTGTGGTTAAAACAGAGTAAGAAATCCAATCTAACACTGTTTCTTATATTTTAGGTTACTCGTAATATAAGTTTCCACCAAAATTTGTAGTTAAGAGAAGAGTAAAACAAGTAAATTAAATGAGATGAGGTTTCTTGGATTAATAATATTCAATATCTAATAATACCAGTGCCTATAATTACATATTGTTTTATGGTTTTAATGATGTCTTCATTGACTTTCTTTGCTTTTCACAATCATTTTATAAAATGATAGTACAGGATTTTTATTGATGAGAAAACTTACCTTAACCTCTTATTTCAATAAATTGCTATATATTAAATGAAAATTGAACCAAGTTCTTTTTTTTTTTGTTTTGTTTTTAATCAAGTATGTATTTATTTAACTAGACCAACAAAGCAAGACGTTATGCTATGGTTGTCCCAACATAAAGAGAAGAGAATTAAAAAGCTTAAAAGACAATACATTAAAAATAAAGCAACAAACCGACAGAAAAACCAACACATACACATACACTGTGCTTAGTCGCTCAGTCATACGCAACTCTTTGCGACCACATGGACTGTAGCTTGCCAGGCTCCTCAGTTCATGGGGATTCTCCAGGCAAGAATACTGGAGTGGGTTGCCATGCTCTCCTCCAGGGGATCTTCCCAACCCAGGGATCAAACCTAGGTCTCCTACATTGCAGGCAGATTCTTTACCATCTGAGCCACCAGGGAAGCCCATGAATACTGGAGCGGGTTGCCATGCCCTTCTCCAGGGGATCTTCCCAACCCAGGAATTGAACTGGGGTCTCCTGCATTGCAGGTGGATTCTTTGCCAGCTGAGCTACCAGGGAGCAGACACATACATACAGACACACATATTCTTATCTAGAGAGAGAGTGGAAACTAGCAACCCCATATATCCCCAAACTTCAAATTGCAGCAATATAAAACATTTATAAGCAGTAATGTCCCTAACAATGATTGAGCTTTTAAAGAAAGATTATTCAGACTTCTTATTTTAAGAAAATGGTAAACAAAATACTTCAGAAACAGTTCCATATAAATGTTTATTAAAGATAAATTTTGGATCCTTTGACTCAAATGTTATTCCTTTTCCCAGTGTGGTTTTGCCCAGGTCAGTTCAGTTCAATTGCTCAGTCCTGTCCGACTATTTGTGACCTCATGGACTGCAGCATGTCGGGCTTCCCTGACCATCACCAACAGAGCTTGCTCATACTCTTGGCCATTGAGTCAGTGACACCATCCAACAATCTCATCCTCTGTCACCCCCTTCTCCTCCTGCCTTCAATCTCTCCCAACATCAGGGTCTTTTACAGTGAGTCAGTTCTTCATATCAGGTGGCCAAAGTATTGGAGCTTCAGCCTCAGCATCAGTCCTTCCAATGAATGTTCAGGACTGATTTCCTTTGGATTGACTGGTTTGATCTCCTTGCAGTCCAAGGGACTTTCAAGAGTCTTCTTCAACACCACAGTTTAAAGGCCTCAATTCTTTGGTGCTCAGCTTTCTTTATAGTCCAACTCTCACATCCATACATGACTACTGGAAAAACCATAGCTTTGACTAGACGGGCCTTTATCAGCAAAGCAATGTCTCTGCTTTTAGTGACCTAGTTCATCAATTTCAGTTGAAAATGTCTTTTTTCAGTTTTACTCTAATTTTCCCTTTCAATAACATCGTTTTCAGGTGACTGTTTCTCCTTGAAATACTTCTACCTTTTTAGTAAAATTCTCTCTGAGGTCAGTCTGCCTTACTGAACAGTCTTTCAAGTCCTTTCTCCTGCATATGGAAGAGGCTTCATTTTGACCATTACTATTTAAAAAAAAAAAAAAAAAGGACTTCTGTCCTAAGCTATTCCTTATCTATAGTCTACCAAGGAAATTTCACTTACTGCTAAGCTTTTGGTGATGAGCATCCACAGATTTCTGTCTCCAGGGCAGATGTGTTTTTGCATTGAGAGTTGAATCCAAACCCCTCCTTTAAGGTGTCCATGCTTTAGACTTTGCCAAACTTCCCAACTTATTTCATACCAATCTCTTCTTTCACTCCAGTTATTCTCTCTCTTCTTGGGACAGAATCAAATGCTCTCTCCCATGTGACAACTGTTGTACTGACTGTCTTCTGCTACCAATCTATTTCCCGAGATCTTTTTATGGCTGGCCTGACATCCTAGTTTCCTCTTAAATGCTAGACTTTGCTGACAATCCCTGTGGTTTACCCCTGGTGATTTCCATCACAACACACTGTTTATTTCCAGACTGTACTTACATGCACACAAGACTCACACACACCCAAGATCTAGAACTGTGTATTGTTCTATAAGTTACAAATGCTAAGTTCCATGTACAGTAATTTTTTAAAATTAATTTATTTATTTTAATTGGGGGCTAATTACAATATTGTGGTTTTTGCCATGTACAGGAATATTAACTCTCTCATTTTCCATTTTATTGCCAATGCCTATCTTACAGTAGCTATTAAATATATATTTGATAACTAAATGAATGAATAAAAATTTCATGATTGGCTGAGCGAAGAATTCTTAATGGGAAGCCTGAAAACTGAGCAGAAAACTGAGTGCATTTGATAGGGAACGAGTTAATTTGGTTTGCAGCATAATGAATTTTATGTTAATTGGGAAAATTGATGGACATTATTGAAGAAAAGTTTGAAATCATAACAGAAACTCAATAATAAAAATAAGACTAGAGATGTATATTTGACAATTATTTACATAAAAGTAACAGTTGTTTGAAATACTAAAAGTAGTTGAAATTGACAAGGGAGAGAAATAAAAAGACAAACAAATTCCATTCTTAGGGAAAACTCATTTAAAAGGGAAGAGTTTGAAGAGGAGTCAGAAAAGTAGAAGAGAAAGTAGGGAGCAACAGAACTAGTACTTTTACAGATTTGGTACGTTACCTTCATGCAAGACAGTTTCCTGCTTTGCTCACATTAAGTTCGCTACCAATCACTGAGTTTTAAAACCACTTTTGTTACTTACCAGTTTTTCTTATTCTCCATCTCCACCATATTATGGGTGTGTGTGCTCACTTGCTTTATCGTGTCCAACTCTGTGTGACCCTATGAACTATAGCCCACCAGGCTCCTCTGTCCATGAAGGGGATTCTCCAGGTAAGAATACTGGAGTGGGTTGCATGCCCTCCTCCAGGGGTCTTCCCCATACAGGGGTTTAGCCTGCGTCTCTTATGTCTAGCTTGCATTGACAGGAGGATTCTTTACCACGAGCACCACCTGGGAAGGCCTGCAGAAATGGCTTTTAATTAACTAATCTCTTTTTAGCTGTTTCTGATTTGTCTATACTTAGTAGGTTAGCATATATACAATACTTAAAAACAATGGTGGACAATAGTAAGGACAGGATAAATGTTTCTTTTACTATCATTTTTATATAACTTCTCTAATATCTTTTTCAAATGTAAGTGTTTGAAATTTACACTTAGGAGTTTTCTACATGATTAATTTCCCCCATATTGGAGCATTTTACTTAAGCTTTATATATATATATATATTTTTAAAAATATATTTACATATTTACATATATATATATATATATATATATATATATATATATATATATATAACCTGAAAGAAGAACCCCTAGGAAAGATCTGAAATATATGACATTAACATACAAGGCAAGTGCATGAGTGCTCAGTTGCTTAGTTGTGTCAGACTCTTTGCAACCCCATGGACTGCAGCCTGCCAGGCTACTTTGTCCATGGGATTTTCTAGGCAAGAATTCTGGAGTGGGTTGCCATTTTCTCTTCCAAGGGATTTTCCTGACCCAGGGATCAAACCTGTGTCTCCTGAATTGGCAGGTGGATTCTATACCACTGGGCCACCTGGAAAGCCCTGGAGGGCAAGTAGTGGATGATAAAGAGGAAATATAATAGGCTGTATAGCTGGTAATTCTTGTTATGTTAATGGAAATATTTAATTACAAATTTGCCTCCAATAACTTGGAAGTCAGAACACACTCCAGAGTGCAAGTCTGTATGGAATTCTAGAGGAAAGTAATTAGAAAAAGCTAGAATTTTCAGTTTGTTGCACCTTTCTATTATTACCAAATATTATATTACAAAAATAAGCTCAGTCAAAATTTTCGAGGAAGTTTAAGAAACTGCAGTACTTAGGACCTAAATCTTTGGGCTCTTTCAAAACTGGAAGATTCGATTGCTCATGTTCCTGTAAATATTATGTTCAACTTCTTTAACTGAAATGTTCTATTAAAACTTCTCAGCTAAATAAAGAAATTGACCCTGGTTCAGATATCAGATTCAGTGTATTATTTTCCAAATAAGCTTATTATTTTACAGAGCAGAAAGAAAGCTATCACTGCAATGATGGAAAGAGGGATAAGCTAAGCAGAGGCTGTAAACGATAACCATCTTAGGGAATGATACTGTTAATGAGGTTTACAAGTCTGGATGGGCAATCCTGTGCTGATTTTATTCCAAAAAGTCAACTTCAGTCCCTCAAATATTCTCTAGTAAGAAAGAGACTTTTTTTTTAAAATATAAATTTATTTATTTTAATTGGAGGCTAATTACTTTACAATATTATATTGGTTTTGCCTTACTTCAACACAAATCTGCCATGGGTGTACACGCGTTTCCCAACCTGAACCCCCTCCAACCTCCCTCCCTGTACCATCCCTCTGGGTCATCCCAGTACACCAGCCCCAAGCATCCAGTATCATGCATTGAACCTGGACTGGCGATTCATCTCATATATGATATTATACATGTTTCAATGCCATTCTCCCAAATCATTCCACCCTCTTCATCTCCCACGGAGTCCAAAAGACTGTTGTATACATCTGTGTCTCTTTTGCTGTCTTGCATACAGGGTTATTGTTATCATCTTTCTAAATTCCATATATATGCATTAGTATACTGTATTGGTGTTTTTCTTTCTGGCTTACTTCACTTTGTATAATTGGCTCCAGTTTCATTCACCTCATTAGAACTAATTCAAATGTATTCTTTTTAATGGCTGAGTAATACTCCATTGTATATATGTACCACAGCTTTCTTATCCATTCATCTGCTGATGGACATCTAGGTTGCTTCCATGTCTTGACTATTATAAACAGTGCTGCGATGAACATTAGGGTACACGTGTCTCTTTCAATTCTGGTTTCCTTGGTGTGTATGCCCAGTAGTGGGATTGCTGGGTCATAAGAGTCAAGGCTATGGTTTTTACAGTAGTCATGTATGGATGTGAGAGTTGAACTGTGAAGAAGGCTGAGTGCTGAAGAATTGGTGCTTTTGAACTGTGGTGTTGGAGAAGACTCTTGAGAGTCCCTTGGACTGCAAGGAGATCCAACCAGTCCATTCTGAAGGAGATCTGCCCTGGGATTTCTTTGGAAGGAATGATGCTAAAGCTGGAACTCCAGTACTTTGGCCACCTCATGTGAAGAGTTGACTCATTAGAAAAGACTTTGATGCTGGGAGGAATTGGGGGCAGGAGGAAAAGGGGATGACAGAGGATGAGATGGCTGGATGGCATCACTGACTCGATGGATGCGAATCTGAGTGAACTCTGGGAGTTGGTGATGGACAGGGAGGCCTAGCGTGCTGCGATTCATGGGGTTGCAAAGAGCTGGACACGACTGAGCAACTGAACTGAACTGAACTGAAGACAGTTCTATTTCCAGTTTTTAAGGAATCTCCACACTGTTCTTCCTAGTGGCTGTACTAGCTTGCATTCCCCCCAACAGTGTAAGAGAGTTCCCTTTTCTCCACACTCTCTCCAGCATTTATTGCTTGTAGGCTTTTGGATAGCAGCCATTCTGACTGGTGTGAAATGGTACCTCATTGTGGTTTTGATATGCATTTCTCTGATAATGAGTGATATTGAGAATCTTTTCATATGTTTGTTAGCCATCTGTATGTCTTCTTTGGAGAAATGTCTGTTTAGTTCTTTGGCCCATTTTTTGATTGGGTCGTTTATTTTTCTGGAATTGATCTGCAGGTGTTGACTGTATATTTTTGAGATTAATTGTCAGTTGCTTCATTTGCTATTTCCCCTAAAGTCAGGAACAAGACAAGGATGCCCACTTTCACTGCTACAATTTAACATAGTTTTGGAAGTTTTGGCCACAGCAATCAGAGCAGAAAAAGCAATAAAAGGAATCCAAATTGGAAAAGAAGAAGTAAAACTCTCACTGTTTGCAGATGACATGATCCTCTACATAGAAAACCCTAAAGACTCCACCGGAAAATTCTTAGAGCTAATCAATGAATACAGTAAAGTTGCAGGATATAAAATTAACACACAGAAATCCCTTGCATTCCTATACACTAATAATGAGAAAATAGAAAGAGAAATTAAGGAAAAATTACATTCACCATTGCAACAAAAAGAATAAAATACATCTAACTAAAGAAACTAAAGACCTATATATCAAAAACTATAAAACACTGGTGAAAGAAATCAAAGAGGACACTAATAGATGGAGAAATATACCATGTTCATGGATCAGAAGAATCAATATAGTAAAAATCAATATACTACCCAAAGCAATCTATAGATTCAATGCAATCCCTATCAAGCTACCAACGGTATTTTTCACAGAACTGGAACAAATAATTTCACAATTTGTATGGAAATAGAAAACACCTCGAATAGCCAAAGCAATCTTGAAAAGAAGAATGGAACTGGAGGAATCCACCTGCCTGACTTTAGGCTCTACTACAAAGCCATAGTCATCAAGACAGTATGGTACTGGCACAAACACAGAAATATAGATCAATGGAACAAAATTAAAGGCCCAGAGATATCCATGCACCTATAGACACCTTATCTTTGACAAAGGAGGTAAGAATGGAGAAAAGACAATCTCTTTAACAAGAGGTGCTGGGAAAACTGGTCAACCACTTGTGAAAGAATGAAACTAGAACACTTTCTAACACCATACACAAAAATAAACTCAAAATGGATTAAAGATCTAAATGTAAGATCAGAAACTATAAGACTCCTAAAGGAGAACATAGGCAAAACACTCTCCAACATAAATCACAGCAGGATCCTCTATGACCCACCTCCCAGAATATTGGAGATAAAAGCAAAAATAAACAAATGGGACCTAATTAAATTTAAAAGCTTCTGCACAACAAAGGAAACTATAAGCAAGGTGAAAAGACAGCCTTCAGAATGGGGGAAAATAATAGCAAATGAAGCAACTGACAAAAAAAAGAGCCTATTAAAATGACAGAGCCTGGGACTTCACTGGGGCTTTCCCTGTGGCTCAGCTGGTAAAGAATCCACCTGCAGTGTGGGAGACCTGGGTTTGATCCCTGGGTTGGGAAGATCCCCTGGAGAAGGGAAAGGCTACTCACTCCAGTATTCTTGCCTGGAGAATTCCATGGACAGAGGAAACCTGGCCAACTACACTCTAGTCAGACATGACTGAGTGACTAACACTTCCACATTATTTATGGTTAGTCAGTGATTATACACCAGTTTTTCTTTCTCTAATTTTTATTAAGTATAATTAATTTACAATTTGGGGTTAGTTTCAAGTGTATAACAAAGGGGTTCAGTTATACGTGTGTGTGTGTGTGTGTGTGTGTGTGTGTGTGTGTGTATAGGAGACCTGGGTTCAATCCCTGGGTCAAGAGGATCCCCTGTAGAAGGGAATGGCTACTCACTCCAATATTCTTGCCTGGAAATTTACATGGACAGAGGGGCCTGGTTAGCTTCAGTCCATAGGTTTGCAAATGATCAAACATAACTGAGTGACTAACACCCCCCCACACACACACACAAACACACACATATACACACATATGTGTAGTCTTTTTCAGATTCTTTTCCCTTACAGCTTATTGCAAAAACAACAACAACAACAACAAAAAAAAACCTGAGTATAGTTCTGTGTGCTATTTGCTAGGACCTATTTGTTTACCCATTTCATATTCATATGAAGTAGTGGATTATACAGGCTTCCCCAGGTAGCACTAGTGGTAAAGAATCTGCCTGCCAATGCAGGAGACTGACAGATGTGGGTTCAATCTCTGGGTCAGGAAGGTCCCCTGGAGCAGGAAATGGCACACCACTCCAGTATTCTTACCTGGACAAACCCATGGGCAGAGGAGCCTGGCAGCTACAGTCTCACGGGGTGGCAAAGAGTCAGACACAACAGAGCAAGCAAGCACAACACAGTGGGTTATACACCACTTTTTACATTTGTTTCTCAGTTCCTGTGTTTTGCAGCATGTAAGTAACACAGTTTCAGATTCCACAATAAGCTGTACAATCTTAGGCTTGAAAATTCTCTGTTTTAACCTATGTGTCAACTTTAGACTAGAATAAAATTTTCAATTTCTGCCTGCGGTCAAGACAATTTTCCCCTGGCTCCTTTGCAGTGTAAGGAGCCACTTTCATTTCTTTATTCTTGTCACTGCAACGTGACACAGGTAATAAAATTCTAGAACTAGCATGCATAAGCTGCCATGTCAGTCCTATGAGATATACGGTGATCACTCTAGCTTACTAACTTGTTTATCTGTTTATTCTTTGTTTATGGAATGTGAATGGTTTTCTTTCTCTTCCATATCCTAAAATATTTCATCCACCATTTTTATATGTGTGGGGTGGGGAGGGACATTTTCTATCCTTCTTGTCTAGGAGCTGAGATAGAAATATGAAATAAAAATGAATGAAAAGAATATAGAACAGTTTCAGATACTCCAGATATATTTTTTTAAAACACCCAAAGTAGAGAAGGTAATGACAAAATGCTATATTCAACAAAATAGGTATGAGGAATTTCAAGAATATAATGAAGACATGAGATCAACAGTAGGATTGATAAGAGAAAAACCCACACCCTAACCACAGGTTGATGAAACCTAAATGCATCAAAGATAAAGTAGAAATGTCAAGAAGTATCAGAGGAGGAGGTAAATTACTATAAATGAAAGGGAAACAGAATGATATCAGAAACAATACAAGCAATGTCATATGAGTTGGTATCTACAAAGCTCTAGGAAAAAATGTTTTAACCTGAAGTTTATTAGCCACAACAACTATTCTAAAGTTAAGGTGACATAAATATGTTTTGGGACATACAAAAGTTCCTAAAATTGAATAATCACAGACTTCAGCCAAAAGAAATGGTTAAAGAAACACTTCTTCAAGAAAATTTTTAAAAACCTAGAAAAATTAAAGCAAGTATCAGTAAGTCACACTGACAAATTTGACTTAAGAATATATACACACATGCTAGAGACACAGGAGACATGAGTTCAATCCCTGGGTCAGGAAAATCCCATGGAGGAGAAAATGGCGACCACTCCAGTATTCTTGCCTGGAAAATTTCACAAAGTGGTCTGGCAGGCTAGTGTACAGTCCATGCTGTCGCAAGGAGTTGGACATGACTGAGCGCAGTGCATATACATACACATGTTCTAGGTCACTTCAGTTGTGTCTGACTCTGTGATCCCATGGACTGCAGTCCACCAGGGTCCTCTCTCTGTGGGATTCTGCAGACAAGAATACTGAAGATGGGTGCCATTTCCTACTCCAGGGGATCTTCCTGACCCAGGTTCAAGGCCACATCTCAGCACCACCTGGGAAGCCCTACATACATACACACACCTTCTATTCATGTAATAACTATGATATTATTAACAAGTTGGAAATAATAGATGGTGGGAAAAGATAGTTTTGAAGTTAATAAAAACCTGTTAAAACTACATTGTTCAGGAATGTGGAAAGACTAATTAATTAATAAATAATTATCCATAGGAGAAAATAAAATTAATTTCCTACCCTAGACCATGAAAAAAGTTCCATATAAAAATTATGAAAGGCATGTGGTTATATATCTTTGACCCATGTACTCCATATCTGCCACTATCTAGCATGATGACACCTGGCTTCACCTTCCAAACAGGACTCTGTTTATTAGTTTAGTATTGTGGATTAGTGGGTTGCCATTTCCTTCTCTAGGTGATCTTCCCTGACCAGGAATTGAGCCTACATCTCTTGCATTGGCAGGTGGATTCTTTACCGCTGAGCCACCTAGGAAGCCCCTTCACCGCCTAAAAAAGCTACCATGCCCTATACAGACTGTAGGTGTTCTTGCTTAGAAATCTGGATAGGAATCCTTGTGGCAATAGTTACAAGGCCTTGAGCTAAAGCCTGAGTTATCAGATCTGATGCTAGTTGCATTATGTCATAAGACAGGCAAGGATGAGTAGCTCTGAGTTTTCAAGGCCCTCTAATATCCTATGACCATTGTTACTGAAAACCAAAACCTTCTTTCATTTTAAAAGCTATCACTGAACAAGAATAGAGCTTTTGACTTTAAGACCTTAAGGTGTAATGCCAAAAGCCTACTATTTGTCTCTCTGTGAACATGCTAGGCAAGGAAGTAGGTATCCTTTTATTGAAAATGCTGTATTTTTATCTGAAATAGGATTTCTGCAATGCCTATCATTTAATGCACTTTGGTTTGTACTAATTCAATATGATGAAACCCCTTTGAGACTGTAACTGTGTCTATAAGAGCGTGGAAAAATCAAATTAGACCATAAAATTTGGCCCATTCAATTTACATTAAGAGAGAAAATGTGCTAAGCAAGACTTTCTATTGCATGTTTTATGGTGTCGAGGCTTTGAAATTTTTGGAGGAAGTAATTGGGAAAGCTCTATGAAATAGTCCTTAAATATGATCAATTTAGTTTTTAAATCAATTCTGATAAAATACAATCAAAGTAAATAAAATAGAGGAAAAATAGCAGATACTCTGGACTTAAAACCTATTCAGTGGTAGAGAAACCTAATCACCTTTCAAGTTAGGAAGAGATAGTGTACATGGCATTGGTTGACCTTGAGGAATCATGCAAACTTCTGTCTTCTGAGACTCAGTTGACGATTATAATTTATTTTTTCCACATGGCAACATCAATATACATTATTTTCATGTTTGATCAATCATTTATATCACGTTTCCCCTTATTGATCATCTTTCTTGAAAAACTTGAACCTCTTTTCATAGTGTCTGCCTGTTATGTATTAAGTAATTTGGGAAGCCAAAGCACAGATAGTAAGGGTGTTAATTTCCCTGAGGGTATCCAACAAAAGCCTTGTGAGGCTGTTCAGGATTCATTGCTAATGGTGAAGCTATCAGTCAATAGTGGAGTTGAGAATAAGATATGTTTCTCCCCAAAGGAAAACATTTAACTACTAAACCAAAGTCTGTCTTTAAGTGCTCTGTGGTTAGTCATTATTCTCTTCTTGCTATACTTTGAAATATCATCCTGCAAGATAAATATTCAAGTAAGAAGGGTGCATATCTGAGAAATCACTGATACATATTAAGTTGCCATTTCTTTCATTTCCATCCAATCATAGTATATATTTTTACTTATTATTTCCCAAAGGTGTGTAACTTAACAGGAAGTTTTCTTTTTTTTTAAGTTACATTCTGGGAATTAAAATATGAAAAGCTTTTTTTTTTTCCTTCCATGCACGATGACATTTCCAACAATATTAGAGCTATAGGGCCAGCAAACAGTCACAATAAATGAAAGATGAGTATTTTGAAATTTATCAGACCATTTCATGTCAAAGTACTGATTTAAGATAATTAATATTTTTATACATGTACTATATTAGGTCAGGTTATTATGATCATCAGATTCTATAGCAAAGAGAATTTCTACATCTTTTCAGCTCTACTGTGTTTCCAGATCTGTCAAACTTCCCAAAATGATTATTTAGAAAATCTGTATAGCTAATTATGACCAAAAAAAAAAAAAAAAGAATTTAAAATTTGGATGTTTAGTTCACTTTTATTCTCAATCTTTCAATTGAATTACCAAAATTTTTAGTTCTACTTTCTCTCTTATTTGGAAATGATATATTTATTTATTCTTCAAATAATTGGATGTGACATACAGATACATACATTATTGTATGACAAAAAAATAGAGTGGAAAAAAGATGAAAATGAGAATTAACTAAACCAGCATAAATTAGGACAGAATGATTCATAGAATAATGTTCCATTCACTTGCTACAGGTCAACATCGAATTGGTTCTCTGATCCCTGACAGCCAAAGAAAGGTGAAAACTTGGGCAGCCACGGGATTCAATGTTACTGAAACTAAAACATACCAGGGACTCATGAGAGGTTAAGCTTTTTTGGGGAAGGGCGCTGAGAAAAAATGAAACCTTGGAATTTTCATAAAGATAATGCAGGAGAAAAATGTCTAAAAATGCTCAGCAAAATGTCTATAAAGAAAATCATACAACTAGAGATCTATGCTGCTGCTGGTAAGTCACTTCAGTCGTGTCCAACTCTGTGCAACCCCATAGATAGCAACCCACCAGGCTCCCCTATCTCTGGGATTCCCCAGGCAAGAACACTGGAGTAGGTTGCCATTTCCTTCTCCAATGCATGAAAGTGAGAAACGAAAGTGAAGTCCCTCAGTCGTGTCCGACTCTTAGCGACCCCATGGACTGCAGCCCACCAGGCTCCTCTGTCCATGGGATTTTCCAAGCAAGAATACTGGAGTGGGGGTGCCATTGCCTTCTCTGCTAGAGATGTATAGCATATTTCAATTTCTCTAGGTCTTACTGCACTGGAAATGTACACTTGACTCATGATAACACAGTTAAAGAGTCATTCTGCTCAATATTTACAAGGATACTATTCATTGAAATTGCCATACCAACTCAATTATTTTGGAGAAAACAAATTATCTGTCATACACGCAGGCATACACACACACTTATCCATGTAAATTTCTCATATTAAACACCCTTATCCATGTAAATTTCTCATATTCTTCAAATCAAAAGATGATTAACAAGGTACTAATCAGCATGACATAATATTCTCCAAGGGTGTGAGGTGATATAGATATAAATATATAAATATTTATATAGAATATGGAGTTCTAAAATCAAATACTAGAATTATACTAAAGACATTTTAACTAAAAATATACTTTTTTAAAATCTTGATTTAACCTTCAGAAGGCAGCCTTAAAGACTCTGTTCCTCCATATGTGTTTATGAAAATACAAGGTCATTAGCTATAGGAGTATAAATGTAATCCTTCTTTATTGTTATTAACTATTTTGAGAATACAGATAATTTCCATTAATCCTATAACATCTATTTATTCAAAGAAATCCAAATTTATATAAATTGGAAATGTTTGTAATGATAAAAAATTAAATGATATTTGTGAAATTTACATGTAATTACAAAATTGGCTATTACAGAAATGCATAAAATGTATGTGTTTTGATAGTATAATAACCCCCACTCCCAACAAAGGTGCCCATGTCTTAATCACTATAACCTGTGAATTTAATTTACGTGGCAAGGAAGAATTCCAGTGGCAGATGGAATTAAGGTTGTGAATTGTCTGACCTTCAGTAGGGAGAATGTTCTGAATTATTCAGGTGGGCTCAATGGTAATCATGAGGGTCTTTAAAAATGGAAGAGGGAGGTGAGCATAGTCAGAATGACACTATAGGAGAAAGTCTCAACATGCCATTACCAGTTTTAAAGATGAAGGAAGGGAACCATGAGCCAAGAGTGTGGGCAGCCTCTAGATTTGGGAAGACAAGGAAATGTACTCTTCCATGGAAACTGCACAAAGAGTGTTGATGGCTTGGTTTAGTCCTGTGAGATCCTTGTTGGATTTCTAACCTAGAGAAACAAAGGTAGTAAACTTTTGTTTTTGAAACCACTAACTTTATAGTAATTTGTTATAACAGCATTAGAAAACTAATACAATATACTTCTCTGTTGAAAAGCAGAGACATTAATTTGTGGACAAAAGTCCCTGTCAGTTCAGTCCAGTTCAGTCGCTCAATCGTGTCTGACTCTGCAACCCCAGGAATTGCAGCACGCCAGGCCTCGCTGTCCATCACCAACTCCTGGAGTTCACCCAAACTCATGTGCATACAGTCAGTGATGCCATCCAGCCATCTCATCCTCTGTCGTCCCCTTCTTCTTCTGCCCCCAATCCTTCCCATCATTAGGGTCTCTTCAAATCAATCAACATTTCCCATGACGTGGCCAAAGTATTGGAGCTTCAGCCTCAGCATCAGTCCTTCCAATGAACACCCAGGACTGGTCTCCTTTAGGATGGACAGGTTGGATCTCCTTGCAGTCCAAGGGACTCTCAAGTCTTCTCCAACACTGTGGTTCAAAAGCATCAATTCTTAGGGGCTCAGCTTTCTTCACAGTCCAACTCTCACATTCATACATGACCACTGGAAAAACCATAGCCTTGACTAGACCAAACTTTCTTGGCAAAGTAATGTCTCTGCTTTTGAATATGCTATATAGGTTGGTCATCACTTTTCTTCCAAAGAGTAAGTGTCTTTTAATTTCATGGCTGCAGTCACCATCTGCAGTGATTTTGGGGGGCAAAGTCTGACACTGTTTTCAATGTTTCCCCATCTATTTCCCATGAAGTGATGGGACCAGATGCCATGATTTTCGTTTTCTGAATGTTGAGCTTTAAGCCAACTTTTTCACTCTCCTCTTTCACTTTCATCAAGAGGCTTTTTAGTTCCTCTTCACTTTCTGCCATAAGGGTGGTATCATCTGCATATCTGAGGTGATTAATATTTCTCCTGGCAATGTTGATTCCAGCTTGTGCTTCTTCCAGTCCAGCGTTTCTCATGAGGTACTCTACATATAAGTTAAATAAGCAGGGTGACAATATACAGCCTTGACATACTCCTTTTCCTATTTGGAACCAGTCTCTTGTTCCATATCCAGTTCTAACTGTTGCTTCCTGACCCACATACAGGCTTCTCAAGGGGCAGGTCAGGTGGTCTGGTATTCCCATCTCTTTCAGAATTTTCCACAGTTTATTGTGATCCACACATTCAAAGGCTTTGGCATAGTCAGTAAAGCAGGAATAAAAACAAGACTGGAAGCTGACTGTGGCTCTGATGATGAACTCCTTATTGTCAAATTCAGACTTAAACAGAAGAAAGTAGGGAAAACCACTAGACCATTAGGGTATGACCTAAATCAAATTCCTTATGATTATACAGTGGAAGTGAGATATAGATTTAGGGACTAGATCTGATAGAGTACCTGATGAACTATGGACAGAGCTTCATGACATTGTACAGGAGAAAGGGATCAAGACCATCCCCATGGGAAAGACATGTGAAAAAGCAAGATGACTGTCTGACGAAGCCTTACAAAAATCTGTGAAAAGAAGAGAAGCAAAAAGCAAAGAAAAAAGGAAAGATATTCCCATTTTAGCAAAATTCCAAAGGATAGCAAGGAGAGATAAGAAAGCTTTCTTCAGCAATCAATGCAAAGAAATAGAGGAAAAGAACAGAATGGGAAGGACTAGAGATCCCTTCAAGAAAATTAGAGATACCAAGGGAACATTTTATGCCAAGGTGGGCTCGATAAAGGACAGAAATGGTATGGACCTAACAGAAGCAGAAGATATAAAGGAGAGGTGGCAAGAATACACGGAAGAACTGTACAAAAAAGATCTTCATGACCCATATAACCACGATGGTGTGATCACTCACCTAGAGCCAGACATCCTGGAATGTGAAGTCAAGTGGGCCTTAGAAAGCATCACTATGAACAAAGCTAGTGGAGGTAATGGAATTCCAGTGGTGCTATTTCAAATCCTGAAAAATGATGCTGTGAAAGTGATGCACTCAATATGCCAGCAAATTTGGAAAACTCAGCAGTGGCCACAGGACTGGAAAAGGTCAGTTTTCATTCCAATCCCAAAGAAAGGCAATGCCAAAGAATGCTCAATCTATTGCACAATAGCACTCATCTCACATGCTAATAAAGTAATGCTCAAAATTTTCCAAGCCAGGCTTCAGCAATACATGAACTGTGAACTTCCAGATGTTCAAGCTGGTTTTAGCAGCCAGAGGAACCAGAGTTCAAACTGCCAACATCTGCTGGATCATTAAAAAAAAAAAAAAAGTCAGTATAATACAAGGCTGTTATTGTCTTCCCAGTGGTCACGTATGGTTGCAAGAGTTGGACTGTAAAGAAGGCAAAAGTCCAAAAATTTGATGCCTTTGAACTGTGGTGCTGGAGAAGACTCCTGAAAGTCCCTTGTACAGCAAGGAGGTCAACCAGTCCATCTTAAAAGAAATCAACCCTGAATACTCACTCACTGGGAGGACTGATGCTGAAGCTAAAGCTCCAGTATTTTGGTCACCTGATGTGAACAATCGACTCATTGGAAAAGTCTCTGATACTGTGGAAGATTGAGGGCAGAAGTAGAAGAGGACGTCAGAGGATGAGATGGCTGGACAGCATCACTGTTGCAATGAACATGAACTTGGGCAAACTCGGGAATTGGTGAGGGACAGGGAGTCCTGGCATGCTGCAGTCCACAGTGTTGCAAAGAATTGGGAATGACTGGGTGACTGAACAACAATATACTTCATAACATGTAGCACTATGTCTTTTTCTGCATTTTTTATATTTTTGTGTATCATGAAGATCTCCGTAAATGATAATATTCATTTCCTGCACAGATGGTATAGCAGATAAATAAACCCCAAAGACAGTTTCCCTTCATACCTAATTAACATATCTATTTCCTTATTTTGATAGTTTAAAACTTGCTATGTCAATTGCTCTCCAAATAGTCTCTTGTCAAAGTTAAATAATAGTGTACATTGATCATTCTATCACTAGATTTAAATTATTCCTTTTGAGTCTTTGGGTACTAAACTAGGTTTTCCAGAAAAACCTAAAAATCCATTAGTTCCAATGATGTACAATTTTAATATGTGAAATAATTTGAAAGAAAATTGTTTTAAGGTTATTATTATTTTTAATTTTTAAATTAAATTTTTATTTTTACTTTATTTTACTTTCCAATACTGTATTGGTTTTGCCATACATTGACATGAATCCACCACGGGTGTACATACGTTCCCAAACATGAACCCCCTCCCACCTCCCTCCCCATAACATCTCTCTGGGTCATCCTTATTGATTCAATAGTAATTGATATTTCAACCACAGTGGAGCATATATTTCAGACATTAAACAAATTGAATAATATTTTAGGGTCTTAGTTCAGTGGAGAAATACATCTCATTAAAATATTGTGCATACTTGAACTTTACTGCTATCTTGCCTAGGGTATCAATATTCACCCTTACTGTGTTTTATTAAACTGAAATGATAGTTTGACTTCTTTCTGATTTCAATGTATACCCATAAATGATCTGAGAGATTTGGTCTAAATAATGTGTCATTATGTGGAAAACCACAGAAACTCCAAAGAGACTTTTTCTTATCTGTTTGTGCCATTATTAATCTTGAAATTTGCATAATAAAGAAAATTATAATTAAATGAAAAATGTATCACCCTCTTGCTCAATGATTGCAGTAAGAAAACAATCAAGGGAAAACAAATCTGACAAAAACAGAACATCTACAGTAACGGGACAAAAAGACTGGGGGATAATTATCCATTTGCAGATAGATAAATAAAATAAGGAAAACAAATGAGCAGATGGGGAAAAAAAGTCCAGCAAACAAGCTAACAAAGCATAAGTCCCAGAGATGTGCTCTGCCTCCATGGAGACAAATTATCATAACTTTCCTCTTAGATCTAAATGAAGGCATGATTTAATCTCTGAAGTTGTTTTTCTCTTGGACAACCTTTGGAAAGACTTTCCCCTCCTTTTTAAATTTTTTTTTTTAATCTATCCTGTGGAACAAAAGGAGCTGAGTTACTTAGTATTTTTCAACATTAAACTTTAAAATTTTTCTCTTCACTTAAATGAATATGGATGTGATTTTAGGTTCAGTCTTTGGGGAGAGCAAAGAATAATTCATCCTGTTTAAAGTTGATCAGAATTGATAAGTACAATCATTCTAATCAGGTGAAGATAAATTTAAAATACAAAATTCCAACCAATGTTCTTAAATGCCAATGATACTTCTTTGTAAATAACAATTTATCTGTAAAACCAGGGATTTACATTCTATTCCTTGACAAATTATGCCCCTTTAACATATTCAAAATAACGGAAATAGTTATTTTATAGGAAGGTAACTTAATTCTGTCCTGGAAAAAAAAAAAAAGAGTTATCAAGCCTTGCCAACTCTGCTTTTGTACCTGAGTCACCCCTCTTCCTTACTGCTGTCACTGTTTTCACTCATCCTCAACTCCTCTTGCCTGAATTATTCTAATAATATCCTAAATGGTGTTTTGTCTCTATTTTACTCCCATGCAATCTGATTTCCACACTGATTTCAGAATATTTTTTTCAAAAAGACAAATCTAAATGTTTATTTTCCGGGCTTCAAGTCCAGTAGTGATTCCCATCACCTTCAGCTTCCACTCCAAACATGGGGCTTAGATGTGGGAAACCCTGCCTCAAGTATGATTTTTCCTTTCTGCACCAGCCTTCCTGCAGTCACGCTTGCATTTCTACAGCACCACCCTGTTTATTGCACTCATTCACTCAGCACTTATGAATGTATTCTCTCTCTAGTGAATCTGTAGCTCTGATGTGCTCTATTTGACAGCACATGTTATGCCTATTGTCTGACCTACAAGGTCTCTCATTCTTTAAATCTGGGTTGAAGCATAAACTGCCTAGTAAATGGTGCTCCCTACTCCTTCTGGCCTTGAGGCAAAGGGTTTGCATTAATGTATTAATCCAGGATGCATTTAGATTTCAAGGTAGAACTGAAAGAGTAGGGTCTTAGTTGCTATGTTTCACAACTCTGTGACTTTACACAACATACTACACACATTTGGTGGGACCTATGGGGCCTAGATACTCTCAGCTTTTCGGAAAACCTGACTTTTAAGTTGAGCTAGGGCAGCAGTCATGTGTTTAATAGAGGGTCTTGCCCTAAACTCACTACAGTTAGTTAGCCTAGAGGTGAATTCCTTATCCAGAGTGGGCCAGTGGGTCAATTCCTCCATCCTCCAGACTGGAATTGTGAATTATTTATTTTGGCTTCTTTTTCATCAGTAAAATGGGAGCACTAATCATGCTTTATCAGATTGATTATGAGGACTAGGTAACAAATGGAAAATAACTTATACAGAGTAGGTACTTAGTAAATGGTTCTTGACTTATCTATCTCACATATGCTTTCAGCAGATGAAAATAATTATATCAGAGGATTTTACAAAGAGTTTAACATACCAGTAGCAATTACTTTCTGATATAATGTATTATTTCTCACATAACACCTTACTTTCACAATTCACATTTGTGAATTCCTGTCACTGAAGAAGTGTGCACAGATGTGCACCACAGGCTGAGGGTGACCACCAATGAGGAGCAGTTTACATTCTTGTGATGCAGATTGCAACATTTCTATACATAGGCAAGTCAAATTGCACATATAGATATATATGCATATATATATGTACATACACATATTTGAAGTGTGATTATTTTTTGTAACAAATAACTGGACTTTTTTTCCCCACATTCTCTGATGCTCTAGGGAATGAATTTGTTATCCCCTTTTCTAAACAGTACCTCCCTGAAAAGAGTTTAAAATGATTATCCAAAATGTTACAAAATAAACAAATTATGCACTAGTTGAAACATTGCCTCAATTCCTCACTTTTTGATTCATGGGTTAGGAAAAAAAAAAAAAAAACAACAAAGACTTCTGAAAACTTACATCAGGGAAAGGGAAGTCAATTTTCTATACCACACGCATCTTGTTCACCTCCTTGTAATTTATATTCCAAGAACCTGCAAGGATTTATTTTTTCTCATCCTCAAGGGCATAGAGTTAGCAAGTCTCCAAGATGCAGAAATGGGTCAAACCAGGACAAAGAAAGTAAATCTCAGTTCAAGGTCTTGGAAGACCAACACTCTGCTTCTTCAGAAAAAGAGGAAGCTTCATAAAACGTCAGGCTGAAAAATATAGGTAAATATCAAGATTCTGATATGAAATGTTGATGCAAATTTAATACTTGAATTATATATAGCTTCCAGAGGCCGTGGTGACATTTTTACTAGAAGGGGCTACTGTTTGTAAGGTAATGATAAAGAAATCCTTTGAGACATATAGCATTCACCAGGATATTCAGGAGAAAACAGAGAAGAGGCAATCGGCAGTAACTGCATCAGAAAATGATGGTGTTTGAGAAAAAGTATAAAAGTGGCATTTACTTTTACTTTAATTGTATTTATTTTTCAATAAGCAGGGCTGTCACATTGTTGAAAATGTGAAAAATATTCAGTGAAGTCTCCCCGACATGCACATTCCCCAAGCATTCATGTCCTGTGTATGGAAGCCATCAATATTAGCAATTTCTTACGTATTCCTCTGGAGATATTCTATGCTTTTATCTAAGAAAATATGTTTCTTTATATTATCCCTCCCACTTTACAAAAACAAAAGCTATCATTTTATAACACTGCTCTCTTTATTTCACTTAGCAAGTCTCACTATGTAATGAGACATACAGTGTTTCCTCCCTTTTTAAAAGTATCAGCATAGTCCAGGCCACGGATGCACAGTTATTTTATTCACCCAGTAAATGGAATGCTTCTGCTTTTACTCTCTTTCTCCTCAAAAGAGGAGGAGTAAGAATTAGTTGATTTGTTCACTGGCCTGAGAAAGCCTGTTCTCTACTCTGCATATTTGGGATCATCATTCTCCAAGATCTAAGTCTTGGCAGAAGGAGCTAAGGGAAGTGGCATCACCTTAGTACGTCATATCAGTAATGGTGTTGCTGCCATTCACTGATCTTCTTATCAAAGTAATTAAGCTCATTCAGGTAGTTGGTTGAAGCTTCCTAAAACTCAAATGAAATCTCCCACAAATTATCATATTTCCTCCTTTCCACAGAAGCTCCGGTAAGGAAATGTCAACAGACTGTACCGCTTTTGTGGGAAACGAGTAATTGTTTTCACTTTGAGGTGCAGGAAGTTATGGAAACTTTTTCCTGATGGTATTTATATTTTAACACTTTATTTTAAATAAAGTATCCCAGTTTTAATTTGGAAGCCAAACATCCTTTTCTCTTATTTTCTGAATCAACATGCTAGTTAGCAACTCTCACAAGAATCAGAGTTACATATATCATCAGAAACCTTCAGAAAAACCTCTTGAAATAGGCTTTGGGAGAGAGAATTTCTCCTTAGTTATTCATAAGAATCACCTTAAACAAGTCTCCCAGTTATCAGCAAAGAGTCATATTTTATAAAGAGAATTAAAATACAAAATTAAGAGTACAGAACCTCAATAATATAGCTAACAATTATTGAGTGCTGGCTATATGTCACACTGTGCATTATTATTATTATTTACCTTTTAGCGTACACTTAAAAGGTAGTATTATCATTTCTGTTTTACAGATGAATTTTCTCATAATCACATGTTAGTAAGTGTCAGCGGTAGATTCTACCCTTGGTTTAAGCTTGGTAATTGCAAGATCTTTGCTTTTGATTCCCACACTATCATTTTCTCTAATTTACGTGAATGTTTCCCTTACTCATGTTTGAATTTGGCTGATCAAAATCACTCCTAATACAAGGTAGAACAAATTATATTGTTGCTTTTATTTTATCTCAAATACTGGCATTTCCTACTGTGTGGTATAAGAGTTAATTTAAACAAATATTTTCAGAATATAAGGCAATTTACTGCATGTTCAGGAGGTGAGATGACGACCATTGTCATAGCCAATAATTTCAGAAAATCATTACTGACATACTGTCAGTTCTTTTCAAGTGTGCCTTCCAATAATCAATCCTATCCATTGCTTATTTTATTATACCTTTTTTTCAGGCTACAGAAGCTAATAATCATGGTATTGAGAGCGATTTCATATATAAATGAAATTTATATATATATATGTGTGTGCGCTTCATATCTATATGTATATATGTGTGGGTATGGCAAATAGTATCAAATTATGGAGAAATATCTAACTTGGAGTAATTTTTTAAAAATGTGTCTTATTAAGAAGAAAGATGTAGTGGGAAACCAGAGGTCCTGAAAAGAGCATCAGCTTGTCAAGTAAGCCTGGGCTCAGGCCTTCTACTGCTTGTCTCCACAGTGCTGTCTGTTGAATTAGAAACACTCTCTTATTTCCATGATTCTTATCACCTCCTGCTACCCTTGGCATCCGAACCCTGCAAGTTCATTGTAAATGGATCCTGTCTTTGTGCCCCTTTCTCCAGAAGTTGCAGCACTGAACCCTGGTGCTCAGCTCGGTGAATATGCAGGCTGCCCTGTCTGTTGCACAATCCGTGTAGCTGAAAGTGCTGGCCTTATGTGGATCAAATTCTAATGCTGCTCCTTACAAACTGCATGATCTAGGGTGAAGCAATGAATATCTCTCTTCCTCACTTCACTCATTCATAAAATAAGTAGTTGGATTCTCATTCCCAAGGCTCCTTCTAGCTCTAACTTCTGTGTGCCACAAAGCATCTCAAAGCACAGATGAACTAGATGAATGTGGACGATGAGTTTGTAATCTGCCTGGACAGTGCCAAACAGCATAAGAGAAGAACACACACACACATACACACACAAGTCAAGTAGGCTAAGAAGATATAAATACATGTAACCAGTGATTTTTCTTGTGTGGTAAATTTACAGAACACTTAAGACTGTATATATGCAGAGTATGTACATAATAAAATTAAATATATGCTATTAATTTTTTCTTAATATTCTGAGTTGACCATTTATTACATTTAGCAATCAGAAATGAAGCAATAAATATCATGAAGAAGCTAAAAAACATGGGAAAAGAAGTAACCATGGGAGATAATGAGTTTGGTCTTTAAAGAAAATCATAATTTGAAAAGATAAAAGCACTACTTTGTGCTTTTATCTTTGAACACTACCCAGTGTTCAAAGCACTACTTAACGATAGTCAAGACATGGAAGGAATCTAAATGTCCATCAACAGAAGAATGGTTGAAGAAGATATGGATAAAGAATGGATAAAGCAAATGTTCACAGTGGAATATTACTTGGCCATAAAAAGAATGAAATAATGCCATTTGCAGCAACATGGATGGATCTAGAGATATTCATACTAAGTGAAGTAAGCCACACAGAGAAAGACAAATATTGTATGATATCACCTTACATGTGGAATCTAAGAAGATGATACAAGTGAACATACTTACAAAAGAGAAAGACTCACAGATTTTGAAAACACACTTATGGTTACCAAAGGGGAAAGCTAGGAGGGAGGGATAAATTAGCATATACATAAATCCCATGGACAGAGGAGCCTGGTGGGCTACAGTCCATGGAGTCTCAAATAGTCAGACATGACTTAGCAACTGAACAACAGCAATATATAAAATAAATAATAAACAAGAACACAGTGTATAGCACAGGGAACTCTACTTTATATTCTTTAATAACCTACATAGAAAAATAATCTGAAAAAGAATGGCTATATATATGTGTAACTGGGCTTCCCAGGTGGTGCTAATTGTAAAGAATCCACCTGCCAGTGCGAGAAACTAAAGAGGCATGTGCTTGATCCTTTGGTGGGGAAGATCCCCTAGAATAAGAAATGGAAACCCACTCCAGTATTCTTGCCTGGAGAATCCCATGGACAGAAGAGCCTGGTCAGCTACAGTCCATGGGGTCGCAAAGAGTTGGATACAAGTGAAGTGCTTAGCACTGTACACATATATATAACTCAGTCACTTAGCTATACACCTGAAATTAACACAGAATTTTAAATCAACTATATCCTCATATCAAATAAAAAGTCCCTTGAAAAATAATTTAAAAATTAAATTTTCATTAAGAAAAAAGTGAATTTGGGGGTAAAAGAAATGAGAAAAGGGTATTTCAGTAAGTGAAAACCTGGTCTAAGATAAAATGTGAACTAGTTGTTTTAATAGGACCAGGCAGAGAAACTCAATAAGCACACTGTAGGCTGAAGGGTGTCCCATGTGGGAGGAGCACAGCTGAAACTGGATAAGGGACTTGGACTTTGGAAAATAGTGGTGATAAGGGATGGGGCATGTAGAAGATTTCTCAGATGCTGTTATTGATCTTATTGCTCCTTCTTGCTTATGCCCTAATCCTTAGGTGTTAGTTTTTGCAACATTAGGAACCATGAGGTTTTTGAGAAGACAGTGAAGAGGGCAAAAAGTACGCTCTTAGACCAAATGACTCTGACTGTCAGTAAGTTTGATTGTCACCTTTCTAAGGTATTTTGAAAGAGGAACATAGGAGGAGGCAGCCCTTGAGGGATGGGTGCATGGACGGTGGAACTGCAGCCTCTCCTGGTGGTTGTGTACGTGCCTGTTCTTTGTGACCTACTCTTTGTATCCTGCTCTTTGTGACCCCATAGACTGTAGCCCACTGGCTCCTCTGCCTGTGGGATTTCCCAGGCAAGAATAAAGGATTGGATTGCCATTCCCTTCTCCAGGGGGTCTTCCCAACCCAGGGACAGAAACCACCTCTCCAGTGTCCCGTGTATTCAGTAGGCAGATTCTTTACCTCTGAGCCCCCTGGGATGCTCCCCCTGTTGGTTAGGATAAGACAAAGCATGTATTTAAGAAAAATACCTTGGTTAGCACCTCCAGTAGGGCCTGAGTGATCTCCTACTATGTCCACACAAAAACCTGACTCAGTAATCTGTACCTATCATTGACAAATGATTTATGTATCCAGAAGGTGGGGACTCACAAATTTAATCTTATTAACTGGCACAATTTAACTTGTTAGAAATCCAGTAACAATGCTGTCATTTTAATCCTTAGTCTCGCTATAGGAATTCTGCCAACAGGGAATACTACATGGCTTTTGGAGACACTGAGCCTTGTCATTTCTGTTTTGAAAACTTTCACACTCGTTGGGGTGGCCTCCTGGTCTCCAATAATTTATATCTTGCACATTCCATTTATGTGACAAACTCCTACTGTTTTAGAAGAATCTGGAGAGCAGTTGTGACAGGTGGCCATGTAACTCAAGCAAGCTGTGGTGTTTTCAGGTCAAACTATGCAGACTTAACTTTCTTAGAGTTTCCTTTAACACAGATGTTGCTTTATTTTTTATTACCTAAGCTTTACCTGTGGAAACGATTTTTGTTTATTTTCTACAAGTATACCTTGAGGCAGTAGCAACAGGGAGGGTTGAGTCTTTACTTTCACTGTCAAAACTGATAGCCTATAAAATATCAGCTTTTTTTTTTCTTTCCTCTTGAAGTGACATTCAAGCAAATCCATATCTTTTGTATCATAGTGTTGGGAACTCAACAGAGGAAACACAGAAGACAAGGGGTCCCTTAGTTAGTCTGGATTCTGAAGTATGTGTCCACACTGGTATGTGGTAGACTTAGAATTTAAACCAGTGTAGACTGTCTTTTATCTGTTTAGCAACAATTTAACTTGAAATTTTCTTTTTGAGAATATTTAAGAGATAGGTTGCAATGATATTTGCTAGTTAGTGGAACTGAGAGATGGAAATATTATTTTATTCCTGGTTAGGTAGTTTATTTGCTGAAAGGGCAAATGCTAATTTTTCCTAACCAATTGGGACAGAGTTAATTTTGAGGGCACTTAAGAATTAGGGTAACCAATTTCAAGTATACAATGCCAAAGAAAAGGTAACTATGTGGGGTGATAGATATGGTAATTAGCTTGCTTGTACTAATCATTTCACAGTGTATATCAAAACAACACATTGTGTGCTTTAAATACACACAGTTTTTGTCAATCACACCCCAGTAAGGCTGAGATAGAATAAAATAAAACAGAATAAAAATAAAATAAATGGAAATTAAATTAAATTAAAATTTAAAATAACATAACATGAAATAAAAGACTAGGATCACCAGTTCATTTGGTTTGCCTCGGTCTTTTCCTGTTTTACCAGGAAGTAGATGAACACGAGTCCGAGTGAACTCTGGGAGTTGGTGACGGACAGGGAGGCCTGGCGTGCTGCAATTCATGGGGTCGCAAAGGGTCAGACACGACTGAGCGACTGAACTGAGCATGCCCAGGAACTGGGGCGTTTGATCACCCACTCCTCTTTTCATCTCTCGTCTCCTTTTCACCTCTCTTTATAAAGTTTTCAACACTCTAGCCAACGAAAACTTCATTTTAGTCAATACGTATGTGCTCAAATGGGAATGGCTTTTGAGCAGCAATACGGAGCATGGGTAGAGAGCACCACTAGATGGTGATACCCATGTGCCAAGACCCTTTGAAGTATCAGTTCAAAGAAATGTTGGCCTTGCTCAAGTAGAATGGAGAGGCTATTTCAGCCTGAGAAACTCAAACTTAAATCTGCAACTGAGTGACTTAGAGCATAAACTAATGAGCCTGGGAGAAGATAACTGCCAAATTGCTAGACTGCATGATAGAAGGCTACTGAACAAGAAACTACTGCCAGTCCTTGCCGATCCGACTCATCAGGACTTTCAAAAATGAAACTGCCTAAAGACAACATCTCTGAACCAATTATAGCAAAGCTTGATTACCAGCATCTCTGTTTTATTCTTTTTTAACACTGAATTTGAGGAAGGGTGCTCTGAAAACTGTGGGAAAATCATTCTCTGTCAGTAAACTAAAGCAGGCAACCTTCCTAAATCTTACCTCCAGGTTGAAGCTGACAGAAAACTCTGTGGAAGAGTTCTCATTTTATTGAGGGAGCTGCAGCAATTCAGGAGAAAATCATAGATTGGAGGATAAATTTACAGCACAGCGGCCGTCAGAGATAGCGAACTTGGTTGGGGTCCAGTAAGTTCAGTTATTCTGAATATCCAGGGTGCTAGAAAACTCTGAGCGAGACAAACACCAATGTTGTTCCTCAGGTGACTTATGCTGACAGAGTTTGCTTTTTTTATTCTCAGTGTCAAATCAGAAAAAGGGCGTTTATGACAGCGTGGAAGGAAAAATCAAAATAGTTCCAGAGTCAACAGACTTGAAAGCTTTCATTTCAGATTTGGCTGTTATAGTGCATAAACAAAGCATAGCATCTTTGAAGATGAATATGCCATATTAATGCTATAGGGAGATGCTTTTGCATATGTAAAGCAAACATTCCCATGAAAACAAACCTAGCAGACTAAAGTAAACTTTTCTTCACTATTGTTTAAAGTAAAAAAAAAAAAAAGAAAAATGAAAATCAACCAAAGTAAATGGTGCCTTTATTCAGTACTGCTTTCCTTTGCTACAGAAGACTTCAGTTCAAACTGTTGTGCTCCCAAATGAGCAAAGCAAGGTAGCTTAGATTTCATTGGCAGAAAATTGTTCAGTTCAGTTGAGTTCAGTCGCTCAGTCATGTCCAACTCTTTGCAACTCTATGAATCGCAGCACGTCAGGCCTCCCTGTCCATCACCAACTTCCGGAGTGTACTCAAGTTCCTGTCCATTGACTCAGTAATGCCATCCAACCATCTAATCCTCTGTTGTCCCCTTCTCCTCCTGCCTCCAACCTTTCCAATATCAGATTGTTACGATGAATCTATATTTACCACGGAAGGGCTTCCCTGCTGGTTCAGAGGGTAGAGACTCTGCCTGCCAATGCATGAGACCAGGGTTCACCCTGGGTTGGGAAGATCCCCTGGAGAAGGAAATGGATACCCACACCAATATTCTTACCAGGAGAATTCCATGGACAGAGGAGCATGGTAGACTACAGTCCGTGAGGTTACAAAAAGAATCAGACATGACTGAGCGACTAAACACTCTTATTTTCATATTTACCACGTAATGTACTCCAGAAGGTGTACATTTTCACCTACTTAATCCTCCATTTCAGTTTGTTTTCTGATAATATGGTATTGATTCTTAAAGCAGATTGCAGAAAATTTGATGTTAGCTAACACTGTCTCATACTGGTTAATTAGTTTTATTTTTAAAAAAAGCAACCTCCAAAGAATTGACAAGTTTGTGAATTTTTGTTGTTACCAGAATTGTTCGAAGAAAAAAACACAAAAAACCAAATTTGCATAATTTCTTTTAGGTATATTTTTCCCTTATAAATATGGCACTGGTATTTCTTGTATTTCTGATATACATGCATTAAATTTTGTAAGAAATATAATTTTTTACAGTCTGAAGTTGTGACGGGGTGATACCGAAGACTAGTCAAAAGTCTTCCGCATAACATTCTCTTTTAGCTATGGTTCAAGAGGTAGTAAAGTTATAAAGGGAAGATTAATGATTTACAGCCATAAGCATGGAAGATATCCAGAGGAACAGGGAAAATTCACATTTGAGAGGAGAATAAAAAGTAACATTCAGATGACTTTAAACATACATAAAAATATACATACCTGAGACTGTCTGGCCATTCTATACTCAGTTATGTTAAGAGACTCAGAGTTAATAATTTATTTTTTAAACCATGAGACCAAGTCATTAACCATTTACTAGGCAGGGAGAGTACAGAAAGCAGCACAATGGACTAGCTCAGTTATAATATGGTTTAAAACATCCTATGACATAACAAAATTGATCCTGTTGAGAGCAAAAGGATGAAAATATTGAGAAATTCAGAGACTGTAGCATATAGAAAATGAATAAGCTCCCAATTTTTCTAAAAACATCAGTACTATAACTGTTAGAAATCATATATATATATAGGGTTGCAAGAGTCAGACAGGACTTAGCAACTAAATCACAATTACTACAACTATATGTACATATGAAAGTGAAAGTGAAATTGAAGTTGCTCAGTTGTGTCTGACTCTTCGGGACCCCATGGACTATAGTCTACCAGGCTTCTCTGTCCATGGGATTTTCCAGGCAAGAGTACTGGAGTGGGTTGCCATTTCCTTCTCCAGGGGATCTTCCCAAGTCAGGGGTCCAACCCACGTCTCCTGCGTTGCAGGCAGACGCTTTACCCTCTGAGCCACCAGAAAGCCATTAAAAAGCATGTCAAATTATCTAGAATTGTACTTAGTGCAGAACATCCCATGTATATGCTCATTCAAACCTTTCAGAATCAAACATTTTATTGTCATTTTATTTTTTTTTTATTTTTTTTTTAAGTTTTTTATTTTTTAAATTTTAAAATCTTTAATTCTTACATGCATTCCCAAACATGAACCCCCCTCCCACCTCCCTCCCCATAACATCTTTCTGGGTCATCCCCATGCACCAGCCCCAAGCATGCTGCATCCTGCGTCAGACATAGACTGGCAATTCAATTCACATGATAGTATACATGTTAGAATGGCATTCTCCCAAATCATCCCACCCTCTCCCTCTCCCTCTGAGTCCAAAAGTCCATTATACACATCTGTGTCTCTTTCCCTGTCTTGCATACAGGGTCGTCATTGCCATCTTCCTAAATTCCATATATATGTGTTAGTATACTGTATTGGTGTTTTTCTTTCTGGCTTACTTCACTCTGTATAATCGGCTCCAGTTTCATCCATCTCGACAGAACTGATTCAAATGAATTCTTTTTAACGGCTGAGTAATACTCCATTGTGTATATGTACCACAGCTTTCTTATCCATTCATCTGCTGATGGACATCTAGGTTGTTTCCATGTCCTGGCTATTATAAACAGTGCTGCGATGAACATTGGGGTACATGTGTCTCTTTCAATTCTGGTTTCCTCGGTGTGTATGCCCAGAAGTGGGATTGCTGGGTCATAAGGTAGTTCTATTTGCAATTTTTTAAGGAATCTCCACACTGTTCTCCATAGTGGCTGTACTAGTTTGCATTCCCACCAACAGTGTAGGAGGGTTCCCTTTTCTCCACACCCTCTCCAGCATTTATTGCTTGCAGATTTTTGGATCACAGCCATTCTGACTTAGAATACATTTATGTTAAAAAAAAGTGCCTTTACCAAATTTCCCTGACTTTGAACAAAACCTAAGAAATGTGAGGTTACAAATGTCAGGAATTGCTAGGGACAAATATCACATGAATGAAGATGCAAAAATTCAGAGCAAATATCAGTCAATCAAATCTAAGCAGATATGAAAATCCTAAGTGAAACTTGGAAAGTGAAGTTGATATTGTGATTTTTTTTTTTAATTTGTGTGTGTAGCCTCTCTTCATAAAATCCCCATAGTGATAAAAACAAAGAATGTTGCCTATGTCATCTATCAACCTGAGCTGAAGTTTAGTTTCCAACCTTAATTCAGGCCAGAATCATGGAAACATCTCAGAAACCCTTCACTTCTTAAGATAATTTGGTTTAGCTATCTTCAAACCAAAGCTGATAGGGTATGCTTTATTTCACATGCCATCTGTTCCCTTTACCATTGCAGAAATGCCCCCACCTGAGACACAACATCAACATTATAATCAAGGAGACTTATTCAGAGCAGCCGTTCCATTTATATTTCTAACAACAGTGCACAAGGGTTTCAATTTCTTCACATATTTTATATCCAACATGTTAATTTTTACTTTTTGATAACAATCATCCTAGAAACTGTGATGTGATATCTCCTTATGACTTTAATTTGAATTTCCCTGATGATTAGTGATGTTGAACATTTTTTTAATATGCCTTTTGACCATTTTTGTAACTTTAGAAAGATGTCTAAGTCCTTTGCTTATTCTTTAGTCAGGTTAGTTGATTTTCTGCTATTGAGTTATAGCAGAAAACTCATATATTTTGGAAATTAACTTATTATCAGATATATAATTTGCAGGTATTTTCTCCCATTCTGTAGGTTGCCTTTCTCCTCTATTGATTGTTTTCTTTGTTACAGAGAAATGTTTTAATTTGATATTGCTCTACTTTATTTTTGCTTTTTTTGCCTGTGCCTTTGGTATCCTTAGTATCCTTTAGCTTACAAATTTGCTCTATTCTTCCCTATTTTCGACTAGGCTAGAAGGAGGAAATAGTAATACTAAAGCAAGTAATCTTTAAGGAGATGGCCTAGAGTTTGTGAACATCTACTTGGCAAGAATCTAGTGACATTGTCATGTCTGGCTGCCAAGGGGGCTAGGAAGTGAAATCTGTAGCTATTACCAACCAGGATGAAATGTCTGCATGCCTGGTAACAAACCAAATTAAAGGCTAGTGGTATAACACCAATCACATTATTTCTCAAACTTTTGATGGCTCAACAACTTAGGAAAATTTCAGCTGAGAGGTTTGGACTCTGCATCTCACTTGCAGTTGTGAGATGGTAACAAGAGTAAGAATATGGATACGGGGTGATGAAGCCACTCATGACTGGTTGAATATTTGCCTCTCTTGTGAACCCAGAACTTTTGTGTGTGGTCCTGACACATTGGCTGGGGCTTTCTCCCAACGTGGCAGCCTCTGGGCAGTTGGACTGCTTACATACCAAGTCACTGGTCCTTAGGAAGGATTTTCTAAGGCTGGAGGCAGAATGCTAATTGTCTTAAGAAGCCTTGAGAAATCACCTAGTGTCATCTTACGATGCTCCACTGAAAATACAAGGGTCACCAGATTCACAAGAAGACACAGGACCCACTTCAGTGGAAGAGCATCAAAAATTGGGGACCAAATGTAAAAACTGTTGCTGCTGCTAAGTCACTTCAGTCGTGTCCGACTCTGTGCGACCCCATAGACAGCAGCCCACCAGGCTCCCCTGTCTCTGGGATTCTCCAGGCAAGAACACTGGAGTGGGTTGCCATTTCCTTCTCCAATGCATGAAAGTGAAAGGTGAAAGTGAAGTCACTCAGTCGTGTCCGACCCTCAGCGACCCCATGAACTGCAGTCTTCCAGGCTCCTCCGTCCATGGGATTTTCCAGGTAAGAGTACTGGAGTGGGGTGCCATTGCCTTACGTTTGTTAAAAGGAAGAATAGAAGAGAAGAAGCTGAGAAATGTTTTTTAGTCTCTGTCTAAGTTCCTCTGCCCCACAGACACCCCCACCACACACACACACACACACACACACACACACACACACACACACACACACACACACACACGCGCGTGCGCACGCGCAGTTTATGGAGGAAGTTAACTCAATTCCCCTCTTTCGGCATCTTGCTCAAATCAAAAAAGTTGAATGCCCGGTTATTTGTATTAATTCTAAGAATGACTTACAAGGGTTGGGAACTAATAACATCACAGATCAAACACACCAATATTCACAGAAAATTAGGGAAAAGAACGCTCAAATATATACAGTACTATTTGAAAAGAGGAAGTTTGGAAATATTCTGTTGTCTGTCATAGAGAGCAAACGCAGCTTGACAGAAGTCTCCTTGCCCCAGAAGTAGCAGTTCCCTTCCTTAATCCTCTCCTACAAACTCTGATTCTTCTCCGCAGACTTCCTTTTTCACAGTCCTTCACGGCCCCTCTGTGGTCCTTTGCAAGTTCTTCCTCACTATTATGCCCTGTAGCCACTGTCTAAGTGGGTGTTGCAGAAATGGAGGTTTGATGACTGGAGAGTTGCTTTGGAGCCAGAACAACCACAGGCTTCTGTGCTTAGGTGTGTAATTTATTTGGCAATTCAGTTTCCTCCAAAATTTAGTAGTCTCTGTTCTACTTGCTTCCAGTCAGTTTCACCTGAAATAACCATTCACATAGATCTCCTCTGTTTACAGTTCCTAAGCTTGCAGGATCTCTTCTTATATTGGATAGGTTCTGAACTTAGTCAGTCATCTCTCTCTCTCCTATAATGGGAGCTCCCTTGAGGGATTTGTAACCATGAGTTCATATGGGACAGCAACAACCTTAATCTGCTTTTTAGCTTCCAGTCTGTTTTGGAAGCAGGAGATTTACTTCCTGCTGTTTGTACACAGAAGCAGTTGGAGTTTCAAATTCATTAAGGCCTCAAACTACTGGACATTCATTCAGTTTAAATTTCAATACACTGGCCGTCAGAACCTTCCTGAAGCAGAGCTTGTTTTCTTTCTATCTCCGGTTGCAAACTGGCCAGTTTTTGTCTGAATGTCTCTTTCCTCTCTGTTGCTAAAAACAACAAGGAACAGCCATTACAAACATTCTATATTTTTCCCACTAGTTCTCATGAGTCTGACATCCAGGGGATCACAAGCAAGTGTTCTGCCAAGTGCTTAACCTTGCCATAAAGTTGGTGACTAGATTGCAGGACTATAATGATACCTGTGTTCTTTCTAGATATTAAACAATCGCTAAGGCAATCCTTCATATTGTACATTTTTGTCAGTATCCCAACATCCCAGAAGACAATTCTATTTGTTAAGTTTCAAGCTAAAGTGCTGTAAAAAATATCCTGTCATACTCAGTCTTAAATAAAAGAGATGTTTTGCTTTTTCTTTCATCTATCAACTCAAAGTTTGTTGGTGTAGGGCAGCAGTTTTTAACGAAATGATTCAGAAGCCATACTTGTCACTTGCAGTCACTCACTCAGCCACTAGTTTAATCACATAGCCATAGTAAGTTGTAAGCCTAGGCAGTCCATATCCAGCTAAACATTTTGGGTTTCTTTTGCAAAATAAAGAAAAGGAAAATGGTAATAGGAGATGGTTAAAATTTTCAATGATATCCAGGTTAAAAATTAATAAAAACTTTCTAATTTTTATGAAAACTTAACCAAAATATTTTTAAGATTGACCTGAAATAACAAACATGTGAAAATAATTATTGAATTCTTGAATACAAAGAGCAATAGTATTGGGATAATATTGGGAAAATAATTTCCCCTAAAAATATTTAAATTCATAAGATAAAAGAATATATTACTAAAATAGAAATAGGCAAATAGCCCAAAGAATATAATAGAGAAATTTATATAGCCCAATTTATAAAAATATAGCATATAAAAAGATAATATTTCAAGTAAAGCTATTGGAATGTTGGGAGAGTCATTATTAAACTATATTCATTAAAAATTAGGCTCAAGAGGGAGGGGATATATATATATATCCTTATAGCTGATTCATGTTTTTGTACACCAGAAACTAACACAACATTGTAAAGCAATTATCCTCCAAATTTAAAAAAAAATAGGCATATAAAACTATAAAATTGCTGGAAAATATAGATTTGAAAACTTGTATAATAATGGAGCAGAGACAATGATAACAAACCATAAAGGGAAATAGAGTCCATTAAGCAAAACTTGATATAAATGATTGATAAACATTGCAAGTAAAAAATGACCAGAAACCTTACTAAAATGCAAACTGCAAATGGAAATCTGGAAAATTCATGTAATTTATATAACATATAAAGAATTCATATCTTTTAAGAGTGCAAGTTATTGCAAATGAATGAGAAGAAAAGAGCGACACTCTGATGGAATCACAGAAGGACATAAATCACAGAAGAAACCATAGAATGTTCTAAAAACTTATGGGAAAACATTAACCCTTGGTAGCCATCAAAGAAACAAAACAGTGAGAACATTCTTCAATTAACAAGAAGTTACCAATTAAAATATTTGACGTTTACATGTTTATTGTGAAGTGGAAACTTTCATGCAATGCTGAAAGTGGTTTAACTTGACAATTTTTTAGAAAAATATGCATCAAAATTATTAAAATATTCCCACCTTCCTAATGATCAGTTATAACTCTTGAGGAGTCATAAAGATGAGCCAAAATGAGCTTATAAAAATATACCAATAAAAATGTTCATCAAACTGCTTTTAGCAATAACAAAACACTGCAAATTCTTAATAGTTCTTTAAATAGTACATACGTGACACATGCACACAGGGATATCCTGAGCATCATTAAAATCTGTACTATACATATACATTTATTTACACGGGATGATGTCAATTATTTTAAGAGAAAAATAGCATTATGTATAAGGTACATATGTGCACATATGCATATGCCACATGTGTATGTTTATATTTTTTCTTTAGGGTGATAAATATTTGAATAAGTTGATAGATTATGAAAAATAATTAGATTAATTAAATTAGCAGAACCAGATGTAAAAGTGTACACTTGTGAATGAATTATCTGCTGAATACAATTAGCTATGGAATAGAAATGATTAAATGGGGATCATTTTGCTGAAACTCAGTGTGCAAGATTGTATTTAATTATATTGCATTGGTTAAGTTTTGATCTGAATAAAAATTTAATCAAGAAACATGAAAATGGCCACTACTCATTTGCGCTCATTGATAATATATTTTTATATGCTTTCAGCTTTTATTCTGAAAGAAAAAACCTTAAAATTCAGAAATCATGCATATATGCATATATGTACATATGTAAGGATTTCCCAAGTGGCACTCATGGTAAAAAACCCTCTTGCAAGTTCAGGATACATAAGAGACAAAGGTTCGATCCCTGGGTCAGGAAGATCCCCTGGAGGAGGGCTGATAACCCACTCCAGTATTCTTGGCTTGAGAATCCTGTGGAGGCAGTAGCCTGGCAGGCTATCGTCCATAGGGTCGCAAAGAGTCAGACATGCCTGAGGTTGACTTAGCATGCACGCACACATGCACACACGTAAACTGAAACAAATACTGAATTTTAAAATATAAGTCAAGGCTGCTTCTTTTATTACCAGGTGCTTTGGCTAAAATTAACCCATGCTTTTATAATTTATAATATTCATCTTCAATTTGAAATGTGTAAGTCACGTAGTTAAATGAAAGGTTGATAACCTAATGTAACAAACTTGAATATCAGAAATCAATTAAAATCTTTTATGTGACAATTGGCTCAGAAATGTCTGCCTGGGCAGATGGTATTGGTTTTAAAAGAAAGACATAGTTTGCCTGGAGAATTTCAGAAAAATCTGGGCATCATTTTCAGGTTCTGCTAAAGGAGAAAGGTGTCATTTCCTTGACCGCCCCAGCGGTTTCCCTGTTACTGTTTGCAAGGCAGATGCCATGAACAGATTGACGTGTAAAGAGAGGTGGGGTACAGGAAAAATCATACAATAAGACTCATTAGCTGGAGATAGACACGCTCTGCTGGGAGTCACTGAGAAGCATTTTTTGATGTATAGAGAATGCTTAATGTTCTTAATATATGTGCTTTTTAATGTGGTGGGACTAGATTTACATATGTGGTTGCTTGACTGAATGGGGGGAAAAAGCACTGTAGTTTAATGACAAGTAGACATCCATGAATATGTAACAGAAATGAATCAGTCTTAAATACAACTTTCAGCATAAAATACACTTTATTACTTTGTTTATCCTCTTGGTCTGGGTGTGTAGAACTGAAGCCTAATAATGGAACTGTCCATTACTGTCAAAAACAAATAAAACAAAACAGAACTCAAACATCACTGAACATAGAACATTATGAAGAAAAAATCGAAAGCCATGTATCTATGTTTTGTGTCATCAACTTTTATTTTTAACATTTTCCCAAGAATGTAAAATCATGAAAGTTCTAAGCCATGTGTGAAAATAAAATACTTCACTCTCCTAAGGTGAGTGCATCACTGACCCAGGATATTTTAAACAATATTTTCTCTGGTGGGGGGTGGGGGTGGGTAAGGACTAGAGAAAATGAATGTTAACTATTAGCTTGAGGATAGTTTGACACATTGACAAATTTAAAGATTTCTGATAGATATAGGTATACTAGGAAAAGTATGGAGAAGGCGATGGCACCCCACTCCAGTACTCTTGCCTGGAAAATCCCATGGACGGAGGAGCCTGGTGGGCTGCAGTCCATGGGGTCACTAAGAGTCAGACACGACTGAGTGACTTCATTTTCACTTTTCACTTTTATGCACTGGAGGAGAAATGGCAACCCACTCCAGTACTCTTGCCTGGAAAATCCCATGGACGGAGGAGCCTGGTGAGCTGCCGTCTATGGGGTCGCACAGAGTTGGACACGACTGAAGCGACTTAGCAGCAGGATAAGTATGAAAAGGTGAAAGTGTTAGTCACTCAGTCATGTCTGACTTTTTGTGACCCCATGGACTATAGCCTGTCTGGAGTGGGTTGCCATGCCCTTCTCCAGGGAGTCTTCTTGACCCAGGGATCAAACCCAGGTCTCCCACATTGCAGGCAGATTCTTTACCATCTGAGCCGTGAGGGGTTGCAGCCAGAATAAGTATACCATTCTCAAATGAGTATTTTCATTCACAATATGAACCAAGTTCTTCATGCTAGTAGTGAGGTACTGATGTCCATCATGACAAACACTATTTAGAAACCAAGCCAGCTACTTACAGTCAACATGTCAGTCCACAGTGAAGACAATCTCAGGTGCAAGGGCCTGAAACTATAGCCCCTGCATGCCACAGAGAAAGAAGTCACAGAAATGCAGTCTGCATTTACTACACACTCAACATCAAGGTTGATTTATCTTGTTATTGTTGTTCAGTCACTAAATTGGTCGGACACTTTGAGATGCCAGGAACTGTAGCATGCCAAACTTCCCTGTCCTTCACTATGTCTTAGAGTTTGCTCAAATTCATGCCCATTGAGTCGGTGATGCTATCTAACCATCTCATCCTCTGCTGCCCCCTTCTCCTTTTGCCTTCAATCTTTCCCAGCATCAGGGGCTTTTCCAATGAGTCAGCTCTTTTTATAAGGTGATCAAAGTATTGGAGCTTCACCTTCAGCATCAGTCCTTCCAATAAATATTCAGGACTGATTTCCTTTAGGATGGACTGTATCAACCTCTTTGTAGTCCAGGGGATTCTCAAGAGTCTTATCCAGCATGACAGTTCACCTCATGGCAAGAAAATGTGCCCCAATATTCATATTTTTCTTAAAAAAATGAACCTCTTATGAAGAGTTTCTATAAGTTACTTATAGAAATAGATCAACTGTAATTTTAGATTGAATCAGGTAAATGTTAATGTACAGTAACAGGAACATAAATGATCATCTTCAATTTCCTCTTTGCTTCCATTCTGAATATTCTAAAGCTAACTTCTGTCTCGTTCTGCTTCTTCTCTGTCATCTTTGAACATCACAACCCTTTCCCTAGATAAAAGATGCATCATTTTTTAGTGAGCCTCTCAAGATGCTGCTTCAAACTCGGTGCCTCCATGAAATTCTGCCTTCCCTCCCCACCACTGAGCACTACTTCTCCTGGTTTTCCTCAATGGAGGTTTATAGCACTGCATTCCATGTGCCATGTTCTGCAGACCATTGAGACAGTTCTCATACCCACTTTTGTTGTCTTTTGACCAAAACTTTCCACTTGGAGAATTGCTTTCATTTCTAAGGCCCATTTAATCCAGCTAGTATACCCTCAGCACACTTTATTGCCTTACTTACCAATATCCTTTGTTCATTCTGAAATTTGGCATTTGGCTGAACATCTGTGGATGTCCAAATGTTTGACCCAGGAATCCAGAACTGTTGACTTTCTCAACAGCAGCAACCCTTGCCACCTAGGCCTGTGTCTCCATCCTGGACACTTAAAACTGCTCTCTGTTAAATTTAGGTATGAAAATGTCTAACCCTGGCCTCCTGCCCTCTTTCTCACTGCTTTCCTTTCTGCACATTTTCATTGATATCATCCTGATATCTATCCCTTGGCCTCACATCTGTATCTTCATTGAGAACTTCCTTTATGGCTTCATTATCTTCTTAAACTTTCAGCTAGGGCACCACTTCTTGAGTTTATTTTTCTGAGACACTCTTTCTGAAAACTCTCATCATTTACTGTATCTATTCATACACATGGGCAGTGGAAAAGTACCACATAAAATCACAAAATCATACATTTTGGCGCTAAGAAAAATAATTGCAATTCTCTTTGGGTCTGTAAGACTGCTGGGATCACTCATCACAACACAACCTATTCTATTTATCTCAGTGGCCATAAAAGTAGGGGTTTCCCACGAAAGAGACAGAAATAAGGCATTGAATGGCTGATCTATTCAAAAAGCTTTCACCGTGACTCTGAACCTTTAGAATTCATGAAAATTCCCTCAGTTCAGTTCAGTTCAATTCAGTCGCTCAGTCGTGTCCGACTCTTTGAGACCCCATGAATCGCAGCACGCCAGGCTTCCCCATTACCAACTCTCAGAGTTCACTCAAGCTCACGTCCATCAAGTCAATGATGCCATCCAGCCATCTCATCCATTCCTTCTCATCCTGCTCCCAGTCCCTCCCAGCATCAGTCTTTTCCAGTGAGTCAACTCTTTGCATGAGGTGGCCAAAGTACTGGAGTTTCAGCTTTAGCATAATTCCTTCCAAAGAAATCCCAGGGCTAATCTCCTTCAGAATAGACTGATTGGATCTCCTTGCAGTCCAAGGGACTCTCAAGAGTCTTCTCCAACACCACAGTTCAAAAGCATCAGTTCTTCAGCACTCAGCTTTCTTCACAGTCCAACTCTGACATCCATACATGACCACTGGAAAACCATAGCCTTGACTAGACAGACCTTTGTTGGCAAAGTAATGTCTCTGCTTTTCAATATGCTACCTAGGTTGGTCATAACTTTTCTTCCAAGGAGTAAGCATCTTTGAATTTCATGGCTGCAGTCACCATCTGCGGTGATTTTGGAGCCCCCAAAAATAAATTCTGCGACTGTTTCCACTGTTTCCCCATCTATTTCCCATGAAGTGATGGGACCATATGCCATGATCTTCGTTTTCTGAATGTTGAGCTTTAGGCCAACTTTCCCACTTTCCACTTTCACTTTGATCAAGAGGCTTTTTAGTTCCTCTTCACTTTCTGCCATAAGGGTGTTGTCATCTGCATATATGAGGGGATTGATATTTCTCCAAGGCAATCTTAATTTCACCTTGTGCTTCTTCCAGCCAAAGAGTTTCTTATGGTGTACACTCTATAGAAGTTAAATAAGCAGGGTGACAATATATAGCCTTGACGCACTCCTTTTCCTATTTGGAACCAGTCTGTTGATCCATGTCCAGTTCTACCTGTTGCTTCCTGACCTGCATATAGGTTTCTCAGGAGGGAGGTCAGGTGGTCTGGTATTCCTATCTCATTCAGAATTTTCTACAGTTTATTGTGATCCACACAGTCAAAGGCTTTGGCATAGTCAATAAATCAGAAATAGATGTTTTTCTGGAACTCTCTTGCTTTTTCGATGATCCAGCGGATGTTGGCAATTGGATCTCTGGTTCCTCTGCCTTTTCTAAAACCAGCTTGAACATCTGGAAGTTCACAGTTCACATATTGCTGATGCCTGGCTTGGAGAATTTTGAGCATTACTTTACTAGCATGTGAGATGAGTCAATGGTGCAGTAGTTTGAGCATTCTTTGGCATTGACTTTCTTTGGGATTGGAATGAAAACTGACCTTTTCCAGTCCTGTGGCCACTGCTGAGTTTTCCAAATTTGCTGGCATACTGTGTGCAGCACTTACACAGCATCATCTTTCAGGATTTCAAATAGCTCAACTGGAATTCCATCACTTCCAATAGTTTTGTTTGTAGTGATGCTTTCTAAGGTCTACTTGACTTCACATTCCAGGATGTCTGGCTCTAGGGATCACACCATAGTGATTATCTTAGTCATGAAGATTTTTTTGTACAGTTCTTCTGTGTATTCTTACCACCTCTTCTTAATATCTTCTGCTTCTGTTAGGTCCATACCATTTCTGTCCTTTATCGAGCCCATCTTTGCATGAAATGTTCCCTTGGTATCTCTAATTTTCTTGAAGAGATCTCTAATCTTTCCCATTCTCTTGTTTTCCTCTATTTCTTTGCATTGATCACTGAGGAAAGCTTTCTTATCTCTTCTTGCTATTCTTTGGAACTCTGCATTATATCGTTCCTTTTCTCCTTTGCTTTTCACTTCTCTTCTTTCCACAGCTATTTGTAAGGCCTCCCCAGATAGCCATTTTGCTTTTTTGCATTTCTTTTCCATGGGGATGGTCTTGATCCCTGTCTTCTGTACAATGCCACGATCCTCAGTCCATAGTTCATCAGGCACTCATCTATCAGATCTAGTCCCTTAAATCTATTTCTCACTTCCACTGTATAATCATAATGGATTTCATTTAGGTCATACATGAATTGTCTAGTGTTTTTCCCTACTTTATTCAATTTAAGTCTGAATTTGGCAATAAGAAGCTCATGATCTGAGTCACAGTCCACTCCCAGTCTTGTTTTTGTTGACTGTATAGAGCTTTTCCATGTTTGGCTGCAAAGAATATAATCAATCTGTTTCGGTGTTGACCATCTGGTGATGTCCATGTGTAGAGTCTTCTCTTGTGTTGTTGGGAAGAGGATGTTTGCTATGACCAGTGCATTTTCTTGGCAAAACTCTGTTAGTCTTTGCCCTGCTTCATTCCACATTCCAGGGTCAAATTTGCCTGTTACTCCAGGTGTTTCTTGACTTCCTACTTTTGCATTCCAGTCCCCTAGAATGAAAAGGACATGTTTTTTGGGTGTTAGTTCTAAAAGGTCTTGTAGGTCTTCATAGAACCATTCAATTTCAGCTCTTCAGCATTACTGATTGAAGCATAGACTTGGATTTCTGTGATATTGAATGGTTTGCCTTGGAAATGAACAGAGGTCATTCTGTTGTTTTTGAGATTGCATCCAAGTACTGCATTTGGACTCTTTTGTTGATCATGATGGCTATTCCACTTCTTCTAAGGGATTCCTGCCCACAGTAGTAGATATAATAGTCATCTGAGTTAAATTCACTCATTCCAGTCCATTTTAGTTCGTTGATTCTTAGAATGTTGACGTTCACTCTTGCCATCTCTTGTTTGACCACTTCCAATTTGCCTTGATTCATGGACCTGACATTCCAGGTTCCTATGAAATATTTCTCTTTACAGCATTGGACCTTGCTTCTATCACCAGTCACATCCACAGCTGGGTATTGTTTTTCCTTTGGTTCCATCCCTTCATTCTTTCTGGAGTTATTTCTCCACTGATCTCCAGTAGCATATTGGGCACCTACTGACCTGGGGAGTTCCTGTTTCTGTATCCTATCATTTTGCCTTTTAATACTGTTCATGGGGTTCTCAAGGCAAGAATACTGAAGTGGTTTGCCATTCCCTTCTCCAGTGGACCACATTCCATCAGACCTCTCCACCATGATCCACCCATCTTGGGTGGCCCCATGGGTATGGCTTAGTTTCATTGAGTTAGACAAAGCTGTGGTCCTAGTGTGATTAGATTGACTAGTTTTCTGTGATTATGGTTTCAGTGTGTCTGCCCTCTGATGCCCTCTTGCAACACCTACCATCTTACTTGGGTTTCTCTTACCTTGGACGTGGGGTATCTCTTCACGGCTGCTCCAGCAAAACGCAGCCACTGCTCCTTACCTTGGATGAGGGGTATCTCCTCATCACTGCCCCTCCTGACCTTGAATGTGGAATAGCTCCTAAATGATGTTGGTATGTGCGGATGTCATATAGGATTCACAAGAGATTTAAATTCAGTTGTCAATGTAAAGCTAATGTATTTAGCTTCTTCATAAATCTATACCATGAATGAAGCACTTTTCTCAACATATTTCACTGAGGGAACTACAAGGATGATAGGCATAATACCATGCTTCAACTCATGGATTTCTAAGCATTGCTTACAATACAGATCTGATTTTCAACATCAGGATTCTTTCAGTATTGTTGAACAGCATTTCTTTTTCTGTTCAATTCAGTTTAGTTCAGTCACGTGGTCGTGTCCAGCTGTTTGCGACCCCATTGAACCACAGCATGGCAGGCCTCCCTGTCCATCACCAACTCCCAGAGTTTACCCAAAGTCCTGTCCAGTTGTCGGTCATGCCATCTAACCATCTCATCCTCTATCATCCCCTTCTCCTCCTGCCCTCAATCTTTCCCAACATCAAGGTCTTTTCAAATGAGTCAGCTCTTCATATCAAGTGTCCAAAATATTGGAATTTCAGCTTCAACATCAGTTCTTCCGAAGAACACCCAGAACTGATTTCCTTTAGGATGGACTGGTTGGATTTCCTTGCAGTCCAAGAATTCTCAAGAATCTTCTCCAACATCACAGTTCAAAAGCATACATTCTTCTGTGCTCAGATTTATTTATACTCCACCTATATATTCCAGACGAAGTTCAAAGGAAGCTGTGATGCTCACTGCCCTTGAAGGAGTCCACATGGGATGAAGAAGTACTGTGGGAAGTCTGTTAGTAACCACCATTCCTTGGGTCCTCTGGATGTCCTGGATTCTGGAGAGGTCAAAAAGAGATGGGAGACTGCAGTCCAGAGGTCCTACCAACTTCCTAGGATCCTCCTCACTGGAATTCATCTCGGCTGAGTGATGCGTGTGCCCCCAGGGAGGATCCCAATTCAGAATGACAGGTTCCTCAGTCCATTGACTTCTTCAGGCAAGAATACAGGAGTGGGCTGTCATTTTCTTCTCCAGGAAATCTTCCTGACCCAGGAATCGAACCTGGGTCTCCCTCACTGCAGGCACACTCTGTGGTCCGCACCCCTCCACTCTGCTCACTGGATACCGATTGATGGGGACCCAGGAGCCCACGAAATGAGCATTCCCAGCTGCAATGGTGACCCCTGAGAGCACAACTGGGACTCCCCGCCCCTGACGTGCCACCCCTCTAGGTCTTGTTAAAATAGAATTGCCAGGTCCTACTTTAGAATTTCTGATTCACTAGGTCTAAGATGTGGACTTTAATTTGATTTTCTAACAAGTACTTAGGGGTGGGGATCACACTTTGAGATCCATTGATCTAGAAACAGAATTCTCTTCAAACATTTTGGAATACAATTGCTCAAATATGTCATAAAAGGGTCTTTATTTTCTCTTCCTTCCTGTGTGTTGATTTCATTTTTCAGGCAATGTCTTGTTCCATGACAGAAAAAATGGAATCAACAGCTCCAGGATTAAATATCTTTTAAACTCATACCCTTGCAGGAAAAAAGACTGCCTTTTCTCATAACTAGAAATTGCCTATTTCACTCCCAGGAAATAAACTAGAAGGATTCAGCCTTACTCTAGCTAAACGAGGTAAGTGGTATTACTCAACCAACAAAGGAAAAGACCCCCAAAGAGAGGTGATGAGTTCATTTTTTGTCCTCTGCAGTGTATTTTACATCTCTTTTATATGATTTTTCTTTTCCAGGGAGGGGTACACTGTAAGGCATTCAGGTTCTTAGTTCCCTGACCAGAGACTGAACCTGTGCCCCCTGCAGTGGAAATGCAGAGTCTTAACTGAAGTCTCTCTTTGCTGTGCTTTGAAAACACTCCCACACTTCTGCCCCATCGCTCTTAGTAAAATGATCTTGTTGATAATTTAACAATAAAAACAACAGACTACTGAGGTTATAGAGCAAACCACCTCTCACCACTTGGCTCAAGCACATAATTAAAATATACATATTCATAATATACATATTTTGTAGAAAGCAAGAGTCTTGAGGAAAAGAGTAGAGAAGTAGTTTAGACTGGATAGCAAAAAACAAACAAACAAAAACCCAAACAAACCCAAAAGCAAACAAAGAAACAAACAAACAAAAATAATGTAAAAACAAAGAAAAATCTGAAGCTGCTTTTTCTGGAGTCAAGAAATTATTGGATCACACAGTATGCCACATTCTCACCTCCTTTATTTCAATTTGTGACAAAAATAATTCCTTTTCATAACACTAATACCATGAAAAGGGCTTTTGTTTCTAAAGGGAATTTCATTAATCAATTTTCCCTTCACGTTTCTCTATTCGTACCCTCATTCTCTCACTCTAACAGCTTTTAATAAGTCTATAAATTTAGTGAGATCTATCTAATTTACCATATGTGATTGGACATTTATGAGTTCAATCAAAAATTAGCTTACGCTGTATCTGCTTTTTAAAAAACTAAACGCCACATTGATAGTTACACAGCAATAAATATTCATTTATTTCATCATTTTAAAGGTGGAACACCATTTCACTCTATAAATTGCAACATAAAATATTTAAACGTTTGCTAGTTGTTGAATATTTGGGTTGCTCACAATATTTTGTGACCATAAACAATGTCACAAATAACATCCTAGTTTATTTATATTTTCATATTTGTCTGCTGTAGAGTATAAAATTCAAGGTGTGGAATTGCTGAGTCAAAGGATATGTCTTTTTTTTTTTTTTTCGAGATTTTGACATGCTCCCCAGTGACTCAACTGGTAAAGAATCTGCCTGCAATGCCGGAGACATGGATTTGACCCCTGGGTCAGGAAGATCCCCTGGAGGAGGAAATGGCAACCCATTCAGGTATTCTTGCCTGAAAAATCCCCAGAACAAAGGAGCCTGGTGGGCTACAGTCTGGGGTCACAAAGAGTTGGGGGCCATGACTAAGCACAGCGCAAAACCCTGCAGAACAATCACGCTCTTCCCCTGAAGCTTTAGTGTTCCTGGTCTCACCTACCAGCCCACACTGAGTATTACCATTCCTTTAACGATAGTTAATCTGCTAGGTGCAAATTATTCCTTGGTATCATTTTATTTTGCACATCTTTGAACACTAGGCAATTGACACATTTTTAACATATTCACTTATTTGCCATTTTTGTTTCTGCTTTGAGATTTTGTTCATTTGAAGTGTTCCTAATAATAAAAACTGTTAACATTTATTGAGGCATATAATGTATCAGGCTTATCCTAGTATTTTACAAGCATTATTTCATTTAATTATCACAGTAACCTTATGCATAGGTACTACAGTTATTCTCATTTTACAAATGGAGATTCAAGAGTAGACACATTAAATTATTTTTCAAACATTATACTATAAGTAGCAAATACAGTCAGTACCCAGGCATACATATACCTGAGCGTGTCTCTCTTTTTATTCTGCTGATTTTTGAAAAACTTTTTATTGGGGTATACTTTTTTTACAATGCTCTGCTAATTTCTGCTGTACAATGAAGTGAAGCAGCTTTATGTATACTCATGTCTCCTCCCTCTCAGACCTCCTTCCCTCCCACCCATCCCATCCATGTAGGTCATCCCAGAGTGCTGAGCTGAGTTCCCTGCGCTATATGGCATATCCCCACTGACTGTCTGCTAATTTCTGCTGTACAATGAAGTGAAGCAGCTTTATGTATACTCATGTCTCCTCCCTCTCAGACCTCCTTCCCACCCGCCCATCCCATCCATGTAGGTCATCCCAGAGTGCTGATCTGAGTTCCCTGCGCTATGTAGCATATCCCCACTGACTGTCTGTTTTACACATAGTAGTGAATCCCATTCTTCCAGATCATCCCAACCTCCCCTCGCCCCATGCCCACACACTCGTTCTCTACATCTGTGTCTATTTCTACCCCGCAAATAGGTCCATCTGTACTATTTTTCTAGATTCCACACTTATTCATTAATATACGATATTTGCTTTGCTCTTTCTGACTTACTTCACTCAGTACGATACTCTTTAGGTCCATCCATGTCTCTACAAATGACCCAATTCTGTTTATATATATATACATACACACATAGCACAGCTTTCTCTCCAATCATCTGTCAATGGACATTACAACATGGACATGGACATAGACAACAACCGTGCCCTGGTTATTGCAAATAGTGTTGCATTGAACACTGGGGTGCATGTGTCTTTATTCTATTGACTTTAAGTTCCATTCCTTCCAGCTTACTATCACCTTTTGTTGGACTGTCTTTATGTCTCACATGGACTTTTATGGCCATCTTCTTAAAGGACTCAATTTTATCACATACTGTACATCTGCATGGGCTTTCCTGGTGGTTCTGATGGTAAATAGCCTGCCTGAAATGTGGGAAACATTGGTTGATCCCCTGAGTCAGGAAGATCCCCTGGAGAAGGGAACGGCAGCCCACTCCAGTATTCTTGCCTGGAGTAGCCCATGGACAGAGTAATCTGGTGGGCTATAGTCCTTGGGGTTCACACAGAGTTAGACACAACGGAGGGACTAACACAAAATACATCTGCATAGATTCTTCTGTAGTATAAATCTGATCCTAATTCAGCTTGGACTAAAATCCCTTAAATGGCCTTACATTTCCACACAGCAAAGCCCAAACTACTTATCAAAGTCACAACTGCTTCCATGGTCTGACCCCCATTACCTACATCCCTGCTGCTGCTACTGCTGCTGCTAAGTCACTTCAGTCCTGTCTGAATATGTGCAACCCCATAGACGGCAGCCCACCAGAATTCCCTGCCCCTGGGATTTTCCAGGCAAGAACACTGAAGTGGGTTGCCATTTCCTTCTCCAATGCATGAAAGTGAAAAGTGAAAGTGAAGTCGCTCAGTCATGCCCGACTCTTAGTGACCCCATGGACTGCAGCCCACCAGGCTCCTCTGTCCATGGATTTTCCAGGCAAGAGTACTGGAGTGGGGTGCCATTGCCTTCTCCACCTACATCCCTAGGCTTGTCAATTGCACAAAACCTTCCCTTAACCTACCACATTTTATTATTCAACATACCAAAACTTACATTCAATGTCTTATAGCCCATAGTTTAAGTACTCTTACCTGATTTTATATTAAATACCTACCACCGTGCCCTACCCCACCAACAAAACCAACAAGTACACATATGCCCTTAATTTTACCAATATGTGTTGCATCACCCATTTTAGTAGCCTGCTTCTCTAAAGCTTTTGTTGTGGTATCTGCTTCTTTTGCCCCTCAAGTCCACGGCTTCTTCCTTTTCAACCTCTTTACCATTTTCTACCTTGAATATTTATCTAATCAGTTCAGTTCAGTTCAGTTGCTCAGTAGTGTCCAATTCTTTGTGACCCCATGGACTGCAGCACACCAGGCTTCCCTGTCCTTCACCATCTCCCCAGAGTTTGCTCAAACTCAGGTCCATTGAGTCAGTGATGCCATCCAACCATCTCATCCTCTGTCGCCCCCTTCTCCTTCCGCCTTCACTGTTTCCCATCATCAGGTCTTTCCCAATGAGTCAGTTCCTTGCATCAGGTGGCCAAAGTATTGGAATTTCAGCTTCAGTATCAGATCTTCCAAAGAATATTCAGGACTGATTTCCTTTAGGATTGACTGGTTTGATCTCCTTGCAGTCCAAGGGACTCACAAGAGTCTTCTCCAACACCACAATTCAAAAGGACCGATTCTCTGGCCCTCAGCTTTCTTTATAGTCCAACTCTCACATCCATACATGACTACTGGAAAAACCATAGCTTTGACTAGATGGACTTTTGTCAGCAAAGTAATGTCTCTGCTTTTTAATATGCTGTCTAGGTTGGTCATAGCTTTTCTTCCAAGAAGCAAGTATCTTTTAGTTTCATGGCTGCAGTCACCATCTGCAGCAATTTTGGAGCCCAAGAAAATAAAGTCTGTCTGATAATTTAAGCCAATTCACTATATTGATATTAATTTTTACTAACAGAGACTTTGTCTGATTCATTCTATATCCTGCATTTCTAGAAAAAGTATGGTGTATTAAGTACTTTTGATGAATACACAAAAGAATAACTATATGAGTCCAACTGGTAATTTTCTACTAAACGTTAAGAGATAAAATGAATTCATCATTTTAAAGTAGCCTTTGAGCTTACATTTTTCTATGTTATATGGTCACATGTGATGGGATATTCTATCATTTAAAAACATTTTAAAATAAGCAACACTGTATTTTTTTTTCTGGATAACTCAGTACCCCCAAATAAAACACCTTAAAAGAAACTCCCTCTCAAATTAAACAATAGAAATGTTTATTCTTCAACACCAAAATTATGAAAAGAAATTTGACTCATTATTCATTAAAGTTGCTTTTTTCTTGTCTTTATTTAAATAGCTACTTATAAATCATCTAATATTTAAAGTATTATTTAAGTATACTTTCTCAACTCATGCATAATTGTAAAGGTTTTTTTTTAAATTTATCATTTATTCTATACAATGTTCTGAGTATGAAAATCCATTTTAAATATATTTTTGCAGAAATAATTGTTTTATCTACTTGATTTTGTTATTTAGAATTTTCAAAGCACTAAAAATGCACTGAAACAAATTGTTTTAGTAAAAATATGTAGACATTAAATTATTAAGCTATTTATGAATAATTTAGATAATTGCTTTTAGAAGATATCCTGTTTGAAGAATCTCTAAAAAGGGAGTTTAAACACTGGGTATTCTTAGAATTTTTTTGTTTCAAAAATATGTGACATGTTGTGATCATTTGCATAAAACTATCACTATTAGGCCAACTAACCAGTGCTACTGTGAAGGATCTACGAGCTGCATATGAAAATCACCCCATTTCTTCTTCAGATCACTGGGGAAAATGAATTACAACCAGTCAATTTTTGTGCATTACAAGGTATCTTGTGCAAGTCTATATATAAATGGAAGCCACAGAAAGGAGTGAAAGCACTGACTGCATGTTACATGGTTCAAAACAATGCATCGAGGCAGGTCATAAATGAGAAAGGGGGAAGGATGAAGGGATGGGGATCAGACTGGGGTTTGCCTCATGTGGACAGCATCAGTTAGGTTAGGAAGCGATTTTGAGTAGTGAGGTGAACGGAGAAACAATCCATTTACCAAAAAATATGTTTAATATCTGCAGGTCCACAATTTCTTATACAAAACAGTTGAGGCAATATGTATCGTTCAGTCAGTAAGTCATGTCTGACTCTTTGCGACCCCATGGATTGCAGCATGCTGGGCTTCCCTGTCCTTAACTATCTGCTGAAGTTTGCTCAAACTAATGTCCATTGAATCCATCATGGCATCCAACCATCTCATCCTTCATTTCCCCCTTCTCCTCCTGCCCTCAGTCTTTCTCAGCATCAGTGTATTTTCTAATGAGTCAGCTCTTCCCATCCTGTAGCCAAACTATTGGAGCTTTGGCTTCAGCATCAGTCCTTCCAATGAATATTCAGGGTTGACTTCTCTTAGGATTCACTGTTTGATCTTACAGTCCAAGGGACTCTCAAGAGTCTTCTCCAACACCACAGTTTGAAAGCATCAATTCTTCAGCGCTCGCAGTTGTGGTCCAACTCTCACATCCATACATGACTACTGGAAAAACCATAGTTTTGACCATATGGACTTTTATCAGCAAAGTTGTGCCTCTGCTTTTTAGTATGCTCTCTAGTTTGGTCATCGGAGGAGGCGATGACATCCCACTCCAGTACTCTTGCCTGGAAAATCCCATGGATTGAGGAGCCTGGTGGGCTGCAGTCCCTGGGGTCACGAAGAGTTGGACATGACGGAGTGACTTCACTTTCACTTTCATGCATTGGAGAAGGAAATGGCCACCCACTCCAGTGTTCTTGCCTGGAGAATCTTAGGGATGAGGGAGCCTGGTGGGCTGCCGTCTGTGGGGTAGCACAGAGTAGAACACGACTGAAGCGACTTAGCAACTTAGCAGCTAGGTTGGTCATAGCTTTTCTTCCAAGGAACAAGTGTCTTTTAGTTTTATGGCTGCAGTCACCATCTGCACTGACATTGTTGCCCAAGAAAATAAAATCTTCCACGGCTCCCATTTTTTTCCATCTATTTGCCATGAATTAATGGATGACATGATCTTTGCTTTTTTGAGTGTTGAGTTTCAAGCCAGCTTTTTCACTCTTCTGTTTCACCTTCATCAAGAAGCTCTTTAGTGCCTCTTCATTTCTGCCATTAGGGTGATGTCATGTACATATCTGATGTTGATATTTCTCCAGGTAATCTTGGTTCCAGCTTGTGAGATATCCAGTCCAGAATTTTTCATGATGTACTCTGTAAATGAAATAAGCAGGGGGACAATATACAGCTTTGACGTACTCTTTCCCCAGTTTGGAACCAGTCTTTTATTCCATGTCTAGTTCTAACTGTTGCATCTTGGTCTGCATACAGGTTTCTCAGGAAGCAGGGAAGGTGGTCTGGTATGTTGATCTTCTTAAGAATATTCCATACTTTGTTGTAATCCGCACAATCAAGGCCCTTAGCATAGTCAATGAAACAGAAGTAGATTTTTCCTGGAAGTTTCTTGCTTTTTCTGTGATCCGATGGATGTTGGCAATTTGATCTCTGGTTCCTCTGCCTTTTCTTAATCCAGCTTGAACATCTGGAATTTCATGGTTCACATATTGTTGAAGCCTGGCTTGGAGAATTTTGAGCATTACTTTGCTAGCACACGAAATTAGTGTAATTGTGCAGTAGTTTGAGCATTCTTTGGCATTGACCTTCTTTGGAATTGGAAGGAAAATAACTTTACACTCCTGTGACCACTGCTGAGTTTTCTAAATTTGCTGGCATATTGAGTGCAGCACTTTTACAGCATCATCTTTTAGGATTTGAAGTAGCTCAGCCAGATTTCTATCACCTCCACTAGCTTTGTTCTAAGGCCCACTTGACTTCACACTCCAGGATGTCTGGCTCTAGGTTAGCGACCACACCATTGTGGTTCTCTGGGTCATGAAGACCTTTTTGTATAGTTCTTCTCTGTATTCTTGCCCCCTCTTCTTAATCTCTTCTGCTTCTGTTAGGTCCTTACCATTTCTCTCCTTTAATATGTCCATCTTTGCATGAAATGCTCCCTTGGTATCTTTGATTTTCTTTCTCATTCTATTATTTTTTTCTGTTTCGTTGTGTTGCTCACTTAAGAAAGCTTTCTTATCTCTCCTTGCTATTCTTTGGAACTCTGCATTCAGTAGGGTGTGTTTCCCTTTTAATTTTGCCTTGACTTAAACTTCTCTTCTTTTCTCAGATATTTGAAAGGCCTCCTCAGATAACCCCTTTGCCTTCTTGCATTTCTTTTTCTTGGTGATGGTTTTGGTCACTACCTTCTGAACAATGTTATGAACGCCTTTCCATAGTGTTTTAGGCATTCTGTCTGAGCAAATCTAATCCTTTGAATCTATTTGTCACTTCTATTGTATAATCATAAGGGACTTGATTTAGGTCATACCTAAATGTCCTATTTGTTTTCCCAACCTTCTTCAATTTAAGTCTGAACTTTGCAATAACAAGCTCATCATCTGAGCCACAGTCAGCTCCAGGTCTTGGTTTTGCTGACTGTATAGAATGTGAGGCATGATGTATATGGAAATGTTAATTGATATGACCACTCTGGAAAGCAGTATGAAATTTGCTTTAAAAATCGAACTATCATATGATCTAGCAATCCCACTCCTGGGCGTGTACCCAAAGAAAACCACAATTCCAAAAGACACATGCAACCCAATCTTCATTGGACTGCTATTCACAATAGTTAGGCCATGGAAGCAACGTGAATATCCATCAATAGAGGAATGTATAAAGAAGATGTGGTGCCTATTTTCAATGGAATATTACTCATCTGTGAAAAGGAATTATATTGGGTCATTTATAAAGATATGGTTGAACCTAGAAACTGTCATGCAGAGTGAAGTAAATCAGATAGAGAAAACCAAATATATAATAAGCCATATATGTGAAATCCAGAGAAATGGTAGAAATGATTCTATTTGCAAAACAGAAATAGAGACGTGCATATGGACACCAAGGGCAGGGGGAGGAGGGGTGGGATGAATTGAGAGGTTGGGATTAACAGATATACACTATTTATACTTTGAATAAAATAGGTAACTATTGGGAAACTGCTCTATAGCTCAGGAAACTCTACTCAATATTCCATGGTGACTTAAATGGGAAGGAAATCCAAAAAAGTGGGGATATATTTGTAGCTGATTCACTTTGCTATAGAGTAGACACTAACACAGCATTGTAAAAGCAACTATACTTCAAGAGAATTAGTTTAAAATGATGTATAGTGAAGTGTAGAATCTTTCAGATTTTACCAAGGTAACATGGAAAATTTACTTTATGATATATAACATCTCAGTGGAAACTGGGACAGCATCCCTTGATTAACATATTATTGGTTATACATATGGTATTTGATTCTTTTTAAATTCCATAAAAGAAATACTGTAATTAGTCTTCTAGCAAAAAATTAGTTAGATTTTGTCAGCAAATGATTCCTGGTGAAGTTAGGTTGTGCTGCCAAATGAGAAATTTTTCTTTTTTTTTTTTTTAAAGTAATAATGAAAAAGAACAACTTTGTTTTTTCTTGATTTCGGATCTTAGGGGTGTGGATAACAGGTGGTGAGGGTGGGAGCCGATACTACATTTTTGCTTGCACAATATCAGGAAATACTGAAATTCTTACTGAGAAGAAAAATTGCATATATCTGAAAAAAATTAGAACTATTTTTTCTTTATATAGCTTATATGTAAACACTTCAATTCTATCTTTCTGGTAGAGTGACACCAAAGGTAAACTATTAAGTCAATATACATGGAAAGGGCAATTAAAAGAAAAATATGTATGTCAGAGTCAACTGGAGGTCTTGGCAGGCAAAATTTAGAAAGATCAACAAAAAGGTTCTTGGTGCAGTTGCAAAAGTATTTACAGTTTGAAAACTCAACCAGAGATCCTTATATCTCTCTTCTCTATCCACCTCTGGGTGCAGTCCTGTGGGTGAGACTGGCCAACAGAAATATCATGGTAATGGTATTCTATGGAGGTCATATCAGCCCTACGCCTAAGCTTCTGGTGAAGCTGGGCAGGATCATCTCTCTTTGTCTGAGGACAGTAGAAGGCCTTACTTAGGAAATTATGGTTGAGTTGGGTTTTGGTAAACGAGTAGAGCTGCAGTGGATGAGGGTTTGGTTGGGTAAGTTGTCCTCTGTTCAGGCCAAAGACTCCAACCGTGTTCTTATGGATGGCATGGGGAACCATGACCAGAGATAAACTACCATAATTCATACATGGAGAAGGAAATGGCAGTCCACTCTAGTATTCTTGCCTGGAGAATCCCACAGACAGAGAGGCCTGGCGGGCTACAGTCCAGGGGGTCGCAAGAGTTGGACACGACTTGGCGACTAAACCGCCACCATAATCCATACAGGACACTGGTGACCTGACAGATATGCACAAATAGGACTGGACAGACTAGTGTACAAGCCGTGTGAGCCCTGGGCACTGCTGCGGGCACATCACAGAGGGTAGCCATGCTGTTAACTGTCTGGCTTCTGTTCCATCACTTTCTTAGTTTGATCACCCTGTTCTTATATTATACATTTCTCCCATTTATATTTACCTTCATGTTTAGGCCCTTTTGGATAGAGTTAGATGTGAAATATGACATAGAATTTGTGGAAATGGTTTGAAAACAAATGTTAGTGTTTCATCTAATAAAGTAACAGTCATGTAAGAAATATAGAAATGTATTGTGATCAGAATGGGTTTTCTCCCCAATGAAGAAAACTACAATTCAGTAAATAGATACTGTGAGCTGTGGGTGGATATTTCATCTTTGAATGATGCAACAGAGTTCTTGTCAGTGAAATAGAGGAACTCAATATAGGCAACAGTTGTAGTTACAATAGTTGCCAATCCAACACATAAAATAATAATGGAGAAGTTCATTTCTAAAGACAGGCAGACAGCAGACCAGCTGAGCCAAGGCAGGGAAAGCAAAATGATTTTTTTTCCACCCAAAACAAGAAGAAATTGGGAACCAGCCAACCCACTGGTTAAGAATAAAAGGCTCGGTTGGGAACTGAATGGGAAGCAGAGTAGCACTGGTCTGAAGGTATAAACAAAATTTAAAAAAAAAATACAAAAAACCAAGTTAGACAAAAAAAAGAAAAAGAGAGATTCTAAGACCTTAAACATGACTACAGCTCCAAAGGGTAAAGGAATTTTTCCACTAAAGATGACCTTTAGAATGTTTCCATACCAGTACAATTTAAAGGAAAACATCTGACATCTAACAGAGGCAGTTTGATGTTATTTCTTAAATCAACTGCTGAAAAATTCTCCAGACACCTGTCATAAGGGTCTAAGGCTCTTTTCTGTAGAGGGAATGAATTTGAGTCATTTGACAAACAAAGTACTGCAGACTCTGGTCTTGTGGTTAGATTTAGTGAGCTTCCATTCCATATTTGAGAATAGAATAATGAAAAGTTCAGTATGTTCTACCAAATACAAACATTCACAGATACATACATATGGACATATACAAATATTTCAGACATATAGTTAGACAAATATATTGTCACCCTACTTATTTAACTTATATGCAGAGTACATCAGGCAAAATGCTGGGCTGGATGAAGCACAAGCTAGAATCAAGATTGCCAGGAGAAATATTAACAACCTTAGCTATGCAGATGACATCACCCTTATGGCAGAAAGCAAAGAGGAACTAAAGAACCTCTTGATGAAGGTGAAAGAAGAGAGTGGAAAAGCTGGCTTAATTCTCAACATGCAAAAAACAAAGATCATGGCATTTGGTCCCATTGATTCATGGCAAGTAGGGAAACAATGGAAACAGTGACAGACTTTATTTTCTTGAGCTCCAAAGTCACTGTGGCCAGTGACTGCAGCCATGAAATTAAAAGACACTTGCTCTTTGGAAGCTCTGATAAACCTAGATAGCATATTAGAAAGCAGAGATGTTATATTGCCTACAAAGGTCTATATAGTCACAGCTATGGTTTCTCCAGTAATCATGTATGGATGTGAGAGCTGGACAGTTAAAAGAAAAAAAAATCTGAGTGCTAAAGAGCTGATGTCTTTGAACTATGGTGCTGGAGAAGACTCTTGAGAATTCCTTGGACACCAAGGAGACCAAACCAGTCAATCTTAGAAGAAAGCAACCCTGAATATTCACTGGAAGTTCTGATGCTGAAGCTGAAGCTCCAGACCTTTGGCCACCTGATGCAAAGAACTGACTCATTAGAAAAGACCCTGATGCTGGGAAAGATTGAGGGCAGGAGGAGAAGGGGACAACAGAGGATGAGATGGTTGGATGGCATCATGGACTCAATGGACATGAGTTTGAGCAGACTCTGGGAGATGGTGAAGGACAGTGAAGCCTGGCGTGCTGTAGTGCATAGGGTTGTAAAGACCAAACACACGTGAGTGACTGAACAACAAAGTTAGACAAGTGATAAGTCTAAAAACTGTACACTTAATTGTTAACCTTTTTTGTTTGTTTGTTTACATTTTTGTAGCTTAAGAAATTACTGGATAAAGTACTAGTAATTATTTCATATCGTTGGTAAATCCAGGTAGAGTTTATAGTTTGGGGGTATATTTAGTTTACCAATGGTATAAAATAAGAATTAAGTTTTGAACTTTTACATTTCACCTGACATGTAATATTTTGACCTTTAATATTTATTTTCATATTCAATTCAGTCTCTTTCTTAAGGAAGTCAGATGCATAGAAAAATAATACTCAAGAAGTTTCCAAGTGATATTTATGAGTAAATTCATATATTTTTCTAAATGGTATTTGTTATGTTTTTCTTAAATATATTTCACTAAAATTTTTCACTGAAATAGATTCACTAAATGTTCTACACTTATTGTAAATCAAAAACACTCTTTTATTATATGATTAAACTTGGGTGAACTAAGCAACACTTTGGCCTTAATTTGTATCTTTATTAAAAATAAGTGTTATCTACCCCAGGGAAAGGGGGGCAGAATAAAATCAGATCGTAGAGGATAGCTCACCAAATCTGACAGATATGAACACATAAGAGTGGAGTTTAGCAAACTTCTATCAATGAAATATGATTATTTTCTCTAAAATGGTGGATCAGGAAAGAAATAGAAAACTCTACTGGTCAAATTGGATCCAAACTCTGTCCCAATCTCCAGATACTATATTGGGAAAAAGACATTAGTAGGAAAAATCTCACAGCCTTCACTAATATGCTCCCCTCCTCCATACATACAAACACACACAGAATGAGAGAAAGGGAATCAATGAGAAGAGAAACAGACTGCAGAGATAAATGAAAAATCACTTAAAAATAGAATATCCTGCCAATCACGAAGGATGTCCTTATCTTGATATCTTAGTGTTTCAGAAGTAGATGCAGGATAAAGTGCTGGGGTCTGCCATTTCCAGGGTTCAAGGCTGGAGAGAGTCCACATTCAGAGCTATTATCCTTAGAAACATGATTAACCCAAACCTCAGCCGGGTCCAACTCTTTGTGACCCCATGGACTATGCAGTCCATGGAATTCTCCAGGCCAGAAAACTGGAGGGGGTAGCCTTTCCCTTCTCCAGGATATCTTCCCAACCCAGGGGTCAAACCCATGTCTCCTGCATTGCAGGCAGATTCTTTACTAACTGAGCCACAAGGGAAGCCCAGAAGCATGAAACACGTTTGTATTTTATTAGCACTCTTTTAGAACATTCTGCATTTCGAGCATCCCCACAAGTTCTGTATGTAGTCTTGGTTCACTAGTTTCTACACCAGAAAAAAAAAAAAAAAGATTTCTTTTTTTTTTCTGATAAAATGGGAAAAGTCAAGGAGAAACCAAGTGCATTTTAGTAGGCTGAATAAAAGAAAGTGATCTCGCTCTATAAAAGTATAAGAAGAGAAGAAATAGAAGAGGAGGAAAAGGGAAACATATTATTTAAAATTATTGAAGAATATAATCTAGAAGCAAGCATAATTCAAGAAACAGGTATAACAGAATCATGAATTTAATATGTCAGTTTATATATAAAACAATAGCATGAGGCTGTATAAATCAGGTGCGTGTGTACATATTATATATATATTATATACATGTATATATTGTATATACATATAATATATATACATGTGTGTACATGTGAATATTGTGTATATATATACACACATATAGAATATCTGTACACACATACAAGCACTCAAACAAAATCAGTGGTAAAATTGGTCATTGCTTTTTCTTTTCAGCAAAGGATTAATTAATTATTTAGCATTAAAATTCAGCATATAAAATAAGTACATAACTACAAGTTCTTAAGGCTTTTTACATTTATCTTCTTATATATCCTCTCTTGGGCTTCTCAGATGGCTCAGTGGTAAAGAATCCGCCTGCCAGTGCAGGAGACTCGCAGGTTCAATCCCTGGGTCGGAAAGATTCCCTGAAAGAGGTAATGGCAAACCACTCCAGGATTCTTGCCTATAGAATTCCATGGACAAAGGATTCTGGCAGGCTGCAAAGAGTCGGACAAAACTGAGTGCCTGAGCTTGCACTCACACACATTTTCTCTTAACCTTAAAAGGAATCACTTTCCTCCAGCTTCCCTGGTGGCTCAGCTGGTAAAGAATCTGCCTGCAATTCAGGGGATCTGGGTTTGATCCCTGGTTTGGTAAGATCCCCTGGAGAAGGGAACAGCTACCCACTCCAGTATTCTGGCCTGGAGAATGCCATGAACTCTATAGTCCATGGGGTTACAAGGAGTTGGACACGACTGAGAGACATTCACTTTTTTTCTCCTCCAGCAAAACTGTTGATTCTCTTTTAAAATAAAGGAAAATTTTTCCTCCTCTGGTCTATGGCTACTACCAGCCCCTGAATATAGCATCTTATAGCTTTATCCATTAGTTATATACAGGGAGCATTTATCATCTGCCCAGAAATCTCCAGGGAAGAGTTTGGATCAGTTGGTTACTTCAGTTTCATTGAACACACATGCACAGAGTTTTTTTTTTTTTTTTTCTCATGACCATATATGCTCAGCAATTGGTTCTACTGTAGCCACATGGATGGGAGAGGTTAAAGACACCAGACTGGTGAGCCAGCAACCAGATTGCTCAACTCCTTTGGTCTCTAATACTACCTGAGTTTTCCACTTGTTTCTGCTGAGGATCAGAATGCTTGTTAAATCCATCAAGCTCTTTAATTCCAGGTATTTACAAATTCCAGGTATTTACAAATAATATGAATAAATATGCAAGTCCAGCTACCTTCTCTTATTCCTTCTTGCCCCACCTGCTCCTCCCTGCCCTCTGTTTCTGCCTCTCACAGCTACTCCCCACACTACCATTTTTTCACCTTGGTCTTTAGACCCCATCATCATTGTAAACCTGCACCTTAGAGCCTAGGCCTCTGCACTAGGCTGAGCACAGCTGATGTAATTTAACACCAGCTTCCAGCCTCAGCATACTAACCTCCTGCATCTCTCCTAAGGGAACAGAGGATTCTCTCTTTCACCTACACTTCTGAGAACACAGGAGTCTGAGATGACGTTGACACTCTCCCAGTTCCTTACTTCCAATTTCAGATGGTTATTCTGCTTCCTTTACTTATTCTATGTCCCCTACTTACAGACACCTCTCTTCTGAGGTTCATGACATCACACCTTAGCATCTTGTTACTTCTGCACACTTCCCATTCCTTAGTCACAGTGGATGTTGGCATCTAGCTGGCATTATCCTCTACTCCAAGAACTTTCATCATTAGAATAAATGTGAGCAGTTCAATTCCTCACACTTCAAATTTCTTTACCAGAAATCAATCAATTCAATCTTCTATTCATATCTTTGGGGAAACCCTGGGCTTTTCAGCAGTGCAAACTATTAAATATTATATCTTGGTGAATTTTAACTCTCATGTCTAATCTTTGATCACAGCTTTATTTATCTTGATCTCCTTCAATTCATATTCTAAGTAAGTCTCTGATTTTACTGACGACTTCAGTTCAACCCAAATAACTTGTTTCTCTCAACCTCCTAACTAGTACAGACACCATGCCTCCACTCAACTATTCTGCTGTCACATACTTTACTTTGTACTTTATTTTCTGCTATACTTATTGTAACCTCTTCCATAGAATCAACATAGGTATTCAACATGTCTTATAACCTGGGGTATCTAAACACTGTTGGAGAGGATCACAGGGTAAGCGGTTTGAAGTCACTTCAAATTTAACATCTTTACTCTTGCTTTGTTAGCACTATTCACTACCAACTTCACCTAGTCATGGTCATCCTTCTCCCCAATACTTTGCATCAAGCTCTTCTAAATACTCATCACTCTTCCCAAATCTTTTTCTGGGACTCCTTACAGAACCATGAAAGGCTGATGGTTTTCCTTTATATGGAACAGAAATTACTTGTGCCATTATCATAATATTTATAACAATTCAAGAATTTCTGAAGATCCAAACACAAAGCATTCATAATATGGGTGACCCTTAGTCATCCTGTAGATCTTGAAATTTTTGATTGTGATATATTATGGATTTTAAAATTTTAAATGCCAAATTTAATTTAAAAATATGAGAGAGGATAAATAAATCTGGAGGTACATTTTCAAGATTTATACCTTCTGAAAATTATAGTGATCATTATTATTTGTGAATTCATTATTTGTAAATGCATCTACTTGTTAAAACATTTTGCCACTTCCAAATAATACTCAGTGTTTTTGCAGTCATTTGAGAACATGAACAATGGGGCAAATTTTTTGATGACCAGGCATACATGTCAGCTGTGGAGGAAAAAGGTGACACTGCTTTCTTATTACAACATTAATACTATAAGCAAGTCTTTTAGTTCCATTGTTTTGGTGTGTGTGATTTTAGTTGGTGATTTCACTGTAGAAAATGGCTCCAATCATTGTGCTGACATGCTGTCTAGGGTTTCTGCACACATAAGGCCTTAATGTGCTTTGCAGAGAAAATACATGTGTTAGATAAGGTACATTCAGACATGAGTTATAGCGCTGTTGCTCATGAGTTCACTATTCATGAACTACCAATGTATATTAAATAATGTACATTAAATAGAAATACATATAAATCAGGATAATGCATTGATCAGTTGATGAAAATATTACCAGATGATTATAGGAACCTAATCCCATCTTTCCTCTGGGAGGAATGATTCAGGATTCACTAATTCAGTGCTTATGGGGACTTTATAGGACCTAATCATTGGAATTAGGAGAATCTGACATCTATAGATATTGATATTGCAGAGATGTGAGGGGTTTCCATAAATACAGGTTCTTGTATGCTTGACGATGACACAAACGAAATTTCTGGCTACTGGCAAACAATACCTGCATGGTTTGCAAATAACTGTTGCAAGCCTGCTCAGTCACTCAGTTGTGTCCAGCTCTTTGAAACACCATGGACTGCAGCCCACAAGGCTCCTCTGTCCATGGGATTTCCCAGGCAAGAATACTGGAGATAGTTGCCGTTTCCTACTCCAGGGGATCTCCCTGACCCAGGGCTCGAACCTACATCACCTGCCATCAGCAGTTACATCCTTTACCACTGAGCCACCTGGGAAGCCCACAGATAACTAGTAGGTCATTCAAAATATCAGATGGATAAATTTGTTATGAACTATAGATAATCAATTCTTTGGGTCATCAGTTAAGGTTTCTGATGGTTTCTTTGTCAACTTTCTGTAAATGAACCAACTGGCCTGGCAGGGCAGAATAGATGTCATTCTTTCTTCTAATAGGTCAAGGATGCCTAATGAATACCCATAACTTAGCAAAAATGGTCTATAAATAAAGTCATAGAGCTGGCAGCTACCCCCACCCCAAAAAAACATAAACCAAAAAATATTCTCTGGGAACCCTTGGGGAAAGTGAGAAATAAAATTTAAAATGGTCATTTCATACCAGGTAGTATAATAGATTTCATATTATCTCCCTTAAACCTATAACTTCTTTTTGATATCAGTATTATTACTTTTATTTTAGATGAAGTAACAGAAAAAGTAAGTATAATATCTAAATTCATCCCCAAAATAAGACAATACAAATTAGCAATTATAGTCTGACTACTGTTGTCTGACTCTAGAGATTGTGTGCTTTAAAATTAAAATTCTGAGAGTTTTATTCTGTTTGCTTCTTTGCCACTCTTAGTTGTATGCGAAGCTTTCAACTTTCCTGTAGAAATGTATTTCAAAACCTTTTAAAATTTTTGAATAGTCTTCTGAAATATATGAAGAGTTAATATAAAGTAATAGAATTAGCCTCCTATGGGACTTTCATCAGAGGACGTCTCTCTTTCACATTTGCGTTGCCTTACAAAAGTCCCCTTTCAAGTGACTTGATTGTACTTTGGCTTATATTTCCCCTCAGAAAAAGCATAATTGATAGTTACACATTAAAGTGCAGAAAATTACTATTTAATCAACGTTACACTTCAATGATAGTTTTGCCAATGCTCTATCATGAAGCTTCACCCAATATATTTTTGTAGGAAAATGCATTTTGGTTGCAGGCTGATGTAACAAGAACCATTTACCTGAACTCATTGAATTCTCAGGAATTAATATAGGAATTCCTCCCTCCACCTTGCTAGATGGTGGAAAAGGAGGTATGTGCTGTGCTGTGCTTAGCCGCTCTTTGTCCAACTCTTTGTGACCCCATGGACTGTAGCCTGCCAGGCTCTTCTGTCTATGGGATTCTCCAGGCAAGAATACTGGAGTGGGTTGCCATGCCCTCCTCCACGAGATCTTCCCTGCCCAGGAATCGAACCCAGGTCTCTTGGATTGCAGGTGGATTCTTTACTGTCTGAGCCCGCAGGGAAGGCCCCCTTTACTTATGCTGCTGCTAAGTCACTTCAGTCATGTCCGACTCTGCGTGACCGACCCCATAGACGGCAGCCCACCAGGCTCCGCCGTCCTTGGGATTCTCCAGGCAAGAACACTGGAGTGGGTTGCCATTCCCTTCTCCAATGCAGAAAAGTGAAGTCGCTCAGTCACGTCTGACTCTTAGTGATCCCATGGACTGCAGCCTACCAGGCTCCTCCGTCCATGGGATTTTCTAGGCAAGAGTATTGGAGTGGGTTGCCATTGCCTTCTCCTTGTCAATAAATTCTGAGACCTGTCAAAGTATCTTTCAAGGGCAAAACTTAGGGAAGAAATTGGAGGTTCAAAGGGGTTGAATTGGAATGGCTCTGTTATTTCTCATTTCCTATAGTGGACCAGGCTGGCATTTACTCTAGTTCTGGGTCAGCAGCTCACTGCCCGATAGACCATATGGCCTGACACATACATGAGCCCTTAATTACTAGAAAAAGCATTTAGACAGTTAGCTGGGAAATATACATTACTTGCCTCTAGCACCAATACCATAACCGTTACAAAAATCAGGGTATACCATGGAAACTTGTCCAGAATATCAACTTCTTCCTTACAGTCAATCTCACAGGAAAAAGGACTGAGAATCCTGATATCAAATAAAAAGCTATTTTTTAATGATTATTCCTATCCTAGAAATTACAATATAATGTACATATTTATTTTTGTTCCTCACACATTGAATTTATTTCATTCTTGCTTTTTAGCATATGCATATATGAAGAGATAGTGCATTTGTAGATATGCATATGAACATTTGCAAACTATGGCAATATAGGTGAAAAGTCAATATGTACGTGTATATATACACACCAAAGAAGATGAGTTTATACATAAAAATTGTTGCCATATGTAGGACATGTGTAGTAGTGTCTCAGTTTTGACACTTAAAAGTTTCACAGGAAAATTCACTTCCTAGCACTTGAATAGATTAAAAACAATAGAAATCAGCCTGTCCTTCCAAGATTTGGCTTGAAATATTGATTAGTGTATCTGATGTATAATGTTTCCATTGAGACAGTTATGGAATTCTTATCTAGAAGATAGGAAAAGCCAACTTCTAAAGAAACCAGACAGTCCCTCCCTCTCTTTTTCTTGGCTTTCCTTTTTAAAAAAGTTAAAGTCTTCCATTATTTAAAAGAGATAGTTGTCAGGGCTTAGTCTCACAAAGAGCAGTTTAAGAACATCTGTACTCCGTGTGTGGTGTTTTCTAGACAAGGGTACTTTTTATATCTCATACATCATTTATAATTTTTTAACATTCCATGCAGGATTACATATTTTTTTACTTCTCTGTGTGTGTGTGGAACTAAGACAAAATAGTAAAAGAAGCACAACTAAAATGTTACTTTCTATGCTTGGACCCAGATGTGTGTGTGTGTGTGTGTGTGTGTGTGTGTGTGTGTGTGTGTGCGCGCGCGCTCAGTCACGCAGGCATCTGACTCTTTGTGATCCCATGGACTGTAGCCCTCTAGGCTCCTCTGTTTGTGAGATTTCCCTGACAAGAATACTGGGGTAGGTTGCCATTTCCTACTCCAGAAGATCTTCCTGACTAAGGGACTGAACCTGTGTCTTTTGTGTCTTCTGCACTGGCAGAAACATTCTTTACCTCTGTGCCACCTGGGAATATTTGACCTAAGAACATAAAGCTAACAATTGCATCCTGGAAAACCCCGCCAGGTGGAACAATCAAGAGAGAGCAAGACAAAGACAAAATGGAAGTATCTCATGACAACAGATTCATTCTAAAAACATTTACATGTATATTACTACTGCAAATATTTTCTTATCATTGCCTATCCTTTCTCCAGTAGATCTTTCTGACCCAGGAATCAAACCAGGGTCTCCTGCATTGCAGGCGAATTCTTTACCAACTGAGCTATCAAGGAAGCCCATTGATAAATTCTATAAATATCTAGTTTCATATAGCTAAAAATTTTAGATACGTATTACTGTTTCAGTAACTCTACATTGCCTTGAAATATACAGAAAAATATTTTTTTTTTACAAAGGTATGTGGATACACAGATTTTGTGGATAGATACTACTCCCAAGGAATCCTCTTTCCAGTGAGGAAATAAAAATAAAAGCCATGAGATGGAGTTAAAGTTGAGGTGCATACTAAATGCAAAAGCATTATAGGATAGTGAAGTAAATTTTGAAAATTTTGCTTTACTGAGAGATGTAAGGGTTCATTGACTTTTTGAATGCAAATGGAATTTCTTATATATTCTCTTTTTATCAATATTAGCCTGAACTTTATTAATATAATAAATAGAAAGGAAAAGTTATTGGGTAAATGATCCTATCGGTGGCAAGTAGTGAAAGACTCCCAGTGCAGGATCACACAGTGTTTGCATGAGATCAACCATTCCCACCATGGCAGTACTGTCTGTAGGATAATGCTTCTGGATGGCTAAGAGTCCATGCATTTCACCTCCTCCTCCTCCCCAAATCCCACTGAAGGAATGATAAACATGAATAGACGAGCTGATTCATAATAGCACTGAGGACAGAAGCAGATCAGGAGTATTTCAGAAATTATGAGGAATTTGGGGAACAAAGCCCAGGTGGTTCATGTTGCTGGATAAATCAGAGGGCAATATTGCTACTGAATGAGGTCAGTTTAGTTGCTCCTTCCTGTCTGACTCTTTGTGACCCAAGGGGCTGAACTAGAGGATGCCCTTTTCCAGCAGAACTTTGAAAAGACAACAAGCTTGAAATGGACAGGCTTTGTCTTTCTATAACCAAAGGCCGAGGCGACCTAATACCCATCTTCCTTATCACACCCTCTTCCAACACACACACACACACACACACACACACACACACACACACACACACAGACACACACACACACACACACACTACTACCAGAGAGAGAGAGAAAGAAATAGCAGTAGTGGGCTTCACTCCTAGTTAAAGGGAAACAAAACTCTGCTCTATAGAGAAACTGGCTAATTTATCAAGGGAGACCAAAATTTTAAGTGTAAGTATTGGGCTTGCCTGGTGGCTCAGATGGTAAAGTGTCTGCCTACAAAGTAAGAGACCAGGGTTTGATCCCTGGGTCTGGAAGATCCCCTGGAGAAGGAAATGGCAATCCACTCCAGTACTCTTGCCTAGAAAATTCCATGCATGGAGGAGGCTGGTAGGCTACAGTCCACGGGGTTACAAAGAGTCGGACACGACTGAGCTACTTCATTTTCACTTTTATTGGCACCTAACCTAAGCCCTTACTTTGGCATTAGAATGGGTGTGAAACTCCCTGCCTCACTACACCCAATATGTGAAAAGCCCAATTCACCCCCAAAAGGCCTGGCCATCACTAGCTTCCACTGCTCCACTCAGGCCTTCCGTTCCTTTCTTCCTGGCAAAAACAGGAGTGAAAAAAGACCTACCCAATACAGAAAAGCTGGTGCCAGTGACTTCTATTTATAAAAAATAGACTCTCCATTTATAAAAAATAAATAAATAAATAACAGTTAAGGGCCACCAGACATTGCAGTGGTAAAGAATTCGCCTGCCAATGCAGGAGACCCAAGAGATGTGGGTTCAATCCCTGGGTCAGGAAGATCCCTTGGAGAAGGAAATGGTAACCTGCTTCAATATTCTTGCCCAAGAAATCCATGGGAAATCCCCTGGTGGGCTACAGTACTGGAGTTGGACACAGCTGAGCATGCAGATTTTTATGGAAACTATTTTTACACGATGAAAAGCCAAAAGTAACAAAAAGAACAACTGATCTCAAGAAGATCAAACATGTTTTTGGTAAGAGAAGAAAACATTTCCATCAATGTTATAATTAGAGAAACTACAATACATACAGTAGTGTAGATAAAACTTAGCTAAGGGAAGGGATCAGACTCAAAGAGTGAAATACCACATGCTTCCACTTATATTACAATCTAGAAGAGATGGAACTATAGGACAGGGGATATATCCATGGTTGCCAGGGCTTGGGGACAGGAGGACAGCAAAAGGTGATTTTGGAGGGCTGAGAAAACTGTTCAGTGTTGTGTCATGATTACAGTCATAACTATAAAGATATGTCATATTTCAGGACACACAGAACTGTATAAACTACAGAGAGAATTTGCTATATGAAAATACAAAAATGCACTGAAAACTTTCCAATTAGCATTCTCACAAAGACTAGATAAGATAGCATATTCCTAAAAATAAAAAGAAGCTACTGGGCTTCCCTGGTGGCTCAGATGCTAAAGAATCCACTTGCAATGCAGGAGATCTGGGTTAGATGCCTGGATCAGGAAGATTCCCTGGAGAATGCCATGACTACCCACTCCGGTATTCATGCTGGAGAATTCTGTGGACAGAGGAGCCTGGCGGGCTACAGTCCATGGGGTTGCAAAGAATTGGACACAACTGAGAGACTAACATTTTCATTAGGATAAGCATTCTGAAGACAAGAACAAAACATAAGCAACTCAAAATATCCCTGCTGAAATTAAAATAAAAATAGACTTAAGAATCCCTCCTTCCCCGCTCTATCTTTATGTGTGTCTGTTTGGGTTAAAGGATGAATTTCAAAGAAGTATGCACAGAAGTTGGTACAGTGGTCATGATAAAGTTTAAAAGACACAAAAGAAGAGAGAAAAAGACAAAAAATTTGGACAATTTGGAAAGCAAAATTAAGAGATAAGAGTAAACTAAACGAGTCTTCCCAGGTGGTGCTAGTGATAAAGACTCTGCCTGCCACTGCAGAAGACATATGAGATGAAGATTTGATCCCCAGGACAGGAAGATTCTCTGGAGGAGGAAACGAAAACCCACTCTGGTATTCTTGCCTGGAGAATCCCAAGAACAGAGGACAAGGAGCCTGGCGAACTACAATCTATGGGATGGCAAAGAGTGGGATGCGGCTGAGAAGACTTAGCACAGCACGGCACAGCGCCGTGTTTGCAAGATCTACGTAAAGTATATTTTCAAATAGAGACAGCAGGAAACATTAAAAAGAAAAGTAATCCATTAATAAAAGGAAAACAAAAACAGTTTCAAATTGATGTTTCAATTAAGTGCTGAGCAAGAGGAAACAAATAGAGACTGTATGTAAGCATACATCCTCATGAAGATGTTAGCACAAGGGATAACAGTGCTTCCAGAGTGAAAATTGATTTCAGAAGAAAAGTCTCACTAAGAAATGGTCTGAATACATGTTCAATTGGTCTTGAATTTCATCAGATGAATCAGCTTCTTTTTGGTGTGGACACCCTGATTGACATAAAAGATTACCTATAGTTTCATTCTCCAGGGCTAATCATCTTTTCTAAAAACTCAGAAGTTATCCACGTACAAAAATATAATTTTGTTGACAGTTTTGAGATTTAAATTAGTCATTCCCCAAAATTTTTTTCATCCAAATTCTATGCTAGAGCTTTAAATCTGTGCCACATAAAACCTTGTTGCAACCTAATGACTAACAATTTGGAAAGTTTAGTCTGTCATTGAGATCAAATACACTTTGTGTGTCTTTGTCATTATTTGGTCTCATCACATAAGCAACACTCTCTTTGAAAAACACCATAATCAATGGAAATGATGATAATTATATCAAAAAGGTGTTGTTTTTTTTTTCTGACAAAGAGATTGTAGTCTGAGTCTCTAGTAGAAGCTATCATTATTTGCAGGTGCATTGGGCTCTCCACGTGTCACTGGATTATAATACTAGAGGTTGCTTCAAGGAATAATGCCTTTTTTTCTCAGGAGCTTTTAAACTGAAAGCAAAATATGGGACATGGAACATGGAACATTTTGTAACCCATTCAGCTTATACCTAGTATAATAGAAATTGTACTGACATATGCCTGAAACCACAAATGCTGTGAAGAATATTAAAAGAAAGTCATGAAAATAAGTGACTTTTGGTATCAAATTTGCAAACAAATATTTCTGAATTCTCATTAAAAAAAAAATGTAGCTCATTTTCTCAAGCAGTTCCTAGCATCAGTTAACTGGCTTTTCCACAGTCCCTAGCACAGTGATATCCTTAAAGTCCTTTGATGTCCTTGCATCATTCTGAAGCATAAAAGAGAAATTAAATGCTCAGTACAGTTCCAATTAAGGCATTTTTGTACCATAATTGGATGTTCTTTCACCCAGAGGTGGTTAGCAACTGGCAGCTTATAAGGCAAAAACAGAGTGGAGATCATGTTGTACTGTGATACATAGTGTTCAAAAAATTGAGTTGTCAACATTTAAAAGTTGTGATATTTTTGATAAACAACAAGGTCTTACTGTATAGCACAGGGAACTACATTAAGTATCTTGAAATAAACTATGATGAAAACCAACATTAAAATAAAATAAAACAACATAAAATAATGAGGGCTTCCCTGGTAGCTCAGGTGGCTAATCCGCCTGCAATGCAGTAGAGTAGGGTTCAAGACCTGAGTCAGGAAGATCCCCTGGAGAAAGGAATAGCAATCCCCTCCAGTATTCTTGCCTGCAAAATTCCATGGACAGAGGAGCCTGGTGGGCTATAGGCCATGGGGTCACAAAAAATCTGACACACACATAACTGAATCTCTTTGCTGTATACTGGAAACTAAGACAACATTGTAAATCAACTATATTTCAATATAAAATACTTATTTTATAGTATTGAGAGAAAAAAACAAAAATTTAAAAATTAATATACATGAATAAAAATTACCTTCATTGTCACTTCCCAACCCCCTAACGTGTTCTGGCATCAACTTCTGTAAGATTTACAAATGAGAAGCGTTATTGCTCTTGTCATGACACCTTGAACTGTTTTCTGTTTTTAAAATAATGCTACAATAGAATTTACATTTTAGTAGAGAAAAACAAAACTGAGGATATTTTACCCAAAATCAGAATTGATGTTCTTCTTTTGTACAAATTTGAAAAGCTATGCTATTGGGCCCGGCAGCTAAGTAGCAGTGGACCTTGTTAAGCATATGGCCTTACTGATTCCCCATGCACCACCCCCAATGCCGTTGTCTTCCATCGGCTCTCTTCTGTCATTTATGCTGTGTTTGGCCCCATAGTATTTGAGTGCGACCCTTTCATTTCTTTCATTCAGTAGGCGAAGAGACAAAGACAGAAAGGGACAGTGGACTAACTAACCTGACTTCATGCTCTGCAGCATGGACAAACGCCTGTGCCACGGTCATTCATGATTTCATCTTATCTCTTAGTTTTATTTTTTTTTAATGCATATATGTGGAATTTATTATTTTTTTAAAATTTTTATTTTTACTTTATTTTACTTTACAATACTATATTGGTTTTGCCATATATTGACATGAATCCACCACGGGTGTACATGCATTCCCAAACACGAACCCCCCTCCCACCTCCCTCCCCATAACATCTCTCTGGGTCATCACCGTGCACCAGCCCCAAGCATGCTGTATCCTGCGTCAGACATAGACTCTTTATTTTATAATTTAGAATTGTTTTATTGTGTACATACTCAATAACAAGCTTTACCATGAGCTTCCTGAAAGTCATTAGGAACAAAAGCTTATAACAATGCACTGCAAAGATAGAGACATAAAAGTAAGCCTTGGCAAAAAATGTATATGTGACATGGTTAAGTACTTCATCAGATGAAAAGTCCCAACAAGCACTGCAATTTGCATTGTCAGGGTTTTTACAAGATCTTCACTGCATTTTAAGATGTTCACTCTTTGCAAAATCCTTTGCCTTTAGTAGCTATAAGAAGGTGAGAGGAAAACATGTTTCTGAATTTGGCTCCGTATAGCATCTGATTTTTTTCAGATCAAACTCAAAATGTATGAGAACTAACTAAGCTTGTTTTTCATGTAGAATCCTTTTTTCAAAATAAAATAAAAATAAATAAAACATTTTCGTATCCATTCAAATAATATTTTGAAATAAGATCAACCAAAAATATAAAATATTAAGGCTTAAGTTTTGTGTATACAAAAATACCAGGAGTTATTTTATTTTATTATTATTATTATTTTATGGAGCAGCTACATGCATCATGTATTGTGCTGGAGCCAAACTATGCTAAATGTAATAGGTGTAAATACAAAATGGCATAGCTGTTATGGAAAACAGTATGATGATTCCTCAAAAAATTAAAATAGACCTACCATATTATCAAATCCCACTTCATCATACTTTTCTAAAATATTTAAATATCTCAAAGAGATTGCTAGCCCTATCATGTTCATTACAAGTCTAGATATAAAATGACCTACATGTTATTTGACAGATAAAAAGATGAATATGTGTTATGAGCACACAATGGAATATTAGGATGAATAAAGACTGAATATGAATATGCGATAGCATAGGTCAACCTTGAGAAATTTGTGTCAGCTAAAATAAATAAACTAGTTAAAGAAAGATAAATACTGAATAATTCCACTTACAAGAAATCAAAGCAGTCAGATTCATGGAAATGGGAGAATAGACTGGTGATTTCCAGGGGCTAGTGAAAGGGAAAAGTAAATTAGTTAACAATGGGCATAAAGTATCAGTTAAGTAAGATGAATAACTTTTAAATATCTGCTTTACAACCCTGGACCAATAGTCAACAATACCAGTTCATACACTGAAACATTTGTTAAGAGAGTAGGTCTCATGTTAAACGCTATTATCACAATAAAATTAAAAAAAAAAATAAAGGCGATAGAAATCTTTTGTAAACAAACATGGCTCCTATTTCACTCTAAAATCACCTATGATAGCTTTCTGCATATAAAGTCAGTGTTTCCTTACTGCCAATTTGCTGTCAATATCATCATTGCTTTTATTAGTACATGTTATTAGCATAATAATAGTTATTAGCTTTCATTGTATGGAAAGAATGTACTGATATCGCAGAATCAGCAGGTAAGGAAAACCTCTGCCTTCTGCATTTGAATGTTTAACTGAACAAAGGAAAACAAACTTTGGGAGCAAAGAAAATTTTGTCAAGGAAGTGAAGATGGTAAGTATGCAGGAAAGATTCATAAAAAGTCCAAAAAAGTTTTTCCAGTCAAATTCAGACTGAAGTTTTAAGACAATTATATTTAAAATCAAGTGTTTTTTCACTCGTTTCATGTTTTGAAAAATATGAAATAATTTGCAAGTATTGCAGTGATTGATATGACAGATTTTTTACAAGCAGTGATTATTTTTCAGGTTAGTGAGACACAGGAATTGCAGTGAACTTATATGTAGGAAAACACTGCAGTTTAATAAGTCTATGTGGGAAAAACTGCACCTTAAAATATTCATGCACACTTTTGACCTTTCAGTATATATGAACTCTGAAGTTAATTGAATACTTTGGGGATTTTAACTCATCCTATATTATGATAAAATTGTTTTCTTATATCTAAGAGACTCTAGTCCAATAAAATATACCAAGTTATAGAATTAAAGGACCTCTGTGACTTTCATTGACTCTAAGGTTTTTACTTCTCCAAGTTTCTTCATTTACAAACAAGGAATAACAATGTCTGTATGAATATCGACCTTATGCTAAAATTTAATGTGAATATGAAAACAATTTTAAATGCAAAAGTTTGCTCATGAAATGCCCATCGTAATTCTTCTATAGAGACATGCACTAAGAACCAATGAGGAAAAATTCTAAATCTACATAAAATATGTTGTTGTTGACATATAGATAGACTGTCACTTATATCTACTACCAGGCACTTAATAAGATTCTGAAATTGAGGCTTCTCTGGTGACTCAGAAGGTAAAGAATCTGCCTGCAATGCAAGATACTTGAATTTGACCCCTGGGTTGGGACGATCCACTGGAGAAGGGAATGATTACCCACTCCAGTATTCTCGCCTGGAGAATTCCATGGGCAGAGCAGCCTGGCGGGCTGCAGACCATGGGGTACCAAAAGTGCTGGACATGACTAAGTGACTAGCTTACATTTTTGCTTTCAAAAAGCCCACAGTCTTAGTTTCCTGCAATGGATTAAGTACTAGTTTAACATTAGCAAATGTGCTATGAGAGCATATACATGGGGGGTTTACTTTTGGCTACAGGATCAGACACTATCACCGAGATGATGTCCTTTATGCTGTTTAATAGGATAAACTCATTTTTTTTTAAAGTGGAGAATGAAGACATTTGATGCATAAAAACCATCTTGAGTAAGGTAGAAAGAGAGTTTAGGAGAGGTGTTGTGTCTGGGATGAGAATGAAAATGATGGGATTTGATATTGGATGTGCAAAAGCATATGGACTACAATCTCTTTGCAAAAAGCACAAAGAAAATGGATTTCAACTCATACCATGTAATTTATTAATATGATTGCTATTCTCTCATGTGTCGAAATACAAATAAGAATTTTTTAATGGCCAATATATTCACAAGAGTTGACCCAGATAACTCTTGAAAATAAAAAGCTAATGATACTACAATGAATATAATTTTATCTATCAATATATTGGGGAACTTTGTGTTTTTACCACACAGAAAACAAGGAAAAATATACTTCCTGAAACAAAGTATTGCATTTTAAATAGAACAATTTTTTTTAAGAAAAAAAGCATGCAATTAGGTGTGTGCCATAGAAACAAAGAAAAATCTCTAGTAGAGCTGACTTGTAGAGAGACACTCAATGCAAGGCAATTAATTCAGGAGAGATGCTATAATTTAGAATTATAGCCATAGCGGTGTGAATGAATAGTTGGGAGTATATTTGATTAATGTTTAAATGGAGAATCCACTGGCTAGAGTACATAAGTGAACAGGGGAAACTAGCAAATGTAGTAAGAAATAATCAATAAATTTTTCTTAGCTTAAGTGGAGTGATAAAACACAATAAGATACAATTTGGAGAAAAGAGAACGTTTTGGAGTAACATAATAACTTATTTTCAGATACCTTCAATTTAGTGCCATGTAGATAATTAAACTGAGTTATTTAGCAAGGAATTAAATATTACTTTGAAGAGATTTCTGTTTATTTAAGTACAAATATCTGAAAGGTATTGAATCAGTCATCTCTTTGCAACAACCTACTCCTGAACTTAATGTCATTACAAGCATTTATTGTTGTTCAGTTGTTTATGAGTCAACTACATAGTCTTACTGATCTTAGCCAGGCTCAGTTGATATTAGATGAATTTCCTTCTGCATTTTTGGAAATCTTGGTTTTCTAGGATAATATTTGTCACCTGCCTGGCATATAGCTAGCTGTTCACAGAGATGACTGGGTTGACTTAGCTCATCAGGCTAGCCTGTACTTGTTCTCATGGTAGCTGAGCAGAATTTCAGGAAAGTAAATACAGGTATGAAAGTTCCCTTGAAGCTGAACCTTAATTCTAGCAAATTATTTCTGCCTTATTCTGTTAGATAAAGCAGGTTTCAAATCCAACCCAAATTCAAGAAATGAGAACATGGGTTCTACCACTTGATGGGAAAATCTGGAAAGGTATATTGTAAAGTGCATGGTATAGAGAAGCATGGAGAAGTGGGGCCATTTATTAAAAATCAATGTTATCAAAAGGGTATTTAAGTACATAATTATTTAGTGTTAAAAAATATGTAGTAGACAATCTTCCTCTTCAGAAAAAAATCCCCAGCAAATCAATCATGTATGTTAACCTCTCAGAACATAGAAAGCTTGCTTAAAGGCCACATATAATTATGTGATCAGAGCCATATAATAAAGCAATTATGTAATTATGCATGAATTACTCAACAGAGAAAGTGATTTGTGTTTGCTTTTAAAATTCAGAACTGTTCACCAGTTTTTTTTTCAAAAGAATCTTTTAACTGAAAGAGTTAAAGTTCAACAGTACTTCGAATGGTGTCACTGTTTATCCTTAATTTTAGCTAGTGCAACAAGATGAGGATTTGTTTAGTGCTATTAGTAGATACAGCAGGTAAATAATTAAGAATGAGTCAGAGTAATTTCTCAAATGTGGGAAACACCTTTCTGCCAACAATTGGATGTGTTTGAGGAGCACAGAGACAGCATACTAAACAAACCAAAGACTAAACAAACAAACAAACAAAAAAACACACGAGCAAATTATCAACAATAGCTATATCCAGAAAGAAATGCTCCATAGTGATTCCAAGGGTGAGAAACATGACTATACATGCAATAGACCCAATGGGACACGTTTCAGGGTTAAAGTGGACTGGTAATTGGAGTGAAAGAGCAGGAAGACAGAAGGCACTGGGAATCTTTCAAGTAAACTGGGACATAGAGTTAGTGTAATAATGAACAACTCTGTAAGCGAGGTCAGCAGGGTTTACTCAGAAACTAAGATGTATTTTTGAGATGTATTTTGAGACTTGACTTATCCAGAGCCAATTGGTTCATCATTTTTGTGTTTTCTTACCTCTTTTCTTTCATTTACATTCCAAAGACCATCCTGTCTCATTTGTTTTTGCTGTTCAGTCATTCAGTCACATCAGACTCTTTGTGGCCCCATGGGCTGCACACCAGGATTCCATGTCCTTCACTATCTCCCAGAGTTTGCTTAAACTCATGACTAATAAGTCAATAATTCCATCCAAACATCTCATCCTCCATTGCCCCCTTCTCCTCTTGCCCTCAATCTTTCCCAGCATCGGGGTCTTTTCCAATGAGTCAGCTCTTTGCATCAGGTGGTCAAAGTATTGGAATTTCAGCTTCAACATCAGTCCTTCCAATGAATATTCAGGACTGATTTCCTTTAGGATTGACTGACTAGTTGGATCTCCTTGCAGCCCAAGGGACTCTCAAGAGTCTTCTCCGGCACCACAGTTTGAAAGCATCAATCCTTCAGAGCTCAGCCTTATTTATGATCCAACTCTCACATCTGTAGATGACTACTGGTAAAACCGTTGCCCCGACTATATGGACCTTTGTTGGCAAAGTGATGCCTATGCTTTTTAATATGTTGTCTAGGTTGTCCTATCTTATAATGTCCAATATTTAGAACAACTGAAAAAATTTTCTTCTCTGAAACATGGAGGGAAAACTGATTTGGGGAGATAGTCTTAAAGAGGCTAGATGAAAGGGCCTCAAGAGGAGAGAAGGGAAAATGATGGAGTGGGAACTCAAAAAGTAGACATTAGAAAACTGGCTTCTGTTCAGTTCAGTTCAGTCGCTCAGTGGTGTCTGACTCTTTGCGACCCCATGAATCACAGCACGCCAGGCCTCCCTGTCCATCACCATCTCCCAGAGTTCACTCAGACTCAGGTCCATCGAGTTGGTGATGCCATCCAGCCATCTCATCCTCTGTCGTCCCCTTCTCCTCCTGCCCTCAATCCCTCCCAGCATCAGAGTCTTTTCCAATGAGTCAACTCTTTGCATGAGGTGGCCAAAATATTGGAGTTTCAGCTTCAGCATCATTCCTTCCAAAGAAATCCCAGGGCTGATCTCCTTCAGAATGGACTGGTTGGATCTCCTTGCAGTCCAAGGGACTCTCTAGAGTCTTCTCCAACACCACAGTTCAAAAGCATCAGTTCTTCGGCACTCAGCTTTCTTCACAGTCCAACTCTCACGTCCATACATGACCACAGGAAAAACCATAGCCTTGACTAGATGGACCTTTGTTGGCAAAGTAATGTCTTTGCTTTTGAATATGCTATCTAGGTTGGTCATAACTTTTCTTCCAGAGAGTAAGCGTCTTTTAATTTCATGGCTGCAGTCACCAAGTTCTCTTGGCTCTTCCTTGGCCTTGAAGTTTCAGAGAGTTGGACTCTCTTGTTTCTCAAAGTAGACTGGACTCAAGATACTAATGCCTAGAAAATGGAATGGTTATTTATTGCAAAATAATCAGGAATAGCATAACAGATTCTATCTTAGCAAACTCCCAGGACTACAAAGGGATTTAGCTATGAGATTTGAATGCATAAGTCTTGCAGTTTTGAAAGCTGAAGTATTCTCCAGGCTAATGATGCACCAAACCGTACACTGAATTTGTAGCAATCTTAGAAGATGCTCTCTAGCATAAAGCTCGAGGAAACATAACTCATGATTTGCTTTGAAGATGGACAATAGTCCTTACATATCCCTTCTTACTGATACAGTTTTACTTTAAATTGCCACTATGTTCAAGCAGAAAACAAATTTGCTATCTCCAGACCCAGTCTTTCCATTACTTGGAATATTGGTTCACTCCATACACTCTGTGTTGATTGCATGATTGATTTTCAGAATATAATCTTACTTTCCTGTTGTCTAAGGTCTTAGGGTGGGGTAGTGGGAAGGCTTTACTGCTAGCCACGTATTTAGTCCCCTATACCCACAAGAAATTGTCAACTGTATTCTCATAAAAATAGCTTCACTGGGAATAAGAGCTAGTTAATATACCCTCTACCATCATTTTTCCTTGTTCCATACTGTATACGTGTGTGTGTGTTTGTCACTCAGTCATGTCTGACTCTTTGTGACCCTATGGACTGTAGCCCACCACGCTTCTCTGTCCATGGAATTCTCCAGGCAAGAATACTGGAGTGGATTGCCATTCACTTCTCCAGGGGATCTTCCTAACCCAAGGATCGAACCCTGGTCTCCTGCATCACAGACAGATTCTTTACAGTTTGAGCTACTGGGAAGTCCTTAGTGTATACATACAAGAGGAAAAACTGTTGACTGGAGAGGAAATACATTAAAAGATGCCCAAATAAGCCTATCGACATGGTTAAGGAATTACTTTGAGAAATGATAAGAGAAGGAGCTGAAATGGTCAATTCCTTTTCTAAATTAAAATAAAATAAAAATACCTTATGTTATTTAAGCTGATGAGGACAGGTTTTTTTTCCTCCTACTTTATTTATTATTCCCAGTGCCTGAATAGATGCTAGAAACTGCTCAGTGTTTATGGAAATTATGATTAATTAACTAGTCAGATAATGATTAATTAATTAATGATTAGTTGATAAATTATTATTAATTAGCTTGCTGACTAATAGCCAGTTAATTAGTTAATTACTTAGTAGAACACTGTATTATATTTCAGTTGAAATAAAGGAAACTTGGAACATGTCAGAGGATAAAAGAGCCAGCAATGGAGAAGATTGGAAGATCTGTTTAAAGGAGGCATGGGTTTTTAACTGTGGAAAATAGAATACTTGGCACGGCGCAAAGTAAACCCTGTTTTAAAATACCCAAAGAGCCAGTCAGTAGGTGAGGTATAGGCAGACTCATTCTGTTTCCCTGAGGAATGTGGAATAGCAGTTATAGGAGAGTTCAGGTTTTTCATAAACAAGAACTACTTTGTATCCATGTATCAGTTTCTATTGATGGGTAATATTTTACTACAATCACATGAATTTGTGACTTTCTTTTAAGTCTGTCCTCAAAATTCTACATGTAAGGTTTGCTTTATTTGGCCATTAATTCTTTTTTTTTTTAATTATTAATTGTTGAGCATATTTCCCTATTGTAGTTCATGATTACATGCCTGTTTCTAGGGTGAGAAATTGGATTCCTTTTATTTAGATGTTAAAGACCTTTACAAAAATCTGTGTAGGAAGATTAAGTATAAGGATATTGAATAATAGTTAATACCTTTATACTACTTTCATCAGAGAAGTTCAATTATATTGCTATGATTATCCAAGAGATCCAAGCCTTTTAATGTAAAATATTATTTGATTAGCCCTTATCTGGAGAAGACAATGGCAACCCACTCCAGTGTTCTTGCCTGGAAAATCCCATGGACCAAGGAGCCTGTAGGCTGCAGCCCATGGGATCGCTAGGAGTCGGACACAACTGAATGACTTCACTTTCACTTTTCACTTTCATGCATTGGAGAAGGAAATGGCAACCCACTCCAGTGTTCTTGCCTGGAGAATCCCAGGGACAGAGGAGCCTAGTGGGCTACCGTCTATGGGGTCGCACAGAGTCGGACACGACTGAAGCGACTTAGCAGCAGCAGCAGCAGCAGCAGCAGCAGCAGCAGCAGACCTTATCTGGTATGTAAAAACATTACACTAATCAATAACAGAATTGGGTTCAAATTTAATAGCAAATAAATAAGATAACAGAAGAATTGGGGAAATAGCACTAAAAGTTATGAGCTTACAGCAAGGCTAACTGTTCAGGGCGCATGAGTGTGGGTGGGAGTGGTTGGTTTAAAGAAGCTAAATATGAAAAGATACAGAGTTCTCCACTAGTCACAGATGTAATTTCTACATTGCTCAAAAGTAGTGGGTGGTTCATCAGAAGATGATTCATGATTTTTCTGTTGCATCTAAAACAGTTTAACATTTAGATTCACATTTACTTTTCAAGAAAATCCCTTCAAGAATATACTTTTCAAGATATACCATCTGACTTTTGAAGAATATATTCTACAAGAATATACTTGCTCAGTTGCTAAGTCATGTCCGACTTTTCATGACTCCATGGACTACAGCTTACCAGGCTTCCCTGTCCATCACTGTCTCCTGAAGTTTGCTCAGATTTACCTCCACTGAGTAAATTACTCCTCCTTTGCTGCCCCCTCTCCTTTTGCTTTCAATCTCTCCCAGCATAAGTGTCTTTTCCAATGAGTTGACTCTTGGCATCTGGTGACCAAAGTATTGGAGCTTCAGCTTCAGCATCAATCCTCCCAGTGAATATTCAGGGCTGATTTCCTTTAGGAATGATGGGTTTGATTTCCTTGGAGTCCAAGGGACTCTCAAAAGTCTTCTCCAACACCACAATTATACATACCTTGAAGAACATGTAAGATTAGATGCAATTAATTTAAAATTAAAGCTCAGGTCAGTCACCCAGTCATGTTCGACTCTTTGAGACCCCATGGACTGCAGCACGCCAGGCCTCCCTGTCCATCTCCAACTCCTGGAGTTACTCAAACTCATGTCCATCAATTTGGTGATGCCATCCAACCTTCTCATTCTCTGTCATCCCCTTCTCTTCCTGCTTTCAATCCTTCCCAGCATCAGGGTCTTTTCCAATGAGTCAGCTCTTCACACAGGTGGCAAAAGTATTGGAGTTTCAGCTTTAGCATTAGTCCTTCCAATGAATATTCAGGACTTATTTCCTTTATGATTGACTGGTTGGATCTCCTTGCAGTCCAAGGGACTCTCAGGAGTTTTAGTAGACAATTTTTATTTTAGTAAACACACACACACACAGAACCACCCTAGAATGCACATATAAAGATTTCCTTTAGATACTCAAATTCTGTTCCTTTTCTTATATTTTCCACTAAATTTCAAGAAAGAATTTTTTATACCTGCTTTTCACTTCTTTATTTCCTGCTTACCTCTCCATCTCAATCTATCTTTTATTCCCATTATTCAAAAAAAAAAAATTTCTCCTAGATTGCTGATACATGATTCTGTGCACAGAAGTCCAAATGGTCACTTTTCACTATTCATCCAGCTTGACTTCTGTTTACCAATCCTTTTTTAATGAAAAACTCTCTTTCACTTCAATAGCTTTATTTACTGATTTTTTGCAGTTTCATATCTTATCCCTGGACATTAAATATTGTTTTTTTTTTTTTTTTTTTTTTTTACATCTTAGACTTTGGGCCACTGAATTCTTCCTGAAAAATCTCATACCCAGGGAATCCCAAACAAATCCATGCTTTTAGTTATCACCACAAATTTATATCTCTAACACCGAAATATATGTCCACGTGTGTACCTTAAGTCTTCCTTTAGCTGTCTTCATGTATTTTAAACTCAACATATAAAAAATTTAAGGTGTGATCTTTCCTTTCATTCTCCTCTGTTCTAATATTCTCTAAGTTGACAAGTGTATCATTAGCTTTCAATCACACACACATATACACGAAAACCAGAAATCTAGGTGTCATCTTTGACATCTTCTTTTTCCCTATCATGAAGTTCTATCAATTTTCCCATTAAACTGATTTTGGATTCTGTCTCCTTCATCACCACCTTAGTCCAGGATACCATTACCTCTTTCCTGGGTTCCAGCTGTAGCCACTCTGTTCGCTCCCCTACATACATACTGGTCCCCAAACTCTCTCTATTACATCCTCAGTTTAAAAAAATCAAAAAGTGCTAGCTTATTCTACCTTATTTAAAATATTTCAATAACTTTCTAATGCTCTTGGGATAAATGCAAGACCCTGCAATGTTGCCTATAGAAAGAAACCTGCTTATTTCTCTGAACTTTTTACACAATTCTCTTTTCCTTATTGTCTCCACTTGAGTCAGAGTGCTCTCCATTCATTTCTGCATCTGAACATATCTTCTCCCCTCAGGGCTTCGGATAGTGTTTTCCTTTACTCCTGAAATATCTACCTTTTCCATCAATCCTTCAGGCAGCTCATGTTCACTCCTTCTTAGGTCAATTGTTACTTTCTCAGAAAATTCTCCCCAACTTGACTGTTCTGACAATCAATTTCATCCAAAGGGAAGCCCGTTTAGCCCCATATACCTCTCCTTTGGAAGAATTCTTTAGTTGTATCTAACACAGTTATAATTTCATGCTTGTATGAGAGTCTGTGATTTATCTGTCTCTGCAGTCCATAATAAGTTTTGCAAGGACAGAGATATTTTCTCTTTTGATTCAACTTTTTAATTTTAGCACCTAGATAGCGCTTGAATGAATGGCTTCTGTTGCCTGGAGAAGTCATTCATTGCGTGTCACATGAGTATGGATTTTATAATTTTTTTCAGTCTCAGTGCAAAGAATAAGATTTTAAGGAAATGGACTAGAAAAAAATATGGGGGATCCTGAACCTGGCAAGTATCTTCAGAGTATTTAGGCAGTTGCTGTTACAAGGGAATATTAGTGCTTGTATCTTATGTTTGCATGGAAGTAAGTAATAATTCAACTAAATGTAATATATATTAAAAAAAAGATAACTGAGTTTAATCTATGGCAGCTCTATACTGAACAGTATAAATATAATAAAATGTAGAAAACTAAAGATCAAATAAAACCTCTATCTTATAATTCTTATAAGCTTCTTAAAGCATATTGGAAATAAGACAGAAGTAAACTAATAAACATTATTTTTATAGAACATTTGCTATGCAAATGCACTGCAATAAATCTTCAAAATATCTCACTTAATGCTTGTTAGTCTGACAGAAGAAAGATATTGATGTACTGATTTTATAGCAAAGGAAATTGAGGCTTCAAAATGTGAATTATATCCTAGTCCACACAGCTAGTAAGTGAACTGTTTTGTGTATACTTCAGGTCTGTTTGATTTTAAAATCAATGAACTCATCCTTAAAATAAGTATTTGTCAAATTTCAGTAATATTGAACCCTCATTAAGAGATAAAAATATTTCTGAAACTTTGTGCTGTAGAATTAAATTAATGCTATGACATTTCCTAAATTTATAAATAACTATGAAATTATTTTGCTTGAAAATTTATAGAACTACAAATATAAAATAATATTTGGTTTTAAAAATTTTACAAGCTAAATATAAAGAAAAATGGAAACAAAAATTCAACATAACAGTATTACTGTGAACCATTTTTGTTTGTAAATTTAATAAAATTTGAATTATGCATTGATGGCTATGCTCCAGACTCTGTATTAGTCTTGATAGCTTAAATTTTGCTTCAATGACAACAAACCCTGAATCTCAGTGGCTTAACAAATTTCTATTGTATGTATGTCAGGTGGCTCTATAGGATGTTTCACCATTTAAATTCAGGATTTCCATTCTTGCTCCCAAGGCAGAGAAATAATTGGAGTGACATAGAATGATTTTTACTGCTTCAGTCTTGAATATTGATTACAACTAGCTGTCTGGCTCCCCATAGCTGTAAGAGGGCTGGGAATTGTGGGTTGTTATGCATCCAAGAGCAACATTCCAATAGATATTGCTGGATGCAAATAAAGATGATCACAATCTCAAAAATGAAATCTTTTGCTCTAAAATATTTTAAAATCATGAGTTACATTGTCCTAAAATATGTAGACTAAAAAATCTTTCACCAGGAAGGTGGGTTGGGATCAGTAGGGAATGGCAGTTTGGGGCCTGCAACCATGAGGAGACATGTGCAAATCCCTACATGTCAAGGAAAGAGATGGCTTTTATAGAGGGGAAAAGGGAGCTGGGAGGGCTATGGTAAACAAAAAGCCTGTGACTTTCATTGGCTGCATCCTTGCCATGAAGAAGAGTCTGTCTTCTTCCAGTTGGGCTCTTCTAGCATCAAAGGCAAGAGAGAGTCGCGTTCTAGTCTCCCAAGTCAATTTAACTGAGGTTTCTGTTTAATAAACTTTTACAGTTATCATGCACAATAAAAACCAAATTTAGTTCTATTACTGGTGATTTATCAAACCTAAATGCAAGAGTAGACACAGATGATTGTTATTGTTTTTACATCATAATTGTGAATAATAAGATGTGCTTCTCAGTATACTGAAAATTAAACAATAGCTGCCATTTTGTATGGGTGCTCTTTTGACCCCAACTGAATTGTGAATACTAACACAAATATGAGCTAGTAACCCTTATATAATAATTGGTTAGAAGGTGGTCACTGAGATGATTCAGAATGAGAATGTTTTATTGTGATCAACATAAAAGCTTAAAATAAAATTATACTGACAAGTCATGGCCACATGTGAGAATATACTGCTAACCCCACAGGGTGAAAAAGTATATACAGCTATTGTGTCTATAGAGCTACTGGCCAATATAAGCGAAAAAAAGTATTCAGGAATGAGATCACTGCAGACTGGAGGAGGACTGAAAGGATTCATAGGCAGGGTGGATTTGAGCTCAGCCTTGAGAAAAATGATAGAACTTAAGCATAAAAGAGAACTGGATTCTCAACAGGTTGAACATCATAAATAAGAAAAAGGGAGAGCAAGGTTTGCTCATGGGTCAAGAAGGTGAGCTTGTTTGGATTCAAGTGTTTGTTCTAAAGAGTATTTTGAATTTTCTTTTATGTGAAACTAACACAAAATTCTGAGTGAAAAACTATGCCTTATTGAAAATGGTGTTTTGGAAAAAACATTGTAATTTTTCAGTGACTGGTGGTTACAACATTATGAGTCATGATTACTATGTATTATATACCCAAGCTGTGAAGGTTAGTATAGCAGGCACTGTAGATAAAATATCTAATTTTATGATAACGTGAGCATTAACAGTTAGACAGTCCTTTCCTTGCTTTAGAGATAACAGAAGATAATTTCAGAAATGTTGGGCAACTTTATTTACAGTAATTGTATGCATCTGAAAACAAAGAATTTTAATCCAGTTTGATACCAAAATTCATATTCTTTCTACTAGACTACATCATGCTAAGTGAAGAGAGCTGCACATTTCTGCCCTATGTTGACCCATATGAAGAAATAAGCAGTCATCCTTAGTGAGGTATATGATTTTTGTTTCTTTCACAGGACTAGATAATAGAACATTTGTAAGTGATCAGCATTGCTAACAATAAAGTATGTTGTTATGTGATTATCAAAAGCAAAGTAACCTAAATAAGTTGGAACTATTTCTAGTCTCATTAGACATTAATATCTAAGAAATATCTGCTGAAGTTTGAGATTCTGTGGGGGTCATATGCCATTTTTATCAGATTTGAGAAATTTATGATATAAATAAAAAAGAAATATGTTTATTTCAAAATCCATTTATTATATTGTACCTTTGTATTTTCCTAGAAATAAATCAATAAAATGCTGTACTCTCAATGAGATAAATGGCAGTGTTTAAACACTTGTATGACTGGGTTAGAGATTAAACACACTGTTTAATATGCTCCAAGGGCAGCCCATTAGGCCTTGAAGCCTGCTTATCCCTCTCACTTCTTTAAAAAAATAAATGTTTGAATAGCCAGTATAGTCCACAAAGGAGAATCATCCTGTAACAAAGAAGAAACGTCTGACTCTTTCTTAAGAAAGAGTTAAGTTTCTTTCACTTAAAGTTTCACTCTTTAAGTTTCTTTCACTTAAACTGTTACATTCTACTTCTTTTCTTACAAATTATTCACTAAAGGGTTCTTATGTATAGCTTAAAGTATGTATAACAGCTCATCTCCTGGGAACCTGTTTCCCATACCTGAATGTTAAGCTAAAATATCTTTGTTTGAGCTGACAAGAAACATCCTGACCAGGTTCACTGCTGAATGGCTACAGGAAAGGAGAAAGAAAAAAATCAGGCCTGAACCAGGAAATATTTATCATCTTTTTTTACGCCATCCCATCTTTTTCGCAGCCAAAGATGGAGAAGCTCTATACAGTCAGCAAAAACAAGACCAGGAGTGGACTGTGGCTCAGATCATGAAATCCTTATTGCAAAATTCAGACGTAAATTGAAGAAAGTAGGGGAAACCACTAGGCCATTCAGGTATGACCTAAATCACATCTCTTCTGACTATACAGTGAGTGAGTGAGTGAAGTCGCTCAGTTGTGTCCGACTCTTTGTGACCCCATGGAATGCAGCCTACCAGGCTTCTCCATCCATGGGATTCTCCAGGCAAGAATACTGGAATGGGCTACCATTTCCTTCTGCAGGGGATCTTCCAGACCCAGGGAATGAACCCAGGTCTCCTGCATTGGAGGCAGACGCTTTAACCTCTGAGCCACCAGGGAAGTCCAGTGACTATACAGTGGAAGTGACAAATAGATTAAAGGGATTAAATATGATAGAGAGAGTGCCTGAAGAACTATGGATGAAGGTTCATGAGATTGTACAGGAGGCAGTGATCAAAACCATCTCCAAGAAAAAGAAATGCAAAAAAGCAAAATAGTTGTCTGAGGAGGCCTTACAAATAGCTGAGAAAAGAGAAGTGAAAGGCAAAGGAGAAAAGGAAAGACATACCCATCTGAATGCAGAGTTTCAAAGAATAGCAAGGAGAGATAAAAGCTTTCCTAAGTGATCAATGCAAAGAAATAGAGTAAAACAATAGACTGGGAATGACTAGAGATCTCTTCAAAAGAATTAGAGATACCAAGGGACCATTTCATGAAAGATGGACACAATAAAGGACAGAAATGGTAAGGAGCTAACAGAAGCAGAAGATCTTAAGAAGAGGTGGCAAGAATGCACAGAACTATACAAAAAAAATCTTAATGACTCAGATAACCAAAATGATGTGATCACTCACCTATAGCCAGACATCCTGAAGTGCAAAGTCAAGTGGGCTTAAGAAGCATCACTATGAACAAAGCTAGTGGAGGTGATGAAATTCCAGGAGAGCTACTTCAAATTCTAAAAGATGATGCTGTGAAAGTGCTGCACTCAATATGCCAGCAAATTTGGAAAACACAGCAGTGGCCACAGTACTGGAAGAGGTCTGTTTTCATTCCAATCCCAAAGAAAAGCAATGCGAAAGAATACTCAAACTACCATACAATTACACTCATTTCATAGGCCAGCATAGTAATGCTCAAAATTCTCCAAGCTATACTTCAACAGTACGTGAACTGAGAACTTTCAGATGTTCAGATGGATTTTGAACCAGAGATCAAATTGCCAACTTCTGTTGAATCATAGAAAAAGAGAGTTCCAGAAGAAAAACATCTACTTCTGCATTATTGACTATGCCAAAGCCTTTGACAGTGTGGATCCCAACAAACTGTGGAAAATTCTTCAGGAGATGGGAATAGCAGATCACCTCACCTGCCTCCCGAGAAACCTGTATGCAGGTAAAGAAACAACAGTTAAAACTGGACATGGAACAACAACTAGTTCCAAATAGGGAAAGGAGTACATCAATGCTGTATTTTGTCATCTTGCTCATTTAACTTATATGCAAAGTACATCATGTGCAATGCCAGGCTGGATGAAGCATAAGCTGGAATCAAGATTGCCAGGAGAAATATCAATAACCTCAGATATGAAGATGACACCACCCTTATGGCAGAAAGTGAAGATGAACTATAGAGTCTCTTGATGAAGTTGAAAAACAAGAGCGGAAAAAGCTGGCTTAAAACTCAATATTCAAAGAAAAAATAATAATAATGGCAGCTGATCCCATCACTTCATGGCAAATAGATGGGGAAACAATGGAAACAATGACAGACTTTATTTTCTTGGGTTCCAAAGTCACTTCAGATGATGACTGTAGCCATGAAATTAAAAGATGATTGCTCCTTGGGAGAAAAACTATGAAAAACCTAGGTGGCATATTAAAATGCAGAGACGTTACTTTGCCTTTAAAGGTCCATATAGTAAAAGCTATGGTTTTTCCTGCAGTCATGTATGGATGTGACAGTTGGACCATAAAGAAGGCTGAGCACCGAGGAACTGATGCTTTTGAACTGTGGTGTTGGAGAAGATGCTTGAGAGTCCCTTGGGCAGTAAGGAGATCCAACCAGTCCATCCTAAAGGAAATCAACCCTGAATATTCATTGGAATGGCTGGTGCTGAAATTGAAGCTCCAATAATTTGGCTACCTGATGTGAAGAGCTGACTCATTGGAAAAGACCCTGATGCTGGGGAAAACTGAAGGCAGGAGGAGAAGGGGACAACAGAAGATGAGATGGTTGGGTGGCATCATCAACTTGATGGACATGAGTTTGATCAAACTCTGGTAGGTGATGATAGACAGGGAAGCCTGGCATGCTGAAGTCCATGGGGTCACAAAAGTTGGACACAACTGAACTACTGAACAACAACAATATTTTTTAGCACCATCTTTTTTAATCATTGCACAGTGGTAACAAATCTGCTTGCCAATTCAGGAGATGCAACAGATACAGGTTCGATCCCTGGGTCTGGAAAGTTACTGGAGAAGGAAATGGCAATCTACTCCATTATTCCTGCCTAGAAAACTCCATGGACAGAGGACCTTGACAGGCTGCATTCCTGAGGTTGCAAGCAGTCGGACATGACTGAGCATCCTTTTTTTTAAGCCCCCAGCTTCCCATGTGGCTCCGTAGGGATTTCCAGGGTGATTCAGTGGTAAAGAATCTTCCTGCCAAGCAAGAGTTTGGGGTTTGTTCCCTGTGTCTGGAAAATTCCTTGGAGAAGGAAGTGGCAATGCACTCCAGTATTCTTGCCTGGGAAATCTCATGGACAAAAGAGCCTGGCAGGGTACAGTCTATGGGTTCGGAAAGAGTCAGACATGGCTTAGCAACTAAACAAAACAATTCCAAACCTGGGCAAGATAGCTCTGTGTGACACCAGTCTGCTGTCTTCCTGGTCTGCTGACTTTCTGAATAAAGGTGCTCTTCCTTGCCCTGACAACTTGCCTGTCAATATATTAGCCTGTTGTGTGGTTAGCAGTATGAGCCTGAACTGAAAGTATGAGCCACAGTCTGAAAGGTGAAGGAGAAGGTCGCTCAGTTGTGTCCGACTCTTTGCGACCCCGTGGACTATACTGTACAGTCCATGGACTTCTCCAGGCCAGAATACTGGAGTGGGTAGCCTTTCCTTCTCCAGGGGATCTTCCCAAGCCAGGGACTGAACCCAGGTGTCTCGCCTTGCAGGTGGATTCTTTACCAGCTGAGCCACAAGGGAAGCCCAATAAGAGCTCTATAAGTTGATGTTAGAGAATTAGACAAGGCCCAGAACATCAATTTATAGAGCTCTTAAACTATACTTCTTGATTCGTGCCAGCCTGGCCCTTTCTAAGGCACCTGAGAGAGAATTCTCTGAGAAGAAGCGTGGTGCAGCAGCGATGAGCATGAACTCTGACGCCAGAGCGCTGCAACTTGAACTCTCCTTCTATGTTTTGTTGACCAGACACCGTCCTTCTCATTGTGCCTCATTTATTCCTCATCTTTAAAATGGAGCTAATAACAGTGCCTTCCTCAGTGTGTTATCATGAAAATTAAATAAATTAACTTTAAGGTAACCAGAACAGAACCTGGTCTTTATCACAAGCCTAATAGTATGAAACTAATTGAAGCTATATATGTTTTCCCACAATATAATAAAATAAAGCACAAAGCAACAGGGTACTTAGGCCAGCCTGAGAGGTTTGGACAGACTAGCAACAATAGTGACAACAGAAATTTACGGTGTTAGAGGGATAGTGACAGGAAACGGATGCAGGGTGAAAAAAGGATTATCTTGCTTTAATGGGTTGACAGGTGGGATAGACTTGAGCGTGTTTGCAGAAAGACAGAAAAACTCATGGGAAACTGAACATGAAGAAAAGATGGACAAACTCCAGAGAAGGTAGCGGATGATGAGCTCAGTGCCACAGGTGTAACAATCGGCTTTAGAGAGAAGCAGGGAGAGATAATTGCTATGCGCTGTTTTGCACCCCATTATCTTTAACTTGCGTTTCTGTTTGGAAACCATGAGGCACACGGGGTGTCACAATAAACTTCCTTATTGAGAGACACCCTGTATCATTGACTCTCACAAATGTTCCCTACTTTGTATGCTGTTAACTTGATGTTTAATCCATACACCTGCTGCTTTGTGTGCTCAGAATGCCTTTTCTTTTAAATTTCATTTCTCCCATACAGATTTCTCAATTAAGTAACTGTTTAGCCACTGAAACAATTTTCAACTCCAAGAAACTTCTTTGGCTTTTCCAGAAACTTTGCAAACACAATTAAGTGGGCATTGGCTTGCCATCTCATTCCGCCTCAGTGAGAGGTCATCACTTGGTCAACACTGCTTGCCAATAATTGACACATGAGGTGAAAATACCAATGGGGCAGTGACTGTGTCCATTTAACCTACTTCTCAGATCATGGCAGGTTTGCATGCGTTTTACAGGAATTTATGTTCCATTTGATCATGATAATGACCCATTATTTTTATATCAGAATTCTCTTAAAATCGCTTTAACAAAAGCAGGGGACAGAAAATGGACTATTTTGTCAGACCATCTAGATGCTTCCATTTAAGAGATATTAGTTTGTGAAAATCTTCTAGGATATTTGAACCTTAGGTTTAACTGCCCAGCCTTCTATTTGAAATCCTCTGGATTTTTCTGTAATCTAACTCTAGAACCAACAACTAAAACTCTTTTAAACTCTAGTTTAATATCTTTGTATATTTAAAATAACCAAGGTAACCCTCTGAGCACGATAACACAAGCTTTACCTGAGAAAAAGAAGGAAACCTCTAACATGTTTGGTTCTCCCTCCCCCACAAATGTGTGTATTCTTTCTTTTATTTTCAGTAAAAGGGGAAAATGAGTTTGAGAAAATGACTTAGGATATATTACCAAAGAAGAACTAAGGAATTTAGCTATGACATTCTCATTAGGCTTACAAAAGGAAATAAGTAAAATCATGTTCTGACTTTGTGACTTTCACCATTAGTAAATCATCAAAACATTGAGAAGAATGATTTTAAGATCAAAGTAAAACATAGCAACTTCAAAGACAGATAGAGAGCTGAGTGCTGAAAGCATGGTCTTCTAATGCCACATCCATTAGAAGGTTGTAAGAACTCAGGCAAACAAGACCTGGGTCTGAAATGGACCTGAGAACATCTACTGCAGCCTACCAAGTTTATATTTCCTGTTTTTTTCAGAGTTATTTACAATATAATTTTCTGCTCCACTGATGAAACTTAAGTGTGTTTTGTGATATCAACAAGCTATCTTTAACCCCCTAAACAGAATGATAAATTGACCACATAATTTAACATTTAAATTTGCACATTCTGAGGAGAATAAATGGCACTATTAATAATTATGTCTCAAAAGAAGTGCTAATTTGATATTCCCTAAGCAAGTGGAAAGTACCTTACTATGGCATTCTTCCCAAAAAATAGCTTTACTTAGGATAAAATGTACCTTTGGCCCTAGATTAGCAGTTATTTCTTTTGAAATCTGACCATTTCTTAGCCAATTCACTTTGTTTCCCCATTAACCAGTCCTAATAATCACAAATACAGGTAGTTTATTGTCTTGAAGTTATGAAAACACTTGATACCAACCTCAACACACACAATACTCAACAACAACAAAAGTGATATTCAAATGCTAATGCTGTTGCCATATAAAAATTATTGATGAGAAAAATCAGTGTCATATTTTTTACACTGTCAACAATTTTTTGGCAAGTTGCCTATATCAATGATAGAATAATAAAGAACTATAAAAATAACTACAGCTCTAGTTACTTCAATATAAACTTATGTAAACAACATCATAGTAGTGCTGAAAACTAGAATTGCCTTCAATTTTACCATTTTAAACATAGCTGTTGTGTATCACTGTTTCCTTTCCCTGTCTTTGTATTTTTTATGATTGTGTATGGGTATCCATTTTTCAAACTATCATTCTAAACCATTTTCTAGAGCAGAATATGTATAATTGCAGTCCGAGTCTATAGCAAAATTTTACCCGGTTTGAAATTATTTCTATGTTGTCATAGAATCTATGTAATTGTACTTTGAGAGTGTAAATTAAGTTGCAACTGTGCCCTACTTTAATTCATCATATTCCATCTTTGGATATTTAGAGTGACTCTCATTCTTCACTATGTTAACATTGAAATAAATATTTAAATACATATAGCTTTTCCCAACTCTTGAAATTTTAAAATATATACCTGTATGAATGATTACTGGGCCAAACTGTAAAAATGAAAAGGAAGAAGAAAAAGAGTACATGAGCTCAGAGTCTTCAAGAAAATTTAATTATATCCTAAGTGACTTATTAGAAATGCACCTTATTTATAGACATTTAACACAGTCAGTATGATTCAAAAATATTTTGTTCATTTGTGATGTTTGAATAATGAAAGGTCATCTAACCTACTTCCTGAATATTCGAGTTCTCTTTTACTATGAGCATGATAAATTACCTGACTTAGTGATCCTCTAGTTTTGGTTTGGTTCACTACAAATGAATGAATTCATAGAAATGTTATAGGCAAAATGTATAACTCAGCAAATGGAAAGTGACAGTATTACTTAAGCATAAAATATGTAGTACCAGTGCAGCATTAAGAAGACAAACTATCCCAAATAAAATATATCATTTTAAAGTCAGTGATACAGTAAACTAGCTCCATCTCTACATACAAAGACTTCTCTGTTTTGATATTGTGGTATGTAAAAATATTTCCATTATTTTATTGTAAATAATGGTCTATTATTTTGTCTCTAAATCAGATCCAGGTCTGACCTGATCCAGAAATAATTGTATTTAAACCTCTTTCTTAAACCCAGTATTATCTTCCTGTCTGTTTATCATCTTATTACCTGTATAAAGGTACACAGAGACCTGTAAAAAAAGAAGCAGGGGCTCATTCTCTGATAGTTGATAGCAGAAGGATTTTGCCTATAAATCTTTGCACAAAATCTTAAAATAATCCTTTTGAACAGAAAGTAAGGAGAAGTGTAAACAGACTTAAGTTTCTTTCTAACTAAAATGTTTTGTGACTACCTTGTGTTATGCGTGTACCTTGTGTGATTTTTACAAAATCAGAAGCATTTCATTACTAGTATTTCTATCCACACAGAGAGGTGGAAATACATCAAAAGGAATTTATAGACCAGAATTTATAATCAGAGATGTGGAAAATAGAAGAGGCATATTGAATTTTAGAAGTAAGAAGAAACTTGAATAGCATCCTTCAAGTTATCTTCTTCAGAAAATATTGAAAACATTTAGAAATAGACAGCAGTTCCTAGATAATGAAAGATGAAGAAAAAAATCAGTTGATTGCATTTATGTAGGAATGGTTAGCAAGAAAACCAAACTTGTGCTCAAGGTATATGGTCATTGAAACCTGATCGCAATGAACATTTCCAGGCTCATCTTCAAATTGAAATCCTGCATCTTTTGCTGGAGTGATCTGAGCACTTTTTTCAGAAAGATCATCTCACTTCCAAATCTTACATTTGAATGTCTCCCTCATCCAATCCTTCTCTGTTTATGGAAACCCTCATAATTCAAGGAAGAAGCTCCTTCCTTAACCTCCACAAAACTTTCTAAGAGCCTCATCTCACCCACAAGCTAGTGTTCTGTGATTCAAGTCTTCCTGACAGCAGCACAGAGCAACAGTCTTCCTGTGTAGTAGAGGGAAGGGTTTTTGCAGAAATTCTATTAGCTAATGTTTCTAATAAGGTTAAATTATGTTAAATAGATAACATTTAAAGAAAATGTGATAAGGTGGAGAAGATAAATGTCTTTAATTGTAAGTTGAGGTCCTAAAATTTTTAAGTAATAAAGAGAATGAATTCAATTAATCAAATATATATATATTTAAATTTACTTATTTTTTAATTGAAGGATAATTTTGTGGTTTTCTGTCAAACCTCAACATGAATCAGCCATAGGTATACATATATCCCCTCCCTTTTGAACCTTCCTCCCATCTTCCTCCCCATCCCAGCCCTCTAGGTTGATACAGAAACCCTGTTTGAGTTTCCTGAGCCATACAGCAAATTCCCATTGGCTATCTATATTACATGGTCATGTAAGTTTCCATGTTACTCTTTCCGTACATCTCACCCTTTGCTCCCTTCTCCCCATATCCATAAGTCTATTCTTTATGTCTGTTTCTTCATTGCTGCCCTGTAAATAAATTATTCAGTACCATTTTTCTAGCTTCTGTATATGTGCATTAGAATATGATATTTATCTTTCTCTTTCTGACTTACCTCACTCTGTATAATAGGTTCTAGGTTCATCCATCTCGCCAGAAGTGACTCAAATGCATCCCTTTTATGGCTGAGTAATATTCCATTAAGTATGTGTACCACAATTTCTTTATCCATTCATCTGCCAATGGACATCTAGGTTGCTTCCATGTTCTAGCTATTGTAAATGATGCTGCAATGAACAATGGGATACATGTGTCTTTTTCAATTTTGGTTTCCTCAGGGTATATGCTTAGGAGAGGGATTGCTGGGTCATATGGTGGTTTCATTCCTAGTTTTTCGAGGAGTCTCCATACCATCTTCCGTTGTGGCTGTATCAATTTACATTCCCACCAACAGTGCAAGAGTGTTCCCTTTTCTCCACACCATCTCCAGCATTTATTGTTTGTAGACTTTATGATGAGGGCCATTTTGACTGGTATGAAGTGATATCTCATTGTGGTTTTCATTTGCATTTTTCTAACAATGAGTGATGTTGAGCACCTTTTCATGTGTCTGTGAGCCATCTGTATGTCTTCTTTGGAGAAATGTCTGTTTAGGAATTTTTCCCACTTTTTGATTGGGTTGTTCATTTTTCTGGTATTGAGTTGTATGAGCTGCTTGTATATTTTGGAAATTCTTTGTCAGTTGTTTCATTTGTTATTATTTTCTCCCATCTGGAGGGTTGTCATTTCACCTTGCTTATAGTTTCCTTTGCTGTGCAAAAGCTTTTAAGTTTAATCAGGTCCCATTTGTTTACTTTTATTTTTATTTCCATTACACTGGAGGTGGCTCATAGAGAATCCTGCTTTGATTTGTGTCATCAAGTGTTCTGCCTGTTTTCCTCTAAGATGTTTATAGTTTCTGGTCTTACATTTAGGTCTTTAATCCATTTTGAGTTTATCTTTGTGTAAGGTGTTAGGAAGAGTTCTAATTTCATTCTTTTACATGTAGCTGTCCAGTTTCCCAGCACAATTTGTTGAAGAGCTGTCTTTGCCCCATTGTATATTCTTGCCTCCTTTGTCAAAAATAAGGTACTGATAGGTTCATGGGTTTATTTCTGAGCTTTCTATCTTGTTCTATTGGTCTATATTTCTGTTTTTGTGTCAATACCATACTGTCTTGATGACTGTAGCTTTGTAATGTAATGTGAAGTCAGGAAGGTTGATTCTTCCAGCTCCATTCTTCTTTCTTAAGACTGCTTTGGCTATTCGGGGTCTTTTGTGTTTCCACATGAATTGTGAAAATTTTTGTTTTAGTCCTATGAAAATGCCATTGGTAATTTGATAGGATTACATTAAATCTGTAGATTGCATTTGGTAGTATAGTCATTTTCACAATATTGATTCTCCTTATCCAGGAACATGGAATACCTGTCCATCTGTTTAGGTAATCTTTGATTTCTTTAATTAATGTCTTATAATTTTCTGTGTACAGTTCTTTTGTCTACTTAGGCAGGTTTATTCCTAGATATTTCATTCTTTTTGTTGCAATGGTGAATGGGATTGATTCCTTAATTTCTCTTTCTGATTTTTCATTGTTAGTATATAGAAATGCAAGTGATTTATGTGTATTGATTTCGTATCCTGCAACTTTGCTAAATTCACTGACTAGCTCTTGCAATTTTCTGGTACTCTCTTTAGGGTTTTCTATGTACAGTATGATGTCATCTGCAAACAGCGAGAGCTTTATTTCTTCTTTTCTGATCTTGTTTCATTTCTTTTTCTTCTCTGATTGCTATAGATAGAACTTCCAGAACTATGTTGAATAATAGTGGCAAAAGCGGACACCCTTGTCTTGTTCCTGATCTTAGGGTGAATGCTTTCAATTTTTCACCATTGAGAGTAAGGTTTTCTGTAGGCTTATCATACATGGCCTTTACTATGTTGAGGTAGGTTTCTTCTATGCCCATTTTTTGAAGAGTTTTAACCCTAAATGGGTGCTGAATTTTGTCAAAGGCTTTTTCTGCATCTATTGAGATGATCATATTGTTTTTATCTTTCAATCTGTTAATATGGTGTCACATTGATTGATTTGCATATATTGAAGAATACTTCCATGCCTGGAATAAATGCAACTCGATCATGGTGTATGAGCTTTTTAATGTGTTGCTGAATTCTGTTTACTAAAATTTTGTTGAGGATTTTTGCATCTATATTCACCAGTGATATTGGCCCTAGCTTTCTTTCTTGTGTTCTCCTTGTCTGGGTTTGATATCAGGGTGATGGTGGCCTCATAGAGTGAGTTTGGAAGTGTTCCTTCCTCTGCAATTTTTTGAAAGAGTTTTAATAAGCTAGGTGCTAGCTCTTCTATAAATGTTTATTAGAATTCTCCTGTGAAGCCATCTGGTCCTGGGCTTTTGTTTTTTTGGGAGATTTTTGATTACAGCTTCAATTTCAGTGCTTGTAATTGGGTTGTTCATAATTTCTATTTATTCCTGGTTCAGTCTTGGAAGATTGAAAATTTTTAAGAATCTGTATATTTCTTCCAAGTTATCTATTTTATTGCCATATAGTTGTTCATAATAGTCTCTTATAATCCTGTGTATTTCTGCATTATCTGTTGTAACCTCTCCTTTTCCATTTCTAATTTTGTTGACTTGATTCTTCTGTCTTTTTTCCTTAATGAGTCTGGCTAAAGTTGTGTCTATTTGTTTAACTTCTCACAGAACCAGTTTTAGTTTTATTAATCCTTACTATTGTTTCTTTTGAGCTTCCCTGGTGGCTCAGATGGTAAAGCATTTGCCTGCAACGTAGGAGACCCGGGTTCGATTCCTGGGTCAGGAAGATCCCCTGGAGAAGGAAATTGCAATCCACTCCAGCACTCTTGCCTGGAAAAATCCCATGGACAGAGGAGCCTGATAGGCTACAGTCCATATTTCTGTTTCAATTATTTCTGCTCAGATCTTTATGATTTCTTTTCTTCTACTAATTTTGGGGAATTTTTGCTCTTCCTTTTCCAGCTCTTTTAGGTGTAAAGTTAGGTTGTCTATTTGATGTTTTTCTTGTTTCTTAAGGTAGAATTGAATTGCTGTAAACTTTCATCTTAGAACTGCTTCTGCTGCTCCCATAGGTTTTGAGTTGTTGTATTTTCATTGTCATTTCTTTCTAGAAATTTTTTATTTCCCTTTTGATTTCTTTAGTAACCTGTTGGTTATTTAGAAACGTGCTGTTTAATCTTCAAGTTTGTGTTTCTTACAGTTTTTTCTTGTAATTGATATTTAGTCTCAGAGCATTGTGGTCAGAGAAGATGCTTGATAGGATTTCAATTTTATTAAATTTACTGAGGTTTGATTTATGACCCAAGATGGAGAATGGCCCATGTGCACTTGAGAAGAAGGTGCATTCTTCTGCATTTGAGTGGAATGTCCTGAAGATATCCATGAGATCATCTCACCTAATGTATCATTTAAGAGTTGTGTTTCTGTTTTGCTGATTTGTCCATTGGTGTGAGTGGGGTGTTAAAGTTTCCTACTATTATTGTGTTACTGTCAATTTCTCCCTTTATGTCTGTTAGTGTTTACCTTATGTATTGAGGTACTCCATGTTGAGTGCATAGATATTTCCAATTGTTATATCTTCCTCTTGGATTAATCCCTTGATCATTATATAGTGTCCTTCCTTATCTCTTGTAATCTTCTTTATTTTAAGATCTGATCTGTCTGATATGAGGATTGCTACTCCAGCTTCCTTTTGCTTCCCATTTGCATGGAATGTATTTTTCTATCCTCTCCCTTTCAGTTTATATATGTCTTCAGGTTTGAAGTGGAATTCTTGTAGACAGCATAATTATGGGTCTTGTTTTTGTATCCATTCAGCCAGTCTGTGTCTTTTGGTTGGACCACTTACACTTAAAGTAATTATTGATATATATGTTCCTATGTTCATTGATATGTACATGAACCATGAACTTCCAGATGTTCAAGCTTCATTTAGAAAAGGCAGAGGAACCAGAGATCAAATTGCTGGCATTGAAAAAACCAACGGATGATCCTCTGGATCATCAAAAAAGCAAGAGAGTTCCAGAAAAAAAAAAAAGAAAAAAAGAAACATCTATTTCTGCTTTATTGACCATGCCAAAGCCTTTGACTGTGTGGATCCCAACAAACTGTGGAAAATTCTGAGAGAGATGGGAATACCAGACCACCTGACCTGCCTCTTGAGAAGTCTGTATGCAGATCAGTAAGCAACAGTTAGAACTGGACATGGAACAACAGACTAGTTCCAAATAGGGAAAGGAGTACATCAAGGCTGTATATTGTCACCCTGTTTATTTAACTTATATGCACGGTACATCATGAGAAATGCTGGGCTGGAGGAAGCACAAGCTGGAATCAAGATTGCCAGGAGAAATATCAATAACCTCAGATATGCAGATGACACCATCTTTATGGCAGAAAGTGAAGAAGAACTAGAGAGCCTCTTGATGAAAGTGAAAGAAGACAGTGAAAACGTTGAATTAAAACTCAACATTCAGAAAACGAAGATCATGACATCTGGTCCCATCACTTCATGGCATCTGGTCCCATCACTTCATGGGAAATAGATGGGAAACAGTGGAAACAGTGACAGGCATTATTTTGTGGGGCTTCAAAATCACTGCAGATGGTGACTGCAGTCATGAAATTAAAAGACGTTTGGTCCTTGGGAGAAAACCTAGACAGCATATTTAAAGCAGAGACATTACTTTACCGACAAAGGTCCATCTAATAAATGCTATGGTTTTTCCAGTAGTAATGTAAGAATGTGAGAGTTGGACTATAAAGAAAGGTGAGCGCCAAAGAATTGATGCTTTTGAACTGTGGTGTGGGAGAAGACTCTTGAGAGTCCCTTGGACTGCAAGGAGATCCAATCAGTTCATCCTAAAGGAAATCAGTCCTGAATATTCATTGGAACCACTGATGGTGAAGCTGAAACTCCAATACTTTGGCCACCTGATGTGAAGAACTGACTCATTGGAAAAGACCCTGATGCTGTGAAGGATTAAAGGCAGAGGGAGAAAGAGACAAGAGAGGGTGAGATGGTTGGATGGCATCACTGACTCAATGGACATGAGGTTGAGTAAACTCTAGGAGTTGGTGATGGACAAGGAAGCCTGGTGTGCTGCAGTCCATGGGGTTACAAAGAGTCAGACATGACTGAGTGAACTGAACTGATGTTCCTATCGCCATTTTCTTAATTGTTTGGTGTTGATTTTGTAGATCTTTTCTCTTCTCTTGTATTTCTTGACTATATAAGTCCCTTTAACGTTTGTTGTAAAGCTGATTTCATGGTATTGAATTCTCTTAACTTTTGCTTGTCTGAAAACTTTTAATTTTTTCATCAATTTTGAATGAGATCCTTGCTGTATACAGTAATCTTGGTTGTAGATTTTTCTCTTTCAGTACTTTAAACATATTCTGCACTTCCCTTCTGACCTGCAGAGTTTCTGCTGAAATATCAGCTGTTAAGTGTATGAGCTTTCCCTTGTATGTTACTTGTTGCTTCTCCCTTGATATTTTTAATATCCGTTCTTTGTGCTTAGAGTTTGTTAGTTTGATTAGTAAGTGTCTTGATGTGTTTCTTCTTGGGTTTATCCTGTATGGGACTATTTCTGCCTCTTGGACTTTATCAAATATTTCCTTTCCCATGTTGGGGAGATTTTCAAATATGATCGCTTCAAAAATGTTCTCACACACTTTCTTTTTCTCTTCTTCTCTTGGACCCCTATAATTCAAATGCTGGTGTGTTTGATATGGTCCTAGAGGGCTCTGAGACTATCCCCAGTTCTTTTCATTCTGTTTACTTTATTCTGCTCTTCAGAAGTTATTTCTATCATCTTATCTTCCAGCTCAGTGATTCATTCTTCTGCTTCAGATATCCTGCTATTGATTCCTTCTAGAGTAGTTTTAATTTTAGTAATTGTGTTGTTTGTCTCTGTATGCTTATTCTTTAATTCTTCTAGGTCTTTTTTAATTGATGCATTTTCTCCATTTTTTTTAAGGTTTTTGATCATCTTCACTATCATTATTTGGAATTCTTTTCCAAGTACTTTGCCTATTTCCTCTTCATTTATTTGCACTTCTGTGTTTCTAGTTTGTTCCTTCATTTGTGTAGTATTTTTCTGTGTTTTCATTATTTTTTTTTAACTTATTGTGTTTGAGGTCTCCTTTTCCCAGGCTTCAAGTAAAGTTGAATTCTTTTCTTGAAGAAGGTTGAATTATTTCTTCCTTTTGCTTTTTTCTTTCCTAAGGTTGGTCCAGTAGTTTGTATAAGCTTCCTATGGGGTGAGATTTGTGTTGAGTTTTGTTTGTTTGTTAGTTTGTTTCCTCTGATGGACAAGGCTGAGTGAGATGGTAATCCTATCTGCTGATGATTGGGTTTTTATTCTTGTTTTGTTTGTTGTTTAGATGAGGCCTCCTGCACAGGGTGCTACTGGTGGTTGGGTGATGCTGGATCTTGTGTTCAAGCAGTTTCCTTTGTGTGAGTTCTCACTATTTGATACTCCCTAGGGTTAGTTCTCTGGTAGTCTAGAGTCTTAGAATCAGTGCTCCCACTCCAAAGGCTCAGGGCTTGATCTCTGGTCTGGAACAAGATTCTACAAGTGGTTTGTATGGCATTAGTGAGATTAAAACAAATATCCAAGACAAGAAACCAAAGATGAACCCCAGACAAATGGCAGTTACAAAATCAGGCAAATAATTGAAGTAATGGAATATATGCATGTACATATACACCCATGAGCAAAGTCAAAACAGTCCAACAAAAATTAAGTATAGTAGATTGACCCGGCAAACAAAGGAAATCAAAAATTATACTTACATGTTAAGAACAAAACTAACTAAAGCACAAACTGGAAAACAAAACTAAAGCAAGGTGCCAAGTGGGAATAAAGCAATGAAGATAAAACTGACACGTATTTTGAGAGGAAAGGAGAGAAAGATAAGAAAGAAAGAATAGATATGAAAAATTAAACAGAGGTAGATAAAGAAGATTTATATATGTTAAAGATTAACTGCAAGGGGAAAAGAACAGTAGGGAAAGAAAAAAGGAATAAATGCAGAAAAAATAATAATAGGTTAAATAAATTAAAAATTAAAATTAAAAAAAAGAAAAGATAAAAACAAAACAAAAATCCACAGAACTGCAAAAGCCCAACATAGAGGCAGATATTTATGAGAAAAAAAAAAAAAAAGCTCCAAAGCTTAATTGGAGTTCATAGTGCCATTAAAATCAACAACTACAACAGAGCAGGGGGAAAGGGCAAAAAAAGAAAAAAAAATCCAAAATTTTCTACAGAACAAGTAGAAAAGTTAGAATAATAAAGGTTTCTCTTGAGTCACTGCTGTCAGAGTCCTTTCCCTCACTGGGAGTCACAGTCCAACTCACCTCCCTAAGATGCTTTCCAGCCCTGTGCTGATTTCTGGACCTGCTGTGGGGGCAGCTCAGATTCTAATCTGGTTCTACTCCTGTGTGTTCTTGCCTCCAATGTCCACAGCTATCAGAACTAGTGCTTTTTCTTTTGTGGGTGCTCTCAGTGACCTTTTGTATATTCCATAGACACAGAGTCTGCCTAGTTGATCATGTGGATTTAATCTGTAGCTTGTACAGCTGGTGGGAAGGTTCTGGGTCTTCTTTCTTAGCCACACTGCCTCTGGGTTTCAATTGTGAATTTATTTCCACCTCTGCATGTGGGTCCTCTACTGGGGTTTGTTCCTGAGGCTGCCCTGGAGGCCTTGGTTTTGGCCCTGTGAAGGCCAGGTGTGGAGATGGGGCTACTGATAGGGTCGCAGGGGTTCTGGGTGCACCAGGTACTTAGGGTGTTGGTGGCTTGGGCAGCAGGAAATATAGTGCTCTAGAAGGGTATGGCCATCAGTATTGACCAATATGCTCCAGTATTCTTGCCTGGAGAACTCCCCTCCCTGATAGAGAAGCCTGGCAGGCCACAGTCGGACACTATCGAAGTGAACCTACATGCATAGACGCAAGACGTTTTTGCCTTTGGCAGCTCTGCCCCAGTGAGAGTTGACTGTGAAGCTTGCACAGGTGCTTGGCTTACCAGGATCCTGGTGGTGCCAAGTGTGCAGGGACATGAACTGCCTCTGCCCCAGGAGTTATGGCCCTATCAGAGTCTTGTTTGAGCCTCTTGTAGGTGGCGATCAGAAAGTCTCTTTGGCTAGTCTCTCTCCATAGCTCTGCTTGTTCAGGCACTTAGAGGGTTCCCTTGCCTGGGGTCCTTCTCTGTTGTTCCATGCATCAGGCATGCTGAGGGGTCCCCCTGGCTGTGGGGAGGAGTGCTGTAGATCTGTGTGTCAGGTACTTAAAGGGGCAAACTAGGTGGGATCCTGCTCTGCAGTTCAGTGCATCAGTTACTTAAAGGAGCACCCTGAGTGGGGTCCTATTCTGTAGTTCAATGTGTCAGGCATTTGATGAGCAAGCCTCTCTATTGTTCAGCTGCCGATGCTGGCATGTGGGGAGAGAGAGGGTCTATGGTGAGGGCGCCAGACCCTACACATGACTCAGCAGTATCCCTTGCTTCCATGGCTGCTGGCTTTCTTTCATGGGCATTTCCCACCACTGTCTCCTCCCTCACACTCCCTCAATCTATCTCTCCACAGTCAATAGCAGCCCTCACCCTGGGATTGCTCCACAACCCCTAAACTCCAGCTCCCACCTGCTGCACCTTCCAGGAGACCAATGTTCTTATCCGGGGTATGTATGGCTGTGACAAGGACTGTCTGATTCTCACTCCATTTAGGCTGCCACAGATCAGCTGTTTCACTCTCAGCCTTAAATGTTTCTCCTCTGACTCAGACAATTGCCCTGATATGGGGATCTGATCCCTGCTTCAATTCCTCCATCCGCCAAAGGCAGGTCCAGTCCTACTAACACTCCTGTTTCCCCCCCTATTTCCTTCATCCTACCAAGTTTGGCATAGTTCTATGCCTTCTTTTCCATTCGTCAGGTCCTCCTGTCTGCTCTCAGCTGGTGTTCTGTGTGCACTTCTGTGTCTGAAGGTGTATTCGTGATGTATCCATGGAGAGAGATGTGCTCCACATCCACCTACTCCTCCGCCATCTTGTTCTCTCCCATCAAACATATTTAAAGTAACTATTATATTCAGTTTTATGCCAGACCTACTATTACAGTGATGAATACATATATTCTAAAACATCCCACTTTAATGTGAGACATTTTATGTTCATAATAAAATGTCCCATACTTAAAATATATTTTTTTTAAAATTTTTATTTTTACTTTATTTTACTTTACAATACTGTATTGGTTTTGCCATACATTGACATGAATCCACCATGGGTGTACATGTGATCTCAATATGGTAACTCCAGATGATGGACCAATTCTTTGACTACAGGGATTAAGTCATTTTCACAGAGGAGATACTATCTCTTTGAACCTGACACTAATCAGCAAATAAGTTGGTGATGTGTGAAGTAAGTAATAAAAACAAGAGTTGGAGTAACTGGCTGGACCAATAGTATCTAGGATGCAGATTGTTCTGCCACAAGATAACCCCTAAGGCCACCACATTTTAGACAAAATATTGTGTATTTACTTACACTACTAGTCTTTGTATCATACAAAAACACAAAATAATAAAAATTTTCTATTTACATATTTCATTTTAAAATAATTATTGTGTTCTCAATTTTATTTTTTACACACTGGGGCCATCTGTTTCTCATATGAATTGAATTTCAATTTTAGACCAGTAGTCAAGAGAAGTATTTGAAGCTTTAAAATATATCTCCCAGGAAAACATTTAATATGTACAAGTTGTGTGCATTAAATATTTATACTATATTTAGTCCAGTCAAATAATTAGTGACAAAAGCTGTAATTTCCAATCATAACTTTTCTGCCATGTCACTTTTTCTTCTATGTAGATTTCAGTGGAATATGACATGATTGCATTTAGTTTTACGTAGAAGAAAGGGAAATGAAGTTGGCTTTTTAAGGGAAAAATTCAAACATGTCAATAGTATTTATTGGTTTCCTTCTTGGTTATATAATTATAGTGTCCCCAGATGCTTAATACCAAACGTGGAATCCTAGGTCCCCAAAAATAAAGGGGCCTGTTTCCTCCAGTCAACAGAGTGCAGCAGGCACAAGCACAGAATTCTTAGCAATATTGATTTTATTGATCACCAGTTCCCTGAATGTCTCCACAGAACTTGAGTTTGAGTCTTATTCTGGGAGGGCTCCAAATGATTGACACTGAAGCCTCATCACAACACAGATGATTAATGTAACTCTTTTATGATCATTCCAACCTCCTTGCCAGGAGTCATATGGTTTAATTTGAAACAATAAGCTACAAAGACCAATCACTTTGGTGAATCCTTGAACAATTTTCTCATTCCTTAAAAAAATGAGTAAAATTTTGTTTAGAACTGAGATCTGGAATACTCATTATTGTGTTTCATGCTGAATTCAAAACTGGGGAATTCTGTCAAATTATGGATATCAGAGCTGAAAATTTTTAAAAAAAGTTTCAACTTTGCTGTGACATTATTGAATCATAAAATCCAACATAATCACACATTCTCAGACTTTCGTTTACTGAAATGATAAAATACCTTAGGCTTTTTTGTGTTTTAGTAATTAAGACCATTTTTTAAAAAGCAGTTTAAAGTTCACAGCAAAATTGAAGATATGTTACAAGGTTTTTGGATAATATCTTTGTCTTACTTGGGTATTTGGGTAATATCAACCTCATAGGATGAATCAGAAATTTTGAACTTTGTTTCTATCCTGTGAAAGTGATTCTAGAGAACTGGTATGATTTCCTGCTTAAATGTTTCATAGAATTCCCCAGTAAATACATCTGGTCTTTTTTCCTTTCTTTTCTGGATGGTTATTAATTATTAACTTAATTTCTTTAATAAATATAAGCCTATTCAAATGATCAGTTTCTTCTTGTGGATTTTGGCAAAGCTTGTCTTTCAAAAAGTTGGTCTATTTCCTCAGAGGTTATCAAATTTGTGAACCTAGAGTTCATCTAGTTTTCCTTTATTGTCTTTTAATGTCGATGCTATCTGTAGTGATCTCACCTCTTTCACTTCAGCTATTACTAATATGTGTCCTTTTTTTTTTTTTTTTACCAGTTAACTTAGCTAGAGTCTTATAGGTTGTATTGATATTGTCAAAGACCATCTTTTGAGTTTATTGATTTTCTATATTGGTTTTGTGCTTTCAATTTCATTGATTTTTGCTCTAATTCTTATCATTTCTTCTGCTTATTTTGGAATTGACATGCTCTCCTTTTTCTAGTTTTCTAAGATGGAGCCTTAGATTATTTTTATTTTATATCTTTCTTCTTTAAAAATGTATGCATTAACAGCTACGATTTTTCCCTCCAAACACGGCTTTTGCTGGATTTCACACATTTTGATGAATTGTTTTCATTTTGATTTATTTAGAATATTTAAAAATTTATTTAAATTTCTTGTATAACCCAAATACGTTATTTATAAGAATGTTGTTTAATTTTCACCTATTTGGTGACTTTTCACTTATCTGTTATTGAATTTTAATGTAGTCTGAGGACAGACATTGTTTCCATTCTTTTAGATGTAAAGTGTATTTTATGACCCAGAATATGGTTTTCCTTGGTAAATGTTCCATAGCACATTGAGAAAAATGTATATTGTGCTATTGTTGGATGAAGCAATCTTCAGATGTCAATTGTACCCAATTGACTAATGGTATTGTTGAATTCAGTTATTTCTTCACTAATTTTTTGAATTATCTTCTATATTCTTTTTCTATGCTTTAAACTTTTTGTTTTTTATTGGTATATAGCCGATTAACCATGTTGTGTTAGTTTCAGGTGAACAGCAAAAGGATTCAGCCATACATATACACACATATCTAATCTCCCTCAAATCTCCCTCCTATCCAGGCTGGCACATAACTTTGAGTACAGTTTTGTGTGCTATACAATAGGTCCTTGTTGGTTATCCATTTTTAATTTAGCAGTATGTGGAATCTGAATATACATATGTGGAATCTAAAAAGAAATAATACAAACGAAATTATTTACAAAAAGAAAGAGACTCACACTCTTAGAAAACAAGCTTATGGTTGCTGGGGTTGTTAAGGAGTTTGGAAAGGTCATGTACAGACTATTCAAAATGGATAACCTTGCTGATTTTCTGCCTACTGAATATATTCACTTCTAAGAGAGGTGCCTTGAAGTCTCCAACTATGATACTGAATATATCAATTTCTCCTCACGATTCTATTTTTTTTTAACTCACATAGTTTAACACTCTGCTGATAGATGCATACATGTTAAAGATTATTTCTTCTTGGAAAATTGACCCATTTATTTTTATGCAATGCCTTTCTTTTTGTGATAACTTTTTTTGTGTTGGCATTGGCTCTGTCTGTTATTATTGCAGCTAATACTGCTTTGTTATGATTAGGGTTAGCATGGTATATGTTCCTCTAGCCATTTATTTTTAATCTGTATGCAATTTTATATTTAAAATGTACTTCTTGTAAACGTCATATAGTTGGGTCTTTTTCTGGCATATTTTTGTTAGGTTTGCATTTGTTATTTTTTTTCTTGTTTTAAATTATTTTTTTATTGAAGGATAATTGCTTAAAGAATTTTGTTGTTTTCTGTCAAACCTCAACATGTGTCTTGTTTGTGATCCACTCTAACAGTCTCTTTCAAGTTGATGTTCATAGTGATTCTTGATAGAGTTGGATTAAAATTTACCATGCTCCTTACTATTTCCTATTTGTTGCTATTGTTCTTTGTTCCTACTTTTGTTTTCCTCTTTTTTCCTGCCTTCTGTGCTTCTTTTCCCACTTTTTGTACTTTAAAAAAAAATGATTTTATATTCTCTGCTTTCTTTTCTATTTGTTTGTATTTCTCTCTCTGCTTTCCTAACTTTTATTTATGTTTTTTAATGACTTTTAGTAGTTGCCCTAGAGTCTGCAATATACATTCACAGGTAATTCAAGTCCACTTTCAAATAATGCTATACCACTTAAAATGTAATGTGAGCACTTTATAATAAATAATCCTAATTCTTCTTTCCCATCCCTGTATCACTGCTTTCATCCTTTCTTTTACATATAACATTCATAGCCATATACATTAGAAATAAAAATATATGACATATACTTAAACATAAATAACTACATTGTTGACATTATTATTATGAATATGAAAAAACTATTGTCTGTTAGATTATGGATAATACAGATAAAAGTTTTTATTTTACCTTTACTCATTCCTCAATGGTCTTTCTTTTTTTACGTAGATCAGTGTTTCTGACCAATATTATTTTTATTTTCTCTAAATAGAGAGGGTGGGATGATTTGGGAGAATGGGAATTCTAACATGTATACTATCATGTAAGAATTGAATCGCCAGTCCATGTCTGACGTAGGGTGCAGCATGCTTGGGGCTGGTGCATGGGGATGACCCAGAGAGATGTTGTGGGAGGGAGGTGGGAGGGGGGGTCATGGTTGGGAACGCATGTAAGAATTAAAGATTTTAAAATTAAAAAAAAAAATAGCTGTCTTTAACATTTCCGAAAGGTTAAATCTGCTGGTGACAAATTCCCTAGATTTTTCATTGTGAGAGAAAGTTTTTATTTATCTCCCACTTTCAAAAAATAATTTTGCAGTCTACAGAATTTTAGATTAGTAGCATTTTCTCTGAATACATATTGCACTTCACTCTTTTCTTTCTTGCATGATTTCTGAGCATAAGTTGGAAGCAATTCTTTATTCAAACATAGGTAAGGTGTCCCCACCATTACTTCATTTCTTTCAGATTTTTTTTTCAGAATTTTTCTTCATCTTTTGTTTTCTGTAGCTTGAAAATAATATGCTTAAATTTGTATTAGCATTTATTCTGCTTGTTGTTCTTCAGGCTTCCTGGATCTGTGGTTTGTAATCTGGCATTAATTCTGGGAAATTCTTAATCATTATTGATTCAAATATTTATTTATTTTTTCTGTCTCTATTCTCTGATATTTCCAATTACATGTATGTTACACCTGTTGTAGTTGTCCCACAGTCTTGAATTGTGTGTTTTGTGTTTTTTTTTTCAGTCTTTGTTATCTCTGTTTTTCACTTTTCAGGAATTCTATTGACATATCTTCTAAGTCAGAGATTCTTTCTTAACCTGTGTGCAGTCTATGAATAAGCCCATCAGCAGCAATCTTTGTTTCTGTTCTGTTGTTTTTGTTTTGTGTTTTTTGGTACGTGATGCACAATGAAAACAAGGAACTGCTCTAAATAAACCTTAATAATTGGTGATGGGGGCTTCCCTGGAGATGCAGGTTTAATCCCTGGGTTGGAAAGATCTCCTGGAGAAGGAAATGGCAACCCATGCAGTATTCTTGCCTGGGAAATGACAAGGCCAGAGGGGCCTGCCAGGTTACAGTCCACTGAATCACAGAGAGTAGGACATGACTTAGCGACTTAACAATTATTGGTGAGGCTGGGGAAAGTGCAAGTGTGCTATAATCCTATGATTAGGTCTCAGCCCTTCAGTGAGCCCAGGCCTCTGAACTATGAATCTCACAAGAATTTCTTCCTTCACCCCATCCCCACCCCACCCCATCCCATCCCCTCCAGTCCCCCCCCCCACACTTAGATGGAAAAGGATAGGTAGAATGTCTTGGAGTTGGGTATTTCCCTTCTCCCAAGGGTAGGCTGAAGATGATGAGTTGGGTGCTGCCCTTCACCAGATCAAGTTAACATCCCACCTGGTTATACTCTACTCAGTTTGTTTCCCTTCAGGGTAGACCTTGTTAAGAAAAGATGGGTTTGCCAATTTTATTTCTCCTTTCAAAGAACCAGCATTTGGCTTTGTTGATTTTTACTATGGTCTTTTTTGTTTCTTTTGCATTTATTTCTGCCCTAATTTTTAAGATTTCTTTCCTTCTACTAACCCTGGGATTCTTCATTTCTTCCTTTTCTAGTTGCTTTAGGTGTAGAATTAGGTTATTTATTTGACTTTTTTCTTGTTTCTTGAGGTATGCCTGTATTGCTATGAACTTTCCCCTTAGCGCTGCTTTTACAGTGTCCCGCAGGTTTGGGGTTGTTGTGTTTTCATTTTCATTCCTTTCTATGCATATTTTGATTTCTTTTTTGATTCCTCTGTGGTTTATTGGTTATTCAGCAGCATATTGTTCAGCCTCCATTAGCCAGACTCATCAAGAAACAAAGGGAGAAAAATCAAATCAATAAAATTAGAAATGAAAATGGAGAGATCACAACAGACAACACAGAAATACAAAAGATCATGAGACTACTATCAGCAATGATATGCCAATAAAATGGACAATGTGGAAGAAATGGACAAATTCTTAGGAAAGTACAACTTTCCAAAACTGAACCAGGAAGAAATAGAAAATCTTAACAGACCCATCACAAGCATGGATATTGAAACTGTAATCAGAAATCTTCCAGCAAACAAAAGCCCAGGTCCAGATGGCTTCACAGCTGAATTCTACCAAAATTTAGAGAAGAGCTAACACCTATCCTACTCAAACTCTTCCAGAAAATTGCAGAGGAAGGTAAACTTCCAAACTCATTCTATGAGGACACCATCACCCTAATACCAAAAACTGACAAAGATGCCACAAAAAAGAAAACTACAGGCCAATGTCATTGATTAACATAGATGCAAAACTCCTCAACAAAATTCTAGCAATCAAAATCCAACAACACATTAAAAAGATCATACACCATGACCAAGTAGGCTTTATCCCAGGGATGCAAGGATTCTTCAATATCCGCAAATCAATCAATGTAATATACCACATTAACAAATTGAAAAATAAAAGCCATATGATTATCTCAATAGATGCAGAGAAAGCCTATGACAAAATTCAACATCCATTTATGATAAAAACTCTCCAGAAAGCAGGAATAGAAGGAACATAACTCAACATAATAAAAGCTATATATGACAAACCCACAGCAAACATTATCCTCAATGGTGAAAAATTGAAAGCATTTCCCCTAAAGTCAGGAATAAGACAAGGGTGCCCACTTTCACCACCACTATTCAAAATAGTTTTGGAAGTTTTGGCCACAGCAATCAGAGCAGAAAAAGAAATAAAAGGAATCCAAATTGGAAAAGAAGAAGTAAACTCTCACTGTTTGCAGATGACATGATCCTCCACATAGAAAACACTAAAGACTCCACCAGAAAATTACTAGAGTGAATCAATGAATATAGTAAAGTTGCAGGATATAAAATCAACACACAGAAGTCCCTTGCATTCCTATACACTAATAATGAGAAAATAGAAAGAGAAAGGAAACAATTCCACTCACCATTGCAACAAAAAGAATAAAATACTTAGGAATATATCTACCTAAAGAAACTAAAGATCTATATATAAAAGAAACTATAAAACACTGGTGAAAGAAATCAAAGAGGATACTAATAGATGGAGAAATATACCATGTTCATGGATTGGAAGAATCAATATAGTGAAAATGAGTATACTACCCAAAGTAATCTACATATTCAATGCAATCCCTATCAAGCTACCAACGGTATTTTTCACAGAGCTAGAACAATTATTTAACAATTTGTATGGAAATAGAATAAAACTCAAATAGCCAAAGCAATCTTGAGAAAGAAGAATGGAACTGGAGGAATCAATCTGCCTGACTTCAGGCTCTACTACGAAGCCACAGTCATCAAGACAGTATGGTACTGGCACAAAGAGAGAAATATAGATCAGTGGAACAAAATAGGAAGCCCAGAGATAAAGCCACACACCTATAGAAACCTTATCTTTGACAAAGGAAGCAAGAATATACAATGAATTAAAGACAATCTCTTTAACAAGTGGTGCTGGAAAAAGTGCTCAACCACTTGTAAAAGAATGAAAGTAGAACACTTTCTAACACCACACACAAAAATAAACTCAAAATGGATTAAAGATCTAAATGTAAGACCAGAAACTATAAAACTTCTAGAGGAGAACATAGGCAAAACACTCTCAGACATAAATCACAGCAGGATCCTCTATGATCCACCTCTTAGAATACTGGACATAAAAGCAAAAATAAACAAATGGGACCTAATTAAACTTAAAAGCTTCTGCACAACAAAGGAAACTATAAACAACGTAAAAAGACAGCCTTCAGAATGGAGAACATAATAGCAAATGAAGCAACTGACAAACAACTAATCTCAAAAATATAAAAGCAACTCCTGCAGATCAATTCCAGAAAAATAAATGACCCAATCAAAAAACTGGACCAAAGAACGAAATAGACATTTCTCCAAGGAAGACATATGGATGGCTAACAAACACATGAAAAAAATGCTCAACATCACTCATTATCAGAGAAATGCAAATCAAAACCACAATGAGGTACCATTTCATGCCAGTCAGAATGGCAGCGATCCAAAAGTCTACAAGCAATAAATGCTGGAGAGGGTGTGGAGAAAAGGGAACCCTCTTACACTGTTGGTGGGAATGCAAACTAGTACAGCCACTATGGAGAACAGTGTGGAGATTCCTTAAAAACTGGAAATAGAACTGCCTTATGACCCAGCAATCCCACTGCTGGGCATACACACCAAGGAAATCAGAATTGAAAGAGGCACATGTACCCCAATGTTCATCGCAGTACTGTTTATAATTGCCAGGACATGGAAGCAACCTAGATGTCCATCAGCAGATGAATGGATAAGAAAGGTGTGGTACATATACACAATGGAGTATTACTCAGCCATTAAAAAGAATACATTTGAATCAGTTCTAATGAGGTGGATGAAACTGGAGCCTATTATACAGAGTGAAGTAAGCCAGAAAGAAAAACACCAATACAGTATCCTAATGCATATACATGGAATTTAGAAAGATGGTAATGATAACCCTGTATGCGAGACAGCAAAAGAGACACAGATGTATAGAATAGTCTTTTGGACTCTGTGGGAGAGGGAGAGGGTGGAATGATTTGGCAGAATGGCACTGAAACATGTATAATATCATATATGAAACGAATCGCCAGTCCAGGTTCAATGCATGATACTGGATGCTTAGGGCTGCTGCACTGAGACGACCTAGAGGGATGGTATAGGGAGGTAGGAGGAAGAAGGGCTCAGGGTGGGGAACATGTATACCTGTTCAGGATGGGGACCGTGTATACCTGTGGCGGATTCATGTTGACGTATGGCAAAACCAATACAATATTGTAAAGTAATTAACCTCCAATTAAAATAAATAAATTTATGTTAAAAAAAAGAAATGGGTACCTTTGTAATTCAAAATGTTTCCAATTCCCCTTCCTCTGCTGGAAGCCCTGAGGGTTTTTCTCTGATATTTCCTGTGAAAAGCTCCTCAAGCTACTGGAGGCGAATCTCACAATATTGTTGGAGTTCTTAACAATATTTTAATTGTTAAACTCTGAGTGGTCCATACTGGGTCTCCAGCAATTCCCTACTTACAGTCACATTTTCCTACCTTGACATGTTTCTATCTGGTCTGGTAAGCTGCAGCTTCCTGAATCTTCTTTCTGTCTCTTCAATACTTAGGGCAGTGGTTTGTCCTGTGTCCACCATTCCCTTATGGATCCAAGAAGAACTGATTTTTCAAGTCTGTTTAGCTATTTATTTGTGGTTAGGATAGAGTGGTAGCTGTAAGATTTTTACATACAGGGTAGAAACCAGAAGTCCTCCTACATTAATTTTTAAGAATTTTTAGGTGTAGTTTCTAGTCGCTGTGATTAAAAATATCTCAAATGACATATATGACCAAATTATAGAAAAACAATGCAAAGTATGTATCACTGTCACTAATATGTTAATGAACATATTGAGCCACTTAAAATCCTGGGTATAAAATTATATGTCTTTGTTAATGCCAATAATCTATGCTGCTGCTGCTGCTGCTAAGTCGCTTCAGTCGTGTCTGACTCTGTGCAACCCCATAGACAGCAGCCCACAAGGCTCCCCCATCCCTGGGATTCTCTAGGCAAGAATACTGGAGTGGTTTGCCATTTCCTTCTCCAATGCTTGAAAGTGAAAAGTGAAAGTGAAGTCATTCAGTCGTGTCCGACTCTTACCAACCCCATGGACTGCAGCCTACCAGGCTCCTCCATCCATGGGATTTTCCAGGCAAGAGTACTGGAGTGGGATGCCATTGCCTTCTCCACCAATAATCTATATATTTCTATAAATAGGTAATCTATTTCTTGAATAATGTAAACAATCAGAGAAGCTTATCTTTAAAACACTATAATGCCTCTCTATTAGCTAAAATCATAGGTTCCATGCAATGAAAACTATATTTGAGACACAATTAGCATATTTATTTATTTTTAATTTTAATAAACTTTATTAGAATTGGTCAAAGTTACCAATTAAGGAAAAAACTATTTTCCTCACTTATTCTGTTTTTTTATTAGTTTAATTAATATAGCCTTTGGTATTAATGGGCTTATTATTAATGTTTTTATTGATAAAAATTGAGAAATGCAGGTACTAAAGTTCAAATCAATGGTAAAACCTATAAAAGAGCAGTTTCACTTGAAAGCTTTTAAGGGAAGTTGTATCATCCATTTGAATTAAATGTGTTAAAGATTTTACTTTTATTACTAAGGCCTGAAAAGAATAGAACTTGTACTAATGATGTGAAATTATGTGTGAATTGTTTTAGCACCAGAGATAGACAAAGAGATTCAGAGTAATTGTGTTTTAACATTTGATCGCTAAATAAGAAGTCAATAAATTCCATTTATAATTTACATAGATTAGAGAATTCAAATATCTAAATGTGGGGTAATTGAAAATAAATCAAGAGATAAAGAAGAACTGCCAAAAAAAAAAAAAAAAAGGTTAGATTGAATTTAAAGTTTGGCAAGGAACTGGACTTATATCCTCAGAGAAATACTCTTCTTTAAATGTAAAACATAGTCTGAAAAAGGCCCATTCCCCCAATGGCATCATCTTAATTCAAAAGATAGCATTCACAGCCTCAAAGCTACAGCTTTCAGAGTTCTACAACAGGCAAGAATGACCTTAAATGAATAGGATTTTTTTCCAGTTATTACAGCCGAATGCATCTGAAATAGGGAATTCATGTATTTCACTTCACTATGGAAATCATCATATAAATGGGATAGTCAGTAGAAATTTCAGCTTATATATAGCAAGAAATTATGTCATTTACAATAATGGTACAATTTTCATCGTGTATACTTTTTTCTATCTTGATTTAAATTTAAAAAAATAATTTAGTGGTTATATTTTAACTCTCTTTTAAAATAAAATCTGTTGGAACCCATTTAAAGCATGCAGTTAAAACAGAGCTTGAAATGGTTTAATATAACATTAGGCCAATATATCAAAATACAGTATGTTTAAGTGATAGCCCATTATTTATCTGCTAAAGTCAGGCCCTCTGAGTCCTGAACAAAAGTCATTTTGTGCCAAATCTCACACCATGACAGTAATAATAATAATAGCAAAGAGTATTGCTCATATCATTTTTAAGTGCCACTACTTGGAAGATAATCACCAGGCAATGCATAAAAGATCAAAATATATGAACAACAACATAAAAAATCCTTTCTAAGATACTTAGAGGTTAAAGGAAAAGACATCATTTTCAAGTAACTTTAACCTTTTACCAGTTTACTCTTAACCTGTTCCATCACAACCAATATCACTTTTCCTCTTTCCAGAAGTCTTTAAACCAGTCTCCATTTTTATTGTTTGTGGGACTATCTTTTTGTCAATTGGATCGTAAGCTTCTGAGAAAGAACATTCATGGCTCACATTTCCTTTGCTCCATCCTCAGAGTCCAGCCCACACTCAGTGGTCCCTGCCTGCTCAAAGCATCTTGCAGGAAACTCAGTTGGCTGTTTTATTGGCCACAGAACCTGTGTCCTAACTGGGAGTTGCATTTGGGAAGACACAGGTGCTGGTCCTTGTAAAATACCCACTCTTAGCCCAGTCTGTGATACCAAAAATTGTTTCCATATATAAATATAAATGGATTAATCTTGTTCTTGCATTCTCTCACTGTTCATCAGAGTTCAAAATATCTGGAAAAAGAAACTTGTTTATTCCATAGGACAGCTTACCTATTGTTTAACTGTCAAAATATTATTTATACTTAGCCCAAATCTTCTGTCTTGTACCTCATACATACAGGTATACCTCTATTTATTGTGCTTGGTGTTATTGCACTTCACAAATAAAACTGCATTTTTTATGGATTGAAGATTTGTGGCAACCCTGTATTGAGCAAGTCTATCGGAGTCATTTTTTCCAACAACATTTGCTCACTTTGTAACTGTGTAGTGTTTCAGTAATGTTTCCAATATTTCAAGCATTTTCCTTATTATTATTATGTCTCCTATGGTGATCTGTGATCAGTGACAGTTGATGTACTAATGCAAAAAGATCATGACTTCCTGAAGGCTCAGATAATGGTTAGCAGTTTTTAGCAATAAAGTCTTTTTAATTAAGGTAAGTACATTGATATTTTTAAATATATGCTATTGCACATTTTGTAGACTATAGTATATGTAAACATAGCATTTATATGCACTGAGAAACCAAAAAAATCATGTGACTTGTTTTATTGTGATATTCCCTTTATTGTGGTGGTCTGGAATCAAACCCACAATATCTCCAAGGAATGCCTGTATTTGTTTTTGTTTTATGCACTGAGCTTGCAAGAATAATTCTTATTTCTCCTAATATTTTGGTCATATTTTGCCTCCCAAAGGACCCTTAGCTACTACCTAGGAATTGGGGCTTATCCTAAAATATTTTTCATGTTTTAGAGAATATATATATCACAGTTGTCATTTTTGCTATAATAATAACACCAAAAATGCATACAATCTGTGGTTAACTGTTTAATCATATGTATATATATATATATAATTTAATATTCATCACAATAGATAAATCTATGCACATTCTTCAACAAAATATTTTAATCAGCTCTCAAAATTAGTATTGAGAAATGAAAACATACAATTCAGATTCTCCAGTGAATTATTACTAGTAAAAGTTGAGGTAGTGATACAGCTCAAATTAGAAAAATTTATTATGTAATTTCTTCTCTTGCGCATGCATGCCTAGTCATTCAGTTGTGTCTGACTCTTAGAGACACTATGGACCATTGCCAGCCAGGCTCCTCTGTCCACGGGATTCTCCAGGCAAGAATACTGGAGTAGGTGGCCATAGTTTCCTCCAGGGAATCTTCCTGACTCGGATCAAACCGGGGTCCCTTACATATCCTGCATTGGCAGATGGATTCTTCACCACTAGCGCTACCTTGGGAAGCCCCTCTTGTTGTAATACATATTAATATGAATCAAACAGTACAGAACAACTATTTTTCAAAGTACTGTAACACAAATTTTTAATGTAAATTATGAATGATATGTTTAATGTAGTCTATTTTGTATATATATAGAATTCTTCAATTTCAAAATATTTTAGAGAATAAACCCCATTCTGTTTTAAAATGTATATAATAGATGAGTTGCGATTCCAGATGACTAGAAGGAAATAGAGCCAAAACCACACACTGGATTACAGCTTTTAATGCTCTTCTCGGTCATTGCATGATCATTTGATAGCTCTGTCTCCCTGAAAATCCTGGAGACCTAGCAGATGAAAAAAAATCTAGCTTGGAAGTCACTTTAAGTTACAAGCTTCTCTTTGTGGTTTCCTTCCAGCTTAACTTCCCTTTACATGCAAAGAATTATGTAGCAATTTGCCACAGAACTCTGTAGGCATTTACCTAGGAGAGAGGATTTGTCTAAGAAGCAGCATCAGTTTTGGCCACAGGAGAGTCAAGCACACATGCAATGAAGTGATGTTCTTATGACTTATGACTTCCATGTAGTCAATTCTCTATGGTCCTTCACTGAAGTGAATTGTCTGTTTGACTTAAGATTATGTTTTTGGCAAAACTATCGTTTTAAAGCTTAACCGCAAAGAAAACGTGTGCTTATACTATTAGCACATCATAATTCTCCCAAGAAAAATCTACATGTGTGGTTTAAAATATGATAACATCAAAATACACATTCATTGCGCCTTAATGCCAGGAGACTTTTTTTCTAACTTACTGAATTTCATAATACTGAGAAATATATAATAATGGTATTTACGTAGTATGTTCTATTAGAAAAGCTTTTGAATTTTTATTTAATACTGAAATTGTCCCCACTGAGATGTTAAAATTCCCTTTTGCAATTACACTGATATTACAAAAACATTACCCATGCACTCATGGAATCTCAACTCAGCTGGGCTTTTTGGTTCAGTGAATAAAAATTAAAATATAAAAATGTATGTATTATTAAAAAATTTTGAACTTTGTTTTCTGACAGTAAATTTATGTCACAATATACATTTTGATTTGGCTATTGGCTTTTGCTATTACGTGTTTCTGTATAATTTAATGACCCCATCACTTCACTTGGAATTCTATTGAGGAGAAAGTAGAAAATTAACTCCATTGCCCCTACTAACTCTAAATCTATGAGACTCATTAGTACTTGCCTATAATGCCCTGACAGCTCTAGTGATAACCTTACAATGAATGCAGGTCACACCCAAAGCAGCTTCATTGTATCTTTGGGCACCATCCCCCAATATTGCCAAGCATACACTAGAATGCTTTGGGAGTAAAGCTCTTAATAGTTAATAATTTCCCAATATTTTTAATCAGTCACATAAAAGAGTTAGGTTGTGACCATAAAGCCTAGTCTTTGTATAGTTTTCAATTTATCAATAATTGTTGCTGAGCTTTGGGAAGAGAACTTTCATCTTTATCAAATTCAGAAGACTAACCATAGTTGAGAAACAGAACTATAAATAAAAATAAAGGACAAATAAAAATAAGGAGAAGACTTTTGAGAGTCCCTTGGACTGCAAGGAAATCCAACTAGTCCATCCTAAAGTCCTGAGTGTTCATTGGAAGGACTGATGCTGAAGCTGAAACTCCAACGCTTTGGCCACCTGATGTGAAGAGCTGACTCATTCGAAAAGACCCTGATGCTGGGAAAGACTGAGGGCAGGAGGAGCAGCGGATTACAGAGGATGAGATGGTTCGATGGCACCACAGACACAATGGACATGGGTTTGGGTAAATTTCGGGAGTTGGTGATGGACAGGGAGGCCTGGCGTGCTGCAGTCCATGGGGTTGCACAGAGTCAGACAGAACTGAGTGACTGAACTGAAGTGAAAACTAAGGAGGTTATAAATAGTTCAGGGAAGTACAGCAATTTCAAATTCTTTGTAGGGATACAGTTTGTTGTGAAGTGTGAAGATCATTATTATGAAATGCCTTGGGATCATCTAAGAAAAGAGGATCAAAGTAAGGCAAGTGGATTGCTTCTCTGTCACTATGCACCTCCTTCCCAAACTTAATGATTTTGCACTAATTTGTTTACATTTTCTCCTTCATAAAATATAGATTGCTTTCTTTTGCAAAATAGTATTATGCAGCTAATAACATACAAAGACTACTATTAATATTTCTTTCTCATTTAATTATTCAGCAAAGAGACCACCCAAGATTATCCACATGTAACCAGGGATGTCAGAAATGAGAAACAATTAGAATTTCTTTAGTTTGATTCTAGTATTTTTCCCCTACTACATTGGTTTTAATCAGAGAACACTCCTAGAGGTGAGAAAGAGGCTTAAACTGTAAATTCATTAGCCTGGCAAATCTAAGCTGCTGACCTACACCCATGAAAATGTCATTTTATGGTGTGGTTTAGTTTAACGTAAGTGTGCCCTGTGCTAAGTTTCTCCATTGTGTGTGGCTCTTTGCAGCACCATAAACTGCAGCGTGCCAGGCCCCTCTGCCCATGGAGTTTTCCAGGCAAGAATACTGGAGTGGGCTGCCATTTCCTTGTCCAGGGGACCTTCCCGACCCAGGGATCGAACCCTCATCTCCTATGTCTCCTGCATTGGCAGGTGGGTTCTTTACCACTAGTGCCACCACATCTTATTAAATCTCCTGCACTATAGATGTCTTATAAAAACATATTTGTCTACAGGCTGTTTATAAAGGATAGCACGTAAGCTCCCCGTCCCTGGTTCCTGGGAATTTTGGCAGTAGAACTCAGCAAGAGGTAGCATAATAAAGAGATGATGTGCATGAAGACTGACCTTGGAGGGTGATTCCCAGATCTATGACATCATTTCTTGCTATGTGACCTTGGGCAAGTTAGTCATCCTCTTTTGGCTTTAGTTTCTTTGTCCTTAAAATAGCTATGAGAAATGGGTGAGTTCATGTTTGCAAAGTACCTGGAACACTGTCTGGCATATAATAAATATGATTTAAGTCTTTGTAGAATAAGTAAGATTACCACTTTAATGAAACAGCATTGCCCCTCAAATTGAAAGATAAGAAACAACAACACATACAAACACAGCTAGGTAGTGATCTTGTTTGGTGTTCTGGAGAAATAAAGAAATATTTAAATAAAAGAAAATATAAAATATTTCCTATATAAAGAAATAGAGAAAAAATATATTCTAGAAAATAAAGTTCTTAATGGATCTCTCTGAGCTTTTGTGCATAACACTGATTCACGCTGCTTCTATAGTCAATAATGTTCAAAAGTGTATCTTTTTTCTCAACTAAGCATTGTGCTAGAGTTAGCCTGTCTTGGACACTTCCTATGCTGAGCTCCTATGAGGTAATCTATTTGGGGCCTTCCCAGAAGATTCATTAAGTTGTATTGAGCGTATCTGCTTGCTTGTGGGCAAGGTGAGGAATACCAAACACAAAACACCTGTGCTCTAAAGTTAGCCAATTTCGTTTCTTTAGACAATTCAAGGTTGTGTTTATTATTTATAAAATTCTGAATGTGTTGGGACCTAATTATTTCTTAAAATGCTGTGCCTCCCGTGCCATATCATGTCAGTTGCAGCTGGCTCTCATCTTACCTATTCTGAGATTTGAATTGGAAGCAGGATGTTCTCGGTAGAGGGCTCTTGTGTCCTGAACACACTCCCCTCAGTAATCTATCAAAGTGCAAGTATGAAAGAATTAAGGTCATGATTTATAATACCCTCAATCTTATCAAAATTTGATTAATTTTGATCATCTTTTTTTTAAGGACAGAAAACAATAGTGTATTTAATAGCACTTAATATTATTAAATGACAAAAAGGTTGTCTTAATATACAGATGCTAAACATTTATCTTGGAGCAAATAATATAATCACAAAACATTAATAACAAAATGGTGTTTCTACACCAAAAAAGAGTATATCTATTGATAAACATTTTAATCCAGTTGCAAGGTATCATCAACAAGATTTCCTCAGCAGGTATTATCTAAAGAACTTAAAAAAATACATATGTTTAAAGTACAATCCAACAACAGAAACATTCATTAACTTTTTAGAAATGCAGGTACCTTGCCCAAAGCAGACTCATGGACTAGGATTTCTAGAGATGAGGTCTAGAAATTAGAATTTTAACAAAATCATAGGTGATCCCACTATTTGAGACTCTGATTCACCAGTATGAAAGTGTTCATTTTTTCCAGATTCTTCAGTTCTTCAGCTATTTCAGGCAGCTGTCATCCAGACAGGGTGTGACTGGCAGGTAGGATAGAACTACTTCAATCCACACGTGTGTATTAATTTATCATTCCTTTGACCTGCCAGTCACACTTTTGCCCTCTTTGCTAGATATGCGAATTTCTTAGGGGGCAAAGAACATATCTGCTTAGAGTTTTAGATGGTGCTAGTGGTAAAGAACACAACTGCAGATTCAGGAGACGCAAGAGACGTGGGTTAGATCCCTGGGTCGGGAATGTCTCCTGGAGGAGGAAATGGCAACCCACTCGTGTTCTTGCCTGACACATCCCATGGACAGAGGAGTCTGGTGGGCTACAGTCCATGGGGTCACAAAGAGTCAGACATGAGTGAACGGGTGAGCACACAACACAGAACCTTGAAACACCCACACGATTGCCAAATGAATGAACGGCATAGACAGCTTGGTTGCTACCGAATACAGCATACTTCAGAGGGTACTGCGAGTCTAGATTCAGTCTCAGAGCTAATAGAACATCTCGTTACTATTTCACCTGGGTGAACGAGGCTGCCTCGGCGCTCCCGTGCCTTTTTAAGCTCTGCTGACCTGAACTGCCTCGCTTCTGCAGATCCTGCGGCCATCTGATGAGGAGCTGCGCGGTATCTCTGCCTTCCCTCCCTCTGTGTTGTCTGCTGCTTTCATTTTCTGTCTTCTCATCTTCTCTGTGCAGCTATTTCCTAATGTGTTGTTCTTGATCTCTTTCTCCTGCTCTTCTCCCTGTCAAGGAAAATTCATCTCCTTCTGTAGCTTCAAACAACAGCTCCAAGTTAATGATGTCCAAATGTTTATCTTGAGCTCTAATCACTTAAAAATGTTAACAGCCACTTTTCACTGCTATCAACATGTGTGCCTTCACATATGATTACAAATTTGCCTCAACTTTTGCTCATCTACTATGGAACACATTTCCTTACCTTAAAAAAAAAAAAAAAAAAAATGGTTCCAATCAGTGGTATCTGCATTCTCCAAGTTCCACAGTTGAGAAGTGTTTATCAACTTTGACTTCTTTAATCCTAAATTTTTTCATGGAGAGGATTTAATACTATTTACATGCTTCCTGCTTAGTCCCTGAGTTGTATCTGACTCTTTGTGACCCCATGAACTGTAGCCTGCCAGGATCCTCTGTCCATGGGATTTTCCAGGCAAGAATACTCTGGTGGGTTGCCTTTTCCTTCTCCAGGGGATCTTCCAAATCCAGGCATCGAACCCACATCTCATGTGTCTCCTGTATTGCAGGTGGATTCTTTATCTGCTGAGCCATCAGGGAAGCCCATTAGAACAATTCTTTATAGAAATCTCAGAAATTCCAGGATCTTTTGAACAAAGAAAGTGCTTAACTCTAAAGGAAGTGATTCATTATGATGATTATAAGGAAGACTTTGATACGAGAGAGACTTTGGTTTGAATTCTGTAGAGCCTTATGCTGCCAGAACATAGGCATATTACTTAACCTGTCTAACCTATGTCTTTCTTGCCAGTATGAATTTATTCTTTCAAACAAACAGCGTTGGGAACTTTGTACATTTCATGACTATACTAGAATATTGTATGCTGTGTTGGACGACATTTCTTCACTCCTGGGTAATATAGAGGAGTGCCTTACTGTGATGAAAGATAAGGTAATATGTTTAAAATACTTGGCACAAAATAAACGTTCTGAAAATATTAATTACTTCTGTTTCCCCTAGAGTCTCTTTTCTCGCCCTTGGCTACCATCTCATATTTCAGTTGGATGCCATGGTTTTGTTTCCGTTTTTTTTTTTTTTTTTTTCTCATTAAAGCTGTCACAAATAACTCATTCTGACTCCTTGACTTCTCTACCAAAATTAACTCTAAAGTGGACCACTTTCCTCTATATCTTCTGAGTTTTACTTCTCTCTGAGAAGATCTGATTACTTCCATTTTCCTTTTTCCCATGAGATCCATTAATAAATCTTGTGTAGTGATGTGATATTGTCAAACTTGCAAGATAGTCTTGTGATTTTTTGTTGTTGTTGTTACAATATGAGTGATGAGAGAATCAGGTAAAAAAAAAAAAAGTCTCCTGTTTTTTCGTTCTCAGCTGACTCACTGGGAATAGGGGTGCCACTAGCTGAGTTTGATATAGAAAAAAGAAAGAGGAAATAACTCTCCACTCATTCAGAAATGGTAACTTTAAGATTTTTTGAAGGTTTTTGTGGTAACTGTGAGCTTTTAGATGAACAGTTGAACAGAAATTCAGATAAACAAACATGAAGCTTGGGAGAGAGGTCTGGGCTGGAAATAAAGCTTTGGGATATGTCAACTTGAATTTGATATTCAAAGCTACAGTCATTGATTCAATTCAGTCACTCAGTTGTGTCCGACTCTTTCTGACCCTGTGGACTGCAGCACGCCAGGCTTCCCTGTCCATCACCATCTCCCAGAGTTTGCTTAAACTCATGTCCGTTGAGTTGATAATGCATTCTAACTATCTCATCTTCTGTCATCCCCTTCTCCTGCCTTCAATCTTACCCAGCATCAGATTCTTTTCCAATGGGTCAGTTCTTCGAATCAGGTGGCCAAAGTACTGGACCTTCACTTTCAACATCAGTCTTTTCAATGAATATTTAGGACTGATTTCCTTTAGGATTGACTGGTTTGATCTCCTTGCAGTCCAAGGGACTCTCAATAGTCACCCAACACCAAAGTTCAAAACCATCAGTTCTTCAGCACTCAGCTTTCTTTATGGTCCAACTCTCACACCCATACATGACTACTGGGAAAACCATTGATTAGTTAATGTGTTTTAAAATATTATGTATTATGCATTTATTGTATACTAGGCTTTGTGCTACCTAAATAGCATTGTATACTAGGCTTTGTGCAACCTAGATAGTATATTCAAAAGCAGAGACATTACTTTGCCAACTAAGGTCTGTCTAGTCAAGGTTATGGTTTTTTCAGTGGTCATGTATGGATGTGAGAGTTGGACTGTGAAGAAGGCTGAACACCGAAGAATTGATGCCTTTGAACTGTGGTGTTGGAGAAGACTCTTGAGAGTCCCTTGGACTGCAAGGAGATCCAACCAGTCCATTCTGAAGGAGATCAGCCCTGGGATTTCTTTGGAAGGAATCATGCTAAAGCTGAAACTCCAGTACTTTGGCCACCTCATGCAAAGAGCTGACTCATTGGAAAAGACTCTGACGCTGGGAGGGATTGGGGGCAGGAGGAGAAGGGGACAACAGAGGCTGAGATGGCTGGATGGCATCACTGACTCGATGGATGTGAATCTGAGTGAACTCTGGGAGCTGGTGACGGACAGGGAGGCCTGGCGTGCTGTGATTCATGGGGTCGCAAAGAGTCGGACACGACTGAACTGAACTGAGGTTTTTTTCTTAAAACTAAGAATAAAAATTTGAATAAAATTCATATTTTCCTAGCCCAAAGGGAGTTAATACTCAACCAAACGACCAAAAATTCAGGTAAATAAATATACATATATATATATATATATATGGAAATGCATAAATCATGTGTGCTGTGATTAGAAGTGCCTGATTCTCTTTAAGTTGTAAAAACTGAGAGATATCCAGTATAGTTGAGCATGGGCAGGAGGGGCCAGGTCATATATAGCCTTGTGGACCACAGGGGAAATTTGGATTTCAGGCAAAAAGCAGTAGGACTTCTTGAAGAATTTTTAAGTCATAAGTGACACAGTGATTCATTAAAGAGTGACATCTGGTCCTGTTAAATGGAAAATGGGTAGGCAAAGGCTTTCCCAGCTTGCTCAGTTGGTAAAGAACCTGCCTGTCAATGCAGGAGATGCAAGAGATATGGGTTAAATCCTGGGTGAGGAAGACCTCCTGGAGAAGGAAATGGCAACCTGTTCCAGTATTCTTGCTGGGAAAATTCCATGGACAGAGGAGACTGGCAGGCTACAGTCCATGGGGTCGAAACGAGTCAGACATGACTGAGTGCACACACACCCACACACACACACACACACAAACACACACACAGAGCAAGGAGATGCCCCAACCTCATTTCTGAGCTCCAGAACCACATTTTCTCTGGGTGACTTATAGTAAACTCACTATCCATGGGATAAGTGCATCATGTAGAAGAAACTGAGCTCGTATGATTTGTTTAACAGACTAGTTATTGAGCTGACACAGGAATCCAGGACTTCTGAATTTTACTTCAGTGATTTAAATGCAGCACGGATTGCCTTCTGTTCTCTGAACAATGTCCTGATTCCTGCACATTTCAATATTTTCTGTCTATATCTCCACACCAACGAAAGCTTCGTTCGCCAGAGAGGTTCTGCTGGAATTTTCCAACGCAAAGATCCACTGCCAAGAGATGTTCTTTATAAACTCAGCTCCTGTGTAGCGAAGATCATTGTCAAAGACAAAGCTTGAATTTCAGCAGCAAAGTCAAGCCTTTCAGCGATAAGATTTCAGAATAGGATTTTCAAAATTCATAATCATGAGTACTAATGACGCAAAGATTGGGAGGGTAGTTAATTACATAGATATTGACCAAGTACATGTTAGTTCAAGTACATAGGTTCAGAGGGCAGTAAACTGAGGTACACCTCCTCAATTTAGGTCAAAGGCCTTCAGAGCCACAGAAACAATAACAGTGATATTTCTTCAAAGCACTGTACACAAGCAAATATAATAATTGTAGCAAATACAAACAGAATGTTTAGTGTGTTCTATCACTTTAAATGTTTTATATGGATCTCTCTCAAATAGGTACCCTTATCATCTTCATTTTATAGAATTTGAACAAAAAAGACTGAGTCAGAGTGGTCAAGTAATTTTCTAAAGGTTCGCATAGTTGGAAAGTAGCAGGTCTGTGACTTGAACCACAGCTTTGTGTATGTACAACAATGCTGTTGAAATGTGTCACTGCTCATGGGGTCAGTCTTATCTATATTTTAACCATTGTGAATTATCAAAATTCAGAACCACCAGACAGATTTAAGTAGATAGAGTTTGAAGTTTTAGTTCAACCATCAGAACAAATTATTTTATATTTATGTGCACAAGGATTTATAAGATGTGAGGGGTGACTGTAGATTGAGAACAGAGAACTCTATTTTTTATCTTCAAATACAGTTATGATACTTGTTCAGTTTTAAGTACTAAATAATCCCTTATCATACAAAGTGACTCTCAGTGTTCAAGGACACAAAATTATTATGCCCATATTGTCTACAATTTTAGATTGATCTCCTGTCATTATATTGTTGGCTTAGTTTATAATCAGTTGCATCAGTTAGTAAGAATGACAGCTGAGTGATTTGATCTAGTGGAAAAAAACAACATTCTGATAAAAACTCTACTAGTAAGAAAAAAATCAAATAGCATAATAAACTTTTCCCATCAAAAGGACATAAGGATCCTAAAGTACTGTAATGACTCAAATAGACATATTATCCATGCATTAGAAATACTTTTAGCTGTAGCTTTACTTAAATAGGTAAAGCAGATGTATGAAAAAATTCTAGTAAGAGCCCAAAGGGAAAATATTCCATTTGCTGCCTTGTAACTAAATAAACATGTATTTCCTAAAATGTGAAATAAAATACTTTAAAATGTTGGTTTGTAGACATATTTTAAACATGTTTTATTATGCAAATAAAGATTTTTGAAGGTGGATTTTTAAAAATAATATTTGAAAGGGGAAAAGGAGGGTTTTTTTTTTATAATGCCTTACTATATTTTACTGTATTTAATTTTATCAGTTTAATTTTATTAGAGAAAATAATTGCTAACATGTAATAATTGTTTCCTTTAGGCTATTGCTTTTCATTTATGAATTTATTAACATTCATACTAACTTTATGAAGCAAATGTAACTATTATATCATTATATCATGAGGAAACTAAGAAACAAAGATAAGGCAAGTCTCCCAAATTTATGTATATTAAGTCAATGTGTTGCAGTGTGAATCTAGGCTATTTAGGCTATTTGTTTCCTGAGTTTCTTGAGGCAGATATTTTAAAAGCTACATTAAACTGAAATACATACATACATACATATATATATATATATCTATATATATATCTCCATATATATATATATATCCATCCTCAGGAGATAATGGAAACTTGCTCTGGAAAACCTAATATTTAGGTTATAAAAGGAGAATTATATTTTAAATAATAATTACATACCTGTGTATAACAATGCTTTTATTACATTCGAGACTATGTACCACAGTTACAGTATTTAACCTTTATACTTTGAAGGAATTCTAGTAAATTCTAGTCAATGAAAAATTCTGTTCAGTCTATACATTATTTAGTTTTTATCTGTTCAGATGCTGGTTTTATTGACCAAGGTCAATACGCACCAATCTGGTAAAGTTAACTCTGGGCAGTAGGATTCATGGAGTGACAAAAGTAAAGGAGAAAAAAAAGTGAAGGAGACATCTTCATGATAATGGTTTTACTTTGTATCATTTGTTTACTCTCTTACAATACCATTTTGACTTATGGAATTAAAAACAGGAGAAAGGTAAAGAAAAAAAAAACTCCAAGCCAAGGCTACAGAGGACCACAGATGGCAGGTTTATTTTACGGATGAGAACATGGATGCTGAGAAAGTTGGTAAAATGATCAGGATCTTTGAACTCCCAAATCCACTTTCCATGAAACTTGAAGTATGAAGAAAAGCGAGCAAACAATATGCACTCAGAAGTTCAGCCTTTGACTCCATTAGCTGCATAACTTGTGTCAGAACTTAGAATTCTGCCAGAATTCCTGGCATGAGTTTTAAAAAGGCAGAAACTTGGTGATATTTATCTCTGTCGTAACGCAATGCCTGGCCCATAGTTAGAATTCAGCAGCTATTGAATCTGAACGAATTAAATAGAATATCTTTATTTATCTCCAAGGAAACAGTTCTTTTCCATGGACATATATTTAGAGATCTCTTGGTTTCATCTCACATTCTTAGATCAAGAATCAGACATTACCTTAAAAGAGGAGTAGGGTAATCAGTAACCTGGTTGTTCACAGCTCAGTTAAACAAATAACTTTCATTAATAGACAACCACACTTGACATTGGCAGGAATGAGCTGGGCCCTCGCAATCCCCTGTGACACCTGGGATTCTCTTTATGAATTTTCAAAGTATTATTTTCTTCTGCTGATTTTCTTTTTTCCCATCTCTTCACTTATCTCCATTGCTCACCTGAAAAGCTTACTATTAGAATAAAAGCTTTAGTAAAGGAACGGGGATTACCATGAGGCATAAAATATTCTAGTTTCCTTTCCCATATTTATAATCTGAGCATTGATAGTAACTGCAAGTGTCTGGTCTTAAGGCACAGTATTTCTCTCAGTGTGATTTAACATCAAAACAATGTTTTGTTTTTAAATAATTGCATAAGGAAGGAAAGAAAATGTAACAGGAATACCCACAATCTGTTAATAATGATCTCTAATAAATACTTCCACAGCCATGGCAATTCCTACCCTAAAACTGAGTTTAAAACCTAGCAGTCTCATACATTGTGCAAGAAAATTTAAATTATACTATTTTTAAAGCTGCCTACACATCTTAATTTCCCTGTAATTATTTTCCACTTTCAGTATCCATTATCTTTGTATGCTTATGGTTTATGCTTTAAAAAATCAAGCTATAGCCATAAAAATAAAAATACATTCTTAGTAACTATTGCCATTATACTAAAAATACATTGGATCTATATGATTCCACAATTTCAGGACTCTTTCCCAAAACCGAATGTCTTGAATTCCCTACAGTTGAGCAGAGAATAGTTTGAGTTGCTTTTCTAATTAAAGTGCAGAAAGTTAATAGCTTTGGACATCTCTGAAAAATGAGTAAATGTGTACCCATATTCTGGCATTTCCTTCAGCGTTGATTTGAAAACACTAAATATATTTTATTTTGTAGAACCAGAGCACAAAAATCCATCGAGTAATTGTTTCCCATTGATATTCCGTTGGTGAATTTGCATTTATGGGATAAGAATTGGCATTTGTAATTCAGAGCCAGTCAAATTATAGGATTTATAAACTGAAGCCCCTTATTTTTATTAGTATAACCTTGCACAGTGATTGGGTGGTTTTGTACGGCCTATTCATTTATCATGTTTTAAAATTGATTACAGAAATAACTTTGCCTATGGAATACAAAAAGATATTTCTTGAACAATTCCATTTAAACTACATTTCTTAGAAAACTTATTTTGATACTTTAGGACTAAGACACCACCAAGAAATCAACTTGATATTAAATATTTTAACAGAAGACAGTCTAAATGCAAGGGTTCAGTTCTGGTCAGTGGGAGGTCTCCAGATTTGTGGTGAACTTAGGAACTTTTGACTTCACATAGGTGTTGAAAACATGAATAATGACCTTACTATTGATTATATGCCAAGAGGGAAAAAGTCAGGGTAGAGCATCTATGGGAATGAGATGAAGCAGTGGCATAGGTCAAACTGTGGATAAATGAAATATTAGTTCAGCAGTAATATGCTCTCCCTTGCACAGGTTTGTTGTATAGACCAACCTGGAGGGATACTGAAACCAGGGAAATTCACATCACATCCATCTCTTTCCATTTTCTTTAAATTATAACAGATACACAGACAAAAGCAGGCCAGAAGGAACATGAAAACCATTTACTCTTAACAGAAAGAGAAGTTTAAAAGGCTAAGCTACTATGGGATATGAAAGTTGGTGAAGGATAATTCCATAAACTTTGCTTTGATGTTCTAGTTGGTGGTGGTTTGTGGTGATTGAGATTCTCTTTTTCTTTTCCTTTCTATAAGAGTTAAATAGGGTGAGGCCTCCAAAATATGGGAATGGAAAAATTACTCCATTTAATAAATAAACCTAAAATGTACAATGTACAAGATTCTGGAGTGAGAATTGTTGGACTTCTCTCTTAGGAAGTTTCATTCACTCCATTCACTGAAACATCTACAGGTGGTTGGTGACTCACAGTCTTCAGCCTTGACATTAATGAAACACCCTCAACATAATTTGGAGAAAATGCATTTCTTTGCATCTTCTCTCTCTCTGGTCCTTCTGTCTCTGATATTGGCATCATTGTTTATTTGTCTAAGTCAGGAACATCAATTATTTTCCTTCACTTCATACTATCAACTCTGCATTACCCTCCTGACTACTGGAACAAAGGCCTATTCATGATGCACCTCTAACTTCTTTTTTTTTGCTGACTGCTAATCACTACACTGCATGTTCTCACTGTTTCTATCACAGAGCACTGTGGGCATCCGCACACCCATGTAAGAAACGAGTCAGTGGAAAGATAATGGGATTGTGTCTCTAGAAAAGATCATTCTTTTGGAGAATACCATCCTGCAATCCCATTCCTGGGCATATATCTGGTGAAAATTCTAATATAAAAAGATAAATTCATCCCAATGTTCATAGAAAATGTTCACAGAAGCACTATTACAATCGCCAAGACATAGAAGCAACGTACATGTCTATTGACAGACGAATGGTAAGATTAGGGTAAGGAAGAACTGGTACTTAAATACAATGGAATACTGCTGGGCCACAAAAAAGAACAAAATAATGCCATTTGCAGCAACATGGATTGACTTTGGAGACTGTCATACTAAGTGAAGGAAGTCAGATAGAGAAAGACAAACATCATGTAATATCATTTATATCTGGAATCTTAAACAATGATACAAATGAACATATTTACAAAACAGAAATAGAGTCATAGACATAGAAAACAAACTTATGGTTACCAAAGGGGAAAGGCAGGGGAATAAATTGGGAATTTGGCATTAGCAGGTACATGCTACTATGTATAAAATAAACATTAAGGACCTACTTCATAGAACAGGGAACTAAATTTAATATGTCTAGTCAAGGCTATGGTTTTTCCTGTGGTCATGTATGGATGTGAGAGTTGGACTGTGAAGAAGGCTGAGCGCCAAAGAATTGATGCTTTTGACCTGTGGTGTTGGAGAAGACTCTTGAGAGTCCCTTGGACTGCAAGGAGAACCAACCAGTCCATTTCGAAGGAGGTCAGCCCTGGGATTTCTTTGGAAGGAATGATGCTAAAGCTGAAACTCCAGTACTTTGGCCACCTCATGCAAAGAGCTGACTCATTGGAAAAGACTCTGATGCTGGGAGGGATTGGGGGCAGGAGGAGAAGGGGACAACAGAGGCTGAGATGGCTGGATGGCATCACTGACTCGATGGATGTGAGTCTGAGTGAACTCCGGGAGTTGGTGATGGACAGGGAGGCCTGGCGTGCTGCGATTCATGGGGTCTCGAAGAGCTGGACATAACTGAGCGACTGAACTGAACCGAACTGAATAACTTATAATGGAAAAGAGTATGCATATGTGTGTGTGTATATATATATATATGTATATATATAACTGAATCACATTGCTGTACACCTGAAGCACTGTAAATCAAATATACTTCAAAAAAAAAAAAAAGGTAATTATTTAAAACAATAGCCCTTTGCTCAGGGTGGACAGGAGACTTGAAGCAAAGAGTTGAAACAATAGCTAGTTTCACCTGTCAGGGAATTCCCTACACAACTTAGGTCAATGAGTAATGTGTTTTTGTTATTGTTTATTTGCTTAATTTGAAAGTTTATAATGAGGTTACAAAGAATGGTTTTATGTCTTGTGACTACAACCTCAAGATATTTAAGATAGGAGATAATTTAGATAATCAGACAATTCAGATAATCCTATTACTGTATATACCCTGGTCTCATGGAGGACATACAGGTATCTTTCTTGCCCTGAATGTACAGATGGCTGATAAGGATGTCTCCAGCCTGTAATAATATAACAATGATCATATGAGTTAAGTAGTTAGATCTCTGTGTATCAGTCACTCTGCTATGATGCTTTCTATAGAATAACATAATCAATCCTCATAGTGACCTTATAGGGTCAGTACTATTATCTTCATTTTATGGATGAAGAAATCAATTTTTAGAGAGAATTAGATAAGCCAAGGTCTGGTGGTGGAGATTTGGTCTCTAAGTCATGTTTGACCCTTGTGACCCCTTCTATCCCTGAGATTCCCCATGAGGCAAGAATACTGGAGTGAGCTGCCATTTCCTTCTTCTGGGGATATTCCTGACCCAGGGATCGAACCTGCATTTTCTGAGTTCACATGGTCTTCTGCATTGCAGGCAAATTCTTTACCACTGAGTCACCTAAATTTGAGTCCAGATTTAAATGCAGTCTGATTCACAAGATAAATTTAGTAAACACTGACTCTGGAACCCTCTGCCTGAATTCTAACCCTTCAAAATCTATTTACCTTATGGATTTAGAATGAAGTTTTAAAAAGTTAATAGATATTTAACATAAAGCATAAAATCTAGCATACAGTGATCACGCTAGTCCTCTTAACTTTTTTCATTCAGCTGTCTCCCCTCCATTCACCCTATATTTATAAGTGGGACATGGGGTAGAACTGGATGCATGTAGTTTTAGAAACTCTGTATACTATTTGCCTGAATCAGGGGGGGGGAGCAGGCAGAGTAAAGAGGGTGAAGGAATAGGCCTCATCATATCCCAGTTTAGATAAACAAATCACAAGATTTTTAAAGTTACTTTGATTTAAAGATCTCCCTTGAATGGTACATAGAATCCTCAGGGCAGGAATGGAAGTCCAGGACTGGAAAAATTGCCACTGGGGATCTGACAGTAATAATTATTACCAGTGTCTGTGGCTGATTATGCTTGCTTCTTCTCCAAGTGCACATAGATAGATTACAGGTTTTGACCTCTTGAGACCAATACTTTTGGCCTTTAATCACATTTTAAAGCAAAATGAAGATGATATCCAAAAGCCATAGCAAAGAAAACTTGACAAATTCATTAATCAGAGTTTTCCCTCCTCTCACAGATAATATACTTACTGAAGCACAACCTTTATTGTTTCTGCTTTGGGCATGTGAATATGTTCATTCTTTGTGTCCAAATTCAAATTTTATTAGTTTTTAAAAAGATGAAATATTACACACCACATACACTATTATTTCAAATGACAATAAAGGTAGATTGTAGTTAAACAAATAACTTAACTAGTTAAAGGCAGTAAAAAACGATCCTAATTAATGAATTTTCTCATTATTCTTTCCCATGGTCTTTAGCTGTTACAATGAGAGAAAATCAATAAAAGGGTGAAAGGTACTTAATTATCTCTGCCCATTTGAAGTGTTTTTTATGAAAACTTTCATATCCAAATGCATTTAATTTATAGGTTTGGCTTAGTTTTAATGGATGATATGAACATTGGAAATGGAAAGAATTTCATCCTGGGAGCCAGAAGACCCGAATTTCCTTCCTTTCTTCCCTGGTCATAAATGTCACTTGGCCTCTCCCTACTTCAGGTTCCCCAGGAGGACATGTAGACTCTGCCTGGGTAGCCCTTCCTCTGGTTTACGAATTCTTCAAGTTTTAACTGAAGTATTGCATTCCTCATTTAAATATTATTGTTAAACTTATAATTTCATCTGTATTTTAAGGCATTTAGCATCAATTCAATTATGTAATTATTTATCTACTGTCTACAGTACAAATGGACCATAAGCTCCGAATGAAGGTAAGAACTATTGTTTCTCTTCTCTACATAGTAGGCTCTGAAGGAATACAAAGAATACAAAACGCAATGGAATTTAGGAACTAGGCAAACTGGGGACTGTGTCTGCCCAACATAAAGTTATTACATTAAAAAAAAAAAAACACTATTAAGGGCTATGATTTTGTGACTTCTAGCTTTGAAGAGTAGGTCATTCAAACACATCAGTGACATTAAAACAAAAAGAAAACAAAACAAAGCAAGGAGGAGCTTATGAGATATGTTCCATCAGACAAATTAGTGAAAATTTTTTTCTAATATATTTTCATTGTGTTCTGTTGATATTAGTAATTGGCTCATTTTTCAGTAATCTCAGTTTCTTTTTTGGGGACTGTCGTTTTTTATTGAAGTATAGTTTAATAATACTATATTAGTTTTAGATATACAGCATACTGATTTGATATTTTTATAGATTACACACCATACAAAGTTATTATAAGATAGTGACTGTACTTCTATGCTGCACATTATATTCCTGTGGCATTTTTGATTATCTCAACTTTATACTGGTGTCTCCAAGTATTCTCATATTCCCATCAGTACCTGTATATAGCAATCTGTAAGTTACATAGAGTTAATAAGTTTAAAAAGTGCATTGAGAAAATATTAAAATTCATCACTTCCTTACAAATTAACCCATTTTAAATTGACCTAGGGATCTCTTTTAATAATGAGATCTTCTTATGTATTTAAATATGCATTTATGTTTACAACTTGTTTTGCATGGCACATTTGAGATGTCCATCCCCTTTCAAAGCGAGACGCAGCTGTATGGATCAAAACCGTGCTTCTCAAATAGATGAAACTATGCTTTTTGTTTACTTCAATTTCTTTACAAACAGAAATGCATTGATCTAGAACATTTTCCCCCCACAGTCTTGGTACAATCATGAGAACTAAATTCATTATTAGTACCTATTCCCATGTCTATTAGAAAAATTATGTACCCAGTACTAACCTTGACACTGAAAAAAATATAGTATACTGGTGGCTCAGAGGTTAAAGCGTCTGCCTCCAATGTGGGAGACCTAGGTTGGATCCCTGCATCAGGAAGATCCCCTGGAGAAGGAAATGGAAACCCACTCCAGTATTGGGGCATCCCATGGTCGGAGGAGCCTGGTAGGCTATAGTCCAAGGGGTCGCAAAGAGTCGGACATGACTGAGCGACTTCACCTTCACACCAAACTTATGCTGAATTTAGAGATCTTTTTCACAATCCATATTGCCATAAGCATACATATCAATAACGACAATTCTGCCACTTGCAAAAATGATATGAAGAAATTCTGCGATCATCATTCAACATTTAGAAAGCAATGCCTTTCTGTGACACAGAATAACCCTAATTATTAGAACTAAACATGCAATAAACTAAGACAAAAAGTTTCAAAACACATATTAAAAGCTTTGAGACAAAAATAATTTTGTAAGCAATTCCTTAAATAACTTCTTGTGCTAAAGGATAGCTCTCAGATATAACAGCAATTTTAAGGTTGTCTAAATACATAAGAAATATTTGTTTTTCTAAGTATAGAACTGCTGCTGTTGCTGCTTAGTCACCAAGTCCTTTCCAACTTTTGCGACCCTATGGGCTGTGGCCCACCACGTTCCTCTGTCCATGGGGTTTTGCAGGCATAATACTGGAGTGGGTGGCCATTCCCTTTGCCAGGGGATCTTCCCAACCTGAGGATTGAAACTTTGTCTCTTGTGTCTCCTTCATTGGCAGGCAGGTTCTTTACTAGCTGAACCACCAGGGAAGGTGGTTCAGGGCAGCGAAGGAGACACAGACTTAAAGAACAGACGTTTGGAGTCAATGGGAGAAGGCAAGGGTGGGATGATTGAGAGAATGACACTGAAACATCTGCATTACCATGTGTAAAACAGATGACCAGTGCAAGTTCAGTGCATGAAGCAAGGCACCAAAACCAGTGCTTTGGAAAACCCAGGGGAATAGGGTGGCGGGGGGGCGGTCAGGATGGGGGCTGCACATGTATACCTGTGGCTTATTATGTAAATATAACCATCAAGACAATAGTGCCTCAAATATGAAATTCTTTATCTCAGTCTTACACATTGAACAGCAATTGTTTACATTAAACGTTTTTATGGCTTTTCCAGGAATAGATTTCTAGCTAATATTTTTCAAGGATGCTGACTTTAATATATTGAATAACTATACTAAGCAAAACTCTGCATAAAAGAACTTGATTTTTTGGAAGAAATTCTGAACCTAAAATTGCTTTACCAAAATGAAATCTAATAAAAAAAAATAATTCCATACAGTGAACTAATCCATAAAGTATTGAAAAAACATTATTTTCTCTAGGTTAAATCTATATATTTAATCCAATGTTCAGAGATTTTTTTTTCCCATAGGAGGTAGTATTGAAAGAGTTCCTAGATCACTGTCTCATAACTAGGTTGTGACAATGATGAAGATAAAGACAAAAGCAAAGATGAAGGAAAAGGTGAAGAAGAAAGAAAAGGGCGAAGCAAAGAAGGTGGAGGAGGAGAAGCAGGGACAAAAGGAGGTGATGATAATGATTAGACACCAAAGAAGATGAAAGAGACAGTAGAGAAGAAAGAGCGGAAGAAAAGGAGGAGGGAAGGAAGTGGACTCACTAAAAGAAGGAAGTCCTTACTATTCTAAAGCAAAGCATTAACAGAAAAGACAGGTTTCTCCTATTTTTTCACTTTTTTTACTGTCATGCATTAGTCACGTGGGCTTCCTTGGTGGCTCAGATGGTAAAGAATCTGCTGGCAATGACCTGGGTTCATCTGCAATTGATCTTTTTCTTTGCTTTGTAATGAGAATAGTATTGCCAGTTCTCTCACAGATATATCTCCGTTCATCCCTGTCTATCACCTATCACTATCTATCCATCCATTCATCTATCTTTCTATCATCTGTCTGGATCATCTATCTAGGCATGTTACTTTCTAGCATTGTGTTTCTCAGGGAAGAAATGATCTAAAATCAACCCATGTGTCATTCTTAGAAAAAACTCAACACAAAATCTTATTCACATCTTTGTTAGCATCACCTTGACAAGTGAGCCTATAACTAGAAAAGCAGGAAAAGTTACTCTATGGGGCCATAGCTCCTAATGTTGTATATCTTTTTGCCCTAAACTGTTGTCAGTAAACTCAATCTTCCAAACATTGCTATAGGGTTTCTCCTCGTAGAAAGCTGTTTTCATTTCAATGGACTGTAATTAAGTAACCCCAAAGAATTCAATTAAGGGGCAAATAACAATCAATATTAATATTGATTTTCTAGATACTTTTGCATGTTAAAAGATAATTTGTTTTAACTGAAATAAAATTTTATGAAAATTTGAAATATAGACATTGTATACAATATATACGCACATTGGAGAAGGAAATTGGAAACCATTCGAGTGTTCTTGCGTGGAGAATTCCATGGACAGAAGAGCCTGGTGGGCTACAGTACATGGGATTGCAAAGAGTTGGACATGACTGAGCAACTAATACATACATATACTTACAGAGTGGAGTCCTCTGGAAATTTACAAATCATATAACATACCTGAGGTAATCTACAGACATATTGGGCCAAATATTGCTTCCACTTAAGAGCTGGTTTAAATTACATTTGCCTCCTACTTGTTTGCTTATTCTCACCATTAGAACTAGAAAATGTATTCATCTGTTTTCAAATCACTTCTCATACCAAGTTTTTTGTTTGTTTGTTTTTCAGTCCTAAGTAATATCTGCCTCTTCTCAGAAGAGACCATGTCTGCTCACCATTGTATCTAATACAATAGCTGAAAGGCAACACCAACTCAATAAATGCTTGTTGGAAGAGTGTAGGGTCAGACCTCAGAAATGAAGGAAAACTCGAGCCAACACAGTTCTATGCAAAATATCCTTCTTTTGGTCAATGAAAATATGTTTTGACTCAGGCAAAAGAAATATGCAAATTGAGGGTTTGCATAGTGAATGAGTAAAATTAAAATCAATTGATACTCACAGCCTCTGAGGTTAACAGAAGGAAACAGGCATCTGAAAATGAATCAATGATTGGTCTAAACAGAAACACCCAAATCACAGATGATTTCCAAGCTTTTAGTGACTAATATTTGCAACTTTAATACAAACAAAAATTAGTCTTTGGAAACTCTACAGATAAGCACTAAAATGACATGCTAATAGATTATCATTTTAATTCAGACATGGCATGTGCAAGTCTTTGATATCCCTTGATAGAATACTTTTATTCTTTCCTATGACTTGATTTTTTATGGCAGGCATTTTCCTCCTCTTCATGTCACTGCCTATTTCCATAGATAAAGTAAATAGCCAATGTATGATACTACATTTCCAATCTCACAGAATCCTAGGCCCTATTGTTGCAACTCCTTTCTCTGCCTCAGACATTGTGAAAAGCATTCGTTGTAAAGTATTGTTGAGTTGACAGGTCTGGAGTTGCTGCTGACACTGTAGAAAAAGACTTCCCCAAAGGTTAAAACCTACGTTTTATCAAAGAAAACAGCAATGAAAGATTTGAACTATTGTGTCTTGAATTATGGCTGGCTGAGATACTCTACTGAATCACTTAATCCTTTTAATACCTGCCTATTTTAGCTTTTATATAAGCATCTGCTCATACAAAGCCTGCATCAAACTCCAAATCCAGGAACTATTAGAACTGCATGTAAAACTGATGGATGGTGCTGTGAGCTGTGAAAAGATTCAGAAAATGAGGGAATCAGTTTCACTGGAGCCCAGGAGGTGTGAGTACTTAGATACCAGACTCAGCCTTCTTGCTTCTTGCTTATTGGATTTCTTCTAATACAAGACTGTTTCTAACAACTGAGAACAAAATGGTGTCAGGAAATCAGATATGTTGATATAATTATTTTTGTTAAGCTGCTAGGCCTATTGATTGAGACTACCATAGGAAAATACTATAGTGGCTTTTGTGCCACATGACTTTGAAATCAATTACAGTCAAGTTCATGTCTCATGTGACAAATCTAATGGAAAAAGATTGATCTGTTTAGTGCAAGGTAAATACTTACTATTGAGATTTGGTTTTGTTATGCTTCTGAGTAGGATAAATGAGGAAGAATAGAAGCAAGTCATTCTGGTATTTCTTTCCCTCTCAAGCCTTGGTTGGTAATGAAAAATTCCTGTTCCCTCCCACCCCCAGTCCCATGACAGGGGAAGGTAAATGAGAAACTGGGAAAGAATTGAGTCAGTGAAACAGGAAAACTTCTTCCTACTGAACAAAAGAAGAAAGCATAATCTAAAGGAAAATACAAAGATGCTTATCAAAGCAAATCCAATTGTTTTGTTCATCAAGAAACTATGCAACTCAAATTTTGAACATTTGCTTCAGTACTTATGCAAACACACACAATAAACAAAGATTGCATCATCAGTGTATCTTGCTAGAACCCTAAGAATTAGTATCTGGAATTAACTAGGTTAAGAAAATGTGATTAAATACCCAGTATGTCATGCTTCTCTGTATATAGATATTCTCAAATTTAAATCTAGGAATATGAAAACAACATTAGCAGATAAAGTCAGTAGCTCATGTCTAGGTAAATACATTCTGTGGGTAATCTGTTTTAGAAGTAAAGGACTGGATATCAGTGTGAAATTGTACCTCTAAAGTTGTATAATTTACATGTCTGCCCTCAAAAGTGGTAGTACTTGATCAGTGAAAGTTATCTAAAATTTAGAAATAATACTTTATCCTTTATGGAACTGTGACCTAAGTATTTTATTTCCCTTTCTTGCTATTTTTAATGATTTGCTATTACTAGTCTTCCCTTGACTCCTTATTGACAAATGTCCATATAGTCAAAGTCACGTTTTTTTCCAGTAATCATGTACAGATATTAGAGCTGGACCATAAAGAAGGGTGAGCAGAAAGGAATTGATACTTTTGAACTGTGGTGCTACAGAAGACTCTTGAGAGTCCCTTGGACTTCAAGGAGATCAAACCAGTCAATCCTAAAGGAAAGCAACCCTGAATATTCATTGGAAGGACTGATGCTGAAGCTGAAATTTCAATACTTTGGCCACCTGATACAAAGATCTGACTCACTGGAAAAGATCCTGATGCTGGCAGAAAGATTGAGGGCAGGAGAAGAAGGTGAAACAGAAGATGAGATGATTGGGTGGCATCATTGACTCAATGGACATGAGTTTGAGCAAACTCAGGGAGATAGTGAAAGACAGGGAAGCCTGGTGTGCTGTGTGCAGTCCACGAGGTCACAGAGTCCAACACGACAGAGCAACTGAAAATTCTTCCCTTGCCATGTTCCTATAAATGCTTCTGATGATACTCCACTGCTTAAATCTTTAGAACATTTTTAAAAATATAAGGAAGCACTTATCCTTTTTGGTTATCAGTTTATTTCACTCTAACAACTTTTATGTAAGCAGGAATCTCTGTGTATATTACTTTATCTCAAGAACAATATGTCTTTTTTCTAATTTTTTTCAAACTTTTATTTGTAGAGAATCACATTCAGATACTATTCTGTAAGCAAGATAAAAATGTGAAATAAAATATTACTTAATCTTTAAAAAGAATTAAATAATGCCATTTTCAGCAACATGGATGGACCTAAAGATGATCATACTAAGTGAAGTAAGTCAGATAGAGAAAGACAAATATGGTATCAATTATATGTGGAATCTAAAAATATGATACCAATGAACTTATATACAGAACAGAAATAAATACACAGACACAGTAAGCAAACATGTGGTTGCCAAAGGGGGAGGGTGGGGAGGGATATATTAGGAGTTGGAATTAACAGATACAAAGTACTATATATAAAATAGATAACCAGCAAGGATCTATTGGATATCACAGGGAGGTAGACTCAATATTTTGTACTAACCTATACAGGAAAAATAATCTAAAAAAGAATATATACACATGTATACATATGTGTATACACATATATGGGTGTGTATATGCATGCATATTTAAATACACACACACACATATATATACACATGCATACACACTCATAACTGAATTACTCTGCTGTACATTGGAAACTACACAATATTCTAAATCAATTATAGTTCAATAAAAAATATAAAATAGAGACAAAATGTGCATAAAACCAATAAGAAGGTTCTTTTCCACCACATTTTATTTTAACTCACAGAATAGTAAAACCTTCAATTAAAAGAAGTTGAATACAGACATCAAGTATACATGTTTGTGGACACTCTATCACTCACTTCATGAATAAGCCAAGGAGACATCCCCTACCAATGTTTAAGCAAGGGAATCAAGCTACACATGTAAAATGAAAATCTTGCCACTTAGAAAGGATTGTATACTGGATAATGCAAATACAAACTGGATATTCATTAGGAATCCATGAGCCATAAAAAGTCAAATAGCCACAAATGATTCATCTTGAAATAAAAGTAGACATTGCTCTATAAGAAGAAATATGGAACCATTAGGTGAAAAGTGAGTGGTGGTAACCAGTTAACCTAAGATGAATATAGGTTTACCCGCAAATGAAATGTGACAATGCTTGAGCTTTTTCTCTGGTGTTCCAGAAAAAATGAAGATGAAACAATCTTCCTTCAGCTTAAGTGCTGTATACTCACGGTAGGCTGGATAATAGAAGTTCTATTGAGACTTATTATTCTCAATGAAAGTAACATCAGACTGGATGGTCATTTAAGCATGAAAGTGATAGATAAGAAATTTTTTTTGTTAAGTGGAAAGGGTTTTTTTTTTTCTTATATTTAAAATATTTTTGGGGGGAAAATTAAGTAAGAAAGTACTCTGTGTTCTGATGCCAACACACAAAATAAATACAATTGAAAAAATTTGCGAGTGATCTTTCTGAATGGAGCAGTAGTGGGTGCTGTTTTCATATGTCAGAGAGTGTTGACTTGTCGTGTTCTGCATGCCCTTATTTTGTTTCTTCAACCTCACAGAAAGGACAGAGACACAGGGCTCTCTCCTCCTTTCTTGTTGCACTTCTCTATTATCTGCTCTAAATCTGCAATTTATGAGTATTGATTGAACTAATCCATTACATTTAAATATCTTTAATGGGTAAAACACTTTTAACATGAAACATACTGTTTCTGAACATACTATCAACTGAAACATATTTATCCTGTCTACAGTGAAAGAAACTGAGTAAAGATACCCGTGTGGTGTGTGTGTGTGTGTGTGTGTGTGTGTGTGTGCCAGAGAGAGAGAGAGAGACAAAGTAAGACAAGAGACAGAAATAAAGAGACAGAGAAAATATGTCTTTGCATATTCTGGGGAAAATTTCTAAAAGGGTTTGTATTAGTGTGAGAGCATGCACCATACTTATAGCTTTCTGAGATATTGGCTCAGAATGAAGCATAGATAATTAAAGTCAGCTCAGGTTTCCAGTAAAAACAGATATTATTATAATGCTAGGACAGACTTTTCTCTCTTTGTATCTTTATAGCTTTTGTGATCAAACAGAAGACTTACTTTTTTCCTATATTTGAATTTTAAAGGGTTCTAAAAATCCTCATTCTCTTATATCTGAATGTCACAAATCCTTTAAAAATTGTCCAAGTGGACTCTGCCATACATAGAGGGGGTGATGCCAGGGATAAGACATCTGGAAGGATTTGTAGTTGCTAGGAATAGGGGCTTTCTTGGACTTGGTTTGGTGGCTCATCCCAGGAGGACCTTAAACCAGGAGACGTAACATCCATTTGGATTACTTGTGATGCAGTTTCTTTCAAGAACATGAAGCACCCATCATTCAAACCCTAGACCCAAAGGGCTATTAAAACGGCCCTGCTTGATAATAATGATGACAATAGCCTACACAGCAAGGTGTTTACAGTTTTCAGAATGCTTTCAGAAAAAAATAAAAAAGTGTTCAACTCTCATCTCTGTGAAATCTCTTTGTTCTCTACTTTTTCCAACATTATCCACCTACTCACCTAACCTGGTACCCCTGTGTCATTGAGGATGCTCCCCCTGTTCTAATTCCCTACAGTTTTCAAAATGTCTCTGAAATCTCTCACTCTCTTTCCATCGTCACTCTCATGGCCTTTGTTGGAGGCTAATCTCTCTCACAGAGATTGTCATTTCACTGTGACTTCTCTGGTGGGTCCCAGGTCACTACCTCCACGTGTGCACTCTGTGTCTCCTGGAGTAAACATTCTCAAATGCAGTTCTAATCATAACAGTGTCCTAGTGGTCAGGGGTCGAGGACTCATGAGAGCTTGCCGGGAAGTCCACAGTCTACTACTATAATCTGTGCCTTTTCAACCTGAATGCAGCTTCTTTGGTTTTCCTTTTTTTTCATTCTTTCACCTGTCTCTTAAGTCACACAGAGGCATTGCTTGTGCACCCCAACCACACTAACCCATAGAATGCTTTTGCAACTATGCCTGTTCTCTTTCTTAGGTCTGGGACAACTCTCTTTGTTCCTGTGCTGAGAAAACAAGGCCTTTGTTCAGGAATAATTTGGGGAGGGCTAGAGAGAGTGGCCCGGAGAAGGCAATGCACCCTACTCCAGCACTCTTGCCTGGAAAATCCCAAGGGCAAAGGAGCCTGGTGGGCTGCAGTTCATGGGGTCACGGAGAGTTGGACACAATTGAGCAACTTCACTTTCACTTTTCACTTTCATGCATTGGAGCAGGAACTGGCAACCCACTCCAGTGTTCTTGCCTGGAGAATCCCAGGGATGGGGGATTCTGATGGGCTGCCGTCTATGGGGTCGCAGAGTCGGACACAACTGAAGCGACTTAGCAACAGCAGTAGCAGCAGCAGAAAGAGTGGCCAAGAGATTTGAGTTTGATTCCTGGGTTGGGAAGATGCCCCAGAAGAGCAAATGGCAACCTGCTCCAGTATTCTTGCCTGGAGAATCCCAGGGACAAAGGAGCCTGGCAGGGTACAGTTCATGGGGTCGCAAAATATCAGACACAACTGAGTGACTGAGAACACACACATATATACACAGGGAGGGTGGCAGGATTCAGTCATGAAAAACTCTGAATTCACATTAAGGAAACTGAACTTTGTGTCAAAGGAAATTGAGAAACCAGAAGGAGTTTAAATAGGTGAGTTCTATCTTTGCATTTTAGATGAGAATCTCCCTATATAGGAAGTGATCTGGAGAGGAGCGAGGGATAGAAATCAGTCAGGGATATTTCAGATCAGAAGGAAAGGTGAGCTGGTAGCCGCAATGGGCAACAGGAATGGAGACATGTGAGTGAGTTGAAGAGTCTTACAGAAGCAGATTTGGCAAGATTTGGAAATTAGCTTGATCTGGGGAGTAAAAAATGTACAATCTAATAGGGTGGGGAGTTTCTAGTCTCCCTTTATGATGAATTTCTTGATGTGTAGTTTTGAATCTGGGGGATATGATTTTTAGAGGTGACTTTTAAGGTGAAGAAGTTGCTATTTTTATTCAAATGTAAGGGAGGAACTTGAGGTCAGAGTTGCTGCTTGACTTATTCAAGATCACGCAATTAATAAGTCAGAGCTGGGGCCATGTCACCCCGAACAGTCTGACAGCTCTTTTCAGTTACTGTCAGCAAGGAAAGCAGGAACTTTTGAAAGCTGTGAGCTTTCTACAGCTAGAATTTTATTTTTTTAATGGAGATGACTTGGGATCACATGAAAAAATGAATGAAGTTGTTCAGGCCTATCTAGAGCTGGCCCAATTGTCACGAGGCTCTCGATGGCCATGGGCACAGTTTATCTGGCAATAGTACAGCTGGTGAGGCCAGTGGGCTCCTCCCTTCCTGGCCTCTTCTTCCCATGTGGAAGTCACAGGTGATGGCTCTCAACAAGGTAGCTTCTCAGGGCCTCTGGGAGGCTGAGGACTGTTGTCTTCCCTCATGGCCAAAGGCGTGGGCCAGATCAATGCTCTGGGGACTCTTGGGGCCAAGGGAGCTACAGATCTCAGATCGCCTATAAATAAGCAAGTGGGACACTGTTTCCTTTTGGGGGGTCACAGAGAGGTAATTCCAGCAAAAAAAAAAAAATCAAAGACGCAGACAAGACAGAAAAGCCTACAGAGAAATGTCCTGGAGATGCAAGGGAGAACCCAAATTCTACCCTCATGGTATTAACATCCTCCAATCAAGAACAGGACTAACCAAGATAATTCAGGACATGAAAATAATATTAAAGGCCAGATAGCTTGAGGAGGGTGAAGTTTGTCTATGACTCCTTTCTCCTTTGGCAACCTTAGATGGTTTTGTCAGAAACCAAGTTCTGATTGTTGAGCCACATTGCTGCTGTCAGCTAGGCAGCCAATGGGGTGATAGCTTTTCCAAACACATGGCTCATGGCAACAGGAAAACACTCCTGGCCTAGAGGCTGGGCTGACTCCTGCTGTGAAGCAGGCATTCCTTCAGGAAAGGAAAGCATTTGGACTGGGAATGATTTCTGGCTTGACTTTGGGGAGACTTCATCCTGTCCTGAAAACTTAGCTTCTGAGAAGGTTGTGGAACTGAAAAATAAAGCTGTACTGAGCAGCCTGAAGCAATGTGTCTGAGAGACAGAAAGAAGAATAAATTAAGGAAGGAAAGGAGTGAGGAAGGGATAGAGGAGGGGACAAAGCACTAGCTTGGGGAGAGGCTGCTGAATAACAAGATGCCATAATATATATAAATGTTTAATTCATTCTTTAAATAAGCTTGTCTCCCTCCAAAAATATTATATACAAATTAGTTGACAGCTGATTCATGTAGACTGAATTTGTCTTTTTCATACAACTTAGGAATGCTTATTACCCATTTATAAATAAGGGTCCTTTAACTTTCTTTCCCATCCCATATCATATCATGTTTTACTAGAAATTTCCTCAAGTTTAAAGTCACTTTTCTAAATCTTGCTTTTTTTTTTTTTTTTTTTTTGTGACCATGCCATCTGGCTTGTGGGATCTTGGTTCCCTTACTAGGACTGAACTCGGCCCTTGGCAATAAGAAAGTTGGAGTCCTAACCACTGGACTGCCAGGGAAGTCTCACTCTTGTTCTTTTTTAATATCATGATGATGATATATCTAAGATTGATTTTTAACTGGCTGATGACAGGATACTAAGGAGAAAAAAAAGAAACTGAAATGTTTTTGTCGAAATGCCTATTTTTCAATATGCCAGTGGTAATGCATAATTAAATATCCACTGACACTCACTTAGTATAATTGGAAGTGAACATAATCTGGGTTTCCGCTTAAAATGGAGCAGCTGACATGCACCTCTTCCCTCAAATAGATGAGCCTTGAATCATGCATTACCTCAAAGAGATGTGAGCTGTGTCAGACTGTGAACACAGCATCGTTCAGGCAGTGGGGCAGTCCTAATCAAGATGAGCAGAGCGGCGACACGCAGACAAGTGATGAGAGGTAAGCTACTGAGATCAGATTAACTCAGCAGCGGAGAGGCAGCTTGACTTGGCGGTGGGCTGGAGCAGAGGTGGAGAGTTGGGAAAAGGCACTGCAGAAAGATGGGCAAGAATGGAGTTGATGACAGTTTCGACAGGTTTAGAATCACTGATGCTGGATCGTTCAACAGTCAGACTAAGCCCAAGACCCTGCAGGGAAAAAGGCATATATTCAGAATTTTATTGGCCTTCCTTACACTTTCTTTCTGCCAAGCATTGTCTGCATGTCAATTACACATGCCGAAGGCACCAGGACCAAGACTGAGCTTGGAGCCTAAGACAGAACTTGGATTGTCCAGTTATGGAGAAGTGAGTGTTAGAGGTAGATAGAACTTTACAAGACTTCAAGAAGATCATGCACATCGCTGTCAATAACTGTGAAGAATCAGAATTGACTGTACTTGCAATCTAGCTAGTCAGCCTGCTGCAGTTTCACTGACAAAGACAAGATTGACAAACACAAGACGATGCATGGGTTAGAGGCAAAACTTTCATTACTCCCAGTAATAGCGAGAGTGACCGTGTGCCAGTTCACTGAGCCCTGGCTCCCAAGGAGCACCATGAAGAGGGCCAAGTGATGGCTGTTCACACAGTAGTGGCACCATGAGTTTAGGAAACTGTTAACATGTAGTAGGGCTGACCATTGTCCTGGAGGAAGACAAGACGGCTGTCTTCCAAGGCTGTTCGCTTGTGCTGTTCGCTTCAGTCATGTCTGACTCTCTGCAATTCTGGAGACCATAGCCCACCAGGCTTCTCTGTCCATGGGATTCTCCAGGCAAGAATACTGGAGTGGGTTGACGTACCCCTCCCCAGGGGATCTCCTCAGTCCAGGGGTCAAACCCACGTCTCTTACATCTCCTGTGTTACCAGGCAGGTTTATTTATTTTTTTACCACTAGGGCCACCTGTGAAGCCCTAGGATGCTCACTATAAAATCATGATTGTAATAGTCTGGGACAGAGGCCATCAGTACCTTTGCTCACGAGATGTGAAGAAACACTAGAGACCTATAGAGAATTGATTGCCAACCATCAGTGGATTCAAGCTCTTCTTTTACTGTTTAGGAGACTGAAGCTCTGAAAGGCTAAGTGATACCTCAGGGAAACATGATCATTATAAGATTTTATGTCAAACCTAGATGTCCAGGTTTCGAAAAAGGTTATTAGCAAACTTCCCTCTGTAATTTCTACATTTCCTACAGTTTCTCCCATAGAGTTCCTAAGTTGTGTGCATGATATACAGTTGTTGTTTTTTTTTTTACTTAATTGACAAGCCAGTGACGATTGATAGTCACGATTCTCTTGTACTCACAGTATCAGTAATGTCATTGTTCAGAGTATTTTTGTGAGAGTACTCAGATTGCCCCATTTTTTCTCAGGTAGATTCAGAGATGTGTACAGATTTCATCCCCACAGGAGAAGCCCATGGTTATCTCTATAGTGACCATAATTTGTGTAGAATGTTAAGGTCATGCCTTGGTGACACTACACTACCCAAGAGGATCCCTTAGAGGAAGAGCTGACATCAACAACAGTAAACCTGTCAGGCATAGCAGATGAGCAGTCAGTCCCTTCGATCATACAAAGAACTCGGTGATGTTTGGAAACTAACACCTTGAAGTCAAACACTACTTGCTTTACCTATATCTCGATAACTAAATAGAGTGTATGTGGCAACACTTTATTTGGAAAATATCACCAGAGATTGTGCTCTATTGAAAACTGTGGGCAGTTGTGTACTTCATAAACACTGTTGTTAATGGCAATCACGAGAACTGTAAGATGATCAATGTGACAATGTTGACATTTTGATTTTCATAAGACTTCTAAGTGTGTGACTTTCAAAGAAAAATTTTAAAACAACCAACATATACAAAAAACAAAGCCAAGATCATAGAAGGATGATTTTTTGGAAGTTGTCTTTTTCACGCGTAAGTTCATTTTCATGGAAAACACGTGACTTCCTTAAACAAATAAGCTTTTGTTTTTGCAGAATAGAGGGCATATTTTATTTATTTATCACCAATTTTCAGTGTTCTTAAAATGTTGAATTTATATTGATTAAGGTGTTTGGGTTATTTAATTAAAGTTGATATTTTCTATTTCTGCCATTTGTATATTTTCCAACTCTGTTACTGTTCATTTAATCACTGTACAAATGAAGCATGTTTTAAAAAATCATGATATTTTTATGAACCATATTAACTATCTCTGAAAGTCATGACTTCTTGTTACTTGATAAATCATCAGAAAATTGGAAAAATAATTAGAATTTAGAATCTATCTAAATTTAGAATTTAGAATGTCTATGGCATTTCACTCTATTACCATGTTTCCTAAAGCCCAGATTTCTCCTATTATTTTCACTAAAGATTGTTTCATTGTTCCAATAACAAGGTTTGGGTTTCATCTATTACTGTTTATCCCACTCTCTCTTCCTCCCTCATATAACCAGGGGTAACTGCTTTCTATTATTCTTAATTCAGCCAACATCATTTACCAATATGGAAACCGAGGCCCTGGGGTGTTACGATCTATCATCTTCAGGCAAGAACACTGGAGTGAGTAGCTATTCCCTTCTCCAGGGGATATTCTTGACCCTGCATTACAGGCAGATTCTTTACCATGTGAGCCACCTGTGAAACCCAATATTAAGGTTATAGAAAAAGACAAATGTCATATGATATCTCCTATATGCAGAATCTAAAAAAAAATGATACAAAAACATTTTTTTACAAAACAGAAAATGACTCACAGAAATGGAAAGTAAACTTATGGTTATCAAAGGGTAAAGGTAGGAGGGAATAAACTAGGAATTTGGGATTAACAGATACACACTGCTATATATAAAATAGATAAGCAATAAAGGTCTACTGTATGGCACAGGAAACTATAGTCATTATTTTATAATAACTTGTAAAATAATCTCAAAAGAATATATATATATATATATATATATACATACACATGTATATATATTCTGAAACAGTTTGTCATATACCTGAAACACTGTAAATCAACTATACTTCAATTAAAACAAAAAGAACTGTTATCATATTTGAGTCTCCATCTTAATTCTTACCTCTAATCCAGACTGCCCATCTTCTTTTTCTGTTTGCTCTTGTCTATTCTATATGTCACTGCCCCATCTTAAAACACATCTTTGGTCATAGCCAAACATCATGAAAAGATTCCTATTATTTATCGAAAAAGTCCATATGTCTTGGCATAGAATTCAATAACTTCTATGCTCTGGTCTCAGTATACCTTTGCAATCTTTATTCCATCCTTTCGATAATATATCTCCATACTTTTGTGTAACCTGACAACTTGACATTACTGGTACTTCCCCAACTCTGCAATGCTATTATTCCCTCCACATGAAATGCTCCTCCACTTCATACCAAGCTGTCAAAATTCTACCAATACTAGAGGATTAGACTGAAATCTTATTTGAATCTTCAATATATGTGCTCACATTTCCTTGAAAATTTCCATCACATGTTCGTATCTCTCTTATTGTAATGAATCATTTCTGCTCTTAATTGTATTTGCACGAGCCCTGTTATAGTTTGTGATTCAAAAAAAGCAGAGTCCTGACTATTTTAATTTTCCACTGATTCATAGTATATAATGAAAAAGTTTCTTCATCAACTTTGTGTGTGTATGTGTGTGTGACTGCTCTGGGTCTTAGTTGTGGCTTGTGGATTTTGTTGCTCTGTTGCCTGTGGAGATTCAGTCCTCAACCAGAGATTGAATCCACATCCTCAGATTTGGAGGGTGGATTCTTAACCACTGGAAGACCAGGGAAGTCCCCATCAACATTTGAGCAACATTTCTTGTCCCGGATTAGCCCTCCTGAGTCTTATGTTAGATTACTCCTTGTCCTCACCTTTCTTTGTGCATGTTGCATATTGAAATAGGAAAGGGCACAGCTCAGAAACTATTCTATAAGAAACGCTGCTTATTTACCCTGAGTGGCTGAAGAATGCATCATTACAAAGAAAGAATAAATAATATAAAATAACAGTCTGAGACACGTGTCACATGAGACCAGGGCACCAAATGTAATAGAGTTACATAGAATTAAAACTAAAAAAAAAAAAGCATCACACACTGTAAATAAGAAATAGGTCCTGAGCAATACTGGTAACCAATAAGGCACCAATAAGGCACCAATAAGGAAATTCAGAAAACCTCAGCCTAAAGAAAAACAACAACAACAACAAAAATCTCATCATAGCTAGAAAGCTATGTGTTGGTTGACAGAATAATTGTGGTCTGAGTCTTGAGGAAGGTTGACAGAAATGCCTGAACACTTCATCCTCACCGTGACTGCTCAGAGTTCAACACCTGCATGAGCAGAAATCACTCTTAAACTTCTGAAATATTGAAGTCAAGTATGTGCCTTGATTACAAATAATTTACAGCTATTACCAAGAGCAGATTTGATAGTGATTCCCAATCTCTGCTTGTCAAGATATTGGAAGATAAATGACAGCCATGAATATCAGGGTAATTTCTGATGTGGTTTTCACCAAGGTTTTCTTCTGCCCTTGGATATGTGTGATGTACAGACCCTATTCTGTGGCTTACATCAGTCTACAATTCACAGTAATTTATACCAAATCTGGTGTGAGAGCAGCAAATTCACACATAGTAATCCAATGTACATTGCATTATATCCAATGTAAATAAGATCTGAATGAAGCTTTTCATTAATCTGAAGTGAAGTGTTCATTGCTCAGTCATGTCCAACTCTTTCTGACCCCATGGACTGCAGCCTGCCAGGCTCTTCAGTCCAAGAAATTCTCCAGGCAAAAATACTGGAGTGGGTTGCCATTCCCTTCTCCAGGGGATCTTCCTGACCCAGGGATGGAACCCGGGTCTCCTGTATCGCAGGCAGATTCTTTACCATCTGAGCCATAATCTAAGTTCTACAAAAGTTGGTTTCACTTCTGTTTGCTTCTGCAAAAACCCATGAAAATACAAGAAACTATTCTTGTGATCCAATCAACTGGAGGAGTTTTATCTATCACCCAGGATTTTTGTCAATAACCTCAAATATGCAGATGACACCACCCTTATGGCAGAAAGTGAAGAGGAACTAAAAGCCTCTTGATGAAAGTGAAAGTGGAGAGTGAAAAAGTTGGCTTAAAGCTCAACATTCAGAAAACTGAGATCATGGCATCTGGTCCCATCACTTCATGGGAGATAGATGGGGAAACAGTGGAAACAGTGTCAGACTTTGTTCTTTGGGGCTCCAAAATCACTGCAGATGGTGAGTGCAGCCACGAAATTAAAAGACACTTACTCCTTGTAAGAAAAGTTATGACCAACCTACATAGCATATTCAAAAGCAGAGACATTACTTTGTCGACTAAGGTCCATCTAGTCAAGGCTATGGTTTTTCCAGTAGTCATGTGTGGATGTGAGAGTTGGACTGTGAAGAAGGCTGAGCGCCAAAGAATTGATGCTTTTGAACCATGGTGTTGGAGAAGACTCTTGAGAGTCCCTTGGACTGCAAGGAGATCCAACCAGTCCATTCTGAAGGAGATCAGCCCTGGGATTTCTTTGGAAGGAATGATGCTAAAGCTGAAACTCCAGTACTTCGGCCACCTCATGTGAAAAGTTGACTCATTGGAAAAGACTCTGATGCTGGGAGGGGTTGGGGGTAGGAGGAGAAGGGGATGACAGAGGCTGAGATGGCTGGATGGCATCACTGTCTCGATGGATGTGAGTCTGAGTGAACTCCGGGAGTTGGTGATGGACAGGAGGCCTGGCGTGTTTTGATTCATTGGGTCACAAAGAGTCAGACACAACTGAGTGACTGAACTGAAGCGAACTGAAGATTTCTGTGGGAAAGCCACTTTTGTTCTGGATGCTAGCTAGGGAAGTATTTCTCACTTGACTGAAGCCCTTTACCCCACAGTCACATCCTGTGACTCCTAAGCAAATGAAGCCTCCGCAGATTCAGCTATGGACTAAATTGCTTGTTTGCTCCCTCTTGGTCTTTTAGTTGTTTGTTCAGACATTATACTTTGGAAGCTTGTATAACCAATTGTTGTGTGTGTTTCTGTAGCTCCCTCGAACATCCCTGTCTAGACAAGAATGAGCCTACTAAATTTGTAGGCTCTACAATTTGTGACTAATAAATTCAACTTTCTCTCAAAATGAGGAAGTATATTTGGACAGAAAATATTTAAACATTCAATGACTAATGTTTTTCATCACTTTAAAAATTGTCACCGGTGTCCAGATGCAGGAAGGGTTAATGAAGAGTGAAGACACAGTCAGCGTTTGAAACTGAGTCAGAGCCTCATATCTTTCCCAGTATTACCTCCTGCAGTCTCTTACATCCTCCTGTTCTGAACTGTCTTGTCTTTCAGATCAGGTCCAGCACCAGCACATCTGTCTATGATAGTGCATTGCCTATTTCTGTGTTTGTTTGACCTACTCACTGTTTCATTGCTAAGTTGTGTCTGACTCTTTTGTGACCCCATGGACTGTAGCTCACCAAGCTCCTCTGTTCATGGGATTAACCAGGTGAGGATACTGGAGTGGATTGCCATTTCCTTCTCCAGGGGATCTTCCTGACCCAGGGATTAAACCTGTTTAGGCAAGTGGATTCTCAACCACTGAGCCACCTGGAAAGACCGTTGGACTTACTTTGTTTCCTATATTAAGCTCCTGAACATATATCTTAAGAATGAAGAAAAGGAAGGATTCTACCAATCCTACTTAATTATTGATACTATTTAACTGTGTGCTTCTTTAAGTATGTTTGTAGGAGTCATAAACAGAATGTCTGTATTAAATATACTTTCGCATTTCAAGTGATTCTTGGCATTTGTGTCATTCATGTTGTTTTTCTCGACGTTTAAACCATTTAATCAGTCACAGAAGAAGTAGTGGGTGGTTAATAAGTTATTTACAGAAAGAGTGAGGCAAATAAGAATTAATGAAAGACACTTAACTGACACCACTAAAGAGAACCTGACAAAACTTAACTACTCAAGCAGTTTTAACAGTCATCAAGTTCATACAATGTTACAGTTTATTATTCAACAACCATAATTTATGTTGTACTCTACAGTGTTTTAAAACTTTCTAGTGGAAACTTTTATCAAGGAATTTGAGGCTATATTTCATTTTCCAAGATTTATTTTTTCAAATGTATTTTGTGCAATAAATCTGACATTTGCAGTAGCAGTTGGCTAAGATGACCATATAATTTATCATCCAAACCAGGACACTGTTGCAAGTGTGAAGGGATGCTATTAATATTATTCTGGGATAACTAATGTGAAACCACACTACCCTGGGATACCACAACTTATGGACATCCTAAAGTTAATCAGGTAGGGAAAGGTCACTTTTTTTGACCTTTGACCTCTTATAAAAGAAAGATCAACAAAAAAGAAGAGTTAGAGTAGGGTCTGGAGACTAAGTAATTTGGTTAAAATCTTAACTTTTCCAAATTTGGTAGCAGGATGACATTGCTCACACCATCTCTGTTTCCTTTCCCATGACTATAGGATCTGGTACATTTTACACTGTTTTGGAATCATTTAATATCCAAGATTCTCCTCCCTTAGAACAATACTACCCAATACATTAACCACTAGCTGCATATGGCTTTTATTTTTACATGTGATGTGGCTTGATAAACATACATTTGAAATAATTATTATTAAATAAAACAGTTTCTCAGTCTCACTAGCCACATTTAAGGGTTGGATAGTCACATGTAGCTAGTGGCAGCTGTGTCCCTGCAGATTAGAAGATGTCCATCATTGCTAAAGTTCTATTGTCAACACTGTGAAGGTCAGAATCATCATTATTTCCTGCCTAGACTCTGTCAAATCCTCCTGAATAATCAATGCACATTCACTTTGGCATCCTAGGATCTATTCTCCACTCAGCAGCCAAAAGATTCTCTCAAAAGACCAAACTTGACAGTTTGCTTGCCTATTAAAATCATAATGATCCCCTTTGTCTCTCCTACGCCCTGGGTGCTCTGCTTCCTCTACTCCTCGCAAAGCTTGGTGCACCAGGTGCCCTTCTGTTGGCTGCCTGCAGCGCCCCTGCCCTGACCTTGCCCTGCCGTTTGCATTTGCCAGTCTTGCTCCCTCCACAGGTCTCTTGACTGTGTTGTTTTTCACTGCCTTGAATGACCTTCTCTGTCATTCTCACCACATACATCCTCCTACAGGCTTCCTCAATGGATCAGTGGGTAAGGAATTTGCGTGCAATGCAGGAGGCACAAGAGATGGGGGTTTGATTCCTGTGTCTGGAAGATCCCCTGGAGGAGGAAATTACAACCCATCCAATATTCTTGCCTGGGAGGTCCCATGGAAAGAGGAGCCTGGAGGGCTACAGTCCAAAGGGTTGCAAAGAGGCGGACACAGCTGAGCGACTAAGCAAGCAAGCAAGCTCCTACAAACCAGCTCAGTTGTAACTTTCTGGAGGAGTCTCCCCAAACTCCTCTGATACGTTAAATCTCCCCTGATAAATCTTAAGCATTGATTAGTAATAATCCAAGAGTGAATTTTTTGTTGTTTTTTTACAGCTTTTCTACTGAAGAATTTACAATCTTTCACAAAGTCATGTTGGTTTCAGATGTACAGAACAGAGATTCAGTTACATTATCTATTTATCACCTATTAATTTCAGGTTCTTTTCCCTTGTAAGTTATTCCAAATTATTGAGTATAGTTCCCTGTGCTGTAGAGTAGGTCCCTATAGGTTCTCTATTCTATATACAGTACTATGTGTTTGTTGGGGTTCCCAGATGACACTAATTGTAAAAATTCTGTCTGACAAAGCAGGTGACATAAGAGACCTGAGTTCAATCCCTGGATCAGGAAGATCCTCTGGAGGAGTGCATGACAACCCACTCCAGTATTCTTGCCTGGAGAATCCCATGGACAGAGGAGCCTGGTGGGCTACAGTCCATAAGGTTGCAAAGAGATGGATACAACTAAAGCAACTTAACACGCATACACCTCTATTTATATTTTAATCTCAACCTCATAATTTAATCCTTTCCCCCTTTTTCCCTTTGATAACCATAAATTTGCTTTCTATGTCTGTGAGTCTGTTTCTGATTTGTAACTAAACTCAACACTTCTCATATGAGCAATATCATATCGTATATGTTTTTCTCTTTTTGACTTTCTTCACTTAGCTCGATAACCTCTAATTCCATCTATTTTGCCACAAGTGGCATCATTTTATTCTTTTTTATGGTTCAGTAATACTCCATTATATATATATATATATATATATATATATATATATATATATAAATCTTCTTTATCCACATCTTCTTCATCCACTCATCTGTCAAAGGACGTTTATTTAGGTTCCTTGTCTTGGCTACTGTAATTAATGCTGCAGTGAACATCTTGTAATCTCACACCTAGGCATATATCTGCAGAAAACTCTAATTCAAAAAGACATATGTACTCCAATGTTTATTGCAAGAGAGAATATTTATTCAGAATTCTTTTTGAATTCTGAATTTCCCTTACAATGACTTCCATAGAGTAGGATCCGTGGAAGAAAGGAATGACCTGAGGCCTCCAGTGGGCTCTACATGTGTTACTATTAGAAAAATTTTTAGTACTTGATACAGAAAGGCAAAATCAGTCAGAATACTGAGATTGATCTCCAAAGGTCAACAACAAATTTTCTCCACTGCCTCTTGTTGTTTCTATTTTGTTTGAACAAGAATTCATTAATAAGAGAATTACTTATGTAAATACGAACTAGAAATCTGAGTTACTATTTCATGAATATTAAAAGTTAATATATCAACCAATGATTAATTCACATTACTTGCTGTAGGGAATTCTTGAGAAATGTCCATCTTCTAAGAGTTTAAATAGAGCCGTGGTCCCAGGAGACCAAGTCCTTCCTGGGTTATTTGATCTTCTACTGAAAGAGAACGTTTCTCTCTCTTCCCCTCAGAGCTTCTGTCTGGCCAGTATTCTAATATGCCTGACATTTTTGACTTAAAATCTAATGTTTAAAAGACTCTATAAATTAAATTTAAATGACTAATGATGTTCAGCTTTATAAATAGGTATTTTATTTACAAGTGATTTTTAAAATATTTTTCAATAGGATTTTGATGATTAGATTAATGACTCATCAATGTGTTTATGTCAAATAGCACTGCCATCAAATGCTAATCATCTAAGTGTAAAAAGCAAATAAATGGAAAAAAATGCAAATATTTTGTTAAAAGTATTTATCAATATGTTCTTTAGAATGAAGACTTATTAAACTGTAGAATTAAGGTTGTGTGTGTTAGTTGCTCAGTCATATATGACTCTCTGCAGCCCCATGGACTGTAGCCCACCTGGCTCCTCTGTCCATGAAATTCTCCAGGCAAGAATACTGGAGTACATGCCCTTCTCCAGGGGATCTTCCAGACCGAGGGATTGCCCAGGTCTCCTGCGTTTCATGCAGGTTCTTTACAGTTTGAACTACACAGGAAGGCACAAAATTAAGGTTACTATAAGTTAAAATTAAGGTTAGCATAACTAAAACATGTGACTGGTGATAGAAGCAAGGTCTGATGCTGTAAAGAGCAATATTGCATAGGAAGCTGGAATGTCAGGTCCATGAATCAAGGCAAATTGGAAGTGGTCAAACAGGAGATGGCAAGGCTGAACGCTGACATTCTAGGAATCAGCAAACTAAAATGGACTGAAATGGGTGAATTTAACTCAGATGACCATTATATCTACTACTGTGGGCAAGAATCCCTTAGAAGAAATGGAGTAGCCATCATGGTCAACAAGAGAGTCTGAAATGCAGTACTTGGATGCAATCTCAAAAATGACAGAATGATCTCTGTTTCCAAGGCAAACCATTCAATATCACAGTAATCCAAGTTTATGCTCCAACCAGTAATGCTAAATAAACTGAAGCTGAATGGTTCTATGAAGACCTACAAGACCTTTTAGAACCTACACCCCAAAAAGATGTCCTTTTCATTATAGGGGACTGGAATGCAAAAGTAGGAAGTCAAGAAACACCTGGAGTAAGAGGCAAATTTGGCCTTGGAATACAGAATGAAGCAAGGCAAAGGCTAGTAGAGTTTTGCCAAGAGAATACACTGGTCATAGCAAACACCCTCTTCCAACAACACAAGAGAAGGCTCTACACATGGACATCACCAGATGGTCAACACCAAAATCAGATTGATTATGTTCTTTGCAGCCAAAGATGGAGAAGCTCTATACAGTCAGCAAAAACAAGATCGAGAGCTGACTGTGGCTCAGATCATGAACTCCTTATTGCCAAATTAAGACATAAATTGAAGAAAGTAGGGAAAACAGCTAGTCCATTCAGGTATGACCTAAATCAAATTCCTTATGATTATACAGTGGAAGTGAGAAATAAATTTAAGGGACTAGATCTGATAGATAGAGTGCCTGATGAACTATGGACGGAGGTGTGTGACACTGTACAGGAGACAGGGATCAAGACCATCTCCATGGAAAAGAAATGCAAAAAAGCAAAATGGCTGTCTGAGGAGGCCTTACAAATAGCTGTGAAAAGAAGAGAAGCAAAAGCAAAGGAGAAAAGGAAAGATATAAGCATCTGAATGCAGAGTTCCAAAGAATAGCAAGGAGAGATAAGAAAGACTTCCTCGATGATCAATGCAAAAAATAGAGGAAAACAACAGAATGGGAAAGACTAGAGAGCTCCTCAAGAAAATTACAGATACCAAGGAAACATTTCATGCAAAGATGGGCTTGATAAAGGACAGAAATGGTATGGACCTAACAGAACCAGAAGATATTAAGAAGTGGCAAGAATACACAGAATAATGGTACTAAAAAGATCTTCATGACCCAGATAGTCACAATGGTGTGATCACTCACCTAGAGCCAGACGTCCTGGAATGTGAAGTCAAGTGGGCCTTAGAAAGCATCACTATGAACAACGCTAGTGGAGGTGATGGAGTTCCAATTGAGCTATTTCAAATCCTCAAAGATGATGCTGTGAAAGCAATATGCCAGCAAATTTGGAAAACTTAGCAGTGGCCACAGGACTGGAAAAGGTCAGTTTACATTCCAATCCCAAAGAAAGACAATGTCAAAACTTGTTCAAACTACCACATAATTGCACTCATCTCACATGCTAGTAAAGTAATGCTCAAAATTCTCCAAGCCAAGCTTCAGCAATACGTGAACCATGAACTTCCAGATGTTCAAGCTAGTTTTAGAAAAGGCAGAGGAACCAGAGATCAAATTGCCAACATCCGCTGGATCATGGAAAAAGCAAGAGAGTTCCAGAAAAACATCTATTTCTGCTTTATTGACTATGCCAAAGCCTTTGACTACATGGATCACAATAAACTGTGGAAAATTCTGAAAGAGATGGGAATACCAGACCACCTGACCTGACTCTTGAGAAACCTATATGCAGTTCAGGAAGCAACAGTTAGAACTGGACAAGGAACAACAGACTGGTTCCAAATAGGAAAAGGAGTATGTCAAGGCTGTACATTGTCACCCTGTTTGTTTAACTTATATGCAGAGTACATCATGAGAAACACTGGGCTAGAAGAAGCTGGAATCAAGATTGCTGGGAGAAATATCAATAACCTCAGATATGCAGATGACACCACCCTTATGGCAGAAAGTGAAGAGGAACTAAAAAGCCTCTTGATGAAAGTGAAAGCGGAGAGTGAAAAAGTTGGCTTAAAGCTCAACATTCAGAAAACGAAGATCATGGCATCTGGTCCCATCACTTCATGGGAAATAGATGGGGAAACAGTGGAAACAGTGGCAGGATTTATTTGGGGGGCTCCAAAATCACTGCAGATGGTGACTGCAGCCATGAAATTAAAAGATGCTTACTCCTTGGAAGGAAAGTTATGACCAATCTAGATTGCATATTCAAAAGCAGACATTACTTTGCCAACCCAGGTCCATCTAGTCAAGGCTATGGCTTTTAGTGGTCATGTATGGATGTGAGAGTTGGACTGTGAAGAAAGCTGAGCACTGAAGAATTGATGCTTTTGAACTGTGGTGTTGGAGAAGACTTTTGAGAGTCCCTTGGACTGCACGGAGATCCAACCAGTCCATTTTGAAGGAGATCAGTCCTGGGTGTTCACTGGAAGGACTGATGCTACTTTGGCCACCTCATATGAAGAGTTGACTCATTGGAAAAGACTCTGATGCTGGGAGGGATTGGGAGCAGGAGGAGAAGGGGATGGCAGAGGATGAGATGGTGCATGGCATCCTGACTCGATGGACATGAGTTTGAGTGAACTCTGGGAGTTGGTGATGGACAGGGAGGTGTGTCGTGCTATGATTCATGGGGTTGCAAAGAGTCGGACATGACTGAGCAACCGAACTGAACTGAAATCAAATGACAACTATTTAGATATAACTGACCTGTTAAAGGTTTCTATTGGGCATTTTGATTGCCCTCCTATATGCTTATTAACATTTTTAATAATAAAGTCGTTCACTCTGAAACAGATATGCAGAATCTCTAAATACATTTGCATGGTGATGAGGTTTCCTTTAATAAGCATGTTGCCTTCTGTCTCTCATTTTCTTTGTTGCTGTCCTCTTGTTTCCATATGAATACACCTAGGTTTGAATGTATAAATAAGGGGAAGCTGCCCTTTGTCTCTCTCTTTAGTGTCATTTGCAGCTACAGTTGCCTGTCTTCCTTTTGGGTCTTCTAAGATACATAATAATGATAATCATGATGACTTCCATTTATTGAGAACTTACTAAGCACTTCTGCATACACTTCACAAAAACATTATGAGATAGATATCATTATCTCTCTTTTAGCAGAGGCAACTCTGTCTCAAAGAGATTAAGTCATTTTAAATTAAGCCACAGTTATGTTAAGGGACAAAGGCAAGATTGAGACTGAAGTAATCTTGATTCTGGGCTTCCCAGGTTGCTTTAGTGGTAAAGAATCTGCCTGCCAGTGTAGGAGATTCAACAGATGCAGGTTCGATCCTTGAGTTGGGAAGATTGCCTGAAGAAGGAGATGGCTACCCACTCCAGTATTCTTGACTGGAAAATTCCAGGGACAGAGGAGCGTGGCAGGCTACAGTTCATGGAGCTTCAAAGAGTTAGACATGACTGAGCAACTAATACACACATACAATCTTGATTCTAGTTCCACACTCTCAGATATAAATCTATCCTCCCCATAGGCCATACTACTTAGTCTTACCATATTCTAGTGAGGACAAGTCACCTTCTACCTTGCATCTCTATGCTTTTAGGATATTTTATTATATAATTGTTATTAAGGTTTTGTAGGACTTGACTCCTGAGACTGACTATGCAGTGAATCATCAGAGAAAACTTGGGGAAAATTCTCTACCTCTGTGCTATGGCAATGAACCTCACCTCAGTATAGATGATGGTTAACAGCACAGTAGGCTCAGATGCCTAGGGGTTGAATTTTACGTCTACTTCTAACTTTCAAAACCCTGGGGAGAATGCTCAGTCTCAATTCTTTCATTTATAAAATGGAGTTAATAACTGTACTTACCTTATAGGATCACAGTGAAGATTAAATGTACAGTCTTTGAAGAGTGTCTTGTATGTACTTATCTCAATGGATGCTGCCTACCATTATTTTGGGGCTTCCCAGGTGGTGTTAGTGGTAAATAATCCACCACCCAGCCAGGACATGGAAACAACCTAGATGTCCATCAGCAGATGAATGGATAAGAAAGCTGTGGTACATATACATTTGAATCAGTTCTGATGAGATGGATGAAACGACTCAGGGTGGGATGATTTGGGAGAATATGTATACTATCATGAATTGAATCGCCAGTCTATGTCTGAAGCAGGATGCAGCATGCTTTGGGAATGCATTTTAAGATATATGGGTTTGATCCCTGGTTGGGAAGATGCCCTGGAAGAGGAAATGGCAATCCACTCCAATATTCTTTCCTGGAGAATCCCCATACACAGGAGCCTGGAACGCTACAGTACACAGGGTTGCAAAGAGTCAGAAACTACTGAAGTAACTAAGCATGCATATGCCATTATTATTACTATTATCGATTTCATAAACATTCTCATAGCTATTCCTTAGAAAGAAAATAAGAACTAGCTTGATATCCCAAATTAAGTGAATAGTTTAGAAATAAGAATAAGAATGATAGCATACACTTTTCCCCGAATCCATATCAAGTGACAGGCAATATATTGGCATTAAAATATGAGGAAAGGAAGAATTAAGTCATTTTTAGTAACTGGATATGAAGCCAGTCTGTTTCCTGGATTCCTACAGGCTTGATGACAATGAACTCCAGAGAGGGCTAAACGGTACCACTAAGTATATCAAAAATGCAGTTTCCCATTTCCTCCATGATTGCATGGTTTGAATCAGTTGTTTCAGGATAAGGTCTGGCTATCTGTATTTAGCAAACTTCCTATGGGACTTTCATTCTATCCAAACTTGGGAACCCCAGAGCCTATGAAATGCATCATAGCAGAACAATTAACAGAGGAAAGCAGGTTTCAGGAAGGAGAGGTCTGGACTTAAAGAACTCCAGGAGAGAGCCAAATTGGGAAGTTCTGAAAGGGGAGGTTTAGAAGCCTTGGCAGATGTCTTTGGGGCTAATATGAAAGATCCAATTTCCATTCCCACAAAAGAATGTGGCTGGTAAGGCTCTGCTAGGTCTTCAGAGCAGAAGTGTATTGGAAAAGCAGACACAAGGGCCTCCTGATTTAAATAATTTGCTTGGCAAACCACCTTAAGCCAGTTTAAGCTTTTATATAGTGATTTTCAAAGTAAGAGACAGAACATCAATTTTATACTCACAAAGAAGATTCAGAGAAAAGCTGACTTAGGGCATTAATAGCAAATAAAGCTAAAACAAATGGCAACAAAAATACCCCCGCACCCCACACCACCCAAATGCAACAAGACTGTGAAAGCTACTCCATTTTCTCTGATGGCCAGCCTCACAAAATATCATCTTTTTGTTATTGTAATAGATACTCTGGAGTTTATCGGATCTCAGAAATAACCACAAGGAACGATGTTTTCTAGAATACAATGGTCTTACAGCATTAAATATCTTTGTTCCTCTCCTTTCATCCGAGTATTTTTTGGCTAAAACAAAGGAGTGCTTCCTGAGGCAAACATTCTACATTGTTGTCTCTGCCTGAATTTTTCTTCAGGAAGAAGAGGCAAAGAGCAATGGTGTTTGGGTAAAACTTTCTTATTTATATCCCAGAAAGCCAGTCCTCTTTTTGTTTCGTTGCATCCTTGAGCATTTGTCTTTCCACAAGTGCCTGAGGACACACTTCTTGCCTCTCAACTTTTGAGCCCAAACCAGCAATGGTGTTCTTTGTATTTCCAACAGCTTATCACCTCTATCCTTGGTTTGTGCTTTGGGGCGAGTGCCTTTGTTTGGACAGAGTGCCATGTCTTTTTTCTGCTCACCATTTGTTAATGTCTGCGTCTGCCCAGCTGGCGTAAAAATGTCTCTCTTTGCTGAATGCATTAAACATTATGATATTTTGCCCTCTGACCCACTTCGTCCTTTAAACCATCTCACACATCCAATCTGATGCCTGAGGGCTCTCAAGATTCATTATGACATCTCGTACTTGGGCATCCTACTTATTTACAGCACGCTTTCAGCACGTCCAGATAAAATAGGCAAATGCTTCACTCCAGAACCACTTCTCATAATTTAACTTCACCTTTATGCCCCTTGTCTATACTCCGTAGAGGTCTATTTTTCCCCCATTTGACCTCTCTCCTGCCTGTGGGTCTCTGAGTGAAATGTGTAGCCTGGCCCTGCTGCCACCATTCTAGTTGTAAAAATTCACACATCTGTTAGTCAGTCTCTCTCTGTTGGCCTTTTGCAAAAGAAGTACTTTGTGGAAAGTGGGTTTTCTAATAGACATGTGCCAAGTTTTTTTATAAGAGTTAACGAAATGTATTCTAATTGCTTTTCCTCAGCAAGTCATATGCTGCTCTATTTCTAAAGTTTACTGAAAGATGAAATAAAAGACTCACTTCTAATGTATACAGCACATTATAAAAGTTACAACTCAGAAATAATCTATGCTTCATTTCAACTGATTATGATTTAACCCATTTAGAGGTAAGCAGAGATTCTTACGGGCTTCCCCAGTGGCCCAATGTTAAAGAATTTGCCTGCAAAGCAAGAGAGGCAGGTTCAATCTCTGGGCAGAGAAGATCCCCTGGAGAAGGCAATGGCAACCCTCTCCAGTATTCTTGCCTGGAGAATCCCATGGACAGAGGAGCCTGGTGGGTTACAATCCATGGGGTCACAAAGAGTCAAAAATGACTGAAGTGACTGAGCACAAACACAGGCATAGAGATTCTTATATCTGTTATATGCTAAGGAATACAAAGGCATCATTTCCATGTTATTAAGGAGGTGGCTGAGTAGTTTGTCCATAACCACATAGTTAGCAAATTATGGAGTAAAAATGAGTAGCCAGCTGTTCTGACTCCTGATCAAAAAATCAGTCACATAGCAAGGATAAAATGCGCCCAGGTTCTATACAGTTGGCTAGCATTCTTTCTTCTACATCCTGCTAAAACTACATGGGGATTGGGAAAGACAAGCAACTTTGAGATACACACCATACCCACCCCCAAATATCACTATATCATTACCCTTGTCCCAAATGTAGGTCTTAACAAGGTAAAAGGGAATTATTTTCTCTAAGACTTTGTACATAAATAAGAGTTGACTAGCTATTAACAGAAAGAAGGGAAGAATATTCCAGGCAGAAGTAACAGTGCTAACGTACCACTAGGACAGGCATTATGACAAAACATGCTTATCTTTCTAAATCCAAAATTCATAAACAGAGAAGGAGTCTGCCTTAAAGTGGAAACTCAAAGGCTAGCTTCTGAAAATTCACATGGCATGGGCCATTCATAGGCACAGAGGGATTTGTCCTGTGATTCCTCTAAAGAATTGCTGGGAATGTGAAGAGCTGGAACATAGACAACTCATTCTCAAGTGTTGCTGTTAGGCTTTTGTCTACGTGCCCATGTGTGTGCTCAGTCGTGTCCAATTCTTTTGCGACCCCATGGACCGTAGCCTGTCAGGCTTCTCTATCCATGGGATTTTCTAGGCAAGAAAACTAGAGTAGGCTGCCATTTCCTTCTCCAGGAGATCTTTCCAACCCAAGGATCAAACCTGCATCTCTTGTGCTTCCTGCATTCGCAGACAGATTCTTTACCAATGCACCACCTGGGAAGTCTTTTGCCTAAGAAACATCAAAATAAGTCATTCATTTTAGAATATACTAAAGTTCCCAATTTTAAGGGGCTTTATAAATGAAGTTTCCACAAATAATGTCACCAGATCCTTACCATGATCCGACAAGAGAGCTCACTCTTATTGACTTTGAGGTTTGCACAAGAAGGACTTGAAAATTTGAGACAGCAAGTGATTTGCTTAAGATCCCGTACGTAATTTATCCCAGAACTGAACTGGAGCTGAGAAAATAAATATTTGGACCCCCTGTCCAGTGTTCTGAAAAGCAAACCAGTTTGGAACATTTCTTGGATGTAAATTTCTTGGGAGGTAAAAGATAAAAGATAATCAGAGAAAGAAGCCAGCTCTGGCAGAACTGTAAAAAGGTCACTGTTTTTTCATTCACCCAAGGTTGTTTACTTTCACGCATATTAGCATTTGAGAGTGCTCATCTGTTGCTATTTCTGTTGGCACCTCCGTTTCTCCCTCTGGATATGAGATCACACCATAGTGCTCCTTCAGAGCCTGGGACCTCCCGCTCCTTTCCTCAACCTGATTTCCTTCCCCCTGAATGGTGCCTGCTGACCGGGACATTTATTTCTGCCTCACGAAAAGGTACCTCTTCATTGCTCTTTTGGGATCTTAATTCTTTGTACTGTCTGAGAGGTACAGGTGACCACACATGCCGTTTTATCTGAGAAAATCAGGAAGAATGGCTGCTGTCCAATTTATCTTCATTGGAGGACAGTTGAGCCAATCAAAGACTGCAGCAGTCCAACCAATGAGAATCCTCCATACTTGGCCTCCTGGCTCCTCCAATGGACTCTTTGATTATTACGGTCGCATCTAAACTTCCACTTTTTGTATAAAAGCAAGTTCCCTTTCCTTGTTCTGTGGGTTTGTCTATGGTCCTCCATAGTTTGTATATCCAAGTTGCAGTTCCTCTGGCTGGCTGTTTGTGAATAAGCTCATTTTTCCTCATTGGGGGGGGAAAATAATAAGTCTGGTGTCCTGGCAAAGGGAATAATGGTTCCTCCTTTCATTTTCACACATGTCACAGCTTGTCAAAAATGCATAGGGTCTCCCTACCCCAGATAATCAGATAAATTAATGAAATGCTCTTGACAGAGGGAATAGAGATATATCACATAATTTTCTAGCCAATGTGTCTTTCAGAAACATACAAGTGAGTTAGGTAGATGTATTTTAAGAAAGAAAAAAAAAATCTACATGCAACTTCAACACAAGATTTTTAAGCTACCATAAAAGATATTAATAATGTTTTCCTAATTATATTTAGAAAATAATTTTTAAAAACAGAACAGCTCTCACATTTTCAAGTAGAAAAAGTCCATTCTCAGTTGAAACCCTTTGTTCATCTGGCTTCTGAGAAACAGCACTCTACTATTCTCCATTTACTTTAGTTAATGAACATTCTTAATTTTCTTTGCTGTCTATTCCTCTTATTTATATGAAAATATTGGTTTGGATGCCATATGAAGCAGTCTTTGGAGAAATTTCTTTTTTTTTTTTCCTCTGACTACATGAACTCTTAACAGGGTCTTATTCAGTCCTGTGGTTTTATAGCAACTCTATGCAAATAACTCCTCTGAATTTCAAATGTTTAGACTCAGTTGTTTACAATATCTCAATTTTCATTCATACATTTATTTATGTATTCTCTCATACAGCAAACTTTTTTTTTCAACTGCTAATAATCGCCAGGCACTGCTTTATGTGATATCGCAATGAGTAGGATGGAGTCCTTGCATCCCGTGGGGCTTCCATTCTGGGGAGCCAAAATAGGTCTCAGAATATGTTCTAAACCAGAGCCCTTGATTCCCCCAAACACACCCCCCACATATGCACATGCATAGATGCATGCACAGACCTGCACATGAACAAACCTGTGTTGCCCAGAGTCTCTTACTTCAAATAAGAGCTCCTTAAATGGCCTAGTTGCTCAGTACAAGAACGTTGGAGTTATTATCAACTTCTTCTTTTCTTATACTCCAAATTCTGGCAGCTTTACACTTATAATCTATTCTAAATTTCAGCTCTTCTCTTAACAGTCATCTCTGCTGCTCTAGACCAAGCCACCACCATCAAGGGCTTAGAGTTTTCCAGTAGCCTCTTTATTATGTTCTTTGCTTCAGTGACATTTGCTACAATTTATTCTCCACAGAGCAATTGTAATTATCTTATTAAACATGAACCAAATCCTTTCATTACTTAGATCTCTCCAGTGGTGAAGGATGTTAGTCACTCAGCCATGTCCAACTCTTTGCAACCCCATGGACTGTAGCCCACCAGGCTTCTATGTCCATGGGGTTATCCAGGCCAGTATACTGGAGTGGGTAGTCATTGCCTTCTCCAGGAGATCTTCCCAACCCAGGGACTGAACTCAGGTCTCCTGAATTGCAAGTAAATTCTTCACCATCTGAGCCACCAGGAAAACTCAGATCTTTCCGATCTTTTTTTTTTTTTTTTTTTTCTAAAACCTAGCATAAAAGGCAATAACCTTCCCATGCCTAGAGTACTCAGGGTGATAAAGCCGTGAGTGCCATAACCTCTCTTACTCCTCAGGGCTTTGTTCACTTTTCTCCAGCTACACTGCTCTCTTGCTGTTCCTTGAACTTATCAACCCTATTCTCACTCTGCAGCCAATAGTTATTCCTTCTTGACCTAAAATACTCATCCCCCAGAAACGTGCATAATTCATGACAAGGTTACTGCAGATGTTACCTCTACAAAGAGGCCTGCACTTATTACCTGGGCTAAATCAGCTCCTCACCTTCCCACCCCCATTCTAAAGAATCCTGTTTAACATTTGTTTCTAAACTACAACTAATATTATATGTTTTTTTGTGTGTGTGTTTTTTTTTTTGCATTTATTTTTCCAACACTCCACTAGTGTGTTGCCACCATATAAAGGAAATTCTAGTGCTCCCTGCTTTATTTCAAGCCCTAGGAAAGTATAGATCATGCAGTAAGAATATAACCTAAGATCTGATGAATGAATAGATGAATTAATTCAAGCAATCTTAATGACCTCTGCCCTACAGGGATTTACATACAGGAGGCTTGACATGAACTAAAAACCAAGTTTGATGACAGGCAAACATAAACATGAACAACTTCAGGATATCATTCAAAGATTTCTCTCGAACAGTTTTGTACTGTGGAGGCTGTATCAGTTTACATGGTGATTGCAAATTTTACGACCTGAAGGAATTATTTGACCTTTACCTTAATTTCTCCAAAATTTTACCTACCTCACAGGGACTTTGTGAGAATTGTATGACATAATACGCATGAAGTGCTTAGTGCAAATGTGTATTTAGTTCTTTTATTTTCTTATTTTGAAAAGTGATTCCTTATGCTGTTTAGCAAGTGATAGACCAGAATTTATGCTGCATCCTTCTGCCCCTGCACTGATCCTGAGTGACACTTGTTGGATCAGGCAGAATGTTTTGATGGTGGATAACATCATCAACTTAAAAGCCATGAAATTGTTTTCTGTGTGAATAACTTGTGGGCACTGCTCTAATCCTCTGGCTGTTGGGCCTGGTGGGTGTAGTTTTCATCCTGAGTAGTCCACAATCCTCTGGGTCTCAGTGGAAATGAGAGTGCTAAGTGCTAGGTTTACTAAGTGTTTAGTGAACCCCTGATTAATCAAATTAGATTAGTCACAGGTTTTTTCTGCCTCCAGATACACAAACAGATGCAGAGAGACTCACCGTATGAGATTTTGGGCTTTATTCTCTTATGACTCTCTATCCTCTTCGTAATTTTTCCCCTTCACCTTTAAGCTTTGGAGGCCTGAAACTGCCAATTCAGCTGCTTTGGAGCAGGTGGATGAGTGAAGATTTTATAGAACATGTGGATAATGGGGTTTTTATTGGGGGGATGTTTAGATTTGTCTACAAGAGGGATTGCCACTGCTTTTCCTACAGCTGCTCCTCTTCCCCATTTAACTTTAGACACCTCAGGAGGAAGCAGTAGGGAATAATAACAAATCATTGCATTCTTTGCATCTCAGACAGCAAGACTGTATAACAGACTAACTGAACTCCACCTTCTCCCACCCCATCTGGGGGAAAATATAAAGAAGCCTGATGAAATCAGATGAGGATTGTAATCACGTAAGAGATGTAATTTTGTGTCAGAATTTCCACAGCCTTGGACCATTGTTTAGAATTAAGCTATCATTTATTTCTGTTATTAATATAGCAATAACACTGATAGTAAGAATGCAAAATAAAGAGAGCAAATGGAGACTTTTAAATACTATGCTGATCCCAAAGCCAGAACTGGAGGAGGCTGTGTTGCATCTTCCTAGTCACCTTGTTCCACCTACCACCGGGGAAAGGGCCACCAAAAAGAAGACAATGTACCTTTCACTCCATTCATTTCCCATATGAAGGTCAGAGGACAGTGGCCGCTCCAGGAAGGAGTACTTTAGAGAAAGTGATAGAGATTCTGAGGCCTTCCTTTTTACCCTGCAAGGTGTCAAGATCCCAAACTCTTTTCTCTCAACAATAGGGAGCTAAAACCTCACATTGGAAAAAGTGAAAGTGTTAGTCACTCAATCATGTCCAACTCTTTGCTTCAGTTATGTCCAACTCTTTGTGACTCCATGGACTGTAGCCCACCAAGCTCCTCTGTCCAAGGGATTTCCCAGGCAAGAATACTGGAGTGGGTAGCCATTCTCTTCTCTAGGGAGACTTCTTGACCAAGGGATTGAACCCAGGTCTCTTGCATTGCAGGCAGATTCTTTACCATCTGAGCCATGAGGGAAGTCCAACACTGGCTGACTGAAGAGTCATGCAGGTTAGGTTTGGTTCTCCAGACCAAGAGCTCCTCACAGAACAGAAGTATGTGTTTTGTTTTATTGTAAATTTATTTTCTAAGTGTCCTCAGTAATGGTTGAATGAAGGAAAGTTCTGGCCCCTGCCTTAACTTTACCTCCCGTGTGATCTTGAAGTCTGTTAACTCTTTTCCAAATCCACAACATGGTCTTCCTTAAGGCCACCATCATCTCTCACCTGGATTATTCCTTCAGCTTTTGAACTGGAAACTAACCCTTCAGCTATGGCCCCATGCTCTTGCCTGAATCCCTGTTCTTTTCTTATTATTTTTGTACTGCAAACAAAATTACATTTTCTGAAATGAAAATTTTATCCAGGACAGTTTCCCACTTAGAACTGTCCAGTTGTTTTTTAATCTCTCTTGGTTTTAAAGTCCAGGTTTTAGTTTGTGTATTTGGTTTGCAATACTGAACATAATGCAGGTAAATCAATGGCATTATATCTTCCAATCACTATCTTTGTATTCTGTAATCCAGCAATACTTTGGGGCATTGATTTTAGGATGTATTTTTTCACCTTTTAGCATCCACAACTCAGTCAGTGATATCTTAACAGTGTTTTTCTTTTCATATTAGGGGCTTCCCTGGTGGCTCAGCAGTAAAGAATCCGTAAGGAATGCAGGCTTAAAGCTCAACATTCAGAAAACAAAGATCACGGCATCTGGTCCCATCACTTCATGGCAAATAGATGGGGAGACAGTGGAAACAGTGACAGACTTTATCTTTTTGGGCTCCAAAATCACTGCAGATGGTGACTGCAGCCATGAAATAAAAAGACGCTTACTCCTTGGAAGAAAAGTGATGACCAACCTAGACAGCATATTAAAAAGCAGAGACGTTACTTTGCCAACAAAGGTCCGTCTAGTTAAGGCTATGGTTTTTTCAGTAGTCATGTATGGATGTGAGAATTGGACTATAAGGAAAGCTGAGTGCCAAAGAATTGATGCTTTTGAACTGTGGTGTTGGAGAAGACTCTTGAGAGTCCCTTGGACTGCAAGGAGATCCAAGCAGTCCATCCTGAAGGAAATCAATCCCAAATGTTCATTGGAAGGACTGATGTTGAAGCTGAAACTCCAACACTTTGGCCACCTAATGCAAAGAGTTGACTCATTGGAAAAGTCCCTGATGCTGGGAAAGATTGAAGGTGGGAGGAGAAGGGGACGACAGAGGATGAAATGGTTGGATGGCATCACTGACTCAATGGACATGAGTTTGAGTAAACTCCGGGAGTTGTTGATGGACAGGGAGGCCTGGCGTGCTGCAGTCCATGGGATCACAAAGAGTCGGACATGACTAAGTGACTGAACTGAACTGAACTGAAAGAATGTAGGAGATGCAGGAGACATGGGTTTGATGCCTGGATTGGGAAGATTCCCTGGAGTAGGGCATGGCAACATGCTCTAGTATTCTTGCCTGGAAAATCCCATGGGCAGAGGAGCCTGGCAGGTACAGTCCATAAGGTTGCAAAGAACACGACTGGAGTGACTGAGCATGGCACACACAGAGCATTATAATTCATTTTATGTTTAATATCAACATAAAATTAATAGACAAAATATTTCAATTCTGGTCATTGACATGTTTAGCCAATCTTCCAGAATATTTACTTGGTTAATATTTTTGTAGAGGAATGTCCCTTGGTTTTTATTGTCCCAGGTTCCTAGAACATATTTATCTCTTAACACAGTGTTTTTGAGTCAGTGTTTGTATAAGACAAAAAATATATTTATGTCCCCAGAGCTCACTGAAATATTTTTTTAACAAAATAACTTGAAGGACAATTCTTCAGTTCCAATCCAAATACAACTGCTAGAATGCCAAAGTCACTTTGATACAAACTGAAAAGTGTTCCAGGTGTCACAGAGAGTACATGCTCCTTGGAGACTGCTGCCAGGGAGAGAGATGCCCAGCGTCTCCTCAATGTGAACGATTTAAGGGCATCAAATGTTGGTCCTGACTGTGTTTCCACAGTCATTTTTTCTATGTAGCCCTTATGCTTGGGTAGATATTGTGATAGACTCAAAGAACATCATAGAGAAGTGAAGAGATTGAAAAAGTTGATAACAAAAGAGGTGACTACATATTCAAAGTATGCTAAGCTACTAAACCTATTGAAATCAGGTTATTTGGTGATTAGGAAACTTTCACCTTTTTACACTTTCCTGCGACACAATCACATCACTGTGTCTTAGTTATGGTTTAGGAAATTGCCTAAGAATTTTGGGTTGAGATGTGCAGTTGACTTCGTTACCCTGTTGAAGTCACATAGACTGTGCTTCTACCATCACACGTGGACACAGACAAGTGACTTGCTTTGGCCAATGAGACAGTGAGAGATACATGTCAAGCAGAGTTCTAAAATAGGCCTGTGTATTATTTATACTTTGGAGAAGGAAACAGCACCCTACTCCAGTATTCTTGCCTGGAAAATTCCATGGACAGAGGAGCCTGGTGGATGATAGTCCTTGAGGTTGCAAAGAGTCGAACACAACTGAACACACAGGCATGATTAATTATATTTAAAAATATTTCTGAATATTATGATATTTTAGCATCTTAAATTTCCTTCTGGCTAGGTAGAGCCTGCCCTTCCATGGACAAGCCAGTTCTTAGAGAGAGGAAAGGCTTCAATCCTGGAGCCTCCTTTGATATGCTAAGGAACAAGCTCAGAGTTCCCCTGCCTTCTCTCTCTGGCCCAGGCCCTTTGGAGGCAAAATTCCTCTCCATTAACTCCACAAAGGGACCACTCTTATAGTTTTGAGCCCATCAGAATATTCAGATTAGCCAGTTCTACACTGTTTACCCTGCCTTAGCCATGGTTTCCCCCTTCTTCCTGCTTTCCGAGCCTCCTCTAGCTCCCCCATGAGGCCCTGCATGGCTTGCTGTGTGTTCTTTCTTTCTAGAACCTGTATAATAAAGGGGCTCTCTGCTGAGATGGTAAAGAATCTGCCCGCAATGTGGGAGACTCAGGTTCAATCCCTCTGTCAGGAAGATCTCCTGGAGAAGGAAATGGCAAACAACTCCAGTATTCTGGCCTGAGTGAAATAACAAACTTTCATTTTCCTGAGGCTCTTCTCTGCCCTCTTGCGAGGCCACCCCTTACTGACCATCATAGAACAGAGCACAGAAGAACTGTGTTGTTGACCTCGGTTTCTCCAGCCACAGTCTTTTTTCATAAGGTCATGCTTCCTGGAGAGCTGGTGGTCTCCAAAACATGAGAGACATGGAGCTGTCTGGGTTCACCCTGCAGACTAAACCAAATCCTGTCCGTTTTAGCCAAGGCTGACCAAACCCCAGTCTATACACACAAATATGTAAGCAAGAAATAAATGCTTATTTTTGTAATCCAAGGAATACAGGGGTGGTGTGCCATGCAGCAATGTTATGGAAAGCAACTGATTGCTACCATGCATCATTGATAATGGGAAAGAGGCTGTTGGTTAGAGATTTTGTTCAGAGTAGCTGATTTGTGGAAAGAGTTGTTGATGTTAAGAAGATAGACCAAATTATGATATATGCTTGGTATCAGCTTGAAAGACTTAACCTACATTTGCGTGTTTTTGACCTGGGGAGGGAGGAGCCTGGTAGGTTACAGTCCATGAGGTCGCAAAGAATCGAATATGACTGGGTGACAAACACACACACACACACCAGACTGGTTCCAAATAGGAAAAAGAGTACGTCAAGGCTGTATATTGTCACCCTGCATATTTAACTTATATGCAGAGTACATCATGAGAAACACTGGGCTGGAAGAAGCACAAGCTGGAATCAAGACTGCCAGGAGAAATATCAATCACCTCAGATATGCAGGTGGCACCACCCTTATGTCAGAAAGTGAAGAGGAAGTAAAAAGCCTCTTCATGAAAGTGAAAGAGGAGAGTGAGAAAGCTGGCTTAAAGCTCAACATTCAGAAAATGAAGATCATGGCATCTGGTCCCATCATTCATGGAAATAGATGGGGAAACAGTGGAAACAGTGTCAGACTTTATTTTTTTGGGCTCCCAAATCACTGCAGATGGTGATTGCAGCCATGAAATTAAAAGACACTTACTCCTTGGAAGGAAAGTTATGACCAACCTAGATACCATATTAAAAAGTAGGGACATTACTTTGCCAACAAAGGTCTGTCTATTCAAGGCTATGGTTTTTCCTGTGGTCATGTATGGATGTGAGAGTTGGACTGTGAAGAAGGCTGAGCGCCGAAGAAGAATCGATGCTTTTGAACTGTGGTGTTGGAGAAGACTCCTGAGAGTCCCTTGGACTGCAAGGAGATCCAACCAGTCCATTCTGAAGGAGATCAGTCTTGGGTGTTCATTGGAAGGACTGATGCTAAAGCTGAAACTCCAGTACTTTGGCCACCTCATGCGAAGAGTTGACTCATCAGAAAAGACTCTGATGCTAGGAGGGGTTGGGGGCAGGAGGAGAAGGGGATGACAGAGGATGAGATGGCTGGATGGCATCACTGACTCGATGGACATGAGTTTGAGTGAGCTCTGGGAGTTGGTGATGGACAGGGAGGCCTGGTATGCTGCAATTCATGGGGTCGCAAAGAGTCGGACACGACTGAGCGGCTGAACTGAACTGAACTGAAGGGCCCTTTGCCTGGTCTTCCATGGCTCCCTGACTTCTCCTATGTTCGAGCATGTGTGCACTATGCAAGCTCAGTCATGTCTGACTCTTTGTGACCCTATGGGCTGTAACTCGCCAGACTCCTCTGTCCATGGCATTTTCTAGGCAAGAATACTGAACTGGGTTGCCATTTCCTCCCCTAGATTCTCCCAATCAGGAATGGAATCCAAGTCTCCCGTGCCTCCTGCATTGGCAGGGGGTTCTTTACCACTGTTCCACGTGGGTGTCTGGTGTACAAAGACTTACAGAGCATTTGCTGAATTCAATATCTCAGCTCTTTCTCTAGACAGAATGTGACTTTGAACAAGATACTTATACTTTCACAATCTTTATTTCTTGCAAATGAGAGATTTGGATTAAATTATCTCTAAAATTATATTTCTATAATACATGTTCATATGCTAAATTTTAAAAAATCATATATTTAATCATAAAGTTTATATAAATGTTTGTAAACTTTCATCCGGAGTGATAAAACATGAAATAGGATCTCTATGAATGATTAAGATCTGCTATATTTAATGATATTTTATTCATATGTTCATTTTTATGAATAAATCTTATTTTTTGTATCATAAAGATCTTTTTCTATGCAAATTTTTATACCTTAACTTTTTATTTAAGATCACATCATGTTCTAATATTTAAGCAGAATGCTTAGTTCATTGATTTTCAATTAAAAAATAATTATAGCTTTTAAATTTATGGATTTTCCCATTCATTGTAGCTTTGGCTGTACCCCATTAATCTTGGGCATAGTCTTTTCTATTTCATTTTTTATGAACTTGTTCATCTATTCATTTATTAACTTAACAGACTATACTCACACTAAGTAATGGGCTCAGCACTGTTTCAAGCCCTGGAATTCCACCCATGTACCAGACAGATAAATGTCCTGTCTTTAAAATGACACAATTTCTAGTATCTGTGTACTTGAGAATGAAATACAGCTTGAACAACAACAAATAGGCCTCACCTGCCTATGTGTAAGCAATCTTTTCCCCCTTTTTTTAAATTCTCAAATGAAATTTGCCTGAACTCCCAGAACTATGCCTCTGTATAATAAAGAAGTTTTCTTAGGTTCTTATCGCACAGGTTCTAATGAACAGGTATCAGATTATTTTCAGGGACCTGGACTTGAAGCCATTTACTGCTGTGATCACTTGGCCTCTCAAAGCAATTTATGTTATCAAACCAGAACACTTAACACTGGAGTTTAAGAAAATGGTCACTTAGTGGGGTTTTGTCCAAGAACAATGGAAAGATCCTTTCCATTCTCTATATCTGTGTAACTGGAGAACTCTTTCAAACTGCTTTCACAAAAGTAAATGTAAGTCTCAATTTGAGGAATGACTACCTGCAACTTTAAAATGGCAGTTGTCTTCAAACTTTTCAGATTATATAAATACATTAAATCTTAGAGAAGATAGCAAAGCTCCATGCTATGATAGTTTAGATTTCTTTTTTGAATCATGTTACTCTGGAATTTAGGTTTTATATATTTTTAACTGTGCGTTTTGTTTGTTTCATTTTAAAAACATATTTCACTCTGGAAAGCAAAGGTCTGGTATATGGATAATTATTGTTAGTGTTCTATAGATATTCAGAAATTTTTAGATTGAGTAAAATGATAAATACTCTACTGTAAATTCATACATGAGGTAGACAGTATGCCTTGGAAAGCTAGATCATCAATTTCCCAGGCTTCCTTGCAGCCAGAGGTGACCCTCTCATTTGCTAAGAGGTGTGTGATAAAACCTTTATGTTTGAAAATTATTTCCTGGTCGCTCAGCTGGTAAAGAACGCACCTGTCAATGTAGGAGACACAAGAGATGCAGGTTCAGTTCCTGGGTTGGGAGAATTCCTTGGTGAAGGTAATGGCAACCTGATCCAGTATTCTTGCCTGGAAAATTCTGTGGAGAGAGAAGCTTGGAAGACTACTGTCCATGAGATTGCAAAGAGTCAGACACGACTGAGCGTGCACGCACACCTTGGCAATTACAGATGTAGTAACCTTAACTCTTTGCCATTCTCTTCTTCTAGAACTGGGATATGACCAAAAGCACAGCTGCCGAATTGTGACCATTAAGAAGAGAGACAGAAAGCAGAAAATATAGGAGAGAAAGAAAAACTGGGTTCCTTAAAGTCATAACTGAGTTACCAGACTAAGATTAACCCGACACCTTCTATGTAAGAAAAAATAAATCTGTATTATTGTTACAGGAAGGGGGATAGCTTCTAGAACTGGAGAATGGGCTCTTTTCTAACACTTGGAAATGAATTGTCTGAAGAGAAGCATGCACTGACAAAGCAAGAGACCTTGTTGGGAAGGGGAGCCCAGGCAAAGAGCAGCAGTGGAAGAGAATGCAGGCAAACTGCTCTGCCATGTAGCTCGCAGTCTCGGGTAATAGGGTCAGTTCCCTGCTGTCTCTGGCCAGTCGTTCTGACTCTGGGTCTGGTGGCTGCATGTCACTCAGCCAAGATGGATTCCAGCGAGAAGGATTCTGGGAGGCTCCTAAAAGACACTTACTCCTTGGAAGAAAAGTTATGACCAATCTAGATAGCATATTCCAAAGCAGAGATATTACTTTGCCGACTAAGGTCCGTCTAGTCAAGGCTATGGTTTTTCCTGTGGTCATGTATGGATGTGAGAGTTGTACTGTGAAGAAGGCTGAGCGCCAAAGAATTTGAAATGTGGTGTTGGAGAAGACTCTTGAGAGTCCCTTGGACTGCAAGGAGATCCAACCAGTCTATTCTGAAGGAGATCAGCCCTGGGATTTCTTTGGAGGGAATGATGCTGAAGCTGAAGCTCCAGTACTTTGGCCACCTCATGCGAAGAGTTGACTCATTGGAAAAGACTCTGATGCTGGGAGGGATTGAGGGAAGGAGGAGAAGGGAACAACAGAGGATGAGATGGCTGGACGGACTCGATGGACATGAATCTGAGTGAACTCCGGGAGTTGGTGATGGACAGGGAGGCCTGGCGTGCTGGGGTCGCAAAGAGTCAGACACGACTGAGCGACTGAACTGAACTGAACTGAACTAGGACATACAGACTGGCATCCCCTCTCTCCTTTTGGCCTTTTCTTACTTGTTCCAGTTGGTGAGAGCTTGTTAGTTCCACGTTCCTTACCAGGACCTCCTGTTGTAAGATGACTCATGCAGGTGATTACTGCACTGCCTGGTGAGGGAGGGTGGTTTTGGTTAGTGGTTTCTCTAATATTATCACTTAAAAAAATTAGTAATATTGTTGAAGTAATCTCTAAGCTTATGTCTTGTACATCTGATCTTGCAGGAACTGAGATTCTGTAAATACCTCTTCATAATTTTGATCATATTTTAATCTGTATATTTTGATGTCATAACATTCAGAACATATTAATGATTTTTATACCTATATTGTGGAGCATACTTATAGTGGTATAAAGTGACTCCCCTCACTTACTAGTTAATTTTGCCTTAGAATTATGTTATCTCAGTTATTTATCAAAAATATCAATTACATGCTGTTGTAATCAAGGCTTACTTTATTAAGAATTCTTCACAGAAGTACCAGAATGTAATTTTAAAAACACATTTGATATTAATTTACTGTTTAGTTGGAATTGTCAATGTTTTCCCATTAAACATAGAATAAAATCCCAACTCTTGATAATTGCTTTTAGTACCTTGTACTGGCTTAAAAGTCAGCATTAAAAAAACTAAGATCATGGCATCCGGTCCCATCACTTCATGGCAAATAGAAGGGGAGACAGTGGAAACAGTGACAGACTTTATTTTCTTGGGCTCCAAAATTACCACAGATGGTTACTGCAGCCATCAAATTAAAAGACACTTGCTCTTTTGTAGAAAAGTTATGAAAAACCTAGGCCGCATGTTAAAAGGCAGAGATATTACTTCAGCGACCAAGGTCCATATAGCATATAGTCAAAGCTATCATTTTTCCAGTATTCATGTATGAATGTGAGAGCTGGACAATAAAGAAGGCTGAGTGCTAAAGAATTAATGCTTTTGAACTGTGGTGTTGGCAAAGACTCTTGAGAGTCCCTTGGACTGCAAGGAGATCAAACTAGTCCATTTTAAAGGAAATAAGTTCTGAATATTCATTGGAAGGACTGATGAAGCTGAAACTCCAGTACTTTGGCCACCTGATGTGAAGAGTTAACTCGTTGGAAAAGACTCTGATGCTGCGAAAGATTGAGGGTGGGAGGAGAAGGGGATGACAGAGGATGAGATGGTTGGATGGCATCACCGACTAAATGGACATGAGTTTGAGCAAACTCTGGGAGATGGTGATGGACAGGGAAACCTGGTGTGCTTCAGTCCATGGGGTCACAAAGAGTCAGACACAGAGTGACTGAACAACAGATTTAGTCCTTTCTAAGCCATGTAACTTTGTCCTCTACCACTCTCTCAAAACCCACTCACTGGCTTCTTTTAATATTGCATTGATAATACCATCTTTTGTGATAACTGAATATCATCATCAATGACTTTTTGCACTTCCTGATACCCTTGAATGAGTTGTTTTCCCCCTGATTCTTTCCATCTCGATTACCATATTTTATCTTACAAGTTCCTATCAGTTATTTTGCCAGCAAAAATATAATTCAAATGGCTTGAATTTGTTGCATCATATGATTCAATAAGTTGAGATGTAGATCAGGCTTCACATCTGATTTAAACCAGCCACCCATTCTTCTGAGATGCTCTGAGATTTAATAGCTCTGCGTATCTCAGGCTGGTAGTGAAATAGCTGAAATAGTTACTGTTCTCAATTCTTTGCATGTCAAAAAGTAAAAGAAAAATGAAATGTGTACATAATCTCTTTTTAATTATCCAAGAACTCTGCTAAAAACCCTTTAGCATTTTATTGGCCTCCTGATATACTCACTGGGATCAGGCTACCTTGGACCAGCTAGACACTTTCAAGGAGGTAAGGTGGTTCAACACTTGTGTGAGGAAGTGGGGAAATCTGAACCAAATTGAGTTATTGTGAGGAAGGATGGGAGTGCAGAGTGGATCCTGGAAAGACCATATTACAACTCTACTACTAAGTGTCAGGGGGGGAAGACATTTTCCTTTTCTTTTCTAGATTCTTCTGGCTAGACTAAGAATTAAGCTGACCTAAGACAGATTAACTAAACCAAATCAAACAAAGTTTAATTACATATATACATGGAAGAGGTCCAGAAAAACTAAATAATTCATCAAAATGACCAAAATATTCATGTTAAACACCGTCTTCGGCTAAAAACTGAAGAGAATGCTCGGGATAGATTTTGAGTCTTCAAATGGGAGGAAGGACATTGGCATGGAGACAGAAAAGCAAACACTTGGTGAATAGATGTTTCTTGGGCCAGCAGAGACAGTGAGAAGGCATAGAGAAATATTTTAAAAGGTAGCTTTTGCTAGGTTCCTCCCTGTCACCCGTACCTAGTATGTACTATTGTTAGAAATGGTAGAAATCTACAAAGAACATAAATGAATTGAATAGACACTTTAAAATTTACTTTAGGGAATTTCCTAGTTGTTCAGTGGTTAAGACTAGGCACTTTCACTGCTGTGGATAGGGTTCAATCCCTGGTCAGGGAACTAAGATCCCATAAGTTGCATGGTGTGGCAAAAAAAAAAATAAAAAAAGAAGTTAAATTTACTTTTAAATTCTTTCAGTTTAACAATGTATTTGAATTTTTTTGTAAATTAATTTATTTATTTTAATTGGAGGCAAATTACTTTACAATATTGTAGTGGCTTTTGCCATACACTCACAACAATCGGCCAAATACTAAACAAAGTAATTTAGGGAAATTGATCTCGTGGCAAGTGCAGGTGGTGGTAGGGACAGGTGTAGAACTGGACACCAAGTATCATTTGTTCTAGTTTGGCCCTTGACCGGATCATTTTGGTTCTCTGAACCTCGGCCTCTATTGTGTGGGCCAAAAAATTCCTTTGCTCCTTTTGTCACAAAATATGGGAAAACTCAAAAGACATTTTTGGCCACCCCAACACATCTGCATTTAACACTGGAGTCCAATACATCTATGTTGAATTATATTTGATATATTTATTTAAAAATGGAAAGAAATGAATTAGATGCTCTCTGGTATCTTCTAGGTTTTCATTCATATGACAAAGATTCACTGACTGTCTATCAGATCACACAAAGCCACAATGATTGGAAATAGTTTTCAATTTCAAATAAATAATATTGAGAATATTAGCAATTTATGTGTGGGGTATAATGGTGTAAATTCCTTCCATAGTGCAAACTAGACACACAAAAGTTTATATTTACAAATGAATGATAGCTCTCAGAAGTAGGCCTCTGGAAAGGTACAGAAGTATGTCTTGGTAAGAAAATCAGTATCAAATACAGAGCTACACTATTCTTTTCAAGATGCATTTCCTCAAATGTAAAATGTGTAAATAAATGTACATATGCTTCCTAAAGTTTAGAGTTTGGGTCTAATAGTAGCTATTGTGAATAACTGTGTTCCCTTGGATGTAACACATTTTTGTGCTGAACTGTAGCATCCTTATCATTAGTTGAAATAGAAGTTGTTTAAGTACCCCTCATAATTTGTCTGGTTTGAGGGGAAACAAAATAGCAATGGATGATGAATAAATATCATATTCTTCCTTTGTTAGCAGCTGTGTCCTTACTTACTGAGTTTCAAGCTGTGTAGGAAAAAAAAGAGACAATTGTGACATGATACCCACAAGTACCTATTACATTATCCTTGGTATTGAACTAAAGATAACCAAAAAATTCCATTTTTATCAGGCGCCCAGGGTGCACAATAAAATATTCATTTACCTTACACTGCATACGAAGCTGTTTCTTTCAACACTTTGTTTCTTATATAGAATTGCAGTTATGTGGTTCCCAGTACATTAAGCACCAATGTAATTATTATCCTCCTTGTACACAGCCATCTAAATTAAAAACCATTAAATGAAATGTTCTTATAAATACTGTATTTCTTTATAGAACTATTATCTACATTTTCTCAAAACACTGTGCTCAATTGGTCCATCGGAATTAGTGTTTTGTTCTCACAATAATGTGGATAAGCCTAAGGCTTCATCCAGAAGGAAAGAAATCTTAATGGCTCCAAATTCAATGAATCAGACAGGAGTTCACTGGGACTAGTGTCTCAGAATGGCATACCTCTCTCACTTTTCTTTTGCAAAATTTCTTGTACTTACTTCTCTGAAGCCCTTTCAGCCATGATCCTTTAGGAGAACTGGGCACTTTGAAACATCTTTGTACAGTTAGCATCTTCTCTGAGATACAGGAATGGGCAACTCACTCCAGTATATTTACCTGGAAAATTACATGGATGGAGGAGCTGGCAGACTACAGTCCATGGGGCCGCAAGGAGTCAGACACGACTGAGCGATTGAGCACACGTGCACTGAAATGCAGGCAATTAGCAAGATTGCCAGTACTCAGGAAATATCTGCTAAAAATGAGGCTGAACCATTTGCCTTGGTTTCCAAATTTGTGTGCACAGTTACAATCCTCTGGGAAGCTTATGAAGCATTCCAAATCTTAGGATGCTCTGCAAATCAGTTAAGCCACAATCTGAGTGGATGAACCCAAATCATTAGTGTTTTTTGAAGCTCTCTAGGTGAGTCCAAGTTTGGGAGCAATCAGGCCTGCAGTTAGGACTCAAATTTTTTTTTTAAATGCTATGCATGCATCTTTCAACAGACACTTAGGTTGTCTCCATACCTGACAGATGAATGAAGAAAATTATTTATCATATATAATGGAATATTATAAAACCCTAAAAAGGAAGGAAATGTTGGCATTTGTGACTACATGGATGAAACTGGAGGGTGTTAGTAAGTGAAAGAAGCCAGACAGACAAAGACAAATACTTCACGGTATCGCTTACACGCAAAAGGTTTAAAAAAAAAGTGAGTCAAACTTACAGAAATAGAAATGTAGAAAAGCAGTTTCCAGGGGCCTGGAGTGTGGAAGAAACAGGAGAGGTCAGTAAAAGGTAGAAACTTTCAGTTATAAGATGAGTAAGGTCTAAAGAGTTAATATGATCATTGTATGTACTCCATCACTCCGTCATTTCCAACTATTTTGTGACCCCACGGACCACAGTCCTCCAGGTTCCTCTGTCTATGGGATACTCCAGGCAAGAATACTGGAGTGAGTTGCCATTTCCTTCTCCAGGGAACCTTCCTGGCCCAGGGATCAAACTCTAGTCTCCTCAAGTCTCCTTCATTGGCAAGCAGATTCTTAACCACTGAACCATCTGGGGAGCCCAATGTGATGACAATCAGAACTTCAATACAGTAGAACTTAAATGTACTCACCAAAAAAAAGAAAAAGATTAAAATATGTGAGTTGATGGATGATGTGTCAATTAACCAATTAACTTGAAGGGGGAAAATTTTCATAATGTGTAGGTACGTCAAATCATCACACAGTGCACATTAAATATATTCATTGTTGAATATATCTGTTGATTATTCTCAAGAAAACTGGAAACGAGAGAGAGAGAAAGAAAAAAAGAAAGACATGAAAGAAGAAAGAAAAGAAAGGAAATACAGAAAGAAAGAAAAGAAAGAAATATTATAGAGGTCAAATTGTCCAAAGTTGAATTTTTTTCAGTTTTTAGGAGGACAAATTTAGAGATAATATGACTTTGTTACTTTGAAACCAGTTATCTTCTTATTAGATCAAAGATAATATTTAAGTGCACTTGAAGGTGCTATCTTCCATGATTGTTTAGCAATAGCCACCAGACTATACAGGTAGCCATTTGGGCATTAACTCTGAAAGTAACAAGCTGTAAACACTGAATAACAGCTTAGCAGGTATTTGTGTGTGTATTAGTCGCTCACTCGTGTCTAACTCTCTGGTGATCCCATGGACTATAGCCTACCAGGCTCCTCTGTCCATTGTATTCTCCAGGCAAGAATACTGGAGTGGGTTGCCATTTCCTGTTCCAGGGGTTCTTCCCAACCAATGGGTTGAACCCAGATAGTAAAAATCATGTTGGAAACATTTGTGCTGTGCTGTGCTAAGTTGCTTCAACTCATCCGTGATTCTGTGCTAACTCTATGGAGAGCACCACGCCAGGCTCCTCTGTCCATGTGATTCTCCATATAAGAATACCGTAGTGGGTTGCTGATATAAAGTCGTACTCAGGCTCATCCCTCCCAAAAAAAGGGAAATTGATACTAAGAATTTACATACGAAGTTGTGTATTTTAATAAAAGCAAAGATGGAAAGAAAGCATGAAATTGTGTTTTGTTATATGCATCCATGATTTAGTAAAATAGGAGTAAATTGCACATGAAGAGATGTATCATGTTGTAGAGGCATTTTGGGATTTAGAAAGAGCTACACTGATTTTTTTTTAATTCCCTGTATGATTGAGTTACTATGCAGAGCAAAGTCTACTGAAAAAATATATTGTGCAGTTTATATTCAATAGATTTTCTAATTATATTTATGTTACTGGACACATTTCTAGATAATTTGATTCAAAGTCAAACCTGAGATAGTAGGTTAAGCGCATTATAACCCATCTGTTGGTGTCACCAATGCTGAGAGTCTGTTGTAGTTGTCATTTTTACTTTACATTTTCCTGGTTTATTACATTCTTTCAACATTGTTTAACCAAAAAAAAAAAAATCATTTAGTGGATATAATTATCTAATGGATAATGTGCATTATATAGTTACTGTTTTGAATATTATTAGACAAAAAATCCAGAATATGTTTAGTGCTATGACATTAAAAAAATAGATAAATATATAAATGTTAGATGAATTTAGGAAATCTAAAAGTTTTTAAATAAAAAGAAGTTTTTTTTAATCTACAAATGAATGGATAACAAAGCTGTGGTACATATATACAATGGAATACTACTCATCAATAGAAAGGAACACATTTGAGTCAGTTCTAATGAGGTGGACGAAACTAGAGCCTATTATGCAGAGTGAAGTAAGTCAGAAAGTGAAATATAAATATTGTATGAAAGTGAAAATCACTCAGTCGTGTCTGACTCTTTGCAACCCCATGGACTATACAGTCCCTGGAATTTTCCAGGCCAGAATACTGGAATGGGTAGTCTTTCCCTTCTGCAGGGGATCTTCTCAACCCAAGGATCGAATCCAGGTCTCCTGCATTGCAGGTGAATTCTTTATCAGTTGAGTCACAAGGGAAGCCCAAGAATACTGCAGTGGGTAGCCTATCCCTTCTTCAGGGGATCTTCCCAACCCAGGAATCAAACTGGCTTCTGCAAAACAGGTGGATTTTTTTACCAGATGAGCCATCAGGGAAGATAAATATCATATACTGACACACATATATGGAATCTAGAAAGATGGTACCCATGAATTTTTTTTTTTTTAGGACAGCAATGGAGAAAAAGACATAGAATACAGACCTAAGGACACAGGGTGAAGGGATAAGGGAGAGGGTGAGATGTATGGAGAGAGTAACATGGAAATTTATAATACCATATGTAAAATAGATAGCCAATGGGAATTTGCTATGTGACTCAGTGAACTTAACATGGGCTCTGTGAGAGTCTAGAAGGGTTGGGTGGGGAGGAAGATGGAAGGGAGTTTGGGAGATGGGACATGGGTGTACCTATGGCTGATTCTTGTTGATGAGTGACAGAAAACCACAAGATTCTATAAGGCAAATATCCTTCAATTAAAAAAAAAAGTAGAAAAAAAAAAAGCAAATGCAAACTCTGGCTGAATTAATTTAGGCCCAGCAAAAAAACGTGCTAGCCAAGGTGGGGGGGGGGGGGGGGGGGAGATGAAAGCATTGTGTTGTCAGAATATAGTGAAATACTTATCAATTTTAAATAGCATTTGTCTATATCATAGGTTCCAAGGGAACACTGGGCATATGAAAGCTTTTTATACTCACCAGAGGGGGGAAGAATATATATCTAAACTCAATAATATAATATAATATAATATATTATATATATAAATATATCAAATGAATTTTCTTGAGATTAAATGAAGTAATTTTACAAACTTCTTTGTTAATGTTGGCTTAGTCTTGATACATGCACTTTAAAGAGAGCTTTTTTCTTTTGGCTTAATGGCTCACAGAATTATAGAAATTGGGTCTTTGAAGGGTGTCAAGGACATTACAGAGGAGTAAATTAGAGTTGACATATTTTGATTGTCCTGACACAGACCAGAAATTTTTGAAATTTCAGTGATTTTAATTGAAGGCACATGCATTGGTATAAGGATTAGGTTAAAATTTTGATATTTCTCTTCTCTCCTTTAAAGAAAAGCAAAAAAGTCAAAATAAGGAGTTCAGTTACATCTCGCTTGAAAATGGGGAAACGAACATGTTCATCTTAGCAATTAAGAACCTAACCTTTGCATATGTTTTGTTTTGCACCTTTAAAATATTTTACAATTTTATGCTGACACCTTAAAAATTAGGAAAGTTTTAGCAACATTTTAAAACGTCTTAAATTTTCCATAAATATTCTGATTTATGTTTATAATATAAATGAAAAAGCCATTGACCCACTATCGCTGGGCCTTCCGGTCCCACATGGCAGTACTAGGTCAGAGTTGACTCGCTACTGCCGCCTACAGCTGAGCTTGTTTGGCCGTGTCCTCAACTCACAGATGGCCTGTCTAGCTCCTAAAGACAGCATTCAGTCCCCAGAATTTGTACTTAAAAGTGGTAAATAAAGTGTGGATCAAAACTGGTGGTGGCTTCAGACACCCAGGATTCTAAATTACACCACACTCTTTTTTTTTTTTTTTTTTTTGACACTTGGTGCAGAGTTGGGGATGTTATAGCATCTGGCCATTGGCATACAGATAGGAGTAGGAATTCTTCAGAGGGTAGACAGAAAATATCTGTAAATTTCTGAGTCTGGTGCCTGTAGTGCTGCTTTGATCTCATCTCATGGGATTTCTAGTGTTTCAGAACTTGAAAACTGTTATCAAGATGATCACTAACCTCAAACTCATTAGTGTGTCCAAGCTTGTGATACCACCGCCACCCCAGTTTGCTGTGAGTGAGCAAGGAGGCAGGCTTGGCAAAATCGGCTCTTGGCTGGATGAATATTATCACGGAAATTCTAGAACTGACTGCTGCATAAAAACTTGCACAGCATCTGTTCTTGACCTCCCCTTGACCCACCTGGTTTTTGATGCTTCTGTGAAGGACGACTCATGTGAGTTGAGACACACATTGTATATATATGGCATCTTACCTCAAGCAGTGATTTGGTTCACTTTCTTCCCCAACAAATTCTTTAATTCTGGTCCTCCTGGGCCTTGCAAATATACAGTCTGAAAGAGGAGTTAGTGGCATTGAGAATAACCTCAATCTGGAGCAATGGACAAATGCTCTAATCTCCTGTCCTTTAGGAGACAAGAAGACAAAGGATAGACTACATTTTCTCTTCTTTTTCTAGTACTATAGTTTGAAAGTTCCATAAAGCAGTGAAAAACACATACAAAAGGAAAGATTATATCCATATATCCACAGTCAGGTGACAAGGGCATTTTATTCACCTGAAAATTAGTAGCATGCTATATATTACCAGGAAAGAATGGTGCCAAGAGATAAAGTTGATGGATATCATTTCCTTATTCAGTTTAGTGCACAGAAGGCAAAGTGGTGTGTGTGGTTTTTTTTTTTTTTTTTCCTCTCTTTCTTTTCTTTTTTTTTTGAAAAGGGAGATAGAAATAGAAAACCACAAGCAGGAGAGAGACAAGCATATGGAAGGAAAGGCCAAAAGAAAGCATATGACAAAAAGTGGAGAAACGCAAACTGTACTTGACAATTACATCTGGAGTGACAAAGAAACATGGATGATAATTTAAGCAAAAACAGCTGCCTGATTAACTCAACATTCTAGAACTTCAATAGCATTTATCTGGAAGAAGAATTTCTCTACTTTTTTGCCCTTTGGGGGGCAATGTGATATTACTTTGGAGAAAGGCATGGCAACCCACTCCAATATTCTTGCCTGGAGAATCCCATGGACAGAACCCAGAGGAACCCATGGACTGAGGGAGGGGCTGTGGTCCATAGGGTCGCACAAGGTCAGGCGTGACTGAAGAGACAGCATGCACATATATGATAGTGTTTTACTTTTTTATACAGGATATACCTTCAGCTGCAACAGCAGGCCTGGCATGTGGCACTAGTTCTTCAATAAATAGATACTGAATAATGAATGACTGATGTTTGGAGACCGGAGTGAGATGCTCTGTTAACCGGTTAGTTCTTCAGAGTGTTAGGACAAAACATTTCCCCAGATCTTATTAATTACTTTCTATCCTAAGTGAGTGATGTTACACTGATATTGCTTTAGCTTTGTCTCCCTGACAACTGAAATCAAATGAGAAATCATTGTTTCAGGAGTCAGATAATGACATTTGTCTAATAAATTTGCCACAATTTTTCATTAAATGATGAAAACACTTACATTTTTGAATATACATCTCAATCTAACTGGTTGTCCAGTATTAGATTAAATAGAACCAACCATCTCATCTATAAAAAGCCCAGCTATGATATTTGAGGTGGCTTCAAAACTAATCCTTGGTTAAAGTTTGAATAAATAATACAAATTATCTAAATAACTTTAAGTGGCTCATAAAAAGTTCATTCAATCTGTATTAGTATTCTTCACGTTTCATATTATTTGATTTTATTAAATTAAAGGTCCATTGCATTTCTATTTTCTGAATTATTTATTTGTTTATTTTGACTGTGCTGGGTCTTTGTTGTCCTTGTTGCTGGGCGGGCTTTCTCTAGCTGTAGTGCACATGCTCCTCTTTGTGGTGGCTTCTCTTGCTGCAGAGCATGAGCCGTAGGGCAAGTGAGCACGTGAGCACGTGAGTATTTAAGGCTCCTGGGCTCTATACACAGGTTCAGTAGTTCTGGCACACAGACTCATATGCCCCATGGCATGTGGTATCTTCCCAGACCAGGGATCAAACCCATGTCTCCTGCACTGGCAGGCGAATTCTTTACCACTGAGCCTATTACATTTTATTAATTGGTTGATGTGGCTAGATATTGGGTTATGTAGTTGAATAAGACACAGTCTTTGCCAGATGTGCTTGTCATTCTTATGATCATGGGCCACCCAAATGTCCTTTATGTGGATATATTTGAGAATATTTCACTTTAAGGAAATTGTTGGGAGTAAGAGAATATTCTCTATGAAAAAAGCTCTATATGCCAGATTGTAACAGAGACTCAGATACAGGATCTACTTAGTGCTCACTTTGACCTAGAAGCTAATGATGTAGGAAACAGGGAGCATGGACCTATTCCCAGCAGGGAAGCATCAGGGGTGAATTCTGCAGAACTGAGTTTACCATGCAAGTCACAGCAGCGGAGAAAGCCATGACTCCTGGTAACGGGTAGCCAAGGGTGACAGTCGCTTTCTTACTCAGATGAATTTTGAACATAGTTTTGTAAGTTGAGCCTGATTCCATTGACTTTACCGATCTGATTCTACCATTTTCCTGTCATTTAATGCAGCTGAAGAGCTTTTTAATCACCATCTTTTCTGTTCCTAGACTTCCCTGGTGGCACTGTGGATAGGAAACTGCCTGCCAATGCAAGGGACAAAGGTTCGATCCCTGGTCTGGAAGGCTTTCACATACCATGGAACAGCTAGGCCTGTGTGATGCAACTTCCGAGGCCACGTGCCACGAGTCCTGAAGAGGATTGAAGCCCATGAACCTAGAAGCTGTGCCCTGCAACAGGAGAAGCCGAGCTCTGCAAAGACACGCATTCCCTACTCACCGCGACCAGAGAAAGCCTGCACAATCTGGCCCAAACAAAACTGACTAGTTAGTTATTTAATTATCTTAAAACGCATTAAAAATAAATAAGCATCCTTTCTGCTCCTGTCATCGAAAATTAAATTGCTGATTATAGCTAAGAAGCTTCACACATACACACACACACACACACACACACACACACACACACACACACACACACTTCAGTCTTGTGCCAGAAGATAGACACATGCCTGTCATGATTTGGGGTATACTGACATATTTTTGATAATATTATTAGCTCTTATGATGAATAATCCAGTCATAAAGGTAAAGAAACATACACACATGAAAATCCTACCATGTGCTTGACATCCACATATTAATATTCAATCTCATTTAATTGGTGATAGATTGGATAACTGCAAAAAATTCTGATTTATCTTTTGTTACTAAGTGATATGATAAAACTAAGCAATAACATGTGCATAGTGTATGCAACACAGTAGTAGATGTTCAACAAATACTAAATCCTTTTATTTGTATATAGTAATATGTTTTCAGAGCAGTTTTTATGTTGGTCTTACAAGGAAGGTGGGGGTAACAGATATGTGAGCTAGGTCAGAATTAAGCTAGCTTCTGGTAGCCTTAGAGCTTCCCTAGTGGGCTCAATGGAGAAGGCAACAGCACCCCACTCCAGTACTCTTGCCTGGAAAATCCCATGGATGGAGGAGACTTGTAGGCTGCAGTCCATGGGGTTGCTAAGAGTTGGACACGACTGAGCGACTTCACTTTCACTTTTCACTTTCATGCATTGGAGAAGGAAATGGCAACCCACTCCAGTGTTCTTGCCTGGAAAATCCCAGGGACAGGGGAGCCTGGTGGGCTGCCATCTATGGGGTTGCACAGAGTTGGACACAGCTGCAGTGACTTAGCAGCAGCAGCAGCAGTGAGCTTAAGTGATAAAGAATCCACCCACAATGCAGGAGCTCAAGTGATAAAGAATCCACCTGCAATGCAGGAGCCACAGGAGACACAGGTTCAATCTTTGGGTTGGGAAGATACCCTGGAGGAAGGAGAAAATGGCAACCCACTCTGGTATTCCTGCCTGGAGAAGCCCATGGACAGAGGAGCCTGGAGGGCTACAGCCCATGGGGTCACAAAGAGTTGGACATGACTGAAGTGACTGAGCATGTACATTGGTAGCCTTCATTTGAAAAATGGGAGATGATTAATTTTGCACAGAAAAAAAAATGTACAGATATAGGTCATTTTGTAATTTAAAAAATCAAGATCTCATAAAAATAACTGTAGATCTGTGTGCCTTATTTTAACATAACTTCATTGCATATGTCTTATTCAAATAGTATCAAGCCCAGGCATCTCTGTTGAACATAGGTTCACATGTATAACTCTTTTTTTAACTCATTTAACTTGGGGAGTATAGGCCCTTGCATTCATTTCCTAAGGTTGCTGTAACCAAGCACCACACTGGTGACTTAAACAACAGAGACACAGCATCTCACAGTGCTGGAGGTCACCAGTCTGAGATCAAGGTGTCGACATGGGTAGTTCCTTCTGCAGGCTGCGAGAGTATCTCGTCCATGCCTTATGTAATTTCCTGGGATTTGTGGGTGTTTCTTTACCTATAGATGTATCACACTAACTTCATCTTTGCATAGCATTCTCTCTGTGCCTCTGGGTCTGAATTTCTCCTTCTAGTAAGATCACTGTTATATTGGGTTAGGGCCCAACTAGAGGACTTCATTCAAAAGCAGAGATATTACTTTGCCGACTAAGATCCATCTAGTCAAGGCTATGGTTTTTCCTGTGGTCATGTATGGATGTGAGAGCTGGACTGTGAAGAAGGCTGAGCACTGAAGAATTGATGCTTTTGAACTGTGGTTTTGGAGAAGACTCTTGAGAGTCCCTTGGACTGCAAGGAGATCCAACCAGTCCATTCTGAAGGAGATCAGCCCTGGGATTTTTTTTGGAAGGAATGATGCTAAAGCTGAAACTCCAGTAATTTGGCCACCTCATGCGAAGAGTTGACTCATTGAAAAAGACTCTGATGCTGGGAGGGATTGGGGGCAGGAGGAGAAGGGGACGACCGAGGATGAGATGGCTGGATAGCATCACTGACTAGATGGACGTGAGTCTGAGTGAACTCCGGGAGATGGTGATGGACAGGGAGGCCTGGTGTTCTGCAGTTCATGGGGTCGCAAGGAGTTGGACACGACTGAGCAACTGAACTGAACTGAACTGAAAGGACTTCATCTTAACTGCATCATCTTCAAAAGATTTGTTTCTAAATAAATTCTCATTCACAAATACTTGGGGTTTAGACTTTAGCTTCTTTCAGAGGGGGTCACAATTCAGTTTATAGCATCCCCTCAACCATAGCATAACTAAATGCAAGCATTTCCTTTCTTTCTTCCTCCCCTCATCCTACTCCTCACTAGTCTGTTACCCCTACACCTGTCCTGGCTTCCCAGGTAGCACTAGTGGTAAAGAACCTCCTGCCAATTCAGGAGACATAAACGATGCGGTTTCGATCCTTGGGTCTGGAAGATCCCCTGGGGGAGGGCATGGCAACCCACTCCAGTATTCTGGCCTGGAGAATCCCGTGGACAGAGGATCCTGGTGGCTACAATCCACAGGGTTACAAAGAGTCAGACATGACTGAAGAGACGGAGCACACACACAGCTTTCCTCATCTTGAAGAAATGGTCTTCACTTTCCTCTGCATTCTCAGGCCAATCGCCCAGAAGGACAACACAGGGAATGAGTGAGAACAGGGACTTTGGAGCCTAAGAGCCTTAGTTTGAGTTCTTGCTTTCTCAATTACAAGTCATACAGTCTTGGAAACCACTATCTGACTCAATTTCCTAATTTATTAGTAGAGATACTCATAATACCAATACACAGGTTAAGAATCAAAGATATATGCTAATTGTGGTTCAAATAGTAAAGAATCTGCTTGCAATGTAGGAGACCCAGGTTCGATCCCTGGGTCGGGAAGATCTCCTGGAGAAGGAAATGGCAACACACTCCAGTATTCTTGCCTAGAGAATTCCACAGACAGAGGAGTCTGGTGGACTATAGTCTTCAGGGTTGCAAAAAGCCGGACATGACTGAGCGACTAACACTTTTACTTTCAACTTGTATTTGTGTGGAGTCAAAATCTTGCTTTCAGATAAAGAATTTCTTTTTAGAAGAAAGTCACTCATAGAATGTTAATTGAATCTCATGTATCATACATATATACATATTAAAAACTGAAAATATAGTAAGCAAATTATGTTTTTCCTTAAATATTGGTGAGTCATAAGGTGCAGAGGACTTCTCCAAAGGCAAAGTGGGTAAAGAATCCACCTACAGTACATGAGACACAGGAGACACAAGTTCGAACCCTGGGTGGAGAAGATCCCCTGGAGGAGGAAAGGGCAACTCACTTCAATATTCTTGCCTTGACAATTCCATGGACTGAGGATCCTAGAGAGCTATAGTCCAAACGATCTCAGAGAGTCAGACATGACTGAGCTACTAAGCATGCTCACAAGGCAGAAATCTCTGAATAAAAAGGTAAAGATATGTAATACTTATTAGGAGAAAAAAGTAGAGCACTCAACAATCTAAGCAATCCGGGGTTGTTTTTTTTTTTTTTAAGTCCTCTTCAAGTAGCTTATTTAATTTTAAATTAAATCAATTCTGTTAATTGAGAGCTGAAAGAAAACTCAGGCTAAAGTTGAAGGAAAGTCATTCTGGAGAAAAGCTACTCTGAGTCAATTTTCTACATATCTTCTTTAAGAAGTGATAACTATTTTTCATGTATATGTCTTCCTCTGTTCGAAAAGTATGAAAAGTCAGCAGAATTTTGCAGTTTTCAAAGAGTAAACACACTGAGAATTGTAATATCATGTGTGGAGAATGAATCATTTCTTGCTAATAGTGGGAACATCATCCCAACATCTGGACCACACAGCAGTGACACATTTTTGAAATAAACTGCAAGTTTGCAATTATGATTTTTAAATATAAATGGAGAAAATACACATTTATTATCATTTTGTATAGACCTACTTTCCTCTTGAAGACTTCTAGGATTTATTAAAAATCTGAACTGAAATTCTTATCTCCTCTGAGGAATCACTAGGATGGGAATTACAGCTCTGGAAAACTTTTCCAGATTCAGTGAACTTGAAACTTGAATAGAAAGCCGGAGTTTCTTTGTTGGCTGGTCCTAATATCCAGTCCCACTTTGGGTCACAACATACTGCTTTATGAAGCCATTATATAGTGAATACAAAAGTACCTTGTTGTTATTCAGTCACCAAGTCTAGCCTGACTCTCTGTGAGCACATAGACTGCAGCACGCCAGGCTTCTCTGTCCCTCACCATATCCTGGAGTTTACCCAAGTTCATGTCCATTGAATTGGTGATGCTATCCAAACAGTTATCCTCTGTCGCCCTCTTCTCCTTCTGCCTTCAATATTTTCCATTAAGCCAGAATGGCAATTATTTGGGTAAACCTAGTTAATTCAAGTGAAAACACTTAATGTGACTTCCATAACGCCAAATATTATAACTTACTATTTACAGGTATAGTAGCAGTGGATGAGGATTTCATGAGTGTTATGTTTTTCCTTCCTCCAAAAGTGATTCTTATCCTGTGTTTACTTGTGCAGTTATTTGGTAGGGATTTGTATCAACTTAGGGACATGATCAGTCATGTCTGACTCTGTGACCCCAGGAACTCTAGCCTGCCAGGCTCCTCTGTCCATGGGATTTTTCAGGCAAGAATACTGAGGTGTGTTGCTACTTCCTTCTCCAGGGGCTCTTCCTGACCCATGGATCTTATGACCTTTGTCTCATATCTCCTGCATTGGCAGGTGGGTTCTTTACCACTAATGCTACCTGGGAAGCCCGTTAGGGAATTGTATTTTTCATCAAAAAAGGCTAGTTTTACTCTCATAAACTATAGCTCTCAGGCTTCCTTTTTCAATTCTGTCCTTACCAAAAGAAAAAATGTAGCCCCTTAAGGAGTCCATTTGAACAAGTCTACCATGATGTTACAATCTGTGAGAAATGTCCCTCCTGGACTCCAAAAACCAGTGCATGGCATCAGTTATTCGGGTGGCAGGCAGGGATATTCCCTCTGTACTCTCTTCAGAAATTTGTCATAAGGGAAAAATGGACTTTCCCCTGTTACAGAGTGAGCATCATCAAGAGAATACCAATAGGATGTGGTGTTGTAATGCTGAGAAGTTGATTGTCTTTCTTCTGCTCCCTGCTGATCTGAAATCAAGGAGTCTGGTTCCCTTCTGGAGGGGCCTTAACAGGGAGGGGAAGGACTACTAAGCTATACAACAAGTTACCGTTAGTGTCTGAGGGTAAGTTATATATATATATAGTATATATATATATATACTATTTTAGTAAGTATTAGTAACTCTAAAAATTGCCTTAAAAATAAAGTTGGGGTTCTATATTATATCAAAGAATTAATTTGCAAAAGTATATACTATAGTTGAATCTTCTGCTGAGTTTGTGTTCAATATAAATTGATGTTAGAACATGCTGTGTTGTGAAGTTTTATAAAAGAATGTCTATAAATGGGCATATTCATAAAAATGCTGCTTTAGCCTTCAAGGACACTTATATTTTCAGACAGATTGTTTACATTATGGCTTCTTGTTAACAAAAATAACAAAAAAACACATTGTGCTATAAAGACACACGCACAGTTGTATTCATTCCCATAATCCTCCTACAGTAATATAATTGCTGTTTCGTTAATAAGCCTAAGTACCAGTGATGAATGTACGTTTATGTATGGCATATTGATGATAATATCTGAGTAGGATAAGCTGCCAAATGAGAGGCAATGAAAAAGAAATATTGCAAATTACATTCCAAATAACTATTTTTCCTCTCTGTGCAATCAAAATTCTATAGTGTACAGTTATTTCCATAAACACCCATTGATGCTGTAGAATGAAAATAATAACTTAATGTGATTCACAGCAGATGCGAGTAACATAAACCTACACACCTGTGGTGAATAGGATTTAGTCATTTCTCCATGATTAAAGCTATGTGTGCTTACTGTTCTGCCATTGCGATGGACTGTTTCTCTTTTCTATTAGACTTGCAACTAATGATCAAAGCATGGACCTCTTGGTGTTGGGTAGATTTGACATCCTGAGATGCGGGTTAGAGTTGGATACAGAATGTGTTGCACCATAAGTGAAACACAGAAAGTGCTCTCCAATATTTCTTTATTTGCCAGCAACATAGAGGGTAAATGAAATGTAGGCAAAGGAAGAGTTTAAATCAACAGTGAAAAGTATGCCTTTCTTAGTTTAAGCTACCTGGTAGATCTTCCTTACTTACTCTTGTAGAAGTTTTAATAGATTTGTTTTGCTATTGTTAGTGAAAGAAGGAAATTGGTTTCTGCTAATGTAAGTGGGCAAAGTACACTTTAAGGGATAACAAGATGATAAAGTAAAGAAAGCACTGTCACAGTCTGCATAAGGAGAGCGTCAAGCTGTGGTAATTTAGACGTCCAATGAAACAAGCTAAAGCTCTCAACTGACTCTGGTAAAAGGCCCTAAACAGGCTCTTTATGCAGCTGAAAATGCAAATAAAGGACCCTCTACCTCCTAGTAATATCAAGAGAGGAGAAAAGAGGTAAGCAGAAACATTAAAGTTGATGTATTGTTGGTTGCATACTGCTGTGAATGAAATGATGCCACACTGTAAAACCATATACAAAGGACAGAACTTTTCTTTTCCCAAAATTGTTCTTCATAGTTTATTTTGTAAATTAACTTCAGTATGATACCTTCACCATGGAGCATGTGTACTTGAGTAGCTTTCTCTGTTTGCACCCGTATTTTAATAATTCATGTGGGTAAAGACTCTTTCCAGGAAGGTTTTAAACACTGAGAGTGGATTCCGTCCCTCTGAGCTTTATATTGAGCTGTTGATTGATGAAGCAAATCACGGGAAAGTGAAGGAAAACAGACCTGTTCTGTCAGACAGCAGTAAGTAACTTAGAAATCTGAAACAATAATAATGATGATTATAAAGACATGAAAGCACGTAGGAAATTAAAACCTCTATTTTTACAACCACTTTTGATGACTATCTTAGGCCACCAATTCAGTCAGAAAATCGGATGTGTTGACAATGTGGCAAAAGACTAGTCGTGATGCTCTACAAACATCTGAAGTAAAACAGTTGTTTTCATAAAAAGTTAGCTATGAATCTGACTTTTTCAAGTGAATGATTAATTTCTGATCATTTAGGTTTTTTTGCATTTATTTATTTATCTTTTAATTATTATTTTTTTTTAATTTTAAAATCTTTAATTCTTACATGCGTTCCCAAACATGACCCCCCCTCCCACCTCCCCTCCCCATAACATCTCTCTGGGTCATCCCCATGCACCAGCCCCAAGCATGCTGCACCCTACGTCAGACATGGACTGGCGATTCAACTCTTACATGATAGTATACATGTTAGAATTCCCATTCTCCCAAATCATCCCACCCTCTCCCTCTCCCTCTGAGTCCAAAAGTCCGTTATATACATCTGTGTCTTTTTTCCTGTCTTGCATACAGGGTCGTCATTGCCATCTTCCTAAATTCCATATATATGTGTTAGTATACTGTATTGGTGTTTTTCTTTCTGGCTTACTTCACTCTGTATAATTGGCTCCAGTTTCATCCATCTCATCAGAACTGATTCAAATGAATTCTTTTTAATGGCTGAGTAATAGTCCATTGTGTATATGTACCACAGCTTTCTTATCCATTCATCTGCTGATGGACATCTAGGTTGTTTCCATGTCCTGGCTATTATAAACAGTGCTGCGATGAACATTGGGGTACATGTGTCTCTTTCAATTCTGGTTTCCTCAGTGTGTATGCCCAGCAGGGGGATTGCTGGGTCATAAAGTAGTTCTATTTGCAATTTAGTTTTAAAACAAAGTCAGACTCTGGTCCATGGGCCAAATGGAGCCACTTCCTATTTTTGTAAATAAAGTTTTATTGAAACATGGCCAAGCCTATTGGTTTATCGTCTATGGCTCTTTGTAATGGTAATGGAGAAGTCAGGAGTTACAACAGTTGCCCCACAGAGTCAAAAATGCGTACATCTGGTCTTTAACAGAAAAAAGTTTGCCAACTCTTAGATAAGTCATTTGACTCTTTTGGTGGTCACTCCAATGTGGGAAATGACATCAACTCAAATACAGTTTATTCCCCTAATAAGCAAAGCCATCACTGTAGACTGGTTAATTGTTGATTTTAGACTTCTTCAAGGACTAGAATTACCTTTAAAATGTTATGAAAAGTATTTTTAATCTTTGACCTCATTTGAATGATATTAGTTCAGAATTTAATGCTTTTCTAACTCTCAAAAAATCCACTGGGAAATATTGGTTTAAAAAATGAATTGAAAAACCTTATAAAATACATCTTCAGTCAATTCCTTTTCATATTCTAAGATGTTGAGTTGCAGTTTTTCATCACTTTTATCCATAGAGCAGACTTGTTTACAACTGACTACCCCTCAGTTCAGTTCAGTCACTAACTCATGTCCGACTCTTTGCGACCCCATGGACTGCAGCACACCAGACCTCCCTGTCCATCACCAACTCCCGGAGTTTACTCAAACTCATGTGCATTGAGTCAGTGATGCTCTCCAACCATCTCATCCTCTGCCATCCCCTTCTCTTCCCACCTTCGATTTTTCTCAGTATCAGGATCTTTTCAAATGAGTCAACTCTTCTCATCAGGTGGCCAAAGTATTGGAGTTTCAGCTTCAACATCAGTCCTTCCAATGAAGATTTAGGACTGATTTCTTTTAGGATGGACTGGTTGGAACTCCTTGCAGTCCAAAGGACCCTCAAGAGTCTTCTCCAACACTACAATTCAAAAGCATTAATTCTTCGGTGCTCAGCTTTCTTTATAGTCCAACTCTCACATCCATACATGACTACTGGAAACCACAATCACAAAAAACTAACCAATCTAATCACATGGACCACAGCCTTGTCTAACTCAATGAAACTATGAGCCATGCCATATAGGGCCACCCAAGACAGACGGGTCATCATGGAAAGTTCTGACAAAATGTGGTCCACTGGAAAAGGGAATGGCAAACCAATTCAGTATACCTGCCATTAGAACACCATGAACAGTATGAAAAAGCAAAAGATAGGACACTGAAAGATGAACTTTCCAGGTCGGTAGATGCCCAATATGCTACTGGAGATCAGTGGTGAAACGACTCCAGAAAGAATGAAGAGACAGAGCCAAAGAAAAAACAACACCCAGTTGTGGATGTGATTGGTGATAAAGAAAAGTCTGATGCTGTAAAGAGCAATATTATAGGAACACGGAATGTTAGGTCCATGAATCAAGGCAAATTGGAAGAGATCAAACGAGATGGCAAGAGTGAACGTCAACATTTTAGGAATCAGTGAACTAAAATGGACTGGAATGGGTGAATTTAACTTGGATGATCATTATATCTACTACTGTGGGCAAGAATCCCTTAGAAGAAATGGAGTAGCCATCATAGTCAACAAAAGAGTCTGAAATGCAGTATTTGGTGGCAGTCTCAAAAACAACAGAATGATCTCTATCCATTTCCAAGGCAAACCATTCAATGTCACGGTAATTCGTCTATTTCTTGACCAGTAATGCTGAAGAAGCTGAAGTTGACTAGCCTTAGGATAGTCTTAAATTATTTGAAAAATACACACCTTTGGGGCTAGTAAAATGCCTTCTTGGAAAACAACAACAGCAAAACTTAAAAGGACAAACAAAAGTAGCTTTTCCCTCCTGGAAGGTTCTTCAAGTTCATAAGCCTGATAGGTACAGATAAAAGAGAATCAATATAAAAATAATAGCAATGTGGTTTGGAGATACAAATACAAATAAATAATAATTAGGCTCATACCTTCATAAATGTATCTACTCCATATTGACATCAGGTATCATGAACATTTGAAAAGAAAAGTCAATCAAGATATATTTCCCATGACACCACAGTGTATACTGGTCTGTAAATACATTTTATTCTATATTTAGAAAGAAAATACATAAACATGTTTGGGAGAATTTGTAATGACCAAAATGTTACTGAAAAAAAATATAGAAATGGCTTACCATTCATTGTGACAGACAATGGATTGAAGAGTTTTAAAATGACTTTCGGAAGAAACAGCCTACAATGCATATTCAATATCTTAAAATGCCATTTCAGCTGCTTAGAATTTGAGATTTTGGAGGTGTATGTAACTGCCTCTCATTTAACAAATTGTCATATATATATATTTGGCATAAAGAACCTAAAGTTAAATTTGTTCTTGCCTTCTCCCAGTCTCTTCAGCTCTGCCCCTGCCATGTACACTATGTGTTTTCTGCCCTCCCACTCACCAATTATCTCCCTGAGTTTGAGACAATAGAGAAACAAAATATCTAAGTTGTGTTTCAAAACTAAATAATAAGATAGGTTACTCAATAGGAATATTCCTGACTCTTTTTTTGTTTCCCCCTCTATAGAATGTTTGTAATCTCTACTAGGTCTTCTTGGCATAGAGTTTATATTCTATAAACTTTCCTTGTTCAATATTTGTGGATTCTAAAAATGTATTGTATTTTCTTGTAACAAATAAGCATTTTTAAAGGTCTGTGGCTTCTGCTCCAAGTCTGTATCTATAGAAAGTTGTAGATGGAATTTTTACTCTGATAATATGAAGAACTGCTCTTCAAGTATAAAAATAAGAGTTTTGATGAGATGTCCCTTCCCAGATATGATACAGCCAAGTCTGTAGTAGAAACCCTTAACTCTCTATCTTTAACATACTCAGTTTAGATAAGTGCTAACCAACGTGCCAGGTAAAATGCAGAAAGTAGATATTATATTTTATTAGCCTGAAAGCTTGTGAAAAAGAGAGTATGTCCTCTGGATAATTCATTATACATTTGTGCAGTTATTAAAGTTAAAAAAGTTTATACAAGTGTTTCATTGACAACAACAAACAAGGAAAACAAGAAAAACTTTAAAAAGCTGGACTGAAAATAACATCTCTGTTTCTGGTAGCACTAACATTTCAAAGTGAATACTGAATTCAGTTTGTACTGTATTCTATGTATTAGAAGTTGTTTATTCCTCCTCTTTAGAAAACGTATTTAAAAGCTTGCTGGTGGTTAGAAACAGTGATATGAAAGAGTAATGAGGCTCATGGGATCTGGAGATACTAAGGTTTAAATCAAGTAATGCCTGTAATTATATAGCACAGTGCCTGGCACATAGTAAATACTCAGTTAAAAATTATTTGTTGTTCCTTATTGCTATCATTAAATTACCCCCTCCTAATAATTCTCATTTTAATTTTATTACAGTAGCAAAAAGAATTAGTTTGGGGGAACTATGTTAGAATCAATTTTTTTTCCCCTCCAATTTGGCTTTCACATTTGCACTTGGGTTTTCTGTGTATCTCATTAATACGTGGTGCCATCTAATGCCTCATGACCCATTGTGCCAGGTGACACATACCTGATTTTTGTGTTTATAAAACATATACTGTGTTTAGGGTTTTTAAGTTTAAAGCATCACATTTCAAGAAAATGGAGAAGTGAGTATAGAGGTCCAGTTCAGTTCAGTTCAGTCACTCAGTTGTGTCCAACTGTTTATGACCCCATGAATCGCAGCACGCCAGGCCTCCCTGTCCATCACCAATTCCCGGAGTTTACTCAAACTCATGTTCATTGAGTCGGTGATGCCATCCAGCCATCTCTATCCACCTGCCCTCAATCCCTCCCAGCATCAGGGTCTTTTCAAATGAGTCAACTCTTCGCATGAGGTGGCCAAAGTATTGGAGTTTCAGCTTTAGCATCAGTCCTTCCAATGAACACCCAGGACTGATCTCCTTTAGAATGGACTAGTTGGATCTCCTTGAAGTCCAAGGGACTCTCAAGAGTCTTCTCCAACATCACATTTCAAAAGCTTCAATTCTTTAGTGCTCAGCTTTCTTCACAGTCCAACTCTCACATCCATACATGATCACTGGAAAAACGATAGCCTTGACTAGATGGACCTTTGTTGGCAAAGTAATGTCTCTGCTTTTTAATATGCTATCTATGTTGGTCATAACTTTCCTTCCAAGGAGTAAGCACATTTTAATTTCATGGCTGCAATTACCATCTGCAGTGATTTTGTATAGAGGTTAACATTAATTTAAATGATTTTTTCAAAGATTATTATTCTATTCATAGATATAATTATCTCTGTAAGCAAAGCGATTAGTAGTCATCCCTGAAGAAAGGGAGTTCCCAGTATATACACTGGGTTAGTTGTCCAAAATATAGCTTAATGATCAGGTATGACTCTCAGCCCATTAACAAAAATGTGTAAATAACATGGTTTTACACTTCAATTTTCTTTTAAACCGCTAAAACGTGAGGATAATAGTTAAATTTCATTCTGTCAGAGTTCCCCATCTTCAAGGGGTTGTTCTCTGATTTCCAGGGGGTTACACAGTGTCAAGGATTTGTTGGAGTTGGGAGCTGCTTGAATCGTCACGTTGGCTAATGCCATCATTATCCATCATATTCTATTACCTCAAAAACCATAATTGTCTTTCAAAGTGTTCCCAGCTCCTGCTGGCATGGCTTCTCAGGAATTGGAGCCCTCTCAATAATTCTATGACTTTCCAGGGCTACCAAAGGATCTGCATTTTTGACATGTTAATCTAGACTCCTAGAATTCGTTTGGATTTTCAATCTATTGCATGCTTTCCTATTGAAGGAATATGACATCTGATTTTTTTTCAGTCTGAGGGAGGAAAAGAGAAATGGTAAGGTGGGGACAGAAGTGAATATTTCAAATATTGCACAGACAAAGAAATTAGTGCACAATAATCCCTGTTCTACCTTCCCAGACCCTTTCCTTATCTGTCTTAGGGGTTTAGGGTCTGAAGATCCAAACTATGAATATGGTTATACATGGAGGGGACACCTTTATGAGAAGAAGACCCATCTATGCCATCTGCACTCACTAGGATAGAGCCCTGGAACTATGTGCTTGTCCTCTCAGCAGTTAGGCAAAACCTCTTCTTATGCAAAAGCTCTAAATGGTGGAGGGAATCAGGCGGAAAGAGATCCAAACGTCCAAGATTCATATGGTAGTGTTTTCGCTGTCGGAGCTTATGTACTGAACATTTTGTGAGATACTTTTGATTTGTTGTACTTGTCTTGGTTTAGCAAAGAAAGAGTTGAGTATATTTTTTAAAAATGTATGATAAACAGCTCTCCTTTATTGCTAAGTACCAAGTTTGCCTGAAAATCTGAACTCATTATATTGATAGACCATGGAAGGGGTTTCAGCTTGAAATGGAACGTTCTTAGCCTCCTTTTCAGTTGTCCATTATTTAAAGTGATCCCATACAATGCCAAATCTGCAGTTGCATCTAAATCCTATTTACTGAAAATTATCCTTCCACAGCTATACTGAATTTCAGGCTGAAACACTATTTGATAAACATTCTGATACTATCTGATATTCGAAAAGTTCTTGAAGTAGGATTTTTAAAAGAGTATGAGAAGGGAGTTAGAAGGCTTGTTTCATCTTTCTCACCTTTAAGGCCATTTTGAATAAAAAGTCTTTGACTGACATGAGGGAAACAGTGGGTCCAATATCTACCTCCACCCATACACACATCTATAAAGAAAGCTGAGCACCAAAGGATTGATGCTTTTGAACTGTGGTGTTGGAGAAGACTCTTGAGAGTCCCTTGGACAGCAAGGAGATCCAATCAGTCCATCGTAAAGGAAATCAGTCCTGAGTGTTCATTGGAAGGACTGATGCTGTAGCTAAAACTCCAGTACTTTGGCCACCTGGTGCGAAGAGCTGACTCATTGAAAAAGACCCTGGTGCTGCAAAACATTGAAGGCAGGAGGAGAAGGGGACAGAGGATAAGATGGTTGGACGGCATCACCAACTCAGTGAACATGAGCTTGGGTAAACTCCAGGAGTTGGTGATGGACAAGGAGGCCTGGCATGCTGCAGTCCATGGGGTCACAAAGAGTCAGACACGACTGAGTGACTGAACTGAACTGAGCTGAATACATACATCTCAGATACACCTGCAGATGCCATGGGCATCTTTCCCATAATCAGATGAGATCCAGGAGACGATTTACTCCTGTCATATCTTATATTCCCATGTCCTCTTATCCTCCAAGTTGAAGACATAACATTCAAAAGCTGGCACTCCCCTTGTTCCAAACACTTGTTACCACAGTGGACTGATTGCACTGCCTGTTTGCCATTCCTGACAAGATTCATTTTTCTTTTTTTTTTTTTTTCCTACAACACAGATGATTTAGAGAATATTGAACTATTCAACAGATGTTTGGCAGAAGTTTGAAGTAGAAGGTCTGAAATATTTGTGGAGAATATCCTTGACTAGTTTTAATCTCTGACTAAGTAATGGGAAGGAATGATGCTAAAGCTGAAACTCCAGTATTTTGGCCACCTCATGTGAAGAGTTGACTCATTGGAAAAGACTCTGATGCTGCGAGGGATTGGGGGCAGGGGGAAAAGGGGACGACAGAGGATGAGATGGCTGGATGGCATCACTGACTCGATGGACTCGAGTCTGAGTGAGCTCTGGGAGTTGGTGATGGACAGGGAGGCCTGGTGTGCTGCGATTCATGGGGTCGTAAAGAGTCGGACATGACTGAGTGACTGAACTGAACTGAATTGAACTGAAATAATGGGGAAAGTATACAAATATCAACATTGGTTCATTTCCAGTCTTCCTTTTCTTCCCCAGTCTTTACATCCTTTTCTTCCTGTTTCTCTCTTTTTAGGTAATATATCAGAGAAGAGAAATTTAATCAAAGATGAAGTAGGAATGCTTAGTGGAGTGCATTCATATCCTAGGCTATGAGTGTTCTAAAAAATGGTGTATCATTCAAGTTGCTCTATGAGTTGCATCGTTAGAGCAGTATTAGAATAGGTTTAATTGTTTCCTTCCAGAACTTCATATGAAGAAGTAAACTGAGAACCAGAATCTCTTTCTTTTACAAACAATTTAGTCTGACTCAGACTCCTTTTAGAAAAAACCAAGGAAGCTTCTTAAAGGAACTTTGTAGAGTGGTCTCCTTCTATTGAAATAAATTCAGCAAGTAAAATTAATGCAAAAATCCAGTCAAAATGAAACTAGAGGTGGTTCATGGATGGATATTTGACAACGTGGCTATTGCAGTAATTGAGTTGAAGCTTTTACGAAATCATGTTATCTCCTTAGAATTACTTAAGTGTCAGGTTTGATTTTTCTTTATTTCAGTTATCACATAGTAATTTCTAATTAAAGCAGAAGATCACTCGAGTGTGTAAAAAGAAAAGAGTAAAAGCAAGAAAAATTATCTGCTTATTTGATAAATAACTATTTCTTATATTTGTAGACAATTTCAAAAGCAGAAAAGTCTGTGTGTTTCTACACCATGGAAGGTATAACCATGGACTCCGTGTACAGTAAATGAGATAGTCATAAGTAGCTTATGACCACTTGAGTTTTATTTAGGTATCACCTGAAAATAATATATTTGTTGTCTTCACATAAATAATATTCATTCCTACTTAGGATGCAAAAAATTGAAAAAAAAAAAACCTCCCTTACCAGAGTATACAAAGAGTTATATAAAAACCAGAATACATAAAGCCCTTTTAAACTCAGTAATAATACAACCTGGTTTTGAAAATGGGCAAAATATTTGATCAGACAACAAAAAATATAATAGTCAATAAGCACATAAGGATATTCAACATGATTAATCATTAGGAAAACATAAATTAAAATCACAGTGAGAAAATACTACCTAGATATTTGAATGACTCCAATCAAAAACTAACAAACAAAACCAAACAACATCAAATGCAATCATGAATTCAAAGTAACTGAAATCCTTACATGTTTCTGGTGGAAATATAAATTGGTATGGTGACTTGGAAAACAGATTTCCAGTTTCTTATAAAGTTAAAAATATTCTTACCATGAGAGACTCAGCACTCTTAGGTTATTCCCCAAGTGAAATGAAAACATAGATTCAGATAAAATCTAATAGGTAAATTTGTAAGGCAGCTTTATTCATAATCATCAAAAGCTGTAAACATCAATGGACACCAATAGGGGAGTGGAAAAAGGAAACGAAGTTCATTCATACAATGAAATGATACTCAGCAAGAGAAAAGGGGCAAACTACTGATAAATGCAATGGCATGGATGCATTTAAAAAGCATTATGCTAAGTGAAAGACCCAGGGGAAAAAAAAAAAAGACAACATTCTTTAAAATTCCATTTATTTGACATTCTAGAAAAGATAAACCTAAAGTGAAAGAGGAGAGTGAAAATGTTGGTTTAAACTCAACATTCAGGAAACTAAGATCATGGCAACTGGTCCCATCACTTCATGGCAAATAGATGGAGAAACAATGGAAACAGTGGCAGATTTTATTTTCTTGGGCTCTGAAAAGTGATGACCAGCATACTAAAAAGCAGAGACATTACTTTGCCAACAAAGGTCTCCCTGGTCAAGGCTATGGTTTTTCCAGTGGTCATGTATGGATGTGAAAGTTGGACTGTAAATATACCTGAGTGCCAAAGAATTGATGCTTTTGAACTGTGGTGTTGGAGAAGACTCTTGAGAGTCCCTTGGTTTGCAAAGAGATCCAACCAGTCCATCCTAAAGGAGATCAGTTCTGAATGTTCATTGGAAGGACTGGTGCTCTGTCTGAAACTCCGATACTTTGGCCACCAGATGTGAAGAGCTGACTCATTGGAAAACAGCCTGATGCTGGGAAAGATTGAAGGCAGGAGGAGAAAGGGACAACAGGATGAGATGGTTGGATGGCATCACCGACTTGATGGACGTGGGTTTGTGTGGACTCCGAGAGTTGGCAATGGACAGGGAAGCCTGGTGTGCTCTGGTTCATAGGGTCGAAAGAATCGGACATGACTGAGTGACTGAACTGAACTGAACTGATAGGGACAGGAAGCAGATCAGTTCAGTTCAGTTGCTCAGTCATGTCCAACTCTTTGCGACCCCATGAATCACAGCACGCCAGGCCTCCCTGTTCATTACCAACTTCCGGAGTTCACTCAGACTCACGTCCATCAAGTCCGTGATGCCATCCAGCCATCTCATGCTCTGTCGTCCCCTTCTCCTCCTGTCCCCAATCCCTCCCAGCATCAGAGTCTTTTCCAATGAGTCAACTCTTCGCATTTGGTGGCCAAAGTACTGGAGCTTCAGCTTTAGCATCATTCCTTCCAAAGAAACCCCTGGGTTGATCTCCTTCAGAATGGACTGGTTGGATCTCCTTGCAGTCCAAGGGACTCTCCAGAGTCTTCTCCAACACCACAGTTCAAAAGCATCAATTCTTCAGTGCTCAGCCTTCTTCACAATCCAACTCTCACATCCATACATGATCACAGGAAAAACCATAGCCTTAACTAGACGGACCTTAGTCAGCAAAGTAATGTCTCTGCTTTTGAATATACTATCTAGGTTGGTCATAACTTTTCTTCCAAGGAGTAAGTGTCTTTTAATTTCATGGCAGCAATCACCATCTGATCAGTGCTTGCCAAAGACCAGGAATAGGGAGAAGGGGACTGAATATAAAGCAGTATGACAGAATTTTCTGTGGTGATGAAAATATTCTATATCTTGATTGTGGTGGTGGTCACCAGACTTTATAAGTTTTCAAGATTTACAAACCTACTTACCCTTTGTAGGGCGGATTTTACTATGTTTAATTTATATCTCAGTAAATCAATGATAAGAGAAGGATATGGAGGACAAATGATCCATTTTGTTTGAATTAGGCATGACAGTCTAACACTTACCACACTGGATGGTTTTGTTCAGAAATTACTCATGGTAAGTTATCTTGTCTGAGAACTCAGTGATTGCAAATTGATACTTGAGTGCAGCTATTCAAGTCATTCTAGATTTATTTCTTATCCTGTGAACTTCATAGGACTTTTATTATTAATGAGGTCAAAAGTCAGAGTATTAAGAAACACGAAAGAGTAAAAGCTTCTTTAAATTCAGAGAAGAGTTTCATCATAAGCCCAAAGGGCTGCCTCTTCTGGTCTTGGGGGAAGTGGTGTGGGAAGGAGAGGATGAAGAACCATATTGTAATTTAAACTTGAGCATCAAATACCAGTGAAGTATCTACATGCTAATTTAATTGGGAAAGTCAGTTGTATCTACTGAAATCAAGCCAAACATAACTTATTTTAAGAGCATGATTACTTTGAGGCTTTATAGGTAGACTGTGGAAATGCTAATGAGTAAATTTACAGATTTGAACCAAATTGTGTGTTTCGTGTTTTCAGGCTCAGGAGAATTGATTCAATCATACTAACAGATTGAAGAAGCAAACAGATATTGCGTGACAAGGTGGCATGTATTAGAAAATTAAGAACAGCTACATATTTTGTTTTTAAACTTTATTTTAGTTTTGGTTTGATCAGTGAGAGAGTACATAAAAATTCTGGCAACGCTGGCTTTGTAAATATGTCTTCGAAAGGGGATTACTCACTCTTCAGTCTGACATCTGTCACTCCCGTAGAAAACAAAAGGATTGTGCGGGTTTGGGCAGCTTGTTAGATTGCTTTCAGTGTTTATTTTCATCAATATCCAAATGTGTGAATATAAGAAAGTTAATGTTTTAGAAAACATTTTGTCTTTGTTCTTTTATAGTATGCATGCATTTTTATATCAATCTGTTTCAGAATGAAGCATATTTTATCCAGACACGGTATGTTTCAAAGACTACGGTGCTGGTCAATGCACAAGTTCCATCATGTTGCATTAAGACCATGACATGAAACCAAAGAATCTGTAGAACATTTTTATCTTACCCTATTTGCCACACTGGATATTTATTATTATTAGCACAAGAAAGTAGAATTCATCATATATTTTAAAGTAAGAATTATTTGCATTTTAATACAAACACCCAAGGTTTAAGGGTACATAATTGAAATCACTTCCCTAGTAATTGAAATACTTAATTATACTGTTGATTCCACATGCAAGTATAATTATATTAAAGCCTATTTCTTTCCTTTTGGCTTTTGTTTGTAAAAATCACAGGTACTTTTGATAACGTTCAATTGCTTTGGTTATTAAATTCTACCAACTAAAAGTTGTTCATTCAAAGCCATTTTAAATATAAAGAACTTTTAAAAGTTAGCCCTGAAGATGTAGTAAATTTTCAGGCATTTCCTCTCAACATTCAAATAGAAAATCTGTTCTCTGTTCACTTTTTAAATTAAAAATGAGAGAAGAAATGGAATTCAGACTCCAGTGAAAGCCTGCTGTCTGTGAAGAAAATGTATTGATTTTTATCATGGTCTTATGAACATGTCAAGTGGTAATTAGGTATTTTCTGAACAACTTTCACAGGGTGATTTTGCAGGACTGGGGAATCATGAAGACTGTAATACTCTGAACAGTATCCAGAACTACTTCTAACACCTGCTTTTGAATCAGAAACAAACTAAAACCAGATAGACAGGGACACATAGATGAAAGTATATTTCACTAATTTTCAATATAGTTTTATTAATTCAATAGTAACATAATATTTTCATATTTGATTTGCATCTTTGATTAACTGCATGAATTGCTACACTGGAATAACACCCCCTTGACTGGTCTATCAAGTGATTTTCCAGCTTGCTTACTTAGTCAAACTCTATCTTGTATTTCTTGTCTCCCTTCATAGCAACCACACTCATAGAGGTCAGCCTGCACATCTTTTATTGTTCATTTAACACATCTGTGTTTAGCACACACTATGTTTTTATATTAATATCTTCAGTTTTCTAGAGAGTGTCACTTTTTCTCCCACTGGTAAAACAAAACATCTTTTATTTGCAGGGATTATTATAAGGATCCAATGAGGAAATTTCAGTAACCTTGTTCCACTCACTTTAGAAAGGCTTTAAAAACTTGAGATACTATAACTCAGTTACTACTCAAATAGAAAGCAATCTAGCCATGGCCCCTGAATCATTTCAGTTCAGTTCAGTCGCTCAGTTGTGTCTGACTCTTTGCGACTCATGGATTGCAGCACACCAGGCATCCCTGTCGACCACTAACTCCTGGAGTTTACCCAAACTCATGCGCATCAAGTTGGTGATGCCATCCAACCATCTCAACCTCTGTTGTCCCCTTTTCCTCCCGCCTTCAATCTTTTTCAGCATCAGGGTCTTTTCCAGTGAGTCAGTTCTTCACATCAGGGGGCCAAAGTATTGGAGTTTTTAGCTTCAGCATCAGTTCTTCCAGTGAATATTCAGGACTGATTTCCTTTAGGTCTCTGAATACATGTAAACTTTCTCTAGTTCCCAGGAGAAATTGATTCAGAGTGCACTCAGGAGGACTGCTTTGCTTTGATTTGTAATTTTAAATCCCATGTAAGTTATTTCCTTGATGTTGTAGACTGAACAGTCCATGAGCTCAGGAACACATGCTGTGCCTATAGATTACATCTAGACCACAGACAGGCCTGAGAAGATTGCTCTTAGCCTCTTTCCTCCTGTATATCACCCTATTCACAATTAGCCTATTAAAGGAGGTGGGAGGAATCCTCATGTTATGTTCGCTCACTCACATCTAAGGAGGAAAGTTCCAACGAAGATGGAGGTAGCTTTTAAACACTCTGCTCTTTCCAGTAAAAATATTTGTATCACTTTTGAACTGGAGATAGAAATATCATATTCTCAGGAAGAAGTTTGGAAGAGTGTCAAATACAAGGTTAAAAAAATGCTTCTTATAAGTTTATATCTCTCTCGGGCCACCTCTCTTCCACTCCATTCTCATTTAGAAACATCAACATATAAAATAGTATCATCCAGGAAGGATTCATGATGAACCTCCTTGAAAACCCTACATTCTTCAGCATAACATGTTCCAGATAAAAATGTGCTCAACAAACATTACAAAAATCAGATTTTTTTCTTAAAAAAAGATACTAATGATGAAAATCTGAACATGTCTCCTAATTTGTAGTCACAAAATATGTAGTACAACTGGTTAGTATGCAGGCCCAAAGGAAGGAAAGCTTCAAAGAAATTAGATATCAAAGAAAATATAGTGTATAATTTATGACTGCAGAGAACAAGTGTTGTGCAACGCTTAAGACCTAAGGCTCTAGAGTCTACATACTTAGTTTTAAATCCCAGTTCAACCATCAGCCAGCCATCTGATAACAGACTACTTTATTAGCCTCCCCAAATCTCAGTTTCCTCACCTGTCAAATGGAATGTTACTAGTTCTTGCTGTCATAGAAAAGTTAAATGAAAAGATGAATGTAAAGAACATAGAACAAGACTTGACTCAAAAAGTTGTTAGTTTCCTTTCAGTTAGTGCTTATGGAACTAGAATTATATTTTAGCCTTTTATCAATGTGCATGTTTTCAAAAGTATACGTCATTCTGAAGTTAATCTTAGAAGATATTTCTAATGGGCTTCCCTGGTGGCTCAGTGGTAAAGAATCTGCCTGAAATACAGGAGGTGAAAGAGATGTGGGTTCAGTACCTGGGTCATATGCATGTTGAATGTTCTAGGTAGTAATCCAGTGAATTACATGGAATCAGTTATTCTTGATAAATAAGCACATACAATAAGAAAAATTAAAACTAAAAAAAGATGACTTTGTTATCATTAATCATCTTGATAGGAAATATTTCTCCTACAAAGCTAATATGATACACACACACACACAAACACAAGTATTTCTATATAATATATATATATATATATATATATATATATATATATATATAAGTTTTGAGTCAATCAATGACTAACTAATGCCAAACTCTTAAATGGATTGAGAAATAATAAAACATGTTAAAGTCATCAATTCATGAAAAATAATTAATTATCATTTAAGGGAGAAAAGACAGTAATTTTTTATTTTCCCTACTGACAATCAACTCTGCTGCAAAATCCATTTGATTAGAATGAATGCATCACCTCTCAGACAGATGTAAGTGGCTATCAATACAACACAGTAATTAAGAGCAAGCTCTTGAAATAAAATTCCTGGATCTAAATCTTGGTTCTGCTTTTAGCTTTGGAAACTTTGGCCTTTGTTTCCACATCTGTTAACTGGGGATAAAAAATAATACTCATCTCATAGGGTTGTTTGAAGGATTAAGTAGACAATATTTGTTCTGGGCTTAGGACAGCATCTGCCATATAATATATACCAAAATATTAACTTGGCTGACTTGTCACTTCAAGGTTTATCTTTCGCTTTGGCTGAGTTTCATCAGTAATAGAAAGAGTGCTTCTGACTTCTACTAGGCTAGATTAAATAAAGATCCAGGTTTTGTCAATAGAGTGCTTAATTAAGCAGACCAGATAAGAGTATCAATAAGCACTTGAGAGAGGCCTTGATATGGATAAAGTTAAAGAGAGCTGATACGGAATGTAGGTAAATGACTGAGCAAGTGCTGGACTCTTTAAGATTATCTCTGGATGCATGGCTACGGTCTCATCAAACTCTGATGTATTCAGCTAATGATATCTTGCCACTTCTTTGTACAGTTCTGGAATATTTGGGCCCTAGTTTGTGACTGTAGCAGAAGCTCATCTGCAAATCAACTGTTTGAAATTCAAAAGATATTTTTCAACAGGCATGATATTCTGAATGGTAGTTCTTAGGCCAGTCTAATGTATTCAGATTTTCACTGAAGAATACTACCCCATCAGCTATATTTGACTATCACTTTTAGCATGCATTTTATTTGTGTTTAATATGCCAGAAGTGAATATTCCTGTCTGCAATAGAAATTCATTTGCCACACCAGGAAAGGCACCCTGGTTGTTCTAGGGTGCCGATAACTAATTGTCAAATTCCCATTTCTGCATAAGATAATTTTCCTCCTAATTTCTGCACTTTTGCAGAAGAAGATATTTGAATAACAAAAGCTCATAGTTGGAATAGCGTTTACATTCCTTCTAGTCCACAAAATCATATAGGGACTAAATTTCTTTTTATTCTTCCTCTCTCACTGTCTCTGCTTCTGAACTAGAGGCAGAGGCTGAGTAAGGAATCTGTCCTGCCCAGGAGTACGGTGAGTTGTGCTGCAGAAACAAGGCCCCCCAGACCAATGCTGGTGTTTTCATGACTGTCCTTGCCTGTGCTCTCTAAGCTTCCAAAGGCTGTTAAAATTTTAGCTGCTATTTCTGTAACTTCCAGTGACATTTGTCATATCAGTCCCCTCTCCGGATAGAAGACTACCCTCCCTCTTCTTTAAATCTCTTTCTCTACCACTCAGGGAAAAAAAAAAATCACATTTAAAAAGTTCCATCTGAATAGAAAATTCATTTCACCGCTCTTTTATCTATGGATCTAAGCATCTCCAGGATGTTAGTTTATAATTAAGACAAAAGGAAAAAAAAAAAAAAAAGGAGCAACCCAGATGTATCTATAACATTGTCAAAATTGAATATCGTCTTAATAATGAGTAAGAGAATATTTTTCAACCTCTCATTATTTTCTCTTTGAAAATACATGTGGCAAAAATAATGTACACATTTTGTTGGACTGTGTTTCTTTAAATGCTTCATTTTGTGAAGCATTAAAATGGATTTGGTATCAACATGCCGAAGGCTCCTGCAACTACCAAGCTATCAGCTGTCATTACTGTGTCATGGAGATTCACCCCTAAAAATACCTCACGCAAAAGTGAAGGAGACATTTGCAGACAGCTTTGTCATTTAGACATTGTCTCATGGTACATAGATGGATCCTAGGTGCTGTGCTCATTATAAAATGATTTCCCAAATTTAGGGGGACTAGTATCCTCCAATTAGATGCTAAATATCTATGGATGCACTAGCTTTAGTATTTCTTGAAATCCAATGTGTAGAGCTTTGTGATGTAGTGACTTCCTCCTAACTCTCTGCTTTTAAACGCTTGTTTTTACACTTTGTCTTCATAGTGTTTATTGGCAACAAGAGCAGCTCATTGCCAAACGTGTAATACATTACTCAATACATCTTAGCTCTTATAAATGAAAGAATCAATGCAACTGCGACGTTTCACATTTGACTTACTGTGTTCCACAGAAATAATGTACATATAATGATATTACATAATGGAACTGCTTCTACCATTTTAGCAACAGCTGGAATGGCTGGATAAAGTCATTAGTGACCTTGGGTTCTCCTTAGCGTCACTACATTCTCTGCCAGATTGACCAAGTGATGAGGTTGGTAACCCTAAGTATCCCTGTCAGCACTTTTCCTCTCTCCTTACTATATTCCAGATTTTTTTTTCTTTTCCATCTCTAGCCCCAGAATTTATCCTTTCATCTCTGCTCACAGACCTTTGCCTTCATCTTTCTAAATAAGATGATAAAGGATAAGCAATTGCAATATGGCCTGGAGAGGGCACTCTTAAAATATCATTCTTTCTCTTCATTTCTATCCTCTCTTGTTCCACATTCTGCGTGCATGCCAAGTTGCTTCAGTCCAAGTGTTTGCAATCCTATGGACTGTAGCCCACCAGGCTCCTCTGTCCATGAGATTCTCCAGGCAAGAATACTGGAGTGGGTTGCCACATCCTCCTCCAGGTGATTTTCCCAACCCAGGGATCAAACCTGCATCTCTTATCTCCCCTGCATTGGCAGGCAGGTTCTTTACCGCTAGCGCCATCTGGGAAGCCAGTTCCGTATTATAGTAAATCCTTAGTCTCTACTGGTCTGATAAGAGCAAACAAAACTAGTCAATGAAATATAACAGTACCAGAATATTTACCTGGGCTCTGTATCCTTTTACCCACAAGTTTCACAGGAGATGGTGTGGCTGAGGGAGTGAAGAAAAAAGAAGAAAGCTCTTGGAAGGTTGAGAGAGAGGGGAGAAACTGACAAAGAGAGTGAAACATGAAATCTTGGTTGAACTAATCACTGGTAAAGTACTTTTTATTTGAAACATGGAGACTAGTGAGGATTTTTGCTTCCAGGTTGATTCAGGACAACAAAAAAGGCTACCCTTGAAGCCATGCTATGTTGGTTTAGAGTCAGATTGTTATAGAATAAATAAAATGCTTCCTCTAGATGCCTCCCTCTCTTTCCCTCTCTTTATTCCAGCCAGCATTCACATGAGTTCCATGATCATAACCTCTTGCCAGCCTACATTAATATCTATTGTTTTCTCTTCTACCACAAAATTAATCTTCCTAAAATATGGCTTAGATGACACTCACTTGGTCCCAGGCCCTGGAGGTGGGGAGACTTGGCTGGCCCCTGCTTAGCTTTTGAAGTGCAATATGATTAGCTTGTCAGTTCAAGTTGCTAATACATCAGCGACTGTCTTCATCATTTTCCCACCTGTTCTCTGTTCGTTATCTTCTGCTATAGAAAGACTGAGCATTTTCCCTAACTGGATGTGCTTAAAGATATTTCCAGACCAACAGGGACTTCTTAAAAAGAAGAATCCAAGTCATTTAAATACTTTCTTTTTTTTTTAAGCATATGTGAGCAGCCATCCTAGACAACTAACTAGTCAAGTGTTAGCACAAACTGCATTAGTGGAATTTCTTTCTTTCTGTAAGTAGATCATGCACACAAACACACACACACACACACACACATTCTAAATATACATTCTATTATATATACACATTCCATGTTCAAGTGGTTCCTTTTCCAAATTGTCCACTTGAGCAATGATTCTCAAAGTGTGGTCCCCAAAGGAACATGTTAACGTTACTAGGGAGCTTGAGAAAAATGCAACACTTAGGCCTCACCCTGGATCTAGAATAGGAATCTCTGGTGGTGAAGCCCAGCATCTGTGTTTTAACAAGTCATCCACATAATTCTGCTATATGCTATCAAATCTGGGGGAACATTAATCTAATGTCTACCAATTATGAGTTCATTTTTCATAATACAGTGAGATTTGATGTAAAAATATGTAATACTCTTCTTATCATACCTACTACAGAATAAAGTGAATGTGAGTTTTTATTATGAACATCTATCTGAAATTTTTGGAAAATGGCCCCATGAGAAACAGGCTTTCATATATATCAGTTCAGTTCAGTTCAGTTCAGTTCAGTCGCTCAGTCGTGTCCGACTCTTTGTGACCCCATGAATTGCAACACGCCAGGCCTCCCTGTCCATCACCATCTCCCGGAGTTCACTCAGACTCACGTCCATTGAGTCAGTGATGCCATCCAGCCATCTCATCCTCGGTCGTCTATATATATATATATATAGCTAGCAATTCAGTACTTTTTCCAGGCACAGTTTGAAGACCTTTACATATATTAATCCCTTCAAGTCTTAAAACAAACAAGTGATATTATTTATTTCCCATTTTACATATAGGTATAAGCCAGGCCCAGAGGAGTCTAGCAATTTATCTGTTATCACAAAGCCGGTTAGGAAAAAGCAGAGATTTGTACCTGGTAATAGAGTGCTCCATGCTTTTAACCACTTCTTTGTGTTACCTATTAAATAAACATCCTCTTACTCTTCTTAGAGCTATTTTGTTTTTAAAAATACAACTGTGTCATCAAATGTCCAGTGCACATTTTTGTAAAACTTGAAATCTCATCCCACTTTGTTTTATTTAACTTATTTAACTTCCAGTTTATACTCACTAAGAGGCTTAGTGAGGCTACATGATTTGTTCAATTCCAAATAATTCTTATATCATTTGAACTGATCTGTTTTTGAGTAGAATGTGCTTTTCCTTATAATTTTATTTTTTAAAAATTCAGTGTCAATTCACTGATTGAGAGGTTACTATTTATTTTTAATGCACATCAGTAGATGGAAGACTGTAGATTTTCATTTTGAGCAGACACAATGAGACTAAATACATCATCCCATTGTTAAATATGAACTCATAGTATTTACAGATTGGTAAATATTTACCAGGATTTTATCTTATAAAGCCAATACACAGAATCTTTTTCTGCAATATATTTAATATAATTTAGTGTCTGTAAAATTACTACTAACTAGTATATTAGAAATAAATTGCAAATTGAAATATTACACAGATTTAAAGTGTAACCTTTGTTAGCTACACATATTAGCATAAATTGGTTTGCAATGTATTAAACATAAATCTGATGCAAATTAACAGGAGCAAATATTCAATAGATTATCTAGACCAGTTATTTAGATTTTAGTTATTTTGAAAACTTTTAAAAATGAAAAGAGAAGAAACTTCCTTGATTTATTGTATATTAAAATTAGGATCTGTGTTTTTTAAAGTCATTTTCCCATCAATCCATCTTTAACACTGTCGTAAAAACATTGGCATTTTCTTTCCCATTGTCCAGAGCAAAGACATCTGAAAATACAGTTAAGTAACTCAAATGCACTATGAAGGTTAACAGTCTCTTGGGGATTCAATCACCATTTGATTTAATGTTGGACTGTTTAATCATATTATAAACTTCTCCAACCAGCCTGCATAATTGCCTCCTTAGCAGAAATGAGTAAACAGCTTACCTTGCAACTCCGGTTCCTTAAGAAGCCATTACATTCCTGAAAACATCACAAGATCTGTCAGCATTTTCATTATCTACCTCCATTTTCTAGAGCTGATAACTGGCTATAAAATTTTACTCTGGGCTTAAAATTGACATTTAATATTTTGACCATGAAATAAATGTAGTCATATTCTGGGAGAGAGGGTAGGACTCTTTTGCTGTGCAATTCAAATTAAGTAAATTGTTATTGCCCAGAAAATAGCAATTCATAACAATCACTACCATTTATTGAATGTCAGTTTTCCACCAGGGGCCAGTATAGTTTCATATACTATACTGAATATTTTTTTAACAAAGTTCAACAAGGAAGGTGGTATTATCCTCAGTCTGCAGATGAGGAAACTGATACTTTGAGAAATAAAGTCCTTTTCCCAAGTTTACACAGTAAACACAAGTTCATAGGACCATGGTGCTTCTTACTATGTAGCTTCTGCTTAAGCTCACCCGTGCACAGGGGTGAGCAGGAGGGACATGAGCTAACAATGAAAAACAGAGTTTCGCATTTCAACAGTCAACCTATTTCACCTCTTTTGCCAGAAGTGACTGTCTCATTTCTTAGCCAATTATAGCTTCCATGGATATTTTTGCAGCTTATCTTGATGGGGAAAATTAAGCTAATAAATCAGGATTAGAAAAAGATGTTTCACTATTTGACAGCTTGCCATGTTTCCATAACAAACAACTATTTGATTAGAGAAAATGAGGTTTGAAAATAATTTCTTTCATCCAAAATATGAACCAATCAGTGTAGGTGTTTTTAATATTAAAAAAAGCTCATAATAGCTATCATCTACTAACTTAAATGACTACCGTCTCTCACATATGTTCTTTAGGACTTCTTCAGCAAAAACTCTGTAAATACTTTCTCCCAGAGAAAGTTTAGGCACCTGGCTCCTAGATTAATGTGACAGATCACACGGCTCACCATGTTGGAAATCCACTGTAACTTACATCTAAAATCATACTGTGAGAAAGTGTTCAGCAGGGCTGATGGTTATGCTAATTCGGTGGCATCTTAACTTGGAGGGTGAATCCAAACTTCAGAGACAAGAAAATGTATCCTCTTATTTTGAAAGGCAGACTGTGTTAGCCTGTCTGAAAATTCATTTCTTGTTCGTTGTTTTTCTACTTTTACAATGATAGCCATGAACGTCAGTTCAGTTCCGTTCATTCGCTCAGCTGTAACCCCCTGGACTGCAGCACGCCAGGCTTCCCTATCACCAATTCCCGAAGCTTGCTCAAACTCAGGTCTATCGAGTCAATGATACCATCCAACCATCTCATCCTCTGTCATCCCTTTCTCCTCTTGCCTTCAATCTTTCCCAGCATCAGGGTCTTTTCCAATGAATCAGTTCCAGCAGCATCATCCACATCAAATCTTTATTAGTATCTACTTGGTGAGTAGTACCATGAAGTTGTCCTTGGAACAAAGTTAAAGCAATATTCTGTGATAATCTAAAGGAGAAAAGAATCTGAAAAAGAATAGATACATGTATATTTATAACTGAATATAATATGTATAATATAACTTGGCTGTACACTTGAAACTACTCCAATATAAAATAAACATTGAAAAAAGAACAAAGTTAAAGCAGAGTTAAATCCCCTCAGTGTACCCAATTTGGTCAAGGTCTATTGATTTGATCTTTTAACCTGGCTTCATGATTAATTATAAAGTGATCAATTGGGATGACTAGGCAGTAAGCACAATTGAAAACTCAACAGCAAAAATCACCAAATTGCCTCTAGCCATGTCCTTTAAAATTGTCTGCAATTTAACTTCACATCCAGGCTCTAGGATCTTTTAAATCCTTTAGAGAGGAAATACTGTCAAATATGTCATCAGGATAGATCTAGGGAGGACCAGTTCTCAATTAAACCACAACTGAGTTCATCCAGGGGAAAGCTGAGTTTTTAGTGTTTGATTGAGAGAATCATTTTAACTGATTAGAAATCTTCAGAGGATATTTAAGTGATAGGTAGAAACCTGAGTGGCTTTCATTGCCACAAAAGGCCTATAATTCAGTGATAGCTGAAAGAGAATGTGTACAAAAAATTCAAACAGTTCTTTTCAACCTACAAAATTGGAAGATTTTACTCACGAGGAAGGCTGGGGCTCAAAAGCATAGAAATCCACTGTAACTTACATCTGAAACCATTCTATGAGTAAGTGCTCAGCAGCATTGATGGTTATGCTAATTCTGTGACATCTTAACTCTGGGGATGAAACCAAACTTCAGAGACAAGAAACTTTTTTTTTTGCAAACAGGGACAGTGGTCACAGAAATCAGTCTTGCTGCAGCAGATAACACTTCCTCAGGAAAGCAGACCAAGTCCTTCTGGCTGAAAGGCCACTGGAAAGCTTATTCCTTAGTAGAATAGGATGATACCCCTGGTCATAGCAGCACAAACATGGCTTTGAACTTATATTTCCATTTTCCCCTGAATAAAGACATACTCTAAATATTTAGGGAAGCTCCGATGGCTCGGCAGGTAAAGAATCTGCCTGTCAATCAGAAGATGCAAGGGATACGACTTTGATCCCTGTGTCTGGAAGATCCCCAGGAGGAGGATATGGCAACCTGCTCCAGTGTTCTTGCCTGAGAAATTGCATGGATAGAGGGGCCTGGTGGGCCACAGGCCAAAGCGTCACAAAGAGTCAGATACAACTAAACGACACAAACATGCAATAAGCATTTAAGTGGCCGCCTATCTCTTGTGTACTTTCCGTTTCACTCTTACAGATCTTTGATAATCTCCAGAACCCTGCAGATCATGAACCTCCCAGAGAGTAAGTGGGTTGATTAGGAGGTCCCTGGTGCTGGATTAAACATGAAAATGCCTCTGATCCTAGCATTCATGTCAAGACAACTTGACTCACGCCATTTGGCTTATCTGTGTCTCTACCCTCTGCTGCTTTGTGTGCCTTAAGAAGTTCTCCTTGGGACTTTGCTTTGACTGCAGAAAGCCTGTTTTTTAGTTGCTTTCATCGGGGTTTTGTCTCTGTCTGAAATGCTCTGTCTTAGAGCACTGCTTAATGCAAACTGCAAAGCAAAACCTTAGGACAAGGAAGCATGTGTGTCGCTTTCTGCTCTGGTCTCTTATTGTTACCCCTGACAAGTTTCCCTCCTGGGGGCCAGAAACTGGAAGTCTAATTCCTACCTAAGGGTATGGAATAGTCGGCCCAGAAATGATTATGGCCTCCAGGAGCCACAAGGGGGAGACAATGATTCATCTTGGTGACTGCACATGCCAATTCTGTTCTTCCTATAAAGGAGCTCAAGTGGGAGCTGGGATAGGTTTTAGCGATAGGTGACTCAGTAGTAAAGAATCCATCTGCCAATGTAGGAGACACGAAAGATGCAGGTTCGGTTCCTGGGTTGGGATGATCGCCTGGCAGAGGAAATGGCAACTCACTCCAGTATTCTTTTTTTTTTTTTTAACATTATTATTATTTTTTTTTTTCTTTAAACACCAAGAACATTTTGTTTTGGGGTATAGCCAATTAACCAGTGAACTATTGCTACCTATAAAATCTTCCTATGAAATTCCCTCTGATTAGTGCTTTTTGAGCACCTTCTTATTTACCTGGCAGAAGGAAATGGCAACCCACTCCAGTACACTTGCCTGAAAAATCCTGTGGATGGAAGAGCCTGATAGGCTACAGGATGGGGTACCAAGAGTTGGACACAACTGAGCGACTTCACTTCACTTCTCATGCACCTGTGGATCATTTGTATATCATCATTGGAGAAATATCTGTGAAAGTCCTTCCCTCATTTATACATACATATTTTTTTGCTATTGAATTGTAGACAATATGTGTATATTTTGGATGTTAACTTTTTATCAGATGTAGGGTTCACAAATATTTTCTCTTATTCCACAGGTTGCCTTTTCATTTATTGGTTATATCTTTTGTTGTTCTGAGGATTTTTAGTTTGATGTAACCCAGCTTGTCTATTTTTGGTTTTATTGCCTGTGCTTTTGATATCACATCCAAAAAACCCCCAAATCATTGCTAAGAACAATATCAAGATTTTCATCATGCATTTATTTTTGTTAGGAGTTTTACAGTTTCAAGTCTTATGTCTTTAATTCATACAAATGGCCAACCAGTAGTACATGAATAAAGATGCTTGATGGTACTAATCATTGGGAAAATGTAAATCAAAACTACAATGCGATCAAATCACCTACATCATGAGAAATGCTGGACTGGAAGAAACACAAGCTGGAATCAAGGTTGACAGGAGAAATATCAATAACCTCAGATATGCAGATGACACCACCTTTATGGCAGAAAGTGAAGAGGAACCAAAAAGCCTCTTGATGAAAGTAAAAGAGGAGAGTGAAAAAGTTGGCTTAAAGCTCAACATTCAGAAAACTAAGATCATGGCATTTGGTCCCATCACTTCATGGCAAATAGATGGGGAAACAGTGGAAACAGTGTCAGACTATATTTTTTTGGGCTCTAAAATCACTGCAGATGGTGACTGCAGCCATGAAATTAAAAGATGCTTCCTCCTTGGAAGGAAAGTTATGACCAACCTAGATAGCATGTTGAAAAGCAGAGACATTACTTTGCCAAAAAAGTTTTGTCTAGTCAAGGCTATGGTTTTTCCTGTGGTCATGTATGGATGTGAGAGTTGGACTGTGGAAAAAGCTCAGTGCTGAAGAACTGATGCTTTTGAACTGTGGTCTTGGAGAAGACTCTTGTGAGTTCCTTGGACTGCAAGGAGATCCAACAAGTCCATTCTGAAGGAGATCAGCCCTGGGATTTCTTTGGAAGGAATGATGCTAAAGCAGAAACTCCAGTACTTTGGCCACCTCATGCAAAGAGTTGACTCATTGGAAAAGACTCTGATGCTGGGAGGGATTGGGGGCAGGAGGAGAAGGGGACGACCGAGGATGAGATGGCTGGATGGCATCACGGACTTGATGGATGTGAGTCTGAGTGAACTCCGGGAGTTGGTGATGGACAGGGAGGCCTGGCATGCTGTGATTCATGGGGTTGCAAAGAGTCAGACATGACTGAGCGACTGAACTGAACTGAACTGAACACCTGCTAGGATGGGTATGATTTTTGTTTTTTAAGCGTTGGAGAGAATACGCAGAAACTGGAACAATTCTGCACTATTGATGGAAATGTAAAATGGTGCAAATACTATGGAAAAGAGGATGAAGGGGATATATGTATACTTATGGCTGATTCATGTTATTGTATAGCAGAAACCAACACAATATTTGTAAAGCAATTTCCCTCTAGTTAAAAATAAATTAAAAAAGAAAACTTTGTGTATACATATAATAAAAGATTATTCGGTCTTAATACGGAATTCTGACATATGCAACATAGATGGACCTGGAGGAAATTATGCTGTTAGGTAACAATCACAGAAGGACAAATAACATGATTTCACTTACATGAAATACATAAAACAGTCAAACTTGAGAAAGTAAAGATTCAAATGGTGCTTTCCAAGGGCTAGGAGAGGGAAAATAGGGACATGTGTAATAGATATAAAGTTTCAATCAGACAAATAGATTGTAAATATTTTCTGTACAATATAGTGCTTATAGTTAATATTGTGGTATACTCTTAAAGATTTGTTAAGAGTGTAGCTCTCATGTAAGTGTCCTCACTACAATAGAAAGATAAATAATAACAAAAATCCTCCTACACAAAATCTTCTTTCCTGCCAGCACAATCTTGAGGAAAATACCACTAGTAATCTTGGAAGCCACCAAGTTAAATACGAGAAATAAACAAATGGAAAGAAACTGTATCCCTGTGTTATCTTTTGGAGAAGAACTTAAAACCAATAGAGAAAGCATATAGCAAACTTCATATTAATGAGAAGTAAAATTATACAGTATAAACATTTTGAAATCTTGGGTTTATATCTTTAAACAGCTGTCAATGCCTAAAGTATTTGTGAGTTGTATGGTGAAATGGGGTGTTACCAAAACAAAAACTAGATTGCATCTCATTTGTTTAGTGGTCAAAGAGTAGATGATTAGGAAACTGACATTAGAGGCTTAAAAGATGGAGACTCATGTGATGTGACATTTGGTAAAATGGTTGTTACCTGTGGCACTTGAGAAGTAGATCAAGTATCTACAGATCCAGCAGAGCAAGTGTGAAAGAGTTGGAAAGAGTCAACATGTTGGTTTTCACATTTGATTTTTGATGCTATTTTAAGAAAGAGATAAACTCAGGAAAGAATTGCCCATTTTCCAAGCAAAATTGAAAAGGCATAGAGAAAATTCAGAATCTAGGGCCCAAAATGGTGGTGAAAACTGATTATTTCTAGATTCCTCAAAAGTAAGAGAGAAGATTTCAAAAAGCTTTGAGAGACAAGGACCAGATACAGTTGCTCAGATGTACAAAATTACTGAACCTGTGGCAAAAAGTTGATTAACAGTACGAATTTCTCATCTATTGTTTTCAGTTCAGTTCAGTTGCTCAGTTGTGTCCGACTCTTTGTGACCCCATGAATCGCAGCATGCCAGACCTCCCTGTCCATCACCAACTTCTGGAGTTCACTCAAACTCACGTCCATCGAGTCAGTGATGCCATCCAGCTATCTCATCCTCTGTCATCCCCTTTTCCTCCTGCCCCTAAACCCTCCCAGTATCAGAGTCTTTTCTGATGAGTCAACTCTTCACATGAGGTGGCCAAAGTACTGGAGTTTCAGCTTTAGCATCATTCCTTCCAAAGAAATCCCAGGGCTGATCTCCTTCAGAATGGACTGGCTGGCTCTCCTTGCAGTCTGAGGGACTCTCAAGAGTCTTCTCCAACACCAGCCATACCAAAATTGCTAGTTGACTGTAAAGTTGAGGATGAGTAAGCCATGAAGCAAATAAATTTGGCTTTAACACTGTGTCTAATGAAAAAGTTTTAGTTTCTTTATTGGCACATGGAATTGACTGGAAACAAATCTATTCGGATTTTGAGTGCATTTTATGGCCAAATAAATTCATGAGTTACTACAAATATGCCTTTTAACAGTATGGCAACTAAAAATTGGATCTTCAAAATTGCACTAAGACTAAACTGTGTGTGAAAATTTCCATGTAAATTAATTGCAAACAAAAATATTTATAGACATGTCCCAACAGAAATTTTAAGTTATCACACTACAAAAAAACCAATCCCCAACGTAAAAATATCTCTATGAAGGTTGAAAACAAAATCAAAATGAATATGCACTGTTTATAAAGTAGAATGGAAATTCCAACTGCCTGAGATTTCACATCTACAAAACTAAATTACTGAAGACAATGGAGCAATGGATGTGAATTGAGAATCAAAATCCAGTATTGTAACCGACGTGTGAAGGCTAGAAAATAATTTTCTCACATACGCTAGAAATTATATTATGCAATATTATTCTGAAATGGCCTATAAAATGTACAACATGAAAACGGAAGAAAACAAAATTAGCTGATCAAGAATAAGAGAGTCATAATTTTGATGGCACATCTATGAACATTAAATCTATGTAAAATGCAGACCCAATATATCATAATTTGTGGGCTGAATCTAAAGCAATACTGTGGATGAAATTTAATGTTCTAAATGCCTATATTAAAGACAAAAATTCTCCAAGCAAAAACCTTGACTTCAGAAACTATAAAAAGAGCAAATAAAACCCAAAGTAATAATAAGAAAAGTAATAAGAATCAGTGTAGAAATCAATGAAATAAAAATCAGAAAGGCAGCAGAAGGTCATGAGAATACTCTTGAGAGTGATTCATTATCTTGAGTGTGATGGCAGTTTCACACGTGCATACCTATTTCAAAACTTCTTAAATTTTATATCTCAAATTTACACATTTCATTATATGTCATTTAGGCTTCAATAAAACTGTTAATTTTTTTTATAAAAAGAGGTTGAAATAACTATTAAAGTTTATAAGATAAAATTACTGAACAACTTAATCAAGTTTCCTTGAACTGAAGACCATGAGCACCTAGATTAAGGACATCCACTGAGCACCCAGTGTGAGTGAAAAAAGACCTGCTCTAATATATGTCATTGTGAAACTTCAGAAGGACATGGTCATAGAGGATAGAAGACACCAGAAACACTCAAAGGTAAAAGAAAAAGGAAAACACAACAGACAACCAAACTAATAAAAACTATATTTGGTGACTCAGACAGTAGAGAATCTGCCTACAGTGCAGGAGATCTGGGTTTGATCCGTGGGCCGGGAAAATTCCCTGGAGAAGGGAATGTCAACCCACTCCAGTCTTCTTGCCTGGAGAATCCCATGGACAGAGGAGCCTGGTGGGCTACAGTCCATGGGGTCACAGAGTTGGACACGACTGAGCAGCTAACACATACATACTTTACAAGATTGGAAAACACAATGGCCATTTGACATTTCAAGAGCAACTCTGGATACTTGAAAAGGATGTAGACATACTTATAGAATTTGGAGGAAAATGATTTCCAAGCACTAATGCTACACAGAGAGTTCAGAAATGATTAAGCTGCAGCCATCAGCAGAGGGAGAAGAGGAACTGTTTAGGTGAAGGATTGTAATCTTCAGAATAAATACTTCTTTGAGCATGGACTGCAGAAGCTCTTGTATAGAGCAAATTGGAGTTCATAGTTCTGGCTCACTGAGTAAAGGTAGCCTGCAGTCTAGAAAAAAGTACAGGAGAACAGAGAGAGAGAAGAGAAAATTCTACCTGATTAGTACGCAAGGGACATTCTAAATTCACTACTCTCTATCTCTAATTCTTTATCAGCACATATGAGTAGTGGAATTTGGAAAAAAATCTTAGTGCTCTTTCCAATCAGTGCTGTTGAAGGCAGTTGCTTTTAGGTAAAATACATTTATATTTGATGTCTTCAACAGTATCTTATGTTTTCTTAATCTTCCTTGGAAGTTCAGATTATTCCATTTGCACTCCTAGAGTACTACTTGATATGTTTTGTAGCTTGTATAAAATGTCCAGTTGTTGACTGGAAAAAATTTGATACAAATAGTTATCCTAATTCTTGGTCCATGGTCTCTACCCAATCTATCACCATCTACTCCAGGTAACTTTGAAATTTTTCACCAGTCACAAATTGATAAGAATGAACTATATAAAATCATATTTATTTTGCAGGTAAAAAATGGTTCAAATTTCACCAATTGGATATTTCATCAAAATATGTGGGTAGTAAGTATTTCTGCAGACTGGAAAAATAATTTTGGCAATTATGTGTGTCATCGTTTTTCAAAAGTGGTCTTTAAAATGTTTAAAAGCTACTGATAAAATGGTGGTCTTGGCTGTTTTGTAGATGGTCCATCTGCATTAGTTCTGTTATCAATATAATTTTCATCTTCTGCATCATCTGCTTTTATAATGAATAAATTGCACACTCAATTTCCAAAATATTAAAAGTTAAAGGACACACAAAGCAAAAAAGGATATATAGAGCAGAAAAGTCAAATAAAACTATAATATTTATATTAGATAAAAATTAATTAGATTTCCAAAGGGCATTTATATCAATAATTGGAAAGATCACAGTAAAGATGTAGTTGTCATGAGTATTTGAAATAAATGTCATTCAGAAATTATATAAAATATAAATCCACAGCAATATATCTCCATCTATTAGTGTCCTCTTTGATTTCTTTCATCAGTGTTTTATAGTTTTCTATATATAGGTCTTTAGTTTCTTTAGGTAGATATATTCCTAAGTATTTTATTCTTTTCATTGCAATGGTGAATGGAATTGTTTCCTTAATTTCTTTTTCTACTTTCTCATTATTCGTGTATAGGAATGCAAGGGATTTCTGTGTGTTGATTTTATATCCTGCAACTTTACTATATTCATTGATTAGCTCTAGTAATTTTCTGGTAGAGTCTTTAGGGTTTTCCATGTAGAGGATCATGTCATCTGCAAGATCTAAATGTAAGATCAGAAACTATAAAACTCCTAGAGGAGAACATAGGCAAAACACTCTCAGACATAAATCACAGCAGGATCCTCTATGATCCACCTCCCAGAATGCTGGAAATAAAGGCAAAAATAAACAAATGGGATCTAATTAAAATTAAAAGCTTCTGCACAACAAAGGAAAATATAAGCAAGGTGAAAAGACAGCCTTCTGAATGGGAGAAAATAATAGCAAATGAAGCAACTGACAAACAACTAATCTCAACAATATACAAGCAACTTATGCAGCTCAACTCCAGAAAAATAAACGACCCAATCAAAAAATGGGCCAAAGAACTAAATAGACATTTCTCCAAAGAAGACATACGGATGGCTAACAAACACATGAAAAGATGCTCAACATCACTCATTATTAGAGAAATGCAAATCAAAACCACAATGAGGTACCACTTCACACCAGTCAGAATGTCTGCGATCCAAAAATCTGCAAGCAATAAATGCTGGAGAGGGTGTGGAGAAAAGGGAACCCTCCTACACTGTTGGTGGGAATGCAAACTAGTACAGCCACTATGGAGAACAGTGTGGAGATTCCTTAAAAAATTGCAAATAGAACTACCTTATGACCCAGCAATCCCACTTCTGGGCATACACACCGAGGAAACCAGAATTGAAAGAGACACATGTACCCCAATGTTCATCGCAGCACTGTTTATAATAGCCAGGACATGGAAACAACCTAGATGTCCATCAGCAGATGAATGGATAAGAAAGCTGTGGTACATATACACAATGGAGTATTACTCAGCCGTTAAAAAGAATTCATTTGAATCAGTTCTGAGGAGATGGATGAAACTGGAGCCGATTATACAGAGTGAAGTAAGCCAGAAAGAAAAACACCAATACAGTATACTAACACATATATATGGAATTTGGGAAGATGGCAATGACGACCCTGTATGCAAGACAGGGAAAGAGACACAGATGTGTATAACGGACTTTTGGACTCAGAGGGAGAGGGAGAGGGTGGGATGATTTGGGAGAATGGCATTCTAACATGTATACTATCATGTGAATTGAATCGCCAGTCTATGTCTGACGCAGGATGCAGCATGTTTGGGGCTGGTGCATGGGGATGACCCAGAAAGATGTTATGGGGAGGGGAGGTGGGAGGGGGGTTCATGTTTGGGAATGCATGTAAGAATTAAAGATTTTAAAATTTAAAAATAAAAAACTAAAAATAAAAATAAATAAATAAAAATAAATTAAAAAAAAAAAAGATTTATGTAGACAGCATGAAATAGCCTTGCGCCAAGTACTATGTTTGGTGTTAGGAGTTATATTAATAAATATTTAAATATTGATGGAGCTTCCCAGGTGGCACTACTGGTAAAGAACCCACTTGTCAATGCAGAAGAAATAAGAGAAACTGGTTCCATCCCTGGGTCAGGAAGATCTCTTGGAGAAGGAAATGGCAACCCACTTCAGTATTCTTACCTAGAGGATCCAATTGACAGAGGAGCCTGGAGGGCTATAGTCCATGAGGTCACAAAAAATCAGACATGACTGAAGGAACTTAACACACACTCATGCAAATATGAGTATATTTATACTTGTTTTACTTATTTAGAACAAAATTAGAATTATTACCTAACTACTAGCCAAGAACATATACAAAAGTTGATTGTGTAGGGACAAATCAATAAATATTTCAAATGAATAAATTGTTCATATCTCACTCTCTGAACAAAACTAAAGCAAAAAATGTGTAACAAATGGTTAGTTTAGATACTTGTTTGAAAACTGAGAGCCTTTTAATTTGAAAACAAATGTATCAAAATTTGTAAGAGGCAACCAACTGCTATTCAAAGAAATACATTTCTTTGAAAAACTTTTATTGGTAAATTAGAATTCCTTCTCCAGACATAAGAAATAAAATAATATAAATAAAATAGACTCACAAGGATCATTTATTAAAAAATAACATAATTATAGGAAAGTATAAGTAAAATATTAGTAAGTTAAAGCAACTAATATAAGCAATAATTAATTACAGTTAATCAGTAACTTAATGAGATCTTCTTTGCAAAGATCAATAAACTCCTCTAGCTAATATAATGAGAAATATATGAGAGCAAATTTCTAACATTGAAAATGAAACTGATCATACAGCTGTGGATGCAGATAGTTTAAACACTGTGAAACCATCACATTAGGAAAACCTGTCCTGACACATTGAAATAAGCAATTTCCTTAGAAAAATATAAATTAGCAAAATTAATTTAAAAAGTAGAAAATGAAAATAGTCAATTAATCACAAAAAACTTAGTAAAAGAAAATTAACGTCATCAAAACCCTCTAAATAGAATCACCTCTATTCCTTTCATGGGAGAAAAACACACACTTTTCAATGAACAGGGAGGTGAAGCACGTTCACAAAGCAAAAACCATATGCATGCCTGTGTGCTCAGTCACGTCAGTCATGTTCAGCTCTGTGTGACCCAGTGGACTGTAACCCTCCAGGCTCCTCTGTCCGTGGGATTCTGCAAAGAAAACTACTGCACTGGGTTGTCATGCCCTCCTCCAGGGGATTTTCCCAACCCAGGAATTGAACTCACATCTTCTGAGTCTCCTGAATTGCAGGCAGATTCTTAACTACAGAGCAACCAGGGAAGCCCCAAAACCATATGCATTTTTGCAAATCCTCAACTGAAGAAAAAAACCAGAAGTCAGCATTGCAGTTGTAAGAAAACATGAAAAAATGACTTGCAAAAAATAAATCCTTCAAACAAAATCTCATTTGCAAATGACTTGGATTTGAATGTTAGTTTCTTGTATGAATTCACATATAGATGGCCTTTCCAGGCGGTGCTAGTGGTAAAGAATCCTTCTGCCAGTGCAGGAGACATAAGAGACTTAGGCTCAACCCCTAGGTCAGGAAGATTCCTTGGAGGAGGGCATGGCAACCCACTCCAATGTTCTTGACTAGAGAATCCCACAGACAAAGAAGCCTGGCAGGCTGTAGTCCACAGGGTCACAAACAGTTGGACACAACTGAAAGGACTTACTGCACACACGCACATTATACAGATGGTAGATTAGCTGAAAATTGGGAAGCCTGTCAATTTAACTCATAAATTATTAAGTCTTACAAAGCAAAAACTTATGTTATTGTTGTTTAGTGTCTAAGTCATGTTTGACTCTTTTGCAACTCCATGGACTGTAGCCCATGGTGTTTAATTAAAGTCATTGTTCCTTATTGATAATATTTAGCAAACTCAGGGAAAAAGAATACATCCTTAACATATAGTGCTAAAACTTCAAAGCTAATCAGCCAAACTATATTTAAAATGAAACATAAATGTAGCATTTCCAACTAAGATCTGTAGAAAATTGCCTGTTTGAAGATATAACATATATTATATGGGAAAAATAATTTCTCTACTCAAATGCATGTAAGAAATATCTCACATTTATTCTTAGAGGATGCACTTTTGCTCCTGTGTAAAAAGACCTGAGAAACTCTATAGTAAAATGACATTTTTAACTTTGACTAAACATTGACACAGACATGTTTTGCAGTGCTACCAGCCATAGTCATCCTGTTTTCCATTCGCTCCTCTGACCTTAGTTCATCCGGTAGCTGAAAGTCTGTACCCTTTCACTAGCCTCTTCATATTTATTCCACCCTTCAAGGCCATATTTACTACTCTCTATAGTTGAACGGATCTATGAAGACCTACAAGATCTTTTAGAACTAACACCCCAAAAAGATGTCCTTTTCATTATAGGGGACTGGAATGCAAAAGTAGGAAGACAAGAAACACCTGGCGTAACAGGCAAATTTGGCCTTGGATTACGGAATGAAGCAGGGCAAAGGCTAATAGAGTTTGCCAAGAAAATGCACTGGTCATAGCAAACACCCTCTTCCAATAACACAAGAGAAGACTCTACACAAGGACATAACCAGACGGTCAACACCAAAATCAAACTGATTATATTCTTTGCAGCCAAAGAAGGAGAAGCTCTATACAGTCAACAAAAACAAGACCAGGAGCTGACTACGGCTCAGATCATGAACTCCTTATTGCCAAATTCAAACTCAAATTGAAGAAAGTAGGGAAAACCACTAGACCATTCAGGTATGACCTAAATCAAATCCCTTATGATTATACAGCGGAAGTGAGAAATAGATATAAGGGCCTAGATCTGATAGAGTACCTGATGAACTATGGATGGAGATTCATGGCATTGTACAGGAGACAGGGATCAATACGATCCCCATGGAAAAGAAATGCAAAAAAGCAAAATGGCTATCTGGCGAGGCCTTAAAAATAGCTATGAAAAGAAGAGAAACAAAAAGCAAAGGACAAATGGAAAGATATAAGCATCTGAATGCAGTGTTTCAAAGAATAGCAAGAAGAAATAAGAAAGACTTCCTCAGGGATCAATGCAAAGAAATAGAGGAAAACAACAGAATGGGAAAGACTAGAGATCTCTTCAAGAAAATTAGAGATACCAAGGGAAAATTTCATGCAAAGATGGGCTCGATAAAGGACAGAAATGGTATGGACCTAACAGAAGCAGAAGATACTAAGAAGTGGTGGCAAGAATACACAGAAGAACTGTACAAAAAAAAGATCTTCATGACCCAGATAATCACGATGGTGTGATTGCTCACCTAGAGCTAGACATCCTGGAATGTGAAGTCAAGTGGGCCTTAGAAAGCATCACTACAAACAAAGCTAGTGGAGGTGATGGAATTCCAGTGGAGCTATTTCAAAACCTGAAGATGATGCTGTGAAAGTGCTGCACTCAATATGCCAACAAATTTGGACAACTCAGCAATGGCCACAGGACTGGAAAAGGTCAGTTTTCATTCCAATTCCAAAGAAAGGCAATGCCAAAGAATGCTCAAACTACCGCACAATTGCACTCATCTCACACACTAGTAAAGTAATGCTCAAAATTCTCCAAGCTGGGCTTCAGCAGTATGTGAACTGTGAACTTCCAGATGTTCAAGCTGATTTTAGAAAAGGCAGAGGAATCACAGATCAAATTGCCAACATCCGTTGGATCATCAAAAAAGCAAGAGAGTTCCAGAAAAACATCTATTTCTGCTTTATTGACTATGTCAAAGCCTTTGACTGTGTGGATCACAATAAACTGTGGAAAATTCTGAAAGTGATGGGAATACCAGACCACCTGACCTGCCTCTTGAGAAACCTATATGAAGATCAGGAAGCAACAGTTAGAACTGGACATGGAACAACAGACTGGTTCCAAATAGGACAAGGAAGACGTCAGGCTGTATATTGTCACCCTGCTTATTTAACTTATATGCAGAGTACATCATGAGAAAAGCTGGGCTGGAAGAAGCACAAGCTGGAATCAAGATTGCTGGGAGAAATATCAATCACCTCAGATATGCAGATGACCACCCTTATGGCAGAAAGTGAAGAGGAACTGAAAAGCCTCTTGATGAAAGTGAAAGAGAAGAGTGAAAAAGTTGGCCTAAAGCTCAACATTCAGAAAACGAAGATCATGGCATCCGGTCCCATCATTTCATGGGAAATAGATGGGGAAACAGTGGAAACGGTGTCAGACGTTATTTTGGGGGCTCCAGAATCACTGCAGATGGTGACTGCAGCCATGAAATTAAAAGACGCTTACTCCTTGGAAGAAAAGTTATGACCAACCTAGATAGCATATTCAAAAGCAGAGATATGACTTTGCCGACTAAGGTCCGTCTAGTCAAGGCTATGGTTTTTCCTGTGGTCATGTATGGATGTGAGCGTTGGACTGTGAAGAAGGCTGAGCTCCAAAGAATTGATGCTTTTGAACTGTGGTGTTGGAGAAGACTCTTGAGAGTCCCTTGGACTGCAAGGAGATCCAGCCAGTCCATTCTAAAGGAGATCAGTCCTGGGTGTTCTTAGGAAAGAATGATGCTGAAGCTGAAACTCCAGTACTCTGGCCACCTCATGCGAAGAGTTGACTCGTTGGAAAAGACTTTGATGCTGGGAGGGATTGGGGGCAGGAGGAGAAGAGGACGACAGAGGATGAGATGACTGGACTATGGATGTGAGTCTGTGTGAAATCCGGGAGTTGGTGATGGACAGGGAGGCCTGGCATGCTGCGATTCATGGGAGCACAAAGACTCAGACATGACTGAGCAACTGAACTGAGCTGAACTGATTTCTATCAGTTTGACTTTTTTCTAAATATCCCTCATATAAATGATGTAAACTACCTTTTCAGAAGTATGCATAATAAAATCTTGTAGAACATGGTAAGTGTTACCATTTTCAGAAATATTCACTGAAGTCAGGCATAAGACAAAATTCTCATGTTGAGAAAAGTTGTTTAGTTTTCTTTTTTACTACACGGAAATCCAGTTAAGAAAGCAAGGAAGAAAACAAGTGAGCGTGAACTGGGGAAACAACCAAATAGCAAGTATTAGTAAAGAAGAAACACATTTTTATTGTTCTCAAATTTAAAGAATTGATTTAATCCTAATTGTGTCAATTGGGCTTCCCTGATGGCTCAGCCAGTGAAGAATCTGTCTGCAGTGCAGAAGACACAGATGTGGGTTCCATCTCTGGGTTAAGATGACCCGTTGGAGAAGGAAATGGCAAGCCACTCCAGTATTCTTGACTGAAAAATCCATGGACAGAAGAGCCTGGCACTTACAGTTCATGGGTTGTATCAGTAGCCTGGCAGGCTACAGTTTGATGGGTTGTAAAGAGTCAGACATGGCTGAGCAACTAAGCACACAAGCATGCATCAATTGAAAATCTTTTGAACCCGAGGCATTTACTAAAATAGTCAGTTACAAAGTCAATATATAAAAGTTAGCATCTATTCTACATTCCCAGAAAAGATTGTTTAAAAATTATAGGACATAAATGTTTCCATTTTCCACAAAAACAGAACAAGTAATACACCTGAAAATACACTTACAAAACTAAATAGTGCTTATATGTAAAAAATAATTAAAACTGCAAAAATGTTTTTAAAAGTGTTTAAGGTATACAAAAATGGAACAAGAAGTACTATGTGAAAAAATGTACTGAACTATATTTTCTATTATAAAAAGTATATAGAGTAAGATAATTTTCCTGGATGAGTCAACTTAATGTTGTAAATAACTTACTTTTCTCAAATATACTTTTTTTTTTTTTTTTTCCAGTTAGATAAAAATGCCTTTATTTCTAAAATGTGGCTTAACTACACCCATGGTGTGCTAAGCTTGTTTTGGAATCATCTTGCAGCTCCAAGTAAAACCAGGCCAGTGGAGGAACAGTCAGGGCTATTGGTTCCCGGCACCATGGTGTCACTACTTCAGCAATTCAATCCACACAGTTATTCTCCAGATGTTTTTTGTGACGTATGGAGAGTCGTTTTGGATTCCTCTGTACGACAGAGAGGTCCGACCTTGAGGAAGATCGGTAGCCCACATCCTCTGCTTTGATAGGCTTAATGATATGGCCTGGCTTGGTGACAACCTTGGGCATGGTCAGCTTTTGGAAGGCCCTCTGGGTGTTCCATGTAGATCCTACGGGGGTCTGGATGGTCCTTTCAAATTGTCGATGGTGTGTGAATGGATGCGGAAGCACCTGCACCTGATGAGCTGCTGCATGGGGGTTCCGCTTCTCATTGATAATCACGTTTGGCAAATTCCTGTCTTTCCTTGGAGGACCCTCAGGGGCTTTAATGAGAAACCTGCGTCTCTTCTTGGCACTGGGCTTGAGGCCCATACCACCCCACTCGCCCCAGCCAGGCAGAGTCAGGTCCAGGTCCTTTGGCTTACTCGCCTCCATAGCTTCCCTCTTCTCTTTCAAGAAGTCTCTGATGACATCATCCCCAGCAAAAGCTTCCTTTATTATCTGCCTTTGATCTCTCTCTTCTTCATCTTCCAACTCCTGTACAGTCGTGGGAACTGCCAAGGACTTCACGGAAGGCGATTTTGTGGTTAGGAGGTTCTGGAGATCAATCATTTGCTCCTTCCTCTTCTTCTCCTTGGGGGCGCCAATATGATTACTTAGATTCTTCTCCAACTGCAGCCCTTCCACTGCAGTTCTGGGAAGCTCCTTGTTTTCAACACACTCTTCTCTGCCCAGCTCCTCCAGCTCGTCCAGAGTCCGAGCTCTCTTTGGCCTCTGCAGCAACATGGGCTCCTCTTCCTCCCTGGCAGGTTCCTCTCTCTGAGCTGTCCTCGCTGAACTCAGTTCTTGCTTCCCTGACTGATGGTTCTCCGTGATGAGTTTCTGACACAGTGCCCTCAATTCGGACAGCACCTCCTGGCTGCCGGGATCCTTTGTTACATGGCTGTGCACTGGCTCCGCCATGTGGTTGAGCTCAGACTTCTGTCTAAGTGATCGCCTTTCCTCAAATTGTTTCAAGAGAGTTTCTTCCTCCACCACTGCTCTTTCTTCCTCACTTTCAGAAGTCTCCTGGGCTTCAGGCTCAGCAGGATCTTCCAGGTCTTTCTGGATCTCAGCCTCTTTGGCATCAGTGAAGTGATTCTGGACCATCCAGGGGTTCAGTCCATTTGCCTTTATCTGCACCCCATTCACCATGTCAGGGACAAGAGGTTCTTCCTCTTCCTCCTGGCCTTCCTCCTCTTCCTCACTCTCAGAGGCCGCCCGGACCTTCTGCGTCAGCTCTTTGTTCCTGGCCAGCTGTTCCTGCATAGCCTGGCGAGCCTCCATGTCATATTTGGCCATAATTGCCTTTGATTTTGCCCATTTCCCACTGTTCTGGTGCTTAAGGCTCATTCGCTCCATCATTCTGGCCTTATCGAGTTTTTCTAGTTCTTCTAGGGCCGCAGCAGGATTGACCTTCTGCAGCTTCTCAAAATCTTTTAAGGCTTGCTTGGCCTTTCCTTTCTTCAGAATTCTGTGATACTTTTTGCTTTTGATTCTCTTCTCTCTTCGAGCCCTGGCCTCATAGTAGGACTGCAGGGCCCGGGCCCTTTGAAGCTCTGCTCTGCGCATCTTTACCTCTTCCAGGCTCATAGCTTTGAGAGAGGCCTTTTCCATGGGAGTCAGTAAAGGGTCTGTCACAGGCTGCTTGTTCTTATGGAGAAGATTAAAAATCTCCTGCTCCAGGGGAGTTCTTGCCTTCCAGCCATTGACCACATGTTCGATGGGAGCAAAGGCTGATTGGGGCTTGCTCAGGGGAAAAACCAGCTGCTCTGCTTGCCGGTTCTTCAGAACGACAGGATCCCATTTGGAGAGGATTTGGGAGCTTTTATTGAATGCCACTTCTCTGTGGATCCGCTCAATCTCTTCTCTGTGAAGTGGTAACTCCACAGTCTTCTTCGATTTCACTCGATTCAGCTGCTTTTTCACAGCAGCCAATGAAGATGAAGTTTTAACAGGCTCAAGCAGATCTGAAAGGACCAGCTTTTCTCCTGATCCTTCAGAACTTACACTGAACTCTGACACCTTCAGACTAGCCTCAGACCTATCAGCCAATTTCTGCCTATCCTTTCCATTAAGTGAACTGATTGATTCCAGAAGCTTCTGATGCTTTCTTTCTCCATCATTGTCCTCTTCATCTTCACTGGTGCTCAAGGGGTAGTCTTTTGGCAAATCCTCTAGTTCTTTCTGTTGGTTTGGAGCCAGGAGGTTGCTCTCCGCAGCCTGGTTCGCGTTCATCTCAGCAGCCTGTCTCACATGGACCAGGAGCGGAAGTCGAAAGGCTCAAATATACTTTTAAATTTACAATTACTTCAATCAAAATACCATTTTCTTTCTGGTGTTCAAATAAATTGTCCAAATAAATGTGAAAAAGTGATTCATAACCTTACACAGAAAAATTAGAATAGCTAAGAAATCATGGAAAAGAGATAAGAAAGTAGCTTTCGTACTAGCAGATACTTAAATTCATTAATGATTAATAATTATAAATATGCCACAGTGATAAAAATAATGGCCATACATGTAAATGAAATACAATAGAATATGCAGAAAAATCATCCAAGTATAATAAGACTGTAGTGCAAGTACTGGATCAAGGTAAGAATCTGTCTGCATGCAAGAGATGTAAGAGACGTGGGTTGGATCCCTGGGTTGGGAAGATCCCCTGGAGAAGGAAATGGCAACCCTCTCCAGTATTCTTGCCTGGGAAATCCCATGGATGGAGGAGCCTGGCGGGCTACAGCCCATGCGGTCACAAAGAGTTAGCCAGTTCTTAGTGCCTGAACAACAACACACTTAAAAGTCAGTATTATACCACCAATGGTGAATGATAACAGGGACCAATCCAGGACAGCTAGGGATTTGGGAGAAAGCTTATCTCATAATGCTGCCAAAGCAGAAAGTCAATTGGAATAAATTTTCTGGAGAAATGTTCATCGGTCAGTTTAAAAAATGTTCAATTTGTGTATGCCCTTTGGGCTCTGACTTTCTTTTCAGTCTCCTTGAAGCAATATAAAATTTTTGTTTCAAATAATTCATTTGGAGATGATTGCAAATTTCACAAAAATATACTCTTAAGCTGTTCATCTCAGTGTGGTTAAGACTATGTATTTAAAAACAATGAAAAAGAGAAATGATAGGAAAGAATCTAAATAAATATCCACAGTAAAGTTTTGGTTAAAATATAGTTGTATTTCAGACAGATAATATCACTATTATTAAGTTTGAGGAGGGGGGGAAGACGGAGGGGATAAATCTGTACCTGACTTGAAAAACTGTTCACAGAGTATACTAAAATTTTTACAGTACACAAATGTATATATATACATTTTACAGAGGCGCACACACATATAAAATACAGACTTGTATAGGTATGCTTTATGAACCAAGATTTACGACAAGACCATTTAAAGCCAGGACTGTCTCTCTGTATGTGTGTGCGTGTTTCTTTCCCTGCCTCTTTGTCTCTGTTTCTCTGTCTCTTGAGAGAGAGATGAGAAAATCTGCTATGGATTTTAGGCCATTCATGTATCCATTCAGTTATCAAGTTCCATGTGATTCTAGAATTTGAAGTTAACCCCTCTTCTTTAAGTCTCTTCACTTTATTGGGATTTTCTCCAATCTTTGCCAGGTGAAGTCCTTGCTATGTCTAGAGTCCATTATCTGGTTTCTGTCAAGGAAGACATCAGCTTCCCAATGAAGCTTCTGTCTCACTGGGGTCACTGGACAGAAGCCACTGTTTACTTTCTAATGAAGGAGCGATCTTTTCTGCTCTGATTTTGCTCTGTTCCGTCATTTGTACACTGCCTGGTCCAATAGGTTTCTAGATCCACAGCTGTGTACTTTGCAGAAGTTCATTTACCCGATTTGTGTGGTCTGTGTATGTTAGTTTGGTCTCAGGCTGAAACTGTTTATAGCATTTTAGTGGATGAGATGAAGTCAACAGTAAATTTAACTAATTCATTTAATGGAATTAAATTTTGCTGTAACAAACTATAAAAGGTGTCCAGACTGTTTTGAATATTATATCAAACCAGGACCTTTGATTCACTGTAGCCTTATGTGGTCTTTGTCATGAGGCTCCCCTGGTGTTGTGATGGGTTTGGTGAAAAGAAATCACATTTGCTGTGCATTGCCTTTGCTGCTGGAGCCTGACAGTACAGGTGCAGGCTGTCAAAGTTAAAAGAAAAAAATCTTATAAATTATAATAAATTACCTAGTATAAGCCCAACATATTAAAAAATTTAGAAGTGGGGTGTTTTCAAATTAGACTTACATCCAGGGCATTTACAAAAAATAATAAATAATATTACATGGTTTCTGTAACCTGTCAAATGACAACTCAGGGGTTTTGCCAGTTTACTGATTTTTTTTTTTCTGTTTTGTGACACAATATAAGAAGCTATGAGTAAAGACATATTTTTGAATGATTAAGGGAAATTAAATAATTTTCTTTCTTAAAATGAGTAAACTAATCATTATTTTACTAACAATAAGGATAGTTTCCCTTACAAATTTTACGCATACTGTCCCTTCAGTATCATAAACAGAATGCTAAAGGCCAGAACTATCCAAACATGTATTTTGGTCTGTTCCAAAGGAAAAGAAAAAAATGACTCTAACTCAAAGAAAGAAAATCTGTGACTTTAAGGTGACAAGTAGTTCCAGGTTTTACTGTAAGGTAGCTGTTTAACATTAAACCTGTAATTCTAATAAAAAATTAAATTTGCTCATTTTCAAGTATTCATACAGCCAATGTGACTTAAAGACAATGATGTCCCAGCTTGTAGAAAAATATAATTACTGATTCTGCTTTTCTTCCAGTTTTCTCTCCCTCTCCTTTTCACAGCTTTGTCCATTTTATCTGCTCAGAAAAATAAGCCCGAGAGCTTACATACACAAAGAAAAGATAAAATGTCACCTCCAGAGCTTTCCTCAAAGGCAGACTCAAACTAAATATCCTAACAAAAGGTAAAGGAACAATGAACTAAAACATGGTAACAAATATGTAATGAGCTGTAAAAAAAATATAAATCGATAATTGCACTTGAGATCTGTCAAAATTTTAGTGTCCCTGATCCAACCAAGGGACGCTTCTGCTGCAGTATTTTGTGAACACAGCTCTCTTGTGGGATCGGGCTGCAGAGGACATTTTAGTGGGAGGACGAGAGCAATAGGATGAGGGGTATGATTCATGTTCAGCATCTCAAGTGGAGGATGGAGTGCAAGCCTTGAATAATGAAACAAAGAGAAGATATTCCGCATGCCAGGAAGGTTACTGTTAGAGAGCTGTTAGAATTATTTAAAAAGGTTAGTCTATGAATAAACACGCTTCATCAAGGTCTCTTACACATGCAAAGAGAGATGCTAATGAATAATAAAAGAGTAATGGGGACTGGAGAAGAAATGAATGTTAATCTTATCCAAAGCAGATACAAATTAATATTGGAGCAACATTTTTGTAATCACTTCTCAAGGCAAAAATTCAATTAATGTGACTATATCAATATTTCAAATCAGTCCCTTGAAAATATACTTGTCGCTCTTCATATAAGCTTGCTCTCCTCTGTGAATGGCTGTAACTCACCTTGTCAATACTTGGGGAGACTTCTAAATGGTATAGTTGGAGGAAATTGGGACCAGTTTTATTAATCACAAGCCTATGATGCAGAATTGCCTTAGGACACATTTCAGTTAGGAAGTTCACTAAAGAGTAATTTTTCTATAGAAAATAGATATACAAGTCTAGAATAGTTTACCTTACTTCATGATTTTATTTTCTGCTATATATATATATATATATATATATGCACACACATATATATTCACACTCACATGTGGGAGTGTGGTTTCTGGAGAATTGACAACTCTATGTACATGCTTACAGTCACAGAATAGATGTCTATATATTATATAATATATATATGCATATTTACATCTATAATATATGTATTTAGATAACATCATGTCGAATGGACTAGAGCAGGAGTCTATATACCACCACCAAAAGGAAACTAGTTCTACCAGTGGGAAAATAGTCATGTAAAACACAGTTGGAAAAAATGTGCATCTGAGCTCAATTTTATCTTTTGTCATGACCTGCTTTGGAGATAGGAAAAGGAAATTGAATATTTTCTTCAGAATTACTAATATATCTGATTTTTTCACTAGAGATTTATTTTATCTCATATCTTCTTTCTTTTGTTGGTAGTCACTCGATACATTTTATATAGTGAGCTATTCTTCCTGTTTGGAATACAATATAAATGCCTGTCATTGTTTGTTTAAGGTGTCAGAGACTTAGAAAAAGTTTATGAAACTAAATGGACTCCTTGAATAAGTGTTTTGCAGCTGGGAAGAATGTGTTGTTTATGTTGTAATGCCCTGACAGGTTTATATAATAAGAGGTGCTAACACCACCATCCTATGATAGATTGGACTTATTTGAAGCACAGTGCTGTAGACAAATACACTTACACGCTGTGGTGTGCAGAACCCAATGCCGATACAAAGTAAGTCACCCTATTAAACTAACTGTCGGGACAATCTCATTTCTATACTTTTAATAGACAGCGTATCATTCCCATAATGAAAGAAACATGAAATAGTTTCCATACGGAATGAGTTCCCTAGAGGGGCTGGGATTTGTCTCATTATACAAAGCTTTTCTATCACCGTTCCAATACCTCTTCTCATCTTTGCTTCTCATCCGAGTGGAGAATTTTCTGTCAACAGCTTTAGTCTGGCTAAACCTGCATAACACAGGAGAGAAATATACTAGAGATAAGATTACTTTTTTCCATTTATGTAGAAAATTATATCCAGTATTCCTGCCTGAAAAGGATTACTCTCTGATGTGGACAGCATTCTGCGCTCTCATTAAAAAGAAGGCAGTCTGCAATTTTATTTTATTTTTTAAAGAAGTTGGATGTGGTAGGAAAGACTATCAGAGATTTCATGCTGTGAAATTCACCAGGGGGAGAAAATCACTACTTGTGTATTCTCCTCAGATACCTTTGGGAACTAACAGTCCTATGCTGTACCAAGAGCATCCCGTGGCCAGCAATCCGACCACCTGCCTCAGTAATTTTGATGGGAGGAAGAAGGTTAATATGATGGAATAAAATGAACTTTGTCAAGCAATATTAAAGTTCAGTCACTAGCTGTCAATTCCAAGGGTTTTCTGAGAAAGGATGTTCCTGTACTGTGATTCTCCCTGACTTTCTGCTACTTCTCTTTGCTTTTGTTCAGGTAGATGCTTTGAGCAGCTGCTCCCTCACAGCAGAGGGGTTTCTTCTTGCCCTCTTGTACTCCTTCATATCCTCCCCACCACCATCCTCATCATCTCCACCTCGTCCACTCCTCGTCTTCATCATCACCAGTCACTAAGTATTTAAAATATATGACAATATAATTTCATCATCAAAAATGCTTCTGTGTATGTTTATTCTCATTTCACATGAAAAAAAGTCATTTAGAGTAATTAACTTCTTCTAAATCACAAAGTCATAGATGGAAGAAATAAGATCCAAACCCATGTTTGAAACCAAAGACAAGGCTCAACAATAATGTCCCAATACCATTTCTCTTCGAGCATGCTTCTTCCATGAATGCACCCAAATATCATGTGCTAGTGTTAAATTGCCAGGCTTGGGTACAGTTCCTTGAGACACAAATAAGTTATTTAACAAAGCACCTCTTGGACATCAGGCTTATGGAAAAATATCTCATGATTTAACGTGAAGTAATAAGAACAAAGGGGCTTCCCTGGTGGCTCAGATGGTAAAGAAGCTGTCTGTAATGCAGGAAACCCAGGTTCGATCACTGGGTTTATTCTTCGACAAGTACTCAAGTAGCTTAATTTTACTTGATATTGATTTTTAACTGGCCATTCTGGACATATATTTAAAGCAAGTATAGCAATGAAATGAAGCTTGCTTTTTGGTGGTTGTTATTTTATTATTTTGTCACATAGCAATATAATTGGAGAAGGCAATGGCACCCCACTCCAGTACTCTTGCCTGGAAAGTCCCATGGATGGAGGAGCCTGGTGGGCTGCAGTCCATGGGATCTCTAAGAGTCAGACACGACTGAGCAACTTCACTTTCACCTTTCACTTTCACACACTGGAGAAGGAAATGGCAACCCACTCCAGCATTCTTGCCTGGAGAATCCCAGGGATGGGGGAGCCTGGCGAGCTGCTGTTTATGGGGTCGCGCAGAGTCGGACACGCCTGAAGTGGCTTAGCAGCAGCAGCAGCTGCGACAGCAATATAATATTTTCCTAGTATTTGTAAAAAGTAATTTAAGTCGTATGGGAAAGGTCAAAATATGTTGAATCCTTATTGCTTTTAATAGAAGAACTGGATTAATCAGACTGAGGTAAGATAAATGGAACAAAATAAAAATAATCAAAGAACTTAACTCCTCAGTAAAGAAGGAAATTACTGAAAAACCATCAATAGCTAACCAAATCTGTAGTAAGTACTGTTACAGGTGAAAGCTGGAAGAAGGTATTCCTAAGACTTGTAGATAAACTTCATCAGCTAGATAAAGCACTCTCTCCAGTGTACTTTAAATCACTCCCTATTACCTTTTATGGATTATCTTCTAGAGCCTAGTCTATGGATGAAATAAAATAAATATTTGTAAGATCAATATCGAAAATTGAAGCTATACAGCCTACCAGTAGAAGTCAGCAGATGACTTTTTCTGTTATTTTCATGGATGATTTTAGTTCTGTGGTTTCCCATCACCCATCTTCTTGGGGAGAATTATCTCCTCGTGTCATGCAGTAATAGTTGGACTGTAATCTAAGGCATATATTGGGTCTCAATATACAGTTGAAAGGGTCCTTGAAAGTTCCTTTAACAAATTCTTTCTTTTCAGTTCCATTATTGTGAAAGAATGTATAATCAGACCTCCTTTCGGGACACTGAATCTTGAGTGAATAATGCAAAGATGGAAAAAAATCACAGAGTTTTAACTATGGTACCCCAGTAACTGGAGGGGGGAATCCCGCTCTAAAAATTTCTGGAACTTCCAGAACTCTCCCAAACTTAGATTACCTCTATAATAGTAATATCCCTTATATCTTTCCAATTAATTATGTGCTTATTTAAATAAGGTCACTTTCTACTGCTTGTATCCCGAACAGTAAAAGGATAAAATTCAAAAGGCTGAATATAAATAGCTTAATTTCCCTGGTAAGCTGAATTCATGTTTTGTTAAAGACAATTCCATGCCTAACCATCACATACCGTTAAGGTGAAGAAAGGCTAATTTGATGATCATCTTTTTTAAAAAAAAATATTTATTTTTTATTGAAGGATAACTGCTTTACAGAATTTTGCTGTTTTCTGTCAAACCTCAACATGAATCAGCCATAGGTATATATATGTCCCCTCCATTCTGAACCTCCCTTCCTCCCCATCCCACCCCTTAGGTTGATACAGAGCCCCTGTTTGAGTTTGCTGAGCCATACAGTAAATTCTCATTGGCTATCTATTTCACATATGGTAATGTAAGTTTCCATGTTACTCTCTCCATACATCTCACCCTTTTCTCCCCTCTCCCCATGTTAAAGGTAATTTACTTCCCTGTCTAATCAGCCAGCAAAATGATGGTCCATTCTTCCCAAATGAGTCTCTCCCAGATGCTTCCATCGTGACTTCCAGCACCTTTATCCATGACAGTGTCTTTTCTCTTTGGCTCAGATGTCATCTGTTTTTATTTGCTCTTCACTTTTTGCTCTAATCCAGTCTAACATCCACTTAGCACCCAAGGAAATACTTTAGAAACTTAAATTCAATCATTTCACTTTGTTGTTAAACTTCTTTGATAGCTGACTATTATGTTTCACATGAAGTCCAAACTGCTATGTTTTGCAAGGCCCTGGGTGATACTGTCAATGGCCCACTTTAAAACTGAATCTCATATCATACTGTTTCACGAGTCACTTGTACTTTGTTTGGGATCTTAGCAACTTTAAAACTGTGCCCCACCTCAACTTCTCAACCTCTCACCTTAAGTACTACCTCCTCAGAAAATTCTTCCTAGCAATCTCTTTTTATTTACTTGCCCTTGGTTGCTTGCTTCAATGTCTTACATATTTTTAAGTATATACTTTGTGTTTGTCACTTGTTTATTGTTTATGTATTCACTGGAATGTAAGATCCTTGAAGGCAAATTGATTCACAAATGCATCCCCAGCAGGATAGAGCCCACTGTGGCCTCTCAAATATTTTGTGAAAAAATAAATGCATGTTTTCTACATACATGAACACTGAATTGTTTTTCTTGTAAGAACTCAGCTTATTATCCTCTTTTCCTTAAAATAAAATAGCTTTATGTTTTAATTCCACATTTCAGTGCTTGAAAATTTCATACCAATGGTTATGTAAGCTTGTCTTTTATAGGATATAAAATGAATAGCATTTTGAACTGTTAATGTCTATTTCCTTTGTTTTGTATAACGTTAATGAGACTCCAGTACTCTTGCCTGGAAAATCCCATAGATGGAGGAGCCTGGTAGGCTGTAGCCTACGGGTTTGCTAAGAGTCAGACACGACTGAGTGACTTCACTTTCACTTTTCACTTTCATGCATTGGAGAAGGAAATGGCCACCCACTCCAGTGTTCTTGCCTGGAGAGTTCCAGTGATGGTGGAGCCTGGCAGGCTGCCATTTATGGGGTTGCACAGAGTCAGACACGACTGAAGCAACGTAGCAGCAATGAGATTAAAATGAATGTAGTATAAGCAGGAAATCTACTAAAATCTCACCAGAGAAGAAGCTTATAAAATACTCCTGGTATCAGGGGAAACATAACAAATCTTTCCTCTACCTGTAAAGCATTTTTCATCAACACGAGATTCCAAGAACTCCTATAGACAGTGAAATGAGACATTTGAACTACTGTGTGCTGTATCAGTCAGACAAATTTTGGTTTTCTTTTCTGAACAATACACTCAGAGAAACTCGCATGGAAATGGTTATTGAGTTAGAAGGAGAAGGAGCACAATACCTTGAGGGAAATTTTTCACTTTGAGAGAAAATATCCAGTTTCTTCCATTTTGGAGCAATTATGATAGTGATGAGAAATTTGTAAGACCTATCTTTTCTATGCAAATGTCAACAGATTTCATATTAAAAATAGTATGAGGTGTGTTATGCTTCTTTTTTTTTTTCATATTCCAGCAATATTCATCCATCCAGTGAAGAAGGAATACAGAATGTGCGGAGAACTGAGCTAGCAAGAAAATAATGTCCTAAGGGGGGAAGGGGATGTTCACTCTGATTTCCATTTGAGATATAATTTTCACATATAAGTTGCAACAAAATGTCAAATATTATACTGGATTCCATTTTTGAATCTAGTCTGGGCAAGAAGACTAACACAGACAAAGTGTATTAGTCAGGGATCTCTCTTTTTAGATAATTATGGTGAAGATATTTCTGTGAAACAAACCTGTAACATTTCACTATTAGAAAGGGAAGTAGAGAACATGACAAACTCTGCTTTTTTTTTTCCAGATCATCGCATTTAATCTGAAGTATTACTAATTTTAGATTTCAATGATCAAGTTTTAAAAGATGCTACAAATGGTTAGGTTTCATGTGAATGAGATCAATGTTTAAATTCAATTTAATAAGCATTATTACATTTTTTTCTGTTTAGAAAACACTAGGCAATGAAGTTTTTCAAAGGTGTGCAGACTTTTCTCGAGTCTCAATTTACCAGGACATATAAGACCTGCACAAATTGGAGGAGAAATCCAGGTTTCTCAAAGATTAATGATGATTATCTCTGGAAGGTCATGATAAAATTCAGCTTCTGTTTCAGTAGATTTACTGTGGAATCTAGAATCTGCATTCCTAATAAACTCCAAAGTAATGCCAATTTTGCTGTTATATGGACCAAACTTTGAACAGTGAAGGTATAAAAGATAACTATCTGAAGTGGGTCTCAAAAAGTAAGCCTTCCCTTGACCATAAAATTGTACTTATAATACTTGTGAGATACTGGTTGGAGATATTCTAGAAATAAGAAAATATGTAAGCAAAGGAGTGTCAATAGAAAATTGACTATTTTGGATGGAAATTGATCATTATGATGGCTTTTTTGAAGTGAAGGGTATTAGTCACCTGTGTTGTGCCAAGTCATGTGCAAGATTTTACTATATATCTAATGGTTACATTTGAATATTTACTACTCACTAGTGAAAACGTTTATTTTTGAAAGTAAAAAATCAGAAATACTGTCTTCTCAGGAAACTGAATCTTTTCCAGGGTTCTTTTCCTAGTACACCTGAGAATCCCCAAAGATATATGTAACTACTAGATCACTTTGTGATGTTGTATGAAAAATTTAATTATCACCATCTGTCTATTTTGCTCTATAAGCTCTTTCCTTTTTTCTTGTGGCTGGAAGGCAAGTATTCCCTAATTCTTGTGATCAGTCAAACAAAAGATATTCCAGAGCAGAGATATTAGGACTCTCACTCTGTGAAACTTCATTTCTCAGAGTAAACAGAACTGGGGATGAGAATAGATAGGAGTGGGTGGATCTTGAGTTTGAATGGTCAGATGTATCCCTTATGAGTGATAAGTCACTTCAGTCATCTCCTACTCTTTGTGACTCTATGGACTGTAGCCCACAGGCTCTCTGTCCATGGGATTCTCCAGTCAAGGACACTGGGGTGGATTGCCATGTCCTCCATCAGGAGATCTTCCTGACTCAAGGATCGAACCTACCTCTCTTGCATCTCCTGCATTGGCAGATGGGTTCTTTACCACTAGTGCAAACTGGAAAGCCCATATCCCTTATATGTCAACTGTAATCATTCTAGGTCCTGCTGCTCTGTCTGGGCCTTTCTTCTAGACATCTCTCACATGTTATTCCCATATTATTTTCTCACTTATGGACAGCTATGCTAGAGAACAAACCTGACTCCTTATTGGATCTATTCCTTTAGCTCTAATCCGTGTGCTTTGTTGCCTGTGCTTAGTCATGATGGCCCTGAAGCTTTGTCTAGTCAATCAGTAAAAGAATGTTGCCAGCAGCCTGAAATATACAGAATAGCCCATGCTCAAGGTTCTGATCATTAAAAGTATAAAACTTTATAGAGACTAAAAGATGCAGCACACAAAAGAGCAATTTTCTTGTTGGAAACTTATAGAGACACTGATCAGATCTACCTGGACAGCTGCAAGAACAAAGGATTCCAACACCAAGAAGTTTCAAACAACCAGACACATGCCCTCCCCTTTTGTACAAAAGAAACCTGAATTCTCACTTGGATAAGATGACTCTTAGGGACACTAGTCCACCACTTCCTCGATCTGCTGACTTTGTGAATAAAGTCATTTTTGTGAATGGCAATATCAGTGAACTCCTTTCCTAACAACTCATTGTAAGTAAAGTCTGATGATGTAAAAAGCAATATTGCATAGGAATCTGGAATGTTAAGTTCATGAATAAAGGTAAATTAGAAATGGTCAAACAAGAGATAGCAAGAGTGAACATTGACATTTTAGAAATCAGTGAGCGAGAATGGATCGGAAGGAGTGAATTTAACTCAGATGACCGTTATATCTACTACTGTGGGCAAGAATCCCTTAAAAGAAATGGAGTAGCCCTCATAGTCAACAAAAGAGTCCAAAATACAGTACGTGGTTGCAATCTCAAAAATGACAGAATAATTTCTGTTCATTTCCAAGACAAACCATTCAATATCACAGTAATCCAAGTCTATTCCCTGACCAGTAATGCTGAAGAAGCTGAAGTTGAATGGTTCTGTGAAGACCTACAAGACCTTCTAGAACTAACACCCCCAAAAAGATGGCTTTTACATCATAGGGGACTGGAATGCAAAAGTAAGAAGTCAAGAGATACCTGGAGTAACAGGCAAATTTGGCCTTGGAGTAAAAAACGAAGCAGGACAAAGGCTAACAAAGTTTTGTTAAGAGAATGCACTGGTCATAGCAAACATCCTCTTCCAACAACACAAACGAAGACTCTACACATGGACATCACCAGATGGTCAATAAGGAAATCAGATTGATTATATCTTTGCAGCTAAAGATGAAGAAGTTCTATAGAGTCAACAAAAACAAGACCGGGAGCTGACTGTTGGACAGACCATGAACTCTTTATTGTCAAACGCAGACTGAAATTGAAGAAAGTAGGGAAAATCACTACATCATTCAAGTATGACTTAAATCAAATCTCTTAAGATTATACAATGGAGGTGACAAATAAATTCAAGGGATTAGATCTGATAAACAGTGCCTGAAGAGCTATGGACAGAGGTTCCTGACATTGTACAGGAGGCAGTGATCAAGACCGTCCCCAAGAAAAAGAAAGGCAGAATGATTCTCTGAGGTGGCTTTACAAATAGCCGAGAAAAGAAGAGAAGGTAAAGACAGAGGAGAAAAGGAAAGATATACCCGTTTGAATGCAGAGCTCCAAAGAATAACACATAGAGTTAAGAAAGCCTTCCTCAGTGATCAAAGCAAAGAAATACAAGAAAGCAATAGAATGGGAAAGACTAGAGATCTCATCTCTTCAAGAAAATTAGAGATACCAAGGGAAAATTTCAAGAATAGATGGGCTCAATAAAGGATAGAAATAGTATGGACCTAAAAGAAGCAGAAGATGTTAAGAAGAGGTGGCAAGAATACACAGAAGAACTATGCAAAAAAGATATTCACGATCCAGATAACCGCAATGGTGTGATCACTCACTTAGAACCAGACATCCTGGAATGTGAAGTCAAGTGGGCCTTAGGAAGCATCACTAGGAACAAAGCTGGTGGAGGTGATGGAATTCCAGTTGAACTATTTCAAATCCTAAAAGATGATGCTGCGAAAGTGCTGTACCCAATATGCCAGCAAATTTGGAAAACTCAGCAGTTTTCCACAGGACTGGAAAATGTATTGCAATCCCAAGAAGGGCAATGCCAAAGAATGTTCAAACTACTGCACAATTGCACTTATCTCACACAGTAGCAAAGTAATTCTCAAAATTCTCCCAGCCAGGTTTCAACAGTACATGAACCATGAACTTCCAGATGTTAAAATTGTATTTAGAAAAGGCAGAGGAACAAGAGATCAAATTTCCAACATCCGTTGGAGCATCAAAAAAGCAAGATAATTCCAGAAAAACATCTACTTCATTTTATTGATTATGCCAAAATCTTTGACTATGTAGATCACAGTAAACTGTGGAAAATTCCTCAAGAGATGGGAATATCAGACCACCTTACCTACCTCCTGAGAAATCTGTATGCAGGTCAAAAAGCAACAGTTAGAACTAGACATGGAACAACAGACTGGTTCCAAATCGGGAAACGAGTATGTCAAGGCTGTATATTGTTTCCCTGCTTATTTAACTTATATGCACAATACATTATGTGAAATTCCAAGCTGGCTGATGCACCAGCTGGAATCAAGATTGCTGGGAGAAATGTCAGTAACCTCAGATACACAGGTGACACCACCCTTATGAGAGAAAGTGAAGAGGAACTAGATTGCCTCTTGATTAAAAGTGAAAGAGGAGAGTGAAAAGTTGGCTTAAAGCTTAGTTAAAAAAAAAAACTAAGATCATGGCTTCTGGTCCCACCACTGCATGGCAAATAGGTGGAAAACAATGGAAATAGTGAGAGACTTTATTTTGGGGGCTCCCAAATCACTGCAGATGGTGAGTGCAGCCATGAAATTAAAAGACTCTTACTCCTTGGAAGTAAAGTTATGACCAACCTAGATGGCATATTAAAAGCAGAGACAATACTTTCCAAAAAGGTCCATGTAATCAAAGCTGTGGTTTTTCCTGTTGTTATGTATGGATGTGAGAATTGGACTCTAAAGAAAGCTGAGTGTCAAAGAATTGATGCTTTTGAACTGTGGTGTTGGAGAAGACTCTTGAGAATCCCTTGGATTGCAAGGAGATCCAACCAGTCCAGCCTAAAGGAAATAAGTCTTGAATATTCATTGGAAGGACTGATGCTGAAGCTGAAACTCCAATACTCTGGCCACCTGACATGAAGTACTGACTCATTGGAAAACAACCTGATGCTGGGAAAGATTGAAGGCAGGAGGAGAAGGGAGGACAGAGGATGAGATGGCTGGATGGCATCACCAACTCAATGGTCATGAGTTTGAGCAAGCTCTGGGAGTTGGTGATGGACAAGGAAGCCTGGCATCCTCAGTTCATGGGGTTGCAAAGAGTCAGACATGACTGAGCAACTGAACTGAATAACGGGTCTCCTAATTTATTGGCTTGCCTTTCAGTGAGCAGTATGAATTTGGACTCAGTAACACTCCTTATTCTTTTCCTTCATCTGACTTCCTTCAATAGTTCATTGGATAAGTCTATTAAAAACAAGTTAAAAAAAAAAAGGACAAGTTCACCTTCTTTTTACACTGTGCTCCTAGATCCTGTAAAAGCCAAAACTGTGGCTGGGTAATATTTTAGTAAAAGTACACAGTCCATGACATTTTAATGAAATAGTAGAACTTCGTATTTCATTCAAGTTGTTGGTCTATATGGAGGACTAAGGGGACTTCTAAGAAATAGTCATTGTGGATGACATTCACTGGTCTATCAAAGTCTCAGTTCTGACTTAAACATATGAACCTGTTAACTATGAACTATTGTTTATCCTATCAACCACCTTATAAGTTAGATATTATCTCCATTTCAAGCAACATTTTGAGCATGAAAAGCAACTCATGATGCAATCTCAAGATGATTGATTAACTTTTACAAAGTCAGAGAGCTAGTATGATGATCAAGCCAAAAGGATCAAGACAAACCCACCCACTTGGATTTGGAAGATAACTGTGGTCCAGTGAAATAATAACTAGTATTCTTATTTGCTCTAGGCAAGTGTTATAGACACTTGAGATGTGCTAACTAGTTTATTCCTTACAACAAACCAAGAGTTTTATAGATGAGGTCACTGAAACACAGAGATTCATTCCAAAGTCACATAGAAAGTAAGTAGAAGAACTGAGATCTAAACTCAGGCATCATGGCTCTAAAGCCACATTTTTAACCACTAATTCATTAAAGCTGTATTAGAGTATTCTGAGACCAAAAATACAAGATTAGGGTAACAGATAATTACTGAAATGTACCTAAAACAATGCACTAGATGATGGCAACTATGGTAAGAATCAGCTGATTACAAGTGCTTGACCACAGTGCAAATCTTTTTTTTTCTTTTTTTAAATATAAATTTATTTATTTTAATTGGAGGTTAATTACTTTACAGTATTGTATTGGTATTCCATACACTGACATGAATCTGCCACAGGTGTACTCGTGTTCCCCATCCTGAACCCCCCTCCCACCTCTCTCCCCATACTGTCTCCCTGAGTCATCCCAGGGATGCACCAGCCCCAAGCAGCCTGTCTCATGCATCAAAACTGGACTGCCAATCTGTTTCACATATGGTAATATACATGTTTCAATGCCATTCTCCCAAATCATCCCACCCTCACCCTCTCCCATGGAGTCCAAAAGACTGTTCTATACATCTGTATCTCTTTTGCTGTCTCGCATACAAGGTTATCATTACCATCATTCTAAATTCCATATATATGCATTAGTATACTGTATTAGTGTTTTTCTATCTGGTTTACTTCACTCTGTATAATCGCCTCCAGTTTCATCCACCTCATTAGAACTGATTCAAATGTATTCTTTTTAATGGCTGAGTAATATTCCATTGTGTATATGTACCACAGCTTTCTTATCCATTCATCTGCTGATGGACATCTAGGTTGCTTCCATGTCCTGGCTATTGTAAACAGTGCTGCGATGAACACTGGGGTACACATCTCTCTTTCACCTCTGGTTTCTTCAGTGTGTATGCCCCGCAGAGGTATTGCTGGGTCATATGGCAGTTCTATTTCCAGTTTTTTAAGGAATCTCCACACTGTTCTCCATAGTGGCTGTACTAGTTTGTATTCCCACCAACAATGTAAAAGGGTTCCTTTTCATCCACACCCTCTCCAGCATTTATTGCTTGTAGACTTTTGGATAGCAGCCATTCTGACTGGCATGAAATGGTACCTCATTGTGGTTTTGATTTGCATTTCTCTGATGAGTGATGCTGAGCATCTTTTCATGTGTTTGTTAGCCATCTGTATGTTTTCCTTGGAGAAATGTCTGTTTAGGTCTTTGGCCCATTTTTTGATTGGTCATTTATTTTTCTGGAATTGAGCTGCAGAGTTGTTTGTATATTTTTGAGATTAATTCTTTGTCAGTTGCTTCATTTGCTATTATTTTCTCCCATTCTGAAGGCTGTCTTTCTACCTCGCTTATAGTTTCCTTTGTTGTGCAGAAGCTTTTAAGTTTAATTAGGTGTCATTTGTTTATTTTTGCTTTTATTTCCAATATTCTGGGAGGTGGGTCATAGAGGATCCTGCTGTGATTTATGTCAGAGAGTGATTTGCCTATGTTCTCCTCTAGAAGTTTTATAGTTTCTGGTCTTACGTTTAGATCTTTAATTCATTTTGAGTTTATTTTTGTGTATGGTGTTAGAAAGTGTTCTACTTTCATTTTTTTACAAGTGGTTGACCAGTTTTCCCAGCACCAATTGTTAAAGAGATTGTCTTTTCTCCATTGTATATTCTTGCCTCCTTTGTCAAAGATAGGGTGTCCACAGGTGTGTGGATTTATCTCTTGGTTTTCTGTTTTTTTTTTTTTTTCATTGATCTATATTTCTGTCTTTGTGCCAATACCATACTGTCTTGATGACTGTGGCTTTGTAGTAGAGCATGAAGTCAGGTGGGTTGATTCCTCCAGTTCCATTCTTCTTTCTCAAGATTGCTTTGGCTATTTGAGGTTTTTTGTATTTCCATACAAATTGTGAAATTATTTGTTCTAGCTCTGTGAAAAATACTGTTGGTAGCTTGATAGGGATTGCATTGAATCTATAGATTGCTTTGGATAGTATACTCATTTTCACTATATTGATTCTTCTGATCCATGAACACAGTATATTTCTCCATATATTAATGTCTTCTTTGATTTCTTTCACCAGTGTTTTATAGTTTTCTATGTATAGGTCTTTAGTTTCTTTAGGTAGATGTATTCCTAAGTATTTTATTCTTTTCATTGCAATGCTGAATGGAATTGTTAAAATCTTTTTCAGGAGGTGGAAAGGAGGTCAACGCCAGTCCCTTGAACTGAATACACAGAAGTCTGGGAAACAAAGAAAGGTAACGGAGCAAGACTAGGTTGAGAGAATCTTGGGGAAGGATGTGAACTGATAAAGCTAAAGAGAGCAGGTCAAAAAGAATTCTTCTGACTGTAGAATATTGGAGAGTATAAATATTGGGTGATAGTAGGCAGTCAAACTTAATCTATTCCAACTAGGGTGTGGACCCACTACAAGCTTCAGTTCTTGCTTCTCAGAATTTCCTTCTTGATAATTTAAAAGTTAGAATTGTTTATATTGAAGATAGGGCTTCCCTGGTGGCTTGGATGGTAAAGAATCTGCCTGCAATGTGGAAGACCTGGGTTCAATACCTGGGTTGGGAAGATCCCCTGGAGGAAGGCTTGGCAACCCACTTCAGTATTCTAACCTGCAGAATCCCCATCAACAGAGGAGCCTGTTGGGCTACAGTCCCTGGGTTCATAAACAGTCGGACATGACTAAGTGAGTAAGCACAGCACATACTGAAGATGTATAACGTAATGATTTGATATACATACACATGACTGTAATCAATTTAATAAACCTGTCCATTGCCTCACATAGTTACATTTGGGTGTATGTATGGTGAGAACCTGCCATCCATTCTCTTATCAAATTTCCAGTATTCAATGGATGAGAGAATAAAAACCTGATTTCAAAATCTGCTATACCATGAAACAGGCCAAATGAGAGGAAGTCAAGATGTGAACTGTTATACACTATATGGAAGAAGAGAAGCTCATAAATGTGAGCAGCAGAATGTGGGGAAAGGAAAATTTGGTGTGAGTTCTCATGTGAGTTCTCATTCCTCACGTAGTGAGACAGAGAGATGAGTTGAAGGTGGAGATACACATTTCATTCACTGCTTCCAACTCCTACCATCAGAGTTATTCTACCTGATTTGGTGCTACAGCCAACTTTTTCACTAACTGTTTGTGCCAGTTAATAAAGAATATCAGATTTTACCCACTGTTCAGTAATCTGTGATGCTGGCGCTGGAACGGCCAACCACATTTTTGTTTTCCCACTTGGCTCCTTTTTGTGCTCAGCCAGAGAGGGACCCTGGAGGGGATGGAAGAAAACAACTTGCTCCTTTCTCCTGTTATGATTCTTCTAGCAACGTGTCTTCACTTGTTGATAGCAGTTTATTCTAGTTGGCAGTAGCTGAGTCCAGTTTAAAGTTTTTTTTCCAACATTTGCAGAACCAGTGTCCTTGATCCCTTGCCTTGGAGATATTAATACCAGCACAAGCCAACAATCCCAGCTAATGTTTCCATGGGGTTCCTCTTCTGGACTTGTAGACATTAGTACAGACTTAATGGCATCTTCTGTGTAGTAGTTTGTGCTTCAGAGTGGCAAAATTCTTCCCTGTATCTTCTAAATTTCAATAATTTCAGACTCTTTCAGCCTCTTATCTGCCTCAGGGGTTGAAGCTTCCGCCTCCCCCCACCCTCACCCCAGTTACTATCTCTGGATAGTTTTTTTTACTCTTCAGTTCTTCAGTACCTAGTTAGCAACATATATACATATTATATATATATATATATATATACACACACACACACACACACACACACACACACACACACACACACACAACCTTCAGCAACTGACACCCTGATCAGTCCGCAGTCATCAACATCGAAGCAAGACCCTCCACCAGCAAAAGGATTACAACTTGCTGTAGGCTTAGATGCTATTTAGCACTTTTAGCAATAAAATATTTTTAAATGAATGTATGTACACTGTTTTTCAGACATAATGCTATTACATACTTAACAGACTATATAGTACAGTATAAACATAACATATATGCATTAGAAAACCAACAAATTCACATTACTTGCTTTACTGTAGTCATCTGGAACTAAACCCACAGTACCTCTGAGGACCACCTGTAAATAAATAAACGAATAAAAGAAAGCTTGAGGAAGAATGGGATATTCACATAGTTTAAAGATATCTCCCCACAAAACAGTTTTTACAAAGGGAAAATGAATAATTGTATATACAAAAGTCTGAAAGACACTAGCATAAGCAAATGATTAAAGAAAACATTATCAGTAATATGATGAAATCAAAATCACATACCATCTGATAGGATGCAATGAAAAGAACACACCATCCCTCTGTGAAATTCTTACCAAAATGTATAAGAAAACAACAGGAAAGCCAAAATTGAGACTCATTTTATAAAATAACTGGCTTATGGTCTTTGAAAAATATCAAGGTCATAAAAGTCAAGGAATGAGTGAGAAACTTTACCCTAGTGAAGAAGATTAAAGAGGTATTACAACTAAATGTAATGGGTGATTTTGAATTGTATTCCAAGTGATGCATACAAGTGGCACAACTGCCAAAGCCTGAGTGGGGGGCAGTGGTTATTTCCTGATTTAGCAGATATATTATGGTTGTGGGCTTTCCAGGTGGCATAAATGATTTTTTAAAAAATCCACCTGCCAAAGCAGGAGACGCAAGAGACATGGTTTGATCGCTCAGTAGGGAAGATTCCCTGGAACAGGAAATGGCAACCCATTCCAGTATTCTTGCCTGGAAAATTCCACGGACAGAGGAGCCTGGCAGGCTACAATCCATTAGGCCGTAAGAGTGGAACATGATTGAGCAACTGAGCACACTGTGGTTGTATATGGAAATATCCTTATCTTTAGGAAATAACTAAATATAAACTAAGGTATTTGGGGGTACCAGTACATTAGGCTGGCAACTTACTCCCAAATAATTTAGAAAAAAAAATAGTTCTTTGAACTATACTTCCAGATTTTCTACAAGTGTTTGATTATTTAAAATTTTTTTAAAGAAAAATATTTGAGAGTATATAGTTCTATCTTCAGCCATTAAAGAATTACTTTAACCATATTTATGATCAGATTTATATCATACACTAATATGCAATGGAAGATGGGAGCCAAATGTTGACACTGGACTAGTCCAAAGAAAAAGCTGAATTTATTCAGACCTTAGTAAAATTAGATACTACTATATAGTTAGCTATGGTCATATGCATGCAATTTCTGTAAGGGCCTAAAAAAAAGTCTATTTTCTACCCTCCAAAGCACCATGATCACACTAAATACATAGCACACACTCTCAAAATATTGGTTGATGAAGTTTTAAACAGAAAGATGAGGAACATATTAATGATAGGCTTATTAGAAACCCATTAACAACAAGGAGATCAAACCAGTCCATTCTGAAGGAGATTAGCCCTGGGATTTCTTTGGAAGGAATGATGCTAAAGCTGAAACTCCAGTACTTTGGCCACCTCATGAGAAAAGTTGACTCATTGGAAAGACTTTGATGCTGGGAGGGACTGGGGGCAGAAGGAGAAGGGGACGACAGAGGATGAGACGGCTGGATGGTATCACTGACTCAATGGACGTGAATCTGAGTGAACTCCGGAAGTTGGTGATGGACAGGGAGGCCTGGTGTGCTGCAATTCATGGGGTCGCAAAGAGTCAGACACAACTGAGCGACTGAACTGAACTGAACTGATATATATATATCTATATAGATATATATAGATATAGATATATATAGATAGATATAGCTATATATATATAGCAATATATATACATATACATATATATATATATATATATATATATATAGAGAGAGAGAGAGAGAGAGAGAGAGAGAGAGAGAGTTTCTCTCTCCTAACTAAACTCAAACTGATATACCACCTTTATGACCTCAAAATGTTTCTGAGACTTAATTACTTCATTACCAAAAAGCTAGGTTTCTGCTAGATAAAAACCAGTTAGCTGAAAGTTCTATGACTGCTTGCATGGTCTTAAGAGTTTCTTTCTTAAAATATGTGCTCACTGCCAACCTGGGTAAAAGAAAAAATCTGGAGCTTTTACTTGGTTTTTTACTTGCTATTGTCTTTACAAGGATTATCCATCTAGCTAATAGTCCAATCAAATGCACTAAACATCTTGCCGCATGAGGATAATACAAAGTCACAGTAGATTTCACTGAAATTCAGAGGAACAAATGCTAGATGCATTCAGTGTTGGCACAGAGACTGAAATGCAGTCTGGGGAATGGACCACAAGGCAGGACTCAAGACATAGTAACTAAAGAATAAGAAAGCAATCATTACAATTATCGTTATTTATTGAACACAGACTTGATACCTGACACGTGGTTAATTTTTTCAAATATGTTTAATCCATCCTACAGTTCCGCATAGTGTGGTGGTGCTTTTTGTTAACCTCTTATTACCAGGGAGAAAATCAAGACTCAAAAATGTTATATGACTTGCCCATCCTCCTTCATAAGAAAAGAGGGGGTAGATTCTAATGCTAAACTATGATGCTGCAAGGCCTGCTCTCTTAATCTTTATGCTAGTTTCCTGTGGTGAAGTGTTGGACCAAAGAGGAAGTGCGGCCATTAACAGTGCCAAAAGATGGATTATAAGAAAAAGTTAATGCGCAATAGAAATGTTAACATATGTCAACTTCTGGCTCTCAATACATCTTTATTGCCACTTTTGTACTTGAATGAGTTATATGATCTTTAACCAATTTCTGGTTTATCTTTTTTATATTCTCAGGCACAAATTTTCTATCAATGATCATGTCTAAGCCCTAGAAACAATTGCCCAGAAACACTACCAAGATAGGTCCAGAACCTAAAATTTATATTTACATGTGAACTTGCTGATGATCTGTTAAATTTTTATTCATGTATATTAACATCCTGTGTAAGTAGGTCCTGCAAACAAAGCTGAGTTTATTGGGAAACTCAAAAAAGAGGCTGATTTAGACAAAATTTTTGCACTTTATTCTGAGATAATGATTAATGGACAGAAACCAGTACTTCTAATTAACAAGCAAAGTATCATGAAATTCTGTCTAAATCAATGACCTATTTTTTTACAAAGAAACTAATAGAGATAATAAGGTCGCACTGTTTAAATTTTGAGTTTGTTTATAATACTATATTTTTGCACAGTAAAGCAGATGCAGTAGTGATGAGAATGAATAAGAACAAGTCTCTAAACTTTTCAATCCCTCATCTAAACACTCCTCGTCTAAAAATTCAGGATGATAGAAAGATTATATTAGGGAAGTTACTGGGTTCAGTGGGTTGGCATCTATGAAGTGCTCAGAGTTGAAGAAACCAGTCTGCATAAGCATCAGTTATTACTATTATTATAAAGCAACAAATGGTCCTGGGCATGTGGTTAGCCTATTATGAAACTTGGTGTTAAAAAACAGCAAAAAAAAAAAAAAGAGAGAGAGAGAGAGAGAGCAAGAAAAAAGGAGAGGAAAAAAAAGAATTTTAACAAAATGAAAAAAAAATTCTGTTATAAGAATTAGTTAGAGCTAAAAGTCAAAAGATAGAAATTTATAGGTTATTGGTGAATGCAGCTCTTTCTCCTTTGAGCTCTTCTGGTTCCTGTGCAAATGGGCTGGAAATCTAATGAGGGCCATCTTCCTCACAACATATCAAATACCCCACTCTGAGACAACGCCAAAAATACTACAAGAAAGAAAAGCCCTTCTGAGTATCCCAGCCTTCCTTTTCCAGATGGATGGTATAATAAAAATATTCCTCCAATTATTTTAGGGCTTTAAAAGAGAAAAAGAGAGATATAGCTTAAGTTCAATCCTGAAAAGGCATGAAGTTGTCAGGGAAGCTATTTCTGATCAGATTGGCCCTTCCTAGTAAAGATTCTTTAAAGAAAACTTTTCTGTCTTGTTTAAAAAATATTAGAGGTAAGGTAGAAGAGTCACCTCCTTATTTCTTAGTAGCCATGGCAGAAATACAGAATGGAAGTTTGTAAAGCCATTTAAAATCCTGAGATTCTCAGACAAAAGACACAAGGTAAATACAGGAATACATAGGAATACTGAGCTCAATTTGGCAGCAGCATGAAAGTCACTTGCTTGTAAGATTTCTTCAGAGAACCTGTCTAAGGGAGTAACTGCTAAGGATATTCCTTCCTGATTTCTCTTTCCAGAACACACAACCTCCACTTGTTCAAAATTCTCCTCACAATGTGAGTCCATGTAAATGTCTGTCAGAAATAAGTAATAGAGTATCAATAGCAAGTACCATGCTGAACCTATGGAGAGGGCCCGCAGTATAGACGGTTACTCCCATCTAGTTCTCCTTCCTCTAACAAGTGAACTTGCAAAGGTCACTGCGTCCTCAGTCTGCATAGAGAGACTCCTCTTCTACAGTACATACCTTCTCTGAATACAAATTCCCTTAAGTAGAGTAATGCTGCTCATAACTGTATTATAGAGAAGTTCTATTTTCTAAAATTAAATCCAAAATGAAAAGGAAGTTAAAGGGATTAACTTAGTAGGCTATTGCAAGAAAGACTTCATTGGCCTTGGAAAAACACTCATCTTTCCCATGCAACTGGCGCTTATGATTAAATGGGACAATTCCATTTTACTCTCTGGATAGATGCAGAGCAAAATCTTGTGATCATTCATGAGAGAGTAAAGACACACTAGACAGTTTATTTGATACTTAGTGTTCAGAACCAAATTTAATAGTTCTGAGTGTTTATTCTGGCTACAGTTAGTACATGATTAGCAATCAGGAAGAGATGAAATCCTTTTCAATTAGAATAATCTTTTGAAAGGAGTTCACATCAATCTTTTAGCCTCAGAGGAATTTCTCTTGAAAATTATTAAAACTGCCTAAGAAGTAAGGGTTCTCTGATTTCTGTGTGGCATATGTGCCGTTTATTTATTCAAATGTATTATTCTTTGTTATGAAAATAGCCCCGGTCTGCGTTTATGACCCTAACCCTTATTTAGCATTTACATAGTGCTTCCCTGGTAGCTCAGATGGTAAAGAATCTGGCAGCAATTCAGGAGACCTGTGTTGGATCCCTGGGTTGGGAAGATCCCTGGAGAAGGGAATAGCATGTCTGGATGATAACAAACTCTGGAAAATGCTTCAAGAGATGGAAATACCAGACCACCTTACCTGCCTCCTGAGAAATCTGTATGTAGGTCAAGGAGCAACAATTAGAACTGGACATAGAACAGACTGGTTCCAAATTGGGAAAGAATACATCAAGGCTGTATAGTGTCACCCTGCTTATTTAACTTATATGCAGACTACATCATGTGAAATGCCAGACTGGATGAAACACAAGCTGGAATCAAGATTGCAGGCAGAAATATCAATAACTTCAGATATGCAGATGACACCACCCCTATGGCAGAAAGCAAAGAGTTAAAGAGCCTCTTGATGAAAGTGAAAGAGGAGAGTGAAAAGCTGGCTTAAAATCCAGCATTCAAAACACTAAGATCATGGCATCCGGTCCCATCCCTTCATGGCAAATAGAAGGGGAAACAATGGAAAAATGAGAGACTTTATTTTCTTGGGCTCCAAAATCACTGCATATGGGGAGTGAGCCATGAAATTAAAGATACTTGCTCCTTGGAAGAAAAGTTATGACCAAACTAGACAGCATATTAAAAAGCAGAGATATTACTTTGCCAACAAAGGTCCATCTAATCAAAGATATGTTTTTTCCAGTAGTCACATATGGATGTGAGAATTGGACTATAAAGAAAGCTGAGTGCCAAAGAATTGATGTTTTTGAACTGTGGTGTTGGAGAAGAGTCTTGAGAGTCCCTTGGACTGCAAGGAGATCATACTGTCAAATCCTAAAGGAAAGCAGACCTGAATATTCATTGGAAGGATTCATGTTGAAGCTGAAACGCCAATACTTTGGCCACCTTATGCGAAGTGTTGACTCATTGGGAAAGATCCTGATGCTGGGAAAGAATGAGGGTGGGAGGAGAAGGGGACGACAGAGGATGATATGGTTGGATGGTGTCATTGACTCATTGGACATGAATTTGAGCAAGTTCCAGGAGTTGGTGATGGACAGGGAAGCCTGGCATGCTGCAGTTCATGGGGTCACAAAGAGTCGGACACGACCGGATGACTGAATTGAATTGAACTGAACCCATGCAAATATTCTTGCCCGGAGAATTCCATGGATAGAAGAGCCTGGCATGCTACAGTCCAAGGAGCTGCAAAGAGTCAGACACAACTGAGAAACTTTCATTTTCTACTTTTAGAAACGTATGTTACAGGGATTTTTACTAGCTATTCCTTACAGCACCCTGGTGCAATAGAACAACATTACTGTATTACTTCCTAGATGTAAAACAAACTCAAGTGGTGCTTGGAAGTATGGCCATTCTTAACTGATACGTTCAGAATTAAAGGTGTGACTTCAAGGTACATTGTTTTACTGGATGAGCCAATAAAAATGTTTTGAAAAAAAATGAAGGATTCAGGTGTGCTTCTTGTCTTGATTCACTAAAACATTTATATGTTGGTTACCTTTTAGGACATCAAATGCATATGTTAGTAAAACAGTATGTTCAAAAGCTCACAAAATATCTTCCATACACAAACATATACCTATCTTCCAAAATTCAGCTGGGAATGCATTCCTCCTAAAAGGAAGGCTGGGTGAATCAGTTATTATTTTTGTTGCAAGATTATCTTTCAATGATTCCTTTTTGAAGACATAGCATCTCCCAAGGAAGAGGCTAATACTAATCATTTCGAAAATTGTCCATTAGTCTCCTGTAGTTGTTTCTATATCAATACATGTGGTTGATAGCTACTTCTGCCTAGCCAAGACACACTAGTTGCACAGATGACAGATTCAGGCATAGCTCAGTTCAGTTCAGTCGCTCAGTCATGTCCGACTCTTTGCGACCCCATGAATCGCAGCATTCCAGGCCTCCCTGTCCATCACCAACTCCTGGAGTTCACTCAGACTCACGTTCATCGAGTCCGTGATGCCATCCAGCTATCTCATCCTCTGTCGTCCCCTTGAGCCCCAGTAAACCAATTATTTCAGTGCTGTCAAACCAATAGAACACTTAATCAAGGTCATTACTTCTCTTTGTTATTCTCTTGTTACAGCTGGGAGATAATTTTATTTATTTCATTGGTTTCTTAGTTTCTGAACTATACTTTATTCAAAACAGATGTATTAAATTACCACTTTGTGAAAGGAACAATGTAAATGGTGGGGATAAAAATTGATGTAGTGGGTCTAAGCGAAATCTCAACTAGTTGAAATCATAATGATATTTTCTCTGGGTAGTTAGACCATTTCCTATTTCTATCTGGTTTTACATATTTTCAGGTACTTTTGATTATTTAAGCGGTCTCATACACTTACTTCATCACTCTAGTGGAGTGGCATGAGCTACTAGAAAAGTACTTGGGAGTAAGGACTGGGGGTTGATTGGTGGGATGTGTTGAACACATTAAGTTATTCCTGTATTTGCATTTTTTTTTTTTTTACTCTATGATTAGGCCATCTGTATTTGCTAATCAGTACCCATCCTACATATATTAGGCTCCTACCTGCCCATAGAGACAGAGAAATAAGGTTACAATCTCCTTTGAAGTTTAGATTGTAACAACTGAGTTCCTAGGTCCTCAAGAAAGACGTGGAGAATCCCACGGATAGAGGAACCTGTAGGCTACAGTCTGTAGGTCACAAAGAGTCAGACATGATTGAAGTGACAAGAAAGACATTCCCTGGGTTGGAAACTAGCAAGAGACTGGGAAAAAACTTACGTACACATCAAAGGAACAGAGGGAGAATTTACAGTTGTGATTTTTCTAAACTAAATGCTTCAAGGGAATTAACTGGGGACCCAGTGGTTTCGATTTGGTACTTTTACTATCATGGCCTGGGTTCAAACCCTGAAGGGGAAACTGAATTCCCATAAGTCACTGGAGTGACCAAAAATAAATAAAGCAATTGCTCTAAGAAAAGGGACATCATGGGCCTGTGGTTGAGAAGGAACTTGAATAATCTTGGGCAAGTTGAGGGGAATTTTAAGACCATGTTGGTCACCACTATTTGTGGAGATCCTGAAAAGTGGAAAATCGATTAAATTCTGAAAGGGGGAGAGACTCCTGCAGTCATCAACTTTCCAGGAAGGTGAGAGAGGGCTTACCGAGGTCCCTACATGTTACTGTTAGGGTGGGGTTAAAGTAGTAGACTTTTTCATGGCTCATGGATCAGAGGCTTGCATATTTATTCAAATAAATAGATAGCTTTTGCTTTGAAGGAGCTGAGAATTCTAGTTATAGAGTCAGGCTGATTTTCATTACGATTCTGTCCTTGAAATGTATTTGCAGTGAAATCTGGAAATTTTACTTAATGTTTCTACTATGAATAGATAATTATACCTATCTCATAAGTATATTGAAAGAACTAAATGAAAATGTTTCTAAGGGACATTTTCCATACAGTTCTTGGCACATGATAAATACTCAAGAAAGGATACATACTTCATGTATACCTAAATGAGGTATCAGCCTACTGCCTAATATTATTCTCATTCTATGTCTCAAACCCGGCAAAATAAGCCTTTCATGTTTAGCTCTGCTCTTGGGAAAAAATGCAGCAATCTCTTTGATCATGTGTTAATTATTAATATTTGTCATTGTTATTATTAATTATACTTTACATTCACATATAATTGATGAATTGATTATCGCAAGTGAAAGTGATCTTAAAGGAACTTATTCCAAGAAAATAGGTTTTTACTTCTTTGGAATGCTATCATTTCTTTAGCCTTTAAAAAATGTTCTTTGAATGGTGATTTCATCAAAGCTTTTTATATGCTTGTTACCTTACCATTCTGAATCTTTAAGGAAGCTATATGTAAGCGTGAAAGGCTTTAGAAGGGAAAACCAGCACAACAGAGTTAGAGTCATTCCTCAAAAAAAAAAAAAAAAAAAAAAACTCCCCAAACTTCTATAGGCCACTAGCAGAAGAGGTTTTTCTTTATAACAAGAGCCCTGCCACTCTATAGGCTTTTTTTTTTTTCTTTTTTGCGAATAGGAGAGAATTTCTGGATTTCCAGCTTTCCTTAAATGCCAAGCTTCCTGTATCACTACTACTAATTGCCTTGGCAGGAAAGATGTCAAATAACTTCAGTGCAGAAAGCAGGGCTGTTGTTTTTGTTCAGTTGTTGGAAACCAAACATTAACTAGAATATCAGTATAAATATGATCTGGATGCAGTGACTCATTCTGTTTTCACTTAAAATTTAATAGGGCAAGAAAATAACCGCTTTTAAAAATGCTTCCTATGTTCTCAGTACTTTTTGACGTATCTATATGATATCCTTGAAGAGAAAGACTGACGTTTGCTATAAGCTAGATGTTTACGTTCCCATCATATTCACTGGTTGAAATCTGAACCTTCATATATTGGAAAGTGAGTCTTTTAGGAGATGATTAGGTCAGGATGGTGGATCTGTAATGAATGGGGTTAGTTCTCTTGTGAAAGAAGCCCCAGAGAGAGCTCCTTCATGCCTTCTGCTGTGTGAGGACAAAGCAAGACCATGGCCATCCATGAACCAGGAAGCAAGCCCTCACTAGTCACCAAATCTACCCGTGTCTTGATCTTGAACTTCTCAGCCTCTAGAACTGTGAGAAATAAGCTTCTGTGGTTTAAGCATAAGCATAACTATTTGCTTATGCTCGGAGAAGAAACAGACCTTTGTTTACTTCTCTTATCAACTCGGGTTTAAATGAATGGTTTTAAAATATGTTCTTCTCATCTCTGAATCAAAGAACAGACATCACTCTCAATTTTCTTTTCCAAGAGATATTCAGAGAAATGTCAATTAAAAAAGAAAAAAGAAAATAATTTGGTATGTAGGCGGGAAATAAATATTCAAAGTCACTTACCTTTACTACTAATCAAAAACAAGTGGCTCTCTGCAAGTGAAGACAACAACGTACTCCCAGATGCTTTAGCTAAAAAGCAAAGAATCACAATAATTAATTTGATTAAATATCTAGCTCTGGAGGTATTACATTTTGTTACTTCTATCTCATATAATTAAATACTAAAAAGAAAATGCCTGCTATTGATAAGCTATTTAGAATTCAAAAGCTTAGTTTAAGCAAAGTACAAAAGACTTGACACTACAAATCACCAGAGTGGAAAAATCTCAAGGTATAAAAACCGTTAAATGATTTCCATTACAACTTATAAAGTATGCCACTGGTAGCCATCGGTCTAGAAGAAGCTCAAACAAGAAGAAATGTGTTCATGAAACTTGTCATGAACAAGAAAGTTTGCAGCTGTTAGACATGCAAAGAGAGAATTACAATAATATAGCCTGCTGGCAATTTAGCATAGCCAAAATCACTGAAAATATATACATGATATTAAAATTCTGATATCTTGTTCTTGTGTCAGAAATGACGGTGACAAGGGAGAAAAGAATCCATTGCTGGGACAAAAACCCTAGGACCACATGACACGGCCAAGCATGTCATCAAAATGAAGACAGTATGAGCTTATCTGCCTGAAATGCTTTGTTCACACCCTAGCTAAAATTAGTTGAAATGTGATTCTACTCTATTTAAAACAGTTCTTTTTTTCATGTTCAGCTTCATTTAGAGAAAAAAATTATTTTTCCAAAGAAAAATTCTCCTGGCAAGAACTGATATAAGTTCATGGAACTGTAATCTCAACAACCAAGTTAATGGGCAAACCTACAGTTCACAGTAATTTATTCTGTTTTGTCTAGTCATCCAACCTGGTTACATCTCTTACTTTATTTACTTACTCCTATCTGGGGTTAGTGAGAGATCAAAATGGTAACACTGTCACAAAAAATATATAGTAGTGCTCTTGTTTTTTGATACATACAAATTTATAGAGCTCAACAAATCAACACAAAATAAAACACACCCAGTCACTGTCACTTGGCTGTCTATATCCATATTAATGCTATGCTTAATGCCATGTTAAATTGTCCCTCCTAATGTTTACTTGCTTCTGGTTGAAATATGATATTTTATATTTATACTTTACATGTTGCTGATATTTAGAAACTTGTAATTATCTATCTTGTAACCTTTATGTTAATGTCATCATAATCACAACCTGGTTTGAGTGCAAATTAGCAAAACTCTACTGGAAGTCCATTTGGAAATATATGTCAGAATTTACCCAGAAAAGGTCTCCCAGTGCTTTTCACTCACCTGGGAGCGCTGATTGCAGACTCAGAGCACCCTCCCTAAAGCTCTGGTGTTCACCTGCTCTGCTTTGCACCCGTCTAATGTTGGTACAGCAGCTGTCTGTTTCGGTAGTTTTAACTTTGTGAGCAGCCAGTGATACAGTAGATCTTGCATGGCAGAAGTTTAGGCTAATTTGGGGGTCCAGACTTCTGTGTGTGTTTATTAATAAAGCTTATTAATTGAATTCTTCAAAAATTGACCAAGAAATTCTGCTTCTAAGAATTTATCCTACAGATATATATTTTCAAAATATTTTATGTATAAGTTCAGTCACTGAATCATTCTTTCTAAGGCAAAATACTGGAAACTAAATAAAGTTTAACCCATAGAGAAGATGGGTTAAACTAACTTAGTAAAATCACAAAATTAACCATTATGCAGTCATAGAAAACAGCAAGATTGCTTATTTATGTGCTCATATGGAAACATGTCTAATATATACTAGTAATGAAAGTATATCAATTATTAAGATATCAAATATTGTATAGAATAGTACCTAGAAGAGGAAGATATATACACATAGCTGAAAAAATTTCATTAGAAACAAATACCATTTTCTTCTATGTTTTGGGAAACTAGCTGGACAGATAAGAAAGCACTAGTAGGACTAATTTTCCATGAATGTTCTTATAGTTTTAATTTTTTTCATTTTGTGAATGTATTACTGGGCAAGGAAAGTTTAGTGCAGCTATCCTAAGTTACTTAAAATATGCACATTTCAAGGAAAGATCTGTCTTCAGGACTAGCCTGTGGTGGACTCCCAGGAGGCAGCATCCTAGTTTTTGGTATATTCTTCCTGAGAAGAATGATTTTTGTGACTGATGCCTTAGGTGACACTGTATTTATGCTAAATACCTGTGTTTGTATACAAGATGCCTTGACTCACACTCTACAACAACCTGATCAAAGACAGTTTTCCTAACAATGCCATCTATTATGAACAGTTGCTTTATCTCAAGGAGTGTGGTGTGGGAAGACTAGGATGTGAGTAGTTAAGGTCAGCCACGTAGGTACTACATGCCTTGGTGACTGAGCCTTGATAAATCACTGAACACCAAGCTCCAGGCTGAGCCTCTGTGGCTGCCATCACCTCACACACACCGTCATATAATGTTGCTGGGATAACTGGGTGTGTCCTTTGACTCTACTGGGAGGAAACACCACCAAGAGCTTGCAGAGGGCTTCTTCTAGCCTCTGTCTCATCTGAATTTTCCTTGTGCTGGTTTTAATCTGCATCCTTTCACTGAGAAAACCATTTCTCTGAGTCCTACGAAAACTTGTAGCAAATCATTGTGTCTCAGAATGATCTTGGGGACTCTGTATATTCCAAAAATCAAAGGAAAACATTTTAAAGTTTAAATTGCTTTTATCGAAGTCAACTGGATCAGTTTATTGAAATCATACTACAAGCAAATTTAGTACTAAACACTGGGATAAATCCTAGAATAAGGCCTTCATCAAATTTATTGGCCAACTGAGGGATAAAATTATGACAGTGAAATTATTTGCAATGGAAGGACTTATGACTATTTCATACATAGAGTGAATTAGAGGAGTTCCTGGAGTCTACAGATTATTTTTGTTGTGGAAAAGAATACAAGCATTGTTTTATGAAAGCAATCTTCTCTTACTGAACATTTAATGTGCTCTGCTGTTCTGGCTGTTTGTTTTACTTTCATGGTCTCTAAATCACTTCAAGGTAAACATTTGCATTCTTCTTTTACATACGAGGAAATCAAGGTTCTGAGAGCTGGAGGCCAAAATTGATCACTTAATAAGTGGTGGAAGTAGGTTTCTGATTAAAAATAAGTAAATAACATTTCTCTTATATTTATTAGTGTACTGTAAACAGAATATAGTCACTTGATATTATATGAATACATTGTCTAAGATTTCAAGCTTAGACAATGGAATGAAATGAAACATTAGAAATGAAATGAAACATTCTCAGGGTTAGAGAGATTAAGTAACACTCAGCTAGGAAGAGCCACACCCAAAATTTGATGTTCTGTCTTCTTGAATCTGAAGATGGCATTTCCTCCCATTGTGTTAAAGTGCCCTATGACGCTAAAACAGTATCTATAAATAAGATTTTCTTTTTTAAATTTAAAAAATTTTATTGATGTATATGGCTCAGATGTAAAGAATCTCCCTGCAGTGTAGAAGACCTGGGTTCTATTCCTGGGTCAGAAAGATCTCTTGGAGGGGGGCATGGCAACCCACTCCCGTATTCTTGCCTGGAGAATCCCATGGACAGAGGAGCCTCGTGGGCTACAGTCCATGGAGTCCCAAAGAGTTGGACACAACTGGGTGACTAACACTTTCATTTTCATAACAGATTTACAATATTGTGTTAATTTCTGCTGTATAGAAAGTTAGCTATACATATACATATACATACATATATGGACTTCCCTGGTGGCTCAAAAGGTAAAGCGTCTGTCTACAATGTGGGAGACCCGGGTTCGAGCCCTGGGTTGGGAAGATACCCTGGAGAAGGAAATGGCAATCCACTCCAGTACTATTGCCTGGAGAATCCCATGGACAGAGGAGCCTGGTAGGCTACAGTCTATGGGGTCGCAAAGAGTCGGACACGACTGAGCGACTTCAGTCAGTCATATATATATATATATATATATATATTCTTTTTCACATTATTTTCTATAATGGTTTACCACAGGGTACTGAATACAGTTCTCTGTACTATACAGGAAGACTTTGTTGTTTATCCATTCTGTATATAATAGTTTGCATCTGTTAGACCCAGATAAGATTTGTAAAACAGACCACACTTATACGATTCTAGAGAAATAACAATGCATCTGGTCTTAACAAGAATTTTCAGTAATACTATATTTATCTATGAATATAAACTAATAGTAAAGGAGAAACTATTACAGTAGGAAACTTTAAATAGTATGAAAATAAATGCATATAAAACTGCTGAATATTTCACATAAGTGAAATACATGTGTTTTATAAACAAAAGAAAGTGAAACAGTGGTAGTATTCCCTAACTTCAACTAAAAGTAAATGAGAGAGTCCAGATATGCATTTCCCAGACTTTCACTTTTATCCTTGAAATATCTTTTGTACTTTGAATGTATTGATACATGTCACAAGTAATCACAGAAACAGTAAAAAGTTGTCAGATTGCATTAATAGATAGTGTGCATGTAGCAACATCATCGTTATTAACCTAGGTATTAATTTCCAAGCAATTTCTTCAAAACTCTTAGATGTAGGCTAAATGCAGCTTTGTTTGATGACCCCCATCATTGCATTGTTATTGAAGGATCCAACAGAAATTTAGATTGCTAACTAAATTAAGCACATTAAAAGCTTATCTGAAACTCCAAATTATAGCCTTTGAAGATTCAAAAGTCAGAAACACAAAGACAGCTATATTTAACTGATTTAAAAGAAAAAATAACACAGCTGGAAATTAATCATAAAATGCAGTGCTCATAATACAGAACTGCATGTCGTTTTCATTAATGTCTATCCAAGCATTCAAACGATGCTTCAACTTAAGACAATATACATTTCCCTTAGGATATACACTGTATTAAAAGTAAGGTTGTTTTTATGTTTAATTGGGAAGAATGAAGAACTGTTTGAATCTTGCCATACTTTATAAGCAATAAGCCTGCATTACCCCCAAAGGCAAGTCAGATGCAAAGATTTTCTTAAGAGGAGATTAGTGAAACACATGCTTCTTATGATAAAAATTGGTATGGAGGAAACTGATGAGATAACATAACTCTTAACCATCAAAATTTTCCTGAGAGATGTCCATAAATTCAGGATTACAAATCTGATTGATTAAAGCTGTGGGACTGAAATAGTATCACATGATGATATTTTGCATCCATTGAGGTAGGATCATTGCACGTGTACCAGGGAAGCTAGTTGATGCTTATATATTGTTGTTGTTTAGTTGCTAAGTCATGTCTGACTCTTTTGTGACCCCAGGAACTGTAGTCTACCAGTTTTCTCTGTCCATGGAATTTCCCAGGCAAGAATACTGCAGTGGGTTGTCATTTCCTTCTCCAGATAACTTATATATAGCCTGCCTCAAATCTTTCAAAGAAGAGAATTAGCATAAGTAAGGCAGAAAACATTCCTTCATCTTCCTTTTAATTTCATTCACATTCAAACAACAAAGGAAAATTTGACTACCTTGGAAGAATGGAAGCAATTTAGTGACTGATGGGAAGAAGGAACAAATAGTGATGGTATAAAAAGTTTTTTTAAGGAAACTGCAAAATTGGTTTAAAAAGAGATTTTATTAATACTTACTGCAATATATTTTGTCCTTTTTCTTATAAATTTAAGATGCAACATTTTTCTTGGAGTATAGTTAATTTACAGTATTTTGTTAGTTTAAAATGCACAGCACAGTGATTTAGTTATACACACACACAGACACACACACAAACATCTATATATACTCTTTTTCAGATTCTTTTCAGTTATAAGGCTATTACAAGATATTGAGTATATTTCCTTGTGATACATAACAAGTCTTTGTTATTTATCTATTTTATATAGCATATAAATATTAATCCCAAACTTCTAATTTTTCTCTCCTCTCCCTTGCTATACCCTTTGATAGCCATAAATTTGTTTTCTACATCTGACTCTAGTTCTGTTTTATAAGAAAGTTCATTTGTATCAATTTTTAGAGTCTACGTATTAAGTGACATCATATGATATTTATTTTTCTCTGTCTGATTCAGTTCAATTAGTTCGATAATCTCTAGGTTCATCCATGTTGTTTCAAATGACACTATTTCATAATTTTTATGACTGATTAATATTCCATTTTGTGTGTGTTTATACATTTTATTCATTAATTAAGATACAACACTTTTAATTAAAATAAAGAGAAAACTTTCTCTGACTTCTTTTAAATATCTATTTTAATTAAGAAAATAATACATTTTAAAAATGTATACCAGGTGCCAGCAATAATTCACTTTTTTTAGGAAATCAAAAATAAATGAGGCACAATCCTTTAAAGTCCTTTTAGGGACAAGATGAAGAACTTTATATCTAAAATTTTTACAATTATTTATAAAGGTGGGTAGTATATTCTGATGTTGAGTTCAAATATCAAAAAGGAGAAATTAAATTTATGAAATATGAAAGGGAACACTAGAGATAATCTACACTTAAAATTGAGAATCAACTGAGGCTTTTTATGACTTCAACTTGACTAAAGAATTAAGTCTTGAATAAAGAATTAACCTAGGTATTTTGTTGGTTATATAGCTTTTAAATTGCTCACATACAATTTACATAGGTAATTTCTTTAATGCTCAGTTTGATGTGCTTTACAACTGTCTATTCACATAGCAGCTTCCCAGGTGGTCCAGTGGTAAAGGATCCACCTGCCGATGCAGGAGATGCAAGAGATGCAGGTTTGATACCTGGGTTGGGAAGATCCCCTGGAGGGGGAAATGGCAACCCCCTCCAGTATTCTTGCCTGGGAAATCTCATGGACAGAGGAGCCTATTGGGCTACAGTCCATGGGTCACAAAGAGTTGGACACCACTGAGCAACTGAGCACACATTTAGCAACTGCTCCAATTAAAATACAGAACATACCTATCAGCAAACAAAATCCCCTCATTTCGCATAAATAAATGTCCCCTCCCACCTCCAATTCCATTATAACACGTTTTCTTGTTCTTGTTCTGTATATAAATAGAATCACAGAGATTATATTCTTTTGCACTTGATTTCTTTTGTGTGATATAATTTTTAGAGATTTACCCATGTTATTCAATATATCATTATTTTATTCTAATTTATTTTCAATAAGTATGCCACTATATGAATATTTCAAAGTATTTACCCATACTTCTATTGATTATTAAGACAATTATGCAAAAGATTGTGATTAATGTTACCTATAAATTTTTTTTGTGGATATATGTTAAGTATGTCAAAGTGGAATTGTTTCATCATTGTGTGAAAACCAGCGTAATTTTAAAGAAAATACCAGTTTTCTAAATCTATTGCACCATTTATGCAATCAAACTCTTAGCAATGAATAAGATTCAGTTGGATCAGTCTTGTCAGTGTTGTGATCTTTCTTGATATTAAACACTCTCGCAGGGGAAAAATGATGCTTTGTTTGTATTTGTTTAATCTGTATTTCTTTAGTGACTAATGCTATTGTACTTTCATACATGTATTAAACATTTATGTATCTTCTTTTTCAGTGATTTTCAATTAATTTGTCCATTTTTTAACTGAGTTTATTTTTCATTGTTGAAGCTCTATATAAATACTGGATTCATCATTCTTTGAATTTGTGACTTTTCAGATTATTTTCTTAATGGTGTATTTTAAAAGCAGAAGTTATTAGTTTTGATAAAGTCAATTGACTATGTGTGTGTTCATATATGTGTGTCTATGTGTATTTTCTAAGAAATATTTTATCAAGTTATCAATATTTTATCTAATCATCTTCATCAATCATGAAGATGATTACATTTCTTCTGGCTTGTGTTTTTCTGGTTTTCATGTTCCAGTCTATACCACTTCAAATCAATTTTCTTTTACTGGATTAAAGAAGTTAAGGTTATTTTTCTTTATTTTCTATGTCTTTAAACTTGAATATCCTGCTTCTTTAATATTTGTTAAATGTTAAACACACACACGAAGTCCTTCCTTTTCTCTTTAAATTGATTTAGTACTTTTCTGTAAAAAGTCAACTGTAATGTATGTGTGGATTGAGACTTCCTATTCTGTTCCATTGATCCATGTGTTTACTATTAGACCAATATAATGCTGTTTGATATAATTTTACACTATGTCTTGAAATCAGGAAGCAGAAAACATCCAGCTTTGTGTTTTTAAATGGCAAACCAGATTCTTTTAGAGTCTTTGTATTTATATATCAGTATTAAAACGAGCTTACACATTTTCCTTTGAAAAGTCTACTGAGATTTTGATTGTGATTGTATTGAATCTGTAGAATCAGCTTAGAGAATGTATATTCAAAAATGTAAAGTATTGTAATCCATGAAGATCATTTATTTCACCATTTACTCATCACCATCATAAGTCACTTCAGTCCCATCTAACTCTTTGTGACCCCATGGATTGTAGCCCACCAGGCCTCTCTGTTCATGGGATTTTTCATGCAAGAACACTGGAGTGGCCTGCCAAGACTTTCTCCAGGGGATCTTCCTGACCCAGGAATTGAACCAGCTTTCTTATGTCTCCTGGATTGGCAAGCAGATTGTTTAACACTAGCACCACCTGAGAAGCCATTTACTCTTATCTTCCTTAATTTAGAAATGTTTTATACATTTCAGCATAGAGATATATATTTTCATTATATTTATTTTGAGATTTTTAAGTATTTTGTTGCTATCATAAGTGCTATTATGCTATTTTCTTTGTTTATTGATTGTATATAAAATAAAATCCATCTTATATTAACCATATTCTGCCATTTTCCAATATCATTTCTTATTTCTAATAGCTATTTTGCATGTTCCAAATAATTTTAAAATATATAACTTTAGCTTTTCCTTAGTTTAATCTTAACACTAAAATATTGGTTTTCTTGCCTTATTGTATTTATTAGAATTTTCAGTACTATATTGAACAGAAGTGATGAGCACCTACCAGATAGTCTTGTTTTCTTATTCCCTTTGTTTAAGAGGGACATATTTGATGTCTGCCGTTAATTGTGATGCTAGCTGTAGATTTGCATAGAGTCCTTCTTTTAGACTGAGAAAGTCTCTTCTAACTCCAGCTACTGAGAATTAAATATCTATCTATCCATCTATTCATCTATCTATATATAAATATGAATAGGGATTGATTTTTTCAATTCTTTTGTCTGTATACATTTTAATTATCATTATCCTTTTAATGTGACAAATTATAATGATTGAAGATATTAAGCCAACTTTATATTTCCAGATTAACTCTACTTGGTCATGATATACTACCTTTTTACATATTGTTAGATTCAATATGCTGACTTTTTGTTAAGAATTTTGAATCTATGCTCATAAAGTTTAATTTATCTGATTTTTGTGTGTAATATCTTTAATATCAAAGTTATTCTGTACAAACCAACTGAGTTAGAAATTAGTCCTTTCTACCTTTGTAAAAGTTTTATTTATAATTTGTATTATTTCTTTTAAACATGATTGATGAAATTCAGTTATATATCTGGACCTTGATTAGTCTTTATGCAAAAGTATTTGAATATGAATTCAGCTTTTTTAAATAGATAATTTCGAGTGTTTACTTCTACTTATTTGTTTTTTGTTTGTTTTTTTTTTTTTTCAAGAACTTTTTCCATTGTATTTAAGTTGTCTAACTTACTGGCATAAAATTTCCCTAAATATTCTCTAATTGTTGTCTGTCTGCAGAATTTATACTACTGTCCCTATTTCATCCCTGACTAATAGTTTCTGTTTTCCCATTCTGTTTTTTTTTCCCTTTATACATCTTGCTATAAGTTTATGAGAATAATCCACTTTATTAAAAATGTGAATTTTTGACACTGATATTTTTATATTTGACCTATTTCCTATGTCATTGATTTTCACTTATGATTTTATTTCTAACTTCTGCTTAATTTATTTCAATTTGTTCTTGTTTTATAATTTCTTAAAAAGGAAACTTGGATCATTAATTTTATATATTTTAAAATATAGTCCTTAAATTTTCTCCAAGAATTAAATTGCATCTCAATGTTATATGTTCTCACTAAAATTTAATTTAAATTATTTTGTAATATCTATTATAATTCATTTGATTAATGTATTATTTGAAGGCATGTTGTATAACTTTCAAATATTTGGGGATTTGTTTATTTTAGATGTCTTACTGCTTTTAATTGCTATTAAAACCTTCTATTTTTACAAAACACATTTTGTATGATTGATTTTTAAAGCATTTTTTAGAATTGTTTTGTGGATAAATATATAATCTATCTTGGAGAGTGTTCCATGTATCCAGGAAAATGATGCTTATTCTATAGTTTCTGGGTGCAGTATTTTACAAATATGTTTCCTCAAGTTGGTGGATAGTGTTCATTCTTGCTAATTTTTTGTGTACTTTAAGGTACAGTAATTTCAATTACTGATGAAAATTGTCACATCTTCAAATATGACTTCCATTTATCTCTTTTGCCTTCAATTCTTTATTTTGCCTTATTCACTTAAAGAATGATACAATTGAGAGAGATTATGAGCAATTAGCTCACATGCAAATTTGCAAGGATTTCATAAGAAATTTCTTAGACCAACTACTCAAATAATTACTTTTATTTTTTTTCAAATAATTATTTTTAAGTTCTAGGGGCCATACCAATTTCAAAATAATATAAAACAAGATTATTCCTCTTCAGGGAAATGAAGTAACATTATTCACCAAATTTAAGAAACAGAATGAAACTTGACATATAATGTGTAAAACTCTATAAAGAAAATAACTAAACTTCAATATCAATAACATAAATAAAAAATCTTTGAAAATTGTAGAAAGTACAAAAATTATTACTTTTTGTACAAGCAATGACTGTGAAAATCTCCCACATTTTGAATGAGTTGGGTGAATGATTTTGAGGAATTAAAATTGATAGGGTGTCACTTTCTTAAAAAATAAAATTTACATTATTGTGTTCAAATTATTTTTGTTTTGAAATAAGAAGAATAAATACAAAAGTCAAATCTACATGAACATTCAAACCTACAAACTTAATGCTTTCCCAAATTAATATCCTACTATTTTCAAGATATGTAGACCTCACAAGTAATTTCTAAAGAAATCATTGTATTATATAGCTTAATTAATCTTTAAACTTATTTTATATTTCCGCTTTAGTTGGTCAAAATATCTGTAAAGAACTAAGCTTAATACATTTAATCATTCTCATATAAGTTGATCAATCTATATAAGTGCATTCTCCACTTAGTATTTTACTTAATGGCTATCAGTTCAGTTCAGCTCACTCGATCAGTCCAGTCCGACTCTTTGCGACCCCATGAATCGCAGCATGCCAGGCCTCCCTGTTCATCACCAACTCCCGGAGTTCACTCAGACTCACGTCCATCGAGTCCGTGATGCCATCCAGCCATCTCATCCTCTGTCATCCCCTTCTCTTCCTGCCCCCAATCCCTCCCAGCATCAGAGTTTTTTCCAATGAGTCAACTCTTCTCATGAGGTGGCCAAAGTACTGGAGTTTCAGCTTTAGCATCATTCCTTCCAAAGAAATCCCAGGGTTGATCTCCTTCAGAATAGACTGGTTGGATCTCCTTGCAGTCCAAGGGACTCTCAAGAGTCTTCTCCAACACCACAGTTCAAAAGCATCAATTCTTTGGTGCTCAGCCTTCTTCACATTCCAACTCTCATATCCATACATGAGCACAGGAAAAACCATAGCCTTGACTAGACGGACCTTAGTCGGCAAATTAATGTCTCTGCTTTTGAATATACTATCTACGTTGTTCATAACTTTTCTTTCAAGGAGTAAGCGTCTTTTAATTTCATGGCTGCAGTCACAATCTGCAGTGATTCTGGAGCCCCAAAAAATAAAGTCTAACACCGTTTCCACTGTTTCCCCATCTATTTCCCATGAAGTGATGGGACCAGATGCCATGATCTTCGTTTTCTGAATGTTGAGCTTTAGGCCAAGTTTTTCACTCTCCTCTTTCACTTTCATCAAGAGGCTTTTTAGCTCCTCTTCACTTTCTGCCATAAGGGTGGTGTCATCTGCATATCTGAGGTTATTGATATTTCTCCCAGCAATCTTGATTCCAAGTTGTGTTTCTTCCAGTCTAGCGTTTCTCATGATGTACTCTGCATAGAAGTTAAATAAGCAGGGTGACAATATACAGCCTTGATGTACTCCTTTTCCTATTTGGAACCAGTCTGTTGTTCCATGTCCAGTTCTAACTGTTGCTTCCTGACCTGCATACAGATTTCTCAAGAGGCAGGTCAGGTGGTCTGTATTCCCATCTCTTTCAGAATTTTCCACAGTTTACTGTGATCCACACAATCAAAGGCTTTGGTATAGTCAATAAAGCAGAAATAGATGTTTTTCTGGAACTCTCTTGCTTTTTCCATGATCCAGTGGATGTTAGCAATTTGATCTGTGATTCCTCTGCCTTTTCTAAAACCAGCCTGAACATCAGGGAGTTCACGGTTCAAGTATTACTGAAGCCTGGCTTGGAGAATTTTGAGCATTACTTTACTAGCGTGTGAGATGAGTGCAATTGTGTGGTAGTTTGAGCATTCTTTGGCATTGCCTTTCTTTGGGATTGGAATGAAAACTGACATTTTCCAGTCCTGTGGCCACTGCTGAGTTTTCCAAATTTGCTGGCACATTGAGTGCAACACTTTCACAGCATCATCTTTCAGGATTTGAAACAGCTCAATTGGAATTCCATCACCTCCACTAGCTTTGTTCATAGTGATACTTTCTAAGGCCCACTTGACTTCACATTCCAAGATGTCTGGTTCTAGATTAGTGATCACATCATCATGACTGTCTGGGTCATGAAGATCTTTTTGTACAGTTCTTCCATGTATTCTTGCCACCTCTTCTTAATATCTTCTGCTTCAGTTAGGTCCAGACCATTTCTGTCCTTTATTGAGCCCATCTTTGCATGAAATGTTCCTTTAGTATCTCTAATTTTCTTGAAGAGATCTCTAGTCTTTCCCAATCTGTTGTTTTCCTCTATTTCTTTGCATTGATCACTGAAGAAGGCTTTCTTATCTCTTCTTGCTGTTCTTTGGAACTCTGCATTTAGATGCTTATATCTTTCCTTTTCTCCTTTGCTTTTCACCTCTCTTCTCTTCACAGCTATTTGTAAGGCCTCTCCAGACAGCCATTTTGCTTTTTTGCATTTTTTTTTCCATGGGGATGGTCTTGATCCCTGTCTCCTGCACAATGTCACGAACCTCTGTCCATAGTTTATCAGGCAATCTATCTATCAGATCTAGGCTCTTAAATCTATTTCTCACTTCCACTGTATAGTCATAAGGGATATGATTTAGGTCATACCTGAATGGTCTAGTGGTTTCCCTACTTTCTTCAATTTAAGTCTGAATTTGGTAATAAGGAGTTCATGATCTGAGCCACAGTCAGCTCCTGGTCTTGTTTTTGTTGATCGTATAGAGCTTCTCCATCTTTGGCTGCAAAGAACATAATCAATCTGATTTTGGTGTTGACCATCTGGTGATGTCCTTGTGTAGAGTCTTCTCCTGTGTTGTTGGAAGAGGGTGTTTGCTATGACCAATGCATTTTCTTGGCAAAACTCTATTAGTTTTTGCCCTGCTTCATTCTGCATTCCAAAGCCAAATTTGCCTGTTACTCCAGGTGTTTCTTGACTTCCTACTTTTACATTCCAGTCCCCTATAATGAAAAGGACATCTCTTTTTGGTGTTAGTTCTAAAAGGTCTTGTAGGTCTTCATAAAACCGTTCAACTTCAGCTTCTTCAGTGTTACTGGTTGGGGTATAGTCTTGGATAACTGTGATATTGAATGGTTTGCCTCGGAGACAGAGATCATTCTGTCGTTTTTGAGATTGCATCCAAGTACTGCATTTTGGACTCTTTTGTTGACCATGATGGCTACTCCATTTCTTCTAAGGGATTCCTGCCCGCAGTAGTAGATATAATGGTCATCTGAGTTAAATATACCCAGTCCAGTCCATTTTAGTTCACTGATTCCTAGAATGTCGACGTTCACCCTTGCCATCTCATGTTTGACCACTTCCAGTTTGCCTTGATTCATAGACCTGACATTCCAGGTTCCTATGCAATATTGCTCTTATAGCATATGATCTTGCTTCTGTCACCAGTCACATCCACAGCTGGGTATTGTTTTTGCTTTGGCTCCATCCCTTCATTCTTTCTGTAGTTATTTCTCCTCTGATCTCCAGTAGCATATTGGACACCTAATGACCTGGGGAGTTCCTCTTTTTGTATCCTATCATTTTGCCTTTTCATACTGTTCATGGGGTTCTCAAGGCAAGAATACTGAAGTGGCTTCGCATTCCCTTCTCCAGTGGACCACGTTCTGTCAGATATAAGCGTAAAAAAATAAGTAGCACATTTATGAATGCTATGTCTATTCTCTGTTTCAACTTATTTTTTTAGAGGGGGAAGGGTTGTTACTTGTCAATGAGATTGTGCTCAGTTGTGTAAATTATAGAAGCATAAACCTCTGTATTTAGAACTTTCTGTAAGAAAAATTCAGATAGTCAAATGTTCAAAATAGAAAATAGTTAGCATTTTAATCACTATTGGTGTCCTTGTGCATTAAAAGGATACATGTTTAAAGTATGAGACTTTTCCCTAAGCTCTGAAACAGAAATCTGAACATGATTTAAATATCACTTTATTTTCAAGAGGATGACAGTGATCCTCAAAATTTGGCCACTGCTCTAATTACTATGTAGAAGCTTATGCTAGTGATGTTGTACGCCATCCAAAATAAATTGTGACTGCATCAATTGTCCTTGAAAATTTACTTTTGACCATTTACTTTTGAGTCTTTTTCTGTTAATTGTATAATTGACCACACAATGAATATAGCACAAAAGAACTATAACATGTCATTACATTTTCAGTGTATTAGGGCTTCAGAGATATAATATCGGTCTCTGACTTCAACAAGCTTGCTTTTTTTGTGGAGTGGGTATAGTTGCCCTACAGTATTGTGTTACTTTCTGCTGTACAGTGGAGTGAATGAGCCGCAGGCATCCATATATCCCCTCCCTCTGGGGCTTCCCTCCCACCCGCGTATCCTGCTGATCTAGGTCCACGTGGAGCACTGAGCTGAGTTCCCTGTGCTATACCGCAGGTCCCTCTAGCTGCCTATTTCACACATGGTAGTGCATATATGTCAACTTACTCTCCCGGTTCACGCCCAGTCCTCCATGCCCGTACGTCCATCCTCTACGTCTGCATCTCTATTCCTGCCCTGCAAATAGCTCATCCATATTTGTCCGTCATACAGAATGAAGTTAGTCAGAAAGAGAAAAACAGATACCATACATTAACACATATACACGGAATCAAGAAGCTTTTTTTTTTTTCTTTTAGAGCTAAATGAAAAGCCTCTGTTAGCCAACCCTGTCCATCCAAGCCTAACGATGCTGCAAGGCGGGTTTTTTTTAATATAATTTTATTTATTTTAATTGGAGGTTAATTACTTTACAATTCTGTATTAGTTTTGCCGTACATCAACATGAATCCGCCACAGGTATACACGTGTTCTCCATCCTGAACCCCCGTCCCTCCTTCCTCCCCATACTATCCCTCTGGGTCGTCCCAGTGCACCAGCCCCAAGCATCCAGTATCATGCATCTAACCTGGACTGGCGACTCATTTCATATATGATATTATTCATGTTTCAATGCCATTCTCCCAAATCATCCCACCCTCTCCCTCTCCCAGAGTCCAAAAGACTGTTCTATATATCTGTGTCTCTTTTGCTGTCTCGCATACAGGGTTATCGTTACCATCTTTCTAAATTCCATATAAATGCATTAGTATACTGTATTGGTGTTTTTCTTTCTGACTTACTTCACTCTGTATAATAGGCGCCAGGGTTTTATACTCCAATTACCTAGGAGAAAACTGGGACTTGGAAATGTTAGATAACAGCATCCAGCAAACTGTGTTGAGTGTAAGAACCAAATTCAAACTCAGTTCTAACTTTCAAACTTGTGTTCTTTCAATACATCTATGTCCCCAAGGGCTTTGATATACAGTAAATCATCTTCACTTCTTTCCAGTCTTCTCCCATGCAGAAGAAAAATTCCACAAGGATGGCTGCCTACCTCTGCACTCCTGGCCTGCTGAGGCAGCCAATGATGCCTCCTTTCCTTTGAGAATTGCCAAATTCATCAAATCATAGATCTTCAGGACTGGGAAGGTCCTTACAAGTTATCTAATCAAGCCCCTTCCTGTGCAGTTTAAGACACTCAAGCTTAGCGAAGGAGACTTCACAGTCAGACCTCTGTTGGCAGAACCGGAAACTGACTGAATATATTTTCTAGACTCCTGGGATCATGTCCTTTCCCTCAGTTCATGCTATTCTTCCTAGGATGCATTCTCTGTGGTCTTCCATTTCCTTGTTTTTTAAATAATACAGGCTTCAGTAGAGATGACATCAGTCCATTAGATGACTACACTTTTCCCTATGAAAGAAATAATAGCAGTATATCCTCCTGATATAGAAGCATATAATAGAAGCATATCCTTCTGCCTTTTAGCCCTTGTTTGTTAGTGGATGGTTCTCCGTGATGATTTTGGTAAACAAGATCTGTCTGTTCTCTATAATTAGGCCAGTTTGCCCATTTACACTAGGTATGAGTTAGCCCTTACAGAGCTAAAGTGATGTAGGATCCTGCTTCTAGCACAATCCAGATTGTTTCAATTTCATTTTTAGCACTGTTGCCCCCTAGCTGATTATAAGAACAGCCTGAGAATGTGTTCAATCTTGACATAATTCAGAGGAATTTGTGTGTGTGTGTGTGTGTGTGTGTGTGTGTGTTTGTTATGGGATAGTTTTGCTTCTGAAAATTTTTGCTGTGATTTTAAAAAAAGAACAACTCGTCTCTATTATTTTGTTGGCTGTCAGTTTTACTAACATCCCAGTCATAATAAGGGAACTCCCAATAGGAACAGTCTTATCTCAGCCAACAGAGAGTGAAAAATCTCCCTGAAATGCAGAAGACCCAGGTTCAATCCCTGGGCTGGGAAGATCCCCTAGAGAAGGAAATGGCAACCCACTCCAGTCTTCTTGCCTGGAGAACTCCACGGACAGAAAAGCCTGGCAGGATATAATCCATGGTGTCTCAAAGAGTCGAAATGACTAACAATTTCTCTTTCAGTCACAATAGCCACTAAATGTATACTTCTGTATACATTCCCCAGAAATAAATCTATCCTTTCACTGATAAGTTGAAAAAACACAAAAACAAAATAGTTCTTCCTTCTAGGTTGACAAGCTCCAGGTCCAGTCACGTGGGAGCCAAGACTTGGTACCTGGACCCAGGTTGGATTTAAGGCTCCCCGTCTTGCTTTGGTCAGGAGTCTCTTTGCAGCAACATACAGGGAGTAAGGTTTCCACCATGTGGATTAATCAGAGTTTAACTTGGTAATACCCAGGCATGTCCCTCAGTGATATTTTTGACACAGAGGAATAACACATAGGAAATGGTAGGACAGAGAATAGGACAAGTGCATGCAGAGAAGGTCTTTTGATAAAGGTTTTGCACAGCCTAGATCCTACCTTGATCATCAGTCCGTAGGATATTTATGATTTGAATATGTGTATGCATTTCCAGATTTATAGACACTGACTCTCTCTGATTCACATTGAATACATCTAATATGTCATCGTTTTATCACCTTTTATAAGATGATGCTTTCACTGTCACTCTTTTAGGAGAGTGTTAGGTAAACAATGAGTCTGATAGTGAACAGACTTGTGATGATAGGCACACAGACTATGAATCACAGTACCCATTCCATTGTACTTTTCAGAGTGTTTTCAAAGGCCTTTATATTTATTGACTAGCCAAGCATCTCTAAATACTTCAGTAGGGGCAGAGGGTTTTATTTATCAATTTAATTTGGATGCTATCTGCTAGAAGTGCATAAGTAATTTAGCATACTTGATAAGTAATTTAGCACACTTGGTATAGCTTCTAAATATTGTTCTATGTGAAGATTACATTATTCATTAAGATTCTTGGAGTTATGTTTCATATAACAACAAACACTAAAAGAGGTGGAAGCTAACATTATACATTCTTCCAACCTCAGCAGAGTGATTGAAACCATGAAAACGTGGGAGGCTAGTCTCTTTTGTTGTTATGTAATGCAAAATATTTGCCTCTTTGGCATTCTGGATAGCATCACATGGGTAGATTTTTTAAAAAATTGCCCTTCTGTGTGTGTGCAAGAATTAGGTATCCAATTCTTATAGAAAAAGTTATCTACTACCTTTTCAGTGTTAGTGTACTTTATGGCTTTATGTCTTGCCTCTGTACTCAATGGCTGTAGGACTTTTTCCGTATTTTCTAAGATGTAATGTGCTCTGATATTTGAACTAAGATTTTAAAAACCTGGGCCCTCATTTAAGATATGCCACTTACCAATATAGGTCATTAAACCTTGAATATTTATAACTTTTATGATGCTCACAGTTCAGTCAGTTCAGGCGCTCAGTCGTGTCCGACTCTTTGCGACCCCATGGACTGCAGCACGCCAGGCCTCCCTGTGGATTGCCAGCTCCCGGACTTTACCCAAACCTATGTCTATTGAGTTGGTGGTGCCATCCAACCATCTCATCCTCTGTCATCCCCTTCTCCTGCCCTCAGTCTTTCCCAGAGTCAGGGTCTTTTCCAATGAATCAGATCTTTGCATCAGGTGACCAAAGTACTGGAGCTTCAGCTTCAGCATCAGTTCTTCCAATGAATACTCAGGACTGATTTCCTTTAGGATAGACTGGTTGGATCTCCTTGCAGTCCAAAGGACTCTCAAGTCTTTTCCAACACCACAGGTCAAAAGCATCAGTTCTTCAGTGCTTAGCTTTCTTTATGATCCAGCTGTCACATCCACATGCTACGACTGGAAAAACCATAGCCTTGACTAGATGGACCTTTGTCAGTAAAATAATGTCTCTGCTTTTTAATGTGCTGTCTAGGTTTGTCATAATTTTATTCCAAGGAGCAAGTGTCTTTTAATTTCATGGCTACTGTCACCATCTGCAGTGATTTTGGAGCCCAAGAAAATAAAGTGGTGTTCACATTTCTATCTATAAATTGGGGCAAGAAATACTTGTCCCCACTTGCTTCCTAGGATTGAATTGTTAGAAGCAAATAAAAGTAATATAGGAAAGCATTTAAACTTGTAAAGGTCAATGCAGAAATAAAATGTAATTGTTTGAAATCTATTAAGCTGAGCTTTGAAAAATGACTTGACTTCTGTTATTGCTATCATATCATACATGGAATGTGGTCAGTCAATCAAAATACACTTCTGAGTATCTTTTAGCTAATCCACTCTTACCATCAAGAGTTTGCCAATAAATTATGCACCCACATTTTCCAGTGTGTAGATTCCAAGTGCATCATGACATCCTCCAAGGCTAGAATGTTGAGTCAGGCTTCTGGCCTCAACAAATGGTGATCACTTGTAATATGTGATTGCAGCTCCCAGAAGGGGCAAGGATTTGGTCTGTTTTAGTCATTGATGAATTTCAAGCACCTAAAACAGTAATTAGCCTTTCAGCAAGTACTTGCTGAATGAATGAAAGAATTTCTCCCCTAAAATACTGAAAAGATCTGAGTACAAGTGGAAAAATGTGGTCAACTGTCCATGGCTTTTTTCAAAACAGTGGTTCAAATGCTTGTAGACTTAGTTGTTTCATAAAGTTCATTTATATACAGATCACATTCATGCCTCAAGGCTTAAAAAACAATCAGTGAAGTTGAAGAGAATAAACATCATATTTCCTTACAATCCCTTTTCCCATCATTGAGATCCTACATTTGCGAACATTATTTTTATTAGTAAGCATTATGTGCATATTCGTATATATATGCATGCTATGCATGCTAAGTCGCTTCAGTCACATCTGACTCTGTGCGACCCCATGGACAGCAGCCCACCAGGCTCCTTTGTCCATGGGATTCTCCAGGCAAGAATACTGGAGTGGGTTGCCATTTCCTTCTCATATATATATATATATATATATATATATATATATATATATATACACACATATATATATATGTATGTATATGTGTATGTATATATGTATATGTATATATATATATATGTATATATATATAGAGAGAGAGAAAGAAAAATGAAAGTGTTAGTCATTTAGTCGTGTCTGACTCTTTGTGATCCCCTGAACTGTATAGCCCACCAATCACCTTTGTTCATGGAATTCTCCAGGAAAGAATACTGGGCTGGCTTGTCATTCCCTTCTCCAGGGGATCTTCCCTATCCAGGGATCTAACCTGGTCTCCTGCATTGTAGGCAGATTCTTTAGCATCTGAACCACCAGGGAAACCCCATGTGTATATATAGTGAATCTTATATTATATGCATTTTTCATATACTATCAACGGTTCACAAGGAATGTGTCATCCTTCAATTCTCTCTGTATCTCCAATCTTTTCCAGAAATATCCAGTTAGCAATGATCTGTGAATCATTTCAGGTATCTCTCAGAATATCCGAATGGTATCATAATACATGTGCTCTCTTGCAACTTGCTTCTTCCCTGAATTACATATCTTGGTTGTTATTGATATCAGTTTACAAAGATCTTTACAAATTTTAGGGGCCATAATAATATATTAATCCATTATATGCTTTTGCATAATTTTAAACCAATAATCTTGTGACTATTTCTGTTGATTTTAATCTTATGCTACCACAAACAATGTTGAGATAAAGATGCTTATGCAAATAGCTTGTGCTAAAGTGTGAAAACACAGTTGCAGGATGCATTCCTAAAATGAAATGACTGTATCAAATGTCATATATCACTTTCATTTGGCACTTAAAACAAGTTTCCTTGCAAACAGTTTCTAATAAGTGAGCCCACCTACCTCTATTTCAACATCAACATCAGTGTATAATCATCCTTTCACACTTTGGCAACTGAGATAGTTGAAATATAAAGTCTCATCAATTTTGAATCAGTGTTATTATGATGGATATTTTACATGGTATTTTTCATATACTTAAAAGGCTTTTGCATTTTTATGAACTATCTTACTGTATTCTTTCCCCATTTCTGATAGAATTTTCACAGATTTTCATTGGTTTTTTAATTGCTTATTAACATCAAATTGCCAACATTCACTGGATCATGGGAAAAGGAGAGAGTTCCAGAAAAGCGTCTATTTCTGCTTTATTGACTATGCCAAAGCCTTTGACTGTGTGGATCACAATAAACTGTGGAAAATTCTGAAAGAGATGGGAATACCAGACCACCTGACCTGCCTCTTGAGAAACCTATATGCAGGTCAGGAAGCAACAGTTAGAACTGGACATGGAACAACAGACTGGTTCCAAATAGGAAAAGGAGTACATCAAGGCTGTATATTGTCACCCTGCTTATTTAACTTCTATGCAGAGTACATCATGAGAAACGCTGGACTGGAAGAAACACAAGCTGGAATCTAGACTGATGGGAGAAATATCAATAACCTCAGATATGCAGATGACACCACCCTTATGGCAGAAAGTGAAGAGGAGCTAAAAGCCTCTTGATGAAATTGAAAGTGAAGAGTGGAAAAGTTGGCTTAAAGCTCAACATTCAGAAAACGAAGATCATGGCATCTGGTCCCATCACTTCATGGGAAATAGATGGGGAAACAGTGGAAAAAGTGTCAGACTTTATTTTGGGGGGCTCCAAAATCACTGCAGATGGCTACTGCAGCCATGAAATAAGATGCTTACTCCTTGGAAGAAAACTTATGACCAACCTAGATAGCATGTTGAAAAGCAGAGACATTACTTTGCTGACTAAGGTCCGTCTAGTCAAGGCTATGGTTTTTCCTGAAGTCATGTACGGATGTGAGAGTTGGACTGTGAAGAAGGCTGAGCACCGAAGAATTGATGCTTTTGAACTGTGGCGTTGGAGAAGACTCTTGAGAGTCCCTTGGACTGCAAGAAGATCCAACCAGTCCATTCTGAAGGCGATCAGCCGTGGGATTTCTTTGGAAGGAATGATACTAAACCTGAAGCTCCAGTACCTTGGCCACCTCATGCCAAGAGTTGACTCATTGGAAAAGACTCTGATGCTGGGAGGGATTGGGGGCAGGAGGAGAAGGGGACAACAGAGGATGATATGGCTGGATGGCATCACCAACTCTATAGACATGAGTCTGAGTGAACTCTGGGAGATGGTGATGGACAGGGAGGCCTGGAGTGCTGCGGTTCATGGGGTCGCAGAGAGTCGGACACAACTGAGCGACTGAACTGAACTGAACTGATAAATAAGAATTGTATTTGTGCCTATTCAGATGGCCCAGTATCTTTATTTGGTGTGTCACTCATTGTTAATTTGGATAACAATACTTTTATGGAAGAATATTTAAAAAGTGTGTAGTCAAATTTATCTATACTTTAAGACATTTTAATTTTGCATTATATTGAAATGATTGCCACTGTAATATTATGAAAAAAACTTCATTTTTAATAATGTTTTTATCAATTAATTTTCCATTTAATTATTTTATCATCCTGTTATTTATTTTGTATTAAAGACTGATATAGAATTCAAATTTATTATTGTGTTTTTTTCAGGAGTTTGGCAAGGTTTCCTAAAGCTATTTATTCAAGGATTAATTGTTTCTTCAGGAATTGGCGGTTACCTTTATTAAAAACTAAAATTCTGTTTAAGCATCTGTTTTTGAGTTCTTTCTGCTATTCCATCTACTTTGGAGTCCTTTCTTCTATTCCATTGATATGTCTGTATTTTTATGCATAAGTACCTGATGTTTTGTTTTCTAAAATTATATACATATTGAAATATCTTACAGAGTTTGTTTCTACACATTATTCTTTTTTAAAAGAAACTTCTTGGCAATTCTTGCAAGACTTTTATTCCAATATACCCTATAATTAGCTTGCTCAGTTGCAAACAGAAATCACTTTGATGCTTTGCATTGATACTGCACTAAATTTATGATTCGTTTATGGAAAACTGGTCACGGGAAGTTCATGTCTTTCTATTCAAGTATTCTTTTAAGTTCCACTTTTCATTTTTATCATCTACTTTTCCTGTTAAGACTTTCCAAATTAAGTTCATGTTACTCTTACTTTTTAAAAATGGGGGATTCTTCCATTATGTTTTCTAGATGATTGTTCTTATATAGGAAATACATATATAAATATGCAAAATTATAACTAAACTTATTTTATATTCCATAATAGTTTTTAAGGTTATTCACGTATTTATTCAAGGTATAGCTCCAAAACTTCAAATATGTATCTATACAGTTGATTTTCTTCTTCAGTCTAAATGTGTCAAATAATAGCTCCCCAAAATATGTATCAGTTCAGTTCAGTTGCTCAGTCATGTCCGACGCTTTGCAGCCCCATGAATTGCAGCACGCCAGGCCTCCCTGTCCATCACCAACTCCCGGAGTTCATCCAAACTCATGTGCATTGAGTCCGTGATGCCATCCAGCCATCTCATCCTCTGTCATCCCCTTCTCTTCCTGCCCCCAGTCCCTCCCAGCATCAGGGTCTTTTCCAATGAGTCAGCTCTTCACATGAGGTGGCTAAAGTACTGAAGTTTCAGCCTCAGCATCAGTCCTTCCAGTGAACACCCAGGACTGGTCTCCTTTAGGATAGACTGGTTGGATCTCCTGCAGTTCAAGGGACTCTCAAGAGTCTTCTCCAACACCACAGTTCAAAAGCATCAATTCTTGGGCTCTCAGCTTTCTTCACAGTCCAACTCTCACATCCATACATAACCACTGAAAAAACCATAGCCTTGACTAGATGGACATTTTTTGGCAAAGCAATATCTCTGCTTTTTAATATGCTATCTAGGTTGGTCATAACTTTCCTTCCAAGGAGTTAACGCCTTTTAATTTCCTGGCTGCAATCACCATCTGCAGTGAATTTGGAGCTCCAAAAAAGAAAGTCTGACACTGTTTCCACTGTTTCTCCATCTATTTCCCATGAAGTGATGGGACCAGATGCCATGATCTTCGTTTTCTGAATGTTGAGCTTTAAGCCAACTTTTTCACTCTCCTCTTTCATTTTCATATATATATATGTATAAAATTTATTTTTAATTGAAGAATAATTGCTTTACAGAATTGCTTTGGTTTCTGCCAAACTTAGACATGAATCAGCCACAAGTGTACATATATCCTCTCCCTCTTGAACCTCCCTCCCACATCCCTCCCCATCTCACCCCTCTAGGTTGTTACAGAGAGCTCAAACTGGGACTCTATAACAACCAAAAACATATTTTTGATATTAGAATTTCCTTAAGCCTTTCTTGCCTTTACAAATAAAGCTTCTAATTCTTCATTAAAAGTTATACTTGATTTTGCTTTGTTTGTATCAATATACAGCTATACTTATATCTATGTATCTATATGCACATATATATAATAATACAGGTTTTAAAATGTACTCTAAAGCTATGCTTTTTTTTCTTTTCTTATACCATGTGCTTTTCACTACATTTTTCATCTGTGACTCTTGAAGGAAAGTATCAAGGCAGGTTAAGTCTTCTGGGGCTCAGTTGATAAATCCTATTTACGTTTCTAGCCAAGACAATGGAGAATTCCATGGATTGTACAGTCCATGGAGTTGCAAAGAGTCGGACACAACTGAGTGACTTTCACTTTCACTTTAAGGGCAATGGAAAAGTAAAATTCATGAGCCCTTAGCTCTAGTTTTCATAAGATTAGGCTTCTCAGGGTACAGTGGTAAAAAACAGAATGCTGCTGGTGTGTTTGAGGAGGGAGTTTCGATGATGAGAGATGGATATGAGAATTTTTGTGTCTCAGTAATAAATGTCCCTTCAGTACCAAGGTGAAATGAAAAGACTTGTAGCCCCAAGTCCAGGATTAATTACACGCCTTTAATATAGTACTTACAACTTTCCTCATTTGAAGAGTGAGAATGTTAGAGTACACAGTGCCAAAATATTTTTTACATTTAACAGTATTTGAATTCTATCACTTAATGCAACCTAGAAGGAGACAACTTGGCAAACGGAATCACCAGACTAGATTATAATCTCCCATTTATGCATTTTTATTCCCTACAGCTTTAAAATGCAGAGAAATAAAGCACTTCAAAGCTTCTCTTTCTGCTTATTTGGGCTGCATTTTCATTTGTATGGAAAATGAATTCAGAATATATTTCTGCTTAATTTTATATTCTGCCAAGCTTTTTTCCTAATTTGATTGAAGAGTTTAAATTTTTATAGAAAGTGAAGCTCTACTAAGATGCAGATTTTTTGGTTGTGAAAATAAAAGATTGGAAAATACGTGTTTGGTTGACAAGCAGAGGGTAGGTCCCAATATTTTTAGCTTTTTGGGGGGGAAAGTAAACCTCAACGCTTATAATAGTTTAGCATAATGCTATTTAAGATTATGAAGAGATATTTTTCTTCTCTAAGTAGGTACCCTAAAAGAATTCTTTGGTAGTAAAGTGGTTAAGCCTCTGAGATTTCACTGCCAGGCCCAGAATTCAATCCCTGGTCAGGAAACTAAGATCCTGCAAGCCACACAGTGTGGCAAAAAGAAAGAAAAGTTGGTACTGTCATCGTTATCTTTGCCAAGTCATTTCAGTGTACAGGATTTGAAATACAAGATACCTTCCTGTGCTGCTCTGGGCCAGGCAGGTGCCAGTCACCAGTGGAACCTGAGGTTTACTGAGTGGAGGCAGTGAAGTCTGGGCCCACTACAGCTCTCTGTGGGATTTCCTGCAAACCTGATTCAGCGTCTCCCAAGAGCCTGTGACACACGAGCAGCAAGGAAGGATGAGTAACAGAGAAACCCTGGCAAGCAGCCAAGCCCCTGCCATGAAGCTCTGCTCACTTTAATGTAGCTCCACTGGGCTGGATACACATGGAGGATGAATGGCTGCAGGATGCTGAAACAGCTGCTGGGGGAGATCAGCTGAAGTGGACCACATGGAACTGTGCTGGGAAGGAGGCGTATGGCTGTTAGGACATTCACTAAAGGGCTGCTCAAACCACACCACAGCACCGTGGAGCTGTCACCTCGTAAACTCTTATAACAAATAACATCAAGGAATCCATCTCGGCCTATAAATTTCAGCGGTTGGCGGTAGGGGGAGTGCATTTCTTTTATTTTTGTTTTTTTTTTAGATTTTTATTTTTACTTTATTTTACTTTACAATACTGTATTGGTTTTGCCATACATTGACATGAATCCACCACAGGTGTACATGCGTTCCCAAACATGAGCCCCACCTCCCACCTCCCTCCCCATAACATCTCTCTGGGTCATCCCCATGCACCAGCACCAAGCATGCTGTATCCTGCATCGGACATTGCACTGGCGATTCGATTCTCATGATAGTATACATGTTTCAATGCCATTCTCCCAAATCATCCCACCCTCTCCCTCTCCCTCTGAGTCCAAAAGTCCGCTATACACATCTGTGTCTTTTTTGCTGTCTTGCATACAGGGTCATCATTGCCATCAAAATAAGGAAAGGAAAACAAAGCCACAGAGACAAAGTTCTTCCTGAGAATGCTGGACTGACTCTTACTTTGACAAGCACTCCTTTAAGCAGTCAATAGACAGATATCTAAATGTTTTGATTTTTCTTTGATAAAATCAGCAGGTTCCACAGTTTCAGCTTTCAGAATGTGCTCTTTTAGCTTCCTTTTCAAATCCTGTAAACCAGCATGAGCAAAAGTATGGCATGAGCTAAGGCAAGGTAATAAAAATGAAGGAACAATTAAGAATTAAAAAAAAAAAAATCTGCACTACTTTTTCTGACAATTAAGTCCTCTCCTGGAGGGCTTTGTGTATTTTTGGAGATTAAATTAGTCTTAAGTTGGTGCTAAGGCTTGTTGTCTGAAAGAATAAGCATTTTGTTGGTAGAAAAATAAACTGAAAAATAAACTCAAATACTGGAGAAGGGAATGGCAACCCACTCCAGTATTTTTGCCTGGGAAATCCTATGCAAGGGGAGCCTGAAGGGCCATAGTCCACAGGGTTGCAAAAGAGTCAGACATGACTTAGAGATTGAGTACACACACTCACACACACACATCTCAAATACCATAGAGCTTGACCCATTCCTGGACTCCAAGTTTAGAGCTGACTGCAAGATTTTTTCTTATTTATTAATGTGCAGTTTGTATATATGACCAGATTGAAGTCAGTTTGTTTATTTGGAGGATTCCTTATTCAAGATATTTCAAATACTCACCACCACACCCTGCAATCTTAACCCTAATCCGCTTATTTGCTCATCTACCATATATCTGACACAATGCAAGGGGGCAGGAACACAATAATGGATAAGAAAAATATAATTCTTCAACTCCTGGAACTTCATGTTAATTGTTTAAAGCTTACTCTGCTTGTTACTGTTAAGTGATACCACATCATACAATACCTGATCTTGTTGTTTAGTCCTAGGTTGTATCAGACTCTTTATCACCCCATGGACTGTAGCCCACCAAGCTCCTGTGTCAACAAGATTCTCCAGGCAAGAATACAGGAGTGAGGGGGATCTTCAGGGGATCTTCATGACCCAGGGATTGAACCCGTGTCTCCTGCATTTAGAGGTGGATTCTTTACTGCTGAGCCACCAGGGAAACTCATAATACATGATACCCTATAATAAAAGGTCAGCAATTTCAATGGAGAAGTATGAACCACCTAAAAACAAAATACTATGAGACAATATGTAACAATTACCTAAAGAGTTCTTCAGAACAGACAAACTTATTCTACAAAGGGCCCGATGGTAAATATTTTGTGCTTTATGGGCCAAAGGGTTTCTTTTATGATTATTCAACTCTTCCATTAAAGCACAAACGGAGCCGTAGACAATGAACAAGATAATGGGTATGATTTTGTTCCAGTGAAACCTTAGTCACACAAACAGGTAGTGAGCAGGATTTGGTCAACAAGTTGTAAATAGTTTGTCAATTCCTGCCTCAGAAAATAATTTTCATAAGGATAGGAGAAGAGAAGTCAGAGAGGAAGAAGGTTCACTAGACAGTAAACACTGGAAGAAAAAGTGGTTCACCCCCATTTGCAGAATTTCAACAAAATAATTAGAATGTACTGTATATCTTCTTGGGCTTCCCAGGTGGCGCTAGTGGTAAAGAACCCTCCTGCCAATGCAGGAGATATAAGAGGCATTGGTTCTATCCCTGGGTCAGGAAGATCCCCTGGAGGAGGGCATGTCAACCCACTCCAGTCTTCTTGCCTGGAGAATCCCATAGACAGAAGAGCCTGGCAGACTGCAGTCCATGGGGGTGCAGAGAGTCAGACACAACTGCAGTGACCCAGCACACACACACATATATCTTCTTGGAACTTCCCAGGTGGCTCAGTGGTAAAGAATCCACCAATATATCCTAATTGACAGTATGTGAATTCAATTATCTGGATGTAAACTCTGCTAGACACATCAAGTTTAATTCCATGTTTTCTAGCCCAGCTCTTTCTATCTGAGGCTTTATTCTTTCCTTTGGTTTTGAGCTTGGTCTCTGGAAGAGACTTGGTTTCCAAATCTCTTATGCGCTTAACAGACAAACACAGACTGACTGTTTTAAAGCTCAGGACTGGATTTTATATTGGTTGGCAGCCATAACATTCTGTACTGGATGGTGAATGAAAATAGAAAAATAATGAAGAATAGGGTGTATGCACTTAAGAGTGGTTGAAAATGGACAGTGATGGGAAGAATAAAACCTTAGGAAAGGTTCTCAGAGATTGAAAGAATGTCGGCGAGGCACATTAACTCTCCTCAGAAGGTCTAGATTACTATCACACACTTCCCATGGGTAGAGACAATTTCATTAAGAATTTGATGATGTTACACTTGGATAATGCCATCTCTATAGAGAATACATGGTAACTATATATTACTGGTGAGTTTATGAATATGTCACTAATTTGAATATACTTTCTTTTCCCATAATACTCTCCATAGGCTCTATAATTAAGCATTAATCATTTAAGTTGCTCTTTGAATTGTTTGAGGCTTTGCAATTACAGTATAAGGATTATAGAACTTTAATACTGAATTTTTCTTCTTTCCTGAAAGTTGTTAATAAAGTAACGAAGTACAAATGATTCTTTTTTAAGTACCAAATGCATTTTAAATAAATGCACATACAAAGTATATACTCTTATATTGCTTGGACTATTCAGGCAAAATATTTCTAAAAGACCTTACCACTCTATGTTTTTGCCTACATCCATATTTTCCAAATTAACCCCCTTCAGCCTGGTGCTTTCCCTCACATTCACATAAAACTGAACTGTTCAACTCACTCTATCTCCTTCTTCAAAGGAGTTTTCCTTGGACTTTCTAAGGGGGGTTAGAAGGTACAAGCCATATCTGCCTGTTTAGCACCATCCGGGTATATGTCACATTGATTTCTAATCACTTATGTTTGTCTCTCCATTAGATTATGAGCCCCCGGACACAGACATTCTTTCTGGTCTTGGTAGTCACTGCTTTTCCCTGGTATATAGTAGGTACTTGTCACATATTTGGAGTGACAAATGAATGATAATTTCCCACTGTATTGTGAAAGTATCATTATGAGTATATCCCAGAAGTACAAGAAAGCTTTTTTCTTTTTCTCTTTAGCATGATAGCTAATATCCTATGCATCTCATCTTTGACTTATTCATGTCACAAACAACATCATCTCTAGTGGTAGTGTTTCTGATCTTAGACAAACACAACTTAAGTTCATTACTGTCATCATCAACTATGGCACTTTAGGTAAGTACCAGAGTCTCTGAATTTTAGTTTCCACATTTATTAACAGAATAAAAATAGTATTCTCCACAGTTGTGCCAGACATGAAAAAGGTAATTTCAAAAATGGTTTCTAAATCACGTGATGAAATATAAACCATCATGGTTATTTCATTTCTGTTCATATTCTGCCCTATGTATCACCCAGTAAAACACGGTTAAGTCTTAATGAGCAGGACCTGCCTTGGAATATATGGAATATTATTTTCATTCATTACATATTTGCCCCTATTGTCACCTTTACTGTTTCTACCAGGTATTTAAAATGCTGTAGCAGATACACATTTCCATATTATTATTTATTTTCTACTTCCGGTTTGAACCTCTAATGCCAAATAAAGATACAGGATGCTTGGGGCTGGTGCACGGGGATGATCCAGAGAGATGATATGGGGTGGGAGGTGGGAGGGGGATTCAGGATTGGGAGCTCATATACACCCGTGGCGGATTCATGTCAATGCATGGCAAAACCAATATAGTATTGTAAAGTAAAATAAAGTAAAAATAAAATTAAAAAAAAAGAATTAAGGTAGAAAGTAATATAATTTTTAACTAAACTAGAGTAGGGAAAGAGTCATGGTTCTTTAGCTTTTAACGACAACAATCGGTCTTTAGGTAGAAATGTGTTAAGTGATCAGTTTATGAAGAACAGTTACCGGGAATCGGGTATGTGGCCGAGGGCTCCTTTCCCAGGTATTCACTTGGCCAGCAGAAAAATGGTTCTCTCTCTTGTTTGAGATGAATATGGCTATGCCTCTGGCAGATTCATGCTGCTTAACTCCGCTTATCCACTATCTGTGAAAGACAGTTTGGTCTCCAGAATGTTAACTCACATTTAGTGTTGGCAGGAGCTTGCAGTGCAGGAGTGAATCTTTAAAGAGACTTACTGCCACATTCACCACCCATCCTATTTAATAAAACAGAGCAATGAAGGTGCTTTAAAAGTCACATACGGTTTTCAGATTAGAAGAAAAACAGCACATTTCTGAAAGCAGAGGGCTTGGATGGTAGAAGTAATTGCCTAGGTCATTCACACATATCTAATGGAAAGAAAGATTCTTTTATGCCATAGTTAGTTTGTGCAAAATATTTTTCAATTACCTTTCCTAATTTTGACTGGGAAAAATTGGAAAGGAGGTAGCAAAGTAGGTATTTTCAAAAGGTGAGACCAAATTTCACAGGAAGACACAATTTTTCGTAACTGAATAGATCAGGCATGATCACAATTTAATCCTTTTTAAAGCTAAAAAAATTTGTAACTCCTTTGTCTGGAAGTGAGTCTTCTATCTACTCCTGTCTCATAAATTGCAGAGGAATGGAGTGGGAACTGGGAGGGGGTAGAAAAGTGGGAAAGATATTACATGGCTCTTAGGCATAGGGATGCTTAATTCTGAGAATTAAGGAGTTAGTCCCCCTCGAAAGAATATTGACAGTGAGACCATCCCTTCAATAATGTAGTCTCCATGTAGGAGACTTTCTAAAAATATGTTGCCAATTCCAGCTTTGTCTTTCTAACTTTCTAGACCAATCTTCCCAACTAGAGTCAATTCGGATGCCTAGATGGAGCTGCTAACAAACAAGCATTTTGTCTTCCATTCTGAACGTTCTGTAGCTGGAAGTGCAAGGAATAAAATAAAACAAGGCAGGATAACATAAGAGGCATTGTTGTGGAATCAGAGGAGGAGCAACCTAAGAAAGTGCTCTGGAAAAACAGATTTGAAATTGTAACAGGGGAATCATAAAAAATGAGTAGGGATGAGCCCTGTAGATGGCCTGTGTAAAGGCCCTGAGGCTGCACATAGTTGGCTTTAAGTTTGGAGTATAGTAAGGAAAACACAGGAATGAAGAGCCCTCTCGTGGGTCTTTGAGACCTTGAGGCTGTTATAACAGGTTAAATAAAAACCCTCAAAAGATAGTGAATAAACATAAACACTTTTATTGAAATCCATCACTGTATTGAATCATGTTCTAAAAAATTCATTCCCTTTTGCACTTGAGAAGCATCTGTCTGGTTAGAGTTTATAAAAATCTGTCCAGTCCTCATTCAAACAGTTTCATATCTGAATCCTCCATTTCAAAGTTCTACTTGTCTTCTCCTTCTGAGGCTGGGTGTAGTCCCCCGGAGTTCAGAGTAGAGGAGGGGGGCACAGAAGAAGAAAAATGGCTCGTTGGGGTCACATTTGGGTTTTGGCCCATCCATACCATTTTTCAGTGCGTTTCCAGCTGCCACTGCTGGCTCTCAGCCTCTGGGTGGCTGGCACTGACCCGCTGGGTACTACAGGGTGTGGGAGACAGACCTGGGGATTTTGAGATCCCACCGATCAGGTCTCTGATCTGAGAGTTCTGCCTTACATTCAGTCCCTTTCCATCCACACTGGGAGCCCAGCTTCCTCGAGATGGGAGTGCAGATTCCTAGACCACCAGCCTGCCCTGCTCTGACTGCTCATTTTCCCTACTGAGAGAGGCAGAGAGGCAGGTCACCAAACTGACTGCCTAAGCAGATACCCAGCTGAGAGACAGAATGCCAACCTCCCTTTACAGTGACAGCATCAGAGGTCATTTCTCAATCTTTCTGTCTTCTCTTTGAGGAGATGGATGCCTCTCGCAGCCAGGAGGGCTCTGTCTTTAAGTCCAACAATACTGACCATTTTGTCCTCCTTAGCCTTCTAAGTACATCCATTGGGGAGGGTTGAGGAAGTGGAAACATTTTCTGCCATTTGATGGCTGGCAAAACTAAGAATCAACAGACAGAGATGATTTTAACTTTCAACAACACTTGGGAAATGATGGAGTGAGTCTTCAGTAGAGTGGTAGGAGTATTAAAGGCTTGGTGGTAACTGACACATATTTTAATCCTGGTTGCTGTATTTACTAGATATTCACTCTTGTGTAAGCTAAATTCATCAGGGCTTTAGTTTCTAATTTGTGGATATGGGGGAAATAATAATACCTATCTTCATAGAGTTATTGTGTAAAGTAAATGGGTTAATCCCTTTAAATTATGTGCATAAGTACTGGCAAATAATAAGGGCTCAGTAAGTTTAGCTATTATTAGGGACTCTGGTTAATAATGAGCTCATGCAATCTGACTACTAAATGAAAATTAGACTGGGTAAGGGAAAAAAGGGCAAGATGGAAGCAGAGAGATCATTAAGGCAGATAGCAGAGCAGGCCAAGAAAAATCTTATAGGGATTTGGAATAGAGTGGTACAGGTAGAGATAGTGAAGTAGTCATTTTCATTATTTGGTTCTGGGTACTATTGTCAAGACTTGTTGAGAAATTTTTCATTGGACTTGAGATGAAAAAAAGTGGAATCATGCACAGCTTTGACATTTTCAGTCTGAGAATCTAGGAAAGCTGTTAGGTGTTTAAGGCCATGGTGCTACATGACATCAGAAAATAAAAAAGGAACAAAAACATAAGAATCTAAAGGAAAAACAAAAACAACAACTAAATTCTCAATATACATAGATGATGTAATTTTCTATTTAGAGAGTTTCCATATAATAGCATATGGTGAGTTTCAATAGCAAAAATTTATCACATGATATAGATTTTTTTTTAAATTTAAAAACCTCTATATAAAAGGAGGCTTTTTGTTTGTTTGTTTTTGTAGGTGAATAAGGAATCTCTTATGAGGATGTCTTAATACCTTGAACTGTGACTATATAGTTTTACATGGCAAAAAGACTTTGAAGATGTGGTTAAAGTCAAGGACATTGGGACAGTAAGATCATTAATGGGCTAAATCTAATCACATGGGTCTTTAAAATCTGAAAGTCTTCTGGATCAGGAGATATTGCCTTGATGAGGGAAGAGTATGAGACTTGGAAGGATGAGAAGGATTCCATGCCCAGTTGGTTCGGAGACACAGGGGGCTGTGTGCAAGTGCTGGAGAAGGCCTCTCAGAGCTAAAGGTAGCCCTAACCACAGCCAGCAAGGACACAAAGACCTCGGTCTCACGGCAGAACTCAACTCTGTTAGTACTGGATGAGCATGGCAGGAAGTTTCAGATTTCAGATTTGTAAAACTGTAAAATAAGGAATTTGCATTATTTTAAGTCAAAAGGGCTTTTTGCCATTTGTTGCAGCAGCAAGAGAAATTAATCTGCATATTATAAAATTTGCCCACTTTTTTTTTTTTTACATTTAGTACATTGGATAGAGTTACGTAGCTACAGTCCAGTCTTATAACATTCTCCTCACCCTGAAAAGATGCCATGTGGCTATTTACCATCAACTCCAGCTCCAAATCCCAGCTCCAGATAGCCACTATCTGCTTTCTATCTAGATAAGCTTGGTTTTTCTGGAGAAATTAATCTGCATATTATAAAATTCACCCACTTTTTTTTTTTTTACAGTTAGTACATTTGTAGAGTTATGTAGCTACAGTCCAGTCTTATAACATTCTCCTCACCCTGAAAAGATGCCATGTGGCTATTTACCATCAACTCCAGCTCTGAATCCCAGCTCCAGATAGCCACTATCTGTTTTCTATCTAGATATGCTTGGTTTTTCTGGATACTGCATATAAATTGGACCAAGGTTTTATGTCAGGTGGATATGTAAGAGTGAAATTGAGATAGTTCTGGGACTTAGGACTCTTTGTGGCAGTGCTAAAATGCTTGTACCTGGGCACTCCCCTCTTCTAGCAATAAAATACAAAGAAACTACATGGGACTGAAAATAACTGCATGCTTGTACAGTTGAGGCAAATTCTGGACAAAAGATACACAAAGACCAAAATCCACTACTGCCACTTCTGAAGAGCCAGGAGCAAAATCAGGGTGTTGGGAGCTAAAGCAGGGTACTGCACATGCCGCCTGCACTCAACACCAACAAAGGAGTGGGCAAAACACCGAAACCACCCCTCCAGCCAGAGCCCTGGACACACTCCTACCCTCCCCCATGTAAGGAGCATGTTTCCCCTCCTCCCTGGGGATCTCCTGAGCAAAGGAATCTGCTGTTTGTTCACTCCTTCCTGCTGCAGCAGGGGCCCCAGTAAACTTTGTCCAAATTTCTTGTCTGGCCTCTGATCAATTTCTATTGATTAAGGAGGTCAAGAACCCTGGTTGGTAACAAAATTGCCAGGTCATAGGTAAGTTTATATTCAGCTTTTTAAGAAACAGCTCAAAGTGATTGTCATTTATACCCTCATAAGCAATATAGGGGATCCAACCAGTCCATTCTAAAGGAGATCGGTCCTGGGTATTCTTTGGAAGGAATGATGCCAAAGCTGAAACTCCAGTACTTTGGCCACCTCACGCGAAGAGTTGACTCACTGGAAGAGACTCTGATGTTGGGAGGGATTGGGGACAGGAGGAGAAGGGGACGACAGAGGATGAGATGGCTGAATGACATCTCATCTTCCAGGCATGACTCGAGGACATGAGTTTGAGTGAACTCTGGGAGTTAGTGATGGACAGGGAAGCCTGGTGTGCTGCAATTCATGGGGTCGCCAAGATTCAGACACGACTGAGTGACTGAACTGAACTGAACTGAACTAAAGCAATATAGGGAGGTTCTGGTTTCTCTGTTGTCTTTGCCTGCACTGATTGTCTGCCTTTTTAATTATAACTGTTCTAGAGGGTGTGAAGTGATGTTTCATGTGTTTTTTTAATTTGTATTATCCTAATGACTATTAATTGGTTTTCCCTTGTGGCTCAGCTAATAAAGAATCTGCCTACAACATGGGAGACCTGGGTTTGGAACATTCCTAGAGAAGGGAAAGGCTACCCACTCCAGTATTCTGGCCTGGAGAATTCTATGGACTGTATAGTCCATGGGGTCTCAAATAGTCAGACACTACTGAGCGACTTTCAAAATGACTATTGATGCTAAGCATCTTTTCATGTGCTTATAAGCCATTCATATTTTCTTGGTGTAATGTCTATTCAGTTTATTTGCCCATTCTTAATGTGATTGTTTTCTTTATTATTAAATGATGATTTTTTAATATATTCAGGATATAATGGTGTTGGGAAATTGGATATTCTCATGAAACTTTTTTAGACATATCATACAGAGATAAATAATTTTAAATGAATCATATGCCAAAACACAAAGGCTACCTATATGTATATGTGTACACAAAGAGTTAACCCTTAAACAATGTGGGGAGTTGGAAGCTCTGATCCTCCATGCAGTCACAAATTTGCATATAACTTATAGTTAGCTCTCTGTGTCCATGGTTTACCCTGAATTCACAGATTCAGTCATGGGAGTTGTTTATACATGATATGAGGTACCTGAGTTTGTTTGTTTGTTTGTTTTTTCAGAAGAACATCCAATTTGTCCAGTATTATTTGTCGAAACTATCCTTTCATCCACTGAATTATCTTAGCACCTCTCTGGAAAATGAACTGAACATAAATTCAAAGGTTTATTTCTGAACACTATTCTAGCAATCTACCAATCTATATATCTGTCTTTCTACCAGTACCACCGTGCCTTGATCCATACAGATCTATGGTAAGTTTTGTCACTGTTCTTTTTCACAATTCTTTTGGATGTTGTTTGTGTTTTTCATTCCCATTCAAATGTTAGGGTAAGCTTATCAATTTTTTCAAAAACACATCAGCTGTGTTTTGATAGGGATTGTGTTGAATCTGTACCTGCAAGTGTGGAGAACTGCCAACTTTACAACGTTGATGTCTCCAATGAATGAACATGGAACATTTTTCCATTTATTTTGGGTCTTCTGTATTTTCTTTCAGGAATGTTTTGTTGTTTTAAAGAAAGGTCTTGAACTTCTTGATAAATTCATTCTGAAGTATTTTATTCTTTTTGGTTCTACTTTGAATAAAACTGTGTTTCTTAATTTCATTTTCAAAAGTCATACATTCTTATAAAAGGGATGTTTGATCATTCAGGAGGCAAATGATTGGAAGAATTTAGGGCTTTTTGTGTGGCATTTGAGAGTAAAAAATATGCTGAGTTAAATTGCAAAAGACAGCATATTAAAGCAGAGGCATCACTTTGCTGACAAAGCTTTGTATAGTCAAAGCTATGACTTTTCCAGTAGTCCTGTACAGATGTGAGAGTTGGACCAAAAAGAAAGCTGAGCACAGAAAAATGGATACTTCTGAGTTGTGGTGCTGGAGAAGACTCTTAAGAGTCCTTTGGACAGCAAGGAGATCAATGCAGTCAATCCTAAAGGAAATCAATCCTGAATATTCACTGGAAGGACTGATGCTGAAGCTGAAATTCCAATTCTTGGGCCACCTGATGCAAAGAGCTGACTCATTGAAAAAGACCCTGATACGGGGCAAGATTGAGAGCGACAGAGGATGAGAAGGCTGAATGTCACCAACCACTCAATAGACATGATTTTGAGCAAGGTCCAGGAGATCGTGAAGGACAGGGAAGCCTGGAGTGCTGCAATCCACAGGGTTCCAAAGAGTTGGACATGACTTAGCGATTGAACAAAAACAAGATTTTAAAATATTTTGCATATAAATTATGACCTATGCAAAAAAATGATTCACACAGTGGGAAAGAGAAAGTAGAGCTAGAAGGAATGAGACTGGGAAATGGAGATCTTTGCAAAAAAAGTGAAGTATTAGCCAGGGATGATTTGAAGAGGGCCTGGACAAAATAGTAGTATGTACAAATATGCATTTCAGCTTGGGGTGTGCATCAGCCCTATGTCTAAAGTGAAAGTGAAAATGAAAGTCACTCAGTCATATCTGACTCTTTGAGACTCCATACAGTCCATGGAATTCTCCAGGCCAGGATATTGGAGTGGGTAGCCTTTCCCTTCTCCAGGGGACCTTCCCAACCCAGGAATCGAACCGGGGTCTCCTGCATTGCAGGTGGATTCTTTACCAACTAAGCTACAAGGGAATGGCCAGCCCTATGTCTAGTGAACCAAAAAGATAATTTGCCATTCAAAACCCACTACCTGTGTGGCCTATTTGAGGGGTGGAGGAGTGCTCACATAAGTAAAAGACTGAAAAAAGAAGAAGAAGAAAAAAAAAAAGACAAATTAGCCTGAGAAAAAGCAATGCATTTCATTTTAAGCAATATATTTGACAAATAATCTAATTTATATGTCTCTTTTTTAAACTTTATCATTTTATGAAGTGCTTTCTGTACTTTGTTTACCATGTAGACATTTGCAAAGTCTTTGTTTATAGCTTTAAAGTGAAGCAAAAACACAGTACATAAAAATACCACTCTTCAATGACTTTTTGTTGAACATTCCTCAAATTGTGAAAAGGTGTGGCAAGAACTAACTGAGGTAAAAGCTAGTACAGTACAAAAAACTGGCAAAAAAATTTTTCCCTCAGAAAATGTTCATTTCTATTCTTTTTCTTATCATTCATATTCAGTTTTTATTGAAATTAAAATTCTACTTGACATTCAGGAAAGGTGTTTCCTCTAATTTTTTTTTTTATATTATGAAGGCAAAATTAAGAGAAAAATACTAACAGAAATTTCACAGCACACATCCTACAAGAAGGACAAGAAAATGAACGTGCAATTAGATAAAGCTGCATCCTTTTCAAAGGATTATATTATTAAATATTCAAGATTACATGCATTAGGGAGGACATCAACTGAAAGACATACCTTTTTGCAGGGCTTCTGACAGTAACTAACCATTAGAGAAACATTAAATGAAACATTGAAAGGGGAAAGCAATTCAAGAAATGGACCAATTTGAACAACTTAAAGTACTGCCTTAGATGGCACATTTAGAGAACAGAAGACGAAAGAGAAGCAGAAAGAAAAAATCATTTAAAGACCACATGGTCATTGTCCATTGATTGAGAGGTCACACTTTAAATCATTTTGACAGCTGAAAAGGACGAAGGATATAGTTTTCCCAAAAGATAGTTTAAACATTTTTTTGAAAATAATATAAAGAAAAGGACACCACAGCTGACCCAGAAATGACTAAGAGATTTAGTTGCAGATATGACCAAAGGACTAAATCCAGATAAAGAACATTTAAAAACTGGACGCAAAATAGATGAAGGGAACAACTCACTCACTTGGTATTTTCTGGCTCCTATGGAAACTCTATCTCCCTCTAGCAATATTCTACCTTTCTATTCAGTTTAACCATAATGTTATTTTTTCCAGCACGATCTGGGTTTATGACAACTCCCATTTTTTCTTAGCAGAGGCATTTATTAGATGTATCGCTTATGACAAATTCTCTCAAGATTTAGACAGTGAAAACAGTAGCAACACTGAAACCCAGTTTGAGCCATTTTCATGCTTCATTTTATAAACCTTAAATATGTGCATGGTACCTACCATATTTGCTATATATTGTATAAAATTGTATTCAAGGTGAATAGTAAAATGAAGTATGATTTCCTTTGCACCTCACAAAGTTGTGATCAAACAGGGTTGGCATTCGTGTTACAGCTTGGGAGATTTTTTTTCTCAGGTTTATTTTGAAATTTTCAGTGATTCTGCAAGTTGAGCTTTATGCCATATAGACACACAGAAACCTTGGAAAATGAAAGAATTATTAGGATGATTCATGCAAATGCCCAGTTTTCATCTGAATTACATGTCTATAAGCATGACTTAATGATTTGGTTCTCAACTTTGGAGTTAAACATATCTCAACATGAATTTAATTTATGTCACTTAAATTCATGAATATTCTATTCTCCTTTATGCACTGAGATAATAACATTGATATGGTAATAAGTTCATATAATAATAATAATTTATATAAAGATTAAATGAGATGATGCTTAGAAAGTCATGAGGATGGTGCCAGAAACAGCAGTCATTCAGCAAATAAGTGATAGTTGTCATAATAAAAATAAATATGATGTTAGTAGTAGTAACAGTAGGATTACTAGTCATAGCCATGGTATTTTCATGCTTGTCTCAAATGATCAAAAATATTTTGTAACTTTACTCTTGTTCTTGAACCTCAGGCTGAGCCAACTTATGCATGAGAATCTTTGCACGTGAGGTGAGGAAGGAGAGCAAATCATAATAAAAATGGCCTCAACTTACATTGCCTTTAGTCCATTACTGATATTTCACATGGACTCTCTTAACTCCAAAGCAAACCCCAAGAAAGGAATATTAGCGGAACGTAAGTTATAAATGGCTAAGGCGTCTGTAATTGGATTCATCTTAAAAGGGAGGTTGCTCATCTTATGCTTGAAGCCGTGGGATGGAAGTGACCTCCGAATATCTCTGGGGTCCATGTCCAGCTTCTATGCTACTGTAGGTAGTTCCGTCCTCAGAGGAGTGTCTGTAGTCGCTTCAGGTCCAATGCCTTGCAGATCCCTGACCACAGGGAAAAGGGCCCTGGTCTCCTTCACGTCTAGTATGAACGCAGGAAGAGAGGACATCTGCTTGGCTCAGCTTGGGTAACACTCCCATCTTTTGGCAATAATTGCTCTTGGACATTGGAAGTAGGGTTGGGGGTTGATTCTGGATGGAGCATTGAGAGTTGATTAGCCTAGTTTATGGTCTTGACCATCCTGTGTCCAGGATGGACTCTATAGCATCAAGAGTGTAAGACACCAAGGAAGACAGCAACTGTAGCATGTAATCAGAGCTCTCCATTTATAGATGGGAAATTAAGGTTCTGAGAGAGTGAGTATAATAACCTTGAGTGTGATAGTGGGAATTCAAAGTTGTGTTTCTTTCCCTGCAAAACATATAGTCTGCCCACTGTCGCATGCTGCTCTCATATTTCCACAGGTAATATTTATATAATGAATTCAACAAATAGACATTGAATATAAGGTCAGGGAATCCATACTGGGCTAAGCAATGTAAGCACTAAGTATTCCTAATTCTCTTGATAATTGAAAACCTTCATTTAATGCTACAAAAAGTTTTACTAAGCTTCATTAAATCTACACAAAACTGACATGTTTTCCTAAATATCCCAGATGATATTCACTAAGCATGCAGCCCACTTGCTATGTGTCTTTCAGTTGGTCAGATTTCAACAGCATGCTGAGTGGACTTTGATATTAGTAATGCCTCCCCTAAATCTAGAGAATGTTTGCATCTTCATTCCATTTTCCAGATGATCTCATGGAGCCCCTGAGCAGGGGGTATTGTTGTTGTTCAGTTGCTAAGTTGTGTCTGACTCTTTGTGTCCCCATGGACTGCAGCACACCGGGCTTCCTTGTCCTTCACCATCTTCCGGAGTTTTCTCAAGCTCATCTCCATTGAGTCAGTGATGCCATCCATCCATCTTGTTCACTGTCATCCCCTTCCACTCCTACCTTTGATCTTTCCTAGAATCAGGGACTTTTCCAATGGGTCAGCTCTTTGCATCAGATGGCCAAAGTGTTGGAAGCTCAGTCTCAACATCCAAGCAAAGTATTGGAAGGACTCAGTCTCAGTTCTTCCAATGAATATTCAGGATTAATTTCCTCTAAGACTGACTGGTTTGATATCCTTGCTGTCCCAGGGACTCTCAAGAGTCTTCTTCAGCACCATAATTTGAAAGCATCAGTTTTTTGGTGCTCAGCCTTCTTTATTGTCCAACTCTCACATCAGAACACGACTACTGGAAAAACCATAGCTTCGACTATACAGACCTTTGTCAGCAAAGTAATGACTCCGCTTTTTAATACAGTTTGGTTTGTCATGGCTATTCTTATAAAGAGCTGCTGCTGCTGCTGCTGCTGCTGCTGCTGCTGCTGCTAAGTCACTTCAGTTTTGTCTGACTCTGTGCGACCCCATAGACGGCAGCCCACCAGGCTCCCCTGTCCCTGGGGTTCTCCTAGTGTCTTTTAATTTCACAGCTGCAAAAACCATCCACAGTGATTTTGGAGCCTAAGAAAATCAAGTTTGTCACTGTTTCCCCATCTATTTGCCATGAAGTGATGGGATCAGATATCACAATCTTCGTTTCCTGAATGTTGAGTTTTAAGCCAGCTTTTTCACTCTCCTCTTTCTTCCTCATCCAGAAGCTATTTATAGTTCCTCTTCACTTTCTGCCATAAGGGTGGTGTCATCTGCACATCTGAGGTTATTGATATTTCTCCTGGCAATTTTGATTCCAGCTTGTGCTTCATCCAGTCCAGCATTTCTCATGATGGACTTCCCTGGTGGCTCAGAGGTTAAAGAGTCTGCCTCCAATGCAGGAGACCTGGGTTTGATCCCTGGATCGAGAAGATCCCCTGGAGAAGGAAATGGCAACCTACTCCAGTATTCTTGCCTGGAGAATCCCATGGATGGAGGAGCCTGGCAGGCTACAGTCCATGGGGTCTCAAAGAGTTGGACACGACTGAGTGACTTCATCTCACCTCACTCTGCATATAAGTTAAATAAGCAGGGTGATAATATACAGCCTTGATGTACTCTTTTCCCAATTTGGAACAAGTTTGTTGTTCCATGTCCAGTTCTAACTGTTGCTTCCTGACCTGCATACGGATTTCTCAGGAGGCAGGTAAGGTGGTCTGGTATTCCTACCTCTCTAAGAATTTTCCAGTTTATTGTGATCCACACAAAGGTTTTAGTGTAATCAATAAACAGGGGTATATATATATATATATATTAACACATAGATGAACCATTATAATCTGCTACTTCAGCATTTTTGAACATGATTAAATAACAAGTACAAATTATCTTTTGAACTGTTTCGGAGATCCTTAAAATATCCAAATGCACACAAAAGAAAATTGTTTAATGCATTGGATTATAAGACCCAAGGTCCATAATACTGAAGAGTCTGAGAGTATCAATTCATTCCTTCTTTGCTGGTTTTTTTGTTTGTTTGTTTTTTTGACCCCTAAAGTCATTGATTTAATCAATTTTCTCTCCCCGACCTTGTTATTTGGTTTTGGTATGAACTCTAAAACCATGTGCTTTTCCCAAGTGCCTCTTGACATATTCCAACAAAGTAACACAGTAATAACTAGTCTATTATGCTTTGTGGTATGATCAATAATTTAAATAAAGTGTGCCTTGATGTAATTTGCTCTTTGAAATGTTAGTGGTTACACTTTATTATTGGACTTCCCTGGTGGCTCAGAGGTTAAAGTGTCTGCCTCCAATGCGGGAGACCTGGGTTCAATCCCTGGGTCAGGAAGATCCCCTGGAGCAGGAAATGGCAACCCACTCCAGTATTCTTGCCTGGAGAATCCCATGGATGGAGGAGCCTGGTAGGCTACAGTCCATGGGGTTGCAAAGAGTCGGACATGACTGAGCGACTTCACTTCACCTCACACTTTATTAAGCTGTTTATAAGATAAGATTAAGTTTTGCTAAAATTACCTACCTCTTCCTCCTGTGTCTACCATAATATTCTTTACTGTTTCTACTGCATCATCTGTGAGTGCGTCCTTTGTTTTATAAATTTGTATTTTATTGTACAGACTGGTGTGATCATCACCCTTTGACTTAATCGCAAGCCTGTCTTAAAATGTATTTACTCTGTTTTCCAAGTGGTTAAGAAGTTCAAATTTTGTGTAATCAAAAAAGTTCTTTTTTAAAAGGAACTCAAAGCTAATGTAATCATAATCCTAAATAGATGAAGCAATGGTGAAGAAAACTACAGAACAAATACGAAATTTAATAATGGCCTTCCAACAGCTTCCCTTTCAAATTGTTAGAAATTCATTAAACAATGGTTGAGCAGCACTGACAATTAAATTACTCTCATATGAGGTATCCAGCCATAATATGAATATTGCATACTACATAGCTCACATTTCTAAAGGGATGTAGACAACAATTGGATTTCAGATAATTAACATGAGGCTTGAGTTTAGTCTCCAGATGCCTCCCACTCTGTTTCCAAGCAAAAATAATTGGGATGTAACTGTATAAAGAAGGTTAGCATTAAAAATGTTAAAGATGAAAAATATAGAGCTTGTGGCTGCATTAGAAGGAGCTTCCCACCCTGTAGAAGTGTAGAGAGGTGGAAGTGGTAATAGCAGCTAACCTGATAGAATTGCAAATATTCTGTGTGCGTTCAGCCTTTTAAAGCTCATGTTCTATGAGGAACTCTTTTATCCACAGACAGCCAAGCCATTGGTAAAAGTCATGTCAGATTGAAATCTATAGAGTTTGAATTTAATATCCCTGTTACATAGATCTTGTAATGCACATAGCTAAGCATCACCCACATTCTAACAACTGGATCATTTTTTAATATTCATGATTAGTGTCTGCATATCTCCTCTAAAACAATGAAGAGATACTAGTAAGAATATTTGTGAAAAATAAGAACAAGAAATACTCAGAATGAGCACTTCCTGTGAAGCTGCCTTATTGATTCTTTGGGTAGAGCCCATAGGAAATGGGAAAATGAGAGGAAATTCAGATGTCAGAGCTGACTATGGAACAGAAGTTATAGAGAACAGAGTTGGAGGCTGTCTTTCCTGTGGTATGCTTCCATTAATTCCTTTTTAAATTACAATTTGAACTTTAGAATAGCTTTAGAGGGACTTCCCTGGCCATCCAGTGATTAAAACTCTGTGCTTCCCACATAGGGGGCATGGGTTTGATACTCGGTCAGGGAACTAAAATCCTGCATGCCGTGAGGCATGGCCCCAATTATTAAAAAAAGAAAAATAAAGGCAACGTCAATGAAATGAAACTGCACTGAAACCACTAAAAAAAGAATAGCTTTAAATTTACATAAAAGTTGTGCAGAGGGTACATCCCTCACGTTCAATGTTCCCTATGCTGAAGAAGACTCTTGAGAGCCCCTTAAACTGCAAGGAGATCAAACCAGTCAATCCTAAGAAAAATCAACCTTGAATACTCATTGGAAGGACTGATGCTGAAGTTCCAGTACTTGGGCCACCTGATGCAAAGAGCTGATTCATTGAAAAAGACCCTGATGTTGGGAAAGATTAAAAGCAGGAAGAGAATGGAGCAAGAGAGAATGAGTTGGTTCGATGGCACCACCAACTCAATGGACATGAATTTCAGCACATTCCAGGAGATAGTGGAGGACAGAGGAGTTTGGCAAGCTGCAGTACACGGGATCACAAACAGTCATACATGACTTTAGTAACTGAATGACAACATGATTAATACGTTAATATTATTCATAATAAAACTATTACATTTATCACAATTAAGCAATTAATGAACTACTATTAATGCTCTACAATTAATTAAAGGTCATTCCTTATTCAGATTTCCTTACCTAATATCCTTTCTCAGTACCAGGATCGCACCTAGGACACCATGTGGCACTTAATTTTCATGTGGTTTAGGCTCCTCTTGGCTGTGAAAATTTCTAAGACTTTCCTTGTTTTGGTGACACTGACAGTTCTGAGTACTGATCAGGTATTTTGTAAAAATCCCCCTATTGCGATGTGTCTTATGTTTTACTTATGATTAGACTAGGGTTATGGGCTTGGGGGAGAAATATCACAGAATTAGTATGCCATTTCTATTACATATCAGGAGTGCACATAATCAGGATGATCTCTTACCTGAGGTCATTCTTGCTCACCTGGCTGAGGTAGTGTTCCTCAGGTCTCTGCACTGAAGTTGCTTCTCCTCACCCACCACCTCCACACTTGACTCTCTGGGAGGAGGTCACTATAATTCTTCGTTTGGCTCCTGTGTTCCTTTGGCACCCCGTCATCGCAGTGGGATTTTTTGAGTACTTCAAGCTGCTTCAGGCACATTTTGTATAGTTGACGCCCCATCAATTAACATTTGATGTCCCCACATGTTATATACTGTGGACATTTAAAGCACAGAGATATTGCATATAATTGATATAAAGTGCCAATTAAAATGTATAATTTGCTTAGCTGTGAAATATGTGTACAGCTGGGAAAACATCTCCACAATCAAGACTGTGAACATACCAAAGTTGTCTCTCCTCCACTCTTGCCCTTTCCTCCCTTTTCCTTCCCCATCCATTAACATATACCAATCTGCTTCCTGTCACTAGAAATGGCGATGAATTTTCTAAACCTTCTTTTAAAAATTGGACTGCTTAGTGCATCTTTTTTTTCAATAGCTTCTTTCACTTGACATACTTATTTTGAGTTTCATCCATGTGTTTTATGTATAAATTAATCCCCTTTCATTGTTGAGTAGATTCCCTTCTATATACTGTTAATTTTGTGTAAAATATATGTTATAAAACTATATATAAAACATAATATATTTATATATATGTATAAAATTTTTTTTCTCCATTTACCTGTTTATGGACATTAGGGCAATTTCCCTATTTTGATTTTTACAAAGAAAGCTCTTCTAAATATTTGTGTATTCGTCTACGTTTCTCATGGGTTAATATCCAAGATAGGAATGGCTACTTCATATGGCTGGACTATGTTTAACTTTTAAGAAACTGATGAATTATTCTTCAAAGTGCTGGTACTGGGAGTTGTCTGACAGTCCAGTGATTAGGACTCCATACTTTCACTGCAGGGGGCATAGGTTTGACCCTTGGTCAGGGAACCAAGAGCCCATGAACTGTGTGGCATGGCCAAAAAAGGAAAAAAAAAAGGGGGGGACAGTGGTGTCATTTTTCATTTCACGGAGTGTTCCAGCTTATCCACTTCCTCATCAATACTTCACATGTTGTCATTGTTTGGTTTTCAGCATTCTGATACATGTGCAGGGTTATCTCACTGTGACTGAATTGGGGTTTTCCTAGTGAAAAGTGCTGTTGAGTATCCCGTGTTTATTTTTCTGCTGAACACTTCTTTGATACAGCTTTTGAATTTTTTAAGTTGTCTTCTTTGATTTCTTTTCATTGAGTGTTGTGAATTCTTTTTATATTCTGGGTACAAGCCATTTATCAGATCTGTTCAGTTCAATTTAGTCATTCAGTCATACCTGACTCTTTGTGACTCCATGGACTGCAGCCCACCAGGCTTCCCTGTCCATCACCAACTCCTGGAGCTTGCTCAAACCCATGTCCGTCAAGTAGGTGATGCCATCCAGACATCTCATCCTCTGTCATCCCCTTCTTCTCCTGCCCTCAATCTTTCAGGGCATCAGAGTCTTTTCCAGTGAGTCAACTCTTTGCATGAGGAGGTCAAAGTATTGGAGTTTCAGCTTCAGCATCAATCTTTCCAATGAATAGTCAGGACTGACTTCCTTTACGATGGACTGGTTGGATCTCCTTGCTGTCCTGGGGACTCTCAAGAGTCTTCTCCAACTCCACAGTTCAAAAGCATCAAATCTTTATCAGGTATTGATTTGTAAATATATTTCAGCTTTGTGGCTTATTTTTTCATTCTCTTAATAGTGAGCTATAAAAATCAAAACACCAAAGATCTTTGATCACAGAGCATAACAAATATCACAATATTGAAAAAGTGCAAAGTGTTGCAAGAAAATCACTGACACGCGGCACAGAGACACAAACGAGCAAGTGCTGCTTAAAAAGCATGCGGCTAGTGGGGGGTAGCACACACCTTCAGTTCATCAAACGCAGTGGGGAGCCCATGAAAGCAACACAAAATAAAATAAATTGTGACTGTACTTAATTTTATTCAGCTAAAATTTAATCAATAAGAGAAGAATGTAAGAATCCAATCTCTCTCCAATGCTATTTTAATTCTATAAAGTATTTTTTACTTGCTTACACCCCAAACATTTGCTATCATAATTGTTATTGTATTTCTAGCCAAAACTGATTTAAATTTACCCAAGTCTTTTGATCACTACTTCTTACATTCCACTCCATCCCTCAAAGTTTAAATTTTTTGTTCTAAAGCATATATTATCTCCTACATGAAGGTCTGTTAAAGACAAAGATTCAATCCTTGTCTAAAAATACCTATATTTAACATACACTATTAAATTTCAAGTTTTAGCTGGTTGCTATTTTCTTGTATTACACTGTCATCTGGATTTTGTTGTTTTTGTGAATAGCTAGGTATCAGTGTGATTATTGATTATTGTAGGTAAATTCTTTTCCTTTTCTATGCTTTTAGGAATTTACCAATATGTGCATTGTCTTGCCTATTTGACCTTTATAGTGTTCACTTTGTATACTGATATTTAGAATGTATATCTTTTTTCGATTCAGGAAAATTTTTCTATCAATTTCCCTTTAGATGTGTCTCTTTCCAATGTTTATTTTTTAAAAAGTCGACAAGATATGGTATTTCCATCAAGATATAAAAATCCATAGAACAAAATAAAGGTCTGGAAATATGCCCCATGTTCTCACCTTTTGTTATGCAAATATTGTCAAGCACAATTTTCCTCAATTTTTCCTTTATTTATTTAAAAAAAGAGCATAATTACAATATTGTGTTAGCTTCTGATGTATAATTCAATGAATCATCTAAATGTATACGTATATCCCCTCTCTCTTGGACCTACGTCCCATCCCTCACATCCCACCCCTCAAGGTCATCACAGTTAGCTGAGCTTCCTGTGCTTTATAACAGGTCCCCACTAGTTATCCGTTTTACACATCGAAGTGTATATATGTCAAAGCTACTCAGTTCATCCCAACCTCTCCTCCCTGCTCACCATTCACATGTCCTTCATGTCACGTCTCTATTGTTGCCCTGGAAATAGGTTCATCTGTACCATTTTTCTAGATTCTGCACAAATGCATTAATATATGGTTTGTTTTTCTCTTTCTGGATTACTTCACCTTGTATGACAGACTCTAAGTCCATTCACATCTCTTCAAATGACCCAATTTCTTTCCTTTTTATGGCAGAGCAATATTCCATTCTTTATTTCTCTTAACCTCCCTTTTATATGTCAAGTGTCTCTTTTATATGGCATTATTTGCAATATACTCAAACTAATTCTGTCTTCAATAGTGTTTAACATAATGTTTATCTCACCACATAGTACAATCTATGTAAAAGTAACCAGACTCAAACAGCTCAACTAAAAAACTAAAAGCCCATTAGGTTTATGGTTACAGTTCTCTGAGACATACTGGATTGTTTATTTAAAATCTGTTCACCCCAGATATAATGCTCATAATTTTAATGCCACCTAATACTTTCAATTACAGTAAATCATATCAAGTAACAGAAAAATCAAAAATGCCTAGATGTAGAGGATAAAGAAAGGATGACAGAGAGGTACACAGATCTGAAAATATTCTCATGGCCACTAATCACACGCATAAAAATATAGTTCAGGAGCTATGCTATTACCCTATAAGAGAAGGGCTTCCCTGACGGCTCAGCACTAAAGAATCTACCTGCCAAGCAGGAGATGTGGGTTCAATGCCTGGGTGGGGAAGATATCCTGGAGAAGGAAATGTCAATCCTCTCCAGTATTCCTACCTGGAAAATCCCATGTACAGAGGGGCCTGGTGGGCTACTGTCCATGGGGAAGCAAAGGGGTTGGACAAGACTTACTGACTAAATAACAACAACAACATAAGGGAAGAAAATTGTTGACATATTTTAATCACATGAATGCCAGATTCAGAAAGTTAGCATATTTTACAATAAAATTTGAACATGGGATACATCTATTTTAATAGTATATTATCACATGTATATGATGTCTTGTCTCTACTATGAACTTCTCAAAGACAGATTCAGTGTGTATATATATATATATATATACATATATATATATATATATATATATATATATGTCTGTGTGTGTGTGTGTGTGTATCTCTGGAATCTTAATCCAGTGACTGTAACACAGTGATTATTCTGTAAATGGTAGTTGAATTGAAACAAACATAGTAAAATGACAGGTTTTAGAGTCCAACCTTTTGAAAATGTAATAAAAACATCTTTAAGATTCTAACTCCTTATACCTGTTTCATATATATTTTTTAATATTATAAGCAAATAAAATTGCTATCTATAGTAAATAAATGACTCCATATTGATATCAATAATTTCTTCATAAAAATTAAAGGAGTTGTATAGACATTAGGTTGTACTGTTAGGATATTAAACTATCAATGATGAATAGTAACACGTATTTCTGATTATGTTATAGGTACACTGAGCTATGCATTTTTCTACTACTAAAATATAAGACAATTGTATTTATTGAAATATGGTCTACAAAGTGAGCTATTTTCCTCTAAATAAATATTTCAATGAAACAAAATAAAGAAGCTAAAAAGAGACACAGAAATAGAGACAAATTATTTTTGATAAAGGTGGAGAAAGAATAATCTGTTTTACAAATGGTGACTAAACCACCGAATGCAAAAAAGTTGAATCATACTTTTCACTGAAAGTTAATACAAAGTGGATTTAACCTAAATGTTAAACATAAAATTATAAACTTCTGGAAGAAAACAAATCAGGACATCTTTGTGACACTGGATTTAAAATTACAAAGCAAAATCCCACAAAGCATAAAAATAAAACAAGTAATAAATTAGACTTCACTATTAATAAAATAGTGGAGGAGACTTTTGAGGTTCCCTTGGACAGCAAGGAGATCAAACCAGTCAATCCTAAAGGAAATCAACCCTGAATATTCATTGGAATTACTGATGCTGAAACTGAAGCTCCAACACTTTGGCCCTCTGATGCGAAGAGCCAATTCATTGGTAACAACGCTGAAGCTGGGAAAGATTGAAGGCAGGCGGAGAAGTGGGCAACAGAGAATGAGACGGTTGGATGGTATCATTCTCTTAATGATCATGAGTTTGAGCATACTCTGGGAGATAGTGAAAGTCAGGGAAGGCTGGCGTGCTGCCTTTCAGGGTTGCAAAGAATTGAACACAACTGAGTGACTGAGCAATAGTAATTAATAAAATAAAATTAAGTACCAGCATACCTTGTTTCATGATGCTTCACTTTGCTATTCTTCACTGATATGCATTTTTTGAGTTGAAAGTCTGTGGCAATCCTATCTCCATCCCATCTCCCAGTATGTTTTTTCCAACTACATTTGCTCACTTTTTGTGCCTCTGTGTCACATTTTGCTATTCTGGCAATAGTCCAAATTTTTCATTGTTATTTTATTTATTATGGTTTTTGATTAGTGATCTTTGATGTTACTATTATAACTGTTTTCTGGTGCCACAAATCAATAGCATATAAGATGCAAATTGAACTGACAAATGTTGTGTGTGTTCTGACTTCTCTCCCACCTATTGTTCCCTCTTCTTAGGTGTTCTTATTCACTAAAAAGATAAAATTGAAATTAGGACAGTCAATATCCGCTTTTTGGTTTTTTTTTCTTAGTCAATATCCTTACAATGGTCTCTAAGTGTTCCAGTGATAGGAAAAGTCATGTCTCATCTTGCACTTGAAATGAAAAGCTAGAAATAATTATTTAGTCAGAAAGGAAGACCAAAAGCTGAAATACTCTCAAAGCTAGATCTCTTGTACTAAATAGGCAAATTGTGAATGTAAAGGAAAAATGTTTGAAGGAAATTAAATGCATTATCCAAGTGAACACATAAATGATAAGAAAGCAAATAGACTTACTGCTGAAGTGGATAAAATTATAAGGGTCTGGATAGAAGATCAAGACGGCCACAGCATTCCCTTAAGCCAAAGCTGAATACAGAACAAGTCCCTAACTAATTCTCTTCAAGTCTATGAAGCTTGAGAGAGATAAAGAAGCTGCATTAGAAAAGGTTGAAATGAGCAGAGGTTAATTCATGATGATTAGGAAAATAAGTGATCTCCACAACATAAAAGGATAAAGTCCATGGAATATTCCAGGCCGAATACTGGAGTGGCTATTCTCCCCAGAATAGTGGAGTGGGTATTCCCTTCTCCAGGGCATCTTCCCAACCCAGGGATCGAACCCAAGTCTCCCACATTGTAGGCAGATTCTTTACCAGCTAAGTCACCAGGGAAGCCCAAGAATACTGGAGTGGGTAGCCTATCTGTTCTCCAGAAGATCTTCCCCACCCAGGAACTGAACCAGGGTCTCCTGCATTGCAGGCAGATTCTTTATCAGCTGAGCTACCAGGGAAGCCCCAAAAGTATAAAGAGAAGCAGTAAATGCTGATATAGAAATTGCAGCGTTACCTAGAAGATATAATTAAGATAATGAATGAAAGTGGCTGCACACAACAACACATTTCTCAATGAGGATGAAACATCACTCTATTGAGAACAGACGCCATGAAGGAATTTCATAGCTAAAGAGGGGAAATTGAATCCTGACTTCAAAGCTTCACAGGACAGGTTAACTCCCTTGTTAGAGGCTAATGCAGCTGGTGACTTACAGTTGAAGCTAGTGCCTCACTTATTCCAAAAGTCCTAGGCCCTTAAAAATTATGCTAAATCTACTTTGCTTGTGCTCTATCAGTGGAACAACAAGCTTGAATGGCAGTGCACCTGGTTATAACATGGTTTTCTGCATATTTTAAGCTTGTTTGTTGAGAACTACTGCTAAGAAAAAAATTCCTTTCAAAATATTAGTCTAGTTTTGCTCACTGACAATGTTTCCGGTCCCTCAAGAGCTCTAATGGACATGGACAATGAAACTAATGTTGTTTTCATGACTTCCTACACAACATTCATTCTGCAGTCCACAGATTGAGCTGTAATTTCAACTTTCAATCCTTATTATTTAAGAGACACATTTCATAAGTTATAGCTGCTATAGATAGTGATTCCTCTGATGAATTTAGCTAAAATATGCTGAAAACCTTCTGGAAAGGATTCACCATTTTAGATGTCAATAACAATATATGTAATTCATAGAAAGAAGTCAAAATATCAACATCAACAAAAGTTTGAAAGAAGTGGATTCCAAACCCTATGGATGACTTTGAGGGGTCCAAAACTTCATTGGAGGAAATAACTGTGGACATAGGAGAAATAGCAAGACAATTAGAATTTAAAATGGAGCCTAAAGATGTGAATAAACTGCTGCAATTTCAGGATAAAGCTTTCACAGATGAGGAGCTGCTTCTTATGGATTAGCAAAGAAACTGGTTTTCTTGCGATGAAATCTACCCATGGTGAAGATGTTGAGAAGACTGTGGAAACAACAGCAAAGGATTTAGAATATTATATAAACTTAGTTGATACCGCAGGGGCAGGGTTTGAAAGGATTGAGTAAATCCTTACAGATACTTCTTTTTGGAAATTCTCTGTTCGCTTCTGGTCCTTAAGGAAAACTGCTCTCTCAAAAAACTCTTCATCTTCACCCCACATCATCTTTTCCGCCTTATTTGTCAATACTTCAGTTCTTATTTTGATTACCAGTTCCTCTAGAATGTCTTTCTAGGCTTTTAGCCTATGACATTTGCTCAGTTTATGACCTTGATTAAGACCTTGACCTTCACTTTCATTGCCTTCAGCACAGTTCCCTGAAATGATTTTCTTTTCTTCCAAACAACTTGGAAAGAGCTGTGACTTTCTGCATCTCCAGACACAGCCTACAGGAAAAATAAATGATGGTAGAGTCCCATGGATTGAAAGAAATGCTTTCCTCTTATTGAGAGTGTTTAAAAAAATGTTTCCTTCGAGTATATAGTCCTTCGGTACCCTTCATTCTGCTTTGAACTAATTCATTCAATATTCTTTCAACAGTTACTTACTGATCGTCTGCAATGTTCCAGGGACCATGACCAATGCTGAGATTTCAGTGGTGAATGAAACAAACATGGCTCCTTTGCTGATAAGGCTTTTTAGAATTTAATAATAAAAAAGGTACATATCTTTAACAGCTACTGATAACATGCTTACATTTGGAGAGGACAGCCACTGATTTAAGTGATGTGTTTTGATTCAGCAAACCAACATCAGTGCATACCTCCTTGAAAAGCACTGTGGCTGGAAGTAACATAGATGAATGAGATTCAGTCTCTGCCTTAAAGGACTTATAATCTAACAGGAGATACTGACTATAGAGTTCAAGTGAATGAATTGCAGTGTGATAATGTGGCTTGAGTCTGTAAGAGCACAGAGAAGTGAACCATGTTATGAACTGGAAGCTTTGGAAGAATTCACAAGGAAAGTTGCATGTTTATCTAGATCTTGAGTCTGAAACTGATTTGTTAAGTGTGTCTTCAGGACACTCTCAGTGAAAGAATGAATCAAGACCAGTGGTAGACACCTTCACTGACTTTTCAGAATTATTAGCCAGCCTTAACAGACATTAAGTATTTAAGGAACACCATAATATTATGTAAAATGTGTCAATGCCTAGAATGTAGTGACAGTTGCTATGGGAATGTGACTGCCTTATAATTGGGATTGTAGGTGAAGTTATTTCTCTATTTTAGTCTTTTTATCAAGTGACATAAGAGTTAGAGTGGTCAATATACTGCTCACAAAAATAATTGCCTCTTCTATAAATTGGTAAAATGCATGCAATTTTTATTTTTTAAAAATCTCCTTCAAAGCAACTACTCTATTATATTCTTCCATTAATTGCTGTGAATTAGTTTAACCCAAAGTCAATTTACACACTCATGACTCCTGACTGTATGGATGCAGCATCAGTCATAATTATATTTTATTCCATTTCATTTGGAAAATTTAACTCTATAGAAACCAATCCCATTATAGTAATACTTAGTCTGTTCAAATGTGTCATTGAATGTATTTACAACCCTGATGAACAGTGTAAATTGCCTGCAAAGCTGTGTGTATTTATGCAACTGCATTTTTATTCAGAATTCACAATCTTGCATCAGACTCTCAGAGGGACCAAGACCCAGTAAAGGCTCAAAAGCACTTGAAAATCTTTCCTTTTGCCGATTTGGGCAGACTTGATAAGACTCTACTCACATGTTGTCTTGAAAGCAATAGGAATTATTTTAGAATATTTTTCTTATATCAAGAAAGGCAATGTTACCTCTCATGAGACTCACTGCACAACTCCTTCACAATGTCATGCAAATTGCTATGGATTGTCAATGGCTGACGTCTGAGATTGAACCCTGTTTGTTCCCATATAGCTGGTATTTTACACAACATGTGCCATATAGTTGGGCCTCTATAGATGTAGAAAGTTTGGGTGAGATACATGAGTTCCTTTTTCTGTTCAGTGTTGCTTGTCAAGGATGCACTGGTTGCCATACAAGCTCTAATCATGTTGCCTCGACATAATTTGCTTTGTGCCTCCATCTATCCTGTGATATAAGATACTTAAGTTATAGTATATGCTTGATAAATATAGATGCCCATCAAACATTTATCAATTAAATCAATTTCTGCAACTGTTTTGGTTTACTTAAAAGCAAACAGAATAATGGACATATTTCACCAACATTTTTCTATTATTTGTAACACTATTTTCATCCTTCAAGATTCATTTTGTTGTCCTTTAATATTATAGAGTTGCCAGTGGGGAGTCTGAGCTGAAATGCTTACCACATGAGCCTGGGACTACATTGTAATGAAATCAGCAGAAGTGAGTCTCAGTGCATTTTCATCATAATTTAAGGCCTCGTTGAAGCATGATGAATGGCCCTTGTCTCTGATCATTATGCCAGCTGAGCAGTACTATGTCACTCATGTCTTCCTGTTTTACTCTTGGAACTGCCATGGGGGTAGCAAATGTACAATAAATACTTCGCTCGATTAAATTTATATTTCAGAAAAACTCAATGTGTTTTTCAAGATATAGGAGTAGCAAACTTAAATGTAGCCTCTAGGTGACAAAAAGACTTTACCGAGCACGCTCAGCTCTATATCTCATTTTATGGTTCAGGAACAAAGATCCAGATACGTTGAATATTTTCACCAAGGTGATATTCAGTTACTATTTGATCTAGAATTAAAACACAGGTTATTAACTCATCTAGTCCTTGCAAATGCAGTTATTGAGTGAGAGCAATGTTCTGAGCACTGAACTAAGGATAGATTAAGTTAAAAGGCAAATTCTGCTCTGAAGGTCTTGGAATCTAATTGAAATGACTAACATATTAATAACAATTGCAATGCAGAGCAAATGAAAGAGCTCCAATAGAGATTATGTACAAGGTCCGTAGTGTTTTTTAAAATTATTTGCAATGTTTGAGAAAATGAGGTATGTGTTGTTTTTGTTTTCTAATGAAAAAATATCTTTGTACAATATTGCCAGAAAAACTAGAGAATATCCCGCTAAACTATAATGTTTTCTAGTGTATCCCAAATGTGAAATTCAACTTTAACTGACATCCTGTATTTTTATTTGCTATATCTGAAAACTCATTTATCATCGATGGCCATTCCCTATGTGAAGACTATGAAGTCATTGATGTTTTGAAACATGTTTTTGTTTGAACTTAGTTGACATTATATTATTTCTTATTTTAAAGAACCACTTTTTAAAACTACTTTAAAGTTTATTAACTATTCTAAGTAAATTGTATGTCACAGATTTTTACAAACTTAGGTGCTTAATTTCCCAAATAATGGCAATTTTTTAACTCTCATATTGCATAAATTGAGGAATTGTAATTTTCAGTTAATTAATTTTTAACCCATATTCTTTCTTCAGTTCAGTTCAGTTCAATCATTCAGTTGTGTCCGACTCTTTGCGACCCCATGAATTGCAGCACGCCAAGCCTCCCTGTCCATCACCAACTCCCGGAGTTCACTTAAACTCACATCCATCGAGTCGGTGATGCCATCCAGCCATCTCATCCTCTGTTGTCCCCTTCTCCTCCTGCCCCCAATACCTCCCAGCATCAGAGTCTTTTCCAATGAGTCAATTTTTCGTATGATGTGGCCAAAGAACTGGAGTTTCAGCTGTAGCATCACTCCTTCCAAAGAACACTCAGGACTGATCTCCTTTAGAATGATCTGGTTGGATCTCCTTGCAGTCCAAGGGACTCTCAGGAGTCTTCTCCAACACCACAGTTCAAAAGCATCAATTCTTCGGTGCTCAGCTTTCTTCACAGTCCAACTCTCACATCCATACACGACTACTGGAAAAACCATAGCCTTGACTAGACGGACCTTTGTTGGCAAAGTAATGTCTCTGCTTTTTAATATGCTATCTAGGTTGGTCATAACTTTCCTTCCAAGGAGTAAGTGTCTTTAAATTTAATGGCTGCAATCACCATCTGCAGTGATTTTGGAGCCCCCCAAAATAGTCTGACACTGTTTCCCCATCAATTTCCCATTAAGTGATGGGACCAGATGTCATGATCTTCGTTTTCTGAATGTTGAGCATTAAACCAACATTTTCACTCTCCTCTTTCACTTTCATCAAGAGGCTTTTTAGTTCCTCTTCACTTTCTGCCATAAGGGTGGTGTCATCTGCATATCTGAGGCTATTGATATTTCCCCTGGCAATCTTGATTCCATAAGAATATTCCCATGATCCACACATTCAACCTTGCTGGTTGAAAACAAGAACTATTTACAATACATGAGACATGAAAGTGATCTCTAAATGTTCATTTACAGAGGGATGAATAAACAAAAAAAATGGTATAACCCTCTGCCAATGAAGGAGACTTAAGAGATGCAGGTTATGTCCCTGGGTGGGGAAGATCCACTGGAGAAAGAAATGGCAACCCACTCCAGTGTTCTTGCCTGGGAAATCCCAGGGATTGAGGAGCCTGGAGGGCTACAGTTCCTGGGTTGCACACTGTTGGACACCACTAAAGGGAATTAGCATGGCCCAGCATAGTATATATGCAATAGTATTCAACTCAGTCATAAAAACAGAATGAAATAATGCCATTTGCAACAATATGGATGGACCTAGAGATTATCATACTAAGTCAGGCAGAGAAAAACAAATATTGTATGATACCATTTATACACCAAATCTAAAACATAATACAAATGAACTTACGAAAGAGAAAGAGGCTCACAGACATAGTGTGAATGAGTCTCTCACACATCACAAAATTATGGTGATCAAAGGAGAAGGGGGAGAATAAATTAGGAGCTTGGGATTAGGAGATGCAAACTGCTATATATAAAACAGATAAACAAGATCTTAATGTTTAGCATGGGGAAATATATTCAGTTTCCTATAATAAACTACAATGGAAAAGGATACAATGAGTGTATATGTATAACTGAATCGCTTTGCTCTATATCAGAAACTAATACAGCATTATAAATAAAATATATTTCAATTAAAATTCCCATAATTTGTAGCTGATGCTGTGACATAATTTTTAAATTAAGACATTCTATAGTTTTGAGAGTTCAGTTCAGTTCAGTTCAGTCACTCAGTCGTGTTCAACTCTTTGCGACCTCATGAATCGCAGCACGCGGGGCCTCCCTGTCCATCACCAACTCCCGGAGTTCACTCAGACTCACGTCCATCAAGTCTGTGATGCCATCCAGCTATCTCAGCCTCTGTCGTCCCCTTCTCCTCCTGCCCTCAATCCCTCCCAGCATGAGTCTTTTCCAATGAGTCAAGTCTTTGCATGAGGTGGCCAAAGTACTGGAGTTTACACTTTAGCATCATTCCTTCCAAAGAAATCCCAGGGCTGATCTCCTTCAGAATGGACTGGTTGGATCTCGTAGTCCAAGGGACTCTCAAGAGTCTTCTCCAACACCACAGTTCAAACACATCAATTCTTTGGTGCTCAGCCTTCTTCACAGTCTAACTCTCACATCCATACATGACCACAGGAAAAACCATAGCCTTGGCTATACGGACCTTAGTCGGCAAAGTAATGTCTCTGCTTTTGAATATGCTGTCTAGGTTGGTCATAACTTTCCTTCCAAGGAGTAAGCGTCTTTTAATTTCATGGCTGCAATCACCATCTGCAGTGATTTTGGAGCCCCCCAAAAATAAAATCTGACACTGTTTCCACTGTTTCCCATCTATTTCCCATGAAGTGATGGGACCGGATGCTATGATCTTCGTTTTCTGAACATTGAGCTTTAGGCCAACTTTTTCACTCTCCATTTTCACTTTCATCAAGAGGCTTTTTAGTTCCTCTTCACTTTCTGTCATAAGGGTGGTGTCATCTGCATATCTGAGGTTATTGATATTTCTCCTGGCAGTCTTGATTCCAGCTTGTGCTTCTTCCAGTCCAGCGTTTCTCATGATGTACTCTGCATATATGTTAAATAAGCAGGGTGATAATATACAACCTTGGCATACCCCTTTTCCTATTTGGAACCAGTCCGTTGTTCCATGTCCAGTTCTAACTGTTGCTTCCTGACCTGCCTACAGATTTCTCAAGAGGCAGGTCAGGTGGTCTGTATTCCCATCTCTTTTAGAATTTTCCACAGTGTATTGTGATCCACACAGTCACAGGCTTTGGCATAGTCAATAAAGCAGAAATAGATGTTTTTCTGGAACTCTCTTGCTTTTTCCATGATCCAGCAGATGTTGGCAATTTGATCTCTGGTTCCTCTGCCTTTTCTAAAACCAGCTTGAACATCAGGAAGGTCACGGTTCATGTATTGCTGAAGCCTGGCTTGGAGAATTTTGAGCATTTCTTTACTAGCATGTGAGATGATAGTTTTGAGAGTAGAGAGAAGGAAATCCAATACTGAGAATAATTTTTGATTGTTAAGTTTCATGAAGATTCCCACAGATTATATATGGAAGCAAATGAAACTTTTCTCCTTCACTCTCATGAGAAGTATACTCTGCACACACACACAAACACATATATGCATATATGTATATAACACCATTATGTATAACAATGGATTTTTCATTCTAAGACTTTGACAGTTTTATGGTACACCATGAAGTTAAAAGTCAAGCATTTTAAAAAAATAAGAATTGCACTCCTGTTAAAAACAAACATAAAGAATGAGACACACTTTGACTTAGAAATGTAACAATTTGAAATAAAATGAACATATTAGATTTGACAATACAAATAATATTTACACAGTAATAATATTTACTCCATCTGGTAGTAAGCCATAAATAACTTTTTACTGAATATATTAAACAAAAAAAGATGCATAGGATATGCATTAGGAAAAAAGGAATTCCCTGCTATTCCCCTAACCCTTTCGCCTCAGCCATTCGGGTATCCTTTCTCCTCTCTGTCCCAACTCCCACCCAGGGTGCTAATTTGAAGAGGCTGATGCAAGAAGTTACTGCACTGTAATCCTAGTGAGCACATGCTTGTTCTGCATGAGTTTACCAGATAATTTGCCTATCATAGCATAAGACAGATACACTGAGTTGAGGACTCTTGAGTTCTATTGGCTCTCTTCTCTCTCATTGATGCAATATAGTTAGAAGGGTAAATTTGCTCTATTTTGTCTTTTTCTTTACAGAAATGCCTAAAAGTACTGGTACAAATAATGAAATGTGGGACTAGGGAAGGAGAGGAGAAGATTTCACATATACCTTAAGTCTAACAACATTTTATACGAAGACTCTATTTGAGACACTTCTATCATCATGAAGTTGCTCAGTCGTGTCTGACTCTTTGTGACCCCATGGATTGTAGTCCACCAGGCTCCTACATCCATGAAATTTTCTAGGCAAGAGTCCTGGAGTTGCCAGAGACACTTCTATAGCTCTTAACAAATCAGTAAGTTAATTCTAACATGAAGTATTATATAGAAAGGAAGCTGTGGTTCATGAAACAAGATTCAGACATCCATGGGTCTTGATTTCATATTATTAAAAAGTACCTAAATCCTCACTAAGTCGTGGGATGGCATCGCCACCTCGATGGGCATGAGTTTGAGCAAGCTCCAGAAGCTGGTGATTGTCAGAGAAGCCTTGTGTGCTGCAGTCCATGGGGTCGCAAAGAGACACAACTGAGCGACTGAACTGAACTGACTGAAAACCTTACATTTTATCTTTAGCTTCAGACACAGCTAATAATAACTACAGCTTTTTATGATGTTAAAATCCTTTAATTGAATATTCATCATTAATTACAACAATTCTAGAAGCAGAAAGTTAAGCTAATAATAATACTAGTCTATAATATCAAAAGTATTCTGCTAGATGCTATGGAAAATGCAATAAAAATAATATATTCTGTCCATCTTAAGCTAATCATTGCGATAGAAAGTTAACACATGCAAATATGAACTCAAAGCCCTTTGCTCTGAGTTAGTATATGTGGATACTAAGATAATCAGGCACTATAGAGGAAGAAAAATTGTAACTCAGAGAATGAAAATAATCAAGGTTATTCATAGTGGATATGGAAAGATTTGTAGAAATTTTAAAAGCTGTGGATGGTTTGATAATAAAGAAAAGGAAAGGGCCAATTTACATTCATAAAGATAAAAGAGTAGAAGAGACTTGCAGACACAGTAGGGGAAGGAGAGTGTGGGACGAACTGAGAATCAGATGGAAACACATACATTTCCATGTGTCAAAGAGATAGCATATGGAATTTGCTTTATGACCCAGGGAGCCCAACCTAGCAGGGTGAGATGGGGTGGGAGACAGGAGGGGGTTCAGGAGGAGGGATCATATGTATGCCTGGGGCAGATTCATGTTGATGTGTGGCAGAGACCAACACAATATTGAAACGCAAGTATCCTCCAATTTAAAAAGAACAGTAAAAACAAACAACCAAGAAAACCAGTTGGGAGAATTTGAGTAGATTCATTAGGTTTTGTTAAAAACAGAAGAAAGAAGGATCATATTATAAGATCTTGAATCTTTCTAAAGTACTGAATACCATATTCTGTAGGCTAAAGGACTAAATCATGGAGACATTTTGGCCAGAAGGCAATGTGGCGAGAGTGAAGTGCTGTGACCGCTTGTCTGACAGTGCTGTCCAAAATGAACTGGAGAGGGTCAGACGGGCACCAGGAGAAGGGCAGCAGGGATCCCACTTAAAAACCTGCTATAATCTTTCAGTGATGCAATTACAATTGTGTTGTTGGCAATGGAAATACGAGAGGAAAATGAATGAGAGAAAATTCTGTGGAAGAATGAAATTGTGACGACTAATTGTTTATAGGAGATACTGTCACCCTGCTTATTTAGCAGAGTACATCATGAGAAATGCTGGGCTGGATGAAGAACAAGCTGAAATCAAGATTGCCAGGGGAAATATCAATAAACTCAGATATGCAGATGAAACCACCCTTATGGCAGAAAGTAAAGAAGAACTAAAGAGCCTCTTGATGAATATGAAAGAGGAGAGTGAAAAAGTTGGCTTAAAACTCAACATTCAGAAAGCTAAGACCATGGCATCTGGTCCCATCACTTCATGAGAAATAGATGGGGAAACAGGGGAAACAGCGGAAACAGTGTCAGACTTTATTTTTGGCGGGCTCCAAAATCACTGCAGATGGTGACTGCAGACGTGAAATTAAAAGATGCTTGCTCCATGGAAGAAAACTTATGACCAACCTAGAGTGCATATTAAAAAACAGAGACATTACTTTGCCAACAAAGGTCTGTCTAGTCAAAGTTATTGTTTTTCCTGTTGTTATATAAGGATGTGAGAGTTGGACTATAAAGAAAGCTGAGTGCTGAAGAATGGATGCTTTTGAACTGTGGTGTTGGAGAAGACTCTTGAGATTCCCTTGGACTGTAAGGAGATCCAACCAGTCCATCCTAAAGGAAATTAGTCCTGAATATTCACTGGAAGGACTGATGTTGAAGCTAAAACTCCAGTACTTTGGCCACCTGAAGAACTGACTCATTTGAAAAGACTCTGATGCTGGGGAAGAGTGAAGGCAGGAGGAGAAGGGTATGACAGAGGGTGAAATGGTTGGATGGGATCACTGACTCAATGGACATGAGCTTGAGTAATCTTCAGGAGTTGGTGATGGACAGGGAGGCCTGGCCTGCTGCAGTCCACGGGGTCGCAAAGTTTCAGACATGACTGAGCGATTTAACTGAACTGAACTAAACTGAGGAGATACAAAAAATAATTTTGCATTTTTGTGCATGAGTAAATGAAAAAATGGTATTGCCTTAACAGAAATGGGAAAACCAAGCTGTAAAGTGAAAAGATGGTAGAAAATTGATGAATGTAACATACCCTCCAGGTGGTGCTAGTGGTCAAGAACCTGCCTGCCAACATAGGAGACATGAGAAAAACAGTTTGTAGGTATACCATTTGGGAATGTTTGGTAAAATATAAGGAAATTTGGGTTTCCCAGGTAGTGCTAGTAGTAAAGAATCTGCCTTCCAATACAGGAGATGTAAAGATGAAGATTTGATGCCTGGATAAAGAAGATATCCTGGAGGAAGGAATAGCAATGCACTCCAGTATTCTTGCCTGGAGAATCCCATGGACAGGGGAGCCTGGCAGGCTACAGTCAGTAGAGTCGCAAAGGACTGAACACAACTCATGTATGGATGTGAGAGCTGGACTACAAAGAATGCTGAGCACCGAAGAATCAATGCTTTTGAACTGTTGTGTTGGAGAAGACTCCTGAGAGTCCCTTGGACTGCAGGGAGATCCAACCAGTCCATCCTAAAGTCCTGAATATTCATTGGAAGGAATGATGTTGAAGCTGAAACTCCAATACTTTGGCCACCTGATGCAAAGAACTGACTCATTTGAAAAGACCCTGATGCTGGGAAAGATTGAAGGTGGGAGGAGAAGGGGACAACAGAGGATGAGATGGTTGGATAGTATCACCAACTCAATGGACATGAGTTTGAGTAAACTCCGGGAGTTGGTGATGGACAGGGAGGCCTGGTGTGCTGCAGTCCATGGGGTTGCAAAGAATTGGACATAACTGACGGCCTGAACTAAACTGAAGCAACTTAGTATACACGCCTGCAGCTCTATGCAGTCTGTTTATCTAGTGGAGGGGTCTAGATAATAGAAAAGTAGGTGATTTTAAATGTGAGATAGTTTGATAGAAAAAAGGAAGATGAATGCAAGCTGAATGTACAAGTTTAGAAACCGTAAGCCAGATATAGAAGATAAATGATGGTGGTGGTGGTTTAGTCCCTAAATAGAGTCCAACTTTTTGCAATATCATGGACTACAACTCACCAGGCTTCTTTCTCCATGAGATTTCCCAGGCAAGAAGACTGGAGTGGATTGTCATTTCCTTCTCCAAAGAAAGATAAGTACTGTCAGCTATTCTGTAGAATCAAAACAAAAAAAAAAAAAAACGGAGGAAAAAAAAATCAGACACATAAAAACAAAGAGTAGAAAAGTGATGGTCAAGAGCTGGGGATTGAGGGAAATAGGGAGGGATTAGTACACGGATACAATTCAGTCATAAGATGAGTAAGATCTGAAGATCTAATGTGAAACATGATAACTGTAGTTATACTACAATATTTTGTATCTGAAATTTTCTTAAAAAGTAGAACTTAAAATTGTACCCCTCCAAAAAAATAAATAAATAAAATTAAAAAATACATACGTGAGATGATGAATGTGCTAATTAACTCAGCGAATGGAGTCCTTTTGCAATTTATACCATACAAATTCATCACACAGTGCACTTTAAATATTTTATCATCTTGTTTGTCAATTATATCTGAATAAACCTGGGAGGGAAAAATATTTGTGTAGAAGTAGGTGAAAATTAAATGCTAAAAGTAAATTAGATTCATCTTTTCTCCTTGTGGCCTTATGAAAAATTTTATCAGATTGAAGATCATTCTCTTATTAATTTTGCACATGGATAATGGGGTGGTTTCTTAAGAGTCTTATCTTATCTTTAATGACATTATAGCAAATATCAAGATGCCTTCTAAAAGACAAGAGATGTTTGTCTATTTTTTCCTCAATTTACAATGAAAGATTTCAAAATGAAATTTTAAATTTTGAATTTTAAATAAGAAATTTATTTATCTGAAAATACTTGAGTCCCTTCCTGGGGGAAAAAAAATGATCAGTAGTGAAATTATTACGCTAGAACAGCTCTTATATCCCTTGGAATGAAGCTTATTATTCCATGATGATGCTTATGTAACCATTACCATCCTTATTTGTTTCTATAATTCTTTATTCCAAGAACTTCTGGTATTCATTTTTAGTGAATGATTTGAAGAATATATTTATTAGTGACAACATTGGCTTTAATTAAAAATACATGACAGAAAAATGTATCACTTCAGTAATGCACTTACTTTGTGTCTGTTAAGGATAGCCTTTGCTCCCAATAATGTTATGTAGGTACAGTCACTCTCAAGTCATTATAACATGATTTTCTTAATGAGACAGTTTTACTTTCCCTTCAAATGAAATAAAATATATTTTATTATACTCTCCTTGGGTCTCTTCAAATTATAAAAAGCATAATGCTTATTAGTGATAGGTGAAGAAAGCAGTGGCTAATATTGTCTTATCCTTCCTGCCTGCCTCTGAAAATGATAATTGTAATTTTAATTTGAATTTGAGGCATACGTAAAAAATGTTCACTATGTGATACTTCTAGGTTGAACTATATACTTATGTTTCATTACGATTCTTGCAGCAGTTACAGTTTCAATTACATTTTTCAATCATAGTAACATTTGTATTACTACTATTGATTTCAACATGAAGAGTTTCAAGATGCAGTCTTCCCCAGTTCAGGTCAGTCACTAAATCGTGTCCGACTCTTAGCGACCCCTTGAATTGCAGCATGCCAGGCCTCCCTGTCCATCACCAACTCCTGGAGTTCACTCAGACTCATGTCCATCGAGTCAGTGATGCCATCCAGCCATCTCAGCCTCTGTTGTCCCCTTCTCTTCCTGCCCCCAATCCCTCCCAGCATGAGTCTTTTCCAATGAGTCAACTCTTCACACAAGTTGGCCAAAGTACTGGAGTTGCAGCTTTAGCATCATTCCTCCCAAAGAAATCCCAGGGCTGATCTCCTCAGAATGGACTGGTTTGATCTCCTGGCAGTCCAAGGGACTCTCAAGAGTCTTCTCCAACACCACAGTTCAAAAGTATCAATTCTTCAACACTCAGCTTTCTTCACAGTCCAACTCTCACATCCATACATGACCACAAGAAAAACCATAGCCTTGACTAGACAGACCTTTTTTGGCAAAGTAATGTCTCTGCTTTTGAATATGCTATCTAGGTTTGTCATAACTTTCCTTCCAAGGAGTAAGAGTCTTTTAATTTCATGGCTGCAGTCACCATCTGCAGTGCGGTATTTATTGTATATACTTTCATAAGTTTAATGACCACCATTGCGGAGGAGAGAACTGCTATTATGAAGCTCTAAAAGGACCTGGCTACTTTCTCCTAAGCAAGTGTTATGCCAACAAAGTTATGTGGAAGTGAAGTGAAGTCGTTCAGTCGTGTCCGACTCTGTGACCCCATGGACTGTAGCCTGCAAGGCTCCTCAGTCCATGGGATTTTCCAGGCAAGAGTACTGGAGTGGGTTGCCATTTCCTTCTCCAGGGGATCTTCCCAACCCAGGGATCAAACCCGGGTCTCCCACACTGCAGGCAGACGCTTTACCATCTGAGCCACCATGGATGTGGAATCATCTGTTTTAATTCATTCTTTTAAAAATCAAAGATTAGATTTTATTGAGTAGCAAACATATACTAGTCAATGTGCTGTGCTGTGCTAAGTCGCTTCAGTCATCTCTGACCCTTTGTGACACTATGGACTGTAACCTGCCAGGTTCCTCTGTCCATGGGATTCACGAGGCAAGAATACTAGAGTGGGTTTCTGTGGCCTCCTCCAGGGGATCTTTCTGACCCAGGGATGGAACCCTTGTCTCTTACATCTCCTGCATTGGCAGCTGGGTTCTTTACCACTAACACCACCTGGGAAGCCCATACTATTCAATACACACATACAAAAACAATGAAAAAATTTTGTCACAATGAAGCATTTTTATTCATGCAAAGTACAACTTAAAAATGCCCTACATTTTCAATTATTAAGTAAGAAAGTATAGTTCATGTCATTGTGATTATATTATCTTTTAAATATGGTTTCTAAAATATGTACAGATTTAGTGAAGAAAAGGGCTTTGAACAACAAACTTGCAGTAAAAGCAAATTTAAAAGCCTAGTTTAGGCATAGAAGTATAGCCTTTACCTTCCCAATAACGTTCTAAAAACTTTCTGTAATTTTATGTTTCTATCTCTTTCAGTTCAGTGCAGTCGCTCAGTCATGTCCAACTCTTTGAGATCCCATGAATTGTAGCACACCAGGCCTCCCTGTCCATCACCAACTCCCGGAGTTCACTCAGACTCACGTCCACCAAGTCAGTGATGCCATCCAGCCATCTCATCCTCGGTCATCCCCTTCTCCTCCTGCCCCCAATCCCTCCCAGCATCAGAGTCTTTTTCAATGAGTCAACTCTTCACATCAGGTGGACAAAGTACTGGAGTTTCCGCTTTAGCATCATTCCTTCCAAAGAAATCCCAGGGCTGATCTCCTTTAGAATGGACTGGTTGGATCTCCTTGCAGTCCAAGGGACTCTCAAGAGTCTTCTCCAACACCACAGTTCAAAAACATCAATTCTTCGGTGCTCAGCCTTCTTCACAGTCCAACTCTCACATCCATACAATACCACAGGAAAAACCATAGCCTTGACTATACGGACCTCAGTTGGCTAAGCAATGTCTCTTCTTTTGAATATCCTATCTAGGTTGGTCATAACTTTTCTTCCAAGGAGTAAGTGTCTTTTAATTTCATGGCTGCAGTCACCATCTGCAGTGATTTTGGAGCCAAAAAAAAAAAAAGTCTGACACTGTTTCCACTGTTTCACCATCTATTTCCCATGAAGTGATGGGACTGGATGCCATGATCTTCGTTTTCTGAATGTTGAGCTTTAAGCCAACTTTTCCACTCTCCTCTTTCACTTTCATCAAGAGGCTTTTTAGCTCCTCTTCACTTTCTGCCATAAGGGTGGTGTCATCTGCATATCTGAGGTTATTGATATTTCTCCTGGCAAACTTGATTCCAGCTTGTGCTTCTTCCAGTCCAGCGTTTCTCATGATGTACTCTGCATATAAGTTAAATAAGCAGGATGACAATATACAGCCTTGATGTACTCCTTATCCTGTTTGGATAAGTCTGTTGTTCCATGTCCAGTTCTAACTGTTGCTTCCTGACCTGCATACAGATTTCTCAAGAGGCAGGTTAGGTGGTCTAGTATTCCCATCTCTTTCAGAATTTTCCACAGTTTATTGTGATCCACACAGTCAAAAGCTTTGGCATAGTCAATAAAGAAGAAATAGATGTTTTTCTGGAACTCTGTTGTTTTTTCCATGATCCAGCAGATGTTGGCAATTTGATCTCTGGTTCCTCTGCCTTTTCTAAAACCAGCTTGAACATCAGGAAGTTCACAGTTCAAGTATTGCTGAAGCCTGACTTGGAGAATTTTGAGCATTACTTTACTAGCGTGTGAGATGAGTGCAATTGTTTGGTAGTTTGAGCATTCTTTGGCATTGCCTTTCTTTGGGATTGGAATGAAAACTGACCTTTTCCGGTCCTGTGGCCACTGCTGAGTTTTCCAAATTTGCTGGCATGTTGAGTGCAGTACTTCACAGCCTCATCTCTCAAGATTTGAAATTGCTCCACTGGAATTCCATCACCTACACTAGCTTTGTTCGTAGTGATGCTTTCTATGGCCCACTTGACTTCACATTCCAGGATGTCTGGCTCTAAGTGAGCGATCACACCATCGTGATTATCTGGGTCATGAAGATCTTTTTTGTACAGTTCTTCTGTGTATTCTTGCCCCCTCTTCTTAATATCTTCTGCTTCTGTTAGGTCCATACCATTTCTGTCCTTTATCGAGCCCATCTTTGCATGAAATATTCCCTTGGTATCTCTAATTTTCTCGAAGAGATTTCTAGTCTTTCCCATTCTGTTTTTTTCCCTCTATTTCTTTGCTTTGATTGCTGAAGAAGGCTTTCTTATCTCTTCTTCCTATTCTTTGGAACTCTACATTCAGATGCTTATATCTTTCCTTTTCTCCTTTGCTTTTCACTTCTCTTCTTTTCACAGCTATTTGTAAGGTCTCCCCAGACAGCCATTTTGCTTTTTTGCATTTCTTTTCCATGGGGATGTTCTTGATCCCTGTCTCCTGTACAATGTCATGAACCTCATTCCATAGTTCATCAGGCAATCTATCTATCAGATCTAGGCCCTTAAATCTATTTCTCACTTCCCCTGTAAAATCAAAAGGGATTTGATTTAAGTCATACCTGAATGGTTTAGTGGTTTTCCATACTTTCTTCAATTTGAGTCTGAATTTGGCAATAAGGAGTTCATGATCTGAGCCACAGTCATTTCTTGTTTTTGCTGACTGTATAGAGCTTCTCCATCTTTGGCTGCAAAGAATATAATCAGTCTGATTTCAGTGTTGACCATCTGGTGATGTCCATGTGTAGAGTCTTCTCTTGTATTGGAAGAGGGTGTTTGCTATGACCAGTGCATTTTCTTGGCAGAACTCTATTAGTCTTTGCCCTGCTTCATTCCACATTCCAAGGCCAAATTTGCCTGTTACTCCAGGTGTTTCTTGACTTCCTACTTTTGCATTCCAGTCTCCTATAATGAAAAGGACATCTTTTTGGGGTGTTAGTTCTAAAAGGTCTTGTAGGTCTTCATAGAACCATTGAACTTCAGCTTCTTCGGCATTACTGGTTGGGGCATAGATTTGGATAACTGTGATATTGAATGGTTTGCCTTGGAAACGAACAGAGATCATTCTGTCGTTTTTGAGATTGCATCCAAGTACTGCATTTCAGACTCTTTTGTTGACCATGATGGCTACTCCATTTCTTCTATCTCTTTAGTTTTCCTCAAAGAATTATCGTTTCATATGCATTTGCTTCAATTTTTTTACTAATACCTTTTTTAATATGGTTTTAGGAAATCTAAATAAAAGAAGTCTATAAATACATTATATCAATTCTAAAACATATATTAGGTAAAATATTTACCAGTTGATAACATATTCATTTTTTTCAAGTTTTAGTGATTAGTGGAAATACATCATGTCATTAGCATTCACTTTGTTTTTCTAATCATTACTTTTCTTTGCCTTATATATTTTATTTACCTCTGTAGCAGTAAATTCTGAATCTCAGATCTCTACGTGATGTTTAGTTTTCTCTCATTTCTTAGATCAAGATAAAGATCAATTATGGTAATAACATTATTTCTGGTGATAATTTTTCTTTAGTAGCAATCTTTATATTCAAGTATCTGGTTTCTGAATACATTCTTTAGTGGATGGTGATCCTCATGAATCCCACATACACAAACACAAACTTTTAAATGTTACTTTCATTAAGTATTTGTGAATTATGGAGATGGAATGGTTGGGTATAGAAGTGGCTTCTTGGGAAACTAATTTCTGTAAATTAAGATCTTCTGAAAACATCTGTTCAGATTTTCTTATCACCTCCAAGTTCCTTGTGTGTGCTGAATCACTTCAGTCATGTCTGACTCTGCAACCCTGTGAATGGTAGCCAACCAGACTCCTCTGTCCACGGGGTCTTTTCAACCCAGGGATCAAATCTGCATCCCTTACATCTCTTGCATTGGCGACAGATTATTCACCACTAACACTACCTGGGAAATCCAAATTCCTTATATTATACCCAAAATTCCAAAATGATATATTTATGAATGCTTTTATATTTTAGAGCTTTGAGGCAGGATGTTTTAATCCATTCTGTTTTTAATCCCTTCTATTTTACCTTTGATTTGATATGTCCTTGGAAAACATTAATCCCCTTCTTACCTTAGCATATGTGAGCTAGTATTGTGTTTAAAATAAATTCAATAATCTGAAGATTAAGAAAATGCTTATATACATCATATCTTACAATGGAGGTCTGTTTTCAAATGAGATGACCAATTAGCCCACAATTAATCATTGGTATGAATGAATTTTTCATATCAATGCACTTGAACTAGCTCAGAAGAGGGATTTCAGCTGAGGAAAGGGACAAATGCAGGAGTCTCATTCTGAAAGAAAAATTTTGTTCTAAAAAGCAACACATGGAGGCTACCAAATGAAGGCAAACTGAAGCTGTTTTTGACACTGCAGGGGTGAATGGTGGGTATCAGGGTGTGACATGGCTCCTGAACTCTTGGAGAACAATGGATGTCCAAAGGCCTATGAAGGAGTTAAAACAGGTGGAGCATCAAATAAAACTCTCTGCTTTTCTTTCACTGTTGTAGAAACTAAAATGATCAACCTTACATATTTTTCATATTGTACCAGACTCATTTATTTAGAAATCTGTTCATAAAAGATTGTGTAATGATTTCCTACCTTTACCCATTTTGACAATAGGATTCTATTTCTCAGATATAATATACACTTAGCCTTCTAAGTAGGTTAATAATGCATTTTATAAATTGTGACGGATTGTGCATATCCTTTTACTCCTGTTTTTGTCTGATTTGTTCTTCCATGCATTTATTGACAACACATTGCACCACTTGTGTTTTACCCTAGAGTACTACCAGGGTGTCTTGCAATGTTCACTAACATTTCTAACAGTCTTTGACATCTCATGATCCCGAAGGAAAACTATGGTCGTGTACTCTATTTTTACATTAATGATGTCTTTTACTTATGCAAATGTGACAAGTCATTGGAGGGTGGAAATGAGTACTTTGGATATAAAGTGAAATCCTCTCTAGTTAATTGATTTTTCATTTGTTTTATTACATTAGAAGGAATTGTGTTAGCAATGAACTTACTTCAGCCTGAATTTACTTCCTCTGATCTTGTGCTTTGTCGTATGTATCCCCTTTTCTTTTAATCATAAGTAACTGCTTACCATTCTGCTTTTCACCCTCTGACCTAAGCTATTTAGCTCTCTCCACTAGCACACCACAATAACTGTTATTTCTACCACTTCTCTTAAGAATGACACTGTATAGTAGAGAATTCTTTGAGTTATACTCTAACTGTATGATGAATAACAATGTGAAATTTTGAAAAGTGAGTCAAGCTCATATTATGCATGTGATGGAACATACATCATCCATTTCTCATCTTAAGCCTCCTAGATCTTCAAAAGACAACACCTTCAACCTGTAAAATGATATTTTGAGGACAGCAGACATTTCAGTGAGTCTAAATTTAAAGTTAGAAGATTATCTCTAAAGTTGATCTATTGGAATGACTTATCTAAGTCAAAGTAATTCAAGTAATTCAGGTGTAGTGGAACACTTCTAATTTTAAATTCAGAAGCATTGAGGAGTGAGTTAGATTATTGGCTATAGTGCTTAGTTGATCCTCTTTCTTATCATCCTTGACTTTTAAACACTGGCCTTTTAAAAATGTGCTTCAGAAATCCATGTGCTCACAAGCATTTGATTCATTAATTTTGAAAGACTATTACAAAGGTCTTTGAGTGATAAGTTCAAAAATACCCAAACCCAAGAGTGAACATACACAATTAAAATAAAGAACTCTGTAAAAATGTCTCAGTGAATCAAAGGTACCAAAGTGAATCTTGGATGAAAAGGTGTTCATATTGTAATAGGGAAGTCATGTAATAGAGATATCATAAGAACATATCCTCACACAAAGGATCCCTGAGCTGGAGGTAGGCAGGATATAAAGAACTTACTTTTTGTCCCTATGTTTTAAGTACATAATTTATAAACACTTTTGTGCTATTAGTTAACAAGTGCTACAAAGGAATACAAAATATAAATTTTACAGATATCAAATGTCTGAGTAGAGTATGTACCTAATTTAATATTGAAAGACTCAGTTCAGTTCAGTTCAGTTCAGTCACTCAGTCGTGTCCAACTCTTTGCGATCCCATGAATTGCAGCATGCCAGGCCTCCCTGTCCATCACCAACTCCCAGAGTTCACTCAGACTCACGTCCATCCAGTCAGTGATGCCATCCAGCCATCTCATCCTCTGTCATCCCCTTCTCCTCCTGCCCCCAATCCCTCCCAGCATCAGAGTCTTTTCCAATGTGTCAACTCTTTATATCAGGTGGCCAAAGTACTGGAGTTTCAGCTTTAGCATCATTCCTCCCAAAGAAATCCCAGGGCTGACCTGCTTCAGAATGGACTGGTTGGATCTCCTCGCAGTCCAAGGGACTCAAGAGTCTTCTCCAACACCACAGTTCAAAAGCGTCAGTTCTTCGGTGCTCAGCCTTCTTCACAGTCCAACCCTCACATCCATACATGACCACAGGAAAAACCATAGCACTGACTAGATGGACCTTAGTCAGCAAAGTAATATCTCTGCTTTTGAATATACTATCTAGGTTGGTCATAACTTTTCTTCCAAGGACTAAGCGTCTTTTAATTTCATGGCTGCAATCACCATCTGCAGTGATTTTGGAGCCCCCCAAAATAAAGTCAGACACTGTTTCCACTGTTTCCCCATCTATTTCCCATGAAGTGATGGGACCGGATGCCATGATCTTCGTTTTCTGAATGTTGAGCTTTAAGCCAACTTTTCCACTCTCCTCTTTCACTTTCATCAAGAGGCTTTTTAGTTCCTCTTCACTTTCTGCCATAAGGATGATGTCATCTGCATATATGAGGTTATTGATATTTCCCCTGACAATCTTGATTCCAGCTTGTGTTTTTTCCAGTCCAGCGTTTGTCATGATGTACTCTGCATAGAAGTTAAATAAGCAGGATGACAATATACAGCCTTGACGTACTCCTTTTCCTATTTGGAACCAGTCTGTTGTTCCATGTTCAGTTCTACCTGTTGCTTCCTGACCTGCATACAGATTTCTCAAGAGGCAGGTCAGGTGGTCTGGTATTCCCATCTCTTTCAGAATTTTCCACAGTTTATTGTGATCCACACAGTCAAAGGCTTTGGCATAGTCAATAAAGCAGAAATAGATGTTTTTCTGGAACTCTCCAGCACCTTTGCCTAGAAAATCCCATGGACAGAGGAGCCTGGTGTTCATGGGGTCACAAAGAGTCGGACACGACTGAGCGACTTCACTTTCTGATGGATAAGGATAAGAAGCTTATGGAAGCTTCTTGATGGGAGAGACTGACTGAGGGGGAAACTATGTCTTATTCTGACAGGTGGGTCCCTGCTCAGCAAATCTTTAATCCAATTTTCTGTTAATAGTCAGGGCTGTGTTCCCTTCCTGCTTTTTGACCTGAGGCCAAACAGCGGTGGAGGCAATGAAGATAATGGCGACCTCCTTCACAAAGTCCCATGCGCTCACTGCTACACTCAGTGCCCCCGACCCTGCAGCAGGCCACCACTGACCCACGCCTCTACCAGAGATTCCTGGACACTCACGGGGAAGTCTGGGTCAGTCTCTTGTGAGGTTACTGCCCCTTTCTTCTGGGTCCTGGTGTGCATAAGGTTTTCTTTGTGCCCTCCAAGTGTCTATTTTTCCAGTCCTGTGTAAGTTCTGGTGGTCTATGATAGGTTTAATGGTGACCTCCTCCAAGAGGGCTTATGCCATACCCAGGTCTGCTGCACCCAGAGGCCCTGTCCCTGCAGTAGGCCACTGCTGACCCATACCTCCACAGAAGGCACTCAAACACGGTTCTGGCTCAGTCTCTGGGGTCTTTGGGTCCTGGTGTGCACAAGGTTTGTTTGAGCCCTCCAAGTGTCTCTGGCAGGTATGGGGTCTGAATCTAAAAGTGATTTTGCCCCTTCTACCATCTTTCTGGGGCCTCTCCTTGGATCCAACATTCTGCTGTCAACAGTTGTTTAGCAGCAAGTTGTAATTTTGGAGTTTTCACAGGAGAAGATGAGTGCATGTTCTTCTAATATGCCATCTTGGAGATGGTCTAGATCACTGCATCTTGTACAATGTTACAAACCTCTGTCCATAGTTCTTCAGGCACTCTATCAGCTCTAATCCCTTTAATCTATTTGTCACTTCCACTGTATAATTACAAGGGATTTGATTTAGGTCATACCTGAATGGTCTAGTGGTTTTCCCATGCACTGCTTCAGTCAGTGCCCCCGACCCTGCAGCAGGCCACCATCAACCCATGCCTCAGATGGAGGCTACTAGACACTCATGGGCAAGTCTGGGTCAGTCTCTTGTGGGGTCACTGCTCCTTTCTCCTGGGTCCTGATGTATACAAGTTTCTGTTTATGCCCTCCAAGAGTCTGACTCTTGTAATGCATGTATGTGTGTGTATAAAACATATATTTACATATATACACACATACACATATTATATAATTTTATATTTTGATGCAATATATACTAAACAAAAAGTAACCTCAGATTGAAGATTTTTTTTATAAGCTGAACTTGATGCTTACCAAATTGTAATGGGTTTCACATTTTATTAATCTGTTACTACAGAAAGATTACCACTTAATATTGTTTCATAATTCTATATAAATTGCTATTTGTTTGCACTGTACTGTCATGGTAGAGGAAAAAAAGATGCATCTTTACATTGTTTTGAACTTAATTTATTGCTCAGCTGGAGGAAGTATGTCAGTTACTAGCACTTGATCTAGATTTTGAGGCAATGGCACTCATCTCACAAGCTAGACAAGGAACAACAGGCTGGTTCCAAATAGGGAAAGCAGTGCATCAGGGCTGTATATTGCCACCCTGCTTATTTAACTTATATGCAGAGTACATCATGAGGAACACTGGGCTGGAGGAAGCACAAGCTGGAATGGGAGAAATATCAATAACCTCAGATATGCAGATGACACCACCCTTATGGCAGAAAGTGAAGAAGAACTAAAGAGCCTCTTGATGAAAGTGAAAGAGGAGAATGAAAAAGTTGGCTTAAAGCTTAACATTCAGAAAACTAAGATCATGGGATCCAGTCCCATCACTTCATGGCGAATAGATGGGGAAACAGTGACAGACTTTATTTCTTAGGCTCCAAAATCACTGCAGATGGTGACTTCAGTGGTGAAATTAAAAAATGCTTGCACCTTGAAAGAAAATTTATGACCTACCTGGACAGCATATTAAAAAGCAGAGACATTACTTTGCCAACAAGGTCCATCTAGTCAAAGCTTTTTTTTTTTTTTTTTTTTCCAGTAGTCATGTTGGACTATAAAGGAAGCTGAGCATCAAAGAATTGATGCTTTTGAACTGTGGTGTTAGAGAAGACTCTTGAGAGTCCCTTGGACTGTAAGGAGATCCAACCAGTCCATCCTAAAGGAAATCAGTCCTGAATATACATTGGAAGGACTAATGCTGAAGCTGAAACTCCAATAGTTTGTCCACTTGATGTGAAGAATGGACTCATTTGAAAAGACTCCAATGCTGGGAAAGATTGAAGGTGGGAGGAGAAGCAGACAACAGAGGATGAGATGATTGGATGGCATCACCAACTCAATGGACATGAGTTCGAGTAAACTCCAGGAGTTGGTGATAGACAGGGAGGCCTGGTGTGCTGCAGTCCATGGGGTCACAAATAGTCAGACAGGACTGAGTGATTGAACTGAGCTGAACTGAACTAGCATTATTATAGAAAGTGGAGAAGAAAAAGAAAAAAAAAAAAAAGACCTTTATGATTTGATTTGGGAAGCATTTTCAAAGCCAAAGGAACAGGGATAGTGTGAGAGTTATGGTGAGAAATGGGGACTATGGGACATGGCAGGACACAATGCCAAGGCCGTGTTGGGGAGAAGCTGGACAGTCAGGCTGAGTGGTAGATGTGTTACCGCATGAAGAACTGTCATGTTCCCCCCAAAAATGAGAATCAACTCTTAAAAAGAAGAAAAAGAAGGAGAAACAATTGCCAGATCTCAGAAGACAAAAGAAGAAATGGACCAAAAACAAAGAAAAGAACAAAAAGAACATTTTGGAAAGTGAGGAAACAGGGGATTTGGCCCTGCTTTGTCCATTTCACCATTCTTGTAGTCATTGGTAATTATCATGTTTCTCTCCAGAAAAACTTGTTCAGAAACAGAGTTCTCATGAGGCGGTACTCCAGAAACCCCTCATCCCTCATTACTGATATATGAGATGAAACCTACTTTACATTTTGGAAATAACACATCAAAATTCAAGAGTCATGGTAACTCATGTTAACATTTTCATTTTCAAAGATGTGATAGGCAATTTTGCTTTTTATTTCCTGGATGGCTAGTTCACTGGCAGCACAGTTTGGGAGATTATCTACCTAAAGAATTTGTAATGTTTTGTTTCTCAAATGATGGTCTTTAGACTACCTACAGCAAAATCAGCTGCGCTTCTGAATCTCCAGATTTCTCTACTAAGCTATCATGAATGAGAATCCAGAGTGGGGGACAAAGAAGTTGTGTTTTGAGCAAGCCCCTTGTCTGCGTCTTTTACACAGCAAAGTTTGAAACACAAGAGTATAAGCACAGGTCATCTGGGTAACCTTCCTACCAACCATGAACAGCAAATGCTGATGGAGTGACCTGGTGAAGTTACTTTTCCTTAATGATATTGGAAAGTGTTGAAAGTGTTAGTCTCTCAGTCATGTCCGACTCTTTGCAACCCCATGGACTGTAGCCCACCAGGCTCTTCTGTCCATGAAATTCTCCAGGCAAGAATACTGGATGGAGTGGGTAGGTATTCCCTTCTCCAGAGTATCTTCCCAACCTAGGGATCCAACCTGGGTCTCCCAAATTGCAGGCAAATTCTTTACTGTCTGAGCCACCAGGGAAGCCCCTAATGAAAATTAGCTTCTTTGCATTTAGAACTTTAGGAAGATATCTATTAGCTGAGATAAAATTTAACAAAGTGTGCTTGCTAAGTGGAAAACAAATGCATACATTTGTATAATTTTAAAATAATATATTGATACAACTATTTGTGTCTGATGTTAATTAGCAGTGATTTAGACTAGATGTGGTTTCCCTCGTGGCTCAGAAGGTAAAGAATCTGCCTGCAATACAGGAGACCTGGGTTTGATCCCTGGGCCGAGAAGATCTCCTGGAGAAGAGAATGGTAATCCACTCCAGTATCCTTGCCTGGAGAATCCCATGGAACAGAAGAGCCTTGTGGGCTACAGGCCATGGGGTCACAAAGAGTCAGACACAACTGAGAGACTAACACTTTCACTTTCACACTTAGACTAGATGAGGGTGAACTTTCTGCCAGGCACAGCCAGGATGTTCCTCCTGATTGCACCCTCTTTCCCTTTCACCTGCTACTGTTATGTCTCTCTGTCAATCTTATTCCTTCTGCTTATGTGTTCTGTAACCCCAATTTAAGCCTGTCCATTATAACTCCCTCATAAAAAAAAAAAAAACCTATTTAATTAAATTGTGCTTGATTTTCCCTTCTAGTGTGCAAAACAAAGTAACATGCCACCCAGCATTGTGAATGAAGGAAAATGGTTTCCATCAGTGGCCAGATTCTAATTGTTTATATCTTGTTTAACATCATATTCAGAGCTACTAAGTGAAGTGAAGTGAAGTCGCTCAGTCGTGTCTGAATCTTTGTGACCCCATGGACTGTAGCCCACCAGGCTCCTCCCTCCATGGGATTCTCCAGGCAAGAGTACTGGAGTGGGTTGCCATTTCCTTCTCCAGGGGATCTTCCCAATCCAGGGATCGAACCCTGGTCTCGTGCACTCCAGGCAGATGCTTTAACCTCTGAGCCACCAGGGAAGCCCCAGAGCTACTAATAGTCCAGCTAAATCATGAAATTTAAACCATTCTCTACCGTTTTCCCCTAATATATGCTTTTTACCTTTTGCATCTTTCCTCACTTTACTTCTTCTGCCTAATATGTCTGTGTTCTCCTTATGTCTTAACTCTCCCTCACCTTTTGCCTTTCTAGATAAAACATTTTCTACCTATAATTATGCGTTTACTATAACTCTCTTGTGACAGTCAAGCATACCTTATATTTTCTTGTATTTATAATAGTGCAACTCTTCATTTATACACAAATATCTCCAGGGGCTGATTCTCTTTCCTTTCCCAGTACTGTCATGTATGCAGTAGGTGCTCAGTTATACTTGCAAAATTAACAAGTTAATAGATGGTCAAAGAAGTCAACTCCGAGAGGACTGAGTAGGGGTAAGTAAATTCATTTTTGCCTCATCATACCTGTAAAATGATCTTGCTGGGGAAAGTTTTTCCCTGGCTTAGACAGAGAGTCACTCCATCAGTCCTGAAGCATCACTATCCACTGGACATTTCATCTATGCAGAGGACCATGGTGACCCGGTAAACACAAAGTGTGGGGAAGAAATTCAATTATTTGTGACTCATCGACATTTTACTTCAGTAAGCACTTGTGCATTTAATTGCTCTTTACAGAAGTTTTAGAGATAATTAAGGAGTTATAATGCCTAGAACAATATAAAAATTTTAAAACATTAACAACGGACTATAAGATTTTACGATAAGGATGGGAAGTTGGATGGGGGAAGACGTGCCATGTATTTAAAAGAAATTGAACCTATCCTCAGAGCAACCGTGGACGATACACTCAGTCTATTGACAGGCATTAACATGAGTCAGAGACTGAGGTTTGGTGAAACTGGTCCAAGTATTCCCAATGATTAATTTTAAAAAAATGCCAGAATGTTTAATAGTTTTGTTTTTTGAAAGCCACATTTGAGGAAAATACATGTCTCAGAATATTTCATTTTTATGTCTTATATACTACCCTAAAAAAGAGTCAGCTCTCTGCCTTAATTGCCAAAGACTAAGTCAACATTTATTCCCTGAGGCAGTGGACATTGAAGGCTTGTGTTATAAGAGTAAAGATTATCAGAGATAAAACAGAGTTACTGGGGTGGAATTTTTTTCCTCAGGATCTGCTGTATTTTACATCATCCTACCCCCTTAATTCACGTTATGACACTGAAAAATGCCAAGTAGTCAAATTGGGCTCTTAATTACTTCCCACTCCTAGAAATACTGGTATTCCAGAAAGTAAATTAATTTTTCACTTTTGGTTTCAGATTACTGACTTTTGGTAAAAGGGTTATGCTAATTTTTCTGGTCAAGTGTCAATTGAGTCCCACAAAGTGCTATAAATATCTTTGATATTTATCAAATATCTTTAGGAAATTATGAACCAAATGAATATATTTACCCTGCCTCACTTCCCAAAAGAGTGAAAAGAAAAAAATTCTCATTTTATTACTGCATAATAGTCATAACTATACATATTTAGCCTCAATATTACATTTGAGTACATCTTATTAAAATGTGCAAAACATCCAAATATTTTAAAACATGCACAAAAATAATACAACAAAATTGAGATCCTTTAATGCCACCCTTTGGGAAGATGTTGGGAAGCTGTTGTTATACATATTTTCTCTGAACTTGCATTGAAATATGCATAAATTCACATGACATTTTGGTAAATGTATTTTCCTAAGATGCCATGCATTTCAAGAAGTGTATGATTTGGCAATTACTAAAGAAATTATTCATTTCTCTTGTATAGTTGCATTAAATACATGTAACCTGTCAGAACGTGACTTATGGTTGCCTCTAGCAAAAGCAATGTATGTTCTCTGCTCGTTCAATTTAATAATACATTTTCAATAATAAATAAATTAGGTAATAAATTTGTGTTATGGGCTAGAACCTAGAAATAACTCTATTTTCTGTCTCCCTCACTACCCACTCCTTTCCTGCCACTTTCTATGTCTCTGTCTCTCTCACCTCTCTGTCTCTTTTCTCACTATCTTCAGTGTGCAGTACTCCATGGATGATGACATCTTTTCAAAAAAAAAATAAATAAATAAAACAAATATCACACCAAGAGAAACAAATAATACAAAGGAAACTGGGACATAAAAATAAATATGACCAATAATTCTTATGCATAAATTCACAATTTGATAATTGTATAAATTTATGTTTGCATTTCAGATGGCTTTGCATCTTTCATTTTATCCTAATAAAATATTCAGTTAAGTTCAATCAATCAGTCCTGTCCAATTATTTGTGACCCCATGGACTGTAGCAGGCCAGGCTTCCCTGTCCATCACCAACTATTGGAGATTGTTCAAACTAATGTCCATCGAGTTGGTGATGCTATCCAACCATCTCATCCTCTGTCATCCACTTCTCTTACTGACTTCAATCTTTACCAGCATCAGGGTCTTTTCAAATGAGACAGTTCTTCTCATCAAGTGGCCAAAGTATTGGAGTTTCCACTTCAGTATCAGCCCTTCCGATGAATATTCAGGACTGATTTCCTTTAGGATGGACTAGTTGGATCTCCTTGCAGTCCAAGAGACTCTCAAGAGTCTTCTCCCTCCAACACCACAGTTCAAAAGCATCAAATCTTCAGCGCTCAGCTTTCTCTATGGTCCAACTCTCACATCCATACATGACTACTGGAAAACCATAGCTTTGACTAGACAGATCTTCGTTGGCAAAGTAATGTCTCTGGTTTTTAATATGTTGTCTAGGTTGGTCATAGTTTTACTCCCAAGGAGCAAGCATCTTTTAATTTCATGGCTGAAGTCACCATCTGCAGTGATTTTGGGACCCAAAACAATAAAGTCTCTCACTGTTTTCTTTGTTTCCCCAATGGAGAATTCTGATATTGTTTTGCTAGCTTGTGAGACGAGTGGAATTGTGCAGTAGTTTGAGCATTCTTTGGCATTGCCTTTCTTTGGGATTGGAATGAAAACTGACCTTTTCCAGTCCTGTGGCCACTGCTGAGTTTTCCAAATTTGTTGGCGTATTGAGTGCAACGCTTTCACAGCATTATATTTTGGGATTTGAAATAGCTCAACTGGAGCTCCATCAACTCCATTAGCTTTGTTCATAGTGATGTTTCTTAAGGCCCACCTGACTTCAAACTCCAGGATGTCTGACTCTAGGTGAGTGATCACACCATCCTGGTTATCTGGGTCATGAAGATCTTTGTTGTATAGTTCTTCTGTGTATTCTTGCCACCTCTTCTTAATATTTTCTGTTCTGTTAAAAATGTGAAGTCAAGTGGGCCAAAGAATCAATGCTTTTGAACTGTGATATTGGAGAAGACTCTTGAGAGTTCCTTGTGCTGCAAGGAGATCCAACCAGTCCATCCTAAAGGAAATCAGTCCTGAATATTCATTGGAAGGACTGATGCTGAAGCTGAAACTCCAATACTTTGACCACCTGATGCAAAGAGCTGACTCATTTGAAAAGACCCTGATGCTGGGAAAGATTGAGGGCAGGAGGAGATGGGCACAACAAAGGATGAGATGGTTGGATAGCATCACTAACGCGGTGGACATGGGTTTGGGTGAACTCTGGGAGTTGGTGATTGACAGGGAGGCCTAGCATGCTGTGGTTCATGGGGTTGCAAAGAATCGGACATGACTGAGCGACTGAACTGAAGTGTTAAGTCCATACTTTTTCTGTCCTTTAATGTTCCCTTCTTTGCATGAAATATTTCCTTGGTATCTCTAATTTTCTTGAAGAGATCTCCAGTTTTTCCCATTCTATTGTATTCTTCTATTTCTTTGCAATAAATAAAATGTTGGGAGCATCTGAAATACTGCTTTGACTATTCAATATCAATCAAAATCAAGGCTCATTGAAGCCAAATCGTCAATGGTTCAAATGGGAAGTGACAATTAACAACATATTTAGTTTGAGAATGTGCTTTTTCTACATGTATAGAATATATATTTATATAGACTACAGCTTTCTTGACTTCCATATTGTGTCTAGAAACCAAAAAGTAGATCATATTGGTATACCAATTCCCCCATTTACTGTGCCAGCTTTGTGGCTTATCCCTTTTTTGTAATCTTTTAAACTATTCTCTTCCTCTGTCTTAGTACAGAAATACAAGCAGTTGAAAAGGATTTGCCTGCTTAGACCTCAAAGATGAAGAGTTAGTTCTGTCAGTGTGCAGTTAATGTGAAATCATCACTGATGAAGTCTGAGTACATATACATATACTTGTCTGCCAAGGAAAAAATTGGGATTTTCATAAAGGACGTGATTGCTCATGTGGGGCACAGCATATTAAAAGCAGCATAAGTGTTAGAATTCAATGAATACAAGTATAAACCCCAGTTCTCCCACTGATAAGGTCTGCGTTCTCTGAAAGTTCTGATTCAAATTTTCAACTAGTAAAAATGATGGTACTGTAATATTTAAATATGCAATCCAGGGGCTCACTAAATATTTACTGAATACTCTTATCTTATTCCCTGTAGATCTAAACTTGCTTCTCTACTGTCTCTCTGTTGACTATGATTTAGCCTCCTCTTCCAGTATAGGTCAGACTCAGAAATGAAGGTCAGTTGAAAGGAGAGTGGACATTGGTGTAGGTCTTTCTTGCCCTAGGGCCCTTCCTATAGGGTGAAGGGACCACCTTTCTGTACCAAAGACCCGATATCCTAGAATGTCTCTCTGCTACTCCAGTTTCCACTTTTTCTTGGTCCTGGTGAACCCTCCTTCCACTAGTGCATTCAGGGTGATGGTGGTAATAGCTTTCCTGTCCTGGCTGTTCCAGAGCATTACTTGTCTTCCTCAGCCTGCTCTCACCTTTGCAAATAATCTCTTTATATACAAGGGGATGAAACTCTCTCAAAAGTCCATTTTCAATGTGCCATCTATTCTCCACCTGGAATATTGATCAAATCATTATTGTTGTTATATCCTGAAATATAATGAGCGGTTCCATTGAATGCCATGTCAAGTGTTATTATGAACAAGTTTTATATTACTGAGACTGTGAAAGCTATCAAGTGATACATGAAAAATGCACAGCTATCAATCTTGTGAGGCTTGTGGATAATTATCTAAAATGTCAGACTTCTTAAAGGGACTGAAAAATGTTTACATCCATTGGTGTGTGTGTACGTGCTCAGTCATGTCCAAGTCTTTGCAACCCCGTGGATTATATAGCTTGCCAGGCTCCTTTGCCTATGGAATTTTCCAGATAAGAATACTGCAACAGGTTGCCATTTCCTCTTCCAGAGGATCTTCCCAACCCAGGAATCAAACCCGTGTCTCTTATGTCTCCTTCATTGGCAGGCAGATTCTTTATCACTAGTGCCACCTGGGAAACCCAATTAGCAAGTACAATTAGCAAATTTAATTATTTTTAAACATTGCACAAACTATATATATATATATATCAATTTTTATAAATAATTATAAATGCAAACATAAAATGAAAATCAGTTTTATCTTTTGTATTCATGAGAAGGTAAAAATCTATGTTATACATGTCTTCCTGGGAGTGGCTAGAATAGGGATTGCAGAGAAAGAGGCTTCTGCCTTCAGCCCTGGCATGATCACAGATCTGAGCAAATTCATTCTGACCTGCCCAAAGCCAGTGAGGCCAGTGGCATGTCCAATATGTGAGCTCGTTCCACACTGGCCAAGATAAATAGAATCTATTCAACTGAATGACAAAAATAAAAGATACTCTGGGTTGGGCTTAATGAATAAAATATTTTGGCAAAAGATTTAAAAGAGAAGGAGCAAAATATGTTTTTAAAATGCTATAAATCACATCAGTTAAATAATTTAAGTGGCATGACTTTTAAAAATTACACATTGGTGGGGGAGGGAAAGATGGTGGAGGAATAGGACGGGAAGACCACTTTCTCCCTCACAAATTCCTCAAAAGAACATTTCAACGCCAAGCAAACTCCACAAAACAACTTCTGTAGGCTGGCAGAGGACATCAGGCAACCAGAAAAGCAGACCATTGTCTTCAAAAACAGGTAGGAAAAAATATAAAAGACGAGAAAGGAGACAAAGGAGGTGGGGAGGGAGCTCTGTCCCGGGAAGGGAAGCCCGTCCCGGGAAGGGAATTTTAAGAAGAGAGGTTTCCAAACACTAGGAAACACTCTCCCTGCCGAGTCTGTGGCGAGCCTTGGAAACACAGAGGGCAACATAACAGGAAGGAAAAATAGATAAATAATTAAAACCAACAGATTACAAGCCCAACAGTAACTCCCCCAGCAGAAAAGCAGCACAGACGCCTGCATCCGCCATTGGGAAGTGGGGGCAGGGCAGGGACGCGTGGGAGGCGCAGGCTGCAGAGCTTTGCAAGAATCGGGCAGGAACGCCCCACGCACATCCAGAACGATCTAACTTGGGCTAGCAAACCAGACTGTGGGATAGCTACCACGCGAAAAGCTCAAACATAAGATACCGCCAGGACCGAGCACAGAACAAAGGACGGACGGAAAAAGCCGGCTGCAGACCATCCCCCGCCAGGGACAGGCAGCCAGAGCCGTAAGGACTGGAAAGGGGCAATTGCAGACCCGGAGAGACTTTACGTACCTAACTGCAAGCGGGCTCCTTTGCTAAGACTTCTGGGGGTGCTGGACAGTCACAATCTGCCTCACGGGGTGCGCCAGCGGTCCACCCAGAAAGCTGAGCAGCAGCGACAGAAAAGGTGACAAGCCTCGGCGATCGAGCTCGCCAAACTCCTGAGCTACTCGGACCTGGGAAGGGCACAAAGCGCAGTCCCAGCCGCATTTGTGCCTCTGAGGGCTGCCTGAGCGCCGAACCTGAGTGGCTTGGAACGGGGAAGTGCACGCAGCCTAGGGCCGGCCCCAGACAGTTCCCGGCTGATCATCGTAGAGCCAGAGCGGTTTGTGCGCCGCGAGAAAGGACAGGTCAAGCGGGGCTGAGATACTGTGTGCACACAACAGTGCTATTTGTTTGCAGCATCCCCCCTCCCCACAGCGCGACTGAACTAGTGAGCCTAAAAAACCAGCAAACAGAAGAAGTTAAACAGAGGGAACCACCTTGGAAGTGAGCCCACACAGCCCATAACATCAGAGAAGGGCTAGATATATTTTTAATATTTTTAAAATCATTCCTTTTTTTTTTTTTTTTTTTTTTTGCTTTTTGGTTTTTTTCTTCTTTCTTTTTTTTTCTAACTTTTTTTTTAATTGTTAAGTCTTCTATTACTCCTCTAATTTTTATTTCTATAACCTATTATTACTACTTTAAAAAAAAAGACTTTTTTTTTTTTAAGGCAAACACCATATATAGTCTTTGGATGGTTGTTGGTGTTTTGTTTTTTTTGGTCTGTTTGTTCGTTTTTTAATAATTCTTTTTTTTTTTCTTTCTTCCTTTTTCCTTCTGCTTTTCTTTAATATTGTATCTTTGAAAATCCAACCTCTACTCTAGATTTTTAATCTTTACTCTTAGGTTTTTGTTGTCAATTTTGTACATTTAAAAACCCAAACTTCACTACCCAAGCTTACCTGAGAGCGAGATTACTGGCTTAACCACTCTCTCCTCCTCTGGACTCTCCTTTTTCTCCACCAGGTGGCCTCTGTCTCTTTTCTCCCCCATCTCTTCTCTATCCAACTCTGTGAATCTCTGTGTGTTCCAGACAGTGGAGAACACCTAAGGAACTGGTTACTGGCAGGATTTGTCTCTCTCCTACTCATTCCTCTCTCTTATCCTCCTGGTCACCTCTGTCAACTTCCTCCCTCTCCTCTTCCCCGTATAACTCCGTAAATACCTCTGAGCGGTCCAGACTATAGAGCGCACATAAGGAAGTGACTACTGGCTAGCTTGCTCTCTCCTCTTTTGATCTCACCGCATCTCATTCCAGTTACCTCTAACTACCCCCTCCATCTTCTCTTCTCCTTGTAACTCAGTGAACCTCTCTGAGTGTCCCTCAATGTGGAGAAACTTTTCATCTTTAACCTAGATGTTTTATCATCAGTGCTTTATAGATGGAGAAGTCTAGAGGCTACTGTAAAAATAAAACTGAAAACCAGAAGCAGGAGGCTTAAATCCAAAGCCTGAAAACATTAGAGAACTCTTGAATTCAGGGAACATTAAGCAATAGGAGCTCATCAAATGCCTTCATACCTACACCGAAACCAAGCTCCACCCAAGGGCCAATAAGTTCCAAAACAAGACATACCATGTAAATTCTCCAGCAACACAGGAACACTCCCCTGAGCTTCAATATACAGGCAGCTCAAAATTATCCCAAAACCTTTGATGTCTCATAACCCATTACGGGTCACTCCACTGCACTCCAGAGAGAAGAAACCCAGCTCCACCCACCAAAACTCCAACACAAGCCTCCCTAATCAGGAAACCTTGACAAGCCACTGATAGAACCCCACCCAAAGTGAGGAAGCTCCATAATAAAGAGAACTCCACAAATTACCAGAATATAAAAAGGCCACCCCAAACGCAGCAATATAACCAAGATGAAGAGACAGAGGAATACTCAGCAGGTAAAGTAACAGGAGAGTTGCCCACTAAACCAAACAAAAGAGGAAGAAGTAGGGAATCTACCAGAGAAGGAATTCTGAATATTGACAGTGAAAATGATCCAAAATCTTGAAATCAAAATGGAAACACAGATAAATAGCCTAGAGACAAGGATTGAGAAGGTGCAAGAAAGGTTTAACAAGGACCTAGAAGAAATAAAAAAGAGTCAAAATATAATGAATAACGCAATAAATGAGATCAGAAACACTCTGGAGGCAACAAATAGTAGAATAACGGAGGCAGAAGATAGGATTAGTGAAATAGAAGATAGAATGGTAGAAATAAATGAATCAGAGAGGAAACAAGAAAAACGAATTAAAAGAAACGAGGACAATCTCAGAGACCTCCAGGACAATATGAAACGCTCCAACATTCGAATTATAGGAGTCCCAGAAGAAGAAGACAGAAAGAAAGATCATGAGAAAATCCTTGAGGAGATAATAGTTGAAAACTTCCCTAAAATGGGGAAGGAAATAATCACCCAAGTCCAAGAAACACAGAGAGTTCCAAATAGGATAAACCCAAGGCAAAACACCCCAAGACACATATTAATCAAATTGACAAAGATCAAACACAAAGAATAAATATTAAAAGCAGCAAGGGAAAAACAACAAATAACACACAAGGGGATTCCCATAAGGATAACAGCTGATCTTTCAATAGAAACTCTTCAGGCCAGGAGGGAATGGCAAGACATACTTAACGTGATGAAAGACAATAACCTACAGCCCAGATTACTGTACCCAGCAAGGATCTCATTCAAATACGAAGGAGAAATCAAAAGCTTTACAGACAAGCAAAAGCTGAGAGAATTCAGCACCACCAAACCAGCTCTCCAACAAATTTTAAAGGATATCCTCTAGACAGGAAACACGAAAGGGTGTATAAACCCGAACCCAAAACAATAAAGGAAATGGTAATGGGATCATACTTATCAATAATTACCTTAAACGTAAATGGGTTGAACGCCCCAACCAAAAGACAAAGACTGGCCGAATGGATACAAAAACAAGACCCCTCTATCTGCTGCTTACAAGAGACCCACCTCAAAACAAGGGACACATACAGACTGAAAGTGAAGGGCTGGAAAAAGATATACCACGCAAATAGAGACCAAAAGAAAGCAGGAGTGGCAATACTCATATCCGATAAAATAGACTTTAAAACAAAGGCTATGAAAAGAGACAAAGAAGGCCACTACATAATGATCAAAGGAACAATCCAAGAAGAAGATATAACAATTATAAATATATATGCAACCAATATAGGAGCACCGCAGTATGTAAGACAAATGCTAACAAGTATGAAAGGGGAAATCAACAATAACACAATTATAGTGGGAGACTTTAATACCCCACTCACACCTATGGACAGATCAACTCAACAGAAAATTAACAAAGAAACGCAAACTTTAAATGATACATTAGATCAGTTAGACGTAATTGATATCTATAGGATATTTCACCCCAAAACAATGAATTTCACCTTTTTTTCAAATGCTCATGGAACCTTCTCCAGGATAGATCACATCCTGGGCCATACATCTAAACTTGATAAATTCAAAAAAATCGAAATCATTCCAAGCATCTTTTCTGACCATAATGCGTTAAGATTAGATCTCAATTACAGGAGAAAAACTTAAAAATTCCAACGTATGGAGGATGAACAACACACTTCTGAATAACCAACAAATCACAGAAGAAATCAAAAAAGAAATCAAAATATGCATAGAAACTAATGAAAATGAAAACACAACAACCCAAAACCTGTGGGACACTATAAAAGCAGTGCTAAGAGGAAAGTTCATAGCAATACAGGCATACCTCAAGAAACAAGAAAAAAGCCAAATAAATAACCTAACTCTACAACTAAAGCAACTAGAAAAGGAAGAAACGGAGAACCCCAGAGTTAGTAGAAGGAAAGACATCTTAAAAATTAGGGCAGAAATAAATGCAAAAGAAACAAAAGAGACCATAGCAAAAATCAACAAAACCAAAAGCTGGTTCTTTGAAAGGATAAATAAAATTGACAAACCATTAGCCAGACTCATCAAGAAGCAAAGAGAGAAAAATCAAATCAATAAAATTAGAAATGAAAATGGAGAGATCACAACAGACAACACAGAAATACAAAGGATCATAAGAGACTACTATCAGCAGTTGTATGCCAATAAAATGGACAACGTGGAAGAAATGGACAAATTCTTAGAAAAGTACAATTTTCCAAAACTGAACCAGGAAGAAATAGAAAATCTTAACAGACCCATCACAAGCACGGAAATTGAAACTGTAATCAGAAATCTTCCAGCAAACAAAAGCCCAGGTCCAGACGGCTTCACTGCTGAATTCTACCAAAAATTTCGAGAAGAGCTAACACCTATCCTACTCAAACTCTTCCAGAAAATTGCAGAGGAAGGTAAACTTCCAAACTCATTCTATGAGGCCACCATCACCCTAATACCAAAACCTGACAAAGATGTCACAAAAAAAGAAAACTACAGGCCAATATCACTGATGAACATAGATGCAAAAATCCTCAACAAAATTCTAGCAATCAGAATCCAACAACACATTAAAAAGATCATACACCATGACCAAGTGGGCTTTATCCCAGGTATGCAAGGACTCTTCAATATCCGCAAATCAATCAATGTAATTCACCACATTAACAAATTGAAAAATAAAAACCATATGATTATCTCAATAGATGCAGAGAAGGCCTTTGACAAAATTCAACATCCATTTATGATAAAAACTCTCCAGAAAGCAGGAATAGAAGGAACATACCTCAACATAATAAAAGCTATCTATGACAAACCCACAGCAAACATTATCCTCAATGGTGAAAAATTGAAAGCATTTCCCTGAAAGTCAGGAACAAGACAAGGGTGTCCGCTTTCACCGCTACTATTCAACATAGTTCTGGAAGTTTTGGCCACAGCAATCAGAGCAGAAAAAGAAATAAAAGGAATCCAAATTGGAAAAGAAGAAGTAAAACTCTCACTGTTTGCAGATGACATGATCCTCTACATGGAAAACCCTAAAGACTCCACCAGAAAATTACTAGAGCTCATCAATGAATATAGTAAAGTTGCAGGATATAAAATCAACACACAGAAATCCCTTGCATTCTTATACACGAATAATGAGAAAGTAGAAAAGAAATTAAGGAAACAATTCCATTCACCATTGCAACGAAAAGAATAAAATACTTAGGAATATATCTACCTAAAGAAACTAAAGACCTATATATAGAAAACTATAAAACACTGATGAAAGAAATCAAAGAGGACACTAATAGATGGAGAAATATACCATGTTCATGGATTGGAAGAATCAATATAGTGAAAATGAGTATACTACCCAAAGCAATTTACAAATTCAATGCAATCCCTATCAAGCTACCAGCCACATTTTTCACAGAACTAGAACAAATCATTTCAAGATTTGTATGGAAATACAAAAACCTCGAATAGCCAAAGCAATCTTGAGAAAGAAGAATGGAACTGGAGGAATCAACTTGCCTGACTTCAGGCTCTACTACAAAGCCACAGTCATCAAGACAGTATGGTACTGGCACAAAGACAGACATATAGATCAATGGAACAAAATAGAAAGCCCAGAGATAAATCCACACACATATGGACACCTTATCTTTGACAAAGGAGGCAAGAATATACAATGGAGTAAAGACAATCTCTTTAACAAGTGGTGCTGGGAAAACTGGTCAACCACTTGTAAAAGAATGAAACTAGATCACTTTCTAACACCGCACACAAAAATAAACTCAAAATGGATTAAAGATCTAAATGTAAGACCAGAAACTATAAAACTCCTAGAGGAGAACATAGGCAAAACACTCTCAGACATAGATCACAGCAGGATCCTCTATGATCCACCTCCCAGAATTCTGGAAATAAAAGCAAAAATAAACAAATGGGATCTAATTAAAATTAAAAGCTTCTGCACAACAAAGGAAAATATAAGCAAGGTGAAAAGACAGCCTTCTGAATGGGAGAAAATAATAGCAAATGAAGCAACTGACAAACAACTAATCTCAAAAATATACAAGCAACTTATGCAGCTCAATTCCAGAAAAATAAACGACCCAATCAAAAAATGGGCCAAAGAACTAAATAGACATTTCTCCAAAGAAGACATACGGATGGCTAACAAACACATGAAAAGATGTTCAACATCACTCATTATTAGAGAAATGCAAATCAAAACCACAATGAGGTACCACTTCACACCAGTCAGAATGGCTGCGATCCAAAAATCTGCAAGCAATAAATGCTGGAGAGGGTGTGGAGAAAAGGGAACCCTCTTGCACTGTTAGTGGGAATGCAAACTAGTACAGCCACTATGGAGAACAGTGTGGAGATTCCTTAAAAAATTGCAAATAGAACTACCTTATGACCCAGCAATCCCACTTCTGGGCATACACACAGAGGAAACCAGAATTGAAAGAGACACATGTACCCCAATGTTCATTGCAGCACTGTTTATAATAGCCATGACATGGAAACAACCTAGATGTCCATCAGCAGGTGAATGGATAAGAAAGCTGTGGTACATATACACAATGGAGTATTACTCAGCCGTTAAAAAGAATTCATTTGAATCAGTTCTGATGAGATGGATGAAACTGGAGCCGATTATACAGAGTGAAGTAAGCCAGAAAGAAAAACACCAATACAGTATACTAACACATATATATGGAATTTAGGAAGATGGCAATGATGACCCTGTATGCAACACAGGAAAAAAGACACAGATGTGTATAACGGACTTTTGGACTCAGAGGGAGAGGGAGAGGGTGGGATGATTTGGGAGAATGGCATTCTAACATGTATACTATCATGTAAGAATTGAATCACCAGTCTATGTCTGATGCAGGATACATCATGCTTGGGGCTGGTGCATGGGGATGACCCAGAGAGATGTTATGGGGAGGGAGGTGGCAGGGGGGTTCATGTTTGGGAACACATGTAAGAATTAAATATTTTAAAATTTAAAAAAATAAAAAACTTAAAAAAATTAAAAATTAAAAAAATAAAAGAAAAAATAAAAATTACACATTGGCTGATAGTTTTCAGTCATTTTCTCTGAAGCAGTATAATACATATCAGAGAAAATCAGCCTATTCACTTTTACAAAGCAGGAGAAAAATAAAGTAGGATGAGAATTTCTCCTCCAAATAGATGTTGAGAAAATGAGCATTCATTTTCCCAATGTTTCCTATCAGTGAGATTTCCAATAACCCATGGTTTCAGGCAATTCACTCCTTCTACTTCATTTGGTTGACCCAGACATTGGGATTGATTGCTACAGGTTTAATATAGCTACAGCTAATGGCTTGTAGATTGTTTTATAATCAAGCCTTGCTTAAGGTTTCTATTCAAGTTTGCCCCAGGAATCAGAATGTCAGAATGTCTGGGACAAATGAGTTTCTCCACATCAGGTGTAATTCCTGGACAAGATAGCACAGTAGTTATTTATTCCAGGGCCCACTAAAATAATAAAACCAAACAAAAATGGATATAAGCAATTACAAGTACTTTAAGTGAAAAGGCCACTAGGAGTAAAAGATATTGTTTCACAGTCTATTGGTGACATAACAGACTACAGAAGATTCTGAAAGTATGTGATGTTTTTCACTTAGAGTATCAGCTGTAATTTTTGCAGATATCAATCTAACAACCTTGAATTTTTTCAGATTTGGACCTAGTTTTATGACTTGGACTTTTTTTTTTTTCCAAATGATATCTTATAAATTTAAATACTAAGAGTGAAAACAACAAATTGATCCCCAGTTTCAGGGTCACCCTTATTATGGAGCCAGAATGTGTTCTCTCGGAATATATTTTTAAATAACTCTTACACTGTGCCTATGGTGTGTTTCTTGTAACTCTAGCTGATGAAATTACCTCAAATGACTAAAAGTTTATTCATATTCCCCAAATATACGTTTGAAAAGTGAAAGTGAAAGCCGTCGCTCAGGCTCAGTCATGTCCCACTCTTTGTGACTCCATGGATTGCAGCCCACCAGGCTCCTCTGTCCATGGGATTCTCCAGGCAAGATACTGGAGTGGGTAGCTATTCCCTTCTCCAGGGGAGATTCCTGACCTAAGGATCAAACCCACGTCTCTCACATTACAGGCAGATTCTTTAGCAGCTGAGCAACAAGGAAAGCCCACTTCTGAAGTTCTATTTGACATATCTTAAATAATGCATAGTCAAAGCAATTACATAAGAGAGGCTTTTGTAAATTTTAAATAGTGATAAAAGTTAAAGGAATACTAAAAAGTCTCAAACTGACTCTTGAGCAGGAAAAATTAGCTAAGGATGAGGAATGCAATTTTGAGAAGATTCTACCTCATCCATTTATTTGTTTCTAGTTGAGACTGATGATGTACTGATCTGGCTTAATCAATGTGAGAACATAATTGCTTACTCATACCAGTGGAAAACTGTGCCAATTTCCCATCTTTGCTCACAAAGAGTCTGAAACAAACTTCTTAGCTTTGAATCAATAGATTTTATTCATATACCTAATACCGTTGTTGTTATTCAGTCCCCCAGTCGTGTCCGACCCTTTGCGAACCTATGGACTGCAGTGCACAAGGACTCCCTATCCCTCACCATCTCCCAGAGTTTGCCCAAATGAAAGTGAAGCCGTTCAGTTGTATCTGACTCTTTGCAACCCCATGTACTGTAGCCCACCAGGCTCCTCCATCCATAGGATCTTCCAGGCAAGAGTACTGGAGTGGGCTGCCATTTCCCTCTCCAGGGGATCTTCCCAACCCAGGGATCAAACGCAGGTCTCCTGCATTACAGACAGATGCTTTATCATCTGAGCCACCAGGGAAGCATTTACCCAAGTTCATGTTTATTGCAACTATGATGCTGTCCAGCCATCTCATCCTTTGACAGTCTCTTTTGCCTTTGATTTTTCCCAGCATCAGGGACTTTTCCAGTGAGTCATCTATTTGCATCAGATGAGCAAAATACTGGAGCTCCAACTTCAGCATCAGTCCTTCCAGTGAATATTCAGGGTTGATCTCCTTTAAGACTGACTGATTTAATCTCCTTGCTGTACAAGGGACTTTCAGGAGTCTTCTCCAGCTAGAGAAGGCATCAATTTTTCGGCCTTCTGCCTTCTTCACGGTCCAGTTCTCATAATTGTACAGGACCACTGGGAATAGCAATAGCTTTGACTATATGGACCTTTGTTGGCAGAATAGTGTCTCTGCTTTTCAACACACTGCCTCGGTTTGCATAGCTTTCCTGACAAGAAACAATCGTCTTCTGATTTCATGGCTGCAGTCACTGTCCACAGTGATTTTGGAGCCCAAGAAGAGGAAACCTGTCACTACTTCCACATTTTGCCCTTCTATTTGCCATGCACCAATAGGGCTGGATACCATGATCTTAGCTTTTTTAATATTTAGTCTTAAACCAGTCCTTTCACACTCTCCCTTCACCTTCATCAAGATGCTCTTTGCTTTCTGTCATTAGAGTGGTATCATCTGCACATCTGAGGTTGTTGATGTATCTTCTGCCTATCTTGATATCTAATATAACCAGATATTTTTACATGTATTTATTTATAAATGCTATACATTCAAGTATATCTTATTAGATTCTGAACTGAGAGCATTATAAATATAACTAAAACCTTAAACTAAGTCATATTGACATCACAAGAGGGCTAAACTCAAAATGTTGAAACATATCATTCCCGGTTTAATATCTTACATCCAAATATTTCTTTTCAGTGTGTCTGGTGCTTTGATTTATGTATTAAAATGCTAGTTGGCATAAATATTCAAAAGATGAGCATTTCTTTACCTCAGTATGTTTTAGACTTACTCTTAATGAAGGATTATCTTTTTGATTAAACTCAAACCAAGAATCAATTCAAGGAAAGAATAAAAAAATCTTCAGGCTTTGAGAATACTTTGGATATGGGTATGTGTATGAAGTAGGAGGAGCAGATAGATGATACTTACATTAATTATAAACAATGATGTAGCTTTATTTCTGTGACTGTGCAAATTATGATTTTTTCATTAGTGTATATATATATATAGCAAAGCTATAAATACTTTAATAACTGGTCATTTTCCTCCAATCACATATTTTCTACCAGGTTGCACTTCTCCTTGTCCCTTTTTGTTGTTGTTGTTGTTCATCTTGACATGCAAAAATAATTGCAACTTATTGCAACTTATTGCAATAATTGCAATAATTGTAATACATGTTTTTCTCATCATCTTTCAGTCATTTGTTATTCTGACCACAGTTGGTTGAAGGCTTTGCTAGTTTCAACTTATTTCTTTTTAATAATTTGGAATCTGTGATTATTTAAAATCAACATGAAAATAAAAGTATAAATTGTGGGTTTTGTTGTTGACTTTAAAGAAATTATTCATTTTTAATTGGAAGATAATTGCTTTACAATATTGTTGGTTTCTGTTCAGCAACATGAATCAACCATCAGTATACATATGTCCCTCTCTCTTGAAACTCCCTCCCATCTCCCATCCCATTCCATGCCTAAAGGCCAAGTGCTTCATTTTTTAGGGAAATTTGGACAAGAGAGATGAAAACTAGAAAAATACGTAAGATGAGCAATATATAGACATTAAGCATCTTTATAAATTAAAATTCACTTTAGTTTAAAATATAAATTTATGTTATTAGCGATGTTATTTGATTTGTTTTTAAATTATCATATTTGATATATTTATATTAAACAGTAAAGAAAAAAAAGGTTTGAATCCAAGGTTTGAATTTGCCTTTCTGATGGATGGAGACCTGTGAATTAAAGCCATTAGTAAAAATCCTCTCCTCCTATGTTTTCAGTATTTATAATTCTTATTTGAGATGCCTTGAATTTTTGAGGACTAAAAATCTCCTTGTCACACATTACTATTTGAATTTTAACACAAAACAAATCTGTTTTGAAGAGCATCAGAATAAATAAACTATCAGGACATTCACGTTTATATCTGCTTTTAAATAATGTTTAATACAATATTTTATAGTGTTTGCAGATGGCTTATCTCTGAATAGTCCTTCTTGAAATGTCCTATACTTTAAAAAGTGTATAACTAAAGGCTGTGTATATTTAAATACTCAAAATGATTTGTTATAATAGAAATTTTGGATTAATTTAAGAAAACAGTAAGACTTACAGTTAAATATTAGAAAACAATGATACCTATTAGCCACTGTAGCTTAAAGATAAAAAAGTGCTGAAAATCATTTTATTAGTTGTCTCTAATTAAAGTTTAAGGTAAATGTTGAAGTTATTAAATGTAATAAACTCCCCATAATACATCCTACAGAACAATACTAGTTTGCTGCTTAAGACTAAACATTTGAAAAAAGAAGAAGAAATATATATTAGTGTTTACCTTGGCAAATACAATTGTCTTCAGTTGATTAGAGCAGATACTCTGTTTTCAGGTGATGTGGGCTCTAGTGAGTTGAATTTACTTCTGGACTTTAAATCCTATACAATGTAAACAAAGGGAATACAATGTAAAGTCAAATTGTTCTATACAACAGATTTGAAAGGTACCTGAATTCCAGTTTATGTGCTTAACGAATGAATTATAATACTCAAGCATCTATTAACAATGAGAAGATAACGTTAGATAAGACAGGACTGTCCAGTCTCCCAGAATTAGGATGTATTGCTTCCAAGCATGTGTCTTGACGAAACAGAGTGTGGAAGGATGACTTAAATTTGGAAAAAAAAAAAATCTTAAGGATGAGCATGAGATAATTTGTTGTGTTATGACCTTCCAAGTAGCTTTTTCATAAGTAAAGATGACTTGAAGTAGTATAACGATCTTCCCTTTTGAGAAACATGCAGACATGTGCCTAGGATAACTCAAGCGCTATGCCAACTCATAGAAATGATGAAGTTAATATGCTGTGACCTACTGGGGCAGTTTTGAACCCGAAGCATTAGAATAAATTCCATATGTTGAAAGTTGAGTAAATGTACTTTGAGAGATGAGTATGATAAATTGGAAAATATGTGTGATTTATCATCCTTTTCTGGAGAACACCTTTAGCAATAGCAAATGTAAATTAATATGACACTACAAAAAGGATTAGTGGAAAATAGTATGCAGAGTTCCAGGGAGATTAACAAGCAGGGCAGGAGGCATTTTTACAAATCACAGAAAAAATTCAAGTGCCTGTTGGTCTTGAAAAGAATCAGTATTTATCTAGTCCCTTTCATCCAGGAATCTTAGTACATTTCAAAGTATTTCAAATTGCTTTTTACCTCATCATATTGTCATTTAAATCCTACAGATCAAAATAAAAATCAAAGTGCCCTATCTTTATTAAAAACTACAAAATAGGAAAAGCAAGCTAGTGATGGATCCCTCTTGGTAATCAGAGACACAAAATGCAAGGAAGATGAGCGAAAAAACACTATGCTTTACTAATACTATGTGGCAGGATAATTTATCGGAAACTTCGTTTGTGTTTTGTTTTCTCTGCTCTGGAAGAATTGGAAAGAGTAAGAGTTCATTGTATTTTATGCTCTGCATTTTTCCTTCCACTCTGAGTAGGGCTTTGTGTTTCTTTGCCTCAGGGTCTGTTCAGGGCCTCCAGCAGAAGGTATTTGAAAATAACCTCTCTTTCTGGCTTTTGTGAAAGTACAAACCAGGGGTCACAGATTCAAATACCGACAGAGCTTGGCAGCACCTAAGTGAACAAAGCAGACTGGCTTTAATTTTTTCCACATACACTCGATTTGGTTCCATGTTCACTTCTGCAGGAACAGTCTTTACTTTCACTAAAGAGTATTCTTCCATTTTCTTTATAATTTAAAATTTAATTCATTTTTCTTTTCCTGTTTTGATATTATCAAAGAAAAATTACGTCAAACAGAGTTAAACAGGAAAAGAAAACTTTACTCAAGATTATTACCAAAGGGTCAAAACTGTTGCAATCGGATGGAGAGACTGAACTCAATTTTGCTGAAATAAAAAGTGGGACGAACTAATGAAAATACACGAGAGGATGTGATGGGGAGGCTGAGCGATGTGATTAGACCATCTGTGTTTGTTGATTGTAAGTTATCAAAATTAGGCTCTAGCATCCCACAGAGAATGAGAGTTAGGAACACTAATTCTTTTGATGACTACATTTCAAAAGTAGGCCTCCTCAGTCCTTGAGAAAGACCTTTATGGGATGTAAAACTACCAAGATCCTGAGATAAGCTTTACCTCCAAAGGGACAGACAGAGAATTCACAACTGCAAGGTTTCTATTATACCCCAAAGAAATGAGAGGTCAGAGACCAATAGTCAGGGAGAGGTCTCAAATTTAGTCAACCTGAGAGGAACATCATATCCTTTCAGGTCAAAAACGACCTGGCCAAATGAAAGTCTTTCTGTTATACAAGGAGGGGTGTTTTAGTCACTAAGTCAAGTCCAACTCTTGAAACTCCATGGACTGTAGCCCTAGCTCCTCTGTCCATGGGATTTCCTAGGCAAGAATACTGGAGTGGATAGCCATTTCCTCCTCCAGGGGATCTTCTTAACCCAGGGATTGTACCCCAGTCTCTTGCGTTGCAGGCAGATTCTTGACTGCTGAGCCACTAGCGAAGTCCATACAGGAACAGTAGCGCAATATGATGATAAGGGGTGACCGTCAGATTAGTGTCCTGGCAGACACGCGGTACTGATGCGGGAGATTGAAGCTTGTAAGGCTCATCTTGATGGGGCAGTGGTGCCATCAAGGGGGACTGAAACCCAGTTGTGCCAGATCTGTCCATTATTTGGAAGAATCCATATTTTTATCCAAGAAATTAGTATAAAATTTTTCATCATTTTGAAATACTAATAAAAGATTTACCAAGCCAGCAAGTCATCAATCTATCCACACTTGCCAGATCTCAGAAAGTAATCTATTAAACATCCTAAAAAGAGATGGAAGAGGGGAAAATGACCTTTTTTTGGCTAGAGGTTGGGGATGAAAGAAAAAGAAAAAAGAAAAGGTTCTGGAGGAGGATTAAGGACTGTCTGCATGGGTAACAGATCATGAAATCAACCTGTCTTCCTTCCACTAGAATCAAAGGACTTTAAGACTTAGGGTCAAATAGATTTAATTTAAAGTTAAAAAAAATTCTGATATTTCCTGCAGAGTGAAATTTGTGAAATAAGAATCATACCCAATACAGTGAATGTGTGACTTGATGGTTATCATCACCTATTTCATATAATAGGTATGTGCAGTGAAGAGAAGGGGATGTGATTCATATTCTCGTCCAGATGTGTGGAAGGGTAATGTTATTTGCTTTCTATAACTTATGTCACTTTTTATTAGCCTTCCTTTCTACTTATAGAATAGAGTGTAGGGGGTTGAAAGATTTCAACTTGTCAAATAGTACCTCAGTCCTCTCATTTTTCAAATTTTGCATTCTCAGTTTCTTTTGATTTCAACGTCATAATTTTAAAGTTAAAGCATCAAACTAAGGATGTTTCTCCTGTTTCAAAAAGGGCCCTTTTCCTCCTCCCTGTCTTCCTTTTTCATGAAGCCCTTGGGTGCAGGGAAGTATATATTCTTAGTGGAAGAAGACACCTCAAAAGTGTCCAGTAGAATGCAATTGATCTGATACTGTATATTGGGAATCAGAGTCAGGATTACATCATGGGAACAAATATATGTGGAATTTAAGAGCATAGACAAGGAGATACTATTCCCTGGACTCATGGCCCAGCTTGGGCTTCCCCAGTGGCTTAGCAGTGAAGAGATGCAGGAGACTCAGTAATGCAGGTAGATATGAGACATAGTTTCAATCGCTGGGTAGGGAAGATCCTCTGGAGGAGGGCATGGCAACCCATTAGTATTCTTGCCAGGAAAATCCCCTGGACAAAAGAGCCTCACAGGCTGCAATCCCTGGGGTCACAAACAGTCAGATATGACTAAAGCAAATGAGCATGAGATCTATGACAATGGGAAATTACTTAAACTTTCTTGGTCTTAATTTTATCATGTGTAGAAGAGGGGTAACTTACAATAGTACCTACTTGTACAGTTTTTAAAAAATTCCATTATTGTATACAAGCCCTTAGTAAATGGCAAGTTCTAGATAAATATTATCACTAAATTACCAGCTGAGGGCTGGTTGGTAGTGTGGTATTTACATCCTTAGGGCTGTTGCCATTGCTTCCAGTGAGGGCAATCCATACCGCAGTACGTTCCTTACCCCCAGAACATAGCTATTCTTGTCAATATCTTCTTAACTGTACCAAAAGTTCTTAGCTGTGTTTTCCTCACCATAATCAACGCATAAGACATCTGTGAGTTTGGTTAACTCTATTGTAATAAGTAACCTAATTAGTATGATTAGAAGCTATAGGAATTTAGAATCTAATTTCTGAGAAAATTTTATAAAATTATTTAAGCTTTTGTCATTTCAAGTCATCCAGTACTCACTGAACATTTATGGTATGCAGAAAGCAGAATGAGAACTGGAGATGGGAGGAGGGCTTACTCAGAAATTGTAAAAGCATTGTCATCTTTTGGACTTCCCTGGTGACTCAGCAGTAAAGAATCTGCCTGCCATGCAGGAGATACTATGGTTTGATTCTTGGGTTGAAAAGATCCCCTGGGGGAGGACAGGGCAACCCACTCCAGTATTCTTGCATGGGAAGTCCCATGAACAGAGGAGCATGCTGGGCTACAGTCCATGAAGTCACAAAGCGTTGGACATGACAAGCCACTGAGCATGCACAGTCTACCCTTTAATAGTTGAATTTTTATATGAAGATGGAAACAACTATATTCATATGTGTAATACCAGAAACAAGGCAAAAGCATAATAAACAAATTATGATACTCAAACAAAATAAGGAACTATGAATTTCCACTGAAGAAATATCTCTAAGAAGAGGAGGAAACATAATGAGTTGAGAACATCTCCTTGTTTTTATCAGATAGAGAAAAGCCACATATAAAATAGAGTACACATCATTAGGGAATATGTGAGAATTTTCCTTTTCTGAAAATTCTGAATTGAGATCTGCTTTGAGGTTAGAACTAGAAATGAAGATTGGATTAGTTAAAGCAATGAATATCAGAAGCCATGCTCTGGTCTTTGCTCCCTAAGCAAAGAAGAACTTTAAAGGTACATGAAGGTATGAAGAAAAATTTGTATTTAAGGAAAAATACTCCTTGGATAGCATGTAAAGAAAAAAAAAGAAAGAAACATGGTGAAGCAGTTTCACCCATAAATTATTTCCTAATGGGCTTTTAAATTTATTTCTATGTTGGGTACAATTGGGATCTGTTTCTTTAATTTGTCAGAATGTCTTGGAAGAAAAGGGTGCTTGAAGAACTAACCAGGGATGAGATACCAAGTTTTGTAGTCTGAATTGTATTCTTTTTCACATCTTCAACTTAACTTAAAAAAAAAAAAAAAGTATCACAAAATAAATTAATTCTGAATTGATTTTGAGTGACTTAAACTGAATTATAAAGGCAAAATGAAAATGAGAGGAAATGAAAAAGTCTCTATTATTAAGTAAAGAAATGAAACTCAAAGGCTATTGTCAGAAAACAAGTAAAGGTTGAGTGTTAATCAAGAGCTCTAGGTTGTGGGTGTGATTGGATGGAAGCTTCAGTGTGAAAAAGAAGAAGCCAGAAGACTCATCTATTAAAACTATCTCTTTCCCAGAAGGTTATGATGGTCACAATTTCACTTAAAGATCTTTTAGAGAAAATGTGCTGATTCCAGAAAATGTTTATATGTTATTGTAAAGGCATTCTCCCAAGTATGAACTCAACTCTGCAAGATTTCTTAGAAATTCTATCCCTTCTTTTATATTTTAATGCATAGAGTTCTGTTGATTACACTCGTCTTTTCTGATCTATGCTCATTATATTTTCTTTTCCCTTTAAAGCTGATGGTCCTTCTCCTCCTGTATCCATCGGCAAGTTTCCTATGCGTTTTCATGAAATGTGTACTGTTGTTTTGCGGGCATGTATTTTAATGCACATAAATTGACTATGTCATACATCTCATTTGTCTTACTGTTTTCCACCAAGCATTAAACTTTGAAATTCCCTTCATGTTTTTATGTGCAGATATATTCCATTGCTTATGACTTCTACTTGAATTCCACGGAGTGTATTAATTATACTTTACTTATCCATTCTGACAGTGATGGACACCATGATTAACTCTAATTCCCTGAACTCACAAGAATGCTGTCACAAATACTTTTGTTTGTTTCCATTAGAAATCTCTACAAGAATCTCCTAGGAGTGGCACTGTTGGGTTACAGACTGTTCTTATTCCTACAAATTATAAGTAATTTGATCTCCAGAATGGAGATGCCAATCTTGCCTCTCAACTAAGGGTACATCAACATTCTGCCATCCTCACATCCTTGCTAACACTTGCAATTATCCAGCTTTCTAATAGATTTAAAGTGACATGCTTTCATTCTCAATTGTTTAATTATTAAATTAATAAAGGAATTTGAGCATGTCTGACATGTGTTAGCTTTGTTTCCTCTTTTATGAATTGAAAGTTCCATTTTTTTCTAATAAACTGATACACACAAGCTAATATGCAGAAGTTCATTGCTTATTCCACATACAAGTAAGTCCCCTTATCATTTTTGTTGTTGCTGTTGTTCAGTCGCTAAGTCACATCTGACTTTTTGTGATCCCATGAACTGCAGCGTGACAGGTTCCCTGTCCTTCACTGTCTCCTGACATTTGCTCAAGTGCATGTCTACTGGGTTGATGATGTGATCCAATCATATCCTCCTCTGTCACCCCTTCTCTTGCCTTCAATTTTTCCCACCATCAGGGTCTTTTCTAATCAGTCAGCTCTCCAAACCAGGTGACCAAAGTATTGGAATCTCAGTGTCAGCATTGGTCCTTCCAGTGAATATTCAGGGTCTGTTTCCTTTAGGATTGACTGATTTGATCTCCTTGGAGGCCAAGGGATGCTCAAGAGTCTTCTCCAACACCACAGTTCAAAAGCATCAATACCTTGGTGCTCAGCCTTCTTTATGGTCCAGCTCTCACAGCTGTACGTGATTAGTGGAAAAATCATAGCTTTGATAATACAAACCTTTGTCAGCAAAATGATTTCTCCATTTTTTAATACGCTGTCTAGTTTTGTCACAGCTTTCCTTCCAAGAAGCAAGTGTCTTTTTCATGGCTGCTGTCACCATCCATAGTGATTTTGGAGCCCAGGAAAATAAAACCTGTCACTATTTCTACTTTTTCCCCATCTATTTGCCATGAAGTGATGGGACCAGATGCCATGATCTTAATTTTTTTAATGTTGAGTTTTAAGCCAGCTTTTTCACTCTCCTCTTTCATCCTCATCAAGAGGCTCCTTAGTTCCTCTTCAATTTCTGCCATTACAATAGTATCTTGTGCATATCTGAGATTGTTGATATTTCTCCCAGCAATCTTGACTCCAGCTTGTGAGTCATCCAGCCCTGCATTTCACATGATGCACTCTGCATATAAGTTAAATTAGGTCTTGGAAAAATAGCTTTTCAATATATTGTCTGCTGTTTTTGATCCTAATACTTTTTAAATGAGCACAAAATTTTAAGCATTTGTTGTAATCTAATTTTCAGTATTTTACCTTTTCTGTTTGCTTTGATGTTTTCTTGTTAGAAATTCTTTCCCACCTTAAGATAACAAAGATCATTCTATGATCTCAAGTTAACTTCAACACTTAACCATTTGGTATTTACCAAATATCCATTTTAATTATTTCTATGTTCTATTTTGAAGCCCATATCTGTACAAGATAATCTATTATAATTAATCATTTACATGTCTTTAAAATGGGGAAACGTGAAGATAAGAAGAAAGGATAAAGATTCACCTTAAATAAAAAAATAAAGATGTAGAATTCTTTGACATAGATGAATACAAAGGAGGGCATATCCACTAGGATTAAATCACAAAATAGATAATGAATAGGGGGGCTATGGACTGAATTGTGATCTCCCACTCCCACCTGATTCATATGATGAAGTCCTAATCCCCACTATATCAAGATTTGACCTTTAAATAGACAAGTTAAAACGAGGCCATGTGGGTGACCCTGATTCAGTCTGACTGGTGTCCTTATAAGCAGTGATTAGGATGCATAGAAAGAGACACCAGGGATGGGCCTGCACAGAGGAAAGGCCCGGTGAGAGCACAATGAGAAGGGGGCTGTCTACAAGTCAGAGAGTGACCCAGGGAGAACCCAGCCCTACTGGCACATTGATCTTGGACTTCCAGCCCCTAGAAGGAAGAGAAAAGGAACCTCTGTTGTTTAAGTCATCCAGTCTGTGATACTTTGTTTCAACAGCCTAAGCAAACTAATTGATTGCTGTTGTTCAGTCAGCTGTGTCAGCTCTTCCCAACCCCATGGACTGCCTGTCCTTTACTGTCTCCCAGACTTTGCTCAAACCCATGTCCATTGAGTCAATGATGCCATCCAACCATCTCATCCTCTGTTGTTCCCTTCTCCTCCTGCCTTCAATCTTTTCCAGTATCAGCGACTTTTCTAGTGAGTTGGCTCTTTGCTTCAGGTTGCTGAAGTATTAGAGCTTCAACTTTCAGTGAAAGTTTCAGCATCAGTCCTTTCAGTGAATATTCAGTATTAATTTCCTTTAGGATTGATTGGTTTGATCGCCATACTGTCCAAGAGTCTTCTCCAGCATCACAGTTTGAAAGCATCAGTTCTTCAGCATTCAGCCTTTTTTATGATCCAGTTCACACAACCATAGATGACTACTCAAAAAACTATAACTTTTACTAAACAGACCTTTGCCATTCAAGTGGTATCTCTGCTTTTTAATATGTTAAGTTTGTCATAGCATTCTTCTAAGGAGCAAGCATCTTTTTTTTGACTGCAGTCAAATCAGCAGTGATTTTGGAGCCCAAGAAAATAAAGTCTGCCACTGTTTCCATGTATGAACATGGAAGGAAACTTTAGGTTTTCAGAAAACATTCTTACTGCCAAATACTAGAAGATGATTACTCAAGATAAATGATGACAATACCATCTTCTGAAAAGATTTGCAGCTACTAAGTGGTAAATGCTAAATTATATTGTACTTCAGCTGGTGTTTAACAGATGGGGTTTGGATTGTTAGTTCATTCCTAGCTCTGACTTCCATGTTTTATTGACTATGGTTCATTGTTTACTTAGCTATGCTGTTGTAAAAAGATACATCATCAAGTCTTGGCTAAATAATACAGCAGAAAACCAATTCACTTTTACCCAAATAAAAGCAGCTATTAGGTTAACATCCTTTAGATAACAATTTTGAACAAGCTTAGGTCCACTCTATCAAATAAATTGTTTGTTCTTTAACCAAACCTAAGTTAAAGAGTGATTGCTATTTCTTGTTTCCCTTGATTCTCTATTTCCCAAATAACAGGTCTTTGGAATAACAGTCAGTCCTATCCTTATGCAAATAAAAGTGAAGCAAATTCCCACTTGTTATCAACGCTTTGACAGCAGAAGCTTAAGTTCAAAAATGATGCTTTTTGCTTAAATAGACCTCTTTCAACCTTTAGAAACTCTGTCGGTCTGAGATAGGTTTCTTAATATATTCAATGCTTTGATGATAACCAGAGCAAGGGCTGTATGCAACTGTCAATAAATACACATGGCGAGAAAAAGCATTATGAAATAGCTCAAGATAAAATTTATTGGTGAGAACTGGAACCCCTATCATCAGTCAACTGTCTCCTTTCATTTCACCTAGGTATATTGCCTTTATTCTTTTTTTTTTAAAACTTACCGAGGAGCATACTGCAGAAGCTAAAAAAATGGGAAGGACTCCCTCACTGATTTATAGGATGCACAAGCCTTCCGGCCTTAACTAGACTGAAGTTTACCTGAGTAATTCTTATATACCTAAATGATGATGCCTTCTTAGAGTGGTGATAAAACACCACCTCAGTCCCAAGTTAAAGCAGCCAGGCGTAGAGGACAGACCCCTTCTCTCATGCTCACTCATGATGATAAGATTGTATATCAACAGGACAACAGAATGTCGGATTCAAGATAGGAAACGCCTCTCCATTCTCTCACACACACCGAGCAAAAACATTTCAAAGCTTGCCAGCTCTCTAAAAGGAATCAGAAGTCGATTCTCACCAGGTGACAACCATTTCACTCAGCCCCATCAGAATGCTGTGTAACTGCAGGCCAATTTGAAATGCATTCAGATGATTTGGCTTGGAGAATCTTGTAATCTTATCTTTCTTTGCACAGAATCGGGTCGGCAGCTGGGAGCTGTAAATTGTGAACGTGTGTCTGAAGGCGGCCTCTCTGTCTCATCCTTGCCCTCTGGCCCCCTCCCTCTTTTCTCCCTCCTCTCCCCTCCTCCCTCTCTGCCTCTGTGTCATTCTAGCCCCCACTCCCACCCCCCTTTCATGGTTGCAAGGAGCATGACACTGGTGTTATGTTGATCCAGATGCAAATCCTGATTTGGGCACTTAATATTTGAGTGACTATCAACAAGGTGTTTAACTTTCTGAACTTTGTTGTTGTTTAGTTGCTAAGTCACGTCCAATTCTTTTGTGACCCCATGCACTGTAGCTCAACAGGTTCCTCTGTCCATGGGATTTTCAAGGCAATGATACTGGAGTGGGTTGACATCTCCTTCTCCAGGGGATCTTCCCAATCCAAGGATTGAACCCATGTCTCCTGCACTGCAGGCAGATGCTTTACCACTGAGCCACCTGAGAAGCCCGAACTTTAACGGATTCCTCTGTAAAATGAAGCTAAGAATGATTACCTCATAGGCTGCTTGTAAGGTCTAATTTAAATTATATATGAAGTACTCAGATACTTGCCTAGTGCCTGGAAAATATTTGTCTCCATAAATGTTAGCATATTCAAATTCCATCCCTACGTTAGATTTTTCAAAAAGTATTTCATAGATCTCAAAGATTATTAACCACAATTTTCAAGAATATCTAAGAAGAGAGATGAATTTGTTTTGCTTCAAAATACCATGAGAATCTGATGTCTTTTAAGAAGATGTCATTCTTAATGAAAATCGGAAATTCATATAAGATGAGCCTTGAGTACCTGTAATGCCATAGTGAAAAATAAATATATTTCCTACTATCTTATTACAGAAAACATTGTTGTATATTTTCCCATTAATTCTTTGATTAGCTCAGATAAAAGAATTCTAGAACAGTCCAATATTGCAATTGCACAGTGTACCCTCTATGCATTTGTCCTTTTAAACAGCAGAATGATGTAGTTGAATGATTCTGAGTTACACTGGCTACTACAGCATGGGTGCCTTCCCTGATGAGCAGGGATGTCTTCTGATCTTATTACCAATCCTTGTTTTCTCATGTGCCAGCCAATATCTCAGGATTCTGAATTTCTTTCTAATCTTCATGCTTTCATTTGAGCTTGGCAGAGTTTTCCCAGCTAGTTCCCCCATGCTGACTTACTCTGCAGATCTTGGGATTGTACCCCTTCATAATCTCCCGAGTCCATTGTTTATAATAAGGAATGCATTTCTGAGATTTTATATAAATATATACATATACACATATGTATATATTTTATAGTTTCTGCTTCTCTGGAGAATCCTTACTATATACTACAGTAAATCCCTTCTATATACTATATGATCCCTACTAGGAAATAGATCAGAGAAGGCAATGGTACCCCACTCCAGTACTCTTACTTAGAAAATCCCATGGATGGAGGAGCTTGGTAGGCTGCAGTCCATGCTACGGGTCAGACATGACTGAGTGGCTTCCGTTTCACTTTTCACTTTCATGCATTGGAGAAGGAAATGGCAATCCACTCCAGTGTTCTTGCCTGGAGAATCCCAGGGACGGGGGAGCCTGGTGGGCTGCCGTCTATGGGGTCGCACAGAGTCGGACATGACTGAAGTGACTTAGCAGTAGCAGTAGCATGAAATAGTTGAGGAAACAGTGGAAACAGTGTCAGACTTTATTGTTTTGGGCTCCAAAATCACTGCAGATGGTGATTGCAGCCATGACATTAAAAGACGCTTACTCCTTGGAAGAAAAGTTATGACCAACCTAGATAGCATATTCAAAAGCAGAGACATTACTTTGCTGACTAAGGTCTGTCTAGTCAAGGATATAGTTTTTCCTGTGGTCATGTATGGTTGTGAGAGTTGGACTATGAAGAAGGCTGAGCGCCAAAGAATTGATGCTTTTGAACTGTGGTGTTGGAGAAGACTCTTGAGAGTCCCTTGGACTGCAAGGAGATCCAATCAGTCTATTCTGAAGGAGGTCAGCCCTGGGATTTCTTTTGGAAGGAATGATGCTAAAGCTGAAACTCCAGTGCTTTGGCCACCTCATGAAGAAGAGTTGACTCATTGGAAAAGACTCTGATGCTGGGAGGGATTGGGGGCAGGAGGAGAAGGGGATGACCAAGGATGAGATGGCTGGATGGCATCACGGACTCGATAGACGTGAGTCTGAGTGAACTCCAGGAGTTGGAGGACAGGAGTTGATGGACAGGGAAGCCTGGTGTGCTGCGATTCATGGAGTCGCAAGGAGTTGGACACGACTGAGTGACTGAACTGAACTGATATACTATCGTACACATAGCTCCTATGAAAGTGAAATAAAACAAAACATACAGAATTCAAGGCTCAGATTTAGTTTTTAGTATTGCCAAATTAAACAGATGTGAAATTACTCTGTCAAATTGTTGAAAAAGTCTGTAAATGCTTTCTTTCTCAGTTTCTGTCCTTACGTTACTTTGAACCAATATGAAGCAGCTCATGGATATATGAAGCTGCACAGTCTAAACTTTGAGCAGCACTGTTCTAATATATTTTAATAGGACACTGGAGAATAGATATGTAAATGTTACTTTTTAAGTGAATGAAGAGAAGTTGTAGAGAAAAAGTAGTTGAACTAGGGTAGAACTTTTGCAGTATTAAATGCATTTGAATTTATCTAGTATTGAAAGGGTAGCAGGTAGGAAGGGCAGAGGTCCTCAAGCCGCAGGAGGAAATAAACTGCCAGTACCAGACGTTTTTTTTCCTTCTCTACACAAAATTAAAAGAGGCTCTTTTAGTTCTGTGTCGAGGACACCTGGCACTGCCTTGAGCTAACCAATCTGTTTTTTTTGTTGAAATGTTTTCCTTAAGCTATGTTAATGAAACTGTGTATTTGCTTTGGAATCTGTCTTTCTTCAAAATGGTTCCGCCTAAGACTAACATTTTTTCTTTCCTCAAACCTTGGGCTGATAATGGCTCAACAAACCAGTATTCATGTCGATTGTTTTATGAAAAGGGATGACACACCTCCTGCCATCCTATCTCAAAAATGCATATTGTGGGAGAGGGGCCTGGTGAAACTCCCTCAGCCTAGAGGTGTCTCTCTTATCTGATTAATGGCTTTCTAACAGACATAAAACACCTCACTAAGAACTAGCAAGGGGGCATTCTTTCTGCCCCCTTCTGATGTCTATGTCAGAAGCTTTCTCTAGCTCTGTTATACTTCAACAAAATTCTCTTACACAAAAAGCTCCAGTGGTCAAGCCTGGTCTCTGACCCTGGATGGAAATCCTCTCCTCCAGAGGTCACGGATCCCAGCGTAGCACAGAGCTAGCAGCAACAATCTTTAAGTATTGACTGCTTAATATTTTGTTACACTGAACACATGAGTACTACAAAATCAGTAAAGAAAAGAAAAGAAAAAAAAAAAACAAAACAAAGCATTTCCTTGGTGAAAGGAACTAATCTTGCTTTCAAAGAGGAATGAATGGTAGGAAACATTAAAGCAAGAATGCTGCTGCTGCTGAGTCACTTCAGTCGTGTCCGACTCTGTGCGGGTCCACCAGGCTCCACCGTCCCTGGGATTCTCCAGGCAAGAACAATGGAATGGGTTGCCATTTCCTTCTCCAATGCATGCAAGTGAAAAGTGAAAGTGAAGTCGCTCAGTCGTGTCTGACTCTTCGCGACCCCATGGACTGCAGCCCACCAGGCTCCTCTGCCCATGGGATTTTCCAGGCAAGTGTACTAGAGTGGGGTGCCATTGCCTTCTCCCTTAAGCAAGAATGCAAGATGGAATATGTGATGTGTGACTTTCTATCTAGAAATATTAGAAATCAGTACAATAGGAAATAGTGACGTTTCCCCCTTAAACTCCACATTGTTTATAGAGGATATAGGATAACGTGAAACTAAGACTGGGTAAGCTTTAGACAAGTAGCAGCAAGTAAAACCATCACTGCATGAAGATCTAAGGCAGCAATAATGCAATGGGTGGCATGAGTCTGAAGTATTCATGGAAGAGTAAAGAAATGCGTGGCCAGGCTTTTAGAGAGAAACACTATGGAAAAATGTACATTGAAGTCAGAGAGTGAACAATCTCGAAAAGATTGATGATACTGATAGAAGCAGCAAGCCTCAGGGATTTTGCCTTGGAGAATGACATAATAAAGGCTGTGCATTGGTATAGAGGTGGACCCTCCATTGCTATCAGGAAAAAAACACTGGAAGGCAAGAAAAATTAATATGACAGTAATAACATTTATATCAGATCAGTCAGATAGAGTTAGTGATATTCTCAATTGATACTGGATTCCACTGTCACTGCAGATTTGGGAATCTGTGAATACACTTTTCATTTCTCAAGAAAAGGGTTAGAGACATCGTAAAAGGATGAAGATGCATGCCTCATATGAAGTAGACTGCCTTTGAGAGTTAATACTCATGGTGTTGATGGATGTTTCCCCCCATGTCATCTAGAAGCCATGGTCATTTCCAGTAAAAAGTAATCTTACACCAAACTTCCCAGGGTTGTCTAAGCTCCCTGACACCAGCACTCACTTACCCCCTTTAGAAGCCTTCAGCGGGAGAGCCAGAAAGGTCAATGACATTAACATCTGGCTGAAACCTGGCATGTTTTCACAACACAAAGAGAAAGACAGGGGAGGGTCTCCATTATTATGCGAGTGGCTCTGAAGAAGGTATAAAAAGAGGGAGGAAGAGATTGTAAGAATTCTGAGATTGTAAGCATTTGAGATTAGCTGAGATTGTAAGAATCCTAAAGCAAAAACTGGGAAGACTAGGACTTCCCTGGTAGGTACAGTGGTTGAGAATCTGCCTTCCAACGCAGGGGACACAGTCTGATCACTTCTAGGGGAACTAAGACCCCACTTGCCCCTGGGCAGCTAAGCTTTCTTGCCACCACTAGAGAGACCCATGTGCCCAACTACCGAGCCCATGCCCTTCAGGGCCCATGCTTCACAGCTAGAGAAGCCCATGCTACACAGTAAAAAGCAGCCCCTGTACCGCACCAAGAGAAGCCAGTGCCCGCAGCTAGAGAAAGCCCACGTGCTGCAGCGAAGACCCAGTGCAGCTAAAAGCCATCAAACAAAAAGACCCTCAAAGACAGAGTAAACTACAGAAAATACGAAACAAGAATTAGGAAAATAGAAAGCTAAGGCTTAAACAGAGGATCTAGGTGAAAAACCATCTAAACTCTGAAAGAATAAAGTATTGACTTCCATATATATACATGGAATTCATATAATTTTAACTCTCCAATAGTCATCCCTTGTTTGGTGTGTTATGGGTGGTGGATTAGTTTTGTGTCTAACTCCTAGACTCCCAGTTCTATACTGCTTTGTAATACTTCAGGAGGTTTGGAGGGGAAAAAAATACACCACCATACCTATTAGGGATCACTGTGTGCTAATCTGGACTTCCCAGATGGCCCCTGTGGTAAAGAACCTGTCTACCAGTGCAGGATACTTAAGAGACTTAGGTTTGATCCCTGGGTCAGGAAGATCCCCTGGAAGAGGGCACAGCAACCCACTCCAGTATTCTTGCCTGGAGAATCCCATGGACAGAGGAGCCTGGTGGACTGCAATCCATAGGGTCTCAAAGAGCTGGACAGGACTGAAATGACTTAGCATGCATGCACACGTGCTAATCCAGGAAGGCTGGAGTAGGCACTGGGAAAACACACTAGAGAAGGAGAGCAACCTAGTTTTGCGGCCCAATGGGTCTTTTGCTTTTCTTTTGGGGAGTTAGTAGACAGTGAGGTCTTTTCAAACTTAGAAAACCAAAAGGATTTGTCCCCTGAGACTAATGGTTAAGTATCCCTCCAGATTAAAGGAGGAGCAGGCCATAAAAGTTTCATTAGAAGGGTTATTTTTGTGTAAAACAAAGAACGTAAAGATATCGACATCCTACATGAATATCATATCAATTCCGTGAGCAAGTATTTATAGAACAACTTTTGTATCCCTAGCATTGTGTTGGTCCTTGACATTGAGATGTTGGATAATCTATCTGGAGAGACAGAAAGGAAGAAGGCTTTGTATACACTTTGATACATAATTCTAACAGATGCTAAATTCTGTGATGCAGACATTAAGAGTCATGAAATAAGGAAAAGGGAATCAGTGTGGGGTGAGTAAGGGAGCAAGGAGTGTTTCTTGGAGCTGAAGCAAAAGTCAGCCATAAATGACAAACAGTAATGAGGATAGAAGCATATTATTCAGGGCACAAAGGATCCAGTCATGGGTGATTATATTCTGAAACCCAGTCAATCAGCATATGATCCTTTTCTTGGAAATAAATTCCAGCAAACTGAGAAAATGCATTCCCCACTCCCCCCAAGAGTCATCTCATGGCCTCAAAGCACTCATTATCACAATTTATATTAGGGTATTCAAAATGCTGCATCAATAGCAAACGTTTATCCACATGATTTATATGTCAGATTTGGGGGGAAGCATCTAAAATCTCAACTTTCCTATTCATACCTCTTTATTGTTTCCGAGTCACAGACTACCACAGTGATATCTATTGTTTGACCCTATTTTACTGCCTTTCCAATATTGATTAATACAAGCGACCAGGAACAGCATAACTTATTTACAGATAAGATGCTTACTAGTTATGATCAATAGAGTTATACCTCTTGAATGCTGCGGCACAGCTAGAACCATAACAGTCAGAATTTATTACTAGTAAATCAATATGATGGTCCCGGGGTGTGCATCTCTTTCAGACTCTGTATAGTGTAAGGTCTATCATTATATAATGAAGTTCATTCTTTTCTAGCCATCTGTATGTTTCTGGATATTGTAAACTTTTGAATTGATTTTTCACAAGAGAATCTACACTACTTCAATAAGCAGCACATGTACCACTTGGTGGTAGTCAAGATGACAGTCCTAAAGTGATCTTAGGAGTGAGGACATGCTGAGGGGATAAACTACTTACACATTTCAAGAGCAGTATGTCAAAGCTAAAAAAAAAAAAAAAAAAAAAAGATTTCTTTTCCATGTGATTGGTGCAAATAAGAATCATTCCATTCAAAAACTGATGCTCTTTTCCCATTGTTGTTTTTTCTTTTTCCCCCCAGGGGGATTTTACTGTTAGGAATATGGAATCTCGCTTTAATTCCAGGTTTCACGTGAGATGAAACTTGCTGGCGCATCTCGGAAACTCCAGCATGTTCGGTAAACAGGGAAAAAGCACTTGCCTTGAAAGAGTTGCTGGATGGTCTCCGCTTTGACTGTGATGAATGACACAGCAAGCCCTGTGAGTTTTAAGCGGCTCCGTTTTCAGGCTTCCTTGTCACAGCTGTAGTCACTTACCCTGGCTGGTCCAAAGAATGCGTGTAGTAAAACACTTTCTTTTGCCCGGGTAATAAAAGACTCTAAAGCTTCTGGGAGGTCTGTGAAAACTGATAGCATCCTTGATGGTTTTACAGCTTAGAGATCTCATCAGTATCTAAATCTGTCATTATGTGTGTTTAAAAAGAAAGAAAAGCATTACTGAACAGACTTGTTTCATTAAGGTATTGCTACATTCTCATATCCAGATAGGAGATTTTATCTTTGTTATCTTAGCAGCAAGACACTGGTTTACTTCTGACCCCCTGTTGGTGGGAATGATTTTAAGCAATTCATGCTCTCAGCCTGCCTGCCACCCTCACCAACATCCTCTCAGTGACTTGCATAACCATCGAAAACGAGTTTGCTTTTTTCCTTCCTTGCTCTGGAAATGTGATTCAAAGGGGTTATTAATAGAACAAAATGTAAATTGGTTGAGTTGATAGACTTATCTGAATCATTGGAAATTAATTATGTCGTTGGTGGCATCTTAGCTGTGAGAGATACATAGAGATCTAAGCTGCAAGGCTGTGATGGCTGCTTTTAGAATCGGAACGGCTGCCTCATGTGATAAGCGAACTATTGTCATATGCTTGGACGTATGCACTGGCATCTATCTACATAGTAGTTTTGCCTCATGAAATGACTTTTATTATTGAATTATATAGGACATTTGAGTTGCTCTGTTCATAGACGTCCTAAATTTTTTTGGATATAATGCTGACAGCACATGTAAGGCAACACTGAAGCAAAGTCCCCTAACCCAAATAAGGTGAATGACAATGTGCCAAATTGTCCAACCACATTTTTTTATTGTTAAAAGGGGATTTTCTACTGCTGCATTTGTCAATGTCAAATTTTTCCAAAATGTTTGCAGCTCCTTTTTAGACCATAGTGCTTTTGTAATTCTCTTTAAGTGGTTAATTCCAAATTTAGTTATCATATTGCACATTGTATGCATTTCTGTTTTGAGTAGATCTCCCCCGGTTACTCAGTAGTAAAGAATCTGCTGTCATTGCAAGGTTTGATCCCTGGGTGGGGAAGATCTCCTGAAGAAGGGAATGGCTGCCCACTCCAGTATTCTTGCCTGGAGAATCTTATGGACAGAAGAGCCTGGTAGGATACACTTCATGGGGTCCAAAGAGTTGGGCATGACTGAAGCGACTTAACGTGCATTCATACACACAGCCTTTGGGTTAAATGAAATACGAGTTTCAATACACTGTCATTTATTTGCCAAGAAATTTTGGACAATTGAAACTCACTAAAATTTCAATTTCTTCTTTTTTTTTTTTTTTTAACAAAATGTGCAAGTATAGTATTGCACTATATCACATAATGGAGTTTTTGAGAAGATGGATTGATTTTAGGAGAGTTTTTGAAAAGTATCTGGCTTACCCATTCTGTGTTTATATAAATTATGGATAAAAATGTAATAGTTACAGGTACCTGAACTCACTGGTTAACTTACATGGATTCACTAAATATTCCTCCTTGTCAAAATCCTACCCAGAACTAGAGACAAAAAAAAAAAAAAAAAAATCAAGAACATTTTATGTACATAACTTCCCTCCTTAAAATTTATTTGTAGTGATATGGGTTCAGGCATTTTTCAGGATAACATTTTCTTCACCATCAAACAAATATGCATAGAACTTTGAAACTGTGAACTTCATGATTGCACTTCACTTTTAAAACTTTAGATCATCTTTGACTATACTGTTTACTTATAAATTCATATTTTATAAACGTATTAACATTTTAATTATATGAAAAGGGGTGAAATTGCATCCACCTTCAAATCAATTTCAACCCAAGGGATAACTATGAATAGAAATTGCGTCCACTGAATTGTCAAAAATTAGTCATTTCTGTTTTACATGATTAACTAAACTAACCTACTGGTGACTCTGTGGTTCCTCCAGGGCCCCCCATGGGTCCTCTGGTACCCTTGTGGGAAAACAATTCTCTATATAATTGACAAATAATTCTCACTCTTGAATAAATAACTGTGCTGACCTCCAGACTGTGGCCTATAGAACATGGTACAAATTCCTTCTATTTTTTACTTTTTAATCTTTCTTAAAGTATTTTACTATTTCTCCCTTCTGTCAAAACATATTCATGTTATTTTGAAAAACTTTGATCCATAATGCCACCGTTCCACCTTTTCTTCCTTTTCTGTATAAATATCCATCACTGCTGACATTTAACATTCATGAATGATGGTAGCAGATTTCGCTTATGCATGATTGGATATGATTTTCTATATTTGGACATGTGTTTGGTCTATCCATAAGATTTCCCAAATTCTTTATAGTCACAGATTGATATATTAAAACAATCACGTTATTTTCACAAAATAAATATGGTCTATGATATTTAAACTACTCTTTTCTCAGGTTATAAACGTAAGTATACACTTTTTGCTAGTGTAGTACATCATTGGAACAGGTATTTCACAAAAATCGTATATAAACTGCAATCAGAAAATTAGAATTAGAAGAACTAAGAAATATCTTTTGATAGAATGGGATTATCCTTCAGCCTGACAATTTATGTGTTGAACTGCCTGTTCTTTCAATCATTTGCCCACTACAGCATTAGCCTTGAAAATTAGATGAGACTTCACGTTACAGTTTTGCACAGATGTTGCTGCAGTGTTGGCTCAAGGATTAGCTCCTTCTTTTTGTTTATTGTAATTGAAATTCCCAAAGACAATTAAGAGAGAATCTTTTTGGGATCCATCTTCTATTTGATTTTAGGTACCACATTTCTTTCTATTAACAAGAAAAACCAACCCAGAAAAACCTTTTATTTGAAACATTTTGGTTGGATATACATATTCATCCACACATGGGAGCCTTGCTCTATAGGTTTTTGTTTTTGTTTTTGTTTTTGCTAATAACCATAATTTGGTTCAGTTCAGTTCAGTTCAGTTCAGTCGCTCAGTCATGTCCGACTCTGCGACCCCATGAATCGCAGCACACCAGGCCTCCCTGTCCATCACCAACTCCCAGAGTTCACTCAGACTCACATCCATCAAGTCCGTGATGCCATCCAGCCATCTCATCCTCTGTCGTCCCCTTCTCCTCCTGCCCCCAATCCCTCCCAGCATCAGAGTCTTTTCCAATGAGTCAGCTCTTCCCATGAGGTGGCCAAAGTACTGGAGTTTCAGCTTTAGCATCATTCCTTCCAAAGAAATGCCAGGGCTGATCTCCTTCAGAATGGACTGGTTGGATCTCCTTGCAGTCCAAGGGACTCTGAAAGGTCTTCTCCAACACCACAGTTCAAAACCAACAATTGTTTGGCGCTCAGCTTTCTTCACAGTCCAACTCTCACATCCATACATGACCACAGGAAAACCATAGCCTTGACTAAACGGACCTTAGTCGGCAAAACAATGTCTCTGCTTTTGAATATGCTATCTAGGTTGGTCATAACTTTTCTTCCAAGGAGTAAGCGTCTTTTCATTTCATGGCTGCAATCCCCATTGCAGTGATTTGGGAGCCCAAAAAAATAAAGTCTGACACTGTTTCCACTGTTTCCCCATCTATTTCCCATGAAGTGATGGGACCAGATGTCATGATCTTCGTTTTCTGAATGTTGAACTTTAAGCCAACTTTTTCACTCTCCCCTTTCACTTTCATCAAGAGGCTTTGTAGCTCCTCTTCACTTTCTGCCATAAGGGTGGTGTCATCTGCATATCTGAGGTTATTGATATTTCTCCCGGCAATCTTGATTCCAGCTTGTGTTTCTTCCAGCCCAGCGTTTCTCATGATGTACTCTGCATATAAGTTAAATAAGCAGGGTGACAATATACAGCTTTGACTCATTCCTTATCCTATTTGGAACCAGTCTGTTGTTGCATATCCAGTTCTAACTGTTGCTTCCTGACCTGCATACAGATTTCTCAAGAGACAGGTCAGGTGGTCTGGTATTCCCATCTCTCTCAGAATTTTCCATAGTTTATTGTGATCCACACAGTCAAAGACTTTGGCATAGTCAATAAAGCAGAAATAGATGTTTTTCTGGAACTCTCTTGCTTTTCCATGATCCAGCGGATGTTGGCAATTTCCTCTCTGGTTCCTCTGCCTTTTCGATAAAACCTTAGATATAAAGACTACTGTTACTGATGTCCCCAAAGAACATTAGCATAGCATGGATTCCTTTCAGTCTCTCTTGTTTGGGCCAAAAAGGAGATGTCTAAGTGTAGGATTTACACACACACACACATACACACAGAAACATATATACATGCATGCATGTGTATACATGTCATATGTTTATTGGATATATATTCATGGATATATATGCATGCATAAATCTCACCTTATGCATGAGGGAATAAAATGCAAATTTTATTTTTGCTATCAAATAAACTTTAATCATAAATCATGGACATTGTGATTTAAAGCAAGCACAGAGATCAGGAAGGCAGAACAGCTGTGAACAGCTTGAAGAAAAGACGATGCAGAAGGCAGAGCCAATGGGACCAGCCCAGGGCTTGCGGATGGGGCCATGTCTGTTTCCACCCAGGTTGTTTAGCTCGGTCATGAATGCTCTTTCTGTGTCAAACCCGTACAAATAGTTCCAACCTAGCCACTCATTTTACTGTGACTCTTTCTCTCCACCACCACCACGTCTAATTTTTATGCTTGCTACATTCTTGCAAAGTAAGCCGGTATGCTGGAGACAAATTCTATAGCTGTCCTGATTGTCTGATTGCCTGTTCCTCCTCCATTTCTGCTTCTTGTTCATTGTCATGTTCCTGTGAACGTAAATCTGGACTCACTGCTTGCAATTATCGAGTCTTTATGGGCCTTGCAAAAAACGCATCCTATCTGGTGGACCAAATAGGAAAAGGCATCCATCCTCCCAGAGGAGGCAGACCATTTCCAAGTGCAAAGCCAGATGAGATTAATGAGGAAGAGATTTCTGCCTCCACCCACGGGCTCCCAGCCAGGCGTCTTTGTGCAGGGTGCAATCGTCACAGCCCTGTGTGTCAGGCTTCATGGGGAGCCACATTACTTATGCTATAATAACTTGTAATGGCTTAAACTAACCTAATTTTCTTAGACCACTGATGCAATTCTTAACACAACTAGTCTGTTGTTTTGGGGCTTAGCCAAAATCAGGGAGAGCTGACTGCTTTGTACAGATCTCCTTATTAATTAGTTATTTACTTTTTCAAAGTTTCAAGATGAAATTTCAGAATATGGGGATACAGGAATAACTTGAAAATTATTTTTTTTCAAGTGCTTTTTTTTGGGATTTTTTTCCAAAACAAAAGAGATTGATAAAGAGGTTGGCCAAAATCAAGTTTAAAGGCCACTATATGGTCCTTGCTTTAAAAGGGGGTCTTTCCTGTCCTCTTCTGTAATGTTCCCAGAGACAGAGGTATTGGACAGGATGACGTCCAGTTATTTCATGTCCCCCCTCTTTGTTGGAAACACTGAAAGGAAGAACTTCTGTAGTCTCTAAAATAGACATTTTAATGTAGCTGGAAGATAAAATTTTAGTTGGAAGACAGGGAGTAGAAAATGCTTCCACTACTTCTTTCCCCTTAAACAGTGTGGATGATATAACTCTTGAGCTGGAACATTCATAGGAGAAACAGTTTATCTCTCTTATTCGCCCCCCACCCCACCCCACAAAGAAAAGAAATTGTGGTCTGGCTGATGTTCAGAAAACTCTCTCACTGAAGCCAATAGCATTCCAACTGCTTAAGGCATAAGTTACTTTAAAGGCTTTGTCATTATGTAGATCTGGATTCAAATCCGCCTCTGACGTATTGAAGAAGAGAGCAGGCCATTCTGCAATGCTCATGGCAAGTTACTAAATAGTGCTGTCTCTGAATATAGCATAATCTACAACTTAATTGACTAAAGAATCCTTTAGGAAATCAGAGGGTTCTCTCATTGTCGGACGTTAAATACAGCTATGAAAGATGAGGGGCTTCCCAGATGGCTCAGTGGTAAAGAATCCACCTGCAATGCAGGAGACGCAGGTTTGATCCCTAGGTCAGGAAAATCCCCTGGGGAAGGAATTGGCAACCCACTCCAGTGTTATTGCCTGAGAAATCCCATGGACAGAGGGGCCTGGTGGGCTAGAGTTCATGGGGTTTCAAAGAGGTGGACATGACTTGGCAACTAAACAACAACCAAGGAAACGTGAGCCTTCTCAGTGACATTTTCTTTGGTTTGAAAAAATCAAACTTTTTGCTAACTTTGGCAACATATAGAGGAGAATTGGAAAACACCAGTGAGATCTTTGTGGCCGCTGAGTAAGAGTGATCTGGCCCTCCTAAAATGAAACTCACTCTAGAAATACACAGGATAATTTACTGAAGGCTCATTTTACTAAAATCTCCCTAGATCTAGTGAAGCAGACATCCACCAACAGAAATAAGCCATTTGTGAACCAGGAAGGTAAATTCAGATTATGGATCAGTGTTCAGGGGCCAGTACTTGTATGCTGCGTCTCCTGCATTGCAGGTGGATTCTTTACCATTGAGCCATCTGGGAAGCCCCTCACCTTTCATAGCTGTATTTAAAGATAATGCAGGACAAAAATGTCTAAAAATGCTCAGCAAAATGTCTATAAAGAAAATCATGCAACTAGAGATCTATGCTGCTGCTGCTGCTGCTGTTGCTAAGTCGCTTCAGTCATGTCCGACTCTGTGCGACCCCAGAGACAGCAGCCCACCAGGCTCCTCTGTCCCTGGGATAGATGTGACTATTAGCTTGACCAATAAATAATTATGTTTTGATTCACCTGAATATAGTGGCTTGCAGGCTTCCCTGGTGGCTCAGCTGGTAAAGAATTTGCCCACAGTGTTGGAGACCTGGGTTCATTCCCTGGGTTGGGAGGATACCCTGGTGAAGGGAAAGGCTACCCACTTCCAGTATTCTGGCCTGGAGAATTCCATGGACTGTCTAGTCCATGGGTTTCAGAAAGTCAGACACAACTAAACCTTCACTTCACTTCACAGGCTTCCCTAAGAAGTTGAAACTTGGGTTTCAGGAACCTCCCAGATGGATGAACAGGCAGCAGTGCAGTGACAGAATGCAAGATGTCACTGACTATTAAACTCCTTTCTGCCTAGAGTTGTTTCTCACACTTTATGTTGACAAACTACTTCCGTCAGCAAGTTCTTCTTTAAAAAGTTACCTGTGAATGTTGCTTCCAATGAAATATAGGCTTGAGGCACATCACCTCTATTTACTTATTCAAAATTAAGTTGCATATATAGAAAATCAAGGGATACCTCAGTTAATATGTGAGGAAAATCTTCACAATGCTGCGTGCAAATATCTTAAAGTAATTAAATGTTCATTTAACCTCCCATATCTGTTGTACCAGTGAAGATGGTGAAATATGTTATGTTAAAGATGTGAACTATTTTTTGTAACAGAGGGAATGACACCATCTGCATGAGTATGCTTTCTGGTTAATTGTTCAGTTTAGACATTGTACTTAAATTAAGTTCATATTTCACTCTGAATTTCAGTAATATTGCATTAATGATTATTGTAATGAACTCATTAAATCTGAAAGTCAATATTAATTTATTATCTGGAGTCTGTTAGTGAATTATATTGGCAGGTGAGAAGAAATGGTCTAATATTACCTGTTTGATTATTTCATAGCCAATGTACAGATTATAAAGTAGTCTCTGGTTGCTAAATTTTTATTTTGGTTATAATTACCTCATATTGAATTATATTATATCATAGTGGCTTTTCAATGAAAAATCACAGCATAACTAACTACAATTATTTTTACTACATCTTTTTTATTAATATGCAGAACACTTCTTATATGTAAAGCGTGTTTCATGGAATAATAAAATCCAAATATTGTAACAGGTTTAGGGGAAAGAACCAGTCTTTTAATCCCTGCCTCTATGGTCCCATGAGAAATTGATAACTACTTTTAATCTTTTTGGATGTTTTCACTTCTGAAATTTATTTGTATATTTCTATATAGTCTTCTTCTACTGTGCTTTAATTCTTAAAAATATTTTATCTATTAATTTCCATGAAAATTTAGGGTTTAATTCTAGACTCTAACCTCTACTCCCACTCATTGAACATAGATGCACATGGGTGTGAATGAGCATCTATACATATCTATACACATGCTGCATGCTAAGTCGCTTCAGTCATGTCCAACTCTTTGTGACCCTACAGACCGCAGCCCCCCAGGCCCCTCTGTCCATGGGATTCACTAGGCAAGAATACTGGAGTGGGTTGCCATGCCCTCCTCCAGGGGAACTTCCCAACTCAGAGATTGAACCCAAATCTCTCCTGCATTGACAAGCAGGTTCTTTACCACTAGCGCCACCTGGGAAGCCCATAACTATGCACTTTTTAAAAAAATCTCTACACTTCCCCTTTCTACGCTCCTTCCAGGTGCTTCAGCTTGTAAATCTACTTGCAACAGGGAGACCTGGGTTTGATTCCTGGACTGGGAAGATCCGTTGGAGAAGGGAATGGCTATCCACTCCAGTTTTCTGGCCTGGAGAATTCCATGGACTGTATAGTCAATGGGGTTGCAAAGAGTTGGGCACGACTGAGTGACTTTCAGTTATATAATTTAATCAATTTCTGATTAAAGCAATATCTAGTGTTTGTGTTATTAGCACAATGTAAATATTATTCAGAGCTAAGTCATGCAATTCACTATGATTATATTTGCTTTTCAAATGCATGTCTGTTGACCCTGGAGGTAATAATTGCCTTGGTTATCATTTGCTTCATTTTCTCTGTCACTATCAGCATTCAACTTAAAACTCTACAAGGGATGTGTAAATCTGTGTTCCATACATTAAAAACTGTCACACAGTTTCCAAGATTTGTCATAGTCTTGGCTATCTCCTTTCCGGAGACTCATAACCCTCTTCTGTTTTACCAGTTGCTTTCTAGGTATGCAGTACAGCTGTCTTCCTGTGATGATCTGGACCTCTCATAGTAGGACTATGCTGTTATGCAATAATACATTACCATGTTATTAGTATTATTATTTTAATGACCATATCATATAATTTCTCCTTAAGAAAGAGTAGATGGTGGAGGGTCTTCTCTGATGACCCAGTGGTTAGGAGTTCACCAGTGCAGGAGCTTTGGGCTCGATTACTGGTCAGGGAGTTTGGGACTCACATGCCTTGAGGCAACTAAGTCCACAGCACTGATGCAACTAAGACCTCACACAGCCAAATATAATTTTTCTACTTTTTTTTAAAGAAGAAAATGTGAATGGGAAATTTTTTTTAATGTGCATCCTTGAATTTATTAATTAATTAATTTATTTATTTTTGCATTTTAGCCTTACTCATGACTGAAAGTTTGCCTTGGTACTGAATACTTTCTGGGAATTATATTACCTCCAAATTTGGAAGGTCATGGGCCATTATCATACAGATTTTTGCTGTGAAGAAGTCTTATTCCATATGCTTGTATTAGAAGATTTCCACTCCACCCCCATGGATGCTTTTAAACTCTCCTTTTTATTCCCACTAATTTTTGAAAATTTCTTGATGATGAACTCTGGTGGAGTCATTTTTCATTCATTATTCTGGGCCCTTGATAAGCTCTTTCAAACAAGATAGTCATTAAAAAAATAAAATATTTCTTTGATAATAATTTCTTTCTCTTATTTTCTCTGATCCTATTTCTAGAGCTTCACTTATAGGGAAAGATAATGGATAGGAGAAAAGTGGAGCTTCTTGGTCAGTCCCCTAAGTTTGTTTTCTATTTTCTATTGCTTGGCATTTTTCTTCTGCCTAAAAGATTTCCTTTAAATGTAAATATAAATGTACATATTTTTAGGTATATAATATATAAATGTATGTGTATAGTATATACATATATTTATATTTATATATACATAAGACTGCATAGTACACACATAGATAGGTATATAACTCCTAAAATTGTGTTGGTTTTTGCATATAATTTTACTGATGTTTAAGCTTTCTGTTTTTATATCATGAGTGCAAAATTTTTCCCTACCTGAGTACAGTAATTGCAGTACCTTTTCTTTAAGTTTTGTTATATTTCCTGTCTTGTTTCTCAGTCCTCAGTTTAGCTTTCCTTTGTTCATTTTGTTCTTTGTCTTCCATCATAGAACCTTCCAGGACTCCCATTCAAATTTTCAAGAGAGGAACTAAAGACAGACTAAAAGCCTTGAAAACAGGCAAGGTTTGTTGAATGATGTTTTGTGAAGGGGGATGTCTTCATTCCCAATTGAACAATAATGAATTATCTCAAACTCAATGGCTTAAATAATACAAATTTATTATCTTATGGTCCTGTAAGTTAGAGGTCTAGCACTGGTCTCCCTGGGCTTGATTTTTCAAGGTGTTTTGCTCAACAGGGCCACGCTGCCTTCTGTAGGCTCTAAGGGAGAATTTTTAGAAAAATCTAGACAGTGTATTAAAAAGCAAAGACATTATTTTATAGAAAAATATCCATATAGTCAAAGCTTTGACTGGTTTTTCCAGTAGTCATGTGTGGATGTGAGAGTTAGGCCATAAAAAGGCTGACCACCAAAAAATTGATGCCTTCAAGTTGTGGTGCTGGAGAAGATTCTTGAGAGTCCCTTGGACTGCAAGGGGATCAAACCAGTCAATCCTAAGGGAAAACAACACTGAATATTCATTAGAGAGACTAATGCTGAAGCTGAAGCTCCAACACTTTGGCCATCTGATGCAAAGAGAAAATTCACTGGGAAAAAAGCCTGATGCTGGGAAAGATTGAAGGAAAAAGAAGAGGGCAGCTGATGATGAGATGGTTTGGTAGCATCATCGACTAAATAGACATGAATCTGAGCAAACTCTGGGTGATAGTGAAGGAATCCTGGCATGCTGCAGTCCGTGGGGTTGCAAAGATTTGGACAGGATTTAGCAACTGAACAACAACAAGGGATAATCCATTTACTTTCATTTTCTACCTTCTACAAAGAAGCTACCCCTATTCGTTGGCTCATGGAACTCTTTCTGCATCTTCAAGTCTAGCAATGGCAGGTGGACCTAGGTCTTTCACATCACATCATTATAACTATTCTCTCATAATGACATTGTCCACTGACCACTGCCAGCAAAGGCTGCCTGCTTTTAAGGAGCTATGTGCTCAACTAGGAGACCTCTGCATAACACAGGGTAATTTTCTTATCCTTAACTTATGATAGTAACTTAATCACATCTGCAAAGTCCCTTCTGTCATGTAAGGTGAAAAATTAACATTATCAAGGGATTAGGATCCCTTGATCTTTGGGGTCTATTTTTCCACCTCCCAGCAGGGAATCAAGGAGAGAGATCAAGCCATTTTTGTTGATGAGTGATGACTGACTTTCAGTGTTGAAGTTCTCTGCTCTTTGAGTAAAAAATATATATCTTTTATTTTCCTTCCTTTTGTATATAAGACTGTATGCCAGCTTTCAGGGAGTTAGATGGGGTTAAGCTGGTTAGGATGCTGAATTCCTTTACCTATCCCTGGCATACTTGAGTTTCAAAAAGCGCTCATTCAACCTCTAGAGAGAGCAAATCTGCTGGTATGTTTAGGGTTAGAGATAGAGAATCAGCTCTCCATGCAAAGTGGACATGGGCTTCCAAACAGTTGTGCTATTCTTCAGCCCTATAACCTGGAACATTCCACACCAGCTTCTTGACACCATTCATCCTGCTGACTCTTAGCTTTCAAGTTTTACATCTGCTGAGTTACACTGTAAATGTGTTTTTCCACTTCCAAAATTTGCTTGACATTTTTCATCTACCATCATTTATTTCTCCTATTCTCTTTGAACGTATGGGTTTCCCCATTTTTGAACCATTTGTCAACATTTCAGTGAGTGTACGGGAGACAGTGCAGGTCAAGGGATATGTTCAATACATCATTTTATCTAGAAGTCACTATGCATAGAAATTAATACAATCATACACCTTCCCTATATCTCCCAATTCGTAGCTGGTTGGCTTTTACAACATTATTTGCCTTATACAGAATCCTTTTGACTCTGTCGTATTCTGTAATATTTGTGTGGCATGAAGAATTTATAGTTGAGATATATTTAAAAGCAGAACTGGAAGCACTGACCATCTGTCATTTAAATGAATATATGTAGGACATATTTTGAAAGAATGGAATATTAAACTATAGAGAAAAAGAGAGAAATGGTCATCATGAGATAAAACTATTGGTACCAAATCAAATGTACAGAGATTTTGATATGCTATGATTACAATCAAAATATCTCCATCATCCTTGTTGAAACCCATTAAATTTTCTTGATAATTTATTTTTTATTTGATTCATGTTTTATACTAGAAGCAATTCTTATGATTAAAACTACAGTAAATAATTATAATAATCCATAGAAATTCTTTTTAACATCATTGTAAAAATAAGTGAAAGTAAATTTATTTTTCTAATGCATGAAAATAATGTATTTCTCAAAATTAGAAGAAGGGACACATACTAGGATTTGTGTATTTTCTTTGGATTTCTTAAACTTCCTTTTAGAGCCTGGTGAAATAAATACTAAATAAATTGGACAAAGCATATAATTCAGAAGCAAACCGTTTTGTAAGTTCAATTAATTTTAAACATGAGAAAACAAATTACTGGAAGGCATTTGGAACGCCCCAGGCTCAGCCATAATGACTAAACCCTGTCTGATCTCCAGGGTGTTGCCTTTAGAAAGCTTTATTTTATTGTTTGGAAACTTTCATTTTTCCTAAGATTCTAAAATTATAGGTTGTCAACACATATGGTACATCTTATAATCTACAGTAAATAGAAAGTAGGCAAATAAATGCATGAATTATAAATATCAGCAAAAATAAGACACAAAATAAAATAAAGAATAACTACTAGTCTTGAAAATCAACATTACAGAACTTAAGTTTCATGATAAAGGGAAATATAAGGTAAAGTGGGATCTCTGCAAAACAAAGCAGTGTGGGAAATCAAGAAAGCCAAGACAACAGAATATATGCTGGGGGAAATATTATGTTGGTCAAGGACATCTAGAAAGTTGAAGCTAGATGTTTCTAATGAATGGTTAGCTCAGGTGTCCTTCAAGCAACTGGAGACATGGCAGGACCGTGGTAGCAGTAATTACTGCATCAGGCAATGCCAAGAGGTGCGCAGACACTTGTAAACTCAGTTTTAGGTGATCTATTCATTAATAAGGCACTGATAAGAGACTGTAGCAATAAGAGGAAGTTATCTTTTGTATATGATTGGTAAGAGAAAAGTGGGATGACCAAAAAATCTGAGCAATCAGAATTATATGTAAAAAAGAGGATTCGAGCTTTAAGTAGGGGAACTGTCATATTCAAATAGAGGTAAGGGAATGTCAAGATTTGGAGATAATATAATATACTAGGTCTCCATCAATGAGATGAGTTCCATGACTCTATATAGTGAGCCTTGATGACTAAAATATTACCTACCCAGCGCAACATTTGATTTAGGTCATTCCTGATTGGTCTAGTGGTTTTCCCAACTTTCTTCAATTTAACTCTGAATTTGGTAATAAGGAGTTCATGATCTGAGCCACAGTCAGCTCCTGGTCTTGTTTTTGCTGACTGTATAGAGCTTCTCCATCTTTGGCTGCAAAGAATATAATCAGTTTGATTTTGGTGTTGACCATCTGGTGATGTCCATGTGTAGAGTCTTTTCTTGTGTTGTTGGAAGAGGGTGTTTGCTATGACCAGTGAGTTCTTTTGGCAAAACTTTATTAGCATTTGCCCTGCTTCATTTCATACTCCAAGGCCAAGTTTGCCTGTTATTCCAGGTGTTTCTTGACTTCCTGCTTTTGCATTCCAGTCCCCTATAAAGAAAAGGACATCTTCTTGTGTGTGTTAGTTCTAAAAGGTCTTCTAGGTCTTCATAGAATTGTTCAAATTCAGCTTCTTCAGCATTACCAGTTGGGGCATAGGCTTGGATAACTGTGATATTGAATGGTTTGCCTTGGAATTGAACAGAGATCACTCTGTTATTTTTGAGATTGCATCCGAATACTGCATTTTGGACTCTTTTGTTGACCATCTTGGCTACGCCATGTCTTCTAAGGGATTCCTGCCCACAGTAGTAGATATAATGGTCATCTGAGTTAAATTCACCCATTCCAGTCCATTTTAGTTCACTGATTCCTAGAATGTCAACATTCACTCTTGCCATCTCTTCTTTGACCACTTCCAATTTGCCTTGATTCGTGAATCTAACATTCCAGGTTCCTATGCAATATTGCTCTTTACAGCATCAGACCTTGCTTCTATCACCAGTCACACCCACAATTGGGTATTGTTTTTGCTTTAGCTCATCCCTTCATTCTTCCTGGAGTTATTTCTCCACTGATCTCCAGTAGCATATTGGGTATTTACCAACTTGGGGAGTTCCTCTTTCGATATCCTATCATTTTGCATTTCATACTGTTCATGGGGTTCTCAAGGCAAGAATACTGAAATGGTTTGCCATTCCCTTCTCCAGTGGACCACATTCTGTCAGACCTCTCCACCATGACCCATCCATCTTGGGTGGCCCCACACAGCATGGCTTAATTTCATTGATTTAGACAAGGCTGTGGTCTATGCAATCAGATTGGTGAGTTTTCTGTGAGTATGGTTTCAGTGTGTCTGCCCTCTGATGCCCTCTCGTAATACCTACTGTCTGACTTCGGTTTCTCTTACCTTGGACATGGGGTGGCTCTTCATGGCTGCTCCAGCAAAGTGCAGCCGCTGCTCCTTTCCTTGGATGAGGTCGCCCCTGCTGACCTTGAACGTGGAGTAGCTCCTCTCAGCCCTCCTGCACCCTTAGAGCCTCCATTTCTTGGATGTAGGGTTATTCCTCTTGGCTGCCACCCCTGACCTTGGACTTGGGGTAGCTCCTCTAAAGCAAACTGGCTGTTTGTGGAGACCTTACAAATAGCTGTGAAAAGAAGAGAAATGAAAAGCAAAGGAGAAAAGGAAAGATATTCCCATCTGAATGCAGAGTTCCAAAGAATAGCAAGGAGAGATAAGAAAACCTTCCTCAGCGATCAATGCAAACAAATGGAGGAAAACAACAGAATGGGAAAGACTAGAGATCACTTCAAGAAAATTAGAGATACCAAGGGAACATTTCACACAAAAATGGGCTAGATAAAGGACAGAAAAAGTAAGGACCTAACAGAAGCAGAAGATACCAAAAAGAGGTGGCAAGAATACACGGAAGAACTGTACAAAAAAGGTCTTCACAACCTAGATAATTATGATGGTGTGATCACTCACCTAGAGCCAGACATCCTGGAATATAAAATTAAGTGGGCCTTAGAAAGGATCACTATGAACAAAGCTAGTGGAGGTGATGGAATTCCAGTTGAGCTGTTTCAAATCCTGAAAGATGATGCTGTGAAAGTGCTGCACTCAATATGCCAGCAAATTTGGAAAACTCAGCAGTGACCACAGGACTGGAAAAGGTCACTTTTCATTCCAATCCCCAAAAAAGATAATGCCAAAGAATGCTTAAACTACTGTACAATTGCACTTATCTCACACGCTAGTAAAGTAATGCTCAAAATTCTCCAACTTAAGCTTCAATAATACGTGAACCATGAACTTCCAGATGTTCAAGCTGGTTTTAGAAAAAGCAGAGGAACCAGATATCAAATTGCCAACATCTGGTGGATCATCAAAAAAGCAAGAGAGTTCCAGAAAAACATCTACTTCTGCTTTATTGACTATGCCAAAGCCTTTGCCTGTGTGGATCACAATAAACTATGGAAAATTCTGAAAGAGATGGGAATACCAGACCACCTAACCTGCCTCTTGAGAAATCTGTATGCAGGTCAGGAAGCAACAGTTAGAACTGGACATGGACAACAGACTGGTTCCAAATAGGAAAAGGGGTACATCAAGGCTATATATTGTCACCCAGCGTATTTAACTTATATGCAGAGTACATAATGAGAAATGCTGGGCTGGAAGAAGCAAAAGCTGGAATCAAGATTTCTGGCAGAAATATCATTAACCTCAGATGTGCAGTTGACACCACCCTTATGCAGAAAGTGAAGAGGAACTAAGAAACCTCTTGATGAAAGTGAAAGAGGAGAGTGGAAAAGTTGGCTTAAAGTTCAACATTCAGAAAACAAAGATCATGGCATCCGGTCCCATCATTTCATGGGAAATAGATGGGGAAACAGTGGAAACAGTGTCAGACTTTATTTTTGGGTGCTCCAAAATCACTGTAGATGGTAACTGCAGCCGTGAAATTAAAAGACACTTACTCCTTGGAGGGAAATTTATGACCAACTTAGACAGTATATTAAAAAGCAGAGATATTACTTTGCCAATAAAAGTTCGTCTAGTCAAGGCTATGGTTTTTCCTGTGGTCATGTATAGATGTGAGAGTTGGACTGTGAAGAAAGCTGAGTGCTGAAGAATTGATGTTTTTGGACTGTGGTGTTGGAGAAGACTCTTGAGAGTCCCTTGTGCTACAAAGAGATCCAACCAGTCCATCCTAAAGTAGATCATTCGTGGGTGTTCATTGGAAGGACTGATGCTGAAGCTGAAACTCCAGTACTTTGGCCACCTCACGCAAAGAGTTGACTCATTGGAAAAGACCGTGATGCTGGGAGGGATTGGGGACAGGAGGAGAAGGGGACAACAGAGGATGAGATGGCTGGATGGCATCACCGACTCTATGCACACGAGTTGAGTGAACTTTGGAAGTTGGTGATACACAGGGTGGCCTGGCGAACTGCTATTTATGGGGTTGCAAAGAGTTGGACACACCTGAGCAACTGGACTGAACTGAACTGAGGACATTTTCTTTTTGTAATAAGTTCACAAGTAGTTTTCAGACAGGAGGGCTGAGGAAAACAGGGGCTGGCAAAAATAAAGATCTGTTAATTGCTACAAAGCCAAAGTTTATTTTCTGTTTCTAAATCAAGATATATTTGGATATTAATGTAGTCCCAATATGATAACAAGTACACTAGGTTGAATTTCATGATCAGAAAATGAGTAAAAGTCTTCCAAGATAGTGACTAGCTCAATTGTTCTTTATGCCAGCTGTACATAGAATTAACTGGGCATTTTTCAAAAATAATGATGGCTGGGCCTTTAAAAATCAGAATCTCTTCAGGTAGGTCCTGTTCAGTTCAGTCACTCAGTCGTGTCCGACTCTTTGAGACCCCATGAATCACAGCACGCCAGTCCTTCCTGTCCAAAATCATCTCCCGGAGTTCACTCAGACTCACGTCCATCGAGTCCGTGATGCCATCCAGCCATCTCATCCTTGGTCGTCCCCTTCTCCTCCTGTCCCCAATCCCTCCCAGCATGAGTCTTTTCCAATGAGTCAACTCTTAGCATAAGTGGCCAAAGTACTGGAGCTTCAGCTTTAGCATGATTCCTATCAAAGAAATCCCAGGGCTGATCTCCTTCAGAGTGGACTGGTTGCATCTCCTTGCAGTCCAAGGGGCTCTCAAGAGTCTTCTCCAACACCACAGTTCAAAAGCATCAATTCTTCAGCGCTCAGCCTTCTTCACAGTCGAACTCTCACATCCATACATGACCACAGGAAAAACCATAGCCTTGACTAGATGGAACTTAGTCAGCAAAGTAATGTCTCTGCTTTTGAATATGCTATCTAGGTTGGTCATAACTTTTCTTCCAAGGAGTAAGCGTCTTTTAATGTCATGGCTGCAGTCACCATCTGCAGTGATTTTGGAGCCCCCCAAAAATAAAGTCTGACACTGTTTCCACTGTTTCCCCATCTATTTCCCATGAAATGATGGGACCGGATGCCATGATCTTTGTTTTCTGAATGTTGAGCTTTAAGCCAACTTTTCCACTCTCCTCTTTCACTTTCATCAAGAGGCTTTTTAGTTCCTCTTCACGTTCTGCCATAAGGGTGATGTCATCTGCCTATCTGAGGTTATTGATATTTCTCCCGGCAATCTTGATGCCAGCTTGTGTTTCTTCCAGTCCAGCGTTTCTCGTGATGTACTCTGCATATATGTTAAATAAGCAGGGTGACAATGTACAGCCTTGACATACCCCTTTTCCTATTTGGAACCAGTCTGTCGTTCCATGTCCAGTTCTAACTGTTGCTTCCTGACCTGCATACAGATTTCTCAAGAGGCAGGTTAGGTGGTCTGGTATTCCCATCTCTTTCAGAATTTTCCATAGTTTATTGTGATCCACACAGTCAAAGGCTTTGGCATAGTCAATAAAGCAGAAGTAGATGTTTTTCTGGAACTCTCTTTTTCCACGATCCAGCAGATGTTGGCAATTTGATATCTGGTTCCTCTGCCTTTTCTAAAACCAGCTTGAATATCAGGGAGTTCACGGTTCACATATTGCTGAAGCCTGGCTTGGAGAATTTTGAGCATTACTTTACTAGCGTGTGAGATGAGTGCAATTGTGCAGTAGTTTGAGCATTCTTTTGCATTGCCTTTCTTTGGAATTAGAATGAAAAGTGACCTTTTCCAGTCCTGTGGCCACTGCTGAGTTTTCAAATTTGCTGGCATATTGAGTGCAGCACTTTCACAGCATCATTTTTCAGGTTTTGAAATAGCTCAACTGGAATTCCATCACCTCCACTAGCTTTGTTCATAGTGATGCTTTCTAAGGCCCACTTGACTTCACATTCCAGGATGTCTGGCTCTAGATTAGTGATGACATCATCATGATTATCTGGGTTGTGAAGATCTTTTTGTACAGTTCTTCTGTGTATTCTTGCCACCTCTTTTTAATATCTTCTACTTCTGTTAGGTCCATACAATTTCTGTCCTTTATTGAGCCCATATTTGCATGAAATGTTCTCTTGGTATCTCTAATTTTCTTGAAGAGATCTCTAGTCTTTCCCATTCTGTTGTTTTCCTCTATTTCTTTGCATCGATCACTGAAGAAAGCTTTCTTATCTCTTCTTGCTATTCTCTAGAACTCTGCTTTCAGATGTTTATATCTTTCCTTTTCTCCTTTGCTTTTCATTTCTTTTCTTTTCACAGCTATTTGTAAGGCCTCTCCAGGCAGCCATTTTGCTTTTTTGCATTTCCTTTCCATGGGGATGGTCTTGATCCCTGTCTCCTGTACAATGTTACAAACCTCATTCCATAGTTCATCAGGCACTCTGTCTATCAGATCTAGGTTCTTAAATGTATTTCTCACTTCCACTGTATAATTGTAAGGGATTTGATTTAGGTCATACCTGAATGGTCTAGCAGTTTTCCCTGTTTTCTTCAATTTGAGTCTGAATCTGGTAATAAGGAGTTAATGATCTGAGCCACAGTCAGCTCCTGGTCTTGTTTTTGCTGACTGTATAGAGCTTCTACATCTTTGGCTGCAAATAATATAATCAATCTGATTTCAGTGTTGACCATCTGGTGATGTCCATGTGTAGAGTCTTCTCTTGTGTTGTTGGAAGAGGGTGTTTGCTATGACCAGTGCATTTTCTTGCATTTTCAAAACTCTATTAGTCTTTGCCCTGCTTCATTCTGCATTCCAAGGCCAAATTTACCTGTTACTCCAGGTGTTTCTTGACTTCCTACTTTTGCATTCCAGTCCCCTATAATGAAAAGGACATCTTTTGAGGGTGTTAGTTCTAAAAGGTCTTGTAGGTCTTCATAGAACCATTCAACTTCAGCTTCTTCAGCATTACTGGTTGGGGCATAGGCTTGGATTACTGTGATATTGAATGGTTTGCCCTCGAGATGAACAGAGATCATTCTGTCGTTTTTGAGATTGCATCCAAGCAGTGCATTTCAGACTCTTTTGTTGACCATGATGGCTACTCCATTTCTTCTGAGGGATTCCTGCCCACAGTTGTAGATATAATGGTCATCTAAGTTAAATTCACCCATTCCAGTCCTTTTTAGTTCACTGATTCCTAGAATGTCGACGTTCGCTCTTGCCATCTCTTGTTTGACCACTTCCAATTTGCCTTGATTCATGGACCTGACATTCCAGGTTCCTATGCAATATTGCCCTTTATAGCATTGGACCTTGCTTCTATCACCAGTCACATCCACCACTGGGTATTGTTTTTGCTTTGGCTCCATCCCTTCTTTCTTTCTGGAGTTATTTCTCCACTGATCTCCAGTAGCATATTGGGCACCTACTGCAAGGAGATCCAACCAATCCATTCTGAAGGAGATCAACCCTGGGATTTCTTTGGAAGGAATGATGCTAAAGCTGAAACTCCAGTACTTTGGCCACCTCATGAGATGAGTTGACTTATTGGAAAAAACTCTGATGCTGTGAGGGATTGGGGGCAGGAGGAGAAGGGGACGACCGAGGATGAGATGGCTGGATGCATCACGGACTCGATGAACATGAGTCTGAGTGAACTCCAGGAGATGGTGATGAACAGGGAGGCCTGGTGTGCTGCGATTCATGGGGTCGCAAAGAGTCAGACACAACTGCGCTACTGAACTGAACTGAACTGAATGACCTGGGGAGTTCCTCTTTGGTATCCTATCATTTTGCCTTTTCATACTGTTCATGGGGTTCTCAAGGCAAGAATACTGAAGTGGCTTGCCATTCCCTTCTCCAGTGGACCACATTCTGTCAGACCTCTCCACCATGACCTGCCCATCTTGGGTTGCCCCTCATGCATGGCTTGGTTTCATTGAGTTAGACAAGGCTGTGGTCCTAGTGTGATTAAATTGACTAGTTTTTTGTGAGTATGGTTTCAGTGTGTCTGCCCTCTGATGCCCTCTTGCAGCATCTACCATATTACTTGGGTTTCTCTTACCTCAGGCGTGGGGTATCTCTTCACAGCTGCTCAAGCAAAGCACAGCGGCTGCTCCTTACCTTGGACGAGGGGTATCTCCTTACCGCTGCCATTCCTGACCTTCAATGTGGGATAGCTCCTCTAGGCCCTCCTGTGCCTGCTCAGCCACCACTCCTAGGCAATACTATTTTGAAAGATTTGCACTCCCACCCCACCCCCATCCCGGGCCAAGTGCTTTTCTTGCAGTCAGGTTGAGAACCACCTGGACTAATCAAACTACTAGGAGGTCATCGTTTTCCCTTACACTACAATTCATATGATCCTTGGAAACAAAGGTGACCTTGAGGAATTGTGGGAAAATTGCTTAGTTCTGTTAAGTTCAAGTAGAGCAAAGACCAAGTTTGCAAAATTCAGCAATGAATAAAACTCCAAAAATCACTCTACAAATTTTAATTATTTTTTATAATTCCTGTGCATTTCTATAATGATTCCAGAAGCTACTCTGATGTCTCTTTTGCAAGTCCACTGTGGAAAAACAATACCATTTTTACAAACTGTCTGTTTCTACACTCTAAGCAAAACAGAGGATGGAAGCTGTAATACTGATATTTTAAACAAAAAAATTTTCCAACCATAAACTTTATATATCTTGTTAATTGAAGCAAAAGTACCATTTTTTTTCATTTTCCTATATTATCTGGAAAACCACCTTGATTATGGACTCTGCAGGCGTAGCAACAGCCTTCATCTAGAGAAGTAGAATTCATGATTTATTCACATCTGTAATGGTAATGAGTCGTCGGTCTATGAAGGAAATTCGAGTCTATCAGTTATTCCAAGGGTATTGAAAGCTTTCTTTACATCTAGCTGTTCATCTCTGTGACATTCCTGGAGGGCGTCTTTTGATAGTTGATTATTATTTGAAATGGCAGGAGGCAAGCAACTTCAAACGAAGCAGCTTCTTCAGCCGGAACTAATAGTCTTGGGATGATGTTTCCTATTCGAAATATAACCAAGTTTGTTGATTGTGAGCATGGGAATTTGGGGGGATATTAGGAAGAAATGTGCATTAGGAAAAAAGGAGAAGCAAAAAATACACTCTTGGAAACAAGTTAATATGAAGAATGAGTATTATTTCCAATCCAGGAGAAATTTGCCCCCAAATACAGCATTGGTAAAAGACATAACTAATCCTTTCCTTGAGTGGATTTATTTATTCACTGTTCAAAATGTAAAACAATAATATGACAAAATTGAGGCTTGTCCAAAGCAAAAGAAGATACACTGTGTAAAGAATGTAAATAAAACATCCTTCTTCAACCAATCTAAACAGTCCAATTTTTATTTACTTCTGTATTGGTAGTCTATGTAATATTTGGCTTGACAGAGGATTTTATTATTAAAATAAAGGAAAAACAATAGCAATAATGATAAAGGTATGAAGCCCACGCTAGGAAAGGATTCAGTTATAGTTGCCACATCTAATCCCCAAATACATAGTGCACAATGTTAGCAGAAGTTATCAGTGCCTTACGTATTGTAGACGGCTGCTGTTGCTGTTGCTGCTGCTAAGTTGCTTCAGTCGTGTCTGACTCTGTGCGACCCCATAGACGCAGCCCACCAGGCTCCTCCATACCTGGAATTCTCCAGGCAAGAACAGTGGAGTGGGTTGCCATTTCCTTCTCCAATGTGTAAAAGTGAAAGTGAAATCGCTCAGTCATGTCTGACTCAGCGACCCCATGGACTGCAGCCTACCAGGCTCCTCCGTCCATGGGATTTTCCAGGCAAGAGTACTGGAGTGGGGTCCGTTGCCTTCTCTGGTATTGTAGACTATCACCTCCAACCATGCCTTCCATTTCTCTTCCTTTTTCTGTTCTCTCTCTCTCCACTCACTATTCCTTCTCCCTTTCCTCTCTTCTCCTTGACAGTTGGCTGTGAAATGTGATGTTAATGCCTTTGCCATGACCTTGATCTCTCTAGCTAGGCTTTCCTCTTTCATACTCACAATATAAGGCCAGTTTGGATAATTACCTTCATTCTCAATCTTTAGAATCTTTGCACCTTAGGATCACTTGGTTTGCAGATTCAAAAACCCTGAATAGGTCAAGAACTCAAGTAAATGAGACTCAGAGATGAAGGCAAAATTGCTAATGATCCTATTTGCTGTGTTTCACTTATTTATTTAAGTACCTGAAGAAAAGCTACTATGTGCTGCTGCTATAGGTATCTGTAGAACCAGGAACTGCAAAACATTTGTAGAAAGTCTACAGTAGGTATGAAAGCTAATTGTATTATATATTTTATATCCAGAATGAAATTATTTTGTGGGAAGGCACACATCTGTGAACCATTTTGATCATTGCATCTGAGTGTAAGTCTCATTGTCTGAGTTCACTCATAAAACCTGATTTCCTAATGGCCTAGTAATTAAAATTTGAATCTCTATAAACTCACTCAAGGGCTACAGTGGGAGTCAGAACTGGAATCTGCTTCAAAGAATCATCTGCTTGAGCCCCATCTCACACAGATCCACAATAGAACCATGAAAAGGTAGTAAGTAATATCATAGGCGCTGAATGTCAAATGGCTTTTTGGATTTAAGCTAAAAGGATTTTACTCCTCCACACTTGTTTTTTCTTTAACTTTTATTTTGTATTGGAGTACAGATGATTAACAATGTTTTGATAGCTTCAAGTGAACAGTAAAGGGACTCAGTCATTCCCCAACCCAAACTCCCCTCTCATCCAGGCTGCCACATAACACGGAGCAGAGTTCCTTGTTCTATACAGTAGGTCCTTATTGGTTATTCATTTAAAATACAGCAGTGTGTACGTGTCCATCCCATATTCCCTAACTCTCCTTTCCCCCACCCTTCACCCTGACAACCATAAGCTTGTTCTCTAAATCAGTGCATCTGTTTTGTAAGTTGCTTTGTATCATTTCTTTTCAGATTCCACATTTAAGGAATGCCATATGATATTTCTCCTTGTCTGTCTTACTTACTTCACTCAGTATGACACTCTCTAAGTCCATCCATGTTGCTGCAAATGGCATTATTTCATTATTTGTAATAGCTGAGTAATATTCCATTGTTTATACATACCACATTTTCTTTATATATTCCTCTATTGATGGACAATTAGGTTGCTTTCATGTCTTAGTTGTTATAAACAATGATACGGTGAACATTGGGGTGTATGTATCTATTTGAATCATGTTTTTCTCTGGATATATGCCCAGGAGCAGGATTGCAGGGTCATATGGTAGCTCTATTTTAATTTTTTAAGAAATCTCCATATTGTTCTTCATAGTGGCTGTATTACATTCCCACCAACAGTGTTGGAGGATTCTCTTTTCTCCACACACTCTCCAACATTTATTGTTTGTGGATTTTTTGGTAATAGTCATTCTGGCTAGTGTGAAGTGATATCTGATTGTAGCTTTTATTTGATTTTGATTTCTATGATAATTAGCAATGTTGAACATCTTTTCTTATGCCTTCTAGCCATCTGCATATCTTCTTTGGAGAAATGTCTGTTTAAGTCTCTGCTCCTTTGTTAATTGGGTTGCTTGTTTTGATGTTGTTTGTAAATTTTAGAGACTAATCCCTTAGCAATCACATCATTGGTAAATATTTTCTTCTAATCTATGGATGATGTTTTCATTTTGATTATTGTTTCTTTTGCTGTGTGAAAGCTTGTGAGTTTAAGTATGTTTATTTTTTCTTTTATTTCCATTATTCTAGGAGATGGATTGAAAAGATGTTGCTGTGAGTTATGCCAGAGAGTGTTCTGTCTATTTTCTCCTCTACAGTTTCAAAGTGTTTGGTCTTGATGCTGGGAAAACTGGACAGCTACATGTGAAAGAATGAAATTAAATAATTCCCTAACTCCCTATACAACTCTTTATTCTATAATTTGATGTTGCTTATTTTCTGTAAATAATATGATCAACAACCATTTATGTTCTTTCTCATTCTGCTTTTCTTCTGGAGTGTCCTCACATTCATAATTATGTATGCTTGCAAATACCTATCTAGTAAATAATCATTATCCCCCACCATTTTCACATTTTCACCATTTTCACCATTTCTGAATTTCCCATTATGTGTCAAGAAAGTAATCCTCCTTATTGTATTATATGGTATCCATTTACTAGTTGGTTAACAGACTGACTTCCTCCTACCCAGTTTCTGGGAGTCTTTGACACAGCAGTTTTTTTCTTTGACACATCAATTTTATTTGTCTCCTACCTGAACTCTTCCCAGCTTTCAACTCTTTTACAATACATGAGTAAAGATTGGATAAATTTCCATGACTATTGTAAAATTACAATGAAATAATTAGCTCTGACTTCTGTATTTCAGTTTTCTCAAGTTCTATTCACATTTTTAGTGAAAGTGAAAGTCACAGTCAGCATGCTAGGCCTTATGACACTGCTGTACTTTTGTTTCATTGATTTTCCACCACTTCTGTCAATGCAGTTTAATGTGCATCCCTAAATATATCAATTTAGCCATGTGCGTGATCAACTTAATTTCAGTTTGGATGATTCATTACATTGTTTTGTGACTACTACTATTTTAATTCAAGGCTTGCATCTTAATTAAATAAAACAAGGCACATTTCTATAATCTTAAAGTGTACATAACAGATAAGACATCATACTTACTCTGCAATCTACAATGTTGGAGAGTGCAAGCGAATTAAAAATGATAACACTGAATAATGTGTAGTAACTACACTGTTGCTGCTGCTGCTGCTGCTGCTGCTAAGTCACTTCAGTCTTGTCCGACTCTGTGTGACCCCATAGACAGCAGCCCACTAGGCTCCTCCATCACTGGGATTCTCCAGGCAAGAATACTGGAGTGGGTTACAATTTCCTTCTCCAGTGCATGAAAGTGAAAAGTCAAAGTGAAGTCGCTCAGTCGTGCCCAACTCTTTGTGACCCCATGGACTGCAGCCTACCAGGCTCCTTCATTCATGGGATTTTCCAGGCAAGAGTACTGGAGTAGGTTGCCATTGCTTTCTCTGAGTAAATACAGTAGATTTGTATAAAAACCTAAAATAACTTTTTATATTCATAAAATTCCATGGCAACCAGGATTTGGTAATCATCAACTTGGATTTTCCAAATGCTTCATGAGAAACACATGGTCTGTGATCAAAGAGTTAAACAAAAGTCATGTATTATTGTGATACTAAAGGGATGGTGCTGGAGAACATATTGAAGATTTGTGCTGGGCAGAGACAATAAATAAGCATCTAGCTGAGAAGGCTGATCAAGGACCCTGGGAACAGGCAGTGCATCCCCATTTGACTCTGAGAGTTTAACAGGCGAGGCTCTTCAAAATTCTGTGATTTTGCTGTATCTTCAGAATCCACATGCAGTCTGCTTGGCTAAACTTGATAAAGTTTTTCTTTTAATAAAAATAAACAATGCAAGTTTGTGATAATAATTCTTGCTAAACACATATGGTTCTTCTTTTTTTAACTAAAAAAAAATCATTCAGGATCTTGATGTTACATGTACCATGGTGGGCTACAGTCCATAGGGTCGCAATGAGTTGTACACAACTGAAGCGACTTAGCACACACATGTACTTTGGATAAAAGAGTAATGTACCACACATAGAAAAAACTTCATAACACAAACAAAACATCACCATCTCTTAAAGAAGTAATGAGCAGTGGAGCTCACTGGTGTAATGGTAATTTGCATATCGACCCAGTGTTACCTTTTCTGGAGAATAACCACAGGGACTAAATCCCAACCTTTTCATGGTATTAGCACAGTTACTTGACCTCTCAATGCTACTTTGGTTTGGAGCCCCATGATCTGAGCTCTTCAAATGGCTATAGAGTTCTTATCATCAGAGCCTTTTTCAAGTTGTTAATAATCCCATTGTAAAGGTGATACATTTTCATGTCCTTGGTGAGGTCCTGCAAGAGCAGCATAAGGATAAAACTGTAAGTTATGCATTTTGTATCCCTAGAACCTCATGCTGCAAGTAGAAAGAGTTGTACTGTCACATTGGAATGATTTTGAACAGACTTTCATCTATAAATCTTTCTGGTCCTTGTATTATTTCTCAAATAGCCACAAATCTACTGATGGTGAATGGGTTTTCCCAACATTTTCTTAAAACTATGGCCAATTAACGTGGATATGGAAAGCTAATATTAGTATTAGTTAGTTAGCTCAGTCGCTCAGTCGTGTCCAACTCTTTGCAACCCCATGAACTGCAGCATGCCAGGCCTCCCTGTCCATCACAAACTGCCAGAGTTTACTCAAACTCATGTCCATTGAGTCAGTAATGCCATCTAATCATCTCATCCTCTGTCGTCCCCTTTTCCTCCTGCCTTCAGTCTTTCCCAACATCAGGGTCTTTACAAATGAGTCAGCTCTTGGAGTTTCAGCTTCAGCATCAGTCCTTCCAATGAACACCCAGGACTGATTTCCTTTAAGATGGACTGGTTGGATCTCCTTGCAGTCCAAGGGACTCTCAAGAGTCTTTTCCAACACCACAGTTCAAAAGCATCAATTCATCGGTGCCCAGCTTTCTTCACAGTCCAACTTTCACATCCATACATGACCACTGGAAAAACCATAGCCTTGACTAGACGGACATTTGTTGGCAAAGTCATGTCTCTGCTTTTCAATATGCTGAATGTATTGATCATAACTTTCCTTCCAAGGAGTAAGTGTCTTTTAATTTCATGGCTGCAATCACCATCTGCAATGATTTAGAGCCCCAAAAATAAAGTCAGCCACTGTTTCCACTCTTTCCTCATCTATTTGCCATGAAGTGGTAGGACCAGATTCCGTGATCTTAGTTTTCTGAATGTTGAGCTTTAAGCCAACTTTTTTCACTCTCCTCTTTCACTTTCATCAAGGGGTTCTTTAGTTCTTCTTCACTTTCTGCCATAAGGGTGGTGTCATCTGCATATCTGAAGTTGTTGATATTTCTTCCAGCAACCTTGATTCCAGCCTGTGCTTCATCCAGCCCAGTGTTTCTCATGATGTACTCTGCATATAAGTTAAATAAGCAGGGTGACATTATGCAGCTTTAATGTACTCCTTTTCCTATTTGGAATCAGTTGTTTTTCCATGTCCAGTTCTAACTGTTGCTTCTGATCTGCATACAGGTTTCTCAAGAGGCAGGTCAGGTGGTCTGGTATTCCCATCTCTCTCAGAATTTTTCAAAGTTTATCATGATCCACACAGTCAAAGGCTTTGGCAGAGTCAATAAAGCAGAAATAGATGTTTTTCTGGAACTCTCTTGCTTTTTCCATGATCCAGTGGATGTTGGCAATTTGATCTCTGGTTCCTCTGCCTTTTCTAAAACCAGCTTGAACATCTGCAAGTTCGTGTCACATATTGCTGAAGCCTGTCTTGAAGGATTTTGAGCATCACTTTCCTAGCACGTGAGATGAGTGACATTGTGTGGTAGTTTGAGTGCTCTTTGGCATTGCCTTTCTTTGGGATTGGAATGAAAACTGACCTTTTCCAGTCCTGTGGCCACTGCTGAGTTTTCCAAATTTGCTGGCATATTGAGTGCAGCACTTTATCAGCATCATCTTTCAGGATTTGAAATAGCTCAACTGGAATTCCATCACCTCCACTAGCTTTGTTTGCAATGATGCTTTCTAAGGCCCACTTGACTTCCCATTCCAGAATATCTGACTCTAGGTGAGTGATCACACCGTTGTGATTATCTGGGTTTTGAAGATCTTTTTAGAGAGTTCTTCTGTGTATTCTTGCCACCTCATCTTAATATCTTCTACTTCCGTTAAGTTCATGCCATTTCTGTCCTTTATTGAGCCCATCTTTGAATGAAATGTTCCCTTGGTATCTCTAATTTTCTTGAAAAGATCTTTAGTCTTTCCTATTCTATTGTTTTCCTTTATTTCTTTGCATTTGTCGCTGAAGGTTTTCTTATCTCTCCTTGCTCTTCTTTGGAACTCTGCATTCAAATGGGTATGTCTTTCCTTTTCTCCTTTGCTTTTCACTTCTCTTCTTTTCACAACTATTTGTAAGGCCTCCTCAGACGGCCATTTTGCTTTTTTGCATTTCTTTTTCTTGGGGATGGTCTTTATCCCTGTCTTCTGTACAATGTCATGAACTTATGTCCACAGTTCATCAGGCACTCTGTCTATCAGATCTAGTCCCTTAAATCTATTTCTCACTTCCACTGTATAACCATAAGGGATTTAACTCTGGTCATACTTGAATGGTCTAGTGGTTTTCCCTACTTTCTTCAATTTCAGTCTGAATTTGGCAATAAGGAGTTCATGATCCGAGCCACAGTCAGCTCCCAGTCTTGTTTTGTCTGACTGTATACAGCTTCTCCCTCTTTGGCTGCAAAGAATACAATCAATGTGATTTTTGTGTTGACCATCTGGTGATGTCCATGTGTTGAGTCTTCTCTTGTGTTGTTGGAAGAGGGTGTTTGCTATGACCAGTGTGTTTTCTTGGCAAAACTCTATTAGCCTTTGCCCTGCTTCATTCCGTATTCCAAGGCCAAATTTGCCTGTTACTCCAGGTGTTTCTTGACTTCCTACTTTTGCATTCCAGTCCCCTATAATGAAAAGGACATCTTCTTGTGTGTGTTAGTTCTAAAAGGTCTTGTAGGTCTTCACAGAACCGTTCAACTTCAGCTTCTTCAGCGTTACTGGTTGGGGCATAGGGTTGGATTACCATGATATTGAATGGTTTGCCTTGGAAACAAACAGAGATCTTCTGCCTTTTTTGAGATTTCATCCAAGCACTGCATTTCAGACTCTTTTGTTGAGCATAATGGCTACTCCATTTCTTCTGAGGGATTCCTGCCCACAGTAGTAGATGTAATGGTCATCTGAGTTAAATTCCCCCATCCAGTCCATCTTAGTTTGCTGATTCCTAGAATGTCCACATTCACTCTTGTCATCTCCTGTGTGACCACTTCCAATTTGCCTTGATTCATGGACCTAACATTGCAGGTTCCTATAAAATTTTGCTCTTTACAGCATCAGACATTGCTTCTATCACCAGTCACATCCACAATTGGGAATTGTTTGTGCTTTGACCTATTTCTCTACTGATCTCCAGTAGCATATTGGGCACCTACCAACATGAGGAGTTCATCTTTCAGTGTCCTATCTTTTTGCCTTTTCATACTGTTCATGGGGTTCTCAAGGCAAGAATACTGAAGTGGCTTGCCATTCCCTTCTCCAGTGGGCCACATTCTGTCAGACCTCTCCACCATGACCTATTTGTCTTGGGTGGCCTCACATGGCATGGCTTAGTGTCACTGAATTAAAAAAGTTGTGGTCCTTGTGATCAGATTGGCTAGCTGTCTGTGATTGTGGTTTCAGTCTGTCTGCCCTCTGATGCCCTCTCTCAGCTACTACCATCTTACTTGACTTTCTCTTATGTTGGACATCTGGTATCCCTTCACAGCTGCTTCAGCAAAATGCAGGTGCTGCTCCTTACCTTTGAGGTGGGGTAGCTCTTCTTAGCTGCCACCCTTGACCTTGGACATGGGGTAAACTTGAAGCTATGTACAAGAACAAAGAAGAGAGTGGCAGAGTGGAGTTCTAGGATAGCCTGTCAACTACAATAGCAATGGGGAGTGCAGGGCAGCAACTCAAATACCCACATGGTTTCCAGACATTTTGAAGCCTTGTGCTGTCACTGGGACAGAAACCTTGTCCCAGTTGGAGTCACTTTACAATATTTATCCTCTGTTTTTCCAACTACAATAGATAGTTCCTCTTTTCAAAAAGATTGGGCAGAGCTGGAATGCCCACATCTCTTTGGGTGCCTAGTCCTATGGAAATGAGAGCATTCATTTTCTTCATATTCAGACACACGGCATCCTCTAGTAAATATCAGAAACAGCAAAGCTGCAGGCTCTAAATCACCAGGTGCCACACCAGATGCTAAAAAAGAAAATAATAATAATAATTGATAGAAGCCAGATCATTTAAAAATTAGACTGCACCCAAGTATTTGAGAATATGCTGTAGGGACCAATTTTGCTTTTCATTAGGTAGCAGGATAAATAAGTGTGTATCCTAATTTGATGATTTTCCTGTCATAGTAATGACATTTTTTAAAATGGGGTACTGCTTTCTTGGGAGTAAGAGCGCTTCTACATCTGCTGACCTACAGAAAATTTCCAAAACGTGATAAGTCTAGGGGGAATTCAGCGCCAGGTGGCAGCAAGTATTTCTAGTTATCCTGCCTCTCAAATGCCTGTCATTGCAGGTGGAGGGCGGGAGCCTCTGACAGGGATCTGGAGGCAGCTCCGGTGCAGACAGGAGAAGCAGCGGCCAGCAGGCTTTTGAGAATCCCTACTGACTTTTGCATATTCCATTCTACCTCACTGATGCAAGCAACTTGAACAATGGCTACCATATATTTTTGTTATTGCTTTAGAATGTTGTAGTTTTAAGTTGCCCTTGTCCCAGTGACATTGCTTACTGTGGCTTTTTACAGTCAATCAGGACTGATATTCATTCAGCTGCTCAGTTTCTAGCACTTTTCTGCAACTTTGTGCAAGACCTAGGAAGTATATCCCTGCAAGGAGTTTGCAATCACCTCATTGTTTCTTAATTACCTTTAAAACGTTGTTGTATTTATTGAGGTGAAATATACATAAAACACAATTAACCATTTTAAAGTGCATATTTCAATGATATGCTCACAAGTTGTGAAGCATGTAGCCCTCTCCAGTTTCAAAACGATGTCTTCCCCTAAAAATTCCCAGGACTCCTAAGTAATCACTCCCCAAACCCCCATTCCTTGGTAAGCCCCTAATCTGCTTTCTGTCTCTATGAATTTGCTTGTACTTAATTCATTATATATGTGTTCATAGAAATGATACAATCCAATTTTTTTTTCTGACTTCCTCCACTTAACAGAGTACTTTCAGGATTCATCCAAGTTGTAGTTTATATTAGTACTTCCCCCCTCTCCCCCTTTATGGCTTTCATCATGTTCATATGCCACTTTCTTTTAAGCATTCATGGATGTGCATTCATGTTTCTACCATTTGGCTATGTTGTGTAAAGCTGCTATGAATATTTGTATACAAATTTCCTCATGAACATATATTTTTATTGCTCTCGGGTGTTATACCTGGAAGGAAACTGATGGGTCGAATGATAATTCTATCTTTAACTGCTTGAGGAATCGAAACTGTAGCCACTGTGGCTGCACCATTTTACATTCCCACCAGCACTTTATTAAATACCTACCTCTCCACATCCTCGCTAACATTTGGAAAATATAACATATTGATATAAGTAACTCATCATTTTAGAACTTTATAGCTGGAAACGTGTGCATCAAGAAAAGAAGGAAGATTTCAAATCAACAGCCTAACTTTGCACCTTAAGAAACTAACAAACTAAACCCAGAATCAGCAGAAGATGATCATAATTAAGATGACATGGAGATCAACAAGTAGAGAATGGAAAAGCAAGCAAACAAACAACAGAATGAACAGCAAAACAAAACAAAGCAAAACTTGCTTCTCTGAGAAGATCAACAACATTGAAAAGTCTTTCACTAGATTAAGTAAGAAAAAAATGGAGAAGACACACATAACCAAAATTGAAAATAAAATGGCTACTACAGTTAAAGAAATAAATGGGATTATAAGATAATAATACAAATATCTATTCATTAATAAATTAGATAACAGGTAAAATGGACAAAATTCCTAGAAATACACAAATCTCTAAAACTAGTTGAGAAATAAATTCTCAACATACCTACAAGTAAAATGATTGAATCAGTAATCAGAAAAGAGAATTCAAGGTCCAGATGGCTTCACTGGTGAACTCTACCACCTAGTTAAAAAGTAACAACAACACTACTCAAAATCTTCCAAAACACAGAAGAGAAGGGGACACTTCTTAACACATTCTATTTAGTCAGCATTACCCTGATACCAAAACCAGAAAAAGACACCACAAGTAATCTACAGACAAATATTCCTTATGTAAACAAATACAAAAATTCTCAACCAAACACTAGCAAAACAAATTCAGTAGCACTTCAGAAGGATTAGACTCCATGACCAAGTGGAATTTGTCCCAGGAATACAAGGCTTGTGCAACGTAAGTAAATCAATTAATATAACATCGCATCAGTAGCATGAAGGAAAGATGATCTGAATAGACTCTGAAAAAACTTTTGAATAAAATGAAAATTCCATTGTCAAAAGTTCTCAGCAAACCGAGAATAGAAAGAGACAATTTCCTTCAAGCCAAATATGTTCCTTTTGTTTTCTTTCCTTCTGCTAAACATTGGGAAATTTAAAGCGATTCCCTTCAGTTTAAGTATGCATTGTATTTATCTGCTAGTGTCAAAACAATGATTCTTTAAATAAAATTTCCAAAATTATTTACCTGCCTGAAATAAGCCTTTACTTTTCTCTTTCATCTTACTGTTAGCTGGGTTTTGTTTTAGTTCATGTGCCTCGTTTGTTCATCTTAGACAAAAGAATAAGGTAGATCAGTCTATGCAGGGCTGCTTCTCCTTATTGAGAGATCACACAGAGTCAAGATAGAAAGGAAACTGTTTCTTAAGGTTTTTGTTCTAGACTAGCACATCTTCTGCGCTTCCCTGATAGCTCAGCTGGTGAAGAATGCACCTGCAGTGCAGGACACCCTGGTTCGATTAGGAAGGTCCTCTGAAGCAGGGATAGGCTACCCAATCCAGTATCCTTGGGCTTCCCTAGTGCCTCAGACAGTAAAGATGGAGACCAGGGTTTGATCTGTGGGTTGCGAAGATCCCCTGGAGGAGGGCATGCCAACCGAAATCAGTTTTCTTGCCTGGAGAATTCCCACAAACAGAGAAGCCTGATGGGCTATAGCCCATGGGGTCACAGAGGAGGACACGACTGGGCAACTAAGCACACAGCACAGCGTATCTTCACTTGTGGTCGAATATAAGTAACCAGGGGAAAATGAGTATGTGCAATCCCAGCAGAAATGGGTAGGTGAATAGACTTTATTCTTTCTCTTAGACTGCAATATGGGAATACCAGACCACCTGACGTGCCTCTTGAGAAATCTGTATGCAGGTCAGTAAGCAGCAGTTAGAACTGGACATGGAACAACAAACTGCTTCCAAACAGGAAAAGGAGTACGTCAAGGCTGTATATTGTCACCATGCTTATTTAACTTCTATGCACAGTACATCATGAGAAACGCTGGACTGGAAGAAACACAAGCTGGAATCAAGATTGCCGGGAGAAATATCAATAATCTCAGATATGCAGATGACACCACCCTTATGGCAGAAAGTGAAGAGGAACTAAAAGCCTCTTGATGAAAGTGAAAGTGGAGAGTGAAAAATTTGGGTTAAAGCTCAACATTCAGAAAACGAAGATCATGGCATCTGGTCCCATTACTTCATGGGAAATAGATGGGGAAACAGTGGAAACAGTGTCAGACTTTATTTTTGTGGGCTCCAAAATCACTGCAAGATGGTGATTGCAGCCATGAAATTAAAAGATACTTACTCCTTGGAAGAAAAGTTATGACCAACCTAGATAGGATATTCAAAAGCAGAGACATTTCTTTGCCAACTAAGGTCTGTCTAGTCAAGGCTATGGTTTTTCCAGTAGTCATGTATGGATGTGAGAGTTGGACAGTGAAGAAGGCTGAGTGCCGAAGAATTGATGCTTTTGAACTGTGGTGTTGGAGAAGACTCTTGAGAGTCCCTTGGACTGCAAGGAGATCCAACCAGTCCATTCTGGAGGAGATCAGCCCTGGGATTTCTTTGGGAGGAATGATGCTGAAGCTGAAACTCTAGTACTTTGGCCACCTCATGTGAAGAGTTGACTCATTGAAAAAAACTCTGATTCTGGGAGGGATTGGGGGCAGGAGGAGAAGGAGACGACAGAGGATGAGATGGCTGGATGGCATCACTGACTCGATTCACGTGAGTCTGAGTGAACTCCAGGAGTTGGTGATCGACAGAGAGGCCTGGCATGCTGCGATTCATGGGGTCCCAAGGAGTTGGACACAACTGAGCGACTGAATGAACTGAACTGAACACTGCAATATCACATGTCAAGGGACTGAAAAAAAATATCCCAACCTACCAGTGTCTGTCAATAAAAGTGTCATATAAGAAAATAGAGAAGGAAAAATGCCAAGATGGGAGTGTCCTATTAAGAAATGTTTATGTGAAAAATCCCTGGACGAGGACATGGCAATAAACTCCAGGATTCTTGCCTAGAGTATCTCATGGACAAAGGAACCTGGTGGGCTGCAGTCCATGGAGCTGCAAAGAGTCAGACACGACTGAAGTGACTTAACACACACACATGAAAAATAGGTTAATTTCTATAATATACTACAAAACCTCAGTGGTTTAAGAGCAAGTTTATTTCTCACTCACTCAAAATCAAGTATAGATGTTCCTGGTCTTCTGGCTTTTGGAGTGGCTCTCTTCCAAACAGTGCTTAGGTATTTAGGCTGTTCCAATCTTCAAGTATATCTTGTTGCCATCCATCTTGCTATCGTGAAGGGAAGAAGAAAAGAAATGAAATGTTTACCAAACCACTCAGTATATTTAACCATTTTGTCATTGCAGTGACACAGCCTTTTAGCTCATATTTTATCAGCCAAAACAAGTCCCATGATTTCACCTACATGGAAAGGTGGAGGGTATAAATGCAATTATGCAATCCCTGACTAGGCATTGATTGGTCAACTGCATTACCACTCTATCTAAAGGCAGTAGAGTCCCTGGTGACCAACCAGCTATTTGGTCTAGGAGAGAAAGACAGAACATAGATGTTTGACCAGGAGCCTCTGTCAGTCCTAAAGTTAATGTAGAATAGAAACTCTGAGCTTGCAAATGATCTGTGCTGTTGTTTTAATGAGAAAAATAGAGGGTTTGTGAAAATTTGGTTTAAGTAAAACTACTTTGGCTTTTAGGCGGTTAATCATAGCCTGTAATAATCAATAGCATTTGCCTAATATTTTTATTATTAATTTTAATGTATTCTATCTTTATACCAACTTCTGTGTATTTTTGTATGGTATAATACCAAGAACAACTGATATAAAAACATACAAAGAGATATCCTAAAAAACATTATAAATCAAGATAAAATCTTAAACATATTGTGGCAATCCACAGGAAGATAATATCAAATAAATTTAAAAAGAGGAACCAGAACACATATTAAAATATTAGACTTAAGTGCTAACATATCAATAGTTATCTTAAATGTAAGTGGTCCAAATGTATCGCTTGAAAGGCAAGGATTAGCAGAGTGGATAAAAAAAAATGTGGCCTAATTAGATGTGTCATAAGAAACTCAATTCAAAGTTAAGAACAAAAGTAGATTAAAAGTATAAGGATGAAAAAAGCTATGCCATGTAAATGTAACCAAACAAGCAGATGTGGGTGGCTATGTTAAATTGTGGACCACAGAATGAAGAAAATTACTGTATGCAAAGATGCACATTGCATAATATTAAATGGATGAAAGGATAAAGCTATTTGCATAATGATGTATAATGCTAAATATTTTCCAACCAAACAATAGAGCCTCAAAATATATAAAACAAAAGCTGTTAGAAGTGAAAAAAATTACATAAATTCACAATAATCATTAGGGATTTCAGCACCTCACTTTCAGTTTATACAAACAGTAGATAGAAAGTCAACAAGGACATAAAAAATCTGAATAATAGGATGAACAGGTCTAGTTAGTGTTTATAGAATGTGTTACCCAAACACAATAGAACGCATATTTTTCAAGCATACAGGGAATATCCACCAAGCCAGACTGACTATTTTGTGCCCTAGAATACACCTCCAATTTAAAATTGAAACTAGAGAATCAATTCTCTTACATCAGGGACTAAAGCTAGAAATCAATAACAGAAAGACAATGGAAAACTCTCTAAATTTATAAATATCAAAAAAACATGGCCAAATAACCAATGGTCCAGAGTTAAAATCTCAAAGGAAACTAAAAAATAAATCAAACTAAAGGAAACTCAAGACATGGTGTACCCAATTATGTAGGATGCACCTAAAAGAGTGCTAGAAGACAATTTATGACATCAACTACTTTCATTACAAATGGGAAATGTTGTGAATAATAATTGATTAGTAAATGGTCGTGAATTTCCATTAGAAAGTGGAAAATGAAGGGAAAAAAGGAATGAAAACCCAAGGCAAACATAAGGAAGATAATAGAGGAGAAATCACTACAATTGAAACAGAAAATCAGTGAGACAAAAACTGATTCTTTAAATATAAAATTGATAAGCCTATAGAAATATTGACAAAATATAGGGCAAAAAGAAACCATAAACATCAGAAATCAGAGACATTACCATTTGGCAGCTAGTAAAAAAAAATAATGAGGGCATAATATCACCAAGTAGGTGCACATAAACTTGTAAAAATAATGACTAGTTCCTTGAAAACTACAAACTAAGTCAGATGAAATGAAATACATAATCTGCATGGTATGATAATGATTAAAGAAATTCAATCATAATTAAAAAGCTCTTGAATAATATATCTCCAGACTGGAGAAATCTACCAAACATTTAAAGATAAATTAGTACCAGTTTCCCACAATTTTTTCTAGAAAATAGAAGAGACTATATCTCAACTCATCAATATTACTCTGATACCAAAAGCAGCCAAAGATGATAAGATAGGCACAAAAAGCTTTATTCATCTTTTATTCATTCATTTAATATATTTACTCAGCAATGTAAGTCAAACACTGGCCAGACTTGAGGAATCTGGGAAGGGCCTGTCTGGCCGGGGTTCTACAAAACTGCATAGGGTGTCAAGGAGATTTGGGAGGTAACATCATCAATATTACATATCAAAAAAAACCCCAAAAAACAAAAACACACGACTGATTAGGAGAACACTCAATCTCTGTAATTTGAAACCTATCATTATTTTTTAGTGGGAAAATATGGGAAATTTTCCAGTTTTAAAAAGTCTACCTTTTGGGAAAAAAAAAAAAAAAAAAAGGGAAAGAAGATTCTACCTAATGGACCAAATGGAGGAGTAGGTTTTTCAGTCTGGTCACTGAAAATGTAAAAGGCTGCTATATGATGAGTATGTCTGTGTATAATAAGCAACTCAAAATTAGCTTACAACTACAACAGAACCTAATATGTCTAATTTTACATCAGTGAAGTTCAGATCAGTTGCTTAGTCGTGTCCGACTCTTTGCAACTCCATGAATAGCAGCGCGCCGTTCCTCCATGTCCATCACCAACTCCCGGAGTTCACTCAAACTCATGTCCATAGAGTTGGTGATGCCATCCAGCCATCTCGTCCTCTGTTGTCCCCTTCTCCTCCTGCCCCCAATCCCTCCCAGCATCAGAGTCTTTTCCAATGAGTCAACTCCTCGCATGACATGGCCAAAGTATTGGAGTTTCAGCTTTAGCATCAGTCCTTCCAATGAACACCTAGGACTGATTTCCTTTAGAATGGACTGGTTGGATCTCCTTTCAGTCCAGGGGACTCTCAAGAGTCTTCTCCAATACCACAGTTCAAAAGCATCAATTTTTTGGCACTCAGATTTCTTCACAGTCCAACTCGTACATCCATACATGATCACTGGAAAAACCATAGACTCGACTAGATGGACATTTGTTGTAAAATAATGTCTCTGCTTCTGAATATGCTATCTAGGTTGGTCATAACTTTCTTTCCAAGGAGAAAGTGTCTTTTAATTTCATGGCTGCAATCACCATCTTGCAGTGATTTTGGAGCCCACAAAAATAAAGTCTGTCACTGTTTCCACTGTTTCCCCATCTATTTCCCGTGAAGTGATGGGACCGGATGCCATGATCTTCATTTTCTGAATGTTGAGCTTTAATCCAACTTTTTCACTCTCCACTTTCACTTTCATCAAGAGGCTTTTTAGTTCCTTTTCACTTTCTGCCATAAGAGTGGTGTCATCTTCATATCTGAGGTTGTTGATATTTCTCCTGGCAACCTTGATTCCAGCTTGTGCTTCTTCCAGCCCAGCATTTCTCATGATGTACTCTGTGTATAAGTTAAATAAGCAGAGTGACAATATACAGTCTTGACATACTCCATTTCCTATTTGGAACCAGTCTGTTGTTTCATGTCCAGTTCTAACTGTTGTTTCATGACCTGCATACAGGTTTCTCAAAAGGCAAGTCAGGTGGTCTGGTATTCCCATCTCTTTCAGAATTTTCCACAGTTTATTGTGATCCACACAGTCAAAGGCTGTGGCACAGTCAATCAAGCAGAAATAGATGTTTTCTGGAACTCTCTTGCTTTTTCCATGATTCAGTGGAAGATGGCAATTTGATCTCTGCTTCCTCTGCCTTTCCTAAAAGCAGCTTGTACATCTGGAAGTTCATGGTTCACATATTGCTGAAGCCTGGCTTGGGGAATTTTCAGCATTAGTTTACTAGTGTGTGTGAGTGCAGTTGTGCGGTAGTTTGAGCATTCTTTGGCACTGCCTTTCTTTGGGATTGGAATGAAAACTGACCTTTTCCAGTCCTGTGGCCACTGATGAGTTTTCCAAATTTGCTGGCATATTGAGTGTAACACTTTCACAGAATCATCTTTCAGGATTTGAAATAGCTCCACTGGAATTCCATCACCTCCACTAACTTTGTTCATAGTGATGCTTCCTAATATCCACTTGACTTCACATTTCAGGATGTCTGGCTCTAGATGAGTGATCACACCATCATGATTATCTGGGTCATGAAGATCTTTTTGTATAGTTCTTCTGTGTATTCTTGCCACCTCTTCTTAATATCTTCTGCTTCTGTTAGGTCCAGACCATTTCTGTCCTTTATCGAGCCCATCTTTGCATGAAATATTCCCTTGGTATCTCTAATTTTCTTGAAGAGAGTTCTAGTCTTTCCCATTCTATTGTTTTCCTCTTTTTTTTTTTTTGCATTGATCACTGAGGAAGTCTTTCTTATCTTTTCTTGCTATTCTTTGGAACTCTACATTCAGATGCTTATATCTTTCCTTTTCTCCTTTGCTTATTGCTTCTCTTCTTTTCACGTCTATTTGTAAGACCTCCTCAGACAGCCATTTTGCTTTTTTGCATTTATTTTTCATGGAGATGTCTTGATCCCTGTCTCCTGTACAATGTCATGAACCCCCGTCCATAGTTCATCCTGCACTCTATCTATCAGATCTAGTCCCTTAAATCTATTTCTCATTTCCATTATATAGTCATAAGGGATTTTATTTAGGTCATACCTGAATGGTCTAGTGGTTTTCACCACTTTCTTCAATTTGAGTCTGAATTTGGCAATAAGGAGTTCATGATCTGAGCCACAGTCAGCTCCCAGTCTTGTTTTGTCTGACTGTATAGAGCTTCTCCATCTTTGGCTGCAAAGAATATAATCAATCTGATTTCAGTGTTGCCCATCTGGTGATGTCCGTATGTAGAGTCTTCTCTTGTGTTGTTGGAAGAGGGTGTTTGCTATGACCAGTGTGTTCTCTTGGCAAAACTCTATTAGCCTTTCCCTGCTTCATTCCGTATTCCAAGGCCAAATTTGCCTGTTACTCCAGGTGTTTCTTGACTTCCTACTTTTGCATTCCAGTCCCCTAGAATGAAAAGGACATCTCTTTTGGGTGTTAGTTCTAAAAGGTCTTGTAGGTCTTCATAGAACCGTTGAACTTCAGCTTCTTCAGCATTACTGGTTGGGGCATAGACTTAGATTACTGTGATATTGAATGGATTGCCTTGAAAATGAACAGAGATCATTCTGTCATTTTTGAGATTGCATCCAAGTACTGCATTTCAGACTCTTTCATTGAGCATGATGGCCACTCCATGTCCTCTATGGGTTTCCTGCCCACAGTAGTAGATATAATGGTCATCTCAGTTAAATTCCCCCATTCCAGTCCATTTTAGTTCACTGAATCCCAGAATGTCAACATTTACTCTTGTCATCTCCTTTGTGACCACTTCCAATTTGCCTTGATTCATGGACCTGACATTCCAAGTTCCTATGTAATATTGCTCTTTACAGCATCAGACCTTGCTTCTATCACCAGTCACAACCACAACTGGGTACTGTTTTTGCTTTGGCTCCATCCCTTCATTCTTTCTGAAGTTATTTCTCCACTGCTCTCCAGTAGCATATTGGGCACCTACCGACCTGGGGAGTTTTCTTTTAATATCACATCGTTTTGCCTTTTCATACTGTTCATTGGGTTCTCAAGGCAAGAATGCTGATGTGATTTACCCTTCCCTTCTCCACATTCTGTCAGACCTCTCCACAATGATCCGCCCAACTTGTGTGGCCCCATAGAACATGGCTTAGTTTCATTGAGTTAGACCTGGCTGTGGTCCGTTTGATCAGATTGACTAGTTTTCTGTGATTATGGTTTCAGTGTATCTGCCTCTGATGCTCTCTCCCAACACTTATCGTCTTACTTGGGTTTCTTTTACCTTGGACGTGGAGTATCTCTTCATAGCTGCTCCAGCAAAGCGCAGCCACTGCTTCTTACCTTGGACAATGAGTGTCTCCTCACTGCTGCCCCTCTGACCTTGAACGTGAAGTGGCTCCTCTCAGCCCTCCTGTGCCCATGCAGCCACTGCTCCTTGGACATGGGGTAGCTCCTGCCGGCCGCCACCCCTGGCCTCAGACGTGGGGTAGCTTCTCTTTGCCGCACTTCTGCAAGGTCCGTCGCAGCCAGTGCACTTCTAAATAATTAGCTGGCAGCTAATTCTAAATAATCCTAGAAAATTGTTACATGATGCTATTTATTGTGATCTTTGAAAGCTTAAAACATTTAAAAACCCTGAAAACACAATGACTTAACTTTGATAAAAAGTTTATTTTTCTTTCCCATAATATCATGGCCAGACTAAGCTGGTAGAACAGCTAGGTGGAACTTGGGTTCTTTGCAACTTGTTGCTTTGTAATTCTCTGAAGCATTGCCTTCATCTACCTAGAAATATCTAGGTTACTAGCTTATTCATATTTTAGAATTTGAGAAAGAAAATGAAACTAAGTCAAGGGAAAATTATTGTATGTATATGTATATGCATTTGAGTTAAGAGTTAGTCCATTCATTTTGAAGATCACTTTGTCTAATTTCCCATGAAGTCTGACGTTCATCTCATAGCCATATCTACCCAAATGGGAAAAAATAATCTCTAACTGGATGTTCTATATCCAGAAACAAGGAGAGAGTAATTATTGACTAATTTATGAAGAAGTGTAATATAGGGGATAAATGTGGGTACATGGGAACTGTAAAGAATTTCATGGCTGAGGAAAATAGAAAAACAGAAGTAGAAAAGTAATAGACAAATTTAACTAACTTATAAGTCTGTATCATTAAAATACTAACATTGTCAGAGTGGTTAAAAAAGACTTGTGTAGGATATAGATAGTTAAAAGTAAAAAATGAACTGTATCTTGATCTGGATGGTGATTGTATAGTTCTATCATGTGTAATAATTTATTGAGCTCTTACCTTAAAATTAGTAGACACTGGGTGCTTCACTCTGTGACAGTTACATAGAAAAGGATCTACATTCACCATTTCTGGATTGCTTAAAACTTGCGTATTTCAAGGAAATACTTACCTTTAAGGGTTGACCTTCAACCCGCTCTGGGAGATTGCTCTGAGTCCTTGAAATATTCTGCCTGATAGAGTTTTCACCTGCTTGAAGCCTTGGACCATGAAGTATTTACAAAGAGTACCTTTTTGTTGTTGTTGTTTGTTTTTGTTTTTTTGGTATGGCTGGGGCTTTGGGCCATGCTCTATCAGTTTGACCAAATTAGTTTACCACACAACGTGATTTATGGTGAATGCCAGTCTTTTCTCTGGGGTTTAGTATGGGATGTTTAGAACCTGAGAGCTAAGCTCAGTCATATGATGGTGCTTCAAAATATGGTGGTGGTGGTTTAGTCACTAATTTGTGTCTGACTCATGTGACTCCATGGACTGTAGCATGCCAGGCTCCTCTGTCCATGGGATTTTCCAGACAAGAATACTAGAGTGGACTGCCATTTACTTCTCCAGGGGATCTTCCTGACCCAGGAATCAAACCCAGGTCTCCTGCACTGCAGGCAGATCCTTTACTGATTGAGCCATGAGGGGAGCCCTGGATATATGCCCCACTCCCAATAAAAATAACCCTGGACAGTAAGGCTTGGTTAACCTTCTTTGATTGACAACAATTTGCATGTGTTGTTCAATATCATTGGGAGAATTGAGTGTGTTTCTGTGTAACTCCCACGATGCAGCAGGAAGCTTGTTCTTTCTTTCTCTTGGACTTTGACCATGTGCTTTTTTCCTTAGCTGATTTTAGTCTGCATCTTTTTTCCCCAATAGCTTCTTACTGTGAGTATAAGGACTTTTTTTGAGTTCCGTATGTCTTTCTAGCATATCAAGGGTGAAGATGGACTTTTTAGTGAAAAGATGAGAAAAAAAAAAAAGGAAGGAAAAAAGAGAGAGTTTTAGAAATTAGAGAATTAAAGAGGAAAGCAATTTATTTATATATTTACATAAAGCATTGTTAAAACAAGTGAAATTATACCTTTATGGAATCTGTTGTTCTGATAGGTCTTCAGTTCAGTTCAGTCACTCAGTCATGCCTGACTCTTTACGACCCCATGGACTGCAGCGTGCCAGGGCTCCCTCTCCATCACCAACTCCCAGAGCTTACTCAAAATCATGTCAATTGTATAGGTGGTGCCACCCAACCATCTCATCCTCTGTCATCCCCTTTTCCTTCCACCTTCAATCTTCCCCAGCATCAGGGTCTTTATAAATGAGTCAGCTCTTCGCATCAGGTGGCTGAAGTATTGGAGTTTCAGCATCAGTCCTTCCAATGAATATTCAGGACTGATGTCCTTTTTTTTAAAAAAAATTTTTTTTAATTTTTTTTTAAATTTTTATTTTCACTTTATTTTACTTTACAATACTGCATTGGTTTTGCCTTACATTGAAATGGACTGGTTGGATCTCCTTGCAGTCCAAGGGACTCTCAAGAGTCTTCTCCAACACCACAGTTCAAAAGCATCAATTCTTTGGCCCTCAGCTTTCTTTATAGTCCAATTCTCACATCCATACATGACCACAGCAAAAACAATAGCTTTGACCAGACGACCTTTGTTAGCAAAGTAATGTCTCTGCTTTTTAATATGCTGTCTTGGTTGGTCATAACTTTTCTTCCAAGGAGAGAGCATCTTTTAATTTCATGGCTGCAGTCACCATCTGCAGTGATTTTGGAGTCCCCCAAAATAGAGTCTGTCACTGTTTCCACCATTTCCCCATCTATTTGCCATGAAGTGATGGGACCAGATGCCATGATCTTAGTTTTCTGAATGTTGAGCTTTAAGCCAACTTTTTCACTCTCCTTTCACTTTCATCAAGAGGTTCTTCAGTTCTTCTTCACTTTCTGCCATAAGGGTGGTGTCATCTGCATATCTGAGGTTATTGATATTTCTCCCAGCAACCTTGATTCCAGCTTGTGCTTCATCCAGCCTAGTATTTCTCATGATGTACTCTGCATATAAGTTAAATAGGCAGAGTGACAATATACAGCCTTGATGTACTCCTTTTCCTATTTGGAACCAGTCTGTTGTTCCATGTCCAGTTCCAACTGTTGCTTCCTGACCTGCATTTATGTTTCTCAAGAGGCAGGTCAGGTGGTCTGGTATGCCATTCTCTTTAAGAATTTTCCACAGTTTGTTGTGTTCCACAAGGTCAAAGACTTTGGCATAGTCAGTAAAGCAGAAGTAGATATTTTTCTGGAACTCTCTTGCTTTTTCTGTGATCCAACGGATGTTTCCAATTTGATCTCTGGTTCCTCGGACTTTTCTAAAACCAGCTTGAACATCTGGAAGTTCATGGTTCAAGTACTGTTGTAGCCTGGCTTGGAGAATTTTGAGCATTGCTTTATTAGTGTGTGGTATCAGTGAAATTGTGCAGTGGTTTGAGCATTCTTTGATATTGCCTTTCTTTGGGATTGGAATGAAAACTGACCTTTTCCAGTCTTGTGGCCACTGCGGAGTTTTCCAGATTTGATGGCATATTGAGTGCAGCACTTTCACAGAATCATCGTTTAGGCTTCAAATAGCTCAACTTGAATTTCATCACCTCCACTAGCTTTGTTCATAGTGATGCTTCCAAGGTCCACTTGACTTTGCATTCCAGGATGTCTGGCCTAGGTTGCTGATCACACCATCATGATTATCTGTGTTGTGAAGATCTTTTTTGTACAGTTCTTCTGTGTATTCTTGCCACCTTTTATTATCTTCTGCTTCTGACAGGTCCATAGCATTTCTGTCCTTTATTGAGCCCATCTTTGCATGAAATGTTCCTTTGGTATCTCAAGTTTTCTTGAAGAGATCTCTAATCTTTCCCATTCTATTGTTTTCCTCTACTTCTTTGCCTTGATCGCTGAGGAAGGCTTTCTTATCTCTCCTTGCCATTCTTTGGAATTCTGCATTCAAATGGGTGTATCATTCCTTTTCTCCTTTGATTTTCACTTCTCTTTTATTCACAGCTATTTGTAAGGCCTCCTCAGACAGTCATGTTGCCTTTCTACATTCTTTTCCTTGGTGGTGGTCTCAGTTTCTGCCTTCTGTACAATGTCTCGAACCTCCGTCCATTGTTCTTTAGGCACTCCGTCTATCAGATCTAGTCCCTTAAATATATTTCTCACTTCAGCTGTATAATTGTAAGGGATTTGATTTAGGTCATAACTGAATGATCTAGTGGATTTCCCTAGTTTCTTCTAGTAAAGTCTGCATTTGGCAATAAGGAGTTCACAGTCTGAGCCACAGTCAGCTCCCAGTCTTGTTTTTACTGACTGTATAGAGCTTCTCCATCTTTGGCTTCAAGGAATATAATCAATCTGATTTCAATATTGACCATCTGGTGATGTCCATGTGTAGAGTCATCTCTTGTGTTGTTGGAGGAGGGTGTTTGCTATGACCAGTGCATTCTCTTGGCAAAATACTATTAGCCTTCCCCTGCTTCATTCTGTACTCCATGGCCAAATTTGCCTGTTACTCCAGGTATCACTTGACTTCTTACTTTTGAATTCCAGTCCCCTATAATGAAAAGGACATCTTTTTGGGTGTTAGTTCTAGAAGGTGTTGTACATCTTCGTAGAACTCTTTAACTTCAGCTTCTTCAGCATTACTGGTTGCAGCATAGACTTGGATTAATGTGATATTGAGTGGGTTGCGTTGGAAACGAACAGAGATCATTCTGTCATTTTTGAGATTGCATCCAAGTACTGCATTTCGGACTCTTTTGTTGACCATGATGGCTACTCCATGTCTTCTAAGGGATTCCTGCCCACAGTAGTAGATATAATGGTCATCTGAGTTAAATTCTCCCATTTCAGTCCAATTTAATTTGTTGATTCCTACAATGTTGACATTCACTCTTGCCATCTCCTGTTTGACCACTTCCAATTTGCCTTGATTCATGGACCTAACTTTCCAGGTTCTTATGCAATATTGCTGTTTATAGAGTCAGACTTTATTTCCATCACCAGTCACATCCTCAACTGGGTGTTGTTTTTGCTTTGGCTCCATCCCTTCATTCTTTCTGGAGTTATTTCTCCACTGCTCTCCAGTAGCATATTGGGCAACTAGTGATCTGGGGAGTTCCTCTTTCAGTATCCTATAATTTTGCTTTTTCATACTGTTCATGGGGTTCTCAAGGTAAGAATACTGAAGCGGTTTGCCATTCCCTTCTCCAGCGGACCACATTTTGTCAGATCTCTCCACCATAAGGTTAATGAAAAAAGAAAGGATATGAGCCATGTTCTTAAGTGGTTTAGAAAGGAAGAAATAAATTCCGAAGGACAAAAAATAATAAGAGTCATAATTAAAAAGATTGATTTAGAGTTTGCATATTAGATTTTATTTATGGAAAGCCCACTTTGTTTTTCTTATTAGGTACAGAATATAATTCTATTTGGTTAAAAAAAAAAACCAGCTATGAGTGTATATATATATATATATATATATATATGTATATATATATATATATATTTATCAGTTCAGTTCAATTCAGTCTCTCAGTCATGTCTGACTCTTTGTGATCCCATGAATCACAGCATGCCAGGCCTCCCTGTCCATCACCAACTCCCGGAGTTCATTCAAACTCATGTGCATTGAGTCAGTGATGCCATCCAGCCATCTCATCCTCTGTCGTCCCCTTCTCCTCCTGCCCCCAATCCCTCCCAGCATCACGGTCTTTTCCATGAGTCAACTCTTCGCATGAGGTGGCCAAAGTACTGGAGTTTCAGCTTCAGCATCAGTCCTTCCAATGAACACCCAGGACTGAATTCCTTTAGAATGGACTGGTTGGATCTCCTTGCAGTCCAAGGGACTCTCAATAGTCTTCTCCAACACCACAGTTCAAAAGCATCAATTCTTTGGCATTCAGCTTTTTTCACAGTCCAACTCTTACATCCATTCATGACTAGTGGAAAAACCATAGCCTTGACTAGATGGATCTTTGTTGGCAAAGTAATATCTCCGCTTTTGAATATGCTATCTAGGTTGGTCATAACTTTCCTTCCAAAGAGTAAGTGTCTTTTATTTCATGGCTGTAATCACCATCTGCAGTGATTTTGGAGCCCAAAAAATAAAGTCTGACACAGTTTCCACTGTTTCCCCCACCTATTTCCCATGAAGTGATTAGACCAGATGCCATGATCTTTGTTTTCTGAATGTTGAGCTTTAAGCCAACTTTTTCACTCTCCTCTTTCACTTTCATCAAGCGACTTTTTAGTTTCTCTTCACTTTCTGCCATAAGGGTCATGTCATCTGCATATCTGAGGTTGCTGATATGTTCTGGCAATCTTGATTCCAGCTTGTGTTTCTTCCAGTCCAGCATTTCTCATGATGTGCTCTGCATAGAAGTTAAATAAGCAAGGTGACGATATACAGCCTTGATGTACTCCTTTTCCTATTTGGAACCAGTCTGTTTTTCCTTGTCTAGTTCTAACTGTTGCTTCCTGACCTGCATATAGGTTTCTCAAGAGGCAGGTCAGGTGGTCTGGGATTCGCATATATATATGTATATATATATGCCTTTGTCATCTCATATTTATTCTCTTTTTGATGAATGAGAAGTTTTCATTCAGTAAGTATTCATTAAGGGTCACCCATATTGTTATCTTTTCATGCTTTATGTGAATTTAGACCTAGTGCACTTGAGCAGTGACTGTAATACGAGATCAGACATGATCAGAGGGCATCAAAATTCACTGTCTCTTTGGTTAAATAGACACACAAATACAGACATAACTCTATAATTACATATGAATACTTGACATGCAAATATGTAAGTCTGTAATCAGGAATTTTATTGACACACACACACTCACAATCTACTTCTCCCCCCAAAAGCATACTTTACTAGAAAAATAGAACATGGTGCATGTCTATTAGTTCTTTCTGTCTCTTGACAATGTACTGGTGAGGTATAAGTCGTCCCAGGAATGAAACCTATTCATTATCAGTTCCTGACCTGCTAACAAGGAAACTGCACCAATTTCCTTGACCTCATGGGATCTTTCTGTTTTAGACATATGGTGTTTATGATCATGGCAATTTAGATAATAGAAGAGGAGGATATAATTAAGAAAGGGGAGTAATATTGAAATGTTCATATCAGGATAGTATAGAAGGTTACTTGAATCACTTTATCCCCAAATTCAAGTACAGGTATGATAAAAAACAAAAATATAATTACACAAAGCTTTTTCAGATACTAACATGCACGTTTACATAGTTTTCAGAAGTCAGAGTAAACCAGAAACATTATTTTCAAAACTAAAAATTTTCAATATTATCCCATTGCACTACTACATTCTGGGGTTGTTCTAGGTAGAAGGGACATAAAATTAAACAAAATAGATATATTTCTACTTTATGCATACTGGAGGAGGCAGAAAACTTAAAAAAAAATAAAAAAAATTATAATACATTATGTGTTACTGCATTAGAAGTATCCTGACCTCCACAGACTGGGAATAATTACAACTATTACTAAAATATGTAGCAGTAAAATAAAACAATTATCAAAAGTAACATAAATAGGACATAATTCCCCAGGAAATTCTTCAAAAGGCTAAACACTAAAAATGGGGCTCATTTTATGATTATATTCCATTTTTTCATCTTGTCCATATGCTTTATATGTATTTTAAAGGATGAAGGTCAGTAAGCCTTCCCCAGAGAACGCTGGCAAAGCTCTGTTTGTACATGTCATCAGAGAGGCAATGTTGTCACACAGATGGCCCCCTGGTCTGGCCAGCTTGAAGAAAGTGCCTTTGTGTTCCTAATTAACTAGTGAACAACTGTGCCAATTGCTTTGATACATTCTAAACCTTCTGTTCTCAGACTTTTGATGAGCTGTTTATTCAGGAGCAATACCTGCCTGCTTTATTGGCCCCAGCACACCACTTTTAAAGGGCAGAGCTTTAGTGCGATTGACAAGGATTCCTCAGTTCCGAGGATGAAGATCATCAGGAAGCATTAACCATATTCAGGTAGTCTGCTTTAGATCTCATTGATGAAAGGATAAAGCCTGTGACTACAGAGTGCAAACATTTTCTGGCAGTAACTCAATAGATCCAGAGCTCACGGTTCAGTAATAAGCTGCCTCACCAACTCCTTCTTTGATTCTGGGAGTTCCCAAATCTCTAGCAGTGTTTAAAGAAGCAAGGTTTCTAGGATCTTTACTCAACACTTGAAAGATTAGTAGTAAATTAAATGCTGACATAGAGAGTAAATTAGAACATCAAACGATACCAGGATAATAAATGTTAAAGAGCATGCCAAATTATATTTAGCATACAAAGGAAAGACATGCAAATGAAGCCCAGAGCCCCAGACCACTTTTGTGGAGATAATTGTGTGAGATGTAATGGGAGGGACAGATGTTAGTAGCTTTTTAAAAATGTTCTTGACTAAGTGTAATGTATAATGTAGACAGGTCATGTGATGAAATAACTATTTTTTCCATGTCAAATTAAAGAACATGGTATTTTTCAAAATTAAAAATTATAAATCCTCAAGCATATTTTTGGAAAGGTTCTTTGCATGTTATAAAGCTTAAGGTCTGCCGCAGGATCAGTGGTTCTATGGTGAAAAAAAGGAAAAACAGAAATAATACGAATGTCCAATTCTAAAACATTTTAAAAGTAGCTAATCTGTTTGATGTTAATAAAGGAGACTATTTAAGTCAAGATATCCCAATCTTGGCACTACTGATACTTGTACTACATAATTATTTGCTGCGGAAGAGTGTTCTTGCATTGTACTGTATTTAGCAGCATCTGAGGGCTCTACTCATTAGATACAGGAAGGATTCATCCTTACTTTGACAACTAAGATTTATCAGTAATCATGTGTGGATGTGAGAGTTGGACTATAAAGAAAGCTGAGCACTGAAGAATTGATGCTTTTGAACTGCGGTGTTGGAGAAGACTCTTGAGAGTCCCTTGGACTGCAAGGAGATCCAACCAGTCCATTCTAAAGGAAATCAGTCCTGAATATTCATTGGAAGGACTGATGCTGAAGCTAAAAGTCCAATATTTTGGCCACTTGATGGGAAGAACTGATTCATTTAAAAAGACCCTAATGCTGGGAAAGATTGAAGGTGGGAGGAGAAAGGGACGACAGAGGATAAGATGGTTGGATGGCATCACCGACTTGATGGACATGAGTTTGAGTTGGTGATGGACAGGGAAGATTGGTGTGCTGCAGTCCATGAGGTCACAAAGAGTCAGACATGACTGAGTGACTGAACTGAACCGAACTGAACCAAACTGAACTGAAAGATTGTCTCTAGACATTGTTAACTGCCATCAGGGGTAAAATCAATTTAAGAACCACTAGTTTAGATTAGAACCAACGGACTTTCTGTCTTCTATATAAAGTGGTGTAGAATCATCTCTGCTAGCTTCTATGCTCTAAATATAACTGTAAAATGTATTAATAACTTAATAGATGAACAGTGGATGACTCTGAAATGTAGTAAGAAGGAGATTTATTTGAAACCTCAGGAGTGGGAGAACAATATAGCGGCATAACTCTTATAAAATTTCATCCAACAGGAGAAGAAAACCCAAGTCCATGCTTCCTGACCTCTGATTGAGAAACTGAAGCTGGGCCAGGTAAGCTCATTCCTTGCCAGTACCCAAGGAAAGTCCTCCCAACAACACAAGATTATCCCCATTAAACCAGCAAGGAGGATCTTTGACCCATATGTCACACTAAAAATAAAGGACCAGTGGAAGAGCTCCCCTTCTGTAATAGACCTGAGGCTCCTGCATTCCACCTACTTTGTGACATTGCAAAGCCAGGGCACACGGAGCACCAGAAAGGAGGGTCTTGCACAACAAGTCCTGACTCAGTATTAAAATGGAGATGACAGGGAATCAAATTTGTGAATTTGAGGACAGATCAGTAATATTTACATAATCTGAACAATCTATAGAAAATAAACTAGAAAACAACAACAGCAACAAAACATCAGAGCCAGGATCATAGAAGGAGAGGCGAAATAATGTAGGGCTGAAAGAGCATGCGGAGAAATTACGGCTGAAAATCTCCCAAATGTGTTGAAAGACAGAAATAAACACAGTCAAGAGGCTGCGCAAACTTTAAGAGGATAAACTCAAAGAAATCCAAACCAAGACACATCTTAATTAAACTACTGAAAACAAAAGACAACACAAAACATTTTGAAAGCAATCAGAGAAAAATAACACTTTATATATGGGGGCGCTCCAATTCAAATAGCAGCATATTTCTCATCAGAAATCAAGGAGACCATGAGGAAGTACCACAACATTTTTCAAGTGCTGAAAGGACTCTCAACAGTAATTATGTACCTGAAAAACATTTTTTTTCAGATAACAGACCAAGCCTATATAAGGTTAAGGAAAAGTCTTCACATATAAAGAAAATCATAAAACAATTGAAAGAATTTTAGAGTATCAGGAAAGAGGAAAGAACAATAGCATATCATATGTTACAAAAATGTTTAAAAGATAGCACTTAAAATGTTTCCAAGATGACTAATATATCAGAAATAAATACCACGACTGTTTTTAATACTTTTATAAAACTATCCATCTTTGTGTCCCACCCTTTGCAGATCTAAAGTAAAAGCAAGAAATAAAACCAGTTATAATGCAGGAAGAGGTACAGTTTCTTTTGTGAATTCTCCAGTGAGCCCTGCTTTTCTTTCCCTCCCACAATTAGAGGCTTCTTGCTCCCTCTCTTGCTTCTTTTAATCCTTTTTGTCCTGTTACAACCACTAGCATCCCATTTTCATGAAAAATTCCAAGTTCCTTCCTTGAACATCAGTCCTCATACAGCTATGAGTTATTTCTCTAACTGTGGACTCCCTCTCATAGGCAAATGTTATTGAACATTTTCATTTCAATTGATGTCTCCATTTCCTCACCTCTCACAATCCACTGCAGGGTAGATTCTTTCCAAGTCATTTCACCAAAACTATATGTACAAGATTACAGTGGATCTCTTGGTTACAAAACTCATGGAACATTCAAGTGACCTTACCTTACTCAAACATTTATATGCATTTGATATTGCTGACCCATTTCTACTTCATGAAGTGCTTTTGCCTTTGGTTCCCATGATATGATAATCTTCTGATATTATAGATGTAATTGTATATGGGGATATTCTCTGACAGATCTTTTACCTCTGCTTAATTTGCTGTTGGTTTGCAAATGAGCCCAAAAAAACAGGACAAAAAGAGACTGAGGAAAAAGGCATATCACTCCAAATTGGTAGGTGGCAGGTATAATAAGCAAGGGAACTCACATAGGAGGCTTGTTTTTGAGCAGTCACAAGACAAGTAGATCTCTGCAGCCATCCACCAAATCTTCAAAAAGTTTATATGGAGGCCTTCACTAGGTTCAGTCACATATACCATCCAAGTGTTCTCAACAGGTGTTCTCAGCAACACATTGTCATCTCAAGGCTGTGTCTTTGCAGGGAAAAGCCAAGTGTAAAGAACATTCTAAGGATGGAGAGTGTGTGAAGAACCTCAAATTGCCCAAGTCCAGCTCTCAGGTCACCTGCAGTCTTGTTTTTTCAACTACCTCCTCCAGCACTTGTAATTCTTAATGTTACTTCAGTTCAATACAAGTCTTTTCTCTTCTCTTTCTGGATAATTTACCTAGACATTATCAATTGATGGTGGAGTTATCAACAAACTCATTTTCTGCACGATCGTTGTCCCAAGCAAAACCTCTCACCAAATTTATTCCTTCAGTTCAGTTCAATTCAGTTCAGTCGCTCACTGGTGTCCAACTCTTTGCAACCCCATGAATCACAGCACGCCAGGCCTCCCTGTCCATCACCAACTCCCAGAGTCCACTCAAACTCACATCCATCGAGTCAGTGATGCCATCCAGCCATCTCATCCTCTGTCGTCCCCTTCTCCTCCTGCCCCCAATCCCTCCCAGCATTAGAGTGTTTTCCAGTGTGTCAACTCTTCTTATTTTTGGAATAAAATCACATAGATTCAACGACCTAAACAGAAACCTGTAAGTAATATTTGGCTCTTATTTCTCCTTCTCTATTCAATGAAAAAGTTCTCTGGCTTCAACCTTGATACTTCGGACATAGGATTCTCTATATTCTCTAATCCATCCCCAAAGATCAAGACATTATCTCTTACTTGGATTTCAGCAAAAATCTCTTCACTAAGCTGTCTTCACCTATGTTTGACCTCGTCTTCTTATTCATTAGGTTGTTCTTATCCTACAGAGTCAATGCTATCCCAACACATAAATAGGATCATGCCATCCTTTGCATTATGCCCTCAAGACATAATAAATAAAATAAACTTTTCATGGTATTCAGTATTTATTAGTAATTATACTCCACTTACATCCATGGTATTTTCTGTTATCTCTCCCCATGCTTAACAGCTATGAAATTCTTTTATGAAGCAAAAAAGCAATATTTACATCCATTTTATAATCCTATAATGCTTTTAGATCCTGGATGCCTCATACTTAGTTTTACTCTCAAACAGTAGCATATACTCTGTTTAGAACAACACTTTCTCCCCATCAGATACCCTCTGTCCTTTTATTCTGGTTAATTTTCAGTTGCGAAGACACGTACTATAGGAATTCTTTCTCATCTACTATTTTCTTTGTGTCCTCATGGCACTCTACCCTTTCTGCTTCACCAGTCTTAGTTCGTAACAGTGTGAGTAGGAACTACCTTATTATTTGTACCTATCTTCCTATCAATCTTTCGACAGCTCTTTGAAGAGGGACATTGTCTACATTGTATAATATTGTCTCTCAGTCCTTATATTACTTGACACTTGGTAAATTGTGGACATTGCTTTTTTCAAGAATAAATGAAAGATGACAATTCTAGAGTCATAAAGGAAGCTGCAGTGAGAGAAAGAAAATGGGCTTCTTATTTTTATGAGATGATGATGACAAAATGATAACCAACTAAATGGTATCATCACAATTTTGTGAGCAAATATAATCTAGCTGATGTCCAAATTTATTATTACAAAGCCACATAATCAACAAAGTATATATTTATTGTTACTGAATCAATAAAGTGACTTTTTTTCCTGATTTATTTGAGTACCCCTCTTGATATTCACAAAACCTCATCATTAAGACCAAAGAGGGGAGCAGGTGAAACCCAAAGCCTTCAGGGAATCCACACACTACTTATTACCTTTTAGAATGCCTTTATTATGTCACCAAATAATTTCTATATGACCCTTTCATTAATATTTTCTGAAAGTGTACATCGATGAGAAAATTACAAGTAGTATAAATTCTATGCCTATTATAAGTGATAAATTTTGTTTGGTATTTCATTTACTTGGTCTATTAACCATTATGAGATTATGAAATTAATGTAAATGCTGTTTCTTTTTTTCATTTTAAAAGCAGGAGACTAGGACTCAGAAAAACAAGTTGTTTAAAAATAAACAAACATCTTTTCCAACATAATGGGAGTTATCAAAATTATTAAATCAAAATAATATAAAAATCAAATTGTCTTGGTATTTAAGGGTCAAGTTTCAACCTATCTGGCCAATGAAATACAAAAGAGACTCTTCATGATACATTTCAAGTACACAGAGAAGTACAGAAAATAATACAGAAAGAATACTGAAAATGCTGGCTAAAACCTGGCTTCTAATCATAGTAATGTGACTTGGGCATTTGAGGAACTAAAAGGCCATTTAATCTTCATCTAATACTTGAAACTTTTCTATATCAAAGAAGTAGGATTTAAACTTGAAAACCACTAAAGAAAGAGGATTTCCTCTCTCATGCTCAGAAAAGTTTTTTTTTTAATATACTTTTTTACTTATAATGAAGTGATATGTGACTCTCTTAAACATGTATCTATTAATGACAATCCTTTGAATGCATAACAAGCGTTAAATCCTAGTCTTCTATAAGAAGTTTCTCTCCTACCCTTCTGTCCTTCTCCCCTTCCAACCATGCATTCATATCACACCAAATCATTCTGTTTCTTAACTGTAGGGTTTAAGTTGAGTTGTCATTTAGGGGAATAACAGGGTGCTGTCTCTTCTCTGCCACTCCCTTCCCGGAGAAAGAATGTTAATTTGAAATCTGTCTCACTAGGGTATTTTTCCAGACTTTCACTGAGTCAGACAGCTCATGAGAAAGTGGAACCAATTGCTGTGAACACAATAGGAACCATAGCAAGTCATGGGTCTTCACGTGCATAGCTGCAGAGGTGTCTTGCAAAGCCATGCCTTCCAATCTCTTCGTGTCTGCAGGGATTAACTTAGTTTCCGGTAAGATCAGAAAGTAGTATTTCATATTTTGCACTTGAGGCTGCGACTCTGACTGCAGATATAGCCTGAGTGAACTGAATTCAAGAACATTCTAATGGATTAGGATTTCTACTCTGACATCAAACCCAGGCACTTCCTGGTGCCTGTATACAGCCATCTTTCTCCTGTGCCAACTCCCAAGTCTGCTACTCTCAAAATGTAAGGGATGGGGCTACTGAGGCCTCCATTAATTGATAGACCAAAAATCTCTCACACACATGCCCTTTTCCCTATCTCCTTCTGAGTTTTAGGCTTTTCTCTTTTTAGAAACTCATATATGAGTGTGTGAGACATCCAATAAACTCAAGCTATATATTTACTGTCAAGGGCAAACGTTCACCATATGCAAATTTAGGAAAGTTACTTAATTTCTCTTCTACTTCAGCTTTAGTATCAATAAAATAAGAATAATAGTTTACTTTCATAGTTGCTATAAGATTAAAAGGCATAGTTGTAAAATATTTAAAATATTACATAACACAAAATATGTGCCTTGATACTGATGTGTTCAGCATACCTCCAACAGTCCATAAATGTCCTCATTTTTATCCTGATCACAAAAGAAACTTTGATGCTACCCACACAGCAAGGGTGTGAGACCTGAAACTTAAGAAGGACACCTGAGTCCATTCTGGTAGTCCTGGTCTTGCCTTCCAGTTATTGAGTGACCGAGCTGTTCCTCTTTTCTTGGTATCCTCCTGGTTTGGGTACCAGAAGTTTGGGCATCCAGAGCATCTCTTTGGTCTCAGGGAGACTGGCATGGTTAGTAAACCTCCACTTTATCTACCACCCCATCTAGTTTCCTGAACCCACTCACATCCTCATTTCAATGATCTGTAAGGACTCAAAATTAGTTTAGGTTATAGGACAGCCATCTGGTGTCTTAATGGCCAGTGCAAAGACTCAAGGTTAACCTCACAGAGGGCATACTGCTACATTCACAAACTCCTTCACACATTTGCATAGAGTTCTCAGTCCCTCTCTCCCATTGTGGATTCAATGGTTTCAGTGCTGGTTTCTGATGACCTCTGTTTCTTCCTTAATTATTGCATTCTGCACTTTTTATAGCCTATTCTAAAAATGAACTTCTGATTTTTTTTTTTTTTAGTGAGCTTATCCCCCTTTTGGACCCCCCAAAATAAAGTCTGACACGGTTTCCACTGCTTCCCAGTCTACTTCCCATGAAGTGATGGGACCAGATGCCATGATCTTCATTTTCTGAATGTTGAGCTTTAAGCCAGCTTTTTCACTCTCCACTTTCACTTTCATCAAGAGGCTTTTTATTTCCTCTTCACTTTCTGCCATAAGGGTGGTGTCATCTGCATGTCTGAGGTTATTGATATTTCTCCCGGCAATCTTGATTCCAGCTTGTGCTTCTTCCAGTCCAGCGTTACTCATGAGGTGCTCTGCATAGAAGTTAAATAAGCAGGGTGACAATATACAGCCTTGACGTACTCCTTTTCCTATTTGGAACCAATCTGTGGTTCCATGTCCTGTTCTAACTGTTGGTTCCTGACTTGCATACAGATTTCTCAAGAGGCAGGTCAGGTGGTCAGGTATGCCATTTTCTTTAAAAATTTTCCACAGTTTATTGTGATCCACACAGTCAAAGGCTTTGGCATAGTCAATAAAGCAGAAATAGATGTTTTTCTGGAACTCTCTTGCTTTTTCAATGATCCAGCAGATGTTGGCGATTTGATCTCTGGTTCCTCTGCCTTTTCCAAAACCAGCTTGAACATCTGGAAGTTCACGGTTCATGAAATTATAAGACGCTTACTCCTTGGAAGAAAAGTTATGACCTACCTAGATAGCATGTTCAAAAGCAGAGACATTACTTTGCCAACAAAGGTCCATCTAGTCAAGGCTATGGTTTTTCCAGTGTTTGTGTATGGATGTGAGAGTTGGACTGTGAAGAAAGCTGAGTGCCGAAGAATTGATGCTTTTGAACTGTGGTGTTGGAGAAGACTCTTGAGAGTCCCTTGGACTGCAAGGAGATCCAACCAGTCCATTCTGAAGGAGATCAGCCCTGGGATTTCTTTGGAGGGAATGATACTAAAGTTGAAGCTCCAGTACTTTGGCCACGTCATGTGAAGAGTTGACTCTTTGGAAAAGACCGCTAATGCTGGGAAAGATTTAAGGCAGGGGGAGAAGGGGACGACAGAGGATGAGATGGCTGGATGGCATCACTGACTCGATGGACATGAGTCTGAGTGAACTCCGGGAGTTGGTGATGGACAGGGAGGCCTGGCGTGCTGCGATTCATGGGGTCACAAAGAGCCAGATATGACTGAGCGACTGAACTGAACTCACCCTTTTGAACAATGAGGCTAGAGTTGGGTGTAGCCTCATGTTGACTCCTCTGTGGTTTCTAGCAGTGCTTATTAACTTAAGCTGCTGAAACTCAGAGTCTTGAAAACTATACAAGCAACACACTTGAACTCAGATCAACTAGATTTCTTTTTTAATCTGTTTACTTACATTAAGCTGCAATTTCTTCTTCTCAGGATTCATTTTTACCCTTCCTAATTGTGAGTTCATTTTTGTAAGAAACTGATAATTACCAATATTACTGGGTGCCTATTAGAAGCTAACATCTGTGATCAGCACCTCCTTTAACACTCAAAATGACTCAATGGGTAAATAACATCCACCGTTTGAAACTGGGAAGGAAATATTCAGATGAGGATAGGTACATTCCCCAGGATTATGCGGTTGGAAATTTGAATTTAGGTTTTCCAGACCTCAAAGCATCTGTTCTTCTTAACCATTAATAGAAGAAAAATGTAATTGAGCCATTTCTGCCCTGTAAATATTGGGCCACACATTTGATGCTTACATCTTACATTCTTATTAATTTGACAAAATACCCATTTGGCAGCACTCTTCCATAATTATTTTGAAAAAGCTTATGTACCAATTTAAGTGTATCAACTTTGAAGCAACTTTTTAATCTTTCTGAATTCCTTATTTAATTACATCCTGATTCGAGGTCATTTGACTCTTGAAAAGGTTGCCACATGAATATTCAGATAGCTTAAGTGTTAATACACGTCTATATATGTACAAATATCATAAATACATATAAATTCATCAGAATATATGCATCTTAAATGCATTTAAGAACATTTATATTTTATGTAAATAAAAAACCCTGATCAACATACATTGAGTCACACTAAAATTAAGAAGCGTAAACCAAAGAGAGCATAATTTTAGGTATAAAAGAGTTATTATCAACATTTTTTTATGTTTAATAATGCAAATCATGGGGATCAATACTTCCAGAAATGGTTTGAATATAAAATGACTTTTTAAAATTCCCAAAATTTCTTATACAAATTTCCCCTAAATTTTGTCCTGTTAACTGAAATTTAGTCTAATCAAGCCCAAACAGCTGAGCACCTTCTGTAGGAACAGAAGCTGAAGAGAGAGTTACCAAAGGTAAGTGAAGCTGATGAGAACCAAAGCCAACAGGTCATCCTGAAATGGGAATGTCAGCCAGTCTACAGAGTGGACACTGGTGTGGAGAGCATTAGGATACTCCTTCCCATCAGCAGTGAGTTTCTCTGCGTTACCTGTCAGCCCTTCTCGATTCTGAGTTTCGTTTACACGTGATTCACATCTTTGACTTTATGAATCTTCTTTGTCATGTCCTAAAATTCTCTAACTGATTTCCTCATTTCACCAATATAACATTTGATGTGTCCACTGCTTGGACTATGAAGAACCTTTATTTACTCACAATTACTTGCCTTCCCCCATGTTGATAATTATTTTAAAATCTTAAAAAATATTTACCAGTATCCAAGAGTCAAACCTTTTTGTACAAGTAATTTTCCCTCTTAACACAGTCCTATTTACAAATATGTTGTACCCTTCTATCCTCTTTAAGCATCCTCTTCATCTAGGCTATGCCTCAGTGCACCATCCTTTTATTCTGCCCTATCTATAGACAAGTTATAAAAGGAGTTTTCTTCACTACATCACTATCCTTTTTTCACTTATTTCTTGTTATTAACATCTATTTGATGGAAAGTGCCATTTAGAATTGTGGTGGATGATTTATTAGTGTGTGTACTGGGTAATGCCATTAATGGTAAATATTCTGTTCTACAATTGCATTTTCCAAGTGCTACCACTACTGTGGTAAGTAGCATCAACCTAAACTAATAGGAAATTAATAAATAAATATAGCAATTTCCCAAAAAGCTATTTTCCCAACTTAAATTTGGACATCTTATGATATTGTGTCTGCTTTTTTTGAGAAACGATGTTTATAATTTTTTCCCCAAAATGATAGTTTTGACCTACTGACAGGCAAAATTCAAGTTTTGATTGGATTTTGTTGTTGTTGTTATTGTTTATATTCTGCTAAAATTCTTAAATGAACTGAGTTCTCTGTACCGCAGATAATTCACAGTGGCATACCTTACTTCCTAATGACTCAGTTAAAATAGTAACATGGAATAACACGGGCAGAAGTAAACTTACTGAGTTTACTTTCAGAATGCTTGCTTTAATTCTGTCAAAACAAACAAAAGACCTCTCAAAATGGAAATATCATGTCTTTTCTTAAATATTTTCCTGCTTTCATGAGCTTGATTTATTTACGTCTGGTTGACCATCACTTTGGATTCAGTTCAGTTGCTCAGTCATGTCTGACTCTGCGACCCCATGAATCGCAGCACGCCAGGCCTCCCTGTCCATCACCAACTCCCGGAGTCCACCCAAACTCATGTGCATCGAGTCAGTGATGCCATCCAACCATTTCATTCTCTGCACTTTGGATTACTTTAACTTAATTCTCTTACCAAAGAAATAAGGAATCAAAAAGTGTTATGTCCATCACTTCACACATATGGCTAAAATAAGAAAACTTGTTTAAAAAATCCTTCATCATACTCATATCTATATGGAAATAAGGTATGTTTTGAACTTGTGTTATATTCAGTGTCCCATCTCTGAGAGGCTGATACAGCTAACATTTTGTTTGAATTTAAGTCTTCTGTGAGTAATAGTTTCCTCCAGGTGTCACAGTAAGTGACCATGAACTAGGTGGCTTAAAACAACAGAAATGTATTCTTTCACAGTCCGGGGGCCCAGAAATCCAAACTCTAAGGAAGAGTCTGTTCCTTGCTTCTCTCCTAGCTTTGGGTGATTTCCAGAAGTCTTTACTGAGCTTTGGGTTATAGACTCATCACTGATCTCTGCCTCCCATCTTCATATAGCCTCCTTCCCTGTAAGTCTTCATGTGACTTTTATATTAGGACTTCAGGCTCTGGATGTAGGGCCTGCTGTAATCCAGTATTGGATTGCCTAGGGCTTCTCAGGTAGCACAGTGCTAAAGAATCCACCTGCCGATGCAGGGGACACAGGTTTGATCTTTGATCCAGGAAGATCCCACATGCCAGGGTGGGGGAACTAAGACCGAGTGCTGCAACTACTGCGGCCGCATTCTAGAGCCCACGCTCCACAGAGGAGCCACCAGAAAGAAAAGCCTGCACACAGCAGCTAGAGAGAAGCCCCTACTCTCTGCAACTAGAGAAAGCCCACACAACTAGAGAAAGCGCACATAACTAGAGAAAGCCCACGCAACAACAAACAGTCACAAATTAAAAAAAAAATTAATTTTTTAAAAGAGCTAACACTTTGTTTGCCATCCTTTCTTACCTTTCCCCTGACACAGCTAATTAAAATGCATATTAAAATGGACTTTGCGTATTACAATGGAACCTCCATCAGCCTGGGGAAAATACATCTCATGAATGAGACAATGGCATTATTCTTTTAAGACACTGAGGTTGGAATGTTTCTTTCCCACTCAACCATCACGATTATGGTACAAAAAGTTAGTACTGGATCAATGGAGGTCTCTTAACAGGCAACTGAAATATGCAGCACTGGCTTTGAGGCTAGGTATTTTTGAAGCAAGGTTTTTGTTTTGTTTTGTTTTAAATCAGAACCTATAAGGATGGTGATGCAATGAAGAGGTGAAAAACCAATGCTAGTAGCCTGAATTTGTTCCTGTTGGTTGCACTTGCCAGGATAATGCAACAAAGATGAGCTCAGAAAAGAACTGTTTTGGAAGCAGAACTTAAGGAAACTAGAGAGAATACAGAGTGGAATGACTGTCTTAATTTGTACTCATCTCCACTTAATATACAGAACTGACAAACAGCTGTAAAAATGGCCAATTAAAATTCAGGCTTAAAGACCAGTATCAGAGTATAGTTATTACACCAATTTTAAAAACTCTTAATGGGTATCATTTTCCCAGAAAATTCTTTCAGTTAGAAAAATATGGTTTAGGAAAAAGGAAAAAAAAATGTCATCTCTCTTATGGAAGCGTGATAGGCTTAAACTTACCTATATTAAATCTAGGGAAAGAGGCATAGTTCCAGAAGATTGGTGTGTCTGTTGACACATGAGACTCAGAAGAATCAAGTAAAAAATTGATTAACTGTTTGAGAAACTGTATGAATCAACAAACCATGGACCTAAGATAATTGTTTTTTTTTTAGACTTACAAGTTTGACCACCACATTCTATGGACAGAAAACAGGCAGAGATGATCAGCTAAAACAAAGTTCATATAATAACAATAAAATACCTAAGCCTTCTGAGGTAAGGTAAAAATTAAATTACCCTAAGAAATTATCAATCAATTTTAGCTATAAATAAAAATGTATCACTGTCTTTTCCAATAAGAAAATGCATAGTACTTTCTGATAGTAACTGATAATCTCCAATTTATATATATTTTTCTGCCTGTGCTTCCTTGTAACTGGAAAAGCAATTAAGATAATAAGGGGCTAGAATCAAACCTCTACTGAAATTTAAATCTTTTGTGTTTTTGGATCACTTGCTACAAGATACAGTATGGGAGAAGTTTCTAATATCTTTCAAGATGCAAATTTAGGAGAAATTTATGAAAGGAATTTGTCTTCCAATGTTTTATTAACTGAAGATTAAAGCAGTGTTTTCCATTTTCTAGTTAATGTTTTCTACTATAAAACATTGCTTCTTTTCAAAGCATGCTCTTATTTTTGCAGCAGGTATATTAGACTCTTTCAGGTAGGACATTTACATAAACATGCCCACAACACAAACTTGAATATGTCTTTTCATGTTGCTAAGTCTGACTGAATCAGGCTGTGATTCACTCTTCCTCACAGCAGTAGACATAGTAAGAAAACAGAAGACAATGGTGGCGGGGAGGGGTTACAAAACAGAAAGCTATATATCGCATTGTAAATAAAATCAGGTAAATCCGATCTTAGAACAATGCATACCAAAGACACAGTGCTAGCTACTCTAGTAAGAGAAAGCAATTTGTAATAAAACAGAAAGCCATGAAGTAAACAAACCTCAAAGAAATAAAAACGAAATATGGTTTATTGTTTAAATAAAAAAATCTGTTCAGACTGCATTTTTGGATGTTCAGGAAACAAGTGAACTAAACACAAGCTATATGTTCTCTTGTCAAAACAGCAGTATGAAATCCATCACTGTTAAATGGGCACCTTGTGCCTGCGACTGCACTTCCGTGAGACTAATAACTGTGAAGAGCGCCTTCTGACATGATTTTAAGCTGAATGCATGATGAGATTGTTATGTCAATTATGAGTAGCTTATAAAGCAACAAATTACTTAGCCATAGGCATGGAAACACATTTGAAAAGCATGTTCAAGAGTTTAAAATATGCTTAAAAATGTATCCAGGAAAAATTCAGAACAAGTTTCGAATGTCTGCAGAACTGAAAAGCAGACTATGTTTAAAATTCCTTACATTTTAAAAGATATTCCTAATGTGTTTTGCCTATAAAAGTAAATATATGTCAATATAAAGTTACACATTATATATTATTAATATCATGTGCCTTACCTTAATGTCTTTGTCTTTCTATTCAGTTTCTGTCACATAATAATAAAATTGTGAAATTGCTCATACATTAAAAAAATAGAATCAGAAATTATATATATATATAATATATGAATGTATATATACTATACATATATATATGTGTATATATTTTAGAGTCTTTACCATTGTAGGTTATCGCAAAATACTGAGTGTAGTTGCCTGTGCTACACAGTAGGTCGCACGTTTGGTATCTATTTATATATGCGAGTGTATACATTTTAATCCCAAACTCTTAATTTATCACCTCCCTCCTCCTTTCTCCTTTGGTAGCCCTAAATTTGTTTTCTATGTCTGTCAGTCTATTTCTCTTTTGTAAATAAAATCAATTGTATCTTTTATTTTTTAGATTCCTTGTATAAGCAATATCATATGATATTTGTCTTTCTCTGGCTTACTCCATTTAGTATAATAATCTCTAGGCCCATTCATGTTGCAGCAAATGGCATTATTTTATTCCTTTTAATGTCTAGATAATATTCCATTATGTATATATAGACCATCATTTTTATCCATTCATTTGTTCATGGACATTTAGATTGCTTCCCAGCATGTCTTGGCTATTGTAAATAAGGCAGCTATGAACACTTTTCAACTTATAGTTTTCTCCAGATACATGCCCAGGAGTGGGATCTTTGGATCATATGGTAATTCTTTTTAGTACTTCAGAGAACCTCCCTGCCATTCTCCATGTTGGCTGTGCCAGTTTAGAGTCCCTTGAACCGGACACGTTTGTTGATTCTTACCATACTATAAGCTCTACGCTGAGCAGTGGACAATAAAAAAATTATTTATTCCATTGGGGAGTTTACATAGTAACAGCAGCAAAAGACGAGTAGACTCAAGAGTGTAGACTAAAGAGTATGATAACTTGGATTAGAAGAGCATTAGGAAATGACTCAGATTGGGTCTAACCAAGTGGATCTTGAGAGAAGGCTGGAGGGCTAGTAGTCCATTTGCTTGATGGCTCTAACAAACACAAAGAGGTCAGGGAAAAGGGAGCCAGAAGGGAGGGAAGTGCACATAGGGTGAGTTAGTGCAGGTTACTGACTTGGTCAGCTGGGGTGGTAAAGTTGCATGACATGCCTAGGTTTGCTCATTTCAGGGATTTGGACTGACCATTTGTCCTTAGTTAGGGTTTTTCAAAGTCTCTAGCTCTGCGACATCCCGTCCAGGCCAGCGCTTGTAAGTTCTTTAGATAAGACATAGCAATGATGCATGAGGACCACAAGAGAGGTAGGGATATGGGCAGGGTGGCAACAGTGTCTGTTGTAAGAATGGGCCAAAATGCACCTACCCTAAAAGGAGAATTAGGCCAGGGGAGAATTTTATGCCTTTGGCAACATGAAAATTTAATGATCTAAGTTTTGAAGGATAGGTAATTAAGAGTTAAGAAGACAGCATAAAGTAAGACAATTAAAAAAATGTAAATAACATGCAACACGCCACCTTCCGATCTTAGCTTCTTTAAGAGTTTGTATCTTTCTGCTTTCATGTTTGCCATGAATGAGGAAGAGAGAAAAAGGAATGATTGTTTTAAACTTTAAGTTAGTCCTTTCTTTGAGATTCTGTTTTAGTTTTGCTAGTTTGCCTGAAAACTATGAGAAGACTGATGATTTTAAAAAGAGCTCTGCTTGCATCCTCCATTCACTCTTCTTTTAAAAATGTATTGAAACTTTTCTCTCTGTCAGACATTGTACTAGGCATTGAAGATAAATTAGTAAACAACATTAGCATTCTTCTGGTCCTTGTGCAATTTGGAGAAAAAATCAGTTAGATTTTTCAGTGTAACATTATATCGGATGTGCTAGAAGCTGTTCAAGTTGCAATAGAAAAATGCAAAAGGGGCATCTATACTGGGCTTAGTAGGGTTCCCTAAAATCCATGCCCATCTGGAACCTCAGAATATATTTGCAAATATACTCTTCATAGGTGTAATTGGTAAGATGAGGTCATACTGGGTGGTGGGCGCAAAGTTCAATGATTGGTGTCCTTGTAAGATGGCCATGTGAAGGCACAGCCATGTAGAAGGGAAGAAGACCACGTGAGGATGGGAACAAAGATTGGATTAGTGCCTCTGCTAGTCTAGGAATGTCTAAAATTGCAGGCAGCCAGCAGAAATTAGAAGAGAGTCCTGGGATGTTTCCCCCCTAGAGCCTGTAGAGGAACCACGGCCCGGCCAGCACCTAGATTTTGAACTCTCATCTCTAGAAATGTGAAAGAATATATTTCTGCTCTTTTTAAACCACTCATTCGTTAGGACAGTGTTTCCCTAGTGGCTCAGATGGTAAAGAATCTGCCTGCAATTCACGAGACACAGGTTTGATCCCTGGGTCTGAAAGATCCCGGGGAGAAGGGAATGGCTACCCATTCCAGTTTTATTGCCTAGATAATTCCATGGGCAGAGGACCCTGGTGATCGACAGTCCACGAGTTACAAGAGCTGGGCATGACTGAGCAACTAGCATGCTCACTTTCACCTTTTCACTTGTTAGGACAGCCCGAGGAATCTAATAAAGCATTTAATTCAAACCTCAGAAAAGTTGAAGAGAATGGGTGTTAAAGGGAGAAAATATTTAAGCAAAAAAAAACAAGATGTATAAATATGTAGAGGAGAGGGAGAAAAATTTGCATTCAAATAAAAATAGGAAATGAATGCTCAAAATTCTCCAAGCCAGGCTTCAACAGTAGGTGAACTGTGAAAATCCAGATGTTCAAGCTGGATTTAGAACAGGCAGAGGAACCAGATATCAAATTGCCAACATCCATTGGATCATCGAAAAAGCAAGAGAGTTCAAGAAAAACATCTACTTCTGCTTTATTGACTATGCCAAAGACTTTGACTGTGTGGATTGCACGAACTGTGGAAAATTCTTCAAGAGATGGGAATACCAGACCACCTTACCTGCTTCCTGAGAAATCTGTATGCAGGTCAAGAAGCAACAGTTAGAACTAGACATGGAACAACAGACTGGTTCCAAATAGGAAAAGGAGTATGTCAAGTCTGTATATTGTCACCCTGCTTATTTAACTTATATGCAGAGTATATCATGGGAAATGCTGGGCTGGAGGAAGCACAAGTTGGAATCAAATTTGCCAGGAGAAAAGCAGATGACACCACCCTTATGGAAGAAAGTGAAGAACTGAAGAGCCTCTTGAAGAAAGTGAAAGAGGAGAGTGAAAAAGTTGGCTTAAAACTCAACATTCAGAAAACTAACATCATGATATCTGGTCCTATCACTTCATGGCAAATAGATCAGGAAACAAGGGAAACAGTGACAGACTTTTTTTTTTTGGGGGGGGGGTGGGGGGGCGCTCCAAAAATCACTGCAGATGGTGACTGCAGCCATGAAATTAAAAGACACTTGCTCCTTGGAAGAAAAGTTATGACCAACCAAAACAGCATATTAAAAAGCAGAGACGTTACTTTGCCAACATCAAGTCAAAGCTCTGGTTTTTCCTGTATGCATGTACTTTTTTCATGTATGGATGTGAGAACTGGACTCTAAAGAAAGCTGAGTACTAAAGAATTGATGTTTTTGAACTGTGGTTTTGGAGAAGACTCTTGAGAGTCCCTTGGAATGCAGGGAGATCCAACCAGTCCATTCTAAAGGAAATCAGTCCTGAATATTCATTGGAAGGACTGATGTTGAAGCTGAAACTCCAATACTTTGGCCACCTGATGAACTGACTCACTGGAAAAGACCCTGATGCTGGGAAAGATTGAAGGGGGGAGAAGAAGGGGACGACAGAGGATGAGATGGTTGGGTGGCATCACAACTCAATGGACGTGAGTTTGAGCAAACTCTGGGAGTTGGTGATGGACAGGGAGGCCTGGCGAACTGCAGTCCATGGGGTCACGAAGAGTCAGACATGACTGAGAGACTGGACTGAACTGAACTGAAGTTGAATTAAGGATTTTAGGACTTTATCTTCAGGGCTATAAGGAAATATCCAGTAGTCTTAATTTGAGAAACATAAAATTATTCTTGCAACTTATGAAAATTACTGCAAGTGCATTGTGTTTTCCTTAGAAAATAAGCAAATGAAGGACAAATTGGACGGCAGAAATATCAGCCATGATGTTTTGAAAATCCAAATGGGAAGCAATCATTATCTAAACATGCGCTTGGGAATAGAGATCCAAGACCAGATTTGATAGTCAACTATTAAACAGAATGCCTACTATTTGATAACTATTAGGATACTGAGCGTGAAAAACAGAATGAGATCAAGAATGATCACGTGTCTACTTGATCAACTAGGTGCAGTGATGCCGGGAGCCAGCGTGAGGAATTCCACCCGTGACAAGGTCATGCGGCAGAGCTCTGACGGCAAGGCTAATCAGACCTCAGGTTTTCCCCCTGGAATTTCCTGAGCATTCACCCCCCCCAAAAATAAGAATCTGCCTGCTTCTCCACTCTTCTGACATTCTCTGGAAAAAAGTCAATTCAGGGCTTTAGTCTTCTGCATTTGAAAGAGTGTTTCAATCCAAAAACCCCTCTGATGGCTTTCTAGCCTGCCTGCAGGACGCATACAGCTGCGCATGTGATTGTTTGAGGCCTCCTGACCGCAGGAGGCACAGGAAGCTTAAAACATCCTAGGAATGTAGGGGCTTCTAAAGAGTCAAAATCATTAGAATAGGACTGATTAAAAGTTTCATTTGTTGAGCCAAAACTTGCTGCCAAATGTTCATATCCTTTATTTTTAGATATAGTTGGTATATAGAAAAACAAGTAGTAGACCTGGTATTAGCAACATCAGATCTTTGAGTTAAGTACCTTCTTTGTTGTAACCCACTGCCCCTTTGTTCTATAGATATGTAACTTTAATGCTTTAAAGAGATGCAGATTAAAGAAAAACACTTAGGGGAAATGAAATTAACATTCATTAAGGAAGAAAGCCAAAAAGTGTTAACAAGCCTCTTGGCCAGAAGATAATGTAAATCACCTGAGACCTTTTGTATACAAAAAGATATACAGAAAGAGTCTGGGCTGCTAATGCTACATAATTTTGTATTACCCATTGATCTCTATGTATAATCAAAAGTATAAAAGGCCTTGAAGGACAATAGAAGGAGAGTCAGTCGCTGGACTTGTTTCCCCGTGTCTCCTCTTTACTCTAATCTCAGGCTGAATTCCCATCTGGGGCATGGAGGCTCACTATGTCTACTTACTTGTCCTGGCTTTTAAGATCTGTAAGAGAGAGAGCCCAAGGCGGGGCACTCTCCGATATTCAAACGGGCGCTGGCAGCCTAACGTAGATGGTGCAAGCTCCTTGTTTGGAACTTTATTGGTTTTCCACGTAACCTAAGTTAATCAGCCTCTTCTCTCCACTTAATCTTCCTACTACACTATTTCTTCCTAATCTAATCTTATATTAATAAATAAATAAGTTTTCCTTGCCGACTCCGATCACCCTTCGAATTCCCTGGATCCACTGGGGCTGGACCCCAGCACAGTGACATGGGGAGAGTGAGCAGGCATGTGAGGAAAAGCTGATTTTAGGTTTGGACATACTGAGTTGAGGTGTCCATGGGACATACCAGTGGTCATTTTCTGTGAACAGTTGAATATGTGGGTATGAGCGTCAAAGGGAGGTACTGGTGAAATAGAGTTGGAGGGGGAAATTGATCAGAGAAACAATTCAAAGATCAATGCAAGTAACTAACATAATAAGTGGGGCTTCCCTGGTGGTTCAGTAGTTTAAAAAATAAAAACAAACAAACACAATATGCCTGCCAATGCAGTTCACAAATATCTGAAGGGTCAGAAAGATCCCCTGGAGAAGGAAATGGCAACCCACTCCAGCATTCTTGCCTGGGAAATCCCATGGACAGAGGAGTGTAGCAGGCTACAGACTATGGGATCACAAAAGAGTTGGACACGACTTAGCAACTAAACAACGACAAAAATAATGAAGGGAAAGGATGGTAGTGATGAGGATTCAGATGAGAAGAGGCATTTAAGAGCTATTAATGATGTGAATATGCAGGATGTTATTGGAGAGAGTAACATTTCTAGAGGGAGGAGGGGAAATACTCTCTTTTATCTTTGACGAGATTTGAGCATATGTGTACACTTGGAGAAAAGAGCCAGTAAAGAGGAACAAATTAAAAACAAAGCTGAGTGCAATCCATGAGAATTAAGGGACTCAGATCCAGAAAACAGGTTTGCTGTAGAGAATAATTATGAACCAATGAGACATCCTTGATACCAAAATGATTTCTTAAGCTAAGATGTAGCGTGGATTTGCTAACTGACAGTATATAAATAAGAGATGGCAGGCACCCTCAAGAAGATTGTATCTTCATGTGCAAAATCAAAAACCATCACATTTTTCTCTTTAGCTGTGTTTAGAAGGAAACTTTAGCAGCATCATTTAATGACAGAGATGAAGGGTGATGTTGTGAGAGTTGGAAAAAAAATTGCAACAGGGAAAAATGCTTAAATAGTATAAATACCTGTATAAATCTTTCTAATAGCTTTTCTAAAAGCTAGACTGGATGTGTTTTATCACATATTCCTGGGCAACTAGAGGGTTTGACACCAGCAGTAGAGCTGGATTGACCTTGGTACTCAGAACTTTATTTAGGAAATTTACAGAGATCACCAGGGGCATGGAAGTGGGGCACACGTGCTACTTTCAAACATCTCCTGTCAAGAAAGAGAAGGAAAATATTTAGGTGAAAATTAGGACACATTTGAAGGTGTGGGATTGCAGAATGAGAAAGAGGGGTGGGATCTGATGGTGTCTAATTTCTCTGTAAGGCAAGAGCCAAGGTTAATTGCTGAGAATAAGGGAGGCAGGGAGTGAATAAGAAGGTTGGTGAATTCTTAAAGTAGCTCATGAGGGTCAAAAAAAGTTGACATAGTGAGCATTGCAGAGCAATTTTTGAAGACCTTGTAATAATTCTTTACTGTATTTTATCAGAACTGTAGTAGCACAGAAACTATACTCAATATTTTGTAATAATCTATAAGGGAAAAATTCAAAAAATATAGGAATGTGTATTTGTAACTGAGTGACTCTGCTGTATACCTGAAACTGCACATTTAAATCAACTATACTTTAATTTTTAAAAAGTGAAAAAAATATAATAAATCTTAGAAGAAACATAGTTATTGTTTGCTAATACAATATTGATCAAGACTTTTGGTCATTTACATAATCGTTCAGAGATAACAGCTCAGGAAATGATTAAGAAAAATGCAGGGCTTCCCTGGTGGTACAGTGGATAAGAATCCACCCGCCAATGCAGGGGACGTGCGTGGGTTCAATCCCTGATCCAGGAAGTTTCCACACGCTGCTGAGCAGCTGAGTGCATGCACAACTACTGAGGCCATGCCCAGAGCCCACAAGCTCCTGAAGCTCACACATCTAGAGCATGTGCTCCGCAGCAAGGGACGCGACTGCAGTAAGAAGCCCACTGACCACAAAGGAGAGTAGCCCTGCTGATGGCAACTAGCGAAAGCCTGTGCAGAGCAATGGAGACTTGGTACAACCAAAAATAAATAAATCATTAAAAAGTAAAATGCAGTTTTTCTTTTTCTGTTGTTTTCGGCTCTTTTCCTTCGTATCCCTCCTTTAAAAATGTTTTCTTTATTTTTTCACTAAATGTTCACTTTTGTTTTTTGATGTTTTCCCCAATTTTAATTTTTAGCAAGCAGATGCTTTTATCCTTGCAGATTTTACTCTTATTATATTTAAAATTTACATATTTGTCATTTAAAACATCAAATAATACTTCCAGTCCTGTGTGGGAAAGCAGTTATCTTGTATCCTTACCATTCCTACCCTTACTCCCTTGACAGTCAAATACTTCACCTGTTTGAACCATTGCTTCTGGTATTAACCTGTTTAAAGCTGAGACATCAACTTTGTACTTGTAATGTTGCAGGTCAGGATTTAACTCTCTTGAGCCTAGCACTCACAAGTTCATCCCCATCCCCCTAACATAATTCTATGGCATTATTGGTTTCATTAACTTTTTTAAAATTAATTTTTTTTAATTGAAGGATAGTTGCTTTACAGAATTTTGCTGTTTTCTGTCAAAGCTCAAGATGAATCAGCCTTAGGTATATATATATATCCCCTCCCTTTTGAACCTCCTTCCCATCTCCTGTCCCATCCCACCCCTCTAAGGTTGATACAGAGCCCCTGTTTTATTTAGAATTTATAATATGTTGGCGAGGCAACAATTCTTCAGATCATAAAAAGCCTTTTTTTCCTTGTCCAACATTTTTTTTTAAAATCATTAATGCGTTAATAACTGCCTACCTACTACCATGGCTGAGTTTTCTACCTACCCTTGCACTAACTCAGCACCAAATTTCTGGTAGAAGCATACATTTCTTCTCACTATGGTAAGTCATTTAAGAATTTGTGTGTGTGTGTGTGTGTGTGAAAGTCACTCAGTTGTGTCCGACTCTTTGTAAGCCCCATGGACTGTAGCCCACCAGGCCCCTCTGTCCATGAGATTTTCCAGGCAAGAACACTGGACTGGGTTGCCATTTCCTTCCCTAGGGGATCTTCCCAACCCAGGGATCAAACCCGGATCTCCCGCATTGCAGGCAGACTCTACCATTTGAGCCACCGGGGAAGCCCCATCTTGGAATTTACTAGTTCTATCTGCATAATTTCATTCTCCTCGTACTTTCCATCTTTCTCTCGCGATATATTGTATGCTTTCTATCTCTGACAGCTCTCATTTGGGATTTCTTTCATAGTCAGCTCAAGGACTCTGTGTCTTTCCTGTTAGCTGTTTTTTTTTTTTTTTTAATGAGTTTTTTTTTAATTTTTATGTAGATCATTTAAAAAATCCTTCTTGAACTTGTTACAATATTCCTTCTGTTTCATGTTTTTGTTTTTGTTTTTTTGGCGGTGAGTCATATATGATCTTAGCTCCCCATCCAGAGATTGAACTCACACTCCCTGCAATGAGTGTGAGTTCATTTTGTGTGTGGTCTAGTGGACCACACAGGGGAATCCCTAGCTATTCTATTTTGGATGCTATCAATTACACCTTCTTTTGGAATATAAACTATAGCTCTAATGAGGCAAAAATTGCACTGGACAAATTTGAACAGGCAAGGAAGACTTAGTTCATGGCTATTATAACAGGGGAGTGAGACCAGAACTCTGAGTTCAATGCTGCTGAAACCAAAGGATGGCAAGTTTTTAAGAGATGGGATGCAGGAAACACAGGCCATCTGTGTTTGCTATTGGCTTTTCCAAAATAAAGTAATTTCTCATACTTTTAATACAGGAGGTAGTTTTGCAATTTGGAGGATGGTGCCTGCCAAAGTTAGGCTCTAACTCTGCCAGGGAAATGAGAGAGAAGACCATGATCTTCCTTGGTGATGGCATTGTAAATCTACCCAGGTCTTTTAGAAAGATTTACATCCCAAAGGAGCAGAGAAATAATTTATAATTCTAAGCCTTCTAAAGTAAATGCTCGAAGAAAAGGAAGCCAGGGACCTGGAGTTAGGAAGAAGCTTGTCTAAGTTTTAGTGCTGCCAAGGGGAATGTTAAGGTCTTCTAGGTCAGCTGCCTTAGGAAGGTACTTGGCTGGTCTTTTGAAATATTTTCAAAACTTTTTTGAAATATTATGTTTCTTACACTTGAGTAACTGTTCATTTTGATAAAGAATTTTAGATTGACAGTCATCTTTCCTCATATTTTAAAAGGCTTTGCTCCAGTACCTTCTAGCTGCAACTCAGGAACTAAAAAATTGGATGCTATTCTTATTTTGAATTCTTAATATAGTCACACTCTTTTTTCTCTCTGTAAGATCATAGTCTTTTTTTCCTCCTATAATTCTGAAATTTTATTAAAATACATTTTATAATGGAGTCTCATTTATTATTATCCTTAATGGCATCACATTATCTCTAATTGAAAATTATAGTGAATTAACCAAACCTGGGCTACTTATGAAAGGGTAGAGAAAAGATAATCAGTTTTTATAGAGCAAGTTTCCTGAAAATAAAAATAGGATGACCCACAGAGATGTTATGGGGAGGGAGGTGGGTGGGGGGTGCATGTTTGGGAACACATGTAAGAATTAAAGATTTTAAAATTAAATAAATAAATAAATAAATAAAAATAAATAAAAATAATAACTATGCTATTTTGGTAGGAGAAACTTAAATTGTGGTTGTCATGGTTGAAATAGATGTAATTCTAGTGAGTGAAAAAAAACGCAAGCCCATCATGAGTAAAAAAGTTACTACTTGAAAATCAGTAATTATTCTCTGCAGATCTATTAGCATATTATTAGGAGAAGGCAATGGCAACCCACTCCAGTACCCTTGCCTGGAAAATCCCATGGGCGGAGAAGCCTGGTGGGCTACAGTCCGTGGAGTCACAAAGTGTCGGACACGACTGAGTGACTTCACTTTCACTTTTCACTTTCATGCATTGGAGAAGGAAATGGCAACCCACTCCAGTGTTCTTGCTTGGAGAATCCCAGGGACAGTGGAGTCTGGTGGGCTGCCGTCCATGGAGTCGCACAGAGTCAGACACGACTGAAGCGACTTAGCAGCAGCAGCAGCTAGACTAAAAGTCATATTCAGACAAGAGAACTATATTCAATATTCTGTGATAAATCATTAAAGAAAAAGTATTTTAAAAAATAATACTTATATATGTATAACTGAATCACTTTGTTGTATAGCAAAAATTAATGCAACACTAAAAATCAACTATACTTTGTAAAAAACTGATAAAAAAGACAAGAAGGCTGATTTAACTGTTATTGTAACATGAGCAGTGCTACCAATTTGATTCCTTTACACTCACATCACTTTTAGATACTTCCTATGAGTCCATGTTTTTCAATGTAGAAATTCAACATGAAGACAAAATTTGGTTGCTAGATGAACTATCAGGAAGCAAATTTTTAAATTCCTTCCTGTCTACTCCTCTGGTGATCATTCTGCTCTTGTGTACAAAATCACATACAGCATTCTGGGTTTTACTCTTGACTCTGGCAGAAGAGTTGAGGAGATCACTCATCACGCATTGCCCGCCTGGTGAAAGGTGACTGCGTGATATCATTCTCTCCACGGCTGGGGAGGGGAACACCTCGCTTGTCACAGGCTATTGAAAATATCAGCTTTCATTAGTGGATCCTGACAATACGGAAGAATGATTCACCTGAAGGAAGCAGAGGGCATAGTATTTCAGAAGTGATCTCTAAAGACTGATTATTTCTTGTCCTTGACACCTTGCCAAGGGCTAGATACATCGAACACTCGGGATGTAATGGAGCCACAAATCACTGGTTGCCTAGAGTCTCACTGGGCCTACCAGAGGATAGCATGCTTGACTTTAGTTCAGTTTTTATTACACGCTGTGAACTTTTGATGGCTCTGATATGCCTTGTCATTGATTTGTCAAGATTGGACTCTGACAGGGTGTCTGACCTGATCGAAATCAAGAATGCTCTACTGGATCTTGTAGAAATGATGGGAAAGCTTCTGTCATAGGACCCTGGGCAATTGAATACATTTCGTTATGATGCCACTGAAACAACAGAGAGAGTTATTCCAAGAGCATTTTAGTTAGAGTGAAGGGGTTTACCTTGGACTGCAAAATGTATAATTTAATCATATATTATAAAAATTCAAAAACATAAAGATGCACATTATACATTTTGCTAAGGGCTAGTTTGGGTGGTAGAAATTTGTGCAACCAATACCTATTGCTAAGTGACATTTTGTTGTTTTACTGCAGTTGATGTAAATGATTTTTTTGGTACAAAAGAGAAATCACAAAAGACTTGTTATCAACGGAGAGATAAGCTCTGCCTTTGTTATTCCAGTATTCAAAGGGCTCACTCGATAATATTTGAAAATCTTTTATGACTGACTCATGAAATGCAGTTTCAGACAAGACAATCTCGCTCCTAAGACTATCGATGATAGTGGTTTACCCTGTGGAGAAAGGATTGTGGATCAAAATGTTTTTTCCTTCTTCAAAGATATTTCCTACTCAGAAAAACTAGTAAACAGGAAGATAAGGGTATTATTTTAGCCACCCTAAATCCTAATCAAAACAGCAGAGTGCTGATGGAAAGGAGTAGCCCCAAAGCATGCGGCAGGTTGATTTTGTAATTTTTTCGATAGGAGAGTGCCCACTTGTAGATTAAAAGATGCAGTCCAGCACTACCTGGAAAAGTTGATATTTTGAAGAAGTTAAGAAAACAATCACCTTCAGCCCATGGGTTTAGGAATATTGCAAAGCAAATAAACACAGTCTTTCATGCCGAGTCCTTTAAAGGTAGGAAGAAAAAACTATGGGGCATAAAATGTCATTTTCTTCAAAACTTATCCCTTTCCCCATGTTTCTCTATCCTACATGTGAAATATTATCAATAAATTAAAAAACAGAGCCCAACAGTAGTTAAAGTGGTAAAAACAGATTTTATTCAGGAACTATGTGACAGGGGAATAGAGACCTCAGTATCAAATTCAATACAATAACAAGTGGGGATTTATAGTCAGGGAGTGGAAATGGTTGCTTTACGCATGGAGGATTTTTAAAGAGGCATTAACGGCAGGTCAAGGTATTCAAATATCACCTGGGGGATGGTGGAAGATGAGGAATTTGAGCAGATGTCTAAAGTAAGGGATTCTCTCTAGACTAACAATGTAGCTCAGTCGGTAAAGAACCTTCCTGCAATGCAGGAGACCAGGGTTTGATTCCTGGGTTGGGAAGATCCCCTGGAGAAGGAAATTGCAACCCATTCCAGTATTCTTGCCTGGAGAATCCCATGGACAGAAGAGCCTGGCGGGCTACAGTCCATGGGGTTGCAAGAATAGGACACGACTTAGCGACTAAACCACCCCCCACATTCTTGCTAACACTGAGCTATGCAGGCCCAAAGACATGGGGACGTAGTCAAGGTCTAATCTAGAAAAGGGCCGAAGGTAGCCTGACGTTTGCTCGAGGAGAGTCTTCATCAGTGGGAAAAGACATTTCCACTTTGACACTAAGTCCATGGTGCACATCAATTGCAACCCTTTTCTTTGCTATTTTTCGTGTTATAAAGTATTATTCTGAAATTAATTTATACTCACCAGAGCTTTCTGATACCTATAATCATCTTTTATGAAGATCTACTATCGTTTTGGAAAAAACTATATTTTATCTAAAGTATACGCTTAATATTTGAAGCAGTTAAGAACTGATTACAAGATTTTGGAGAAGTGCATGAGTGGAGTCACAAGATTTCCAATCTTGATTCTATTATTTGTTAAGTTATTCTATTATTTGTTAGCTATATAAACTTGGACACATTACTTACATACCATCTATTCTTCAGTTCCTTAATACTTAATATGGAAATCATATATCTATCTTATAAGAATGCTGAGGATGGTATAAAATATGTTGAGATTTTAGTGGGCTAGTGCCTCAGTGCATAAGAGCTTAATTAATGTTGGCAATATTCAAATCACAGATAAAGAGATTTGTTTAAATAATTTTACTTAACTTGGAAAAAATAAAAAAACAACAAGCTTTTTAAAATTGAATAAAACTCTTTAAAATTCTGGACTGTGAATCCTGTTATTGCAGAATGCCCTCTCTGTCAATTGTGGTTTTAAATCTGTTATTTATACTTGTGCAGCTTCTCAATGTGATAAATTATTCAGAAATGTACAATGTCTGTACTTGCTTTAGGTTTAGAGGAGATAAGGTAATAGAGTGTCTGAATTTAAATGCAAAATATCAGTTTTCGTCCAGAAATAATGATTATAAGTATTTACGGAAACAAAGGAAGCAAGACATATACAGACGTAAAAGATCTGCTAAGTTAACTAGCAGTCTACTTGCCTTTGCTAAACACAAATATAAGTGTGTGTGTCTTTTAGAGACTTTTGATTCTAATTTTAATTTGCCCATGAAATTGAATTTTTTGTTTCCCTTGGGAAGCAGTTTGCCGCACAGTTCTTAATATTTCACATTCAGACATGTTCGTCCATCACACTCAAAATGTTCACCTGTATTCAGCTTTACTTTCCTTGTTTTCAAATCTGATTTAGTCCATATTTTTTTAGCATAATCTACTGACATACCCTACAACACATTTTTCTGAATTGGCAATGAGGAAACACAATATTACAGTGTTATGTAATTAGAGGATGACAGTCATGTTAATTTAAATTGCACTTATAGTCAGTGACCCATGCTATTTCATTTTTAAAATATGATCAATGATGTTAAAGAACATGCTGCATTTCTGATTTATGTTTACCTAATGTTGTTATTTAATTTTAGCGTATATGTTGTTCAAATCCAAAGTTATGTGATCAACATTCAGAGGTTCTTTGGCATTCTTTAACACAGAACCACATGCTCAACACAGCTAAAATAAATCTTAATTTTTGGCATAAACAAATACTTTGAATTAAACAAAACTACTATCACCTACTCTGTGTGTGGGAGTTTCCCAGGTGGCACTAGTGGTAAAGAACCTGCCAGCCAGTACAGGAGACATAAGAGATGCAGGTTTGATCCCTGGGTTGGGAAGATTCCCTAGAGAAAGGCATGGCAACTCACTCAGTATTTTTGCCTGGAGAATCCCATGGACAGAGGAGCCTGGCAGACTCAGTTCAGTTCAGTCACTCAGTCGTGTCCGACTCTTTGCGACCCCATGAATCACAGCACGCCAGGCCTCCCTGTCCATCACCAACTCCCTGAGTTCACTCAGACTCACGTCCATCGAGTCGGTGATGCCATGCAGCCATCTCATCCTCGGTCGTCCCCTTCTCCTCCTGCCCCCAATCCCTCCCAGCATCAGAGGCTTTTCCAATGAGTCAACTCTTTGCATGAGATGGACAAAGTCCTGGAGTTTCAGCTTTAGCATCATTTCTTCCAAAGAAATCCCAGGGCTAATCTCCTTCAGAATGGGCTGGTTGGATCTCCTTGCAGTCCAAGGAGATTCTCAAGAGTCTTCTCCAACACCGCAGTTCAAAAGCATCAATTCTTCAGTGCTCAGCCTTCTTCACAGTCCAACTCTCACATCCATACATGACTACTGGAAAACCATAGCCTTGACTAGACGGAACTTAGTTGGCAAAGTAATGTCTCTGCTTTTGAACATGATATCTAGGTTGGTCATAACTTTTCTTCCAAGGAGTAAGCGTCTTTTAATTTCATGGCTGCAGTCACCATCTGCAGTGATTTTGGAGCCCCAAAAATAAAGTCTGACACTGTTTCCACTGTTTCCCCATCTATTTCCCATGAAGTGATGGGACCGGATGCCATGATCTTCGTTTTCTGAATGTTGAACTTTATGGCAACTTTTTCACTCTCTTCTTTCACTTTCATCAAGAGGCTTTTTAGTTCCTCTTCACTTTCTGCCATAAGGGTGGTGTCATCTGCATATCTGAAGTTATTGATATTTCTCCCGGCAATCTTGATTCCAGATTGTGTTTCTTCCAGCCCAGCGTTTTTCGTGATGTAGCAGACTGGCAGACAACATGGTCACAAAGAGTCAGACATGGCTGAAGCAATTAGCATGCACTCTGTGTAAGGCTAAGTATTCTATTATCATCACTTAATAGTATTCCACATGGTAGAACTGACTACAGTTTTTATAGAGAAAACCAAATTTGACCAACCTTGACAAAGGAAGGTACAGAAGATTCCAACACAGTGATCAGTGGGGCTTCTAGGGGTCTGTCTTTTGGATTTCTAAGAGAACAAATGCCACCCAGTTGTACCAAAAATGGAAATAAGATGGTTTTTCCAGCTTAGAAAAGGAGTAACTTTTAAAATTGTTTAATGACTACCTTTTTCCAGTGTAGCATTAACCATCAGTGAGCAATTCATGACAAATTGACATTAAAAAACAATCCTCATTATGTTAACCTTGCTTTATCTATTGTTTGTTAAAAGAATATTCTCAAAGTTTGGTGGGGACAGAGGTGGAAAAGAAAAAAAAAAGGGAAATGGAACTCATTCAAAATACATGTTAGCATTGGAAAAAGTTCTTAATTTTATTTCCTAATTTTACTGCAAATTAGGAACAAAATTGGGAACCAAAATGAAATGACTTGGTCACAGCCACACATAACACTTTCTAAATCAATTTCTCATTACACTGCAAATTTATACAAAGTGTGCATTCTTATTTCATTTGATCTTGTGGTATAAAGTCTTCCTACCAGATTAGGATGACAGAGAGGTCTTTGTCTTCACCTCTGATATTGTGTATAAGTGTAAGCCTATTGATGTAATACTCCTCTAAGTGTTAGTCACTCAGTTGGGTCTGACTCTTTGCGACCCCATGGACTGTAGCCCACCAGACTCCTCTGTTTATGGAATTCTCCAGGGAAGAATACTGGTGTGGGTTGCCATTTCCTTCTCCAGTGGATATGCCCCATCTAGGGACTGAACCCAAGGGTCCTGCATTGCAGGCAGATTTTTTACCATCTAAGCCATTACTACTCTAGATAGTGATATATTCATTTCTTCACAAAAAATGTTTTAATTGCTCCACAAAATTTGTACTTTGTCTTTCACTTTTCTAATTTATCACCTTCCTTGCCAGCTGTGCTCTTCTATGTAATCTTGCTACCATTGGTGAAATCAACTTTTACTCCCATCTTTTGGGAGTCATCCTTTAATTCCTCTCCCTCCTCACTTTGGCTTCTATTGAATGAATTGATTAGCAGCATGATCATCTTTTTTCTCCCTTGGTATACTATACATTCTTTAGGGAAACAGCTTAGTCTTGTTCATTTTGAATTCATAATATAGGGCAAATTTTCTTGCACAATAAATAGATCACTTATGAGTATGAAGCCATAAATGTTTCTTTGTTTTTAAGGCAGTTGCACTTATATCCTACTTTCCAAATTACAAATTACAGCACATACTGTGAAATAATCAAATCTTGCTGTAGATCATACCCTCCTCAGGTCTCGTCTGATATCCTTTTGTTCTGCTCTTGAAACAGGAGGGCACAATGTTTAAAAGAATGGCATGGCCATAGGACATGGCAAAGACTTGATTAGAACCAGCTAGGTCCAAATGGTGGAGTATTCAGCTTCCAGTAGACCCTGAGCCTCATTATATGCTCATTGTCATACGTTAACATGATTAATGATATACCCACCAGTGCCATGACAGTTCTAAGTCTAACCATAAAAGGCCAAAAAGTGACTGGAGCTCATATTCTTGGAAATACCCACCCCTTCCCCCAAAATAATTGGAATAATCCTTCCACTAATTAGCCTATGATTTTACTCAGTCCCTAAATCCTAACCACACCATCTTTCAAAGCTCTCACCTTCTGAAATGGTATACATTCTGTCTGTGAAGTGTGTTTCTCTCTCAATAAATCCACTTCTTACCTATTGTTTTGTTTTCCAATTCTTTCCAATGAAGCAAGAACCTTAAATTCACCAGTAATAACCTGGGCTAAGCAACAGTTTCTTAATTGGTTCTTCTCACACAAGTTTCTTAACTGATTGCACTCACATTCAAATTGTCCTTGTATTGATATCTGCATTTATGGGTATATATTATCCAGGTGTCCATTAAATCATTTACAACTCAGGTTTTTCCTCAGTTCTACAACTCATTACTTCCCTAGTTGTTGGTCCTCAGATTGGTTGAAGGAAAATTAATTCCCCTTGTATTTACTTAGCCAAGCAATCATCAACATGAGAGTTATGTGTCCTAAAGTCCTGGCCTTTAGGAAATCCATATAATCACCTTTTCAAAAAACATCTCCTACTCCAGAGCAAAGGATGATGAAGAACTTACCTCCACACACTCAGATCCTAAATTATGTATCCAAATACTCTCCTCCCCCAACAGCCACGCTACCACCACCCTGTCCAAGTCCATGGAATTGTGTCTGTTCAAGACAAACAACCCTCCAGCCGTTGTAAGTGACTTCATTGGTGTAGATGATTTTGTCAGTCTTCTGGTCTTCCTAGCTCAGAGAGAGGAATGGGATCCCATTGGAAGTGCATCCGCTAGCTGAATCCTTCCTGTCCTATAGGGGACAGTGAACTCTAGGTAAGCATGTCCACACTGATAACATCACTTGCGGGGCAAGCCATGCTCTGCTGATCCTCCTGGATGATCACCAGCAAGGGTTGCAGCCATACTACATTCGCCTCACAATGACCGTCCAGAAACACCAGAACTCCTGGACCACTGACCGCTCCAATCATTCTTTCTCCAACCAACCCCTAACACTTACATTTCTTTTTACTTTAATGCTTCCAGAGAGGTATTTTTGGACATACTCATCTAGCTCCCCCTTCAAATCATCGAAGCCTCTATCATTATCCACAGAGGTGATGTCATGCAGATGACGGGCTTGTGTGCTGTGACTCTGTTCCTCATCTTGTACAGGGCCAACAGAGCTTCATCACAGAACCAAGTAGCAACACTGGTGGCTCAGTGTCGCTTTGACTAGACAACCCAAGTCTGCGAGTGAAGACTTTTCTGTACATGCGACACTCCTGTGTCGGACAAATCTTGATGGTAGCCTAAGTAGTGGCTGATATGAATAGAAAGGTGTGTTTCTGATAGCCTAAGGATCGTAATTCCTGATGACTCTCATTAAAAATAATATCAAAAGAAGAAGGGGATTTCACATTTCCTTATTCTGGATCTTTAATATGATTAACTATTACATGGCAATTTTGTTTGCAATGAACTATGATCCTAATACCTGACTTAATATGAAACAGGGATAAGATAGAGTAGGGAGGCTGGATGATCCACAGGCCCAGACCCCTTGATGGATACATTCTTAAACAACTGAGTCACTTCAGTTCAGTTCAGTTCAGTCGCTCAGTCGTGTCCGACTCTTTGCGACCCCATGAATCACAGCACGCCAGGCCTCCCTGTCCATCACCATCTCCCGGAGTTCACTCAGACTCATGTCCATCGAGTCCGTGATGCCATCCAGCCATCTCATCCTCGGTCGTCCCCTTCTCCTCCTGACCCCAATCCCTCCCAGCATCAGACTTTTTTCCAATGAGTCAACTCTTCTCATGAGGTGGCCAAAGTACTGGAGCTTCAGCTTTAGCATCATTCCTTCCAAAGAAATCCCAGGGCTGATCTCCTTCAGAATGGACTGGTTGGATCTCCTTGCAGTCCAAGGGACTCTCAAGAGTCTTCTCCAACACCACAGTTCAAAAGCATCAATTCTTTGGCGCTCAGCCTTCTTCACAGTCCAACTCTCACATCCATACATGACCACAGGAAAAACCATAGCCTTGACTAGATGGGCCTTAGTCAGCAAAGTAAGTCTCTGCTTTTTAATATGCTATCTAGGTTGGTCATAACTTTTCTTCCAAGGAGTAAGTGTCTTTTAATTTCATGGCTGCAGTCACCATCTGCAGTGATTTTGAAGCCCAAAAAAATACAGTCTGACACTGTTTCCACTGTTTTCCCATCTATTTCCCATGAAGTGATGGGACCAGATGCCATGATCTTTGTTTTCTGAATGTTGAGCTTTAGGCCAACTTTTTCACTCCCCTCTTTCACTTTCATCAAGAGGCTTTTTAGCTCTTCTTCACTTTCTGCCATAAGGGTGGTGTCATCTGCATATCTGAGGTTATTGATGTTTCTCCCGGCAATCTTGATTCCAGCTTGCATTTCTTCCAGTCCAGCGTTTCTCATGATGTACTCTGCATATAAGTTAAATAAGCAGGATAACAATATACAGCCTTGATGTACTTCTTTTCCTATTTGGAAACAGTCTGTTGTTCCATGTCCAGTTCTAACTGTTGCTTCCTGACCTGCATACAGATTTCTCAAGAGGCAAGTCAGGTGGTCTGGTATTCCCATCTCTTTCAGAATTGAAGATGAAATAAACAAAAAGCAAAACTGTCCAGGACACAAACATAAAAAGACACCCAACAAAAATATCACACTTTGACATCTCTCCTTATTGACCTAGCAGAGCTGAAATACCTTTTTCAGTTTCCAGGAGCAGAAGTTGCTGCAGCCAGAAGCTCATGCTGAAGGCTGTGTATAGCCCAGAGAGAGGGAGAAACTGGAGGATGCAGCCTGGCGGGGAGAGGTGATGAGTTCTGGGTTCTGTGGGTTTTGCTTCCAGGTTCCCCGTCAGGTCCCCAGGGTGAAGATCCTGGAAATACACATGTCTGACTCTCAACACTAGGACTGTGGCTTCCTCCTTCCTCACTGTAGCAGTCATCACAGCTGATTTGGCCCCTGCCAAGCAGCACTGGGCCACTTCAAGGCCCAGCATCACAGAGGCATGAGACATGGAGGCAGCCACCAGCTCACCAGGTCCTGGAGGCCTCACACCCCACTCTCACATTTCTTTTCTCCTCCAAATTGATTAGCAGCCAGGCTCTTAAAATTAAAGAGGAGTTAGGAACATGTCTTGGGGAATAGCAGGCATGAAGTTTATACATGTCTGCTCCTTTCTTGATCTCATTTTGATCTGAACCAAGATTATTTGAAATAGTAAACATAGAGTCAATGTCTACAAGGAAACTAGAAGATGGAAAAGGAGAAGAAGAAGGAAAAATGAAAAAAATAACAGTGTTCCAAAGGTAACTGGCTATCAATTTTTGTGTTTTGTTTTTAAGAAGTTGAAAATCTTTCTTCGGAAAGATTTTATACAGTCTAGTTTCTGTCTTCCAGCATGGAGACTGGTATTTTCCCTCGGGACAAATAGCTGCTTTGATGCCCACAACTGCATTAATAGTATCATTCTTATGCAGAAGTAAGACATTTTATCTAAGCGCAAGGCACACTGAGTCAAGATAGAAGATGCTAAATAAACAATTTATTGAATTAAATTGAACAATAAATTTTTGGCTGTTTCGAGACTGCTTCAGGCTTCCCTAGTGGCTCAGATGGTAAAGCGTCTGTCTGCAACCCGGCTTTGATCCCTGGGTTGGGAAGAGCCCCTGGGGAAGGAAATGGCAGCCCACTCCAGTATTGTTGCCTGGAAAATCCCATGGATTGCGGAGCCTAGTAGGCTACTGTCCATGGGGTCACAAAGAGTCGGACAGGACTGAGCGACTTCACTTTCGAGACTCCTTTAAGAATTTGTGTTGACTGTACACAGTGGCAGTTGAAAAATGTAAAATATTATCTACCTCACAGAGTTGTTGGTAGGATAAAGAAAATAATATTTAGAGTGACTTAGTTCATCCTTAGCATACAGTAAGAGCTCAGTAAAAGCTTTTATCACTGTTGTTGAACTGTTATCAGTGGTGGTGGTGGTTGGTGGTTTAGTCTCTAAGTTGTGTCCAACTCTTGAGACCCCATGGACTATAGCCCGCCAGGCTCCTCTGTCCGTGGTATTCTCCAGGCAAGAATACTGGAGTGGGTTGCCATTTCCTTCTCCAGGGAATCTTCCTGTTCCAGGAATCAAACCTGGGTCTCCAGCATTGCAGGCAGATTCTTTACTGACTGAGCTACAAGGGAAGATTTTATTACTATTATCAAACTGTTTTCAGTAATAAACACAAATGGCATTTATGTGTATGTGTTTAGATTTCTATATGTGTACATGTATTTTTATATACTATACTATTATGTTTTACCTATATCTCTAAATTCACTTAAAATTATTTGTTACTTTATTTTTGAAATCTAAATTCATATATATATTTTAGGACCATGTACATTATTACCACTCAATGTGCTTTTAGGGAATTTTGAAAGAGATATTCTAATCTTTATAGCTTTCAATATTTTTAAAGTGTGGGATTATCCCCTTGAGTGTATGAGAAAAAGCTCGGTTACTAAAATTGAAAGAATGTGTGTCATTTCTACCTAGAGCATTGGAACAGGTGAATTTTACAGGAATAGGGAAGATTAACTAGGAACTCAGTGTGATGTAAAGGCATCTGAGAAGCAGTAGGAGATGATACTTGACCTTTTGAGGCTTCTCAGGGGATTGAAGTTAAAGCAACCCCAGGTGGTCTTCAGAATCACTTGACATTTCCCGTAAGTGATGGGCCAAACGAGAAAAAGCCAGAGAAAGTCAGAGTTACAATAAAGTTCCATTCACCAATTTATTGAACATATTTATTTAAAGTATCTCTTTGGCTCTATGGTGAGTGTGTCTAAAATGCCTCTTTAAGTGCATCACAGCAACCCGTGTAGTGCTTGTATGTATCAAAGTCCATCCTCAGGTCTTGTCCTTTGCCATATTCTTCCAGGATCTCGGTCAATTCCAGAGTTTTTGCAAATTGCACCTGTGTTAATTACTGAAATCCATGTTCCCAACTCCAATATTTTTCCTGAAATCAAGACTCACATGTTTAACACTTACTTTATATCTGCATTTGAATGCCTATCAGTATCCAAGACTCGGATTCTCCATTTTTTAATACGAGCATCTCCTATTTGATGTACTATATAGTCCACATCATGGATACAAAGAAGAATACACAATGGAGTCTCTTCCCCGAGGAGCTTGTGACCTAAACCACAGGTCAACAAACTTTTTTTTTTTTTCTCCCTGAAAAAGACCAAATAAATCCAATTCACAGTAGAAGCTAGAAAGACTTTCCCAATCCACAATGGCAGTACACTGCTTCTCTCTCCATTTGCACTGTACACGTACCCCTGTTTCATCACTTACCACATTTCATTATACTTGTTTCTTTAAGCACTTTAACCACAGGTCAGCAAATATAGACTGCCAAGAAATCCAGCACCTACTGGGTCCTGAAGGATAAATACATTACAAATTATTAAGAAACATCTTTTTAATTTACTTTTCACAAAGCTCTTTTTCCAAATTTAAATTCACCCTGTCTGATTAAAGATATCACTACCCTCTTAGATTAGAGGACTAGAAATGTCAGATTCTCTTACACTGGAGCCTACTTGAATAGGCTAGTTGTGGTATCATATAGACAGAGTCTTGTCTAGGCTTTGCAATTTATATGATAGAGTAAATTTTAACAAAAAAGTTCCAGATTGTTCATATAAAATTTGGTAGAGGCCTGGGAGGAGGCTGCAGAAGTGAGAGTCTCAGGCACATAAACTTTCCAGCAACCTGTGTGTCCATATGCTGCCTCCTGGTTCCGCCTTTTCTCTCCGTAGACCTTCATTAAGCTGCGCCTGGATGTCTGTTTTGGTTTCTTCTGTTGGGCTTCCCTCGTGACTCAGATGGTAAAGAATTTGCCTGCTATTTGGGAGACCTAGGTTCAGTCCCTAGCTCTGGCAGATCCCCTGGAGAAGGGCTTGGCAATCCACTGCAGTGTTCTCGCCTGGAGAATCCCACAGACAGAGGAGCCTGGCGGGCTACAGTCCATGGGGTCACAAAGAGTCAGACACAACTGAGTGACCAACACCGTAACTCCATTGGTCTTCCAGGGCTGTTATGACAAATGACCACAACTCAGGTGGCTTTGTTGTTGTTGTTGTTAGAGCTTTAACCATTTTATGAATAAAAGTTACATGATTCCAGTTTTGAATTCTTAATGCAGTTTTTCACTGTGTATTCAGTCCTGCGTAAAAGCCAAGCAGCATTCAGTTCATTCAGTTCCTAGCCCTTCTGTCATGGAAAGTGTAGTGGGAAGCATATCTGAATAGCTGGTTTGAGGTGGAACCTTGGGTGTAATTGCACCTTCCTGGATCATAACTTCCTTATATATGAAACAGTAGTGTTGGTGATGATAAAAGTGACATAGGTAGCAAGCAGTAAGGTAGTAATAAGTTAACAGTACGTCATGAAGTGAGGATGAGAACTGTGCTCAGGTCTATACTCCACCACTGTGCTATCCTGACTCAGGTGGACTAGCAACTCTAAACAGATGTAAGACTATATTTCCATTTTCCTCCAGGCAAATGCCTACCCAAACCATTAAGCAAGATGGTTTCTTGGGTGGCTTAAAACAGAGTTTATTCCCTCTTAGTTCAGGAGAACAGAGCTAGAAATCAAAGTGGCACCAGGGTTAGTACCTTCTGGAAGCCATGGGGAGGGAGGGGACCATCCCACGGCTCTTTCTCTCTCTCTCTCTCTATCCTAGCTTCCGGTGGTTGCAGTCAACCCTTCAAATTGTTTGACTTGCGGTCACATTTCCATTTTCACATCACCTTCTTTTCTGTGTCTCTCTGTATCTTCTCCTCATCTTAATAAGGATACTTGCTGGTCATATAACTTAGAACCTATCCTAAGTCTGAGAGGTTTCATTTTGAAATCTTTAGCTTACAACAATCTTCTATATAAGGCCACATTCTGAGGTTCTGCACGGCCATGTTTTTTTTAGATACATTGCAACATATGACATTTCTTCCCTTATATTCCACTTTGGTATGCCTTCACTATCATGGTCCCAAAGTATCATTATTGACTGTTCTGATAGTGCTACTTCCTTTCTCACTAGTATTTATGATTTATCAAAACTCCTGAAATGGAGTATAAACACCTACTCTTGGTATTCAATAACACTCCCTTATTTCAGGATCCGTGCTTTGCTTCCAGATGTATTTTTGTATAATTCTAAACTCTAGCTAAACTGGCTTAGTTTGCCTATCAAAACAAACCTTATGCTTCCCTGCTGCTATGTCTTTGGTCATTATTTCCTTTAAACTAGAACATAATTTCCATCAAATATTAACTGATAACAAAAAAGATCTATCATTCTTTAAGATCCCAAATATATAAATAACTTAATTAACTAACTATCCTCTACCAGCAAAATCAGTTATTCTCAAATACCTATGTTAGTTTTCCCTTATTAAAAGAAGGGAAGGATGGTTTTATTTATTTATTTTTGATTTATTTGATTTGATAATTTATTTATTTTTGATTATTATTTTGGCTGTGCTGGGACTTTGCACTTTTCTCTATTTGTGGCAAGTTGGTGCTACTCTCTAGCTGCCATGCCCAGGTTTCCCATTGCAGCGGCTTCTCTTCTTGCAGAGTACAGACTCGAGGCACACCAGCCTCAGCAGCTGTGGAACACATGCTCTGCAGCAGGAATCTGACCAGGAATCAGATCAGTGTTTCCTGCATTGCAAGGTAGATTCTTAACCCTGAGACCCCCTCAGGGAAGCCCCTAAAGTCATTTTTATACATGTTTGATTTTCCTTTGATTCAGAGTTAGGCAGCCACAGTGCTGTATCTTGGTCATTTATAACCCCTTCAGTGAATAGTACAGGATCTTAGTAGTAATGTAGCACCACCGTACAGGAATTGTTGTTCAATAAGGATGTGCTAAACTGGTGACATGGAACTATAAGATTATGAGCATAACTGCAAGTAGAGACCCACTTGCTTAAGGATTCTGTCTTGAATGATAATCCAAGGTCATTTTTAAAGTCTCAGGATGTAGTAACAGTAATTATGAGCCTTCTTTGTTCATCTTTATTAGTATTAATACATCCTGAGACTTTCAAAATTGACTTTGGAGTAAAGACAATCAAATAATTAAAAGGTAATATCAAATTTCATATTGTATTGCTAAAACTAAATATAATTTGTTAAATGGGATTATGCTTGATCCTCAAAGAGTTGTTTCTGAGGTTTTATCCTTCCAGTACCCAACATACAATGATGCGTCCCTTTTAAGAGAATAGAAATTACCTCTAAATTGTAGTCGATGTTCCAGTTAAATTAACACCCTTCCTTATAGGATGCAGGCACTGAAGAAAAATAAATAATGGCAATGGTGACCCACTCCAGTACTCTTGCCAGGAGAATCCCATGGATGGAGGAGCCTGGTAGGCTATAGGCCATGGGGTCACTAAGAGTCAGACACGATTGAGTGACTTCACTTTCACTTTATACTTTCATGCCTTGGAGAAGGAAATGGCAACCCACTCCAGTGTTCTTGCCTGGAGAATCCCAGGGGCAGAGGAACCTGTTGGGCTGCCATCTATGGGGTCGCACAGAGTTGGACATGACTGATGCGACTTAGCAACAGCAACGTACTTAGGGAAGTATGTCCCTTAGTAAGAAGAGGAATTTTGCCTGAGAGGGGTCAGTTGAATCTATCAGTTGAAGTTGTGGGTCAAGTTAAGTGATGTTCATACTTTCTCTCTGAGATACAAAAATAAGAGTAGATAAGAGACCCTCTCCATTTAAGAAGGAGAAGAAGAGCTGCTCAGTCGTGTCCGACTCTTTGCGACCCCATGGACTGTAGCCTACCAGGCTCCTCTATCCATGGAATTTTCCAGGCAAGAGTACTGGAGTGGATTGCCATTTCCTTCTCCAGGGGATCTTCCCGACCTGGGGATTGAACCTGGGTCTCCCTCACTGCAGGCAGATTCTTTACCATCTGAGCCACCAGGGAAGCCCCATTTCACTAAAGCAGCAGCTCAAATAGTTTCTTCCAATGCTTTGTTGCTTTTCTCCATTGCCAGCTCCTGTTTACAAAGGAACAATGCCAGGCTGGGGGCTCCAAGTGAAATATCTTCCTGTCATACAGAATGATGAAAACAGTATAGATTTTATTTAAATATATTCTGTCTATTGAAATTTAAAAAAAGGGCAAGTACAACCCTTTTGACAGGTTTATGTCTCTTAATATTGTGGAATGTTCCTTTCATTACAATTAAAAAGATTCAAGGCATAACTTCAACCAGAAAATAGAGGCACCCTGTTTGTCCTAAGAAGCAAACATGGTTAACACAAATATGAATTAGTGTTTGAGCACATTACATAAATGTTGAAAACTTAAACTCCCTTCTTCACTCCTCAATGGAAAAAAAATGGATATAACAAAAAAATTTTGGACAGAATACCACTTGTTATCATTTTCTGTAAGTAGGTTTGTAATGTAACCTGGAGTAAGGAGGAGACAAATGCACTCCAAGACCAAGTATATTTTATAGAAAATGGGTCAAATTTGACAATAAAAGGTAGAGAAACCTCTGATACAGAGAAGATACATATCTTTAAAACAACAACAACAACAAAAAAAAATGGTATTGTTTTGCTGTAGCCAATGTGCTTGATTGATTTCAGATATCTTAGGATAGAACCAAAGATGGCCCAGAAAGGAGATTTGCTCTATTCATCTATACCTTTTTCCTTGCTGAAGGTCATGATTTCTTTTCTTTTTCCCCAAATTGTTAAGCCTTTGTGCCATTATTCTGAACATTTTTGTGAAGAATTATAACTTATATGCAGAGTACATCATGAGAAATGCTGGGCTGGAAGAAGCACAAGCTGAAATCAAGATTGCCAGGAGAAATATCAATAACCTCAGATACGCTGATGACACCACCATTATGGCAGAAAGTGAAGAGGAACTAAAAGCCTCTTGATGAAAGTGAAAGAGGAGAGTGAAAAAATTGGTTTAAAGCTCAACATTCGGAAAACGAAGATCATGGCATCCGATCCCATCACTTCATGGGAAATAGATGGGGAAACAGTGGAAACGGTGTCAGACTTTATTTTTTGGGGCTCCAAAATCACTGCAGATGGTGACTTCAGCCATGAAATTAAAAGATACTTACTCCTTGGAAGGAAACTTATGACCAACCTAAATAGCATATTGAGAAGCAGAGACATAACTTTGCCAACAAAGGTCCGTCTAGTCAAGGCTATGGTTTTTCCTGTGGTCATGTATAGATGTGAGAGTTGGACTGTGAAGAAAGCTGGGCACTGAAGAATTGATCCTTTTGAACTGTCATGTTGGAGAAGACTCTTGAGAGTACCTTGGACTGCAAGGAGATCCAACCAGTCCATTCTAAAGGAGATCAGTCCTGGGTGTTCTTTGGAAGAAATGATGCTAAAGCTGAAACTCCAATACTTTGGCCACCTCATGCGAAGAGTTGACTCATTGGAAAAGACTCTGATGCTGCATGGGATTGAGGGCAGGAGGAGAAGGGGACGACTGCGGATGAGATGGCTGGATGGCATCACTGATCCAATGGACATGAATTTTGGATGAACTCCAGGAGTTAGTGATGGACAGGGAGGCTTGGAATGCTGCCATTCATGGGGTCACAAAGAGTCGGACACAACTGAGTGACTGAACTGAACTGAACTGATAAGTTAAATCATACAACATTAGCTGAGTAGAATCTAATTCTATTGGATCTCATCTTATATCTGAGCTTTCATCAGAGTGAAGTGTGGTTTTCATTGGAGAATAAGTGAGAAGGTAGAGAAGGGACAGATACCCAACAACCTTCCCCCCACCCCCTTTGGCTGGCCATCTGAGAGGTATTTGCTGTTTCTTCATGATGAACCTCAGAGACCAACTAGCCTAGAGAAGTAGGTTGATCCCTCTGGTAAATTTTCTGTTGTTGCTCAGTCTTTTCTGACTCTTTGTGGCCCCATGGGCTGCAGCATGCCAGGCTTCCCTGTCCATCACCATCTTCTGGAGCTTGCTCAAACTCATGTCCATTGAGTCAGTGATGCCATCCAACCAACTCATCCTCTGTCGTCTCCTTCTTCTCCTGCCTTCAATCTTTCCCAGCGTCAGGGTCTCTTCCATTGAGCTGGCTCTTCATATCAGGTGGCCAAAGTATTGGAGCTTCAGCTTCATCCTTTGTCCTTCCAATGAATATTCAGTGTTGATTTCCTTTAGAATTGACCGGTTTGATCTTGCAATCCAAGGATCCCTCAAGAGTCTTCTCCAACACCACAATTTGAAAGTATCAATTCTATACCTTACCAATACTGGAGATATACCACGAGGGACAGAAAAGCACAGGATACGTCATACAGATTATATTTTCTGATGTCATCCAGAACCTTTGAAACTCCATGCAGTATCCCATGAGCCCTAACCATATATGAGCCAGATCCGAGAACCTATAGGTGAGCTGGGGCATAGCTCTTTCCCTTCCCCTAACCCCACTTTGTGATTCACAGCCACTAAACCGAGTGTAATAGTTGAGCCATGAAACAAAATCGGCACCTGGAATATCCTTCCTGAGTGAGGAAGATGTAAAGCAAGTGGAAATGACCAACCCTAGAGTTGCTAAAAAGTGGAAAGACTTGGCATTTTTTGTGGGTCAACTATTTAGTGCTGTATTCAACTGTATTCAAGTATGCAAGGCCCATAAACCAGGTGCCCTCAAGAGCTATCAGCAAGGCTAGGCACAGGGCATGCTTAGAATTGACCAATTACTAAAAAAAACGAATGGTCATATTTCTGCATGAAGAAGAAGAGGCAGCTCCATATCTAATAAGGAGAGTTAGGAAACAGATGTCCAGCCTAAGATCCTGGACTATTGACCAGATCTCAGGTCCTGGGTAGGTCATGAGGTAGACCACACAGTCTGCTATTGATGGCATCTTATTCAAGAAAATTTTAGTATGCTTTGAAGTGAGTATGTCTAATTGTTAGCAACAAGCAGATTTTCTTTTGTTTTCTCAGTTCTTTTTAAAAGCCTCTTTGTCGGTTCCATTCTGTTTTACGATGGGGTTTAGAGCAGGTTGCCCCAGAATGTGTCACTTTGCCATGTGGATTATTTTGAGCTAAAAACAAAGCCAGACTCTAGACTATCTTTTAAGTTCTTTCTAAACTGCCCAAAATAATTTAGATGGGAGCCTGTACCAGGAAGAGAGCTAATACCAATCAAATTTTTACATCAGACTTATCTGCATACCAGGGCACATATTTGTTTACCAAACATTTGCTCTTCCCATCTTTCTGTGATTTGTCTTTCTCTCCTTTATAGTCCGGACTTCTAGCCCCTTCTCAGCACAGCCAAATTAATCAGTTAATTAATTTTTTAAAAAGAAGAAGAATTGTATTTGTATTCTGCTCAGGATATCATATAAGCCTCAACCTCCTGACTGTCAGGAAGGCTCATATTTGGGGGTTGCTGTACCAGGTGGCTCAGTGGTAAGAAACCTGCCTGCCAATGCAGGAGATGCAGATTTGCTATGTGGTTCGTGAAGATGCTCTGGAGAAGAAAACGGCAAGTGAAAGTTACTCAGTCATGTCTGACTCTGCAACCCCATGGACTATACAGTCCATGGAATTCTCCAGGCCAGAACAAGAAGCAGACACAGAAGCACTTGTAGTGTGTGCTGCTGCTGTGGCAACATTGGTCCTTCCAATAAGTATTCAGGATTGATTTCACTTAGGACTGACTGGTTTGCTATCTTTACTATCCAGGCGACTCTCAAGAGTCTTTGGTCTTCTCCAGCACCAAAATTTGAAATTGGAATTCTCCAGGCCAGAATACTGGAGTAGGTAGCCTTTACCTTCTGCAGGGGATCTTCCCAACCCAGGGATCGAACCCAGGTCTCCTACATTGCAGGTAGATTCTTTACCGACTGAACTATCAGGGAAGCCCTGGTGTCAGGAAGGAAATGGCAACCCACTGCAGTATTCTTGTGTGGCAAATCCCATGGACAGAGGAGCCTGTGCTACAGTCCATGAGGTCATGAAGAGGTGGACATGTCTGAGTGACTGAGCACTCACACATGTATGTATGAATTAAATTTGTTTCCTCCTGGTAACCTAGATTATGTCAATTCAATTATCAGATCAGCCAAAGAACTTAGAAGGAAAGAAAAGTTTTCCTCCTCTACATCTACAATAGAATGAAAAAAATCCCTCATTTTAGATAATGTATTAATATGACAATTCTTAGTCTGATTCCTCCAAGATGCTCCACAGTGTCAGCAAGCCTTGGGCAGTGTTCAGGAATTACTCAATATCTGTACGTGGAAGACTTAGACTAGAATGCTACTCATACTTCCCATTCCACATAATCTTTTATGAGATCAAGAATAGTTGATGAGCTTTAAATGACCCTCCTGAAAGACGTAACTTAATTATACCCTGATTAAAAAAAGAAGAAGAAGAAGAAGAAGCAGGGGACTTCCCTAGTGTCTTAGTGGCTAAGACTCCATGCTCCCAAGTGCGAAGGACACGAGGTCGATCCCTGGTCATGGATCCCATACGCCAACTAGACCCCATACGCCATAACTAAAGATCTTACATGCTGCAAAGATGAAGGATCATGTTTGTCACAACTAAGACTCAGCACAGCCAAATTAATCAGTTAATTAATTTAAAAAGAGAATCAGAATTGTATTTGTATTCTCCTGTTCTACTCTATTTTATATCAGTGAGAGGGTTATATACCATTATTCTACTATGGTTTTGGAGAGAAAAAGAAACTTTCCTCAGATGAGTCCAAGCTGTAAACTTCCCACTAGAAATTCGCCAGTGTTAAAACACTCACAGTCCTTTTGCTGGTCTTGTGTTTTCCATTCCTCACTCTGATGGCTGCATTAAAATGAAGGATTATCACTATTTAGTATTTCATAATTGCCATGCCATATGTGTCTATTTAATTGAATTAAGTAATGTCTGTTGTTTATATCAACAGTAAAAACATTCAGATAAACACCAAACCACAGTTTTGATAAAACCCACCACTAACTTCTACTTAGTAGTAAAATGTATGTGTCATTTCATGACATAGTGATTAAAATACTGATTTGCTAATGGCATTCTATGACTAATTTTAATAAAACTTTTGTTAGATTCTACTTATTGATACAGTTCTCATTTCTCAGAAGCTTTATGAATCAGGAAGATGTAATAGAAAACATTGAGTGATCCTCTTGAAATGTATTATTGAATTATACTCTTAGAATCCTTTTATATCATTACTAATTGTATTTATTTTTTATTCACAACTGACTCAACTGTAATGACAGGTTCAGAAAGTTATGATAATGAAGATAAATAGGATTTCTATCTGTCCCAGCAAGTTTCTTGATGATAGAGATTTTATTTTCCTTTTCTATACAAGTTCTTCATTATCCATAGACAAGACCTTGAAAAGACTGAATAAACTTATTTCAGGAGACATTTGAGTCTGTTATATTTTTCTAGGTTGATTGTTACATATACTCGTTTTAAAAGGTATCTGTTTATTTTAAACTACATTTTGTTGGGGAACCATTTTTAAAATCGAAATGTCTCAACCCAGAAATCCTCTCTGCAAAGTATTGAAGAAAGAAAACATTTTTATATTGAAGAAGCATTGCTAAAAACAAGATTCAACTGAATAAATTTAAATAACTAATTAGTTTTATTCAACAATTTCAAAATGGGGCAGTATCCTATCCAACCCACTTCCCTAGTGGTGCAGTGGGTAAAGAATCTGCCTGCCAATGCATAAGAGACACAAGTTCAATCCCTGGATTGGGAAGATCCCTGGAGAAGGAAATGGCAATCCACTCTGGTATTCTTGTCTGGAGAATCCTGTCGACAGGACAGCCTGGTGGGCTGCAGTCCATGGACTCACGGAAGAGTTGGCCATGAAAGAGGCTGAGCACTAAACCAGGCATCCCATCTAACAACTAGAAAGGGGCCGCAGGGAGCTGTACAAAATGAGAGGCTTTTAGAGGCAGAAGGAGAGTGAAGCAGGGGAGCTTAAATAATGGATACTTTCCAGCAAGATCACCCTTCCCTTAGGGGAAGGCAAGCCTCTTATCCAGGAGGTTACCTCACTAGTCTCGATCAGTAAATTCCGAGTTGATTGGTTTAAAATTCTCCTTGTGGGAAAGACTGAAACTGCGATCAGGTTTGCTATTAAGTCTTGATGGGGATTAACATAGGGGATTCCATTCGGAGGTTGTTGTTTCTTTATAACAGCATTAAAACAGAATGTGATGTGCATCATAGGTCTTGTTCGAAGAGACTGCAATGATGGAAAGAATGCTCATTTCCCTTACATAGCTGGTAGGTGCAATTCATTACATGCATTTTTTTTTTTTAAGATAAACAATAGAAAAAAAGAAAAGAAAGTGTTAGTCACTCAGTTGTGTCCTGCTCTTTGCAACCCCATGGACTGTAGCCCATTAGTCTCCTTTGTCCATGGGATTCTCCAGGCAAGAATATTAGAGCGGTTGGCCACTCCCTCCTCCAGGGAATCTTCCTGACCCAAGGATCGAACCCAAGTCCTTTACATTGCAGTCAGCCTGAGCCACCAAGATAAACAATAACTAGTTCATAAGTAAGAGGACTTGACGACACCATTTGTTACACATGTACATACATGGTATTTGGGGTTGCCATTTGTGTTAGCTAATTGGCTACTGGAGAAAAAACAAACCTCACATCTTCATAACAGCAGATAGTTTTCCAACTCAGAACAAGGTTCCCACAGAAATTAAACTATCTTTTCACAGAAACTGGAAAATAGCGATGCAGTCTCCCTTACTGTTTGGGCTTCCACGGTGGCTCAGTGGTAAAAGAATCCGCCTGCAAAGTAGGAGATGCGGGTTCGGTCCCTGAGTCAGGAAGATCCCCTGGAGGAGGAAGTCGCAACCCACTCCAACATTCCATGGACAGAAGAGACTTGCGAGCTAGAGTCCATAGGGTCCCAAAAGTCAGACATAACTGAAGGGTCTGGGCAGGAAGGCAGGCGCTCTTAATATTTACATTTCAAAGAGATGGTTCCTAGGTCTTTGAGAAAACCAATCCTACATCATAAAAGGCGACAAAAAGCCAAATGAGAAATATTTATAATGACAAGTTTTCTAATGTAAATACTCTATGAAAATTAGGGAAGGGAGAAGTAGTTTTTTCCTTTATTTTTACAGAAGAGAATTAAGACATATATATATATATATATATTTTTTAAGTAGACAAATTTATTTATTTTTGGCTAAGCTGAATATGGGTTTCTCTAATGGTGTTGCATGGGTTTCTCGTGGCAATAGCTTGTCTTGTTGCCAAGCACTGGCGGTAGGGTGCACAGGCTTAAGTTCCCCTGTGGCATGTGGGATCTTCCAGGACCAAGGAACAAACTCATGTCCCCTGCATTGGCAGGCAGATTCTTAACCACTGGACCACCAGGCTAGTCCTATTTTTAATTTTCATTTGTCCTTATAATCATTCCTGTAACATCTCATAGTACTTATGGGTTAATTATACCAGTGTTCCCTTCAAAACTCACTAGTTTTCCTGAAGAACTAGGTTCACCTGAAAGAAATAGAGAGATATTTCTCTTACAGAGATAGATTTATTCAGAATCAGCAGAGAATTGCAATTCAAAGTGCAACCATGATGAACCATGTGCATGGCCCTGCACAGAAAGGGAAGGAGAACTCTTTTACCGGGGGGAAAATGAAATTGAGAGGCTCTCATCCAATGGCTTTTCACTGGCCCAGTCCTTGCCAGGAAATAAGAGGACTCTTTCTTTTTCCTTTTGGACTCTGTCGTATTTGCTTCCCAGGTGGTGCTAGTGGTAAAGAGCCCACCTGCCAATGCAGGAGACATAAGAAATGGGTTCGATCCCTGGGAGGAAGATCCCCTGGAAGAGGGCATGGCCACCCACTGCAGTATTCCTGCCTGGAGAATCCAATGGACAGAGGAGCCTAGCTGGCTACAGTCCATTGGGCTGCAAAGAGTCAGACACGACTGAAGCGACTTAGCATGCATGCGTGTAGTCTCAGGACTTGAAAGTACCCCCTTCTGGTCTCCCGTCCCTATATAATTGACAGTTTTGTTTATTAATATTTTGCAACTACCATTGAGGGTGCTGCTGTACATATAAAGACAAAATGAATAAGAAAGAAAACCTGAAAGGCAAATGGAGTGACTAGTTTCTTAAATGAGGCAGCCATGGCACACTAAGGGAAAAGTTACTCCATGGTATATTACTGGTTTTCCATTTTTTTGGTTCTACCGTTGATTTCGTCATTGTAGAAATCACTCTAAAGCTGTAAATGACAGGCCTAACCACATGACCTTGATGTATGGCTCTTAGGTCTATTCTATGAATAGATTTTGACTTGTAAGTAAGGAGAAAGGCACCCCACTCCAGTACTCTTGCCTGGAAAATCCCATGGATGGAGGAGCCTGGTAGGCTGCAGTCCATGGGGTCGCTAAGAGTTGGATATGACTGAATGACTTCACTTTCACTTTTCACTTTCATATGGGGTTGCACAGAATCGGACATGACTGAAGCAACTTAGCAGCAGTAGCAGCAGCAGCCTTTCTCTGGTATCCATAAAGAAATTGATAGGACCATTCCTAATATTTCAATAAATGCATTTTTATTTTTTCTTTTTAACTTTCTTGGAAGGCACAAAATACTTTTTTGTTGTTGTTGTTCTAAGGACACTAGATGTTAGACTTCCATAGTGGTACAGGCCCAAATTGGGGCTTCCCTAGGGGTTCAGGTGGTAAAGAATCTGCCTGATCGAGACCTGGGTTTGATCCCTGGGGCGTTGAGGGGGGATCCCCTGGAGAAGGGTACAGCTTCCTACTCCAGTATTCTTGCCTGGGAAATCCCTTAGACAAAGGAGCCTGGCAGACAGTCCATAGGGTTGCAAAGTGTCAGACACAGCTGAGTGACTAACACACACACACACACACACACACACACACTCAAATCACAGTGCTTGGTTTTCATGTTTGTGACATTTTACTCTGTTATTAAACATGCATGTTTTTGCATGATACTGGGAAAGGATGGCTCATTTGCAACCGGGATTCAACAGAAGCAAAGAGGGAAAATTCAAAAGGTCAAGGGAGCATTGGGCCACTGTTCTCACCAGAGAAAAATAGACAGTGGATCCTTTTACCAAGGCCAGAGCTGTCAGTTCCTGTGTAAAACACAATGCAAAAGAAGAATACCCTAGAGGTGCAGATCTAGATAGGAGACAGGAAATGACAAGAACCAACTATTTAAATACTTACTGAGGGAACAATATAAATGCAAAAGTACAGAAATTGAGGTTTAAAGAGCTTTTTATGCCTGTTATTTTAAAAAAGCAAAAGTGAAAAACAACATGTCCATTCCAAAATGGTTCCCGACAACACTTAAATAATAAAATGCTTGCTGAAGAACTGTGAACACCTTTCCATGGTATTCCTGTTCCCTTTAAAAACAAAGTCAAGTCATCTTGACACCTAAGCAAGTTGTTCCTCAAAGAGGATACAAGAAGGCTCACTGTGGTTTCGTATACCTCAAAGTTTATTTGACTGAATATTGGAAAGTACCTTAAAAATCAAGCAGTTATGCTACCTTAGTAAAGAAAATCACAGCAGATGTCACATGGCTAATTGTGTTTTCCATGCTTTCAAGAAAAAAAAAATGTGTTAATAGGGATATGCCTAAGGTCACCTTTCCTCAAATTAGAGATTAAATTATGTATTAAACTACTTGAACATCTGTGTTCTAAAATATATACATTCTAGTTCTCTTAAAAACTAGATATATGCTAGCATGTAGATATATGCTACTGCTTGGTCTTATTTGAAAGAAATAATTTGCTTCAAAGACAAAAAATTAAGTTTTCAGGTTAGCCTGTTAAAGTCCAGTCACAACTGACTTGAGTGTGAGCAATATTCTTTCAACTGTATCTCTGTGAATGATATCCAGCTCCTTATGACCAGGGTTCCTCTGTCCATGGGGCTTCTCAGGAAAGAATGCTGGAGTGGGAAGTCATTCCCTTCTCCAGGGGATCTTCTCAACCCAGAAATTGAACCCGTGTCTCCTGCATTGCAGGCAAATTCTTTACTGACTGAGCTACCAGAGAAGTCACTGAGTCCGTCTGGCTCACAGCTAAACACTCTTTCTGCAGCACAGAGCATTATATTGGCTAAAAGACTTTGTAGATGAATAAATGCATATATAAATCTAAAAGTCAAAATTTTGACTCAAGACCACACATCTTTAATTAACTAGGCTTACCATGTGACAATTTCTAGAACAAAATCACTTAGCTTACATGGAAACGAGAAGCATAAATCTAATTCTAGAATGAGTTCCATTGCTCCCGGGAGATTAAGGCATTCAGAAACACAATCTTGGTTTAAAAATATCATTATGTTAATGATCTCCAGTGTAAATAATTCCTTAACTCGGGGTGAGACAAAGATTACATTGTTAGTAAATTCATTGTTGTTAATACAAGAAGTTCAGAGGGGTTCACATTTAGCATGGTGACAAACACTCTTTCAGTGGTTTTAATCTCCCATTCAGAATAAGGTTAGATAATCCAAAAGGGGTCAAATTCTTTGGAATTATCTTCATTTTTGTATAGTACAAAAAATGCCTACTATCGTAGGGATCCCCACTTGCCAATGCTGGAATAGTGAAATATATTTCAATACGATCACGGAAGGATTACGTGTAACTAATCACATCAGGCTGTAAGTGTAGCTTGTGCCTTTTCATAAGACTAGCCTGTGTACAGGCATTTGCTGTAAACTGCATCACAATTTAGCATTTATTGCTGTGCACTATTGCCACCATCATGTATTTGAAGACTAAAATAAAAACTAAAACAAATCAAGACATAGATGTCAATTTTTATATGTAATATCAATAAAAGCCAAATATAAAATTCATATAAAGTTTGTAGAATTTAATTTACACTGTTTCTGACAGCACAGATAAAATTATATAGAACAAAGGTGCTATCAGTTTCAATTTGGAGGGAAACCAAAAGATCTAGACCATCAGTAGTACCTAAATGTTTTAAAATGCTGAAACATTTATAGTTATTTTTATTTTTTATTGCATATTGGTTATAACACTTACAGGCTAAATATATGACAGAAAAGAGTAATTTAATTTGTTTTTAATATACAGTAACAACACGGTGAGATAGCTTGTATGGTGTGTGTGTGTGTGTGTGTGTGTGTGTTCTGTGCACACTCAGTCATTTCAGACTCTTTAAGACCCTCTGGACTGTAGCCCACCAGGCTCCTCGGTCCATGGGATTTCCCAGGCCAGAATACTGGAACGAGTTGCCATTTCCTTCTCCATATGATGTGCATGGCGGTTATCAATGTATTGTCTCACAACTCCACATTCACGGTTGGGTACACCTGCTCTAAGTGTTTAGCTCCATTTTCTGTTTTATAGTGAGCATGATTTTAGGCTGTGTCGGTAGAGGGCGCTGGAGAAAGGCAGAAAGGGGCTGCTTTAAGTGTTACTTCTGGGGGTTTTTTGTACCTGCCACACTGTAGGCCAAGGAGCAGTGTATGGGAACATGTAGCGTCACTCAGTCCCGTCTGTGCACCCAGAACCCACAGCTTTTGGTGACCACGCAGCCCCAGCGCAGAGGTTTTCTTCCGTGCTTGCATCATATCCGTAAACGAGCTTTGGCTCTGACAACACAACAGATTTCACTCTTCTCTAGGCCTGAACCCTGTCCTGCCCTGAGGGATGGAGGGGTGGGAACCCTGTGAAGGGAAGTATGTCCTTACTTGTTTGCTCTAGACAAAGGCAGACAAACCCTTTAGAGCACACTTTAGAGTTTTCTTTCTTTTAATAGTTATGATTTTGTGATAGCTTAATAATTCTTTATATGAACTCCTACTTAAGTTACTATGTGTTTCTGTCTCCAGATTGGACCCAGGCCAATATAATGTGTGTGTGTGTTCAGTATCTCAGTTGATTCTTTCAGACCCCATGGACTGTAGCCCACTAGGCTCCTCTGTCTCTGGGATTTCCCAGGCAAGAATGCTGGAGTGGGTTGCCATTTCCTTCTCCAGGATATCTTCCTGATCCAGGGATTGAACCCATGTCTCTTGCTTCTCCTGCATTGGCAGGTGAATTCTTTACCACACTGCACCACTTGGGAAGACGCTGTAATGAAGCCCATTAAAAAGAAATTGTCACATTTTCCCCTTATTTTGTAAATGATTACAACAGCTGATATGAATATTTATTTTTTAGTCATGTTTGCTCAGGAAATCAGTTTAGAATAATAAACTTCTCCCCCCCTAGGGAAAAACCATCATAAACATTACAGTCCTATGCTTTATTTCAGTGCATCAGAGAGAAAAGTTATGACTTTATATATAAATAGGTATGTCATATTTTCCACTGTGAGAATACTGTTTTGAGAAGCCAGTATAAAAACTATCCCTTTCCCTGAAACAGTAGGTGATGTGAAAGTCAGAGCTTTTGTACAATGTACATATTAAAAACACTGAAATTCAGTTTCTAAATTTATGGCCTTCAGTTATTATTTTTGTCAAAGATGAGGACGAAAGCCAACAGAAGTATTTTTTCAATGTTATGAAAAAAGGGAAATATTTAATAAAATTTTATTAACACAGCTGATCCACAATGTAGTTTTAGTTATTAGGGTGATATGATTTCCTGTTAGCTGTTGTGTATCAATTGTTCTGTAACTAGTCTGGGACTTAATACTGATAGAAAGAATTTAGATTGGATAGAAGTGGGAGACTAAAAACTAACGCTGACATAAAACCAGCTCTTGGAAATTGCATAAGAATCGAGTGAAGGAAATCTAAGCAAAGAGACAAAGTATTTCATCTGAAGATTACAACAATGGATACTAGGCAACAATGGAGCAAGGCAGCTGGACAGACAGGCAGGCCATCACAGGCCATCTGCTGTCGAGAAAGACCAGCAAGAGTGTAAGTTCCGTGTTAGTAACTTTAAGGTAAGACAGCTAAGGACTAAAACATAGATTCTAGACAGAATTACAGAAACAGCATGGAAATTGAAGAGGACAAGCATAATTCTTGCTTCAGGGCTAAAATTTTCAAGACAGATTAGACCGAAGAATCTACAAGAACATGGTGGGACTAAAAATCCTAGTTATAGAGAGGAAATGTGCAGGAAATCTAAACCAGGATCGTGGCACAAGGTTAAACAAAGGAGGGAGATACAGCTACTTGACATAGAATATAAGACGGCTTCATCTCAAAACCACATCTAAGAAAAAGAAAGTGACTAAAGGAAAGGGCTAAAGTTTCCAAGAAATCGTCTCAGTGTTGAAATGCTGATTTACTGGACTGGAGCATTTAAATTCTATCTGATGAGAATCTTTCCCGATCCTGGGTCTGGATTAAGTATTTCTAGTTAAAGTTATAAGGGATGACAGTGTATGAGGTAAAGGAATAAAGCTGGTCATAAATCTTCATCACAGAAATAAAGAATTTCTAATTTGAAGCCCTATAAAAGTTAAGAATTCATCTATGTTTATTTTCTTCATATGTGGGCTGAGCTTTAAAAATATCAAATAGTAAAAAAAAAAATTTTAAATAGCAGAAGACAATGAGATTAAAAGTAACACAGAAAAAAGAATAATAAATATTTGACTTTCCTAAAGCTGATTAATTTCTAAACATTTTAAGATAGCACTGTATATTAAAAATGTACTTTGTCAGGACAATGAGGTATAGTGGAAATAAAAATAAGACATAGATCTTGGCTTTGCATCCTTGTCCTCCCCCTCATCATTGCATGAACTTGTGCAAATTACTCCATTCCTTCTTGCAATAATTCTTCTGCTAAAGATCTATTTTGTAAAAGGAAGGGTTGGTAAATCCAGTTATCTATTGCTGAACAAATGACCACAAAAGCTAGTGGTAAAAACCCTACAATCATTCTACTGTAGTCTATAAGTTTTGTGGGTGAGGACATCCAGTAGAGCTTGGATGGAAAATTCTGCTTTTCTTTGTGGCCCTTTTGATCATATTTAATTGTTAAAACTATCTGGACGGGAAGGCAGAAATCTGTTACTTATATGGTGACTTGGTGGGTGTATCGGAAAGGCTGAGTTCAGCTGGAACTGTCAACAAAATAACGAACGGTGGCCTCTTCAAGTATGGCCATCTCAAGGAATCTAGAATTCTTTCATGGGTTCAGGTACCAAGAGAAATTCTTCTAGGGAAGAAGGTGAAAGTTGTGTGAAGTTTTACAATCTAGCTCCGCTTTTTTCCTGCTTAGTTGGTTGAAGCAGATCGAATCAAGTGCATATTCAGGTGGGGGACCACAAACCCTGAATATCAAGAGAAATTTCAAATAATATGCTTCCATGTTTGAAACCACATAAGTCCTTGCCCTGCCCACAAAATTACTAATCTTCCTTCTTCATCTGATAACCACCAAAAGGCTCATCCTATTATTCTATAAAGTTCAGGTGCAAGGTCCTGGATCTTGTCATTGAAATCAAATCTAGCTACAGACATATCTCCTTAGCTTTTATTCCTTGGATAAAGTTGCTCTTGATCTAAAGACTTATGAAGATGAGAGACAAATTATCTCCCCCCTTCCGCCTAATGTCTGAAGATGAGAAAAGCATAAAATAAGAAGAGTAAACATTTCTGTTCCAGAAGGGGAAAAATGAGAAACGTGTAGCCATCACTGTCCTATAGTAATTCTTTAATATTATCAGGTAGAAGTTTTTATTTCCCTAATTAAAGCTCAGTCTTGATCTCTGAGCATAATTCTACATGACTTTTGGTTTTAGACATGCCATCTGAAAACTTCCTTGTCCTTATAATGTAACTTTTCCTATAAACTCTAGGTTTCTTAAAATCCATTTTTCTTCAATTTTTTTTTCCTTCTTATAGAATTCGGGGCTTCATAAAATTTAAAATTCTTTCTGTCCCTCTCAATCTATGCTAATATAATCCTTACAATGTTATCATAAATCTATTTAAGATATAAATAAATTTTCTCTAACTTGCTATTAAAAGAAATTCTCACATATTGGATATGGGGAAATCATTCTGGCTTATTCTGGGGTTAACTTAAATTTTATGCTAACTAGAATAGCCTACTTGTAGCCTATCAAGCATATATTATCTATCAACTTTAATTATTGAAGAAAAGAGACCATTGACCAGAAGTAAAAAATGACCATAAGAATAAAGATTAAATGCCTCCCTTCGTAGGATGCCAGTGCTGGCATTCCGTCAATGATAAGACTGCCTTCCTAGGTATCAAGTTCATACTAACTTGCTGTGTATGGGCTGATCCTTTTTTCTGTTTTGAAACCTTGAAGGAATGTATCCCTAACCTCTTTGATGTTCTATGTTCTGACAAGATACAGAACTGTTCTGAAAACCATGCTTCTACTGAGCAATTTCTTGGAGTTACCTACAAGACTGTTACCTGGGCTATAGTCTTCAGCTGGACTCCAAAATAACATTCGTCTATCACTCTTGCTGTTCAGCCACTCAACTGTGTCCGACTCTTTGTGACCCCATGGACTGCAGCATGCCATGTTTCCCAGATTGTTTATTCATTTCATAAACACTAGGTTTTCCTTTGAGCCCTAAGCACTATTGTGTGTCTGAGGCCATCTATATGGCAAGCTTTTTTTTTCTTTTCCCTCTCTTTTTCTCTTTTTTCTAACAAAGATAAAGACTTACGTCCTAACAAAGGACCTTATGACCACAGCCTGCATTCACTGAGACTGGGTTCTCCTCAAAGTGCCTCAAATTTAATCTTTATCCTGAGACTGTCTCTTATTTTCAGGAGAACTTGATGCATGGAAAGATTGTCCAAAATCTTTTACATTCACTTCATATTCTGTTAACAGTTGGTTTATTTAGTTCATCTTGCTTTCTCTTGTTTTAGTAGACAGCTGGAAGAAACCAGGTGGCACCTTCACCACTTTGCCCAGAAAATCATCTTAGAGACATTATCAAGTTCATTAAGTACATTTTATATTTCTCAGGTTACCTTGAGTGGCAGTATTACCATACTTTCTGCCAACTTTCAATACAGTATTTTTTTTTTCCAATCTTCATTAAGTCATCTATGCCAGTCACTTCTAGGCTTGTCAGGCTTTTTCCTGTTGTCTAGCCATCAAACCAAAGTCACACATTTCAGACCTTGTAATGTTAGTATCTCACTTCCAGATACCAAATTCTATTTGCCTATTGCTGCATTAAAAACAGAGAGAGAGAGAGAGAGAGAGAGAGAGAGAGAGAAACCTGTCCAAACTTAATTGCCTAAAACAATAATTTTATTATGTATATTTAATAATTTTAGGAAACCATAAATTGGCAGCATTCAAATGGGTGATTCTTTTCTTTTTCACATGACTTTGATGGAAGTCACTCAGAGGTATTCAACAGATGGGCTGGTTTGGAGGGTACAAAACCAATTCTAGTCATATGATGCTTCTTTGGGAATGGCAGGAAGGCTAACCTCAGCTTGGATCATCAACTAGAATTTTTCTGAGTGGTTTCTCCTTCATGGCAACCACCGCAATGTAGTGGAACTTCTCAGAGGGTGCCTTAGAGCTTCAAGGACAAGCCTTCTAGCTTTCACCTCTTGATGGGAGGAAGGAAAAAAATGTGCGGTCCCGGTTTAAAAATGCAGAAACTGGGCTAGGTAATCGTTAACATATTTTTTTGTTTGTTTCTAAAGGATCTGTTTGAAGAGCAACAGTAAAGACTTAAAATGAATATGAAATAAAGGAAAAACATTCTAACTTTTTACAAGTTATAAGCATCTAAAGCTGCTGAAGCACTAAATAGTCTACAGCATTCATCTCTCAAAAGATTTAATTCCAAAGATAACTGTAGGTGATAAAGACATTTATCCCTGAGATTGGCTGGAAAATATCTAAAAATATACAACTTTGTCTGAGTTTCTATAAAAATGGCTCTATTGCTTATAACCTCTTGATAGGAAATGTGGCTTTTTCCCCCCATGAACGCCTATAAACAAAACTGAAAAACATTATTTTTAAAGGTTGTGTTTTCAGTTATTTCAATAATATGAAAGATTTCCACCTGAGAAGTTTTTAATGTAATTCGTTTTTAAAGATAAAGTACAGAAATCAATAAATGATATTCTCCTCTTGATATGGTACAATGTGGTACCTAAAGTAATAAAGCCATAGAGATTGGGATCATCTTAGAGATCATCTTGACTGAATCCTTTTAGTCACAGATGAAAGAACTGAGCCCAAGAGGGACTATGAAGCTTGGCCAAGGTCTCTTAGCTGGTTAATGGGTAGAGTCAGGGGCTCTTTCCATGACCATCGTGCCAACAGATACAACAGTACTCTTGAGAGAAATAAGCTTTTCAAATGCTATGACTATTCCCTTACAGTTTTTGCTTTTATTAATTTTAATAACTCTTCATTCACCTGTTGTACATAATTTTTAGATCCACTTTACCGAGCTGAAATAAATTCTAGTCAGGCTGACTTAGTTTCATCACATTTTAAAAAGAAAAATATGATAAAATTAGACAACAATGTAAGCATATTTCTAAAAATAGTGAAAAATAGTAAGGAAGAATAAGTTTATTGTTTTATTTCTTCTTTTCATTGTTTAGGCAATCGTTGATTTTCAGTATGAGATGCTATCTTAAAGGCTATCTCACTTTTGACTGAATTTTGAAATAAGCCATTCTGTGCAAGCGTATTGTGTGGATTTGTATTTCCAGTGATCAGTTACTCTTTGTTTCTGGGGAGGAAAAAGAGAAACCTTTGGTATAGCAAGTATTATTATATTCTATCTTATGTATAGCATATCTGTCTCTAAGTAATGTTTAATCTATTTTTTGATCTACGTGCCATCATGAAATATGTCAAATCTTTTTTTAAAGACTAACATCTCCAAATATTTGAAGAAAAGCATCAAGTTGTGACTAAGCACTTTATAATTTAAATATACAGTAGTGCCCCTTTATCCAGGGGAATGCGGTCCTAGACTCCTAGTGGATGCCTGAAACTTACAGGACTGACTCCTGAAGTGAAGGGAAAGTCGCTCAGTCGTGTCCTACTCTCTGCGACCCCAAGGACTATACAGTCCATGCGATTCTCCAGGCCAGAATCCTGGGGTGGGTAGCTGTTCCCTTCTCCAGGGCATCTTCCCATCCCAGGGATCGAACCCAGGTCTCCCACATTGCAGGTGCAGGTGGATTATTTACCAGCTGAGCCACCAAGGAAGCCCAAGAATATTGGAGTGAGTAGGCTAACCCTTCTCCAGGGATCTTCCCAACCCAGGAACTGAACTGGGGTCTCCTGCATTGCAGGCAGATTCTTTACCAGCTGAACTACCAGGGAAGCCACTGACTTATACTCAATTTGTACTGTACATACATATCTATGATAATGTTTAGTTCATAGATGAGGCCCTATAAGAGAATTTCCAAATTGCCAAAATCATTACTCTTGCACTTTGGGGTCATTATCAAGTAAAATAAGGGTGACTTGAACACATGCACTGTTTTAGCAAGATAGTTGATCTGATAACCAAGATGACTCCTAAGTGACTTACGGGCTGGTAAAGTATACAATGTGGATATGCTGGACAAAGGGCTGATTCATGTCCTAAGTGGCACAGAGACAGCACAAGATTTCATCCCACTATTTAGAGTGATGTGCAATTTAAACATAAATTTTATATTTCTGGAATTTTTAGTTTCATGTTTTCAGACTAGGATTGACCTTCAGTAACTGAAATCAAAAAAAGTGCAATGATGGATAAGGAGGGATTACAGCAAGCGATTTACTCAATTGGAAAAGATTCTAAAATAGGATCTATGCACAGGGATGAAGATGAGCTAAACTGGGTGCCCAACTAAGAAGACAATGTTATGGACCCCACTGGCTCTCTTTCTCTGCCAATTCTCTTTTTTCTTCCTCTAGTGTTATTTTATAATTTATATGCTTCAACTTACTTTTTGTTTTAAATACCTTTATACTTTGTCTATAGCTACATAAAACTGACATAAACATTTAAGTGTATATATGTAAAGATGCATTTGTTTGATATTGCACATTAAGAAGGCAATATTTTTTCATAACAAGTATGAAAAACAAGGACTTTTAGAATTCTCATGTTTAGATAGTGTGCCTCAAGATACCAAGCTTCCACGAGATTGTAAATCACTGAAAATAAGACTATTTTGAATAAACAGTACAAACTGGGGATAATGCTTGAATTTGTAAGACCACATTTCTAAGTACTTCTGATGACTTTTTTTTAATAAATGAATTTTCATTTTGGTGGAAGGAAAGAAGTTTTGAACTGAGTGTAACTCAGTGTACTCATAAAATCTAGGCAAGTATCAGTGAAAATTTTTCCTTTGAGTAGATATGAGGTGTTTGCATTGCCTGCTATCTTAATATGACCAGAATTGTGGACTCATTCTCTTTTTGTGTGTGTGTACTTAGTCACTAAATTGTGTCAGACTTTCCCGTGACCCCATGGACTGTAGCCCACCATGTTCTGTCCATGGGATTTCCCAGGCAAGAATACTGGATGAGTTGACATTTCCTCCTCCAGGGGCAATTTCCTACCCAGAGATCAAACCCCGAGTCTCCTTCATTGCAGGCGGATTTTTTGCTGCTGAGCCATGTGGGAGCCCATTCCCTTTAGTAAGACTTTGTAATTCTAACCAAACTTTGTCCGCACTGCATCACTCAAGGACGTCAAGAATGAGTTCAATTTCAATAATACCCTCATTTACTATATGTGTAGTATCTTTTCCAAAGTCAACTACATCCATTTTTGATGTACATACTCTTATTTTTTGGACTAGTTTTTCATCAGAGTATAGTTGGCTTATAGAGTGTTAGTTTTTGCTGTACAGCAAAGTAGATCAGTTATACAGAAACAACATATCCACTCGTTTTTAGATTCTATTCTCATATAGGTCATTACTGAGTATTGAGTAGAGTTCCCTGTGCTTTAGAGTAGGTTCTTTCTTCTTTTTTTTTTTTAATCTATTTTAAGTATCAGTTCAGTTCAGTCACTCAGTCGTGTCCTACTCTTTGCGACCCCATGAATTGCAGCACGCCAGGCCTCCCTGTCCATCACCAACTCCTGGAGTTCACTCAAACTCACATCCATCGAGTCCATGATGCCATCCAGCCATCTCATCCTCTGTCATTCCCTTCTCCTCCTGCCCCCAACCCCTCCCAGCATCAGAGTCTTTTCCAATGAGTCAACTCTTCGCATCAGGTGGCCAAAGTATTGGAGTTTCAGCTTTAGCATTGTTTGTTTAAAAGAACACCCAGGACTGATCTCCTTTAGAATGGACTGGTTGGATTTGCTTGCAGTCTAAGGAACTCTCAAGAGTCTTCTCCAACACCACAGTTCAAAAGCATCAATTTTTTGGTGCTCAGCTTTCTTCACAGTTTAACTCTCACATCCATACATGAACACCGTAGAAACCATAGCCTTGACTAGATGGACCTTTGTTGGCAAAGTAACATCTCTGCTTTTGAATATGCTATCTAGGTTGGTCATAAATTTTCTTCCAAGGAGTAAGCATCTTTTAATTTCATGGCTGCAATCACCATCTGCAGTGATATTGGAGCCCAGAAAAATAAAATCAGCCACTGTTTGCACTGTTTCCCCATCTATTTCCCATGAAGTGATGAGACTGGATGCCATGATCTTCGTTTTCTGAATGTTGAGCTTTAAGCCAACTTTTTCACTCTCCTCTTTCACTTTCATCAAGAGGCTTTTTAGTTCCTCTTCACTTTCTGCCATAAGGGTGGTGTCATCTGCATATCTGAGGTTGTTGATATTTCTCCCAGAAATCTTGATTCCAGCTTGTGTTTCTTCCAGTCCAGCGTTTCTCATGATGTACTCTGCATAGAAGTTAAATAAGTAGGGTGACAGTATACAGCCTTGACGTACTCCTTTTCCTATTTGGAACCAGTCTGTTGTTCCATATCCAGTTCTAACTGTTGCTTCCTGACTTGCATACAGGTTTCTCAAGAGGCAGGTCAGGTGGTCTGGTATTCCCATCCCTTTCAGAATTTTCCACAGTTTCTTGTGATCCACACAGTCAAAGGCTTTGGCATGGTCAATAAAGCAGAAATAGATGTTTTTCTGGAACTCTCTTGCTTTTTCCATGATCCAGCGGATATTGGCAATTTGATCTCTGGTTCCTCTGCCTTTTTTAAAACCAGCTTGAACATCTGGAAATTCATGATTCACGTATTGCTGAAGCCTGGCTTGGAGAATGTTGAGCATTACTTTACTAGCATGTGCTGCTGCTGCTGCTAAGTCACTTTAGTCGTGTCCAACTCTGTGTGACCCCATAGGCAGCAGCCCACCAGGCTCCCCCATCCCTGGGATTCTCCAAGCAAGAACACTGGAGTGGGTTGCCACTTCCTTCTAAAATGCATGAAAGTGAAAAGTGAAAGGGAAGTCGCTCAGTCGTGTCCAATGAGTGCTGTTGTGCAGTAGTTTAAGCATTCTTTGGCATTGCCTTTCTTTGAGATTGGAATGAAAACTGACCTTTTCTAGTCCTGTGGCCACTGCTGAGTTTTTCAAATTTCCAAATTTTAAGTGTAATGGAGTGTATATGCCAGTCCCAATACCTCAATTTATCCCTTTCCCCTTCTTTTCTCCCTTGGTAACCAAAAGCTTGTTTTCTACATCTGTAAAACTATTTCTGTTTTGTAAATAGATTCATCTGTACCATTTTTTTTGATTCCACATAGAAGAAACATCACATGATATTTATCTTTATATAGCTGACAGTCTCAAGGTTCATTCATGTCACCTCACACGGCATTGTTTCATTCTCTTTTTAAGGCTGAGCTTTATTCCATTATATATATATATATATATATACACACACACACACATATATATATATATATGTTTACTTATGTATATATACATATATCTTCTTTATCCATTCCTTTATTGATGGGCATTTGGGTTACCTCCTTGTCCTGGCTGTTATAAATAGTGCTACAATGATTGTTGGGGTGCAGGTATTTTTTCTTTTTAAATATGGTTTTCTACATATGCCCAGGAGGGGATTGCTGGATGATATTTATCCCATTTCTCACATGCTTACAAGGTATTGGTCTATGAACTTGCTATCTCATATTATGACAGTTGGTTTAAGAGAAGGGTTTTATTTTATATGCTTTGTAACTAGTCAATGAATCCAGTTTAGTAAAAAAAAACAAATAATTCAAATCAATTACTAAATTTAATTTTAATGTTTTTTGAAGTCATTTTAAAAAGTTGTTGCCAAGAAGTCAACCTGTTACTCTGAGATCTGACCACCGCATGAGACCATTGTATAATTATCATCCTTAAAAATCTCAGGTACACAATTTGGTTCCCTGACATAAGAATACAATACATATATAGCATTTTTAGCATTTTCAAGCTCATATTATGCAATTCATACTTAATTAAAATTCTGAGACCTTATTTCCATGATTTTTTCCATGTCTTCTCATCATCTAAGTCTCTCAATTTGTAATTTTTGTCCTTGGTATTTATAGTAATATGACTTTACTGTTTTATTTGATTTTATTCTCCATCAAATATTTCTATTTTAAGTCTTTCATTCATTGTTCAAAATTGAAAACCAAGCATATTACCTACAGACAGTCTTATCTATTGAGAAAAGTGTTCTGTTTCATTGACCATATGTAAATTTCTTAGAGCATTGAGTTTGACTTTTGTGATATTGCTTTGTAAAATACTATATACATTAGGTATTCTAAAATAAATGTTTGATCCTAGAATATTGGATTTTTGGTAAATGTCAGATTGTAGTGGAAAATTATATAGCAATCTATGATCTATTTAGGACATGGGTTGCGTAATTTCTCATTTCTGTGCTTAGATACTAAAAGATATGCATTTTTGGTTTATCTTTTAAAATTCCTCATAAGACTTTTCCTTGTAAATGGAACTAAGTATTTACCTTTCTTAAACAATGCACAGTTGATAGAAAAGCTAGATATACTTATTGCATTTATATAAAGTATACCATCTGTAAAGTCTCAATTATAAGTAATTCTGGTATTAAATTCAATATATGAGGAAAACTTGACATATGCCCAAGAGATTTAGCTGTATAATACATTTTTTTGACTAGCTACATATTTTTATAAGTATTCTTCTTCAGTGATATTTGTTGGTTAGATTCCCAAGTAGCATTTACATTTCTGTTATTTTTCCATTAGAAATGTATTCGTCCATTTCTGTACACCCATTAACATCTTATGAATTTACATAAATTTTCTCACTATCTCACCACAGAATAAGTATGAGGTTATTTCACTGTTGGATCCCCACAATTCCATAATAATGGTACCATTACTAAAGCAGATTTCTTTTTTATAACCTTGAATTGCTCAAATTTTGTTTTTATATCCAGCTACCATAAATGGATGGAAAAACAATTTGCTACAAACCCTAATAGGGGAGTAAAAATATTATATTTTTCAGGGAAGCTATTCCTAGAATGCAAAACAGTTACTTTAGGACACATTTCTTTTCTACCATTATGATCACCGTTTTTTCTTGATTTCATATATCTATGTATTAAAAGGTTGAAAAGAGTATGTTTTCCTTTTCATTTATTTTTATAGGTTGAAAAGATACTGATCCTCTTTTAATGTTACTTCCTTTCTATATAAAGGAAACATTCATTTAGAGCCCTTAAACTCCTGCTCAAAGTTAGTTAGAAACTTTAGGAATGAAATTGTATTTTTGTTTTCAGTTGAATATATTAGACTAGACTGAAAAAGTGAATGGTAAGAAAAGAAACCAGGTAGTTCTTGGCACAACAGTTGATAATGTAAACTAGAAGCTCAAAGAATCACTTGAGTTCTCTAAATCTATGCTCTTTTTTTCCCTTTGCTTTTGCATGTGCACCGCTACTACCTGACATGCACTAATAACCATCCCTACTGCTCATTCATAACTGTGCTTCTCTCTTTCCTTAAGACTCAACTCAGGTATTACCTTTTCCAAGAAACCTTCTTGTGACCTAAGAGGTTCTGTAGTGCGTTTTTTTTTTCCTGTTGTGACATTGTCTCAATCTTGTGTAACAAATCATTGATTTTTTTGTTTTTCTTTTCCCCTATACACATTAGACTATGAATATCTTGAGAGCAAGTTTGCAGCTTATTTCTATAATCTTGTTTTTACCCCCTTCATTATACTAAAAAGCCCATGTTATTAAGGATTCTGGAGTTCTCTATATCTATAATTTATTATAGATATCTCTATATCTATAATGTATATCTCTGTAATTTATTCAGATTCACCATGTTTGGCCTCATCAGCATTTTGTTTTCCTGGATTACTCTTTGGATTCCCTTCCTCTTCTGGACTCGGTGGCACTATGTTCTTCTGGTGTTCTTTCACTACTTATCTCATTCTATTTGTCTTCATTTTTTGGTTCTTCCTTTTTAAAGGGAGTGCAATTATTAATATTTCATTAGTTAATTCAACATTCTATGCAGCATTCTTCTAGGTCTTAAACATTAAGAAACACAAAATAATAATTAGAAGAAAGATATCAGGATTTTCTTCTGTTCCCTCTTTTTAAGGTAACTTTATCATCAAACTCCCTTATCAGTGTCTTTGACTTCCAATATCATGTACATTTTAAGGACTTTGGGGCCAGATCTCAATAATGAAAATAAAGTTATTTGTTTAAATTCCTGTTTAATATTTCTGCATATAAATCTCAAAATAAAGATATATAAAACTAAAATATTTTTCCCATAGATGCTCTACAGATAGAATGGAAATGAGATAATTATTTATTGCAAAATGATATTTTTATGACAGCTCCAATTACATGGAAGGACTCTGTATCATAATGAAAAGGACCTTGAACTTGTATTCTGGGCCTAATACAGCAAGTTCTGTCAATAACTAACATGGTAATCCCAAAGACTTCTCAGAATTTTAATTGCCGATAAGATGTGTTTTATTTCTAGGATCTAAAAATGTCTTGTTTCTATGATTCTAAAGACAGTGGCACTGCTGTTTTAATGACATTTGGAAGAAGAATGAAAATGAGAGCACAGAAATTGGATCTAGATGAGTTTTTTCCAACTGTGTTCATCAGATGATCTTTGTGTTGTTGTCTCCTCCTCCCTGTGGTTTGACCTTTTAATATATCTCTTCTGGACTTTCACAACTTTTCTCTATTCCAAACCCATTGAATGAAATATGTATATATTACTTGATCATATGTATAATTTCCAAGTATGGCTCCTATTGCTGAAAGAACTCTAGAAGATAATATATCACTTTGCTTTACATTTATTTGATATTGAAACTTATCAACAGGTAGGCAATCTTTTTGAATTCTTTTTGTATCAACAGTCAAAACTAAACTGACTTTGAATTTTAAGTGTGTCCTCAGAAATAACTATGCTGAAAACATAATTCAGTTTAGTGGAGCTTTAGCGAATGGGTTAGCAGGACAGAAAGGACCATATGTACATCAACTACAGATAAGCCCAGCTATATGATGCACCATATAGTCTGCTGCTGCTGCTGCTACTAAGTCGCTTCAGTCGTGTCCGACTCTGTGTGACTCCACAGACGGCAGCCCACCGTCCCTGGGATTCTCCAGGCAAGAACACTGGAGTGGGTTGCCATTTCCTTCTCCAATGAGTGAAAGTGAAAAGTGAAAGTGAAGTCGCTCAGTCGTGTACGACTCTTAGCGACCCCGTGGACTGCAGCCTACCAGGCTCCTCCGTCCATGAGATTTTCCAGGCAAGAGAGCTGGAGTGGGTTGCCATTGCCTTCTCCGGCCATATAGTCTAAGCAACCTTAAACTATATAACCTTAAAAGTTACATGGTAACCTTAAACATTAGTTTAAGAAGAAATGCAGTGAACGGAAAGAAATTAGTCGTGAGAAGGGTAGGTAAAATTCAGCTATAAGGAAACTGAAGCAAGTGGGGAATTAAACGATGGAGTGGTTTAGAAAGAATCTTTAATTGCAGCATGAGAACTCTTACTTGCGCCATTCGGAATCAAGTTCCCTGGAGATTGAACCCGGCTGCCTGCATTGGGAACTCAAGTCTTAGCCACTGGCTCACCAAAGAAGTCCCTATGGCCCTTTTGAAGAAGGAAAAAGTACAACGTATGCTTTCACTACTAGCTATGTTTATTCTGCGACGACACACTCGCATTCTTTCACTGTTTTTTCTTAAATCGGAGTTTAATCAGCTGCTTTGCATTGTTGTGTTCATTTTTCCTATCCAGTGAGGTGATGCGGTATGTATACATACACTCCTTCCCTGGTGGACCTCCCTCTCCCATCTAAGTAACCACAGAGCATTGAGCTGAGCTTCCTACACTACAGAGCAGGTTCCCACTACCTATCTATTCTACACATGGTAGAGTATGAAGAATCAGGAAATATTTTTTTTTCAGATTTCATAGAAAGAATAGTAAATGATATTTGGAAATGAGAATCAATTCTATCATAAATTCCATCTGTGAAAATTAAATTTCTGCACAGTAAAATAGCTCCTACTTCTGTGAAAGCTATGATAATATTTATTTTTTTCTTGGTCATTTTCATCAACAGCAAGACATTTTATTGCTTGTTTATCTTCTTTTGTTTGGTTTGTCATTATAAAAAGAACCTGTACTTCTGGGATGCCAAATAAACTCTGGTATGTATTTTATATTAGTTTAGATGTGTCATTATGAATTGTTACAGCCTCATGATAAGGAGGTATTATATTGTCTTATGATTTTACAATTAATATTCAATCAAATCTATTTATTGGCTAATAATAAAAAGGTATATTTTTTAAGCACTTAAGGGTATCTAATAAAAATTGTACCTAATAATTTCTCTCATGGATATTTTATTCAAATAGCAAGGCATTATACAGAGAACTGGTCATGCAGAAATTAAATATTCATATGCAATATTCAGGGGTCTTCCCCACTGAAAGGTATTTTGAGATAGGCAAATGTTTGAGTGGTTTAGACTTTCACTTATAAAATGTATATGCCATGCTATTTTAAAAACAAAATAAGTATTTAAGAAGATTATTTATAAATTCAGGTGAAATATATTATGGAAAGACAAAAAGAATGCTGGATTTGGAATAACAGAAAAATAAATAGCCAGTGTTCTCATCACAGCTTTTTCACTTGCTAGCTAAAGGATTCTGAGAGTTTTATGAACTTTCAATTTAAGGTTTGCTCATCTATTAAACTCTGATAATAAGAATGGCATTCTTATTATGTGGTTAGTCCTTTATTTTGAGATATTAGTTATATTAGTATGTTAGTTACCCAAGCTATATGAAAACATTAAAGCAATTTGTCATTAAAAAAATTAACATTGTGTTCTTCCAATTTCCTACAAGGTCCAAAATTTTTTTTTAATTTTTTTTCATGTGATTCTTCCATGTGCTTTATAGCACATTTTTTTTTTCAGAAAATACCGTAAATAGGAATGAACGTATCAATGATTTTATGTAAGATGACAATGTTAGGTTTTTCTACTTATTTGTTTACTTGGGATGTTTACTGAATGACTCTATTTGTTTTCCTTTTAAATAGAAATGGGAAGGCAAAAGCAATTTCTGAATTCCCTATTAATTAGCTTGTATATGCTAAGGTAATGTTTCCAAGATAAACTTTTTTTCTGTTTTTAAAATAATTCACAGAAACGATTCTAGAAAATGTGTGTCAGGCTTTTCAAGTAGCAAGTTATAAGGCTACCAGTCAATATTTAAGAAAAATATGGGTGTACTTCCATTTTGTGTTTGTATTTGAGGGCTTACTATTCCAATTTTACATCTTGAAGGTAATTCAATTTTTAATTTTCTGGAAAGAACAGCATGAGTTTATTGCATAGCTTTATAACTTATCTATTACTCCAGTATGCTTGCCTGGAGAATTGCATGGACAGAGGAACCTGGTGGGCTACAGTCCATAGGGTAGCAAAGGTTGGACATAACTGAAGCAACATAGCATGCACAAACCTTAATGATAAAACATGAAAGCTTTTCAGACAGTGTGCATTTAAAAAGATTCTTTCCAAACTCATTCTATGAGGCCACCATTACCCTAATACCAAAACCTGACAAAGATGTCACAAGAAAAAGAAAACTACAGGCCAATATCACTGATGAACATAGATGCAAAAATCCTCAACAAAATTCTAGCAATCAGAATCCAACAACACATTAAAAAGATCATACACCATGACCAAGTGGGCTTTATCCCAGGGATGCAAGGATTCTTCAATATCCGCAAATCAACCAATGTAATTCACCACATTAACAAATTGAAAAATAAAAGCCATATGATTATCTCAATAGATGCAGAGAAGGCCTTTGACAAAATTCAACACCCATTTATGATAAAAACTCTCCAGAAAGCAGGAATAGAAGGAACATACCTCAACATAATAAAAGCTATCTATGACAAACCCACAGCAAACATTATCCTCAATGGTGAAAAATTGAAAGCATTTCCCCTAAAGTCAGGAACAAGACAAGGGTGTCCACTTTCACCGCTACTATTCAACATAGCTCTGGAAGTTTTGGCCACAGCAATCAGAGGAGAAAAAGAATAAAAGGAATCCAAATTGGAAAAGAAGAAGTAAAACTCTCACTGTTTGCAGATGACATGATCCTCTACATGGAAAACCCTAAAGACTCCACCAGAAAATTACTAGAGCTCATCAATGAATATAGTAAAGTTGCAGGATATAAAATCAACACACAGAAATCCCTTGCATTCCTATACACGAATAATGAGAAAGTAGAAAAAGAAATTAAGGAAACAATTCCATTCACCATTGCAACGAAAAGAATAAAATACTTAGGAATATATCTACCTAAAGAAACTAAAGACCTATATATAGAAAACTATAAAACACTGGTGAAAGAAATCAAAAAGGACACTAATAGATGGAGAAATATACCATGTTCATGGATCGGAAGAATCAATATAGTGAAAATGAGTATACTACCCAAAGCAATTTACAAATTCAATGCAATCCCTATCAAGCTACCAGCCACATTTTTCACAGAACTAGAACAAATCATTTCAAGATTTGTATGGAAATACAAAAAACCTCGAATAGCCAAAGCAATCTTGAGAAAGAAGAATGGAACTGGAGGAATCAACTTGCCTGACTTCAGGCTCTACTACAAAGCCACAGTCATCAAGACAGTATGGTACCGGCACAAAGACAGACATATAGATCAATGGAACAAAATAGAAAGCCCAGAGATAAATCCACACATATATGGACACCTTATCTTTGACAAAGGAGGCAAGAATATACAATGGAGTAAAGACAATCTCTTTAACAAGTGGTGCTGGGAAAACTGGTCAACCACATGTAAAAGAATGAAACTAGATCACTTTCTAACACCGCACACAAAAATAAACTCAAAATGGATTAAAGATCTAAATGTAAGATCAGAAACTATAAAACTCCTAGAGGAGAACATAGGCAAAACACTCTCAGACATAAATCACAGCAGGATCCTCTATGATCCACCTCCCAGAATTCTGGAAATAAAAGCAAAAATAAACAAATGGGATCTAATTAAAATTACAAGCTTCTGCACAACAAAGGAAAATATAAGCAAGGTGAAAAGACAGCCTTCTGAATGGGAGAAAATAATAGCAAATGAAGCAACTGACAAACAACTAATCTCAAAAATATACAAGCAACTTATGCAGCTCAATTCCAGAAAAATAAACGACCCAATCAAAAAATGGGCCAAAGAACTAAATAGACATTTCTCCAAAGAAGACATACAAATGGCTAACAAACACATGAAAAGATGCTCAACGTCACTCATTATTAGAGAAATGCAAATCAAAACCACAATGAGGTACCACTTCACACCAGTCAGAATGGCTGCGATCCAAAAATCTGCAAGCAATAAATGCTGGAGAGGGTGTGGAGAAAAGGGAACCCTCCTACACTGTTGGTGGGAATGCAAACTAGTACAGCCACTATGGAGAACAGTGTGGAGATTCCTTAAAAAATTGCAAATAGAACTACCTTGTGACCCAGCAATCCCATTGCTGGGCATACACACCGAGGAAACCAGAATTGAAAGAGACACATGTACCCCAATGTTCATCGCAGCACTGTTTATAATAGCCAGGACATGGAAGCAACCTAGATGTCCATCAACAGATGAATGGATAAGAAAGCTGTGGTACATATACACAATGGAGTATTACTCAGCCGTTAAAAAGAATTCATTTGAATCAGTTCTGATGAGATGGATGAAACTGGAGCCGATTATACAGAGTGAAGTAAGCCAGAAAGAAAAACACCAATACAGTATACTAACACATATATATGGAATTTAGGAAGATGGCAATGACGACCCTGTATGCAAGACAGGAAAAAAGACACAGATGTGTATAATGGACTTTTGGACTCAGAGGGAGAGGGAGAGGGTGGGATGATTTGGGAGAATGGCATTCTAACATGTATACTATCATGTAAGAATTGAATCGCCAGTCTATGTCTGACGCAGGATACAGCATGCTTGGGGCTGGTGCATGGAGATGACCCAGAGAGATGTTATGGGGAGGGAGGTGGGAGGGGGGTTCATGTTTGGGAATGCATGTAAGAATTAAAGATTTTAAAATTTAAAAAATAAAAAACTAAAAAAAAAATTAAAACATAAAAAAAGAAAAAAAATAAAAAGATTCTTTCAAAAAGCCTACCTAGATAAAAGTTATGTGCATATATAAAGGTATTTTAATATATAATACTATATTTTCTATCATATAACAAGAAGCTTGGAGCTAAGTAAGAAGTGAGAATACTTATATTTCTGTCCATACAGACACATGTTGAGACATGTATATAACGTAGTGCACATAATGTATGTTATGTAATACATATAATGTGATATAAACATTTATATATAGAACATATATTAATTTAACTTAACATGAGCAGAAGCTAGTAACACTGTAGATACTAAAAAACAATCCTAACTTATTTGCTCTTGCAATCAGCTCTTAAAAGCTTTAAATCTTTAGCAGGCAATTGCTTTCCTAAAGATTACTTAATTTGTTAAGTTGTGCTTAAGCATCATGTAAATATTAAGTCCTTATTATTGCAAATGATTTTTGTGCCCTCTCTAAAGATTCAATAAGACAATTTTTTTTTCTGATTTGGTTTTGCTATGAGAATGGGTTTTAAAAGGTAATTAAAAATATGTGTACTTGGAAGATTTAAGTTCTATCAGGCTAGCCAAATCATTTATGTAGTGTTTTGAAAAGTAAAGGAATGCTACAGAACGAGCCAGTCAACATAAAAGAAAAATTCTCTTGTGATGCTTTCATTCTTGTTAAATGTCTTTCATGAGCTATAAAATCTGCCTAGCAGTGATTAGATGAAACACTAATGGTGTTCTCATAGCCGTATTATTGATAGTCAAAAAATTCAAGACAGACTAGAAGATGAAGGGATGGATAAGTAGAAAGATATAAAACAAAATTCCTGAGTCCTGTATCTCTTGAAATTTGGCTAGCAATTAAGATGAACAGATGACAATACATACACGAGGAAAGAATCAGAGATACCGTTGAGGGTAATTTCAAACCGAAAAGAAAAGAAAAAGGGAAGGAAGAAAGAAACAGGGAAGAGAAAGAAGGAAAGAAGTTTTCTTTTCGCTTACAATAAAAACATTTGCACTCATTTAAAACTTTTGTTCCCAAAGAAATAAAAGTCTGGATCAAAAAGCAGGGTAACGATCTTCTCTCTAGAAAAAAGTAAAAGTCACTTAGTCCTCTTTAACTCTTCGCTACCTCGTGCCAGAATACAAGAATACAGGAGTGGATAGTTGTTCCCTTGTCTAGGGGATCTTTTCAACCTAGGATCGAACCCAGGTCTCCTGTTTTGCAGATTGATTCTTTACCAGCTGAGCCACCAGGGAAGCCCAAGCTACTGGAATGAGTAGCCTATTCATTCTCCAGGGCATCTTCCTGACCCAGGAATTGAACTGGGGTCTCTTGCATTGCAAGCAGATTCATTACCAGCTGAGCTTCCAGGGAAGCCCACAAGAATATAAATAAATGTGTGTTAGTGTTAGTCACTCAGTCATTTCTGACTCTTTGCTCCCCCATGGACTGTAGCCCTCCAGGCTTTTCTTTCTATAGAATTCTCCAGTCAAAAGTATTGGAGTAGGTAGCCATTCCCTTCTCCAGGAGATCTTCCCAACCCTAGGACTGAACCCAGATCTCCTGCATTGCAAGTAGTTTCTTTGCTGTCTGAGCCTCCAGGGAAATTATTTACAAAGTAAGAGTCACAGATGTAGATAACAAACTTATGGTAACCAAAGGATAAGAAACTAGGAGAAACAGGGATTGACATACACACACTACTATATAGAAAATCAATAACTAACAAGAACCTGGTATATAGAAGAGGAAACTCGAGAAAAGAATCTTTAAAAAAGAGTGAATATATATATATGTATATATATATATGTATAACTGATATAACTAACTCACATTACTGTATACCTGAAACTAACACAATATTGTAAATCAACTATACCCTAATAAAAATTTAAAAAGCAGAGTTGTCACCTCTGAACTGTATCTGGTTGATGGTTTTGTCAAGTGGAGATTTCCTAGGTAAATATAATAACCCCCCTTTAAGGAAACATCCAGGAAGTACTTAAGAAACACACACACATACAAACAGGGAGAACTCAGAGATCCCCTTAAAAGTTTTGTCTTCTAATGTATGGAGAAGGTAATGGCCACCCACTCCAGTATACTTGTCTGGAGAATTCCGTGGACCAAGGAGCCTGGCGAGCTACAGTCCGTGGGGATGCAAAGAGTCAGACATGACTTAGCTACTAACGCTATTCTAATGCATATACATGTGTATGTATGTACCTGTGTATATGCACTTGATAAATACACATATACAGGAGTAGCAGATATCTATTAATATGTCATTTGTGTCTATATATGTGTGTGGATGTGTCTGGCTCAAGGATGCATGTATGTAATTATGTTCAATTTCTTAGCTAGAACAAATCAGAAAAAAATAGAGAAAAAAAAAAAAAACAACCCAAAACCATGATACGTAAAAGCAGATGCCTGTTTAAATTACAAAAGTGCCATTTGTGATTTTTATGTACGGTGTAGCGTTACATTGTTTTCTTTCAGTCAGTGGTGTATTGGACTGGCTGTGAGCCCAGGTTTCTCACATAATGATCAACCTGAGACTCCACAGTACCATCTGGTCATGTCCCAGGTAGGAAATATGTGAAAAATATCTACCAGTTCATGCATTGCATACTGAAAGCATGAGAATACAGATGACGATATGACTTCTTTTCTGTAATGGAGCTTCATGCAAATAAATGAAGAAGAAAATGCTATATTCAATTTCTGTAGAATTTAAAAAATATACAAAATCTGGGGAACAGGTGCAGAACAACGACGTCCATCATGGTGTGAGAAATTCGAAAGTAATCACAGATTTGTTTAACATGGGAGGACTTAAATTAGTTATACAACTAAAGGGAATGTAGGGAAAGATGGAAGGACACTAGTGGGCCAGGTTTATGATGAGTCTAAGAAATTATCATCAGGAAAGAATTCACAATATCTGACTTTAATTATATAATAGAACAATGGGAAAAAGTCATTTTCCTACTAAATTGCTTTATTTGTTTAAGCAGTTAAACATGTGCCTCTGTCTTTCTGTTATCTGGCTATCTGTTATCTGACTATATAAATAGATATTTACTTAGGTTTCTTTACTTATTTGTGTTAGAATATGCCTGATGAAATGTGATGCTGCTGCTGCTTTTTTCTTGCGTTCCATTTCTACCAACATCTCAAGTATTAAGAATCTGACAGAGATTTACAGTTAGACAAGATTTTTATTAACTCTATCTATTGCTAGGGTAACAGTCCACCTTATATGCTGAACTCATTCTCTTCACTGATGATTAGAGCATAATTGAGCACATTAAAATGTGGCTTGTTTTCTCCATTTTCTATCTCACCTTATTAATAAAGATACCTTCATTAAGGATCTTCATTAAGATTTTATTTATTTATCTTTTAATGTTCTGCAAACTGTAGCTACTGAGAATGTATGATGTGGCCAGTATATGGAACACATAAATAAGCAAATAGATCTTACATGGTGATCTTAGGAATACTTCTTTTGATTATACAGTAAAAAAAAAATCTCCTGATTTTATGTTCTCTTTTTTTAGAAAGGGCACTAGGGTTTACAACATGGTCAATGCCACATTATCCTGATATAGATTAAAAAATGTTACAACTAGCTTCTTTTGCTGCTTACCGTGATGAATTTCTTTAGAGGAAGGAAGTATGAGATAAAAATACTGCAGACAGATATGCATCTTATAGTAGGCCATGTTATAGCAAGACTTCAGGGCATTTATATATAAATTTTTTAGTTTATTTTCTCCTTTATTTGCCAAACTGAGATTGTTGAAAATATAAAAATGGTTTTCCAAAATTCATTCTAATACTGGTGTTTTTCAGAGTCTAAGGTTGAGTGAACTTTGACCTAGGTGGAAACAGTGGTACATGTACATTTCTCTCCATTCTAACTTTTCTCTGACTCATCATTCCCCTAACTGATTTACAGTGCTACTACTGCTTCCTCAGTTTTTCTAATGGACTTCAGAGTTGGTGGATGGTGACTTTGGACTCTTAATCAGAATCAAGACTTTTATCATAAATTTGTAATTAGATTCTATCAAATGAGGAAATCATAAGATTCAATAAAAATATTAAAGGAGCTAAAATTGAGGATTTACGTTTATTATAATTCTTATAGAGAGCATATTATTTTGTAGTTGCTGTCAATTGATTTGTTTTTCAAAGAATATATCAAAACAGTGCTTTTTATGCTATTATATCATAGAATCTAAATATCATAAATAGCTTTATTGTTGCATCTCTGTAAATATTTCAGGAGAGATACATATTAAGTTTGATAAAAAATCTTAGAAAATTTCAATTCGTCAGTAAGTGTTTTCTGAAAAGATCTTCTGTCATCTTCAATTACTTCACAAACAGAGAATTTGGCATGTTTAACCCTTAAGGGCCCCAGAATTGTGATTAACATTGCAGATAGAAATGGTAAAAAGCAAAGTTAAGCTAACATCTCTATGGTTGTTCAAATGTTTAAATTAGAAATTTTAGCAAGCTAGCTTTTTTTAGCTCTAAATTTAATCCCTTAAGGAAATGACAGCTACAAAACACTCATAGTTATTTTTTCTGCTTTTAATGAGATTATATATGAGTTACCAGTTTAGAATTAAAATAGCTTGGGCCTAGAAATATACACTTTGATATTGCCATTAAATTGATTTTTTTAATAATTTATTCTCCATAATCCAGTCCATTGTGATATTTACTTAGAAATCTTTTATGGATTGAATAATGTGTCTATTTGATATATTATACAATTTAGTTTCATATAAGAACATAAAACAGTTTCTATTCTGAAGAGAGAGCCCCTCAGCTCTGTCTCTCTAAATATTAGCAAAACTTACTAGGGTAAGGAATGTTTTCAAATATCTGTTAATCCAGAAGGCAAATAATCAGAATTGTTCACTATAGACCTATATTTTATTGCTATAAAAGAGCGCTTACCATCATCCAAACAAATTATACCTTTGAATATCTTACACATATCTTACTGAATATTATTACAAGTACATATCACTGTAAAATAGCACTTTCATTTTGAGCCCATTGTTAGACTTGTATAGCTTGCAGTAAAACACATTATATTTAAAGAAAAAGTTAAATTTAAAAGGGGGGTTAATACAGTGCAATTACATATACTGTAGCTTCTGTTTAAAGGGATTCACAATTAAAACTGGTTTTCATTATGGGCTTTCAATAGAGATTTGGATTTGCTAGGTTCAGCCTTAGTTTTGCATTTCTTTTATTTTACTTTGCTCTGAAGATTGGACAATTTTCTTATTTTTCAATTTATTCGTTGGCTAAGGTAGCATTCAATAATATTAGACCACTGAACAAAAGTGAAGAAAATAGTAGTTTAATTATTTCTTCAGACTCACAGAAAAAGGATTAAGCAAACAAAACTAATATAAGTATTCAGTTATTGTTAACAAAAGATAAACATTTGTTCTCCAGTATATGAAGGAAAATATGCTTAGGAATTATGGTGTTCTTTTGGCTTGTCATTAGTTACAATGTGACACTTTGGTGTAATATCTGACAATCTTACTCAGATGGAGTCCTTTTATTGTAGACAAGACACCAGGATATATTCTGAAGCATTCAGCAGATACTTTTTCTGTAATCATTGTTATAATCATTTCCCCCACTCCTGCCAGCTTCTAATAGTGAATTATGTCTGTTTATCTTCAAGTGTTGAAATAAACTTTTACTTGTTAGATGACTCTCACTTGATCAGGATATATTTTACTTTTGTATATTTGGTAATATTCTGTTAAGGATTTTGTGTCTTATTCTGTAAAATCATCTCCCACCCCCCACCCCACTTCCAATAGTGAATTATGTCTATTTATCTTCAAGCATTGAAATAAACTTCTATTTGTTAAATGATTATCACTTGATTAGGATGTGTTTTGTTTTTGCATATTTGGTAATATTTTGTTTATAATTTTGTATCTTATTCTGTAAAATATTTTGGTCTGTAGTTTTCCTTTCTGGTCAAGACATGCATGTGACTTCAGCAGAGTGTCCACTATAATGGCAATTGCATGAGGCTATGGTTTTTCCAGTGGTCATGTATGGATGTGAGAGTTGGACTGTGAAGAAAACTGAGTGCCAAAGAACTGATGCTTTTGAACTGTGGTGTTGGAGAAGACTCTTGAGAGTCCCTTGGACTACAAGGGGATCCAACCAGTCCATCCTAAAGGAGATCAGTTCTGGGTGTTCATTGGAAGGACTGATGCTGAAGCTGAAACTCCAACACTTTGGCCACCTCATGCGGAGTTGACTCACTGGAAAAGACCCTGATGCTGGGAGGGATTGGGGGCGGGAGGAGAAGGGGACAACAGAGGATGAGATCGCTGGATGGCATCACCGACTCAATGCCCATGAGCTTGAGTGAACTCCGGGAGTTGGTGATGGACAGGGAGGCTTGGTGTGCTATGATTCATGGGGTAGCAAAGAGTCAAACACGACTAAGCGACAGAACTGAACTGAACTGAACTGAACTGAGCTGAAGGGTAAGAAGCTGGCAAATTCTTCAGCTGTGTGTCCTTCCACAGATGAGTCAGATTTATTGCAACTTGGAAGAGACAGTAGAGAAGTGGTGTGTGATATTCCCATTGATATAAGCACACAAAGATGGGAGCAATCACAGCTTTTAAGGCCAAAATCAGAAACTGTGCACTGAGATCTAAGTTACCTTTTCCATAGACTTTTAGTATTGATTCACAGAATATTTCCAGCTATTGAAAAGCAAGCACCTTGTAAAATGGTTTAAGTATCAAAGAATAGAACTCTTATTTTGAATTATTTGTTATAGTTATTTAATTTCTTGTCTAAACATTCATTTTTAATTCACATTTCACCTGTAACTTGTTTGTTTAATCCAAAATGCTTTGCAGTCAGATTTTTTTCTTAGTGGCCTGTAGTAAGATACCAGTTTTAACAAAATGACACTTTCCCTCTGAAAGTTTTCTTCATCATTTAGTTTAAATTGCCTTCTGTCTAATCACTATCTACTCTGAGTTTCTTCACTGCCCAGTTTTTTTATTTATTTATCTCTCTTCACCTGTAGAATATGAATGTGTGTTTATGTGAATATTTGTTTGTATGTGACTAGTGGACACAATACATAAAGACAAAGCAGATCAATGTAATGTAATTTTATTTAAAATGTATATCCTGTATGCTTCCAAGAAATCTTGAGGTTACTGTAATACAAAGTATATACTTAACCAAACTAAAAGAGACCCTGTTAAAAATTATTGAGAGAGAATGACTTATCCGCATGTAGAGCATATTATATTGAGTATTAAAAATGTGTAAAATAATGACTGAGCACAGTACACACATAATGTAATACTGATAACTTTGAAATACTGTTACCAGTGAAATGTGATATTATACAAGCGTCATATAAGTTAACAGCTCTGGAATCTGTTTTTAGCTGAGATCTTAGGATGTGAATTTTTCTACTAAGAGTATCAAGTAATTAAACTGCATCCTGTGATTTCAAGATAGGAAACAAAGTTTATAAACGTTCTTCATCAGACTTCATCAGGAGTTCCTGGTGGCTCAGAGGTTAAAGCATCTGCCTGGCATGTGGGAGACCCAGGTTCGATCCCTGGGTTGGGAAGATCCCCTGGAGAAGGAAAATGGCACCCCACTCCAGTACTCTTGCCTGGAGAATCCCATGGACAGAGGAGCCTGGTAGGTTACAGTCCATGGGGTCACAAAGAGTCGGACACAACTGAGCAACTTCACTTTCACTTTCTTCATCAGACTGGAATGCTGATGATACAACATATAGACAGAGAATTCTGAAAACATTATGGAAAGAAAAGCACAATCGATGCCTTGGTTGTTAATAAAGGAAGTACACATTTTCACCACCTACTAAATGAGAACATAACTCATAGAAAGCCATTTATTAAAAACCATGCCTAAAGTTAACTTGTAGCATTTTCACAATACCCAACAATAGCAAATGGTATGACTAAGTGATTCTTGCAAATAATCGTAATAAATTAAAAAAATATCTTATTTTTGGACCTACTCTGTGGTAAAGTACAAGAAAGAGGATCAAATAAATCTGGAAGAAAGGCATTTGAACAATGGAGAATTTCTCCCTACTTTTGCTAGAGTATGCTATTACATGCTATCAGTGAATCCTTGGTGAGGAGGAAATGAAATGTGCTTTCAGAACACCTTAGATTATTATTTATAACTGTGTACATTTATGCTCATCATTGTGAGTTTCCTTGGTAGCTCAACTGATAAATAGTCTGCTTGCAATGCAGGAGACTCTGTTCAATTCCTGGGTCGGGAAGTTCCCCTGGAGGAGGGCAGGCAACACAACCCAGTATTCTTGCTTGGAGAATCACCATGGACAGAGGAGCCTGGTAGGCTACAGTCCATGGGGTTGCAAAGAGTTGAACAAGACCAAGCAACTTAGCACAGCACAGCATGCTTATCATTAGTATGAGATGCATATAATCAACTTTACCCAGAGTAACATATGCAATTTCAGCAGATTTGAATGGGTACTTATACAATTCTAGGAATTTAGTTAATTTCTATTTTTTGTAAATGCCTTTGCTGTTCCAGCAGGATACTTAAAGAGTGCCATGTTCACACCCTGGAGGGAACAAAGTGACCAAATACAGACTTAGGGATATACAAGTAGAGTCTGCCCAAGTGATTTGTTGATGACCTGCAGCATATGATACATTTTTTTTTTTCCTGTCAGATGGAAATGCAGAGTAGGTGTGTTATGAGACCAGATGTAATTTTTTGCACTATTCACAGTTCTAACATCACTTTTCTATGTTTTGCCCTTCTACATCGATTACATCTTCTTGGTTATTCAAATCAAGTATTTCATTAGATTAACCTTATCACATTTTGCTCTTTATCTCATTTCTAATCTCCTTCCTCATTTTTCACTGCTCTTTGTTCAATTGCATTCATTTTAGGCTTTCATTTCAATACTAGTCAATTTTCTCTAATGCACTGTTAGCATTGCTTGTGATTTCTTCAAGTTCTTATATTCATTTTAACTGTTTTCACTACCTTTAGAATGTTCAGTTTGACTAATTAAATAAAGGCTCAGCAAGGCAAAATGCTGAAAGCATATGATTTTAATACATTTAAAAATATATTTTGTTTAAAATTTAAGTTTTAAAGATGCTGTGAAATGCCTGTGGTTCTTATAAACAATTATGCCTATCAATATTTTTTCAAAGTGAAAGTGAAGTCTCTCAGTCATGTCTGACTCTTTGCGACCCCATAGACTGTATCCTGCCAAGCTCTTCGGTCCATGGGATTCTCCAGGCAAGAATACTGGAGTGGGTTGCCATTTCCTTCTCCAGGGGATCTTCCCAACCCAGGAATCGAACCCAGGTCTCCCACATTGCAGGCAGACGATTTAACCTCTGAGCTACCAGGAAAGATTTTAGTATTTATCAATTAACAGGGCCCCCCTGGGTGGCTCTGACCGTAAAGAATCTGTCTCAAACACAGGAGACCCGAGTTTGATCCCTGGGTTGGGACCCTGGAGAAGGGAATAGCAGCCCACTCCAGTATCCATGGCTTCCCTGGTGGCTCAGATGGTAAAAGCATCTGCCCGCAATGCAGGAGACCCAGGTTCAATTCCTGGATTGGGAAGATCCCCTGGAGAAGGAAATGGCAACCCACTCCAGCACTCTTGCCTGGAAAATCCCATGGATGGAGAGCCTGACAGGCTACAGTATATGGCGTGTCAAAGAGTCGGACACGGCTGAGTGACTTCACTTTCACTTTCAAGTATCCTTGCCTGGAGAATTCCATGAACAGAGGAGACTGGCCAGCTACAGTCCATGGGGTCTCAGTGAGTCAGACATGACTGAGTGACTCACACTTTCACATCAATTACTAGGATCATTTTTATATGATCTCTGGATATTTTTTTATTGATTAAAGTTATTGCTTAAAAATCCTTCCAAGCTGAACGTAGAGAAACTCATGTATGCATTAGCAGAATAAATTTGTAGTTATTACTATAGTCATCATCATTACCAACACAAAATGGTGTGTGGATTCATTCTAAAAAGGTAATTTTATCAAGTCAACAAAAAACTTGGATAATGATTTCCACCTCTAGGTGCAGATAATTTTTGCACACTTTATTGGGTTATAACATTTAGATTCTGAAGAAACCAGGAATTCTATTTCTTTATAGAATATCCTTGGTAAGAATTATTTAAGGCCTGTTGTGTTACTCATTTTAAGAAGTGAACAAACCTTTCTTTCTCTGTCTAATAGGGATAATACTTTCATTACTAAATTACCTTTTCATATTACTATTGATGTTACTCCCACGTGGATTAAGGAACAGCTTTAATGTGGTAGATATGAAGAAATAAAATCATGAATGTTTCAAAAAATTCATATAGCAATAGCCATCTCTTCTGTACTTTACAAAGATTCATAGACAACAGATTCAGCTTTAGTTGATGAGAAAAATTGAATTTGAGCCAAATCGTATCTGTTATGAATCTTTATTTTGAAAAATAAAGTACTGCCAGAGGCTTAAGTTATCCTCAGTGAAGCCTACTACAGCAAAAATGTTCTGCAGTTAAAAGAAATCTTTGTGTAAGTTTGGAGAATTGAGGCAAAATTCTGATCCTGCTACCAGATGATCCTAAACAAGTTAGTTACCTCATTTTGAATGGAAGTATTAAATGAAAATGTCTTTTTACTCTGAAAATCTATGCATTTCTATAGTAAATCCTCTCAGTATAATACTTAAGAGTTTTTGAAGGACAGCTTTAATTTCCCAAAGTGATACAATAAGAAAACTTAATATACTCTCACTGATTGCTAAGGGCTTTATCTTGAACTGGTACTGAAATTGGGGAGTCTAGCCCAGGCAGCACTTTGTCATGCAACAACCCTGAGATACTCTTCTTTCTTACATTGAGTTTAGTGAGATGCACAAAGATAATTTATGATGTTTGTCATACATTTACGAACCTTAAACGTGGGCTTAAAGTGAATTTTGTAGACCTAGGGAACTGGGGCAATGAGGAATTCTGTTGTGTGCTGAGAAATCTCCACCCCTTCCTAAAACCTTTGAAAAAGTGATGTAGTCAAGCAGTGTCAGGAGAAAATTATAGAAAATCACCTTCTTTATAGATTATTTCATCAGGTTTTATAGACTATATATAATAATAAGTACCCATCATGCAACTTCATTGATTTATAGCCCAGTAGACAAAATGAAGTGTTTATTATTTTAGATATTGGAAGAAATGATAACTTAAATACAGATGGAGCCCTCCTCATCAGCGGCTATTGTTGTAAAAGCTATATAACACAATGTCCTTAAAAATGGCACTGCTTAATTGCTTGTCTTTTTGGGTTCCAAAATCACTGCAGATGGTGACTGCAGCCATGAAATTAAAAGACGCTTACTCCTTGGAAGAAAATTTATGACCAACCTAGCTAGCATATTCAAAAGTAGAGACATTACTTTGCCAACTAAGGTCCGTTTAGTCAAGGCTATGGTTTTTCCAGTGGTCATGTATGGATGCGAGAGTTGGGCTGTGAAGAATACTGAGCACCAAAGAATTGATGCTTTTAAACTGTGGTGTTGGAGAAGACTCTTGAGAGTCCTTTGGACTGCAAGGAGATCCAACCAGTCCATTCTAAAGGAGATCAGCTCTGGGTGTTCTTTGGAAAGACTGATGCTGAAGCTGAAACTCCAGTACTTTGGCCACCTCATGCGGAGAGTTGACTCATTGGAAAAGACTCTGATGCTGGGAGGGATTGGGGGCAGGAGGAGAAGGGGATGACAGAGGATGAGATGGCTGAATGGCATCACTGACTCCGATGGACATGAGTCTGAGTGAACTCTGGGAGTTGGTGATGGACAGGGAGGCCTGGCGTGCTGTGATTTATGGGATTGCAAAAAGTTGGACATGAATGAGCGACTGAACTGAATTGCTAGTCTAAAATGCACAGAAAAGAAGAGAAGAGATGCAATTAGTCTGATGGTAACCTACAGCAGGGGAGCCATGGACCCACCTCATCTCTGCAATTCAACATCATGTGGCCTTAGCTCTCTCATCCCCACACTTCCGTAGTATGGCCAATAAACATCCGATTCCTTCACTGAGCACCATACTCTATGTCTATAAATTCTTTTAGTATCTAAACGGCTTCCTAAGAAACACTCCAATTTTTTAAGCAAGTTTTAATCACCTAAGTCCATAAAATATCAATCCAACTTATTACAGTCAATGATTAGACTGACTGCTGATCCTTAAGAGCTTTTTTGCTAATGGTGTGAAAAAAATCATATATGTAATCCAACAGTCTTTATAAGATGCAATTTAATCATGAAACTATCGTAAAATACAAATATTTGGAAATGTTCCAAAACACATGTAAAATGGAGTCCAAAGGATTATATTATGCTCAAAAGTCAAATATAAAATTCAAATTTCATTAGAATACAGTGAGCACATAGAATTTACCTTTCAACACTCTATTAACTATTTGCTTAGGGTTGATTTGCCTGAGGAAAAGGGGAAAACACAACAACCTATTTTGTGCCAAAATTAATTCTAACAGTAATACATTTTGTGCTCCACTGACTTTCAATTTATTACCAGTGGAGCTTGGTTGATTGTTTTGATCTTCAGTTTATTGGCAATGAAGTAGGATTTGCTGTGCCACCACCTTCGGTAGTATAAATGTTACTTCATTGAGCTGGTGCCTCATTGTGAGAAACTACAAGAAAATAATTTAATTGTCTATCTTTGCTTAAACTCATAATACTTTTGAGTGTGGTGGAATGTTTAATGCCAAACTTGTCTTCATGCATATTTATTTTTTCAATTTCAACACTTAAGAAGTAAAATGTTCTTAGTCTAAAGAGATGCCTTTACAATTTGATTACACTAATATCAGACAGCAGTGGATAGGTAACAAGATGTTAGATATTAGACTGTAGGTAGGTTTACACCCTGGAAAAGGAAATGGCAACCCATTCCAGTATTCTTGCCTGGAGAATCCTGTGGACAGAGGAGCCTGGTGGGCTGCCATCTATGGGGTCGCACAAGAGTCGGACGGGACTAAAGTGACTTAGCAGCAGCAGCAGGTTTACGCCCAAAGTACTATATAGCCTTTAAACAGAGTCAGAATTAAACTTCAAACAATACACTCAAATACAATCTTAACATTCTTTTTAAAAATAAAGATAAGTCCAATGATACATATAATATTCCTTAATAAAGCTCACTTTTTTTTTAATATGTCATATATTTTTGGATTTGAAACCCCTGTTTCAGTGTCAAATAAAGGATTGTTTTAAAGTATTCTGCTATTTTTTTTGTCTCAAAAAGAGAAGGATCTGTATTCTTTTTTCATATATATATATGTGTGTATATATATATATATATATACACACACATACATACACACACATACATACCAATCTAGGCTCTTTTACATTTAGTTTAATGTAGATTCTCTTTCAACTTTACTTTTACCAGGAGCTATTTTTTAGATCGATTGTCAGAAAGCACAAACATTTTTCACATATTTTAGAATATGACTTTTACTTTTGTTTGAAAAATTTCTTCAAGGATTTTAGGGTTAAGATGGTGCAGTGTTAGCAATGCCGTGTGTGGACACTGAGCAGTCAGATGTTACCAACACAGAGGGGTGCTTGCGAGGAAGAAGAATCTATGCTCTCTTGCAAAAACATCTTACGTGTGGAAATGCTTGGGTGGTGTACTTATTCACTAATAAACAGGTATATGGACTACAGGCAGGGCAAGCAGTTTTTACAGTTGGTGCGTGCTGTCACTTCAGTCGGGTCCAACTCTTTGCAGCCCCAGGGACTGCAGCCCACCAGGCTCCACTGTCCATGGGATTCTCCAGGCAAGAATACTGGAGTGGGTTGCCATGACCTCCTCCAGGGGATCTTCCAGACCAGGGATCGAACCTGCATCTCTTACATCTCCTGTATTGGCAGGCAGATTCTTTACCACTAGTGCCACCTGGAAAACCCTTCTAAAGTAATGGGTTACGTCTGATATTATGTACCTCAAGTGCTTCTTTGAATTCCAAGTAGATACATATCACAGTAGTTACGCAAATTGGTTTAAAGATCAAGCAAGAGCTGCAACCTATTTATATGGACCTGAGAATGTGCCAGCATATAGGTAACAGTTGATACTACATCAGGTCTGAGGGTGAATTACAGGGTTCTTCTAGTATTTCACAAAGAGGCAAAGAAAGTGGACTACAGATTGATATCCCACTCTGTGGGAGAAGCAAAACTGCTGGTCTCATGAAAGCCAACGGTGAAGAGCTCTTCAAGGAGAGGAATTAGTGGTGGCCCTTTCTACAGAGTACTCCAAAATGAAAAAAAGGAAAGAACAACAAAAAAAGTGTGGCCCTTTGTGTTCAGCAACAACAAAGTTCCTTCTGGGTTCAGTGGGAGCCATTTCCGTAGTGTGCTGTGGACAGAAGCCAGATTACAGAGGCTTCTGCAATCGAAGGGGACAAATTGATGAGAGATCACTTTGCAGTCGTTAGCTTGTGAGTAGACTACAGAGAGGAATACAGCATCATAGTGGAGTACTAAAAGCTGTGTAATATACATAAGCACATTATAGAAGTGTTGGTTTATGGTAAGATTTATGCATATTTGTACAGGGAAACACTCTTTTCACATACCTGATGTTTTCATGTGTAAATAAACAGTGTCTCTCTTGATGTTCTTTTGTGGGAAGAGGAATGACTTACTCAATGGTGAGTTCTGCAAAATAACTCAGAAAAAAATTTTTTTAATGTAATAATATCCATTTCTCTTCTTATGTATAGCATTAATCTACACCCTCATAATCTCTGTTTGGCATGAATCTGAAGATCTCCTTATCATTTACAGTTTCCGGACTCAATTCTGGTTACTATATCCTGCCCATTATCACAAAGGCTAGGGGATCTTTATAATATGAAAATCTAACCTTATCACTTTATTCTTGTTAAATTATTTCCTGGTGAATGACAAACTACTCCAAAACCTAGTGACTTAAAACAATGTTCTTGCTGTTGCTCAGTCACTAAGTTGTGTATGACTCTTGGCAACCCCATGGACTGCAGCGTGCCAAACTTCCCTGTCCTTCACCATCTCCCAGAGCTTGCTCAGATTCATGCCTATGGAGTCGGCATGAATCCAAACATGTCATCCTCTGTTGCCCCCTTCTTTTCTTGCCCTCAATCTTTCCCAGCATCAGGGTCTTCTCCAGTGAGTTAGATCTTCCCATCAGGTGGCCAGAATATCAGAGCTTCAGCATCAGTCCTTCCAATGAATATTCAGGGTTGATTTCCTTTAGGATGGACTGGCTTGATCTTCTTCACTGTTTTTATAATGTCTCATGATTGAATTGGTCTAGAATTCCAGGTGACAGTGAGATGAATTATGCCTCTTTTAGATTTCACACAGGTAGAGTTCACTGTGGAGAAGGCAATGGCACCCCACTCCTGTACTCTTGCCTGGAGAATCCCATGGAGGGAGGAGCCTGGTGGGCTGCAGTCCATGGGGTCTCTAGGAGTCGGACACGACTGAGAGACTTCACTTTGACTTTTCATTTTCATGCACTGGAAAAGGAAATGGCAACCCACTCCAGTGTTCTTGCCTGGAGAATCCCAGGGACGGGGAGCCTGGTGGGCTGCCTTCTGTGGGGTTGCACAGAGTCAGACACGACTGAAGCGACTTAGCAGCAGCAGCAGCAGCAGAGTTCACTGTGAGCTGTTCAGGGGCAGGTGCTCTGGTTTAGATGGTCCACAGCAGCTTCACTCATAGATCTGACGCCTGGGTGGGGACAGTAGAAAGACTAGGCTGAGCTGAGACAATCAACCAGAGTACCTAGAGGGCCTCTTCTGCATAGCCAGACTTCTTACAGGGAGGCCTGGAGCTCCCAGAGAGAGTGTTCCAAGGAATCTGAAGTGGGTTCAGGCAGTCTCTTAGCGCACGGGCCGAGCACCTGATATATTTCTGTCATATTTCTTTCATTGATGCTATTACTAAGATCAGTCTAAATTCAGAGTAAAATTAATGGACTCCACTTCTCAACAGGGAGAGGCAACAAACAATTTGAACCATCTTTAATCTACCACTCTTTCCCCAAAATATCTTTTTTTGTATATCTTTTAAAAGGCATTAAGATGGGTATTATCTATTTCATCCATGCATGCATTCAGTTTTACATTTCAGAAAACACGAAATTGTCTAATTTTCTTGAGCAAACAATTACTGTTCTAAGCACTTCTTTTATACTGACGCATCCCGTTCTCACAATAACCCCAGGATGTAGTTTCTTTTTAACAAACAAAGAAACCAAAGCATAGAGAATCAACTTTTCTTAAGCTTTCAGTTGTGGAGATGCATTCGAACCTAAAAAAATCTGTTCCCAAAGTCTTTGCTTCTAACCATTAACACTGGCTTCAAGATTGTTTCTTTTCCCTGACTAAACATCATTTTTTTTCACTTTTTATTGATATTATCCACGTGGCAAAAGTCGAAGTGTTTCTTTCTTTTTATTTTTTAATACCTGCTCAGTTAAAACATCCTTGGAGAAATGTCATTACTTTTGCACATACATCCACTTTAGCAATGATTATGTTCTTTGCCAGTTTGTTTTCCTGCTTTGCACACTAGAGGGCGCTACATGTGTCCTCTAATTTTATAACCCTAGTCTCAGCACAGTGCCAGGCACATGAGTGATGCTGTATAATCACTTTATGAAGAAAATTTACAACTAGAATTGTCTCAGAGAACCAGATTTTCCTCCACATTGTACCTTGCAGGCTTACACTGAAGTCTGACCAAGTTTTATGTCATTATTTCAGACCAGAACATATTTTAAAAATACCTGTAAGGAGATGGACAAATATTCTCCTTTGGTCTGAATCCTAATATGTACATTTTAGAAATTTTATGAATTTTTCCCATGCCAGTAATACTTAAAGGGTTCAATTTACAATGGAATGTTTTATTTTAGGAGCTCTCACTTTGTGTGAAGACATCATAAATGTATGTTTCTAGCTGAGGTTTCACAGTGAGACATTGACTCTATAAAAATTCAGGGACATTGGAGAATACTAAGAATATTATTACTGTTAGTGTAGCTATCTGGAGAATGAGCTAAGTAAGAAAATCCATATTTAATTAAAACTAAAATTGCAGGGCATATTATGTGTAGGAAAGAAATGATATACATGTATGGCAATCATTTAATGCTTAATGAGAACATCTGGTCATATTTTTAGATTTCAAATTTAGACTGCAGAATAAGGAAAGGCCTTTTTTCCCACAGGCTACAATAGAAAGTCAAAGCTTAAGTGATATAATGAGTAGATTTATGCTATTCAATTGTGGTGTCTCTAAACCTTAATATAAAATTATACTGTGGAGGATGAGAGGTGCTCAGAGGAGACAGGAACCAATATTTATCTGGTAATCACGGAGCTGCTCAAGAAAGAACAATGTATGCATAATACTCACAAACCCTTGCCAGATAAATTCTTTTGGTCAGTGATCCTTCAGAAGGAAATAGAGCCTTTAAAAGAGTTCAGTACGAACGCAAAGAGAGTGTGCTCTTAGAATTATATTTTCTTTTTTTTTTTTTTTTGAATTCAGATGATTTTTTTTTAATTTTAGTTTTTTATTTTTTAAATTTTAAAATCTTTAATTCTTACATGCATTCCCAAACATGAACCCCCCTCCCACCTCCCTCCCCATAACAACTTTCTGGGTCATCCCCATGCACCAGCCCCAAGCATGCTGCATCCTGCGTCAGACATAGACTGGCGATTCAATTCACATGATAGTATACATGTTAGAATGTCATTCTCCCAAATCATCCCACCCTCTCCCTCTCCCTCTGAGTCCAAAAGTCCGTTATACACATCTGTGTCTCTTTCCCTGTCTTGCATACAGGGTCGTCATTGCCATCTTCCTAAATTCCATATATATGTGTTAGTATACTGTATTGGTGTTTTTCTTTCTGGCTTACTTCACTCTGTATAATCGGCTCCAGTTTCATCCATCTCATCAGAACTGATTCAAATGAATTCTTTTTAACGGCTGAGTAATACTCCATTGTGTATATGTACCACAGCTTGCTAATCCATTCATCTGCTGATGGACATCTAGGTTGTTTCCATGTCATGGCTATTATAAACAGTGCTGCAATGAACATTGGGGTACATGTGTCTCTTTCAATTCTGGTTTCCTCGGTGTGTATGCCCAGAAGTGGGATTGCTGGGTCATAAGGTAGTTCTATTTGCAATTTTTAAGGAATCTCCACACCGTTCTCCATAGTGGCTGTACTAGTTTGCATTCCCACCAACAGTGTAGGAGGGTTCCCTTTTCTCCACACCCTCTCCAGCATTTATTGCTTGCAGATTTTTGGATCGCAGCCATTCTGACTGGTGTGAAGTGGTACCTCATTGTGGTTTTGATTTGCATTTCTCTAATAATGAGTGATGTTGAGCATCTTTTCATGTGTTTGTTAGCCATCCGTATGTCTTCTTTGGAGAAATGTCTATTTAGTTCTTTGGCCCATTTTTTGATTGGGTCGTTTATTTTTCTGGAATTGAGCTGCATAAGTTGCTTGTATATTTTTGAGATTAGTTGTTTGTCAGTTGCTTCATTTGCTATTATTTTCTCCCATTCAGAAGGCTGTCTTTTCACCTTGCTTATAGTTTCCTTTGTTGTGCAGAAGCTTTTAATTTTAATTACATCCCATTTGTTTATTTTTGCTTTTATTTCCAGAATTCTGGGAGGTGGATCATAGAGGATCCTGCTGTGATTTATGTCTGAGAGTGTTTTGCCTATGTTCTCCTCTAGGAGTTTTATAGTTTCTGATCTTACATTTAGATCTTTAATCCATTTTGAGTTTATTTTTGTGTGCGGTGTTAGAAAGTGGTCTAGTTTCATTCTTTTACAAGTGGTTGACCAGTTTTCCCAGCACCACTTGTTAAAGAGATTTTTACTCCATTGTATATTCTTGCCTCCTTTGTCAAAGATAAGGTGTCCATATGTGTGTGGATTTATCTCTGGGCTTTCTATTTTGTTCCATTGATCTATATGTCTGTCTTTGTGCCAGTACCATACTGTCTTGATGACTGTGGCTTTGTAGTAGAGCCTGAAGTCAGGCAAGTTGATTCCTCCAGTTCCATTCTTCTTTCTCAAGATTGCTTTGGCTATTCGAGGTTTTTTGTATTTCCATACAAATCTTGAAATTATTTGTTCTAGTTCTGTGAAAAATGTGGCTGGTAGCTTGATAGGGATTGCATTGAATTTGTAAATTGCTTTGGGTAGTATACTCATTTTCACTATATTGATTCTTCCAATCCATGAACATGGTATATTTCTCCATCTATTAGTGTCCTCTTTGATTTCTTTCATCAGTGTTTTATAGTTTTCTATATATAGGTCTTTAGTTTCTTTAGGTAGATATATTCCTAAGTATTTTATTCTTTTCGTTGCAATGGTGAATGGAATTGTTTCCTTAATTTCTTTTTCTACTTTCTCATTATTCGTGTATAGGAATGCAAGGGATTTCTGTGTGTTGATTTTATATCCTGCAACTTTACTATATTCATTGATGAGCTCTAGTAATTTTCTGGTGGAGTCTTTAGGGTTTTCCATGTAGAGGATCATGTCATCTGCAAACAGTGAGAGTTTTACTTCTTCTTTTCCAATTTGGATTCCTTTTATTTCTTTTTCTGCTCTGATTGCTGTGGCCAAAACTTCCAGAACTATGTTGAATAGTAGCAGTGAAAGTGGACACCCTTGTCTTGTTCCTGACTTTAGGGAAATGCTTTCAATTTTTCACCATTGAGGATAATGTTTGCTGTGGGTTTGTCATAGATAGCTTTTATTATGTTGAGGTATGTTCCTTCTATTCCTGCTTTCTGGAGAGTTTTTATCATAAATGGATGTTGAATTTTGTCAAAGGCCTTCTCTGCATCTATTGAGATAATCATATGGTTTTTATTTTTCAATTTGTTAATGTGGTGAATTACATTGATTGATTTGCGGATATTGAAGAGTCCTTGCATCCCTGGGATAAAGCCCACTTGGTCATGGTGTATGATCTTTTTAATGTGTTGTTGGATTCTGATTGCTAGAATTTTGTTGAGGATTTTTGCATCTATGTTCATCAGAGATATTGGCCTGTAGTTTTCTTTTTTTGTGACATCTTTGTCAGGTTTTGGTATTAGGGTGATGGTGGCCTCATAGAATGAGTTTGGAAGTTTACCTTCCTCTGCAATTTTCTGGAAGAGTTTGAGGAGGATAGGTGTTAGCTCTTCTCGAAACTTTTGGTAGAATTCAGCTGTGAAGCCATCTGGACCTGGGCTTTTGTTTGCTGGACGATTTCTGATTACAGTATCAATTTTCGTGCTTGTGATGGGTCTGTTAAGATTTTCTATTTCTTCCTGGTTCAGTTTTGGAAAATTGTACTTTTCTAAGAATTTGTCCATTTCTTCCACGTTGTCCATTTTATTGGCATACAACTGCTGATAGTAGTCTCTTATGATCCTTTGTATTTCTGTGTTGTCTGTTGTGATCTCTCCATTTTCATTTCTAATTTTATTGATTTGATTTTTCTCTCTTTGCTTCTTGATGAGTCTGGCTAATGGTTTGTCAATTTTATTTATCCTTTCAAAGAACCAGCTTTTGGCTTTGTTGATTTTTGCTATGGTCTCTTTTGTTTCTTTTGCATTTATTTCTGCCCTAATTTTTAAGATTTCTTTCCTTCTACTAACTCTGGGGTTCTCCAACTCTTCCTTTTCTAGTTGCTTTAGTTGTAGAGTTAGGTTATTTATTTGACTTTTTTCTTGTTTCTTGAGGTATGCCTGTATTGCTATGAACTTTCCTCTTAGCACTGCTTTTATAGTGTCCCACAGGTTTTGGGTTGTTGTGTTTTCATTTTCATTCGTTTCTATGCATATTTTGATTTCTTTTTTGATTTCTTCTGTGATTTGTTGGTTATTCAGAAGTGTGTTGTTCAACCTCCATATGTTGGAATTTTTAATAGTTTTTCTCCTGTAATTGAGATCTAATCTTAATGCATTATGGTCAGAAAAGATGCTTGGAATGATTTCGATTTTCTTGAATTTGTCAAGTTAAGATGTATGGCCCAGGATGTGATCTATCCTGGAGAAGGTTCCATGAGCACTTGAAAAAAAGGTGAAATTCGTTGTTTTGGGGTGAAATGTCCTATAGATATCAATTACGTCTAACTGATCTAATGTATCATTTAAAGTTTGCGTTTCTTTGTTAATTTTCTGTTTAGTTGATCTGTCCATAGGTGTGAGTGGGGTATTAAAGTCTCCCACTATTATTGTGTTATTGTTGATTTCCCCTTTCATACTTGTTAGCATTTGTCTTACATATTGTGGTGCTCCTATATTGGGTGCATATACATTTATAATTGTTATATCTTCTTCTTGGATTGTTCCTTTGATCATTATGTAGTGGCCTTCTTTGTCTCTTTTCACAGCCTTTGTTTTAAAGTCTATTTTATCGGATATGAGTATTGCCACTCCTGCTTTCTTTTGGTCTCTATTCGCATGGTATATCTTTTTCCAGCCCTTCACTTTCAGTCTGTATGTGTCCCTTGTTTTGAGGTGGGTCTCTTGTAAGCAGCATATAGAGGGCTCTTGTTTTTGTATCCATTCAGCCAGTCTTTGTCTTTTGGTTGGGGCGTTCAACCCATTTACGTTTAAGGTAATTATTGATAAGTATGATCCCGTTGCCATTTCCTTTATTGTTTTGGGTTCGGGTTTATACACCCTTTCGTGTTTCCTGTCTAGAGGATATCCTTTAGAATTTGTTGGAGAGCTGGTTTGGTGGTGCTGAATTCTCTTAGCTTTTGCTTGTCTGTAAAGCTTTTGATTTCTCCTTCGTATTTGAATGAGATCCTTGCTGGGTACAGTAATCTGGGCTGTAGGTTATTGTCTTTCATCACGTTAAGTATGTCTTGCCATTCCCTCCTGGCCTGAAGAGTTTCTATTGACAGATCAGCTGTTATCCTTATGGGAATCCCCTTGTGTGTTATTTGTTGTTTTTCCCTTGCTGCTTTTAATATTTGTTCTTTGTGTTTGATCTTTGTTAATTTGATTAATATGTGTCTTGGGGTGTTTCGCCTTGGGTTTATCCTATTTGGGACTCTCTGCGTTTCTTGGACTTGGGTGATTATTTCCTTCCCCATTTTAGGGAAGTTTTCAACTATTATCTCCTCAAGGATTTTCTCATGGTCTTTCTTTCTGTCTTCTTCTTCTGGGACTCCTATAATTCGAATGTTGGAGCGTTTCATATTGTCCTGGAGGTCTCTGAGATTGTCCTCATTTCTTTTAATTCGTTTTTCTTGTTTCCTCTCTGATTCATTTATTTCTACCATTCTATCTTCTATTTCACTAATCCTATCTTCTGCCTCCTTTATTCTACTATTTGTTGCCTCCAGAGAGTTTCTGATCTCATTTATTGTGTTATTCATTATATTTTGACTCTTTTTATTTCTTCTAGGTCCTTGTTAAACCTTTCTTGCATCTTCTCAATCCTTGTCTCTAGGCTATTTATCTGTGTTTCCATTTTGATTTCAAGATTTTGGATCATTTTCACTATCAATATTCGGAATTCCTTCTCCGGTAGATTCCCTACTTCTTCCTCTTTTGTTTGGTTTGGTGGGCAACTTTCCTGTTCCTTTACCTGCTGAGTATTCCTCTGTCTCTTCATCTTGGTTATATTGCTGCGTTTGGGGTGGCCTTTTATATTCTGATAATTTGTGGAGTTCTCTTTATTATGGAGCTTCCTCACTTTGGGTGGGGTTCTATCAGTGGCTTGTCAAGGTTTCCTGGTTAGGGAGGCTTGTGTTGGAGTTTTGGTGGGTGGAGCTGGGTTTCTTCTCTCTGGAGTGCAGTGGAGTGACCCGTAATGGGTTATGAGACATCAAAGGTTTTGGGATAATTTTGAGCTGCCTGTATATTGAGGCTCAGGGGAGTGTTCCTGTGTTGCTGGAGAATTTGGGTGGTATGTCTTGTTCTGGAACTTGTTGGCCCTTGGGTGGAGCTTGGTTTCGGTGTAGGTATGAAGGCATTTGATGAGCTCCTATTGCTTAATGTTCCCTGAATTCAAGAGTTCTCTAATGTTTTCAGGCTTTGGGTTTAAGCTTCCTGCTTCTGGTTTTCAGTTTTATTTTTACATTAGCCTGTAGACTTCTCCATCTATACAGCACCGATGATAAAACATCTAGGTTAAAGATGAAAAGTTTCTCCACATTGAAGGACACTCAGAGAGGTTCACTGAGTTACAAGGAGAAGAGAAGATGGAGGGGTAGTTAGAGGTAACTGGAATGAGATGCGGTGAGATCAAGAGAGGAGAGAGCAAGCTAGCCAGTAGTCACTTCCTTATGTGCGCTCTATAGTCTGGACCGCTCAGAGGTATTTACAGAGTTATACGGGGAAGAGGAGAGGGAGGAAGTAGACAGAGGTGACCAGGAGGATAAGAGAGAGGAATGAGTAGGAGAGAGACAAATCCTGCCAGTAACCAGTTCCTTAGGTGTTCTCTACCGTCTGGAACACACAGAGATTCACAGAGTTGGATTGAGAAGAGATGGGGGAGAAAAGAGACAGAGGCCACCTGGTGGAGAAAAAGGAGAGTCCAGAGGAGGAGAGAGTGGTCAAGCCAGTAATCTCGCTCTCAGGTAAACTTGGGTAGTGAAGTTTGGGTTTTTAAATGTACAAAATTGACAACAAAAACCTAAGAGCAAAGATTAAAAATCTGGAGTAGAGGTTGGATTTTCAAAGATAAATATTAAAGAAAAGCAGAAGGAAAAAGGAAGAAAGAAAAAAAAAGAATTATTAAAAAACAAACAAACAAAACAAACAAACAAAAAAAAAACAAAACACCAACAACCATCCAAAGAGTATATATGGTGTTTGCCTTAAAAAAAAAAAGTCTTTTTTTTTTTTTAAAATAGTAATACTAGGTTATAGAAATAAAAATTAGAGGAGAAATAGAAGACTTAACAATTAAAAAAAAGCTCGGGAAAAAAAAGGAAAAAAAAAAGCAAAAAGCAAAAAAAAAGAATGATTTTAAAAATATTAGAAAATTAAAAATATATCTGGCTCTTCTCTGATGTTATGGGCCGTGTGGGCTCACTTCCAAGGTGGTTCCCTCTGTTTAACTTCTTCTGTTTGCTGGTTTTTAGGCTCACTAGTTCAGTCGCGCTGTGGGGAGGGGGGATGCTGCAAACAAATAGCACTGTCGTGTGTACACAGTATCTCTGCCCCGCTTGACCTGTCCTTTCTCCCGGCGCACAAACCGCTCTGGCTCTACGATGCTCAGCCGGGAGCCGTCTGGGGCCGGCCCTAGGCTGCGTGCACTTCCCCGGTCCAAGCCGCTCAGGTTCGGCCCTCAGGCAGCCCTCAGAGGCACAAATGCGGCTGGGACTGCGCTTTGTGCCCTTCCCAGGTCCGAGTAGCTCAGGAGTTTGGCGAGCGCGATCGCCCCGGCTTGTCACCTTTTCCGCTGCTGCCGCTCAGCTCTCTGGGTGGACCGCTAGCGCACCCCGTGAGGCAGACTGTGACTGTCCAGCACCCCCAGAAGTCTTAGCAAAGGAGCCTGCTTGTAGTTAGGTAAGTAAAGTCTCTCCGGGTCTGCAATTGCCCCTTTCCAGTCCTTACGGCTCTGGCTGCCTGTCCCCGGCAGGGAATGGTCTGCAGCCGGCTTTTTCCGCTCCGTCCTTTGTTCTGTGCTCAGTCCTGGCGGTGTCTTATGTTCGAGCTTTTCGCGTGGTAGCTATCCCACAGTCTGGTTTGCTAGCCCAAGTTAGATCGTTCTGGATGCGCGTGGGGCGTTCCTGCCCGATTCTTGCAAAGCTCTGCAGCCCGCGCCTCCCGCGCGTCCCTGCCCTGCCCCCACTTCCCAATGGCGGATGCAGGCGTCTGTGCTGCTTTTCCGCTGGGGGAGATACTGGTGGGCTTGTAATCTGTTGGTTTTAATTATTTATCTATTTTTCCTTCCTATTATGTTGCCCTCTGTGTTTCCAAGGCTCGCCACAGACTCGGCAGGGAGTGTTTCCTGGTGTTTGGAAACCTCTCTTCTTAAAATTCCCTTCCCGGGACGGGCTTCCCTTCTCGGGACGGAGCTCCCTCCCCAACCTCCTTTGTCTCCTTTTTCGTCTTTTATATTTTTTCCTACCTGTTTTTGAAGACAATGGTCTGCTTTTCTGGTTGCCTGATGTCCTCTGCCAGCCTACAGAAGTTGTTTTGTGGAGTTTGCTCGGCGTTGAAATGTTCTTTTGAGGAATTTGTGAGGGAGAACATGATCTTCCCGTCCTATTCCTCCGCCATCTTTTCCCCTTTTCCAGAATTATATTTTCAAAGTAGTGATTTTCAGTGACTTGAATGAGGCTAACTGGGTCTCTTTGCAACACTATATAAACATATCTTTGCCAGAAGGAGCTCAATAGAAGTGTTTAAGAAGATCCAAATGGTACTTTTGAAACAGTATACCACCTAATTAGTGTTGAGCCATGTTTAAAATTGAAATGACAAATAGGATGCAAAAGTTTTTCAAATATTGTGAGATCCAAATATTTTTTAAACTATTTGCTCAAAAAGTCCAGTAAAAAGAATAGAACTGGATATAAATTAATGGTAGTGATGCTTACGTTGGTAAAGGAGGTGATTCACAGCGAACAAAGTGAATTCAAAGTTCTTCTGTAAATATTATGTTAACGAAGAATAATTTTTCACTGGACTCTGATAGAAAATGCTGCTACCTTATATTTTACATACTATAAGGCCAATGAATAAATCATAGAAGCCATTTAAAATAAGAATGAAATAATAATTGTCTTAATAACCACAAAATAGAATAATCAAAGGAAAGGCATTAATTTCATTATTCAGTCTTTTTAATAGCCATCTCTCTCTGAACTTTAGAAGCAAAGGTTACAAAGAATAATTTTATACATATAAAAAGTGTCTAGTTAAATAGTGCTTGTGGTATGCGAAACAACTGAAATATATAATTATATCTTTGTTAAACTAACTCACTTGGACCAATTATTACTCATATCTTTTACTTCTAAATCTAGTGTAGGTTAGGAACTATTTGTGTGAAAGAAGGATTTTGTAATGTACACTCCAAATTACATTTTAGGGTTTCTGTGCTTTTCCAATTTATTATTCTGAACAAAAATGAATGGATTTTACATTTTGGAAAGTCCATCAAAATTTGTAGTTTAAAGCTATTATTTTGGTTCCTTGAATCAAAATGTATTTGGCTAGATACTATTTAATATAAACAAAATTGAGGTAGCTATTTCTTTTATCCCCCTTAGATTAAAAAATATCAAAGCAGACTCTTTAAATAGAATAATACATTTTCTTTCTTCTTTAACAGAGATAAAAAGAAATGGATGAGGAAAGACCCTAAGTGCCATGCTCACGGACTATAAATATATACGCACATCTATTTATATGCATGCTCAGTCGCTTCAGTTGTATCCGACTTTACGACCCCATGGACTGTAGCCCACCTAGCCCCTCTGTCCATGGGATTCTCCAGGCAAGAATACTGGAGTGGGTTGCCATTTCCTTCTGCAGGGGATCTTCTCCACCCAGGAATTGACCCTGGGTTTCCTGCATTGCAGGTGGATTCTTCACCAAGAGAGCCCCCAGGGAAGCCCTTATAATCCAGAAAATCTTATAGTGCCTAAATCATACCCAGCCAGTGACTAAATAGAAGGTGAGTTCAATTCCCTTGTTTGTTGTCACACAGAGAATCTGATCCATTATTAGTTCAATGATGAAGAAGAAAGCTTTTAAAAGGAAGAAGAAATATTAGTGAAGAGGAATATAATCCACTACCATCAGGTCGATTATAAGACAAATAAGCCCACCATGTATGAACAAAAGGCAACACTAGGAATTAAGCGAAATAAATCTGACCTACAAACAAAACAGTATTTTTTTCACAAAGAAAAGTATTTCTTTTCCTTTATGGATGTTATTAAAATGTAATTAGTCAAAATGAAAACAAAATGCATCCAGGTAAAGAGTTTTTATGAAGTAACCAAAAGGAAGATACCTGTGAATTAATATGTGAATGCAAAGATACATCTAATTCACTAAATTATTTTCTCTTCTTTGGATGCTTTCACCTTAACAGAGCTCTACTTAGTGAGAGAAGTTTCTTATATATACATCATTTTATTTTCCATGGTCATCCTAAATTGGAACATAATATCATTTAATTGTTTCCTATGTATATTTGACCATGTCACCTTTTCCAGCTAATTGCATGCAATACATGTGTGCACAGTCACTTTGAGTGACCACAGATTTTTTCAGACAAGAATACTGGAGTGGGTTGCCATTCCCTCCTCCAGGGGATCTTCCCAACTGTGTCTCCAGCATCTTCTGCGTTTGCAGGTGGATTCTTTACCACTAGCGCCACCTGCAAAGCCTTTTGTCACCCTTAAGAAAATAATGATGATCCAAAATAGCACTAATAACCAATACTACCACTTACAAAAGACTGTGACATTTTAAAATTTGGTGCAGGATATATTTAAATGAATGAAGGTGGTAGTCAACAGTATACCTAAAGCAGAAACCAATTTGTTTATTCTCTCAAGACTGCACAACAGACTCTGGAGACCTCAGTATGAAGGATTTGAGCACTGCCTCAACACACAGCTGTCTCTGGGCAGAACAGGGAAATCTATTGGCACACCAATGACGTTTAGTGTTAATTTTACCCTTTTACCCTTACCCTTCAGAAAGTCAATGTGTGCCTGCATGCAAAGTTGCTTCAGTTGTGTCTGACTCTGAGACCCCATGACTGTAAGCCTGCCACTCTCCTCTGTCCATGGGGATTGTCCAGGCAAGCATACTGGAATCAGTTGCCATGCCCTCCTCCAGGGGATCTTCTGGACCCAGGGATCAAGCCCATGTCTCCTGCAGCTCCTGCATTGCAGGAGGATTCTTTAACACTGATCCACCGGGAAAACCCCAGACAGTCAATTCAGTTCAGTTGCTCAGCCATGTCCGACTCTTTGCGACCTCATGAACTGCAGTTCACCAGGCCTCCTTGTCCATCATCAACTCCTGGAGTTTACTCAAACTCATGTCCATTGAGTTGGTGATGCCATCCAACCATCTCATCCTCTGTCATCCCCTTCTCCTCCTGCCTTCAATCTTTCCCAGCATCAGGGTCTTTTCCAGTGAGTCAATTCTCTGCATCAGGTGGCCAAAATATTGGAGCTTCAGCTTCAGCATCAGTCCTTCCACTGGATATTCAGGAATGATTTCCCTTCGGATGGATTGGTTGGATCTCCTTTCAGCCCAAGGGACTCTCACGAGTCTTCTCCAACATCACAGTTGAAAAGTATCAATTCATCAATAGTTCAGTTTCTTCATAAAGTCAATAATGAATGTGGAATATTTGAATCTGACTACTGTATTTACATTATTCAAACAGTATAACCAATATGTTGTTACTGAATAATTCTCCTGAATATGTTTTTAGGTTTTGCCAATTTTGATGTCTTTTTAATTTAAATTGAAATCATGTTTGATTGAGAATTTTAAATTAACACCACATTCTTTAAGAAACTGAAAATTCTAGTGATCCATTTTTTAAAGCTCAGTTGGTAAAGAATCTGCCTGCAATACAGGAGATCTGGGTTTGATTCCTGGGTCAGGAAGATGCCCTAGAGAACGAAATGACGACCCACTCCAGTATTCTTGCTTGGAAAATCCCGTGGACAGAGGAGCCTTGTGGGCTATAGTCCATGGGGTCTCAAGAGTCAGACATGACTTAGTGACTAAATCAACACCTTTTTTAAAGAAAAAAGACACAGTGATCCTGACAATTATTTAAGGAAGTTGAATACCATAGACAATTAATGTAATGAGCATATATCAATAACAATTGGAGAAAACACTTAAAATGTTAACGGCAATAATATCAATATTAATCCCATTTATTGCCTAGTTTTTCATCACTTTGCAACTGGAAAATTATTATTTTTTAATTAAGCACTTGTTTACACATAGAGTTTGCTGCATACAAATAACTGAGGGCCAGTTTCCATTTGGGCAACTAGTTTTGAGACCCATCAAAGGACAGAAGACAAAGGGTCCATGTCCCAGAAACATCTGAGGCTCTAGGTGAAGGAGAGAAAGGAAAGTCCTAATCTTTATCTTTGCTTCCAGGGCTTGGCTGGTAAATTTTCTACTAGTAGCATATAGTTAAATTTGCTCCAGAGACTGGGAAACGCTATTGCGACACATATTCCATGGATACTGCTGCTAGATCAGCAGTCCCTGATGTTTCTGGAAGCAAGATGTAGCTGTCAAGTCTGTGGCCACTACCATCTTCACTGTAGTGGTGGATCTGACTAGAAAACCTTATTCACCTAGACATTCATTGTATAAATTGACTCAAAAGGAAACCATCCGGCACCTTTAGCATCTATGTAAAAAAAGCAAGTGCTGTCTGAAAAGGTGAGGGATTTCCTAAATATATAATGGAGATTTGAATGCTGGGGAAATAAACCAAAATAATTAGTGCTCTTATACCTGCCAATCCCCACTAGTCTTGACTGTTTTGTGCATGCATGCATGCATGCTTTGTCATTTCAGTCGTGTCCAACTCTTTGCAACCCCATGGACTGTACCTCGCCAGGCTTCTTTGTCCATGGGGATTCTCCAGGTGAGATACTGGAATGGGTTGCCATGCCCTCCTCCAGGGGGTCTTCCCCACCCAGGGATTGAACTCATGTCTTATGCCTGCCTGCATTGGCAGGGGGGTTCTTTACCACTGGCACTCCTTGGCTGTGTCACCTTTCCTTTAATCTGTAGAGTGGGAGCTTGTTGCCAGAATTATCAAATTTCAGCTGTTTTCTTTAAGATGAATAGACGATAACTTTGTGAGCCTGATGAGCTATTGACAATCTATTAGGTCAGTAAATCGGTCAAGATTTAAAGGAGGGAAACTTGAGTGTAGTGTGGAGCAGAGCAGAAAAGAGCAAAAGGGAAGATCCGAGGCTGGAATTTTAGCTAAAGGTACTAATTATACAATCCTGTGGTAGAAGCCTTGAGAACACCTCTTTTATTTTTTATTTTATTATTATTATTTTTTTATATAATTTTAAAATCTTTAATTCTTACACCTCTTTTATGTGTGTTCAAACTTATCTGACTTTGAGAATTACCTTGGGAACTTGTTATAAATAAAAATTTCTAGGATCAACTCAGATCAAGTGAATTAGATACTCTTTGTCCTTGGCATGTTAAGATGTTCACTAAGATTCTTGTGCTCAGATTAGTTTGGAAATTTCAGGGAAATTCAATCTTATTTGTTGACATTAGATCTTAGATTGCAGTCAGTTAGCCTAAACCACCCAGACTGAGTTCTCAGTTTCATGGGATTGACTGTGATAACTAGGAAACTGCTGTTAAAGAGACTAAGCATTGCCCTTTGGCTGACACCTAGGAATTCTTGACTTGAACTTGTTTTATTTACTAAACAACTCTCTAGGACTTCCATTAACTCTTCTGGCCTTTAAGATACAGTGAAAAATAACTTACGATATCAGAGTTATAGCTTTGTGAAATTCCTCCTGACCTAACAGCTTTTTAAATCTCTCAACCATGAAAGTGTGGTATATGATATTTATCTGTTTAATAAGAATTCTTTTTCTGATTGACTGAATACTTGCCTATATCATTTATTTTAAAGTGTCCTGTTTCTATTGATCCAGATACTTAGGACTGATCCATTTTAAAAGTTACTATAATAAAAGAAGCAGTTATCACTTTGTGAAAAGAAGTGAAAGTATTGGTCATTCAGTCATGTCTGATTCTTTGCAACCCCAAGTCTCTTTAATGTGTGTGTGTGTGTGTGTGTGTGTGTGTGTATACATGAAATAAAATAAATCTTCTATGAAAAATGATTAATGTACTTTTGATTAAAATTACCTCCTTGAATTTTTCAAAACTATAACTTGTCAGCTATAATTGGGAAGAAATGTGTATTTTGGACTTATTTATCTAACTTCTTTAGAATTCAAGGCCATGCATGTGATGTGTGATATTTAATGTAGGCTTCAGGAATTGTGTGTGTATGTGAGTGTGTGCGGTGGAGTGTGTATATATGTGTGATGTGTGCTGTTAGTGTAGGCTTGTGGGAATCTAGGTGTACATATGTGTGTGTACGTGTAGTGTGTAGATGGAGAAAAAGACATGAATGTGTTATGTGTATGTTTTTGTGTGTATCTCCATATTTTCATTAAAGATTTTGAACTATCTTTACTCGTGACACTCTCAGGAGGAATACCTTGTTCTATCTTGTGTCCTTTCTGATATTAATAGATTCCCCCAGGTACTTACAAAACATCCACGTGTCTCTGGCACAGATAAGCATTTCTGATTTCTTCATCCTTCTTTATTTGTCAATATCTGGATTCTTTTTGAGAATAAATTGAATCAGGAGAAATAATAATGTAAAGATATTGGAATAAATCAAGTAGCCTTCACATAATGCTGGAAAAAATCCTCAGATGTTTATTTTCAGCCTATTCCCATGCTTCAAGGAAGAAATATCTCTAAATTTTCTATTTGATGCCTCCCCCCCCAATTGTTTTTGTTGCATTGGGACATTTATTTAACTGATTCTGATCGTGGTATTTATATTTTGTGATGCATAGCTGTTTTCTCCCTTTATAAACATTTTTTTCGGACCTCCAGAAAGCTGTGTAATCTCTACAATAACTATCTAGTTAAACAGTTGAGTGAACCTCAAGTTGATCTGGTATATTACTAGCTTTCCCCATTTCTGTTAAATAAAACAACAAATTTCATGAAAGGTGAGAAACTTTCATACATATGAAATCTATATGAAAATCTTGGTTCTAGGCACAAAATATGTACTCAATGAATAATTACTGATTTCAGTGATAAGAATTAGATTTTTTTTTTTTTTTGCTATGTGTGTGAGGTCTACTTTTGACCTGCACTAATAGAAATGTAGGCAACTGGAGGACTCACTTTTGTTTGTTTGGGTCTGTACTCTTAGGAATTATGGTCTTGGGTTGTTGCTGGTTTTGTTTGTTTGCTTGTTTTGTCTAATATCTGAAAATATTTTTAATGCATTTTATCCAGCTTTCCAACTTTCTACTAAGGTAAGCAAATCCATTCCCACTTACTCCATCATGGTCAGGTGTAGGAGGGTTTCATCTGGTAAAGAATCCCCCTGAAATTCAAGATTAGCAAGAGAAACGGGTATGATCCGAGGATCAGGAAGATCCCCTTGAGAAGGAAATGGCAACGCACTCCAGTACTCTTGCCTCAACTGAGCAATCATGCAGATATAGGAGTTTACCTTGAATTTACTTTTAAGGTTTTGACCAGTATCCTGCCCTGGAGCTGATGGCTGCTATAGTCAAATAAATTGATACTTTAAATTTTGGTAGATGCTAAGCATCTCATCCTTTGTAAAACACTTAGAAGCAGAAAGCAGAATATGGTTGCTAGGGACTAGGAGGAAAGAGAAATGAGGAACTTCTCTTCAACGGGTATAAAGTTTCATTTCTACAAAACAAATAAATTCTGGAGATCTGCTGTACTACATTATGCCTAGAACATACTGTATTGTGCACTTGAAACGTTTTTACGAGGGCCGATCTCACATTTAGTGTTCTTACCATAATTATAAAAAATTAAAAATAACTTTAAAAATGAAAAGATGGTTTTTGAGCATTTTCAGAGGGTTTCTAAAGGAAAAGGAGTTTGAATTAGGCATGCAGATATGAACGCTAAGCAGGAAGAATAGAAAATATTAAACACACTTCCCACTTTCTGATCAGTATGATTAGAATGAATAAAGTCATTAAGGCATGCGGTAGATTGGTGGCTCTGCATTAATATGATTAGTCTAGAATATGTGGTTATAGCAAATCAAGCACAAATTTCAGTGATTTAACCCTATAAAGGGTTGCTTATTGACTATATTAGATTGATATTTAACTGGCGGGGCTTATTCTATGTTGTAGCAATGTTTCTGAAGCAAGAAGCCCCCAAAGTCATCAGAGACTAGAAAGCAATAACAGAATAACACAGAATGTTTTAAGGGTCCTAGAAGAACTTTCAAATATGAAAATATGCACGCATAATTTATATAGCATTTTACAGGGCTTCTCAGGTGGCACAGTGGTAAAGAATCTGCCTGCCCAGTGCAGGAGGTGAAAGAGAAGCAGATCCAAGCCCTTGATTGGGAAGATGCTCTGAAAAAAAAAAAAAAAAAGTCAACCTATTTCAGTATTCTTGCCTGGAAAATCTCATGGACAGAGGAGCCTGCTGTGCTACAGTCTATGGGGTTGTAATAAGTCAGACATTACTGATCTCACACACACACAAACACATACACTCACAAGCATTTTACACACAGATAACTAGATTTATCTGTCATCTACTTATCTTTTGCCCATGTCTATCTATCTGACACCTACCTATCTAGAGATATTATCAATGTTATAAGGTCAGGCATGCAGATACTGAGATGGAAATGAAAATACAACAGTGAAAACATCAGAAAAGGATGTTGATCTCATGGAACTGACATTGGAGTATAAAAATTCACAAATAACAGACAAACACAATGGAGAAACAAAATAATTTCAGATTATGACAATTTTCTAAAGAAAATAGAAATGGAAAAAAAAGTGTGCTGGCTTTTATTTGTGCCAGTAATAATTGGTAATAGCTTGTGAAGAGACTTCTAGAAAAAGATAATCAGTTCAGTTCAGTCGCTCAGTCGTGTCCAACTCTTTGTGACCCCATGGACTGCAGCATTTCAGGCTTCCCTGTCCATCACCAACTCCCGAAGCTTACTTAAACTCATGTCCATTGAATCAGTGATGCCATCCAACCAACTCATCCTCTGTCATCTCCTTCTCCTCCCACCTTCAAAATTTCTCAGCATCAGGGTCTTTTCCAATGAATCAGATCTTCACATCAGGTGGCCAAAGTATTGGAGCTTCAGCTTCAGCATCAGTCCTTCCAATGAATATTCAGGACTGATCTCCTTTAGGATGAACTGGTTGGATCTCCTTGCAGTCCAAGGGACTCTCAAGAGTCTTCTCCAAAACCACAGTGCAAAAGCATCAATTCTCTGACACTCAGCTTTCTTTGTAGTCCAGCTCTCACATCCATACATGACTGCTGGAAAGACCATAGCTTTGAACAGACAGACCTTTGTTGGCAAAGTAATGTCTCTGCTTTTTAATATGCTCTCTAGGTTGGTCATAGATTTTCTTCCAAGGAGCAAGCATCTTTTAATCGCATGGCTATGGTCATCATCCACAGTGATTTTGGAGCCCAAGAAAATAAAGTCTGTCACTGTTTCCTTTGTTTCCCCAACTATTTGCCATGAAGTGATGGGACTCAATGCCATGATCTCAGTTTTTTGGATGTTGAGGTTAAGCCAGTATTTTCACTCTCCTATAGAAAAAGGTAATAATAAGTGCTAAATTGCAAAAATGTGAGATGGGGTTTACCAAGAAAGGGGGAGAATAGTCTGAGATAAACAGGGTGGAGGTGAAAACTAGAACAAGCAGAGTTTGTGGAACTTCTTAAATTGTTAATATTTTATTCGAAGAGTAATAAGAACATGTGGAAGTATTGTAAACATTATAGTAGTACGATCAGATAGACATCAAATTGTCAAGCACACAAGTGGCCAAGACCACAATATAGGCAGTGATGAGGACATCGAGTATATGGATTCTAATTATACTAGGGGGCTGCACTGAAAAGCTTTATTAATATACTTTGTGTGGTTCCTTAAGAAACATAGAAATCAGAGAGCATTCATAGGTTTGGGGCATGAAGAACTAATTAAGGGAAAATACCTTTTATTGAGATAAGGATGACCAAGGAAGGCAGAATTGTATAGAAAAATCCAGTTTTGTTTTGATCAGTTTAACTTAAATGGACATTTCTATTTGATAAGACCTTTTTAGTTGCAGGTAACAGAAACCCATACAACACTACCTGCCTTTGCTTTCTGTAGTAACATTCTCCGGATTGTTCATGTTTGATTGGTGCCAGTTAGATGGACAGTGCTCCTTCTTAACTCACAGTCTTATCCTAAAGAGATATTCTGGGTGAAAAATTAATGACAAAAAAAAAAAGAGGAAGTAATTGCCAATACAAAGATAGCCAATAAATGGATAAGACAAAAAGGAGAAAAGCCAATAATACTTTGTATACTGAAGATGATGTGGTAATTTTGCAGACATGGATAGGAGTTAGGGTCTTGTCCTTCAGAAATCTCCCTTTATTTGAGGCTGAATGTCCAGGATGGGTCTTGGTGGCCATGAAATACATTTAAAAATTTTGCCTGTGTAAGTCATTTATACAGAATATTAATTTAAATTGTTCTATTTACAATCCTCATAAACTTTAATTCTTACTGGCCAAATGCATTTCATATAATAATCAGTATTTATTTGAATTGATCATGTCTTTAAATCCACCATGATATAGGACTTTTGGTCTACCTCCTCCCTTAAACTACAATGACTTTACTATTATTTTAAGAGGGTGAAATTATATTCTCATTTCCTTCTTTTTATATCACCTCTATAATACTTTGTAGTAAATTATTCACATCTTTTTTCCCATTTTATGAATAAATTTACCAAAATTAATCTAGCATTGTCAGACTTTCAATACATTTCATTGCTTCTCTTCAAATTCATTCTTTGAAGTTAAGAAAAGCTATGACCAACCTAGTCAGCATATTAAAAAGCAGAGACATCACTTTGTCTACACAGATCTGTAAAGTCAGAGCTATGGTTTGTCCAGTAGCCATGTATAGATGTGAGAGTTAGACCATAAAGAAGGCTGACCGCAGAAGATGTGATGCTTTTGAATTGTGGTGCTGGAGGAGATTCTTGAGAGCCCCTTGGACTGCAAGGAGATCAAATCAGTCAACCCTAAAGGAAATCAACCTTGAATATTAATTCAAAGGACTGATGCTGAAACTGAAGCTCCAAAACTTTGGCCACCTGATGTGAAGAGCTGTACCATTGGTAAAGACTCTGATGCTGGGAAAGATTGAGAGCAGGAGGAGAACAGTATGAAATGGTTGGATGGTGTTATCATCTCATGGACATGAGTTTGAGCAGACTCCAGAATTTGGTGAAGGACAGGGAAGTCTGGTGTGTTGCAGTATGGAGTCCCAAAGAGTCAGCTATGGCTTAGTGACTGAAAAACAACCTGGAGTTACAATTGTGATGTATCTCAACATTATTACTATTTCCTTGTGAATGAACACTTGGAGTACTTCCAATGTAGTTTTTTTTTTTTTTCCCCTTGTTCCTCATTTTACAGATTTCATCCAAAAGAGAGAATCTTTTAAAGAGGTGATATGCAGAAACTGTTGCTTCTAAAATACTTGCAAAAGACTTTGTTCATCAATGAAATTACAGGTCAGTGTGTGACTATTAATCTGAATGATGATCTGTCTGTTTTGAACCATGCCCAGATATTTGAGGTGCATCATAGTTATCATAATATCATATTCCTTAACTACCATAAACCATGTTATTGTGGGTTCAGGATAACAATGAAGGAAAATAATCCTCAGCAAGGTTAATCAAAGTCAGTTTAGTTATGACACGATGGGCTTATATAGTTACCATTAATAGTCTTAAGGCTCTTATATCCTTTCTAATTTTGACTTTGTCATTTGAATGTTATAATAGCTATGCATTTTTCTATTTTCCTTTTACTTTTCTGTCCACTTTTCATGTCTTCTCTCTGATTTATAGTAAACTGATTTCATTTTTACTTTGGGGCACATCTTAAATGCACATGAGGCAGTAAATACAATGATCATATTGGTCATTGCAAAGGAGAAAAGATGACCTAAACTAGGTCATAATTATCAGTGAGGGTACCTATAGGAAGCTCTTTGGTGTATTCAAAATCAAGTATATTTGTGGATATATACTATCCATATATCACTATCCTGGGAACTCAATGTCATCCTAATCTTGTTTAGATATGTATGATAAGAATATGTAAAAAAAATGTAAAAAAGTAAAGATGTGGAGAAAAAATATTTTTCTTTTCTGAAATTGCCTTCAAACTTGAAAGATCAAGAGAGATGTTCTACTTCTTGTTTTAAGGCATGCCTAAAAACACTCACCTCCTAGAGTTTTGCCCCATTTGCTCAGTATACAATAATGGAAAGACACACTTTCTACACGTGCAAGGCTTTCATACATGTACGGGGTAGAGCATCAGCATCACAGAAGAAAGAAAGAGGAGGCAATCAGAGAGAGAGTGACAGGTTGCCAAACCCCACCAACCAGAATCCTTTCTCAACACAATAGGATGTTTTGTGTCTTTGGATTGTGAGTTACTGAGATTAATGAGACATTTCTCAGTTTTAAATGTGTAGACACTGTGGCTGAGTTTACTGAGGAGTCTCTGATCACATAGCTTGAGCTAGGTGTGTAACCAGGAAGAACATTCAATCTACAACTCTCTAAACAATTTAGGAAGGCTAGTACAGAGTGCCCCCAAATTTTAAAAGACAATTTTGTGCTCCAAAATTTACACTCAAGATATACTCAGCAAATAATGACAATAATGTATTTGTTAAATAAACCAACATTGGGGAAAATGTTTTAGAAGCAATTTGGTCAAAACTGGCACAGGTCTAGATGCTCTATAACAGCTACATTTGCTTACAATGACAAAAGACATGGATGAAAAAGATTTACTGGCTTAAAAATGGACATAGAGAAAGATCCTAAAGAAAAAAAAGGGACAGCATGACAAGCGTCCTGGGCAAATACTATGGTTTTAAATTCAGTTCAATTCAGTCGCTCAGTTGTGTCTGACTCTTTGTGACCCCATGGACTGCAACGTGAAACGCCTCCCTGTCCATCACCAACTCCTGGAGTTTACCCAAACTCATGTCCATTGAGTTGGTGATGCCATCCAACCATCACATCCTCTGTCGTCCCCTTCTCCTGCCTTCAATGTTTCCCAGCATCAGGCTGTTTTCCAATGAGTCAGTTCTTCACATCAGGTAGCCAGAGTATTGGAGTTTCAGCTTCAACATCAGTCCTTCCAATGAACACTCAGGATTGATGTCCTTTAGGATGGACTGATTTGATCTCTTTGCAGTCCAAGGGACGCTCAAGAGTCTTCTCCAACACCACAGTTCAAAAGCATCAATTCTTTGGCACTCAGCTTTCTTCACAGTCCAACTCTCACATCCATACATGACCACGACCACTGGAAAAACCATAGACTTGACTAGACGGACCTTTGTTGGCAAAGTAATGTCTCTGCTTTTGAATATGCTGTCTAGATTGGTCATAACTTTTCTTCCAAGAGTAAGTGTCTTTTTATTTTGTGGTTGCAGTCACCATCTGCAGTGATTTTGGAGCCTCAAAAATAAAGTCTGACACTGTTTCCACTGTTTCAACATCTATTTCCCATGAAGGGATGGGACTGGAAGCAATAATCTTCGTTTTCTGAATGTTGAGCTTTAAGCCAACTTTTTCACTCTCCTCTTTCACTTGCATCAAGAGGCTCTTTAGTTCTTCTTCACTTTCTGCCATAAGGGTGGTGTCATCTGCATATCTGAGGTTATTGATATTTCTCCCGGCAGTCTTGATTCCAGCTTGTGATTCTTCCAGCCCAGCATTTCTCATGATGTACTCTGCACATAAGTTAAATAAGCAGGGTGACAATATACAGCCTTGATGTACTCCTTTTCCTATTTGGAACCAGTCTGTTGTTCCATGTCCAGTTTTAACTCTTGCTTCCTGACCTGCATACAGGTTTCTCAAGAGGCAGGTCAGGTGGTCTGGTATTTCCATCTCTTTCAGAATTTTCCACAGTTTATTGTGATCCACTCAGTCAAAGGCTTTGGCATAGTCAATAAAGCCGAGATAGATGTTTTTCTGAAACTCTCTTGCTTTTTCGGTGATAATAAACAAATGACGAATCATTAAACAGCAACTAAAGAACCAATATGGAGCAAAAAATACACATTGACTCAAGAGGAGTTAATGAGTAAGATTGTTCAGAAGATTCTAATATAGCTTATGGACAGTGGTGCTGGCTCTTGGGAAACCACAAGGAATAAAATTATAGGAGAATTATTTCCCATGTTCCACTTCATAAAAATCTATGGGAAATTCTAAATTGAAATTACGCTCAAGTGCTCTCTAACTGCCAAAGTTCCATGGATAAAGACAAAACAGATCGAATAAATAATTTAGTATGTTGACATTAGGAAGTTATTTAACTTACTAAGATTTTACTGATGGGGAAAATATGGGCATTACTTAAAGATAAAACACAATGGGAAGACAGTGCAACCCTGCAGCATGAAACAAAGCATATGAATATGCCCTCAAGAGCCTTGATATCTACAATAAATTGAAAGTTGGCCTTTGCTTTATACTGCAATTCTACCGACTTGTTAAAATTTATTTTAATTTAATGTGATCATTGTTTGTAACCATTACTTGGTGTAATACTGGCATAATTGGGAAGATATATTAGAACTATTATATTTTTAAAAAACTACTACAATAGCGATACTGATGATTACACACAGGAAAAGAGAACTATGAATAACCTGATTTGGGTCACCTTTTGGCTTTGTGATGGCGAATGGAGTTGTAAAATTTATTATGCCACCTGTTTAGGAGTTTCCAAAATGTAAAAGAAGAATAATTTTGCTTGAAATTAAGGGAAAGACATTTTAGAAAGGTGAACAATTTATAAAAGGTATACGTTTCAACATTCAAAATAAGGTCTGGCCGAAAATAGGTTATAGTCATATAGAACTTAAGTCTGAAAAATCTATACCTGGATTTCTGTAGCCACAGATTCTGAATCCACAGAAATCATTCTGAAAAAAAAAATTCCTGGAATTTCCCAAAAGCAAAATATGGATTTGTGATATACCTGGCTTTCCCAGTGACTCAGCAGTGAAGAATCTGCCTGCAATGCAAGAGACAAGGCAGGAACTGTGGCTTGGATCCCTGGGTCAGGAAGAGCTCCTGTAGAAGGAAATGGCAACCCTCTCCAGTATTCTTACCTGGAAAATCCTATGGACAGAGGAGCCTGGCAGGCTACAGTCCATGGGGACACAAAGAGTTGGACACAACTAAGAAATTAAACAACAACAACAAGCAACAATTAACTTGGAATTTTCATTGTATTTACAACTATTTAAATAGTAATAAAACTGTATAAAGTATTATAAATAATCTAGAGATGATTTCAAGTACACAAGAGACAGTGTGTCAGTTATATGTGAAGACTGTGCCAATTTATATAAGGGATTTGAGCATTTGGGGAGGAATAAAACCAATCCCCCAAGGATAATAAGGATAAAGTATAACTCAAGAAGAAAGAAAAGGTCCAGAATCTAGAAGTCTCTAGAATAATAGAGACTTAGAACAATAGAACAATTACCAGAGTAATTTGTATCCAACATCCAGCACTTTTATGTACCTTAGAAATCTCTAGACTCCTGGCTTCTTGTTAGATTATAATTCAAATTCATGAAAAAAGTGTTTAAGTGAAAACAAAGCTAAAGCAAACTGGTAAAGTTGTGATAACTTATGACTTTTAATTTCCTGACTCAGACTGTATTGTTGTTGTTTAGCTGCTAAGTCATGTGACTATTTGGGGACCCCATGTACAGTAGCCAGCCAGGGTCCTCTGTCCATCATATTCTCCAGGCAAGAATATTGGGGTGGGTTCCCATTTCTTTCTTCAGGGGATCTTCCCAACCCAGGGATCAAACCTTTGTCTCCTGCATTGGCAAGTGGATTCTTTACCACTGAGACACCAGGAAATAGTCAAAATTTAATAGCCAAGGTATTTTGTGAGGAGGTATTTTTATCCATATTTTCCTCCAAGAACATAATTGTCAAAACAAACTGCCCATGTTCTCCTATGCTCTCTAATAAGGTAAATAATTTAAAAAAGTCTTAATAAAGCATACTATGAGCATCCAGAGGAAGTTAACAGTACATTTATTTAGTTGCCAAGTTGAGAATAGACCACTAGTAAGAACACAAATGATTATAAAATACGATCTACATGATACATGTTGCAGGTCTTTTTCTCTTTTTTTTTACAGTTCCGAAAGAGAATTATAGGCTAGATAGACACACAGACAAGGGAATTGCAATGAAATATACTTGTACATCATTTTTATGCTAACATAATTGAATAATTATAACTATATATGTTTTTAAGCCTATATTAGGATATTGTAGACTAATTATATTTTAAATATAATATATGGGTTTCCATATCTAATTTTTATAAAATATGGTCATAACAATTTCTGACTTTTAATATAAACTAAAAATGAATCAAACAATAAAAATAAGTGGAAAAAAGTGACATTTAGAAAATAGTTTTATAATATGTGGACAAGGACACTAAAAGCCTCTTTAATGAAGGAATATATAACATTTTATTTTGGTTTTAATGGGAGGAAAAAATAAAGCACCATTTCATCGTTTTATGGCAATATTTTTGAAATCTTTTCTCTAGTAATAAATATGCCATTCATCAGGATTTTAGATTATGAAAGAAAATAGCTCTTACTTAAACAAATAATTTTACTTTTAATTTATTCTTTCCTAAATGCTAGGTAATCTATTGAAATTAGAACAGTTGAATGTATTATCATATTATCTACATTTGCTTAATAATTCAAAAAGAGATAAAAATTTAGCTTAATACTACTTTTTTATTTCCAAAACCAGAAAGTGACTTAGTGAGATAAATTATTTTGAAAAGTTTACAGTAGAATTCCAGCAAGTTTAAGGAAATATCTAAAAAATTGTCGATCTTTAGTAGTGATTTGGGCTTCCCTAGTAACTCAGCTTGGAGAGGGCAGTGGCAACCCACTCTTGCCTGGAAAATCCCATGGATAGAGGAGTCTGGTAGGCTGCAGTACACGGGGTTGCGAAGAGTTGGACATGACTGAATGACTTCACTTTCACTTTTCACTTTCATGCATTGGAGAAGGAAATGGCACCCCACTCCAGTGTTCTTGCCTGGAGAATCCCAAGGATGGCAGAGCCTGGTGGGCTGCTGTCTATGGGGTCACACAGAGTTGGACACAACTGAAGAGGCTTAGCAACAGCAGCATCAGCAGTAAGTCAGCTGGTAAAGAATCAGCCTGCAATTCAGGAGACCCTGGTTCAATCCCTGGATCAGGACGATCCACTGCAGAAGGACTAGGCTACCCACTCCTGTATTTGGGGGCTTCCCTTGTGGCTAAGACAGTAAAGAATCCACCAGCAATCTGGGAGACTTGGATTTGATCCTTGGGTTGGGTAGATCCCCTGGAGAAGGAAAAGGTTACCCACTCCAGTATTCTGTCCTGGAGAATTCCATGGACTTTATAGTCCATGGTATCACAGAGGCTGAGTGATTTTCACTTTCACTTAATGGTGATCTCGGTAATTAACCAAAAAGCACACCTAACATCTAAAGCTAAATATGTAAGTTTCTTGAGACAAATGTTGTGGTGATTTTTTTCTGTTCATTACTTGTTTTTAAAATAAGAGAGCACACACTGATTGAATAACACCATAACCGTTCCCAAAAAATTATTTTGAACTTGTTTAACAATTTGATTTTCCAAAAATTTTAAAGTTGTGAATCTCTCTCTCTAAATACAATGTTAAAAGTCATGTTTTACCTTCAAATTTATAGTCAGCTCAGTTGTGTCTGACTCTGTTCTGTTTAGTAATTTTTCAAGCTGCATTAAATTGAAAATCATTAGATCAGGAGAGTGACTCTTTTGAAATCATGAGTTCTTTTTGTCCAATATAAAGTCCCTACAGTGTAGGTAGATCTGTGGCTGAACAATGAACAAACTGGCAGATACGGTAATTATCTTTTAAAGGAAATCTAAAAAAGAAAGTTTTGTGATGGTAAGCTATGATTCACTATGTTGTGTGACCCATTCTCAACATCTTGGGAACAAATTCTTAAAAGTCACACTTGAGCTGAACTTATGGGCTTCCCTGGTGGCTCAGATGGTAAAGAATCCGTCTGCAATGCAGGAGATCTGGGTTTGATCTCTGGGTCAGGAAGATCCCCTGGAGAAGGGAATGACAATCCTTTTCAGTATTCTTGCCTGGAGAATTCCATGACCAGAGGAACTTGGCAGGCTATAGCCCATGAGGTGGACTTCCCTGGTGGCTCAGATGGTAAAGCGTCTGTCTACAATGCGAGAGACCTGGGTTCAAGCCCTGGGTTGGGAAGATCCCCTGGAGAAGGAAATGGCAATCCGCTTCAGTACTACTGCCTGGAGAATCCCATGGACAGAGGAGCCTGGTAGGCTACAGTCTATGGGGTCACAAAGAGTCGGACACGACTGAGTGACTTCAGTCAGTCAGTCAGTCAGCCCATGAGGTGGCAGAGTCAGACACAACTGAGTGATTAACTCTTTCTTCTTGATCTGATCCTGAAAGGATAGGATTTGGCTAGACACAGAGAAATGGTATTGACCCAAATCTATGCTAAGAGAAGAATCTATTTCATTACTGTTGAAGCTAGAAAAAGCTTCAATTTGCAGAAACTGAGACTAGTGAGAGAGACTGTATGAACCACAGAACATCTCCTCAAAGGCCAAGTGTCTGAAAGACTAAGATGTTCTCTCGATTTTTAGGTAGTTTTAATTAAAAGCCCAAGACGAGAGTGCAAGCGTGGGGTCTGTGCACATGTGTGTAGTGCATCTAGCTGTGTTTTCATGCACATGTGCACGCGTGTATAATCATGTATCTGTGCACATGTGCACATGTTTGTAAGGCTTTAGGATGAAAGAAAATAGCATCACTTTTAAACAAGACATGTAATGTCTATAAAGCTAAAATCTAAAATGAAAACATTTGGGGATGACTGCTTTATATATATATAGCAGTATAGATATATATATATGTAACCCTGCTGTATATTTACCTTATTTTCAATGAATTTTTTATGGTTCAAGGAACTGTGAGTGTAAATCATTGTGTATTTTGGCAAGTAGGTATGGGACTTAGCCTTCAGTTAACACATCTTGAAAAGAAAAGTCCTGCTTTCTAAATACGTACTGTGTACACTCAGACACTCAGTCGTGTCTGACTCTTGAGATGCCCATGGACTGTACGCTCCTCTCTCTATGGTATTTTCCCATCAAGAATACTGGAATGGGTTTCCATTTCCTCCTTCAGGAGATCACCCTGGGTCAGAAATAAAATCCCCGTCCCCTGCATCAGCAGGCAAATTCTGTACCACTGAGCTGCCTGAGACGCCCATTTTGAATGTAAAAACTATCAAAGATATTTCCATGACTTATGGTTTTAGGATGCTTCTTTCAGAAAGTGGGCCCATGATCTGTCAAAGAGAAGACTTGTCTGATTTCAAATATTGCCTTCATCACTTGGCCGAATAGGGAAAATACAGTGACTGTATCTCTAATACTCTTCTAAAACTGCATACTATCTCAAACAGATGTTATAAAATAGAATACAAAGCATATATACATAATTAACACTTAAAAAGACTATAAATGCTAATGAGAACATGTCTTCTATCAGCTCCTCTTAACTGATGGTTCTGTTATAATCTTGAAGGAAACATGTCCGAAGTACATTATTTAGAAAGCGATGCAAAACCCACCTTGCTTTCCTGGTCTGTGACCTCATCCAGCTACTCCTTCGGTATCTTTAAGGCATCGTGGTAGGTAAACTAATGTACAGAAGCGCTTTTGTTGTCTATTCCTCTCTCTGCCATGTATCCCTACATACTCTAAAGAGAAGGCCAGTTAAACACAGATGGATAAACAGATTGAAGTAAAAAAGAAATTATAAGCACTACTATTTAAAAACTCTTATCATCAAAAAAATAAGAACAGAAGAACAACAATTATAATACAAGTGGTGTCCTGTTGAAGACAAGATGCCTGAGTTAAAATACATGTATTTTTATTAAAGTTCTAACCATTTGCAAATGCCATTCTGAGCACACACTGTATAAATTTTAACTATCCTGTAGAGTACATAGCTAACATGCGCAATTAAATTAGCATGCATACATACACATCCCTAGAGGTCTACACATTTAAAAACTTGTTAAGAAGTACAAGCCAGTCTTATGCCGAACTCTTTGAGGTTTACATGGATTAACTTTGCACTTCAAAGAAAATATATTAAACAGCTATCAAGGCTAAACTCTGAAGAACAGTAAAAGTATATTTAGAAATATTCATCGCTCAGGTTTTTCATCTCTCTGTCATTACGAATATGTTTTCACTTTATTGTATTTATTAGAGATTCGAATCTAAATGTTAAATGTTTTATTTGATAAGGAGCACATGGCATTCATAGTCACAGTAATGTTTGTTGATGGAATCAGTGGTCATGAGATGTCTTATGTTAGTGGATTGCAGGATTTCACCTTTCCTTTGATATTGCTGGCATTAATTTTTTATAGCAACCTTATTGAGATATAAATTACATGCCATACAATTCTTCCTTTAAAATATATAATTAAATGTTTTTTAGCAGATTCATAGACTTGTGCAACCATCACTGTTATCTAGCTTTAGAACATTTTCATCATTCTCAAAAGAAACCTTATATCCATTAGTGGGTGATCTACCATATGGTTTTCCCACTAGGCCCTGCAGACAACTAGGTACTTCCTGACTCTAAATGTGCCTATTTTGGATATTTCTTTAACAAGAAATCACATAATAGGTGATCTTTTGTGACTGTATTATTTTACCAAGTGTAATGTTTCCAAAGTTCAGCTGTATTGAAACATGTATCAATACTTCACTCTTTGGTATGCTGAATAGTATTCCATTGTACAGAAATATACATCATATTTATCCATTTTCTATTGATGAACATTTGTGCTATTCACATTTTTAACTATTATGAATAATATTGCTATGAACATTGGTGTGCATGCTTTTTGTGTGGACTTATGTTTTTTATTTCTCTTGAGTATGTACCTAGGAATAGAACTGTTAAATCATACAAGAATTGTTTATTTAACATTTTGAGAAACTATCAAACAGCTTTCCAAAAACACTGCACTATTTTAAGATACTGTTAGCAGTGTATGAAGTTCCCAATTTCTTCACAGTCTTTCCAACAGTTGTTATAGTCAGTCATTTTATTTCAGTTATGTTTCTAAGGTGGTATCTCATCTTGTACTGATTTCTATTTATCTAATGCCTAATAGCATTGGCTATAATTTCATATGTGTATGTTAGATAAAGCTTGCTGTATACAAGAAATTTCCAGAAAATTCATGGGTAGAAGGATTGATTATACTATGATATGGATAGATAAGTGATATATAGATATAAATTTCCATTTATTTGTTTTTCTTTTAAGTATAATTCAGAATATTTTTTATTACCTTTGAAGACTTTAAAAATGAAACATTTCGTCTGATTAATGGTTCCTACTTTATTTCTTGGTTGAGTCTAAAGAATAACCTATTTTTTATAATTATTCCCTTATTCTTACAGACAAATTTTCATGATAGTTTAATATTTCAATAAGGTCACTGAATTTTGAATTGGACAGCATGGAGATCAAGCCAGTCAATTCTAAAGGCAATCAACCCTGAATATTCATTGAAAGGATGGATGCTGAAGCTGAATTTCCAATACTTTGGCCACCTGATATGAAGAGCTGACTCATTGGAAAAGACCCCAACTCTGGGAAATACTGAGGGTAGAAGCAGAAGGGGACAATAGAGGATTAGATGTTTGGATGGCTTCATTGACTTAATAGACATGAGTTTGAGAAAACTCGGTGAGACAATGAAGGCCAGGGAAGCCTGGTGTGCTGAGTCCCACAATCAGGCATGACTGAGAGACTGAACAACAACAAGCTGAATAATTTTAGAAAATGGGACAATTATGATGGGTTAATTAATGCCATTTATACATTTTTATCTATATGTAATCCAATGCCACAGTCCTATTCTAAGGTTTCTGTTAGTTGTGGCTTCAAGTTCCTTTTCTCATGGTGCATCTTTCTTGATCTCATCATACTCCTCAAAATAACTCTTATCTTTCTGTACATCCTGTAATCCAGAGAGATAATCCTATCTGTGGCCTTTGGTTTTAGAAAGTGTCATTTAAGGTAGATTTACATATTTATGTCTGGCTAATGATTCATTTCTGCCCCACTTTGAATTTTCAAATCTCCACATTAGTAACAAGACAAATATACTCTTGCATGAATAATTTTATGGTAAAGTAATCTAGAATGGGTAAAAATATTATACTCTCACAAAAGTTCATTTTGATAAAGATCATCACTATCTTGAAAATGTAAATACATAGGAACCAAACAGTGGCATAAAGAGAAAAATTAGAAATGGTCTAGTTAACAGGGAGATCAATCTTTCTCTCTAAACTAATCCAGCGGGAAAAATTCAGCTCCATGTATATCCAAAGTGGGAATTCTTAACTCCACATTCACAAATGCATTCAGTTAATTTGTCATCCTACAGAGAGTAATGTAAATCTTAATCTTATGGCCATTTTTTTTCTGAGATAAAGGCCCAGAGCCTTCAACATCTTTCAAATTATGGGATTTTACAATGGTTTAAAAGATTACAACGATTGAGAACCTCAGTTCTGGGAGAATAAGTCTTGTTATCAGGTGACAGAATGGAGAAATTCTCTTTAGAAGTAAAACATTAATATATCCAGACTGCAAATAAGAAATTCCAGATTGTAAGTCTCAATTATTAGTAGAGTATATTGATTTTACTTTTCATCCCTGATCTACATTTTTAATGAATTGGCAGAATGGTTTATAAAAAGTGAGTTGCTTTGAAATAATGTTTATAAATGAAGGGATAAATCTCACTGATATAAATATGTGACAGCGGGTACTAATTTCAGTTGAATTGATGACACAATTCAAACAGAGGATGGATGAACAATGAATACATATGAATAGTATAGCTAGTGTTCTGATTTAGTGAACAGTTATACTAACTGACCTTCAAGGCTCACTCTAGCTCCAAGATTCTTAGTAAACCCAAGAATATAAATGAGAACATTGTGAGAATTTGTTACAATAGATACATCTTATAGTGTGTGCCTCAAAAGCTTTCAGCAAAGCAAATATTCTCTGTGCAAGATAAACAAAAAAAAAATAAATAAGTAACTAGCAAAATTGATCTTATGCCATTTTAAATTTATGATCTTTTTATTAAGAAGTCATGGGATGTTGCTGGCAAAGGTCCCAAAATTGCAAACATCATCAATGTTCACCCCTAGGACATTTCTAAATATTGAATTTGCAATGAAGACTGTGTATCTTCACAGTTAGTATTTGAAAAATAAAATAAACAATACTCTGAATTTTTGAAAGGCTTTTGAAGTTCCAAACTGTTGCAAACTTTTTATCAGATGCCATGCTCCCAGCTTTGCTTGAGCTCATCCATTATTCAATAGGGATATCCTTGCTGCCTCTCCAAAGAGGATCTTATCATTTCTTATAATTCAAGACTTTTGTTCTGTTAACTCACCTTCTGTGAGGTCTGTTTATCTTTATTTCCCAAAGCCTCCACTCCTTCATCTTCTAATTAATCTACAGTTCTTTTTCTTCAAGTCAACATGCTGTTTTCCCCACACTTAACTTCCCGTGCTTTCTCTATTTCACTTTTCCTACAGTTTGGTATTTCTCTTTGATCTATAATTAAAATAGCTTTTGAAATCACATCACCCCCCAAAAAAGGCTTCTCCATCAAATTGAATAAATGCTGATGACTCTCCACTTGCATGTTTCTTTTTTGATTTAACACCCCATTAAACTTATCTCTTATCATTCCACATAATTAAACTTTGTGCTAAGCAAGCTTTATCACGCTACCCTATTGCTATACAAAAGAAGTTTCAATCACCTTCCATGTGAAAACCATCCTTCATACACTTACCCAGTAATTTTCTTCTACTTTCAGAAAAACTTCTCTGGGAATTTATGACGTGCCTGATATGATCTCCTTTAAAGCCACTTTGCTAATGATACATTTAACCAAACTCTTCTAGTATTATCCAGGGATTCTCAAAGCAGTACAGACTCTTCAGTATCTTAAGTGTAGTACATCCTTGAATATAGTATGCCAAGTGTAGTTTACTCTCAGAGTCAAATTAATCTATCCTGCCCTTCATCTCTGATTTATATTGCTTGTGACTCACTGTGTGACGTAATTGACTGTTATGTTGACCGTGGTGCATTGTTAACCTACACTCAGTTTACTAATAACTAAATCCTTTTTACTTGAGGAACATAGAAGATTTTTTGGAATCTTATGTCTCTTTGATCTAAACTATTTATTATTCCTTCCATGCAGGTTTCAGTGCTTTACTAATTTGATGAGTATGTTATTTGTCTTACCTAGTCACTAAAATACTGAATACACAGGATTAATAACTGAGTATTGTGGCACACTTCTGGAATGCCATTTGAGTCAGCAATTTTTAATCTCTTAAAAATCATGAAACACAGTAAGAACTACACTTTGTATTGTAGCTCAGCATACACATGTGTATACTTAAATTTCAAATTAAGTTTAACAGTTGAGTTTTCACTATTATGAATTAACCACTCTGATATTTTCTGTTGTATTTTCTTTTATTCTATTTAGCTTTGTGTAAATTACTGATTGTTACTTACAGTGTTGTTTAGCCAGTGCTATGTGAGAAAACACTCTCAAGGGTCATTTTCCCTGCTCATATATCTATGGTTCATCTAGAATTCTGTTGGTTTAGCTTGGTCTTTTTTGAGCTTGACTCCAAGCTCTATGTTTGGTCAAGTTGGTCCCACGTTGTCTATGGATCTTCAATCTCAGAGTAATGTCAGAAACATAAAAAGTAAAGTCCAATTGCTCAAAGCATGCTTCACACAAAGTACCTGTATTTTGCTAAATTCTCTAACTTTTCATTCAATAAAAGTCATGAGGTTGAACCTAACATCTATACATTTCTATCACCATAATCCCAAAGCAACTCTGGTAACTAAGCCTAACATCATGGAGAGAAGTATAGTCCTACAAGGGAGGTGCCATAGAAAGAGTATACTGTCTCTATCAGAACCTTCACAACCCAATTACAGATTGCCACCTGAGGCTTTAAGCTGACACTGATTTGTTGATCAAAACTCTTTAAAAATATCCATCCCTCATATTACTAAGCCACTTGATAATTTTTGTATTCAGGTTGTAGTATTCTGTTGATTGGAGAAAGGAATGACAGTCCACTCCAGTGTCTTGCCTGGAGAATTCCATGGACAGAGGAGCCTGGTGGGCTATAGTCCATGGGGCCGCAAAGAGTCAGACTTGGCTGAGAAGCTAACACTTTACCTTCATTCCATTGACACAAAGCAACAGTGATTTACTGAGGTCTAGATTCTCAAAATTTCCTTGAACTACTAACACCAGTAATAACTATAAATTATGTCAGCTTGACATTTAATCAGATTCAGTCATATTCAACTCTTTGAGACCCAATGGACTGTAGCCTGCCAGGCCCTTCTAGCATGGAATTTTTTAAGTAATACCGGGGAGTGTTGCCATGTCCTTCTCCAGGGGATCTTCCCTACCCAGGGATTGAACCTGGGTAGGGAACAGGCAGGTTTTTAACCATTAGCACAACCTGGGAAGCCCCAGTGTATCCTCATCTAGTCATATATAAGGTCTCACATGAATCGTCCATTCTATAATTGGGCTCAGAAATAATCTTAGATATTTGAGACTAAAGATTGATCTTTACACCAAAAATAATATTTATATTAAATATACCTTCCCACATTTTCTGTTTTAGACAAAATATTTTATATCTTTTGTAAACCCTTAACTATTTTTTGTTGGTATAGATGATTTTACTACTTTGGTCTTTTAACCTTCCTATTAGCCTTCATTGTTGGTTGATAATTTTACTACATGTTTTCCTTTACTAGTGATATTATTTTTGTAATATTCACATTTTGGATTGCATTTTTTTTCTTTCTTTTTTTTTTTTTTGCCTAGAGAATTCCCTTTAACATTTCTTTTAAAGCTGGTTTAGTGGTGCTGAATTCTTTTAGCTTTTGCCTGTCTATAAATCTTTGGATCTTGCCGTTAAATCTGAATGAAAGCTTTGCCAAGTAGAGTACTTTTAATCATAGGTTTTTCCTTTTCATTATTTCAAATGTTCTGGCTTGCAGAGCTTCTGCTGGAAAGTCAGTGGACAGCCTAATGGGAGTCCTTGTACTTTCGGTTCAGGTCAGTCAATCAGGCATGTCGAACTCTTTGAGACCCTATGGACTACAGCATGCCAAGCTTCCCTGTCTACCACCAACTCCTAGAACTTGCTCAAATTCATGTCCTTTGAGTTGGTATCATGATCCAACCATCTCATCCTCTGTTGTCTCTTTCTTCTCCTGCCTTCAATCTTTCCCAGGATCAGAATTTTTTCAATGAGTCAGTTCTTTGCATCAGGTGGCCAAAGTACTGGACTTTCACTTTCAGTATCAGCCCTTCCAATGAATATTCAGGACTGATTTCCTTTAGGATTGACTGGTTGAATCTCCTCACAGTCCAAGGGACTCTCAAGAGTCTTCCCCAACACCGCAGTTAGCATCAGTTCTTCGGTGCTCAGCTTTCTTCACCATCCAACTCTCACATCCAAACATGACTACTGGAAAAACCTTTGCTTTGACTAGATGGACCTTTGTCAGCAAAGTAATGTCTTTGCTTTTTAATGTGCTGTCTAGGTTGGACATAACTTTCCTTCCAAGGAGTAAGTGTCTTTTAATTTCATGGCTGCAGTCACCATCTGCAGTGATTTTGGAGCCCCCCAAAATAAAGTCTGTCACTGTTTCCATTGTTTCCCCATCTATTTGCTTTGAAGTAGTGCAACTGGATACCATGATCTTAGTTTTCTGAATTTTGAGTTTTAAGCCACTTTGTACTTTACGTCTTGCTTTCCTTTGCTACTCCTTAAGCTTACTAATATGAATAATTTTGCTAATTAATATTAAAAGCATCCATGAGGAGGGCATGGCAACCCACTCCAGTATTCTTGCCTGGAAAATCCCCATGGACAGAGGAACCTGGCAGGCTACAGTCCATGGGGTCACCAAGAGACGACTGAGCAACTAAGCAAAGCACAAAAGCACCCATACAAGTGTGAAATATACATGGCTATGCTACAGTATTCTTGAATGTGTTTCTATTGATACGTTGTTTACTCATGCTTTACTTTCAATGATTGCATTGATAGTTACATTTTAACATCAATCTATTTGACTTTTTAAAATTGCATGTACTTCATTACCCTTTCTTTCCAAAATTTCACCTAGTTTCTTAAAATCATTCATGAGACTCTCTTCATTTTTATATGCTCTGAAGCAATTCAATAGCATTAAAGTTTCTATTCTGGTTAATGGTATAGATGAATTACTTTGAGGAAGTTCCTGGGCCTGTGGCATTAGTTGAGGTGTGTGCCTTTTTAATATATTTCATAGGAATTGGAATCATTTTGACAAAAGTGTATATTTTCTTAAAACATTATTTCATTTGGCTTTTAATTTGAGGGGTTTCCCTGGTAGGTGAGCTGGTAAAGAATCCACCTGCAATGCAGGAGACCCTGATTTGATTCTTGGGTTTGAAAGATCCACTAGAAAAAGGATAGGCTGCCCATACCTTGTTAGAATTACATTATACAAAAATATTTCTAATGTCTAATTTTCCTATATATCATCTTTATTTATATATTAATTTTAATTGTTATTGTTTTGACTTGTGTTAAATATGTTAATTACTATAAAAGATTTTTTTAAATGTTCTGGTAAGTTTTTCCTAATTAAATTCTATTTTTATTAACTTTTTATTCTTATTTTATTTTGGTTAAAATTACAATTGTTTATCTATCCTTTAGAGCTATAAATTTGCAATATTTTAATTAACTTTTAATTTAAAGTTATGAATGTTTCTCTGAATACTTGTAAGTGGCATGAAATAGTGGGTGTATGCCTGTAATGTTTATTTTTAATAATCATTTATAGAAATTCTGGTAAGTAATTATTTAAAAAATACAGTGGTTTTAGCTATGCATTTTGTGTAAAGGACTAAAGAAAGTTTTAGTTTTTGCTCTCAATTCTGTTCTATTCAGTCACTCAGTCTTGTCTGACTCTTTGTGACCCATGGACGGCAGCAAACCAGGCTTCCCTGTCCATCACTAACTCCCAGAGTTTACTCAAACTCATGCCCATCGAGTTGGTGATGCCATTCAACCATCTCATCCTCTGTCATCTCCTTCTCCCCCTGCCTTGAATCTTTCCCAGCATTAGGGTATTTGCCAATGAGTCAGTGCTTTGCATCAGGTGGCCAAGTATTGGAGTTTCACCTTCAGCATCAGTCCTTCCAATGAATATTCAGGACAGATTTTCTTTAGGATGAACTGGTTGGATCTCCCTGCAGTCCAAGGAACTCTCAAGAGCCTTCTCCAACACCACAGCTCAAAAGCATCAATTCTTCAGCACGCAGCTTTCTTTGTAGTCCAGCTCTCACATTCATAGATGACTACTGCAAAAACAATAGCCTTGACTAGATGAATTTCTGTTTGCAAAGTAATGTCTCTGCTCATTAATATGCTGTCTAGTTTGGTCATAACTTTCCTCCCAAGGATCAAGTGTCTTTTAATTTCATGGCTGCAGTCACCATCTGCAGTGATTTTGGAGCCCCCCCAAAATAAAGTCTGTCACTGTTTCCAATGGTTCCCCATCTATTTGCCATGAAGTGATGGGACCAGATGCCATGATCTTAGTTTCATGGATGTTGAGCTTTAAGCCAACTTTTTCACTTTCCTCTTTCACTTTCATCAAGTGGCTTTGTAGTTCTTCTTTATTTTCTGCCATAAGAGTGGTGTCATCTGCATATCTGAGGTTATTGATATTTCTCCCGGCAATCTTGATTCCAGCTTGTGCTTCATTCAGCGCAGCATTTCTCATGATGTACTCTGCACATAAGTTAAATAAGCAGGGTGACAATATACAGCCTTGACGTACTTATTTCCTGATTTGGAACCAGTCTGTTGTTCTATGTCCAGTTCTGACTGTTGCTTCTTGCCCCTCATAGAGAATTTTCAAGAGACAGGTAAGGTAGTTTGGTATTCCATCTCTTTAAGAACTCTCCAGTTGTGATCCACACAGTCAAAGGCTTTGGCATAGTCAATAAACCAGAAGTTGAGGTTTTCTCTGGAACTCCTTTGCTTTTTTGATGATTCAAGGGATGTTTGGCACTTTGATCTCTGGCTTTTCTAAATCCAGCTTGAATATTTAGAAGTTCATGGTTCACGTACTGTTGAAGCCTGGCTCAGAGAATTTTGAGCATTACTTTGCTAGTGTGTGAGATGGGTGCAATTGTGTGGTAGTTTGAGCATTCTTTGGCGTTACCTTTATTTAGGATTGGAATGAAAATTGACCTTTTCCTGTCCTGTGGCCAGTGTTGAGTTTTCCAAATTTGCTGGCATATGACTGCAGCACTTTAACAGTATCATCTCTTAGGATTTGAAATACCTCAACTGGAATTCCATCACCTCCACTAGCTTTGCTCATGGTGATACTTCCTAAGGCCCAATTGACTTCATATTCCAGGATGTCTGGCTCTAGGTGAGTGATCGCATCATTGTGATTATCTGGGTCAAGAAGATCTTTTTTGCATAGTTCTATGTATTCTTGCCACCTCTTCTTAGTATCTTCTGCTTCTGTTAGGTCCATATCATTTCTGACCTTTATTGAGCCAATTTTGCATGAATTGTTCCCTAGGTATCTCTAATTTTCTTGAAGAGATCTCTAGTCTTTCCCATTCTATTATTTTCCTCTATTTCTTTGCATAAGTCACTGAGGAAGGCTTTCTTATCTCTCCTTGCTATTCTTTGGACTCTGTATTCAAATGGGTATTTCTTTCCTTTTCTCATTGCCTTTCACTTCTCTTCTTTTCACAGCTATTTGTAAGGCCTCCTCAGACAACCATTTTCCCCTTTTTTATTTCTTTTTCTTGGGGATGTTCTTGATCACTGCCTCCTATACATTGTCATGAACCTCCATCCATGGTTCTTCAGGCACTCGGTCTATCAGATCTAATCCTTTGAATCTATTTGTCACTTCCACTATGAACAAAGCAAATGGAGGTGATGGAATTCCAGTTGAGCTATTTTAAATCCTGAAAGATGATGCTGTGAAAGTGCTGCACTCAATATGCCAGCAAACTTGAAAAATTCAAGCAGTGTCCAAGGGACTGGAAAAGGTCAGTTTTCATTTCAACCCCAAAGAAAGGCAATGCCAAAGAATGCTCAAACTACCACACAATTGCACTCATCTCACACTCTAGTAAAGTAATGCTCAAAATTCTCCAAGCCAGCAATATGTGAACCATGAACTTCCAGATGTACAAGCTGGTTTTAGAAAAGGCAGAGGAACCAGAGATCAAATTGCCAACATCTGCTGGATCATCGAAAAAGCAAGAGAGTTCCAGAAAAAACATCTATTTCTGCTTTATTGACTATGCCAAAGCCTTTGACTGTGTGGATCGCAATAACTGTGGAAAATTCTGAAAGAGATGGGAATACCAGACCACCTGACCTGCCTCTTGAGAAACCTGTATGCAAGTCAGGAAGCAACAGTTAGAACTGGACATGGAACAACAGACTGTTTCCAAATAGGAAAAGGAGTATGCCAAGGCTGTATATTTTTACCTTGCTTGTTTAATTTCTATGCAGAGTACACAATTTGAAATGCCGGACTGGATGAAGCCTGAGCTGGAATCAAGATTACTTGGAGAAATATCAATAACCTCAGATATGCAGATGACACCACCCTTAGGGCAGAAAGTGAAGAAGAACTAAAGAGCCTCTTGATGAAAGTGAAAGAGGAAAGTGAAAAAGTTGGCTTAAAGCTCAACATCCATGAAACTAAGATCATGGCATCTGGTCCCATCACTTCATGGCAAATAGATGGGGAAACAGTGCAAACAGTGGCTGACTTTATTTTTCTGGGCTCCAAAATCACTGCAGACGGTGGTTGCAGCCATGAAATTAAAAGACGCTTACTCCTTGGAAGGAAAGTTATGACCAACCTAGACAGCATATTCAAAAGTAGAAACATTTTTTGCCAACAAAAGTCTGTATAGTCAAGGCTATGGTTTTTCCAGTGGTCATGTGTGGATGTGAGAGTTGGACTATAAAGAATCTGAGTGCAGAAGAATTGATGCTTTTGAACTGTGGTGTTAGAGAAGACTCTTAAGATTTCCTTGGACTGCAAGAAGATCCAACCAGTCCATGCTAAAGGAGATCATTCCTGAGTATTCATTGGAAGGACTGATGTTGAATCTGAAACTCCAATACTTTGGCCACCTGATGAGAAGAGCTGACTCATTTGAAAAGACCCTGATGCTGGGAAAGATTGAAGGTAGGAGGAGAAGGGGATGACGGTTGATGAGATGATTGGATGGCAACACCGACTCCATGTACATGAGTTTGGGTGGACTCTGGGAGTTGGTGATGGACAAGGAGGCCTGGTGTCCTGCGATTCATGGGGTCCCAAAGAATTGGACACGACTGAATGACTGAGCTGAACTGAAGTGTATAATTGTAAGGGATTTGATTCAAGTCATACCTTAATGGTCTAGTGATTTTTGTTCTATTACTTATCTAAATAATTTTGATAGAAAAATTCATTGGAAAATTTCATTGTATTTTGACTTCAATTCTTTCTATAAAAAGACTTTTTTCCTGTAAAATTTCTATTTCTTTTAGATTACAAGTGTAACTGAAATATATTTTCTAATATTACCTAGTCATGCCTAGACTTCTTACTAATCTCTCTACATCTCAGTTTCCTCATCTGATAAATGGAAATGCTAATGGTAACTATCATCTAGTTAAATAAGAATAAATAAAAACCTATACAAAATATGTTTATTTATTATCTGAGATATTAGATATCTTCAAAAAATGTCTTTCATTTAGCCATCACTTTATAAATGTCCACAGTTACTGTTATTATTATCAATAGTGTCATTATTGCATTGTCTTTATGTTGATTAAAATATTTGAGCTAATGATTCATTTTATGTGCTTTGGAACATCTCAATTATTAAGAAATGATCAATTTGAGTTAATTCTTACTATTTCGCAGTTTTTTAAAAAAGCTGAGAGTCTACATTTTCAAAAATTCTCCATAATTTGTCCATTGAATTTCATATTTTGAATTTTTAAATAAATTTTCAATTTCATATTTTATTCTTACAAATAGCAGTATAAAGAACCAAGTCATACATTATTTTACTTAATTTTGATATCTTTGATATGAGTAATTCATTTGTTTTAATATCCTTCTGCCAAAACTGTCATGATACACGAATCTAATGTTTAAAAATTAACCTTTTCTCCCAATGTAACCTTTTAATTTCATAAAAACTATTTGTCTTAGATGATTGTTTCATAGCTCTAAAGCAATTTCAAGTCAGTTTTGTTACTCAAGTAAATAGTAAGATATCAAATATTTCTTCAGATCTTTAGCAAGCCTCCTATTCACAGACAGCTCCCTAAGGATTTATTTGTTCTATGAAGCACTGAATAATATTTAAGAGTAAAACAAAGTCACATAACAACAAAACGAGAAAAAAAAAACTTAGCTCAGAAAAACAATCAAAAATTTTTAGAAAGTAAAAATTCAGAGAAGAACACATAATCCCAGTGGGTGACAGAATGTTCAGTTCTATTTTGGATAAACTCAGAAATATATTGAAGGACAATGATATTTACCAAAGTCTAACAAAAGAATGTTTCATGCTTTGAAATTACCTGGATATATTTAAGTTTTAGGACATAAGTTGAACATTAAAATTAATATCTGAATATTATAAAATATGATGCAATAAAATCAAATAAGGTTTTTTATTATGAATTTATATATTTTGAAAGGGAATTTTATTGGGCTAAATCACACATTATCAGAAAAAAAATAGGCTTAAAAACAAGATAACTGAATTGTCTTCACTATTCTGTGTAAATTGACCAATAATGAAAAAATTATAATAAACAGTGAAATACAGTTAATGTGTTATGTGTTTTTAAGTTCAATTTGGAAGTGCTGAGAATTTCACAACAAAATGTTTAACTTCAAGAAACAGCTTAAAAATGTAAAGATACCTTTGCACCTTCATGGCGTAAATGCTTCAGTGAGAAAACTCTCATTCCCAAACACACAATTTTAGTGATTTCAGTGACTTATTTTTTGTAGTGCCAAATAGTGTGAAACTCCGAGAGGAAAGATAGAAAAGATATACAAGTGTAATCGTGGGACTTTTCTTTAGATTCTGGGAAAACAGTGCCCTTTTATTGGCTATTTTTCTTCTATATTGGGATTATACTTTTAGAGAGATATTGACAATCTGAGGTTGGTCTAGAAGAGAGTGATTGGGAAGGTAATGTTTTGCAATATGAGGGAAAACAAAAGAACACTAAAGCTCTTGCTGTTGTTGGTTAGTCACTAAGTCATGTGCAACTCTTTTGCGACCCCATGGACTATAGTCCTCCAAGCTCCTCTGTCCAAGGGATTTCCCAGGCAAGAATATTGGAATGAATTGCCATTTCCTTTTCCAGGGGTCTTCCTGATACAAGGATTGAACTCACCACCTGGGAAACTTCAGTGTTTTAAATGGGGACATTCCAAAGTTGTCTTAATAATTCTCAACAGGTAATTTTGCATCTGTGAAAGATAAGGTAGATTTCACATAAATAGATGGGAATTAGAACGGAGAAGGCGATGGCACCCCACTCCAAGTACTCTTGCCTGGAAAATCCCATGGACGGAAAAGCCTGGTAGGCTACAGTCCATGGGGTCGTGAAGAGTCGGACACGACTGAGTGACCTCACTTTCACTTTTCACTTTCATGCATTGGAGAAGGAAATGGCAACCCACTCCAGTGTTCTTGCCTGGAGAATCCCAGGGATGGCGGAGCCTGGTGGGCTGCCATCTATGGGGTTGTACAGAGTCGGACACGACTGAAGCGACTTAGCAGCAGCAGCAGCAGAGTGTAGAAATTTCTTGTTTGACATAAGGCCACTAACAAATGTGAATATAACAAAACATTTGGTTCTCTGCAAACAAAGGGTTAAACCAGACACAAGGTGAATGAGATTCCTAGGCTAGAGAGAAAATTGGAATAGATTATTGCATGTGAGCAAGATTGCATTTATTCATTTGTTTTTCAATCAACAAATATTATCTAGATTTACCTTCTTTCCCTTCTGCTCCACAGATTCCATAATTGCTCTAAATGTTTTGCCTATAGAAAACAAAGTAGCAGTCTGAATCACACTTAAAGTAAACAAATTAATTAAGTAATTATCTACATTTTATCTAGGTTACTGCTTTTATTTTTATATGTGTTATCTTATATTCTGAAAGACCTTCTCACCATATGAACTCATGTTTTTCCACTCTGTAAGATACTTTAAAAATTCTATTTTGAGTTTTATTACCACTTGTTAAAGAATTATCATTGTATACTTTGTTAAGATGTCCATAGGATTTATCTCTGCTTTCTATTTTGTTCCATTGATCTATATGTGCCAGTTACTGTCTTGTCTACAAATCTTGAAATTATTTTGTTCTAGTTCCAGCTTGATATTCTGTAAAAGATAATTCTTCAATCCATGAACATGGAGAATCATTTTAAGTTTTTCTATATGTAATATAGTAAGTATTTTACAATGGTGAATGGATTGTCATTATTCTAGGAATGGATTGTGCAACTTTACTATAATTGATTAGTTCAATGGGGATGCACAACATATAAGCTGCAGCAAAATGAAGCAACTGGCAATGCAGTATGATACTAAATATGAAGCATGGTAGATGTCATTATTGAAATGCAAAATATGAGTCCTACAGAATACTAGTACTATGGAGAACATTCCTTAAAAACTGCAAATAGAACTACCTTATTCCTCCATTGAATTCTTGAGTATTTCAGCAGTTTTCATTTTGAATCAGTTCTGTTGAGATGGATTTCACCATCATGCATGAAGAACAGTAATTTTAAGTAAGATATAGAATTGATAGTATAAGAGTCACTTGGATTGTGTTATTAAATACAGCCTTGGATGCCAAAAGCTGGCACAAACATTATCTAAAAATGTATGACCTAAAAGATGAGCAGGTAGAGTAATGAGAAATATAGTTACCAAGCTGGCAGATGGAAATCATTATTACTATCATTATTAATTATTTGAACACTTGCTGTCTCTGAATTAGTTTTCAATTCTTTATTAGTTTCTTTCTTTCTTTTTTCTTCATTAAGTGGGTCATTGTCATTATTTCACCAGTGAGAAAACCATCACAGAAGAGTCAATAATTTATCACATCCTACAGCAAATGAGCCACAAATGAAAGATTTAAACATCAATTTTATTCTCTCTGCTTTTTAAGACATCACCTTATTTTTGTTGGTTAGGTCACTGGGTATATCTAGGTAGAAGAAGAATTGATATGTAACACAAAGAAAGTTACTTCAACTAAGAGTGAGTCCACAGAGGAAAAGATACCATATATAATTTCTGGCGCACATAAGAAGTTTGGCCTCACTATGGTAGATAGAATTGTTTGACTGGGGCAATGTTTCTGGAAAATTCAAAGAAACTTAGAGTTCCACTTCCCACCCTGCCAGACAGAATTTTGAGCAAACACTGACTTGGATTTTGGTTAAAGGTGGTAAATCAGACACAGAAACTAGCATGGAGCAATTTTAAACTATCCAGGGACTTTTAGCAGATCTGTTGATTCCAGATGTTTTATATTTTTAATCTTTTTTTTTTTAACTTGAACTATCCCTGACTGTGTGTCTTTAGAAGAAGGAACTGGCAATGCACTCCAGTATTCTTGCCTGGGAAATCTCATAGACAGAGGAGCCTGGCAGGCTGCAGTCCATGGTGTTGCAATGAGTCAGACAAGAGTTGGAGACTAACCAGCAACAGCAGCAGCGTGACTTTAGGTTTAAGTTCTTAAAACCTCTTTTCCTTGGTTTTCTTACCTGTAAACTAGAGACTGATAGCTGTTCACTGTAGTGTTTTTTTCTATGTGAGAAGTAAATAAAATAATTATATAAATCACTATCAAACCCATTGTTGTCATTTTATAATTTGTAATGTATAAGCACATTGTAATCATGTAATACATTATTTTAATCATTGTTTAGTGTCCGTTTTTAAAATAGAACTTCTTCTTATAAAATACTAAATCTTTTTCAGAATAAATAAAATGCTTAAGTATGTGTCATAGGCAGAAATTTCAAAATGGTCCTTGAAAAGTGTACAGGCATTATTTTCAAAATGTATAAATATGAGTTATCACTTCTGTGATCATGTCATTTTATATGGCTTGCATGAGAGTGTTAATCTAAGGACCATGTGAGAAGGAAGATGGACAGAGATAAAGGGGTGAAAGCAGATTCTAGATGATGGCCAGGAAACAAGGACCTCAGGCCTACAACTGCAAGGAAATGGATTCTAACAACACCCTGCATAAACTTTAAAGCAAACTCTTCCTAAGAAGTCCAGAGAAGAGCCTCATTCAGTCAGCATATAGATTTCAATCTTGTAATACCTGGAACAGACAACCCAGTTGAGCAATAGAAATTGAATGCATCATGCTATATTTATTTTTTTAACATATAACTTTTTGTAGGTTAATGCCAAAAAGACTAAAGATCAAATAGATTTAATATAAATAACTTCTAACTGGAAGCTAATAATAATCATCATCATGAGAAATGGTAGGCTGGAAGAAGGACAAGCTGGAATCAAGATTGCTGGGAGAAATAGCAATAACCTCAGATATGCAGATGACACCCCCCTTATGGCAGAAAGTGAAGAGGAACTAAAAGCCTCTTGATGAAAGTGAAAGAGGAGAGCGAAAAAGTTGGCTTAAAGCTCAACATTCAGAAAACGAAGATCATGGCATCTGGTCCCATCACTTCATGGGAAATAGATGGGGAAACAGTGGAAACAGTGTCAGACTTTATTTTTTTGGGCTCCAAAATCACTGCAGATGGTGACTGCAGCCATGAGATTAAAAGACTCCTACTCCTTGGAAGGAAAGTTATGACCAACCTAGATAGCATGTTGAAAAGCAGAGACATTATACTTTGCCAACAAAGGTCCATCTAGTCAAGGCTATGGTTTTTCCAGTGGTCATGTATGGATGTGAGAGTTGGACTGTGAAGAAAGCTGAATGCTGAAGAATCGATGCTTTTGAACTGTGGTATTGAAGAAGACTCTTGAGAGTCCTTGGACTACAAGGAGACTCAACCAGTCCATTCTAAAGGAGATCAGTCCTGGGTGTTCATTGGAAGGACTGATGCTGAAGCTGAAACTCCAGTACTTTGGCCACCTCATGCTAAGAGTTGGCTCACTGAAAAAGACCGTGATGCTGGGAGGGATTGGGGGCAGGAGGAGAAGGGGATGACAGAGGATGAGATGGCAGGATGGCATCACCGACTCGATGGACATGAGTTTTACATAAACTCCATGAGTTGGTGATGGACAGGGAGGCCTGGGGTGCTGTGATTCATGGGGTAGCAAAGAGTTGGACATGACTGAGCAACTGAACTGAAATGAACTGAATATTCATCTAAGTTTAATAATATTAAAAATTTAGAGTGAAAAAAAGACTTTAAGAAGCATACAATCTAGAATGAAGAGAATGTGTCTAGAAAAAGTAAAGATTTGCCTTTCTTTGGTGATTTCTATTTATTATGGTATCTGTAACTGTAGGCTGCTAAAGGGTCATTTGGTGGAGTCTACAGCATATGCTCATCAAATATCATTGATGGCTGAAATAATTATATTCTGTGACTATTTATAGGTATCCTTCCTATTATTCACATAGAATTTACCAAGTAAACTAACTGTATGATTTGGTCATTAAGGGTTTCCCTGATAGCTCAGCTGGTAAAGAATCTGCCTGTAATGCAGGAGACCTGGGTTCAATCCCCTGGTTGGAAAGATCCCCTGGAGAAGGGAAAGACTACCCACTCCAGTAGTCCAGCCTAGAGAATTCCATGGACAGTCCATGAGGTCACAAAGAGTTGGACACGACTGAGTGATTTTCACTTTCACTTTGGTCATTAACATTCTTGCCCAACCTCTGCTGAATGTGCCCAACACTGGTGTGGAGTAACTCAGAGTTACAAATTGAAACCCTATATTATGTCATTTATTGATGGGGATTTGGTGGCAAAAATAGAATTCTAGATTTTCTAATTCCAAAGTCTCATATGCTAATCTATAGCCTTCTATATTGTAGTGCCTCTTTTGTTCACACTTTGTACTACAGAGCGACATTGATGTCTGCTTTATTATCTTTGCATTATGTTTAATGAAGCATATTGATTAGTTAGGGACACGCTGTCAATCTTCTTAGCCATGCAGCTGATTGTTGTCAAAGCAAAAGTCAAACCAGACAAAGATAAACAGGAAAGAAAGACTATTTAAGATTATTACAACTTAGGAGCGAAATTGAACTCAACTCCAGTAAAACACATGGCCAAAGATTTAACACGGTGGGGGCGGGGGTGGGGGGAGGGTGGGGGGCTGGTGTCAGCCACCTGTATTTGTCATATTGTCTTTATCCAAAGGAAACAAAACAAACAGACAAAAAAATTCTCACAGCTCTATGAAAGGAGCTACTTTTATTTCTTCAAAGAGTACCCTCAGACACCACCACAGAGACTCAGAGACACCCTTTCTTGATGATTACGTTTTAAAGAATGGCTCCCGGAACCTTGATGAAGTCATTACTTTTCTGTAGTCCTACCATGGAATCAACAGAGAAATATTCCAGATCTTCTTTTTAAATGTTGAGCAAAAACAAAAATCAAATAGCAGTATTGCAGAAAGAAACTATTTATAAGGAAACGAAAAATTCGTGTTTTGTTTTCTTTGAATCACTAGAGAAGAAGGCAAACAAACTTGGCTTTGAGCTCAGTATTTCTTCTTATAAGCTCACATTAAGCCATTAGACCTCTTTAGACTCTAGGTTCTTTGTTTGTATAATAGACGCAATAATAATTACATCTTATTTGTCTTAATGATTGAAAGAGATGTTTTCAATTGCTTAAAATAGTTACAGAATATATTAAGTGCTAATTAATAATTATCATTATTTGAAAACCTTGACTGTGGTTTTTAAGGTATAATTATAAAGTAGTCATAGCCTCTTTTCCAAAGTAGACTTTCTCTTTCCAATTTTCCCTGTTGGTATCTGCCTTCCACGAGCTTCACCCAGTCTCTGCTAGATCACCTCTAGTACAACAATGTTCACTATTTCATGAGACTATGCATTTCATTCCAACTCTAATTTCCAAAACTTCTTTCTTAGTTTTTGTCACAGTTACTGCTTGTCATAGTTCTACCTCTTGCTCTAAGTCTAAAAAGCAGATGGAACCTAGGTTAATTTGAAATAAATTTGCATTGTTTGACAAATTTATGACTATAAATTTAAACTTTGTATCTTAGAATTTTCAAATATTATACAAACTAACAAAATGTTTAAAAATGTCAAACACCATAGAGAAACTTTGCTTGTCACCTCAGTATCTCAGCAGGGGTGTTTAGCCACACAATGTCACCCTGGATTTACTAAGGTGGTTGATGAGTCCTACAATGATGATTGGATGTTGATATGTCAAGATCCCCAAGCACCAGGAATTTTATTTCTGAAATATGACAAAAAGTGATAAATGTCAAAATGCTCCAAAGGCAATGTCATTGTTCCATCCAGCTTGGGAGAGATGATTTCGGAATGCCAGGAGCACCAGTCCTGTCATTATTCTGTCACCATCTACCACCATTTGACCAGGAAGTTGTAATAACAGTGTCATCTAAAACTTGAGCTTCTAAAATTAGCTAAAAGGCAGTAAGAAAATAAACTAAGAGCCAGGGTAAATCATCATGAGCTTTATGTATAGAAAAAAAAACTGCATCATTGTTTATTCCACTGTTGTTTCATTTATTAAAATAAATATTTGTGATAGAATTCAAATAGTGAAGAGACATACTAAGTGAAGTAAGCCAGGCAGAAAAATATAAGCATCATGCAATATCACTTATTCATGGAATCTAAAAAAAATACCAACGAGCTTATTCCCAAGACAGAAAAAAGACTCACAGACATAGAAAATAAAATTACAGTTACCTAAAGGGAAAGGGTTTGGTGGGGAGGGATAAACTGGGAGATTGGGATTAACATATACATGGTACTTTATGTAAAATAGATAACCAAAGGACCTACTGAAACCTGTAACGGAAGAGAATGTGAATAATAATATATATACATGTGGTATGTATATATACACATATATATGTATTATGTATATGCATATGTCTTATGTATACACATATGTCTTATGTATGTACATGTACATACATATATAGATGTATTATGTCTATAGATAATATGTACATGTATGTTGTCATTGCCTTCTCCATGCTATATAAACCTGCATCTTATATTATATATATATACACATGCATATTATATGCTGTACACCTGAAACTGACACGATATAGTAAATCAATTACATTTCAATTTAAAAACTAATATTAAAAAATAGTGGATAAACTCATTTAGAATGAGAGGTATGCACTTGGTCTGTATTTTTCATTTCATCCTATCTTTATGACTTCAATAATTTATTCTTTTGTATTAAATTAACGTTGCTAACATTTTCATAAGGACGTATCATCCGGGTTAGGTCCCCTGAGTCTTATACTCAAAAACATTTCAGTTTCTTTGCTCATATAACTGCACCATCTGGCCCTGCCTTTCTCTCACTTTTCTCTCAAGGAAGTCACCTTTGACCTTCTGCAGTTATATCCCACACCTTCCTTTAGTTCTTCCATGAATCAGGCACGTTCTTCTTCCTTATGCATTTTATGTTTATGCATTTGATAAATTTCTTTAATAACATTTATAACAAATGTGACGATTTTGTTACCTCCTGTCTTTCCTACTAAATTTCAACCTCTGAAAGTTTGGACTTAATCTGATGTTTTAATCCATTTTATATTTAGCACCTACCATAGTGTGGTGTGGGTAGGGTTTCCCCCGCAGCTCAAGCGGTTAAAGAATTTGCCTGCAATGTGGGAGACCCGGGTTCAGTTCCTGGGTTGGGAAGATCTCCTGGAGAAGGGCATGTCAACCCACTTCAATATTCTTGTCCGGAGAATCCCCATGGACAGAGGAGTCTGGCAGGCCATAGTCCATGGGTTTGCAAACTCAGACACGACTGACTAAGTACAGCACAGCACAGCATAATGTGTGTATTTAAATAGATGTATCCACTTTTAACCAGCCACTAGACTTTCAAAGAAGAATAATTACTGTGCTCTATGGTTCCATAAATTGTATGTTGCATTCATACCTCACATTTGTTGGTCACTTGCTTTATGTCAAACCTGTGTTATTACATGAAATTTTTGGCCCTTAATATCATAGTAGTTTAGAAATTAACCTCTGGAATCTGGATTCACTCCTTGCAGACTGTATATTCTTGGGCAAATTATTGCAAAACCAACTATATTTCAGTTTCCTCATCTGGAAAACAGAGAGCACATTAACCAAATCAAGTAATCATTTTAAAAGAAATAAATAGTACATGTAAATTACAATACAAGCCTGACAAATGGTAAGCACACACTAAATGCCTATTTTTAAAATTATCATCATTAATAAATCTAATATGTGATAGAAATTGTAATAGATCCTGTGTATACAAAGTAGTAATGCACAGTCTTTTACTTGACAATTATTTAACATAGATAGATGAAAATAAAATGCAATAAAAATGAATTATGTGCTGAAACAAAAATGTAAACAAAGGACTGTGGAGAACAAAGAAAGAAAAATTTAAGGACCTATTTTTTCATGGGGATTTCTCATTATTTATTGTGCTTCATATCCACCTTTTTAGAGCAATTTTTAAAATTAAAATCTGGATACCTACATTAAAGTATCCAAATGATAAGTAAGCAGTTCGGATTTTTTACAAAAAAAAATATTGTATGAACTACTACCCACTTCTAGAATAGAACACCATCAGCATGTCAAATTTTCCCACAGAGGTAAACACAAGGATGACTTCTACTACCTTAGATGAGTTTTTACTCTTTCTGAACTCAATATAATGCAATTCACTAGTATGAACTCTTCTTTCTCCTGGCCTATTGCATTTACAATCGCCTTGGTGAAATTAATTCATGTCAATGCATGTAGCAATTACTTGCTTATTCTCATTGATGAATCATTTTGCATTTTAGACATATTCTACAATTTATTTGCCCATTCTGCTGTTAATGAAAAGTTAGTATTTCCTGTTTGGCTTATTGCATAAATAGTCCTGTTATGAAATTCTTATACATGTCTATATATAAGGACTACATCTGTCTGTATTTCTGTTGCATTTGTAGACATATTTAGATTTAACAGCCACTACCATACTCTTCCAAAGAAGTTGTCCCAATTTGCGTGCTTACCTGCAGATTATGAGAGTTCTAGATGCTCCATTTCTCACCAGCACTCCTCAATATATTTCATATCACTCTTGAAAGCCTCTATATAAAATATTTCATGAGACTTTGTCTCATGAAACATAGTATTTTTCACTTGACAAAAAATGATTGCCATCTGTTTTTAGCTGTTCACAGCACAGCTGTTGATTTTCCAAGACATAATCATAAGTTTGAACGTGACCTGTGATATTGCTGGTAGGTTTTAAGATACCTTCTTAAATCAACTCCTCTATACTTAAGCATATTAATCCACTACCTGATCCTTTACTTTCAGATTGAAAAATGACAGTCTCAAATAATTTAAAACGTTGAAAAGAATATAATTTCCAAGCCCCCAGAGATGAGTCAGCTGAACCTGGAGACTGAAATGACAAGCACATCAATGAATGATAAACCAGCTGCCAGACCTCTTTATATGCAAGTCATTCACTGAGATATCAAAATATGGAAAATATAATGCTCCTACCAACATTTCTTGTTGAATTAATGCCCAGGTGAGTTCTTCTGAAATGTGCAGTTGTATCTTAGCAAAAACAAGAAGCAGTAAAGCATCATACTTACTAGGATCCAATTTGCCACAGCAGCAGTCAAGTGCTTCAATTTCTCCCAGTGGTGATGGAAAAGGAAAGGTAAGGATAGAGAAATTTAAATTAAATTCAGAGTGCAGTGAACATTTAGAATTCAATATTGACAGCTCTAATTACACCTACTTTACCATCACAAGTTCATTAAGTGACTGTGAAGAATCAAAAACTACACATTTATTTTTAAAAAATATGCCATTCTTATTCTGCTTCAGATCTAATCTCTCTTCCTCCAATTTAATGCATTTGTGATGGAGATATTTAGGATTTGGAAGGACAGGGCCAATTATTCCTTTAATAAACAACAGACATACATATATGTAAACATACAATTGGAAAGTCATGTTACATTTAGATATACTTTTTGAAGTGTGATCAACATAAAATATCAAATTCAGATATCCACCAATGACTGCTTGAATCATTATAAGCTATCCAGTATTAAAATAGCTTACTAGCCTTTTAGGTCCTAATCATGTCTAAATCGTAATTGTTGATGAAGTTATTAGCTATGCGAAGTCACATTTTGCTTTGTTTTTGCAAACTCAAGAACAGAAAATGAGTTATTTCCCCGATATTGAATGGAAAAATACATATCCTGCTACCTACAACTTCTTGAAGGCTTGAAGTTGGTATATGACTTATGGTAATATTTATGTTTACAAACATACTCCAACATAGTTTCTGCCCAATATGAGGTATCCTGGTAAGTTAACTTCTTACTATGACCACAACTGTGGGTTTGAAAATATGATAAAAATACAGTAACAGATATAGGCTACTTTTGACATAAAAGAAAAGCAGATTACTTGTTTTCTCCTTAGCATTTAGCTTGTATCATTTGTCTGGAATAAAATAACAAAGGCATGTGTGAAATTACATTATGTTTCCATGATAGAGTTCAGTATTTTAAATTAGGAAAAACATTCAAAATTTTAATTAACATAGAAAATGTCAAGTTTTGTGGTTTCATTCTTAAAGTGTATATGGCAAACACTATTTTTTTTTTTTTTACTTTTGTAATGGATCCAATTAAACAATTTTGTATGTAAGTCCCTCAGGGAAATTTTAACTCTTTCAGATAACTTTCAGATGACAGATAAAAGTACTCAATAGCTTCTTATTTTCCCTCAAAGGATAAATTCATTATTCTCAATATTTAACTGAAAGCCAAGGGAATAGCTTGGCACTACAGAAAATTGATGTATACTATATGTATTAGAAATTAACCCAAATCTTATTGTTTCAAGTTATTTTCTCTAAACTAAAGCAAACATGGCTGAAATGTATATGGCTATTTGTACATGAATATATGTGTGCACACATGCACATGTGTTTATGTGGAGTACATAGAGAAAATAAACTAGATCTTTGAAAGGGTTTTAGCATATGCCATTGATATCACAACACAAAAAATCTTCACAAACTTCTAAAATGTAACAATCTTATATTAGAGTTTATACAATAGCTTTGTATCCAAAATGATTCATTATTCCTGACAGCTCTGTTTTTCCAGCAGTCATGTATGGATGTGAGAGTTGGACCATAAAGAAAGCTGAGCACCAAAGAATTGATGCTTTTGAACTGTGATGTTGGAGAAGACTCTTGAGAGTCCCTTGGACTGCAAGGAGATCCAACCAGTCAATCCAAAAGGAAATCAGTCCTGAATATTCATTGGAAGGACTGATGCTGAAGCTGAAACTCCAATACTCTGGCCACCTAATGGGAAGAACTGACTCCTTGGAAAAGACCCTGATGCTGGGAATGCTTGAAGGCAGGAGGAGAAGGGGATGACAGAGGATGAGATGGTTGGATGGTATAGCCAACTTAATGGACATGAGTTTGAGCAAGCTCCAGGAGTTGGTGATGGACAGGGAAACCTGGTGTGCTGCAGTCCATGGGGTCGCAAAGAGTCAGACACAACTGAGCAACTGAACAACAATAGTAATTTGTTTGCAGAGTCAAACACGACTTAGCCACTGAACAAAAACAAAAAAGGAAATAAGAACATGTAAATGAGATTTGTTTATGATAGATGCGGTAACATTTTGTGGGCTACGCAATTCAGCTTAACTCTGAAATTAGATCTACCAATATGTCAACATGCTATGTTGCCAAAATTCTTATCCAGAAGTTAGACGATCTGTGTCTCAGTGTGGTTTTTATTAAAACAATCAGCTCTTTGACCTTTGGTCCTTTGCCTCAGCAACTTATCATTAAGGTGAAGATTTTATGTTGAAGACTGTTTACACAACACCCTCTAGCTCTAAAATTCTTAGAATGTACTCACTAAGTGTTGAGGACTTCCAATATACTACACAACTTTGTGCAATGTTATATGGAGTATATAGAGGATGTAGAGATTGCAATCTCTGCTCTTAAAAAGCTTAAAAATTCAATTATGTCTAGTTCAATCATGGTTAAGAACCATCTTCCTGTGCACATGGCAGGTTGAAAACAGTAACACAGAGCCAGCCTCTACTTCCATGGAATCTGTGGGAGAGACAGATGCTTAAATCCATACTTATGACCAATTTTTGATTAGTGTTATGATAGAGGAAGTGCATAGAGTTTCAGGAATGCATATTTCAGGAGAGCTATAAACAGTGGGGAGAAGGCAATGGCAACCCAATCCAGTACTCTTGCCTGGAAAATCCCATGGACAGAGGAACCTGGTAGGCTGCAGTCCATGGGGTCGCTAAGAGTCGGACACAACTGAGTGACTTCACTTCCAATTTTCACTTTCATGTATTGGAGAAGGAAATGGCAATCCACTCCAGTGTTCTTGCCTGGAGAATCCCAGGGTCAGCGGAGCCTGGTGGGCTGTCGTCTATGGGGTCACACAGAGTCGGACACGACTGAAGCGACTTAGCAGCGGCAACAGCATAAACAGTGGAGCTTCTCTGGTGCTCAGAAGGTAAAGAATCTTCCTGCAATTCAGGAGACTCAGGTTCGATCCCTGGGTCTGGAAGAGTTCCCTGGAGAAGGGAATGGCTATGCACTCCAGTATTCTTGCCAGGAAAATTCCATGGACAGAGGAGCCTGGTGGGCTACAGTGCATGGGGTTGCAAAGAGTTGGACATGACTGAGCAACTAACCAATGGTGTAGAAAGTCACAGAATACCTTCTGCAAGCTAAAATCTTTGACTGAAATGTGAAGACTGAGTAGATGTTAGACATGTCAACAGGAAGCAAAGACCATTTCACAGAGAAGAGGAACATATAAACAAATGCTAGTTGGTAAGAGAAAACTGATCATTTAAGGAAGGAAGTTTAGCAGAATGGTACAGAACATGAGATGCAAAACAGACAAGATTAACAGTTTCAAACATCAGTGAGAAATCCATGCTGGCATATTCTAGGTGCTGATTTGGTCAATAAAGCTCCAAATATCAAAGAAGAGTTAAACACACTTGCTTTCAAAAGGAAGCATGTCATACTCAGTGGAGGAGTCATGGCTTTTTATGAGCCCAGAAAAAAACGGTTGAGTTGAAAAAAAAACAGAAGGTGTTGTTTTAGAAATGAAATGTTAAAAAAAAAATTCAAAGAGAAATATTAACCAAAATACAGAAGGTGAAACATTTTTTATTTTTAACATTTTCTGCTTTATAAAAGAATCACAGAGTAATTTGTGTGACTTTTTGGCAGCAACCTATTTGAAAAAATAAAAATGCTAAGCCATCGGTCAAAGGCTCAACTTCTTAAGAAATTAAGATATTTGTTTGTACTTCTGGAGGTAAACTTGAATAAGAATATTTGTTTCTCTACGATTCTCTCAAAATTCGCAGCTGTTATCTTCCTATTCATCTTAAAGATTGCCACATTGCCTATAATTTCCTTTTGTCTTCATACCAGATATCATTTGTTAACATCTCAACAAGTGTGATAGCACTCTAGAGTAGTATAAAGAGTTACAATTGATGATACTGAAATAGATGTTTTACTCACCTTTGAGGGGGCCACATATCATTTTTCTACTTTCCTCTCTATTTCCAGGTAGGTATATGAAACTTCTTCCCTCTGTTGAACATGGAAAACATAAAAATCTGAAATTTTGAGATATAGTTTTCCAATAAGATAAAATCATTTATAACTTTGTAAAAGGAACATGATAACTTACTAATGTTTTCAATTTTTCATTAAAAATTCCAAGTTATAGTTCAAATTGATTATATATTTCTTTCAAATCTGCATGTTAAAAACACTGAGAGAAGCAATGTATTATTTGGTTGATGTAACACCAAGAAAGATTCGTTAAGTTCCATCTGTGTGCAGAACTTCAACCTCTTTTATTATCTACACTAACTCCAGAGATAGTCTCAACATCATTATAACTTTATAGGTGAAGATGCTGTCATTCAAAGACAAGAAAATGAGTTAAGGCCATGGCACTCAAACTTGGTAAATGTGAAGCTCAAAACTAAAATTTCTGACCCCAAAATCCTGCTTTCTCCATTATCAAAATAGAAACACATTTTCAATCATTAATAGTACCCAGAGGTGATGTTCTGGGAACCAGAACATAAAAGAGAAAGTCAGCATAAATGAAAATCAGAAAACTAACGTCAACTAACAACCAGAGATCTAGCTTGGCCTAGTTCTTTAAAGAAGCAAGACTCTCATTTTTTGTGTAGGTTTGTTTCTTGTTTTCACCTTAGCTAGCTAAGGTAAGATATGCTATTTTCCTAACATATGTCCTAAGTATTTCTCATATCATTTGTTACTCGATGTCTGATCAGGGAGATACGCTTCTGGAGCATCAAGCCGCATAAAGAGTGGTGAGAGAGGAAGTGAGTTTACCCTTTGTGATACAGTTGTCTAAATACAAGATCCTGCATTAATTTGTGAACTAGGTTTTATAGTTCTTTAGTGTTCAAAGTAGCTGCAATAAAATTTCAGAAGAACTGGAGATGAGTGGTGACAGAGCGAAAGATTAAGAGAAGCTGCAATTGGAGAGCAAGAAATAAAGCTAGAGTAACCCCTTGTCCATTTGCCATAAAAGTCATGGCAAGTCGCAACGGAACAGCTACACACAGGCCACTGACTTCCCCCTTATTACTAGACGTGTTGTATTACAGATGGAAAGCTTAGTAGTCCAACATCCGCTGCTGCTAATATTAGATACAAAATAAAATACTGTCCTAAATCATCTAGATAAAAATCTCTGGGTGAGATATCACTTCCCAAATTAAGAGGAATATTTACTCTAGTATAAAGATTTTCATCCATCATTCTCCCCTTAATTGAGAAGGGACCATGATACTGAAGATGCAGTCTCCATCTTTAAACCAGTCAAACCACAAGAAGGCAGCTATAGGGCTTCATATTAAAATGACTGAGGGAAAGGAGGGAATAAACTGAGTCCCTGAGGACATTACAGAAGTTCTCTGCTATCTCTTGAGTATCTGTCTTGGGATTTGTTTTGGATGGGGTATATATAGAATTTTATCTAAATCAATGTTTATCAGATTTTCTATTACTTTTGCCGAATACATTTATGACTGATAAAAAAACACCAGTAGAATATAGATTAATAATAAAAGCCAATAATATTTATCAAGTGTTTACTGTGGGATAAATAGGTCAAAGCTATTTGTATCTACTACCTCTTTAAGTCATTTAAGTTTCATTAAAATCTGTGATAAAATAACTATTAACAAACCTGCAATAAAGCTCAGAAAACTATTAAGAACTTGCTCAAATGGCCAAAATTGGTCATTAATGGAAGTAAGTATATGACTTGCAATCTGACATGAAAGCCTACTCTCTAATGAACTAAGCATGCTTATATACAATGGAGTATTATTGAGTCAGAAAAAGAACTTTTGCCATTTGCAACAGCATGAATGAAAGTTGAAGACATTACGCTCACTGAAATAAGTCAGAAAAAGACAAATACCATATGATTTCTCTTGTATATGAAATCTAAATTAGAACAAAAACACCACCAACGAAAAGCAAATTAATAGGTAGAGCAGACTGGTTGTTTCCAGATACAGGAATTGGGTGTGGGGGGGGGGGGGGGTTGGGAGGGGGGAAAAGTGGGAAGGGCATCAAAGTATTTTTTAAAATTTTTAGAAGAGGAAATCATAACTAAATTCCAAGAAAGAGTAGTGCTCTTTGTCACAAACAACTTCATTTGTAAAACAAGAAGTGTATTTCCTTTGAAATTCTTCCAGTATCAAAGTGAAACATGAATATAGCAGCTATGAATATGGGTGCCAATTCTGAGAAGTAAATGATTGAAATTAAGAGTAAAACCAAAACCTTCTCCCACAAGACAGAATAGACTGTACAACCTAGTTCTGCAGCATGAAAATGACAGTAATGAGGAAATGAGGATCCCTTTCTTTTCAAATTTTCACTGTGCAATCCATAAATGCATAAAGATCAAGCATTTCCCATTATTTTAGAATATAAGCTTTATAATAAATTGCCACTCTACTGAATGCCTACTCTAGGTACACATGTATGCCCATGTCTGTTTCTGAGAATTTCTCTTTGCTTAATAATAATTATTTGAGATATGTAAACTGAAGCTCAGAGAGTAAAAAAGAAGAGCAATTGTCAGTTCTTAACTTAACACATCATATAAATTCCAAGATGATTAGAATAATGTATTAGGAGAGATACCTTAGAGCCAAATGTAGAATATAAGCCTGAAAAATATTTGGAGAAGAAATGAGAATTGTGCAAAAGATGCCAATTTCTAAGCCAACAGGATGTAGGGTAAATGGAAGTTGTAGAGATGAGTGTCAAAACAGAGCCAGAAAAAAAAAAAATTGTCTATACAAAATAATGGCTGCCATAGGGCTTCTTCCTTTTCCCAGTAAATTGGTACACACAATACATTCAATGTTTTTGTTCAGTCTCTCAGGCATGTTCGACTCTGTATGACTCCACGGACTGCAGCATGCCAGACTTCCTTCTCCTTCATTATTTCCTGGAGTTTGCTCAAACTCATGTCCATTGAGTAAGTGACGCCATCACACCGTCTCGGCCTCTGTCGTCCCCTTCTCCTCCTGCCTTCTATCTTTCCCAGCACCTGGGTCTTTTCCAATGAGCAGGGTTTTTTGTAGTGACTCAGTTCTTTGAATCCGGAGAAGGCAGTGGCAACCCACTCCAATACTCTTGCCTGGAAAATCCCATGGATGGAGTCCAAGGGATCGCTAAGAGTCGGACACGACTGTGCGACTTCACTTTCACTTTTCACTTTCCTGCATTGGAGAAGGAAATGGCAACTCACAGGTAGCCAAAGTATTTCAGTTGCAGGATCAGCTTCAGTCCTAACAATGGATATTCAGTGTTGATTTCCTTTAGGATTGACTGATTTGACCTCCTCATAGTCCAAGGGACTTTTGAAAGTCTTCTCCAGCACCACAGTTCAAAGGTCTCAAGTCTTTGGCACTCAGCCTTTTATATTGGCCAGCTCTCACATCTGAACACGACTACTGGAAAAACCATAGCTTTGACTATACGGACTTTTGTCAGCAAAGTGATGTCTCTGCTTTTCAATGCACTGCCTAGGTTTGTCATAGCTTTTCTTCCAAGGAGCAAGCTTCTTTTAATTTCATGGCAGTAGTCACCATCTGCAATGATTTTGGAGCCCAAGAAAATAAAGTATCTCACTGTTTCATTGTTTTCCCATCTATTTGCCATGAAGTACTGGGACTGGATGCCACGAACTTTGTGTTTTGAATGTTGAGTTTTAAGCCAGCTTTTTTACTCTCCTCTTTCACCACCATCTAGAAGGCTCTTTAGTTCCTCTTCACTTTCTGCCATAAGGGTGGTGTCATCTGCATATCTGAGGTTATTGATATTTCTCCAGGCAATTTTGATCCCAGCTCATGCTTCATCCAGTCCGGCATTTCAAATTGCGTACTCTGCATATAAGCTAAATAAGCAGGGTGACAATATACAGCCTTGACCTACTCCTTTCCCAATTTGGAACAAGTCCATTGTTCCATGTCCAGTTCTAACTGTTGCTTCTTGACCTGCATACAGGTTTCTCAGGAGCCAGGTAAGATGGTCTGCTATTCCCATCTCTTTAAGATTTTGCACAATTTGTTGTGATATACAAAGTAAAGGGCTTTAGTGTAGTCAATGAAGCAGAAGTAGATGTTTTCCTGGAATTCTCTTTCTTTTTCTATGATCCAACAGATGTTGGCAATTTGATCCCTGATTCCTTCACCTTTTCTAAATCTAGCTTGTACATCTGGAAGTATGTGAAATGAGTGCAATTGCATGGTGGTTTGAACATTCATTGCCATTGCCTTTCTTTGGGAATGGAATGAAAGCTGACCTTTTACAGTCCTGTTGCCACTATTGAGTTTTCCAAATTTTCTGTCATATTGAGTGCAGCACTTTAACAACATCATCTTTTAAGATTTGAAATAGCTAAACTGGAGTTCATCACCTCTACTAGCTTTGTTCGTAGTGATGCTTCCTAAGGCCCATTTGACTTCACACTCCAGGATGTCTGGCTCTAGGTGAGATATCACACCATCATGGTTATCCTGGTCATTAAGGCTTTTTTTTTTTTTAATACTTCTTCTGTGTATTCTGTCACCTCTTCTTAATATCTTCTGCTTCTGTTAGATCCATACAATTTTTGTCCTATACTGTGCCCATCTTTGCATGAAATGTTCCTTTAGTATCTCTAATTTTCTTCAAGAGATCTGTAGTCTTTCTCAATCTTTTATTTCCCTTATATTTCCTTGCACTTTTCACATAAGAAAGTTATCTGTCTCTCCTTGCTATTCTGTGGAAATCTGCATTCAGATGAGTAAAAACTAAAATAAATATTTTGAGTGTTGAATGTTGATCCTGGTAGAGTACAGGTGTAGGAATCTTTTAATAGTTTCTGAAAATAAATATAGTAACTTGCTAATTAGTAATGCCATTTCAAATACGCTTTATTACTTCCTTGGAGTTATTTGTTTTTACACTATCACTCATGTACAATATATACATGTACAAAGCACATGTCATATGCAGTCGTTTATTTTTTGTTGTTTAGTCACTAAGTCATGTCCAACTCTTTGCAACCCCATGGACTGCAACCCATCAGGCTCCTTGTTCTATATAAAATTATCAAATGCACATTAAGTCTATTTTGCCAAGTATTAGAGGATATACAGAACAGTGTGAGGCTAAGTATTAATCTTTACAAAAATTTTTAAATATAGAATGGGAAACAAGATGAATAAATAGCATACCTCTTGTTCATTTTATATGTTTTAATTTAGCTTATTTCTCAGTATATCTGACAAACAAGTGTATATAATATCTAATCACTCTGTCATCCTTTTAATAAGAATTTCTACATTTCTTGGTACTAAGATAAAATATATTTTTTATAAACAGTAAATATTGATAGTGTTTCAATTATACAATTACTGATGAAATAAACTACTTTAGGAAATAATAATCTTATTCTCATCACATAACAAAATCAGAAGAGGTGTTGGGGCAAATAAAAATTGCTTGATTTAAAAAGCCATCAGATGGGGAAGATGGTGGACTAATATACTAAAGAACCATCTTACAGAAGTTAGAATGCAGACTTCTTTTAAACTACAAGTGGAAGGTTCTGGCTCATTGTTGCACACTTCTTGGCACTGGCTAGATGCCAAATGAGATGTATAATCTTTTTCTCTTTTAGCTGTCCAGGTAAGTCTGGTTGGAATGTTTCTGTAAACCTTAGCAAGACAAATACTATTTTCTCTCCTGCAACTATTTAATCTCTATATGAATGAAAAGTGTTACAGCTTTGAAGGTTAAGCCTGGGAGGCAGAACCTTGAGAAAGGGCTATTATGTATATTTCAGTATACAGGCAACATTCTTCAACATGTTGACTAGACAAAGGTGAAGAGCCAGCATGACTAAATTCAGGTAACAGAGCACAAGCCCTTATAGCTAAAGGAATACTTTCAGTATGGAGTCAGGTTTGTTCCTTTCTGTTACAATGGTTTCCATCTAATGCAGTGTATCCCACATGCTCCCCTTGCAAGATTTTCCATTTTTAACTTAATTTTATTTATGTATTTTTGTCTGTGCTGAGTCTTGGTTGCCATGTGGACTTTGCTCTAGTTCCAGAGAGCAGAAGCTACTTTCCAGTTGCAGTTCATGGACTTCTCATTGCAGCGGCTTCTCTTGTTGCAGAGCATGGGTTCTCAGGCACACTGGCTTCAGTAATTCTGGCATGTGGGCTCAGTAATTATGGCTCCCAGGCTGTTGGACTCAATAGCTGTGGCTCACGGGCTTAGCTGCTTTGTGGCATATGGGACCTTCCTGGATTAGGGATAGAACCCTAATTGCCTCTAGCATTGGCAGGAGGATTCTTTACCACTGACCCACAAGGGAAGCCCAGATTTTCCATTTTAATGTGTCAAAGGCATTTATTCAGTAGCTCAAGACAAAAAACCCAGGTATCATTATTTGTCATTTACCTAGGCTTGTCATTTTTTTTCCGCTTGTTGCCTCTAAAGTCCATTACCATCAAAGTACCATCATCTTTCCCCTGCATGAGGGCAATAACTTGTCTCCTAAGTAGTCTTCAAGTTTCTACGCTACACATTCTAAAATATTCTCAAGAAACAAACACAAAACAAAACAAAGAACACCGAAGACCTTTTATCTTAAAATGTCAATCAGATTGTTTTCTTTGTTTAAAATTGTTCATAACTTCTCATTATAGTTAGAGTCAAATCTGTCATACAATTGTTGAGAAGAAAGAATTTTCTTTTACTTTTAAAAGGTTTATCCAGCTATCTACTAATCAAATCAACATGAGACAGACTAACAAGAAAAAAAAAAAAAGAAAATAGTCTCACATTTAATTTTTTTACTTTTGGGAACACCACACACCTGAGAGTTCAGAGAAAGAAAGGAAAAAATGAGGAATGCATGCCATTCTGAGCTAAGGAATATGCCAGGGGCTTGGGGTTTCCAAGGACTGGAGGGTAATTCACAGGACCATAATAAAGAGCAGATTTTTGGTGATTAGTTATTTACCCGGCCATACAGATGGTTCACTCAAGTGAAATTTGTCTATGGTAACATTTCTCATTCTGGAAATTCTCCCCATTTCAATTCTGTGTATTTAAGAGAGGAATCGAACTCTCTCTTGAGGCCACAGGGTCTCAGTTGCCTTTAGGTCTAAATTATCTTCATGACAACATGGCAAAATTTGGCATGGCTTGCTCTCAATCACTTCACGCTGTCTACCTGGCCTAGATGGATCTCTCTGATAGCAATTTTTATTATTTTATTATTATTAGCTTTTAAGTAAAGAATTCAAGTATATTTTCTGGATACCAGTTGAAATATAATAGATATGGGTAAAATCTGCTTTGTGTATTCTTGGAACTAATGTCATTGATTATATGCTACTCATGTTACAAATTTTTATTCTTGGTTTTGTACACATTTTATTTATTTATTTATTTATTTTTATGGTTGAATACTTTTATTTTATTTTTAATTAAGTTATTTTAATTGGAGGCTAATTACCTTACAATATTGTAGTGGTTTTGCCATACATTGACATGAATCTGCCATGGGTATACATGTGTTCCCCATCCTGAACCCCCCCTCCCACCTCCCTCCCCATCCTATCCCTCTGGGTCATCCAGTGCACCAGCCCCAAACACCCTGTATCATGCATCAAATCTGGACTGGTGATCTGTTTCATGTATGATAATATACATGTTCCAATGCCATTCACCCAAATCATCCCACTCTCGCCCTCTCCCACAGAGTCCAAAAGACTATTCTATACATCTGTGTCTCTTTTGCTGTCTCACATACAGGGTTATCGTTACCATCTTTATAAATTCCATATGTAGAGTTATGACCAACCTAGATAGCATATTCAAAAGCAGCGACATTACTTTGTTGACTAAGGTCTGTCTAGTCGAGGCTATGGTTTTTCCTGTGGTCATGTATGGATGAGAGAGTTGGACTGTGAAGAAGGCTGAGTGCCGAAGAATTGATGCTTTTGAACTGTGGTGTTGGAGAAGACTCTTGAGAGTCCCTTAGACTACAAGGAGATCCAACCAGTCCATTCTGAAGGAGATCAACCCTGGGATTTCTTTGGAAGGAATGATGCTAAAGCTGAAACTCCAGTACTTTGGCCATGTCATGTGAAAAGTTGACTCATTGGAAAAGACTCTGATGCTGGGAGGGATTGGAGGCAGGAGGAGAAGGGGATGACTGAGGATGAGATGGCATGATGGTATCACTGACTCGATGGACATGAGTCTGAGTGAATTCCAGGAGCTGGTGATGGACAGGGAGGCCTGGTGTGCTGTGATTCATGGGGTCACAAAGAGTTGGACATGACTGAGTGACTGAACTGAACTGAACTGACTGTGTCAAAGCCTTTGACTGTGTGGATCACAATAAACTGTGGAAAATTCTGAAAGACATGGGAATACCAGACCACCTGACCTGCCTCTTGAGAAGTCTGTATGCAGGTCAGAAAGCAACAGTTAGAACTGAATATGGAACAACAGACTGGTCCCAAATAGGAAAAGGAATACGTCAAGGCTGTATATTGTCACCCAGCTTATTTAACTTGTATGCAGAGTATATCATGAGAAACGCTGGACTGGAAGAAACACAAGCTGGAATCAAGACATAGTCAATAAAGCACAAATAGATGTTGTTTTGGAACTCCCTTGCTTTTTCCATGATCCAGTGGATGTTGGCAATTTGATCTCTGGTTCCTTTGCCTTTTTGAAAACCAGCTTGACCATCTGGAAGTTCACGGTTCACGTATTACTGAGGCCAGGCTTGGAGAATTTTGAGCATTACTTTACTAGCATGTGAGGTGAGTGCTATTATGCAGTAGTTTGAGCATTCTTTGGCATTGCCTTTCTTTGGGATTGGAATAAAAACTGACCTGTGGCCACTGCTGAGTTTTCCAAATTTGCTGGCATATTGAGTGCAGCACTTTCACCGCATCATCTTCCAGGATTTGAAATAGCTCAACTGGAATTCCATCAACTCCAATAACTTTATTCACAGTGATGCTTTCTAAGGCCCACTTGACTTCACATTCCAGGATATGTGGCTCTAGGTGAGTGGTCACACCTCGTGATTATCTTGGTTGTGATGATCTTTTTTTGTACAGTTCTTCTGTGTATTCTTGCCACCTCTTCTTAATATCTTCTGCTTCTTTTAGGTCCATACAATTTCTGTCCTTTATCGAGCCCATCTTTGCATGAAATGTTCCCTTGGTATCTCTAATTTTCTTGAAGAGATCTCTAGTCTTTCCCATTCTGTTGTTTTCCTCTTTTTCTTTGCATTGATCGCTGAGGAAGGCTTTCTTATCTCTTCTTGCTATTCTTTGGAACTCTGCATTCAAATGCTTATATCTTTCCTTTTCTCCTTTGATTTTCACTTATCTCCTTTTCACAGCTATTTGTAAGGCCTCCTCAGACAGCCATTTTGCTTTTTTGCATTTCTTTTTTTGATGGGGATGGTCTTGATCCCTGTCTCCTGTACAATGTCATGAACCTCATTCCAAAGATCATCAGGCACTCTATCTATCAGATCTGGGCCCTTAAATCTATTTCTCACTTCCACTGTATAACCATAAGGGATTTGATATAGGTCATACCTGAATGGTTAGTGGTTTTCCCTAATTTCTTCAGTTTAAGTCTGAATTTGGCAATAAGGAGTTCATGATCTGAGCCACAGTCAGCTCCCGGTCTTGTTTTTGTTGCCTGTAGAGCTTCTCCATCTTTGGCTGCAAAGAATATAATCAATCTGATTTCGGTGTTGACCATCTGGTGATGTTCACGTGTAGAGTCTTCTCTTGTGTTGTTGGAAGAGGGTGTTTGCTATGACCAGTGCATTTTATTGGCAAAACTGTATTAGTCTTTGCCCTGCTTCATTCCGTATTCCAAGGCCAAATTTGCCTGTTACTCCAGGTGTTTCTTGACTTCCTACTTTTGCATTCCAGTCCCCTATAGTGAAAAGGACATCTTTTTTGGGTGTAGGTTCTAAGAGATCTTGTAGGTCTTCATAGAACCATTCAACTTCAGCTTCTTCAGCATTACTGGTTGGGGCATAGACCTAGATTACTGTGATATTGAATGGTTTGCTTTGGTAATGAACAGAGATCATTCTGTCGTCTTTGAGATTGCATCCAAGTACTGCATTTCGGACTCTTGTTGACCATGATGGCTACTCCATTTCTTCTAAGGGATTCCTGCCTGCAATAGTAGATATAATGGTCATCTGAGTTAAATTCACCCATTCCAGTCCATTTTAGTTCGCTGATTCCTAGAATGTCGACATTCACTCTTGCTATCTCCTGTTTGACGACTTCCAATCTGCCTTAATTCATGGGCCTGACATTCCAGGTTCCTTGCAACATTGCTGTTTACAGCATAAAAACTTGCTTCTGTCACCAGTCACTTCCACAGCTGGGTATTGTTTTTGCTTTGGCTCCATCCCTTCATTCTTTCTGGAGTTATTTCTCCACTGATCTCCAGTAGCATATTGGGCACCTACTGATCTGGGGGATTCCTCTTTCAGTATCCTATCATTTTGCCTTTTCATACTGTTCATGGGGTTCTCAAGGCAAGAATACTGAAGTGGTTTGCCATTCCCTTCTCCAGTGGACAACATTCTGTCAGACCTCTCCACCATGACCTGCTCGTCTTGGGTGGCCCCACAGGCATAGCCCTAGTTCCACTGAGTTAGACAAGGCTGTGGTCCTAGTGTGAATAGTTTGACTAGTTTTCTGTGATTATGGCTTCTGTGTGTCTGCCCTTTGATGCCCTCTTGCAACACCTATCATCTTACTTCCGTTTCTCTTACCTTGGACATGGGGTATCTCTTCACGGCTGCTCCAGCAAAGTGCAGCCACTGCTCCTTATCTTGGACAAGGGGTACCTCTTCACTGCCACCCCTCCTGACCTTGAACATGGAATTGCTCCCCTAGGCCCTCCTGCACCCGCTCAGCCACTGCTGCTTGGACATTGGGTTTCTCCTCCCGGCCACTTCCCCTGGCTTTGGGTGTGGGGTACCTCTTCCCGGCCACCGCCTTGGGCGAGGGGTAGCTCCTCTCAGCTGCCGCCCCTGACCTTGGACACGTGTAGCTCCTTTTGGCCACCACCCAGCGAGCATGAGATTCTCCCAGCTTCTGCCCCTGACCTCGGACATGGGGTAGCTCCTCTCAGCAGCGCTATGTAAGCCGTTGCAGCCACCCACGCTATACAATATACTATAGAAATAAAGTATACTAATTCATATGTATGGAATTTAGAAAGATGGCAACAATAACCCTGTATGAGAGACAGCAAAAGAGACACAGATGTATAGAACAAGTCGTTTGGACTCTGTGGGAGAGGGTGAGGGTGGGATGATTTGGGGGAATGTCATGGAAACATGTATAATATCATATAAGAAATAAATCACCAGTCCAGGTTCGATACAGGATCCTTGGGGCTGGTGTACTGGGATGACCTGGAGGGATGGTACAGGGAGGGAGGTGGGAGGAGGGTTCAGGATGGAGAACACATGTACACCCGTGGCAGATTCATGTTGATATGTGGCAGAACCAAAACAATATTGTAAAGTATTAGCCTTCAATTAAAATAAATAAATTTAAATTTTAAAAAAATTCTAAAACTGAATTATATGTGAAAATTTTGTGCCTATTGAATGGGAATTATGTTGATTGTTTTAAGGTGAGAAGAAATGTATATTTTGTTCTTTTGCTAAACTCTACTGAAAAATAGATCTTAATACTTGACAATAATAATTACTACAAAACTTTTTTCACAAATTTTTTGCTTTTAGATCAGTATTTAAAAATCAACACAGAATATGTGTTGTAGCACATAAAATGTATGTTTTAATTTAAAAAATAAACTTGTAAGTATGATCATCTTAAATTTATAGAAAATGAGTCAATAAAATTTTAAAACAGTATCCAAGTACACAAAGTGCAAAAGGGTCCCTTTTATACGTGCATACGAATTTTTCCTAAGTTCATAATCTGCATCTACAAATTCTAAAATAGTATTAAACAAATTGGGCATCTTATTGCTCCTTTTTTCAGAATAAGGAATTAAAACAGAAAGCACACACACACAAAGCAATAACAAAAAAAGGAGAAAGACAGAGGCACACACTCCCTTGTCATTTTTCTCCTCCCGGGCTCCGTTCCTGTGGAGTCAAGAATCAAATGACTAGGGAACGGAAAGAGTCAGATTTCAAAGGAGCAATCATTGGTTATTCTACTGGAGCTTTATAAAATACATTTACCTATGAAAATTATCACTTACAGCAATTTTAGTCTTGCTTCTAAGCCATATTTTATTCCCTCTTCTTGTTTCCTTTATCTCAACTGCTTATTGAATCTTAATCAGCAATGTGGACCAGGAAGGCACTCTAATTTCCAGCCGATCATGCAAATTAAAATATTTTTGTGAGACTGGAGGCAGTAGGATAGTCCTCATCCTTTCAAAGTTAAATATCCCTATATATATCTTTGCTATTGCACTTTTTTGGGTGGAACCATTGTGGAATATTGACTTTAACATATTGCATTCTTCAGGAAGATATAGCTATACAGAGTAAAGCTAAAAAAAAAAGTTTTCAAATTCTTACCATATACTCTAATGCTGAAGCATCACCTTAATAAACACAGGACTACTTTCAGTCTTCACTGGCACCTCTTTGGGGCACAATATTTTCAAAAGATTTAAATGTAATGGAGTATTTCTGCAAAAGTTCATGACCACAAGGAGAAACTCATTCAGCATTACTTACTATGTGTCACTCTCATAAAACAAGTTTAACCAGGCTTTGGATTTCAGAAGACATCTTCAGATTTCACTGGAGTCTGAAAGCAAGGATGAAGATTCAGGTGGATCACCTCTCACCTTGTATCTGAAGCAATGCATAAGTTATGGTCCGGTAAGGGAGAAGGTAGATTCTTCTCTCTACTGACAACAGAGTATATTTATAAAACTGTCATTGTATTTACAAATATATCTGTAGCTGTGAAAAAAATATGTCTAGGTTACAAGTAACTGCATATTTATTAGAATAACAACATTATATTTTTAATATTTTTGCTATTTGTTTTAATATCATGGCCACCTAATAAATATAAGAAATGTAACTTGAGTACAATTAGATATGAATGAATTCAATTTATTTGATTAACTCGTTGTTCTGTGCTTTTAGATCAATTTGATATTTTCAGTAAGGCAACACATTACAAAAGTTTATGTAGTGGAACTTGACTAATAACAAATACTATATTTCAAAGATGCTAATTGAAAACTTCTTTAGACTAGACTTCAAACATTTTTGCACCAGTTAAAACTGTTGGAATTTAAACAGTTGAGAAAAGCAAGGCATACCTGACATTTTGCTGATTAAACAAAAAGAAGAAAAACATATTTTCAAAAGCTTAGCCCTTCTGTCAAACAACTAAAAAACAATTCTTCAAGGAAAAAGATAAACTCACCAAGCTAGTATTTTACCTGATGACATTATGGACATGATTTTGCTTTATTATGTCTTTTCTCCAATGCAGTTACTCTTAACTTTTTGGTTGTCCTTTAGAAAATTGTATATATATATGCATAAAATATTAATTTAGATGTAATGAATTATTACAGCTTGAGCTACAATGTAATTACCCCCAAATTCAATAAATATAGCATTCCCAATATTCATACACACAAACACACACAGTTCTTGAAAATAAATGGCAATTCTTCTCTCTCTGTTGGTAAAACAAAGCTAAATATTGATATTCACTTCTTTTGTTTCTCTTTTATCATCAAAAATTATGGTGGTGGTGGTGGTTTAGTCTCTCAGTCATGTCCAGCTCTTACTTTCCCAGGGACTGTAGCCCACCAGGCTCCTCTGTCCGTGGTATTCTCCTGGCAAGAATACTGGAGTGGTTTGTCATTTCTTCTCAAGTGGATCTTCCCAACTCAGGGGAGGAACCTTGGTCTCCTGCATTGCAGGTGGATTCTTTACTGATAATTAAAAAACTATAGCTTAGTTTTGCCTGTTTTTGAATTTTATTATAAAGTTATTCTTTGGTCTTTAATTTTTAGTCTAATAGTATGCATTTCAGATTCAAGTATATTGTGTATAGATATAGCTCATTAATTTTCTTTGATGTATGGTGTATTATTACATAAACAGAATACAGTTTCTTTATTCACTTTTTGATTGATAGAAATGTGAATGGTTTCTAGAATTGACACTTACGTATAGTAAGTAGTGCTGATCTTTATGTTCCATTTTAAAATTTACATATTGTAGATCTTTTTATATTTGTGTGTGTTGTATATATGTTATCACATATATGAGAAATATATATATATGACATAGACTTGCTATATACACATAAATATGATATAGAATTACATATATATGTGTGCATTTACACAAAATTATATACATTATAATATAAACATGCTTATTTTAAATGGCTGCATGGTTTACATTTTTTAAATTTATATATTTTAATTGGAAGCTAATTACTTTACAGCATTAGATTGGTTTTTGCCATACACTGACATGAATCAGCCATGGGTGTACATGTGGTCCTCATCCTGAACCCCCCATCCACCTTCCTCCCCATCCCATCCCTCCGGGTCATCCCAGTGCACCAGCCCTGAGCACCCTGTATCATGCATTGAACCTGGGCTGGCAATCTGTTTCACATATGATAATATACATGTTTCAATGCTATTCTCTCAGATCATCCCACCCTCCCTTTCTCCCACAGAGTCCAAAAGACTGTTCTTTACATCTGTGTCTCTTTTGCTGTCTCGCATATAGGGTCATCGTTGCCATCTTTCTAAGTTAACATATATGTGTTAATATACTATATTGGTGTTTTCCTTTCTGACCTACTTCACTCTGTATAATATGCTCTAGTTTTATCCACCTCATTATAACTGATTAAAATGCATTAATATTCCACTGTGTATATGTACTACAGCATTCTTATCTATTCATCTGCCAATGGACATCTAGGTTGCTTCCATGTCCTAGCTGGATTTGCTTTTAATTGTCTCTTTTGAAGGACATTTACAGTGTGCTTAGTCTTTTGGTATTACAAGAAATCCTATGGTGCATCTGACTACATTTGTCTTTGCCCACATGCACAAGGGTCTACAGAAAACAGATATCCAGTAATGCAATTTCTGGGTCAAGTAAATAGTATCTAAACTTCTTTAATGTCTACCATTACTTTTTTTGAAAAGAAATTACATAAGCTTATGCTTTTGTACCACATCTGACACATTCTATTAATTTTTTGATTCAGTCATTATTTCAAGAAATAGTTTTGATACCTACTGGATGAGATTTACTAGGTGAGAATATAAGAAAGGTACTTGTAGGAGTGAAGATATTGTCAGGATATCTTTTTCTGCTAATTAGAGTAAAGAGTAAATTAATGTATTTCAAGACTACCTACTAAAGTCAAGAACACATCCTCTGTTTGTTGCTGAGAAGGATAAAAATTGATTAACCTAGAGAGAAATATCAATTACAAGTCACCAGAGTACAGATAAATGGAGTCTCTGCATTTTTGTGGCGGTGATTTTTTAAAACTATTAAGAGGAGACATGGAGGTGGTTTCTTTTTTTAGAAAAAAGAAAATCCTCTAGACATGTTTGCCCCTTTCCATTTTTCTCTAATCAGAAATTTTGACAATTATGTTTAAGAATATGATCAACTAAAAAGACGCTTTCAATTTCTGCCAAATCACACAAATTAAACTTGACCCAGATTAAATCTTTAAGTAGGTAAACTTGTCTTCATACTCTACCCCTTCCCATGCCATGGCTTCCATATTCAGATTTCTTAATATTTCAGCTTAGATTTTTGGGGAATTATGCTGTCCTTTAACCGATTTCTCCCTTCTAGCACTGTCAAAAATCATGATCCATTTGTTCAGGTTCTAAGGTATGCTAATTAGGTAAACTATTCTGCATTGTAGTATCAATTCACAATTATATATTACTGCATTATATCTCACAAATATTAATCCCCAAATTGTTAAGCTCATGTAGTACTATGCCTTGCATGCCTCAAAGCTGAGAGTATCATCCTTTTGGGATATTATCCACATTAAGAAAGCAGACTCTGCAAACTAAAAAGTTTGACTGACAGTCAAACTATATCTTAAGTGGGCCTAGAAGAAGAATAAGTAATGATAAACTGTAGCTAAGAGCAGAGGCAATGAAACTCAAGCAGGAAAATACATTTTGACAAATATTTTTACATATCACCATAATATATGTGAGCTTCCCAGGTGGCGCTAGCGGTGACGGACCCACCTGATAATGCAGGAGACATGAGCAGAGGGGGATCCATCCCTGAGTGAGGAAGATCCCCTGGAGGAGGGCATGGCAACCCGCTCTGGTATTCTTGCCTGGAAACCCCATGGACAGAGGAGCCCACTGGTCCACAGACCATGGGGTCGCAGAGTCCGACATGACTGGAAGAACTTATCACACATTCTGTATATGCATATTCTGGACCTGAATAGACTTTTCTGTTTATTTAGAGTGAAGCTTAACTTTCCTAGGAATACTTTGTCAGAGTATTAACTCTCAGAAAATAGTTAAAATTGTGCTTTATTACAAAATTTTCTTTCTATATTTTTCATTTGATTTGAAATTGAGAGTAAAATAAGTGAATATCTTCTTGGAAAGTAGAAAGCCTGACACTGAATATGAAAACAATAACCTGAAATAACAAAAGAGAACCTTTCAGGACTATGATATATGATGAAAATAAATCCACCACTACCAATAACATATTTTAAGTAAAGAGCTAAGCAATGAAAATATAGAAAATAATAAAATATTTGGTTGATGTCGAAGAAGCATTGAAAGTAGTCAATGGAAGATGCCCTCTGCGTAGTTTCCCATTTTCAAAGACTTTAAATTAATTTTTCTGAAAATAACTAAAATTAAGCAAAATTAACATATTAATACCTCTACTGGTAGGTATTGAAAAATAAATCTTAATCTTGATTTTGACTTTGATTTTGGCAGCTAAAAAACACTTATAAATTATCCACAACTACATACAAATATGAACTTAGGTTTGTTTCCTAATTCTTTAATTTCAGATTTTTAATTACTCTTAGAATTAAGAAGAATGAAAAGTATTTCATAAAAATAAATATCATTGCTTGGCTTGTTGCCATTATATTGCTCATTTGTTATCAGTCAATAGATATAGCTTAAACAAAATATTTCTTTCATTTGTGAATATTTTAAATATAATTGATATGTATAAAATTTCAATTTATAAGTTTATACATAGAACAAGTGGCAAGAGAATGAGTAATTATTTTCTTTGAGTTTTTCTATATTTTTTTGTTTTCTGTATAAAGTATTTATAATGAGGATAAAAGAAAATACTTTTTAAAAATCTGCTTGATCATGTGTTCACCAAGAGGAGATAGAGGTTAAAACATTTCGGGTATAAAGAAGATCTAGTACATATACATGATGGACTATTACTTGGCCATAAAAAAGGAGTGTTTTTTTTTTTTTAAAATAAATAACACACTTTATTTACAGGCTTCAGTGAGCTCCTTCCTTCTGGGAGGACAGGGCACTGAACCCGGCCAAGTTACCAGACCAGCCCCAGCCAGGCACCTTCCATCATGCACGTGCTCACACTAGGTGAACGTGCACACACTGTCGCAGACACAGTTGCAGCAGACACGGCTCCTCCGGTTCGGGCCAAGGCCCAGACCCCCGAGTTCAGCCCCAGTGCTGAACGTCGCAGCTGTGACCCTGCTCAACCAGGAGACTGTGGGGGAAGACGGAGTCTCTGCAGCTCTAAGCAGGTGAGCTGCAGGCAGACACTGTGGGAAGGGTTTCTGAAATCGAGGAAACCAGAACTGAAAGAGACATGTGTGCCCCAGTGATCATCACAGCACTGTTTATAATAGCCAGGACATGGAAGCAACCCAGATGCCCATCAGCAGATGAAAAGATAAGAAAGCTGTGGTTCATATACACAATGGAGTATTACTCAGCCATTAAAAAGAATACATTTGAATCAGTTCTAGTGAAGTGGATGAAACTGGAGCCTATTATACAGAGTGAAATAAGTCAGAAAGAAAAACACCAATATAGTATACTAACACATATATATGGAATTTAGAAAGATGGTAATGATAACCCCACATGCAAGACAGCAAAAGAGACACAGATGTTAAGAACAGTCTTTTGAACTCTGTGGAAGAAGTTGAAGGTGGGTTGATCTGAGAGAATAGCATTGAAACATGTATATGTGAAACAGATCGCCAGTCCAGGTTTGATGCATGAGACACGGCGCTCAGGGCTGGTGCACTGGGATGACCCTGAGGGATGGGATGGGGAGGGAGGTGGGAGAGGGGTTCAAGATGGGGAATACATGTACATCCATGGCTGATTCATGTCAGTGTATGGCAAAACCCCCCACAATATTGTAAAGTAATTAGCCTCCAATTAAAATAAATTTTTAAAAAATTTGAAAAAAATAAAGAAACAATTTACAATTGAAAAAAAATGAGATGATTTCATTTGCCATAACATGGATAAAATAGAGATTGCCATACTAACTGAAGTAAGTCAAACAGGCAAAGACAAATATCACATGATGCCACTTACATGTGGAATCTAAAAAAACAGTACAAATGAACTTATTTACAAACAGTAACATCACAGATGTAAAAACCAAACTTACAGTTACTGGGGGAAGGAGAGGAGGGATAAATTGGGCAACTGGGATTGACATCTACACACCACTACACATAAAACAGATAACTAATAAGAACCTACTTTATAGCACAGGGAATTCTAGTCCATAATCTGTAATGACCTATATAGGAAAATATTCTTAAAAAAAAAAGTGGATTCATGTATATGTATAGCTGATTCTCTTTCTTGTACACATGAAACTAACACAAAATTGTAAATCAACTATGATTCAATAAAAAATTAAAAATGAATAAATACATGATATGTTGTTAGAAAGCTTATAAAATCCCATACTTCATGATCAGAAGAACAATTATTATCTAAATTAATAGGAAAGGGAGATATGTGGTAATGATGACTTACTTGAACGTTATCTCTCCGAGGGCAGACATTATTTAATGTATTCCAAGTGCCTAGAACAGTGTCAGAACATAGAATGAACTCAATACATATTTGTTAAATAATAAAAATATTACTTTTCTCCATTCTTACATTTTATCTAGGGTTGCTTACACATTTCACTAGTATAGGTATTGCTATAAACTTCATCTGTAAAAAGAAGTGGGACTACATTAAACTAAACAGTTTATGCACAATGAAAGAAACTGTCAAAGGAAAAGCTGGCCCACTGAATGGAAGAAGATATTTGCAAAAGATATATCTGATAAAGTGCTAATATTCAAACAAAGAACACAATATCAGATTAAAAAACACAAAAAATCAAATATCTCAAAAATGTATGACCAGAGGATGTGAATAGACATTTTTTTTTTCCAAAGAAGACATACACAGAGCCAATAGACACAAGAAAGAATGCTCAATATCACCAACACTCAAGGAAATGCATCAAAACTGTAATGAGATATCATCTAACATTTGTTGGAAAGAGTATTATCACAAAGACAATAAATAAGTGTTGGGAAGGATGTGGAGAAAAGGAGACACTTGTGCATAGTTGGAGAGCATGTAAATTGGGGCAGCCACAATGGAAAATAATATGGAGATTCCTCAAAAATATAAAAACAGAACAACCATCAGTTCAGTTCAGTTCAGTTCAGTCATTCAGTCGTGTCCAACTCTTTGTGACCCCATGGACTGCAGCACGCCAGGCCTCCCTGTCCATCACTAACTCCCAGAGTTTACTCAAACTCATGTCCATTGAGTCAGAGATGCCATCCAACCATCTCATCCCCTGTTGTCCCCTTCTCCTGCCCTCAATCTTTCCCAGCATCAGGGTCTTTTCAAATGAGTCAGCTCTTCATATCAGGTGGCTAAAGTATTGGAGTTTCAGCTTCAACATCAGTCCTTCCAATGAATATTCAGGACTGACTTCCTTTAGGATGGACTGGTTGGATCTCCTTGCAGTCCAAGGGACTCTCAAGAGTCTTCTCCAACACCACAGTTCAAAAGAATCAATTCTTCGTCACTCAGCTTTCTTTATAGTCCAACCCTCACATCCATACATGACTACTGGAAAAAATCATATGATTCAACAATTCCACATCTAAGTGGTTTTCCAAAGAAAAACAAATTAGACATTGGCAAATATGTGTGCACCCCTATCTGTTCAAGAACTAAATATTTACTGGTATGCCATGCAAAATACAATGGTGTCAATGTATAAAATGGACTAAAATGCAAACTAGGTGTGCTGCTGGAATCAATAGCCAGGACATCTAGATGTCAGCGGATGGAGAGCCCCATTTTGAATCAGTTCCTCCTATACCTCTCAGAATCCTCATGGCAATCCGGATCTGTCCATGGGGACCCAGGTCTCCTGCATTGTAGGCAGACGATTTACCGTCTGAGCCAGTATATATGTATATAAATACAGTCTTCCCTAGTGGCTCAGATGGTAAAGAGTCTGCCTACAGTGCTGGAGACCCAGCTTCCATCCATGTGTCAGGAAGATTCCCTGAGGAAAGGAATGACAGCCCACGCCAACAATCTTGCCTGGGAAGTTCCATGGGCAGAGGAGCCTGGTGGGCCCAATACATGGGGTCTCAAAGAGTCAGGCATGACTGAGTGACTAACACATTCATTCATATGTATATATGTGTATATGCACACATACATATATACACACACCTCTACACATATGCATGAGTGAGTGAAGTGAGTGAAAGTCACTCAGTCAAGTCTGACTCTGCAATCCCATGTATTGTAGCCTCCCAGGCTCCTGTGTCCATGGGATTCTACAGGCAAGAATAATGGAGTGTGTTGCCATGTCCTTCTCCAGGGATATGTGACATAAACATATATACATAAACACACACACACATACACACACAAGTACACACAGTGGAATATTATTCAGCCATGAAACATGTCTGAGCCTAGAGAGTATTGTGCTAAGTGAAAATACTCTCATAGAGAAAACAAATACCATATGATTTAATTTATATATGGAATCTATGAACTAAAACAAATGAACAAACTAACAGAATGGAAGCCGGTTTATAGATGCAGACGACAAGCAACTGGTTGTCAGAAGAGGAGAACTTGGGAATGAGTGAATTAGGTGAGGGTGATTATTTCAGTTATGAAGTAAATAAGTCATAGCAGTTTAAGGTACAGCCTAGATAATATATTCAATAATATTTCAATATATCTGCCTTGGGTGATAACTGGCAACTAGGCGAATTGAAGTGGTCATTTTATAAGATACAGAAATATCAAGGGCAGTGTTCCACACCTGAACCTGGTCCAAAGGTGTAAGTCAATTATATTTCGATGAAAAAAGGAAAAGAAAGTGATTAGCAGATCTAAAGACTATTCCTGATAGATAAATGAGCAACCATCAGTGAGTGAGAAAGACATTAGGATGATTAACGCAGTATTTCCTGTCAGCATGAGTATTTGTAATCAGCTATACTCAAAGGAAGTTATATATTCTACTATAATTATGTGGAATCCCTATTCAAAGTGAACATGTATAACGATGTCAGGAGCTATTTTCTCCTTGTCTTTAGACTGTATTTTTATCACGGCTAGTAATTTTATTATTAAAAAAAAAACAAACTTGCCATCATCTGAAACTTTACTTCTTTCCTGTTTCTCAAGGTATTTATGAGGTTAAATTCCTAGTCTAAACATTTACCTTCACTTCTGCTAATATTATATACATAGCTGAATCAGCTCTGAAATACATTTTGTAAAGCAGAAGTTATGGGACTGAAGCATTACAGAAAAAATGAGAAGACTGATACCATAGCCTTCCCTGACAGCTCTGCTCCTATTAGCAGGAGGTTCTTGAGATGGCAGGATAAAGCCCTGGGCAACATATGCTATGACTGTCGTGGTCATGGCCTATTTCTGTTATTTCCGTTTTAAGTTGACTTGCATTGTTAGCAATTTTCTGTTCGTCTATGAGGTATCTCTAAGGCACTGCTAGGGTTAGGATTTAATATAAAGGGCACAAAGCAGTGATACTAAAAATGAAAAAGAAAGAAAAGATGGAAAATGAGCAATAAATGAATTATAGAAGCAATGGAATGTATTGAACTATTGTATTGCATGTATTTAGAATAAAATTGAATTGCATATTCATATCTCATTTGTTTTAACACTCTTGATACATCACTTTTGATGTCATCACCTGTCCAGGAGTGTCATCTTTTCTCTGCCCATCTAGGTGCTGTGTGAAGAATGTCAATCATTTCTTGCCCCTATCTGTCAATTGTCTTTTTATTCATTCAGTGAATAAGAAACCTGAATTTTAAACTGTTATGAGTATGATATTAACAATCTCTATGCTTAATTTGGCCTTGTAACTTGGAAAAACATATATTTCTGATTTAAGATGTACTGCATTATCTTAAATAATTTTTCTGATTATAAAATACAATAATATGTATTTCAATGTTTTTTTTATTTTCTGTGAAATTCAGTTTTATGCATGTAGACTTTAAATATTCTGAAATTTCATCTGTTTTTTTATCCTTCAGAAATTATTTTATACCTCCTATGTACAAAATAATAGTTTCACTATGTTGCCTAGCATATCATAAGCAACTGTATAAAACTGATATCTACGCTCAAGGAATTCATGCCATAATAGTAGGATTTGGAGAACATTTTCAGTGAAAATACTGCATGCAATTGGCATAAGTTTCTATCTTTTTCAAATCGAAATGGAGATAATGAAATACAAACAAGTGGTTATAATGTGGACACACGATAGAATAATTTATACATACTGATGGCTATACATTCTGATGGCTATACAACATATATCCAGTTTATTTTAGTGTATTGGTGATGTTATACTCTTTTATATAAGAATTCAATATATTTTCCTTAAGACATTTTGTTTTGTTTTTATGGTACAAATTCCTCCTAATTTTCTTTCTAAAACGTCTCTGAATATGAGACTATTCAAGCCAAATAAGTGCCCTTGGAATGTATTTTTCCATTGAACATAAGTCTTTTCCATTATAAGCCATTATCATAAACAGAGATATTGTTGATGTCCCAGGGAATAGACAAGCATTTTCAGCCTTTACTGAAATCTTAATTTTGCTTTAATAAACTCTAACTAAATTCTTGGATTAGCTCATTCTTTTTAATTGTGTAATATTTTTTCATCCTTTTCTATTTCTTTTCAAATCAGAAGACTTCCCCAGGATTACCTTAATTCACTGACTTTGCACATTCTATTTCAACTGTATAACATAAATGCATTTCCTTCTTCAAGGACAGATATTTTCCTTCTGAACATTTCCAAAAACACTTATATACGTTCTTCCAAACATTTTATTGATATATAATGAAATGTTAACCCATGGTTTGTAATTAGATTAGTTCACATATGAGGCTCACAAACATAGACTGATCAATATATAGCATTATGGATAAACATTTTAGGAAAATTATATGTTTCACCACCACACTTTAGATTTTTCAACTAGAAATAATTTTATTGTCTATATCAATGGTGCATGATTCTTCTAATTTACTGAACTTTTTTCAACAAGATAGTATAATGAATTTTTTAAAACACAATAGGGCCAATGATATTTCTTTTCCATTTCAAAAGCTTGTGCTTAGTGGCACAGTCATGTCCTATTTTTCATGACCCCATGGACCCTAGCCCACCAGGCCCCTCTGTCCATGGGGGTTCTCCAGGCAAGAATACCGGAGTGGGTTGCTAAGCATTCCTTCAAGGGTTTTTCCCAATCCAGGGATTGAACCCAGGTCTTCTGCCTTCCAGGTGGATTCTTTACTGTCTGAACCAACAGGGAAGCCCTTTAGAAGCTTAACCTAGGCATTTTTTAAAGTACACTTGATTTCTTGCATCAAGAAGTTCTAGGCCTATCTCTCTTTCTGTCCCAGTTTTATTGAGGTATGATTGACAAATAAAAGTTGTATACAGACAGTTCCTGACTTAGAATGGTTCCACTCTTTTTTTTTTTTTTTCAAATTTACAATGGTACAAAAAACGTGCATTCAGTACAAAGTGTACTTCAAATTTGGACTATCCCAAGACTAACAAAGGGCAGTAGAAAGGATGTTCTTTCCTGGAGCTGAGCAGTGGCAACAGTCGCCACTCCCAGTCCACCAGGAAACCTCAAGGGTGAACAACCATTACACTTACAACCATTCTGTATCTGTACAACCATCCTGTTTTCACTTCCAGTACAGAATTCAATAAATTACATAAGATTTTCAACACTTTGTTAAAAATAAGCTAGTGTTAGATGATTTTTTTTTTTCCTGACTGTAGGCTAGTGTAAGTGTTCTGAGCACGCTTAAAGTCAACTAGGCTAAGTTATGATATTTGGTAGTTTAGGTTATATTAAATGTATTTTCTATGTATGATATTTTCAATTTGTGGTGGGTTTATTGGAATGTAACCACATCATAGTTGAGGAATTATCATTCACTTAAGATGAAAACGGTCTTCTTTGGTGGGCCAGTGGCTGACAGTCTGCTTTGCCGTGCAGAGGATGCAGGTTCAGTCCCTGGTGGGAGCACTGAGATCCTGCGTGCTGTGGGGCAACTAGAGAGTCCAGTTGTGCTGTGGGGCAACTAAGACCCAACACAGCCACAAATAAACAAATAACAAAGATTTTTTAAAATGTACAACATGACCTTTTGATACATAGATATGGAATCATTACCATGATAAAGTGAACAGAAAAACCCATCCCCTCAGGTAGTTCCTATTTCTTTATCAATTTGTCTCTGAGGACACTTAAAATCTATATTCTAACTCCAGGCCCAATTGAATCATTTTACCCCAGACAACCTTTTATGTACTTTACAAAGAAGACATTTTATGTGTTTGTCTCTAGAGAAGAGTATTATTACAGAATAAACTCACCGATTGAGTGTTCATGTTGCTTTTTTCCATGTGATTACCAAGGTACAGCAGTGTTATGTGCTATGTGATGGCAAAGACTTTCCTTTTTTCACAAAAATCTGAAGTTTATTTGGTGCCGCTCTTTCCTTTTTTCTCCTGTTTCCAGGCACACTGTAGACTGCCATCTGTATACAGTCATGTGAAACTTGTGCCTTCGGTTGCTTCAAAATTTAGCTCTAGCTTACTGAGTTGAGAAAGATTTTAGGTTGCAATGCAGAGGGAAACAAAGACACTTTGGAAAATAATTTGGCAGTTCCTACAAAATTAAACATATGATTGCAGCAATTACAGTCCCAAGTGTATATTCAAACTAACTGCAAATTTATGTCAATTTGAAAATATGTACATAAATGCTAACAGCAACATTATTTGTCATAACTAAAAATGTGTAAAACACTCAAATATCCATTGATTGATTACCGATTAAATAAATTGTGGTATATCCATATAGTACAACATCCTTTAGCCATAAAAATGTTACCAATTTATTCTATAGCATTGAGAAAACTTAAAAATATTCTGCCTTTTGAAAGAAATCAGATGCAAAGTCTACATAGTACACAGTTTCATCTACATGAAATGGCCAGTATAGAACACTCTATAAAGATTAGGGGTTGGATGGGTTTCTTTTTTATTTTTTCAATTTAAGTTTAGTTGATTTATACTGTTATGCCAATCTCTCTCCTGCAGGGTTTCCTGTTTGGAACTGACAAAATGATCTGGAATTAGTTAGTCTTTATTGCACAGTTAAGTAAATATACTAAAAATCATTCAATTTTACACCTTGGAACAGGGGATTCTTTGATCATCTCTTAATTAAAAAATAACGCAAGGACCAAAGGTAGATATTTGTATAGGTTGAGATATTATATACCTCTGCTTCTGGTCATATTGGAAAAACGGAATGGATTTATCTTCCCTCCTCAGACTACTAAGAAATTTGACAAAATATATGAAACAGTTTTCAAGATGACTTTGAATATTGTGCAGAGTGAGCAGTGCTTCTGAGAGATGTGAAACAGACAAAGGAATTTTCTGCCATTCCAGGTTACTCAGTGGAGAAATGTTCCAGGAATGGCACAGGGAAGGAACAGAAAGGCATAGCCTGCTGAACTCTCTGAGTTGAGGAAGTGGAGACTAGAGTCCAGAGAAGCAAAGACATCTAGCGTTTGGCTGATTGTCTAAGTAGAAAAAGCTCTTGACTCTAAAAGAATTAAAAAAAAAAAAACCACAAGTTAGGCTCAGATTTTTATATGGTGCCTGTTCATTATAGAAATATCAACTATATACACAAACAATAAAATAAAGAAATTAAAATACAATACTATCAAAATTGGGATATTAGGGGAAATCGAACTAAAGAAATGCAAGACTTGTACACTCAAATCACTGCTGAAAGGCATTAAAGAAGATCTGAATATGTGGACAGTTATACTTCTTTTAGGGCTTACAAGTCTCAGCTACAATGACTACTCTCCCTAAACTTATCTCTACATTCCATGTGATTCCTATCAAAATCTCAGCAGGTTTTTTTGTTACTAGATATTGACAGGATGATTCTAAAATTGATATGTAAATGCAAAGGACCTAGAATAGTAATAGCAAGTTTGAAGAAAGAACAAACTTGAAAGACATGTCACCTGAATGTTAAGACTGCTTTATAAAGCTTCAGTGATCACACCTGCATGATATTTGTATCAAGGATCAATGAAACAGATTGAAGAGTATAGATCAAGGCCCACTTGCATATATTCAGTTGACTTTCAGCAAAGATAAAAGGCAGTTCAGTGGAGAATCTGTAAATCTTTAGAACTAGTTTTGCTGGAACAATTGGATATTTATGTGCACAAAATGAATGTTTACCCATGCCTGTTCCACATACAAGAATTAACTAAAAATAGACTTTAAACCTAAATGTGTTTCACAAAACTATAAAACTTCTAAATAATATTTAGGAAAACATGTTTTTGACCTTGGGAATGCAAAAAATTCTTAGATATATCAAAGGCAAATTCTATAAAGAAAAAAATCCATTAATTTGATGTTATCAAAATTAAGAAAGACAAAGCTAAGAGAGCAGGGAGAAAATACTTGCAAATCTGATAAAGTATTTATATAAATAATACATGAAGATACTTTTAAAAATCAATATTAAGAAAGAAAACAACATAATAAAAATGAGCTGAAGTTCAGAAGACAGTTTAGCAAAGGTAATATGCTTTTCCCAAATGATGACATTAAAAAAATGCAAAACATGATGTCATTAGAGAAATGCAAATGAGAACCAGAGTGTGATGAAATATAGTACTTAGAATGGCTAAAATAAAAATGTTGACCATACCAAGTGTTAATAAGGATATGGTACAATTTGATCTCTCTAATTTGCCAGTGGGAATGCAATATGGTAAAATCACTTAAACAGTTAGCTTCATAGTTTAAAGTTAAACGTGGGCTTCGTGGTGGCTCAGTAGTAAAGGAGCCGCCACCTAATGCAGGCAACATGGATTTGATCCCTGGGTTGGTAAGATCCCTTGAAGGAACACATAGCAACCTACTCTAGCACTCTTTCCTGGATAATCCCATGGACAGAGGACCCGGTGGCTGCAATCCATGGGGTCACAAAGAATTGGACACAATTGAGCAACTGAGCAAACACGCACCCAAAAAGAAACAGCATGAACATATGGTCCAGTAATTTCATCCCTAGATGAAATTTTTATGTAATAAAAATGATACCATATATCCACATCAAGAAACACAGGCAAATATTTATAGCTGTCTTATTTATAATATCACTAAACTTGGAACAACCTACATGTTCATGAGGAGATAAAATGCTAAGGACATTATGGTATATCCATGCAGTGGAATACTAATCAGCTATAAAAAGGAACAAATTATCAATGAATTCAACAGCAAAAAGGAACCTCAAAATTATGTAGAGTGGAAGAAAAGAATATATATTTTAGAATTCACTTTAAGAATTCATTATATGTATATTAATCTATAGTGATCCAAAGCATGGTTTGTTTGCCTGGAGGAGAGAGGAGACAGAGTGGGTCCAAAGGGCAGAACAGAGAGATTACACAAGGGTGGAAGAAAATATTTGGGCATAAAAAATATGCTCACAATTTTGATTATGATATCAGTTTTACAAGTGTATCAGTTCAGTTCAGTCGCTCAGTCGTGTCCGACTCTTTGCGGCCCCATGAATCGCAGCACGCCAGGCCTCCCTGTTCATCACCAGCTCCCGACTTCACTCAGACTCATGTCCATCGAGTCCGTGATGCCATCCAGCCATCTCATCCTCTGTCGTTCCCTTCTCTTCCTGCCACCAATCCCTCCCAGCATCAGTCTTTTCCAATGAGTCAACTTTTCACATGAGGTGGCCAAAGTACTGGAGTTTCAGCTTTAGCATCATTCCTTCCAAAGAAATCCCAGGGTTGATCTCCTTCAGAATGGACTGGTTGGATCTCCTTGCAGTCCAAGGGACTCTCAAGAGTCTTCTCCAACACCACAGTTCAAAAGCATCAATTCTTCGGCGCTCAGCCTTCTTCACAGTCCAACTCTCACATCCATACATGACTACTGGAAAAACCATAGCCTTGACTAGATGGACCTTAGTCGGCAAAGTAATGTCTCTGCTTTTGAATATGCTATCTAGGTTGGTCATAACTTTTCTTCCAAGGAATAAGCGTCTTTTAATTTCATGGCTGCAGTCACCATCTGCAGTGATTTTGGAGCCCAAAAAGGTCAAGTCTGACACTGTTTCCACTGTTTTCCCATCTATTTCCCATGAAGTGATGGGACCAGATGCCATGATCTTCATTTTCTGAATGTTGAGCTTTAAGCCAACTTTTTCACTCTCCTCTTGCACTTTCATCAAGTGGCTTTTTAGTTCCTCTTCACTTTCTGCCATCAGGGTGGTGTCATCTGCATATCTGAGGTGATTGAGATTTCTCCTGCAATCTTGATTCCAGCTTGTGTTTCTTCCAGTCCAGCATTTCTCATGATGTACTCTGCATATAAGTTAAATAAGCAGGGTGACAATATACAGCCTTGATGTACTCCTTTTCCTATTTGGAAACAGTCTGTTGTTGTTCCATGTCCAATTCTAACTGTTGCTTCCTGACCTACATACAGATTTCTCAAGAGGCAGATTAGATGGTCTGGTATTCCCATCTCTCTCAGAATTTTCTACAGTTTATTGTGATCCACACAGTCAAAGCCTTTGGCATAGTCAATAAAGCAGAAATAGATGTTTTCTGGAACTCTCTTGCTTTTTCCATGATCCAGTGGATGTTGGCATTTTAATCTCTGGTTCCTCTGCCTTTTCTAAAACAAACTTGAACATCAGGAAGTTCACATTTCATGTATTGCTGAAACCTGGCTTGGAGAATTTTGAGCATTACTTTACTAGAGTGTGAGATGAGTACAATTGTGCGGTAGTTTGAGCATTCTTTGGCATTGCCTTTCTTTGAGATTGGAATGAAAACTGACCTTTTCCAGTCCTGTGGCCTTAAACACATCCAAATTTTTATAGTTATATACTTTAAATGTGTGTAATCATTTAAATACTAATTGCACTTCAATAAAGTTATTAACAGATTTTTTCAAAACCATAAATAAATATCCAATTTTTGTACTGTGTGCCAATCAGATTGCTACAGAGATAAACGTATGTCATCTTTATAAAATTATACCTTAAAGAACATAGTCTGATTTAACCAAAAAATAAATAAATAAATAAGCAACAACAAGAAACCAAGAAAATAAGAAAAAAAAATTCTGTGTTCAAACAGTTTTGGAACTCTCCAACTTTAAAATTCCGCTAAATAACAATGTCATGAAATCATAAATCTATGCAATTTTCAATTGGAAAATTTGGAGTTAGGTGGTTCTTCATGCGTCAGAAGCTACAGAAAACATAATCTTGAGCCAAGCTTTCAAAATAACAAATAATAACTTTATTTTCAAAATGTCAGGCTTTGACAAATAACTTAAGGAACTACATTTGAGGTTATATTGCTATATTAATATTATTATATCTTTAATTCTCTTAATTCCAGTATATAATAGCAGACACCAGTTGTGTCTGACTCTTTGAGACCCTATGGACTATAGCCCAGGCTCCTCTGTCCGTAGGATTCTCCAGGCAAGAATATTGGAGTGGGTTGCCATTTCCTTTTCAAGGGGATCTTCCCCACCCAGTAATCCAAGCTACATTTCTTGTGTTTCCTGCATTTGATAGGCAAGTTCATTACCTCTAGCATCACTGGTAAGTTCCCATATAATGGCAATTGTCCTCAGTAAAATTATGTCAAAGCACAGTATTTTTCAAAAAACACTCATGATTCATTTAATAATTAAGCACAGTATGTTACTTTAGTATTATGGAAAATTAAGGTCCAGAGTAAAGAGCTGAAATTATACTGGTGATTGCATAGATAGCTATGAGGTATTAAACAAGAAAATGTAGAAAATCATACAATTTTTCTATGAATTATTCAAAAATATGTTATGTATGTGTGTATCTGCATATGCATATGTGTATTAATATATATATATGATTCCATGAGCACAGAGAAAAATGGAAGCATGCATGTTAAGTAGTCAACATATTTTTCATGAAGTAACAGTTTTTAGGAGACACAGTAGTAAAAAAAGAACATACTGAAAATTTGTAGTCTAATTAAAATAACATTAATAACTGTGTGCAGCTCTTTAAAAATTGATGTACAGTATAGTTGATTTACAATCTTGTGTTAGTCTCAGGTGTACAGCAAAGTGATTCAGTGGGTTCGTTCCTAATTTATCCCTCCCTCTCCTCCTTTCTCACAACTACAAGTTTGTTCTCTATGCTGTGAGTCTATCTCTGCCTTGTAAATAAGTTCATTTGTATCATTCTTTTAAACCTCACACATAAGTGACAGCACAGGATATTCATCTCTCTTGACTTTTAAAATATACTATAATGCATAACAGAACAATAGATTTATTAACACTGTCTAGTACAACTGAATAAACACTATTGGATTCAGAATATATAAAAATATGCATTAAAATTAAATCATATAAAATGGTGATATGAAATTCTTCACAAACTCAAAAATGTCAGTTCCATATTATTCAAATTTATGATAATTCATGCAGATTTTTCAAAGACCACAAATTCCACACAAACTTTGATTTAGTGAGACTCCACATATAATATTTCCAGAAGAAAAATTTATGCATTTATTTGAAAATAAATATTATTTATTAGATATTTTCTAATAATTTTTCAGATTATCCTCAAAATGAAACTTCCTATCGTGGGATACATACAATTCCAGATGAAAGGATGAAATATAAACTAAATATACAATTCACTTCGGGAGAAATTAAAGAAAGTTATTTTGGATGAGGGACAAAAGTTAAGCAAGAATCCAGAAGCAAGTCACTCACAGAAGCTCTAGAGTTCTTAGAGGTCTCTGGAGATGTCTGCTGTCTTAGACCCCAGAGTTCAATAGAGCAAAGAGATGATGTGAAGGCTGATAAAAAAAAGTCTGATCTGAAACTCTCTAGTTGAAAGGAAAAGAATAAAACATCTTTTAGGGTGATGAGGGGTGGTACTTTGTCTCAGGTTTGGCTATGGGTAAAGCCAAAAAAAAAAAAAAGGCAGGCAAACAAAACTCAGACATTTTTTAACCATATGCATTTACTTGATGTTGTCAACATTTCATTCCATGTTTGCCACAAATCTACACACACACACACACACACACACACACACACACAATTAATATGGTCCAGATTGATTATGTCCTCAAATATCTAAGGGAAGGAAAACATGAATCCTCTCTGCTGAACACACTTTAGAACCAAGCTTCATAAAATTTCTATAGATAAAACTCCTAAATATAAATTCACAGTAAACCATTACGAGAAACACATGTAGAAGCAATCTTCACTCTGTGAACTAGAGTCAGCAGAATTAATAGGCTGCTGAATTGATCAGCAGAATCAATAGACTGGAGAATCAGATGCAAACAGCTCACATTATCAGCAAATATTAAACTACAAAATGATATAAACTAAAATATAAATAGGTTTGAATTATCAAAAATGATAACAAAACTACAATAAGGTAAAAGAGAATGAAAGAACCATGCAAATATGAAAAATATAGCTTCTAGATATAAAAACAGAAGGATGAAGGATATAGATCCTTAGATATCACAATGAATTCCAACCTATGACATTGTAGAACAGGAACAATAAAGATAAATTCTTTACTCAGCATAGAATGATGTAACTACCAAAGCTTACAAATACGTAGAAAAATTAATGAAATTACAAAAGCCATAAGACAGTGAAATAAATCTTCAAATTACTATGAGAACATAATTATCAGCCAAAAAATATATATAAATTACGGTAAAGTCTACTTTAAAAAAGGACACTTTTTTTTCAAAAGTTAAAGCACACAGGATGTACTACAATTAAAATTTCACTAATGGAACTTCTAAAAACTATTCAAAACCAAGAATGATACTGACCACATACAAAAATAAAATTTTGAGAAGTATAAAGCAAAGATAAAAATGAATCTAAATATATTATCAGTCACATTCAATGAAAATGACAACCTTTTCTAAACAGAGCCAAAGCTTTTTAGACTCAATTAAAAATAATCCAGTTTTTTAAAATAAAATATTTTTAATGAAACAATTATACAAGAAAAAAAAACTGAAAGCAAATTTATGAAAGAAACTGTTAGGCAAATATGAGCAAAAATAGAAGGTCTTAGTAATAGCAAGAAAAGCAATAAACTTTAAGATATGAGTTAATACCAGAGAAAAGAGAATGATCACATATCAACTAAAAAGATTCATTTACCAATGAAACATAGTAGGTAAAATTTACGACAAGCAGATTATATGTATATATTTTTAATAATATATCTTCTATACATGTAAAGAGAAATTCTAATGGAAAATACTTAGAAAAGAATAATAAGAAAACATATCTATTTAGGATAAAGTTAAAGATAGAAACAAATAAATTTAAATGCCTCATTTATAGTAAAAAAAATTTGATATAAATAAACTAAGTATCCAAATTAAGAAATAAGCATATTTTAAAAGGGGAAAAAAGAAAAAGAAGAATAACAGTAATAAATATATATGTAAATAAATATTAATAATATAGAATACAATGGTATAAAATTAAAAACAGCTGCTTTCTTGAAAATACTAATAAAATTGAAGGGGCATAAGACAGATAATCCAATAAAAATGTCTGCAAGTGCAAAGAAGTAATGTTAATATGAAAGGAGATATACATACAAAAAATACCAAAATGATTTAACGGATACAGTTCAGCCAGTTCAGTCGCTCAGTCATGTCCGACTCTTTGTGACCCCATGAATCGCAGCACACCAGGCCTCCCTGTCCATCCCCATCTCCCGGAGTTCACTCAGACTCACGTCCATTGAGTCCGTGATGCCATCCAGCCATCATATCTTGGGACCTAATTGAAAACTGGATAAAAAAAGAACAAATAAGAGAACAATTTATATTTATAATGTTGATTCAAGAGAAATAGAAGCCACACATTATGTGATATCTGTTAAAGTCATTTAGTCACTAGTTTACAGTTTTACACAAGGATAAATCTCAGTCCAATCATTCACTTTTGCAGATTATTTATAACATTCCTTTAAAGGAATTGGTGAAGAACCAAAACGTATGAGGCAAAATGATAAGGCACAAATCTTACTCACAAACATAAATTGAAAAATTCTTAAGTTACATAAATTATCAATGCAAATCCTCCCCAAAAAGGAGTATATTATGACAAGTTTTGGCTTGTTTCAAGAATGATGAGTAAGTTTTAACTTAAGTAAAACAAATCTGTAAATGTAGTTTGACAGTTTAGTTTATTTTGAAAAATGGAAAAAAAAAAGATGATGGAGAAAATCATTTGACAAAATTCAGCATGATTTTATTGTTTAAAAATAGCTTCTAGTAAATTACAAATAGAATGGAGCTCATATATCTATCAGAGACCTGTAGAAAGTGCCATATTCAATTAAAAATGATAAAACTACTGCTTTAAAGTACAGAACATGACAAGATGCCTATTCTCATCATTTCTATTCTACATTTACTTTGGACACCCTGGGGAGTGTGATAAGATAAGCCCTTGCATTATTTGCAGCATAGGGAAACATTCTTTCGAACTGTGGTGTTGGAGAAGACTCTTGAGAGTGCCTTGGATAGCAAGGAGATCAAACCAGTTGATCCTGAATATTCATTAGAAGGACTAATGCTGATGCTGAAGTTCCATTACTCTGGTTACCTCATGCAAAGAGCTGACTCATTGGAAAACAGCTTGATGCTGGGAAAGATTGAAGACAGGAAGAGAAGGGGACAATAGAGAATAAGATGGTTGGATGGCATCACCGACTCAATGGAAATGAGTTTGAGCAAGCTCTGGGAGATGGTGATGGATAGGGAAGCCTGGTGTGCTGCAGTCCCTGGGGTCACAAAGAGTCAGACACGGCTGAGTGACTGAACAACAACAAGGGAAACTAAGAACTTAGGCTGCACATAAGAATGAGCAAGGCAGAATTCAGCTTTGCATCCTAAAGCTATTCTTTTCCAAACTTGCTGGTTAAAGTCAACCTACCTCTTCATCTGGGGCTTCCCATGTGGCACTGTGGTAAAGAATTCTCCCGCCAATGCAGGAGCCGCAAGAAACAAGAGTTTGATGCCTGGGTCATGAAGATCCTCTGGAGGAGGGAATGGCAACCTGTTTCAGTATTCTTGCTTGGGAAATCCCTTGGACAGAGAAGCCTGGCGAACTGCAGTCCATGAGTGCAAAAAGTCGGACATATCGGACCTGACTGAGAATACACACACACCTCTTCATCAACCACTTAAGAGAAAGGATGGATATTCTGGCCTGAAATGAGTTTAGGTGTAAATTTTTCCTCATGGAAACCAGAATGAGAGGAAAATATGCTTCTACTCAAAACATGGTCGTTAAAAAGAGAGACAAGATTCCTGGTGTCAGCCCCACATTCTTGAGTTGACTAGCCTTTCCTTCCACTAAACTGGAACAAAATTAATTATCCATTACATAAATTGCTCAGTAAATCTTGAAATCACACATTTCATAATTATTCTCAAAGCATGGTAGAATGTACTGATATGTTTTATGAACAGCACAGTTCAATAGAAGACATACAGATGACCACTTGATCTAAAAGAATATATTAGCTCACACGGAAAAGGCAATAAGTGAAATGTGAAATCATACCAGTATAGATTATAACTGTATTTCTTGTCTACACCCATAAGACCTCAGCTATTTTTATGGTATATTTTCAGGACTGAGCACTTGTCTTCTTCTTCTTTTTTTTTTCCCGCCCCCTTAACACAAATTGAAATGCTCTATAGCTCTGTGGTCTGTTGGAACCTGATGTCAAGATCCAAATCTCTGTTACTATGGGTACCAGATACTACACAAGAATCACATAGTAGCCAGCATTTTTTCTCTTTCTGAAAAGCTATTCATTTCAGAAAAAAAAAGGTTAATGGAGCCCAGCAATTTTATATTTCACATTTTATGTATTTGTGAGACTTAGAAACATATGAAATGATATATATGAACGTATATAAGTAGTAACGGCATATATTTTAATTGTCTGTTACTTTGCATCCAGATTATGAAAATAATCAACCTTCAATCCTCAATTTCATTTAATTATATATAACTAGATCATCTCCTATTAATAAATTTATGAATTTTCTTAGTCTATGGGGAAAGATATTAGCTGAAAGTTCACTTTCCTAGCCAAATTAAAAGGATAACTAAGCAGACAGTTGGAAAAGATTGGTTGGTTAGTTGAGCCTGGACTTTTGCGTGCACGTGTGTGCACAGACACACACACACACATGTTAAGGTCTCAGGTAAGTTTTCTTATAATTTGTGGATATTGTAATTTCTTATAATTTGTTGGTGATTATTAGAGAGAAATTTAGAACAAGATGCTGAAGGGTGTGTTCTGCTCTTTCACTCTAATGGGAGCACACAGGCTCAGACGTCATCCTGGAACTGAATCAAGGACTCTTAGCTGCAGAGTTTGCACCTGGACACCCCTCCATTCCAACCCCTGGACCCACCCCTACCCTTACCCCATATAAGGAGCCCATTTACCTCCCCTCAGGTGACAAGCAAGGGAGCCTGTTACTTGTTTTGGCTCCCTCCTTTTGCAGCTGTTGCTGTTCAGTCACCAACCAAGTCGTGTGTGACTCTTCACAGCCCCATGGACTGCAGCATCAATTCTTCAGCACTCAGCCTTTACTGTCCAAATCTAACACCCGTCCTATTGTGGTAGGAGTCCTAGTAAACCTTGCCTGAGTTTCTTGCCTGGCTTCTTATCATTTCTGTTGATCAAGGAGACCAAGCACTGAGATCAGTAATAGAATGATATAGCAAAATAAAAATACAACAAACAGAGCTGATGAGCTTATTTTTATGTGTGCTCTGCAAATAAGTAGAGTTGGAGCTATTTTTCCCACAAGCTAAAATAATAATATTCAAAAATATTCAAAAGATTTTTCTTTTGGTTGGTTATACTTTCAGATTGGCAAGAGAAGGTAAGGAAAAAGAGAATAGTAACAGAATAAGAAGAATGACAGAAAACAAGCAATAACATGCCCAATATATGAGCAACTATATTCAATATAAGTAGATTGCAAACTCCAATAAAAAGAGACAAACATTAACACATTGGATTTTTTTTAATGCTGCTTACAAAAGAGACTTGTCCAATATAAGGATACAGAAATAAGGAAAGCAAAAGACAGAAAAAGTTACACCATGCAAATATTAACCACAAGTAAACTGGTGTACTTCCATCAATATCAGAGCAACAGTTCCCTTCCTTACTCCCTGGTGGCTCAGTGGAGGTAAGCTCTTATCTCTGTATTTGTATCAGCAAAAGTAGAGTTCAAGGGGGAAAAAAGCAATGCTAAAGAGAAATAAGGGCTTCTCAGATAGCTCAGTGGTAAAGAATCTGCCTACCAAGGGGTTTGACCCCTGGTCAAGAAGATCCCCTTGAGAAGGAAATAGCAACACACTCCAGTATTCTTGCTGAGATAATCCCTTGGAATGAGGAGCTTGGCAGTCTCCATGGGGTTGCAAAGAGTTGGGTATGACTAATCATGCATACACTCAAAGAGATAATCACAATGAAATTTAAAAAAAATCAATTTATCAAACAGTTGCAATTCTAAATGTGTATACAACTAATAATGTAGATTCAAAATATATAAAACAAAGCTCAAGGGGGGAAAAAAAGGAGTTGACAAACCCACAATCCCTTTTTCAATAATTGATAACATAACCACATTTTCTTAAAAAGGAAAAATATATATAATGTTTTGATTGATAGCCTTTGAAAAGAGGAATCTGCCTACAATTATTTAAAGGTATTTAAACTGAATAGTTTCTAAGTAAATACGAGGGCAAGAGGCGATGGAGTGACAGAGGATGAGATGGTTGGATGACATCACTGACTCAATTGACATGAATCTGAGCAAGCTCCAGGAAACAGAGAAGGGCAGGGAAGCCTGGCTTGCTGCAGTCCATGGGGTCGCAAGGAATCAGATATGACTTAGCGACTGAAAAACAACAAATGTGAAACCTTTGATGAATACTTTATCATTAGAGAAACTTCATCTGGTTCTTGTCTTAGAAAGTCAGAGCCAGAGAAATGACAGAAAGGACTAGAATCAACTTCAAAAGTCAAATGAATGCTTTAGATGTACCCAATATGTGGTTAGAGAACCTACTCAGGTAGGAAAAGGAGTGAGTGTGAAGATAGCACCAAATTGCTGAAGACCCAAAGGATCATGCTGTGAATAAAAATAGCAGGGAGCCTTTTTTCTGAGAAGTTAGGATGAATATGTTTTTCAGAATAAAGTGCATTGGTGCTTGGAAGCATAGAATGAGGTCTGAAGATATATTAATTAATATTTGGAATAGATGGCTAAGCAATTCTTTCTACAAAATGTTCTTCAGAACAACTGAACTAATCCTGATATACTATTTCTTCTAAAAGTCAAATAATCTTTTAATAATCAGAAAAAAATTAGAAAGTAATAGTTTTGCATACTTTTGAAGCTATAGTTCTGGGTTTGATCCCTAGGTTAGAAAGATCCCTTGGAGAAGGGAATGGTAACCCACGCCAGTGCTCTTGCCTAGAGAATTCCATGGACAGAGTAAAATGAATTTCCTACCATTTGTAATTTATATGGAGAAAATAATTTTTTTGAGCAGGGCTTCCTAGATGCCCCGTGAAGGGCAGGTGCAAAAATTCGAATTTCAAGTTGTTTAGAAAGCCAATTAATTTTACCCTCACAAGTGTGTGTGTGTATGGGTATGTGTGTGTGTAGGGGGTGGAATCCAGGTGTTTGGGGCAAAATGAGTTCAAGGATGGAATTTGAAAAGCTATTCTTACCCTAGTTACTAAAGGTAATGGGGAATTCAGTGAAGATATTTAATGAACAGAAGTTGCCCTAAAATGAGAATAAAGGTGAAAGCAGTTTGATCATCAGTAAAAGGGAGATGGAAGCCTAAGAGCTCTGCCTAGCAACTGGGCTAACCATACTCTCAAGTGTGTTGGCTCTACAAAGTTGTTAAGGATTTGAAAAACTGATGGTCCTGGTCAAAAAGGCAGGAGAGTGTAGGACAATGGAGTATAAAAGTCACCATGGAAAGTTGAGAATTTAGGAACACAGACTTGGTTTAAAAAAAAGAAGAAGAAAGAAAGGAAAACTTTTAACCAAAAGTTTTAATTGAGGAGTTGTACTTAAGACTTTGCAACAATGCATTTGCTAGAACAGAGGCAGAAAGCCTCATGATAAATAGCTGATAAGATGGAACATTTCTAGGGCACCCACCCCAACACCTCTGCCCTGGTCTTCATGCCTGTGTACTCTCCTCCCCGTATGGGAGGGGGGACCCATAACTCACCTCTAAAGCTGTGTAACCTAGCAAAGGTGATGGAATGCCACAGCTGAGATTAGGCTTTTTGTTATCGAAGCTGCTGTTTTCACTATCCTATCACTCTCCTTGTCAGCTTGATGAAATTCATGGTCAGGTTGGGGAATCCCACACAGCAAGGAACTTCAGAAATTTTGGACAGCCTCTAGGAGTTGAGGCTGGCCTTGAGCTTCCAGTCAGAAAAAAAAAAAAAGAATGCTATCAGTCCTGCAACTGAAAGGAAATAAATTTTGTCCAAGAACTAGAAGTTTGGAAGCCCATTATTTTGCAGGGGAGCCTCCACATGAGAGGGCTTCCTCAGTGGCTCAGTGTGAAGAATCTGCCTACCATGCAGGGTCCTTCTCCAGGGAAAATCCCCTGGAAGAGGAAATGGCAACCCTCTCCAATATTCTTGTCTGGGAAATCTCATGGACAGAGGAGCCTCATGGGCTACAGTCCATGGAGTTGCGAAAGAATCTGATATGACTGAGCGACTAGACAACAGTGACGGCAGTTGAGAAACCAGCCTTGACAGACTCTTGATGACAGCCTCTGAGACCCTAAGTATGGGCATCAGCTGAGCAAATTCCCAGACTCCTGACACCCCGGAACTGTGTGGCCACATAACGGCCTAAGTTACTACATTTGTGGTACTTTGCAACAAAGAAATTGATAACAAATAAAAGTTTCTCTGAAACTATCTTCTCAGAAAAGCCAAAGGATATTAAAAACATGCATTCAGGAAAGTCTAGTAGTTATCAGGAAGATTGTCTTTACCTTCCGTGTACACTTATTTGCAATTTACTATGAAGTAGAATTGTTCCCACTTTGGTTGAATGGCCGCTTTGACTATTTCTAAAGATTTACAGTGTTAATAATGAAGGTGATGGCTAGGTCTTATGCAGTGCCTAAGGAGAGATATGTCTTGCCTTTCTCACTTCAGACTTTATAGAAGATGCTACAAACTGATTTTTCAGCCATTCACTGTGGCAGTGGTGAAGACATGGGACTTTTATTTTCTTTTCTGTCTGCAAAGGCTCACCTCCAGGAACTCATTTGAGTGGTTGTCAGCTTGGTTAATCTGTCCTGTCCACAACCCATTTCTGAGAAGACATTATCTAACTGCGAAAAGATTTCCAAGTTCTTTCTGGATAAAATCTCTAAGTGTGGAGTTAATAGTTGCCATTTGCTATGGCAGAGAAACATCTGACATACACAGATACACTGTTTCCTGCAACTGCATTCTATCCAGCTCTATAGGAAATGTTTTATGTTTAGCCCTAAAATAATTCTATGCAACTGGCAATGGAAATTTTTCCAAACTGTTAATTATTTGATCAATCTCCTCCAAAAGAATGGATCAAATATCATTAGAAATGTTAATGATTTGTCATAAATTACCTTGCCTACCTAACCCAACCTTCTTACTTTCCTCCACAGCAGAGAACTGTTGTTAAAATGGACTGTGCTTTGTATGCTTATTCACAATAGCAATTCCAGGTGCATACAAAGATAAAGGTGACTAATTAGGTTGCTGCTTATTCTCAAGGAAGTAATTAGGCATCATTAGGGTATTATTTTTTAAATTAGAGCTTGCTTTCATGTGGAATTTATATAGTGCTCTGTCTTTGTAGAAACAGTCTTAAAACTCATTCATTTGTTCAAAAAAGAAAAATTAAATGTCATTATTAAGATCTACCTTTTTGAAAACATAGCCAACAGCAATTTGGTCTAAAATTCGTCAGCTTTGGACAAAAGGCAATTTGAACATTAGCAATCAGTCTTTCAAGGTGATTGCTATCTGCATATAAAGATGTTAATTTAAAAATCCATGAAATCATCCCCCTTATAATCGATGTCAACAAATTCCTATTATTTGCAAGTTGCTGGGGAGATAAAGCATTCTTAGGAGCACAGCCTAACCTCAAGGAACATGCTAAAGTTTTACTTTGTTGGATGTTTTCAAACAACATCTGAAGACTTATTTTTATGAGACAGGACAATTATTCTTGTTTATAGATATAGAACTATCATTAAGAGGAACTGAAACGGTCACTTATAGGGTATCAGATGAGTCCTTATATCCTCTTCCAAAATATCATACCCTGACTTATCAAATGACTATCACTTTAACATTGGCTTAATAAGTTTCTCAGTTTTCTTGGAATCCTTATTACATGTATTTACACTTGAGATTATTTCTTTTTTTCATGTCACCAATTTCTTTCTTTAACTATGTAACCCTGGGTAAAATATAATTTTTAATATCTTGATATCTTTATCAGTAGACTGGAATAATATATTGCCTAACAGATTTTTCTGAAGATTATGTTAGCTAATCCATATATAATGCTTAGAGTGAAAGTGAAAGTAAAATCGCTCAGTTGTGTCTGACTCTTTGTGACCCCCTGGACTGTAGCCTACCAGGCTTCTCTGTCCATGGGATTCTCCAGACAAGAATACTGGAGTGGGTTACCATTTCCTTCTCCTGCCTGGCAAATAATAATAGCTCAAAAAATGTAAATTATTGTTATTTTAGCATTATTACAACTTTTATTATTATTAGCCTATATATCTTAGATATTTAGATAGGATGACTATTCAAAATTTGTTGGCACACTATCCATTATCTAAACAACCTGGCAATAATTTAGGATTCAAAAATTCACTTCATATTGTAATTTTACTTATAAATTTCCATGTACTTGTCAATTTCTGTCCTTAGCTTGTTGTTGTTCAGTCGCTCAGTCATGTCTGACTCTTTGTGACCCCATGGACTGCAGCATGCCAGGCTTCTCTGTCCTTCACCGTCTCCCGGAGCTTGCTGAAACTTGTGTCAATTGAGTTGTTGATGCCAACCAGCCATCTCTTTCTCTACCATTCCCTTCTCCTACTGCCTTCAATCTTTCCCGGTATCTGGGAGGGTCTTTTCTAATGAGTCAGTTCTTCGCATCAGGTGGCCAAAGTATTGGAGCTTCAGCTTCAGCATGAGTCCTTCTAATGAATATTCAGGACTGATCTACTTTAGGATGGGCTGGTTGGATCTCCTTGCAGTCCAAGGGACTCTGAATAGTCTTCTCCAGCACCACAGTTCAAAAGCCTCAATTCTTCAGCACTCAACATTCTTCCATAATTTCAACAAATAAAATTATTTCCTTTTTCATTGATAAATAAGATTATCAGAAGGGAACATCCACAGACGTTGGCCGCCATTCCTACCAACACACAGTATTCTGCCCGCTCTCTTTTATTAACACCATTGATGAGATTTCCCAGCTTCAATAAAGGCAGTCTCCTCTTTGCTACGTAGGATTCCATGTATCCCTATCTCAAAGACACAGTCCCACCAGTTCTCTCTTATCAGCAGAGATTTCTCACTCATCAGTAACTATTTCCTCTCAAATGAATTGGCATCAATATCAAGCGTCCACCTTTTAGGTACACCGCCTTTCTGACCTGCCTTCCCCCAGTAGATACCATGTCATTTCTTTCTTCTTTTTCTTTTTGCCTTGAAATATCATGTCAAAATAGTTGTTTGTACACACTTCCTCCAATTTCTCTCCTCCAATTCTCCCTTATACTTGTTTCAATCAAGTTTTAGAGCCTACCAGTTGGCCAAAATTTTTATCCCAGATGCTTTGTAAATTCAAGTTTCAATTCTAAATGAGTATCTTACTTGACCTACCAGGAATATTGGAAAAGGTTAGTCATGTCTTCCTCTTAGATATGTCATGCCTTCTTTTTGATTTGTCCTTCAGGATGCCACCTCTCTTAGTTTTCTTCTTACCTGGACAGTCATTCTTTCTAGGTACTCTGTCCCTTGGTGATTTAATTTGTTTACATAGATTTCAACAAAACCTATATTAGAATGGTCTGAAATATATATATTCCAAATGCTGACTTAACAGCTCTATTTTGATATCTAAGGTACATATTAAAAGGTGAACATGAAACTTGTTCAATTGTGTCCAACTATTTGCAACCCTATGAACTATAGCTCACCATGCTTCTCTGTCCATGGAATTCTCCAGGCAAGAATATTGGAGTTGGTAGCTCTTCCTTTCACCAGGGGTTCTTTGCCACCCAAGGATCGAACCTGGGTCTCCTGCATTGCAAGCAGATTCTTTATTGTCTGAGCCACCTGGGAAGCCCAAGTTACATATTATATTGTTTCCTAATGAAACCTGTTCTAGCAATGGCCTTTGAGGGCAACTATACACTCCCATTAATTTGGCAAAAGATTATAATTTATTCTATAGCAAAAGGAAGCAAGGCACTATCCATGTAATTTTTTTCAACAAAGAGAAATAGCATATCAAATCTTAGAGATATAATGTCCAAGAATATACAAAATGGATGGGTATTGGAAGAAACTGTAAACAACTAAATCTGTTTACTGTTATAATGCCACTGTCACAGTCCAAGAGGAATAGGAGATAAGGGTCTCAGGTGAGAAAGAGAAAGATAAAATAGAGGCTGCAGGCTGAGTAGAGATTTGCCAACTCTATGGATTATGGTGTCATTAACTTGACCAGCGGAGAAGGCAATGGCACCCCACTCCAGTACTCTTGCCTGGAAAATCCCATGGACAGAGGAGCCTGGTAAGCTGCAGTCCATGGGGTCTCTAAGAGTCAGACACGACTGAGCGACTTCACTTTCACTTTTCACTGTCATGCATTGGAGAAGGAAATGGCAACCCACTCCAGTGTTCTTGCCTGGAGAATCCCAGGGACGGGGGAGCCTGGTGGGCTGCTGTCCATGGGGTCGCACAGCATCAGACACGACTAAAGCAACTTAGCAGCAGCAGCAGCAGCAGTAACTTGACCAGAGAATACAGCAGAAGCATCAGATTTTAGGAAGGAGAATATGTTTTCTGATTCTGGTTTGGGAAATTGTAAGGTTGAAGGGTCTGCTAGAGGGTCTAAAAGATTCCACACACTTAGATTTCAATTCTTTGACATGTAGCTGGAACTGAGAATTGTTATGCGTAAGTGGAGAAATAAAAAACTCTTCAGGCCATATCTGTGAGAACTAAATGAATCAGTAGGGTTAAATTTATGATCACATGCTCTGGAAGCCATTCTTTATCAGTTGTGTGATGTTGGGCTAGTGATTTAATAACACTGTGCCTCGGCTTTCTTATCTGTACAATTTGACGAGAGTAGTAGTTATAGCGGCCAAAGTCTTGTTCTTGCCAAAGATTTCATCTGTGGGTGCAAAAAGGATGCAGACAAAGAAGGAGGAAGATGATGAAACCAAAGAAGTCACTAGCATTGCAAGAGTGGTCAAAGAAAGATGGTGGACCAGGAGACTGAAAGAATCAAGTTTAATCGGTAAAAAATAGCAACAGCTGAAGCACCATGTATACTCCTACACACTACCCAGATTGTTACTGCAAATAGAGTATTTACTAAACAAAAACATAAGCTATAGTATTTGCCTGTAGTATTAGCTCCTGCCAATGCAGGAGACATAAGAGACATGAGTTTGATCCCTGGGTCAGGAAGATTCCCTGGAGAAGGCATGGCAACCCACTCCAGTATTCTTGCCTGGAGAATCCCATGGGCAGAAGAGCTTTGTGGGCAAAAGTCTATGTGATTGCAAAAAATCAGACACAGCTGAAGCAACTTAGTTCTCATGCATGTGTTAGCTTAGCAGCTGGGGGCACACAAAAATAAATTAATGTTGGAGGCTGGAGAGATAATGATCTTTGTTGTGCAGCTCCAAATTATTTGTTCAAATATTTGTTTAAAATTGTAGGGTATATGCTAAATCACTTCTGTCATGTCTGAATCTTTGCAATCTTATGGACCATGGCCCGCCAGGATCCTCTGCCCATGGAATTCTCCAGGCAAGAATACTGGAGTGGGTTACCATTTCCTCCTCCAGGGGATCTTCTGACCCAGAGATTGAACCCAGGGCTCTCGCACTGCAGGCAACTTATTTACCTTCTCAGCCACCAGGGAAGCCCCCAGATTGTGGGAGTGGTAATTTGTGTGTATGTGTGTGTGTGTGTGTATGTGTGTGTGTGTGTGTGATCAAGAATCTTATTACCTGAGACGAGCTTGAAGAACAAGCCACATAATGCCTTGTGTTACTAATTATGTTTGGCAAGTTGTAGGAAAAAGGGGCTAGTTTGACAGCTTGATAAAACAAAACCGGGTACATTCCAGAAACGTGGAGATTTGCAGTGCTGGAGATTCTAACTTCTTAGAAAACCTAAATATTTGAAGTTAAAATCTAATATCCTTTAAATAAAAACAACAAATTAAAATGAACTCTCCCAGCACAGATCAGTTAAAGAATATGGCTTTAACACCTCTTGCTTAAAAAAAAAAAAAAAACAAACCTGTTGACAAAGGAACAACAGGTTGAAAATCCAGTTGTATATTATTAGTCTCCCATTATAATTTTCTACTTGAGAAACTAACCCCACTCAGAGATCTGCATTCACCCTACTGTCAAAGAGACTATAATCCTGGCTAAAACACTTCTGTGTCACTTTACTTCAAGCAGGAAAAGTGATAATAAATGTGTACAACCCTCAAGAAAGGCATGATTATGGAATGAAGAACTGAGTGGAATCAAAGAGTTTGTACATCAGAAAGAAACACTGGCACAGAGTGGTGTTTATCAAATATTCTTTGTGTGTTTCCTGTCCTTTGTTTTGAAGTTCTCTGTGACTAGCTCTTATCAACAGATGTGGGTGGAAGTAATATTTGTCCCTTTGGAGCCAATGAATAGCCGGCAGACGCTATGTCAGCCCTGGCTTTGAGTGACCATATAGAATACAACCCTTTCCACACACATCCAGACCCATGCTTACTTTGGAAATGGACCCTAAAACAGAAGTCAACATTTTTTATATAAAGAATCTGATATTAGTGATTAAATTGATATGGCATAATCCAATACCTAAGTACAAATATACCTATATCAGAGGAGTATTGCGAGAAGTGAAGAAGTAAACAGTTGTAAGATCCCTGGCTATTTGAAATAAGTATATACATGTTAGGTATGCATGCTCTTATTGTTGTTATTAGATAAATCCCCAGCTAGCAGACGGCCTAACATAAGCAGCACAACAACAAATCTCAGTTTTTTCTGTTTTTTCTATTTAAATTGTTATCATACTCATATTATTAACATTTGCCATCCGATGAGTCTACAAGGGAATGGGAACCTAATTATCTTAAGATCTAAGAATGTGATGCCATTTTGTTTTTAGAAGCTCAAATACCTGTTTTCCGCTTGTTGCTTTGCCCATGAGAAACATATTCCTTTTTGCAAACTTAAATCCATGGGGATGAGGATGCGTAAATTATTCAAATTTTTATACAACACAAGATGCAAATGGGAATAGTGTAAAGATTTAATATTTTCCTACATGTAATTATTTTTTAATATTTAAAACATTTATTCAGAATATATGAAAATTAATTCTTCAATTTACCCTGTATGAGCCATTAATTTCTCTATTTTAATGGATATACGGCAGTGAACATGTAATTTTAATATTTTTAATGGAGAACATTGTTTTGATAGCATAAATTGAGGATTCTTTTAACAGAAATTTTACTCACAATTTCTTAACAAACAACATCACTTTCTATGCATAATATATACATATATATATAAAGCAAGTAAGTAAAAAAAGGGGTAACTAAATATTTTCAGAATGAAAGAGAACAGATGATATAAGTGAAGTTTAGTAAATGTCATTGATTATAAGTTTCAACTTGAATACTGATCCCAAGCCATAAATGTGTTGAAACTACTATTGTCTCTCTATTAAGGTTATTAAGTATATAAAATCAATAAAAAGAGCTGCTGCTGCTGCTGCTGTCGCTTCAGTCATGTCTGACTCTGTGCGACCCCATAGACAGCAGCCCACCAGGCTCCCCCATCCCTGGGATTCTCCAGGCAAGAACACTGGAGTGGATTGCCATTGCCTTCTCCAATGCATGAAAGTGGAAAGTGAAAGTGAAGTCGCTCAGTCTTGTCTGACTCTTAGGGACCCCATGGACTGCAGCCTACCAGGCTCCTCCATCCATGGGATTTTCCAGGCAAGAGTACTGGAGTGCGGTAGGCTTGAGATACAGATCTCTGTGTTTCCTTAAGCACAACTAACAGCATTAAAAATAAAAATACATAATTGCATAATGTATATACTAGAACAAACATACTCAGCTTTGTAGATAATAATATGCAAGAGTAACTCATCCTCCTTTCATTCATTTCAGTCACTTATATCACTTTGCTCTGAGAACAAAGCAAACTGATTATAAACCTCATACACTGAGTATTTAATGGATAAATACTATTTACTGCCAATAATTTTTGATAAAATGAGCCACTCATTTTTTAACCCTTATTAATGTTGTTCAGTCACAAAGTTATGTCTTACTCTTTGACACCCCATGGACTGAAGTCACACCAGCCTTCCTTGTCCTTCACTATCTGCTGGAGTCTATTCAAACTTACGGCCATTGAGTCAGTGATGCCATCTGATCATCAAATCTTCTCTTGCCCTCTTCTCCTTCTGCCCTCAATCTTTCGTAACATCAGAGTATTTTCCAAAGAGTTGTGTTTTTTCCCAAAGAGTCAGCTCTTTGTATTCAGTGGCCAAAGTATCAGAGCTTCTGCTTCAGCATCAGTCCTTCCAATGAATATTCAGGGTTGATTTTCTTTAGGATTGACTGGTTTGATCTCCTTGCTGTTCAGGGGACTCTCAAGAGTCTTCTCCAGCAACAGAATTCAAAAGTATCACTTCTTTGGGACTCAGTCTAGTTCATGGTCCAGCTATCACATTCGTACATGACTGCTGGGAAAACCATAGCTTTGAGTATAGGGACTTTTGTTGGCAATGTAATATCTCTGCTTTTTAATATGCAAAGTTTCTCATAGCTTTTCTTCCAAGGAGCAAGTGTCTTGATTTTATGACTACAGTCACAATCTGCAGTGATTCTGGAGCCCAAGAAAATAAAATCTACCTCTTTTTCCACTCCCCCCCCCGCCCCCCATCTATTTGCCACAAAGTGATGGGACTGAAAGCCATGGTCTTACTTTCCTGAATGTTGAATTTCAAGCCAGCTTTTTCTCTCTCTTCTTTCACCCTCATAAGAGACTCTTTGGTTCCTCTTCACTTTCTGCCATTAGAATGGTATCATCTGCATGTCAGAGGTTGCTGATATTTTTCTAGGCAATCTTGATTCCAGCTTGTGCTTCATCCAGCCCAGAGTTTCCATCATGTACTCTGTATATAAATTAAATTAGCAGGGTGACAATAGGCAACCTTGACATACTCCTTTCCCAATTTGGAACCAGTTCTTGTTGCAAGTCCGGTTCTAACAATGCTTCTTGATCTGCATTCAGGGTTCTCAAGAGACACGTCATGTGGTCTGGTATTCCCATCTTTGTAAGAATTTTCCACAGTTTTTGTGATTCCACACAGTCAGAGGCTTTACTTTAGTGTAGTCAATGAGGCAAAAGTAGGTGATCTTCTGGAATTTCATTCTTTCTCTATGACCCAGCAGATGTTAGCAATTTATCTCTGGTTCCTCTGCTTTTTTGAAATCCAGCTTGAACACCTAGAAGTTCTCAGTTCATGTACTGTTGAAGCCTTCCTTGGAGAATTTTTAACATTAACTTACTAGCATGTGAAATAAGATCAATTGTGTGATAGCTTGAACGTGCTTTGACATTGCCCTTCTTTGGGATTGGAATGAAAAGTGACCTTTTCCAGTCCTTTGGCCATAGTCCATGGGGTCGCTGAGGGTTGGACACGACTGAGAGACTTCATTTTCAATTTTCACTTTCATGCACTGGAGAAGGAAATGGCAACCCACTCCAGTGTTCTGGCCTGGAGAATCTCAGGGACAGGGGAGCCTGGTGGGCTGCCATCTATGGGGTCGCACAGAGTCGGACATGACTGAGGTGACTTAGCAGCAGCAGCAGGCCATTGCTGAGTTTTCCAAATCTGCTGGCATATTGAGTGCAGCACTTTAACAGCACCATCTTTTAGGATTCGAAATGGCTCAGCTGGAATTCCATCACCTCCACTATCTTTGTTTCATAGTGATGCTTCATAAGACCCACTTGACTTCACATTCCAGGATGTGTGGCTCTAGATGAGTGATCACACCATCACTCTTATCCAGATCATTAAGAACTTTTTAAATAGTTCTTTGTATTCTTTCCACATCTTAATCTCTTCTGCTTCTGTTAGGTCCTTGCACTTTCTGTCCTTTATTGTGCCCATTCTTGCTTGAAATATTCCCTTGTTTATCCTAGCTTGTGACCAGCAACTGACATCTTCTGAGACATCCAGGAAAGCAGGGATAGTTTCAGCAGAATCACAGCTGGTTATGCCTAATTCATGGAGACGTGTGCTCAGCTGAAGCTTGTATCTTACACTATCACGAGTCCCAGCACCTGGATTAGCCCTTCAAGCCGTATAGAGTACAGAGGTGGAAGCGTAGTCAACAGCACTGTTCAGTGAGGCAGATGCTGACTGCCAGCAACTTGGTGAGTGAAAAAAAATTGAATAAATATTAGCATATACGTGTGCATTCTTGGTGAATTAGTAGTGGATGTTTATATACAAAATCATTGGACTCATACTTCAGAAAACATTTAATGTCTTTATAAAATTTAATTTAGCATACATTATAGGCTTTTGAGCATGTCATAAATACCAATTGAGTATGATAAAATGTAGGCACAAAGTAATTCAATGAAGAGATGCTGGTAAGCCGTATATTAAGTACACCAATTACAAACACACACACATGCACACACACGCACACACACAGATGACAATTATCTCAGTATATTTGATGAAACATGGATGATTTATTACTTGTTGAATGAAGTTTTGAAATAAATTTAGAGAACTGTATTATGTCAACAGGGAAATAAAGGAACTTTAAAACTGAAAATAACGGTCTCTCTGAAAAGGCTACATCAAAATATAAGTGTAAACTTGGTCTAGAAACTCTATTAAAATAGCTAAAGGTAATCAAATAATATATATTGATATATATATATCAAATTATATATATATATATATATATATATATATTTGTGATTCATTTCTACCTAAACACTTGTCCAAAAGGATGCATTACATCTTTGTGGTCATGTGAGTTTTGTCTCAGTGTGACTATTTACTTCTATGTGTTTGAGACTTAAAGCATTTGGAACCGTAAGTTCTGAGATCACAGTGGCTTTGTAAACTGAGTAAAGTGACTTCTTCCCTTTGAGGTTTTTTTTTCCCCTTTAATATTTGTACAATAGTAAAAAAAAAAATAAAGGTCTGTTAGTCATACTTAGTAAGATATTTTTAAAATGTAAATAAAGAAGGCTATATACTAACTCACAATGTGCATATTACTTAATATCCTTAGAATTATTATGATTTTGTATGTGACTATCTATGCATGTGAGTCTGAGTGAACTCCGGGAGTCGGTGATGGACAGGGAGGCCTGGCGTGCTGCCATTCATGGGATCGCAAAGAGTCGGACACAACTGAGCAACTAAACTGAACTGATAGCTTTATATTATCATTTTCCTTGTCTTTTGCACATACAATTGAAGGTTATACTTTTGCATGTTTAGTATCTGTTGTTTTGTAAAATTAATCTTGTTTCGTTTCATGGTTACACATATACATATTGCTACAAAAATGCCTTGTTTCTGCAGGAGAAGTGAATCTGTTTTCCACCACAGCTCTTCTACCTCTACAATCATATCCTAATAACAGACATTGTTATTTTATATAATGCATAACATTTCTCAAAATTTCTTTTAGATCTACTGACCAGCTGATTCCCAAGTAAGTTTTGTCATCTGATATTCATTTTATAATACTCATACCAGTTAAGCTTTAGCAAGTTTCATATCTTAAATGTCCTGCCTTGCTTTTAATATTTGATATACCTTATTAGTATAATTACTATAAATTTTGTCATAAGATCAGGAAGTAATATTATCTCATTTCTTATATGCTGTATGATTTTAGGCCAATAAAAGCAAGCAAACAAACAAAAATCCTCAAACCCCCCACAACAAAACAAGAAAAACCTAAAAAACCAGAAAAACAAACAAAAAATTTTTCTGAAACTTATCTCCTTATGTGTAAAGTAATGAATATATCACAATCTTTTATTAAGCTTGCCAATGTTTACTGCATTCTTAACTTTCATAACCTCATGATTATCACCATCAATGATCACCTCCAGATGAACATGTCCGTCCTCAGGATCTAGGACTTAGATCGATCCTTTCATTTTTATACTTCTCACCACTGTTTCACTCTTGAAAATACTCTCTTATGGTAGCTTTTTATTTTTAATCAATTTTCCATCTTTAATTTGTCTCTTGATAATCTTATTTCCTTTCCTGACCTATGGTCCTAGCCATAGTCTTTATTATATAATAAACACGGTTTTGTAATAGCCTTCTAACTTTCTAATTGATTTTTTTGTGTAGCCTCTACTCCTCCCAATAGAAGAGTTGCCTGATACATGCTTTTTCACATGCGAATCACCCAAGTGTCATATTTTTTTTTAGGTTCTCATTAGTTATCTGTGCTAGTATCTATATGTCCATCCCAATCTCCTAGCTTATTCCACCCCTCTCCAAGCTCCTTGGTAATCATAAATCTGTTCTCTAGATCTGTGACTGTATTTCTGATTTACAAATAAGTTCCTCTGTACGATTTTTCTAGATTTCATATATAAGGAATATTATGCCATATTTCCTTTTTTCTCTGACTTACTTCATTCTGTGTGACAATTCTTAGGTCCACCCATGTCTCCACTAATGTCACTTCTTTGTTCCGTTTTATGACTAATATTCCACTGCACGTATGCACCATGTCTTCTTTATCCATTCCTCTGTCAATGGACATTTAAGTTGCTTCCATATCCTGGCTAATGTAATGACTGCCGCGATGAATATTGATGTACACACATCCTTCAGAATCCTGCTTTTCTCCAGATATATGTCTAAGAGTGGGACTGTTGGGTCATATAGTAGAGCCTTTTTTTTCACACAGCAATAAACAAAATAAAAAGACAAAACTAGAATAAGAGAAAATATTTGCACACAAAACAACTGACAAACGATTAATCTCCAAAATATGCAACCAGCTCATGCAGCTCAATATAAGAAAAGAAAAAAATTTAAAAAATGGGAAGAATATCTAAATAGATATTTCTCCACAGAAGATGTACAGGTGGCCAATAAACACATGAAAAGATAGTCAACATCACTAATTATTGTAGAAATGCAAGTTAGAACTACAACGTGGTATCATCTCACACCAGCCAATTACCATCCTCAAAAAATTTACAAATGATAAACACTGGACAGGCTATGGAGAAAAGGGATGTCTTCTGCACTGTTGGGCTTCCCAGGTGGGTCATTGGGTAAAGGATATACCTGCAATGCAGGAGATGCAAGTTGGACACCTGAGTCAGAAAGATCCCCTGGAGGAAGGCATTGCAACCCACTCCAGTATTCTTGCCTGGAGAATCCCGTGGACAGAGGAGCCAGGTGGGCAACAGTCCATAGGGTTGCAAAGAGTCAGACATGACTGAAGGGAACAGTCATGAGCACAGCTTAGAACTTATACTGTTGGTAGGAATGTAGATTGGTACAGTCACTATTGAGAATAGTATAGAGGTTCCTTAAAAAACTGATAAATTATCCTAAAAAATAGAGACAGTTCACACATTGGTCTGAGTTCTCCAGCTTCCCAGGTGGCACTAGTGGTAAAGAACCTGACTGCCAATGCGGGAGACGTAAGAGATGCAGGTTCAATTCCTGGGTTAGGACTATCCCATGGAGGAGGGCAAGGCAACCCACTCCAGTATTTTTTTTTTCCTGGAGAATCCCATGGTAAGAGGAGCCTGGGGTGTCTACCATGAAACAAACCTTGTACAACCACGAAACAAAACAAGATTTATATACATATCTAATTCAGCGCAGTTCAGTCACTCAGTCATGCCTGACTCTTTGTGACCCCATGGACAGCAACACGCCAGGCCTCCCTGTCCATCACAAACTCCCAGAGCTTGCTCAAATTTATGTCCATTGAGTTGGTGATGCCATCCAACCATCTCATCCTCTGTCGTCCCCTTCTCCTCTTGCCTTTAATCTTTCCCAGCATCAGAGTCTTTTCCAATGAGGCAGTTCTTCACATCAGGTGGCTAAAGTATTGGAGCTTCAGTTTCAGCATCGATCTTTCCAGTGAATATTCAGTACTGATTTTTTTTAGGATTGACTGGTTGAATCTCCTTGCAGTCCAAGGGACTCTCAAGAGTCTTCTCCAACACCACAGTTCAAAACACAATGAGATTTTAATGTTAACCTCATCCAGAAACACCTTCACATACACACCCCAAAATATTGCTTTATCAGGGCGCTTGCCCTGGTGTCCCAGTAAAGTTAACAGATAAGACTAATAATCATCACAAACATTTTGCCTCCCTGTTTGAAAGCTTCTGTTGTTTTAAATATGAAGATGATCATTTTCACTTGAAAGTAAAGCTATTAGCCATTTTCAAAATATCAGATGGGCTTCCCTCGTGGCTCAGATGGTAAAGAATCTGAGCGTAATGTGAGAGACCTGGGTTCCATCCCTGGGTTGGGAAGATCCCCTGGAGGAGGGCATGTCAACCCATTCCAGTATTCTTGCCTGGAGAATCCCCGTGGACAGAGGAGCCTCGTGGGCTGCAGTACATGGGATCACAGAGAGTTGGACATGCCTGAGAGACTAAACACAGCATAAAATATCAGGTATATGGAGACTCTATACTTGAGTTTTGTTTTTTCTAAAGAACTATAAACATTAAAAATGTAGCATGAAGAAGGGAATAACATACACTTTTATGCATAATGGATAGTTTTCACAAACTAGTTTGAATTATAGGACTCAAGTGATTTCTGTAACATTTATCCTAAACAAGGATGTATATAGGATATGAAAAGGTATTAGCTCTTACAGATAATTTATAAACATCCATAATGGTGAAAAAATATCAAATATGCTAGACATACTTTGTGAGGTACATCCCTGATTGTCCCTTTTTTATAGTGGCTGATAACATTTGACTCAAGTCCACTTTAGGATCATCAGTCTATTAAGAAGTCATTAAATAACATTGAATATTACAAGACTTCAAAAATCAATTGTGCTTGTGTTCATGTGTTGAAACTACATACATGATTTTCAAGTCATATAATCAAGAAAGAACAAAGATCAAGGCAAACAGTCACATTAAATATATTGAAAAAGAAGTAAATGTGAGAAAATGGAGACAGTAACATACTTTGCAGCAACATGGATTAATTTGCAAAATATCTTTAAAGGGAAATTGTTACTATTACACTAAGAAGACAATAATATTCTTTGCTGTTCAATAGCTAAGTTGCGCTTGACTCTTTGTGACCCCATGGAATTCAGCATGTCAGGCCTCCCTATTTTTAGATATCCTGAACTATGGAAAATGCTGTCATAAAATCCTTTGGATACAGTCTATTCTGAAAATATTAAATCAGTTTTGCTGAGTTATCAAAAGCAAGACTTTTCCTTGAAGGGTGATTGAAAACAACTTTCTAACTTAAGATCTTAGATACCATTAGTCCCAATAAAGTTGATGATTTCTTCTGGGAGAGTTTAATCAGTTTGTTGTGACATGGTACCAGTAACTCAGTTCCATAAAACAATTGTGATTGATTACAGTTGTCCCATGAATTGGCCAGAGAGAGCCTGAGAAAATCATTTCCAAGCCTGTCTTTCAGTGCAACTTCAGAAAATGATGGTCTTCTGGATTTAAGCCACATTTTTCTCCTTACCATTCACAAAAATACCATTCATTATTCATTTCTTTTTTTCCTAAACAGAAAATATCAATGATGATTACAATCTATGATATAGGTCACAGCAATTAACTAACTGTAATGACATGTGTTAAGGTTATGGTTTTTGCTCAAACCCTGAGCTAGTTAAGTATTGACATCTCCTGACCGGAACTCAGCAAGAACACTTAAAATAGACCACTTTCAGGTCTATTAAAGTGCCGTGGCAATCCACCGTTTTTCCATGTCAATAAACAGTGCCCAGACTGAGATTTGGGCTAGTGATTTAGAAATGAGATAAGTTTATTTTAACTATAATGTGGACCATAAAATTTTCTTTTGGTCTTCCACTATTATCATTTTTATTTATGACATTTTCCTGCTGCTTTCTGTATCATAATACATAAAAGTATATATTCTCAGAGACATTTTTATACAACACAGCCTACTAGAAGGGGTATTTACTATTACCCAAGAGAAGAAAAAAATTACTCTATTACTTTTTAGGTACAGATGAATCAGCCATGACTTTTATGCCTCTTATGTAGATGATGTGTTGTGCTCAGTATTGTTTGACTCTACTACTTATGGACGCTAGTCAGTCAGGCTCCTTTGTCTGTGAAATTTTCCAAAAGAGAATACTAAAGTGAATTGACATTTCCTCCTTCAGGTGACCTTCCCAACCCTGGGATCGAACCTGCAACTCCTGGCAGGCTGATTCTTTATCACTGAACCACCTGGAAAGTCAGACAGGCACCCCTTATTCTACATGTCCATAGGATTAAATAATTATATGGGATTATTTTGAATAGAGAGGCCCTAGAAATAACCTTGAAAGAGCTGCCTTGCTGAAGAAGTAGCTTTGTTATGCTTTCTATTACGGCATCATTTAAAAAGTGAGACATTGTGTACATTGTTTTTGCCTCCAAAACAAAGGTTCTCAGTGTAACCTTTCACCTTATTTTCTAATTAAAGCTAAACAATGTGGCATAATTTACTTATTATGATCCACCAAATAGGAAATCACAGAACTTCAGGGAAAAAAAAATCTCTATGTTAGAGTACTAACTTTGAAAACATAGCTTCTAAATTTTTGATTATATCAGCCTAACACTTAATGAGATAGGCCACTGCATTTGTGGTTTAAGTGAGACCGCAATGCCCTAAAATGTTTTTTTTTTTTTTTCTCTATTTGTCTTACCCGATGCGTCCTATTAAATGGTAAATATCCCAGCATTAAAGCAAAAATCTCAAACCCTTATAAGCAATTAACACTTTATATTACTTTATTAGATTAGCTCCATTATCTTTAAGATCCCTGGTGAGTTTGTAGAGGAATTGGAGGAAAGGTAAGATATGGAATAAGAAAAAGTCTGAAGCTCAGGTGGGCAGCCAACAGGGAAAAACCTGGAAAATCAGTGTAAGGAGAGACCTGAGACCTGAGGGGATGGATGAGAAAATAAAAAGGAAAAAAAGATGAGGTACATACGCAAGCTCGTGAGGGCAGCTTTTGGAGACTCTTTTCCTTCAGAGCTCTGATGAGCCATAATTTATGGAATCACTGATTCTTGAGAGAAACTAACCAAGCAAAGAAAATGTGATGATGATTTGATCATTTATGCTTTGCAGTATCTTTTTTTTTCTTATTAAATCCACTGAAGTTAATATGTGAAGATAGTACTACCTAAAGTATAATAATTAACCCATGACAGCTATTCCATTATGAAGTACATTTGACAATTAATGTCATGCATTAAATTAATTACAGACCATTTAAATAATACTGCTTTGAACTTAAAGCAAAATCATTTATTGTTATACTTCAGCACACTTCAAAAGGTTTTCTGAATGCCTAGTTATAATTTTTTCATCCCTCTGGACTCTTTCAACAGCAAAACATATTAAAATCTTTAACTTGGCTGGCTGTCAATGATTATTTGTTTGTTTTCAATTATGAGAAGCACGTTCACATGCCAAAACCAAGGACTGGGCTCAGACATGAAGCAGAGTGGAAGCGAGGCTTTTAATGATAGTCTTGCAAGATCAGGTGTCTGTTAGGCGAAGACACTCAGGAGAGTTACAGCACGCACTCTTATTACCTGGCCTGCAGACCCCGCCCGGGTCCTCATTGGCTGAGTACTATGGGGTTACAATCTTCCTGGACATCGTCTAAGCCCAGAGTCTCTTAGGGTATTCTTTCTTCTCCCTTCCCATCCTAAACCCACATTTATCAACAAGGACTTTAGCTTATTCCTGCCCAAACATCCTGTTAGTTTAAGCATTCTCCAGGAGTAAGCTGTTAGGCAAGACTAGCTGGCTAGTAATTTTCCAAGAGAAAACTATCTAGCTTTGATTGGAAAGCCATTTGGTAATAATTTTCCACCCAAGGCCAGCTACTTCATCCTGACAATGGACCACTTCAAGTTCCATTTCTTACACAATGCATTTGATAAATATTAAAAGCATAACAAAATAATATTAAAATTTACATCACTTGGCAATAAATTTCTGTCATGAAACAAAGAAAATCCCAACATATCTGTTCTTAATATACATGTTCATTGCACCATCAATGCAACTCATGAATATCTCAAATCATATTTCCAAGAGAAATAGTGAAATAGTTTTTACTGGGATTTATTTGGGAAACAAACTTGGAATTTACTTCCAAATAAATTTATTCAATTCAGTTCAGTCACTCAGTTGTGTCCAACTCTTTGTGACCCCATGAATCGCAGCACGCCAGGCCTCCCTGTCCATCACCAACTCCGGGAGTTCACTCAGATTCACATCCATCGAGTCAGTGATGCCACCCAGCCAGCTCATCCTCTGCCGTCCCCTTCTCCTCCTGCCCCCAATCCCTCCCAGCATCAGTCTTTTCCAATGAGTCAACTCTTCTCATGAGGTGGCCAAAGTACTGGAGTTTCAGCTTTAGCATCATTCCTTCCAAAGAAATCCCAGGCTGATCTCTTTCAGAATGGACTGGTTGGATCTTCTTGCAGTCCAAGGGACTCTCAAGAGTCTTCTCCAACATCACAGTTCAAAAGCATTAATGCAATGTTTATTTCAAAACTTTTATCATGTATAAAAGTCAAATGAGTTATATCCAGTCCTTGTAAGGTCCAAAATTTTAAGAATTTATTGAGTGACAGTTTCAAGTTAAGCAGATTATGTGTTGTTTTTTGTTTTTTTTTAATTGAAATTTTTGTGTATCTGGGTTGGATTTGTTTATTTTCTGTGGAACTAAAAGTTGTTTTTTTTTTTTTGTTTTTTGGAACTAAAAGTTTAAATTCTAAAAAAAAAAAAAAGTTTAAATTCTAGGGCCTGAATTACTGTGAAGTTAGTTTCTACGTTTCTTTAGAACCAGTTCCTAAATGTATGACAAATCATTTAAGATATAAACTAATATGTCTATAGCATGTCTCAGAATAGTTAATTACACATAATTAAGTCAGAATCAAAATACATTTAATTTATCCAAGTATGGAAAGGCTGAGATTGTATGTGGTTTTATGTCATTAAATTTAATATGAAATTATATAGCTATAGCTCACTAGTTCTTCATGTTTTCACTAGCATTTTCACATAAATTGCTAGGATGCTGAGGGAAATAGCATGGCTAGCTCATGTGTTAAAAGCAAACTATACTATAATAAAGAAAATATAAACTTAAAGGGCAACTACTGTTTTATACTCAGATCATTGTGAATGATTCCTAAGTAGACACTATGACCTTTAAATTATCCTATTTTAGAAAAGCCAGCTTTGGATTGAGTGGATGAAATAATCATAAAGTCGCAAAATAAAAGCTTTCTCAAATACTCTGGACACTTGTCCATGTAATTTTCTAACTGGTGAAAATATATTTACCCTGGTTCTTTCCTCTTATCTGAGACTCAGATACGATGGTTAGAGGTCTATAAAGATAAATCTAGGATAAAAATCATGAAACAAAAATAGAGGGAGCTCAAGGAATGGTAGCTAAGAATCTATTTTACCAGCCCTAAAATATGTTTTTTCAGTTTTCCTTATTTATGAAAGAATAAATATCTATGTTGTGGAGTCACAATATTTTCTTTATTTGGACAGTTAAACTAATTTTTGCATAATTTAGGTATTTATTAGGCCTTGATTTATGCTTATTTTTCTGGTTGACAGTTCTACCAGCACATTAGAAAACCTTGATTACAAGTATCATATGTTATTCATATTGATGTGTTGGCAGCAACATATCCCAGACCTTCCTCACTTCCAGCAATCAAACCAATAACACTTTTCATTCCTATTGACAATCTGCTATGCAATAGAAGAGAAATGGTATCAAAACCCAAAAATGAACCATGGGTGGGAATGGAGAAGGGTGAGAGTGAGGGGCTGGATGATGACCATTTTGAGGGGCAGCTATAACTCTACAGAAACACACTGGTGAAGTTGCCAGTGTTTGGAAATATGCATCACCTCACAAGCAGAGCACTAGCTTATAATTTTCTTTCTTGGCATCAGTTAAAGTTTGTCTGCCAAACCAGGAATGACAATCTGACAGCAATGGAAAAGAAAGTTTCTAAATCCCCAGAGAATCAAATTGATATCTGTGATACTAGTCTTATCTGACCAAATATATTTAGGTTAAATATTACCACATCCTTCTTATTTTAAAGTTTGGGCATTTAATACGCTTTCTGCAAGATGATAAAGGGAAAATAAACCCTCTTATTTCAGTGTTAGGAATAGGTATGTGTATAAAATATATGTACACATATATAAAGAAAGATACATGCCATATGTTTAATTTATTAACCTAAGCACTGGAACAACATGAATAATGATTTTTTTTTATTTTGTTGTCTTGGGAGCAAATCTCTACCTCTGTATTTTGTAGGTTAAAATGTTGTTAAGAATATTTTGCTACAAAAAAATTTAAAAAATCAGTTTTATAAATATTAACCTAAACATAAAAGATGGATGGGGAATTTGTGTGGTTGGGAGCCAACTTCGGTTTTTCCTGAGAAATAGAAAATTTATTCATTTATTCTTTCTTATTCTATATATAGATTGTAAAATTCATTCCAACCACATATCTTGAAAATGGCACTCAGACTGAACAAAGCTATTCCTTGAGGTCTTTCATGATGTGTTGAGGGAATTCATATACAAGACACACAATTCATCTAATTTCAATCTAGTTTATGCAGCATAAATGTGCTGCCAATCAACAAGAACACCATTTTAATTGAGTTACTCATCTGCATGATCGTGCTGATGGGCTGTTCATTGCACTTTGGTTTAGGAGTATCTGACTTCTTCATGGCAGCACAGAAAGTCAGGCACAAACTACCAAGGGAAAGTCAGAAAAGATTTTAGCAGAGGATGGTATTTGACTTTGGGTTTGGTGAAAGTGGATGAGAAGGAACTGGTCAGCTAGAGAAGTTATTGATTATTTAAAAGAGAGAGGAGCTAATAAAGGTAGTGCCGTAGCAAAAAGAACAGAGAAAGTGGGTAATCTTTTTCTTTTTTTTAAATTTCTCTTTAAATGAAAAGCAAAGTAAAATAAAGAAAATGGAACCATCCCTTTCCCTGAAATTGAAGTCAAAGAAACAGAAGAGCTATGTATCAAGATGATTAGGCACTTTGATGGTAACACACCTATACATTACAAACCCTTGTGTCTTATTTATCCTTTGAAGGAACGAGTGAAATAATCCATGAGGATGAAGACTATGTGTAAAGCCTGATGTTAGTCTCTGAACTCCATCACATTTGCTAACTAGAATGGAAAGAGATGAACAAGACACAAATAGTTTCATGAGGCGTGTTGATGGCTCAGTTGAGATTAGAATTCAATGTACATTTGAGTAAAACTCAGCTGCTCAATGATTCTCGTATTAAACTGGAGGACTTCTCTGCTAAAGAGGAGACACTGTATTGTAGAATTTACCTCAAGCTTAGAATTTTCAGAAAGAGATACTATGGAAGTTGACGTATTGAAGAAGTTGAGAGAAATAACTAGAAATTCAAGTAAATAACTATGGTCAGCAGGTTCAGATTGTTTTTTTTTTGTTTGTTTTGTTTTTGTTTGTTTTTTTTTGTTTGTTTGTTTTTTTTGGCTGCACTGTGTAGCCTGTGGTATCTTAGTTCCATAATCAGGGAGCAAATCTCCCCTCCTCCCCACCCCTCATGCAGTGGAAGCACAGAGTCTCGACCACTGGACTGACAGGCAAGTTCCCAGAAAAAGTTGTTCTTTTTTTATTTTTTAAAAGTACTGAGTGTAGAGGGTAAGGTAAGGTGCTATAATAATCAAGAAAAATGTGAGCACAAGTATTAAGAGATTTAAGGACTTGATAAGATAATACATCAGGACTGTTGAGAGTGAAAAATTAGGTAAATAGAAAAATAAATTTGGTCAGATATTGGTGTTTAAGAATTCAAATCTGTAAATGTTCATGATGAAAACAGTATCTGGGGTAATTAAAGGAATCATAAAGATAACTGGAACTTAGAAGTATAATGAATTGATAGACTGCATCTGATTGGATATATAAATATTTAGATAGCTCAGTATTTATTCTGAATTTATATATAGGAGGAATTATTTGAGAGCTGGGACAAAGTATTGAGAAAAGCAAAGCATAGGACTTAGTAAGGCATGGCACATAGTAATCAGTCAGAAAACAAGGAAACAGACTAACGTTTATGTTGGTAAATATATCAGAGGAAAGGCATAGCAGATGTACAAAACAGAGGGATGATTTCTTCAATATCGAGGGAAAGCAATTCTGCAAGATAATAGTTAAGAAAGAGACATGAATTAAGTTAAAATGATGAAATGTGAATATCTGAATCCAGAACATTTATGATAGGGGTCATAGACTAGGGAGAAGAATGCTTAGTGTGTTAGAACAGACGAGGGTCTGATGAGGCCAGAATATAGAGGCTGGTCCAGCAGCAAGGACTGGCAAAAGTTATAACTTGCACTCAGCTCAGGATGCATCACGTGACTCCTAACCAGGCCACAGTAGTAAAACGGAGGTACAATATCTCCAGGATATATGATAGTGCAGGCGGACACTACTGCTTCTGTCTGCCTTCTTTCACTGATACATGCCTGAAGTTCTAAGAGTTCGGTGGCCTATACAAGTAGGGGGAATTGACCAAGTAAGAAGAGCCCTTAACCTTGGCTTCACTGCTTTTTATATAAGCTTAGAATAAGTAGGTAAAGGGAGAATGGTGGGGTGAGAGGGCATAAGGATCAGCTTGAATTCTAGCTCTAAAATTTGCGTTGTAGAATCCCAGTGTGGTATATTTATTTAATACAGTTTTCTGTTTAACTTCATGTTGCATCATTGGGTCTAGTCACAAGTTCGGTGCGGCAGATGTAACTGTTGAAAACTGTCTCGAAATGAGTTTAGAAGGAAAGACTAGCTTAAAACTTGTAGTGCATAGTAAGAGCTTTATGGTAAGATTTAGGAGAAACCATTGGAGTACTGAAAACAGGGGACTAAGAGGCAAGTTTGTGATGTAGATAGATGGGGTAGGAAAGAGGAAGCAGGATGCAGAGAAACTGAGCAGGAAAGCGTTACAAAATTCCATGTAAGAAACTATGCTGACCTGGGTAGTTGTGGTGGAATAAGTGAGATAGGATAGGATTTTTTGGTAGAGTTTTTAAAATTGTTTTTAGTAATAGAACAGAAAACTGTGCTAATGAATGGGACGTAGAAGGTGTAAAATGGGAGTCAAAGGCAACTCAAGGACTTCTTGTATTGTGCTGCTGCTGCTGCTGCTAATTTGCTTCAGTCGTGTCCAACTCTGTGCGACCCCATAGATGCAGCGCACCAGGCTCCCCCATCCCTGGGATTCTCCAGGCAAGAACACTGGAGTGGGTTGCCATTTCCTTCTCCAATGCATGAAAGTGAAACGTGAAAGTGAAGTCACTCAGTCATGTCCGACTCTTCGCAACCCCATGGACTGCAGCCCACCAGGCTCCTCCGTCCATGGAGTTTTCCAGTTAAGAGTACTGGAGTGGGGTGCCATTGCCATCTCTGTGTGTTGTGCTAGTGTTTGTTAAATCAATGAACATTGGAGACAAATAGATGTTTTTGTTGATGCTGGAGAGTATAAGGGTTTGTTTTGGTCATGCTAAGTCTGAGATATTTATTAGACTCTAAAGTGAAGATATCAAGATATAGGAGTCTTAGATTCAGAGGAAACATCGTAACTGAAGGTGTAAGTGTAATAGCTATTGTCATATAGGTGAGGTTGGTTGTACACATACAAGAGAAGTAAATGTAGGAAGAAAAAGATCCACAGACTGAACAGAGGCACTTGTGAATAAAAGAAGAGAAGACCAAGAGATTGGAGGCCAGCGCAGATCCAAACAAATGGAGTAGAAATGCTAGAGAGTATGCTGGAGAGCAAGAAGATTGTGACAGAGGCAAAATGTTTAAAATAGCTACGCTGGAAAAACTACCATTGCTGTTAATGCAGGCTCTAAACTCTATGTGTGGCATAAAATGGTTTAAGTATAGAGGAAAGCAACACTGTTGAATTTAAGCAGAATACAAAACTAAGAGAGCATGCGGTTGAATGGATCATCTATATGAATACTGAGAGAAATATAAGTGCATAGCAAGAGTAGTAGCAAAAAGATACAATCGGAGAGAAAGTAAAAAAGCCAGATACTAAAGAGAGTGAGGGAAGTGATTGGAAATATGGTTTATTGCTGCAATGTGAAAGTTAGTGACTTGTAAGATATTAAGATTTCAGATAAGCAGAGTTATTTTCTATTATTTTTGTCTTAATCTTTTGATTAGGATTGGAGACGTAATAGCATGGAAATAGTATAATACATAGGTAGAAAACTCACCTTACTCTTATGATTTTGTGCCACCAGGCAGGAGAGATAGAGGGGGGAAGAAATGTCAATTGATAGGTCTACTTGAGAATCACTATCTCCAGAACACTGACAAAGAAGGTCAGAACATAGCGTGATGACAAAGAGGAAATTCTAGAGATTTCAAACTAAACCATATGGGGATTGTAATCTGCATGGCAAGGGATAACATGGGAGCTTTGGATTTTTCATAATGATTTATATGCCAAACATTATTGCCTGATAGAATGAGTTTTACTATTCTGTCATGGGACGAAGATAATTCCAATTATATGAGGCAGGTATTCTGTATGTATGGGCCAGGTGGGCAGTCTACTCAATAGTACAAAATTATTTAAGCTTCCTCCTCCCCAAATCCAATGTTAGGTGATTATCGTGTTGGGGATCATTAGTTTGTGTTGCAAAAGCAAAGCTCTTGGACCCCTCATATCATCTGCTGTGGACGCTTTTGTGGCCAGGGGAAGACTCTCCACAAACATGCAGAACTCCTTACATTAATGCAGAAGGTGTCTTTCTATTTGCTGTGGGCAGTTCTGAGCTAGGCATGCACGAAGCTTTGGGGACCTTCTTTCAGTGCTACCTTGGGTTGTGGTGAGGAAAAAGGAAGAATGGCTTTAATAGGGGATGGGAAGGATGATTACAAGGATTAAGGCGGAGATAATTATAATTAAATTTATTAAAAAAAGAAGTGATGGGAAATAAGTTAGCAACAATAAAAAAATGACAGTTGGACAATGGCAATGTTTTTAGATGTAATTAACCTCAAAAGGACAAAATTTCTTTTTACATAAAGCTAAAAAATGTATTTTTCAAGAGACAGTGGATAACGAATTGAGAGCACGATTTGTTTCAAGGGGAGCAGAAGCTAAGCGGTCTCCGTGTAAGGTAATCTCAGAAGAGAGCCAACATTACTTAATGTAAAAAGATCCAGAGAACCATCTCTGAAGAAGTTAATGTGAAAAAATTAATTGAAGTAGAAATCTCAGAGATTTGGGTCAACAAAGTTGGGAGGGAGGTCAATAATACAGAGCTGATGTGTTTGGATTTAGAAAATGTAGAAGTAAGTAGAGATTAAAATAATACATCATAAAATAAAAATATGCACTTAAACTTATTTGACTATTCACTCCAAGTTTAATATTATTGCTACAAAAAATGCTTTCTTAATTAGGTCATAAATGTCCTTATAATTAGTGCCTTTTTTTCTGAAATAAATGCCTTTAAAATGTTTTTAACTGAAATAGCTAATGCAAAATACTCATTATTTTAGAAACTCTATTTCAGCAATATCTGGAATTAGGTTAGCATATAGGTGTGTGTATGTGTGTTTATATATATATACATGTACAAACATTTATTTAGATTTTTATTTAGGAATATATGTAAATATCAACACTATTTACAAGTTATTTATCTAGTATTTATGGGGCATATATGTTGTAATTAACTAGAAGACTGACTAAAGTAGATTTCCTCAAGAAGTTTAGTGTGGAAATTAGGAATTTATGAACAGAAAAATGCACAACTTATATTAAACCACATAAAAGAGGGTTTAGAAATATAGTGTTTGGATACACAGTTCTATATATCTGCATATGGAAAAACCATGTGTATGTCATAAGTGTATGATTGTATGTATAGAATCTCACTTTTATTCTCGAGAATGAGTGGTATTATTTTTTATGTAATCAATATATGTTTACAATCACATTTAACAACTCTCTTCTCTTAAATATTTACAATATTTGCTACATCTCCATTTGTTCTCTTTTTCAATTAAAAAATAATCTCATTTATCATTTGTGTGAATTGAGCGGGGATTGGTCCCCATCTCTGTACCATAGATGTATACTTTTGTCCCAGGCTAAACAACAATCACTAATCCCAGTAGCTGATTCATAGATGTTCACATAAACAAAACAAAAGCAAATGATATCTTCAATAAGACTGAGCTGCATCCTGACTATTAGTCTTCCCAGGTGGAGCTTAGTGATAAAGACCCTGTCCGCCAATGCAGGAGAACTAAGAGACTTGGGCTTGATCCCTGCGTCAGGAAGATCCCCTGGTGGAGGGCATGGCGACCCATTCCAGTATTCTTGCCTGGAGAATCCCATGGACGGAGGAGCCTGGCAGGCTATGGGTTCATAGAGTCGCAGAGAACCAGACAGGACTGAAGCAACTCAGCATGAGCACCATAGCTGTAGGTGGTCTCCCACACCTCTGCTCTTCTGCATATACCATTTATTTTTCCTTGGTTCTACTGTTGTTAACTATTCATCTGGCACATTACCACTGATACTTCATGCCAAACACTTTCTATTTTTAAGAGAGAGACATAATTAAATAGTTTATTCTAAATAGATATAGGTATTTTATTGTCTATATTTCCACTTGACTTGAGATTTGCCTGCATTATAATACAAACAATGCATAACTGTCTTATTGACTTACTTTTATTATAATGCTGATTTTTATAAATGTAACACTAAAATGAAGTAAAAGATGAGTTATGTTCAAGATGGTGCTCTGTTTAAATTGCTTGCAGATAATACTCTTTTGCCTTTGTTCAGATGCATACCACTACGACTACAAAGAGAGAATATTCAAATATCATCATACTTAACATAGTAAATATTTCTAATGACCAGATATAAAACAGAAACAAAGTAGTGATCACAGCTGTGACGAACAGTTCACTGATTTCCAAGTGGAAAAAGACCTAGGGAGTTTACAAAGTTCACTCTGTGCTTTCTACATGAGATGATGAACTAGAGCTCAGCTTATTGCTGAGGTGGGGCTTACCATTTAGGAAAAAAAAGTTTGAAATAAGAGGGTACACACTTTTTCTTTGAACTATAGTTTATTTGCTCCTGTGTGCTATATGGGAAGAAAATACAAGATGCCTTCTGTTGAAGCCCTGAGGCAAGGTCCCCTCAGGCTTTAGTGTGATGGACATATCTGGATGTCTCTATTCCAGACGTTTGAGGGTTAGGAACCACTGGAAACCAGTGCATAACAAAAGGCAGAACAGGGGTCTCTGAGAAATAGTCATAAAACCAGCAAACAAGAGAGGTAGAGCACAAAGGGAAACAAAAAATTAAAGGTCACAACCTCATGCTTAAAATGATTCTACAAAGCAAAATTCCAGACATGTGAAAAAGATTAATATAAAATATTGTAACTGATTATAGATAACAAAAATATAATCTGAAAATTAATTTCTTTAAATGAAATGAAAATAATGGTGGCAACTGCAGACCTTAACAATTAGTATATATAAGGTACCACAGATATAAAAGAAGTGCTGGTATTCAAAAATATGACAATAGTACACACAATCTGAAGACATTAAGCAACAAAGACAAATATGAAAAGAATAGAAATCTTGGAAATGAAAAATATAGCTATTGAAATTTAAACTCCAGCCTGGACATAATCAAGGAATCACTAATATAGCATATATACATATGTAAGTACACATATTTATATTCACATGAATGTATATACCTATTTTTATAGGTTATATATTTAAGTGAATATAAACAAAAGACTATAAATCTTGGAGATGAAAAACACAGTCAATGAGAATTTCCCCAGTGGCCCAGTGGTTAAGAATCCACATGCCAATGCAGAGGACACGGGTTCAACCCCTGGTTCAGAAAGATTCCACATGCTGAGGGGCAGAGGACACGGGTTCAACCCCTGGTTCAGAAAGATTTCACATGCTGAGGGGCAGAGGACATGGGTTCAATCCCTGGTTCAGAAAGATGCCACATGCTGAGGGGCAGAGGACATGGGTTCAACCCCTGGTTCAGAAAGATGCCGCATGCTGAGGGGAAGAGGACGTGGGTTCAATCCCTGGTTCAGAAAGATTCCACATGCTGAGGGGAAGAGGACGTGGGTTCAATCCCTGGTTCAGAAAGATGCCACATGCTGAGGGGCAGAGGACACGGGTTCAATCCCTGGTTCAGAAAGATTCCACATGCTGAAGGGCAATGATTGAGTGTGAGCCCTAGAGCCCATGTTCCGCAACTACTGAGGCACAGCCTGCAACTACTGAAGCCTCACCCCCTAGAGCCTGTGCTCTCACAAGAGAAGCCGCCACGACGAGAAGCCTGCAAAGAGCGTAGCCCCACTTGCTACAACGAGAAAAGGCCTGCATGCAGCAAGGAAGACCCAGCACCGCTGAAAATAAGTAAACAAATACATTTAAAATATAGACAAAGTCAGTGAAATTTAGACTAGGTATGTTCAAACAATCAATAATTTTTAAGATTATACTGAGAAATTCATCTAGATTATGGCATAAATAGTAAAAAGAAATGAACAAAATTATGAAAAGAGGCTTGTAAAATAGTTTGAGAGGGCAACATAGATGAAGTAGATATTTAGGAGGGAAAGCTTGATAAGTTGTCAGCGGAAAATATTAATAGAAGCAATAGATGATGCTTTTTCAGAATTAAAGTTAGACATAAATTATATTAAAAGCTAATGCCAAAATGAAAGTAGGAAAATTAAGAGTTAATTCTAGAAAATAAATATAAAATAAGGCATATCAAGAATGACAGTATAAAGCTACCATGAGGAAACGATGGCTAATCTACAAAGGAGCTGACAGCCAATTTCTTATGAACATCAATATTAAGAGATGGTCAGAAAAAACAGAGAAATGTTTTCAAAGCACTAGGGAAATAAACAAGTGAACTAGAATTGCATGGACAGGTAAAATACAGTCACATGGATAAATGAGTTAAAGACATAGTGAAGCAGAGAAGTGTTATCGAGCAAAAGTTCATAGCACTCAGCACAGAACACACCAATAAATTGAGAGACAAGTTAGTGGGTTTAGAAACAGTGGGAGGTCAGGAAACTGAGAAGGTGTGGACTAGCGTCCCAAGGACGTTACCTTCAATAAGGAGTCGGGTTTGTTCTCTCTTACAGAAGGGATAAATTGAATGCCAGGATGTGACAAGGAGCAGAACTAAAATATTAATATTAAATTTTTATATTAATAGACAGTCAGAGAAGATCTATCAGTTAAGCCAAGATGGCTTAATGACAATTAATGACAGTATGTTTCTTATTAGAAAAACAAATAACACATGAAATGTGACAATGGAGAATTAAGATAAAAGTAGTGAGCAAAATACAAATTAGTGCTAAGACTGAGTATATTTGTTTTTATATTAATTATTTCACCTAAAGTTTATTCTACTTATTGTTTAGGTTGATGAATTTGAAAAGAGGGGAGAATCTTGTGAGAATATTTGTTAGAGTGCAAATTTCTATGACAAGACCTGGTTAAGATCTTTTAAGAAGATAAACACATTAAATATAGCTTTGCTTAGATTACAGTAAATGCTACAGAATAATAATGAAACATGAAAAGGAAATAGAAACTTTTAAGGACAGGAGAACAAAATTTAACTGATTTGGTTAGAAAAGACTTCATGGAAAAGGCAACAATAAATTATGAGCTAAAGAATGAAAGCATTTATGAAGCTGTCCTCATTTATTTTATCTTTCACGTGCTATGTTCCACAAAATTTCACAATACATTTCACTGTGTTTCACAATCACATTTCAAAACATGATAATTTCTTTTTCACATTAGTACTTCTCCTACTTAGACTGTTCTTCAGAATTTATTGAAATTATGCTATTAGCTATATCTGATTTTATATTTTACCATGTATTGTTCTTATAAAAATGAGAAAATTACAGCCAACTATTTTTAGTACATTAAAAATCTTACCTATCCTTTGCCACTGCTAAGTCACTTCAGTCGTGTCCGATTCTGTGCCACCCCATAGACGGCAGCCCACCAGGCTCCCCCATCCCTGGGATTCTCAAGGCAAGAACACTGGAGCGGGTTGCCATTTCCTTCATCAAGGCATGAAAGAGAAAAGTGAAAGGGAAGTAACTCAGTCATATCCGACCCTCAGTGACCCCATGGACTGCAGCCTTCCAGGCTCCTTCATCCATGAGATTTCCCAGGCAAGAGTACTGGAGTGGGGTGCCGTTGCCTTCTCCGACCTTTCCTTTAAGACCCAATTAAAAACAATTTCTACCCAAACTGCTGTGTGTGTCCTTAGAAGGAATTTTTTTGGCTTCTTTTATTGCTAATTATTTACCTGCTTTTTTTCCACATTATTGGAAACTGCGTCCCTTAGTTATCCTCATAAACAAAAGTTTTGTAAAGTCCTTTATTGATATTAAGAACCAAAACCAATCATAGGCTAGAAGACAGAGGAAGGAGAAATTAACAAAATTCCGAGAATGTAGTGTACCGAGAAGGCCCTTGAAAGATGGTGAGAAGTGTTGTTAAATGTATAGTCAACTTAGAGAGACCTGGAAGGGAGAGGGCAGAGAAAACGAATACATGACTTCACTCTCTGTGCTCCTATCTCTCACTGTGCCTTTGACAATTTTTAGTAGAATCAGGAGAAGGAGGACAAGAATCCTGTTTATGCAGTTCTTTTGAATCACCTTCCCTGGGTAGTCAAAGCTATGTTTTTTTTTTTGTTTGTTTTGTTTTTTTTTTTAATGGGGGGACTGAACGTGGATTCTCAACCCTTTCTGACTTAGCAGGACCTTTCAGTTGGTTCTCTAAGTAGCACACTGCCAGAAAATTACTGTTGTTTGTCTATGAAGAAGCAAGGATTTCTTGGACTAATCATCAGTTAGTCATTCATTGTAGAGAATAGGAGATAAACAAATTAAGGCCATCTATCTAAGAGCAGACAGTGGTGATCATGCAATGACTTGTTGCTTTAACTGCCCCTCCTACATTCCTTAATCTGTTCTTTTTTTTTTTTTTCCTTTTACCTTGTTTTTATTTTATTTTATTTTAGTTTAGTTTAGTTTTTTTTAGTTTTTTTATTTTTTAAATTTTAAAATCTTTAATTCTTACATGCATTCCCAAACATGAACCCCCCTCCCACCTCCCTCCCCATAACATCTCTCTGGGTCATCCCCATGCACCAGGCCCAAGCATGCTGCATCCTGCATCAGACATAGACTGGCGATTCAATTCTTACATGATAGTATACATGTTAGAATGCCATTCTCCCAAATCATCCCACCCTCTCCCTCTCCCTCTGAGTCCAAAAGTCCATTATACACATCTGTGTCTCTTTCCCTGTCTTGCATACAGGGTCGTCATTGCCATCTTCCTAAATTCCATATGTATGTGTTAGTATACTGTATTGGTGTTTTTCTTTCTGGCTTACTTCACTCTGTATAATCGGCTCCAGTTTCATCCATCTCATCAGAACTGATTCAAATGAATTCTTTTTAACGGCTGAGTAATACTCCATTGTGTATATGTACCACAGCTTTCTTATCCATTCATCTGCTGATGGTTTTTCCAGTAGTCATGTATGGATGAGAGAGTTGGACCATAAAGAAGTCTGAGCTCCAAAGAATTGATGCTTTCAAACTGGTGTTGGAGAAGACTCTTGAGAGTCCCTTGGACAACAAGGATATCAAACCAGTCAATCCTAAAGGAAATTAACCCTGATTATTCATTGGAAGGACTGATGCTGAAGCTGAACCTCCAATACTTTGGCCACCTGAATCAAAGAGCCGACTCACCGGAAAAGTCCCTGATGCTGGGAAAGATTGAAAGCAAGAAAAGAAGGGGGCAACAGAGGATGACATGGTTGGGTGGCATCATTGACTCAATGGACATAAATTTGAGCAAACTCAGGGAGATAGTAAAGGACAGGGAATCCTGGTGTGCTGCAGTTCATGGGGCCACTAAGAGCTTGACATTATTTAGAGACTGAACAACAAAAACCCTGGACACAAAACAGAGTTGATGAATATGGAGGATAAATCCAGAGGGGGTAACAGAAGCTATACAGAATACATATCTATATGAAACCACAAGAATACTTGATATTTATGAGCCTAACTCTTATTTTTGAAGTACCATTTGGAAACATAGAGCAAAATATATAAAGTTACAAATTAATTTTTAAACATTTTTTTCCCATTTATGAGTATCAATTCCGTGTCAACAGAGTGAATCATACTGAAAGGAATACTTCATTATCATATAGTTCATAAGTGTAACTGGAAAATATCTTTTCCTCAACAGTTTTGTTCTTAAACCTGGTGACATTACATTGCCTAGAGTTTACTTTTAAAGGTTTACAACTGAAAATAAAATCTGATTGTGCATATCCAGATTCATCCATAAAAGTCATTAGAGGGTCTTTAATAATCTTTTTAGACAAGAGATTTATGGAGTGGATTGTGTCTAATAGCATGAACTCTAATACGATTCCCAGGAAAGTCACAAAATTCTAAGATAATGTTATTGGTAGAAATACCACCAAACTGGGTTGAAAGGGATAGAATTTGTACCAGATGCCGTAAAATGATGAGGATTTGAGCAAGTAGGAAATTTCACTTTTCAATTTATGGTAATGATACATAAGATTGTGGCAAACTGTATTTTTCAAAAGAATACTATAAACTTTTCTGTTTCACTAGTCTTCCAGTACCTTTCACTCTTTAATAAACATGGGAATTCTATTCCCTTTCACTTGAAATTGAGAAGTCTTTGTCTGTGCACTGGCCAATAGACTTCAATGGAGTAATGCTGTCTGTCTTTTGATTCTAGTCATAAAATTCTGATAAGGTTTCTGCCTGAATCCTTCACCCAGAATGTGTGGAACCAAACCTCTATGCAAGGAGAAAGCCCATATTGTGTGAAATTATTGTTTCCAATGTCCCCTGCTGCAGACCCAGATGACAAGCGGCATCAACCTTCAGGAATATAAATGAACAAATGTTCAGATGATTCTAGACCTGATTTTGAATGCCCCTAGATGATACTAAGGAAAAGGGAACAAGCTGGCTTGTTGAGCACTGCTCAATTACAGATTGGTGAGTAAGATAAAGTGAATACTGTTGCTTCAAGCCATTGAGTTTCTTTTTAAGGAATGGTTATTTATTTGGGCAGCACTGAGAGGCATGTTGGAGAAGGCAATGGCAACCCACTCCAGTACTCTTGCCTGGAAAATCCCATGGATGGAGGAGCCTGGTAGGCGGCAGTCCACTGGGTCACGCGAAGAGTCAGACACGACTGAACAATTTTACTTTCACTTTTCACTTTCATGCATTGGAGAAGGAAATGGCAACACACTCCAGTGTTCTTGCCTTGAGAATCCCAGGGACGGGGGAGCCTGGTGGGCTGCCGTCTATGGGGTCGCACAGAGTCTGACACGACTGAAGCGACTTAGCAGCAGCAGCAGCAGAGAGGCATGTGAGATCTTAGTTTCCTGACCAGGCTTGGAACCTGTGTCCCCTGCATTGGAAGCACAGAGTCTTAACCACTGGGCTGCCAGGGAAGTCCCCCATTAAGTTTCAAGATAGTTTATTAGGTGTTAATAGATAATCAAAATAATTTGCTTATTTTCAGCACTCAATAAATGTTAGCAATTATTGTTAAAAGGTAGAAGCAATGTTCTCTTTAATATTCTGTGAATCCAAAGCATGTATTTTTTAATACTTATACTGTAACAGGGCTTCCCTGGTGGCTCAGATGGTAAAGCATCTGTTTGCAAAGCAGGAGACCCAGGTTCGATCCCTGGGTCGGGAAGATCCTCTGGAGAAGGAAATGGAAACGACTCCATTACTCTTGCCTGGAAAATTCCATGGATGGAGGAGCCTGCAGGCTACAGTGCATGGGGTTGCAAAGAGTCGGACAGGACTGAGCGACTTCACTTTTACTTTATGCTGTAACAATATCACTTCTGACACTCAATACTGTTTTTCAAGATTTATGCATTTAGTTTTGGCTGCACTGGGCCTTTGTTGCTACAAAGGCTTTCTCTAGTTGCAGCGGGTGGGAGCTATTCTCTAGCTGTTGTGCACAGGTGCTCATTGCCCTGGCTTCTGTTGTAGTAGAATATGGGCTCTAGAGTGTGCAGGCTTTGGTAGCTGTGTTGCAGGGTCTTAGTTGCCCAGTGGCATGTGGGATCTTCCAGGACCAGGGGTCAAACCTGTGTCCAGTGTGTTGGCAGGTGAACTCTCAACCACTGGACTACCAGGGAAGAGCTGGTACTCAGTATTCTTAACATACCTCATTTGTTAAGTTTCAAGTGTGCTCAGGTACTATATAAAGATAACCAATTTTATTTGTCTAGATGCTACTATTAATATTTCCTGGTGCAGGAGAAATAAGTCCATCTATAAATAATAGCAGATTAAACACAATAAAACAGTATACACGTTATCACATTTTGGGGGGTCAATTCACTGACAAGTAAAAATGGAAAGAGAGCAAATATTCAACTGTAAGTATGGCGATAACAAATAAAATACAAGCTTCATGAGACACTGAAAGTAAAGTGAAGTCGCTTAGTTGTGTCCGACTCTTTGCGACCCCACAGGCTGTAGCCTACCAGGCTCCTCGGTCCATGGGATTTCCCAGGCATGAATACTGGAATGGCTGGCAATTTCCTTCTCCAACGGATCTTCCCCACCCAGGGATCGAACCCTGGTCTCCCGCATTGTGGGCAGACGCTTTACCGTCTGAGCCACCAGGGAAGTTCTAGATTCTTCATTGTCCCCCAGATCAAACACAAAGCCTCACCCATAAAAGGTATTCAATCAACAAGTAAGGAATCCTCAGGATTCAGGCTAAAACAAGTGGCTGCTGCTAAATCACTTCAGTCGTGTCCAACTCTGTGCGACCCCATAGACAGCAGCCCACCAGGCTCCCCTGTCCCTGGGATTCTCTAGGCAAGAACACTGGAGCAGGTTGCCATTTCCTTCTCCAATGCATGAAAGTGATAAGTGAAAGTGAAGTCACTCAGTCCTGTCTGACTCTTCACAACCCCATGGACTGCAGCCCACCAGGCTCCTCCGTCCATGGGATTTTCCAGGCAAGAGTACTGGAGTGGGGTGCCATTGTCTTCTCCAGAACAAGTAGACAACAGGTTTAAACTTTGAATGCAGAAAGTTTTTGCAGAAGAGAAATTTGCAATTTGTCTAATTTGAATGTGTCTTTCTGAAAAGACTAGGGATGGCTTCCCTGGTGGCTCAGTGGTAAAGAATCCACCTGCCAATGCAGCAGACATGAGTCTGATCCCTGGAAGATCACACGTGCCATGGGGCACTTAGGCCCATGTGCCGCAACTACTGAGCCTGTGCTCTGGAGCCCGGGGGCCACAATTACTGAAACCTACATGCTCTAGGACCCATACTCTGAAACAAGAGAAGCCACTGCAATGAGAAGCCAATGCACCAGAGCCAGAGAGTACCATCTGCCCACCACAACCAGAGATAAGCCTGCTCAGCAATGAAGACCCAGCATGGTCAAAAATAAACAAATAAAATTATTTTTTTTTAAAGACTAGAGAAATGGCAACCCACTCCAGTATTTTTACCTGGAAAATTCTATGGACAGAGCAGCCTGGTGGGCTACTGTCCATGGGGTCAAAAAGAATTGGGCACAGCTGAGCACACACACACACACACACACACACACACACACACACACACACACGGAAGTGCATGGGAAAAAAATGAATCACTGACATTTGAGCCCATGTTAAGTATTTCAGGCTTATGATTAGAGAAGTCTCAACTTTCAGGCCACTTGTGAGTATTCATCTTTAAGATGCCTTCTAATTCCAACAGTCTACAAGTAGTCTTGTTACTCTACTCCGTTTTTTTCTTGGCTTCTTCCAATTAATTTAAGAGAAAATAGTTGCTATTTGTTTTTACAACAAAGCCATTTGATAAGTTTTGAAGTTTCAAATGTGTTGCACTGGCACTGCAATTACTTGGGGTAAATCTTAGCAATCAGCATAAGACTCCTTCTGTGATATGCCTTTGACTATTTTCCCTGCTTTTATAATTCTCTCAGTTCCCATCTCCTTCCACATTTTACAATTGTTTGCACATTCTATAGTCCTGCGATGCCTAAATGCTCCTGGGAACCCACATTTCTGATTACTTTGCTGCTGCATGAAAAAAGCTCCTGTGCTTTCTGGTGAAATGTTGAATTGATTTTTCATTCTGCTTGGTATGAATAAAGCACAGTCAATCCCTTCTGGTCATTAGTGATGTTTGTCCACTCTCTGCTACACTCTCTCTCTGTCCTTGTATACAAATTTCTTTCAACCGAATTCAGAAAATTGTTGGGGATTAGTTGAAGATTACACTATTTAAAATGCTTTCCTTTTACAGCTGTAGTTGATTTACATTTAAATCATTAGCAAAATTTAAATAGCTTTTTAAAAACAGGACATTGTTTTAAATTTTTAAAGTTTTTCACCAATTAATGCTTCATATAAATATTGTATTCCTTTAGAGCCTCTGATAATAGACTGAAAGATAGTTCCCAAGAATTTGCTCAGGACACAAAACACCTGTTTTGCTTTTGCCCTTGACTTTACTTTCCCCTCCCCCATATCAATACCTCTTTTTTCCTGTTTGCTCTGAGTGATAACAGACCAGCACAAGTCTCAGAGTGTAGGTTGGATGAATGGACGGATTCAATCTCCCACTTTCAAGAAAATATCATATCAGTGCCTGATTACTCTTTCAGTTTCCTTCTATTTCAACCTTTTAGCCTTCCTTTGTTTGGTTGGTTTTTTTTTTTTTTAAACTTCCTTCTCTTCTCTTCCTTCCTTCTTTCCTTTTCTTATCTCTCCCTCTTTTTTTTTCATTCTTTTATTCTTTCCACCTTTTCTCCTCCCAATCAGGATGCAACTTGAAACAGAACCAGAGGTTGGAAAGTTGAAATGACCTAGGTAAAATATCTTCTACTTTTTGAAAAGTAGTGGAAGACTCTTTGGGCTGTATAATTTTCTCAGGAAGAGTTGGAGGTGGTTTGTTTACTTTGTTTTCTAAAAGTGAGTGGATATATTTTTGGTTTATTTTTAATTGTGGATGTTTTTTCTATGTAAATATGGTGACTGAAAGCTACAATCTTTAGTTTCATAAGCATTAGATTGAAGTACCTGAATTTAATTTACTAGTGTATCATTAATCATGTTGAGAGGACCAGTTGTTAAATGGAATATTAACAAATGTTAGCTATTTTTAAAATGAAATTTATTGTTTGCATATGTTTAGAAAGTATTGGATTAAAATAAAGAGGCTTTTCTTTTATTTTAAATTTCTGAGCATCCTTAAGTTGATTGTGTTTACAGTGGTTTTCTAAAATATTTTGAAGTTAATATTCACAAAGTTGTCTGACCTCATAAAATATTATTCATAAACCATATCATCAGATTAGTGCTTCATAGAATTCATATCAGTAGAGGAATGTACCCCAATTACATGTCAAATAAAATTTACATTAATGATTCTAAAAAGTATTTGTTTTTTATGTTTTCAGAGTAAAAAGAAGTATAAACTAAATCCCCAAAGTGATATTTGATATCTGTGATAACATAATGTTTTTCTCTCATTTTGATCATGAAGGTAACAATATAAATACTTCATTCTTGAAGGAAAAACTTTTTTCAAGTTTTGATATATATCAAGGTTTTTGATATATATCAAGGTTCTTGATATTTTTAGTTACATTTAATAAGCATTTCTCATTGCTTGAGGACTAAAGCATTTTAATTTTTTCCCTTTTTCTCTGATGGAGTAAATGCTGGCCACCTACAATGTGTTTAGACTTGTAGCAGTGGCCTTTTAGTTCACTTTGGCCTTCTGGTTGGTGGAAATTTCTCCCAGTACAATCAGATTCTGCCCAATTCTTGTTGTTCAGTCACTAAGTCAGGTCCAACTTTTTGTGACTCCATGGATGGAATCACACCAGACTCCTCTGTCCTCCCACTATATTCCAGATTTTGCTCAAATTAATGTCCACTGAATCAGTGATGCTATTGATCCCTTTCATCCTCTGTCACCCTTTTCTCCTCCAGCCCTCAATTTTCCCAACATCATCGTTTCCAATGAATCAGCTCTTCACATCAAGTAGCTAAAGTGTTGGAGCTTCAGCTTTAGTGTTAGTCTTTCCAATTAATATTCAGGGTTGATTTTCTTTAAGATTGACTGGTTTGATCTCTTTTCAGTCCAAGGGACTCTCAAGAGTCTTCTTCAGCACTACAACTCAAAAGCATTGATTCCTTGGTAATCAGCCTTCTTTATTGTCCAACTCTCATAATTCTGGCATAGCATAGCAGAAAACTCTTAGAGAAGGTCATAATTCCAAGTAGCAGTAGTTATTTAGACACCAGTACTTCTCCTCTCTCTGTAAATGAATTCTTTACTCACTGAAAACGTGTAAAACACTCACTTTCTCTCCTTGTACAACAGTGTTTCTGTGTTTCAGCCACATTCCTATATTTTTACCTTTTACTTAAACACTTCTTTTTACCTCTATTTGTTGAAAATATCTTTTCATCCAAGTTACTCATCAAATGAGACTTCATCTAGGCATATTTCCTAGTGCTCTGAACTCAACTTGATCAAATCCATCTTTTTTTTTTTTCCCTAGAGTATTTTGGATTACTCTTCTCTCCTTATCTATATCATCTGTTGCTAGAAATCAAGAAACATGTTTTTTGTGTCTATGCCTTTATCACCGTTCTTCCACTTTATCACGTACAAAGATTCAGTAAATGTTTTTTGCTCTGAACTAATTGTACTCAGTAAAATTTTCACTCCTTATTTTTCATTAGATGATACAGTTTTCTTCTTAAGTATTGGCATCTCTGCTTTTAAGTTCCTATATTGGTTTGTCTCTTTTTGTCATAAAAACAAACAGAAAAAAAAGTGTTTGTTTTTTTCTTCACTTAATATGACAACTGAATAAGAAATAATACTTTTTATAAATAATTTTCATTAGCAATGATTGCAAAGTGCTTTCAAGTTTAAGGTGCTATCATACATGTTGTGAAATAATACTCAATATAATTGAAGTGGGGCACCATTACCTACCTGGTGCAATGAAAAGCAAAATGATATTAGGGTTTAAGACACCACCTCCTTCAATCGCCACAGACATTTTTCATCTACATATAATATGCATAAAAACAAGCCAGTTAGCAAACAATCCTGGGAAAATGCTGAGAATGGTTTAATTCAAGTCTTCATGTATTCTAAAAATTTTTTTTTAAGCTGCCAGTTGAGTATATAATCAGTGAGTTGAAAGTAAAATTACATTCCTCATTTTAAAAACCCATCTGTTGAATTAGTAAATGTTGGATTTGAAGAAATAGCTTTGATAAGGGTTTTTTAAAAGTAGATGGCTGGTATGATTTTTAAAAACAGGTGGTTTGGGTTGTGTTTTTTAAGCTCAATGTTTTACTTTTTTAATCATCTTTACTATTTATAAAACCAAATAAGACTGTTTTTTCTTTATTTGAGAAGCCCCTACTTGCTTAATACATGTAGATTACGCTAGCATTGTAGTTGAGTCGCAAAATCATGTTCAACTCTCTGCGACCTCATGGAATGCACGCGAGCCTTCCCTGTCCTTCACTGTCTCCCAGGGTTTGCTCAAATTCATGTTCATTGAGTCAATGATGCCATCCAATCATTTCATCCTTTGTCATCTTCTTCTCCTTTTGCCTTCAGTCTCTCCAGCATCAGGGTCTATTCCAGTGAGTGGGCTCTTTACATTAGGTAGCCAAAGTATTAGAATTCAGCTTCAGCATCAGTCCTTCCAGTGACTATTCAGGTTGATTTTCCTTAGAGTTGACTGGTTTGATCTCCCTGTAGTCCAAGGGACTCTCAAGAGTCTTCTCCAACACCACAGTTCAAAAGCGTCAGTTCTTTGGCACTCAGACTCCTTTATGGTCCAACTGTCACATCCATACATGATTACTGGAAAAAAACATAGCTTTGACTATACAGACCTTTGTTGGCAAAGTGATATCTCTGCTTTTTAATATGCTATCTAGATTTGTCATAGCTTTTCTTCCAGGAAGCAAATGTCTTCTAATTTCATGGCTGCAGTCACCATCTGCAGTGATTTTGGAGCCCAAGAAAATAAAGTCTGTCACTGTTTCCACTTTTGCCCCTTCTATTTGCCATGAAGCGATGGGACTGGATGCCATGATCTTAGTTTTTTTAATGTTGAATTTTAAGCCAGCTTTTTTCACTCTCCTTCCTCCAGCCCGGCATTTCACATGATGTACTCTATATATGGGCTTCTCTTGTAGTTCAGTCTTGTAAAGAACCTGCCTGCAGTGCAGGAGACCTGGGTTCAGTTTCTGGGTTGGGAAGACCCCCTGGACAGGGAAATGGCCACCCACTCCGGTATCCTTGCCTGGAAATCTCATGGACACAGGAGCCTGGTGGGCTGCAGTCCACGGGGTCGCAAAGAGTCGGGCACGACTGAGCGACTAACACTTATGATATGCATATTTAATCATTCTTTCTAAGTTCTAAATAATTCATTCCTACAGTATTCATTTTATGCATACTTGGTTACAAGTTAAGTTAGATTCTCTTCAATCTAGACTTTCCTTTTGTAAACACACATAGTTTTATACCAAAATTTATTCTTTAATACTTAAAATAACATTTTTATTTACCTCTAGAAAACAAGATGTCACTCAAATCACTTAATTTTATGATTGTGACTGGATTTAAAAAAACATATGGTGTTTAATTTTATGTGAAATATATTGTCAGTCTGTTTACCTTAGTATATCTAAGACTATTTAAAAAACAAATAATTCTCAAGATGGAATTTATGAATATTCTGAAGAAAATAATTTGAAATAGCAAAGAATAGTTTTCAAATGAAATATCAAATGTTTAATTATTGTCTTTAAAATATCAGGGACAGTTTTTAGAAATGAAAGTTTACTTTCATTTACATAGCATTTGAATTCCATAGTGGATATTATTCCTATTTTTATACAGAATTGTTTTACTTATATTAATAATGGTTAAAATTATAGGATATCATGTGGAATTTGTTGAAACTACTTTGAATAGGAAGTATGACTAACCCTTAAATAATGCTAACAACTAATGTTCATTGTCAAATCTGATACATTCCATGCTTATAAAATTTTTAATCACAAGAAAGTTTGAGAAATTTTAATCACAAGAAAATCATCTGGGACAAAGAGCATCTTTCCTATGATGTCACTGACAAGAACTGCTTGAATATTTCCAAAGTTGAAATCTTTGTTTTGCTGTTTGCTTGTTTGTTGTTGTTTTTACGAACCTTGTATACTTTATTAATTATTTTAGTCTAATTATAACTCCCTATTATTCTACTTACTGAAAGTATATGAAATAAGTGAAATCTGTTTTCTCACATAAAGGCCTATGAAACTATAGACCTGCTAAATTTGCAAATAAAAATGAAAGACACCCAACTAAATGTGAATGTCAAGTAACCAGCAGTAACTTTTTACCTTAAGTATGCTCCATGCATTTTCCCCATGTAGGATCAGGCATGCTAATACTTTAAACTTATTTGCTGTTTTTCTAAAATTCAAATTGACCTTGAAATTCTAACTTTCATCTGGCAATCCTATTCAAAAAGACAGTTTGCTATTCTAACCTCTTTCTTGTTTCTTTAGATTTAGGCTAAAGATTGTTGTTCACTTGTGAAGTCATGCCTGACTCTGCAACTCATGGGCTGAATCACACCAGGCTTCCTAACCATTTCCCAGAGTTTGACCAAGTTAATGTCCATTGAATTGGTAATGCAATCCAACCATCCCATCCTCTGTCACCCTCTTCTCCTCCTGCCCTCAATCTTTCCCAGCATCAGGATCTATCCCAAGGAGTTGGCTCTTTGCATCACGTGGCCAAAGTATTGGAACTTCAGCTTCAGCATCAGTCCTTCCAATGAGTATTCAGGGTTGATTTACTTCAAGATTGATTGGTTTGATCTCTTTGTGGTCCAAGGGACTCCCAAGAGACTTCTCCAGCACCAAAATTTGAAAGCATCATTTCTTTGGTGCCATGCATTTGTTATGGTCCACTCTCACATCTGTACATGACTACAGGAAAGACTACAGGCTTGACTATGCACACCTTTGTTGGCAAAGTGGTATCTTTGCTTTTAAATACACTGGCTAGGTTTGTCCTCACTTTCCTGACAAGAAACAGTAGTCTAAATATGTACATTAAATTAGTAGGAAACAGCAGTATTCTATGTTTTCAAGACTCATAATCCCTCTGGAAATGTTGCATTTATGACCATGTTAAATTTGCAAAATTATCAAGGATAGTTCCAGAAAAAATAATTTTGAGATTGTAACTGTTAGGCAATTAGAATAAGAAAAAGAAGTCCAGAATGATGATGGCTCAAAGACAAAGAAGGGAAAAACCTGCGAAAATAGAACAAAGGAAGTTCTGAGGACCAGAGTGAAGAACCTCAAGTGAAACAAACAGCCCTTCTGGCTAGCCCATTTCACATGGGACAGGCTCGGGGGGAGGAGAAAAAAACATATAAAAAGAGAAGCCAGAAATGGGCCTCTTTTCTCTTCGGTCCTTTGGGTCAGCCTGCCCTCACACCTAGAGGATGTATTTTCCTTTGCTTGCCAAATAAAATTGAGCTGTAACACTGGTCAATTTGTTGCTTCAAATTTTTGCTGTAATGAGACAAATCCGAGGAAATTACAAACCCCTCCGACTTAACCTTCTTTAATTCTCTATCAATGTAGTTTAAGATTTAGTGTTTCTTTTCATTTGTTCACTTCTTTGAATTTTGCAATGTCATGTTGCTGATATGCATCATCCCTGTGTCTACTGAAACACTTAATACCACCCATACACCCAAAGCGTCATTTCACCATGTTATGCATATGCTATGGACATTAAACTTAAGTGTATTGCTATGCACTTGATATTCACCTTTAACTCAAATCAAATAATTTTAGTTGGTGTTAGTTTCCTGTACTAAAAGTATTCTCTGCTTTTCAAAGATTTCATAATGACTGCCTTTAAACAGTTCAGTTCAGTTCAGTCGCTCAGTTGTGTCCAACTCTTTGTGACCCCAAGAATCGCAGCATGCCAGGCTTCCCTGTCCATCACCAACTCCCGGAGTTCACTTAGACTCACGTCCATCGAGTCAGTGATGCCATCCAGCCATCTCATCCTCTGTTGTCCCTTCTCCTCCTGCCCCTAATCCCTCCCAGCATCACGGTCATTTCCAGTGAGTCAACTCTTTGGATGAGGTGGCCAAAGTACTGGAGTTTCAGCTTCAGCATCATTCCCTCCAAAAGAAATCCCAGGGCTGATCTCCTTCAGAATGGACTGGTTGGATCTCCTTGCAGTCCAAGGGACTTTCAAGAGTCTTCTCCAACACCACAGTTCAAAAGCATCAATTCTTCAGTGCTCAGCTTTCTTCACAGTCCAACTCTCACATTCATACATGACCACTGGAAAAACCATAGCCTTAACTAGACAGAACTTTGTTGGCAAAGTAATGTCTCTGCTTTACATTATGCTATCTAGGTTGGTCATAACTTTTTTTCCAAGGAGTAAGCTTCTTTTAATTTCATGGCTGCAGTCACCATCTGCAGTGATTTTGGAGCCCCCCAAAATGAAGTCTGACACTATTTCCACTGTTTCCCATCTATTTCCCATGAAGTGATGGGACCAGATGCCATGATCTTCATTTTCTGAATGTTGAGTTTTAAGCCAACTTTTGCACTCTCCGCTTTCACTTTCATCAAGAGGATTTTTAGTTCCTCTTCAGTTTCTGCCATAAGAGTGGTGCCATCTGCATATCTGAGGTGACTGAGATTTCTCCTGGCAATCTTGATTCCGGCTTGTGCTTCTTTCAGCAAAGCATTTCTCATGATGTACTCTGCATATTAGTTGAATAAGCAGGGTGACAATACGCAGTCTTGACTTACTCCTTTTCCTATTTGGAACCAGTCTGTTGTTCCATGTCCAGTTCTAACTGTTGCTTCCTGACCTGCATATGGGTTTCTCAAGAGGAAGCTCAGGTGGTCTGATATTTCCATCTCTTTCAGAATTTTCCACAGTTTATTGTGATCCACACAGTCAAAGCCTTTGGCATAGTCAATAAAGCAGAAATAGATGTTTTTCTGGAACTCTTGCTTTTTCCATGATCCAGCGGATGTTGGCAATTTGATCTCTGGTTCCTCTGCCTTTTTGAAAACCAGCTTGAACATCTCGAAGTTCACAGTTCATGTATTGCTGAAGCCTGGCTTGGAGAATTTTGAGCATTACTTTACTAGCATGTGAGATGAGTGCAATTGTGTGGTAGTTTGAGCATTGTTTGGCATTGCCTTTCTTTGGAATTGGAATGAAAACTGACCTTTTCCAGTCCTGTGGCCACTGCTGAGTTTTCCAAATTTGCTGGCTTATTGAGTGCAGCACTTTCACAGCATCATCTTCCAGAATATGAAATAGCTCAACTGAAATTCCATCACCTCCACTAGCTTTGTTCGTAGTGATGCTTTCTAAGGCCCACTTGACTTCACATTCCGGATGTCTGGCTGTAGGTGAGTGATCACACCATCAAGATTATCTTTGTTGTAAAAATCTTTTTTTCTATAGTTCTTCTGTGTATTCTTGCCACTTCTTCTTAATATCTTCTGCTTCTGTTAGGTCCAGACCATTTCTGTCCTTTATCGAGCCCGTCTTTGCATGAAATGTTCCCTTGGTATCTCTAATTTTCTTGAAGAGATCTCTAGTCTTTCCCATTCTGTTGTTTTCCTCTATTTCTTTGCATTGATTGCTGAGGAAGGCCTTCTTATCTCTGCTTGCTATTATCTGAAACTCTGCATTCAGATGCTTGTATCTTTCCTTTTCTCCTTTGTTTTTCACTTCTCTTCTTTTCACAGCTATTTGTAAGGCCTCCCCAGACAGCCATTTTGCTTTTTTGCATTTCTTTTCCATGGGGATGGTCTTGATCTCTGTCTCCTGTACAATGTCACAAACCTCATTCCATAGTTCATCAGGCACTCTGTCTATCAGATCTAGGCCTTTAAATCTATTTCTCACTTCCACTGTATAATCATAAGGGATTTGATTTAGGTCATATTAAATGGTCTAGTGATTTTCCCTACTTTCTTCAATTTAACTCTGAATTTGGTAATAAGGAGTTCATGATCTGAGCCACAGTCAGCTCCTTGTCTTGTTTTTGTTGACTGTATAGAGCTTCTCCATCTTTGGCTGCAAAGAATATAATCTATCTGATTTCAGTGTTGACCATCTGGTGGTATCCATGTGTAGAGTCTTCTCTTGTGTTGTTGGAAGAGGGTGTTTGCTATGACCAGTGCATTTTCTTGGCAAAACTCTACTAGTCTTTGCCCTGCTTCATTCCACATTCCAAGGCCAAATTTGCCTGTTACTCCAGGTGTTTCTTGACTTCCTATTTTTGCATTCCAGTCCCCTATAATGAAAAGGACATCTTTTTGGGGTGTTAGTTCCAAAAGATCTTGTAGGTCTTCATGGAACCTTTCAACTTCAGCTTCTTTGGAGTTACTGATCGGGGCATAGACTTGGATTACTGTGATATTGAATGATTTGCCTTGGAAACGAACAGAGATCATGCTGTCATTTTTGAGATTGCATCCAAGTACTGCATTTCGGACTCTTTTGTTGACCATGATGGCTACTCCATTTCTTCTGAGGGATTCCTGCCCGCAGTAGTAGATATAATGGTCATCTGAGTTAAATTCACCCATTCCAGTCCATTTTAGTTCGCTGATTCCTAGAATGTCGACATTCACTCTTGGCCGTTTCCAGTTTGACCACTTCCAATTTGCCTTGATTCACGGATTTGACATTCCAGGTTCCTATGCAATATTGCTCTTTACAGCATCGGACCTTGCTTCTATCACCAGTTACGTCCACAACTGGGTATTGTTTTTGCTTTGGCTCCATCCCTTCATTCTATTGGAATTATTTCTCCACTGATCTCCAGTAGTATATTGGGCACCTACTGACCTGGGGAGTTCCTCTTTCAGTATCCTATCATTTTGCCTTTTCATACTGTTCATGGGGTTCTCAAGGCAAGAATACTGAAGTGGTTTACCATTCCCTTCTCTAGTGGACCACATTCTTTCAGACCTCTCCTCCATGCCCACCCATCATGGGTGGCCTCACAGGGCATGGCTTAGTTTTATTGAGTTAGACAAAGCTGTGGTCCTAGTGTGATTAGATTGACTAGTTTTCTGTGATTATGGTTTCAGTGTGTCTGCCCCTCTTGTAACACCTACCGTCTATCTTGGGTTTCTCTTACCTTGGAATTGGGGTATCTCCTCACCACTGCCCCTCCCAACCTTGAACGTGGAATAGCTCCTCTAGGCCTTTATACAGAGCTCTGCCTTATTGCTTTTCAAATATGGCTAACTTAAAAAATGTTCACCTTTTCAAATCAGTCTCAGGAACACATTCATCTTTTAATATTCAAGTTCTGTCTGTATGAACTAGTAAATCAAGATAAAATATTCTGTTTTTATTATTGCATTCCTTTTATTTTACTTCTTTATATTTTTCATTTTTAATGAGGGGATTTCTAGAACTTAAGTTTAGATTTTCTGGAAACTATTATATAAAGGAATAATGCACTGTGCAATACATAGTTACTGAGAAAATGCTACTTTATGGTGCTCTAAGATTCCTCATGAGCCCCAAACTAGCTACTTTTGGTAATTTACAAGAAAATGTATACTCTTGGGCACAAACTATAGGTGCAGGAAAATATTTTCATATAGAAAGACCTACAATTTAAAGATAATTAATTATGAATAATATTGGTGCGACAGTGAAGAAACAGGAACAAGACTTGTTTTGCTTTTGCTGGACACCTTGTTTTACACATATAGATGGTTGCTTAGCTTGTTTTCTTGTGGCTTGGAAACGATTATATCTAGAACTGTGTACAAGTTTCTACAATGTTCCAATACATATACCTTTATGCTATGTTAATTTCTGATGGTAGGCTAAAATTGTATTTTAATTTGTTACAACCAAATTTTTAAAATTTATTTACCTGGTAGGTAGAAATCTAATCAAGGTTTCAACCTCGTATAAGTTTTCTGATAACAGCCCTTTAGGATTGAAACACAGAAAGAGCCATTTTGAATACCTCTGTGAATAATTTGTTAGATAGCAATTTCAAAGCTTTCACAGCTGTAATATAAATTTAAAATGAATTTTAGTAAACATATTGAGGTTATGTAAAAGTTAATGCATTTTTAAACAGATAATCCTACCTTCCTGAATAGAACATCAATTGCTTGGAAGCAGGATAAGAAATCGGTATTAGAATTTATTTCCTGATAGTTCAAATAATATCACAAATGAGCATATTTTAAGAGATAGATAAAGAGACCATAAGTTATGATTTTCTTTGAACTTAAGCATTTTCTAGGAATCCAATATTAATACACACTTGTTTTGGCATATACAACAATTGTGAAGATGGTTCTATTTAATTTATAACCTAAATGCTTAATGTAGAAAATGAAACTTTATATAACATATCCCATCTTTTTTTCCCTAATTTTGACTTCTGTGGAATCATCTTTAAATACGTCAATGATTTTTAATTGTCAAAGAAAATTTGCAGCAGATAGAGTTACACAGACAAGGAAGAGTTTTTCAAGGCTGTTGAATTTGGGAAAAGAGTTTGAATTTACTCCCCATGAAACAAAAGATAATGAGGGAAGGGGAAAGGAATTTTTAGCAAATGGAAAAGTATTGAAGGACTGGAGTAGGAGAGGTTGATACCTATGATTAGGCCATCTGAGTCTGTGGCTTATTGAAAAAGGGGCACTTAGACCTTCAGTGATTACATTTCAAAAGAATGGTTCCAAGGTCCTTGAGAAAGACATTCCTGGGTTGTAAAATTGGCAAAAAGCTAGGAGAAAATTTACATCTAAAAGGAGCAGGGAAAGAATCTGTAATTATAATTTTCTAATGTAAATGTTTGGACTTCTTTAGTGGCACAGTGCATAAAAATCATCTGCCAAAGGAGGGACCATGGGTTTAATCCCTGGTTTGGGAATATTTCACATGCCATCAAGCAACTAAGCACATGCACCACAACTACTGAGCCTGTGCTCCACAAAGAGAAAAGCCCCCACAATGAGAGGCCTGGGCACTGCAAAGAAGAATAGATCCTGCTCATCGCAACTAGAGAAAGAAAGACTGCACAAGTGACGAAGACCTAGCACAGCCAAAAATAAAAGAGGAAATAAATAAATGCAGCATATATTCTAAGAAAACGGAGCTCAGGGCCTAAGTCAAGAAGAAACTTGTGTAAAATTTAATCAAAAAGAAGGGAGGTTAAAGCCATTTTCATTCCACTTTAAAAAATGGAATACAAAACAATCTGCTTTTACAAGTTTTCAATTGACTTACTACATCACAGATATGTCTTTCACCTGTATTTATGAAATTTGAAAAATGTACTAGTTATAGGATGAACCAAAGAAATTTGTTTTGTTTTGTTTGTGTATGTGTGCTCAGTTATAGCAGACTCTCTGTGACCCTGTGGACCGTAGCCCACCAGACTCCTCTGTCCATGGGATTTTTCCAGGAAAGAACACCGGACTGGGTTGACATTTCCTCCTGCAAGGCATCTTCCCAACCCAGGGATTGAACCCACATCTCCTGTTTCTCCAGCGCTGGCAGGCAGATTCCTTACCAATGAACCACCTGGGAATCCAAGGAGACTGTTTAGCAAATGACCTTCAATTTTTGCTAATAAGCTCAGGTTACTATTTTTTCATGATCATGATTTATTTCCTTAAGATAGTTCCAAGAGAGTATTGTTGTTTTTGTTCAGTTGCTTAGTCGTGTCTGACCCTTTGTGACCCTGTGGACTGCAGTATGCCAGGCTTCCCTGTCTCTCACTATCTCTAGAGTTTGCTCAAACGCATGTCCACTGAGTCCAAAAGGGAATACGTGTGTGTATAGCTTGTGACATGTTTGTGTTCATCATAGACTATTATAAAATCCCTGAACTATATGTACTCTTCATATTGCTCTATAATCTAAGATTGATCAACTATTTTAGATACCAAGATACTAAATTTCCCATTTGTAGCAATTTTTATTTTAGAGATCTCTTCAAGAAAATTAGAGATACCAAGGGAAAATTCCGTGCAAAGAGGGGCTCACTAAAGGACAGAAATGGTATAGAGCTAACAGAAGTAGAAGGTATTAAGAAGAGGTGGCAAGAATACACAGAAGAACTATGCAAAAAAAGATCTTAATGACCTAGATAACAACGGTGGTCTGATCGCTCATCTAGAACTAGACATCCTGGAGTGTGAAGTCAAGTCGGCCTTAGGCAGAATCACCATAAACAAAGCTAGTGGAGGTGATGGAATTCCTGTTAAGCTACTTCAAATCCTAAAAGATGATGCTGTTAGACTGCTGTACTCAATATGCCAGCAAATTTGGAAAACTCAGTAGTGGCCACAGGACTGGAAAATGTCAATTTTCATTCCAGTTCCAAAGAAAGGCAATGGCACAGAATGCTCAAACCACCACACAATTGCACTCATCTCACATGCTAGCAAAGAAATGCTCAAAATTCTCCAAGCCAGGCTTCCATGGTACATGAACAGAGAACCCCCAGATGTTCATACTAGTTTTAGAAAAGGCAGAGGAACAAGAGATCATATTGCCAACATCTGCTGGATCATCGAAAAAGCAAGAGAGTTCCAGAAAAACATCTAGTCCTGCTTTATTGAATATGCCAAAGCCTTTGACTGTGTAGATCACAACAAACTGTGTTAAATTCTTCATGAGATGGGAGTACCAGACCACCTGACTTACCTCCTGAGAAATCTATATGCAGGTCAAGAAGCATCAGTTAGAACTGGACATGCAACAACAGACTGGTTCCAAATTGGGAAAGGAGTACGTCAAGGCTGTATATTGTCACCCTGCTTATTTAACTTATATGCAGAGTTCATCATGTGACATGCTGGACTGGATGAAGCACAAGCTGGAATCAAGATTGCTAGGAGAAATATCAATAACCTCAGATATTCAGATGACACCTCCCTTATGGCAGAAAGAAAAGAAAAACTAAAGAGCCTCTTGATAGAAAGTGAAAAAGGAGGGTGAAAAGATTGGCTTTAAAATCAGCATTCATAAACCTAAGATCATGGCTTCTGGTTCCACCACTTCATGGCAAATAGATGGGGAAATAGGAACAGTGACAGAATTTATTTTTGGGGGGCTCTGAAATCACTGTAGATGGTGACTGCAGCCATGAAATTAAAAGACATTTTCTCCTTGGAAGAAAAGCTATGATCAACCTAGACAGCATAATAAAAAGCAGAGACTACCTCACTGGCAAAGCTATGGTTTTTCAAGTAGTCATGTATGGATATGAATATTGGACTCTAAAGGGAGCTGAGCACCAAAGAATTGATGCTTTTGAACTGGGGTGTTGAAGAAGACTCTTGAGAGTCCCTTGGAGTTCAAGGAGATAAACCAGTCAACTCTGAAGGAAATCAGTCCTGAATATTCATTGGAAGGACTGATGCTGAAGCTGAAACTCCAAAAATCTGGCCGCCTGATGTAAAGAACTGATTCTTTGGAAAAGATCCTGATGCTGGGAAAGATTGAAGGTGGGAGGAGAAGGGGATGACAGAGGATGAGATGGTTGGATGGCATCACCAATGCAAGCGACATGAGTTTGAACAAGCTCTGGAAGTTGGTGATGGACAGGGAAGCCTAGGGTGCTGTAGTCCATGGGGTTGAAAAGAGTTGGACATGACTGTTGACTGAACTGAACTGAACTGAAAAGATAATGTAAGAATCAAGTTCCAGGAAAGAAATTTAGGATATATTTAAACTTGGAAAAAGTCATTATAATGTTAGAACTTACTATGGATCATTTTTTTCCATATAATGTTTCATATTGATAGGGATTAGATAATTCATGTAATTGAATAGCAATATCCCAAACTGAATAACTGTGCTTAATACAGACATCATCTCAATGATATACTTTTATCCACATTTTATAGATGAAGAAACTTAGGCAAGTTAATTAACTTGCCCAAGGTTGCATATTGTGCCATGCTGTATAAAATGCTAAAGGAGACTGATGCTAAGTTACCTATCAAATGCCTAACTCCATCATCAAGAGAGACAAATAGTTACCATTTAAAAGGTTTCACTGCCCTTCCGTCAAATTTTTTCTGTGGTTACTCCTTACTGTTTTCACCATATCCTCTCCATATCTGAAATCCCTTTAGAAATGTACCTCTTTTCTGTATGATACATTTGGTTGTTCCTATTAAATTAAAAATTTAGCTCTTGCTTCTTGGCCTACATGCTTGTGATGTTATTTAAATTTTTTGCTCCTGAATATACTCCATTTTCTGTTTTATTTCTGTTTCTCCTTTTTTGATTTATACCTAGATAGAACTTAATCAAATATCTGTTAAGATAACAAGTTTCTAAAGTTTCTCTAGCTGTGCTGAACCATTTTCTACTACCTCCCTCTTTCTTAAATCAGAGCTTGAATAACATCAACTGATAGGTTTGCCCCTGCAGGTGTGGCACCAGACAGGTCTTACCGTACTCTAGCCTCAGTGAAGCCCCATCACAGTCACAGAACCATGTGGTGCTTTCTCACGGGCCCATGCTCACAATGGTGAAGACAAAATACCTGGTAGATTAGAAAAATAACGATTGAGACTGTGTTTTAAGATTGTCCGCAGGGTTCTTCCTTCTCCCTGTTTTTCTTCCTGGATAACCCCCACTCAACCATCATGTCTCTATCTATTTTTCTGTTTCATCCCAAGTGTTCTCTTCCCATTTGCCCTCTCTCCTCCCCCACCTCACTCCCCAAATATCTCAGCTGCTGCTTTTAGATATTTCGTGGGTCTTATATTTGTCATCTTGCGGCACTTTGACATTCTAATGGTATGGTTATTGTTACTGAAAGATGTGGGGTCTGGTTGCTTACCGCTGAAAAGCCAATATACAGGCCAGGTTGGTGAAAAAGAAAGTTTCTTTATTTCAGCAGCTGGCACTTGGGGGTGATGGTGGTGGACATTAGTCCAAAGGCCAACTCCCTCCACCCACTGGCAGCCAGTGGGGCAAGAGCTTTTATAAACAGAACTGGGGCGGGGGTGGGGGACTACATGCAGAAACAGCAGAGTTGGCTATGACAGTCATCTTCAAATTGGTCATCAGTGGTTTGACCAGTGTCAGCTTGGTTGTTTTAGGCACAGTTAATCTACAGTTCCATGGTTCATGTGTTTCTATTTCTCTGAGGCCAGTTCTCGGAACTGTGGCAGCTCGTGTCTTGGTTGCAGTCTAGTCATCATGTAGCCAACTTCTCCACCTGATGTTTTAGTCTCTACGAGATATCTCGCAGGATATGGCTCAGAATATTACCAATAGCCCTTGAGAAAGAACTAAAGGTCCTTATCGATGCTTAATGACTACATTATTACTATTCAGTCTCCTTTGTTTTCCTTTGTTTCTGCATTTCTCATTTCTCTGATTAAACTGGTTCTTTGTCTAAAGTTTTCCACAAACAAAAGGCAGGTAGAGGTCATGGTGCAGGGAGGGAGGGGCGGGGAGGACCACAAGGTCTCGTTCCATTTTAGTATCACTTGTTTTTCCTTCTTCCCCACTAGCAGAAGTTTCATTGTATTGCCAGAGATTAGCAAGACACACATCACTGTGGTGATAAACAAATGCTCACCAAATGAACAATAAAATTAATCTAAAAAATCAGGGAAATAAATAAATTGATCAACTACTGGAACTGATAGCATGATTTAGTAAAACAAGCAAATGGTTATGAATGGGACAGTTTACTTCAGTCACAAATTTATTGTCCATACAACCGATATGTAATGGACACTATTTACCAAGCGTTGCAGTACTCACTATGGATAGAGTAGTAACTAAATCAATGCCTTTAGCTTCAGGCCACTTTATGTCTCACTGAGAACACAGATAAATCTCTGTGAAGTGTGACAATATGTTTGTATACAGCATTTCAGGAAAACACTGAAAATAGGTGTCTCAAAAAGTATGACGATTAAGGGAAGTTTTCTAAATATGCATCATCTAAGGACTAATTGATGAGCGCAGTTAAAGCTACTGCAAGTCAAAAAATACAAGTGCTCCAAAGAGAAAAAAAAAATAGTGTATGCAAATATATAGAAATAGGTTGAAATGATACATTATAGAAACCTGGAAATAATTCAGAATGTACAAGAAAGATATGGGCTTCCCAAGTGGCACAGAGGTAAAGAATCTTCCTGCCAATGCAGGAGATGTGGGTTCAGTCCCTGGGTCAGGAAGATCCCCTGGAGGAAGGATATGGCAACCCAATCCAATGTTTTTGCTTGGAAGATTCCACAGACAGAAAAGCGTGGTGGTAAGCTACAGTCCACAGGGTTGCAAAGAGTCAGACACAGCTGAGCACACATGGATCTACTTTGATTGAAAGAAACCAATATTAATGGAAATAAACTGCATGGTAGGAAAGAAGTAAAAGCAGAATGGTAGTCAAAGGCACAGAGAAAAGGAGTCAGGAGGGAGAAAGAAATGAATAAAAAGTGGATGAAGCAATAGGAAGCAGTAGAATCAAACTTGAGTCAAGAGAAATACAATTTCCACTGAGGAAAGAAGGTTGAAAGAATAAGTATGGATTCAGTTATTGTATAACGTGGTATTTCATTAAGGCAGTTCTTGTCTTTGTGAACTTGTAGATGAAATGATCTACTGAAAATGGGGAAGGTAGTGAAATAAGAGATTCAGTTATAGGGGGATAGATTTGCAATATCCATCTTGGGCAAAGGCAGAGGACTCTGACCAAGGAAACAGAAAAGGATTATGCCTGATAACTAAGGTAATGACGTTGCCAAAGCAAAGTGAAATTCTGGGAGAAGAGGCTGTTTCGCATCCTTAACTTGCAACCTCTGCTAAAATCTTCCATGCATTATATCTTTTATCTTTATGTAATCTCTCACCCCCTCATACTCCACCTGTCTTACACATTTTTTTTGTTTGCTTGTTTTGTTTTTTCTGAAAGCTGATCTTGTTACCTGGCACTGGTGAATATCAGTTTTGGAAGGGAATGACTAGAACAGTGTAATAAACTATTTCCATGAATATGTGATTAATAAATCATAATTTAGTGGTAAATCTCTGAAAGCAGTTGAGTGTTAGCCATCTTCATAGATTATCATTAATATTTCTGCCAAATTTCAGTATAATCATCCTACTTCATATGGACAATCCGTATTTTGAATGAGCCTAAAGATTTGAGGCTTCTGAGCAGTTTAACACACGTTTTCCTTATCTGAAAATACTGTTAGAAATGTTATTTGGATTATAAGCAAAGCTTTCATTTGTGGAGCCCATGGCAGGCTGTGTCATAAATATGCACATATCTTTGCCTTACCAAGGTTCTTCCTAAGTACATTTCATGGTACTTTTCATATGCAATGGCTTTGATTTGTTTTAGGGCATAATATAAATTCTCTGCTGTGATACATGATAATGGAAATACTTTTTAAGAAATCTGTGCTGGTTATGAGGCTGTGTGCATTGCCAAGCCTCATGATTTATTAACTGCCTAAATAGTCCCTTATCATTATTGTTTGTTTTCATACAAAAACACTCATCAGGTACTCAGCACTGTATCTGCCTTTCTTTGCTCTGTCTCTTGGTCCATGCATTTGCCCTCAGTTACTTTTGTGAATTCTTCTGGAGGATAATGATAGCATTTCACATTCCGTACCACTATCCACACTCAATGCCACAGAATACAAATGTGTGGAAGGTGGTGGTTTCATTATCTTAGGGTCAGTAGAATTTCAAGAGCTTTAAAATTACCTCTATCAATGATGCAAGTGTCAGCTTAGTTTTAATAAATCTTTAGGAACAGACACAAGTTACTTCTAGGACATCTCCTATTTCCAGAAATACATCATTCAGCTGCCAAATCTACTATCAATGTCTTGCTAAAGATTTTCCACTACTAAACATAATGCTATATCTCTGGTATATGCATTTGCTTTTTGATAACATGATTAACCCAACATTTCTGCAGAATCAATCCATATTTATGCTACTTCCACAAAATCAGAGAGAATATAGTACAAGCAAAACAGAAGAAAAATATACAAATGCATCTTTTATAAATAATACATACAGGAGGTGGGAGAATTGCAGTGCTTGTTGTCAGAATTATATTACTAAATGTAGGAACAATGAAAACCTGGGCATTTGGCAAGGTGACATTTTTAGAATAAATTAGAGTTGACAAGTAGCGAATTCAGCCAACCAATAAGTATAGTGTAAAACTTCTCATAATATGCAGCCAAATTCAAATGTTTCCCTTTTAATTTCCAATAAATTTGACCATATGTTCCTTTTGCTGAAAAGCTAAATTATGGGGCAGGGATTGCTTTTGCTTTTCTTTTTTGTAAACTGCTGCCATTATTTAAAGTTGATGACATTTTTTTAAGAATGAACTGTGCCCCATTCTTGAAAGGTAATGTGGTATTTAAAAGACAAAATAGCTTCTATGTGTATTAGAAAGTAAATAGCTTTTGAAAAAGTCATCAGCACCACAGGATACCCATCTTATCCTATAAATGTCTATCACGTGACTTCTTTCATTTGCATAACAGTTTATATTAAGTGTGTCCTGATATTCCTAGTCAAAAAAAAAAGAAAAGATGCTCAGCATGAGAGTGGGCAAAATATACTTAAAAGAAAGGCGAAATTAATGAACTTTGCTTAAACTTGAAGAAGCTTTTTCTAATAGCAAAAATGTATATACAATAATAAGTTGAATGCTATTAAATACTTCACTTTATTAAAAATTAAATTCTATTTTTCTTACAGGGCTTAAAATGTGTTAATTGAAATGAACATCAATGAGATTGGAAACAAAGATAGTAAAAGGTAAACAAATATTAAAAAAGATTTAATCTATAGCACTGAGCCTAATATTAATAATATTGCCCTGGTGTTCACTAACAGTGAGCTTCATAATATTGAACCATTAGAGTAGAACCTTAGAACTACCCAGTCACGCACAGAACGGCACAACTACAGGCCTTCCTGTGTTAGTTCCCTTCAGTTAATTAAACAAGGAGGTGAATTAGTCTGTGCTCAGTTGCTCAGTCCCATCTCTTTTGCAGCCCCATAGACTGTAGTCTGACAGGCTTCTCGGTCCATGGGATTTTCCAGGCAAGAATGCTGGAGTGGGTTGCCATTTGATCTTCCTAACCCAGGGACAGAACTAACCACCTCCTGGACTCCCTGTGTTGGCAGGCAAATTTTTTACCACTGGGCCACCGGGAAACCCCAAATTAGTCTGAGGTAGAGTTATATCTCAGCGGCCTTCGGAAGCAAACCAAAACCTAAGTTTCTAAATGGTTCTGGGTTAAGAAAAGAACACCTAAGGACAACCAATCAAACATGGTCAATCAGCCTTTTCCAAATAAGGCAAATGCTTAAATCACAGCCAATCAGATAATGTCATTGTTTCTCTCCTGCATGTCTTTCTCCTCCTCACTCCTGTTGATGGAGGGCTCCCAATCACTTCCTTTCCGGTATTGCCTGATTCCATCTGATTTTTGCTCAGATAAACTCTTAAAATGTTTACTATGCCTCCATTTACCTTTTAATATTAATAATTCATGCTTCTATATAACTTGGCATCATGCAGGCAAAAACCAGTAAACACATATCCAAGGGGCAGCAGGATCACAAAGTCAAAGAAAGGAAGAGAGGATAGAGCTGGAAACCTCCAGGTCACACACTCAAAAAGCTCCAAACTGAAAGAAAAGGGTGGCGTGAACACAGAAGTGTAACTCCAATGGTTGTCCCTTCAAAGAGAAGAACAGGAGAGAGGAATAGGTGGTCCACACCAACCTCCCTACACACCCACCTGTGAGTTTTTTGAGTGGTTTTCAATATATATTTTTGAGCTCTTTTGTTTTATTTTGACTTTGATTTGTTTGACGAATGTATGTCATCATATTGTGTGGCTTTTGTATACTATGCTTTCTCTTCTGGGATTATTTGCTTCCAAAATTATTTGTTGCATTGGTTAATTTTTGTTTGCTTCTTTCTCATTGTCTTCTAATGGATGGGAATAATGAACACTTCTCTTAGCAGCACCTTTTAACATGTTAACACAGATAATTCATGTATTCTAACATAGTCTAATTTGAATATTATCTCTGGCCTCCTCTCAAAGTAGGTAAGTACTATATCACACTTCTCAGTAAATGTCCCACAAAATTCCTCATTTTATTTTAGTCTATTTTCATTTTCTTTTCAAAATACTCAAATAATGTTAATGTCATTTGAAAGTGTAATTTATTTAAACACATTCCCAAATTACTGTTAATATGATCTAACTCAATAATAAAAGCTTAGTTAAATTTATCATAATCTTTTATTGATTTCTTTGTATGCTCTTTTTATTTTTCTTATTTTCTACTTTCCATTCCTTCTTGAATTTATTTTTCTTTAGCTGAAGACATATCATATTTTCTTTTTGATATTCTAGGGGCAATAAAATTTATGAATGACTGTATTCCAAGTGTAATCTTTATTTTATCTTTATAACTTGATGATATATGTTAAAAAAATGTTTCTTCTTAGAGGTACAAAGTACTTTTCTGTTGTCTTCTGTCAACTATAGTAGCTGAGGATATATCTCCTGATAATTCATCTTTGATAGATATTCAGGTATTTCTGTTATTGTTTATAGTTTTCCCTTATCCTTGATGCCTTTATTTTCCTTATGACTTGACAAGGTATAAAATTATAGATATTATCTTTCCTAGCACTAGGTGGAACTTTTTAAATCTGAGAATTCATTCCTTTTCTTGTTTCTGAAAATGTATTAGCCAGTAACTCTTTTAATATTGACTTTCATCCAATATCTTTCCGCAGTTCTTATGGAATGAATACAAATAGAATGTTTAAGTTTTACACTGCATTGTTCATGTTTCTTCTAGAAAAACCTGATTATGATACATTCTATTGCTTTTCTTTCTTCTCTCTACCTTGTCAATATTTAACTAGCAGTTTAAAAAATTTTCCAGGGATTAAAATTTTAGTAACTATGATTTATATCTTGTTCTCTTTTAAACCTATCTTTCTACTTCATATATTAATATTACTAGTCTTCTTTATGGAGATCCATTCTTTTTATTCTTTTATTGGATATTTGAATAAACAGATATCATAAGACTTATCAAATTTTCTATTAACATCAGTTTCTTAGGCACAAATCTCTAAGTTGTACCAAAGAAACACTTTGTTTATCAAAATGTTAAATTATGCATTTCAAATATCTAAAGGGATATACACTAAAATAATAGAAGTGTTTGTTTCTAACAGGTATGAATTGAAGAGGGGAAACTTTTTACTTTAAGTATTTTACTATAATTTTTATTTTTGCTACAACCAATATTAAATTAATTATTTAAATTATTATAAGAGAATTTTTCTACATAAATTCATTGTCTTAAGGTTATGAAACAACTAAAAGTTCAGCTTTTCACTTTCACTCCAGTGTTTTTTCTTGAGTCACATAGCTTTTTGAAAGGCTATGATATATATCTCCACACACAAAAAAAGGAGTTTTATAAAGAACATATTGTAGATATTGAGATCATATCTAAATCTTCTTTTAAAGTCCAGTTTGTAGCCACAATAATGAATGTGCCAGGGGACTGTGGTAGAGTGGGAAGGATATTAGGAAAAGATGGGAGAAGAAAACATTAAATCAATATTTTAATTCAATTGCACAGTATTTATAGTTTATATATTCTAACTGTTCTTATCCAAGTCAAATGTACATTAGAAGCCTATCTTGTACTATTTTATATGATACATTTTCATTATTGTGATTAATATACTTTGCAATGAGATTTCTTGACATATTATCTCAAGTGTAACAACCAGCATTTATTGACTGGACAATTCATTATCAAAACTCATAAAGTTTTTTAGAATATGAGAAATTAAATCCTACTACAATTTACCTCATTTCTATCAGTTTGTAATATTCATATCTATTGGACTATTTTCTCTTATATTAAAAGAAATGAACTAACAATGTTTGCTATCAAATGAAGTGTTCATACATGAACTTAAAATATCAATATTGTGCAGTTGAACATTGCAGAGATCCCTGTATTCATATATATATGTGTATATATATATATTCATCTATATACTCATAGAGCCCTTTAGGTATAATTATAAATAACATCACTCTTAGCATTCCCAAAGATAAAAATATCCACTTGAAAACATTCCAGGGGTCAAAGAAGTCAAATAAAAAAAGAATCTCATGTAAAAAGATGTGGTAACTATAAAAGCACCTAGATTAGCGAAGAATCTCTAATTTAAATGGTCAAGTTAAACAAGACACAATTAAGACTAATTTGGTTTTCTTGTCTGCAGCTGAGAGAAAGGGGATTTCAAATTAACCTATATTATGTCTAGTATTATTTTAAAATGTAAATGTCATAACCCTTTCAGCTCATAGAAATGTGGTTATTTTTTTAAAGTAACAAATCCACTTATTATTTTGCCAGTTATTACGTTCTAACCTGGTACATCAAAATTTTTTCCATTTTTGCTAAAACAGTTTTTACACAAGGTCAAATTTTTAAAGGAACCTGGCTTGTCATTTCAGTAAATATAGAGACAGTTTAAAACTTTCATAGGCATAATAAATTGGCCTGGTTGTCCCTTGATTCATAGTACTGGAAAATGTGTAGGCTCTGTTTGACCAGATGTGCCTACCAAAGAAGCCAGGCTTCCAGAATACTTACCCTGGGGACAGGAGTCCACTTGGATGAAAAAGAATGAGAGACTTTCTATACTACCCAGTAAGAACTCCTTACTATTTTTCCCAGACACGATGTTCCCCATGAACCTGCTGATTTGATCCTCTGCATTTGAGAACTTGGAGACCTCAGTCTAACCCACTTGGCTCCATCCCTTCTCTTTTCAAAATCAGATGGCTGCTTTGCTATGGGAGCACTGCAGTTCAGTTTCTTGTTGGCTGCATGGAGCATTGCCCTTCTGGTGCTGGCTGGCTCTTCTCAATCACATCTTCAGTAGATGCCCCAAGGAGTCTGGTCTCCACATTTTATATGCAGTGTAGAAAATTCAGATTGTTCCTTGGATGTCTTTCTACATAAATGTAACTGTCTTTGCTACCTGGGTTTTGGCCAACCATACACGCCAATGTTTCACTGTTTTGTTTTGTTGCTGTTGTTGTTTTCCCAATGTTTCACTTTGAAGATATTTTATATGGAAAATTTCGTCATAAGGTTCTCCAGAATTGAGAGTAAATTAGTCTGCCTTTTCAAGATAGAAGTGGTTTGCCCTGCTCTAACATTCATTTGTATAGATTTCCTGCATCAGATTACTTTCAGCATATTTATTCTGGGCTGTATGTGACAAGTACAGTGTGAGATATAAACCAACTGTGTTGTTGAAACTTCATATGGTATACTTAAAATTTTATACTTAGCACAGTTTTTGCATCTTGTTAGACCCTCCCCATCAACCTAACTGCTGCAGAAATGATATATTGATTATATATATATATATATGTATATATATATATATATATATATATATATATATATATATCAGTTGTTGTTCAGTCTCTAAGTCTTGTCCAGACCTTTGCATAGCAACAAAGTAAACTCCTGCTCTTTTATTGAGCAGGAAAAGAGTTTTATATGTCTTTTCTTGGGATATTCAGGCAGCCTGCCTTCCAAATTGACACTGAGGTTTAAAGGTTTTAGGATTTCAAAGACATTACTGTGAGGGTAAGTTTATAGGCTGGGCGTGGGGATCTTCTCTGTGTGAATTATCGTTGATTGCCTAACCTTGTGTTGTGACTGGGGGAGCCCTGCTGGTGTGCTCTAATTCTCATGCTCGACAGGATGCTTGGTGTTATCCAAATCCCGATGGTACTCAACTGAATTGATGAAATGACCAGGAAGGCCTAATTAAAGCTGTTCAGCTCAAATGTATTGATGTATTACATCTATTACAGCTTGGTTCAATAGGTCCACCCATGAATGCTGCCACAGCCTGTAAAGCAAACTAAGCAGATTGAATAAATAATGCTGCAAGGAAAGGAGACAGCAAAGGAACCAAAGCAACAGAGCGCAAAATGCACCAGGATGACCTATGAACTTATCATATGATCCGTCAGAAATTAATCTTTATTATTTTTGCACGTTGAGCACAGAAGAGAGAATATTAAGACCTAAAATAATCTTTTAATCTATCATAAGAGCTGGTAAGCTCTTCTCTCCTTTAGTAAATGTTACAGTTGCATGACAATGTGCAGAAAATCAATGCGGTTTTGCTTGACTTTTCTTTGCAATGTATTGTTAGATTCTAGCTTTTTTTTTTTTCTTCTTTTTGTCTTCTGGCTGAGTCTTTGTGAAAGATTTTAAAACATGCAGTCTACCACCATCCTTTACTTCTTTTGCCCCAAGAGACTTGTTAACTCTTTTTATTCCTTTCCTGAATTTGACTCGTTTCACGTTTTCATAATTTGTATATGGTTCTGAACTAAGTCTGGTAATGAGTTCTAAATTCTGGGCATTTTAACATGGAGATTTCTTACTCATTTATTTGTAGCTCTCTGTGTTTCTTATATTATGGTGTTGGCACTGTCACAAGAGTAAATTATTATTGCAATCACAGCTTGATGGTAAAACAAAGAAAGGGTGGCTTTCTTAATATGCAGTACCATATACATAATAGATGAGCACTGCAAGTTCAGTGTATGGAGTAGGGCACCCAAAGCAGGTGCTCTGGGACCACCCAGAGGGATAGGGTGGAGAGGGAGGTGGAAGAGGGATTCAGGATGAGGTGCTGTATACCTGTGGCCAATTCATGTTGAAGTATGGAAAAACCATCACAATATCATAAAGTAATTATCCTCCAATTTAAAAATTAAATAATTAAAACATAAAAAGCTCAGTAATCAGAAAAAATGTGCAAACCAAAAGTCATCAAATTGGTTTTTTTCATACAATTAAATTAAAAAAATTATAGATGATGGCTGTCTTACAAATTTATTTTCTGCAATTGAACTCACACTGAACTTCAGACATACTTCTGCCTACTTGACATCTCCTCTTAGATGTTTAAAAGACATCTCAAACTTAACATTTAAAAGTGAACTCCTAAACTTTCTCCCCATCCGAATTTGCTTCTTCAGTTTCCACATCTCAACAAATGTCAAATTTCAGTTTTCCACTTGCTTAGGCTCAAAATATTAGTTATCATGAACTGAACTGTTTCTTTTATATGCTTCTCTTCATACCCGGTTTGTTTTTCCTTCTAAATATTTCCTAACTAAATCATTCTCATTCCCTCTAATGCAACCATTCTGGTCTGGATCATGATTATCTTTTATTTGGATTTCTACCATAGCTTCTTTGGTTATCTTCTATGATTTCCTTCCTATCCCTTCTGATTCAAAAATAAGTTCTCAGCATCTAATCCAAAATCTGGCCAACTGTAGCTGTCCAACAAAGATTAGTTAGATATATAAGAAATGAACCCATATGGAATTTAACTCACTTTTAGGTCCTTAGTGGTTCTTATATGGATGCTTCATTTTCTGCCACCCACTTTTGTCAAACTTTAATGTTATCCTCTCAGCAGGAAAAAAGAATCCATCCACGCACAATCTAACTTGCCTCAGTTCAGTTCAGTTCAGTTGCTCAGTCGTATCTGACTCTTTGTGACTGAACTGAACTGCAGCATGCCAGGCCTCCCTGTCCATCACCAACTCCCGGAGTTGACTCAAACTCAAGTCCATTGAGTCAATGATGCCATCCAACCATCTCATCCTCTGTCATCCCCTTCTCCTCCTGCCCTCAATCTTTCCCAGCATCAGGGTCTTTTCCAATGAGTCAGCTCTTCACATCAGGTGGCCAAAGTACTGGAGTTTCAGATTCAACATCAGTCCTTCCAATGAACACCCAGGACTGATCTCCTTTAAGATGGACTGGTTGGATCTCCTTGCAGTCCAAGCGACTCTCAAGAGTTTTCTCCAACACTGCAGTTCAAAATCATCAATTCTTCGGTGCTCAGGTTTCTTCACAGTCCAACTCTTACATCCATACATGACCACTGGAAAACCATAGCCTTGACTAGACGGACCTTTGTTGGCAAAGGAATGTCTCTGCTTTTGAATATGCTATCTGGGTTGGTCATAACTTTTCTTCCAAGGAGTAAGTGTCTTTTAATTTCATGGGTGCAATGACCATCTGCAGTGATTTTGGAGCCCAGAAAAATAAAGTCAGTCACTGTTTCCACTGTTTCCTCATCTATTTGCCGTGAAGTGATGGTCAAGGCTGTATATTGTCACCCTGCTTATTTAATTTCTATGCAGAATACATCATGAGAAATGCTAGGCTGGAGGAAGCACAAGCTGGAATCAAGATTGCCGGGAGAAATATCAATAACCTCAGATATGCAGATGAGACCACCCTTACAGGAGAAAGTGAAGAAGAACTAAAGAGCCTCATGATGAAAGTGAAAGAGGAGAGTGAAAAAGTTGGCTTCAAGCTCAACATACGGAAAACTAAGATCTAACTTGCTAAAACCCATTAATATCTTGCTGCTGCCCCTAAGTTCTAAACTCTACCATTTCTTCATTCAGCAAATGTTGATCAATGGCATTTCTGTGCAGGACACTGTGCTATGTTGCTCAGCACTTCATCAAAGTCCCTTCAGGAACAGACTGCAATGACTAAGTGACTTCACTTTATTTTCTTATAGACTAGAACCACTGCTTCTATAATATAAAAACCATATGGAATACCCTTATACATGTGAGACCCATATATTTGTATATACATTCATATATATATATATATGCTTCTAGTCTCTCTATATATATATATATATCCATATATATATATACACACACACACATATATATAAGTCCCACATAGAAGACAATATAGAAGACCCATAGACTAGAAGCACTGCTTATTCACCAAAATGAGGACACATAGTTACTCAGCTATGAAAATCAGTTAAAGATGTATGCATTAAAATTGATTTTAAGCATCTTCAGTTCAGTTCAGTCGCTGAGTCGTGTCCAACTATTTGTGACCCCATGAATCGCAGCACGCCAGGCCTCCCTGTCTATCACCAACTCCCGGAGTTCACTCTGATTCACGTCCATCGAGTCCGTGATGCCATCCAGCCATCTCATCCTCTGTCGTCCCCTTCTCTTCCTGCCCCCAATCCCTCCAAGCATCAAGTCTTTTCCAATGAGTCAACTCTTCGCATGAGGTGGCCAAAGTACTGGAGTTTCAGCTTTAACATCATTCCTTCCAAAGAAATCCCAGGGCTGATCTCCTTCAGAATGGACAGGTTGGATCTCCTTGCAGTTCAAGGGACTCTCAAGAGTCTTCTCCAACACCACAGTTCAAAAGCATCAATTCTTCAGCACTCAGCTTTCTTCACAGTCCAACTCTCACATCCATACATGACTACTGGAAAAACTGTAGCCTTGACTAGATGGACCTTAGTCGGCAAAGTAATGTCTCTGCTTTTGAATATGCTATCTAGGTTGGTCATAACTTTTCTTCCAAGGAGTAAGCGTCTTTTAATTTCATGGCTGCAGTCACCACCTGCAGTGATTTTGGAGCCCAAAAACATAAAGTCTGACACTGTTTCCACTGTTTCCCCATCTGTTTCCCATGAAGTGATAGGACCGGATGCCATGATCTTCGTTTTCTGAATGTTGAGCTTTAAGCCAACTTTTTCACTCTCGTCTTTCACTTCCATGAAGAGGCTTTTTAGTTCCTCTTCACTTTCTGCCATAAGGGTGGTGTCATACTTAAAACTAATAAATACACATTCATTTTCTACCTTTTGATGTAGAACTACCATCTTTTCTTTCAATGTGAGTCAGCTGCTTTGAATTCTGATTAATTTTATTTCATGATGTTTAAAAGCATATGATTTCTTGTTTCACTTCTTTAAGTTAAAATGAGTTGAAGACATTTGAGAAGAAACTTATATTTTCAATTCTTTACTGTTTCCCCAATAATTTCTGCTTGTTTTTCCCATCTTTTAACAGCAAAGTTGAACAAGCCCACTGTGAAGGAAAGTTAACAATTGCGAGTATTTACTGTGTTATGAGCACAGATTGGTATATATTACAAAGGAATTGGAGAGAATCAATCTGGTCAAAAAGTTGCTTAAAGGTGCTTCTCTTACACTGAAGCTCTAGTGGTTCCCTCATCTAGCTCCACTTCCTCGCCCTTCATGATTGCATCTCTGTATTTACTCATTCAGCCTGAAAACCTCATCCTTTCTGACTGAATAATTACTAACCATCCCGTAAAACACAGCTTAGACTTACTTGTCCTAGTAAGTCCTGCTTGTATGTTCCTACAATACTTTTTCATATCTTCCATCATAACACAGTCTACAGAGGTAGACTGACATTCTGCATCTATTTGTGTATCTCTCTAACTAGACTTTGGTTGTTAGAGGGAAATTTTTGTTTCTTTTAGGACCTGCTGTCTGCACCTTCCACAGTTTTTGGCACATAGTTTACATTGAGTAAATATTGGCTAATTTCTCTTCATTTCTTGATGTTTATTCCATTACCCAACAAGAATATCTAACTTGAAATTTTCTCATCACTTGAAAATTTTCTAAATGCAGGTTTAAACTCTGAATTGTCCTCTTTGAATACAATGACCTCATCTCTTTCTCCTTTCAATGAAAGTTTCAATGAAATTTCCCCTTCATGATTATAGTCACATTCCTAATTCCTTTTTATCTTTTTAATCCATTAACCCATTTCTGATTCCACTAGCTTCTCTAATCCACTTAAAATCTATATATTCTTTTTTTTTTTTTTCATAACATTTCCTTTCTCTTTCCCCTTGCCCATCCTGACAATGTCCAGCTCTAGGATCCCTTCTGCTCTGTGTTTTTAGCATCCCTCCAAAGTCCTGTTAGCTGGAGGTAACAAAATCACTTCAGCTGGGGCCAATATAAATTCTTGGTAACTCAGACTCATGGGGAACTTTGCCATTCTCCTCCTTTCCGTTTGAACAAAAACTGCTATTTCTTATTTTCAAATCTCTTCATTTCATCTATTTCTACCTCCTCTTGAAATATCCTCCATTAATTTTGTCATCTCTCATTTGCATTTTCTATTTCTCTTCTGAATCTTCCTATGACTTCCTTATGACTCTTCATCTTCCTTTATCTTAGTTATGCTTCAAAATGTTAAAATGTTCTATAAGGCTACCTGTTTTTCCTGACTAGCCATTCTTTTTTTTTATTCTTGCAACAGAAACATTATAGTTCCTAAACCTACAAATATAACTGAAAGCTCATATCTGGGGACAAGGTGATGTTTCATATTTATTTCCTTATGTAAATCTTTAAGATATTCCTACAAATTGCTCTCATTTCCTCCTTTCTACAAAGCATGAAACAGCTTCAAAGACGAAGTAACTTGACAGATTACTTACAGTTATATGACTGCTGCATCCAATTACCTCTAAAATATTCTCTGAAGTGTCATTGGTGACTTTCTTATTGTAGTGATTTTTTTTTTCTTTCTGACCATACAGGTTGCAAGATCGATGTTTTCCAACCAGCAATCAAACCCAGGCCCTCAGAAGTGTATGTAGAGTCCTAACCACTAGACCACTAGGGAATTCCCTGAGATGAAATTTAAAAGAACTCAAATTAGCCACATGAAAATTTAGTCAGGGCATCAAATATCTTCTCAATGTTGTGTGATCATCAGCTCTACTTCCAAAATGTTCTGGTCATCCCCAAAGGACCCCCTGTACTCATTAAGATATGATTCTCCTTTATATCCTTCCCCCCGTCCCCGGCAACCACTGATACACTTTCTGACTGATAAATTTACCTATTCTGAGTATTTCAAAGAAATGGAATCATCCAATGTGGGCCTTTTCATGCCTGGCTATACTTAGCATGTTTTCAGTATTTATCCACATTGTAACTTATGTAAGAAGTACTTACTTTCTGTGCTTAAAAATATCCCATCGTATGGTTATAACTCATTTTATTTATGCATTCAACCAGTGATGAACTTTTGGGCTATTTGTGAATTGTATTACTATGAATACTCATGTATAAATTTTATTTGAAAATTGTTTTCAATTCTTTTTGGTATATACCTAAGAGTGAATTTTCTGGGTGATAAGGTGATGTTTTGTTTAAGTTATTGAGAAATTTCCATGTTGCTTTCCACAGTGGATGCACAATTCTACATTCCCACCAGCAACGTATAAGTGTTATAATTTCTCTATATCCTTGCCAAGACTAATTTATTTTTAATTGTAGCCATCTTAGTAAGTGTGAAGGGCTATTTCACTGTGGTTTTGAATTGCAATTCACTAATGATTAATGATGTTGACCATCTTTTCATATGCTTGTTGACCATTTTAATATCTTCATTGGACAGTTTTCTAAGTCCATCAATTAATTTTTAATTGTGTTGCTTGTCATTTTGTTGTTGAGTTGTTATTCATATATTCCAGATGTTAGATACATATCAGATTTGCAAGCATTTTCTCCTTTTCACTATCTCATGGTGTCTTTTGGTGCAGAATGTTTATAATTTTGATGAAGTCCTATTTATCTTTTTTGTTTTGTTGCATTTGACTTTTGTGTCACATTGATTTCCAACTATGAGTTTTGGCATTTTAGCTCTTTATTTAGGTTTTTTTTTTTTAACCATTTGAGTTATTATTTTTTAATGTGATATAATAGCTAACATCCAATTTTTTTTTTTGACATAGAAATCTAGTTGTCCCAGCATTATTTTTGGAAGCATTATTTTTTCTCCACTGAATGGTCCTGTTACCCATGTCAGTAACCATTTGAACAACATTTTAAGTTATTCAACTGAAAATTATTGAATATGTGGTTTGTATTAAATTTTCAAAGGGGAAGTCTGAATTTTCCAACTTTGCTCTACTTTTCAAGGCTGTTTTGATTTTTCAGAGTCCTTTGCAATTTCATATGAATTTTAAAATAAACACTTTTCTGCTAAAAAAGGAAGAATTGCATGAATATATAGATTGCTTTGAAACATATTTTATTCTAAACAGTATTAAGTCTTCTAGTCCATGAACTTTGGATGTCTTTCCATTTACTTATGAGTTCCTTAATTTTCTTGCAGCAAAGTTTTACAGTTCTTGCACATGCTTTATTCAATTAATACATAAATAATTTTTTTCTTTTTTGATGTGATTCAAAATATAATTGCTATTTCATTTTCAGATTTTTCGATTCTAGTTTGTAGAGCTACAACCAGTTTCCACATATTGATCTTGTTTTCTGCAACTCTTTTGAATTTTTTGTAGCTCAAATAGTTTTCTCATGGATGCTTTAAGATTTTTTATAAAAAGATAATCTGTGAATGAAGATAGTTTAACATCTTTTTTTCCCATTTTGGATGCATTTTATTTCACTAACTTTTCTAATTTCCCTGGCTAAGACTTTAGTAAGTAAAGTAAAGTCACTCAGTCATGTCCGACTCTTTGTGACCCCGTGGACTACAGCTCACCAGGCTCCTCAATCCATGGCATTCTCCAGGCAAGAATGCTGGAGTGGATTGCCATTTCCTTCTCCAGGAGATCTTCCCGACCCAGGGATCCAACCCAGGTCTCCCACATTGGAGGCAGACGCTTTAACCTCTGAGCCACCAGGGGCTAAGACTTTACTTCCTCTAAATTGCTAAATAGAAGTGGTGGAAGAAGGTACCCTAGTCTTGTTCTTGATCTAAGTGGGAAAACTCTCAGTATTTTATCTTTGGGTGTGATATTAATAGTTGGGCTTTTCATGGATGCCCTTAATCAGGTTGAAGAAAAAACACTCAGAAAAGAGTAATCCTTATTTCCTGAGAGTTTTTATCATGAAATATGTGAAATTTTGTAAAGTACTTACATGCATACTCAGTTGTGCCCCACTCTTTGTGACCTGGTGGACTGTAGCCTGTCAGGCTCCTCTGTCCATGGGATTATCCCAGCAAGAACGCTAGAGTGGGTTGACATTTCCCCTCCAGGGGATCTTCCCAACACAGGGATCAAACACCAGTCTCTTGCATCTGCTGCACTGGCAGGCAGGTTCTTACCACTGATGCCATTTGAGAAGCCTGCCATGAAATACTTGTGGTGCTGTTATTCAGTTGTATCCAACTCTTTGCAATGCTATGGACTGTAGCCCACCAGGTTCCTCTGTCCATGGGATTTCCCAGATAAAAATACTGGAGAGTGTTGTCATTCCCCTCTTCAGGGATTTTCCCAACCTAGGGATCAAACCAGCATCTCACGTCTCCTGCATTGGCAGGCAGATTTTTTTTTTTCTTTCTTCTTCTTCTTCTTCTTCTTCTTTTTTTTTTTTTAAACCAATAGAGCCACCTAAGAAGCCCTGCATCAACTGAGGTAATCATGTAGCTTTTTATTCATAATATGGTACATTTAGTTGATTTTTATGTGTAACCATTTTTGCCTCCTGGGATAAATTCTGCTTGGTCATGATGAAAAACCCTTTATAATATGTTGCTGGGTTCAGTTTGCTAGTATTGTGTTGAGGATTTTAGCATTTTCAGTAGTCATGTACGGATGTGAGAGTTAGGTCATAAGGCTGAGCACCAAAGCACTGATGCTTTCAAACTATAGTGCTAGAGAAGACTCTTGAGAGTCTCTTGGACTGCAAGGAGATCAAGCCAGTGAATCCTAAAGAAATCAATCCTGAATATTCTTTGGAAGGACTGATGCTGAAGCTGAAGCTCCAATGCATTGGCTACCTAATGCGAAGAGTTGAGACATTGGAAAAGACTCTGATGTTGGGAAAGTTTGAGGGAAGGAGGAGAAGGCGCCAACAGAGGAAGAAATATCTGGATGGCATCAACAACTCAGTGAACAGAAGTTTGAGGAAACTCCAGTAGACAGGGAAAGACAGGGAAGCCTGGTGTGTTGCAGTTCATGGGGTTGGAAAAATCAGACACAACTGAGAGACTGAACTGAATTGAACACATTCATAAAGAATTTTGACTGCACTTTTCTTTACTTGTGATGTCTTTGCCTTGCTTTGAATCTGGGTAATGTGATCTCATAGAACGATTTAGAAAGGTTTTTTCTGCCTTACTACTTATTGGAAGAGTTTGAAAAGAAATTGTATTAATTTAACTTTTAATATTTGGTATAATTCCACCACAAAGGTATCCAGTCTTGAGCTTTCTTTGTTGGGAGGTTATTACTGATTCTATTTCTTTAGCTCTCATATACTCATTCAGATTTCTATTTTCTTTATTCATTTTTGATAATGTGTTTCTATGAATTTATCTATTCCATCCAGTTTATCCAAATTGTTGGTATACAAGTATTTCTATTACTGTATTATAGTCTCTTTGTGTTATATAACAACCCTTCTTTGATTTCTGCCAGCATGGATCTGGTCTTGCCTTCTGTATCTAGTTCCTTAAAATGTAAAATAAGTGTTTGATTCATGATCTTATACATATTGGTGTATTGTGTTTTTATTTTATTTTACCTGAAGATATTTTCTAAATTCTGTTATGATTTCTCTTTTGACCCACTGGATATTTAAGAATATGATATTAAATTTCTACACATTTGTTAATTTTCTAGTTTTCTTTCTGTTAATGATTTCTCATATTGCTCCACTGTGATTCCAAAATATACTTTGCTTGATATATATTTTGCTAAATCTATTGAGACTGGTTTTGTGCCCTAACATGTGGTTTATCCTTTAAAATGTTCCATGTGCCTTTGGAAGCATTGTGTATTTTGATGTTTTTGTGAGGAGTGTTGCTTTTATGTTAGATCTGGTTGGTTTATATTGCTATTCAAGCCCTCGATGTATCTATTAACCTTCTGTGGCTGTTGTATCCATTATTAAAAGGAGGGTATTGATGTTTCCAAATGTTATTGTAGAACTGTCTATGTCTCCTTTCAGTTCTGTCAATTTTTGCTTCATATAATGTGAGACATTGCCGTTAGGTATATATATGTTTAAAATTGTTATATCTCCTTAATTAGCATCTTCATCATTATATAATGTCCTTTTTTGTCTGATGTCTGATTCTTCTCCTTCTTCAGGTTTACTTTTGTTGCTTATTATCATTTGTAGTTATTTGTTTAGCAACTTTTCCAAACTCTTTTAAAGAATTTATTCTTTGTCACAGATGATCCTTGATGTCTTTGTTTCTTTAGCTTGCAGTCAGCTAGTCAGATATTTCCTTAAATACTTGGAACAAACAACAAACAAAAAACAATACTCTCCTTCTCTTTTTCATCCTGGCTCTGTTTTGAGGTGCTCCTTCAATGCTTAGTCAGGATATTCATAAGTCTGTTTTAGCATTTGCTTTCTCTTTGTGCTGAACATGAAGCTCAGCTTGACTTGAAAGCCTATGGTCTTCTCAGGTCTTGACTGATTATGTTTCTTTCCACAGTTACACATCTACCTGTTGAGATACGCTGTTATATTCAGGAGATTTTTAAGCCCTGTACTCAAACCAGTTATCTTCCCAGATTTTCCTCTTAGGTTTTCAGTATGTTTACTTTTGTCCCCATCTGTAATGTCTTTTGCCTCAGGTGGTTGAGGCTTATTCATGAGTCTTTTAATATTTTTGAATGATGTATTTTACTCAGTAGGTTTTCCACTCTGAAAAAGTCCCAATTAGAAGAAACAAAGACAAGTGCATTGCCTCAGTCCTTTAGGAAATGTCCTAAAAGCTTTTTTTTTTTTTTTAAATTGGAGTATAATTGCTTTACAATGTTTTGTTATTTTGTGCTGTACAACAACATGATATACATACACACATATGCCCTATATCTTGAACTTCCCTCCCTCCCACCCTTATATCACCCCTCTAGGGCATCACAGAGCACTGAGCTGAGCCCCTGTGCTATACAGCACCTTCCACACTAGTTATTTATTTTACATAGAGTTATACTTAATGCTATCTTCTCAATTTGTCCCACCCTCTCCTTCCCCCCGGTGCCCACATTCCATTCTAAATGGATGCATCACTAGTCCTATCTTGCAAATGTGTTCATCAGTACCATTTGCCTAGATTCCATACATAGGTGTTAATGTATGATTTTTTTTGTTTGTTTTTACTTCACTCTGTATGACAGACTCTGGGTTCATCCACATCATTATAAATTATCTGGTTTCATTATTATGGATGGGTAGACTGGTTCCAAATAGGACAAGGAGTATGTCAAGGCTGTATATTGTCACCCTGTTTATTTAGCTTATATGCAGAGTACATCATGAGAAACTCTGGGATGGACGAAACACAAGCTGGAATCAAGATTGCTGGGAGAAATATCAATAACCTCAAATATGCAGATGACACCATCCTTATGGCAGGAAGTGAAGAGGAACTAAAAAGCCTCTTGATGAAAGTGCAAGAGGAGAGTGAAAAAGTTGGCTTAACATTCAGAAAACTAAGATCATGGCATCCAGTCTCATCACTTCATGGGAAATAGATGGGGGAAACAGTGAAAACAGTGTCAGATTTTATTTTTTTAGGGCTCCAAAATCACTGCAGATGGTGACCGTAACCATGAAATTAAAAGATGCTTACTCCTTGGAAGAAAAGTTATGACCAACCTAGATAGCATATTGAAAAGCAGACTTTGCCAACAAAGGTCCATCTAGTCAAGGCTATGGTTTTTCGAGTAGTCATGTATAGATGTCAGAGTTGGACTGTGAAGAAAGCTGATTGCTGAAGAATTGATGCTTTTGAACTGTGGTGTTGGAAAAGACTCTTGAGAGTCCTTGGACTGCAAGGAGATCCAACCTGTCCATTCTGAAGGAGATCAGCCCTGGGATTTCTTTGGAAGGAATGATGCTAAAGCTGAAACTCCAGTACTTTGGCCACCTCGTGCGAAGAGTTGACTCATTGGAAAAGACTTTGATTCTGGGAGGGATTGGGGGCAGGAGGAGAAGGGGATGACAGAGGATGAGATGGCTGGATGGTATCACTGACTCGATGGACGTGAGTCTGAGTGAACTCCAGGTGTTGGTGATGGACAGGGAGGCCTGGCATGCTGCCATTCAAGAGTTCGCAAAGAGTCAGACATGACTGAGTGACTGAAATGAACTGAACTGAACTGAACTGAATCGTGGATTAGGAATCAGAGAACTCAAATGGACTGGAATGGGCAATTTAATTCAGATTACCATTATATCTACTACTGTAGGCAAGAATCCCTTAGAAGAAATGTAGTAGCCCTCATAGTAAACATGAGCCCAAATAGCATTACTTGGGTGCAATTTCAAAAATGACAGGATGATCACTGTTCATTTCCAAGGCAAACCATTCAGTATCACAGTAATCCAAGTCCATGCCCCAACCACACTGCCAAAGGAGCTGAAATTAAATGGTTCTCTGATAACCTACAATAACTTCTAGAACGAACATCAAAAAAATGCCCTTTTCATCAAAGGGGAGTGGAATGCACAAGTAGGACGTCAAAAGATATCTGTACTAACAGGCAGGTTTGGCTTTGGAATATATAATGAAGCAGGGCAAAGGCTAACAGAGATTTGTCAAGAGAACACACTGGTCATAGCAAACACCGTCTTCCAACAACACAAGAGGAGACTCTACACATGGACATCACCAGATGATCAATACTGAAATCAGATTGATTATAATCTTTGCACCCAAAGATGGAGAAGCTCTATACAGTAAGCAAAAAAAAAAAAAAAAAAAAAGACTGGGAGCTTACTGTGGTTCGGATCATGAACTGCTTATTGAAAAATTCAGAGTTAAACTGAAGAATGTGGGGAAAACCACTAGATCATTCAGGTATGACCTAAATCAAATCCCTTATGATTATACAGTGTAAGTGATAAATAGATTCAAGGTACTAGTCTGATAGACAGAGGGCCTGAAGGACCATGGACAGAGGTTCTGGACACTGTATAGGACACAGTGATTAAGACCATCCCCAAGAAAAAGAAATGCAAAATGGCAAAATGGTTGTCTGAGGAGTCCTTGCAAATAGTTGGGAAAAGAAGAGACACTAAAGGCTAAGGAGTTAAGGAAAGATATACCCTTTGAATGCAGAGTTCCAAAAGAATAACAAGGAGAGATAAGGAAGCATTCCTCAGTGATTGATGCAAAGAAATAGAGAAAAACAATAGAATGGGAAAAGCTAGAGACATCAGGAAAATTAGAGATAGCAAGGGAACATTTCATGCAAAGATGGACACAATAAAGGACAGAAATTGTATGGACCTAACAGAAGCAAAAGATATTAAGAAGAGGTGGCAAGAATACAAAGATAAACTACACAAAAAAGATCTTTAAGACTCAGATAACCATAATGGTGTGATCACTCGTCTAGAGCCAGATATCCTTTAGTCCAAAGTCAAGTGGGCCTTAGAAGCATCACTATGAACAATGCTAGTGGAGGTGATGGAGTTCCAGTTGAGCTACTTCAAGTCCTCAAAGATGAGCTGTGTAAGTGCTGCTGCACTCAATATGCCAGCAAATTTGCAAAACTCAGCAGTGGCCACAGGACTGGAAAAGGTCAGTTTTCATTCCCATCCCAAAGAAAGGCAATGACAAAGAATGCTCAAACCACCACACAATTTCACCCATCTCACACACTAATAAAATAGTGCTCAAAATTCTCCAAACCAGACTTCAATAGTATGTGAACCGTGAACTTCCAGATATTCAAGCTGGTTTTAGAAAAGGCAGAGGAACCAGAGATCAAACTGCCAACATCCGTTGGATTACAGAAAAAGCAAGAGAGTTCCAGAAAAACATCTATTTCTGCTTTATTGACTATGCCAAAGCCTTTGACTATGTGGATCACAATAAACTGTGGAAAATTCTTCAAGAGATGGGCATACCAGACCACCTGACCTGCCTCTTGAGAAACTTATATGCAGGTTAGGAAGCAACAGTTAGAATTGGACATGGAACAACAGACTGGTTCCAAACAGGAAAAGGAGTACGTCAAGGCTGTCTATTGTCACCTTGCTTATTTAACTTATATGCAGAGTACATCATGAGAAACACTGGGCTAGAAGAAGCACAAGCTGGCATCAAGACTGCTAGAAGAAATATCAATAACATGAGATATGCAGATGACACCACCCTTATGGCAGAAAGTAAAGAGGAACTAAAAAGCCTCTTGATGAAAGTAAAAGAGGAGAGTGAAAAGGTTGACTTAAAACTCAGCTTTCATAAAGCTAAGATCATGGCATCTGGTCCCATCACTTCATGGAAAATGGATGGGGAAACAATGGAAACAGTGACAGAATTTATTTACCTGGGCTCCAAAATTATTACAGATGGTGACTGCAGCCTTGAAATTAAAAGATGCTTGCTCCTTGGAAGAAAAGTTTTGACAACTTATACAGCACATTAAAAAGCAGGGACATTACTTGCCGACAAAGGTCTATCTAGTCAAAGATATTCCAGTAGTCATGTATGGATGTGAGAGTTGGACCATAAAGAAAGCTGAGCACTGAAGAATTGATGGTTTGGATAGTCGTGTTGAAGAAGATTCTTGTGATACCCCTGGACTACAAAGAGATCCAACCAGTCCATCCTAAAGGAAATCAATCCAGAATATTCATTGAAAGTACTTATAGTGAAGCTGAAGCTCCTATAATTTGGCCACCTGATGTGAAGAACTGACTCAATGGAAAAGACCCTGACGCTGGGAGAGATTGAAGTTAGGAAAAGGGGAAAATAGAGGATGAGATGGTTGGATGGCATTACCAACTCGATGAATGTGAGATTGAGCAAGCTCTGGAAGTTGGTGATGGACATGGAAGCCTGGCGTGCTGCAGTCCATGGGGTAGAAAAAAGTCAGACAGTACTGAGCAACTGAACTGAACTGAACTGAATATTCCATTGTATATATGTTACCACATCTTCTTTATCCATTCATTTGTTGATGTACATCTAGGTTGTTTCCATTTCCTTGCTATTGTAAACAGTGCTGCACTCAACTTTGGAATACATGTGTAATTTTGAATTATGTTTTTCTCAATGTATATACCCTGTTGTGGGGTTGTTAGATGATATGTTATTTTGGGACTTCCCTGATGGCTCAGATGGTAAAGAATCCACCTGCAATACAGAAAATCATTCCATTGGTGAGGATGATCCCATGGAAAAGAGTCTGGCAACCCACTCCAGTTTTCTTGCCTGGCAAATTCCATGGACAGAGGAGCCTGGAAGTCTATGGTCCATAGTTGCAAAGCACTGGACACAATTGAGAAACTAACACAAAACATAGTAGGTTTATTTTTAGCTTTTTGATTGTTTGTTTGTTTTTCTTTTTAAGAAATCCATATTGTTTTGCATAGAGGTTATATCAATCGGTTTATATTTTACATTTACATTTTAACCAACAGTTCAAGAGTGCTCCCTTTTCTCCACATCCTCCCTAGAATTTGTAGATTTTTTTGATGATGGCCATTCTGATTGGTATGAGGTGATATCTCATTGTAGTTTTGATTTGTATTTCTCTAGCAATGAGCGATGTTGAGCATGTGTTTATTGGATATTTATACATCTTTGGAGAAATATCTGCTTGGGTCCTACATCCATTTTTTTTTAAGTTGAGCTGCATGAGCTGCTTGTATTTTTACAGATTAATCCTTAGTCAGTCACTTTGTTTGTAAACACTTTCATCTGTTACAACTGGCACTGCAGAAATACAAAGGACCATCAGTTCAGTCAGTTCAGTCGCTCAGTCGTGTCCGACTCTTTGCCACCCCATGAATCGCAGTACGCCGGGCCTCCTGTCCATCACCAACTCCCGGAATTTACCCAAACTCACGTCCATCGAGTTGGTGATGCCATCCAGCCATCTCATCCTCTGTCGTCCCCTTCTCCTCCTGCCCCCAATCCCTTCCAGCATCAGAGTCTTTTCCAATGAGTCAAATCTTCGCATGAGGTGGCCAAAGTACTGGAGTTTCAGCTTTAGCATTAGTTCTTCCAAAAAACACCCAGGACTGATCTCCGTTAGAATGGACTGGTTGCATCTCCTTGCAGTTCAAGGGTCTCTCAAGAGTCTTCTCCAATACCAGAGTTCAAAAGCAGCAATTCTTTGGCACTCAGCTTTCTTCATGGTCCAACTCTCACATCCATACATGACCACTGGAAAAACCATAGCCTTTGTTGGCAAAGGAATGTCTCTGCTTTTTAATATGCTGTTTATGTTGGTCATAACTTTCCTTCCAAGGAGTAAATGTCTTTTAATTTCATGGCTGCAGTCACCATCTGCATTGTTTTGGAGCCCCCCAAAATAAAGTCTGACACTGTTTCCACTGTTTCCCCATCTATTTCCCATGAAGTGATGGGACCAGATGCCATGATCTTACTTTTCTGAATGTTGAGCTTTAAGCCAATTTTTTTCACTCTCCTCTTTCACTTTCATCAAGAGGCTCTTTAGTTACTTTTCACTTTCTGCCATAAGTGTGGTGTCATCTGCATATCTGAGGTTATTGATACTTCTCCCAGCAATCTTGATTCCACCTAGTGCTTCTTCCAGCCCAGCATTTGGATCATAGGATATTACTATAAACAGCATATATACCAGTGAAATGGACAACCTGGAAGAAATGGGCAAATTCTTAGAAAGGTACAATTTTCCAAGATGGAACCAGGATGCATTAGAAAGTATAAACAGACCAATGATAAATAATGAAATTTAAACTGTAATTTAAAAACTTTCACTGTACAAAATTCCAAGACCAAATGGCTTCACAGGTGAATTCTATCAAAGATCTGGGAAAAGCTAACATCTAACCTAATCTAACTCTTCCAAAAAATTCAAAGGGAGGACTGCTCCCAAATTTATTCTATAATGTCACCAGCACCCTGATACCAAGATGAGACAAGCATATCAAAAGAAAGAAAATTACAGTCCCAAAAGTTTTGAACAAGTATTTTGGAAAGCTTTGGGAGGTCTGCTGTGATTACTCCAGATCTAGGCACTCACACTAAGAACCTAGGCTTCTGTGTTTAAGATCAGAGAGGATGAGGACAGGGATGCATGGGGAAAGACTATGCTAAAATAACAGAGTCCTCAGGTTTAATCTGTCTTCTTCCCTATCAAGGAGATTAAGCCAGTGTATCCTAAAGGAGATCAGTCCTGAGTGTTCATTGGAAGGACTGATGATGAAGCTGAAACTCCAATACGTTGGCCATCTGATATGAAGAACTGACTCCTTGGAAAAGACCCCGATGCTGGGAAAGATGGAAGGCAGGAGGAGAAGGGGATGACAGAGGATGAAATGGTTGGATGGCATCACTGACTCAATGGACATGAGTTTGAGCAAGCTCCAGGACATGGTGATGGACAGGGAAGCCTGGTGTGCTGTAGTCCATGGGGTCACAAAGAGTTGGACATGACTGAGTGACTGAACAACAACAACTTCCTGATTCAGGATTTGCTTGGATGCTGTAAAATATCTATTATTGTCTGGAGTTTTGACAAAGTTAATTTTAACATATTCTAATCATTTCTTTGGCATTTCTATTGAAGATTGATTGGGCTCTTAGAATTCTGTAGGCTGTCATTTTCCCTGGCATCCTACATGTGACTTCTTAATAACCAAACCAGTCTCATCTCTATAGAAATCTGAAGAATATTTGACTTGTTAACCATATTCCTTCTTCAGTCCACTAGCTCCCACAATTTTGAAATATTTCCCTCCTTTTCCTCAAGTCAATGTAGTATAAATTTCTGTTTAATTTTCATTTACAGTCCTAACCATTTTTTCCCTCTACTGCATCTATTTATATGATATAACAATGTTAGCATTTTCAGGGAAGCCTAGTGTGCTGCAGTCCATGGGGTCACAAAGAGTCAGACACGACTGAGCAACTGAACTGAGCTGAATAATTTTGGATTCTGTCCTAAGAATTTCCTAAACCTTCATTCCATTCCTCCTACTATACTTTTCTCAGCTGTTCTTTTCTGTTTTTCCACAAGATTTATCAAACATCTAGATAAAGTATTGTCAAGTATTATACTAACCTTTAGGGATCTGGAAATGAAATCAGTCTCCTCTTTAAGTAGTTCAGAGCCTAATGAGAAATTTAGCAAACAGTTAATTTGAACACTGTTTAATAAGATTAAAATAGCAGTGATTATAGACCCCCATGAGGAGAACTCACAAGGAAAATAAAGTCCAAGAGAATAAGAAAGACCTTAATGAAAAAGCACTTATGGGGCCAAATCAGAGAGTATAGAAGGAATTAGTCAGAAAAGATAGAGCTGCAGAAAACGGCATTGCACTGTCTTTGCACAAAGTGTTACAAAATAGAAGAAACAATGGTTAGGGTTAGAGCAACTGATACTCGGTGGCCAACAGTATAGTCTACAACACCATGGCTTCATGTGGTTTCACCCAAGCCACCAAGGCAAGTTGAATTTCTTATTCTTAAAGGTTTCTGTAGTATATCATAGGTACTTCCATATATATAACTATACATCATTATGTATATTGATTTCTTCTTATTGAAACAAAAGAATTCCTAAGAAAGGACTCCATTTAGTTTTATATCTGGACCTCGTTCCTCAGAAAATTATACTACACAGAATAAGTACTCTATAAGAATTTATTGAATTGAATGCAATCTATATATCTTGATATTTGGCCTCTTCCATGAGATTATAAACCACATTTCCAAGTATTTTCCGATTGTCACAATAACAAGACAAACTCCACAAGTCAAAGTCCAATCTTACTTTTTCCCAATTTTGAGAAAACCTCACACCTTAACCTTCTAATTTAGGTGTATGTCACCACTACCGTCTCAGCTGTCCATCCTTATAAACTGTAATCATTGACATCTTTTCTAAAGATGCTATATATCAAATCAGCATATGGGTGTTGATTTGACATTTACAGTCATTCCTGAATCTATCCATATGTTCCATTCTCTCACTGCTTTGAAGGTAAAAAAAAAAAAAATATTTTTTAAGCATGTGGCATTTAATTTTGTTGCTTATTGAAGACAACTAATAATCTTAAGCCTCAAAATGACTAATGAGAGAGGAAATAAGGGGTCATTTTAAAGAATATAAATAAAATTTTTAATGAGCAATGATTGTGGTAAAATTTCAGGTCAGGTCAAAAAACTGCAATTTTATGTGTAAATGGAGGATAAACAAAGACAATGAGGAATATATATGATATATCCAGGGAAAATATGTAGCATGATTTAATGGATAATATATATTTAAAATTTTTATTCTGTAATAAAAATTTTGGGAGGAAAATCATCCTTTAGGCAGAATGTGTATTATGTTGATGAACTGGAAGCATAAAAATACTATGAATTGTTATTTTCAAATTAATTTTTTTAATTCATAATTCTTTTTCCCACCATAGAAATAATGCCTAAAAGAGGCATTTGATTCCTTGACTAGATCATAGCAACCTTTTTCAAACAATATACCTAGAAAATAAGATTGTATGTATTGGTCTTTAGGACACAATTTCAAGCAATTCCAATGTTAACTAGCTTTTTTCATATCTCTTATTATTTAATAACTTGTAACTCTTCCTTGGAATGAAAATTATGACCAAACTAGACAGCATATTCAAAGGCAGAGACATTCCTTTGCCAACAAAGGTCCATCTAGTCGAGGCTATGGTTTTTACAATGGTCATGTATGGATGTGAGAGTTGGACTGTGAAGAAAGCTGAGTGCCAAAGAACTGATGCTTTTGAACTGTGGTGTTGGAGAAGACTCTTGAGAGACCCTTGAACTGCAAGGAGATGCAACCAGTCCATTCTGAAGGAGATCATCCTGGGTATTCTTTGGAAGGACTGATGCTAAAGCTGAAACTCCAGTACTTTGGCCACCTCATGCGAAGAGTTGACTCATTGGAAAAGACTCTGATGCTGGGAGGGATTAGGGGCAGGAGGAGAAGGGGACGACAGAGGATGAGATGGCTGGATGGCATCACCAACTCAATGGACATGAGTTTGAGGGTACTCTGGGAGTTGATGATGGACAGGGAGGCCTGGCATGCTGCGATTCATGGGGTCACAAAGAGTCAGACACAACTGAGCGACTGAACTGAACTGAACTCTTACTATTTAAAGCTTTATTGCACTGATCTTGTTTTTCTTTTTTTCCAAAAAAGGTTGAGAATGATTGCCTAGTATTCAAAGCAAAGTGTATCCTAACGATAACAAAAGAGGAATAATATTGTTACCCAATATGATTCTACTAAGACATTGTGATCTACAATTGCATTTATTTTCTTAAAAGCCAAATTTGTTTTCTATCATTGTTTTCCTTTAACATAGAGTGAAAATTAGTCATTTAGGATTCAAGTTTCTTATTATCCACAAAATTCTGTATCCAGTATTCCATCTCCAATTGCATAATATAAAGCAAAGATTAAATAAGCAAAATAGTTTTGAGCATTTGTATATATAACATAAACCATATACATTCAAACATTTTCAACAACTCAGGTTTACAAGAGCTAAGGAGAAGTTTTTTTTTTTTTTTTTTTTTTTTTGTCCAGAAAGACTTGTTTATGACTCTTTCAGCTGTATAATTTGGAAAGTTCTCTACTCTTATTTCTGTTTATTTTTTCAGTCTTTAAAATAGTAAATTATGGAATGGAAACAATTTGGCTGTTTCTGAACTATTTGCTTTAGGAATAATGAGTGAATAAAGCCAAGACATAAAATGACCATAATATAGATTTTTACAGTCACTCGTCTTGTTTCTATAGAGCATCTTGTTGAAATACTGATTGCACATATGAAAATAACAAGCTTCAAGGTACTTACAGTACAGAAATGTGTGCTTTGATCAAATGAGAGGTGGTTACAATCAATCTATAACTAAATACACAGAAAAATCATAATTTATATATGAGGCTTTTTCCAGATAATACTGAGATTGAAGCTTTGACTCTAAAGTTTAAAAAAAAGAGTCATATCTGTAGGTATATATATATGTCATATCTTGGATTTCCCTCATAGCTTAGATGATCAAGAAGCTGTCTGCAATGCAGGAGACCCAACTTCCATCTCTGGGTTGGGAAGATCCCCTAGAGAATCAGATGACAACCCACTCCAGTATTCTTTTGCTTGCAGAATTCCATGGACAGAGAAGCCTGGAGGGCTATAGTACATGGGGTCACAAAGAATCAGACACAGCTGAATGACTAACACACTGTCATAACATGCCTCATATTTTTATCTTTTTACATTACATATATATTAGGTGGTTTCTATATCTATGTGTTTGTAATAGACACATATACTTTTAATTTGCAGTACTCACTGCCTTGTCATGTTTATGCTGTCGGCATTAAAGTAATGCATACCCATGAACCAATTGGTGATCACTGTACCTTACAACTCAGAGCTCTGTGGCAGCCGCCTTAGTCATAAACAGCCTCTGGGGTCCTAGGTATCAGTCCATCACTTTAGTTGCACAATGACTTCCAATTACCAGCACGTATAATTCACTCTCTTCTCCCTGTTTTTCCCACCCGTCTTAGAAACACTCCTTCAGGAACGTATTATTGAGTGGCTAAAAGCAGTTCCTATAGTGTATGCAGTCAATTCTCTGGCCCTTAAAGAAAGTCTTGTTCACGTTCTTCCAAACTAAGCCACATTTTCAGCTGAATCACAAGAGTTTATATAGTTTCTAATCTTACTTGGTAGAGATCAGGGTTAGATAAGGCCCAATATAGTGAATAGTGACCACAGAGGTTAGAAGGGTTTGCGTAACAGGGAACCTATATGATTTTGGGTGAAACGATATTCCTTAGGCAGCCCTCCCAGATCTATAAGAGGAAAAAGTCAGATGAAAGAACTCAGATTCTTTTTTTATTTTTTGTCAGTCTGATTATTATTATTATTTTTTTTTACTTTACAATACTGTATTGGTTTTGCCATACATTGACATGAATCTGCCAAGGGTGTACATGAGTTCCCAACCCTGAACCCCCCTCCCACCACCCTCCCCAAACCATCTCTCTGGGTCATCCCAGTGCACCAGCCCCAAGGATCCTGTATCCTGTATCGAACCTAGACTAGTGATTCGTTTCTCACATGATAGTATACATATTTCAATGCCATTCTCCCAAATCATCCCACCCTCTCCCTCTCCTATAGAGTCCAAAAGTTTGTTCTTTACATCTGTATCTCTTTTGCTGTCTTGCATACAGGGTTATCATTACCATCTTTCTAAATTCCATATATATGTGTTAGTATACTGTATTGGTGTTTTTCTTTCTGGCTTACTTCACTTTGTATAATCAGCTCCAGTTTCATCCACCTCATTAGAACTGATTCAAATGTATTCTTTTTAATGGCTGAGTAATACTCCATTGTGTATATGTACCACAGCTTTCTTATCCATTCGTCTGCTGATGGACATCTAGGTTGCTTCCATGTCGTGGCTATTATAAACAGTGCTGCAATGAACATTGGGGTACACGTGTCTCTTTTAATTCTGGTTTCCTCGGTGTGTATGCCCAGCAGTGGGACTGCTGGGATTCTTTAACTTTAACAGATTTCAGAAGTATATTAAGGACTACTAAAATGTATGAGTTTATGAATCAATACAAACCCACATGATAGGCTCTGTAAGTGAGAAAATTCTTATGCACAACTACATTATCTTATTCTCATAATATTTTGTACTTGAAAATAGGATAACACGCAATGTGATGGTGGCTATAGCATGTGAGTTGAGACAAACCTGAATTCCAACACTAAAAAGGCTTTATTAATTTGGTCAAGTTACTTACAATTTTTGATACTTAGTTTTGTCATCTGTAGGTGAAGAAAAATATGTGAACCTTAAAGAACTGCTTGACAGGAATAGAAATAATATTAATATATGAAAAGCTCCATTCTACTTCTGAAACATAGTAGGAAGACACTATGAGATACAGTTTTAGTGATATTATCATATTACTTTGATTGTGAATACAGATATCTTCCATAGCACATGTTTCAATCAATGTTTATGATATTAGTGAGTAGACCTAAGTCAGTGAGACAACTGAAAACGATTTCATCCACCACCATCAATAAATATACCTGACAGATACATAAATACTGGAATTCAAGAGAGAGAGTCTACAGCTATCTAGATGTTCAGATTCCTGCCAGAACAGTAAGTGAAGCAACTCTTAATAATTAAGTAGCCACTGTTGCCAGCAAGTGATGTTGTGCTACTCAATAATTCATTTAATGACTAATTCTTAAGTATCTACTATGTATTAAGTCATGGGGCTGGGACAATGACAAAATTTCTACTTCTGTGATTCTTATTCTAATGGAATAAGAAAATCAACTAATCACTATGTAATGTGCTAGTTAGTTGGATATTTGTGCTATAAAGAAATAAAATGGACTAATGGAGATGGAGACGGATGGAGAAAGAAAGTAATATTTTTACCTCTGATAAAGTGATATTCACGAAGCTAGTCAAAGGAAGTGAGAGAACAGTTTAGTTGCTACCTGAGTAGCATTTAAATCAGAGCAGAGAGCAAAGGCCCTGAGTCAGGAGACCACCAAATTGTTGAAGATACAACAGGATAGAAAGAAAATATGAGAAAGTGGGCAATAACAAGAGATAGGTATATGTGGGGGTATAACATGGTAACAAATTAGGATCTCACTCCAGTTAGATGGGATATCAAAAATACAGCTTTGGAAATTAGCAACATATAGAAAAGCTTTAGACGATCACCTTGGGAGTGAATGAACACAAAGAGAAATCATCTGAAGACTGAATACTGAAAAAGTCAATGTTTCATTGTTACAGGACAACACATTATAAATTATATAAATGTTATACGTTATCTGATGTGTTGTAACATTTATGATTTTTGATTACTTTAGTACTTTCTTCCTTATTCCATACTACTAACAGATGACAGGAATAACACTGGGCTATTCTCAGTCATGTGCTACAGATGAGGAAACCAACACACATCCAGATGGGGGTGATTGCCTCCAGCTTAAGTCAGTTTTATTTATTAAAAGAAAAATAATTGGAAGATGGTTACTTTAAAATGTTGTGTTGATTTCTGCCATACAGCAATGGGAACCAGCCATAAGTACACATATACCCTCCCTTTTGAGCCTTCCTCCTATCCCCACCATCCCCCATCCCACCCTCTAGGTCTTGTAGAGACCGAACTGGGTTCCCTGTGTTACATAATAGCTTCCCATCAGCCATCTATTTTACAATGCTAGTGTATGCAAGTCAATGCTACTTTCTCGATTGTTCCCCCCTCACCTTCCTCCTCTGTGTCTACAAATCTGTTCTCTATATCTGCTTCTCTATTCTTGCTCTGTAAATAGATTCAACATATATACAAAGTAATAATATCGTTGATCAATTGCTAAGTCCTGTCCAACTCTTTGCAATCCCATGGACTACAGCACAACAGGGTTCCTTGTCCACTACTATCTCCCAGAGTTTGCTCAAAATCATGTGAACTGAGTCAGTGGTGCTATCTAACCATCTCATGCTCTCCCTGTCTCTTTTTGCCATCAGTCTTTATCCACGAGTCAGCTCTCTGGATCAGGTGAACAAAGGATTAGAGTTTCAGATTCAGCTTCAGCCCTTCCAATGAATATCCAGTGTTGATTTCCTTTAGGATTGAATAATTTGATCTCCTTGAAGCCCAAGGGACTCTCAAGAGTCTTCTCCAACACAATTCATAAACATCAATTCTTCGGTGCTCAACCTTCTTTATGATTCAACTCTCATATCCATATATGACTACTGGAAAAACCATAGTTTTGACTATACTGACCTTTGTCCGCAAAGTGATGTCTCTGTTTTTTAATATATCATCCATGTTTGTCTAGCTTTCCTTCCAAGAAGCAAGTATCTTTTAATTTCATGGCTGCAGTCACCATCTTCAGTGATTTTGGAGCCCAGTCTCAATAGGCTTTGAAGGACCCTGTTTGGAATCATTCTTCCCACATTTTTGGAAGACTCCTCACAGACTGCCAGGACTCTTCAGGTGATGTTGTCTCAGTCGCCTTTTGCTGCCTTGAGAGAAAGGATGACAAAGAAGAGCATGGCTGAAAATTGCTATCATTTGTTGAATGTCAATGATGAAGTCCCTTCTGCCGCATCCTTCTGACGGAATGAATGAAATTGCAAAGCAATGCTAGAATACCCAACTTCACACTGAAAATCACAATCTCAAATGAATCCTTCTTACTTCAGTTATTTCCTGACTTCCCTTGACCAATTCACTTACTTTCTTCATCAGTTATATGCTCCTTAATGAAGCAGGCAAAGCTGCACAGGAGTTTCTGATGTGGAGATGGTGTCAGGAAAGCACTTTACAGACTACAAGGAGATCCAACCAGTCCATCCTAAAGGAGATCCGTCCTGAGTGTTCACTGGAAGGACTGATGTTGAAGCTGAAACTCCAATACTTTGGTCACCTGATGCAAAGAACTGACTCATTTGAAAAGACCCTGATGCTGGGAAAGATTGAGGACAGGAGGAGAAGGGAAGGACAGAGGATGAGATGGTTGGATGGCATCATCGACTCAATGGACATGGGTTTGAGTAAACTCCAGGAGTTGGTGATAGACAGGGAGGCCTGGTGTGCTGCAGTCCATGGGCTCACAAAGAGTCAGACAAGACTGAGTGACTGAACTGAACTGAACATGATATACAATTATTAACAAGTAAACCCTGGGATTTCTTTGGAAGGACTGATGCTAAAGCTGAAACTCCAGTACTTTGGCCACGTCATGCGAAGAGTTGACTCATTGGAAAAGACTCTGATGCTGGGAGGGATTGGGGGCAGGAGGAGAAGGGGACGACAGAGGATGAGCTGGCTGGATGGCATCACGGACTCGATGGACATGAGTCTGAGTGAACTCCGGGAGATGGTGATGGACAGGGAGGCCTGGCGTGCTGCGATTCACGGGATCGCAAAGAGTCGGACATGACTGAGCGACTGAACTGAACTGAACTGAAAGCTTATACGGATATAAGTAAGTGTTAGTTGCTCAGTCATGCTCGACTCTTTGTGACCCCATGGACTGCAGCCCACCAGACTTCTCTGTCCATGAGATTTTTCAGGCAAGAATACTGGAGTGGGTTGCCATTTCCTTCTCCAGGGGATCTCCCAACCCAAGGATCAAACCTGGGTCTCCTGCACTGCAGGCAGATTCTTTTACCAACTGAGCTACAAGGGAAGCCCTTTACAAATATAGGGCTTCCCTACTGTCCACGAGGTCGTGAAGAGTTGGAAATGACTGAGAGACTTTAAATTTTAGGTCTGTAAAAATTTTTTTTGAATTTTTGAGTTCTGGGTAACTTAACAAAGAAAGGAGCTAATAATATACTCTTATTAGATTTTCTTACAGTTGTTTTTGAAAAGAAAAACAGAAGAACAGGCAGCACTCACTTGGCAACTTTAGCAGCTGCAGAAAAAGAACTTGCTGAGAAGGAAGCATAATGGATTTCCAGATCTCCAGTCCCTGAAAATGAAAGTGAAAGTCACTCAGTCCTTGGAAGTCTATACAGTCTGTGGAATTCTCCAGGCCAGAATACTGGAGAGAGTAGCCATTCCCTTCTCCTGACCCAGGAGAAGGGATCTTCCTGACCCAGGAATCAAACTGGGTCTCTTGCATTGCAGGTGGATTCTTTACCAACTGAGTAATCAGGGAAGCTCCAGTGCCTATAGCATTCCTATTCCAGACACATTTTCAGGAATTTTGCTCCCTAGTGGTTAAACATGAGCTTCCCCGATGGCGCAGACTGTAAACAATCTGCCTGCAGTGCAAGAGACCGGGGTTCAGTTCCTGGGTTGGGAAGATCCCTTGGAGAACGGAATGCAACCCACTACAGGATTCTTTTTTTTTTTTTTTCTTTGTTAATTGAAAGTCAATTGCTTTACCGAATCACTCCAGTATTCTTGCCTAAAGAATTCCATGGACAAAGGGGCCTGGCAGGCTACAATCCATGCGGTCACCAAGAGTTGGCTACAGTGGTTAAACATTGTCATTATTATGAATTAAACTATATAAGCAGAAGTTAAGAACTTTATTAAAATAAAAGGTGATAAGTACACAAAATTCATCCCTTTCTAATAATTTTACTGTATTTTATTAGTATATATGCTTTTGAGCATAGATTTATGCCCCTTGAGGTTATTTATGTCCCTTGTATTTGTACAGTGAAAATATTATGTGACTGTTGCTGAATATGTCTTCCCAATTTCTTGTACAGTGATATCACATATATATCTTGAACTCGCTTTTGATAAGAATATTTACACCATGGAAATTGGAACCACATATTATCAATTACACTACAACACCCTGCCTCAGAAGTGGTTAATATTTACAGGCATACAACTTGTTAGATATCACACTTCGGAAGAGAGAGCTTCGATTGTGGAATTCTGGAAACATCAAGTTATGTGATTTAAGGTTTCATTGTCTTTGCCATGATATAGCTGGGGGAGGGACTGATAGCACAAGTTTGGACAGAACCTTAGAAAGAGGTGTGCCCTTGGAGCTCAGTGATTCACCACTGACTGAGTACCAGCCACTTCCCTGGCACTGATCAGGGCTGCTACTAGCCTATGCAGTTAAACACATTTAATTGCAATACACACTATTGGTGACTAAGGAGTTTTGCAAGAACAGAATTCCTTTTAGGATGTTAGTTGTAATGGATCCCTTTTTAATAAATTCATCTGTACAATTCAACCATCTTTAAGAAAAATGTCTTTTCACCTAAATAGGTTAAATATATTATATAACATAATGTAGCTATATTATATATAGCTATATTATATGTATTATATAACATAATGTAGCAGGGAAGATAAGTTACTTTTCAAAATTTTGCATAACATTATGGAACACATTTGAGATATCTTTGAAAAGCTATGCATTTCAATGAAGTTTATATCTTAAAAATAAAAGTTGCATTAATTTTTATATTGGAACTTTGTTTTTGTTTTGTTATACACTATCCCAGTATAACAGAAATGCATACTGATACATGCTGCTTAAATCATTTTATCTGTTTTCTTTTTTAATATCCAATTTAATGATATAGATGTTGCCTGTATAGAATGGTTAAAATGAACTTTTGGGTACTTGCCTTACCATCCTGTGACTATGATTTATTAAGGATTAATATTCAGTCAATCAGTAACATGAAGTCTGCTACAGTATAAAATAAATATATTTTTTGTGTGAAATCTCTGCCTTAAAACAGGTTGCATGCAGGAGCACATTGCTTGCTTTATACACAAGGAATCATTCTAGAGTCCATAGGTTAGCTGTCAAACACCATCTGCACTTTAGAGTAAACCTGATCTCTTAACCTTAATTCCCTTTTTTTTTTTTTTTGTCTTGAAAGACATAAAATATGATATAAATCAAAAATATAATTATCACTGTTTATTAAGACATAAAGGTATTGTAAAGTGACTGCTAATATTTGAGTAGAGCATCTTGCCTAAAACTAGAGCCATTGTCTTTAAAGATTCTATTTATTCAAGAAAAATACATTCAGGAAATAAAACCCCAATTCTATTTACATTTCATTTCAGTTTTAAACTGCGTTAGCATTAGCTATTCTCCTATTCATTCAGGAAGTAACAAATCCTATGCAATAAGAATGTTAATTTTCTCATAGTGCTACTAATATACATTTGCAGGAAAACACTACCAGTATTTTTCTAATCACAAAAAGCAAAACCTGTGAAAGTCCTGGCACCCAATTCCAAAGGAAGTTGAATACTGTGTATTTGTTAGATTCACTGAAAAATAATTCTTAAAGAAACAACAGATTTAACTATGTATGGGCACAGCATGAGATAACAATGTGAACAGTAATGGGCAGAATGAAGTAAAAGGAATAGAAGCTGATGTTAAGAAAGGAAAAGGAAGGAAAAAGGGAAGAAGAAAAGGAGGGAGGGAGGGAAGGAGGGAGCAAGGAAAGAAAGACTGAAGAAAAAAGGAAAGGACAGGAGTGGTTATAAAACATTAGAGCAAGCTTCAGGGAAAATGTCTGCTTAAAATCATTGATTTCTAACTATTCAATGGGGCTTCCCTGGTGGCTCAGATAGTAAAGAATGTGTCTTTCATGCAGTTCAATCCCTGGGTCAGAAAGACCCCCTGGAGAAGGAAATGACAACCCACTCCAGTATACTTGCCTGGAGAATTCTGTGGACATAGGAGCCTGGTAGGCTACAGTTCATGGGGTTGCAAAGAGTTGGGCACTACTGAGAGACTAACACTTTCACTTTTATAATAGGCATTTGGTGTCCAGTGTAATTATTTTCTGGAGAAATGGTTGATTTAATCAGTGAAGTGGAGTTTAGAATATTGAGGGAATGGAGGAATCCTCCACCAGGATATTTTCCTCTATCTGCCTCTTAACTGATGATTTTTCCTAATTTATCATTGATGACTCTGTTAATTCGGATGTATTTTCTTCCTTTATTTTCTTCTGAATATTTTTGTCCATAGTTAAGTAAAATTATATTAAAAAAGCATTTAAAGTGCAAAATAGATGCAACTGGCAGGTGAAGTGTGAATATTAATTATCACTAATAAAGTAAAATAGACAGTAATGGCTTAAGAGAACAAAGCTTTTAGTACTATGTTACAGCTGCACAAATGCCAGTCTATAGTCATCTCGGTTACAGTCTGCACAAAACTCTTCACATTGTATGATCTGGGGCAAGATCTTATTTTAAATTGTCAACTCTGAAGTGGTAAATTGCTAACGGATTTACAGAAACAATATGCTCTGAATGAACTCTTAAATCCATGTAATACTGCTAAATAAATATAGGAAATAAAAATGTTTCTGTTGTTTCATGGCAATTGAATACTTTAGAAACCAAATTGCCAATTTTCCTATGAAAATGCAATCTTAGGAGACTAAAGTAAATTGAATGCTAAATGGTCACACATACTCAGCTAGCAACCAATGCTTTCTTTGTTTGTATTAAAGGAACTTAGAATATCACAAATGCACCTGCCATGACCCTCTGGTTTGTGTAAGGCAATCTGCTCCTGTTTTAGTGAGAACAATGAGATCCAGAGTGGAGAAGTGATTTGACCAATGACTCAGAGAGATGGGACTAGAACTCAAGACTCCTACCTGTGTGTCATAACACCCTTCCTAATGCATCAGGATGTCTTTCCTGCTTAGTACATAGATTAGCTGTCAAACAGCAAAAAGTCTTTTGTCATATTTGGATTAGAGCAGCCACGATGTGGCTTGGAAGGAATCAGCCGACATAAGGTGGAATCATCTGTGAAAAGAAAGAGGTCATTATTGGCTATTTCTGTGAGGTGGCTTGAAAAGAGGAGGGGGATGAGTGTCACACTCTGCATGGATCCTTGAAGTTTTTCAGGATAACACTCCATTAACAATGACAAGTTGCCATCTGTTAGTGAACTCTTCCAGAAGAGAAAGCAAGCCACCCAAGAACATTTTGCTACAGTCAAACCGATTCTCCAAATTCAGCCTTTAGTTTCCTTACGTGTGCCAACATATATCCACGGTTACTGGTAAACTTTCTCAGTGAACTAGATAAATGCCTAGAAATAAATTATAAGTATTGATATATGATAAATTGCTACTTGAAAGAAGCTGTCAATCAGTCTACTAAATAAAAGCCATTTAAGTTAAATTTTAATAACTTTGCCTGCAAGTGTATTCAACATTGCAACTTTTTGATTATTCTCTACCAAGCTGTATGTTTGTAGAAAGCAATATGAGCCTCATTAGGGGAAAGTAAAGTGACCAGTTTATGCATTCACCTTAAATTGTGTCTCTTGCAGATTTTCTGATAAAGATAGGGAAAATACTGAGCAGTAAATCATGAGTACCTCTCCATCTCATGCATGTTAAATTTGAGAAAAGTCAGAGAATGAAATATTTTCACCTTAGCATATTGACAGTTTAGAAGACACATAAATCTTTCAATAAACAATATCTTCACTTGTTTGCATGCAGATTTCACGAAAAACAAATAAATACATAGTCTTTTTCCTACTGCAAAATGCTACAAAAGTTTTTCATTATTCATAGAGCTAAAATATAATAAAGGTTTGTTTTAAGAATACATTTCATATTTAAAATAATAGTAGCGAGAGAGCAAGAATAGTGATATTACCAAAACGGAACCTTGATACATTGATGGTACTGAGTTTTAACTTAGCCCTGTGCGCCTGGAAAATGTCAAAGGTTAAGCAATTTCCTCATTCTTTTGTGGTCTGGAAAACACCTAACTGCTGAGTCCTAGATCATACTGCTCACCATACAATAGGCCAATTAACCAAGAGATGAGTTGCTGGGACAAGGAATAACGACTTTATTCAGAAAGCTGGCAGACCAGGAAGATAGTGGCCGAATGTCCCAAAGAACCATCTTACTTGTCAGAATTCAAACTTATTTTATATTAAATTGGGAGGGGTTGTGGCTGGTTGTTGCAAATCTCTTGGTACTGGTGTCTTTTGTTCTTGCGGTTGTCCATGTAGGTCTGGTCAGGATGTTCTTATAAAACCTCTAAGACAAGTGTTCTTCTCCATTCTGTAACTTATCTCTCTATGGGAATGGGAAAATGCTGTATCTTTAAAGGCCAGAGCTTTGAGGGTGGAGTATCCTGTATATTTCAGGCTATAGGCAATGCTCTTTTGCAAAGGGTGCAGAGCCAGCATGACTAAGTACAGGCAATAAAGCACAAGGGTTAAAGCTAAAGAAATAGGTCCAATATGGAGTCAGGTTTGTTCTTCTCTATTATGGTCTTACTGAAAGAACCACCTTTTCCATATGACTTAGACAGAACCAAAGTCTGACCTTTACTTACTTGCTTACCTCTAACCAGAGCATAGACATAGACAACCCCTCTCCCATATTCCCATTCTTTGACTCATAAATGTTTGCCTGTTATTCCTCCTCAGACGTCAATTGGAACAAAATACTTGTGAAATAAACTCGGTTAAAATTCTCTCCTTCTACCAGATTCCTGAATTTCTTCCCACCCATAACCTGAGCAGCAAAAAAGTTTCCCTTAAACAGACCACTGTCACTTCCTTATACCTGTTTTTTTTCAGGCTCTATTTATTCCAGTTTATTTGAAAGAAAATCTTTTTGCCTGCCCCTCGAGATATTTGCAGGTCTTATAGTCAGAACACTCTCCACAGTGCAATTGTTCCCTTGCCCTCACCACTGCAAATGTCACTTTTTCTCCCCATTTCATTAAACTTTTTGAATAAATCTGTCCTTGAATCACTATGTTGTGGAACCACCTGAAACTGAAGTAAATTGTAAGTGAACTCTACTTCAATACATGTATATACATATAAAGTCTCCTCTAAGTCTGAATTTTTTTTGGCAAGATATTGCAATAAATATGAACCACTTCAAGTATCTTTGGATAATGACACTTTGAAAGCATTCTTAACTAGAATGAGTGGAACCACTGCAATTCAAGATCAGCTCCAAATTTTGGATCAACGATGTTCACCTTTCTAATATTCCAATAGTAACACTTCTCATGTGACTCTTTTGTCCTTTATGAAAGAATTGGCAGTGGTTCACTTATCAGGCAGCATATTTTTTAACTTGTAACTAACATCCATAAAGAATAGGTAAAAAGTTCATTTCCACGGTTTGAATTTATAATTCATGTAATTTCTCTGAATTAAAAAAAAATGAAAGAACATACCTAAAAAAGCATGCATTCAGAGCAATCTGAAAGAACAGGTGGAGTGAAGTGTTTCTCATCTTGGCTAAACTGAAAATTATGCTTGAAATAAACATTTTTCCTTTAAATTAGCAAGCAATTCTAGATGAGCCATTTTGAAAGAAAAAATAAAATTCTATCCTGACATCAGTTTACTAGAAACCATTGGGAAAGCCTGCTGTTTAATCTCCACACTGCATTAATTAATAAATCAAAGAAATAATATGATGATAAGAAACGCTTTTTAAGTCAATGGATCTCAATAAGAAAACTGAAGCATGTGTCTGTGTTTTCAGACCTTATCTGATTTATTTGTGCTTGCTTCCACAATTTGTCATGGTCAAATTGAGTTTTAAAACTATTCTCTAAGGCAGCTGCTATGTCACAATATTGATGTTCTTAGAGGATGTAATGAGAAGGTGCTACATTTTAATATCGAAAGCACTGGTGGAACTAATCATGATCAGCAAGGACCAGCCCTCATGGGCTATGAATGCAATTTAATATATATGCTTTAAGCATTTACTAGTACCCAGCACTGTTCCTCTGTGATTTCAGTGTGAGAAAGTGGTTCAAACAGAAAGGAATAGTTCATCAGAACCAACGCACTTAATTCCCTGTGTCCCTACATGTAGAACTCTGGAGTGGTTTTCTGAGCAATGGGGAGATAAAGGGAGCTCTGAAAGAAGTGTTCTTGTTCTGCCTGAATTAATGGTTGTCTAGGTCTGGGAAGGAGAATTCTACTGTATTACACACTGATCCAGATATCTTTTGCCTTTCAAACTCTGATTCCTGCCATCTGCCTAACTTGCTGAAGGTCTGCTCCGTTTCTGCTTGGGTGGACTTCCCAGCTCAGCTCTTGTTCCTGCTGCTCAGGGTTTGACCCTACTCTCCTGCATACAATGACATTTACCTCTCCTCCTACCTCAGGGCTCCAGAACACAGTCCCTCCTTCCAGCCTCAGGCTCCTGTTACTGCCTAGACTGCTGCCAACTTGGTTTCTTTTCTTTGGACCCTGTTGTGAAACTGACCCCATTTCTTTCACATGCTGATTAGAAAACAATTTGCACACAGACAGCTCTTTCTCAAGTATGCTACTTTGCTCAGCATCTTGTAGATATTCCAACCATCCTGTTCTAAGTAGTTCCATGTGCTACTGGAATTCTGGCTGGTTATGACTTCTATGAATGAAAAATTCTGCTTCCCTGTCAGTAGATACATGACAGCCATTAGGCCATTATGGACCACCCCATCACCACCACCTGGAGTTCTTGGGTGAACTCAGGGTGAAAACAAAGGCAAGTCCTCAGCCACTGCAGCCACCCCTACAGTGCACTCCGAGGGGGTTCCAGATGGGAGAGAAAGAGATCTCTCTACAAAGCTAAAGACTATATCAAAGTAAAAGCAGCTCTTGTGCTCCCTTCCTGTTCCCCTCTAACCCTGGAATAACCTAATTATGGGAGGTAAAGAGTACACCTGCCAATTCAGGAGATGCAGGAGACACAGGTTTGATCCCTGAGATAGGAAGATCCCTCGGAGGAGGAAATGGCAAGCCACTCCAGTATTCTTGCCTGGGAAACCCCATGGGCAGAGGAGACTGGCAAGCTACAGTCCATGGGATCGCAAAGAGCTGGGGCCGACTAAGTGACTGAGCACACAAGTGGGAGTGAGATAACCTGCCTGCTTAACCTAAATCTTGACTTATGCTCTCCTAAATGCACACATGCCTGTCTAACCTGTTCATTCTTTTCATAGATAAAACGAAGAATGAAAAGTTAAGTGGTTAAGAAAATGACCAGCTCGCCACCCTCACAGCACCCCTCCCACCAAGCAATCTTAAAGGCAGATTACTCCAGCAGGACAAGATCTGAAGAGAGTGAGCAACTACACACTCAATGGATGATTGTTATTGAATATAAGCTCAGTCTACTCACCATTATGGCAGGACAAAGATGGAGATGAGGTGCTGAGGCAAGGAACAATGACTATTCAGAAAGCTGGGAGTATGAGGAGATGGTGTACTAGTGCATGACAGTACCCTCTTATGGGGTGTAGTGCCAGTTTCTTTCATAGAAGAGAGATGGGGATGAGTTCAGTTCAGTAAGTTCAGTCGCTCAGTCGTGTCTGACTCTTTGTGACCCCATGGACTGCAACATGCCAGGCCTCCCTGTCCATCACCAACTCCTGGAACTTACTCAAACTCATGTCCATAGAGTCAGTGATGCCATCCAGCCATCTGATCCTCTGTTGTCCCCTTCTCCTCCTGCCCTCAATCTTTCCCAGCATCAGGGTCTTTTCAAATGAGTCAGTTCTTCACATCAGGTGGCCAAAATGTTGGAGTTTCAGCTTCAGCATCAGTCCTTCCAAAGAATATTCCTTACTGATTTCCTTTAGGATGGACTGGTTGGATTTCCTTGCAGTCCAAGGGACTCTCAAGAGTCTTCTCCAATACCACAGTTCAAAAGCATAAATTCTTCAGATCTCAGCTTTCTTTATAGTCCAAATCTCACATCCATACACGACTAATGGAAAAACTATAGCTTTGACTAGCCAAACCTTTGTTGGCAAAGTAATGTCTCTGTTTTTTAATATGCTGTCTAGGTTGGTCATGGCTTTTCTTCCAAGGAGCAAGTGTATTTTACTTTCATGGCTTCAGTCACCATCTGCAGTGATTTTGGAGCCCAAGAAAGTAAAGTCTGTCACTGTTTCCATTGTTTCCCCATCTATATGACATGAAGTGATAGGACCGGATATCATGATCTTAGTTTACTGAATGTTGGGTTTTAACTCAAATTTCTCATTCTCCTCTTTAACTTTCTTCAAGAGGCTCTTTAGTTTTTTGCTTTCTGCCAGAAGAGTGGTGTCATCTGTGTATCTGAGGTTATTGATATTTCTCCTGGCTATCTTGATATAGCGTGTACTTCATCAGGCCCTGCATTTCACATAATGTACTTGGCATATAAGTTAAATAAGTAAGGTGACAATATACAGCCTTAAAGTACTCTTTTCCCAATTTGGAACCAGTCTGTTTTTCCAAGTCTGTTTCTATCTGTTGCTTCTGGACCTGCATACACATTTCTTAGCAGGCAGGTTAGATGGTCTGGTATTCTCATCTCTTGAAGAATTTTCCACAGTTTGTTGTGAACCACACAGTCAAAGGCTTTGGCATAGTCAATAAAGCAGAAACAGATGGTTTTCTGGAACCCTCTTGCTTTTTTGATGATCTAATGGATAGGCAATGGCAACCCACTCCAGTACCCTTGCCTGGAAAATCTCATGGATGGAGGAACCTGATAGTCTGCAGTACATGGGGTCTTGAAGAGTTGCACACGACTGAGTGACTTCACTTTCACTTTTCACTTCCATGCATTGGAGAAAGAAATGGCAATCCACTCCAGTGTTCTTGCCTGGAGAATCCCAGGGATGACAGAGCCTGGTGGGCTGCCGTCTATGGGGTCGCACAGAGTTGGACACGACTGAAGTGACTTAGCAGCAGCAGCAGCAATGGATGTCGGGAATTTGATCTCTGCTTCCTCTGACATTTCTATATCCAACTTGAACCTCTAGTCATTCACAATTCACATACTGTTGAAGCCTGGCTTGGAGAATTTTAAGCATTCCTTTGCTAGTTTGTGAGATGAGAACAATTGTGTGGTAGTTTGAACATTCTTTGGCATTGACTTTCTTTGGGATTGGGATGAAAACTGATTTTTTCCAGTCCTGTAGTCATGGCTGAGTTGTCCAAATTTGCTGGTATATTGAGTGTAGCACTTTTCACAGCATCATCTTTCAGGATTTGAAATAGCTCAACTGGAATACATCAACTCTACTAGCTTTGTTGTGGTGATACTTCCTAAGGCCCACTTGACTTCACATTCCAGGATGTCTAGCTCTAGGTGAGTGATCACACCATTGTGGTTGTCTGGGTCATGAAGATCTTTTTTGTATAGTTCTTCTGTGTCTTCTTGCCACCTCTTCTTAATATCTTCTGTTTCATTTAGGTCCATATCATTTTTGCCATTTATTGTGCCCATCTTTGCATGAAATGTTCCTTTGTATCTCTAATTTTCTTGAAGGGATCTCTAGTCTTTCCCATTCTTTTGTTTCCCTCTATTTCTTCACATTGACCACTGAGGATGAATTTCTTATCTCTCCTTGCTATTCTTTTAAACTCTGCATTAAAATAGGTATGTCTTTCCTTTTCTCTTTTGCCTTTAGCTTCTCTTCTTTTCTGTGCTGTTTGTAAGGCTTCCTCAGACAACCATTTTTCCTTTTTGTATTTCTTTTTCTTGGGGATGGTCCTGATGCCTGCCTCCTATACAATGTCATGAACCTCCATCCGTAGTTCTTCATGCACTATGTTTATCAGATCTAATCCCTTGAATCTGTTTGTCCCTTCCAGCGTATAATCACAAGGGATTTGATGTAGGTCATAGCTGAATGGTCTAGTGGTTTTCCCTACTTTCTTCAATTTTAATTTTGCAATAAGGAGTTCATGATATGAGCCAGAGTCAGCTGTTGGTCTTGCTTTTGCTGACTATAAAGAGCTTCTCCATCTCTGGCTGCAAAGAATATAATAAATCTGATTTTGTTATTGACCATCTGGTGATGTCCATTTGTAGAGTCTTTTCTTCTGTTGTTGGAAGAGAGTGTTTGCTATGACCAGTTTGTTCTCTTGGCAGAACTCTATTAGTCTTTGCCCTACTTCATTCTGTACTCCAAGGCCAAATTTGCCGTCTACCCCAGGTGTCTTTTGACTTCCTACTTTTGCATTCCAGTCCCCTATAATGTAAAGGGCATATTTTTGGGTATTAGTTCTAGAATGTCTTGTAGGTCTTCATAGAAACTTGGAACTTCAGCTTCTTCAGCATTACTGCTCGGGGCATAGACTTGGATTACCATGATACTGAATGGTTTGCCTTGGAAACGAACAGAGATCATTCTGTCTTTTTTGAGATTGCATCCAAGTACTGCATTTCAGGCTCTTTTGTTGACTATGATGGCTATTCCATGTCTTCTAAAGGATTCTTGCCCACAGTAGTAGATATAATTTTCATCTCCCCAAGATCGTGGAGTAGAAGAACATGCGCTCATCTTCTCCTGTGAGAACTCCAAAATTACAACTTGCTCCTGAACAACCGTCAACAGGAGAATGTTGGATCCCACGAAAAAAGGATACCTCATGTCCAGGGGAAAAGGAGGAGCCCCAGAAAGATGGTAGGAGGGGCAAAATCCGATTTAGAGTCACACCCCACATGCATCAGTGTTTCCAGAGGGTCCAAACAAAACCTTGTGTGCTCCAGGAAACCCCACAGAGACTGAAGCAGGCTTGCCTTTGAGTATTTGAGTGTCTCCTGCACAGGGATGGGTCAGCAGTGGCCTGCCACAGGGGCAGAGGCTCTGGGTATAGCAGACCTGAGTGTGGCGTAATCCCTTTTGGAGCAGATCGCCATTAACCCCACACAGAGCTGCCAGAACTTACACAGGACTGGGGAAACAGACTCTTGGAGGGCCCAATCAGAACCTTGTGTGCATCAGGACCCAGGAGAAAGGAGCAGTGACCTGAGACTGATTCAGACTTGTCTATGAGTGTCCATGAGTCTCTGGTGGAGGCATGGGTCAGCTGTGGCCTGCTTCAGGGTCGGAGCAGTGAGTGCAGCTTTACGTGCATGGGACCTTTTGAAGGAGGTCACCTTTATCTTTATTACCTCCACCATAGTTTGGCCTCAGGTTAAACAACAGGAAGGGAACAGAGCCCCACTCATCAAGAGAAAATTGGATTAAATATTTACTGAGCATGGCCCTGCCCATCAGAACAAGTCCCAGTTTCTCCCTCAGACAGTCTCTCCCATCAGGAAGCTTCCATAAGCCTCTTATCCTTCTCCATCAGAGGGCAGACATACTGAAAACCACTATCACAGAAAACTAACTCACCTGATCACATGGACCACAGCTTGTTTAACTCACTGAAACTTTGAGTCATGCATGGAGGGCAAGTCTAGATGGACGGGTCATGGTGGCGAGTTCTGACAGAATGTGGTCCCCTGGAGAAGGGAATGGCAAACCACTTCAGTATTCTTGCCTTGAGAACCCCATGAGCAGTATGAAAAGGGAAAAAGATAAGACACTGAAAGGTGAAATGAAGGTCAGTGGAGGAATAATTCCAGAAAGAATGAAGAGACAGAGCCAAAGCAAAAACAACACCCACTTGTGGATGTGACTGGTGATGGAAGCAAGGTCTGATGCTGTAAAGAGCAATATTGCACAGGAACCTGGAATGTTAGGTCCATGAATCAAGGCAAATTGGAAGTGGTCAAACAGGAGATGGCAAGAGTGAACATCAACATTTTAGGAATCAGAGAAGTAACATGGACTGGAATGGGTGAATTTAACTCAGCTGGGGAGGAAGTGAGACAGTAAAGTAAAAAGCCCATAAGTCTTGTAAACTTAGCCTCTGGAGGGCATGTGTTGGTTTCTTTCCTGCAGCCGTTCACAGGAGAGCAGTACAAAGGCCTTTTACCATCCAGGCAGAAGGGCAGGGTTTCCTGATGCAGGCCATTATGTATGCTTATAACTATAGACAGAATCCTTTTAATGATTATAGGAGTAAAAGCAATGAAAAGCAAAGGTTAAAATAAAGAAACACAGAGTCAAATTTTGTTCTTCCCTATTACAGAAGCATGCAGAACCTGACATCCTGCCTCAGTGATTCACTGAGATTTTTCACCCACATTTTTCCCTTTAAAAACTCACGATTATGCAGAACTTCTAAGCTGGTCTCTGGACACGAGTCTACTATCTCCTCAGATTGCCAGCTTTTCAATTAAATCACCTCTCCTTTCTACTGATTGCTTCTTGAATTTTTGGTTTTTGAGCTTCAAATAGCCAAATCTGAGTTCAATAACAAAAGGAACAAATTCAATGATCTCAGACTCTTGCATTTTCCCATACATAGAAAAGTTCCAAACTAATTAATTTGAGACATCTGGTATTTATAATTAACATATTTTAATGTTCTGACTAGCTGGTATTTGTTGCAAAATCTTCCAGTATAACTGTTGCCGTTGTTCCTCACTTCTCTTCATATTATTTGATATAGTACCTAATTGATACCGTACTAAATTTGCCAACTAAATTTAATGTTATTATTTTCCATAAATATTACATAATTACAACTTTTTTCTGAAGTCCGAAGGTTTATAACCTTGGGAGATTTGTAGTAGTAAATAATTGTAAAAAATAGAAATCTCTTATATATCACAAAATCATATATAAATATGATATTTTATGTTCATTTTATTTATAATGCACATGTGATTTCTGTTTTTGTTAGTAATTTTCCTTTGAACTATGAATATGTAAAACATTAGTTAACTGCAGTCATATTTTTGGTTTGTTTATTCATTAAAGGGTTGTCTTTGAAACTGAGAGTAGCTTAGATCATATCTTGTCCAATTTCTAATCAACCTACAGTGATTAAAACTACATGTCTTTTATATTCTTACCCAGTTACAAAAAAATTTTAATAACTTTTTTTTTAAAGGAAATTTCTCCTAGAATCAGCAGCATGGAATGGTGATGAGTATGTGTGTGTTTATATGCACAATATATGTACCTAGGATCATGTGTTGAGACTTCTACTGTGCGTCAATAATGGCTTTGGCACATTCTGTGTTCAAAGGACTCACACAGGAATTTGGGTTCTTACTTTATACGATGCCAACTTTTATGGTGGCCTTTCATTTTGCTTATTTCAAAATGTTGGTCCCTGTCCTTCTGCCTTTGTACTGACTCCTATGTTACCTTAGGCCAGAAAGCAAGCTGAGCAGCTCCCAACAAAGTGAGACCAAGGATATTTCACAATCAGCTCTGCAGGACTGATTGTGTGAAGTTCAGCCGTTTCCTCCCCTAGAGTCAGCTCTAAGCTATCACTTTGCTAATGAGCTCACTGTCACCAGCATGCAAAACACTGCTGCTGTTTCAAATGTTGGCTGCTTTGTTGAACTTTTAAGTAGCTGTGAATTCTTATTTTTATTTTTCTCTTGTAAATGCCTTGCAGCCTTCTGTAATGCTGAGGATTTTACAAAACCAATGAAGAATTCAATTCAACACTCTCCTATTTTATTTTTCTGGGGTTTTCTTCAATTTGGTGACCATCTCAGATTGAAAGAATTCCTTTGTATCTATTGCAACCTTCTGACAGAAAGTACGCATAACAAAGAACTTGAGATTTCAGGTGCTTCTGCAAATGTGTGTGCTTAAGTCACTTTATCCTGTCTGACTCTTTGCAACCCCATGAACTGTAGCCCACCAGGCTCCTCTGGGGATTCTCCAGACAAGAAACCACTGGAGTGGATTGTCATGCCCTCCTCCAGGAGATCTTCCCAACCCAGGGATCCGACCCATGTCTCCTGCATTGTAGGCAGATTCTTTACCTTCGGAGCCACCAAGGGAAGCTTCTGCAGATAAAGGGTTCTAATTGTTTGCCAAATCTTAGAACCTTTTAGATCTGCACCCACCAAGTGCAGGGTATTTTCACTGATCTTTTTCAATATAAAGTTTTTGATTATGCTCGAATATGAATATGATTATTTTTATATGCTTGCCTTTTTTTATTCTATATTTTGATATTCCATCTCTAGTTTTTGGATCACTATTGTTCAGATGCTTATTTCTCAGTGTATTCAATGCTAGATCATTCACTTGGCATAGTGGACACCATGGAGAACAGAGGAGACCCCTCCACCCCTCCCTAAGCTTGCGTGAACTGGTGTTGTGAAGAGACTGGAAATCAACAAGATAGATATGATTGACTTTGACTTTATCACATTAGATGATGATGAGTGATGTTGTATATTAGTTTGATATGCTTTTCAAAGCCACTTGTTAATGACTCTAGTGAAGCTATTTTAATCCACTTGTTTATGACCAAGGTAAAAAAAAGTATTAGAAGTAAAGTTGTTTTTAAGAATGAAGCAAGTTGTGTCAAGATGTCGTCTCAGCTGTTGTGGTTGATAAGCACTCAGAGAGCAGCTACAGAGAGGTGCCTGCTGGGGGCTTATTGATTTAAAAAAATATGAAGAAAGCAGCTCTGGTGAGGGGACATTTAGACTATACATATCCAGAGTTCCTAGGGATTCTCTGAAAGTTCCAACTGGGCACAGCTACGTTTTCCTGATCTGGCTCTTCAAAGACCTTGGAATATTATCTCCTGCCTGGTAAAAGCAGCTCTTAACCTTCAGTGCTGTAGCCCCGGGAAAGATGGTCACCTTGCCTGCCAACACTGGTGCCCTGGTTCCCTAGCAACGTGCTCCAGCCACAGGTAGACGTTTCACCTCCATTCAGCAGGCAGCTGGCATCAGCTCCCTGGTTGGTTAAGCCACCTCTCCAGAGGGCCAACCTCCTAGAAAAGGCACTTCTCAACTGAATTTGGATTTTATTTCTGTCATCTCCCCTTGCTTGGAGCAACAGTGTAATTAATCCATCACTTATTTGGAAGATGTTATTTCTTTATTGTCTTATTAAGAGACATTATCCTGTATGGTATTGGCTTGTGAAATTATTTTAATTACCCCAGTAAAGCATTGTTAAAGAAACTATTGGCAAAGTTAGTCTAACATAATTTGCTGACTCTAAAACAAAGCAAGGGGGAGGACAAAGTAAAATGGGGCTTTCAATTTAGGTTAGAGGCCAATTCTAGTTTTTTAGGAAACTGTTATTTGATTAAAGATCAAAACAAAAAAGAATGAATAAAGTGTGCAAGTATCTGGAAAAAAAAAAAAAATTGTGCCAAGTAAAGAAGACAGAAAAGGCAGAAGCACTGAGGCAGGAGCATGCCTGACGTGTCACACGTATGCCAGTGTGGTTGGAGCAGAGTAGTTGGCTGAAGTGGAGCAAGAGATGCTGGGAGCAGGCGTCATTCTGCAGTAATCCATGTGAGTGATGATGGTGGCTTCGATCAGGGTGGCAGTGATCAGAACAGAATGGTCAATGAAATAAGACTGGACAGAGAATTGCCATTTCAAAAATAATGGTAAATTAGAACTTGGGGAAAGAAGAATAAGATTTTGATGTCTCTAAGATTTATTACCACTTCTCATTTTGCATTAAACATACCCTCTGTAGATGATGACCTTTATTCTATAACATGCTGAAATTCCCATCAAAGAAATTCCAAATTCATAAACTCCTTATGAAACTATGTATTCATCTCCACCATAACAGAGGTTTTCTCTTTATGACTCTCTTTGGTATGAGATAATAACTGCAGTTAAATAGACTTAAGGACGAATGCCCAAGAATGCTACTTTTCAACTTTGTGTCTCGGACCATTCTATTAATTACTTTTAAACTAGGAAATATTGCATGTTTATAAAACATCTTTTTGTCGAGAGGTTGACAGCTTGGAATAGGTCTGATTCCCAAGATTTTGATCAGATAAAATCACCCATAAGCAACAGTGAAAAACAATTGCCTTTATTTCCCATAGCATTTATTATATTAGTTGATGCCATAGCTTAAGGAACTAAGTATGCTGTTTGTGTACATGGTGAGGGATCCTTATGAACTCTAGTATTTCAGTGTGATAAATGGGCATGTCTTTATAGGAACTATCACTTACAGTCATCCTTTGACTGTTGCATTGCCTCATTCTTCATTGTTGCATCTTTTTTTTCCCTGAAAATATGTTTCCTGAAAATAAATGAATACCTCATTTTTATTAAAATGCATTCATTTTATTTTTCTTAAAAAAACTATTGGAATATAATTGATTTATGATATGTTACTTTCAGATGTATAGCAAATTGAAACAGTTACATATATATCAACATTTTTAGATTATTTTCTCATATACTCAATTGATACCTTGCTATAGAGAACAGGACTTGAAATTCATTATCAAAGAATGCATTGTTTTTATGCATGGACAATTTTTAAGAATGGACAATTTTTTATTTTTTTTTTCACTTCAACTAGTCTGTTTACTTAAATCTTACCAGTTGGTATATAACCAGTCTCTTTTCTAGCAGTTCTCTTAGTCAATTTTTGAGCATATTTACAAACAAACTACTGTATACTTGCTGCCATATTTGAGCTGGAGACTACGAAATGGAACTTAGAGAAGTTTTTAGTACGACACACTTGATTTTCACCAAGTAAACTGGAGGCATACGGAGGAAATCTTTCCAAGGCTCCCCCACCCTTCACTCAGTGCCCTACAGCTGCTCTAGAAAGGATGGAGTCTGAGACACAAGGTAGAACTCTTGACAGCAGAAAACTGAGGGTGGTCCTCTAGAGCCAGGAAGATTTCCTATGATGCAAAAAGAGGTCAAATATGCTGTAATTTGAAAAAAAAAATATTGTAGCTTTAAAAGCAAATAGGATATCAAAAAAGAAAAAAAAATCTGATTAAATATAAAACAAACCTTAAAGTACAATATACCCATCTAAGAATAAATAGCAGAAATATGTTGTTGGATATAGCAAATTGGTTGGGGGAGGTATAAAAATGTTTTAGCACTAAAAAGTTCTTACATTGCTTGAAGTATCTTATTATTATATAAATTTAAACTATGATTGAAGTTGCATTACATTAAAGATGCATATTTGGATATTATAGAAAACCAAAGAGATATAGACTAAAAATCAAGAGATGAAATAAAAATACAAGAAGAAAAAAGGAGAAAAGAAAAATTAAACCTTTGATTAAGCAACAGATGAGTGTTAAAGGATTTGCTTAAAAACTGCCAAAGCAGTTAGTAAAACAAAATTATGAAAGTGTGAAGGTAGATTAAAGAACTAACAAGGCACAAAGGTAACCACTTGAACAAAAATGTCAACTTTTAAAGATACCAAAACATCTTTTTTAAAGCAAAGAAACCTAAACAAATTCAGCAAATATAAAATGATATGCATAATAATTATAATAGACTCTAACAAAGCAGTGAAAACAAATGTCTTGTGTTATCAGCTAGCGAAAATCAACAAACTTACCTAGAAAAGAAAACAAGATTTCAGTTGGACTCAAAGTCGAAAGCCGACTAACTACATGCTACACCCCAGTGAAGAGAAAAAAGCATTACAGTGACAAGCAATACATATTTTTAAAAGGGATTTTTTTTAAGTCAAATTGAGGCAAAAAGAAAGTAGATTTATGAATCTGATATCAAAGTAGAATTCAAGCCCAAAAGCATTAAATATGACAGAGTTGAATGCAATATTTCTTATATATGTTCTCTCCCAAATTCCTGTCTAGCCCTTTTTTCTTTTGACATTCTCACCTGTCTTTCTTTTGATCATCCAGTGTCTGTCTGAGTGGCCCTTTAATTTTTTTTTCTTTTATGCTTTGCACTCAGTGTTTTATAACATAAATCAATTTAACTTAGCTTTGGCATTTCCTATTTCTCATCAACCAAATTCTAGATAATGTCATAAAGTCCCAGGAGTCTATAAAGAAGAACAGAAGAAAGTGAAGAAGGCTTCCAATGATGAAATATTAATATATTTTCTTTTTTCTTCCCTCCTTTCTTATTTCAGAGAGATTACAAAATTCTTGGAAAGACTAGAAGAGCAACAAAAGTAAAAAGTTGTTAGAATGCAAAAAGTTGACCCTCTCCTTGGACTGCCCCGAGAGTCCCATTGTAGCAGTAGCAGTGTTAGTTGCTCAGTCATGTCTGACTTCTTCCAACACGATAGAATAGGCTCCTTTGTCCATGGAATTGTTCAGGCAGGAATCCTGAAGTGGGTTGCCATTTCCTATTCCAGGGGATCTCCCCAACCCAACTCTAGCCCAAATTGCTAGAGGCACAGCTGCTGCTACTTCAGGTCTTTTATCCCACTGCCCCTACTGAGGAAACAGACTCTGCTGGAGCCATGATTTCTTACAGTCACTGGCCTCTGCTGTGGCCTCTGCCACTGCTAGAGCAAGAAGAAGAATGACTTTTCTCTTCCTGTCTTCTTCTGTGCCCCCCTTCTGTTAGCTAATACTAACTAGAACCTAAATAGCAAGGGAATCTGAAAAAAGTGCCCCCTCCCCCCGCTTTTTTTTTTCCATACTGAAAAAAAAGGATTGATGCTAAAGCTGAAACTCCAATCTTTTGGCCACCCAATATGAAGAGTTGACTCTTTGGAAAAGACCCTGATGCTGGGAAAGATTGAAGGCAGGAGGAGAAGGGGACGACACAGGATGAAATGGTTGGATGGCATCACTGACTCAATGGACATGAGTTTGGGTAAACTCCAGGAGTTGGTACTGGACAGGGAAGCCTGGAGTGTTGCAGTTCATGGGGTTGCAAAGAGTCAGACACGACTGAGCAACTGAAATGAACTGAGAAAAGCAATTTTAAAGCTTCCAACCTTCTATGACACAGAAGAGACTATAGAAGGCAGAATTTGAGGCAACAGACAAGAGACTTATTATCAATAGTTTACCTTAATAGCTAGGTGGCTATCATCTACCCAGTTACCTATCTTCTGTCTATATAATGTGTTTAAAAGGCTGCTCAACAGAATGTTAATCTTTTATGATGGAATTAATGATGATTTCAATATATGCTGATTAAATTTTACAGATTTATATAAATTTTTATGTTAATAAAATACTGGAGTAGACTTGTTTTAAATAATAACATTTTAGCAATTAATATATTTCCTCTTTTGAAGATTCCCTCCTTTCATCTTTTCTTCTTTCTGTTTTCTTTTTTAATTTTCCTGAAATTGAGATCCATTTAAATGAATTTGAAAACACAAGTTAACTTTTAATGGAATCCATATAGTTAAATGACTAGTATAATTTATAAAAGATGGTATGTACATTCCGTGCAGTTCACTGTGTCATCAGTCTAAATACATTATTGCCTCTTGCAGTTTATCTTGATGGCTTTTCATGAAGAAGCTTCTTTAGTGAGATCAGGCTAATAGTTGAAGTGGAGAAGGAAAAAATGTTGACTATTTATAGTAAGTACATTTAACAAAGATCTTTATGTGAAATTTTCTAGTTAAATATATCCATGAAATACCACCATATTGAAATATTTTCCTTTTTCCTAACTCTTCTAAGAAGGTAGTAATAAAGGGCTTCTTTGCTAAAAATGTTGTTAATAATATAAAAGTATTAATTAGTAATTGATATATGTATCTGATGGGGCTTCCCAGGTTGTCCTAGTGGTAAAGAACCCACCTGCCGATATAGGAGACCTAAGAGACTTGGGTTTGATCCCTGGATCGGGAGAATTCCCTGGAGAAGGGAAAGGCAACCCACTCCAGTATTCTTGCCTGGAGAATCCCATGCACAGAGGAGCCTGAGGAGTTATGGTCTGTGGGGTCGCGCAGAGTTGGACATGACTGAAGCAACTTATCACACACTGCATGCACACATATGTGTCTGATAAACATTCCAAGCCCCAATGTGTCTGTATTTGACTTTCTTTTCAGAATATGTGTAAGCCTTAACTGGTGACTGTGAAATATATGATAAGCTTCTAACTTGATTTTGTTAAGTTAAGGTAGGTCATAGTTCTTAAGATATTATTGTTAAATTGTTAAATTTGGTGATATTCTTGGATCCTCCTTGTTCACACTTCAGGCGCTCTAACTATGACTGCACCAGGCTGATTCTGAATCCCAACGTCATCAGATGCCAAAGGTCTTGCTATTTGTACCACAAGAAAGAGGACATATTTCCTTTCCCTTTCCATACAACTTTTTCTCCCTGTTTATTCTTTGCCTAGGGTATTGCATGTTCTGCTTCTTCTGAAACCGTTTTCTGTAATCAAATTCTTCCTATGGACCTTTCCTAGATCATTTCATTTACACTGAGAATCAGTATTTAGTGCCATGTTTGAATATGTTGCTTAAAGCACAAAGTGTTAATAAAATGACCTGCATTTTAATCGCAAAGCTAGTACTTAACTAAAGTAGTTATAACATAGGAATTTATGTAATATTTCTCAGCCTCAGTTTTCTTATTTGTTAAGTATAACTACCAATAATATGCACTATGTGAAGTGGTTATCACCTTTATAAACAACTCAAATCAGCATATTATCATGTTACTGGCCCACAAAATCTCTTAATTAGAATTATCAATTATTCACATCTGACTTTCAAAATCTTTGTTGTTCATTATAAGAGAATGTTGCAAATATTTCAAAAAACAACAAGAAAAAAAAACTAAATGAAATCATCAGCAGTATAATGATCCATAATTTCAAATCTCATACATGCTTAATTTTGTTATGAAATTATTATGATTCTGATCATTTCACTTTTGCTGACCATATTCAGCTACCTTTAAATTGAAAATAATAAGCTAAATATGCAATAACATAAAATACTTAAATATGTGAACAGTAGGGATACAAAAAACCCCTCACATTTTAATTTTCACAAATTTTGTTTCTTTTTCTCTTTTTGAAAATTGATTGTTGCTGTTAAGTCACTAAGTCATGTCCAACTCTTTTGCGACCCCATGGACGATAGCCCCCCTTGCTCCTCTGACCGTGGGATTTCCCAGACGAGAATCTGGATGAGTTGCCCAGATTGTGAGTTGTCCCTTCCTTCTCCAGGGGATCTTCCTGACCCAGGGGTCAAACCCATGTCTCCTGCATTGGCAGGTGGCTTCCTTACCCCTGAGCCACCAGGGAAGCCTTTGGGAATTGATGTTTATACATACTATGGTCTCCTTCCCACAGTAGTGATAATGCCTGAAAATACAACTCTTTTCAGGGACGATCATGGATAAGAAGGTGGGGCTACTTACTTTTCTCTGGTTCATCAGAGAAAACTATCAGTTTCACTCCTTAAAGAATGAAACTATGTGGCTTCCTTGTGTTTTCCCTAATGCATTCATATTTTGTCCCCTTAAAGTGCAGCTGAACCCATACTAGACATTACTGTTTAGTGCCCTAAATAGTGGAACTATATTTGCTACATAAGATGTCATTCATCTACTATTCTTTATTTTTTTATTCCATATACTCTAATCTAGAAGTATTTGTTGGAGTTCTCCACTACATTTGTATATATTATCCATATCTAAATAACTCAATTATTACAATACTTCCCTTTCATACTTCCCATCAATCTATCATTATTTCTTTAAAGGAGAGGTCATCAGGAATTTAATGTGTTTTTAACTGTCCTACTGTCTCTGGTTTGTTTTGTTACTGTTTAAAGATGTTAATCTAGTTACAAAGTTGCACAGATTTTTTTTCCTATAAAATCTATTATTTTTTTGCAATTATCTATATCACAAGATTTTTGAATGACACACAGGTGATATTACACCAGAAACAGCAGTAGTCACCTCCAAAGAAAGAGGAGTTTTCATAGACGGCCCTGGTATTAGCAGTGAAGTATGAAACAGCGAGGTTACACTTTAATCTCTTTCTTGACAGAGCATGTGCCAGTTTTTAAAGCTATGACAGCTTGCCAAGACTGACACCCTGGGTGTCCTCCCCCTCATTGGGGACATCAGTAGACAGCCACCAACATCATGAGACTCTTGGATCAACCTCAGAGAAGAAAATCAATATTTCGAGAAAGAGAAGGTAACCTGGGGAGTGATACTTGGCACTTTGCCTCGTGGAGCATGTGTTACTCTGAAAAGGTACACAATTCAGAGAATGTCCTGCCAGTAGCAAAAAAGATAAGAGACGCACTAAATGAGAAATGAGATCATGCTAGCAAAATGTTTCAGAGTGACAAAATGTGCAAAGGCCAGATAATAAATATGGATAAGAATGAAATAGTCATCTTGTGGATAAGGTATTGAATTCATTCTTAAGACTCTTATAAGTAAAAAGAGATTTTTCTTTGGAAATTGTTAAATGGTCTGACAATCTTGCAAAAATGCATCAATTAACAAGCCTAAGAGTAAATGAAATCTTTGAGAGCTGAAGGAGCTTAAGTGTGCAGTTTGATATCATTGGGATGCTCCCAAGAGATGCTTTCAGCACGCAGATCTTGTAAAGCAATTTCAGAAGACTCATACTCCACCACTCACATCCCTGACAAGTCTAATTCTCCAAGATGGCCTAACAAGATTCAATGTTCTTTCTTTGTAAAGTTTGAAACACTTTGCTTAGCTAAAAGAGAGAACAAAAGATGACCCATAGAGTTGTAAAGAAATGAGAAAGTTTCCTCTTGGTTAACCATATATTTTAATCTAATATAAAAGACAATTGTTCTATCTAAATAACTGCTTTCTTAAGTAAATAAGATGTTTATTTTTGTGGCTGTTCTTAATATAAGACTGTAAAGAGAACACAATGATTGTAAACATGGAAAACAGAACTTGACTTACTTCAGTCCTGTCATTCTAGGCACAAATCATTTTCTAAGCCTTACTGAAGCATGCCTTCATCTACTTTTCCTCTTTCCTTAGATAATTAATTGCATTAATTTAGATGCATGAATCTATTATGTTTTTCCTTTTTTTTTTGTAATGTCATGTACTGGGGTGAAAGACATGAATTCTATCTGAAGCTAGCTAAAATAATTCCACTTATTAATTAATCCTCAAAATGAACAAATGTACCTGGGTTCTCGTGTGTCAGTAAAAGTCTATACCTGGAGTTTTAGAAATTAACTTCCATGTAAATATAAGGTTTGTGAAAGGAGAAGTAATATATTTGCATTTTTAACCGCACATTCACGCACATTATATAGCATTGTATATACAACATCAGGGATTCCCAGGTGACTTAATGGTAAAGAATCCAGCCACCAAAGCAGGAGTCATAATTTTGATCCTGGGTCAGAACGATCCCCTGGAGAAGGAAGTGGCAATCCACTCCAGTATTCTTGTCTGGGAAATCTCATGGGCAGAGGATCCTGGCAGGCTACAGGTCATGGGGTTGCGAAGAGTTGGATACACTTAGTGACAAAAAACAACATATGTATCATCATATAATCCTCTCTTAATATTGCCCGCACTGTGAGCAGACAGATTCTTCCACCAAGGTGGTCAAGAGAAGACTTTTTGAATATAAGGTGAAAACCACAGGAATGACCCAGTGTCATTTGGAGAAAAACTGACACGGCAAGAGAGAGAAGACAGATGTGGAGGCTGTTTTTCATTAGGCAAGAGGGCTTGAGATCCGATGCCCAAGAGGAAGGCTTCTCTTCAGATAATTATTCTGAAAGTTAATCTATCTACAAGAGAGAAAGCAAAGCGCAAGGATAAGCAGACAAATAGTAGGTAAACCTCTCTGTCTCTGTAGATGTCGCTAACAGGCAGTGTTTTTAGAGTTGCCTAGATTTTCCCATCAGTAACTCATGGTATGAACCACCAAGTTAAAACAGCAGAATGAGACACACTGTTTCCAATTAGTGTATAACCCCCAACTACCTCAACTCATCATTAGAAAAGCGATCTAGCCACTTTGAGTGCCTACTCTAAGCCAAATATTGTAGGAAGTAATTTACATATGTTATATCTTTAAATCCTTAGAATAGCCCTAAAGATGTGATTAGTTTTCACATAAGGAAACAGGGTTAAAGAAATTAAGAAGCTTATCAGAGGCCACACTATTCCTAAAAGCAGATCTTGGCCTCCAAACCTGCCCTTTCAGAGTAAAAATTATGCTATGCATACTTCATCATAATCACTTTTTCCTATTAATGCATATTCATAATTTAATACTTTTACTTTTCTTGGGCTTTTGTGGTAACTGACAGAGAACAAACTACATTGCTGCTAACTGTGAAAGCTTAGTTATATTCTGATACATGTAGCTAAACTTTTGCTTGTTTTGGACAATATGAGAGTAAAGTTAAATGAGGATAAAAAGAGAGAAACAATAGTAGTTTCTGCAATTAACAAATCTCCAGCAATTCTTCTACCCAGAGTTGGAAATGACTGTGAGTCTTATCAGTGCTAAGAAGGCCTGCTGTTCAATCTAATTAAATGTCCAACAGCAAAGAGAGATTTTTGTTTTTCTTGTTTAACTTCTTTTTTATTTAGCGTACTGAGGGAAAGGACAATTATCTGCATTTGTAATTTCCAAAATATACACTTCCTTATATATCTTCAGGTCTAAGTAATATTTTGCTTTGGAAGTTTAAAATCACTGAAGAAATTGGAAATGTGTGTTAGATAATATATTGTCTATTCTCCTGGAACCAGAAGTAGACATAAGAATAGGACTTCCATTTTATAAAGTTGCATAATATTTTAAAATAAGCATAATTTATATTTATGAAATGCTTTTCTTCATATAGCTCCCAGCATTGTGGTAGAATGAATATTTTTTCTTTGATGAATAGAGCCTAACATTTATCAGAAAAATTATCCTTGTTCTTTCTTTGGTGTTCACAAATTAATTAAAATAAAGCAAGTTCACTTTTAAAATTTCTACTTCTTTCTGCTACTTAAAGATATAGTGTGGCCTCCAAAATTTTGTACATTATTATGCAAAATTTCTTTATATATTTAGTGTTTGCTATTAAATTAATTATAGAATTTCACCAAATTAGGAAATTGCTATACTTTTTGCAAGGTCTTCACTGTTTGCCACTAGTAACTTAATGTTTTATGCTTTTTTATCTCAAGGTATTGCTCAAAAGGGTATAGTAGCTAACAAAATCAAGTTATTTTATAATAATAAGTTAGTAAATCCTCATTAAACCATTTCACTGAAGGAAAGTTACAGAGGAATAAATAGTGTTACTGGGGTCCATGGTGGAGTTTAATAAAATAGACTTAGCTCTCACAAACAGATGCCTTCCTCACCATCCATTGGTGCAAGGAGAGTAGAAGACCTCAAATTCTGGGCAAATTCAGGAAACTGTTCAACTTAGAAAACAAATTTAAATTCTACCTCACCATTTCATTGATGAGTCAGCTTCTGTTACTAACTTATTGATATATGTTCAAAATCCCTCATTCCTTCTGATTGATTTGATGGCATCTCCATTCTAAGATGTGTGTATTCACAATGACCTATTTTTAGTAGTATCTTCTTTAAGTCAGAGGACTTTGGAACCCACCAGATACTTAGTGAATAGCTAACCCTATTCACTAATGGAAAGGCTCTGAACAAACTTTATCTCTTTAAGCTTCAAAATTCTCATCATTTTAAAGGAAAAATAATATTAGCCATATATGAATATAAAAGAGACTAAAGGAAAGAGTAGGGCAAAGGCTAATTGAATTTTGCCAAGAGAACACACTGGTCATAGCAAACACCCTCTTCCAACAACACAAGAGAAGACTCTACACATGAACATCAACAGATGGTCAACACTGAAATCAGATTGATTCTATTCTTTGCAGCCAAACATGGAGAAGCTCTTTACAGTCAACAAAAACAAGACCAGGAGCTGACTGTGGCTCAGATCATGAAATCCTTCTTGCCAAATTCAGACTTAAATTGAAGAAAGTAGGAAAAACACTGGACGATTCAGGTATGACCTAAATCAAATCCCTTATGATTATACAGTGGAAGTGAGAAATAGATGTAAGGGACTAGATCTGACAGATAGAGTGCCTGATGAACTATGGAATGAGGTTCGTGACATTGTACAGGAGACAGGGACCAAGACCATCCTCGAGGAAAAGAAATGCAAAAAAGCAAAATGGCTGTCTGAGGAGGCCTTACAAATAGCTGTGAAAAGCAGAGAAGCGAAAAGCAAAGGAGAAAAGGAAAGATATAAGCATCTGAATGCAGAGTTCCAAAGAACAGCAAGAAGAGATAAGAAAGCTTTCCTCAGTGATCAATGCAAAGAAATAGAGGAAAACAACAGAATGGGAAAGACTAGAGATCTCTTCAAGAAATTAGAGATACCAAGGGAATATTTCATGCAAAGATGGGCTTGATAAAGAACAGAAATGGTACAGACGTAACAGAAGCAGAAGACATTAAGAAGTGGTGGCAAGAATACACAGAAGAACTGCACAAAAAAGATCTTCACGACCCAGATAATTATGATGGTGTGCTCACTCACCTAGAGCCAGACATCCTGGAATGTGAAGTCAAGTGGGCCTTAGGAAGCATCACTACGAACAAAGCTAGTGGAGGTGATGGAATTCTAGTTGAGCTACTTAAAATCCTGAAAGATGATGCTATAAAAGTGCTGCATTCAATATGCCAGCAAATTTGGAAAACTCAGCAGTGGCCACAGGACTGGTAAAGGTCAGTTTTCATTCCAATCCCAAAGAAAGGCAATGCCAAAGAATGCTCAGACTACCACACAATTGCATTCATCTTACACACTAGTAAAGTAATGCTCAAAATTCTCCAAGCCAGGCTTCAGCAATATGTGAACCATGAACTTTCTGATGTTCAAGCTGGTTTTAGAAAAGGCAGAGGTACCAGACATCAAATTGCCGACATCCGCTGGATCATGGAAAAAGCAAGAGGGTTCCAGAAAAAACATGTATTTCTGCTTTACTGACTATGCCAAAGCCTTTGACTGTGTAGATCACAATAAACTGTGGAAAATTCTGAAAGAGATGGAAATACCAGACTACCTGACCTGCCTCTTGAGAAATCTGTATGCAGGTCAGGAAGCAACAGTTAGAACTGGACATGGAACAACAGACTGGTTTCAAATAGGAAAAGGAGTATGTCAAGGCTATGTATTGTCACCCTGCTTAGTTAAGTTATATGAAGAGTACATCATGAAACGCTGGGCTGGAAGAAACCCAAGCTGGAATCAAGATTGCTGGTAGAAATATTAATAACCTGAGATATGCAGATGACACCACCCTTATGGCAGAAAGTGAAGAGGAACTAAAAAGGATCTTGATGAAAGTGAAAGTGGAGAGTGAAAAACTTGGCTTAAAACTCAACATTCAGAAAACGAAAATCATGGCATCTGGTCCCATCACTTCATGGGAAATAGATGAGGAAACAGTGGAAACAGTGTCAGACTTTATTTTTTTGGGGTCCAAAATCACTGCAGATGGTGACTGCAGCCATGAAATTAAAAGACGCTTACTCCTTGGAAGAAAAGTTATGACCAACCTAGATAGCATATTCAAAAGCACAGACATTACTTTGCCAACAAAGTCTGTCTAGTCAAGGCTATGGTTTTTCCAGTGGTCATGTATGGATGTGAGAGTTGGACTGTGAATAAAGCTGAGTGCCAAAGAATTGATGCTTTTGAACTGTGGTGTTGGAGAAGACTCTTGAGATTTCCTTGGACTGCAAGGAGATCCAACCAATCCATTCTGAAGATCAGCCCTGGGATTTCTTTGGAAAGAATGATGCTGAAGCTGAAACTCCAATACTTTGGCCACCTCATGCAAAGAGGTGACTCATTGGAAAATACTCTGATGCTGGGAGGGATTGGGGGCAGGAGGAAAAGGGGATGACAACAGATGAAATGGCTGGGTGGCATCACCGACTCGATCGCCGTGAGTTAGAGTGAACTCCCGGAGTTGGTGATGGACAGGGAGGCCTGGCGTGGTGCAATTCATGGGGTCACAAAGAGTCGGACACGACTGAGCGACTGAACTGAACTGAACGGAACTGAAGGGAAAGAGTCTAGGTAAAACTCTTAGCACAAAGACTAACGCATAATCAGTGCAAAGATTATAAATAACATTATTTCAAAATGATTCTGCTCTAGTTGTAGATATTAATGGAACACTGAAAATAGAGAGCTAAATTATTCATTTTGTAGCATAACATATATTATTGAAAAAATATTAGAACATGTTGATATAAGACCATTTTGTTCCATTTCATCAAAAATTATATTTCATCCTACTTTACATGAGATATGCCAATCTGAAAATTTACATTGTATAAAACAATTAATTTTGCTGAATTATTTAACCTTAGTAAACATAAACAGTTTCATGTTTTATAATGTTGTATAACAATAACTTTTACTTTGAATGTACATAATGCTTCACTTTCTAAAAATTGCTAGCTACAATATTTGCGTATTTTGATTGTGCTGTGCTTAGTCACTCAGTTGTGCCTGACTCTTTGTGACTCCGTGGACTATAGCCCACCATGATCCTCTGTCAATGGGGATTCTCTAGGCAGGAACACTGGAGTGGGTTGCCATGCACTCCTCCAAGGGATCGTCCCAATCCAAGGATCGAGCCCAGGTCTCCTGCATGCAGGCGGGTTGTTTACCAGATGAGTTTTGGAAGCCCACTTTGGTTCCATGTGAAGTGAAGTGAAGTGAAAGAGAAAGTCACTCAGTCGTGTCCAACTCTTCGCAACTCCATGGACTATACAGTCCATGGAATTTTCCAGGCCAAAATACTGGAGTGGGTAGCAGTTCCCTTCTCCAGGGGATCTTCCAAAGCCAGGGATCGAACCCAGGTCTCCCACACTGCAGGCAGATTCTTTACCAGCTGAGCCACAGGGGAAGCCCAAGAATCCTGGAGTGGGTAGCCTATTCCTTCTTCAGGGGATCTTGATCTTCCCGACCCTGGAATCGAATTGGGGTGGATTCTTTACCAACTGAGCTCTGAGGGAAGCACTGGTTACATATAGGTCACTAATTTGTACTCTTGTTTGTAACACATGCATCCCTTTCACTTTGTCCTTAAAATGAAGAACTTGAACTCAACCAGCAGTCTCAATCCTGGGCTGAAAGACTAACCCTGTCATCTAAGAGGAAGGACTTTAGTATCTATGCTGTGCTTAGTCACTTAATGGTGTCTGACTCTTTGCGATCCCGTAGACTGTAGCCCACCAGGTTCCTCTGTCTATGGGATTCTCCAGGCAAGAATACTGGAGTGGGTTGCCATGCCCTCCTCCAGGGAATCTTCCCAGCCCAGGGATTGAACCCAGGTCTTTCATTGCAGGTGGATTCTTTACCTTCTGAGCCACCAGGGAAACTACAGCCCAGCTTATATAAACTTAAACTTAAACTTGCAAATTTGAGAACTCATACACCACCCAGTGTCCCCATAGCCAGACATATGTCTTATTCTAAAACCACTATACCCTTGAACTATAGTTTGGTAAGTGAATTCTTGCCTCAGTTCACAATGCCCGAGTCCTTGTCTTGGTCACATAGTCAAGGTCCTGGCTGTAAGGCTTGGTGTTCTATTTGGTTCTCAAAAATCTCTTTTATAAGAACTAAAATCCTTTATCAAATATCAGGCATGAGCCTGAAGACTTACTCCTGACACATTTCTCTCAGGGTTCCTTGCTGTTTGGTAACTAACTACAGTTGTCTTTTTCACCCTGGGACTTTTCTCTGCTATTGGGAACTCTTCTCAATGTCAAATCCTACCACATCTGATTCAGATCTTATTATTATTATTTTGAGTGTGTGCTGTGAGTAACGGAAACTCCTAGATCCGGCTCTCCTCTTTCTCTGTTTCCAAATCCACACACAAGTTACTCCTTGCCACAGGGCAGGCCATACTCCTTCCGTACTCCTTATCATCCTGTCACGAGCATCCTAATCTACACAGGTGACCTTTCATCTTTTTTTTTTTTTTTAATTTCCTTGGTGCAGTTACATTATCAGACAGGTTAAAATGCTTTTTATTTTACAGACTGTCTAAAAGTAGATGTGTCTTTCCTTTGCTAAAAGCCATGCGGATGCCTAGTATGCAAAATGCCCCACAAGGAATACCAAGATGACGCATCTCAGAGGAGAGACACCTACATGAAGTTCAAGAACAAAAGAGAGAGGGGGCTTCTTCCAACTGGGTTTGAGAGGTGAACCAGACCATGCGTTCTGTAAGAACTGGGACCGTCTATATTTTAATTTGCATTCTATTCCAAGTACCTTACAAAGGGCACGGCAACATTCTGGGTGAATAGTGAACACACCAAAGCTTCTGGTGAAAGGTGGGTTTATTCTGGTGTTGAAGGCTAGATTGGGTTTCTGCTCACAGAGGTTTGTTTTATTTGGTGGATGGGATAATGGAAATAGAGAAGACAGACTTGGTGTGTTCAGAACCCTGAGATATGTCTCACAGGGCTTCTTCTACTCTGTTTCCTGAAGAGTTTCAGAGAAATAACAGGTTGAAGTGTTTCAGTGAAGACAGAATACTGCCAAATAGTACTGTGGAGATATTGATTCAGCAGTTTCCATAGAGGTGAATTTTGAAGGAGAGATTGATAAGATCACCTATTAGTGTGTAGGAGAGTAGAGAAAAGGCAAGGAGTAAGCTTTGGGAAATACATATGTTTAGAAGGTGATATAAGAAAGAAGGTCTTTAAAGAAATGGAATCATAAGCTCCTGACTCTGGTAAGTATCCTAAAATCATGTGTTGCCTGAGGACATTGAGGTGTGGAGAGATCAAGGGTCTTGAGCCTTGTGAGTTGAGCTCCAAATGAAGAAGATAAGGAAGCAATCTGAAGTTTAGGAAAAGAATCAGGATATGCAATGTGCAGCAACACACAGTGAATGAGAGTGGAAAGTAACCATAGTTCAGTTCAGTTCAGTTCAGTCGCTCAGTCGTGTCTGACTCTTTGCAACCCCATGGATTGCGGCACGTCAGGCCTCCCTGTCCATCACCAACTCTTGGAGTTCACTCAAACTTATGGCCATCGAGTTGGTGATGCCATCCAGGCATCTCATCCTCTGTCATCCCCTTCTTCTCCTGCCCCCAATCCCTCCCAGCATCAGAGTCTTTTCCAATGAGTCAGCTCTTCCCATGAGGTGGCCAAAGTATTGGAGTTTCAGCTTTAGCATCATTCCTTCCAAAGAACACACAGGACTGATCTCCTTTAGAATGGACTGGTTGGATCTCCTTGCAGTCCAAGGAACTCCCAAGAGTCTTCTCCAACACCACAGTTCAAAAGCATCAATTCTTTGGTGCTCAGCCCTCTTCACAGTCCAATTCTCACATCCATACATGACCACTGGAAAAACTAGAACCTTGACTAGACGGACCTTAGTTGACAAAGTAATGTCTCTGCTTTTCAATATGCTATCTAGATTGGTCATAATTTTCTTCCAAGGAGTAAGCATCTTTTAATTTCATGGCTGCAGTGATTTGGGAGCCCAAAAAGAGAAAGTCTGACACTGCTTTCACTGTTTGCCCATCTATTTCCCATGAAGTGATGGGACCAGATGCCATGATCTTCATTTTCTGAATGTTGAGCTTTAAGCCAACTTTTCAGTCTCCACTTTCACTTTAATCAAGATGCTTTTTAGTTCCTCTTCACTTTCTGCCATAAGGGTGGTGTCATCTGCATATCTGAAGTGATTGAGATTTCTCCCGGCAATCTTGATGCCAGCCTGTGCTTTTTCCAGCCCAGCGTTTCTCATGATGTACTCTGCATATACGTTAAATAAGCAGGGTGACAATATACAGCCTTGATGTACTCCTTTTCCTATTTGGAACCAGTCTGTTGTTTCATGTCCAGTTCTAACTGTTGCTTCCTGACCTGCATACAGGTTTCTCAAGAGGCAGGTTAGGTGGTCTGATATTCCCATCTCTTTCAGAATTTTCCACAGTTTATTGTGATCTACACAGTTAAAGTCTTTGGCATAGTCAATAAAGCAGAAATAGTTGTTTTTCTGGAACTCTCTTGCTTTTTCCATGATCCAGTGGATGTTGGCAATTTGATCTCTGGTTTCTTTGCCTTTTCTAAAACCAGCTTGAACATCTGGAAGTTCACGGTTCACATATTGCTGAAGCCTGACTTGGAGAATTTTGAGCATTACTTTACTAGCATGTGAGATGATTGCAATTGTGTGGTAGTTTGAACACTCTTTGGCATTGGAATGAAAACTGACCTTTTCCAGTCCTGTGGCCACTGCTGAGTTTTCCAAATTTGCTGGCATATTGAGTTCAGCACTTTCACAGTATCATCTTCCAGGATTTGAAATAGCTCAACTGGAATTCCATCACCTCCACTAGCTTTGTTCGTAGTGATGCTTCCTAAGTCCCACTTGACTTCATATTCCAGGATGTCTAGCTATAAGTGAGTGATCATACCATCGTGATTATCTGTGTCATGAAGATCTTTTTTGCACAGTTCTTCTGTGTATTCTTGCCACCTCTTCTTAATATCTTCTCCTTCTATTAGGTCCATACTATTTCTGTCCTTTATTGAGTCCATCTTTGCATGAAATATTCCTTTAGGATCTCTAATTTTCTTGAAGAGATCTCTAGTCTTTCCCATTCTGTTGTTTTCCTCTATGCCTTTTCAGAAAGTTTGATGCTATAAAAGAAGGTGTGCATCTCTGCTAACTTGCTTCAGTTCAGTTCAGTTCAGTTCCATCGCTCAGTCATGTCCGACTCTTTGGGACCCCATGACTCGCAGCACGCCAGGCCTCCCTGTCCATCACCAACTCCGGGAGTTCATTCAGACTCACGTCCATCGAGTCAGTGATGCCATCCAGCCATCTCATTCTCTGTCGTCCCCTCTCCTCGTGCCCCCAATCCCTCCCAGCATCAGAGTCTTTTCCAATGAGTCAGCTCTTTGCATGAGGTGGCTAAAGTACTGGAGCTTCAGCTTTAGCATCATTCTTTCCAAAGAAATCCCAGGGCTGATCTCCTTTAGAATGGACTGGTTGGATCTCCTTGCAGTCCAAGGGACTCTCAAGAGTCTTCTCCAACACCACAGTTCAAAAGCATCGATTCTTCGGCGCTCAGCCTTCTTCACAGTCCAAATCTCACATCCATACATGACCACTGGAAAAACCATCGCCTTGACTAGACTGACCTTTGTTGGCAAAGTAATGTCTCTGCTTTTGAATATGCTATCTACGTTGGTCATAACTTTTCTTCCAAGGAGTAAGCGTCTTTTAATTTCATGGCTGCAGTCACCATCTGCAGTGATTTTGGAGCCCAAAAAGAGAAAGTCTGACACTCTTTCCACTGTTTCCTCATCTATTTCCGTTGTGTCCAACTCTTTGCCACTCCACAGACTGTAGCCCACCAGGCTCCTCTGTCCATGGGATTCTCCACGCAAGAATACTGGAGCCAGTTGCCGTGCCCTCCTCCAGGGGCTCTTCAGATACAGGGACCTAACCCGTGTTTCTTATGTCTCTTGCATAGGCAGGCAGCTTCTTTACCCTTAGTGCCACTTGGGAAGCCCTGACAAAGGAAGGCAGATAATGCCAATTTATTACAAAAATGTCCTGTTTAATAGTAAATATCAATAATTAAAATTTTCTTTGATAACAACATGAAATACATTGAAACATACTAAAACAATAGACATTTTTACTATAAAACAATCCATTTAAACACTTCCTCTACATACTGCCTCCTACCTTGATCTTCAATATTTTAGTTAGTCACACTGTTATAAGTCAATCAAAGAGTAGGCTTCAGGAATTATTGATGATTGAAGCAGAAAAAGTGAACAGAAAATCTAGTCACTAGTAAAAAGGCATCAGGAAACATTTAGAAATAGTATGTTCCATTATAAACATGTCATTGGAGATTTTTGCAAAGCAAATTTATTAAAAAAAGGTTTTATCAGATAAAAATAACCTCACAAGATGCGATTTAAAGCATGTCCTAAATATTTTAATGAGGCTATTAGTTTATAAAATTTGTGGGGATCATTCATTTTAGATATTAAACACTATTAAAAAGACGTCCAACTTTCTCCCTCTCCAAGACAAATAAAAGCAAAAACAAACAAAGAAAAAAACAAACGTTGAATTTTCAAATCCACATCAGTAGTGGAATTTCTTATGGTGGCCAGATTTCAGGATATGTACTTCATATTCATTATGTCCCAAGCATATTGCTAGGTGCTTTCACAGATATAATCTTTTAAAGCTCCAGAATAATCCAGTGAAAAGTACTATTTATATTTCCCATGCAAAGAAAGCCTGTTCAAGTAATCTGAGTTGAGTGACAATGCAGCCAGTGACAAATGGACTCATTGCAGGGACAGTGTCTCATAATTGACATCTCATCTCATCTACCTACACAGTATTTATTATTCCTTTACTCACCATTCAATAAATCATATATCATTCAATAAATATTTATTAAGGATAAATTCTGTGTTTACAGGCACTGTCATGGCAGGTTCATGTGACGATTTATGATTTACATTGATAATACTGTCTATCTATACCTCCTGATTTTTCAATTTTATATGATTACTTTTTCTTGGCCAGTAAGTACTGATCTAAAAGGTCCAGCATACTACCCAAGGCTGGCACTGGTCTGCTCAGTTCAACATTACAAGTAACTATGTGTCAAGCAGATTTTAGGCAAGACAGCTTGAAATTGTGTCTGGTCTCTTCTAATTACAACCTAGTGGGAAATACAGGTGATAAATGAGCAGCTACAAGGAGCGATAGGAAAGAAAATATGTAGCAGGAAAATCTGATCAGTTTCAAATGCCTTCCTACTGGAAAACTGGCAATAGGTGAACAACGAGATGAATACTGTGATAGAGATAACAGATCACCTTCAGGAGGAATACCTCCTGAATATTCTTTTAGGATAGTAAATAAAAAAGCGATACTTTGCTTTAGTTTTCACAACTTCTAAAATTTATTCTCCTGGTAATTCTACTTGTAACAGAACATTGAGTGCACAGATCAGGTTAAGATTTAACTTATGCAACACATTTCAACCTTTTTAAAATGATAACACTAATCTATATTTTAAAAGAATTAGAAAAATGAACTTTTATTATGAAACACAAAACCAAACAAACAAAAAAAGGGTTATAGGAAATCTAGAGTGCGTCAAGGCTGTATATGGTCACCCTGCTTATTTAACTTCTATGCAGAGTACATCATGAGAAACGCTGGACTGGAAGAAACACAAGTTGGAATCAAGATTGCCGGGAGAAATATCAGTCACGTCAGATATGCAGATGACACCACCCTTATGGCAGAAAATGAAGAGGAAGTAAAAGGCCTCTTGATGAAAGTGAAAGAGGAGAGTGAAAAGTTGGCTTAAAGCTCAACATTCAGAAAATGAAGATCACGGCATCCAGTCATGGGAAATAGATGGGGAAACACTGGAAACAGCGTCAGACTTTATTTTGGGGGCTCGCAAATCACTGCAGATGGTGATTGCAGCCATGAAATTAAAAGACACTCCTTGGAGGAAAAGTTATGACCAACCTAGATAGCATATTGAAAAGCCAAGACATTACTTTGCCAACTAAGGTCCGTCTAGTCAGGGCTATGGTTTTTCCTGTGGTCATGTATGGATGTGAGATTTGGACTGTGAAGAAGGCTGAGTGTAAAGAATTGATGCTTTTGAACTGTGGTGTTAGAGAAGACTCTTGGGAGTTCCTTGGACTGCAAGGAGATCCAAGTTGTCCATTCTGAAGGAGATCAGCCCTGGGATTTCTTTGGAAGGAATGATGCTGAAGGTGAAGCTCCAGTACTTTGGCCACCTCATGCGAAGAGTTGACTCATTGGAAAAGACTTTGATGCCGGGAGGGATTGGGGGCAGGAGGAGAAGCGGACGACAGAGGATGAGATGGCTGGATGGCATTACTGACTCGATGGATGTGAGTCTGAGTGAACTCTGGGAATTGATGATGGACAGGGAGGCCTGGCGTGCTGCGATTCATGGGGTCGCAAAGAGTCGGACATGACTGAGTGACTGAACTGAACTGAACTGAGTGACATATCTGAGGATGAATAGTAATTAATGTATGGGCTTATGGAGAGGTACTGATTTTATACCCATGCCAGAACTGATACTAAAATCTGCATTTACACAGATAGCAAAACACTTGGCATGTGCCCTTATAGAATTGAGTTCATGGATTAGAGAGACATTAATATAAACCACTGTAGTAATAATGAAAAATTACATCTCTGAAAAACACAATTGTGTGATCAAATTTATGTCAAAATGTGCTGTATGTTGCATATATTATAAAAATCTATACAAAATGAAAGGAAAAATGCATAAAACTGTTATGAAATACATTTATGTATACATTCTATGATTAGAAAGTAAACACATATAAGTAGGGCATAAAACAATGCACAGTTTAAATTTCCCATTTTGTTTATATATACACATAGGGATATCAAAAAAGACAAAGATAAACAGGAAAACACATTAACTGAATGATAGGATTATGGTGACTTCTGGTTTCTTCTCTTTATTTCTGCAAGTCCCATAGTATCAACTGTAACTGTGGATTCCACTTAGAGTAAATGTATCAAGAGAGCATTAATGACAGTTATTTTAGGGAATCTGGAGGAAGATCTTTTGTATAAAACAGTTTGTTAAGTCATGGTAGTTTAATTTGTTTAAAAAAAAGAACGTCTTTTTGTTGACTACTGTTATGCAAGGTTATTACAGTGCTGTCAATTTCCTTTTAATCTCTAGTGCTGGTAAATTTCCCTTCTCTATATTTTCATTTATTTGTTTGTTTGCTTACTTAAAAATAAGTGTTTTCATTTTGGAGTTAAGTTTAGATTTATAGAAAAGTTGCAAAAATAATAGAGAACTCTCTTCTGATTTCCCCTTTTCACATTAAGATACTATCTACCTACACTTTACTCATTCAATCTGTAAAAACCCTTGTTATTCTCTGAGAAATGTATTCTTATAGACATAGTAAGCTCTTACCTGCATTTTTTCAATATGAGAAATAATCTAATGAACACCTGTCAAAATCTAAAAAACTTTTAAAATAGAATTATAAATTTTGTATATCATTCAATAAATACTATGAAAAATAATTTCACATTGTGATATCTGTTATTTTTTAAAAGGTGGGAGGAAAAAAACATATAGCTCATTTTCAACTACTGGCAATGAGACACCTGTCTTTTTTGCCAAATTTCACGTGTTTTATTACCGATTGCATTTTCAGTGTCCACCAGTAACACTGTTCAACATTAACTAAATTAGAGTCTAATAACCCTAGTTTTACTTTCGTATATAACTTATAATTAAATGTATATTGTTATAAATTTACAAAAAAGCTACACTTCTTCTAGAAGATGGATACTATGCAATGCAGTATTTCTGACTATTTTTTTTTAAGCCTAGAAAGATACAGAGTAAAGCTAATAGGAAGTTCTCATAAGCATGCATTTGTGTGTGTAACTCTTTGAAACCCCAATGGACTATAGCCCACCAGGCTCCTCTGTCTATGAGATTTCCCAGGCAAGAATACTGGAGTGGGTTGCTATTTCCTCCTCCAGAGGATCCTCTGGATTCAGGGATCAAACCCGTATCTCCTGCATCTCCCACACTGGCAGGCAGGCTCTTTACCAGTGAGCCACCTAAAAGAATGTATCAGTTCAGTTCAGTCACTCAGTCGTGTCCTACTCTTTGCAACCCCATGAACTGCAGTATGCCAGGCCTCCCTGTCCATCACCATCTCCTGTAGTTCACTCGAACTCATGTCCATTGAGTCGGTGATGCCATCCAGCCATCTCATCCTCTGTCATCCCCTTTTCCTCCTGCCCCCAATCCCTCCCAGCCTCAGAGTCTTTCCCAGTGAGTCAACTCTTCGCATCAGGTGGACAAAGTACTGGAGTTTTTTCATTCTTTCCAAAGAACACCCAGTCCTGATCTCCTTTAGAATGGGCTAGTTGCATCTCCTTGCAGTCCAAGGACTCTCAAGAGTCTTCTCCAACACCACAGTTCAAAAGCATCAATTCTTTGGCACTCAGCTTTCTTCACAGTCCAACTCTCACATCCATACATGACCACAGGAAAAACCATAGCCTTGACTAGACTGACCTTTGTTGGCAAAGTAATGTCTCTGCTTTTCAGTATGCTATCTAGGTTGGTCATAACTTTTCTTCCAAGGAATTAAGTGTCTTTTAATTTCATGGCTACAGTCACCATCTGCAGTGATTTTGGAGCCCTCAAAATTAAAGTCAGCCACTGTTTTCACTGTTTCCCCATCTATTTCCTATGAAGTGATGGGACCAGATGCCATGATCTTCATTTTCTGAATGTTTAAAGAGATCTTAAATTTTACATTGACTTATTTGTCAGTAATAACAATATAGTGTGTAGGTTGAAAGTCAATAGTTCAAAATTAGCCACTAAGCTATTTTGCTTTAGTTGGGAATGTCTAGAGGGAAAATACCTAAAAATTGTATCAGTTGCATATGCTTATGAAAATAACTAAAATAAAGTTGTATTCATTTCAAGGTTTCATTGTTTTGTTTTGTTTTTCAAACAACATAATCATTCCACTATGCAGAAAGCAGCCTTGAAGGCATCTGATTAAGAATCAGACTGGATTATTTGTGTTTGGGTATATATTTACAAACATGGACATGGAAGCTGGGCATGCTGCAGTCCATGCAGTTGCAAAGAGTCAGACATGACTGAGTTACTGAACTGAACTAAATAAAATTATGGTCATAAAATTATATATCTGTAATGAATCTTAAAAAGTATTGCAAGTCTTCATTGAGAGACATATAGTGGTAGGAAGGCTAACAGTTCATGGATCCATTCTGAATACTCAGAGTTGTGCTCTCATAGCATGTCAAATCATGTCAATATATATATACATTTTTTTTACTAAATAAGATATATCATATATATGTGATGTCAAATTTACTGTACAAAAAAAAAATGTTTTCTGTCTTGTTTCTATTTTCACCAGGTCAGAAACAACAGTAATCAGATTTTATTCTTTACTATTTTGTCAAATAGTCAAAACACAGAATAGCATTTTAAAAATTTCATGCCATATGTATGGTTTTCCCATGGACTTCCTTCCTTCTCAATTGAAGTCATTTCTATTTTGCATATGCAGTGTTATTTTCTATCTAAATTCATTTTGATTTGTGTCTTCATATGTCCTCTTATTCCCCCTGCCTTGTTCATTTTAATTTACCAAGATTGCATCTCATTCAGCTTAGATAATTAGCTGATGGTCAACTACTAAGTAACTTAAAATAATTTGAGTATTTTCAACATTTTGAGGGTCTTAACAATTGAAATTGTGTTCAATATAAAAATAAACATTAAAAAAATACTCATGCTCCAGATTAAAGGCAAAGTATTTATAATGCTTGGAAAAAGTAACTCAAGTGAAAATGAAGAATTGGTTAGTTGACTGAGCATGTGTTGCTTGGCTAAAGCCCTATGCTGCTCTAGCTCAGTGTAAGTTGAGTTCATGGTGGATTGGATTAAGCCGCCTTAAATATGGTCTTTTTTTTTTTTTTTTTAGTTGACTTAACGTAATATGAAGCAAATGACTTCTGTTTTGTGCTTCTGAGTTGGTGAGGATTGCAAAATATCAGTGAACTTTCAGGGGAATGAGTCGTCAAGCATAGCAGATCCAGGCCTCTAGACAAAAGCTGGAACCATAATAATCTGCCCGGAGACTAAACAGAAGGCAAAATATTTGTCCTTCCTCTGCTCAAATAGGCATTTCCTGCAGGTTGAAGGAGCAGCTTATAGTTGCATGTGTATTTAACAGGCCTTGCCCTTGTATGGTCTGCTGCCAGGAATAACAATAAACAGTAGCTCATTACACAAGGTGTCATCTCATTACATGAGGAGCTACCCTGGCATATTAAAACCAAAATATTGAAAGCCTAAAAGAAAACATGACTGAAATTAAATGCAAACAACCCTGCCTTTTATTTTAGAAATATTGATCCCCTACAAAAGAGTGGCATGCTTAATGAATATCCTTAATGATTTTACAGTAAGGCAAATCATCTATGAAAGTAACATGGTTAAAAAAGAATGTTATGATCTGGCACCCAATGAAATCCAATATGCTTGTAAGCAACACCAGTCACTATGTTATAACTCTCTGGGAGTGAGAAAGCTACAAAATCAGGAAGGGAAATAAAGCTAATTTATTTTAGCTATAGTTTCAGAGTCGACTAAAATGCTTATAGGGAGCCATGGAAATATTTCCCAAACTAATCTAATCCTGTTCATAGTAATTACTTTCTTCCTTTCAGGCAAAACACAGTTGACAGAAAACAGCAAATGGTTTTTAAGGGATTTAATAGGGATGAGGTATCATATTCAAAGAAAATTTTCATTACTTTAAACCGCAACCTCTTGAGACTTTACTTTCATGAACCTTTCCAAATACTTAAGGTATGATTGGGCTATAAAGGATTAAATTAGAAGGAAGATAAATCAGTCAAAGGTTTTGAGATTGGTGCTATTTGAAATGGTCTACAGAGGCTCACAGCAATTGAAAATGGGCAAAAAACAAAACAAAAAAAACCAATGTGATGTATATAGAGAAATGCTTGATACACATTTAAGGGAAAAGACATTGAATTTGAATAATATAGCCGTAGAAATATCCTGAGTATTACAAATGAAAATTAAGGAATTTCTATTACTTAGCACAGTAATTTTGTGTATTTCTGGACACAACAAATCATAATCCTTCTAGAGATAACTGGCTGAATAATTTTCTTCACAGAAAAAAATAAATAAAAAAGAGGAAAATACATTAATAATGTCTCAGAACCATGTGAGTTCCAACTGCAAAACAAACAAACAAACAATCAGATATACTTCCAAAAACCCAGTCTCTGTTTCAGCATGGTCCAGACTCTGCAAGAACAGACTTAGACCACTAGACATGGCCAAAGACTTTCAACAGACCTCTGTCAATCCCAGGAATGATCTTAGGTATTGACCTTTATTCCTACAGAATTGCTCAAAATCAAAGCTGAAGGAAAATTTAGTACAAATATAGTTCAGTTATTTCCATCAAAACAAACAAACATTTCAATAGTGGAACTTCTTTAGTCCTTTAACTGACCTTATAAAAATTATATTTTTACTCATTCAATTAGTAAAAATACGAGATTCAAACTGTTTAAAGGATTCACCATAGTTTTCTAGGCCAGATGGCAGTAGATTTCAAATTCCAATATTATAGCATCTCATTTGCAATACTATAGCAATATGAGAAAATGTCATGGAGACATGGTTAAAACTCTCCTGATTTAATTTCAGTAATTTTCAAAGCCCCTAAAATGAGATGTTTATTGCAGCAGATTAAGAAATGCAATACAAATATATAATCTACTTACATATACATTATAAAATAAAAATAATTTGTTTGTTTTATTTTACTTCTACCTATACTTTATCTTGTATATTTACATTAGGATAGAGGTAGAAAAAGCAATTTGCAAAAATTTAACTTAGAGTCATAACATAGAGAATCATTTAAGAGATGTTGTGATGGGATGTTAATGTTTGATTCCAAATAAAATCTGAGCAATTTTTCCATTAAAATCCCTTGTAATGGCTAATGGAACAATAGGAGCAGCAAGAATCCTGAGGTCAGGTAGAAATTGAAGGAAATAGTGATGTGGCTTGCAAGAGAAATGTGCTTTTATTCAAGTTTTTCCTTTAACTTGCTCTGTGAATTTAAATAGATTTGGAGGACCAATCCAATCCAAATACTAATACTAATTTTCATCTTTGTGTTTATGCCTTTGGTTAAGCCTGTCTCCTTCAGTGTGGGAAGAATCTGTGACTTACTTCTAACCGTGTCTGCTGAAGGTTATGAAGGTTATTGTATAACTAAATATACAATATATAAAGTTTTTTTTTTTAAGCACATTAGAACAAGAACTCCTTGTGGCTTAATAAAATAAGTGGCCTTTATAGAGAATCTTTGTGGCAGAGAAAGGTGACAATCTCTAGAAAAAGCAAAAAGCCAATGTTCTAGAAATATAGCTGGGTTTCCCTGGTGGTTTGGCCAGTAAAGAATCCGCCTGCAATGAGGAAGACCTGGGTTCGACCCCTGGGTTGGGAAGATCCCCTGGAAGAGGGAATGGCTACCTACTCCAATATTCTTTCCTTAAGAGTTCCATGAACAGGGGAGCCTGGTGGACTACAGTCCATGGGGTCACAAAGAGTTGGACACGACTGACGGACTTTTACTTTTTTAGTAATATAACTATCTGACAATGAATTGTACCAACAAATTGAATGAACTTGCAAGAAAAGCCTTCCCCTGTGTAGCTTCTAAATGAGACTGCAACCTCGCTGACACTTTGATAGCAGCCTGTGAGACCCTAAGGAAATGATCCAGCTGTGTATTCAACCCAGGCCATACTCTTGTCTGGAAAATTCCATGGACATAGGAGCCTGGGGGACTACAGTCCCTGTGGCTGCAAAGAGTCGGACACGACTGAGTGACGGAGCACACACGTGCACTCCTAACCCACAGAGACGATGATATAAAAAATGTGTGGTTTTAAATCATTATTTGTGGTAATTTGTTGTATAACATTAGAGAACTAACACAAGAGTTTACCTCCTTATTGCCTTCAGACCTGAGTTGAAAAAGTAAGTACATTTTGGGTAAATATTTTTCTAAAAATTGTTCTTGGTTGTAAGGGTCTGGGGTTTGAAGATCGTCACCTTTGGGGAAGTAAATGCTCTCTTTTAAGCAAGAAGATTGTGAGTCTGAAATATAAACCCATAAAGACATGTAAGTGCTTCCCAGGTGGTGCTAGTGGTAAAGAACCCACCCGCCAGTGCAGGAGAAATGAGATGGGAGTTCGATAGCTGGGTCAAGAAGATCCCCTGGAGGGGGCATGGCAACCCTCTCCAGTATCCTTGCCTGGAGAATTCCATGGACAGAGGAACCTGGCGGGCTACAGTCTATGGGGTTGCAAAGAGTCAGACAGGACTGAAATGACTTAGCACACAGGAGAAAGGCATATAGAGTGCAAAGACTGTAAAAAGACTGAATTTGATCTTTGTGTTACCTATCATATGAGGGTTCTAGTTCAGTGACCTCTTTAAAGGAATCTGAACAACGTCCCTTTGAGCCATTAGGCAGATTTCCTTATTAAAGGCAGAGTTATTCATTATCCCTGCTCTTCGGGAAATTGTCCTATAGACTCGGAAGGTGTCTGATTGCTGTGGCAGATGGTCCTCTTAAAACTGACACAATACTAGATCCTTAAATTCACAGTTCAATGCATTTAACCTTCTTTACCTAGTGAGACTTCTCTATCTCCATTATATTCCATCTTCAAGTTCTAGGGTAAGTACTGGTATTTACAGATTCGTTCACAGTTTTCCTTCATGCTGTAAATTGAATGCAATAATAATTATACACCCAAAAACATAATAGGAAACTGTATACAGTTTTGCATGTTTTTATAATGATATCCTCCCACCAGATTCACAAAGCTGAATTACATTTATCCCCGAGATTTAGACCATACCCCTAATCTGTAACATGCAGTTTTTATTTAAAGATTTCTCTCTCTGTGCTTACTACTTGGTTTATTGTTTTAAAATATGAGAATAGAATGTTTTCCCCTACTGTTTGGAATGATTCCTTTGCGAAAACAAGAACCTATAAAATATCAGTTTGCTGCTTTATGGCTATAATTTATATATTTATATGGATATATTTATTTACATAAATATATTTATATGTATATTTTTATAGTCTGAAGACCTGCAACACTTAGGTTGCCTCAACATTTCCCCAGGATAAAAGCCATGAAAAAAAAAAAATTAGAGATGAGAAATATGAACTAGTGTAAAAGTATCTCTGTTAAACAAAGTGAACGAAGAATAAGCACACACTCGTGTTTTGCACTTCTTTATTTGAAAGTAAGTATGTTATTTAATGAAGACCTGTCTCCAGGTCATTAAAAACTGCATAATTGTCTCTTCTGCATTCTTGCTTTTTCTATATTCCCTCCCTTTTTTCTTATCACTCTGCCTCCAAATCCATTGAGCCTGAGTTCCCATCAAATGCATGTAATTTAAAACTTGCTTCCCTTTAACAGCTCTTCAGGGATGTTGGAGTCAAGCAAAGTTTTATACATATTAAAACTAAAATGTGAACTACCAGCTAGGAATGTAGACGAGAGTTGGTAGAGTTATTGGAGGATAGGAAATGGGTTTCCTTCCTGAGATTTTAATTTGGTGATATTTTCTGTAAGGTGCCTGGAGCACTTGTTAACATTCATATCATGCTAACAAGATTTATTTTTCAGAGAGAATATAAATTGGGCAGAAAGATGCTTTGGGAATGAACAATATGTTGGTATGAAGAAATTCAGGAAATGTGTCCTACCTTACCAAACATGCATGCACACGATTACTTCTGAGCCTTTTTATTTCTCTTTTTGCTTTCTTATTTCTCTTTCATTCTCCCTTCCAGACTCCATTTTAGTTCCTTTCTTCCAAAGCCTCTTAGTATATAGTTCAACATTTACATCTGTTTATCTTAATATCCCTAGTAGAGTCTTTCTTTAAAAAAAATTATATATTTAAAATAATCAACATACATTACAGTTCATTTCTTCAAGACTTGCAGTCAGTATCTCTATCAAGTTAAATTATACTTCCAAGCACAGCTATTTAGTAAAATAGTATTTATCCTTTTATTTTCAGATGTTTTATTAGGTAAGGTGTGTGTGTGCATACTTGGTAACATGATAAACACAATCTGATTGCCAATACTTGATATTTCAATTATGGATTTCATATCATATGTCTAGTATCTGTGTATACCATGTATTATTTTATGTCCTTGTATTTTCATGAGCACTTCATAAAGTTTTTTTTTTGACTGCAGAGTGTTGGTAAAGTATTAATACTAGTCACTGATCATCTCTGATCAACTCAATAGATACCCTCATGTCCTGAAATAATCTTAAGAGTGAAGAAGTGAATCAGTTAAGGCTAAATCTCAGTCATATCACCTATTTTGCATTGTTACTAGTGGCACTTAGCTTTATCTTCAGAAATTACGTAAAAGTAAGGAGATTTAATAGAGGGGAAGTTACAGAATTATGGGCCCAAATATGAATGGTAGCTTTTGTATATTGCTCATGGTCTGAGAAACACATCTACTTATTCCTGAAATTCCTATTTCGCAGTGAGTTTTAGTGCACCTAGTTTATTTTAGGCTCCTTAAGAAATTAACACTTGAAAGATCACAGATTCTTCATAATTGAGACACTTCGTGAGATTTGCATTTCAAAACATAGACACAAAAAATAAAGTTCATTCCATAATTACCTAACCACTTTTGAAATTTACAATTCATTTTCTGGCACTAGCTGTATAATTCTTTAAAATCTATTATTTCTTTAAACTCAAGGCTGTTTAGCAAAAAGAAACAAGGACTATTTCCTAGTGCCATCTGTTCAGTACACATGTTCAGTCTGAACCGAAATATCTGGATTTCTATGAACAACTGAGCAAAGTTCCTTTTTTAGTCAATGTATTAAAGACTTTTGATTGTATCATTGCTGATTTTTCCCACGAATTTCAAAATAATACTCATCAAAGAAACCACAACTTTCATAAAAGTATAAAGAATAAAATAATGTTTAATTATTCACACCTGAGGAAGGTTGCATCATGGACCCTGAGTCAGATTCTTGGACAGTAATCTCAATTCCATCCTTTTCAGAATGTCTAAATTTAGTGAAATTACTGTTCTAGCCTAAGTTTCCTCATCTATAAAATGGAATTGATAATAGGGGATAAATAACAATGTTATTTTGAGATTGCAGTAAGCTTATTAATTTACTATGAATAAAATACTTCTTTACATACTATAAAGATCTAACACACTATTATCACTACTATTAAAATATTTTTTCAAAATTGATTACATAATATTTTGTGATTATTTTATAAAGATGTTATTTTCACTTTAAATGTGAAAAAGGAAAATACATCATAATAGGCTTATTTTAAAATGGGGCTTCTCTGGAAATATGGTAGTGATTAAATATCAACAGATATAAATTTAAGGCAAAGCAAAACCCAACAAATATCAGAATTTCCCATTCTTTCCTCATTCATATAGTATTTAGAAAGCATCTTAAAGGCCCAGGACTGTGTATCCCATAATGAGACAAGAGGCATTTCTAATTCTCCCAGTAAAGACAGCAAATAAATATACATGTAAATTGCATGCACATGTGTGATCATAAATATTCCTCAATATTCCCCATCACCTCAAGGCAAATAGATGAGGAATAAATGGAAATAGTTACAGATTTTATTTTATTGGGCTCCAAAATCACTGTGGACAATGACTGCAGCCGTGATATTAAAAGAGCTTGCTCCTGGGAAGAAAAGTTATGACACACCTAGACAGCACATTAAAAAGCAGAGACATCACTTTGCCAACAAAGGTCTGTATAATCAAAGCTATGTTTTTTCCTATAGTCATGTATGGATGTGAGAGTTGGACCGTAAAGATGGTCAAGTGCTGAAGAATTGATGCTTTTAAAATGTGCTGTTGGAGAAGTCTCTTGAGAGTCCCTTGGACAGCAAGAAGATCCAACCAGTCCATCCTAAAGGAAATCAGTCCTGAATATTCATTGGAAGGACTGACGCTAAAGCTTCAATACTTTGGCCACCTGATGCAAAGATCCGACTCATTGGAAAGGACCTTGATGCTGGGAAAGATTGAGGGCAGGAGAAGAAGGGGGAGACAGAAGATGAGACAGTTGGATGGCATCACAAACTAGAAGGACATGAATTTGAGCAAGCTCTGGGAGTTGGTAATCGACAGGGAAGCCTGTCGTGCTTCAGTCCATGGGGTTGCAAAGAGTTTGACATGACTGAGCATCTGAACTGAACTGAACTGAACTACCTATCATCATCCATCCATTAGTTCACTCCTGCTAGCATCATATTTCCGGAGACTCTCAAACTACCATCATAAGATAAAGATCAGGTATTCATTAGCTGTATTTATATGCCAACAAGCAAATGCCATGCATTAAATAATTGAAAATAGGAAAACATGTAGAAAAGAAGGTAACTATTATACAAAGTTACTTTTTAGAAATAAATCTTCATGAAAATATGTATTTTTTTGTAATTTAAAATACTTAGGGCAATCAATTAGAAATCTATATCTGGAAATCTGTAGTTTAAAATCACCCTGAAAAAGTGAAAATTTCTAAGTCATGTCCAACTCTTAGCCCACCAGGCTCCACAGTTCATGGAATTCTCCAATCTAGAATACTGTAGTGAGTTGCCATTCCCTTCTCCACGGGATCTTCCAGACCCAGGAATTGAACCTGGGTCTCCTGACTTGCATGCAGATTCTTTACCTTCTGAGCCACCAGAGAAGGCTTGAACCACCAAGAAAGCCCCAAATTATTCTAATTATATGTCATTCTTTCTTAAGAAATTATTGCAATGCTCTATATAGTGATCACTAATGAATCACTTAATAGTTTACAATAACAAAAACCCTTAATTTTGGTTTGAAACAGGCTAAAGAACATAAAAAGTAGAAAGATAAATGCACTGAGTTCAACGTGAAAGTAGCAACCTAGATTTTTCTGGTTTCATCAAACAGAACTATTTCCTTTCTGTGTCACTTGTCTCTGGGTTTTGTTTCATCAGGTATAAAGAACTGGATAAGAACACATTTTCAAGTTTGTAATTATAATAACTGAAATAGTCTTTTTAAGATTTAATTAAGAAATGTGGGCTTTTTCTGCACTACCCAGAGAGGGATTCACATAGTGTTGCCCTCGGTCTCTGTCCTCACTTAAAGGGAAACTTTCACAGTGTCCAGAGCCCCTGATGTCCAGCAAATGAAAGGGGAGAATATCCTCAAATTCCTTGCAGCAAGAACCCACTTGGGTGACACCAATGTTGACTTCCCAATGAAATGATCTGTCTGAAAAAGGAAAAGTGATCGTATCTACACCATAAATCTAAAGAGCACTTGGGACAAGCTTCTGCTGGCAGGTTGTGCCACTGTTGCTACTAAAAACACACCTGATGTCATGTCCTGTTGCCCAGGAGTAACGGCTGATGATCCGTGCTGAAGTTTCTCCTGCCAATAGACCATATCTGTTATGAAGGTGGTGCTTCCTTCCTGGAAGCTCACTAACCAGATCCAGGCAGCCTTCCAGGAGCCAAGACTCTTGGTGGTCACTGGTTCCAGGGCTGCTCACCAGCATCTCCGAGAGGTGTCCTGTGGTGACTTGCCACCAGTGTTCTGTGCCACAGGTCTCTCTTACGTGCCGTAGGGACATTACCCTCCAGGCAACAATGCGGGAGCTCTCTCAGCTCATCTGAAGTGGTGGATGCTGTCCCCGGGTGATCGGCGCTTGTGTGGCACCTTCTCCCGTGGACCATCCTGAGAGGTTTAGCGTGATCTCTGCCTCTCTGGATATCCTGAGGACTGTGAAGAAGAGCACGCCGCTGATGGAAAAGTTGTGCTCAGGGAGAAACATCGGGGCCAGTGAGCTACTCCAGCTCCCAAGTTTGCTGCTCCCCCACCCCACCCCCAAGGTCTAGGTCTGGTCTGCAGGCATAGGTGCCCCTGCCACTCCCAGGACTGAGCTGTACAGGCACTGCCTAGCCCACTGAATGCCCAGAGAACACCACTGCGTGCCTGAGTAGTCTGAAGCTGTTCTTCCACAGACGCAACAGGAAATGAAATTAAATTGATAGGAAATAATCATTTTGTTTGAAACAAAAAAGAAACCTTGAATCTTTGCACTAAGAAAGAAGTAATAGATGGTAGTCATCTGGATGTAAGTGCTGTATAGTATACCATCAAATTTTAAATTCTTATTTTAATAATCACCACTGCGAATAAAGAAAACATGCAATAGAATGTTCACTGTTCATTTTAATGTCTTGTAGAATATAATTGCTTACATTGATCTGTGATAAAACCTTAAATGCATTTAGTGGTAAAATCAAGTTGATTTCAAAATTAATAAACTTGTATTGAATGAAAGGGTTTTGAAACAACAACAACAACAACAACAACAACATTGTTTCAGAATACTCTTGGGAAAGACTTCAACAAATTTCCCCAATTAAATTAGATTTGGGCTGCTAAAATCCTTCTCCCTGATTTGAAACCACGAGCTCTCTAGTGGATTTTAAAGAACTGAGTTTAGTATATCTAGGAAAAATTGAACAGGCTTGAAGATTCTTGTGGGAAGCAGACTACCTAAGCATCTTTCTGCTTTGTTGGAAACTTCAAAATAAATATGCACAAAGTTCAAAAGATAAGAGTGAAGGAGGATTTTTTATAGGATCATGAAGTAAAAGTTGTGAGCAGGTCTGAAATAACTGAAATCTGTCCTTGCCAGAAAAATAATGACTAGAGAAGTTTAGGCCTCTAAATAATCTATATATCTTTATAAAACAGGAAAGGAATTCATATTAACTTGAATATTTACAATATTGTGAGGAAGCTTCTGTAACAAGTTAAACATGAATTTGTCACAGGAAACACGAGAAAAGAGAATTTGTGAAAGAAGACATAAATTTAAAGGTAAAGATACAAAAAGAAAGTAAAAGAAAATGTCAGGTGAGACAGCAGTATAGATAGAGGAAATCATAAATTAATGTAGAATTAAAAAAGCATCTACTAAAATAGGGAAGAGTGACAAAATAAACTCTCGGTTACTTATACTAAATGCTAGAAAATAAGCGAATAAAGGTCTTAAGCTCTTGAACATATTAGGAGAAAATTTTGCTTTATTTGTTACAATAGTTTTTGAAAATAATTTTCACCAGTTGCTCAGTAATTCCAGTCGGTAATTCTTAAAATACGGCAGGTGAATGAATTAGCAATCCAGTAAACCCTCTGATATCAGAGGGAGTTCTTTAGGAACACTGACGGAGGACGAACGAGGTTGACAAGAGGGAGGGCATTGGAGGAAGGATGAATTGGGAGGTTGGGGTTAGCACTTGTAAGCTGTTATATATAGAATGGATAAGCAACAATGGCTAGCACAGAGAACTATTGTCAACATACTATAATTAATCATAATGGAAAATAACTGTATATATATAACTGAATTATGTTATTCTCTATGTATAGCTGAAATGAAAATTGTGTATATATGTGTAATTCAGTTACTTTGCTGTACAGCACAAGTTAATACATTGTAAGTTAATTATATGTTAATAAAAATGGATTTAAGAAAGAAGATATAGCTTTGCAAAATGGCAAGGTATACTAAGTGAGGATACCTGGTAATCTGCACTGAATTATAAGTAATTCTTGGGCTGACTGAAGGTGTTCTGGGTATATTAATAACCGAAGATGTTTAACAGAGTAATGGTCAACTTCAATCAAGGCTCTGGCATCAATCCCAGTTAAGGAGAAAAAGATGATATTCTGCCTGAGGTAGTCAAGTGTATGCCAAAGTGTCAGCATATGTTCTACAAAAGCAAAATGAAAATGTAAATGTACAGTTAACAACACAATTTTGACATTAGAAATCCACTTAACTTTTGCTTACATAAGAAAAAGCTTGTGAGTTCAATCCAAGGTAGAAATAATCCATGAAAATAATTTGTCATTAAAACAACAGACTGAATCAGTGAAATCTGTGTCTCCTTACAAACATCTCCTTGAAATATTAAGGGTCTTTCCTGATGGCTCAGTCAGTAAAGAATCTGCCTGCAATACAGGAGACCCAGGTTCATTCCCTGGGTCAGAAAGATCCCCTGGAAAAGGAAATGGAAACCTGCTTCAGTAACCTTGCTTGGGAAATCCAATTATTAATATAAACTTAACAGGATCATCAATACTTCCCAGGATTGTGTCTTCTCTACTCTTCTTTCTGATGTTTAAAGAAAAGAACCAGCAAGTATTTCCAAGAAGAAAAATCCAAAATTTTATCTACTAACAAGAATTAACTGAATCAAAGGGAAAATAAGTATGTGTATATGTATATAAGCATATGTATATAAGCACACGTGTGTATGTATTTACCAAGTATTTTATATGTCTTAATATTACATGAATAATCTCTATTGATTAAGAAAAATGCCTGGGAAAATATTTTATTGATACTTAATCATCACAGCATTAAGGGCAAGTGTATGACTTGGGATAAGACACAGCTGGATTCAAATGCCAACCTATTATTTATAGGTTCAGTTTGGAAAGTTACATCGCTCTTTTGAGACATGACACTGTTTCTAATGTTCGTAAATGCTTAATTACAGAATTGGATTAATTATACGCTGCATGTAACAATCTAGCATTCTACCTTGCGTGGGGTAATATGCAAAATAACACTTTTTTTTATTATAATTCCACTGAATGTATAATACCAACTCCACTCCAATTTTACCTCAAAACTTTCTCAGCCCCTCTTTTATGTATCCTCACAAGAAGTTATTTTTTCCCATGAGGCTCAGTGCTTCCGCTGAAACCCAGATGCCACCAAAGTCTCTTGGTATCTACCATTGCCTGATGAACCCATGTAATCTGTATCCAAAATTTTAGACAGACTATGCATAGATAGTGTTCATTTACTTGGCCAAGTTTTGCAACTTTTCTTTTTCAAGGTTTTAAAACCTACTCATCTTTCGTCTGACACCTCAACTAACCTTTGTTTTCTGGTTAGCGCTTCTGTTTTCTGAGTTACTAGTGTTCCATACGAGGAAAGCTGACCAGAAAGTCTGTCCAAAAAAGGAGGAAGGGTAGAGATACAGATTCTCACCCGATTTCTCATCTCAATTACCTTTCTTCTATTATTTCATTAAAGGTAATTCACCTTTTTATCCTTGTTGTTGGTAACTTCATGAAAGTCTGAGCTGTTGTAAAGTTTTTTCTTGTATGTGAAAATTTCACTTGATAAATTTACTTATTTATATTGAATTAAACTTGTAAGTTAGAGGTTAGTAAAGAAAGTGGGAAAGATTGGAAATATATGTTGCGTTATGAAATTTGTGTGAACTAAAGGCAAATGTTGTTGACAAAATTTGACTTTCATGTACAGTATTTGCTTTATCATGTGCCTGTTTAGGATGAGCATTCTCTGTTCTACCGTATTCCACCGTCTGATTACAGGAGGACAATTGTACTTTATTGACTCATGTGATTCTGTATAGTTGTACAGAATTTATTGGAGAATTTGTGGAAGGGAACTGAACACCACATTGAGGCTAACTGGAGTATCAACATTTTACTGAATCCTTTTGATGCAGTGTCAGAGTTCAACTTATAACACAAGCAATATGAATTAAATTTCAAGGAGATTAAAGATGAAAGATAAAAGTATTTTGGAATCATCCAGAAGGCTAATTCTGAAATAGTGATCTTGGAAGGAGTTGGGGAATATTTATTTTTTGTAAATGTCATGCTTTTCAAAAATTGTTTTCTTATTCCTAATTAAGCACAGTTATCGTGCTCTTTTCCAATTCCAAAAGCATCTGTACGTGTACAATGTCATTAGCTGTTGTTAATATATTCTCTTGTATCACACTTTATTTTCTTCTTGCATTGTTAATTAACTTTCCAAGACAGACTGAAAAAATTCCTTAAGGCAGGGGCAACATATTACATGAATTTATTCAATGAATGGGACTTCCCAGGTGGCACTAGTGGTAAAGAACCTGCCTGCCAATGCAGAAGACATAAGAGATGCAGGTTGATCCCTGGGATGGAAAAATACCCTGGAGGAGGAAGTGGCAGCTCATTCCAGTATGACTTCCAGGAGAATTCCATGGACAGAAGAGCCTGGTGAGCTGCAAGCCAAGAGGTCACAAAGAGTTAGACATGACTGTATATCTGAGTATATTCGAAAAATATTTTTTCATGAACGGATAATGTATATGACTATTGAATAGTGTAAATGACTAACTACAGGGAAGGCAATGGCACCCCACCCCAGTACTCTTGCCTGGAAAATCCAATGGATGGAGGAGCCTGGTGGGCTACAGTCCATGGGGTCACTAAGAGTCGGACACGACTGAGCGACTTCACTTTCACTTTTTACTTTCATGCATTGGAGAAGGAAATGGCAACCCACTCCAGTGTTCTTGCCTGGAGAATCCCAAGGATGGTGGAACCTGGTGGGCTGCCATCTTTGGGGTCGCACAGAGTCGGACACGACTGAAGCGACTTAGGAGCAGCAGCAGCAAAGCACACACAATTAGGAAAGCAAGCCATAAGTAAAAACAAAATACCTGATCACCTGACTTGTGCTTTATTAAGGTATAATTTTAAAGACTATGAGTAGGGGAACATGATATGAGAAAGAATAATGATAGTGTGATAATTAGATAGTTACTGATTTGAGGGATTGTCAACTCTTTTGTTAGAACAAGGTATAGACTAACATATATATAGACTAGCATACATCTAATTTTTCTCCACTGAGAATTTGATGACATAAATATGCATCAACTTTATCTCTCAAAACCTGTTGTTTCTGTCTGAGCATATGTATGTATACTCAGTCAGTCATGTCCAATTCATTGTGACCCTATGAACTGTAGTGTGCCAAACTCCTCTGTCCATGGGATTTTCCAGGCAAGAATACTGGAGTGGGGTGCCATGCCCTCCTCCAAGGGCTCTTTCCGACCCAGGGATCGAACCCACGTCTCCTCTATATCTTCCATGGATATGTGAATTCTTTATCACTGAGACACCTGGGAAACCTGTCTGAGCTCACCCAGTTCTGCCTAACTCTGCAACCCCATGGACTGCAGCACGTGAGGCCTCCCTGTCCATCACCCACTGCCAGAGCTTGCTCAAAATCATGTCCACTGAGTCGCTGATTACATTCAACCATCTCATCCTCTGTTGTCCCCTTCTCCTCCTGCCTTCAATCATTCCCAGCATCAGGGTGTTTTCCAATGAGTCAGTTCTTTGCATCAGATAGCTAAAGTGTTAGAGTTTCAGCTTCAGCATTATTCCTTCTAAAGGACATTTAGGACTGATTTCATTTAAGGTTGACTGGTTTGATCTCCTTGTAGCACAAGGGACTCTCACAAGTCTTCTCCAACACCACAGTTCAAAGCATCAATTCTTCAGCTTTCTTTATAGTCCAATTCTCACAACCATGGATGACTACTGGAAAAACCATAGGTTTAACTAGAGGTCTATGATTTAGGTCTTCAGTTCAGTTCAGTTCAGTTGCTCAGTCGTGGGTGACTCTTTGCGACTCCATGAAGCACAGCACTCCAGGCCTCTCTGTCCATCACCAACTCCTGGAATTTACCCAAACTCATGTCCATCGAGTCAGTGATGCTATCCTGCCATCTCATCCTCTGTCGTCCCCTTCTCCTCCTGCCCTCAATTCCTCCCACCATCAAGGTCTTTTCCAATGAGTCAACTCTTCACATGAGGTGGCCAAAGTGTTGGAGTTTCAGCTTCAACATCAGTCCTTCCAATGAACACCCAGGACTGATCTCCTTTAGGATGGACTGGTTGGAACTCCTTGCAGTCCTCTCAAGAGTCTTCTCCAACACCACTGTTCAAAAGCATCAATTCTTCGGTGTTCAGCTTTCTTCACAGTCTAACTCTCACATCCTTAGATGACTACTGGAAAAACCATAGCCTTAACTACATGAACCTTTGTTGGCAAAGCAATATCTCTGCTTTTTAATATGCTATCTAGGTTGGTTATAAGTTTCCTTCCAACAAGTAAGCATCTTTTAATTTCATGGCTGCAATCACCATCTGCAGTGATTTTGGAGCCCCCCCAAAATAAAGTCTGACACTGTTTCCACTGTTTGCCCATCTATTTCCCATGAAGTGATGGGACCAGATGCCATGATCTTAGCTTTCTGAATGTTGAGCTTTAAGCCAGCTTTTTCACTCTCCACTTTCACTTTCATCAAGAGGCTTTTTAGTTCCTCTTCACTTTCTGCCATAAGGGTGGTGTCATCTGCATATCTGAGGTTATTGATATTTCTCCCAACAATCTTGATGCCAGCTGTGCCTCTTCCAGCCCTGTGTTTCTCATGATGTACTCTGCATATAAATTAAATAAGCAAGGTGACAATAGATAGCCTTGACGTACTCCTTTTCCTATTTGGAACCAGTCTGTTGTTTCATGTCCAGTTCTAACTGTTACTTCTTTCTCCTGCTTCACCCTTGCAATTCAGGACTCTGTTCATAGGGTAAAATATTATTATTAGTGAAAGTGTCTTCTAATGCTTCAACACTACTGACTAAAATAAAGCTAGTTTCCTCATATGTGTGACAAGGGAAAAACATGATTCTGAATGGGAAATTGCTGTAATCAATGGCTCAGAATAATAAATTTCATAGAAGTCATCTTACTTAAGACAATGAGTTTTGCTATATTTTTCCATGGTAATTCTCCCACAAACTCAGAGACATTTCCTTTCAATAGGCAATTATTCCTAATCAAAAACTTTGTCTATGTCCATGTCCACAATTTAAGGATTGTGGACTTTAGAGAACCTTGAGATATTATGGTTGAGTTTTTATTGTTATATCAGAAGATAAAGTAGCGATAATGTGATTTGATATAAGTAAATATACCATATACTATGTATTTCACCCTCTCAACTTTATTATTTAAAAAGATTTGCATGGAGATATCTGTATAACATGCAAAATAGTTTGTATTTTATCCTTGTACCTTGTCAGGAGCTAATGAAATGGAAAGTATTGTTTTTTTTTTTTTTTTTAATTTTTGGCTGCTGCGGCTCTTCATTACTGTGCACACTAGCTCTCTCCAGTTGCAGCTAGTGGGCACTGTGCTGTTAGTGTAGAGCACGGGGCTCTGGGTGCACAGGCTCAGTAGTTGCGGCTCTCAGGCTTAGCTGCCCCATGGTGTGTGGGGTCTTCCCAGACCAGGGATCGAACCCTGTGTCCCCTGTATCGGCAGGTGAATTATTAGCCATTGGATCACCAGGGAAGTCTCAGGACTAAGGTGTATATTATGTCTCTCAAATGTCTGTTTCCCCCTTTTCCCCTTAATTAGTAGAATCCCTATTGGGAGCTGGCAGGGAAACCTCTTTGAAGCCAGCTATGCCATGCCTTGTGCAAATGTGGTGAAATCTAGCAAAGATGTTGTATCACTCTTCTGTTCCTGAACCGGGGCAAAGAGCGCTAAGTACTTAGTACTTTCTAGTGAACTAAAGGTACCAATTCTTTTTGAAAAAGTAAAATAAAACAGAAATATTACTCTTCCACATCCCTTCTGTCCATATTTAGTAATTAGTTTAGTTTCTGATAAAGATCTAATGATATGTAAATTGTTTCTGCAAAATTCTGCTTTTCTTTTCATCCCTTTGTGTAAACCTGTTAATATGAGCCCATCACTAATACCCAAAGTTTAACATGGTTTGACAGTAAATAAAAGTGAATTTTTTGAAGTTAAAAAAAAAATTAGTAGACTCCTTCTTCCAATTTTAACTGGACTAATGTATGCAAAGCTAAAACTCTTTCTTTGTCTCCCTTCACACAGATGTACCTATGAAATTCAGTTCTTGACAGTGGGATACAAGCAAAATAATGTATGCAAATTCTAAGTAGTGGCCTTAAGTTATGGAAAAATAATCTAACAAATAGTGAATGTATGTATATGTATAACTGAGGAACTTTGCTGTACACTTGAACATAACGTAACACAATGTTGTAAACCAACTATACTACGGTAACTTTTTTTTTTTTTTAATGTAGAACTGAAAAAAAAAAAATGCTGCTTGCTTCCACCATTTTTTCCCTTCCTGAGGACTGGAATGCTATTCTGGTCACATGAGCCAGATATAATCTTGTGCATGAGCACTATACCTAAGAAGAAATCAGACCAAAAAGGTAGAAAAAAATCTACATCCCCAGAAAATTTAGGGAGGAGCAGCCAAGCTTTTTCAAGACCATTCATCAACCCCAAAACTACTATATTGAGAAATGTATTAATTTATTTTATTTAACCCACTATATTTGGGAGTCTATTGTAGAAATTTAAGGTTTCATCCTAAGCAATGGGGGAAAAAATGATACATGGCAATATGGTGTGTCTGTAATAAAATTTGTAAAGTGTGTAGCATTGGCTTAATAACCACAAGCTGAACAGTAAGGATATAGATCCAACAGGCTGGAAAGCTTTTGATCCTCTTCAGCTGTGGAAACATTTTTAAAATAGTTGTCTTTGACAATTTGGAAAGCTGATGACATCTCTACATAATCAGGAACTCTGGTTATAAAATGCTAGAATATGGTTATAAATGTTAGAATATCCCTTTTATGGTTGCCATCATGTAGCCCTTAGCAAGAGATAATCAGAAATATGAACTTTTATTATAATTAGACTGCTTGAAACAGAAATGTAAAGGAATGTATGGAATATTTTTTCTGACCACATCATGCATTCTAAAGTGACTTGGAGTTCAGTTATTTAAAGTTTTGCCATGATATCATGACCAACTGCTTCTTAAACTCAAATAACAGAATTTATAATTGTGACCTCAAGTTTGTCTCAGAGTTTCTATTTAAATGTTCTTTGCTACCCAGTGGCCATTAGTTCAGTAGCAAATATTAGATCCATGTTGTTACAGTTTCACATGACATCATATTTCAAATGCCATTAAGGCAATCACACATAGCCTGAGGGGAAAGAGGCTATTCTGAACACAAATATGTAAGGCTTAGGAAATATGTTTTGACGAACTATTTAGCTGAAGGCACTTGTAAATGGAACTAATTGAAATCATATATTTGGAAGCTAATACAGTTGAAATGGGCTTCCCTAATAGCTCAGTTGGTAAAGAATCCTCCTGCAATGCAGGAGACCCCAGTTCGATTCCTGGGTCAGGAAGATCTGTTGGAAAAGGGATAGGCTACCCACTCCAGTATTCTTGGGTTTCCCTTGTGGCTCAGCTGTTAAAGAATGCACCTGTAATACTGGAGATCTGGGTTCGATCCCTGGGTTGGGAAGATCACCTGGAAAAGGGAAAGGCTACCCACTCCAGTATTCTGGCCTAGAGAATTCCATGGACTGTATAGTCCATGGGGTCCCAAAGAGTTGGACATCACTGAGTGACTCACTTCCACAGTTGAAATATTTTGCCAAATAAACCACACCCCTAGCTTGTACAAGTGGATGTCTCTTCAATTCCAAAAAAACAGTTGGGGACATCAAATTGCTACCAGCATAAAGCTGAGCAGACCTTAGTAGGGCACAGTCTCTGATGCCCCTACAGAGGAGGTCACAGAAACTAATCATGAACAAACAACAGCAACTGAAGTAGCAGGTGGTCTTCCTAGCTACCAAAGAATGATTCTCCATAATATTTGCCAACCAGAATTTGATAACTATCTTAGGATGGTGAATGTCACATGATCCTCATTATTCCAGTTTTTTTTTTTTAATGAAGAATTTAATGTAATAACTCTACTCAGACTCCATTGCTGTAAACTGAGCAGGAAGGAGCAAAGGAATCTGTGTGTTACAGTATCAGTTCAGTTCAGTTCAGTTCAGTCACTCAGTCGTGTCCGACTCTTTGCAACCCCATGAATCACAGCACGCCAGGCCTCCCCATCCATCACCATCTCCCAGAGTTGACTCAGACTCACATCCATCGAGTCTGTGATGCCATCCTGCCATCTCATCCTCTGTCATCCCCTTCTCCTCCTGCCTCCAATCCCTCCCAGCATCAAAGTCTTTTCTAATGAGTCAACTCTTCGCATGAGGTGGCCAAAGTACTGGAGCTTCAGCTTTAGCATCATTCCTTCCAAAGAAATCCAGGGTTGATCTCCTTCAGAATAGACTGGTTGGATCTCCTTGCAGTCCAAGGGGTTCAAAAGCATCAATTCCTCAGCTCCCAGCCTTCTTCACAGTCCAACTCTCACATCCATACGTGACTACTGGAAAAACCATAGCCTTGACTAGACGGACCTTAGTCGGCAAAGTAATGTCTCTGCTTTTGAATATGCTATCTAGGTTGGTCATAACTTTTCTTCCAAAGAGTAAATGTCTTTTAATTTCATGGCTGCAGTCACCATCTGCAGTGATTTTGGAGCCCAGAGAAATAAAGTCTGACACTGTTTCCACTGTTTCCCCATCTATTTCCCATGAAGTAATAGGACCAGATGCCATGATCGTCGTTTTCTGAATGTTGAGCTTTAAGCCAACTTTTTCGCTCTCCTCTTTCACTTTCATCAAGAGGCTTTTTAATTCCTCTTCACTTTCTGCCATAAGGGTGGTGTCATCTGCATATCTGAGGTTATTGATATTTCTCCTGGCAATCTTCATTCCAGCTTGTGTTTCTTCCAGTCCAGCGTTTCTCATGATGTACTCTGCATAGAAGTTAAATAAACAGGGTGACAATATACAGCCTTGACGTACTCCTTTTCCTATTTGGAACCAGTCTGTTGTTCCATGTCCAGTTCTCACTGTTGCTTCCTGACCTGCATACAGATTTCTCAAGAGGCAGGTTAGGTGGTCTGGTATTTCCATCTCTTTCAGAATTTTCCACAGTTTATTGTGATCCACAAAGTCAAAGGCTTTGGCATAGTCAATAAAGCAGAAATAGATGTTTTCTTGGAACTCTCTTTCTTTTTCGATGATCCAGCGGACGTTGGCAATTTGATCTCTGTTTCCTCTGCCTTTTCTAAAACCAGCTTGAACATCAGGAAGTTCATGGTTCATGTATTCCTGAAGCCTGGCTTGGAAAATTTTGAGCATTACTTTACTAGCATGTGAGATGAGTGCAACTGTGCAGTAGTTTGAGCATTCTTTGGCATTGCCTTTCTTTGGGATTGGAATGAAAACTGACCTTTTCCAGTCTTGTGGCCACTGCTAAGTTTTCCAAATTTGCTGGCATATTGAGTGCAGCACTTTCACAGCGTCATCTTTCAGGATTTGAAACAGCTCAACTGGAATTCCATCACCTCCACTGGCTTTGTTCGTAGTGATGCTTTCTAAGGCCCACTTGACTTCACATTCCAGGATGTCCGTTACAGTATAGGTCTACATAATGTAAGGAGCTGTATTTGGACCCGTTGGATGGACTATTCCTCATCCAGAGATCTTGGACAGATCGGGAGCTGGGTAGAAACCCTTGATAGCAGGTTTAGAGGTCTTCCCAGAATGTGTTTCTGTGTGTGTGTGTGTGTGTGTGTGTGTGTGTGTGTGTGTGTATTGAAGAATATGTTTCTTGTATGAAAAGAGGTTGTATTGTGGAATTTTTTTCCTTTTTGAAATAGAATGTTCACCATCTAGAGACTGCATTCAAATGTGAATGATTTCTGGTCAATGGACGATAAATGTTATGTGTGCAAATTATAGGTCATATCTTGAAGCTACTTACTCTCCTTTCTTTTTCTCTTTTTCTGATTTCAGAAACACAGACATGGTGGTGTGAGGAGACATCCTAATGAATAAAAGTCCTACTTAAATGGCTAGATTATCTTGTGAGTAGGAAGGCCTACCCATCATATTATTTGATAGAGAAATGAGTATTTATCTTACTTGAATCATTGAGGTCTGAGACCTCCTTTTTGTTTGATATTCTGAACGCAGATACGTTAGGCTGTAGCATCCTTTTCTAATTTGGTAAAGGACGAATATGAGATTTACAATTCAAGATGCTACCTCTGATTTTGGACTGGGTGACAAACTGGGGGAGATAGAGATTTCAATTAAATGCCTAGCGATAGCCCTTGTGAGAAATGATAGCTTAAACATACGACACAATGACAATAGCAACAAAGTTTTCTTTGGTTGACATTAGAGAAGTAAAAGTCACCAGACATGTTCAGCTAATTAAAGGTAGAAGTTGAGGAATGAAGTTTTAGATGACACCAAAAATCTTCAGTAAATACCTGTCATATCCCTGGCACTTGGGTATTTGCTGTTTATAAAGTATTATTTACTGAAAAAAATTCATGATTTTGTTTACAAGATAAGAAAAAAAAAAGCTGACACTTATGAAAAAAATTGAGGCAGTATGTGTTTAGCTAAAGCATGAAGATCTATGCAGACTGTGAGCTTTCAGCAGAGAAACTTTTTTAAAAATTATGCTTTATTGAAGGATAATTGCTTTATATAATTTTGCTACCTTCTGTCAAACCTCAGCATGAATCAGCCATAGGCATACATACATCCCCTCTCTCCTGAGCCTCCCTCCCATCTTCCTCCCCATCCCACCCCTCTAGGTTGATACAGAGCCGCTGTTTGAGTTTCCTGAGCCATACAGCAAATTTCCCTTGGCTATTTATTTTACGTATGGTAATGAGAGTTTCCATGTTACTCTTTCCATGCATCTCACCCACTTCTCCCCTCTTGCCATGCTCATAATTCTATTCAACATAAAAACTTTTATAGGAGGACCTTCATAAAGAATGTTCAACTTAAGCTAGTCCTAAAATGATGAATCAAATTAAGATAGGAAATAAAGCAGATGGAAAAGATAAACTAACCCTGTTGCTAGTGGATAATATTAGCTACACAGAAAACCCCGATTTGAAAATTTGTATTTAATCTGATATAGAGATTGTCCATTTGTCAATTCATGAGCTCTTTTTGAATAGTTTGATAAACTTAAAGACAATGCTGTTCTGATACATACACACACACACACATTCAATTTCTGTTTTCTTATTCACATGTTTAATTAACTTTATAGGTTTATTGAATTGATTACTGTTTTTTTTATGTTGAGTTCTATAAGTTCTTTATGCATTTTTATATGTATAAACCTCCTTTTAAAAGATTTTTGTTAGAATATAGTTGATTTATGGTGTGTTAGTTTCTTACCAGATGTATCACTGACAAATATCTTCTCTCATTCAGTAGGTTGCTTTTTCATTTTGCTGGTGGTCTCCCTCACTGTACAAAAGCTTTTTAGTTTGATGTAATCTATTTGTTTACTTTTTCTTTTTTGCCCTGCTTGAGGAGACAAATTTTAAAATTTGTGTGGAACCTCAGATGACCCTGAAGAGCCAACATAATTTTGAAAAGAAATACAGAGGGGGAGGAATCATGCTCCCAGACTTGAAACTATACAAATAAAGCTATAGTAATTAAAAGAGTATGATGCTGGCACAAAAACAGATAATGAAATAGAAATAGAGAGCCCAGAACTAAACCATGCTCACATGGTCAATGACTCTGTGACAAAAGGTGGCAAGAATATACAATGAGGAAAACACAGTCTCTTCAATAAATAGTATAAGGAAAACTAGACCCCTACATGCAGAAGAATGAAATTGGACTACTTTCTTACGACACATGCAAAAATAACTCAAAATGGATTAAGGACTTAAATGTTAGACTGGAAACCATAAAACTCCTGGAAGAAAAAAAATTGACAGCAAGCTCTACATCAGTCTTATCAATATTACTTTGTGAATTGGTCTTAGTAATATCTTCAAATCATCTTTTTCATTGTTTCACTCTCTACCTCTCTCCCACATCCTCTTACAACGTACAGATGACCAAAAGTCTCTTAATAGCTCCACTCTTAAACTCTACAACTTCATCTGTATTCTATCTGCATTTACCCTCTACTTCTCTCTCTCATTTTCCTTCTGCTATTCTCTCTCCTGTCAGTTATGTTCCACCCCAAAATACAAAATCCTTCTAAACCTCCAATTCTCTGATTCAACTATTCCCCGTTAGCATCGCCCACCCATAATTTACTATCCCAATGTGCCAGAATAAGGATTGGAAGGCCAATTAAAGTCAGCATACTATTAAGAGGATTTGAAGAATGGGAGAAAAAAAGACCAGTGAACACTTATGAGTTAAATTTTGTATTATTCCTATCACAATTATAAAAGTAGTATGCAAAAACTTCTGGAAATAAAACTCTTTTTATATCTTGAGGATTCAGTGTCCAGGGCATTCATAACATTAAAATAGTCTGACTATAGAAAGTTGCTAATAAATCCCTGAAGGTATACTCCTTATTCTGGGAAACTGAGCACATACAATAGCAAGCAGTGTAATTCTATCTGGTTCCAGTAATTGCACCAATTTGTTTGAAAGATAGAAATGTGCCCTTTACTCTAAGAAAAACGAAATTGAACACCCAGATCCAGTGCCTGTAGCCAGTTGACTTTGTTCTCAGGAAACGCTTTGCAAAATTTGATATTGCCCAAAGTTATCAGCACTGTCTACTTTGCTTTTGTAAATGTTCAGTCATTTTAAAAGATTTTTTTCAATAGACATTCTCTTCATTCATTAATTTAAAAGACATTTCTTGCATCCCAAGAGTGTTTTAGACATGATACCTGTTCCCTAGGTGTACAAATATGAATATAAGGTTCACAAGCTTTAAGAGGAGGCTTGGTAGAAATATACAAGGTAGGAAGGAGGGAGAGTGAGAAGAAACACTGAGTTCAGTCCAGAAAGTAGAGAAAATGAAAGTGAAAGTGAAGTCACTCAGTCGTGTCTGACTCTTTGCGACCCCCTGGACTGTAGCCTACCAGGCTTCTCCGTACACAATTATAAATAGTACATGTTTAATAGATATTTGACACGTGGAAAACATTGGAAGGTATTCTAAGCAGAGAGACTATCACTCTAGGGCATGCATGCAAACCAGCATTAGGCGTGGGCGAATTATAAATATTTTTTAACTAGAAAATATTTTGTCAACTGCAAGAAGATGCTAGAGAATTCTGTAGGACTGTTATGTGTGTGTGCTCAGCCATGTCCAACTCTTTGCAGCCCCATGGATTGTAGCCCACCAGACTCCTCTGTTCATGGATTTTCCAGGTATTAATACTAGTGTGGGTTGCCAGTTCCTCCTCCAGGGGATCTTCCCGACCCAGAGATCAAACTCCCATTGCTTGCTCCTGCATTGGCAGGCAGATTCTTTACCATTAGCACCACCTGGGGAACCCAGGAAAGTTTATTTTGGTTTAGTTTTGGTTACAGCATTTTATTACTACTGACACTTTAAATTCATCTTACTTTCCAAGTGCCAGATATTAATAAGATTGTTACTGTGAGGTTAAAAAGATGTACTCATACAAGTTTCTTAGAAACATCTATATATTTGTCATTTTCTCCCTTTATTCTTCAAACAAATATATATTTCTTGTCTGTTATAAAGTAGTCATTATAAGTAATTTTCCATCTGGTATTGGAGCAAAAATATTCCGGAATATCAAGTCTGACATTACTTTATAATTTCTGGGCTTCAACAGGCTATGACAATTATGGCAAATCATTATCTTAACTACAGAAATAAGCCCCAAATTCAATTTTTAGAGGATCATCCATTTTAATAGTTTTTTCCTACAATACAGAGAAATCATTACTAATTTATTTATTCTCATTGGGCTAACAAAAGATAAGAATACCATTTGGCATCTCTACTATTAATGTTAATAGGAAAGTGCTAGTCACTCAGTTGTTTGTATCTGACTCTTTGAGAACCCATAACCGCCAGGCTCCTCAGTCCAAGGGGTTCTCCAGGTTGATATTAATATATTGCAGTAAATAGAAACCAATGTGTCATTAAATGTATTTTCACCTTATTTGTGAACTTCTATATATTTGTCAAGTTTTCCTTGATAATTACACAATCTTAATGAAACTACTTCAACTTATAGTAGAGTATGTACAATACACCTTCAAGTTTAGATAAGCAGCAGGATAGATGTAAATATAAATGCAGAGATATCCAGCTAGTAGAAACTACTAATTATCTATTAATATCACATTTCTTTTTCATACTTTCATAATAAAATCTCCTGAGATTTAGAAGGACATATGTCACCCATCAAGAGACTATATTTTGTAGTCTTCTTCCAGCTGTATACAACCACATAGCCAAGCTCAGGCCAGTGTAAGGTGGGCAGCCAGGATACTGGCTCTCCATTTTAGTATTCTTCCTTGTCTTCCTGGCTGAGATGTGGGGATGGCAGTGGCCAGCCAGCTCTAACCAGGCATAGGAGAGCAGCACCTGAGCATGGATTGCAACAACACAGCAGAAGAGATGGACCTGATGATGACCTGGAGAAGCTGAGCCGCTTCTCTCCCTAGAACAGCTCAGCAGTTTGTTTCTTTTTTCCCTCACACATTGAAATAAATATAAAATGAAATTCATCCTTTTGTTTGTACAGTTTGGTAAGCTTGGCTAAATGCACACAGCTGTGTAGCCACCCTCAGAATCAAGTTTTAGAACACACTTATCAGCCCAGAAAGCTCCCTTAGATTCTTGTGCAGTCACTTTTCACCCTTATTTCCAACCCCTGGGAACAACTGATCTGTATTATCACTACAGTTTGACCTTGACAGTATATTTTATGAATATAATTATATATACATAAAGAAAGCTAAGAACCAAAGACTTGATATTTTCAAACTGTGGTGCTGGAGGAGACTTTGAGAGTTCCTTGGACAGAGAGGAGATCAAACCAGTCCATCCTAAAGGAAATTAACCCTGAAAATTCATTGGAAGGACTGATGATAAAGCTGAAGTACCAACAGTTTGGCCACCTGATAAGAGCTGACTCATTGGAAAAGACCCTGATGCTGGGAAAGATTGAGGGCAAGAGGAGAAGGGGGTAACAGAGGATGAGATGATTGGATGACATCACTGATTCAATGGACATGAGTTTGAACAAACTCCAAGAGATAGTGAAAGACAGGGAAACCTGGCCTGCTGCAGTTCATGGGGTCATAAAGAGTTGGACATGACCCAGCAACTGAACAACAAAATAATTACATATTATGAAACATGGTGTTTTTGAGATTTACCCACATTGTTTTGTCATAGTGTGTTCCCTCTTATTGCTGAGTAGATTGCATTTTGTGAGTTTACCACTTTTTTTAAATTCATTCACTACTTGATAGATACTGGATTTTGTCCATGTAAGAACTATTATGAATAATGCTTCTATGAACACTTGTAAGCAAGTCTTTGTATGGAAAAATGCTCTATTTCTTTTTGATAAATAAGGTAAATTTCTAGGTCATATTGTAAGTATGAAAGTGTTGAATGTGTTAGTTGTTTAGTTGTCTCTGACTCTTTGCCTCCCCGTGGACTGTAGCCCACCAGGCTCCTCTGTCCATGGATTCTACAGGCAAGGCGACTGGAGTGGATAGTCATTCCCTTAAATAGGGGATCTTCCCAACCCTGGGATCGAATCTGAGTCTCCTGCACTAAGCAGATTCTTTACCATCTGAGCCACCAGAAAACCCCCATGTTTACTTTTTAACAAATTGCTACAAAGAAGCTTCAGTTTTTCCACATCTTTACCTGCACTTGATATTGTCAACACTTCCAGGGTTCTTTTAAACTATTCTTGTTACTGAATAATGAATCTGAGCATTTTAATGTATTTGTTGCCATTTTAATAGTTTCATTTATGAAATGTCCTTCAAATCTTTGTCACTTTTTAAATTGTATTTGTCTTCCTATTGAATAATAAGTGTTCCTAACATAAAAGACAAATCCTTTGTAATGTAAAGACATATGAGTTCAGAAGAGTCTCTCAGTCCTGTCTGACTCTTTGTGACCCAACTGCAGCAGGCCGGGCCTCCCTGTCCATCACCAACTCCTGGAGCTTGCTCAAACTCATGTCCATTGAGCCGGTGATGCCATCCAACCATATCATCCTCTGCCTCCCCCTTCTCCTTCTGCCTTCAGTCCTTACCAGCATCAGGATCTTTTACAATGAGTCAGTTCTTCACATCAGGTGGCCAAAATATTGCAGCATCAATCCCTCCAATGAATATTCAGGACTGGTTTCCTTTAGGATTAAGTGTATGGATCTACTTGCATTCCAAGGGACTCTCGAGCGTCTTCTCCAACACCACAGTTCAAAACCATCAGTCCTTTGGCACTCAGATTTCTTTATAGTCCAACTCTCACATGACTACTGGAAAAACCATAGCCTTCACTAGATGGACCTTTGTTGACAAAGTAATGTATTTGTTTTTTAATATGCTGTCTAGGTTGGTCATAGCTTTTCTTTCAGGAGCAAATGGCTTTTGATTACATGGCTGCAGTCACCATCTGCAGTGATTTTGAAGTCCCCCAAAATAAAGTATCTCACTGTTTTCATTGTTTCCCCAACTATTTGCTTTGAAGTGATGGGACTGGATGCCATGATCTTAATTTGTTGAATGTTGAGTACTAAGCCAGCTTTTTCACACTCCTCTTTCATTTTCATCAGGAGGCTTTTTCATTCCTCTTTGCTTTTTGCCATAAATGTGGTGTTATCTGCATATCTGAAGTTACTGATATTTCTCCTGGCAATCTTGATTTCAGCTTGCACTTCACCAGCCGAGCATTTCACATGATGTACTCTGCAGATAAGTTAAATAAGTAGGGTGACAATATATGTCCTCGACATACTCCTTTCCCAATTTGGAACCAGTCTGTTGTTCCATGTCCAGTTCTAACTGTTGCTTTTTGACCTGCATACAGATTTCTCAGGAGGCAGGTAATGTGGTATGGTATTCCCTTCTCTTGAAGAATTTTCCACAGTTGTGATCCACACAAAAGCTTTGGCATAGTCAAGAAAGCAGAAGTAGATATTTTTCTGAAACTTTCTTGCTTTTACTGTGATCCAACGGATGTTGGCAATTTGGTCTCTGGTTCCTCTAACTTTTCTAAATCCAGTTTGAACATCTGGAAGTTCATGGTTCTCCTACTGTTGACGCCTGTCTTGAAGAATTTTGATCATTCCTTTGCTAGTGTGTGAGATCCATGGGACTGTGCGGTAGTTTGAGTATTCTTTGGCATTGCCTTTCTTTGGGATTTGAATGAAAACTGACCTTTTCCAGTCCTGTGGTCACTCCTGAGTTTTACATATTTGCTGGCTCATTGAGAGCAGCATGTTCACAGCATCATCTTTTAGAATTTGAAATAGTTGCACTGGAATTCCATCACCTCCACTGGCTTTGTTCATAATGATGCTTCCCAAAGCCCAGTTGACTTCACCTTCCAGGATATGTGGCTCTAGGTGAGTGATCACACCATCGTGGTTATCTGGGTCATGAAGAACTTTTTTGTATAGTTCTTCTGTGTATTTTTGCCATCTTTTCTTACTATCTTTTGCTTCTGTTAGGTCCATAATATTTCTGTCCTTTATTGTGCCCATCGTTGCATGAAATGTTCCCTTGGTATCTCTAATTTTCTGGCAGAGATCTCTAGTCTTTCCCATTCTATTGTTTTCCTTTATTTCGTACACTGATCACTTAGGAAGGCTTTCTTATCTCTCCTTGCTATTCTTTGGAATTCTGCATTCAAATGGGTATGCTTTCCTTTTCTCCTTTGCCTTTAGCTTCTCTTCTTCTCTCAGCTGTTTGTAAGGCCTCCTTAGACAACTATTTTGCCTTTTTGCATGTGTTTTTCTGTGGATGGTCTTGATCCCTGCTTCCTGTACAATGTCACGAACCTCTGTCCATAGTTCTTCAGGCACTCTGTCTATCAGATTTAATCCCTTGAATCAATTTGTTGCTTCCACTGTATAATCATAAGGGATTTGGTTTAGGTCAATCATGATGCTGTGATCACTCACCTAGAGCCAGACATCATAGAATGTGAAGTCAAGTGGGCCTTAGGAAGTATCACTATGAACAAAGCTAGTGGAGGTAATGGAATTCCAGTTGAACTATTTCAAATCCTAAAAGATGATGCTGTGAAAGTGTTGCTGCACTCAATATGTTAGCAAATTTGGAAAACTCAGCAGTGGCCACAGGACTGGAAAAGGTCAGTTTTCATTCCAATCCCAAAGAAAGGCAATGCCAAAGAATGGTCAAACTACCACACAATTGCACTCATCTCACACGCCAGCAAAGTAATGCTCAAAATTCTCCAAGCTAGGCTTCAGCAATATGTGAACCATGAACTTCCTGATTTTCAGACTGGTTTCAGAAAAGGCAGAGAAACTAGAGATCAAATTGCCAACATTTGCTGGATCCTCAAGAAAGCAAACGAGTTCCAGAAAAACATCTATTTCTGCTTTATTGACTATGCCAAAGCCTTTGACTGTGTGGACCACAACAAACTATGGAAAATTCTGAAAGAGATGGGAATACCAGACCACCTGACCTGCATCTTGAGAAACTTATATGCAGGTCAGGAAGCAACAGTTAGAACTGGACATGGAACAACAAACTGGTTCCAAATAGGAAAAGAAGTATGTCAAGGCTGTATATTGTCACCCTGCTTATTTAACTTATAAGCAGAGTACATCATGAGAAAAGCTGGGCTGGAGGAAGCACAAGGTGGAATCAACATTGCCAGGGGAAATATCAATAAACTCAGATATGTAAATGACACAACCCTTATGGCAGAAAATGAAGAGGAACTAAAGAGCCTCTTGATGAAAGTGAAAGAGGAGAGTGAAAAAGTTGGCTTAAAGCTCAACATTCAGAAAACTAAGATCATGGCATCTGGTCCCATCACTTCATGGCAAATAGATAGGGAAACAGTGAAAACAGTGGCTGTCTTTATTTTGGGGCGCTCCAAAATCCTTGGGAGGAAAGTTATGACCAACCTAGTCAGCATATTAAAAAGCAGAGACATTACTTTGTCAACAATGGTCTGTCTAGTGAAGGCTATGGTTTTTCCAGTAGTTATGTATGGATGTGAGAGTTGGACTATAAAGAAAGCTGAGTGCTGAAGAATTGATGCTTTTGAACTGTGGTGTTGGAGAAGACTCTTGAGAGTCCCTTGGACTGCAAGGAGATACAACCAGTCCATCCTAAAGGAAATCAGTCCTGAATATTCATTGCAAGGACTGATGCTGAAGCTGACACTCCAATACTTTGACCACTTGATGAGAGGAACTGTCTCATTGGAAAAGACTCTGATGTTGGGAGGGACTGAGGGCAGGAGGAGAAGGGGATAACACAGGATGAGATGGTTGGATGGTATCACTGACTCAATGGACATGAGTTTTGGTAAACTCCAGGAGTTGATGACTGACAGGGAGGCCTTGCATGCTGTGGTTCATGGGGTCGCAAAGAGTCGGACATGACTGAGCAACTGTACTGAACTGAATTGTCTAGTGGCTTTCCCTACTTTCTTTAAGTTAAGAAAATTAAGACTTTAATTTAAGTCTTAATTTTGAAATAAGGAGTTCATGATCTGAACCATGAGTCATAGGACATATATATTTATATAAATATATATTTATGTTAAATGCATAGGACATACGCCATAGATAGATGATAGGCAGACAGATAAATATGACCATAGATATAGATTACAATGGCTTTGTGAAACATTTTTCTGTATATGAAGCTTGCCTCTTCAATTTTTAAAGTGACCTTAAATAAGCAAAAGTTTTAATGAAGTCACTGCTAACCACCTCGGCCTTTTATTAGGAAAAGAATTAAAATACCTATCTTGTTAAAAATCTCAGTTGTTTTAGCCTCTGCTAAAGCAGCCAAATCAATAATCTAATTGATGTATAAATATTTTCACACCAGGACACTACCAACAACGTGCAATAAACATGTTCTGCTTTTGGAAGTGGAAAAGTATAAACATTTTTAAGATAAAGTGTCTTCATGTTCAAGTAAACAGCATAATTAAGTATATAAACTTCAATCATCTCACAAACTTGGGGCTACAATAAAAATGATTGAAAGAGGATAAAATTTATGTCTTCTCTAGTAACTGGGAAAACACATGTTTTATACATTCAAAATATTGAGGACACAACACTATGTATTGCAAGACTGCATTGTTAGAACAAATTTAAAAAAATTCCATATTATAAATAATTGAAAAGGATCACTGAAGAATCCCATTACTTGCTCTGTCCTAAACCCTAGCTCAAGAGAAACTGAGACTTGAGGGCAGCATATTAAGATAGTATGAAAATAGATAACTAAGAGCCTACTGTATATCATCAGGAACTCAATACTCTGTAATGGCCTCTATGAGATAAAAAATCTTTACAAAAGTGGATATATGTGTATTATAGCTGATTCACTTTGCTGTACATCTGAAATTAACATAGCATTATAAATCAACTATTCTTCAATAAAAATATATTAAAAAGAAATGATTAGAAAATCCTAAAAATACTTTATGCTAATGATATTTAGATTCTCATTGTAAATACTCCTTTATTTTCAAATACTGTTTTCATAAACATTGATGTGATTATTTTTTTGCCTTATTCTCTGAAGAGAGTAATGTGTGGATTATATTGTATTACACCTGTACTTTGAAAACATTAAATATTTATATAATGAAAAAAAGACTACATATGCAACTTTGGAAAATTTAACAAACTACATAGATAGACTAAAAATTTCAAAGTTGACCTAACTCTTCCCATTATCACAGAAAATTGGTCAAAAATTAACAGATACATGGCAGCTGCTGACTCATAAGAAGATTAATCCTACCATTTAGAGAATGTGCTGTCTAAATCACCTTATTTAGTGATCTAATGGAGGAAAATGAAAGGAGCTAGAGAGTGTGAAGAAGAAAATGAAATCAAACCAACAAATGTTTTCTTAATGCTATAGAATTCTTCTTGCAAGCAGGTCAAATATGGTAAAGTTGAATTCTAAAACATCTTTGAAAGAATCCATCTCAGTTTTTAAAATTGAAGTTTAGTTAACGTACAATATTATGTTAGTTTCAGGTGTATAACTTAGTGATTCAACATTTAAAATACATTATGCAATGATTACCCGACAAGTGTAGTAAACCATCTGTCTCCATACGAAGTCATTCCAGTGATATTGACTATATTCCTTTATACTATAGTTTACCTCCCTGTGACCTAATTATTTTATAAACAAATTTTATACATCTGAATTCCCTTCACCTATTTCTTCCAACCCTTCACCTTGTCTCAATTTTTAAGAATGAAATAAAAATTACTTCAAACAAAGAAAAGAGAAATTAAGCTAAACATATGGAAGAAAAATACCCTAAAGAAAATTTAAAAATATCTCATATCATATGACCAAACTAAAAGGTATCTCCAGACTCTGCATTTTTCTTCAGCCTTGGAACATTTGCTGCTGTTGACTGTTTTCCCTTGTGAAGCCTGTCCTCTAGACTATAAAAAGGCCAGCCTCTCCTATTTAACTCCTTCGGAACATGCATTCTGTTCTTCAGTTACTGTGCCAGTTCTTTGTGCCACCACTTTCCCATCACTCATTAGATTTAGTGTCATCTCTCTTCACTGGTGACAGTATCTATGCTCATGATTTTAAAAATTGGTACTTGAAAAGTACCAATAACTTCTGGGAAATTTCAAAAAATTTTATGGACATTTCCAACAGGATGGTCATTAGGCCCATCCACAACAACTTACAAAAACATATATGTATATCCAGTGCCTCCTCCTTGCTTCCAGATGCTTTTGGAAAGAATTTATTTAATGAATTTTTGATAATAACCAAATTTATTTTTCATCTCACTGCAATATACTGGAGATATTAGCCTTGCATGCATGCTCAGTTGCTTAGTCATGTTTAACTCTTTCTGCCTCCTTGGATTATAACCTGCCAGGGTCCTCTATCCATGGAATTTTCCAGGCAAGAATACTGGGGTGGGTTGCCATTTCCTACTCCAGGGGATCTTCCTGACCCAGAGATTGATCCTATGGCTCCTGAGTCTCCTGTATCAGCAGATGAATTCTGTACCATTGCACCACCTCGGAAGCTCACATTGGTCTTACATGTATTTAGCTATAACCTCTGCTTTCTATTCCCATTAACACCAGCATCAAGTAATTTAACATTGTCTTGGCTCTCATTCATTGAGTCTACTGTGTACTCTGCTCCTAGCCTGTTAGTTTTTTGATAACTGCTTCTCACTCAGGCCATCCCAGACAATATTGTTAGAATGGTCTTTTGATACCACAATGAAGAGTTCATGACTTTCATATTGAAAAGCACTTAAAGACTTCTTTCCGCCTATAAAATTAAATTGAAGTTATTCATAGCATTTAAGCATCTTTTTCTTGATGTTAATGGAAATAGTTTCCTTTTCTGAGTCCTGTAGTGTCATATATGCTTACTTATTCTACTACATGAGTATTCATTCTCCATCTTTTTCTCCTTACATACTCTCTCCAGATCATCTCCATTATTCTCATTAGATTTAAGTTATATGCTGGGTTTCAGATGTGTATCTCTAGCCTAATACCTCTTGAAAGCATGCATTCAATTACCTACTTGTCAATTCTACGTCATTATCTTATATCTCAGAACTCATGTGTCCAAAAGAGCATTTTTCTTACCTCTGAAATCTGTATCCCCTATACAGATGTTTCTCATCATACTAAATAATACCATTTTCCCATTTATTGAAATGAGAAATCCACATTTATTATCTATTTCATTCTTCCATCAGGTCTCCAAATCCAGTTTATCAGCAGGTTTATATTCATATAGCAATTTGCTTTCGATCATCAACTCTTTCCTTGAACGATGGTATCTTTCTAACCAGTATTTATGCTTTAATTCTTGCACCTTCCAAACTATTCCTTGAAATAAAATTCAAATTCTTCAAGATAATGTTAGAAGCCCTGCATGATCTCAGTTCTGCTTACCTCTTCTGCTTCATCTATGCTGTTCTTACCAACTGCCCTAATACCCTTCACAATATCATGCTTTCAACAGATTCAGAATCTTTGCTTATACGTTCATTTCCATTGTACCCATAGTCCTAATATTTTTACCTATGTTAGATATCCTAATTGATTCTCTTTTCAATCTTTATCGCAATTTATAATCAGTTAACCTATTTATGTTCTTCAGTTCAGTTCAGTAGCTCAGTCGTGTCCACTTCTTTGCTAGCCCATGGACTGCAGCCAGGCTTGCCTGCCCATCACCAACTCCCAGAACTTGCTCAAACTCATGTCCATCGAGTCAGTGATGTCATCCAACCATCTCATCCTCTGTGATCCCCTTCTCCCCCTGCCCTCAATCTTTCTCAGCATCAGGGTCTTTTCCAATGAGTCAGTTTTTCACATCAAGTGATCAAAGTACTGGAGCTTCAGTATCAGTGCTTCCAATGAATATTCAGGACTGATTTCTTTTAGGATGGACTGGTTGGATCTCCTTGCAATCCAAGGGACTCTCAAGTGTCTTCTCTGACACCACAGTTCAAAAGCATCAATTCTAAGCACTCAGCTTTATAGTCCAACTCTCACATCCATACACGACCAGTGGAAAAAACATAGCTTTGACTTTATATTCTTAGTAGTAGTGTTAGTTGCTCAGTTGTGTCTGACTCTTTGTGGCCTCATGGACTATAGCCTGCCAGGCTCCTCTGTCCATGGAATTCTTCAGGCAAGAATACTAGAGTTCATTGCCAGTCCCTTCTCCAGAGGATCTTCCTAACCCAAGAACTGAACCCAATGCAGGTCTCCTACATCGTAGGTAGATTCTTCACCATCTGAGCAACGGGGAAGTCCCCACTTATGTTCTTACTTGTTCTATTATCCTAACTAAGTATAAATTCCCTGACTATGTATACATTCTCTGAATGCATACATTTGGTCAGTCTGGAAGTCTAGGTCTGGGAGCTAATACAGTACATGGCATATGGAGGATAGTTGAATTCATTGAAATGGATAAATAAATCCTATCTTTCTTGTCTACTTCATATTTTTCAAATTAGCTAAACCTATTTTATTTCTAGAACTTTCCTTTTATTCTTCATTTTTCCTCTGAAATTCCATTATACTTTTAAAGCTCCAAAGTAGTGGAGCTTTCCTGAAATGTCACTATCCCTTTCAAAAGCAGCTAATTAACCAACCAGTTATGACAGCAAGATTTTCAGTAAGTTGAACGTAATATATTTCTCTACAAAATCTCACAGTATAAGGGAAGGAGTGTCTTTTCCTAAGGAAATCTCATAATATATTACTGTTGGTATAGTAATTGTATACCACAAAAATATCCTTTTTTAATTTTTTTAATACCAGAGAGCTATATTGTCCAATGTTGAATGCTGTAGAGGAGTTTCTAATATATCCAGAAACACTTGTATTAAAAATACTGCATTTTCAATGTTAGCTACTAGTTAATGTGTATGTTGCCTGTGAGTGAGGCATGCAGTACATTCAGAAGACTCAAGATTTAACATTATTGGTTTTGTTTATAAGCATCAATAGAAAACATGCGTAATTATGTTTTTCTTGAGTACATATAGAAGCATAATTTAGAGTTATTAGAGAGTCTAAATTGAAAAAATCTTACTTTCGCATAATTCCTGGGGTTAAACTCATTGCAACTGCAAGTAGGTCTGTGGATGTTATGTTAGTGTGGGTTGTATCATTTTAAAGAATTGGATTTAGAAGCAATTCCAGAATACATTCCAGAATCAAGAGATAGCTGCCCAATTGTTTCTTGCCTTTACTGCAATCCAATAGAACGTAAACTTTGAAAGTGATCAAAATCCTGATTTGAGGCTAACTTAAAACAAAAACATTTTTATAAGGAGAAAAATCACCCTTTTTCTCAGATGGAGACATGCTTTATAAAAATTGTTTTTTGTCTTTTTCCTCTGAAAAAATGGAGCACAGCCAAGACCCTCAAGTACAGAGAATGGTGAGTTTAATTCATGAAATAGCATGCTGCTTAATCACACAGACCTGGTGAAAGCCCTTTTTTCTAGACATGAAAACTTGTTTTGGAGAGGGAGCTAAACCATCTTTTCAATATAAATTATTTTACTGGGACCTACATGGAGACTTAGTTGAGGGCAATATATTTTTAGCTCTTTGTACACAAAAATATTCTAGCTAGCTGTCATGATTTGTACAGCATTTTTAAAGGGTACTGTTAAGTCAGAAAAACCTGACTACTTTTTATGAACTAATATTAGACAGTGTCTGCATTAAAAAAAGCAGGACATGTTAAAAAGGCCTCATCTGTGATCTCAGAATACAGCCTGTTTTCCCTTTGTGCATGTCTATTGACTACAGCTTTTCATTACATGAAGTAACATAAATCCATGGTTCAACAATTTGGCCCCAAACCTGTGTAAAGTCTTACCTATCTCAAATTTGCAAGTCTCCTCTTTGATTTATTTGTGTTACTTTATCTTATTCTGTTTACTCATTAGGATTTTCTTTCTTGATTGCATGTAGTGATTGCTAATTATATGTAACCTGTTGATTTCTAGCCTTAAATTCTTCATTAGTGTTAGTTTCTTGTAACCTAGCTTTTTTTTTTTTTTTTTTAATAATCATTAATTCTCTTTTACTCCTTGTGTCTTTTTGGTGTTTTGTTTATAAGCATCAATAGAGCACATGAAAATTATGGTTCTTATGTTTTCTGTGTGTATATTTAAAAGCATAATCTAGAAGCATTAGAGAGCCTACGATGAAAGAAATATAACAAATATGCTACTCCTGTTTTGTTACAGTTGGGTAAAGTAATTATTTCTCTAGCTCTGTTTCTTTTGTAAATGTGTTCCAAATGTCAGAATTCTATGTCTGTGTAGGTCACACTTATGGTTGGAGGCTAAGTGAGAAACCATATGTGAAGAAATCCAAATATTCAGCACAAAAGATGAAACTGTAATATTTGAAAGAGCCCAGGAGAGGAGTAGCTTTTCTGATACTCTTTATTGATTTATATAGTTCTGATGCTATCATTCTTATGGTGCCCTCATGTTTGTTTAAACCTTCAGCGCTCCTTGGTAAATTTGTTTTGTGGGATTTGTCAATATTACCTTTTAGAATGATAGCCACTTTATGTGCCTTTACACACTTGCCAAACCACTTCACTTGTGGTTAAGGCTGCTACTGCTGCTGCTAAGTCGCTTCAGTCGTGTCCAACTCTGTGTGACCCCATAGACGGCAGCCTACCAGGCTTCCCCATCCTTGGGATTCTCCAGGGAAGAACACTGGAGTGGGCTGCCATTGCCTTCTCCAATGCATGAAGGTGAAAAGTGAAAGTGAAGTCACTCAGTCATGTCCAACTCTTAGCAACGCCATGGACTGCAGCCCACCAGGCTCCTACATCCATGGGATTTTCCAGGCAAAAGTATTGAAGTGGGGTGCCATTGCCTTCTCTGAAGGTTGCTACAGCATTAGATATATCACTTTTCTAAAGCAATCTGTTTTCCGTCTCTAATTTTGGGAATTAATTTGCTAATCTAGTGCAAGAGAGAGAGATAGCTTCCTGACAGAGGAATGTGTAGATGGAGAACATCTCCTGGGAAGAGAAGGAAAGGGCCTTGAGTTCTGTGGAAGCACAGGAGGAAGAGACAGCAGTTTCAGGAACATCACACATGCAGGTCACTAGTCAGCTGAATACGGAGCTGGGAGCTGAAGGATGGAGCAGAAGAGATGTGAGAGCGCATGATTTTGCCTCCATGGGGCCTGGAATTTAAAACACAGCCGTTTTCTTCTTGACAGTGTGAAGGTGTTGATTCCAGGAACATGAAGTATTTGTTCATTTATTTAGGTCTTCAGTTTCCTTTGATGACGGTGAGGGAGTAGGTAACTTGTGTGATGCCATGAGATCTGCTGAAACGCCCTGCGCTTTATGCTCAAATCTGTTATGAACCTAAAACTGCTCTAAAAACTAAAGTCTCATATAGAAAACTTAGAGTAATCTTACTCTTTTCCTTTGTGTCAATCTCTTACCTGGTTGTTCTTGTTTAGTCACTAAGTCATATCCAATTCTTTTGTGAACACATGAACTGTAACCCACCAGGCTTCTCTGTCCATGGAATTCTCCAGGCAAGAATACTGGAGTGGGTTGACATTTCCTTCTCCAAGGGATCTTCCTAACTGGGGGATCATATCTGTGTCTCCTGCATTGGCAGGCAGATTCTTTACCACTGAGCCATTAGGGAAGCCCCTTGCATGCTTACTTATGGGCTATGACAACTGGAAGCCATTAGGGTACAAGAACCATGCTGAAATCAACTATGGAGTCCAGCCAGCCAAAGAGGAGGAGGAGGAGCCAGAGTGGATCCTTTGAGACCTAAAAGGGAGCTGTCTAGCAAGGATTTCTAGTGAATGTTGCAACCGTTATAACATTTCTTGACAGTGTTTTTAAAACAACATTCCATTTTATCAACAAATTAGAGCACTACATTAAAATTTGTTAGAAAAACTCAATATGTGTTAAGTGACCTTGACAACACTGGTTATAGGAAAAAAAAATTCCATGAAAATGCCATTGGATCATACCTAGCATAGTCAAATATAGCACACAATTACAAGAAAGCTACTAATGCATATATTAACACAATAGAAAGCGTTTTAATAAATATTTAGATGGCTATTAACGTGTAAATGAAACAGAATATTCTAGAGAACTCAGATAAATATCAGTAACAGTGTCCCAAGATGAACTTATTATTCTTAAAGCAGAGTGAGAAAGTGACTAGGAACTTGAACATGACAGGCACACCTAGGAATAAAACACAACTGTGACCATTTCTAGAAAGATAATTCAGATAACCTGCTTTTCATGTAAAAACAACCAGCGTAATAACAAAGTCTACCTCAGAGGTATTATGGTGGAACTTAAGATAGCGTATATAAAATATTTAACCCACTGCAACAGTCATAGAAATTGTTTAATAAATTTGACCATAATACAACTACTGCTAAAAATATTATTAGTGTTAATGTTAAATTTTTCATAAATTTGCTGTATTGCTGACTTTTTTAAATGTTCATTTCTGCATTCGAATGTGTTTGATATAGTTGTAAGTGAGTCCTCTGTTTATATTCCTAGTTTATTTAGTAGATAACTCATGTGAAGAGCACACTTTGTGTCTTTTAAAGCTACTATTGGTCAGCCTATACCCAGAGAAAGCCAATCTTTATTATCTGTTTTATCTCATGCAAGGGAAAAGTTGCTACTAAAACCTTTATATTGCTTTCAGGATATTGGCACTGCAGTGAGAATAACAGAGAAAGTGCTTAATCGAAAGTCATCTACTCAAATCATATCTGCAGCACAGAATTTATTGCTAAAGAGAGAACCAATGACAAACAAAGACTTTGACATTTGAGAACTAAACTCAAAGCATAAAATATAAAAAAGTCTGTAGCTTTGGGATTTTCCAGGAAATTTTTCCAAGAAAATTACTGGAATTGAAGCAGTAGCCATTAAAATACTTCGATTATTTCAATATAATACAAACATTTCAATTAAGCTTTTGACTATGATATCATTTCAAAATAATAACAACCTCAAAGATACGGACCCTCAGAATCATTTTGCTATCAGTTAATAACAAAGGCCAATCATAAATCATTCATAATGCAAACACCAGGTAATTGATTTGCATGCTAAGTCGCTTCAGTAATATTCAGCTCTTTATGAATCTATGGGCTCTAGCCCGCCAGGCTCCTCTGTCCATGGAATTTTGCAGACAAGACTATTGGAGTGGGTTGTGATAACTTCCTTCAGGAGATCTTCCTTTACCCAAGTATCAAACCCATGTCTCTTATGTCTCCTGCATTGGCGAGTGGTTTCTTTACCACTATTTCTACCTAGGAAGCCCATTTCTCACACAGAAATGATTTAGCACCCTTCTAAATAACAATCTAGAGATCATAAACAATTGTCACTCATTCCAATTTTCTCTGAAATACTTAAGGCCTCATGGATGTATGAGCTACATGCATGGATGAGATACATGCACATATTTTTTAGTGAAACTGCTTTTAGAGAAAAATGCCAAGTGAGAAAATCATGGTATCTGTAGGAGCATTTTTGAAAGCATAGAAGTTATCTGGGTAGGAGGCAAAGAACCAAATAAGCAACATCTTTTGTGACTTTTTTTTTTTTCTCTAGGATCTAATAGAAGAGATCTTTACCAAACGTGTTAAGTTGATGTTAAATGTGGAGTGATATATCTTGTTATTTAAGTTAGAATATAAGAAATGCCCTGCATTTAGATATAGTGTGTTTCAGATCCTGAGCAAAGGGAAAATTCAAAGGGAAAGTTCATTGAAAGTGAACTAACAATTAGGGAAAAGTGAGATATTGTCATATATGGGTTGAAACTGCAGCCTTACTCCTTGAAGTTTTGACAGTATAAAGTGAAAAAGATGTTGAGAAAATATGAAATCTCGAATTGTGAAACTGCAAACAGGAAGAAATTCCTTGAAGCTAATGATTCTTTTCAGAAGCAGGAAAATGAAATGGAGGTGAGAATTACTGGAGTTATCATAAGAACAAAGGTATATAAGACTGTTTCAAACACTTTACATCAGTTCTTTTCTCACATTTTATTGCATTTGTATATTTTATCAAATATTTCATTTGTATAGGGTTTTTAGAGAATAATTGCAGACTTGGAATAATGAATGGATTGCTGCATTCATAGATCTATTCAGTGTAATACTACACGAATCATTCTCAGCTGGGGAGGGGAGAAAGTGTTCCTAGAAATACTTCAAAGTCATATATAATTTTAATGACATAATGTAGAAAGGACATCTACTTGTCTTTAGAGTTAGCGATTTAGTTTGGAGAAAATAAGTATGCCATTGGACACACTTCATTGAATCTACTAAGTATGTGTCATGATTCAAGAAAGGTATGGACTCATTTTCAAGTGTAAAGAAATAGCCTCAGAAGAATGAAAGGAAGAGACAGGAAATGCCAGTAACAGAATTGGATCTAAGAATTTGTCAATTACACTTTTGGATTAAAGGAATATCTCAGAGAAAGGAGATACCACTTGTTGATTTTTTAATTTTGCTTTCTCTCTCACCTTTTAAGATGGTACTGATTAACTTGTCTGCAAGTCAGCAATGGGAATGCATATATAAAGAACCGACTTGTGGACACAGAGCGGGAAGAAGCTGGGACAAATTGGGAGAGTAGCACTGCAGCATATACATACCAGTAGAAATTTGCTATATGATGCAAAGAGCTCAAATCTGGTGTTCTGCGACCACATGGAGGTGGGATGGTGTGGGAGGTGAGAGGGAGGTTCAAGAGGGAAGGCCATATGTAGACCTATGGATGATTCATGCTGATATATGGCAGAAACCAACACAATATTGTAAAACAATTATCCTCCAATTAAAAGTAAATAAATTAAGAACAAAAATAAATAAAAATAAAGGATATACCTTCTTTACCTTTGGGAATAATTCACTTACTACAATGAGATGGAAACATACCCATTTAGGCTTGGTGGGGATACCACAATCCATAATAAAAATAGACTCTGTTAATACCGAAGACCTGTGCAATAGCTAAATGGAAAAGCCTTTTCATTGGTAAGAGTTTGATTAAGAATCATAAACCAGTACTTAAAAATGTCAGAATACTTCAATCTATCAAGTAACATGTGTTTGCTTTTCTGAAAGAGGATTTTGACTAACATTACAATTCGAAAACCTTTGTTTCCAAGCTAAGTGTGTTTCACAGGATTTTTATCTTAAAAAAGTGTAGTGAAAATGGTTTTAAAGTGGGATCTATTCTTACAGAGGAGCTCTGACAAAAAGACATTTGTCCAGATTCTTGATGGATTAGGATGGAGTAATGCTGTTGCTGTTCAGTCACTCGGTCATGTCTGACTCTTTGTGACCCGATGGACTGCAGCATGCCCGGCTCCCTGTCCTTCACTATCTACTGGTGTTTGCTAAAACTCATGTCCATTGAGTTGATGATGCCATGAATTTGAAATAAAAGTTGTGCAGCTGGGAATAAATATGAAACTGGGAATTACATGTTTCCCAATACCGAGATTACAACAATGCCTTCAATGTTTTATTAATATCATAGCTGTGAGAAAATTTGTTACCAGACCTGGAGAGTTGCTAATCAAGGAAAGCACCCAGAGAGCTTCCATGCTGACTCAATGGTAAAGAATTCTCCTGCCAATGCAGAAGACATGGGTTTGATCCCTGATGGGGGAAGATTCAACATATCGTGGAGCAACCAAGCCTGTGCTCCCCAACTACTGAGCCTGTGCTCTGAAGCCTGAGAGTCACAACTACTGAGCCCAGCTGCCACAACTACTGAAGCTTGCGTGTCCAGAGCTTGTGCTCTGCAACAAAAGAAGCCACCGCAATGAGAAGCCCATCTACCACAATGATGAGTAGCCCTTGATTGCTACAACTAGAGAAAAGTGAACGCAGTGACAGAGACCCTGCACAAGCAAATAAATGAATAAATCTTTTTAAGAAAGATAAACACCCAGAAATAAATACATACAAAATAAAAATGAATATGATATTTCTCTGATGGCCAAAACATCTAAATGTTAGTTCTGAGTTTTGCATGAGCAAAACATTTCCATGAGCAAAACCAATCCTACAATCCAAAAATGCCAGAAAGTGACACATGAAATAACATATCAGAAATAAGCTATTTTTAAAAATATTTTCAGAAATTGGAAAGTTATCTAGCAAATCTTAACATTCAAAAGGTGAAAGAACCTTGGGGTGGGGCTGAGGTGGAGAAGTTAAAGATGAGAATCAACAGAGGGAATGAATCGAGATTCCCTTCTGCTTTTCTTTCTTTCCCCGTGGATTTTTTTCCAGGAAAGGACATAGGGAGAGAATGCATCTAGTGTTGAATCCTGACGTATAATTTATCAAATCTACAGGGTAACTCAGTCAATGATTTTTATGTTTTTTCCTTTATGCAAGATTGCATGGTGCATTTTGCTTAGTCTGTTAAATGGATAGGAAGAACTGAAGGCAAAAATGTTATATTGAATTTTCACTTTGAGTTACCAGATGCCTAAAGATTTCAATTAGCTGAGTTTGCAGTTTGTAGGGCAGCATTCTGTCTTGGAGTTTTATCCTTACCCCAAGCTTCCTCTGGCATCATTCTTCAAATAGGCAATGCTATTTTATGTTATTCCCCTTCATACTGTTCAGTTCAGTTCAGTTCAGTCACTCAGTCATGTCTGACTCTGTGTGAACCCATGAGCTGCAGCACGCCAGGCCTCCCTGTCCAACCCAATTCCCGGAGCCCACCCAAACTCATGTCCATTGAGTTGGTGATGCCATCCAACCATCTCATTCTCTGTCGTCCCCTTCTCCTCCTGCCCTCAATCTTTCCCAGCACCAGGGTCTTTTCAAATGAGTCAGCTCTTCGCATAAGGTGGCCAAAGTATTGGAATTTCAGCTTCAACATCAGACCTTCCAATGAATATTCAGGATTGATCTCCTTTAGGATGGACTGGTTGGATCTCCTTACAATCCAAGGGACTCTCAAGAGTCTTCACCAACACCGCAGTTAAAAAGCATCAATTCTTCAGCGCTCAACACTTTAGTAAAATCAATCCAAAAAGCAAATTGTTTTCTTCCATTCTACTTGTATTAATGAGATGAAAAAGAAATGAAAGGAAAAACTTCACAGTTTCTGAGTTTGGATAAAGAACACAGAAATATGGTTAGAAAATGAAAGAAAAATTATCAGCCAGAAATATTCTGGAGCTTGAAACGTTATCATTTTTTGAAACAAAAAGTAAGATCCGAAACAACTGATGCAATGCATTCTAATAAAGAATCTATTAGTCATGGAGTGACCTCTAGAGAAAAACTCTCCAAGGCCATACAAGGGAGCTTGAATTTTGCCTCAAGGGTTGTCTTTTCTTTTCTTTTTTTTTTTTTTTTGGCCCTGCTGGGCAGTTTGCAGAATCTTAGCTCCCATATCAGGGATTGACCCCAGGCCATGGTAGTGAAAACACTGAGTCCCAACCACAAAACCACCAGGGAGCTCCCAAAGACTGTCTCTTTGGATAGACTTAGCTACATATACAATGAACTAGATCAGACCGTATTATATTTTTTTCTCAATAGGTCATGAACAGAAGAAAGACAAGAAATGCAGATTAGTAAAGTTTCATTCTTTTTTATATTAGTCTATGTGAATAGATACAAAGAGAATATACTATAGATTATTGGTGAAACTAGCTCCAGGACTGTAATATTTAATAAAAGTATTACAGTGTACAAGGTGGCAGATGTTGAAATAAAAGCACAAAAACAGCTTTTTGAGGGGGAGGGAAAGGTAGCAATGGTCTTCAATAGGTATATCTTCAGAGGAGGGGACGAGATTTATACATTCTGAAGCAGGGCATGGCAACCCATTCCAGTATTCTTGCTTGGAGAATCCCATGGACAGAGGAGCCTGGCAGGCTGTAGTCCATAGGGTTGTGAAGAGTCAGACATTACTAAATCAACTGTTTTCTTTATTTATATTGATCTGAACTGTGGTGTTGGAGAAGACTCTTGAGAGTACCTTGGACTGCAAGGACATCCAACCAGTCCATTCTGAAGGAGATCAGCCCTGGGATTTCTTTGGAGGGAATGATGCTGAAGCTGAAACTCCAGTACTTTGGCCACCTCATGTGAAGAGTTGACTCATTGGAAAAGACTGATGCTGGGAGGGATTGGGGGAAGGAGGAGAAGAGGACGACAGAGGATGAGATGACTGGATGGCATCACTGACTCGATGGACGTGAGTCTGAGTGAACTCTGGGAGTTGGTGATGGACAAGGAGGCCTGGCGGGCTGTGATTCATGGGGTGGCAAAGAGTCGGACACAGCTGAGCAATTGAACTGAACTGAACTGAACTGAACTGATGCAGTAACTGAAACAAACATTTGCAATTTGCTGCACCATCTGACATAACAAAGTTAAGATACTGGCAGTAGTAGCTGCAAATATTTAGGATAAAATTTTCATAAATCAAATAAACATATGTTACTATGTGGGACTTTTAAGGAGACTAGAATAAAAAATAGTAAAAAAGGTAATATGGCTTTACATGGGCTTTCCTGATGGCTCAGATGGTTCCATCTGCAATGTGGGAGGCCTGGGTTTGATCCCTGGGTTCGGAAAATCCCCTGGAGGAGGGCATGGCAACCCACTCCAGTATTCCCCCTGAAGAATCCCCAGGTGCCATGGTTTCATATGTTTGAGTTTTTAATAAGTGGGCAGGTGATTAAAAGGAAAGGGAATCCTAGAGAATTAGAAAATAAAAAGGTGATTAAAACAATAGATAGCCTTTTGCACAGTAGGCAAAGTCATATGAGTAAAATGAATTCTTATTAATAGCAATTGGATTTGAAATTTTCTACGTCTCTCACTAAATATGGGCTTCTATTGAATAAGGCAGTTAGCACAAAGCCATCCACTGTTCTCTCTACTTGTAAGAGAAAAGTATAAAGACCAAAACAATTGATAGGTTCATTAACACTCTCTGGTTTAATCAAGTAAAGCTAATGTACATTCAGGGGACTCTGACCTGCAAACAGGTTTTTGTTACACTTTAGAAACAATTTATCTGAAACAGCCATTTGACTGTTTTAGGGAAAGGGATGTGGGGCTGCTTCATTTCTAATGTGCATATTGAGTACATCTGCCTGGATTACAGAGTATAGGGAGGGGAAAAGGCACAGCCATTTATGTGACTGAGTTTTATTTTTTTAGTGAAAGGAAAATCAAAGTGTATTAGGGAGAAATAAAATGACATATTCTAGTATGTGATAACGTGAGATCTATAGGACACGGATTTTGAGCACGTTGGCTAGCACACATGTGTTGGTGCATGTATTTCCTAATAGGAGCATCTCTTCACTTTCTTATTGTGAGGTAGGAACCCATATCATAGGGAGACATTCATCTCTGACCATTAACAACTGTGTCTGTTTCCTCTGTAAGAGGGGAGATATCAGGAAGGGACGTGGGGGCGATATGAAATATGAAACACATTACGGCTTCAGTGTGGTGCAGCCACTATGAGCTTCTGTTTTTGCTGGAAGGAAGGGAGGGCTAGCGGCAGATTCAGCCACAGAGCAGGGACTGTGATGAACACAGCAAGAGGCCATTTCCTCTGGACACGTTGGCCATTTGGCCCGTGTGTGGGGCTGAAAAAGAAGAAGAGAGTCAATGCTCACTGATTTAAATATTAAAAATTATTCTCACTGAATATGTGGTTATATATGTGTATGTGTGTGTGTGTGTGTGTGTGTGTGTCTGTATGTGCTTAGTCACCCCAGTCATGTCTGACTTTGTAATCCCATGGACTGTAGCCTGCTAGGCTCCTCTGTCCATGGGATTCTCCCAGGAGGAAAACTGGAGTGGGTTGCCATGCCCTCCTCCAAAGGATCTGATCAAGGGATAAAACCTGTGTCTCCTGCATTGCAGGAGAATTCTTTATTTCTGAGACATGGGGAAACCCAATACATACATACATACATATATATATATATATATGTACATTTCTTTTATTTTCTTTTCTTTTTTTCTTGACTTTCCAATGCAAGCCGAGGGGATTAGAGAAGCAAGTAAGGTCAGGACCAGAGTCTTTCCTGGAGTCCCAGCCCACCAATGTCATACTACAGCTCCAAGTGAGCATTGCAGGTCTTGCTGAATCCAAGGATGGGTTGGGAAAGGGATGGAACAGGGCCTGGAGGAGGGGTTCTGGGGCCCAGCACAGTGTGGGTGCTACATGAATGGTCTTGGTGAAGCTGGAACCTAGGGACCACCTGGTCAGCACAGTGACCACATCCCCCTTCTTGAAAATGTGTATCTATATCATACATATGAGACTTATTCTAATAAGAGGTTGTCTCACACAGTAATGGAGACTGACAAGTCCTATGATATTCAGAGGGTAACTCAGAGACCCAAGAAAGCCTCTGACACTATTCTAGTTTTAAAGTTCATTGTCTCTAGAACCAGGAGGAGCTTATATTTCAGTTTAGATTAGAAGATGGGAGAAAAAAAAAAGATATCTCAGCTCAAAAGAGATCAGGCAGAGGTATTCCCCTTCATTTATAGGAGTGTTACCCTTTCTGTTCTATTTAGGCATTCAAATGAATGAATGAGGCCCATCCAGATTAGAGAGACCAATCTGCTTTACTTAGTCTACCAATTCAAATGCTAATCTCATAATGCACCCTGTGGTTCAGTCATGATGAGCCAGGAAATTAATCATCACAGCTCCCATAACCCTATTATCCCTATTCCCCTAATGTTATCATTTTATATCACCACAGAATATTTATCAAAACTAAGAAACAAACCTAGGAATATTACCATTAACTAAAATTCATGCTTTATTTGAAATTAGCCATTTTTTCCCTTTAATGCTTTTTTATTGTTCCAGGATTCAGTCTGGGATGTTGCATCACATTTAGAGTTAATTCATTTTAATTGTATAATATATCTTATTATAGGATTATAGCACAATTTATTTGTTCATTCTCCTGTAAATGGCAATCATTTGTAATTTTTCCTTCCTACAAATATAACTATTCTATAAAATCAGCTGAACTTAAGTGCATTCATGAAGCCATCCTATTCTTTCTCCCAGTGTCACTTCAAAATATGTCCCGTTAGAAAATCTATGACTCATCCACAGCACTTGGTGTCATTCTTAGTCTTAAAAACAGTCTTATTTTTTTCAGTCTTACTGATGTGTAAGTGACAAAGGAAACTGTAAGACATTTAAAGTACACTGGGACATTATGATGAGGGCTTCCAAACTGTTTTAGTGGTAAAGAATCTGCCTGACAATGCCAGAGATGCAGGAGATACAGGTTTAATTCCTGGGTCAGGAAGACCCTCTGGAGTAGGAAATGGCAACCCACCCCAGTGTTCTTGCCTGGGAAATTCCATGGACAGAGGACCTGGTGGGCCGCAGTTCATGAGGGTCACAAAGAGTCAGACAGGACTGAACATACGTGCACACACACTATGATGATTTGATATACACATACATATATGTTGTGAAAGAATCCCGCCATCGAGTTATTTAGCACTCTATCACCTCACATATTTATCTTCTGTTTTGCTTTGCTCTGTTTTGATTGTAACATATAAGTTCCTCTGCCCTAAGAAATTTTTAAAATGCAATATAACCTTATCAGTCTCCGTAGAGTAACTACAATGTATAATACAGTGTGGTCATAAGAGCCTTGAACATTATTTGGATTAAATAGACTCCTTTTCCTCCATCTGGGGGATTGGCTTCAGACTTCAAAGTGTGTCATGGAGAGTGGAATTTGGTTAGGAGATGTCATTAAAGGTGAGTTTTTAATCCTTGAGGACTGACCACAGTGAAGGGAATTCAAAATGAACATACTTTAAGAAAAATTATCCCAAACTTGGAAATAAGTCTAAAAGGTGGACAATATGTCACTTTAAGGTCATATGAGTTCACTATTTAAAAGACCCACCTGAGGATTATCCAGAGAAATATACTTTATCCAATTCATTTCAAAGTCCCAGACTTAGTACGTATTAAGTTGGATAATTTTGTCCAAGAGAGATGCAGACACTTTCTTTCTGCTAGAAAAGATAGCCCTACAAATTACTGAACTTAGTTACATATGGAATCAATAAGTTTTATAAGTAACCAAGCAGTCTTACTTAGTATTCATTTATTATATTGTCTACAATCCTCAAGTCCTCAAATGTTATTTTAACTGGAAGTACTATCTTAATGTTTTTTTTTTCAATTACTTTTTCTTTGACATATCTTCATTTTGTATTTATTTGAGCCATTTGCTTAAACTTCTTAAAAATTAGTCTTTAATAAATAAAGATTCTGCTTCATGGATAATATTTAACATGGTCTCTGTTCCTTCAAGACAGTTCAGATGCAACTGAAAGTTGCTCAGTCGTGTCCAAGTCTTTGTGACCCCATGGACTATACAGTCCAGGGAATGCTCCAGGTCAGATAACTGGAGTGGGTAGCCTTTCCCTCCTCCAGGGAATTTTCCCAACCCAGGGCTCAAACCCAGGTATCCAGCATTACGGGCAGATTCTTTACCAGCTGAGCCTTAGGGAAGCCCATAGTTGCTATTACTGTCTATTAGTGTGCTTTTTTGTGTTTTTAGAGATTCTCTTGTGGTTACTTCTGGGTGAAGCCCCTTAGCAAATGCTACCTGTTGCCTGGAAGACCGCTTTAAACTCCTCTCTTTACTGATGGGTCCTACAGAACCCATGAGCTCTTTTATTGGAATCCCCCTGCCTCTGTAAATTCAAGTGACAGACCATGGATCTTTTCACCACCATTAATAAGAACAGCTTGCTCTGAACACAGTCAGGGAAGAAGACTGTTTCAACCACAGCTTTTCTTTTTTACCCTTTTCCAGACGGTAACCAGACACCAGGCTCTACGATCCCCAAATCTGAAAGAACACGTGTTCAGCTCTCTAAGTGGTTGACTTGAAAACTCCTCACTTGTTCTGAGATATGAGGAAGAAGTACTTTCACTTGCTACTTTTTTCACCCATTGGGAACTCATTATATATAAGCATGCCTCTCTTTTTCTGAGGAGAACTTCTCCTCTGATCCTTAACATATACTTACTTATAAGTCTTGCTACCTTTATTTCACCCATATTTCTTTGGCTATTCTTGACATTTGTACAGATTGTTCCTCTGCATGCAAATTAGTTAATCAAATACTATGAACATATCACTAGTATTCTAAATGAGAACTTTTAAATTAATGATTTTTTAAATAATTAGAATATTTATATTTTGAATAGTGTTGTCCATGATTATAGTATGTTTATCCAGTTTTTGAGATCTTTATAATACTTTGTTATAATTTTATAACTTTCTTTAGAAAAGTCTTATACATCATTTAGTAGCTAAACTTATGTGTATCTTCTAATTTTAGCTTTTTTGAGGTTTTTAAAAAATACTATTTAATTGTGATTATAAAGTATTCTGATTTCTGAATATTATTTTTATGGTGAACAATGTTGCTTTAACTATTTTATTTCTAATGATTTCTAGATTCTCCAAGATTTCCCTGTCCTACATAAGAAATGACATTTTTCACCTAATTTTATATTATGTTTCAATTCCTAGATTTATTGAAATTAGCCAGGATCTGCTACTCTTCCAGACCACACATACAACCTATAAAATTAAAATGAGATAATGATAGAGAATGTAATTCTATTCTAATTCTTTTGGCAATATTTCTAAAATAGCCATAAACATGATGATAGACTTAGATTTATTTGTATGTTTGACCATTACCTTAAATAGTTTAAAATTTTTCAAATTTTGTAACTAAAAATGTTCCTTTGACTACAAATAAATTTTGATAAGGCTTATTTTTTCTAAATTCATTGATATAACTATATGCTTTTTCCTTTCATTTCAGCTTGTTAATCACTGTTTTAATATTTTGAAAACCCTGATATGATAGAACTTCACTGATGATCACATTTATAAGTACCTTGATAAATAAGCATGAACAAAGTGTAAAATAATTATACACAACAAATAACTGTAGGAGAGTTGCTTTTAAATGTTGTATTCTATATGAATTAACTTATGAGCCTTAGTCCTGATTTTTTTTTGCTTTAAACAGTCTTTAAAATTAAACTTTAAGGGAATAAAATATTTTATATAATAAAGAATCTATTTTGTTCAAGCATTTGTGATTGTTACAGTCTGAATATATTTTTTTGGATTTAAACTTCGATGTTACAACAGTTTGGATCCCTTTTCTTAATGCTTCCAAGGGAAATAAAATATTTTTTCTATGTGAACATCAGAGAAATTAGAAGAATTGGACAAATCTGTTGTGTATGTGACTGTCTTCATTTCATTATTCTCATCATCAGTGATATCCCCACTAACCAACTACCTAGGAAAATAGCCTTCAAGCAAAATTTTGCATGAATGGAAATTACTTATATCAAGAAAGAAAACTCAAACTTAAATTGAAATATCATTTTTGGCTCATTGATAAAGAATCTGCCTGTCAATGCAGGTGACATGGGTTTAATCATTGGATCAGGAAGATTCCCTGGAGAAGGAAGTGGCAACCCACTTCAATATTCTTTCCTGGGAGATCTTATGGACAGGGGAGCCTGGCAGGGTACAGTCTATGGGGTTGCAGAATCAGACATGACTTAACAACTAAACAACAGCAGCAACATCATTTTTAAAAGTACAATTTTATTTTTCAAACACATATTTTAAATTTCAACATGTATGATTATTATTACAAAACATGTTGGATAGTAAGAATTATTAAAATAATGGTCATTATCATTATTAGTTATTTTGCTACTTTACACTCTCCCCCTTTTTAATTCCTTGTCTTTGTAGTAGAGAATGAAACTGATATTATACCCTTAGTCATTAATGACAATGAAGCCAGTCATGACCATGCAAATGTTTATTAATCTATTTCTGTATATCCAATATCATTTCAAAAAAACAAAACAAAAAATAAGATGCTAGCCCCAACACCTGCCAAGTAATGAAATTCCTAACTAATTTCTAAAATTTACTTAATTTCTAACTGTGAGCTTCATAGCTTTCACAGCCATTTCTTGAATTGGTTCATCAAAACTCACCTGTGCTACTGTAGCCAGAAGATATTTACAGTGTTCCAAAGAAAATAGCAAACAAAACCTTCTGATAAAAGTCTGAGCGGAGTATAACCCTTTAGGTTGTCAGAATCTATGCCAGTTCAAAAACAAAGGAAGAAAAGGCAGAGAGAGTTACAACCACACGATACACACATAGACAAACACAAACACATGCAAACCCACACATGCATGTACTCTGCTCCCTCCCCCCCCCCCAAATAACAACAGACGTGAAAATCCCATGGACGGAGGAGCCTGGTGGGCTGCAGTCCATGGGGTCGCTAAGAGTCGGACACGACTGAGCGACTTCACTTTTCCTTTTCACTTTCATGTGTTGGAGAAGGAAATGGCAACCCACTCCAGTGTTCTTGCCTGGAGAATCCCAGGGACGGGGGAGCCTGGTGGGCTGCCATCTATGGGGTCACGCAGAGTCGAACACGACTGAAGCGGCTTAGCAGCAGCAGCAGCGAAACAAAAGTCAGAAAAGCAGGTAATTCACAGGGATTTTGTTTAGAATCATTAATGTTTTCAGGACTCGAAACCAGAAAGGAGGGGAGGAAAAAAGAAATAAGTACCATGCTATAAAATCCATACTGGAATAATTACATGTTAGAATCATATAAGTATATAAGTAATATCTTTGGAAATTTGTAGAATTACAATATTAATTTTCAATCAACAAAAAGCATTGTAAACAGCAAATTAAACCACCATTTCATACCACATGTAAAAGTAAATTCTAAAAAGATTAAAATCCAAATTTAAAAAATTAGAAAGACATTTTGCAAGACAGAAGATACCAAGATACCAAGGAAAGAAGCATATGTAATATATTTGAGTATAAGAAATTAATATTTTCCAAATAGAAAAATAAGACAAACATAAAAGAGCTGGGAGAAGAGATCTGAAACATAGAAAAAAGGGAGTGTAATGATATTTCAATGTACCAATAGCTCCAGCAAATTAAAAAGTAAAGGACCATTAAACCAAATGAAAAAGTTGGTTGAGATTATGACAAGAATATACAGAGTTAAGAAATACTATCATTTCAGTTTTCCACTAAATATTTTAAAAGCTGTTTAACCTCTTTATTAATCAAGAAAAAGCTAATCAATGACTAACAATTCATTGATTATATTGGCAAATATACTGAAGACTAATAATATCCAATGCTGGTGAGAAGCAAAATGGCCCTCTCATACAGTTCTGATGAAAGTGCCAATCACAGCAATCTTCTGGGAAACTGAACTGGTAGCATCTAAAATTCAAATATGCACCCCACTATATTCAACATTCTCACTTCATAATAAAAGTATGGAAAGAAAAGTTCCACTGTTTAACAGCTTCCAGTAAAATTCTCTGAAGTGATAATAAATGAAAGCACCCTAAATGCCCAATAATAGGAGAATGACAATGACTAAAAAAAATCATAACATAGTCTATATATATCTGATACTATACAATCATTAAAAAAATCAATCTCTGTAAACATACTGCTAGGTAAAAGATTCTAGTTGCAAAGTAATGTCTATAATAGACTTTTTTGTATAAACAGATTTTGTGTGTCTTATGTCATATGTTTCCATGAGCATTGAAAATTTACTTGAAAAGATGTCCACTGTATAGTTTATTTATTTATTTTTTTCCTTTTGGAGTGAGGGAGTGGAATGGAGAAAAGATGGGTTAGATCCCTGAGTCGGGAAGATCCCCTGGAGGAGGACATGGCGACTCACTCCAGTATTCTTGCCTGGAAAATCCCACAGACAGAGGAGCCTGGTGGGCTACAGTCCATGGGGTCACAAAAGGTCGGACATGACTGAAGCAACTGAGAACACATGCACACTTAGTCTTACTTGTGCTCTTATGTGTCATCCATTGCCATGAGCATGTTACGCTTTTGTAGTTTGCAAGGGCAATCCAATAGAGTATAAAATTCTTGATTTTTACTGAAATATGTGTACAGGTCTTACAAATATTGTTTTGTAAGACCTGTATTGTTTTGTAACAATATTTGTTACTCAGTTTTCTCATGGAGGATAAAAAGTCTTTTTCTCTTTTACTTCACAATTAATTCAGTATTGATCCAATAGCAAATATTGAGCTTTACCAGTGTTTATGAATCTTCAAAATTGCTAGGGAACCTCCAAAGGCAAGTAAGGTTTCCTTTAAGGGCATTTTAGCTATTTGGTTGAGAGTTAACAGACTGCAGCTGTTGGAACATTGTGATCTAGTCTGAGTGATAAAGTGGAGCAGTATAGTTCATGGCGATAAATGACACCTGCAGCAACGTTATCAGCCAACTAATATTAAGAACGTATTCAAGGGTGCAGTATCATTTCTCAGTACTTGACAGCCAGGCCCAAAATATTTTCTAATGTTTATTAGCGCTGTATCAGTTGATAAAAAGGTGGCTTTGTTGGTTTAGTAAGAACTTTTCCTCAGGACCGTAACGCACAGCTGCTTCCAGCAATGTTTAGAATGTGGAATTTTTGTGAAATTATAATATCTTTAGAATGAGTTGTATGTATTTACTGAATATTCCATAAGTCCTTATAGGCTTACAGTGTGAGGCATGTCCATTCATTAAAACATTAATTTTATTGTATTGTTTCAGTAATAGTAATTAAAATAATCAGAACATTTTTAAAAGAGAAAGAAATACTAATTGTATAAAATTGAACATTTTGATATGATGTTAATAACTTCTATACTGGGCTTTTCTGGTGGCTCAGCTGGTAAAGAATCCACCTACAATTCTTCTATAATGGGCTTCCTTGGTAACTCAGCTGGTAAAATACCCATCTGCAATGCAGGAGACCTGGGTTCGATCCCTGGATTGGGAAGATCGCCTGGAAAAGATCTGGCCAAGATCCAGCTTGGAGAACACAGTCAGTGGGGTCAAAAAGAGTAAGAAACAACTCAGCAACTTTCACTTTCATTTTCACTTTTTTCAGTTTCTGTATTACCACTGGTTAATAACATTCTAATATTGTTCAACAGTCAGAGAAAATATGTAAAATTCTCATTAAATTAAATAAATTCTATTAGGAGTTTGGGATTGACATGTACACGCTGCTGTATTTAAAATAGATAACCAATAAGAATCTGCTGTACAAAATATTAATTTTAAAAAGATTTTAAAAATCCATAAGACAAAAGTAGCAAATACTTCAGAAAAAAAGCTTTTCAAAATTTTATGGTTAAAATCTTAATTGAAAATAAGAATCCATGTGATTATCTTGAAACACAGGTTAGGATCCTCATTCAGTTCTGGATACTCAGTGACTTTGGGTAAGTGCTTACTTTCAGACTTCCCCATGCCTAGGCTGACTCTTCCATGCCACTCTTCATATTACAAATTAGCTCATGTTAATGCAAAATTTTGAAGGTGTGCCTTTATAGGTTATAGCAGCTTTTCATACAGTATTTCTCTCTGAGTTTCAAATATCTATGCCTTTTTCTTATTCTTTCTGGCATGCTTCCAGCTCCTTAAATCAACATTGGTAACAAACAAAGCTCAAGCATCTATTGGTGGTTAAAATGTGCCTTCTGATATACTCTTGTGCTAGAGATAAAGATTTTGCCCTACAATTTTTATCAATTTAAATTACTTTAAATTATTTCTGCCAGCTTGTCTCTTTTTCTATTCTCTCAACTGCATAATGATTTTTAATGATGTTTCCTTGATTACTCATATATACCCTATATTTCCTGGAGAAAATACGGTCAAACTTACATACATTTTTTTCTTTGTTTTGTTTGCCTACATTTTGTGAAATACGATTGAGTAGTAATAACTAATTATGCAGATAGGAAGTATAAACCATGTGGCAGATAGGAAGTATAAACCATTTGCCAAACATCAAAAAATCCTTAAATAAATATTTGTTTTTGGTTTATACAACTCATTTTAGAATGACAATTCAAATGCAGAGGAAGTCTTTAGTTAACAAAATTATTAATATTCTGTTTTAGGTTTGAAAGAAAAAAATGAGGAATCCCAAAACATATACAATGATTAATTTCTCTAAACACTATTGCCTACTTTGGGGATTAGACTAAAATTTATTTTATTTTGTTTTTAAGCTATCTTAATTGATACACCAATCATCATTTAGATATTAACTGAAACTCTATGAGTAAAAGTCCCAAACTGCTCTGGCAAGTCCATTAGGAATCAGTTTTTCCTTTTTCGTTGTAAGATAAATGCATTTCAGTTTAATCGGTTTACAAATGCGGAACTGAGGTTACAAAAATAAAATACAGCCTCTAGTCATTTCTCCTCAAAGAAAGAACCCCTTAGGGCAATCTGTCAGTTTACACTGCAGTTAAAAAAAAAGTTTCAGAAGCATCAGTCTCCAAGTAATAAGTACATAAGAAACTATAATATAAAACCTGTATCATAGAATTACCTTGATTTATGTGAGTAGCACAAATAGAATTACCTAAGGGGTTATGCACTGCAATTGAAACAAAACTAAAAAACTGCTGTCTCACATTGGATCTCACCATAGTATGCAGTGAAGGGGCTTTGCTCAAGAGGATTATAAACTGACTTTAATGAAAATTAGCAATTTATCTACTTCATTTTGAACCATTGACTTTTTGTTTACATTGATGTAATTGCTGTGGTTGTGTTGATATAATTGCCATCACTGCAGATAGTGACTAAAACAATGAAATTAAAAGATGCTTACTCCTTAGAAGGAAAGTTATGACCAACCTAGACAGCATATTAAAAAGCAGAGACATTATTTGCCAGCACAGGTCCATCTAATCAAAGCTATGGTTTTCCCAGTGGTCATGTATGGATGTGTGAGTTGGACTATAAAGAAAGCTGAGTGCTGAAGAATTGATGCGTTTGAACTGTGGTGTTGGAGAAGACTCTTGAGAGTCCCTTGGACTGCAAGGAGATCCAATCAGTCCATCGTAAAGGAAATCAGTCTTGGATATTCATTGGAAAGACTGATGTTGAAGCTGAAACTCCAATACTTTGGCCACCTGATGTGAAGAGCTGACTCATTGGAAAAGACCTTTACGCTGGGAAAGATTGAGGGCAGGAGGAGAACGGGACGACAGAGGATGAGATGGTTGGATGGCATCACTGATTCAATGGACATGAGTTTGGGTAAACTCCAGGAGCTGGTGAGGGACAGGGAGGCCAGGCGTGCTGCAATTCATGGGGTCACAAGGAGTCAGACACGACTGAGCGACTGAACTGAACTGAACTGAAATGCCATGGTGAAAGTGAGGAAAAAGAGACCAAACCACATTTTCAGAATATTAGAGTATATTCTGAATATAGAGTGATATTTTATTAAAGATGAATAATAAATTGATTTGACTGGCCACTAAATCATTTTTTAATTGTACATGATAAGATGTGCTTTATAATAAGAGACAACAGAGAGAGAGAACAATGGCCAAAGATGAATGGTGCTGTACAGAAGGCTGATTATCTTTGATAGGTTCTTCTTTATTCTTCTCTAATTTTCTTATTCATAATTTAGATTCATTAAAAATGCTTGATATTATTATATTATTGAATCAAAATTATGTGTATAACAATGATATTGCCTGGATTAGAAGAAAAGTTGAAAATGTGATGTGTACATCCATAATCACCTTTTCAACATCATAATCAAAAGTTCTCAATAAATGTAAACTTCAATATAACAATTAGATGAAGCCTATAGTAATTATGAAAACCAGAAAGGAATGATATTCATGCAATGAATTTAATCAGTTTGTAAAATTGAAATTATATTCTGTGTTAAAAAAAAATCCCTGAAATAGTTTCAGAACATATAGAACTTGTCCTGATGTTTGAAGATACCTAAGAAAATATGTTTTAAAAAATCCCATGAGACAAAATGCTTCCTTTATAGTCCCAGTGGTTATATAACAGTTATAAAGCTCTTTGCCTCAAATACAAAACCATGGAATTCAATAAGACAAAGTATATTCAGACATGTGCCCGCATTCTAAGTCCCTCAGTCTACCCAACTCTTTGTGACGCCATGGACTGTAGCTTACCAGCCTCCTCTGCCCATGTGATTCCCCAGGCAAGAAAGTGGGTTACCTGCCCTCTTCCAGGGGATCTTCCTCACCCAGGGGTCGAACCCTCATCTCTTGTGTCTCTTGCATTGGCAGTGGGTTCTTTACCACTAGCACTGCCACCCGGGAAGTATGACTGTGTTCTTTACAAACTGAAGGCACATGTCAACCCTACACCAAGCAAGTCTGTTGACACTGTTTTCCAACAGTGTTTGCTCACTTCATGACTATGCCACATTTTATTAATTGCTTCAATATTCCAAATATTTTCATCATTATTACATCTGTTATGGTAATCTGCGGCCAGTGATCTTTGACTTACTACTATGAGTCACTGAAGGTTCAGATGATGTCTAGCATTTTGTAGCAATTAATTATTTTTAATTAAAGTATGCATATTATTGAGACATAATGTTATTGAACAATTAACAGGCTACAGATGATGTAAACATAAATTTTAAACATTGGGAAATCAAAAAATCTATGTGACTCAATTTATTGTCTTGTTTAGTTTCTCAGTCATGTCCGACTGTTTGCAACCCCATGGACTGCAGCCCTCCAGCTTTCCCTGTCCTTCACTATCTCCTATAGTTTGTTCAAACTCATGTCCATTGAGCCAATGATTCCATCCAAGCATCTCATCATCTGTCCCCCAATACTCGCTTTATTACTGTGTTCTGGGATTACTGAACACAGTAATTACTGTGGATTGGGATCAAATCCACAATATCTCCATTTTATGTGTAATGAGGTAAATATCAATGTAAACTATTTAGGAACACTAATAAATCACTCTATCTTTGAAAAGAAAAGTAATCTAAAATGCCCAATGATGTATCTTAGGATAATATAATTCATTAGACTGTTTTATTATATAGATATGTAAATTAATATATATATGTGAATGACATCTAGAGAATTATATGAAATGATTTATACAAAGTTTTGGGTGTAAATAAAGGGCACACTTTTCCTACATTAACATTAATAACTAAGTAAACAACAGTATTCCAAATTAATCTGAAAACAATATTGGTACAGTTTGAATTACTTCTACTCTTAGGAAGATGCCCCTGACCACTATGTATGGGATAGTGAGAACAAGAAGTTGGGATGAAGGCACCATTAGGAAGACATTAAGATCAAGTGGTCTGGAAACAAGATGGTAGCTGTCATAAAAAGTGATGCATACTAGACATATTTTGAAGATAAACCTAACTTGATTCCTTAAATGATTGAAGGTGAAGTGTCAGAGAAATAAGGGACAAATGGCTTTGCCTGGCTTAGAGAAGAAAGTCTAATCTTATTATAAGCTATAGACTGTACAGCCACTTAGCCAGTCTCAGTTCCTCTTCTCTTGACCTGAAGCTTCTCTGACCCCAACTTTACTTGTTTTTCACTTCCCACATTGCAACCTTAAATCTTTAGCATAGTATTTCTCAAATGCTTTTCCTCAGTTCTTGTCCTGGCTGTTTTTGCCATTATGGAATCATATTGTATGTCTCAGTTTAAATGTGCTCTTTCATAATGACTTGCATGAAATGAAAAAGTGAAACTGTTAGTCTCTCCGTCATGTTCGACTCTCTGCGATCCCATGGAATACAGCAGAAATTAACACTACATTGTAAATCAACTATGCATGTGTGCATGCTCTCACTGCAGTTGTGTCTGACTCTTTGTGATTCCATGGACTGTAGCCCTCCAGGCTCCTCTGTCCACGGAATTCTCCAGGCAAGAATACTGAAGTGGGTAGCCATTCCCTTCTCCAGGAGTTCTCCCTGACCCAAAGATCGAACCTGGGTCTCCTGCATTGCAGGTGGATTCTTTACCATCTGAGCCACCAGAGAAGCCCAGATGAACATCTTATGAAAGTACAAGCCCCACTTACTCCCTTCTACCTTCCACCAGAATCATTCTGCATTGCAGCATATTACTTGTTTTCTTTGCAATACTTTAAATTTGGGAATCTTTTATTCATAGGTTTGTTTTCTTACCTTATTTTGTCTGTCTCACTGAATTGTAGAAATTCTCATGAAGGCAGGAACTAACTCTGAATGAATTAACTTCTAATGCAATTTGGGCACCTGTTGAGAACCTGGGTTATAACTGAACCTCAGAAAACATGTAAATAAGTGAGTAAATACAGTAAAAGGAAAACTACCATCTCTTCCTGATTTATTTGAAAATAGCTAATTAGTAATAGGGTAAAACATTGCTTTGTGAAAGAGAAATTTTAGCCTCATTAGAACTATCTTAGAACTCAATTTAACTATGAAGAAATAGAAACACACCAAGACATGTCAAGACATATCGAAATGTGACAGTGTTGCCCCTCAACTGGTTATCATTCACTAATCCCCCTCATATGCACTGTCTTCTGTGCCATGAAAGGTCAATTCAAATAAATAACTTTCAGATTTCCTATTGAACTTGGTTCAAGATTGGGAAAGGAGCACATCAAGGCTATATATTGCCATCCTGTTTATTTAACTTATATGCAGAGTACCTCAGGTGAAGTGCTGAGGTGGATGAACCGCAAGTTGGAAACAAGACAGGGAAGCCTGGAATGCTGCAGGCCATGGGGTTACAAAAGTTGGACATGACTGAGAGACTGAACAACAAGAAGAAGAGTTCCTCTCTCCTAAGGTATCCTTTTTGATTTATCCAAAGTTTTATACCTGCAGACATTAAAGACAGAGGAGAGTTAGGTTGGTGTATAAATTCCCTTGGTTTGCTCTATTAGGCTACTACACACTGTTTGCATTTCTCAATAAATTCTGTCTTCAGGTCCTGATAATAGCTTTCTCTCTTGTCTCTTTAGCATAAAGGCAATATGAGCACCTCTTTCTTAAGAGGGCTAGACCTTTACTTTAACATGATACTCTCTTACCCCAACTTACATACTGTTAAATAATCTTGGTATTATTTCTTTTTCAATTACTCAGTTTTAGTGTGTGTTTTACCACTGTCAAGACCCTGATCTAAAAACCACTATTAAAACTATTATATTGCATAGTATGTAGCCTCTAGATATAAATATTCCAACATAGAAATCAGCAAAAAGGCATAACTGTTGAACATAGAACTGAGAAAATTATTACACATAAATAATAGACATAGTTATTAAACAAAAGTGAATAAAAATTTTATAAGAACTTTAAGCAGTTAAGTCAGAAAATACATATAACATATAGAATATTTCCTACATGTTTGCCAACTTTTATTGAGTGTATCACAGAAGACAGGTACTTTACCAAACTGTCTGTGTCATAAAAACTCATCTAATCCATACCACAACTCAATGAGATTATTATTGTTGTTGTTGTTTTGTTGTTGTTCAGTCGCTAAGTGGTGTCCAACTCTGTGATCCCATGGACTGCATCAGGCCAGGCTCCTCTGTCCTTCACAGTCTCCCAAAGTTTGCTTAGATTCATGGTGAATTGAGTGGGCAATGCTATCTAATCATCTGATCCTCTGCTGCCCCCTTCTCCTACCCTCAATCTTTCCCCAGCATTAGGTCTTTTCCAGTGAATCAGCCCTTTACATCAGGTGGCCAAAGAAGTGGAGCTTCAGCTTCTGCATCAGCCCTTCCAATGAATATTCAGGGAAGATTTTATTAGGATTGACTGGTTTGATCTCCTTGTTGTCCGAGGGACTCTCAAGAGTCTTCTCCAGCACCACAATTTGAAAACATCAATTCTTTGGCAATTAGCTTTCTTTTTGGTCCGACATCCAGTATATGACCACTGGAAAAATCACAGCTTTGTCTAGAGGACCTTTGTTGGCAAAGTAATGTCTCTGCTTTTTAATATGATGTCTAGTTTGGTCATAACTTTTATTCCAAGGAGCAAGCATCTTTGAATTTCGTGGCTGGAGCCACCATCTACATTGATTTTGGAGCCCAAGAGAATAAAGTCTGTCACTGCTTCCATTGTTTCCCCATCTATGTGTCATGAAATGATAGAATTGGAAGCCATGATGTTAATTGTTTTGAAGTTTGAGTTTTAAGCCAGCTTTTCCACTCTGCTATTTCACCTTAATCAAGAGGTTCTTTAGTTCCTCTTTGCTTTCTGCCATTAGAGTGGTATCATATATATATGTGAGGTTGTTGATATTTCTCCTCAGATGTTAAAGAATCGGCCTGCAATGTGGGAAACCCACATTTGATCAATGGGTCAGGAAGATACCCTGGAGTAGTGAATGGCTACCCACTTACGTATTCTCACCTGGAGAACTCACAGAAAGAGGAGTCTGGTGAGCTACTGTTCATGGGGTTGCAAAGAGTCCTACACGACTGAGCAACTAAGTTTATTTACTTAATTTATATTAATATATTTATATCATTATATTTACTTATATTTAATTTATATATAATTGAGCCTCCCTAATTTATTATTAAGGCAAAATAAAGTCAAACTTAACCAGTGATATACTCATCCCAAACATGACAAATTATTCTGAGGTTAATATGGAAGAATAAGTGGACAAGAATATACATCAAACAAACAAAAAGAGATATTTCCAAAAGGATTGCATGCTTGTTCAGTCGTTTCCAACTCTTTGCAACACATGACTTGTAGCCCATCATGCTCTTCTGGTCTTGGGATTATACTGGCAAGAATACTGGAATGAGTTGCCATTCCCTTCTCCAGGGGATCTTTCTGGGATTGAACCTGTATCTCCTGAATCTTTGGCTTTAGTAGATAGATTCTTTACAGCTGAGCCACCTGGGAAGCCCATTAAGAGGCTTACCGGAGACAAAATATAGTACAAAGACATGACATGAATAATTAAAGTGTAATCCACATAGGATAAAATAAGAAGAAATAGACCATACAACACTTGTGCTTAATGAACAAAGGAAACATGTAAGTCTCAGGAAATTTCTCAATGAAAACTTCCTTGAGTAATAGTTCATTCAAATGAAAGCTAATTTAAGTTGGACACTCATTTAACTAAACATCAAAAGAATGTCTGAATATATCTGAGTTAACTATGAAAAAAAATAATAAATAACAAAAATTGAATGAGATTAAGATTATTAATATTACTTGTTAGTGGGAATGATTCTCTATACTCAAAAAAAGAAAGATTATAAACACATATACACTATAGTGAAAATATAGTCACTCAGTTGTGTCCTACTCTGCAACCCTGTGGACTGTAGTCTGCTAGGCTCCTCTGTCCATGGAATTCTCCAGGCAGGAATATTGGAGTGAGTAGCCATTTCCTCCTCTAGATGATTTTTCCTACCCAGGGATTGAACCTGGGTCCCCTGCATTGCAGACAAATTTTCCAAAGATATGATTTTTTAAAATCTGAAGAAAGACTCCTCAAACTAAAAATGGAGCAGAGACATGAGAATCCAATTCAGGAAATTACATTTAAATATCAAATGTCTAGACTGAAAATATATACACTGCTATTTATCAATACTTTAAAATGTGTTGTTTCTTTCATACAGATTTGTGAAAAATTAAAGATAATGACATAATATCACTGACAAGGTGATAATGGATTATTCTTTCTAATAAGTAACACAGAAACAAGCTGTCTTCAGTGAGTCATTGAGAGTTAAAAACGTATTCCTTAGATTATTTAGTAAAGAAGAATGTAACAAGTATAGAAACAAAAGATTTTTTTTTAGTACCAAAACTTAGGCTCTTAACCATTATGTTCTTACTACTTAATATTTTCTCAGGAAAAAAAATAATTTTATTATAGTATAGCTGTTTTCTAATGTTATATTAGTTTCTGCTGTACAGCAAAGTGAATTAGTTATATATATATATATATTTTATTTATTCAAAGATTATATATATATATATTTCCATTCTTTTTTAGATTTCCTTCCCATTTAGGTCATCACAGAGCACTGAGTATCATTCTTTGTACTGTTCAATAGGTTGCAATTAGTTACCTCTTTAATGTAGTAGTGTGTATATGTCAACCCCAATCTCTCAATTCATCCTACTCCTCTTCCTCCCTTGGTAACCATAAATTTGTTTTCTACATCTGTGACTCCATTTCTGATTTGGAAAGAAGTTAATCTGCACCATTTTTCTAGATTCCATATATAACCAGTTCACAAATATTTGTCTTTCTCTTTCTGACTTAACTTCACTCTGTAGAACAATCTCTAGATACATCCATGGTTCTGCAATGGTGTTATTCCATTCATTTTTTTTGGCTTAATAATATTCCACTGTAAATAGGTGCCACATGTGTTTTAATCCATTCATCTGTCAGTGGACGTTTAGGTAGCTTCCATGTCCTGGCTATTGTAAATAGTGATGCAGTGAACATTGTGGTGCTTGTACCTTTTTGAAACATGGTTTTATCAGGGCATATACCTAGAAGTGGAGTTACTGGGTCACATAATAGTTTTATTCTTAGTTTTTAAAGGAACCTCCATCCTTTTCTCCAGAGCAACGGTATCACTTTGGAAAGTGAAAATGAAAGTGAAAGTGAAGTCGCTCAGTCATGTCCGACTCTTTGCGACCCCATGGACTGTAGCCTGTGAGGCTCCTCCGTCCATGGGATTTTCCAGGCAAGAGTGCTGGAGTGGATTGCCACTTCCTTCTCCAGGGGATCTTCCCGACCCAGAGATTGAACCCAAGTCTCCCTCATTGCAGGCAGATGCTTTACCATCTGAGCCACCAGGGAAGCCCAATCAATTTATATTACCATCAATAACATAAGAGGGTTTCCCTTTCTCTGAACCTGCTCCACTATTTGTTTTAATTAATTGATTGATTTTAATTGGAGGATAATTATTTTATAGTATTGTGATGGTTTTGCCATACATCAATGTAACTGTAGATTTTTTTGATGATGGCCATTCTTACCAGTATGAGGTGATACCTTATTGTCATTTTGATTTGCATTTCTCTAATTTGTGATGTAGAGCATGTTTTTATATGCTTTTTGGTCATCTGTGTGGAGAAATGTTTATTTAGGTCTTCTACTCATCTTTTGATTGTTTTTTAAATTTTATATTGACCTGCATAAGCTGTTTCCATATTCTAAAGATTGGTTGCTATCAGTTGATTTATTTGTAAATAGCTTCTCCTATTCTGAGACTATATTTTCATTTTCTTTATGATTTCCTTTGATGTATCAAATCTTTTAAGTTTAATTAGGTCTCCGTGACTTATTTTTTTTATTTTAGTTTTATTACTCTATGTAGTTGCTCAAAGAAGATCTTCCTGTGATTTATATCAAAGTGTGTTCTATGTTTTCCCTCAAGAGTTTTATAGTTTCTGGCCTTACATTTAGGGATTTTATTCATCTTGAGTTTATTTTTGGTGTATGATGTTAGGAAGTGTTCTAATTTCATTCTTTGACATGTAACTATCCAATTTCCCCTGTACACTTATTGAAGAGTGTACACTTTTCTCCATTGTATATTCTTACTTCCTTTGTCATAGATGAGGTGGCCATAGATGTATAAGTTTATCTCTGGAATTTCAATCCTAATATATTGATATATATTTCTGCTTTTGTGCTAGTATCCTACTGTTTTGATTACTGTAACTTTGTAGTATAGTCTGATGTCAGGGCACCTGTTTCCTTCAGTTTTGTTTTCAGCTCTCAAGATCACTTGGGTTATTTGAGCTCTCTTGTGTTTCCATACAAGTTGTAAAATGCTTTCATTCTAATCCTATGAAAAATGCTCTAGGTAATTTGATAGGGATTGTATTGAATCTGAAGATTGCTTTAAGTAGTATAGATATTTTGACAATACGGATTCTTCTCTCCACCTGTTTGTGTCAACTTTGATAATTTTCTTCAGGATCTTGTTTTTGAGTATAGGTCTTTTGCCTCCTTAGTTACAAAGTAGTTTGCTCCTTTTGATGTGATTGTAAATGGGATTGTTTTCTGAATCTCTATTCTGATCTTTCTTTGTTCAGTTCAGTTCAGTTCAGTTCAGTCACTTAGTCATATCTGACTGTTTGTGACCCCATGAATTGCAGCATGCCAGGCCTCCTTGTCCATCACCAACTCCCGGAGTTCACTCAAACTCACGTCCATTGAGTTGGTGATGCCATCCAGCCACCTCATCCTCTGTCATCCCCTTCTCCTGCCCCCAATCCCTCCCAGCATCAGAGTCTTTTCCAATGAGTCAACTCTTGTCATGAGGTGGCCAAAGTACTGGAGTTTCAGCTTTAGCATCATTCCCTCCAAAGAACACCCAAGGCTGATCTCCTTCAGGATGGACTGGTTGGATCTCTTTGCAGTCCAAGGGACTCTCAAGAGTCTTCTCCAACACCACAGTTCAAAAGCATCAATTCTTCGGCACTCAGCCTTCTTCACAGTCCAACTCTCACATCCATACATGACCCCTGGAAAAACCATAGCCTTGACTAGATGGGCCTTTGTTCGCAAAGTAATGTCTCTGCTTTTGAATATGCTGTCTAGGTTTGTCATAACTTTTCTTCCAAGGAGTAAGTGTCTTTTAATTTCATGGCTGCAGTCAGTATCTGCCATGATTCTGGAGCCCCCCAAAATAAAGTCTGACACTGTTTCCACTGTTTCCCCATCTATTTGCCATGAAGTGATGGGACCAGATGCCATGTTACTATATAGGAATTCATGAGATTTCTGTATATTAATATTTATATCTTGCAACTTTACCAAATTAATTGATGAGCTCTAGTAGTTTTCTTGGAGAAGGCAATGGCAATCCACTCCAATACTCTTGCCTGGAAAATTCCATGGATGGAAGAGCCTGGTATACTGCAGTCCATGGGGTCGCTAAAAGTCGGATACAATTGAGCGTCTTCACTTTCACTTCTCATTTTCATGCATTGGAGAAAGAAATGGCAACCCACTCCAGTGTTCTTGCCTGGAGAATCCCAGGGACAGGGGAGCTGTTGTCTATGGGGTCGCACAGAGTTGGACACGACTGAAGCAACTTAGGAGCAGCAGTAGCAACTCAGCAACAGTAGTTTTCTAATGGCATCTTTAGGATTTTCTATGTATGGGACTGTATCATCTGCAAACAGTGACAGTTTTACTTTTTTACTTCTTCTTATGCATGCATGTATTTCTACCCTGACGGCTGTGGCTAGGACTTCCAAAACTCTGTTGAATAAAAGTGCAAGAGTGGACATCTTTGTCTTCTATCTGATCTTAGAGGAGATGTTTTCAGCTTATCGCCAATGAGTGTGATGTTAGCTGTAGGTTTGTCATTTGTGCCCTTTATTACAGACTTCCCTGGTGGCTCAGACAGTAAAGCATCTGCCTACAATGTGGGAGACCTGGGTTCAATACCTGGGCTCCAGGAGAGGAAGATCTCCTGGAGAAGGGAATGGAAACCCACTCCAGTATTCACTGAGGTATACTCCCACTAAGTCCACTTTCTGCAGAGTTTTTATCATAAACAGATGTTAAACTTTTCCTGTATCTATTAAGGTGATCACATGGGTTTTATTCTTCAGTTTGTGAATGTGATATATCACATTGATTGATTTACGTATATTGAAGAAACCTTGCACCCCTGGGATAAGACCTACATAATATGGTAAAGAATATGCCTGCAAAACAAGAGACCCAAGTGTGATCCCTGGGTAGGAAAGATACACTGGAGAACGGGATGGCTACCCACTCTGGTATTCTTGGGGCTTCCCTGGTGGCTCAGATAGTAAAGAATCTGCCCAAAATGAGAGAGACCTGGGTTCAATCACTGGATTGGGAAGATTCCCTAATGAAGGGTATGACTACCCACTCCAGCATTCTTGCTTGGGGACTCCCACGGACAGAGTAGCCTGGTGGACTACAGTCCATGGGGTCACAAAGAGTTGAACAAGACTCAGCAACTAACACTTTCACTTTTTTTCCTCACCATCTTTTTAATATGTTGTTAGATTCTATTTGCTAGTATTTTGTTGAGGATTTTTGCATCTATGTTCATCAATGATATTGGTTTGCAGTTTTGTTTTTTTGTGTGATATCTTTGGCTGCTTTTGGTATCAGGGAGGTGATGGCCTCATAGAATGAACTTGAGAGAGTTCTTTCATGTGTAATTATTTTGCAAGAGTTTTAGAAGTGTAGGTGTTAACTCTTCTCTAAATGCTAGTTGTGTATGTATTTACAATTGATATACTTCCCTTTTGTATTGATTTCTTGATCATTATGACCTGACTTTCTGACCTCTTTTTACAATTGCTATTTCAAACTGTATTTTGTCTGATATGAAAGTTGATTTCCAGCTGTCTTCTATTTCTGTTTGCGTGGAATGTATGTCTTTTGCATCCTCTCACTTTCAGCCTGTATGTGTCTGTAGGTCTGAAGTGGGTTTCTTTTAGACAATATATATATGGGTTTTGTTTTTGTATATTTTCTGCCAGTCTAAGTCAATTGGTTAGAGCATTTAATTTCTTTACATTTGAAGTGATTATCAATATACATGTATCTATTGCCATTGTTGAACTGGTTTTGGTTTATAGGTCTTTTATATTTTCTTGTGCTTCTTTTTTCTTCTGTTTCCAATCTAGAAAAGTTCCTTTAGCATTTGTTATAAAGCTTGTTTGGCGGTGCTGAATTCTGTTAACTTTAGTTTGTCTGTAAAGTTTTTGATTTCTCTGTCATATCTGAATGAGAGCACTACTGGATATAATGTTCTTGGTTGCAGTTTTTTTTTTTTTTTTTTTCCTTTCATCACTTTAAATACATCCTGCCACTCCTTTCTGGCCTGAGGAATCTCTGCTGAATAATCAAAAGATAGGCTTATAGGGATTCCCTTTTATGTTATTTATTGATTTTTCCTTGTTGCTTTTGATATTTTTCCTTGTATTTAATTTTTGTTAGGTTGATTCATATGTGTCTTGATATTTCCCTCCTTCCTTAAATCCTGTATGAGTCTTTCTGCACTTCCTGAAACTGGGTGACTATTTCCTTTCAAACATTAGGGAAGTTTTAAACCATCATTTCTTCAAATATTTTCTTGTGTCCTTTCTCTTTTGTTTCTTCTTTTAGGAATCCTATAATTCAAATGTTGGTGTGTTTCTTGTTTTCCCAGAAGTCTTCTGAGTCTGTCCTTATTACTTTATTTATTTATATTTTTATTCTGTTCCACAGCAGAGACTTCTACTATTCTGTGTTTCGGGTTACTTATCCATTCTTCTGCCTTAGTTTTTCTGCTATTGATTCTTTTTAGTGCATTTTTCATTTCAGTTATTATATTGTTCAATTCTGTTTGTATGTTCTTTAGTTCTCCTTGGTCTTTGTTAACCACAATCTTGATATGGGCTTATACTATTTTTCTGAGATCTTGTATCATCTTAATGAACATTACTCTAAATTCTTTTTCAGGCAGATTGCCTCTATCCTCTCCACTTAGTTGTTTTTGTAGATTTTTTTTTTTTTTATCTTGCTCCATTGTTTGCATCAGATTTCTCTGTTGTCTCATTTTTTCTAAATTACTGTGTTTGTGGTCTCCTTTCTCGGGGCTGCAGGATTGTGTTTCTTCTTGCTACTGGTGTCTGCTTCCCGGTGGGTGAGGTGGATATTGAGCAGGGTCTCCCCTTTGCTCTGCAGTTGCTACTGCCCTGTCAGGGCCATGGTGCGCCCCTAGTTGTTGAAGTAGAGGACCCTAGACATGTTTCTTATCTGTGCTTCTGTTCTGTGGTGTTAGGTAGGCTGGATCAAAGAAACTCCCACTGGGAGACAAACCCTTGAGTATTTCTCGTTTGGGACTCCACACCTGTGAGTGTGCTCTGTTGTATCCCCTTTTGCCCATTGTACAGACTCACAAACTACACTTCTGCTGGCACTACTTTTGATCCCACCTTAACAGTGGGTATACAGGCAAACCGGCCCTATAATTTCTCAGGTGTTCTTTTCACCAGGTCACTGACACAAACACACTTAGGTCAGGTCCCAGGACTGCAGTACTGTGCACCTGGACCCACTGTGGGAGCTGCGGAGACAACTCAGATTCTGGCCTGGCCCAGCCCTCATGTGAATGTGCCCACAAACCCAAATCTCCTACAGCCAGACCCATCTCAGCTGAAGGAGCACTTGTTTTCTGTTGAGATGTTATGCAGCACTGAATTTAGGAAGTTGTCAGGGGAGGTGTAACTCCATGCACTGTTAGCCATGAGGGAAGATTTCAGCTCTTCGTCTTTACTTGCCCACTTCCTGCGGCACATCTGTGGTTTCAGCCACACCTCTGTGTTTACTGCTCTGACCTGCACCTCCTCCTCGTGTTGCCCTGGACCACACAGGCTGACAGAGGAACCAACAAACATGGCCTCCAAGGCTGTCATGACCAGGGGAAGCTTTGGTGTGGGAAGCACTCAGGCTGAGTGAAAGAGGCTGTTTTGGGGGCTGGTTGGCCCTCCTCCAGCCAGTGCCTCTAGAGCCAGGGGCTGGTGGGTGGGGAAGGGAGCTGTGATGGTGATACTGTGTCTCATGCACCACTCAGCAATGGTGCCTTGTTTTATAGTGGCCCAGACTTCTTTCACAAACTTTTCCTGTTGTGAATCTCCATATTTCTGTCCCTCCAGGCTGTCTCTTCACAGCCAACAGCTGTCGCCTTCCTGGGTCTGCTATCCAAACCTCCCCTTTCCAGCACCCAGCCCCTCTCCACACCAGGAGAGAGAAATGCCAGGTTGAAGTGTGCAGGGATGCCGCATGAACAATACATGTAGGTGTTACTCTGTCCTGCCTTTCACAGACTGGTTGTTGCATTCCCCTCTGATCTCCTGAAGCTCCCTCTCTGATCCAGCTGATTTACAGAGATCTGATTGAACAGAGATCTGACAGCTTCTAAGCATGTTTGCATCACTGAGAATTAGACCAAAATAGTGAGATTTCATTATGATGATTCTGACAGTTGCGTGAACTACAGGAATCTTTTCATCACCCTCATCTTTCATGTCTAGGCTCATTCTTCTCCCTACTCTTCCATAGATCTTTTGCTTGGCATTTAAAACTTTGAACTAGTAAGGTTTACTTTATTTTCCCAATCTTATATCTCATGACTACAGAAAAAGAAACTGCTACCAGAGCAGTTATCTCATAATTCCCCAAATATCCTACAGAAAACTTTCCATATTGGTCCTTCACTCCTTGTGTTCCTAAGATTCTAACAATTTTTTTCTGAGTCAAGATGCAGTGCTACTTGTTTAATGTTTCCCTCTGATTTTGAGACCCTTAATATGCCTGCTCTCCTGAAATAAGTAGAGTATAATCCAATATATGAAATATTTAATGTAAGACTCAATAAGCTTAAAAACAGTTTTGAAAATTATTTTTGTGAATATGCTGGAGAATCTCACATTAAATGGGAATAATAGCAAAAATAAGCTAATGGAAAAAGCACAAACTTTTGTTATATTTTTCTTATGTCTTCTTGGTTTCTATTTGTATCTTTTCTACCATATTTCTCAAGAAGAGTATTTAACAGCTGCTTCAGTTTCTTACATACACAATCCATGGGCTTCTTCAAACTAGGTCAACTCAACTTTTTCATTTTAATTAAACAGACTTGAAAAAGTCAACCAAAGAAATCTTTCCTAATTTTCCAGTTTGTGTGCTGTCTTAGTATAATTTAATACAATTGGTCACTCTTTCCTCCTTTTATACTCATATTTTCCCCTTTAATTTGGTCACACTTCCCCTTTCACTTTTCATCTCCACCACTTCCAGGTGCTACAACCTTAACTCTTCCTCAACGCTGACTCTTTCTCAAGGCAGTCTCTTCCAAGCATACAGCTACAGTTTCCACATACAATTCAAAGATTTCAATTTTATCTTCACCTAAGATTACTTCCCATTCTGTTCTCTTGATGTCACCACAAGAATGCATCAATGTATCTCCAAACAAGTCAAAAACTAAAATAATAATTTTCCCTCTTTCTTATGCAGAACAAATACTCTTCTGTGGACTCTTGTTACAGTGAATGTACTTGCTTTTGTATAAGCCAGAACCCAATGTGTCATCTTGACAATAACTTTCCTTCTCTTCCTCATATCTGATGTATGACATTATTGTATTAATTTTATCTTTTTTAATATAAATTTATTTATTTTAATTGGAGGCCAATTACTTTACAATATTGTATTAGTTTTGCCATACATCGACATGAATCCACCACAGGTGTACATGTGTTCCCCATCCTGAAACCCCTCCCACCTCCCTCCCCATACCGTCCCTCTGGGTCATCCCAGTGTACCAGCCCCAAACATCCTGTATCACACATGGAACCTGGACTGGCAATCTGTTTCACATATGATAATATACCCTTAATATCAAATCCAGATTTCAGTTAATTTTGTTCTTGAATTGTTTATGCACTCTTTCTGTTTCTGCCCAAGTTTCACCTGGCTTCACACTTATATATAATGATGTTTTTACAAGGTATTTTCCAGTTATTCTCAGCTTATGATTAGAGAAGTGCAGGTTGTCTTTTAAACAACTTTAGGTATAATTCTTCACTCCATAGTCTTGTTAGTTTATAAGGTATTTTGCACATAACTTGGCAATCTGGCACACAATTTGGCAATCTCTTAACAGATGACAGTCAACTGTTGTGAAGAAAGAACCCCTTTTATTAATTTACATAAAGTCATTCAATGGGCTGGTAACAGTATGCTTACCGTTCACTCTCTTGATTAAAGGTATTCATTTTTCTTTATTTGAGGATTATATATACTAAATATGCATTAGATGTTCTATCTTTCTCTCCTACTTTAATTCTATACAACACTCTCTGTTCTCTTTTGACCAGTCATCCTGAATTTTTTCAACTGCATGAAGCATCACATTGCCGGGAGCCAGCACAGGAGATCCAACCCATGACAAGGTCATGCGAAGGAGGCCTGATAAGCAAGGCTTCAGGACTCGAGGGACTCCCTGGGCCATCCCACCCATGACAAGGTCATGCAGAAGAGATCTGATAAGCAAGGCTTCAGGACTCGACGGACCCCCTGGACCTGCCTGAGCATCCAAGCCAAAACCAGAATCTGTCTGTCTTACTATTTTATGTCTTACACCAAGTCTTCTGACATTAACAGGGGGCTGTCCCCGACCACCTTTCTCCGGAAAAAGTTAACTTAAGGCTTTAGTTAATAAGTCACCTGGACGTAATAGGAGTGATTCAATTCAAACCTCCTCTGATGGCTTTCTAGCTTGCCTGACAGGTTTATCCAGACTCTTGCAGCTACGCTTATGATTATTCACAGCTTCCCAACTGTGAGAGGCATGGGAAGCCTAAAAATATAGAGCCTTTTGAAGAGTTAAAAACTATTAGAGTAGTGCTGGTATAGGATTTCACTGTTGAGCCAATGCTTGCTGCCAAGTTCCCATATCCCTTATCCATTGTACACCTGGGAGTGCATTAGTTAACATAGTTGGAATATAAGAAAAACAAATAGTAGCCTTGAGTTTAACCACATCAGACCTTTGAGCTAATTGGTTCTTTTTTTGTTGTAACTCACTGCACCTTTGCTCCGTGAGAATGTAACTCTGTTTGATACTTTCTGAGGCTGATGTAGATTGGAAATATAAAGAAAAAACACTTCAAGGGAAAATAAGTTTTCTGGTTGAGCAGCCTTTATCAAAAGAGGGTCATAAAATGTCCACTGGCCTCCAAGGCCAGAAGATAATGTACACAGCATTGTTTCTGGGAAAGGTATGCAGAAAAAAAATCCGGTTTTGATAAGGGCAAAACTGCTGGAGTGTCTGGCTGGTTCCGCATGACCTTGCATCTTTCATTTCCCTCTATGTACAAGTCAAGATATAAAAGTTCCTTTTGAAAATAAAGTTATGGGCCTCACTCACTGAAGACGCTTGGTCACCCCATGTCTTTTTTTTTTTTTTCCTTTCTCTCTCTTACTCTCTTTTTCAGGCTGATCCCTTGGAGCATAGAAGCTCTCTGTGTTCACTTATCTGCCTAGGCTTCTAAGACCTGAATGGGAAGGTGCTCTGTATCTTCACTCCCTCAGGAGACTGGGAGGGCGCCTGCAGCCACTGTGAACAGAGCAAGTCGCTTGTCTTGGGGCTTTATTAGCTTTCTGTGTAAACCAAGGAATATCAGCCTCTTTCTCTCCTCAATTTTCTTATCTGCAACATTCTTTCTTTATCTTTCTCTCTAAATTATTCTCTTTGCCGATGCCGTCACACTTCGGATACCCTGGATCCAACCGGGACAAGACCCCGGCATCATATGATTTCTTGTTATACAGATTTCTCACATTTTATTTCTGCCTTTATTCAGTTAACTCTTAGTTTTTAACTCTCAGCTCTACCTTCAATTTTCCAGGAACATATTCTTAAGTCTTCTGTTGAGGGAAAATTCTTCTGTTACATTCTCTGGTTGATACCTGAAGTTTCCTAATCATAAGATTTATAATTTCAAAAATTTCCAGGTGGTACAAGTAGCAAAGAACCTGCAGGTTTGACCCCTGTGTTGGGAAGATCCTCTGGAAGAGGACATGGCAATCTGCTCCAGTATTCTTGCTTGGAGAATCTTATGGACAGAAGAGCCTGGTGAACTGCACTCCATGAGGTTACAAAGAGTTGGGCACAACTGAAGTGACTTAGCATGCATACATGCATAATTTCATTTCTGTGACAGTGATTAACATAAGGTTGGAGAAGATAATAAAGAGGACATGAACAGTGGTTGACCCACAAGCTGGCCCCAGGTAATCAGGGTTGCCTAACCCTCTCCCTTCTCCGTGGAACATAATTTCTGCCCACTATTCCCACAGTGGGAGCTGCTCCAAGGATATAGCCTTTACAATAATGTGTTGAGATCCTCAGGGCTGAATATGTGACCATTTCCATTCAAAGATCTGGTAGGCAGGTATAGAAATCTAGACATCTTGCTGCTGCCCAAGACAGGTGTGCTTGTGAAATCTGTCACATACCAATCTGGTATAGTCTTCCTATTTTCTCAGTCTCTTCGTGCCCACCTTTTGGGAAAACCAGTTTCAAATTACACTTTGGAATCTCCCTAGATGATTTTGAAATAACACGTTTCAATTCTCTGCTAAACTGAAACTTTGATAAGGGATGAGTCACATCAATTTTGTAAAATATTGCATTCCCATGGAACAACAGACTGGTTCCAAGTCAGGAAAGGAGTATGTCAAGACTGTATTTTGTCACCTTATCTATTTAACTTATATGTAGAGTACATCATGAGAAATGCCAGGCTGGATGAAACACAAGCTGGAATCAAGATTACCAGCAGGAATATTAATAACCTCAGATATGCAGAAGACACCACACTTATGGCAGAAAGAAAGAGGAATGAAAGAGCCTCTTGATGAAAGTGAAAGAGGAGAGTGAAAAAATTGGCTTAAAGCTCAACATTCAGAAAACTAAGATCATGGCATCTGGTGCCATCGCTTCATGGCAGATAGATGGAGAAACAAAGGAAACAGTGACAGACTATCTTTTTGGGGTCCAAATTTACTGCAGATGGTGACTGCAGCCATGAAATTAAAAGATGCTTGCTCCTTGGAAGAAAAGTTATGCGTAACCTAGGCAGCATATTAAAAAGCAGAGACATTGCTTTGCCAGCAAAGGTCTGTTTAGTCAAAGCTATGGTTTCTCCAGTAGTCAGCTATGGATGTGAAAGTTGGACTACAAAGAATACTGACACCCGAATAATTGATGCTTTTGAACTGTGGTTTTGGAGAAGACTCTTGAGAGTCCGTTGGGCTGCATGGAGATCCAACCAGTACATCTTAAAGGAAATCAGTAGTGAATATTCATAGGAAGGACTGAAACTGAAGCTCAAACTCCAATGCTTTTTCCACCTCATGTGAAGAACTGACTTATTTGAAAAGCCCCTGAAGCTGGGAAAGATTGAAAATGGGAGGAGAGGGGGGTGACAGAGGATGAGATGGTTGGATGGCATCACCAGCTCAATAGACATTAAAGTGAAATAAAGTGAAGTTGCTCAGTCATGTCCAACTCTTTGTGACCCCATGGACTGTAGCCTATCAGGCTCCTCCGCCCATGGAATTTTCCAGGCAAGAGTGCTGGAGTGGATTGCCATTTACTTCTCCAGGGGATCTTCTCGACCCAGGAATTGAACCCAGGTCCCCTGCATTGCAGACAGACGTTTTACCATCTGAGCCACCAGGGAAGCTTGCATAAACTGTGGGACTTGGTGATGGACAGGGAGGCATGGCATGCTGCAGTCCATGAGGTCACAGAGTCAGACGTGACTGAGTGACTGAACTGAATTCTTTCCCAGATCCCTGATGCTAGTAAGTTGGAAGGAAGAAAGAAAGGATGGAAGATTAAAAACAAAAAGTAGCTGCAAACTGTTGGTGGCATGACCAACGGAGATGAATAATTTAATTGAGTGAAAAGTTTTATTAAAAGTTTAATGAAATAATGGCATTTTTTGCAGGATGGATATTTTTGCCAAAGTTTATAGATATCATAAGTACATGTTTAAATTTAATGAAGTTTATAAAGTGACTTTATGTTATAAGGATGATAAATGATTTCAAAAGAATTCCTCAAACATAAGGAATTGAAACTTTTTCAGTCGTACATAATGTATTTTGAAGTTTTATAAAAAACATGCTACTGACAGTAGACTGGCTTTAACTACTTAACACGTTAAATATGTTTCACACATTTTCTTTTCAGTATAATTTTTATATAAATTTTCTAAGAAGACTTTTCATTAAAATTTTACACTTCAGTAACTGGAACATTAGTGACAGGTGAATATATCTTTTCTATTTTTGTTTCAGAAAACTAGAATGTTATATTTGAATAATACTCAGTTTTCATGGGTGTTAGTGATATAAGAATTTAACATGTCTGTGACTTCATTTTTCTTTTTTGTGATTAAAAAACGTGCTAAAATAAATGTTATTCAAATTCATTTTATAAAGTAAGTTTATTTTATAATTAAATTTCACAGAATTAGATAGGATACATTTATTAAAGTAATTAATAAGATTTCTGTTGACCAACAAAATAGATGGCACATTCACACAATCTCCTGTTTGATAAATATATATAAAATGTATATATATATTTATATGTATATAAATTAGTGTGTGTATATATGCATGTGCGTGTGTGTACACACACGCGGACAGGCTCTTCTGTCCATGGGGATTCTCAGGGCAAGAATACTGAAGTGGGTATTCTCCAGGGGATCTTCCCCACCCAGAGACTGATTCTGGGTCTCTTGTATTGCAGGCAGATTCTTTACTGTCTGACCCACCGAGGAAGCAGAAGTAAATGTAATGAAATCAATTAAATTTTGCTTTAGAGAAGACTAGGGACAATATTCAAATAAATGGTACATCTAAGAAACAGATGGTAGCTTCATTAATAATAATGTGTGGGTTAAGAACAAAGCTAATTAGAGATGAAGCTCAAAATTTAAAATTAGGATCAAATTTGTTGTTCAGTCATGCAGTTGTGTGCAACTCTTTGGGTTGCTATGGACTACAGCATGCCAGACTTCCCTGTCCTTCACCATCTCCCAGGGTTTGTTCAAACTCATGTTCAATGATTCGATGATGCCATCCAACCATCTCATCCTCTATTGTCCCCTTGTTCTCCTGCCTTCAATCTTTCCCAGCATCAGGGTCTTTCCAGTAGGTTGGCTCTTCGCATCAGGTGGCCAAAGTATTGAAGCTTCAGTTTTAGCATCAGTCCTTCCAATGAATATTCAGGGTTGATTTCCTTTAAAATGGACTGGTTTGATCTCTTTGCTGTCCAAGCTGTATTGACCTTGATTTACAAATGTAAATGTTTTGTTTGATTTTTGAGTGGTTCATAAACAGAGATATTGGGAGGAAATTATAATAACAGTCATCTTCCTTTTAAAAAGTTAACAATGATGGTCCTATGAAAATGGGCAAAATGAGAAGAAATAAAAATAAGTTTCAAATTTAATCAGAAATATACTGACCAATACCAGAATTGTAAGAAGTAATCTCATCGTATTTCTGGACATTATAACCAGAGAATTAATAGATCTGTTTGGGAAAATAAATTGATTAAAATTTTGAAATTTTGAGTCAAAGTGATGGAATAAATGCTGGTTTGTTAAAGTTTATTCAAAAATATTTATTAAGTCTATAAAAGATTCCAAGTAATCTTCTGGGTCCTAGATACGTATATATTAAACACACACACACACACACACACACACACACACAACAAACAAAAATAGAAAACAAAAATCTGTGCCTTCACAAATCTTACATTCTAGCCAGGGAGATGAAAAGTCTAACAATACAAATAAAATGCATTGAATGTTGGATTGTCATAAATACTAAGAAAAAATAGTAAGGCAGGGAAGTGTCTGAGAAATAACCATTAGATTTAGTAATTTTGCAGTCCAATTGCCCTAGTCAAGAGTTTCACTGGAGCAGTGGCAGTAAACATCTTCCTGGAGTAGGGCTTCAAGATGGAATGAAAAGAACAGAAAGCCTTCTGTGAAGAAAATTAGAGAAATGGGACATTAACTGAGAAGAAAGTATGATTAAGAAGTTTATTTGTTTTTTGTTTTGTTGTTTTAGCTTTTTGAAATACAGAATATTTTCAAATTTATACAAATGATTTAGGAGAATGAGACAATTTCATGAGGCTGAGAAAGGGTAAACTTGATGGAATATTATCTTTGAATAGGTCAGAAAAGATTGGTCTTATGTTAAGTGGAGAAGCGGCACTTAGCTAAGAGCAGGGGCTGTTTATCTGCATAAATAGGAGACATTAAAGTGTATGGACACATACACATGAAGATAATTACTTCAATGTTCTCAGTTTAAAAGATGTCATAGCATTTCAGCTATTCAAGATGAATAAGCTCTGGATATCTAATATATAGCATGGTGACTACAGTTAACAATACATATTGTATATTTGAAAGCTACTAAGATAGTAGATCTTAAGTGTTTTCATGACACACACACACACACACACACAAACGATAGTTATGTGAGATGATGGATATATTAAATTAGTTTTATTTTGTTAGTCATTTCACAATGTACATGTATATCAAACATCACATTGTACACTTGTAAATGTATGCAATATTTATTCAATTATATTTCAACAAAGCTGAAAAAAATATACCAAGCTCTCACCACAGAACATCAGTGAAAAAGAAGTAATGCTGTGTGATGGTATATGATCACATGGAAGAGGAAATGGGACATACATACATGATACCCACTTCTGAATATATGTATGCATTAATTATATTTTATATTCACATATATTCATAAACACATGTGGAGATTAATAAATATAAATATATAATCATACATGAATTCATATACGTGTGTGTACATGCACATAAGTATACGTTCTTGTGGCAATGGGTGTGTATGTGTGCATAAATCTAAGTTATCCACTTGAGTCTAGAAGATCTTCACTATTCTGAAATAATTTGTTTGTTCATTTTGGGGAGATCACACAATTGTTGCATATAGGGGCATGCATGGAAAAAGTGATGGATGTGAAAAGGAGATAAACAAAATCTTAGTTCAAGATGAGGGTTTAAAAAATGCAAACACAAATTTAAATACATAAAGAAAAATTAATATTTCTAAGCTAAATTTTCTTAAATGTACTTTTTCTTAAAAGAAGTAGAAATTAGTAAGTAGAAACTAAAGGCTGAGATTCTCAGTAGTCCATGATATTCTTAAGCTTATTTAAAAATAAAAGTGCCATCCTCTGGCTACTTCTTCATAGTGATCTTATATTAGCTGGACTTAATAGTAGCTTAGTAATAGGTTTTCTTTAGCATCAGCAATAAAAATTGAGCTGGTCTTGAAAAAAGGGGTCCTCAAAGAATATAAAAAGTAATGGTTGTTTTCAAAAAAGGAAAAACCAGCTCTGGCAACAAAATAGAGAGTATGTGTAGCAACCTTGGGGATGAGAAGTAGCCCTTGGGCTTGCTAGTATATAAATCACAAGATTAGGAGATGCAAAGACAAATAGCCCCCTGAAAGTTTTAAAGGTTATGGTGAGTCAAAGGTTTTAGCCAAGCTAAGAACTATTTATGAATGATCAGCAATGCTCTTGCAAAAGATACACCATAGAAAGAGAAGTAGAGAAGATGTTAGTGCTTTTTTGACAGCATAGTATCTAATTTGCCAATGAGCAAAAAATAAGATAAAGATCAATAAAATCTTAGTACAATTCGCCAATCATACAATTGTAAGATTTGGAAGACCAGTGTTGTAACTTAAAGTGCCAAGGAAACCTCCTTTAAGTCAAAGCACTTGAGGGTGATCTGTAAGCTGATACACTTACAATATGTGAATCTTTCTATTATTAATGTTACACTAATCAATATATAGGGGCTTCCCTGGGGGCTCAGATGGTAAAGCGTCTGCCTACAATGCAGGAGACCTGGGTTCGATCCTTAGGTCGGGAATTTCCCCTGGAGAAGGAAATGGAAACCCACTCCAGTACTCTTGCCTGGAAAATCCCATGGACAGAGGCGCCTGATAGGCTACAGTCCATGGGGTCTCAAAGAGATGGACACGACTGAGCGACTTCACTTCACTTCAGTCAATATATATTTGAAGCTGTGATGTATACATTATAAACCTTGAAAATAATTTTGAAACTCAGAAAAATTTTACTTAAAAGGCTAATCTAAAGAAAGTCTTAGACATCCTACAGAAGACCAAGAGGGTGAGATGTATGGGAAGAGTAACATGGAAACTTACATTACCATATTTAGAACAGATAGGCAGCTGGAATTTGCTGAATGGCTCAGGAAACTCAAACAGGGGCTCTGTATTAACCTAGAGAGGTGGGATGGGAAGGGCGATGGGAAGAAGGCTCAAAAGGGAGGGGATGTATGTATACCTATGGCTGATTCATGTTGAGGTTTGACAGAAAACAACAACATTCTGTAAAGCAATTATCCTTCAATTAATTTTTTTAAAGAACAGATTAACATTTATATTCACATTGATATATTTTAATTTCATAATTCCTTCTAGGATTCAATGAAGGAGGTGAGTTTGGGGGACATTTTGAAGGACTATTGCTATAAAAGTATTTGGAGACAGTTAGATGTATGGATCTTAGTTTTATAATACTGTATTAGTATGACTGTTATCTAAAATTGAGAGTCCACAAAAACAAAATATTGCCTCCACCTGCAAATAGTCACCAAAAGAAAATAGCTCAAATCAACTACCAGGCTTTTAATTGTAGAAAATGAAAAACCAAATTTTACTTTATTTCAAAAAAAAAAATCACTCTTATATGTGTTTCCTTTAGAGGAGTCTCTTTGATAAATGATTCTTATATACTGTCAATCTATTGAAAAAATGAAACTATATACTAGCTTTGATTGCATTGGTCATTGATTCTGATATGCTTTGAACATTTTTGAAATGTGGAATACAGTAGCATGTTCAGTAATCACCTTTCTCAGAAATGTTTATGCCCCTTGCATTGTGTTTATAACATCTGAATTGGCAACTTCTCTCTTCATAGTGAAACAAATCTCAACACGAGCCTTGGCTATGATGAGTGGGCCTTGTAGTCTCAGTCTGTTATTCCCAGAACCTGTGTGTGTTCCTTCCCTATTGCAGAGGAACTTCTTGAATTTTAATTTGTACCCCAGGTTTCCCTGATGGCTCAGTGGTAAAGAATCCGCCTGCTAAAGCAGGCAATACAGGTTCAATCCCGGGTCAGGAAAATCCCATGGAGAAGGAAGTGGAAACCCAGTACACTATTCTTGCCTGGGAAATCCCATGGACAGAGAGTCTGGCAGGCTACAGTTGATAGGGTCACAAAAGAATCAGACAAGATTCAGCCACTAAACAACAAACACATTTGTACTCTGTAGCTCAGTTGTGCTGGGTCCTTACACCTAGCTTTGTCTTTTCAGGCTCTCTCCCAGGAGGACATGGAATTTTTCAAAGAACTTCAGAATGTGGTTGGGTATCTCATCTACATAAACATATTTACTAAAATCCCAGGTTCTTTTGTCTCAAATTCAGCCTTAATCACTCTCAGATTATTATTAACTTTTTTTGTATGGAATTTTCCCTAAGTCCTTCCCAGGGGCCCAGACTAATCTTCTCTGTATGATTCTAATTTTAGTATATATGCTAAAGCATCATTTTCAGATTATCTATTTCCATACTGTTTTGCTTCACGAGGAGGGATACATAGGACATCATAATACATTTCCAGAATTTAAAATCCTTATACCATGTTTCTTTGTTGAGTCTTTGTCTTATAGTATTGTGTAATTTATTTGTTTACAAATACATGTCTCTACAGTGGATTTCTCTAGGGTAAAAATACCTTTTTTTTCCCGGTATCCAGATTATATAACAGATAATGTGGTAAGTATTTAATAAGCCACTGAAAGATTACATGTCTGACATTCACAGTAATAGTAACAATTTGGAGGTGCTCTGCTCTTTACTTCTCTTTGCAGCCCCATGGACTGAAGCCCAACAGCCTCCTTTGTCCATGAATATTTCCAGGCAAGAATACTGGAGTAGGGTGCCATTTCCTCCCCCAGGGAATTTTCCAGACTCAAGGATTGACCCCACATCTTTTGTATTGGCTGGTGGATTATTCTTTAGCACTAGTGCCATCTGGGAAGTGCAATTTGGAGGTAATAAATTCTCAGACGGTAATGAATCTCCCTGCAATACAGGAGACAAGGGTTTGATCTCTGGGTCAGGAAGATCCTCCAGAGAAGGGAATGGCTACCCACTCTAGTATTCTTGCCTGGAGGATTCCATGTAGAGGAGCCTGGTAGGCTATAGTGCATGGGAATCTCAAAGAATTGGACACAATTGAGCCATTAACACTTTCACTAGTTTCAAAGCTCAGTAGTTGTTATGAAAGTATAGATAGTATAGCTGTGTATATCTTATATAATTACTGTTTTTTGATAATATATATAGCAAAGAGTTATGTATTTTTCATTGAATAATTATCATTTTATTGTATTATTAATAAATTTTGCTTAGTTTTCATAATTATGTTTAAATAACTAACAGAATTTTGCTTCTATACATTCTGTTGCTCCTTATGTATATGACATCCCGTTGTACATATTCTGCATATTCAAATCTATAATCATTTTTTTAACCCAAAAATAAAATCCATGTTTCATTTGGTCAGTGTCTCCACAACCTAAAAGTTCTGTTTTCAATAATATTTTTCTATTGTATTTAATCACTCCTAGGTTTACTCATTCCATATTAATGTATGTTTTAGGTTTCTTATCTTTTCAGTTTTTGGAGAGTGAAAAAGTTGGCTTAAAGCTCAACATAAAGAAAACGAAGATCATGGCATCTGGTCCCATCACTTCATGGGAAATAGATGGGCAAACAGTGGAAAAAGGTCAAACGTTAATTTTTTGGGGCTCCAAAATCACTGCCGATGGTGACTGCAGCCATGAAATTAAAAGATGCTTACTCCTTGGAAGAAAATTTATAACCAACCTAGATAGCATATTGAAAAGCAGAGACATTACTTTGCCAAAAAAGATCTGTCTAGTCAAGGCTATGGTTTTTCCAGTGGTCATGTATGGATGTGAGAGTTGGACTGTGAAGAAAGCTGAGCATTGAAGAATTGATCTTTTGTACTGTGGTGTTGGAGAAGACTCTTGAGAGTCCCTTGGACTGCAAGGAGATCCAACCAGTCCATTCTAAAGGAGATCAGCCCTAGGATTTCTTTGGAAGGAAATATGCTAAAGCTGAAACTCCAGTACTTTGGCCACCTCATGAGAAGAGTTGACTCATTGGAAAAGACTCTGATGCTGGGAGGGATTGTGGGCAGGAGGAAAAGGAGATGACAGAGGATGAGATTGCTGGATGGCATCACCAACTCAATGGATGTGAGTTTGAATGAACTCCGGGAGATGGTGTTGGACAGGGAGGCCTGGTGTGCTGCGATTCATGGGGTTGCAGAGTTGGACATCATTGAGTGACTGAACTGAACTGAATTGAACTCAATAGTGCATTGGTGAATGTTGTATAACACAAACTTTGGCCACAGCATAATTCTTTCATAATTACATAGTTTTAAATGTATTGTTGGGTAAATTGTATGCATTTAATAATATTGATATGTATTGCTAAATAAATGTATTATTAATTTAAAAAATCCATAATGGTAGTTTATATCTTTTGCTTTCTATCTCTGTCACTATCTATTTAAATATCTATTAGACATTTAAAATTACTGCACAGTCATCAATTATCATTAGTTTTCTTTTTCTTTTATTTAATTGTAGGCTAATTACAATATTGTATTGGTTTTGCCATACATCAACATGAATCCACCACGGGTGTACATGTGTTCTTAATCCTGAACCCGCCTCCCAACTCCCTCCCCATACCATCCGTCTGGGTCATCCCAGTGCACCAGCCCCAAGCAATCTGTATCCTGTATCAAACCTAGACTGGCGATTCGTTTCTTATATGATATTATACATGTTTCAGTGCCATTCTCCAAAATCATCACACTCTCTCCCTCTCCCACAGAGTCCAAAAGACTGTTCTATACATCTGTGTCTCTTGCTGTCTCGCATACAGGGTTATCATTACCATCTTTCTAAATTCCATATATATGTGTTAGTATACTGTATTGGAAGAGATGGCAAGAATACACAGAAGAACTGTACAAAAAGGATCTTCACGACCTGGATAATCACGATGGTGTGATCAATCATCGAGAGCCAGACATCCTAGAATGTGAAGTCAAGTGGGCCTTAGAAAGCATCACTACGAACAAAGCTAGTGGAGGTGATGTATTTCCAGTAGAACTATTCCAAATCCTGAAAGATGATGCTGTGAAATGCTGCACTCAATATGCCAGCAAGTTTGGAAAACTCAGCAGTGGCCACAGGACTGGAAAAGGTCAGTTTTCATTCCAATCCCAAAGAAAGGCAATGCAAAACAATGCTCAAACTACCGCACAACTGCACTCATCTCACACGCTAGTAAAGTCATGCCCAAAATTCTCCAAGCCAGGCTTCAGCAATAACGTGAGCCATGAACTTTCTGATGTTCAGGCTGGTTTTCGAAAGGGCAGAGGAACCAGAGATCAAATTGCCAACATCTGCTGGATCATCGAAAAAGCAAGAGAGTTCCAGAAAAACATCTATTTCTGCTTTATTGACTATGCCAAAGCCTTTGACTTTGTGGATCACAAGAAACTGTGGAAAATTCTGAAAGAGATGGGAATAACAGACCACCTGGCCTGCCTCTTGAGAAATCTGCATGCAGGTCAGGAAGCAACAGTTAGAACTGGACATGGAACAACAGACTGGTTCCAAATAAGAAAAGGAGTACATCAAGGCTGTATATTGTCACCCTGCTTATTTAACTTCTATGCAGAGTACGTCATGATAAATGCTGGACTGGAAGAAACATAAGCTGGAATCAAGATTGCCGGGAGAAATATCAATAACCTCAGATATGCAGATGACACCACCCTTATGGCAGAAGGTGAAGAGGAACTAAAAGCCTCTTGATGAAAGTGAAAGTGGAGAGTGAAAAAGTTGGCTTAAAGCTCAACATTCAGAAAACGAAGATCATGGCATCTGGTCCCATCACTTCATGGGAAATAGATGGAGAAAGAGTGGAAACAGTGTCAGACTTTATTTGGGGGGGCTCCGAAATCACTGCAGATGGTGACTGCAGCCATGAAATTAAAAGACGCTTACTCCTTGGAAGAAAAGTGATGACCAACCTAGATAGTATATTCAAAAGCAGAGACATTACTTTGCCAACTAAGGTCCGTCTAGTCAAGGCTGTGGTTTTTCCAGTAATCACGTATGGATGTGAGAGTTAGACTGTGAAGAAGGCTGAGTGCTGAAGAATTGATGATTTTGAACTGTGGTGTTGGAGAAGACTCTTGAGAGTCCCTTGGACTGCAAGGATATCCAACCAGTCCATTCTGAAGGAGATCAACCCTGGGATTTCTTTGGAAGGACTGATGCTAAAGCTTAAACTCCAGTACTCTGGCCACCTGATGCGTCGAGTTGACTCATTGGAAAAGGCTTTGATGCTGGGAGGGATTGGAGTCAGGAGGAGAAGGGGACGACAGAGGATGAGCTGGCTGGATGACATCACTGACTCAATGGATGAAAGTCTGAGTGAACTCCAGGAGTTGGTGATGGACAGGGAGGCCTGGCGTGCTGTGATTCATGGGGTCCCAAAGACTCGGACATAACTGAGCGACTGAACTGAACTGATTGATACTGTATTGGTGTTTTTCTTTCTGGTTTACTTCCCTCTGTATAATCAGCTCCAGTTTAATCCATCTCATTAGAACTGATTCAAATAAATTCTTTTCAATGGCTGAGTAATACTCCATTGTGTATATGTACCACGGCTTTCTTATCCATTCATCTGCTGATGGACATCTAGGTTGCTTCCATGTCCTGGCTATTATAAACAGTGCTGCGATGAACATTTCGGTACATGTGTTCCTTTCAATTCTGGTTTCCTTGGTGTGTATGCCCAGCAGTGGGATTGCTGGGTCATAAGACAGTCCTATTTCCAGTTTTTTAAGGAATCTCCACACTGTTCTTCATAGTGGCTGTACTAATTTGCATTCCCACCAACATTGTAAGAGGGTTCCATTTTCTCCACACCCTTGCCAGCATTTATTGCTTGTAGACTTTTGGATCCCAGCCATTCTGACTGGCATGAAATGGTACCTTATTGTGGTTTTGATTTGCATTTCTCTGATAATGAGTGATGTTGAGCATCTTCTCATGTGTTTGTTAGCCATCTGTATGTCTTCTTTGGTGAAATGTCTATTTAATTCTTTGGCCCATTTTTTGATTGGGTAGTTTAATTTTCTGGAATTGAGCTGCAAGAGTTGTTTTTTATTTTTCTTATTTCTTTTTCTTCAATGCTCCCTAATCATAATCATGTTTCTCTCCCTCACACAAACACCCTTTCAAATGTGTTTGATGTGTGCCCTTAGATACAAACATTATTCTAAAATATATCATGTTCCTTGTCTCTGTGTGTACTTTTGATTTACAGAAATGATGTCCTGCTTGAGAGCTCATTATTTTTCTTATCTATTACTCTTAGCAGCATGTTCTGTGAGATCTACTGGTACTTCTGTGAGCATATCAAGATCATGCATATTTCACATTTGCTATAGTCCCTTCAGTGATGAAAACTTGGGCAGTCTCCAACTCCCTCCACCAGAAAAAAATGATGCAATAAATGTGCTTATATATATATATATATATATTTCAGACAAATACTGGTAATAGGGGAGTTAGATATTCTAGATCTACTTAATTTTAAGAATTACTTTCAAAGTTCTCTCTATGATGGCTAATCATCTATGCTGTAGTTTTTACTGCACACTATACATTCCCCCCCGCCCCCCATCTTAATCCAAACTTGATGTTGTCTGACCTTTTATATTTTGCCAACCTGGTTTCCATTAATTCTTACCTTTTTTTTTTTTTTTTTACTGCTTTTCTATGCTTTTCTATGTACACTGCTTTACTCAGTAGGGAGAATGAGCACCTCTTTATAAGTGTGTTAGTAGTTTGAATTTCTGTGTCTTCTGGATCTTTATGGCCCACATGGCAGAACACCTGGCTTGGCAGTCTGGACCTGTTGTACTGTCTCCTATTGTTCTTGGCCCCATTGAAAACTAGCCTCCTTTAAGGTCACTGGGTAAGTGGCCCAGAGTAATACACTCATGTGGGAAAATGTTGCCTCCAAAATCCAAAGATGCCCACTAGACATTGAGCCACATTTTTTTTTTTCTTTTTTGGTTATAGAAAATGAGAGATGTGATAACTTATCCTCCACTTTAGAAGAGTTATCTTGAAAGGGACTCCACCACAGGATCCCTGGAAATTTTACTAATGTGAAAATCTACTGAGTTTTTGTGGAACTGATTTTTCAACTTTTGACACGTAAAGGTCTTAACATTAAGTATAGAGTAGCTGCTCATTAGATCTAATTAATGCAATCTCTCCAATATAATGAACTGATGTTATATATTGGAAAATGGAAAGATGATCACGTCCCCGCCCAGTGCCCATTGTGTGTGTGCTCAGCCACGTCCAACTCTTTGTATACCATAGAGTGCAGTCCTCCAAATCTCCACAGACAGACAAAATTTCTTTGTATTTGGAATTTTCCAGGCAAGAATACTGGAACAGATTGCCATTTCCTCCTCCAGGGGATCTTCCCAACCCAGGAATCAAACCCACATCTCCTTCATTGACAGGCAGATCCTTTACTACTGAACCACCAAAGTCCCTACATACCAAATTATAACTCTGCACTGGAGATAGCCCTTGAAGTAGAATAGTGGAGGTGTATTGCTGGTCTTGCCATCTGAGAGCAAACTGCTTCTTGAAGTTTTTTTACTACTGTGTATCAAGAAAGAAGCATTGGCTGCATACCAGGTACCAGGGTATGTGTTAATTTACTAAAACAATGAAATTACATCTGGAAGAGCAGCTGCAATTGGAGAAACCATTTTGTCGACTTTATGAAAATCTGCAATCACCTTCCAAGAGCCATCTCTTTTCTCTACAGGACAAGTAAGGCAAGTTGAATAGAATGTGGTAGGAATCAACTCTGCTGCATGTCTGAAGTCCCCTCAGTGAAACAAATCTCAGAAGTACTTTCATGAATGTGATATGGCCTTTGGTTGAGTATTTTCTTAGTTAGAGGCAGTGATAGTGGTTTCCACATAACCTTTCCTTCATAGCACCCCTCACTTCACAGGTGAGGGAACCAGTGTATGGATTCTTCCAGTCATACATTCTGGAACAGGAGAAATAACTACAAGATGGTTAGATCCAGTAGACCCAACATAAGATGGCTCTGAGCCAAAACACCATTGAGCACCTGACCTTAATTAAGCCCTACTCTGAGTAATAGACCACAATAACATGTAGATCTCCTGGAATTTGTGTCACTTCAGATCCAATATCCAGTGATCCTCAAAAAATCTGAAATTTTTTCCCCCAATCCTTAGTAAATCTAATAAAAGCCCATAGGCTCCTTTTAAGAAGGCTGGGGAAAAAAAGAACAGTTTGAATGAGTAATGAAGCTGGATTTGTTCTAGAGAGGAGTTGGCCTTCTTTTTCTAAATCTATAAACAGGTTCACACCTGGGAACTGATAGGACATCTTTAAAGTTGTTATATCAAATAACTTCTGAATCTATTTCTCATTTTCAAGTGAAGTACAACTACTTATGACAATTTAGCTTAAATTATATATCATTTATATATTAAAATTTCTCTACTGAGTTAATATTTTGAGGTTTATGCTTGCCTGTTGTGTTTGGCTTTAACAATATAGCTTCAAAATTGTGTATCGTTTTCAGTTCAGTGAATTTCTTACTGAAAATATATTATTAGACTTTTTTCCTTATGTAGTTTATCTTCCAATTGATGGGATATCCTTATGTAATGGACTAAATCATGATCCGCAAAAAGCTATGTCTACATCATAATCACTAAGGCCTATTAATATTATTGTACATGGCAAAAAAAAAATGTGGTTAATTAAGGCTCTTGACAAAAAGACATTTACTTTCAATTATATGGGTGAACTCTAATTGTGATCAAATATATCTTAAGGGAAAACCTGAGGAAGTTTTAGGACAGACACACAGAGGAGAAGACAACATCACCATGGAGACTGAGACTGGGTTGATGCAACCAAAATTCTAGGAATGCCTGTATTCACCTGCAGCTGGGAAAGGAGAAGAGAGGTTTTGGAAGGAAGTATAGCCCTGTTGACATCTTGATACAAGATTTTAGCCCTACAGAGCTGTGAGAGAATACATTTCTTTATTTCTTTCTTTATTTTTATTTTTTTTGAGAGAATACATTTCTGTAGTTTTAGGCCTAAATTATAGTAAATAGTTATGGCAGTCCTAGGAAACTAATATACCGCACTTACACTTGTGGGAGACTTCCCTAGTGGCTCAGACAGTAAAGCGTCTGCTGACAATGCCAGAGACCTGGGTTCAAACCCTGGGTTGGGAAGATCTCCTGGAGAAGGAAATGGCAACCCACTCCAGTATTCTTGCCTGGAAAGTCCCATGGATGGAGAAGCCTAGTAGGCTACAGTCCATGGGTCACAAGGAGTTGGATACAACTAAGCGACTTCACGTCACACTTGTGGCAAATATTCTTGCATTAGCATTAATTTCTGCCATCTTATTGGATGCATTCTGATACAAAATTTTCTTTTGATTCTTAGTGTTCAATTGAATATGCCCATTTTCTTCCATGGGATTCAAAATTTAAAATTATTAAAGCATGCTTTGTCTACTTTCTCACATCCTAAATGGGAAAATTAGTACCTGGGTTGTCTTTCTCATTGATTCTTAGTTGTGAAGATGAAATGGTTTATAAGGTCTCAAATCATTTGGCTCTACTGTGACAAGGTCCCATTTCCTAAATGTTTAAAAACTTGGATTGAGGCCTTGGATGCCATATATTTATGTATTAGATATAGAGATATTGAAGATACAAGGAAAATACATTTATTCTGGGATTATTTCATATGAGATTCAATCATGAAATATATAACTGAGATAAGTACCAATACATTCATATGTACAATACCTGATTTGGTAAAGTAGGTATAGTTAAGATAAATAAAGCATTAAACAGTATAAGTGTAATAACATAGTAACCTAAAAAACAACAATTCAAAATAAATGAAAATGCTAAAGTGTCCTTTATGATTTTTTATCATACTTCACTAGAATAAAAGATTTGTTACAAACACAGCAAGGTGCCATGAACATTAGTAAACAATATTGAATGGCAGCTTGATCAACTATTATCAAAATTATCCTCTACCTACTATCACCAATTTTAGAAATGCTTTAAAGTAATTGCAAATCATGATGCAAGTAAATTATTAGTATATATTTTCTAAATAGTAATATTCTATGACATTTGGGTAAAGACTGAGGAAAAAGAGCCTACATGATTTAATGTTTGGGCAGTGATGTAAAATTATTTTATCTTTGCTTTATTTCTTCTCAATTATACAGAACATAATTAAATAACAAAAACTATGAAAAGTACATTTTATGTCACTATAAAATGTATGTGTTTCTTGGAATTTGAAATAATTAAACATATGTAGAGTACAATTTTATCTCTAAGTAGATGAAAGCTTCATGAAAATATAAGAGCTAAATTAATTGAAACTGTTAAGTTTAAATTAAAAATGTTTAATATGTCATAAAGAGATGGGAACATATGCTCACATTTATACTAATCTGTGGAATTAAGAGACTTAGTAAGACCTGACTTGATTCTTGCGAAACCTATATGCAGGTCAGGAAGCAAGAGTTAGAACTGGACATGAAACAACAGACTGGTTCCAAATAGGAAAAGGAGTACATCAAGGCTGTATATTGTCACCCTGCTTATTTAACTTATATGTAGAGTATATCATGAGAAACGCTGGGCTGGAAGAAGCACAAGATGGAATCAAGATTGCCAGGAGAAATATCAATCACCTCAGATATGCAGATGACACCACTCTTATGGCAGAAAGAGAAGAGGAACTAAAAAGCTTCTTGATGAAAGTGAAAGAGGAGAGTGAAAAAGTTGGCTTAAAGCTCAAAATTCAGAAAACAAAGATCATGGCATCCGGTCCCATCACTTCATGGCAAATAGATAGGGAAACAGTGGAAACAGTGTCAGACTTTATTTTTGGGGGCTCCAAAATCACTGCAGATGGTGACTGCAGCCATGAAATTAAAAGACACTTACTCCTTGGAAGGAAAGTGATGACCAACCCAGATAGCATATTGAAAAGCAGAGACATTACTTTGCCAGCAAAGGTCCATCTAGTCAAGGCTATAGTTTTTCCAGTGGTCATGTATGGATGCGAGAGTTGGACTGTGAAGAAAGCTGAGCACTGAAGAATTGATGCTTTTGAACTGTGGTATTGGAGAAGACTCTTGAGAGTCCCTTGGACTGCAAGGAGATCCAACCAGTCCATTATAAAGGTGATCAGCCCTGGGCATTCTTTGGAAGGAATGATGCTGAAGCTGAAACTCCAGTACTTTGGCCACCTGATGTGAAGTGTTGACTCATTGGAAAGGACTTTGATGCTGGGAGGGATTGGGGGCAGGAGGAAAAGGGAACAGCAGAGCCATCTGGCTGGATGGCATCACTGACTTGATGGACGTAAGTCTGAGTGAACTCTGGGAGATAGTGATGGACAGGGAGGCCTGGCATGCTGCGATTCATGGGGTCACGACTGAGCAACTGAACCGAACTGAACTGAAGATCTTAAAATGGAATCCACTTAAACACAGTTTGGTAAGTGTTCATTTAAACACAGTTTGGTAAGCGTTCATTTATTTTTTTTGTGTGTATAGAAGTCTCAAATTCATATATTAACACAGGTAAAACTAGACAGAAATATTACTGAGAATGTGTTTTTGGAATGTAGTATCACTAATATATAACTATAGATGATAGTGAAAGTGAAAATCGCTCAGTCATGTCCGACTCTTTGTGACCCCATGGACTATACAGTCCATAGAATTCTCTAGGCCAGAATACTGTAGTATTCTTTTCCCTTCTCCAGGGGATCTTCCCAACGCAGGGATCGAACCCAGGTCTCCCGCATTGCAGGTGGACTGTTTACCAGCTGAGCCACAAAAGAAGCCAATAACTATAGATATATATGTATAAATGTATAATATACATAATAAGCTTACATTCTTGACAGTTTTCAGTCTAAGCAATATGTAACTCAATAACCATGCAAATATTATTAATATTCATCATTTTTGACAGTTATTAACATTTACTCAATTAAAATGGGTCATGCACTGTTATACTTTTTATTTAATATACTTAATATTTAAAATAACCCTGTAAGGCATTCATTATCATCATTCACATTTTGCAAATGAGGAAACAGTGGCAGAAAGAAGTTAAATCATAGCCAAAATTCACACAACTAGAAATTATTTTAGCTTACATTCAAAGCTTGGTAATTTGGTTCTAGAACTGATATTCTTCATAATTTTGTGACATTGATTCCACACAGTTAGAAAAATTACAGTCAGTTTCCCAGGAAAGCTGTGATAGAAACTATTGACAAAAAATTAGTCAGTCAATCTAAGAAAGAAATGAAAACTTTTATTCAAGCAAAACTTGAGGATTATAACCCAGAAAGATTATCCCAGAAAGTTCTGAAAATGAGAATTGTTCCCTCTGTTAGAAGTCAAGGTGCATTTATGTTAGGTTTTTTGAGACAGAGGGCTGTGCATCTAATGATGTATTTTCAGTGGTTTACATAATCCAAATCTAAGTATCACCCCTAACAAGACTAAGAAGGAATGTAATGTTTTAAGAAGCTGTTGATACTTGGAGAAAGTTGCTCTTTGTTGTTGAATAGATACTCCTGCTGACGTCGGGGAGGATGGTCTGGTCAATACATGAGGCGGAAACACAATGCCCAGTGCTGGAGAAGAGGAGGGCAAAGGGCATAGGAGAACTTTTATGCTTAAATTTTTCTTGTCTTGCCATAAAACATTAATTTTATTTCATAAGGCAAAGTGTGCCCTCTGCACCCTCTGCATTTTCATCATACCTCTCTGTTCCTATAATTTTTAAGGAGTGCTGAGGTTGCTGCCATTTCTAATTACTCACAGGATGACAATTAATAAGATGATATATCACATATTGCTACATTTATATTTTAAGAATTATACTAAAGATAGGCCCATAGATTCAAAATATAGATCTGAAATTGTTAAATTTGAAAGAACATGCAAGGTACTGGTGATATGGAAGGCAGAGCTTTGGCAAGTGCATAATTGTTAACATGAGATCCTATTTAGTTCTTAAACTACACCAGCAGAACTTACATTTTTCATTTACTTATATTATTTGACTAGCACTAAAAGTACAATATTCTTGTATATCTGTATTAATCAGTGTTCTCCAGAGACACAAAACCAATAATCCAGTCCAAGGACAGAAGAAGGCTAAGATAATAGCTCAGCAGGCAGGCAGTGGGTATATTGTTCTTACCTCTTTTTTTTTTTTTTTTTTTTTTTTTAATTCATGCCCTAATTGCCCTGGATCCCTGGATAACTGTTACCTGCATTGGGGAGCACAATCTAGTTTACTGAGTTCATCGATTTAAATAGTAATTTGATCTACAAATACCTAGTGTAAAAAAGGTAGAAGTACTCTTGCCTGGAAAATCCCATGGATGGAGGAGCCTGGTGGGTTGCAGTCCTTAGTGTTGCTAAGAGTTGGACACGACTGAGCGACTGCACTTTCCCTTTTCACTTTCATGCATTGGAGAAGGAAATGGCAACCCACTCCAGTGTTCTTGCCTGGAGAATCATAGGGATGTGGGAACCTGGTGGGCTGCCATCTATGGGGTCATACAGAGCACAACTGAAGAGACTTAGCAGTAGCAGCTGTGTGAAAAAGCACAAGTGTGAAAGTGTTAGGTCACTCAGTCATGTCCTACTCTTTGTGATCCCATGGACAGTACCCTGCCAGGCTGCTCTGTCCATGGGATTATCCAGGCAAGAATACTGGAGTGGGTTGCCATACTCTTCACCAGGGGATCTTCCCTACCCAAAGATCGAACCCTGATCTCTTGCAAAACCAGTGTCTAAAATGATACCACCCTTGAAGTGGAACTGTTGCAGGAAGGAGGACCTCTTCCATTGCCCAAAACAGGGCTCTTGTCTAACACTCAGAAATGAATTGTCTGAGGAGACTCATGTGATGACAAAGCAAGAGGTTTTATTGGGAAAGGGTCCCTGGGCAGAGAACAGTAGGGTAAGGGAACCTAGGAGAACAGCTCTGTCACATGGCTTTCAGTCTGGGGTTTTATGGTGATGGGATTAGTTTCCAGGTTGTCCTTAGCCAATCATTCTGACTCAGTGTCCTTCCTGGTGGTGCACGCCTTGTTCAGCCAAGGTGGATGCCAGAGAGAAGGATTCTGGGAGGTGGTCAGACATGTGGTATCTCCTTTTGACCTTTCCTGAGCTCTTCTGGTTGGTGGTGGCTTATTAGTTCCATGTTCCTTACCAGGACCTGCTGTTGTAAAATAACTCATGCAAATGGTTACTATGGTGCCTGAACAGGGAGAGCAGTTTCAATCAGTGTGCCTCCCCTAACAGAACCATACTAGAATATTGCTTGAAATGGCCAATTGAATATTTTGCAATTGTCCATAAAATTTCTTAAGAGTTTGATCCAAATTCAACATTGGGATGCACTACCTTCATTCTTGAAATATGCTGTGCTCTGACTAATGAAGATAGAGTAGCCATCACACAGAAAGGCTTTTCAAACAAGGATCATGCACCCTGAAAGCAAAACAGCTGCTGCATGGACAACCAAAGGCTGTGACCTTTGCTACTGCAGAAAAATGTCTGTTGACTCTGAGGCTCATTATTTCACACACAGAGCCAGTTGGATTAAAGTTTCCTAGAACAGAAATGTCAGTTTCCAGCACAAAGGTTTTCTTTTTCTTTTTTCCTGTTGCAAGGATGTGCTGTTTCTCTGTTTATTTTTGTAATTTTGTATAATAAATTTCAGAGCCACAATGTACCTTGTGAGATAGGAATGAAAGATCTACCTTCCATTTCTATCACATTTTTATCGCATAAAATTACATTTTTTTCCTATAGCTTCTAGATCAGGCCTAATGTAGGAAAATCATCACTCCCATACAATAATTCAATTTCATTTATTCTAAAATAAAAAGTTTGTAAAAAAATACCAGGATTCTCATTTTTTTCAAGTATGTACATATATATGTATTACATATGTATACAATTACATGTTTTACATGGAAGCTTTATCTTACTTTCTTTTAGCTCTCATTGTTTTAAAGAGTATGCTTGAACCTCTTCTCAAAAAAAATACTTTACTCCTTCTGATTTATTTACAAAATACATAGTTGAATTGCTGCCCAAATGGATATCATAAATTCATTCATGTATGAATGCTAGGGCTTCTTTCCTCTGTAGATCTCAAAACACATTCTGAAATATTTGAAGGAATACATTTTATCCTGGTTTATATTCACATATAAAATAGAATCTTTTAGTTGCATTCTAGAACTGATGATAAAGAGTCACACAGCATGATTGCAGGGCTCCTTCTAATTTTCTTTGGCATGCATGTTAAAAAAAATTGGCAAAATTCATATATCACACAAAAAGTGATGTTTCCAAAATAGCAGCAGCTTGAACAGAGATATCCAACACTCTTTTTCCAGGATTGGTGTCAAAATACTGAAAGAAAATTTCCCAGCAAACAGAAAAATTTCATTACAGTAACAGAAATAGAACAAAAGTTTCAAGTCACAGCCCACAATTTTTAGGCTAGAAATGAAAACATTAATGGGTTAAAAAAAAATAACCTGGAAAGAATGCATGTCTCCTCTCACAAGTTCCAGAGAGGAGTTATGGGAAATGAGAGAAAAGAAAATGTTGCCTAAGTCCACTATCACTACTTTTCTTAGTAGAACTCTATACACACTCCTGACTTATAAAAAAGCTCAGAGAAATGATCTAGGCATGAAGGAAATAGAACTCTCGGGATCTCAGGATTCAGAAATAAGTATTTTGGAAGCCTAAGTCTTATTCAGGAAGCTGGCAGAATGTGGTCAGGGCTCTCCCTTGGTGTAGTGGACATGGCCACTTAGCTAAACCAGGAAGGAGCCTGGATGTAGCTGGAAGTGCATAGGGTAGAACAAGAGACGACAGAACATCTATTTTGTGGCTCTGTTACTTCACCAATCAGATATAAAAATTTTATACTATCTGGAAAGCTCATGGCCCTAAGCCACACCACTCAATGTTTAAATTACAACAAATAAACCATTCAGATTAAAGCCTACATCTACATTTCTATGAACAACCAAGTAGAAAGGGGAAGAGCAAGAGGACAGTACACTCAACATGTTTGTGAGTTGAATCAGTTTTGAAAAGTGTGTTATTTGTTTAAATGTGGGTAAATAAGAAAAATGTAAAGGGAAAGTGGAACCAGTGAATCTATGAGAGTAGTGTCAATAAAGATAAAGAAAGAGATTGTTTCCAGAAGAAAAAATTTGGAAAACAAATTGTCAATAGATTCAAATGCTGGGAAGAATAGTAGAACTGAAAACAATTTCTGCATCTTAGAGATTCAGATCCATGGTAAATTTATTCAGGGTGGTTTTCATGGAGGGCTGGGACCAGAAGCTAGGTTAGAGAGGTTGTGAGAGATGTGTGGTAGGCTCAGTAATGCTTCCCGCCAAAGATGTCCAGAGACTAGAGATTCCTTCCAGATGTAAATGTACTATCTTATTAAAGGAGAATATCTCACAATGCATATATGTATTTCAAATCATCACATTTTACAATTTAAATATCTTATAATTTTGTGTCAATTTCACCTCAGTAAAGCTGAAAAAAGATAAGTATAAATTGAGAAATATTGTATATATAAATATCTGACTGTGTAAATGTGTATATATATATATATGAAAATATATACCTATATGAAAATCTACATATTTTAAGTGGCACAGTTATTTCCTTAAATGTGTTTTAGTAAGAAAAAAAAATCTTTTTCACCTCTACTTTAGAATAACAATGAACTAAGAAATAAGTAAGTTATTCAGTTACATAGTCATAGAAATGAAACCACAGCTATCAAACCTCTCTTCTGCTTACTTCTCATAGCATAAGTCTCTCAATTAGTGGAAAATCTACCATATGCTTAAATCCTTCATTTGAGCTTAACTCCTATTGTGTCAAATTTATACAAATAAATTTAATTTTAAACTTACAGACCATATGTTGAGTTAAGTATGACACCTCCTAGGAAGCCTACAATAAGATAAATATTCAAATCAGTGAAGTAAATTTTCATATCATAACCCCTGAGTCTCCTCATTGCACATCCAACCACTTTTATCCAAGTTGCAGTGCATAAGACTGATATTATATCATCCTAGGCCTGCCAATCATATTTCTCTAATTAATACAGAAGACATAATGTAAATTGCACCACTGCTAGAAGCATTACTCTCCCAAAAGTTTCTCAAAGTCCTTGATTAAGATTCTGTGGTACAGATCTTCATAATATAAAATGAAGAGGTCAAGAGTCATCATTCTTTGAGAGAGCAAAGCAAAAGAGATCATTATCTTGTATGAACGAGCAGACTTCTCTTTCAGAAACTATATTGGTGGCCTCAGTTTGCTTATGTTTGGCACAAAGATGAACAAAATATTTTCTTGTGGGAAGGAGTTGGGAAAATAATTAGAAAAAAGCAAGAGAGGGTTAGGGTAGAGAGGAACAGGGGTGGAAGCAAAGGAAAAAAGTCCTCGTTCAGGGTTTATTCAGGAAAATCTTAAAATGATCCAATACTAATGAAAAGGTATCTTTCAATAGTTTTTGAAATGAAATAATGTATTCCTTGAATATAGAAGCCATTGCAGTTGTCAAGAATACATGTATGTACTATATATTTTTGCAAGAATATAAAAAGTGTCTGTATATGCACTTTCAACAGCAAGTCCAAGTTATAGGCAAACTGACCTGCTTCCTGAGTTGTAGCAGGAACTGGAATTTTCTAGGAGATGTGGAGATTTCTTGGAGCCTCTGTAAAGCCTTGGTCTTCCCTGGTGGCTCAGACAGTAAAGAATCTGCCTGCAATGCAGAAGACATGGGTTTGATCCCTCGGTCAAGAAGATCCCCTGGAGAAGGAAATGGTAACCTACTCCGGTATTCTTGCCGGGAGAATTCCATGGACAGAAGAGCCTGGGGGGCTATAGTCCATGGAGTTGCAAAGAGTTGGACATGACTAAGGGGCTAACACTTTCACTGAGAAGCCTCAATCAGATAATCACAGTGCTGACTCCTGGACTTTAGAATAAGCTGTTTCTTCTTCAGGGAACACTGTTGCCTGTTTGAAAGGCAACTCCATGATGAACCTTGGGTCCCTATAGAGACTGAACACTTGACCGTGAGACATTTTGTGATGATGGGATGCAAACAGCCCAACATGATCCTGTTAATATCTGAGCTTGCAAATTTGAAAACAAATAAATAAATAAACAAAACAAAGATAAGACCCTTGAGTGTGCATGTGTGTGTTTTGCTGAAAGGATAATATACATTTTTCATTAATTATTTGTTTTATGATATCTATTGCCCCCATTTCGCTCATATAAAAGACCATCCTTATGGTGGCTAAGACTGTAGTTACACTGACACCATGGAGTTATAATATAGTAATGGATAGACAAAGAAAAGTGTATTCTGAGAAGGTAAAAGGAAAGAATTGTGCTCAGTTCAGTTCAGTCGCTCAGTCATGTCTTACTCTTTGTGACCCTATGGACTGCAGCACTCCAGGCTTCCCTATCCATCACCAACTCCCAGAACTTGCTCAGACTCATGTCCATCGAGTTGGTGATGCCATCCACCATCTTATCCTCTGTTGTCCCCTTCTCCTCCTGCATTCAATATTTCCCAGCATCAGGGTCTTTTCAAATGAGTCAGCTCTTCGCATCAAGTAGCCAAAGTATTGAAGTTTCAGCTTTAGCATCAGTTCTTCCAGTGAATATTCAGGACTGATTTCCTTTATGATGGACTGGCTTGATCTCCTTGCCATCTAAGGGACTCTCAAGAGTCTTTTCCAACACCACAGTTAAAGAGCATCAATTCTTTGGCACTCAGCTTTCTTTACAGTCAAGCTCTCACATCCATACATGACTACTGAAAAAACCATCACTTTGACTAGATAGACCTCTGTTGGCAAGTAATGTCTCTGCCTTTTAATAGGCTGTCTAAGTTTATCATGGCTTTTCTTCCTAGGAACAAGCATCTTTTAATTTCATGGCTGCAGTTACCATCTCCAGTGACTTTGGAGCCCCCCAAAATAAAGTCTCTCACTGTTTCCTTTGGTTCCCCATATAGTTGCCATGAAGTGATGGGAGCAGATGGCATGATCTTAGTTTCCTGAATTTCGACTTTTAAGCCAGCTTTTTCACTCCCCTCTTTCACTTTCATCAAGAGGCTGTTTCATTGTTCTTCACTTTTTGCCATAAGGGTGGTATCATATGCATATTTGAGGTTATTGATATTTCTCCCAGCAATCATGATTCCTGCTTGTGCTTCATCCAGCCTGGCATTTCCCATGATGTACTCTGCATATAAGTTAAATAATCAGGGTGACAATATGCAGCCTTGACATACTCCTTTTCCAGTTTGGAACCAGTCAGTTTTTCCATGTCCATTGCTAACTGTTCCTTTTTCACTTGCATACAGATTTCTCAGGAGGCAAGTAAGGTGGTCTGTTGTTCCCATTTCTCTAAGAATTTTTCACAGTTTTTTTGTGATCCACAAGGTCAAAGGCATTGGCATAGTCAATAAATCAAAAGAAGATACTTTTTGCAACTCTCTTGCTTTTTCGATGTTCCAACAGATGTTGGCAATTTGATCTATGGTTCCTCTGACTTTTCTAAATCCAGCTTGAACATCTGGAAGTTTATGGTTCAGGAGATACCCCTTGTCCAAGGTAAGGAGCAGAAGCTGCACTTTGCTGGAGAAGCTGTGAAGAGATACCCCACGCCCAAGGTAAGAGAAACCCAAGAAAGATGGTAGATGTTGCAAGAGGGCATCAGAGGGCAGAAACACTGAAACCATACTCACAGAAAACTAGTCAATCTAATCACACTAGGACCACAGCCTGTCTAACTCAATGAAACCAAGCCATGCCAGAGGGGCAACTCAAGACGGGTGGGTCATGTTGGAGAGATCAGACAGAATGTGGTCCACTGGAGAAGGGAATGGCAAACCACTTTAGTATTCTTGCCTTGAGAACACCATGAACAGTATGAAAAGGCAAAATGATAGGATACAGAAAGAGGAACTCCCCAGATCAGTAGGTGCCCAATATGCTACTGGAGATCAGAGGAGAAATAACTCCAGAAAGAATGAAGGGATGCAGCCAAAGCAAAAACAAAACCCAGCTGTGGATGTAACTGGTGATAGAAGCAAGATCTGATTTGTAAAGAGCAATATTGCATAGGAACCTGGAAGGTCAGGTCCATGAATCAAGGCAAATTGGAAGTGCTCGAAAAGAGACGGAAAGGGTGAATGTCGACATTCCAGGAATCAGTGAACTAAATGGACAGGAATGGGTGAATTTAACTCAGATGACCATTATATCTACTACTGCAGGCAGGAATCCCTCAGAAGAAATGGAGTAGCCATCATGGTCAACAAAAGAGTCTGAAATGCAGTACTTAGATGCAATCTCAAAAACGATAGAATGATATCTGTTTATCTCCAAGGCAAACCATTCAATATCACAGTTATCCAAGTCTATGTCCCAACCAGTAATGCTGAAGAAGCTGAAGTTGAACGGTTCTATGAAGACCTACAAGACCTTTTAGAACTAACACCCCAAAATGATGTCCTTTTCATTATAGGGGACTGGAATGCAAAAGTAGGAAGTCAAGAAACACCTGGAGTAATAGGCAAATTTGGCCTTGGAATACAGAATGAAGCAGGGCAAAGACTAATAGAGTTTTGCCAAGAAAAGGCACTGGTCATAGCAAACACCCTCTTCCAACAACACAAGAGAAAACTCCACACATGGACATCACCAGATGGTCAAAACAAAAATCAGATTGATTCTATTCTTTGCAGCCAAACATGGAGAAGCTCTATACAGTCAACAAAAACAAGACCAGGAGCTGACTGTGGCTCAGATCATGAACTCCTTATTACCAAATTTAGACTCAAATTGAAGAAAATAGGGAAAACCTCTAGACCATTCAGGTATGACCTAAATCAAATCCCTTATGATTATACAGTGGAATTGAGAAATCGATTTAAGGGACTAGATCTGATAGATAGAGTGCCTGATGAACTATGGAATGAAGTTTGTGACATTGTACAGGAGACAGGGATCAAGACCATCCCCAGGGAAAAGAAATGCAAAAAAGCAAAATGGCTGTCTGGGGAGGCCTTACAAAGAGCTGTGAAAAGAAGAGAGGTGAAAAACAAAGAAGAAAAGGAAAGATATAAGCATCTGAATGCAGAATTCCAAAGAATAGCAAGAAGAGATAAGAAAGCCTTCTTCAGCGATCAATGCAAAGAAATATAGGAAAACAGCAGAATGAGAAAGACTAGAGATCTCTTCAAGAAAATTAGAGACACCAAGGGATCATTTCATGCAAAGATGGGCTCAATAAAGGAAAGAAATGGTATGGACCTAACAGAAGCAGAAAATATTAAGAGGAGGGGGCAAGAATACACAGAAGAACTGTACAAAAAAGATCTTCATGACCCAGATAATCATGATGATGTGATCACTAATCTAGAGCCAGACATCTTGGAATGTGAAGACAAGTGGGCCTTAGAAGGCATCACTATGAACAAAGCTAGTGGAGGTGATGGAATTCCAGTTGAGCTGTTTCAAATCCTGAAAGATGATGCTGTGAAAGTGCTGCACTCAATATGCCAGCAAATTTGGACAACTCAGCAGTGGCCACAGGACTGGAAAAGGTCAGTTTTCATTCCAATTCCAAAGAAAGGCAATGAAAATAATGCTCAAACTACCGCACAATTGCACTCATCTCACATGCTAGTAAAGTCATGCCCAAAATTCTCCAAGCCAGGCTTCAGCAATACGTGAACCGTGAACTTTCTGATGCTGAATCTGGTTTTAGAAAAGGCAGAGGAACCACAGATCAAATTGCCAACATCTGCTGGATAATCGAAAAAGCAAGAGAGTTCCAGGAAAACATCCATTTCTGCTTCATTGACTATGCCAAAGCCTTTGAGTATGTGGATCACAATAAACTGTGGAAAATTCTGAAAGAGATGGGAATACAAGACCACCTGACTTGCCTCTTGAGAAATCTGTATGCAGGTCAGGAAGCAACAGTTAGAAGTGGACATGGAACAACAGACTGGTTCCAAATAGGAAAAGGAGTACGTCAAGGCTGCATATTCTCACCCTGCTTATTTAACTTCTATGCAGAGTACATCAAAATAAATGCTGGACTGGAAGAAACACAAGCTGGAATCAAGATTGCTGGGAGAAATATTAATAACCTGAGATATGCAGATGGCACCACCCTTATGGCAGAAAGTGAAGAGGAACTAAAAAGCCTCTTGATGAAAGTGAAAGAGGAGAGTGAAAAAGTTGGCTTAAAGTTCAACATTCAGAAAACGAAGATCATGGCATCCGGTCCCATCACTTCATGGGAAATGGATGGGAAAACAGTGGAAACAGTGTCGGACTTTATTTGGGGGGGCTCCAAAATCACTGCAGATGGTGACTGCAGCCATGAAATTAAAAGACGCTTACTCCTTGGAAGGAAAGTTATGGCCAACCTAGTTAGTATATTCAAAAGCAGAGACATTACTTTGCCAACAAAGGTCTGTCTAGTCAAGGCTATGGTGTTTCCAGTAGTTATGTATGGATGTGAGAGTTGGACTATGAAGAAGGCTGAGAGCCAAAGTATTGATGCTTTTGAACTATGGTGTTGGAGAAGACTCTTGAGAGTCCCTTGGACTGCAAGAAGATCCAACCGGTCCATTCTGAAGGAGATCAACTCTGGGATTTCTTTGTAAGGAATGATGCTAAAGCTGAAGCTTCAGTACTCCGGCCACCTGATGCGAAGAGTTGACTCATTGGAAAAGACTTTGATGCTGGGACGGATTGGGGGCAGGAGGAGAAGGGGACTACCGAGGATGAGATGGCTGGATGACATCACTGACTCGATGGACGTGAGTCTGAGTGAACTCTGGGACATAGTGATGGACAGGGAGGCCTGGCGTGCTGCGATTCATGGGCTCGCAAAGAGTTGGACACGACTGAGTGACTGAACTGAACTGAACTGTACTGCTGAAGCTTGGCCTGGAGAATTTTGAGCATTACTTTGCTAGTGTGTCAGATGAGTGCAATTGTGCTGTAGATTCTTTGGCATTGCCTGTTTTTGGGATTGGAATGAAAACTGACCTTTTCCAGTCCTTTGGCCATTGCTGAGTTTTCCAAATTTGCTCACATATTGAGTGCAGCTCTTTCATAGCATCGTCTTTTAGGTTTTGAAATAGCTCAACTGGAATTTGATAACCTCCACTTGCTTTGTTTGTAGTGATGCTTCCTAAGGCCCATTTGACTTCGCATATTCCAGGGTGTCTGGCTCTTGGTAGGTGATCATACCACTGTGATTATCTGGTTTGTGAAGAGAACTGTGGTCGATATTTTCATTTTCCATCCCAAATCCTCTCCTCACCACCATCCACTACTTTCTGTGCTTCTAGAAATTGGCCTTTATAAGATTCAAGTGAGTCCTCTTGTATTTTAAGGGAATGGGTTCATAACTAAGCTATAGCTACACTTTTGGTTCTGAGCTGTGTTCGTTACAGCTTTGCTTCTGGATTGTTCCGCAATCCATGTTATTTCCCTTAGCCTTGATGACACATGTGTGAAAGCCCCTTCCTTAAACTCTTTAATTACCATATGAGAGTGCCATCTGTTTTCTGATTGTCTCTAACAGAAACAGCTGTTTTGATGCAGCTGTAACAAAATGGCTGATTAAAAAAAAATGTAAAGCAATTGTTTTTATAAATTATTTCTGAGATCAGCTGCACATCCCTAAACTTCAAGCTTTGTCCTATTTCCTATATTCAGCTTTCTCTCAAACTCTTGACCAGCATCTCTCTACATTATTGCATGTAATAAAAGATTCTCATAACATCTTTGATCTCAGTGGTGCTGGGAGTCAAGATGTGATAAATTTATATTCGGGGGATGCTGAGGAATGGTGTAAGAGGGTCTATTATGTGTATAACAGCAAAGCGGAAATAAAAGAAAGTAAAAATCATTTTTGAGGTCTAAACAGAATAATCTCAAGACCAATTTTGCCTGTGCCAAAAGGGTAATTTTCAAATGTCATATTCTATACTTGGAGAAGACTCTTGAGAGTCCTTTGGACCGCAAGGAGGTCAAACCAGTTGACCCTAAAGGAAATCATCCCTGAATATTCATTAGAAAGATGGATGCTGAAACTGAAGCTCCAATATTTTGGCCACCTGATGCGGGGAGCCGATTCGTTGAAAAAGATCCTAATGCTGGAAAAGACTGAGCACAGGAGGAGAAGGGGGCAAGTGTGGTTAGATGGCATCACTGACTCAATGGACATGAGTTTGAGCAAACTCTGGGAGATTATGGAGGACAGAGGAGCCTGGTACACTGCAGTCCATGAGGTCACAAAGAGTCTGACATATTTAGTGACTGAAGAGCAACATACTATATTTAGAAGTGTTTCAGTATAATAACATCCAGGAACATGAACTGATAAATTAACTTCTATCATACATACTATACAACCAACAAAAGGAAGTTTCCAGTCTTTAATTATGTAAGTTTCTCCAGAAAAGTAGAATTGTGAGAAGATCTAGTTTGATGATGGATAAGAAAATGGCAACCCACTCCAATACTCTTGCCTGAAAAATTTCATGAGCAGAGGAGCCTGGCTGCTACATTCCATGGGATCACAAAGAGTCAGACACAACTGAGGACACATACACACACGCACACACGCACACACACACACACACACACACACACACGCACTTGCTTGATGAGCACACATTTCCTTCACAGATTCTTTGCTAGGTCACAAATCTATCATATTAGCGGGGTCTTATTTACTTTTCAATGTTTATTTGATCCTGACCACTTGAAATTTCATAAGTATTAAATCAAGTATATGCAAGGAAAAAGCAAGCTTAGAATAAGTGAGTAAACACTGAGCATGTGAACTTTTATATGTTGAATTTAGATCAATTCTATTTTTGTAATAGTAAAAGTTTATAACTATTTGCTAGCATCTTTAAAAGCAAATACAAGCAAACATCGATTTTCTGTACTTATTATTAAATAACCCCACCTGTATCTTTCTTGTAAATTTATCGTTTGTGTTTCTGAGAGGTGTAAGCTATAGAAACATGGCATTATATTGTGCTTTTAAAACTGATCATTGACTGCTTGGCTGAATGTTAAGACTTGATGGCATAGCAGAACTTGTGCACCAGAACTCCTAGTCCCAGTTCAACTTCCCTTGCTGCAAATTCTTTCTTTTTTACTAAACAATTCCAGTTCTGAGGCATGAGAGCAACAAGAGCATTATAAGCATAACTAGTTTCTTGGAATCTTTTCATTAGAGTATTTGAGGCAATTTTTTCCATACATGCCATTAAAATTAATTCATGTTTCTGTGTATATTTGAAATTGGACCTTAAATTGACTCTAAATAAGAGTGAAATGAAGAGTTGGTCTCCATCCACCATTTTAAACTTAATCTTTTTAATGCTTTCTTTGATCTCCTTCTGATCTTATTTTTTTAGAGTTCTGCATTTGTAAACCATTTTCCTCAGTATTGATTAACAGGTTTTAATAAACCTAAGTAATAAATGTTACAATAGAGAAGTGATTGCTGGTAACTTAACTTTTTCTCTTCAGTTGTGCCATGTTGTCCTTCCATCAATCCAAGCTCACCCTCTTGAGACCTCTCTCCATCTCTATCTCCCTCTCTTTCTCTCACTCTGACTTGCTCAGCCTTCTTCATAACCCCTTTGTCACTTTAGTAAATTTTCACTTGTATAAGGATCAAACTAAAAATGTTGCAGTGATTGAATCTGATGGGAAAATGAGAAATATATTTCAGATGTCTAGATTATACTCCATCTCCTCCTACAGTGTTCTATTTGAGTAAAATTTAGAGCAAATGACTAAATTAATATAAGCCAAACTTACATTAAATTAGGTTGAATAAGAAATATTTCAAACTGGTTCTTTTCCCTTTTGCATAATGATTTGAGTTTGAAGATTAGTCCTGTAGAATTAATTGTTAACTTTTCTTAAGACTGGTATCCACTTTCTGAAAAATTTTTTAGCTGTGATTAATGTTTTTCTAAATGTTGACTAATTGGATAGTTGTTCTTTAATACAATTACATGTTTGTATACACTATTATAGTCATAACTTTGTTAATTGTAACAAAAATGTGTGCATAATGATGTATGATTTTAATACAAACAGTTAATTGGTTAACCAACTAAACACATACCTTTATCTCTTCAGATTTCACAAATAAAATTTATTTTATGAGGGCTTCCCAGATGGAGTTATTGGTAAAGAACCCAACTACCAATGCAGGAGATGCATAAGAGTTGCAGATTTGATCCCTGTGTTGGGAAGATTCACTGGAGGAGGGCATGGAATCCCCCTCTAGTACTCTTGCCTGGAGAATCCCACTGACAGAGGATCCTGATGGGTTACAGTCCATAGGGTCACAAAGAGTTAAACATGTTTGAAACACCTTAGCATTAGCATGATTGAAGGGACTTTTTATTCACATATAAGCTAGCAAGCAGTGTGGCTTTTAACAACTGATAATTCTCTTAACCCATAAGACCCCTTAGTTTCCTTATTTATCAATAGGAAAGGACGATTCTGACACCATGGATTTCTTGTTGAATTTAAATAAGGATATCTGTAGTCAATTTTTGCAAACTTCTTTGTACAAGTTAATAAAAAATTAAACAGTGATGGTAGCAGTAGTGGAGGCAATAGTGAGCTGCATTCATTGTAATTTCTTCTCTTTGACTTTCCAGCAGTTCCTGAAGGTCACTTAGAAAGAAAGAGATGAATGTTTCTCACCGCTTCCCTAACCAATTACTACAGATTTAATGGTTTAACACCACTCAGCTTTATCTTTGAGCCCTGGATGTTAGAAGTCCAAACTGAGTCTTACTGAACTAAAACGAAGGTATTTTCAGGATGTTATTCCTTCAGAATGCTTTAGAGGAGAATCTGTTTCCTTCTCATTCCTAGGTTTTGAGGCTGCCTTTATTCCTGACTCCAAAATCATTGCAGATGGTGACTGCAGCCATGAAGTTAAAAGACACTCCTTGGAAGAAAGCTATGACCAATCTAGACAGCATATTAAAAAGCAGAGATATCACTTTGCTGACAAAGGTCTGTATAGTAAGCTATGATTTTTCCAATAGTCATGTACGGATGTAAGAGTTGGACTATAAAGAAAGCTGAGCACTGAAGAATTGATGCTTTTGAACTGTGGTGTTGGAGAAGACTCTTGAGAGTCCCTTGGACTGCAAGGAGATCCAACCAGTCCATCCTAAAGGAAATCAGTCCTGAATATTCCTTGGAAGGACAGATGCTGAAGCTGAAACTCCAATGCTTTGGCCACATGATGTGAAGGACTGACTCAATGGAAAAGACACTGATGCTGGGAAAGATTGAAGGCAGAAGGAGAAGAAGACAACAGAGGATGAGACGGTTGGATGGCATCACCAACTCTAAGAACATGAGTCTGAGTAAGTTCCGGGAGTTGGTGATGGACAAGGAGGCCCAGCGTGCTTGCAGTCCATGAGGTCACAGAGTCAGACACTACTGAGGGTTTGAACTGAACTGAACTGATGTATTCTTTGTCACATGACCCCTTTCCCCATCATTAAAGTAAACAGATGCGTGTGTCTCTCTGCCTTTCTCACATACTCACATACATACTCACATATTCCTCTGACTCTCTGTTCTGCTTCCTTTATCTACTTTTAATGATGCTGCAGCTACCTTCAGCTCATCCGAATAATTCAGAAAATTGTCTCATCTCTACATCTTTAGCTCACTCACATCTGCAGTAACTTAGCCCTGTGAGGTAAGAATTTCATAGGTGTTAGGGATTTTAACTTGGATATCTTTAAGGGATCATTCTACCTCAAGACCTCTCCTAACGTTCAAAAAATTCATCTGGCCCTTGTACCCTCTCTAATTAGTGAGTAATGTCTTTTCTCCTTTTTCACAAATGAACTTTGTAAATTTTTAAAAAAGTACAATTAACAATTTTATGTAATTTAGAGAATTTTATAAAATGTGAAAAAATTCATATACTCATAACCCAGCTTATGAAACAGAAGCATACTGGTATGTTTGAAGTCCAATGCAGTCCTAACAAATCCAAAATTTTTGTGACACAGCCCTTTAGTACTAGTCACAGTGCTAAACTTAGTAGTGTAAATATTCTTTTGATTTTCTTTCTACTATCCACATACATGCATGCATATCCCCAAAAAGCTTTATTTGCTTTCTGTTTCTGAAATATAAGCTTCATAGGTAACCTAGTTTTTTAATAGCATGACTTTCAGTATTACCCATATTGATGAACGGACTTCTATCTCCTTCATTTCATGGTTGCATTACAGTCTCTGTATGAGTGCATTGCAATTTATCTCTTCTAAATTTTAAAAGCATTTAAACACATATATATGGAATTTAGGAAGATGGCAATGACGACTCTGTATGCTAGACAGGGAAAGAGACACAGATGTGTATAACGGACCTTTGGACCCAGAGGGAGAGGGAGAGGGTGGGATGATTTGGGAGAATGGCATTGAAACATGTATACTATCATGTAAGAATTGAATCGCCAGTCTATGTCTGACGCAGGATGCAGCATGCTTGGGGCTGGTGCATGGGGATGACCCAGAGAGATGTTATGGGGAGGGAGGTGGGAGGGGGGTTCATGTTTGGGAACGCATGTAAGAATTAAAGATATTAAAATTTAAAAAATAAAAAACTAAAAAAAAAAAAATTAAAAGCATTTAGGATTTTCTTATTCCCTTGCTATTCACAGTGCAGTTTAAAGCACCCTTATACAGATGTTCTAGGGTTCATGAGTGAGGGTTTTTCTAGAGATGTCTGGTGTTAAAATGTGTCTAATGCCAGTGTGAGAATCCCACTGCTTAATATTCTTGCCAATGTTTGGTGTTGTCAGACATCTTAACTTCTGAAAACTTATTGGATATTAATTTACATCTCACTGGGGTTTTAATTTGTATTTCATTTTTATGTCATGATAGTGCATAACTTCTTGTATGTTGAGACAATTTGGATTTTTTCCTGCAAAGTGTCAGTCTATTTTCCCTGCTATGCCTATTTTCTTATTTATTCAAAGAGTCTTAATAAATTCTAGACAAGAATCTTTTTTTCAGCTACATGTATTATAAAAAGATGTTTGTAGCTAGTCATTTTGTTTTCTTCTTTAACATAAGATGGTGAAGTCATTCACCTGCATTTTATTGTATTTTAAACTTTTGCCTTTAGTATTGATACTTTTCCTTAACACTCAAACCCTGAAAAGACAGGATAAACACTACAAAATATCTTTCTAACCATATTGTCAGAAAAAACTTAGAGTTCGAAGACTTTCACAAGAATTTTGTGTGTGTCCATGTGATAGACACGATGAAATGATAATCTCTGATTGTTAGTGAATCTAAATAATCTTCAGTTCAGTTCAGTTCGGCTGCTCAGCCGTGTTCGACTCTTTGCGACGCCATGAATCGCAGCATGGCAGGCCTCACTGTCCATCACCAACACCCAGAGTGCACCTAGACTCACGTCCATCGATTCCATGATGCCATCCAGCCATCTCATCCTGGGTCGTCCCCTTCTCCTCCTGCCCCCAATCTCTCCCAGCATCAGAGTCTTTTCCAATGAGTCAACACTTCGCATCAGGTGGCCACAGTACTGGAGCTTCAGCTTTAGCATCATTCCTCCCAAAGAAATCCCAGGGCTGATCTCTTTAAGAATGGACCGGTTGGATCTCCTTGCAATCCAAGGGACTCTCAAGAGTCTTCTCCAACACCACAGTTCAAAAGCATTAATTCTTTGGAACTCAGGCTTCTTCACAGTCCAACTCTCACATCCATACATGACTACTGGAAACACCATAGCCTTGTCTAGACGGACCTTATTCGGCAAAGTAATGTCTCTGCTTTTGAATATGCTATCTAGGTTGGCCATAACTTTCCTCCAAGGAGTAAGTGTCTTTTAATTTCACGGCTGCAATCACCATCTGCAGTGATTTTGGAGCCCCCCCCAAATAAAGTCTGACACTGTTTCAACTGTTTCCCCATCTATTTCCCATGAAGTGATGGGACCGGATGCCATGATCTTTGTTTTCTGAATGTTAAGCTTTAAGTTAACTTTTTCACTCTCCTCTTTCACTTTCATCAAGAGGCTTTTTTAGTTCCTCTTCATTTTCTGCCATGAGGGTAGTGTCATCTGCATATCTGAGGTGATTGAGATTTCTCCTGGCAATCTTGATTCCAGCTTGTGTTCTTCCAGTCCAGCGTTTCTCATGATGTACTCTGTATATAAGTTAAATAAGCAGGATGACAATATACAGCCTTGACGTACTCCTTTTCCTATTTGGAACCAGTCTGTTGTTCCATGTCCAGTTCTAACTGTTGCTTCCTGACCTGAATATAGGTTTCTCAAGAGGAAGGTCAGGTGGTCTGGTATTCCCATGTCTTTCATATTTTTCCACAGTTTATTGTGATCCACATAGCCAAAGGCTTTGGCATAGTTAATAAAGCAGAAATAGGTGTTTTTCTGGAACTCTCTTGCTTTTTCCATGATCCAGCAGATTTTGGCAATTTGATTTGTGGTTCCTCTGCCTTTTCTAAAACCAGCTTGAACATCAGGAAGTCCACGGTTCACGTATTGCTGAAGCCTGGCTTGGAGAGCATTACTTTACTAGCATGTGAAATGAGTGCAATTGTGCAGTAGTTTGAGCATTCTTTGGCATTGCCTTTCTTTGGGATTGGAATGAAAACTGACCTTTTCCAGTCTTGTGGCCACTGCTGAGTTGTCCAAATTTGCTGGCATATTGAGTGCAGCATTTCACAGCATCATCTTTCAGGGTGCGAAATAGCTCAACTGAAATTCCATCACCTCCACTAGCTTTGTTCGTAGTGATGCTTTCTAAGGCCCACTTGACTTCACATTCCAAGATGTCTGGCTCTAGATTAGTGATCACATCATCATGATTATCTGGGTCGTAAAGATCTTTCTTGTACAGTTCTTCTGTGTATTCTTGCCACCTCCGCTTAATATCTTCTGCTTTTGTTAGGTCCATACCATTTCTGTCCTTTATTGAGCCCATCTTTGCATGAAATGATCCCTTGGTATCTCTAATTTTCTTGAAGAGATCTCTAGTCTTTCCCATTCTCTTTTCCTCTATTTCTTTGCATTAATCGCTAAAGAAGGCGTTCTTATCTCTTCTTGCTATTCTTTGGAACTCTGTATTCAGATGCTTATATCTTTCCTTTTCTTCTTTGTTTTTTCCTCTCTTCTTTTCACAGCTCTTTGTAAGGCCTCCCCAGACAGCCATTTTGCTTTTTTGCATTTCTTTTCCATGGGGATGGTCTTGATCCATGTCTCCTGAACAGTGTCACGAACCTCATTCCATAGTTCATCAGGCACTCTATCAGATCTAGGCCCTTAAATTGATTTCTCACTTCCACTGTATAATCATAAGGGATTTGATTTAGGTCATACCTGAATGGTCTAGCGGTTTTCCCTACTTTCTTCAATTTAAGTCTGAATTTGGTAATAAGGAGTTCATGGTCTGAACCACAGTCAGCTCCTGGTCTTGTTTTTGTTGACTGTATAGAGCTTCTCCATGTTTGACTGCAAAGAATAGAGTCAATCTGATTTCGGTGTTGACCATCTGGTGATGTCCATGTGTGGAGTCTTCTCTTGTGTTGTTGGAAGAGGGTGTTTGCTATGACCAGTGCATTTTCTTGGTGAAACTGCATTAATCTTTGCCCTGCTTCATTCTGTATTCCAAGGCCAAATTTGCCTATTACTCCAGGTGTTTCTTGACTTCCTACTTTTGCATTCCAGTCCTCTATAATGAAAAGGACATCATTTTGGGGTGTTAGTTCTAAAAGGTCTTGTAGGTCTTCATAGAACCGTTCAACTTCAGCTTCTTCAGCATTACTTGTTGGGGCATAGACTTGGATTTCTGTGATATTGAATGGTTTGCCTTTGAAATGAACAGAGATCATTCTGTCGTTTTTGAGATTGCATCCAAGTAGTACATTCTGGACTCTTTTGTTGACCATGATGGCTACTCTATTTCTTCTAAGGGATTCCTGCCCACAGTAGTAGATATAATGGTCTTTTGAGTTAAATTCACCCATTCCTCTCCATTTTAGTTCACTGATTCCTAGAATGTCAGCGTTCACTCTTGCCGTCTCTTGTTTGACCACTTCCAATTTGCCTTGATTCATGGACCTGACATTCCAGGTTCCTATGCAATATTGCTCTTTACAGCATCGGACCTTGCTTCTATCACCAGTCATCCACAGCTGGGTATTGTTTTTGCTTTGGCTGCATCCCTTCATTCTTTCTGGAGTTATTTCTCCACTGATCTCCAGTAGCATATTGGGCACCTACTGACCTGGGGAGTTCCTCCTTCAGTATCCTATCATTTTGCCTTTCCATACTGTTCATGAGGTTCTCAAGGCAAGAATACTGAAGTGGTTTGCCATTCCCTTCTCCAGTGGACCACATTCTGTCAGACCTCTCCACCTTGACCCGTCCGTCTTGGGATGACTCGCCCGTCTTGGGTTGCCCCGTGGACATGGCTTAGTTTCTTTGAGTTAGACAAGGCTGTGGTCCTAGTGTGATTAGATTGACTAGTTTTCTGTGAGTATGGTTTCAATGGGTCTGCCCTCTGATGCCCTCTTGCAACATCTACCATCTTACTTGGGTTTTCTTACCTTGGGCATGGGGTATCTCTTCATGGCTGCTCCAGCAAAGCACAGCTTCTACTCCTTACTTTGGAGGAAGGGTATCTCCTCACCGCCCCCCTTTCTGACTTTCAACGTGGGATAGCTCCACTAGAGCCTCCTGTGCCCTTGCAGCCACCGCTCCTTGGACTGAGGTTGGTCCTCCCAGCCGTCGCCCCTGGCCTCGGACACAGTGTGGCTCCTCCCGGCCGGCCCTGATCTCGGATGTGGGGTAGCTCTCGGCTGTTCCTGCGTCATCGCAGCCTGGCACTCTCGGCCACTGCCCCTGACCTCAGACGTGGGGTAATTCCTCTCGGCGGCCACCCTTTGGGCATGGGGTCCTCCCAGCTTCTGCCCCTGACCTCGGACGTGGGGTAGCCCTTCTTGGCCGTGCTTAGTGCACTGGTCACTGCCACCCATATGTTAGTGTGCAGACCGCCATGGTATCAGTGTGGGCAAGTGAAGTGATCTGAATGAGTAACAAGCACTTCAGAGCATCTGTTAAAGGAGCCATCAGCACACAGGTTAGAATATCTTGTGAATAAATGAGTTAAAAGTGTAAAGAATCTGCCTGCCAATGTGGGATATGCAAGAGATGCAAGTTTGAGCCCTGGGTTGGGAAGATCCCCTGGGGTAGGAAAGGGCAACACACTCCAGTATTCTTGCCTGGAAAGTTCCATGGACAGAGAGGCCTGAAAGGCTACAGTCCATGGGGTTGCTGAGTCAGACACAACTGAGCACAAACACCCAGCCAAGACAAATCTATATGGAACCTGAAAAGAGGCAATCAAGGAAAGAGGATAAGAAGAACTGAGAGAGCTTAACACCGAGGAAGCTCTGGGAATCTGGGGTTCAATGAGGAAGTTATGTTTTACCATATTAAATGCTCCCTAGAGAATATATGAGAACTACTTATTGGCTATAGAAATAAAAATTCAGTAACAATCTTGCTGAGAGCTTGTTCAATGAATGAATAAAGGACACGATCAGGCGTTGCCATAGCCTGAACAATAAAAGGGAAACAAGGAAACAGATTAAAGGACTTCTAATTGTTTTTTTTTTTTTTCCATGAAACTTGGACATGCCAAGTAATAGAGACAGAAATAAAGCTGGAGAAGGCTTGATGTGGAAGAACAAATGGAATAGATATGATTTTTCAAACACTGAAGTAGGAAAAGATAGGAATTATAGAAAAGAAAGGGATAAGTTTTAATAACTGAAGTGAAATTTCTTAAGTAGTTTTCATGGGATCCAAAGAAGAATTGGAAGAGTTAACATCACTCAGGATGAGTCATTTAATAGCATCACTCAGGATGAGTCATTTTTGATTATAGTGAAAGAAAGAAGTTACAATATACTCTCACTTTTATAAACAGAGTGTCAGTAATTTGAAAAAGTTCTTAACTTAGTGTGTCTATATTTCTGGGAAGTAAGAGAGAAGATTTTCTGCTGAGGATGAGTAGGAAGGCAATAGGGTAGGACAGTTAAGGAGATAAGAAATGGTTTGATTAGATATTATAGAAAATGAAGAAAAACCTTAGAACAGAGAATTGGTGAACAAGGTAAATGGCCCTATTGAGCTCAGAGAACCTTAATTTATAGAGACAATTTTCTGAGGATTTTGATTTTCTCCAGTTGAATTCAACTGCCCAGGTATAGGAACAAAGAAATCAGTCTGTTGGATTGCTTCAGCTTTGGGCTTGCTAGGTGGGTTTAAAAACAGAAATTGAAAACATAATTGAAAATATTCACTAAGACGTGGTTGAAGCAATGGCTCAAGAGTTACGGGCTTAAAAGGAAGAGAGTGACACTGAGGCAGAAATAAAACCTTATATACAACTGATTGTATTGCACAGCAGTGAATGCAAGTTAGCCTAATGAAATATAAATATTATTATTATATGCTTTTGGCAGACACTCACTCACATTGGTCCACTTCCAGGAAGCACTAGAAGATTAAGAAGTGCTAAAGACAAAGATATAACTTCTATCAATCTGTTTGACATGCTTAAGCGTGTTCTTTCTAACAACCTTCTATAATGGGAGAGTATTTTGTCCAAATTTAGAAAAAAACATAAGACATTTTCTAAAACTATCAGTGCCTTTTTCTTGGACCACTGACCAATGCTATATTGTCCTTAGATTTTCCTTCTGCACATTTCTTGTGTGGTATTTTAAATCTGGAGCTTCAAGTTCATATAAGAATAGATAAATATTAAAGGATAATACAGTTTTAGGAACACATTTACCCCTTTGAGTCACAAGTCAATTTCACTTTGAACATTTCTTTGCAAGACTGAATGTATCTTATTTATTTTTGTTCAGTGTATATTTTCCCTTTTCTATAAATCCTTTCTCTGAATTTTAGTTAAGGATGTTATTCAGAGCTCACTGGAATACACAGGTAAGTGTTGAAAGCTTCACATAAAATCATTACATTGGTTTGCAGGGTGCTAGGACAGTACTCAGCTCACTGGACTGCTGAGAAACTTGGAACGCAGGAGCAGAGAATTTCACCAACACTGACCTTCAAGTTAACGTTTCTTGAGACTGTGCTCTTGGCATTGTACATCAAACATCTTCAGTTGTGATCCATCCTTCTGAGTATTTCTAATTCATTGTATCTGAACTGAAGCAATTCTGATTTTATGTTCATGCACTTGCATGGATTCTATTCCACCAATGTAAACAGAGAAGCCTAATGAAAACTGTATAATTACTCTGGGGTTGAAAATTTCCTCTTGTTCACATTTTGTATCTCCATCTTTTCTATGGATTATGAAATATTCAGTGTTTTTAGCCAGAGACATATTGCTGTTAACATATTTGGCACAGAAGGTTATCTTTAAAATTCCCTCTAAATCTCCCAGATTAATGTTCTGTGTGGTGAGTGCCTGCCAGCTTTGGTACAGTTATGGGATTAGACACTTTTGAATGATTTTTGACTCTGAAGGTTGTTTGCATGCTGTTACCAAATCTGGCTATGTTTCAGCTCCAGCATCTTCTATTTCATGAAGGATTTGCTGTGAACTTAGTAAATGTTTTCATCTAATTTTATAATTATCATACCTAGGAAGGACCTTTATTAGAGCTTGGCACTTGCAGGATTTAAAGCTGCTGCCTCTGTAATTGACTTTAACCAAGTGAGTGCTAATCCACAGTGTTTTCTTGGGACAGAGCTTGCTGACAGGGGAGGATCTTTATTATATCTCTTTTACTCTGATAAAATAAATAAAAGTTTATTTATTCTACATATCAAATTAGATGTCATAGTAAGACAAAGCTAATTACACTCATATGTTGTAATAGGTTGTAATAATATTATTAAGTGGGAAACCAAAACTAATCAGAGAGAAAATGTTAAGAAACAAATACTAGGCCTAATGACATTCACACACTGGGCAAAATTGGCCCATCATCCTTCAAAGACACTCAGGATGATGGACACTCATGCTTCATTAATCTTGTTTTATTTCCTAAACTAAATGAAAAACATATATTTTACTTTTTGAGATAAATTTTATCTCAGGTAATTTGGATTTCTTTATATCCTTGTTTCTAACAGACATGATCTAGATCTTCTTATAACATAAAAAAGAAAAATATTCATCAGAAGGCAAGCACTCTCAAAATTAATTGTATACAATTTTCTCAATAAACATTGAATAAACTTAAATGACCATATATGTGCATTATGCTATACCAAGGAAAACCATTCAGCTACTCACCAAAGAGCTAAAATTAAATTATAGCTAAGCAGACATTGAGAATACACACTAAAATTTTGTTATTTGAGTATTTTATTTTTGTATGCCTAAAAACATTATTTAGGAATATTCCCAGTTCCTTTACCAGAGCAGATGGCTACATCAGAGAAAATATGTCTCTTCTACATTTTCATTCAACTTATTAGTGGTTCTAATTTCCTCCAATTCCCTTCATCAAGTTTCCCACTACCCTTAGTTTTATAGCTTGATTTTTAAACCATGGCTACTTAACTCTCCTTCTTAAAACCTATACCTGCCATTGAAACTACTATGCCCTGAGCAGTGAAAAGAAGCTTCAAATATAATAAAAAAAATAATCTCTTATCTTCAAGTAGGAAATCCCCAAATGACTATTGGGGATAGCAATAAGGGAGATAAGCAAACTGATGATTGCATCACATTATATGCTTTCTGTAGTTGAGTAAATAATGTGATGCTCTGAGAGCTTAAGACAGATTTTCAAGGCAAAGTTGTAGAGAACAGAGAACAGTTACTGAAAAGGGAAAAACTTTTGCTAAATTCTGCAGGAGACCAGGTGAGTGGAGGTCAATTAAGTCAGATAAAAACACGTAAAAAGATCTAAAGGCAAGAAAGATTATGAAAGATAATGTGTGCAGCTGGGTAGTTAGCAGAGAGCTGTGCCTCTTACTGAGTTGGGAGTCAATACATTGGAGCATAAAAAGAGGTGCATTTATTAACTATATTTCAACATGAAAACATTTAGAATGTGGGAAATCATGGAACCTCAAATCCCATGAGGCTATATCTTATTAGACAAAAGAGTGGTGGAAAAGTTTCTTAAACGTATTTTGCTCATGCTATGTCTTTCCAAAGTCTACCTGGAAAAATAACCCTTCCCTAAGAAACTGCACATATAGCATTCTTCTTAGACTCGTCTACTTCTAACATGTCCATTAATAAACTTTAAACTCTCACAGACAAGAACTTAGTTTTTTTTTTCTGTTTATTTCCTGTCAAGTGGGAAAAGGCATAATTTATAGTTGTACTTAATGCATAAGCATCAAGCTAGAAACTGATAATATAAAGTAGAAAATTATGAAAAAAATGGTCTTGAATGGTCGCTTTTAGCTACGAAGTAAGATGTGAGAGGTGTATCCAGATCACTGAAGAGGTTTAAAAAATTCTCATGCTTGGAGTTCCAGGAATAGGAACATCTGTTAAGGAAATGGGACAGGCATTTGAAAAATATTCTCCAGGTTATGTTAATTTACACTTTTTATTTAAACCCCTTTCACACTTTGAGATCCACTGATTCTGAGCTGCAGAGCTTTGTGGAGCTATGTTCAAAGGGTCATAAACTTAGATGGTAAATAATAGGAAGAAATGACCATTTGGAGTAAACATTTAAAGGTCATAATCTAACATTTATTTTTGGATCAAAGCAAAGTAGGAAGTTGTTAGAGACCTGTGAAGAAAGAAATAACATGAATAGTCATTTTAAGTGTGGTGTAAAATGCAGTAAGAAATGGAGATGCTGAAGTTTTGAAAAGTTAAAGGACAAAGATGGACCTCACACAGGGAAAAGTTGTCAATTCAAAAACTAAAATATCATAGGAAGTACATGAAAAAAGAGTGAAACATATTCAAATTCTAAAAAAAATTAATTTGAGGTCAATTTTTATTTATATGTTTTGTGATCATTTTACTATTCTGAGTCTGCTTTCAAATGTGTGATACATACTAGATATAAATGAACTTCATTTCAAAAGTAACCCCATGCACCTATGGTCAAGCAATCTCTAACAAAGGAGGCCAGCATACACAATGGAGAAAATAGTCTCTTCAATAAGTGGGGCTGGGAAACCTGGACAGCCTCATGTAAAAGCATGGAAGTAGAATATTTTCTCACACCATAGGCAAAACTAACTCAAAATGAGTTAAAGACCTAAATGTAAGACCAGATACTAGAAAACTCTTAGAGGAAAATATAGGCTGAACACACTTTCACAAAGATAGCAGGAATGCATTTTTGTATCCATCTTCTAGAGTAATGCAAATAGAAATAAAAATAAACAAGTGAGATTTAATTAACCTTAAACGCTTTTGCACAGCAAAGGAAACCATAAACAAAATGAAATGACAATCTATAGAATGGGAAAAAAGTTACAAATGATGTGATTAACAGTGGATTAATCTCCAAAGTATGCAAACAACTCAATGTCAATATCAATGTTCAATGTAAAAAAAAAAAATCAACCCAATCAAAAAATGGGCAGAAGACCTAAATAGCCATTTCTCCAAAGAAGACACAGATGGCACAAAAGCACGTGAAAATATGCTCAACATAGCTAACTATTTGAGGAATACAAATAAAAACTACAACGAGCTATCACCTTACTCTGGTCAGAATGGCCATCATCAAAAAGTCTACAAATAATAAATGCTAGAGAGGGTGTGAGAGAAAGAATCCCTCCTACTCTGTTGATGGTATAATAAGTTGGTGCAGCAGCTGTGAAGAATAGCATGGGGATTCCTTAAAAATCTAAAAATAGAGCTATCATGTGATCTTGCAATGCAACTCCTGGGCATATATGCCAAGGAAACCATACTTCAAAAATATGCATGCACTCCAATGTCCACTACAGCACTATTTATAGTAGCCAAGACACGGAAGCCACGTAAATGTCCATTGACAAATGAGTGAATAAAGATGGTACACAATTGAGTATTACTCAGCCATAAGAAATAATGAAATAATGTTATTTGCAGCAACATGGATGCACCTGGAGATTATAATACTAAGTGAAGTAAATCAGACAAAGACAGACATGATATCCCACTTATATGTGGAACCTAAGGGAAAAGAAGGGATACAATGAAGTTATTTACAAAACAGAAACTGACTCAAAGAGAATGAACTTGTGGTTATCAAAGGGAAGGTGGAAGAGAGGGATAAAATCGGAGTATGAAACTAACATATGCACACTACTATATATAAAACAGATTATAAACAGGGACTTACTGTATAGCACAGGAAAATATACTCAATATTTTATAATTACCAATAAGGAAAAAGAATCTGAAGAAGAATATACATGCATGTGTGTGTATAAAGTATATGTGTAACTGGATCACATGTATTACTGAATTATTACAAACACAATATTGTAAGTCAAATATACTTCAATAAAAATGCATTTCATTTTACTTGATTACTGCTAAAATCAAATCATGGATGTGCAAGAAATGGGTATTTTGTTATTTTATCTTTGGTATCATATAAAAATAGAACTATGATAAGAACTGCATACTTTCAAAAGATACAAAGGTTATGCATTATTTTGCACAACTTCAAATCTACTTGTAGCGATTCAATGAAAATAAAGCTTATAATTCCATTTTTAAAATATGCTCAAGTATGTGACACTTTAAAGATGCCAGTGGTAGCTCCTAGGTCATATCGTGGACATTCATTTTCTCCCTACAGGAATCTGAAAAGAAGATATTTTCCCTTTTGTAAGAGGAGAAAATTGGGGTTCAGAGACATAAAGTATTCTGCATTTGGCCACATAACTATGATGCTAAGAGTCCAGGATGTGAATTGGAGACCATCGGCCTTCATAGTCCATTCCTTTACAGTATAATACATGCCCTGAATTATTATTTGTGTGTAGTTAGGTACTAATTTTTCCTTGCCTAAATTTAAGCCCTTGTTTCCTCTCACACTCACTTCTACAAAACACTTCCTGGTTAGTCTCCGCATTCTTAGTTTTCTCTCCATTTCCTCAGCACCTATGTACTGAGTTACTAGTACACACCTGGGGTGGCTTCAGGTATTGAGGACACAGAAATTTCTCGTCCCTGATCTCTTGGAGTTATCTCTGGTGTGGAAAACGTACAAAAGAATGTTCAGTCTAGGATAGGGTGACAAGAGTGATGAAAGCAAATTGAGCAGGGTGAGAAGACTGGAAGTGAGAAGAAAGTAAGAATGGTATTGTTCAAGAGAGTGAAAGTGAATTAGAGCAGATACTTGAAGGAACAGGGAACCTGGGGGAGAAAGCTGTGTATAAATCTGGGAAACAGTGTCCCCTGAAACTGGAATAGGAAGGTGGAGGGTAAAGATTCCCTGTGTGGGAAAAGAATGATGCGTGTGGAACAGAATTTGAGAGAGAAGACAACATGATGGAGGGTGGTGGGGGGAGACAAGGGGATTAAAAATAAAGAGAAAGTAGAGATTCGACCAAGGGTCTCAAAGCTCAAAATAAGGGTTTTGGGTTTTCCTCTAAGTGAGTTGAGAAGCCATTGCAAAATATTGATAATTAGAGAAGTGACGTGATCAGTCTTCTATTTTAGAAAAACCTATCTATCCTCTTTTCGTCTAAAACACTGCTGGTTACCTTTTTCGAGATATAACACCAATCAGTCTCCTTATTGACTGTATAAACCCACAGCACCTCGTTCTCACATCTCATTGGTCTCACTTCTACTTATTGATAATAGCAGCAATGGAGGCAGGGGTGGCAGTGATCGTAATAGTCTATATTCCATAACCACCAGTACTGTAGATCTCTAGATCTAATGAGTTATGATTTTTTTAAAATGTAATTCCTCCAGAAAACCTTTTATTTATTTCTAACACAGTATCTTTATATATCTCAATGGACATCGATGTTCTACCCAATAATTTTGGAAAACTTGTTCTGTAGAATTAATTTAAAACGTTTAGATATTCATGGCATCAACATCGCCATCAAATTCAGCTTTTCTTTCTGTGGATCTTCTATTCTTTACACACTTGCCACAATTAGGTTTTGTTAGTTCTTCAAGGTTTACCTGAGTCTTACTCTCCCTAGGAAGTCTTACTTGATTGTTTTTCGTGAAAGTAGCCGCTTTCCCTTGCAATTTTCCATGATGTTGATTTGCACTTTTTTATATAACATTGACTATATTCTATCCTATACATGGTTCTATCCTACACTGTATTGTTTCCTCTATATTGTTTCTTATCTTTAATATGCAAGGATCCATGAAGGAAGGCTAATCCACTTTTGAACCTAACATAATGACATAAACCGACTAGGAAATAAATGTCTATGTCAACAGTCAGTTTCTTCTTTTAAGGGTCACATCAATTCTAATTACATGTATCATTTATTTCCATGATTCAGTTGTAACCTCTTTTAAATAAAAACCCGTGTTTGTCCTTTTAACATGCCCCTCCCCCCCTTGTGTCCTTCGTGGACATCTGTAAATTTCCCTTCAAGTCTTCAAAAGTTTATCGGCTGAATGGTCAATTAATCCTCCAGGATGGAAAAATTTGCCAGGGGGTTAAGAGATTTAAATCATCCCAAGAGCTCCATTCTGAAAGACAGATTTCTTAGTTTCAAAATGTTTGTGAAACGCCCTGTGCACTGAGCAGAGATAGTGAGGCCAGGCTCTCTAAAAAGCTGAAATGCCACAATTGGGGTCAGAAACCTTAATCTTTGCTATCATAGTTTTTATTGCTCTGGCGTGTTTTGATACACTCCAGAGGGAACTGTCATTTTATCTTGCTTATTCCACAGGTCAGAAAACAGGCTGGTAGAGAGCATGTTGAAGTAAGAGAGGGAGGTGAAGTACAACCTCCATTTATTCAATTTTAAAATATTATATGAAGGTATAATATCTCAATTATTTAATTGTAAAGATGTAGGTAAACTGCAGGAGAAATCTGTTAATTATGACATACAAATTTATTTTTAAACGTGATATTTTTATAAAGTCACTTCACTTATATAAATTATTATAGTACATCAACTAAGTTATATATAAATTTTAAAATAATATTTGCATAAAACTGTATATTGAGTAATTAAGGAAAAAAAACAATAACCCAATAACAAAGTTTTTGCTAATTTGCAAATAAACACAGGTAAATGATTTGGAAAATGTAGAATCATGGTTTATGTAGATCAAAATCATATCATTTTGTGTTCAAATATTGTCTTAGTATTTAAATTGTAGATTATTATAATCTTATTATTTGACCATCTATTGCTATACACCTCTACCTGACACTTGAAGCTTTAAGATTCAGCAAAATGGACACTAAATAATTCATGGTCAGAATTCCTGCACCATGGAGGGAGTTAAAAGGAAGGAGAGAAGACAGACACAAATTTAGCAAAGAATGATAATTCAAAATTTCAGTCTAACCACAGATATAAGAACACAAATTAGACAGGAAAGCTTATTCAAAGCAACATAGATGATAGAGATTGACAAACTATTTGGTCCAAGTAGTAAAATTATACTAATATGAATTATACTAATATGCCCTATTAATATTGGCCTGTCAAAATATGAATAGAATTTTTTTTCTCCTTAGAATCACTGGGTTTACAATTTTAATAAGGGAAAAATAAGAGTTTGACAAACATTTGATCAGTTTAACTTAGTTTTTTAAAAGTCTAATGGAGATGCCTTAATCATCTTTGAAACAGGAAAGAAGGATAGAATGTATTTAATTTGATGGAAGTAAAATAATCAAGGAGTAATTCTGTTGGAGTTACACAAGGGAAGAGATTGGTTGGGACTCAGTCCAGGAAGTAATTCATGTAATTTTTGTTTTAAAGGAATGAAGAAAGGTCAGTAAACCTTTGGGTTTTATATCTGATCTATGCTGAGGTTACATCTTCAACTTGTTCCTCTTGATCTGATAAAGTCTTCTTCATTCAGTTTGAAAGCATGTTGTCATCCTTAATTCATTAAACTACTGCCTCATAAATACAGTGGACCCTCCATATCCTCAGGTTCTACATCCATGGATTCAATCAACCTTGAATCAAAAATATTTTTTAAAAAATTCCAGAAATTTCCAAAGGCAAAACTTGAATTTGCTGTATGCTGGCAACTATTTATGTAACATTTGCATTGAATTTGGTATTACAAGTAATCTAAAGATGATAAATATATGGGAAGCTATCAATAGATTATATGAAATTACCTCATTTTATTTAAGAGACTTGAGCATCCATGGATTTTGATATCCCTGACAGGGGGCAGGGTCTTAAAATCAATCTTCAGTGGATATCAAAAAATGACTGTCTTATTATGAAAGAGCTAGACAACAGAAACAATTCTTCTTTATAATAAAATTTATTGACTGCTATTTTTTTCTTTTAATTTTTATTTGCACTGTCTTTCTTTTCTGAGTAAACTATAATACTAACTAAATAAAGTGCCAGTTTTTCTCAGAATAACATGGAATGAATGAAAAGCAACTGAAAGTTCTTCATTTTCTTCTCTCTTCTATGAAATGCAAATTTGTCACATTTATCAAGTATTACTTTGATATGTGCAACAGAAGCTTTTTATAAAATAGCCTTCTTTTTAATACTGTGGTTTAGAAATTTGGATCTGGTTGTAAGATGATGGCACAATTATTATTCAATAGTGGTTATCTCCTTATTTTTAATTTTGCAACAAGATATTTTTTAAATATTAAAATGAGGCAACATAATACAAATTACTTTTTGCCAGTATTATAAACATGTTCTCTACAATAACAAACTTTTAATCAGGTCAGATGTGTCTCTTTTATCTATAGCAGTAACAATTATCTGGCCTGGAATGAAATTCATGGCAACTACAGAGCATTACAGTCTAGATTCATTTGTATCCCTAGTGTTGGATTCAAGTCCTTACCTTGGCTGAAAAAGATTAGTTTAGAAATGTTTCTCTAAAACAATATGGAGTGGGCCGTTTAACATGTACACACATTGTTCTAGAATATATGAGAGCTTTTTCATCCTCTGTTTATGAAACAATGTATTAGGAATTTAAATCCAGTGAAACATAAAGGATCTAGATCAGTTACAAGACTTTGAGGCTATGAAAGATAAAATAGATACAGTTCATCTGTTCAAACAAGCAGATTAACAGATCCACACTCAATGACTGAGCATCTTGATAGCAAAGCATTGTCCAGAGTTCTGAGGACAATCACAAATGCACAGACCATTTTCCCTGCTCTTAGAAAGCTTTAAAATTGTTCAGAGCAAAGATACTCAAAAAGCATTTAAATCCAAAACAGAATGCATAGCAAAGATGTTTTTTAAAGACTTATAGAAAAAAGATTTTTTGAATATAAACAGTGAACGCATATAGCATGTGGTACCATCTTCTGAAATAAAAGGGATGTCAAGTGTAATTCTAACACTAGAATTTTCACTTTAAATTCTTTTTTTTTTTTTTTTGTGGAATAAAGTAAAAGCTGTCTTTTAGATGTTTAACACTCTCCATCATTTTTTAGTGCTGTACTTCATCATCATCAATTTGTTTTCCTTTCAATTTACTAGCACTTGTCTGGTTTTCAAGTCCCTAAAGGAAAAATGAGTAGATGATTATGATATTTGGAACACTTCAGCACTGACAGGGTAACTAATGGCATGAAAGAGTTAATTAATGGTGTTCTCTGATGTGCTTTTCTATTTCTGAAGTGTTGTTTTGGAGTCAATTATGTCTCACTATGTGATTTTATTCATTTAGGAAATAGTTTGAAAGGGTTCATAGTTAAAATCTATTTAGGCAGGCATGTATGAAAGGGATATAAGAAAGGCCATGATTAAGCAAAGAAGAAATAATGAACACAATCAAGAAAACTACCTTTTTAAAAACCTATCATATCCTCTGAAAATTGTGTCCTGAATTTCCTTACTGTATCCAGAAATAGGGACGGACTTCAGAAGATGAGCACAGGAATAAAATAGAATGAGGGAGAATCGGAGAACAATTTTAGGTATCTCGTCTCTTCCATGACAAGAGACAAAATGATCTTTTGTTTATGGTCATATGAGATCTTTTAAATGATCTTATAAGAGAACATTTTAATCTCTTTTTCTCTCTGCATTCAGCACTACAACATTTAATATTATATTTTACGTTGTTCAGTTTCAAATGAATCCCCAATATAGGAAAAGGCTAAAAGAAAAACATTTTATTGTAGAAGATGTGGCTGGTTTTAATGCTTTATTTCAGTGGACACTAAATTCTCTTGAAAAGCATTTATCAAGAGGGCTACTCTTTGGAGAAACAAAATTTTGAGGGACATTGAGAAATGTTTTAAAATTTTACTTCACCAATAAAATTAGTTATAGATCAAGTGTTATGCCAACAATATAACCGTTCTCTGTAATTTTCTCCTTGCAGTCAAATCTTTAATTCTGTGTTCCCTATATCTAAAAAAAAGACAACACTGGGAAGGAATAGAAATTATCTTTTGCATTTAGCTGAATTGAGAAGGGAATAAAAAAATCAGTCTTTTTAGAGTTACATTTAATTTTACACTAAAATAATTTTACTCACCCTGATTGTCTACCTCTTTAAATGTGTAGAAGCATAGTTAACTTTCAAATTCTTTAACATTTTAAATATTTATTCAGAAGGCAAAAATAGTATTATATTAAAGTTAAGGACTTGCTTTATTTTGGAGCCAGATTATCTGGATTTAAATTCCCATTATGCTATGTTCTGTGAACTTGGGTAATTTCCCTACATACTTGTGACTCATTTTTTGTGAGGAAAAATGAAGACAATAAAAAAAAAAAACTATCTCATATTTTTTTGTATGAATATGAAATTAATGTATGTGAATGTGTGTGAGAGATAGAAAGATATGTCAAAAAGAGAATTTATGATGATACAGAGACATAATAAGCTTTAATCAAATATTACTATTATTGAAATTTTATAAAAAGCATTTCTCAATAATATGAATTAACTTGACATAAAATTTGTATTGCCCCTCAGCCTTCAAGAAGACTTATTCTGGTCATGTGAATAGTCTCCAAATAATGTAATTCCTTGGGGCTTCCCTTGTAGCTCAGTTGGTAAAGAATCTGCCTGCAGTGCAGGAGGAAGACCCCCCTGGATAAGGAAATGGCAACCAACTCCAGTATCCTTGCCTGGAAAATCTCATGGACAGAGGAGGCTGGTGGACTGCAGTCCATGAGATCACAAAGAGTTGGGCACAACTGAGTGACTAACACTAATGTAATTCCTCATTCTATAAATTTGAAATATGTATTCTTCACTTTTAGCAATATGTTGGACGGGTTGTTGCACTATGTTTATATGGATATACATTTAAACATATATAATTATACTTTTTTATGAAAATTAAGTATTTCCCCTGCAGATGGTGATTGCAGCCATGAAATTAAAAGATGCTTACTCCTTGGAAGGAAAGTTATGACCAACCTGGATAGTATATTGAAAAGCAGAGATATTACTTTGCCAACAAAGGTCTGTCTAGTCAAGGCTATGGTTTTTCCACTGGTCATGTATGGATGTTAGAGTTGGACTATAAAGAAAGCTGAGCGCCAAAGAATTGATGCTTTTGAACTGTGGTGTTGGAGAAGACTCTTGAGAGTCCCTTGGACTGCAAGGAGATCCAACCAGTCCATCCTATAGGAGATCAGTCCTGGGTGTTCATTGGAGGGACTGATGCTGAAGCTGAAACTCCAATACTTTGGCCACCTCACGCGAAGAGTTGACTCATTGGAAAAGACTCTGATGCTGGGAGGGATTGAGGGCAGGAGGAGAAGGGGACGACAGAGGATGAGATGGCTGGGTGGCATCACTGACTTGATGGACATGAGCTTGAGTGAACTCCGGGAGTTGGTGACGGACAGGGAGGCCTGGCGTGCTGCGATGCATGGGGTCACAGAGTCGGACACGGCTGAGCGACTGAACTGAACTGAACTGAGTTGACTTCTGCAAGTCTCCTGCTTCTAGGGCTCAGACTTTCATAGCTTACAATTGCTAACTTTGCAAGCACTCATGCCCTCTAAATATTTTTACACTCCTTTGAGCAGGTTGTTTGTTAGCTTACCTTCAGCCTTCTTCCCAGAGCAGGTATGATATTTGCCAAAAGTCTTGAAAATAATACCAGCTATACGTTTGTGTAGCTACTGAAAGAACTGCTGACTTCTTTCTGATCCAGGTTTTCATTCTGCCTAGGCCCCACCTAGATGTTCAGCCTCATTACTGTTGTTGCTTAGTCACTCAGTCATGTCTAATTCTTTTGTGACTCTGTGGACAGTAGCCCACCAGGCTCGTCTGTCCATGGGATTTCTAGCTACACATAGAATTGGTAAATTTCCTTATTAAAAGGCCTCTGGAAATTTTCCGTTCAATTCTAAAATATTTTGCCCTCATTGAAATTTTAATTCCTTGTCTTCTATTTTTTCCAGTTTTCTATATCTACAAAAATATGATTTCTGTGATTATGTGACATTTCTAGCTATTTTCTGTGAGATCATTGGCTTGCAATGAACTACTCTATCACACTTAGAAATAAAATTCTTCTTTAAAAATAGAGATAGGAGATGACAGACAGACAGAGAGAGATAAGCAGAGGTAACTTCCTGAGGATTTACAGAGTTGAGCACATGTTTGTAGATCATTTGGGTATGCACTTTAGACACATGCTTGTCTCTTTTATATTGTGCTGCATCTTTTCATTCATTTGTAGTAGTTTGTTACAGGATCTTTTTTCACCCTACCACTTTATGAATAATGCTCTAATTTTAACATCATCCAGTAATTTGACTTTTAGTGGTAGAATGTGTGACCTGTTTAAGATTCCTAACACACTACAAGGTTACTAGATATTCTCTTGCTTTCTTCTAAAAGGTTTATTCTTGTTATTTTTCATAATTTTTATCTGAAATGCAGCTGGAATTTATTTTAGTATGCAATGTAAGGAATTAAAAATCATTTGTTGCATGTACATTTGAAATATTTCACATTGAATGATTTATATATTAAAATAAAATTAACCAGAAATATCTGAATAAGCTTCCCTTGTGGCTTAGCTGGTAAAGAATCCACCTGCAATGCAGGAGACCTGGGTTCAATCCCTGGGTTGGGAAGATCCCCTGGAAAAGGGAAAAGCTACTCATTTCAGTATTCTGGCCTGGAGAATTCCATGGACTGTATAATCCATGGGGTCACAAAGAGTGGGACACAAGTGAGCAACTTTCACTTTCACTTTCAATTTCAGCTGAAGAAGAACAAACAAGGATGTCTGCATTTTAAAATACAATTATTGAACTTAAAACTCAGTAAATATTTAGGAAACTCTATAGGAAGTTCATAAAATGAAAGCTAGATCTGAAGAAGGTAGCCAGAATGCAGAACAGGGGCAAAAAAAAAAAAAAAAGACAGAAGATATGGAACAGTAGTTGAAAGTATAAACAATAAAATAAAAAGACAAATGTCTGTCTTCTCGAGGTCAAAGAGAGCTAAAGAAAGAAATGGAGTAGGTAATATTTGAGGAGATAATGGCTAATAATTTTTCAGACGACACAAATCTCAGATAAGAAAACAAATTAGTTCAAGTAGGGCTACTGAAGCAAAAATATCTTTGTGCAAAAATATTCTGATGAAATCTATGGTGGATAAGAAAAGGCCAAATATATACATATCTTAAGGGAGAAAAAAATTTTGGCCATCTGAAGAATAATGAAAACAAACTACCACATAGTAATGAACACAAACAATACTTCATAACAGTATTAATAATTAAACACAAAATAGTATCTTCAAACTTTTGAGAGAAATATCAATTTAAATTATCTATCATTTATCTATATATATATATCCATATCCATATCTGTATCAATGTGTGCATGTGAAGTGGCTTCAGTCATGTCTGATTCTTTGCAGCCTCATGGATCTTAGCCTACCTGGTTCCTCTGTCCGTGGGATTCTCCAAGCAAAAATCCTGGAATGGGTTGCCATGCCCTCCTCCAGGGGATCTTCTCAAATTCAAGATCAAACTCTCCTGTTGCTTCTGCAATGCAGGTGGATTTTTCACCACTGAGCCGAAGAGAAACACATCTGTATCTCTATATCTCTACAAATATATCTTTTGGATATGCTATGAATAAAGCATAGATGTGTCTCTATAGGGGGATTCCCTGGTGGCTCAGATGGTAAAGCGTCTGCCTGCGATGTGGGAGACCCAGGTTCTCTACAATGACATAGCTTAAACAATCTGGATCCAGATGCTTGAGATCGAACTGGAATGCTCCCAGACCCTGGCAATACTGTGCTCGAAAAAGGGTCACAACAAAACAAAAATCACCAAGTAGGACACTAACAGCACAGACAAGAGTCATGGGATAGTGTCAGCCCCAACTGGATCCCCAAACCTTCTAGGACAAAGAGTGGCAGCTGACCATAACCATGAGTGGGACTGAAGTTCTCACTCAACTTAACAGGAAGGAGTTGAATTCAAAGAAAAATGGTTTACGAAACAAAAATGAGTGTTCAAAGCCAACACTGCCGTGGTCACTGTGGTCACTGAGGGAGAGGCCCCAGGTGCCCCAAATCATGATTCAGTGCATGGTGGAGATTGAGCTGGAGAGCACGAAGAATGTGGATGTCTACTCCCTGTCCAGAATGTTCATCCACCTTCATCACTGATGATGGTCTTTGATGACAATAACTAGGATGCGTCCGTAGAAATGAAAGAGATGAAAGTCATTGCCATCCCTGAGCTGCTGGACTTCTCTTCCACTGAGCTACCTGAACCTCTCTTCACCAACAGGTTCTAGCCCAACTGAGCCAAGGGCACCATTCTTTCAGGCCCAGTTGCAAAGGAGAGCTGCATCAATAACCTGTTACTGTCACTCCCAAAGTGAGAGGATACTTTCTTCTGGATCCCCTGAAAACAGTGGCAGAAAATGAAATGGTGAACAAGATGCTCCTGTGTAATCTTGCATTGTCTCCAGCCCCACACTACTTGGGCACTCAGTAGAGAGCGAGTTCCCTGCCAACACCAGCCAGCCCATCTCTATTACAGGCCGCCTGGTCTCTGGAGGTCATGTCCTAGGTTCAGGGGCTGCTTTACTTCTTGCATCTGAGGCCACTCCTTGCACCAAACAGCAAGAGACAGAGCATCCTATTATTCATCAAGTCTCTTTTCAAATCTATCTCTCAGATTCTGGCAGAACAACATAGAAACCTGGCAAAATGGGTCATCTGCAGAGCAGGGACTGAACATTCCTGAGGATTAACTGGTTGACCCATCTAAGGGTTAGATTTTCTGCCAAGAGACACCTACCCATAGCAGAAAGCCAAGTGGCTTGAGCAGTCCCAGGTCCCCAGGGTCTGCAAGCTCTGTACTGGCTTCAGCCTAATTGTCCATGCTGCCAGCAGAGAATGCCCCAGGCCAGCAGGCCTCACATTGCAGGCCTGGCTGTGACCAGGTGAAGGGAGTGATCTTTAGGAACGTCTGTGTGTGCGTGTGCTCAGTCGCTCAGTTGTATCCTGCTCTTTGTGACTCCATGGACTGTAGTCCACCAGGCTGCTCTGTCCATGGAATTTTCCAGGCAAGAATACTGGAACAGGTTGCCATTTTCTACTCCAAGGGATCCTTCTTACCCAAGCATTGAATCCACATCTCTTGTGCTTCCTTCATTGGCAGGTGGATTCTTTACTACTGAGCCAGCTGGGAAGCCCTTTTATGAACCTACTGGCATTTAAAAATTTTCTCTTGGATCACTCATCAGTAGGAACCCTCCCAGGGGGGGAAGGAAACAAGGCCAAATTCCTTCACATTTCTGCCTTGAATAAACATTGCTGCTGCTTCGTAAAAAAAAGAAAAAAAAAAAAGGTAAAACATAGGTGCTTTTAGATAACCAAAAATTCCTTCACCACTGACTGAGATTATCACCAACAAATTTTCATTAAAGATAATCTAATAAACTTTATTTCTTAGATGGAAATAAAATAAAAAAATCTAAGAAATTTTAATCCTTTAAGAGTATTTTAAGAAATACTCAAGATATTTGTTTTCAAACTTTTTTTTTTAATTTTACTTTGTGTGTTAATACTCCTATACTGTGTAACTGATATTTAACCTTATCTATCCAAACACATTTGAAAACTTCATTTTTTCCTAGCTATTAGTTATTAGTCAAGGAGAGAATCCTCCCCTTAAAAGGACAAAAGTGTTCTGTTTTTCAATAATCATTTCCCTTGTTGCAAACACTTTGACTTTTATATTTATTTATTTTTTTTGTCTTTTTATAATTTTTTTTTAATTTTTTTTAGTTTTTTTATTTTTTAAATTTTAATATCTTTAATTCTTACATGCGTTCCCAAACATGAATGACATTCTAACATGTATACTATCATGTAAGAATTGAATCACCAGTCTATGTCTGACGCAGGATGCAGCATGCTTGGGGCTGGTGCATGGGGATGACCCAGAGAGATGTTATGGGGAGGGAGGTGGGAGGGGGTTCATGTTTGACTTTTATATTTAGATTGTCATTAATTACTTTGAACCTGCATTGCAGGAGATGCAGTTTCAATCACTGGATGGGGAAGATTCCCCTGGAGAAGGGTATTCCCACTCCAGTATTCTTGCCTGGGAAATGTCATGGAAAGAGGAGCCTGGTGGGCTACAGTCCATGGGGTCACAAAGAGTTGGACAGGATTGAGTGATTAAATCACCACAGCCTGGTTATTTGAATTATGAATCAATTTAATTTAGAATTAACTCAATGTACCATTGATATCTCTTGGCAAGTTTATTACAGTTCACATTTTTATCTTGAATTCTTCTTAAAATTTTTTTTTTTTGTTGTAAGGAAAATTAGTCTTATAGGGAAATTAATTACATTAATTTTGGTTTTATTTAAACACTGATCCCAGTCTGGCTGAATATAGAAAACTATGTCTAATATCCTTCTTATTTTATACCTTCAATGATACTTCAGCTCTGCTTTCTAGAATCGAGCATTGCATGAGGGAATCTTCTCATTTATCAGATTCTTTTCACTTCTTTTCCTCTCAAAAAAAAAAATGAGCTTCATTCTTGATGCATATTACAATCTGGATATGCCTTTTACATTCTTTTACTTAGAGTTTGGTCTAGCCCAGGGGGTAAAGAATCTGCCTGCAATGCAGGAGACCTGGGTCTGAACCCTGGGCCAGGAAGATCCCTGGATAAGAAAATGGCAACCCACTCCAGTTTTCTTGTCTGGAAAATCTCATGGATGGAGGAGCCTGGTGGGCTACAGTCCTTGGGGTCGCAAAGAATGGGATATGCCTGAGCAACTCACACTTAATGATCAGGATAGCCTTTCCTTAGTGAAATCTCATACACCATGTCAGATCTAGGAAAATTTCTTCTATAATTTAAGTGTCATTAGTTATTGCTGAAATTCACATCCTCTGTTTTTTGTTTTGTTTCTTAAACATAACTTCCATTATTTTAACTCTTTGCATCATGTACTGCTTGGTATATTAATTTTACATTTTAGATTGTTAAAATTATCTTAATTATACCCATTATGTTGACATTAAATTACTATAAATCATATTTTTATTTAGGAATTTTAATTTTGCTTCATTTATTTCAATGAAATATTATTCTTTAACACATCTCTCTTGCCAAATTTCTTTAAGTGTACAGTTCTAACACCTTCAGATATTTAACATAAGAGAGTAAATAAAGTGAAAAATAAGTAACACAGAGAACTATTAAAAGATATGACCCCCTTGAAATAAAATTAATATAATATACAAGCAAGATCTTAAAATGAGTTTTTTTTTTTTACTATATTCATCATGTTTTGAAAATGTTTAATGTGAATACAATGAAAGTTTGTATTAAAACACTTAATATAGTGTTTAGGCAGAAAGTGGGTATTTAAAAACATGTTATTTATTTATTTATGAGTAAGAGATATTTAATCATGTAAAAAAAAATCCTTTTCAATCCTGTATTGTTTTCCTATCTCTAGTAATTTTACGGAAGACACTGACCAATATACAGAGATTTCTATAGAGACTGATCTCTGTAGCCTCTGAGTTCTCTAAAAATTATCAGTCATATAAGTCTGCTAGGTTTTTATGTGGTTGAAAAGTAGTTCCAAAAAACTTTAAATGATTGCTTGTTAGATTAGCTTAACCTTAGTTGATACTGTTCTATATCATATATGAAATTATAATTGTGTGTGTGTGTATGTGTGTGTGTGTGTGTGTGTGTGTGTTAGTGCTTAGTTGCTCCATTACTCAACTCTCTGTGGCCCCATGGACTGTAGCCTCCCAGGCTCTTCTGTCCGTGGAGTTTTCCAGGCAGGAATACTGGAGCAGGTTGCCATTTCCTACTCCAGGGGATCTTCCTGACCCAGGGATTCTACCTCTCTTGCATCTCCTACATTGGCAGGCATATTCTTTGCCATTATAGAATCTGCTTGTCTAGTGGGACTCAGGGAGCAACAGTTATAATAGTAGTTATTTATTAATTGGGCTTCTCAGGTGGTTCTAGTGGTAAAGAACCCACCTGCCAATGCAGGAGACATAAGAGACACAGCTTCTATCCCTGGGTCAAGGAAGATCCCCTGGAGGAGGGCATGGCAACCCACTTCAGTATTCTTGCCTGGAAAATATCCTTGACAGAGGAACTTGGCGGGCTACAATCCAAAGGATATTATCTCATTTATGTAAAGTATCACTATTATATTAATCTTAAGGACTTCCCTCAGAGGGTAAAGCGTCTGCCTACAATGTGGGAGACATGGGTTCGATCCCTGGGTCTGGAAGATCCTCTGGAGAAGGAAATGGCCACCCACTCCAATACTCTTGCTGGAAAATTCCGTGGATGGAGGATCCTGGTAGTCTACAGTCCATGGGGTCACAAAGAGTCGGACACGACTGAGTGACTAAACTTTCACTTTTTCAAGATGCTCTTTTATCAAATTTTTATTGAAATTACAAGCACAGTCATTGTCATAAACTTCACCATTGTCAGTTTTTATCTGAGTTCCACTTGCTGTGTGCTTTTAAAACCAAATCTAATAGGAAGATATATCCCTGCCTCTATGGGGTTAACAGCCAGAGTTCCAATAGACACAGGTGCATCCATGAAACCGCAGGGTACAGCAATGAAGGAAAAACAATCCAAAGTCTCAGGAAAAGGAATATTTTCTTTCTTTCAGAAAGAATGAAATGAAAACTAATAAAATGCAGTGGACTTTAGCATTATGATGATTCAAAGATAATTGTGTTTATAAGAATGATACTAAAATACTAAGAATTTCTCGTGTCTTTTGAATATCAAAAGGCATTTTTTAAAGAAAATATAACTTCATTTTAGTATTTAGTGCATTTAAAATAATTTACAATGTTTCTTGAAAGTTTGCTATTCAAAATATTTCACTCAGGAGATATTCTATTTATTCTGTCATCATGGACAACATCCAAGTGTTTGGAGAAAAGATAGGGTAAAACAGAGAACAGGAGTAGCTTTTCAATTTGGTTATATTTTATCAAGTTGTTTCTCTATGTTTTGGGATGATTTTTTTCTTCCTTCTAGCCTTGTGAACCATATTTGTGGTAGAACCATGTAAAATCAAATTCATTAGAATTACTTGGGCTGATCAATTTTCATTTTTTTCCCTTTACTTATTTGTTGACCTAATGAAACCATTGGATTTGATACATCCTTAATATTTCTCCCTCTGTTTTTGTATTATGCCTTTTATCCATCCCCCAAAACACAAACATTACAGTGAAAAAGAAATACAGTGTTCTACGGATACATTTTCTCTAATTCTTATATTTTCTTCAGAGGAATGCAACAGACTTGACAATGTTCCCCTCCCTCTTTGAACAAAATGACAGGCTAATTAAAAGTACAGGATAAAACAGGCATTTACTTCTAGGGTTGCTTCTTTCTATCCAGACAGGAAAGATGTGGTTTTCACAGTGCGCTATTCTCAGTAGCATTTGAATCATCTTCAGTGGTCATTGTTTTGTACTTTTTGACAGCAATGCATTATATGGAGAGATAGACTCAGTTCTAATTCCTTACTCTTTTCCCCAAGTTTTATAACTAAATAACCTTTTTGAATAAAATATTGCAACAGTCCTGCATTTTGAGGATGAAAGCGCTGTTTTCTAAAAGGTCAATTCAATCTGGGAAATGTTTTCAGTTTAGACAATACATTATAAACTGTAGAAATCCATGGCAATTTTCAGCACCACTAACAACGGGAAGTAAATTTCAGTCATTCACAGTAAGATGGCAATGTGGTGACATTTGAAGCCTGGACATGGGCTCTCACATTCATTGTAGGTGACTGACTGCTGTGCAGCAGGGACCTTTTTTCAACTGCTGGATGAATTTCAGATATAAATGAGAAAGATGATCTGAACACTTTACAAAATGAGTGAGACCCCATCATCTGAGTGACAATATTCTTCTTTGACAGAAGGCAAGGATTAAGAATACGTCAAATTAATAAATCCCTAGGAAACCAATAATCTCACATTTTCAGAACAATTGTATCTTCTGGTAGTTATTATCTCTGAATTACAGTGAGCCACTATCTTTGTTTCATTCTCCCGATATATGTCCTTGTCCATCAAAAACTATGGCAGCTGCGTGACACAGTCAAGCAATAAATTTATGAAACATCTCTTTGAAGTGCATGCTTGTTTCATAATCCTGATTCTGTATCTTTATTTACTTCAAAATATATGGAACTGTCAGCCTGAGGGTCAGAAGATTACAGCACTTTCTTTGTTTCTTTGCTAGTGTTTTTATTTAACTTGAACAATAAGCTGCAGCACCAAGGGAGTGATGAAATAAAGGATATATAGAGTCACAATGGCATAAAAATGGTAAACACAGATACACTGCAAGAAAGATCATCATGTCATATCATAAAAAAAAAACAAAACCTGTTTGCTTCAGTAACTCACACAGGTAACTCACACACCGGCTTTATTAAAACTTCGAGAAAACCCACAGTGATAAGCCAGAGTGTTACCATAAACAGAAAAAGTTTATTTTCTCTCTGAAATTTCTCATGGGATCATCTGACTTGTGACCTTAAGACATTGTGTGCTCAGTTTGATTCCCTATTATAGTCAGTGATGGACTCAGTTAGCATTTTTAATCTATCTGAGCTTAAAAACAGCAAACTTCATAGGACACCTCATTTTGTAAAAGGCTGGAATTCACCTGGAAAAGTTATGAATAATAAATAAGTTAGCAATTTTAAATTCAAGAAAAACACCTCATATAAACCAACAAAACACATATACAAGTGGTCATTACCAACATAGTCTTACTATAAAGCTCTCTGACTTGAAACTACTTACAGTTTTAGAGTTCAAAATATCCTTTAGCTTAATTCTATCAATTATTCTAGCATGTCTCTTTTTCATTTCTTTGCTATATATGCTGATGTATGAATTGAATATGTTGAAATCAATTTTAATTACATATTTACTGATAGAATGGAAGCATATGAATTTACATTTATATGAAAAATTTCTATTAATATTTCAGGAGGATATTAGAGAATATTTTTGGTTGATTATTATTATATGATTTTTAAAATGCTACTGCAATTATCCATATTTTACAAACGTGGATTACAGCTTTTAATATTTCATTTTAAATATAAATCTGTATATTATTTATATCAATCTTTCATTCATCTCTACAATTATTTTAGGATGTTGACTTTGAAAATTCACCCAGGATTTCTATACTAATACTAAATATACTTCAAACATCTCTAATAATTTATCAGCATTTCTCTAGGACCAACAGGAATTACTCAATTTCTTGGAGCCTTGGTTTGTATAGAGCCTGGTTCATAACCTTATAATCTGGTTTCTCCATTTATATTATGTTCCATGTCTTTGGGGAAGCTATGTTGGGCATTTGATACTCTTAGAGGTGAGTATAATTTTCACTTACAAGCAGAGTACAAATTTGAAATGCTTTGAAGCTCTTTGTTCTCCATACTTAGAACTAAGCAAAGTGTTCAGTGAATCTTCTGGGACTTTCAGGTCAAAGTTTCACTGATAATATTTTCTGAGAAAAATGCAGTTGGTTTAGGGACAACTCTCTCTGCCTCTTTGCTCGTAATTAATCTTGACATTTTCTTCTTTTTTTTTTTTCAGTAATTTGCTCCATTTTTACTAATCAGTTATATTATTCCCCATAGCTTAGTCTTATCATTTTAAAATTTCTAATTTGCTATGGTCTGAATGTTTGTATCACCACAAATTTATATTAACATTAAGCATTAATCTTCATCATATTAATGTAAACATTAAACCTAACACCTAATGTCATGGCATGGGGAGGTAGGCTTCTTGGAGGTGATTGGGTCATGAGGATGGAGCTCTCATGAATGAGAGTAGAGCCCTTATAGCACAGGCCTAAGATAGGTTCCTTGCCCCCTTCTGCTAAGGGAAAACAGAAGGAAACGTCTGTCGCATGGAAGTTCAGTTCGGTTCAGTCGCTCAGTCGTGTCCGACTCTTTGCGACCTCATGAATCGCAGCACACCAGGCCTCCCTGTCCATCACCAACTCCTGTAATTCACTCAGAGTCGCGTCCATTGAGTCAGTGATGCCATCCAGCCATCTCATCCTCAGTCGTTCCCTTCTTCTCCTGCCCCTAATCCCTCCCAGCATCAAAGTCTTCTCATATGAGTCAACTCTTCGCATGAGGTGGCCAGAGTACTGGAGTTTCAGCTTTAGCATCATTCCTTCCAAAAGAAATCCCAGGGTTGATCTTCGGAAAGGACTGGTTGGATCTCCTTGCAGTCCAAGGGACTCTTAAGATCTCCCTTATGATTATACAGTGGAATTGAGAAATAGATTTAAGGGCCTAGAGATGATAGATAGAGTGCCTGATGAACTATGGAATGAGATTCATGACATTGTACAGGAGACAGGGATCAAGACCATCCCCATGGAAAAGAAATGTAGAAAAGCAAAATGGCTGTCTGGGGAAGCCTTACAAATAGCTGTGAAAAGAAGAGAAGTGAAAAGCCAAGGAGAAAAGGAAAGATATAAGCATCTGAATGCAGAGTTTCAAAGAATAGCAAGAAGAGATAAGAAAGCCTGGAACTCTCTTGCTTTTTCCATGATCCAGTGGATGTTGGCAATTTGATCTCTGGTTCCTCTGCCTTTTCTAAAACCAGCTTGAACATCAGGAAGTTCACGGTTCATGTATTGCTGAAGCCTGGCTTGGAGAATTTTGAGCATTACTTTACTAGCATGTGAGATGAGTGCAGTTGTGCGGTAGTTTGAACATTCTTTGGCATTGCCTTTCTTTGGGATTGGAATGAAAACTGACTTTTTCCAGTCCTGTGGCCACTGCTGAGTTTTCCAAATTTGCTGGCATATTGAGTGCAGCACTTTCACAGCATCCTCTTTCAGGATTTGAAATAGCTCTACTGGAATTCCATCACCTCCACTAGCTTTGTTCATAGTGACGCTTTTTAAGGCCCACTTTACTTCACATTCCAGGGTGTCTAGCTCTAGATGAGTGATCACACCATAGTGATTATCTGGGTCATGAAGATCCTTTTTGTACAGTACTTCTGTGTATTCTTGCCATCTCTTCTTAATCTCTTCTGCTTCTGTTAGGTCCACACCATTTCTGTCCTTTATTGAGCCCATCTTTGCATGAAATGTTCCCTTGGTATCTCTAATTTTCTTGAAGAGATCTCTAGTCTTTCCCATTCTGTTATTTTCCTCTATTTCTTTGCATTGACCGCTGAAGAAGGCTTTCTTTTCTCTTCACATGGAAGAGAACCCTCATTTTACTGTGCTGGCTTCTTGATCTCTGACTTCCAGTCTCCAGAACTGTGAGAAATAAATGTCTGTTTTTGTTAAGTTAGTCAATCTGCAGTAGTTTGTAATAACAGCCTTAATGAACCAAGATACAGTTGGGTAACTGACTATGCATTTAGAACTTAATAAGATGCAAGGAGAACTAATGACTCTGATTTCCATTCTACCATGTCCAACTTCCATCAAAAAAGCTATGTTTTTTCCAGTAGTTATGTATGGATGTGAGAGTTGGACTATAAAGAAAGCTGATCATGGAAGAATTGACGTTTTTGAATTGTGGTGCTGTAGAAGACTCCTGAGAGTCCATTGGACTGCAAGGGGATCCAACCAGTCCATCCTAAAGGAAATCAGTTCCAAATATTCATTGGAAAGACTGGTGCTGAAGCTGAAACTCCAATACTCTGGCCACTTGATGTAAAGAACGGACTCATTGGAAAAGACCCTGATGCTGGCGAAGATTGAAGGCAGGGGGAGAAAGGGACGACAGAGGATGAGAAGGTTGGATTGCATCACAGACTCGATGAATATGAATTTGAGCAAGCTCTGGGAGTTGGCGATGGACAGGGAAGCCTGGTGTGCTGTAGTCTATGGAGTCTCAGAGAGTCAGACATGACTGGTTGACTGAACTTACTATAAATGTCTTTGAAACCCTTCTTTACCTATCATAGTTACCATAAAATTGCTAATGTGGATCTAAAGCAAATCTTAGTATCCTCAGGTTTTGAGTTTAGATGATATGCAAAATATTGAGAATATTTAATCCATATTTATAACACTGGACATATAATAGTATATATCAATATGCATTCCATATAGATGATGTTTCTATTATACATATTGGGTTTTTTTTTTTGTAGATAAATAATGTGTGCAAAATTCTTGCTACTTAAAAGAACAATGAAAGTAAAACCACTTTCTTCTTTACAGTGAATTGAAGTGAATATTCATTCACTTAAGTAAAATGGTACTTAAGGTAACATTACTGTTTAGTGGTCATACAGGAACTTGTACCATAAACTACATTGCTTTGCACTGGATCCATCTTGTTTTTCTTAATGCACCAAATCTAAACCTTTCTCTATGAAGTCATTTACAAAATAGAGACATTCTTAAAAATTTCCCATGCTGACAGAATCTCTGTTGATGAATTTGGAGGCAATGGTGAGCCAATAAAGATAACAGCCATGTTGGTGTTAAGAACTCTGCTAAATGTTGCCATCTGTCTTCTTCAGATGCCAAAAATCTCAGGACATAGGTATGCTAAGATATAATTTGGATGCTCTTAGAAAGGTCATTTGATGCCTTTAATTTCTTTTCGTGATGCAGTGTCAAAAGATAAGGATCAAAAGACAGGGGAGCTTGTAAAAGTTCATTCCTCTCCATTCTATCAGGAAGAAAAGGAAAAAAAATTTGCTTGTAATCGCTGGGCTTCCCTTGTGGCTCAGCTGGTAAAGAATCCGCCTGCAATGCAGGAGACCTGGGTTTGACCCCTAGGTTGGGACGATCCCCTGAAGAAGGGAAAGGCTACCCACTCCAGTATTCTAGCCTGGAGAACTCCATGGACTTTTATAGTCCATGGGATCACAAAGAGTCGGACACAACTGAGTGACTTTCCCTTTCTCAGTCCCTATCAACTTTTGTCAGATTGCTGCTGCCATGAAATTGTTGACAACTTTTAACATCTCTGACTTTTGCTCTTAGCTGAGATTCAGTTTCATCTTTTCAACTTTTTACATTATACGAATATTGTAAATTTCTATGTTCACCTTAAATATATATATATATATATATATATATATATAAATATATAAACAATAATGATCATATCCCTTCTGTGTTAACTTTCCTTCTAAAGGTCAGTTTAATTCCAGGAGTGTTAAAACTAATGTCTAGCACATAGTTGATTTGCAGTAATATCCATTGGAATGAATGTATCACTATTCAAGTCTATAATTTCAAGATCCTCTAAGCTTTCTTATTTAAAACCCTCTTCTTTTCTAGTAATTAGCAGTGTTGAACATCTTTTCATGAATTCATCTTCTCTTTAGAGACATAACCCAGTAAACACAAATGACACTTTGCTTATAAATCTTACTGGCCAAATCATAGCAAGATTATAAACATATACATAATTGCGTGTTTTCTTTTCTTTTTTTTTTTACAAACATTCAAATATTATTTTTCCCCTTTTGGGCCCACACTGTCATCTCACTTCTCCAGTATTCTGTGGTATGAAACAGCTTGATCAGTTTTAAATTTTCACAATTTTAGGGCTCAAACTATCCCTCTGCTAGTTATCACTTAACTGTCTGCTTTCCTTAGTTTTCAGTATTTTGTAGATTCCTTTAAATCACGTTATTTCTCATTCTTATAGTTCTTGAAGGTTTGAAATCTTTTAAATCATTTTTCATTTACTTTGTGGCATGTTGTTAGGGAAAATAATTCATAATAATTGAATTATTAACCATATGGGAAACCATCAATTATTTATTCACTGGGCAGTTACTACAGGCAAACTACCATGATAGATGCTTATAGTACTCACAGTAAATATAATTGCTTCACACCAGAAACTCCCCATTTTAGCCACTAATACTTAGCAGAGCAATGTTTCCCCTGAGGAAATACTACACATTGAGATAATCTCAGAGGTCAAGTGATTTCTATATAGGCAATTTATATAGAGTGAATTTTGTATTTGCAAGCTTTAACATTTTAAAATACAGGAAAATCCTGCTATTTGGGGAAAAAATGCTTTTTTTTTTCTTTTTTCTTCTTACTTTGTAGAGGCATCTTAGTCAAAAAAATGAAAGGACTATCAAAACACTGGCACAAAAACTGACATAAACAGAAAAAAATCAATTGAATGTGTATGTTTTTCTCTGTGTTTCTAGAGCCCTTGTCATAAGTGACTCTGAGTGATTACTATATTTACTTATTTATTTACTTAGCCTCTATAAAAAAAAAAAAAAAAAGGCAAGGAGTGAGGAACATAAAGATGGAGGCCAACCATGAATTGATTTCTTATGCCCTGCTGCTTCTTCACTGCCATGTGAGCGAATCTGATGCTACCTTTACCAAAAGTGTGCTTGTTCATTCCTAAAAAAGAAAACTTTCTAGATGTTGCTGTCAAAAGAAAAGGGATATTGCAGAAATTTAAGGTCATCTTTCAAATTGAGTGATTTTGTAGTCCCAGTGGAAAACAAGTCTCACAGAGAGGCCATTTTAAACAATGGAATCAGAAAGACACAGTTTCAATTGCATTTCAGAATGGCATTGCTTTTGACCTTTAAGTGATTTCCTTAACCATTTAACACTTATGAACACATCAAATCTGTAGCTGATTGACAATATAAAGGGGATTAACTATACTTTAGCCCCTTGGAGTCTGACTCACAGGAAGCTAATCAACCAAAAAAAAAAAAAAAAGGTAGGAGGGCATAAAAGCATAAATGCACTCAGACTGATAAAAACAGCAGAGAATCTCTATCAAGTTCTATGCTGTGTCCCTGGAAACCAAGATAATGATAGCTATACATTTTATATAGGTAATCTTCATTAACAATTAAAGGAGCATCTCCCATAATTATTATAACACTTTACATTTGAAATTTTCTTAGTAGATACCACCTGAATTTGCCTAGTAGAATATGAAATGTTTTATGCCCTGTTTGCAACAAGATTTGTTTGATGTTTGTGCTTTTTCTGAAACTCTGAAACTGTAGAATATAATAACATTTCAATGTGACACATTTTGCTGTATTAAATTAAGCAATTTTTACACAAGTGGATTAATCTTCACATACTTCTTATGAGCTTAAATTAATGGGTAATTATGGCTTCTATATCTTAGTATTTTACATGAAATACCAACATTCTGAAGTGGTAAGGCAAGGATAATAGTTTTACATATGTATTAAACACAAATATTTTACCAAGTACCAAGGCTTCCCTGGTGGTTCAGAAGTTTAAGAACCCACCTGCAATGCCGGAGACCTGAGTTTGATTCCTGAGTTGGGAAGTTCTCCTGGAGAGGGAAATGGCAACCCATACCAGTGTTCTTGCCTGGAGAATTACATGGACAGAGGAGCCTGGCAAGCTAGAGTCGATGGAGTTGCAAAGAGTTGGACATGAATGAGTGACTTTCACTTTCACTTCTTTCAAGGAAACTTTGAAAGATAAATTTGGCTGTTTTTTGTTTGTTTGTTTTGGACTTTAAATTAGATTTTCTAAAAAATGCACACTTTCCAATGTGTCACACTTGCACCTAATCTACTCTACTATTATGATTGCAAATATCCAACAAGAGTCTGACTGTAAGGACAGTAAAACTGTGTGAGCTTAATTTACCTCACCTAAATAAATAGCATACAGAAGCAAGGTTCCACAAACACGGATTTCAACAAATCACTTCTCCAGGCATTTTTATCACTATGTCTTTTCTTGATCTTTCTTTTATACATGACTTTTGTCATTTTGCATTTTAGTTGACTGCTTCATTCACCATTATAGCAATCACCAGAATTAATCTCATTCCATAGGCCTCACTCTACATTTTTGTTTTCACCCTATTTCTTCTGTGAATTGAAGCCATTAGTACTCCAGAGTACTGTTGTCCTAACAATCTCATTGCTGAGCACTTAGTCATTTTAAGATTACCAAACTGTTTTAGAGGAAACTTGATAAAAAGCCTTGTATTGGGATCAAGTAAAATTCCAGTAAAGCAGATGAAATCAAGCTGTCAGTGAGTTGAAATGATATTTGTCTGCTTGTATCTTTTCTATTCACATTATGCTTAAGAATTTCACAATTTCATATTTTAATCAAGAAATAAATTCATTCCTTTCCATTTAATGGTTAAGAGCTCTTGATTCTTGAATATGGTGAAAAGTAAAAGTCAGTGAAGTTTTGATTTCTAGCTATAGCAGAATCCAGATATTAGTAAATCTTCTCCCCCAAAATCAAGAAGAAAACTAGACAAAATTGTCTGAAGCATCCAGTTTGAGGTTCTGGAGATTGACATCTGATAAACATCAAATTGTGAAATGTTTATGTATAAACAAATATTCAGATAAGAGTAGCTGGCATCTACAGCCCTTTTGCCCATCAGCAGAGTGTTGAAGACGAAGTTTTTGAGCATATTCAAACCCTTAAAGCCCAACTCATTGGCTGATGACTAAGTCATGCAAAAACTGTGACAACCCACAAGATGCCAAGCTAGATTTTTTTAATCTTTAATTATATTTTTTAAATGACTTAAAATTCCAAGCAAAGTTAACACCAGTTGTACACCTTAGGGGAGAAAAATTTTACAATTAAAATGTAAACAAATATAAAATATGAAATAACAGCTGCTGCTGCTGCTGCTAAGTCGCTTCAGTCATATAGACCCCATAGATGGAAGACCACCAGGCTCCCCCATCCCTGGGATTCTCCAGGCAAAAAAACTGGAGTGGGCTACCATTTCCTTCTCCAATGCATGAAAGTGAAAAGTGAAAATTGAAAGTGAAGTCGCTCAGTCATGTCCGACTCTTAGTGACCCCATGGACTGCAGGCTACCAGGCTCCTCCATCCATGGGAGTTTCTAGGCAAGAGCACTGGAGTGGGGTGCCATTGCCTTCTCTGGAAATAACAGCTACAGAACTCTAAAGGGAAAATTCAGAATCCATAATTGCTATATTACATTTTTTATAAGCTATCAAAAGATACCCAAAGAAACAGAAATATGTCATCCCTGTTAATTAAAGGGGGGGGAAAAAAAAACAGATAATAGAAATTGATTCTAAGTAGGTCCAGATATTGGACTTAGCAAACTAAAGTTTCAAATCATCTTTACAAATACCCTGTTCCAAATTAAACTCCGTTCAAGGAATTAAAGAATGAATGATGAGTCAGGAAATAGATCATCTCCATAGAAAATGGGAAAGCAAAGCAAACACAAGAAATACAGAAATTCTGTAGTTTAAATGTACAGTTACTGAAATGAAAAATTCAGTAAATGGGCTGAGCAGAGGTTGAAATTAGTTGAGTAACTTTACAAATGGAAAAAAAAAAAAATGTGTGTTCCAAAGAAAGCACAGACTTATTGTGGAACTCTAGATGGGTCTACAATATATCTCCTTTGTTGCGAATTGGATGAAGAAACTGTATGTAGTACATTTATTCAGTATTGATACCTTAAACATCTATGGATGTTAGAAGACCATAAGTTGAATCATAAGGCCTTTGTGATAGGAGTTGGTGTTGCATTCTGAACTTTTAAAAGTCTCATTTGCTGTAATTTGAAGTGACTAGTCTTTTAAGCCACTGATCAATGGTTTGGGGCAATATCTTCAAGTATTTTATATCCTCCCAAATGTTGAGACTCCTCTTTAATGTTAGGAGGTGCAACGTGTAATGGCTTTTCATTTCCTTCAGATGGATTGTCCCAGTATGTCTCAGACTATTTGTCAGAAGAGAACCTTCACCTCAGTGGCAGATCACCAAATCAAGCAGCTTGTTTCAAGCTCTCTGGCAGGCTTGTGTCCTACCAGGGAAACTAGTGTATTTGACATTTCACGCTTACTAGGTTAAATTAGCATGTTGCAATTAGTATGATAGAACAGCTTTATAACTGGAGAAATGTCAAGACAGTCAAGGTCTCAGTTGACTAGATTTTATCTGATGAAATAGATGACATAGTTCTGGGATGAACTATTTAAGGCATATTGCTGTTTCTGCTTTGGGAAGGTAAACTTTTCTTCTTTAATCCTCACACTGTTAAGGATTGAAGAGAACATTTTATCAGATTAAGAGTTATATTTCAGTATGTTATTTACCAGTAAATATACTTAAAACATAGGACAGCTATTGTTGGTGTTTCCACCTAATTCAGCTCACTGTAGTTCATCACCTTCCACTAATATCCAACTAATTTTTACAGATGTAAAATTGGAAAGTGGACAGGAATATACTTAGCACAACACCTTAAATCATTAAGCGTGGCATTAATCCCCATAATTTCTCCAAACATTTGCTGTTTATTGTAAGTGGACATTTTGATAATATTTTGCAATTTCAAGGGCAAGCACTTGGCCTTTCCTATGATCACAGTCTTGTTCTTTAAGGCGGGGAAACAATATGAATATTCTTCCAGTCTAGCCTAATTATATAGTTAAGGAGTAAGGAAATAACTGGAGACTCATTGGAATTTAGGGAAGATCCTGGAACTCCAACACAGAAGCTAATTTCTCTCAGAGCTCTGGGTCTACAAACACCTTACTCTGGTTACAGGCTAAGGAATAGAGACAGAATCTGAGGACAAAAAACTCCCATGCAGTCATGTCTTTGGAGAAGGGTGGCTACTCCTCTCAAGGTAAGGAGGACTGTTTCTGCTGGTCTGGAAGACTCAGATAACTGGAGGAGCTCCTGACTCTCAGGCTCACCTTTCAAAAGCTTCGATCCTCACTCTCAGGGATTTGTTTTTTCCTGTTAAATCCCTGACTCAGACACTGGAGATTTATTATTTCATTGAATTCAAAGCATTCAATACCTCAAAAGATAATGTAAAACGACCAATAAGGACATATCTGGGTCACAATTTTTGAAAACTGAAGTTTTCTAACTGTTATCATAAACATTTTGAAACAGAAAAGAGCCAAAATTCAGAAGAAGCTAAATGTAAATTTTATGCAACAGACTAACTTGAAAAATCTCAAGTTCTTCATTTCAGAGATGATCAACATTTTCTGAGCTTGCGAAAAGGAGCAATGGAGTGGTTCAGTTCAGTTTAGTTCAGTTGCTCAGTTGTGTCCAACTCTGCGACCCCATGGACTGCACCTCCTCTTAATATCTTCTGCTTCTATTAGATCCATACCATTTCTGTCCTTTATTGTGCCCATCTTTGCATTAAATGTTCCCTTGGTATCTCTAATTTCTTGAAGAGATCTCTAGTCTTTCCCATTCTATTGTGCTCTTATATTCCTTCGCATTGTTCACTGAAGAAGGCTTTATCTCTCTTTGCTGCTCTTTGGAACTCTGCATTCAGATGGGTATATCTTATTTTTTCTTCTTTGACTTTAGCTTCTCTTCTTTTCTCAGCTATTTATAAGGCTTCCTCAGACAACCATTTTGCCTTTTTTTTCATTTCTTTTTTCTTGTGAATGGTCTTGATCACTGCCTCCTGTACAATGTCAGGAACCTCTGTCCATAGTTCTTCAGGCACTCTCTCAGATCTAGTACCTTGAATATAATTGTCACTTTCACTGTATAAGGGATTTGATATAGGTCATACCTGAATGGTCTAGTGGTTTTTCCTACTTTCTTCAGTTTAAGTCTGAATTTGGCAATAAGGAGTTCATGATCTGAGTCACAGTCAGCTCCTGGTCTTGTTTTTGTTGATTGTATAATGTTTCTCCATCTTTGGCTGCAAAGAATATAATCAATCTGATTTCAGTATTGACCATCTGGTGATGTCCATGTGTAGAGTCATTGCTTGTGTTGTAGGAAGAGGGTGTTTGCTATGACCAGTGCATTTTCTTGGCAAAACTCTTTTAGCCTTTGCCATGCTTCATTTTGTACTTCAAGGCCAAACTTGTGTGTTACTCCAGATATCTCTTGACTTCTTCCATTTGCATTCCAGTCCCCTATGATGAAATGGACATCTTTTTTTTTTTGGTGTTAGTTCTAGAGGGTCTTGTAGGTCTTCATAGAACTGTTCAATTTCAGCTTCTTTGGCATTAGTGGTTGGGGCATAGACTTGAATACCTGTGATATTGTATGGTTTCACTTGGAAATCAACTGGAGTGAAGAGATCACAGGCAAGTATAGCATCATTGGCTGTGATGTTTGAGACCAGTCTTTAATATGTGATTGCATGCGTGCTCAGTCCATCAGTCATGTCCCACACTTTGCAACTCCATGGACTGTGGCTCACCAGACTCCTCTGTCCATGGGATTCTCCAGGCAAGAATGTCAGAGTAAGTTGCCATTTCCTCCTCCAGGGGATCTTCCCAACCCAGGGATCGAACCTCCATCTCCTGTGTCTCCTGCATTGGCAGGCAGATTCTTTACCACTGAACCACCTGGGAAGCCCCAACATGTGAGTATATTTGTGTTATGATTCAGGTGTTTTTGGACCATGTGTAAGCAGAGTGGTATTTGAATAAAATAAGAAAATATATTTTATTTTTTTTTAAAAGGGACACAGATTACTAGCAACATCCCCATATTACAGTAGACAAAATACAGTAGACAGGGCTTACATGAGTACTATCTTGTGTGTATCTTGGATAATCTGATGCAAGGCTGCTTAAATTAGGACTGAAAAGCAATGAGTTGTTTTTCCCATTCAGCTTAAAATGGCATGGATGTTACTGAGATATTGCAAAGTTAGAAGGCTTTCTCTTCTCTTGTGCAACTAGCCTTGAGATAGAATGGGTTATGTCTTAACAGTTTTCAAGGGAGGTTATGGACATGCTCATATATTCCCACCAAAGTCTGAATAAGTTTGGAGAAAGCAAAAATTTAAAAAGGAACAAGTATAAACCTGAAATAGCTATATCAAAATTACTATCATCAGGCAAAATAGAGTCTAGAGTCAGAAGTGAAAGTCTATTAAAAATAAATAAAGACATACAGAGGTATTTCATATGAGTTTGTAATGTAAAATTCATGTTTGCTTATATGTAGCAAGATGCCAACTGTGGGAAAGAAAACATGGTGAGATACAGGAGAAACTGCTATAAAATCATAGTGTTGTGCTTATTTTCCAAATTTCCTAATGTGAATTAATTAGTTTTATCATCAACAAAACGCTTTGTAAAGAACTTGAATATGATTTTTTTCTATAAATTTTTTAAATGCCTGAGGAATTCAATATGGCTTATAGACTTTGTCCCAGTTATTTGGTGCCCCATAAGATATCTGACATTTGAGGGCACAAATAAGTTTAACTTTACACAATTTCAGACCATAAAAGTCATGTAAAATTTACTTAGCAAGGCCATAGAAGTTCCATTTGCATGATGGATTTTTATAATGATATAATCATTAATGAATTATGCTTCCATTTAACAAAGTTTTAATATGGAATTTCCTTTGCTTGCTTTGTTAGTAATTCTCTCATCTGAATTGCCTTGGGCATATCTGCCATAAAATTGTTCACCATAATATTTCTTTCTATGCCAATCATATAATACATGCAAATCTCCCAACCATGAATAAGACAAACTTCATTTTCTTTAAAACACACACAGCTTTCAGAAAATATTTATGTTAAAAATCAAGATACCCTGAAAGAAAACTATGACTCATATTTAATGGACTAGTAGTGTTATGATTATAGATACATTATCATATAGTATTTTCTGCTATTTGTAGAAATGAAAATAGATGAACATGTTATCTCTCCCTTTCAATCATGCACTTGTTAATTTTAATTTAGCTCACACCTTTATGAAAGCATTTGTATAGTTCCATTTGCACAGATGACTAAAATAGATCATGGAGGATTGTAAAAAACCTGCTGATTACAAAAATGATAATAAGAGAATTGTTCATAATTGTCTCTTTTCTTAGTTCTCTCTAACAGTTTAATTTAATTGCCAGCCTCAACCCAGTATTCAGTACTGCTCCACTGTTACTTTCCTTGTGTTTCTTGTTAGTTTCCTCTTCTGTTTCTTTTCATGGCTGTTTCAGACCTTTACCGTTCTCCTGGCTTTCCCTCTTTACTTGCAGCAGACAATACTGTTTTCTTCGTAAGATACTTCATTTTCTCAAAAACATATTTTCTGTTTCCTTATTTTCCAACAAATCAATAGAAATAACAAAGTTCTTAATTTTCCTCCAGTTTCACAAAGATTTCCTTCTATTGTTTCTGACCCAGGAGTCCTGCTATTTGGGCTCTGTGTTCCACTCTTTCCTCCAACAACTCGGATTTTTCCCCATGAAGTAAAACTTTATCTTCTTGTGTTTAATTTATAGTCCTCTGCTTGATATTTACCATCAAATTAAATATATCTCAATTTTACAGAAAAACTAAACAAATGTATCACTCATTTTCAGATAAATTTTATCTACTGCTCAATTTCCTAGTTTTAACTGATGCACTTAATAAGTATGTGCTATATTTGCTATATATATCACTCACCTAGAGCCAGACATCCTGGAATGTGAAGTCAAATGGGCTGTAGGAAGCATCACTACAAACTAAGCTAGTGGAGGTGATGGCATTCCAGTTGAGTTACTTCAAATCTTAAAAGATGATGCTGTGAAAGTGTTGCACTCAATATGCCAGCAAATTTGGAAAACTCAGCAGTGGCCACAAGACTGGAAAAGGTCAGTTTTCATTCCAATCCCAAAGAAAGGCAATGCCAAAGAATGCTCAAACTACCACACAATTGCACTCCTCTCACACGCTAGTAAAGTAATGCTCAAAACTCTCTAAGCCAGGCTTCAGCAATATGTGAACCATGAATTTCCAGATGTTCAAGCTGGTTTTAGAAAAGGCAGAGGAACAAGAGATCAAATTGCCAACATATGCTGGATCATCGAAAAAGCAAGAGAGTTCCAGAAAAACATCTATTTCTGCTTTATTGACTATGCCAAAGCCTTTGACTGTGAGGATCACAATAAACTGTGGAAAATTCTGAAAGGCATGGGAATACCAGACCACCTGACCTGCCTCATGAGAAACCTGTATGCAGGTCAGGAAGCAACAGTTAGAACTGGACATGGAACAACAGACTGGTTCCAAATAGGAAAAGGAGTACGTCAAGGCTGTATATTGTCACCCTGCTTATTTAACTTATATGCAGAGTACATCATGAGAAACACTGGGCTGGATGAAGCACAAGCTGGAATCAAGATTGCCGGGAGAAATATCAATAACCTCAGATATGCAGATGTTACCACCCTTATAGCAGAAAGTGAAGAGGAACTAAAAAGCCTCTTGATCAAAATGAAGGAGGAGAGTGAAAAAGTTGGCTTAAAGCTCAACATTCAGAAAACTAAGATCATGGCATCTGGTCCCATCACTTCATGGCAAATAGATGAGGAAACAGTGGAAACAGTGTCAGACTTTATTTGGGGGGGCTCCAAAATCACTGCAGATGGTAATTGCAGCCATGAAATTAAAAGACACTTACTCTTTGGAAGGAAAGTTATGACCAACCTAGATAGCACGTTAAGAAGCAGAGATATTACTTTGCCAACAAAGGTCCGTCTAGTCAAGGGTCTGGTTTTTCCAGTAGTCAAGGCTCTGGTTTTTCCAGTGGTCATGTATGGAGGTGAGAGTTGGAATGTGAAGAAAGCTGAGTGCCAACGAATTGATGCTTTTGAACTGTGGTGTTGGAGAACACTCTTGAGAGTCCCTCGGACTGCAAGGAGATCCAACCAGTCCATCCTAAAGTAGATCAGTCCTGGGTATTCATTGGAAGAACTGATGCTGAAGATGAAACTCCAATACTTTGGCCACCTGATGTGAAGAATTTACTCATTGGAAAAGACCCTGATGATGGGAAAGATTGAAGGAAGGAGGAGAAGGGGATGACAGAGGATGAGATAGTTGGATGGCATCACTGACTCAATGGACATGAGTTTGAGTAAACTCTGCGAGTCGGTGATCGATAGGGAGGCCTGGCATTCTGTGGTTCATGGGGTCACAGAGTCAGACAAAACTGAGCAACTGAACTGAACTGAATATTTGCTATATGTATTTCTTCATCTGTTATACTAAGGACATCATACTATTTTCATATTTAACCACATAGTCACTTCTTCATCCTTAATTGAGTGTATTTTTATGATTCACTAACACTATAATCTCTATCTAAAACTCTCTCATTTCTCTTCTTAGCTTCTCTAAATTCTTGATAACTCAGATACTCATCCAACAAATAATTTTTGGCACATGGTATGGGTAAAGTATTCTTCTAGTTTCTGTGACCTTTCCTCATTTTGTTGCCGCCCTTATGACAGTTATTACAAAAATCAACAACACCTAGAACATATGTGACAGTTAATAAATATTTGTAAATGAAGAGATAGAAATACAATGACAATACAAATTTTGGATATCAGTGGAGAATTTCTTGGGGAAAATTGCACCTAAATTGAGACCTGAATATTCAAAAGTGAAAGGAGTGAGAGGGAATTAAAATGCTTCAGAGGAAAAGGGTGTTTCAGTTCAGTTCAGTTCAGTTCAATCGCTCAGTTGTGTTCGACTCTTTGAGACCCCCTGAATCACAGCACGCCAGGCCTCCCTGTCCATCACCAACTCCAGGGGTTTATCAAACTCATGTGCATCGAGTTGGTAATGCCATCCAGCCATCTTATCTGCTGTCATCCCCTTTTCCTCCTGCCCCCAATCCCTCCGAGCATCAGGGTCTTTTCCAATGAGTCAACTCTTTGCATGAAGTGGCCAAAGTATTGGAGTTTCAGCTTCAATATCAGTCCTTCCAATGAACACCCAAGACTAATCTCCTTTAGGATGGACTGGTTGGATCTTCTTGTAGTCCAAGGGACTCACAAGAGTCTTCTCCAGAACCACAGTTCAAAAGCATCAATTCTTTGGCACTCAGCTTTCTTCGCAGTCCAACTCTCATGTCGCTACTTGACCACTGGAAAAACCATAGCCTTGACTAGATGGACTTTTTTTGGCAAAGTAATATCTCTGCTTTTTAATATGCTATCTAGTTTGGTCATAAGGAAGCTTTAAAAAATATGTGTTAATTAACTTGAAAGAAGACCAATGACATCTGTGGGACTGGGGAGAGAGGGAGCAGAATGGATGCTGAGAGTAGATAAAACCAAAGATGATGTAGAAATGCATCAGATCTCACAAAAGCTGTGATTCATTTTATGTATACATTTACTTTAAACCTAAAAGCAATGAGAAGTCACTTTGAAGACCTGCTATTATTAATCCAAGTACCCACACTTGAAGAAAGCCAATGGAAAATATTGATAAGGAAAGAGCCAATAAAAGACACTGGAGCAGAAAGGTCTTGTGTTATTGTATTCTAATTTTTGTGAACTCTAACTCAGCTTTGTCAAAAGTGTGGATCCATGTACAATAGGATGTTTTGGCTGTAGCTGCCACTCTATTCTACAAAGTGATAATCCAGATATTATTAGACTATCTAATACAACCTTTGCTAGGGAATCCAGATGTATTTTTCATTGAGCCAAGACAAGTGGTAGAATTTGCTTATTTAATTATGGTTAGCAGTAAATAATATATCAACAGGGTTTATGGACTTAACCAATCCAGGAAACAAATACTTTGGTAATGATAATCAGTGGAGAATAGATAAGGTATAAAAAGGTGTTTGCCAAGTCTCAGCTAGGGCTGTAATATTGTGGCTGGAATTTTTTTTTTTTTCCTTAACAAGAACTTGAAATCAAAGGACCCATACTACATGGTCAAGGGTGTGGTTTTTCATGTTTTCATTGACAGGTATAAACTTCATACTACTATCAAGCCAAAGATCAGTGTGGCCATTGCAGCCCATTAAGGGCCAGCTGACAACTGTCTTGCACTAGTGTGACAAAAGGCTTGACAAAGGCAAATGAGATCCTATTCTTACAAATTTTGGTCAGCCATTTGCTTGATGCTAGAAGCAAAGGAAAGTGGGAGAGCTCAGGTGGCTGTAATGTTAAATGAGTAGGGCTTTGGAGAAAGAGTCTGTGGCATTGACAACCAAAAAAAAAAAAAGTGGAACTACCAGATCAGATAATTTCACTCTTTAAGAAGGTTTTAAAGGATGATGTATAAAGTCTACCATGCCTTTGAGAACGAAGGAGAAATTAGTGGTGTGTATAATTAGGAGGTCCTTAGATATGGATGATTATGGTTTTTGGAGGCATACCCAGCAATGAGAGATTTCCCCCATTTGCTATAGTTTAGGAATCATTCTCTAGAGTATTATCTCCCATTTACCAAAAGTAGGACCTTCATGAAAAGTAAAAACTTCAACTAATATTAAACAGATTCCATCAAAATGCTGACTAGTCACCATCTTGGATGCAATGAAGGATGCCATTTAAGTGATATTCTGAAACCACCAGCCAACTGAGTGGGTCTTTCTTAACAAGAATGTTGAATTAGTATTATCAAACTCAGTAAATTTATCAATGTCATAGAGCATATCTATCATGAAATGAATCAGCAATAAGGTTAAAACAATGTGTCTGTCCTGAATCTTGGGAAAGCTGTCAAATCAATATATCATCTGTCTCACTTCCTGATTAGTTTTTTCCCAATTGTTTCAGACTCCCAGTTAGGTTTTGGAGCCTTCTTTAAATGAGAAATATAAATCCAAGAATCAACACTTTTAGGCTTTGCAGCACAAGGATTAATTATAAGCACCTGATATGGTCTTTTCCATCTAACTTGTAAAAAATCTTTTAAAAAACAAAATAATCTGGTTGTAGATTGTGATGTTTATCTTCATCTCCCAGGACCACACTGTGGAAATAGTTCTATCTGGGTAGGATTTTTACATAAAGCTATGATTAGTGCTTTGCAATATTAAAGCATGTCGTTTTTAATTAGTTGAAGGACAGAGAGAGCCAAATGCATGTCAGCCAGCAATAATTTCAAATGCTGATAGCTAGTGTTTCCCAAAGGAGATAACTTTCAGATTTAAAAAGACCAGGGGAAATGCCTTATGCCAAGCCAATTTCAAGGTCTCTGTAAATTTTGCCAGTTGAGTCATAATAATGCCATTTGTTTCTTTCCATTACTCCAGAAGACTGAGGATGAAAAGCACAATACAAATGTTGTAGAATGTACCAAATCTCAAAGATCTATCTCATAACATGGCCAGTAAAACATGTTTCCCAGTCATGATGCAGTTCCAAGGACACATCCAGGTAGGTATCATCTTTTCTAGGAATATTTTTACAACAGCCAATTGGTAGCCCTTTGGCAAAGGAATTCTCCAATTCAAAGAGAAAATATGTAAACTGTAACAAAACCACATTTATAGCTTTGGGAAGGAAACTACTGGATAAAATCCATTTGACATACCTAAAAACTCCCTTTAGGCAAGTCAGAATGTCCAAGGGCAATTTGGATAGTTTTCCCTGGGATGTATACAGGACAGACAGCACTAGTTAATTGTGCCTTCTTGGTTGCCTTAGAAATATTTCCCCATCAGTATATTTCATGAAAATTCCAAGTTTATCTGCCACCCATTGGATCATTTGACAAGTCATTTCATCAGGACTCTTTTCAAGGACTCTGGCAAGGCAAATCTTCTATTTGGGCTATACTATAAATTAATTGAAGGTGAAAGTGAAGTCACTCAGTCATGTCGGACTCTTTGTGACCCCATGGACTGTAGCCTACCAAGCTCCTCCATCCATGAAATTTTCCAAGCAAGAGTACTGGAGTGGGTTGCCATTTCCTTCTCCAGGGGATCTTCCCAACCCAAGGATTGAAACCAGGTCTCTCACATTGCAGGCAGAGGCTTTACCATCTGATCCACCAGGGAAGCCCATAAATTAATTAGCAGGCTAAAAATACAGCTGTTATCAGTCCAATAAAGTATTTTTAATGTGATGCTTTAGATTGGCATCTTTTGTCATTTTCAATGACTCCTCTTTAGAAAGATATTAAAAATTTACCATAACTTTTCAGTTTTAGGTTGGATAGCTTATAAGGCAGTTGTCCTTGCAGCCTCATCAGCCAAATTATTTCCTTTGATTTCATCTAAATTTAATTTTTCATGCCCAGGCACCTTAACGATAACTAGGTTGGATAAAAGTTGGTTTGATCCAAACAATTTGTTTACCCAATTTCCATTCCTATCTGGTTTTCTCCCAAGGTCAATAATTACCTTTGCTTCTAAAGTATGACAAAGTCATGAACTGCTCCCAACGCACTGTGATGATCTGTATGGAAATTCATAGTTTTGCTTTCTGCTAGGGTGTACTCTCAAAGAATGGAGTTCTCCGCTTGTTGTGCTGAAGTAGAGGTAAGCAGTGAAGCTACTTCTATTACCACAAATGAAGAGGTGATAGCATGACCAGCACAATTTTATCCTTCACCATTTTCCAAGTAAGAGCCATCATCAATAAGCCATGAAATTACAGCATTAGCAATAGGAATTTCTTATAAATTAGCTCTAGTGATTAATAACTGATCAGTCAGAGCCAGTCAGTCATAAGGAGTTTTGTCAGTAGGCAAAGTGATGAGACATTACTTTGGCAACAAAGGTCCGTCTAATCAAGGCCATGGTATTTTCAGTAGTCATATATGGATGTGAGAGTTGGACTACAAAGAAAGCTGAGCACTGAAGAATTGATGCTTTGGAACTGTGGTGTTGGAGAAGACTCTTGAGAGTCCCTTGTACTGCCAGGAGATCCAACCAGTCCATCCTAAAGTAGATCAGTCCTGGGTGTTCATTGGAAGGACTGATGTTGAAGCTGAAACTCCAATAATCTGGCCACCTCATGCAAAGAGCTGACTCGTTTGAAAAGACCCTGATGATGGGAAAGATTGAAGGTGGGAGGAAAAGGGGATGACAGAGGATAAGATGGTTGGATGGCATTACTCAACGGCCATGAGTTTGAATAAACTCCAGGAATTGGTGATGGACAGGGAGGCCTGGCATGCTGCAGTCCATGGGGTCACAAAGAGTCAGGCAAGACTGAGGGACTGAAGTGAACTGAAAGAGATGAAACTTGCAAGGTTGAGGTTATTGCAGTGGAAAACAGTAATATGAGGGAAACTTTGTAACACTCTTTCACATGAGGCAAGTTGGGTTACTGAAAGGTGTTGAGTATAATGAGAATTGAGCAGGATTCTACTATATGGGAAAGAGATGATGAATGGAGAGCCCATAACCATTTCCTCAGTTGATTTTGTAAGGGTTGGTGCTACTTAAATGGTCCTCCTACATCGAGAATATATCTGGCTAAAAATCTGATTGTTCACTGTAATATTAATAGGTAAGGCGTTAGTGTTGATCTCCATGACTTGGAATAAGCACACGGCATTCCCCTCTTTTTGCACACACAGAGGAAAAGGACTGGTGCACAGCTCTTAATTTTGGAGACTTCTAAAGAACCACATTGTGGCCACTGAAATGGAAAATCATCTTTGGGGCTATTGGTTGGTCAAGACAAAAATTTATAAGGTGAAGGGTGAAGGACCACAGTTTTAAATCATAAGACCAGTTCAGGTCTCTGAGGGAGAATAATCCTGTCAGCGGAATTTAGGAGAGTACAGTCATGATTAAAGATGCATACACAGAAATCAGGGTATTCCTCCATGGGGAATCCACTTCAGTAACTTAATCTCAAGCCCCAGTACCTGTGAAATAACCACCTCCCAGGGGAAGCACCCGCCTGACCCCAAAGGCTATGACCATAAACTCAAATGAAAGAAGGGAGACTGGAGCCTCAGAGGACTCACCCTCAAAGGAAACGACAGTTCCAGGGAACAGTGAGCACGACAGCCCCTGTAAACAGCACACTAATTCCAGCAGACATCCGAGGTGGTGAGATTGCTTTAGGTCCCACCTCTACACCGTGCGTATCAATCTAAATAAACCTAGGAGGCAAACATCAAGCAAAAGTCTTTTATTTGAGGATAATGAATTGCAATTTGAGGTACACAGTTTTGGGTAACAACTGAAATAGTGTTCCACTAGGGTGTAAAAACTAGGTCTTTTAAAGGCAAAGGAAGGAATGTTGCATTGCAAAGAAACATAACTGGCGTTGGACCAGAAGCTAGTCTTGGCTAAACACAACCAGAGTGCTAAAGGGAGATAGAAGACCATTTTTGCGACAAGCTGTAGGTGTTCTTGCTGAATCCTTGGAATATTTGTGATCTGGTCCTTTTCAAAAGTTTGTGTTTCCACCCGGGGAGGATGTGTGGATTGTCCACTTTATTAATCTCTTCCCAGCTCCATTTTAAAACCCCTTGGCATAAACTGAGTCAAGAGGCAGATGGGAACACCCCCCTCAAGGGTAAAGCAACTGGAAATTCATTTTCTATTGACTGAAACTCCAAGCCAATAGCAGGGCAATTAAGTGAGGAGGCTGAGCCCTGGCCAGACCATACATTTCTAATTCTAGACATCAGGAGATCGCCCTGAGCACATATGCACAGAAAAGGTCCCCTGGAGGCCAAAGGGGAGTTATGCCAAGGGGTATTCTACCCAGACCCATTTTTGCTAAAATACATCTTGGCTAAGAGATGTGTGCACGCATATGAGAAGATCCTGAGATATAGCAAATATGGACTATGAACCAGGCAAATCAAAAGATTGGCCAAAGGAAACCAGGAATACCCCATAAAAATAATTCAAACTGCCACTAGGACATGACTCAAGGATGCTCCCTCTAAATCTGCCCCTGGGTCTATCCATGCGTACTATGCTCTTTTTCCTCCCAATAAGCACTCTACTTGGTTTGCTACTTTCCATCTTTATGGGAATTCTTTATTGCAAAGCTGAAGGGTCAGGGCCCTTGTCACTGATCACTAGTCTAGTTGCTAGGAACTGGTGTTTTCAGGACCCAGCCCAGTCTCTGGCTGGGAACCCAAGCCCTGCTTCAAGCCCTTGCAGGCAGAGGCCACATAAGATCAAAATGACTCCATAAAATGGAGTAAATAAATTTTAAAATTTCAAATTTCAAAGCTATTTAAAAGGAACAAATAACAGTTGTCTGTAATTCCTTGTTGGGACTGAAGGGAGGGACAAGTGAAGTAAGTTCAGTTGCTCAGTCGTGTCCGACTCTGCTACCCCATGGACTGCAGCACGTCAGGGCTCCCTATCCATCACTAACCACCGGAGCTTACTAAAACTCATGTCTATCAAGTTAGTGATGCCATCCAATCATCTCATCCTCTGATATCCCCTTCTCCTCCTGTCTTCAATCTTTCCCAGCAACAGGGTCTTTTCCAATAAGTTAGTTCTTTGTATCAGGTGACCTAGTGAAGTAAATTTGAGGACAGATAACTAGCTATCTCACTTTCAAACATCTTAGTTTGTGTGACAGATATAGTCTAGATGTTGAAAAAAACAAGTTGAATTACAGACCTATAATTCTGAAAAATACCTGACCTACTGCTATAAATTTGGAAATTATAGGCTTATTCTATGGGGGAAAGAAGTTTCCAGTAATAATGAGATCAAGAGTTTGGCAAGAAGTGTCATGAATAACATGGAAAGAGAAATTCTTCCAGTTTTTCAGACCCTCTTTTGATAATGAAAGAATATGCCACCTTAGAGGTTGCATGCAACTTCTTAATTTTATACAGATTGAACTCTAGAGTTGATTGTATTTATTGAGTCATGCAGAAAGATAATACTGGGCTAAAGTTTTCAGAACCTTTTGTGTTTATCATTAGTGATAATCCCTATAATAATTTCTTATCTGACTTCTACATATCATAAATCAAGTGTTTGGGGGCATACTGCCTTTTTATTTTCAGACATAAAGATATCAAATAACTAAGAGATCAGTGTGTTAGGTGGATCAGGAACATGGTTATTGAAGTTATTCCTCAAAAAGATTTGACTCAAACATCGTTTACCAAAGAAATTCTCTGTAATTCCTGGGGTTAAATAGGTATCACCTCCCATAGTCACTACTATTGTTCCCTGCTGGCCACTACCATAGTATTTGTTACATTTATTCTAATTACACCTCACTAATGTTGGATCCTCCTAGGCTCTCTGAGGGCAGGGGCTTTGGTTCACCACCTCCACCACCACCACCTCCAGCATCTAGCCAAATGGCTGATATATTGTAAGCACTTATTACACGGATTAATTTTAGCTTGTGATTTCTTCCGTGTATTCCCGTTCACCGCACCAATTGTGTTGCTGTTCACACGGCCTGCGCTGTTCGTTGAACCCTGCGTAGGCAAAGCGTGAGCTAAGAGGGAAGAAGACAGGCGGAGCCACAGGAACTGCAGACACGGTTATTCTCTCCCGGCTGGCATGGCAGCCGGAACACAGCCTCTCTCCTGGCTGATGCTGCAGCTGTAGCAACAGCCATCACACAACCATAACATAGCCAAAACATAACATCATACTCCAGTGCAGCTCCGGCGCAGCAGCAGCCAGGGCCTTCACGGTGAAGCTCCTACAGGCATTCCGCACGAAAGCAGCTCCTGACGCAGTGAGTAGCTCCTGACACGCATGCACGGTGCTAAAAACACGCTCAGGGGTTACGTAGTCATCCTTTACAAAATGTGGGGAGAGAGAGCCTGTACAGGCCACCTTGGCTAATTTGCTCTTCCCCCACATTATGTGTCATTAATGAAAATAGAATCTGGTAGCCCATTACTATCATGTGTCTTAAAATATTCGCTTGCCCTTGTATCTTTTTTCCCTTTGGATATTTAGTTTTTATCCAGGGCTTGACTTCCCCCAAATTTGAGAATTTGTTTTCCCATATAATCTTTAGATGATTTCACTTCCGAGGCCTATAATTTTTCTCATTTAGTACAAATCACCCTAGGAAGAAAGATAAAATATTTCATAGCATTTTTATAGCCTGGAGGAGGGCATGCGACCCACTCCATAGTCTTGCCTGGAGAATTCCATGGGCGAGGAGTCTGGTGGGTTACAGTCCATGGGGTCACAAAGAGAGGGACACGATTGAAGCAATTTACTACGTAAGCACACATGCACAATATTTTTATATTAGGTGAAACAGCATCAGGAGAACAAGTAAGGAGGGAGAACTCATAGGTGAAAATAATAACTTCTCTCCTCAGACCTGAGTGGAGGGTAAAAATGTTCAATCAAAGGAGGGTAGGCAAAATTTTCCTCAGGTGTCCTAATCAGAAAAAGTCATTAGTGGAAGGCAGATTGTACTGGAGGAAGAACTGGGTTGGCAGGTACAAGGTGCTGGAGAGGAATTCCTTGGGCACCCTAGAAACCCTAAGATCCAGAAGATACCAACTGAAGGGGAGATGACTTGAATCCCTCTGTCACAGAAAGTATGTATTTGAGGAGATGCAGAGAAGCCAATTGCAGGAGGAGACGTTTAAAATGTAGAGTCTGTAGCCAGCGCACACCTGTGTTGAATCCTGACTCCAACCCCTACCAGATCATCGTGACATTAACATTTAATTTCTTTAAAAACCTCAGGTAAGTTTCCCTGAGGTGGTCATTTTACCTTTGTAAAATAGTGCTGACACCATGAAGTACTCATGCAGAAAAGACAACAAGGCCTAGAAAGCACTCTGTAATATTTAGCCACTATTAAACTTGTTAATAAATGCTAATAATTGTTACTGTCACTCACATGATGGCAAAAGAGAGCTTTCTGATTCTGTGCTTTTTAACCACCAAGTTTAGAATTATGAAAGAAGAATTTCAAATTCCACTTGCTAATATGGAAAGAAGCTATGATATTCCACTGCATCATATTCTCACAGGATTTTGCATAGTGAGCAGTTCTGTGTTGGTGCCAGTATGGTGACTGCCAGGAGCTGAGAGGAGGTCAGTACTGACAAAGTCACTGAGATTGCAAGCACACTACATTCACCCTCCATCCCAAAGGACTGGTGAATATGCAAAAGTCTGTGCATTAAAGCAGACAGATTATATTAGCAGCACCTTGGGCTTTCCTTTTTTCTGCTTGGAAGACACAAGTAACTAATCATATGCAATTTTCAGTTTGCTGTCTTAGTTTTACTTCTTTATCAGGAGATACCAGTTTATCCTGTTTGTTTATGGCTACTTTCCAAAATTTCTGAAGTTATTTTGATTTCTAATGTGGTTTGTCTTCCAAGGTGTTACCCATTCCACCCAACTTGATCTAATCAACAGTTTGTAACCATGTGCTTTTGATGGAATCTTGTTATGCCAAAGAAGTGAGAAAACTGAAAAAGCTTCCTGGATATCAGACAGATTTATGATCATAATGTGTATTCAAATTTTGCAAGACTGTCTTTTAAAAGGATAAGTTTCTTTGAGAACAGTGAAGCATGAAGCACTCTAGAAGCACTGAGAAAAATGGTTTTTTTTTTTCCCCAAGGAAAATTGTATCATTGAGTAAATAAGTCAGCTACAAATAATTCAGTTTTTGTTTCAAGATATTTAATAATGCTTAAAAACTTAACATTTAATGAATATATACATATATATGCAAACATAAACATAGTCACATATATACTTAGAAAATATTTGTATGTATTTTAATTCAACATTTAAAGAATATTTGTGATAATGTGTGAGTGTGTGATGTGTGTGTGTATATGTGTATGTTTTACTCTAGCCTCTAAGTATCCCCCAAAGCTAAAACACTCTTCTTCATACCCTCTTTCTCTCTCTCTCTTAAACCACCAGACTGAGGAAGAATACTGTAACGGAAGGACACACCAACTTTGGACTCAACCATGTCTCCCTTCAAATATTGATTTTCACTCTTATTAGCTGAATGATCTTTACCAAAAATTACTTAACTTCTCTTTGATTGCCTTATCTACATGTGGGGATGGCAATAAAGTTTCTCTTGGGGTTGTCTGAAAAATTAATTAGACAATATATCCATAGTGCCAGGCACATGACATGTACTTAAGACATAGAAACTACAATTATCATTAGGAAAAAAAAATTGAACATTTCTGGAGAATTTGCATAAGCTTGCCATTTGGCAAAATTACAAATTCATTGTCATAAAACTAATCACAGTATTTCTCAGTTAAAACAGAAACAAAGGCACACCTGGTCAATCAATTTCCTGACATAGCACTTTATTTGAAATGAGAGAGAGTAAGTCTACAATTGCAATGCAATATTTTTCAGTTTTACTTTTTCCCCATAAATAATGATTATTATTTTGATTATATTTACATAAAGTAGGTGATTATTATAGTGTGATTTAAGATGTAAAATAACCCAAAGATTCCTTCTACTTAAAATTTTTGCCCATAGTATCATTGTTTGAGATTAAACATTATTTCAAATAAAATTTATTATATAAAATACATAAAACAGCAACTGGTTAGGATCCACAATAATATTGGCATGAAAATAAGTTTAACAGATCATTTCTAAATGTTTCCTAGGTTGGAAATCATGGTGAAGGTGTAATGACTTTTAGGGTTGGGGAAGGGTCTAGAGGATGAGATACCATTGATATTGACACTCAGTTATCCCAGTGGGTGAGAATGGTTAACTGCATGTTTCAAAATGATGAATAAGCCAAGTGATCTAAAGAAAAGCACTAACAATGCAAAATGTACCCTTCATCTCTATGTAGGAAACCTCCACACAACCTTGCTAATTATGGCATACTGATAAGACATAGATAGATCACCAATTACAGCAACAAGCAGGACCATATGCCATATTGATAAAACCACAGACAGGTATTTTTGGTCAGGAAAGATAGGTAATTTTGGCCAGGTAAAAACCAAACATATTGATATAAGACATCACCTTTCAAAATATGAGAATGAACTTAATATACAAGGCAACAGCTCTTATGTAAGAAGTAAAGCTATTGACCTTAAGGCCAAGGAATTCAGCCGGAGTTGTACATGAATAGATGCAGCTAGAATGCCATATTTTCTGATATAGAATACACTGATACCTGTATCACACAATCTGGACTGACATCAGATGGCTGTGTTTTTAAGTGAATCCTAGAATGAGGGTAAATCAGTAAAATTACTGTTGCATTGTTAGGAAGGGCTTCCCTGATGACTCAGAGGGCAATGCATCTGCATGCAATGTGCGAGACCTGGGTTTGATCCCCGGATTGGAAAGATCCCCAAGGAAGGAAATCTCTAAAGACTTATGTCAGAATCAGCATTAGAATAATAATTAGAATTAGAATAATACTAAAATGTTAAAAAATCTCATTTAAATGCAGGACATTCAGTTCAGTTCAGTTCAGTCGCTCAGTCGTGTCTGACTCTTTGCGACCCCATGAATTGCAGCACGCCAGGCCTCCCTGTCCATCACCATCTCCCGGAATTCACTCAGACTCACGTCCATCCATCGAGTCTGTGATGCCATCCAGCCATCTCATCCTCTGTCGTCCCCTTCTCCTCCTGCCCCCAATCCCTCCCAGCATCAGAATCTTTTCCAATGAGTCAACTCTTCACATGAGTTGGCCAAAATACTGGAGCTTCAGCTTTAGCATCATTCCTTCCAAAGAAATCCCAGGGTTGATCTCCTTCTGAATGGACTGGTTGGATCTCCTTGCAGTCCAAGGGACTCTCAAGAGTCTTTTCCAGCACCACAGTTCAAAATCATCAATTCTTCGGTGCTCAGCCTTCTTCACAGTCCAACACTCACATCCACACATGACCACAGGAAAAATGATAGCTTTGATTAGACGGACCCTAGTCGGCAAAGTAATGTCTCTGCTTTTGAATATGCTATCTAGGTTGGTCATAACTTTTCTTCCAAGGAGTAAGCGTCTTTTAATTTCATGGCTGCAATCACCATCTGCAGTGATTTTGGAGCCCCCAAAAATAAAGTCTGACACTGTTTCTACTGTTTCCCCTTCTATTTCCCATGAAGTGATGGGACCGGATCCCATGATCTTTGTTTTCTGAATGTTGAGCTTCAAGCCAACTTTTTCACTCTCCTCTTTCACTTTCATCAAGAGGCTTTTTAGCTCCTCTTCACTTTCTGCCATAAGGGTGGTGTCATCTGCATATCTGAGGTTATTGGCACCTTCAAAAATTAGTTTTGATATAAAAACAAAAATCAGTTTTAAATTAAATATAATTATATTTTTATCTAGAGTACAAATGATTATTTAAAGTATCAAAGTATTGATTATTTAGTATTACTCAATATTAATAAGTTGTACATTAGCAAAGTACAAAGAGGAATTGAGTATTCTACTCCTTATCCAAAAGATACATGGAAACCAAAGAATATGTGTTTCACTATTATAAATAACAATGTAGCAAAATTATCGGTGTAAAAATTTCTGTCCTTTGAATTATTTACTTAGCATAAATTATCAAATTGTGTTGAGGACCAAAGCCCTGGCTAACAATCGAGTTTCTTATTTTATATAGCTAAATGCTGCTGCTGCTAAGTCACTTCGTGTCCGACTCTGTGCGACGCCATAGACAGCAGCCCACCAGGCTCCCCCGTCCCTGGGATTCTCTAGGCAAGAACACTGGAGTGGGTTGCCATTTCCTTCTCCAATGCAGAAAAGTGAAAGTGAAGTCGCTCAGTCGTGGCCAACCCTTAGTGACCCCATAGACTGCAGCTTACCAGGGTCCTCCGTCCATGGAATTTTCCAGGCAAGAGTACAAGAGTGAGATGTCATTGCCTTCTCCAATATAGCTAAATAGTTCTCTAAAAATAGTGTATTGATGTGTAATCTCCCAGCCACATATAACTTCACCGGCAGTTTACATTCAAGTCATTCTTGACCCTTGCTAGAGGTTGCTTTTTTTGTGTGTATATGTCTTTAACAACTTTAATTGCTGTGTCTCTCCTAAACACCTTTTCTCTCTCAATAGCTATCCTTAAATCTTATCATCTTAAAAACAGAACCCTGTTACGGCTAATCCAACTTTCCTTTTTCAAACATGGAACATGTATCTTCTTAACTTACTGTCTCTAATTCCTCACTTCTGTAAAATCTCAATTCAAGTCATTGCTAGGGCATGAAATATCTAAAATGCTCTGGAATACCTTCATTCTTGTTTTGATTTCTTCGTGACAGTTGACTCTCTTAATCACTTTTTTCTACCTGAAATATTTCCTTATTTGTGGTTTGGAGTCTTTTGGCTCCTGGTTTAAGAAGTAATGATTAGGGAGTGTCTGTCAAAAGTTTGAAAAGTTGTTGTTCAGTCACTCAGTCATGTTCGAATCTTTGTGCCAGGCCTCCCTGTCCTTCACTGTCTTTATTCAAATTAATATTCTGGGCATCATCTACAAGTAATTAATAATAATTACCTTCTCAATTGAAACATTGTTTCCTACTGTTTATATATAGGTGATTTGTAAATAGCATATGCTGAAATGCTCTAGCATCAATGTTCCTCAAACTGTGTGTTGCAGAAAACTAACAAGCCATGCTATATTAAATGATATTTTATAAAGGACTCATCAAATCAGTTTATGGAATGCAGAGCTAAAAAAGTAGAAGCAGATTTCTTTTTTCTTTGGGAGTGAACTGGGTCTTTAATACATAAACACTCAACTTACTATTCAACTTTTTCTTTTCCTAATTTGAAAGTGTAACCCTTATTGCGTGAAACTCATTGTAATTATATACTTAGTAATGACTCAGGCAACCAAGTTTTGCAAACACTGTTTAGAAGACAGAAGAAATTGCGTACACGTAGATTTGTATTCTAATATAGTTTATTCTTCTGGCTTTATAATCTTTGGAAAATACATTTAACTGTTTAAAATTTCAAGTTAGTTTCTTTGAAGCAAGATAATAAGGATTATATTAAAATACAGTTGGGCAGGCTGAATTTGTTTATAAAATGAGATATATAGACTCTTGTGACCCCCATGGACTGTATCCCTCCAGGCTCCCCCATCCCTAGGATTTTCCAGGCAAGAATACTGGAGTGGGTTGCCATTTCCTTCTCCAGGGGATCTTCCTGACCCAGGCATTGAGCCCTGATCTCCTTCACTGCAAGCAGATCCTTTACCAACTTAGCTCCTAGGGAAACTCCTATATAATAAGAATTGCATATAATTACAGTACAAATATAGTCTCTACAGTTAATAAAATGAAAAATATTTCAAAATTGAGTTAGCATCTTAACATCAGGAATTCGTGAACCCTCACAAATCTTAGGAATAACAACAATCAAAAACACTAATTAACATCTATTCCATTTAGAAGAATAGTAAAAAGTGTTTTAGGGGCATAGAGAACATGGAATTTATTTTTCCTGGCTGTTTTACTGAATGGTTATAGAGCAAGTATAAGAAGAAAAAGAGAAATGGAGAAATGAATAGATACCACTATTCTCACATTCAGGCAATGCTGACTATGCTTTCCTCTATTAACAAGGTAATGATTTCCAAAACTGTTTTTTTAACTGAAGAAGTTCTTATTGAAAACAATCTTGTCACTACATGTATAAGGCAATGCTGGTCCAAGTGAAACAAGTAATATGACTATAGCCATACTCACTCACCTGTTTGGTTTGAAAAAAACATGGCACAAAGAACTAAGTTACAATTCCACAGTATTCAAGGCCCAGTCACAATCATTCTCCAATCTATACATTTAGGTTTACCTCCACTCACTTCTTTACACTACTTTTTAAAAGCATCTGTGTTTAGGTATAAATGACATGCAATGAACTATACACATTTTAAGAATACCACTTAATTTTTTATTTAAGTAGAAACCTGTAAAACCAATCAAGAGAATTCCAGAAAGGCATCTACTTCTGCTTCATTGACTATTCTAAAGCTTTTGACTGTGTGGATCACAACAAACAGTGGAAAATTCTTAAAGTAGTGGGAATACCAGACCACCTTAACTGACTCCTGAGAAATCTGTATGCAGGTCAAGAAGCAACACTTAGAACTGGACATGAGGTATCAGACTGGTTCCAAAGTGAAAAAGGAATATGTCAAGGCTGTATATTGTCACCTTGCTTACTTAACATGATGCCGAGTACATCATGTGAAATGACAGGCTGCATGAAGCACAAGCTGGAATCAAGATTGCTGGGAGAAATATTAATAACCTCAGATATACAGATGATACCAACTTTATGGCAGAAAGGGAAGAGGAACTAGAGAACCTCTTGATGAAAGTGAAAGAGGAGAGTGAAAAAGCTGGCTTAAAACTCAACATTGATTCATGTTGATGTTTGATAGAAAACAAAATTCTATAAAGCAACTATCATTCAATTTAAAAAATAAATTAGGAAAACAGAAGAAAAAAAAAAGCAAACACTAAGATCATGGCATCTGGTACCATCACTTCATGGCAAATAGATGTGGAAACAGTGACAAACTTTATTGTTTTGGGCTGCAAAATCACTGCAGATAGTGGCTGCAGCCATGAAATTAAAAGATGCTTGCTCCTTGGAAGAAAAGTTATGACCAACTTAGACAGCATATTAAAAAGCAGAGACATTACTTTGCCAACAAAGGCTCATCTAGTCAAAGCTATGATTTTTCCAGTAGTCATTTATATAGTTTTTTTTTTAATTTTAATATCTTTAATTCTTACATGCGTTCCCAAACATGAACCCCCCTCCCACCTCCCTCCCCATAACATCTCTCTGGGTCATCCCCATGCACCAGCCCCAAGCATGCTGCATCCTGCGTCAGACATAGACTGGCGATTCAATTCTTACATGATAGTATACATGTTAGAATGTCATTCTCCCAAATCATCCCACCCTCTCCCTCTCCCTCTGAGTCCAAAGGTCCGTTATACACATCTGTGTCTCTTTCCCTGTCTTGCATACAGGGTCGTCATTGCCATCTTCCTAAATTCCATATATATGTGTTAGTATACTGTATTGGTGTTTTTCTCTCTGGCTTCACTCTGTATAATCGGCTCCAGTTTCATCCATCTCATCAGAACTGATTCAAATGAATTCTTTTTTACGGCTGAGTAATATTCCATTGTGTATATGTACCACAGCTTTCTTATCCATTCATCTGCTGATGGACATCTAGGCTGTTTCCATGTCCTGGCTATTATAAACAGTGCTGTGATGAACATTGGGGTACATGTGTCTCTTTCAATTCTGGTTTCCTCGGTGTGTATGCCCAGCAGTGGGATTGCTGGGTCATAAGGTAGTTCTATTTGCAATTTTTTAAGGAATCTCCACACTGTTCTCCATAGTGGCTGTACTAGTTTGCATTCCCACCAACAGTGTAGGAGGGTTCTCTTTTCTCCACACCCTCTCCAGCATTTATTGCTTGCAGATTTTTGGATTGCAGCCATTCTGACTGGTGTGAAGTGGTATCTCATTGTGGTTTTGATTTGCATTTCTCTAATAATGAGTGAAGTTGAGCATCTTTTCATGTGTTTGTTAGCCATCCGTATGTCTTCTTTGGAGAAATGTCTATTTAGTTCTTTGGCCCATTTTTTGATTGGGTTGTTTATTTTTCTGGAATTGAGCTGCATAAGTTGCTTGTATATTTTTGAGATGAGTTGTTTGTCAGTTGCTTCATTTGCTATTATTTTCTCCCATTCAGAAGGCTGTCTTTTCACCTTGCTTATATTTTCCTTTGTTGTGCAGAAGCTTTTAATTGTAATTAGATCCCATTTGTTTATTTTTGCTTTTATTTCCAGAATTCTAGGAGGTGGATCATAGAGGATCCCGCTGTGATTTATGGCTGAGAGTGTTTTGCCTATGTTCTCCTCTAGGAGTTTTATAGTTTCTGATCTTACATTTAGATCTTTAATCCATTTTGAGTTTATTTTTGTGTGCAGTGTTAGAAAGTGATCTAGTTTCATTCTTTTACAAGTGGTTGACCAGTTTTCCCAGCACCACTTGTTAAAGAGATTGTCTTTACTCCATTGTATATTCTTGCCTCCTTTGTCAAAGATAAGGTGTCCATATGTGTGTGGATTTATCTCTGGGCTTTCTATTTTGTTCCATTGATCTATATGTCTGTCTTTGTGCCAGTACCATACTGTCTTGATGACTGTGGCTTTGTAGTAGAGCCTGAAGTCAGGCAAGTTGATTCCTCCAGTTCCATTCTTCTTTCTCAAGATTGCTTTGGCTATTCGAGGTTTTTGTATTTCCATACAAATCTTGAAATGATTTGTTCTAGTTCTGTGAAAAATGTGGCTGGTAGCTTGATAGGGATTGCATTGAATTTGTAAATTGCTTTGGGTAGTATACTCATTTTCACTATATTGATTCTTCTGATCCATGAACATGGTATATTTCTCCATCTGTTAGTGTCCTCTTTGATTTCTTTCATCCGTGTTTTATAGTTTTCTATATATAGGTCTTTAGTTTCTTTAGGTAGATATATTCCTAAGTATTTTATTCTTTTCGTTGCAATGGTGAATGGAATTGTTCCCTTAATTTCTTTTTCTACTCTCTCATTATTTGTGTATAGGAATGCAAGGGATTTCTGTGTGTTGATTTTATATCCTGCAATGTTACTATATTCATTGATTAGCTCTAGTAATTTTCTGGTGGAGTCTTTAGGGTTTTCCATGTAGAGGATCATGTCATCTGCAAACAGTGAAAGTTTTACTTCTTCTTTTCCAATTTGGATTCCTTTTATTTCTTTTTCTGCTCTGATTGCTGTGGCCAAAACTTCCAGAACTATGTTGAATAGTCGCGGTGAAAGTGGACACCCTTGTCTTTTTCCTGACTTTAGGGGAAATGCTTTCAATTTTTCACCATTGAGGATAATGTTTGCTGTGGGTTTGTCATAGATAGCTTTTATTATGTTGAGGTATGTTCCTTCTATTCCTGCTTTCTGGAGAGTTTTTATCATAAATGGATGTTGAATTTTGTCAAAGGCCTTCTCTGCATCTATTGAGATAATCATATGGTTTTTATTTTTCAATTTGTTAATGTGGTGAATTACATTGATTGATTTGCGGATATTGAAGAATCCTTGCATCCCTGGGATAAAGCCCACTTGGTCATGGTGTATGATCTTTTTAATGTGTTGTTGGATTCTGATTGCTAGAATTTTGTTGAGGATTTTTGCATCTATGTTCATCAGTGATATTGGCCTGTAGTTTTCTCTTTTTTGTGACATCTTTGTCAGGTTTTGGTATTAGGGTGATGGTGGCCTCATAGAATGAGTTTGGAAGTTTCCCTTCCTCTGCAATTTTCTGGAAGAGTTTGAGGAGGATAGGTGTTAGCTCTTCTCGAAATTTTTGGTAGAATTCAGCAGTGAAGCCGTCTGGACCTGGGCTTTTGTTTGCTGGAAGATTTCTGATTACAGTTTCAATTTCCGTGCTTGTGATGGGTCTGTTAAGATTTTCTATTTCTTCCTGGTTCAGTTTTGGAAAATTGTAGTTTTCTAAGAATTTGTCCATTTCTTCCACGTTGTCCATTTTATTGGCATACAACTGCTGATAGTAGTCTCTTATGATCCTTTGTATTTCTGTGTTGTCTGTTGTGATCTCTCCATTTTCATTTCTAATTTCATTGATTTGATTTTTCTCTCTTTGCTTCTTGATGAGTCTGACTAATGGTTTGTCAATTTTATTTATCCTTTCAAAGAACCAGCTTTTGGCTTTGTTGATTTTTGCTATGGTCTCTTTTGTTTCTTTTGCATTTATTTCTGCCCTAATTTTTAAGATTTCTTTCCTTCTACTAACTCTGGGGTTCTCCAACTCTTCCTTTTCTAGTTGCTTTAGTTGTAGAGTTAGGTTATTTATTTGACTTTTTTCTTGTTTCTTGAGGTATGCCTGTATTGCTATGAACTTTCCTCTTAGCACTGCTTTTATAGTGTCCCACAGGTTTTGGGTTGTTGTGTTTTCATTTTCATTAGTTTCTATGCATATTTTGATTTCCTTTTGATTTCTTCTGTGATTTGTTGATTATTCAGAAGTGTGTTGTTCATCCTCCATATGTTGGAATTTTTAATAGTTTTTCTCCTGTAATTGAGATCTAATCTTAATGCATTATGGTCAGAAAAGATGCTTGGAATGATTTCGATTTTTTTGAATTTATCAAGTTTAGATTTATGGCCCAGGATGTGATCTATCCTGGAGAAGGATCCATGAGCACTTGAAAAAAGGTGAAATTCATTGTTTTTGGGTGAAACGTCCTATAGATATCAATTAGGTCTAACTGATCTAATGTATCATTTAAAGTTTGCGTTTCTTTGTTAATTTTCTGTTGAGTTGATCTGTCCATAGGTGTGAGTGGGGTATTAAAATCTCCCACTATTATTATGTTATTGTTGATATCCACTTTCATACTTGTTAGCATTTTTCTTACATATTGTGGTGCTCCTATATTGGGTGCATATATATTTATAATTGTTATATCTTCTTCTTGGATTGTTCCTTTAATCATTATGTAGTGGCCTTCTTTGTCTCTTTTCACAGCCTTTGTTTTAAAGTCTATTTTATCGGATATGAGTATTGCCACTCCTGCTTTCTTTTGATCTCTATTTGCGTGGTATATCTTTTTCCAGCCCTTCACTTTCAGTCTGTATGTGTCCCTTGTTTTGAGGTGGGTCTCTTGTAAGCAGCAAATAGAGGGGTCTTGTTTTTGTATCCATTCCGCCAGTCTTTGCCTTTTGGTTGGGGCGTTCAACCCATTTACGTTTAAGGTAATTATTGATAAGTATGATCCCGTTACCATTTACTTTATTGGTTTGGGTTCGGGTTTATACACCCTTTCGTGTTTCCTGTCTAGAGGATATCCTTTAGAATTTGTTGGAGAGCTGGTTTGGTGGTGCTGAATTCTCTCAGCTTTTGCTTGTCTGTAAAGCTTTTGATTTCTCCTTCGTATTTGAATGAGATCCTTGCTGGGTACAGTAATCTGGGCTGTAGGTTATTGTTTTTCATCACTTTAAGTATGTCTTGCCATTCCCTCCTGGCCTGAAGAGTTTCTATTGACAGATCAGCTGTTATCCTTATGGGAATCCCCTTGTGTGTTATTTGTTGTTTTTCCCTTGTTGCTTTTAATATTTGTTCTTTGTGTTTGATCTTTGTTAATTTGATTAATATGTGTCTTGGGGTGTTTCGCCTTGGGTTTATCCTATTTGGAACTCTCTGTGTTTCTTGGACTTGGGTGATGATTTCCTTCCTCATTTTAGGGAAGTTTTCAACTATTATCTCCTCAAGGATTTTCTCATGATCTTTCTTTCTGTCTTCTTCTTCTGGGACTCCTATAATTCGAATGTTGGAGAGTTTCATATTGTCCTGGAGGTCTCTGAGATTGTCCTCATTTCTTTTAATTCATTTTTCTTGTTTCCTCTCTGATTCATTTATTTCTACCATTCTATCTTCTATTTCACTAATCCTGTCTTCTGCCTCCGTTATTCTACTATTTGTTGCCTCCAGAGTGTTTCTGATCTCATTTATTGCATTATTCATTATATTTTGACTCTTTTTATTTCTTCTAGGTCCTTGTTAAACCTTTCTTGCATCTTCTCAATCCTTGTCTCTAGGCTATTTATCTGTGTTTCCATTTTGATTTCAAGATTTTGGATCATTTTCACTATCAATATTCGGAATTCCTTCTCCGGTAGATTCCCTACTTCTTCCTCTTTTGTTTGGTTTGGTGGGCAACTCTCCTGTTCCTTTGCCTGCTGAGTATTCCTCTGTCTCTTCATCTTGGTTATATTGCTGCGTTTGGGGTGGCCTTTTTATATTCTGGTAATTTGTGGAGTTCTCTTTATTATGGAGCTTCCTCACTTTGGGTGGGGTTCTATCAGTGGCTTGTCAAGGTTTCCTGGTTAGGGAGGCTTGTGTTGGAGTTTTGGTGGGTGGAGCTGGGTTTCTTCTCTCTGGAGTGCAGTGGAGTGACCCGTAATGGGTTATGAGACATCAAAGGTTTTGGGATAATTTTGAGCTGCCTGTATATTGAAGCTCAGGGGAGTGTTCCTGTGTTGCTGGAGAATTTGCGTGGTATGTCTTGTTTTGGAACTTGTTGGCCCTTGGGTGGAGCTTGGTTTCGGTGTAGGTATGAAGGCATTAGATGGGCTCCTATTGCTTAATGTTCCCTGAATTCAAGAGTTCTCTAATGTTTTCAGGCTTTGGATTTAAGCCTCCTGCTTCTGGTTTTCAGTTTTATTTTTACAGTAGCCTCTAGACTTCTCCATCTATACAGCACCGATGATAAAACATCTAGGTTAAAGATGAAAAGTTTCTCCACATTGAGGGACACTCAGAGAGGTTCACTGAGTTACAAGGAGAAGAGAAGATGGAGGGGGTAGTTAGAGGTAACTGGAATGAGATGCGGTGAGATCAAAAGAGGAGAGAGCAAGCTAGCCAGTAGTCACTTCCTTATGTGCACTCTATAGTCTGGACCGCTCAGAGGTATTTACAGAGTTATACAGGGAAGAGGAGAGGGAGGAAGTAGACAGAGGTGACCAGGAGGATAAGAGAGAGGAATGAGTAGGAGAGAGACAAATCCTGCCAGTAACCAGTTCCTTAGGTGTTCTCTACCGTCTGGAACACACAGAGATTCACAGAGTTGGATAGAGAAGAGATGGGGGAGAAAAGAGACAGAGGCCACCTGGTGGAGAAAAAGGAGAGTCCAGAGGAGGAGAGAGTGGTCAAGCCAGTAATCTCGCTCTCAGGTAAACTTGGGTAGTGAAGTTTGGGTTTTTAAATGTACAAAATTGACAACAAAAACCTAAGAGCAAAGATTAAAAATCTAGAGTAGAGGTTGGATTTTCAAAGATACAATATTAAAGAAAAGCAGAAGGAAAAAAGAAGAAAGAAAAAAAAAAAGAATTATTAAAAAAAACACAACAACAACAACACCAACAACCATCCAAAGAGTATATATGGTGTTTGCCTTAAAAAAAAAAAGTCTTTTTTAAAAAATAGTGATAATAGGTTATAGAAATAAAAATTAGAGGAGAAATAGAAGACTTAACAATTTAAAAAAAGCTAGAAAAAAAAAGAAAAAAAACAAAAAAGCAAAAAGCAAAAAAAAAAAAGGAATGATTTTAAAAATATTAAAAATATATCTAGCCGTTCTCTGATGTTATGGATCATGTGGGCTCACTTCCAAGGTGGTTCCCTCTGTTTAACTTCTTCTGTTTGCTGGTTTTTTAGGCTCACTAGTTCAGTCGCGCTGTGGGGAGGGGGGATACTGCAAACAAATAGCACTGTTGTGTGCACACAGTATCTCTGCTCCGCTTGACCTGTCCTTTCTCGCGGTGCACAAACCGCTCCGGCTCTACAATGCTCAGCCGGGAACCGTCTGGGGCCGGCCCTAGGCTGCGTGCACTTCCCCGGTCCAAGCCGCTCAGGTTCGGCGCTCAAGCAGCCCTCAGAGGCACAAATGCGGCTGGGACTGCGCTTTGTGCCCTTCCCAGGTCCAAGTAGCTCAGGAGTTTGGCGAGCGCGATTGCCGCGGCTTGTCACCTTTTCTGCCGCTGCTGCTCAGCTTTCTGGGTGGACCGCTGGCGCACCCCATGAGGCAGACTGTGACTGTCCAGCACCCCCAGAAGTCTTAGCAAAGGAGCCTGCTTGCAGTTAGGTAAGTAAAGTCTCTCCGGGTCTGCAATTGCCCCTTTCCAGTCCTTACGGCTCTGGCTGCCTGTCCCCGGCGGGGGATGGTCTGCAGCCGGCTTTTCCGTTCCGTCCTTTGTTCTGCGCTCGGTCCTGGCGGTGTCTTATGTTCGAGCTTTTCGAGTGGTAGCTATCCCACAGTCTGGTTTGCTAGCCCAAGTTAGATCATTCTGGTTGCTCGTGGGGCGTTCCTGCCCGATTCTTACAAAGCTCTGCAGCCCGTGCCTCCTGCGCGTCCCTGCCCTGCCCCCACTTCCCAATGGCGGATGCAGGCGTCTGTGCTGCTTTTCCGCTGAGGGCGTTACTGTTGGGCTTGTAATCTGTTGGTTTTAATTATTTATCTATTTTTCCTTCCTGTTATGTTGCCCTCTGTGTTTCCAAGGCTCGCCACAGACTCAGCAGGGAGAGTGTTTCCTGGTGTTTGGAAACCTCTCTTCTTAAAATTCCCTTCCCGGGACAGGCTTCCTTTCCCGGGAACGGGCTTCCCTTCCTGGGACAGAGCTCCCTCCCCACCTCTTGTGTCTCCTTTTTCGTCTTTTATATTTTTTCCTACCTGTTTTTGAAGACAATGGTCTGCTTTTCTGGTTGCCTGATGTCCTCTGCCAGCCTACAGAAGTTGTTTTGTGGAGTTTGCTCGGCGTTGAAATGTTCTTTTGAGGAATTTGTGAGGGAGAAAGTGATCTTCACATCCTATTCCTCCGCCATCTTTTCTGGTTCCTATGTCCAGTAGTCATTTATGAATGTGAGAGTTGGACTATAAAGAAAGCTGAGCACTGAAAATGATGCTTTCGAACTGTGGTGTTAGAGAAGACTCTTGAGAGTCTTTTGGACTGCAAAGAGATCCAACCAGTCCATCCTAAAGGAAATCAGTCCTGAATATTCATTGGAAGGACTGATGCTGATGCTAAAACTCCAATAATTTGGCCACCTGATGCGAACAGCTGACTCATTTGAAAAGACCCTGATGCTGGGAAAGATTGAAGGCAGGAGGAGAAGGGGATGACAGGGAATTAAATGGTTGGATGGCATCACTGAATCAATGGACATGAGTTTGAGCAAGCTCCAGGAGTTGGCAATGGACAGGGAGGCCTGGCATGCCGCAGGCCATGGGGTTGCAAAGAGTTGGACACAACTGAGTAACTTAACTGAACTGAGAACTACATTTACTATGATATTTTTCCTGTTTGAAGGTTTTCATTTTACATTTCTTGTTGTGCAAGTATGCTGCAGATGAATTCTTTTAGCTTTTGGATATCTTTAAAAAGTCTATTTTTTTTCCTCCTGGGCAGAAAAAATGCGATTATATTGATAATTTTAAAAAAAATTTATTTGTTTTTAACTTTTCTATACTTAAAAGATCTTGCTGTACCACCTTCAAGCTCATGTTGTTTTGAATGATAAATACGAAAATTGTCCTCATCCTCATCTTTTCCATTTGTATTTAATGTGTCTTTTTTTTTTTTTTTCTGGCTACTTTAGTAATTAAAAAAAATAGCCGATTTAAGACTATCTGAATATTATGAAACTATATCATTTTCTTCATGTATCTTGTGATTTAGATTCATGGTGCTTCTTGAATCAGTGTTTTTAAAGTGTTATTTTTTTAAAAAAAAACTCTGGAAACATTTCAGCTATTATTTATTCAAATATATCTTCTATATCACCTTCCTCCTTTCATGTGTGCTGCTTGAAGTCATTTCACAGATCACTAAAAGCTCTATCCATTTAGTATTTTGTTTAACCCTCTGTGTATTTTGTTTTGGAAAGGCTCTACTGATATGTTTTCAAGATCACTAATCATTCCTTCTGTCATGTCTATTTGACTGTAAATTTTATCCAATATATTTTTCAGCCCAGATATAGAAAATTTTATATCTTTTATGTTGCAACTTAGCATATCTAGTCTTTCCTCTAACTTCTAAAACAGTTGAAAGAGGTACAATAACAGAGCTAATGTATTTGTCTACTAATCCTATTATCTATGTCAATTTTGGTCTGTATCAATAGACTTGACTTTCTCTTCATTATAAACGACAGTTTACTTCTTTGCATGCCTTCTGATTTTTCATTGGATGCTACTAGCTTTGATTTTATGTAGCTGTGCACTGGACATTTTTGTATGGCTAATATTCAGGAATATATATATTCCTTTGTCTTGAGATTCAGTCAGATTACTTGGAAACAGTTTGATCTTTCTAAGTCTTGCTTTTCATTTTTATTAGTTTTCATCTAGGGCTAATTTTTCCTGTTCTGTAAGTAATATCATTTTGATTATACACTGCCCTGAGAATTATGAGATTCTTCACTCTAATTAAAGGAATAGCTCTTCCTCAATTTTGTGTCAGTGCTAGAAATTGTGACATTGAAGGTTTGTTTTTTCCCCCTCAGTCTCAGACAGTTTCTTCACATGTATGCGGTGATCAGGGCTGTGCTGGCTCCTCAAAGAGAACTCTGAAGACCTCAGGTTTTTCTGTGTATGAAGCTCTCTTTTCTATAGCGTTCTGATCTGATTACCCCAGCCTCTTTGGTTTCACCAGACACTCAGCCCCATCTTTCTATTCATGAAGCCAGAGAGGCTCTGCTTGGGTTGATGTTTCCTTCATGGGGATCTGGGTTTACATATTGCAAACTGGGGCAATAATGGGTCTCAAAACATGTTTTATGTCTCTCAGGCATCAGTGTTACTTTGTTCCTTTTATATTTATTGCCTTAAGAACTATTTTTTCTTCATTTATTTCATTTATATATTTTTCAGTCTGGAGAATAATTTCTATCCTTGTAAATTCATCCAAAAGTACAGGTATCCCTTATAGCTTATAATCCTGTCAAAACAAACTCATAGTCCATTTCTTAAGTATGCCATGTTCATGCATGTTGTGGTTGTTATTCAGCTGCCAAGCCATGTCAGACTCTTTGCAACCCAAGGACTGCAACATGCCAGGTTTCCTTGTCCTTTGCTTCATAAACATATAATGTATATATTTGTTCACATATGCTGTGCAGTGCTTAATCACTCAGTCACATCCTACTCTTTGTGATCCCATGGACTGCAGCCTGCCAGGCTCCTCTGTCCATGGGGATTCTCCAGGCAAGAATACTAGAGTGGGTTGTCATGCCTTCCTCCAGGGAATAGTCCCAGTCCAGGGATTGAACCCAGATCTTCTGCATTGCAGGCAGATTCTTCACCACTGAGCCACCAGGGTAGCCCACGTTCACATATACCTGCATATATCCTATACCTTCATCAACGCACACCTTTTTATATACCCTTGCTGTCTTCTCTATCTGATCAACGTCTACTGAATTTTCAAACAACATTCCAATTCTTTGATTGCTTTTTCTAATTGTACTCAGGCAAAGTTGTTGTTTCTCTATTTCTTTTTTTTTTCCTCCCCTGCCTATACAGCAATTGCACTCATCTCACACGCTAGTAAAGTAATGCTCAAAATTCTCCAAGCCAGGCTTCAGCAATACATGAACCGTGAACTTCGAGATGTTCAAGCTGGTTTTAGAAAAGGCAGAGGAACCAGAGATCAACTTGCCAACATCTGCTGGATTGTCAAAAAAGAAAGAGAGTTCCAGAAAAACATCTATTTCTGCTTGATTGACTATGCCAATCCTTTGACTGTATAGATCACAATAAACTGTGGAAGATTCTGAAAGAGATGGGAATACCAGAACACCTGACCTGTGTCTTGAGAAACCTATATGCAGGTCAAGAAGCAACAGTTAGAACTGGACATGGAACAACAGACTGGTTCCAAATAGGAAAAGGAGTGCATCAAGGCTGTATATTGTCACCCTGCTTATTTAAATTATATGCAGAGCACATCATGAGAAATGCTGGGTTGGAAGAAGCACAAGCTGGAATCAAGATTGCCAGGAAAAATATCAATAACCTCAGATATGCACATGACACCACCCTTATGGCAGAAAGTGAAAAGGAACTAAAAAGCCTATTGATGAAAGTAAAAGTGGAGGGTGAAAAAGTTGGCTTAAAGCTCAACATTCAGAAAACAAAGATCATGGCATCTGGTCCCATCACTTCATGGGAAATAGATGGGGAAACAGTGGAAACAGTGGCAGACTTTTTTTTTTGCGGGGCGGGGGGGGGGGGGGGGGCTCCAATATCCCTGTAGAATGTGATTGCAGCCATGCAATTAAAAGACGTTTACTCCTTGGAAGGAAAGTTATGATCAACCTAGATAGCATATTCAAAGCAGAGACATTACTTTGCCAACAAAGGTCTGTCTAGTTAAGGCTATAGTTTTTCCAGTAGTCATGTATGGATGTGAGAGTTGGACTGTGAAGAAAGCTGAGTGCCGAAGAATTGATGCTTTTGAACTGTGGTGTTGGAGTAGACTCTTGAGAGTCCCTTGGACTGCGAGGAGATCCAACCAGTCCATTCTAAAGGAGATCAGTCCTGGGTGTTCTTTGGAAGGAATGATGCTAAAGCTGAAGCTCCAGTTCTTTGGCCACCTCATGCGAAGAGTTGACTCATTGGAAAAGACTCTGATGCTGGGAGGGATTGGGGGCAGAAAGAGAAGGGACAACAGAGGATGAGATGGCTGGATGGCATCACTGACTTGATGGACATGAGTTTGAGTGAACTCCGGGAGTTGGTGATGGACAGGGAGGCCTGGTGTGCTGCGATTCATGGGGTCGCAAAGAGTCGGACCCGACTGAGCGACTGAACTGAACTGAACTGAACTGAACTGATACAGCACTTTACTCACTACTTCACTGTAACCCTAATATGCCAATATATTTATTTTTTCTTTTATTCAAATAAACTGTGTCCAACTATATTGGGCATTCAGTATATAGTACAATGTCTAACTCATTAAAGGAATTCAGTTGACTGAATAATACATCCAAAGCACTGTGGCTCTCCTGTGCAATCAAAAGCACAAAGATTTAGCTTTAGAAAGGGAAACAGACTAGATATTGGTATGTACTTCAAAGACTCCTTTAAGTTTTAATTTATTATATTCATTATTGGTAAAGAGAAGTTGAATATGCTCCTTTTGTCTATGCAAGTTATAATTTCACACTGAGATTTTCCTGTTAAAATGCTTGCCCTATTTTCCATAGTTTGTTTTTATTTCTGGTATAGAGAAAATTTCCATAATTTATACAGTCATCAAAAATATATATCCTTATTTATTAAAGATGTTTCCAGCTCAAATATAAATGTATTATCATGTTGTATCATAGTTTATACCATAAAATATTAGATTATTAATCAATGAGGAATTGTATAAATATGTTGGTTGACAAATAAAAATAGTCTTTAAGGGCATGATATATCAGCACTGTGAAAAAATAAAGGAGAGGACAGATATTCGATGAAACTGTCATAAAGAAAGTAAGAAAATATCCTGACCTATTATTCTAGTCTCTCTATTCACTGCTGCAATGTCGAGCAAATCATGCCACATCACTCAGATGGCCATTTGTGTTTAGCGGTATTGTGAAAATTGGCTCTCTCTAGATACTTGCTGTCTACATTGTTTTGTTCTTTAAGTTACATTTTCCTCCTGATATTTCCAGATTTAAAAATAGAATCACCTGGTCCTTGATCTCCCTACCACCTATTTGTATTTAGTCGGTGTTTAGGGATCTTTTCAAAAACACCAGCAGCAAGCCTGATGAAGCCCGGCTGGAAATAAGTGTTTGGAAACACTGACTAAGGTCATACTCTGATGAGTAAGTACGATGAGTCCCCTACCTACAAACCTGCGAGTTGGTAACTCTCAGAGTTGCTAACCTACATTCAGATGTCCAGTCACATTCATGTGCATGCCGATGTCATGTGTACACCTCTTTTACAAGTGGTTGCGCTTTTGCATACGTTACTGTACAGTATTGTGTGGAATACAGTGTGGAATTCTGTACTGTATAGAGTACAGTGTCTTTATTTCAAGTCCAGGATGTTCCTGCTAAGTCGCTTCCGTCATGTCTGACTCTGTGCGACCCCATAAATGGCAGCCCACCGGGCTCCCACACCCCTGGGATTCTCCAGGCAAGAACACTGGAGTGGGTTGCCATTTCCTTCTCCAGTGCATGAAAGTGAAAAGTGAAGGTGAAGTCGCTCAGTTGTATCTGACTCTCAGCGACCCCCATGGACTGCAGCCTACCAAGCTCCTCCATCCATGGGATTTTCCAGATGAGAGTACTTGGGAGCAAGCAAAAGAACAGCAATGATATCGCTTGTACTACTGTACTTGTCAAAGTTCTGTACTGTAGAATTAAAGATGTTTTCTTTATTTTTGTGCTTGTTTATTTTGTATGCATTATTTGTGTGAAAAGTATTACAAACTTATTACAGTACAGTTCTATATAACCAAATGTAATATTTGGGTTCCTAGGTTAACTTTGTTGGACTTACAAACAAATCAAACTTAGGAACCCACTCTCAGAATGGAACTTGGTCATATGTAGAGGACTTACTGTAGTACAAAAGGGCCTACAGCAAAATTCTGGAAACTTTCCCCACCAAGTAAGTGAGATTTGATCTTGGTTCCTTGTTAAGTCAAAATTAAGCTATTACTCACTTCTGCTTGCCTCTTACCTTTGTCGCCAGCCTTGCATACTATGTCGGGCCAGCTAATGTCTGTAATGATGGAGTATTTACAACTGAGAACTTTCTGCCTGTGCGGGAAACAATATAAGTGTATGAGGAAGTGTATTTCATGTTTAGAGATTATACCCTCTAGGAGCTTTGTGTATATTCAACCATGAATATACATCTGCTATTTATTTTATTCTTGAAAATTAAACGTACAGAAATTGCTATAGTTACCCACCGAAATTGAACCGCTTCTCACCTGCATGATTCCAGGACAAACTCTTTCAATAAAACAATAGACTGGGCAGCTTTTATGTTGACAGGTCTCTGTGTTTACTATAAATTTTTTCCCCCCTCAGAAAGGATTTCATACCTCTCTCTGCTGAAACTACCATAGCCTAGCCTTGTGATGCTTGCTGTCCATGCTTGCCATCAGAGAAGTTTTAGATGGTAGGGCAGATTCTGCTGCTATAATCTCATTAGAACCTTCAGCTATTAGTAAACTATATGGCAGTTTGAATTCTCAGCAGACTGATTTTGTGTGTGTGTGATTAAAGGAAACCATCACGGCCATTTCCTGTGGGTTGGAAATCACAGAAATTAGGAAGGAAAAAACTAAAAAGACCAATACAAAGGAACAGCAAAGCATCTCTGCAAACAGAGAGCAGAGAGCTCCCTGGGTGGCAGGTCCATGGACATCTGCATGTAAAGGGATGGGGCCCAGCTTCCAGGCTGCTCAGGGCTCAGCTCTTGGGTCGAGCTGGGAATAGAACTCCCTGTCCCTCCTCAGCCTCTCTGGATCCCGAAGATTAGGGTTAGGGTAACTATTAGGCCTCCTATTCTGTAATTGCATAATAGGGTATGTAATGGGAATCACATCTTTTCCCCTCCTCTGATTTCTGTTCTTTCTCCGACTTCTCGTCCTCTGTGCTCTCACAGAGCATTTAGTGACAAAACTAATCACCAGTAAAGTGCAAATATTGTGTAACATTCTCTGTCCTTCATTCTCCCTCCTATCTAGAATGTAGATGCAGTGGCTAGAGCCCCAGCAGCTATATTGTACTTTCTGGAAAACAATCATGGCAGGAATGGTGAAAGTAGCAATTAACTGGATTTCTTATAGCTTTGTGAAACTCAGAGAAGTCCTGGATTGCTTACATCTGACCATATAAAGGGAGATAATAAAATCTTGTGTGTTTAGGCCACTGCTAACCTGTGTTAGCATGTAGTTGAACCTAATCCTCACTGGTACCCTGGGTTGCCACATCAGTTTGCCTTCTGCCAATTCTTAGCTTTTTATAAGGAATATAATTTAGCATACATACTTTCTGTCAAATGTTTGGTGATTATTGTGCCGATTTTGGCCACTACTATTACAATTACTGTTATCATTCCTTGGGTTGACTTCCTCTGCCTTCACTAATGTAATGATTCACAGATATTTATATAGAAATTACTCTGCACTGCATTTCCAGGCAATGATGTGCTGGGTGAGGGATCTCAGATAAGCAGCAGGGGAAGAAGACTTTGAGCTCCTCAAACATATGCTTGGAACACAAAGGCTGGGCCTGGCTGGGGGTGGGAGCCATTCTCATTTGCTAAAAGAAGATATCGAGGCACCAGAAGGGAAGTGGAACAGTTATTGGCCACAGACTTGTCTGATACCGCAGTGTATTCCTGACAGCCCATGTGTTCACAGATTCAAAGCTGATTCTATGCATTGGTGCTAGTTAAGGTTATTCTAAACTCTTTGGTGACAGAGGCTAAGTGGGAAGTGGTAACTGTGATGTCAAGCTTTGCAGGAGCTTTTTCTAGAATCCCAGGGTCTCAAATGCAATAAACTAACTAGCTGAGCTTGTATCTGGAGCACTGATTGTTACTACAGATATGGCCAAGGAGGCATTATTCAATCCCATAGCAACTATCGAATATGTCATGTGGCCAGGATGTAGGAGTTACAGGTCAGTGCAAAGAAGCAAGACCTTTGGAGGCCTAGAAAGTGTGTAAATCATCTGAGCCTTCAGTAACTTGTGACAACATGGGAATGCCTTGACAACCGCTGTGGTCTATACAACAATGATGATTAATCAGAAGAACTTCATGCTGGAAAATGGGAGATAGCGTTCTAGTACTTTCTCTGTCATTATCTCATGATCGAACTTTAAGATTACTTATTACCTCTAGGCATTGCTTTCCTCTTCTGCAGGCTGAATGTGTCACACTAGATTATAACTAAGGCCCATTTCCTCTCTAAAAGTACATTTCTGGTAGAGTGAATTTAGATAAGGATTTAGTTCCTGCCTGTGTCCACACTGGAAAATATAAGTTATTCAGTACAAGCAGCCGAATCTTGTATACAGAGCCAGAATGGGATGTCCATTCCAGGAACATGTTTTGATAGGCTTAGTATGACTATCATATATAATGATATAGTTCAAGGCTGCACATTTTAAGCATTCAGCTGGGAAGATGCCAGTGTCATAAATGACACACATTTTGACCTTGTGAGAGGAGGAGGTTGGAAAACAAAGTGAAGTGACTTTACGGGTCAGGAGGCATTACTGAGTCGTTTTCCACACCAGCCATCAGAAATTACCAGGCAGAGCTTCTCTTGTACTTGAACACAGTTTCTAACATAATGTCTAGGGATTTAAAATGGAAATGTACCAGTCACTATAGATGAGCAACAGCTAAGCCAAAATCACCAACCTCAGGTTTTTCTTGAGCTGTCAGTAGGAACAGTCATCAACATTCATTCTATTTGTCTTCAAATGATTTCTACTTGTCTGTATTCTTGTTATTAACCAGCAGCATTCTAACAATACAGGCTAAATGCCGTAGGCAACTGAAAATCATTTGTATCCGTTGTATATTTCAATGACAGAAATGTCAACATCCTCAATTTCTTCCCTGACTCTATGAAGCAACAAGCCCTTTGATTCAGTTAAAGGGACTTACATATTCGTTCTTTCTCCAACAGTACACAAGTGGATGGTGAAAGTTAAAGTGTTAGTCACTCAGCGGTGTCCAAGTCTTTGTGACCCCATGGACTGTAGCCTGCCAGGCTCTTCTGTCCATGGACTTCTCCAGGCAAGAATACTGAAGTGGGTAGCCATTTCCTTCTCCAGAGGATCTTCCCAACCCCTGGACAGTAGGTCTCCTCATCTATTCACAGCCTCTTTTTTACATTTTAAACATAATCTCAATTAAGAACATGGAGACTCTACTCATAGAACAGACACTAGAAATTAAATAAATATTCTTAAGCATAAGTCTTAGCCAGCAGACTTAAAATAAGTGGTGGGTGGGGGTAAGATCTTGGTGACAAAAGTCATGTGAGGTTTGAGGTTTAGTGCAGGATTTTACCTCTATAGGTAAAAGTCAACTATTTTAGTAATGTTTGTTTGTGAGTAAATTGTTTATATATTTTAGCTCTCTCCCTAAAAGTACAATATGTGATATAATAATATTCAATCTGTGATATAATAATATCACAAATATACTGGCCAAAATGTACACAGGGATACCTCGTTTTATTGTTTTATTGCCCTTCAGAGATATAGCATTTCTTACAAATTGAAGTTTTGGGGTAATCCTGAATTGAGCAAATCTACTGGGGCCTGCTTTTCCAAAAACATTTACTCACTACAGGTCTCTGTCTCATATTTTGGTAATTCTTGTAATATTTCACTTTTTTATTATGATTAAAGTTGTTACAGTGATCTGTGAGCAATGGTCTTCATTGTAACTATTGCAAGATGATTATGACTCCCTGAGGCTCATATGATGGTTAGCATTTTTTTAACTATAAAGTATTTTCTAATTAAGGTATGTATATTTTTAGACATAATGCTATTTCACACTTAATAGACAGTCAGTTCAGTCGCTCACTCGTGTTCGACCCTTTGCGACTTCATGAACTGCAGCACGCCAGGCTTCCCTGTCCATCACCAACTCCCGGAGTTCACTCAAACTCACGTCCATTGAGTCGGTGATGACATCCAGCCATTTCATCCTCTGTAACTTTTATATGCACTGGGAAGGCAAAAAATTCATATGACTAGCTTTATTGCACTATTCACTTTATCACAGTGGTCTGGAACCAAATCCACAATATCTCCAAAGTATGCTTGTATTAGTAAAGACTATTTCAGAGTACTAATTCCACTACTTTCAGGCTGAATGAACATGTGACCATCAATCTATTCCTAATTTTTTCCCTCTGTAAAATGGGGATTCTGTCACTATCAATTTCATAGAATGATTGGGTGGAATACATAGAATACGGTACATCTAGTATAGTCTCTGAAAGTAACAACACTCATTTGCCAACTTATAATTATTATACACAGTCTACATTTGAGACGAGAGGGAAAAGCGTTAAAAGATAACACGAGTTTATTTAGATTAGCCCTCGGAAGTTTCATGGAGGCTACATACTCAGATTTTGACTCATAAATCCTAGAGAATAAGACAGTGTGTGTGATGAGAATGAAAAGGAAAATAAGAAAAGTTCAAGAAGAAATTATGCATACCGTCATGCTTATGACTATCTAAGCCATATGATACAGGCCCTGGATACTCGGTCACTAGGTCGTCTGACTTTTTGAGATCCCAGGGACTGCAGCTTGCTAGGTTTCCCTGACTGTCACTGTCTCACAAAGTTTGCTGAAACTCATGTCCCTTGTGTTGATGATGTCATCCAACCATCTCATCCTCTGTCGTCCCCTTCTCTTTCTGCCCTCTGTCTTTCCGAACATGAGGGTCTTTCCCAATGTGCTGGCTTTTAGCATCAGGTGGCCAGAGTAATGGAGCTTCAGCTTTAGATTCAGTCCTTCCAGTGAAAATTCAGGGTTGATTTTCTTTAGGATTGATTAGTTTGATATTCTTGCTATCCAAGGGACTCTCAGGAGTCTTCTCTAGCACCACAATTAAAAAGCATTAATTGTTTGGCTCTCAGCTTTCTTTAGGTCCAGCTCTCACATCAGCAGATGACTACTGGAAAAACCATAGCTTTGACTATTGGACCTCTGTTGGCAAAGTGATGTCTCTGGTTTATAATAAGCTCTCTAGGTTTGTTATAACTTTTCTTTCAGGGAGCTAGCATCTTTTAATTTCATTGCTGCAGTCACCATCTGCAGTGATTTTGGACCTCAGGCAAATAAAGTTTGTCACTATTTTCATTGTTTCCCTATTTGCCGTGAAGCAATGGAACTGGATGTCACAATCTTAATTTTTTTTTTTTTTTTTTTTTTAGCGGTGAGATTTAAGCCAGCACTTTCACGCTCCTCTTTCACCCCTTTCGTTTCTCTTCACTTTCTGCCATGAGGGTGGTGTCATCTGCATATCTGAGGTTATGGATATTTCTCCCAGCAATCTTGATTCCAGCTGTTCTTCATCCAGCCTGGTATTTCACCTGATATAGTCTGCATATAAGTTAAATAAGCAGAGTGACAATATACACCCTTGACATACTCCTTTCCCAAATTGGAACCAGTCTGTTGTTCCATGTCTAGTTCTAACTTGCTTCTTGACCTGTATACAAGTTAATTTTCCACAGTTTGTTGTGATCCACACAGTCAAAAGCTTTAACATAGTCAATGAAGCAGAAGTAGATGTTTTTCTGGAATGCCCTTGCTTTTTCTATGATCCCACAGATGTTGACAATTTGATCTTTGGTTTCTGCCAATTCTAAATCTAGTTGATAGAGCTGGGAATTCTTGGTTCACACACTTTTGAAACCACATTTAAAGGATTTAGAACATTACCTAGCTAGCATTGCCTTTTTGGGGGATTGGAAATAAAACTGACATTTTCCTGTCCTGTGGCCACTGCTGAGATTTTCAAATTTGCTGGCATATTGTGTGCAGGACTTCAACAGCATCATCTTTTAGGATTTGAAATAGCTCAGCTAGAATTCCATCACCTTCACTAGCTTTGTAGTAATTTTCCATAAGACTCACTTGACTTCACACTCCAGGAAGTATAGCTCTAGGTGAGTGATCACATCATCATGGTTATCTGGGTCACAAAGGCATTTTTTTTAAGGGTTTTCTATGTATTCTTCCCACCTCTTCTTAATGCCTTCTGCTTCTGTTTGGTCCATACCATTTCTGTTCTTGATTGTGCCCATATTTGAATGAAATTTTCCTTGGTATCTCTAGTCTACTGGAAGAGATCTCTGTTCTTTCTCATTCTATTGTTTTCCTCTATTTCTTTGCATCATCCCCTTAAGAAGGCTTTCATATATCTCCTTGTTATTCTTTAGAAATCTGTATTCAGATGGGTATATCTTTCCTTTTCTCCTTTGTCTTTTGCTTCTCTTCTTTTCTCAGTATTTGTAAGGCCTCCACAGACAACCATTTTGCCTTGTTGCATTTCTTTTTCTTGGGGATGATTTTGGTCTTTTGTACAATGTTATGAACCCCTGTCCATAGTTCTTCAGGCACTCTGTCAGATCTATTTCCTTGAATCTATTTGTCACTTCCACCGTGCAATCATAAGGGATTTGATATAAGCTATACCTGAATATCCTAGTGGTTTCCCCTACTTTCTTCAGTTTAAGTCTGAACTTGGAAATAAGGAGTTCATGATCTGAGCCACAGTCAGCCCCCATTCTTGTTTTTTTCTGACTGTACAGAGCTTCTCCACTTTTGGCTGCAAAGAATATAATCAGTATGATTTCACTATTGACCATCTGGTGGTGTCCACGTGTAGAGTCATCTCTTGTGTTGTTGGCAGAGGCTTTCTGCTATGACCAGTGCATTCTCTTATACTAACTTTACCTTTTAAGAAAACCTCTTTAGGAGGAAGTCTCACCAGTCCTTTTCTCTCCCTCCCAGCTTAAGTCAGCTGCTTTTTCTTTTCTTTTTTTTTTTTTTTACATTTGAAATATGTTTTTTAAGTGTTACTTTCCATTTACCATTAATTCAAAATATTGGCTATATCCCCCACATCGTACAGTTCATCCTTATGCCTACGTTACACCCAATTGTTTGTACTTCTCACACCCCATCCTTATATCACCCCTCCCCTCCACATGTGTAGCCACTAGTTTGTTCTCTATATCTGTGAGTCTGCTTCTTTATTTGCTATATTCACTAGTTTGCTGTATTTTTTAGCTCCCTTTATTGTACTGCAGCAACCTGGTCTTCCATATATAACAGCACTTATTACCGTGCACTGTATTGCTAACATTCAACATTCAAAACACTAAGATCATGGCATCAGCCCCATCACTTCATGGCAAATAGATGGAGAAACAATGGAAATGATGATATACTTTATTTTGGGGGGCTCTAAAATTACTGCAGATGGTGACTGCAGCCATGAAAGTAAAAGGCACTTGCTCCTTGGAAGAAAAGCTATGACCAACCTAGACAGCATATTAAAAAGCAGAGATATTATCTTGCCAACAAAAGTCAGCCTAGTCAAAGCTAAGGTTTTTCCAGTGGTCATATATGGATGTGAGAGTTGGACTATAAAGAAAAGTGAGCACAAAAGAATTGATGCTTTTGAACTATGGTATTGGAGAAGACTCTTGAGAGTCCCTTGGACTGCAAGGAGATCAAACAAGTCAATCCTAAAGGAAATCAGTCCTGAATATTCATTGCTAGGAATGATGCTGAAGCTGAAGCTCCAATACTTTGGTCACTTCATGTGAAGAACTGACTCCTTGGAAATGACCATGATGCTGGGAAAGACTGAAGGTGAGAGGAGAAGGGATGACAGTGGATGAGATGGTCGGATGGCATCACCGACTCAATGGATGTGAATTTGAGCAAGCTCCAGGAATTGGCAATGGACAGGGAAGCCTTGCGTGCTGCAGTCCATGGTTTCCCAAAGATTTGGACACAACTGAGCGACTGAACTGAACTGTCTTGCTGAACTTACATTTTGTTGTTGTTGTTGTTTTCTCTCCAGTAAAATGTAATCACCAGTAAAGGGAAGTCAAGGATAATATTTTGTCACCAGAAGGGCATACCTAGCACATAATTAATTCTCAATATTTATATTAAAAATGACAGCTCCATTTCTCATCTGTAAAAGCAGAATTAAATTACTTCATGAACTTCAAATTCCCTTAGTTTTAACATTGTAATAAGATGCTAGTCATAGTCATAATGATCTCTTGAATTAACGTAGATGTCCTTTTGGTTTCATTTTTTTTTTAATGTAATCATAGCTAAAATACATGTTCTTGCAACATGGCTAATTATAATGAAAAATATGAAAAAACTCACTAAAAAGATTTAAGAAGAAGGGGGCACAATTAAAAACTTTTAACTTCATTTCTGTCACAGATTCAAATAACATGTATTTTATTACTTAAACATTGCTGATATCTGAAGCTAATTCCATACATATGAATGATATACATGTCATTGTTTTCTGTATTATCAAAGGAAAACAAAATGCCCTGCAGTATTCAGAAACAGACTAGGGAAATTATTCTAATTGTTATAAAATGTAAGTGCTTGCTTCTTATTTACTGGATATGTTTATGTTTCATGTGTTACATTTGGCATAAAGGCACAAATCTTAACTTTGAGGCATGTCTGTGACTGATATGAAGTATTTAAATTTTATTGTGTATAGAAAATTCTTCCAGATAAAATAGGAAGTGTATTCTCTCAAAGGCATTATATAAATAACATCACTGTGCTTTTTAAACAATGTATACTTTAAAATATTTAAGTATATTACATACAGAAGAAGGAATGGCAACCCACTCCAGTATTCTTGCCTGGAGAATCCTGTGGACAGAGGAGACTAGTGGGCTGCTGTCCATGAGGTAGCACAGAGTTGGACACGACTGAAGTGACCTAGCATGCATGCATGCATTGGAGAAGGAAATGGCAACCCACTCCAGTGTTCTTGCCTGAAGAATCCCAGGGACAGAGGAGCCTGGTGGGCTGCCATCTGTGGGGTCGCACAGAGTTGGACACGACTGAAGCACCTTAGCAGCAGCAGCAGCAGCATGTTACATACATGTCTATCTGTGTATGCAATATGTGCTTACTTGCTCAACTGTGCACAACTCTTTGTGACCCCATGGACAGTAGCCCACCAGGCTCCTCTGTCTATGGAATTTTCCAGACAAAAATACATGAGTGGGTTGCCATTTCCCTCTCCAAGGGATTTTCTTGACCCAAGGAACAAACCCAAGTCTCCTGTATCTTCTGCACTGACAGATGAATTCTTTATCACTTGCCATCTGCTAAGCCCATGTACATAATAAGTACTGCTATACTATTTTCAAAATAAGTTGTGCTCAATAAATTTTAAAGGATATTTTAAAACTTTAGAGCAAGACCATACAATAGAAATATAATGGCAGCTGTAAATAATTTTCTATTATCTTCATTTTCAAAAGTCAAAAGAAGTAGGTGAAATAATACATCAGTGAAATGTGCATTCAATTAAATTATTAATGATATATGATATATTCCTTTTTTATACACTAACTCATTGAACTCCAGTGTATACTTTATCCCTACACTACATAATAATTCAGGCAAGCCACACTAGAATGCTTGATATTAATGTGTCTAGTAGCTACCATGGAAAAGGCAATGGCAACCCACTCCAGTACTCTTGCCTGGAAAATCCCATGGGAGGAGCCTGGTAGGCTGCAGTCCATGGGGTCGATAAGATTCAGACACGACTGAGCAGCTTCACTTTCACTTTTCACTTTCATGCATTGGAGAAAGAAATGGCAACCCACTCCAGTGTTCTTGCCTGGAGAATCCCAGGGATCAGGGAGCCTGGTGGGCTGCCATCTATGGGGTCCCACAGAATCGGACACAACTGAAGCGACTTAGCAGAGCAGAGAGCAGTAGCTACCATATTGGATTATGTAACCCTAGAGAATTCTACTGTGTATAATTATGGAGTAGCAGTAACAACCAATTTATCCAGGTACCTATCATCTATCTATCTATGTGCTAAGTGGCTTCAGTTGTCTCTGACTCTTAGTGACCCTATGAACCACAGCCCTACAGCCTCCTGTCCATGGGCTTCTCTGGACAAGAATGCTGGAGTGGGTTGCCATGCCCTCCTCCAGAGGATCTTCCTGACCCACTATCTATCTATACTATGGTATGTAAAATGCAAGCAATAAAAGTAACATTAAGAAGCTATTTTCTGAAAGAAGATTTATAAATAACACTACGAATTCTAAATTTTCCAAGTGTATTTTTTCTATTAGGGCTTCCCTGGTGGCTCAGTGGTAAAGAATCTGCCTGCAATACAGGAGATGCAGGTCCGATCCCCAGGTCAGGAAATTCCCCTGGAGAAGGAAATGGCAACCAACTCCAATGTTCTTGCCTGAGAAATCCTGTGGACAGAGGAGCCTGACAGTCAATGGGGTCACAAAAGAGTCAGAGAAAACTTAGTGATTAACAAACAATAACAAATGATAACCCATTAATGTATTAAATATTAAGATAATAGGACAATGAAGGTTATAGGATAATAAGATTGATAATTGCAGACCCTTACTACACCACTTTTTTTGTTTTTTGGTGTTAGAAAAGGTCTTGTAAGTCTTCACAGAACTGTTCAACCTCAGCTTTTTTGGCATTAGTGATTAGGACACATTAAAAAGAAGAGACATTGCTTTGCCAATAAAGGTCCGTACAGTGAAAGGTATGGTTTTTCCAGTAGTCAGGTACGTTGTGAGAGTTGGACAATAAAGACAGCTGAGCTCCAAAGAATTGATGCCTTTGAACAGTGGTGATGGAGAAGATTCTTGAGAGTTCCTTGGATAGCAAGGAGATCAAACCAGTCCATCCTAAAGGAAATAAGTAGTGAATATACATTGGAAGGATTGATGCTAAAGCTGAAACTCCAATACATTGGTCACCTGATACAAAGAACTGACTCCTTGGAAAAGCCCCTGATGCTGGGAAATACTGAAAGAGGGAGAAGTAAACAATAGAGGACGAGATGGTTGGATGGCATCACCAACTCAATGGACATGAGTTTGAGCAAGATCTGGAGTTGATTATGGACCGGGTAGACTGGTGTGCTGCCATCCATGGAGTCCCAAAGAGTCAGACACAACTGAGCGACTGAACTGAACTGAACTGAGAATGAGAACTGATTTTTAAATTTTATCTTAAGTAACTTGAATGTGAAACTTTTCCCTAGACATATCAATTTGCATTTGGCCGTTTAGCTGTATGATTTGATAATTTCATGCTTGTATATATTAAGAAATGATTGCATGATTACCATTGTGTGTGTGTGTGCATCTGTGTTAGAGTGTGTGGTGAGAACATGTAAGATCTTCAGTATGCACAACTTTCAAGCATGTGATACAATATTTTTAACTGTGGTCACCATGATGTACACTAAGCTCTCAGAACTTATTTATCTTATTAACTGGAAGCTTATACCCTTTGACCAGTACCTGCCCAGTTTTCCCAGCCCCTTCTACTTCTGGTGATGTCCATTCTACTCTCTTTCTTTCTGTTCGAGGTTTCTCTGGGACTTCTTGGGGCAGACCCCTCCTCTATGTCCTTTGCTTTACCTCCTCTCTGAAGTACGTAAATAATAGTATCTGATGCCCATTTCCTAAGCTAATTTACAGATACTCAAATCTCCACCAAATGAAAGAAATTAACTACTTGATGACCGTGAGCACATTGCCCCCAGACATGAGTTTAAGGATTGATACTGAATGACAGGGCCCTTTTATCTCATCGTCAACTAATCAGAAAATTGCACACAGACTGCTCGCACAACCGGGGACTCCTGTCCCACATGTTGCCTTTAAAAATGTTTTGTTGAAATCCAATAGGGATTTCAAGCTTTTTGAGAATTAGCTATCTGAAATTCCTCGCATGGGGTCCTACACTAAACTCTGCACTCTCCCTCACTGCAACTTGGTATCAGTAGATTGGCTTTACTGTATGTGGGTTGTTGTTCAGTTGTTCAGTGTTCAGTTGTTCAGTTGCTCAGTCATGTCTGACTCTTTGCAACCCCATGGACTGCAGCATGTCAGGCTTCCCTATCCTTCACCATCTACTGGAGCTTGGTCAAATGCATGTTCACTGAGTCAATGATGACACCCAATCATCTCATCCTCTGTTGTCCCCTTCTCCTCCTGCCTTCAATCTTTCCCAGCATCAGGACTTTCTCCAGTGAATCAGTTCTTCGCATCAAGTGGCCAAAGTATTGGAGTTTCAGCTTCAGCATCAGTCCCTCCAATGAATATTCAGAATTGGTTTCCTTTAGGATTGACTGGTTGGATCTCCTTGCAGTCCAAGGGACTCTCAAGAGTCTTCTCCAACACTACAGTTCAAAAGCATCAATTCTTTGGCACTCAGCCTTCTTTATGATCCAACTCTCAAATCCATACTTGACTACTGGAAAAACCATAGCTTTGACTAGACAGAACTTTGTTGGCAAAGTAATGTCTCTCCTTTTTAATATACTGTCTAGGTTGGTCATAGCTTTTTTTCCAAGGAACATGTGTCTTATAATGTCATGGCTACATTCACCATCTGCAGTGATCTCGGAGCCTAAGAAAATAAATGTGGGTTAGTGAAACTAAATTTTTGCTCAATAACTTTTCTATGAGTTTGGCTTTATAGATTCCACATAAACTGACACCATGCAGTATTTGTCTCTATTTATCTTTTTTTTTTTTTTTTTTGCCACTTGTTTGTTGTAAGAGTACACTATACAATTTGGATACTAACTTCTCAGATTGTGTCCAAACATTTTTACTTAAGTTTTAAAATTGATTTTCCATTTAGTTTGATTGATGGAAAACTTGTACATACCTCATAAAAGCTTCAGCAATGAATCCACCTTTTCCATTGTACATTTTATTAAATCTAAGTCTAGGTCTAGTATTTGTAACAAAATGTTCCTGTCCAAATTGAGTATTACAAATGTAAAATATACACTTGCAATGATAAAAGTTATTTGATAGATTTTTATATTACCTATACAATAAAATGATATTATATATATAGTGTTAAATATGATGAATTATCAAAAGTAATTTCCTCTGATTTCTTTATTTGTGTAATGTGGCTCCTAGGATGGGCCTTTCTTGTGGCTCAGCTGGTAAAGAATCCACCTGCAATGCGGGAGACCTGGGTTCCATCCCTGGGTTGGGAAGATCCCCTTGAGATGGAAAATGTTATCCACTCCTGTATTCTGGCCTGGATGAATTCCATGGACTGTATAGTGGCCTCTATATACAGTGGCTTCTAAAATATCTACACTGATATATGTGGTTCACATTCTAGCTCTAATGGACAGCACTGACAAGGGCATTATCATCCTTTCCATAAACACTTATTATCTCAGCAAACTGTGATAGAACCTCTGGAGGGAAGGACAGTTTTTCCAAGACAGAATTGTCTTCAAAAGGCACTAACTCAGGGCACTGTTTTGTGTTAAATTATTTAGTTAAATGAAAATATCAATAAAACCGATTCATGCAATGTCATGTACATTAAGCAGTGAAGTATAATTAACATGAAGAAAATCAGGTTATTATTAATGGCTGATAATTACAACACATTTAAGCAATAAATTCAGAAATCATTGCTTACATAAAGCCTTATTAGAAATAGAAGCATAATGTATCATGGATCAACACACATTTTATATACAGTTATTGTTAAAAACTTTGCATAAATTGTTCCATTGGTATCTCTAAATTTCTTGAAGAGATTTCTAGTCTTTCCCATTCTATTGTTTTCCTCTATTTCTTTGTATTGATCACTGAGAAAGGCTATCTTATCTCTCCTTGCTATTCTTTGGAACTCTGCATTCAAATGGATATATCTTTCCTTTCCTTTAGTTTCTCTTCTTTTCTCAGCTGTTTGTAAGGCCTTGTCAGACAACCATTTTGCCTTTTTGCATTTCTTTTTCTTGGGAATGGTCTTGATTACTGCCTCCTGAACAATGTCACAAACCTTCATCCATAGTTCTTCAGGCATTCTGTCTACCAGATCTAATTCCTTGAATTTATTTGTCACTTCCACTGTTAGATCATAAGCGATTTGATTTAGGTCATACCTGAATGGTCTAGTCACCCCACTCCAGCACTCTTACCTGGAAAATCCGGGGGACAGAGGAGCCTGGTGGGCTGCCATCTATGGTGTCGCACAGAGTCGAACATGACTGAAGTGACTTAGCAGCAGCAGCAGCAGCAGAATGGTCTAGTGGTTTTCCCTACATTTTTCAATTTAAGTCTGAATTTGGCAATAAGAAGTTCATGATCTGAGCCACAGTCAGCTCCCAGTCTTGTGTTTGCTGACTGTATACAGCTTCTCCACTTTTGGCTGCAAAGAAAATAATCAGTCTGATTTAGGTATTGACCATCTGGTGATGTCCATGTGTAGAGTCTTCTCTATATTTCATGTAAAGATGGGCACAATAAAGGACAGAAATGGTATGGACCTAACAGAAGCAGAAGATATTAAGAAGACGTGGCAAGAACTATAAGAACTATACAAAAAAGATATTCATGATCCAATAAACATAATCGTGTGATCACTCACCTAGAGCTAGACATCTTGGAATGTGAAGTCAAATAGGCCTAAGGAAGTATCACCAGAAAACAAAGCTAGTGAAGGTCAAGGAATTACAGTTGAGTGATTTCAAATCATAAAAGATGATGCTATGAAAGTGCTACACTCAATATATAAGCAAATCTGGAAAACTCAGCAGTGGCCACAGGACTGAAAAAGGTCAGCTTTCTTTCCAATCCCAAAGAAAGGTAATGCCAAAGAATGTTCAAACTACTACACAATTGCACTCATCTCACACACTAGCAAAGTAATGCTCAAAATTCTTCAAGCAAAGCTTCAACAGTATGTGAACCATGAACTTCCAGATGTTCAAGCTGGATTTAGAAAAGCCAGAGGAACCAGAGATCAAATTGCCAACATCGGTTGGGTCATTGAAAAGCAAGAAAGTTCTAGAAAAACATCTATTTTTGCTTTATTGACTATGCAAAAGCCTGTGATTGTGTGGATCACAACAAACTGTGAAAAATTCTTAAAGAGATGGGAATACCAGCCTACTTGATCTGCTTCCTAAGAAATCTGTATGCAGGTCTAGAAGCAACAGTTAGAACCAGACATGGAACAACAAATTGATTCCAAATAGGGAAAGGAGTAGGTCAAGGCTGTCTATTGTCACCCTGCTTATTTAACTTATATGCAGAGTACATGAGAAATGCCAGTCTGGATGAAGCACAAGTTGGAATTAAGATTGCTGGGAGAAATATCAATAACCTCAGATAAGCAGATGGCATCACCCTTTTGGCAGAAAGCAAAGAGGAACTAAAGAGCCTCTTGATGAAAGTGAAAGGAGAGTGAAATGGTTGCCTTAAAGCTTACATTCAGAAAACAAAGATCATGGCATCCATTCCATCACTTCATGGAAACAATGGAAACAGTGAGAGACATTATTTTGGGGGGCTCCAAAATCACTGCAGATGATGACTGCAGCCATGAAATTAAAAGACCCTTGCTCCTTGGAAGAAAAGTTATGACCAACCTAGACAGCATATTAAAAAAGAGAGACATTACTTTGCCAACAAATGTCCATCTTGTCAAAGCTATGTTTTTTCCAGTAGTCATGTATGGATATAAGAATTGGACTATAAAGAAAGCAGATCATGGAAGAATTGATGCCTTTGAACTGTGATGTTGGAGAAAGACTCTTGAAAACCCCTTGGACTACAAGGAGATCAAACCAGTCCACCTTAAAGGAAACCAGTCCACCTTAAAGGAAACCAGTCCACCTTAAAGGAAATCAGTCCTGAGTATTCATTGGAAGGGCTGATGTTGAAGCTGAAACTCCAATACTTTGGCCACATGATGTGAAGAACCAGCTCACTGAAAAAGACCCTGATGTTGGGAAAGATTGAAGGCAGGAGAAGAAGTAGACGACAGAAGATGAGATGGTTTGATGGCTTCACCAGCACGTTGGACATGAGTTTGGGTAAACTCAGGGAGCTGCTGATGGACAGGGAAGCCTGGCGTGCTGCAGAACATGGGGCTGCAGGAGTTGGACCTGACTGAGCAACTGAACTGAACTGATTGTTAAAATGCTTCATGCTTATTTCTTTTTTATTTTCAAGAGGAAAAAATAATTACAAAAATTTTACTATGATAAAATAGCTTGCAGTATGTAACCACAGTCTGATAATAATAATTTGATGTCAAATATAATGTAAGAGATATCAATAGTCAATGTTTATTTAAAGCTACCAAAATTACAATATGTGCAACTCATTGTAGTTGGTTATTGGGAAAAAAATGAAAGGAAGGCATGACTTCTAAAAGACAGACAGTTAAGCCAATTTCATGTTTTACTGGAAATGTTGTGGGAAATATTTTCTCCTAGAAGATTGAAGAAAAAATGGACTTTGGACTGGGGTTTTGTTCTTATCACAGACATAATCCATATCTACAACATTTATAAGTTCAACATGCTGTCCTATTTAATGTGTGAAGTTTATTTAATGTTTTATTTCAGTGCTTCTCAAAGTGTTTATGGACGTCCCCTAAAGACGCTTCATATGGTCCCTGAAATCCTTTTTCTGATTTACATGTCTGTGTGATCCCTGATTATCTTCAATTACAAAACCTGAAATGGCATTTCACAACAGATTACATACAGAAACTGATATAGGAACCCAGCTGTGTACAATCAAAGGAGACATTAGAAACATCTCTTTTAAAAAGTAATACAGTGCCAGTTCTGATTTTTTTGTTTGGAAAACATTTTTCATAAATGTTTTATTTTACTTTAATTCCTTGGAATATATCTTAATGAAACTGTAAGAAAAATGTTTCAAATACACAAGCACACAAATAGTCACATGGTAGGTATTTGACAGGAGAACACTGAATCCAATAGAAAGTTAAAAGAAAAGAGTCATAATACGGAGCATTGAATTTTCCTTTTAACATATGCCTTCTTCCTAAATGTCCTATGATTCTCTTATATTAATAACACTTCTACAGTTGTTTTTATCTCCCATTCACAATTCAATGTACTATATTGATATTAATAATAATAATAAGACTTCTAGTTTCACAAAAACTTATCCAAAAAAGCTCTAGTAGAGTCTTCACTGAGAATTACGTTCTGTTATTTAAAGTATTATGTCAATCTGGTTTACACACTCTTACCTCTACTTTTCTCTGATCTCAAATATCTCCAACAGCTTCACCTCTGTCTGGCACTCATTTCCACTGGCCACTGCTACTCATGTCATCAAGGAGTCTCTCTTACACCCAGGCATGTTTCTTTAAATTCAGTTTACATTCTCTGACACTCTTACACATTCCTCAGCTTGTCCCTGGATTGTAGATAAATAACAAAGTCCTTAAACTGAATTTCAAAGACCCTACAGGGTATGATCCTCTGACTTCTCCTTTATCTTCTAGGCATGCTTGTTCTCTCACCCACTGGCTTTCCTACAGCTTCTGGCACATGCCCTTGTCTTTATCACCATGGAGATTTTGCACACGCCAGATCCTTCCTTGAGTCGGTTTATTCTACTGCACTCATGTGATTACTTACCTCCTTCTTTTGCTTTGGATAGCAATTGAAGTCTGATTTGTTTTGGATACCTTCTCAATTCTCCAGACGAGGTTGTTTTCCTTGGTTAAACTCTCTAACAGAATCATGTTTCTTGTTCCCTGTTGCCCTCTCCTTTTAGAAAGTTGCTCACCCCATCATTTTACAATAAGTCATGCAACATATGATTAAATCTACTTAAATTATGTACATAAATGTTTGTCTAAATTTAATTTGTATTCACATTATTTGATTTATAGCTAATAGAATTCTAATTCTTTTGAGAATGGGTAGTTTGTTCAGTAGAGAAAAACACATAGTAGGGGCATAGGAAGCATTTTTGAGTCTCTCTTTATTAGTTATAAAGTGTGAACTTCATCCCCCAAAGAAATGAAAATTAATTACTTAAAATGCTTTCTTTTGGAAAATTGGAAATATTTTCAGTTCTGGCTATGGGGATCATTGTAACTTATTGCTGTGATTATAGCTGGAGGCATTAGAAGAAGAAAAGTAGAAATTGACATGAGGATTGATAGATTTGTGGTTTTACTCCAATTTTCCAAATGCTAAGTAAACCTAACTGAGTTATGTTGAAAGTTAGTTTTCACTTAAAGTCATTTCTTGACTAAGATAAAAACTTCACCAAACACTTAGAGTGTTATGTCATATCAACATTATCAAGATTTCCTAAAGGAACAAGAAAAGAATAATTTGAAATGCGTACTCCAAATGCTCCTTTCTCTTAGTGCGTGCAAGAGTATTTGTGTGTTTTACTTCATCTAATTTCACTTTGCCTTAATATTGCCTTTTGGAATAGGGCTTTTTTTTGAAAATTAACCCTCTCTTCTTTTTTTCCCTTAATTTGCTGTTGCTTATCTTTTACTCCCATGCCACAATTAAAAGGCCAATGAGGTAAGCAGAGGAAATGAGTTAGGGCTATAGAGAAGTCCTCAAAAGAGACAGAGATACACGGAAAAACTGATTTGTTTTCATAAGGTTCAAGTGATTGGGGAATATGATAAAAATACAGACTTGATAGAATATACACTTGCAGATCATTTAAAAGTACATTCCCATTAACAACATCAGCTTTATCAGAGTTTCAGTGCTTAGGGCTCACTTTGATTTTCTGAATTTTAACAAGCGTAAATTAAATTTCCGTTTGATCACTACCATGGGCACACAATTTTAAAAATCTTCATGGACAACATGATGTTCAGAAACTTTGAATCCGCTCTTGGGTAAAACTGACTATCCTCCAATCCCCAAACGCAAGTCTTTATTGTTGCTCAACGTGCCAAAAATATTTAATGAAACCTTTAGAAATAGCTAACCACATGCATATGTAAGGGGAACCTGAAACTGTTTAGCACTTGTAACATCTGAATGTTTATGGAGATAAAAAAATATCTCCTAGGAAATATGTAGCCTACATAGCGAGGCTTTAACTGAAGCAGTTAGACTTCATCAACAGATGGGATCACAGCCGTTTCTCTTTCAGGACACGGTGTCATTCTGAACGTGTCACAGCGCTATTGCAGTTTCTTCCCAGCAACCCACGCCCATCAGTCATTCACCTTCTGGTATATCAGGGTTTCATTAGCGCTTAACTACCTGACCTTGTGCCGGGCGCAAGTCAACAGGTAGTTCATAACCCTTTGCTGTCAGAATTAGCATTCATGATACTACTTAAACCGTGGTGCAAATTTAGAGTTCATTATTAAATGAGGCATATGTTACTACACTTACGACTGATTCAGTCTAGTTATTTTTAGTTTGACCTTTTCTGTATTCATCAAATCAGTTTTGAAATAGACATTGAGATACCCTTTACAGTTCTTTATAAAAATTTCTATGGCTGTTATTTCATGTGGAGTTTTCCAGATTCTCAGTAGTTCCATAATAAATGTTACACTTCTATGTTAGTTTAAATAAAAATGAAGTAAGCATGCATCCTTAGGATACTAATGATCTTTTCCTCAACTCAGCAACAGCTTCACTCTCCAAGTATAACTGGATTTGAAAGGATACACCTTCCCTTAGGTATGAAAAGTGACAAAAGTAGAACTAAGAAGAACAATTTATATTATGGATTATTTAAATTATTAATTCCTTTCTGACCCTCTCTACCCTTCCCTCATTAATCTAACATTGAAACATATCAAACATACAATTCTAGATACTATTCAGCATAAGAAACTGCAAATTTTTCTCGTTAACTGCAGCTAAAACACATCTTAATAATTTGAGATTTAAAAAGCTCAATTTCTAGAAATCACTGCTGGGGCAAGAAAAGGAAACCATAAAGAACCTTATTTCATCAAGGACGGAATCTAAGGTGGCTTCCAGGTGGTGCTAGCCATAAAGAAGCTGCCTGCCACTGAGGATAGACAAAAGAGGCACAAGTTTGATCCCTGAGTTGGGAAGATCTCCCAGAGGAGGGCACAGCCACTGGCTCTAGTGTTCTTGCTTGAAGAATCCCATGGACAGAGGAGCCCGTGGGCTACAGTTCATGGGGTTACACAGACTCGGATACTCTAGCACACACACACGGAGTCTAAGGACAACAGGAGTAAAACCAAACTGAAGTGTATAAGGGGCTCACAAGTACACAGCAGAGGAGAAAGACACACATTTAACAGAAAGTAAGTCACGAGATACAAATCTTAAAGGGTGTTTTTGGTCTTCTGTCATCCTTACTGAAATTCACTCTTGATGCTATTGGAAATGAGTGGAATTTTCCACTGATTCTTTTACAAATTTTATAGATTTACACATGCTTAGCACAGATAATATGTAACAAGTTTATGCACTTAACTATCTTACTACTTTTTCCTTTTTTACTATCAGTTCAGTTCAGTTCAGTTCAGTTCAATTCAGTCGTGTCCGACTCTTTGCAACCCCATGAATAGCAGCACACCAGGCCTCTCTGTCTATCACCAACTCCCGGAGTTCAATCAGACTCACATGCATTGAGTCAGTGATGCCATCCAGCCATCTCATCCTCTGTTGTCCCCTTCTCCTCCTGCTCCCAATCCCTCCCAGCATCAGAGTCTTTTCCAATGAGTCAACTCTTTGCATGAGGTGGCCAAAGTACTGGAGTTTCAGCTTTAGCATCATTCCTTCCAAAGAAATCCCCCCCCCTTTTTTTTTTTTTACTATCATCCAGAACACTTCTAATATTATAATATAGAGTTTATGCCTATTTAGTGAATGAACTAAAGAGTGATGTTTGTAGCCTGCAGAGAGTCAGGTGGCCCTGGGAAGATTTCTTTTTTCTTTTATTTTTCTAAATGCTCTAGGTGAGTTCTTTAGGTAATAGAACATACAATATTTCAAAAGGCAGCTTTTCGTATAATATTTTAATGACTCCATGTCATTGTTGGCTTGCTGAAGTAGGATCACAAGCTAAATGTTACTAAGAGGTCAGTATTGTGCCTTTCTGTGCCTTCATTTGCAATCAGCAGTCAGCAATGTATTCTCTGATTTTAAACTTGCAAGCTTTTCTTGCATTTTAGATAATGCATTGTCTATTAAGTTGGACACATACACATAACAACTTAATTTCTTATCAATTCAGATGCCGTAAAAGACAGTAAGTCTGGAAAAAGAGTAACAGTGAAACAAAACATCAAGAGCTGAATTCCTGTGAAATGATTTGGGAGGGTTAAAGGGTAATCACAGAAGTGATTTAAATCTATATGCTTTTAAGAATGTATGTATTTTTCACCACTCAATTCTCCATTTTTATTTCTCTTTTCAATGCTCACTATATAATATCTCTTTCTGTTATTCTTCTTAATCATCCATGATAAGAGACCCATGTGTATATAATCAGTCACTTGGTCATGCCACTCTGCCACCCTATGGACTATTGCCCACACAGCTCCTCTGTCCATGGGATTCTTCAGGCAAGAGTACTAGAGCCACTTGCCATGCCCTCCCCCAGAGGATCTTCCCGACCCAGGGGTAAACCTAAGTCTCTGCATCTCCCTGCATTAGCAGGTGGATTCTTTACATTGAGCCATGTGAGAAACTCTCCAGAGACCTACAAGTAATAATCTTACTGTTAAAGGTCTACTCTTCGGAATGCCACACATTTGCAATCAAGACATTTACCTACCCTCTTAAGGCATTTACCTACCCTATCTTCATTTTAAGCTCTTAGCAAAAGATTAGGTTTTGACATAACCCAAGAATTTAAAAAACCTACCTGCAGTGCAGGAGACCTGGATTCAATTATTGAGTCAGAAAGATCACCTAGCGAACCCCCTCAGTATTCTTGCCTGGAGAATACCATGGATAGAGGGGTTGGTGGCTGCAGTCCATGGATTCGCAAAGAGTCAGACACGGCTGAAGTGACATAGCATGCACACATGTAAGACTTTAAAAAGTCTTTAGCATAGTCCATTAAACAGAAGTAGATGTTTTTCTGGAACTAGCTTTTTCAATGATCCAACAGATACTGGCAATTTGTTCTCTAGTTCCTCTGCCTTTTCTAAATCCAGCTTGAATATCTGAAAGTTCATGGTTCACATACTGTTAAAGTCTAGCCTGAAGAATTTTGAGCATTATTTTACTAGCATGTGAGATGAATGCAACTGTGTGGTAATTTCAACATTCTTTGTCATTGTCTTTCTTTGGGAATGGAATGAAAACTGACCTTTTCCAGTCCCATGGTCACTGCTGAGTTTTCCAAATTTGCTGGCATATTGAGTACAGCACTTTTACAGCATCGTCTTTTAGGACTTGAAATAGCTCAACTGGAATTCCATCACCTTCACTAACTTTGTTCATAGTGATGCTTCCTAAGGATCACTTGACTTCACATTCTAGGACGTCTGGCTCTAGGTGAGTGATCACACCATCGTGATTATCTGGGTCTTGAAGATTTTTTTGTATAGTTCTTCTGTGTATTCTTGCCACCTCTTCTTAATATCTTCTGCTTCTATTAGGTCCATACCATTTCTGTCTTTTATTGTGCCCATCTTTGCATGAAGTGTTCCCTTGGTATCTCTAATTTTCTTGAAGAGATCTCTAGTCTTTCCCATTCTGTTGTTTTCCTCTATTTCTTTGCACTGATTGATCACTGAGGAAGGCTTTCTTTTTTTTAATTTGAAATATAAATTTATTTATTTTAATTGGAGGTTAATTACTTTACAATATTGTTTTGGTTTTGCCATACATCAACATGAATCTGCCACAGGTATACACGTGTTCCCCATCCTTTGACTGTATGGATCACAATAAACTGTGGAAAATTCTTAATGAGATGGGAATACCAGACCACCTGACCTGCCTCCTGAGAAATCTGTATGCAGGTCAAGAAGCAACAGTTAGAACTGGATGTGGAACAACAGACTGGTTCCAAATCAGGAAAGGAGTACATCAAGGCTGCATACTGTCACCCTGCTTATTTGACTTATATGCAGAGTACATCATGAGAAATGCTGGGCTAGATGAAGCACAGGCTGAAGTCAAGATTCCTGGGAGAAATATCAATAATCTCAGATATGCAGATGATACCACTGTTATGGCAAAAAGCAAAGAAGAACTAAAGAGCCTCTTGATAAAAGTGAAAGAGGAGAGTGAAAAAGTTGGTTTAAAACTCAACATTCAGAAAACGAAGATCATGGCATCTGGTCCCATCACTTCATGGCAAGTAGATGGGGAATCAGTGGAAACAGTGGCAGACTTTATGTTTTTTGGCTCCAAAATCACGGCAGATGGTGACTGCAAACCATGAAATTAAAACACAGTTGCTCCTTGGAAGGAAAGTTATGACCAACCTAGGTAGTGTATTCAAAAGCAGAGATATTACTTTGCCAACAAAGGTCCATCTAGTCAAAGCTATGGTTTTTCCAGTAGTAATGTATGGATGTGAGAGTTGGACTATAAAGAAAGCTGAACACTAAAGAACTGATGCTTTTGAACATCAGCAGTGTTGGAGAAGACTCTTGAGAGTCCCTTGGACAGCAAGGAGATCCAACTAGTCCATGCTAAAGGAAATTAGTCCTGAATATTCACTGAAAGAACTGATGCTAAATCTGAAATTCCAATACTTTGGCCACCTGATTTGAAGAACTGATTTATTTGAAAAGACCCTGATGCTGGGAAAGATTGAAGGTGGAAGGAGAAGGAGATGACAGAGGATTTGATGGTTGGATGGCATCACTGACTCAATGGACATGAGTTTGAGTAAACTCTGGGAGTTGGTGATGGACAGGGAAGCCTGGCATGCTGCAGTCCATGGGGTCACAAAGAGTTGGACATGACTGAGAGACTGAACTGAACTGAAATGCCACCGTGGAATATATCAAGTCTGCATATATTCATGAATCTCTTTCTGGGGTCTCTTTTCTGTTCCACTCACTAATATGTCTATCCCTATACCAATATGAGGCCATCTTGAAACCTATATTTTTACATTGACATCTGGTAGGACAGTCTTTCTATTTTGTTCTACATCTTCAAAATTGTCTTGTCCCTTTCCTCTTCTATATAAATTTTAAGATCAGTCTGTTTAGTTCCATAAATAGTCATACTTGGGTTTTATTTAGAATTATATTGAACTTATAAACTAATTTGGGAAGAATCTACAACTTTATAATACTGAATCTTCCAATTAAAAAAAAAAAAGACTTTAAAAAGTGGGCTGAGAATAGGCTTTGGTAAGAGATTCAAAAGCAACTTCAGTTTCAGATACCATGCTGGCGAAGAATAACTCAAGTATCAAAAGGGTGAGGCACATGATATAATTAACATACTAAAAGCTAATAAGCTTTGAGATTATTATTCAGGGAATTAACAACCTGATTTCAGTAGAGACAGAAATATTTTTAAACTGATGTTACTCTTCTCTATGCCTTGTTTGTACTTCTAACCTAATGATGACATTAAGTATATATGCTTACTTTCTGGATATATGTGAATGAAGTTAAAATGAATAATCATGAATAACTTATTTTATTTAACTGCCTTATAGTTTCTCTTCCTCACCTACTTACATTACCTATATATTACATGTTTAATAATATTCAATATTCTCTTTCATGTTGAAATATAATTTTAGATTAAAATATATTATATTAAAACATTGATATTAGATTGGCATTTTTATATTGGCAGTCAGATTGTTAAAAACTAACAATTCATTGTTTACATAAAGATTTAAAAAATAATGTTTAATAGTTTGATTTCAAAAGTGATGGTTGAGAGAAGTTTGTCAGAATTTTTAGCAGCTTCCATATTTCTTGATTATTTATTTGATAAATGAGAAATATTTTGTACTTTGAAAGTATATTTTTCCTTGAACACCCATGTTCATTCATTGCAATGAATAGCCAAAATGTGGAGACAAACTAAAAGTCCATCAATGGATAAATAGATAAGGAAAATATGGAGCCTACATACAATGTAATATTATTCAGCTTTAAAAAAAGAAGGAAAGTGTGTCAAACAACACAACACAGGTAAAAGTTAAGGACATCGTGCTAAGTGAAATAACCTAACACAAAACTCTATTCTTAATTTTTAAATAAATTATTTTCATCAATTAATCTGATTAATTTACTTCATTTAGTTTCTATGACAAATATTTAATCAAAATATCAAATTATAAAATTATAGCAAAATATAAAATCATGATATGCTAGACTAGAAATTCAAATCTTTGCCCAACTTTGCCAAATGCAATGCGATAAATGCAGTGTCAAAAAACATATGCATACGTTTTTTATTCCTTCTAAAATCTGCTTATTTCCATCATCTAACTAGAAATTTTATATAGAACACTGTAATTTTGCTTCTCTCTCTTTAATTAGTCTGATTTTAATCACAAAAATATAAAAGCAGGAAAACAAATTGCCTAAATGTGTTTTAATGTTTTGTAATTATGAAAAATATTATAAATTGAGTGAAAGAATGCAAAGTTGCTCAGTCATGTCTGACTCTTTGTGACCCCATGGCCTGTTGCCAGGCTCCTCTGTCCATGAGATTCTCCAGGCAAGAGTGCTGGAGTGGGTTGCCATTTCCTTCTCCAGAGGATCTTCCTGACCCTGGGATTGAACCCAGATCTCCTGCATTATAGGTAGATGCTTTACTGCCTGGGTCATCAGGGAAGTCTATTATAAATTTAGGTGCATGATAAATTAAAATAAAGATAAATGGTTATATTTGAACATGTTCAATAATTATTTAACTTGTATGACTGAAATTGCAATAATTTATTAATAAATGTGCTTATTTTTATTTTTACTACCTTTCTAATTTCCTTTCCTCAATTTACCTTTCTTTGGGTAGAGAAATTTGATAACTGCAAAAAAATTGTAGCATAACTAGTCTGTATATTTGATATATGTAGAAAAGAAGATTTAAATAAAAATATGCAGTGGATTTTGATTCAGAGATCAATTTTGAAAAAAATGTGCAATGTAGTTAGATATATAAACATAGCTAAGATATAAGCAATATGATTATCCTTTTATCTCAAATTAAAAATGAAATAATGCTAAACTTAAGGCTTGTATGAGGTTTAAATGAGATAATATTGCATGTCTAACATGAAGTTTGTTTATTTCATTTTTTCCTTTGTAAAAGCAAATGTTTGATTCAGTGATTTGGAACTCATAGTGCCATTGCTTATATAAAATGTAGAATAAGTATTATCACTTTTCATTTCAGATTTTCCCATAGGTAAAAGGTGACAACAGAGAGGGCACTGGCACCCCACTCCAGTACTCTTGCCTGGAAAATCCCATGGACAGAGGAGCCTGGTAAGCTGCAGTCCATGGGATCGCTAAGAGTTGGACATGACTGAGCAACTTCACTTTTGCTTTTCACTTTCATGCATTGGAGAAGGCAATGGCAACCCACTCCAGTGTTCTTGCCTGGAGAATCCCAGGGACAGTGGAGCCTGGTGGGCTGCAGTCTATGGGGTCGCTGAGAGTCGGACACGACTGAAGCGACTTAGCAGCAGCACTAGCAAAAGGTGACAAAAAGTTAAGTATTTCAATTCTCTAATCCATTACATAAAAATTACTGCTGTAGAAAAAAAGTTTCAATTTATATGATGCACAGGTTACATTTGTTTGTTTACATTTTACTTTTATCATTCATTTGCAGGGGTTCTATGCAGATCAGTCTATATGATTTGATAATGAATGAATATTAATAAATCATAAATTATATATGTTTGTGAAAGAAAGTACTTAATCAAATTTTTGCATTAAAATTTAGTAATTATTTCACTCAAAAATTTAAAAAGATTCCAGATTCTGATTCTTAAGCTATCCCTCTTCTTACACAGATTGCTGCTAAATCAAGGATTTTGTAAGAACAAGCTTTACATTAACTTCAATTATGTTCATGAATCAATTTACCATGTCATTAAGTTTAATAATCACAATTTCACTTACTACTGTTTAATTATTAATAAGATTTTTAAATAATGCTAAATATTATAATATAAATAACAATGTACTATAACATGAGTTGTAAGATAGCCCTTTGCCCATTGGAAACAACTTGGAGAATTTTAGTAATTGTGAAATAGAAAGAGCCTTGTCCCTGAATGCACACTGAGACCACTATACTCTTCCTAAAATGTCCATTCCCAGGCTGCTTGTCACATGTGAAAACATGCATATACTCTGCTGTTGCCATAGTAAACTAATATTCTCTTTGGTAACCTATATTCCTGAAATATCTATCTCTACTTCTTCAGTCAAGGCATTCTTTTTTTTTTTTTTTTTTTTGGTATTCAAGCAGTATATCATATAGCCATTAAAAAACAAAAACAAACAAACACAAATAAATAACACCAAACCCTCTAAATTCAAAGGCTTTAAAAACCCCAAATCATATAATTCTCACTTACCTTCAGATTTGCAGACAATCAACTTATCTAACTTAGCTAACCTGTGTTGCCCTGTTTATCTCAGCTAAACCCGCTTGCTCCTGTGGATTGGTTCTTGCAGGATGTGTTCATCTGACTCCCTTATATTCTTCGCGGAGTGATGGTAGATTCTATAAAAGAGCAAGGCCAGTTGTACAAACACATTTCTAGTATCTACTTATGTTAGATCTATTAACATCCCATTTGTGTTACTGAAAATCATCATCAAAGGAGTGAAGGGAAGAAAGTAGACTTCCGTGAGTAATAATCCAACTTCTTTAGAGTCTTTACATTAATATGAGATGTGATTAAATTTACAACATGTATGCAATGAAGAGAGCCTCCTCAAAGTTCCAGGTATTTCCAATAAGACCCCTACCCTGGCTTCCAAACATTGAGGAGAAAGGAAGGTGCCCCAGGGTGTTTTGCCATCTTTGCCAGAACTCCTCACCACTTCTTATACCGCCATAAAGGTCATTTGTGTTACTATGACAATCTGATTGAGGCTGCAAAGATGAATATCATTTTACCCTTTCTCGGAAGAGTCATTTCTAAACATCTTGTGATTATATGCCCTGATAACGTTTGTTAGAGGCTGTTTTCAACTGATGTTTGTATGGTAAACAGATGCACTATCGTGTATATGTATCCCACTCATGTTGCTGTATTGCTCTTCATCCTGTTGACTATGCCAGTTGTCTCACTGATCCTGTTCCTGATGCCAGTTGTCTCACTGTTCCTCAATGTGCCCACTGTTGGCTGAACCCAAGGTAGGCAAGGCACGAACTAAGAGGTTGGAAGAAGATGCAAGGAGCTGTGGGAGCTGCAGACATGCTATTCTTTCCTCTCATGGCTGACCCAGTAGACACAAGCATGACACAGCAATAATGGCACCACTTTAGGTGGAGCTCATATATACACTCGAAGTAGGCAATGGCAACCCACTCCAGTGTTCTTGCCTGGAGAATCCCAGGGACGAGGGAGCCTGGTGGGCTGCCAACTATGGGGTCACACAGAGTCAGACACGACTGAAGCAACTTAGCAGCAGCAGCATATATACACTTAGCACACAAAGCACCTGGTGACCAAGACAGTACCACAGTGCTGTAGGTGATCTCAGCTGTTCAGTTCAGTTCAGTCGCTCAGTCGTGTCCGACTCTTTGCGATCCCATGAATCTCAGCATGCCAGGCCTCCCTGTCCATCACCATCTCCCGGAGTTCACTCAGACTCACGTCCATCGAGTCAGTGATGCCATCCACCCATCTCATCCTCTGTTGTCCCCTTCTCCTCCTGCCCCCAATCCCTCCCAGCATCAGAGTCTTTTCCAATGAGTCAACTCTTCACATGAGATGGCCAAAGTACTGGAGCTTCAGCTTTAGCATCATTCCTTCCAAAGAAATCCCAGGGTTGGTCTCATTCAGAATGGACTGGTTGGATCTCCTTGCAGTCCAAGGGACTCTCAAGAGTCTTCTCCAACACTACAGTTCAAAAGCATCAATTCTTTGGCGCTCAGCCTTCTTCACCGTCCAACTCTCACATCCATACATGATCACAGGAAAACCATAGCCTTGACTAGATGGATCTTAGTCGGCAAGGTAATGTCTCTGCTTTTGAATATGCTATCTAGTTTGGTCATAACTTTTCTTCCAAGGAGTAAGCGTCTTTTAATTTCATGGCTGCAGCCACCATATGCAGTGATTTTGGAGCCCCCAAAAATAAAGTCTGACACTGTTTCTACTGTTTCCCCATCTATTTCCCATGAAGTGATGGGACCAGATGCCATGATCTTCGTTTTCTGAATGTTGAGCTTTAAGCCAACTTTTTCGCTCTCCTCTTTCACTTTCATCAAGAGGCTTTTTAGTTCCTCTTCACTTTCTGCCATAAAGGTGGTATCATCTGCATATCTGAGGTTACTGATATTTCTCCCGGCAATCTTGATTCCAGCTTGTGTTTCTTCCAGTCCAGCGTTTCTCATGATGTACTCTGCATAGAAGTTAAATAAGCAGGGTGACAATATACAGCCTTGACGTACTTCTTTTCCTATTTGGAACCAGTCTGTTGTTCCATGCCCAGTTCTAACTGTTGCTTCCTGACCTGCATACAGGTTTCTCAAGAGGCAGGTTAGGTGGTCTGGTATTCCCATCTCTTTCAGAATTTTCCACAGTTTATTGTGATCCACACAGTCAAAGGATTTGGAGTAGTCAATAAAACAGAAATAGGTTTTTCTGGAACTCTCTTGCTTTTTCCGTGATCCAGTGGATGTTTGCAATTTGATCTCTGGTTCCTCTGCCTTTTCTAAAACCAGCCTGAACATCAGGGAGTTCACGGTTCACATATTGCTGAAGCCTGGCTTGGAGAATTTTGAGCTGTTACATAATCATTATTCACAAAACATGGGGCAAGAAAGAGCAAGAGACCTTGGAGTGAGAGAGCCTGACCAGACCATCTGGGCTAATTTGCTCTTTCCCTACATATACCAAGTTGTCTGTCTTGGAAGATAGATACTACGTTCCTTTCTCAAACCGACAGTAGATCTCCTTATTGATCAGGTATAGAAGTAACCAGTATAATGATTTTTCCAGGGAAGATCAGGCAGGGTAACTTGTAGCCATATCTAAAGGATTTGCTTTCTTTAAGCTGGGTGTTCCTTAGTCATGATATAAACACAGTATAAGCACATGTGCCACATGGGTCACTCTTGTCACTCTCAGGTGTCTTGGGGGACGAGAGACACCAGTGTGAACAAGAAGGGCTTGCTGCTTGCTGGACGGTGAGTGATGAAGCTCTTTCCTGTTGATGCAGGAATCTAGAGTTTCTGCCAGCATCTGTGGAACAGCGACAGGGTAACTTGCTAGCTTACAAATCAAAGAGCCTTCATACTTCAATGCCCTTTATCTTGGTTTATATCAATTACCAAGATAAACTAGGTCTCACAGGTTATTCCTGATTCTCGTTTCCTTAAAGTCAAGTACATGCCCCTTACTAATCTATTTCTCATTTCTTCTGAGCTCTCAAAACAATTCTCCTATGCCCTTAGAAATGCTCCTGCTTGTGCGCTAAGTCGCTTCAGTCGCTTCGCGACTCAGTGGAATGTATTTCACCAGTCTCCTCAGACAAAGGGATTCCCCAGGCAAGAATACTGGAGTTGGTTGCCATGCCCCTCTCCAGAGGACCTTCCCTAGAAATGCTCCTAGTCCATAGAAAATCCATCAGGTTCTGAACTCCTTCTCTGAATGTTCTTTACTCTCTTGCTCTGACTCCTGTCTCAATTTTGAGGATGCTGCTTAACTCTAGTTGGAGCTGATTTTATTTTATTTTTTCTCCCACAGCATGGAGCTAGAAATAGTGTGGAGATATTCCATTCTTATTGTTGTTTCCATGCAATTTCCTATTTTTCTCCCCTTCCCAATGCAGAAAAAAGAAGTCACCCTCAAATATTATGTCACCAAATAAAACCAACCTCTCTTTTTCTAAACCTGCTTTACCTCTCTTAAAAAAAAAGATATGATTTTCATTTTATGCACCAATTTTGAGTGTACATATCAATGATTTTTAATAATCACTTAGTAGATTTTCTGTCATGTAATATTACCATAATTCAGTTTTAGAACATTTTATTACTCTCATAAATTTCTAGTTAATAGTTAATGGCCTTGATGTATGGCAGAGGCCAACACAATATTGTAAAGAAGTTATCCTCCAATTAAAAAAAACATAATTAAAAAAATCAAACAAAAATTAGTTAATGTCCTTTCCTATCCCAGCCTCAGTCTACCAGTAATCTATTTTCTGTCTGTATGCATTCACATTTTCTAGGCATTTCCTACAAATGGAATGATGGAATATACAATCTGTTCTATATTCTTACAATTTACCTAATGTTTCTCAGGTTTATACAAGTGGTAGCATGTCAGTATTTCATTCCTTTCATTGATGAATAGCATTCCATTGTATAGATGTACACACTTTCTTGATCAAATTATGAGTTTATGGACATATGAACTATTTCTATATATTGGTTATTATGAGTCACTTTACTATCTATATTTGCTTTCAAGTCTTTATGTAGACTGAATACTTTCATTTCTCTCGTTTAGAAATGTAGGAGTGGAGTTGCTTGGTAACTATATACTTAATATTTTAAGAAACTGCCAAACTCTTTTTCAAAGTATCTGTATCACTTTTCAGTCCAACAAGGGATACAGTAGAGTTCCATTTTATCACATTAATGTGTGTTATTATCTCTCATTTTTTATGGTAGCCATTCTGAGGTGTGTGGAAGGTTATCTCATTGTGGTTTTAGTTACCTCTCCTTCTGGGAGTCTTTTTAAAATTCAGTTTACTTTCCTTTGTTCTCTGTAGATTTTAGAGTCTTCTTCTTCTTATTTTACCAAAACCTTTCCTATAAACCTGTTAAGCTTTTAGAGTTTATAAATACATATAGATGCTTTTTTCAGTAACGTGGTCTCTTTGTAACTAGATCTTCTGTTCTCTAAGTTCATAAGCTCAGTTTCATGAATCTGCTGTGTGCCTCTTTTTTATTCCAGTTTACCTGTTAAAGGGCTTCAAATCTACTATTTTGACCCTGTCAAAAATCTTGCCCTTTTAATGCCCCTTGTCTCCTTCATGTACTCCTGTCCTTTCTTAACTAGTTTTGATTCCAGAGTTTGGAATTTTAACCTGTGTTTTAAAGTATCAATTCCCTTATCACTGCCATGCTTTCTTTTATACTTCCCCATTTTTAAAATAAATTCTCTACCTACTCCTAAATTCAATTGTTGCTAAAGACAATCACAATCCTGTTTACTGGCTTTATTTAAATTTCTTGATGAGTAACCTCAAGTGAGCCCTTCGCCCTGCAGAGGACATTGCCCACATTTCCCTAGGTTATTCATTATCCTGCTATTTTCTGTCTCATCCTCTCACCTCACAGCTGCAATAGACTTCTGCCCCACTCTCACTTCCAGCTGATGACTTCACTTCTGGAAAGAGAAGCAATCAAACATAGCATTTCCTCACCTTGCTTGTGAACCACACGTTCTGTGTTCCTGACTATTGTCGCAAGTGAAACGTCTGTAGTCTTATTAAAAATAACTTCTCCACTTGTGCATATGTTCCCATCCTTTTCACAAGGTGATAATTCCATCCATTTTCCCTATATTCCTCAAAAATTTCCCCTATCCTCAGTTAATCCCCTTACATATGATAATGCTATACATTTTCTCTTTTGGTTTCCCAGGTGGCACTAGTGGAAAAGAACCCACCTGCTAACATAGAAGACATAAACTAGATGTGCATTTGATCCTTGGGTTGGGAAGATCCCCTGGAGGAGGGCATGACAACCCACTACAGTATTCTTGACTGGGGAATCCCATGGACAGAGGAGCCTGTTGGCTTACAGTCCATAGGGTTGCACAGAGTTGGACATGACTGAAGCAACCTAGGATGCACACATTACTTTTTTATAAACAAAGGAGAAAACTAACAACCTTCTCTTGATACATCTTGCTATAGCTACTGTCTTTTTTACCTAAACTTTCCTTGAATGAGCTATGCACACTCACTGACTATAATGCTTTTTTTCTGCTTTCCTTTTTATTGTAGCTTTTTTTAAAAAAGTATACTTGATTTATAATGCTGTGTTGTAAATTTACAATGGTGTGTAGCAAAGTATTTCAGTGTGTGTGTGTATATATATATATTGTTTTTCATATTCTTTACCCTTGAAAGTTATTAAATATTGAATTTAGTTTCCTGTTCTATACAGTAGGTCCTAAAAATAGAGTCCCCATCAGTTCAGTTCAGTCACTCAGTTGTATCTGACTCTTTGCAACCCCATGACTACAGCACACCAGGCTTCCCTGTCCATCACCAGCTCCCAGAGTTTGCTCAAACTCATGTCCATCGAGTCAGTGATGCCATCCAACCATCTCATACTCTCTTACCCTCTTCCTTCCTTCAATCTTTCTCAGTATCAGGGTCTTTTCCAATGATTTAATTATTCACGTCAGGTGGCCAAAGTATTGGAGCTTCAGTTTCAGTATCAGTCCTTCCAATGAATATTGCCTCAGTAGTTTCAAAGAATACTCCTTCCAATGAATATTCCTTCCAATGAATATTGAAAGAGTCACCATATGATCCAACAGTCCTACTCCTGGACATATATTGGGAGAAAATTCTAATTTGAAAAGAAACATGCACCCTAACATTTATAGCAATGCTATTTACAATAGCCAAGACATGGGAGCAACCTAAACGTCCATCAACATATGGATACATAAAATGTGATGCACATATACAATGTAATATTACTCAGTCATAAAAAGAATTAAATAATGCCATTTGCAGCAACACGGATGGACCTAGAGATTATCATACTAAGTGAAGTAAGCCAGACAAATGCAAAAGACAAATAACATGATATCAATTCTCTATGGAATCTAAAACTCACTGAAGTTTTTCCTGTCAACAATCTACGGAAAGTACACATGCCAAGGCCCCCGGTGACCCACATATTCCTAAGTCCAATGCTTATGTCTTTGTCAATGATATTGGCATTTAAAAAAAGTCTAGTTCTAAGTATATGCCAATTTTTGTGATACATACTTCAACCATGGTCAATTGCAGACTTCCAACCCAGGGCCAATGAATGCAGAGTGTGAAGGCGTGCCTGTAATTGACTCTCATCCAGGCAGTTGAGGGTGCACCAGCCCCCAGTGGCGTGGTCACAATAGATGTCATATCTGCAGCACTTGATGCAACTAATCACTCAGTATTTCTCACTCAACAGTGCTTTTCAGGAAAATCATTCTCTTCTGGTGTTCCTCCCATGAGAATATGACTTACTTCTTCTTAGTCTCTCTTGTTGAACTTGCTCAGACCTTTGACTTCAGAGTGTTGGATTTCTCTGTTAGTTCTTTTCCATTGCTATTCTAACTTTAATATCTAATCAAAGCCCTTGAAGTTAAATACCTTCTGTAATCTGAATACCCTCTCAGAATTTCCCTCAGAATGTGTGAGTGTTGTTGTTCAGCCACCCAGTCATGTCTGACTCTTTGCAAGCCAGTGGACTGCAACACGCCAGGCCTGTGTGAATGCGTGTATCCAATTATGAACTCAGTATCTTCCCCTGGATAGTTAAACTGAACACATCCAATGTTAAACTCTACACATTTCTTTTCCAAACCTGCTCTAACCAGAATATTTTTGACTCTTCCAGTTCCTTGGTTCAGTGTCTGGATATCATTGCTGTCTCTTTCCCACATTTGCCTTCTGCTTTTCTCATGCCCACATCAGCAATCCTGTCATCTTTGCTTTTGGACTACTAAGCATCTCTACATTCAGAACCGACTGCACCTCACCATCTCCATCACAACGCTCCTGTCCCAAGTCATCATTATATTCTACATTCATTACTTCAATGTGCCTTTCAGTTTTACCACTTTTACCTTTTCCTCCATAATAGAAACAAAAACTACTCAAAATTGACATATACACACTGTTATATGTAAAATAGTACATCCTGTTACATCACTGTTCTATTGAGATCTTTAAAATGGCTCGGAAGCTCATTCAAAGCTGTTTTTACATTGCCCTACAAATTTCTCTGTGGCTTGACCCTCTCAGTCTGGAAACCCCCCTTGCTTTCACTCTCTCCTCCACTGACTCAGCTCTGATCAAATCAGCTCTTTGTTGCTCAAAGCGTACTCTCATTTTAGGGCCTGAAATTTCTTCCCCTCTACATCCCGTGGTTCACTTGCTTGCTTCCCTAAGATTTTTTCTCAAATGTCAGATTCTCAGTGACACATTCCCTGACCACAATTTAAAATTTCCACACATCCCTACCATAACACTTGACACTTTCTAATATAGCATATAACACACAACCATACACACATGTGCATGCATGCATACATATTTTTAAATAATTTTGGTTTCATTCTACCCAAATATAAGTACTATATCATCAGATATGTTTTATTTTTATTCTTTTGTTTACTGATGTATCCTAAGCATCTAGAAAAATACCTGGACTTTGTAACATAATATAGGAACTCACAAAAAATTGGCTAAGGCACTAAAAAAAAGAATAATTTACTACCTATTAATCACTAGCTATGTTTCAAGCACTTTGATCAATGCTATGGTTATTACCTTACATGATTGTTACAAATAAATAGTGTATAGTATAGGGGTTTAATTTTAGTTCTGTCTGCCTATCCACAAACATACAATAAAAATGTGTTCCTTGACCTTCCATAATTCTATATTAGCTTATTCACTAGTCCCATATGATCATTTCTGTTTGTGTTTATAACTGTCTTATTTTACTGCGTATTCTGAAATTTCAATTAATTTTGTTTTAATTCTGGGATGAATAGACCAAGTTGATTTTCATAGGGTCTAGTCAGTTTTCATCAAGCTTGATATAATCTCACCCTTAAAGTCACCCTGCATAGGCAAGAATAGCTCTCTTTGAGACTCACTATCTCAGCAGTTTAATATTTCAACACCAAGCATTGATTTAATTTGCAGGACCATCTATCCTGAAAAGATGAATATTTATCTAAACTTTAAATCTTTTAATTCAGAAATCCATCCCAGATATTCTTCAAAGCAGAGGTCAAAAAGCTCTGTAATTTCTAGGGACTGCAAATCTGGGATGTTTTAATTTTTATTTCTTTTTTAATTGGCAGATATCTGCAAACTTGATCTTGTTTTCATTAGCTTCTCTGTATGTATGTTGGGGAGAAGCATATTAAGAGAAGATAAAATTTGAGTTAGCAAATCTCTCTGGCTATACAGAAGTAGAAGACGTTATGGTCTAGCATTGTTTAAAAGCTATAGTTCCTTGAATCCAAGGTTAAACAAAGTTTAATGGAAAAAATATTTTTTCATGACTTGAAAGTTATGGTATTTAATTATAATCATTTATAATATTGGAGAAAATATGGTTTAATAAAAAAACAAAATTTTTGCTTTGTTTGTGTGTTGTTAATCATGCATATTCCAAGAGCTTATGTTACTTCCTGGAAGAAAAACATGTTCTTAGATAAGCTGATTCTTCCAGGCTGCAAGATACAAGTTTGTAACATTGTTGAATATTCTATTAACTGGCTAGAAGGGGAAAATAACATACAAATACAGGGAAAGTAAATTAATGTGGAAGAGAATATAGAAAAAGAGGAGAAAATCTGAAAGTAAGAAGAGAAAATGGGAATGGGATATAGGAGCAAGGTAACACAATCCTTATAACATATATTTCTCCAATTCTATCCCATTTGAATCTATGCTTTTCTCTTTTTCTCTGCACAGCTTTTAACCTTAAGAGGATGACACAAAATATATATCTAGAGAAACTGCCATTAAACAAGTCATACATCGCAAAACCCAAACTAAAAATAAGGACAACAACACATAGACTTTTACAACAAAGGAGCTTACACAATTATTGTTTTATATTCTCTTGCTGTGAATGGACAAAATGAAGAGAAAAATTTCATGGGCAATGGTGGTATAAACAGAGGTAATGCAAAGTGGAATGTATAATAAAAGATATAGCCAGAAGAAAATGCAATAGTAGAAACCAAGTCCACAGAATACTGCAGGGAAGGGGAGAGGAAGAAGGGCTTACTGAATTGTAATATGGCAAACATTAGTAGGTCACAGGCCAACGATTTGTAAGAGATTATGTTGAAAGTTAAACTAGCTCTGACTTCTTAATTCCTGTAATTCCTGTGACATGCATTCATTTTAAATTTGATTAAATGTTTCATTGGCTCATTCTTCATATAGTCATTTATTCATTATTTATTAATTAATTCAAGATATATTCTTAACACAAAAAACACTTTCATAAACCATGTACTTGGCTAAATATGGGAGACATGAATGGAGAAAGCAGAAGAGATTCTGGTTCACATGTAAGTAAATAAATAAATTCACATAACCATAAAAGTTATAAAGAAATGAATTATATATTCAGATTGAAAGAAATCAAAGATGGATAACACTTTAAATAGGATATTCTGAGAAGCCAAGATTGCTGAGCTTTTATTTTATTCTTACATTAACCTTCTTAAGCCAGGACTTATGATAAATGGTAACTACAAATGTGCAAAAGATCAAATGAAAAAAACCTCAATTGGGTCAATATTAATTCAAGTGCAACAATTTTTATCACCTACCACTTGGAGTTGGATGGAGAGAACTGGCCACCTGTATTCAAAACCTCTGAAAAAAACAAACAAACAAACAAACAAACAAAAACCTCTGTGACAGCTGTAAAACAACAACAACCACAACAACTTCAGAACAATAGTTAAAATGATGTAAAATTAGCTTGCGCATGTTACATAATAAAATTTTTTGCAATTTAAATTCATGTTTTTATATTGTAGCATATCTCTTTATTTTACTGAGTATTCATTATGAAATAAAATATTGATAATTTTATGGCTGCTTCAGTATATTCATAATGCTATGTTTTTAAATCTTAGAAATTTTCTTAACAGGAATTATATAAAAACAAGTATGAAAACATTCAAAAGTGACATTGGGAAATTATGCTGAGGAAAGGGGGGAAAAAAGGAGGAATCTTTGGATTCACATTTTTTAAAAATATAAGAAAATCTATTATGTAAAAGGAGAAAATTTGGAATCAAGCTTTGGTGTATTTTTAATGTAACCTAGGCTTTGGTTAGCCAAAAAAAAAAAAAAAAAAAGAGTTTACCTATCATAAGGCACAGTTTCTAAGTTTTTGCAGTAGAATATATAGTTATTAAAATTGCTATTATTTACAACTTTAACTTTCCCATTCCTTAAATGCTTAAATTAAAAAAATCACTTTGCCTAAATATGTTCTTTAGCATCAGTCAGCCATGTCCTCACCACCCTTATCATAACTACAGTTTCCATTTAAAGTCACGTAAGTGTTATCTGTGGGCAAGAATCCCTTAGAAGAAATGGAGTAGCCCTCATAGTCAATAAAAGAGTCTGAAATGCAGTACTTTGGTGCAATCTCAGAAGCAACAGAACAATTTTTGTTCTTTACCAAGGCAAGCCATTCAATATCACAACAATCCAAGTCTCAAAGTCTATGCCCCAACCACTAATGCTAGAGATGCTGAAGTTGGACTGTTCTATGAAGATCTACAAGACCTTCTAGTACTAATACCCAAAAAAGGTGTCTTTTTCATCATAGGGGACTGGAATACAAAAGTAGGATGTCAGACATACCTAGAGTAACAGGCAAATTTGGTCTTGGAGTACAGAATGAAACAGAGCAAAGACTAACAAATTTCGTCAAGAAAACACACTGGTCATAGCAAACACTCTCTTCCAACTACACAAGAGAAGATTCTACACATGGACATCAATCACCAGATGGTAAACACCAAAATCAGATTGGTTATATTCTTTGCAGCCAAAGATAGAGAAGCTGTATACAGTCAGCAAAAACAAGATGGGGAGCTGACTGGCTCAGATCATGAACTCCTTAGAGTCAAATTCAGATTTAAATTGAAGAAAGTAGGGAAAACCACTAGACCATACCTGAATGGTATGACCTAAATCAAATCCTTTATAATCACACAGTGGAAGTGACAAATAAATTCCAGGGATTAGATATGATAGAAATAGTGCCTGAAGAACTATGGACAAACATTCCTGACATTGTACAGGAGACAGGGATCAAGACTATACCCAAAAGAAAAAGAAATGCAAAAAGGTTGTGTGAGGAGGCCTTACAAATAGCTGAGAAAAGAATCGAAAGGAAAACAAGAAAAAGAAACGTAACTTATTTAAATGCAGAGTTCCAAAGAATAGCAAGGAGAGATAAGAAAGGCTTCCTCAGTGATCAGTGCAAAGAAATAGAGGAAAACAATAGAATGGGAAAGACTAGAGACCTCTTCAAGGAAATTAGAGATACCAAGGGAGTATTTCAGAAAAAAATGTTTACAATAAAGGATGGATATGAGATGGACCTAAGAGAAGCAGAAGATATTAAGAAGAAGGGGCAAGAATGCACAGAATTATACAAAAAAAAAAAAAAAAAAAACCCTTCATGATCCAGATAGCCAAAATGGCTAGATTAATCCCCTACAGCCAGCAATGGTGGAATGTGAGGGCGAGTGGGCCTTAGAAGCATCACTATGAACAAAGCTAGTGGAGGTGATGGAATTCCAGTTGAGCTTAATCAAATCCTAAAAGATGATGTTGTGAAAGTGCTGCACTCAATATGCCAGCAAATCTGGCAAATTCAGCAGTGGCTACAGGACTGTAAAGGTCAGTTTTCCTTCCAATCCCAAGGAAAGGCAATGCCAAAGAATGCTCAAACTACCACACAATTGCACTCATCTCACATGCTAGTAAAGTAATGCTCAAAATTTTCCAAGCCAAGCTTCAACAGTATGTGAACCATGGACTTCCAGATGCTCAAGCTGGATTCAGAAAAGGCAGAGGAACCAGAGATCAGCTTGCCAACATCCGTTGGACCATTGAAAACACAAGAGAATGCCAGAACAAACATCTACTTCTGCGTGATTGATTACACCAAAGTCTTTGACTGTGTAAATCACAAGAAACCATAAAAAATTCTGAAAGAGATGGGAATACCAGACCACCTTATTTGCCTCCTGATAAATCTGCATGCATGGCAGAAAGCAACAATTAGAAACAGACATGGAACAACAGACTGGTTCCAAATTGGGAAAGGAGTATGTCAAGGCTGTATACTGTCACCCTGCTTATGTAACTTATATGCAGAGTATATCATAAGAAACACTGGGCTGGATGAAGCACAAGCAGGAATCAAGCATGCCAGGAGAAATATCAATAACCTCAGATATGCAGATGATACCACCCTTATGGCAGAAATTGAAGAAGAACTAAAGAGTATCTTGATGAAAGTGAAAGAGGAGAGTGAAAAAGTTGGCTTAAACCTCAACATTTAAAAACTGAAGATCATGGCTTCTGGTCCCATCACTTCAGGGGAAATAGATGGGGAAACAGTGGAAACAGTGACAGACTTTATTTTTTGGGGGGAGGGTGGCTCCAAAATCACTGCAGATGGTGACTGCAGCCTTGAAATTCAAAGATGCTTACTCCTTAGAAGAGAATCTTTTACCAACCTAGACAGCATATTAAAAAGCAGAGACATTACTTTGCTGACAAAGGTCCATCTTGTCAAAGCTGTTTTTTTTGAGTAGTCATGTATGTATGTGAGAGTTGGACTATAAAGAAAGCTTCTCACAGAAGAATTGATGCTTTTGACCTGTGGTGTTGGAGAAGCCTCTTCAATGTCCCTTGGACTGCAAGATCAAACCAGTCAATCCTAAAGAAAATCAGTCCTGAATGTTCATTGAAAGGACTGATGTTGAGGCTGAAACTCCAATACTTCAGCCACCTGATGCGAAGAACTGACTCATTGGAAAAGACCCTGATGCTGGAAAGATTGAAGGCAAGAGAAGAAGGGGATGACAGAGGATGAGATGGTTGGATGGCATCACCAACTCAATGACATGAATTTGAGCAAGCTCCAGGAGTTGGTGATGGACAGGGAAGCCTGGAGTGCTGCAGTCCATGGAGTCCCAAAGAATCAGACAGGACTAAGCAACTGAAGAAGGCTGAGCATCGAAGAATTGATGCTTTTCAACTGTGGTGTTGGAGAAGACTCTTGAGCGTCCCTTGGACTGCGAGGAGATCTAACTAGTCCATTCTGAAGGAGATCAGTCCTGGGATTTCTTTGGAAGGAATGATGCTAAAGCTGAAACTCCAGTACTTTGGCCACCTCATGCGAAGAGTTGACTCATTGGAAAAGACTCTGATGCTGGGAGGGACTGAGGGAGGGAAGAGAAGGGGACGACAGAGGATGAGATGGCTGGATGGCATCACTGACTTGATGGACTTGAGACTGAGTGAACTCCAGGAGTTGGTGATGGACAGGGAGGCCTGGTGTGCTGCGATTCATGGGGTTGCAAAGAGTCAGACATGACTTAGCAACTGAACTGAACTGAACTGAAGCAACTGAGCTGAATTGAAGTGTTATTTATTTGCTCTCTTTTTACACGTATTGAGTCTTTGGATTACTAAATATACATCTATTGTAAAGCTCAAGTTTTCATTGTCAGTTGTGGTGAAAAATCAGATTTTGCTGTTGATTGTTTTGAAGATGAAGATGACATCCTATAAGTGTACATTTTAACTCTTGACAAAGATTGTGCTAATGGTAAAGAACTCACCAGATAATGCAGGAGCTATAAGAGATGTGGTTCAGTTCCTGGGTTGGGAAGATTCCCGGGAGGAGGGTATGGCAACCCACTGCAATACTCTTGCCTGGAGAATTCCAGGGACAGAGGAGCCTGGTGGGCTATAGTCCATAGGGATGCAAACAGCTGGACACAACTGAAATGACTTAGCCTGCAATTGCTGAGTACTTAGTGATTCTATGCTATCTGCTCTTAAGATAAGCAATAAGTATTCTTATACTCATGGATTAGAATGTATTTGTTAGAATGAGTAAGCCCCTGAGAAGTTAAAATACATTATCTCATAGATAAGGGACAGGTGATAGAAATCTGTAAGTCTGTTTTCTTAAAGATGGTTATCAGCTAATTTGGAAAAGTTTTAATAGGGAAAGATACAGGCAGAAATGCAGAAGTGTACTTTTTCCCTTCTTTTACACATTTTTTAATTTAAAAAAATGAGAAAATATTTGGAACTCTTGGGCATTTTGTGAATGATAGTTTTTTCTGTGGATTGAGCAACAGATGGTCAAAATATGATGAGGTATCTATATGCTAGGAGAGCTGGTTTGTGATGAAATCAAATTTACAGTTAAAAAGAAATGAAAGCTTCCACGTTAAATTCAGAAAAGAATGATATTCTCCTGAATCTAATATAGTCTATAGTCCAATAGGCCACATCTTGAATATTAGTTCTAACAGTGAGAGATTCCCAAATAAATGAGATCTGAATAAATTTTTCAAAAATACTCAAGATACTTAGACAAATTTCTATAGGCTTCTGAGTAATCTATTTTTTCCCCTTTATCTCTTTCCTTATCCATAGTAATTCACTTGATCTTAGCCAAAAGACTGAGAAGCTATTCTCCAGTAATTCAGAACAAAAATGAATTAAATAAATTTCTTGCTATTGTCCAGATTGCAATAGAAACACTGGCTTCTCTTAAAAGTTATTTGGTTTTCTGTTGAAGGAGGAAAAAGCACACAAGTCACTGAGGCTTATGTTTCATGGAAGACAGACAACTTAAATCAATATTGATAGTGTGTGTAGTGGCTCTGGGTGCTTTAAATTCTTTCTATATCCTGTCTTTGCAAGTCTACTTTTACTTTTAAGAAATGATTAGATCTAAGGCAGTCCTGTATCCATTTGGAGATGGATCTATATGTGTCCCTGAGGGCTGAACTGAGGTCTGTAGAAATCATACCTTCAACCCAAGGTACTATGCCTTTGTGACAGATGCTTTGAAGTCTTCCCTCAATCTTTCTTTAAAGAGAAAAAGTTCAAACACTTTTTTTTTTTTTATTCAGAGTTGAGTTTAAAAGTTTACCTGATCATAAGATGGGAAGTAGGAAAAATTATTATTTTTTTCCTAATGACATTGGTTTCTCTTTGAAGTCCAGCTTCTAGACAAGTCACATCAATATCAAAGAATCCATAAGCCGATTCAGTAAAGCTCAGATTGGAAATACTGGGATAAGTCAGTTTTCTGTCTCTAAGCTTATAAAACTTAGCAAAATCCTGATGGTGCCTAGTATTTTAATTAACAATAACTAAATTGTATTTTTGTTATTATCATCATTAAATAAATATTTTATAGATCAAGATATTTAGTTGGAAAGAAACCAGATTGTCACATTAACTAAAGCCTTTTATCCATGGTTTCTTTTATTTTTTCCAAAGCCTGCAGATGTGAGTCAAGCTCTTCTACTTCCAGGAAACATGAAATCTACAAACAGAAATCAGCCTTTCTGAAGGACTCTAATGCCAAATTGTACTAACAACTGTTTGTATTGGTCAGTTTGTTTACATTTGAAAAACCTAAAACAAAATTTCAACTTATTAAAATTCCAATATGTATAATTTAAGATTTGCTGCAACCTTTAGAAGATATCACTGCATATGTGTGTGTTCATACTCAGTCGTGTCCCACTTTTTGTGACCCCGTGGACTGTAGCCCTCCAGGCTCCTCCATCCATGGGCTTTTCCATGCAAGAATACTGAAGTGGGTTGCCATTTTCTTCTCCAGGTTATCTTCCCAACCTAGGGATTGAACCCATGTCTCTGTGCCTCCTGAATTGGCAGGTGAATTCTTTACCACTGCATCACCTGGCCCTAGTGTCAATGGGTAAACCCATGTGTACCAATGATTAGAAAGAAAATTTCAAGATCTTGAAGTTAAAAATTGAAATTTAAACCAAATATAGTTTAACTCAAATGTTGACATTGTTTCCACAATACAATGACTTTCTCAAGCAACTTCTGTTTTCTACCCATATATATTTTTTCCCGTATATATATATTTTTTTGAGTTTTTCAGCCTGTCTTACTGGTATTTCTTCATATTGATGTGACATAGCAAAAAGCTTTAAAATTGGCTTCAAAAAATAAAAGTTAAAATATTGGCACAAAACACTTGACAAATGGTGAAATAAAAGTGTATGGATGTCTATATCTCAACAAAGGCAATGAGAGCACTGATAAAATGTGTCAAAAGAAACCTTTTTCAGAACCTTATTATTTAACAAAACCTTGCAGCAATTCTTTCATAATATAGTCAAGAAAATCAGGTAAATCTGGGTAAGAAATCAAGTTTTGTGTCATTTATGTTTGCTCTATTCCCATCCCTCTTGCCCCCAGGCTCTGTGGCAGTCTTAAAAACCAGCAGCCTAGCAGCTCCTAGATGGAACAGAATGTTTTTGGATTTCCCTCAAAATTCTAATCCCCTGAAATTTGTCACTATTTGATCTGTCTAGCAGCTCCTTGGAACTGCTTATAGGACTTCTTTACCTCAGAGATCACTAAATGAAGAAAACCCTACCTCCCGGGCATTTGTAAAAAACACAGTCAGTGGGGCTCCTTCACCACTGCAGGATGTGTCTTAGACATCACTAACAGCTGGGACAAGCATAAGCTGGTCAAAATCATAAAAGGACAGTTTTGAGAATGAGATATCCTCAAAGACTTTGAAAGGCTCCAACAGTACCCAAAGATGCATAAGCTCATTCATATGTGTGGGGCTGTAAACATTCTCAGGAAAGATAAAAAATATTCAAACTGCTCACCTCTGACTGATCTTAAACCTGTGTACAAGTAGAATGGCTGAGACAGAGAAGTAAGCTGCCTGCCTGGGTGTTGAAGGCATGACTTAACACACACAGAATGTCCCATGGCTGAGACAGAGAAGTAAGCTGCCTGCCTGGGTGTTGAAGGCATGACTTAACACACACAGAATGTCCCATGGCTGAGACAGAGAAGTAAGCTGCCTGCCTGGGTGTTGAAGGCATGACTCAACACACACAGAACCCCTTAGAAAATGGTGGGAGACTTACTGGTTCGAGGAATTTTCCTAAAAGATCTATCTAATCTTTCATGAACAAGTAACCTAACTGAACAGTGACTTCACTGACCACCTTCGAACAAAAATACACTTTTTAGAGCTAGGTTAGGAATGACAATAAACAAGCAAACAGATGGAAAAACAACTGACCCTAGGCGTGATCAAATGTGATTTCCAGAATCCATTATAAACTTTCATGAGTTTATAATATATTAAATTGTAATTTATATGTTGATCTCAGTACAAAGGCTGAGGAAGAAATGGAGCTATATGGGAACAGAGTTTTTGTATATTATTAAAATTTACTTAATCCAAATAGATTATTTTAAGACACAACGGTACTTGCAGTTTTGAGGAGAATTTCTAAAATGTAACTCCAAAGAATACATTAAAAGACAGAGCAAAGGCCCTAAAATGCAATACTGAGAATTTTTTAAATTAACACAAAATAGGACAGTGATAGGTGAAGAATGGGTGAATAAAAACCAATGAAAAGACATAAAACAACAGCAAAAAATAGCAAAATAGGATACTTCATACCTTATCAGCAAATATATTAAAAATAAGAGGATTGAAATTACAATATAAAAGTGGAGATAGGTAAATAAATGCACCACACATATGATATCTATGCTGGGAAATACGTCTTATTTAAAGACATCAATAGGTTGACAGTGGAAAGAAAGAAAAGATTGATCATAAAACATGAGAGGAGAGCATGAGTCACTGTGACATTAGACAAAATGGACACTAAGGCAAAAGTTCTTGCTAAAGATAAAGCAGAAATTTTATGATAACGAAGGGTCAACCCTTCACAGAGATATAATGATTATAATTACATTTTCACCTATCAACAAAACTGCTGAAAATCTGATAGAATTGGAAAGAGAAATAGACAACTCATCAATAATGGTTGGTTAATTTAACATACATCTTCCAATAATGGAGAAAATAACTAGGCAAAATAAAGAAATACAAGACTTTAATGGCACAATCAGCCAACTTGAAGAATAGATGTCTTTAATACATCAACTAATGACAGAATACAGATTTATCTTGAGAATACATGAAATAGTCTTCAGGATAGACTGTATGTTAAGCCAACAAACTTAAGTAATTATGCAAAGATTGAAATTATGTGAAGTATGTTTTCTGGGAAAAGCATAACTAAATGAGAAATCTCAAAGGGAAAGAAATTCAGGAAACGTATCCATATTTGGAGATAAAACTGATACCCTATGGTGTTGGATTCCTGCTCTCAGAAGATTTAGCTTTGGGACCAGGGACCAGGCTTGATCACTCAAGAGCTTTTGTGTAACAGAGCTTTATTAAAGTGAAAAAGGGACAGAGAAACCTTCTGACACAGACATCAGAAGGGGGATGGAGAATGTCCCCCATGTTAGTCTCAGCACGAATGCAAAGAATGTCTCAAGGTTCTAAAGATCTTACTAGAACCACTCCCACAATTTACATCTTAAGATGACAGGATTGGAACTAATAACAGAAAGATCTTACCAGACCCACTCTCATAATATACATTTTTAGATAACAGAAGGTTTTCTAGAAGGAAAAACTGTCCTCAAGCAGGATACATTGTTGTTGTATAATCCTTAGTACAGAGTTTAAGCTGAGTTGTTTTGTTGTGTAGGCATCAGTTCCAGGCTTAAAGAAAAAAAGCATTTTATGTGACTAAGACTAAGGAATGTAGAAAAAAGACGTTTGCCTTTTACTCCTCTTTGAGAATTCCTGACCCCTATCTCCTCGAGAGCCCCCAGACCCCTATCTCCTTCTCAGGGACCCCAGAGTTCTTATCAAGATGCCTAGGAACTGACTCTTTCAAAACAACACACTCTTTAACCAATTAATGTTTTCCATGGTAGCATGATAAGGTAACGGATATGAGATTCTTTTTTTCAGTTGATGAAAGTATTCCGAAAGAAGATAGTGGTGATGACTGCACAACTCTGAATATTCTAAAAATCACTGAGTTGTACAAATCAAAAAGGTAAAGTTTATGTTATATAAGCTATGTCTTCATTACATACATTTGTTGTCTAGTCGATCAGGTGTGTTTTATGCTATGACCCGATGGGCTGCACCCTTTAGTCTCCTTTGTCAGTGGGATTCCAACCCAGGGATCTAAGGGATATCTCCTGCAATTATTATGCATTCTCATGCATTCTCCTTACTGCTGAGCCACAGGGGAAGCCCCAATAACATATAGAGCTGGAATCAAGATTGCCGGGAGAAGTATCAATAACCTCAGATATGCAGATGACACCACCCTTATGGCAGAAAGTGAAGAGGAACTAAAAGCCTCTTGATGAAAGTGAAAGAGGAGAGTGAAAAAGTTGGCTTAAAGCTCAACATTCAGAAAACGAAGATCATGGCATCTGGCCCCATCACTTCATGGGAAACAGATGGGCAAACAGTGGAAACAGTGTCGGACTTTATTTTTTGGGGGATCCAAAATCACTGCAGATGATGACTGCAGCCATGAAATTAAAAGACGCTTACTCCTTGGAAGAAAAGTTATGACCAACCTAGATAGCATATGTAAAAGCAGAAACATTACTTTGCCAACAAAGGTCCATCTAGTCAAGGCGATGGTTTTTCCTGTGGTCATGTATGGATGTGAGAGTTGGACTTTGAAGAAAGCTGAGCGCCGAAGAATTGATGCTTTTGAACTGTGGTGTTGGAGAAGACTCTTGAGAGTCCCTTGGACTGCCAGGAGATCCAACCAGTCCATCCTGAAGGAGATCAACCCTGGGATTTCTTTGGAGGGAATGATGCCAAAGCTGAAACTCCAGTACTTTGGCCACCTCATGCGAACAGTTGACTCATTGGAAAAGACTTTGATGCTGGGAGGGATTGGGGGCAGGAGGAGAAGGGGACGACAGAGGATGAAATGGCTGGATGGCATCACCAACTCGATGGACATGAGTTTGAGTGAACTCCGGGAGATAGTGATGGACAGGGAGGCCTGATGTGCTGCGATTCATGGGGTCGCAAAGAGTCGGACAGGACTGAGCGACTGACTGAACTGAGATGATAGATAAACAGAGATGATAGATCAAGATAGATACATAGATGGAGAGGATAGATTGAGCATTTATGAACCATGCAATCCTGAAATACAACCTGTCTAAAATTCATTTTCCTTGGCTATAAAGTGGAAGCTTTAATTTCTCCTATTAACTCAGAGAGTTGTCATGATAGTTAAAGGTCTATGCAAAGATCCTTTGGAAGTTGTGACACCAACCTATAGAAATTTTAAACTATTATGTTTGACCAACCTACCAAATACAAACTGTCATATTTTCACTTGCATGCTTGTTTTTCTTATGATGTGAGTTGTATTCATGCATCGTTTTTCATGGGAAAATTTAAATGTTTTCTTTGAATTTGTCATGAAATTGAAAATAATACCTGTGTCAGATCTTTTCAAGTGGATATTTTGATTAATGGATATTTATTGAGTTTCTGTTTTAGATAATAAGTAAGAAATGGACTTTCAGGGTTACAGATAAACATGAAGTGTTCTTTCTGAATTCAAATATAAAATTTTATATGTATACACACACACACAGAAGTCACTCAGTTGTGTCCGACTCTTTGCGACCCCATGGATTGTAGCCCACAAGACTCCTCAGTCCATGGGATTTTGCAGGCATGAATACTGGAGTGGGTTGCATATACCTTTATACATATACTTATATACACACAAATAAACATAGGTATAGATATATGTGTCCGACTCTGTGTGACACCATAGATGGCAGCCCACCAGGCTCCCCCGTCCCTGGGATTCTCCAGGCAAGAATACTGGAGTGGGTTGCAATTTCCTTCTCCAATAGATATATGAAGAGCACAAAATAAGCACCATTATATTCAAAAAAGCTTATATAGTTTATTTATGTAAAAATTCTTACAAATAGTTTAGAGCTTTTCTGAATACAGAAACTATATGCAGAGCTACATTAAAATTCCTAATTTTCCATTCACTTGATTGGCACAACAATAAAAAGTTCCATGATACTAAATATTGATAATTAAGTAGAGCACTGGGGAATCATAAACTCTATTAGTAAGCATATGGTTTTGCACAACTAATTTGGAAAAACAATTTTGCTTTATCTATTAAGCTTGCTGATACAGTCCCTCTGATTTTTCAAGGAAATTTTTTGGTATATACCCTAAAGAAATTTTTCATATTATCATAAATTTACATGTGCAGATATTTTTATAGCAACATTTGTATAATAACAAAATATTAATAAACTACTTAATATGAGTATTAAATATTGGGCTTCAATTGGTGGTTCTCCCCCCCCACAACCCCCAATGGCTCAGCTAGTAAAGAATCCACTGGCAATGTGGGAGACCTGGGTTGGGAAGATTCCCTGGAGAAAGACTACCCACTCCAGTGTTCTGACCTGGAGAATTCCATGGACTGTATAGTCCATGGGGTTGCAAAGAGTCAGACAAGACTGAGAGAGTTTCACTTTCTTTCTTTAAATTGGTGCCGTGGAAAAGAGACACAACTGAGCACTCATAATGCTCAGACTCCTAAGAAAAGAAACATTTTTGGAGGGTGGTGGTGCTACAATAGAGTAGCATCTTAAAGAGCATCTTTCACAATTTAGATGTCTCCCAAGAAGGGGGTAGCTGGATATGTGAGATATATACTAACTACTTCTATTGTCAGCCTTTGCTGTGTTGGTTACCTTCTAGCCTTTTAATCTCTTATCATGGACTTTAGGTGATTTCAACAAACACTTTTGGATCAGGAATTGCTGTAAACCTGACTGTATCCAGATCTCTGTATATTTATACTCATTGTCTTTCTGTACTGTCTTCAGAATGTCCCAATTACTAACTGCTTTCTTCATCTCAAAGTTAATTCAGTAAGCAGCATTGAATTAAATGTTCTGTCAGTAAGATTCATTTATTCCTAAATTTCACTCATCAGAATAATAGACTCTTTATTACTTCAATTAATTTACTGTGATAACAAAAGCACATCAGTATTCTTGAAAATATAAGTGTAAATAGTGTAAATTTATCTAATGCAGTAATTCAAAATCATATGCTTCAATATATTTTGTTTAATCTTGACAGTAATCTTTCAAAGACAGCTCTCCCATACACTGCTGCAGATTCTTTCTCAAGTGCATTTTTTAAAACTTTTTATTTTGTATTGGAAGATAGCCAGTTAATATATTGTGATAGTTTCAGGTGACAGGTATATTATTTATACTAATTAAGCTGTAGCTCTGTGTTAGTTTTTCTACTTGAAGTATATTTAATACAGATTCTAATAATTAATATTTAATACATATATGCTCCTGCTTTTGAGATATTTATCACTTATGTTATCTGAACATAAGTCAAGGTATGCCTCTGGAAATTATTTAAAGAATTCTATAAAATATGAAAATGCAGGATAAATTGTTTTCTCACCAAATAGAACATATTGATTTATTTCCTTAAAGATCAAATAAATAAACAGGTTTTGAAAACCAGGTATTTGCTTTTGTTTTGTCTGATTTCTTAGGGTCCTTTCTGTGACTTTATTTTGAGATGATCCAATCTTTAATCTCATTTGCTGTTCCTACCATGTCTCATAAATATACCTAACCATATGACTCTACTTGTCCCATAACTTGTCTGTATAAATGTGACATTCCTTTGTCCCATAGTGAATCTTGGAGATTAAAGAAATAAATGGGATGCAGTTTAGAGATTATTCTATTCTGACTGTATGCACACCTTAGTACACTATAAAGCCGAAGAATTTTTTTTTCAAACATTCTTTGATCTACCTGTCAAACTTAATTTGTGTCAATTATACTGCTGTTGATATATGCTTTTAAAGTGGAGAATCCTACAGCACATTTTAGCTTTTCAAGACTTGCTTTTCTTCAAGGCAAAGTGTTTTTCTAGCTTATTTCCTTTTTAACCACTGAAAGCTATGATATTTCAACCCCTACACTATATGAATACAAATGCAGCTTTTTAACATATTATTGCTTCCTGATATCTTGCCTTTGTAGCCTCTTTCTGTCCTAAGGATACAGTGCTCGAAGGGTTTTTCTCAGCATAACACCAGTAATTCTCAAAAGAAGCAGGATTTCTGAGAAGCACAAGATATTATTCTCCATGAAGAACACTTGATAAGAACTCCTTCCATTTGTGATTGGAAAAAGTAAAAGGATTATTTTTGGTCTGAAGTATCACCCATTCACGTGTCAAAAGAGACCACTGCTGTCTGCATTAGTCAATTTTTTTGGAGCCATCTGCCCACACTGTGGGAAATAGTACAGCCAGAATGAGCACTGCAGGTACCTGAGAAAATGCCAGAAGTGGTCTTAGTCAAGATAATTCACTGGCTGGGTAAGAGAGAATTCCCTGCCTCAAAAGAGATAGAAACTGAAAACTAAGAAAAGTTGCTCTTTAAAAGAATATAGAATGTCCCAGAATTCTTGTACATGTTTTTTGGTCCATAGGATTTGCATCTCTCTTTTCACAGTGTCAGTAACACTGTTCTATTTTGCTACCTCCCTTGAGTAGCAAACCCTTCTATCTGATGGAAAGAACTAAATATCCTTCAGCAAATGAACACTCAATGTATCTCTGACTAAACTGACTACATAATAAGAGCAAAGCAAATGGTGAGGAAAAGTACATTATATCTCTTTTAGGCTTGTTGCCTGAGTTTACTAACTGCAATATGTTTCATTTTAGTCTTTTAATATATGCACTTATTTTCATAACCAATTAAAGAATATTATTAGCTATAAAACTTACATATATTGGTTATATTTGCCATTACCTTCAATTTAGCCCTACATTTTAATTATTCAACATTTCTGAAAGGAAATATGTGTTAACATATTTAAAGAGCTTCCTCCCAGAATTAATGATTCCATTTAACTTAGTAGCTTGAAAGGGTATGTCATCAAAATATTAATCAAGAGTCAATCTAAGAAAGAAATGGAAAATTTTGTCAGAGCCAACCTGAGAATTATAACCCAGGGAAAAATCCTTCAGGAAATTCTGAAGACTGTTCCACCTGGGACAGGTCAAGGCACAGTTATGCAAGTTTTTGAGACAAAAAGTTATACGTCAAAGAAATAAACTGACAGTTTACACAGTTCAACAAGGCAAATAATGGGTTATTGTAAACCCTTATCCAGTTGAGAAAGGAATGTTATCTCTTATGTTATCTTGCTGGGGCCAGGTAAGTATATATTTCTCTCTCTTCTAAGGGAAACTGATTAATAAAAAATATAGATGCACTATGCAAAAAAAAAAAAAGAATAAGAAGTGGTAGTGGCTCAAATGAATTTTATGTTTAAAAATTTTGTTATGTTTTGCCTCAAAAATAATTTTATTTCATGAGTATCTTAGTGTCATTAATTTCTATTAAAATAGCTCAGCAAGTGATAACATGTCAGTTTGAGCCTTATACATACTTTTATCTTGAGATTACATTAGCAGCTAGACTACTTTTGATTTCATTGAAATTGAATACATTAAAAGGCATTAAAAGATGAAAACTACAGGCCAATAACACTGATGAACATAGATGCAAAAGTCCTCAACAAAATTCTAGCAAACAGAATTCAAAAACACATTAAGAAGCTCATACACCATGATCAAGTTGGGTTCATTCCAGGGATCCAAGAATACTTCAATATATTTAAATCAATCAATGTGATACACCATATTAACAAATTGAAAGATAAAAACCATATGATAATCTCAATAGATGAAGAAAAAACCTTTGACAAAGTTCGGCACCCATTAATGATTAAAACTCTTCAAAAAATGGACAGAGAAGGACCCTACCTCAACATAGGAAAGGCCATACATGATAAGCCCACAGCAAACATTATTAATGGTGAAAAACTGAGAGCAGTCCCCCTAAGATAAGGAATATGACAAGTGTGTCCACTCTCAACATTATTATTCAACATAATTTTGCAAGTCCTAGCTACAGTAATCAGAGAAGAAAAAGAAATAAAAGGAATCCAGATTGGAAAAGAAGTAAAGCTCTCACTGTTTGCAAATAGCATGATACTATATATAAAAAATCCTAAAGATACTATCAGAAAATTAGTAGAGCTGATCAGTGAACCTAGCAAAGACACAGGATACAAAATCAATACACAGAAATCACTTGAATTCCTATCTACTAACAATGAAAAATCAGAAAGAGAAATTAAGGAATCAATCCCATTCACCATTGCAACAAAAATAATAAGCTATCTAGGAATAAACCCACCTACCCTTGTGGCTCAGTTGGTAAAGGATTTGCCTGCAATGTGGGAGACCTGGGTTTGATCCCTGGGTTAGAAAGATCCCCTGGAAAAGGGAACGGCTACCCACTCCAGTATTCTGGAGTGGAGAATTCCATGGACTGTATAGTCCATGAGGTCACAAAAAGTCAGACATGACTGAGCGACTTTCACTTCACTCAAGGAGACTAAAGTAAATTATAAGACACTGATGAAAGAAATCAAAGATGACATAAACAGATGGAAAGCTATTCCAAGTTCCTGGGTAGAAAGAATCAATATTGTGAAAATGACTACACTCCCAAATGCAATCTACAGATTTAATTCAATTCCCATCAAATTACCAATGAGCCCAAAAGTTAGTCTAGCTACTAATATGGACCAAGAAAGCCCAGAAATAAACCCATGCACCTATGGGTACCTTATTTTTGACAAAGAAGGCAAGAATATATAATGGGGCAAAGAAGGCCTCTTCAGTAAATGGTGCTGGGAAAATTGGACAGCTACATGTAAAAGAATGAAATTAGAACACTTCCTAACACCACACACAAAGATAAACTCAAAATGAATAAAAGACTTAAGTGTAAGATCAGAAACTATAAAACTCAGAGGGAAACATAGGCAGAACACTCAGTGACATAAATCAAAGCAAGATCCTCTGTGACTCACCTTATAGAGTAATGGAAATAAAAACAAAAGTAAACAAGTGGGACCTGATTAAACTCAAAAGCTTTTGCATAGCAAAAGAAACTATAAGCGAGGTAAAAATACAACCCTTAGAATGGGAGAAAATAATAGCAAATGAAACAACTGATAAAAGATCAATTTCTAAAATATGCAAGCAACTCATACAACTCAATGTCAGGAAAACAAACAACCCAATCAAAAAGTGGGAAAAGAACCTAAACAGATGTTTATCCAAAGAAGATATACAGATGACTAACAAACATATCAAAAGATGCTCAGCATCATGCATTATTAGAGAAATGTAAATCAAAACTACAATGAAATAAATATCACCTTACACAAGTCAGAATGGCCATCATCAAAAAGTCTACAAAAAGTAAATATTGGAGAGGCTGTGGAGAAAAAGGAACCCTCTCGCACTGTTGGTGGGAATATAAACTGATACAGCCACTATGGAAGAAGTTATGGAGTTTCCTTAAAAACTAAGAATAAAACCACCATATGACCCAGCAATGCTACTCCTAAGCATATACCTTGAGGAAAAAAAAAACTGAAAAAGGCACATGTACCCTAATGTTCATTGCAACACTCTTTACAATAGGTAGAACATGGAAGCAACATAGATGTCCATTGACAGATGAATGGATAAAGAAGTTGTGGTGGAATATTACTCAGCCATTAAAAGGGACACATTTGAATCAATTCTAACTAATGAACCTAGAGCCCATTATACAAAGTAAGTCAAAAAGAGAGAGATATATATCATATACTAACACTAATTTATGGACTCTAGAAAGATGATACCAAAGAATTTATTTTCAGGGCAACAATGGAGAAACAGACTTATGGACATGAGGAGGGGAGGGGGGGAGATGTATGGAGAGAGTAACATGGAAACTTACATTACCATAAGTAAAATAGATAGCCAATGGGAATTTGCTGTATGGCTCAGGAAACCCAAACAGGGGCTCTGTATCAACCTAGAGGGGTGAGGATGGGGAGGTAGATGGGAGGGAGGTTTGAGAGGGAGGGGATATATATATATATATATATATATATATATACATATATATATATATATATACACATACCTATGGCTGATTCATGTTGAGATTTGACAGGAAACAACAAAATTCTGTAATGCATTTATCCTTCAATTAAAAAATAAATAATAAAAAGGTATTGGGTATACATTTGTTAAGTGGTTTACTCCCTCTTTTATGCTTTAAGAATAAAAGCTTATTGTTACAGTACTTTTTTCCTTTGTATTTTCTATGTCTATGTAGTACTTGGGGAATAAAAAGAAATTGCATGTAAACAAAATAAAGCACACTATTCTCTAAATCTTGCACTTACTGCAGCTGAATAGCCCATAACAATTCACTGAAAATATTGCAGAGGTTTTCAAGAAATAAACACAACTATGTTTAATGTATTTAAGCTATGACAAACCTAGACTGTGTTGAAAAGCAGAGACATTACTCTGCCAATGAAGGTCCATATAGTCGATGCTATGGTCTTCCCAGTGGTCATGTACAGTTGTGAGAACTGAACTGTAAAGAAGGCAGGACACCAAAGAATTGATGCCTTCAAACTGTGGTGCTGGAGAAGACTCCTGAATGTCTCTTGGACAGCAAGGAGGTCAACCCAGCCAGTCTTAAGGGAAATCAACCCTGAACACTTGTTGGAAGGATTAATGCTGAAGCTGAAGCTCCAGTATTTGATTATCTGATGCAAACAGATGACTCATTGGAAAATCCCCGATGCTGGGAAAGATTGAGGGCAGAAGAAGGGAGCTTCAGAGGATAAGATGGTTGGATGGTATCACCGATGCAATGGACATGAACTTGGGCAAACTTCAGAAAATGTGAGGGACAGAGAGGCCTGGCATGCTGCAGTCCATGGGGTAGTAAAGAGTAGGACAAGACTGTGTGACTGAACAAGAAGAATGTATTTAATATATATTACATGATAGGTTATCATTTCTGTGTAATGGGGAGGATATCACTCTCAGCAAATAAAATATGGGATAATTTTCTTGGTTAGTGGGCAATTGCACTGAATAAATTTTACAGTAAAATAGTATACATGTAATGCTAAATATTTAGTTTGCCATTGTTTTGGGAAAATAAGTGACTCAAGATGTTCAGGATTAGTTAAACGGTTGTATAAAATTAATGGAAATTTGATTTTTCTTCAAATCTTTGTATCAGTGGATTTAATTTACATATGAATATATCTTATATGGGCTTCCCAGGTGGCACTAGTGGTAAAGAACCCGCCTGCCAATGCAGGAGGAGTAAGAAATGTGGGTTTGATTGCTGGGTAGGGACGATCCCCTACAGCAGGGCACAGCAACCCTCTCCAGTATTCTTGCCTGGAAAATTCCCATGGACAGAAGAGCCTGGAGGCCTACTACAATCCATAGGGTCACAAAGAGTTGGACATGACTAAAGTGACATAGCATATCTTAATATACATCATGCAATATATAATGTATAGTGTTTATCAATCAACTAATATACAGAAACATAATCTGCAAAGAATCTTGAAGGTTTTATTTATCTTAGCTGGTAGAGTTTGGCTGGAAAAAAATTTCCATTTAAACATGTTTTTTCAGCGTGTCTCACTACTGAAAATATTTTACTAGATCCTGAACCAAGAGTAGGCAAGGTCAGAATGATATATTCAACTGTACCAGGGTCATCTGTTTCAGAAAACATGTATCCCTTTCTATTGTCAGCAATTGCTATTTACTCTTAAACTCATGAAAATTAGAGATGATCTTTCTCATATAATTGCTATACTTAGGAAAAGTGGTAAGATATTGGTTCCAAGGAATGAATACTCTTTCCATGTTTACATCCAACTTGGTCCCTGGCAGAAGACATAATGTCTCCATTTTAACTATTAGGACATAATATCTATAATTATGAGGTTATTCTTTGTATTAAATTTGATATGGAAAAACATTTCTTATCAAAACATTGGTAAAGATGATAGTTGGGTATCAGTGCTTACAGCAGGTTGAATAATATTTCCCTAAAATTCATGTCCATCCAGAACTTCATAATGTGAACTTATTTAGAAATAGGAACTTTGCGGATGTAATTAATGAAAGGGTTAGTGTGAGTCCTAAATCCAATGTAAGCACTCTTACAACAGAGAGAAAGGACACACTGAGACACAGAGAAGAAGATCATGGGGAGATGGGGGCAGAGATTAAAGTGATGCAGCTACAAAGCAAGGTATTTTAAGGATTACTGGGGGACACCAAAAGCTACGAAGGGGCAAGGAAGTAGTTTTCTAGGGTTTTTTTTTTTTTCCCCTAGAGGCTTCATAGACTCTATGGCCCTGCCAATACCTTGATTTCAGACTTGTAGCATCCAGAACTGCATAAATTTCTGTTGTTTTATGCCACCAGATTTTGTAGCTTGTCATGGCAGCACTTGGAAATTAAGACAGTGGTATGGCATAATTTTAGGACTATTCAGCATTATGGAGGTTTTGATGTCCTAGTGTCTGTTGTAAATCATCTTTTCTGGGTGAACTACATATTTCCATCCACAGAACTTCAGCAATATACTGAGCCTTAACTCCACCAATCTCCACCGTAACATGGTTACAGCAATTTCTTTTTGCTTTCACTGAGTTTTCATATTTATGGGATCAATTTCATTAATTATAATATATCCAAAGAAGAAAATTGTTGTTCAGTCAATAAGCCACGTGTGGCTCTTTGCAAACCCATGGACTACTGTGCACCAGACTTCCCTGTCCTCTACTATATCCTGGAGTTTGCTGAAGTTCATGTCCATTGAGTTAGTGGTGTTATCTAACCATCTCATCCTCTGCCACCTTCTTCTCCTTTTGCCTTCAATCTTTCTCAGCTTCAGGTCTTTTCCAGTGAGTCGAGTCTTTGCATCAGGCGGCCAAAACATTAAAGCTTCAGCTGTAGCATCGGCCCTACCAATGAATAGTCAGGGTTGATTCCTTTAGGATTGATTGGTTTGATTTCCTTGCAGTTAAAAAGACTCTCAAGAAACAGAAGAAAAAGAAAGCCCTAAATCCATGTTTTGACTCCACAATGGATTCTGGCTAATACTTATAGATATAAAATTTTGTCTATACCAATGGTTTGCAGTTTGCTTCTTCCCATTCCCTTTAGTTGCTAAAGTGGATTTTTCTTTTTTCTTCCTCTCATTCCACCAAAACACTTTTTTTTTCTTTTAGGATAAGCATCACACTGCCAAATCTACTAATAAATTCTTGATACTTATTTCTTGCCCTCTCAACATCATTTAACAAATTTGAATGTCACCTTAAAAACATCACTATTTTAATCACACTCTCCACTTCCTTTTATCTATCTTCTTATTATGCCAAAATCTTTTTTTATTCACCTCTAAATGGTGGAGTGCCTCAGTCCTCAGTCCTCACACCTCTTTCCTTCATTATCTATCATCTTTGCTCATAATAATACCATTCTATTTCAAAGCTTTAAAATAACCTTTGAAATTTAATTATCTAACCTAAACTGAACTCATTATAAATGAATAACCAAATAAATGAGTTCTTGAAGTATTTTGAAAAGACCCTGATGCTGGGAAAGATTGAGGGTAGGCGGAGAAGGGGATGACACAGGATGAGACGATTGGATGGCATCACTGACTCAATGGACATGAGTTTGGGTAAACTCTGGGAGTTGGTGATGGACAGGGAGGCCTGGTGTGTTGCAGTCCATGCGGTCACAAAGAGTTGGACATGACTGAGTGTCTGAACTGAACTGAACTGAATTGAAATAAATGAGTTTTTGAGGTATAACCTAAAACACTATAATTAACATTAAGGCTACAAATTCAGATTCCTAACTAATAAGTACATAAACAGATGCTTAGCCATAATTTGCTAAATTCCTGCATGTATTCATGCATATTGACATGAAGAAAAGAAATAAAGGATAGTTTTGAGATTCCATATATCTTACAGAATTCATTTAACTGTGGCTGACAGTTGAATTCTAAAGAAAATCTGGATTTTCTTTCTCAGGTTTACAATGCAAACTGTTACATGAATACATTTCCCAATCTTCTGAAGTGTAGGCCAATGAAATACAGTTAAATCCTTATATAAGGTGAAGAATAAATCCTCTCTTCTTTCTTCCTCATTTCTGCTGCCTTGAGTAAAGGCACAATGCCTTGAAGATTCGTATCCATTTTAACCCAAGAGGTGGCCTTGAGGATGAAGGCTATGAGTGACTCTCCAGAAAGAAAGAAGGGAACTTTGTCTCAAGCAAACTTATTGAGTCACTGTTCCAACCTTCAACCACTGATACATTCGTGTCACTGTCTTTATGTCTCCATTATTTTAATCCAAACCTAAGCTTAATTGATATTTTACTTCCTTTTGAAAGATAAATGCTTTAAGTGAAGTGACTTAAAAATGGAATTTGGCTAAAAAAGGATTTGAGGCATTGAGGAAAGTGATGGCAGATTTTATAGATTAAAAAGCTGGAAAGCTTTACCAATCTGATAAAATATTTTACCTCTCATTTCCTATATCTTAGACATCTTGCTTTATATCTATCACTAAGAGTAAAAATTAAAATAATGAAATTTCATCTATGTTGGCATTCTAATGTATGTTGATGTAGGCTTACCATAAAGACCTATGAGGTAGATAAAGTCAGACTGAAGTCAGATCTTCGAACAGAAGTGGATAATTTAAGAGAATCCTACATATAGATTGCAAATTAAGTGACCGAATATTATTTAATTTGTAATTCTGAAAGCTGAGAAACTTTTAGTCTTCTGTTCCTTAAATTAAACACTTTACAACTGGTAGTATTGAAATCACAACTTTAGGAAAATATTAGAGACAATAATATAAAAATCATAAGTTGTTTGAGAAAGAAAGTGATAGATGTGTTTTTCATTGACATTTATTGTTTTAAATATTTAAAGATAGCTAAACTTTTTTTTTTTCTTTTTTTGAAGGCTAGATTTAAAAGCCGAATATACAGGCAAGTAACTAAATGATGATGTTCAAGCTTAAAACCTGTTAGATTATAGAGAAAATAAACTTTATGCTTCTGTAGGATTAGGACTTTTGGAGAAAATTTTACTGAAACTTAGGGCCTAGGCTTCCTAGAAGTTAATTTATGCCTGATTAACTAATGAAGAAGGGCTTCCCTGGTGACTTGGCTGTAAAGAATCTACCTACTAATGCAGAAGACTATAGAGACATGGGGTTCATTCCTTGAGTTGAAAAGATCCCTTGGAAAAAGATACGGAAACCTACTCCAGTATTCCTGTCTGTCAAGTCCATGGACAGAGGAACCTGGCAGGTTACACTCCATTGGGTTGAAAAGCAGTGGGACATGACTTACCAACTAAATAACAACAACTGCATCTAATGGGGATTCCAGAGAGATTTATTTAATTTCCGAGGAAAATTTCAAGGGAGGATAAGACTTGGGACTGTGAGATACTATGGATTACAACGCTGGATATACTGGTCTATTCTTTCTCCTGGAGACATTTACTTACAATCCAAAGAATCACAATAACAACTCAGGATTATTTCTGTTATGTTTCCAAGGAGACTCTTGCAGATAGGGAGAGGGGAAAACTGCCGTTCTCCACACTTAGATTAATTTTATTGGGGTTTCTTTTCTATGGTACAGAACTTATATATGGAGAGTAACAACTGATTTTTATTGCCTTGGAGTAAGAATCTGGGCACAGAGAAACCACATAGTTATTATTTGTCAATTATTTACAATGTGTAAATAATAATCTGTTTCACACCAGAAACCTTGTGTTTGCATCCACTAGTAATATTAATAATGATACTAAAACTTGAAATCAATACCTTATAAAATGTTTGACTGTCAAATATATCTACGGAGTTGAAAAACAGCAAACAGACTAGAAACTTATTGGGTTCTTGAAGCCATTATAATGAAAAGAAACCCCAGCCTGAAAAGAAATAGACCAAGCCTATTAGATATTTAACAGAGCACAAGATCTTCTAATTCTGTTTAATAAGAACTTTCTTGCTATAACTGTGAAGCCCCCATGCAATATATCCTCTCCAATGTCTAACTCAGCTATGGGCCAAAGAATAAAGACCAAGCAGGTCTTTCCCTGTAATAGGAGGAGAAGCTACAGAATGAGATAACAAATTATTTCCATCTCTAATACTCTGGTACATAAAATCTCTACTACCCCTGCCCAGTAACTTAATTTGTAGGGACAGCTTTGTTTACTTTTTTTTTTCCTTTCTATGTGAGTATTTAACTATGGCTATTATCTTTATTTTCCATTATGTCAAGTGCAGATTAACACTTATTTTATAGGTTTTTGCACCACAAACAGTCACATAAAGACCAATGGATAGATCCTTAGTATGCTCAGAGATTATAGAATTTAACCTGTATACACTAATGTTTTTTTGCTTGTTTGTTTTTTGTTGTTTTTTTTTCTTAAGGAAGACAACTGTCTGTTTATATAGATATTTATCAGTATTTATGTAGCCAAGAGAGTAAATTATGAAAACAGTGCTAGTTTCTTATTTTTACATTATTGAGTTTCCTTTTTATTAAAAGAAAATTAATTGTGTTTGGGGCAGGACTGGAATTTTGTTTATGTTTTCCAGTCTGCTTTGAAGATAAGCACATATATATGTAATTAAGTACCACCAATAAGACATGGACAGACATTTTTGTTTAGCTTTATGAAAGCTAGTTTATAGGAAGGTGTAAATGATTTGTTTCTTTATTAATGAGACAAAGAAAAGGCAATCTGTATGAAGATATGGTAAAGGAAAGACCAAAGGCTTAAAAAATAAAATATTTCAGGACTTTTAATTAGTTCAGGTTAACAGAAATATTTGGGGAAAAGAATAAGTGCAGGATTGACAAATGATAACCAATAATAAATGGAGTAGAGAATAAAAACTCAGTAGAAAGGTCAATAAAAATGAGTTGATTTTTGAAAGAATAAACAACATTGACAAGTCTTTAACAGAGCTAAGAAAAAGAGAACACTCAAGTAAAGTTAGTAATGAAAAAGGACATATTAAAACTGATGCCACAGAAATACAGATCACAGGAGACCTTAATGAAGAATTATAAACAAATGAACTAAATACTCCAATTGCAATGTAATAGTATATTGTATAAACAGGCAAGGCCCAGCTATATGCTGACAAATTTTGCAAAGCATAAAATTTTGACATGCATATTCTAAAAGCTATAAAGTATAACAAAGGTAATAAAATAGCCAACATAATCTTGAGCAAGAACAACAAAATTAGAAGGCTCATATTTCTTGATTTAAAAAAAATTACTATGCAGCTATAATAATCAATACAGTATGAAGTTTTTATAAGTATAAACAAATAGGTCAACAGATATGTAGGACAAAGGAACAGTATAGCAGAAGAATCTGGATATATGCAAGCACCTATAGAATCAAATGATTTTTGAAAAAGTACAAGACATTTCTATTGAGAAAAATATTCTTTTCAACAAATGCGCTTGGTTCATAAGATGTTAATATTCCATAAACTTCACACAACTTCTGTAGAGTGAGCTAAAATAAGAGCTATCTATTATATAAAGCACATCCATAGTTTCCTTTATGCCTTATGATAGCTCCTAATTCAGTTTCATTACCTACAATTCCTGTCTTTAATTTTGTTTCAACTGTGCCCCTTAATTTCCACATCAATTCACTATGCATATCTATATAGGAGCACTGCATTTTAAAGCATCTATGGTTGCCAGGAATTTCCTGTGTACTTCCGCTGATGTAAATATGTATGATTTGTGAGACTGAAGAAGCCTTTTGCTATATGCCTCCATAAATGAGCCAATAGTGGTAAAACTCAGTGTCGCCTTATCTTGTTCAGAGTAAGAAATGAGAAACTAGTGGAAAGGGAACAATTGGAGTAACTAGAAGTGTCAGCCTAAGCAGATAAATTATTGAGTGGCAGAGATCTTTTTTTAGCATGTGTGACTAACTCCATTAGTGGATAAAGCATTGTCTAAAACAAATGCCAAGGTCATACTCAAGAGTATTTGTTGGCTTAATAAAGTGGCTTCTACTAAGAACCAGTAGGACATTCTGTCTGAGAAGCAGTGTAAACACCCCACTAATTGAGGAATGATTTAAGCAAATGTGGACATTTCAACTAAATAAAATATATAGATGTTAAGATTGCAATCATAATGAATATGTAAAATAACAAAGGTAGGTTAATATTAACATCTTACAGACTAAGCCTTCCACTGTATGCCTCCATAAATGAGTTAATGGTATAAACATATATACATATATCATCAGTGGTAAAGCTCAGTGTCACTAAGGACAAATGATGCGGGTACACAGAAAAGCAAACATCCCAACACCAACAGCAAATGCAGTGGTGCAGGCAACACCTAAGAGCAAGGAACCGATGCATCATGGGTAATAAATCAAGCTGGCCTGATTGGCAAGTATAATGTGACAATAATGGCCTCCACAAGCATGAAACCATACAGAAAACAAAAAGCAGCACAGGTGGTGGGGAGTGGCAGGCAAGAAGTAGCTGCACTAAGGTCACAGAGTTCTTTTGATGGGGTATTTTTGAATTAGAAAAACCTTTCTTGCCCCATGAAACAATAAAATATTGTATTTTATTTTGTTTACTAATTCATTTTCTCATGCAAAAAAGTCAGAGAACCCTTAAATTGGTATATTTGATTTAGAAATTATAAAATTAAAACACTATTTTATATGTTGGAGAAAAACAAAATATTTAAGCTTCCATTTTTGAGGATATGCATTTTTTAACTTCATTGAAATTTGAAATTCAACACATAGATTAGGTTTTTTTTGTTTTCTTTTTTTTTTTGTATGGAGATGGTAGGCATTCAAATTTAAATTTTTACTTAAAGATATGTCTATCATATACAGTCATAAATATAGGTTCTTTACATACATATGTCTAAAATGTGTTACAGGCTTATGTAAGTTTTGGTTAACAGCCCTGGAAAACACTGTCTAATTTTGCTTGTAATCTTATCTCCAATGGGATTCTTGTTTTGCTTGTCACCTCTTGTAGCTTGTACTAAGTGAGAAGATGGAATCACCGATTAACTTCTAGGTGTTTTCACTTAGGAGTCAACTGTAAACACAAAGGATGTTTTCGAGGTTTTTAAAGGTATTTTTCTGCAGTTTACAAGAACCTGTGTCACTTCTTTCTTTCCTGCTAAACTTTTTATATCAGGAAAAATGTTTCTTATTTTAATAACAACTGAAATTAGTTTGAATAAAAAGCTAATTAAATGCTCACAATGAAAATCTGGTTTTAGTAAACCACAACACAGCACACCTTCACATTTGAAAATGTTAATGAGATTCATTGTCATCATTAATAATAGTTTATTTAAAATATCGTTATTTTAGGGTCAGACAAGTCAAAGGAAGCATAAAAATATTTACTAATATCTAAATCAAACAACACTAGCAAATTAACTTTTTTATCACATAAAATTTCTTATGCTAGGGAACCTAAATGTGTCAGAGATTCAAAATTGAGATTCAGTCAACTCTCTGAAAATCTCCTATTATTCTAACATAATGGAACAATAGCAGTCTGTTGTTGAGCTCCATTTTAAATGGTACATCTATTATTATACTAATGATTACAAACCATATGGTGTAACCAATAGGACTGTCTTTAAATACACTAATTACATCAAGTGCAGGCAATAAAACAGGTGCTAAAACAATGTTCACACACACTGTTTTTCATTTACAGCTCTGCAGAAGACCTTTAGCACAGAGCCTGGAATTCCAATCTATTTCCATACGCTCCCATTTGACATCTAAAGATCCTGCATAACTATCCCGTCAACACCAATTAAAACAATAAACATCCTATTTGTTAGTAAACTTCCAGATATTTTTTAACCAATGATAAATGTATATTGGGCTCCAAAGTCACTGCAAATGGTGACTGAAGCCATGAAATTAAAAGACACTTGCTTCTTGGAAGAAAGCAATGACCGACCTAGAGAGCTTATTAAAAAGCAGAGACGTTACTTTGCTGACAACACCTGTCTAGTCAAAGCTATGGTTTTTCCAGTAGTCATGTATGGATGTGAGAGTTGGATTATAAAGAAAGCTGAGTGCCAAAGAATTGATGCTTTTGAACTGCGGTGTTGTAGAAGACTCTTGAAAGTCCCTTGGACTATAAGGAGATCAAACTAGTCAATTCTAAAGGAAATCAGTCCTGAATATTCATTGTGAGGATTGATGATAAAGCTGAGACGCCAATTCTTTGGCCACATGATGTGAAGAACTGACTCATTTGAAAAGACCCTGATGCTGGAAAATATTGAAGACAGGAGGAGAACGGGACACAGAGGATAAAATGGTTGGATGATATCATCAACTTGGTCAACATGAGTTTGAACAAGCTCTGGGATTTGGTGATGGACAGGGAAGCCTGGCTTGCTGCAACCCGTGGGGGTCACAGAATCAGACAGGACTGAGCAACTGAACTGAACTGAAATGGATGAAAGAAGAGCAATCTAAAGCAATTAATGTTGATTTTCATTGCTAATTCTAAAGCCAATATTACCTATAATAGTTTGTGTCACTCTAAATTTAAAGAGTATCCAATGTCTAATATATTAGAATAATACATAAAATAATCAATGTGCTATGCTTAGTCTCTCAGTCATGTCTGACTCTTTACAACCCCATGGATTGTACCCTGCTAGGCTCCTCTGTCCATGGGGGGTATCCAGGCAAGAATCCTGGAGTGCGTTGCCATGCCCTCCTCCAGGAGATCTTCCTAACCCAGGGATCAAACCCAAGTCTCCCACATTACAGGTGGATTCTTTATCATCTGAGCCACCAGGGGAGCTCTTATTAAAATAACCTCTTATTAATAATAAGAAGGCTTTTATTGAAATAACCAAGAAGAAATAATAATGTTAAGAAAGGCAGGGGCATAGGGATATGTCATGGTCTTGTCTACCATCATTCAGGTGATATTGAATAAGCAAATATACATAAATATTTAGTGTTTTCCTCTATAAAGAGCACAGATTGATTCAGGCCATTTCTCAGGTCTTTTCCATTTTAAAAAGTTTTTTTTTTGTGTGTATATATATATATATATATATACATATATATATAATATATTTTTTTTTGGTGGTAAATTGACAAGACACTCTATTTGACCAAATCTTAGTCAGTTTCTGCTAAGCCATTTTCTTTAGGAATCCTTGACCTCGGTCCTTATCCTTGCCAGACCTGCGTAGCCCAGTTATAGCAATAGTCCTGCTAGGTCTGTTTAGAAAGAAATATTACACCCTTGATATCTGATCCAATTATTCATCCCCTTCACGCGATCTGATCACACCTGCCTGCCCAAAGCTGAATCCTGCTAGATCAGTTTAGCATGAATCCTAACTATCTCTGATGTGTTCTCTTAAAAATTTTCCATCCAACCCTTGCCTCCTCCCCAACCACCAACCTATTCCTTGGCTATAGATCATCATTTGTTATTGTTGTGTTTGGAGTTGAGTATGATTATATTTTTCACATCTGTCAACATGGTTCCGAATGAAATTTTTCTTTACCATTTAACTAATGTCAGAATATTTTTAAAAAACAGAGTTGGAAATAAGATTCTTTAGCATACATGCCAAATTCTCCCAAATCAATGAGTGAACCTGGGATCAGAAAGCTTGGGGTCACAGGCCAGTCTAAGAAGATTCTAGTCTTAATATTTATTACCTCTAAGTTTTGAGAAAATTATCCAATGTCTTTTTATCATAATTTCCCCAAAATCACTGCAGATGGTGATTGCAGCCATGAAATTAAAAGACGCTTACTCCTTGGAAGAAAAGTTATGACCAAACTAGATAGTATGTTCAAAAGCAGAGACATTATTTTGCCGACTATAGTCTAGTCAAGGCTATGGTTATTCTTGTGGTCATGTATGGATGTGAGAGTTGGACTGTGAAGAAAGCTCAGCACCGAAGAATTGATGATTTTGAACTGTGGTGCTGGAGAAGACTCTTGAGAGTCCCTTGGACTGCAAGGAGATCCAACCAGTCCATTCTGAAGATCAGCCCTGGGATTTCTTTGGAAGAAATGATGCTGAAGCTGAAACGCCAGTACTTTGGCCACCTCATGCGAACAGTTGACTCATTGGAAAAGACTCTGATGCTGGGAAGGATTGGGGGCAGGAGGAGAAGGGGACAACAGAGGATGAGATGGCTGGATGGCATCACTGACTCAATGGACGCGAGTCTGAGTGAACTCCAGGAGTTGGTGATGAACAGGGAGGCCTGGCGTGCTGTGATTCATGGAGTCTCAAAGAGTCGTACATGACTGAGTGACTGAGCTGAACTGAACTGAACCTCACGTATTTAATGGTTTGTTTGATAAAAACAAGCTCATAGAGCTGTTTTGAGGATTAAGTGAGATTAGCCTTGTAACCTGTGCTGAACCATTGCTTGATACAGAGTTGATACCAAATAAATGCAAGCTATTATTATAAAAAAATAATTACATTACGAGCACAAACACACTAAAGTATGTATGTATATAAAAATATATTCCAAAAGAAAATGAAAAACCATAAAGATGGTTGTATGTACATACATACATATATATGTATATATATATATGTATATGTATATGCCAGGCACAGTTAGAGGCATTGGTTATATGATAGAGAACATGATAAATTACATACTTTCACTATTTTTATGTTCTGATTTTATGAACTTGCCTCCAGTGAACATTAACAACATTAACATAAGGCCTTTGTGTTAATCATATTTCAATAAAGCTGGGGAAAAATAAGCCTTCTGTGAAAAGGTGAAATTTAAATTGAGTTCTAAATTATAAAACATTGTCAACCAAACAAAATTCTGGGGAAAAACTATTCAAGACAGACAATAAAAGTACAAAGACTCTAATTTATTTTTTCAAGATATAAACAGAAGTTCATATGGCAGTGAATCATAATGTAGTAGAAAGTAGTTTATAGATGAAATTGTGGAATTAAACAGAGAACAACTTTCCCAGAGGTTACTGAAGAGTTATAAGCAAGTATTTGCAGAGATTGGAAGGAAAGAAGAAAGAGAGAAAGGAAGAGAGGGAGAAGATGAGGAATTTACTGGCAGTGCTCTGATGATATTACCTGCTGATTGAGAATATGGCTAAAAGAGAGTGAAGGGTCTCCTGCTGCAGCCTTGCATAGAGTGATTTCAAGGCATTGTGCAAGTTCATTGAACCTGCTACTTCGTGTTAACTGACATCCGACCAACTGGAAATTTCTAAAGCTTGGCAGTCACTTCCAATATCCTCATATGATCCTGGAGCTTCACTTGCGTAACTTAATGCTTCAGCTAAATGAATTCTCCATGAATATTCTTTTGACATGGCGATTATCTCCTCATTTCTCATTGTGAAGAGGTCAATGTCAGACAGGTTTAAAAGGAGGGATGCTGAGGCTCTGCGTGGGAAAGAAGCCATGCAGGAGGCCCCATCATGTCCAGAAGCAAAGCCTGCAGGGATGCATGCAGGCCGTGAACATGAGATTAGGTGGACTCACAGAGTCCATCTCTTTGCCAGTAGCTCCACGACCTCCTCCACATCATGTCATTTCAGCCTAAATAAACAAATATATCCTGTAATAGAGATTTTTGATGAACTGCATTCTCCTTTTCCCCAACATGCTGGTTACTACTTACTCTCTTGTTCAAGTTATTATCTTATTAAACACTAGTAATTTGAGACCCAATTTTCATTTTAGCTACTCACATGAGAGTTATTAATTTGCAAATAGGCAATTGGTTTGCTAATTTTTCAAAATACACATGTAGGCATATATACGTTTTGCCTTCTGAACTATACATGTTTCATTTTAAACACTTTGCTGGTGAAACTGAAGGATTTTTAAAGTAGATTTATGTGTATATATATATATATATATATATGAATTTGGATAAGCTTTTGTATAAATATTGACTATGCAAAAAAGATACTGTATATTCTATAATTTCTCTTTTGTAATATTTTTATTCTCATCTTTTGTTCTTTTGCAACTGCTCAGCATATGACTTCTAAAGATCTAGAATCATACTCATTTTCAGGGCAGAAGGAAAAGGAAAAATCAGCACTCTATCATTTATAAGGAAGCAAATACCTTCTCAAGTCTAACATATACTTCCATGGAGATACTGGTGAGATTTTTGTCACACAACAATTCCTAATTATAAGTAAACCTAAACAAATGTGTGGCATTTCCAGCTTCTTGTTTATTGTGAAAATAAGCAAAGATAAAGTGCTGAATGCTAAGAAAATCTGCAACAGCCATGTAATAGAAAAATATTAGCAGAATGGGAAAATAACAGCTGGAAAATAGAAAATGAATATCTTAACTATAAAAGGACTTCTGCACAACATTGTAAATCAGCTATTGAGTTCAGTTCAGTTTAGTTGCTCAGTCATGTTCGACACTTTGCAACCCCATGGACTGCAGCACGACAGGCCTCCCTGTCCATCACCAACTCGTGGAGTTTACTCAAACTCATGTTCATTGTCAGTGATGCCATCCAACCATTACATTCTCTGTTGTCCCGTTCTCCTCCTGCCTTCAATCCTTCCCAGCATCAGAGTCTTTTCAAATGAGTCAGTTCTTCTCATCAGGAGGCCAAAGTATTGGTGTTTCAGCTTCAACATCAGGCCTTCCAATGAATATTCGGGACTGATTTCCCTTAAGATGGACTGGCTGGATCTCCTTGCAGTCCAGGGGAATCTCCAGAGTCTTTTCCAACTCCACAGTTCAAAAGTATCAATTCTCTAGTGTTCAGCTTTCTTTATAGTCCAACTCTCACATCCATACATGACTACTAGAAAAATCATGGCCTTGACTAGGTGGACTTTGGTTGGCAAAGTAAAGTCTCTGCTTTTTAATATGCCATCTAGGTTGGTCATAACTTTTCTTCCAAGGAGTAAGCATCTTTTAATTTCATGGCTGCAGTCACCATCTTCAGTGATTTTGGAACCCCAAAAGACAAAGTTTGACATTGTTTCCACTGTTTCCCCATCTATGCAGCATGAAGTGATGGGACAGGATGTCATGATCTTAGTTGTCTGGATGTTGAATTTTAAGCCAGCTTTTTCACTCTCCTCTTTCACTTTCATCAAGAGGCTCTTTAGTTCTTCGCTTTCTGCCATAAGGGTGGTGTCATCTGTTTATCTGAGGTTATTGATATTTCTCCCAGCAATCTTGATTCCAGCTTGTGCTTCATCCAGACTGGTTTTTTTTACGATGTACTCTGCATATAAGTTGAATAAGCAGAGTGACAATATACAGCCTTAATGTACTCCTTTCCCTATTTGGAACCAGTCTGTTGTTCCGTGTCCAGTTCTGACTGTTGCTTCCTGACCTATAGTTAGTAAAATAAATTTTAAAAAGAACTTCTGAAACACTTTTTCCTATTGGAAAAAAGGATAACATTTCTCAAAAAGACTTGTATGTGGAATTCTAGTTAATATGTTTCACATGCACAACATACTATTCAAAAATTGGTATTATTTTGGAAGTTTAGAAAAATTTTGAGGGCAGTCACTAGCTTCCAGTAGTCAAACAACTTCCAGTTCAAAATGATCAGTCTTTTTCAACAGTGATGGTTAGTTGCATTCAACACTGCACTTTCTGAACTCTTAGATTTGGGTCAGGATCTTTATTTCTTTCACTTTCTAGATATCATACTTTATGTTTTATATGTTCCTTGAATTATTTCATGCTTATTCATTGTTTTCTCATCAGTGATGTTGATTCCTTGTAAAAGTTCTTTTATCATTTATGCCTAAATTTTTCTTTCATGCTCCTAAGACACTTTATTAATCTGTCAGCAACTAAAGAAATGAATGATTTAATTAATGAGCAATTCTGACATGATACAGCATATTTTAATTAATTTATATGGGAGCAATGGAGTTTGAAAAGCATGTTTCCATTATCCAAAGAAAACATGAAATAATGATACAAAATCCAAGGAAAAAACACATATTGCATTTTACATATTAAATTACCTGACAGATGGTAAGTTATAAATAATTTTGGACTTGCTACCAAAATGTATATGTGTATGTGTGTGTACTCAGTCATGTCTGATTCCTTGCAACCCCATAGACTTTGGCCCTTCGGGATCCTTTGTCCACAAAATTTTCCAGATAACAATACTGGATCTGGTTGCCATTTCCTACTCCAGGGGATCTTCCGGACCCAGGGATCTAACTCGCATCTCTAGAGTGTCATGCATTGGCAGGTACATTTTTTAATACTAGCACCACCTGCTACCAGAATACCAGCACACAATTCTGTGTTTCTGGGTCAATGATCAAAATAAAGTGACCTCAAAGACCACTGCCTGCTTCATGAATTTTTCTGCATATAATGGCTACATAAATTGCCCACCAGTTTGTGAAATATCCTATAAGATTTTTATCTCACTGATGTGATCTAATTAGGTTTGCTGTGGCTACAGTTAGATAAATTGCTTAGGCATATTTTAATATATCTGCTGGTACACTGGTAAACCAGATCTCTTAAAAGACAACAAAAATTTTGATTTCCTTTATTTGCCATTTTCTGTGGTAAGAAAATTCCAGATATAATCAAACTATGAATAATTTAACAGTGAGCTTCCCAAAGTGCTGACTATTGAGAAGTGGCTCATGGATGGAGGAAACTGGTGGGCTACAGTTGGTAGGGTCACAAAGAGGAGGACACAACTGAGCAACTAACACCTCCAGTTCCATTTTTCTCCAGTCAGTGCTTGCCAGATTCAACTCAGATGCAGTTGAAGTTCATTAACCGATATGGTCACTTAGACTTCATAAGTTCTACAGGAAAAAAAACTGATAAAACTATTCATTTGCAAACACATCCTTTGTTGTTTAATTGTTGAGTCATGTCTCACTCTTTTGCAACCCCATGGGCTATAGTCTTCCAGGCTCCTCTGTCCACGAGATTTTACATGCAAGAACACTGGAGTGGGTTGCCATTTCCTTCTCCAGTGGACCTTTCCGACTCTGAGATCCAACCTGTCTCCTGCATTGGCAGAAGATTATTTGCCACTGAGCCACCAGGGAAGTCCATGTACTACTTTTTGAAAAAAAAAAATGAACTCCTTAGAGACCAGAATCACAGACATAGAGTGTATGTGGGTTCAGAAGGTGGACCCAGAGCTACAGGAGATTATTTCTAGAGCTTGAAACATACTGGAAATCTCTTCTGGATTTTAATATGTCTGAGAGATGCTAATCACATACTTCCTTCTACTTTCTCTTTTTTTTGTAACAGAAAGTCTACAACTGTTATGTTATGCTTGTTTCATCTCTGTATTTTGAAAGTAACCAATTTGTTTTTGATTCACAAGTATATAGATTAAAAAGGAAATTTTATACAGAAAGGATCTTAACTGAAATCTCATCCACACATGACTTAAATAACATTTGGATTTCTTTCTTTCTTTTTTTTTTTTTTTACTTTACAATATGGTATGTATGGTTTTGCCATACATCAACATGACTCCGCCACAGGTGTACACGTGTTCCCTATCCTGACCCCCTTCCTACCTCCCTCCCTGTACCATCCCTCTGGATCATCCCAGTGCACCAGCCCCAAGCATCCTGTATCCTGCATCGAACCTGTATGAAAGGGGAAACTAACAAAAACATTTGGTATTTTTAAGCTGATAATGCTTTGATGATATTTTGACTTTTAGTTGATGTTGTAATATAGCACATTTAGGTAATTACCTGGCTTTATGAATTATTCTAAAGGGGCAGTAATAAAGACAAGGTGGCTTTGGTGTCAAATAAATAGGTCATTGAAGCAACCACAAATATAGACCTACATATATAAGGACAACAGATTTTTGGCAAAGATGCAAAGGTAATGCATGGGATATGAGTGCAATTTTCTACAAATGATTCTGGATCAATTGAATATTTTTATATGAAAATTAAACTTTAACCCACACTGTACACTATATTAAAAAAAGACTCTAGGTCATTTCAGAGAGGGCTGATGGAAACAAAACCCAGAGCCCTTAACACTGACCAAAGATTGAGTTCTCCACTGGATATAGTAGTCACTTGATGGTGTTATGTTTCCTCATGGAGATGCAAGTTATTATTTCTATGATTGATGATGCAGAAATGTAAAAATAAATGTAAATGCCTTCCAAGTTTAAAAAAAAAGACTCAAATGTATCACAGACCAAAATATATCACAGATCAAAATGTAAAATATAAATTTTAAATCTTCTAAAATAAGACATAGGAAAACAAAATCTTTTGACTTAAAATATGTGAAGATTTCTTAAATACAAACCAAAAATAAGATCCTGAAAAGTACAAATTGATAAATTGAGCCTCAACAAAATTAAACACTTCTGCTCATGAAAGACACTATTAAGAGAATGATAAAACAAAACACAGATTGGCAAGAAATATTTGAAACTCTTACATTTGATAGAAAATTTCATCCAGAGTGTTTAAATTCTCTCAAAACTCAGTAAAAAAATTAAAAACTCAAATAAAAATTAAAAAAAAATTGAAAAGATATTTCACCAAAAAGATACAGAGATGTCTAGGAAGCACATAAAACAGTATTCATCATCACCAGTGACTGTGAGTACATTAAATAATCCACACTAACATTCTAACACACAGCTATTAGAATGACTAAAATTAAAAATAGTAAGCATACAATATATTGGAAAGGACATGGAGAAACTAGATCTGTTATAAACTGCTGACATAGTACATGATGGTGGTAGTGTCTGACTGAGTGATATCTGACTCTTACAACCCCACGGACTGTAGCAGACCAGGCTCCTCTGTCCTGGCAAGAGTACTGGAGTGGGTTGCCATTTCCTCTTCCAGGGAATCTTCCAGACCCCGAGATTGAACCCACCTCTCTTGCATCTCCTGCATTAGAAGGTGGATTCTTTCTTCTGAGCCACCAGAGAAGACCAAGTACATGATGTGCTTGAGTGCTAAGTCACTTCAGCCATGTCCAGTTCTTTGTAACCATATGGACCATAACCCATCAGGCTCCTCTGTCCGTGAGATTCTCCAGGAATGAATACTAGGGTGGGTGGCCATGCCCTCTTCCAGGAAATCTTCCTGATCCAGGGATTGAACCCACGTCTCCTGCATTTCCTGCATTGGCAGGTGAACTCTTTATCACCAGCATCAACCAGAAAGCCCTAAGTACATAACTGCTTAAAAAACCCTTTGACAATTTCATAAGATGTCTACATACATTTTATTAATTTTATTAAAATTTATTTAATTTATTAAAATATCTACATATATAAGCACTCCATGTTATCCTTCTATATTCCCTTGGTCCATATATAGAGACATGTGGATGAAGGTTCATAGAAACTTCATTTCCTCTGTTTCTATGAGTTCAAATTACTTATTTATTTATTCTTTTTAGTGGTATGGTAGAATAATTTTTCTTTGTCTATCTGATTTATTTCACTTAGCATAATGCATTCTAGTTTTATTTACAGTGTTAAAAATCTTAGATTTACCTTTTTCTTCATGGTTAAATAGCATCCCATCTGTCATCTATCTATCTATCTAAATATCTATATCTATATATATTTATCATATTGTCTTTATTCATCTGTTAATGGACTCATATTATTTCCACATATTGGTTGTTGGGAATACGCAAATAACACCACCCTTATGGAAGAAAGTGAAGAGGAATGAAAGAACATCTTGATGAAAGTGAAAGAGGAGAGTGAAAAAATTGGCTTAAAATTCAACATTCAGAAACTAAGATCATGGTATCTGGTCCCATCACTTCATGGCAAATAGATGAGGAAGAAATGGAAAATGTTTGCTAATAGGTAAAGGTATAAACAAACTGTATTGCACTATACAATGGAATACTGTTACTGAACCCAAGTTCAGATACTCACAGCTAATAAGCCAATAATTTGAAAGGTAAGTGTCAGTAGAAAATTATGACCCTTTAGTCAGAAAAACCAGCAATGTGCGGAGAAGATGGCCTCATATTCAGAGACCAACTCCAAAGATTCTGCTCAGCCATGTCAGTTTTTTAAGAGAAAAATTGGGGGAAGATTCTCCATGAATCATCCAGGGAGAAGATTGGGTTCTGCATCCTTCTCTATTGTGTGCAGACTGGCTGACTCTTCAGATGTTATCTTGCCCAAGAGATCTTCCTGCAGGATTGCTAATGACCTATTGAGGTCACTTAATTCTTTATTCTTCTTTTTTTAACTAGGAGAATGAATAAATAGTTTAGACAAGGCATGGTATGCATTCAGGAGAGCATAAGTCAGGAATCAGTTTCAATTGCTTAGTGATCTCATCCCTATAAATAGGTTTTTTTTAAGGTTAGAGGGGGCTTCCCAGGTGGCACCAGTGCAGGAGATATAAGAGACATGGATTCAATGGACATGACTGAAATGACTTAGCATGTAAGCACACAGGTTAGAGGGAAACAGAAATGTGCAAAGAGGTGACAGTGGACTATAAAGAAAGCTGAGTACCAAAGAATTGATGCTTTTGAACTGTGGTGTTGGAGAAGACTCTTGAGAGTCCCTTGGACTGCAAGGAGATCCAACCAGCCCATCCTAAAGGAAATCAGTCCAGAACATTCATTGGAAGGATTGATGTTGAAGCTGAAACTCCCATACTTTGGCCACCTAATGCAAAGAACTGACTCATTTGAAAAGACCCTGATGCTGGGAAGGATTGAAGGCAGGAGGAGAAGGGGATGACAGAGGATGAGATGGTTGGATGGCATCACCAACTGGATGGACATGAGTTTGAGCAAGCTCTGGGTGTTTGTGATGGACAGGAAAATCTGGGGTGCTGCAGTCCATAGGGTCACAAAGAGTCAGACCCAACAGAGTAACTGAACTGAACTGAAGGGAAATAAGCAAAAATATTGGTAATATACAATCCCATTTATGTAAATATATGAAGATGCCGACTAACCCACAGAGACAGAAAGCATCTAAGTGGTTGCCTTAGGATGAAGTGGAGAGAATGTTAGGTGGCACGGGGAAGGGAGTTATAAAGGAGACAGAAAAAAGCTTTTTCTTTCAAACTATATTCTTTTAAATATGTGCACTTTGATGTCTATCAGTTATCCTAAATAAAATGTATTTCTTCTCAGAATAATCTCATGAGCAGTGCCAAAAAAATCCCAGTCAAGCATGTGCAGGAGTCAAAAAGTGATGGTTGTCTGGTAAGGCACGAAGATGTGCAGAGTTGAGCAAAAAGAAATGAAGATTAGGCTGAGTGAATTACTGAGTTCAGGCTGGAGATGAACAGTGCTCCAAAAGAGGGCTTCAGCTGCACTGTATCCCTATGAAACCGTTTTGTATGTATTTTTTTTCTTTTTCAGAACGTGATTTTGTGAGCTTCATTTTGTCTAGTCTATTTCATTATTTCTGTGCCTTAATTAAACTAACCTACTGGCTTCAGATTGTCCCAGTGCTATTGAGTGACATTTTCACACTTATAATTCAACTGGATTCTGTTTGGGAACTGATGGGTACTGGGTCAGAACAGTTCTACTGAATTTCTACATATTATGTGAGATAACCCTTGATTTGCCTAAGATCTCACCTTGAAAGTAGATTGGTTTTTCTCCTTCTATCACAAACTCTTAGAACTTATTTTCATCTCAATTTCTCCTCAGTATTTAAGTTCTTGTTATCTAAATATGAATACAGCATGAAAAGGATGCAATTATGCAGCTTAATATGACCATACCTCTAGCTAGCATACAATTATAAATCTCTCTATGACTGTGAAACATATGTGCATTTCTTAGGATATGTTTTTATTTTATTATGAACAAGTAATTATCTGCATTTGTATTTTTCACCTTTAGCAATATTCTGTCAAATATTGTTTCTTTTTCATTTTACCCACACAATATATATGTATACTCTGAATTATCTTTCCAAGCACATTACACTAGTAAGTTTCATAATGCAGTTCAGTTTTGCATTTGCTATTAGCTGGAAATATTTTTTCCATGTATTGACAATTATACTTGAGACACTTCAATGAAAAAATTTTCAACTATGATTTATTGAAAAGATATTGTGGAGACCCAAGAGTGATAGTAATTATAAATGGATTTGTAATGAAAAATGGGGAAAAGTATGCATGAGCTAACAGCTAATGAGTTTGTAATTGTATTTATGTTACTATGTCCTAATATGAACATGTAATTAATGAGAAACAATAGCTGTGATCATCAATGTTATGGAGCCATTGGAATGGAGTGACTGCATCAAAAAAAGATTTTTTTTTTCTTGTGAAGAAAGCACAAATGCAAAAAGGAACATGATCTTAATGGAACCTATAATACAGAGCTAATGGAAAAGATTGCTTGTATATTTAATGCCACTGAAATTGCTATCATATTCATTTTTAATAATTTGAAAATGTGATAAAACAAGTATCCATATACATAAAAACATGGTTGTTACTTAACATTGCTAAAAGAGTATGCATTTATTATCTAACAAATTATAACAAAGAGTTAAATGCATATCATGTTAAATTGTGTTTTTTCCTACAATGCTTTTATTGAGTGTGTCCTTATTTTCCAGTAACACACAGTTGCCAACTTTTCCTTTTTTGTCTCCTAAGTAATAGGTGTCAATAATGTGATTTATTTTTTAAGAAAGAAACAACTAAATGGAAAAAATAGGTGGTTTTAATAAATAGAGTAAATGATTTACAAAAGCATAATAACAATGAGCAAAACTAAAAATAAAAAATACTTGGACTTCAGCAATTAAAGAAATGCTAATTAGATCACTGAGATATTTTCATTACCTAATATTTCCAAAATGTAGATCATTGAGATATTTTCATTATTTAATATTTCCAAAGTGATGTTTGAATAAGAAAAATGTAGTTAAGTGGTCCACCTCAGTTTTGTTAGTAAGAGGATAATCCTTATTTAGAAAGTTAGTTATGGAATAAGTACAATGCTATTTTACAATACAAACATCTTTCTAAGAAATTTCCTATTATCAAAAACTCTGATGTAAAAAGAGCAAATGGATAAAAAGAGGTTGAGAAAAAGAGAATTTTGAACACTTTAGTTCCTAAGCACTTTCTTCCCAGTGAAATCTCCAGCATTGCAAGCAGATCCTTCACCATCTGAGCCACGAGGGAAGGCCTTATGATTTTTTATAATACAATATAGCAAAGTTATTTTTCTTCCAGAAATTGCAACAATAAGTGTACTTTTATATGTGAACACTTTTGTCTATGAGTATAAGCATGACTGAGCAAATCCAGAGTTTAATAATATTTTCCTTTTTATTAAAAGAATTTTTTCTATCATCACCAGTATTATCATTGGCAACATAATAAATACCCATTCTTAAAATTCTAACAACTCTTATCTCATGTGTATAATAAATAATATATGTTGTTGGAGCAGCAAGTGTTTTTCTATAATATTAATTCATGATGATTGCTATATAGAGGCCATATTTATGCTCTTGAATAGGAGTACAAAAATAGTGTAATATAGTACTTAATATTCACACTATTGTGGAAATATATTGCATTGGAGAAAGCACATATTGAAATTTCTCATCCTGCTCATATATTTTTATAAAATGGTGCCATTTCTGAGTATTAATTCTAATCATATAGCCATACAAATATTCAGAAAATTTATTAAAAATTTGATTAATATTCTTAAAAATATTTTGTTGAGCACATTTTTCCCTTCTTGACATGGAGAAAATAGAAATAAGTAAATCTTTAAGAAAAAAGTTGTTAAAATTATGGTGTGCTATGCAGTGTGACACATTGTCATAGTCATTAAATTTTATTTTTTATGAACATATATTTAACATTATAGATTTTATAAATTTTTATAATATATTAACATTGTGATTCAAAATAAAGAAATAAATTATATACTTTTTAATATATATTAATCATCATATATAGTGGTTTATATAATTATATTAATAGGTATTAGAGCCAAGTACACAAAAAAAGAGTGAAATAATACATACCAAACTGTCAACACTAAGTGAATATAATATGACTATGAATTATAGAAATACTCATTTTTCATATTTTTCCAACTCTTTCAAAATATTTTATAATATATATATTACTTTAGCAATTAAAATTATATAAAAGTAAATCTTACACACACACACATATATACATATACAAAAATATATATGTATAGACAATATTTACATCCTTTAGCTCAGCAAATATTTATGTGGAATCCATTATATATTAATAGAATCTGATACTAAAGTTCCATTTCTTGTTATTTGTTATTTTGAGAGAGATTTTAATGTGTTTCAGTTCAGTTCAGTTGCTCAGCTGTGTCCAACTCTTTATGACTCCATGAACTGCAGCATGCCAGGCCTCCCTGTCCATCACCAACTTCTGGAGTTTACCCAAACTCATGTCCATTGAGTCTTTGGTGCCATCATACCATCTCATCCTCTGTTGTCCCCTGCTTCTCCTGACTCAATCTTTCCCAGCATCAGAGTGTTTTCAAATGAGTCAGCTCTTGCATCAGATGGCCAAAGAACTGGAGTTTCAGCTTCAACATCAGTCCTTCCAATGAACACTCAGGACTTATCTCCTTTGGAATGAACTGGCTGTGTTTCAGTTTAATTTTATTTCTTATTGACAACCTAATCTTCCCACAAATTATTAACCTATTTATTTGTACCTTAATTTATTTTTGACTGAAGGATAGTTGCTTTATAGTATTGTGTTGGTTTCTACCAAACATCAAATAAGCTGCCTATTAAATATCTTTCTTCTATTGGCATTTTCCAAGGCTCAATCTTCTGCATAGGCATCTAGATCAGTTGGATTTACTGAATACCTACAGGGTACTCCACCCAAACATAGCAGTATATGCATTCTTTTAAGTGCATATAGGATGCTCTTCAAGATAGATCACATGCTAGGTCACAGAAGAAGTCTCAACCAATTTAAGGGGATAAAATAATATCATACATTTTTTTATGACTGAAGTAATATGAAACTAGAAATCAATGAAAGAAAGAAAAAGTGAGAAAACCCAACATGTGAAAACTAAAAGCATGCTACTAAAAAACCAATGCTTCAATGAAGAAACCAAAATGGAAATCAGAAAATACCCCAAGGCAAATGAAAATAGAAACAAAATCTTTCCAAAGACGAAAACAATTCTAAATGAGATGTTTATAGAAATACAAGTTTACCTCAAGTAACAAATGAAAAGAATCTTAAATAACCAAACCTACCATGTAAAGGAAGTAGAAAAGTAACAAAGCCCAAAGTCAGTAAAATTAAGAAAATATTATAATAAAATCAAAGAGAAAAAATAAAATGAGGGAAAATATAGAAGGGATCAATAAAATCAAGAATTTTTTTTCTTAAGTAAACAAAACTGATAAACTTTTATCCAGGCTAAGGAGGAAAAAAAGAGAGAAGACTCAATAATAAAAAAGACCCAATAATAAAAAAAAGTCCCAACAATAGAAAAAAAGAGAAGAAATACCAACTAATATTACAGAGATACAAAAAATCATGAGAATATAACAAGCCATTATATGCTAACAACTTGGACAACCTAGAAGAATTGGAAAAATTTCTAGAAACATATAACCTTCCAAGGCTGATTCAGGAAGAAATAGACAAACTGAATTGGCCAATTATGAATAGTGAAATAGAAATTGCAATAAATAAAATCCCAGCAAAGAAAAGTCGAAGACTTGATGACTTCACAGGGGAATTCTACTAAACATATAAAGAAGAACTAATCCTCATCCATCCCAAACTATTTCAAAATATTAAAAAAAAAAAGAACATGGTTAAATGTATCTGATGTGGCCATCATTACTCTCATACCAAAACCAAAATAAGACATCCCAAAAAGAAAATTGCAGGCCAATAAATCTAATTAATATGGATACAAAAATCCCCAACAAAATATTGGCAAGCTGAATTAAAAAAATATATGAAAAACATTATTTAATCAAGTAGAATTTGTTCCAGGGATGCAAAGATATCTCAGTATCAAAAATCAATGTGTGATATATCACATTAACACAGGAAAGGATAAAAATTATATGATCATCTCAATAGACCCCCCCCAAGAAAAACATTTCACAAAAATTCAACATCCATTCATTCATAATAAAAACTCTCTCAGAGTTGTTACAGAGAGAACATATTCAACATACCAAGAGCCACTTATGATAAACTCAGAGCTAACAGCATAGTCAATAGTAGAAGGCTAAAAATTTTACTCTAAAATTAGGAACAATACAACAATGCTTATTCTCAACATTTCTATTTAACATGCTAATGGAACTCCTAGTCACACAAATCAGACAAGAAAAAGAAATGAAATATCCAAATTGAAACGGAGGAACTCACAAAACAAAAAAATCATCATTTGCAAATGAAATGACACTTATATAAAAAGCTCTGAATTCTACACACATGCACACAACTATCAGAAGTAATAAAAATTAATTCAGTAAATTTGCAGGATATAAGATTAATATATAAAACCCTGTTGTTTGTCTATACACTAATAGTGAGCTATTAAAATAATTTAAAAAAAAAAAAAGCCATCCTGTTTACAATTGCCTCAAAAAGAATAAAATCTCTAGGAAAAAACTTAACCATGGTGGTGAAAATACTATACTCTGAAAACTGTAAGACATTGATGAAAGAAATTGAAGACAATAAAAGTAAATAAAATTTCAGTTCAGTTCAGTTGCACAGTCGTGTCCAACTCTGCAACCCCATGGACTACAGCATGCCAGGGCCTCCCTGTAAATCACCAACTCCTGGAGCTTGCTCAAGCTCATATCCATCGAGTCAGTGATGCGATCCAGCCATCTCATCCTCTGTCATCCCCTTCTCCCCCTGCCCCCAATCCTTCCAAGCATCAGGATATTTCCTAATGAGTCAGCTCTTCCCATCAGGTGGACAAAGTATTGGATTTTCAGCTTCAACATCAGTCCTTCCAGTGAACACCCAGGACTGATCTCCTTTAGGATGGACTGGTTGGATCTCCTTGCAGTCCAAGAGACTCTCAAGAGTCTTCTCCAACACCACAGTTCAAAAGCATCAATTCTTCCATGCTCGGCTTTCTTTACAGTACAACTCTCACATCCATACATGACCACTGGAAAACCATTGCCTTGACTAGACAGACCTTTGTCGGCAAAGTAATGTCTCTGCTCTTTAATATGTTGTCTAGGTTGGTCATAACTTTCTTTCCAAGGGGTAAGCATCTTTTAATTTCTTGGCTGCAGTCACTATCTGCAGTGATTTTGGAGCTCCCAAAAATAAAGTCGGTCACTGTTTCCACTGTTTCCCCATCTATTTGCCATGAATGATGGACTAGATGCCATGATCTTTGTTTTCTGAATGTTGAGCTTTAAGCCAACATTTTCACTCTCCTCTTTCACTTTCATCAAGAGACTCTTTAGTTCTTCACTTTCTGCCATAAGAATGGTGTCATCTGTATATCTGAGGTTTTTTATATTTCTCCCAGCAATCTTGATTCCAGCTTGTGTTTCATCCAGCCCAGTGTTTCTCATGACATACTCTCCATGTAAGTTAAATAAGCAGGGTAATAAATGAAAAGATATTCCATTTGTGGGTTGGAAGAATTCATATTGTTAAACCATCCATATTACCCAAAGCAACCTACAGATTTAATGCAAAATACTCATGACATTTTTCATAGAACTAGAACAGATAATCCTAAAATTTGCCCTATATGGAACACTGCTGCTGCTAAGTCACTTCAGTCGTGTCCGACTCTGTGTGACCCCATAGACGGCAGCCCACCAGGCTCCCCCGTCATTGGGATTCTCCAGGCAAGAACGCTGGAGTAGGTTGCCATTTCCTTCTCCAATGCATGAAAGTGAAAAGTGAAAGGGAAGTCGCTCAGTTGTGTCAGACTCTTAGAGACCCCATGGACTGCAGCCCACTAGGCTCCTCTGTCCATGGGATTTTCCAGCCAAGAGTACTGGAGTGGGGTGCCACCGCCTTCCCCGATATGGGACACAAGAGACCCCAAATAGCCAAAACAATCTTGAGACAAGATAAATAAATAAAGCTAAAGATAAATCATTGGTTGGAATATATATTGGCACATTCACTATGGAAAATACTATAAAAGTTCAAATAAGTAAAAATAGAACTGTAATAGTGAAAGTGAAGTGGCTCAGTTGTGTCCGACTCTTTGTGACCCCATAGACTGTAGCCCACCAGGCTCCTCTGTCCATGGAATTCTCCAGGTAAGAATACTGGAGTGGGTTGCCATTTCCTTCTCCAGGGGATCTTCCCGACCCAGGGATCGAACTCGGGTTTCCCGCATTGTGGGCAGACGCTTTAACCTCTGAGCCAATTCAGCAATTCTGCTCCTGGGTATATATGTGAAGAAAATGAAAACACTAACTTGAAGCAGTACATGCATCTCAGAGTTCAAGGCAGCATTACTTATAATATCCAAGATATTGAAACAACCTTAAGTGTCCATCAAAGATGAATGGATAAAGATGACATGGTATATATATAAACAATGAAATACTACTCAGCTGTATGGTAATGGACAGAGAGGCCTGGCGTGCTGCGATTCACGGGGTCGCAAAGAGTCGGACATGACTGAGCGACTGAATTGAACTGAACTGAACTGAATTTTGTCGTTTGCAACAACATGGATGGTCTTGGAGGGCATTGTGCTAAAGTGAAATAAGTCAGACAGAAAAGGACAAATACAATATGATATCATTTATATGTGGGAATCTAAAAAATACAAGAAACTAGTGAATATGACAAAAAAGAAACAGACTTACAGATAGAGAGAGTTACCAGTGGAGAGAGAGACAATATAATGATGGGGGAGTGGGGGGTACAAGCTATTGGTTATAAGAGAGACTACAAGAATGCATTGTTCAACAAGGGGAATATAGTCAGTACTTTGTAACAACTGCATATGGAGTGTGATCTTTAAAAATTGCATGAAAAAATGTAAAAAGTAAGTTTAGAGTAGAAAACAGCACAAATATTTAGAGTTGAAATAGAGGGTAGATATATGGTTAATTTAGTTGTCTAAGTTAGAGATGATTATACAGGTCCTACCTCAGATTTGACTCAATAACATTTCTATGTACATGAACAAAATGAATTAATAAGCATACAAAGTAAACCTGGATCTTTCCTGATAATTTGCAAGGACATTTTTGGCCAGCATTCTAATGTCAGTTTACACAGAATTTTAAAGTGGTTATCAGCTATTGATCATTTTTATGATCCAAATCACCCACTAGAGAAATCTATTAGGAATAGCTCAAAGCCATTGACAGTTCTTAGTGACATTTTATGCCTTGTAACTCAATGCATAAAAAGCATTAATAAGCTAACCTCTAAGAACTTAATACAGGCGTTGATGATCTCACTGTACTGCACCTAAACTCTCAGGAAAGTCAGAATCAGGACAGAGAGTCTCAGGATGAATCAAGAATCAAGTAACAATTGATCAAATGCAAATCAGAGATTCATTCCTGCTTGTCTCCAGAGCTTTACACTTTTTTTCTATGCAGTGGTTTATCACAATTTTGCTTATTACCTCATTTTTCTATTTAATGTGGTACAACACATATTCAATATCTTATATAGCAATGATATGGGGTTGTTTTGTCACCATCTACCAATAACCTAATTGACAATTCACTCTTCAATGTATTTATAACAGACACCAAATAGAAAATGAACTCACTTTGAAATATGTTGAAATATATTCTCTAATATTTGACAAAATGAAAAACACTTTAAGGAAAATCAAGCTCCTTTGGTCCCATAGGACTATGTTTTCTCAAAAAAAAATTCCTTTAGTTGTTTAACCAAGATTAAAAGCTGACATATTTGACTGTGAAGGAGCTTATGGCTCAGTGCATGGATATTTAAAAACTCTAGCAGTTTTCAAATATTCTCATTTCCCAGACTCAGTGGAGTAGAAAAATCAATGGAATAAAGCTGTAAGAAATCAATATTGATAATAATGTTATACAGGTCCTTAACAACATTTTTTGAGATTTTTTTCAACCTAATAATTTTATAGTCAGGAACCTTGGAAGGCACTATTGGGTCACCCTCATTTACCTATTCTTCCTTGGGGAGGGTACAATAGCAAATTTTGGAAAATAGTCCCGTTAACAGTGATATTTCTTTGATTTAACTTCATGCAGAAGTAGAAAGATTTTCTATTCAAATACAGTCTGCTTTAGAATCTCAAACTTCAAAAGTAAAGGGTGTTTCTCTCTCTACTGAGCTGGGTTTTAAACCATATGTATCTGATATTAAGAGTAGATAGACTATCTGTAATTTGGTTCTTTCTCAGGGTGACCCCTTAAAATGTAATAACATTCAATAGAAAAGCTAAAATGAATGAGGGACTCCTGAAAGGTCTACATTCCAGCACTAGGTGGTTGAAAATTTTCCACTGAACAAAGCCAGAATATCAACAGGCAATGTTTCTATTACTGCATTTTTCAACTTTTTAGATTAATTTTTTATAGTAGGCTTGCACTGAGGGACACTATAAAAATTGCAGGGAAGGTCCTATTTACTGTAGGAGGATTCTGTATGAAGTTTTATGATAAAAATTAAAAAAAAACCAAACACTTAGATAAAAGCAAAAAAAAAAATTCATTCTGAACCCCAATTTAGAAAGACTTGTACATAAAAAACATATACTGTGTAACTCATTACCTCTTTCATAGTCCCTTTCCTCTATGACATAGAAAGCACTGAGGCAACTGTCTTGCTTTGTCAGACCCACAGAACGAGACACACAACATTCACTAAAGCACTTAGTTTACCGTTGGTTTCATCTTATCTGACCAGTTAGAAATTATCGAGTAGTTTTTGCCTGATTATCAGTAACCTCTGGAAGTAAGAGATGAGCAGGGGTTTGGAATATCTGGCTTGTTGTTTAGTCATTAAGTCATATCCAATACTGCAATGCCATCGACTTGTAGCCTGCCAGGTTCTTCTGCCCATGGGATTTCCTAGGCAAAAATATTGGAGTGGGTTGCCATTGATTTCTCCAGAGAATCTTCTAACCCAACGATGGAACCTGCATCTCCTGTGCTTCAGGCAGATTCTTTACCACTGAGCCACCTGGGAAGCTCAATATCTGGTTATTGAACATAGATTTCTGTTCCCTTTCCATGGTGGAGTGTATCTACATTTCCTGTCTCCTATTATCTTCTAGCACCACGTGAGTGCATTTGGGACAATAAATTGTGAACAAAAGTGAAGTATACTGCTTGAAAGCCTGTACCCACATATGATTCCTCATGCCCTCTCTTCTTAAAAGCTTCTGCACAACAAAGGAAAATATACGCAAGGTGAAAAGACAGCCTTCTGAATGGGAGAAAATAATAGCAAATGAAGCAACTGACAAACAACTAATCTCAAAAATATACAAGCAACTTATGCAGCTCAACTCCAGAAAAATAAACGACCCAATCAAAAAATGGGCCAAAGAACTAAATAGACATTTCTCCAAAGAAGACATACGGATGGCTAACAAACACATGAAAAGATGCTCAACATCACTCATTATTAGAGAAATGCAAATCAAAACCACAATGAGGTACCACTTCACACCAGTCAGAATGGCTGCGATCCAAAAATCTGCAAGCAATAAATGCTGGAGAGGGTGTGGAGAAAAGGGAACCCTCCTACACTGTTGGTGGGAATGCAAACTAGTACAGCCACTATGGAGAACAGTGTGGAGATTCCTTAAAAAATTGCAAATAGAACTACCTTATGACCCAGCAATCCCTCTGCTGGGCATACACACCGAGGAAACCAGAATGGAAAGAGACACATGTACCCCAATGTTCATCGCAGCACTGTTTATAATAGCCAGGACATGGAAACAACCTAGATGTCCATCAGCAGATGAATGGATAAGAAAGCTGTGGTACATATACACAATGGAGTATTACTCAGCCGTTAAAAAGAATTCATTTGAATCAGTTCTGATGAGATGGATGAAAGTGGAGCCGATTATACAGAGTGAAGTAAGCCAGAAAGAAAAACACCAATACAGTATACTAACACATATATATGGAATTTAGGAAGATGGCAATGACGACCCTGTATGCAAGACAGGGAAAGAGACACAGATGTGTATAACGGACTTTCGGACTCAGAGGGAGAGGGAGAGGGTGGGATGATTTGGGAGAATGACATTCTAACATGTATACTATCATGTGAATTGAATCGCCAGTCTATGTCTGACGCAGGATGCAGCATGCTTGGGGCTGGTGCATGGGGATGACCCAGAAAGATGTTATGGGGAGGGAGGTGGTAGGGGGGTTTATGTTTGGGAATGCATGTAAGAATTAAAGATTTTAAAATTTAAAAAATAAAAAAACAAAACAAAAAAAATAAAATAAAATTCAGGATGACTTTGAGAGCTACACATTGAAGATGGTGTGTTTTCTGAATGACTCTATTGAGCATTTCCTTACCCTGACCACTGCCACAACCAATTGATAGTTATATAAGCAAATATAAACTATTGTGGCAAATCACTGAAATTTTAGGGAATACTTGTTCCATCAGCCATAGTTCCTTAACTGTATGGAATTGGGATACTACTACTTCCAAAAACTGTCCCATGTTATTTAGTGGCAAAATACTTGGTAAAGCAAACCAAGGTTACATGTGGACTGCAGTATATTTTTACTCTTGAGAGAGAGGGAGTATGAAATAGATGCTTCAAGAAGAAACTACAAGGCTCAAGGCTATCTGATGATCAGAGAAGTGGACCGATACAGAGAGATATCTTTCCACCAAGGTTTTGCTTTCCTTTATGGTTAATAGTATTGTCCAGCATAGAACAATATTCTATTCTCCTTGATCCTTTATGGGGGTCTGTGATGATACTTGATCAATGGCATATGGACGAGATTGATCACGTCTAAGTCTAGCTCCTCTTCTTTGATCATGGAAATCTTAGAAGGCAAATACTGAAAAGGGTAGAGAATCCTTTGTTCTTGATTACAAATAAAGCCCTGCTGTGTTTATACACTGGAATTTGAAGGTTTACCTTTGGTAGCAGCTATCATTACCTTTGACATTTCCTAATCCATAAACCCACTACCGGGGAATATGTTACAATGAAAGTTAATCATAGACTGAATTCTATGAAATGTACAAAGTTCATTAGCAAGGACGTGCATAAGCAGACACATCACCTGTCTTTATAAACTGTCCTCAGGCATTTTGACAAATACCTTGGATAAAGATTGATTACAGGCAGACAAAATGGTATTCTCAGGGTAGAATCAGCCAATACTCTTCTTGAGGCTTCCCAAGTCTTCAAGTTCATCACTGCAAATTATCTGGTTTCTTTATTGCCAGGCAGTTATTCATTCTCATACCATCTGAAGTCTCAGTTTATAACTAGGCAAGCAATCTGCACAAAGAGCCCATAAATTTGATTGTGTATTATCTTCTCACCTCTCCAAAATTCTCCTGAAATGGAATTTTAAACTTCTAAGTCTTTGCTCTTTCCTAAGCTTTCAGTTCAGTTCAGTTGTTCAGTCGCTCAGTCATGTCCGATCTTCGCCACCTCATTAAATAGATGACTTATCTATATTCAATTTTATTTCACAATTTCTCTCTTACTATTTAGTGAGGAAATAATTCTTTAGAAGCTTGCCCCATCTGTACCTCAAACCTTCACCTTGGTCATGTCTTTTTGATGAGACCTAACATCTATCACTGGCCGTAAGACTTCACTGAGGTTTTGTCCTCTCAGGAAAAGTGAAGTTTTTCTCCACACGTGTGGTTATCTAGCAACATATTAAGTCGCATTTTATGAACCATTTTGAGAGAAATTTGCCATTTGTATCAAAATGCTTACATACACACTATCTTTTAAAAATATGTTTCCTGCTTGCCTACCTTAGAATATAGATACCTAAAAACTTACCTTTTTCTTAATAATTAACATGTGGGCTTCCCAGGTGGCTCAGTGGTAAGAATCCACCTGCTGAGTGGGAGACATGGATTTGATCCCCAGGTTTGGAAGATCCCCTGGTGTAGGAAATGACAACTTACTCCAATATTCTTACCTGGAAATCCCATGGACAGAGGAGCCTGGCCAACTATAGTCCACAGGTTCCAGAGTCTGACAGGACTTAACAACTAAACAACAACAGCAAATAATTCACAAGTGTGTAGTATTTGATTCCCCTCCTCCCCTTTACCCTCAAATATATGGACAGTGTTATATTTTAGTTATGGGTCAGTGCTAACAGTTGTGCATCAACGAATAATTTGACCTGGATTCTAGATGTTTTTTCTTTAATAGCTCAGTGATATTAGGAAAATTCCTCAGCTCAGAAGGTGTCAGTTTCCCTAATGCTAAAATGAAGTGAGTGATGTATTCAAAATTAAATGGTAAATCTTGTTGAACTACAAAATTTACTATCTGGTATTAGGATAAATCTGTGCTGAACTCACCATATACTTATTAAATAAAAAACCAAGCCAGGCAAAAGTTAAAGAGGCTAACATAGATTTTATTATGAAAAAAATATTTCCATGGGGGAAGAGAGACTCCAGAATAAAACTGGGTTAAATTCTTAATTGAATTGATTTGATGGAATGCAAAAGGAGAAGGGACTGGCAGAGGATGAGCTGGTTAGATATCATCACCAAGTCAATGGGCATGAATTTGACCAAACTCCAGGAGATAATGAAGGACAGACCAGGCAGCCTGGATAACAAAACAACAAAATTCAAAATATCAGGCTTATTCTGAATAGAATACCTGGGGATTTACAGTCAAGTGGCAAAATGAAGACTGGGTAATTGGTGAATGGAAAATTAGTAAGAGGAGACATCAAGTCTGGAAGGATTCCAGCTTAAAGTTACCAAACAGAACTCTCGCTGAAAGCAGGCAAGAATGACCAGATATCATCTGGGGTTTAGCGGATATTGGGCCTGTGATCAGATGTATAGAGTGGGGCCTTTAAGCTAATATAGTAGGATTCTTGCTAAAACTGGATTCTGTAACAAGTATATATATGAATTTTGTTAGCAAGAGGGTTCAGGGGATCTGACTAAAGTTTGGTCAAGCAAAGTATCTTTAGTCATACCCTGGAATTCACTATTTCGCTGTTTGTCTTAACAGGTCTCTGTAATCTGAACAATACTTCTTTATTTTAGGATACCTCTTTCTCATGAACTATCAGAAGATGAAATATTCTGATTATTGAAGCTCCTCATCGTTAATAATCAAAGTTATCATGATTATCATGCACCAGTACTCTGCTAAGTGTGCTTGTATCTTTCAGAATAGCCATCTTCTGGTGCAATATCAACCCCAATTCTCACTGTTCTATACAATTAGAAACTTATTTCTTGCTTACGCCACATGTCCACCGAATGTTGACTGTAATTCTGCTCTGCATCACCTTCACTCTGGTATCCAGCCGATGGGACACTGCTGTCTGAAGTATTTTCAATCTGTGGAAGAGAAAAAAAAAAAAAAAGAGATGTAATGTGAAATCACATGATGCTTCTCAAGACTCATGTCCATATGTTATACACATCACTTCTGCAGGCAAAAGCAACCTGTGTCATCGCCTGGTGTCATCATCATGCTTATCATGGAAGCATCCAGTATCTGTGCAAAACAGTGAAGTTCAGCAAAGTGTGCTTAAATATATCATTAATATAAACTTGAACTCAGGACTGATAGTGATAGGGCTCACCAGGAGTCTCATTGATAAGATGGCTTGCTATGTTGACCTTGCAAACAAAGAATAAATCATAGTGATCTGTGGGACTGACCAAACTGACCAAAAGCCATCCTGCTATCTCACTGGTGCTTATCTTCTCAAAGCTGCAAGACCCCTGGATTCCAGACCTCTGGCTACGTGACCATCCCTTCAGAGAATTTTTCATTGGGGGGGTACAAGAAAGACTCCATCAGAAAGGGAGAATGCTGATTCTCCTTAAGAGCCAGTCACCCTCTCTTTTCCCTCTAATAAATTTCCTTTTCTTGCCTGACTGCTTGGCTCAGTCTCTTTTTCTCTGTACTCACCTTACAGATAGTAGGGATTTTTCTTTTTTAAATATGGGAACAAGAACCTTATAGATGCAAAACTGTTAAATTTTAAAAACATGCATTTATTTATTTATTTGTTTATTTATTTATTTATTATTTTACTTTACAATACTATATTGGTTTTGCCATACATTGACATGAATCTGCCACGGGTGTACATGAGTTTCCAATCCTGAACCCCCCTCCCACCTTCCTCCCCATATCATCTCTCTGGGTCATCCCAGTGCACCAGCCCCAAGCATCCTGTATCCTGCATTGAACTATTTAAAGGAAGACATAGATCAATGGTTTTCAAAGCCCATGTTCTTAACTTGTAATCAGTTGGTCAAATTTTTACATTGATCATATTCTTTTATAAAAATCTCCTAAAAATGAAGCCTGGCCTGCTGCAGTCTCTGGGGTTACAGAGAGTCAGACATGACTGAGTGACCAAACTGAACTGAAAAATGAAAAAGAGTTGTATATTGGTGATGCTGATAAAGATAGAGAAAGCACAATATTAATAATGAAGATTATCACCTTCAGTTGGTAAAGCTGTTGTTTCATTAAAGTCAGTGCCCTATATGAATTTTATGCATTTTTTAGTGGAGAACTTTTATAGTGATTCAATTTTAAACTTTGGACTTTGCTGTATTATTTTCTTAGCCATGGATGTGGAGGGGCACTGATGCAAAGTCAAAGAAATGGAGTGAGGAGAAAGGGAGGGGCAAGCATAGCACTTTTGCTCACACAGAAATTGAGAATTTAATAGTTGATTAGCTATTAGAGTGTTTTGGTGGTTCCCCTGTGTTTTATACTCCTCTTTGCTTAATTAATGACTCACTCTGCCTTTTAATCTGGCTTCCTTTGATTATTAACACAGTAGCACTGTTTATTGGAGAAAGCAATGGCACCCTACTCCAGTACCCTTGCCTGGAAAATCCCATGGACAGATAAGCCTGGTAGGCTGCAGTCCATGGGGTCATGAAGAGTTGGACACTACTGAGCAATTTCACTTTCACTTTTTACTTTCATGCATTGGAGAATGAAATGGCAACCCACTCCAGTCTTCTTGTCTGGAGAATCCCAGGGATGGGGGAGCCTTGTGGGCTGCCGTCTATGGGGTCGCACAGAGTCGGACACAACTGAAGTGACTTAGCAGCAGCAGCAGCAACAACACTGTTCATTAAAGAAGAAATACAGGGAAGCGGATGCAAAAGAGCATTGGTCAGTATCTCACCCATGTTTGAATGCCTGATAAGGTCTCTCTGATTCACATGGAGATATCATTCTGTATTTTTAACATGGACCATGACTTCCCTGGTGGCTCAGATGGTAAAGCGCCTGTCTACAATGCGGGAGATGCAGGTTCCATCCCTGGGTCAGGAAGATCCCCTGGAGAAGGAAATGGCAATCCACTCCAGTACTATTGCGTGGAGAATCCCATGGACACAGGAGCCTGGTAGGCTACAGTCCATGGGGTCACAGAGAGTTGGACATGACTGAGTAACTTCACTCACTCACTTATGGTTGATATACAATATGGATGCTAAACTTTATTACTTTGAAATTTCCTTAGAAATTTAGAATAGTTTTAGAAAAATGTCATTTTTAAGTTCCATCACTTCAGTCGCTCAGTCATGTCCAACTAAGCATGCCACGGACTGCAGCGCACCAGGCCTCCCTGTCCATCACCGACGCCAGGAGCTTGCTCAAGCTCATATCTGTCGAATCGGTGATGACATCCAGCCATGTCATCCTCTGTTGTCCCCTTCTCTTCCTGCCTTCAATCTTTCCCAGCATCAGGGTCTTTTCCCATGAATTTATTCTTCACATCAGGTGGCCAAAGTAATGGAGTTTCAGCTTCAGAGTCAGTCCTTCCAATGAATATTCTGGAGTGATTTCCTTTAGGATGGACTGGTTGGATCTCCTAGAACTCCAAGGGACTGTCAAGTGTCTTTTCCAACATCACAGTTCAAAAGCATCAGTTTTTCGGCACTCAGCTTTCTTTATAGTGCAACTCTCACATCAATACATGACTACTGGAAAAGCCATAGCTTTGACTAGACAGACATTTGTTGGCAAAGTAATGTCTCTTCTTTTTAAAATGCTATCTAAGTTGGTCATAGCCTTTCTTCCAAAGAGCAAGCGTCTTGATTTCATGGCTGCAGTCATCGACTGCAATGATTTTGGAGCCCAAGAAAATTAAGTCTGTCATTGTTTCCATTGTTTCCCCATCTATTTGCCATGAAGTGATGGGACTGGATGTCATGATCTTCATGTTTTGAATGTTGAGTTTAAAGCTAGTTTTTTCACATTCCTTTTTTACTTTCAGCAAGAGGCTCTTTAGTTCCTTTTCACTTATGGCCATAAGGGTGATGTCATTGGCAAATCTGAGGTTATTGATATTTCTTCTGGAAATCTTGATTCTAGCTTGTGCTTCATCCAGCCTGGCATTTCGCATGATGTACTTTGCATATATGTTAAATAGGCTGGGTGATAATATACAGCTTAAGGTACTCATTTTGCAATTTGGAACCAGTCTGTGGTTCCATGTCCAGTTAAAGCATAAAATATATAAAATTCCTTGAGTCAGGGTTTCCAAGCAGGGATATATACTCATTGGTATAGAAAAGTGAGTTTTATATCAACCACCCTCAAACACCCAGGTAAAACAGTCCAGTGTCTATTTAAGAAAACAAAGCATAATTGAAATTGGTTGCTGCTGCTATATTATTGAATTGTATTTACTAATTTTTCTAACTCTTTCTATGTCTACAATTTCACTGTTATTAATTAAGGAAAATAAGACTTGAAAACTGTTTCTCTTCCTTTCTGTCTCTGGTTTTGGAGTCTACAGTGTAAAGTCTGTTGAACTTATTTATTTTATTTTTTGAGTTATATTTTTACAAGATACTATATTCACATATTTTGAAGTTCTACATTAGATATAGCTTGTCCTTCAAAACTGGATTAGAGAGAGATGCCAACACATATGGTAACTCCTGGAACAGTTTGTAGTTTGAACAACCTACAGGAAACCATGAAAGCCACATTTCCTGTCAGTATTGTGAAGCCAAAATCTCTGTTTGGAAATTAACTTTAACAAGTACCTAAAACCTGTGAAAAAACCCATTTAGTGATCTTATATAGTTTTAGAGGTGACATATCCTGAGTGACATTCCAACAAAAGCTACCTAAATCTTTATTGCATTTTAATGAGCAAAAATGATTTTGAGTTCTACTTTGTGTTTTTCAAAAGCATACTGTTTTTATAATTTTTAAATTCCACTCTAAATCAAAATTAAGCTCAATTTCTTATCTCTTGATAGTGTTGTCTGTGTGTTCCCTTTGTGTTTCACCTTTCTTCAAAAGATAAAATTATTTGAAATGTCTCTCCTTGTTATAACTTCCAGTTTTTTGTGTGTACCCTGTGTTTTTATATAAATAATTTTGCAGCCTTTTCATTATTCAATGTTAGTTACAGAATAAACCAGTAAGCCTTCCTAGTGATCAATGCAAAGAAATAGTGAAATACAATAGAGTGGGAAAGACTAGAGAGATGTCCAAAAAAATTAGAGATACCAAGGGAATCTTTCATGCAAAGATGGGCACACTAAAGGACAGAAATGGTATGGACCTAAGAGAAACAGAAGATATTAAGAAGAGGTGGCAAGAATACAGAGAAGAACTATGCAAAAAAGGTCTTCATGACCCAGATAATAACAATGGTGTGATCACTCACCTAGAGCCAGACTGGAGCCTGGAATATGAAGTAAAGTGGGCCTTAGGAAGCATCACTACAAATAAAGCTAGTGGAGATGATGGAATTCCAGTTGAGATATTTCAAATCCTAAAAGTGATGCTGTGAAAGTGCTGCACTCTATATGCCAGCCAATATGGAAAATGCAGCAGTGGCCGCAGGACTGGAAAATGTCAGTTTTCATTCCAATCCCAAAGAAAGGAAATACAAAAGAATGCTCAAACTACCACACAATTGCAATCATCTTACATGCTAGCAAAGTAATGCTCAAAATTCTCCAAGCCAGGCTTCAATACTACATGAACAGTGAACCTCCAGATGTTCAAGCTGGTTTTAGAAAAGGCAGAGGAACCAGAGATCAAATTGCCAACATCTGTTGGATCATTGAAGAAGCAAGAAAGTTCCAGAAAAACATCTACGTCTGCTTTATTGACTATGCCAAAGCCTTTGACTGTGTGGATCACAATAAACTGTGGAAAATTCTGAAAGAGATGGGAATACCAGACCACCTGACCTGCCTCTTGAGAAACCTGTATGCAGGTCAGGAAGCAAGAGTTAGAACTGGACATGGAACAACAGATTGGTTCTACATAGTGAAAGGACTATGTCCAGGCTGTATATTGTCACACTGCTTATTTAACTTTTATGCAGAGTACATCATGAGAAATGCTGGGCTGGAAGAAGCAGAAGCTGGAATCAAGATTGCTGGGAGAAATATCAATAATTCGGATATGTAGATGACACCACCCTTATGGCAGAAAGTTCAGAAGAACTAAAGAGCCTGTGGATGAAAGTGAAAGAGGAGAGTGAAAAAGTTGGTTTACAGCGCAACAGTCAGAAAACTAAGATTATAGCATCTATCCCATCACTTCATGGCAAATTGATGGGGAAACAGTGGAAACAGTGACAGAGTTTATTTTTTTGGGCTCCATATTCACTGCAGATGGTGACTGAAGCCATGACATTAAAAGACACTCTTTGGAAGAAAAGTTATGACCAACCTAGACAACATATTAAAATGCAGAGACATTACTTTCCAACAAAGGTCTGTCAAGTCAAGGCTGTAATTATTCTAGTAGTCATGTATGGATGTGAGAGTTGGATTATAAAGAAAGCTGAGCATTGAAGAACTGATGCTGTTGAACTGTGGTGTTGGAAAAGACTCTTGAGAGTCCCTTGAACTGTGAGGAGATCTTACCAGTCCATCCTAAAGGAGATCAGTCCTGAGTGTTCATTGGAAGGACTGATGTTGAAGCTGAAACTCTGATACTTTGGCCACCTGAATTGAAGAGCTGACTCATTTGAAAATATGCTGATGGTAGGAAAGATTGAAGATGGGAGGAGAAGATGCTGGGAAAGACTGAAGGTGGGAAGAGAAAGGGATGGCAGACTATGAGATGGTTGGAGGGAATCATCGACTCCGTGGACATGAGTTTGAGTAAACTCTGAGAGTTAGTGATGGATAGGGAGGCCTGGTGTTCTTCAGTCCATGGGGTCACAAAAAGTCAAACATGACTGAGCAACTGAACTGAAACCAGCAACATGCTAAATAAAGTTTTTAGCATGCACACTATATGAACTCTCTGTGTGGCTAGGTCCTTTGAATTATAAGAAGGAAGACAGCTGATAAGAAACTATAGCAAATTTCTGTAGCCTGAAAGCTTCTGGCTGTTTAGAATTGGCACTTCAAAGAATCGATGACAACAAAGATGGTGACAGCTAAGTGTGTATCATGAGGAGAGTTTATAGCAAACAAATGTCTCCTTTGATGCAAATTTGGTTTTCTAAAGACACTAATTATTACTGGATGGAATTTTCAAAGGGCGCTCTACAAACTCTGCTTGAGAAATTGTTCCGTGGAATTACTCCAAAATTGTGTTCATGTATTAAAAAAAAAAAAAGGCTCTTTTTTTTTCACTTTTAAATGGTTGATTACGGCTGTAGGTATCTTCCACTTCTATAACATGCAGGAAGGATAACATGTCAAGTTGGCCCAGAGTATAATCTATTATGCCCTAATGGATGCTTTCAGTCATCCAGTTAATGTGCTTAAAAGAAGATTCTCTACACTTCGGATAAGCTACTAACTTCATTTCTCTTACATTCCCAGGGCTCAGCTATTCAGCACAAATACTGTCTTCCTGTCTTTCCTGCTCAGTATACAGCTTCATGTCAGAAACCTGGGTAGTTGCATAACTTAGTGTGTCTCTTGTCATTGTTAGTTTTCTCCAGTAAAGAATTTGTTATCTTATTTTTCTTCTTTTCCAGTAAACTGCGAACCTGAAAGTATGAGCCTACTAGGATTTTTTCCTCAAACTTGATCTCCTCTTCCCTTTAGTACTCAGAACAAGCAGTAAGGGGCAGTACTAGAGATGGAAATTAAACATGAAGATGTCTACCTGCCATGAAAGTAAATGAATAGAAGCTAACAAGTCAAGGAGCAACAGTAATTCAGGAATCCAATGATAATTTTCTTCAATTTTAGGAAAAAGAAAATATCTTCTGTTTACCTTGCTTGCTTATGTACTCAGTTGTGTCCAACTCTTTGTGACCTCAGCCTCCTTAAATATACAGTAGTTATCCCACAGGTCTAAAAGATGCAAGGGAAAACATTCAACTTGCACTTAGAAGTTATAAGATAGTTGTCAAGTCCTCATTCTTCTTACTAGTGGACAATTGTTTATAGTACTTCATGACTGAATTGATAGGAAAAAAAAAAAACCAACCACAGGTTAATGATCTATTTGGTTAGTATCAGAATGTCTCTAACATAGATACACTGTCAAACTTAGTATTATTAATGGACAATTGTGAGAGAGGTATTAATGACTAAAGCCACAATAAAGATATTTGGAAAAGCTTTTGAAAGAAACATCAGCCCAATCACACCTTCACACTCTAATAAGGATGAAACTATTAGAAATGATGTATCTCCATTAAATTGACAGCTTGTCCTTCACTTTGGCCAAAACACAAATAAGGCTACTTAACAGTAGATAAAAATGAGAGTTAATTTACTTTTATCACCCTGAGACATTGGTTTCTTGATATCATTAGCTATATTTATGATGAGTTAACCCATCTTTTTGCAAGTGTATAACAAAATTGTTCACATCATTTGCTGAAATGTTTACATATACATGTGCACATATGCTTGTTTGAAGCAAAAATGTCAGTATTCTTCTTATAGTGGCATACTGAGACATAAAGATGAATTGGAGGTGAATCCAGCCATCAGAAGACACATATTTTATGTTTAATCCAAAACATTAAGCAAGATTCTATATTTAACAGCCAACAAAGTGGAGAAATATTTACCATGAATATTGTAGAAAATAGATTAGTATATATATGTTAATAAGTATAGATACACATTCATGAGATCATCATTAACATCCTAATAACTACTTTAGGTAAAAGTAACAACATATATATTTAACACAGAAAAAAATCTGAATGTATAATCAATATATTTATAAATGTTGACATTAGCAATCAAATAAATAATTTTAAGCTAGTTAGACTATCTTTTGCCTTTTATTTTTGCAAAGATTTGAAACAAATGATGATATAAATAATTAGGAAATTTTAAAAAAGCTTTTTCACATAATACTGGTAGGAGTGAAAGCTAGTCCAATTGGGGGAGAGTAATTTGTCAATATTCATGCAGGAATCTTTGATATTTTTGTGACTTTTATCCCACTATTATCCCATTTTATTTTATTCTAATAATTTATTCCAAGAAAATTGATAGAGTTGGACATTGACATATACGTGAAAGTGCACAAAATAATGTTGCTTCTAATAATAAATACTCTAAAATGAAGTTTTCAAATATTGCTTTTGTTAGGCAAGATTTGGGCAGGAAAATAGTTACATTTAGAGTTAGTTAGCTAGCTAGCAGATGTCATAATTAATGTTTAGGTAGATTACAGTGTTACTTTTGATTTGTTATTGCTCATGGAGGTATAAGACATTGATATTACTACTTCTGCTTTGAGGTTTTGCAGGCATTATCACACAATGGTGTTCATGCTACTAAGTCATAAACTTACTGGGTTTGAGGAAGTGAACATGAAGTGAACAGAGGACATACATGAAAAATTGGGGTCAGGAAAGTGATGGGACTAGAACTTAGGTAGACAGCCAGGAACCAAGAAGATACATATCACAGAGAAATCAGAGCAAAATGGGTACCAAGAGTATTCAGGGCATTGACAGGAAATGAGAAATAGGTGAAGTCAAGGAGAAGAATAAGCTCTGGGACCCATAAATAAAGACAGGCATCACAACTAAGGTGATTTTCTATTGTAGCCTTACTGAACTTTAAGCTTCTTGAAAGCAAGGACCATCTTTTATCCCAATGCTTAGTAGAATGACTGGAAATAATGGGTGTTCAAAAGTAGAAATGAAGTAATGGACTTTTTACCCTTTAACCCTGAGAAGCTTACTCTGGAGTTTTTCAGCTACTTAATTTATAAAACAATTCCCAAACCAAAATAAGCAAATAATTGCATAAGCATATTTTGTTTGAATGAAAAGCAGGAATGCTTTTATTCATTTATTTCACATATGAAGGTAGATACTCTGGATTTAAAAGCATCTTAATGAACATTGTTATATTGTGATTTTACTGTGAATTATGCCTTTACTATTGCATTTGTTATCAATGTTGTGTGCATTTGTTTACATGTTCATCTCCCCAACCACACAGTGAGGGCTTTCTAGGCTTGGAATATTTATATTCATCATTACATTCTCAACTGACTGAGCGACTGAACTGAACTGAACTGAACTGTTTTTAAACCAACCTGTGTGCTTTTCCCTTTTGGATCACTACTCCTTCCCTTCTCTGCCCCATGTTTTAGGCAGTCAACTCCACACTCTAAGGATTTACCTGTGCCCCATGCTTGAACAGCATTTTCATTTTAGGAGTAGCCCACGACCACAAATTAGATGTGGTCAGTGAAAATAAATCTTGGAGATGGTTGCTAGAATTTTTAGATTAAAAAAAAATTCTTTTCCTTTGAACTCAAGACTGTAAATGATGTAAGCTCAATTTGCACAACATAGAGAAATCCTACATGAGAATGACGTACTAGAAAAGAGAGTAAAATTGAAAGATGGAGGGGGAGAGAGAGGCTTGATGCTAATATTGAGCATGAAAACTCTGCCTAAAATCAATCCAGATCTTCTCAGTTATATGATGCAATACATTTCTTTTCTATATTTAAGTCTGAACTAAGTATATATTGCCTCCAAATGAGAAAATTATCAAAAATTCACTAGTAGAAACTAAGAGCAGCTATAGAGATATTATTGGGAAATTGGAAACATTGGGATCTAGCCTCAATAGGTATTATAGTATAATTGTATAAATGTCAGTGTCCTTGAGTATAATAATTATAGGGTGGATGTATAAATCAATGCCTTAGTAAAAACATGCTGATATATTTATAGATAAAGCATCATAAAATCTGTAGCTTTTATTTTAAAATGGATCAGCAAAATATGTATTTATATCTATACTCAGAGATAAAACAGACATGGAAAAATGTTAACAATAAGTGACTGCAGGTATATGATGGATGTGTGTTGTGAAAATGAACAGGGAAACCTAAGTCAAAATGGAGTCTGGAAGCCAAGAAAGAAGGGACCTCAAGCACGTATTGCTAACCACAGTTTACTGACCTCAGTGGGAAGAAAGATGATTGCCTTCTTCTGACCCAGCAACAAGCTGCCCACTGCTTGTAGCTCAAACAGATAAGACACAGCCTTTCTCACTTTCCTTTTAAAACCCAGTAACATCTGACCTTCCCTTGGTCTCTTTAGATTTGCCTATGATTTGCCACAGTTTGCTTGTTCCAAATTTCAATTCTTCTGCTATTCTCAAATAAACTCATTTTGGCTAGAGACTTTTTTATTGAATTTTTAAGGTCAACAATGTCCACTGACTACTCTATTAACTTTCAGTGCTTGTCACTTCTTGAAATAAAATCTGAGGGGAAAACACACAGAGAAATAATTCTAGAGTACACAATTGCTTTATAATAGATGCTCAGCAAAACACATTCCTTTGCAATTTTTTGCAAAATTTTATAAATCCCTTCATTCACTTGAAATAATCTAATCTTGGGGTTCCCTGGTAGCTCAGCTGGTAAAGAATCTGCCTGTAATGTCTGATTAACTTGGGTTCAATCTCTGGGTTAGGAATATCCCCTAGAAGAGGGCATGGCAACCCACTCCAGTATTTTTGTCTGGAGAATTGCCATGGACAGAGGAGCCTGGTGGGCTACAGTCCATGGGCTTGTGTAGAGTTGGATACAACTGAGCAATGAAGCACAGCACAGCATAATCAAATCTTAGCCAAATTAACATTATAATAATTTTTAAAAACATTGATACCTGCACAGAGATCAATCTGTGAAATAGCTTCTATATTTGGGATGTGAAACTGAGTTATACATAACAGAAAGAAGCAACTTGTCAGGTTGGATTCACAGTAATCAGAGATCTTACCCAGGACCAACCTTTAGTGATCATTTAGAGGGTATACAAGATACGTTTGGAGGTTTGAGACCATAAACACTTTTCAGTAGGTCTTTTATTGCCACATTAGGATGTGCTCCATCCAGATTAATATGCTATGATTCTAAGTAATATACATGGCTGGTTTATGTACATGAAATGGAGACATTTCACTCCTGAAACATATTTTACTAAGATAGTTACATAGTTACATGACTTCTTCCAGGGAGTTATGCCTATAAGTCTCCATATTTAAGATTTGGTTGCCATAAGCAATGCTAGACAAACTACTCACCTTTTGTTAACAGCATTACATAAATAAAGGGTCACTGATGAATAAATTAATGTGTTAGCCAAGAAGTCTATCTTTAGCATGTTTACAAGGAGGTTTGTCATACATATCTTCCTTCTTTCTTTCTCCTGGGCACATGAACTCTTATTAAAGAGCTGATCATGTTTTCCACAGAATCTCAATTTTCTCTCTCATCCTGAAGACTCCCATGTCAATTACCCACATTGGTGTCTGTTGATCTATATCCTGGAACCAATGTTTGGTTTTGCACCGTGGGATAACACTGGCAGCTGGGTGGGGGGCTGGAGAGAGCTACCTTTACAAATCCCCCCTCCTTATGGCCCTGGCATGGAGGGGAAAGAGCTGAAAGGATTTCTCTCTCTCAGAGAGAGGGGTGGAGCTTGGCAGGGAGTGAAACAGTGGACTTGCAGTCTTGAAAGGGACTTGTAGTGCTAGAGAGAAGAACACCAAATGTCCAGAGCTGATTACTGGAGGGAAATTAGTTTATGTGGATGCTTCAGCAGAAGATACAAGGGTATGAACAGCACATAAATGAAAGGAGGTAAGCTGCACTTCATCAAAAGCCAACCAGAAAACAAAACAAAACAAAACTCTCCTCTTCATCCTAGAAACTGAAAGCAGCTCAAGAACTAAGGAAGTAAAAGAAGGGAGGATTATGAAATGACTATTCACCTTTAAAAGACTGAATTGTATATTCTGAATTCCCTGAAACAATACTCATTTAGAGTGTTAAGTAAATAAGTGTTAGTTGCTCAGTTGTGCCCAACTCTTTGGGACCCCATGGACTGCAGCCCACCAGCCTCCTCTGTCTATGAGATTTTCCAGTCAAGGATACTGGAGTGGGTTGTCATTTCCTTCTTCAGGGGATCCTCCCAACCCAGGGATCGAACCTGGGTCTTCCGCACTGCAGGCAAATTCTTTCCTGACTGAGCTACAAGGGAAGCCCATTTGGAGTAAGAAAACACATTAAATTGACTAAAATATGTTGTCCACTATTTGCAGAGTTAAGGCTGGGTTAGAGATAAGATTTGAGCAATAAAACAATAGTTCTTTCACTACACATGAGTCTAACGGACTTGTAAATTTTATGTCCTCTGAAAGTACATATTTCTACATTTTTGTTATTGAAAGCAGAAATGGTTTGTACACTGTAATAGTGCATTGAGAAACCAGGACTCACAGATACAATCAGAAAGCATCTTTATTTTTCTCTCAGGTTGTCTATTAAAACTGTGTTCGGTGATAAATTTCTTCCTTTGCCGTTTGTTTGAAAACTCAGGCATTCTCCTGCCTTTTGGCTTACTTACTCCCACAATAAAAGGTCATATAGTTGCACTAAAAAAAACAAAAACAAAACAAAACAAAAAAACAGCATGTTGTCATCTTAGATGTTACATATATCTAGTTCTTAATGGTGATGAAACTCACTTAATTGAAGATAAAATCTACATGGTCTTTGGCGGACATGTCACTTGCCAGCTTCTTGTGGAAGGACAGGATGGAGTTCTCCTTCTTCTCAAGCTTTCCCACCTCCTCATCCACTCAGCTAAAATTTGCGGTGTGGCTAGGTTGAAGTAGTTGATGGAGGGGAGTTAGAGCAACATGGAAGTTGTCACCTTATGTTGCCATAATCAAGCTTTGTCCTTTCAGGCCCTGCTACATGTTCTTATTCCCGAGAGTTGTTCATTTTACTTTCACATGCTCTAGGAGGACATGGTATTTGCAGTAGCAGCATGTCTTCTCCATGTCCCTGCCTAATCAACTAGCCACTCCACTTCTCTTGTTTCCTGTCTCTAGATTTCCCAGGTAGGAGGCACAAACAAGTCTATGTAATGAAGCAAAGATATATCAAATTCCTCCTTTCTCTTCATCAAGTAACATTCCACTCGTCCCACTTTATCCCATTGGAAGATAGGGCCTCACAGTACTGCCTTCTCAAAAAAAAAATAACAACAACAACAACAACAAAAAAAACAACCCTCATAGAATAGCCTCTCTCTTTTTAACCACCCTCTTTTTTTAAATCTGTCAAGTAGATAAGGGGGAAGGAGTCAATCGTCAATTCTGGCTTATCTTCCTCTTTAAAAAAACTGAGATAGTCAATATTGTGTTTTGTATTCAATATTGATTGTATTTCTGCTTCACCCCAAACTGAGACTGAACAAGCTTAAAATTTATATATTGGGTGTCTGTCTATCATTTAGCTATCATCTGTCTATCATTTATTTTCTATCTACTTACCGATATATCCCCTATTTATCTTTTATATTATAGTGTATATTGGTGGCTTAGAACAAATTCACTTGCATTCAAAAAACAAATTCTCATTTTCAATGTCCATACTTAAGAATTCAGAGAAATGCCTATTTCTTCATGTATAAAATGACCAAGATTTGATCCATTATCTATAGATTTCCTGCCCAATCTGATATTTTAAGTCCTTTGCCCGTTGCTTCCACTGTGGGTCCTTTTTGGAGCAAGTGGGTAGACATATAAATTGTGTTCTAGGTATAAAATTCTATCTTTCACAGTATGACAAGACATACAAATAAGTCTCAGTAATGAGTGTGGATAAGCCACACTGGGCTTCCTTCAATTTTCATATAGTGTGTACCAGCTCACTGCTGGTGCCAAGTTGCAGACACCTTACTACATGGAAAGCAATATATGTGTGAATGTAAACAGTTGAGAATTAAAATGAAGAGAAGTGGCTGAGGATTCAAAATGAGAGTTAACAAAATAAAAAAATAACAAGACTGCAGGAGAGTTATACCCACCAGATCTCAAAATTATACTCTGCAACAAGGAATTACACATGCACAATATTTGCTTCCTAGTACTCCAAAATCATTGCAGATGGTGACTGCAGCCATGAAATTAAAAGACACTTACTCCTTGGAAAAAAAGTTATGACCAACCTACATAGCATATTCAAAAGCAGAGGCATTACTTTGCCAGCAAATTTCCTTCTAGTCAAGGCTATGGTTTTTCCAGTGGTCATGTATGGATGTGAGAGTTGGACTGTGAAGAAGGCTGAGCTTGGAAGAATTGATGCTTTTGAACTGTGATGTTGGAGAAGACTCTCAAGAGTCCCTTGGACTGCAAGGAGATCCAACCAGTCCATTCTGAAGGATATCAGCCCTGGGATTTCCAATGATGCTAAAGCTGAAACTCCAGTACTTTGGCCACCTCATGCGAAGAGTTGACTCATTGGAGAAGACTCTGATGCTGGGAGGGATTGGGGGCAGGAGGAGAAGGGGATGACAGAGGATGAGATGGCTGGATGGCATCACTAACTCAATGGACATGAGTCCGAGTGAACTTCGGGGCTTGGTGATGGACAGGGAGGCCTGGAGTGCTGCGATTCATGGGGTCGCAAAGAGTCGGACACGACTGAGAGACTGAACTGGACTGAACTGTTTAAATAAAGGAAGTAAATTTAAAAAACAAAAGGAAAGTGACAAAGACATCTCACAAGGTTGAATAACAATAACATAAATAAGCACCCTTGATGCTTAGAAAACAAGATGGTTCATATCTCTGAATAGCACTTGTCACTTTCACATAAAGCAGAGACATGATTCTTTCATCCACTCCCATTGTTTAATTCTATGTTTATATGTTCTGGAGGAATTTTAAAATGAATTGTTTTTCTTTCTATTTATTTCAAAGTATGATTGTCCAAATAGTAAGCTCAAGAACTCTAATCTTTAAAGAATTGCAAAACATGTACATTTTTTGTTTCCTCATCTGCCTTGAAGCATGAGTATAGCTTGAAGGTCACATTTAAAAAAAATATTAATTTGCCTTTTAAAAGTTTCCTTGGAATCCTCAATTCTAAAAATGATTAGACCTATTTATTTTAATACCTCAGCTTTTCTTAGACAATTAATGTCAACGAGGCTATTTCATGCCTTTTGCCACTTGGATCTATGTATCTTCATCCTGTTTAGTGGTTTGCACTTTATAATTATTAATGGTATATTGTTTTTGATTTTCTATTTTTCATCACTGGCCTCATTGCCTTCCATTGCTCTAGAGAGAGTACCACCATCAGCTACAGTCATTAGCTAATGATCCATTGTCTCTTAAAGTCAGGATTAGAAACACAGAGATGTTCATGCTGAGCAAGTGAGAAGTGAATACCTAACACATTATGAAAATGAAATAAAGGGAAAAATCCAATTAGATACTCTTGGTAGGGGTCAGAAGAAGTAAGGGTATTCATTGGTTCTAACAAATTCACAGTGTCAATGTACCATAGAAGAAAAGTATAATGCGCAGTAGAGAGCCACATATTTATGAAATGAGTCGCTGAACAATTTCTGCAAGTTGCCACCAAACAAAATGCAAATTACAGGCAATGGCTTAATTCCAAGTCAGCTTTAGTCTTTAGTCAAGCTACCTCTGTATTGCTCAGCACACTAATTTCAGTATAAAAAAAATGAACAGAAACAATACCAATCTTTGCAGGTTTTGCCAGAATGTTCTGTTGGCAAAGATTCACAGATCCTTCTATTTAGTGTTCAGTTTCAAGAATTAATTTAATGAGGCAAGAAGTCAAGAGCACTAAAGAATCTTCTAATTGGGGTTCGAGCTGAATAGTTGATATTGAATACTTTTTGTGTTACTGAATAGTTGTACTTTTTCCTCATTATACATTTATAATCTTATTCACAACCCTATCTCAGACCATGGTGTAATTATTCTTTACAGCTTTAATTATACTGAACATAACACTGCATAATGTTGACATGAGGTCTTTAATTTTAGATCTGTGACTTGTGCACATATCTTCCAGAATTAATAGTATAAAATGTACCCAGTTGCCCAATTATTTAAGTAGATGTGATAGTTTAAACAAGCAGGAAGAAGACTGTTTGGTGACAACATTTTATTATTTAATGTTCCAGCTCTCACATTCTTTGTCTTTAAAGTTAGAGTCACTTTACATAAGTCTTTAACAGCTTTTAAATGATAGCTTAAATGTTTTAAATTTCTTCTTTTTTTTAAATTGATTACATCCCTTTGCCATACAAACTCTAGTTAAATTCTAATGTAATTTTCTTGCATGTACATCTCAGAGTATTATCAATCATGCCATATGTCTTATCACATTTTGTAGTTCTAAAAAACATGTTGCATGTGGGCTTATGTGTTACAAGTAGTGTTTTTATAGAGTCATCTGATACTTTAGTAAGATGTATTTAGTTTCTAAGTTTAGAAAGCTCAAAAATTCAAAAGGTAGGAAAATGACTATGAAATAGAAGAGTGACCAGAGAATAGGCTGAAAATAGGAGGGAATAATGTCATATAAGATAGGGAAGACTGAGCGAGACATATTTAGATGAATACAAATGATTTTGGTACCAAAAGTGGTTCTAAACTAACAGAATTTTAAGCATGAGTTTTCTGAATTGGTTCTGAAATTTGTGGCGTTATATCTCTAGTGTTTTCAGATTTATAGATTCTTAGACTCTGCTTCTAGTAGTAAAGAGAATACTGAGGGCTTGTAGCATTAACTGTTTGTGAAGAATTCCAAAGCATCTTCATTGAATACTCTTAATCAATCACTTTAAGAATCAGGATGCTGGATCTATACAATACTTTCAAACATTTTTTAAAACAAATGATTATAATAAATGTTCCTAGTGTTCTCGGACAAAGTGGAGAAAAGAAAGGATGAACTAATGATTTAAATTAGCACTTCAAGCATGTGTGACAGCTGACAAGTGTTGGTCAGTTTGTCATATACTACTCTTTGTAACCCCATGGACTATAGGCCACCAGGCTCCTATGTCCATGGAATTGTCCATGCGAGAAGACTGGAGTGGGTTGCCATTTCCTTCTCCGGTGATCTTCCCAAGCCAGGATCAAACCCACGTTGCAGGCAGACTCCTTACTGACTGAGCCACCAGGGAAGACCCTCAAGCATGCATAGATGTCCTGAAATTTCCTACATGGGACCTGAAGTAGACCCTTATCTTCTATAGTCTTGGGGCTGAGATTGCTAATAATCAAATACAGAATCTGATTCTGGATGGGCACAATAGAGAGCAGTAGCTTGCAGTAAGCACTTACTGGAAGTGAGACCTTAATTTCCTAAGAATTGACCCGATTGCCTGGGTGGAAACCAGGACTCTTAACTGCTAGATCACAGGGACCAAGGGCTAGAATATAACTCCCCAGTCCTTGTCTGCCTTGAAAGGAGAAATCAAAGAGATGTAAGGAAGAGAGGAAAGTGGAAGTATTTATTAGAAAAACAGAGTATATGTGGAAAAATTCTTGGACAAACACAGTGAGTCTCGGGGCATGCCTTTGGAAAGTTTAAACCTTTATAAGAGGGCAGTCTTCCAGGTCTTTGTCTTCTTCTTGGTCAATCATCTTGCATTGCCCCCCTCCCAAACAAATGTGTCTCAAGACCTTCCCCTGGGTGTACATGCACCCCTCAGTCAAGACGGATTTCATGGCAAAGGTATCTGGGAGGGAAATAGCAAGACTTGCTACAGTCACCTTTATTTTTGACCCCGTGAAGACCTTTGTGTATGTGTAGTGTCTCCTTTTCCCCAAGGATGAGAAATGTATGACCTCTTGATCTTCTAACAGGATTTAATCCCTCTCTATTTCTGCCAATGTCCAGTTATCCACCCTATTCCTGGTTATTTTTTATATCGAAGAGCATATCAAAATGTAGACAGAAGTCTCCTCATAAAGGCATAGCCCAGAATCCATTTGTCTTTTGTCCCAAGAAATATAAATAGGGCATTGGTAGTGAATGTCCAGACTGAAGTCCATCTTTTTCTTACTCCAGGAAATGTGAAGAGGAAGCCAGTTGTAAATGTCTAGCCTGGAGTCCACCTATGTCCTGCCTCAATTCCTGAAACTGTTTGAATTGAACTTCCTGTCTTATAGGATGTCTACTTCTAAGGTGAAGGGGTTAATTAAGAAAGAATAGGGGTAAATTGTAAATTGGGGTGGGCAAAGTATTCTCACATTCTGATGAAGCGCTTCAATTCAGCTGAATCTTCTTCTTCGGTGGAAAAGGACTGTGCCCCCCACGTGGGAGTGGCTCCCCCTCTGAGGGGACTGGCTTTACATTACCAGATGAGACTCAAATGTCTTCACTGAAGCAGTTGTCAAGTAAGACAATGATGACTGTCCTCAGAACCCATCTCCACAAGCCCTTCTTTGCTTCCAGATCCATAACTGGATTTAGTCTGAAGAGACTCATAAAGACAAGCAAGAAAATATGACCCAGAAGGAGATGTGCTTCACTCCCAAAGGACTACGTGAGCTTTCTGTTATATAAGCATAATTTCAGAGAACTTGTGTGGGGATGAAGATTGAGGGTGTGAAAGAATGGTGGTGGAAATATAAAGTTGGATCCGATTAAAGTTATTGAGATTGGATCACTAGGAAGAGAGTCTGCATGATGCTGTAATCCAGGAGTTAAGAGGGTTCTAATTGTTTGGATTGTTGGTTGGGACATGGACCAAAAAGTGCCTCACAGTGAGTCTTCCAGTAACACCAGACCCATCTGGTTTAATGTAGAGGAAAGGATTCAATGACTTAAGCAGATTAGAATGTTACAGCAGATTTGTCTTTTAAGACCTGTACTTAGTCACACTGAGAGGATCCAGAAGACACTTGTTTCACCAATACTGAGAGAAATAAATTTGATAGGGGACCACTGGCATTCTTGAAGACCCCTTGGTCCCCCTTATATCTAGGTATAAAAGAACTCACAAAAGGAACTGCTGTCACTGAATTGGGAAATTTAAATGCAATGGAAATAATAAACTCTTGGGATGTCAAGTGGCACTCAACCATCACAAGATGCTTACTCTTGGACAGAAGAATAAACGTAGCAATCAGAATAGTCTGACTTACATGGACTTAATGGAGCTGGCTAGTTGATTGATCAGTGTTCCTAGAAGTGAGATAGGAAGCATATTATGTTTTTACTTGATCTGAATAGCCTACTAAATCCTTATTTGATCTTTATAAGCAGAAATGTTTTAAGTCAAGTAAACAAAAGTCAGTATGAATCATAAAAAGCAGAGAGCCACAGTCCCTTAATCAATTCCTAGACCTGAGCCAGTTTACAAACCTAGAACTCTCTGAATGAAAGAGAAGCTGGGACCTCTTGAGGAGTGACCTCAGTACTCTACAAAAAGTCTGTACTGTTAATTTTTTCCCCAGCTTCTCCAAAAGGACCTGAGATAACTGTTCATTGGGTAAAATGAAAATCAATCAATCAATCAGTAAACCATGTCTTTTAGGGGTTATTGGACACTGACTATGAACTGACACTAATTCTGGGAGATCCAAAATATTCCTGCGGCCCACCAGTCAGAGTAGGGATTTATAGAGGGTAAATGGTCAGTGAAGTTTTAACTCAGGGTCACCTCACAGTGGGAGAAGGAAATGGCAACCTGGTCCAATATTCTTGCCTGGAGAATCCCATGGACAGAGGAGCCTAGTGGGCTACAGTCTATGGGACTGCGAAGAGTTGGACACAGCTGAGCAACTAAACCACCACCACCTCACAGTGGGTAAAGTGGTCTTGTACCATCCTTTAGTTATTCCCCAAATTCCAGAATGCACAATTCTGGAATCTCAGTAGCTGACAGAACCTTCACTTTGGTTTCTTGACCTACAGATTAAAGATTATCATGGTAGAAAAAAGCTAATGGGAAACCACTAGAGATTTCTTTATCTAGGGAAATAGTAAACGAAAAGGAATACCACATTCTTGGTGGGACTGCCAGATTCCCGTCACTATCAAGAACCTTAAGGATTAGGGGTGGATATTCTCCCTACATCCTTAATCACTCTGCTTATTTTACCTGTGCTGAATACAGAAGAATATCAGAAAATGATGGTGTATTACTAAAAACTGAATCAAAGCGGTGACAGTAATTGCTGGTGATGTACCAGATATGGATTCATGGCTTGAGAAAATTAATTTATCCCCTGATACTTAGTATGAGTCTATTGATATAAGTGACTATCTTTTTCTCTCTCTGTCCATAAGGATCAACAGACACATTTTGGTTTCAATCAATAGTGGCCAGCAACACACAATAACTGTCCCATCTCGAGGGATATCAACCCTCTAGTGCTATGTCATAATTTAGTTTTCAGGAATCTCAATAGCCTTTCCTTCCATGAGAAATCTGACTGATTCATTACATTAATGACAGGCTGATTGGCTGTAGAGAGCAAGAAGTAGCAACTTCTCTGACGTATTGGAAAGACACATATGTGCCAGAAGGTAGGAAATAAACTCAACAATAATTCAGTGTTCTTTTACCTCAGAGATATTTGGAGATGGAAGTGTTGTAGTGGGTCATGCTAAGATGTCTCTTCTAAGGTGAAGCATAAATCGTTACACCTAGTCCTCTTATAACCAAAATAAGGGGCACAGTGGATTTGAGAGACAACATATTTTTCATTTGGTGCATTACTCTGACCAATTTACTCAGTGACTTGAAAAGCTATTTTGGGGTGGAACCCAGATTAACAGAAGGTTCTGCAATAGGTTCAGGTTTCTGTGTGACCTACCCTGCTGCTTTGGCTGTATGATCCGGTAGCTCCTAAGACACACGAAGTGTCAGTGGCAGACAGAGATGCTGAGTGGAGACTTTGGAAAGCCCTTATAGGTAAATCACAGGGCAAACTCTTGTATTTTGAAGCAAAGTCCTTCCCTTGTCTATGGATACCTAGTCTCCTTTTAATATATATCTCCAGTGTATCTACTGCTGCTGCTGCTGCTGTTAAGTCGTTTCAGTTGTGTCTGACTCTGTGCAACCACAGAGATGGCAGCCGACCAGGCTCCCTCGTCCCTGGGATTCTCCAAGCAAGAATACTGGAGTGGGTTGCCATTTCCTTCGCCAATGCATGAAAGTGAAAAGTGGAAGTGAAGTTGCTCAGTTGTGTCTGACTCCTAGCGACTCCATGGACTGCAGCCTACCAGGCTCCTCCATCCATGGGATTTGCCAGCGAAGAGTACTGGAGTCGGTTGCCATTGCCTGGCTTTAGTAAAGACTGAATACTCAATCATGGAGTACAAGCTGCTGTGCAATCTGAGCTGCCCACTGTGTCATATTGTTATCTGACCCTCCAAGCCATAAACTGGGCAGGGGCAGCTATATTCCATCATCAGATAGAAATGGCATATACATGATTGGGTTCCAGCAAGTCTTGAAGGCATCTGAAGTTATGCAGAGATGGGGCCCACATGCTCATGACCCATATTTCTGCTCTACTGTCCTATTTCTTTCAGCCTCCACCTATGACTGCATGGGAAATTCTCCACACTCAATGGATAGACAAAGAGAAGATTTGAACCAGGTAGACAGATGGTTTGGCATGAAATTTGGCTGCCACTCCAAAGTGGAGAGCTGTTGCACAATAGCCACTTTCTGGGACAACCTTGAAGGACAATGATGAAGGAAAATGCTTGAAGTGGACATAACTTACAGCAGTGCAACTGATTGGAAGGAGAAATGACCAGATGTGTGATTTATACCACAATGAGTGGGCTGTGGCCAGTGGTTTGGCTGATGGTTGGCAATTTGGATGAAATATGGCTGGAAACTTTGTGACTCCAAAATTTGGGGAAGAAGTGTGACGAACCTCTCTGAATAGGCAAAAAAATGCAAAGATATTTGTGTCCCATATGAATGTTCACCAACTAGTGACATTAGCAAAGGAAAAAAAAAAAAATAGGGCTTCCAAGGTGGTGCAGTGGTAAAGAACCTGCCTGCAAGTGCAGGAGACATAAAAGATGTGGGTCCAATCCCTGGGTTGGAAGATCCCCTGGAGAAGGAAATAGCATGCATTCCAGTATTCTTGCCTGGAGAATCTCATTGACACAGGATCCTGGATGGCTGTAGTTGGGTATGACTCGCAACCCAACTCGCAGAGTTGGGTATGACTGATGTGACTTAGCATGAATGCACTTGTTAACAATTAAGGCGGTAGGATGACTGGTTTTGTGAATACCACTCAGCCTCTTTCCCCAGGTATGCCTATCATCACCTAATGAGCTCATGCTCATTGAATTCACCTGTCTTACAATGTTCCACACCATAGTAAAGCAGCAAGTTTGATAGAATGGTCTTTTTATAGGTCATTCATACCTGCTAGCTGAGTGACAACACATTGCAGGGCTTGGGCAATGTTATCTAAATATTTGATATGATCTGAGTCAACATCCACCATTTGGTGCTATTTCTCCCAAGAATCATAGTTCCAAGAATCAAGAAGCAGGAACAGCAGCTCTAGTGACCAACTAGAAAAATTTTTGTTTCCTGTGCTAGCAACCTTGTGCTGTGCTGAAAGAACCACAAGTCAAATTGGTAATGGTGGGTAATGAAGTAACAGGTAAACTGATTCAGATATAAAAGTTCTTCATGCCAAAAAAAAAAACAAAAAAACAGTGGTAGAGAAGCAAATGATGGAAGAGAAGTAAACAAACACATTTAAAACTTTTGTTTCATTTTTACCATTTTTATTTTTAAGTCAAGGTCATTTCATATTCTCTGAATAATTATGAACATATTTTTTCTTCTTTGAGGTTATTGCATTACAGTTAATACGTGTGTTAACAGACTTAAGAGAATGTTGAAATATAAAAACTGGAAGTTATATAAAAAAACCTTCCTAAAATAAATGTCTACCCACTGATGAAAATCATGAGTGTCCCATTCCATGGTTTGGAAGGACTATATTTTACCATTAAGGCAAGTAACTTCCACTTATGTTTTATTTGCTTTAATCTAGGAGAAAATGATTTTAATGCCAATATTTATGTTCATTGACTGTTTTCAATTATTTCTTCTCCTTAATTAGTAAAGCTACGAAATAACTCTTTCAATTTAGACTGGTCGTATTGCACATGACTTACCTAAGAGATAAATGTGTCGCTGAGAGATTTGACTTGTGTTGATAAAGGAAAAGACGCGTAGCAGGGGGCACTTTAGACACATTAGTTGTGACTGAATCATATTACCTCCGCACTACACAAATAAACACTTCCTTACTGCTTGACTGAGTGGGTTATCACCTTAGTGTCTTTTGCCAAAAATAAGAACAAGGAAGCTGATAAATTTTTAATTACGTATGTGTTAAAACATGCTTTAATTTGGCTTTGGCAAATAGAAAAAAACAAAACAAAACAAAAAAACAACTTCACCAGCTGAATTGAAAATGTCTTCCAAAAGTAAATTTTTTTTCCAGTATATTTTACTGCATTTACTTGTTTCTTTGTATTTGGTGGCGTGTGACCATGAGTCCCTGTATGCCTGTGTGTGCGTTCTGATTTTTCCCTGAATGAAAGTTAGTAGAGAGACATGGCATAGATCCTGATAACAGTCATAATATAATTTTTAAGATTATGGTGTTAAGTTGGAGTAGCTGAAATTGTCACTTGGACACATTTCATGCAAAGTACTATTGTGATAATTTTTCAGAAGGACTTACATTTTCAGAAAGTGAAATTATATTTGCTCAAGACAACCATACTGTTGGGAATAATAGAAAACAACAGTGTCAAATCCTAGGTCTCAAATCCTTAGATGGAAATGTCCATGCAAAATTTTGAAATGATTAATATTGTGGTAAACATTAGTTAATTAATATTGGTTGACATTGGTGTGTTTTATTGCTTTATATTAATAGAATGGAAAATTAAATAACACATTGAATACTTACAATATGTCAAGAACCTTACATACTCTAAGAATCACACTTAACAGATGAATAAATTAATGATCAAAGAGCTTAGGTAACAGGTTAAAAGTTTAATAAGTCTTCCTCTCAAGTGATGAGACTATTTAAACCAACTTTTCCATTACACCATGATGCCTTCTGATATTTGAGTCTATCTAACTTCCAGTACTGTAGAAATGTCAGGAAGTCACTTTAGCTCAGTCATTACAATCAAAAATATGAAACATCTTTCCCCTTTTGCCTTTCACAATTGCCAAATCCAACATAACATTGCTTTCTTAAATTGCACAAGTTCTGCTGACTAAGTTACTAGAAATCCTAAGGATTAAATATCCATCTCTTCTTCTAGTGATGTTCTTAATCAGTAAAGAGATCATTCACAGGTGAGGTTAGAGAGCAAATATCTAGCAAGGGAAAATGACCACTTCTCTTTTCTGAATGTTACATTAGAATATGAGATTAACTCAGAATCAAAACTCCCTTTAACTTCTTCAGATGAAAAAATTTTAAGCATATTTTCTCAATGTTTTCTGATGGATATTTCAAACAAATGAAAAATTTAAGAATTTTTACAATGGATGCCCATACACCAAACACTGAAATTCTCCCTTCAACGTTTCATCATGCTTGTTTTATTAATATCACAGAAATTTCCTTTATCCATTCTTCTATCCCTCCACCATCCAACTTTTTATGGTGAATTTTAAAGAAAATTGCAGATGATAGTCCACTGCCTCCTGAGACTTTTATTATGTATATCATTAACAACTTCACTCTCCTATTTTATACACAATAAAAGGAAGAAATTTTATAAACATATGCTGGTTTTGACAAAGTATAACTGGATTGTGCATGCAACCTACCCAACACCAACTGCTATGTAGAACCTAGACCATTACTCCTATCTTGGAATGACTGTTCATCCCTCTAACTACTAAGTTCCTGCCCCTAATCCACTGTATGAAATCACTGTGCTCATTTTTTTTCTTTCTGGCATATATTAGTTTCATTTGTCCTAAAGCTTCATAAGTGAAATCATTATAGCATGTACTGTTGGGTAAGTCTTCTTTCAAATAGCATAATGTCTTGTTTTCCTTTTATAACTATAGGATTTGATTTATACCCCTACCACTCAGAATATTTTACTTGTATTGCCCTAAATTATTGAGGATTAGGTTCTTTTTCTCTGTCAATAAACTGAGAGTATTAATTTCAAGCAGTGCAGAAATGCCTGGAAAATCCCATGGACAGAGAAGCCGGGTAGGCTGCAGTCCATGCTAAGCGTCGGACATGACTGAGTGACTTAGATTTTCACTTTACATTTTCATGCATTGGAGAAGGAAATGGCAACCCACTCCAGTGTTCTTGCCTGGAGAATCCCAGGGACGGGGGAGCCTGGTGGGCTGCCATCTGTGGGGTCACACAGAGTTGGACACGACTGAAGTGACTTAGCAGCAGCAGCAGCAGAAATGTTACTATTGCCTCTTTCAAATTTGAAAGTTCTTCAATTTGATATTAATTTATATTTTCATAATCATAAACTTCATTCACTTTTAGTTACCGATGTCGCAGTCATGTGAGCTGTTCTTACTTTCCATCTTTTTTCCCCCACTTCCTTAGCCTTTCGCTCTTTAAAGCTCAGACGACTTGCTTCTTCAGTTAACCCCTTCTAATTCTAAAGTAAAGCATGCTTGAGATTAAACAGTGAAATATAGTCTTCTTAATGACATTCACTTGTTAAATTTTGAAATTCAGGAAATTTTTTTTCCGATCATCTTGATTCTTAAAAATAGATGCTAAGGAAATGTTAACAATGTCTCTTCTACAACAGGCCATTAGTTGATGCAGTTGGTTGTCTGCTCTAGTCCTGTGTGCTGTAGGGGTTGATACCTTCTCTGCTGTTCCAGGTATTGGCTGCTGAGAGCTCACAGCCGTAGTCTGGAGAATTTTGCAGGATCAAAGAATACAGTCTCACTTGGAGATTCCTTTTCCTAGAAAAGACAACTTTTCTAGATTGTATATCATAGCCAATTGACATGAAAAAGGGTGACCCTCTTGTACCAAGTAGACCTCTCCCAAATGTACCATTCATCCCTGGAGTTCAACACAGGATCAAGTAGAGGTTTTTGAACTCATTTGTTGTTTAGCTTTTCTTCTCATCCTGTCTGCTCACAGGACTCTCCTAAAGGCACAGCCTCAACAAATCACTTTAGTGAATCTCATTAAAATTTCCCTTGCTCTCTGGGAATCCAAATTGCCTTTCCCAGTACCAAATTGCCTTATTTCCCAGTAGTTGACAAGAATATGTTAGCTTAAATTTGTACTCTTCTTTTTAGAACTTTAGTAAATATTTTTATAATGGATAATTCTTTATGTAATTAGTCTTTTAAAAATCAGGATGGGTTACAAGGTACACCCATGGCAGATTCAAGTCAATGTATGCAAAACCAATACAATATTGTAAAGTAAAATAAATAAATAAATTAAAAATTGTAAATGTGAAGATGTGTATATATTATTTATAATTTTCATCTTCTTTGTTACGTTGTTTTTCCTCTTCAAAATGTTAATATTTGTCTAGCTTTTTATTGTACTTACCAAAGTTTTCTCTTCTTTTTGATGGTATTTGCCAGAGTTTTCAAATTTTGCTAATTAGAAAGTATTTTTTAAATTTCAAACTTATTTATTTGCTTAATGCTCTTTTTCCCTTTTCTTTTACTGATAATATTTAACTTTTTTTTCTAGTTGAGGCTATTGCTTATTTCATTTCTTTCTAGTTATTATTGAAATCATATAATGTATGATTTTAGTTTTCAGTAGAGTTTTGCTTATTCCTATATGTTTAACAAATATTGTTTTCCTCAATTTTGATTGTTAAAAAAGTTTAAAGGGTTTTCTGTTGTGTTTGCTTTCTTTCTTTCTTTTTTCCTTAAGAGATAGAAAAATGTGTTTCTTAATATTTTAACTTGGGAGAGTATTGCACAATTTTTTCTTTTTAATTTCATTTTTTAGGTACACCCACATCCCCTCCCTCCTGAACCTCCTTCCCATCTTTTTCCCCATCCCACCCTTCTAGATTGTCACAGAGCTCCTGTTTGAGTTCCCTGAGTCACACAGCAAATTCCCTTTGGCTATGTATTTTACATACGGTATTGTAACTGTTCATATTACTCTCTCCAGATATCTCACCCTCTCCCTTCTCCCCTCTACCTGTGTCCATAGGTTTGTTCTCTAAATCTGTTTCTCCATGGCTGCCCTGCAAATAAATTCATCAGTATCATCTTTATAGATTCCATATATATGTCATTATACAATATTTATATTTCTCTTTCTGACTTATTTCATTCTGTATAATATTTTTAAATATCTTTCTTAATTACTTTGTATAAATTTTTTAATTTCTTAGTGTTTGATAGCTTTTATAGATGACATAAGGACACTTGGAAAAAGTATATATACAAAAGTTATATACAAAAATATAATTTTCAGCTTTGGAATTTTAAGTCTATTTTTTTATTTATATCATCTCTCAGAAATTCAGAGTATAGTGCTCACTATACTAAATAGTGAAGTGTTTGCTATTTCTTCTTATATTTTTAATATATATATTGGCTGCAACTCATAACCCGTGGGATCTAAATGGGATCCTTGACCAGCGACTGAATCCAGGACCATGGCAGTGAAAGCACCATGTCCTAACCCCTGGACTACCAGGGAATTTCCTAAAGCAAATTGATTTTACGCATTATGAAACAATAACAAATAGCAAGCAATTAAATTGGTTCAGAGATTGCTACATATTACTCTGACATAGTCTGGAAAATTCTTTCATTATGCTATTTTGGGGAGAAAATGTAAAATTTTCATATAAATGTTAAAGGAATCCATGACCTAGAATAATTCAAGAACAACTTTTAAAGAAACATCTCCTTGAATTTATAGCCATTTCTAACTTAAAAAACAAAAGAAAACTGAGAAATTTATTCATGTATCTCTCCCTAAAATTATTTTTGAAAATTCTTCCTTTTGTATTTAGTATTTTTGTTAATATATTTTATATCATTTGATTATCAAATCTTTGTTTTATATTTTATCTATTAATATCAAAAAGCCATTTCTCTGTTATATTAAAAAAAAGTTATACTGAACAGAGTTAAAGGCAAGGAAGACTTTATTCAAGACTACTGCAGTAGGGGAGAGAGACTGAACTCAAGTTTCTTGAAATGAAGGGTGGAGGATTTCTTAGGTGTTGGGGTGAAATAATGGGAAAGTGTTGTGTGACACTAGAAGAGGAGGTGTTCAGTGTGAGCAGGGTATTTGCATTTGCCAATTTTCCCTATAGAATCTAGACTCCTACCTTCCCACAGACACTGGAAAATGATAAGTTGGTCTCCTTCATGATTATGTTTCAAAGGATGGCTCCCAGGTTTTTGAGAAAGGCATTCTTAGGTTGCTAAAGAGATTAGGAGAAGGTTGACATATCAAAGTGCTAGAGAAAGAATTCATAATTGAAAGTTTTCTAAAGTAAAAACTTTAAGAAAAGGGAATCAGAGGCTTTTAGTCGAAGAAAGAAGCATGTCTGAAGTTCACTCAAATTCAGGGGAAGTTAAGGCCCTTTTGGTCAGTCTCCCTTACCCTCCAGGAAACCAGGTTCTGTTAGAAGTCCGCAGCATTCTTTATGAGTTCACTATCAGATATTACTTTCAATCTGGTAGCCACTGCAGCATCACTGTAAGAAATTCCAGTTTATTCAGACTGCCCTGCTTTTGCTTTCTAGAGTGGCTGCAGGCTTTCCCCTTGTTTTATGTTCTGCCTTTTTTTTTTTTTTGAAGGGGGATGTGGACACATAAGTGTTAACCAATTGTGTTACCATTTTCATTGTAGAATCACAGTGTTTTAAGTGATTGTTCTAAATCAGTTAAGACGACCTTCATATTTTATAAATGAGGAAGTTGAAACCTAGAGAACGAAAGTAGTTTGTCTGAAATTCCAAAACCAGTTAGGAAAGGAGCTAGGCAGTTAAATTTTGTCTTCTAATGCCTTTAATTACATTGGCTTACCTTCATTACTACTTTTAGCCTACACTCTATATTTGCTCTTCAGTTGACTTCTGCTTCATTTTCTCTTCTCTTCCTGAAATGTATTGTGATATTTAATTGATTAGTTCTTACAAATTGAAATACACAGCTATGAAAAATCATCCCTATTTAATTTTGCCTCTTTTATGAACAGTGCATAATTGAACTACTTGCTTTGCTCTGGAGGTGTACTTGATCATCTTGCCTGGGAACCAGTAGTTATGAGGAGCTTTAAATAATTTGGAAAATGAATGGTTCAATAGGAGTGTTGTATTTTTATATATTATAATAACTTTAGCATAATGTTATTAATAGCAAAATTGTTGTATTTTTCAGAAAATGAGTTTCAGAGGATCAGTTTATTAAAATGTCAAGATTTCTAATGACTTCACATTATATGTGTATATTACTTCTTAGCTAAGTAAGAATTAGTAAATTATGCTATTATAACAGATATTTTTAACAGTATGCAATCATGAATATAATTGATGACATTAGGTATCTTACAAAATATAGCAAAGTGATTTCTAGAATGAGAAAGACTATTTGAAGATATATCTAGACTTTATAAAATACCAACAGTTATCAAAAGGGGAATTTCTTTTAAAATACAAATCTTTAAAAATAAATACTTCATAGTATGTATTTATTTAAAGAAAATTGTGAAGATAATTGCTGATTCTTTACTAGACTGTAGTAAAACAAGCAGCTTGGAAGGAATTGCAAACACATTGAATTTATTGGGTTTTAAATGTTTTTATTCCTGTTTGTCCAGGCTTGCCTTCAATTTGTGATGAAATGGCAGTTATATAGGGTTGAATGGACTATTCATTTCCACCTAAGAAAAACCTTCATGGATAACTCTTAGTGTGGACATGGTTGTTTTAAATTTTAGACAGTATGTTTTAAAAATTGGATTTTATATGTGGTCTTCACGTCATCAAGAAAATGTGCAAGGAATTACAGTAAAAGAGAAAGACATTTAATATCAAAGACAAATTGGAATGTATTTTTAATCTTTACCTGGATTATAAGAAGAAACAGTGAAGTTTTTCTGTGGGGAAAACCACAACAGCAAAACTAAGTAAATTAAAATTATTTTGCATTTAAGAAAGACCATATACATGTGTCACTATAAAGATATGATTTTAAATGTCATGTAAACTTAGTATCTTACAAGTGAAGCATGCATGTGTATCTTTATGTATGTATGTATCTACCTGCTTAAAAAAATGTTTCCATGCTGTAGCACATACTTAAGGATTTCTAGTGACTTTATTACAATTAGCTACATTTAAATATTCTTTTACTAACAATTCAAAATCAGGAATGAACTGAAAATTAACCTTTACTTAGGTCCTTGATGACTTAGACCTTTATCATGATCAAATAAGTTGAGTAAAATTGCTTATTTTTTCTTAGAAACCTGTTTTCATCCTGTAATTTCAAAAGAGTACAGTGAATTTAATATTATATACAAAATTTCTTATATCCTAGAAAAGGATGACTAAATTATGAATAACTAATTTGGTTTACAAATGTATTTTGTTCTGAAAATCCACAATTTCTGTGACATTTTCCTTTTTTTGTTAATTGATAGTTGTGTACTTTATTAAATCTGTCCTATCTTCTATGAATTAGAAGTTGTATATTTTATTAAATCTATCCTATCTTCTATGAATAGTGTAATGCCAATATAATGAATGCATTATATTGATAAAGAAATTTGTCCATAATATAGTAGATTGAAAAATATTTCTGAGAAAATTAGAGATATTAAACATATATTTTTATTAAAGTGATAAAATATACTCAATATATTTCATTATTTTAAAATATCTGAATACTGAAATATACTCCTTTTGCCCCAGTGAATAAAACAGTCTAAGGTTTTAAAATGTTTTCTTATATTAAAATCCAAAAAAACTAAAACTTTATATAAGAATAATAAAATACTTCTTTCTTCATCCATCAGTGTATATTCATCCTAATAAGACTTCACAACCCCAAACACCCACCTCCAGAGGATTGTAATGAAATAATTCTGAAATGTTTCAAATCAAATTGTGGTACTCTTATTGTTTGCTAATTCAGAAAAATATATATATATGATAAGATGCTGTTTATAATAAATGGTATGGATCATGCTTTTTTGTCTACTAAAATACTTCTAATATCTTTATGATGGGTGGGAAATCTTATAGTTAAAAGTGGCTATTCAATGATTTTCACAAGCTTTTCAGAAAAATACATTAAAGGAAAATTTATTATTAAAATTTCTGAAGCAAAAATAAGGATTGACAAAGAAAGTGCATTATTTTAGCATCAGTTAAGTTTACAATTTACATGCACATGAATTGTCTAATAACTTGTGATTTATACTAGAAAACCAATCTAATCTAAAAAACCAGCATATTAAACTACAAACAAGTATTTAATTTTTCACTATTAGCTAATCAACAGTCATTGAATAGATTAATTTTAAGTAACTTATTATAGATGAGTTTATAGTTTTATAATTGCTTGAAAGTATAATCTTATTACTCTTTCATTTTTCTATGTTTTCTTTAATTCTATATATCTTACCAACAATATTTTTGAATTTTATTACACGCTATAGTGCTTTTTAATAGCGTCCAATCTATTCTAGTAACATTCATTTCTTATTAAAATTAATTAGCTAAATAATACTGAATATTCCTTTCAGGGAAAACCTAGATATTCTTTTCAAAATTTATTTTATTGAGATAAAGTTCACTTATATCATAGCATTAGTTTTAGATGTATAGCATAATGATTTGATATACATATATATATATAGTGAAATAATAACAACAGGAAGTCTAAATAATGTTCAACATATTGCATAATTACACATTTTTCTTTTTCTTGAGATCAAAAATCTTGGGATTTACTTTTTTAGCAATTTTAAAATAAATACCATAGTATTATTAACTAGGCTAGGGTTACAGTTGTACATTACAGGATTTATTTATTCTACAACTTGAAATCTGTACATTTTGAGTACCTTAATTCATTGTCAAACCACTCGGGCTATATATATATATATATATATATATATATATATATATTACAGTATCAAAATTTATTTGTTGTTCAGATTCAGCATGTAAATGAGATCATATAGTATTTGTCTTTCTGTGTCTTTCTTTTCCACTTATCATAATGTCTTCAAGAATAATCAATGTTGTCACAAGTAGCAGGATTTCTTTCTTTGTTATCCCTGAATAGTATTTTATTGCATGTATATACCACATTTTCTTTATTCCTCCATCCATTAATGGACAGTTACTTTGTTTCCTCGTCTTGGCTGTTGTAAATAATGTTTCAATAAACATAAGGGGCTACTGTTTGGAGTTAGACATTTGAACATTCTTTTATCTTGGATTGTTAGACAGTTTAACAAACTGAATAGTAAAAGAGTTTACTGAATTGAAAAACATTTATAAGGTAATACAAATCTATTTACTTACTTAGTAAAGTATGCCATTTCTTATTCAGGTCTAAAGTTACTATCAAGATGATTTTCCATTCTTCATATTCTAATCTTTACCTAGATATAACTCTATGTCCATATTTTAATTTTCATTTCCCTTGAAATCACTATCTTCTGGAATGACGACTATCTTTCTCTATTCCTATTAAAGATTCATATAGTCAATGCTATGTTTTTTCCAGTAGTCATGTACGGATGTGAGAGTTAGACCATAAAGAAGGCTGAAAACCAAAGAATTGAAGCTTTTAAATTGTGGTGCTGGAGAAGACTCTTTAGTCCTTATGACAGCAAGAAGATCAAACCAGTCAATTCTAAAGGAAATCAACCCTGAGTACTCATTGGAAGGACTGACGCTGAAGCTGAAGCTCCAATATTTGTTCACCTGCTGCGAAGAGCTGCTCACTGGAAAAGACCCTGATGCTGGGGAAGATTGAAGGCAAGAGGAGGAGAGGGTGGCAAAGGATGAGATGATCAGATAGCATCACCAACTCAATGGATGTGAATTTGAGCAAACTCCAGGACATAGTGAAGGACAGAGAAGCCTGCTGTGCTGCAAACCATGGGGTTGCAAAGAGCTGGACATGACTTAGTGACTGACAAACAATACTGGAATGAAAAATGAACACAGCCAAGCTTCAAATAAAATATTTCAGAAATTATTGTTGACTTTTATTAAACAATTCTTTTTTACTCTTTTTTCTTCCAAAATTTATCCTATTCCTTAAAAAAAAAAGTTTACTCATCTCCTCCCTTATAAGAAACTCCAACCTGCAAAATCATGTTTAATCCCAAATTGCAGTCTTTCTTACCTTTTTTTTTTTTTTAGTTCTCATACTCTATTTTTAACTTTTTATTGTAAATAAAAATAGTATAGACACTTGGCTGGATGCAAAGAAATGTACAGAAAATACAGCATTTTCACACCTTCCTTTCTTACACCTTATAATGCAATATGAAAATCAACAGACTTACTTTAGTTTAATCTACAGAAGCTTCCCACGAGGCTCAGTGGTAAAGAATCCATCTGCAATGAAGGAGATGGAGACAGAGGCAGGTTCAGTCCCTGGATTGAGAAGATCTTCAGAAGAGGTCATGGCAATCCACTCCAGTATTCTTGCATTAAAAAAAAAAAATCCATAGACAGAGGAGGCAGGTGGGGTACAGTCCATAGGGTTGCATAGAGTCGGACACAATTGAAGGGATTGATTACCTAGAAGCTTGCATAGATCTTGGTAAATTACACCATTTATATATGCACTCCTTTGTGTGTGTGTGTATGTGTGTGTTGTTCTATGCATTTGGCTTATATCTAGCCTTGCATTATGATTACCACAGTCAAAATACTCATACAATCACAAAACTCTTATGTCACCTCTTCATAACTGTATCCATTTCCTGCACCTTCCCGTCAAATGTTGGTGTCCACTAGCTGACTTGCATCTTTATAAATATTTGTTTTACAAATATTTGTTTTACATATATGGAATTCTTCCATATGTATCCTTTTGAGAGTGGCTTTTTTACACTTCAGTTCAGTCGCTCAGTCATGTCCGACTCTTTGAGACCCCGTGGGCTGAAGCACGCCAGGCCTCCCTGTCCATCACCAACTCCCGGAGTTTACTTAAACTAATTTCCATTGAGTCGGTGATGCCATCCAACCATCTCATCCTCTGTGGTCCTTTAACCTCTACCTTCAATCTTTCCCAACATCAGAGCCTTTCCCAATGAATCAGCTCTTCAAATAAGGTGGCCAAAGTATTGGAGTTTCAGCTTCAACATCAGTCCTTCTAATGAACACTCAGTACTGATTTCCTTTAGGATGGACTGGTTGGATCTCCTTGCAGTCCAAGGGACTCTCAAGAGTCTTCTCCAACATCACAGTCCAAAAGCATAAATTTTTCAGTGCTCAATTTTCTTTATAGTCCAACTGTCACATTTATACATGACTACTAGAAAAGCCATAGCTTTGATTAGATGAAACTTTGTTGACAAAGTAATGTCTCTGCTTTTTAATACACTGTCTAGATTGGTCATAACTTTCCTTCCAAGGAGTAAGCATCTTTTAATTTCATGACTGCAATCACCATCTGCAGTAATTTTGGAGCCCAGAAAAATAAAGTCAGCCACTGTTTCCACTGTTTCCCTATCTATTTGCTATGAAGTGATGGGACGGGATGCCATGATCTTAGTTTTCTAAATGTTGAGTTTTTTCACTTAAATATCATCAAGCATGTTGCATTACATTTTATTCTCATATATATTCCGTGGTAATATGTCAGTTTTTTAAACTATTTCTTGACAGAGCATGAATGCATGCTAAGTCACTTCAATCATGTCCAACTTTTTGTGAACCTATGGACTATAACCTGCCAGGCTCCCCAGTCCATGGGATTCTCCAAGCAAGAATACTTGTGTGGGTTGTATGACCTTCTCCAGAGGATCTTCCTGAGCCAAAGATTGAACCCAGATTTCTAATGTCTCTTGCATTGGCAGGAGGGTTCTTTACCACTAGGGCCACTGAGGAAACCCCAATTACCTACAGTTCAGTTCAGTTCAATTCAGTGGCTCAGTCATGTCCGACTCTTTGCGACCCCATGAATCACAGCATGCCAGGCCACCCTGTCCATCACCAACTCCCGGAGTTCACTCAGACGTGCGTCCATTGAGTCAGTGATGCCATCCAGTCATCTCATCCGCTGTCGTCCCCTGCTCCTCCTGCCCACAATCCCTCCCAGCATCAGAGTCTTTTCCAATGAGTCAACTCTTCGCATGAAGTGTCCAAAGTACTGGAGCTTCAGCTTTAGCATCATTCCTTCCAAAGAAATCCCAGGGCTGATCTCTGTCAGAATAGACTGGTTGGATCTCCTTGCAGTCCAAGGGACTGAACGCATGTAAGAATTAAAGATTTTAAAATTTAAAAAATAAAAAAACTAAAATAATAATAATAATAATAATAATAATAAGCACCAAAAAAAAAAAAAAAAAAAGAGTCTTCTCCAACACCACAGTTCAAAAGCATCAATTCTTTGGCACTCAGCCTTCTTCACAGTCCAACTCTCACATCCATACATGACCACAGGAAAAACCATAGCCTTGACTAGACGGACCTTAGTTGGCAAAGTAATGTCTCTGCTTTTGAATATACTGTCTAGGTTGGTCATAACTTTTCTTCCAAGGAGTAAGCATTTTTTAATTTCATGGCTGCAGTCACGATCTGCAGTGATTTTGGAGCCCAAAAAAATAAAGTCTGACACTGTTTCCACTGTTTGCCCATCTATTTCCCATGAAGTAATGGGACTGGATGCTATGATCTTCATTTTCTGAATGTTGAGCTTTAAGCCAACTTTTTCACTCTCTTCTTTCACTTTCATCAAGAGGCTTTTAACTTTCTCTTCACTTTCTGCCCTAAGAGTGGTGTCATCTGCATATCTGAGGTTATTGATATTTCTCCTGGCAATCTTGATTCCAGCTTCTATTTCTTTTAGTCCAGCGTTTCTCATGATGTACTCTGGGTGACAATATACAGCCTTGACATACTCCTTTTCCTATTTGGAACCAGTCTGTTGTTCCCTGTCCAGTTCTAACTGCTGCTCCTTGACCTGCATAGAGGTTTCTCAAGAGGCACGTCAGGTGGTCTGGTATTCCCATCTCTTTCAAAATTTTCCATAGTTTATAGTGACCCACAGAGACAAAAGCTTTGGCATAGTCAATAAAGCAGAAATAGATCTTTTTCTGGAACTCTCTTGCTTTTTCCATGATCCAGTGGATGCTGGAAATTTGATCTCTGGTTCCTCTGCCTTTTCTAAAACCAGCTTGAACATCAGGAAGTTCATGGTTCACGCATTGCTGAAGCCTGGCTTGGAGAATTTTGAGCGTTACTTTACTAGCATGTGAGATGAGTGCAATTGAGTGGTAGTTTGAGCATTCTTTGGCATTGCCTTTCTTTGGGATTGGAATGAAAACTGACATTTTCCAGTCCTGTGGCCACTGCTGAGTTTTCCAAATTTGCTGGCATATTGAGCACAACACTTTCACAGCATCATCTTTCAGGATTTGAAGTAGCTCAACTGGAATTCCATCACCTCCACTACCTTTGTTCATAGTGATGCTTTCTAAGGCCTACTTGACTTCACATTCCAGGATGTCTGGCTCTAGGTGAGTGATCACACCATCGTGATTATCTTGGTCATGAAGATCTTTTTTGTATAGTTCTTCTGTGTATTCTTGTCAACTCTTCTTAACATCTTCTGCTTCTGTTAGGTCCATACCATTTCTGTCCTTTATCAAGCCCATCTTTGCATGAAATTTTCCCTTGGTATCTCTAATTTTCTTGAAGAGATTTCTAGTCTTTCCCATTCTGTTGTTTTCCTCTATTTCCATGCATATCGAAGGAGCACTGGCTACACAGGGGCCAGAGGGCCTCGGGGAGCTATTCCATGTTCCAAGTTGAGAGGGGCAATGGTGAGGAGATACCCTTCTTCCAAGGTAAGGAGCAGCAGCTGTGCTTTGCTGGAGCAGCTGTGAAGAGATACCCCACGTTCAAGGTAAGAGAAACTCAAGTAAGACTGTAGGTGTAGCAAAAGGGCAGACATGCTGAAACCATACTCGCAGGAAACTAGTCAATCTAATCACACTAGGACCACAGCCTTGTCTAACTCAATGAAACCAGCCATGCCCTCTGGGGCCACCCAAGATGGGCGGGCATGGTGGAGAGGTCTGACAGAATGTGGTCGACTGGAAAAGGGAATGGCAAACCACTTCAGTATTCTTGCCTTAAGAACCCCATGAAAATTATGAAAAGGCAAAATGATAGGATACTGAAAGAGGAACTCCCCAGGTCAGTAGGTGCCCAATATGTTACTGGAGATCAGTGGAGAAACAACTCCAGAAAGAATGAAGGGATATAGCCAAAGCAAAAACAATACCCAGTTGTGGGTGTGACTCATGATAGAAGCAAAGTCCGATGCTGTAAAGTGCAATATTGCATAGGAACCTGGAATGTCAGGTCCATGAATCAAGGCAAATTGGAACTGGTTAAACAGGAGATGGCAAGAGTGACCATGAACATTCTAGGAATCAGCTAACTAAAATGGACTGGAATGGGTGACTTTAACTCAGATGACCATTATATTTACTACTGTGGGCAGGAATCCCTTAGAAGAAATGGAGTAGCCATCATAGTAAACAAAAGAGTCCGAAATGCAGTACTTGGATGCAATCTCATAAATGACAGAATGATCTCTGTTTGTTTCCAAGGCAAACCATTCAATATCACGGTAATCCAAGTCTATGCCCCGACCAGTAACACTGAAGAAGCTGAAGTTGAATGGTTCTATGAAGACCTAAAGACCTTTTAGAACTGACAACCAAAAAAGATATCCTTTTCATTATAGGGGACTGGAATGCAAAAGTAGGAAATCAAGAAACACCTGGAGTAACAGGCACATTTGGCCTTGGAATACAGAATGAAGCAGGACAAAGACCAATAGAGTTTTGCCAAGAAGGCACTGGTCATAGCAAACACCCTCTTCCAACAACACAAGAGAAGACTCTACACATGGACATCACCAGATGGTCAACACTGAAATCAGATTGATTATATTCTTTGCTGCCAAACATGGAGAAGCTCTATACAGTCAACAAAAACAAGACCAGGAGCTGACTCTGGCTCAGATAATGAACTCCTTATTGCCAAATTCAGACTTAAATTGAAGAAAGAAGGGAAAACCGCTAGACCACTCAGCTATGACCTAAATCAAATCTCTTATGATTATACAGTGGAAGTGAGAAGTAGATTTAAGGGACGAGATCTGATAGAGTGCCTGATGAACTATGGATGAACAGGAGACAGGGATCAAGACCATTCCCATGGAAAAGAAATGTGAAAAAGCCAAATGGCTGTCTGAAGAGGCCTTACAAATAGCTGTGAAAAGAAGAGAAGCAAAAATCAAAGGAGAAAAGGAAAGATACAAGCATCTGAATGCAGAGTTCCAAAGAATAGCGAGAGGAGATAAGAAAGTCTTCCTCAGCCATCAGAGGGAAGAGAGAATGATAACCACAATCACAGAAATCTAATCAAACTTATCACATGGCCTACATCCTTTCTAACTCAGTGAAACTATGAGTCATGCCATGTTGGGCCACCCAAGACGGGTGACCCATCCGGTCATGGTGGAGGGTTCTGACAAAATATGGTCCACTAGAGAAGGGAATGGCAAACCACTTTAGCATTCTTGCCTTGAGAACCCCATGAACAGTATGAAAAGGCTAAAAGAAAGGACACAAAGATGAACTCCCCAGGTCGATAGTTGCCCAACATACTACTGGAGAACAGTGGAGAAACAACTCCAGAAAGATAAAGAGATGGAACCAAAGAAAAACAAAACCCAGTTGTGGATATGACTGGTGATGGAAATGAAGTCAGATACTGTAAAGAACAATACTGCATAGGAACCTGGAATATTAGGTCCATGAATCAAGTTAAATTGGAAGTGGTCAAACAGGAAATGGCAAGAGTGAACATTGACATTTTAGGAATCAGTGAACTAAAATGGACGGGAATGGTGAAATAACTGAGAAGACCATTATATCTATCACTGTGGGCAAGAATGCCTTAGAAGAAATGCAGTGGAGTAGGTCTCAAAGTCAAAAAAGGGTCCAAAATGCAGTACTTAGATATAATCTCAAAAATGACTGAATGATCTCTGTGGTTTCCAAGGCAAACCATTCAATATCACAGTAATTCAAGTCTGTGCCCCAACCAGTAATGCTGAAGAAACTGAAATTGAATGGTTCTATGAAAACCTACAAGACTTTCTAGAACTAACACCCTAAAAAGATGTCCTTTTCATTATAGGGAACTGTAATGAAAAAGTAGGAAATCAAGAGATACCTGGTTTAACAGGCAAAATTGGCCTTGGAGTACAGAATGACACAAGGTGAACGCTAACAGAGTTTTGTCAAGAGAACACATTGGTTATAGGAAAACACCCTCTTCTAACAACACAAGAGAAGACTCTATACATGGACATGACCAGAGGGTCAATAATGAAATAATTGATTATATTCTTTGCAGCCAAAGATGAAGCTCTATACAGTCAGCAAACACAAGACTATGAGGTGATTGTGGTTCAGATCATGAACTTTTTGTTGCCAAATTCAAACTTAAATTGAAGAAAGTAGGGAAAACCACAAGACTGTTCAGGTATAACCTAAATCAAATCCCTTATTATTATACAATGGAAGTGACACATAGATTCAAAGGACTAGATCTGATAGAGTGCCTGAAGAACTATGGATGGAGGTTCCTGACATTGTACAAGAGGCAGTGATCAAGACCATCCCCAAGAAAAAGAAATGCAAAAAGGCAAAATGGTTGTCTGAGGAGGCCTTACAAATAGCTGAGAAAAGAAGAGAAGTTAAAGGCAAAGGAGAAAAGGAAAAATATACCCATTTGCATGCAGAGTTCCAAAGAATAGCAAGAAAAGATAAGAAAGCCTTTTTTTAGTGATCAATGAAAACAAATAGAGGAAGATAATAGAATGGGAAAGACTAGAGATCTCGCCAAGAAAATTAGAGACACCAAGGGAACATTTCATGCAAAGATGGACACAATAAAGGACAGAAATAGTACAGACCCAAGAGAAGAAGAAGATATTAAGAAGAGGTGGCAAAAATGCACAGAACTGTACAAAAAGATCTTCATGACCCAGATAATCAGCACCGTATGATCACTCGTCTAGAGCCAGAAATCTTAGAATGGGAAGTCAAGTGGACCTTAGGAAGCATCGCTATGAATAAAACAAGTGGAGGCAATGGAATTCCAGTTTAGCTATTTCAAATCCTCAAAAATGATGCTGTGAAAATGCTGCACTCAATATGCCAGCAAAATGGAAAACTCGACGATGGCCACAAGACTGGAAAATGTCAGTGTTCATTCCAATCCCAAAGAAAGGCAATGCTAAAGAATATTCAAATTATGCACAATTGCACTCATACCACATGCTAGCAAAGTAATGCTCAAAATTCTCCAAGTCAGGCTTCAATAATACTTGGACTGTGACTTCCAGATGTTCAAGCTGGATTTAGAAAAGGTGAGGGAACTAGAGATGAAATTGTCAGCATCCGTTGTATTGTCAAAAAAACAAGAAAGTTCCCCCAAAGCATCTAATTCTGCTTTATTGAATATGCCAAAGCCTTAGACGGTGTGGATCACGACCAGCTGCAAAAAAGTCTTAAAGAGTTGGGAATACCAGACCACCTGACTTGCCTCCTGAGACATCTGTATGCAAGTCAAGAAGGATCAGTTAGAACTGGACATGAAACAATAGACTGGGGCCAAATCAGAAAAGGAGTACTTTGAGGCTGTATATCATCACCCTGCTTATTTAACTCATATTCAGAGTATATCATGTGAAGTGCAGGGATGTATGAAGCACAAGCTGGAATCAAAACTACTGGGAGAGATATCAATAACCTCAGATATGCAGATGATATCACCCTTATGGCAGAAAGCGAAGAAGAACTAAAGACCTTCTTGATGAAGATGAAAGAGGAGAATGAAAAAGACTGACTTAAAACTCAACATTCAGAAAAATATAAGATAATGGCATCCGGTCCCATCACTTCATGACAAACAGATGGGGAAACAGTGGGAGGCTTTATTTTAGGCTTCAAAATCACTGCAGTTGGAGACTGAAGCCATGAAATTAAAAGATGCTTTTGTCTCTTGGAAGAAAAGCTATGACCAACCTAGAAAGCATATTAAAAAGCAAAGACATTACTTGGTCACCAAATGTCTGTCTAGTAAATGCTATGGTTTTTCCAGTAGACATGTATGGATATAAGAGGTAGACTACAAAGAAAACTGATCATGGAAGAATTGATACTTTTGAACCCTGATGTTGGAGAATCTCTTTAGAGTCCCTTGGACTGCAAGGAGATCCAACCAGTCCATCATAAAGGAAATCAATCCTGAATATTCGTTGGAAAGGCTGATGCTGAAGCTGAAACTCCAATACTTTGGCCACCTGAAGCAAAGAACTGATTCATTGGTAAAGACCCTGATGCTGGGAAAGATTGAATATGGGAGGAAAAGGGGACAACAGAGGATGAGAAGGGTGACTGGCTTCACTGACTTGATGGACTGGGTTTTTGAACTGAACTGATGACTGATTAGCTTTACTGTATGGTAGAGAGTACCACAACATTGTAAAGCAGTTAACTTCCAATTAAAAAGTTAATCATAAAGTAATTTATATCTCTTCATTCCTATGTTTCTTGTATTCATCTTGTATTGATTTATTGGGAACTTATCACTACAGTTTTCGCAATGTCTCCTTAGTCTTCTCACACATCCCACCTCTACTTTGTAGGTTCTCTCACGTCTTATTTTTCCTGAGATCTAAGTTGCTGATATCATTTCCTTAGCTTCCTTCTCTCCATCTTAAAATGATTTCTATTTGCTTTCACAGCCTTGTTTCTGTTTAGACCCCTGTGTCTAAGAGGGAATTATTCACTTTATGCCTTCTCAAGCTAAACTTTCCTACCTTGAATTTGAATCCTAAGGATATCAAATATATGTAAAAATTATTTTCCCATTTAAAATTGCATACAATGTTTTTATTGTTTCAGCTTAAAATCAAATTTTAGTGCACTCCACGTTAAGAAAAAGTGATTATACATTTTATTTCATTGACTCATGACACTCTACCATATTTATATATTTGATGCAATGTCTGTACTAAAATCTCTGAATAACTGATTAAAGCGCTAACAGCAAGTGATCCATCTCACTGAATTATCTCTAATCTTATGTTCTACCTTCTCTTCTTTCATAAACTATTCTTTGTTCCAGGAATTTCATATATTTTTATTGTTTCCTTATGCACAGTGTTCTTTCTTTGTACCTTTTAAAACTCTTTTATACTTCCTCTGAGTAGCCCACAGATCCTATATGTAATAGTTTTCCCCTAAAGTCTGTTTTCAGGTTTATTCTTTTTACTCAAAAAAAGTTTTGTTTGGTTGCTTTAGGAGTTTCTATGACCTCATATTACCCTTATTTAGATGAAATGATTTTCAAATATTACTGGTTTATCTCACCATTACAGTTGCATATTTTCATCACCCTGTTTTGCAGATCTCTCATTTAGATGACTGCCCAATATCAATTTCTAACCCTTCCAAAATCTACTCTCATAATTCTTGCTCAATTTGTGTCCATAACTTTTCTGTTATCAGCATCTTTATTTAATTTTTGCTGTGTATGATTATTAAAATACTTCTCTTGTTCACTCATCTTTGCCATCTAGATCTCTCTTTAATACATTCTGATAGATTATTTATCTTTTATTTATTTTTCACATTACTTATCCAAAATTCACCAATCATTTCTCCCTGCCTATAATTTAGAAATTTTCTTTTTTGATTCAAGAATATTGAAGGTGTTTTCTTTTTATTCCCCTTAACTATTTCTCCATAAGACCTGAAGGATTCAGAAGAAAATATAAAGGAAGTAAAAACTCAAAACAAACTAACTAAAAAGTAAATCAAGATTAATCTTACTGATCTCTGGAATCAGACTGTTTATATTTTCAATATCTGCTCTATCATTAACTTTAAACAAATTGTATCTCAATTTCCTCATCTGGAAAATTAGGGGAATAATTGTATTTATTACATAGAATGTTAAAGGGTTTAATGGGAAAGTGTGGGAAAAAATCTTCTTTGCACAGTCTCTGACACACAGTAAGCAATTAGTAATATGAATCATTTCTCAATTTAAGGCCATGGTATCAGTGAAAGGGTTGGAGGGGTTTTATTCTTGCATATAACCAGATATTTTCAGAAATATTTTTGTGTACAAAGACAGCATTATTAAATTTTACTTCACTACAATTTTAAAGAACAATTGTGAACATCATGTAACATACTATAATATTTTTTTACTATTAATTGTATTTTTTATTCTGAGACCAACATTTATGAAATTTTGATTTTACTTTAGGTTTCTGTTTAACTCTTATTCCTATAGTATAACATATATATGATGACATTTATTTTATTTTTTAATTTATCATTTTCACATATATTGAAGACATATGTCAGGTAATTGATATTTAAACTTTTTCTTGAATTCTTATTTTTTATCCAAATGTTATCAAAGTTCAAATATTCTTTCTGTACATTATCTATGACTGAATTAATATAAACTTGAATTAATATCTTGATGATAGGTGACTCCATCACATACACTGTCATATAAAGATCTATTTGATGGCCTTTCTCCCTGGATCATTATCTGTTTTCCATATAATTTACACTGCATCAAAAGTTTTATCAATATTTTCTGGTTGTTTGGATATTTTAAACTTAACATACTCCGAGAGTGTTTTCCTAGTTTTGCAGACTACCTTAAACTTTTTTTCATTCAACTGGAAGAACAAATGCTACTGGATTTTTTAATTGATTGATTTATTTTAACACTTTCATTCTCTCTTTGGCTCACACACACACTGTAATAATATATGTAAATCAGAACTGAAGAACTGTCTGAGACAAACTCCTCATCAGATACTTACTTATGAGAATTAAATAAATAGAGTGTTTAACACAGAAAATGCCACCTAATGAACGCAATAGGACATGAGTGTTATAGGAAAATAACTTGATTATTAAAATACTGTTCAGTTGCAAGTATCTTTATTTTTTTTTCATGAGCACTTGTTGAACAATCTTTTAAGAAAAAGAATTAAATTGTAATCTCTAGACCTCAAGGTAACTATTTTACTACAGAATTGTTAAAAATTTAACCCCTAAAGTACTTATAGTAATCACAAATGTAGAGGGATATTACTTTGCCGACTAAGGTCCATCTAGTCAAGGCTATGGTTTTTCCTGTGGTCATGTATGGATGTGAGAGTTGGACTGTGAAGAAGGCTGTGTGCTGAAGAATTGATGCTGTTGAACTGTGGTGTTGGAGAAGACTCTTGAGAGTCCCTTGGACTGCAAAGAGATCCAACCAGTCCATTCGGAAGGGGATCAACCCTGGGATTTCTTTGGAAGGAATGAAGCTAAAGCTGAAACTCCAGTACTTTGGCCATCTCATGGGACGAGTTGACTCATTGGAAAAGACTCTGATGCTGGGAGGGATTGGGGGCAGGAGGAGAGGGGGACGACAGAGGATGAAATGGCTGGATGGCATCCTGACTTGATGGAAGTGAGTCTGAGTGAACTCCGGGAGTTGGTGATAGACAGGGAGGCCTGGCATGCTGCGATTCATGGGATCGCAAAGAGTCGGACACGACTGAGTGACTGAACTGAACTGAGCTGAAGATAAGCATCAGTTTTTTCCTATAGCTTTTTTCATGACAAATATTGGAAACCATGGAATAATGATAGTGGAGATAAATTAAGCCATGAACATGTTTCTATACGTTTATAGTAATCTTCATCCTGAATTATTTGGTTATATAATAAAGGTAAAAGTAAGAATAAACCAGTTTATGTGAAGCTTCATGAAATACATGAAAAGTGAAAAGGAAAGGCTTTGTACGATATTATCACTTCATGGCCATTGTCTCATATTAAGACTATAAACTAAATAATAATAAAACATATACACCAAATTTTAAGGATTTAAGAGCCCAGGACAGTGATATACACCATAATCACTTACAAAATAATGTCTACCTAATTAATTAAGTGAATAAAATCCTTCAACAACCTGAGCACATTTGCAATTTCAGATGTTAGTGTGTGAAACAGGCATTCATATTCCATGTATCTGTGATATGCTGACACACACACTTTCTTTCTACTCATTGTTCATGGTAAATTATCACATTCAATTTTGTATAATTTCACATAAAGTACCTTTACATGAATGTCTAGTTATAAAATAGATTTATTTATCATAAAAGAAGAATAATTGTACAGTTCACATGCTCTTTTTTTGAAATGAAATGTAAGTAGTAAATTTTGTTTTGGTTAAATGTTTGTTCTCTTTATCTTCCATTAAAATAAATTATGACATTGGAAAAATATAACAAAAGTAGTGTTGTCGCTGATATTTTTTCAATTACAAAATAATGGAAGCTACCTAAAGTATCAAACTAATGAGACTGGCTGACACCAAAGCTTAAGGAAACACATGCAATGCTTACAATGCATATATAAGAAAGAATGTTGTTGTTGCTGTTTAACCACTAAGTTGTGTCCAACTCTTTTGCAAGCCGATCGACTGTAGCTCACCAGGCTTCTCTGTTCATGGGAGTTCCCAAGCAAGGATACTGGAGTGGGTTGCCGTTTCCTTCTCCAGAGATCTTCCTGACCTAGGGATTGAATCCATGTCTCCTGCATCGGCACATGGATTTTTTTTTTTTTTTTTATACCACTGAGCCACATGGGAAGCCCTAATAAAGAATGAGGAAAATTTACATGAGTTTCTATAGGAAGTTTCCCAGCATAGTTTGTTAAATGAAATCCAAAAACACAAGCCATTTAAAAAAAAAAAAATTCAATGTGGTTCTCTCTGTAAAATATTAAGGAAAATAAACAAATAAAATAATACATGTGTTTTGTGTATGACTATATATATTTGCAAAAAGATACAAAGAGGGAACAAACTAAAATTAATGAAACTGATTTCCAGTGTAGTAGAAGAGAATGGAATGAAAGAGGGAACAAATAATTTTTTGAAGTATTACTTTTCTTTTCTTTCTTTTTTTTTCCCCAGGCATTTTTATTTATTTATTTATTTTTATTTTAATTTACAATACTGTATTGGTTTTGCCATACATTGACATGAATTTGCCACGGGTATACATGAGTTCCCAATCCTGAACCCCCCTCCCACCTCTCTCCCCATATCATCTCTCTGGGTCATCCTAGTGCACCAGCCCCAAGCATCCTGTATCCTGTAATGAACATAGACTGGCAATTCGTTTCTTACATCATAGTATACATGTATCAATGACATTCTCCCAAATCATCCCACCCTCTTCCACTCCCACAGAGTCCAAAAGTCTGTTCTATACATCTGTGTCACTTTTGCTGTCTTGCATACAGGGTTATCATTACCATCTTTCTAAATTCCATATATACGTGTTCAGTTCAGTTCAGTCACTCAGTCATGTCCTACTCTTTGCGACCTCATGAATCGCAGCATGCCAGGCCTCCCTGTCCATCACCATCTCCCGGAGTTTACACAGACTCACGTCCATCGAGTCAGTGATGCCATCCAGCCATCTCATCCTCTGTCGTCCCCCTCTCCTGCCCCCAATCCCTCCCAGCATCAGAGTCTTTTCCAATGAGTCAACTCTTCCCATGAGGTGGACAAAGTACTGGAGCTTCAGCTTTAGCATCATTACTTCCAAAGAAATCCCAGGGTTGATCTCCTTCAGAATGGACTGGTTGGATCTCATTGCAGTCCAAGGGACTCAATAGTCTTCCCCACATCACAGTTCAAAAGCATCAATTCTTCGACGTTCAGCCTTCTTCATAGTCCATCTCTCACATCCATACATGACCACAGGAAAAACCATAGTCTTGACTAGACGGACCTTAGTCGGCAAAGTAATGTCTCTGCTTTTGAATATGCTGTCTAGGTTGGTCATAACTTTTCTTCCAAGGAGTAAACGTTTTTTAATTTCATGGCTGTAGTCATCATCTGCAGTGATTTTGGAGCCCCCCCAAAAAATTTTAACACTATTTCCACTGTTTCCCCATCTACTTCCCATTAAGTGATGGGATTGGATGCCATGATCTTCATTTTCTGAATGTTGAGCTTTAAGCCAACTTTTTTACTCTCCTCTTTCACTCTCATCAAGAGGCTTTTTAGCTCTTCTTCACTTTCTGCCATAAGGATGGTGTCATCTGCATATCTGAGGTTATTGATATTTCTCCAGGCAATCTTGATTACAGCTTATGCTTCTCCAAGCCCAGCGTTTCTCATGATGTACTCTGCATAGAAGTTAAATAAGCAGGGTGACAATATTCAGCCTTGACATACTCCTTTTCCTAGTTGGAACCAGTCTGTTGTTCCATGTCCAGTTCTAACTGTTGCATCCTGACCTACATACAGATTTCTCAAGAGGCAGGTTAGATGGTCTGGTATTCCCATCTCTCAGAATTTTCCACAGTTTATTGTGATCCACACAGTCAAACACTTTGGCATAGTCAATAAACAGAAATAGATCTTTTTCTGGAACCCCCTTGCTTTTTCCATGAATCAGTGGACGTTGGCAATTTGATCTCTGGTTCCTCTGCCTTTTCTAAAACCAGCTTGAACATCAGGGAGTTCACAGTTCATGTATTGCTAAAGCCTGGCTTGGAGAATTTTGAGCATTACTTTCCTAGCATGTGAGATGAGTGCAATTGTGCGGTAGTTTGAGCATACTTTGGCATTGCCTTTCTTTGGGATTGGAATGAAAACTGACTTTTTCCAGTCCTGGGCTACTGCTGAATTTTCCAAATTTGCTGGCATATTGAGTACAGCACTTTCAGAGCATCATCTTTCAGGATTTGAAACAGCTCAACTGGAATTCCATCACCTTCACTAGCTTTGTTTGTAATGATGCTTTCTAAGGCCCACTTGACTTCACTTTCCAATATGTCTGGCTCTAGATTAGTGATCACATCATCATCGTTATCTGGGTTGTGAAGATCTTTTTTGTACAGTTCTTTCGTGTATTCTTGCCACCTCTTCTTAATATCTTCTGCTTCTGTTAGGTCCATACCATTTCTGTCCTTTATCGAGCCCAACTTTGCATGAAATGTTCCCTTGGTACCTCTAATTTACTTGAAGAGATCTCTGGTCTTTTCCATTCTGTTGTTTTCCTCTATTTCTTTGCATTGATCGCTGAAGAAGGCTTTCTTATCTCTTCTTGCTCTTCTTTGGAACTCTGCATTCAGATGCTTATATCTTTCCTTTTCTCCTTTGCTTTTTGCCTCTCTTCTTTTCACAGCTATTTGTAGTATACTGTATTGGTGTTTTTCTTTCTGGCTTATTTCACTCTGTATAATTGGCTCCAGTTTCATCCACCTGATTAGAATGGATTCAAATGTATTCTTTATAATGGCTGAGTAATACTCCATTGTGTATATGTACCACAGCTTTCTTATCCATTCGTTTGCTGATGGACATCTAGGTTGCTTCCATGTCCTGGCTATTATAAACAGTGCTGTGATGAACACTGTGGTACACGTGTCTCTTTCAGTTCTGGTTTCCTCAGTTTGTATGCCCGGCAGCGGGAATGCTGGGTCATAAAGCAATTCAACTTCCAGTTTTTTAAGGAATCACCACACTGTTCTCCATAGTGGCTATACTAGTTTGCAGTCCCAGCACACCCTCTCCAGCATTTATTGCTTGTAGACTTTTGGATCGCAACCATTCTGACTGGTGTGAAATGGTGTCTCATTGTGATCTTGATTTGCATTTCTCTGATAATGAGTGATGTTGAGCATCTTTTCATGTGTTTGTTAGCCATCTGTATGTCTTCTTTGGAGAAATGTCTATTTAGTTCTTTGGCCCATTTTTTTTGATTGGGTCATTTATTTTTCTGGAATAGAGTTGCAGGAGTTGCTTGTATATATTTGAGATTAGTTGTTTGTCAGTTGCTTCACTTGCTATTATTTTCTCCCATTCTGAAGGCTGTCTTTTCACCTTGCTTATAGTTTCCTTTGTTGTGCAGAAGCTTTTAATTTTAATTAGATCCCATTTGTTTATTTTTATTTTTATTTCCAGTATTCTGGGAGGTGGATCATAGAGGATCCTGCAGTGATTAATGTCAGAGAGTGTTTTGCCTATGTTCTCCTCTAAGAGTTTCTGGTCTTTCATTTAGATCTTTAATCCATTTTGAGTTTATTTTTGTGAATTGTGTTAGAAAGTGTTCTAGTTTCATTCTTTTACAAGTGGTTGACCAGTTTTCCCAGCACCACTTTTTAAAGCGATTGTCATTTCTCCATTGTATATTCTTGCTTCCTTTGTCAAAGATAAGGTGTCCATAGGTATGTGGATTTATCTCTGGGCTTTCTATTTTGTTCCATTGATCTATATTTCTCTCTTTGTGCCAGTACCATACTATCTTGATGACTGTGGCTTTGTAGTACAGCCTGAAGTAAGGCAGGTTGATTCCACCAGTTCCATTCTTCTTTCTCAAGATTGCTTTGGCTATTCGAGGTTTTTTGTATTTCCATAAAAATTGTGAAATTATTTGTTGTAGCTCTGTGAAAAATACCGCTGGTAGCTTGATAGGAATTGCATTGAATCTGTAGATTGCTTTGGGCAGTGTACTTATTTTCACTATATTGATTCTTCCAATCCATGAATATGCTATATTTCTCCATCTATTAGTGTCCTCTTTGCTTTCTTTCACCAGTGTTTTATAGTTTTCTATAGATAGGTCTTTAGTTTCTTTAGATAGATATATTTCTAAGTATTTTATTCTTTTCGTTGCAATGGTGAATGGAATTGTTTCCTTAATTTCTTTTTCTACTTTCTCATTATTAATGTATAGGAATGCAAGGGATTTCTGTGTGTTGATTTTATATATTGCAACTTTACTATATTCATTGATAAGCTCTAGTAAATTTATGGTGGAGGCTTTAGGGTTTTCCATGTAGAGGATGATGTCATCTGCAAACAGTGAGAGTTTTACTTCTTCTTTTCCAATTTGGATTCCTTTTATTTCTTTTTCTGCTCTGATTGCTGTTGCCAAAACTTCCAGAACAATGTTGAATAGTAGTGGTGAAAGTGGGGCACCCTTGTCTTGTTCCTGACTTTCAGGGAAATGCTTTCAATTTTTCTCTATTGAGGATAATGTTTGCTGTGGGTTTGCCATAGATAGCTTTTATTATGTTGAGGTATGTTCCTTCTATTCCTGCTTTCTGGAGAGTTTTTATCACAAATGGATGTTGAATTTTGTCAAAGGCTTTCTCTGCATCTATTGAGATAATCATATGGCTTTTATTTTTCAATTTGTTAATGTGGTGAATTACATTGATTGATTTGTGGATATTGAAGAATCCTTGCATCCCTGGGATAAAGCCCACTTGGTCATGGTGTATGATCTTTTTAATGTGTTGTTGGATTCTGATTGCTAGAATTTTGTTGAGGATTTTTGCATCTATGTTCATCAGTGATATTGGCAGGTAATTTTCTTTTTTTTGTGACATCTTTGTCAGGTTTTGGTATTAGGGTGATGGTGGCCTCATAGAATGAGTTTGGAAGTTTACCTTCCTCTGCAAGTTTCTGGAAGAGTTTGAATAGGATCGGTGTTAGCTCTTCTTGAAATTTTTGGTAGAATTCAGCTGTGAAGCCATCTGGACCTGGGCTTTTGTTTGCTGGAAGATTTCTGATTACAATTTTAATTTCCATGCTTGTGATGGGTCTGTTATGATTTTCTAGTTTTCCCTGGTTCAGTTTTGGAAAGTTGTACTTTTCTAAGAATTTGTCCATTTCTTCCACATTGTCCATTTTATTGGCATATAGTTGCTGATGGTAGTCTCTTATGATCCTTTGTATTTCTGTGTTGTCTGTTGTGATCTCTCCATTTTCATTTCTAATTGTATTGATTTGATTTTTCTCCCTTTATTTCTTGATGAGTCTGGCTAATGGTTTGTCAATTTTATTTATCCTTTCAAAGAACCAGCTTTTGCCTTTGTTGATTTTTGCTGTGGTCTCTTTTGTTTCTTTTGCATTTATTTCTGCCCTAATTTTTAAGATTTCTTTCCTTCTACTAACCCTGGGGTTCTCCATGTCTTCCTTTTCTAGGTGCTTTAGGTGTAGAGTTAGGTTATTTATTTCATTTTTTTCTTGCTTCTTGAGGTATGCCTGTAGTGCTATGAACTTTCCCCTTAGCAATGCTTTTATAGTGTCCCACAGGTTTTGGGTTGTTGTGTTTTCATTTTCATTTGTTCTATGCATGTTTTGATTTATTTTTTTATTTCTTCTGTGATTTGTTGGTTATTGAACAGTGTGCTGTTCTGCCTCCATATGTTGGAATTTTTAATAGTTTTTCTCCTGTAATTGAGATCTAATCTTAATGCATTATGGTCTGAAAAGATGCTTGTAATGATTTCAATTTTTTTTTGAATTTATCAAGGCTAGATTTGTGGCCCAGGATGTGATCTGTCCTGGAGAAGGTTCCGTAAGCACTTGAGAAAAAGGTGAAGTTCATTGTTTTGGGGTGAAATGTCCTACAGATATCAATTAGGTCTAACTGGTCTATTGTATCATTTAAAGTTTGTGTATCTTTTTAATTTTCTGTTTAGTTGATCTGTCCATAAGTTTGAGTGGGGTATTAAAGTCTCCCACTATTATTGTGTTATTGTTAATTTCCCCTTTCATACTTGTTAGCATTTGTCTTACATATTGCGGTGCTCCTATGTTGGGTGCATATATATTGATAATTGTTATATCTTCTTCTTGGATTGATCCTTTGATCATTATGTAGTTTCCTTCTTTGTCTCTTTTCATAGCCTTTGTTTTAAAGTCTATTTTATCGGATATGAGTATTGCTACTCCTGCTTTCTTTTGGTCTCTATTTGCGTGGAATGTCTTTTTCCAGCCCTTCACTTTCAGTCTGTATGTGTCCCTTGTTTTGAGGTGGGTCTCTTGTAGACAACATATATAAGGGTCTTGTTTTTGTATCCATTCAGCCAGTCTTTGTCTTTTGGTTGGGGCATCCAACCCATTTATGTTTAAGGTAATTATTGATAATTATGATCCTGTTGCCATTTATTTTATTGTTTTGGGTTCAGGTTTATACACCTTTTTTGTGCTTCCTGTCTAGAGAATATTCTTTAGGGATTTGTTGGAGAGCTAGTTTGGTGGTGCTGAATTCTCTCAGCTTTTGCTTGTCTGTAAAGCTTTTGATTTCTCCTTCATATTTGAATGAGGTCCTTGCTGGGTACAGTAATCTGGGATGTAGGTTATTTTCTTTCATCACTTTAAGTATGTCTTGCAATTCCCTCCTGGCCTGAAGAGCTTCTGTTGAAAGATCAGCTGTTATCATTATGGGAATCCCCTTGTGTGTTATTTGTCCCTTGCTACTTTTAATATTTTAATAATAATATTAATATTAATAATCTTTGTTAATTTGATTAATATGTGTCTTGTGGTGTTTCACCTTGGGTTTATCCTGTTTGGGACTCTCTGTGTTTCTTGGACTTGGGTGATTATTTCCTTCCCCATTTTAGGGAAGTTTCAAATTGTTATCTCCTCAAGTATTTTCTCATGGTCTTTCTTTTTGTCTTCTTCTTCTGGGATTCCTATAATTCTAATGTTTGAGCATTTCATATTGCCCTGGAGGTCTCTGAGATTGTCCTCATTTCTCTTAATTCGTTTTTCTTTTTTCCTCTCTGATTCATTTATTTCTACCATTCTATCTTCTATTTCATTAATCCGATCTTCTGCCTCTGTTACTCTACTATTTGTTGCCTCCAGAGTGTTTCTGATCTCATTTATTGCATTATTCATTATATATTGACTCTTTTTTATTTCTTCTAGGTCCTCGTTAAACCTTTCTTGCATCTTCTCAATCCTTGGCTCCAGGCTATTTATCTGTGATTCCATTTTGATTTCAAGATTTTGGATCCTTTTCACTATCAGTATTTGGAATATTTTATCAGGTAGATTCCCTATCTCTTCCTCTTTTGTTTGGTTTGGTGGGTGTTTATCCTGTTCCTTTACCTGCTGGGTATTCCTCTGTCTCTTCATCTTAGTTATATTGCTGCGTTTGAGGTGGCCTTTCTGTATTCTGGCAGTTTGTGGAGTTCTCTTTATTATGGAGTTTCCTCGCTGTGGGTGGAAACTTGTGTCAGTGGCTTGTCAAGGTTTCTTGGTTAGGGAAGCTTGTGTTGGAGTTCTGGTGGGTGGAGCTTGATTTCTTCTCTCTGGAGTGCAATGAAGTGTCCAGTTATGAGTTATGAGATGTCAGTTGTTTTGGAATAACTTGAGCTGCCTGTATATTGAAGCTCAGGGGTGTGTTCCTGTGTTGCTGGAGAATTTGTGTGATTGACTTGCTCTGGAACTTGTTGGCCCTCGGCTGGTGCTTGGTTTCAGTGTAGGCATGGAGGCGTTGATGAGCTTCTGTTGATTAATGTTCCCTGCAGTCAGGAGTTCTCTGATGTTCTCAGGATTTGGACTTAAGCCTCCTGATTCTGGTTTTCAGTTTTAGTTTTACAGTAGCTTCAAGACTTCTCCATGTATACGGCACCGGTGATAAAACATCTAGATTAAAGATGAAAAGTTTCTCCACATTGAGGGACACCCAGAGAGGTTCACAGAGTTACATGGAGAAGAGAAGAGGGAGGGTGGAATTGGGGGTGACTGGAATGAGATGAGGTGGGATCAAAAGAGGAGAGATCAAGCTAGCCAGTAATCATTTCCTTATGTGCACTCCACAGTCTGGACCGCTCAGAGATGTTCATGGAGTTATACAGAGAAGAGGAGAGACAGGAAGGAGACAGAGGTGGCCAGGATGATAAAAGAGGGAAATGAAAAGGAGAGAGACTGATCCAGCCAGTAACGAGTTCCCTAAGTGTTTCCACTGTCTGGAACACACAGAGATTCACAGAGTTGGGTAGAGAAGAGAAGGGGGAGGGAGGAGACAGAGGCAACCTGGTGGAGAAAAAGGAGAGTCCAAAGGAGGAGAGAGTGGTCAAGCCAGTAATCTCGCTCTCAAGTAAAAATGGGTACTGAAGAATGGGCTTTTAAAGGTACAAAATTGATAACAAATACCAAAAAGCAAAGATTAAAAATCTAAAGACGAGTTTGGATTTTCAAAAATACAATATTAAAGAGAAGAAGAAGAAAAAAAAATTCACAAGAATTATTAAAAAACAACAACAAGCACAAAAAAAATTATGGCATTTGCTTTAAAAATAGGGTCTTTCTTTTTTTTTGGAAAAGTAATAGAAGTTTACAAAAATAAAAGTTAAAAGAGAAATAGAGGACTTAAAATTTTTATTTTATTTTATTTTTTTTAAATTTTTATTTTTATTATTATTATTTTAATTTTAAAATCTTTAATTCTTACATGCATTCCCAAACATGACCCCCCCCTCCCACCTCCCTCCCCACAACAACTTTCTGGGTCATCCCCATGCACCAGCCCCAAGCATGCTGCACCCTATGTCAGACTTGGACTGGCGATTCAATTCTTACATGATAGTTTACATGTTAGAATTCCCATTCTCCCAAATCATCCCACCGTCTCCCTCTCCCTCTGAGTCCAAAAGTCCGTTATACACATCTGTGTCTTTTTTCCTGTCTTGCATACAGGGTCGTCATTACCATCTTCCTAAATTCCATATATATGTGTTAGTATACTGTATTGGTGTTTTTCTTTCTGGCTTACTTCACTCTGTATAATTGGCTCCAGTTTCATCCATCTCATCAGAACTGATTCAAATGAATTCTTTTTAACAGCTGAGTAATACTCCATTGTGTATATGTACCACAGCTTTCTTATCCATTCATCTGCTGATGGACATCTAGGTTGTTTCCATGTCCTGGCTATTATAAACAGTGCTGCGATGAACATTGGGGTACATGTGTCTCTTTCAATTCTGGTTTCCTCGGTGTGTATGCCCAGCAGTGGGTTTGCTGGGTCATAAGGTAGTTCTATTTGCAATTTTTTAAGGAATCTCCACACTGTTCTCCATAGTGGCTGTACTAGTTTGCATTCCCACCAACAGTGTAGGAGGGTTCCCTTTTCTCCACACCCTCTCCAGCATTTATTGCTTGCAGATTTTTGGATCGCAGCCATTCTGACTGGTGTGAAGTGGTACCTCATTGTGGTTTTGATTTGCATTTCTCTAATAATGAGTGATGTTGAGCATCTTTTCATGTGTTTGTTAGCCATCCGTATGTCTTCTTTGGAGAAATGTCTATTTAGTTCTTTGGCCCATTTTTTGATTGGGTCGTTTATTTTCTGGAATTGAGCTGCATAAGTTGCTTGTATATTTTTGAGATTAGTTGTTTGTCAGTTGCTTCATTTGCTATTATTTTCTCCCATTCTGAAGGCTGTCTTTTCACCTTGCTTATATTTTCCTTTGTTGTGCAGAAGCTTTTAATTTTAATTAGATCCCATTTGTTTATTTTTGCTTTTATTTCCAGAATTCTGGGAGGTGGATCGTCAGGAACAAGACAAGGGTGTCCACTTTCACCGCTACTATTCAACATAGTTCTGGAAGTTTTGGCCACAGCAATCAGAGCAGAAAAAGAAATAAAAGGAATCCAAATTGGAAAAGAAGAAGTAAAACTCTCACTGTTTGCTGATGACATGATCCTCTACATGGAAAACCCTAAAGACTCCACCAGAAAATTACTAGAGCTCATCAATGAATATAGTAAAGTTGCAGGATATAAAATCAACACACAGAAATCCCTTGCATTCCTATACACGAATAATGAGAAAGTAGAAAAAGAAATTAAGGAAACAATTCCATTCACCATTGCAACGAAAAGAATAAAATACTTAGGAATATATCTACCTAAAGAAACTTAAGACCTATATATAGAAAACTATAAAACACTGATGAAAGAAATCAAAGAGGACACTAATAGATGGAGAAATATACCATGTTCATGGATCGGAAGAATCAATATAGTCAAAATGAGTATACTACCCAAAGCAATTTACAAATTCAATGCAATCCCTGTCAAGCTACCAGCCACATTTTTCACAGAAGTAGAACAAATAATTTCAAGATTTGTATGGAAATACAAAAAACCTCGAATAGCCAAAGCAATCTTGAGAAAGAAGAATGGAACTGGAGGAATCAACTTGCCTGACTTCAGGCTCTACTACAAAGCCACAGTCATCAAGACAGTATGGTACTGGCACAAAGACAGACATATAGATCAATGGAACAAAATAGAAAGCCCAGAGATAAATCCACACACATATGGACACCTTATCTTTGACAAAGCAGGCAAGAATATACAATGGAGTAAAGACAATCTCTTTAACAAGTGGTGCTGGGAAAACTGGTCAACCACTTGTAAAAGAATGAAACTAGATCACTTTCTAACACCGCACATGAAAATAAACTCAAAATGGATTAAAGATCTAAATGTAAGATCAGAAACTATAAAACTCCTAGAGGAGAATATAGGCAAAACACTCTCAGAAATAGAGGACTTAAAAATTTTAAAATGTTAAAAAAGAAGGAAAAGAGAAGAAGAAACAAAAACAAACAACAACAAAAAAGAATGATCATAAAAATAGTAAAGACATATCTGGGACTTTCTCTGGTGGTGTTGTGGGCAGTTGGGGTCAGTTCATTTTCGGATAGTTCCTTGGTCCGGCTTATATTTCTCAAGATCTATAGGCCCCTTCCTATGTAGTCTGTACTAATGACAGGGTTTTAATCTATTGCACCTGTCACTTCCAAGGCAGTTCCCTCTGTTTTAGCTTCTTCTGTTTGCTGGTCTCTTCAGTGTCTGATTTCCTCCCTGACACAAGAGGGGCGGTGGTGGACACATTTTTTTTTTTTTTTTTAATTAGGCTCAGTTTTTCAGTCACGCTGTGGGGAGGGAGGAATGCTGCAAACAAATAACACTGGCATGTGCTCACAATATCTCAGCCACGCTGGGCCTGCTCCCACTCACCTCGCACACAGCTCAGGCTCTAGGTTGCTCTGCTGGGAACCGTCTGAGGCCTGCCCTAGGCTGCATGCACCTCCCTGGTCTAAGCTGCTCAGGCTCAGGCACTTAGGTAGTCCTCAGAAGTGCAGACTCGGTTGGGCCTGCGTTTTGTGCCCTTCTCAGGTCTGAATAGCTCAAGTGTTTGGTGAGCACGGTCACTGCGACTTATCACCTTTCCCATCCCTGCTGCTCAGTTTTCTGGGAGTACAACTGGCACCCCTTCTCCGGCAGATGGTGACTGCTCAGAACCCCAAGAAGTCTTAGTTAGCAAAGAAGCTTGCTTGCAGTTTGGTAGTTAATGTCTCTCTGGGGCTACGATTGCCCCCTTCCAGCCCTTCCAGCTCTAGCTGCCTGTCACTGGAGGGGGATGGTCTGCAGCCAGCTAATTCTGTTCCATCCTTTGTTCTGTGCATGGTCCTGGTGGTGTCTTATGTTAGAGCTTTTCATGTGGTAGCTATTCCACAGTCCGGTTTGCTAGCCCAAGTTAGTTCGCTCTGGTTAAACTCAGAGCATTCTGGCCCAATTCTTAAAAAGCACTGAAGCCCATGCCTCCCTGCCCAGCCCCCACTTGCTAATGGCAGATGCAGGTGTCTGTGCTGCTTCTCTGCTGGGGGAGTTACCATTGGGCTCGTAATCTGTTGGTTTTAATTATTTATTTATTTTTCCTCCTTGTTATGTTGTCCTCTGTGCTTCCAAGGGTTGCCACAGACTCGACAGCGAGAGTGTTTCCTGGTGTTTGGAAACTTTTCTCTTTTTAAAACTCCCTTCCCGGGATGGAGCTCCCTCCCTACCTCTTTTGTCTCTTTTTTCATCTTTTGTATTTTTTCCTACCTGTTTTTGAAGACAATGATCTGCTTTTCTTGGTGTCTGATGTCATCTGCCAGCATTCAGAAGTTGTTTTGCGGAATTTACTCAGTGCTGAAAGTTCTTTTGATGAATCTGTGAGGGAGAAAGTGGTCTCCCCGTCCTATTCCTCCGCCATCTTAGGAGCGCCCGCTGAAGTATTACTTTTCTTATCCTTTTGACTTTAAGAAATGTGCTACTGTCCCACATAAAATAAATTAATCAACATAGATAGGAGGGATAAAAAGCCTTAAAATTTAATATAAAGAGAAACAAATGAACCCAAACCAATTTCAAATGAATTATGTAACCATACTGAAAATGGAGCATAATCTAAGCCAAGTAACTTTTTGACACAATGCTTGAACTATACAATTTAATCTAACTAAAAAAAACCCCAAATCGTTCTGTTTTAATAGGATTATTTGTATGTCATATATTTTACAGTACAGATGTGTTCACAGAGAAAGAGAGACAGGTAGAAAGAGACTGTGAACTAGGAATGCTCTCTGCCATATCAGTGACTAAAGGATGTTCTGGCCTTCATTCCATCAGCCACTACACCCACAGTGGTGCACCCTGAGGGGACTCAGAATGGGAAAGCAAAGGATACTGGCCTTAGAGAGCTGACGTGCAAAGTGAAGGAATGATTTTAAGGACCCCATACTCTTGTATCTTCCCATACAGAAAGGCTCTAAATTCACTGTCATGATGCCTGGTTTTCTTTAATTAACAATAACCTTTTGATGTTCTGACTACTTGGTCTTTGCTGCAAAACTCCTGTAGATCCGGGCTCCTTTCTTTACCCCTTTAAAGTAGTCCCTCAGAACTGTTCTGAGAGGCCGTGTCCCTGACTTGCAGTCCTCAAAAAGGCTGCCTAATAAACATACTTCTCAACATTTAGGTTGTACTTTTTTTTTTCAATCAACAAAACCAAGAATGCAATGACACAAATGTGGCAAAATACTAAACTTAGGTGAAGTGAATGAGTGGACCTGGGAGTTAGTTACTTTATTATTAATAATTTTCTAAAATTTAAATTTAGTTTGGAATAAAAATTTTGTGAGTTTAATAAGAATACCAGCAATGATGACATTGTAATTTGAGTACTTATTTTTTCAGCCTTTTAGATCAGAGTCCTTTCCAACGAACTGAGAAATAAAGACTGGAATACCTCAAATTTGGGTAAAATATAACCGTTATTACCAATAAAGATAATATTGGCATATATGACTGCCAACTAAAAATTGGTACTTTTCATCTGCTGCTACAATGACTGAGTCACAAGAAGCTCCTGCAACCACTGATCTTCAACACACCTTGAAAGGAGTTCAAGGTGGAAATCAGGAATGAGGCACTCTGTGTTTGAGGAAACACTGGCAGAACAGGTCTTCTGAGAGATATTTTCAGGAGAAGATTTTATAAGCCCAATTCTTCCATCTCTTCAATACTAGAAAGGCACTAATATCATTAATGGAGACTTTCTCATGACTAGCAGCAACCTTCATGAGGCTAACAACAGCTTTCTCCAAAAATATAGGCTTGACTGCATGTACCCCCTTCACCAAAATTGCATATATATTGATCTTCCTGTCACCTCTTTGGAGCAGCTTTTCAGAGCTATCTGAAATGCTGTCTCCTGGGCTATAATCCTCATTTTGTCCCAAATAAAACTTAGCTCAGAAATTTCACATTGTGGGTTTTTTTTTTTTTTTTGTCAAAATGGTTTATGTCATGAAACAAAATGGATTTTCTAATAAATCAGGTTTGAATGTTGAGTTTGTAGTCAGCCAGATCTATCACTCATCATTTTTGAATTCAAAATTCTATCAAGGCAGACTTGATTTCACCTTCATAAATCAGTCCTCAATATCAACCCCTTATTCATCTAGTTTTTTGTTGAAATCCTGGACTTTTAGATATTTAGATTTCAAAAATGCTGAAAAGAGGAGTGTGTTAATAAATTCCCAATTCATTATGTATGCAAATTAAAAAATAATTTCCTATTTTATTCTCCATACTAAATTATGCCTAGTACATAGCTACTGAAATTTAGAAAAAAAAAAAATGGAAACACACAGATGAAGTAAAATCATTCCAAGTATCTGAGTGTTTTTTTTTTTGGTTTGTTTGTTTGTTTTTGTTTTCCATCAATAACTTCACAAGAAAAAATAAAGTTAAAAAAATGTACAATATTTGGACATAAAATCTGAAACCAGTTTCTGCAAAGCAAATTTCAAGATCTATTTTTCCCAATTTGTTTTTGTGCTATATCCAGTGGAGGGGTACTAAATGCCTGGGTGGGTTAGTTTGTTAGTTTGTTCAGGGTATAAGGGATTTTATTCAATCAATAAGATACTTTGCTTCACTTTTTATGAGTAAAAGGAGTTTTAAAAGCATAGACAATTATCACAGCACTGGACTGAACACCTTCAACATGTAGAAAACAATCCACAGAAATTTGAAGAAAAATTATATCCCTAGAACCCAGAATTTGGTGTTGCCTAAGAAGTCAGTGGTGTGTAAGTGGGTAGGACATAAATTGTGAAAATATTCTTGGCTTTAGTCTTGTCAGGATACTATTGAGTATATGCCAGTGGCTCAGAATTGATAACCTGTACATTAAAGTCCCCTAAAGCTTTAGAAAAATCTCTCTCAGCAAGATGCTAATTTTGCCATTTTGCATTTACCGTATCTGAGAAGACATGCACCTATACCCACTGCCTTCTCTTTGAGAGTGGCATTGAGAGAGTGACAATGGCAATGCCCTATTAAAACAAATTTTTTTGTGGTGACTATTTAAATTGACTTTTTTCTTATTCAATCCTTCTGTCTTAGTCAGTCTGGCTGCTTTAAAAAAAGTGCCACTGATTGGGTGGCTTGTAAACAGAAATTTATTTCTTAAAGTTTTGGAGCCTGGGAGTTCATCTGAGTGACAGCATGATCACTTCTGGTAAATGCCTTCAGGGTGCTGGTTATCAGGACTTCCTGTATATTCATATGATGGAAAATGACAGTGAGAGAGCTCTCTGGGGTCCCTGTGATAAAGGCACTAATCTCATTCATGAAGGATGCACCCTTGTGGCCTAATTACCTCTGAAAGGCCCCACCTCCTAATACCATCACCTTGGAGTGAGAATATGGGGAGAATACAAATAATGCAGTCCATTGCACCCTTCTAAACTTCTTAATTTCCAGGTGGTCTCTGACATTTCTTCAAAGCATTGAATATGTACTTTATCTACTCATGTAACATTGAAGAACCCCTCTTTGTAGGCATTAGTCTTAGGCTAACTGAGGGCTGTTTTCAGTCCCATTCCTAATATTCACAGGGTCTGGGAGAAAAGTACAATAATAATTTCACATACCATTTCTCTAAGGCTTATTCTCATTCCACAAGTTTGAGCTTAGCAATGTTCCCTGATAGTGTGCACCTCCATGACCCACCTCAGGTTGTATCCTAAGAATATCATATTTTATGTTCTTCAAAGGAAATTAAAGTGGAAAGTAAAGTCACAGATGTGAATTTCTCTGAATTTAAGGAATATAAACCAAAACGTGGGCTATAAACTGAGCCAGTTTCTCACCCTTCAAACTTTCCTCTGTCCATCCAACAAGCCACCTTTTATTCTAGTATCAGTTTGCATTTACCACTGGGTTATGCCTTAGATTTAAGAATATGTGTATCTGTCACCTTGAACTTTCTGGAAGAAGGATTTAGGGAAAGACTGTGCACTCCTTAAAAAGTACAGGACAATTTGGGCAGGATATTTGGAGGACCTGAATATGCTTGCGTGTAGCTTGTGAAGGGTTGGGTTGTAGGCCATAAGTAGAATTACCTGTTCTCTGGGTTTAGAGGTGATTCATACTGCAACATTACTTTTTGCTATGACATATGATATATCTAAGAAACCTCACCTTCTGAGGTAGTTATTTCCCTCTGTAAACAAATGCAGAGCCAACTTGAGCCCACTTGTAAAACCCATTGAACACATGTGCCCAAATACTTGAAGATAGAAATATCATGCCACTCTGCAATGCCTAAAAGATATGTCTACTGAAAACCATTTCCCCTGGCTTCAGCTGCCGCTGTACATCAAAATCTTCCCAACCTGCTGTTGTTTAGTCACTCAGTCGTGTCTAACTCTTTCGTGACACCCGTGGATTGTAGTCCCCCAGGCTTCTCTGTCCATGGGATTTTCCAGGCAAGAGTACTGGAGAGGGTTGCCACTTCCTTCACCAGGAGATCTTCCTGACCAGGCACCAAACCCACATCTTTTGCATCTCCTGCCTTGACAGGCGGGTTCTTTACCAACGTGCCACCTGGGGAAGCCCCCTTCCCAACCTACTATCTGCCACAGTAACTCACTGCCCTCTCTCATGTTGCAAAGTTTATGCCTGGTTCTGTAAAATCAACCTTGTAAAGTTGCAAGTTGCGTCTTAAATCTCCCATAATACGGTCATGACCATCTATGCAGATGTACACATTTTGCTTTGCAAAGCTAAGTAAGCTACCATCTGCTGAGGCACCTTACTTAGCCAAAAATTTTACCCCTGTCAACGGTAAAGGGATCATCTGTACATTTCCTTGAGGCACAAATGGCCCCACACCTTGGCTGAATCCTGCAACTTCACAGCAAGACCTGCATGTACATTCCTCTCTTTGGTGAATTCCAGTACTTTCAATAAACAAAGCTGGCATAAGCTTTAGTGACTGACAAGGTCAATATCACATGTGATCTATGACTTATAGCCATTTGCCTAAATACCAATAATAAATGAGGCACTCACACGAGGCAAGCTCAGTCACATGGCCCATTTTAAACCTTTAGAAACTATCAAGATCAAAGCTCTTGTATGGCATACCAAAGTCAAAGAACTTAGTCACATGAGAAAAATGAGCCTCTCCATTTATATCTTGTTCAATATATTTTTTACCTTCCTTATCTATTCGTGAGACTCACAGAGAGAGGGACCAGGCTGCCCATGGTTAGCTTGCCCTTCTGAAGTCACCATTTAGAAAGTTTGCCCTCCCAATCCTGACCTCCACCTTTAGGGAGAAAGTGTGAAACAGAAGGCAGACTTTTTTTTTTTTTTTTAATAAAGATCTCTCTAGTACCCTGGTATAAAACATCAGGACTTACATGCAAGCTACCGCTCAGAAGAAATTATAAAAATGTTACATTTTTCAGAAAACCAAACCAAAGAAAGGAAAAAACACTTGGCAGGAAGCTGAACAGTTAGTTGGTGGAAGCGGTGGGTGAGGGCAATCTTATAACCTCCAAGCTTGCTAAAATTTCTGCTTTCTGATTATATTTCTCTGTAGGTCAGTTTGAAAGAAAACACTAATTGGTGCATTTAACCTAATAGAAGCTGTATCATGACCTTGTACACGATAGGTGTTCCTGCTGACAAGAATATTCACCAGAGATTTTATAAACAAATTATTGCTTGGTTTCCTGTATCTCTGAATTGCTCTCATATATGCCTATTAGTCAATGTAAGACTTCTTAACAAACCAGTATTTCATTATTTATTTTTGAAATTTTAGCACACATAAGTAATTTAATTTGAAATTGTTCTTTATATCTAACTAATAAATTTTATTTGAATTCATCCCATTTATTTACTATAATAAATGTCACATGTACTAGAAAACAAAGTACTTTTTAACATGTACAGAATGCATATCTTTCATGAAACATTTGCCTTTTTAAAGATAAGCATTAAACCATTAGGATGGCACTAGGATAAGATATTTCTTATATCTTTTATTATGCTACTGACTTGGTCATTCATAAACCAGATAGATAGATATATAGACAGATCTTTTTTTAGTTAAATGAATTCTAACTTTGCTATTAACTTATAAAGCAACTTTTTATTTTATTTGCCCTAAAGCTACTATGGAAGTAGAATTCAGTTAAGTCCTAATCTGAGGTCTGACAATAACTTGATATATAAATTTAGACAAATTGCTTAATTTCCCTGGGCTCCATTTTTTCCCACTGTAATGATTTCTCAGTCCATTTCAATTCTAACTCCATATGCACTTATTGTTAATAGGCAGGTCATTTTTGGAGCAAAACTCTGGGGGTTTAAAGCAATGGATCTTCTTTGAAGGTCATACACTCAGGACAAATTCAATAACACTCTCTGATATTCAGTTTTATTATTTTCAAAATACTATTGTCAATGATATTATCTCTGTCAAAGAATCAAAGGGAAGATCCAGTAAAATAAGATTACATAAAATCATTTTGTACCTGCAGGACAAAGCTTAACTATAAAATACTGCTCTAATTCCAAGAAATAACTTCCATATTTCAAAAGTTTGGTATCCAATATTTATTTTAGCCTTAATCTTTACCCTATCAGAAATCTTTATGGTATTTATTATGTGTTTTATATTTACAATACATATTTTTTCTCTCCTTCATTTCTGATGTTATATTGTTTGTTCTCCAAGGTTGTTCCTCTGTCCTCCTGATCATCTTTGAGCCATGGTTTTGAAATTTATTAAAGAGTTCCATGACTTTGTATGAATAAATAGAACAATAAAGTTACTCTTTTGACATGGAACTAAACACTAATTTCTATTCTATTTCACACATTTCGTCTAATGGTGAAATGCTTCCTCTTGATGACTTAGATGTCTCCTGTCCCTAATTAGGAGTGGATTACCAGTTTAGTTACCCTTCATGATCTTGTAGTCAGATGTTTATCTATTTATAAACATTTTCCAAACAGAAGTAAAATACATATATTGTTGGCTGGCATTTATTCTATGCCTGCATTGTCCATAGATGTCAACATGAAGTTTCCTAAATTGTTACTGATATTTAGTGGAGGCAGGGGTGGAGCAGAATGTGTCAATTGTAGTTGATCACGCTTTAAAACTGAATTCTGGGTCTTGTCTATATTTTCAGAAAGCAATTTATATATTCTTTGTGTTTCTTTTGTTTGGGGTCTGAAAGAAGCAATGTGTTTTTGCCAGAAATTTTCACTGATTAGCAAAGATCAGTCTACTCTCTCCGTTCTGTCCAAGTGGCTTCCCTGGCAGCTCAGATGGTAATCTGCCTGCAATGCAGGAGATGTGGGTTCAATCCCTGGGTAGGAAATATTCCCTAAAGGAGGAAACAGCAACACACTCCAGTGTCTCATAGGGAGAAGTCCATGGATTGAGGAGTCTGGCATGCTATAGTCCATAGTGTTGCAAAGAGTCGGACATGGCTAAGCAGCTTACACTTCTCACTTTAATAGCATTGAACCTTATCTGCAGTATTTTTTAATCTCTACAGCCTTCTTGAATAACTTCTTATTCTTGACTATGATATCTCTGCTCTGTGTTCTCAGAATTAAACTTAAGTCTTATCCCTTATATATGGAATCTAAAAAAAAAAAATTACAGATGAACTTACTTCAAAACGGAAAGAGACTCACAGACTTAGAAAGTCTATGATTGCCAGAGAGAAGGATCCAGGGGAGGGGAAGTTAGAGGGTTTGGGATGGACACATACACACTGCTATGTTTTTAATGGATAACCAACAAGGACATGCTATATAGCACAGGGAACTCTGCTCAATGTTATGCAGCCTGGATGGGAGGGGAATTTTGGGGATAATGGATGCATGTATATATATGGCTAAGTCCCTTTGCTGTTCACCTACAACCATCACAACATTGTTAATGAATTATATCCTGATACCAAATATAAAGTTTAAAAAAAAGCAGTCTTGTTTGTTAATAGCCTGGAATGCAATCTCTCTATTTCATCATGAACTTTTGGGTACAGCCAATAATTTTGTGAGTTTTTCTTTTTTATCTCTAACTAGGTTCAGTTTTCCTTTCTTGAGATGCAGATTTCTTCATATTCTTTTACCATTGTAAATAACATTGTTCTTGAAGATAATTTTCTACAATGATCAAACTCAATTATGAGAGACATATAGTACACTTACTTATAGATTTACAGTCCATTCTTAGAATTCAAAAAATTCAAAGAACATATTAAGCTCTTGCATTATGCTTTAAAGGAATTAATAACACAAGAATATATAAATGCCTTATCTGCATGTCCCCAAAAAGTGCATCTCAGTTGTTCATTTAGTGAATCAAACCATGCTTTCTATGGAAAATAATTGTACTCAACAGAGATGTCAACATTAATTTTTATAATAAAAATATTATGTTGTTCTGAAATTAAAAAAAGATAAAGTATAATTGCCCAAAGATACTTCTTGTTACGCATAGTATTATGACTTTAGTATGGATTGAAATATAGCATTTTTATGTGAAAAGCTGTTATTAGATTGAAAGATCAGAATCAGCACTCTTTAAAATTAAGAAAATATGACTGGAGTAAAGAAAATATAACTTTCTGATTCAATGTCAATGATGGATTTATAATGCATATTCAAAGCAGCAGCCAAGATGATGGAGTAGGAAAACCTGAGGACACTTCCCCTAGGGTGCACATCAAAATTATAATTATCGGGTTCCAAAGAATAGCAAGGAGAGATAAGAAAGCCTTCCTCAGTGATCAATGCAAAGAAATAGAAGAAAACAATAAAATGGGAAAGATTAGAGATCACTTCAAGAAAATTAGAGATACCAAGGGAACATTTCATGCAAAGAATGGGCTCAGTAAAGGACAGACATGGTATAGACCTAGCAGAAGCAGAAGTAATTAAGAAGAGGTGGCAAGAATACACAGAAAAACTATACAAAAAAGATCTTCATGACCTAGATAATCATGATTGTGTGATCACTCATCTAGAGTCAGACATCCTGGAATGTGAAGTCAAGTGGGCCTTAGAAAGCATCACTACAAACAAAGCTAGTGGCGATAATGGAATTCCAGTGGAGCTATTTCAAATACTTAAAGATGATGCTGTGAAAGTGCTGCACTCAATATGCCAGCAAACTTGAAAAACTCAGCAGTGGCCACAGGACTGGAAAAGGTCAGTTTTTTCCAATCCCAAAGAAAGTCAGTGACAAAGAATGCTCAAACTACCGCACAATTGCACTCATCTCACATGCTAGTAAAGTAATGCTCAAAATTCTCCAAGTCAGGTTCAGCAATACATGAACCATGAACTTCAAGATGTTCAAGCTTGTTTTAGAAAAGGCAGAGGAAACAGAGATCAAATTGCCAACATCTGATGGATCATTAAAAAAGCAAGAAAAAAAGTAAAAAATAAATAAAAAAGCAAGAGAATTCCAGAAAAACAACTATTTCTGCTTTATTAACTATGCCAAAGCCTTTAACTGTGTGGATCACTATAAACTGTGGAAAATTCTGAAAGAGATGGGCATACCAGAATACCTGACCTGCCTCTTAATAAACCTGTATGCAAGTCAGGAAGCAACAGTTAGAACTGGCCATGGAACAACAAACAGACTGTTTCCAAATAGGAAAAGGAGTATGTCAAGGCTGTATATTGTCACCCTGCTTATTTAACTTCTATGCAGAGCACATCATGAGAAACACTGGGTTGGAGGAAGCACAAGCTGGAATCAAGATTGCCGGCTTGAATATCAATCTCAGATATGCAGATGATACCACCCTTGTGGCAGAAAGTGAAGAAAAACTAAAGAGCCTCTTGATGAAGGTGAAAGAGGAGAGTGAAAAAGTTGGCTTAAAGCTCAACATTCAGAAAATGAAGATCATGGCATCCAGTCCCATCACTTCATGGCAAATAGATAGGGAAACAGTGGAAACAGTGGATGACTTTATTTTTCTGGGCCCCAAAATCACTGCAGATGGTGATTGCAGCCACAAAATTAAAAGATGCTTACTCCTTGGAAGGAGAGTTATAACCAACCTAGATAGCATATTCAAAAGCAGAGACATTACTTTTCCAACAAATGCCCATCTAGTCAAGGTTATGATTTTTCCAGTGGTCATGTATGGAAGTGAGAGTTGGACTATAAAGAAACCTGAGCACCGAAGAATTGATACTTTAGAACTGTGGTGTTGGAAAAGACTCTTGAGAGTCCCTTGGACTGCAAGGAGATCCAACCAGTCCATCCTAAAGGAAATCAGTCCTGAATATTCATTGGAAGGACTGATGCTGATGCTGAAGCTGAAACTCCAATACTTTGGGCACCTGATGTGAAGAGCTGACTCATTTGAAAAGACTCTGATGCTGGGAAAGATTGAGGGCAGGAGGAGAAGGGAACAACAGAGGATGAGATGGTTGGATGGCATCGCTGACTCAATGGACATGAGTTTGGGTGAACTCGGGAGGTTGGTGTGTACAGGGAGGTCTGGTGTCTCTGGTTCAGGGGGTCGCAAAGAGTTGGACACAACTGAGCGACTGAACTGAACTGAAAGAGATGCTATCAATGAGAATGGCCTGAACACTAGCAGAAAGGATTTTCCTTAAGTAAACTTAAAGAGAAGGAGCAACAGAGAGAGAAGTAGGAGGGTGGAGGTGTGGTATCATCAAGACCCACATCCTTGACTATGAAATTCACAAATGGAAAGAGATGCAAAATTCCAGAGGTTATCTCCAAGGAGTAAAGAGTCTACGTTTTGCATTATGTTCCCTGCTCAGGGTTTCTACACCAGGAAAATAAGCCCTGTAAGATCTGGTGTGCCCCGCCCCTGGCCAGCATGGACTGAGCGGGTCTTCCTGTTGTGGTGGTGCTAATTACTGTGGGTATGCTCTTAGGCAGAGCTGGTCTCTGGCCCAGTGGCCTGACAGACCCCAACCTATGTAAGACTGTCTGACTTTAGGGGGCAGGGCTGAGTCCTGAGTTGACTGGCTGTGAGAACAAACAGGTTTCTGCCAGAAAGAAGGGAGTAAAATGGTGAGGGAAAAGAAGACATACAAATTTCCAGTTATGAAATAAATGTCACGATGATGAAATGTACTGCTTGGGTAATAGAGTCGATAATAATGTAATATCTTTGTATGATGACAGGTCATAACTAGACTCACAGTGATCATTTTGTGACATACAGAAGTAACAAATAACCATGTAGTGCACCAGAAACTAATACAGCATTTACAGCGTAGCACAATTACACTTCACAAACAAAAACTCGTAGAAAACGAGTTCCGATTTTTGGTTATCAGAAGCGGGGGACTGGTAGAGAGGAGATTGAATGAAGCCAGTCAAAAGATATCAACTTCCAGCTACAAGATAAATAAATACTAGGGATGAAATGACAACATGATTAATATAATTGACACTGCTATATGTTCTGTATGAAAGTTGTGAAATCCTGTGAAAGTGGTGAACTAAATCCTGAGTTCTCATTAGAAGGGAAAAATTAGTATTTTTTCTTATTCATTTATTTTGTATCTATATATGGTGATGAATGTTCACTAAATAATTGTGTGAATTATTCCATGATTTATCTATGTCAAAACATTATGTCATATATCTTAAACATTAACAATCATAGTTATATATGATAATGCAAATTATATTTCAACAAAACTGGAAGAAATACATTCATCCTTAATTCATATGTCATATCTTTTTAGCAGTTTTTTTTTTTTTTTACCGTTACTGAGGTGTGGTAGATCAATATGATTATACATAGTTAAAGAGTATAATATTATGGTTTGCCATATGCATACTTTGAAAAATGATTACCACAATCATGTTAACTAATGAATTCATCATCTCACATAATTCATTTTCATCTGTGTATATGGTGAGATGCTTAAGTGTTACTCTCTTAGCAACATAAGTATGCAACACAACAAGTACACAACACAGATGTTATTAATGACAGCTCCTAGTCTGTATATTTAATTTCCAGAACCTAATGTCTCAAGGTTTATATTCTTAGATCAGCATCTTTCCATATTCCACACCCGCTAAGCACTGGTAACCACCATTCTATTTTCTGATTCTATGAGTATGACTTCGTCTTTTTCTGAATATTCCACATATAAAATCACATAGTATTTGTCTTTCTCTGAATTATTTCATTTAGATTCAACCATAAGGACATATTCCATGTATATATACACCATTTCTTTTTCATTTATTTAGATGATTGGCTATTGTGAATAATACTGCAATGAACATGAGCATGCAGATATCTCTTCAAGATATTGGTTTCATTTTCCTTCAGATATATACTCAGAGGTGGGATTTCTCAGTCATACAGTAATTCTATTTATGTTTCTTTCTTTCTTTTTTTTTTTTAAGGTGACATCCATTCTATAATGACTGTATCAACTTACCTTCTCACAGCAGGGCACAAGGGTTTCCTTTGCTTCCTATCCTCATCCTCAATTGTTATTCATTGTCTTTTTAATAAAAGTCATCCTAACAGCTGTGAAGTGATATCTCATTGTGGTCTTGATTAGTGTTTCCCTGATGATTAATGACTTTGAACATCTTTTCATGTACTCACTGGCATTAGTATATCTTTGGTAAAATGTCTATTCAGGACAAGTGTTATTTTTAGTTGGGTTATTATTTTGCTATTAAGTTGTATGGATTCCTTATATGTTTTGAATATTAACTTTTTATCACATAAATGGCTTGCAAATATTTTCTCCCGTACCTTTTATCTTTATTGATGCTTTGCCTTTCCTTTGCAGAGCTTTATACTTAGATGTAGTCTCATTTATTTTTGCTTTTTTTGCCTGTGTTTTGGATTTCATATTGAAAAAATTTTGCCAAAGACCAAATTTGAGGAGCACTTTCCCTGCTTTCTTCTAGGAGTTTTATGGTGATAGGTTTTCCATTTACCTATAATTTCTTCTTAATTTTTAAGAGTATTATAAATTAGGAGCTCAGTCTCATTCATTTGCATGGTGGATATCCAGTTTTCTTACTTCTTATTGAAGATACTATGTTTTCCCTACTTTGTGTTTTGGCATTCTTGCCAAAGATTAGTTGGCTATATACACTGTGCTTATATCTGAGTTCTCTATTATAATTCATAGGTCACATATTGTGTTTCATTGATCACATGGACCCACATATGTCTGTTATAATGTTCAATGCCAGCCTGTTTCAGTTCCTCTGATGTCATAATATTGTTTGAAATCAAGGAAATGTGATGCCTCCAGCTTTATTCATTGTTCTTATTTTTTCAGAATTTTTGGCATTTGGGGATTTTTTGATGTGTTTCTATAAAAATTTTAGGAATCCTTTTTTATTTCTACAAAACATACCCTTGAATTTTGATAGAGATTGCATTCAATCTGAAGATTGCTTTAGGTGATATGGACATTTTAACAATTTTAATTCTTCTAATCCAAGACCACGGAATATCTTTCCATGCAATAGAGTACTGTATGTAAGGTACTGGGAGCACTGGGGGATTCTCATTGCCAGTTGCTGTTATTCCATAAGCAAGATAGTGCCAGTGGCTTGCTGCCGGGCTTTCTGATGGATTCCAAAGGATGGTTAGGAGGATCTGAGTCTCTTTGATAACGTATGAGAGCCCTAGCTCCTGTTCTCCCAGCTTCTTCTTGCCATCCACTCCAAGTCTACAGAAGACCTCAGTATTCTAATAGGGTGAGAAAGAAGTAAGCCTCTTTAATAGCATCCCCTAGAGTTGGTAAAGCTTAGTACTCACCATGTGCTTTCTCTTCCTTTCATTTGCATAAATAGTGGGCTGAGATCTCTCTTGGAACTGAGCAGTGAAACTTGGGGGAAAAGTGACTGGGGTAGAGTGAACTTATTTTTCTTACCCTCTTCAAAGTGTCAGATTTCAAAGTTTTGTCTCTTCAAGTTCAGGATTGAACTTCTCTGTTGAATTCTTGGACTGCCACACATGCCTTCTAATCAGTGGGTGATTGTCAGAATCAGTAGGTGATTGTCAGAATCAGTGGGAGGAAGGTGGCAGGAAACTTCTATTCCATCATGCGATGGTTCCTCATGATTCTAAGCAAGACAGTAAGCAAAGCATTATCAGTCTGAAAAACACAATGAGGAGTTAGAAATGTATCCTGTCTTCAGCATGTGTGCAACCCTGTGTAATTGGTGCGCATTTACAAAAGGAAAAATAATATAAAGGCAAATGGAAAAATCGTTAAAACAGCAGAATTCAGAGGAGAATTTACTGAAAAGTTAACTTGACACAGCAGTTTGACATGACACATTTCTTATATTTTATGATTTGGTATTGCAAAAACCTACCAAGAGGTTCAGTCCAAAAGAATATTCTGTAAGGACAAGATGAATCCATGGGATTCCAATGTTTGTGCACCAAAGCGCTTTTCCTTTCTTTTTCTTGCTGAAATTTCTAATCATGTACTCTGTTTCTTTACTCTAGATCCAGCATTACACTCATCAAATTTTGTGACTAATGAAACTGTACTGTCTTATTGAGATGCAGTTGTTACTATTCAAGTCTTAGCATGTTCAACTTAAAATAATGTAGCTATATGTCACAAATCCAGGTCTAAATTTAGGTGTAAACTTTTTTTCCAATAAAATAACTCAACTACAAGTCCTTTGATGGTATATCACCCTTGAAAAGACATAAGCCTAGGCATTCTTCCCCACCTTTCACTTCACTTTAAGATCAGTCTGCAAAATCACACAACAGCTGCCTTAATAATCCCCTTACCAACATCCCTTAACCCTCCACACAATTGTGATTTTGAGGGGTCACATCCCTCAAATCCCATTTCATGTCATATACCAAATCAAATCAAACATGAGTCTTTATTGACAGAGTGAAAATGTCAATACATGTTTTGCTTTGCAACACACAGCTCTTCTCATCTGACCATTTTTATCTTATTTTCCTTCCACTGCCCACAACTATGCAAGCCACATCTAACTTAAAATCCTCGTTTCTGTTTTTCTAAGGAAGTGTTAAGCATTAGCCGTATCCAAGTAAAATGAAGGGCTGGGAATATACTTGGGTAATTTTGATTTATACAGTTAACATTTTTATAAAGAGCAGACATTTAAAACTCTAATAGAATACATGTGTGTGTGCATTCTCAGTCTTTGCAACCTGATGGACTGCAACCCACTGGGCTCCTCTGTCCATGGAATTTTCCAGGCAAGAATAGTGGAATGGGTTGCCATTTCCTCCTCCAGGTGATGTTCCTGACCCAGGGATCAAACCTATGTCTCCTGCATTGGCAGGCAGATTGTTAGCCACTGCATCACCTGGGAAGCCCTAATAGAATATATAGGGAGAGGAAAAAAAAAGTTTTGATGGCTTTAATTGCTTGATAAATATTTTTTCATTGATATCAACTTGCTCTTGGGGATATTTTATTCTTCCTTGGTTCTTTTTTGTTTGTGTGTTTGTTTGCTTAAACAGACTTTTTTTCTGGAGCAGTTTCAGGTTTACAGCAAAACTGACTGGGAAGTACAGAGAACTCCCATATACTCCTTGACCCCACAGATGCACAGCCTCTTTCACTATCAACATGCCCCACCAAAGTGGTATACTGGTTACAGCTGATGAGCCTACAGTGACAATCTTTATTATCCAAAGTCCATCAGTTCAGTTCAGTTCAGTCGCTCAGTCATGTCCAACTCTTTGCGACCCCATGAATCGCAGCACGCCAGGCCTCCCTGTCCATCACCAACTCCCGGAGTTCACTCAGACTCACGTCCATCGAGTCAGTGATGCCATCCAGCCATCTCATCCTCTGTCGTCCCCTTCTCCTCCTGCCCCCAATTCCCTCCCAGCATCAGAGTCTTTTCTAGTGAGTCAACTCTTCGCGTGAGGTGGCCAAAGTACTGGAGTTTCAGCTTTAGCATTGTTACTTCCAAAGAAATCCCAGGGCTGATCTCCTTCAGAATGGACTGGTCGGTTCTCCTTGCAGTCCAAATAGCTTGTCCTAAAAATTCTATGTGCTCTTTATATTCATCCTTCCCTTCACCCTAACCCCTACCAGCTACCAACATTTATTTATTTATTATTTTTTTACATGATAGTATACATGTTTCAATGCCAAATTGAATGTATTATGACATGTTGTATCAAGAAAATAATGTTCAAGCTGTAAAGATCACAATTAGGCAATAATATTTACAAGAAACCCTATAAATTTTAATAAATGAGCTTTCCAGGAAGTTGTCAATAGCAAAACTTTTAAGAAATAAATACAGTAATTCATTTTATAACATATATTTTTCTATCTCTATCTTCACACTTTTGTATAATTTATTTATTTCACATCATATATCTATCAATTATCTATTGCCATGTACACATTTTGTTTATAATTAGGCATTTGGAAATAAAAATGTATTAATGTTATTGAACACAACTATTGTAGGATAGATTATTAAAAGCATTGCTTTTATCTAAATTTTAAAATAGTTTATGAGTAGTGTTATTTTTAGCATACAAACAGCATCTTCACAAAATGTACAGGATGTGCACAAATGTATGTATATATACAGAGAGAAAAAAATAAAAACAAACTATCCTAAATAACATGCTTGTTGGAATGCTCAAGGCTTGCTTTTCAAATTATGTATAATATCACAAAGCAAGGGGGAAACCCTGTCATTTTAGCTATGGAGTTCAAACATGCTAATGAGTACATACTTTGGCATAAATGTGGTTAGAAATGTACTGTGTCAAAGAGATTGATCTCCATAATAGTTAATGAATCTGAAATGAAGAATAGAAGATATACAGTGTCATAGATCCAATTTTATTACTTGGAATTATATTCGCCCTTGGCAAAGCAGCTTGTTTATTGGTGCTCATTATAGCTGATACAGTATTGTAAACTACTTTCATCTAAAAATAAAGGTTATCAAAGATCATAACGTAATGCAGGCATGAGTTTTCACAACACTTCAACATGCTTTTATTACTGACTATAATACAGCGATACATGTAGTGTAAGTATTAGCATTACAATTATATTAGCAACACCTTACCTGTAGTTTTAGTGTCAAAAGAAATTATATTTAGTCAAGCTTGGATAATGGTGCAGCTAAAAGCAGCATTGAAAAATCAACATTGAATGCATGGCAAACATTTGAAAACACAGGATGGATTTTTTGTTCATATTGAATGCAACTATTTCCTAGTACCAATGGAAAAAATACACAAAACAGCATGATATGCTAAAGACTATTTTTGTTTTAATATTAATTTACTGGAAATGCCTTTAGCTTAAGGGATCTTGGGAAGGAGGTGGCAGACTGCTGCACCAAACTATCATGGTCTATAAACTTAACAGTTTAAAATTTATTGTTTTTTTTCATACAGAGATATTTAAAAGGCAATAATTTCATTATACAAGTTATATTGAAGCCATCCTTAAGTGAAGCTTAGACATTTTAAATATTTTTACATGATTTGCCTACCCATTAGACATCTTTAATTGCATGGTATTTTAAAAAACTGAGCAGTCATTTTACATTGTATTTAGAAAAGGTGGTGATCTCTGATTATATTAAAAGGCCACTTTTCACCTCAGCAGTGTCAGAGTGTATAAATAAGCTATTAAAGAGAAATCATGAATATTTTGCCAAAAATAAGAAATTACATATATTGAATGAATATCTATTTTTTGTTTTCATTATAAAGCAGATGATATTTTCCAAAGTTTTATAAACTGTTCCATGTATGACATTGAGATTACTTTATTCATTTCATGAAATACTTATAAAATTATTTTTGACTAGCATCTTTGATACAATATTTCCCAGCATTTACTAAAATACTTAGGAAAACACAGAACAAAACATACCCAAATAACGACGTAGCCTATAAAGGACACTTACTTCAAAGTGAGAGTAACGATATTAGTTTAAACACAAAGTCTATTTAGGCAAAAGCAAGCTAAATGAAATTTTCATCACCTCAGGATGATGAAAGAGATTTAAAAATAAGATGAAATTGAATACTGTAGAAAAGAATAGAAAAGCAGTTTTTACTATACTAAGACTTTAGGGGGAAATTTAATTGTAAAAATAAAAGTTATAAGACACAATTTTATAAAACCATCTGACATGTTATAAAAAGGTAAAAGACATACATGGTTGCTACAAGGAGAGAAGAGATTACTGAGAGAGAAAGCAAATGGAAAACAAATGCAAAACAGAATGCATTTCAAAGACAGTGTTAGATGAAAAGGCAATTGGATGAACTAAGTTAAAGACTGCAAATTTAAAACCCAGTAGCAAGTTTATTTCTTCTAGCCCAGAGTTTCTCATGATGAACTCTGCATATAAGTTAAATAAGCAGGGAGAAAATATACAGCCTTGACGTGCTCCTTTTCCTATTTGGAACCAGTCTACGTGGAACCAGTTGTTCCATGTCCAGTTCTAATTGTTGATTCCTGACATGCATATAGGTTTTTCAAGAGTCAGGTCAGGTGGTCTGGTATTCCCATCTCTTTCAGAATTTTCCACAGTTTCTTGTGATCCACACAGTCAAAGGCCTTGGCACAGTCAATAAAATAGAACTAAACATTTTTCTGGAACTCTCTTGCTTTTTCAATGATCCAGCAGATGTTGGCAATTTGATCTCTGGTTCCTCTGCCTTTGCTAAAACCAGCTTGAACATGTGGAAGTTCACTGTTCACGTACTACTGAAGCCTGGGTTGGAGAATTTTTTTTTTTCATTGTTTCCCCATTTATTTGTCATGAAGTGATGGAACCAGATGGTATGATCTTTGTTTTTTGAATTTTGAGTTTTTTTTTTAAATAAATTTATTTATTTTAATTGGAGGTTAATTACTTTACAAAATTGTATTGGTTTTGCCATACATGAACATGTATCCATCACAGGTATACATGTGTTCCCCATCCTGAACCCCCCTCCCTCCTCCCTCCCCATACCATCCCTCTGGGTCATCCCAGTGCACCAGCCCCAAGCATCCAGTATCATGCATTGAACCTGGGCTGGTGACTCGTTTCGTATACGATATTATACATGTTTCAATGCCATGCTCCCAAATCATCCCACCCTCTCCCTCTCCCACAGAGTCCAAAGACTGTTCTATACATATGTGTCTCTTTTGCTGTCTCGCATACAGGGTTATCATTGCCATCTTTCTAAATTCCATATACATAAGTTAATATACTGTATTGTTTTTTCTTTCTGGCTTACTTCACTCTGTATAATAGGTTCCAGTTTCATCTACCTCATTAGAACTGATTCAAATGTATTCTTTTTAATGGCTGAGTTAAAAAGCCAGTGGCTCCACTGTGTATATGTACCACAGCTTTCTTATCCATTCATCTGCTGATGGACATCTAGGTTGCTTCCATGTCCTGGCTATAATAAACAGTGCTGTGATGAACATTGGGGTACACATAACTCTTTCAATTCTGGTTTCCTGGGTGTATATACCCAGCAGTGGGATTGCTGGGTCATTTGGCAGTTCTATTTCCAGTTTTTTAAGGAATCTCCACACTGTTCTCCATAGTGGCTGTACTAGTTTGCATTCCCACTAACAGTGTAGGAGTGTTCCCTTTTCTCCACACCCTCTCCAGCATTTATTGCTTGCAGACTTTTGGATCACAGCCATTCTGACTGGTGTGAAATGGTACCTCATTGTGGTTTTCATTTGCATTTCTCTGATAATGAGTGATGTTGAGCATCTTTTCGTGTGTTAGCCATCTGTATGTCTCCCTTGGAGAAATGTCTATTTAGTTCTTTGGCCCATTTTTTTAATGGGTCGTTTCTTTTTCTGGAATTGAGCTGCATGGGCTGCTTGTATATTTTTGAGATTAGTTGTTTGTCAGTTGCTTCATTTGATATTATTTCCTCCCATTCTGAAGGCTGTCTTTTCACTTTGCTTATATTTTCCTTTGTTGTGCAGAAGCTTATAAGTTTAATTAGGTCCCATTTGTTTATTTTTGCTTTTATTTCCAATATTCTGGAAGGGGATGTCATAGAGGATCCTGCTGTGATTTATGTCGGAGAGTGTTTTGCCTATGTTCTCTTCTAGGAGTTTCATAGTTTCTGCTCTTACATTTAGATCTTTAATCCATTTTGAGTTTATTTTTGTGTATGGTGTTAGAAAGTGTTCTAGTTTCATTCTTTTACAAGGGGTTGACCAATTTTCCCAGCACCACTTATTAAAGAGATTGTCTTTAATCCATTGTATATTCTTGCCTCCTTTTTCAAAGATAAGGTGTCCATAGGTGCGTGGATTTATCTCTGGGCTTTCTATTTTGGTCCATTGATCTATATGTCTCTCTTTGTGCCAGTACCATACTGTCTTGATGACTGTGGCTTTGTAGTAGAGCCTGAAGTCACACAGGTTGATTCCTCCAGTTCCATTCTGCTTTCTTAAGATTGCTTTGGCTATTCGAGGTTTTTTTGTATTTTCATACAAATTGTGAAATTATTTGTTCTAGCTCTGTGAAAAATACTGTTGGTAGTTTGATAAGGATTGCATTGAATCTGTAAATTGCTTTGGATAGTATACTCATGTTCACTATATTGATTCTTCTAATCCATGAACATGGTATATTTCTCCATCTATTAGTGTCCTTTTTGATTTCTTTCACCAGTGTTTTATAGTTTTCTATATATAGGTCTTCAGTTTCCTTAGGAAGATATATTCCTAAGTATTTTATTCTTTTCATTGAAATGGTGAATGGAATTGTTTCCTTAATTTCTCTTTCTATTTACTTATTATTAGTGCATAGGAATGCAAGGGATTTCTGTGTGTTGATTTTATATCCTGCAACTTTACTATATTCATTGATTAGCTCTAGTAATTTTCTGGTGGTGGCTTGGAGAATTTTGAGCATTAATTTACTAGCATGTAAGATGAGTGCAATTGTGTGGTAGTTTGAGCATTCTTTGGCATTGCCTTTCTTTGGGATTGGAATGAAAACTGACATTTTCCAGTCCTGTGGCCACTCCTGAGTTTTCCAAATTTGATGGCATATTGAATGCAGCACTTTCACAGCATCATCTTTCAAGATTTGAAATAGCTCCACTGGAATTCCATCACCTCCACTAGCTTTGTTTGTAATGATGCTTTCTAAGGCCCACTTGACTTCACTTTCCAGGATGTCTGGCTCTAGGTGAGTGATCACACCATCGTGGTTATCTGGGTCATGAAGATCTTTTTTGTTCAGTTCTTCTGTATATTATTGTCACCTCTTCTTAATATATTCTGCTTCTGTTAGGTCCATACCATGTCTGTCCTTTATCGGGCCCAGTTTTGCATGAAATGTTTTCTTAGTATCTGTGATTTTCTTGAAGAGGTCTCTAGTCTTTCCCATTCTGTTGTTTTCCTCTATTTCTTTGCATTGATCCCTGAAGAAGGCTTTCTTATCTCTCCTTGCTATTCTTTGGAACTCTGCATTCAGATGCTTATATCTGTCCTTTTCTCCTCTTTTCACTTCTCTTCTTTTCACATCTATTTGTAAGGCCTCCCCAGACAACCATTTTGCTTTTTTGCATTTCTTTTCCATGGGGATAGTCTTAATCCTTGTCTCCTGTACAACATAATGAACCTGCATCCATAGTTCATCAGGTACTCTATCAGATCTAGTCCCTTAAATCTATTTCTCACTTCTACTGTATAATCATTAGGGATTTGATTTACATCATATCTCAATGGTCTAATGGTTTTCCCTACTTCAATTTAAGTCAGAATTTGGCAATAAGGAGTTAATGATCTAAGCGACAGTCAGCTCCTGGTCTTGTTTTTGCTGACTATATAGAGCGTTTCCATCTTTGGCTCCAAGAAAATAATCAGTCTCATTTTGGTGTTGACCATCTGGTGATGTCCATGTGTAGAGTCTTCTCTTGTGTTGTTGGAAGAGGGTGTTTGCTATGACCAGTGCATTCTCTTGGCAAAACAAGCTGGAATCAAGATTGCTGGGAGAAATATCAATAACCTCAGATATGCAGATGACACCACCCTTATGGCAGAAAACGAAGTGGAACTAAAAAGACTCTTGATGAAAATGAAAGAGGAGAGTGGAAAACTTGGCTTAAAGCTCAATGTTCAGAAAACGAAGATCATGGCATCCGGTCCCAATAATTCATGGGAAATAGATGGGGAAAAAATAGAAACAGTGTCATACTTTATTTTGGGGGGCTCCAAAATCACTGCAGATATTGATTGCAGCCATGAAATTAGAAGATGCTTACTCCTTGGAAGGAGAGTTATGACCAACCTAGATAGCGTGTTAAAAAGCGGAGATATTACTTTGCCAGCAAAGGTTCATCTAGTCAAGGCTATGATTTTTCAGTCGTCAAGTATGGATATGAGAGATGGACTGTGAAGAAAGCTGAGCTTGGAAGAATTGATGTTTTTGAACTGTGGTGTTGGAGAAGACTCTTGAGAGTCCCTTGGACTGCAAGGAGATCCAATCAGTCCATTCTAAAGGAGACCATTTTTGCGTGTTCATTGGAAGGACTGATGCTGAGGCTGAAACTCCTATACTTTGGCCACCTCATGCGAAGTGTTGATTCATTGGAAAAGACCCTTATGCTGGGAGGGATTGGGGGCAGGAGGAGAAGGGGACCACAGAGGATGAGATGAGTAGATGGCATCACTAACTCGATGCACATACGTTTGGGTGAACTCCGGCAGTTGGTGATGGAAAGGGAGGCCTGGCGTGCTGCGATTCATGGTTTCATAAAGAGTCGAACACAACTGACCAACTGAACTGAACTGAACTGAGCAGGTTTGTTAATGTTTCACATTGAGGGAGGTGAAAGCAGAAATGAAAGAGGAAATTGAATACTGATCTGAAGAATAGGTCAAGACAAACTGCTACAATGCAGAAAACTTAAACTAAAATGATGAAAATAACAAGACAATATATATGGAATAAAGAGTGAATTAAAATAAGCTTTATTTAAAGAAGAAACAAAATTTACAAAAGTAACAAATGTAAGGATATTATTAAAAATACTTTATTAGGTTAAAATATAAACTTTAATATATGTTTATAAAATATATAACACTTTGACAACACAGATTCAAAGTATACCACAAAGTAAATAAAAACAGACATATAAATCAAATGAGTGGAATTTTCAGTTAGGGGAATTACATATTGAACTATTTGGGTAAACATCCCACAAACATCAAGCACCCAACTATGCAAAAATACAAGAGTTAATTGGTGGAAAGAAAAATAAAAGGACATAAAATACCAGCTACAGTTTAAAAAAAAGTCAAGCAGAACTCACTAATCTCCTTTACAATGGTAAATGAAAGATAACAATGTGATTTTGTGAACAAAAATACAATCGTAAACAAGAATCATCATATGATTTAGTTTGTTTAATATATATAGAAACCACTTCCAAACATGCATGATCGCAACAAACAAGAAAAGAAAAATAAACACAGTGTTTTTCTTTTTTTTACAGAGAAGAGACTCAAATGATATTGTTCAAAAGTATTCCAGGAAAAAAGGTTAAAAAATAGGTTTTCAAAATCTACAGAAAATATTGTTCATATTTATTTTGAGGTACCCTTTGGAATTTGTGGAGAGATGGAGAGCAGGACATTCAGTAAGTATATCTGATGTCTGGAAGGAGAGAGATTATTGGTGTCACAGCTAATGACTGTCTTTCAAACTGTAAGAATGAATGAATGAGTTTCAGCAGGGAGGACTTTTAATTATAAGTTCCTGATTGGTGAGTCTTGGTATTATTGTGCTTGAGAAGGCTTTCCAGGTAGCTCTGAAATATTTTTGGCATTGTTACTCAGAGGACCTGGACCAGCTCAACATCTGGAGAGTTAGGAAGCTGTTTGTGCTAACACTTTGAACCCACTCCCAGAAACGGAACACTAACATTTAGATACTGGGCACTTCACCAGACAGAAGCAAGTGAAGCAAAACAAAAAAGTTATATGCATGGGGCTTAGAAAAAGAGATTGCTCCATTTCTTAAAATATCAAATAATTTTGGATTACCAAGTGATTGTTAACTGTGATCTCTCAGATATAAACCCCAAAATCACTTTTAAGTGCTTTAAAATGGTGGGAAAATATGATAACTAAATATCAGCTTTTCTGTTAGGCAGTTTGATACAAATGAAAAGAGTAAGATGCAGTGATAGTGGCTCAGTGTCAAGAGAAGGGGAGTGAGTGAGAGCACACTTAAACTAGAAGAAAGAGAAAGTGAAGAGCACCTGGTTTACAACAGAAAGAAGAAAAGGTTATGGATGGGGCAAGATTCCTGGAAATAATGCAGATATAAGATTACCTAAAAGAGAAGAAAACAATGTGATTATGGGATTTTCCTTTATAAAGAAAGAAGCAATGCCATCTGCTTCCAGTGAGAAGGAAACATTTAGTAGAAGGGATCTCAGGAAGAACAGTGGAAACTGAAAATAGTGATCTCAAGAAAAGAGTTGCCTATTAAAGACTCATTACCTTGTCAAAGAGCTGACTTTGAAATTATGAATTTGTAACAGTATAAAATATACTGTGAACACTAGGAATGTCAACAGCATTTATCTATTTCATCTGAAATTAAATGTTGCTATGACAATCTTATGTTGTATTACATTGAACAAGCCTTTTTTTTTCCCTCCTTCATATTTACTTTATTTTTAATGAGAGAATGAGGAATTTTGTCAAATATATTTAAAAATCTATTGAAATAATCATGATGTTTTCCTTTAACTTACATTTGTTCATCTTATGAACATGATTCCTAAATCTAAAGCATCTATGCTTTCTAAGTATAAGCTTCACTTACACTTAAATTGGAAAGAGGGAGAGGAGGAGTAACAAGAGGGGGAAAAAAAGAGAGAAAGAGAAATGTTGTGTTAAATATTGTGTGTGCCTCATTTCATCAGATCTTCACTGCATGTAATTGTCACTGTTATTTCTGTATTCAAATTAGGCCCTTATGGCCATCAAATGATAGAAATGAAGATCATTTGGAGTTGTTGGCTATGTTTGTGAGTCATTTAATTCCTGTTATATGTATTACACAGCTATGCTACATACTTCATATTGAAGATTTGGCATAACATGAAAAATTTCAAATTCTTTAGCAGTTCTGAGTCAAAGAGCAGCCAGTTTCAGTCAAATCATATGGTGGTTGGTGGTTAAGTCACTAAGTTGTGTTTGATCCTTGTGACCTCATGGGCTGTAGTCCAACAAGCTCCCCGTCCCTGGGATTTTCCAGGCAAGAATATTGAAGTGATTTGCCTCTTCCTTCTCCAGGAGATCTTCCCAACCAAGGGTTCAAAATCACATCATTTACGCCTCCTGCATTGACAGGCAGGTTTTATGTTTGTTTGTTTGTATCTTTTTAAAAAATAGCACTACCCAGGAAACCTGCCAAAACATGTGTCCCAATGTAATTTCCCCCCTCACTTAAACATGTATATAAGCCACAATGTCAGAATATTATTTTAACACATTTTATATTTTTATTTGTTTACATAGCTTGTTTTCTTAAGAATTCATTCAGTTTAGTTCAGTCACTCAGTCATGTCCTACTCTTTGTGACCCCATGGACTGCAGCACGCAATCTTCCCTGTCCATCACCAACACCTGAAGCTTTCTCAAACTCATGTCCATTGAGTCGGTGATGCCATCCAACCATCTCATCCTATGTCAACTCCTTCTCCTCCTGCCTTCAATCTTTCCCAGAGCCAAAGTATTGGAGTTTCAGCTTCAACATCAGTCCTTCCAAAAAATATTAGGAATGATTTCTTTAGGATGAACTGGTTGGATCTCCTTGCAGTCCAAGGGATTCTCAAGAGTCTTCTCCAACACTACAGTTCAAAAGCATCCATTCTTTGGCACTCAGCTTTCTTTATAGTCCAGTTCTCACATCCATACATGACTACTGGCAAAGCCATAGGTTTGACTAGACAGACTTTTGTTGGCAAAGTGCTGTCTCTGTTTTTAATATGCTGTCTAGGTTGGTCATAACTTTTCTTCCAAGGAGCAAGTGTCATTTAGTTTCATGGCTGCAGTCACCATCTTCACTGATTTTGGAGCCCACCGAAAATAAAGTCTGTAACTGTTTCCATTGTTTCCCCATCTATTTGCCATGAAGTGATGGGACTGGATGCCATGATCTATGTTTTCTGAATGTCGAGCTTTAGGCCAACTTTTTCACTCTCCTCTTTCAAATTCTTCAAGAGGCTCTCTAGTTCTTCTCTGCTTTCTGCCATAAGCATGGCAGGCAGTTATTGCTATTTCTCCAAGCAATCTTGATTTCAGCTTGTGCTTCCCACAGCCCAGTGCTTCACATGCTATATGATCTGCATATAAATAAAATAATCAGGATGACAATATACAGTCTTGAGGTACTCCTTTCCCAATTTGGAAACAGTCTGTTGTTCCATGTCCAGTTCTAACTGTTGCTTGTTGACCTGCATACAGATTTCTTAAGAGGCAGGTAAGGTGATCTGTATTCCCATCTCTTGAAGAATTTTTCACAGTTTATTGTGATCCACAGAGTCAAAGTCTTTGACATAGTCAATAAGGCAGAAGTAGATGTTTTCCTGGAACTCTCTCACTTTTATTGATAATTCAACAGACGTTGGCAATTTGATCTCTGGTTCTTCTGCCTTTTCTAAATCCAGTGTGAACAGCTGGAACTCATGGTTTACATACTGTTGAAGCCTAGCTTGGAGAATTTTGAGAATTACTTTGATAGTATGTGAGATGAGTGCAATTGTGTGGCAGTTTGAGTATTCTTTGGTATTGCCTTTTTTGGGGGATTGAAATGAAAACTGATCTTTTCCAGTCCTGTGGCCACTGCTGAGTTTTCCAAATTTGCTGGCATATTGAGTGCAGCACTTTCACAGCATCATCTTTCAAGATTTGAAATAGCTCAACTGGAATTCCATTACCTACAATCACTTTATTCATAGTGATGCTTGCAAAGACCCGCCTGACTTGACATTCTAGTATGTCTGGCTCTAGGTAAGTGACCAAACCATTGTGATTATCTGGGTCATGAAAATCCATGTATAGCTCTTCTGTGTATTCTTGCCACCTTTTCTTAACATCTTCTGCTTCTGTCAGGTACATACCATTTCTGTCCTTTATTGTGCCCATCTTTGCATGAAATGTTACCTTGGTATCTCTAATTTTCTTGAAGAGATCTCTAGTCTTTCCCATTCTATTGTTTTCCTCTATTTCTTTGCACTTCTTATCACTCCTTGCTATTGTTTGGAACTCTGCGTTCAAATGGGTATATCTTTCCTTTTCTCCTTTGCCTTTCACTTCTCTTCTTTTCACCGCTATTTGTAAGGCCTCCTCAGACAACCATTTTGCCTTTTTGCATTTCTTTTTCTCAGAGATGGTCTTGATCACTGCCTCCTGTGCCATGTAATGAACCTCCATCCATACTCCTTCAGGCACTCTGTCTATCAGATCTAATCCCTTGAATCTATTTGTCGCTTCCAGTGTATAGTCTTAAGGGATTTCATTAAGGTCATACCTCAGTGGTCTAATGGTTTTCCCTACTTTCTTTAATTTAAATCTGAATTTGTCAATGATAAGTTCATCATCTAAGCCACAGTCTACACCTAGTCTTGTTTTTGCGACTATATATAGCTTCTCCATCATTGGCCGCAAAGAATACATTCAATTTGATTACAGTGTTGACCATCTGGTGATGTCCATGTGTAGAGTCTTCTCTTGTGTTGTTGGAAGAGGTGTTTGCTATGACCAGTGTATTATCTTGGCAAAGCTCTATTAGCCTTGCCCTGCTTTAGTCTGTACTCCAAGGCCAAATTTGCCTGTTACTCCAAGTATTTCTTGACTTCCTACTTTTGCATTCCAGTCCCCTATAATGAAAAGGACATCTTTTTTGAGTGTTCATTCTAGAAGGTCTTATAGGTCTTCATAGAACCATTCAACTTCAGCTTCTTCAGTGTTGCTGGTCGGGGCACAGGCTTGAATTACTGTGATATTGGTTTGCCTTGGAAATGAACAGAGATCATTCTGTCGTTTTTGAGGCTGCATCTAAGTACTGCTTTTTGGACTCTTTTGTTGACTATGATTGCTACTCCTTGTCTTCTAAGGGATTCTTGCCCACAGTAGTAGATATAATGATCATCTGATTTAAATTCACCCATGGCAGTCCATTTTAGTTCACTGATTCCTAAAATGTTGATGTTCTCTCTTACCACCTCTTGTTTGACCACTTCCAATTTGCCTTGATTAATGGACTTGACATTCCAGGTTCATAAACCATATCGTTCTTTACTCCATCGGACTAAGCTCCATCACCAGTCACATCCACATGCTCCAGAATGCATGCTCCAGAGGTAATTTCTATAGTTCAAAGCTTGCAAAGAATGATTTTTTTTTTCTGACTTGGAGATGGATTAGAAGGAATAGAGTATTACAACAAAATATCCTGATTTTTTAACATATCTTATGGTTTATTTAGACAGTGAAGCATATTTTCAAGCATAGATCACTCAGGGGGGGAAATGCCTCTCTAAATTTAAATTTTATGCTTTTTTCCTTTTATTTTTCAGCACAGCATTTAATTTGGATTTTCTTATAACTCTTCTGAGATAAAAAATTTATAGTTAGAGAGGAAGAAGAGGCTGAAAATAAATGTCATTGCTCTCACAGAAATAATGGATTTAAAAGAAATAAAAACAGTTTGATACCATTTATTTTTTGTTTTCTTTGACTCTTTTATATCTTGTCACTTCTGAAAATAATTGAGTCTAGCTGCCCATGCTGAGTGTACCCCATAGCTACAACTACTTTGAGATAAGTCTATGCTTATATTTCCTTCATTGTTTTTGTAAAATTCATCCAGTGCTTTTGAAATAAATCGATGGAAAGTACTCCCTTCTTATTTGAATATTGTATTTCTTTTTAATCTAGGGCTTCATTTATTCACTTTTGTTGGAAATCAATGTCTAAGTGAACTGACTATTCTTACTTGAAATGGAATGTAGACATTTTGGATATAAACTGAGTCAAAATCAACTACAGCATGAATTGCACTGGCTGTAGTCATAGCAACAGAAGATAAAACCTCTTGTATATAGATCAGCACATAAAAGTTTTTCTTCTCTAATCTTAGACATTTTCAATGCTGGTTTATAATAAATGTTAGAAACAAAAATCAATCAATTTGGTCACTATAATTCACTATATTTCAAACAACATGGTTTATAATAATTATATAAAAGTAATTACAATATCAATTTTTTTTTAAATTTTCAGATTCATGGATGTTTTGATTACCAACATATTTCATTGCTTACTATGATGACCAAAATAGGTGTATGAACCTTCTGCGATTTTCATGAAAATGTATTGATGTGCATTTCAAAAGACCTAGAGTTTAGAGCTTCTTGACTAGACAAGCCAAAGTTGCTACCTTGCCCCCTTTATCAAACCTCTGATACAGCATTTCTTTTTGCTAAGTCATTTCTCATATGGCAAAATAACTTTTTTTTTTCATGATCAAAGTATCACATGTACAGGTATATTGCTATGGTGTGAAATTCCTTAACTACACACATGACCATAGTCATAAAATGACATAGAGGCAAGTTTGTAGATGCTTCTCCCCAAATCAGCTTTCATATGTTACCTGGGAGTGCATCTCCATTTGACTGGCAATGCAAGTAGCTGCATTCTGGAGTCTTCTCTGTTTAAAAAAATTGTCTGGCATGAGGTATCATGCCTATTCTAGTGTAATTTCTTTGGATTTGACATTCTTCTTCGGAGCTCCAATAGAGAAGACATTAGTGTTTCTATAAATTTGGCAAAGTATGACACTAGTAAAACTAGTTCTTGATAAACTTTTTAAATAGTAGAAATAGGTGTATGGGGAATTGGTGAGAGTTTGCACATTTAAATCACAGAAAAAAAAAAAAGCATAGATCTAAATAGTACATAGAAAGTCACTGACACACTTTTCTATTGAAATTTCACTTTGAAAGCCTCTCCATTGGTTGTATAAATTAAATCAAGTGTCTCTTTGACCTTTAAAGTAGTATTTATTTTTATGTAAAGTCTTCTTTTTCTGTGAAAAATATTATAGTATTGCCTATATATAAGAAAAAAATAGTTGAATTTGCTTAAATAATGATCACAAACCTATACAGATGACAATGTGTATCTTTGTTTTACTATATAGAGTTTATAGATATATACATATACTCAAATATATATATGTGTGTGTATATATATATACACATACACACATATGTACACATACCTTTTATCATAATATTCCTTCTCTCATGCCTGGAAGGTTAGGAAATGATTAGCAAGGAAACCTATTTCCTACAAGGAACATAACAGTAAACATTTATAAAAGGAAAAATTAGACTGATATGTAAAATTTCTCACTTATTTCAAAGTTATTGACATATAAACTTCAAAAATGCATGACACATATCTTCTTCTTTCTGACATGACAGCCCTTTGTAGAACACAGGAATCATTGAAATAACTGCTTCAGCATCTCATTCAGGGGCTCACAATTCTTCCTTCGTATAGCTTTGTCATTTCTTGGGCATCAGAAGCAATGCTAGATCATTTGCATTCAACAAGATAAGCAAAGAAGTATAGAGGATCACAAAGAGGTATTAAACCCTGGTATAAAAGCAATGCCTTGCTTTGTTGCTGTTTAGCCAATAAGTCATCTCCAGCTCTTCTCAACTCCATGGACTTCAGCATGGGATCCTCCTCTGTCCTTCACTATCTCCTGAAATTTTCTGAAACTCATGTCCATTGAGTCAATGATGATATCTAACTGTCTCATCCTCTGTCATCTCCTTCTCCTCTGCCTTCAGTCTTTCCCAGCATAAGGGTCTTTTTCAATGAGTCAGCTCTTTGCATCAGTTAACCAAATTATTGGAGCTTCAGTATCAGCAACAATTCTTCCAATGAATTTTCAGGATTGATTTCCTTTAGTATTGACTAGCTTGATCTCCTTGTAGTCCAAGTGATTCTCAAGAGTCTCCTCCAGTACCACAATTAGAAAGCATCAGTTCCTCAGCTCTCAGCCTTCTGTATATTCAACTCTCACATGCATACATGACTACTGGATAAACTATAGCTTTGACTGTATGGACCTTTGTTTGCAAAGTGATGACTCTACTTTTTATTATGCTGTCTGATGCTTTACTTACTTGCATCCATATTACATTAGATTGATATCAGTCACCTGGTCTCAACTAACAACAACAACAAAGCTGGAAACTGTTGTCTAAGGACTACAACAAGGAAAAGGAAAAAAAAAAATTGATTAAGTAGAGTTTTTGTCTCCGTCAAACCCTTATATTTTGGCAATCAGTATTTTTTTTTCTCCTCTTGCACACAGAACACACACACTTCTCCAAAGAAAAGAACTCAAAATCTCACTTGGTCACTGCAACTCCAATTCCAAAATGTTCAGAGTCTTTGTCACTAGGTGTATACATGAACTTTGTGGCCTGAGAATATCATTACTATCAAGTATAGATAAATTACTTGGTCATCATCGTATACTTATAGTCTACTTGATTAGCACACACACCCACATATATACACATTCACAAAAATATGTGAAGAACAAAGGTAATGTTGGCCCTTGGACAGTATTTATATACACATATAAGATAAGAAAGCCTTCTTCAGTGATCAATGCAAAGAAACAGAGGAAACAACAGAATGAGAAGGACTAGAGATCTCTTCAAGAACATTAGAAATAACAAGAGAACATTTCATGCAAAGATGGGCTCGATAAAGGATAGAAATGGTATGGACCTAACAGAAGCAGAAGATATTAAGAAGAGATGGCAAGAATACACAGAAGAACTATACAAAAAAGATCTTCATGACCAAGATAATCATGATGGTGGGATCACTCATCTAGGGCCAGACATCCTGAAATGTGAAGTCAAGTGGGCCTTAGAAAGCATCACTATGAACAAAGCTAGTGGAGGTGATGGAATTCCAGTTGAGCTATTTCAAATCCTGAAAGATGATGCTGTGAAAGTGCAGCACTCAATATGCCAGCAAATTTGGAAAACTCAGCAGTAGCTCAGGACTGGAAAAGGTCCGTTTTCATTCCAATCTCAAAGAAAAGCAGTACAAAAGAATGCTCAAACTACCAAACAATTGCACTCATCTCACATGCTAGTAAAGTAATGCTCAAAATTCTCCAAGCCAGGCTTCAGCAATACACGAACCATGAACTTCCTGATGTTCAAGCTGGTTTTAGAAAAGGCAGAGGAACCAGAGATCAAATTGCCAACATCCGCTGGATCACGGAAAAAGCAAGAGAGTTCCAGAAAAACATATATTTCTGCTTTATTGACTATGCCAAAGCCTTTGACTGTGTGGATCACAATCAACTGTGGAAAATTCTGAGAGATATGGGAATATCAGACCACCTGACCTGTCTCTTGAGAAATCTGTATGCTGGTTTGAAGCAACGGTTAGAACTGGACATGGAACAACAGACTGGTTCCAACTAGGAAAAGGAGTATGTCAAGGCTGAATATTGTCACCCTGCTTATTTAACTTCTATGCAGAGTACATCATGAGAAACGCTGCGCTGGAAGAAGCACAAGCTGGAATCAAGATTGTGGGGGAATTATCAGTAACCTGAGATATGCAGATGACACAACCCCTATGGCAGAAAGTGAAGAGGATCTAAAAAGCCTCTTGATGAAAGTGAAAGAGGAGAGTGAAAAATTTGGCTTAAAGCTCAACATTCAGAAAACGAAGATCATGGCATTCGGTCCCATCACTTCATGGGAAATAGATGAGGAAACAATGAAAACAGTGTCAGACTTTTATTTTGGGGGCTCCAAAATCACTGCAGATGGTGACTGCAGCCATGAAATTAAAAGACACTTACTCCTTGGAAGAAAAGTTATGACCAACCTAGATAGTATATTCAAAAGCAGAGACATTACTTTGCCGAATAAGGTCCATCTAGTCAACACTATGGTTTTTCCTGTGGTCATGTATGGATGTGAGAGTTGGACTGTGAAGAAGGCTGAGTGTCGAAGAATTGATGCTTTTGAACTGTGGTGTTGGAGAAGACTCTTGAGAGCTCCTTGGACTGCAAGGAGATCCAACCAGTCCATTCTGAAGGAGATCAGCCCTGGGATTTCTTTGGAGGGAATGATGCTAAAGCTGAAACTCCAGTACTTTGGCTACCTCATGTGAAGAGTTGACTCATTGGAAAAGACTCTGATGCTGGGAGGGATTGGGGGAAGGAGGAGAAAGAGATGACAGAGGACGAGATGGCTGGATAGCACCACTGACTTGATGGACGTGAGTCTGAGTGAACTCCGGGAGATGGTGATGGACAGGGAAGCCTGACGTGCTGCGATTCATGGGGTCGCAAAGAGTCGGACACGACTGAGTGACTGAACTGAACTGAAGGAAATGCCATTGAAATGGAGAAGAGGAAAAGTGTAGCCTATCAGGCTCCTCTGTCTATGGTATTTTCCTATGAAGAATACTGGTCTGGGTAGCGGTGCCCTCCTCTAGGGGATCTTCACTACCCATGGTTCAAACCTATGTCTACTGAATCTTCTGCATTCTGGGATGTTTTTTACCCACTGAGCCACCAAGGAAGTCCTTTAAATTTTGGTAACCACTGAATGTAGTAAACCAGAAAATTTGTTAAAGATGGCCCTAAGTCTCTTAAGTTGTCTTCCTGGATATACAATGATACCAGCAAAAGTGATAGGTAATAAAGAATGAAATAGAAAGGTAAGATGTTCCAATTTTGATATGTTGGTGTTGGGTACATTTGGAATAACTATATGCTAGTGTCAATTAGGAGACGGACATGACTGAAGCGACTTAGCATTCATGCATGCATTGGAGAAGGGAATGACAACCCACTCCAGTATTCTTGCCTGGAGAATCTCAGGGACGGAGGAGCCTGGTAGGCTGCAGTCTATGGGATCACACAGAGTTAGACAGGACTGAAGTGACTTAGCAGCAGCACCGGCGGCAGCAGCACCGGCAGCAGCAGCAGTGTCAATTCTTAACAAGTAACTGGAGAAAACGATATTAGGAGAAAAATCTAGGTTATTTGTCCATTACAAATGGTTAATCAATGTGCTGAGCATCAAATTTGATGCCTTGAAACTGTGGTGCTGGAGAGAACTCTTGGGAGTCCCTTGGACAGCAAGGAGATCAAACCAGTCAATCCTAAAGGAAATCAACCCTGAATATTCATTGGAAGGACTGATGGTGAAGCTAAAGCTCCAGTACTTTGGACACATGATGCAAAGACCCAACTCATTAGATAAGACCCTGATGCTGGGAAAGATTGAAGGCAGGAGGAGAAGGGGATAACAGAGGATAATATGGCTGAATGGCTTCACTGGCTCAATGGACATGAATTTGAACAAACTCCAGGAGATAGTGAAGGACAGGGAAGCATGGTGTGCTGCAGTCCATGGGGTCACATAGAATCAGACATGACTGAGTGACTGGACAACAACAAACGAATGTGCTAGATTATTTCTTCTTCAAAATCCATGAGATTAATTATTCTCAGTATAACTACAGACTGGTTTCCATTAAACATATATGGCTATTCATTTTAAATTTGAGAACTGTTATTAAGAAAGAAAGAGTAAGAGAAAGGTATAGAAAAACTGTGGAAATAAGAGATAAGATAAAGATAGAAAATAAAACACACACCCAGAGTTAAGGGAGAGAGAGAAATTAAGGAAGATACCAAGACCAAATATAAAGAGTGCAGATAAAAAGGAACCATAGAGAGCAAGATACAAAATAGATTTGAAATGAATTTTAGTTACAATCATTATATTGGAGTGAATCACATTATTACTTTTGAAATAGAGATTAGAGGAAGTCACTCAGTTGTGTTCAACTTTTTGTGGTACCATGGACTATAAAGTCCATGGAATTCTCTAGGCCAAAATATTGGAGTGGGTAGCCTCTCCCTTCTCCAGGGGATTTTCCCTACCCAGGGATCGAACCCAGTTCTCCCGCATTTCAGGCAGGTTCTTTACCTACTGAGCTATCAGGGAAGCCCAAATATAAATAAATAGTGATTAACTATTTAATTATTGGTGATAGGTCTTTAACTGTTATGTGTGTGTTAAAGTCACTTCAGTCCCATCCAACTCTTTGTCTGACTCCTATCCATGGGATTATCCAGGTAGAAAAGCTGGAGTGGGTATATCTATATGTTTAGAAATATGCTGAAGAATGTAATGAAACAAATATCTTATCAAGTGTATTTTGGAATTATCCTATCAGTGTCAAAATATTTTGTCACTATAAACTGGTTTTATTAAATCAAACAGAAGTTTTAATTTGGTTCTTGTCTATCTTGTCCACTTCTTCACCTCTTTGTAGTAGTTAATATGATTAGAATTGTGCTTATACACACAAAAAAAGTATTTTGAACCACCTCCATAAAAATTGTAATCTGTTTGAAAGTGAAAGTGAAAGTTGCTCAGTTGTGTCTGACTCTTTGTGACCCATGGGCTATACAGTCCTTGGAATTCTCCAGGCCAGAATACTGGAGTGGGTAGCCTTTCCCTTCTACAGGAGATCTTCCCAATCTAGGGATCAAACCCAGGTCTCCCGCATTGCAGGTGGATTCTTCACCAGCTGAGCCACAATCTGTTTATATGAGATAAAACCAGGATAACAAATAATTCTAGCTTTGGATCACATCATTTCACAAAACTATTTAATATCAGTTTGATATCAAAATCCGTACACACATACACAAACATACATAAACACATTCCTTCACCATGATAAAAACTCTAAATATCTGACTAAATGAATTGAACTGTTTTAATATTTTGATAGCAATTTTACCAGTGCATGTTCACAGTTCATGTTCTCTGTTTAAAGTAGAATGTATAATTTTCTTAATAATAATTAATGGAGACTAATTCATTGTAAACTCTAAACAGATAAAGTATTAGATATATCTTTCAGTATTAATAAAGTGCTGTTCTCATATAATTAAGATTCTGATGATTGACAGCATTCAGACCCTCTCCTGCTGTAGTTAATGTCCTTTTCATTTTCTAAAGCCTACTTTGCATTATTCATATGGGAAATTAAAGTGAATAGCACAAATGGACATTTTAACAACAGCCAAAAATCAGGATTTGTGACTTACAATGTGATAGCTGTTCTGAGTTCCTAATCCATTTACCCTGAGGAGTCAAAGAATAGCCTTAATACTCTGTATTTAAGCCACTTTGTTTATAGTTCTACAAATAGTTAAGAAGATAACCATTTTTCCATTTGAAACTACAAAAAAGGACATCGATAATTAATGACTGCGGTTCAGCATTTGGAGGTTGCTGAGTATTATTGTAATAGAATGGATTAAAGAATTTAAGCAGGGTGCTTTTATGCTCATTTGGATGATGGTATTTTGTGCTTCCTACATGCTCTACTTTGTTTTGCAACTGAGTACATTTAGCTACCTAATGTCTTTTATGAAATAAGGTGAGATATTAATAAACACATAAACATAAACAAACACTATTAAAGAAACGTATTTTGTTTGGGGGGAAGATCAATCATTATAAAACACGAACCAATTATGACTTCAACAGGGACTTCCAATTCTTAAATCTGTCTTTGTTTTCAAGAATATTCCCATTATATTTCTGTTTTATTTCTTTGTAGTTGCTATCTAGGAACAAAAGCAGTAAAAATGCTAGCTCTATGTATGTAAATAAATTAAACAAACACATAAAAATAAGCATAATAAGGAAAAATAGTCAAAAAGAAAAATAACGCAAATACATCAATAACTAAGGAGATGGTGAATAGCCAACATTTTAATGCTTACCCTGACTTCAAAGCTTCATTCTCCCTGCCTTTTATTTTGGCTTCAAACATTTATTTTCACATTCTTCAGGTTATGACTATCCCAATAAAACTAACTTCTCAGATGCCAATACATTGAGTTTCAGTTTTTAAGGAATTCTTTTTAGAGACTATGGAGATACTAAATATTTTACTCTAACATTACAAAATTATTACAATATCATCTAAAAGAACTCCATATTAAAAAAAAATCAAGAATAGCATAACATTTGTATAACTTGTCAATAAGCTCTATCTTAATACAAAATTACTAAAGGGCAAATTTTGAACTAAGGGCTAAGGAATTAGCATATACAATGGATAGAGAAGCCTGGCGTGCTGCAGTCCCCGGGGTCGCAAAGAACTGGACATAACTGAGCAACTGAACTGAGCTGAATAACTTTACATTATGAAAAAAAGCACTCAGATAGTGTGTAAAATAACCTAGTTTCTAATCCTAGTCACTGAAATATCTTGTTGGTGTTAGTTCTTGAGTTGATTGTTCATCAGTACTACTCAGCAATTATATGTGCCGGGGGCATTTTATGTTATCTTACTCTTTATCATTGTGTCCCAAACAAGTGGAAAGCTTAGTTCATGTCAGGTCTAGGGAAGGATTGTCATGGTAATTTTACATGGCCCTCACTCAGGATGCAGTTGACACTGTGTCCTCTATCTTTGTCTTCCCAGGATATCTGTGTCTTAGAGAACAGTGTTCCTTTTCCATCAGCATTCCCGCTGCCCCAAACACCCACTTTAGTCAGTACTCATTTAGGACTCAGTAAAAGAGAAGCATATGCTCCTTTTATGGGAAATGTATGGGCTTAAAGTACTATTTCTTATAGCCAAGTTTAGGGATCAAATAGATAATCAAAGGGTCTCTAAGTTTTTATGTTAAACTTAAAAATCAGCTTGTAGCATTTAAAATGTGACATATATACACAAAAATATATAATGTATATATATGTATATATTTATATATACATATATATACTTTCATCATTCATTCAATTTGCAGCATTTAAAACGTGATACACACACACACACACACACACACACACACAGGCTTCGCATGTGGTGCAGTGGGAGAGAATCCCCTTGCCAAAGCAGGACGTACAAAAGACACAGGTTTGATTACTGGATTGGGAATATCCCCTGGAGCATGAAATGGCGACCCACTCCAGTATTCTTTCCTGCAAAATTCCATGGACAGAAGAGCCTGGTGGGCTACAGTTTTTGGGGTTGCAAAAAGGTGGACATGACTGAGCACGCACACAGAAGTATGAAATGTATATATAAACATTTACACTTATGTAAATATATATATATATATAAACACTCCTATGCTCTTTTTATTTATCCCACTGCAACTATACACATTCATCTTTCTGTCCTTAATATAAAGTTCTTCTAAAAGATTTTGGCAATACCAGGAAAGTCTGACTTTTTTTTTGGTCTTTTTTTACACAAAACATGAAGATATTAGCTGCCTTGAATTACATAAAAAAAATTGAAACCTGACACAGTCAATGGTTTGCTGACCCTATTTCTTGATCTGTTGAACTTCAGCACTTTATAGATCCACTGCTTCAAATCAACAGTTTAAATATTTACATATATGGAACAAAATGTCTATTTTGAGAATACTAGTATTGATTATAATATCAGAATCATTAAGTTAGAGGTCTGCAGGAGAAATAGTGCAAAAAAAAAAAAAAAAGGTGGATCTGTTGCCTAAAAATAGACTCTTTGAGCCACATCAACAATTTCAAAAGATAATAAATATAACTCTTCAATGATTATTTTATAAATATCTAAAATTTTTTCAAAACTAACATTTAATCATTATATAAAATCTCACTTTAATGACTACTAAAGCTTGCTCAACGAATTTATTGTTTATTCTCAATTTGGACTTCCCTGGTAGCTCAGATGGTAAAGAATCTGCCTGCAGTACAGGAGACCCAGGTTCAATCCCTGGGTCAGGAAGATCCCCTGGAGGAGGGAATGGCAACCCACTCCAGTGTTCTTGCCTGGAGAATCCCAAGGACAGAAGAGGCTTGTGGTCTGCAGCCCATGGGGCCGAAAAGAGCTGGACACAACTGAACAACTTTTTACCATTTCATTCTCAATTTACTGTCCTTTTTTAAATTGTAGAACCCACTTTTAACTCAAAGGACTTATTGAATACTCTGTGCTAGTTATACTCTGAAGTCCTAGAACTTCATGATGAGAAAATCAGACACAAACTCTACCACAAAAAAAGGCCTGAGAGATTTAGGATTAATATGGTGGGGTTTGCTAGTGGAGGTAACAAGTTGCTATTGTAAGTATATGAGAAACTTGGGTGAGGTGTTTACATTTAGATATCATTGGTTATGACAAAAAAAAAAAAAAAAAGACAGAAAAAAGTAATCTCCAAGCAAGTTATCCCCTTCACATTTGGTTAGGCATGAAAGAGTAACTCAAACGTATCTGAGAAGGAGCATCAGATAATTGGACAAAAATCAGGAATATATACTTTTATTGTTCATTCAAAAGAGGAACATTTTTCTAGCAATACTACTTACCAGAGCAAGCATCTTAAAAAATTGAGAAGAATCTGAAAGAAGTTTTGGAGAATGAATAAGTCAGAAGAAAAAGGTTTTGAGAAGCCTGCCTACAAAGAGGAACAAAGGAAATAGGCTGTGTTTGAAGAAAAGATGTGGCAAAGAGAGTGCCAGTCACTCAGTCACACCCCACCTTTGGCAACCCCATGGACTGTAGCCCGCCAGGCTCCTCTGTCCACGGAATTCTCTAGGCAAGAAGACTGGAGTGGGTTGCCATTCCCTTCTCTAGGGGATCTTCTCAACCCAGGGATCAAACTGGGGTCTCCTGCACTGCAGGCAGAGTCTTTACTATCTTAGCCACCAGGGAAACTTAAATCTGGAGAAGCGCTAATGTGATTCACTGCAATCAATGGTGAATTCACCAGTGAGGAAAAGTCCCTTAAAAAATAAAAAGGGTACAGCCAGTGGGGAGGGTGGCCAAGATAAAGGTGGGGACACGGGTGGTATAAACTATTGGGTATGAGAGAGGCACAAGGGAGTGTTGTACAGAATGGGCTATCTAGACAATATTTTATAATAACTAAATTGAAAGCAACGTTTAAAACAGAATAAAAACTTACTTTAAAAAATTAAAAATAAAAAGGCTATGGCATCCAGGATACACTGTAGTGATTAATGTTTGATAGAAAGAGGATAAATCTCATCATAGAAATGGAAGAAAACAATAGGAGCATAGATTAGTAGTCTGTTGTATTTATGGATAGAGAATTTATATGGTTTCTGTCCATTTCTGGCTGTTTCAGCCATTAGCTGAAAGTGAAGTGATGAAAGGGAATGAAAGATTTGGAAAGAGAAAAAGTGATATTAACTATCCCTTGAGGAATGTGAAAGTGATTTTATAGCTATTTATCAAAGAAATGGAGTACATTGCTGAGCCAGCTAAAGGTTTATCTGATCTTGCAGGTCCTGAATTCAAATGGATCCAGTCTGCATAGTAGGTCACTTTTTTCCAGCCATGCTTAGTCCCTACCTCCCTATTTCCTACCATAGGAAACAGGAGAAGCATAGAGGAAAAATAAATCTGAAATAATTTTTTCTTTTTATTTTTTATAGTGAATTTATGAAAGATCATGGATATATTAGTTTCCTTGGGGTTGCCATAAAAAAATTGCCACAAATGAGTATATTATCACAAGAGAAATGCTCTCTCACAGATGTCTAAAAGCTCTAGGAAAGAATCTTCCCAATTTCTGGTGGCCTCAGATGTTCCTTTGTTTGTGTCAGCATAGTTCCGATCTCTGTCTCCTTCTTCCAAGGGCATTCTTACCTCTGCCCATCTGTCTAAATCTACCTCTCCTTTCTCTTATTAAGATTCCAGTCATTGGATTTAGGTTCTACCTACCTCCAAGGTGACTTTATATTTACACCCTTAACTGATATATCTGCAAAGATGCCTTTAAAAATAATCACAGACAGTCATTTCATTATGGCCTAGAGAGAATTATTTTCAAAATTTGCTGAAATTGAAAATCTTAAATGCAAGCATTAAGGGGTCATCAGAAAGAAGAAAGAGGAAGTTCTAATTGGTACAGAAATACTTAGCCTTCACTGAGGTTATGGGCAGATCTTTCAATATTACTGTAATGAAATGGAAAAGGAATGAGTATTATAGGCAATTTTGGAGACTGATGGTGCAAGTTTGAGAATGAACTCATTTAATGTCATTTAAAGAAAATTGTGCTACACAAATATATGCTGAACTTGAGGCAACAGTTTTGAGTTCTGAGAATGAAAAAAAAGTTCAAAATTGAGAGTGACCTTTAAGAAATACTGCAAGAGTTTGAAGAGAAAAATTACAAAAGAAAGGAAAATATCATGGGTCAGGATTTTGGTTTAATAAAATCAGTGACCATGCTCTTAAACCCAAGTATCTAATGTCTCCCAAAGCCAATATATGTAATCTATAGGTTTTTATATGCCAGATGTTTTACATCTATTATTATTGAGTCTCACTAAGACTCTTTAACTTTGGTACAGTTGTTTTTACACAGGAAGATTTTAAACAATATTAAGTAGCACTGCATTGCACACTTAAGTAAAGACAATCTCTTTAACAAGTGGTGCTGGGAAAACTGGTCAACCACTTGTAAAAAAATGAAACTAAATCACTTTCTAACACCGCACATGAAAATAAACTCAAAATGGATTAAAGATCTAAATGTAAGACCAGAAACTATAAAACTCCTAGAGGAGAACATAGGCAAAACGCTCTCTGACATAAACCACAGCAGGCTCCTCTATGATCCACCTCGAAGAATTCTGGAAATAAAAGCAAAAATAAACTAATGGGATCTAATTAAAATTAAAAGCTTCTGCACAACAAAGGAAAATATAAGCAAGGTGAAAAGACAGCCTTCTGAATGGGAGAAAATAATAGCAAATGAAACAACTGACAGACAACTAATCTCAAAAATATACAAGCAACTTATGCAACTCAATTCCAGAAAAATAAACGACCCAATCAAAAAATGGGCCAAAGAACTAAATAGACATTTCTCCAAAGAAGACATACGGATGGCTAACAAACACATGAAAAGATGCTCAATATCACTCATTATTAGAGAAATGCAAATCAAAACCACAATGAGGTACCACTTCACACCAGTCAGAATGTCTGTGATCCAAAAATCTGCAAGCAATAAATGCTGGACAGGGTGTGGAGAAAGGGAACCCTCCTACACTGTTGGTGGGAATGCTAACTAGTACAACCACTATGAAAAACAGTGTGGAGATTCCTTAAAAAATTGCAAATAGAACTGCCATATGACCCAGCAATCCCACTGCTGGGCATACACACCAGGAAACCAGAATTGAAAGAGACACATGTACCCCAATGTTCATCGCAGCACTGTTTATAATAGCCAGGACATGGAAACAACCTAGAGTCCATCAGCAGATGAATGGATAAGAAAGCAGTGGTACATATACACAATAGAGTATTACTCAGCCATTAAAAGAATACATTTGAATCAGTTCTGATGAGATGGATGAAACTGGAGCCGATTATACAGAGTGAAGTAAGCCAGAAAGAAAAACACCAATACAGTATACTAACACATATATATGGAATTTAGAAAGATGGCAGTAATGACCCTGTATGCAAGACAGAAAAAAAGACACAGATGTGTATAGCGGACTTTTGGACTCAGAGGGAGAGGGAGAGGGTGGGATGATTTGGGAGAATGGCATTGAAACATGTATACTATCATGTAAGAATCAAATCACCAGTCTATGTCTGATATAGGATACAGCATGCTTGGGGCTGGTGCATGGGGATGACTCAGAGGGATGTTGTGGGGAGGGAGATGGGAGGGGGGTTCATGTTTGGGATCGCATGTACACCCGCGGTGGATTCATGTCAATAAAAAAAATAATAATAAAAAGAAAGATAGTCTACCATGTTTTATTTTATATCAAGTAATAAAATTAAAATTATGTACCTTTAACAAATATACTATTGTTTGGAAAAATATTAGGCCTTGCTTCATTAAAAATGAAGATTAAAATGTATTAAAAATATAAAATAACTGGGGCAAAAATCCTTAGAAATAATTTTCTCAGATTAATTTTCTTGCTACTATAAGACAATATACTTCATACAAATTTGTTTTGTCCATACACTAATTTGCTTTTATCACTGAACCTCTTTCTACCACTTGAATATAAACTGCTAGATTTTGCTTAATATGATAATTTAAATGTCTTTTTCTTTTTAATTACCTGCAAGAGAAGGTGAGCCAGAACAATTTTATGCTTCATATGGTGTTCATAATTTGGCATACTACAATCATGAAAAGACCAAAAGCATGGAGTTTAAACAGATGTCTAACTTGTACAGGTCCATAATATGTTGGCAGCTTTTTCATCATGAACTCAGGCATCCTGATTTCAGTTTGGTGGAAGAAAAGACAGGCATGATAAATGTCTAGGAGGAAAATATAAATCAGTGCAGCTGTGACCCAGGTCAGGATTATTCTTAATATTCACAATTAATTTCTGGAGAACAGCTTGTATACAACATTACCAGCTGCTTCTTTAACAAATATGTGCACATTCTGGCAATCATAGATTAAGTAATTTGCTTTACTCACATGAAAATCAAAAGGTGAACATATTTTGCATGCTTTTTCTTTTTAATTTTCCTTTATAGTGATAATGCTTTTCATTGTACAAATTACAAGTGCAAATGACAATCATAAGAATGATGTGATTGATATCTGAGCTATGAATGAGCATTGTTCAAGTTAGGATACATGTCTTAATTGGTAAAGGTTGGCCTCTCAATGACTTTCTTTTCTTTTTTGTTCTGAATCATTGTAGAGATACTTTCGTTTTTGCTAATCTGTTTATGTACTTTGCCTAAAGTGTAGATATCGAATTAGATTATATTAGTTTAGATGCAGTCTGGAATGCCTTGAAACTGTAATGAAAAGATGCTCCTTTGTGTGTGTGTGTGTGTGTGTGTGTGTGTGTGTGTGTGTTTCCTTTACAGAGATGAATGGTTGAAAGCAGACCACGTGTGTCACCTATGCAAGGTGACACCTGTCTCTCCTACTGAATCTCTTTTAGGATTGTTTTTTATAGATTCCTGTCCAAGGGCTGAAGGATGAATTACATGACCTTTCGACATCAATTCCATCTACATGCAGACTTCTAACACTAAAGGATACACTAACTAAGAAAATTCAATAGTATCATGTGAGTATTAGTTAAATGTGTTTAAAGGTGAGGGGGCAGTATTAGAATTCTATAAAACCAGAACTGTGGGGAAATACGGACTTTGTTTTTACTTGCACCTTATCAATTACAACCAGGGTTTACTTAAAAGATCTAATAGTTTCTAGTTTGATTTACAAAAATGAGAGTATATGAATGTATACACAGGATTACTGAAATGCAGGTTCAAATATCTGACATCACATATGTCCTTTTGTAAATCTGGTGCTTAAAATGAATACAGATTTTGACCCTCTTTTCTAAACTAGATTTGAGACAGATCAAGAACTAAATAATGTGAGAGGAATAGGGGAGCGTTCCTAAAGATTATACTAAAAATTCCAGTGTAATAGTTGAACAATAACCAATTTTTATTTTGAGCACTTGTATACTCAAAGAAATAATGGAAAGGACCAACTCAAAATTCATATTTTATTCATTGAAAAATAACTTCTACTATTAATTAAATCAACCTATAGATTTTTATCATTGTTGCTTTTTTGCAAAGGTTAATATTTTTCAAATACCTTTTTTAAAAATTTATTTGTAATATATATAGCCTCTGTTATTGCAGGGATGATGGGAAAATTAGGACTTGCTTTTCTTTAAAATTCACATATATCCAAGTACTGCCTTAATTTACTGGGGTTGCCATATGAAATGCTACAAGCTAACTGGTTTAAACAGCAGAAATTTATCTCCTCACAATTCTAGAGACTTGAAATCCCAGGATCAAGGTAAAAGCAGGGTTTAATTTATTAGAATGCCTTTCTCTTTGACTTGTATGTGTCCATCTTCTCCATGAGTCTTCTCCCTACTTCTCTGAGTCTCACTGTGCTTGTCTGTGTCCAATCTCTTCTTATAAGAATACTAGTCAGATTGAATTAAGGTTCTCCATATGACATCATGTAATTGTCTCTTTAAAGACCCTTGCTCCAAATACAGTCACTTTCTGATCTACTGGGGGACTAGGCTTCAGCGTATGAATTGGCGAGGGAGGCATGATTTATCCCACAGCATATGCCTCACTATGATTATAAATGTGTTGTATTTTTAAAAATTTATTTATTTGTGATTGCTTTGGGTCTTCATTCCTGCATGGGTGGGGGATACTTTCTAGTTGTGATGTGTGGGTTCTCGCTGCAGTGGCTTCCTTGTTGCAGTGCATGGGCTCTAGAGCATAGACTCTGTAGCTGTGGAGCATACACTTAGTTTTCCCTAGGCATGTGGGATCATCCCGAATTAGGGGTTGAACCAATGTTCCATGTGTCGCAGGCAGATTCTTTACCACTAAGCTACAAGGGAAACCCAGTATGCTCTATTTTTGCCTTACAAAGAATTATCTTTGCAATGCTCAATAATACTGTACATGGAACAGCATAGGACACACTTGAAGACTTATGTATTAATCATTATGAAGTATTGATCTTTCCTTTTCTAGTATCTTGATCTTCAATTAAACTGAAGAGTATTGCTATCAATGCTTTTTTTTTTTTTTGTAGTTTATTTTCACTTGCCTGCTACTTTACCATTACATGACATTCAGTAATGCTGTATTATTATTTTCTTGTTGCTGTTGTTCAGTTGCTCAGTCTTGTCTGAATCTTTACAACCCCATGGACTGCAACGTGCCAGGCTTTCCTATCCTTCACTATCTCCCAGAGTTTTGTCAAATTCATGTCTACTAGGTCAATGATGCCATCCATCCATCTCATGCTCTGTTTCCCCCTTGTCCTCCCGCCTTCAATCTTTCCCAGCATCAGGGTCTTTTCCTGAATATTCATTGGAAGACTTGATCCTGAAGCTGAAGCTGTAATACTTTGGCCACCTGATGCAAAGAGCTGACCCATTAGAAAAAGACCCGTACTTAGCCCAACCCAGAGACACCTGATATAGTTAATTCCTACTCAGTTCAGTCCAGTTCAGTCTCTCAGTCGTGTCCGACTACTTGCGACCCAGGGAATGCAGTACGCCAGGCCTCTCTGTCTATCATCAATTCCCAGAGCATACTCAAGCTCATGTCCACCAACGCGGTGTTGCCATCCAATCATCTCATCCTCTGTCGTCCCTTTCTCCTTTCACCTTCAATCTTTCCCAGCATCAGGATCTTTTCAAATGAGTCAATTCTTCTCATCAGGTGACCAAAGGATTGGAATTTCAGCTTCAGCATCAGTCCTTCCAATGAACACCCAGGACTATTTTCCTTTTGAATTGACTGGTTTGATCTCCTTGCAGTCCAAGGGGCTCTCAAGAGTCTTCTTCAAGGCCACAATTTAAAGGCACCAATTCTTTGGTGCTCAGACTTCTTTGTAGCCCAACACTCACATCCATACATGATTACTGGAAAAACCATAGCTTTGACTATATGGACCTTTATTGGCAGAATAATGTCTCTGCTTTTTAATATGTTGTCTAGGCTTGGCATAGCTTTTCTTCCATAGAGTAAACATCTTTTAATTTTATGGCTGCAATCACCATCTGCAGTGATTTTGGAGCCCCCCAAAATAAAATCTCTCACTGTTTCCACTATTTCCCCATCTATGTGCCATGGAGTGATGGGATCAAATGCCATGACTTTTGTTTTCTGAATGTTGAGTTTTAAGCCAACTTTTTTACTCACCTCTTTTACTTTCATCAAGGGGCTCTTTAGTTCTTCTTTGCTTTATGCCATAAGGGTGGGGCCATCTGCATTTCTAGGTTATTGATATCTCTCCTAGAAATCTTGATTCTAACTTGTGCTTCTTCCACCCCAGCATTTCTCATGATGTATTCTGCATATAAGTTAAATAAGCAGGGTGACAATACACAGCTTTGACTACTCCTCTCCTGATTTGGACCAGTCTGGTGTTCCATGTGCAGCTCTAACTGTTACTACTTGACTTGCATATAGATTTCTCAGGAGGCAGGTCAGGTTGTATGCTATTCCCATCTCTTTGAGAATTTTCCCCAGTTTGTTGTGATCCACACAGTTAAAGGCTTTGACATAGCTAATAAAGCAGAAATAGTTGTCTTTCGGGAACTCTCTTGCTTTTTCTACGATCCAATGGATGCTGGCAATTTGATCTCTGATTTCTTTTCCTTTTGTAAATCCAACTTGAACATCTGGAAGTCACAGTTCACATACTGCTGAAGGATGTCTTGGAGAATTTTTGAGTATCACTCTGCTAGTGTGTAAGGTGAGTGTAATTGTGAGATAGTTTGAACATTCTTTGGCACAGACTTTCTTTGATATTGGAATGAAAACTGACCTTTTCCAGTCCTGTGGCCATTTCTGAGTTTTCCAAATTCACTGGCATATTGACTGCAGCACTTTCACAGCATCATCTTTTAGGATTTGAAATAGATCAACTGCAATTCCATCACCTCCACTAGCTTTATTCATAGTGATGCTTCCTAAGGCCCACTTGACTTTACCTTTCAGGATATCTGGCCCTAGGTGAGTGATCACACCATCATGGTTATGTGGGTCATGAAGATCTTTTTTGTATAGCTCTTCTTGCCACCTCTTCTTAATATCTTCTGCTTCTATTAGTTCCATACAATTTCTGTCCTTTATTGAGCCCATCTTTGCATGAAATGTTCCTTTGGTGTCTCTAATTTCTTTGAGGAGATTTCGAGTCATTCCCATTCTATTGTTTTCCTCTATTTCTTTGCATTGTTCACTGAGGAATTCTCTCGTATCTCTCCTTGATCTTCTTTGGAACTCTCATTCAGATGTGTATATCTTTCCTTTTCCTCTTTGCCTTAGACTTTCTTCTTTTCTAGCTACACATAAGACCTCCTCAGACAACCATTATGCTGTTCTAAATTTCTTTTTCTGGGGGGGATGGTCTTGATCACTGCCTCCTGTGCAATGTCATGAATCTCCATCCATAGTTCTTCAGGCACTCAGTCTATCAGACCTAATCCCTTGCCTCTATTTGTCACTTCCACTGTATAATCATAAGAGATTTGATTTAGGTCATACCTGAATGATTTAGTGATTTTCCCTACTTTCTTCAATTTAAGTCTGAATCTGGCAATGAAGAATTCATGATCTGAGCTACAGTCAGCTCCCCATCTTGTTTTTGATGACTGTATGGAGCTGCAGAATTTCATTCCAGAAAGAAGAAGCACTTTACACAAATTCTAGGCGAAGAACTTGGAAAAACTAAGAATGAAAAGGAGGTCCTTCAGGGGCATGGTGAGGGAGAAGATTGAGAAAAGTTATTAGATAGTAGGAAGTGGAGGTAAAAAGATAGGACACTGAAAAATGAACTCCCCAAGTCAGTAGGTGCCCAATATGCTACTGGCCAGGTCTAACCTTTAAATTTTTGGTTGTATTGTTTCTCTTCACAATAGCGTTTTGTGACTTTGTTTTCTGTTATGCTACCAGCTTCTTTGTCCTTTTTTTAAAATTCCAGTCACTTTGTCACATTACCATCCCTTATTTCTTTCACAGGCCACCTCAGCATTGAAATTTCCTCTCTGTCATGTTACTTCTGTATTAATACTTTTCAGTAGAGTTGTACAATAATTGAAGTGTTCTATCTGTATTGTCCAGTACCATAGCCACTAGCCACATGTGTCTATTGAGTACTTGAATGTAGCCATTGAGACTGTGGAATGAACTAAATGATTAATTTCATTAAATTTCAGTTCATTCAAATTTAAAATTATGTAGTCAAATGTGTCTGGTGGATTCTATATTGGGCAGCACAATTCTGTCTCTTCCATTAAATACAAAATTCCAGAATAACAGGAAATTTTCCTGTGATAAGGGCTCATCTACTTTTATAACATAGTACTTGGAATGTTCATACTTAATGATAACATATATAATGGTGTTTGTATATGAAATATTTGTTTATATTACATTTATATAATGATAAGTATATAAAGTATTTGTAGAGTTAATAAATGAATAGATGAATAAATAACAGTACCATGTAATCTATTCATATTCATCATTGTTTTTCTTATCTTAGTTTGACCACCTTTCTTCTTCCCTCTCTCCTGACTTCAGCTGGATTGATTAAATCTTCATTATTTTTTTTAATGTTATACATTTGGATATTCAAATTGCAATTTTAATATATTTTAAATTCTTAGGAATTAATATTGGACACTTCTATGAGTTCTTCACTTTTCTTATCTTGTCTGATGCTCACAATAGCCCCATGAATTGAGTGTGTAAGGCATTGAATTCACATGCACAAATTACTTATGTCATAAATGAGGGGTGAGGTCCTACTCTATAGCACAAGGAACTATATTCAGTATCCTGTGATAACCCATATTGGAAAAGCATATTTAAAAATACATACATATGTATTACTGAATCACTTTTCTGTACAGTAGAAACTAACACTACTTTTTAAATCAACTATATTTGTATTAAAAAACTAATATGTATATGTGTATATATATATGTGTGTGTATATATATATAAGATTTAAAAAGTGAGGGAAGGTGGTTTCAAAGGTTATTTTCCATCATTATTTTACATTGCTTTTAAATTTGTAAGGATTCTTATTATGCTAGTGGCTACCCTTAAGTTAACAAATTTGAAATGATATTTACTATTAAGTGAAGTTGCTCAATTGTGTCCAACTCTTTGCAACCCCATGGACATACCAGGCTCCTCCTTCCATGGGATTTTCCAGGCAATAGTACTGGATTGGGTTCCCATTTCCATCTCCAGGGGATATTCCCAACCCAGGGATCGAACCTGCATATCCCGCACTGTAGACAGATGCTTTACCATCTGAGCCTATATTGAAATATAAATACTGAGAATCACATGCTGCAACTGAGTCCACATGTTCCAACTAAAAATTTTGCATGCTGCATTGAAAAATAGAAGATCCCACCAATTTCAAGTAAGACCCAGCATAGCCAAATAAAAATAAATATTAAGAAAAAAGAATAAAGAGTATTAAAAAATATATCTGTATGGCACTTTTCTTTCTAGCAGTTTCTATATTTTACCATCAGCATTATCCCAGGTTGACAATTGTGCTGTACAGTTTGGATTTGGAAAGAGTTGATAGGACAGTTGTCTCTTTGCAATCATTCCTGGCCTCACCGGGCAAGACCCTAAAGGAATTTCAGAACCAGCTAAGCCACCGATGATCACTGTGGGCTGTTTCTTTTCCATACAGGTCCTATCAATTCAGGAGATAAAAGATGCAGGTTCAATCCCTGGGTCAGGAAGATCCCCTGGAGGAGGGCATGGAAACACTTTCCAGTATTCTTGCCTGGAGAATCCTATGGACAGAGGAGCCTTGCTGGCTACAATCCATAGGCATAGGGTCACAATGAGTCAGGTATGACTGAAGTGACTTAGCACACATGCATGAACAGCTACCTCAAATACCAAAATGCAACAGTGAACTATAATTTTTTATCATCATGTTTCCTTCACACTTCCATACTGACTAACTGATAAAGCAAATATGATATATTAGTTATACATATTATTAATGTCACAGATTTATCTATAGTCAACAGGAAAACTAATTGCTCTATAGAAACCAAAATAAGTAAATAAATTAAAACTCTTATGCTTAGAAATACATATTTATACACAACCGAAATCCATCTTCTGGCTCTGTTTGCATTTTTGACTTGTCTTTCTGGAACTATCTGTGTCAAAGAACTGCCTACAGTCATTCCCAAATTAGACTTGCTTCTCCACTCTTTATTTACATGTCATTTATGGCATTTAAACTCAAGTTTGGAGCTTGCATCCTTGAAACCTGTGTATTTATTTCTTTGTAATGACCCTAAAGCTAGCTGATTTTCTTCCAAATGTCCAGAAAATATGTTTCTGTGATCAAAATTGTACAAAGAACCAAATGTCTACTTTCTATTATAAAAACCAGCTGGTATTAATATGACCTTCACACTTCTTATTTTATTGTGCAAGCCTCCTTCACCTCAGATGGAGTTTATTTCTAAAACACTATGTGTTAAATATTAATATGTTTCAGTTTTTTCTTTAACATTTTACTCCCAAGATGTATAGATACATAAATAAAAGTAGGAAAATGTGTAAATTCAAATTCTGATAGAACTAAGGCAAAAACAATACCTTAAAATTTAATACTCAAAACAATATAAAGTATAAGTGAATATTTTTTGGACCTGGTATAGGAAGGGATTTCAAAGTAAGATGTATAATAAAAGCTTCATAATTTGACTGCATTAAAGTAAAACACACTTAACAGTTATATATATATATAGATTACAAACTGGGAATGATTTAAACAGGCACAACCAACAAAAATATACATATCAGTTCAGTTCAGTTCAGTCACTCAGTCGTGTCCGACTCTTTGCGACCCCATGAATCGCAGCACACCAGGCCTCCCTGTCCATCACCAGCTCCTGGAGTTCACTCAAATTCATGTCCATCGAATCAGTGATGCCATCCAGCCATCTAATCTTGGTCGTCCCCTGCTCCTCCTGCCCCCAATCCCTCCCAGCATCAAAGTCTTTTCCAATGAGTCAACTCTTCGCATGAGGTGGCCAAAGTACTGGAGTTTCAGCTTCAGCATCATTCCCTCCAAATAAATTCCAGGGCTGATTTCCTTCAGAATGGACTGGTTGGATCTGGATTCCATAAATAATTTGCAAAAATCAATAAGAACATCATAAAAAACTAGGGAAGAAAAATAATACTAATGGATAGTTCAAAGTCTAGGAATCACATATGACCAGGTAACATAAAGATGTCTAAACTGTAATCATAAATTCCAGTTGTCTCTTTTAATTTTTTTAATTTAATTTTTTTGCAGCACTGTATAATGCAGTCACATTCTTTTATGAATCTCTTTTCTTTTCTGGCTTGTAGTCCATGCTCAATTACACTCCTTTACTTGTCAGACAAATTTCTTCATGTTACAACCTCCTGCTTATTCTTAGTTCGTTTCATGTAACAAACTTGCTAATACACCTTTGTATCCTAAGTGCTAACTCATGAATGATAGGAAATGAAAACGATAAAGCCTTTATTTTCCTTGTCCTTGAAGTGCTTATGATCTAGTAAAAGAAGACAGGCATATCACAGGTAATTTTTAGCATCAACTTTCTCACTCAATGATTCCATCATACTAATATGATATATAACCTCCTCTCTGAAACTTCCTCAGAGTTAGCTTGTAAGCTGTCAGAGACAATTTAGGTCCTATGGGTACCATGATGACTTTGTTATCTGCTTTTTGTTGGAGAAGGAAATGGCAACCCACTCCAGTTATCTTGCCTAGAGAATCCCATGGACGGAGAGGCTTGGTGAGCTACAGTCCACCGGTCGCAAACAGTCGGATACGACTGAGCGACTTCACTTTCACTTTCAAAAGGAAACAACAGGGGAACTAGATGATGGTCAAAATGGATATACTGGTAAAGACACTTGTTAGAAATAGGAGAAACATGATTCAATGTTTATTTTGATGTATGTAGAGAAATTAAGGCTGTGATTTGGCTCCAAAGAGATCTTTGGCATTATAAAGTTTGTTTCAAATCAACTAGAAATCATGAGCAAAGAACTGGTCACAATTTTAATAAAAGAACATCTTTAGGGTATATAATGCTGATGTAGGTGGCTATTGCACATATAAATTACATCTCCTGCATTTAAATAACTGCAGTATTGTGAGAAAAAAGCATAGCTATATAACATAATATTAAAAGTGCAAGAAGTTAAGAGGGATGAGTTAGAGATCATACTGGTAGTTACAAGGTTCTTCTCTAATTGGAGGAGTATTTGAATGTGACTCTGCTTTAGTTCTTGTATAAAAAGATGAGAAATTTTGTAATCTCTTTTAATTTATAATGCTGCTGTAAGTTGAGTAGCCAAGTGAAGTCTCAGAAATTATCAAATCTTAATATTTGTCTAAACTCTTCAGTTTTGGTGAGTGAAATAAATTTACAGCATGGATAAAGATAGACTAATTTCACTATTATATTGGTTGGCAGATAATAGTCTGAAGGATTTAGGCAGAAATATTAAAAAAAAAAAAGACTCCCTCAAAACTAGCAATTATGTATGCCACAAAAATTGAACATAAGTAACCTGAAATCTGACCTTATTTGTATGTCAATTTATTCAAATATTTTAAAAGTTCATTCAAAAATATCTGTGCTATGAGGGCTTACTATTTCCTGGGTTTAATGCTAGTGACTATGTGTGGTCAGTGATAGACATTTCCACTTCAAAAAGCTCAGAGTTCAGTGCAAGAAAAAGACATGTGAATAGATGGTAGCCTGAAGGGAAAAACAGTAATGCATATACTAGAGGGGTGACCTCTGGGTAAGAAATGGTCTTCACATCTATGATAATATTAGAGGTGGCCTCCATGTGGCTCACTGGTAAAGAATCTGCCTGTCAGCATAGGAGATGTGGGTTCAATCCTTGGATTGTGAAGATCCCCTGCGGTAGGAAATGGCAACCCACTGCAGTATTCTTGCCTGGAGAATCCCTTGACAGAGGAGCCTGGCGGGCTACAGTCCACGGGGTTGACAGCAGTCAGACATGGCTGAGCACCATGCTGTGTCATTAAAGCTGATCATGATACTGAATTGATGTGAAGAACAGCATTCAGGCAATTTGCTTCCAACCCAACGCTACCATAGCCCACAACAGTCAAGACTACTTGATTTCCAGTCATTGCTCTATTCCTCAATCCTAGATTTTTTTTTTTTTTTTTTTAGTGCTGAACCTCATCACAAAGTCAAGTTCTATTAGTAGCTTGATGGAGTTGACTGTCTTTCAAGATCATGATGTAAAACTTCCCATGATTTGAATCCACTTATTTTAAATAACTCACTCCTAACTATTTTTGTATTTTTCCATATATTTTTATGCCTATTAATATCAGAGCTGAGTTTTCCATTATGGACAGTTTCCTAATGGTCTCTCTGATGCACAAATCAATTAGCAGTGTCCTGGTGACAAATTTCATGTAGTCTCATAAAACCAATTTAATTATTTTCTTCATAAACTTTGAATCACATTTATTTGTCCATATTGCCTAGATACACTTTTAGTACTTATATACATCTTTCTTTGTCCTAAGCCCTGTAACTAGTGCTATTTTTTCTCTTTTTTTTTCCCCTTGAATTTCAGTCTTTTTACTGTATATAAATATGCTATATGTATATATATATATATTTTTCTTTATGATTAATGTACTTCTTCAATTAATATTAAGAGATCGTTCACGGTATGCCAAGTAATCATGAATTGTGTTACAATTGTATCCATGCCCACAAAATTAATCTTGGTAGCATAAACAAAATGTATTTTACAATGCCGTTAACTTTCCACCCTCTTTGGTGACTTTAAGATGAGACATTATTTGCAGAACATTTTTAATGCCTAATTGTAACTTTATTCTCTGAATTGAAGGTGAAAGTTTTATTTCTGAAGGTTCAAAAACTAGTTAAAAAAAACTTGAGAAAAGGAAGAGACTGTGTACATAAACGTTTTGCCTTTCTCAAGGAATTCAGAGTCTAATTAAAGTAAGTCGATCCACCATTATTTTTAATCTCTTAATCAGGTGCTCTTTGCATTTTTTCAATTTGAATATGCCTATATCTTTTAAGCTAATGAACTGTATAGTTACAACTAGTCTGCAATGCTAAAAAGGCAGACTTTCCAAATCATCAGGACGGTTCAGGTAACATAAGTCAATTTAATTTGTGTAAAGTAGATCTCCCTATCAGGGTTTTTTGCTGCAGGTCTTTTAATTTCCCTATAGGTTTTCAACTCCATGATGATTTTTTGTAATTAAGAGTTATGTATCTAATGACGCGAGGCTTGTGAGGTAAAGTGCTGCCTACACTGCTTACACTGCTAACAGCAAACTAAGAGCACTCTCTGAAAGGCTTGCTGCATTTCCCAGTTGAAAGCATAGGATTCTAAGCTTTCCTCTGCAGTAAATGTGCCACACTATTAGACTTGTAATTTTTCTGGCTCATAAGCAAGGTTTTCACTCAACAGACTCCAGAAACAATCCCATAGTGTTGAAAAGTTTCGGATACTAAGGAAAACTATACAAAGTTTAAGACTATAGTTAAACTGAGGCACTTTTCAGTTGCTACAAGGTGCTACAAGCTACAAGTTGCTTTTATTTCATAGGCAAAATACTAAATAATAATATTAATAAAAATCTAATAAAATAAAACAATGCTCCAAAGTAACCAGACTATTATTGAGGAGGTGTGAGTTGGTGGATCTCTTATAGGAGCAACCTCATCATGAAGATGTTCACTATGACTTGTAGCTAAAATATATGACATTTATGCTCAACATTTTAAAATAATTCTGAGTTTTGGATCATTTACAGTTTGGATCATTTGAATCATTGCTTAGTGATTCTATCAGACATGAAAATTACTTATTAATCATTTGGAGGTTTATATTGTGAGAAGGTTGAAATAAATGTGAAATAATACTTTTAATTCTTTAGGTGACACAACAATATATGCTTCAGAGGACTTGACCATTTCAGTGGCACTTGGATAAAAATGATGACTACTCAACTTTTCAGGCAGTCTTGCTGATCCTTAATAAAATTGCGAATGATATGAGCTTTATTTCAGCTGAGTTTGTAATTTACCTGTGCTTTAGACAGAAGGTGGTCTTCTGTTCTCTCTTGACTGCACACATACAGCTTCTCAATGTTCAGGCAGAAAGGCAAATTCTATTTTTCTCTACTTCCTCTAAGAAGTGCTTTTTGGTTTTATCCTCCTTCCTTCAGTGTTCATATTTATGGCAGCTTATATGATACAATTATACCTGCTAATTTGCTCAGTGTGAGAAAACTTCTTTGAAATACAGAAATGATCAAAGTTTACTCAAGAACTGAATCGTCTCTACATATTAATGAAACAACCCCCCCCACCCCCCGCCACCACCTCAGTCTAGATAGCTTCCCTTGTGAATTCTACAAAATTTTGGAAGAAATCATGAAAATTCTATGCAGAATCTTTCAAAATATAAAACAAGAGAATAATACCTAATTTAACTCATGAGTCAAGAATCACTGCTACCCTGCTATAAAAACCAAAGACACTAAAAATGAAAGACAGAGAGAAAACAATCATTGCAATGCATGCAGGAAGAGCATTTGAAAGAAATTCACTCTTTCATGATAAAAAAAAATTACCTATGTCAAAATAGGAAATTCCTCAACCAGATAAAGGCATCTATAAAGAGTTTTAAATTAGCAACATTTTTAATAGTGTAAGAATGTATGCCTTCTCCCAAAGACTGGGAAAAGGAGAAAGACAGACACATACAATACTTATAAACCTAGCCAGTATAACTGAGTGAAAAATAAATAAGCAAATGAAAATTTGGCAAAATTTAAAACTGCTTTCTCTTCAAAAGACAATGTTTTGAGCATCAAAAAAGCCAGCCATATACTGGGAGACTATACTTGAAAATCACATAACTGATAAAGGATCATGTCCAGATTATATAAAGAATTCCTACTAATCAATAATAAGAACAAAAACAACTCAATAAATAAACATGGGTGAATGGTTTGACCAGACATCCACCAAGGAAGAGATACAAAAGGTATAATCACTACAAAGCTGCTCAAAAATGTTAGTCATTAAGAAAATGAAATTTAAAGCTATATTGAAATACCAGTACACTCACCTGAATGGCTAGACTTAAAAACACTAACAGTATCAAATTCTGGCAAGTTTAAGGTTGTGAAGCACCTGGAATTCTTGAACATTGCTGGTCCAAAAAAAGAGTATAAGCACATTGTAAAAAATGGTTTCACTTTTTTTTTTTAATAAAATTAAGCACACATTGACCTTGCCTGGTGATTCAGTGGTAAAGAACCCACCTGGCAATGCAGGAGACTTGGGTTCAATCCCTGGATCAGGAGGATCCCCTGGAGAAGGAAATCTTGAGTATCTTTGCCTAGGAAATCTCATGAACAAACGAGCCTTGTAGGCTACAGTCCATGGGCTTGCAAAGAGTCAGACACAGCTGAACAACAACAAAATCACACACTTACCATATGATCCAATAATTGTACTCCTAAATATTTGTGTGTGCTGTGTGCTTAGTCATCCAGTAGTGTCTGACTCTTTGCAACCCCATGGACTGAAGCCTTCCAGGCTCCTCTGTTTTGGGGGATTCTCCAGGCAAAAACTCTGGAGTGTGTTATCATGCCCTCCTCCATGGGATCATCCCAACCCAGGGATCAAAACCTGGTCTCCCTCATTGCAGGCAGACCTACTCAAGTGCTCATAGAAATATTATTAAAATTGCAAAGAACAAATGTCTACCAACTGCTGAACCTATAAAATAATTTTCATACTGTCCGTGCAATGGATTAGTCAGAAATTTAAGAGAATACACTAATAAGGCACAAAGAAACATGAGTAAACCTCAGAAGCATTATACTAAGTGAAAGAAGTCACTTAACAACAGACCATATGGCATATAAAACAATGTTATCAGATATTCTAGGAAAGGCAAAATAATAATGAGAGATAACAGATCAGTATTATCACAGGCCAGGTGATATGGGGAAGAACTAAATTCCAACAAGCAAGAGGGAATTTTATGAATGCTAACAATATTTTGTCTCATGATTTCTGTAGTTGCTACAGGATGGTATTAAAACAAACAAACAAACAAACAAACATGTATTTTACACTTACATTTGATAGAGTTGATACATAAATAAAACCAAATGACCGAAAACCAAATGACCGAAAACCAAGAAGCAGAAAGTGGCAGTTTAATTCAGTTACTGTTGTCAAACAATCAAATCACTAAAAATGAGAAAGAATGACTTGTTTTTTCATTCAGTGCCATAGAAGTATATGCTTTATGTATTGTTACATTAAGAAAACAAAGTATGAATAGAATATAATTTACTTGTGTTTTAAAAATGAGAATTATCTGGGTGAGTATGAAAATTATAATCAAATATGTGTAGATAGCATGTCAAAAATTTCTCTAAAATATATTTCATGATGAGGGGAAAATATGGCATTTTATTTCTTATTGCACAAAATTCATTTTTATGTGATATTTGGTTTAAATAATTAATGCATTTAAAAATAATTACAATACTTTTTAGAAGATGAATTAGTATTATTATAACAAAAAGTCAGATTATTCCTTTTAAGTAACACAAAATATGAGGCACTCTGAAATTGATGAAAATTATCAATAAGTTAGTAGATGTCCATAGGTGGATTCTAGTCTTAGAAATTTCCCTAAACTTGAAATTCATAAAATCCTTCCTTGGGAAAAACTAGTGTTATGATATATTATTTACATATAGCTATCAGTTTAAATATGATAATTTACATATTAATATTCTTATCCAAAATGTTCCATTCTTTCTTATTTCTCTTCCACTTACTTTAATATTTTGTCACATCATCTCAATAGAAATACAAGGGTTATTAATAGAAATGGAATAGTTGAAAAATGTACCAGAAATATTTTCAGTTTTTTCAACTCTCAGATATGGCCAAGTATCATTGCTGGAAACCTTCCACAGAGGTGAATATTAGTTGTACTGGTTTTTATAACGATTTTTCTCCATAATGTCTAATTTATTCTCAATACACTAGTGATACAACACTGGTTGTTCAAAACAAAAGCTTTTAACTCAGCTTCGTTTGTATTTGATAAAATTCTTGATTAGTTTTAGTTCTCAAAAAGTTCAGTTCAACTCAGTCACTCAGTCATGACCAACTCTTTGTGACCCCGTGGACTTCAGCACGCCAGCCCTCCCTGTCCATCAGCAACTCCCAGAGTTTACTCAAATTCATGTCCATTGAGTCAGCGATGCCTTCCAAACATCTCATCCTCTGTTGTCCCTTTCTCCTCCCACCTTCAAATTTTCCCAGCATCAGGGTCTTTACAAATGAGTCAGCTCTTCGCATCAGGCAGCCAAAGTATTGGAGTTTCAGTATCAGTACTTTCAATGAATATTCAGGACTGATTTCCTTTCGGATTGACTGGTTGTAGCTCCTTGAAGTCAAAGGGTCTCAAGAGTCTTCTCCAATTCCACAGTTCAAAAGCATCAATTCTTCAGTGCTCAGCTTTCTTTATAGTTCAAATATCTTATCCATACACAACAACTGGAAAAACCATAGTTTTGACTAGATGGACTTTTGTTGGCAAAGTAATGTCTCTACTTTTTAATATGCTGTCTAGGTTGGTCATAACTTTTCTTCCAAGGAGTAAGCGTCTTTTAATTTCATGGCTGCAGTCATCATCTGCAGTGATTTTGGAGCCCAGAGAAAAGTCTGTCACTGTTGCCATTGTTTCCCCATCTATTTGCCATGAAGTGATGGGACCAGATGCCATGATCTTAGTTTTCTGAATGTTGAGTTTTAAGCCAACTTTTTAACTCTCTTTTTTCACTTTCAACAAGAGGCTCTTTAGTTCTTCAGTTTCTGCCATAAGGGTGGTGTCATCTGCATCTCTGAGTTTATTGATATTCCTCCTGGCAATCTTGATTTCAGCTTATGCTTCATCCAGTCCAGTATTTCTCATGATGTACTCAGCATATAATAAGTTAAATAAGCAGGTTAACAATATACAGCATTGACTACTCCTTTCCTGATTTAGAACCATACTTTTGTTCCATGTAAAGTTCTAACTGCTGCTTCTTGACCTGCATACACATTTCTCAGAAGACAGGTCAGGTGGTCTGTTATTCCCATCTCTTGAAGAATTTTCCACAGTTTGTTGTGATCCACATAGTCAAAGGCTTTGGCATAGTCAATAAAACAGAAGTAGATGTTTTTTCTGGAACTCTTGGCTTTTTTGATGATCCAGCGGATGTTGGCAGTTTGATATCTGGTTCCTCAGCCTTTTCTAAATCCACCTTGAACGTCTGGAGCTTCATAGTCACATAGTGTTGAATGTTGAGCTTTAAGCCAACTTTTTTTTCACTCTCCACTTTCAATTTCATCAAGAGGCTTTTAGTTCCTCTTCACTCTCTGCCATAAGTGTGGTGTCATCTGCTTATCTGAGGTTATTGATATTTCTCCCGGCCCTCTTGATTCCAGCTTGTGCTTCTTCCAGCCCAGTGTTTCTCATAATGTACTTTGCATAGAAGTTAAATAATCCAGGTGACAATATACAGCCTTAACATACTCCTTTCCTATTGGGAACCATTCTGTTGTTCCATGTCCAGTTCTAACTGTTGCTTCCTGACATGCATACAGGTTTCTCAAGAGTCAGGTCAGGTGGTCTGGTATTCCCATCTCTCTCAGAATTTTCCACAGTTTATCGTGATCCACACAGTTAAGGCTTTGTCATAGTCAATAAAGCAGAAATATATGTTTTTCTGGAATTCTCTTGCTTTTTCCATAATCTAGTGGATGTTTGCAATTTGATCTCTGGTTCCTCTGCCTTTTCTAAAACCAGCTTGAACATCTGGAAGTTCACTATTCACGTATTGCTGAAGCCTGGCTTGGAGAATTTTGAGCGTTACTTTACTAGCATGTGAGATGAGTGCAACTGAGTGGTAGTTTGAGCATTCTTTGGCATTGCCTTTCTTTGGCATTGGAATGAAAACTGACCTTTTCCAGTCCTGTGGCCACTTCTGAGTTTTCCAAATTTGCTGGCATATTGAGTGTAGCACTTTCACAGCATCATCTTTCAGGATTTGAAACAGCTCAACTGGAATTCCATCACCTCCAATACCTTTGTTCATAGTGATGCTTTCTAAGGCCCACTTGACTTAACATTCCAAGATGTCTGGCTCTAGGTGAGTGATCACACCATCGTGATTATCTTGGTTGTGAAGATCATTTTTGTATAGTTCTTTTGTGTGTTCTTGCCACCTCTTAATATCTTCTAATTATGTTAGGTCTGTACAATTTCTGTCCTGTATTGAGCTCATCGTTGCATGTAATGTTCCCTTCAGTTCAGTTCAGTTCAGTTCAGTCTCTTGGTCGTGTCCGAATCTTTGCGACCACATGAATCGCAGCATGCCAGGCCTCCCTGTCCAACACCAACTCCCAGAGTTCATTCAGACTCATGTCCATCGAGTCCGTGATGCCATCCAGCCATCTCATCCTCTGTCATCCCCTTCTCCTCCTGTCCCCAGTCCCTCACAGCATCAGAGTCTTTTCCAATGAGTCAACTCTTCCCATGAGGTGGTCAAAGTACTGGAGTTTCAGCTTTAGCATCATTCCTTCCAAAGACATCCCAGGGCTGATCTCCTTCAGAATGGACTGGCTGGATCTTCTTCCAGTCCAAGGGACTCTCAAGAGTCTTCTCCAACACCACAGTTCAAAAGCATCAATTCTTTGATGTTCAGCCTTCTTCACAGTCCAACTCTCACATCCATACATGACCACAGGAAAAACCATAGCCTTGACTAGATGGACCTTAGTCGGCCAAGTAATGTCTCTGCTTTTGAATATGCTATCTAGGTTGGTCTTTCTGTTAGGTCCATACTATTTCTGTTCTTTATAGTGCCCATCTTTGCATGAAAATTCCCTTGGTATCTCTAATTTTCTTGAAAAGAGTTCTAGTCTTTCTCATTCTATTGTTTTCCTCTATTTCTTTGCATTGATCACTGCGGAAGGCTTTCTTATCTCTCCTTGCTATTTTTTTGGAACTCTGCATTCAAATGGTTCTCAGTAAGAACTTAAAAATCTTACTGTGTGGCACAGTTAAAGACTCTGCCTGCCATTGCAGAAGATACAAGAAATGCTGATTTTATCCCTGGGTCAGGAAGATTCCCTGGAAAAGGAAATAGTAACCCACTTCAGTAGTCCTGTCTGGGAACCACCACTGACAGGGGAGCCTGATGGTCCACAGTCCATGGTGTCACAAAGAGTCAGAGACGACTGAGCACTCATACCACCACCAGTAACTTATAAGCACAAAGTAATTTTCTTTTTACAAATCACCAAATGTCCCTGTCTAATATAGAATAATCCCCACATACCTATTAGACAGACACAATTAACTTTTCTGAAGGAATTTAAATACCTCTGCAAAAATCTTTCAAAAGAAGAACTTTGTGTTTTCTACACTCCACTTTTTTCCTTTAATGAATATTAGATAATGAAATCCTCATGATTTACCATTATTATTTTCACCTGTTTTAAAATATCTATTGTGAACAATTGCTTTCATGGTTTTCTCTTACTTTCCCTTACCCAGGATTCGAACCCAGTCCCCTGCATTGCAGGCATGTTCCTTACAGACTAAGCTATGAGGGAAGTCCTCTCTTCCATTACTCATTCTCTTACATAAACATTGCCCATAAAACAGATTACATAATTTCAAGAAATTTGTGTCTGAGAAATTCTGTAGTTTTATAGGTATTTTATAATTCTAGAATATTATTTGATATCACATTACACAGAGATAGAATAAATATGTATGCAGGTCAGGAAGCAACAGTTAGAACTGGACATGGAACAACAGACTGGTTTCAAATAGGAAAAGGAGTACGTCAAGGTTGTATATTGTCACCCTATTTATTTAACTTATATGCAGAGTACATCATGAGAAATGCCGGACTGGAAGAAACACAAGCTGGAATCAAGATTGCCGGGAGAAATATCAATCACGTCAGATATGCAGATGACACCTCGCTTATGGCAGAAAGTGAAGAGGCACTAAAGAGCCTCTTAATGAAAGTGAAAGAGGAGAGTGAAAAAGTTGGCTGAAAGCTCAACATTCAGAAAATGAAGATCATGGCATCCGGTCCCATCATTTCATGGGAGAAAGATGGGGAAACAGTGGAAACAGTGTCCAACTTTATTTTTGGGGGCTCCAAAATCACTGCAGATGGTGATTGTAGCCATGAAGTTAAAAGATGCTATCTCCTTGGAGAAAAGTTATGGCCAACCTAGATAGCTTATTCAAAAGCAGAGACATTACTCTGCCGACTAAGGTCTGTCTAGTCACGGCTATGGTTTTTACTATGGTCATGTATGGATGTGAGAGTTGGACTATGAAGAAGGCTGAGCACCAAAGAATTGATGCTTTTGAACTGTGGTGTTGGAGAAGACTCTTGAGTCCCTTGGGAGACTCCAAGGAGATCCAACCAGTCCATTCTGAAGGAGATCAGCCCTGGGATTTCTTTGGAAGGAATGATGCTAAAGCTGAAACTCCAGTACTTTGGCCACCTCAAGCAAAGAGCTGACTCATTGGAAAAGACTCTGATGCTGGGGGTAATTGGGGGCAGGAGGAGAAGGGGATGACAGAGGATGAGATGGCTGGATGGCATCACTGATTCGATGGATGTGAGTCTGAGTGAACTCCGGGAGTTGGTGATGGACAGGGAGGCCTGGTGTGCCGCGATTCATGGGGTCGCCAAGAGTCCGACAGGACTGAGAGACTGAACTGAACTGAGAATAGATATTGCTCCTTCTTACATTTAGCTCTCACTTCTTCTTTTACTGGTATTTTTAACCATCTTTTATTTGTCCAAGCCTATATTATTTCCTGCCTTTAATTTATCACCATTCTATATAACTATTTTATAAAAATATTATTATATTTTATTTATTCACAATAAATTAGCTTAGCACTGAACAAGAAAGATAAATATAGATAAATATTTTAGAGAGGGTTCCTTCTCTGCATAATAAATTATATTTTCACAAATCTGGCAATACTAATTATAGTTGTTTATTGATGCTTAAACATCTTGTTTTTTCCTATTGTTAGTAGTCAAGGATTCTACCCAACCCCCAAAAGCTCAATGTTTTTAGTCAGATATTCATCTAAATTATCTTGTCTTTTATTTCAATACCTTGAAAACTTTTGGTCTCATTTCCAAATTCCTTCTTGCCTCAAAGACCTTAGTGTAGTATTTGTTTACTCTGGCTAAACTTTATTTTGTATTGAGTTAGAATCAAATCAGAACTTTTACTTCAGTGAAAGAAAGACAAAAGTTTGAAGCAGTTAATTTTAAAAATTATTTTTGATTCAAAGGCAACACAAGTGACTAAGCTCAATTTGCATGCCAAAGGTGTAACTTTTATATTTAAGTAAAGTCACTTTTAACTTTCCCCTTTTCATTTGATTATGCTTAAAATCTCCAGGATTTTCATTAAGAATGTGATAACTGTTTTAGCATCATTTTAATTAAATTTTTGTTTCAATTAAGAAATACTTGTATTGACAAATACTTTGTTTTACCATTTTGCTCAGGTATACTACTATGCTTTCTTCTCTAGGAAAAGTCAAATATTTGTTGTAGAATTATACTATCACCTTATGGCTTTGAATTGTATTGTTCAAATAGTTTTGATCATGAAAATTATCTAAATATGTACATCCTGGCAAAAATACATAACTATTTTACTTGGCCTTTAAATTCAAACAATATTTAAGGACATTCAATAAAAAAATAAAAGAATAATTTATAGACATGTGTACACATATATACATGTAAAATAATTTTAATGAAAACTTTATAGTTTTAAATTTGAATCACCAATATATACAAAATACAAATTATATAAAGATCTTCAGTAGGACTTCTCTGATGGCGCTAGTGGTAAAGAACCCACCTGCAGGAGGGGCGGTCCTAAGATGATGGAGGAATAGGATGGGGAGACCACTTTCTCCTCAACAAATTCATCGAAAGATCACTTGAATGCTGAGCAAATCCCACAAAACAACCTTTGAACACTGGCAGAGGACACCAGACACCCAGAAAGGCAGCCCATTGTCTTCGAAAGGAGGTAGAAGAAAATATAAAAGGTGAAAAGAGAGACAAAAGAGTTAAGGATGGAGACTCATCGTGGTGAGGGAGGTTTTTTTTTTTTTTTTTAAATGTTACTTAGTTTCTTATTTTTTTTTATTTTTATTTTTATTTTTACTTTATTTTACTTTACAATACTGTATTGGTTTTGCCATACATTGACATGAATCTGCCATGGGTGTACATGAGTTTCCAATCATGAACCCTCTTCCCACCTCCCGCCGCGTATCATCTCTCTGGATCATCCCCATGCACCAGCCCCAAGCATCCTGTATCCTGTATCGAACTTAGACTGCTGATTCATTTCTTACATGATGGTATACAGGTTTCACAGAGAAGGCAATGGCACCCCACTCCAGTATTCTTGCCTGGAAAATCCCATGGATGGAAGAGTCTGGTAGGCTGCAGTCCATGGGGTCGCAAAGAGTCAGACACGACTGAGTGACTTCCCTTTCACTTTTCACTTTCATGCATTGGAGAAGGAAATGGCAACCCACTTCAGTGTTCTTGCCTGGAGAATCCCAGGGATGGAGGAATCTGGTGGGCTTCTGTCTATGGGGTCACACAGAGTCGGACATGACTGAATTGACTTAGCATACATGTTTCAATGCCATTCTCCCAAATCATCCCACCCTCTCCCTCTCCCTCAGAGTCCAAAAGTTCGCTCTATACATCTGGGTCTCTTTTGCTGTCTCGCATACAGGGTTATCATTACCATCTTTCTAAATTCCATATATATGTGTTAGTATACTGTATTGGTGTTTTTCTTTCTGGCTTACTTCACTCTGTATAATCAGCTCCAGTTTCATCCATCTCATTAGAATTGATTCAAATGTATTCTTTTTAATGGCTAAGTAATACTCCATTGTGTGTATGTACCACAGCTTTCTTATCCATTCATCTGCTGATGGACATCTAGGTTGTTTCCATGTCCTGGCTATTTTAAACAGTGCTGCAATGAACATTGGGGTACATGTGTCTCTTTCAATTCTGATTTCCTCGGTTTGTATGCCCAGTAGTGGGATTGCTGGGTCATAACGCAGTTCTATTGGCAATTTTTTAAGGAATCTCCACACTGTTCTCCATAGTGGCTGTACTAGTTTGCATTCCCACCAACAGTGTTAGAGGGTTCCCTTTTCTCCACACCCTCTCCAGCATTTACTGCTTGCAGACTTTTGGATCACAGCCATTCTGACTGGTGTGAAATGGTACCTCATTGTGGTTTTGATTTGCATTTCTCTAATAATGAGTGATGTTGAGCATCTTTTCATGTGTTTGTTAGCCATCCGTATGTCTTCTTTGGAGAAATGTCTATTTAGTTCTTTGGCCCATTTTCTGATTGGGTCGTTTATTTTTCTGGAATTGAGCTGCATAAGTTGCTTGTATATTTTTGAGATGAGTTGTTTGTCAGTTGCTTCATTTGCTATTATTTTCTCCCATTCAGAAGGCTGTCTTTTCACCTTGCTTATAGTTTCCTTTGTTGTGCAGAAGCTTTTAATTTTAATTAGATCCCATTTGTTTATTTTTTCCAGTATTCTGGGAGGTGGGTCATAAAGGATCCTGCTGTGATTTATGTCTGAGAGTGTTTTGCCTAAGTTCTCCTCTAGGAGTTTTATAGTTTCTGGTCTTATGTTTAGATCTTTAATCCATTTCCTAGGGCTGGCCTCAGACACCTCTGAGGGCTACCTGAGGGAGGAGCCTGAGTGACTTAGACCGGGGAGGTGCATGCAGCCTAGGGCCGGCCTCAGATGGTTCCTGGTGGAGCAACGTAGAGCCTGAGCGGTGTGTGCTGGGAGCAGGAGCAGGGGGGCTCTCAGCAGGGCTGAGATACTGCAAGCACACGCCAGTGTTATTTGTTTGCAGTATCTCTTCCTCCCTACAGCACGAATGAACAAGTGAGGCTAAAAAAAAAAAAAAAAAAAGTGTCCACCACCACCTCCCCTGTGTCAGGGCGGAAATCAGACACTGATGAGACCAGCAAACAGAAGTTAAACAGAGGGAACCGCCTTGGAAGTGACCCAACACTGCCCACAACACCAGAGAAAGGGCCAGATATATCTTTACTATTTTTACAATCATTCTTTTGTTGTTGTTGTTGATATTGTTGTGTGATTGTTTTTTCTTTTCTTTTTCTTCTTCTTTTTTTTTTTTTAACCTTTTTAAATTTTCAAGAGAGGGAATCTTAAAAGAGGAGAAGTTTCCAAACACCAGGAAACCCTCTCAGTGGCGGGTTTGTGGGGGAGTTTTGGAATCTCAGAGGGCAACATAACTAGGGGGAAAATAAATAAATAAACCCCACAGATTACATGCTTAATGGCAACTCCCAGCAGAGAACTTGCCCAGACACTCGCAGCTGCCACCAGCAAGAGGGGGGCTGAAAAGGCTGCATTGCTTAGGATAAGGACTGGGCCTGAATACCCTGAGAGCAATCTGAGGGAGCTAACTTGAGATAGCAATCCAGACTGTGGGATAGCCAGAGAGAGGGAATAAAAAAACAGTGAGAGAATTATCCCCCGAAAAGCCCTAGCCTAAGGCACTGCCGGGACCGCTCACAGAACAAAGGACTGAGTGAATGCCAGAGGAGAGCTAGCTGGCTGCAGACTGGCACATTCCTGGAGGCAGGGAGACAGGCGGTAGCTGGAGCTGGAAAGGGGCAAATTTGGCCCCAGAGATGGCATCTTCTACAAAACTGCAAGCAGGCTTCCAGTAGCTAACCAAGACTTCCTGCAATTCTGGATGGTTGACATCCACCAGAAGGGTTGCAGCCAGAGATAAGCTCCCCAGAAGAGACACACAGCATACCTGACAGGGTGTTGCTGCTGCCACCCAGGAATTTGAATGGCTGGCAGGGAGATGATAAGATGCACCGCACCTAGGGAGAGTGTGTTCACCAAGCACCTGGTTGCCTGAGCTGCTCGGGCCTGGGAAGGGCACAAAATGCAGGCCCAACTGAGTCTGCGACTTTGTGGAGTACCCAAGAATCTAAACCTGAATGGCTTAGACCTAGGAAGTGCATGCAACTCAGGGCCCACTCCCTGCAGAGCAATCTGAAGCCTGAGCAATGTAGATTGGAAAAGCATACACACCTTCAGCGGGTATAAACCCAGTGTGGCCGAGACATTGCAAGCACTCCCCATACATGTCTGTGATATTTGTTTGCTATGTTCCTCACTACCCACAGCACCACTGAACAAGTGAGCCTAAATAAATGACCACCTTCGCCCCCTTGTGTCAGGGCAGAAATTAGACACTGAAGAGCTCTGCAAACAGAAGAAGCCAAAATAAACAGAGGGAACCCCCTTGGAAGTGAGAGTTGCAACAGATTAAAACCCTATAGTTAACACTGACTACATTGGAAGGGGCTTATAGATCTTGAAAAGTATAAACTGGAACAAGGAACTATCTGAAACTGAACTGACTCCACTGCCCACAACAGTTCCAGAGAAATTTCTAGATATATTTTCACTATTATCATTTCTTAATTTAATTTCTTTATTTTTAAATCCTTTATAATTCCTTTAATTTTCATTTTTATAACCTACTATTACCTTGCAAAAAAAGACCCTATTTTTAAAGCAAACTGCTAATATATTTTTTACAATTTTTGTGATTTTGTCTTGTTTTTTGTTTTTAATATTGTATTTTTGAGAGTGTAACATCTACGTTAGATTTTTAATCTTTGCTTTTTGGTATTTGTTATCAAATTTGTACCTTTAAGAATCTAATCTTCAGTACCCATTTTTACTTAAGAGTGTGATTACTGGCTCTCTCCCCCTTTTGACTCTCCTTTTTCTTCCCCAGGTCATCTCTGTCTCCTCCCTCCCCCTTCTCTTCTCTACGCAACCCTGTTAATCTGTATGTTTTTTCTGGGCTGTGGAGAACACAGAGAACTGATTGCTGCCTAGATCTGTCTCTCTCCTTTTGATACCTCCTTTTCTTCTCCTGGTCACCTCTATCTCCTTCCTCCCTTTTCTCTTCTCTGTGTAACTCTGTGAACCTCTCAGAAGGTTCCAGATTGTGAAGACACCACAGGGAATTGATTACTGGCTAGATTGCTCTCTCCCCTTTTGATCCCCCCTCTTCTCCTCCTGGTCACCTCTATCTCTCTCTTCACTCTTCTCTTCCCCATGTAACTCTGTGAAGCTTAGGTGTTGCTCACTGTGGAGAATCTTTTCACCATTAACCTAGATGTTTTATCATCGGTGCTGTATGGATGGAGAAGTCTTGAGGCTACTGTAAGTATAAGACTGAAAACCAGAGGCAGGGGGCTTAACCCCAAAACGTGAGACACCAGAGAACTCTTGACTACAGAGAACATTAATTGATAAGAGATCATCCAAGAGCTTCCATACCTACATTCAACCAAACACTACCAAAGAGCCAACAAGTTCCAAAGCAAGGCATATCACATAAATTCTCCAGCAACACAGAAACATAGCCCTGAGCTCCAAAATAAAGGCTGCCCAAAGTCACACCAAACCCATAGATATCTCAAAACTCACTACTGGACACTTTATTGCACCCCAGAGAGAAGAAATCCAGCTCCACCCACCAGGACACCAACACAAGCTTCCCTAACTAGGAAACCTTGACAAGCCACTCGTCCAACTCCACCCACAGGGAGGAACCTCCACGATAAAGAACCACAAACTGCCAGAATAGGGAAAGGTCATCCTAAACATAGCAATCTAAAGAAGATGAAAAGGCAGAGAAGTACTCAGCAGCTAAAGGGACATGAAAAATGCCCAGTAAACCAAACAAAGGAGGAGGAGATAGAGAGTCTGCCTGAAAAAGAATTCAGAATAATAATAATAAAAATGATACAAAATCTTGAAAATAAAATGGAGTTACAGATAAATAGCCTGGAGACAAGGATTGAGAAGATGCAAAAAATGTTTAACAAGGACTTAGAAGAAATAAAAAAAGAGTCAGTGCATAATGAATAATGCAATAAATGAGATCAAAAACACTCTGGAGAGAACCAACAGTAGAATAACCGAGGCAGAAGATAGGATAAGTGAGGTGGAAGAAGGAATGGTAGAAATAAATTCAGCAGAGAGGAAAAAAGAAAAAAAATAATTAAAAGAAACGAGGACAACCTCAGGGACTTCTGGGACAATGTTAAATGCCCCAATATGTTGTCCCAGAAGAAGAAGACAAAAAGAAAGGCCATAAGAAAATAGTTGAGGAGATAATAGCTGAAAAATCCCTAAAATGGGAAAGGAAATAGTTACCTAAATCCAAGAAACCCAGCGAGTCCCAAACAGGATAAACCCAAGGTGAAACACCACAAGACACATTAATCAAGCTAACAAAGATCAAGCATAAAGAACAAATATTAAAACAGCAAGGGAAAAACAAGTAATAACCCACAAGGGGATTCCCATAAGGTTAACAACTGATCTTTCAATAGAAACTCTTCAGGCCAGAAGGGAATGGCAGGACATACTTAAGGTAATGAAAGAGAAAAACCTACAACCCAGATTACTGTACCCTGCAAGGATCTCATTCAAATATGAAGGAGAAATCAAAAGCTTTACAGACAAACAAAAGCTGAGGGAATTCAGCACTACCAAACCAGCTCTTCAACAAATGCTAAAGGATCTTCTTTAGACAGGAAACACAGAAATGGTGTATAAGCTTGAGCCCAAAACAACAAAGTAAATGGCAAAGGGATCATACTTATTAATAATTATCTTAAGTGTAAATGGCTTGAATACCCCAACCAAAAGACAAAGACTGGCTGAATGGATAAAAAAGCAAGACCCCTATACATGCTGTATGTAAGAGACCCACCTCAAAACAAGGGATACATATAGACTGAAAGTGAAGGTCTGGAAAAAAGATATTTCACACAAATGGAGACCAAATAAATAAATAAATAAGCAAAGTAGCAATACTCATATCAGATAAAATAGACTTTAAAATAAAGGCTGTGAAAAGAGACAAAGAAGGAAACTACATAATGATCAAAGGATCAATCCAAGAAGATATAACAATTATAAATATATATGCACCCAACATAGGAGCACTGCAATATGTAAGGCAAATGCTAACAAATATGACAGGGGAAATTAACAATAACATGATAATAGTGTGAGACTTTAATATCCATTCACACCTAGGGATAGATCAACTAAACAGAAAATTAACAAGGAAATACAAACTATAAATGGTACGATAGACCAGTTAGATCTGATTAATATCTATAGGGCATTTCACCTCAAAACAATAAATTTCACCTTTTTCTCAAATGCACACAGAACCTTCTCCAGGATAGATCACATCCTGGGCCATAAATAAGCCTTGGTAGATTAAAAAAAAATTAAAATCATTCCAAGCATCTTTTCTGACCACAATGCAGTAAGATTAGATGTCAGTTACAGGGAAAAAAAAAAAAAAACTATTAAAAATTTATGGACACTAAACAACATGCTTCTGAAAAACCAACAAATCACAGAAGAAATTAAAAAAAAGAAATAAAAATATGCATGGAAACGAATGAAAATAAAAACACAACAACCCAAAGCCTATGGGACACTGTAAAAGCAGTGCTAAGGGGAAGGTTCATAGCTATAAAGGCTTACCTCATGAAACAAGAAATAACCTAACTCTACACCTAAAGCAACTAGAAAAGGAAAAAAAAAAAAAAGAAGAAGAACCTCAGGGTTAGTAGAAGGGAAGAAATCTTAAAAATTTGGGCAAAAATAAATGCAAAAGAAACAAAAGAGACCATAGCAAAAATCAACAAAGCCAAAAGCTCGTTCTTTGAGAAGATAATTACAATTGACAAACCATTAGCTAGACTCATCAGAAAGAAAGGAAGAAGAATCAAGTCAACAAAATTAGAAATGAAAATAGAGAAATCACGACAACACAGAAATACAAGTATCATAAGAGATTACTATCAGCAACTTTATGACAATAAAATGGACAATGTGGAAGAAATGGACAAATTCTTAGAAAGTATAACTTTCCAAAACTGAACCAGGAAGAAATAGAAAATCATAACAGATCCATCACAAGCACAGAAATCAAAACTATAACCAGAAATCTTACAGTAAACAAAAGCCCAGGTCCAGGTGGCTTCATAGCTGAATTCTACCAAAAATTTAGAGAAGAGCTAACACCTATCTTACTCAGACTCTTCCAGAAAAATGCAGAGGAAGGTAAACTTCCAAACTCATTCTATGAGGCCACCATGACCCTAATACCAAAACCAGACAAAGATGCCACAAAGGAAGAAAACTACAAGTTAATATCACTGATGAACATAGAAGCAAAAATCCTTAACAAAATTCTAGCAAACAGAATCCAACAACATATTAAAAAGATCATATATCATGACCAAATGGGCTTTACCCAGGAATGCAAGGATTCTTCAGTATCTGCAAATCAATCAGTGTAATACATCACATTAACAAACTGAAAGATAAAAACCATACAATTATCTCAATAGATACAGAGAAAGACTTTGACAAAATTTAACATCCATTTGTGATAAAAACTGTCCAGATAACAGGAATAGAAGGAACATACCTCAACATAATAAAAGCTATATATGACAAACTCAGAGCAAACATTATCCTCAATGGTGAAAAATTGAAAGCATTTCCGCTAAAGTCAGGAACAAGACAAGGGCACCCACTCTCACCACTACTATTCAACAAATTTTGGAAGTTTTGGCCACAGCAATCAGAGCAGAAAAAGAAATAGAAGGAATCCATATTGGAAAAGAAGAAGTAAGCTGTCACTGTTTGCAGATGACATGATCCTCTACATAGAAAACCCTAAAGGCTCCACCAGAAAATTACTAGAGCTAATCAAGGAGTATAGTAAAGTTTCAGGATATAAAATTAACACGCAGAAATCCCTTGCATTTCTATACACTAATAATGAGAAAATAGAAAGAGAAATTAAGGAAACAATTCCATTCACCATTGCAACAAAAAGAATAAAACACTTAGGAATATATCTACCTAAAGGAACAAAAGACCTATATATAGAAAACTATAAAACACTGGTGAAAGAAATCAAAGAATAAACTAATAAATGGAGAAATATACCACGTTCATGGATTGGAAGAATCAATATAATAAAAATGAATATATTATCCAAAGCAATCTATAGATTCAATGCAATTCCTATCAAGCTACCAATGGTATTTTTCACAGAACTAGAACAAATAATTTCACAGTTTGTATGGAAAAAAAAAAAAAAAAACTCAAATAGCAAAAGCAATCTTGAGAAAGAAGAACAGAACTGGAGGAATCAACCTGCCCGACTTCAGGCTATACTACAAAGCTACAGTCATCAAGACAGTATGGTACTGGCACAAAGACACAAGTATAGATCAATGAAACAAAATAGAAAGCCCAGAGATAAATCCATGCACCTATGAACATGTTATCTTTGGCAAAGGAGGCAAGAATATAGAATGGATTAAAGACAATCTCTTTAACAAGTGGTGCTGGGAAAACTGGTCAACCACTTTTAAAGGAATGAAACTAGAACACTATGTAACATCATATACAAAAATAAACTCAGAGTGGATTAATGATCTAAACCTAAGACCAGAAACTATAAGACTCCTAGAAAAGAACATAGGCAAAACACTCTCTGACATACATCACAGCAGGATCCTCTATGACCCACCTCCCAGAATATTGGAAATAAAAGCAAAAATGAGCAAATGTGACCTAATTAAACTTAAAAGCTTTTGCACAATGAAGGGAACTATAAGCATTGTGAAATTGCTTCAGAATGGGAGAAAATAACAGCAAATGAAGCAACTGATCAAGAAGTAGTCTCAAAAATACACAAGCAACACCTGCAGCTCTATTCCAGAAAAATAAATGACCCAGTCAAAAAATGGGCCAAAGAACTAAATGGATATTTCTCCAAGGGAGACATACAGATGGCTAACAAACACATGAAAAAATGCTCAACATCACTCATTATCAGAGAAATTCAAATCAGAACCACAATGAGGTACCATTTCATGCTGGTCAGAATGGCTGCTATCCAAAAATCTACAAGCAATAAATGCTGGAGAGGGTGTGGAGAAAAGGGAACCCTCTTACACTGTTGGTGGGAATGAAAACTAGTACGGCCACTATGTACATTTTTAAGGAATCTCCATTAATACAGTATGGACATTCCTTTAAAACCTGGAAATAGTACTGCCTTATGACCTAGCAATCCCACTGCTGGGCATACACACCAAGGAAACCAGAATTGAAAGAGACACATGTACCCTGATGTTAATCACAGCACTGTTTACAATAGCCAGGATATGGAAGCAACCTAGATGTCCATCAGCAGATGAATGGATAAGAAAGCTGTGGTACATATACAGAATGGAATATTACTCAACCATTAAAAAGAATACATTTGAATCATTTCAAATGAGATGGATGAAACTGTAGCCTATTATACAGAGTAAAGTAAGTCAGAAAGAAAAACACCAATAAAGTATACTAACACATATATATGGAATTTAGAAAGATGGTAATAATAACCCTATGTACGGGACAGTGAAGGAGACACAGATGTATAGAACAGTCTATTGGACTCTGTGGGAGAGGGCGAGGGTGGGATGACATAAAGGACTAGCACTGAAACATGTATATTATCATATGTGAAATGTGTTGCCAGTCTTGGCTCAATGGATGAGACAGGGTGCTCAGGCTGGTGCACTGGGATGACCGGGATGGGGAGGGCGTTGGGAGGCGGGGTTCAGGGTGAGGAACACATGTACATCCATGGCTGATTCATCTCAATGTATGGTAAAAACCACTACAATATTGTAAAGTAATTAGCCTCCAATTAAAATAAATACATAAATAAAAAGGACTCATCTGCAAATGCTGATCTGAGTGGCAGGTCCAATCTCTGGGTTGGGAAGATCCCTTTTAGGAGGGCAGGGGAACCCACTTTAGTATTCTTGTCTGGAGAATCCTAAGGACAGAGGACCCTTGTGGGCTATAGTCCATGGGTTCACAAAGAGTTGGACACGACTGAAACAACTTAGTATGCACACACACAGATCTTCAGCACATCTGTTACTGAGTCCAAACTCATTCTGCTTACTAAAGGACAGACCAATAAATTGGGAGAAGGGTTGTTGGAGCAAGGAATAACATCTATATTCAGAAAACCAGCAGCCAGAAAGACAGACTAATGTCTTAGAGAACAATCTTTCAGTTCAGTTCAGTCTCTCAGTCACGTCTGACTCTTTGTGACCCCAGCACACCAGGCCTCCTTGTCCAGCACCATCTCCCGGAGTCCACCCAAACCCAAGCCCATTGAGTCGGTGATGCCATCCAACCATCTCAACATCTGTCATCCAATCCTCCCCTCGCCTTCAAACTTTCCCAGCATCAGGGTCTTTTCCAGTGAGTCGGTTCTTCTCATCAGGTGGCCAAAGTATTGGAGCTTCAGCTTCAGCATCAGTCCTTCCAATGAACACTCAGGACTGGTCTCCTTTAGGATGGACTGGTTGGATCTCCTTGCAGTGCAAGAGATTCTCAAGAGACTTTTCCAACACCACAGTTCAAAAGCATCAATTCTTTGGTGCTCAGTCTTCTTTATAGTCCAACTCTCATATCCATACATGGTAAAAAACCATCATTACCAACTTAACATTCAGCTTCTTTTAATCCTAAAAGGGAAGGAGGTGTATTTGGTTGCTATAAATGTCTTGGTGTCAGAATCCATCGTTCTTACATCTGTCCACTTAGTTCAGGTCATGGTATTCCTGTAAACTTCCAGCAAGTTAAATGCTATTCTATTCTGCAGTTTTTTGTCTCTATTTGAATGGAAGAGTGTTATACCTATACAGGTAAGAGTCTAGAAAATGGGCTATCCTGTGTGTTTCAAGCTATAGGAGCATTCTTTTACAGAAGATGCAGAGGTAGTATGGCTAAACACTGGCAACAGAAGAGCACACAGGTTAAAGTGAAAGAAATAGATCCACCATGGAATAGGGTTTGTTCTATCATGTTACATATTATTGTTATTCAGGCCTCCTAGTTTCTGTTTAAAATTTCATTATTTCTGATACAGATATACTTTCAGGTTCAATAAATTACTTCATTGCAATATATTGAAAATTATTTTACATGTTGAGTATATGAACATAACATAGCAAAGCACTGTGTATTGCACTCAGATTTTTTAAAGAATGGCCATGTATGCAAACATATTTATGTTTTATGTATGTAAGTTTTACCTGGCATGTTTGGATTAAAACTTTTTGAACATAAATTTCATCCACATTTTTTATTACTAATATTCTTTAGCTGAAATTTTAAAGTGAATTTTTATTCTATTTTCTAAAGTTTCCTAGCTAATAACTATCTTCAAGAATTTTAGTGATATTCATCTTTATAACTAATTTTCATAGACTTGAGACTACTTTTTTATTAGAATAAAAGTTAACTCCCTTTCAGCCTATTTGCACATAATATATTGTAGGAATAATTAATATATCCTAATTTGCTTTGTAGATGCTTCAAGGTAGGGAATCATTTTTTGGTCTACTTTAAACTACAAAGTATGTGGGCATGACTACATGATGATTATTTTTTCCAGAAAGATATCAGAATATTTCAAGCATAGTGGTCTATCTATGAGTGAAACAGTTTTTTTGATATATTTTTAATACTTATTTTTTGTATATATTTCCAGGGCTTAAAAAAAAATCCCAAACTACAACAATTGATTAATACTACAAAATTAACAAATTCATATAAACTTTTAAAATCTTAAAATGTTAGACATTATAGCTAAGAATTACTTAACCAAACATTTATTGAATATCTACTATATACTAAGCACCATTTTTACATGCATGGTAAATGTATGTGAAACCTCATTCTTTGGCTGCTTTCTCTCTGGTGAGTAAAAATATCTTTCTTAAAAAAATACTATTGAAGTGGAGATGAACGATTTAGATAAAATTGAATAAGGTAATGTAAGAAGCATCACTGACTCAATAGATATGAATTTGAGGAAACTCCAGGAGATGGTGAAGGAGTGGCACACTGCAGTCCATGGGGTCACAAAAAGTTAGCCATTTTTAGATAGAAATTCTACAAAGTTCAAGATGTTAAAGATGCAATAAGCTACTACAAAAAAAAAAAAAAAAGCCAATATACAGGGTGCATGACAGTAGTAGTATTGGATGCTTTGGGATATAGGACAATCTGATGCAAGCTCTTTTTTTGTGCAAAAGGGCATGACATTTCAATTTTAGGCAAATAGTAATAGGATATCCTAGGTGATAGGTTAATGATTATTTGATGCAATAGCTACCATGAGGGTTGCCACTCACTAACCCAAATATACAAACTATTAGATTCAGTGCCAAACTACAGTAGAGAAACTTGATATTCTAATACAATTGTTCAGACATACAAATAAGTTTGAAAATAACTATATTCCCATGTTATCCTCCATTAAAATGAAGCAGGGCAAAGGCTAAAAGAGTTTTGCCAAGAGAATGCACTGGACATAGCAAACACACTATCCCAACAACATAAGACATAACTCTACACATGGGCATCACCAGATGGTCAATATTGAAATCAGATTGATTATATTCTTTGCAGCCAAAGATGGAGAAACTCTATACAGTCAGCAAAACAAGACTGGGAGGTGACTGTGGCTCAGATCATTACCTCCTTATTGCCAAATACAGACTTAAATTGAAGAAAATAAGGAAAACCACTAGACCATTCAGGTATGCCCCAAATCAAATCCCTTATGACTATACAGTGGAAGTGACAAACAGATTCAAGGGATTAGATGTAATAGACAGAGTGCCTGAAGAACTATGGATGGTAGTTTGTGACATTGTACAGGACGCAGTGATCAAGACCATCCCCAAGAAAAAGAAATGCAAAAAGGCAAAATGGTTGTCTGACAAGGTTGTGAAGATAGCTGAGAAAAAAAGAGAAGTGAAAGGCAAAGGAGAAAAGGAAAGATATACCCATCTGATTGCAGAGCTCCAAAGAAGAGCAAGGAGTGATAAGAAAGACTTCCTTAGTGAACAATGTAAAGAAATAGAGGAAAACAATAGGATGAGAAAGAATCAAGATCTCTTCAAGGAAATTAGAGATTCCAAGGGAACATTTCATGCCAAAATCAGACAATAAAGAACAGAAATTTTATGGACCTAACAGAGGCAAAAGATGTTAAGAAAATGTGGCAAGAATAAACAGAAGAACTATACAAAAAAGACTTTCATGACCCAGATAATCACGGTGGTGTGATCACTCACATAGAGCCAGACATCCTGGAATGTGAAGTCAAGCAGGCCTTAGGAAGCATCACTGCAAGCAAAGCTAGTGGAGGTGATGGAATTCCAGCTGAGCTACTTCAAATCCTAAAAGATGTTGTGAAAGTGCTGCATTCAATATGCCAGGAAATTTGGAAAACTCAGCAGTGGCCACAGGACTGGTAAATGTCAGTTTTTATTTCAGTGCCAAAGAAAGGCAATGCCAAAGAATGTTCGAACTACTGCACAATTGCACTCATCTCACATGCTAGCAAAGCAATGTTCAAAATTCAAGCCTGGCTTCAACAGTAGGTGAACTGAGAACTTCCAGATGTTCAAGCTGGATTTAGAAAAGGCAGAGGAACCAGAATTAAAATTTCCAACATCCAATGGATCATCAAAAAGCATGAGAATTCCAGAAAAACATCTACTTCTTTTTTATTGACTACACCTATTCCTTTGACTGTGTGGATCAGAATAAACCGTGGAAAATGCTTAATGAGATGGGAATACCACCCTACCTACCTTGTGAAAAATCTGTATGCAGCTCAAGAAGCAACAGTTAGAACTGGATACATAGCAACAGACTGGTTCTGTATCAGGAAAGGAGTAGTCAAGGCTATATATTGTCACCTTGATTATTGAACTTATATGCAGAATACATCATGTGATATTCTCAGCTGGATGAAGCATTAGCTAGAATCAAGATAGCCAGGAAAAAGATAAACAGTCTCACATACTCAGATGACAACACCCTTATGACAAAAAGTGAAGAGAAACTTAAGAGCCTCTTCATGAAAGTGAAAGAGGAGAGAGAAAAAGCTGGTCTAAAACTCAGCACTTAGAAAACTAAGATCATGACATCTGGTCCCATCAGTTCATGGCAAAAGATGGGGAATCTTTGGAAACAATGATGGATTATATATTCTTGGACTCCAATATCACTGCAGATGGTGAGTGCAATCATGATATCCAAATATGGTTGCTCCTTGGAAGAAAAGCTATGCCCAACCTACACAGCATATCAAAAAGCAGAGACATTGCTTTGCCAACAATGGTCCATCTAGTCAAACCTATGGTTTTTCCAGTAGTCATGTATGGATGTGAGGGTTAAACTATAAAGAAAGCTGAGACCTGAAAAATTGATGATTTTGAACTCTGATTTTGGAGAAGACTCTTGAGAGGCCCTTGGACTGCAAGGAGACCAAACCAGTCAATCCTAAAGGAAATCAGTCCTTGAATATTCATTGGAAGGACTGATGCTGAAACTGAAACTCCAATACTTTGGCCACCTGATGCAAATAATGGACTCACTGGAGAAGGCCCTGATGCTGGGAAAGATTGAAGGCAGAAGGAGAAGGGGATGATAGAGGATGAAATGTATTGCCTACTTGATGGACTTGAGTTTGAGCAATCTCTGCGAGTTGATAGACAAGGAAGCCTGGAGTGCTACAGTCCATGGGGTCGCAAATAGTCAGGCATGACTGAGCAATTGAACTGATCTGAAATGATTTGATATTTATCACTATTTCAATATAATATCTTTATTTATTAAAAATGAGTATTATATATATGGTATATTTTACCTTACTTAACATATTTTTTACCTTACTCAGCATAATCTTTGCTATACTGTGTAGTCATGAAGGTACAATGAAAATGGCTCCAATATTCTGTCATGATCTTACAGATAGTGTTCATTTCCTCATTTGATGACTGATGGATAAAAACAAAGATTATGAAATGATTAAATATTAATAACAGACATGAAAGGCTCTTGCATTGTCATCATTTCAATATTTGAAATTCACTATAGAAAAATTATTTAGATCTTTAAGTTATTTACTTACTGTTTGGTTGCTACATTTCTTAGTAGTGTTTTTATTTACATGAGAAAAAGAAAATACCAAAAGAAAAATATTAAAGAATTAGTCTAATCAGCATACTCTAAATCCAAGAGTTCAGTTATTATGGAATTTTTAAGGCAAGTACTGCTCTGATTAAAGTAGCTGAGTGAAAGTCAATAAAATAATATCATTTGCAGCAACATAGATGAACCTAGATATTGTCATACGGAATGAAGAAAATCAGACAGAGAAAGAGAAATATGGTATTATATTGCTTATATGTGAATTCTAAAAAGAAATCATACAAACTCTTTGCTCCTTTTTTCTTTAGAGCTGATAGTATGGATCTCTAACTCATCACAATCTGCCATCAAGTAAGAACCATAAAATAATATCCTTTCATTTTTCTTCTTCTGACCATTGTGGTATTCTTGTTGGGCATTTTATTTTTGGAGGTTCTAAGAGATATCTAGTGGAAATAGACTTCTGTTTTGTGATGACTCTTCAATTATAATACATCAATAGATTATATTATATGCAGGCATTAATCTGGGAAAGAAAATGTTTTCTCAAGCGTTATTCTGGCTTATAATTTATAATTTACCTAGGATTACCATTAGTCAGATGTAGGGCATTATTTATAACTTATTTCAGGTATTCAGTGCTTATAGAAATGGAGTTAACGTATCTCTGGATTACAAGCTAATCATTTTACAAATCTCTTTTGAGAGAAAGTTTTCTCCTGAACTATTCCATAAAGTTAAGTTTCTTTAAGTTTATAGACTGAATTATTTTCCTATTGATAAAGTTACATTTTGTTATTTGTTTATTAATATTTATGTCCATCAAAATCATATACACACAAAACCATCTGATACAATTTTCAGGGAGATTAATAACGGCAAACATGATCAACAAACTAAACGGGAGAAAAAGTATTATACCAGAATTTAATGATCTTTCTCTTGCCATGTTGAACAGAGGCTACACACTCTTATCTTCAGGCTTGAGCCAGACACATATTCAAAGAAAGAATCTAAAGATTTGTTGATAGAAGAAAAGTGGTTCCCTGTTTGCATTGAGAATAAACCTTGGGTACTTTAATATAAGATGTTTGCTTACATAAAATGTTTATCCTATAATAGATTGCTTGTCCTACCTCAACCCTGAAATTCAACTCTAAAGCAAACTTTGTTATTCAGGACTCTCACATAAAACTGCTTACACATCTATCATTGTCCTCTACAAGGCAAGCTTTGAGTCTGTACTATATTTATTATGCAAATTCTTTTGAAAACTGTAGTGCAGGTGTCTCATGCCTTTCAAAATTAGTTTGCATATTAAATGTAGTATAGAAAATGATGGCCCACAAACTTTGGCTGCTTGGTTTTAACGAGAGAGTGTAAAATAAAATGCATTGGGTATTCAGAATAATTTACACACAATGGGAATAATTAATGGGAAATACTCTAGCATACAATTTGTTTCAAACTATACAAGTTGAAGAAAGCAGCTGTTATCCAAACATGTTTTTCTCAATTGTTTCATTTTATTTGAAAAATATCTGAACAAGACAAATATGTACAACCCTTGCTAGAAGGATATTTGTGGGACTGACTTACTTTTTTTTTAATTTACTTTTATTAAGTTAAAAAAAAATGCCTCAGGATGACAAATATACTTTTCTGATGACTGTATAATGAGAATGGACAAATGCTTTATGAAAATATTCATCAGAAAACTAAATCATTGGAGCACTATTTTTTAAGTAAAATGAATTTTAAAAAGTTATAAATCAGCAAATAAATTGATGCATAATTTGAAGCATTTCAGAAATGGAATACTTTATTGCCTGTTTTTATGATTGCTGAATTATAGGACCACAGTATGAAAATTTATTTATAAAATACTTGCAAGTAATAGGGAGAGTGATAAATAGTTAGAGTATGGGGATTTTAAGGGCAGTGAAAATATTCTGTATGATATCACAAGGGTGCATACATTTCATTTTATATCTCTCAAAAATCCACAGAATATACAAAAGTAAACATTAACCATCAAAATTTTGGTGATTATGATGTGTCAATGTAAGTTTATCAATTTAAGCAAATGTCCCACCCTGGTGGGGGATGTTGATAATAGGTGAGACTATACTTGTTTTGATGGAAGAGAGGATATAGGTAAAATTTCTATAAGTTCCTTTGAATTTTGCTATAAACTTAAAACTGCTTCTAAAAAATTGTCTTTTTAGAAATCACTTCCAGATTATGTTTAAATACCACTTACAAAGATGACAGAGAACTTCTAGTTTCAGCTCCAATATTTAAAGAGCTTATATGTTATTACTCAACTTTTTTCAAGAATAAAAAGTAAAATAATCTGCAAATCAGTGACTTTTCTTGGATCAATAAGAAAATTGAAATTTCAGGGAAGCTGCACCCTAAAATTTGGAGAGATAGGCAAATCCAGAGAATTATAGTCAGAGATCAAATTACCTGGAGCAGGAGACAATGAGGCAGTTAACTGCTAAGAACACTAATACTGCTGACAAATTGCTACAGGCTGGTTTTATAAGAGTGACAAAATGTTACTGAGTTCAAGCTTGTTCTGCTCACTGCAAAACAGGCCAGTAAATTGAAAGACAAGTTGTTGGGGGCAAGGAATAGCTACTTTAGTGGGAAAGCCACCAGATTAACAAGACAGTGGTCTAAGTTCCCAAAGAACCATCTTTCCTGGGTTTGGAAGCATTTCTTTCATGCAACAAAGAGGGGGAGGTGAGGAAGTAAAGTTAAAAAGGTGAAAAGCTGTTGCAAGTATTTCTAGGTTCCAGCCAGAGTCCAGAGAAGATATACTTGTTTCTTCTTTCCCGTTCTAATTACTTGACAAGATCTTTCAGATTTATTGGACTTCACAGGTAGCTCTAGTGATAAAGAGCTCAACTACCAATTCAGGAGACATAAGAGATGTGGGTTGGATCCCTGTGTCAGGAAGATCCACTGGAGGAGGGCATGGCAACGCACTCCAGAATTGCCTGGAAAATAGCATGGACAAAGGAGGCTGGTTGGGCTACAGTCCATGGGGAGGCAAAGAGTCAGACACAACTGGGGCAATTTAGCACTAAAAATTCATTTAATCCTTGCCACAAACTTTGAAGATAGAAAACATCATATCTGCTTTTTACAGATATCAGAGAAAAGTAGAAGAGAGTAAATGCTCAAAATTGTACAGCTAATAAATTATGAAAATGAGATTTGAGCCCAAATCAAGGAGAAATGTAGGGAACATTATTCTGTGTCCTTCTAAGTTTGCTTTGAAACATGGTTTGGGTTATAGAGTTGGAAAAACAGAACAGCTAAGTAACTCTTTTTTTTTTTAAATTTTAAAATCTTTAATTTTTACATGCGTTCCCAAACATGAACCCCCCTCCCACCTCCCTCCCCATAACATCTCTCTGGGTCATCCCCATGCACCAGCCCCAAGCATGCTGCATCCTGCGTCAGACATAGACTGGCGATTCAATTCTTACATGATAGTATACATGTTAGAATGTCATTCTCCCAAATCATCCCACCGTCTCCCTCTCCCTCTGAGTCCAAAAGTCCGTTATACACATCTGTGTCTCTTTCCCTGTCTTGCATACAGGGTCGTCATTGCCATCTTCCTAAATTCCATATATATGTGTTAGTATACTGTATTGGTGTTTTTCTTTCTGGATTACTTCACTCTGTATAATCGGCTCCAGTTTCATCCATCTCATCAGAACTGATTCAAATGAATTCTTTTTAACGGCTGAGTAATACTCCATTGTGTATATGTACCACAGTTTTCTTATCCATTCATCTGCTGGTGGACATCTAGGTTGTTTCCATATCCTGGCTATTATAAACAGTGCTGCGATGAACATTGGGGTACATGTGTCTCTTTCAAGTAACTCTTTCTGAAATAAAGGAAATCTTTGTGTGTGCTTAGTCTCTCAGGTGTGTCCAAGTCTTTGCAATCCCACGGACTGCAGACCAGTAGTCTCCTCTGCCCATTCTTCAGGCAAGAATGCTAGAGTGGCTTGCTATGCCCTCCTTCAGCAGATCTTTCCAACCCAGGGATGGAACCCAAGTCTCCTGCTTTTCAATCAGATTCTTTACTGTCTGAGCCACCGAGGAAGCCCAAGAATACCAGAGTGGGTAGCTTATCCTTTCTCCAAGAGAGTTTCCTGACCCAGACAACAGACCTGGGTCTCCTGCATTGCGGGCTGATTCTTTACCAGCTGAGCTTCCAGGGAAGCCCAAGGCTCCATCAGTGGAACATAAATCTGAATTTTCTGAAACAGATGGACACTGACAAGGATTCCCAGGCAGCAGTGGAAAATCTTTGACACTCAAAGAATGAGTGACAGTTTTAAGTCACCTGTAGCTTTGTGAGGGTTAGATGGATAGCTGGAATGGCTAATAGGCATGCAGGCGATCTTTCTCTATCAGAAGAATCAGGAGCAACACAGAGGCTGTCAAGGCTTATCACATTGGACACCGTGACAGAATTCTGATTCATGTGAGAACAAGGCACAGAATCCGGAGACACATGACATGTCTTATTAATAAAGATGAAACCCTTAGCTCAATGATATAAGAAGTGGGGCCAGACTGTGGTAGGAAACTTTTTAGCAAGTTAAAATTTGGAACTGTAAAAACCCCATTGTGATGATGGAAATGTTGGAAGTCATGATGATGAGGAATGTGACAGCTATGCTAACTATAAAAGTTCCCACTCAATGTTCACACACTCCATGTCAGAAACTACATTAAGCATTAAAATATTTCCTTTCACTTAACTTTTACAAACATCACTTCTTAAGAGTTAGAAAAGCAATCAAAATATATATATATATATATCTTTCTGATTAAGTCCATGTTTTAAAAACATTTCCTAATTGAATTGCAATAAAACATTAAAGCATTAGAGCAAATGGCTCTTATCTATAAGAAGGTAATGAGGAAGATAAATTTAGAATTAAAGATTTTATCAATTGATAATAATGAGATCAGGTCAGCTCATGAAGATCAAGAAGCTCAGGTACAAAAGGAGAATTCTTGACTTATTCAAACCAATTATATAAAAAGTATATTTAAAAATAGTTATGTATGAAAAAGTGTTCTGCATTATGGGTTAGGGGAATATAGAATAAAAATAACAGTGATATACCACCGTCAAACTCTCAGTTCAGTTCACTTCAGTCACTCACTTGTGTCTGACTCTTTGTGACCCCATGTTCTGCACTATGCCAGGCTTCCCTGTCCATCAGCAACTTCCAGGTCTTGCTCAAACTCATGTCCATCAAGTAGGTGATGCATTTCAACCATCTCATCCTCTGCTGTCCCTTTCTGCTCCCACTTTCAATCTTTCCCAGCATCAGGGTCTTTTGCAATGAGTCCGTTCTTTGCATCAGGTGGCCAAAGTATTGGAGCTTCAGCTTTAACATCACTCCTTTCAATGAATATTCAATGACTGAATTCCTTTAGGATTGACTGGTTTGGTCTCCTTGCAGGCCAAGGGCCTCTCAAGAGTCTTCTCCAACACCACAGTTCAAAAGCGTCAATTATTTAGTGCTCAGATTTCTTTATAGTCCAACTCTCACGTCCATACATGAATACTGGAAAAAACAGGGCTTTGCTTTGGCTAGAGACCTTTGTTGGTAAAGTAAGGTCTCAGCTTTTTAATATGCTGTCTAGGTTGGGCATAGCTTTTCTTCCAAGGAGCAAGTGCCTTTTAATTACAGGGCTGTAGTCACCATCTTCAGTGATTTTGGAGCATCTCCCCCTCCCCCCCAAAAAATAAATAAAGTCTGTCACTGTATCCATTCTTTCCCCATCTATTTGCCATGAAGTGATGGGAAAGGATGCCATGATCTTAGTTTTCTGAATGTTGAGTTTTAAACTAACTTTTTCACTCTCCACTTTTACTCATCAAGAGGCTCTTTAGTTCTTCTTTGCTTTCTGCCATAAGGGTGGTGTCACATGCATATGGGAGGTTATTGATATTTCTCCCAAAATTCTTGATTCCAGCTTGTGCTTCATCAAGCCTGGCATTTCACGTGATGTAGTCTTAATATAAGTTACATAAGCAGGTTGACAATACATAGCCTTGACTACTCCTTTCCCAATTTGGACCAGTCTATTGTTCCATGTCCAGCTTTAACTGTTGCTTATTGACCTGAATACAGATTTCCCATGAGGCAGGTAATGTGTTCTGGTATCCCCATCTCCTTAAAAATGTTCCACAGTTTTATATGACCCACACAGTCAAAAGCATAGGTGTAGTCAATAGGCAGATGTGGCTGTTGCAGTGGATGTTGTCAATTTGATCTTTGGTTCCTCAGCCTTTTCTAAATCCGGCTTGAACATTTGGAGGTTCACAGTTCATGTATTGCTGAAGCCTATCTTGGAGAATTTGGAGCATTACTTTACTAGCATGTGAAATGAGTGCAATTGTGTTGTAGTTTGAACATTCTGTGACATTGCCTTTCTTTGGGATTGGAATGAAAACTGACCTTTTCCAGTCCTGTAGCCACTGCTGAGTTTCCCAAATATGCTGACATATTGAGTGCAGCACTTGACACCATTATCTTAGAGGATTTGAAATAGCCCAGCTGAAAATCCATTACCTTCTCTAGCTTTGTTCATAATGATGCTTCCTAAGGCCCATGACTTCACATTCAAAGATGTCTTGCTCTAGGTGAATGATCACACCATCATGCTTATCTAGGTTGTGAAGATCTTTTTTGTATATTGCTTCTGGGTATTCTTGCCAGGTCTTCTTAATATCTTTGGTTCTGTTAGGCCCATACCACTTCTATCCTTTATTCGGTGCATCTTTGCATGAAATGTTCCCTTGGTATCTCTAATTGTCTTGAAGAGACCTCTAGTGTTTTCCATTCTATGGTTTTCCTCTATTTCTTTGCATTGATCACTGAAGAAGGCTATCTTATCTGTCCTTGCTATTCTTTGGAAATCTGCATTCAGATGGGTGTATCTTCTCTTTTCTAATTTGCCTTTCCCTTCTCTTCTTTTTTCAGCTATTTGTAAGGCCTCCTCAGGAAACCTTTTTTCCTTTATGCACTTCTTTTTATTGAGGATGGTCTTGATCACTGCATCCTGTACAGTGTTAGAAACCACTGTCCATAGTTTCTCAGGCACACTCTATCAGATCTAATCCTTTGAATCTATTTGTCACTTCCACTGTATAATCATAAGGGATTTGATTTAGGTCATACATGAATGGTCTAGTGGTTTTCCCTACTTTCTTCAATTTAAGTCTGAATTTGGCAATTTGGAGTTCATGATCTGAGCTAAAGTCAGCTCTCAGTCTTATTTGTGCTGGCTGTATAGTGCTTCTCCATCTTTGGCTGCAAAGGATATAAAAAATCTGATTTCCTTGTAGACCATCTGCTCATGTCCATGTGTAGTCTTCTCTTGTGTTTTTGGAAGAGGGTGTATGCTATGACCAGTGCATTCTCTTGGCTAAACTCTGTAAGCCTTTGACTTGCTTATTTCTATACTCCAATTTTTTTAGCCTTTGACTCGCTTCTTTCTATATTCCAATTTTTTTTTAACCTTTGCTTTGCTTCTTTCTATATTCCAATTCTGTATTTGCCTGTTACTCCAGGTATTTTTTGACTTCCTAATTTTGAATTCCAGTCACCTATAATGAAAAGGATATATTTTTTTTAAGTATTAGTCCTAGAAGGTCTTCATAGAACAGTTCAACTTCAGCTTCTTTAGCTTTACTGGTTGGAGCCTAGATTTGGGTTACTGTGATAGTGAAAGTTTTGGATTAGTGTAATAGGAAATGAACAGAGATCATTCTGTCATTTTTGAGATTGTATGCAAGTACTGCATTTCAGACTCTTTTGTTGACTATGAGGGCTACTCCATTTCTTCTAAGGGACTCTTGCCCACAGTAGTAGATATAATGGTCATCTGAGTTAGATTTCCCAATCCAGTCTATTTTATTTCACTGATTCCTAAAATGTCAATATTCACTCTTGCCATCTCCTGTTTGACCACATTCAATATACACTGATTCATGAACCTGACATTCCATCAATATTGTTCTTTACAGCATTGGCCTTACATCCATTACCAGTCACACCCACAGCTGGGTGTTGGTTTTGCTTTGGATCCATCTCTTCATTCTTTCTGGAGTTATTTCTCCATTCTTCTCCAGTGACATATTGGGCACCTACTGACCTGGGGAATTTAACTTCTAGCATCCTATCTTTTTGCCTTTTCTTACTGTTCATGTGGTTCTCAAGGCAAGAATACTGAAATACTTTACCATTCCCTTCTCCAGGGGACCACATTTTGTCAGAACTCTCCACCATTACCTGTCTGTCTTAGGTAGCCCTACACAGCTCATGGTTTCACTGAACTAGACAAGGCTGTGGTCCATGTGATCAGTTTGATTAGGTTTCTGTGGTTGTGGTTTTCAGTCTCTGTGCCTTTTGATGGATAGGCATAAGAGGTTTATAGAAGCTTCTTGATGAGAGAGCCTGACTGTGGGGAAACTGGGTCTTGTTCTGATGGATGGGGCCATGCTCAGTAAATCTTTAACCTAAATTTCTTTTGATGGGTGGGGCTGTGTTCCCTCCCTGTTATTTGACCTGAGTCAATACTCTGGTAAAGGTAAGGAAGATAATGGCCACCTCCTTCAAAAGGTTCTGTGCATGCGCTGCTGTACTCAAGGCCCTCAACCCTGCACCAGGCCACTGTTGACCTACACATTTCCTGGACATTCACGGGCAAGTCTGGGTCAGTCTCTTGTGGGATCACTGCTCCTTTCTCCTGGGTCCTGGTGCACACACAAGGTTTTATTTGTGCCCACCAAGAGTCTGTTTCCCCAGGCCTGTTTAAGCTCTGGCAGCTCTATGGTGGGGTTAATGGTGGCCTCCAACTATTAGAAAAGCCAAAATCCAGAACATTGACAAAACCAAATGCTGGTAAGAATGTGAAGCAACAGGAGCTCTCAATTAATTGCTCTCTAAAAGTCAACATTCTACTTAGGGGTGGTGGATAATAAACACAATAATAAAATATGGAAGAGTAAAATAAAACAAGGTGAACTTAGAACAAACTTGGAGAGACATAAAATTAGTGAGAGTAATCTCATCATAGAAGGGGCTATTTCAGTTGAATCCTGAGTGAGTGGGAGAAAATTATCAGGCATCAAAGAATATTGGGAATGTGTTGAAAAATGCGATAATTTCAAGGAGGAGATGAGATGAGTAATCTACTGAGACAGACAGAAGTCCTGTATCTAGTGTCTATTCATCTCATTTTGTTTTTCATGTTTATTATAGCTTATTTTATTTCATAATTATATTAGAAGGCAAAGCAGATATCTACCATTTAATTTCAATTCTAATAGAATGCTTCTTTCTTTGAAAACTGCATTGAACAAGATAACAATTTGACATGATATTTTTGAATAAATATTATACTTATTCCCCTCTGTTTCACAGTACTTTCAGGTGTGCTTTTAAAATCCAAATCATGGTTTTCTACCAGATTTTTGGCTTAATGCTGTTATGATAGTGTTGAGAGAAGGAATCTGGTGTGCAGATGAGTCTCTGCCCATGCATAGTCTCTGAATTAGGTACAGCTGTCATTAAAAAGCTGCCAAAAAAAAAAAAAGAGAGAGAGAGAGAGAAACTTGGCCAGACCTGCCTTTGAGTGTTTGAGTGTCTCTTGTGGAGGTAAAAGTCAGCAATGCACTGCCACAGGGGCAGGGGCTCTGGGTGCAGCAGACCTGCCTGTGGCATAAGCCCACTTGGAAGAGTTCTCCATCAACCCCAACACAGAACCACCAGAACTTACAAAGAACTGAGGAAACAGACTCTTGGAGGGCACAAACAGAACCTTGTGCACACCAGGACCCAGACGAAAAGGACAGTGACCCCACAAGAGATTGACCCAAACTTGCCTATGAGTGCCCAGGAGTCTCCAGTGGAGGCATAGATTGGCAGTGGCCTGCTGCAAGGTCAGGGGCACTGAGTGCAGCAGTGCATGCAGAGAATTTTTTGAAGGAGGTCTCTATTATCTTCATTACCTCCACCATAATTTGGTCTCGGGTCAAACAACAGGAGGGAACACAGGCTGGCCAATCAACAGAAAATTGGATTAAAGATTTATTGAACATGAGCACGGTGACTGCAGCCATGAAATTAAAAGAGGCTTGCTTGTTGGAAGAAAAGCTATGATCAACCTAGACAGCTTATTAACAAGCAGAAATATTACTTTGCCAACAAAGTTCCACCTAGCCAAAGCTATGGTTTTCCAGTAGTCATGTAGAATGTGAGAGTTGAACTATAAAGAAAGCTGAGGATCAAAGAATCAATGCTTTTGAACTGTGGTGTTGGAGAAGACTCTTAAGAGTCCCTTGGACAGAAGGAGATCCAACCAGTCCATCCTAAAGGAGATCAATCCTGAATATTCATTGGAAGGACTGATGCTGGAGCTGAAACTCCAATACTTTGACCAACTAATGCCAAGAGCTGACTCACTGGAAAAGACCCTGATGCTGGGAAAGAATGAAAGTGGGAGGAGAAGGGGACAGCAGAGGATGAGATGACTGGATTGCATCACTGACTCAGTGGACATGAGTTTGAGTAAACTCTGGGAGTTGGTGATGGACAGGGAAGCCATGGGTGCTGCAGTGCATGGGGTTGCAAAGAGTCAGACACAACCGAGTGACTTAACTGAACTGAGCATGGAGCTGCGCATCAGAATAAAACCCAGTTTTTCCCACAGTAAGTCTCTCCCATCAGGTAGCTTCCATAAGCCTATTATCCTTATCCTTCAGAGGGCAGACAAAATGAAAATAAAAATCACAGAAAACTAATCATAGTGATCACATGGACCACAGCCGTGTCTAATTCAGTGAAACCATGAACCATGCCATGTGTGGCCACCCAAGAAGGATGGGTCATGATGGAGATTTCTGACAAAAATGTGGTCCACTGGAGAAGGGAATGGCAAACTGCTTCAGTATTCTTGCCTTGAGAACCCGAAGAACAGTATGAAAAGGCAAAAGATATGACACTGAAAGATGAACTCGCCAGGTTGGTGGGTGCCCAGTACACTACTGGAGAAGAGGGGAGAAGTAACTCCAGAAAAAATGAAGAGATAGAGTCAAAGCAAAACCAACACCCAGTTGTTTATGTGACAGGTTGTGGAAGTAAGTCTGCTGTAAGGAACAATATTGCACAGGAACCTGAAATGTTAGGTCCATGAATCAAGGTAAATTGGAAGTGGTCAAGCAGGAGATGGCAAAAGTGAACATTAACATTTTATGAATCAGTGAACTAAAAGAGATTGGAAAGGGTAAATTTAACTCAGATGACTATTATATCTACTACTGTGGGCAAGAATCCCTTAGAAGAAATAGAGTAGTCCTCAGAGTTAACAAAAAACTCCAAAATGCAGTTCTTAGGTGCTGTCTCAAAAAGTACAGAATGATCTGTTCATTTACAAGGCAAACCATCCAATATCACAGCAATCCAAGTCTATGCCCCAACCATTAATGCTAGTGAAGCTGAAGTTGAACAGTTCTCTGAAGACCTACAAGACCTTCTACAACTAACACTGAAAAAAATATATCCCTTTCATTATAGGGGACTAGAATGCAAAAGTAGGAAGTCAAGAGATACTTGAAGTAACAGGCAAATTTGGCCTTGGAGTATGAAATGAATCAGGGCAAAGGTTAACAGAGTTTTGCCAAGAGAATGCGTTGGTCATAGCAAGCACCCTCTTCTAACAACACAAGAGGAGATTCTACACATGGATATCCCCAGATGGTCAACACTGAAATTCGGCTGATATTATTCTTTGCAACCAAAGAGGGAGAAGTTCTAATCAATCAGTAAAAACAAAACCAGGAGCTAAAAGTGGCTCAGATCTTGAACTTAGTTTTCCAGCATTCAGACTTAAATGAAAAAAGTAGGGAAAACCACTAGACCATTCAGGTATTACCTAAATGAAATCCCTTATGATTATACAGTGGATGTGACAAATAGATTCAAGGGTTAGTTCTGATAGACAGAAGGCTTGAAGAATTATGGACAGAGGTTCCTGAAATTGTACAGGAGGCAGTGATCAAGAACATCTCCAAAGAAAGGAAATGCAAAGAAGCAAAATGGTAGTCTGAGGAGGCTTTACAAATAGCTGAAAAAAGAAGAGAAGGGAAAGATACACCCATCTGAATGCAGAGTTCCAAAGAATAGCAAGAAGCGATAAGAAAGCCTTCCTCACTGATCAATGCAAAGAAATAGAGAAAAATAATAGAATGGGAAATACTAAAGATCTCTTCAAGAAAATTAGACATACCAAAGGAAGATTTCATGCAAAGATGGGCTCAAAAAAGGACAGAAATGGTACAGACCTAAGAGAAGCAGAAGATATTAAGAAGAACTGACAAGAATACACAAGAAGCACTATACAAAAAAGATCTTCATGACCCGTATAATCACGATGGTGTGATCACTCAGACATCCTGGCATGTTAAGTCAAGTGGGCCATAGGAAGTATGACTACCAACAAAGCTGGTGAAGGTGATGGAATTCTAGCCTTGCTATTTCAAATCCTCAAAGATGATGCTGTGAAAGTTCACTGAATATGCCAGCAAATTTAGAAAGCTCAGTAGTGACCACAGGACTGGAAAAGGTCATATTTCACTCCAATTCCAAAGAAAGGTAATGCCAAAGAATGTTCAAACTACCGCACAATTGCACTCATCCCAAGCTCAAAATTCCTCCAAGCTAGTCTTCAACAGTATGTGAACTGTGAATTCCCAGATATCCAAACTATATTTAGAAAAGGCAGAGGAACCAGAGATCAAATTGCCAACATGCATTGGATCATCAAAAAAGCAAGAGAGTGTCAAGAAAACATCTACTTCTGCCTTATTGATTATGCCAAAGCCTGTGACTTTGTGGATCACAACAAACTGTGGAAAATTCTTAGAGATGGGAATAGCAGACAACCTGACTTGCCTCCTGAGAAATCTGTATGCAGGTCAAGAAGCAACAGTTAGAGCTGGTCATGAAACAACAGACTGTTTCCAAATTGGAAAAGAAGCAGCCAAGGCTGTATATTGACACCCTGCTATGTAACTTATATGAAGACTGCATCATGCGAAATGCCATGCTGGATGAAGAAGAAGCTGAAATCAAGATTGTCTGGAGAAATATCAATAACCTCAGATATGCAAATGACACCACCTTTATGGTAGAAAGTGAAGAAGAACTAAAGAACCTCTTGATGAAAGTGAAAGTGGAGAGTGAAAAAGCTGCCTTAAAACTCAACGTTCACAAAAGTAAAATCATGGCATCTGGTCCCATCATTTCATGGCAAATAGATGGGGAAACAGTGGAAACAGTGTCAGATTTTATTTTCTTGGGCTCCATAATCACTGCAGATGGTGACTGCAGCCATGAAATTAAAAGATGCTTGCTCCTTGAAAGAAAAGCTATGACAGCCTAGATGGCATATTAAAAAACAGAGACAATAGTTTTCCAACAATGGTCCATCTGATCAAAGCTATATTTTCCCAGCAGTCATGTATGGTTGTGAGGGTTGGACTATAAAGAAAGCTGAGTGTCAAAGAATTGATGCTTTTGAACTGTGGTGTTGGAGAAAACTCTTGCGAGTCCCTTGGACTGCCAAGAGATTAAACCAATCAGTGCTAAAGGAAATCAGTCCTCAATATTCACTGGAAGGACTGATGCTGAAGCTGAAATTCCAATACTTTGACCACCTGATGTGAACAACTGACTCGTTGGAAAATACCTTGATGCTGGGAAATTTGAAGGCAGGAGGAGAAAGGAAAGGCAGAGGATGATATGGTTGGATGGCATCACCAACTTGATGAACATGAGTTTGTGTAAGCTCCAGGAGTTGGTGATGGACAAGGAAGCCTGATGTTTTGCAGTCAATGTGGTCACAAATATTCGGATAGTACTGAGTGACTGAACTGACTGACTGAGCTTTTTAAATCTTTTCTTTGGGGTAATATTTGATTCATGTATTTACTTATTTTTCCCATATGATGATCCAGTTTTGTAACATACCTGTGCTTATCATCATTCAAGTATAATTTGCTACTCTCTTGTGTAGAATGACTTGCTAACAAGGTTCTAAGAATAACAAATTCCTCATTAGCCTGCATTATCATTCCCTATCTCTCATATTCTGCTCTTATCAATGATTTTTTTCAGTCTTTGTCTACTTTGACCTATCTACAGCTTTTGGTAAGGTTGACCAGTATATGACAGTTTTTTCTGAACTTTTCCTCCTTTTTATCTTATGGCATGGCCATCTTTTTTATTTCCTCCCACTCTCTGATCACCTCCTCTGTCTTATTGTTCAGTGTTTTTTATTACACCATGCTACACACAGTGTTTCCATGGTTTCTCTTCTCCAGCATATTGCCTGTCTAATTTGATTCTGTTTTGATGATCTCAAACACACCATGGCTTTATCTATCTTCTTTCTGTATATTATTCTTTTCTTCTAAAATGTAAGTGTCACTAGGACATAGGTGTGTGTGTATGTATGTATGCAATTGTGTTTCCCATTCATATGTCCCAGCAACAATGCCTGGCACAGATACAATAGGTATCCAAACTTAAGTGTCCCTGAAATAACTTCTAAGTATACAATCCCAAGAAATCTCTAAGTTTAATATGTGTTATGATCACCTACAGTGTTTAGTGGCATATCATCCAGTCTAATACTAAAAGATTTCTGTTTATTGGTTTGATCTAAGACAAGAAATGTTCATGTCTAGGCTCTTTGGTGACAGATGTAATTCTTGCTTTTAGAAACACTGAATTAGACAAATAAGTTTAACAGCTATGAAATATCTGTTGCTGAGTATACTATTAGTACTTTTAATATTTTTAATTTAACACTTTTCTTTTAAATGTTTACTCTTCTGTTTCTGTTTGTTTAGTCTCTTTTATGTTTTTCCTACTTTAAAAACACCTATAATTCTCCTGTATACTTAACAGTTAAGATTTTTCCCATGTATGTTCCTTCTATTGAGCTATTTTCTTCCCCCTCCATTGCCATTTAACAATTTCAAGAACTTAAAGTATGATCTTGATTTATCTTCTTAATTTAATGCTATAAATAAAAGGTGTTATTACTACATGGACAATACCATTGTTTTTATTCAGTTGCTCAGTTGTGTCTGACTCTTTACAACCCCATGGACTGCAGCAGGCCAGGCTTCCCTGTCCTTTAACATTTTCCAGAGTCTGCTAAAACTCATGTTCATTGAGTTGGTGATGCCATACAACCATCTCATCCTCTGTTGCCCCCTTCTCTCAATATCATATCCTCCAAAAATTTGAAAATAAAGATTAAGCCTGAGCAAAAATGAATTTAGAATGAGAATAAATGTAAAATTAAACAAAACATACTGAATAGATTTGATTTATGACATAAATTTTATTTTATAAACCTTTGTAATATATGATATTGCTTTTCATCAAATTATATTAATGTATATTATTTTTAATATCTTATCAACAAATGTCTGTATATAGTCCAAGTCATGGTTTATCCAGTAGCACTTTTTCAGTAGGTACTAGTGTGAGAGTTTGACCATAAAGAAGGCTGAGCACCAAAGAACTGATGCTTTGACCTGTGGTGCTGGAGAAGTCTCTTGAGAGTCCCTTGGACAGCAAAGAGATCAAACCAGTCAATCTTCAAGAAAATTAACCCTGAATATTCATTGGAAGAACTGATGCTGAAGTTGAAGCTCCAATACTTTGGCTACTTGATGAGAAGAGCCAACTAATTGGAAAAGACCCTGATGCTGGGAAAGATTGAGGGCAGAAGCAGAAGGGAGTGACAGAGAATGAGATGGTTGGATGGTATCATGGACTCAATGGATATGCCTTTGAGCAAGCTCTGGGAGATAATGAAAAACAGGGAACCCTGGCATGCTTCAGTTCATGGGGTCACAAAAAGTTGGACATGACTGAGCAACTGACTACACAAATCTTATTGTTAGTATTTATTGAGAATATACACATGTAAGACAGCAATTTAAGTGCTTTGGGGTTATTTGTATTATAAATGTGAAAAGATTATGTATTATAACATATTAGAAATTTGAAGGAAAGGAAAATGTGTAGATACAGCTAAGTTAAGGGGAAGACTGTTCTAAGTTTTAACAATTATATAGACAAATAATAATAGAAATAAACTTTTGTGTTTGTGTGTACTTGTGCATATGTGTGTGATATTGCATATTTGTGAAAGCAAATGTTTAGATGATTAACTCAATTATAAGAATAATCTTATATTCTTGATGAAATAATGCCTGCCTTTATTATGTCACATAAAACCCTGTATTTTTATTGTAGGGTTTTAATTCAATCTCTTTTTGCTGTCTTTCTCTAGAGATTGAAAATTTTTTCTTATACCTAAACAAAAACTTTTGTATATTTTACAGGGAATCAATCAATCAGTAAGAAGTGAACAGTAGTAGATATTTATAGAACAATAAACAGTTATATTTATAAGCAATTTTAGTTATTTTTTAGTACTAATTCTATTATAAATAGTAAATTTGTTTAATTTTGAAAAATGTTCAGTATATAAATACTTTAGTTTCATTCTTATTCTGAAGAAACATGCATAAGATAAAGTACAATTGTTAGATTTAAGCTTTAAATGATTTTAGTAATGATTGTTTCATTTTATTTTACTAATTCAATTTGTTAGCTATACATTTAAAATGTAGACAAATTTCACTACACAAGGAATTTAATAACAAATCAGTTTGAAATTTTCATAGGGTAATATTTTTTAAATATGTGATTATGATTTCTCTTCCTTTTTTCTGAGATTTTCCCAGGAAGTGTTACATTTTTGGACATCTTAAGACATCTGTAATGTTGAGGATGTGAAAAGTGGAAAGATAGGTATAGCAGAAGTGGAATTAAGCATTTGTATTTTAAAGACTAATTTTAATTTTTACATTGAGATCAGAGTTTTAACCCATGTTTCCTGAGAAAGATAATTATTTCCTAAATTTTATATTTCCTTGAATGTCAGTGAAAATATAGTGGATAAGTCTGATGTACTTGATCATATCATTTTTAAAATAGCTTATACAATGCCTTTTTTCCTATAGAAAATGTCTTTTCTATAGAAAAATGTCTTTTTCTTCTATGGAAGAATCAACAATAGATATGACATTTAAAAACAGTGCAACTATACAGTTTTAAAGTTCTGATTTGTTAGTGTAACTGTCTTTGTGGCATAATGTTCTATTGCTTATGATGCCATTTTGTCCAATCACTAGAAAATCTTTGGCTTTAACATTAGTTCAGCAGAAATAGACAAAATCACCTAGTGAAAGTTCATATCATAGTCTCTGCCAAGTATCTATCATTTCTGATCCAGCCTATTATGAAATGCTTTAGGAAAACAGAAACAGATGGTACCATGTTCAGATATGGTTTGCAACCCTCTCATTCTATATACTTCCTGGAAAGAAGTGGTTAAAATGTTAAGAGTGATTCTAGGCAAAAAAGTATAAGATCTAAGGAAATGTATAAAAATAAATTTGGGATGAGAATAAATTCAGTAGAAGAGAATATTTATGGTCTGAATTTACCTCTAGCTGGCAACTCTTGGCTTCTGGTTTTGTATCATATACAGCATGGACTTTCCATTGTAGGAAGGAACTTTATTCTACAATTCTATGGCATGAGGCTGTCTTTCTTTATTCTTCTGTTTTCTAACACTGAGACAGGTACAGGGAGTGCCAGTATAATAATTAGCCTTCTTAACAGCCCACCATGTTCATATTATAAAGGAAATCAGAAATCTGGCTATGTCACCTTGTTGCTTAGAACTCATAAGTGGCTCTGCATTACTTTCAAGGATAGATTTCAACTCCCTTTTCCTGGATAGGAAACTCAGAATAGTGGTCTCTTTCCCTTCCCACCATGTCATGGCATCCATTTAATCATTCCAAACATTGAAGTTTGTGGCTCACATGCCTCTTCTAATTGTGCCTTTTATTTTTCAACTTCACTAGTTTTGTTCTGTTCTGGAAAACTTCTCCCCTCCTCTTCACTTGGCTAACTTCCTTTCAACTTTCAGAAAACTCAAGAACCACCTCTTCCAGGAAGCTTTACCTAAGTTCTCAAGTTGATTGCAGAAGGCTTCCCATCATTTTGCTTCCCAAATAAATTCACTTCTGAATAGAACCGAAATTGCTCTTGATGAAAATAGCTTCATTAGAGCCAAGCATATTGACATTTCTTAACATGAGAAGACAACAAGAAAGCTTGGGTTCATATAATAGACAATACTGATGCTACAAAATCCCAGAATAGCCAAATATGTTCTAGTTCACATATGAAAGGAGGGCACACATTTAATTTTTGTTGGTAACAGTCCAGTGGGGTATGTAGCAAACAATTGGAATCCAGAATTGCCATCTGCTTTCAAGGAGGTTATGTGACAGTTAGTTGCTGAGGACCTTTCCAGTGGGTATCAAAGTGGTGAAGTAGTCACAGAATTCAGGGCAAGCCAGAAAAATGAGTAGGAGTAGAAAAATGTGATTTATATTTCCAAGCTGTAGAAACTCCAACAATAGCTCAAGTGTAGTCTCAGGGAAAATCGTTTGACCCAACTGAGTTGAGAGAGAATAGAGCCAACATAAGACCAGCCATCCAGAACTTCTAAACCAGCAGTCCCCAAACATTTTGGCACCAGGGCCTGGGTTTGTGGAAGACAGTTTTTCCACAGACCAGGGGACAGGATGGTTTGGGGATGACTCAGATGTATTACATTTATTGTGTGCTTTATTTTATTATTATTACATTGTGATATATAATGAAATAATTACACAACTCACCACAGTGCAGAATTGGTGGGAGCCCTGAACTTGTTTTCTTGCAACTAGAGAGTCCCATCTGAGAGTGATGGGAGACACTGACACACAAAGTACATTGCTTGGGTCCAGTCTACTCCATAAGTTTGTTTAGGTTGCTGTCACTGCAGAAAACCCTGCTTTACAAAGATAGAATGTTGGAAATGGAAGCGGGCTCTTCAGTGTTTTTGTGACAGTCTCAGGATATTCAGCCTTTATTTTAATCCAGAATGTGTGGAGATTTGGAGCTGTCTCAAATATTCTTTTAAGGCCATCATCACTTGTCATCTCAAGGGATTGTTCCCATTCTATCACAGGTAAAAGTGGATTCACCTAGCTTATTCACAAATGTCTCAAAGATCCCTTGCTTCCCAGTTTGGGTGCCTTTTGTGGTTAGGAAGTTATGCTCAAACTCTTTTGAAAGCTGAGATAGAGATTGCATTGATTCTGTGATTGCTTTGGGGAGTACAGAGCTAGAACAAATAATTTCAAGATTTGTATGGAAATACTAAAAAACTCGAACAGTCAAAGCAATCTTGAGAAAGAAGAATGGAACTGGTGGAATCAACCTGCCTGACTTCAGGATCTACTACAAAGCCACAGTCATCAAGACAGTATGGCATTGGCACAAGGACAGAAATAAAGATCAATGGAATAAAATAGAAAGCCCAGAGATAAATCCACATACCTATGGACACCTTATCTTCGACAAAGGAGGAAAGAATATACAATGGAGAAAAGACAATCTCTTTAACAAGTGGTGCTGGGAAAACTGGTCAGCCACTTGTAAAAGAATGAAACTAGATCACTTCCTAACACCATACACAAAAATAAACTCAAAATGGATTAAAGATCTAAATGTAAGACCGGAAACTATAAAACTCCTAGAGGTGAATGTAGGCAAAACACTCTCCGACATAAATCACAGCAAGATCCTCTATGATCTACATCCCCGAATACTGGAAATAAAAGAAAAAATAAACAAATGGGATCTAATTAAAATTAAAAGCTTCTGCACAACAAAGGAAACTATATACAAGGTGAAATGACAGCCTTCTGAATGGGAGAAAATAATAGCAAATGAAGCAACTGACAAACAACTAATCTCAAAAATATATCAGCAAATTATGCAGCTCAATTCCAGAAAAATAAACGACCCAATCAAAAAATGGGCCAAAGAACTAAATAAACATTTCTCCAAAGAAGACATACAGATGGCTAACAAACACATGAAAAGATGCTCAACATCACTCATTATCAGAGAAATGCAAATCAAGACCATAATGAGATACCATTTCACACCAGTCAGAAGGGCTGTGATCCAAAAGTCTACAACCGATAAATCCTCAGAGGGTGTGGAGAAAAGGGAACCCTCTTACACTGTTGGTGGGAATGCAAACTAGTGCAGCCGCTATGGAGAACAGTGTGGAGATTCCTTAAAAAACTGAAAATTGAACTGCATTATGACCCAGCAATCCCACTTTTGGGCACACACACTGAAGAAATCAGAATTGAAAGAGACATGTGTACCCTAATATTCATCACAGCACTGTTTATAATAGTCAGGACATGGAAGCAACCTAGATGTCCATCAGCAGATGAATGGATAAGAAAGCTGTGGTACATATACACAATGGAGTATTACTCAGCCATTAAAAAGAATACATTTGAATCAGTTCTAATGAGGTGGATGAAACTGGAGCCAATTATACAGAGTGAAGTAAGCCAGAAAGAAAAACACCAATAGAGTATACTAACACATATATATGGAATTTAGAAAGATGGTAATGATAACCCTGTATGCGAGACAGCAAAAGAGACACAGATGTTTAGAATAGACTTTTGGACTCTGAGGGAGAGGGAGAGGGTAGGATGATTTGGGAGAATGGCATTGATACATGTATACTATCATGTAAGAAACAAATTGCCAGTCTAGGTTTGATACAGGATACAGGATGCCTGGGCCTGGTGCATTGGGATGACCCAGAGAGATGATATGGGAAGGGAGGTGGGAGGGGGGCTCAGGATTGGGAACTCATGTATATCCTTGGCAGATTCATGTCAATGTATGGCAAAACCAATACAGTATTGTAAAGTAAAATTTTAAAAAATAAATAATTAATTTAAAAATATTAAAAAAAAAATGAAAGCTGAGATAGATGATTATATATCAGCTAGGAGAAAGTAGGTTCTGGATCAGTCTCTTTCAAACCTCTGCTAATGTTAAAAACATGCCAAAAATCCAAGTGTTCACTCGTCATCCCCATAATTCCAATTTGACTGAAAGAAGGAACTTCATCTGCTGATTTGAACACAGTTGTTATTCTTTCTTGAAGTGACAGATTGAGTTTGTTGCAAGTAAGAAAGTTTTGCAACTCATTCTATGGGTCTGAAATGTGCTGCCAGTGGTGAGTTTTTTTTTTTTTTAAGAAATCTCTGGAGTGTCCTTGTAACTCAAAAGCTCTGTCCAGTGACCTGCATTTAGAAAACCATCTCATTTCCGTGTATAAGAGAACATATGTGTGCTCTGCATCTGTCTCCTCACAAAGCTGCATGAACAGACATAAGTTAAGGGTAGGTACTTTAATGTGGTTGATCATTTTGTTACCAAGTCCAAACTTGCTCTGCTTGCTGCATGACAGGCCAATAAATCTGAGGAATGAGCTGTTGAGGCAAGGAATATAACTTTATCCAGAAAGCCAGCTGACCGAGAAGATGGCAGACAAATGTCTCAAAATAATCATCTTACCTGAGTCTGGATGCCAGGTTCTTTTACAGAACAAAGATGAGGAGAGGTAAGGAAGTAAAGCAAAAATAATAATAATGATAAAATAATAAAATAAAATAGCAAACCTTGGGGAGGGGATGTGCTAATTTCTTCCTTCCAGCCATCCACAGGTGGATAGGGTTCTGAATAAAGGCACTTCAGTTTAATATTCTGACTGAGGGTCAGAGTTCCCTGAGGCAGGCCTTTATATATAAACAGTATTCTTCTAGTGAACAAAAGTAGTGGGAAAGGTTAAAGTTAAATGAACAGACCCAATATTGAGTCAGAACTGACTCTTCCCCTCAACAATTTTAAGCAGTTATATCCTTCAAAATACTGTTAAATTCAGGTGACATTTTTAGGCTAGCCAGCATTTCTCTATGGATGACAATGCATGGACTCACATTCAGAAGCTTCCTTCTTCTACCCAAGCAGTGACACCAGAAAGCCATCCAGTCATGGCAGCTGCTCTGTCTATACATATTCTGACATAAAATGACCAGTTTCATTTTCTTGGTATGTTATCATTCAAAGGCTTGGATGGTTCTGCAGCTGTGGTGTTGGTTAACAAGAGTGCACATAACATACCCTCAAGCACATCTTCCTGAAAAATATATCTTGCAAAAATAAGCATTGTTTCCTTGTTGTCAATATCCGCAGACTTCTCAACCTGGAATGCAAACCACAGTAACTCATTAATCCTCTCTAATAATTGTGGCTTAGTATCCTCTGCTATTTAATCAATTTGTTTAATTATGGTGCTAGTCAAAAGAGGGAATCATGTTACCTTTTCAACTGCAGCCTCTCCTAAAAGTTTATGATGAATGTCATTAGCAGAGTCAGCTATACATCACTGACAGTAAAGGGATTCTTAGCTTTCACACTGAGGTTAGCCACTAAGAATGATGCTCTTAGTACAGACACATCTGATAAATTTGGTTCCGTTCAGTTCAGTTCAGTCACTCAGTCGTGTCTGACTCATTGCTACCCCATAGACTGCAACATGCCAGGCTTCCTGTCCATCACCAACTCCAGGAGCTTACTCAAACTCATGTCCATTTAGTCGGTGATGCCATCCAGTCATCTCATCCTCTGTCATCCCATTCTCCTCCTGATTTCAGTCTTTCCCAATGACTCAGTTCTTAATATCAGGTGGCCAAAATATTGTAGTTTCAGCTTCGACATCAGTCCTTCCAATGAATATTCAGGACTGATTTCCTTTAGGACTGACTGGCCCAATCAATCCAAGGGACTCTCAGGAGTCTTCTCCAACACCACAGTTCAAAAGCATCAATTCTTTGGTGCTCAGCTTTCTATATGGTCCACACTCACACCCATAAATGACGACTAGAAAAAACATAGCTTTGACTAGACGGATCTTTGTCAGCAAAGTAATGTCTCTGCTTTTTAATATATTGCCTAGGTTGGTCATAACTTTTCTTCCAAGGAGCATGTGTCTTTTAATTTCATGGCTGTGGTCACCATCTGCAGTGATTTTGGAGACCCAAAATTTCTTCTGTTCTCCTTGTTCACATTCATTTTTCTGGAAAATTCCAAAGGCTTCTCTTTTAATGCAGGGTGCTTTGTCTTCATATGGCAAACAGTTTTGAAGCTTACATGGCTTTGTTGGATACCCAGTTGCCACATATTATACAAAGCAGGCTTGGAGAATGTGACTCACTTATTGCAATGAACCCATAATTTAGGAAGGACTTTGGTATTTTCTTTTAAATGCAACTTTTTTTTCCCCAATGTCTTATCCTTGAGTCTTTCCCCTTTTTCAAAGAAGCTCTCTAATGATATTTATTGTTTACTCACTTTAGCTAGGGTTAGCTTGAGGGCCTACCAAAACTGTGACTGCAATAAGTGCATAGTTTGGGAATGAGCCATGTATGAAAGTGGTAAATAAAATAATGTATGGGCCACTCACAGGCTAAATTAAGTGCTAGATTCTGATTTAAAACCTGCCAGCAGATGCAGCTTAATTGTCACGTGTCACTCACTGATAAAGTTTTAAGATGAGTATACAAGCAATTGATTCATTATGGTTTCTGTGCAGTCAAACCTCTTTGCTAATGATAATCTGTATTTGCAGAAGGGTCCTAGTGCTAACATCACCATCTCAGCTTCATCTAAGATCAGCAGGCATTAGATTCTCATAAGGACCAAGCAACCTAGATTCCTCGCATGTGCAGTTCATAGTAGGGTTCATGCTCCTCTGAAAATCTAACACCACATTGATCTGTCAGGAGAAGTTCAAGTGGTAATGAGAGCAATGGGGAGCAGCTGCAAATACAGATGAAGATTTGATCACTTGCCTGCCTCTAACCTCCTGCTGTGTAGCCTGGCTCTGAACAGGCATAGACCAGCGCCTGTCCATGGCCCAGCATTTGGCCCCTGTTCTAAACCATCAATTTCAAGAGAATGAGCAGTAGCAGGTGAAAATACTATTGCTACAGATACCATAGGAATTGAAAGACAATGCTAACATCCAATATAAATCTAAAATGATAGGTCACTTCTTTCCACCACCCTGCCTTGGAGGTTGTACAAGCTTTCCTTCCACATATATCATTGTTAGGAAGAAAGAGAAAGGGGAGGATGTCGGAAAGCCTGGAGATTTAAATAAATGAAGCTGTATTACTCAAGGAAAAGAGATTATTAAAACTGAAATGTGATAACTGGATTGATCTCAATTTAGCATTTTAGTTCAATACTATCAGATAAGATGAGAACCTCAAAAGGACTACAGTTGATTATGGAAAAAAAATATGTTACATTTTCTTTATATCTCTGGATGGAGAATCAGTGGATGTAGATTCTGGTGTATAGTAAACCTTTAATTGATGTGTGTGTATTTATCTTATGAATTTATATCACTTGGAAAGGATTGAACATTTCATATGTAGTGTGAATGTCTCTTGTTAGATTAAAATAACTAGAATTAAAAACCTATATATGTCTAAATTAAAAAACTGAAAACAGGAACAGTCTTAATTTGTATTTATATATTGAAAATCTCTTTAATTTTAGTGAAAACATGCTCACACTCCATCCCTCAAAATTATCAGCTCTGTTATTCTTAAATGATGCCATTATTAACAAAGTAATACATTTTATAATTTAAGACATAAATCACAATAACTTAGTTTTTAATAATGTATGATTATCTCACAAAAATCATGATTACTCTTTTTATTCTTCTCTACCTTTGAAGAAAATATTTAATATTATGCATAAAATAAACTGAAGACTATATAAATATAATGTTCCAGACAAAATCATTGCAGTATATTTTTAGGTTTTATATTACTTTGGGGCATAAATTATTTATATTACCCTTATTATTCATTATCTCTTGTAGCTTTCCATATTTTACTTAAGATAGTGTTTCAGAATTTGATATTTAGTGAAAACAAATAATTTTTGTGGTTTCTCCACTTTCTCTTTATTCTTATAAACTAAAAGGTAAAAATGTCTCATGTTACTATGAAATAATTAATCAATAATAAAAAGGCATTTTTAAAAGTTTCATTTTTTAGAATAAACTGTTCATATCTTATCTTAATAACCCTTTTTTTAAAATTATAGAGACAATAGGCATTGAAGTGTTAATTACCTATTAGATTATAATAGGAATTGAAAATTATTATTTTTATAATTAAACCTTATATTTGTATTTGCTATGTGAGAGTTTTAAATGATGATGCTTTAAAACTCTAAGATATAAAATGAAGAAATTTAATGAATTTATTAGAATATAATCCTAATTAATTATTTTTTAAATAGGGCATGGAAATTAATATCAACAGATTTTACTTTGAAGGAATGTATGAAATTACAAGAACTTCCAAAAATAGTAAGGCATATCTCATCTAAGAGTGAATTTAATTTAAGAAGTGCTCATTATATTTTAAGTGTAGAAATATAATATTTCCTTTATCAAAGGCAATGACACCTAGAGAGACCGAGGTGTTAGCAGGGTATGATACTATGATGGGCATCAATATGCAATAATATTGCCTTGTCTATCACTAATTCTTATCCTCAGATGACACAGACATGCTTGGAGAAATGCAATTCCTTGTACAAAGTCCCACATATAAAACCAGCGGGAACAAGAGGTAAAGCAGATGGTCTGGTTCCGAAAACTATACTCCTCACTTCTATACTGACAACTTCTCTTTGATGTATAAAACTTCCTCTTATGGAAATGAATGATAGGGATCTACAAGTCATAATTTCCTCAGGAAAGGAGGACCCAAACATTACAATAACTGATCAATGAGGAGATAGCCAATTAACCAAAGGCATTATTTCAGCAATAATTGGCATTACTGAGGTTGTAAAGACACAGTCTGACAAAGAGCTTCCAATTTTGTGGAGTATAAATTAGAAGCATAGAAGAATACATAGATCCAAACGTAAAGAATAGTATTCAACACATGCAAGTATACAGATTATCAACCCTGATGTAATAGGCTGTAAGGAAGTTACAGCCACCAAGACCTAGGGTCAGACAGAAGGAAAATAAAAGTTAAAAATCTGGAAAAGGTTCATGACAGAAATAAACCTTAAAATTGGATTTTATCTTTTCATAAAATGAAATCATTGGTCACTCTTATTATAAGTATTTTCATTTGCTTTTTTAAAAAGTTATTTTATGCCCATTGACCATTTCTTTCTAGAAAACAAGCTTGATTTGCTACTTGTTTTATTTGTATACATTTTATTTTTAAAATTTAATGAAAAACTAAGAAGAGAGTACACAAAGTTCCCATATGCCTCATCTCCAATTTTCACATCTTGTTTCCCCAATTATTAATATCTAGAAGTAATATAATTTGTTCTGGAGAAGGAAATGGCAACCCACTCCAGTTTTCTTGCCTGGAGAGTCGCATGGATGGAGGAGCCTGGTAGTCTACAGTCCATGGTGTTGCAAAGAGTCGGACGCGACTGAGCGACTTCACTCACTCACTTCACTCAATATAATACGTTACATTGAATTAATGAATGTTGGAAATTAAGAGTAACTAAAATATGTGATTTACATTGTTTCACTCTGTTTTATAAATCTCTATAGGTCTTGATCAGTGTGTAATGTTATATATACATCACTACAGTGTGATACAGAATAGTTTTACAATTCTGTATAATCTAAACATTTCCTCTTTATCTATTCTCTCTCCTTCCTCCTTCAACCCAACCCCTTAGTAATCACGAATATTTGCACTGTCTTCACAGTTTTGTCCTTTGCAGAATGTGATACATACAGCTGGAATCACACATTTGATGGCCTTGTCAGACTAGCTTGTTTCAGTTAGCAATGTGCACATGAGTGTTTGGGCTTCCCAGGTGGCGCTACTGGTAAAGAACCCGCCTGCCAATGCAGGAGACACAAGAGACATGGGTTCAACCCCTCGGTCAGGGAGATCCCCTGGAGAAGGAAATGACACCCTGCTCCAGCATTTTTGCCTGGAAAACTCCATGGACAGAAGAGCCTGGCAGACTACAATCAATGGGATTGGAAGAGTCGGGCGTGACTGTGGGACTGAGCATTTGAGTGTTTAATTCTGCTTTTCATGGCTTTTCATGGTTTATTTCTTTTTATTGCTGAATAATATTTCATTTTTCATATATACAAATATACCAGAGTTTATCTATTTACCTATTGGTGAGCAGCTTAGTTGCTTCTAGTTGGCAATTATAAATAAAACTGCTGTAAAGGTCTGTGTGTAAGTATTTGTATTACGTTGTATGTTGTGGTTGTTTAGTTGCTAAGTCATATCCTACTCTTTGTGACCCACCTATGTGTGAGATTTTCCAGGTGAGAATATTGTAGTGGGTTGTCAATTTCTTCTCCGGGGGTCTTCCTGACCCAGGAATTGAACCTGTATCTCTTGCATTGGCAAGTTGATTTTTTACTACTGAACCACCTAGTAAGCCTGAGACTTTTGTGTAGAAAAAAGTTATGAACACAATTGGGTAAATACCTAAGAGGAGATTTGCTAGATCATATGATAAGACTCTGTCTAGATTTTTAGAAACTGTTGAACACTTGCAAAACAACTGCATGTTGCTGCATGAATTTCTACCAGCATCAAAGGTATAATGGAATTCCATGATATACTCTCCAGCACTTGATATTGTCAGTTTTTCCTATATAAGATGTTCAAATAGGTGTACAATGTTATCTAATTTTTTGCAACTTCCTAATGCTATGGAGTCAACTGGGCCTTAGAAAGCATCACTACGAACAAAGCTAGTGGAGGTGATGGAATTCCAGTTGAGCTATTTCAAATCCTGAAAGATGATGCTGAGAAAGTGCTGCACTCAATATGCCAGCAAATTTGGAAAACTCAGCAGTGGCCACAGGACTGGAAAAGGTCAGTTTTCATTCTAATCTCAAAGAAAGGCAATGCCAAAGAATGCTCAAACTACCGCACATTTGCACTCATCTCATACGCTAGTAAAGTAATGCTCAAAATTCTAGGTTTCAGCAATATGTGAACCGTGAACTTCCTGACGTTCAAGCTGGTTTTAGAAAAGGCAGAGGAACCAGAGATCAAATTGCCAACATCCACTGGATCATGGAAAAAGCAAGAGAGTTCCAGAAAAAAAAAACAAACAAACATGTATTTCTGCTTTATTGACTATGCCAAAGCCTTTGACTATGTGGATCACAATAAACTGGAAAATTCTGAAAGAGATGGGAGTACCAGACCACCTAACCTGCCTCTTGAAAAACCTGTATGCAGGCTGGGAAGAAACAGTTAGAACTGGACATGGAACAACAGACTGGTTCCAAATAGGAAAAGGAGTACGTCAAGGCTGTATATTGTCACCCTGCTTATTTAACTTCTATGCAGAGTACATCATGAGAAACGCTGGACTGGAAGAAACACAAGCTGGAATCAAGATTGCCGGGAGAAATATCCATAACCTGAGATATGCAGATGACACCACCCTTATGGCAGAAAGTGAAGAGGAACTAAAAAGCCTCTTGATGAAAGTGAAAGAGGAGAGTGAAAAAGTTAATTTAAAGCTCAACATTCAGAAAATGAAAATCATGGCATCCGGTCCATCACTCCATGGGAAATAGATGGAGAAACAGTGGAAACAGTGTCAGATTTTATTTTGGGGGCTCCAAAATCACTGCAGATGGTGACTACAGCCATGAAATTAAAAGGTGCTTACTCCTTGGAAGAAAAGTTATGACCAACCTAGATAGTATATTCAAAAGCAGAGACATTACTTTGCCGAATAAGGTCTGTCTAGTCAAGGCTATGGTTTTTCCTGTGGTCATGTATGGATGTGCGAGTTGGACTGTGAAGAAGGCTCAACACCAAAGAATTGATGCTTTTGAACTGTGGTGTTGGAGAAGACTCTTGAGAGTCCCTTGGACTGCAAGGAGATCCAACCAGTCCATTCTGAAGGAGATCAACCCTGGGATTTCTTTGGAAGGAATGATGCTTAAGCTGAAACTCCAGTACTTTGGCCACCTCATGTGAAGAGTTGACTGATTGGAAAAGATTCTGATGCTGGGAGGGATTGGGGTCAGGAGAAGAAGGGGACAACAGAGGATGAGATGGCTGGATGGCATCACTGACTCGATGGACGCAACTCTGTGTAAACTCCGGGAGTTGGTGATGGACAGGGAGGCCTGGCATGCTGCGATTCATGGAGTAGCAAAGTCGGACACGATTTAGCGACTGAACTGAACTGAAATGAACTGAATGCTCTGAAGTCGTGCATCATTTTATATGTTATTTTTCACTAATTTATCTTCTTTGATATGAAGTCTCCTTATACATTTTGGTCATTTTTGATTAAATTCTTTTTTTATTTTTCTTTTTAAGGATTATTTGTATATTTTGGATACTAGTCTTTTATCACATCTTTGTTTCATATTTTCTCCCATTAAGTAGTTTATCACTTAATGCTCTTAACATCTTAGTCTTTCACAGAGGAGCTTTTAATTTTAATAAAGACAATATTTTTATTTCATGGGCATTATATATGTTTCCATTTTATCCCCTCTTAGCATGCTAATTTTACTTCCATTTTATTGTCTTTAGTAGTTACCCTAGATTTGCAATAGGCCTTTACAACTAATTTAAATCCACTTTCAAATAACACTCTAACACATTACATGGAGAGTAGAAATAATTTATGACAGTCTATTTCCAATTCCTCCCTTCTATCTCATATAACAAGCGACTTAGCACACACATACATCTTTTGTAACAGTGTTGCCATTTGTTTTATTTAGTATTTATTATTTCTTAATCACTCAGTACATTGTTGCTATTGTTACTTTGAACAATTATTTTTTTTATTAGGTTAATAAAAATGAGAAAAATAATGCTTCATTTCACCTTTGCTTATTCTTTGAGGTACTTCCTCTTTGTGTATAGATCCAATGTGTATGCTATGTAATTATGTTATGCAATTTTCCTTCTCTCTGAAGAATTTCTCTAAACATTTCTTGAAGTTAAGTCTACTGGCCATAAATTCCTTCAATATTTGTCTGTGAAAGTATTTCTCCTCTTTTGAAGTATTTGTTGTTGTTTAGTTGCTCAGTTGTGTCTGGCTCTGCAACCCCATGGACTGCAGCACGCCAAGCCTTCCTATCCGTCAACACCTGCCAGAGGTTATTCAAACTCATATCCATTGAATCGGTGATGCCATCCAACATTGCATCGTCTGTCATCCCCTTCTCCTCCTGCCCTCAATATTTCCCAGCATTAGGGTCTTTTCAAATAAGTCAGTTCTTCACATCAGGTGGTCAAAATATTGGAGTTACAGCTTCAGCATCAGTCTTTCCAATGGACACTCAGGACTGATCTCCTTTAGGATGGACTAGTTGGATCTCCTTGCAGTCCAAGGGCCTCTCAAGAGTCTTCTCCAGCACCACAGTTCAAAAGAATCAATTTTTCAGCACTCAGCTTTCTTCACAGTCCAACTCTCACATTCATACATGACTACTGGAAAAAAGATAGCTTCGACTAGATGGAAGTCACTTCAGTATTCTTGCCTTGAGAACCCCATGAACAGTATGATTACTATCCTAGTTTCTACCTAAAACACACATAAAAAGTTTTTAACTCTGGTTTCACTGAAGATATTTTCCTTTGTCTTTTTGGAGTTTGAATATTGTATGCCTAAGTGTTGGTTTCTTCATATTTTCTTGGTTAGTATTCTCTGAGCTATCTTGATTTATGGTTTGGTGACTGTTACTCATTTTGAAAAGATTTTAGATGTTGTAACTGCAAATGTTTCTGGTGCTTTTCTTTCTCTTCTTCATTTAGTATCCTTACTAAGTATATATTATACCACTTGCAATTGTCTGAAAGTGCTTGGATATCGTTGTTCAATTTTCCCATTATTTTTGTCTCTTTGAATCACAGTTTGGAAAGTCTATATTGCCCAATTTTCAAGCTCACTGATTCACTCCTTGGCTGTGCCCAGGTGACAGAGGAGTCCATCAAAGTCATTTTTAATTTCTGTAACAATGTTGTTGCTGATATTTAAATATCTGGATTTATTTTTGATTAGTTGTAAATACTCCTTTTTGATTTTTAATTTTATTTATTTTGATCCTCTCTTTTTCTTGATGAGTCTAGTTAATGGAATGTCAATTTTGTTTCTTTTTAGAAAACTAGTTCTTTGTCTTATTGATCTTTTGTAGTTTACAGGTCTATTTCATTTTGTCTACTTTGATATTTATCTTATCTTAACTTTTACTAGCTTAGGGCTTTTTATGTTTTTCTAGTTCTTTTCAATGAAAGCTTAGGTGGTTTATTTAAGATTTTTTATTTTTTTTTTAATTTTTTTTAATTTTTACTTTATTTTACTTTACAATACTGTATTGGTTTTGCCATACATTGACATGAATCTGCCAAGGGTGTACATGAGTTCCCAATCCTGAACCCTCCTCCCACCTCCCATCCCATATCATATCTCTGGATCATCCCAGTGCACCAGCCCCAGGCATCCTGTATCCTGTATTGAACATAGACTGGCGAGTCGTTTCTTACAAGATAGTATACATGTTTCAGTGCCATTCTCCCAAATCATCCCACCCTTTACCTCTCCCTCAGAGTCCAAAAGTCCATTCTATACATCTGCGTCTCTTTTGCTGTCTCGCATACAGGGTTATCATTACCATCTTTCTAAATTCCATATATATGTGTTAGTATACCATATTGGTGTTTTTCTTTCTGGCTTACTTCACTCTTTATAATCGGCTCCAGTTTCATCCACCTGATTTGAAATGATTCAAATGTATTCTTTTTAATGGCTGAGTAATACTCCATTGTGTATATGTACCACAGCTTTCTTATCCATTCATCTGCTGATGGACATCTAGATTGTTTCCATGTCCTGGCTATTATAAACAGTGCTGCAATGAACATTGGGGTACATGTGTCTGTTTCAATTCTGGTTTCCTCAGTGTGTATGCCCAGCGGTGGGATTGCTGGGCCATATGTTAGTTCTATTTGCAATTTTTTAAGGAATCTCCACACTGTTCTCCATAGTGGCTGTACTAGTTTGCATTTGCACCAACAGTGTAAGAGGGTTCCCTTTTCTCCACACCCTCTCCAGAATTAGTTGGTTGTAGACTTTTGGATAACAGCCATTCTGATTGGTGTGAAATGGTATCTCATTGTGGTCTTGATTTGCATTTCTCTGATAATTAGTGATGTTGAGCATCTTTTCATGTGTTTTTTAGCCATCCATATGTCTTCTTTGGAGACATGTCTGTTTAGTTCTTTGGCCCATTTTTTGATTGGGTCGTTTATTTTTCTGGAATTGAGCTGCATAAGTTGCTTGTATATTTTTGAGATAAGTTATTTGTCAGTTGCTTCATTTGCTATTATTTTCTCCCATTCTGAAGGCTGTCTTTGCACCTTGCTTATAGTTTCTTTTGTTGTGCAGAAGCTTTTAATTTTAATTAGATCCCATTTGTTTATTTTTTTCTTTTATTTCCAGTATTCTGCGAGGTGGATTATAGAGGATCCTGCTGTGATTTTATGTCAGAGAGTGTTTTGCCTATGTTCACCTCTAGGAGTTTTACAGTTTCTGGTCTTACGTTTAGTCTTTAATCCATTTTGAGTTTATTTTTGTGTGTGGTGTTAGAAAGTCATCTAGTTTCATTCTTTTACAAGTGGTTGACCAGTTTTCCCAGCACCACTTGTTAAAGAGCTTGTCTTTACTCCATTGTATATTCTTGCCTCCTTTGTCAAAGATAAGGTGTCCATAGGTATGTGGATTTATCTCTGGGCTTTCTATTTTATTCCATTGATCTATATTTCTGTCTTTGTGCCAGTACCATACTGTCTTGATGACTGTGGCTTTGTAGTAGAGCCTGAAGCCAGGCAAGTTGATTCCTCCAGTTCCATTCTTCTTTCTCAACATTGCTTTGGCTATTCGAGGTTTTTTTGCATTTCCATACAAATCTTGAAGTTATTTGTTCTAGTTTTGTGAAAAATACTGCTGGTAGCTTGATAGGGATTGCATTGAATCTGTAGATTGCTTTGGGTAGTAGACACATTTTCACTATATTGATTCTTCCAATCCATGAACATGCTATATTTCTCCATCTATTAGTGTCCTCTTTGATTTCTTTCATCAGTGTTTTATAGTTTTCTATATATAGGTCTTTAGTTTCTTTAGGTAGATGTATTTCTAAGTATTTTATTATTTTCATTGCAATGGTGAATGGAATTGTTTCCTTAATTTCTTTTTCTACTTTCTCATTATTAGTGTATAGGAATGCAAGGGATTTCTGTATGTTGATTTTATATTCTGCAACTTTACTATATTCATTGATAAGCTATAGTAATTTTCTGGTGGAGTCTTTAGGGTTTTCTATGTAGAGGATCATGTCATTTGCAAACAGTGAGAGATTTACTTCTTTTCCAATTTGGATTCCTTTTAATTCTTTTTCTGCTCTGACTGCTGTGGCCAAAACTTCCAGAACTATGTTGAATAGTAGTGGTGAAAATGGGCACCCTTGTCTTGTTCCTGACTTTAGGGGAAATGCTTTCAATTTTTCACCATTGAGGATAATGTTTGCTGTGGGTTTGTCATATATAGCTTTTATTATGTTGAGGTATGTTCCTTCTATTCCTGCTTTCTGGAGAGTTTTTATCATAAATGGATGTTGAATTTTGTCAAAGGCCTTCTCTGCATCTATTGAGATAATCATATGGCTTTTATTTTTCAATTTATTAATGTGGAGATTACATTGATTGATTTGCAGATATTGAAGAATCCTTGCATCCCTGGGATAAAGCCCACTTGGTCATGGTGTATGGTCTTTTAAATGTGTTGTTGGATTCTGATTGCTAGTATTTTGTTGAGGATTTTTGTATCTATATTCAGCAGTGATATTGGCCTGTAGTTTTCTTTTTTTGTGACATCTTTGTCAGGTTTTGGTATTAGGATGATGGTGGCTTCATAGAATGAGTTTGGAAGTTTACCTTCCTCTCCAATTTTCTGGAAGAGTTTCAGTAGGATAGGTGTTCTCGAAATTTTTGGTAGAATTCAGCTGTGAAGCCATCTGGACCTGGGCTTTTGTTTGCTGGAAGATTTCTGATTACAGTGTCAATTTCTGTGCTTGTGATAGGTCTGTTAAGATTTTCTGTTTCTTCCTGGTTCAGTTTTGGAAAGTTGTACTTTTCTAAGAATTTGTCCATTTCTTCCATGTTGTCCATTTTATTGGCATATAATTGCTGATAGTAGTCTCTTATGATCCTTTGTATTTCTGTGTTGCCTGTTGTGATCTCTCCATTTTCATTTCTAATTTTATTGATTTGATGCTTCTGTCTTTGTTTCTTGATGAGTCTGGCTAATTGTTTGTCAATTTTATTTATCTTTTCAAAGAACCTCTTCTTTATTGACGTTCACTTTATTGTGATCACCTATTAGAACTGCTTTTGCTATGACAGATTTTGGATCATTGTGTTTTCATTTTCATTTGCTTGTAATCATTTTTAAATTTCCTTTGTTTCCTTCACTACTGACCTATTTGTTTTTAGTATCATATTGTTTAGCCTCCACATTTTTGTGTATTGTTTTGCAGTGTTAAATATATACTTGATTATATATATATGTATATATTATATATATGTGTATATATATATATATATACATATGTATATATACACACTTGATTTCTAGTTTCACAGCTTTGTGGTAGAAAAATATGCTTGAAATGATTTCAAACTTCTTAAATTTACTGAAAGTTACTTTGCATTTTTTTTTCTAAGTGGAGAATGGCCCATAAGCCTTTGAATGTCATGCTATTCTGCTGCTTTTGGATGGAATGTTCTATGTATATCTATTAAACTTATCTAACCTAACATGTCATTTAAGTTCAGGGTTTTTTTTTTTTTTTTTTTTACTGATTTTCTATCTGGATGAACTGTCCATTGATGTAAGTGGGGTATTTGAGTCCCTACTATTATTGTGATACCTTGTGTTTTTTCATGTTTGTTAATATGTAGGTGCTCCTATGTTGGATGTATATATATATATATATATATATATATATATATATATATATATATATATATATATTTGCAACTGTTATATCTTCTTCTTGAATTAATCCTTTTATCATTATGTAATGTTTCTCTTGTCTTTTGTGTTATAGTCTTTGTTTCAAAGTCTACTTTGTATGATATAAATACTACTACTCCAGCTATCTGTTTGCATTTTCGTGAAATGTCTTTTTCCATCCCCTCACCTGCAGCTTATGTTAGTTTTGAGCTAAAGTTAGTTTCTTGCAGGCAGGATATATGTGGGTCCTCAATTTGTGTCCATTCCACCACTTTATGTCTTTTAATTGGAACATTTAAAGTCTATTTACTTTTTAAGCAATTATTTATAGGTATATACTTATTGTCATTTTGTTGATTATTTTCAGGTTGCTTTAGAATTTCTTTTTGTGTCCCTTTAGTTTCTTTTACTCCATTTGTTATTTGATGAAATTATTTAGTGTTCTGTTTGGATTTTTTTTTTTTTTTAAGCATATGTGTTTATTACAGGTTTTTAGTTTGTGGCTGCCACAGGGTTTATATACAGTATCTTATGTATGTATACACATACGTAGATATATACTGCTTTAATTTGTTGATTTCTTAAATTCTGGTAGATCATCTGGTAAAGAATCCACCTGCAATGTAAGAGAGCCCTGGTTTGATTCTTGGGTTTGGAAGATCCCCTGGAGAAAGGATGAGCTACCTACTGCAGTATTCTTGGGGTTCCTTGGCTCAGACTGTAAAGAATCCCCCTGCAGTGCTGGAGACCTGGGTTTGATCCCTGGGTTGGGACGATCCCCTGGAGGAGGGCATGGCAACCCACTCGAGTTTGGTTGCCTGGAGAAACTCCATGGACAGAGGAGCTTGGTGGGCTACAGTCCATGGTGTCACAAAGTGTTGGATACAATGAGCGACTAAGAATACACACTCAAGTTCTAAAATATGCTATCAATCCTGTATTTTTACTCCCCTTCACTATTTTTACTGTTTTATTTTACATTACATTTTACATATTTTTGTATTATTTTAGTCCATAACTACTTATTATGGATATACATTATTTTATTCCTTTTCTCTTTTAATCTTCCTACTGGTTTTATAAGTGATCTACATTTGCTGTGTATTTTCTTTATCAATAAAATTTTTCTTTTTTTTATTTTCATGTTTCCCATTGTTGTCTTTTCTGCTCAGAGAAATCCCTTGGATATTTCTTGCGGAGGCAATTTAGTAGTACTGAACACTTTTAGCTTTTGTTTGTCTGTAGAATTTATTTCTCTTTGAAATCTGAATGATAAGCTTGCTGGGTATTTTTTGTTTGTTCACTTGTTTGTTTTGATTGTAGCCTTTTTCCTTTCATCACTTTAAATACACTTTGCAACTCTCTTTTCATCTGTGAAGTATCTGCTGCAAATCAGCTGGTAATTTTAGGAGTTTCATTGAACATATCTAGTTGCTTCTATCTTTCTGCTTTTAGTGGCCTCTCTATTTTTATTTTATTTTATTATTAATATTACTGTTGTTATTTACTTTATTATGATTTACTTTTGTTTTATTTAATTTTTGCCAGTTTAATTCAAAGGGTCTTTGTTTGGGCCTCTTTGGATTAATCTTATTTGGGACTCTATGTGTATTCTAGGCCTTTCTGTTTTCTTTCCCAGGTTTAGAAAATTTTTGGCTTTTATTTATTTGCATGTTTTCTCTGTCACTTTCTCTCTTTTTGTACTGGGATCCTTATAAAGCAATAGTTTGTACATCTAATGTTGCCTCAGAGGACTCAAACTGTCCTTTTTTAATCCCGGTTTTATTTTGTTGTTGTTGTTGTTCAGCTTGAGTGATTTCTGTTTGTCTGTCTTCCAGTCACTGATCCGTTCTTCATAATGTTTAATCTAATTTTGAATACTTCTTGTGTATTTTTATTTCAGTTATTATTTTCTTCAGTTTTGTTTGAGTCTTCCTTATATTTTCTAATTCTGTTAATCTTTTTATTGTGCTCATCTATTCTTCTACTGAATTTGTTGAGCATCTTTATGATCATTACCTTGAACTCTTTATTGCAATAGATTGTTTACACCACTTCACTTTTTTTTTTCTTCTAGGGCTTTATCTTATTCCTTTGGAACATATTATTTCACCACATAATATTGCCTGATTCTCTTTCTTGTTTGTATGTATTAGATCAGTTGGTTACATTTCCCAGTTTGTAGAAGTAGACGCATATGAAAGGTGTCCTATAAGGCCTAGTAACATACTTCCCTCTGTTCACCAGACTTTATAATCTAAAACTGACCTTGTGTGGGCTGAGTTGGGCCTTCTGTTGTGGTAGTGCTGACTACTGTGGTGTGTTGGTAGCTGGGTCTAGTCCTTGGCCTGGTTGACTTTCATGTTCTACCTTGTGAAGAAACTACCAGTCTCTGGTGACCAAGACTTTACTAAGGAGAAGTTGGTCGCCTTGCCTGAGGAGTCCTGGGGCTGGTGGTAACCTGCTTTGGGGTAAGACCATTTCCAGTGTGGCTGGCTGTAGGGCCCAGGATTTCTGGAGTTAGTTTCTGCCAGTTGGTTGACAGTGTTGAATTCTGGCATGGCTGGGTGCAGGATCTGAGTGATTCTGGGGTTAATGCCAGCCCATCAGTGGCTGGGATGATGGTCTCGGTGGGTGGCTATGGGTCTGGGTTCCTGGGAATAGTGCTGGCTTATTGGTAGATGCAGCCATAGCCTTGAAAGTCCTGGGACTGTTATCCTGCTGGGAGTAGGGCCTATCATGGAAAAACAAAACAAAACAAAACAAAAAATACTGGTTAGGAGACCTGGAGGAAGGGCTGATGCCATTCTCACGGTGGGCAGGATGGGGTCTCCAGAAGACTGACTACTTGTGTCTTGGCGTCCTGGGATTAGCTGGTGTGCAAGGTTATGTCCTGGTGCTAGTAGTGAAGAGGAAAAGAGAAAGTGTTAGTCACTTAGTCTGTCTGACTCTTTGCCACCCTATGGACTGTAGCACACCAGGCTCCTCTGTCCATGGAATTCTCTAGAAAAGAATACTGGAGTGAGTTGCCTGCCATTCTGTCTCCAGGGGATCTTCTCAAGCCAGGAATCGAACCCATGGCTCCCACATTGGAGGCAGATTCTTTACCATCTGAACCACCAGGGAAGTCGGAGGGAGGAGTCCAAATGGCCCTTGCCATGAGCTGCCAGCACCCGCAGGGTAGAACAAGCTCCAAAAATGGTTAGCACCAGCAAGTATGTCCTAAGGGCTTGTCCCAGGGACCTCCTGCCTCTCTGAGACCAAGCAGGTCTTGTTCAGGACCTTTAAAATGGCTGTCTCCATGCTGGGTCTCAGAGTTTGTTAGCACTGCCCTGCCCCTTTTAAGAGTAGAATATCTTTTGTGCTCTGGGTTTTAAAGCAACCCCTGTTGGCCCTCAAAGTCAGGACATTCTGGCATTCTGAGGACTTATTTGATGCAAGACTCATTTGGGGAAGGACTCCAGAGCCACAAGTCAATGTGGGGCTCAAATTCTCATTTCTTGGGGACAACTTTTGCAATTCTGGTTGCCTTCTTGTTTGTGAGTTGCCTACTCTTGAATGTGGGTTTTGAGTACACTATATCTCTGCTGCTCCTACCCATTTTTCTCTGGTTCTTTCTTTATACTTTCAGTTATGGAAAATCTTTTGTGTTAGATATCAGAATAATAATTGCTCTATAACTTTTACTTTTAATGTGACTGAGGGAGAAGATGAGTTCAAGGTCTTCTAATTCTAGAATCTTGACCAAACTTCCTGAATTTTGATCAATCAGTTATTTTAAGTTCTCTGTTTACCAATTCAAAAATATGTGGTTTATTTGAGTCTGGTTTTAATGGTTGCTTTGCTTCTTCGCTCTGAATTTTCCTTTTTTTTTTTTTGTTTAATTTTCAGCATGTTTTGCAATTTTCTGTTGAATGATCAACAAGGTGTATCAGATATTAGGAACTGACATTATTTGACATTCAGTGTGGATTTGCATGTTAATTTGGCTAGGAATCTGGTCTTATTTCCTGTTTTCTATAGCTTTACATGTCAGGAATGTCCTTCTTTGTATGCTTTTGCCTGTTTATTTGTTTACTTGTTTATTTTGATTCTTGTTTTAGGTTTCTTTAAGAAACTCTGCTAGTGGCTGTGTCTTTTACTCTCTTAGTTGCAATTCACTGGAATTATGCTTAAGCTTACTGATGTGGTGATAAATTTTGAGAAAGAGAATAGAACTGTTCTATACTGATTAAATCTCAGTTTTTTAGTGGACTTTCACTATAATCTTTAAACTTGTTTCTTATCTTTTCTTCTCTCCTTAAGTTATATAGAAAGTCCAATTTGGAGTTTACTAATTATCCTTCTCTAGGTCAAAAAAAGTCTTTGGTAATGTTGATATACTTGGAAGTCAAGCTCCAGTTATTAAAAAAAAAAAGAAAAAGGAAAAAAGAATTCATTTGAATCAGTTCTGATGAGATGGATGAAACTGGAGCCGATTATACAGAGTGAAGTAAGCCAGAAAGAAAAACACCAATACAGTATACTAACACATATATATGGAATTTAGGAAGATGGCAATGACGACCCTGTATGCAAGACAGCAAAAAAGACACAGATGTGTATAATGGACTTTTGGACTCAAAGGGAGAGAGAGAGGGTGGGATGATTTGGGAGAATGGCATTCTAACATGTATACTATCATGTAAGAATTAAATCGCCAGTCTATGTCTGACGCAGGATACAGCATGCTTGGGGCTGGTGCATAGGGATGACCCAGAGAGATGTTATGGGGAGGGAGGTTGGAGGGGGGTTCATGTTTGGGAATGCATGTAAGAATTAAAGATTTTAAAATGTAAAAAATAAAAAACTTAAAAAAATAAAATAAAATACATGGATGCTGAAGTCCCTTGTATAAAATGACGTAGTATTTGCATATGACCTATGCATATCTTCCCATATATTTTAAGGTAGATTACTTATAATACCTAAGCAATATAATACCTAAAAAAAAAAGGAAAGAAAGAAAAGAAAAAAATAGTGTATTTCAAAGCGACTTTGTTGCTTTCACTGCTAAACAATAGAAGATTTTCTTGCAACCTATTGCTGGAGAATCTGGTGACCAAATCCAAAATGGTTTAGGGGTTTCTATAAGATTGGTTCTGGTAGTTGTTTTTTGTTTTGTTTTGCATTATATTGTTGTTAGGCATCCCAGGTGGCATTAGTGTTAAATAATCCACTAACTAGTGCAGGAGACAAGAGATACAGGTCCTGGGGCAGGAATATCCCCTGGAGGAGGGCAAGGCAACCCCGTCTGGCTTTCTTCCCTGGAGAATCTTATGGACAGAGGAGCCTAGCAGGCTATGGCCCATAAGGTTGCAAAGAGTCAGACAGGACTGAAAAGACTAGCACATACTCATGAATATTGTTATTAAGACTTTATTTTTTTGAAGCAGCTTTAGGTTAGTAGCAATTTGAAGGGCAGTACAGAGATTTCCTATGCAACCTTACCCCCGACCCCCATTATTAATATGTGCTATCAGTGTGGGACATTTGTTACAGCTGGAAAGCCTAAACAGACATATAATCATCCAATGTCCATATCTATATTACAGTTAACTCCTGTTGCTGTAATTCTAAGAATTTGAACAAAGACATCCAATTTTGTGACATTATACAGAATATTTTTACCCCTAAAAGTCTGTGTTCTGCCTGTTCATTTCTCCCCCAACCCAACCTCTGGCTGTTAGTACTTTTATTCTGTCTCCATACTTTTGTCTTTCCCAAGTTGTCATACCTTGGGGTCATATAGCAAATAGCCTTTTCAGATAAATTCTTTCACTTAGTAATATGCATTTGTTTCCTCCATGTCTTTTCAAGGCTTTTTAGTGCATTTTTCATACCAAATAATATCCAATTGTCCAGATATATCACAGTTTATACATGCATTTACCTACTAATAGACACTTTGATTGTTTCCAAGTTTTAACAATTATAAATTAATTTGTTATAAATACCCTCATACAGAATTTTGTGTGGAAATATTTCAAAGTTTGTATAAATACTAAATAGCATAATTGATGGATGTTATGGAAAGAGTTTGCTCAGTTTTGTAAAAGCCCACCTGTCCCAAAACTGCCTTCCAAAACTGTTTGCACTCTCAGCATAAGTGAATAAGAGTTTCTATTGCCTCATATACTTACCAGCATTTGATATTATCAGTGTTTGGATTTTGTCCATTTCAACGACACTTAGTATTATCTCATTATTATACTAATTTACATTTTCTTCATGATATATAAAATTAAACAATTTTTAATGTGTTTATTTTCTATCTGTAAATATTCCCTGGTGAGATGTCTGTAATGTCTTCAGTCTTTTAAAAAATAAGGTTGTTTGCTTTCTTATTGTTCAATTCTAAGAATTCTTTGCATATTTTGGGTTACATTCCTTTATTAGATATGTCTTTTGCAAATATTTTCTCCCAGTATGTGACTCTCTTCTCAGTTTCTTGAGCATAATTTTTCAATTTTAATAAAAAACAATCTACAAAATATTTATTTCCTAGATCATATCTTTTCTTTTGCATCTAAAAAGCTATTGCCATATCCAGTCTTCTATTATCTTGAAATAGATTTATAGACTTTCATTTTACTTTAGGTCTGTTATCTATTTTGAGTTAAAGCTTGTGAAAGATAAGGTTTGTGTTTAGATTATCATTATTGTTATTATTTGTAGTGTGGATGTCCACTTGCTCTGATACCATTTTGAGAAGACTACTAACTATTGTATTGCCTTTGCTTCTTTTTCAAAAATTATTTGACTATATTTTTGTGGTCTTTTTTTCAAGGCTCTCTGCTCTACTATGTTGATCTCTTTGTCTCTTCTTTTATACACTACACTTTCTTGCTCACAGTAGCTTAGTAGTAAGTCTAGAAATCATTATTGGTCGGGGCATAGACTTGGATAACCATTATATTGAATGGTTTGCCTTGGAAACAGAGATCATTCTGTCATTTTGAGATCGCATCCAAGTACTGCATTTCAGATTCTTCTGTTGACTATGATGGCTATTCCATTTTTCCTAAAGGATTTTTGCCCACAGTAGTAGATATAATGGCCATCTGAGTTAAATTCACCCATTCTAGTCCATTTTAGTTCACTGATTCCTAAAATGTCGATGTTCACTCTTGCCATCTCCTGGTTGACCACCCTCAATTTAACTTGATTCATGGACCTAACATTCCATATTCCTATGCAATATTGCTTTTTTTTTTTTTTCAGGGACTCCAGGGAAAGATTTATTTTTAGATTTGTAATATGAAGGCATATATGTATACAAAGAGGAAATGTAAAATAGTTTATAATCTTATGATTTCACTTCTGTTTGGTGTCTTTCACTTCTGTTTTGGTCATGAGAACTGAATGAATTTCACCTGTGGCAATATTGCTCTTTATAGTATCAGATTTAAGTTCCATCACTAGTCACAGCCACAAATGAGTGCTGTTTGTGTTTTGACTCTGCCTCTTCATTATTTCTGGAGTTGTTTCTCCTTTGATCTCCAGTAGCATATTGGGCACCTATTGACCTGGGGAGTTAATCTTTCAGTGTCCTGTCTTTTTGCTTTTCATACTGTTCATGGAGTTCTCAACGCAAAAATACTAAAGTGGTTTGCCATTCCCTTCTCTAGAGGACCACGTTTTTTCAGAACTCTCTACCATGACCCATCCATCTTGGGTGGCCCTACTCGGCATGGCTCATAGTTTCATTGTGTTAGACAAGACTGTGGTCCGTGTGATCAGATTGGTTAGTTTTCTGTGATTGTGATTTTCAATCTGTCTGCCCTCTGATGGAGAAAGATAAGAGGTTATGAAAGATTCCTGATGGGAGAAACTGACTGACAGGGAAACTGGGTCTGTTCTGATGGGCGGCGCCATGTTCAGTAATTCTTTATTCCAATTTTCTGTTGATGAGCTGGGCTGTGTTCCCTCCCTGTTATTTGACCTGAGGCAAATCTATGGTGGAGGTAACAAAGATACTGCTGGCCTCCTTCAAAGGTCCCACACACACAGTGGTATACTCAGTGCCCTCAAACGTGCAGCAGGCATGACCAACCCACTTTTACCAGAGACTACTAGAAACTCATGGGAAAGTCTAGGTCAGTCTCTTTTGGGGTCACTGTTCCTTTTCCTGGGTCCTGGTATGCACAAGGTTCTGTTTGTGCCCTCCAAGGGTCTGTTTCCCAGTCCCGTGTAAGTTCTGGCACCTCTATGGTGGGGATAATGGTGACCTCCTCCAAGAGAGCTTATGCCATAACCAGGTCTACTGCATCGAGAGCCCCCGCCCCTTTAGTAGTCCACTGCTGACCTGCACCTCCTCAGGAGACACTCAAATGCAATCTATCTCAGTCTCTGTGGGGTCGCTGGGTCCTGGAGCACACAAGGTATGTTTGAGTGCACTGAGCATGTCTGGAAGGTATCAAGTTTGATTCAAAATGTGATTTTATCCCTTCTACAACCCTGCTGGGGCTTCTACTTTGCTTTAGGATGTGGGGTATCTCCTCACAGTCATTCCAGAGCCGTGCAACCACCACTTAAGCACCATGCAGCCACCACTTACATAGGTTCTATGAAAACTTACAAGACCTTCTAGAACTAATACTCAAAAAAAGATGTTCTTTTTATTATACAGGACCAGAATGAAGTAGGAAGTCAAGAGATACCTAGAATAACAGGCAAATTTGGCCTTGGAGTACAGAATGATTTAGAGCAAAGACTAATAGAGTTTTGTCAAGAAAACACACTGGTCATAGCAAACACCCTCTTACAACACAAGAGATGACTCTACACTTGGACATCACCAGATGGTCAATACCGAAATCGTGCTGATTATATCCTTTGCAACCAAAGATGGAGAAAAGTGAAGTCGCTCAGTCGTGTTTGACTCTTTGCGACCCCATGGACTGTAGCCTATCAGGGTCCTCCATCCATGGGATTTTCCAGGCAAGAGTGCTGGAAAATTGCTGGAAATTGCCATTTCCTTCTCCAGGGGACCTTCCCAACCCAGGAATTGAACCCAGGTCTCCCATATTGCAGGAAGACGCTTTACCATGGGAGCCGTCAGGGAAGCCCAGCTAAAGATGGAGAAGCTGCATACAATCAGCAAAAACAAGACAGGGAGCTGATTTTGGCTCAGACCATGAACTCCTTACTACCAAATTCAGTCTTAAATTGAGGAAAGTAGGGAAAACCACTAGACCATTCAGGTATGACCTAAATCAAATCCCTTATGAATATAGAGTGGAAATGATGAATAGATTCAAGCAATTAGATTTGATGGACAGAGTGCATGAAGAACTATGAACAGAGGCCCATGATGTTGTACAGGAAACAGTGATCAAGGACATCCTTAAGGTAAAGAAAGCAAAAGGTAAAATGGTTGTCTGAGGAGGCCATAAAAATATCTCTGTAAAGAAAAGAAGTGAAAGACAAAAGAGAAAAGGAAAGATATACCCATTTGAATGCAGAGTTCCAAAGAATAGCAAGGAGAGATAAGAAAGTCTTCCTCAGTGATCAATGCAAAGAAAGTGAAAAAAAAAAAAAAAAAAAAAAAAAACAATAGAATGGGAAAGACTAGAGATCTCGTCAAGAAAATTAGAGATACCAAGGGAAATTTCATGCAAAGTTGGGCACAATAAGGGACAGAAATAGTATGGAGTAACAGAAACAGACGATATTAAGATGTGGCTAGAATACACAGAGTGAAGTGAATGAAGTTGCTCAATCGTGTCCGACTCTCTGAGACCCCATGTACTGTAGCCTACCTACCAGGCACCTCCCTTCGTGGGATTCTCCAGGCAAGAGTACTGGAGTGGGTTGCCATTTCCTTCTCCAGGGGATCTTCCCTACCCAGGGAACAAACCTGGGTCTCCCACATTCCAGGCAGATGCTTTAACCTTTGACCCACCAGGGAAGCCCTAGAATACACAGAAGCCCTCTATAAAAAAGATCTTCAAAACCCAGATAATCACAATGGTGTGATCACTTGTCTAGAGCTAGACATCCTGGAATGTGAAGTCAGGTGGGCCTTATTTAGGAAGCATCACTATGAACAAAGCTAGTGGAGGTGATGGAATTCCAGTTGTGCTATTTCAAACGCTAAATGATGATGCTGTGAAAGTGCTGCACTCTATACGCCAGCAAATTTGGAAAACTCAGCAGTGGCCACAGTAATGGAAAACGTCAGTTTTCATCCCAATCTCAAAGAAAAGCAATGCCAAAGAAAGCTCAGATTACCACACAATTGCACTTATCTCACACACTAGCAAAGTGATGCTCAAAATTCTTCATACTAGGCTTCAACAGTACATGAACCGTGAACTTCCAGATGTTCAAGCTGGATATAGAAAAGGAAGAGGAACCAGAAATCACATTGCCAACATCCGCTGGATCATCAAAAAAGCAAGAGAGTTCCAGAAAAAAATCTACTTCTGCTTTATTGACTATGACAAAGCCTTTGACTGTATGGATCACAACCAACTGTGGAAAATTCTACAAGAGATGGGGATACCAGACCACCTGACCTGCCTCCTAAGAAATATGTATGCAGCTCAGGAAGCAACAGTTAGAGCCGGACAAGAAACACAGACTGGTTCTTTATTTTTTTTTTTTAATTTTTTTTAATTTTTTAATTTTTTTTTATTTTTTAAATTTTAAAATCGTTAATTCTTACATGCATTCCCAAACATGAACCCCGCTCCCACCTCCCTCCCCATAACATCTTTCTGGGTCATCCCCATGCACCAGCCCCAAGCATGCTGCATCCTGCGTCAGACATAGACTGGCGATTCAATTCACTTGATAGTATACATGTTAGAATGTCATTCTCCCAAATCATCCCACCCTCTCCCTCTCCCTCTGAGTCCAAAAGTCCGTTATACACATCTGTGTCTCTTTCCCTGTCTTGCATACAGGGTCGTCATTGCCATCTTCCTAAATTCCATATATATGTGTTAGTATACTGTATTGGTGTTTTTCTTTCTGGCTTACTTCACTCTGTATAATCGGCTCCAGTTTCATCCATCTCATCAGAACTGATTCAAATGAATTCTTTTTAACTGCTGAGTAATACTCCATTGTGTATATGTACCAAAGCTTTCTTATCCATTCATCTGCTGATGGACATCTAGGTTGTTTCCATGTCCTGGCTATTATAAACAGTGCTGCGATGAACATTGGGGTACATGTGTCTCTTTCAATTCTGGTTTCCTCGGTGTGTATGCCCAGAAGTGGGATTGCTGGGTCATAAGGTAGTTCTATTTGCAATTTTTAAGGAATCTCCACACTGTTCTCCATAGTGGCTGTACTAGTTTGCATTCCCACCAACAGTGTAGGAGGGTTCCCTTTTCTCCACACCCTCTCCAGCATTTATTGCTTGCAGATTTTTGGATCGCAGCCATTCTGACTGGTGTGAAGTGGTACCTCATTGTGGTTTTGATTTGCATTTCTCTAATAATGAGTGATGTTGAGCATCTTTTCATGTGTTTGTTAGCCATCCGTATGTCTTCTTTGGAGAAATGTCTATTTAGTTCTTTGGCCCATTTTTTGATTGGGTCGTTTATTTTTCTGGAGTTGAGCTGCAGAAGTTGCTTGTATATTTTTGAGATTAGTTGTTTGTCAGTTGCTTCATTTGCTATTATTTTCTCCCATTCAGAAGGCTGTCTTTTCACCTTGCTTATATTTTCCTTTGTTGTGCAGAAGCTTTTAATTTTAATTAGATCCCATTTGTTTATTTTTGCTTTTATTTCCAGCATTCTGGGAGGTGGATCATAGAGGATCCTGCTGTGATTTATGTCTGAGAGTGTTTTGCCTATGTTCTCCTCTAGAAGTTTTATAGTTTCTGATCTTACATTTAGATCTTTAATCCATTTTGAGTTTATTTTTGTGTGCGGTGTTAGAAAGTGATCTAGTTTCATTCTTTTACAAGTGGTCGACCAGTTTTCCCAGCACCACTTGTTAAAGAGATTGTCTTTACTCCATTGTATATTCTTGCCTCCTTTGTCAAAGATAAGGTGTCCATATGTGTGTGGATTTATCTCTGGGCTTTCTATTTTGTTCCATTGATCTATATGTCTGTCTTTGTGCCAGTACCATACTGTCTTGATGACTGTGGCTTTGTAGTAGAGCCTGAAGTCAGGCAAGTTGATTCCTCTAGTTCCATTCTTCTTTCTCAAGATTGCTTTGGCTCTTCGAGGTTTTTTGTATTTCCATACAAATCTTGAAATTATTTGCTCTAGTTCTGTGAAAAATATGGCTGGTAGCTTGATAGGGATTGCATTGAATTTGTAAATTGCTTTGGGTAGTATACTCATTTTCACTATATTGATTCTTCCAATCCATGAACATGGTATATTTCTCCATCTATTAGTGTCCTCTTTGATTTCTTTCATCAGTGTTTTATAGTTTTCTATATATAGGTCTTTAGTTTCTTTAGGTAGATATATTCCTAAGTATTTTATTCTTTTCGTTGCAATGGTGAATGGAATTGTTTCCTTAATTTCTTTTCTACTTTCTCATTATTCGTGTATAGGAATGCAAGGGATTTCTGTGTGTTGATTTTATATCCTGCAACTTTACTATATTCATTGATTAGTTCCAGTAATTTTCTGGTGGAGTCTTTAGGGTTTTCCATGTAGAGGATCATGTCATCTGCAAACAGTGAGAGTTTTACTTCTTCTTTTCCAATTTGGATTCCTTTTATTTCTTTTTCTGCTCTGATTGCTGTGGCCAAAACTTCCAGAACTATGTTGAATAGTAGCGGTGAAAGTGGACACCCTTGTCTTGTTCCTGACTTTAGGGGAAATGCTTTCAATTTTTCACCATTGAGGATAATGTTTGCTGTGGGTTTGTCATAGATAGCTTTTATTATGTTGAGATATGTTCCTTCTATTCCTGCTTTCTGGAGAGTTTTTATCATAAATGGATGTTGAATTTTGTCAAAGGCCTTCTCTGCATCTATTGAGATAATCATATGGTTTTTATTTTTCAATTTGTTAATGTGGTGAATTACATTGATTGATTTGCGGATATTGAAGAATCCTTGCATCCCTGGGATAAAGCCCACTTGGTCATGGTGTATGATCTTTTTAATGTGTTGTTGGATTCTGATTGCTAGAATTTTGTTGAGGATTTTTGCATCTATGTTCATCAGAGATATTGGCCTGTAGTTTTCTTTTTTTGTGACATCTTTGTCAGGTTTTGGTATTAGGGTGATGGTGGCCTCATAGAATGAGTTTGGAAGTTTACCTTCCTCTGCAATTTTCTGGAAGAGTTTGAGGAGGATAGGTGTTAGCTCTTCTCGAAATTTTTGGTAGAATTCAGCTGTGAAGCCATCTGGACCTGGGCTTTTGTTTGCTGGAAGATTTCTGATACAGCATCAATTTCCGTGCTTGTGATGTTAAGATCTGTTAAGATTTTCGATTTCTTCCTGGTTCAGTTTTGGAAAATTGTACTTTTCTAAGAATTTGTCCATTTCTTCCACGTTGTCCATTTTATTGGCATACAACTGCTGATAGTAGTCTCTTATGATCCTTTGTATTTCTGTGTTGTCTGTTGTGATCTCTCCATTTTCATTTCTAATTTTATTGATTTGATTTTTCTCTCTTTGCTTCTTGATGAGTCTGGCTAATGGTTTGTCAATTTTATTTATCCTTTCAAAGAACCAGCTTTTGGCTTTGTTGATTTTTGCTATGGTCTCTTTTGTTTCTTTTGCATTTATTTCTGCCCTAATTTTTAAGATTTCTTTCCTTCTACTCACTCTGGGGTTCTCCAACTCTTCCTTTTCTAGTTGCTTTAGTTGTAGAGTTAGGTTATTTATTTGACTTTTTTCTTGTTTCTTGAGGTATGCCTGTATTGTTATGAACTTTCCTCTTAGCACTGCTTTTATAGTGTCCCACAGGTTTTGGGTTGTTGTGTTTTCATTTTCATTCGTTTCTATGCATATTTTGATTTCTTTTTGATTTCTTCTGTGATGTGTTGGTTATTCAGAAGTGTGTTGTTCAACCTCCATATGTTGGAATTTTTAATAGTTTTTCTCCTGTAATTGAGATCTAATCTTAATGCATTATGGTCAGAAAAGATGCTTGGAATGATTTCGATTTTTTGAATTTATCAAGTTTAGATTTATGGCCCAGGATGTGATCTATCCTGGAGAAGGTTCCATGAGCACTTGAAAAAAGGTGAAATTCGTTGTTTTGGGGTGAAATGTCCTATAGATATCAATTAGGTCTAACTGATCTAATGTATCATTTAAAGTTTGCGTTTCTTTGTTAATTTTCTGTTTAGTTGATCTGTCCATAGGTGTGAGTGGGGTATTAAAGTCTCCCACTATTATTGTGTTATTGTTGATTTCCCCTTTCATACTTGTTAGCATTTGTCTTACATATTGTGGTGCTCCTATATTGGGTGCATATATATTTATAATTGTTATATCTTCTTCTTGGATTGTTCCTTTGATCATTATGTAGTGGCCTTCTTTGTCTCTTTTCACAGCCTTTGTTTTAAAGTCTATTTTATCGGATATGAGTATTGCCACTCCTGCTTTCTTTTGGTCTCTATTTGCGTGGTATATCTTTTCCAGCCCTTCACTTTCAGTCTGTATGTGTCCCCTGTTTTGAGGTGGGTCTCTTGTAAGCAGCAGATAGAGGGTCTTGTTTTGTATCCATTCGGCCAGTCTTTGTCTTTTTGGTTGGGGCGTTCAACCCATTTACGTTTATGGTAATTATTGATAAGTATGATCCCGTTACCATTTACTTTATTGTTTTGGGTTCGGTTTTATACACCCTTTCGTGTTTCCTGTCTAGAGGATATCCTTTAGAATTTGTTGGAGAGCTGGTTTGGTGGTGCTGAATTCTCTCAGCTTTTGCTTGTCTGTAAAGCTTTTGATTTCTCCTTCGTATTTGAATGAGATCCTTGCTGGGTACAGTAATCTGGGCTGTAGGTTATTGTCTTTCATCACTTTAAGTATGTCTTGCCATTCCCTCCTGGCCTGAAGAGTTTCTATTGACAGATCAGCTGTTATCCTTATGGGAATCCCCTTGTGTGTTATTTGTTGTTTTTCCCTTGCTGCTTTTAATATTTGTTCTTTGTGTTTGATCTTTGTTAATTTGATTAATATGTGTCTTGGGGTGTTTCGCCTTGGGTTTATCCTATTTGGGACTCTCTGTGTTTCTTGGACTTGGGTGATTATTTCCTTCCCCATTTTAGGGAAGTTTTCAACTATTATCTCCTCAAGGATTTTCTCATGATCTTTCTTTCTGTCTTCTTCTTCTGGGACTCCTATAATTCGAATGTTGGAGCGTTTCATATTGTCCTGGAGGTCTCTGAGATTGTCCTCGTTTCTTTTAATTCGTTTTTCTTGTTTCCTCTCTGATTCATTTATTTCTACCATTCTATCTTCTATTTCACTAATCCTATCTTCTGCCTCCGTTATTCTACTATTTGTTGCCTCCAGAGTGTTTCTGATCTCATTTATTGTGTTATTCGTTATATTTTGACTCTTTTTTATTTCTTCTAGGTCCTTGTTAAACCTTTCTTGCATCTTCTCAATCCTTGTCTCTAGGCTGTTTATCTGTGTTTCCATTTTGATTTCAAGATTTTGGATCATTTTCACTATCAATATTTGGAATTCCTTCTCCGGTAGATTCCCTACTTCTTCCTCTTTTGTTTGGTTTGGTGGGTAACTCTCCTGTTCCTTTACCTGCTGAGTATTCCTCTGTCTCTTCATCTTGGTTATATTGCTGCGTTTGGGGTGGCCTTTTTATATTCTGATAATTTGTGGAGTTCTCTTTATTATGGAGCTTCCTCACTTTGGGTGGGGTTCTATCAGTGGCTTGTCAAGGTTTCCTGGTTAGGGAGGCTTGTGTTGGAGTTTTGGTGGGTGGAGCTGGGTTTCTTCTCTCTGGAGTGCAGTGGAGTGACCCGTAATGGGTTATGAGACATCAAAGGTTTTGGGATAATTTTGAGCTGCCTGTATATTGAGGCTCAGGGGAGTGTTCCTGTGTTGCTGGAGAATTTGCGTGGTATGTCTTGTTTTGGAACTTGTTGGCCCTTGGGTGGAGCTTGGTTTCAGTGTAGGTATGAAGGCTTTTGATGAGCTCCTATTGCTTAATGTTCCCTGAATTCAAGAGTTCTCTAATGTTTTCAGGCTTTGGGTTTAAGCTTCCTGCTTCTGGTTTTCAGTTTTATTTTCACAGTAGCCTCTAGACTTCTCCATCTATACAGCACCGATGATAAAACATCTAGGTTAAAGATGAAAAGTTTCTCCACCTTGAGGGACACTCAGAGAGGTTCACTAAGTTACAAGGAGAAGAGAAGATGGAGGGGTAGTTAGAGGTAACTGGAATGAGATGCGGTGAGATCAAGAGAGGAGAGAGCAAGCTAGCCAGTAGTCACTTCCTTATGTGCGCTCTATAGTCTGGACCGCTCAGAGGTATTTACAGAGTTATACGGGGAAGAGGAGAGGGAGGAAGTAGACAGAGGTGACCAGGAGGATAAGAGAGAGGAATGAGTAGGAGAGAGACAAATCCTGCCAGTAACCAGTTCCTTAGGTGTTCTCTACCGTCTGGAACACACAGAGATTCACAGAGTTGGATAGAGAAGAGATGGGGGAGAAAAGAGACAGAGGCCACCTGGTGGAGAAAAAGGAGAGGCCAGAGGAGGAGAGAGTGGACAAGCCAATAATCTCGCTCTCAGGTAAACTTGGGTAGTGAAGTTTGGGTTTTTAAATGTACAAAATTAACAACAAAGATTAAAAATCTGGAGTAGAGGTTGGATTTTCAAAGATACAATATTAAAGAAAAGCAGAAGGAAAAAGGAAGAAAGAAAAAAAAGAGTTATTAAAAAACAAACAAACAAAAAAAAATACAAAACAAAACACCAACAACCATCCAAAGAGTATATATGGTGTTTGCCTTAAAAAAAAAAAAAAAAAGTCTTTTTTTTTTTTAAAATAGTAATACTAGGTTATAGAAATAAAAATTAGAGGAGAAATAGAAGACTTAACAATTAAAAAAAAGCTCGGAAAAAAAAAGAAAAAAAAAGCAAAAGGCAAAAAAAAAAAAGAATGATTTTAAAAATATTAAAAAATTAAAAATATATCTTGCTTTTCTCTGATGTTATGGGCCGTGTGGGCTCACTTCCAAGGTGGTTCCCTCTGTTTAACTTCTTCTGTTTGCTGGTTTTTAGGCTCACTAGTTCAGTCGCGCTGTGGGGAGGGGGGATGCTGCAAACAAATAGCACTGTCGTGTGCACACAGTATCTCTGCCCCGCTTGACCTGTCCTTCCTCGCGGCGCACAAACCGCTCCAGCTCTACGATGCTCAGCCGGGAACTGTCTGGGGCCGGCCCTAGGCTGCGTGCACTTCCCCGGTCCAAGCCGCTCAGGTTCGGCCCTCAGGCAGCCCTCAGAGGCACAAATGCGGCTAGGACTGCGCTTTGTGCCCTTCCCAGGTCCGAGTAGCTCAGGAGTTTGGCGAGCGCAACCGCCGTGGCTTGTCACCTTTTCCGCCGCTGCCGCTCAGCTCTCTGGGTGGACCGCTGGCGCACCCCGTGAGGCAGACTGTGACTGTCCAGCACCCCCAGAAGTCTTAGCAAAGGAGCCTGCTTGCAGTTAGGTAAGTAAAGTCTCTCCGGGTCTGCAATTGCCCCTTTCCAGACCTTACGGCTCTGGCTGCCTGTCCCCGGCGGGCAATGGTCTGCAGCCGGCTTTTCCGTTCCGTCCTTTGTTCTGTGCTGGGTCCTGGCGGTGTCTTATGTTCGAGCTTTTCGCGTGGTAGCTATCCCACAGTCTGGTTTGCTAGCCCAAGTTAGATCATTCTGGTGGAGCGTGGGGCGTTCCTGCCCGATTCTTACAAAGCTCTGCAGCCTGCGCCTCCCGCGCGTCCCTGCCCTGCCCCCACTTCCCAATGGCGGATGCAGGCGTCTGTGCTGCTTTTCCGCTGGGGGAGTTACTGGTGGGCTTGTAATCTCTTGGTTTTAATTATTTATCTATTTTTCCTTCCTGTTATGTTGCCTCTGTGTTTCCAAGGCTCGCCACAGACTCGGCAGGGAGAGTGTTTCCTGGTGTTTGGAAACCTCTCTTCTTAAAATTCCCTTCCCGGGACGGGCTTCCCTTCCCGGGACGGAGCTCCCTCCCCACCTCCTTTGTCTCCTTTTCCGTCTTTTATATTTTTTCCTACCTGTTTTTGAAGACAATGGTCTGCTTTTTTGGTTGCCTGATGTCCTCTGCCAGCCTACAGAAGTTGTTTCGTGGATTTTGCTCGGCATTGAAATGTTCTTTTGAGGAATTTGTGAGGGAGAACGTGATCTTCCCGTCCTATTCCTCCGCCATCTTTCCCTCCCTCCCCTGGTTCTTTATTTTTTGAGGGCTCCAAAATCACTGAAGATGGTGACTGCAGCCATGAAATTAAAAGACCTTTGCTCCTTGGAAGAAAAGTCATGACCAACCTAGACAGCATATTAAAAAGCAGAGACATTACTTTGCCAACAAAGGTCCATCTAGTCAAAGCTATGCTTTTTCCAGTAGTTATGTAAGGATGTGAGAGTTGGACTATAATGAAAGCTGAGTGCCAAAGAGTTGATGCTTTTGAACTGTGGTGTTGGAGAATCCCTTGTGTTGCTTGAGAGTCCCTTGGGCTGCAAGGAGATCCAACCAGTCCATCCTGAAGAAAATCAATCCTGAATGTTACTGGAAGGACTGATACTAAAGCTGCAACTCCAATACTTTGGCCACATGATGTGAAGAACTGACTCATTTGAAAAGATCCTGATGCTGGGAAAGATTGAAGGAGGGAGGAAAAATGGATGCCATAAAATGAGATGGTTAGATGGCATCACCGACTCAATGGATATGAGTTTGAGTAAACTCCAGGAGTTGGTGATGGACAGGGAGGCCTGGTGTGCTGAAGTCCATAGGTGACAAAGTTTCAGGCATGACTGAGAGACTGAACTGAACTGAAGTCTATACATCAGGAAGTATCAGTCCTTCAACTTTCTTCGTCTTCAATATTTTTATTGGTATTCTGCATCTTTCTCCTTATCATATGTAAATTTAGGGTCCCTTTGTCAATATTCATATAACAGCATGCTACATTACTGTGAATTTCCACATTTGCAAGCTGAATTTAGAAAATGCAGAGGAACCAAGGATCAAATTGGCAACATCTGTTAGATCACAGAAAAAGCAAGATAATTCAAGAAAAATAAAAATATGCTTCATTGACTATGGTATATCCTTTCACTGTGTAAATCACAACAAACTGTGGAAAATACTTAAAGAGAAGGGAATACCAAACCATCTTACCTGCCTCCTGAGAAACCTGTACGTAGGTCAAGAAGCAAGAGTTAGAACCAGATATGGAACAACGGACTGATTCTAGCTTTGGAAACTAATTTGTCATGCTGCTTGTTTTTCACCCTGCTTATTTAACTTATATGCATAGTACATCAGGCAAAATGCTGGGCTGGATGAAGCACAAGCTGGAATCAACATTAGTAGGGGAAACATCAACAGTCTCAGATATACAGATGATACCACCTTTATGGCAAAAAGTGAAGAGGAATTAGTGAGCCTCTTGTTGAAGGTGAAAGAGGAGAGTGAAAAAAACTGGCTTAAAACTCAATATGCAAAAACTGAAGGTCATGGCATCCTGTCCCAGTGTATCATGGCAAATAGATGGGGAAACAATGGAAACAGTAACAGACTTTATTTTATCGGGCTCCCAAATCACTGTGGAAGGTGAATGCAGTCATGAAATTAAAAGGCACTACTCCTTGAAAGAAAACCTATGGTAAATATAGACAGTATATTAAAAAGCAGAGACACTGCTCTGCCAACAAAGATTCGTCTAGTCAAAGCTATGGTTTATCCAGTAGTCATGTACAGATGTGAGATTTGGACCATAAAGAAAACTGAGCATTGACAAATTGGTGCTTTCAAAATGTGGTATTTGAGAAGACTCTTGATAGTCCCTTGGACTGCAAAGAGATCACATAGTCAACTCTTAAGGAAATCAACCCTGAATATTTATTGAAAGACTGATGCTGAGGCTGAAGCTCCAATATTTTGATGTGAAGAGACAACTCATTAGAAAAGACTCTGATGCTGTGAAAGATTGAGAGCAGGAGGAGAAGGTGATGACAGAGGATGAAATGGTTGATATGCATCACTGACTCAGTGGACATGAATTTGAACAAACTCCAGGAGATGGTGAAGGGAGCCTGGCATGCTGCAGTCCATGGGGTCGCACATAGTCAGACATGACAGCAACTGGACAACAACAATGACTGCTGGGATTAGAGTGAAGTGCAATTGAATCTATACAAAAAATGGAAGTACTGCCACTTTGAGAATATTTAATTTTTATTCATGAACATGGAATATATTTTCATTAATTTAGTTTTTTTTATTTATTGATATTCAGTAATTTTTTCACATGTATTGTGTGCCTATTTTGTACCTATATTCATGCCTGAGTATTTTTAGATGGTGTTAATGCAAACAGCATTGTACTTTTTGTTTTAAAATTATTTGCTCATTTTTTTAAGCATTTTTATCCAATACTCTTTTTATAAGCATTTATCAGTTCCAGGACTTGATTGTTGTTTTTATATATTCTACATTGATGATCTTGTTGTCTGTGAACAAGAAAAGTCTATTTTTTTCACCAATTTGTATACTCTTGATTTCCCTCCCTTTACTTATTGTATTATCTAGAAATTCTATTGAAATTCTGAAAAAAAAATTATGAGAAAGTACATCCTTTTCTTGCATCTGGTTCTAGTGGGAAAGATTTGATGTCTTACCAGTAAGTTTGATGTTAGCTGTACTTTTTTTTCTTTTTTATATCTATTCTTTATCAAGTTGAGGAAGCTCCCCTCTATTTCTACATTATTAAGAGTTTTTATCAGGAATGAATGATGTGTTTCTGTCAACTGCTTTTGCTATATATTTGTGCGTGTGTGTGTGCTCAATTATGTCTGGTTCTTTGGGACCCTGTGGACTCTAGCACTCCAGGCTTCTGTATCCATGGGGTTTTCCAGGTAAGAATACTGGAGTGGGATATACATTAATATGCATATGTTTGTTTTTATTTTTTAAGCTTCTTTATGTGTTGGATTACAGGAGTTGATCTTCAAATATTGAAATAACCTTGTATTCCTGGAATAATCTACTTGGTTTTGGATGTTTTCTTTTCACATTATTGAATTTTAACTACTAGTATTTTCTGAAGGAGTTTTGCATCTATGTTGATGAGATATATTGGTCTGTAGTTTTCTTATAATATATTTGGGCAATTTGGGTGTTTCTCCATTTTTAATAATTTCGCAGAGTACAGAATTCCAGGTTGGTAGTGGGTTTTATTTATTTATTTTTTTCCTCTCAACACTTCAATTATTTCACTCCACTCTCCTATTGTTTGCAAGGATTCTGAGAAATTTGATGTGATTCTTATCATTGTTCTCATCTTGTTGAAATGAGCACCCTACCACCACTCTATGGCTGCTAACTGGATTATTTTATTTTTGATATTCTGTAATTTGATAAAGATATTCCTAGGTGTGGGGTTTTAAGATTTTGTTTGGCATGGTGTTCTTCCCTGGTTCTGTGGTTTGGAATCTGACAGAAAAGTGAGGATATTCTCAACCATTGCTATTCACGCATTTCTTGTTTTCTGTTCACTCTTCTCTTTGTAGTAGTCCTAGTTATGAGTAAGTTACACTTTATTTATTTATTTTTTCACTGCCACAATGCTGCTCCTTTTATATTCTGTTCTATCAGTCTTTGTTCTTTTAGGTTTTTGGTTTAAAAGATTCTGTTGACATGTGTTCTAGCTCAGATATTCTTTCCTTAGCTGTGTCCAGCTTTCTAGTAAGCCCATCAAAGGCATTCTTCAATTCTGTTTTTAATCTCTAACATTTTTTGTTTGTTTGCTTTTAATCTCTCTGCTTACACTGATCGGCTATTCTTCTATGCTATTTGTTTTATCAATTAAAGACTGTGGTAATATCACAGCAGGTTAGGCTCTGGTAGCTAATTTTACCAGAGGGCAGGCTTTATTGAGAACTGTTTCCTGATTTATATATATATTTAAATGCTTTCTTTCCTCCTCTCTCTGATAGAGTCAAAAGGGATTTTTCTGTGATATTGAATTTAAGAAAATGTTCAAGGTCTTAGTGAAAATTTTCATAATATTCCGGGGGTCTCCCTCTTTGACAAGGTCCCTCTGGAGTTTTTAATTCTCAGTATTGTCTACACTGAGCTTCCAGCAACTTTTCAACTTCAGTTCAAGTTTTCCTTTCCTGGTATTGGTTCCTGTGGGTTTTGAGTTCTGTATCCACCTGTCTTTCTCTCCAGTATTGCAGGCAGCAGTTTGACCTCCATTCTTCCCTCTCTTACAGATTTAAGAAGTCTGCTTAGCTTTTTCACTTGTTATTAGGTGGAGTGGCAACTTATAAGTACCTTAAATGTGGAACTGGAAGCCTCCCTGGCAGTTTTTAAATCAAGATCGCCCACACTAAGTCTTCAACAGTTCTTCAAAGCTTTACTTTAAGTATTCCTACTGGCTCTAGTGTCATCTGTTTCAGTTAATGTGATCTTGGCTGTAATTTCCTTTATTCATCTATCTCTCAAGATTTTGAGGTGGCAGTTTGTCCTGCTATCTCAGTTCTCTGATGAATCTGAGAATAGATAAGTGCCTGGGTATGTAACGTAAATAAGCATTGCTTAAGTTGTTCTTTGACTCTGTTGATGAAGAGCCACTTAGGGAGCTCTTAAAAATTACTCAAGGTGCATGCCAGACCAATTCAACCAGCATTTCTGAGAGTGAGACCCAGGAATTCATATATGTATAACCTTACTGGTGATTCCTGTGCCAAGTCAGGATTGAGATCCTGGCAGGTGGCTGAGTTGGAATCATGCCTCTTGAGCTTACTATCAATATGCAGCTAGACAAACGAGTGAATCTCTTCTCTGGAATAAAGGAATCATATGTGTCTCATAGTTTTGTTCTTAGAGTGTAGTAAGTGTTATATACGTGTTCACTATTTTTTTTGTTTTTAATATTATTCCAGCTGTGGACAGTAAATTGAACCTTAGCAGTGATCCAGGAATTTTTTGTGTTCCACCCTAGTGATACACAGTTCTTCCCCATTTCTAAAAGGGATAATTAGCTTGAATATTTTATTTACTATTGGGTTTTTTTAAGTTTTAGAATCTTCTAAATCTTCAAAATCTACTTTTCTCAAAAGATGGCGGAGGAATAGGACGGGAAGACCACTTTCTCTCTCACAAATTCCTCAAAAGAACATTTCAACGCTGAGCAAACTTCACAAAACAACTTCTGTAGGCTGGCAGAGGACATCAGGCAACCAGAAAAGCAGACCATTGTCTTCAAAAACAGGTAGGAAAAAATATCAAAGACGAAAAAGCAGACAAAGGAGGTGGGGAGGGAGCTCCATCCTGGGAAGGGAAGCCCGTCCCGGGAAGGGAATTTTAAGAAGAGAGGTTTCCAAACACCAGGAAACACTCTCCCTGCCGAGTCTGTGGCGAGCCTTGGAAACACAGAGGGCAACATAACAGGAAGGAAAAATAGATAAATAATTAAAACCAAGAGATTACAAGCCCACCAGTAACTCCCCCAGCGGAAAAGCAGCACAGACGCCTGCATCCGCCATTGGGAAGTGGGGGCAGGGCAGGGACGCGCGGGAGGCGCAGGCTGCAGAGCTTTGTAAGAATCAGGCAGGAACGCCCTACGCGCAACCAGAACGATCTAACTTGGGCTAGCAAACCAGACTGTGGGATAGCTACCACGCGAAAAGCTCAAACATAAGACACCGCCAGGACCCAGCACAGAACAAAGGACGGAACGGAAAAAGCCGACTGCAGACCATCCCCCGCCGGGGACAGGCAGCCAGAGCCGTAAGGTCTGGAAAGGGGCAATTGCAGACCTGGAGAGACTTCACTTACCTAACTGCAAGCAGGCTCCTTTGCTAAGACTTCTGGGGGAGCTGGACAGTCACAATCTGCCTCACGGGGTGCGCCAGCGGTCCACCCAGAAAGCTGAGCAGCAGCGGCAGAAAAGGTGACAAACCACGGCGATCGCGCTCGCCAAACTCCTGAGATACTCGGACCTGGGAAGGGCACAAAGCGCAGTCCCAGCCGAATCTGTGCCTCTGAGGGCTGCCTGAGCGCCGAACCTGAGCGGCTTGGACCGGGGAAGTGCACGCAGCCTAGGGCCGGCCCCAGACGGTTCCTGGCTGAGCATCCTAGAACCGGAGCGGTTTGTGCGCCGCGAGAAAGGACAGGCCAAGCAGGGCAGAGATACTGTGTGCACACGACAGTGCTATTTGTTTGCAGCATCCCCACTCCCCACAGCGCGACTGAACTAGTGAGCCTAAAAAACCAGCAAACAGAAGAAGTTAAACACAGGGAACCACCTTGGAAGTGATCCCACACGGCCCATAACACCAGAAAGGGACAGATATATATTTTTAATATTTTTAAAATCATTCCTTTTTTTTTTTTTTGCTTTTTTTTCTAACTTTTTTTTTAATTGTTAAGTCTTCTATTTCTCCTCTAATTTTTATTTCTATAACCTATTATTACTATTTTTTTTAAGACTTTTTTTTTTTTTTAAGGCAAACACCATATATAGTCTTTGGATGGTTGCTGATGGTTTTTTTTTATTGTTTGTCTGTCTGTTTGTTTGTTTTTTTAATAATTATTTTTCTTTCTTTTTTTTTCTTTCTTCCTTTTTCCTTCTGCTTCTCTTTAATATTGTATCTTTGAAAATCCAACCTCTACTCTAGATTTTTAATCTTTGCTCTTAGGTGTTTATTGCCAATTTTGTACATTTAAAAACCCAAACTTCACTACCCCAGTTTACCTGAGAGCGAGATTACTGGCTTGACCACTCTCTCCTCCTCTGGACTCTCCTTTTTCTCCACCAGGTGGCCTCTGTCTCTTTTCTCCCCCATCTCTCCTCTATCCAACTCTGTGAATCTCTGTGTGTTCCAGACGGTGGGGAACACCTAAGGAACAGGTTACTGGCAGGATTTGTCTCTCTCCTACTCATTTCTCTCTCTGATCCTCCTGGTCAGCTCTGTCTACTTCCTCCCTCTCCTCTTCCCCGTATAAATCTGTAAATACCTCTGAGCGGTCCAGACTATAGAGCGCACATAAGGAAGTGACTACTGGCTAGCTTGCTCTCTTCTCTTTTGATCTCACCGCGTCTCATTCCAGTTACCTCTAACTACCTCCTCCATCTTCTCTTCTCCTTATAACCCAGTGAACCTCTCTGAGTGTCCCTCAATGTGGAGAAACTTTTCATCTTTAACCTAGATATTTTATCATTGGTGCTGTATAGATGGAGAAGTCTAGAGGCTACTGTAAAAATAAAACTGAAAACCAGAAGCAGGAGGCTTAAATACAAAGCCTGAAAACATTAGAGAACTCTTGAATTCAGGGAACATTAAGCAATAGGAGCCCATCTAATGCCTTCATACCTACACCGAAACCAAGCTCCACCCAAGGGCCAACAAGTTCCAAAACAAGACATACCACGCAAATTCTCCAGCAACACAGGAACACTCCCCTGAGCTTCAATATACAGGCAGCTCAAAATTATCCCAAAACCTTTGATGTCTCGTAACCCATTACGGGTCACTCCACTGCACTCCAGAGAGAAGAAACCCAGCTCCACCCACCAAAACTCCAACACAAGCCTCCCTAACCAGGAAACCTTGACAAGCCACTGATAGAACCCCACCCAAAGTGAGGAAGCTCCATAATAAAGAGAACTCCACAAATTACCAGAATATAAAACGGCCACCCCAAACGCAGCAATATAACCAAGATGAAGAGACAGAGGAATACTCAGCAGGCAAAGGAACAGGAGAGTTGCCCACCAAACCAAACAAAAGAGGAAGAAGTAGGGAATCTACCGGAGAAGGAATTCCAAATATTGATAGTGAAAATGATCCAAAATCTTGAAATCAAAATGGAATCACAGATAAATAGGCTAGAGACAAAGATTGAGAAGATGCAAGAAAGGTTTAACAAGGACCTAGAAGAAATAAAAAAGAGTCAAAATATAATGAATAACACAATAAATGAGATCAGAAACACTCTGGAGGCAACAATTAGTAGAATAACGGAGGCAGAAGATAGGATTAGTGAAATAGAAGATACAATGGTAGAAATAAATGAATCAGAGAGGAAACAAGAAAAACGAATTAAAAGAAATGAGGACAATCTCAGAGACCTCCAGGACAATATGAAACACTCCGCCATTCGAATTATAGGAGTCCCAGAAGAAGAAGACAGAAAGAAAGATCATGAGAAAATCCTTGAGGAGATAATAGTTGAAAACTTCCCTAAAATGGGGAAGGAAATAATCACCCAAGTCCAAGAAACACAGAGAGTTCCAAATAGGATAAACCCAAGGCGAAACACCCCAAGACACATATTAATCAAATTAACAAAGATCAAACACAAAGAACAAATATTAAAAGCAGCAAGGGGAAAACAACAAATAACACACAAGGGCATTCCCATAAGGATAATAGCTGATCTTTCAATAGAAACTCTTCAGGCCAGGAGGGAATGGCAAGACATACTTAAAGTGATGAAAGACAATAACCTACAGCCCAGATTACTGTACCCAGCAAGGATCTCATTCAAATACGAAGGAGAAATCAAAAGCTTTACAGACAAGCAAAAGCAGAGAGAATTCAGCACCACCAAACTAGCTCTCCAACAAATTCTAAAGGATATTCTTTAGACAGGAAACACGAAAAGGGTGTATAAACCCGAACCCAAAACAATAAAGTAAATGGTAACGGGATCATACTTATCAATAATTACCTTAAATGTAAATGGGTTGAATGCCCCAACCAAAAGACAAAGACTGACCGAATGGATACAAAAACAAGACCCCTCTATCTGCTGCTTACAAGAGACCCACCTCAAAACAAGGGACACATACAGACTGAAAGTGAAGGGCTGGAAAAAGATATACCACGCAAATCGAGAGCAAAAGAAAGCAGGAGTGGCAATACTCATATCCGATAAAATAGACTTTAAAACAAAGGCTGTGAAAAGAGACAAAGAAGGCCACTACATAATGATCAAAGGAACAATCCAAGAAGAAGATATAACAATTATAAATATATATGCACCCAATATAGGAGCACCACAATATGTAAGACAAATGCTAACAAGTATGAAAGGGGAAATCAACAATAACACAATAATAGTGGGAGACTTTAATACCCCACTCACACCTATGGACAGATCAACTAAACAGAAAATTAACAAAGAAACGCAAACTTTAAATGATACATTAGATCAGTTAGACCTAATTGATATCTACAGGACATTTCACCCCAAAACAATGAATTTCACCTTTTTTCAAGTGCTCATGGAACCTTCTCCAGGATAGATCACATCCTGGGCCATAAATCTAAACTTGATAAATTCAAAAAAATCAAAATCATTCCAAGCATCTTTTCTGACCATAATGCATTAAGATTAGATCTCAATTACAGGAGAAAAACTATTAAAAATTCCAACATATGTAGGTTGAACAACACACTTCTGAATAACCAACACATCACAGAAGAAATCAAAAAAGAAATCAAAATATGCATAGAAACGAATGAAAATGAAAACACAACAACCCAAAACCTGTGGGACACTATAAAAGCAGTGCTAAGAGGAAAGTTCATAGCAATACAGGCATACCTCAAGAAACAAGAAAAAAGTCAAATAAATAACCAACTCTGCAACTAAAGCAACTAGAAAAGGAAGAGTTGGAGAACCCCAGAGTTAGTAGAAGGAAAGAAATCTTAAAAATTAGGGCAGAAATAAATGCAAAAGAAACAAAAGAGACCATAGCAAAAATCAACAAAGCCAAAAGCTGGTTCTTTGAAAGGATAAATAAAATTGACAAACCATTAGCCAGACTCATCAAGAAGCAAAGAGAGAAAAATCAAATCAATAAAATTAGAAATGAAAATGGAGCGATCACAACAGACAACACAGAAATACAAAGGATCATAAGAGACTACTATCAGCAGTTGTATGCCAATAAAATGGACAACGTGGAAGAAATGGACAAATTCTTAGAAAAGTACAATTTTCCAAAACTGAACCAGGAAGAAATAGAAAATCTTAACAGACCAATCACAAGCACGGAAATTGAAACGGTAATCAGAAATCTTCCAGCAAACAAAAGCCCAGGTCCAGACGGCTTCACAGCTGAATTCTACCAAAAATTTCAAGAAGAGCTAACACCTATCCTCCTCAAACTCTTCCAGAAATTGCAGAGGAAGGTAAACTTCCAAACTCATTCTATGAGGCCACCATCACCCTAATACCAAAACCTGACAAAGATGTCACAAAAAAAGAAAACTACAGGCCAATATCACTGATGAACATAGATGCAAAAATCCTCAACAAAATTCTAACAATCAGAATCCAACAACACATTAAAAAGATCATACACCATGACCAAGTGGGCTTTATCCCAGGGATGCAAGGATTCTTCAATATCTGCAAATCAATCAATGTAATTCACCATATTAACAAATTGAAAAATAAAAACCATATGATTATCGCAATAGATGCAGAGAAGGCCTTTGACAAAATTCAACATCCATTTATGATAAAAACTCTCCAGAAAGCAGGAATAGAAGGAACATACCTCAACATATTAAAAGCTATATATGACAAACACACAGCAAACATTATCCTCAATGGTGAAAAATTGAAAGCATTTCCCTAAAGTCAGGAACAAGACAAGGGTGTACACTTTCACCGCTACTATTCAACATAGTTCTGGAAGTTTTGGCCACAGCAATCAGAACAGAAAAAGAAATAAAAGGAATCCAGATTGGAAAAGAAGAAGTAAACTCTCACTGTTTGCAGATGACATGATCCTCTACATAGAAAACCCTAAAGACTCCACCAGAAAATTACTAGAGCTAATCAATGAATATAGTAAAGTTGCAGGATATAAAATCAACACACAGAAATCCCTTGCATTCCTATACACGAATAATGAGAAAGTAGAAAAAGAAATTAAGGAAACAATTCCATTCACCATTGCAACGAAAATAATAAAATACTTAGGAATATATCTACCTAAAGAAACTAAAGACCTATATATAGAAAACTATAAAACACTGATGAAAGAAATCAAAGAGGACACTAATAGATGGAGAAATATGCCATGTTCATGGATCGGAAGAATCAATATAGTGAAAACGAGTATACTACCCAAAGCAATTTACAAATTCAATGCAATCCCTATCAAGCTACCAGCCACATTTTTCACAGAACTAGAACAAATCATTTCAAGATTTGTATGGAAATACAAAAAACCTCGAATAGCCAAAGCAATCTTGAGAAAGAAGAATGGAACTGGAGGAATCAACTTGCCTGACTTCAGGCTCTACTACAAAGCCACAGTCATCAAGACAGTATGGTACTGGCACAAAGACAGACACATAGATCAATGGAACAAAATAGAAAGCCCAGAGGTAAATCCACACACATATGGACACCTTATCTTTGACAAAGGAGGCAAGAATATACAATGGAGTAAAGACAATCTCTTTAACAAGTGGTGCTGGGAAAACTGGTCGACCACTTGTAAAAGAATGAAACTAGATCACTTTCTAACACCGCACACAAAAATAAACTCAAAATGGATTAAAGATCTAAATGCAAGACCAGAAACTATAAAACTCCTAGAGGAGAATATAGGCAAAACACTCTCAGAAATAAATCACAGCAGGATCCTCTATGATCCACCTCCCAGAATGCTGGAAATAAAAGCAAAAATAAACAAGTGGGATCTAATTAAAATTAAAAGCTTCTGCACAACAAAGGAAAATATAAGCAAGGTGAAAAGACAGCCTTCTGAATGGGAGAAAATAATAGCAAATGAAGCAACTGACAAACAACTAATCTCAAAAGTATACAAGCAACTTATGCAGCTCAATTCCAGAAAAATAAACGACCCAATCAAAAAATGGGCCAAAGAACTAAATAGACATTTCTCCAAAGAAGACATACGGATGGCTAACAAACACATGAAAAGATGCTCAACATCACTCATTATTAGAGAAATGCAAATCAAAACCACAATGAGGTACCACTTCACACCAGTCAGAATGGCTGAGATCCAAAAATCTGCAAGCAATAAATGCTGGCGAGGGTGTGGAGAAAAGGGAACCCTCCTACACTGTTGGTGGGAATGCAAACTAGTACAGCCAGTATGGAGAACAGTGTGGAGATTCCTTAAAAAATTGCAAATAGAACTACTTTATGACCCAGCAATCCCACTGCTGGGCATACACACCGAGGAAACCAGAATTGAAAGAGACACATGTACCCCAATGTTCATCGCAGCACTGTTTATAATAGCCAGGACATGGAAACAACCTAGATGTCCATCAGCAGATGAATGGATAAGAAAGCTGTGGTACATATACACAATGGAGTATTACTCAGCCATTGAAAAGAATTCATTTGAATCAGTTCTGATGAGATGGATGAAACTGGAGCCAATTATACAGAGCGAAGTAAGCCAGAAAGAAAAATACCAATACAGTATACTAACACATATATATGGAATTTAGGAAGATGGCAATGACGACCCTGTATGCAAGACAGGAAAAAAGACACATATGTGTATAACGGACTTTTGGACTCAGAGGGAGAGGGAGAGGGTGGGATGATTTGGGAGAATGGGAATTCTAACATGTATACTATCATGTAAGAGTTGAATCGCCAGTCCATGTCTGACGTAGGGTGCAGCATGCTTGGGGCTGGTGCATTGGGATGACCCACAGAGATGTTGTGGGGAGGGAGGTGGGAGGGGGGGTCATGTTTGGGAACGCATGTAAGAATTAAAGATTTTAAAATTAAAAAAAATAATAATAAATGAATTAAAAAAAATCTACTTTTCTTTATAGTAGCATTATATTTGCATACCTAAGCAATAAATTGCATTGTTTTCATGTCTAAAAATTTCTGAAGATACAATCATACTATAGTATAATCATACTATAATCTTTTGTAGTATATTTGTTTAATCTGCTTGTATTTTTTCTATTGACTAATGCATCACTGATTCGATGTATGTGAGTTTGAGTGAACTCCAGGAGATGGTGATGGACAGGGAGGCCTGGCGTGCTGCGATTCATGGAGTCGCAAAGAGTCAGACACGACTGAGCGACTGAACTGAACTGAACCACAAGTACCTGAAGTTCATTTATTTATTTAAAGCATTCAATAGTGGTACATTTTATGAACATGTTACAATTAGTGTATCCATTTTATTATTATTGAGCATTTATTTTCTTTCTAGTTATTTTGTTGTTGTTATTGAAAACAATCATCTTAAAATGTTTTGAACATATAATAATACATGTTCAAAGGAAATTTCTTTAGAGGACATACCTAAGAGTGAAATTCTTGAGTTATAAATTGTGCATAGAGTTGAGCTTCAATCCTTGGTGTGGGAAGGTCCCATGGAGAAGGGAATGGGTACCCACTCCATTATTCCTGCCTGGAGAATTCCATGGACAGAGGGGCCTGGCGAGCTATAGTTCCTGGGGTTTGCAAAGAGTTGAACATGACTGAGAGACTAGTACAAACAATACAAAATTGTTTAGCATATTGATTTTACAAATTTGCTATTCAGTGTGGATGAATGTAAACATTCCTCCACATTCATATTGTCATTTGACACAATTTAAAAATGTGTGTCACACTGATGGATATGAATTATTATATTCATTCTTTTTAAAGTACCTATTGAAGTCATTTGACCTTTTACTATTGAAGGATTCTTCTTTATCTTTACTTTAGAAGGTCTTTTGAAATAAATATTGAATATCGTCTCTCCCAGTTATATCCATAGTAAGTAACTTCTAGTTTATGGATTGCTGTTTCATTTTCTACAGGGTCTATTTGTTAAAAAAGAAGTTCTTTATTTCCTTAGATCAGTCTCCAAATGCAAAAGAACAAAAATAAACAAATGAGATCTAATGGAACTTAAGAGCTTTTGCAAAACAACAGAGGGAAAGTTGCTCAGTCATGTCCAACTTTTTGAGGTCCCTTGGACATATCTTTGAGGTCCTTGGTCGTGGAATCCTCCAGGCCAGAATACTGGAGTAAGTAGCCTTTCCCTCTACCAAGTGATCTTCCCAACCAAGGGATTGAACCCAGGTCTTCTGCAATGCAGGAAGACACTACCATCTGAGCCACAAGATAAGGCCAAGAATACTGGAGTGTATAGCCTATCCCTTCCCCAAGGGATCTTCCTGACCCAGGAATCAAACCAAGGTCTCCTGGATTACAGGTGGATTCTTTACTAACTGAACTATCAGAGAAGCTACAGAAACCATCAACAAAACAAAAATACAGCCTACAGAATGGGAGAAAATACTTGCAAACAATAAGATTGACTAGGGGTTAATTTCCAAGATATGCAAACAGTTCATACAACTCAATATCAAAAAAGGAAACAACCTCATCAAAAGATGAGCAGAAGATTTAAGTAGATGTTTTTCCTAAGAAGATATACAAATGGCGGACAAGCACAGAAAAAGATTCTCAACGTCTCTGATAGAGATATACAAATCCAAATGTCCATGAGATATCATCTTACACTGGTCAGAATGACCATCATTTAAAAGTCTATAAATAAATGCTGGAGAGCATGTGGAGAAAAGAAAAATTTCCTCCACTGTTCAAGGAGATATAAATTGGTGTGGCTGTTATGGAAAAACAGAATGGAGATTTCTTTAAAAACTAAAAATGGAACTATCATATGATCTAGCAATCCCACTCCTGGGATTCTAATCCCATATCTGGAAAAGATGAAAACTGTATTTCAGAAAGATATGTGTATCCCAATATTCGCAGCAGCACCATTTAAATAGCCAAGACCTTGAAGTAACCTAATTATTCATGAACAGCTGCTTAAGGAAGAGGTAGAATATATATAAGTATAAATATTAAAAATATATAATGGAATACTACTCTGCCATATAAAAGAATGAGATATGGACATTTGTAGCAAAATGAGTGGACATAGAGAATATCATACTAAGTTTAGTAAGTCAGACAGAGAATGATAAATTGTACATAATACCTCTTATTTGTGAAACCTAAAAGACAATGTAAATGAGATTATATACAAAAAAGTGATAGACTCACAGGCATAGGAAACAAACATATAGTTACCAAAGGGAAAAGAAAAGGAGGGATATATTAAGAGAATGTGATTAACAGATGCATACTGCTATGTATGAAATAGATAAGCAAGAAGAATTTCCTGCATAACACAGGAAACAATATTCAAAATCTTGTAGTAACATATAATGGAATATAATCTGAAAAGTTGCATATATGTGTGCATATATATATACATACATATATATATATCTGACTCATTTTGCTGTACGCCTGAAACTAACACAATGTTGTAAACCAAATATACTTCAATAAAAATGTTCCTAAATCTTAATTTAATACAATTTGTCAAACCTTTCTCCATATTTTATATTTCCTGAATACATCTTATTCAAAAATTAAGACATTTTTAAAACAAAGCCTGACGTTATTCCCTTAAAACTACACTGTGAAGTTTTTCCTCTGTAATGCTTTTTAAAATATTTGGTAAGTTTTCTTTTTTACATTTCAATCTTTAAGTTACCTTAAATGATTATTTTTTTGTATTTGGTATAAAATAGGAGTCCAATTACATGTATTGTTTATATAACTAAATACTGTATTATTTTAATAGCTCATCAATTTTTTTACCAATCTGTATACTCAGTTTGAGATAAATCAAGTTTTCTTATATGTATTTCCTCTAGTGAATATTGTGTTTCATTGATCTATGCTTGCACCAACACCAGTTGCCTTTACTACTAACATTTTATGTCTTGATATCTAGTGAAGATATATCCCCCACCTCCTGCTTGCTTTTTGTTTAAACTGTACTTTGGTGAAGTGTGGTACATCTTTTCAAAGAGGTGTTCACATTAATGAAGGTCCTTACATATTTTTTCATATGGAAAGGAGAAACAGTCTTCTAGAATTTTTATGATCATTCTAAAATAACAGGAAACTTGTTCCATATTTATTCCTGTCTCAAAATTTGCCTCTAGCTTTGCTTCCTCAGGGTAAATTTAAATTAGTTTCCTAACTTGTTCACTCTTGTCTGATGCTTAGTTTGTCAGTATAGTTTACTTCTGCTTTTTCACATCTTTGCTATTCTAGAAATAATGTACATATATCCTCAAGGTTCTTCCTGTCATTTATATAAAAAAGAAGTTTAAATTGACTGAGTAATATATATTTAGTTACACTTCCTGAAGCAGTATTTAGATGACTGCAGCTTACTTTGCACATTAAAAGGTGCATTTTGTAATTTGTCACTAGAGTAGACACATTTTAAAATAAGGATGCAGTCAACATTTTTCTTAAAATAATGCATATTTGTTTGAGAGGGATGAATATACTGCCTGAGTAAAAAACAATGGCTATGTTACGTTTTGCTGTATTCTGTTATTTAATTTGTTCTGTGTGTGCTCAGTCATGTCCAACTATTTGCAATCCCATGGACTGTAGCCCACCAGGCTCCTCTGCCCATGGGATTATCCAGGCAAAAATACTGGAGCAGGTTGTCATTTCCTTCCCCAGGGAATCTTCCTGAGCCAGGGATTGAACCCTCATCTCCTGTATCTCTTGCATTGGCAGACAGGCTCTTTACCAGTTGAGCCACCAGATAATTTGAGTAATATATAATTTATTTAACATTAAATTAAAACTAATTTTGTAAATTAAAAACAAATTTATAAACTATAGACAGAAAAACAGTGAGTAAACATTTTATATTTCTAATACCTATGTTTATAGAACTATAACAATAGACATGACTTCATGTCATGTCTATATATTAGTGTTGGGCACAACACTAATATAGATTAAGTGTATGTATGTGATGTGATATCTATAATGTATGACAGTAAAAACCTCATTCAACATGTATTTGCTGAACATGTAATATGTACCAAGACATGAGTTTGCCTTCATTTAGTGTAAAATATGTACCTGACAAACTTAGATATTCCCAAGTTGTTGTTATTTAGTTGCTAAGCCATGTCTGACTCTTGTGATGTCATGGACTATAGCCCACCAGGCTCCACTGTCCATGCGATTTCCTAGGCAACAATACTGAAGCAGTTTGCCATTTCTTTCTCCAGCGGACCTTCCAACCCAGGGATCATTGGCAGGCAGATTCTTTACTACTGAGCCACCTGGGAAGCTCACCACCAAGTTAATGAAGGATAATAGATCCAATATAATGAACATCCCGTAGACTGATCCATGGTGAAGTAAAGGTAAAAGCAAAATATTATATGAGTATAAAGAACAGAGTAATAATACATAAATTCAGAAGATTCTTCCCCAAATTTGTGCAGTTTATGTCAAAAAACTCTTTTTGCAATAGCTAAAAATTTAGGAATTTTTCAGCTAGTGACAGATAACTGTTTATGTACATTGAATATTCCACTCTCATATGCTCCAGAATGCTTGTGCAGTTTTAGTTCTAGTCAGGAATAAAAATGGAAATTTCATACATGTTACTCAGAAATTTTAATTTAAAATTTAAGCTCAGAATAGGTTTTGTGGATTTCCAATTTTTCTGCATTGAACACATTTGTTCTGAATATCATATTATAAATACATTCCTTTGTAGTTCAGTTAGCGTAGGAAATTTGTTTTATAAAACACACATATATACACATATATATATATTTTTAATATCATATACATATATAATATACACATATACATGCAATTATACATAATATCCTTATATCTTTTCTGCACCATGCATGATTATGAAATATTCCTTAAGAGAATACAGGGGTCTAGAGATGGTTTGAAAGTACTCAACTTGAAAAATATGCTTAAATAATAATATATTTGCTAATCTAGGAACTGTGATGGATATAAACATAGGCTTACTTACTAGAACTATAAAATTATGATTGTGTATGTGTTATCTGTGGATGTGAACAGAAAGCAGTTAATACTAGAGAAAATATGTAAATGATAACAGCAAAAAATCATAAGAGGTTACTGGATACCAGGCATTTTGTATAAATTATTTCATCTGAGTTTCATAATAATGCTATTATTATCATTCACGTTTTATAAAGAATTTTGAAAAACAGACCAATTAGTATGTCCAAAATAAAGTCCTGTGGCTAGCAAATGCCTGAATCTAAGCTCAAACACAGACAATGTGACTCCAAAGTCAGTGTGCTTAACTAAAAAGAGAGATAAAAAGAAGGAAAGACACACACACACACACACTCACACACAGAATATAATATATTCTCAGGCTGAGTATGTATAGAACTTTATGGCTGATATTGTAACAAAAAATCAGCGGAAAATGGATAAGGTTTGTCAATTTGTCTTAAGGTTTCAAGGTGGATGACAAATAATGATGATATTAACAGAAATTGAATTATTCGAAAACAAAGTTTCTGGACAGAAGGTTTGATTATGCATCATCTTGGCATGGAAATAAGTAAAATTAGAAATATAAAAGGAAAATTGAGGTCATTGTACCAGTCTGGAAGTTTCATCAGATACACATTTCTAGTTTTGTGTGCTGACACTTCAGTTCTGTACTACTCTTTGCGAGCCCATGGACTGTAGTACACCAGGCTCCTCTGTCCATGGAATTTTCCAGGCAAGAATACTGGAGTGGGTTAAGACAATAAATAACATGAATAGTGCTGCATTCAGTCCCAGAAAGTTGACTAAAGCTATTATGTTCAAAAGCAAAAGGATAATAGCTTCCTCCAATACAAAAGTACCATCCACTATTATTCTGTGTGCTTTGATGACTCTTAGTTATTGCCTTCCATGTTCCTTTCAGAATTCTCATGCCAGCATTACTCGGTTCATCATATATCTTAATAGACAAGCAATAATATACTTTGGTTTTAACTTGAATACCTGCTCTTTATACCTTAGGTAGTATATATCACAACTTTTAGAAGCTTCGTTCATCAACATAAACACTTTTTCTCTTACATGCTCATATTGCCTATTAACAGAGATATTTAACACCTTGGATGTCGTGCAACGATAAAGGGATAATAGTTCTGATTTTTATCCATCCACCACCATGAAATAGCTTCCCAGGAGGCTCTAGTGGTAAAGAATCTGCCTGCCAATGCAGGAGATGCAGGTTTCATCCCTGGGTTGGGAAGGTCCCCTGGAGAGGGCATGGCAACCCACTCCAGTGGAGCATGGTGGGCTACAATTTATAGGGTTTCGCAAAGTTTAACACAGCTGAAGTGACTTAGCACACATGCATCATCAAATATTCTTAACAACACCCAGATTTTCTCATTCAATAAATAAATGGCATTTGGTGCCTCTGTAGTTGGAAAGATATTTGTTTTTCAGTCACTCAGTCATGTCTGACTCTTTGTGACCCCATGGACTGCAGCACACCAGGCTTTCCTGTCCCTCACTATCTCCCAGAGTTTGCTCAAACTCATGCCCTTTGAGTTGGTGATGACATATAACTATCTTATCCTCTGTCATCTACTTCTCCTCCTGCCCTCAATCTTTCCCAGAATCAGTGTTCTTTCCAACGAGTCAGCTCTTAGCATGTGGTGGCCAAAGTATTTGGCCAAAGTATTGGCCAAAGTATCAGTCCTTCCAGTGAATATTCAGGATTGGTTTTCTTTAAAATTTATTGGTTTGATCTCCTTGATACCCAAAGGACTCTCAAGAGTTCTTCAGCACCACAGTTCAAAGGCATCATTTTTTCACTGCTCAATCTTTTTATTGTCCAGATCTCACATCATACATGACTACTGGAAAAATCATAGCATTAACTATACAGACATTTGTAGGCAAAGTAATGTCTCTGCTTTTTAATATGCTGTCTACTTTTGTCATTGCTTTTCTTCCAAGGAGCAAGCATCTTTTAATTTCATGGCTGCATTCACCATTCACAGTGATTTTGGAGCCCCAAAAAATAAAAAAGTCTTGTTGTTTCCATTGTTTCCCCATATATTTGCCACAAAATGATGGTACCAGATGTCATGATCTTAGCTTTCTGAATGTTGAGTTTTAAGCCAGCTCTTTCATGCTCCTCTTTCACCTTCAACAAGAGGCTTTTTAATTCTTTTTTGCTTTCTGTCATAATGGTGGTGTCATCTGCATATCTGAGATTATTGATCTTTCTCCTGGTAATCTTGATTCCAGCTGTGTTTCAATCAGCCTGGCATTTCACATATAAGTCACATATAAGTCTACATATAAGTCAAATAAGCAGGGTGAAAATATATAACCTTGATGTACTCCTTTCCAAATTTTGGACCAGTCTGTTGTTTCACTTCTGGTTCTAACTGTTGCTCCTTGACCTGCATACAGGTTTCTCAGGATGCAGGTAAGGTGGTCTGGTATTCCCATCACTTTAAGCATTTTCCACAGTTTGTTGTGAAACCCACTGTCAAAGGCTTTAGCATAGTCAATGGAGCAGAAGTAGATGGAAAAATATAGCTGATTATAAATGATACTTGGGTGTTTGGATAGAATTTTGTTTAATATCCTTTATTAGTTTTGAAAGCAAATACAGTTTACACAATATGGGTTTACTAAGGGGAGAATTGAATTTTCTCTGAATACTCAAGCTGGGACACTAACAGTTTAAGACAAGTATAGATTCTTGTAAACTGTATATTTAATACAATAAATCCAAGCTGATACACATTATGGCATAATTTTTAATCATATAGCAGTAGTCCCCAACCTTTTTGGCACCAAGAATTAGTTTTGTGGAAGACGACTTTTTGCATGAATGGTGTGGTGGGGGATTGTTGGGGCTGATTCAAGTGCACTACATTTATCGCCTATGCTTCACTTCGTGCTGCATGGCCTGGTTCCTGGCTGTGGCTCAGAAGCTGGTGAGCACTGTCATACAGGATGAGGAAGAGAACTTTTTCTGAATGTTAAGAATTTAGCGAAGCTATCCCATGGCATTGCATCCATTTTGTAGTGACCTTAAACTGGCACTAATCCATGCAGGTGAATGGCTGAGATGGCAGCCCACAGAATCATAAGAAAATTTAAATTTCTGCTATTACTTCCCCAATTGCCCTTGTGATCAACAGTCTCTCCTGCCTCCCAACAATCACATGACTAATGCATTTTTTAGATAAGAACCCAATGGGGGTTAGCAAACCTCAATCTTTGGTTTAAATAGCCCAATCTGTCCTTATTCTGGAAACCTAAAAACACTCCACTAATGAACCCTAATAAACTTTTTCTGCACTCTGCCTGGAATACCTCCTGTGGCCCCTCAAAATATGCCAGTCACTTCCTCTGGGACCTGTGAGTAATAGAATTCTCTATTTTAGTTTCTCTTGTGGTCTGTTGTTGAACGAAAGACCCTCACCAGGCAACCTGGGTTCTAGTTGATGTGCTAATTTAACAGATTGATAACACTGAGTCTCAGGGGTAAGTCAGTAAAAGAAGAAAACTACAGATTAGGACTGATTGCTCTTGATGATTTGCTCATGTTAAAAGTTCAGAAGTCCAGTGAGAAGAAAGTAGAAATACTCACCTTAGCTTGGAAGACTCTGACCACATTGTTTGTGATACTTTCTTCCACCACGAACACTAAGGATGCTATCAACCTCTGTAATCAGTGCATTGGCCAGGGAGCAACAAGAGAGAAGCAAGTGAAAGTTTTTGAACTTGAAAAAAGGTGTGAGTGATGAGATGAATTTAAAGGGTTTTGTGTAGATAAATTTATAAACTTTATGATGTAAATAATAAGAATCAGTTGAAATCCACATGCCTAGTCATCTTTTGATCTGTTTTACTTTTTATACAAACCTTTCAAGCTGCTATAAAAATAAACTATGTTGAGGTAAGAATGGAGATTGAGAGGCAAATGAGAGACTCGTTACTAGTCCATAGTAATGGTTCATTTTAGTGATGAGGGTGGATTTGACCATGGTTGAAAAATAAAATATAAATATTAAGAAACATGAACTATATGAGAGAAAAAATTGAAAAGACAATGCAAAGGTTGTGGGCTATAAACAGAAGGGTGATCAACAAGTCAAAGTTTTAAGTCAAAGGATGTGAGTGTGTGGTGTTGAAATGTGTTGAGATGAATTCATAAATCTGCCAGACTTTATGCTACTAAATATCTAACTCCAATAACTAAATTCCTTTACTGTTTTATTTTTATGCCCATTCAGTTTCTTCCCATGTAAGTTGTCTATAGGGAAAACCAATTAGTGCTTAAGCAAACACAAAAGCCTGACCTACCTTCTGTAATATATCTTGCTGTAAATTAATTAATTGCCTCTCTGGGTTATAGACTTTGTGTTTTGTGAGTTTCAATCAGTGGAAGTCATCCTTTAAATTTCCAGTCAACAATGAACTGACAAGTCTTATATTTTGGTGGCCTTAGGTAGCATCACACATTCAGTAAAGTAAAAGGTACCTTGCAGAAACAACTATTTGGAGTAACCACTGTTCTATTTCCATTCATATTTCTATATGTATCTGCCTGTGCTACCCTATGCAAAAAACATGAAATGCATATTCTGGTCAAGAACAACCTCTAACATCCTTCCGTGGAAACTAATGCAGCGTGCAGTCAACTGCCGCAACAAATAAAGCATTTGCAAACTAATATCACAGTCAATTTGAATCCTCCTAACTACCCTAAATTCCTGAGGCATTATTTCAGTATCTATTTCAGAAAATTGATTGTCTTACATCTCAATCACAGTGGCTTCCTCTCTCTCTCACTATCCTCCACTGTGCTGTGTTGCTGGAACAATTTTGGAATAAGCCACTTTGCCAGCAAGTTGTCTTCTTTTAATCCCTGAAGGCACTGAAGTTCTTCTGGAGATGATTGTTAGTTCAAACATATAAAAATGTTGGCTTTTCAAAAGATTCCCATTATTTATTAGTTTGAAAAATCTATGAAAGCCCCACTGCTCCAGTAAAGCAGAAAACATTTGTCAGCCATCCATGGCAATCCCTTATCTGCAGTTCCCTGTCTAGAGTTAAAAAAAAGAAAAAAAACTAGGTTCAAACCTAATCCAGTGAAACAACTCTTTAAGCAACCTTACTGAGCCTACCTCAATTTTTGACAGTAAACTCAATGTAAAGAGAGGAAAAAGCATTTTCCCTTTAAGGTATGCTATCCTCAAGGAAATATATTAGAGACTGAAAAGGGTATTACAATTTATTTAAAATCGCTTTGTCCTGCCCATTGTTATATATATATATATATATATATATATATATGGTGTTTGTTTGTGTTTTTTTGCTTTGGTTTTAATACACTGTGTCTACACTCAAGTTATAATTTGAGGTACTCTAATTAGCATCACTTATCTCAGAAATGGTTTTCTTGATATTTGAGAGACTAATCAGGAATGTATGTCCCCAGGCTGCATAAAATAGCTATAGAATGCTACAAATGTTGATCACTGGCAATCCTAGTAGGTGTTAATGTACAGAGATTGACTAGCAATACTGTAACATGTGTAGAGATGTATGAATGTTATGTAAGAATATGACACCCCTGCAGTTTTACACATTGCAATGGCCCCTGAGGCCAAGAACCGCATCCAATCCAGTATCCCACAACTAAGATGAAGGAGCTATACATTTATTCAACTAGAAATGTAGTAAATAATGCAACAAAAATGGCAAGGTTTTTCTTTGATTGCTGATAAAGTTTACTTATGTGGTAAAAATTGGTCTTAAAATTTCTTTTATTGTATCAAATAATCAAGTCACATGGGTAGCTCAGCTGATAAAGAATCTGCCTGCCATTCAGGAGACCTCAGTTAGATCCCTGGGTCAGGATCCCTGACCTACTCCAGTATTCGAAGGCTTCCCTGGTAGCTCAAATGGTAAAGAATCTGCCCACAATGTGGAGACCTGGGTTTGATCCCTGGGTTGGGAAGCTCCCCCGGAGCGGGCATGACAACCCACTTCAGTGTTCTTGCCTGAAGAATCCCCATGAACAGAGGAGACTGTTGGGCTATAGTTCACAGGGTCACACAGAGTTGGACATGACTGAGCAACTAAGCAAAGGCACAGCACATGACTATGAAAGTGGGGGACAAAAATTATTTTCTTCCTCTAAAACTTAAGGCTACAAAGGCTGAGTAAGGACATGATAAGGAAAAGAAGTTAAAATAACATTTGTTTGGTAAAAACTATTATGACCAACCTACATAGCATATTGAAAAGCAGAAATATTACTTTGCCAACAAAGGTCAGTCTGGTCAAGGCTATGGTTCTCCCAATGGTCATGTATGGATGTAAGAGTTGGACTGTGAAGAAAGCTGAGCGCAGAAGAATTGATGCTTTTGAACTGTGGTGTTGGAGAAAACTCTTGAGAGTCCCTTGAACTGCAAGGAGATCCACTCAGTCCATCCTAAAGGAGATCAGTCCTGAGTGTTCATTGGAAGGACTGATGCTGAAGCTGAAACTCCAGTACTTTGGCCACCTCATGACAAGAGTTGACTCATTGGAAAAGACTCTGATGCTGGGAGGGATGGAGGCTAGAGAAGAAGGGGACGACAGAGGACGAGATGGCTTGATGGCATCACTGACTCGTTGGACGTGAGTTTGTGTGAACTCCGGGAGTTGGTGATGGACAGGGAGGCCTGGCATGCTGCAATTCATGGGGTTGCAAAGAGTCGGACACGATTGAGCTACTGAACTGAACTGAACTGAAAGCTTCAGTTCTGCATTCTCAGCTACTCAGTCATGTCTGACTCGTTGCCACCCTTTGGATTATAGCCCACCAGGCATCTCTATTCATGGAAGTTTTCAGGCAAGAATACTGGAGTGGGTTGCCATTTCCTCCTCCAGTAGATCTTCCAAACCCAGGGATAGAACTTGCATTTACAGTATCTCTTTCATTACAGGTGGACTCTACCCACTGAGTCATTGGAGAAGCTCAAAAACTAAGCTTCAGACTTTATATTAAATAAGTGCTTCTTCCAATTATGATTCATATAAATCACCTGGGGATCATGTTTAAATGTAGAGCTTCATTCATATCTGGGGACTGACCTTATAATCTCTTAACTGGAGGACTGCTATTACTCACTGTCTAACAATAAGAAGTAGGGATATAAAATAAATATCTATATATTGTTTCAAATTGTAATACTGTAAGAAAATTTTAATTAATGTAGGAAAATAATTAAGAAAGAAAAAAGTTTTCTTTTTTAAAAAAGTTCAGTAAGTCTAAAGGAACGGGGAAATTTAGAGATTTCCTATTTAGTTATGTGGTAGATGTGCCTTTGAACATTCTAATGATAATTTTGAATTGATTCCTAAATTATTTTCATGTTGATTCAATTCTGATGCCTCCAGATACAAAACTAAACTTTCTATTTTCTAAGTTGACACTAGCTCTTACATACAAAGTCAACAGTTATTCTGAAAATTCTGAAATTTGATTTATGACTTCTACAACAGGAGATTAATTTTCTTTTTATATAAATGTGAGAAAGAGGTTTATGAAAAAGAACTTTAGTGCATACTTGCTTGTCTTGAAGCAGCAAAATTCTATAATTTATCAAATGAAATTATTAATTTTACAGGAGTAAGGATAAATATCTCCTCACAGCTGCCCCTCCTGACCTTGAATGTGGTGTAGCTCCTCTCAGGCCTCCTGCTCCCATCGTCGCCCTGCTTATTTAATTTATATGCAGAATACATCATGAGAAACACTGGCCTGGAAGAAGCACATGCTGGAATCAAGATTGCTGGGAGAAATATTAATAACTTAGATATGCAGATGACACCACCCTTATGGCAGAAAGTGAAGAAGAGCTAAAAGCCTCTTGATGAAAGTGAAAGAGGAGAGTGAAAAAGTTGGCTTAAAGCTCAACATTCAGAAAACGAAGATCATGGCATCCAGTCCCATCACTTCATGGGAAATAGATGGGGAAACAGTGGAAACAGTGTCAGACTTGTTTTTTGGGAGCTCCAAAATCACTGCAGATGGTGATTGCAGCCATAAAATTAAAAGACGCTTACTCCTTGGAAGGAAAGTATGACCAACCTAGATAACATATTCAATAGAAGAGCCATTCCTTTGCCAACAAAGGTCCATCTAGTCAAGGCTATTGTTTTTCCAGTGGTCAAGTATGGATGTGAGAGTTGGACTGTGAAGACAGCTGAGTGCTGCCAAGAGCTGTAGCTTTTGAACTGTGGTGTTGGAGAAGACTCTTGAGAGTCTCTTGGACTGCAAGGAGATCCAGCTAGTCCATTCTAAAGGAGAACAATCCTGGGTGTTCTTTGGCAGGACTGATGCTAAAGTTGAAACTCCAATACTTTGGCCACCTCACATGAAAAGTCCCTGATGCTGGGAGGTATTGAGTACAGGAGGAGAAGGGAATGACAGAGGATGAGATGGCTGGATGGCATCACCAACTCGATGGACATGAGTTTGGGTGAACTCCGGGAGTTGGTAATGGAGAGGGAGGTCTGGCATGCTGCAATTCATGGATCACAGAGTCGGACACGACTGAAAGACTGAACTGAACTGAACTGAACTGAAGGATAAATATATCATTTCTTATTACTAAACAGATACATTAAATATTTTCTGGCATCACACACTACACTAGAAATTGTTGATAACTTTAACATTTTAACAGGTCTTCAAGTAGTGCTTTGGATAGGATGGTAGAGCACTCAGGAAAATAAACAACAAATATAATAAGAGATATTAGACATATTTAGATATAAAAAATATTTGATCAAATAAAAATGTAACAGTAGCCCACTCAATATTAAATGCATGCATAAATTGAGTGATTTTCTGTAGACAGATATAAGGAAGAAAATTTCTCTTTCAGCATTTAAAAAATGTGATCTTGAGTTATAACTTTGAGTTCAAAGAGTGTGTGGAATTTTCTTCTAGTAGTTGAAAGACTATAGTAAACTGGGAGAAAAGAAATACCTGACTAAAGGGAAGGGACAAGGAGTGAAGAAAAGGTTCAGAAAAGCTCAAGAAGCTTTTGTTAATGTTTTTGGCCTATAGTTAGGCATGTTAATGGTCATCTGAGTTAAATTCACCCATTCCAGTCCATCTTAGTTCGCTGATTCCTAGAATATCAATGTTCACTCTTGCCATCTCCTGTTTGACCACTTCCAATTTGCCTTGATTCATGGACCTAACATTCTAGGTTCTTATGCAATATTGCTCTTTACAGCATCAAACCTTGCTTCTATCACCAGTCCCATCTACAAATGGGTTTTATTTTTGCTTTGGCTCCATCCCTTCATTCTTTCTGGAATTATTTCGCCACTGATCTCCAGTAGCATATTGGGCACCTACCTACCTAGGGAGTTCATCTTTCAGTGTCCTATCTTTTTGCCTTTTCATGCTGTTCATTGGTTCTCAAGGCAGGAATACTGAAGTGATTTGCCATTCCCTTCTACAGTGGACCACATTCTGTAAGCCCTCTTTACCATGATCCATCCATTTTGGGGGCCCCACATGGCTTGGCTTAGTTTCAAGAGTTAGACAAGGCTGTGGTTTGTGATCAGATTTGCTAGTTGTCAGTGACTGTTTTTAGCCTGTCTTCCCCCTGATGCCTTCTCTCAGTGCCTACAGTATTACTTGGGTTTCTCTTACCTTGGACATGGGGTATCTCTTCCCAGCTGCTCCAGCAAAGAGCAGCCGCTGCTCCTTACCTTGGACATGGGGTAGCTCCTCTTGGCTGCCACCCCTGACCTTGGACATGGGGTAGCTTTCTTTCCACAAATACTGTGAAAAGAAGAGAAGCAAAAAGCAAAGGAGAAAAGGAAAGATATACCCGTTTGAATGCAGAGTTCCAAAGAATAGCAAGGTGAGATAAGAAAGCTGTCCTCAGTGGTGAATGCAAAGAAATAGAGGAAACCAATAGAATGGGGAAGACTCGAGATCTCCTCAAGAAAATTAGAGATACCAAGGGAACATTTCATGAAAAGATGGGCTCAATAAAGGACAGAAATGGTAGGGACCTAACAGAAGTAGAAGATATTAAAAAGAGATGGCAAGAATACACAGAAGAACTGTACCAAAAAGATCTTCAAAAAAGACAATCACAATAATGTGATCACTCACCTAGAGCCAGACATTCTGGAAAGTGAGGTCACGTGGTACTTAGGAAGCATCACCATGAACAAAGCTAGTGAAGGCAATGAAATTTCAGTTGAGCTGAAATTTCAAATTCTGAAAGATGATGCTGTGAAAGTGCTGCACTCAATATGCCAGCAAATTTGTTAAACTCAGCAGTGGCCACAGAATTGGAGAGTCAGTTTTCATTTCAATCCCAAAGTAAGGCAAAGCCAAAGAATGCTCAAACTACCGCACAATTGCACTCATCTCACACGCTAATAAAGTAATGCTCAAAATTCTCCAAGCCAGGCTTCAGCAATATGTGAACCGTGAACTTCCAGATGTTCAAGCTGGTTTTAGAAAAGGCAGAGGAACCAGAGATCAAATTGCCAACATCCACTGGATCATCGAAAAAACAAGAGAGTTCCAGAAAAACATCATTCTGCTTTATTGACTATGCCAAAGCCTTTGACTCTGTAGATCACAAAGAACTGTGGAAAATTCTTGAAGAAATGGGAATACCAGACCACCTGACCAGCTTCTTGAGAAACCTGTATGCAGGTTAGGAAGCAACAATTAGAACTGGACATGGAACAATAGACTGGTTTCAAATAGGAAAAAGAGTACACCAAGGCTGTTTACTGCCACCCTGCTTATTTAACTTTTATGCAGGGTACATCATGAGAAACACTGGACTGGAGGAAGCACAAGCTGGAATCAAGATTGCCAGGAGAAATAGCAATAACCTCAGGTATGCAGATGATACCACCCTTATGGCAGAAAGTGAAGAAGAACTAAAGAGCCTCTTGATGAAAGTGAAAGAGGAGAGTAAAAAAGTTGGCTTAAAACTCAACATTTAGAAAACGAAGATCATGGCATCTGGTCCCATCACTTCATGGGAAATAGATGGGGAAACAGTGGAAACAGTGGCTGACTTTATTTTTCTGGGCTCCCAAGTCACTGCAGATGGTGATTGCTTCCATGAAAGGAAAGTTATGACCAACCTAGACAGCATATTAAAAAGCAGAGACATTACTTTGTTAAAAAAGGTCCGTCTAGTCATGGCAATGGTTTTTCCAATAGTCATGTATGGATGTGAGAGTTGGACTATAAAGAAAGCTGTGTGCCAAAGAATTGATGCTTTTGAACTGTGGTGTTGGAAAATACTCTTTAGAGTCCCTTGGACTGCAAGGAGATCCAACCAGTTCATCCTAAAGAGATCAGTGTTGGGTGTTCATTAGAAGGACTGACATTGAAGATGAAACACAAATACTTTGCCCACCTGATGTAAAGAGCTTATTCATTTGTAAAGACCCTGATTCTGGGAAAGATTGAGGGCAGGAGGAGAAGGGGATGACAGAGGATGAGATGGTTTGATGGCATCACCAACTCAATGGACATGGGTTTGCGTGGACTCCCGGAGTTGGTGATGGACAGGGAGGCCTGGCGTGCTGTGGTTCATAGGGTCACAAAGAGCTGGACACGACTGAGTTACTGAACTGAACTGAACTAGGCATCTTAATAGAGTAGTGGGAGAGATAACTTTTAGAGACTATCCAGATGCTACTGTGAAAGCTAGTAAATACAAAGTATAATAAATAAGAGAGAAACACCTTAATTATTTTTACTACATCAATGATATCTTTATTAGAATACATTAGATGGTTCTTATTAGCAAATATTGCTTCCTTGCTTTGCTTAATAAGCAACTAATAGACATAAAATAAATATTATTTTGATTTTCATTTTCCCATAGCTAAAGGCACTGTTTAACTACTGAGAGCATATTATCTTTGGTTTCTAATACAATTATTCATGTAAACTTAGTTATTATAGATATATTCATTAAAATTAACACAAAACTGGAATATGATTAAGCAACACATATCATTTGGATTTTATAAAAATACTGAATAATAATAATGAACATTAAACATCAACATGCATATTTAAGAGGAATAAATGTCTTAAAAGGAAACATTTTTGTTTTAAATATTGAGAATTCTTAATAGTGAATGCCATTACTATTATTACTAATTTGTTAGAAAACCCTTTGCATGCGTGCTAAGTTACTTCAGTCATGTTCAACTCTGTGCAACCCTATGGACCTTAGCCTGACAGGCTCGTCTGTCCATGGGATTCTCCAGGCAAGAATACTGGAATGGGTTGCTGTGCCCTCCTCCAGGGGATCTTCCCTACTTAAGGATCAAACCCATGTCTCTTATGTTTCTAGCATCAGCAAGCAGCTTCTTTACCATTAGCACAACATGGGAAGCCCAAGATAACCCTGTATATATATGTAATTTGTTGTTTAATTTTTGTATATTTTTATTAAAATATTTTGCTTATACTTAGATTTGTTTCAAAAAGTCAGTTTTCATTACCTCATTAGAGAATGAGAAAATAAAAATAACAGTGGTGAAAAGAAAAACCATATATAAGACTTAAATTATTAAACATAATGATTTCATGTATACTAAATTTGAGTTCACAGATTTGTCCTTTAAAGGGAAAATAAAAAAAGCTAAGTTTATTCATTTAATTCAAAATGATATGAGATTAAAAGCAATAATTACAGCAACAAAAAATAAAGTTTTTCAGGAGAAATGTATTATTTTGGGTAACAATATATGATTATATTTTTCTCAGAGTTTTCTGTAAATAAGTGCTGACTATCTCACTTATATCAACCTGCAAATTAAACCATTTGCATTTTATAAAATAAATTATGTTAGTGGTCCATAAATTATGATCTAAATATTCAATTATTTCCTGAACTGGTGAGAAAGCAGAATGAATTATATGTCTTTTGTGCATACTTCCATAAAAATTATTACTCTAGGTTGAGATTTTGATAAATAATAACTGGTCATAAGATTGATTCTTTTTTAAAAATTGAAGATCTTAGCTGATATCTTTCTATTCATTAATTTTTATGTTTTTAATTTTTATTGAAGAATAGTTGGTTTACTGTATTATGTTAGTTTTAGGAGTATAACATAGTGATTCAAGATTTTTATGGATTATATTTCATATAGATTTATAAAATACTGGCTACATTCCCTGTGTATGCATTACATCTTTTAACTTATTGATTTTATAAATATTAGTTTGTGCTTCCTAATCCCCTTTGCCTATCTTGTCCCTCACCTTTCTATTAATTAATTTTGAGTTCTATATCTGTGATTCTGTTTCTGTTATTTGTTCACTATTTTAACTCCACATATAAGTGAAAACATATGGTATTTTTCTTTCACTGTCAAACTTATTTTACTGAATATAATACTCTCCTGATCAATCCATGTTGTCACAAATGGCAAAATTTCATTCTATTTTTATGGCTGAGTAATACCCCAAAGTATATATTTACCACATCTTCTTTATCCATTCATCTTTTGATGGATGATTAGCTTGTTTCCATATCTTGGCTGTTGTAATTAATGATGCTATAAACATTGGGGTGAATATATCTTTTCAAATTAGTGTTTCTATTTTTTTGGATGTATACCCAGAACTAGAATTGCTGGGTTGTATGGAGTTTCTATTTTTAATTTTTTGAGAAGCCTCCATACTGTTTTCCATAAAGGCTGTAGCAATTTATAGGCCCACCAACATTGTACCAGGGTTCCTGTTTCTCCACATCCTTGCCAACACTTTTTATTTCATTTCTTGTTAGAATGATAACTATTCTGACACTTGGGAGGTTATATCTTATTGTTGTTTAAACTTGCAGGTCCTTGATGATTAATGATGTTGAGCATCTTTTCAGGTGTCTAATGGTCATCTGTATTATATCAGTGTAACTTTCCTTTTTCACTTCTAATTTTCTTTATTCAGACCCTCTCCTTTTTAATTAATTTGACTTATGATGGCTTATTAATTTTATTTATCTTTTTTTTTTATTTTTTATTTTTTATTTTTTTTTTAAATTTTAGTTTTTTATTTTTTAAATTTTAAAATCTTTAATTCTTACATGCATTCCCAAACATGAACCCCCCTCCCACCTCCCTCCCCATAACAACTTTCTGGGTCATCCCCATGCACCAGCCCCAAGCATGCTGCATCCTGCGTCAGACATAGACTAGCGATTCAATTCACATGATAGTATACGGGATAAGAAAGCTGTGGTACATATACACAATGGAGTATTACTCAGCCGTTAAAAGAATTCATTTGAATCAGTTCTGATGAGATGGATGAAACTGGAGCCGATTATACAGAGTGAAGTCAGCCAGAAAGAAAAACACCAATACAGTATACTAACACATATATATGGAATTTAGGAAGAGGGCAATGACGACCCTGTATGCAAGACAGGGAAAGAGACACAGATGTGTATAACGGACTTTTGGACTCAGAGGGAGAGGGAGAGGGTGGGATGATTAGGGAGAATGACATTCTAACATGTATACTATCATGTCAATTTTATTTATCTTTAAAAAATTGTCTTATTCATCTTTTTATTGACTTTGTTTTGAAAAATAGTTGCAAATTTTTCTCAAGGACATGGCAAACTAATTTACATTCCCATAATGTCATATGTGTCAGACTTTATTTTTGGGGGCTCCAAAATCACTGCAGATGGTTACTGCAGCCATGAAATTAAAAGAAGCTTACTACTTGGAAGAAAAGTTATGACCAACCTAGATAGCATATTCAAAAGCAGAGACATCACTTTGCCAACTAAGGTCCATCTAGTCAAGGCTATGGTTTTTCCAGTAGTCATGTATGGATGTGAGAGTTGGACTCTGAAGAAAGCTGAGCACCAAAGAATTGATGCTTTTGAACTCTGGTGTTGGAGAAGACTCTTGAGAGTCCCTCGGACTGCAAGGAGATCCAACCAGTCCATTCTGAAGATCAGCCCTGGGATTTTTTTTGGAAGGAATGATGCTAAAGCTGAAACTCCACTACTTTGGCCACCTCATGTGAAGAGTTGACACATTGGAAAAGACTTTGATGCTGGGAGGGGTTGGGGGCAGGAGGAGAAGGGGACGGCAGAGGATGAGATGACTGGATGGCATCACTGACTCGATGGATGTGAATCTGAGTGAACTCCGGGAGTTGGTGATAGACGGGGGGGCCTGGCGTGCTGTGATTCATGGGGTCTCAAGGAGTTGGACATGACTGAGCAACTGAACTGAACTGAATGTCATATGAGAATTACCTCACCAGTTCTCTGCATTAAAATTTTGCAACTTTGCATCTCAATAGAGGGAAAGAATGAATCATTATCATTTAATTTTGGGTTTATTTAAATGATGTCATAATGTTATCAGCCATTATAAGATAGTCATATATTTCCTGTAGATAACTTATTACTGTCATATATATTTTTTCTTTTTTAAAATTTTTACTTCATTGGAGGCTAATTACTTTACAATATTCTGGTGCTTTTTGCCATACATTGACATGAATCAGCCACAGGTGTGCATATGTCCCCGAGTCCTGAAATCCCCTCCCACCATCTTCCTCATCCCATCTCTCTGAGTAGATCCAGTGCACCAGCTTTGAGTGTCCTGCTTCATGCATAAAACTTGTACTGGTCATCTGTTTCACACACAGCAATATACTTGTTCCAAAGCTATTCTGTCAAATCATCCAACCCTTGGCTTCTTCCATAGAGTCCAAATGTCTGTTCTTTACATCTGTGTCTCTTTTGCTGTCTTGCATATATGGTCATCATTACCATCTTTGTAAATTCCATATATATGTGTTAATATATTGCATTGGTGTTTTTCTTTCTGACTTACTTCACTCTGTATAGTAGGCTACAGCTTCATCCACCTCATTAGAACGGACTCAAATATGTTCTTTTTTATAGTTGAGTAATATTCCATTATGTATATGTGTCACAACTTACCCATTTATCTGCCGATGGACATCTAGGTTGCTTCTATGTCCTGGCTATTGTAAACAGTGCTGCAATGAACGTTGAGGTAAATGTGTCTCTTTCAGTTCTGGTTTCTTCAGTGTGTATACCCAGCAGTGGGATTGCTGGGTCATATGGAAGTTCTATTTCCAGGTTTTTAAGGAATCTTCACACTGTTCTCCATAGTGGCTGTATTAGTTTTCATTCCCAACAGTGTAAGAGGGTTCCCTTTTCTCCACACCCTGTCCAGCAATTATTGTTTGTAGACATTTTGATGGCAGCCATTCTGACTGGTGTGAGATGGTACCTCATAGTGGTTTGATATTTATTTGTCTCATAATGAGTGACATTGAGCATCTTTTCATGTGTTTGTTAGCTATCTGTATGTCTTCTTTGGAGAAACATTTGTCTAGTTCTTTGGTCCATTTTTTGATTGGGTCATTTATTTTTCTAATATTGAGTAGCATAAGCTGCCTGCATATTTGGGAGATAATTCTTTGTCAGTTGTTTCATTTGCTAATATTTTCTCGCATTATGAAGGTTGCCTTTTCACCTTGCATGTAGTTTCCTTCGTTGTGCAAAAGCTTTTAAGCTTAATTAGGTCCCATTTGTTTATTTTTACTTTTATTTTCATTACACTGAGAGGTGAGTCATAAAGGATCTTGCCATGATTTATGTCAGAAAGGGTTCTGCCTATGTTTTCCTCTCAGAGTTTTATAGTTTATGGTCTTAAATTTAGATCTTTAATCGATTTTGAGGTTATTTTTGTGTTATAAAGTGTTCTAGTTTCATTCTTTTACACATAGTTCATGAATTTTTCCAGCACCACTTATCGAAGAGGCAGCCTTATCTCCATTGTATATTGTTGCTTCCTTTGTCAAAAATAAGGTGTCCATAGATGTGTGGATTCATCTATGGACCTTCTATTTTTTTTTCCATTGATTTACATTTCTGTCTTTGTGCCAGTACCATATTGTCTTGATGACTGTAGCTTTGTAGTATAGTCTGAAGTTAGGCAGGTTGATTCCTTTAGTTCCATTCTTCTTTCTCAAGATTGCTTTGGCTATTCCTGTTTTTTTGTGCTTCCATACAAATTGTGCAATTATTTGTTCTAGTTCTGTAAAAAGTACCCTTGGTAATTTGACAGAGATTGCACTGAATTGGACAAGACTGAGCAACTTCTCTTTCACTTTTCACTTTCATGCATTGGAGAAGGAAATGGCAACCCACTTCAGTGTTCTTGCCTGGAGAATCCCAGGGTTGGGGGAGCCTGGTGGGCTGCTGTCTCTAGGGTCGCACAGAGTCGGATATGACAGAAGCAACTTAGCAGCAATAGCAGCAGCAGCATTGAATGTACAGATTGCTTTGGGGAATGTACTCATTTTCACTATATTGATTCTTCCAATCCATGAACATAGTATATTTCTCCATCTATTCGTGCCATCTTTGGTTTCTTTCATCAGTGTTTTACAGTTTCTATATATAGGTCTTTTGTTTCTATAGATAAATTTATTCCTAAGTATTTTATTCTTTTTGTTACAAAGGTGAATGGGATTGCATCCTTAATTTATCTTTATGTTTTCTTATTGTTAGTGGAATGCAAGGGAGTTCTGTGTATTAATTTTACATCCTTAAACTTTTGCTATATTCATTGATTAGCTCTACTAATTTTCTGGTGTCTTTAGGGTTTTCTATTTAGAGGATCATTCCATCTTCAAACAGTGAGAGTTTTGTTTCTTTTTCTTCTCTGATTGCTATGGTTAGGACTCCAAAACTATGCTGAATAGTAGTGGTGAGGGTGGGTACACTTGTCTTATTCCTGACTTTACAGGAAATGCTTTCTTTTTCCTTTTTTTGTTTGCCATTGAGGATGTTTGCTGTGGATTTGTCATAGATGGCTTTTATTATGTTGAGGTATGACCTGCCTCTTGAGAAACCTGTATACAGGTCAGGAAGCAACAGTTAGAACTGGACATGGAACAACAGCCTGGTTACAAATAGGAAAAGGAGTATGTCAAGGCTGTGTATTGTCACCCTGCTTATTCAAATTCTATGTAGAGTACATCATGAGAAACGCTGGGCTGGAAGAAACACAAGCTGGAATCAAGATTGCCGGGAGAAATATCAGTAACCTCAGATATGCAGAGGACACCACCCTTACGGTAAAAAGTGAACAGGAACTAAAAGCCTCTTGATGAAAGTGAAAGAGGAGAGTGAAAAAGTTGGCTTAAAGCTGAACATTCAGAAAATGAAGATCATAGCACCTGGTCCCATCATTTCATGGGAAATAGATGGGGAAACAGTGGAAACAGTGTCAGACTTGTTTTTTGGGGCTCCCAAATCACTGCAGACGGTGACTGCAGCCATGAAATTAAAAGACACTTACTTTTGGAAGAAAAGTTATGAGCAACCTATATAGCATATTCAAAAGCAGAGACATCACTTTGCCAACAAAGGTCTGTCTAGTCAAGGCTATGGTTTATCCAATCGTCATGTATGGATGTGAGAGTTGAACTGTGAAGAAAGCTGAGCACTGAAGAATTGATGCTTTTGAGCTGTGGTGGAGAAGACTCTTGAGAGTCCCTTGGACTGCAAGGAGATCCAACCAGTCCATTCTGAAGGAGATCAGCCCTGGGATTTCTTTGGAAGGAATGATGCTCAAGCTGAAACTCCAGTACTTTTGCCACCTCATGCAAAGAGTTGACACATTGGAAAAGACTCTGATGCTGGGAGGGATTGGGGACAAGAGAAGAAGGGGATGACAGAGGATGGGATGGCTGGATGGCATCACTGACTCGATGGACATGAGTCTCAGTGAACTCCAGGTGTTGGTGATGGACAGGGAGGCCTGACGTCCTGTGCTTCATGGGGTCGCAAAGAGTCAGACATGACTGAAGGACTGAACTGAAATGATGTTCCTTCTATGCCTGCTTTCTGGGGAGTTTTATCATAAATGAATGTTGAATTTTGTCAAAGTTTTTCTCTGTATCTATTGAGATAATCAAATGGTTTTTATCTTTCAGTTTCCCTGGTGCCTCAGATGGTAAAGCATCTGCCTACAATGTGGGAGACCCCGGTTCCATCTCTGGGTCAGGAAGATCCTCTGGAGAAGGAAATGGCAACCCTCTCAACTACTCTCGCCTGGAAAATCCCATGGATGGAGGAGCACGGTAGGCTAGAGTCCATGGGGTCGCAAAGAGTTGGACATGACTGATCAACTTCACTTTCACTTTGTTAAAATGGTATATCACAAGATAAAAGCCCATTTGATCATGATGTATGATCTTTTTAATATATTATTGCAATGTGTTTGCTAGAATTTTTTTGAGGATTTTTGCATCTATGTTCATCAGTGATATTGTAGTTTTCTTGTGTGATATTGTAGTTTTCTTGTGTGTGTGTGTTTGTGTGTGTGTGTGTGTGTGTGTGTGGCATCTTTGTCTGGTTTGGTCTTAGGCTGATGGTTGCTGCTACTGCTACTGCTAAGTCGCTTCAGTCGTGTCTGACTCTGTGAGACCCCATAGATGGCAGCCTACCAGGCTCCGCCGTCCCTGGTATTCTCCAGGCAAGAACACTGGAGTGGGTTGCCATTTCCTTCTCCAGTGCATGAAAGTGAAAAGTGAAAGTGAAGTCACTCAGTCATGTCTGACTCTTTGTGACCCCATGGACTGCAGCCTTCCAGACTCCTCCATCCATGGGATTTTCGAGGCAAGAGTACTGGAGTGGGGTGCCATTGTCTTCTCCAAGGGTAATGGTGGCTTCATAGAATGAGTTTGGGTATTTACCTTCCTCTGCAGTTTTCTGGAAAACGTTTGAGTAGGATAGCTATTAACTCTTCTCTAAATTTTTGGTAGAATTCACCCATGAAGCCATCTGGTCCAGGACTTTTGTTTGTTGGAAGATTTTTTATTACAGTTTCAGTTTCTGTGCTTGTGATGGGTCTGTTAAGATTTTCTTCCTAGTTCAGTTTTGGAAGGTTATACTTTTCTAAGAATTTGTTCATTTTTTCCATGTTGTAAATTTTATTGACATATAGTTGCTGATAGTAGTATTTTATGATTCTCTGTATTTCTGTGTTGCCTGTTGTGATTTCTCCATTTTCATGTTTAATTTTGTTGATTTGATTCTTCTCTCTTTCTTTTTTGATGAGTCTGGTCAATGGTTTGTCTATATTATTTATCTTCTCAATGAAAAATCTTTTAATTTTGTTAATTTGTGTTATAGTCTCCTTTGTTTCTTTTTCATTTATTTCTGCTCTGACTTTTATGATTTATTTCATTCTACTAACTTTGGGGTTCTCCTTTTCCTAGTTGCTTTAGATGTAAAGTTAGGTTATTTATTTGACATTTCACTTGTTTTTTGTAGGTAAGCTTGTATTGCTATGAATCTTCCTATTAGCATTGCTTTTCTTAACCCCATAGGTTTTGGGTGGCTGTGTTTTCATTTTAATTTGTTTCTATGAATATTTTGATTTCCTTTTTTATTTTTTTCTGTGACCTATTGGTTGTTCAAAAGCATGTTGGTTAGCCTCCATATGTTTGTATTTTTAATAGTTTTGGTGTTTTTTTTCCCCTTTTCAGTTCAGTTCAGTTCAGTTCAGTTCAGTCACTCAGTCATGTCTGACTTTTTGCGACCCCATGAATCACAGCACACCAGGCCTCCCTGTCCATCACCAACTCCCAGAGTTCACTCAGACTCACATCCATCGAGTCAGTGATGCCTTCCAGCCATCTCATCCTCGGTCGTCCCCTTCTCCTCCTGCCCCCAATCCCTCCCAGCATCAGAGTCTTTTCCAATGTGTCAACTCTTCGCATGAGGTGGCCAAAGTACTGGAGTTTCAGCTTTAGCATCATTCCTCCCAAAGAAATCCCAGGGCTGATCTCCTTCAGAATGGACTGGTTGAATCTCCTTGCAGTCCAAGGAACTCTCAAGAGTCTTCTCCAACACCACAGTTGAAAAGTATCAATTCTTCAGTGCTCAGCCTTCTTCAGAGTCCTACTCTCACATCCATACATGGCCACTGGAAAACCATAGCCTTGACTAGAATCTTACTGCATTGTGATCAGAAAACACACTTGAAATTTTAAGTGTTTTTGAATTTACCAAGGCTAGATTTATGGTCCAGGATGTCTTCTATCCTGGAGTATGTTCTGTGTGCACTTGAGAAAAAGGTGAAATTCATTGTTTTTGGGTGAAATGCCCTATAGGTAACATTTAGGTCTAACCTGTCCACTGTATCATTTACAGCTTGTGTTTCCTTGCTAATTTTCTGTTTGGTTGATCTATCCACAGATGTGAGTGGGATATTAAACTCTCCCACTATAATTGTGTTACTGTTAATTTTCCTTTTCATACTTGTTAGCATTTGTCTTACATATCGAGATGCTCCTATGTTGGATGCATGTATATTTATAATTGTCATATATTCTTCTTGTATTGATCCTTTGATCATTATGTAGTGTCCTTCTTTGTCTCTTTTCATGGTCTGTATTTCAAAATTTATTTTATCTTCTATGAGTGTTGCTACTCCTGCTATCTTTTGGTCTCCATTTGCATTAAATATCTTTTTCAAGCCCTTCACTTTCAATCTGTATATATCCCTTATTACTGTCATGTGCATATTTTCTATTGGAGTGTCAATTGCTTTATTTATTCATAAGTATTTTAAATCATTAAATGTTTTCTCTGTTTATCTTTTTGACGGACTGCTAGCTATGATACTTACTATAATTCTATATTTAAATGTTTCATTCCTATTTTATTTCGTTGCAATAAGAGAATATAAAAATGCTCAAATTTTTATTGCATAAAATTTTTACTTGAATAAAGTATTTTCTTAAATTTGTTTAAATATGCTTTATTATTTGTGATGAAATATTGATGGTGATTTAGTGAGAGTTTCTGAAGTGAAACTTCAAATTTATTTTTTACTTGTTTTAAATCTATGTCTAGCTTTAATTGCAATATAGTTGATGTACAACATTGTGTTAATCTCAGGTGTACAACACAATGGATTTTTAAATTATAGTGTTTTTTTTTCGGGTTATAGTCCATTATAGGCTATTGCAAAATAGTGGATATAATTCCCTGTGATATACAGTAAATCCTTGTTGTTTATCTATCTTCTATATAATAGTTTGTAACAGTTAATCCATACTCCTAATTTATTTCTGCACCCTCCCATGTCTCTTTTGGTAACTGTAAGGCTGTTTTCTATGTATATGAATCTATTTCCATTTTGTATATATATTAACCTGCATTATTTTTTAGATGATACATATAAATAATGTCATGTAGTATTTGTCTTTCTCTGTTTGATTTTAATATTCTCTAGCTCATATATATATATATATATATATATATATATATAGTGTCTTAATAATATGCTATCATATATAAATATTTCACATCTTCTTAAACTGATCATCTGTTAAATGACATTTGGATTGTTTCTATGTCATGGCTATTGTAGACAGTGTTGCTATCATTATTGGGGTGTATGTATGTTTTCAAGTTAGAATTTTTATCTCTTAGAAATATATTCCCTGAAGTCTGATGCTGGATCACTTGGTAGCTTTTTACTCTTTTAAGAAACCCTCATAAGGTTTTCCATTGTGGCCATACAAATTTACATTCCAATGAACAGTGTATGAGGGTTCTCTTTTCTCCACACCTTCTCTAGCATTTATTTGTAGACACTTGGGTGATAGATATTTGGGCAGGTGTGAGGTGATATCTCATTGAGGTTTTGGTTTGCATTTCTCTAGTCGTTAGAGACATGGAACATCTTTTGTTGTGTCTGTTGACCATTTGTGTGTCTTCTTTGGAAAAAATGTCCATTTATGTCTTCTCATTTTTTTAATTTTTTTGACTGATAAGGTGTTAATATCCTAAATATACAAGTAGTTCCATTTTATTTTCCAACAAATGCCTGAACTTTGTTAAAATTATCAAATAGTATCAATGATTTTATACTAAAAAATATGAAATCCTTGGCTGATTCACACTTCTGAAATAGAATGGATTTCAATTTTTATAAATTGTTTCTCCTTAGTGTTTATCTCTCTATAATATATAATACACTTTACTTAATTCATAAGTTGAGTTAATTTTATCTTTCATCATTCTAATATTAGTATCACTGTCCATGCTTTCTTTTTGTTTTCATTTTGCTGTCTTTGTTATGATGTTTTAATTTAATTATTTTATAATATAACTTCTTAGAATTGATATTTTTTTCCTGGCAATAGATAACTTTATTCCATTTATACTTATTAAAATTACATTGTTTAGTCTTTGGTCTGATCTTTCTTTTTATATTGTTTCTTTTTGATATTTTCCTTTTGATTTTTCCTATTTCACCATCCTGTGTTCTACTCAATTGAGATAACTAAATCACTGCAACAAATGAATCTAAAGGTATAGCTCAACAACTTATTAAAAGCTTATTTCTTAATGCTCTAAAATCACCATACTTAATATTTTTTAATTTGTGCATCTCTCACACTAGAATGAAATTTCCCAAAAAAACATATTTCTTATCCTCTTAAACTGTTATGAAACAAATATTATATATGTGTGTATATATATATATATATATATATATATATATAGAGAGAGAGAGAGAGAGAGACATCGTATTTATTTTCTCACTACAATTTTCAAATTGTTTTTGATTTAGTAATAAGTTTAAGCATTTTCCTTTTTCCTAACTTGTCCATTGACCTTTGTGTCTTTTGCTCTATATGATTACATTTTATCATTAGAATTTTCTTTTCTTGCCTTTTTTATTTATTTGTTTTACATAAATAACTTTCTTTATCTAACTGGGTCAAGTATAATTGTGCTTTTCAATAGAATCTTGTACTAAAACCTTGTCTGTCTTACAAAATTCATATTTAAAGACTCAACTCTTGTTTAGTAGTTTGTTCCTTATGATGTTCTGAAATAGGAGAGAAGATAGACTCTTTTGACTCAAGAATTCAAATATTTCACTCTATGATAAGTTCAGTTTCAGAGAAGAATACAAGACTGAAACTAAAATTAGGCTCCAATTATATTTTTACTATAGATTGACATGGCCACACCAACTCTGTGATCTTATTTCCAAAATTTCTTCCCATTGTTCACTTGGCACCATCCAGGTTTGTCTTCTTGAGTTTCCCCAAAACAAATCAAACACATTCTCACTCAAGAACACTTGTATCTAATGTTTTCTCTACTTGGAATGACTTTGAACAAAATATCTGTGTAGTTTGTTTGCTTCTTCACTTCATTCAAGTCTCTGCTCAAATGACATTTCAACAGAAAGGCTTTCTACAATACTTTTTCTTAAACAAGCATCCCCAATCTATTATCATTCATCCCACTTTACTTATAATCACAGCACTGATTATCACAGACACATAGTTTATTGTCTGATTGTTTCACCAAAACATAACACCTGATGCTTTTGAACTGTGGTGTTGGAGAAGACTCTTGAGAGTTCCTTGGACTGCAAGGAGATTGAACCAGTCCATTCTGAAGGAGATCAGCCCTGGGATTTCTTTGGAAGGAATGATGCTAAAGCTGAAACTCCAGTACTTTGGCCACCTCATGCAAAGAAAGAGTTGACTCATTGGAAAAGACTTTGATGCTGGGAGGGATTGGGGACAGGAGGAGAAGGGGACAACAGAGGATGAAATGGTTGGATGGCATCACTGACTCGATGGATGTGAGTCTGAGTGAACTCCGGGAGTTGGTGATGGACAGGAAGGCCTGGTGTGCTGTGATTCATGGGGTCGCAAAGAGTCGGACACGACTGAGCAACTGAACTGAACTGAAACTTTATTCATGATTTTGTAAATTTCTGCTTCCCCAGAATCTCGTTTAATGTCCATCAAATGAATGAATGTTGGTTACATGAGTGAATCGAAACAGTAATGCAACAACAATATATGATGGATATTCAACAATGCTCATCAATACCTCTCGCCCCAGCCAAATACTCTAGATACTTACAAAGATAGTGAATATTTAATACTAGAGAGCTTATTCAAAATCATAGTACCTAAACTGCATAGGCCATTTAAGGTAAGAATGTGTTCAATATCTCCTAATGCCTGTTGCTGCTGCTGATGCTAAGTCGTTTCAGTCGTGTCCGACTCTGTGCGACCCCATAGACGGCAGTCCACTAGGCTTCCCCATCCCTGGGATTCTGCAGGCAAGAACACTGGAGTGGGTTGCCATTTCCTTCTCCAATGCATGAAAGTGAAAAGTGAAAGGGAAATCGATCAGTCGTGTCCGACTCTTCCCGACCCCATGGACTGCAGCCTACCAGGCTCCTCCATCCATGGATTTTCCAGGCAAGAGTACTAGAGTGGGTGCCATTGCCTTCTCTGTCCTAATGCCTAGATGTTGTTATTATTGTTATGTAGTCAGCAAGTGATGTCCAACACTTTTGCCAGTCTATGAACTGTAGCTTGTCAGGCTTCTCAGTCCATGGGGTTCCCCAAGCAAGAATATTGGAGTAGATTGCTATTCCTCCTCTACAGAATCTTCCTGACCCAGGGATTGAACTGGCGTCTCCTAAAATGTAGGTGGATTCTTTAGTGCTGAGCCACAAGGGAAGCCCCAATGCCTAGATACAAAACATCATAAAATGCTGGGGATATAACCATAAGTAAAGCACAGTTCCTATATTCAGGGAACTCTCAATCTAGGAAAATTGGTGAGATATGTGCATATATATTCCAAATTGTGTAAAGTTTATGTCACCCAGCATTGTCTTTGAGGTATGATTTATTTCATATCACATTTTCTCAGCAAGATTAGTATGAAAAAACCCACATTGTCATTATATGTATACTTTATTTATTAACATCCTTCCTACTTATTGGTTTGCTTGTATTTTGAAACCTACATCTAATTCTAATTCCCCAGCAAGGGGTAAACTTCTTACATAGAGCAAATTAAAATTCTTGTTCTATACATACTAAGCCAGCAATTTCTGTCTAGGATTCTAGATATAAAATAAATAGGTTGTTATCCTGAATGCTTGAATATGGATATTTTTGTTCTCAGTACTTGTTATTAGGCCAAACCTTTCAAAGTACATTTTGGAAATCAGAAAAAATGTAGGCAACATTTTACTTTAAAAGCCATTAGAGTCATGTGTTTTACATTGAAATTAATATGAAACTATCCAGTTTCTACTCCAACTCACCCACCTCTAAGAACAGCATTTATTAGAATGCAAATTGCCACTGTTGAAATACGTCTTTTCACCTTCATAAAGTTAAAATCCTTAAGTATTCATTTTTTAAAATGCAGTATCTCTGTGCCAGCCATTTAGGTAGAACCAGCGCTAGGCTACTAACACTGCTATATTTACTGTAATTGAATTTCTCAAGAATAGCAAGCTGTTAGGACTATTAAGTGCCCAATCAGAAACTTCCCATATGTCTCAATTAAAATGTGGCAGCTACACAGGATAAATAAATGTGCATGCCTTTAAGCCATACAGAACACTGTGATTTTGCTGCAAAATGAATAATTTAGAATTAAAGACTTTATGAAAAATACACACCTATGTATTTTATTCTTCCAAAATTTTCATTATTATGTCACTTATCGTCCTGAAGTAAAGCCAATTCAAGACTAATTGGGTTAGAGGTTTATTTTTATTAATTATTCTTAGCAAGTGTTAGGAGAAGGAAATGGCAACCCACTCCAGTATTCTTGCCTAAAGAATCCCATAGACAGAGGAGCCTGGTGAGCTGCTGTCCACAGAGTCGCACAGAGTTGGACACAGCTGAAGCGACTTAGCATGCATGCATGTATTGGAGAAGGAAATAGTGACCCACTCCAGTATTCTTGCCTGGAGAATCCCAGGGACAGAGGAGCCTGGTGGGCTGCCGTCTATGTGCTCGCACAGGGTCAGACACAACTGAAGTGACTTAGCAGCAGCAGCAGCAGCAAGTATTAAATATTCTATACATTTAAATGATAATTAAGACTCATGACAGTATTGCCACATACATATTGAATTGAAATTGTAAATTATATTTATCTGATAGTGTTCCGGTTTGGCTTGATTGCTTTAAGGAGGAAAGCAAACGCACCATGCACAGCAAGTTTATTTTTGTTATTTAATTTTTGGTTTTCAAAAAATCATTTTTCCCCACAAGTCTTGAATCTTTGTTTTTAATTATTTTCTAAAGAAAGAGAATTCCTACTGACCAAAAGCTGATTTTATGTGTGAATGCAGATGTATGCGTGTGTGTGTATACACACACATTTTCAGTTTTTAGGGATTTTTCTGTTTCTGATTTACAAATAGATCTATTTTTTTTAGTATATGTACATGTAAGCATGTGCATGTATGTTTAATAGCTGCTTGTAAAGTGAGTACAACAGGTTTCTCTAACATTAAGCTTACTAAAGAATTGGTTATGCTCTTTTCAAAAGTGAAATGACTTTCACATTTAAGTTATTGCTATAGTGAAATGAAAATGTATAAAAGTAAAATTCACAGTCTTAGTGGTCACAATCACTGTATGTGAAAATTAGAATTCTTTCACTATTACATTTGTGTAGGAACCAAAAGAATAGGCATTTAGAGACAATTAATGGAAATGTGTCCACAGAGGCATCATTTGGTTCAGTCTACAGGTTGATATTTCAGAGTTTAATTATAAATATCTCTAAATTAATACATGTTTAATCTGGGAAGTACTTGGCATGTGGTTGCACATTTAAAATTCTAGGAATCTCAAAGTAACAAGAATATCAAAATATTTGTGTGGGAGAGTTTCTGCATTCTGTATAAGCATCTTCTCATTTAAGAGTTTTATTCTCACCTGTCAGAAGTGTGGTTTTGGTCTATTATATAATATTTAATGTCTCATGTCTATGATAGCACTCTTTGGATTTTCTCAATGTATGCTTTTCAACATTTTATATATTTTTTTTCTCCTGAAGTTAACCTTGAATTTAGAATAATGTACATTTTGGTTAGAGATTAATCTGTTTTGAAAGTGAATTTATGCCTCCACAAACATTTCCTTTGACTAGCTTACAGTAATATCTTCTCTAACATTGTTCAAGACCACAATTTATTATTTTTCTTATGATTAACTTATCAACAATTAATTTTATGTTTGTGTATATTTTATGCACTTATTTTAAAAATGTATTGTGTGCAGGCTATGTGCCAGTCTAAGGCCCTGGGTATTGTATATTAGCAAGTTTGAAATTCCCTTGTGGAATTTGCAGTTAATAAAGAAGACAGGCAGGTAAAGAAGCAAATGAGGTGCAATACTAGAGACAAGAGCAAGGAGAAGTGGTAGTGTAGAATATGTTCTTTAGGTTGGGTCCTCAGGATCACTTTCTTTGAGGAAATAATTAAATGATAACAATAAAGATTTCTGTTATTAGATCTGTGCAAAAAGCAGAAGAAATGCAACTCTAGGCAGAAAGAAAGAAGGAGTGAGAAAGGCCCTAAAACAGGAAAGAAGGAATTTACTATCTGCTTTTTTGCCATCAAATAAAATCTCAGTATGAACAAAAACCAGAGTGATTTCACTCACTGCTGACCCAGCATTGTGTCCATTACTGAAGTCATTTAATAAATATCTGTTGAATGAAATTTAAATAAAATTGGTAATGCTTCAAAGTTCATCAGCATAATTACTTCCTTTAACATTTGAAGAGAATAGACATTTTATTCTTTTTTATTTTTTATTAAATTTTTATTTTTACTTTATTTTACTTTACAATACTGTATTGGTTTTGCCATACATTGACATGAATCCACCATGGGTGTACATGTATTCCCAAACTTGAACCCCCCTCCCACCTCCCTCCCCATAACATCTCTCTGGGTCATCCCCGTGCACCAGCCCCAAGCATGCTGTATCCTGCATCAGACATAGACTGGTGATTCGATTCTTACGTGATAGTATACATGTTTCAATGCCATTCTCCCAAATCATCCCACCCTCTCCCTCTCCCTCTGAAACTGGAGCTGATTATACAGAGTGATGTAAGCCAGAAAGAAAAACACCAATACAGTATACTTACACATATATATGGAATTTAGAAAGATGGCAATGATGACCTTGTATGCAAGACATTTTATTTTATTTATTTTTATTTATTTATTTATTTATTTATTTATTTATTTTTTAGTTTTTTAGTTTTTTATTTTTTTATTTTTTAAATTTTGCATTTTAGATTTAGGAAAATTTACTTATGATTCCCAGGTGGTGCTAGTGGTAAAGAACCTGCCTACCAATGCAGGAGACATAAGAGATGCTGGTTTGATCCCTGGGTCAGGAAGCTCCCCTGGAGGAGGGCATGGCAACCCCCTCCAGTATTCTTGCCTGGACAATCCCAAGGACAGAGGAGCCTGGTGAGCTACAATCCATAGAGCTGAAAAGGGTCAGACATGACTGAAGCGACTTAGCAAGAACTTGGGATAAACGCCATTGTAATTGTTTCCAATTTGAACATTGAGTTGAGAAAAAATACTTTCAATATTATTAAAAGTACTATACTAGACTATAAAATAAATTTACATTAATCTATGCATATTTATTGCTGTATATGTACTAATCTAAATTTTTTACATCATTCTCCTTCTTCAGTTCAGTTCAGTTCAGTCGCTCAGTCGTGTCTGACTTTTTGCTACCCCATGGACTGCAGCATGCCAGGCTTCCCTGTCCATTACTATAGATTTTCCTCAAACTCATGTCCATTGAGTTTATGATGTCATTCAACCATCTCATCTTCTGTCGTCCCCTTCTCCTCTTACCTTCAATCTTTCCCAGCATTGGGGTCATTTTCAAAGAGTCAGCTCTTTGCATCAGGTGACCAAAGTATTGGAGTTTCAGCTTCAGCATCAGTTCGTCCATTCTCCCTCTTATGAGCAATCATTTTAATGTGTCATTTGTGTATCAGTCTTTCTTGTATCTTTGGAAATTATGTATTGCTATTTTGAAATTGATTTTTATTTTTATGGATAGTACACTCTTACAGGACTCATTCTGCTTCTTCTTTTACAAACTAAGTCTGTATTTTAAATAGCTGTATGGAGGATGTATATTACCAAACCAGCAAGCCAAATGCTAGGTTGGTGGGATCAGCAGCAGAGAAAGCATTGTTCTCAAGACAGCCAATTGAGAGGGGGGAAAGAACAAATCTCATATAGACCTCTGAATTTTAAAGGGCTTGGGGTATTTGTGGGATAAAACTGAGGCATGGTGGCCATGGGGAAAGGTAATATGAGATAAGAAAAAGGTGAGGTAGTCATCTTTTTATGAAAGTGCAACTAAGCTACAGTGTTCTTTATGGGGCATGGTCAGAAAACGGTGGAAGCAGCAAGGTCTAAGCGGGTAGTTTTGGCCCTCTGACATCAAAAGTTCTCTGATCAGACACTCATGTATGCCCAGTTGGAGTATGGGTGGTCCCAACCAATCTTAATTCGTTTGGGATTGAACCGGACTCAAGATCCTGAAAAACGACTGAGACAAGCATCTTATTGTATACACTGCATGAAGCTTGGAAGATATGCAAATTTTTACAAACTTAATCAGTGAAAGCAGGTTACAGTTCTTTATTAAGTAATTTATAGATTAGTGGATCTAAGTGATGCCTACGCTTGATTTCAGTATTGTTGATATATGACAAACTGCATCTGTTAAAAGTATACAACTGAATGAACGTATCTATTAACCCCAAAGCTTCCTTGTGTGCCACTATAATTAATTATTTCCTTTGTTATTCCCTCATTTCTAGGCATCCATCTGCTTTCTATCATAGTAGATTAGTTTGCATTTTCTAGAATTTTATTTAAACTGAACCACACAGCATGAACTCATTTTTTTTCTTGATGACTTTCACTCAGTGTAATTCTTTTGAAATAAACACATATTGTTGCATACATCTGAAGTTTAATTCTTTCATTGGTACCAGTAGTCAGTTGTATGAACATCCCCCTTTGTTCACCCATTCAACTATTGTTGGTCATTTGAGTTATTTCCAGTTTTTGTTAATACAAATAACTTGTATGTGTACAAATGTCTGCTTTTGTCCAATAATTACTTTGAAATAAGACAACTGGGTTGTATGTCAGATATATGCTTAAATTTTTAAGACTCTTTAAAACTGTTTTTCCAAATGGTTATACTGTATTAAAATCCTATAAGCAGTGTATGTGAACTCTGGATGTTCCAAATCCTCCCCTAACATGCTACACTTGGTAAAGATTTAACATTTTTATCTCTTTGTTTTATGTTTGTTTATGTAGTCAGAATGCATTATGAATTTAATTTCAACTTCCTTAATGTCTGATAACATTAATCAACATCTTGAACTTTAAAAATAAAATCCAAGTGTCTTCTTTAACATTGTCCATTCAAATGTACTGCTTTTTAAAAATTCTCCTCCTTAACAATTGATCTGTTCGTCTTCTTATAATTGAGTGAAAAATTCCTGCACAAGCTACTTACAAGTCTTTGTTCGGTATAGGTTCTGAGAATATTATATTAACTGTCCATTATCATTTAACATCATTAATTATTTCATTTTTCATTATCTTAGCAGTGTATTTTGAGGAACAACATTATATTTTTATGAAGTCAAAGTTGTTAATTTTTCTTCTCTTGTTTTTTAGAAGTAATTAAGAGACATTTCCCAGACTCAAAATCACTAGGATAGTCTTGTGCTTAACTTATAGAAATTTTAGCATTTTATTTTATTATTTATTTCTCATTTATTTCAACTTAATTTTGAATTTGGTATTAGGAAAAGATTCACTACTTAGCTTATGGCTATCCAAGTTTTCCAGCACAATGTGTTTTAATTCTATTCTTTCACCATTGAATTGCCTTGGTAACATTTTTGAAAATCAACTGACCACATAACTGTGGGTTTCTATTCAGACTTTGACTCAGATGCTAAAGAATATGCCTGCAACGCAGGAGAAGCAGATTTGATTCTTGGATCATGAAGATGCCCTGTAGGAGGAAATGACAACCCACTCCAGTATTCTTGCCTGAAGAATTCCATGGACAGAGGAGCCTGGAGGGCTACAGTCCATGGAGTTGCAAAGAGTCAGACACGACAAAGTGACTAACCTTCACTTTTAGATCACTTTGTTCACTGTTAAAGTACATCTATGTTTACCAAAACAAACAACAACAACAAATAAAAACCCATTGTTTTGATAACTGTAAGTTGAAAGAAAATAAGTCTTGAATGTGATGATATAATTCCTTCACTATTTTTCTTCTTTTTCAAAGTTTTTTTGGCTAACGTGTGTGTGTGTGTGTGTGTGTGTGTGTGTGTGTATGGTGTTAGTCACTCAGTTGTGTCTAACTGTTTGTGACCCCATGGACTGTAGACAGTCAGGCTCCTCTGTCCATAGAATTCTTCAGGCAAGAATACTGGATCAGGTTGCCATTTTCTTCTCCAGGGGATATTCCCGATCCAGAGATTGAACCTGGGTCTCCCGCATTGCAGGCAGACTCTTTACTGACTGAGCCAGTGTAGTTCTTTTTATTCTGTTCAGTTTCAGAATTAGCTTCTTAATTTATGCAAAAAAAAATCCTGTGTCTCTTATAATCTGAAATATTTCTCTGTGTATCCAAGACCAGTCCATATCCAGACCAGGTATGGGTAAGAGAGCACTGTCATTCTCTGAAGATTATGTGTTTCTTGCTTTGCTTCTTCTTTTTTTTTTTTAATTTAGTTAATCAGAATCTCTGACTTAATGTTTCTTTGCTAGTTCCACAGAAAACTGATTTTTGTTTTGGCTGCCATATGAAAGCAGGTGTCTTATGCAACTGTAGAAACATCTGGGCCCCTGCAGTTTTACTCTTTTAATACTTATTTGTTTAGACAAATTTTCTATTATTTCATGTGCCAATTTTATGCTTTTTTTTTCAGAAGTCTTTTTACTTTTCCCCAGTTTTCAAGTTGACTAATACATACAGGGAGTCCTCATTTTGCATGCTTCTGACACTTACAAATTTCACTTACCAGAGTTTAGTAATACTAGTCCCCCAACAACAAGGTTCAAATTTCAGTTACTCTAGAGAATGAACTTTGCTGCTAGCTCTTCAATTCAAATACCACTACATAAATAATTGTGCCTATCATCATTAGTGAACAACCCTCATTTCCTTTCAAATCTGTCAGTGATTGGTGATTATACATTTATTCATTTCTGAAACAGACAATAAATGAGGCAGTTGTGTGAACTCCGTGGTTCCCAGGAATAAACCCAAATGGCATTTTACACAACAGATAATCAAAAGAGGGTGTTGGCCAAAAAAGAAGTGCAGTAAAAGCATGGAAAATGATGAATGCTAAAACTGAAATATGAATGGAATGTAAATGGACTTGTTATAAAAGTAATAGTTTGATAATGGAAATATTGACACTGCCACCATTCCAGAAACTAGATATGCAGAAGAAGAAGTTAATCAGTAATAAATTTATTCCATAAAGGAGAAAAATGATTATGGCTAAAGGGTAAGATGTTTTAGAAGAGACACCATAGAAAGCTTCATACTAAAGAAACTCAGAGATAGTTCACAATATAGAAAATGAAAAGGGTAAAATATTAGAAGCTGATCCAAACTTGCAAATGAGCATGAAAATTTGCCAAAGTATAGAAAAAATATGTCTTCATATCACAGGTTTTGCAACGAGAATTAGAAAGTAAACAATAAATAGAATTCTTTTCATAACTTTTCTCAAAGGAGTTTTCTCAATGTTTATACCATTTAAAATTACAATGTATGAAAATATATTAATTGTTCTATTTGTATATTTTTCTTTATATTTATAATTGACCATAAGAGACTTTTAAACTTTTAATAGTATTTCAAAAGGTCATAGGATTATTGTAAATTTCTCCATTGATTACTAAAATTACTTTGTATGGTTTCAGCTTGCAGCCATTTTTATGACCCTGCACTATTGTGCAAAGTAAGCATTGTAAATATTTATTCAGTACACAATTTTATGCTTTCAAATCTCTGTTGTTTATAACTATTTATTATTTTTTATGTATTTCATTTTTGCATCTTTTTCTTCTAATAGCAATTTTCAGCTCTATAGATGTTTATTTTTAAATAATCAATCACTGATTTTGTTTATAGTCTCTATTTATTGTTTGTTTTCAATTTCTATCATTATGCCCATTTTTTTTCATTTTTTATCTTCCTCTTTGGGTTTGAACTATTACTCTTTTGACAAAGTTTTAAAGTTACTTGTGTAATTCATTTGTTTTCAGTTTTTATTTCCTAATGAAGCACCTGTTAAAGTGCCTTTTACCTAGTAGAAATTTAATGAATATATTTTCAGATGTTACTGAATTAATATTTCCATTCTCTTTGCATATTCCTTTTCTTATTATTTGTTTTTTAACTGATGTGAGCTGAAGGTCTCAAAGTTGGAAATCCTTATAAGATCCCAGTGAATCTTAAGAAACATTAGTAGCTGTTTTTTACTCATGCTTGTGACACTAACTGTATAATATTGAGACAATCACATCATACTTTGGATCTCAGGGTTTTTTGCAAATCTAATCTAAATGATTGATGTAACTTCTTTTCCTCTGAAGTTGCATGTTCACTTTGAAGTCAAGAGCTGTGCTGGATCATTTAACCATAAAGTTTGCAAAGTTTTCTGGGTCCCAGTGCACACAAGGTTTGTGTGTGTGTACCAGGACCCAATGACCCCAAAGAAACTGAGCCAGACCTCCCTTTGAGTGTTTGAGTGTCTCCCGCAGAGTCCTGGGTCAGCAGTGGCCTGCTGTGGGGACAGGGGCTCTGGCTGCAGCACATCTGGGTCATGCAGTGTGGCTTAAGCCCTCTGGGAGGAGGTCGCCATTAGCCCTACGATAGAGTTGCTGAGTGGATGATCCACAAACTGCACAAAAATTATACAAAATAAATTCTTGCACTGTTAAGAAGGTTCTAAGACACCCAACAGATTTCCCAGCCTGGGGATCTGGCAAAGGGACTGAGAACCCCCAAGAAATGTGAGTTTGGAGGGCACTGGATTTGATTGTGGGACTTCCACAGGACTGGGGAAACAGACTTTTGGAAGGCACAAACAAAACCTTGTATGCACCAGGAGCAAGGAGAAAGAAGCAGTGACCACACAAGAGACTGACCCAGACTTGCCTATGAGTGTCCAGTAGTCCCTGGCGGAAGCATGGTTTGACAGTAGCATGCTGTGGGATCAGAGGCACTGAACACAGAGTGCCTGTACAAGTCCTTTTGAAGGAAGTTTCAGGTCTCAAGTCAAAAAACAGGGAGGGAGAACAGCCCTACTCATCAATGGAAAACTTGTTTAAAGATTTACTGAACATGGCCTGCCCATCAGAACAAGAGCCAGCAGTCAGTCTCTCCCGTGGAAGCTTCCATAAGCCTTTTACCCTTATCCATCAGAGGGAAGATGGAATGAAAAGCACAATCACAGAAATCTAACCAAACTGATCACATGGACCACAGCCTTGTCAAATTCACTGAAACTATGAGCCATACTAGGTAGGGCCACCCAAGATAGACAGGTCTGGGGGAGAATTCTGATGAAATGTGGTCCACTGGAGAAGGGAATGGCAAACACTTCATTATTCTTGCCTTGAGAACTCCATAAACAGTAGGAAATGGCAAAAATATATGAAATTTGAAAGATGAACTCCCCAGGTTGGTAGGTACCCAATGTGCTACTGGAGAAGAGTGGAGAAATAACTCCAAAAAGAATGAGGAGATTGATTCCAAGAGAAAACAATATCCAGTGTGGATGTGACTCATGATGGAAGAAAAGTCTGATGCTATAAGAATAATATTGCATGGGAACCTGGAATGCTAGGTCTATGACTCAAGGTAAATTGGGAGTGGTCATACGAGAGATGGCAAGAATGAACATCAACATTTTAGGAATCAGTGAACTAAAATGGACTGAAATGGGTGAATTTAATTTAGGTGTCCATTATATCTACTGTGGGCAAGAATCCCTTAGAAGAAATAAAGTAGCCAACATAGTCAACAAAAGAGTCTGAAATGCAATACTTGGATGCAGTCTTGAAAACGACAGAATGATCTCTGTTCCTGTCCAAGGCAAATCAATCAATATCACAGCAATCCAAGTCTATGCCCCAACAACAATGCTAAAGAAACTGAAGTTGAATGGTTATAAGAAGACCTACAAGACCTTCCATAACTAACACCAAAAATGATTTCATTTTCAATATAGGGGTAGGAAGTCAAGAGATACCTGGAGTAACAGATAAATTTGACCTTGGAGTAAAAAAATGAAGCAGGGCAAAAGCTAACAGAGCTTTGCCAAAAGGCCGTACTGGTGATAGCAAACACCCTCTTCCAACAATACAAGAGGCAATTCCACAGATGAAAGTTATGAGATAGTCAATACCAAAATCAGATTGATTATATCATTTGCAGCTGAAGATGCTGAAGCTCTATAGAGTCAGCAAAAGGAAGATGGGTAGCTGATTGGGACTCAGATCATGAACTCCTTATTCCAATATTCATACTTATATTCAGTAAACTGGGAAAACCACTAGACATTCAGGCATGACCTAAATCAAATCCCTTATGATTATACAGTAGAAGTGACAAATGGATTCAAGGAATTAGATTTGATAGACAGAGTGACTGAAAAATTATGGATGGAGGTTCGTGACAATGTACAGGAGGCAGTGATCAAGACCATTCCCAAGAAAAAGCAATTAAAAAAGGCAAGATGGTTATCTTATAAATAACTGAGGAAAGAAGAGATGCTAAAGACAAAGGAGAGAAGGAAAGATATATCCATCTGAATAAAGAGTTCCAAAGAATAGCAAGGAAAGATATGAAAGCCTTCTTCAGTGATCAATGCAAAAAAAAATACAGGAAAACAAAAGAATGGGAAACACTAGAGATCTCTTCAAGAAAACTAGAATACCAAGGGAACATTTCATGCAAAGAGGGACACAATAAAGGACAAAAACGCTATGGACAAACAGAAGCAAAGATATGAAGGGGTGGCAAGAATACACAGAACCATAACTATACAAAAAGGATCTTCATGACTCAGATAACCACAATGGTGTGATCACTCACTTAGAGCCAAACATCTGGAATGTGAAGTGAAGTGGGCCTTAGGAAGCATCATTATGAACAAAGCTGGTGCAGGTGATGGAATTCTAGCTGAGCTAGTTCAAACCCTCAAAGATGATGCTGTGAAAGTACTGCATTCAATATGCTAGCAAATGTGGAAAGCTCAGCAGTGACCAAAGGACTGAAACAGGTCAGTTTTCATTCTAATCCCAAAAAATGCTCAAACTACCGCACAGTTGCACTCACATGCTAGCAAAGTAATGCTCAAAATTCTCCAAGCTAGGCGTTAACAGTACATAAACACTGAACTTCCAAACATTCATGTTGGATTTAGAAAAGGCAGAGGAAGCAGAGACCAAACTGCCCATATTCATTGGATAATAATGGCAACATAATGGTAAGAGAGTTCCAGAAAAACATTTACTTCCGCTTTATTGACTATGTCAAAGCCTTTGTGTGGATCGCAACATACTGTGGAAAATTCTTAAAGAGATGGGAATACCAGACCACCTGACCTGCCTCCTGAGAAATCTGTATAGAAGTCAAGAAGCAAAAACAATTAAAACCAGGCATGGAACAACAGATTGGTTTAACATTGAGAAAGGAGTATGTCAAGGCTGTATATTGTAACACTGTTTATTTAACTTATATGTACAATATATCATGCAAGTTCTGGACTGAATGAAGCGGAGCGTGTGAAAGTTATTCAGTCGTGTCTGACACTTTGCTATACAGTCCATGGAATTCTCTAGGGCAGAATACTGGCGTGGATAGCCTTTCCCTTCTCCAGGGGACTTTCCCAACCTAGGGATCGAACTCAGGTCTCCTGCATTGCAGCCAGATTCTTTACTAGCTGAGATGTAGCAGAAGCTGGAATCAAAATTGTCAGGAGAAATATCAATAACCTCACCACCAGATGACACCACCTATATGGAAGAAAATGAAGAGGACCTGAAGAGCTTCTTGATGAAAGTGAAAGAGGAGAGTGAAAAAGTTGGCTTTTCTCAACATTCAAAAAACTAAGATCATAGCATCCAGTCCCATCATTTTATTTCAAATAGATGGGAAAACAATGGAAACAGTGACAGACTATTTTCTTGGGCTCAAAAATTACTGCAGATGTTGACTGCAGCCATGAAATTGAAAGACCCTTGTTCCTTGGAAGAAAAGTTATGACCAACTTGCCGCTGCTGCTGCTGCTGCTGCTGCTGTCGCTTCAGTTGTGTCTGACTCTGTGGGTCCCCATAGATGGCAGCCCACCAGGCTCCCCCATCCCTGGGATGCTCCAGGCAAGAACACTGGAGTGAGTTGCCATTTCCTTCTCCAATGCATGAAAGTGAAAAGTGAAAGTTAAGTCACTCAATGACCAACTTAGACATCATATTAAAAAGCACAGACATTATTTTGTCGACAAAGGTCTATCTAGTCAAAGCTATAGTTTTTCCAGGAGTCATGTTTGGATGTGAGAGTTGGACTATAAAGAAGGGTGAATGCCAAATAATTGATGCTTCTGAACTATAGTGTTGGAGAAGACTCTCGAGAGTACCTTGGACTGCAAGGAGATCCACCCAGTCAATCCTAAAGGAAATTGGTACTGAATATTCATTGGAAGGACAGATGCTGAAACTGAAAGTCCAATACTTTGACCACCTGTTGGGAAGTGCCAACTCTTTGGAACGGACCCCAATGCTGGGAAGGACTGAAGGCAGAAGGAGAAGGGGACAATAGAGGATGAGATAGTTGGATGGCATCACTGACTCAATGGGTGAGTTTTAGCAAGCACCAGGAATTGGTGATGGACACAGAAGCCTGACATGCTACAGTCCATGGGGTTGCAGAATCAGACATGACTGAGCGTGTGAACTGAACTGAATATAAATGATTCGATAGTGTGATTCTTTCCCTCTGAAGTTACAAGTTCACCTTGAAGTCAAGAACTGTGCAACATCATTTAACCATATTTTTTAGAGTTACACATCAGTTTTAATTCCTCTGAAACATACAATTAATTTTCTAGATTTTTATTCTTTCATTCTTGATTCAAATATATATATATATATATATATATATATATATATATATCACCAATCTTTAATTTCCCCTTTATGTTAGAAAAATGCTTTGGAATTAAATGTACTCCCTTTGAGAAATTTGCCATCAGTATTTCACAGAAGAAACAGAAACCATTTTACTTGTTTCCCTTGAAAGGAAATCAATATATGGGACTTAAAAGCACTAGAAGTGTAGACAAAAGAGGTCAGAGTCATAAAGCTGCCCTTCAGAGGTGAGAATGCCCCTCTGCTACTGCACTGACTGCAGCAGCTCTGCCTCCGGATGGTCTCAGAGTCTGCAATGCTGAGTCTGGATGCCTTAACTACTCATTTATCCCGGCTGTATTAATGTAAAGATCCAGCAGCAAGGTGGGCTCCCACTCTTCCTGTCTTCAGTAAACTAGTGAAATAAACAAGTGAATTAATCGATTCATTTTCAGAACCTTAGCTCCAACAGATACTAAGAAACATAGCTTTTATAGTTCCCGTCTTCTCTAAATGGCCAAAAGCAGAATGAGAAAACTTAATGTACTTGTTACACAATTGTATCTAACAAGATTGTCAAATAAACAAGGAGGCTTTATTTCATTGTATATGGCTAATTTGTTTGAAAATTTCAGGGGCATCTCTTTAAAATATGAAAATGAAAATAGTTCAGAAGGTAACTAGCAGTGGGAAAAAGAGAGCCTTACTGAATTGATTAATAGCTCAAGTATATATACATATATGTATATATGTGTGTGTATACATATGGATATTACAGATGAGTGTGCTTTTAAGATGATTGACAGTCAATATATATAAACTCAAGTATAATATTTCATAATTATCCACAAAGTCTAGTGGCTGGATATAGCTCAGAATTTAGAACTTAGAACTTGTATCAATAGAAATGTCATTGAAATAATTTTTGCTGGATCTTACTTTAACTCAACTAATATGATTAGAATTTGAAAAGGAAGACTTGTAATTTTCTCAACTAGATCGGTTATTTATAGTGGTGGTTTTTTTTTTTTTTTTTAAGAACACAAAAAAAGTCTTGTGGATAATCTGAATAATCAGTGGGCATTATGTTTTGGGTTTTGGAACTGGGAGCATAGCCAATCGGGATGGAATTTTAATAGCTGCTTTGCTACTTTTACTGTTTACTTTAAGCAAATTTTTCATAAAAAGAGCTGGATTGACAGTCTCTGAGATCAAAGTCCTCTTTTTATCAACTGAACAGATACAGCACAGGGAGTAAAAATTTCCCATCAGCCCAAACCTCCACTCTGGAGATTTTACCTATGAAGGATGAGAGGCTATTTCAAGCTTTGCTTTTGTCTTTTTTTCCTGGGAGGATTCCTCATTCAGTGGCACTAACACAGGCAAAAATGCCTTTTGAATTAACAATGCCAGATAGATTTCATTTGCTTTGAGCGTTTTTTCCATTATGACAACTTATCATATTTGGGAAATATTTCAGAATGAATTTCGTATTTTAAACTTAATAGTATGTTTATAAGCATATGTTTTCATTTTGCTAATTAATGAAGTCAAGAACATTTAGTTACTTCTCTAAAATCAAAGGCAAATTAATTGTAGTGCTCGAGTAAATATTCATAGATTCTGATCATGTAATCCAATGGTAAGCAAGAGAATTGGTAATATATTTGTAGTATCTTATCATGTTTGTACACGACATTTAATCTGATCATCAAAACCACTATAAGAGTCTGGCTGAAGGTGAATCAGATAAGAAACTAACATTCAAAGAATCAAAGGAATCATGTTATACATGTGTGTGTATATATGTATGTATATATATATATATATATTTCATTACTAACAAAGCTGTGTAATGCTATTTCATAAATTTTAAGAAACACATTTCTGAATTTAGAGTGTATTTTACTGATGATGACCTGTCACAATTAATCAATAGCATATGTTATTTCTCAGTAGCGAGGAAAGCATCACTTACCACACATGGTGTTTTATTAGATTACATGAAATGTAAAGACTATCACTACTTTCATTTTATAGACAAAGAAAATGAGGGTAAAAGAAGAGAAGCAAATTTTTTTCAAGCAATTTCTTCAAATTAAGAAATCATATGGCCTGAATCTGAATCCAGGTTAATCTAATTCCAAGTCCCTCTTTATACAAACATGATTAAGAATACTGAGTGTGACAAAAAAGTCAAAATAGAATTGGAGAAATTCAAAATAGGCATAACTACAATGCAATGCAGGAGATCTCAGTTAGATTCCTGGGTTTGGAAGATCCCCTGGAGAAGGGAAAGGCTACCCACTCCAGTATTCTGGCCTGGAGAATTCCATGGACTGTATAGTCCATGGGGTCGCAAAGAGTCAGACACGACTGAGCGACTTTCACTTTCACAACCCTAATATGCTGCAGATAAAGCTGCATGAGGCCAGGCAAAATTACAGATTTTTAAAGTTTGAGATATGTGTATGTGTGTGTGTATATATATATATATATATATATATATATATTTGATTATGTAGATTTTGACTGTATATACGTGTATGAAGAGACTTGAAGAGATTTACTGCTTTAATCAGGGTGTATTAGAGTAGGCATCAAGATTCACCATTTAAAACCAGATACTAATAATTATTTTAGGACAAATGCTTATACTATGATTTTTCAGTATTTATAATATACATAGGTACTATTCTCCTGAAAAAATAGTTTAGAGATGATGGGGTATTTTTTTCTAAGTCTTCTGCACTTGTCAGAATGATTCTGAATAATTTCAAACATATAATACTGTAAGTGTTAGTTGTGCAGTAATGCAGGGTGGATGATAGAGAAGGCAGAGATCCAAGACATCCTAAATTCTATACAATGAAAATAAATTCAAAAATTATTTCTACTCTAAGGGATAATGCTAGAAGGGGTATAGTGCATTAGGTACAGCAAGGCAAAGACAGAAGCCTGGGAACACCCATATTTTAATATTTGTGAAACTCTGATTCATGCTGTCGCCACTGAATGTCATCATCTCGCTGGAGGGAGGGATAATGCCAGTTGTTTAACCCCTGTGGTGACTCTATAAATCCCACTGTATAACTCCTAGAAGAATGCCTGTCAGCATTGTTACTGTTTACCTATCAAATGGATTAACTAATTAAGATAGATACATTTGAAACTCTAGTATTAAGAATATAAAGCACAGCCCCTCCCAGGGTACAAAGTACCAAGTAGAAATGCTTTGCAGCATATTTTGAAACAAGCATCTCCTTGAGCAGTGCTGTTAGATGACAGAGACTTCAAGAGTGCAAGTCTCTGTGCCAGTACCATACTGTCTTGATGACTGTGGCTTTGTAGTAGAGCCTGAAGTCAGGCAAGTTGATTCCTCCAGCTCCATAGCTCCATTCTTCTTTCTCAAGATTGCTTTGGCTATTCGAGGTTTTTTGTATTTCCATACAAATCTTGAAATTATTTGTTCTAGTTCTGTGAAAAATATCGCTGGTAGCTTGATAGGGATTGCATTGAATCTGTAGATTGCTTTGGGTAGTATACTAATTTTCACTATATAGATTCTTCCAATCCATGAACATGGTATATTTCTCCATCTATTAGTGTCCTCTTTGATTTCTTTCATCAGTGTTTTATAGTTTTCTATATACAGGTCTTTAGTTTCTTTAAGTAGATATATTCCTAAGTATTTTATTCTTTTCATTGCAATAGTGAATGGAATTGTTTCCTTAATTTCTTTTTCTACTTTCTCATTATTAGTGTATAGGAATGCAAGAGATTTCTGTGTGTTGATTTTATATCCTGCAACTTTACTATATTCATTGATTAGCTCTAGTAATTTTCTGGTGGAGTCTTTAGGGTTTTCTATGTAGAGGATCATGTCATCTTGGAACAAAATAGAAAGCCCAGAGATATATCCACACACATATGGACACCTTATCTTTGACAAAGGAGGCAAGAATATACAATGGAGTAAAGACAATCTCTTTAACAAGTGGTGCTGGGAAAACTGGTCAACCACTTGTAAAAGAATGCAACTAGATCACTTTCTAACACCGCACACAAAAATAAACTCAAAATGGATTAAAGATCTAAATGTAAGATCAGAAACTATAAAACTCCTAGAGGAGAACATAGGCAAAACACTCTCAGACATAAATCACAGCAGGATCCTCTATGATTCACCTCCCAGAATTCTGGAAATAAAAGCAAAAATAAACAAATAGGATCTAATTAAAATTAAAAGCTTCTGCACAACAAAGGAAAATATAAGCAAGGTGAAAAGACAGCCTTCTGAATGGGAGACAATAATAGCAAATGAAACAACTGACAAACAACTAATCTCAAAAATATGCAAGCAACTTATGCAGCTCAATTCCAGAAAAATAAACGACCCAATCAAAAAATGGGCCAAAGAACTAAATAGACATTTCTCCAAAGAAGACATACGGATGGCTAACAAACACATGAAAAGATGCTCAACATCACTCATTATTAGAGAAATGCAAATCAAAACCACAATGAGGTACCACTTCACACCAGTCAGAATGTCTGTGATCCAAAAATCTGCTAGCAATAAATGCTGCAGAGAGTGTGGAGAAAAGGGAACCCTCCTACACTGTTGGTAGGAATGCAAACTAGTACAGCCACTATGGAAAACAGTGTGGAGATTCCTTAAAAAATTGCAAATAGAACTGCCATATGACCCAGCAATCCCACCGCTGAGCATACACACCGAGGAAACCAGAACTGAAAGAGATACATGTACCCCAATGTTCATCGCAGCACTGTTTATAATAGCCAGGACATGGAAACAACCTAGATGTCCATCAGCAGATGAATGGATAAGAAAGCTGTGGTAGATAAACACAATGGAGTATTGCTCAGCCGTTAAAAAGAATACATCTGAATCAGTTCTGATGAGATGGATGAAACTGGAGCCGATTATACAGAGTGAAATAAGCCAGAAAGAAAAATACCAATACAGTATACTAACACACATATACAGAATTTAGAAAGATGGCAATGATGACCCTGTAGGCAAGACAGCAAAAAGACACAGATATGTATAGCAGACTTTTGGACTCAGAGGGAGAGGGAGAGGGAGAGGGTGGGATGATTTGGGAGAATGGCATTGAAACATGTATGCTATCATGTAAGAATCTAATCACTAGTCTATGTCCGATGCAGGATACAGCATGCTTGGGGCTGGTGCACGGGATGACCCAGAGGGATGTTGTGGGGAGGGAAGTGGGAGAGGGGTTCATGTTTGGGATTGCATGTACACCTGTGGTGGATTCATGTCAATGTATGGCAAAATCAATGCAGTATTATAAAGTAAAATAAAGTAAAAATAAAAAGTTAAAATAAATAAAAAAAATTAAAAAAAAAGAGTGCAAGTCTCAATGACACTGAAGGTGTGCTTTTTGTATGGAATCTGTTCGGTTGAGATAAACACGTTTGTTAAACAAGTTCCTATTCAACTAATATTCACTGAGTTCCTAAAGCATGTGGCAAGCACTTGGCAAGCTTTTGATACAGTGTACAAAAAAATCACACACAACACCTGAAAGTGAAAAGTAAAAGTGTTAATTGCTCAGTCATTACGGACTCTGCGATCCCATGGACTGTAGACCACCGGGCTTCTCTGTCCGTGGGATTTCCCAGGCAATAGTACTGGAGTGGGATGCCACTTCCTTCCCCAGAACACCTACACACATCAACTGTAAACTTTAAAGTCAGATGGGGATCACAGATTAGCTAAATAAACCCTTGTGACTTCACTTTTCTGTTTTTAAAACTGATTGTTAATTTAGGCATCTGAGGTGGGGCATCCCACCTCCAGCTTCTGCTTTTGCAGACCAAGGGGTCACCCATGGGTAGGGTAGGCGAGGGTGAGGCTGGCTGTGAAACGCAGAACTTGGGTGGTGGAGGGAGCTGGTGGGGCCTACAGACGAACAGAGGTCCCAGGACAATGAGGACCGCTGGTCCCCTCCGTATAGTGATCAGGAATTCCCAGCAGCCCTGAAACTGGCACGTGGGTCCTCACCCTGTTCCCCGAGTTCCAGAGTTCCTAGGAACATACCCACAGCCAGCAGGGGTGTGGTTGGCCAGAGCCGCTCCCCATCGCCCCTAACAGCTGTTTATTCCTTGGAGTCCAGTGCACGTGGAAGGGCAGGTCTCCTCCGTCCTTCCACTGGGGCTCAGTCCCGTGGCCAGAGGCTTGGCCAGACAGGGTGGCTCAAGGCCTGAGCGGACGCGAGGCTGAGGTCCAAGGTCCGGAGTCCTCCCGGCTTGGGCTTTGGTGGGCGGTGGGGAACTGGAAGTGATTTTGACCGATGGGCCAGCGTGGGAGGCGGGCCAGGCCCGGGACCCAGAGCAGGTGGATGTTCACCCTCTCATAGGCGTCCTTGCACCGAAAGGCCACTTTTCATCGGCTCGGGTGCCTCCGTTGGGTCTTGGCTGCTGTGAAAGTAGGGAATGAATTCAGGCTTCTCTTTCTCTATCTGAGCAGTGACGTGGAGAGCAGACCCATGTTCCGGAAGTCATCCCTGAGCACGAAGCATGCCTGCCTTCCAGCCAGGATCCCGGGTAAGGCGCCCATCCACCTAGCTTCACCTTCTCTATCTGTTCCCTAGGTCGGGTGACAAAAGGAATGCGTTTAACGCAGGAAAATTAACCTTGCAAGTAAAGCAGGTTTCTTTCGAGATTATAGATAGATCATATATATTGTATAGGGCTTCCCTGGTGGCTCAGAGGGTCAACAATCTGCCTTTAATGCAGGAGACCTGGGTTGGATCCCTGGGTCGGGAAGATCTCCTGCAGAAGGGAATGACAACCCACTTCAGTATTCTTGCTGGAGAATCCCATGGACAGAGAAGCCTGGTGGGCTACAGTCCATGGGGTCACAAAGAGTCTGACGTGACTGAATGACTAACACTTTCACTTTCTCATAGATTATATGAAGCTTGCACATATATTCACCAGTGATGTTAAAGGTATACTCTAGAAGATATGTTCCTGGAGCAATCTGAAGACTATTTACACTGAATATAGAATTTGGAAAAAAAAATGAGTAGTTGGGTTGACAGGGTTTTTTTGTTTGTTTTTCTTCTACCACTTGAAATTTCTTGTACCACCTTTTTGACCTCCACTGTTTTAAGAATGATGCTGTATTTCTAATGGTTTTCCTCTGTGACATTTTTTCAGATTCTTTTTTTTTTCTTTGTCCTTAGTTTTCAGAAGTTTAATTATAATGCATATTAGCATGGATTCCTTTGGGTTTACCCAGTTTAAGGTCCATCATAACTTGGGCTTACTCTGTGGCTCAGTGGTAAAGAATCTGCTTACAAGGCAAGAGATTCTGATTTGATCCCTGGGTCCAGAAGATTCCCCTGTAGGAGGGCATAGCAACCCGCTCCAGTATTTTTCCTAGAGAATCCTGTGGACTGAGGAGCCTGGCAGGCTACAGTCCATAGAGTCACAAAGAGATTAATAGGATTGAAGTGACTGAGCATGCATCAGTTGTTAGAATTTTAAGTTTGAATATCCTACTATGTTTCAGATGTTTTCAGCCATTATTTTGGGTGATTTTTCAGTCCTATAGGTTTTCTTCTTTCTAAGACCTTGAAGACATACATGTTCTGATTTTGTTGCAGTTTCAAATGTCACTCTTTGTTCATTTTTTTTTAATTTAAATGTATTTACTCTCATTCAGTTTGGATAATATCTATTATTCAGTCTTCCACTCACTTCTTCTGTCTGCTCCATTCTGATGTTAACCCTGTCTACTGAATTTTTGTTGTTGTATTCTTGAGTTTTAAAGTTTTTATTTGGTTCTACTTATATCTTCTATGTCTTTGAACAGACTTGCTGAAGCTTTCTGTTTTTTCATTTGTTTCCATTGTATCCGTAATTGCTAATTGAAGCATTTTTATCATGGTTGTTAAAAATCTAATTTTAAATTGGATTTAGGTTTTAAATTAGATTTAACATCTGTGCCATCTTGATGTTGACATCTGTTGATTTTTTTTCTCATTTAAATTGAGGTTTTCCTGATTTTTAGTATGATGAAAGATTTATCAGTTGAATCCTGGTCATTTATATATTGTATCTGAGACTCTGAATCTTCTATAAACTTCTATTTTAGATGGCTTTCTTTAATGATTCTCTGGCAGGGGAAAGAGGGAATTCACCTCATTATTTCCAGGTGAATGTAGAAATCTGAGTTTCCTACTCAGTCTCTAGTGACATCTGAAATGGGGAGAAGGGATTTCTAGTTAATGCAGAAGGGAGGGCTGGAAGTCCATGTCACTGCCATCGCCCCCACCAATACTGCTATAAAGCAAGCTCATGATGAGCCATCAGGAATGAAACTGCTAACACTCTACTTGGCATTTACTCACACCATCTATGTAGGGGTATTGATATGTGCTGCTCTAGGCTCTCCAGGGTGGAGGTTTGGGCTCTGTGATCAGCTGTTGCTAGTATACTGAGTGTGGGGCTCGTGTTTTCTGTTTTACTCCAATTGATTAGACTGGTTGTTGTCCACATGTTTTCTGCCTTGTTAGGCTGTCCCTTTCATTGTTTTTTGTTTGTTTGTTTGTTTTTTACCTAGAGAGAGTACATTTTTGTTGGCTTTTTAGTGTATGTGCTTACTGGTATTTCTAGATTGCTAGCTTTTTCAGTTCCCAGTCTTGCATATAAGAGACAAAAGACAAAAAGAAATTGGTCAATGTGTATGATCATGTAGTTCCTCAGGTCCCAGTTTGCTTGATGGTCTGCCTTTTTATTTTTTGTAATAAATTTATTTATTTTAATTGGAGGCTAATTACTTTACAATATTGTATTGGTTTTACCATACATCAACATGAATCCGCCATGGGTGTACACGTGTTCCCAATCCTGAACACCTCTTCCTCCTCCCTCCGCATACCATCCCTCTGGGTCATCCCAGTGCACCAGCCCCAAGCATCCTGTATCATGCATCAAACCTGGACTGGCAATTCGTTTCATATATGATATTAAACAATGCCATTCTCCCAAAGCATCCCACCTTCTCCCTCTCCCACAGAGTCCAAAAGACTGCTCCATGCATCTGAGTCTCTTTTGTTGTCTGGCATACAGGGTTATCGTTACCATTTTTCTAAATTCCATATATATGCGTTAGTATACTGTATTGGTGTTTTTCTTTCTGGTTTGCTTCACTCTGTATAATAGGCTCCAGTTTCATCCACCTCATTAGAACTGATTAAAATGTATTCTTTTTAATGGCTGAGTAATACTCCATTGTGTATACGTACCACCGCTTTCTTATCCATTCATCTGCCTATAGACATCTAGGTTGCTTCCATGCCCTGGCTATTATAAACAGTGCTGTGAGGAACATTGGGGTACACGTGTCTCTTTCAATTCTGGTTTCCTCTGTGTGTATGCCCAGCAGTGGAGGGTCTGACTTTTTAAAATTTTTATACCTTGAAGAATATTTTTGTTTTATTATAATCCCTATTGTTTTTAGTTGTGCTAAGCAGGAGGAGTAGTGAACATTATATTCCATCTTACACTTCTTGAAAGTGAAAGATGGAGTATACTATGATCGTAATTGTAATAATGATGATGATGATAATTTTTGGTTTTATTCTCACATTTAATGCTTTTTGAATTATACCATATTTGATGAATTGCTTGTGATGTTGCTAGGCTGATTTTCCCTGTTTCTTGACTGTATTTTTAACTTAGAAATTTCCTACCTGAAAATTTTTGACCTTTTGTGGAATTAAAATACTTTGGAATTGTCCATTTTTCGACATTATTGATTGAACAATTTGACAAGTCAGAATATATTTCTACTATAAACTGTTAAAACTATTTTATATGCTATTTTATTGTACATGCTGCATATATTTTTCAGAAGGATTTTATAAATTTTATACATAATACTTTATATAAATATTTGTGACTTTATTTTTATTATAATCTACATTTAATTTTTTATTTGCTAATTTAGAAACATTTTTATCTACAGTGTTTTATTTGTAAGTAATAGGCAGCATGCAAAAACAGAAGCACTGTTGTAGAAGAGAGCTAAACCAAGTTTTGAATTCACGTCAATTCTGCCACCAATTTAATATCTTAATATCTGTCATGAACAAAACTTCAAACCTTATCTATTCTCTTACATCTTTATGTTTAAAATGTCCATGGGATTGCCCAAAAATGAATACTGAGTGGCTGGTCATTTCCTCCCCCAGTAAATCTTCCTGACTCAGGGATCAAACCCATGTCTCCTGTGTCTCCTGCATTGGCAGGTGGATTCTTTACCACTGAGTTGTTTTTTTTTTTTTTTTTTTTGATTCTGACTTGTTAGTTTCTCAATAACTTCTTTTCAGTAAGCTGCCTCATTTATAGAATCTTGTAAATGTCAACAACATCAACAACACAAATGCCTTTGAACTCCTTCAGGACCTCCTTTTCTATAGCTGGTTCTGATTGCTAAGCTAACTTTCCATTGATCTGTTTTCCCTTCCTTTTAAACTCCCTCTTCTGCTAGTCACTACCTCTGTTTACCCACTCATCTACTAACTCCTTTTCACTTTAAACTTCTTTTTATTAGGACTCATGCAGAGTCTGCCATGTTCTCATGCTGTCTCTCAGTAGCTGGCCTCTCAGAGCTTCAGATTATTGATCATTCTGCACATCAGAAATTAAGTTAAAATTCCTCTGCTTCACTGTGCTATTATTCATGTTAGGTTTCAATTCAGCATTTCCAACTGTGTTTCACTGTATGGAAAGTATTATCTATATTAATTTGTGGACTATTTATTAGTAACTAATATACTCAAAAGGAGCCCATAGAGTTTAAGTGTTCAACTAGTCTTGAATATATCACTGTATAATTTAAAGATGAGGATATAGTCAGAAATGTTAAGTGATTTGAAGTAAGTTTGAGTAGTGAATTTGTGAAAAGATAGAAAATATATAAGATTTTATAACTCCCGATTTAGAAAGATTTTCAGTTTATTATATCAGTACATGTATTTATTGATTGTGGCCATGAAATTAAAAGATGCTTACTCCTTGGAAGGAAAGTTATGACCAACCTAGATAGCATATTCAAAAGCAGAGACATTATTTTGCCAACAAAGGTCCATTTACACAAGGCTATGGTTTTTCCAGTAGTCATGTATGGATGTGAGAGTTGGACTGTGAAGAAAGCTGAGTGCTGAAGAATTGATGCTTTTGTACTGCAGTGTTGGAGAAGACTCTTGAGAGTCCCTTGGACTGCAAGAAGATCCAACCAGTCCATTCTAAAGGAGATCAGTACTGGGTGTTCTTTGGAAGGAATGATGCTAAAGCTGAAACTCCAGTACTTTGGCCACCTCGTGCGAAGAGTTGACTCATTTGAAAAACTCTGATGCTAGGAGGGATTGGGGGCAGGAGGAGAAGGGGACGACAAAAGATGAGATGTCTGGATGGCATCACCGACTTGATGGACGTGAGTTTGAGTGAACTCCAGGAGTTGGTGATGGACAGGGTGGCCTGGCATGCTGCAATTCATGGAGTCACAAAGAGTCAGACACGACTGAGTGACTGAACTGAACTGAACTGAACTGAGCACTGTTTTATAATATAAGTCTTTACAGCTTTTATATCCATATGGTCATTGTTTAAACAGAAAAAATATTTAATTTTGGTATTATCCTTCTAATAGTAGTCCTATGACACAATGACAGCTATACTTTCATTTTCAAATAGTACCTTGATATCAGAGAATATTAATAATAGGTTACTGATATTTATGAGCTTTCCAGGTAGCACAGTGGTAAAGAATACACTTGCCAATGCAGAAGACACAAGAGGCATGAGTTTGGTCCCTAGGTTGGGAAGATCCCCTGGAGTAAGAAATGGCAACCTGCTCCAGTATTCTTGCCTGGAAAATTCCATGGACAGAGGAGCCTGGTAGTATACAGTCAATGGGGTCACAGAGTCAGACAAGACTGAGCATACACACACACACACACACACACACACACACACACACACACACACACAAGCTTATATTTTTACATGGTGATCTAAATTATTTTTTCTTGCTTTTTCCTGACTTTGGAAACTATAAAAGTCACTGATAATTTTCCTAAAATAGAACAAATGTTCTATTTTATAGTCATTTTCACAGATACCCTGAATTGCTTAGAATCCTCTCAATCTCAAGCTCCTTGATTTGAAAAATGAGTTCCAGAAATTTCCTCAAGGTGAAAGAATAAAGAAGTAAAAACACTAGAATACTGCTATGTCGTTTTCAGACCTGAAATCCCCATCTTGTTGGATTTAATTAGATTTTACTTGAAAATTTATTAGGCCAATACTTATTTAAAGAGGAAAAATGAAATTTCTTAGTATGTACATTTTCTACTATAAAACTTAGATTTCAGTTCTAGTGTTACTAAAGAAAATTTTCTTTTATTCTAAAAGCAATTCCCTATTGGTACCTCAAATGAATAAGTATCTCCCTGTCAATATTTTCTTTTCTTTTTATTTATCTCTCCATGTTTCTAGGACTGAATCTCTGAATCATTCTAGCCAATGCATTAAGGTTTCAAATCACATCCTTTTGCTTCAGCTACCCACAAAATTACAACATTCCAGTTTGTATTTGAAGTATTTCTCTGTGAAGAATGTTATAATCTACACATTCTGGCGGAACTCTACAAAGACAGTGGCGTGGCTGTTGACAGTTACCATGCTCTGAAATACTGTCTTATACAGGAATAGACTTCCTACAGGCATATGTTTTTGGAACAACTCCTTCCAAATTCGAAATATTAGTATTGTTTATTTCTCTCATCTCTTAGAACTTAAACAGAATTGAGCGATAACAAATTTGTCATAAAAACATTCCACATAATTTTAAATTATGTATTTTACAAAAGTGTTATTTTTGAAGATAATTCTCTTTTTATCGCCATCCTGGCATTGAATGTATAAAATATAATTTTAAATATTCAGTCTGTTTGAAAATGTAGATTGAACCATTCAGTCAAATCTCCTATAAGTAGCATATCTTTACAAAACTATATGTACAAATATTAATAACAATTGTTAGAATATAATATTATTTTTGTAGATGTAGGCTTTTTCCTTCATCAGGGATAAATAGTTATAGAATCATGACTACTGAATTTGAAACTCATAATTGTAAATTCAATTAAAGCCCAAAGTTTGGTATCAGTTATGCATTTTAAGATAATTGAAAAAGAACAAATTATACTTAATCTGTTTCATTCTTTTCAAAAGAACAAAATTTCTCAATCCAAGAAGAAGATATAGCATTTATAATATATATGCACCCAACATATGAGCACCTAAAAACATAAGACAAATGCTAACAGCCATAAAATGGGAAATCAACAGTACCACAATAATAGCAGGGACTTTAGCACCTCAACTTAATCAATGTACAGATTATCCAGACAAAAAATCAATAAGGAAGCATAAGCCTTAGACCAGATAGATTTCAGTTCAATCGCTCAGTCATGTCTGACTCTTTCCAACCCCATGAACTGCAGCACGCCAGGCCTCTCTTTCCATCACCAACTCCTGGAGTCCACCCAAACCCATGTCCATTGAGTCGGTGATGCCATCCAACGATCTCATTCTATCATCCGCTTCTCCTCCTGCCCTCAGTCTTTCACAGCATCGGGGTCATTTCAAATGAGTCAGCTTTTCACATCAGTGGCCAAAGTATTGGAGTTTCTGCTTCAACATCAGTACTTCCAATGAACACCCAGGACTGCTCTCCTTTAGGGTGGACTGGTTCGATCACTTTGCAGTCCAAGGGACTTTCAAGAGTCGTCTCCAACACCACAGTTCAAAAGCATCAATTATTCTGTGCTCAGCTTTCTTTATAGTCCAATTCGCACATCTATATATGACCACTGGAAAAACCATAGTCTTGACTGGATGGACCTTTGTTGGCAAAGTAGTATCTCTGCTTTTTAATATGCTGTCTAGGTTGGTTATAACATTCCTTCCAAGGATAAAGCATCTTTAAATTTCATGGCTGCAATCACTATATGCAGTGATTCTGGAGCCCAGAAAAATAAAGTTAGCCACTGTTTCTACTGTTTCCCCATCTATTTGCCAGAAAGTGATGGGACCAGATGCCATAATCTTAGTTTCCTGAATGCTGAGCAAGCCAAATTTCACTCTCCTCCTTCACTTTCATCAAGAGGCTCTTTAGTTCCTCTTTGCTTTCTGCCATAAGGGTGGTGTCATCTGCATATCTGAGGTTATTGATATTTCTCTTGGTAATCTTGATTCCAGCTTGTACTTCCTCCAGCCTAGGGTTTCTCATGATGTACTCTGCATAGAAGTTAAATGAGCAGGGTGACAATACGTAGCCTTAACATACTCCTTTTCCTATTTGGAACCAGTCTGTTGTTCTATGTCCAGTTCTAACTGTTGCTTCCTGACCTGCATACAGGTTTCTCAAGAGGTAGGTCAGGTGGTGTAGTATTCCCATCTGTTTCAGAATTTCCCACAGTTTATTGTGATCCACACAGTCAAAGGCTTTGGCATAGTCAATAAAGCAGATATAGATGATTTCCTGAAACTCTTTCATTTTTTCAGTGATCCAGAAGATGTTGGCAATTTTATCTCTGGTTCCTCTGCCTTTTCTAAAACCAGCTTGAACATCTGGAAGTTCACAGTTCACGTATTGCTGAAGCCTGGCTTGGAGAATTGTAAGCATCACTTTAGTAGTGTGTGAGATGAGTGGAATTGTGCTGTAGTTTGAACATTCTTTGGCATTGCCTTTCTTTGGATTTGGAATGAAAACTGACCTTTTCCAGTCCTGTGGCCACTGCTGAGTTTTCCAAATTTGCTGGCATATTGAGTGCAGCACTTTCACAGCATCATCTTTCAGGATTTGAAATAGCTCAACTGGAATTCCATCACCTTCACTAGCTTTGTTCATAGTGATGCTTTCTAAGGCCCACTTGACTTCACATTGATGTCTGGTTCTAGGTGAGTGATCATACCATCGTGATTTTCTTGGTCGGGAAGATCTTTTTTGTACAGTTCTTCTGTGTATTCTTGCCACCTCTTCTTAATATCTTCTGCTTCTGTTAGGTCCATACCATTTCTGTCCTTTATCGAGCCCATCTTTGCATGAAATGTTCCCTTGGTATCTCTGATTTTCTTGAAGAGATCTCTAGTCTTCCCCATTCTGTTGTTTTCCTCTATTTCTTTGTGTTGATCACTGAGGTAGGCTTTCTTATCTCTTCTTGCTATTCTTTGGAACTCTGCGTTCAAATGAGTATATCTTTCCCTTTCTCCTTTGCTTTTCACTTTCCTTGTTTTCACAGCTATTTGTAATGCCTCCACAGACAGCCATTTTGCTTTTTTGCTGTTCTTTTTCTTGGAGATGGTCTTGATTCCTGTTTCCTGTACAGTGTCATGAATATCCACCCATAGTTCATCAGGCACTCTGTCTATCAGATCTAGTCCCTTAAATCTAATTCTCATTTCCACTGTATAGTCATAAGGGATTTGATTTAGGCCATACCTGAATGGTCTAATGGTTTTCTCCACTTTCTTCAATTTAAGTCTGAATTTGATCTGAGCCACAGTCAATTCCCAGTCTTGTTTTTGCTGACTGTAGAGAGTTTCTTTATCTTTGGCTGCAAAGAATAAAATCAATCTGATTTCAGTGTCAACCATCTGGTGATGTCCATGTGTAGAGTCTTCTCTTGTGTTGTTGGAAGAGGGTGTTTGCTATACAGTTTGTTCTTTTGGCAGAACTCCATTAGCCTTTGCCCTGCTTGATTCTGTATTCCAAGGCCAAATTTGCCTGTTAGTCCAGGTGTTTCTTGATTTCCTACTTTTGCATTCCAGAACCCTATAATGAAAAGGACATTTTTTGAGGTGTTAGTTCTGGAAGGTCTTATAGGTCTTCATAGAATTGTTCAACTTCAGCTTCTTCAGCATTACTGGTTGGGGTACAGACTTGGATTACCGTGATATTGAATTGTTTGCCTTGGAAATGAACATAGGTCATTCTGTCGTTTTTGAGACTGCATACAAGTACTATATTTCAGACTCTTTTGTTGACTATGATGGCTACTCCATTTCTTCTAAGGGATTCCTGCCCACGGTAGTAGATATAATAGTCATCTGAGTTAAATTCACCCATTCCAGTCCATCTTAGTTTGCTGATTCCTAGACTGTTGATGTTCACTCTTGCCATCTCCTAATTGACCACTTCCAATTTTCCTTGATTCATGGACCTAACATTCTAGGTTCCTATGCAATATTGCTCTTTACAGCATCAGATCTTGCTTATATCACCAGTCCCATCCATAACTGGGTGTTGTTTTTGCTTTGGCTCCAGCGCTTCATTCTTTCTAGAGTTATTTCTCCACTGATCTCCAGTAGCATATTGGGCACCTACCTACCTGGGGAGTTTATCTTTCAGTGTCCTATCTTTTGCCTTTTCATACTGTTCGTGTGGTTCTCAAGGCAAGAATACTGAAGTATTCCCTTCCCCACTGGACCAGATTCTGTCAGACCTCTCCACCATGAGCCCCACATGGCATGGCTTAGTTTCATTGAGTTAGACAAGGCAGTGGTCCATGTGATCAGATTGGCTAGTTGTCTGTGGTTGTGATTTGTCAGTCTGCCCTTTTTTTTTGCCTTCTCTCTGTGCCTACCATCTTACTTGGATTTCTCTTACCTTAGATGTGGAGTATCTCTTCATGGCTGGTTAATATCTATAAACATTCCATCCAAAGCAACAGAATACATTTTCTTCTCAAGTACACATGGAACATTCTCCAGGATAGATCACATTTTGGGTCACAAATCAAGCATTGGTTAAAAAAAAAAATAAGGAAACTGAAATTATATCAACCATCTTTTCTGACCACAACACTGTGAGAATAGAAATTGATTACAGGAAAGAAAAAAAAAAACAAACACTAAAACCTGTTAAAAGCACAATCATAGATGTAAAGAACAGAGTTTGGATTACGGGGGAAGGCAAAGGTGGGACTATATGAGAGGATAGCATTGAAAGATGTATATTACCATATGTAAAACAAATGACTAGTGCAAGTTCAATGCATGAAGCAGGGCACTCAAAACCGGCGCTCTGGGGCAACCCAAGGGATATGGTGGAGAGGGAGTTGGGAAGGGTGTTCAGGATGGTGGGACACATGCACACCCATAGCTGATTCATGTTGATGTATGGCAAAACCCACCACAATACTGTAAAGTAAATAGCCTCCAATTAAAATAAATAAAATAATTTTTAAAAATCACCTGGAGGCAAAACAATATATTTCTAAATAACCAATGGATCACTGAAGAAATTGAGGAGGAAATTGCAATAATATGCAGGGACAAATGACAATAAGTACACGACAATCCAAAAATCTATGAGATGCAACAAAAATAGTTCTAAAAGGGAAGTTTGTAGTAATACAATCTTATATCAGGAAGTAAGGAAAATCCCAAATAAATAACCTAGCCTTAGACATAAAACAGGTAGAGAAAGATGAACAAACAGAAACTAAACTTAGTAGAAAGAAAAACAAATCATAAAGGTCAGAGCAGAAATAAACAGAGAACTGAAAAAAAAAATAGCAACAATCAATGAAATTGAAACCTAGTTCTTTGAGAAGATAAACAAATTGTAAACCTTTAGCCAGATTCACCAAGAAAAAAGAGAGAGAACTCATATCAATAAAGTTATAAATAAAAAAGGAGTTACAATTGACAGCATAGAAATATAAATAATCACAAGAAACTACCATAAGCAACTATATGCCACTAAAATGGAACCTAGAAAAATGGACAAATTCTTAGAAAGGTACAATCTCCCAAGACTGAACCAGGAGAAAAGAGAAAATATGAACAGACCAGTCAGAAATAATGAAATTGAAAGTGCAATTTAGAAAGCTTCCTACAAACAAAAGTTTAGGACCTGAAGGCATCACAGGTGAATTCTATCAAACATTGGGAATAAAAACAACTAGCCTTCTTCAACTATTCTGAAAGGAAAAAAAAAATGCAGAAGAAGGAGCATTCTCAAGCTCATTCTATGTAGTGATCATCACCCTGATACCAAAAGCAGATAAAGATAGCACAAACACACAAAGAAAGAAAATTAGAGGACAGTAACACAGATGATCATAGATGCAAAAATCCTTAAGAAAATATTATAATCCAACAACACATTAAAAACATCACGTACCATGATCAAGTGGGATTTATCCCAGGGATGCAAAGATCCTTCAACTTATGCAAATAAATCAATTATAGACAAAATGGAGAATATATTAACAAAATAAAAAATAAAAGATATATGATCACCTAAATAGATGTAGTAAAAGCTTTTGATAAAATTCAACACCCATTTATGATAAAATTTCTCCATAGAGTGTACATAGAAGGAATATACTTCAACATTATAAAGGCTATATACAGTGAATGCATAAAATGCATAAGTAAAGTTTTTCTCAACAGTGAAAGATGGAAAGCATTTCCTCTAAGATCAGGAATAAGACAAGGATGTCCTCTGTCTCCACATTTATTCAGCATAATTTTTGAATTCCTAGTTATGGCAATCAGAGAAGAAAAAGAGATAAAAGGAATGCAAATTGCAAAAAGAAAAAAGAAGTAAAACTGTCACTGCTTGCATTTGACATGATATTATACATAGAAAATTCTTAAGATGCTACCAGAAAACTACCAGAGCTCATAAATGAATTTGGTAAAGTTGCAAGTAAACAAAATTTATATGCAGAAATTGCTTGCATTCCAATACACTAACAATGAAAGATCAAAAAGAGAAATTAAGAAAGCAATACCATTTACCACCACATCCTGAAGAATAAAATAACTAGGAACAGACCTACCTAAGGAAGCAACAGACCTGCACTTAGAAAACTATAAGATAATAATAAAAGAAATTAAAGATGATACAAGCAGATGGAGAGATATAAAATGTTGTTGGATTGGTAGAATCAATATTGTCAAAATGGCTATACCACTCAAAGTAATCTACAGATTCAGTGCAATCCCTATCAAATTACCAACAGCATTTTTCACAGAATTAGGACAAAAAGTTTACAGTTTGTGTTGAAACACAAAAGATCCCAAATAGCCAAACCAAGCTTAAGAGAGAAAACAGAGCTGGAGGAATCAGTCTCCATGACTTCAGACTATACTACAAAGCCGTAGCCATCAGAACAGCATCACACTGGCACAAAAACAGAAGTACAGATAAATGGAATAGGAGAGAAAGTCCAGAGATATATCCACACACCTATGGTCATATAATATATTACAGAGAGAAAAGAATATACAATGGAGAATAAACAGTGTCTTCAATAAGTGTGCTACAAAAAATAGACAGATACATATACAAGAATGAAATTTAAACATTCTCTAACACCATAAGCAAAAATAAACTCAAAATGGACTGAAGACCTAAATGTAAGGTCAGACATTATAAAACAGATGAAAACATAGGCAGAACATTCTTTGACATACTTTTCAGGAAGATAATTTGATCCATCTCCTAGAGTAATGAAAATGAAAATAAAAGTAAATAAATGGTTCTTAATTAAATTTAAAAGCTTTTGCACAGGAAAAGAAATCATTAACAAAAGAAACAAACATACAAAAAACCTAACAGAATGGGAGAAAATATTTGCAAGCAAAGTGATCAACAAGGAATTAATCTCCAAAATATTCAAATGGCTCAGGCAGTTCAACATTAAAAAAAAAAAAAATAGAAACACCAACCCTATAAAAATTAGTAGAAAGTCTAAATAGACGCTTCTCCAAAGACATAAAGATTGGCTAAAAAACACATGAAAATATGTCCAACATCAATAATTATTAGGGAAATCCAAATCAAAACTATAAAGTGATGTCAACTCATACTTTCAATAATGCCATCATCAAAAAATCTACAAACAATGAATGCTGGAAAGGCTGTGGAGAAAAGGGAATGCACATACACTTTTGGTGGGAATTAAAATTGGCATGGTCACTATGGAGAACAGTATGAAGTTTCCTTAAAAAGTTAAAAATAAAGTACGACATGATCCAACAGGCCCATTCCTCGGCACATATCCAGATAGAGCCATATTTGAAGAGATATATGTATTCAGTGTTCACTGAGGGACTATTCACAATATCCAGGACATAGAAGCAACCTACATGTCTACTGACAGAGCAATGGATAAAGAAGTTGTGGTACATATATACAATGGAATATTACTTAGCCATAAAAATGAAATAATGTAACTTGCACTAAAATAGAGGGACACAGAAATTGCCATGCCGAGTGAAATAATTCAGACTAATTTCAAAGTCTTATGACATTGCTTACATGTGGAATATAAAAAAATATATACAAATGATCCTATATACAAAACAGAAATATAGTCATCAATGTAGAAAACAAACTTATGGTTACCAGTGGGGAAAGGAGGGGGAAGGGGTAAATTGGGAGACCGAGACTGACATAGACATACTATTATACATACAGTCAATAATTAATAAGAACCCACAATATAGCACTAATAAGAACCCACTATATAGTGAACCCAGGGAACACTACTCAACATTTTATAATGACCTATATGGGAATTGAATCTAAAAAATAGTGGATATATGTATACATATAACTGATTCAAATTATAACTGATAACAACAGATGGGTTCCAAATCAGGAAAGGAGTACGTCAAGGCTATTTATTATCACCCTGCTTATTTAACTTAATGCAGAGTACATCATGAGAAATGCCAGGCTGTATGAAACACAAGCTGGAATCAAGATTGCCAGAAGAAATATCAATAACCACAGATATTCAGATGACACCACCATTACGGCAGAAAGCAAAGAACTAAAGAGCCTTTTAATGAAAGTGAAAGAGGAGAGTGAAAAAGTTGGCTTAAAACTCAACATTCAAAAAACTAAGATCATGACATCTGGTCCCATCACTTCATGGCAAATAGATGGGGGAAACAATGGAAATATTGAGAGACTTACTTTTTTTGGACTCCAAAATCACTGCAGATGGTGACTGTAGCCATGAAATTAAAAGATGCTTGCTCCCTGGAAGAAAAGCTATGACCAATATAGACATCATATTAGAAAGCACAGACATTACTTTGCCAACAAAGGTTAATCTAGTCAAAGCTATGGTTTTTCCAGTAGTCATGTATGGATGTGAGTGTTGGACTATAAAGAAAGCTGAGTACCAAAGATTTGATGCTTTTTTTTTTTTTTGCATGCAGATTTTATTTTTATTTTATTTTTTTAATTGGAGGCTAATTACAATATTGTGTTGATTTTCGTCATACATTCACATGAATCAGCCATGAGTGTACATGTGTTCCCCATCCTGACCCTGCTTTTGAACTGCGGTATTGAAGACGCTTGAGATTCCCTTGGACTGCAAGGAGATCCAATCAGTCCATCCTAAAGGAAATCTGTCCTGCCTGAATATTCATTGGAAGGACTGATTCTAAAACTGAATCTCCCATACTTTGGCCACATGATGTGAAAAACTGACTCAGTGAAAAATACCCTGATGCTGGGAAAGATTGAAGACAGGAAGAGAAGGGGATGACAGAGGATATATAGTTGGATGGCATTACTGACTTGATGGTCATGAGTTTGAGTAAGCTCTGGGAGTTGAAAAGGGAAGCCTGGCTTGCTGCAGTCCATGGGATCTCAAAGAGTTGGACATGATTGATTGATTGAACTGACCTGACAAATGATTCACCTTGCTGGACAACTAATTCACCTTGCTGTACAGCAGAAACTAACACACCATTGAAAATCAGCTGTATCCAATAAAATAATTTTAAAATTAAATAGTAAAAGAGCAAAATTTGTGCAAAGATTTGTACAACCATCACAATTAAGAAGCAAAGTGCTCTCATTTATAAAATAAGCTGTGAATATTTTTCAGAATTCATCTCCCAGCATCATCAAGATCATCTGCGAACTGATTAGAAATGCAAAATATCTTGCCCCCACCCCAGACCTAGTGAATTAAAATCTGTTATTGGGTCCCAACACTCTGATTTAACAAGTCCTGCAGGTGATTCTTACGCAGCACAAATTGAGAACCAAAGTCTTAGTAAGTCAGCTCTTAATGAAAAAGTAAGCTATTCTCAAAGAATATGTAAGAATCAACAGAGATTTCATTTAGAATGTAAAATAGCTTGAAGAAAAATAATAAATAAAATCAGAGGGGAAAAGGTTGAGTTTATCTTCATTTTTCATGAAAAGTCCTTTAGAAATTCCAAATATGTTTAGTTTTCTCTAGTCCTTATGAACCAATGATTGTAATGTAATTCATGGTGAGAATTTGAATTTTGGACCTCACATGGTAGTCTATGTTTGTTGAATATCATGACTTCAATCATTGGATCAGGTTATGCATAATTATTGATGGCCAGTTTTACTATTCATATGTAAATACACAAATTTAAAATATTGTGGAAATGAATATTTAGCAGTTGGCTCCTCAATGAAAATTTTGAAATGGGATTTATTTTCTTGGCTTTGTTAGCATTGACTATATTAGCCCTGCTCTAATAAAACTTGAATTTTCTCTCTCTGCTTACTGAATGAGCTGTTTAAAAGGCAAAGATCAAGAGCTTTGCTTAGTAAACAATAACCAACAAATTTACAGCAGGTGTTGCTAGCCGGATATTCAAGTTTCATAAGGAAACAAATCAGAAACACATTAATGGAAGCAAGAATGTGAAAATTATATGTTTAGATTTATTACCTTTCATGGCTATTTTTAAATAAGCTCATAGACCTTTGAGGATAATTTTTATAACTTGCCCTTGATCTTATAAAATAAATCTATTTATCTAACTTAAGTCTGATATTATCTTACTAAGTACTGTGAAATCTACATAAAAGACAGACATGTACATAAAATCTACATGAAAGACAGATATATTTAATTCAATGCCTTCTCACAGAAATCATTAAAAGCAATTAGTAGAGTTGATCATCAAATTGACCAAAGCCTCCATCAGCAATGGAAGAAATTGCAATGTGGGGCACACTAGTATAGGAGTCTAATTTTTTATTAAGTAAATATTTATTGTCAACTGTCTATAAGCTAGAGCCTTGTTCTCAATGTGTAGTCCCCATTAAGGCAGCACTGAAATCACCTATAAACTTATTAGAACTGGTAACTCGCAGATGTGCAACTCTAGTCCTACTAAATGCTGGTGGGATTATTAAAATCACCTCTAGATAGTTCCAATGAATATTACAGTTTCAGAATTACCATCCCAAAGCTAAGCATTATATTAGTTATCAAGCATACCCAAGTAGAAAGGAAAGATGGGAGAAAGGGAGAGAGGGAATAAAGAGTGAAAGATAGATGGTTAGATGGATAGATAACAATTAAATTTCTACTCTCAATTCAATCACAGTCAAGGAGAAGAGACAGATTGCCAATTAATGTAAATTTACAGATTTCAAGAAGGATACATACCAGGTGCTTTAAGGATATTTTGGGACTCGTTGACAACTTACAGCAGAGAAAGCTGTAAGTGAATGAAGGCTTGTAAAGGGGATTCCTAGTACATTTCAGGTAAGGCCCTATCTCTGTCTTTATTCACTTCATTCCTTTGCTGCCTCTAGTTTAGATTATTTTTCTATATTTGGTGTGATAAATAAGTTATGCTTACTGATTACTTAGTACTGGAAGCAGTGTTTGTCAGCATTAGAAGGATAATATAATCAAAGGCAATTAGGTGGATATTTTTATGTTTCAAAAACATTAATTTATGAATTACTTCAGTTTAGTTTCAAGTAATAGTGTACTTAATTGAAGATATTAATTATAATTTGTTAAGTCAAATAAGAAAAGAGGCATGGAAAGATCATCTGGTTCTCTCTGGCTATTAGGCCTAATAAGAGAGAAGAAAATATGCATTCTCTCACCATGGTATCTAGTGTATCATGGTATCTTCCCTTCATCCACATACTTTCTTTGTACACAATTTGCTCAAATTCACTAAAATTTTTACCAGGGTGGGGGACTTTAGTGTCTATTTGTTTCCTAAGATTGTAGTAAAAATAAAAACAAAATATTACATACAAATCATTTTAAAGATAAAACAGGAATAAAATAATTTATCATTAGAGATAGAGATACCATAATGATTCATATAGCCTAATGTTTTTCTTTAGTACTCAGATCAACATAAATTATATGGACTCTGTTCGGTTCAGTTGCTCAGTCATGTCTGACTGTTTGCGACCCCATGGACTGCAGCACGCCAGGCTTCCCTGTCCATCACCAACTCCCGGAGCTTCTGGAGAAGGCACAGACACAAAAGGAAGATGACCATATGAAAATGGTGGAAGAGACTGGAGTGATGCATCTCCATATTCAGGATGGCCAAGGATTGCCTGCACTCACTCATATTAGAGAGACATAAAACTGATTCTCCTTCAGAGCCTCTGAGAAAAAGCAACCCTATTGACACTGTGATTCTAGTCTCCTGCTCTTGAGAGTTGAGAGAGTGTATGTCTATTATTTTAAGCTCCCAAATTTGTCACAGTTCATGACAGCAGCCCTAGAAAATTATATACCTAGTATGAGAGATGTGCTTCTTTTAAAAACCTCCCCTGTCCTTCTGTCATTAGCCATTAATACATTTTTGAGAATGTAAATTGACATTGTACACTTATACATTGTATGTGCATATATTGTATGCTTATACATTTAAAAAGCTTACCAGAATCTCTGTTGCAAAGTTATTGCTGGGAAACCTTTACCCCCAACTTTAGAATCAACTAAATTAGATTGACCTATGTGGGGTTCAGTGAAAAACAAAAACCATTATAGGTACTTTCTACAGGAAGAGATCTGTGGCGTTAGAGGCTCACAAAAGTTTAGGGGTGTTGAGGCAGCAGATTCTAGTCTGAAACTCATTGACTAACTCCTAATACAACTCAACAATAATCTGCTAGCAGAGCAAATACTCTGAAGCAATCTCTTGGATTATGATTAAAGTGAAAGCTTCACCACTCTAACACTTGCTTCTATATAGCAAGCCAGCTGGAGAGCAGAACCAATAGTTTTGATTTAAGGTGCAAGCAGGCATGCTTAAAGTCACTTCTGTCACGTCCAACTCTTTGAGACCCCATGCACTATAGCCCACCACTCTTCTCCATCCATGGGATTCTCCAGGCAAGAATACTAGAGTGATGAAAGCATAGGCGAAAGTCTTGGCCTTACCTCTGGCTTTTTAATTGATTATGAATACATCTATTTGGCAAAACAAAGTCATATGCAGAATTCTAGCTACAAGAAATTTTATAAATTGTATATTTCAGATTCCCAATATTTAGAAGAGCTTCACATTTTCTTTGAAGCTCTGCTGTTACCATCTTGAAATTCCTAATAATGACTGAACAATTTTGCTTTGGGCCCCTCAAATTATGTGGTGGATTCTATCAACCCTGTATAGAGATCTGATATGTTGCCAGGACCTGCTATTGCAAGGAAATTGGTTAGGGCTTTTATTTCACTGTTAGCCTCATTCAATCCCAATTCCAAGGATTCTATTATTTTATTGTTGTGTTTAATTTTTATTTTTACTGAAGTATAGTTGATTTACAATGTGTTAATTTCTGATGTACAGCAAAGTGTTATATATATATATATGTTATATATATATGTATATATATGTGTTATATATATGTGTGTGTGTGTGTATATATATATATATATATATATATATATATATATTCCTTTCCATATTCTTTTCTGTTGTGGTTTATCATAGGATATTGAATATAGTTCCCAATGTGATATAGTATGACCTTTTTACCCATCCTATATCTACTAGTTTATGCCTGCTAATCTCTAACTCCATCTCTCCCACCTCTTGTAATTCTACTGTGATGTCAGCTCCAGGATCCTGACTGTTGGCTCTCACAATGTGTTGCACCTTCCCAGACTCCTAGCCTCGGAGTTCTGCCAACGTCCATGTGTGGCCATTCTCTAGAGTTCCATGATTCTTCTAATATGGCAAGAGTTCTACTTTCATGTATTCTCAAACTCTCCCAATACTGAAGTGTTCCTGCCTGTTCCAGACTTTTTTTTTTCCTCTCTCATACTCAATTTCACTTGAAATTCATCCCACTTTAGTATATAGACAGATATCTTATGCACTGATTCACAAGCATAGTTTTTCTACCACCAGGTAAGCAAGATTATCATCCACTTAAGCTAGCATTACCATACAGCTTTCCTTACATTTATATCTTTAAAAATGATTCTGTGTGTGTGTTAGAACTGTGTAATAGAAGGTCATTTGTAATCTGGTGTATACTGATTATACAGTAAAGATACTGATTAGGGAAGACAGAGACCTTGGTTCACATCCCAGTCCTGGGGTTAACTACGTTTGAGACCTCTGGATATTTCTTTCCCCTTGTCTCTCAACATATAAATTAGAAGTTCAGTTCAGTTCAGTTCAGTCGTTCAGTCGTGTCCGACTCTTTGCAACGCCATGAATAGCAGCATGCCAGGCCTCCCTGTCCATCACCAAATCCCAGAGTTCACTCAGATTTGTGTCCATCGAGTCCATGATACCATCCAGCCATCCCATCCTCTGTCGTCCCCTTCTCCTCCTGCCCCCAATCCCTCCCAGCATCAAAGTCTTTTCCAATGAGTCAACTCTTCACATGAGGTGGCCAAAGTACTGGAGTTTCAGCTTTAGCATCATTCTTTCCAAAGAAATCCCAGGGCTGATCTCCTTCAGAATGGACTGGTTGGATCTCCTTGCAGTCCAAGGGACTCTCAAGAGTCTTCTCCACCACAGTTCAAAAGCATCAGTTCTTCAGTGCTCAGCTTTCTTCACAGTTCAACTCTCATATCCATACATGACCATTGGAAAAACCATAGCCTTGACTAGAGGGACTTAGTCAGCAAAGTAATGTCTCTGCTTTTGAATATACTATCTAGGTTGGTTATAACTTTTCTTCCAAGGAGTAAACGTCTTTTAATTTCATGGCTGCCATTACCATCTGCAGTGATTTTGGAGCCCCCCAAAATAAAGTCAGCCACTGTTTTCCCATCTATTTCCCATGAAGTGATGGGACCGGATGCCATGATCTTCATTTTCTGAATGTTGAGCTTTAAGCCAACTTTTTCACTCTCCTCTTTCACTTTCATCAAGAGGCTTTTTAGTTCCTCTTCACTTTCTGCCATAAGGGTGGTGTCATCTGCATATCTGAGGTTATTGATATTTCTCCCAGCAATCTTGATTCCAGCTTGTGTTTCTTCCAGTCCAGTGTAAAGGGCTACACTAAATAGCCCATAAGATCCTTTCCAACACAGATTTTTTTCTTTCTATAAATACAATAACAAGTATAGGTAGTCCCTTAGATTTTGTTACTAAAAAATGCTATTTTTTTTTCTAATGGTGCACCATGGGTACAGGGAAATGACTACTGGTAATAAAAGGTGCCATGCTGTTTCCTGCTATATTGCAATAATGGTATAAAAGCTAATTTTAACTAGAGTAAGTACTGTTTGTTTGTTATGACAAAAAACAACAACAACAACAACAACTAGTGCTAGCTTCTCAATATTCAAACAAACTGATATTGAGACCTGCTGCTTTGTTGAGATTTGACTAGTCAATTTCTGCAAAAAGGGAGAGATATAAATAAAGGGAGGACTGATTAAAATAAAAGGAAAAAAAGACAGTAGGATGAGAATGGTTGAAGATTAAGTTGACAAAATTATTTTTTAGAAGCTTTACCCCACACCACTGCATCCTTTGGGTGTTAAGCAATACTATCAAAGGTGTTGCTATAACAACATTAATTAATTATAGTAGGATTTTATGCACTGTAGCTTAGAGCCAGTTCATGAGTTTTTTTTTTTTATTATATGTCATGCAAAATGTGGCAAAAACGCTTATGCTGAAGTGTCTAGAGATAGAAGGTGATATGCAAGTCACCACTTAGTAACTGCGTTAACCTGTGCCTGGGCTAAGTTATGTGCATAATATCCTTTTGGTTGTAAGCATATGGCAGGGCCATCAGAGTTAATGAAGCTTAGAGTGTACATGGACCGTGGACATTCTTTGAAGTCAAAGGAAAATTGTGATAAAGGACAGATTTGTGAAACCCAGATTACCACTAGTACTGAATTAGATGGCTGAAAAAAATCATGTCTGTCAATGTTCTTATGACAATTATTCCCAGGGATTCTAAAATGAATATAGCAACCATCTGACAGTGAGATGAAATCCAATGTAAGCAATAAAGAATCTGTGATATATATGTACTAGGAAGATGTCCAAGACAATAAATAAAACTAGAGTACCCATATGTATGTGTATTACCTTTGGATGTTGCAAAAATGCCATTGTCATTGTCTTAGTTACTGAATTCATCTCTTCTTTCCCTTGCCCAAAATACAGAATTTTTCCATAGCTTCTTACAGTAATTGCTACAGTGAAATGCCGCTGTACTAAAATCCAACTTCTTTATCTTGGGGATATATTATTATCCCTAAGCTATTACAGATTCAAAAGAAAGCTTGAAAAGAACTGTTCACTTCAAAATCATTAAAAATCTTGAGCTAAATTCATTTCTAAACGATGTCTATTTGTCCCTGAGGTGGAGAGAGTTGGTGAAATGGGATGACAGATCGTTAAGCAATTTACTAGGTGAGGAGAAATTTGAACTCTCAGCTATGATTAAAAAGACAACAGCAACAGCAGCAAAAACAAAAGTAAACCATCTTGTAGTGCGAGTTGCAGAGAAGCAGACATTTGGAAGGCAAGGTGGATGCTCCCCGTTTAGCTGTGTCGAACCTGATTGTCATGTCCCTGCATCCGGCCGCCAGCTGTGAAAGGGACTGCCAGCAAATCTGATTCCCCTGCAGACATAGCAGCAGCTGTAATGCCACCTGTGTAAGGAGATGAGTCTGAGAGTCGAGAGAATTACACTGACCTCGGGCTAGTTTCTTCTTTCTCTAATTTCTGCACCACTGTCAGATTTGAAAAAGAAAATCACCACCTTCTGATATTGTCTCATCAGACCCCTCAGTGCTCTGGAGGACACTGGGTAGCAATCAGAAGCATATGAATACCAAGCAACACATCAGTGAGAAGGACATGAGCTCTTTGGTACTTTTAGATAAATTTAAATTAGATGAAGGATACAGAATAGACTCAAGAAGAGAGGTGCTAACAAGGAGTGAAAGTGACTTAGTCTCTAATGGTGGAGTTCATCATCATTTAACCTTAGGGAATCTGTGATTATTAGTCAAGAGTTCCAGGGGAAAGTCTGTTTTAAGACAACAAAGGAAGGACAGCAAGTAATTTGTTTTCTTGATGTGAAATAGGAGATTGCTGCAGGACTTTAAGGAATTAGAATAGAATATTTGGAACAAGAATAATGTATATACAAATATAGGAAGGAGTCAACATAGGCTAATATTAACTTAAAAGAGAGTCAAAAAAGTTAAATGAGTTTGTGATGATGAAATAATACATGGGAGCAATATTGTAATAAACATTTTCAAGATTAGCTAATAGAAAGATTAATAGGGAAAAGGAAATGAAAATAAAAAGTGTCATCTTAACACTACAAGAATAATTATACAGTCATTGTTACAGCCAAATTCTCACTGGTTTCAGTGGGGGCTTTGGATGGAACTAGAAGGCATATGCTTCAGCAGGGTACCTAGAATTGCAAAGTTTATTTAAGGCATAGATGTAGAAAAATCTAGAAGATAATAATTGATAGATTTTTTAAAAATATGCCATGCCTGTAGTTTTTAGAAAGCAACCTTTTAAAAGAATTGATACAGATATCTTATGTCACGATTGGCATGTTTAAACTGATTACATTTGTATATATCACTGACTTTTATCAATTCATCAGGAGTCTGGGTCTCTCAGCACAATTCCTCCATCCATCTTTGCTGTGAAACTGGAAATGGATTTGTTTAAATTATTGGGCTTTTAATTTGCCACATTTTGTCTCCTGTCTGAGAAGCCTGTTTATTTTCAGGCAGCTGCATATGTTGGCGTGATTGATGAGAGCCGCCACAGTCAAGCAAGCAGCCCTGGGCGACCAGTTTACCCTTCCCTGCTAGGGTTTCAGCTGCCAGTTGCCCCCATTCTGTGACAGCTTCTCCTTCTCCTCACCTTGTCATCAAGCCAAGATTGTACACTGTAGGAGTACAGGTAAGCATCTGCCTCCATAATCATTGCCAACAGCTCTCCATTATCAACTGCCAGGGGTGCTTCAAAGCAATGTGGAGCTCTTTCTCTTGACACAGAGACCAAGTGTTTTTATATTCAAAAAAAAAAAAAAAAAGACACCTCTGCCTTAGCTGACCAGGGAACTTCACATTTAAGTTTTATTTAATTGTGTCACACATCACTATAATATTAAAAAGCAGGTCAGATCATCCCCAATCTTACCCCCACCCCCTGCAGGTATTCTAGATTAATCTATGCAAAGACTTGTCACTCTAGATATAATTTCATTCTGATTAATATATCCCCATATACTCAAAAAATTAAAGGAATTTTTCAAATATTTTTACCCCAGCATAGTGTAAATTAAATTTAACTATAAATGTGAATTATCCTGTAACATCTGTCTTTCTGTTTGAACAGCAACAATATGTGTGGATCAAAACCAAATGAGAAAGAGCACTTGTTAGCATAAAGCAGCATTAAAGTGAATTCTGCTGTTTTGGTTTTTAACTGCCTAATGATAAACATTGTGTTGTTAAAGGATCTGTTATTATAATGCAATATTTATTGTGGCAAAAGAAATGCCAAACTATTCCAGTATTCTTTCCTGGGAAACCCCATTGACAGAGGAGCCTGGTGGGCTACAGTCCATGGGGTTGCAGAGAAGGGACACAACTGAGCAACTAAACAACAACAATATTTGAGAGTCTGATAATCTAGAAACTTCGTGGACTATCATTATAACTCTTCCTTCTAAAAGGAACTAAATTTCTATAGTAATATATGTTATCAAATTTATTTGTGCATGTGACTATTTGTATATAAAGAATATGGTATATAGTTTTGACAAAAATATATGTTTATCAGAATAACAATGATTTGCTTTTCAGCAGTTAAAGAGGAAATGTTATACAGTGGTTACTAAGATCAAAGACTGCACAGATATAATTCCACTCAAATCCAGGGTTGGTACATGCCAGCTGCAAGATGCTCTTAACTTCTGGAACACAAGTTTTCTTATTTTCAGGTGATGATAAGGAAATTTACCTTTTTTGGTTGTTCTGAGAACTGAATATGAAAATATGTGTAGAGCTCTTAGTCTAATGTATGACACATGGTTATTATTAAAGAAGTGACTGAAAGACACAGGATTCATTACAAATCGATTCTGAGACAGTCATGATCCACACTCTAGGAGGCTTGTATCAGTTCAAGTTGACTAAATGCCTGTACATAAAAGCTGTAGCATATAAATATAGTGGAGGAGGACAGCAGTTTTTTTCTGTTAATTTTTGTCCTGGTATATAATTGCTTAACCCAATTTAGCAAGTCAGGGAACTAGTTTGATTTGTTCCCTCAATAAAGCCAGTATACGCTGTCTACTCAAGCTTCTGTTTATGTAATGACTCACTTTGGTTATCCTGATACATAGTTAGGATCTTTACTTTCCTAATGTCCAGTTTTGTTATGTGTAAAGTGACCCAACTACTTTTACAGATTATGCCTGCTATTCCCAGACTTCATCTTCCCTGTCTTGAGAAGCTATCAGAACATCCTCTGTTTGTGGAATTGTTCAAGGATTTAGCCAATGATAATATTTTTACTGATAAATGATCATTTTGAATAAATTATTCAACACAACTTATTCTCAGTTTCTTGATAAGTAACAATAGGCTAATGGGCATCAGTGAAATAATCTATGGAAAGCGTTTGTCATAGAGCTTGGTTCATTGCTTATTTACAATTATTATTATTATTATCACTATAATTGCTTTCTTATATTAAAGTTCAACTGAAATTGGAAAATTGGCCTTGTAATGTTAGGTTAATGTGAAAAATTATGTTTTAAGTCAATTTGGATTTAAAAAATTATTGGTTGCCAGACAGCAAAAGAGACACAGATGTGTAGAGTGGACTTTTGGACTCTGAGGGAGAGGGAGAGGGTGGGATGATTTGGGAGAATGGCATTGAAACATGTATACTATCATGTAAGAAACAATTCGCCAGTCTATGTCCGATGCAAGATACAGGATGCTTGGGGCTGGTGCACGGGGATGACCCAGAGAGATGTTATGGGGAGGGAGGTGGGAGGGGGTGTTCATATCTGGGAACGCATGTACACCCATGTTGGATCCATGTCAATGTATGGCAAAACCAATACAGTATTGTAAAGTAAAATAAAAAAAAATAATAAAAAAATAAACTGCAAATATTAAAAAAAGAAAATATATAAGGAAATGTATATCTTATTGGCAACTTATCAAACTCCTACAGTCATTAATGCACAATAAATACTTGTCATGTGCCAAAAAAAAAAAGTTATTGGTTGCCAGATCATTAATAAAAGCTTGAAGTAAAGAACCTTCATATAATCTGGCTCATGTTTCTCTTACCCTGAATCCCAAAAGATAGAAAGACAACTGTATTTGTACAGACAACTGTATAGATAGCAAGACAACTGCACAAATAAAGCCCCACCAGGGGCTACAGTTCCCCTCATTTATCTGTATTTCTCTCGGGGAAATACCTACTGGGATGAGCATGTGATCACAATTAACAGCAAAGAGTGAAAGATGCTCTAATGGTAAGAAAATCACCCATTTCCTTCTTTTTTTATTCTAGTCACAAATTATTGTCATGACTATGTTTACTAATCACATTGGTTTAGAAGTAGTCAATCAATAATATCATAAAAAATTGCATACAGGTCACAGATATAATCTCATTTTAACTCAAGCTCCGATGTTAGCAGAATACATAAGAAGTGACAGAGACCAAAGGAACATGGATGGATACAAAATGACTAGGTTACTTTGCATCATAACCTCAAGGTGGACAGGTCTTTGAATACTCACAGCAGGGAGCTGCACCAGTATCCAGCAGGATAACAAATGGGTGTCACACATGAATGGGATGGCAGAAGGACAGTATTCAGACAATATTTGCTGTCTATTTTTAACCTAGTAAGATAAGCAGTGAAGCAATATAAATGTCAGAGATTCTTAGGTTAACAGAAGAATATGGGTAATTTTTTTGTAAGTAAAAAATGACTGAGAAAGACTGGAACTGTTGATGCAATAAAGCATGAAAAAGGCAGATGGACTAAAGGATGAGGTGGAAATATTTTGCCTTTAATTTTCAATTGACAAGATAAAATTATTCATTTGGTAAGCCCAGTCATCTACAAAACATGTGTATTTCCCCCACACTGGAATATATCTTTTTCCCCATGGACTTTAAGAAACAGATTATCATGATATTATATATAACATAGTAATGATCATTATTATCCATTGTCCTTCAGGAGAAAAATGAAATTAATGCATGAAAAATAGCTGTGCTGTGCTTAGTCACCCAGTTGTGTCTGACTCTTTGTGACCCTGTGAACTGCAGCCTTCCAGGCTCTCTGTCCATGCGGATTCTCTGAGCAAGAATATTGGAGTGGGTTGCCATACCCTCCTTGAAAAATAGCTATTATCATAAAAATGTAATAAATGCTGGTCAGCAATGAGTCAACATAGGAGAATTTAGTTCTTAAATCATTTAGTGATTTTGGGTCAGTGACTTAATTTCCTTTGTTCTTCTATTTCCACATAAGGTAAATTGTGTTAAGTATAATATTATTCTTTATATCCTATTATGGGTACTAATGTTAATGATTGTTTTATTAAATGTCATCAATCTATATTAAAACATATTTTCTTATATCAACTCACAATATAATTTTTATTTTAGGCATGAAATTGCAATTGTACCTATATTGTGTTGTTGAAAAAGATTATATGTGTATCCCAAAAAGGTTTCAAGGACAGAGAATGTATTAATAAATTACCTTTCATGAGCAATGGAGGTAGAGTGACATATCAGCTATTTCTGAGCCAAATAATCAAATAACTAACTTATTTTCCTTGCACAATCTTATGTGATCTGTGTTAGTCACTCAGTTGTGTCTGACTTTTTTGACTCCATGGGGTATAGCCTGTCAATCTCCTCTGTCCATGGAATTCTCCAGTCAAGACTACGGAGGAAAAGGAAAGAAAGTGAAGTCACTCAGTCGTGTCCGACTCTGTGCGACCCCATGGACTGTAGACTACCAGGCTTCTCTGTCCATGGAATTTTCCAAGCAAGAATACTGGAGTGGGTTGCCATTTCCTTCTCCAGGAGATGTTCCCCAACTAGGGATTGAAGCCCGGTCTCCCGCGTTATAGGCAAACGCTTTACTGTCTGAGCCACCAGGGAAGTCAAGAATACAGAAGTAAGTTGCAATTTCCATCTCCAGAGGATCTTCCTGACTCAGGGATCAAACCTGTTGTCTCCTGCCTTGAAGGCAGATTCTTTATCACTGAGCCATCAAGGAAGCCCAAATATGTGGGTAATTGTGACAGCTTATGTGATAAGCTTATGTGTTGTGACAGCTTATGTGATAGCTGTTTGCAATTATTGTGTGTTTTTTTTTTAATTAGTCCTATTCTGTGACTCAGTGATCAACGCAAAGAAATAGAGGAAAACAACAGAATGAGAAAGACTAGAGATCTCTTCAAGAAAATCAGAGGTACCAAGGGAACATTTCATGCAAAGATGGGCACAATAAAGGACAGAAATGCTATGCACCTAACAGAAGCAGAAGATATTTAGAGGAGGTGGCAAGAATACACAGAAGAACTGTACAAAAAAGATCTTTATGACCCAGATAATCATGATGGTGTGATCACTCACCTAGAGCCAGATATCCTGGAACGTGAAGTCAAGTGGGCCCTAGAAAGCATCACTACAAACAAAACTAGTGGAGGTGATGGAATTCCAGTTGAGCTATTTCAAATCCTGAAAGATGATGCTGAGAAAGTGCTGCACTCACTATGCCAGCAAATTTGTTCTTTTTTGGAACATAATGAATTTTCATTAATTGTTTTTTGACTTATTATGAAACCTGAATCATTTATTTCAGTCAGTATAGTTTTGAGAAAAATGGTGTTATTGATTTTTCCCTATATTCATTTTGAATTGCTCTAAAGTTTTGCTTACAAATATACAATTTCTATTGTTTTTCTTTTTCATATGAATGCATGGAAACTGTCTTGTTGTTCTTGTTGTTGCTTAAATCATCAACAACAACATATCCAATAAAACTAAGGAAACATCTTAATTCTTTTTTCCCATATGTGTAATATATAGCTAAATTTTTAAAAGCATTATTGCTTAAAATAAATTCCACATGGATCAATCATTTAAAAATAAAACCATAAAAATATCAAAGCAAAATCAGTGTTTTTATAAGTCAAACATAATTGTATTCTAGAAATCATAAAAGAAATATTAATACATTTTACAGCTTTTAAAAAGTGATATAAACTGATCATAGACAAGATCCTTGAAGGAATAAATAAACAGGAAAAAAAAAAGACTTTTAACTCACAAGACAACCCCATGGCTAATATTCTATACTAATATATAAAAATACCTTACAAATCACTAAGAAAAATAAAAACAGCTTAAAATATGAAAACATCAGTCCTAAGTATACACACAGATTGATTGTAAATGTTAATATATGAAAAATTGCTTGGATTCACTAATAATTAGATAAATGTAAGTTTAAAATAAGATAACACTTTATACTATGGAGAAAAACTAACTTTTTGTACTACATAGTTTAGATTTGTAAAAAATGAGCTTTATCTTCTTTAACTAGATAATGTAAACTAGAGGACAGCTTTTCAACTATTATTAATTATAAATGTAAATACTCTTGCAACAACAAATATTCACTGAGGAATTTAGCCTATAACTTTGCTTCTAAATAGGAAGATATATGAATCAAAATCTTGAAATATTATTGATAAAAGAGAGAAAATTTCATCCCAAACACACATGTCTATAATCATTCGTTTCATTATGTTATCTTTCATATTTAATTTTTTTATGTGCTTCCACCAAACACGTTATCTGGGATTCATATAACAGTGTTGTATAATATTTATTCTTTCCAATGTTGTAGCCACTGGCTAAATATGCGTACTGAACACTCTACATGTGGCTACTGCTACTGAGGAGCTTTTAAGTTTTAAATTGATTTGATATGAATTAATGTATATTTACATTAGAGAATGATCTCTGTTCGTTTCCAAGGCAAACCATTCAATATCACAGTAATCCAAGTCTATGCCCCAACCAGTAATGCTAAAAAAGCTGAAGTTGAACGGTTCTATGAGGACCTACAAAACCTCTTAGAACTACAACCAAAAAAGATGTCCTTGTCATTATAGGGGACTGGAATGCAAAAGTAGGAAGTCAAGAAACACCTGGAATAAGAGGCAAATTTGGCCTTGGAATACGGAATGGAGCAGGGCAAAGGCTAATGGAGTTCTGCCAAGAGAACACACTGGTAATAGCAAACACCCTCTTCCAACAACACAAGAGAAGATTCTACACATGGACATCACCAGGTGGTCGACACCAAAATCAGACTGATTATATTCTTTGCAGCCAAAGATGGAGAAGCTCTATACAGTCAGGAAAAACAAGACTGGGAGCTGACTGTGGCTCAGATCATGAGCTCCTTATGGCCAAATTCAGACTTAAATTGAAGAAAGGAGGGAAAACCACTAGACCATTCAGGTATCCTAAATCAAATCCCTTTTGATTATACAGTGAAAGTGACAAATAGATTTAAGGGCCTAGATCTGACAGACAGAGTGCCTGATGAACTATGGATTGAGGTTCGTGACATTGCACAGGAGACAGGAATCAAGACCATCCCCATGGAAAAGAAATGCAAACAAGCAAAATGGCTGTCTGGGGAGGCCTTACAATAACTGTGAAAAGAAGAGAAGCAAAAAGCAAACGAGAAAAGAAAAGATATAAGTATCTGAATGCAGAGTTCTAAAAAATACCAAGAAGAGATAAGAAAGCCTTCTTCGCCGATCAATGTAAAGAAATAGAGGAAAACAACAGAATGGGAAAGACTAGAGATCTCTTCAAGAAAATCAGAGATACCAAGGGAATATTTCATGCAACGATGGGCTCGATAAAGGACAGAAATTGTATGGACTTAACAGAAGCAGAAGATATTAAGAGGTGTCAAGAATACACAGAAGAACTGTACCAAAAAGATCTTCATGACCCAGATAATCACAATGGTATGATCACTCACCTAGAGCCAGATATCCTAGAATGTGAAATCAAGGGGGCCTTAGAAAGCATCACTACAAACAAAGCTAGTGGAGGTGATGGAATTCCAGTTGAGCTATTTCAAATCCTGAAAGATGATGCTGTGAAAGTGCTACACTCAATATACCAGTAAATTTGGAAAACTCAGCAGTGGCCACAGGACTGGAAAAGGTCAGTTTTCATTCCAATCCCAAAGAAAGCCAATGCTAAAGAATGCTCACACTACAGCACAATTGCACTCATCTCACATGCTAGTAAAGTAATGCTCAAAATTCTCCAAGCCAGGCTTCAGCAATACATGAACTGTGAACTTCCAGATGTTCAAGATGGTTTTAGAAAAAGCAGAGATCAAATTGCCAGCATCAGCTGGATCATCGAAAAAGCAAGAAAGTTCCAGGAAAACATCTCTTTCTGCTTTATTGACTAGGCCAAGGCCTTTGACTGTGTGGATCACAATAAACTGTGGAAAATTCTGAAAGAGATGGGAATACCAGACCACTTGACCTGCCTCCTGAGGAATCTGTTTGCAGTTCAGAAAGCAACAGTTAGAACTGGCCATGGAACTACAGACTGGTTCCAAATAGGAAAAGGAGTACGTCAAGGCTGTATATTGTCACCCTGCTTATTTAACTTGTAAGCAGAGTACATCATGAGAAACGCTGGGCTGGAAGAAGCAGAAGCTGGAATCAAGATTGCTGGAGAAATATCAACATCCTGAGATATGCAGATGACACCACACCCTTATGGCAGAAAGAGAAGAGGAACTAAAAAGCCTCTTGATGAAAATGAAAGAGGAGGGTGAAAAAGTTGGCTTAAAGCTCAACATTCAGAAAATGAAGATAATGACATCTGGTCCCATCACTTCATGGCAAATGGATGGGGAAACAGTGGAAACTGTCAGATTTTATTTTATTGGGCTCCAAAATCACTACAGATGTTGACTGCATCCACAAAGTTAAAAGACACTTACTCCTTGGAAAGAAAGTTATGACCAACCTAGATAGCATATTGAAAAGCAAAGACATTACTTTGCCAACAAAATTCTGTCTAGTCAAGGCTATGGTTTTTCCAGTGGTCATGTATGGATGTAAGAGGTGGACTATTAAGAAAGCTGAGCACCGAAGAATTGATGCGTTTGAACTGTGGTGTTGAAGAAGACTCTTGAGAGTCCCTTGAACTGCAAGGAGATCCAATCAGTCCATTCTAAAGGAGATCAGCCCTGGGATTTTTTTTGGAAGGAATGATGCTAAAGCTGAAACTCCAATACTGTAGCCACCTGATGCGAAGAGTTGGCTCATTGGAAAAGACTGATACTGGGAGGGATTGGGGGCAGGAGGAGAAGGAAACGACCGAGGATGTGATGGCTGGATGGCATCACCGACTTGATGGACATGAGTTTGAGTGAACTCTGGGACTTGGTGATGGACAGGGAGGTGCGGTGTGCTGTGATTCATGGGGTGGCAAAGAGTTGGACATGACTGAGAGACTGAACTGAACTGAACTGAATGTATATTTAAATGTAAAAAGCCACATGTGTCTTAGGACGTCTTATTGGTCTATGCAGTTTGAGACAAGTTTTGTTTCCTTTCCTAGATATATAATTTAGCCACCAATATATGTTAAAATAGTCTCTCAAATATGTTACAACTGAGCTTTTTCTTTCTTATATTGATGGTTTCCTCCTTTAATTCAATTTTTTATCCTGTTTTTCCACACCATCTTTCCATGGGAACCCATGTCATTGCATCTGACCCAAAGGACATGTAAGATGTTTGTAAAATGTAGATCTTAGTTTGTTCTTTCTGTGCTTAAAGCATTCATCTCTTTAAAGCCATCAATATTTTGGCCCAAGATTCTCTCTCTAGCCTCATGCTTCTGAAACATTATCAAACTATCAGATTATTTCCAGACATATCACTCCACTAAAATTGTCTTCTTAAAAATCACCTTTATTTCTATGTCTCCGTGACTTTGCACATTCTAATGCTTCCCCCCCACTCCCCGCCCCGGGATGCTTTCTTTCACACAATTTTACTTGTGTTTCTCCAATTCTTTTCTTTTGTTCTTTCCTTTTTTTTTTTTTTTAAAGACTAAGCTCATTCTTATCTATAAATGTCCGTGGTTCTCCAAGAAAACGTGTTAGTGATCTCTCTTTGCATTACCTCCAGTCATTACCCCAGTGACACAGAGTAAATCAACAAATAAGTAGAGTCATAACTGAAAGCTTAGTAGTGCATACAAGAACTCACAATACAGGACACATTTCTTTAGTGTTGAGAACTACCTGGGAGAAAACCTCTGAAAACTGACAAGAATTGCTGAAAATTAAGAAAGGTTTCAAATTTTATTGCTTGAGTTTTTTATTTTGGTACTTTATTTTCACTGCCTCTTTATAATTTCTTTGACAAGAACAATGTTGGGAGACAGATTTTAACTAGAGGTGATTGCAACTGCGTAGGAATAATGAGGGGCTTCCCTGGTGGTTCAGATGGTAAAGATTCTGCCTGCAATGTGGAAGACCTGGGTTCAGTCCCTGGGTTGAAAAGAATCCCTGGAGAAGGGAATGGCTACCCACTCCAATATTCTTGTCTGGAGAATCCCATGGAGAGAGGACCTGTACAGTCCACAGGGTCACAATGAGTTGGACATGACTGAGCAACTAACCCTTACAAGGACATAAGGAATGGACTATCATTCTTCCCCTTACCTGCCTTTGAGTAGTACCTTTGTACTCCCCTCGCCCCCTCATTAATGGTAAACTGACATTGATGAGTCCAGGAAAATTATCTTCTCTCACGTCTCATCTTGAGGACAGATGATAAGTTCCACACTCACTATGAACATATCCCAAAGACAAAGCCAATACTACCTACATGTCTTTGTGAAACTCCATCTTTTAAACATTCTGACTAAATATTTTTTCTTTGCCTTTCAACTCTGTATTAATTAAGAAAACCAGCCCTGTGTGAATCCCCACAGAATATAAGGCATGTCTGGCATGTTATCCTGCACTCTTTTTTCCAGTCAAGTAGAAGTTCAGACTGTCCTGTTTTTGATTGCTAATTTTTCTGTCACCCCAACCTCACGATTATTTTTCCTGTCATAATAGGATTCATTGGTTTGATCTCCTTGCAGGCCAAAGGACTCTCAAGAGTTTTCTCTAGCTCCACAGTTTGAAAACATCAATTCTTTGGCACTCAGTCTTTATATGGTCATTTTATGGTCTTTTTACTCAGTCTCATACCCATACATGACTCCTGGAAGAACCATAGCTTTGACTAGATGGACCTTTGTTAGCAAAGTAATGTCTCTGCTATTTAATATGCTGTCTAGGTTGGTCATAACTTTTCTTCCAAGGAGCAAGCATCTTTTAATTCCATGGCCACAGGCACCATCTTTAGTGATTTTGGAGCTCAAGAAGATAAAGTCTGTCACTGTTTCCATTGTTTCCCCTTCTATTTGCATGAAGTGATGGGACCAGATGCCAATAATATTTATAATTAAAACAATAATAATATTGATAAATGACATTTATTACATATTTACCATGTTCAAAACACTATTCTAAGCACTTCTTTTAATCCATATGATTTGAGGTTCAAAGTGGTTATTGGTAACTTACTCAAAAGAGTTTTAAAGAGTCTTGTTAAGGGCTGATGATGGTTCTATTATAGATAAAAATTTTACTATTATAAAACTTTATTTATAATTTGTATTTATATATTATTTATATATAGTATGTAATATAAATTATACAAAGATCATAATATATTTATCATATATGTTCTTAATATATATAATATAATATGTACAAAGATTATGAGTGAAACTGAACTCTGGGTGGACTCACCCTAGGGTAACCCCCAGTGTGTCAAATTCTTATATAAGCTCATCCCCTTAAGTGTGGATGGAAATTTTGACTTGCTTCTAACAAGGAGAGTATAACAAAGGGGATGGGATGTCACTCCCATGATTAGATTACAATGCACATATGAAACTCCATCTTGCCAGATTGTCTAAGGGTTATTCTCCTGCTGACCTCAGAGAACTAAACAGAGATGTGAAAATGCTGATGGAAATTCCCTCCTGGCAGGGAAGTACGGGCAGTTTCTTGGACATGGAGATGACTGACAGCCACAACCAGTGAAAACTGAGGCCTTGGTTCCATAATCATAAGGAAGTACATTCTGCTAACCATGTGAATGAGCTTGGAAGAAAATACTTCCAGAATCCATCTTACACATGAGAAAGCAACTGATACGATTTTGCATCTTTGTGAGTTTCTGAACATAATATTTGTACAAGCTGTGCTTGGACCCCTAACCCACGGAAACTGCTAGATAATAAATACGTGTTTTAAGCCACTACATTTCTGGCAACTTGCTGCACAAAATACTAGTGTGAATACTATCTCAAGAGTAAATAAATAAATAAATAAATTTTGACATTTTCACAGTCTTCAGTAAACTGGATGATTTTCTTTTATAAATTCTCAAATGTATGTTATCACAAGTTTTAAGTTGATTAAATAATTTTGAAACATTTAGGTTGTTGATGAACTTTGCTTAAATAAACAAAACAGTTTCTATCACTTCTTTCCAATATTAAATAATTGTATATTGAAAAATCTCCCCACCCAGATTTTAATTTACAGTCCCTTTATAAGTGTATGATTGAAGGGCAAGAAAATTCTCAACTTTATGTGCTCCTAAACATTGCATTTAACAGAACATGGGGCAATATTTATCATTTTTTAATTAAAAAGTGCTAGAGAGATGACATAATGGAAGATGATCAGATGATCCAGAAAGCGACTTTCATGAGACTTTAGTGTCCTGTTGATAACTTGTTATTTTTCCCTTACCTAGTAGAGATTTATTGTTAATGTTAAAATTCTGATTTTTTGATGTATTCTGAATAACATTACCTACATACTTGATATAAAGTAGAAATGATCTTCCCTCCCTAATAATGCATAATCTGCCGTTAGAAGCAACTTAGTCACTTGATGAAATTAAGTATCAATTAAGATATTTCTGTATTGTATAAAATGATCAATTTAAAAAATTTTACAAATGTGTTATGTACCTATTTGCATTTTTGATCTATTATACTCAGAGAAAATCTCATCTTGGCTGAGCTTTCTGTACATGCCTATTTTACATATTTTCCTTGTTATCTCAATATCTTGAGTCATAAAAGTGTGCATAATGGGAATAATTGCTCTTAAGCTTACATGCCCTTCATTTCACAGTGTATTTAAAAGACTCAGCCTAACGAGTGACTTTTTTTTTTTTTTCCGTGAAATAACTACCAATTCAACAAGGTGTTTATTGGTGGCAACACAGTCCATTAGCATAATCCCCTAGGACTTGCACTGCTATGCTGAAAAATTCTGCATTGGAAGAACATCCCAGGCAATAAAAATATAATCTCTTTTCAGAGTCATTACCCTCAGCAATTAAAGCTGGTAAAAGTAGAAAACACTCATATTTTCAAGTTTTTTCACCAGATGATGAGGTTTTAAAAAATTGGGTGTAAATAAGAAGGTGACAGTTGAATTTTTTACTCACTTAACAAATAAATTTCCAGACTGATTTGTACTTTGAAGTTAGTATGAGCTCCTCTAGTAAACTCATTCATTAAAGAGTAACTCTAATATAAATTTTTCAATTTTAAAATGCTTGTTTTATAATAGCTACATTCTGTTTCCAAAGCACATGCCTAAATTCAAAAGACTCATTTAGTTTGAAATTATAAAATACAAATTAAAATTATTCTGCAAATACTAGCAAAGAAAATGATATAACTGCACAATTTCTGATAGGTAAATTTTAAGGGAAAGTATTTTAGGGTCAAAGGATGAACCAAAACCATATGAAAAGCTCTTTAACATACAAAGGGGATATAAAACTTAAGTGTATATACAAGAATAATAATTTCAAAAATATAAAGCAAATTTCATAGTTTTTTGACATGAGAAGTTGATAAATATACCAACATGATGAGAGGTTTTTAAAATACCTCATTAAGGTATTGATAAATGTTTAAAACAAAACAACAGAAAATATAAGGTATATATAACATATTTAAGGAGTTTCACTAATAATTGATCTCTGGACACGTGTCCACTGAAGCATACATTTTCAAGCTCATATAGGACATTTATAAAAGTTGATCTACATATTACACTATAAAACTGAACTTAAAAAATTTCAGCTTAACAGATTTCAAGTCAGTTAATTAGTGTTACTGAGTCCATACTACAACCAGAAAAGCATTTAAATAAAAAAATAGCCAGTCAGCCAACCAACCCTTATCATGTGTCCCGAAAACATTTTTACCACTCAGCCAAAAATTACAAGGTGCACAGAAATAGGAGAAAAAACACAGTCCGGAAAGACAAAGAAAACTTTAGAAGCAGAATGAGATATAACACAGATGTCAGAAAGATCAGATGAGAAATGTGAAGTAGTTATGTGTAATACAGTAGATTTTTCTAATGGAAAAAAAAATATATGATCAGATAATTTCAACATGGAGATGGAAACTAAGAGAAAAACCTAAAAACCACAGAAATCAGAAAAACAGAGAAGTAAATAATGCCTTTGAGAGATGTTCATCTCGTACCATGGAAAACTGAGGAAATTATCAGTGATTATGAAGATAGATCAACAGAAAATTAAAAGCTTAGGATGTACATTTAAAAATTTGAGATTGGAAGTTGAAATAAATCTCTGGCATTTTCACGTCTTTTTGATATTTTCAATCATAATGTCATTAGTTATTCTAATGACAAGGAAAGCACAAATGTATTTTCTTGTTAGTATATTTTATTATTTTAAATGAAGTACTATTTCCTCCAGAATATGAACTGGAAACAGGTTTGAAAGAACTCAGTACAATCAGCAGTGTTGTCAAGTTTGGCGGCATACAGAGAAATATGCAGTTGAACTTGACAGGTAGTGGGTTCCATGGGTATAAATAATCATTAGGCTGTATCATCATCAAGATATTGTGGTCATTTTATAATTATAGATGCAATTTATTACTCTCCATTTCAACTATCTGCCTGGCAGAGTTGGGTAGGTATTATATTTTAACTCTCAACAAATATAATCAATAAGTTTTATTTCTTCGTTTTTCAGAAGAAGCAGATTGTAGTACAATATCACACAGGTGCAAGTAGCTGGGCCAGGATTTAATAGTTATCTGAGACGTTGACAACTATTTCCCAAACATTTCTGTCAAGACGAAAACAAAATGAACGTAGTCTCAGTGATGCCCTACAGTATATGTTAATTTAATCACTATTTTGGTCAAAGTTCTAGTCAAGACAACTGTAACAAATGAAAGGGCTGTGTGTTGGTTATGTGGTTTTGTGTAAAAAGCAGACATAGATGTTAAAATTAAAATCTGAGAAGATTGTATTCTGCTTCATTAGAGAAGGACATGTAATTGCTGAAAGGCGATTAGCACAAATGATTTTTTTTAAGTGTGCAACAGATATTTGGTGGTTACAAAGTTAGAAAATAAGTGAGCCACCCCTTAAATAGGATGGGATTCAAACAATAGAAATACTTATTTAAAGGTACAATAAAATATGATTTATTATCTCAAATAAGGCATTAATATTTTTAATATTTAGAAGTTTAAGCTAATAAGAATATGCATTCATTTATCTGTTTAATAATTCACCTACAGAAATGATGAAATTACATTTTAAATATATTGTGGATTTTGGAATTGAATCTATGTTCAAAATTGAACACTGTCATTATTGTTTTGCTAGCGGTAAAGAATCTGCCTGTCAATGCAGGAGATGCAAGTGACCTGGGTTCCATCCCAGGGTTAGGAAGATCCCCTGGAGCAGGAAATGGTATCCTACTCCAGTATTCTTCCCTGGAAAGTTCCATGGGCCTAGGAGTCTCGCAGGCTACATTACATGGTGCCACAAAGAGTTGGACTCGACTGAGCGACTGAACACACACACACACGTACACGTGTGCATATACATTGTTTTAACTTTGTGATATTAGTCTTTTTATTTAAATGTTATGCTGCTTTATAAAAAAAATCTTGAGGGATAGGATAAGAATTTGATTCATTACAAAGATATATGTATAATTATATAATTTCAATTTCCTGAAATCTAAGCCAGATTTAAGGAGAGATATGTATGTAGTGGGGCTTCCCATGTGGCTCAGTGGGTAAAGTTCCTGCCCGCAATACAGGAGATGCAGGAGATACAGGTTTGATTCCTGGGTTGGGAAGATCACCTGGAGGAGGGCTTAGCAGCTCACTTCAGTATTCTTGCCTGGAGAATCCCATGGACAGAGGAGCCTGGTGGGCCATTGTCCATAGGTTGCAAAGACTCGGACATGACTGAAGTGACTGAACATGCATGCATGTAGGTAGTAGAAAGCAACACAGTGTTTGAGGTGGTGCTGTCATATAAAACATCTATTGTGTAAGTACTTAAAATTTATTTTAAAATTATTACTCTAATTCATCTATAATTACTGCAATTACCTTATTTATAATTAGGGCATCAAAGACCCAATTAAGGTCCCAATTAAGGCTAAGACTGGCTTGTTTCCAACTTTTGAATTGAAAATGAAGACAGGGTTTGGCTTCTTAAAGCCACTTCTTAAAGTGGCTTCTAAGATCATCTAAGACCTTAAGCCCTTCCTTCAGGTTACAAATAATGAAGAATCTGAGCAGATGTGCCAATAATTCAAGTAGGGACATGACAGTCTAATATGTGCCCCTCATTCATTAATGAAATACATAGGTTTTTTTTTTTTTTTTAAAGTAACAATTTCCTGTGCCTTGTTTTGTTACTTGGAAATATTTAACAAGTTAATATTTTTTGACTTTGATTTCTGATAGTGGTATGCTCAGATCTCTTTATATATGGTCTGACTTTCTTGAGTTATACTTTTGTTAGCTCATCATCATTATCATCCCTTTTAAATATCTTGAGAATACTAGAATTCCAAATAACAGACTCCATCTATCTAAATTTTACTGTTTGTAAATTTACTCCAAGTAGTACATAAGCTTTGTATTATGTGCTAGGTAACAAAAGCTACTGAATTTTTAAAAATACTGAGCAAAAAGAAAATTTATTTATTTGCCAATTTTTAGTAGTCCTCAGCAATCAAATTAAAATGGCAAAGGAATATAAAATAGGTGTTTATTATACCACCCTATTTACCAGAAGCTGTTTTCAGTGGCCTTATCTCCATAGACAACTGAAATAAAGCATTGTGAAACTATAGAAGATACCTTACATGATGATGGGGATAGATCATTTGCAAAGCTGTATGAAAACTCATTTTGGGAACAAAGAATGTCATAAACCTGAGCACAAATAGTCAGATAATAAAATATAGAAATGAGAACTATACCTATGTCTTTCTAAATAATTTAAATGTAATATGTTGAACCAGACTGGATTTCTTTCATCACCATAAGTAGAAATCACATATGAACTTCTTAAGAGGAGTTTACTTGGATCACATTGAAGTGTTCATTCAAAGTGAAAACTGATCTGAGTGACTGTGATCTGTGTGTCTCTTCTGCATAGTCAGGTTACAGTTTTGCACACTAAGGTTCATAGCATATGTAAATATAAGGTTTATATATATGTGTGTGTGCCTATAAGGGCTTCTCAGGTGGCGCTAGTGGTGAAGAACCTGTGTGCCAATGCAGGAAACATAAGAGATGCAGATTCTATCCCCGGGTAGGGGAGATCCCCTGGATGAGGGCATAGCAACCCATGCTGGTATTCTTGCCTGGAGTATTCCATGGACAGAGGAGCCTGAAGGGCTACAGCTCATGAAGTCACAAAAAGTCAGACATAACTGACGCGACTTAGCACCTGGGCATACATTTATACATATGCGATGTTTAGATAGATAGTCTGTAACTGAGTTCAAGGCTAACTAAAAACAGTATCAAGAGCGATTTTTAAAGAACTGTGAATAATATAGCAAGATAATGTCATTAACTTTTCATTATATTTGGACAATTCATTCAGAAACACCTTCAAAATGTGTGTAGCCAAAAACTTCTCTAAGGCATCTAAAAGCCAACATTTGATGCATAGCTTTAAGATACAAGTTAATTAAAGCACAGGGACATATCTGTTTTATGGAAACATAATGTCCTGCAATCTTACTTGGAATCCAAGTTAATTGTCCAAGAAGGACTAACATTTTAAAGGCGGAATGTGAAGCTACATTATATAAGTTTGAATGTGAATTCTGAATATAGTCACCTTGAACTTAAATGTTAAAAATATGAAGTCTATGCCTATCATTATATTTTTGCTCCAGGATATAAAATGAATTGATTTAACCATGGATCATTTAAGTTCTGTAATTCATTGTAACTAATTTAATATTAAATATTACTTATCTTATAAAAAAAGAGAATTTTGAATCGTAAGAGAATATAATGTTTGAGATTCTAGTTATAAGAAGGCAGACTGCCTCAGTATGAGGCTGCCTAAACACGGTCATAATTTAGAGAAGCCATTTAGTTACTCTGTTCTACAAATTTAGTTGCAAATAGAAATATAATTAGCACCCAGTCCCTACTTGTTTTGTGGATTCAACTATATACATGTGTATATAGAACTGTATGTGAAGTGAAGTGAAGTCGCTCAGTTGACTCTTTGCGACCCCATAGACTGTAGCCCACCAGGATCCTCTGTCCATGGGATTCTCCAGGCAAGAATACTGAAGTGGGTTACCATTTCCTTCTCCAGGGGATCTTCCCATCCCAGGGATTGAACCCCGGTCTCCCACCTTGAAGGCGGACACTTTAACCTCTGAGCCACCAGGGAAGCCTGTATGCTTCTGTATATATGTACCACTTGACTCCCTGTCATGTGATACATTATACGTAAATGTATATACATATATATGTATGTGTGTTACTCAGATGTGTCCAACTCTTCGTGACCCCATGGACTGAAGCCCACCATGCTCCTCTGTCCACGGAATTCTCCAGGGAAGAGTACTGGAGTGGATTGCTATGCACTTCTCCAGGGGATCGTCCCAACTCAGGGATTGAACCCAGGTCTCATGTATTGCAGGCAGATTCTTTACTGTTTGAGCTACCTGGGAAGCCCTACATGTATGTATAATTATTACTATTACTCTTACTTTATTTTTTTACTTAATATGCATATAAATAAATTCATCTCTAGAGGAATTTAAATCTCTATTGCCAAGAATACGGTGGATGGAAGGCGAACAGACAGTAGTTGCAATAATAAACTGTGAAGCACAGGAGCACAACAAAAGTTTTCAATAAGAAAAAGACATCCTTCTCAAAGATTAAGACAAAGAGTGTCAGCAGATAACTTTGAGGAAAAATGTGAGCAAAGCACTCACATGAAAGTGTTCTTACCATAACTGTCAACAAAGTGAAACAGTGAGATTCCGGGTAAGCAAGGCAAGTGTATGAGCAGGAGTATTAAAAGCAGGCAACTGAGAATAACTTCAAAGAACTCCATTGGAGATTGAAACCAGTGATAATTTTTGTATTCATAAGGATCTTTGCCAATAATATTAAAATATTTGAAAATCTCCAGTAATATATCCTGTTTATATATGTAGATAATATTCTACATGAATTCTCAAGTATATATGTGACAATGAATGCTTAGTATATAGTAAAGAAAATATGTATCTATACAGAATTAAAATAATGATAAGAGCTGTAATAATTTTTGTCAAGCATTAGGCAGATTCTTTACCAGCTGAGCCACAAGGGAAGTCCAAGAATACTGGAGCAGGTAGCCTATTCCTTCTCCAGTAGATCTTCCTGACCCAGGAATCGAACCGGCGTCTCCTGCAATGCAGGCGGATTCTTTACCAAAAATTCCAACTTAGCTATCAAGGAAGCCTCATTTCTTTTTTAGGACTGTGATAAACATATTACAGGAAATATCTCATTTTCCTGTCTACAAAAATCTTATACAATAAGGGGGTCCCCTGGTGGCTCAAGATGGTAAAGAATCTGCCTGCAGTGCAGGAGACCCAAGTGTGATCCCTGGATCAGAAAGATCTCCTGGAGAAGGGAATGGCAACCCACTCCAGTATTCTTGCCTGGAGACTCTTACGGACAGAGGACCCTGGAGGGCTACAGTCTGTGGGGTTGCAAAGAGTCAGGCACAAATGAGTGACTAACACTTATACAGTAAGGACACTGAATATTTCTTCTTGAGTCAACTTTATTGACATAATTTACGTACCATAAAACTCACCCTTTTAAAATGGATAACTCCCTGTTATTAAAAGCATGAATAAATGAGCAACCAATATAGCTGTTAACCTATAGCTTCTATTTACTAGCAATAAACTGATTAAATGTAAAAATACTATACATAATAGCACCCTAAATATGCAATATTTTGTTAACTAATATAATTAAATATGTACAAGACCTGTGTCTTGAAAACTACAAAACATTGCTTAGAGAAGCAAAAGTAAGCTTAAGTGAAGTGATTTTTTTCCATGCACATAGATCAGTTGAATCCATATTGTTATATTCCTTGCTTGACTCTGACAAAGTAGTGCAATTTTGGTCATAAGCAGAAATGAACCTTTGAAAAAAAATTTTTGCCCTGAAGGTGAAATCAGCCTTTGTGTCTGAATGACCCCACTGATTGGTCAAGACATTTACATGATTTCCAACAGTTTTAGGATAATTTCCACAGCATTGTGGTGTTGTATCATTTAGCCTCCTTGAGCCACAGTTATTATTTTTCTTAATGCCTTAGATACTCCATGGCAAATGCCACTTTGCAAAGCTCACTTAGCTCTTCAGGCCACTAAAGTAGTCATTTGTGTTTCTGCCACTGTTCTGTGGGTGACAGCCACACCTCTTTGAGTCCCAAAGAGAACATACCTCACTTGGTGACTGTTACACTACAAGGGTGGATGGCCTCTTTATTATTAGTTCCTGGTGAAATATTAAATTGCTAAGTAAGCTTAATCTTTTAGCATTTCTTTGTTGCAATGGTGTAGAAGTCTCATTTCTTTTGAAGATGAAACTTTAATATTAAAATTGATTTGGGGTATGGATCTACAACAAAATAAAAAATAATTCCTTTTATGTGCAGCAAAAATGTCTAAATGTTGCACTCACAGGTTTTTTATACTGTAGGAAATGCATGAAATATCCTTAGTGATAGGGAAAAGGCCTCTGGGACCTTAGATGTCAGTTATAAAAGACAGATTGTTATGCTTATAAATTTGTCTCTCCTGGAAGTGACATCCAAGGTCCCAGAGCCTTTTTTTTCCATTCAGGGAGGATTTTTTATGCAATTCCTACAGCATACTGTATTCCATTCTTTACAAGAAATGTTCAACCATTCATATTACAGAGACAGGCAGACACCTTGCCTGCTGCTAACGAATGGGAGGAAGAAGTTTGAAGGGAAGGCAAAATGTAACATTCCTACTAACATTAAAAAAGCACAAATGTTTAATTACAAACAAAAGTTACTTGCTATGTTACTACATTCAAGTGTGAGTACATGTGGTGTATCTAATTTAAAATAAAAAATGAATAACGTTCTGAATGATCTGAGATCATTTTTTTTATAAAAGTGCTTTGAGCTAGTTACCTTTTAATAATTTCAAAAAAGCAAAGTAATTTTTTTTTTCTCAATGCCTTTATGGCTTTGTGTTAATAGTCAATAGCGTTAGTCACTCAGTTGTGTCCAAGTCTTTGCAACCCCATGGGCTGTAGCCTGCCAGGCTTCTCTATCCGTGGGAGTCTCCAGGCAGCAATACTGGAGTGGGGGATAATTTCCTTCTCCAGGAGATCTTTCCAAACCAGAAATCTAACCCAAGACTCCTACACTGCAGGCAGATTCTTTACCATCTGAGCCACAGGGAAGCCCTCAATTGATAATCAATATATGATATCTTTGAATTTAAAATATAATTAATACATAATCATAAGTCTCCACACCAGTGTAACACATAAACATAAAACTGATTATTATTTTTGGCATAATCATTACATTGAAGATTAGTCAACTAATTTTGTTTAGGGGGAGTCCAGTGTATGCAAATCCATACCCTTTGTCTTAATAAAATGCAGTCTTTATCTCCTGAGAATGGTGTCTCTATAAGAAAGACTTGGCTGGGTCACCAAAGAAGTTTCTGATTTGGAGGATACACGTGGCCTCAAATGCTATATTCATTCATTCATAATAGTAAAATATGCTTATTTATTGGCCCATTTATCTATGATTTCATATAATACCCAAAATATTTTAAATTATATTTTCTGATTATCGAAGTCTATTAACAATGAGTTCTTACCAATGGTCACAAGTTATGCACTCAGGGCTTCCCTGGTGGCTCCCCTGGTAAAGAATCCTCCTGCAATGAGGGAGACCTGGGTTTGATCCCTGGTTGGGAAGATCCCCTGGAGAAGGGAAAGGCTACCCACTCCAGTATTCTGGCCTGGAGAGTTCCATGGACTGTGTAGTCCATTGGGTTGTGAAAAGTCAGACATGGCTGAGCGACTTTCACTTCACTTATGTACTCTAGGCAAAGTCTAATTTTTACTATTTCAGAATAGCAGTTTAGTAGAAATTTCAGGACACCAACCAATTTTAGCAGACACTAATCTTCTATCTCTATGTCAAGAAAAAAAAAGAACACACTATGCTTGTATATTGCTTTTGGTTTTAGCCCTCATTACCTCTATTTCACTTTTATGCTAATGAAGAATATTCATTTCCCGCCCCCTCCCCACCCCGTGTTCAAACAAAACTGGAAATCTGAACTTTTAGAGGGCAAATCTAAAGAATGTGTTATTCAATACTGAATGTATTTCAAATTGAGTAAGATATGCTTAGTCTGCTTATGACATTTTTCAAATAAAAATTATTGATTGATGACTTCCAATTATATCTATTGTTTCATACAAGAGATTTATTGGGAAAGCTCCAATTGAAGCTATAAATTATAAAGGATATTTAGCAAATAAATTAGTAATTATTATCATTTTCAGTATTATAATGAGAAAATTACCTTTTGATTCAAGTATTTTTGTTAGTAATTTATTTGAAAATGAGTTGATACTTAGATATTTGGATTTTCATCTTTCGTTATTTAGAAAGAGGAGAAATAATACTGATTAAATGGTGAATACTAAAGGATGTCAGGATTCTAACTAGGAAATTTGACCAAGGGTCTCTGGGAGAATATTTTTCTTTTGATTTTGGTGACTATTCTTATTTGTATGTTAAAGGTATCTGGATGAACAAATTTTCTTGCTTCATTTCTTTATTTTGTACTTGTGAAGGTGTTCTTCTGTGTACAGAGGAGTTATTCTATTTCCATGACTGCCTTCTTCTCTCAACTCTTTTTTTTTAAATAAACTATTAATCATATAGACATTAACTTTGGAAAACGTTTATACTCAACTTCAAAATCCTTATTTTCTGCATTTCATAGCAGTATTTCCTGAGGAGGGACCTTTTCATTTTTTGCTGGCTTCCATGACTTTTCTGCATCACACTGTGCAATAGTTTCATACTATCTTCCATCTTGAGCTGTATTATACCCTGTGGCCATTTTCTCATCACCTCTCTAAGTCTCATATTTTCTATTTTGCCTAAACTCACATCTAGATGAGGGTGTTCCTGAAGACATTTTACTAAATTATTTTTATTCTTCTTATTTGCTTCCAATCTTAACAGTTTCAACCACTTTCATGATCTTAACAATCATTGCAATATTCATGACTTGTAAACATTTATTGTGAACTCCTCATCCAACATCTTGACAACTTGCAAAACTACATACCTAGGTGCAATAGCAGCCTGTGAATATGTGAAGTGAAGTCACTCAGTCGTGTCCAACTCTTTGTGACCCCGTGGACTATAGCCCACTCAGGTTCCTCTGTCCATGGGATTCTCCAGGCAAGAATACTGGAGTGGGTTGCCATTTCCTTCTCCAGGGGATCTTCCCAACCCAGGGACTGAACCTGAGTCTCCTGCATTGCAGGCAGACGCTTTATCCTCTGAGCCACAGGGAAGCCTGTGAATACACTCATGCTAATTCAAACTCAGTGACTCCTATAATGAACCTATCATCTGTAATCCAAAACTGATATTTTTATGGACATGAAACAACATACTGCTTCCAAATAGGAAAAGTATGTCAGGGCTGCATATTGTCACCCTGCTTATTTAACTTATATGCAGAGTACATCATGAGAAACGCTGGGCTGGCAGAAGTACAAGCTGGAATCAAGATCACTGGGAAAAATATCAATAACCTCAGATATGAAGATGACACTACCCTTATGTCAGAAAGAGAAGAGGAACTAAAATGCGTCTTGATGAAAGTGAAAGAGGAGAGTGAAAACGTTGGCTTAAAGCTCAACATTCAGAAAACGAAGATCATGGCATCTGGTCCCATCACTTCATGGGAAATAGATGGGGAAACAGTGGAAACAGTGTCAGATTTAATTTTTTGGGGGGGGTGGGGGCTCCAAAATCACTGCAGATGGTGACTGCAGCCATGAAATTAAATGACGCTTACTTCTTGGAAGAAAAGTTATGACCAACCTAGATAGCATATGCAAAAGCAGAGACGTTACTTTGCTGACTAAGGTCCCTCTAGAGAAGTCTATGGTTTTTCCAGTGGTCATGTGTGGATGTGAGAGTTGGACAGTGAAAACAGCTGAGCACCAAAGAATTGATGCTTTTGAACTGCGGTGTTGGAGAAGACTCTTGAGAGTCCCTTGGACTGCAAGGAGATCCAACCAGTCCATCATAAAGGAGATCAGTCCTGGGTGTTCTTTGGAAGGAATGATGCTAAAGCTGAAACTCCAGTACTTTGGCCACCTCATGCGAAGAGTTGGAAAAGACTCTGATGCTAGGAGGGATTGGGGGCAGGAGGAGAAGGGCACAACAGAGGATGAGATGGCTGGATGGCATCACCGACTCAATGGACGTGAGTTTGAGTGAACTCCGGGAGTTGGTGTTGAACAAAGAGGCCTGGTGTGCTGCGATTCACGGGATTGCAGTGTCGGACACGACTGAGCGACTGAATTGAACTGAACTAAACTGAACCATTTATATCAATAATCACTTGGATATAGTCCTAATCAAGCTGCAATCCTATTTAATGCAACCCATCACAAAGTACTTCTGATTATTTTACCTTGTAAAATCAAAGCTATTATTCATATTTTTCTGCCAATAAGTCCAGACTCATCAGCTTGCTTCTGCAAAGTCATGCCTACTCTGAAACACTGTTATACAAATACTTTATATACAATTAGCAGACTAATTTATAAAAGATTTTAGTTCCTTAGTTTTGCTGTGGTTCATTTCCCCCCGTTATTATCTTATCTATTTGTAGGCTGCAAAAACATAATTCTATAAGCAATGATGTAGATAAGTCAATCAATGTCTGCCTCAGTGAGTTTAACACTACTTTTATAAACCACTACTGCAATGTGGGTAGTGATATTCACAAAATCAAGGATGGTATTATAAAGCAACATAATTAATGAGGCTTGTTTTACATGATATAGTGACAATGTCTAAAACTTTTAATTATATTGGCACAGTGAGTGCCAGGTGATGGTCAACAGCTCCTGATACAAAAATCTTGACTTGGATGGCTATAAATTATAACATGGAAAATAGGCAAAATGTTTTAGATAGGTAGGATGAAATGAATGAAAGAAAGCTTTGATTGACAGACTGTGAATTAATGCTTAATATATATAGCACTGTTATTCTTTTTGACTCAGGATACCACAATTGCACTTCTAAATGTGGGAACTTTCTGACCTTATGAATATTGGAGAAAGTAAAGGATTTTATCCTATGAATAAGTTGAATATGTCAAATAATGATAATAGTAATGATATTATTGGAAAGAAGCTAATATTAATTGAGTCTTATATACTGAACTTATGTTAAGAGAATTTTATATTAATTAAACAATTGAATCTTATCTGTGGCCCTCATAGGTAGTTGCTATTATTCCTAGTCTGTAGATAAAGAAACTGAAGTACAGTACACAGAGCTGATGGGAGGTAAAGAATTTCAATACCAGTTCTCAAGTGCTATTCTCTATTCTTATTAAAACATTACTTTTGTACCCTCCTTACAGGTAAAATGATGGCTCCATCAATCAAATACACCCACCATGGATTTTTACTTGTGAATTAATGATAAAGAGAAAGATGATTGTAATCAATATTCTATAAAGAAGAATGGTAGATGTTCTGCAATAAGAGTGACAAAGTAGCTTGATTCTTAAATATCTCCTTAGAAGCAAAAATATTTATGGAATACAAAGAATGAAATATTTGCATATTTCACAAAAAGCTAGTTTAATTTGCATAAATTTAATAATTCTGGGTCTGGCAAGCTGAATTTATTGTTGACACACTACAATAGAGTCACAGTCCTTTGCCAACTTCCAGACGTCAGATCATAGACTCAGAGTCCTTTCAATAAATGGGAGGACAAGTACCCTTGAGGAAGACATCTAAATTGATCTTAAGCACTGTAAGCATAGCTTATGATCATAAGCACTGAATCATCTACTAGTTTTCTTGAGAAAGTCTGAATACAGGGAAACAAAAAAATAGTCAGACCTTATGAAGAGTTTTGTAAACTATTTCCTATGCATCTTGAGTGCCACTACAGTTCACCAAACAGAGCACTGAATAAGCAGCAGATAATAAATGGATTTGTAGCATAAGTCCTATCCGAGGTAAGATACAATAGGGTATCCAAAATGTACTTATTTCTTTAGTTTCTGTGTTATCCTTTGACTAGCTGTGCTTCACAACTGCCACGATCCTTGCAATTTGTCCATGATCTATGAAGGGAATTAGAGCGCATGTGCAAGAAGCAAGGGGGAAACTTTTAGAACGTTCTCTCTCTGCCACAAAAGCAGCCTCAGGAGAATTACAGAGAGCTGTTGCTATCAAAGTTGTGAATGCGAGAGTGGCAATTTTTGTTTTAGCCTTACTGAACTTTACAATTCAGTGAAGAAGACCTAAGTAGTGAAGTTAGGCCAGCTGTTGTATTTTATGTCATAGTTTAGTACACAGACTTAAATATCTCACCAGAATCTAAAAAGTCACGTCTAAAATATGTGGAATAGTGGCAAGCTGAGTTAAGAGGATTATATCAATAATTGGAGGGTTACAACAGTCCTTACCTTCTTTACAAAATAATTAGTTACCTTTTGAAAAACACTTATTGGATTGCTATTGAATACAATGGAGAACCACTTGAGCTTTGGCCTTCTAGTTATTTATAAATTTGGGAGAGTCCAATAACATTGTATTCTTCAGTGATAGTGGCATATGTTATATTAGCTAGGAAATCTCTAATACACAATTAACACAAGAAGTTGTTTTACACTTCCTGTATGTTGATTTCAGCTATACTGCCACTATGCACCTAAACCACTTGTCTTTTGTTATATTCTTAATATTACATTTTCCCTAGATTAATAATTCTGAAGTTATTTTTCAGAGGGTTCTGCACAATATTTTAGCACAAGCCAGAAGGATTAGTCTTGAAGAATGATAGAGATAATCCTCTTACTGGATGAAATTCTCATGATATATGCTTCATTCAGGAAACATGACCCAAAGTTAAAATGCACATTGATTCATGGACTATAGCTGACAAATGGCCAGGAGGTAAAGAATTTGGAAAGAATTGTGACAAAGAAATGAGTGTATAAATAAATAGATAGACCTCTTCTTAGGCCAAAAATTTAGAGATATTTGTCTTCTAAGAATAGTCACCATAAAGACTCCTACTTATTAATTATGCAGAGGCACATGTGATAATGGATTTATACTTCTAGATTATAAAACCATTTAAAACTGAATAATAAGAAAACAACCCGATTACAAAATAGGCAAAATATCTGAACAAATATTTGGCTCAAGAGGACACATGGAGGTCAAATAACACATAAGATGTCCAACATCATTAGTCATTTGCAAAATGTAAATTAGCACAATAATGAGATAGTATTGTACATCTATTATATTGCTAAAATAATAATTAAAAAAAAAGACTGCCAATCTAAGTACTGGAGCGATTATAGAGTGACTAGAAATCTCATACACTGTCAGTTGGAGTGTAAAATATTACTACAAATTTTTTGCTTGGAACTGTATTTAAAATTTTAAAATTGCAGCTAACAAGCAGTGTAGCTATGCTTGTTGTAAGTATTTACCAATGGGAAATGAAATTATAAATGCATATAAAAACATATACAGTGATGTTTCTAGTAGCTTTATATATAATACCCCAAAACTTCAGAGATCCATTGATAGATCCATGGAGAGAAAAATTGTGGTATTGAAACTTTCATACAAATAACATTATCCAGAAGCACTAAGGAATGAACTGAACCACTGAAATGCATAACTAAATGACTGGATACCAAAGTAGTTATGCTGGATGAAAGAAATCCAAATTAACTATGCTGGTTGAATAAAGACCAAAAACAGTGCATCTGAAGGATTTTTTTTAATAAAAGTCTAGAAAATTCAAAATTTATTCCACTTAAGCATAAAGCATATTAGTGATTACCTGAAAATGGAGAAGGGGCTTCAGGGAATCAAAAATGGACACAACAAAAATTTGAGGGTTAATGGATAAGCTCCTTACCTTGATTAAAAACATTTTAAATATTCTGTGAAATATCTAATTTTAAGTAAACTTAACTCAGTAGAGAGAACTTTACAGAATAATTGCAACATAGAAGAAAGAGTTCCCATATACACTATACTTAGTTTCTCTCATTATTAACATCTTAATATGATAAATTTGTTAAAATAAATGAACCAATATCAATAGCTTATAATTAAATTCATACTCATTTTATATCTCCTTAGTTTTTTTCTTTAATATCTTTGCTCCAGGATCTTACCCAGGATAGTACATCATCCTTTACTTGTAATGGAAGTTAGAGATTACCTAACCTCACCTTCTATTTCACAATTTAGGAGAAAAAAAAAACAAACAAACTGTGGTTCTGGACTCTGCTGGGGTTCTAGAGTACATTCACCCTATGCTGTGATGTGAGTAGGAGAAATAATGACTATTTTCATTCACAATCTGAAAGCATAGCCACAGTCATTTCCTTGACAATTGAAATATTTTAATGTAAATTTATCCTTGAAAAGAAGTCACTTACAATAGTCGGTTGTAACAATTGCTAACTACATAATGAACAACAATTCCACGTTACTAGTTACTAGCCTGTAACTGTGTTTCAGCCGTTGATCAGAGGAAAACAAGATACAAGAACAACCAGGAAAACAGCTCACAGTACTGCAGTAACTGATTCTTATTTGTGTGCTAAAGTTGTGTCCATTCCTGTTACTGAAACATGGACCAAATGGCACGTTGATACTTATTATGCGTGTAATGTATTCCCTTGTTTTTCAGTTCCCCAGTGGTGTCCGACTCTTCACTACCCCATGGACTGCAGCACACCAGGCCTCTCTGTCCCTCAGCATCTCACGAAATTTGCCAAAGTTCATGTCCATTGCATGGGTGATGCCATCCAGCCACCTCATCCTCTGACACTCTCTTCTTCTTCTGCCCTCAGTCTTCCCAGGATCAGGGTCTTTTCCAATGAGTCAGCTCTTCTCACCAAATGGCCAAAATACTGGAGCTTCAGCTTCAGCATCAGTCCTTCCAATAAATATTCAGGGTTGATTTCCTTTAGGATGGACTGGTTGGATCTCCTTGTAGTCCAATGGACTCTCAGGAGTCTTCTATAGCACCACAGTTCAAAAGCATCAATTTTTTGGTGCTCTGCCTTCTTTATGATATATATCTATATCTATCTATCTATCTATCTATCTATCTATCTATCTATCTATCTATATACACATATATATAGAGAGAGAGAGAGAGCTTTCACAACTGTATGTGACCACTGGAAAGACCATAGTCTTGACAATCCAGACTTTTGTTGCAAAGTGATGTCTTTGCTTTTCAACGCACTGTCTGTGTTTGTCATAGCTTTCCTGTCAAGAAGCAATCATCTTCTGATTTTATGCCTGCAGTCATCATGAATGTCACCAGTGATTTTAGAGCCCGAGAAGAGGAAATTGGTTAATGTTTCTACCTTTTCCCCCTCTATTTGCCATGAAATGATGGGACCAGATGCCACAATTTTAGATTTTTTAAGGAGCCCACCAGGCTCCTCCATCCATGGGATTTTCCAGGCGAGAGTACTGGAGTGGGGTGCCATTGCCTTCTCTGAATATGTAGTTTTAAGCTGGGCTTTTCACTCTTCTTCACCCTCATCAAAAGATGCTTTAGTTCCTTTTCACTTTCTTCCATTAGAGTGGTATCACCCACGTATCTGAGGTTGTTGATGTTTGTCCCACCTATCTTGATATAAGCTTGTAACTCATCCAGCCTGGCATTCCTCATTATGTGCTCAGCATATATGTTAAATAAACAGGGTGACAATTAACAGCTTTATTGTACTTCTTTCTCAATCCTGAAACAGGCAGTTGTTCCATATGGGGTTCTAAATGTTGCTTCTTGACCCACATGCAGGTTTCTCAGGAGACAGGCAAGATGGTTTGGTATTCCCATCTCTTTAAGAGTTTTCCACAGTCTGTTATGATCCGTACAGTCAAAGACTTTGGTGTAGTCGATGAAACAGAAGGAGGTGTTTTTCTGGAATTTTCTTGCTTTCTCCATTACCCAGCAAATGTTGGCAATTTGATCTCTGGTTCCTCTGCCTTTTGTAAACCCAGTTTGGATATCTGGAAGTTCTTGGTTCATATAATGCTGAAGCTTAGCATGCAAGATTTTGAGCATGACCTTCTAATGCCAACCCACTCCAGTATTCTTGCCTGGAAAATCCCGTGGACAGAGGAGTGTGGTAGGCTACAGTCCATGGGGTCACAAAGAGTTGGACATGATTGAGCGACTTCACTTCATGTACTAGCATGGGACAGGAGTTCAATTGTCCCATGGTTTGAATATTCTTTCATGCCCTTCTTCAGAATTGGAATGAGGCTGACCTTTTTCAGTCCTACAGCCACTCCTGTGTTTTCCAAATTTGCTGACATATTGAGTGTAGCACTTTGATACATCATCTTTTAGAGTTTTAAATAGCTCTACTGGAGTTTCGTCTCATCTACTAGCTTTACTGACAGCAATGCTTCCTAAGGCTCACTTGACGTCACACTGCAGAAGGTCTGGCTCTGGGTGAGTGATCACATTATGTGGTTATCTGGTTCAAGATTTTTTCTGCACTGTTCTTCCATGTATTCTTTCCAACTCTTCTTGATCTCTTCTGTTTCTACTAGGTCTCTACTGTTTCTGTCCTTTATTGTGCCCATGTTTGGGTGAAACATTCCCTTGATATTTCCAATTTTCCTGAAATTCTCCTATAAAAGGAGAATTCGAGGGTACTGCATATAAAAACTTTTGTTGAATTTTCTAGCTATAAAATATATGCTGCTCTTTCTCTGAAGTATTACCATATCTTGTTCATCTCTTGATATCAATTACCACTACTGGTCTAACTATAAATTGTGCTGTTTTACTTATTTCTTATTAATATACAGAATAAAATCACTTCCATTTGTCAAGATATTTCCTCCTTTTTAAATAAAGATTTCCTTCCTAATATTGTGACTAATTGGGATCTTAATATACATTAAGACCCTCTGTTTCTTTGTTGCTTGCTATTCCAGTTTAATTTTAAGAACTTCACATAAACATTCTCTAAATGCATTCCTTATTTAATTTCACTTATGTTAGAAGTGCCTAACAATGCATTGCTTATTTTTAAAGTTTTTTTGTTTAATTCATTAATAATTATATGTTCCTTTTCTAAGTCAACTATGGTACTTCCTCTTTTCATTAATTATGTTCTCCAATGTAGGGAAGCCATATCTTTCTGTTTTTATTGAAATATAGTTGATGTACAATATTATGTTAGTTTCCAGTATACAGCATAATGGTTCAGTGTTTTTTGTAGATTATACGCTAAAGTTATAAGGAATAATGTCTATATTTCCCTCTGCTGTATAATTAATCACTGTTGTTTATCTCTTTTATAAATGGTAGTCTGTATCCCTGAATCCAATGCCCTTATCCTACCACTCCCACCTTCCCTCTCCCCATTGGTATCCATTTGTTTGTTTTCTGTATCTGTGACTCTTTATCTGTCTTTTATGAACATTCATGTTGTTTGGAGTTTTTTCTGTTCTTTTCTGTTTTTTTAGATTTCACATATATGTGGTAACATATAGTATTTGTCTTTCTCTATCTTATTTCACTAAGCATAATAACCTCTAGGTCCACCCATGTTGTTGTGAATGGCAAATTTAACTCTTTTTATGTTTGAGTAATAACCCATTATAAATGTATACATATCTTCTTTTGGAATTCATCTGTTAATTGATATTTGGGTCACTTCTATATTTTACCTATTGTGAATAATGTTGTTACAAATATTAGGGTGCCTGTATCTTTTTTAATTACTGTTTTGTTTTCTTCAGCCATATACACAGCAGTAGAATTGATGGATAATATGTTAGCTCTATTTTTAGAATTTTGAGGAACCTATATAGACTTTTCCATAGTAGTTGCACCAATTTATATTCCAACCAACAGTGTACAAGGTTTCCCTTTTCCCAATATCCTTTCCAACATTTGTGATCTTTTGGAGGATAGTCATTCTGATGGGTGTAAGGTGATATCTCATTATGATTTTGACTTGCATTTTTCTAATAATTAGCAGTGTTGACTATCTTCATGTGCCTGTTTGTCATTTGTATGTCTCCTTTGGGGGGGTGGAAATGTCTTTTCTGATCTTCTGCTCATTTTAAAAATCAGATTATTATTTTTTTGTTATTGAGTTGCATGAGCTGTCTATATATAGATTTTTAATGCAACATAAAAACTTTACTTAACAAAATAACAGATAAAGTAAAACAGGCACTTTCTCATTTATGTGAGAAACACACAACTGTTGCTGCTGCTGCTGCTGCTAAGTCGCTTCAGACGTGTCTGACTCTCTGCAACCCCATAGACGGCAGCCCACCAGGCTCCCCCGTCCCTGGGATTCTCCAGGCAAGGACACTGGAGTGGGTTGCCATTTCCTTCTCCAATGCATGAAAGTGAAAAGTGAAAGTGAAGTCCCTCAGTCGTGTCCGACTCTTCAAGACCCCATGGACTGCAGCCTACCAGGCTCCTCCATCCATGGGACTTTCCAGGCAAGAGTAGTGGAGTGGGGTGCCATTGCCTTCTCTGAACACACACACAGGGAGAACACTCTTTGGCATAAATTGTAGATATATTTTTTTTTATCTAACTCTTAAAGCAAAAGAAATAAAAACAAAAATGAAAAATAAATGGGACCTAGTTAAGCTTAAAGGCTCTTGCTCAGTAGAGGAAACCATTCACAAAATGAAAAGACAACTTACTGACAGGGGGAAAATATTTCCAATTATATGAACCATAGTAGGTTATTATATAATATAAACTCATGTATGTATATGTGCATAGTTGCTCAGTCATGTCTGACTCTTTGCAACCCCATGGACAGTAGCTCACAAGGCTCCTCTGTTCTTGAGATTCTCCAGGCAAGAAGACTGGAGTAGGTTACCATTCCCTTCTCCAGGGGGTCTTCCTGACCCAGAGATCAAACCCATGCCTCTTATGTCTCAAACAGTAGCAGGTGGGTTCTTTACCTCTAGTGCCACCTGGGAAGCCTTTTAATTGGCTACTGATAGTCATATATTTATTGCCATTTCATTGCTTGTTCTTCTTTTTTACATTTTTTGTACTTCTTCTCTGTACATTTCTTGTTTTATCTTCCCTAGTGTTTTGATGATTTTATTCAGTATTATGCTTGTATTCCTTTCTTTTTAGTATCTGTGTATCTATTGTAGGTTTTTGATTTTTTATTAAATTGAGGTTTATATATGTTGCCCTACAGTTAAATCTACTAGTTTAAACCTTGTAATCATTTAGGTTCAAACACATTATAAAAGATCTACAAGATTATTACTTCTTGTCAGCCTTTTCTTTTCCACTTGCTGCTGAGGCCAAATCGCTTCAGTGGTGTCCGACTCTGTGCGACCCCATAGGTGGCAGCCCACCAGGCTCCCTCGTCCCTGGGATTCTCTAGGCAAGAACAGTGGAGTGGGTTTCCATTTCCTTCTCCAATGCATAAGAGTGAAAAGTGAAGTCGCTCAGTCATGTCCGACTCCTAGTGACCCCATAAGACTAATTTAACATTTTTTTTTTAAGTTAGTATAGGTTTAGTGTTGGTGAGCTCTTTTAGTTTTGCTTCTCAGGAAAGGTATTTATTTCTCCTTCAATTCTAAATAGTAATCTTGTTGAGCAGAGTATCCTAGGCTGTATTTTTTTTTTTTTTTCTTTCAGCATTTTGAGTATATCATGCCACTTGCTCTGGTCTGCAAAGTTTCTGCAGAAAAATGAGCCAATACACTTATGGTAGTTCCCTTGCATATCGCTCTTTTTATCTTGTAGCCTTTACAGGGTCACTGATATTTTAAATTAATGTATTAATTATATTTATTTTTGGCTGTGCTGGATCTTCAGTGATGCTTGTGGGCTCTTCTTTAGTTGTGGCAAGCAGGGGCTGCTCTTTAGTTGTGGCGCACAAGCTTCTCATCATCGTGGCTTCTCTTGTTGCAGACACAGGCTCTAGGGCGTGTGGGCTCAGTAGTTGTGGCATGTGAGCTCTAGAGCAGGAGCTCAGGAGTTGTGATACACGGGCCTACCGACCTTGTGGCATTCAGGCTCCAGATCCTGGACCAGGGGTTGAATCCACAACCCCTGCATGGAAAGGTGGACTCCCAACCACTGAACCACCAGGGAATTCCTTCTTGCAGCCTCTGAAATTCTCTGTTTAACTTTTGCCATCTTAATAACGATGTGTCTTGGTGTGGATCTTTTTGTGTTCATCTTGTTTGGGACTCGCTGCACTTTCTGTACCTGGACATTTGTTTCCTTCATCAGGTTTGGAAAATTTTCTGCCATCGTTTTATCAAATATATTCTTTACAACCTTTTCTCTTCCTTCTCCTTCTAGGACCCCTATAATGCTTTATGTTATTTCAGAGATCTCTTAAACTGTTCTTACTTCTTTCTTTTGTTTTTCTCTTTGCTGATCTGATTGGGTGATTTCCATTATTCTATTTTCCAGATGATTTATGTGTTCTATTTAGTCCTTCTAGTATTTTTTTTTTTAACTTTAGATATTATATTCTCCAGTCCTTCCTGGATCTTTTTTTTTTAATATATTTGTTTACTTTCTTATTAAAATTCTCACTGTGTTAATCTATTCATTTCCATAATTCAATTACCATTCTCATTACTAGTGCTTTGAATTCTTTATCTGGTAAATTATTTCTGTCATCATATTTTTCAGGATTTGACTAGTTCTCTGTCTTCTTTTGCTTAATTTTTTCTGTCTCTGTGAACATAGATGATGTTTTATTTTTACCCACTGTGGTCTTGAAATTGTGGCCTTATGAGGGAGTGTCCCTGTATGAGCTGTATGTGCCCAGTGCCTTGGTGGGAAAGCTGGACCGGTGTGAACACAGTAATGTCTTTTCCTCAGTGTGCTGGCAAGCTATCTCCTGGGTAGGGGGACAGAGACAGAGGGTCTAGAGCTGGAGCTGGGTCTGAGGTGTGAATCCAAGCTGCCTCAGCTCCCTTTAAGCATGTGCTCTCCCCTCTCCCAGCTCTGGGACCCTTGACCCGGCGGGGGTCAGTGGTGAACCAGGAGGGGCCGGTGTGGTCTGTCATCCTGTGACAGCACAGGCTGAGGCAGCTTGGCCACAGACAGAGGTCCTGGCTCCCCCCAACATTCCGTCCACGTAAGTGGCAGCAACAGCAGCCTGCACGCTACTCAGACGCAGCCTCGGACACAGCCTCGGGCCTGAGTCTCCCTCATCCCGCACAGCTGACCACAGTGCCCATTATCTGCCAGCCCTCCCTCTGTGGAGCCGTGCTGCAGGGCAGACAAGGGCTGTGGGGGTTCTCAGCATGCATACGGGTGGACACTCTCAGAGACTGGGACTGTCCCCTACATGCTGCCTAAGTGAGGGCCACCCTAGCCCACACAGACGCCACCCTGGTCTGAGTCATCTCTGTGTCCTGCTGCTGAGCTCTCTCTCTGGTCAAGGCTGCCCTTTGTCTAGTGTGAAGGCGTGATGTGAAGTAAGCAGAGCTGGAGCAGTCACTTGACTCAGGCTGGGCCACATTCCAGGGTGGTCCCGGGATCCAGGCAGTCACTCCAGCAGCCCTCCCCACCTCTTTAGAAGAATTTGCACTGCTGTAAGTGGAGTCCAGGCTTCCCAGAGCCCTCCTGTCAGACCCAGTGGCCTTCCGACTGGCCAGAGAGACTTGTCTTCGCAGGGCTGGTGAGTTCATTATAAGGCTTGAGTCACACACTCCGTGGGGGAGACCTCCACCACTGTGATCTCCCTGAGTCCCCACCCCAGGGTCACTGGGTCCAACGTGACCCCTTCTCTTCCCATCCTACTCAATTCTCCTTTTCAATTTCCCACAGGCTTGTTTGTATAGGAGCTTTTCTAATAGTTTCTAGTTTGTTTTCAGTGAGATTTTTTCCACATGTACACTCATTTGTGATGCACTCTTGGAGGAGGTATGTCCCACATCCTCTTACTCTGCCATCTCTTTCAACTGTATAATCTTTTTACAAGTATTTGCACATACACTGATACAATGTTTCCAAACTGTATGCCATGCTCTTTGATGCCATTTATGTGTATAACTACTGAACCTCAAATTGTATCAATCCCCTTACTTTTGAATGCCACCCCTTTAATTGTAGCCTAATTGTAGTTTGTGTGAGAAATAAGGTACTGATAATTTTTTTAATTGTTTAACCTATTGAATGTATATCACCACCATTTTAAATAATTCTTTTCACTTACAAGTGGTCAGTTTTTTCCCTAACTTCACTTGCAATCTCACACACTTTGATCAAATAAAATCTGTTGCAGCTGATTTCTCATCCGCAGGGGTCAGACACACTTTTTAAACATTTTGCACAGTGACAATCAATTGCTTTGCATCTACAAAGCAGTTTATCAACATTGACTTAGGAAGTGTGTATTACCAAGATTATTTATTCATAGATATCCAAATATAAAACTTAGAGTGGTGTAATCTATGCTGGAAAATTGCTGAAAGACCATACACTCATTCTGAAAATATAAAAATATCAGAGTAGCAAATTTGTTGTTGCTGTTCAGTCTCTCAGTCATGTCTGTTTGTGACCTCATGGACCACAGCACACTAGGTTTCCCTGTCCTTCACCATCTCCCAGAGCTTGCTCAGACTCCTATCCATTAAGTCAGTGATGCCATCCAACCATCTCATCCTCTGTCATCCCCTTCTCCTGCCTTCAATCTTTCCCAGCATCAGAGTGTTTTCTAAAAAGTTGGTGCTTCACATCTGGTAGAAAAATATTAATAAGGAAACATAAATGTTTTTGAAACATGTAAATGATTACATTGTTCATTTTTCACTGTCTAACATCATTATGAAAGTGAAAGTCACTCAGTCATATCCAACTCTTTGTGATCCCATGGTCTATACAGTCCATGGAATCCTCCAGGCCAAAATACTGTAATGGGTAGCCTTTCCCTTTTCCAGGGGATCATTCCAACCCAGGGATGGAACTTAGGTCTCCCGCATTGCAGGTAGATTATTTACTAACTGAACCACATCATTATCAGTTCAGTTCAGCCGCTCAGTCATGTCCGACTCTTTGTGACCCCAGGGACTGCATCAAGCCAGGCTTCCCTGTCCATCACCAACTTCTGGAGCTTACTCAAACTCATGTCCATCAAGTCGGTGATGCCATCCAACCATCTCATCCTCTGTTTTCCCCTTTTCCTCCTGCCTTCAATCTTTCCCATCATCACGGTCTTTTCCAATGAGTCATTTCTTCACATTAGGTGGCCAAAGTATTGGAGTTTCAGCTTCACCATCGGTCCTTCCAATGAATATTCAGGACTGGTTTCCTTTAGGATGGGCTGGTTGCATCTCCTTTCAGTCCCATCATTATAGGAGCATCTTTATCAAACTGAATCATTTTGTTATAATTTACGTGCAGACCAATTCATGATAATTGAAAGGAAAAGAATCTCAAGTAAAATAAAAGGTACATACATCTGTTATATTTTATCTGATTCAGGCTATTTTAGGGAGATAATTTTCCTTGTATCTTTTGGGTTTCTGAATGGTTTTGTTAACCATGTTCTAGACAATGTTCCCAAGGATATTTGTATTAAAACCAGCCATGGACGATGAAGATGGTGAGTCCTTCCAGGGAAGAGAATGAGTTTACTTCCTGAAGAAGAAACTAAAGCTAATGTCTACAAAGTTTGTCAATAGCCTCCCTTATAAGATTGGGGTTTTCCTAAGGTTAAGCTTCCTCTGTTGCTACACAAACTGCTGTGTGTACAGAATCATTTAGACCTCTGTACTTAGACCACAGGTCTTGGGTAGTGAGGGAAACTGATGTGAACTTGAAGCTTATGCTTCCTGCTGTGCCTTGAGTAATACATTGCTTTTTCTCTGCTTCAGGAGTCTAGTGGTTTCTGTCAATATCTATAAAACACTGGCCAGCTATATTGTTAGCTTGCGAGTAGGGTAAAGTCTCAGATCCTTCACGGTTCCCAACAACTGTAAATGGATATGTTTCAAGAATCTCCTTTACTGCACCATAAACAAGTCTTGCCATGACTTTTTTCAGAAGCAAAACTAGGCTATAAATAGAAATGTGCTGTTCATTTTTTTAAATGAAATGAAGAAAAGAAATAAAAGTAATGAAAGCAAAAGAAAAATATACTTTTAATGTGTTATTTAATCAGTAAACAAAACTAAGAAGCATCTATTCCATTCTAAGCATTCTTCAAGATAATACCATGGAGAACAGAGTAGATATGGTACCATGTTTATGGAGTATACTTCCTTATTATACATAAAGAAAAATCAGCAAAAACCATTGTTAATGATGACATGTAACATGGTAGAAATGAAGGTGATTGGAGCAGATGTAGTTAAGGGAAGCCTGCATTACATGAGTGATGAAAAATTTCTTATTTACTCTAAGAGATTTAATCTGAGAGCATGATTTACTGAAAGAAGTCTCTGGATTCCAGTGATGAATCTGATATTTATTAGTTTTGGGATGTCTCTGCAAGAAGATTAAAACTGTTATACCAATTGATATCTTCTCTGATTGTAACACTGACATATTAAAACATATTTTGATACTGTAGGACACAAAATAAAGGTTTGATATTATTAGTATTATTTACGCTACCAGAATTCTGTTCACAGACTTTTTTCAGGTAAACTAAATGTTGACATGCCCATGTTTTGTTTTTGCTTTTATGTCTTGGATATGTTTTACAAGTATCAACATGCTTCCCTTATATAATAAGTTATAGTGGCCAAAGACAAGCTGTCATTGATAAATAAGCTCCTGGAATTATTGCTTTATACATATTGTCTTGAGTCACTCTGTAGATGCAGGCATTAGATTGTCCTTGAACGAACCCTGTACTCTATGACAAATCAAGGAAATTAAAGGGAGAAAATGTGTAGGGAGAAAATGGTTAGGTCCACTGAGGCTCCTGCATGGGCTAGGTTGCCTGCTAGAGGAGGGTATACGGTTCAACCTGTTCCTGCTCCGGCTTCCACTATAGAGGATGCTAGGAGTAATAGGAAAGAAGGGGGAAGGAGTCAAAAGCTTGTATTATTTATCCGAGGGAATGCTATATCAGGGGCTCCAATCATTAGAGGAACTAGTCAGTTGCTGAATCCTCCAATCATAATAGGCATTACTATAAAGAAAATTATTACGAATGCATGTGCGGTTACAACTACGTTGTAGATTTGGTCATCTCCAAGTAGAGTTCCGGGTTGGCCTAGTTCAGCGCGAATTAGTAAGCTTAAGGCGGTTCCTACTATGCCAGCTCAGGCACCAAATAGGAGGTAAAGGGTACCGATATCTTTATGGTTAGTTGAAAATAATCAGCGGTTGATGAACATGGGTAAAATGGCTGAGTAAAGCAATAGACTGTAAATCTAAGAACAGAGGTTTGATTCCTCTTTTTACCAGGTCCTGTAGTGAATTAACATATTGAATTGCAAATTCAGAGAAGCAGCTTCAAACTCTGCCGGGGCTTCTCCCGCCTTTTTTTTCTTCGCTGCGGGAGTAGATTGAAGCCAGTTGTTTAGGGTATTTAGCTGTTAACTAAAGTTTCGTGGGGGTGGAGCCCACCAATCTAGTGAGGATTTAGCTTAATTAAAGTGGTTGATTTGCATTCAATTGATGTAAGATATGATCTTGCAGTCCTTATCAGGAGTTAAGTAAATTATACTTGCTTAGGGCTTTGAAGGCTCTTGGTCTATTTAACCTAAATTCCTATTCTAGAATTGAGAGGATTGGTGTAAGTGGTAATAGTATAGTGGATAATACGGTTATTGTTGGTAGGAGGATTCGTTTTGTGGTCGAGAATTGTCATTTTATTTTTATATTGTTTGTGGAGGGAAATATTGTGAGTGCGGTGGAGTATGTAAGTCGCATGTAGAAATATAGATTTAGTAGTGCTGTAATTGCTATAAAGGTGGGTAAGATAATGCTGTTATTTTTTATTTCATGAATAATTATTCATTTTGGTATAAATCCTGATAGTGGAGGGAGTCCTCCTATTGATAGGAGGGTGATGAGAACTAGGACTGTTATGATGGGTGCTTTATTTCATGTATGTGATAGTGACAAGGTGGTTGTGGGTGAGTTGGCTATGAATAGTGTGAATATGGTGGAAGTTATAATGATATAAATGATTAGGTTTAGTAATGTTATGGTGGGGTTATATAGTAAAACTGCTGTTATTCAGCCTATGTGGGCGATTGATGAGTAGGCTATGATTTTTCGTAGTTGGGTCTGGTTTAGTCCCCCTCAGCCTCAATTATAATGGATAGAATTGATAGGGTTAAGATTAGGTTTAGGTTGATGGATGGGAGGATTTGATAAAGTACTGATATGGGTGCTAGTTTTTGTCGTGTAAGTAAGATTAGGCCTGAGGATAGGGGAATACCTTGTGTTACTTCTGGGACTCAGAAGTGGAATGGAGCTATTCCTAATTTTATAGCGAGGGCTATTGTTATGAGTATGGAGGCTGTTGGGTTGAATAGTTTTATTACGGTTCATTGGCCTGAGAATATTAAATTAATGATAATGGCTATTATTAATAATATTGAGGCTGTTGATTGAGTTAGGAAGTATTTGGTTGATGCTTCTGTGGCTCGTGGGTTGTGTTTTTTTATTATAATGGGGATAATGGCGAGTATGTTTATTTCTAATCCGATTCAGATAAGCAGTCAGTGGGAGCTAATCATAACGATAATGGTTCCAAGTATAACGGTTATTAGAATAATAACAAAGATGATTGGATTTATTAGTACGGGAAGGATATAAACCAACATTTTCGGGGTATGGGCCCGATAGCTTAATTAGCTGACCTTACTATTAGAATTTGGTGTAATTGGGAGCATGAAGAGTTTTGGGTTCTTAGGAGTAGGTTCAATTCCTATAGTTCTAGAAATAAGAGGATTTAAACCTCTATTATTTACTCTATCAAAGTAACTCTTTTGTCAGACATATTTCTTATGTTTGTGGGGGGATGCTTGATAGGAGAATGGGTAGTGATACGTGTCATATGCATAGGGCTAGTGTTAGGGGTAGGAAGCTTTTTCATAATAAGTGTATTGGGGGTAGGATGCTCAGATTCATAGGAAAGTAATTGTGAGTAGTAGTGATTTGATGGTGAAGTTAATTGTGTAGAGTTCTGGTATGTATGGGCTGTGGAATGCTCATAAGAAGAGGGTTGTTGTGAAGATATTTATTATGAAAATGTTTGCATATTCTGCTATGAAGAATAGGGTGAATGGCCCTACAGCATATTCTACGTTAAAGCCTGATACTAGTTCAGATTCTCCTTCGGTAAGGTCAAATGGTGCTCGGTTTGTTTCTGCTAAAACACTTCTTTGTGTCTTAGCTTAGACATCGCTTTTTTGTTTGCTTATGCTTGCTATCCTTCTTAAAAAAAAAAAAAAAAGAGAGAAAGAGGGAGAGGGTTATACAATTGCATTTTAGCTAAGTGGAATTAGGGTTATATAGAAATTATTTTCTATAGTATATGAATTAGAACTTTTAAAATGAAGATTTCTATTTAATAATATCAAAAGGTTCTAAATTACTTAGAATATCCTCAAATCACAAAATCATAAATACAGAGATCTCATAATCTTAGGTTCAAATACAGAAACTTATTTCTTATAAATTGGATACAATTTGAATTTTCATTCTTGACCATAAATGAGATTATTAGAGAGGAAAAAACTTGCATTTTAACTTTGGATTTAATACAATTGATATATTATAGATTAAAAATTGTGAAAATTTTAAGGGTTGCAGAACATTTTCCTTGTTGAAAATACAAATTCAATTTGCTCATATTAGAGCTAAGGATAATACAGCAAAATTAAATAACTAAATTATTTTCTAATGATCATAAGATCGATCAAGTTAAAGTGAGATTTAGAAGTTTGGCTTTCTTTTTCCTTGTCCAGGCCATTCTGACTAGTCCTTATTTCACTGATGTGATGCTTGTATTTTATACATCAAAACACATTTGGTGCTTGTTGATTTCAGATTTCTAGGCCCTCAATGATATGCTGACTTTGAATTTGTATAATGAGGCTTAGCAATATACATTTTGATAAGACTTTTCCAGGTCCTTATGTATACTTGAAATCTATACAACCACTGAATAATTAATACAGTGAAAATGAAGTGCCTGGGCTATTAGAATTATCTGAAATTGTAATTTATATAAATGAAACAATACATAAGTAATTGATTTTTTAAAATTCATTGGTAAACTTCTCTTTATCTTGCAATTAAAATTCATTTTGGGTCAATAAGTTTTCTCTCAAGTCAAAATGTTGTAAATGTAATGAAATGTGTATAACACACATACATACATACCCTTGAAGAGCTCAAATAATAAGACTCAATATAGTGATAAGTAAAAATCTATAATAAATAGTAAATAACTATATAAAAGAGCTTGATAATCATTTATTTTAAAAAGTTATACTTCCATTTATCTTTTTAAAAAACATTTTATTCTTTAATCAGCTTATAGAAACTTTTTTTGAAACTCAAAGCCAAAAGTTTGCTGTGATTTTTATACTCTCTTATCCAGGACAATGGCCCTCAGCCTGTTTTTTTTTTTTTTTTTTTATTGACATATAATTTCTATACAGTGAATTTCTGATAAAAGTTCTTGTTTACAGTTGGATAAATTAGATTAGCTTTAATGATGAAAGTGAAACTAAAATTACTGAAATGGAAAATATACCAAATGATATTTTAAAACAATATCTTGGATTATAAGGAACAAAGAACTCTGTGAAGTTAAATGACTATATTTTTGTTAGTTTTAATCACAAAATACGAGAAGAAGGAAAGTTATTGTCATGATGGGAACTTAAACATAAGAAACACCAAAAGAAAAACACAAAGGTAGTTGACAAAAAGCCAGGGGAATAATAGCAGCTTAAAACTAGTTGTGAAAAGAAAACTAAGAACTAGAATTCAGCATTTTGGTCAAATTGCTGTTTCTATAAATCAATTTTACTACTATAAATTAGGATAATGTCATAATCATTCAACAAATACTAATAGGACCTACGTGTTAGGTATTATCCTATTTTCTATGTATATACTAGAGGAAAAACATGATGAATATAAAGTATTTAGAAATTCCTGGAATATAGAAAGCATTCAGTAAATCATATTAAATATCATTGCACAAATAATAAAAATGTAAGAAAGGTCTCTCTAGAGGTGCTGTATAACTATATAAAGATATACAGTACAAGGAAAGAGGGCAGGGACATAATGATCTGAAATGGGGTTCTGAGAAAACAGTTATTTTATGTTAGAATCCCAAGTAGTACGTGTAGGGTAGAATGGGGAGAAAAATAAGGACAGCAGATCTAGTCCTTCTTAAAGGTTATAATTACAGCTATCATGTCCTAAAGTATCTATTTATGTGTGTGTGTGTGTGTGTGAGAGAGAGAGAGAGAGGATAGAAGATTCAGGAAGAAGCTGCAATCATGAACAGAGACGAGGATGAGGCAAGTTGACCATCAGTCCATGGACTAGAGATCAGGCAGAGAGAGAAATCTGAAAGAGCAAATCACACTGACATTTTGGGTGTTCTGTCACTCCAGGGATAGACAGGACCTCAAAAGTTACCTCGGAGGTCTTTGATCTTGATCTTGGTATTGCTTGGCAGGTGTTGGAGAAGGTCATCAAAAGGCTGTGACCTTGGATTGACCAAAGAACTGGACTCAGGCAGTTAGAGGTTCCTTGACCCTCCCCCATCATTGGAACGTGCACTCTGCCCACCATTCCCACTCCAGGAGCTGTTCCAGGGACACAGACTGGAGAGGGTAAGGCATTGTTGAAGCCATTTGAATTGTGTATGTGACAAAATCTAGTCCTCTGTATAATCTTTTAAAATTTTGGCAGGCAGTGTGAATACCTACTCATCTTGTGGTGCCCATGACACGTCCGGTGTATAAGTTCCTTTGCTTCTTAAACCTGTTGCCTGTCAATCTGGAGCAATTGGATTCTGTATCCAGTCTTTACTTGCCTTCCACATACAGGGGCCAGTTTCAGATTTCAACCTTGAACGCTCCAGTTTGGGGACCAACAGCAGGACACAAATCTTAACCCAGACTGTGGATAATAGAAGGACTGGGATTTCTCAAGTGTTTCCACTGTGAGTGAACTCTTAGAGGACTCCATTTCATGTGAACGCTCTTCAAGAACTGAGATCAATTTGGATCAGTGTGGTTCCTTCAGTAGATTTACTCTACTTAAGGCATTAGGAAGAATACAAAAGATTCTATAAACGTGCCAATTTCTTATTTACAAACTCAGGTATTACGTATTTCTTGGGAATCTATGATTTTCTCCATAATGATAGTTTTTCTCTTTTTCAATTTGCACAACAAATTGGAATGGTGAAGAAACATAGGTCCCCTGACACTAATTTAAGACTTTATTCCCAACAGATGAAGTTTCCTGGGGGAGAGAGTAGTGGTTACCAAGATGTAAATGTTGCCTCTGCTATTCCTTCTCCTCGTCACTTCGTGGTTAGTATGTCTTCACACTTTACAGCAAAATACACAATTTAATAATCAGGGAAATATCTGGTAATATAAGGATTATTTACGGAAGAGAAAAGAGTTATTTTAGAGACAGGAAGAATTTGACAGAAGGAAAGATGTAGCTTCATACTTTTTTCTTCATACTTTTATATAAACAAGATCCAGAGTAAAGATACAAGTGAAATTGCAGAGGCTAGCTGCTCTTCCCTTTGTTTTACCAGGCATCCCCTCATCTCCAGTTTCTTACAAGATCCAAGTTGGATTGAGTGCTCCTATCAGTTCAGTTCAGTTCAGTCACTCAGTCGTGTCCGACTCTTTGCGACCCCATGAATTGCAGCAAGCCAGAACTCCCTGTCCATCACCAACTCCTGGATTTCACTCAGACTCAGGTCCATCGAGTCAGTGATGCCATCAGCCATCTCATACTCTGTCGTCCCCTTCTCCACCTGCTCCCAATCCCTCCCAGCATCAAAGTCTTTTCCAATCAGTCAGCTCTTTGCATGAGGTGGCCAAAGTACTGGAGTTTCAGCTTTAGCATCATTCCTTCCAAAGAAATCCCAGGGCTGATCTCCTTCAGAATGGACTGGTTGGATCTCCTGGCAGTCCAAGGGACTCTCAAGAGTCTTCTCCAACACCGCAGTTCAAAAGCATCAATTCTTCTGTGCTCAGCCTTCTTCACAGTCCAACTCTCACATCTATACATGACCACAGGAAAAACCATAGCCTTGACTAGACAGACCTTAGTCGGCAAAGTAATGTCTCTGCTTTTGAATATGCTATCTAGGTTGGTCATAACTTTTCTTCCAAGAAGTAAGCGTCTTTTAATTTCATGGCTGCAGTCACCATCTGCAGTGATTTTGGAGCCCCCCCAAAATAAAGTCTGACACTGTTTCCCCATCTATTTCCCATGAAGTGATGGGACTGGATGCCATCATCTTCATTTTCTGAATGTCGAGCTTTAAGCCAACTTTTTCACTCTCCTCTTTCACTTTCATCTCCTATAGCCATGAAATTCAAAGGTAGCATTTATATATCTGCATTCTAAAAAAAGCCATCATAGTGTTAGCAGAAGGGAGTCTAGAGACCCCTCTTCCCATTGGCCTTGGTTCTTGGTAAGGATACAAAGAAATTTGAGGTCTTACTTTTTGCAAGAGAGTTTACTGAAGCTAAAGAGAGACCAGAGAGCCTATTTCAAGAGAGAAGTAGACCAGGCCAAGGAAAGAAATGGCTCTGCAGGGCTGTGATATAGAGTTTTTAAGGCAAAGTTTTTTGCATAATGCAGGAGGTCATTGGCTGACTGTCTTAACTGAGAACTTCAGGTTATATAACAGGAGGCTTTGCTGTATATGTTTTTCCCATAATTCAGTCTGTTATAATTAGATGCATGTATTCATCATCGTCATCCAAGTCCATGCTCCAACCAGTAATGCTGAAGAAGCTGAAGTTGAATGGTTCTATGAAGACCTATAAGACCTTGTAGAACTAACACCCAAAAAAGATGTCCTTTTCGTTATAGGGGACTGGAATGCAAAAGTAGGAAGTCAAGAAACACCTGGAGTAACAGGCAAATTTGGCCTTGGAATGTGGAATGAAGCAGGGCAAAGACTAATAGAGTTTTGCCAAGAAAATGCACTGGTCATAGCAAACACCCTCTTGCAACAACACAAGAGAAGACTCTACACGTGGACATCACCAGATGGTCAACAATGAAATCAGATTGATTATATTCTTTGCAGCCAAAGATAGAGAAGCTCTATACAATCAGCAAAACAAGACCGGGAGCTGACTCTGGCTCAGATCATGAACTCCTTATTGCCAAATTCAGACTCAAATTGAAGAAAGTAGGGAAAACCTCTAGACCATTCAGGTATGGCCTAAATAAAATCCTTTATGATTATACGGTGGAAGTGAGAAATCAATTTAAGGGCCTAGATCTGATAGATAGAGTGCCTGATGAACTATGGACAGAGATTCGTGACATTGTATGGGACACAGGGATCAAGACCATTCCCATGGAAAAGAAATGCGAAAAAGCAAAATGACTGTCTGAGGAGGCCTTACAAATAGCTGTGAAAAGAAGAGTAGAAAAAACAAAGGAGAAAAGGAAAGATATAAGCATCTGAACGCAGAGTTCCAAAGAATAGGAAGAAGAGATAAGAAAGCCTTCCTCAGCGATCAATGCAAAGAAATAGAGGAAAAAAAACAACAGAATGGGAAAGACTAGAGATCTCTTCACGAAAATTAGAGATACCAAGGGAACATTTCATGCAAAGATGGGCTCGATAAAGGACAGAAATGTTACGGACCTAACAGAAGCAGAAGCTATTAAGAAGAGGTGGCAAGAATACACAGAAGAACTGTACAAAAAAGATCTTCACGACCTGGATAATCACGATGGTGTGATCGCTCATCTAGAGCCAGACATCCTGGAATGTGAAGTCAAGTGGGCCTTAGAAAGCATCACTATGAACAAAGCTAGTGGAGGTGATGGAATTCAAGTAGAGCTATTTCAAATCCTGAAAGATGATGTTATGAAAGTGCTGCACTGAATGTGCCAGCAAATTTGGAAAACTCAGCAGTGGCCGCAGGACTGAAAAAGGTCAGTTTTCATTCCAATCCCAAAGAAAGGCAATGCCAAAGAATGCTCAAACTACCGAACAATTGCACTCATCTCACATGCTAGTAAAGTAATGCTCAAAATTCTCCAAGCCAGGGTTCAAAAATATGTGAACCGTGAACTTACTGATGATCAAGCTGGTTTTAGAAAAGGCAGAGGAAACAGAAATCAAATTGCCAACATCCACTGGATAATCGAAAAAGCAAGAGAGTTCCAGAAAAGCATCTCTTTCTGCTTTATTGACTATGCCAAAGCCTTTGACTGTGTGGATCACAATCAACTGTGGAAAATTCTGAGTGACATGGGAATACCAGACCACCTGACCTGCCTCTTGAGAAATCTGTATGCAGGTCAGGAAGCAACAGTTAGAACTGGACATGGAACAACAGACTGGTTCCAACTATGAAAAGGAGTACGTAAAGGTTGTATATTGTCAGCCTGCTTATTTAACTTATATGCAGTGTACATCATGAGAAACACTGGACTGGAAGAAACACAAGCTGGAATCAAGATTGCTGGGAGAAATATCAATAACCTCAGATATGCATATGACACCACCCTTATGATGGAAAGTGAAGAGGAACTAAAAAGCCTCTTGATGAAAGTGAAAGAGGAGAATGAAAAAGTTGGTTTAAAGCTCAACATTTAGAAAACTAAGATCATGGCATCCGGTCCCGTCACTTCATGGGAAATAGATGGGAAACAGTGTCAGACTTTATTTTGGGGGGTGGCTCCAAAATCACTGCAGATGGTGACTGCAGCCATGAAATTAAAAGACGCTTACTTCTTGGAAGAAAAGTTATGACCAACCTAGATAGCATATTCAAAAGCAGAGACATTACTTTGCCGACTAAGGTCTGTCTAGTCAAGGCTATGATTTATCCAATGGTCATGTATGGATGTGAGAGTTGGACTGTGAAGAAGGCTGAGCGCAGAAGAATTGATGCTTTTGAACTGTGGTGTTGGAGAAGACTCTTGAGAGTCCCTTGGACTGCCAGGAGATCCAACCAGTCCATTCTGAAGGAGATCAGCCCTGGGATTTCTTTGGAAGGACTGATGCTAAAGCTGAAACTCCAGTACTTTGGCCACCTCATGCGAAGAGTTGACTCATTGGAAAAGACTCTGATGCTGGGAGGGATTGTGGGCAGGAGGAGAAGGGGACTACAAAGAATGAGATGGCTGGATGGCATCACTGACCAGATGGACCTGAGTCTGAGTGATCTCCGGGCGTTGGTGATGGACAGGGAGACCTGGAGGGCTGCAATTCATGGGGTTGCAAAGAGTTGGACACGGCTGAGCAACTGAACTGAACTGCACTGATTCATGGAATATTTATGAGCATTTAATGAGCCCAGTGGCCAGCAAGATTATCTAAGGACATGATAGTGTGAGGTGTGTGCATATGCCAGAGAGGGGACAGTTGCCCACAGTAGGATTTTTCTGCTCCTTTGAGCATTTCGAGTACTGATGGGGCTGTGTTTGGGGCAGTACTGGCCAATAGCTTTATGGGATTAAGCAGCTACTGGACATTTTGTCAGTGACGCTGCTTCTCATTGCTCATGGTGAATTTCCTGTTTAACAACAGCAGGTACTGTTTATGTCTTTTTTTTTTTTTTTTTTCTTATATCCTTAGTGCCTAGACACTTGCCTTGGAGTCAAAGAAGGAGTCAGTAAATATGTGTTCATTGTTAAAAGAATCTCAGCTTAATTAAAAATAGTTAATTTTTATTATTTTCAGATTGTCATTTGCTCATTTAATCTGTGTTCTTACCTCTTGAGAGGGAGTTTGGAAAGAAAGAAGATAGGCATAATATGATATGTCTAATCATCTCTCTGTCTCTATTCAGGGGATGTGAATCAAATTTGAATTTCACACTCCTTTGCTAATGTTACCTAATCTGACCTTGTACTGCTTGCCACATGACTGGCCAATAAATTGAGAGATGAGCTGTTGAGGCAAGGAAAACTGATTTTATTCAGAAAACCAGGAGACCAAGGAGATGGTGGACTACTGTCTCAAAGAACCATCTTCCCCAGATTTGGGTGCTAGCTTCATTTATAAAAAAACAAAGGTCAGGGAAGATGAGGATGTAATGTAGAAAAGGCAATACATCATTTCAAATATTTCCTGGTTCTAGCCAGACTCCAGAGGGAATGTGTTCATTCTTCTTTCTTGTAGCCATTCACAGGTGGACCTGGTCAGGATGTTTCCTGTAAACTTTAGCAAAAATATTTTAGTTTAATACTCAGGCATGGGAGGCAGAGTTCCCTAAAATGGGCTATTTTGTATATTCCAAGCTATAGGCAACATGCTTCTCAAGTGGTGATAGTGATAAAGAACTCACCTGCCAATGCAGGAGACATGAGACATGCATTTGAACCCTGGATTGGGAAGATCCCCTGGAGGAGGCGAATGGCAACACACTTTAGTATTCTTGCCTGGAAAATCCCATGGGCAGAGGAGCCTGGTGGGCTACAGTCCATAGGGTTCCATAGAGTCAGACACAGTTGAAGCAACTCAAGATGCACACATGCACACAAGCTAAAGGTAACATCCATTTGTGATTAACCTGTAGTAAAAATAATAAACAGAACACAAAACTTAAAGCAAAAGAAACAGATCAAGTGTAGAATCATATTTGTTTTTCCCTATTACTCAAGGCATGTTGCCTATCCTGTCCTCCATAAGAACACAAAATTCTGCCAATAACCGTGGTAATGGTACATGTTTGGATATGACCTTCAGATTAAGTATCAATACCATTTCATCCATGTACCCCATTTTCATGTTGTGAGGGTTGTGCAATAAGTGTCAATACCATCCCATCCAGGCAGCACATTTTCAGGTTGTTAGTGTTGTTCCTCTTTTCCTGAGATGTCTAGAACCTGTTCCAATATGTGGCTGCCAAACATTATATAGATGGAATATTTTAAACAAGTTTTCCTAGTTTTAAAATTTTTTTATTGGAGCTAATAATCTTTTCAAAACTGAATATCAAAGAGCATTTCATCTGTGGGAGAGGAATTTTTCACATGCTTTTATACACTCTAAAAATATAAACTGTGTCACTTTGTGTATTACTATTCTGGGATATATGCACATTTGCCTGAGGGTGTATATAAGATGGTTAATATAAAAACATAAACAGAGTGGGCAGGTGACACCAAAGCATAAATGAAAAAAAAAAAAAAAACATTTAATGGAATGTTTTGCACTTGGTATTCTACTTTGGACACTCGATTTAGGTGACAATCACAGGACTCGAATTCGAGATGGAAAGAGATTTTACTGGCAGCAAATTTCAGAAGTAATTGTGTGGGCTGCTTAGAGCAGTCACCAGGTCCCTTTCCTGACTAGACTGCTGATGAGAAGACTCGGGTACCTTGTTCTCTCCTACAAACCACTTCCTTTTAACTCCCTGTCAGTTCAGAGAAATTCATATGATTTGATCCACTTTTGAATATGAATAAAGCTCTTCATAATCTTTAGTGAGATTTATATTAAGTCAGAACTCTCTATAAGGATTTTTTTTTTCCTTTTTGTTGTACATGATCTTTTTGTCTTACAAGAGTTTTAACTCTTCAAACTCACTTTCTCACTAAATTCTTGACTCTGGTGTAATAATCACAAATGTTTTTGAAAAGTGTCAGCAGAATTTAAAATGTCTTATTTGTAATTTGTCTTAGATGCCCCTTGGAAAGCTTTAATTATGACAACTAATAATTTTCTGTACTCTGAAACAAAAATATATGTGTATGGGTAAGTGAATTTTTAATTGGAAAGACATTTCCATTTGTTTCTGTGTGAAGACTATTTCCAATTCCATTCAAGTGAAAATTTGTAACTCTGAAAACATTCAGAACTAAATAGCTAATTCATGGTGCTCATGTTACCAGGTCAAGAGGGAACTAGTTACTTTTGATAATTTTGGAGCTTAAAAATGAGGTGTTATAATCTGTTGTCACCAATGGAATGATTAGTGTCTATTTGATGATACAGTCATCATCAAAGTATTATTTGAAAGAGTAGTGATTATGCTTAAGGCTAAATGCCTACAAACTTACAAATTTTAAGCCAAACTGATTGGCATCAGGACACTTAATCTTCCCCATCAGTGGAGAACACAGGTAAAACAAACAAACAAGCAAACAAAAAACTGCATAATGCTTCCAATTCCTTCCTTCCGTTTGATACTCAGGATCTAGGAATTGTAAGATCTTCAGTGAGCTCAGAACACAGAGCTGATAGAACAGATTGGAAATGTTGCCACTGTAGAGTCTCAATAAGAAGCCAGGATATTTCATTTTAAAATTTACTCTAAAGGGTATGTGAAAACAACATTAAGAGGAAACTTTTGAATGCTACAAGTGTTGAATCCATCTCTTTCAAATGGGGTTTACATTCATATTATATGTCATTATGCACTTTATATGCATTTTCTTATTGATTTGAACAGAAATAACTATACTAGTTATACATACAGCATTTCATGTAGCATTTTCACTGAATTATTCAACGTGATAAAAAGATATTAGGTTTAGGGAAAAAGGAATTAGTAAAGTAAACCCTCAAATTTCAAAGAGTTAACAACTTAACCTGGGAGTTATTGTTGTTCACTTGCTCAGTCATGTCCAACTTTTTGCGACCCAACAAACTGCAGCCTGCCAGGCTTCATTGTCCTTCACTGTCTCCTAGAATTTGCTCAAATTCCTGTCCACTGTGTCTATGATGCTATCCAACCTTCTCATCCTCTGTCGCCCCCTCTCTGCCTGTGCTCAATTTTCCCCTAATCTGGGAGATATATATGTAAATATACAAACATAACACAACTTGGTAAATCTCATGATAGTGCTGTGAGCAAACTTTAGGAGGTAATGGAGGACAGAGGATCCTGGCGTGCTACAGTCCACGGGGTCATAAAGAGTTGGACATGACTTAGCAACTGAAAAAACACATACCAGTGTCATGAGAGCATAGGTAAAGAGAGAACTCAATACATTATTTCTGGAGAATATTGTTTATTTTATGTGATCCTAAAATGACAAAAATTCCCCAAGGGTTATTCAGGGACTTTTCTCCATATTATCCTCTTTTTCTCTCATGACTTTAAATGTTGTCTAGACAGCAATTCTCTCACATCAGCACGAAAACATGGCTAAATCTCTGTCTCCTTAAAACTCACACACATACACAAATAAAGTAAATTCAACTTCATGCTCAGCTACTTTGGTGCCTCTCTCCTTTTATGCCCACTTCTTATTTTTGCTTTCTATACTTTCTCTAATTTTCCACATCACTCATTCACTCCTCAAACTCCTCACTATGGCTTTTGGTGCCTGGTATTTTAAGAAGCTGAAGCTTTCACCAAAAACAAAGCAAACAAACAAATGAAAACAACAATGAAAAAGGAGCTTTGGAAGGATAACCAATTTGTACAAAGTTAAATCAATAGTAGAAGTAAGTGTGGGATCTCTGGATTCTAAAGTACCTCAGAAATTAATTTACGTATTTAATAAAAAAATCATATTTAACATCAATCTGTTGCAGCTAATTAAATAAAACATCATGTTTTCATCACATAGCTCTTTGTTCTTTTCTCACTAACATACAAAAACATACATGTAGAAAACTTCATATGCTTTTAAAATTTAACAACATTGATAATTTAAAACATATCAATAAGAATCATGTCAGTAACCCTGTATAGAGCTGTCAATTACTTTATATCACCCTTAAATTCAGGCTGACATTTCTTTCTGTGACATAGTGTGTGTGCATGTTAAGTAGTCATATCTGACTCATGGGATTCTCCAGGCAAGAAAACTGAAGTGGGTTGCCATGCTCTCCTCCAGGGGATCTTCCAAACCCAGGGGTCAAACATGCACCTCTTATGTTTCCTGTATTGCAAGATGGGTTCTTTATCACTAGCACCACCTAAGAAGTCCTCAGTGACGTAGGGGACTTTTTGTGGCTCTGCCTGCTCTCTGTCTCTTCTCAGACCCAAAGAAGAGAAGGAATACAAGGTGAATTCCAGTATTCTGGAAGGTGGGTCAATACTGGAAATAAAAGCAAAAATAAACAAATGGGATCTAATTAAAATTAAAAGCTTCTGCACAACAAAGGAAACTATAAGCAAGGTGAAAAGACAGCCTTCGGAATGGGAGAAAATAATAGCAAATGAAGCAACTGACAAACAACTAATCTCAAAAATATACAAGCAAGTCCTGCAGCTCAATTCCAGAAAAATAAATGACCCAATCAAAAAATGGGCCAAAGAACTAAATAGACATTTCTCCAAAGAAGACATACAGATGGCTAACACATGAAAAGATGCTCAACATCACTCATTAGCAGAGAAATGCAAATCAAAACCACAATGAGGTACCATTTCACACCAGTCAGAATGGCTGCAATCCAAAAGTCTACAAGCAATAAATGCTGGAGAGGGTCTGGAGAAAAGGGAACCCTCTTACACCATTGGTGGAAATGCAAACTAGTACAGCCACTATGGAGAACAGTGTGGAGATTCCTTAAGAAACTGGAAATAGAACTGCCTTATGACCCAGCATTTCCACTGCTGGGCATACACACTGAGGAAACCAGAAGTAAAGGAGACACGTGTTCCCCAATGTTCATCTCAGCACTGTTTATAATATCCAGGACATGGAAGCAACCTAGATGTCCATCAGCAGATGAATGGATAAGAAAGCTGTGGTACATATAGACAATGGATTATTACTCAGCCATTAAAAAGAATACATTTGAATCAGTTCTAATGAGGTGGATGAAACTGGAGCCGATTATCCAGAGTGAGGTAAGCCAAAAAGAAAAACACCAATGCAGTATACTAACGCATATATATGGAATTTGGAAAGATGGTAACGATAACCCTGTATATGAGACAGCAAAAGAGAAACAGATGTATAGAAGAGTCTTTTTGACTCTGAGGGAGAGGTAGAGGGTGAGATGATTGGGGAGAATGGCATTGAAACATGTATAATATCATATAAGAAATGAATCTCCAGTCTAGGTTCGATGCAGGATACAGGATGCTTGGGGCTGGTGCACTGGGATGACCCAGAGAGATGGTATGGGGAGGGAGGTGGGAGAGGGGTTCAGGATTGGGAACACGTGAACACCCGTGGTGGATTCATGTTGATGTATGGCAAAACCAATACAATATTGTAAAGTAAAATAAAGTTAAAAAAAAAAAAAGGTGAATTCCAAGGTATATAGAGCCTGAATTGACTCCATGTGGAAGTGATTTCTTAGCCTCTGTGATCACACAGAGCCACCTTAAAAAAAAAAAAAAAAGTTCACACAAGTGATGAAAAAAGAGGAATTGACTCAGATATTAGAATTTCAAGGGATTTTGTGTCACCCCCCCAGGGTGATATTCTATTTTGATATGTTGATATTCTATTTTGATAAGTTGTGATAGAAGCTTTCCTGATTCATTGACTATGATTCAAGGACAGTGAGGTCAACAGTGTGACTACACCTAATGCTCTCTGAGGGGAGGGCGATTTCTAACATATTTGTTTATTTTTCTTTTTATTTTCATTACTCTAGGAAGTGGAACAAAAAAATGTGATTTATGTCAAAGAATGTTCTGTATATATTTTCTTCTAAGAGTTGTGTAGTATCTGGCCTTACATTTACGTCTTTAATTCACCTTGAGTTTTGTGTATGATATTAGTGAAAGTGAAAGATTGAGTTGCTCAGTCATGTCCTACTCTTTGTGGCCCCATGGACTGTAGCCTGCCAGTCCATGGTATTCTCCAGGCAAGAATACTGCAATGGTTAGCCATTTCCTTCCCTAGGGGATCTTCCTGATCCAAGGGTTGAACCCAGGTCTTCTGCATTGCAGGTGGATTCTTTACTATTCGAGCCACCAGGGAGTCTTCTAATTTCATTCTTTTGCATATAACTGTCCAGTTTTCAGAGCCCCACTTATTGAAGAGACCATCTTTTCTCCATTGTATATTCTTGCCTCCTCTGTCATAGATTAGCTGGCTATAGGTACATGGGTTTAATCTCTGGGCTTTATATCCTGTCTCATTGATCTATGCTTCTTTCTTTCTTTCTTTCCTTTTTTTGGTGCCACTTCGCACTGTTTTGATGACTGTAGCTTTGTAGTAAACTCTGAAGTCATGAAGCCTGATTCCTGCACCTCTATTCTTTCACAAGATCATTTGCACTATTTGAAGTCTTTTGCATTTCCATACAAATTGTAAAATTTTTGCTCTAGTTCTGTGGAAAATGCCCTTTGTAATTTGATAGGGAATGCATTGAATCTATAGATTGCTTTGTGTAATATAGGGATTTCCACAATATTGGTTCAATTTCTAACATAGCAAACATTAAATAAACACATTTATTGAAGATGAATAAGCAAATGAATTAATAAAATTAATTGAGGAATTGATACTTTTGAACTGTGGTGTTGGAGAAGACTCTTGAGCATCCCTTGGGCTGCAAGGAGATCCAACCAGTCCATCCTAAAGGAGATCAGTCTTGGGTGTTCTTTGGAAGGACAGATGTTGAAGCTGAAACTCCAATACTTTGGCCACCTGATGTGAAGAGCTGACTCACTGGAAAATACCCTGATGCTGGGAAAGATTGAGGGCAGGAGGAGAAGGGGACAGCAGAAAATGAGATGGTTGGATGGCATCACTGACTCAATGGATATGGGTTTGGGTGGACTTCAGAAGTTGGTGATGGACAGGGAGGCTTGGCGTGCTGCAATTCATGGGGTCACGAAGAGTTGGACACGAATGAGCAACTGAACTGAACTGAATGATATATTTTGAAATAAATTCAGTTAATTTGTGTGTGTTAGTCACTCAGTCATGTCTGACTCTTTGTGACCCCATAAACTGTAGCCTGCCAGGCTCCTCTGTCCATGGAATTCTCCAGGAAAGAATACTGGAGTATGTTACCATTCTTTTCTCCTGATAATCTTCCCGACCCATGAATCAAACTCAGATCTCCCACATTGCAGGCACATTCTTTACCATTTGAGCCACCTAGGAAGCCCTCAGTTAATTTGGGTGCTCATGAAAGTCGAGTTAGTGTAGGTAATTTAAATTTTACTTAAATGTATTGCACTGTTCAAGACCCAATTTTTGATGCTCTTTATCATTTTTTTTAATCTTGTAAAGAATTATTAACGGTTGTTTTGGATTAACGATTAAGTAAAGAATGCTGATGAGACAATTTTGCTCAACATCACTCATTATTAGAGAAATGCAAATCAAAACCACAATGAGGTACCACTTCACACCAGTCAGAATGGCTGCGATCCAAAAATCTGCAAGCAATAAATGCTGGAGAGGGTGTGGAGAAAAGGGAACCCTCCTACACTGTTGGTGGGAATGCAAACTAGTACAGCCACTATGGAGAACAGTGTGGAGATTCCTTAAAAATTGCAAATAGAACTACCTTATGACCCAGCAATCCCACTTCTGGGCATACACACCAAGGAAACCAGAATTGAAAGAGACACATGTACCCCAATGTTCATCGCAGCACTGTTTATAATAGCCAGGACATGGAAACAACCTAGATGTCCATCAGCAGATGAATGGATAAGAAAGCTGTGGTACATATACACAATGGAGTATTACTCAGCCGTTAAAAAGAATTCATTTGAATCAGTTCTGATGAGATGGATGAAACTGGAGCCGATTATACAGAGTGAAGTAAGCCAGAAAAAAAAACACCAATACAGTATACTAACACATATATATGGAATCTAGGAAGATGGCAATGACGACCCTGTATGCAAGTCAGGAAAAAAGACACAGATGTGTATAACGGACTTTTGGACTCAGAGGGAGAGGGAGAGGGTGGGATGATTTGGGAGAATGGGAATTCTAACATGTATACTATCATGTAAGAATTGAATCGCCAGTCCATGTCTGACGTAGGGTGCAGCATGCTTGGGGCTGGTGCATGGGGATGACCCAGAGAGATGTTGTGGGGAGGGAGGTGGGAGGGGGGGGTCATGTTTGGGAACGCATGTAAGAATTAAAGATTTTAAAATTTAAAAAAAAAAAAGAAAAAAGAAAAAGTATTGAAACATATGGTCATGTCAAGTTTAAGAGTTTGAGACATTCCATTCAGATCATTAACCTGTTTTTATGAGCCAGAGAAAATAATCTCAGATCATGATTATTATGTGACAGTTGACTGCATACATTAAAAGTCTGATTCTCAAAGAAAAAATAAATAAATAAATTAAATGAGGTACTTTTCAAAATAATTTATTAATTTTTAAATTTTTTAAAATTTTTTTTTACTTTACAATGCTGTATTGGTTTAAGAAAAGTAATTTGCCTTTTAGTTTTTGTATATTTTTAACACCCTTATTAGACTATTGTCTTGAAGTTACAGAGCTATTTAAACTTATGTTCAGCTTAGGTTTCTTCCATGATCCTTCCTTGATATTACATCTTTTAGTTTAGTGTGAAGTTTTCAATGAGAGTTGGAATTAAGGATGCATCAGGTATGCAGAGACACCAGCAGAAAAGTCATTCCACAGGTAAGATTTACAGCTGAAAAAAAGGATGAACAAATGACAGTTTTTCATTGAACCTGTCTGCTTTCTTCAAGCTATTTCATTGAGAGTAAGATTTAAAAAAAAATAATAAGATATTTCTATTTAAAAAGGAATATTTTATTTTCTATGATTTGTGTTCATTACAAAAATGATTGTCAAACATAATAACAGAAATAGTACTGCTGGGTAAATGCATATGAAACTGGTTTGCAAAGGCAAGAAAAAATAGAAAAGGATTAACAGGGTACCAGTGAAAGATTTAAAAGAGCACATGATTTGATAATGACAGTATGAATTCAGATTTTATGATATATTAAAATACCTTTAGATTCACCTTACACAGAAAACTATAATTTCTCAATTACTATAGAAATATATCCTAACTTTTGCATGTTTTTAATAACTATGTCTTAAAATTTCATGCAGTTAAAATTAACTGTGTGATTATAATTTATCATCCTAATCAACATTGCTAAATGCTGTTAATATTTTAAAATATTCATTCGTTCAGAGTTCATATTTTACTTGTTGTGATTCAGATTAGAAAAGTAATTTTAGAGAATAATGTGGTAAGTAGATTTACTCAATAGTGTGGGCATCCCTAGTGGCTCAGATAGTAAAGAATCTGCCTGGCATGTGGGAGACCCAGGTTCAATCCCTGAGTCTGAAAGATCCCCTGAACGAGGAAATGGCAACCCCACTCCTGTATTCTTGCCTGGAAAATTCCATGAATAGAGGAGCCTGACAGGCTACAATCCAGGGGGTCACAAAGAGTTGGACATGACTGAGCTTAACTAATAATAATAATATAGGGTGCTCATTATTATTCTAGAACAAACTTGTGAACTTGGGTATTGCTTTGCAAAAAAGAAAACTGAATGCTGTAATAAGTAATAAGAAAAGGAACTTGAAATGAGATCTTCTGAATTTAGAGATCATGAATTTTCAAATATAGCAAGTTGGAAGGGATCCTTAGTATGCATGACCTTGATGGTCAATAAACCAGTTTAGTTTATAGCTCTTCCATGAATTAACTAATCTCTTTAAATAAAAGATACTTCATTTGTAAAATAATAATACTGATTTGAACATCCTGCCATTTTTAAAATGATTCCATTTGGCTGGAACCCTACCATCTTCATGAACCACTATTGGGTGTGAAGGCATTCAGTACATCAGCACATTTCCCTACTTAAGTTTCAGACCAACTTAACCTAGTAAGGTAATTGAAGAACAAAATATCCTCTTTATAATTTGTGAAGCTTATATTGGAGAATGAGATATATATTTATGGGAAAATAGACACAGTTGAGGGGAATTAAGGACAACACTAGTGGTAAGGAATCTTCCTGCCAATGCAGGAAACATAAGGGTTGTGGGTTCAACCCCTGGGTCAGAAAGATCCTCTGCAGGAGGATGTGGCAACCCACTACAATATTCTTGCCTGAAAAATCCTATGTATTGGTGAGCTACAGTCCATAGGACTGCAGAGTCATACATGATTGAAGCAACTTAGCATGAACACAGACATAAGTGAACACTCCAAGGTAAGATAGATTATCCACTGGTAGGCACAATGAATTTAACCAGCTTTCCCCATTTTCAGAAGCATAATCTGTTCCTATATTATTTATGTGACTGAGCAACAGTGCAAAACATATTTTCTCTTCTCAAGAGTCAGTTTCTAAGGGGAAAAAATGGAATAAGGGGTAAAGTCTTAAATGATTGGAAATTCACTTTCTTATACTCAGCAATTAGACAACTTCCTCCACCTCTGATGGGGAGAAGTGAAGTGTAAAAATAAAGCCAAAGATCCAACGTTGATATACATTCTTACTCTTGAAATTTCAAGCCAAAAGTGTTTTCCACTTGATATTTTCCTTAATTGGACCTTAAATTATACATAAAGCTCAAATCTAAATAATTTTATACTAGAATTCATAGAAGAGAATTAAAAAAAAAAAAACACTGACTTTATAAAAATCTGATTAAGGGCCCTTGCTTTACCTGTTTACTTACTGAGGTTTGGCTTTATCCTATAGTCATTTTTATTAAATGCTAAAATCATCAAGGTCTCTCTTATCTGATTTGAAACATTCTTTTCTTCACTGGTTTCAAATAGGAAATGGAGTACGTCAAGGCTGTATATTGTCACCCTGCTTATTTAACTTATATGCAAAGTACATCATGAGAAATGCTGGACTGGAAGAAACACAAGCTGGAATCAAGATTGCTGGGAGAAATATCAATAACCTCAGATATGCAGATGACACCACCCTTATGGCAGAAAGTGAAGAGGAGCTAAAAAGCCTCTTGATGAAAGTGAAAGTGGAGAGTGAAAAAGTTGGCTTAAAGCTCAACATTCAGAAAACTAAGATCATGGCATCTGGTCCCATCACTTCATGGGAAATAGATGGGGAAATAGTGAAACCAGTGTCAGACTTTATTTTTGGGTGCTCCAAAATCCTTGCAGATGGTGACTGCAGTCATGAAATTAAAAGACGCTTAGTCCTTGGAAGAAAAGTTATGACCAACCTAGATAGCATATTCAAAAGCAGAGACATTACTTTGCCGACTAAGGTCCGTCTAGTCAAGGCTATGGTTTTTCCTGTGGTCATGTATGGATGTGAGAGTTGGACTGTGAAGAAGGCTGAGCACCAAAGAATTGATGGTTTTGAACTGTGGTGTTGGAGAAGACTATTGAGAGTCCCTTGGACTGCCAGGAGATCCAACCAATCCATTCTGAAGGAGATCAGCCCTGGGATTTCTTTGGAAGGAATGATGCTAAAGCTGAAACTCTAGTACTTTGGCCACCTCATGCGAAGAGTTGACTCATTGGAAAAGACTCTAATGCTGGGAGGGATTGTGGGCAGGAGGAGAAGGGGACGACAGAGGATGAGATGGCTGGATGGCATCACTGACTCGAAGGACGTGAGTCTGAGTGAACTCCTGGAGTTGGTGATGGACAGGGAGGCCTGGTGTGCTGCGATTCATGGGGTCGCAAAGATTTGGACCTGACTGAGCGACTGAACTGAACTGTATTCACTATAATTAGCTAACATCTATATCACTGAAAAGGATAAATTGTTTTACATTTATGGTGTTCAAATGTCTTCTTTGGTGTCTATCAGATTTGAAAAGTTAATAAATTTATTAGATTTCTCTAGAGTTTTGCAGATAGATTTTTACAAGTTTTATAGATTTTTCTTTGTTGTGGTTCAGTCAATAAGTCGTGTCTGATTCTGAAACCCCATAGACTGCAGCATGCCAGGATTCCCTTTCCTTCATCATCTCCCAGAGTTTGCTCAAATTCAAGTCCATTGAGTCGGTGATGCCATCCAACCATCTTACCCTCTGTCTCTCCTTCTCCTCCTGCCTTCAGTCATTCCCTTCAGCAGGGTCCTTTTCAGTGAGTCATCTCTTTGCATATGGTGGTCAAAGTATTGGATCTTCAGCTTCAGCATCAGTCCTTCTAGTGAATATCCATCATTGATTTCTTTTAGGATTGACTGGATTGGTCTACTTGTAGTTCAAAGGACTCTCAAGAGTCTTCTCTAGCACCACAGTTCAAAGGCATCGATTCTTTGGCACTCAGCCTTTTTTTATTGTCCAGCTCTCACATCCATACAAGACTACTGAAATAACCATAGCTTTGACGATACTGACCTTTGTTGGCAAAGTGATATCTGCTTTTTAGTATGCTATCTAGGTTTGTCATTGCTTTTCTTCCAAGTAGCAAGAGTCTTTTAATTTCATGGCTGTAGTCACCATCCACAGTGATTTTGGAGCCCAAGCAAATAAAGTCTGTCCCTTTATTTTTCTTTGCATGCATGCTAAATCCTTCCTTTTGTGTATATAGAGATATATTATAGGTTTCAAGGAAAAATATGTAAGTTCTATCTTCCTGATCAACTCTGATTCTTTACTAAACTGTGGAAGATTCTAATATCTTACTCATAGCCTATCATTAATTGTTTGTTTTTTGTAGACCAGAATCTAAAAACCAAGTCATTAACTTTTTTATTTAATAGCTCTTTAAAATACAATTCACAATACAAAGTTAGGAACCGAAATAATATGCTGCACATTGTTGTTTCTCTGATATTAACGTTTAAAATCTCATAGTCTTTAACCTAATATAAGATAATAAAATGCTGTTCGCTCTGAAATCTTTGCCACTGAAAAAAATAAAAATATATGAGTGGTAGACTAAATCAAGGAAAATTATTTAGGAAGACAAATATAATTATTAGGGATTTGAGAATAATTATAATTCCATAAACACATTTCAATCTGAGGGTAGAAAAAGTGTAAATAACAAAGAAATAAATAATTTCCTAGAAATACAGCATTTTTCAAATAAAATATTTATTTACCACATATAATCTATTAATCACTGTGCCAGGCACTGGGTTTTATATGTATGAAATTTGGTCTCCCACTTCAAGATACAGGAAGTGGTCACTTGAAATAACAATTTATATAGTGAACTCAAATTTCTAATAGGAATACTCAGAATGCTACTGGACTCAGGGGAGAGATACTTATTCCTATCTGGTTTGTCATGGTAGGAAAGAGAGAAGAAAATTCAATCAAGACTTGCTAGAATAGAAACATAAAGTGAAATTCAAAGAAACCTAAAGAATGACTGTTTGGGCTAGCTAATTAGAGGATACTTTACATATATTTTACAATGAGTAACCAAGAGTACAACTCAAATAAATAGAGTACTTTTAATATCAGTCATTAAAAACAAATAAGATATACTTATTGAACACAGATTTAACAGAAAGAAAAATGAATATAGCATCAATCATTGGCTACCTATTCCCCCACTGCTGAGCTATTCTATTTTATTGTGGTATGGTTAGTAATGAATTTTATATAAATTATCATTCTTGGACCATAGTTTCAAAGCACTGAATCTTATTTTTCAGTAGCTTGGTTGTTGTAAAGGAGATAGTCAGAGATGATTTGGTGCTACTCCAAATTTGCAGAGATTTTCACCTATGATTCATTCTAGAAATTATACATTTTTAGCCTTTCAGTTTGTCTTGGAGGCACTTAGAGATTTAGAGTTATTTTTTTGTGTAAGGATGAGCTAATATTTCACTCTTCCCTTGTGAAAACATCTCGGTGTTCCATTTCTTGAAAATATTTCACTTTTCCAGGTGAATTTGTTTCCCACCTTTCTTGAAAATCATCTGAAAATATATAATTAGTCCTTTTCTAGGCTCTATTCTGTTCCTTTTGCCTGTCTTTGTACTTTTATCAGTAGCATGCTGTTTTGATTAGTATAGCCTAGTAATAATGCTTGAAAATCAAATTATATAAACCTTTTCCAATTTGTTTTTATTTATAATTTCATTGTCTAATCTATAAACATTTTTATAAGAATTATAATTAGTTCATCAATCCTCACATTAAAAAAAAAAAGTTCTTCCAGAATTTTTATTCTGATTACAGAAACTTATAGATCAATTTGGGTAAAATTTATGTTTTAAGTACATTGACTCTCTAATTTGTTAAATATGGTATGCTCTGCTACGTATTTAGATTTTCAGTAATTCTTCTGACCAAGTTATTGAAGCTTCAGAACCAATCTTCCCAATGAATATTCAGAGTTAATTTCCTTTAAGATTGACTGGTTTCCAGTCCAATATATTTAAGAATCCCTAAATTGAAAACAAGTTGTGACATACAGTAGTTTAAAGAACAACGACCTTGAGTTATATGTTCCTGTGAACTTATGGTTCTTAACATTTATCTCTAAAAATCAATGTTTCCTCAACTGAAAAAAAAATCATTGCAATAAATATAATTCAGTAGTAAAACAAATAATTTCTCTTTTCCTTTTAAAAGTGCTAAACCATTTAATGATAGTTCACTTGCTTCATTTGGTTTCCGTTCAGAGGAGTTTTAAACTGGATGTATTTGCATTTCTAAGCTTCCAAACTTTAGATAAAGCAGTTGTCATTTTAAAATCAGTGATGTTTTCTATTGCTCACATATACTTTTTTGTTATTTTGTCACTCAGTTAAATTTAGAAGTACTTACTCTCAAGACCATCTGAATCAAAAGCACTAACCTTTTCTTTTTCACTTCCCTTATTTTTTTCAGACAGGCAACTGAAAACCGTTAGAGTTAAAAAAGGGGAAATTTCCTATTCTCACATAGTTCATTAAATATCTAACATTTTAGCTTTATTTATGAAACATAAGTTTTTAAAAAAATAATTTAGTCTTATAGACTAGATAAAATTTATGCAATATGATAGCTATAAAGCCAGATTTTACGTACAGAGGTCACAGCATATACATACACATGTAAACACACATTTATACTCTGTGTACATACATATTGTCTCCAAGACGATTGCTACCACCATTTTTTTGTAAATGTAAATGCAACTCAGTATTCTAGATATTTAGTGATTTCAGAGAATAAGGGTAATCAAATATTGGATTTAGGTCTGCTTATCTTAGAGTGCAGGTTCTGAAGGCAAGGAATGAGCCAAAGTAATCAGCTTGCTACTGTTTCTTCTCTCAACCAGACTGTGGACTTCACTCTGCGTGTTTGACCTTTCGTCTCATTCGTTACATCTACAATTAGTGTGGTTCAGTGCCCTTCTTGTCACTAGCTGCTAATGAGATTTCAAGTCATCTTTAAAACTAGCTTAAATGCATCAGTGTCATTTGATGCCATTTTTTGATCTGCTTTAGTATTATACCTGTTAAAGGAACACACAGATTGATGTTTGGCACAGATGTCAATCAGACATCTGATGTTTTGCTCTTGTTAAATTTTAATATATTTTTATATGATTTATGGCTGGTGAGGTTTTCTTTATATTCTCTTTATCATTTCATTCTGTTTTTGTTTAATTGAAGGATAATTGCTTTATAATGTGTATTCTACCCTACAACAACAGGAACCAGTCATAACTACACACACACACACACACACACATACACACACACATGTGTACATATATATACATATTTTCCCAACACTTGAGACTCCTTCCCACCTCTCCATCCCACCCCTAAATAAAAAATGACAGTAATGCCCAAACTAGATGCTATGTGGCAAATGATATGAATTTTCAAGTCCTTCAATATATTCAACATATTTTCAGTTTTTCAAAGCAATAAAATGTATTATATTTTATGATTTGTAAAACATAAGATATGTATAATTTGTCTACAGCCAGATATCCTGGAATGCAAAGTCATATGGGCCTTAGGAAGCATCACTGCGAACAAAGCTAGTGGAGGTGATGGAATTCCAGTTGAGCCATTTCAAATTCTAGTAGATTTGGAAAACTCAGCAATGGCTGCAGAACTGGAAAAGGTCCGTTTTCATTCCAATCCCAAAGAAAGGCAACACCAAGGAATGCTCAAAATATGCATGCATATGATCATCTCACACACTAGCAAAGGGATGCTCAAAATTCTCCAAGCCAGGCTTCAGCAGTATGTGAACTGTGAGCTTCCAGATCTTTAAGTTGGTTTTAGAAAAGGCAGAGGAACCAGAGATCAAATTGCCAAATCCGTTGGATCATGAAGAAAGCAAGAGAATTCCAGAAAAATATCTACTTCTGCTTTATTGACTAGGCCAAAGCCTTTTACTATGTTGATCACAACTTGCTGTGGACAATTCTTCAACAGATAGGAAAACCAGACTGCCTTTACTGACTCCTGAAAAATCTGTATGCAGGTCAAGAAGCAGCAGTTAGAAACAGACATAGGACAACGGACTGGTCTAAATTGGGAAAAGACTACATAAAGGCTGCATGTTTTCACCCTGCTTATTTAACTTCTATGCAGAGTACATCATGAGAAATGCTGGACTGGATGAAGCACAAGCTGGAATCAAGATTGTCAGGAGAAATATCAATAACCTCAGATATGCAGATGATACCATCCTTATGGAAGAAAGTGAAGAGGAACTAAAGAGCCTCTTGATGAAGATGAAAGAGGAGAGTGGAAAAACTGGCTTAAAATTCAACATTCAAAAAATGAAAATCTTGGCATCTGGTTCTGTTACTTCCTGGTAAGTAGATCGGGAAACAATGGAAAGAGTAATATACTTTATTTTGGAGGGCTCCAAAATCACTGCAGATGGTGACTGGAGCCATGAAATTAAAAAGCATTTGCTTCCTGGAAGAAAAGCTATGACCAACCTAGACAGCATATTAAAAAGCAGAGACATTACTTTGCCAACAAAGGTCTGTTTAGTCAAAGCTATGGTTTTTCCAGTAGTCATATATGTGTGTGAGACTATAAAGAAAGCTGAGGGCCAAAGAACCGAAGTTTTTGAACAGGGGTGTTGGAGAAGGCTCTTGAGAGTCCCTTGGACTGCAAGGAGATTAAACCAGTCCATCGTAAAGGAAATCAGTCCTGAATATACATTCAAAGGACTGATGCTGATTCTGGAACTCCAATACTTTGGCCAACTGATGCGAAGAACTGAATCATTGTAAAAACCCCTGCTGCTGGGAACGATTGAAGGCAGGAGGAGAAGGGGAAAACAGAGGATGAGATGGTTGGATGTCATCACTGACTCAATGGATATGAGTTTGAGTAAGCTCCAGAAGTTGATGGTGGACTGGGAAGCCTGGCGTGCTGCAGCCTGTGGGTTAGTAAAAAGTCAGACATCGTATGAGAAACTGAGCTGAACTGAAGTTGAAACAAAAGAGATATGTACATATAGTGTATTGTAGGATTATTTTACAAAACAAAATATTAGAAATGCCCTATTTTTCAAAAATACGGTGCTTGTTACAGAAGTCTGTGCATATCTAATGGGTTCTCTTCTGTAATCAGGAAAAATATGGTTTATTATCTTAAAATTAATGAGAACAAGTGCTTCAATTCTGGAAAGTCAAAAGAAACAATTCAGGACTATCATTAGTATGTATGGATGTATTCGGTGATAAGAACAATGTATGTTATTAATAGAGAAAGATAAATCAAATGCATGCATAACCGCCTGCATAACTCTCAAATTGAAGAGTTGATTCTTCTATGGTTATTTGATCTTTCTAACTATCAGTACTTATCCTGGCCAAATTGGCTGGGGTTAAAGTGAACTATTTTTCAAAAATGTGATTTTCATTCCAGCACTCCTTAAATGCTAACCTATGCTACATCTCTTATTACTTAAGTTATCTGTTGTGTTTGTTTTATAGTCAATATTTCAAGAATGAATACATAACATGATTAATTTGTAGACAGAGCAAACCTTACAAAAACATGATAAAGATAATACACTGGTATTTTTTACACATCTGAGAACTATAATCGACAAAAATAACCACATATTTTTGTATGGTTATACCTAAACTAGTTCTTAATTAGATGTTATAAATATAGCAAAGAATTTGCTCATGATACAAGCTATCAGTTCAGTCCAGTCACTCATACGTGTTTGACTTTTTGTGACCGCATGTACTGCAGCACTCCAGGCTTCCCAGTCTATCACCAACTCCCAGAGCATACTCAAACTCATGTCCATCGAGTCAGTGATGCCATCCAATCATCTCATCCTCTGTCGTCCACTTCTCCTGCCCTCAATCTTTTGCAGCAGGTTATATTCCAATGAGTCAGTTCTTCCCATCAGGTGGCCACAGTATTGAAGCTTCAGCTTCAGCATCAGTCCTTCCAATGAATATTCAGGACCGATTTCTTTTAGGATGGACTGGTTGGATCTCCTCGCAGTCCAAGGGACTCTCAAGAGTCTTCTCCCACACCACAGTTCAAAAGCATCAATTCTTTGGCTCTCAGCTTTCTTTATGGTCCAACTCACACATCTGTATATGACTACTGGAAAAACCATAGCTTTGACTAGATGGATCTTAGTTGGCAAAGTAAAGTCTCTGCTTTTTACTGTGCTAAATCAGTCAAAGCTTTTCTTCCAAGGAGCAAGTATCCTTTAAATTCATGGCTGCAGTCACCGTCTGCAGTGATTTTGGAGCCCCTAAAGTAAAATATGTCGCTGTTTCCATTATTTCTCTATCTATTGCCATGAAGTGATGGGACCAGATGTCATGATCTTGTTTTTCTGAATGTCGAGCTTTAAGCCAACTTTTCCACTCTCCTCTTTCATTTTTATGAAGAGGCTCTTCAGTCCCTCTTCAATTTCTGCCATAATGGTGGTGTCATCTGGATATCTGAGGTTATAGATATTTCTCCTGATAAACTTGATTCCAGCTTGTGCTTCATCCAGCCCAGCATTTCACATGATGTACTCTGCATATAAGTTAAACAAGCAGAGTGACAATATAAGTCCTGACATACTCCTTTCCCACTTTGGAACTGGTCTGTATTCCATGTCCAGTTCTAACTGTTGCTTCTTGACCTGCATACAGATTTCTGAGGAGGCAGATACGGTGGTCTGGTATTCTCATCTCTTGAAAATTTTTCCACAGTTTGTTGTGATCCACACAGTCAAAGTCTTTGAAATAGTCAATAAAACAGAAATTGATATTTTTCTGGTAACCAAAGGAGCACATATAGTTTTAATCTATGTGATGATACAGCCTAAATCAGGGTTTGGCAAACTATGGCCATTTGCCACACCTAGCTTTTTGCATAGCCCCAACAGGCAAGAATAGAGTTTATACTTTTAAATGCTTGAAAAATAAATCAGAGGAAAAAATCATTTTGTGATATGTGAGAATGATATGAAATTCACATTTTCAGTCTGTAAATAAAGTTTCATTGAGATACAGCTACAATCAACATGTACGTGTTTTCTAGAACTGCTTTCTTTCTACAACTATTGAGCTGAGTAAGACAGTGCCCCCTATGTCCTGAAAATCTGAACGTTTTCACTACCTGGACCTTTATAAGAACAATTTGTTGATCGCTGCAACTAAAGTTCATTGAAAGTGTAATAGATTTTCTTCCACAAGAAATGCATGATAATTCTGAGCAGAGTGTATCCTTGATGTCCCACCTTGCTTTTTCATGTGACATGTAAGTCTGCATCCTTTCTTCGTTACTAAGTCTTTGTCTTTTATATGTACTTACTATGGGGCAATGTGCTCAAAGAAATAAACGTTTTAATCTGTTTCTTGAAAGTGTTGCATCCTCTCAGCTGAGGTTGAGTGGTGTTGTCATTTTCCACTTTTCTAACTGAAGCCCTCTGTTTAAAACAGTATTATTTTCACAGCTATTTTTTTTTCCTTGCTCTAATAGCTTCTGATTGCTCAATGACAATAAGCGTTGCGTTTTTAAGTAGCTTGAATAAAATGAGTCTTTTTGTTTGGCATATTAATTTGAGATGTCCTTTGACACCTCAAAGTATCATGGGAATTTCTCCTGGAAGCTTAGCCAATGGATATTATTGTTTGACCCCAAAAGTGAAAGTGAAGTGAAGTCGCTCAGTCGCGCCCGACTCTTGGCCACCCCATGGACTGTAGCCCACCAGGCTTCTCCATCCATGGGATTCTCCAGGCATGAGTAGTGAAGTGGGTAGCCATTTCCTTCTCCAGGGGATCTTCCCAACCCAGGGATTGAACCCTGGTTTCCCACATTTCAGGCAGACACTACCATCTGAGCTACCAGGGAATCGGACATGACTAATATTGATGATTCTGCATGCCTATTATGCACACGAGACATTTTTTTCACACACATTGCTTTCAGAAAAACAGTTCTAAAAAGACATATTCAAAGATTTACTACTCTGCCATAAGCCTTAAAGGCAAACTCAACTACAAGTAACACAACATAGGAACATATATTGATAGAAAAACCTGGGTATGCAAGTGGATACAAAAGAGTCAATGTTATTTTACTACCTGCACTCAAAATCTTTATAGGAGTTAGATAATTCAGCCATTTTCTTTTCTAGGAGCAGGCTGTGTGTGTGTGTGTGAGTGTGTGTGTATTTGTCATGAACATAATCTATCTCCAAAACCTCATACAAGCCAAAGTCATGCATATTGTTTTCTTATTGACTGATGAAGCTTTAAACATGAAATGTCAGTGTGACAGAAAAACCACTCTTATCTGAGAGAAATCTGATGCTTTCCAATTTTCTACTCAAATATATTTTCACTTATGTTACATTGCACAAAATGTTTTCCTATTAATTTACTATAGTAAACTTCCCATAGCATCAAAAACACATCTTTTCTTTCCTCTAATTTTCATAGTATTTTCCTAGCAACATAATTGTGTATTTATATTAAAATGTCATTTAAAATAATTTATTCAAATATTTTTTTTGTGTGAAGAAACCAAGTATAACAATCCATTCAATATTTCTGATCGTTGTATATTTTAACTGATGGACATTCATGTGGTTTTAACACTTGAATTCTGAAAACCAATCACAAATAAGATGTTCATGTTTTCTTATGTGATTAACAAATTGCATGTTTTAATTGTGTTTCATATTTGAATGTCCTGGCAGCCATTAAAATTAAACATATATTTAAATTAAATAGCAAATATTTTCAATATAATGCTTATTCTATTAAAAAAGTAGTCGTATCCCAAAACATCTGAAAATTGATTATTTTCTTGCAATTTTTGTTTTCACTCCATAAACATTGTAGGGGTAGTTTGTAAAAGTAATATTTTATAGTGCAAGTATTTCTTTTAGTTTCTGTTGTTTTACTGTAAAAGCATGTTTATTCAGAGAATTCCATTGCTCAAGATCTAGCTAATTGCATTTTGTGACAGTTCCCTGTCTTTTATCCAAATTTTTAAATATAATTACTACTATTTATGATGTCTCATAATCAGATAGGGTAGCTGTGTGACCCATAGTTTTCAGATTATTATAATATAAAGTACTTAAAGGAGATGTGTCATAGGTTTGTGGTGTGCTCGTTTCAATAAGTAGACATCTTAAATTCATTATACCTTTTGGGAATGATATCAGCCCAGTTAGCATCAATTATCGATAAAGTGATGTTCTGTTGGCAGTCAAGAATCTAAGAGAAATATGTACTTTGGTACATTGATAATGCAAAAAATAATTCTAGGACTTCTACTTCTGGGAAGATATTGAATAGACACACTTCTTCTTAGTCTTCCTCTTTAATGTTTTAAGGACTTCCTTGGTGCCTCAGCTGGTAACGAGTCTGCCTGCCAATTCAGGAGACACAAGAGACATGGGTTTGATCCCAGGGTCAAGAAGATTTATTGGAGAAGGAAATGGCAACACAATCCAATATTCTTGTCTGGAAAATTCCATGAACAGAGGAGCCTGACAGGTCCATGGAGTTGCAAAGAGTTGGACACAGCTACTTAACATATTTGTAAAGTAACATGAAAGAATGGAATCTCTGTTTTCTTTCCCTTATTTCATGTTGTTTTCTGCTCACTTACTATTATATTACACTTCTGTAACTTAATCCAGTAATGACAGATGAAATAGTGTCTGAAAGCTAGAGCTCTGTCTTCTTACCTTTGATTAAATAATGTATGGGGGATTTTCTTATGTTCTTCAGGGAGTTTTTCTCTAGCTTTTCTGACATACGTTTTGAATTTTACCTTCTGAAGAGGAGAGGACACTGTCTTTAATCCTGAAGCTTAAGCAACAAATAATGACACACACACAGCATATATATGTATTTCCCATTCTAGTTCATCCCTGCCTAGTTAAATATTAATAAATACAAATAATAATGTTTTTTCAGTTGTGGCCACAGTTCTGTTCCTGTGCTGTGTTCTGCTCTGCCAACTAGTAGGGTTAATTTCCAGCTACCCAGAGTGGCAACATGCTTGCTAAAGCATCTTTAGTTGGTTGGTGTTTCCTATTTTATTTTTCCACTCTTCAATCTGTGTTCCCTTAATCTCCTCCTAAATATACTGTTTGCATTCATACATCTTTGTTTTAAGGTCTGTATCTAAAGGATTGAAAAGTAGGACTGTTGCTGTTTTCAAATTTATGTTTATATGGTACTCATTTAAGAGCACTAGGTACTTTATTCTCATGGGTCCCATCATAGAAATGTCTTCAATTTAAAGCATTGTGAAGTTATTAAACTCCTAAAGCTGACTAGTGAAGACAGCAAGCAGATTCCTATAGGCAGGAGCATTTGCAGGGACATATGGAAAACTATTTACATTGGTTACAGAGGAAGGCTTTCCTATCTTTCCTTGCTATTCTTCGAAATTTTGCATTCAGATGGGTATATATTTCCTTTTCTCATTTACTTTTAGCTTCTCTTCTCTCAGCTATTTGTAAGGCCTCCTCAGATGACCATTTTGACTTTTTGCATTTCTTTTTCTTGGGGATGGTCTTGATCACTTTCTCCTGTACAACGTCAAGAAATGCTATCAACAGTTCTCCAGACACTCTACCTATCAGATCTAATTCCTTGAATCTATTTCTCACTTCCACTGTATAAACATAAGGAATTGATTTAGGTCATACCTGAATGGTCTAGTGGTTTTCCCTAGTTTCTTCAATTTAAGTCTGAATTTGATAATAAGGAGTTCATGATCTGAGCCACAGTCAGCTCCCAGTCTTGTTTTTGCTGACTGTATAGAGTGTCCCTATTTTGGCTGCAAAGAATACAACCAATCTGATTTCAGTATTGACCATCTGGTGATGGCCATGTGTAGAGTGGTATTTTGTGATGTTGAAAGAGGTTGTTTGCTATGAACAGTGCAGTCTCTTGGAAAAACTTTGTTCACCTTTGCCCTGCTTCATTTGGTACTCCAAGGCCAAATTTGCCTGTTACTCCAGGTATCTCTTGACTTCCTACTTTTGCATTCCAGGCCCCGTAATGAAAAAAATATCTTTTTTTCAGTGTTAATTCTAGAAGTTCTTGTAGGTCCTCATAGAATTGTTCAAATTCAGCTTCTTCAGCATTTACTGATTGGGGTATAGGTTTGGATTACTGTGATATTGAATGGTTTGCCTTGGAAATGAACAGAGGTCATTCTGTTATTTTTGAGATTGCACCCAAGTACTGCATTTCAGACTCTTTTGTTGACCCTGATGGCTACTCCATTTCTTCTAAGGGATTCTTGCCCACTGTAGTAGATATAATGGTCTTCTGAATTAAATTTAGCCATTCCATTCCATTTTAGTTCACTGATTCCTAAAATGTCGATGTTCACTCTGCCATCTCCTGTTTGACCATTTCCAATTTACCTTGACTCATGGACCTAACATTCCAGGTTCCTATGCATTATTGCTTTTTATAGCACCACACTTTACTTCCATCACTAGTCACATCCACAACTGGGCATTGTTTTAGATTTGGTTCCATCTCTTCATTCTTTCTGGAGTTATTTCTCCACTTTTCTCCAATAGTATATTGGGTACCTACCAACCTGGGGAGTTCATCTTTACTGTCATATATTTTTGTCTTTTCATACAGTTCATGGGGTTCTCAAGGCAAGAATACTGAAGTGGTTTGCCATTCCCTTGTCCAGTGGTCCATACTTGGGCAGAACTCTCCACCATGATCTGTTCATCTTAGGCAGACCTACACAGCACGGCTCATAGTTTCATTGAGTTAGACAAGGCTGTAGTCCATGCAATCAGTTTGATTAGTTTCTGTCATTGTGTTTTTCATTCCGGCTTCCCTCCGATGGATAAGGTTAAGGGGCTTATGGAAGCTTGCTGATGGGAGAGACTGCAGTATATAATGGTGCAGACCAAAGAGAAACAGAAGATATTAAGAAGAGATGGCAAGGATACGCAGAAGAACTACACAAAAAAGACATTCATAACCCAGATTACCATGATGCCATGATTATTCACCTAGAGCCAGACATTTTGGAATGTGAAGTCAAGTGAGCCTTAGGAAGCATCACTATGAACAAAGCTAGTGGAGGTGATGGAATTCCATTTGAGCTATTTCAAATCCTCAGAGATGATGCTGTCCAAGAGCTGCACTCAATATGCCAACAAATTTGGAAAATGCAGCAGTGGGCCCATGACTGCAAAAGATCAGTTTTAATTCCAATCCGAAAGAATGACAATGTTAAAGAATGTTCAAACTACCATACAATTGCATTCATCTCACATGCTAGCAAAGTAATACTCAAAATTCTTCAAGCAAGGCTTCAACAGTACATGAACCATGCACTTCCAGATGTTTAAGCAGGATTTAGAAAAAACAGAAGAACCAGAGATCAAACTGCCAGCATCTGTTGGATCATCAAAAAAGCAAGAGAGTTCCAGAAAATCATCTACTTCTGCTTTGTTGCTTATTCCAAAGCCTTGACCCTATGAATTACAACAAACTATGAAAAATTCTTCAAGAGGTGGGCATATCAGACCACCTGACCTGCCTTGTGAGGCATCTGTATGTGGGACAAGGAGTAGCAGTTCCATCTGGACATGGAATAACAGACTGGTTCCAAATTGGGAAAGGAATACGTCAATGCTGTGTATTGTCACACTGCTTATTTAACTTATGTGCAGAGTATATCATGCTAAATGCCTGGCTGGATGAAACAAGCTGGAATCAGGTTTGTTGGCAGAAATATCAATAACCTCAGATACTCACATGACACCACCCTTATGGCAGAAAGTGAAGGGGAACTAAAGAGCCTCTGGATGAAAGTGAAAGAAGAGAGTGAAAAAGTTGACTTAAAGATCAACATTCAGAAAACTAAGATCATGGCATCCTGTCCCATCACTTCATGGCAAATAGATGGGGAAACAGTGGAAACAGTGACAGATTTTAATTTGGGGGTGTCCAAAATCACTGCAGATGGTGACAGAAGCCATGAAATTAAAAGATGCTTACTCCTTGGAAGAAAAGTTATGATCAACATAGACAGAATATTAAAAAAAAAAGAAAAAAACAGAGACATTACTTTGCCAACAAAGGTCCATTTAGTCAAGGCTACAGTTTTTCCAGTAGTCATGTGCAGATGTGAAAGTTGGGCTATAAAGTGGCTGAGGATCAAAGAACTGCTGCTTTTGAACTGTGGTGTGGAGAAGACTCTTAAGAGTCCTTTGGACTGCAGGGAGATATAACCAATCCATCCTAAAGGAGATCAGTCCTGAATATTCATTGGAAGGACTGATGTTTAAGCTGAAACTCCGATACTTTGGCCACCTGATGCAAATAACTGACTCATTCTAAAAGACAATGATGTTGGGAAAGATTGAAGGCAGGAGGAGAAGAGGATGACAGAGGATGAGATGGTTGTATGGCATCACTGACTCAATGTTCATGAGTTTGGTTAAACTCTGGGAGTTGGTGATGGACAGGGAGGCCTGGCATGCTGCAGTCCATGGGGTCAGAAAGAGTTGGATATGACTGAGTGAATGAACTGAACTGAACTGAACTGAACTGAGTCAAAGCCATGGTTTTTCCAGTAGTCATGTATGGATGTGAGAGTAGGACCATAAAGAAAGCTGAGTTCTGAAGAACTGATGTTTTTAAACTATTGTGTTGGAGAAGATTCTTGTGATTCCCTTAGACTTCAAGGTGATCCAGCCAGTCAGTCCCAGGTCCTGAATATTCATTTTATGGACTGATGATGAAGCTGAAACTCCAGTACTTTGGCCACCTCAGGTGAAGAACTGACTCATTGGAAAAGACCCCAAAGCTAGAAAAGACTGAAGGCAGGAGGAGAAGGGGATGAGAGAGGATGAGATGATTGAATGGCATCACCAGCTCGATGGACTTGAGTTTGAGCAAGCTCCAGGTGTTGGTGATTAATAGGGAAGCCTGGTGTGCTGCAATCCATGGGGTCACAAGGAGTCGGACCTTACTAAGCAACTGAACTAAACTGATGGAAAATTCTAAAGAGGAGGAATATAAATTTTATTCAGATGCACAAGTCATGGGCACACATAATATATCTTTTCTGTGAAGGTATAGTCCACTTGTCACCGTGATTCTGTCAAGGAGATGATACAATAACAGCGAAAATTCATAGCATCGAATGGTGAGAAACAATCACTTCTCAGATATAGTCCAAATCTACCCAGTAGAAGATTATTTGAATCCGTTACCATCTTGTAGCCCTGGTTTGTATTAATTTTGTTACCAGGTGGACCTGGTATAACTCTAACCATACATCTATAACATCAGCTTGAGGGTGGCTTTGGTATGGAGGGAGCCAGGACTAATATCTAATCTGGCTCTGCATCGTTGCTAAATACCATATATTCATAGTCTCCATGTCTGCTATAAAATGGTCAGTAAGCATTATAAAGAGAGCAACAGAGCTCCAAATTAGCAGCTTTAGAAATATATATGTACTAAGCTTTTATTGCAGTGAACATTCTCTCTCTCTCTCTCTCTCTCTCTCTCTCTCTCACACACACACACACACACACACATGCACATATATATGTGTCTATAGCACACATGTAGACAATATATAATCTGCAAAAACTTAACTGAACTTTCATGTTGATCATACAAAGATACTCTCCCATATGTGTATTTGTCAAAACTTATTTTGACATATGATATGATCTATATGTTGTCTAAAATATGGGCATTTACACTTAGAAAACCACAATTCTAAAAAATACAGCGGACAGAGTGGGGAAAGGAGATTGTGGGACAAACTGAGAGAGTAGCATTGACACACGTACACTATCACCGTAAGAGAGTTAATGTGCAGTTGCTGTACAACACGGGGAGCACACCTGCTGCTCTGTGATGAGCAAGAGGGGTAGGATGGGGGGAGGAGGGAGGCCCAAAAGTGAGGGGGCATTTGTATAATTACAGCTGACTCGCTTTTTTGTATAGCAGAAATGAATACAACATTGTAAAATAAATTTATCCCAATTAAAATATAAATTAAAAAATATCAAAGTAAGAAAAGCATTACTAAAAGCAAAAAAAAAAAAAAGAGAGAGAGAGAGAGAGAAAATATGACACTAATCAACTTATCTACAAAACAGAAACAAACTCAAACATAGAGAAGAGCCTTCTGCTTGCCAAGGTGGTGGGGTGTCAAGGAGCGATGGAGTAGGAGTTCAGGATTAGCAGATGCAAACTATTTTGTACAGAAAGGATAAGCAACCAGGTCCTACCATATAGTGCAATGAACTTTATTCAATATATGTGATAAATCATAATAGAAAAGAGCATTTATATATATATATATATATATTTAAACTATAGAATATAGTTTACATTTTGTAAGTCAACTCCACAGTAAAAATATACATAATAATTCTCAACACTGTTAAAAGTAGTCTCCTCTAGCCTATCAAATTCTGACACAAAAGACTTGGTTTTGCAGATATTCTACAGTGCTCATTAGGTGTCAAAAATCACACTATCAGATCAAGGAATCAAGGCTGAAGGAAGTAAAAGTGTGGCCCAAAGTCTAACATGTTGTATGTGAATTTCACATCCTCTCAGGACTTTTCCTTGATGGCTCAGTGGGTAAAGAATCTGCCTACAATTTAGGGGACATAAGAGACATGATTTTGATCCATGGGTTGGGAAGATACCTGGAGGAGGAAATGGTAACCCGCTCCAGGATTCTTGCCTGAAGAATCTGATGGACAGAGGAGACTGGTGGGCTCCAGTCCAAAGGATCGGGTCTCAAAGAACTGGGACAATTGAGCATGAGCACAAAAGCACAAGACTTTTGCCTGTATTTCCAAATTGCATTACTCACATAAACTTCCTAAAGTTGATACAAGTTGATTCACCCATGAAAGAGGTTCAAACATTTCTATTGTAAACTTGACATCGCTTAAAACAGAACAAATTTTGGCAGTAATTTAAACTAGTTGCAATCAAAAACAAAACAAACCAACAAACAAAAAAATGCTGCTGAAAGGGTATCCTAATTAGTCTAAGCATGCTCAAAGAGCTACGTGAATTGTCCTCTGTGATGACTGCTATTGTACAAAGACAAACAGGAACATCTTGGAACTTCAGTGATCAGAAAGGCACAACAACTAAAGAAACGCTGTCTTTTTATTTTTTGCCTACATTTGGATTTTTGTGGAACCAGCCATCTGTTTACTTTTACTTTTCTTATTACAAACAAAATAGATACTTTTCTCATTCAATCCCATGTTACTTCCATCCAGAGTTCCAATAGACACTTTAATCTGAAAGTGGCCTTTGAAGAAACCACATATCTAGTGAAATGCTCCAGCCCTTTTCAGAAATAGTCTCAGAGTCTTTGTAAATGTCAAAGGAGACCCACAAATCTCAAACAGTTGCCAAAACCAGAATATCTCTGAATGTCACAGTGATGCTCAGCACAAGCCTACCATACAGGGCTTTTGTGTGACTGTCAAATTCTGTCAGACTCATCTTAAAAAAACAGCATTTTAAGAGAGGGTTCAAGAGGTTTAGGGTGAAATAATATTCATGTTGTGTATGGCTTAACAGTTATTGCAGTTGGCCATCATCAGGTTGAATAGAGGCACATTACTGCATTTCAATTAATAAGGAAGTTTTAAAATAATTCTATTTTTTCCACAAAACTATGATTAACCAGATTCCAATGCTCCATACATAAGTAACCAGCTATTTCCATTTTATTTTAAGCCACTGATGCTTTTTTGACATTTTACTTAGTGACATTTTTTAATTGAAAATTTATCAAGAGATTTCTGCAACTGGGATACATTAAGTTACTATAGCAGCAAGTTAAGGGCTTCCCTGATGGTTCAAAAGGTAGAGAATTTGCCTGCAATTCAGGAGACCTTGGTTTGATCCTTGGGTCAGGAAGAACCCCTGGAGAAGAGAATGGCAACCCATTGTAGTATTCTTACCTGGAAAATTACATGAACAGAGGAACCTGGACAACTGGCATGGAGTTGCAAACAGTCAAACATGACAGAGTGACTAACTCTTTAATTTTCATAGCAGCAAGTTAGTATTTCTAAGAAAATGTGTGGGCCTTGATATTACTCCCTAGCATAATATGACAAATTTAATCCACAGCACCATTTTACCAATTAGATATATAAAATACCACAAGAAATCATAAGAAAATAATAGCTTTTTATTTGAATTGAATACTAGAAAGTATACATTTTTGGAAAATGCTTTTATTTATTTATTTTTAATTAAGGTTTTTCTTTGGGCCACATATATTTTCTCTTGCTTGCAAGTTTTATTTAATTGAATCTTTTCAGTTTTTGCTATAAGTATTTATTAAAATGAGATGGCTTTCAGAAAGGCCGTATTTTATATGAGTTGTGAGTAGTATTTTGGTTATTTCTTTTGACGGTTTATGACTACTAGATATTGCCAAATAATTGATGCTTTTGAACTGTGGTATTGGAGAAGACTCTTGAGAGTCCCTTGGACTGCAAGGAGATCAAACTGGTCAACCCTAAAGGAAATCAACCCTGAATATTCCTTAGAAGGACTGATGCTGAAGCTGAAGGTCCAATACTTGGTCCCCTGATGAAAAGAGGTGGCTCATTAGAAAAGACCCTGAGGCTGGGAAAGATTAATGACAGGAGGAGAAGAGGATGACAGAGAACAAGATCTTTGGATGGCATCACTGACTCAATGGACATGAGTCTGAGCATGCTCCAGAAGATGGTGAAGGACAGGGAAGCCTGGCATGCTGCAGTTCATGGGGTTGCAAAGAGTTTGACATGACTGGGTGACTGAACAACTACATTAATAGCATCAATTTAATGGAAGAATAAAGTCAAAGAATAATTATTTAAGGCAGCGTTTTTTTGTTTTGTTATAAAGCAGGCAGAGATTTGGGAAGATGCTCAAAAATCATGTATTGAATTTGTTTTTTGACATTTAATATCATTGAGCTTTTAAAAGGTTCTTTTTAAATGGTGTATAATTAGCTCAGTGATATTCATCTTTTAAATGATTTATAAATATTAACACATTGGTCTTCAAAAGTATACTCTTGTAAATTTAAAAGACCGTAACACTGAACCAGTGACCCAATATTTTATTTTATCAAAATGGAAAGATTTTGAACATATTAATTAGGCAATCACCATTTTTTAAATAAAACATGAGATAAAGTGCATATAAAGAGGAGCTCTTTTTAGTTTCACATAACTTAAAGTTGAAATTTCATCAGTTATTTCCAAACATGTATGTGTGTGCTCAGATGCTTTAGTGATGTTTGACTCTTTGTCACCTCGTGGATGGTAGCCTGCCAGGATCCTGAGTCCATGGAATCCTCCAGGCAAGAATACTGGAGTGGGTTGCCATGCCCTCCTCCAGGGGTCCTTCCCAACTCAGGGATTGAATCTGCATCTCTTATATCTCCTGCATTGGCAGGTGAGGTCTTTACCTCTAGAGCCAACTGGGAAGCCCATCTCTAGACATAATCTTTAGCTATTTCTAGCTGAATGTCAAAGGGAAAAGCAAATGAAATATGATTCATAAAGGTTTTAATAAGTTTAATCGCAATAGTAATCTTTCCAGATTACTGGATTCTTGGGGCTGGTGCACTGAGACGACCCAGAGGGATGGTAATGGGAGGGAGGAGCGAGGGGAGTTCAGGATGGGGAACATGTGTATAAATGTGGCAGATTCATGTTGCTATATGGCAAAACCAATACAATATTGTACAGTAATTAACTTCCAATTAAAATAAATAAATTCATATTTAAAAAATAAATATTTTATTCTGTATGCATGTGCTCCAAAGAAAGGAAAAAAAGGGAACGAAAGTGAAGTTGTTCAGTCATCTCCATCTCTTTGTGACCCTATGGACTGTAGCCTGCCAGGCTCCTCTATCCATGGGATTTTCCAGGCAAGAGTCCTGGAGTGAGTCACCATTTCCTTCTTCAGGAGATCTTCCTGACCCAGGGATTGAACCTGGGTCTCCTGCCTTGTAGTAGACGCTTTACTGTCTGAGCTGCCAGGGAAGATCCAAATATTAGTCGCTCAGTCCTGTCTGACTCTTTGTGACCCCGTGGACTGTAGCCTGCCAGGCTCCTCTGTCCATGGAATCCTTCAGGTAAGAGTACTTGAGTAGATTTTCATTCCCTTCTCCAGGTGATCTTCTCACCCCAGGGATCAAATCTGGGTCTCCTGCATGGCAGGCAGATTCTTTATCATCTGAGCCACCAGGGAAGCCCCATGTGCTTTAGTTAATATTAAATGGATATTTATACTAAACACTCACTGTTATTTGAGTGGTCTGTTATGTTCATGTATTTGTTGGGCACATATCTATAAAGCTGACATACCTATTGATCATCTTCATCAGTTCAGTTCAGTCACTCAGTTGCATCCCTCTCTTTACGACCCATGGACTGCAGCATGCCAGGATTCCCTATCTTTCACCAACTCTCGGGGCTTGCTTAAACTCATGTCCATAGAGTCAGTGATGACATCCAACCATCTCATCCTCTGTCATCCCCTTCTCCTCCTGCCTTCAATCTTTGCTAGCAGCAGGGTCTTTTCCAATGAGTTAGATCTTCGCATCAGGTGGCCAAAGAAGCTTCATCATCAGTCCTTCCAATGAATATTCAGGGTTGATTTCCTTTAGGATTGATTGGTTTGATCTCCTTGAAGTCTAAGGGACTCTCAAAAGGCTTCTCAAACACCACAGTTCAAAAGCATCAATTATTTGCCGCTCAGATTTCTTTATGGTCCAACTCTCATATCTTCCCTGATAGCTCAATTGGTAAAGAATCCACCTGCAATACAGGAGACCCTGATTTGATTACTGGGTTGGGAAGATCAGTGGAGAGGGACAGACTAACCATTTTGGTATTCTTGCGCTTCCCTTGTAGCTTAGCTGATTAAGAATCTGGCTGCAATCTGAGTGTACAGTCCATGGGGTCACAAAGAATCGGACACAACTGAATGACTTTCACTTTCATTCACATCCATACATGACTACTGGGAAAACCATAGTTTTCACTAGATGGACCTTTGTTGGCAAAGTAATGTCTCTGCTTTTTAACATGATGTCTAGGTTGGTCAGAGCTTTTCTTCTAAGAAGCAAGCATCTTTTAATTTCATAGCTGCAGTCACCATCTACAGCAATTTTGGAGGCCAAGAAAATTATGTCTGTCACTATTTCCATTGTTTCTTCTTCTATTTGCCTTGAAGTGATAGGACAATATGCCATGATCTTTGTTTTCTGAATGATGAGTTTTAAGCCAGCTTTTTCACTCTCCTCTTTCACTTTCATCAAGAGGCTTTTAGTTCTTCACTTTCTGCCATAAGGGTGGTGTCATCTGCATATCTGAATTTACTGATATTTCTCCTGGCAATCTTGATTCCAGCTTGTGCTTCATCCAGCCCAGCATTATCATAGAAATCCATAGATCCTAATTTTTGTTATCACCACACACTCAAACTTTTTATATCTTAAATATGGCTGTTGGTTAAAAGTTCTTTGTTGAATTTCCAACATATTCTCTGAAATTTTGCCTTTTGTTTCTTAGTACCTCTATCAAAACTTCTAATTTAAAATTTTATTTTATGTCATATATACAGTAATTCCACTCCTAGATATTCCTGTGAAGAATATGAAAACACTATTTCAAAGGGATATATACACTCCAATGTTCATTGTTCATTGCAGCATTATTTACAATAGCTGAAATATGGAAGCAATCTAGTGTCCCTCAACAGGTGAAAGGATAATGCACATATATATGATGGAACATTATCCAGCTGTTAAAAGAAGAAGGAAATTTTTTTCCATTTGCACCATCATGGATGGCTCTGGAGGAAATAATTATGCAAAGTAGAATAATTCAGACAGAGAAAGACTGATACTATCTGTTTCCATTTATGTTTGGAATCTAAAAAATAAAACAAATGAACAAATAGAATAAGACAGAAACAGACTAACAGAAGCAGAGAACAAACTAGTGGTTGCCGAAATAAAGGAAATGGGGAGGGGATGAAAATAGGTCAAGGGGATTGTCATACAAATTACCAGTTATGCATGGGATAAGGAATACAGTTACTAATATTATAGCAACTCTGTATAGCATGTAATCTATAAAAATATGGAGTCAATATGTTGTACACATAAAACTAATATATAGAACTAACATTATGTCAGCTATATTTCAATACAAATAAAAGTATGTGTTATTACAAAGATATTGGCCCACTAAAGGCAAAGAGCTCATTGAAAAGACCCTGACGCTGGGAAAGTTTGAAGGCAGGAGGAGAAGGGAAAGACAGAGGATGAGATGGTTGGATAACATCACTGACTCAATGGACATGAGTTTGGGTAAACTCTTGGAGTTACTGACGGACAGGGAGGCATGACGTGCTGTAGTCCATGAGGCTGCAGAGAGTCAGACACGACTGAGTGAATGAACTGAACTGAACTGAACTGAAAAGCAATGGAATAAAGAACTTCTAAAATTCTCATGATGTTTATCTAAAAAATATTTTGGTAAATTTACTTGAGAAATATTTTGGCAAATTTACCAGTAGACATGTACAGATGTGAGAGCTGGACAGTAAAAATGGCTGAGCACCAAAGAATTAATGTCTTTAAACTGTGGTGCTGGAGAGGGCTCTTGAGACAGGAAGGAGATCAAACCAGTCTATCCTAAAGGAAATCAACCCAGAATATTCGTTGGAAGGACTGATGCTGAAGCTCCAATACTTTGGCCACCTGATGTGAAGAGCCGATTCATTGGAAAAAAACCTGATGCTGGGAAAGATTGAAGGCAGGAGGAGAAGGGGATGACAGAGGATGAGATGGTTGGATGGCATCACTGACTCAATGGACATGACTTTGAGCAAACTCTGGGAGATGGTGAAGGACAGAGAAGCCTGATGTGGTACAGTCCATGGAGTTGCAAAATGTTGGACATAACTGGGAAAACAAACAACAACTTGAGAGAAAGAAAGACAGGAATAGAAAGAGTAACAAAAAGCAGAGTAGTAAGGAATAACAGGGACTTCCCTGGTGTCTCAGATTGTAAAAAATCAGCCTTTAATCCTGGAGACGTAGGTTCGATTCTGGGTTGGTTGGATCCCTTGAAGAAGGAAATGGTAACCCACTCTAATATTCTTGCCTGGAGAATTCCATGGACAGAGGAGCCTGGTAGCAGGCTATAGTCCATGGGGTCATAAAGAGCTGTACAGGACTGAGTGACTAACACACACATACACAAAGAGTAACGACATAACAAGTAACAACACAAAGAGCTGAATTATTGTAGCCTCGCATTTTGTACTGATTCAATCATTTATTAGTCTATTCTTAGTTAACGCTTCAGAAATGAATCAGAAATTGTCTTCCTGACTTATAATTGTCTCAACTGATGCATAATAGAGATAGGGATGAGGGAAAATCTAAGATATTATTCTATGCATTATAATTAGTGAAAGTCAAGTTCACTCATATTTTCAGATGATGAGAAAGACTCATTTAATTACCTCAGTACAGAGAATAACACTGGCATACAAACAAACACACACACACAACAAATTTACTTGATAAGTCAGTAAAAAAAGTAGAGCAGTAGTCATAAGTATGATAAAGGTGAAAGTGAAAATGAAGTGAAAGAAGCTCAGTCGTGTCCGACTCTTTGCAACCCCATGGACCATATCATCCATGGAGTTCTCCAAGCCAGGATACTGGAGTGGGTAGCCTTTTCCTTCTCCAGGAGATCTTCCCAAACCAGAAACTGAACCCAGGTCTCCCACATTCCAGGCAGATTCTTTACCAGCTGAATTACAATTTTTTTAAAATATGATTCTGCATAAATTCCTGTTTAAAATAAAAGATAGATAATTTGTGCTCTAGAATCTAGATACTTAAACCAAGCTGGCTCAGGAAGAGAGTGCTTTTCAATATAAATCCTTTCTCTTATTCAAAGTGGTTAGCTAGCATATTTTCTCTACTAATTTGAATTCAACCAGTCCTGAATTCTTGGAGCATTTTCAGAATCTTGGGGAAGAGAAACAGCTTGGGGAAGAGAAAGTAGAAGGCTGATGAAATCTAACTCAAGCTTCCTAATTATTTGCTAATTAATTGTGAATATGTCCAACTTCTTTATGTAATGTAGGAAAATGAGGTAACATTAACTATGGAAGAACAGCAATTGTAAAATATTATAAGATACACAGTTGTTTGTTCAAATCTTGAAATTATCTTGATAGTAAGGATTGCATAGATGATTGCCTAAGGAAAGCCTTGAGAACTTCTGCCTTAAAACTGATCCCATAATTGGAATAAGACAGTCAGACATTCTGCATTCAGTGCTTTAGCTTGAAGGCTTAAAAAGAGCTTCAAAATATTTGTTGGTTGGTTTCTGGTAACATTTTTGAGATTGCCCCCAAGTATGGCATTCCAGACTCCTTTGTTGACTGTGGGGGCTACTCCATTTCTTCTAAGGGATTCTTTCCAAAGTAGTAGGTATAATGGTCATCTAGATTAAATTCTCCTGATACTGTCCATTTTAGTTCACTGATTCCTAAAATGTCGACATTCACTCTTGCCATCTCCTGTTTGACTACTTCCAATTTGCCTTAATACATGGACTTAATATTTCAGGTTCCTTTGCAATATTGTTCTTTACAGCATTGGATCTTACTTTTATCACCAGGCACATCCACAACTAGACGTTGTTTTTGGTTTGGCTCTGTCTCTTCATTCTTTTTGGAGTTATTTCTCCACTATTCTCCAGTAGCATGTTGGGTACTTACCCACCTGGGGAGTTTATCTTTCAGTGATTTGTCATTTTGCCTTCTCATACTGTTTATGGGGTTCTCAAAGAAATACTGAAGCTGTTTCCCATTCCCTTCTTCAGTGGACTACGTTTTTTAAGAACTCTCCAATAACCCATCCCTCATGGATGCCTCTACATGGTATGGCTCATAGTTTCATTGATTTACATAAGGTTGTGGTCTATGTGATTAGTTTGATTAATTTTCTGTGATTGTGGTTTTCATTCTGTCTGCCCTCTGATGGAGAAGGATAATAGGTTTATGGAAGCTTCCTGATGGGAGAAACTGACTGTGGAGGAGACTGGGTCTTGTTCAGATAAGCAGGACCAAACTCAGTAATTCTTTAATCAAATTTTCTGCTGATGGATGGGGATGTATTCCCTCCATCTTGTTTGACCTGAAACCAAACTATGGTAGGGGTAATGAAGATAATGGTGACCTCCTGAAGTTGAAAGTTTAATAAATAACTACAAGACCTTATAGAATTAACAAACACCAAAAAAAAAAAAAAAAAAGATGTACTTTTCATCATAGTGGACTGGAATGAAAAAGTAGGAAGTCAAGAGATACCTGGAATAACAGGCAAGTTTGGCATTGGAGTACAAAATGAAGCAGGGAAAAGGTGAACAGAGTTTTGCCAAGAGAATACACTGATCATAGCAAACACCTTCTCCCAACAGCACAAGAGACAACTCTACACATGGACATCACCACATGGTCAATATAGAAATCAGGTTGATTATATTCTTTGCAGCTGAAGATGGAGAAGCTCTATACAGTCAGCAAACAGAAGACTGGGAGCTGACTCTGGCTCAGATCATGAACTCCATATTGCTAAATTCAGAACTGAATTGTATAAAGTAGGGAAAACCACTAGATCATTCAGGTATGACCTAACTCAAATCCCCTACGATTATACAGCGGAAGTGACAAATAGATTCAGGGATTAGATTTGATGCATAGTGTGCCTGAAGAACTATGGACAGACGTTCATGATATTATACAGTGATCAAGATCATCCTTAACAGAAAGAAATGCAGAAATGCAAAATAGTTGTCTGAGGAGGCCTTACAAATAGCTGAGAAAAGAAGAGAAGCTAAAGGCAAAGGAGAAAAGGAAAGATATGCCTATCTGAATGCAGAGTTCCAAAGAATAGCAAGGAGAGATAAGAAAGGCTTCCTCAGTGATCAATGTAAATAGAGGAAATGAAAGAATGGGAAAGACTAGATATCTCTTCAAGAAAATTATAGATACCAAGGGACGACTTCATGCAATACAGGGCACAATACAGGACAGAAGTGGTATGGACCTAACAAAAGCAGAAGATATTAAGAAGATGTGGAAAGAATACACAGAAGAACAAAACAAAGAAAAAGAATATCTTAATGACCCAGATAACCACAATGGTGTGATCACTCACCTAGAGTCAAGTGGGTCTGAGGAAGCATCACTACAAGCAAAATTAGCGGAGGTAATGGAATTCAGGTTGAGCTATTTCAAATCCTCAAAGATGATGCTGTCCAAGTGCTGCACTCAGTATGCCAGCAAATTTGGAAAACTCAGCAGTGGCCGCAGGACTGGAAAAGGTCAGTTTTCATCCCAATCCCAAAGAAAGACAATGCCAAACATTGTTCAAACTATCGCATAATTGTACTCATCTCACATGCTAGCAAAGTAATGCTCTAAATTTTCCAAGCCAGGATTCAACAGTCTATGAACCAAGAACTTCAATATGTTCAAGTTGGACTTAGAAAAGGCAGAAGAACCAGAGATCAAACTGCCAACATTAGTTGGATTATTAAAAAGGCAAGAAAATTCCAGAAAAAAACATCCACTTCTGCTTTATTGATTATGCCAAAGCCTTTGACTGTGTGAATCACCACAAACTGTTTAAAATTTTTAAAGAGATGGGAATACCACACCACCTTACCTGCCTCCTGAGAAATCTGTATGCAGGTCAAGAAGAAACAGTTAGAACAAGACATGGAAGGAGGGAATGATTCCAAATTGGGGAAGGAGTATGTCAAGGTTGTATATTGTCACCCTGCTTATTTAACTTATATGCAGAGTATATAATGTGAAATGCTGGGCTGGATGAAGCACAAGCTGGAATTAAGATTTCTGGGAGAAATATCAATAACCTCAGATATGCAAAAGACATCAACTTTATGGAAGAAAGTGAGGATGAACTAAATAACTTTTCGATGAGGGTAAAAGAGAAGAGTGAAAAAGCTGGCTTAAAACTCTACATTCAAAAAGCTAAGATAATGGCATCTGGTCCCATCCTTTCATGGCAAATAGATAGGGAAACATAATAGTCACAGACGTTATTTTTCTAGGCTCCAAAATCACTGCAGATAGTGACTGCAGCCATGAAATTAAGACTGTTGCTCCTTGGAAGAAAAGCCCTGACCAACCTAGACAGCATATTAAAAAGCAGAGACATCACTTTGCTGACAAAGGTTCATCTAGTCAAATCTATGATTTTTCCAGTAGCCATGTGTGGATGTGAGAGTTGGACTAAAAAGAAAACTAAGTGCAGAAGCATTAATGTTTTGACCCTTGAGGTTCCCATGGACAGCAAGGAGATCCAACCAGTGCATCCTAAAGGAAATCAGTCCTGAGCGTTCATTTGAAGGACTGATGATGAAGCTGAAGCTGCACAAATTTGGCCACCTGTTGTAAAGAACTGACTCATTGGAAAAAACCCTGAATTTAGGAGAGATTGAAGACAGGAGGAGAGGTGGATAACAGAGGGTGAGATAGTTGGATGGCATCACTGACTCAATGGACATGAGTTTGAGTAGGCTCCAAGAGTTGTTAAAGGACAAGGAAGCCTGGAGTGCTGCGGTCCATGGGGTGGCAAAGAATTGGACACAACTAAGTGACCGAGCTGAACTGAACTTCTGGTAACATGGAGACAAGATTGGCCTATAGTAAATGAAGTTTAAGTACTAGTACTCTCTTAATATATTAAAGAAGAAGGCTTCCAAAACCAAGAGTATTGGAGTGCTAGAGTGTTGTTGTTGTTTTGTTGCTAAGTCATGTCTGAATCTTTTTGACCCCGTAGGCTGCAGCTCATTAGGCTCCCCTATCCTTCACTATCTACAGGAGTTTGCTTAAATCCATGTACACTGAATCACTGATGATATATAGCCATCTCATCCTCTGACATCCCTTTCTTCTCCTACCTTCAATCTTTCCCAGCATCAGGGTCTTTTTCACTGAGTCAGCTCTTCGCATCAGGTGACTAAAGTATTGGAGTTTCAGCTTCATCATCGGTCCTTCCAATGAATATTTAGGGTTCGTTTCCTTAGGATTGATTGTTGGATCTCCTTGCAGTCCAAGGGGCTCCCAAGAATCTTTTCCAGCATCACAATTTGAAAGCAAACATTTTTTGGCACTCAGCTTTCTTTATGGTACAACTCTCTTATATCTGTACATGACTACTCAAAAAACCATAGCTTGGACTAAGTGAAAGTCTTTCAGTTGTGTTGGACTCTTTGCAACCCCAGGACTATACCATCCATAGAATTCTCCAGGCCAGAATACTGAAGTGAGTGGCTGTTCCATTCTTCAGGGATCTTCTCAACCCAGGGATGGAACTGAGGTCTCCCATATTGCAGGCGGATTCTTTACCAGCTGAGCCACCTGGGAAGCCCTTTGATTAGATGGATCTTTGTCATCAAAGTGATGTCTCTGTTTTTTTTAATATGCTGTCTAGGTTTGTCTTAGCTTTCCTTCCAAGGAGCAAGCATATTTTAATGTAATGACTTCAGTCACCATCCATAGTATTTCTGGAGTGTTACAGCAAATTTATAAGTCCTGTTCACTCACCCTGCAAGGTGCAGAAGGATACACTTTTCCACATGACTCTGAAAAATAAATTTTCCATCCTACAATCCATCAAGTGTTCTGTGATTGTTTGTCTCTGTCTTAGAAATTAGAGTGAGAACTATTACCATCAATCCTGAATCCCTAATGTGATGTGGATAATGAGATCCCAGGTTACCAGGGCCAAGTGGCATCACTTAATTGCAAAGACAATGTGAATGCATTTGCTTGATCCACAACAGAGACAAAGCTCTTGTCAGGATAGTCTGACTCACAGAGACCTCAGGAATAGACTAGATGCTCATGATGTCTATTGATTATAATTAGATGTGTGTTTGGCAGAGGTGTGTTTTTCATCACTCAGTCATGTCTGACTCTTTGAGACCCCATTGACTGTAGACAGTCAGGCTCCCCTTTCCATAGGATTTTTCAGGCAAGAAAACTGGAGTGGGTTTCCATTTCCGCCTACCAGTGATCATCCCAATTCAGGAATCAAATCCAATTCTCCTGTATTTCAAGCAGAATCTTTATTGTCTGAGCCACCCGGGAAACCCATATAAATAGGTGGGTAGTTTACTAAATTTTTACTTGACTTGTACAGGTGAAGAAGTTATAGGTATACTGGACATAAGTTTAATTTGAATAGCCAAAGAAGAGTAGCAACTCTTCAGTGATTTGCTGAGACTTGAGCCAGTCTATAGACCCAAATCACCTTGAATATGGGGAAGCTGGATTTCCATAAGGAAAGACACTATTACAACTGGTACAAATTTATACTGTCTTTCCTCCAGTCTTTCTTAAAATAACCTAGAGCCAAGTACCAGGCTAACTATACATTTGTTGTGCTGATGTGCTCAATCCTGTCTGAAGCTTTGTGACCCCATGGACTGTAGCCCTCCATGTTCCTCTGTCCATGGAATTTTCCAGGCAAGAATACTGGAGTGTGTTGCCATTTCCTTCTCCATATACATTTGTTAGAGATAAGTAATCAGACTTTGGGGGGAGTTGTTGCACACTGGCTCTGTACTAACACACATTCTTAAAATCTCAAAACGTCATTGTGGTTAAATATGTGCTTAAAGAGGTCAAGTGATTGATGAGGTTTTAAGTAATAGACATCTCACAGCGGTCCCAGTGGCTCTCCAAATACATCCACTGATTATTTCTACATTTCTTTCATCTATAAATGGAATAAAAATAGCAACTGGCAGAAGCCTCACACTGGCCCTCTGAATCATGGGATTAGCTCGCTTTTGGTATGAAAGAGCAAGTGGAAACAACTACAGTCACCTTTTTGTCTATGTTAGTCACTCAGTAATGTCCACCTCTTTGACTATAGCCCACCATGACTGTCTGCCCTATGGACTATAGCCCACCATGCTTCTCTGTCCATGGGATTCTCCAGGCAAGAATACTGAAGTGGGTTGCCATTCTCTTCTCCAGGGGATCTTCCTGACCCAGGGATCTAACCCTGCTCTCTTGCATTGCAGGCAGATTCTTTACAGTCTGAGACATGAGGGAATGGCATTGAAACATGTATAATATCATATAAGAAATGAATCGCCAGTCTAGGTTTGATGCAGGATACAGGATGCTTGGGGCTGGTGCACTGGGATGACCCAGAGTGATGGCATGGGGAGAGAGGTGGGAGGGGGGTTCAGGATTGGGAACACGTGTACACCCGTGGCAGATTCATGTTGATGTATAGCAAAAGCAATATAACATTGTAAAGTAAAAAATAAATAAATAATAAAAGATAAAAAAACACGTTTACCTACCAAATATTAATCAAAATAAATGCCATATTTCTGGAGGGATTGCAGAGGTTATTGCTACTATCAAGGACTTAAAAGATAACAAGGATGGTGATTTCTACCACATCTCCACTCAACTTGTCTATTTGGCTTGCACAGAAAATGTGGATCTTCAAAAATCAAAGAGTACGATAATGTGGTGTTTCAAATCTCATTTGCCATTCTAGATGGTTCTATCACTTGAACAAATGAACACACCCTTGTTACCTGGTGTGCAGCAATTAGTCATTTTTTGAAATTAATTTTTACAATAACCTTTAACAGAAATAGTTTCTTTTCAGCTGACATTCAGTAATACAATCTCTCTATCCTATCTCAAAGGTATAGCAACTCTCTAGCCCTGTGCCATAATTTAGTCCATAGAAGGAACCTGGTTGCTTTTCCTTTCAACAAGATATTGTGATGATCCATTACAGTGACGCTATTAAGCTGATTGGATTGGTAAGTACTAAGAAGAAATTGGCTTTCCTAGTAGCTCAGATGGTAAAGAATGCTCCTGTCTTGGAAAGATCCCTTGGAGAAGAGAATGGCAACCCACTCCAGTATTCTTGCCTGGAGAATTCCATGGACAGAAGAGCCTGGAGGGCTATAGTCCATGGGATCACAAAGAGTCTGACTTAACTGAGTGACTTACATTTTCAAGACATCCCTGGTGGCTTGGATGGTAAAGAATCTGCCTGCGATGCAGGAGACCTGGGTTTGATCCCTGGATTGGGAAGATCCCCTAGAGAAGGGAATCGCAACCCACTCCAGTATTCTTACTTGAAGAATCCCATGGACAGAGGAGCCTGGTGGGCTACAATCCATGGTGTCTCAAAGAGTCGGACACCACTGAACTACTAACAGTTTCACTTTTTTACCTTTTTCTTCCCAGGTAGCAATTAGTTTAGATGTACAATTAGTTTAGATAGTTTTGCATCAAAGTGTGGAAAATAAACCACTTCAAAATTCAAGGACCTTTCCATCTCACCATTTCTTAGAGCACAGTGGTCTGAAGCTTATTGGGTATTTCTTCCAATGTGAAGAATAAGTTGTTGCACCATGTCCTTCCTAAAATCAAAATAGAGCTACTAGTCTCACAGTGTTCCAGAGTGAGCAAAAGTTCTGCAACAGGTCCAGGCTGCTCTGCAAGCTCCATGTTCTTTATAACTCAGCAACTAAAACAAGTTAATATTTGAGAATGATCACAAAGATATAATTCATTCAAAATCTTATTATTCAAAGAATTATGATTTTTTTGTGGTGTTAGTCTGTTTATGCTTAATGCTTCTCTATTTAAAGAGATCGTTGCTCAGGGTTGGTGCACTGGGATGACCCTGATCAATGGGATGGGGAGGGAGGTGGGAGGTGGGTTCAGGATGGGGAACACATGTACAACCATGGCTGATTCATGTCAACCTATGGCAAAAACCACCACAATATTGTAAAGTAATCAGCCTCCAATTACAATAAATAAATTTAAAAAATAAAATAAAAAGTGCCCAATAAAAAAAGATGGTTAAAAATGTATACTGATATTATAAACGTTGCTTTCTTTCTACATATTTTACCTTATCATGGGCAACTGACTTTATGCTTTTTTATGACTATACACAAATGAATGACAATTACTTTCTACATTGCTATCTAAAATTTAAAAGTAGACTGCATTGAAACACTGCTTAATTTTTCCTTGACATAGGTCCTGATAAAAGAAATGTTTATGACCTTGATAAAGACCTTTTCTCACTGTCAGTCTTTCTTGAAGCATTATTGTTTACTGGCATTCAACCACATGCCAGCAAACATGTATAATTCTGTGTGGTTTTCCTCTTGGTCCTCTATTTCCCTATCACTCTATATCTCAAATAGATTTGTTCCTGGACTTTAAATTTGAGCCTCAATTCTCCCCAACCATAATACTTTCATTCCTATTTCCTTTCAGTCTGTCTGCTTTACTAGAAAATGATTTTGCTTTTATATTATCTCTTTTACCACTCACCATCTCTGCTTCCACTGTTATTCTCAGCTGATGAATTTACATTCTACTTCAGGAAAAGAACTTGAAATGAGTCTTCCCCATCTATCTCAATTCATATACACTGCCATGCTGGTTGTTATTAAAGAACTGTCCAGTCTCCAGTCAGCAGGCACAAGAGTGTCTCTGGCACTTCAGCATTCTGTAGTAAGAAAAAGAGGAGAAAAAAATCAGAAAAGAAAGTGGACAGGGAGTGTCTAATGCAGTGAGAAGAATAAACATGATAGTGTATACCCTAAGAAACACAGTGAAGAAAGAATTTCTTTAAGTATAGAATATTTATATGAGAAAAAGTATACAGTACCAAGAACCCTTGAGGTGTTGAATTAATAACTGAGGAGACATTCAATTTGACAAAAGTAAGTATCTCTGATAAGACAGCATAATGAATGTTCAGTTCAGTTCAGTTCAGTCGCTCAGTCGTGTCCGGCTCTTTGCGACCCCATGAATCGCAGCACACTAGGCCTCCCTGTCCATTACCAACTCCCGGAGTTCACTCAGACTCACGTCCATCGAATTGGTGATGCCGTCCAGCCATCTCATCTTCTGTCGTCCCCTTCTCCTCCTGCCCTCAATCCCTCCCAGCATCAGTCTTTTCCAATGAGTCAACTCTTCACATGAGGTGGCCAAAGTACTGGAGTTTCAGCTTCAGCATCATTCCTTCCAAAGAAATCCCAGGGCTGATCTCCTTAAGAGTAGATAGAAAATAACGTAGATAGTTATGAAATTGGAGAAGGCAATGGCAACCCAATCCAGTACTCTTGCCTGGAAAATCCTATGGATGGAGGAGCGTGGTAGGCTGCAGTCCATGGGATCGCGAAGAATCTGACAGGACTGAGCGACTTCACTTTCACTTTTCACTTTCATGCACTGGAGAAGGAAATGGCAACCCACTCCAGTGTTCTTGCCTGGAGAATCCTAGGGACGGGGGAGCCTGGTGGGCTGCCGTCAATGGGGTCGCACAGAGTTGGACACGACTGAAGCGACTTAGCAGCAGCAGCGGCAGTGATGAAATAAAGACAATTTATATGAACTTTTTATAAAATTTTGGTATAAAGTATAATAAAGGTGAGAAAGCAAGAATAAAGAACAGAGAAAAGGGAAGATAGATAAGAAGAATCGAAGGGGACATTGTGTAAAAGGATTTGTTTTAGAGAAGAGAAACACCACAGAGTGTTAGCATAGTGACGAGAAATGGCAGCTAATAGCAATAGAAAAAAAAAAAAAGATAAGGCAGAAAGGTAAAAATGTGATGAGGGAAAAAATACTTGAAAATAATAAGGTGAGTGAGATCAAGTGCTCCAGTGGAGCAGCTAGTTTTTGCTCTTGTCATCCACCACTGCAAACATACTGGCTGAAAAGATTATTATACTTGAAATTGCATTATATCTCAGGTTTGTGAATCAGACATTGGAGCAGGCCTGGGTTGGGTGTTTCTCTAAAGTTCAGAGATATTGACCAGATCCATTGATAATACTTATCTGGCAGATAGGAAGATTTGCGAGAGTAAAAGGGCTTTTGCCTCATATTTGGTGTTTTGGCAGAGTGGGCTAAGAGGTTAAGTTTAGTCATGACTATTGACCAAAGTTCTATGTAGAATCAAAGATCTTACATGTTTCCAAAAGACCTCAAAGGAATAGGGCCAACAGAGTCTCTGCAGAAGCTACAAAGAATTTTATGACCTACCGAAAAGGGCACAAAATTTCATTCTGCTTAGAATCTATCAACTAAGAAAGTTCCTGTGTCCAATCAGGTTCAAGGGAAGGGAAATCAGAGTTCACTTGTTAGAGAAAAACATGGCCAATAATGTATAATGTTTTAAACTACTAGGACCTTATACAGAGGAAGAGAAAGTCCACCCATTTGCTGCTGATGAAATTAATACATTATTGATATTATATTTAAATTGAAATAATGGATAAATTATATTATATTTCATATGTCAAATATGTCAGATGTCAATGAGAATTAACTCATTGTATCTTTTAGCAAACATTCTCTTTTCCAAATTAGCATTCATTTTTGAAATATTTCAAAACTAAAACAAGATATGAAGATTGAGCTGAAACTATGTATACTTCATCTGCCGTACAACCTCATCCTTTTTTAGAGTTCCTTTTAACTTCCACAGTGGTGTGTGTGTGTGTGTGTGTGTGTATGTTGTGTGTGCACTCATGTACACACATGTGTAAGTTGGTGAAAGAAGCAATTGGGAACGCATGTAAGAATTAAAGATTTTAAAATTTAAAAAATAAAAAGCTAAAAAAAAAAAAGAAGCAATTGTGGATATAAAGAGAGAGCTGTGGTCAGAACAACTGAAAATACTGGAAAGAGAGTAGTACTGAATGGCAAGTGCAACTGGCCAAAGTTATCAAGAGAAATTTTAAAAGAAATTTTAAAAGAGAAGAGTGAAGGGAAAACCACAAACCATAGCAATGCTATCACTATCTGGAAATTAACATGTGGGAAGGGACTGGGAGGCTTGACAGAACTGCAACCAAGTTAGGTGATCTAATGAGATACATCGTCATAAGAAAGGTAGGATGAACAGTCTGGTATTACCATCATTCCAACTTGAAATTTGTAAATTGGTTTGATGACAGTTAAATAAACTCAACATTTTATGTCTGTTAAAATAAAATCAAGGAACCTTGCTTCCTTTAAAGTGAAAGACCTTGAAATTATATAGCATATCCATTAAAATTGTTAATTTTGAACTAAAAAAATAAATTAGATCATTAAATTAGAGTTTTCAAAAATCAAGAAGCCATAAACATCCGAAAAGAAATTTTGATGTGAATCTAAGAAAGCACTGAAAGAATTTAAAATATACGACTTTCATACCAAACTACAGATTCGTTTTTTCTGTTGCTGTTTGCATCCCATCTGTGAACAATGTGAGGAAATACAGCTGCTGCCAAATTAAGTACTCTTCATCCTGATTTGCATCTTTATTTCGCCAGAGAAATGATAGAGGGATTAAAAAAAACTAAAACAGATGTCATTGAGAATGACCAACTTCTACAATTCAAGTAGGGTTCATAAAATTAGTAAAACAAAATTAGACTAGTGTATTCTTATTTGACTAAATCACTCCAAGAATATACACGTGTACATATTGAAGGGCTATTTCCATCTGAACATATGACTGTATGCATGTGTATGTGTTGTCTTCTAAAGTAGAACTATCAACATATCAAAGAGATCCTGACTATGCTTTTTAAAAATCAATTAATAGATAAAGGAAACTGATAGAATAAACCCAAAGATGGATCTTTCTGCTTCTAACATTTCACCAAAACCTTTCCTATTAGTAGAAGCCCTAATTGAAGCAGATCTTTCTTTTACAAAGAGCACCTTTTTGCTCAAAAATATTGGAGAACTCCACATTAAATGTATATATACTGTAGGATAGTTTTTAAACTTGATTCCAAAAGCTACTGCAGTGAGGAGTTAATATATTATCTCGTTTTCCGCCATCTCACCGTTTTACTTTGCCATATCACCCTCTCACTTTTGACTCCTGTCATTCTTTGTGCTCCAGTGCTCTTCTCCTGCTTTTTCCTTTCAAACTACTCATCATTCAAAGGTCAACTCAAATGCCATATCTGTGTACATGCCTCCAATTTTTTACGTCTTGTCAAAATTCACATTTTTTCTTCTGATTGTGACAACTTTCTTGTATTTAATCCTTGTATTAATAACATTTAGATAATCTGTCTTCTATTGTTAATTCTGTTGATCTACTCTAACAGCAAAAATAAGTGCAAATATTTAAAATATATCCTATCTGCTTGCTCGTACGTGGACACTCAATGCATATTTAATGCATCAGATACATGTATTCATAAAGAATAACTGTTATCTATACAAAAATTGTTTATTTAAAAGCAGATGCAGAGGCTACTGCATTGAAAATGGGAGAAACTTTACTAAATTTATTTTAACTAAATATAGAATGTAGGACATTTACAATCAGGCCTTACTTCCACAAATATATTTGATGATGTACATTTTATCTTAAGCATTTTCCCTTAATTCATTTCTTGATTTCAGACGATTACATATTTCATTGCCAATTCGATTTAACTAATATTAATACAAATAAATATTTGTACTATTTTCCAAGTTTCAAACTTGGGGTTTTTATATTTTATAATTTAGAATGCATTCTAAATTATATTTTGTTCTAGGTAAGAAACATGGGAAATAATCTCAAAAGAGATGGTTGTAAAAAGTATTAGGAGAGATTCTTAGGGTCTTTTTACATTAGTTTGAAGTAGGTTTCAAAGAAAATATTAAAAATGTTTATAATAATGGTATAGTGGTTAAAATAAATGCACAGATTATTAGAAAGACAATAGAATATCCTATATGATCTGTCATACATTTCCACAGTGCTTTTCATGGCATGCCTATTAAACCTGCTTACATTTTTATTTCTCTAACTTGTTAGCACACTCAATATTGTGTTTGATACAGTGATATGTAGGGTGCTTTATTTAAAAAAAAGATTTTTTTGGAAAAGATTTTTTAGGAAAATGAGTAAAGTTAAGAGTGCATCTTTCTTTGAATATTTTTTCAATGACAGTTATACTTCTGGAAATGCTAAGAATTTCACATTTTAGTGTTCTACCACTGGTAATACATTTTAGGAAAACAGCAATTACAAACGCTTCAGGTTTTTGTTGCATTTTTGGTTTTGTGACAAATACCTGAAGGCAATAAGATTGGGGATTCCAATAGCTAGAAATATTAATGACTCATAACCAGTTCCTGTGAAAGTTTTTCTTAACTGTTAAAATAAAGTGTTTTATTATTTGTAGTAACAGACAGGGAGGCCTGGAGTGCTGCGATTCATGGGGTCGCAAAGAGTAGGACACGACTGAGCGACTGAACTGAACTGAACTGAACTGATACTAATATAATAAAGTAATAAACATAATAACTGGACATACAATTATTTGAGAAAATAAATAATCTTAAATTTAGAATATAATATATATGATTTCAAATACTCTAGAATAAAAGTATGCCTACTATGATAAAATTTAATTCAGTTCAGTTCAGTCACGTCTGACTCTTTGCGACCCCATGGACTGCAGCACAACAGGCCTCCCTGTCCATCACCAACTCCAGGAGTCTAATCAAACTCATGACCATTGAGTCTGTGATGCCATTCAACCATCTCATCCTCTTTGTCCCCTTCTCCTCCCACCTTCAATCTTTCGTAGCATCAGGGTCTTTTCAAATGAATCAGTTATTTGCATCAGGTGACTAAAGTATTGGAGTTTCAGCTTCAACATCAGTCCTTCCAATGATATTCAGGACTGATTTTCTTTAGGATGGACAGGTTAGAAATTTAATTAAATACTAAAATAACCTAAATGGCCAGGTGCTTGACAATCACTACACGCAAAAGAACCAGATATCATTTATTGCTCCCCACCTGGTCACGCTCCAAAAGATGTATCCTGCAATTGGATTCCCAGTGTTTCAGACTGTGTGCTGCACTTATTGTTCTTATTGCTGTTCTAACTACTTCAGTAATTTCACAGAGTAAAAACAGATATTTTTTTCTTGACAATGTTTCACTGAGTGTTACTTTTCCTTTACAACATTAAAAAAAAATATATTAATTTGCATGAAGAGAACTTTTACATAAGCCTTTACATGAATTACAGTTTTACATGAAATATATTTTAGATAAAATGTTTATATACAGATAATTTGAAACCTCATTATTGAAATGACATGCCTGTGAGGACATTACATTGTTTCAGATATAACTTACTCTGTGCTGGTCCACTGTTTCTTACATGAGTTAGTGTGGTATTTCAAATCTTGAATTCTACCAAAAACTTAAAGTGAAACTTCTTTTATTTTCCTTATTAAATCCACATAATTAAACTTTCTAAAGATTATTCAATAGCTGAGTACTATCCAAGCTCATAATAGATAAGACAATTGAGCTGCATAGCAAAATATTGTCATAAATGAATGATGTGTAAGACATTACGCTGTGCATTCCACAGGACTCAAAGATGAAAACCATGTGATTGCTGCTCTCTGAGAGTTTAGGATACAGTAAAGGGTATCAGTCACTGAAGCACTGATATAATCAGTAAATTTGGCCACAGATCCAGAGTGGGCAGACCATTGAAGGTAAGCTGGTATGGGGATCAGAAAATTTCTCAGAAAGAAGACAGTGATGCCAAAGAGAAGATCAGTTTCCATCATTAGAGAAAAAAGTATTGATAATTTCAGCTGGACTTTTTTAAAAAATTAAACACTTAGTACCCATACACACACACAGAAACATATATTTTGCTGTTGTTTAGTCATTCAATCATGTCCAACTCTTTTGTGATGAAATGGACTATAGCCTGCTAGTCTCCTTTGTCCATGGGATTACTCAGGCAAGAATATTGGACTGGATTGCCATTTCTTACTCCAGGGGCTATTACCAACCCAAGGATCAAACCTCCATCTCCTGTATTGCAGGTGGAATATCTACCCCTGAGCCAGTCTGTCACATTCCCTATATATGAACACAGCTAAATATTAGAGTTTGATACATTATTTACAACTATTAGAAAAAGATCATAATTATATAATAAATTATAAAGCACTTGATAATTAGATATGAAAGTAACAAGAACTAAGGAATTAAGTAAAATTAAGGAAAAACTTACTTATCTTCCTAGAGCTTATGTTTGAGACATAGGTTGAAGTGACTGAAACAGACTGCTACAAAAACTAAAAGAATTAACTCCCTAAATGACCCCATTCAGTTCAATCCAGTCACTCAGTCATGTCCAACTCTTTTCCAGTGAGTCAGTTCTTCACATCAGGTGGCCAAAGTATTGGAGTTTCAGCTTCAGCATCAGTCCTTCCAATGAATATTCAGGATTAAGTGGTTGGATCACCTTGAAGGCCAAGGGGTTCATAGGAGTCTTCTCCAGCACAACAGTTCAAGACATCAGTTCTTCAGAGCTCAGCTTTCTTTATGGTCTAACTCTCACATCCATACATGACTACTGGGAAAACCATGGCTTTGACTCAGTTCAGTTAAGATCAGTTCAGTGGCTCAGTTGTGTCCGACTCTTTGTGACCCCATGGACTGCAGCATGCCAGGCCTCCCTGTCTATCACCAACTCCTGGAGTTTACTCAAACACACGTCCATTGAGTCGGTGATGCCATCCAACCATTTAATCCTCTTCTTCCCCCTTCTCCTGCCTTCAATCTTTCCCAACATCAGGGTCTTTGCATCAGGTGGCCAAAGTATTAGAGTTTAAGCTTCAGCATCAGTACCTCCAATGAATATTCAGGACTGATTTCCTTCAGGAATGACTGGTTTGATCGCTCTGCAATCCAAGGGACTCTCAAGAGAATTCTCCAACAACACAGTTCAAAAGCATCAATTCTTCAATGTTCAGCTTTCTTTATGGACCAAAACTCATATCCACACATGACTACTGGAAAACAATAGCTTTGACTAGATGGACCTTTGTCGGCAAAGCGATGTCTCTGTTTCTTAATATGCTGTATAGATTTGTCATAGCTTTTCTTCCAAGGAGCCAGCGTCTTTTAATTTCATGGCTTCAGTCACCCATCTGCAGTGATTTTGGAGCCCATGAAAATGATGTCTGTCACTGTTTCCATTATTTCCCCCATCTATTTGCCATGAAGTGATAGAACTGGATGCCATGATTGAAGGATTAATGCGGCCACAATAGGGAAAGTGGAGATGTGCTGCTTGCAAACAGGATGTTTTGCCAAGGAGATGGACACAGCCTTGATATTAACAGTTCCTTGCTAATAAAAGAACATTTTTGTGTGTGATAAGGGCTCTGGACAGACTCTGCAGTAAGCCGGAATTTCACTCCCTTTGCTGTATGATAACATTTATGCACATGTGCTGTACTAAACAAGTTTGGTCATACAGTCTGAAATTTTACTCAGGGGGGCTATATAAAAATAAACCGTGAGCTTGCTTGCTTGCGTAGTTATTATTTTCCCTCTGGCCAGAGTGTGTCTGTCTCTTGTATGTGTGTCTTGTTGTTTTATGTCATTTCACTCGTAATCTCCAGAATCTCCTACATCTGGTGCCCAACGTGGGGCTCGAGTGAAACCGAAAGGGTGAGTAACCCCGGGGGGATTTTAAATCCATAGAGGGGAACTTTTGGGAAAATCATGGGAAATTCCTCACCCTAGCAGGGGAACTTTCAGAAAATCATGGAAAATTGCTAGGGGAATTCATGTACAAAATCATGGGAAATTCCTCACCCTAGCAGGGGAACTTTCAGAAAATCATGGAAAATTGCTAGGGGAATTCATGTACATGGAATTAGTCAAAGGACTTCTCCACTCCATAGGCGTTAAGGCCTCGGCTCATCAATTGATTGAGCTCTTTCGCTTGGTGGAGCAATATTGTCATTGGTTTCAATATCAAACTAAGTTACAGTTAAACTTAAAGGAATAAAAAATAATTCAAAAAGAACTGAAAGAAACAACATCAGAAGGGTAATGCGATCCCTTTAAAGTTATGGACTTTATGTAATACTATAACACAGGCTTTGACTTTGCTATCTACTGATAATGAGACTAAATCTAATGCTTCAATGAAGGAAGAGGCAATTTATGAGGATGTGCCAAACTTCGGTGGGCTTTCTGCATTGCCTGAAGGTAAGGATACAAGTAAGCCTCCTTCTGGAAATGGTAAAACATCTGATAGTTCAAAATCTGATTCAGAAGCTTCTTCAGTTTCGTCAGAGGAGGGTAAAGAGATTAAAGAAATGACCCATCTATTTCAGGAATGGTAGAGATCCTGTAGGGAGGGAGCTAATCATACCTTGCATGAACATCTTGAAAAAATAAAAAAGGGGGAACAGGAGAGATTTATGAAACCTAAAGACATTTTGAATAAAACCTTACTTACCCTAAATTTTTTGAATATTTGGAGCAAAGGAAATCTATCAGCAGCTGAGTTGCATTTTCAAGGAAAAAAAGAAGACAAGAAGATCTTGAATACGCCTATCTGGTATAAAGATAAAGAGAAAGGTTAGATCCCAGCATCATTAATATATCTGGGACAAGGATATGATTTCATTTCTGTTAATAATTACAGGTTTTGGACCCCAGTGAGACTGATCAAAATCAACAATGGCTGATCCCTTGGTTCAAAAAAGTTAACTTTTTTACTCATTCTCTTAAATCTTTAGAATGGGAACGTTGCTGAGGTCATCGACCCTTTAAAGTCATGAATTATTCTGGGTCTATCATTGTAGATTGGAGTCCAGATTATGGGCAATTCTTAAAAAAAAAAATGGTCAAATAAATCTCTTAAGTGGCATCATGCAAATAACACTTTGATGGGCAATGGTAATTAAACAATTAAATGGAAGCAATTTGCACTTGTCCCTCCTCAATTACAACTGCAGGGATATCCACACATTCAAGGGGATATTTGGAAACTATGGGCAGTTTCTGGTAATCTCACTATCTGGTCAGGAAACTATACTTTGGATAGTGGTGACTCTTCGGGTCCATTTCATGTTAATTTACACGTTAATAAATCTTATTCTGCAATGGCATGTGTAAAATATCATTTTGCATTGTTATATGGGAATTAGACCTAAAATGATACTGTGTGGTCTATGTCATGTGATTATTGTAATCTAAGTCAATCTGTAAATCAGTCTTGGTGGAAAGAATTTGAAAAACGAGCCTGTAACTCCAATTTCTCGTTAGTAATTGTTAAAGCTCAGACAAAAGTATGATTGCCTATAAATCTGACTAGGCCATGGTCAGATTCTTTGGCTGTCTCTCATCTAGTAACCGCTGTATAGACTTTGCTGCATCGATCTCGACATACTTTTGGTGCGGTCATTGCTTTGATTCTAGCAGTTGCGTCAGTAACTGCAACAGCGGCGATCGCAAGCCTTGCGTTATACCAAAAAATTCAAACTGCTGATTTTGTTCGGGACTGACATAAAGACTCTCATTTGTTATGGCAACAACAGCGAGATTTAGATGCACAGCTTGCTGCCGATGTGCTCAATCTTCAACACACCATTTCCTGGCTTGGAGATCAATTAGCTGTTTTATCTACACAAAATGTGTTGAAATGTGATTGAAATTCTTCTCAATTTCGTATAACACCTGTACCATTTAACATGAGCCTTTCAAGAAACTAACCGAGACATATAAATAGAGTTCTAGATGCCCATCATCTAGAGAGATTCTGCCTAGCCCCCAAAAGGGGGCTGGATAGCCAATGATGGGTAAGACTCTCAGAGGAAGGCAACCTAAGATAGGCACAGCCGTGAGAGGGGCTGGCGAGGCTGGAGGTTAGCTGCCTACAGTTTTATGCCTTGCTCTACAAAACATCAATACAAATGTCTCGAGGGCTTAAATAAAATAAAAAAGGGGGAGATGAAGGGTTAATGTGACCACAGTAGGGAAAGTGGAGATGTGCTGCTTGCAAACAGGATGTTCTGCCAAGGAGACAGACACAGCCTTGAGATTAATGGTCCTTTGCTAATAAGGGAACATTCCCTTCTTGTGATAAGGGCTCTGGACAGACTCTGCAGTAAGCTGGAATTTCACTCCCTTTTGCTGTACTATAACATTTATGCACATGGGCTGTACTAAACAAGGTTGTTCATACAGTCTGAAATTCTGCCCAGGGGGGCTATATAAAAATAAACTGCAAGCTTGCTTGCTTGAGTAGTTATTATTTTCCCTCTGGCCAAAGTATGTCTGTCTCTTGTATGTGTGTCTTGTTGTTTTATGTCATTTCACTCGTAATCTCCAAAAATTTCCTATACCTGATCTTCAGTTTTTGAATGTTGAGTTTTAAGCCAGCTTTTTCACTCTCCTCTTTCACTTCCATCAAGAGGCTCTCTAGCTCACTTCATTTTCTGCCATAAGGGTGATGTCATCTGCATATCTGAGGCTTCTGATACTTGTCCTGGGAATCTTGATTCCAGCTTGTGCTTCATCCAGCCTAGTATTTCACATTATGTACTCTGAATATAAGTTAAATAAGCAGGGTGACAAAATATAACCTTGATGTACTCTGATCCCAATTTTGAACCAGTCTGTTGTTCCATATCTGGTTCTAACTGTTGTTTTTGACCTGCATACAGGTTTCACAGGAGGCAGGGAAAAGTGTTGTTAAAGTGTTGCGCTCTATATGACAGCAAATTTGGAAAACTCAGCAGTGACCACAGGACTGGGAAAGGTCAATTTTTATTCCATCCCAAAAACATGCAACACCAAATAATGTTCAAACTACCACACAGTTGTACTCATCTCACACACTAGCAAACAATGCTTAAAATTCTGTAGGCTAGGCTTTAACAGTACATGAGCCAAGAACTTCCAGATTTTCAAGCTGGCTTTAGATAAGGCAGAAGAGCCAGAGATCAAATTTCCAACATCCCTTGGATCATAAAAATGCAAGAGAATTCCAGAAATGCCCCCATAGGGAGTGCACATCTTTAGCACAATCAAGAAAGTAGTTTCAGTAAAAGTTTGGCACCATATTCAGCAATTCAGGTAGAGAAATTGTCGTAAAATAAACAAGCAGGATCATCCATTTATTTATCTATTGTAAATTCTTTTATTAAAAGTATTTTATTGTGAGAAATAAGCATCAGGAATGGTGTGCTAAGCATAGAATATACCATGGTCAGGAAGACAGAGACTCATGTCGTTGTCATGATCACTTAAAACACAGTGGAAGAAATAGTATTTTATGGTAAATTACAGTAAGGATGATAAGAGGTATGACAGTGTAGGTAAGTAGAAAGGAAGGAAGGAAAACTTATCTGGCTTAGAAAGTTTTCTGTAGTAGCTAAACATCAACTGACATCTTCAGTAGGATTTGCATTTTGCCCGATAATGAAAAAGCCAATGCTGATCAAGCATGGCTCACTCATGGAGAGCAAAACACTCACACAAATTGCATAAAGATGGATTCTAGAGAATGAAGAGAGAATATCCAGAAGGGAATCTATGGAAATTTCCAGAAATAAGATCCTGCATTCCCTTATAAGAACAGGAATCACCAAAGGGTTTTAAGTATTAAAGCAAAATAATCATCTGCTGTGTGTCTGCAAAACATTGAAAAGCTTTCATAAATAATTATAAGGAATTGGGAAGAGCCTGGATTCTTGAGCTAGCATCCTCAGCATTCAATCAGAGGTGTCTGACTCTTTGCAACCCCATGGACTATAGCCCACCAGGCTCCTCTATGCATGGAATTTCCCAGGCAAGAATACTGGAGTGAGTTGCCATTTCTTTCTCCAGACTATCTTCCTAACCCAGGGACTGAACCCAGGTTTCCCACATTGCAGACAGATTCTTTAAGGTCTGAGTCACCCAGGAAACCCAACATCCTTAAGCTGGGGCTAAAAGTTCTAGGCTCTGGTTAAGGTTATGCTAAATGCAACAAAGCTAATACATTCCCTCTATATTAAAGTCTCTTCTTCCTTGTTGAAGAAACATGGAAAAACTTTTTGCTGAGCTTATTTCTGAGTCAGTGCAGGGAAACTCCAGCTAGGAAGAAAAGAAACAGGACCAATGTATCCTCATATTTCCTACCTTTAAAAGTCCCAGTAAGAATCAAAGATAAGACTTCAGCTCACAGCCATCATACAAATAACTTCAGGTCAGCTCAACCTTAATCTGCTAAAGCTTTCTGTGGAAACTGGATTTTACTCACCTTGACATTCCTGGAGGAGGAAATGGCAATGAACTCCGGTATTCTTGCCTTGAAAATCCAATGGGTAGAGGTGAACTACAGTTCATGGGGCAGCAAAGAGTCAGACATGGCTGAGCACAAGCATGCATGCCCCCCCCCTCCCCCACACACACACATCTTGAGATCAGGGGACTGAGCTCTTATTAAGCATAATTCACAAACTCCATTTCAGGAACTATGCTAGAACCAACTTGGCCTTTTGGAGCTCCTGAGAAGCTAGGGCAGGACAGGCATGAGTCTTTATCCAAAAGATATTGTCTTTACACAGTTTAGAAAATAAGATCAGAGAGAAAAAAATAAGAAATTTGTCAAGACTGATAGAGACTCAGAAAAAAGCTTTGGCCTGGCTTCACTTCTTCTTATCTAGATGCATCACACCTGTGGTAATTTGCATTTTTTAGATTTCACAGGAGAGTAGCTCAACTCTGTTGAGGCGGTCTCGCCTGGGGTGTGGAGATGGAGCTGGATTCCATCATTCGACATCAGAGAGACGTCTAAGGAGTTTAAACTCCTGAGCCCTCTGCCATTTATGCTTCAAAGTCCCTTCCCAGTTTTGGGGAAGGGATGTCTGGGACATCCAATTCCACTACTAGGAACTCCAACATGGGCTATTAGGACACTAGGTATATAAGAATGCACCTGAATGAATAAATGCGGCTTGCCTGTGCATCTCAGAAGGAATGGGAAGAATGTATTTTAATAATCACTAGATGTATTATAGGAAATAGCTTAAGAGGAAAAAAAGGTATCCAAGAAAATAATTTAGACAAAAATTTCAAATAGCTGATGCAGACCATGATTGATTTATTATCTAGAATAATATCATCAATCTCACAGAAAGCTCTAATACTTTGACCACCTGATGGGGAGAACCAATTCATGGAAAAGACTCTGATGCTGGGAAAGATTGAAGGCAAAAGGAAAAGAGAGTGACAGAGGATGAGATGGTTGGATGGCATCACCAACTCAATGGACATGAATTTGAGCAAACTCTGGGAGATAGTGGAGGTCAGAGGAGCTTGGTTTGCCACAGTCTATGGGATCCCAAAGAGTCAGACGTGACTTAGTGACTGAACAACAACAGGAACAGAATAGACTCCTTCCTGATTTCAAACTCCATGTTAATGATCCATTGAAACTTGATCTTTCTTTTTTCAATCACTTCTCTAGAAACACTGACTTGTATTCTGTCTCCTTTGGTCATAGCCATAAATCTGCTGTGGCCAAAAATTAAAAACTTCAAATTCTAGCTATCAAGAATCTCACTCTGTTGACATCACCAGTCATTTTTCCATTTCACTTATTCTTTGTATTTCCCCCTGACTTCAATGATCCTCCAAACATGCCAAGACTGCAATATTTAAAGACAAAAAATTGAGACTGAGAAGAACATCTGCCTTAATAGCCAGCTTTCACACTGTATCTTTCCATTCCACTCACTCTCTCCCCTCATATACATGTTTATTTCATGAAAGCTTTCAATTTCTATTTGAAAGAAATTTCAAAGAAATGACTATCTTTCACCAAATGGACTCACCTGTCTCCTTCTGTGACCGTACACTCTGCCTTCTTTTCTACTGCTTTGGTCTCTGGCACCAATCTATGGCCAACCATCCACTTGTGAACTAGATTCCAGCTCCTTTCATCTACTTAGAGTCATTAAGTTCGGTCACCTATCTGTTCCACTTCTGAATCAATTTTTCTCTTGTTGTATCACCCTCATCATAAATACAAATATTCTCTTCAGTTCAGTTGCTCAGTCATATCCGACTCTTTATGACCCCATATACTACAGCGTGCCAGGCCTCGCTGTCCATCACTAACTCCCAGAGCTTACTCAAATTCATGTCCATTGAGTCGGTGATTCCATCCAACCATCTCATCCTCTTTCATCCCCTTCTCCTTCTGCCTTCAATCTTTCCCAGCATCAGGGTCTTTTTCAATGAGTCAGTTCTTTGCATCAGGTGGCCAAAGTATTGGTGTTTCAGCTTCAGCATCAGTCCTTCCAATGATATACTCTTAAGAAAACTGTTTTCTAATTTTACATTCCTCTCCAGTTTTCACCTCTGTTCTTTACCATAAAATTTTATAAAATGTTGACTATAGTAATTATTTTAGATCTCATATTTTGTTCTCTTTGGAGCCAATAAAATAAATCTTTTATCCCATTTTTTATCAAAAATACTTTTGTTGGATCTTAATAATCATTTCTTTCCTAAATCAAATAATTATCTCTCATTCTTAAAAAAACATTCTTCATATTGCAAGGCATCATGTGCTCCTAGTTTGCTTCATATTCACTGGTTTCATTCTTGGTTTTTTCATATTTTCCTAACAGCTCTCCTGCCAGGGCTTCGTGGAACAGAAAAAGACTATGCGTCACCACACGAAAGAAGGATATTTGGCACACAAATAGTTCATGTCTTACTACAACTTTTAGGGACAAAGGAGGCTAAAGATAATCTTGTAAATGAACTTGTAAATCCTGTAAATGGACAACAGAGATCATGAATTTATACCAGCATAAGGCTACTAAAAGTTATTATAATAAATGTATCTTTTGCATCAGCAGTAAAGATTGCTAGCAGACTCTTTGGAAAAACTTAAATAGGATTTTTTAGTTTTCAATATAGTCTACATCAAGATATGATTAACCAAAATCTGGAACAGCAAAAGAGGCAAACGGAAGCAAGTGACATCTATAGCAAGCATTGATAGTGAATATGCAAGACACTCTCTGGTATTTCAGAGTGCCCATAATGACACATCTGAAGACAGAAATTGTGCCCCAAAGTGTGTGATTTCTTTATTTATATGTAACACATTATGACGATGTCCAGAATGTATCCACTGGAATCCTGCAGATTAGATTTTAAATGTCTGAACTTTATCATAGCAAATCAAAATAAAATTCTGATAAAGCAAACACTTGACCAGTACTTTGATTTTTACATTGAAGATTGCTATGTGAGAGGCTCTGCAATGTTGATTTCTTGATCTAAAACCTTCCAAATGCTAATAAAAATAGAGTATGCATAGAGAATGCTTGCAGATTAACTAGGACTGGCTGTGGATACCTACCATCTGGTGTTACAAAACATGGGTGGATTAGTTATAACAGCAGAGAGAATGAAATGCTTTACATAATCAGATGGTAAAATGGCAATAATGATCAGTGCACATAATTGAAGTACAGTGTGGGGTAGACAGAATTCTGGCAGTCAGAAATCAAAGAAAGAGCTAGAGTAATTCTATCATTGGCAAGCTCCCCAATTAATATTGTTGGGACATTACGGTGCCCAAGTGGGAACAGCATGTACTTTATTCCATTGGAAAGTTAGAATTTAGATATGAGATTGTTTCTTTTTTGTTTTTGTTTTTTTTTTTTTCAACTAATTCTAGGATTTTTTGGCAAGTCAAATATTACACTACAATTTGTAAAAAGTAAAGCAATAAATTCATATTCAGACCCTTCTATGCCTGCATAGAGTGATATAACTTAAGTGATAGGAAATGCAAACAGAGAAATGAACAATGAAGAACAGTGGATGGATTTAAGATACTTAAGAATTGGGGGAAATTAACATTTTCTGCTAAGTCGCTTCAGTTGTGTCCAACTCTGTGCAATCCCATAGATGGCAGCCCACCAGACTTCCGTGTACCTGGGATTAACATTTAATGACATAATTAAATTAACATTTAATGACATAATCAAAAAAAAAGAAAAAATCACTAGCAAGGGGGCAAAGTAGGATGCTTTATATTTCTTAGAAAGGTATACATAGAAAATATTTGAACCAATCAACAAGGATTGGGTAGATTTTTACGAAAATGAAAACAATATAGATATTAACACATATATACACACATAGAGAAAAGACAATTTTACAGATTAAGATACATTTAGGAATTAAATTTCTTTTAACTTCTAAAATCATTTGTTAAAAAATTATACCTAGATTTATACTTTGTAAGTCAGGCATATCCATAAACACACACACACATGAATATATACATATATAGATATACATATATGTGTGCACTCTTAATCACTCAGTTGTGTTCAACTCTTTACAACCTCATGGAAGTACCCTGCCAGGCTTCTCTGTTCATGGGATTTTTCCAGGCTAGAATACTGAAGAGGGTTGCCATTTCTTTCTCCAGAGGATATTCCCAGTCCAGAGATCAAACTTGCTCCTCTGTGTCTCCTGCATTGGCAGGTGAATTCTTTATGCTCTGTACACACACACACACACACACACACACACACACACACACAGATACTGTTTGTTTAGTCGCTCAGTCATGTCCGACTCTTTGCGACCCTATGGACTGTAGCCATCAGCCTCCTCTGTCTGTGGGATTTCAAAAGCAAAAATATTGGAGTGGGTTGCCTTTTCTTTCTCCTATGTATATAACCAAAATAATTTGAGTTATTAAAGATGTATACAGACACATAAATGAGAGAAAAAAAATGGCCCTGAGGATAATTGAATAAATTAATTAGAACCCTAGGAAACAGAAAAAAGTGAATAATTGGTTATGAAATGTAGTCAATGAAAGGTACTTGTGATCACAGGCACAGAAAAAAATAGCTATTTTTTTCTGATAGCAACTTCAAATAATCCAGTCACTTCAAATAATATGATTTGCAATGAATAAAGAAAAATGGCCTCATGTTTCACTATTGAAAGAATGTATGAGCAATTCTTTTTTTCTTTTTTTTTTAAATTTTAAAATCTTTAACTCTTAAGCCAAGCCATCTTTGTTTATGTAATACATTGCATTTTTAGTTCTCAAGTTATTTATATAACAAAAAAACAAATACTTTTTCCACAGGATTTTGTGTTAAATATCACTTGAATTTTGTAGAGAATTATGACTTTTTTATTCATGATTTTCTAAGCCTAATTGTGAAACTGAGTATCAATTAGAAACACACACACACACACACACACACACACAAGATACAAATGTATATGTCCTTTTGAGAGATGTTGAAAGAGATCAAAGTGGGTTTCCATTTTTTATTGAGGCATAATGATAATCTGCCAAAATTAAGTGTTTTGACATGAAAGATTAAAAAAAATTTAAATTTTATTAGTGCTATGGAAATAAGAGAATCAGCTACAGAGGGGTAAAAATGAAAATGTACTACTTTGATGGCTTATGATAAGTCATGAGGCATGAAGCGCAGCAGAATCAATAGCATGTAATAAACAGTGACTGGAAAATGGGATAGCATCCAATACATTTTAAAAATAAAATTAATATTCAAATAAAATTAATTTCAAATAATTAATATTCAAAATAAGGTAATATTAAAATTAAAAAAGAATGTATGAACTAGATAAAACATCAGTTTGTTAAGTAGCATCTTAAGGAATTTATCTTAAGGGAAATATACAATTAAAAATAAATTCAAGTGGTTCAGGCAGTTGAACTTGTGTCCAAAGCTATGCACGTTCTTCTAAAAATTGAAAAAATGTTCATTTTTTAAAATACATTATTATTTAACTTTTATTTTTTATTTGTTTTTCTTTTTTAATATGTATTTATTTTAATTGGAGGTTAATTACTTTACAATATTGTTTTGGTTTTGCCTTACATCAACATGTATCCACCACATGTATACACGTGTTCCCCATCCTGAACCCTCCCTCCCTCCTCCCTCCCCGTACTATCCCTCTGGGTCATCTCAGTGTACTATCCTCAAGCATCCAGTATCATGCATTGAACCTGGACTGGCGACTCATTTCATATATGATATTATACATGTTTCATTCTCCCAAATCATCCCACCCTCTCCCTCTCCCACAGAGTCCAAAAGACGGTTCTATACATCTGTGTCTCTTTGCTGTCTCACATACAGGTTTATTGTTACCATCTTTCTAAATTCCATATATATGCGTTAATATACTGTATTGGTGTTTTTCTTCCTGGCTTACTTCTTTCTGTATAATAGGTTCGAGTTTCATCCACTTCATTAGAACTGATTTAAATGATTTCTTTTTAATGGCTGAGTATTACTTCATTGTGTATATGTACCACAGCTTTCTTATCCATTCATCTGCTGATGGACATCTAGGTTGCTTCCATGTCCTGGCTATTATAAACAGTGCTGTGATGAACATAGGGGTAAACATATCTCTTTCAATTCTGGTTTCCTCCGTGTGTATGCCCAGCAGAGGGATTGCTGGGTCATAAAAAAACTAAGATGTTTAAGGTGTGAGGAGACAGCTTTAAGCATTTGGTGTTGAAGGACTGGAATAAAGAAATCTTGAAGAATTTGGGATCTCCAATTCATGAAGGGGAGTGAAGCATAGATGCTGAAGTCATATCAGAATAAGAACTCAAAATACTTCATTATAAATAGAAGTGTTTAGGTAAATTTTGAGGTGAATATAAAGGCAAATTATATAATATATAGGGGTAGAGAAACAGAAGAGACAAAGCAGAAGGCAATCTGGAAGGTTTTCGATGATTGATGGTCAATACTCATCATGGGATTTTCATAAACATGCCAGATAGATGAAGGATATGAGTCTATTTATTAGGACCATGACCACACAGACTTGCCACGCATGCCCTCTTCAAAAGGGGTAGATCCATGACTAACTTTCTAATATACTCTGTTTGGTGAAGTGGTTTTTGAATAGTTTTAGGTATTAAACACCTCTATCAACACATGTGTGCACTTGAATGTGCTTGCATGCACACACACAAACACACACACACACCCACACTCTAACTTGAATCCCAGCAGCGGAATTACCCGAGTTGAGAGGGAATTAATCTCCTTTATCGATGGTAAATGTGATTCGCATGTACAAGATACTTTCACAGCAGCATCTAGACTAGTGTTTGACTAAATAACTGGGTGCCATAATCCAGTCAAGTGTGACCTCCCATCACAGGATGATTTCTTCTATCTTTTCTATTAGGATCCTATTGAAGCATTAGCAAACTTTTTAAAAGAAGATCCAGCAAATTGTAATGTAGTTAAAATATTTCAGTGTAGAACATATAACGCAAACACACAAACACATAGCATGTGAGAGAAGGCAGGGTACTCATAACCGCTAAATTGTTCTTATCCATCTGCTAGGTGCTGGACGATAAAAATCACACGTAAATGCTCTGTCTCAAGAAAATTACATTTTAAGGAGATAATAGAGATCGAACTCCATCAACATTAAAAATTATTTGAGCAAGATATTTTCAGCCAGACAGTCACTGGAAGAGTAGATAAGACAGGCAAAATGCTGTAAGCTACCTGGAAATATCTAAATATATGAACACTAGAAATAAAACAAAGACTTGTCTATAGAAGAGTGATCATGAATGGAGGAATGAGAAGAACCTTCTCTCCCAGACCCAAAAGCTTCATGTTTTGCAAAGATAAGAACAAACTCAAATGGTATGATGTCAATATAGTGTGCTATATCAACATCTCACTTGAACCTATCTGCCCTGTCATGATAATCTTCTGAAACTAAAGAATCTATCATCAAAACGGTGAATTTCTTTTCCTGTCTTGGCACTGTAGCCATTAATACCTTGTTCATCAATAATATCTTCCTACTGTGACTTTAAGGGGTCATTTGAGTTTGCCAAAATGGTATTTGAAATGCCTCTGAATCTTTGACATGTCTATCTTTTGCTTTTGTAAAGAGAACAGTTTAATTTAATTCACATTTTATTTTCTTCAGAATGTTCTAGATATGGTTCCCAATTTGGGGGGTATTGAATGACACCCAGTAAAACTGGCTTGATTCATCTCTTTGTGTATAGATTTTTGTCTTGATTCTACATTAAGCTATCCCAGTCTCTGGAGTTTTGAAATACATAGATACTATGCACACCCATGGTGGATTCATGTCAATGAATGGCAAAACCAATACAGTATTGTAAAAGTAAAATAAAGTAAAAATAAAACTTAAAAAAAAAAAAACCAAATACATAGATACTATGGAAGTTCATTTCCAATTGTTAGAGTCATTGCATAGTTATGGCTACATTAAAAAAAAAAAATCCCAAGGTAGAGGACAGGCAGCCTATAGTGTTAATTCAAATTTGTGATTTTAAACATTTTTCACAAATCTGTGAGATTTCTCTGGAATATTTTCCACTCAGTTTTTAGCTCTTATGACATTGCAGTAATTTACTCTAATTCCATTATATCAAAGGCTGTTAGTACTATTATCTGGTATTTGCTGCTTTCTATTCTCCATTCCACTTCATTTTTTTGGTCACTTTTCTCTGCCAGAGCATGCATCATAGTTACTGGAAATAAGTTATCTTCTTCAATTTCACTGTCTTTCCCATTTAATAGAATCAATCAAACTATCTGCAAGGACATTCTTTCTGTTACCACAGGTCACCCATGTTGCTGCATTTACTTTAATGACAAGACCACTGAATTGCCCATCCAGCACGATGTAACAGACTTTCAAGGACATAGAGAGTTAGCTTGATATCTTATAGGATATGTGCTTTTCTGTGCTTGGTCACTCAGTTGTGTCTAAATATTTGCCACCCATGGACTGTAGCATTCAAGGTTCCTCTGTCCATGGAGATTCTCCAGGCAAGAATACCAGAGTGGGTTGCCATGCTCTCCTCCAGGGTATCTTCCCAACCTAGGGATCAAACCCAGGTCTTCCATATTGAAGGCAGATTATTCACAGTCTAAGCCACCAGGGAGCCCAGGATATATACTAGCTCTCAAGGTTTATTCTGTTGTTGATCCCAAATTAAAAAATTTGCCAGACAAGCTTTTTAAGGTCTCCTTTGAGGCTATGAGAGGGACTTTATTTCAAAGAATATTTTTTATTTTGATTTTTTATTCTTTTGGTGAATCTTGATGACTTTGATAGTGAAGATAAAATAAAATAGCACTACAGTTACTCCCAGAGTGGCTGATTACATCCACAGCAGCCTGTGACCTCTGGGCAGTGGCAGTTCCAGGCAGCAAGTGGCAGCAGTGAGGCTGCAGACACTCAGCTCCTGGGCATCCTCTAAAATTGGCTAAGGCCTTTCCTGGATCCACTCCCCAGCCACTCCAGCAGGACATTTGCCTCGACACCTAGTACATGTTGACTGACACCTGATGGCCAGTGAAGGTTTATATGCTCAACAAGGACCAGCAGTGGAACAACCGGGACATCGGGCATGCCATCCAGCTACATTGAGCAGCTGAAGGGTATGTTCCTGCTACTTCAGTTCAGTTCAGTTAAGTCACTCAGTCGTGTCTGACTCTTTGTGACTCCATGAATCGCAGCATGCCAGGCCTCCCTGTCCATCACCAACTCCTGGAGTTCACTCATACTCATGTCCATCGAGTCAATGATGTCATCCAGCCATTTCATCCTCTGTCATCCCCTTCTCTTCCTGCCCCAAATCCCTCCCAACATCAGGGTCTTTTCCAATGAGTCAACTCTTTGTATGAGGTGGCCAAAGTATTGGAGTTTCAACATCAGAACTTTCAATGAACACACAGGACTGATCTCCTTTAGGATGGACTGATTGGATCTCCTTGCAGTCCAAGGCACTGTCAAGAGTCTTCTCCAACATCACAGTTCAAATGCATCAAGTCTCTTGCTACTTAGCACCTGACAAAATGTGATCCGCTGGAGAACAGAATGGCAAATGACTTTAGTATGCTTGCCTTGAAAAGCCCATAAACAGTGTGTAAAGGCAAAAAATATATGACACTGAAAGATGACCCCCCCAGGTCAGTAGGTGTCCAATATACTACTATGGAAGAACAGAGAAATAGAATAAGAATGAAGAGGCTGAGCCAAAGCAGAAATGACCACCAGTTGTGATTATATCTAGTGGTGGAAGTAAAGTTTGATGCTCTAAAGAAATATATTGCATAGGAACCTGGAATATTAGGCCCATGAATTAAGGTAAATTGAATGTGGTCAAACAGGAGATGGGAAGAGTGAAAACTGACATTTTTGGAATCAATGAATTAAATGGATGGGAATGGGAATTTTTTTTTTTAATTTTTATAGTTTTAATTTTTTAAATTTTAAAATCTTTAATTCTTACATGCGTTCCCAAACATGAACCCCCCTCCCACCTCCCTCCCCATAACATCTCTCTGGGTCATCCCCATGCACCAGCCCCAAGCATGCTGTATCCTGCGTCAGACATAGACTGGCGATTCAATTCTTACATGATAGTATACATGGTGGAATGCCATTCTCCCAAATCATCCCACCCTCTCCCTCTCCCTCTGAGTCCAAAAGTTCGTTATACACATCTGTATCTTTTTTCCTGTCTTGCATACAGGGTCGTCATTGCCATCTTCCTAAATTCCATATATATGTGTTAATATACTGTATTGATGTTTTTCTTTCTGGCTTACTTCACTCTGTATAATCGGCTCCAGTTTCATCCATCTCATCAGAACTGATTCAAATGAATTCTTTTTAACGGCTGAGTAATACTCCATTGTGTATATGTACCACAGCTTTCTTATCCATTCATCTGCTGATGGACATCTAGGTTGTTTCCATGTCCTGGCTATTATAAACAGTGCTGCAATGAACATTGGGGTACATGTGTCTCTTTCAATTCTGGTTTCCTTGGTGTGTATGCCCAGCAGTGGGATTGCTGGGTCATAAGGGAGTTCTATTTTCAATTTTTTAAGGAATCTCCACACTGTTCTCCATAGTGGCTGTACTAGTTTGCATTCCCACCAACAGTGTAGGAGGGTTCCCTTTTCTCCACACCCTCTCCAGCATTTATTGCTTGCAGATTTTTGGATCGCAGCCATTCTGACTGGTGTGAAGTGGTACCTCATTGGGGTTTTGATTTGCATTTCTCTAATAATGAGTGATGTTGAGCATCTTTTCATGTGTTTGTTAGCCATCCGTATGTCTTCTTTGGAGAAATGTCTATTTAGTTCTTTGGCCCATTCTTTGATTGGGTCGTTTATTTTCTGGAATTGAGCTGCATAAGTTGCTTGTATATTTTTGAGATTAGTTGTTTGTCAGTTGTTTCATTTGCTATTATTTTCTCCCATTCAGAAGGCTGTCTTTTCACCTTGCTTATATTTTCCTTTGTTGTGCAGAAGCTTTTAATTTTAATTAGATCCCATTTGTTTATTTTTGCTTTTATTTCCAGAATTCTGGGAGGTGGATCATAGAGGATCCTGCTGTGATTTATGTCTGAGAGTGTTTTGCCTATGTTCTCCTCTAGGAGTTTTATAGTTTTCGGTCTTACATTTAGATCTTTAATCCATTTTGAGTTTATTTTTGTGTGCGGTGTTAGAAAGTGATCTAGTGTCATTCTTTTACAAGTGGTGACCAGTTTTCCCAGCACCACTTGTGACCCCTCTATATGCTGCTTACAACAGACCCACCTCAAAACAAGGGACACATACAGACTGAAAGTGAAGGGCTGGAAAAAGATATTCCATGCAAATAGAGACCAAAAGAAAGCAGGAGTGGCAATACTCATATCTGATAAAATAGACTTTAAAACAAAGGCTGTGAAAAGAGACAAAGAAGGCCACTACATAACAATCAAAGGATCAATCCAAGAAGAAGATATAACAATTATAAATATATATGCACCCAATATAGGAGCACCGCAATATCTAAGACAAATGCTAACAAGTATGCAAGGGGAAATCAACAATAACACAATAATAGTGGGAAACTTTAATACCCCACTCACACCTATGGACAGATAAACTAATAAGAAAATTAACAAAGAAATGCAAACTTTAAATGATACATTAGACCAGTTAGACCTAATTGATATCTATAGGACATTTCACCCGAAAACAATGAATTTAACCTTTTTCTCAAGTGCTCATGGAACCTTCTCCAGGACAGATCACATCCTGGGCCATAAATCTAAACTTAATAAATTCAAAAAAATCGAAATCATTCCAAGCATCTTTTCTGACATAATGCATTAAGATTAGATCTCAATTGCAGGAGAAAAACTATTAAAAATTCCAACATATGGAGGTTGAACAACACACTTCTGAATAACCAACAAATCACAGAAGAAATCAAAAAAGAAATCAAAATATGCATAGAAACTAATGAAAATGAAAACACAACAACCCAAAACCAGTGGGACACTATAAAAGCAGTGCTAAGAGGAAAGTTCATAGCAATACAGGCATACCTCAAGAAACAAGAAAAAAGTTAAATAAATAACCTAACTCTACACCTAAAGCAACAGAAAGCCTTCTTGACTGAACAATTCAAAGAAATAGAGGAAGACAATAGAATGGGAAAGACTAGAGCTCTCCCTAAGAAAATTAGAGATACCAAGGGAATATCTCATGCAAAGATAGGCATAATAAATGACAAAATTGGCAAAGACATGACAGAAGTAGAAGAGATTAAGAAGATGTGGCAAGAATACTCAGAAGAACTGTACAAAAAAGCTTGTAATGACCCATAGAACCATGATAGTGTGCTTGCTAACTGGAGCCAGACATCCTGGAGTGTGAAATCATGTGGACCTTAGGAAGCCTCACTACAAACAAAGCTAGTGGAGGTGATGGCATTCCAGCTGAGCGATTTCAAATCCTCAGAGATGATGCTGTGAAAGTGCTGTGGTCAATATGGCAGCAAATTTGGAAAACTCAGCAGTGGCCACAGGACTCGAAGAGGTCAGCTTGCATTCCAATCCCAAAGAAAGGCAATGCCAAATGCTGTTCAAATTACCATACAATTGCAGTCATTTTACATGCTAGCAAGATTATATTAAAAATCTTTCAAATTAAGCTTCAGCAGCACATGAACTGAGACATTCTAATCTAAAAGTAGGATGTGAGAGTTGGACTGTGAAGAAGGCTGAGTGCCGAAGAATTGATGCTTTTGAACTGTGGTGTTGAAGAAGACTCTTGAGATTCCCTTGGACTGCAAGGAGATCTAACCAGTCCATCTTGAAGATCAGCCCTAGGATTTCTTTGGAAGGAATGATGCTAAAGCTGAAGCTCCAGTACTTTGGCCACCTCATGCAAAGAGTTGACTTATTGGAAAAGACCCTGATGCTGGGAGGGATTGGGGGCAGAAGGAGAAGGGGATGACAGAGGATGAGATGGCTGGATGGCTTCACTGACTTGATGGACGTGAATCTGAGTGAACTCTGGGAGTTGGTGATGGACAGGGGGGCCTGGCATGCTGTGATTCATGGGGTCTCAAAGAGTCAGACACGACTGCGTGACTGAACTGAACTGAATCTAAAAGCTGGATTTAGAAAAGGCAGAGGAACCAGGGATCTAACTGCCAATATATGCTGGATCATAGAAACAGCAAGTAAAATATCTTTAAAAAATCTTCTGCTTCATTGACTACACTAAAGAGTTTGACAATATGGGTCAGAACAAGCTGTGAAATATTCTTAAAGAGATGGGAATACCAGACCACATTGCCTGTCTCCTGAGAAACCTGTATGCAGGAAAAGGAGCAAGAGTTAGAACTGAACATGGAACAACAAACTGGTTCAAAATTGGAATAGAAGTATGTCAAGGCTGTATTTAACTTACATACAGAGTGCATCATATGAAATGATGGGCTGGATGACTTACAAACTATAATCAAATTTGCCAGGGAAACTATCAACAATCTCAAATATGCAGATGATACTATTCTAATGCAGACAGTGAAAGAGATATAAGGAGCCTCTTGATGAAGGTGAAAGAGAAGAATGAAAATATTGGCTTAAAACTCAATATTAAAAAAAAAAGAAAAAGATCATGGCCTCCAAATCTATCACTTCATAACAAACAAATGGTGGAAAAGCAGAAACAGTGTCAGTTTCATTTTCTTTGGCTCCAAAATCAATACAGACATTGACTGCAGCCATAAAATTAAAAGGCACTCGATCCTTGGAAGAATACTTATGACAAACTTAGACAATGTATTAAAAAGCAGAGACATCACTTTGCTGACATAGGTCTGTATAGTGAAAGCTATGGTTTCCCAGTAGTCATGTATGGATGTGAAAGTTGGACCATAAAGAAGGTTGATCTCTGAAGAATTGATGCTTTTGAACTGTGGTGCTGGAAAAGACTCTTGAGAGTCCCTTGGAAAGCAGTAATACAAAAACAACCAATCCTAATTGAAATCAACCCTGAATATTCATTGGAAGGGTTGATGCTGAAGCTGAAGCTCCAATACTTTGGCCACCTGATGCAAAGAACTGACTCATTGGAAAAGACCTTGATGCTGGGTAAGATTGAGGGCAGGAGGAGAAGGAGTCAACAGAGGATGAGATGGTTGGATGGTATACTGACTCAATGGACTTGAGTTTGTGCAAACTCAGGGAGATAGTGGAGGACAGCAAAGTCTGCCTTGCTGCAGTTCATGGGGTTGCAGAGTCAAAAACGACTCAGTGACTGATCAACAGCCATAACAACAAATAGTTATTCAAGGGTCTTCTCTGGTGGTTCAGATTAGGAAACTCTGCCTGCAATCCAGGAGATTAGGGTTTGATCCCAGTGTCGAGAAGATACCCTGAAGAAAGGAATGGCTACCCACTCCAGTCTTCTTGCCTGAAGAATATGATTAACAAAGACACCTGGCAGGCTCCAGGCTGTGGTGTCACAAAGAGTTAGACAGGACTGAGTGACTAACATTTTCACTTTCTCACTTATGTATAGTTATTCAAAATCTGTACTTTATATGTTTATTTGCTTGTTTATTTATGTATTATCCCTTTCTTTATATAGACTGAAAATTCCAGGAAAATAGACTATTATTTTATTGCTGATACCCTGCATTATATTTTCTATATTTGAGGCATCCAATGAATAGTTTTTGCAAAGTTAAATGAGATGTTGGAATATTATATCTCTGAAACTACTTTATTATATATTTCCACAACAGATATAAGAACACAGTTTAACAATTTATTTTACTGTTTACAGTAAAAATTATCTATTTTTGAAAATGTCTTGAGGTTTCTGAATCATAATTATTTATAAAGTTAATTAAGCAGATTTAACTACAACAAAAATATAGACAAGTAATGGGAGTTTGAAAAAAATAAAAGCTTTATGAAACAGTAAAATATAGTTTACTGTATCAAGCTGTATAGATCCAATATTGTCCTTAATTTTCCTTTGCCTAGTGATTGGTTTGTCTTCAGCACTGTTTTTCTTATGCTAATACCATTTCAGTTCAGTTCAGTCACTCAGCTGTGTCTGACATTCAAGAGTAAATTTTAAGTTTTCTTTGAAGAGAAGTTAGCAAGATGACAAAAGAGGAGTTTCAGCCCTCATATCCCTGACAGTGAAACCAAATTTTACAACCACCCATAGGATAAGAGAGTACCTATGTAGGAGTCCAGAAACACAGTAAAGAGGTCCCAACACTCCACTAGAATGAATAATCCTAGAACGCACACACTGAAGAGATATTTGCATTATCTATCCCCTGAATCAGCAGAGCTCAATACCAAGACAGACCTCCTCAGCTCCTGATTTCTCCCATAGCAAAGTCAAAGTGTAGTGAACTCTCAGTTCTGCCATTTGTTTAGGATGCAGTAACACACTCATGAGCAAAAATGGAAATGCAACACATCTAATCTTATAGTGTGGAGCAAAACTAGTTCTAAGAGAAAAATTTATAAAAATAGCTGTCTACATGATGAAAAAAAAGAGGACTTCAACTAAGCAACCTAACTTTGTACCTCAAGACAGTTCAGTTCAGTCGCTCAGTCGTGTCTGACTCTTTGAGACCCCATGAATCGCAGCATGCCAGACCTCCCTGTCAATCACCAACTCCCAGAGTTCACTCAGACTCACGTCCATCGAAGCAGTGATGCCATCCAGCCATCTCATCCTCTGTCGTCCCCTTCTCCTCTTGCCTCCAATCCCTCCCAGCATCAGAGTCTTTCCCAATGAGTCAACTTCTTCTCATGAGGTACCAAAGTACTGGAGTTTCAGCTTCAGCATCATTCCTTCCAAAGAAATCCCAGGGCTGATCTCCTTCAGAATGGACTGGTTGGATCTCCTTGCAGTTCAAGGGACTTTCAAGAGTCTTCTCCAACACCACATTTCAAAAGCACCAATTCTTCAGCTCTCAGCTTCCATCACAGTCCAACTCTCACATCCCTACATGACCACTAGAAAAACCATAGCCTTGATTATATGAACCTTCGTTGGCAAAGTAATGTCTCTGCTTTTCAATATGCTATCTAGGTTGGTCATAACTTTTCTTCCAAGGAGTAAGCGTCTTTTAATTTCATGGCTGCAGTCACCATCTGCAGGGATTTGCGAGCCCCCCAAAAATAAAGTCTGACACTGTTTCCACTGTTTCCCATCTATTTCCCATGAAGTGATGGGACCAGATGCCATGATCTTTATTTTCTAAATGTTGAAATTTAAGCCAATTTTTTCACTCTCCTGTTTCACTTTCATCAAGAGGCTTTTTAATTCCTCTTCACTTTCTGCCATAAGGGTGGTGTCATCTGCATATCTGAGGTTATTGATATTTCTCCTGGCAATCTTCATTCCAGCTTGTGTTTCTTCCAGTACAGCGTTTCTCATGAAGTACTCTGTATATAAGTTAAATGAGCAGGGTGACAATATACAGCCGTGACGTACTCCTTTTCCTATTTGGAACCAGTCTGTTATTCCATGAGATCAATGCAAAGAAATAGAGGAAAACAACTGAATGGGAAAGACTAAAGATCTCTTCAAGAAAATCTGAGACAACAAGAGAACATTTCATGCAAAGGTGGTGTCGATAAAGGACAGAAATGGTATGGATCTAACAGAAGCAGAAGATATTAAGAAGAGGTGGCAAGAATACATAGAAGAACTATACAAAAAGATCTTCATGACTAAGATAATCACAACGGTGTGATCACTCACCTAGAGCCAGACATCCTGGAATGTGACGTTAAGTGTGCCTTAGAAAGCATCACTACGAACAAAGCTAGTGGAGGTGATGGAATTCTAGTTAAGCTATTTCAAATCCTGAAAGATGATGCTGTGAAATGCTGCACTCAATATGCCAGCAAATTTAGAAAACTCAGTAGTGGTCACAGGACTGGAAAAGGTCAGTTTTCATTCCCATCCCAAAGAAAGGCAATGCCAAAGAATGCTCAAACTGCCGCACAATTGCACTCATCTCACACGCTAGTAAAGTAATGCTCAAAATTCCCCAAGCCAGGCTTCAGCAATACGTGAACTGTGAACTCCCTGATGTTCAAGCTGGTTTTAGAAAAGGCAGAGGAACCAGAGATCACATTGCCAACATCTGCTGGATCATGGAAAAAGCAAGAGAGTTCCAGAAAACCATCTATTTCTGCTTTATTGACAATGCAAAGCCTTTGACTGTGTGGATCACAATAAACTGTGGAAAATTCTGAAAGAGATGGGAATACCAGAGCTCCTGACCAGCCTCTTGAGAAACCTATATACAGGTCAGGAAACAACAGTTAGAACTGGACATGGAACAACAGACTGGTTCCAAATAGGAAAAGGAGTACCGTAAGATATCAGATGATAAAAGAACAATGTAAGTTCAAAGTTAGCAGCAGAAAGGAAATATTAAAGATTACTGCATAAACAAGTGAAGTGGAGAATAGGAAAACTAGAAAAAGATCAGTTGATCTAAGAAGTGTTCTTTTAAAGAAAGAAAATTAACAAAACTTTAGCTAGAATAAGTAATAAAATGAGACAGCTAAAAATATGTTATATAAGTTACACTTGGAAAAATTATTAAAGAAGAGACAATAAGGGACTATAAGAGATTACTATGAACGAGTGTATCCAATGAAATGAATGACCTAGTAAAAGTGTACAAATTTCTAGAAATATATAATCTACCAATTTAAATATTTAAAAAAAGAAAATCTGAATAGGCCAATAGTAAGTAAGATTGAATTAATAATCAAAAAACTCAAGAAGATAAAACTGAGGCCCAGATGCTCTGCATGTGTGCTCAGTCATATCCAATTCTTTGTGATCCCATGGACTTTAGCCTTCCAGGCTCTTTGTCCATGGAGTTTTCCAGGCAAGAATACTGTAGCAGATGACATCATGACTGAATTTTACCAAACATTCAAAAGACATTATCACCAATCCTCATATTCTTCCAAAAAAGAAAAGAGGAAGGCATAATTCTAAACTCATTTTATGAGACCAGCAGTATACTCTGATATTAAAGGCCAGACAAGGACACCAGTGGATTTCAGAGACCATTATCCCTGATGAATACAGATGCAAAAATTTTCAGCAAAATATATTTAACCAAGCCAGTGACAGATCTGAATATGAAACTGTTTTTAAAAAATTGTGAAAGACATTTTAAAAGATACAAATAAAGGGAAAGACATCCTGTATTCATGGATTAGAATAATTACATTGACCATGGAAAGGAGCAGTGACCCCCATTAAATATAGAGCTAGACTTGTCTGTGAGTGAGGGTCTCCTGCCAAAGCATGGTCTATCAGTTACCTGCCTCAGGGACAGGGACGCTAGCAGCAGCAGTCCTGGGAGGTGTGGTATGTGGCTTAAGTCCTCTTGGAGAAGATCACGGTTACTGGAGAACAACTATACCAAAGAGATTTTCCCACTGCTGTGAAAGTTTTAGGTCCCATGACAGACTTCCCAACCTGGGGACAGATTAATCCCCTGGGAATCTGAGTTTGAAGATCAGGGGAATTTGATTACAGAACTTCCACAGGACTGATGAAACGGACTCTTGGAGGGCACAAACGAAACCTTGTGCACACCAGGACCCAGAAAAAAATAGCAGTGACTCCACAAGCCAGATTTGCCTGTGAGTGTTTTAGAGTCTCCAGCAGAGAAATCGGTCAACAGTGTCCTGCTGTGGAGTCAGAGGCTCTGGCAGCAGCAGTCCTGGGAGAAGCAGCATTCTGTTGTAAGTCCTTTTGGAGAAGATCCCCATTACTCCTACCATAGTTAGGCCTCCAAACTACAGGGAGGGAACACAGCCCCTCCTTTCCATCAGCAGAAAACTCGATTAAGATTTACTGAGCATGGCCTCACCGACCAGAGCAAGACCTAGTTTTCCCTAGAGCCAATCCTTCCCATCAGGAAGCAGGCACAAGCCTCTTATACTCATCCATTGAGGGTAGACAGAATGAAAACCACAATCACAGAAAACTAACCAAAATGATCATAGGGATCACAGCTTTGTGTAACTTAATGAAACTATGAGAAATGCCGTGCAGGGCCGCCCATCAGAGGAGTCATGATGGAGAGTTCTGACAAAATGTGGTCCATTGAAGATGGGGACAGCAAATCACATCAGCATTCTTGCCTTGAGAACTCCATGAACAGTATGAAAAGGCAAATAGATATAACACTGAAAGATGAATCCTTCAGGTTGGTAGGTGTCCAGTAACTACTGGAAAACAGTGGAGAAATAGCTCCAGTAAGAATAAAGAGGCTGAGCCAAAGTGGAAACAACATCCAGTTGTGGATGTGACTGGTGGTGAGAGTAGAATTTAATGCTGTAAAGAACAATATTGCATAGGAATATGGAATATTATATCCACAAATCAAGGTAAGTTGGAAGTGATCAAATAGAGATGGCAAGAGTGAACATTGAGATTTTAGGAATCAGGGAATTACATGGAATGGGACTGGCAAATTTAATTCAGTTGACCATTATATCTACTCCTGTGGGCAAGAATCCCTTAGAAGACACAGAGTAGCCTTCAGAGTCAACAAAAGAGTCCAAAATGTAGTACTTGGGTGCAGTCTCAGAAATAGCAGAATGACTTCAGTTAGTTTCCAAGTCTAACCATTCAATATCACAATAATGCAAGTCAATGCCCAAACACTAATGCCAAAAAAGCAGAAGTTGAACAGTTCTATGAAGACCTGCAAGACCTTCTGGAACTAGCACCACATAAAGATGTCATTTTCATCATAGGGGACAGTAATGAAAAAGTATGAAATCAATAGACACCTGGAATAAGTTTGGCCTTGGAGTACAGAATGAAGCAGAACAAAGACTAACAGATATTTTCCAAGCGAACAAAATGGTCATAGCAAGCACCCACTTCCAACAACACAAGAGATGACTCTCTACACATGTACTTCACCAGATGGTCAATACCTGAATCACATAGATTATATTCTTTGCAGCCAAAGGTGGAGAAGCTTTATAGAGTCAGCAAAAATAAAAATGAGAGCTGACTGTGGCTCAGATCATGAACACTTTAGGAGTACATCAAGGCTGTATATTGTCACTCTACTTATTTTAATTCTATCCAGAGTACATCATCCAAAATCTGGGGTGCCTGAAGCACAAGCTAGAATCAAGATTGCCAGCAGAAATATCAATAACCTCAAATATGCAGATGACATCACCCTAATGACAGAAAGAAAAAGAATTAAAATCCTCTTGATGAAGGTGAAAGAGAAGAGTAAAAAAGCTAGTTTAAACCCAATATTCAAAAACTAAGATCATGGTATTCAGTTCCATCACGTCATGGCAAATAAATGTGGAAACAATGGAAACAGTGACAGACTTTCTTTTCTTGGACTCAAAATCACTGAGGACAGAGACTGCAGCCATGAAATTAAAAGACAATTTCTCCTTGGAAGAAAAGCTATGGCAAATCTGGACAGTGTATTAAAAAGCAGAGACATCACTTTGCTGACAAAGTTCCATATAGTCAAAACTATGGTTTGTCCAGTAGTCACATATGTAGGTGAGAATTGGATCATAAAGAAGGCTGATCACCAAAGAACTGATGCTTTTGAACTATGGTGCTGGATAAGACACTTGAGAGTCCCTTGGATAGCAAGGAGATTAATCCAGTCAATCCTAAAGAAGTCAATACTGAAAATTCTTTGGAAGGACTGGTGCTGAAGCTGAAACTCGAATACTTTGGCCACCTGATGTGAAGAACTGACTCACTGGAAAAGACCCTGATGTTGAGAAAGATCGAAGGCAGAGGAAGAAAGGGGAAACAGAGGATGAGATGTTTGGATGGCATCATCTAATCAATGGACATAAATTTGAGAAAACTCCAGGAGATAATGAAGGACGGAAAAGTGTGGCTTGCTGCAGTTCATGGGGTCACAGAGTTGGACATTACAGAGCAAGTGAACAATGACAGATTCAATGCAATTTCTATCAAAATACTAATGAAAATTTTTCCACAGAAATAGGAAGTAAATCATAAAGTTTCATACAGAACTACAAAAATGTCAAATAGTCAAAGCATTTTTGCAAAAGACACATAGAATGAGACATTGCACTTCCTAGTTTTATTTACTTATTTTTATTTTTATTAATTTATTTATTTTAATTGAAGGTTAATTACTTTATAATATTGTAGTGGTTTAAAAATATACCACGAAACTATAACCAAAACTGTACAGTGATAGCATAATAATAGACACACATACTAATGGAATAGGATAGAGGGCCATAACACATTGACATGTTTACAGTCAAGTGATTACTACAAGGATGTCAGGAGTAAACAATGGGTTTGGGAAAGTCTCTTCAATAAATAGTATCAGAAGCCTGGATAGCCATATGTAGAAGAATTAAATTGGACCCTTATCTCACACCCTATACAAAGATCTACTCAAAACAGATTAAAAACTTAAACATACGACCTAAAACTACTAAAAGAAAACATAATAAAAAATATTGACATTGGTCTGGGCAATGTTTTTTTCTTATGTGACCCCCAAAACACAGGCAAAAAAAGCAAATACACACAGATGGAGTTGCTTCACACTAAAAGCTTGTGCACTGCAAAAGAAAAAAATTAACAGAATGAATAGACAACTTATAGAATAGTGGAAAGTATTTGCAGTCGTATGTCTGATAATAGGTTGGTAAATATCCAAAATATATAAAGAAACTAACAAAATAGGAAAAAAAAAACACAAAAACAAATCCACAAAATGATGATCTAATTGAAAATTGATGAAGGACCTGAGTCAACATTTTTCATAAGAAGACACATGAATGTCCAACAGGTATATAATAAAGTTTGCAAAATCATTAATTCCCAGGAAAATGCAAGTCAAAACCTCAATGAGATATTGCCTCATACCTATTAGAATGGAAATTATCACAAAAAAGATGATGAATATTGGTTCAGATGTGGAGAAAAGGCAACCCTTGTACAGTGTAAGTGGGGATATAAATTGATATAGTCATTATGGAAAATAGTATGCAGTTTCCTGAAAAAGTTAATTGTACTTGTGTTTTTGCACCAAGAGTTTTCCAGTAGTGGCTGGAGTGTCTTGAGGAAGAAAGAATAGAATATCAGGAGTGTCCTGAGGAAGAAAGAATGGAAATAGTTAAACTTTAGTTCTCACAGTTATAACATCTAGCTGTGTGACCTTTTGCAGTTGACTTAATATCTCTGGTACTTGAGAATCTAGCCAAGTGAGAGAAGATAATCCCAGATTCATCTCTTACAACTATTGCTGTATTTGTATGGTATTTGATTGGACTTGTTAAAGGTCTTGATAAGGCTCTTGACAAAAACACAAATGTAAAACTCAAAGGTGTTTTCCTTGTTCACCATGTATTCTCATCTCTCCAATGAAGTACTATTAAAAATAGTATTTTTTTTAAAAAAGCGCTAATTTTAAAATCTCACCTTATGTTTTATAACATTCCCAAAAGCCTAAAAGTGACCTGGAGGTTCCTTTTATTGGCATTCCTTTGAAAGCATGTTGTCTCCTACTTTCCCTTAACACATACTTCATCACATTTTGATTCATCCATTCATAAGACAGTTTCCACCTGAAAATCATAGCTGCATCTTATAAGGCATATTGTCACATGATAAAATTACTGCTAATGTCTGGTATCCTAACACTGTACGGAACATATTAGTGTTCAATTTAAAATGCTTAGGTGAGTAAATGAAACAATTCTTCTTGCTGTTGTTCAGTTGCTCAGATGTGTTTGACTCTTTGGAACTTCATGGACTGCAGCAGGCCAGACTTTCCTGTCCTTCACTGTCTCCCTGAGTTTGCTCAAATCCATGTCCACTGAGTTAATGATGATATCTAACCATCTCATTCTCTGTCGCTCCTCCTCCTGCTCTCAGTTTTTCCCAGCATCATGGTCTTTTCCAATGAGTCACCTCTTCACATCAGGTGGCCAAAGTATTGGAGCTTCAGCTTCAGCATCAGTCCTTCCAATGGATATTCAGAGTTGATTTTCTTTAGGATTGGTCAAACTCCTTGCAGCCAAAAGGACTCTCGAGAGTCTTCATCACAATTTGAAAACATCAGTTCTTTGGTGTTCATCCTTCTTTATGGTCCAACTTTAGCATCCATACATGACTACTGGAAAAACCATCGCTTTGACTGTATGGACCTCGGTTGACAAAGCGATGTCTTTATTTTTTTAATATGCTGTCTAGGTTTGTCATAGCTTTTCTTCCAAGGAGTAATCATCTTTTAATTTTACAGCTGCAGTCACTGTCTGCAGTGATTTTGGATCCTAAGAAAACGAACTCTGTCACTGCTTCCACTTTTTCCCCTTCTATTTGCCATGAGGTAATAGGACCAATTGCTATGATCTTAGTGTTTTGAATGTTCAGTTTCAGATGAGCTTTTTCACTCTCCTCTTTCATCAGGAGGTGTTTTAGTTCCTCTTTACATTCTTCATATCTGAAGTTGTTGATATTTCTCCCAGCAAATTTAATATCAGCTTGTGATTCATCCAGCCTGGCATTTTGCATAATGTACTCTGAATTTAAATTAAATAAGCAGGTGACAATATACAACTTTGTCATACTTCTTCCCCAATTTTGAAACACTCCTTTCCCATTTGTTCCAGGTAAGTTTCTAGCTGCTGCTTCTTGACCTGCATGCAGGTTTCTCAGGTAACAGGTAAGGTGGTCTGGTATATCCCATCTCTTTAAGAACTTTCCACAGTTGAAGTGAATTAAATGCATATCATTCTATGACTTAATGTTTATCTTTTTGTGACATTAAAGTTATACTATTCAAAAATTTTTTCTTAAATTAGCACTTTCATGCAGCTATTTAAAAACACATTAATTATTTTAACTCTTTTATCAATGAGTAAACCAGGCAGATTTTATAACCATTTTAAAAACAAAGTCAAAGAATAGACATATTTATAGACCATGGATATAAGAGTATATGTACAAAAGCTGTATATATCATGCTTTTCTATAGATAAGGATGATTATTCTTCCATAATACATAATTCATTTTCATTTCTGTATAGAATGTTTTTTGCATCTTTGTTGGTATATGACTTATTGTTGTTCCATCATCCAGTCATATCTGACTCTTCACGACCCTATGGATGACAGCACACCAAGCCTCTCTGTCCCTCAACATCTCCCGAAGTTTGCCCAAGTTCAAGTCCATTGCATCGGTGATGTCATCCAGCCATCTCATCCTCTGATGAACCTCTTCTCCTGTCCTCAATCTTTTCCAACATCAGGGCCTTTTCCAGTGAGTTAGCTCTTTGAATCAGATGACCAAAATAGTGGAGTTTCAACTTTAGCATCAGTCCTTCCAACAAGTATTCAGGGTTTATTTTCCTTAAGATTGACTGGTTTGATCTCCTTGCTCTCCAGGGGACTCTGGAGTCTTCTCCAGCACCATAGTTCAAAGGCATTAATTCTTCGGTGCTCTACTTTCTTTACTATCCAGCTCTCACAATTGCATGTGGCAACTGGGGCCACCACAACCTTGACTATATGGACTTTTATTGGCAGAATAACTTCTCTGCTTTTCAGCACACTGTCTCAGTTTCTGATAGCTTGCTGACCAAGAATCAAATGTCTTCTGATTTCAAGGCTGCAGTCACCATCCACAGTGATTTTAGAGCCCAAGGAGAGGAAATCTGTCACTCCAGTTCAGTGCAGTTCAGTGCAGTTCATTCACTCAGTCATGCCCAACTTTGCAACCCAATGGACCACAGCACGCCAGGCCTCCCTGTCCATGACCAACTCCCGGGGTTTACTCAAACATCATGTCCATCGACGCCATCCAACCATCTCATCCTCTGTTGTCCCCTTCTCCTCCTGCCTTCAATCTTTCCCAGTATCAGGGTCTTTTCAAATGATTGACTCATTCTTCACATCAGGAGGCCAAATTATTGGAATTTCAGCTTCAACATCAGTCCTTCCAATGAATATTCAGGGCTGATTTATTTTAGGATGGACTGGTTGGATCTCCTTGCAGTCCAAGGGACTCTCAAGAATATTCTCCAACACCACAGTTAGAAAGCATCAATTATTTGGTGCTCAGATTTCTTTATGGTCCAACTCTCACATCTGTACATGACTACTGGGAAAACCATAGTCTAGACTAGACAGACCTTTGTTGGCAAAGTTACACCTCTGCTTTTTAATATGCTGTTTAGGTTGGTGATAACTTTTCTTCCAAGGAGCAAGCATCTTTTAATTTCATGGCTGCAGTCACCATCTGCAGTGATTTTGGAGCCCAAAAAATAGTCTGTCACTGTTTCCACTGTTTCCCATCTATTTGCCATGAAGTGATGGGACCAGACACCATGATCTTAGTTTTCTGAAGGTTGAGGTTTAAGCCAATTTTTTCACTCTCCCCTTTCACTTTCATCAAGAGGTTCTTTAGTTCTTCTTCACTTGCTGACATAAGGATGAGGTAATCTGCATATTTGAGGTTATTGATATTTCTCCCGGCAATCTTGATTCCAGCTTGTGCCTCATCCAACCCAGCATTTCTCATGATGTACTCTGTGTAGAAGTTAAATAAGCAGGGTAACAATATACAGCCTTGACGCACTCCTTTCCCTATTTGGAACCAGTCTGTTGTTCCATGTCCAGTTCTAACTTTTGCTTCTTGACCTGCATACAGATTTCTCAAGAGACAGGTCAGGTGGCCTGATATTCCCATCTCTTTAAGAATTTCCTGCAGTTTGCTGTGATACACTTTGTCAAAGGCTTGGATGTAATTAATAAAGCAGAAATAGATGCTTTTCTTTTTTTAATATAAATTTATTTACTTTAATTGTAGGTTAATTACTTTACAATATTGTATTGGTTTTGCCATACATCAACATGAATCCATCACGGGTTTACACGTGTTCCCCATTCTGAACCCCCATCCCACCTCCCTCTGCTTACCATCTCTCTGGGTCATCCCAGTGCACCAGTCCCAAGCATCCTGTATCCTGCATTGGACCTGGACTGGTGATTCATTTTCTGGAACTCTCTTGCTTTTTAAATGACCCAGCGGATATTAACAATTTGATCTCTGGTTCCTCTGCTGGTTCCTCTGCCTTTTTAAAAATTGGCTTTAACATCTGGAAGTTGTTGAAGCAGCTTGAACATGTGGAATCTGTCACTATTTCCACATTTTCCCCCTCTATTAGCTGTGAAGTGATGGGGCCAGGGGCCATGATTTTAGGTATTTGTTTTGTTTTGTTTTGTTTTATGCCATTTTTTCACTCTCTTTCTTCAAGCTCACCAAGAGGCTATTTCCCCTTTGCTTTCTGCCATTAGAGTGGTATCATCTGTATATCTGAGGTTGTTGATGTATCTGCCACCTATCTTGATAACAGCTTATAATTCATCCAACCTGGCATTTCTTATGATGTGCTTAGTGTATAGATTAAAGAAAGATGGTGACAGCAGACAGCCCTGTCATGCTAATTTCTCAATCCTGAACCAATCAGTTGTTCCATACAGGGTTCTAACTGTGGCTTCTTGACTTACATATAGATTTCTCTGAAGACAGGTAAGTTGATCTAATATTCCCATCTCTTTAAACACTTTCCACAGTTTATTATGATCCACACAGTCAAAGGCTTTGGCATAGTCAATGAAATAGAGAAAGATGTTTTTTTCTGGAACCCTAGCTTTCTCTATAATCAAGCAAATGTTAGCAATTTGATCTCTGGTTCCTCTTCCTTTTATAAATCCAGTTTGAACAACCTGGAAGTTCTTGGTTCACATAATGCTGATGACTAGCTTACAAGATTTTAAGGCATGACCTTACTAGCATGGGAGATGAGTGCAATCATTTGGTGATTAGCATATCCTTGGTACTACCCTTCTTAGAAATTGGGATGAAAATTGCCTTTTTCCAGACCTGTGGCCACTGCTCGGCTTTCCGGGTTTACTGATATATTGGATGCATCACCTTGATGTCATCATCCTTTAGGGTTTTGAATGGTTCTACCGGAATTCTGTCACATCCACTAGCTTTATTAACAGCAGTGCTTCCTAAGTCACACTTGACTTTGCCCTCCAGAATGTCTGGCTCTGGGCAGCTGACCACATCATTGTAGTCATCCAGTTCATCTGGATCTTTTTAATACAGTTCTTCCATGTATTCTTCCCATCTCTTCTTGATCCTGCAGCATTTACTGGGTTTCTACAGTTTATGTTCTTTATTTTGTCTATCTTTGGGCCAAATGTTCCCTTGATATTTCCAATTTTCCTGAAGTGATCTCTAGTCTTTCCACTTCTGTTGTTTTCTTCTAGTTTTATACACTCTTCATTGAAGAAGGTCTTATTGTCACTGCGTGCTCTTCCTAGGAATCTGCATTTAGTTGAATATACCTTCCCTTTTCTCCTTTGTTTTTCACTTCTCTTTTTTCATTAACTCTTTATCTACAACTTATAGAATTGTAAAGATAGCTCCCATATAATCAAGGTATGGTTTTCCATTGAGCCTTTAATTCTTCCCTACAAAGTAAAATTTATAAAACTTAGAGAGAATAGCTGATATTTTTTCTTCTCTAAAGCAAAAGATTGGTGAATTTTAACTGAAGGGAAATCAAATATCCCTGGCTTTGTTGATAGACAGCTTTTCTGTGTATAGTGCATTGGAATAATTGTTTGAGAAAAATTTGTATGATATGATTTTGCAGGTAATGCCAGTAAGGTCAGTGTCAGCTTAAGTTATCTACGGTTTGATATCTGTCAGCCAAATTAGTGCTGCCTAGGAAGGAAGCTTAACCTGAGCACCAACTCTTCAGGAAGTTTTTCCTTTATGAATCAGCAATTCTCTCCACCCTCCTTTCTTCTTTACAAGGCTAAGTGTTTTACTGCCCCTTTAGGCCTACTGTCTAGCCAGTTGCTTTATACACTTTTGTAGCTGACATTTAACTGATTACCCACTGAATGTGATAGACTATGAGGAATTAGAATTCAATGGCATATATGAGGAAGCATAATTTTATACACATTAATACTCTGTGGGTGTGCAACTAGAAATAAAATTTCAGCACATGTAGGACACATATCCTCTCTGAATATACCATTTTTATCATACTGAAATATGTGTAATGTTTTATTAAAACGGAATTTAGGATGGATCTCTACTGAAGTATAACCTGATCACAGGATCCATAGTTGAAGGATATGAGGCAGGTAAAGGGTCAAACTAAGCAGATGTGTGTTCACACAGTTCTGACAGCCTCTCCTTAAATGCTGAGCAAAGATGGACATTAAAGAATACTTTAAAAGTCTGCCATGTTTTCAAAGTATTCCATGAAACTGGAAGTTTTCAATATTGTCTGTCAGTTCAAGAGAGACTATTGAATAATGATAACATAAATTCAATTTATAATTCTTGATTTCATTCTCTATGTAATTAGCACCCAGGGAAAAACTATCCCATTTCAAGAGAGAACATTCTGCAAGGTATAGGGTTAGCTGAGACGCTCTAGCTGAAGTGCCCTCAGGAGCCACTACAGTCTGTTAACTGAGGTCTTTAAAGGCAGTGTCAGCCCCGAGAACGATGATTTACTGTGGTCTGACTATCTCTATCTAGGTAGAAATTTCTTCATAGCAGCACCCCTTTCTACTTAGGGACATTCTCAGAGTTGAACTCTTAATATAATTTGTGGACTTTCCTACCAAAACCAGCTTCCTTCTGCCTCTCCTTTACAAATGTCAGCCTCGAAGAATGGTCCTTAGACTTTCCATGCCTAATCCTTGCTCCTTTTCTTTTCACTCAATAAATGTTTTCCAATTCAGCCAAACAGAGAGTAGACTATCTACAAATATAAGGTAATATTAATATAATTACTGTATGTACACATACAAATACACACACACACATATATATGTATGTATATTTATATTTTTACATATTTTTATTTAAACCTTAATGAGGTTATGTAGAGGCTGATTTATGATGTGAAAGTGACTATCTGCATTATGCAGATGAAAATATTTCACACTCAGAAATATATAGACAAGTGTCTGCATTTGCAAGGTAAAGGATGAGCGGCTGTATTTTTAAGACTCAATTACCATATGCTATTACATATTTTGGAGAATTTTAATAGTTTCTCTCCAACACACAAAATTTATTTGCTTTTAAATGAAAATGAAAATAGATTAAATTATAAGTGTAATTTTCCATCAGTCTCCCAACAAAAGAAACAAAACTAAACGTTTGCATGAATAATGGTTCATGAGTGGATGAAGGCAAAGCAAACAGAGTCAGAGATGACAGTGGCTTTACATAGGAAAGAGTAGAGTCACAGAAGACCAGGGGAAGGAGAGTATGGCTTTGTATAGTCTGGAGGTTGTGGATAGATAAAGACTTAGATTGTCCTTCCAATTACTCTCTGTAATCAGATTTATTTTATTTGAATGCTAGTTGGAGCAGAGACTAGAAAACAGGATTATCTTGAAAGAATATCACTTTCAACCTGTTCCTTTTCCCAATACTTATCTTTCTGTGAAAATATGGAAAATGCAGAAAATAGCTGGAACATTTACATCTCAAGTGTTTACAAAGATCCTGCAGTGAAATGATGACTTTGTACTGTTTATATTTCCAGAATGTTCTATAGCTTGAAAGTTGTATAAACAGGTACATGCTTTTGGGCTTGAGTTGCATAGCTTGAATTTTCTTAGTATATAATGTGTTCAAATAAGAGCCCATGCAAGAATGAAGACCACTGTTTCCTAATTAAAGTGTGAGAACACTGCAAAATGTTTAAAATCTTCTGGAATAATTGAATAACATATGTGAAATTTTAATAAAAATTATGAAGGAGAAAATTCCTTTTCACCAGTTCTCATTCTGGTTCTCTACATTAGTCTTCTTCAGGTTTTCACAAATTCTTCCACACTCAATTTGCCTACTGCTATTTTTATTACCAACACAGATCTTCTCTTTAACTGAATGTCCTCCCATATTCTTTCTCTCTACCTGGTGAATTTCTTCTCATCCTCATGTACTAATCCTCATGCCACTCCCTAACACTCTCTTTCGCCTATTACAGTTTACTCATTATTATTATCATTAGACTAAAAATATTCAAGGGCATGTCTTTTTCTTCTCGTTTCTCCAATATGTGACATATAATAGTCAGCAAATTCTCACATAGGCATGTAATTACTTTATAAACTGTCACTATTCTAAATTTCCAAACTAACCATTCAATTATCTGTCATGCAGACTCTGATTCATTCAGACTGGTCTCTTTACCATGCAAAACGTATCTGAATATAATTATTTAAAAACACAGGCTAAATCAAAATAATCAAGCAATCAAATCACTTGCACTCTTCTCTCCAAGACTACTCTTTTTATTGCTTCCTCACCTCTTCATGAGATTCCCTGGTGGCTCAGATGTTCAAAAGTATGCCTACAATGTAAGAGATCTGGGTTTGGTCCCTGGGTCAGGAAGATTCCATGAAAAAGAAAATGGCAACACACTCAAGTTTTCTTGCCTGGAAATTCTCATCGATGGAGGAGCTTGGCAGGCTACAGTCTATGGGGTCACAAAGAGTCAGATATGACTGAGCGACTTCACACCTTCACTTTGACTACTTCATATGATTTTCCTCAGTGGTAAAGGTAACTTTCAACTTATTCATGAACTTCTGCTTTCCAGTCTGGATCATATTGATAATCTTTTACTTTTGATCTCACAGTGTTTATCATTTATATAAGGTTTTATTTTGATTATTCTTGTATTATTACTTTTGGTGTGCTGATCTTGATAGTAGCATGTTCTTGATTTGTGGGTGTGGCAACTAAATTACAAGCAAGAAAGATATATACAACATTTTGATCAAGGGCACTGACTTAATTTAAGGGTAGATGGTTAGTAGGGATCAGGAGAATAAGGACATTTGTTCCTAATGAAGAAACTAAACAGACAAACCAACAGCAGAGGGCAAAGGATGAAAAGGACATTTGGGTTTTGGCTGGGGAAGCCAAGAGCATGTGGAGAAACTCTTGGCAGTGGAAGAATCATCAAAGCTTCCTGTGCAGTTTAACTCCATGTGAGCAATTTACAATAAAGGGTAGAAGGAAAGAAGAGAAATAACTAGCCAAGGGGCCATGAGGAAGCAAAAACAAGCCAGCAGCATGAATTATCCTTGCCAATGAAAATGCTTCTCTTTTGTAGAAAGTCAGCATTGATAACAACAACAACACTGGTGCTGAGTAAAATTCTCTACCTTGTCACTTGAAATCTATAGGCAGGAAATCAGAAGGAGATTGCCATGGATACATTATTTAATCTGCACAGTGGAAAGCACAAACATAAAATTTAGAGCAACTCAGGCAACTTCAAAATGATGGAGTGCTAAGTGGCATGTGTGAATGTGGGAGAGATGGCATTGTGGGCCAATCCCAATAAGTCATTTCTGTTTAATTACACTGTTTGTATATGCTCAGATTAGTGTCACCAAAGGAAATGCTTGAGCATATTTGGAAATATTTAAAAAATTGTTAAACTTAAGCTAATTTCCCATGTGGACATTAACTTCCCAACTATATTGTAAGCTATATTGTCATTTGCTTTTTCTCTTGCTTTCATTTTCATTTGGTACATAGGTAATATAAAAGTAAAAGACCCGGGGTTTTACTTATTTTTTTCTTGGAGGTGGGGGGAGTTAAGGAGTATTGTTGGTTTGTTGTTTTATTTTTTGCCCCAGCTCTATTCATGCCTAATGATGTGGCTGGATAATTTACAATGAAAAAGTGATTATAGATATTCTCTGCATTCATTAGAATATTTTTAGTAAAATGAGACAATTTATAAAGAAATACTTTAAATATACAAATTATAAGAATCTCAGAACTTTCCATTTCTCACAACAGTTAGTATATTCTCATTTAGATTGTGGGATATGAGACAAAGATTATTTAATAATGGACAAGAAAGAGAGAGGTAAATTTTGCCAACAATTTTTATCCTAAGTTACTGATAAGTCTCAAAACAGATTAACATATTCAGTCATTCACTGAGCACATAAGAGGAAATGAACTAGATCAGGCATGGCAGGCTATGTTCCACTCTTAAAATTAATAAATTGACTAATAATATTTTCCACAATCTAGAAGACTCTTGAGAGTCCCTTGGACTGAAAGGAGATCCAATCAGTCCATTCTGAAGGAGATCAGTCCTGGGTGTTCTTTGGAAGGAATGATGCTAAAGCTGAAACTCCAGTACCTTGGCCATCTCATGTGAAAAGTTGACTCATTGGAAAAGACTGTGATGCTGGGAGGGACTGGGGATAGGAGGAGAAGAGGACGACCGAGGATGAGATGGCTGGATGGCATCACCGACTCGATGGACATGAGTTTGAGTGAACTCCGGGAGTTGGTGATGGACAGGGAGGCCTAGTGTGCTGCAATTCATGGGGTCGCAAAGAGTCAGACACAACTGAGCAACTGAACTGAACTGAACTGACTGAGGCAAGCTAGAATTCCTAAGGATGGGAAAAAAGGGAGAAAGAAAAAAAAAGAAAAAAAAAACCTTAGGCATATCTAGTAGAAGAAACCTAATTTACTCCCTATATCTTTAACTCGAACATGTGATCACAATCCACTTAGATGATCAATTAAGGGTTTTCAGTCAGTAATCCCAACATATCACTGAAACAGAATACATTTAAGTTTCCTCTTAGCTATTATCTTTTCCTTTTGCCACCATTGGTTTAAAACACAAGTGTTTCTTTGGTATTTTAGGTAAGAGATGGTCAAATATTTAACTTTCTATTCAGTTCTGTAACTACTAAAAAGTTGCTTAACTGCTTAGAATTTTCATTAACAGTGTCAAAAATAGTTTGATGAATAGATAGGTATTATATTTCATATGCAGAACAAGAATTCCAATGGATGGAGACTAGAATTATTTCAATAAAAATAAGCTAGGCAAAAATTAAGAATATGTACTCAAGTAAAAAAATAAATAGACCTTTGATTAGTGAGGATAAGGTTGTCAAATTCAAAATCATTTGAGTCATTAAATCAGACAATTTCATGATGCTATTGAAAATGGTGCTTGCTTGTATATTAAAGATGATTAAACATGGATTGAATGTTTTATGGTGTTTCCTGACATTCATCCAGAATTTGCATCAGGTAAAATTCATGAAAAAAAAATTCCAACCTATTATATGCAACTATTTGTCTCTGTCTTGATTACATAAATACTTTGAGACTTCATTGCATCATTTCAGTTCTTAAAAACAAAGTGTTGATTATTCAGTAAAGTTAAAAAAAAAAAAAAAAAAACCTCTAAGTATGCCATAGTGGCTCAGACAACATAGAATCTGTCTGAAATGCAGGGGACCCAGGTTCGATCCCTGAGTCTGAAAGATCTCCTGGATAAGGCAATGGCAACCTACCCTGGTATTCTTGCCTGGAGAATTCCATGGACAGAGGAGCCTGGCATGCTATGGTCCATGGAGTGGCAAAGAGTCAGATATGACTGAGCAATTAACACACACTAATTTAATTTTGTAGGTATAATTCTATCTGGATCAAAGTTGCTTTGGGTGAGCATGTTATACAGTAGCAATTTAATGAACTGTATATGTAGACTATACTGATAAAATAACAATCCTTGCCATTATTCACCTTCCAATATTCTCTACAAAGCCTTAATATGTATTGTACTCTTGCTTCTGTGCCATTAAAGAGGTTGCTATGCCAAGCTGGCTGGCTTCCTCTTCTCTAGGTAAACTCATGTTGCTCAATTGCATTAAAAAAAAAAAAATCTTATTACTACAGACACACACACACACACACACACACACACACACACACACACGGCTATGTGCCTTGGTAAAGATTCAATTTATTGGGTTTCTATATAATTAGCGGTGAGTAGCCTGACTCTCTGCACTGGACAATAAAATTTACAACATTTGGCTAGATGGAGATTATCGTTCTAAAAAAATTAAAATTCTTAATTGTCAAAGACTTTTTGATCTTCATTTTTTTTCCCTCCTGCCTGGAACATATATGTGAGGTCCATGGTACAGCAGCAATAATGTGAGCATGAGGGTAAAAGCCAGAGCTTGAAGAAGGCAAAGTGAAAAGAAAGCAGGAAACTGCATCCTTTTTGTGCTAATGGAACAACTGCATAAGTTTTAGACTACCTACTTACAGGCTCATATTTTGTGGGGAAAATGAAACCTCTTCTTGACCAAGCAACTCTAGCAGTGGTTCTATAATGTGTACCCTAACCCACACCATTATGATGTCTAATTCCATTGTGGAGTAAACTTTGACTGCTAATATCTAAAAAAATTCCAATTGTACCTTGAACAATAATCATCAGTAAAAATTGAACTGAGCACCCACTTGTTGAATAAGGTGTTGAGACTAAGAGAAGAAAGAGAAATGGGATTGTGAATTAACTACTAATGGTGGGTCCTGACTTTTGGATTCTAAAGCATTTTTAGCAAGACCTCTGAAAGTAAGGAAGTATTTTTTTTTTCCCCACTGAAAGACATCAAACACAGCATATCAAAGCCATCTTGAAAAAATGAAGTTGCAATAGCTTTATATTTATTTCCTCTCGGATTCTTTTGGAACTTCAAAGATAAATCTAACCTTAGACCCAAAGAGTTTTGCCAATATCTAAGTCTTCTTGCTCTCATATGAAATAGTTGTCCTTATGTGGAAACCATTCATTCTTGCCAAAAAGGTCCATTAAACAGAGAGTAACTTTCCTGTGTCCTGGGAATGTAAACAAAGTCAAGAATGATTTTTTTTTCCTTATTCAGAAAGTTTTTAGAGAAATAGAGGCAGAAAATAGAGGGAAATGTTTTTATTACCTCCTGCATCAACCTCCTCTTATAATAAAGAAATATAAACCCTTGTCTCATTTATAAGGATCATAATGATTCTCAGCATTAGAACATCAGCATCAAGAGACGTGCATTAATTTTTGTGTTTTTATAAACAGAAGAATTTAAAATGTGTTCAGTTAAATCAACTCCAGAAAATAAAGGCTTAAGATACTCTTGGATCTACATAGAAGTATGTGACAGACCATGTAAAAGAAACTGGTGGTCAAAATGTAACCCCAGCATTCACATGAGAATTCATCACTGCAAAAATGTAAAAATAAATATTTTGGATATTTCCAAAGAAAAACTAAATTTCATAATGTTAACCATACACAGGAATGACTTCTTGAAAGTATAAAGTCCTCTTTAAAAATGCTTTAAAATATGATGAAATATGCTGTATATAGTAGTAATAATAATACTTATTGCCCAGACATGCTTCTTCATGATCTGGAAACATAGTTAATATCCTCAATGTATACAAGAACCAGTGTTGGAGATTCACTCAAAGCAAATATACTCAAAACAGGGAAAGTGTTCCCCAGAAGGAATTTCAGGATAATTTCACTCAAATTTGCATATTACAAATAACAGCACAAACATACACACACACAAACACATCTTTAAAAAAAATTCACATCTGTGAATATTAGCCATTATTTCTAACCTTAAATAATCTTGTAGATTTCTTTTCTAAAATCTACAAAGACAGTATATTCCTGGACAATCAGCACATCTTTTTATAGTCTCTACAAAATATCCCAGTCCCCTCTGTTCTCTATAGTTCCATGCTTCTGTTCCTTTAAGATGTAATTCTGAGCTAGTCAAACCCAAGAGGAAATCAAATGTCAGCATCAGGTTACTAATGGTTAGAAGCATTGATGGAAATTCTAATTAGAGCTAAGCATTTAATTTTCTTTTTATCCCTCTCACTTCGAGTATCACCACATTTCTCAAATGACTTGCATTTTTTTAAATAACTAAAAATAGCTATCCACAAAAGATGAGTTTTGGCCCCAAATGTCCAAAATCGTATTCTGGACAAGATATATTATAATGTTCCATTTTATAAGAGAGACAGAGACCCATCTTTATAAATAAGTGATACTCTGTGCTCTACAGTGTGACTGCATTGAAAATATTACCAATCTAAAAGGATCTCACTGGCTTGAAAACCAGTTTGCATTGATTTTTTTATATGTACTGAATTCCATGAAAATATCTCTAGGAAACACAATTAACTTCCCATATTCTAGCCTTGGAAATATCATACAGTAAATAAACTTAAAAAAAATCCTCTTTAGGCTTTTGTGATATTTACATTTTAGCATCTTGTATTATTTTCTAACACAGTGACTTTTTGTTTACTTGTTTTTTTTCCCCAAAACTCAGGATTATCATATTTTTCATAAAATATTAATATGTATGCCTTTTTCTGTACTGGTCAGCATGGACTAGCTACATATTGTATTTAGTATAGAATGCTTTTCTCAAACAGCTTTTGAGGCGAATATACATTTTTTGACTGTAAGTTTGAAAGAAATGAGGAGACAATCAGATTTCTTCAGGTGACAAAGTATTATTGTAAAGATACCCAGAAAAGTGAGAAAGCACAGGTAATTGGCTCAGTCAGTTGCAAAATCAGAATAGAGTGCAATTATTTTACTTCAGGCTACAGCAAAAGTCCCAAATATGCAACAACAGTTCTCTGCTCTTTATTCTGCTCTGAATTCGGATTCCCTTTTCTCTGACCCTCTACTTATGTTGTTGCTTCAGAGTTAAGCTAGGGTTTAAGCTAGGGTTTCTGCTGGTTGCAGTTTCTACGTTGTGCATCTTGGTTTATGCTCTTCCTACCAGCTTCGTTGTTTGTGTGTCACGTTAACACACCCTCACTATGAAAAATGGATTACTTTTTACTTTAGAGCATCTTTCGTAGTTTAAGAACTGGCTTCTGACCACTGGGCAAACCTCTACATCAGCCAATAGCTTGCCTTTGGCTCACAAGGCTGTCTTTTCTCCATGGCTGGTGAACACTGTGATTAGTTGAGCAAAAGTACAAGGATGTCTGTGAAATAAGCTCCAGCAGAATCACATAGAAATGGCATGTGGCTAGTAGATCTTCTGAGGCTTCCTGATCTTTTTCTCCAGAAATAGTTTCTCTTAAATTTTAAAAATACTGTTCATTTTTACATATGCCATCATAGGATGGACAATATAAGACATTATTGGTGAAATTCCATATGTTTCCTCAGAAACATCAAATAATCTTAATATCAATTAACAATAACATTGTCAATTCATACATCATTTCAAATCCCCTGAGTGTATTGTGTGGTGCATTATTTAAAAGGGTTAATTTTTATAATATGTCCAATAAATAGCCATTGAACAGTCCAATAAATAGTGACAGAAACAAAAGTAAATGCAAATTGTGAATATCAATAGTATAAAAGAAAAAATGTTAAAAGGTTAAAATATGAGAGATATTTCACTGTAGAACATAAGTCTACATTATCCAATATTTCCTGTTTTATAAAACTTGATAACTTTATCAATAGGAAAATGAAAAATTTATATTTGAAAATAGTCAATTGTGCAGAAAGATACATTGGTATAACTTTATTAAAATGAGCTGATTGTTTTAATGAAGCAATTATGCACACCAAAATCATAAAAAATTGACAACTACTATTTTAAATAGTCTGATTTTTAAATGGAAAGACAAAATCAATATCAGAAGTTATATTTCAATGGTGTATATGCCCAGCAGTGGGATTGCTGGGTCATAAGGTAGTTCTATTTGCAATTTGGCATACACACCAAGGAAACCAGAATGGAAAGTGACACATGTACCCCAATGTTCATCACAGCACTGTTTATAATAGCCAGGACATGGAAACAACCTAGATGTCCATCAGCAGATGAATGGATAAGAAAGCTGTGGTACATATACACAATGGAGTATTACTCAGCTGTTAAAAAGAATCCATTTGAATCAGTTCTGATGAGATGGATGAAACTGGAGCCGATTATACAGAGTGAAGTAAGCCAGAAAGAAAAACACCAATACAGTATACTAACACATATATATGGAATTTAGGAAGATGGCAATGACGACCCTGTATGCAAGACAGGAAAAGACACAGATGTGTATAACGGACTTTTGGACTCAGAGGGAGAGGGAGAGTGTGGGATGATTTGGGAGAATGGCATTCTAACATGTATACTATCATGTAAGAATTGAATCGCCAGTCTATGTCTGACGCAGGATACAGCATGCTTGGGGCTGGTGCATGGGGATGACCCAGAGAGATGTTATGGGGAGGGAGGTGGAAGGGGGGTTCATGTTTGGGAACGCATGTAAGAATTAAAGATTTTAAAATATAAAAAATAAAAAACTAAAAAACAATAAAATAAAATAAAAATCAGCTGAAAAAAAAATAAATAAATAAAAGAAGTTATATTTCAGAAAAAATTCAGCTCTGATGCTATTATATTTTGTAGAAAATGCGTATGAAACCAAGAAAAACAAAAAAGTATGCAGTTTTAAGAGTTAAGATTTACTGATCTTTATTTCAGACATTTTCGTACATTGAAATGCTAAGTGAAGTCTTTTTCAACGGGAAAAAAAACTAACGAAAAAACAATTATTTTTTAAAATACTGACTCTATAAGCAAATAGAGTACACTGTAATACAAAAATCTGTGCAGTAACTCAGATATTCCATGGGGATATAGATTAGTGTCTTAACAATACAGGTAACAGGATTTATTTGTAATCTCATTTCGACTAACAAATACAACCATTCTTTAAATTCTTTTGGAAGCATCTTTATATCTTTCAAAAAATTATATTAGTAAACTTTTTAACAGCTTAAAATTTAAGCATAATTTATTTACATTCAGTTCAGTTCAGTTCAGTTCAGTTCATTTGCTCAGTCGTGTCCGACTCTTTACGACCCAATGAATCGCAGCACACCAGGCCTGCCTGTCCATCACAAACTCCCAGAGTTTACTCCAACTCATGCCCATTGAGTTGGAGATGCCATCCAGCCATCTCATCCTCTGTCGTCCCCTTCTCCTCCTGCACGCAATCCCTACCAGCATCAGAGTCTTTTCTAATGAATCAACTCTTCGCATGAGGTGGCTAAACTATTGGAATTTCAGCTTTAGTATCAGTCTTTCCAATGTGCACCGAGGACTGATCTCCTTTAGAATGGACTGCTTGGATCTCCTTGCAGTCCAGGGACTCTCAAGAGCCTTCTCCAACACCACAGTTCAAAAGCATCAATTCTTCGATGCTCGGCTTTCTTCACAGTCCAACTCTCAGATCCATACATGAGTACTGGAAAAAACACAGCCTTGACTAAACGGACCTTTGTTGGCAGAGTAATGTCTCTGCGTTTTTATATGCTGTCTACTTTGCTGACTAAGGTCTGTCTAGTCAACGCTATGGTTTGTCCAGTAGTCATGTATGGATGTGAGAGTTGGACTGTGAGAAGGCTGAGCGCTGAAGAATTGATGCTTTTGAAATGTGGTGTTGGAGAAGACTCTTGAGAGTCCCTTGGACTGCAAGGAGATCCAACCAGTCCATTCTGAAGGAGATCAACCCTGGGATTTCTTTGGAAGGAATGATGCTAAAGCTGAAACTCCACTACTTTGGCCACCTCATGCGAAGAATTGACTCATTGGAAAATACCTTGTTGCTGGGAGGGATTGGGGGCAGGATGAGAAGGGGACGACTGAGGATTAGTTAGCTGGATGGCATCACTAACTCGATGGACATGAATCTGAGTGAACTCTGGGAGTTGATGATGGACAGGGAGGCCTGGCGTGCTGCAATTCATGGGGTCACAAAGAGTCGGACACGACTGAGCGACTGAACTGAACTGAACTGAGGTTGGTCATAACTTTCCTTCCAAGGAGTAAGTATTTTTAAATTTCATGTCTGCAATCACCATCTGCAGTGATTTTAGAGCCCCCCAAAATAAAGTCTGACACTATTCTCCTATCTATTTGCCGTGAAATGATGGGACCAGATGCCATGATCTTGTTTTTCTGAATGTTGAGCTTTAAGCCAACTTTTTCACTCTCCTCTTTCACTTTCATCAAGAGGCTTTTTAGTCCCTCTTCACTTTCTAACACAAGGGTGGTTTCATCTGCATATCTGAGGTTATTGATATTTCTCCTGGCAATCTTCATTGCAGCTTGTGCTTCTTCCAGCCCAGCGTTTCTCATGATGTACTCTGCATAGAAGTTAAATAAGCAGGGTGACAATATATGGCCTTGATATACTCCTTTCCCTGTTTGTAACCAGTCTGTTGTTCCATGTCCAGTTCTAACTGTTGCTTCCTTACCTGCATATAGGTTTCTCAAGAGGCAGGTCAGATGGTCTTGTATTACCATTTCTTTCAGAATTTTCCACAGTTTATTGTGATCCACACAATCAAAGGCTTTGGCATAGTCAATAAAGCAGAAATAGATGTTTTTCTGGAACTCTCTTGCTTTTCAATGATCCAGCGAATGTTGGCAATTTGACCTCTGGTGCCTCTGCCTTTTCTATCACCAGCTTGAAGATCTGGAAGTTCACGGTTCACGTATTGCTGAAGTCCTTTTTGGAGAATTTTGAACATTACTTTGCTAGCATAAGAGATGAGTGCAATTGTGTGGTAGTTTGAGCATTCTTTGGCATCTCCTTTCTTTGGGATTGGAATGAAAACTGACCTTTTCCAGTCCTGTGGCCAGTGCTGAGTTTTCCAAATGTGCTGCCATACTGAGTGCAGCACTTTCATAGCATCATCTTTCAGGATTTGAAATAGTTCAACTGGAATTCCATCACCTCCACTAGTTTTGCTTGTAGTGATACTTCTATGGCCCACCTGACTTCACATTTCAGGATATCTGGCTCTAGGTGAGTGATCACACCATTGTGATTATCTGGGTCATGAAGATCTTTTTTTGTACAGTTCTTCTGTGTATTCTTACACCTGTTCTTAATATCTTCTTTTTTTTTTTTTCCTACACTGTTGGTGGGAATGCAAACTAGTACAGCCACTATGGAGAACAGTGTGGAGATTCCTTAAAAAATTGCAAATAGAACTACCTTATGACCCAGCAATCCCACTTCTGGGCATACACACCGAGGAAACCAGAATTGAAAGAGACACATGTACCCCAATGTTCATCGCAGCAATGTTTATAATAGCCAGGACATGGAAACAACCTAGATGTCCATCAGCAGATGAATGGATAAGAAAGCTGTGGTACATATACACAATGGAGTATTACTCAGCCGTTAAAAAGAATTCATTTGAATCAGTTCTGTTGAGATGGATGAAACTGGAGCCGATTATACAGAGTGAAGTAAGCCAGAAAGAAAAACACCAATACAGTATACTAACACATATATATGGAATTTAGGAAGATGGCAATGACGACCCTGTATGCAAGACAGGGAAAGAGACACAGATGTGTATAATGGACTTTTGGACTCAGAGGGAGAGGGAGAGGGTGGGATGATTTGGGAGAATGCAATTCTAACATGTATACTATCATGTGAATTGAATCGCCAGTCTATGTCTGATGCAGGATGCAGCATGCTTGGGGCTGGTGCATGGGGATGACCCAGAAAGATGTTATGGGAGGGGAGGTGGGAGGGGGTTCATGTTTGGGAATGCATGTAAGAATTAAAGATTTTAAAATTTAAAAAAAAAATATATATATATAAATGCAAAAAAAATAAAATAAAATAAAATAAAATGATGATTACTTAATATCTTCTGATTCTGTTAGGTCCATACTATTTCTGTTCTTTATCAAGCCCATCTTTGCATGAAATATTCCCTTGGTATCTCTAATTTTCTTGAAGAGAACTCTAGTCTTTTTCCCATTCTGCTGTTTTTCTCTATTTCTTTGCCTTGATTACTGAGGAAGTCTTTCTTATCTTTACTTGCTATTCTTTGGAACTCTGCATTAAGATGCTTATATCTTTTCTTTTCTCCTTTGCTTTTCCCTTCTCTTCTTTTCACAGCTATTTGTAAGACCTGCTCAGGCAGCCATTTTGCTTTTCTGCATGTCTTTTCCATGGGGATGATCTTGATCCCTGTCTCTTGTACAATGTCATGAACCTCTTTCCATAGTTCATCAGGAACTCTGTCTATCAGATCTATTCCCTTAAGTCTAATTCTCACTTCCACTGTATAATCATAAGGGATTTGATTTAGGTCATACCTGAATGGTCTAGTGGTTTTTCCTAGTTTCCTCAATTTTAGTCTGAATTTGGCAATAAGGAGTTCATGATATGACCCACAGTCAGCTCCTGGTCTTGATTTACTGACTGTAAAGAGCTTCTCCATCTTTGGCTGCAAAGAATATAGTCAGTCTGATTTTGGTGTTGACCATCTGGTGATGTCCATGTGTAGAGTCTTCTCCTGTGTTGTTGGAAGAGTGTGTTTGCTATGACCACTGTGTTCTCTTGCCAAAACTCGATGAACCTTTGCCCTGCTTCATTCCATACTCCAAGGCCAAATTTTCTTGATACTCCAGGCGTTCTTGACTTCCTAAAAGACATCTTTTTGGGGTGTTAGTTCTAAAAGATCTTGTAGGTCTTCATAGAGCCTTTCAATATCAGATTCTTCAGTGTTAGTGGTTGGGGCATAGGCTTGGATTGCCATGATATTGAATGGTTTGCCTTGGAAATGAATAGAGATCATTCTGTCATTTTTGAGACTGCATCCAAATACTGCATTTCAGAGTCTTTTGTTGACCATGATGGCTACTCCATTTCTTCTGAGGGGTTCCTGCCCACAGTAGTAGATATAATGATCATCTGTGTTAAGTTCACCACCCATTCCAGTGCATTTTAGTTCGCTGATTCCTAGAATGTCAACATTCACTCTTGCCATCTCCTGTTTGATCACTTCCAATTTGCCTTGATTCATGGGCCGAACATCCATTCCTGTGAAATATTGCTCTTTACAGCATCGGACCTTGCTTCTATCACCAGTCACATCCACAATTGGGTATTGTTTTTGCTTTGGCTCATCCCTTCATTCTTTCTGGAGTTATTTCTCCACTGAAATCCAGTAGCATATTGGGCACCTACCTACCTGAGAAGTTCCTCTTTCAGTATCCTATCATTTTGCCTTTTCATACTGTTCATGGGGTTCTCATGGCAAGAATACTGAAGTGGTTTGCCATTCCCTTCTCCAGTGGACCACATTCTTTCAGACCTCTCCACCATGACCCATCCATCTTGGGTGGACCCACACAGCATGGCTTAATTTCACTGAGTGAGACCAAGCTGTGGTCTGTGTGATCAGATTGGTCAGGTTTCTGTGAGTATGGTTTCAGTCTGTCTGCCCTCTGATGCCCTCTCACAATACCTACCATCTTACTTGGATTTCTCTTACCTGGATATGGGATATCTCTTCACAGGTGCTCCAGCAAAATGCAGCTATTGTTCCTTAACTTGGACAAGGGGTATCTCCTCATGGCCATCCTTTCTGACCTTGAATGTGGAGTAGCGCCTAGAGGAAACCAATAAGCAGATTACAAAAAATAATATTATGTATTTTTATGTTCCCATTATTTTGCATTAAATATCCCCTAAAATTTTCCTTGATAAATAAAGTTAGAATTCACTTTGTGGATTTAATAAGATATTATTTCTCTTCCCACTATTTTTGAGGTCTCTGCTGCTGCTGCTGCTAAGTCACTTCAGTCATATCTGACTCTTTGTGACCCCATAGATGGTAGCCCACCAGACTCCCCATCCCTGGGATTCTCCAGGCAAGAACACTGGAGTGGGTTGCCATTGAGGCCTCAACTCTTACCAAATATACCTTACAATGAACTGTGCAAATAAATAAATGAATGAATGAATGAAAAACAACAATAAAGACCAAAACTAGAAATCAACAGAAGTCATATAGACAACTATATTTCATTTGTGTCTGAGAGCAACTTTAGATCAGTAAGTCTATTTCATGTTCAGACCCCAGAGACCAGCATGGACTTGACAAATTGTAAACATTTAATACATATTTAAAATGATAAAGAAATAGATAGCAGAATGCAATCTCCTAATATTAGTATTTTTATCTCAATAAAATTAGAATTTTAAATAGAGTGGTTTAAGGAAGAAAACTTAATCATATCAAGTGTTTATTGAATTCATTTGCCATTGAACTAGTATTAGATTTTAAAATGTAATTAGGTTTACAATGGGATTAAGCAGGAAATGTTGGCTTTAATTTACTGTAAGGTTACTATCCTTCACATTGCAAATGAGATAACTGTCTTTCAAGTTTAATTGAGTATGACTGATTATTCTTTATCAAGTCAAATCACTTTTATTTAGCATGATGTCATTATTTTTGTATGACAAGATAGATAATAGTTTGCCATGTTTGCAGTCAATAGATTATGGCTACATTGGAAAAAGTCCATTTACTCCAACCTTTAAAAGAGACAAGTGGGATTTTTCTTGCAACTAGGATGATAAAAAAGAAATCTTTAGTTCCAAGCATACTGTCTAGCTTAAGAAGTGAATTAACACTTTTAACACTTCAGATTTATCAACTAAAATATAACATAAAAACCAAACTATAAATTTTTATGAAATTGTTATTTGTTATTTTAGTTTTGTTCAAAACTATTTGAAAAAATAAATTTATATTCTTTAGAAACATGAATTGTAAGATCAGAAACTATAAAACTCCTAGAGGAGAACATAGGCAAAACACTCTCAGACATAAATCACAGCAGGATCCTCTGTGATCCACCTCCCAGAATTCTGGAAATAAAAGCAAAAATAAACAAATGGGATCTAATTAAAATTAAAAGCTTCTGCACAACAAAGGAAAATATAAGCAAGGTGAAAAGACAGCCTTCTGAATGGGAGAAAATAATAGCAAATGAAGCAACTGACAAACAACTAATCTCAAAAATATACAAGCAACTTATGCAGCTCAATTCCAGAAAATAAATGACCCAATCAAAAATGGGCCAAAGAACTAAATAGACATTTCTCCAAAGAAGACATACGGATGGCTAACAAACACATGAAAAGATGCTCAACATCACTCATTATTAGAGAAATGCAAATCAAAACCACAATGAGGTACCACTTCACACCAGTCAGAATGGCTGCAATCCAAAAATCTGCAAGCAATAAATGCTGGAGAGGGTGTGGAGAAAAGGAACCCTCCTACACTGTTGGTGGGAATGCAAACTAGTACAGCCACTATGGAGAACAGTGTGGAGATTCCTTAAAAATTGCAAATAGAACTACCTTATGACCCAGCAATCCCACATGTACCCCAATGTTCATCGCAGCACTGTTTATAATAGCCAGGACATGGAAACAACCTAGATGTCCATCAGCAGATGAATGGATAAGAAAGCTGTGGTACATATACACAATGGAGTATTACTCAGCCGTTAAAAGAATTCATTTGAATCAGTTCTGATGAGATGGATGAAACTGGAGCCGATTATACAGAGTGAAGTAAGCCAGAAAGAAAAACACCAATACAGTATACTAACACATATATATGGAATTTAGGAAGATGGCAATGACGACCCTGTATGCAAGACAGGGAAAGAGACACAGATGTGTATAATGGACTTTTGGATTCAGAGGGAGAGGGAGAGGGTGGGATGATTTGGGAGAATGACATTCTAACATGTATACTATCAAGTGAATTGAATCGCCAGTCTATGTCTGATGCAGGATGCAGCATGCTTGGGGCTGGTCCATGGGGATGACCCAGAAAGATGTTATGGGGAGGGAGGTGGAGGGGGTTCATGTTTGGGAATGCATGTAAGAATTAAAGATTTTAAAATTTAAAAAATAAAAACTAAAATTAAAAAAAAAGAAACATGAATTGGTTTTGACTAATCTATTAAAAATAATTATATATATATATATATATATAAACAGATACACATATAGACAATTGAATCACTTAGCTGTACACCAGAAGCTAATACGACTGCAATAAAAAAGGATTATTTTGAATTAAAAAATTTAATAAACTTTCAGAAAAGTGAAGTAACCATATTTATTTTTGCACTTTTTCCCTCAAAAATTATAGAAACATATGTTTGTCAATATTAATATTAATATCTTGGCACATTTGCTTTCTCCTCACTCAATATAGACACACACATGCATCTTACAATGTCATTATTATTTGTTTACTGATTTGAAGTTATCTGCAGTCATCACAGTCCCAAACCACTATATCTGATAGGATTCATGAGGAATTTCAACACAGATGCAGTCATATTATTTAATATAAAATCCATGTTAAAATATTACCAATTTTCACAGTGATTTGTAGAATTTTTTAAAATTTGGTTGAATTTTACAAACATGGTGCATAATGATTAAATTTTACTTAATAAGATATTTTGTCTAGAGAAAGAGTTTGAGTTCTTTAAATTCTACAAGAAAGTTTTCAGACTTTGGAATACAGCCATATGCTTATTATATTCAAAGGTGCCCTGCATTGTACTAAATCCTCATGTAGTTCCCAAAGACTTAGTCCCAGATGTCTTAGACTCTCTTGTACCTAAGTTTGTAGGTTCTGTGTATTGTATGTCTACAACCTGGAAGTATTTGATCTTTGGAGATTTTGGCTCTAACATGGGTTAAGAATTTGTTAAATTTTGGGAGAGTTTGTCTTCTAGTGAAAAACAAGAATCCTCATTCCACTGCCCACATATTTGTAATTAATAGAAAAAAACATTCTTTAAACTCCTTTGGGATATCTTTGTACCTTCATCTCATAGAAAATTATATGAGGAAAATCTTCCTACACTGTTAAAACAAGCAAGTATGGTATCCATGGTTTCCATGTTTACTAATAATTGAGAATAAGAGGAATAAGGATACTGCATAAACTGCCTGTGCTACAGTTCAGTTCAGTCGCTCAGTCATGTACAACTTTTTGATACCGAACGGACTGCAGCAGTCCAGACTTCCCTGTCCATCGCCAAATCCCGGGATTGCTCAAACTCATGTCCATCGAGTTGGTGATGCCATTCAACCATCTCATCCTCTGTCATCCCCTTCTCCTCCAGCCTTCAATCTTTCCCAGTATCAGGGTCTCTTACAATAAGTCAGTTCTTCACATCAGTTGGCCAAAGTATTGGAGTTTCTGCTTCAGCATGTCCTTCCAATGAATATTCAGGATTGACTTCCTTTAGAATTGTCTGGTTGGATCTCCTTGCAATCCAAGGGACTCTCAAGGGCTTTCTCTATCACCACAGTTCAGAAGCATCAGTCTTTTGGCACTCAGCTTTCTTTATAGTCCAACTCTCACATCCATGCATAACTACTGGAAAAACCATAGCTTTGACTAGATGGACCTTTGTCAGCAAAGTAATGTCTCACAATGTTTGGGGACATTGTGAAACTCTTTTAAAATCTCCAAAAGTTCAAAAATGTTTTAAAACATTCAATGGAATATAAATGTTTTCAGGGTATTTTCATTCTTCATTTTTCTTAATCCATTTGACTTTAATATCTCTTGTTTTTCTGATAAGCAATTGGGAGTTTAAATTGGTTTACGAAAACATAATTACTCTTCCATACATTAATTGTACTGTTTTGAAACTATTTATGGTGGATGGAAGAAGGAAATGGCAATCAACTCCAGTGTTCTTGGCTGGAAAATCCCATGGATGGGTGAACCTGGTGGACTATAGTCCATGGGGTCACCAAGAGTTAAACATGATTTAGAGATTAAATAACAATGGTGGATAAACCAATGTATAATACATAGTATATCTAGGTATGATATCTAATTCACAGTATGTTTTTAAAATTTATGCTATTAGCCAATTTGTTATTTATTTACAGGTACTTTTTTTTTTCAAAATGTGACATGATTAAATGTAAAAGCAGCTTCACTTAGATTATTAATGTATATTTCTATTATTTAATTGTGCTGATTTTGTAAAGCTAAAAGAAAAAAAAATCCTATTTAGGTCTAAGAAAAAAGTGTTTCCTCCTCTAATGCTAAACGACACAGGTAGAAAAATAGAAGTGATATTTTAGCATGTGCTGGTTACATCTAATATGATTTTCTGTCAACACAGAAACATGAGTTGTATGTTTTAAACACTGCAGTCAAATTGTTTTCTTCAGCAAATAGAAGGTGGATTTCCTGGTGTGTCAAAATGATGCTATCTGAGAAACAATGAAATTTTGCACCAAAACAACACAAAAATTGCCAATCATTAGATGCATTTCTATAGCTTATTTCAAATTCTAAAAAGAAACATTGAAATTCAGGGTATGTCTATGGTTTGTAAAGATGGAAATGCTGTATGGCGCTTGTAGGAATAGAGACTTGAATCAGGACAGAACTGTTACCTGAGGGACAGCCAGAGTTATCTATATTATTATAGATAGCATACTCAAAGTATATTAAAATAATGAAACATAAAATTATATTTTAGAAATACACATAAAGCTTAGGCTTTCAGAGACAGAGAATGAATTGACGGTTCCAAAGGAATGGGGTAGGGAAAAATGAGTGAAGGTGTTCAAAACACATACACTTCTAGTCATACATTACATAAGTCAAGCATATGCAATGTGATAATTACAATGAATACTGTATTGTGCATTTGAAAGTTGCTAAGGTCTTAAAAATTCTCATCTCAAGAAAAAATGGTTTAATTGATGATGGATGTTAACTAGACTTATTGTGGTGATGATTCACTCTGTCCATGGGGTTTCCTGGGCTCCTCTGTCCATGGGATTCTTCAGGCAAGAGTACTGGAGTGGGTTACCATTTCCTTCTCTAGGGGATCTTCCTGACCCAGGGATCAAACTCTTGTCTCATGTCTCCTGCATTGGCAGGTGGGTTCTTTGCCTCTTTCCCACTAGCACCATATACACATGCTATGTGTGTGTGTGTGTGTATATGTGTGTGTGTGTGTGTGTGTGTGTGTGTGTGTGTATATATAATATATATATATAATATATATATGTGTGTGTGTGTGTGTGTGTGTGTGTGTGTGTGATTCCCTGGTGGCTCAGATGGTAAGGAGTCTGCCTGCAGTATGGGAGACCTGAATTCCATCCCTGGGTTGGGAAGATCCCTTGGAAAAGAAAATAACAACCCACTCCAGTATTCTTGCTGGAAAAATCCCATGGACAGGGGAGCCTGGTGGACTAAAGTCCATAGGTTTGCAGAGTTGGGCATAACTGAGCTCTCTCTCTATATATATACATATATGTACATATACATATATTATATACTTATATATACATACACATATATATACACACATATACTGGAGAAGGTAATGGCAATGCACTCCAGTACTCTTGCCTGGAAAACCCCATGCACAGAGAAGCCTGGTAGGCTGCAGTATATGGGGTCGCTAAGAGTCAGGCATGACTGAGCAACTTCACTTTCACTTTTCACTTTCATGCATTGGAGAAGGAAATGGCAACCCACTCCACTGTTCTTGCCTGGAGAATCCCAGGGGCGGGGGAGCCTCGTGGGCTGCAGTCTCTGGGGTTGCACAGAGTAGGACACAACTGAAGCGACTTAGCAGCAGCACATACATATATATGTACATTATATATATATACACACATACATATATACATATAATCTTTAGGTCATATACCAGAAATTGTTGTATGTCAAGAGGAAAATAAAGCTCAGGTTCTGTGAGATCTAGTATAATTACATAGTATTTGAGAATGATAACTACAATGAGACATAAACTACTCGCTGAGTTGGATAACATGACCCATAGACCACCTGAAAGTGTCTTCTGAATTTGATCAATAATTTACTTAGGGAAGATAAATGCAGAAAATGATTTTTTAAAGCATTCCCAGGAAGGTCAATGATTTGAACTTATTCTGACAGTCTGTCTTTGACCTTCTTTGGCATATCATGCTTACTATGCATGCCCTTTAAAGATCTGTTTAAGTGAATGAATTTACACATTCCTCTGAGAATGTTATTGATTTTTTTCCAAAAACAAAGCAAAATAAACAAAAAAGAATTAACATCCACCAGCAATTAAATTTAGAGTGTGTGATTTTTATACCTCTGTATCTTTTCTGAATGAAAAATTGACCTAAAGAGATTCTGGAATTGTCCTCAAGTAGAGACCTCTTATAGAGGATTGCAAAGTCTAATTACATTCCTGTTTAGAATGTTTCAGGATTGAACATCAAATTTAGCCTAGATTAAAGTGGCTTTCCCAGATAAATGATACCACTTATCTCCAGTTGCTGGTAATGTTTAAGTGTTTACTATTTAAACCTTTGTAAACTGGGACTATTATAGACATTGCATACCAAAGAAAAATACATAGGTACATTAATGAATTTTTTAACAAAGCAGTACAAACATCAATATTTGGTTTATATGAACTTCATTTGGTTGTTTATTTTGGAATTTAACTTAATTTATTACAAAGTTCTTTCTCTGAAAGTGAATATTTTCCTAAAGCATTTTTGCATCTCTGTCAATTTCAATCCCATCCACTTTCTTATGACCCCTAATTTATATATAGTCAATATAATGACCACAAGGTTCTTCTGAATTTCTTTGCCTGAGCACCTATTTTATGAAAGCTTAAGCAGACCAGAGAGATAAAGGCCCATAGCTATGCAGTGTTAAAGCCAGGACTGAGGCACCTATTTCTGACTCTGAGCTCTCCTAACTGACAACCCTTGGGAAGGTAGCAGAAAATTCTATAGCAGATATCAACTCTCTCAGACTACAGGGTCTGCTATATTTTTTCCATCGGCCTCATTTTCTATTTTCATTCTCCAGAATGGATGCTTTAATTGTCTTTGACTAGACCTACACATTTTCTGTTGTGATAAATTGGATTAAGATATTTTATGCTTTACACTATTAAATGTACTTGCTTGAATTTAAGTTTTTAGAGAAAGCTGTTGTTCCAGTAGTGCATTGCCAGGTGAAATAGCAAATTATATTCTCTAATTTACACAATTTCTACTCAGTCTTGCATATAAAACAGCAGCCTAGTTCATTGTCCTGACGAAATGATATTTTCCAAAAAGAAAGAAAAAGTGAATTCACTCAGTTGTGTCTGACTCTTTGCAAACTCAGGGACTGTAGCCTACCAGGATCCTCCATCCATGAGATTTTCCAGGCAGAAATAGTGGAGTGGGTTGCCATTTCTTTGTCTAGGGGGTCTTCCCAACCCAGGGATGAAACTCAGGTCTCCTGAATTGCAGGCAGATGCAATAAAACTTCTGAACCACCAGGGAAACCGAATGGTATTTACAAGTCAGTCAGTCAGTCAGTTCAGGCACTCTGTTGTGTCTGACTCTTTGAAACCCAAGGACTGCAGCACACTGGCTTCCTGTCCATTTCCAACACCATAAGCTTGCTCAAAGTCATGTCCATGGAGTCAGTGATGCCATCCAGACATCTCATCCTCTATTGTCCCCTTCTCCTGCCTTAAATCTTTTACAGCATCAGGGTCTTTTCCAATGAATCACCTTTGTGCATCAGGTGGCCAAAGTATTGGAGTTTCAGCTTCATCAACAGTTCTTCCAATGAATATTCAACTGATTTTTTTTTAGGATGGATGAGTTGGATCTCCTTGCAATTCAAGCGACTCTCAAGAGTCTTCTCAACACAGCAGTTAAAAAGCATCAATTCTTCAGTGCTCAGCTTTTTTTAGAATACAATAGTGACATGCATACATAACTACTGGAAAAACCATAGCTTGGACTAGATGGACATTTTTTGGCAAAATAATGTCTCTGCTTTTTAACATGTTCTCTAGGTTGATCATAGATTTTCTTGCAAAGAGCAAGTATTTTTTAATTTCGTGGCTACAGGCATCATCTGCAGTAATTTTGGAGCCACAAAACATAAAGTCTGTCACTGTTTCCACTCTTTCCCCATCTATTTGACATGAAGTGATCAGACAGGAATACCAGACCATTTGACCTGCCTCTTGAGAAAACTATATGCAGGTCAGAAAGCAACACTTAGAACTGGACATGGAAAAACAGACTGGTTCCAAATAGGAAAAGGAGTACGTCAAGGCTGCAGATTGTCACCCTGCTTATTTAACTTCTATGCAGAGTACATCATGAGAAATACTGGGCTGGAAGAAGCATAAGCTGGAATCAAGATTGCAGGAGAAACATCAATAACCTCAGATATGCAGGTGAAACCACCCTTATGGCAGAAAGTGAAAAGGAACTAAAAAGCCTTTGGTGAAAGTGTAAGAGGAGAGCGAAAAAGTTGGCTTAAAGCTCAACATTCAGAAAACAAAGATCATGGCATCTGGTCCCATCACTTCATAGGAAATAGATGGGGGAAACAGTGGAAACGGTGTCAGACTTTATTTTTTTGTGGCTCCAAGATCACTGCAGATGGTGATTGTAGCTATGAAATTAAAAGACGCTTACTCCTTGGAGGGAAGTTATGACCAACCTAGATAGCATTTTTTAAAAGCAGAGACATTACTTTGCCAACAAAGGTCTGTCTAGTCAAGGCTATGGCTTTTACAGTGGTCATGTACGGATGTGAGAGTTGGACTGTGAAGAAAGCTGAGTGCCGAAGAATTGATGCTTTTGAACTGTGGTGTTGGAGAAGACTCTTGAAAGTCCCTTGGACTGCAAGAAGATCCAACCAGCTCCATTCTAAAGGAGATCGGTCCTGGATGTTCCCTGGAAGGACTGATGCTGAAGCTGAAACTCCAATACTTTAGCCACCTCATGTGAAGAGTTGACTTATTGGAAAAGACCCTGATGTTGGGAGGGATTGCGGACAAAAGGAGAAGGGGACGACAGAGGATGAGATGCCTGGATGGCATCTCCAAATCAACGGACATGAGTTTGAGTGAACTCTGGGAGTTGGTGATGGAAAGGGAGGCCTGGCGTGTTGTAATTCATGGGTTCTCAAAGAGTCAGACACGACTGAACTGAACTGAACTGAACTGATGGGACTGGATGCCATGATCTTAGTTTTCTAAATGTTGAATTTTAAGCCATAATTTTCACTCTCCTCTTTCACTTTCATCAAGAGGTTCTTTAGTTCTTCTTCACTTCCTGCCATAAGGGTGGTGTCATGTGCAAATCTGAGGTTACTGATGTTTCTCCCAGTAATCTTGATTCCAGCTCGTGCTTCATCCAGCCTGGCATTTCTCATGATGTGCTCTGCATATAAGTTAATAAGCGGGGTGACAGTATACAGCCTTGACATACTCCTTTTCCAATTTGTGACCAGTCTGTTGTTCCATGTCCAGTTCCAACTGTTGTTTCTTGACCTGCATGCAGGCTTTTCCAGAGGCAGGTTTGGTGATCTGGTATTCCCATTGCTTAAAGAATTTTCCACCATGTCTTGTGATTCAGACAGTCAAAGGCTTTGGGATAGTTAATAAAGCTGAAATAGATGCTTTTCTGGAACTCTCTTGCTTTATGATGATCCAACAGATATTGCCAATTTGATCTCTAGTTCATCTGCCTTTTCTAAATCCATCTTGCACATCTGGAAGTTCTCAGTTCGTGTACTTTTGAAGCCTGGCTTGGAGAATTTTGACCATTATTTTCCTAGCGTGTGAGATGAGTGCAGGCTGTGAGACAGGCTGGCAAACTAAGCTCAAGCGGCTGTGACTGGCCAGCGCACTAAGCCCGGCCGAGAGGAGCTATCCTGCATCCGAGGCCTAGGGCGGTGCCCGGGAGGAGCAACCCCACGTCCAAGGAGCGGTGGCTACCTGGGCGCAGGAGGGCCTAGAGGAGCCATCTCATGTTAAAGGACAGGAAGGGCTGTGATGAGGAGACACCCCTCATCCAGAGTAAGGAGCAGCAGCTGTGCTTTGCTGAAGCAGCCATGAAGAGATATCCCATGCCCAAGATAAGATAAACCCAAGTAAGATGGTAGGTGTTGCAAGAGGGCACTAGAGGGCAGACACACTGAAACTATACTCACAGAAATTAGTCATTCTAATCACACTAGGACCACAGCCTTGTCTAACTCAATGAAACCAAGCCATGCCCATGGGGTAACCCAAGATGGGTGGGTCATGGTGGAGAGGTCTGATAGAATGTGGTCCACTGGAGAAGGGAATGGCAAACCACTTCAGTATTCTTGCCTTGAGAACCCCATGAACAGTATAAAAAGGCAAAATGATAGGATACTGAAAGAGGAACTCCCTAGGTCAGTAGGTGCCCAATATGCTACTGGAGATCAGTGGAGAAATAACTCCAGAAAGAATGAAGGGATGGAGCCAAAGCAAAAACAATACACAGATGTGGATGTGACTGGTGATAGAAGCAAGGTCCAATGCTGTAAAGAGCAATATTGCATAGGAACCTGAAATGTCAGGTCCATGAATTAAGGCAAATTGGAAGTGGTCAAACAAGAGATGGCAAGAGTGAACATCGACATTCTAGGAATCAGCTAACTAAAATGCACCGGAATGGGTGAATTTAACTCAGATGACCATTATATCTACTACTGTGGGCAGGAATCCCTCAGAAGAAATGAAGTAGTCATCATGGTCAACAAAAGAGTCCGAAATGCAGTACTTGGATGCAATCTCAAAAACAACAGAATGATCTCTGTTCGTCTCCAAGGCAAACCAGTCAATATCATGGTAATCCAAGTCTATGCCTCAACAGTAACGCTGAAGAAGCTGAAGTTGAACAGTTCCATGAAGACCTACAAGATCTTTTAGAACTAACACCCAAAAAAGATGTCTTTTTCATTATAGGGGACTGGAATGCAAAAGTAGGAAGTCAAGAAACACCTGGAGTAACAGGCAAATTTGGCCTCAGAATGCAGAATGAAGCAGGGCAAAAACGTTAATAGAGTTTTGCCAAGAAAAGGCACTGGTCATAGCAAACACCCTCTTCCAACAACACAAGAGAAGACTCTATACATGAACATCACGAGATGGTCAACACTGAAATCAGATTGATTATATTCTTTGCAGCCAAACATGGAGAAGCTCTATACAGTCAACAAAAACAAGACCAGTAGCTGACTGTGGCTCAGATCATGAATTCCTTATTACCAAATTCAGACTCAAATTGAAATAAGTAGGGAAAACCTCTAGACCATTCAGGTATGACATAAATTAAATCCCTTATGATTATACAGTGGAAGTGAGAAAGAGATTTAAGGGCCTAGATCTGATAGATAGAGTGCCTGTTGAATTATAGAATGAGGTTCGTGACATTGTACAGGAGACAGGGATCAAGACCATCCCTATGGAAAAGAAATGCAAAAAAGCAAAATGGCTGCCTGGGGAGGCCTTACAAATAGCTGTGAAAAGAAGAGAGGCAAAAAGCAAAGGAGATAAAAGTGGACAGAAATTTGGGTGGAGGAGTGAAGTTCACACTCCTTGACTAATACTGTATCCCTGACTTTTTGTGTTTATATGTGAACCGCATTAAAAATTTGCAAAGATTTTGCAATGTATGTAAAAAAAAAAAAAAAAGCAAAGGAGAAATGGAAAAATATAAACATCTGAATGCAGAGTTCCAAAAAATAGCAAGAAGAGATAAGAAAGCCTTCTTCAGTGAGCAATTCAAAGAAATAGAGGAAAACAACAGAATGGGAAAGACTAGAGATCTCTTCATGAAAATTAGAGATACCAAGGGAACATTTTATGTAAAAATGGTCTTGATTAAGGACAGAAATGGTCTGGACCTAACAGAAGCAGAAGATATTGGCAAGAAGAGGTGGCAAGAAAACACAGAAGAACTGCACAGAAAAGATCTTCACGACCAAGATAATCATGATGGTGTGATCACAAATCTAGAGCCAGACATCCTGGAATGTGAAGTCAAGTGGGGCTTGGAAAGCATCGCTATGAACAAAGCTAGTGGAGGTGATGGAATTCCAGTTGAGCTGTTTCAAATCCTGAAAGATGATGCTGTGAAAGTGCTGCACTCAATATGCCAACAAATTTGGAAAACTCAGCAATGGCCCCAGGACTGGAAAAGGTTTAGTTTTCATTCCAATCCCAAAGAAAGAAATGCCAAACAATGCTCAAACTACCACACAATTGCACTCATCCCACACGCTAGTAAAGTAATGCTCAAAATCTCCAAGCCAGGCTTCAGCAATACATGAACCGTGAACTTCCTGATGTTCAAGCTGGTTTTAGAAAAGGCAGAGGAATCAGAGATCAAATTGCCAACATCAGCTGGATCATGGAAAAAGCAAGAGAGTTCCAGAAAAACATCTATTTCTGTTTTATTGACTATGCCAAAGCCTTTGACTGTGTGGATCACAATAAACTGTGGAAAATTCTGAAAGAGACGGGAATACCAGACCACCTGACCTGCCTCTTGAGAAATCTGTATGCAGGTCAGGAAGCAACAGTTAGAACTGGACATGGAACAACAGACTGGTTCCAAATAGGAAAAGGAGTGCATCAAGGATGTACATTGTCACTGTGCTTATTTAATTTATATGCAGAGTACATCATGAGAAACGCTGGACTGGAAGAAACAGAAGCTAGAATCAAGATTGCTAGGAGAAATATCAATAACCTCAGATATGCAGATGATACCACCCTTATGGCAGAAAGTGAGGAGGAACTAAAAAGCCTCTTGATGAAAGTGAAAGAGGAGAGTGAGAAAATGGCTTAAAGCTCAACCTTCAGAAAACAAAGATCATGGCATCCAGTCGCATCTCTTCATGGCAAATATATGGGGAAACAGTGGAAACAGTGTCCGACTTTATTTTTGGGGGGCTTCAAAATCACTGCAGATGGTGACTGCAGCCATGAAATTAAAAGACTCTTACTCCTTGGAAGAAAAGTTATGACCCACCTAGATAGCATATTCAAAAGCAGAGACATTACTTTGTCGACTAAGTTCCGTCTAGTCAAGGCTATGATTTTTGCAGTGGTCATGTATGGATGTGAGAGTTGGACTGTGAAGAAGGCTGAGCGCCAAAGAATTGATTCTTTTGAACTGTGGTGTTGGAGAAGACTCTTGCGAGTCCCTTGGATTGCAAGGAAATCCAACCTGTCCATTCTGAAGGAGATCAGCCATGGGATTTCTTTGGAAGGAATGATGCTAAAGCTGAAACTCCAGTACTTTGGCCACCTCATGTGAAGAGCTGACTCATTGGAAAAGACTTTGATGCTGGGAGGGATTGGGTCAGGAGGAGAAGGGGACGACAGAGGATGAGATGGCTGGATGGCATCACTGACTCGATGGACAAGAATCTGAATGAACTCCGGACTTGTTGATGGACAGGGAGGCCTGGCGTGCTGCCATTCATGGTGTCGCAAAGAGTCGGACACGACCAAGGGACTGAACTGAACTGAACTGTGATGAGTGCAATTGTGTGGTAGTTAGCACATTCTTTGGCATTGCCTTTCTTTGAGATCAGAATGAAACCTGACGTTTTCCAGTCCTGTGGCCACTGCTGAGTTTTCCAAATTTGCTGGCATATTGAATGCAGCACTTTCACAGCGTCATCTTTCAGAATTTGAATTAGCTCAACTGGAATTCCATCACCTCCACTAGTTTTGTTCATAATGATGCTTTCTATGGCTCACTTGGCTTCACATTCCAGGATGTCTGGCTCTAGGTGAGTGATCACACCATCGTGATTGTCTGGGTCATGAAGATCTTTTTTGTACAGTTTTTCAGTGTATTCTTGCCACCTCTTCTTAATATCTTCTGCTTCTGTTAGGTCCATACAATTTCTGTCCTTTATCAATCCCATCTTTGTATGAAATATTTCCTTGCCATCTCTAATTTTCTTAAGGAAATCTCTAGTCTTTCAGATTCTGTTATTTTCCTCTATTTCTTTGCATTGATCACCGAGAAAGGCTTTCTTATCTCTCTTTGCTAGTCTTTGGAACTCTGCACTCAGATGCTTATATCTTTCCTTTTCTCTTTTGCTTTTCCCTTCTCTTCTTTTCACAGCTGTTTGTAAGGCCTGTTCAGACAGCCATTTTGCTTTTTGCATTTCTTTTCCCTCGGAATGGTCTCGTTCTCTGTGTCCTGGACAATGTCACAAACCTCAGTCCATAGTTCATCAGACACTCTGCCTATCAGATATAGTCCCATAAATCTAATTGTCACTTGCACTGTATAATTATAAGGGATTTGATTTAGGTCATACCTGAATGGCTTAGTCCTTTCCCTAGCTTCTTCAATTTAAGTCTGAATTTGGCACTAAGGAGTTCATAATATGAGCCACAGTCAGCTTCTGGTCTTGATTTGCTGACTGTATAGAGCTTCTCCATCTTTGGCTGCAAAGAATATAGTCAGTCTGATATTGGCGTTGACCATCTGGTAATGTCCATGTGTAGAGTCTTCTCCTGTATTGTTGAAAGAGTGTGTTTGCTATTCTTTTGTGCATTCTCTTGCCAAAACTCTATGAACTTTTTCCCTGCTTCATTCCATACTCCAAGGCCAAATTTTCCTGATACTCCAGGCATTTCTTGACTTCCTACATTTGCATTCCAGTCTCCTATAATGAAAAGGACATCTTTTTTGAGTTTTAGTTCTAAAAGGTCTTGTAGGTCTTCACAGAATCATTCAACATCAGCCTCTTTAGTGTTACTGGTTGGGGCATAGGCTTGGATTGCCATGATATTGAATGGTAAATGTTGATGTTCAATCTTGCCATCTCCTGTTTGACCACTTCCAATTTGCCTTGATTCATGGGCCTAACATCCAGGTTCCTATGCAATGTTGCTCTTTACAGCATCAGACCTTGCTTCTATCACCAGTCACATCCACAATTGGGTATTGTTTTTGCTTTGGCTCATTCCTTCATTCTTTCTAGAGTTATTTCTCCTCTGAGATCCAGTAGCATATTGGGCACCTACTGACCTATGGAGTTCCTCTTTCAGTATACTATGATTTTGCCTTTTCATACTGTTCATGGGATTCTTAAGGCAAGAATACTGAACTGGTTTGCCATTCCCTTCTCCAGTGGACCACATTCTTTCAGACCTCTCCACCATGACCCATCCATCTTGCATGGCCCCACATGACATGGCTTAGATTCATAGAGTTAGACCAGGCTGTGGTCCGTGTGTTCAGATTGGCTAGTTTTCTGTGATATGGTTTCAGTGTGTCTGCCCTCTGATGCCCTCTCACAACACCTACCATCTTATTTGGGTTTCTCTTACCTTGAACATGTGGTATCTCTTCACGGCTGCTCCAGGAAAGTGCAGCCACTGCTCCTTACCTTGGATGAGTCACCCCACCTGACCTTCAACATGGATTAGCTCCTTTCAGCTGCCACTCTTTGGAGGTGGGGTTGCTCCTCTTGGCCGCCACCCCTGACCTCCAGCATAGGGTAGCTCCCCTCAGCCATTGCCCCTGACCTCGGGCGTGGGTAGCTCCTCAGCCACTCCTGGCTGTGCTGTCACAGCCTGGCGCTCTCAGTTCTTGGATGCAATCTCAAAAACAACAGAATGATCTCTGTTCTTTTCCAAGTTAAACCATTCAATATCAAAATAATCCAAGACTATGCCCCAATCGGTAATGCTGAAGAAGCTTAAGTTGAACAGTTCTATGAAAACCTACAAGACCTTCTAGAACTAACACTCTAAAAATATATTCTTTCACTATAGGCTGCTGGAATGTAGAAGTATGAAGTCAAAAGATACCTGGAGAAACATGCAAGTTTGGCCATGGAGTACAAAATGAAGCAGGGCAAAATTAACAGAGTTTTGGCAAGAGAATACACTGGCCATAGCAAACACCCTCTTCCACCAACACAGGAGAAGACTCTACACACGGACATCACCAGTTGTTCAATATTGAAATTAGGTTGAATATATTCTTTGCAGGCAAAACGTAAAAGCTCTATACAGTCAGCAAAAACAAGACTAGGAGCTGACTGTGGCTCAGATCATGAATTCCTTACTGCCAAATTCATACTTAAATTGAAGAATGTAAGGAAATCCACTAAACCATTCAGGTATTTATCAAATGGTAATTTAATACTCAGATTTATGTTGAACAATTCTGGACACTGCACTCAGCACTGTAATGGTTCTAAGTTTTACCTCCTTTGTATAGAAAATAAAAATTCTTAATAAAGTGCCAATCTTGTACTTTGAGTTCATTTGTTATATTCCAAATAATATGCAATATTTAATTATATAGTATAATAAGATAAATTCTCTCCTTCTTAAACTCCCAAAGTGTTTTGTACTGATTTTGTAATAAACACCATTTGTCTGATAGTCTCTGAATGCCTGTCTCTTACAATAAAGGCAAACTTATGAATTATTCCCTTATATCCAATGAAGTATCAGATAATGCTAAGCATATTGTTGCTTTTCAATTAACATTTCTTTAGTTGCACTGATTGATATGAAGGTATTTTTTATATTGTTAAATATTGCTTAGAAATTCTTACATTTGGAGTATAAGCTGCATCATTACTTTGGTTCCTGACATTTAAAATAGAGTAACATCTGCTCATCCGACGTGTAAGATCCTAACAAACAGATAAAACAGACTTTCACCAATAGAAAAGGGGAAAAAAATCGTGCAAGGAGTATCATATGATTATATTTATATAATCATAATTTCTGGAGGCTCAGATGGTAAAAAATCCTCCTGTAATGTTGGAGACCTGGGTTCAATCCCTGGGTTGGGAAGATCCCCTGAAGGAGGGCATGCAAACCCACTCCAGTATTCTTATCTGGAGAATCCCCATGGATAGAGGTGCCTGGCGGGCTACAGTCCATGAGGTCCCAAAGAGTTGGTCATGACTGAGTGACTCAGCACAGCACAGAACACTAGCAAACAAAGACGGCACGTTCTAATAAACCAGTGTACTATCTCTTTGAGTAATAGATGTCTTCACTATGTCATGTGCAATTAGTAGAAATAAAATATTAAAAATACAAATAAGATTTTACATATAAACTCTTAATTTAAAAGCTTGAATTCTAGCTGCTTATTAGTAAAACAAATAATTGTAACACTTTACTGATTTTAGTTAGTTAGTTCAGTCGCTCAGTCACATCCAACTCTTTGGGACCCCATGAATCACAGCATGCCAGGCTTCCCTGTCCATCACCAACTCCCAGAGTTCACTTAGACTCACGTCCATTGAGTCAGTGATGCCATCCAGCCATCTCATCCTCTGTCATCCCCTTCTCCTTCTGCCCCCAATCCCTCCCAGCATCAGGGTCTTTTCCAATGAGTCAACTCTTCACATGAGAGTTTGAGCTTCAGCATCATTCCTTCCAAAGAAATCCCAGGGCTGATCTCCTTCAGAATGGACTGGTTGGATCTCCTTGCAGTCCAAGGGGCTCTCAAGAGTCTTCTCCAACACCACAGTTCAAAAGCATCAATTCTTCAGCGCTCAGCCTTCTTCACAGTCCAACTCTCATATCCATACATGACCACAGGAAAAACCATAGCCTTGACTAGACGGAACTTATTGGCAAAGTAATGTCTCTGCTTTTGAATATGCTATCTAGGTTGGTCATAACTTTTCTTCCAAGGAGTAAGCATCTTTTAATTTCATGGCTGCAATCACCATCTGCAGTGATTTAATCAATAATTATGGGAGGGTGTTATTCATTACAATATAATAGGAAAAAGCTCAATTTAGGTGTACACTATTAAATAAAGGAGGTAACCTAGGAATGAAAGATCATAGGGATTCAAGCATAGAGTATTTTTGGAATTTATTTCTAATTTTCTTTTTTTTAATATAAATTTATTTATTTTAATTGAAGGTTAATTACTTTACAATATTGTATTGGTTTTGCCATACATCAACATGAATCCGCCACAGGTATTTCTGATTTTCTACATAAAAAACTCACACCTCAAATGATCCATCACTCACATCATCATCTGTCCTCCTTCTCTAGAGTATAAAATAATAATATTTTTATTTAATAACAGCATATAACTTAATTATTGCCCACAGAAAACAAGTTCAGTTACATAAATAAAATCAGAAGCAAGAAAACAGCTTGCCCATTCCCTTAGGCTACTGACAACTGGCATTTGATATGATGGATAATGACATATACTTTCTGATCTCTTTTGCTCTTTCACAGTATATATATATATATATATATATAATTATCATAAATGGTTTTGTCCAATGCAAAATTATTCAAAGAATTTTGATAAAATTTAGATTTTAATTATAGACAGATGATCCCTAACAGTTACCACAGGGGCTGATATAATTGATATTTTATATTCCAACATCTGTTCTTGCCCAGGTCTTCTCTAGGAAGCTCAAAATTTTAGTGAGAACCTCTCCTTGTAAAACTGATTTTCCACAAATTTTGATATTTCTGGACTAACCAGTAGAGTGTAACACCCATCTGCTTTACTATACTTTGTCTGCTGATACAGAAGAGCCAATGAGAGTACTGATAATATTTAATGTACTCTTGCATCTGGAGAATTAAACACACTACAGTCACTGGTAGACATCACATACTAGTGGGTTAGACCACTCTGTGACCTTGATCAATCTGCTTAGCATCTCTGTACTTCAGTTCTCTTATTTATTAAAAAATAAATAAATAAATAAATAGCAAGGCTAAAAGAAAAAAAAAAAAAAACATACTTGATTATCATGCCATCTAAAGCAATGTTTAAGAGCACAATCACTCCACCCAAAGCCTAAGTTTTACATTTCCCATCCTGCTACTCACAAATTTCCTAATCTTGGATAATTTATTGTCACCCAAGATCTGATTTTCATGATGAAGCCATTATGAAGATTAACAGAGTCCATGCTTATAAAGCAGTTAGGATGCTCCCTCCCTCATAGTATGTACTCAATAACTGAGCACAGCTGACATCAGTAGAATCAACAAAAGCATCAGGTATTATCTTGACTGCAGTAAATGTAAGGTATTGGTATTCCCTTTTCCTATCTCATAATTCTGCTGTATTTAAGAATAGTACTACTTTCCTCTTCATTTGACAGATAATGAAAGCAGGGAGCAAAATTATGAAACCAAATTGATTTCTGTCACTTTTTAATCTCATTTTCTTTAGATGAAAAATGAAAAAAATATTGTAACTAAATTATTTTATGAAGATTACATGGTTTATTTATTTAAAGTTTGTAGAAAGAGCTTGGTATCATTCAGGATTCAATAAATGCTAGCTGTTATTAGTATTGGTATTATCATTAACATTATACACTGTTATTTCTGGAAGAGTATGCAAATATAATATATTATTAGTAAGAAAACAAAAACAGAGCCTAATAATTTGTACATACACACAATCTTTCATATCAGTTCACCGATTGTTCCATATAAAATCTTCCTCTGAGTCTCCTCCAACTATAGCAGCCTAGCAGCTGAGGATTTCTTCCAGGCTTCCTTCAGATGCTTCACAGTAAAATAGCTGTAAGAAAAAGTAACATTTCTCCTGATAAACTGGCTCTTCTTGCAATGTATATCTTTGATGCAGGCATGATAATCTGAGTGATGGAAACAGAAGATAGAAGAGAACAGAAACTCCATTCTGCTGCGTTATGAATATTATTTCTAACATTGTTACCATGATTATCATAGAAATATCATCATCACTATTTTATCCTTTTTTTTCTAAATCAGTTAAATGTTGGTCTATACCTGGGATCTGTTTCCTCTGTCTCATTTTTCCCATTGAGGATCTCATTCTGTCTCATAAATATTATCTATATGACAATGAATCCAAAATTGTAGACATTTTAACTTCATGACAAAATAGAAGGCTATACCTATTAAGTATCTTTGTGCTTAGCAACGGAAACTCATATTTGAAAAGCGGATGCAATTTGGCTCACTTTTCTCTTGGCACCCTAATAATCTCAAAAGCTGAAACATAATATGTCCAGAACAGATTTCTGAAATCTTACACCATTGCTAACACCTTCCACTCATGGTTTTATATCCAAGCATTAAAGTAGTAACTTTGAAAGTCACTCATGATTCTCTTCTTTACTTAACACTCCACATAACCATCAATTTACCAACACAGTTTTTGATCAATTTTTTTAAAAACATTTTTCTGTACAATTACTGCTTCCCTTGTGGCTCATCAGTCTGCAATGTGGGAGACCTGGTTTAAATCCTTAGGTGAGGAAGACTTCCTGGAGAAGGAAATGGCAGTTTACTCAGGATTCTTACCTGGAGAATTCAGTGGACAGAGGAGACTGACGGGCCACAGCCCATGGGGTTGCAAAGAGTAGGGCCCGGCTGAGCGATTAACACTGCTACCTTTGTAATACAAGCTGCTATTGTGTTTCTTGCACTAACCCAAAGGCTTCCTAGCTTGTCTCCTTTTCTTTCCCACAGCAGCCCCAGAAATTCTTTACAAACAAGCCAATCTATGTCACTCTTCTTATTAATTCCTTCTATTTAATTCCCATCTCATTTAGAATAAAATGTAAATGTTAACAAAGATCTACAAGATACCATATAATCTGTACCCTAAATATTAGATCCCTAGGGCAGGAAGATCCCCTGGAGAAGGGCATGGTGTCCCAGTCCAGTATTTTAATAGAAAATTCCATGGACAGAGGAGCCTTGAGGGCTACAATTCATAGGGTTGCAAAGAGTTAGACATGACTTAACACACATATATGCACATAGTTGATTAACAACTTTGTGTTAGTTTCAGCTGCACAACAAAGTGATTCATTTATATGTAAATATGTAGCTATTATCTTTTAAATCCCTTTCCTGCTTAGGTTGTTACGGAATATAGAGCAGAGCTTCTGGTGCTATGCAGTTTGTCCTTGTTGGTTATCTATTTTAAACACAGTAATGTCTATATGTCAATTCCAAATTCTCAGTATTTTTGTCTGTTGTCTGTTTAGCCTCTATGTTCTCCCAATAGAATAAAAATTCCATGATGAAAGATTTCCTTTTTTTTTTTTTGCTAAATTCCGTATAATAAGTAACTAGAATAATTATTGAAATATTATACATTCTTAATAAATATTTCATTCTCATTAAACTCCGCCACTTTTGTTTTGTCCACCATCAGCATTGAACTACACTGAAGCTCTATGGTCCTGGGAAACAGACAGTAAAGGAGTCTTCTGACTTTTTCATGTTCTGTGAAACATGAAAGCGGATGCAAAGAACCGTCCTTCCCTGCAGGACTTACATAACTCAAGGATGCCTTTCTGTTTACCAATGAAAAGATCAGACACAGACCCTTCTCATTTCTTGCCTCATAATGATCTCTGAATTGTTTGTCTCCACTAATCAATTGGAAGAAAATGCCCATCCGACTGACTTGCTTCTATCTTTCCACAGACTCCTGAACTTTGACCCACCCTCAGCCTGAGCCATGCTAAGTGTCTTTACAACCTGTCACTAAACAAGCTCTCCTTATTGGCCCCTTCAGAGGATACCTCAGGGTAAAACATTCTAATATATACTATCCCATCACACCATCTCTACCCTTTCATTCTGCTTCTCCACATGCTATCCCATTTCCTCACTCATTGTTCTTTCTGGTTTTGTTTACTCTTTTACTTTTGATTTGTTTTGTTTATTCTTCCCTATAAAATAAAAATCCCTTTTCAACCTGATTTTGGAGGCACTTGCACATATCAGAATCAAGGTGTAATTCCTTTGAGCAAAGTCTCTCCTTAACTAAATCCATTTTTTTTTTTAATCGGACTACAATGGCACCTCACTCCAGTACTCTTGCCTAGAAAATCCCATGGACAGGGGAGCCTGGTGGGCTGCAGTCCATGGGGTCGCTAAGAGTCGGACACGATTGAGCGACTTCACTTTGACTTTTCACTTTCATGCATAGGAGAAGGAAACAGCAGCCCACTCCAGTATTCTTGCCTGGAGAATCCCAGGGACGGTGGAGCCTGGTGGGCTGCCATCTATGGGGTTGCACAGAGTCGGACACGACTGAAGCGACTTAGCAGCAGCAGCAGCAGCATAGTTGCTTTACAATTGTGTTAGTTTCTGCCTTATGATGAAGTAAACCAGCTTTATGTATACATATATCCTCTTTTTTTTTTTTTTGACATGGCATGCCATCATTTCATGACTAGGCCACTCTGCACATGACTCTGGAATTCACTTTACACACATTCATTTAATGTGCATAAATTAACATACCTTTTCCAAAGTAACATAAATTAAGTCCTGTAATTTCCCTGTTGAAAACCATCCAATGACTTCCATTGAATCCAAATCTTTCAGATGCTACAGAAAGTTCTAAATCATTCCTTCTAGCTCTCTTATCTCATCTTACAGAGTTAGTCCTTCTCTCCCATCCTTCTGTGATAATGGTTTCATAATCTTTGTGGAAATGTTTGAACACATAGTCACATTAATATTTTTTAAATATTTTTTTCTCTTTCAGTTGGTATTGGGATTGGGAGATAAGTTACTTGTGGATTCTCAATTTATGAGAATATTCAAATATCAGTACAATGTTAGCTTAAATACATAAACTGAGTGGGGTAGAAGAATCACTTTCATAAATTCTTTTTGAAAGTAAGCAGGTATAAAATACAAATGAATGTTTAAAACTGTAGTAATAATTATCAAATACTATACTAATTAATTCTTCACATTTCCATTTATTTATCACAACAACCTATGATTTAGATACAATTATTTTCATCATTTTATAAGTGGAAAAACCAAGGCTCAAGAAGATCAAGTAAGCTAAACATAAATGTAAAGCAAGTGACAGAGATTTTATCATATAAGCTGGTGCACTTAGTCTTCAGTCTTCAGAAAACAATGTTTTCCCCAATATATCAGATAATCTAAATTTAAAAAAAATTAAGAGCAAGGTAATTGGAACAAATTAAATTATAATTTCATAACTATTTTTTATATTTATTAAAGACAATATTATTCCAGACATTTGAGCAGGTATTATACTTATTATGAGGTCTCCATGATGATTCAATGCTAAGGCATCCATGTGCAATGCAGGGGACCATCTACAATGAAGGAGACATGGGTTTGACCCCAGGTTAGAAAGATCCCCTAGAGAAGGAAACCCACTCCAGTATTCTGGCCTGGGAAATCCCATGCACAGAGCAGCCTGGAGAGCTACAGTCCATGATCACAATGAATTGGACACAACTTAGAGATTAAACCACCACAGTTATCATGGCTATCATTTATTTGAATTCGTAAAGATATTTTTGAGATGAAAGTAAGATTATGACTGTTATGCTTTGGGGTCATTAATTTTGCAGTGTTTTGAGATATGCTGTCAGTAAAAAAAAACAATGAATTTTCATGGAAGGACTCATGAGGGTTCAGGCAATATTTATGTTTCTAATAGCAATCTCAAGTCAAACATACATAAAACAAAATTTAATTCTATAGAGCTATAGAGATGTTATATTAGTCATACATTTTATTTAAAAAGAATATAATTTATAGTAATTTCCTATATTTTATACAACAAATATGTGAAAATTTTTAATGCAAATAGCTGTCAGAAAAGACTGCTTTTTCAGAACTTATAATTAGAGCTTCAACAATTTTGACATTATAATGTAACTAGGTGCAAATATTTTTGCTTAGTTTATAAAGGAATCTTATAATGTGTCTTTCACTTAATTACATAGACTATGTGCATTAAAATGTAAGTCTACAGATGCTCATGAGAAAATGTAATACAAAATCAGCATTAATCAAAGTGCTGCAATATGGGCTATTAAATAAATAATGAATATTTTCTGACTATTGTAAAGGATAGCTTAATGGTGCATTTTTTGGCTTTGGAAACATGTTCACTAAATATTCTCAAGGAAAATAAGAAACTGATGCACAATGATCACATACCTTATATGTGATGTCTATACTTGTATATGAAAAGTTGATTAATAATTATGATTGTATCCCTGTCATATAGTAAATGCCAGTCTCTGTTGATAACATGGTCACCTAATTTCTGATCCACAGAAATGTAGCTTACCCACAATTGTAATGTTTTCTATTATAATCATAAGCTATGTCTAAATACTGACTATAATACTACACAAAATACTTAAGTAAACATTATTAGGCAACAAACTTGATCATTAAAAGTCATTGTGTTGTTTTAACGATGGGAAATGGTTGATTTTCTCTAATATTTAAGAATGCAACTACTGATAGTAATATGTACTTAATCAAGGCTGTATTTGCTTTAAAAGTAGATTTTCTAATAAAAGAACACTTCTTCAAAAAGTTTTAGACCTTTTGTTCTTCTTTTGTTTTTTATAAGAGCCAGAAGTGAAGCCTCTTGGTCATTGCCCTGAGAAGGACCCATAGCTGTGTGTGCTTCCATCACTCCCACTGAGTGCTGCTCATCCCATATCTTGGGAGGTGGCAGTGTCTTTTGGTAAACATCTGGATAATTTTTATTCTGTTTTTAATTTTTCATTGTGTATTACTGACAACAAACAAAAAACAAAAACAACAAATATGACATAAATACACATTCACCTACTATTAACTCTATCAAATTACATTATATGGTTAACTCCTTACATTTTAAGAAGTAAATATACAGTTATTTCAATTGTTGGTGCTTTCTATTTTTCCACAGTCTTACTGGTAATTTTTTTCGCTCTTTTTAAAAATCAATCAAAATTTACTAATTCCTTCAAAAAACACCAATGCTCAACCAGATATAGCAGCTGCTACATTGCCTTGTGCATACCGCACTAAGGAGAACATGTATTAGCATATTATTCTCTAAACTGGTCTATGAAACTGATTAAAGTTATATTTTTCTGACTCAGGGGTCAGAACTAGCATAATCCTGCAGGTAAACAAAAGTGGAAATTTGTACACTAAGGTTGACTCCTTAGAGCACAGAGCTTAATTTATTAAATTGTACCAAGATCATGCTTCCTACAGTATATCATTGGGAATTGAATCATGGTAACAAAGGTTGTTGAGCTTAAAACTCTTAGGTACTCTAATTTGAAGGCAGTTTCAAATTGTCTTATGATTTCTGTGATGATTTTAAGGAAAATATATGAATGCAAATACAAAATTATTACTATTTTGTCAAACTTTGTCTTTGTCAAATTTTTTCTCTGCTTCCTTCAGGGGACCCAATTCATATTATGTTAGACTCTAACTCTGTACAACATTTCTAACCTGCTTTTCTTTTCTTTTTTTTTTTTTACCCTCAATTAAAACAAATATTTTTATATTTTCTTTTTTTAAATTTTGATAATTTATATTTGCCTAGAAAACCATTCCATTCTCTTTCAGTTTCCTCCCATCACCATTCTCTGTCTCTATATTGGTAGTTTTGGAAGTCAGGTTGCTATTTTAGCTTTTTGAAACCTAAGAGCTAGTTTTTAGATTTTTGTACATTTTAATTAATAATTTTGGGTTTTGTGTTCTATAATGTCAACTACTTGTCTTTCTTTAGTATTACTCTAATGTTCTTTTTAGAGCTTAGACATTTGGACTTGTAGATACACACAAAACATCATAAATTTAGGAATATAAATATATTTGTAAATTAACTTTTTAATCACTTCATATTTTCTTAATTTACTTATTTTTAACCAGAGAGTAATTGCTTTACTATATTATGTTGGTTTCTGCCATATATCAATGTGAATCAGCCATAGGTATACACATGTCCTCTCCCTCCTGAATCTCCTCCTGTCTCCCACCCCACCTGACCCCACCCCACCCCTCTAAGTTCTCACAGAGCACAAGGTTTGAGTTCCCTGCATTATACAGCAAATTCCCACTGGCCATCTATTTTACATATGGTAATGTATATGATCAACCTAGATAGCATATTGAAAAGCAGAGACATTACTTTGTCAACTAAGGTTCATCTAGTCAAGGCTATGGTTTTTCTAGTAGTCATGTATGGATGTGAGAGTTGGACTGTGAAGAAGGTTGAGTGCCAAAGAATTGAAGCTTTTGAACTGTGGTGTGGGAGAAGACTCTTGAGAGTCCCTTGGACTGCCAGGAGATCCAACCAGTCCATTCTGAAGGAGATCAGCCATGGGATTTATTTGGAAGGAATGATGCTAAAGCTGAAACTCCAGTAATTTTGCCATCTCATGCGAAGATTTGACTCATTGGAAAAGACTCTGATGCTGAGAGGGATTGGGGGCAGAGGAGAAGGGGACAACCGAGGATGAGATGGCTGGATGGCATCACGGACTCGATGGACGTGAATCTGAGTGAACTCCGGGAGTTGGTGATGGACAGGGAGGCCTGGCATGCTGCTAGTCATGGGGTCACAAAGAGTCGGACATGATTGAGCGACTGAACTGAACTGAATATATACGTTTCAACATATACATTCAACTACTCTCTGAATTCATCCCACCCTCTCCTTCCCCCACTGTGTCCACAAGTCTGTTCTTATGTCTGTCTCTCCATTGCTGCCCTGCAAATAGGTTCATCAGTACCATCCTTCTAGAAGCCATATATATGCATTAATGTATGATCTTTGTTTCCTTCTTTCCAACTTACTTCACTCCATATAATAGGCTCTAGGTTCATCCACCTGATTAGAACTGACTCAAATAGTTTCCTTTTTATGACTAATAATATTTCATTGCATACATATACCACACATTTTTATGTATTCCTCTGTCAATGGACATGTAGGCTGCACCCATGTCCTAGTTATTGCAAATAGTGCTGCACTGTACATTTTGTGTAGAAACACAAAAGACCCTAAGTAGCCAAAACATTCTTGAGAAAGAAATATGGAGCTGGAGAAATCAACCTTTCTGACTTCAAACTATACTACAAAGCTACAGTCATCAAGACAGTATGATACTGGCACAAAAAGAAAAACATAGACCAATGGAACAAGACAGAAATCCCAGAGATAAACCCAGACACATATGGGCATGTTATCTTTGACAATGGAGGCAAAAATATACAATGGAGAAAAGACAGCCTCTTCAATAAGTGGTGCTGGAAAAACTGGGCAGCTACCTGGAAAAGAATGAAACTGGAACACCTCCTAACACCATACACAAAAGTAAACTCAAAATGGATTAAATACTTAAATGTAAGGCGAGGAAACTGTAAAACTCTTAGAGTATCCTCCTTGACATATGTCACAACAATATCCTCTATGACCCACCTCCTGCTGCTGCTGATGCTGCTAAGTCGCTTCAGTCGTGTCTGACTCTGTGCAACCCCATAGACGGCAGCCCACCAGGCTCCCCTGTCCCTGGGATTCTCCAGGCAAGAACACCAGAGTGGGTTGCCATTTCCTTCTCCAATGCATGAAAGTGAAAGTGAAGTCATTCAGTCGTGTCCGACCCTCAGCAACTCCATGGACTGCAGTCTTCCAGGGTCCTTCATCCATGGGATTTTCCAGGCAAGAGTACTCGAGTGGGGTGCCACTGCCTTCTCCACATCCTAGAATAATGGAAATAAAAAGAAAAATAAACAAGTGGAACCTAATTAAACTTAAAATCGTTTGCACAGCAAAGGAAACTAAAAGCCAGGTAAAAACAAAAGCCTCAGAAAGGGAGAAAATAAGAGCAAATGAATAACTGAGAAAGGGTTAATCTCCAAAATATGCAAGCAACTTTGGAGTCCATAGTTTTTTAGTATGATTTATTTTCAAATATATTGTCATTTTTATTGTGCTATGAATGTGTTACATAGAATTTGGTTGCATATTTCCAAACTTCCAGTATTTTCTTTTTCACTAAGATGAATGCATAAAAACGTGTGGTACATGTATGTAATGAAATATTACTCAGTCATAAAAAGGAACCTATTTAAGTCAGTTCTAATGAGGTGGATGAACTCAGAGCCTGTGATACAGAGTGAAGCAGAGTGAAACAGTTTTATGTGTTTTAAAAGTGTGAAAATATACAAAATATAACTATAGAAAATCTTGCTTCTACCTTTATATACATCCACCTCATCATTTTGCTCTCTCTGTATAGATTTGCTTTATCATTTTATGCATATTTTCTAGCATATCTTTATACACATTTTTGAAAATATATTCTTACTTTTCCTCTTTATTACACAGAAGATAAAATCATGTACATCTTGATTTTTCCACTTAAGGTAACCCAGAATTAGTTACCCATATACAGAGATATTTCTCACTATTTTTTAATAGAGCTGTGTGATATTTTATAACACAGATAATCATGAATTATGATGGCAACATGAATTGCTTGCAATCCTATGCTCTAACAAAAAAGTGAAAATTACTATTTTTTATTATAATAATGTATTCTAATCATGAGCAGGAAAGTATGTAGGATTTATCTCATGAGTATGATCTCTGATCATAAAAACCTCTGTAATATGAGTAAATATGACTAGATCGCCTTCCTTGTTGGACAATTTTCCATTTCCCCCACAAGGAATGACTGTGCCTCAACAGCATTATTATTTATAGCATTTTGATAAAGTTTGTATTTTTATTATCATGTAGAAGAAGAATATGTATTTCACTGTAAAACTGTTGAGAGAAGCTGTGCATCTCTGGAAAGGGCTACATTTTTATTTTTCTTTGAACAATGTTTTCATATGTTTTACCTTTAAAATGATCATTGTTTCTTCCTTAGGTTAGTAATCTTTTTATATTCAAAAGGAGATTAACCATATGTTTGTGATACATGTTGCAAATATTTTGTCAGTTTTGTATTTTTACAATTGCTTTGCTTATACTGTATTTGTCAGGCAGGATATTTTTCTTGTTGTATTAGCTTTATACAGTCAATTTATTACATTTTGTTTTTATTGTTTCTTGGATTTTATTCATAATCAGAATGCTTTTCCCTTCTCTCAGTTTTAAGTGAATTCATCATGGTTTCTTCTAGTAACTGTAATATTTCATTTTGTACATTCAGTTTGATAATATTTTCCCCTACTGGGATGGTACAAAGAATTATCCTAATTTGTCTTTTTTTCCTGTAGTTAATACATAGTCTTTCCTTATGTATTAAACAGCAATATTCCCACTAGTTTGAGAATCCAACATATGCAAAAATTCTTATAGTTATTTGAGATTATTTCTATATTTATATATTTTTTACCATTGTTCTATTGCTATACATATATACATCCACATCTTTTAATACCTTTTAGTTTTTAATGGTACTTGTTATAATTGCAGGCATGATTACTCTCTCATTGTTTCCATTCTTCAAAATTTTGCTAACATTACTTGTTTTGGGCATGTCTATGTGTGTATGTATGTATTTGGGTTTGTTTCCATATAAAGTTTAGGATCAGAATGATTGAAGGAAGTGATTCACAGAAAGAATTGCAACCTTAATTACATTCAGGAAATTAGAAAGGCATGTTCCCAGGTGTTGACATTAGGATAGTACTAACTCAGCCATAAAAAAAAAAAAAATTGAAAAGCAAAATTAACTTTGGTTTCAGTAATAATTATTTTTTTTTAACCACGGCTGAGGTAGCCACCAGCAGAACTGATTATCCAGAGCCATGTTGCACTTGCTATAACCCACATTGCAGGATGGGCACTTTCTGTGCTACCTCTTCTACTGTTTCAGTCCTGACAAGTCTGAACAAATGCATCTGATTAACAAAATCTGCTCCCACTCTGTAACTCCAACCCCAAAGGAATCTAAGTACAGTTAATATCTTTCTATCTCTGAAACAGAGGAAGGTACACTGTTAAAAGGATAACCAAAATAGTAAATCAGCTCTAACTCACAATCTTGTCTGCTCATTTCACTCTTTGGGCACTTGAACATGCTTATTTTAAAGCCTGTGTTAGGCAGATTCATAAAGATAAATTCATTCAGGTAAGACACTAGTCCTGATTGTTCACGTGCTATCTTTCATGACATTAGCTCTTTTTAAAAAATAATGTGTTCTTTAGTTTCTGTAAGCAGTGCAGTTTTGAGTGGGTAATTTTTAATTTTTTCTCTCTCCCACTGCAGCTATCCCTTTGCTTTGCATATCTACTGTTAGTTTCCAAAAACTTATGCAATGATTCCATATTTATACTTGTGCCCCTCAGATGATGTTAAGGCTCACAGAGATGCAGTTACCAATGGAAAGGACACTGGCTGGGTGCTTCTCCATTTATTTCTGGCTCCTCACCTACAGCTTCCCAAAACCTGTGACTCTAGCTGGTTGCTAATGATATACTTCAGGTTCTTTGATGATTTCTAGCCACCAGCTTCAAGAAGTGAGTTCTGGAATCCCTTAAAACTTAGAGAAAATTTCATCCATATTAATATGCTCCATTTGTACTTCTTTTCCCCATTTTTCTCTGGACTGAGAGCTCAGCTGGTACACAGTGAACAATGCTCACTGCTCTGAATTTCTGTCAGCTTTCTAGTACTCAAAAATATTCTGTTTTTTTTTTTTGAAGACCATATATGCATTTTTTGTTGTCTCTATATTTTTTCTATTTTTGCTATTTGTTTAGAGCAGAGAGTCTACATATGTGGAGTCTTGAACTCAGTATACCATTATTAGTCCAAAGAGCTAGATTTGAGATAAAAATATTTCAATGCAATGCAAATGTTTAATATTAGCTTTTTTCTATCCCACCTATGCATCCTACTAGGTTTTAAAGCTTTTATAAATCTTTGAAGCCTTTCTGATTTTATGAAGAAAAGTGGGGGTTTTTTTGTTTGGTTGGTTTTTTGTCTATAAAGGTTACTGTGCAATAACTTTACAAACTGATAGCCGGCTCTGTGACTAATCTGAACAAGAAATAAATTCGATCCCATATATTCTTTTCTAAGACATTTTGTAGATCTGGTGATGTTGGTGGATATCACTCTTTAAATGGTTGTCTTGTTTGTACATGTGCAGCATTACAAGCTGAGATGCTGATCTAATAATAACAGAGAAAGACTGCAGAGATTGAAGGACATACTTAAAATGAATGAAACACTCAAAAGCAGAAAGTCATGTCTATGTCCTCTGAAAAGAAAACCACTAAAAAGCAAGCCAGTAATTTCTGACCAATCTTACATCTCAATTTGTCATGTTAAACTAATGCCTCTTCTCCTCTTAACCAAATTGTACTTAATTTTTTCATTCATAGGGCAGGCCTTGAGAGCTCTATTAAGCAGGGGGGAAACACCTGCTAAATAAATAGAGCAGTTCTTCCCCTCTAGGAGTAACCAGGGAATTGACTTGTTTAAGCTTAAATGATAAAACAAATAGTTGCCAAATCAAACAAGAACCGTGTGTTGTAATAGACTTTCCCCTAAAGTATTTCTTACTACAAACCTAAATTGCTGATATTACACGGAACTTTTCTTATTAACTTTTCCCCCTGACAATCCTCCATGTAACTACAGATGCCTGAAAAATTCTGATTATCTCCCTCTATATGTGTGTTTGTGTGCGTTTAATACATTATATTGCTTTTGAAAAAAATGCATTATTTCTTTATATATAATTTTATTTATGGCTTCAATAACCATTAAAAATAAACTTGAAAAATAATGCAATTGTTATGATAGTTTAAAAATATATCTATTGTCCTGAATGAATTATTGATCTACATAAAAGTGTTTTGAAGAGTGCAAACCATAGGCTTAGGTTTCGCTTAGAATTCCTGATCCAACACTGACTTAGACTTTATATGAATCACTCATCTCTAGGTTTTAATATTCTCTTTTATCTAGTAAGATAAATGAAATTAATAAGAACACATTCACAAGACTGTTGTAGGAATTATTGCAAAATATCTAGCATAGTTTATACTGAGTTGATCATATGTCCCAGGTTTTCACTGGAAAATCTGGATTAACAACTAAATGTTAATTTACTCTTAAAATGTCAGTTGGACTATAAAGTCTAATATCAATATACATTAGTTTATTGAATCTTAGTGATCTTTTAAAAATAACTGGTGCATTTCTGTGACCAGTTTATTGTGTATTCTTGGCCATAAAATAAGTCATTTTCATCTTTGGGTGTTTCTCTGGATGCTGACCTTAATTATGAAAGCAGAAAAGACAAAGATTTGACACAAAGGATCATCAAGTTAAATAATTCAGACCAAAGAATGGTTTTGCTTTTATCATTGCTCTTACACTATTCCTTTTTTTTTTTTTTTGGAGAACAAGAAATTAAAGATATTTTGGAAACGAGTTTAACTGTATAGTAAGGCAGAATATCTTTCTTTTTCTCCTTTGCTTTTCACTTTTCTTCTTTTCCAGCTATTTGCAAGGCCTCCCCAGGCAGCCATTTTGCTTTTTTGCATTTCTTTTCCATGGGGATGTTCTTGACCCTGTCTCCTGTACAATGTCGCAAACCTCAGAACATAGTTCATCAGGCACTCTATCTATCAGATCTAGGCCCTTAAATCTATTTGTCACTTCCACTGTATAATCATAAGGGATTTGATTTAGGTCATACCTGAACGGTCTAGTGGTTTTCCCTACTTTCTTCAATTTAAGTATAAATTTGGCAATAAGAAGTTCATGATCTGAGCCACAGTCAGCTCCCTGTCTTGTTTTTGCTGACTGTATAGAGCATTTCATGCAAAGATGGGCTCGATAAAGGACAGAAATGGTATGGACCTAACAGAAGTAGAAGATATTAAGAAGAGGTGGCAAGAATACACAGAATAACTGTACAAAAAGATCTTCACAACCCAGATAATCATGATGGTGGGATCACTAACATAGAGCCAGACATCCTGGAATGTGAAGTAAAGTGGGCCTTAGAAACCATCACTATGAACAAAGCTAGTGAAGGTGATGGAATTCCAGTTGAGCTGTTTCAAATCCTGAAAGATGATGCTGTGAAAGTGGTGCACTCAATATGCCAGCAAATTTGGAAAACTCAGCAGTGGCCACAGGACAGGAAAAGGTCAGTTTTCATTCCAATGCCAAAGAAAGGTAATGCCAAAGAATTCTCCAAGCCAGGCTTCAGCAGTACATGAACTGTGAAGTTCCAGATGTTCAACCCGGTTTTAGAAAAGGCAGAGGAACCAGAGATCAAATTGCCAACATCCACTGGATCATGGAAAAAGCAAGAGAGTTCCAGAAAAACATCTATTTCTGCTTTATTGACTATGCCAAAGCCTTTGACTCTGTGGATTACAATAAACTGCGGAAAATTCTGAAAGAGATGGGAATACCAGACCACCTCACTGGCCTCCTGAGAAACCCATATGCAAGTCAAAAAGCAACAGTTAGAACTGGACATGGAACAACAGACTGGTTCCAAATAGGAAAAGTTATGTCAAGGCTGTATATTGTCACCCTGCTTATTTAATTTATATGCAGAGTACATCCTGAGAAACGCTGGGCTGGAAGAAGCAGAAGTTGGAATCAAGATTGCCAGGAGAAACATCAATAACCTCAGATATGCAGATGACACCACCCTTATGGCAGAAAGTGAAGAGGAACTAAAAAGCCTCTTGATGAAAGTGAAAGTGGAGAGTGAAAAAGTTGGTTTACAGCTCAACATTCAGAAAACAAAGATTATGGCATCTGGTCCCACCACTTCATGGGAAATAGATGGGGAGACAGTGGAAACAGTGTCAGACTTTATCTTTTTGTGCTCCAAAACCACTGCAGATGGTGACTGCAGCCATGAAATTAAAAGACTCTTACTCCTTGGAAGAAAAGTTATGACCAACCTAGGTAGCATATAGAAAAGCAGAGACATTACTTTGCCAACAAAGGTCCTTTTAGACAAGGCTATGATTTTTCCAGTGGTCATGTATGGATGCAAGAATTGGATGGTGAAGAAAGCTGAGTGCCGTAGAACTGATGCTTTTGAACTGTGGTGTTGGAGAAGACTCTTGAGAGTCCCTTGGACTGCACAGAGATCTAACCAGTCCATTCTAAAGGAGATCAGCCCTGGGATTCCTTTGGAAGGAATGATGCTGAAGCTCAAACTCCAGTACTTTGGCCACCTCATGCAGAGAGTTGACTCACTGGAAAAGTCTCTGATGCTAGGAGGGATTGGGGGCAGGAGGGAAAGGGGATGACAGAGGACGAGATAGCTGGATGGCATCACTGACTCCATGGATTGTGAGTTTGAGTGAACTCCGGTAGATGGTGATGGACAGGGTGGCCTGGCGTGCTGCGATCCATTGAGTCGCAAAGAGTTGGACATGACTGAGCAACTGAACTGAACTCTACTGAAGGCAGAATATGAAACTACTGTGGAATGAAAGCATCAGGATAGATAGGATTTAGACAGAAGATAGGTGGGTCCGTGGGGCAAACATTTGAAGTTTGTTCTCTGTAGACCTATACTGTAAGACAAAAATAGCAGGCAATTAAAGAAGGAGGTTGATCCCTGCTCAAATAGAAGATGAAATTAGGAGACCTTCCCAATTACATGTGCACAGAAAGGCCCCTTGGAGGTCAAAAAGACAGTGATACTCAATGGAGCTAACTAGCCATATGGCTGTTTGGTAGAATTCATTGTGTCTAAGAGATGTGTATGCATACATGGGAGGATCCTCAGGTATACCAAATCTGGACTCTGAACCAGTCCAATCAAAATGACTGGCCAAAGGAAACCTGAAAGAAATGCCACACATAAGTGATTTAAACTGCCATGAGTGTGCAACTCTCTCTCTGAGTCTACCCATGTATCTATCCCCACGTACCATACTCTTCATCTCCTCTTAAACACTTTGTTTCACTACTTTCCATCTTTGTGGGAGTTCTTTTCTGCAAAACTGAAGATCTAGGCTCTTATCGCTCACCTCTGGTCTATTGATTAGGATTTGGGGCTCTCACCATTGTGACTCGACCTCAGTCTCTGGCCTGGAACTGAAGACCTGCTTCAAGTTGTTGCAGGCCGAGGCTGCAGGCCACCAAAGATTGGGGTCTTAGTAAAGACCAAATCCTGGAGTTATCCTTGTTGCCATGGCATCCTGGATTCAAACTTGAATAATATATAGGGCTTCAGAGGCTCATGCTGATGTATCAACAACATCTTATTAACTTTTGGAGTTAGTCAAACAAGACCAAAAGTTCTGTACATTGTTTTCACAACTGTAGGTGCTTTTGAATTTATAATCATGAAAATGGAGTTTCAATGGCTGCTCATGAACTGTGTTGCTGAAAATATCAGGAAAGTGTTGCATTAGATGAATCTTATCAGTTTGCTTCTTATTCTTGAGACATCATTTATTTCTTATAAAAGTGTATGAACCTGGGGACTGGTGTTCTTTGAAATTATCTCTATCTATTGTTCTTGAATAGCAATTTAACTAAATTTTAACTTTTGGGTCACATTATGTTTTCTGAAAATATTGCTCATATTTGTCCTCTTGTAGAGCATGTTACCATGAAGAAGTCAGAACTAAGCCTGGTTTATCCTTCCTGTGATTGACATAAAGATTTGCTGGCTGTCTTTGGGATTCTTTATCTTCAAGTAAATTAACTGGCCATGTGTCACTATGTCTTGAACTGCATTATAATTTTCTTGAACATCTAGTCAAACAATTTGTCTTTCTCCACTTTAGGTACATCATACTGAATTACATATTTGACTGTTTCATTTATTCTTTTGGGCAGATATGTTAAATATTCATCTTTTGGATAATTTTTGTTCTTTTGTATCTGCAAATTTCTTTCTAAATTTTACAAACTTTCTCTTCTTTATGAAAAGTTGGTCAGTTTTCTCCTGTCATATATGTAACAATTTTTTGTTAAATCTGTCATTATTTTCTTTTTTATTTTCTTTTAATGAGACCTTATTTTCTCTAACGTTAGTTTTTCTTCCTTGCTTTGTATCTATGTGTTCATTTATTCTCCTTATCTTGCATTACCATTACTTTCTAGAACTTTTTCTTTCTACATCTTTATAACATGGAGGTTTTGTAACATTGTTTAGTCACTAAGTCATGCCCTACTTATTGGCAACCCCATGGACTGTAGCCCTGCAGGCTCCTCTGTCCAGGGGATTTCTCTGGGAAGAAAACTGGAGTGTGTTGCCATTTCTTTCACCAGAGGATCTTTCTGACTGAGAGATCAAACACGCATCTCCTACATTGGCAGGCAGGTTCTTTACCATTGAAATGCCTGGGAATCCCAAACATAGAGGGTGTCTCTTTACTAACATATTTAATTTTCTATAGCAATATATGCATGTTTTGTGCTTCCTCCCTATGATAATCTTTTCAGCGTGTGTGTGTTCATGTGTGCATGGAAAAGTTTGGTGTAGTTTATTCTCATGTTATTTCATGATTATTTAGTTTTTATATCTTCTTCTTACATATTTTTAGTATTACTGTGTGGTTATATTACTTTTTACTCACTTGCTTCTAGATTTTAAATAAACATAGATGTTCTTGAATTTTCATGTTTTGAAGAATATATAAGGAAGGACTTGGGTGAGTGAGTGAAAGTAAGTTTTTATAATTTTTTTTAAATTAATTTAATTGTTTTACAATGTTGTGTTGGTTTTTTCACCAAAAAAGTGGTACAGATGGCCAATAAATGTGAAAAGATACTCAACATCACTAACCATTTGGGGGAAGGTGTAAAATAAATTTCAAAATAGTTGCTACATTGAGTTTTATGTTAATTTGCTGTGGAAAATTTCTTATCAACAATCTATCCTAGGAGTATAACTTTGTTCTAGGAGTATAGACCTTACCTAGAACACGGAAAAATATTACATCAGACAGGTCTATGCTATTTTTGCATTTGTGTGTGTGTAGGTATATCACCTCATCTGTTTCTTTCAATCTGTCGGAATCAACATTTGACTATGATTCACACACAATTTCTTCTCCACCTCCACTCATCCGTAGCATGAATTTTATAGAACAATACCTACTTGATTTGTTTACATTTAGTCAAGCCTCCTCTCTTCTTTATTCTGTCAAAAATAGGTATCAAGGTGCTTCCTATAATCTCAAAACAAGTTATTAGTTTATTTCACAATAGAGGTTTTTAGTTCAGTCTGCTGGGCAGTTATGTATTAACTTAAAAAGCTAGAAATATTCAAACCCTATACATTCCACCCTCTCCCAAAAAAATGCCCCTTGACCCTCTCCATGGAGATAGCTTCTGAGAACTTACAATATTTTGCTTGCTAAACATGTCTTTGCATACTCGTGGCCTTGGATCAAGCCAGATAGTTTTTAGCACTAGTATGCTTAATGGCAAGGTCCTTGAGCCACATTGTATTATTCCGAACTTCGGAAGGGATAGCTGCTGAGGACTGAGGAAGTAAAGTCAGTCATCAGGCACTACATGCTTATGTAACCAAACCTCAATAAACCCTGGAACCAAGGCTCAGGTCAGTTTCCTTTGTCAGCAATGTGGCTATTCACATTATTTTCATGGGGTCGCAAAGAGTCAGACATGACTGAGCGACTGAGCGACTGAACTGAACTGAACTGAACTGAACTGACTGAGTTCAAGTAATGTGCAGAAGAAGTACAATGTAAATGCTCATATATTGTGAGTGGTTTGTACTGGAACTATGGATTAAGTGTTAATATAATCTGTTTTATGCATGGGTGCCTACTTTGTGTTAAAAATGGCACACAATTATTTCAGTCATTTATGACAGCCAGTCACATAATTTAATTACAATTTTCAGCCTGAATAGCATTAATATCAATTGATCATTTAAACTGCATCCCTACCTCCCTCTCACCTGTAGCTCCCTCTAGACCTAAGCCTGTTCTTTGCCCAGTATCTTTCTATATGATTTAAAGTTATCATTGTTGCCCCAGCCTCTGGCTCCCACCTTTCTATAAGGACAATTCCAGGAGTCACCTAAGTTGTTGCTCTGCTCCCACACTTCACAGAGCAGCCAAAATGTGCTTTTAAACACATAAATCCCATCTGCCACTCCTCTGCTTAAAAGCTTGCCAAAGGATTCCTGATAAAGCATTAATATAATTCAAATGTTTTCTTTAATGTGGTCTCCATTCTCTTAATTCTCCAAGTTCATCTTTTACTCTAATCCTCATACTGTTCTCCATCCCTGTGCACTTCTTTGCTATTTCTTAAACTTACCCAACATAAAATCCCTCTTTTGCAGCTCTTGTGGGTTCTTTCCACATCCCAAAACAATTTTCACCCAGATCTTCATGAAGCATAGCTTATGACTTTGATCAATTTTCACCTAAAGGATTGGAATTTCAGACAACAGCATCTAAATGATCCAGTGAGACATGTTTCACTCTGTTCTCCAGTACATTATTCAGCTTTGTTTTCTTCCCTAGAACTTATCACTTTTTGGAATTGTTGATTTTAATTAGTTATTAATTTATCTAATGCATATTATTTATTGTCTTGAATATGACTGATCACTTTTACTGTTTTTCTTAGTGGATGATAAAGATGAATTGAACAAATGAATAAATATGTTATACTTTACAAAAGCTGGTAAATATTTTCCATTTTCCCAAATTATAATATCCTATTCTGATAAAGGAAATCTACTAAACCAGATACTATGAATTAACCTTAATATTTTCCTTTTTTTTGGTTTTATTTTAGAAAAAAGAAACAGATTTTGAAACTTCGCTTTAACACTCTTTCTATCCACACACTCACACAAAACATTCTTTGATTTACAGATCATAAAAAAGTTTCTACAGTATATGCTGCATACTGATTTAACATTAAGTAGTAAATATATTAACAATAAATATATATGAATGCACTAATTACTTTTGCTATTATAATTATATTTTTATATATTTTAATCATCATAAAATTATTATCCCTGTCAATAACAGCAGGAAGGGAATGGAATTATTAACTGCTAAAAATACTTTCAACATAGGTAGATAGAAAATCACTTTTATTGAAATGTGTCTGTTTCTCTGAAAAGGGTGTTGAACTTGAAGACGTTTGATTTCATACTGAATTCCTTGAAGTATTCCACTCATTTAACTGGCTAACTACACACCAACTAAAGGCCTTGAGTAAGTAGTGTTTTTCTGTTTATTTCTCTCTAAAATGGACATAGAAATCCCACACTTTCAGAGTTAAATAATAGAATTTGAGTGATAGTACCCCATGCAATAGAAGCACTCAGTATGTGTTTTTGTTCTTGTTTGTTTTTCAGATTCATGTGTAGCTATCAACCAATTAAGAGCACTAAATAAAATTATTTGAGCTGAACACTGTGAATTAAAGATTCAAATACAATGCCAGAGGACTTGTATTATATTTTTAAACACGTTCCCTGAGCCCTGTTTTGTTGTGCAGAACTAATTTGGTATCACATCTCACCAAGATTATTGTGGTGTTCATCCATCTGGTTTTTCTATTTACTCTTTTGTTCCTCAATAATCCATTCCCACTCTCCCCCAACCCCCTACATTTGAGTGATTATTGTAAAGGACAAATGTGATCATGTCACTCCTAAGGAAAGTTTTAGCGACTTGAAACTTATCTTAGAATACATTTATATTCGTTACCCTAGCCTAAGGTATCTTGTCTAGGTACATGCTGTTATATTTAAAAATGAATGAACAACAAAGACCGACTGTATAACACAGGGAACTCTGTTTAGTGCTATGTAGCAGGCTGGCTGGGAGGGGAGTTTAGGGGAGAAGGGATACATGTATGTGTATGGATGAATCCCTTTATTATTCACCCGAAACTACCACAAGATTGTTAATAGGCTACACTCCAATATAAAATAAAAAGTTTAATGAAAAATAAAATAAAATCCCCTCTCTCCAACTTCAATTTACATTAATCTAAAAATCATCCTCTATCAGCCATATGCTCAGTCACTCAGTCATATCTGACTCTTCGTGACCCTGTGGACTGTAGCCTACCAGGCTCCTCAGTCCATGGGATTTTCTCGGCAAAAATACTGGACTGGGTTGCCATTTCCTTCTCCAGTGGATTGACTAGTGTCTCTAGATTCTCCTGAATTGCAGATGGTTTCTTTACCAGCTGAGACATCAGGGAAACCCCCTATCGGCCACGGTGGTGGTCGTGGTTTAGTCTCTAAGTCGTGTCTGACTCTTGCAACCCCATGGACTCTAGCCCTCCAGGTTTCTCTGTCTATACGATTCTCCAGGCAAGAACACTGGAGTGGACTGCCATTTCCTTCTCCACTATTGGCCATGATTTACATGCTATTTCTTAAACACATCAAGCCCTTGTTTATCTTTACATCTTTTGCTCTTAATGCATTTTTTATAGAATGATCATATTTTAGCAGCTCATATCTGCATCTTAATTAATATTCTTCAGTTTTGTTGCTGTTTTAGTCACTATATCATGTCTGAATATTTTGTGGCCCCGTGAACTATAGCCCTCCAGGCTCCTCTGTCTATGAGCTTTCCCAGGCAAAGATACTGGAGTGGATTGCCTTTCCTCCTCCAAGGGATTTTTCTGACTAAGGGATCAAACCCTTGTCTCCTGCATTGAAAGGCAGTTTCTTTACCACTGAGCCACCAGGGAAGCTCATTCTTCAGTGTAGATAAGAGTAAAATGAGAACACAAAAAGTGATTTTTAGGCTCCTTTTACTTTTATTTTTTGACTGATTTTGTATGTTTATTGCTTTGCTCTTTGTTTCCTAAAGGGGTAGTTGAGCTATCCCATTTCTTAAGAAAAGCTGTCCCAGTACTGTTTAGTGCACAAAAGAGCTCTGATGCTTGTCGCTGAAACAGTGAAGTTTAGTTCTGGTTGGCATTCTCCACCTCTTCCTTAGATCTCTTTTCCATGGTTTCTTGTAATGTTTTGTTTTGATTCTGAAAACTTAGCCTCAATCTAGTTTTTCACCCTTCCAAAAATTCTGAGCCAGCCAATATTCTTTTTCTAAAAGTCGGCTTCTGTTGCTTTACAATGCAGAATCCTGATTCTTCTAACCTACATAGCTAACATAGGTCTGTCTCCCCATGTACTCTTTATTCTAATACACAATATATTTCTCTGAAAGCAAATATCACATTTCTTTAACTGTTAACTGAGTATAAGTTTCAGATTATAAACTCAGCTGCTCCTGAATGGTAATTTTGTCTGATAATTACTACTTGATTTCTATCACAAGCTTAACTGTGCTAAGGAGAGATAATTTCAGTACAATGAAGGAGAAACCAAGTCATTTAAATTCTTTATTACTCAGTGTGCATATTTCCCACCCACTTTCTTCCCACTGTTGATCTAAATTCCCGTAGATTTGTGGAGAGGAGAAATGCATAGCATAGTTCTCAGGTGGCTCAGTGAGTCAAGAATCCCCCTGCAATTCAGGAGATGCAGCTTCAATCCCTGGACCAGGAAGATCCCCTGGAGGAGGGCATGGCAATCAACTATAGTATTTTTGCCTGGACAGTTCCCATGGACTGTTTAGTGCCCAACAGGCAACAGTCATAGGGTTGCAGAGTTGGACATGACTGAAGCGACTGAGGACACATACACATGGAGGTAGAGGGATTGCCTTGAAAGGCAGTAACCATGATAATTTATTGTTCTTCTATTCTAGTCTGGATCCTAGAGACAAGGTCTTGTCTCCCTAACACCCTAAACTTATCCTAATGCCTTCATTTTTCTGGACTTCTTCATCCTTCCAATTTAATTAATTTTATTTTACTTATAATAGAGAGTCTGATTTACATTGTCTTGTAGTTTTCCCCCTTTTAAAGTTTGTTAGAACCTAAAATTTTCAGAAGTGGACTTCAAAAAGCTTAGCCTTTGCAAATGCAAAATATAAGCATTTTACCTCTGTCAGAAGTTTTGAAATATTCCTTTTGAAATTGATATTAAGAATTGATTCTGGACTTCCCCTTGACATTTCTTCTGATGCTTTCCTTCCCTGAGATTCTAAGAGTGGTGTGTGCATAGTAACCTGAGATAGAAGCGTCATGTTGGAAATGGTGTGGAAGGGACAACCTGTAGGCTAATTACTTACAGTACAGTCTACTCAAAATTATCTTGTTACTTATTTTGTGTATTTCACTCCACTCCATTGTAAACAAGAAGTAGTCAATTGATTTATTCGTTAAACTACCTCCATTATATCACCCGTCACTTACTCTTAGTCCAAATTTCATAGAAAAAAATTACTATAGTTGAATTATTTGTTTCTAAGTAGATCAGTTTTTATTTTTTCTATATCTTATTCTAGAAAATAGCTTGGGAAAAAGTACCAAATTCAATAGAATTTTATTCATTGCAAGCTAATAATTGGTTTATTAACTTAATTCAAACCTTCAGCTTTAGTGCACAATAGTTTGACAGAATTAAATGATGATCTTACTGAGAGAAGGCCTCCATGCTCCAATCAAGTGCATTCCTCTGGAATTGATGTTTCCCATTTTGGAAATTTGTTAATTATCAATTCAATCTATTTAATAGATATAAGCCTATTAATATGTTCCATTTCTTCTTGTATATATTTTGATAGTGTGCCTTTCAAGGAACTGCTCTATTTCATTTAGGTTATCAAATTTGTGGACATAGAATTGCTCATAATATTCTACTGAATATAATTTTAATTTCCATAAGTTCTATAGTAATGTTCCCTCTTTCATTTCTGATAATGGTTATTGATGTCCTTTCTGTTTTTCTTAGTTGGCCTGGCTAGATGGTCATCTGTTTTACTGACCTTTTCAAGAACTAGATTTTGGTTTTGTTGACTTTCTCTACTGATTTAATATTTTCAATTTCATTGATTTCTGCTCTCTCCTTCAGCTTACTTTAGATTTAGTTTGCTCTTCTTTTTCTAGTTAAGTATGGTGGAAGCTTAGATTATTAATTTTTAGATCTTTCTTCTAATATTTACATTCAGTAATATAGTTTTCAAAAGCGAAAGTGTAGTGAAGTCACTCAGTTGTGCCCAACTCTTTGTGACCCCATGGATAGTAGCCTGCACCAAGCTCCTCCATCCATGGGATTTTCAAGGCAAGAGTACTGGAGTGGGTTGCCATTTCCTTCTCCAGGGAACTTCCCAACCCAGGGATAGAACCCAGGTCTCTCACATTGTAGACAGACGCCTTACCATCTGAGCCACCAGGGAAGTCCACTGTTTTTACTGTATCCCATGAGTTTTAGTAAGTCTTGCTTTCATTTTTATTAAGTCAAATATTTTAAACAATTCTTTTGAAATTTCTTCTTGAATCATATATTATTTAAAAGTGTGTTGTTTAAGCAAGTATTTTGGTATTTTCCACCTATCTTTCTTTTATTGTTTAGTAGTTCAATTCCATTGTGATCTGAGAACAGATATTATAATGTTTCTATCCAGTTTAATTCATTAAGATATAATTTATGGCCCAACATATGGTCTATCTTTATGAATATCCTTTTATGAGCTTGAGAAGAATATACATTCTCCTCTATGGGTAAAGTTTTTCTTCATCTGACTTTTATCAGAATTTTTAAATTTGATTTTCTGTAGTTCAATTATGATATGCCCAGAGGTAGTTTTATTTTATTTTATTTTTTTAACATTCATTCTGCTTTGTGTTTTCTGATGTGTAGTTTATTGTCTGACATAATTTGGGAAAATTCTCAGTGCTATTATATCAAATATTTCTTTTTTTCTTTCTTGCTTTAATTTCTTTCTGACATTCCCAGTAGGTGCATGTTATTCCTTTAGTGGAGAAGGAAATGGCAACCCACTCCACTCCAGTATTCTTGCCTGGAGAATCCCATGGATGGAGGAGCTTGGTGGGCTACAGTCCACAGGTAGCAAGGAGTTGGACACGACTGAGCAACTTCAATTTCAATTTCAATTCCTTTCGTAGTTGTCTCACAGTTCTCATATATTTTATTTTCTTTTCTTCTCAGTCCTTTTTCTTTTTGACTTTCAGTTTTGACAGTTTATACTGAGATATCTTCAGGCTCAGAGATTCTTTCCTCAGCTGTGTTCAGTTTAATAAGCCCACTATTAGTATTACTTATTAATATCTATTAAGGGCATTTCAGTTATAATGGTTATTATCTCTAACATTTCATTTTGGCTTTTTCTTAGAATTCTTATCTATCTGCTTACTTGCCCATCTGTTCTTGTATGCTGTCTACTTTTGCACAAGAGCATTAGCATATGAATCATGGTTGTTTTAAATTTCCAGTTTGATAATTCCAACTCCGCTGGCATATCTAACTACATATGATGCCTGCTCTGTCTCTTCAAACTATTTTTTGATCTTTAGTTCGCCTTATACTTTTTCTTCATAATCAGACAGATAAACTGGGTAAAAGAACTGTTGTAATTATGATTTAAGTAATGTGATAGCAATGGGTCAGGGAGTCTGTGTTTCTGGAGTGTTAATTTCAGAAGTTCTTTTCTATACCCTCTCCCTCTTATCTGGGACAGGATGGCTAGAGTGGACTGGAATGGGTATTTTCTTTCTTCCATGTAAAGGGCTAGAGGGAGTTGGAATTGGGTATATCCCTTGCTCTGCATGGAATGCCAGCATCAACTAAATTGTGTGTTTACTTTCCCTTATGCCAAAGCCTTTGACTCTATGGATCACAACAAACTGTGGAAAATTCTTAACAAGATGGGAATACCACCTGATCTGCCTCCTGAGAAATCTGTATGCAGGTCAAGAAGCAACAGTTAGAACTAGACATGGAACAATAGACTGGTTCCAAATCAGGAAAGGAGTACCACAAGGTTGTATATAGTCACCCTGCTTATGTAACTTGTATGCAGAGTGCATCTTGAGAAATGCTGGAATGAATGAAGTACAACTTGGAGTCAAGACTGCTAGGAGAAATATCATATCTTAGAAATAACCTAAGATATGCAGATGACACCGCACTTATGGCAGAATGTGAAGAAGAACTAAAGAGCCTCTTAATGAAAGTGAAAGAGGAGAGTGAAAAAGTTGACTTAAAACTCAACATTCAGAAAATGAAGATCATGGCATCTGGTCCCACTACTTCATGGCAAATAGATGGGGAAACAATGGAAACAGTGACAGACTTTATTTTTTTTTGGCGGGGTGGGGCGGGGGGCGGGGAGGGCTCCAAAATCACTGCAAATGGCGACTGCAGCCATGAAATGAAAAAAACACTTGCTCCTTAGAAAAGAAGTTATGACCAACCTACACAGCATATTAAAAATAAGAGACTTTATTTTGCTGGCAAAGGTCTGTCTAGTCCAAGCTATAGTTTTTCCAGTAGTCATGTACAGATGTAAGAATTGGACTATAAAGAAAGCAGAGCATCGAAAAATTGATGCTTTTGAACTGTGGTGTTGAGAATACTCTTTGAGAGTCCCTTGGACTGCAAAGAGATATATCCAATCCATACCTAATGAAATCAATCCTGAATATTCACTGGAAGGACTGATGGCTGAAACACCAATACTTTGGCCACCTGATGCGAAGAACTGACTCATTTGAAAAGACCCTGATGCTGGGAAAGATTGTAGGTGAGAGGGGAAGAAGACGACAGAGTATGAGATGGTTGGATGGCATCACCGACTTGATGGACATGAGTTTGAGTAAACTCTAGGAGTTGGTGATGGACAGGGAGGCCCTTCATGCTGCAGTCCAGCGGGTTGCAAAGAGTTGGACAGGACTGAGCAACTGAACTGAGCTACAATCAGTTAGGCTCTGATAAAATCCCACAGATGTGACTCTATTTAAATAGTTTCACCTGAGGATAGATTAAAGGAGCACAGAATGCCTTGGTATATTTCAAGATGTCTCCCTTCCCTCACCACTGCAGGAAACATGAGGGAGTTTTTATCTGATATTTATTCTGAGAAACTGGTAGCACTCTGGAGAGAAAAATTACAAACTCATGTGGGCTCCAGCAACCATGACTGGGTCCCCATGAAACTGCTAATCTCTCAGAATTGTCTGTCTTGAACCTCCAGTAACCTCCTGTCCTCTGTCTCAGTAATTTTTGATTCTCTGTGTTTGCCTGTCTGTCCTTCCAATCTGGGAGATAATGATATGCCTTATGGTTTCACTTCCCTTCTTGATCTCTCAGGTACATTTTTCAGTTTGCTTAGATTTTTCATTATTACTAAGATGTATTGGCAACTTCTATGTGCTGAAGTCAGAAATCAAAAGTTGCTGGGAAGGATTTTTTAAATCTTTTTTGCTGCAGTAAAATTTTTGTCATTTATTTTTAATACCTTCTTTTTCATTTAGTGCTTCATTAGATCTGACTAGTATATGACCATAAATTCTTAAATTTGCTATAGAAAAGTCTATCAAATTTTTATATCTGTGCACTATTTGCAAACTCTCTAACTCTAAGCCATGAAGATATTGCTCTATGTCACCTTCTCTTTCTGCTTTTAATATCATGATCTACGGGCGGGACTCAAGTTTGGATAATATAATAAATATATTATTTATAGATGTCAGTTAAATTATCACCATTAATTAAAAAATGATTCATTTGTCACTTGTTCTATCATGCTATAATTAAATATAAATATGCTGCTGCTACTGCTGCTAAGTTGCTTCAGTCATGTCCAACTCTGTGAGACCCCAGAGATGGCAGCCTACCAGGCTCCTCTGTCCCTGGGATTCTTCAGGCAAGAACACTGGAGTGGGTTGCCATTTCCTTCTCCAATGCATGAGAGTGAAAAGTGAAAGTGAAGTCGCTCAGTCGTGTGCAACTCTTCGCGACCCCATGGACTGCAGCCCACCAGGCTCCTCCGTCCATGGGATTTTCCAGGCAAGAGTACTGGAGTGGAGTGCCATTGCCTTCTCCATAAACATAAATATATATGAGGATATATTGCTGGATTTTTTTTGTTTGTTTAATTGCTCATTAAGTTTGAGCCAATATCAAACTGTCTCAATCGTTGTATCTTTATGATATATTCTGAGATACTGTATAGTATACTCTTCCTCCTCAAGGTTTTTGTGTACTCTAGTCCTTTTATGTTTTCATATAAATGTTACAATCAACTTGATAGACAGTTTTCTTGAGAGATTATGAGATCTGTATAAATAAATTTGACAAAAATTCATTTTTATAGTGTTTTCATTAATGAATATGTGATATCTTCCATTTATTTAGTCTTTGAATTATCTTAATTGTGTTTTAGAACTTCTGAAGTAGTGGTATTACTGGAACAAGACTGTAGTTTTAATCCCTTGTAATTTCCTTCTTCTGTTTTGCTATCAAAGCTGTATTGGCTTGGTTAAGTTAAAGTATATTCTTTTTTATTATCCTCTGCCAGTTAATCTTTAACTTATGTAATTTTTCCTAGAATATTTGGAAAGATTCAAAGGAAAAACTATCTGGGTGTGGAGTTCAATTGTAGGGAGGAGTTTAATATAAATTCAATTTTATTTAGTAGTTTTTTAAAATATCCATGCTTTCTATTTATTCTTAGGAGTTTCAATTATTATGGATTAAGTTTTTTCATTTCTTTTAAATTTTCAAGCTTATTGGGAAGAATGACAATAGCTTTTTTGAAATTTCTAGTGTATGTAGTAATGCTCTCATTTTCATATATTAATATTATTTACTTGTGCTTTTGTTATTGATCTTTCTTCAAGAGACTGGAAACTTAATCATCTGAAAAGTAAATTTTTGTCATGATCACGTTATTTTCTCTTTTTAATTAATTTATGCACTAATTTTTATATTTTTTCTACTTTTATTCAATTTAATAGTCTTTTATCCTTGAGCTGGGATAGATATTTAATTAATTTATATTGCCTGCAATCTTCTGTATGCATGCATTTAATGAAATTTAATTTAATGCAAATTTCATTTATTTCAGTTTAATAATTTCATTGACTCTCTTGTATATCTGTTTCAATTGATGCTCATTTTCTTTATTTTCAAATCACACCTTTTCCTTTATGTGTACATATGTATACATATATATGGTTGGGCTTCCCTTGTTGCTCAGCTGGTAAAGAATCCACCTGCAATGTGGGGACCTGGGTTTGATCCATGGGTTAGAAAGATCTCCTGGAGAAGAGATAGACCACTCACTCCATTATTCTGGCCTGGATAATTCCATGGACTGTATAGTCCATGGGGTCGCAAAGAGTCAGACATGACTGAGCGACTTTCACTCATATATGGTTATATCTTAGCACTGTGCATTATTTTTGACTACCATACATTTTATTTTAATGACTGAATCAGTATTTGGAAACTATGCTTTGCTTCTGGCAGATATTGGACTAGAGATGCTAATATTATTTAATTCATTCAGACATTTAATGAAATAATAATACAAAGCTAGACTTTAGTCCCTATGAATATTTATTTTTTTCTTTTATTTTTTCCTTTTGTTTACCTTACCTTCACAGTGTATTGCTATGGAAACTGAATTTAAATCATGGGATCTGATATCAGATTTTTATCTTAGGAACATGATTCTTTCAATATTTTCTAAATAGCCATTCTACCACTCTTGCTGCTTTACTCAAAATTGTCAGATACTGCTAATACACACCCTAATATTGGTCTAACTTCCTTAGGATTTATTCTTCTCACAGCCCCATAAACCCTCATATTTTTGCTGTTGGCTCACTGAAATTTATAGGACAATATTCCTACATTTATAAAGCTTTTCTACTCATTCTCAGTAGAAGAGTTAGTCTGGACCAACAAGTTCACCATTATCAAGTATATTTTCCATCATGTTCAGTTTTTGTTTATTTCTCTATTTACATATGTCATTATTCCCATAAATGAAACACTGCATTTATTATTATTATTATCCAGGCCTACATTTGACAAATTATATCAGTTGTGTTTTATTCAGAAAATATATTTGTATTATTTTTGATACTAAAGAATATTTTATTGTGTATTGAATTATAAATTTCCAGTTAGTTTCTTTAAAACTTCCCTTCTGAGTTCAATAGTTATCATCGAGATGATGACTGTCTAACCACTGTTTTCTTCATGAAATTATCTCATCAATTTTAGAACAGTCTTGATATAGCTTCTTCCACTTTCTCTCTTCTCCTCTTGGAGCTTGAATTGCATGTATATTATGCCTTCTTTTTGTTTCTTTAAACTTTTTATATTATACATTTATATATTTTATTCATATGTTGCTCTGTGATTGATCTTGATCTTTCACTGTGACCTATCTCCCACTATTTGTTATTCAGTCACTAAGTTGTATCTGACTCTTTGTCACCCCATGAACTTCAGTACACCTGGCTTCCCTATCCTTCACTACCTTCTGGAGTTTGCTCAAAATCATCTCCATTGAGTTGATGGTCATCCAATTATCTCTTCCTCTGTCGCCCCCTTCTCTTCCTGAATCGGAGGTCCTTCATCTTTCCCAGCATCAAAGTCATTTCCAATCCATTAGCTGTTCGCATCAGGTGGTCAAAGTGTTGGAGTTTCAGTTTCAGCATCTGTCCTTCCAATAATATCCAGGGGTGATTTCCTTTTGGATTGACTTGTTGGACTTCCTTGCAGTCCAAGGGACTCTCAAAAGTCTTGTCCAGCACCACAGTTCAAAAGCATCAGTTCTTCGGCAGTCAGCCTTCTATATGATTCAACTCTCACATCCATACATGACTACTGGAAAAATCATAGCTTTGCCTATATGATCCTTTGTTGGCAAAGTGATGTCTCTGTTTTTAATATGCTGTCTAGTTTATCTTCTGCTGTTAATTCTCTTTACAACTCAAACATGTAATTAGAAGCACTTATTGATTTTTTTACTTTGAGTTATGCATAATTTCATTCAAAATTACCCTATTTTTATAGATTATAGTCTGGGTTTATTATTTTACCATTTTTAATATTTTTTTCTGAAACAACTTTTAAATTTGAAAACTTCCAGATGATAGTAATAGTTATAAATGTCAGATTTATTAATGTCAACCTCTGTTCCTCTGTTGTCTTGGCTTGGTAATCTTCAGTAGAAGGATGATCAAATTTATATATAACTGTTTGTTAATATCTAAAATTTAATTCTTCCTTAATTGATTTTAACACAAAATTTTATTTGTTGAATCTCCACCATTTGATAATTTCTTTATTAATTCAAAAACACTTTTCAGCCAATTTTTAAATGTAGTACAGAAGCAGATGCTAGAAATTCAGAAATAGAATTCATGATATCTTTTCTCAACAATTTTAAAGTTAATTGTCATAGAAAGAAATTACACAAGATGTTACCATACATTTTGATGAGCACTATGCAAATAAAGACACTAAGAACTAAGAAAAAATTACACAAGTATTCTAAGTCAGCCAGCAGCTGCTAGGGAATGCTCTCCTAAGGAGTTAATTAGAATTGATAGTTGAATAACTAGGATCTAGCCATGTAAGGAAAAGTGAGTGACAATGCATGTATGGTAATTCATCAGAAAGAGGAAAGAGTTAGGTACCAAGTTAAATCAAATGACAACTCTTTTGTGAGATGGACTGAAGAAACAGATGACACAAGTCAAGGGAACATTATGACACATGAAGTGATTTAGATATTTATCATGAATACAATATAGAATCATCAAGAATTTTTGAGAGAGAAATATCAAAGTCTCACCTTGATTTTAAAGTATGAACTTCAAAAGACCAATTGGTACGTATAAAATTATTAGATTAGTGGTAGTACCTCAGATTATAACCACTGACACTGCATCATATTTAGGAGATGCATTACAGACTAATTTGCATCAGGTTTGACCAAAAAAAATGTAGAAAATATATTGAGAATGATTTCTTAAGGGGTGAATAGAATACTGTGTGCCTCAAAGAAATGGGAAATTTGGTTAAAGAAATAGATTTGGAAAGCATGGGAAAGAAATTAACTTGAATTTGATTTCAAATGAGCTATTGAGTTCAGTCATCCCTGAACATATGAATGAATTCTGTCCTGAGAGTGCATTTGTAAGTCCAATTGCTAATAATTCCAACAAAGTTAGCTTAGGTACCCAACTAAGACAATTACCTAGGTATTAATAGTACTGTATTGTAATAGGCTTAGAAGACTTCTCACAGAAATATTACATAAAAACAAAAAATTGAAGATTTTTAATCTTATGGTACACTTAGCATAGTGTCCTCAAGGTCCATCCATGTTTTTGCAAGTGTCAGGATTTTCTTCTTTTTATAACTAAATATTATTAGACTGTGTGTGTGTGTGTGTGTATATATATATATATATATATATATATATATAACATATATATACAGTATTATTACTATACATATCTGGCCTTCATGGATCATAGTCTTATTCTGACAAAGGGGCTTTCATAACTCAATGGAGCTATGAGTCATTCTGTGCAGGGCAACTCAAGAAAGATGGGTCATAGTGAAGAGTTCTGACAAAATATGATCCATTGGAGAAGGAAATGGCCACACACTCCAGCATCCTTGCCTGGAGAAGCCCATGGACAGTAGGGAAAGGCAAAAATATAGAAAGTTGAGCCTAAACATGACCCCCCCTCCCCCGCCCAAGGTTGGAAGGTGTCCAGCATATTACTGGGGAAATACAGAGAACAATTACGATAGCTCCAATAAGAAAGAAGTGGCTAGGCCAGAGCAGGAATGACTTTCAGTTGTGGATGTGCCTGTAGTAGAAAGTAAAGTGTGATACTGTAAAGAACAACATTGTATAGGAACTTGAAATGTTATGTACATTTAATCAAAGTAATTTCAACATGGTCTAAGAGGAGATGGCAAGAGTAAACATCAATATCTTAGGAACTAAAATGGATGAGAATGGGAAAATTTAATTCATATGATCATTTTATATTGTGGGTAAGAATCCATTAGAAGAAATGGAGGAGCCCTTATTGTCAACAAAAGAGATGAAAATGCAGTCCTTGGGTGCAGTCTCAAAAAAGGAAGAATAATTTTAGCTCATTTCCAAAGCAAATCATTCAACATCACAGTAATTTGTCTATGCCCCAACCACCGATGTGGAAGAAGGTGAAGTTGACCAGCTCTATAAAGACCTATAAAACTTTCTAGAACACCAAAACAAACAAACAAAAATATGTCCTTTACATCATAAGGGATTGGAATGCAAAAGAAGAAAGTCAAGACATACCCAGAATAACAGACAAGTTTAGCCTTGGAGTACAAAATAAATCAGGGCAAAGGCTAGCAGAGTTTATTAATAAAACATGCTGGACATAGCAAGCACTCTTTTCCAACAGCTGAAGACATGGACATCTACACACAGACATCACCAGATTGTCATTGCTGAAATCAGATTGATTATGGTCTTTGCAGCCAAACAGGAAGAAGCACTATCCAGTCAGTAAAACAAGACCTAGAGGTGACTGTGGCTCAGATTATGAGCTCCTTACTGCAAAATTCAGACTTAAATTGAAGAAAGAAGGGAAACAACCAGCCCATTTAGGTATGACCTAAATAAAATCCCTTATGATTATACAGTGGAGATTCAAGGGATTAGATATGGTAAACAAAGTGCTTGAAGAACTACGGAGAGAGATTCATTACATTGTATAAGAGGAAGTGACCAAAACTATCCCCCCAAAAAAGAAATGCAAGAAGACAAAATGGTTATTTCAGGAGGGTTTACAAATAGCTGAGGAAAGAAGAGAATTGAAAAGCAAATGAAAAGGGGAAAGATATATACTACTGAAGGCAGAATGCCAGAAAATAAGAAAGAAAGATAAAAAAGCATTCTTAAATGAGCACTGCAAAGTAAGAGGAAGACAATAGAATGGGAAAGACTGGAGATCTCTTCAAGAAAATTGGAGAGATCAAAGGGACATTTCATTTAAGGATGAGCACAATAATGGACAGAAATGGTAAAGAGCTAAGAGAAGCAAAAGAGATTAAGAATATACAGAAAACTATACAAGGAGGGTCTTAATGACCTGGATAACCACGATGGGGTGGTCACTCACATAGACCTAAAAATTCTGAAGTGTGAATTTTGGGCCTTAGGAAACATTACTATGAACAAAGTTAGTGAAGGTGACAGCATTACAACTGACTATTTAAAATCATAAAATATGATACTATTAAAGTGCTGCACTCAATATGTCAGCTGATTTGGAAAACTAAGTCGTGATCACAGGAGTGGATAAGGTCAGTTGTCATTCCAATCTTAGATAAGGGTGATACCAAAGAATGTTTAAACTACCACACAATTGCACTCATTTCACATGCTAGGCAATGTTATGCTCAAAATCCTTCAAGTTAGGCTTCAACAGTATGTGAACTTCCAGATGTACAAGCTGGGTTTAGAAAAGGCAGAGGAACCAGAGATCAAATTGCCAACATTCGCTGGATCATTGAGAAAACAAGGGAATTCAAGGGAAAAAAAATCTACTTCTGCTTCATTGACCATGATAAAACCTTTAACTATGTGGATCACCACAAATGATAGAAAATTCTTAAAAGGGTTGGGAGTGTCAGACCGCATTATTTGCCTTCTGAGAAGCCTGAATGCAGATCAAGAAGCAACAATTAGAACCAGATGTGGAAAAAAAATATGATTGGTTCAGAAGTGAGAAGGGAGTATGACAAGGCTGTATATTGTCGCCCTGCTTATTTAGCTTAAATGAAGAGTATACCATGCAAAATGCCAGGCTGAATGAATCACAAGCTAGAATCCAGGTTTCTGGAAGAAATATTGGCAATCTCAGATATGCAGATGATAGCACTCTAATGGGAGAAAGTGAAGAGAAAATAAAGAGCCTATGGAAGGTGAAAGAAGAGAGTGAAAAAGCTGACTTGAAATTCAACATTATATATATATATATATATATATATATATATATATATATATATATATAAGATTATAGCATCTGGTCTCATCACTTCATGGCAAATAAAAGGTGGAAAACTGAAAGCAGTGACAGCTTTTATTTTCTTGGGATCCAAAATCGTTACTGATTGATTTTTCAATCATTGATTGAATGAATCAATGATTCATTAACTGACTGCAGCCATGAAATTAAAAGACACTTGCTACTTGAAAGGAAAGCTATGACAAACCTAGACAGCCTATTAGAGAGCAGAGACATCACCATGCCTACAAAGTTTCATATAGTCAAAGCTATGTTTTTTTCAGTTGTCATGTGTACAGATGGGATAGTTGGACTATAAAGAAGCCTGGCTGCTGAAAAATTGATACTTTTAATTTGTGGTGCTGGAAAATACTCTTGAGAGTCCCTTGGATCACAAGGAGATTAATCCAATCAACCCCTAAGTAAATCTCCGCTGAATATTCATTGGATGGACTGTTGGTTAAGCTCCAATACTTTGGCCTCCTTGTGGGAAGAGCTGACTTCATTATAAAAGACCTTGATGCTGGGAAAAACTGATGGCAGAAGGAGAAGGGGGTGACAGATGATGAGATGATTGCATGGCATCACTGAATCAATGGGCATGAATTTGAAAAAACTCCAGGAGATAGTGGAAGACAGAGGAGCCTGGCACATTTCAATTCATGGAGTCACTAGGAGTTGAACATGACTTAGCAACTGAACAAAAACAGGACCTTGAAAAGTACAGTAGTACAGTACAACAGCTGACATTCAAGAGCTGGCAAGAACAGTTACCGACTGGAGGAGATACAGGACGTAGAAAATGGAAGAGCTGAAGGATCATCAGCAATTAGAGATGGAGTGCAAGCTGCAATTTCACTCATGCCTGATGCTAATGACACAGGTTTTGTTTCCTTCCTGGATTCAATTCTATCTAGCCCCTTGAAAAAATTATCCAGTGATGTCTAGGTAGTAGCTCTTTTTATCTTTAAGTAACACCTTAGCACTGGATTGAGTTCTGAACCATTGTCTCAACCTTCATATAGCAGTCTATGTTAGGATCCTGGGCCTCAAAAATTAACAATGCTTCCTCAAATAAAATCTCCTTGCCCTCTCCTGCATCATAAGTCTCTTTGGTGCTTCATTTATTTCTTCTTCCCCTTGCCTCTTCATTCTTTCTCTGTGCCTCCAATTCTATTAGGTCTTCATTGTAAGCTCCTGTGTCACACAGCAGGGAGTTCAATGAAGTTGTCCTCTTGCAGATCTATCTCCAGCTTATCCACAAAAGCACAACTGCTTGTAAAGAAACCTTACTTGTGACAACATATTCCAGAAATAAGAATTAACCTAAGTGATTGGACATGTGAACTCACATTTGCATCTTCGAAAGTTCACAGCTTGAAGTTTGCTATGTAGGTAACTTACTGTATATGTTAAACTGGAGATCAAAATATTCTTGTTTAAAATCATCTGGTGGTTTCAAATGAATAATAATATAAAATTACAAGAAACTCTCATAATATAGAAAAATGATTAGCCTAATTCCAGAACAGCCTAGTTTATGTTAGTCACTTAGATATACAAATAAATGTCTGTGTAGATAGATATCAGGATGTATTTTTCTTTGCTTTCATCCTTTATTCATTATTTCAACACTCTTTTTCAATTTTCTGTATGTAATCAGAATTAAGGGAGCAAAAGATAAAATATGTTGTAGAATCCTTATTATGCTAACTGACCCTCATGAGCAATGGAGACATAAGGATTGAGTGAGCTTCATGGAAAATTCTTATTACCAAACCAAATGATTGCACTGAGTGTATCTTTTGTTTTGAAAGGCTTTTGTTGCCTAAACTGTTGCATTTACTTAGCTATAACATACATATTAAAGTGTAATGGTAGAGATCTTGCAATTTTGATTTGATATTACATATTTCCTTCATTCTCCATGTTATTTTTTAAATTTAATTCTACATGTAGTGTTCCATTAATGTCATGTGCTCAAATGGTACCTTGAGAGATAATGGTATTTTGTGATTATGTCATTCAGAGGCAAAATTTTATTTTATATTCTCAAGTCCATTTTATAAATAGCTTAATGTTTCAATGATATTGCTCCTCTTATCAATGATGATGCCTTATCTATCCTTTAAATAGTAAGTGAGGAATGGAAACTGAACTAAAGACACTAATATGAACATGACTGTTGAGACAAAAAGAAAACAAGAATGGTGACAAATAGAAAAGAGGGGATTCAAAACTTCTGTGAAGCAAATAATGCTCAATTTATATCAGTTGTTGAGAAAAAAAATCACTTACCAGTAACCTGTCATTAACCATGAAACTGCACATCATAGGAATGTAAATAATCAATCTCTAAATCCGATAAATGTGTTTTAATTCACTGAAACATTTTTCTCCATATTTTTATTTCAAGTCTTTATGGTTGTCTGAAGGGCTTTTTGTAGATAATGCCAATAGATCCCCTTGAGGACCTGTGGAGAAATTTGAATGTGTTGTTATGTTTTGTAGATCACACATTTCTAAAAAGAAAAATAAAAACTGAATTGATCCACTTGCTAAGTTGCTTCAGTCATATCCAAATGTTGTGACCCTAAGGACTCCTATATCTATGGGATTCTCCTTCCAGACTTCTGTATCTATGAGATTCTCCAAGCAAGAAATACTGGAGGGGGTTGCCATCCCCTCCTCCAGGGGATCTTCCCGACCCAGGGATCAAACCTATGTCTCTTGTCTCCTGTATTGGTAGTTGGGTTCTTTACCACTAGTGCCACCTGAGAAATCCTGAAATGGTCCACAGCCTGGGTTAATGCTTATAGCTGACCTACTGGCCAGAATCTGTCTGTATGCATGATGGCATGAGTTTGATCATTATAGCTTGTAAGGAATATCTAAAAATTAAAATTGCAGTAACAATTTTTTTGTGAAGAGGAGATTTTAAGGTCATATTAAGTACTGAGGATTAAAAGCATGTCAACACTATTCTTTGCTGAATCAATTCATCACAATGTGATAACTTCAATTACAGAAGTGGTAATGGAGCTCATGATAATACAGGAGCTCAAAGCATGGGATATGACATGGCTTAGGATGTCGGCAAATGTGGGCATAAAAAACTGACTTGAAAACTGCTGTGTAAAATGAACCACTTTTTTCAAGAGGGAGAATAAAAAGATTAGAACAATTAATAAATGTAAAAAAAAGACCCTCAGATTTTATTTATTGTGGACAGCATGAGTTTGCCAAAACTAAAACTATCTTAGTTTATACCAGAACATAATGAAGATAATAATTTCATGCTTTTACACAATGGTCCTTTCTTTTGGAATTTTATGATCAGCCCTTGGGCATTAATATATATATTGGCAAATAACAAGAAAACATACAATTACTGAAAGTTCTTGAAAATATGTCATGTGAGAAATTAAGAAACATACTGTGCTGAAGTGATAAAATTGACGATCTTGAGACCATATAATATGCATTTTAAATATGATAATAGTTACTTTATTGACATAGGAAAAAACAGCTTTTAATAACTTATCCAGGGCTGACTGGTCACTATTGTTATGAAAATACTGCTTTTGGCTTAGTGACAATTTTTCAGTACAATTTACATAGTGTGAAATACACACATCTTAAGTGTAAAATTTGAGTTTTACACTCATATATCAAACCCATTTATCAAGGTACAGAACATTTTCTGTATGCCAGAAGTTTACATCATGACCACTGTTAAACCACTGTTAAACCACTGTTCTAATTAGATGAGATGGTATTATTATTTTTTTAACACATTTTATATTGAGCCATACCACATGAACTATTTTGTGTTAAGAATTTTTTGCACACAAGAGTATTCATTTTTGTTTCTGTGTACAGTAAATTACATGAATCTATAATTTTTGTTTATCATTTTGTCCTGGTTCCCTATTTCTGTGACTTTCACAGAACTATGAATACTATTTCTAACAGTGCTGAGTGCTGACCATGTTTGGTTGGGCAGTGATAACTCAGGGCTTCTCCTGCAATCACAGGTTGAAGCTGGAGCTGGACTCCCCAGATGGCTCAGTCCCATGATTGGCAGCTGATGCTGGATATTGGCTGGATTATTAGCTGGGAGTGTCAACCAGTATCAACAGATGGTTTTTCATGTAGTTAACTTAGGCTTCTTATATTACCATGACTGGGTTCTATAAGAGTGTGTATCAAGAGAGAATGTTCCAAAATGCTGAAGAATAAGCTGCAAGTCTTATGAACGAGCATCAGAAACCACAGTTTCACAACTGATGTATTCCAACAGTCAATGAGAAATTACAAGAACAACACAAATTCAAGAGAGGGGACAACGTAAGGAAGTGACCAACAGGAGGTATGGTTAGTTGGGCAATTCTCTTTGGGAAAAAACTACCACATCACTCCACTAATGAAAATGTAGGTTATTTTCACTCCAAGCCTGTTATTACTAAAGCTTCTAGGAAGATTATTATGCAAGTCTTCTGAGGAACATATATATTATTTCTCTTAGATACCTCCCTAGAAGTGGATGGCATAGAGTTGACATAGTTATACTTAGAAGAAATGTCAAGCCAGCTTGATGAACAAAGAGGTGGGCAAGGGGAGAAAACAAGGCAGTTGAGAGGAGGAAACCCAAGAATGCAGTTCAATGTGGTTGTGACATTGAGGGACTGAGGGTGTGCCAAGAGAAAATTCTGGACAGAAGCTGTTTATTATATTAAGATTTTGAAATCTCATACAGACAGTGAGGGACATTGAAAGGTTTTAAGCAGAGAAATGACACAGTTTTGAATTTTTGAAAAATCAACTCTGGTCAAATTGTGGAAAATGATATGACTTATAAATAAAAGAAGATATTTTAGATCTCTGCAGCAAAGTGGTGGTGTTCATAGAGATAGAATGATGTGGATGATCTGAGATATATTTTGGAAACCATATTGATAGGACTTATTTTTAGATTGGGAGCAATGAGTGAGCCAAAGTCAAGTCTGTGATTAAGTCAATGGGGGATTAGTGATGTGTCTCTCTTAGATAGGAGCACCACCGAGGACCTAACATGGGAGTAAATAAAACAATTTAATATTCAAACTGCTGCATTTCAGTTAGTGGTATGAGTAGACACTTCTTCCAGGGAGTTAGATCCATGAATTTTGAGCTGATGTGAAAAATCTGAGTTGGAAACGTACATTTGGGAATTAGCAGCCTCAGGCTATGTTCAGATGGAGCTTGTGGTATGAGAAGCTTGTAGTACTTAATAACTTATCCTTAGAATTATGTTTCCTGGAATTGAAAGCTGGAGCACTTCATTCTAGATGAATGTTCTAGGGCAAGTAATGTAACATTGTTTTGTCTCACTCATATGTAAATTTCTATCTTTTACAGTGATGGTAGGTAGTTACACATAAAGGGCATTGAAAATTTTCAAGTTCAAAGCAAGTGTTCTGTGAACATTTGTTCTTACTATTCTATTAGCAGTACTGCTACAGATAAAATTGCAAAAGGAAAATAGTTGGTTATATAATGTCATTTACAGAAAAAGCATAGGAAAAGACCCAAAGGAAACTGAGTAAAAGCAAGAGAGGAATCCAAGGGGCAGAAAGAAAGAAGGAAAGAAATAATAAAGACAGATTATGTAAGAAAGAAAATAGAAAGGGTTATTTAAGACTAAAGAAATAACATGAGAAAAACCTGTAGTCATAAATGAGATTATAAAATGAAAGTATTTATACCTAATATACATAACTAGAGGGATGAATATCTTTCTTAAATTTGGAAATTAAAAAAAAAAAGAAAAAAGTATGTATGTAGGTTAATGTCAAGAGAGTATATGGTGGAGCATAACATTTTCTCTATGTTGCATGTTTTTTTTTCCAAGCAAATTTAAAATTGTTTTTGAGTGACTGGATTATACCTACACAAGGCAGAGTATTTTACAATAGCTGGTAGTGGAGATGATTTCTTCTAAATGAGGAACTTCTATATTTCATCTTTAAATCAATCGATCACCTTATGAATGGAAATCAAATCCACTTAAATGTATCAGCATGCAGATATGCTTCCTATTTTAGGTGTATAAAGAGACTATTGTTATTCTTTTGAGAAAAATCCTGCTGTGAAGTTTTCTGTATATGTTTTAGAACCATACAGGTCATGCTGCCAGCACTGTTGTATTTCAAAGCCTAATTTCCTTTGTAAATGCTATAACTGGCCATGTTAATGGGTTTGGGGTGGATATGGATGTTGAGGGTGTTGCACAGATAATAATGGGGCTCTGATGAATTAAGTCTATGTGTTCCTGTGGGGTGATGGAAATAGAATAGAATCATAATGAAATTTCAAACCTTCAGCTGTATTTCACCTAAAACATTCTGCTCATAGAATCCTTCTCTTCCTCAGGCTTCTAACTAGCAGAGGGGAATGTAGAAGATAAGCTTCTCTGAGGCAGAAAATCTAATTTTCACTGAATAAAGTTATCTATATGTATAGATATATTTAAAAATAAACATTTTGCTTTTAAGATAGTTAAGCACCTTAGTTAGCAAACATTTTTTTAACAGGATGCTACACAGATTTTAGCATGTGTAATGATCCTTTTAATATAGAGAGAATAATGTGGAATAGTATCTGACTTCTTTTCCAGGCAAAATACCAAAATGTTACTGGCTAATTCTTATGTGCTCTTTCATAATAAAACTATTAAACAGTTCTTTCATCTCCTGATAATTTAATATTTATGATACAATGTATGAGGACTAGGTGAGGGATTTAGCTTAAAGTTACCCAAAGAATAAAATGCCATGGATTGAAATATTTAAAATAAGTATTTATCACAGCCTAAATAGAAATTCCATTATGAAATGTCAAAATCTCCTCCCACCATAAGGACACAGATAAACTGGCTGGTTCTATGATTACTCCAGGTCCTTTACTCCCTTTGCTGGAGGGATTTGTCCCTTCTTATTTATTGAAAATTCCCACATGACCCAGACTCCTTATCCTATTGTCAAGTTTTTCCATATGACATCCCCTAGCCAATAAACAGGAGAGGAAGTAATTTATTTTAGTTCCCTGGGTTGGAAGGATCCCCTAGAGAAGGGAAAGGCTACCCACTCTAGTATTCTGGCCTGTAGAATTCCATGGACTGTATAGTCTATGGGGTCGCAAAATGTCGGACATGACTGACCAACTTTCACTTTCATTTTCAAAGAAGACTCTTAAGCCATGTATGTTTCTCCCAATTCTCTTCAATGTACTCTCTACTCCATGAACTTCATGACCAAGTGGCTGCTCTTTCTTCAGTCTGGCACCTCCTGGATCCAGACATGAAAACATCGCACACAGCAAGAGCAGAGCCCCAGCTGGTACACCAGCAAGGAACAGAACTTTACTGTCATGAGGCACTGAGACTTCTCTCTACTGCAAAGCTGACTGATACAGTAAGACTTGTTAAAGATGCTCTTGTATGTTCTGAAAGTCAATCAATAAGCAATTTAAGATGAGTAGCAAGTATTCCACCATAAGCTTCTCTAGGGTAGTGACCGAATTTAATTTATATTTAATTCTCAAGGTCTAATATGAAGCATAACACATATTCACTAATCAGTAATTATCCACTGACTGACGGATTGATGAATGAATGAGTGAATGAATGATTACTGAATAAATGACCCGTCCAGAAATAGGTACATTATGTCAGGTACTGGAGATTCACTAAAAAAAATGAATACCCCCAATTGATCATATGAGTCGCAAGGAAAATTTTGTGAGACTATATACTGGAAAAAAATACAAGAATGAAATTAAGAGATCATAAATCTAACTAATGAGTATAATAAGAGACTATTAGAAAGGATAGAAAGAAGAATTTCCAAACCCAGCACCTTCTTGCAATTTCCTTCTGCTACAGGAATGGCATATCCCTCACGAGGCTGCTTCAGGTTTTCTTAAACAATTAGGCCTTTAGATTTGAAATTGTACAACACCCAATTAAACTTGAAAGCTTTAAAATACCTGTTTCTTAGCATCAGAAGAACATCATCCTGATTTCCTTTTTCATTTCCCTAAATTGTCTGTTATTATTTGTGAACTATAATAGTAAAAGTAATAGGCATGGAAATAGCCCATAAATTTCATATAATAAATGAAAAATGTTTTTTGATTGCTGCATTAAAAATATATGTTGATTCTTTGTATACACTGTAACTTTACTATAAATGATATAATCTTCACAAAATCCTATATTTTACATCAAGATATTTTCACTTTTTTTTACCTCAATCAAATGTGTTGAAAACCATATCATTACCCATGTTTTCTGCATTAAATGAATATAGGAATGTTCACTCAGCTGAATGGCTAGAGCTATGCAAAACATTGTCTTGTATCCCAGGAAAATGTCTGCATTTTTGAGCTACATTATCTGCTTCAGTAAATGCTGACATTCTGCTTGGTTTTTCACTCTAAGTTGTCAGCTGCAGGGAAACCCAGATTAAACTATCCAAACTACAAAGCAGGGAAAATAATTAAAGCTGTCTGACACTAGACTTACCATGTAGTCTTTAATTTGTGAAATGGTAAATATTAGCCTCTTCCTTGATCTCTACCATCTAGAATTCCCAGAGGAGAAAGCAATTGGCTTCATTTGTAAAGCTTCTCTGAAGACAGGCAAGCTGTAAAAATACACTACTTCATCAGAATTCTTTAGAGATTTTCATGTGTACACACTTCATTGATTATCAGTTTTTTGATGAGGCTTGCTGGAGTTTAGAAGGCTCCCTAGAAAAAGATTCTTGTTCTCTGGGAAATGAAATCATGGTCTGTTAGCTTGGAAACAACAAGATAGTGAAGAAGTAAAGAGAGTAATAGATTTTGCATGTGGTGTTTAGCAATGAGTTTAGCATCAGCTAATGGACTGGTGAGGATTTCCTGAGAAATAATTCAGCCATAAATTTGAATGTGAAAATCTTCATTATGTGTTTTTCACCTATATTTACATTATATGTAAGAGAAATTAATTTCATATATATTCACAAAATCATCAATATTAATAACTGTAATATTTTGTCATTTGCAAATAAAACATTATGGAAATGTGAACACAGGGTCACTTTAAATTGTTGATAACTATAGGACACAGTAGTCTAACACTCAGATAGGTAACGAAAAAAAAAAAGATCAGCCATAAAATAGTTTTTGGAGTAGGGCATAACCAACTCTCTGTAAATCACAACATAACTTTAATGCACCTTCACTGAGGCACAGATACTTGCATCTCCTCATTGTGATTATTGTGCACAGAATGTGCAATAGTAAAGTTAGAGTAATATGAAATGCATGTTCTTTTCTTCTAGGCTTATCTACTCTAACTCTGCTACCACACAAATGCCTTATGCTTCTCTCCTTTTCTTCCTTTAAAGTTGTAATCTATTGCATTACAATGCTATGATTAATATAAAATCGCTCTTTGCAAAAAAAATACTATGATTATTTTGTAAAGCTTAGCAAAATTGAATTATATAGATATATAAATGTTGCTGTTTATAAAAATTGATTACATCTATCTCTAATCATGAACCATTAGTGAAATGATATAAATTGAGTCTCCTGAAAACATAAATTATTTCTATAGAAGATATAAAATAGAGAACAGAAGTGCAATTCTTGGAAATTTAGGATGAAAACATACTCATAAGATGATTAGTTTAAAGAAGCCATAAAATACTTACTTACAATATTTTTCATTATATCTTAAAATGGGAATGATAAACCTTAGTTTTAAAATAGAAGTAATGACCAAGAAAAATTTGAACATGGTAACATGGTTTTATCTTAAAGAATAGGAACAAGTTACTCAAAGCTGTCTCTTTTTCATTTTTGATTCTATATATAGCTTGATTAATTTTTCAATTATAACCTTATGGACTCATTTCATTTGTTACTCCACTTAGCCAGCATCTTTTAGAATATGCTCAAGCTTTTATTTCCTGTTTATGTAAATGTATTTCAAATTTGCTACTGCAGGTTAATTAATCTACATTGAAAATATATTTGTGTTCTAATGTTTCTCCTGTGACAATGGAATACATATGAAGAGCCAGATTTCTATTTTTATTATATGTGTGTGCCACACATGAAGTTCAGTTCAGTTCAGTCGCTCAGTCGTGTCCAACTCTTTGCAACCCCATGAACCCCAGCACGCCAGGCCTCCTTGTCCACCACCATCTCTTGGAGTTCACTCAGACTCAAGTCCATCGAGTCCGTGATGCCATCGAGCCATCTCATCCTCGGTCGTCCCCTTCTCCTCCTGCCCCCAATCCCTCCCAGCATCAGAGTCTTTTCCAATGAGTCAGCTCTTCGCATGAGGTAGCCAGAGTGCTGGAGCTTCAGCTTTAGCTTCATTCTTTCCAAAGAAATCCCAGGGCTGGGGCTGGTGCATGGGGATGACCCACAGAGATGTTATGGGGAGGGAGGTGGGAGGGGGGTTCATGTTTGGGAACACATGTAAGAATTAAAGATTTTAAAATTTAAAAAAAAAAAAAAAACTTAAAGAAAAAAAAAAAAAAAAAGGAAAGAAAGAAATCCCAGGGCTGATCTCCTTCAGAATGGACTGTTTGGATCTCCTGGAAGTCCAAGGGACTTTCACGAGTCTTCTCCAACACCACAGTTCAAAAGCATCAATTCTTCGGCGCTCAGCCTTCTTCACAGTCCAACTCTCACATCCGTACATGACCACAGGAAAAACCATAGCCTTGACTAGATGGACCTTAGTTGGCAAAGTAATGTCTCTGCTTTTGAATATACTATCTAGGTTGGTCATAACTTTTCTCCCAAGGAGTAAGCGTCTTTTAATTTCATGGTTAAAGTCACCATCTGCAGTGATTTTGGAGCCCCAAAAAATAAAGTCTGACACTGTTTCTACTGTTTCCGCATCTATTTCCCATGAAGTGATAGGACCGGATAAAGTTAAATGTAAACAACAGTAATGTATATCTTGACTTAGAAGTGCTTTTGTTGTAATAAATTATTTTCTGTATTATTGCATTTATCATATACATTTCTACTTACTCAAGGTTTTGATCTTTTGAACACTTTCTTTTAGCTCTTAATATAAACTTATATAAAGACCACAAATGTAACAACAAAGTATTAATGGCTCTCACTATGTACATATTTTGATGGATCAGAGACCATTTGATATACACAAGACCATTGATTTCTGAATTCACCTCACCCTTCTCTCCCTGATCCTGTGTCCACAAGACCACTCTCTAGATCTGAGTCTCTATTCCTGCCCTGCAAATAAATTCATCAGGACCATTTTTCTAGGTTCCATATATATGCATAGATAATGTGATATTTATTTTTATCTTTCTAACTTACTTCACTCTCTGTGACAGGCTCCAGGTCCTTCCATATCACTAAAAATAACCCAACTTCTTTCCTTTATATGGCAGAATAATATTTCATTGTATGTATGTACTACTTCTTCATCCATTCATCTGTTGATGAACATCTGGGTTGTTTCCGTGTCCTGGATATTATAAATAATGCTTCAGTGAACATTGAGGTACATGAGCCTTTTTGAATTATGATTTTCTCAAGGTATATGCCCAGCAGTGGGATTGCTGGATCATATAGTAGTTCTAGGTTTTGTTTTTAAAGAACCTCCATACTGTTCTCTAAAGTTTGTGTCAATTTACATTTCCACAACAGTACAAGAGAGTTCCCTTTTCACTACACCCTTTTCAGCATTTATTATTTGCAGACCTATTGATGATGGTCATTCTGAAAGGTGTGAGGTGTTACCTCATTGCAGTTTTGTTTGCATTTTCCTAATAATTAGCCATGTTTAGAATTTTCGGTTCAGTTCAGTTCAGTCATTCAACTGTGTCCAGCTGTTTGCGACCCCATGGACTGCAGCATGCCAGGCTTCCTCATCCATCGCCAGCTCTCAGAGCTTACTTAGCATCTTTTCATGTGTCTATGTGTTGCTGTTGATGTTCAGTCATGAAGTCATGTCCCACTCTTTGCAATCCCATGAAATGCAGCATGCCAGGCTTCCCTGTCCATCACCAACTCCTGTAGCTTGCTCAAACTCATGTCCAACCAGTTGGTGATGCCATCCAGCCATCTCATCCTCTGTCATCCCCTCCTCCTCCTGCCTTCCATTTTTCTCAGAATCAGGGTCTTTTCAAATGAATCAGCTGTTCACATCAGGTGGCCAAAGTATTGGAGATTCAGCTTCAGCATCAGTCCTTCCAGTGAATATTCTGGACTGATTTCCTTTAGGATTGACAGGTTGGATCTCCATGCAGTTCAAGGGACTCTTAAGAGTTTTCTCCGACACCACATTTCAAAAGCATCACTTCTTCGGTTCTCAGCCTTTTTGATCCAATTCTCACATCCATACACAACTACTGCAAAAATCATAGCTTTAACTATATGGACCTTTGTTTGCAAAGGGATATCTCTGCTTTTTAAAACAATGTCTAGCTTTGATATAATTATTCTTCTAAGGAGCAAGTGTCTTTTAATTTTGTGACTGCATTCACCATTCACACTGATTTTTGAGCCCAAGAAAATAAAATCTGACATCATTTCCATGTTTTCCCCTTCTATTTGCCATGAAGTGATGGGACTGGATGCCATGATCTTAGTTTTTTGAATGTTGAGTTTTAAGCTAGCTTTTTCACTATCCTCTTTTACCTTCATCGAGGGCCAGTTAATTTTTAACTCTCTGCCATTAAAGTGGTATCATCTGCATATGTGAAGTTATTGGTATTTCTCACAGTAATATTGATTGCAGCTTGCAGTTCATAGCCTAGCATTTCTCATGATGTACTCTGCATATAACTTAAATAAGCAGGGTGACAATATACAGCCTTAAGGTACTCCTTTCCCAGTTTTCATCCAGTCCATTGTTCCATGTCTAGTTGTTTTTATTCAGTTCAGTTCAGTTCAGTCGCTCAGTCATGTCTGACTCTTTGCAACCCCATGAATCACAGCACACCAGGCCTCCCTGTCCATCACCAACTCCAAGAGTTCACTCAGACTCACGTCCATCGAGTCAGTGATGCCATCCAGCCATCTCATCCTCTGTCATCCCCTTCTCCTCCCGCCCCCAATCCCTCCCAGCATAAGAGTCTTTTCCAATGAGTCAACTCTTTGCATGAGGTGGCCAAAGTACTGGAGTTTCAGTTTTAGCATCATTCCTTCCAAAGAAATCCCAGGACCGATCTCCTTTAGATTGGACTGGTTGGATCTCCTTGCGGTCCAAGGGACTTTCAAGAGTCTTCTCCAACACCACAGTTCAATAGCATAAATTCTTTGGCACTCAGCTTTCTTCACAGTCCAACTCTCACATCCATACATGACCATTGGGAAAACCATAGCCTTGACTAGACGGGCCTTTGTTGGCAAAGTAATGTCTCTGCTTTTGAACATTCTATCTAAGTTGATCATAACTTTCCTTCCAAGGAGTAAGCGTCTTTTAATTTCATGCCTGGAATCACCATCCGCAGTGATTTAGGAGTACCAAAAAATAAAGTCTGACACTGTTTACACTGTTTCCCCATCTATTTCCCATGAAGTGATGGAACCGGATGCCATGATCTTCGTTTTCTGAATGTTGTATTTTAAGCCAACTTTTTCACTCTCCTCTTTCACTTTCCTCAAGAGGCTTTTTAGTTCCTCTTCTGTTTCTGCCATAAGGGTGATGTCATCTGCATATCTGAGGTTATTGATATTTCTCCTGGCAATCTTGATTCCAGCTTGTGTTTCTTCCAGCCCAGCATTTCTCATGATGTACTCTGCATAGAAGTTAAATAAGCAGGGTGACAATATACAGCCTTGACTTACTCCTTTTCCTATTTAGAACCAGTCTGTTCCACTTACTACATACAACTTTCAAGAATGTCTTTTGTTCAGAAAATGCTCAGTGCTACAGCAGAGTTACTTAATTTATCCTTAAAAAAGCAAAAAGAGATTGTGAATCAGCCTTTTCTAAACAGATGCTGCTTTCTCCAATATATTTCTCATTTCAGTCATGTTTACTGTTAGCAATCAAGTTTTCTCTTTTATTTATTTATAGCTATAGTTAGCATAAGATAAAACACTATATACAATTTTTTCATAAATCAAACTCTTAGGAAACAAGTGTGCCCCGTGTAAGCATTTGCCAAGCTGATGTAGAACATCATCTATTGGGTATGCTGGGAAGTGATTAGTTTGGGTGATAGCTCTTTCTCAAAATCTTTGTTTTGAACTTCAGCATATAGAAATGAGTGATGAGCAAAAATGGAAAATTCTAGAAATGTGTGACATTCATATATCTAGACCATTATTTCTAAAGTGAAGAAAGAAAGGACAACTGGAAACCACAAGCTAGCATGACACATAGTTCTACATAATAGTGCAAAGACATGATCTGAATTACTTCTATTTGTTTCCCTGGCATTGTTATTGAATTTCTCATATTCCCATCATTATGCATACATCTCTAGGAAAAATCTATTAATCCAGTGCATCAATGCAAAAAAAACAAATAAGCTACTGTCACTCTTTCCTTTATAATGTCATATAAGCCTGTCTTGTAATGGGTAATAATTTATAGAAAAATAGTTTCAGTAGGAATGATCTGTGATGCTATGGACACACTTATCTATGTTCAAGTAATAAAGTAAAATACACAAATATGTGTCTTATTTCAAATTTCTAAAACAAAGGAGGCTAACTCTGTTACTAATTAATTCTTGTACTTCACCCTTTCTTTTTCTACAGAGGTAAAACACTAAAATCACTGCAGTGGTGAGTGCAGCCATGAAATTAAGAGACACTTACTCCTTAAAAGGAAACTTATAACCAACCTAGATAGTATATTAAGAAGTAGAGATATTACTTTGCCAACAAAGGTCTGTCTTGTGAAGCTATGGTTTTTCCAGTGGTCATGTATGGATGTGAAAGTTGGACTATAAAGAAAACTGAGTGCTGAAGAATTGATGCTTTTGAACTGTGGTGTTGGAGAAGGCTCTTGAAAATCCCTTGGACTGCAAGGAAATCCAACCAGTCCATCCTAAAGGAAATCAGTCTTGAGTGTTCATTGGAAGGATTAATGTTGAAGCTGAAACTCCTATGTTTTGGTTACCTGATGAGACGAATTGACTCACTGGAAAGACCCTCTTGCTGGGAAAGAGTGAAGGCAGGAGAAGGGGACTACAGAAGATGAGATGGTTGAATGGCATCACCAACTTAATGGACATGAGTTTGAGTAAACTCTGCAAGTTAGTGATGGACAGGGAGGCCTGGTGTGCTGCAGTCCATGGGGTCACAGAGTCAGACATTACTGAAAGACTGAACTGAGCTGAACTGAAAAAAATTAAGTGAAACAGTTACCTATTGCAGTCTTGAATGGTTGTCCTTGCCTGGAAGCATCCCTGTACAGTCTATACATACCCATTGGGAGAACTAGATTTAACATGAATGCATGCCATATCTTTCATCAGGCTATGCTGCCAGTTATCACCTTGAGAAGAGGTGGGGTTGGAAATGGAGGGTATAGGCCAAAGTCACATGTGAGGTGGAGCTTCTCTGCTCAGTGGTTATGAGTTAGGTGATGACCTATCGAGGGTAGTGTCAGTTCCCAAGTTGCTAGAGCAGAAACCTTGAGGTTGAGTGTGATCTGATTCAGTTTTGTTTGAGTGTAAGCATTTCCTTCCTTTGCAGCATCAACTCCTTTGCCCCAGAATGGAGCAGTGCTGGACCAAGAGGCCCTGATGTGGGCACTTGGCAAGGGCCAGGGTCTGAATTTTGGCTATTTAACCACTGACAGATATCTGGACTTTTTGTGAACCACCAGCCATGTAAGCACCAGCAATATCTGCCCGATCCTTGCTCAGGCTTTCACTTTGAGTCACCTCATCATCTCATGGCTGAGATCTATCCTCAGCTGTGGCAGCCCTCACTCCAGTGTAAAGCTGTGATGTGAGGCAAGCAAGACTGGAGCCTTCTTTCACAGGCAGGGACATGCACTTCAGCAAGAAGCCCTTAGTCCAGGCTTCCCATAAACCCTCCTATTAGACTCACCAGCCCATTCAGACAAGGGGACTTGTTTTCCCTGTATCGCTCTCAAGGACTGGGGGAGACCAATGGGCAGCTTGAACAACTCATTGTCCAAAGAGAGTCTCCATCCCAACTTTGTTATCTCCTTTCTCCTCTGCATCCTTCTCAGGGGCATAAGTCCAGCCCAATTGCTTTTCCTTCCCTTCTACTTCCATTTCACTTACTTCCAGATATTTTTGCCAGCATGTTTGGACAAGAGTCTTTATGCCAGTCTCCAGTTAGCTTTTGGTGAAAATTGTTCCATACATGGAGATTTTTTTTTTTTTTTGATGTTTTGTTTGGGGGAGGTGAGTTCCATCTTTTACTCATCTACCTTGATCGAAGTTCTGAAACTTATTTAGAATTATTTAGCTTCTGTATTAAAATGACAATTTCCTAAAAATATTTTTCTCATATTGCACTCCATTCTCAATGCCTCTCTCCCCTCAACATTTTAAATACATTTTTTCATTCCTCTTAGATATTTTCTTATTCAATCTCATATTATACATATTTATACATCAATATTTTATTTCTCATTAACTTGCAACTTTTTAAGAATGGTGTAAATTTGGAATTAAATGATTGTAGTGATACAGATGGTGAGCATTATGAAGATTTGAGACATAAAAAAATTGGATAATTTCATGTACACTCTCATTTTTTGGCTTTACATTTTAAACTATACAAAAAATAATTTGTGTTGATGTTCAAAAAGTCAAGTATGACAATGGCATAGAGAGTAGCAGCAATGAAAGACATAAACTACTATGATTCATAAAATTGTTCTGCTTGTGATTTTCAAAATTTATTGTTTGATTGGCACTACACTAAAAAGCTATACCTATTGAATTAAGACAATTAAAAATCTTCTGCATGTATATTATAATAGAGAAGAAGAGGTTGGAATTGATGCATAATATAAAGAAGTACAATCTATATTAAAAATGTTTCCCAAGAAGTGTTGTCTTTATATATTTAATTTTAAATTAGTAGAGATGAGGTGTATTATAAAATCATCTTAATTTTATTATTCTATTTATTGAATTTAATAAAATTATTATTAAAGATATTTTAGTATATAATACTTATTAAAATATATGAATTTTATACTTACACATAAATATCTATTATTTTGAAGTAAATTTTTCATTTGCATTTCTTATGTAACAATTAAATATTAGATATTAAGAAATTAACATGTTTATTTGAAAGACTATATTGCATCCACATATAGATTTTAACATTTTCATATGTATTGTCCCACAATTTTTTGAGTGATAATGACATATTCAAATGCATTCAAAACACTTTAGATGTGTTAGGGTTTTTTTTTATTCTCATAACAGCATTTATTTCATTTTTCAGATTAAGCAACATAGAATAAGAGGATTTCCAGTATGTTTCTTTATTGAGCCACCTAATAAATGCCAATTTGGGGGGATACAAATCGAGATATGTTTATTGTCCAAAATTATGAAAGATTTAGGTTTCCCAGGTAAATACCTAGTGGCAAAGAATTTGCCTGCCAATGCAGGAAATGCAAGAGACACACGTTCAATCTCTACATCTGGAAGAACCCCTGGAGTAGAAAATGGCAACTCACTCCAGCATTCTTGCCTGGAAAATATCACGGATAGAGGAGCGCATCAGGCTATAGTGCAAGGAACTACAGAGTGTCTGCCATGACTTAACAACTAAGCACATGCACAGTCAAGACTTTATACAGACATACACACACAGATGCCTTAATGTGAATATGATTACCATTACGGTTTTCTGACTATGTTATGCCCATATGGACCATTAATATATATATCATGGGGGATTCTGTATATATTTATATTTATATATATATATATCTCATGTGGGATTATATATATACATATATACAGGGATTCTGTATATATACATATACAGAATATATATATAGAGAGAAAATAGAAAGAAAATATTTTTTCACTTCAATGTTTAAAATAAATTTACATGAAATATGGATTGCTATAGAATTATTTATATACTCTTGGTATTTAAGTGGCAACAATATATCAATATTATAAAATTACTTGTGGTTTTGAGTTTCCCATTTGAGATAATATAATTCATGTTCAGAAAAAATTAACTGGATGGACTATTCTTTCCATTTGTGTATATATGTCAGGTGTCTGATACATGACAATGAATTAAAAAGACACAGATATTGAGTAAGAGGCTATAGTAAGACTTTACATCTTGATTTTAAAATAAAAATGAAATTCCAATGTTTGTTTGAAAGAAACAAATTCTAATATAATAAACTGTGTAAGAAAGTTATGATTTATTATACTCTACCTTCATAATCACTTCAAAATCACTGCAGATGGTGACTGCAGCCATGAAATTAAAAGACGCTTACTCCTTGGAAGAAAAGCTATGACCAACCTAGATAGTATATTCAAAAGCAGAGACATTACTTTGCTGACTAAGGTCCGTCTAGTCAAGGCTATGGTTTTTCCTGTGGTCATGTATGGATGTGAGAGTTGGACTGTGAAGAAGGCTGAGCACCGAAGAATTGATGCTTTTGAACTGTGGTGTTGGAGAAGACTCTTGAGAGTCCCTTGGACTGCAAGGAGATCCAACCAGTCCATTCTGAAGGAGATCAACCCTGGGATTTCTTTGGAAGGAATGATGCTAAAGCTGAAGCTCCAGTACTTTGGCCACCTCATGAGAAGAGTTGACTCATTGGAAAAGACTCTGATGCTGGGAGGGATTGGGGGGAGGAGGAGAAGGGGACGACCGAGGATGAGATGGCTGGATGGCATCACTGACTCTATGGATGTGAGTCTGAGTGAATTCCGGGAGTCGGTGATGGAAAAGGAGGCCTGGCGTGCTGCGATTCATGGGGTCGCAAAGATTCAGACACGACTGAGCGACTGAACTGAACTGAACTGAACTGAACCTTCATAACAACACAATTTAATTGTAAATTGTAATCTTTACTGTTGAATTAGTACTAATAATACACATTAAATTTGTAATATATTATATATTATTACTTATGGGTATGATTTAAAGCATATACATAGTTTTTGTATTTTTTAAAAAGAGAAAGTGTAATAATATGTCAAAACAGCTGCTAAAGAAACTTGCATTCATCTAGTTAATTGACTGTTATTTTAGGGGGAAAGCAGCAAATTTTATTATGCATGCAGTTTTGATGCTACTTTGAAATGAATAAAGTAGTAGAAATGTGATTTGTTTCTATAGTTTTAAATTTTAAAGCGTTATTTACATGCTAGGTGGCTTTGACTGAAAATAATTTTAGATAATTGTATGATAAATAAATATAAAACTATAATTTCATGGATGCTATTTCAAACACAATTAACATAAAACAATTATTAATATCTTTACAAAATTAACAGAGCAAGTCAGGCATAGTTATCTGCAAATGTCACACTGTTATTTTCTTATTTTGTTAAATGAAAATCAGTTTAAACTATGCTATACAAAAAAATGCATGGGCACTTGAAAATTTCTATTACCTGAAGAATGTTTATAAACATTTACTTAATTTGAAAGCCTTTTGTTTTTACTTAGAAATGTCATCAGTTTGTTGAAAAAAGTTGAAGCAGATATTTAAACAAGTATTTTCATTTTTTTATGTTTACTTTTTATACTTTCTCTCACAAAGTTACCTTAGGGGTTGCAAATTCCACAGTCATTTTAAGAAGCTGAAGCACATGCTGGCATAATTATTCCTTGCTTAAGATCTGTTACAAGTGATTTTTTTTCTATTTTTAAAAACAATACAATATATTCTTGTGATATGTGTTTTATAAAATATCTTATAAATTTAAAAAAATTTATTAGGTTGAATATTCCAGTATACTCTAGTTATGTGCTTTCTTCCTTTTATTTGTGCATGGCTGTGTGATTTTGTAGAACAGAGCATGAGACACTTCTACACTCCCCCATACATATTATTACATCTGTATATATGCATACCTGACACATAATATTAATAGAATCTTTGTAGGTAAGTGGGAGTGCAATTAATCATCATACTGTGCATTTTGTAAACATTATAAAAGTGATACAAAAGAAGGGGAGATCATTCAGTCTGGTATAATCAAATAAAACTTCATGAAATAACTGAAACAAAGACAACTTTGGAAAACAGTTGAAATATGAGTAACAAAGAAAAAATATGTGAAATGAATGAACATATTGCAGAAGAAAGAAAGTGTAACAAGAATATCTCTTCCATAATATTTGGAGAGTGGAATTCTTTCTAAAGAAGCCACTTTGCACCGAAAACCTAGGTAAATAATAACAAAATTGTAAATATCTGACAATGCAAGACCTCTAAAGCAAAGTAAAATAGTTTAATCATTTTCTGGTAGGTGATCAAATTCGCTAAAGAAAGTATTCAATCATAAGTGTCAAATTCTAAAAGCAGTGGTTCCAGAAAATTATCTAAGACAGTTAAAAGTAATTTAAGTCAGGTCTACCTGAGGGAGTTTGTTTAAACTTGAAATGGGGAGAATCTCCATTAGGAGAACAGTAATGGACATGAACATCAAATTGAATCATGTGGAGGACAATTGGAAAACATATCTCAAAACCCAAAATTAAGTAATTCATGGTAGTTTGAATTGGGAAACGAGAGAAAGAAATGAATCAAATTGAAGTCTATAAGGTAGCTCACTGTGGAAACTGTGGTGATAGTGGGCCAAAAAAAATAGATGTTCATATTCAAATACATCAAATTATTTTTTTAACTTTTTGATTGAACCACCAGGAGTGTTCCTCATCATTATTCACAGTGAACTTACTTTGTGTGGAAATCTTTTGGGGTACCAAGCCTTGAGTCAAGAGTTTTGGAGTCTATGTCTCTCTTGAGCCTCTTCACGGTCCAGTGCTGCTTCTGCTGCTGCTGCAAAGTCACTTTAATCGTGTCCGACTCTGTGTGACCCCATGGACGGCAACCCACCAAGCTCCCCCATCCCTGGGATTCTCCAGGAAAGAACACTGGAGTGGGTTGCCATTTCCTTCTCCAGTGCATGAAAGTGAAAAGTGAAAGTGAAGTCATTAGTCGTGTCCGACTCTTAGCGACCCTATGGACTGCAGCCTACCAGGCTCCTCCATCCATGGGATTTTCCAGGGAAGAGTACTGGAGTGGGGTGCCACTGCCTTCTCCGCCACAGTCCAGTGAGGTCGTTGCAATTAAGACCTGTTCAGTAGAGAAAGAAATGTCAACTCACTCCAGTATTCTTTCCTGGAGAATCCCATGGACAGAGGAGCCTGGCAGGCTACAGTCTCATGGGGTCACAAGAGTTGGACATGACTTAGTGACTAAATTACCACCACCACCACATGGGCGTATTGAGAAATGCACAAATCATAAGTATACCATCGAATGAGCAAACACATTTGTTTGCCACCTTGTTCAAGTAAAATTGCCAAACTACCCAGTCTTCTCGCCACACCAATTAACAATATCTTCTTTTTTTCTGAAAGTAACCATTGTCCTGACTTCAATTCTACAGCCTGATTTGCCTGTTACTGAACATTATATAAATGAATGAATATATAATTTTTGTTTGGCTTATTTCAATCAATATTATGTTAATAAGATTCAGCCATATTGTTACAGGTAAGTATAGTTATTTATTTTTTATCATTATGTAGTATCCCCACAGTATATAGATACTGCAAGATCAGTTCAATTCAGTTCAGTTCAGTCCCTCAGTCATGTCAATTCTTTGTGACCCCATGAACCGCAGCACGCCAGGCTTCCCTGTCCATCACCAACTCCCGGAGTTCACTCAAACTCATGTCCATTGAGTCAGTGATGCCATCCAGCCATCTCATCCTCTGTCAGCCCCTTCTCCTTCTGTCCCCAATCCCCCTCAGCATCAGGGTCTTTTCCAATGAGTCAATTCTTCACATGAGGTGGCCAAAGTATTGGAGTTTCAGCTTCAGCATCAGTCCTTCCAATGAGCACACAGGACTGATCTCCTTTAGGATGGTCTGGTTAGACCTCCTTGCAGTCCAGAGGACTCTCAAGAGTCTTCTCCAACATCACAGTTCAATAGCATCAATTCCTCAGTGCTTAGCTTTCTTCACAGTCCAACTCTCACATCTATACATGACCATTGGAAAACCATAGCCTTGACTAGATGGACCTTTGTTGGCAAAGTAATGTCTCTGCTTTTCACTATGCTAGCTAGGTTGGTCATAACTTTCTTTCCGAGGAGTAAGTGTCTTTTAATTTCATGGCTGCAATCACCATCTGCAGTGATTTTGGAGCCCCCCAAAATAAAGTCTCACACTGTTTCCTCATCTGTTTCCCATGAAGTGATGGGACCAGATGCCATGATCTTCGTTTTCTGAATGTTGAGCTTTAAGTCAACTTTTTCACTCTCCTCCTTCACTTTCATCAAGAGGCTTTTTAGTTCCTCTTCACTTTCTGCTATAAGGCTGGTGTCCTCTGCATATCTGAGGTTATTGATATTTCTCCTGGAAATCTTGATTCCAGCTTGTGCTTCTTCCAGCCCAGCGTTTTTCATGATGTACTCTGCATAGAAGTTAAATAAGCAGGGTGACAACATGCAGCCTTGACATATTCCTTTTCCTATTTGGAACCAGTCTTTTGTTCCATGTCCAGTTCTAACTATGCATATAGCTTTCTCAAGAGGCAGGTCAGGTGGTCTGGTATTCCCATCTGCAAGATACTTTCCTGATTTACTATTGATCCATATTATCAATTTGAGCATTTAATGCAATATTTTTCTATGAATATTTTTATCCAAATTTGTTGGTGCACTTGTGTATCCTTTTACAAAATTACTGAGTGCATGCATGTTTCAATTTAATTATGTCAAACAGTATTCCAAAGTCCTTGTAGTAATTTGTACTTCATATTTATACTGTATAAGAATTTCACTTTCCTTTTGAAATGCATTTATCTTACTAAATATTTCTTTCTGAGACAGTTATAGGTATTTTCGAGTCTTACAGGATCTATTTTACTCTCGGTGCCAAGAATATAACTAGTCTGTGGTTATCAGTACCTAGTAAGCTTCATCTAATTCTGTAGTAAGATTGAGAAATATCTAAAAGAAAAAAGAAAACATATATATGTAAGTACCTGATCTATTTTTAAAATGTAAGACTTTACAGTTGAATGACACCCTAATACTTAGTGAAAACTTTCTACCACTGAGCTTTGCAAAGCGTTAAAAAAGCAGTTGCCCAGAAGTTCACAGGATTGAAGGAAGTTGTAAAGAGCTTTGGATCACCACTGCAGCCATTCATACATGAAATCTGAGTAGGCTTTTGTGGGCTGGATGTAACAGGGAATTAATTTGGGGAAATTCCAGAGGTTAAGACCAGATGAGCTGTTCCACTTCCTCTGGACTTGCTGACTGCTGATGAATGGTTGAGAAGTTTTTGTTTATTGGCTTTGTAAGAAACTTCATAAAAGTTCTGTTTTTCTAAGAAAAAATTTTTCTAAGAAAAATTTTCTAGTCTTTTTATAACAAAAATACTAAAAAAATTGCACAATATGAGTTAAATTTCACACCACAAATAGCTTGTTTGTCATTTAGCAATGTGGATTCTCCTAAATGATTGTTTCTTTAGATAAAATAAGATTTTTAGCTCAGAGAGTCAGGAATTGGTTATCACAGAACTCTAATGAGACTGAGGGGGGTAAATAAATAGTATACAGCATATCATCATGTTTTCTACTACTTAATCTAAAAACTATAAACATATAGTAAGACTCATGACTTTAATATAAAAGTCAATGGTTATTATTACTTAGGGGGGGAAAGGCACTGGTTGCAAAATGCTAACAATTAGACATCTGCACTGGTGAGATACTAAGGAAAATATTGTTAAATGCTATAGAAGACAACACTTAGAAAAATATGACTAGTAAATCTCCATATATGTGCAGTAAAATTACCATAAAATTAATCTTAATAGATGATTATGATAACCTATGATCTTGCCATAATAATTTTATGAGAAATATACTGCAAGTTCTAATGTCATATATTTTAAGAAATTTGTTTAGAAACTGCAATTAAATAATCCAGAAATAATTAATTCAGAAGACAACCCATTAAATTATAACCGTCCCCACTGGTTAACTTCATGCCAAATGTATTGTTTAATTTATCATTCTTAGTATTTTTAGACAGCCTGAAGGCAGAGAATGAAGTAGTAATAAATAGGGAATAGTGGATAATTAGAGAAGGAAATGTGGAACAAAATTACTAAGGGCTTTAGGTGAAGTTCATTATTACTATTTAATAGTGCCCAAGAGCATTCGATCAAATTATGGATCAAGCTTAAAAGTGAGCTGAATGAAATCCTTGTGGAGGAGAGTTTCTAGCTTTTTTCCTTTAGGATTCAACTTAGTGTTATAAAATATATTCAAAATCTCTCTCACGAATCATGTTTTGACCAAGCCTTACAGAGAACCACTTTGGGGGAATCATGTTTTATACTGGGGGTCAAGTCACACATATTATTAATAGGATAAGTGAGATTATTTTAAAAAATGGAAATGAGAGAGAGAAAAGTAATCTAAGCACTTAAGTTTAGTTGGCAGTGGGCTGTCTGCCACACAAACTGTGGCTATTACATGATTAAGCAGTAAGACACTTCAGGGGTTACTGGTTAAGTGACATATTTTAAGTACAGCCCTCAGGCCATTTAATGTGTGGGGAAATCTTGTCTTTCTAACTGTACAGATTCCTCTTTTCTTTTGGCTCACCCTAGAGCATCATATTATCATTATTAAACTTTTAACAGGTACAAATGCATAATTTATTTGTTGTTCTTATTTTGTTTTATTTCATTACCATAGTCATGATTGTGCAACTTATGCATTCTAACCAGTCCAGGTGTTACACAGGTATTCCTCCCAGTTTCTTAAGTATACCCAGTTTATTTAGGTAATGAGTTGGAGATGTGTAGTTTTTCTATATGCTGCACAGAACTAGGGAATGGAAATTTGTAGCCTATTTCAACTATATGCTGCAGACTAAGTAACATGATGGGACAATCTACTGGGACTAATAATAACAATATTAATATTAACAATAGCATGTACTTATTTCTTGAATTCTAAGAAATCTATGCCTTATTCATGTACAGCTTGACTTCATGTCTATCATGGTGTTAAGTAACAGAGACTAAGACCAAATTTTGACATATTTTGCCTATGCAGGAAATAAATAGCACTATTTCAAGTTTCTTCTATATTAATGATAGCTACATTATTGAATACATTTAAAAAATCTATGAAAATGATTTCATAGTTGTCTAACCTGTGCCAAAAAAAATATTTTGGTTGCTTATTTTATAAGAGTAGCATTTTGGGGCACAAATATTCAAAGCAAAAAACAGAAAAGAGTTGATAATGACATTTAATGAGTAGAAAAATCTCACAGCTAAATTATCCAACTTTCTAAATCACTTATTAGTTGATAACTAGTACTATCTCAATATGATTCAATCACTATTTCTAAACTATTCCCCTTGGACTAGGCAGTGTGTGATAGGATTTGAGGATATGGTTAATAAGTCTTAAACTCTGTGGGTCTAAAACAACTAGAAAGAGGAGATACCTACCCTTCTATTTAGAAATTACATGTGCTTCAAAAATTTCCCCCAAGAGATCAGTTCAGCTCAGTTCAGTCACTCAGTAGTGTCTGACTCTTTGCGACCCCATGAACTGCAGCACGCCAGGCCTCCCTGTCCATCACCAACTCCCAGAATTCACTCAAACTTACGTCCATCGAGTCAGTGATGCCATCCAGCCATCTCATCCTCTGTCGTCCCCTTCTCCTCCTACCTTCAATCCCCCTCAGCATCAGAGTCTTTTCCAATGAGTCAACTCTTCACATGAGGTGGCCAAAGTACTGGAGTTTCAGCTTTAGCATCATTCCTTCCAAAGAAATCCCAGGGCTGATCTCCTTCAGAATGGACTGGTTGGATCTCCTTGCAGTCCAAGGGACTCTCAAGAGTCTTCTCCAACACCACATTTCAAATGCATCAATTCTTCGGGGCTCAGCCTTCTTCACAGTCCAACTCTCACATCCATAAATGACCACAGGAAAAACCATAGCCTTGACTAGACAGACCTTAGTCGGCAAAGTAATATCTCTGCTTTTGAATATGCTATCTAGGTTGGTCATAAATTTTCTTCCAAGGAGTAAGCGTCTTTTAATTTCATGGCTGCAGTCACAATCTGCAGTGATTTTGGAGCCCCCCAAAATAAAGTCTGACACTGTTTCCACTGTTTCCCCATCTATTTCCCATGAAGAGATGGGACCGGATGCCATGATCTTCGTTTTCTGAATGGCGAGCTCATGAAAGACCAAGCTAAAAGAAGACTTCATTGAAGAGTTATCATTTGACACAGACCTTGAAGTATTTGGTTTAGATTTCTCCTCAATGAGATAGGAGACCAGAGGTTCTAAAACACAGCACTAGAAAAGGCACAGCTTATCTGTGACAGCAGTGAGCAGTCCAGTTACTGATAGAGATTGTTAGTGGATGAAATCAAAGCTGTGACCTCTTACATGATTTTTTAAGTCCAGTGCTAAAATTATCAAAAGTATCCATTCATAATGGGATGTTATGGAATAATTTTGAAAAGAGGATGGTGAGGCTTACTTTCCTTCCGTTAAAAAAAAAATTATAAAAAATGGGCTATAGGTAAAAAGGGATGGGCTTAAAGAATTATCATATAAATAAGAATATGACCATATTAGATCAGAAAAAAATGAGCCTTTAAAATAGAATTATTTGGAGGGAAATAAGAACCATCAAAAAGAGACTGATAGATGTTTATTGCATTGTATTCAAGATACATATAATTACAGTTTGTAGTGAATTTATAGAATCTATGCACAAGAATTACATGTGCCTAGACTAGTGCCAACAAAGGTCCATCTAGTCAAGGCTATGGTTTTTCCAGTGGTCATTTATGGATGTGGGAGGTGGACTGTGAAGAATGCTGATCACCAAAGAATTGATGCTTTTGAACTGTGGTGTTGGATAAGACTCTTGTGAGTCCCTTGGACTGCAAGGAGATCCAACCAGTCCATCCTAAAGGAGACCAGTCCTAGGTGTTCATTGGAAGGACTGATGTTAAAGCTGAAACTCCAATACTTTGGCCACCTCAGGCGAAGGGTTGACTCATTGGAAAAGACTCTGATGCTGGGAGGGATTGGGGGCAGGAGAAGAAGGGGACGACAGAGGATGAGATGGCTGGATGGCATCACTGACTCGATGGATGTGAGTCTGAGTGAACTCCGGGAGTTGGTGATGGATAGGGAGGCCTGGCATGCTGCGATTCATGAGGTCACAAAGAGTTGGACGTGACTGAGCAACTGAACTGAACTGACTCTACTTAACTCAGGGTAGTGGGACATTAGGGCAGCTAATAAGGATGATTGTTAGTTTGAAATGGAAGATATGAGTGGACTGGCATACTGTTTATTATGAATAGGAAAACTAGTTATGAGCAGCTTTCGAGGGCATGAGGGTAGTAAAGTTTGAAAACATTAACCTGAGGTACTTGTTTTGTTGTTTAGTCACCAAGGCATGTCCAAATCTTGTGCACCCCATGGACTCTAGCCACCAGGATCTTCTGTCCATGGAACTTCCCAACCAAGAACAGTGGAGCAGGTTGCCATTTCCTATGCCAGAGGATCTTCTCAACTCAAGGATAAAACCCAAGTCTCCTACAATGCGACCAATTCTTTACCACTGAGCCACCAAGAAGCTCTGAGGAGCTTGTTAGTTTTTTTAGGTAAAGGTGATAGGTAGATGCTTCACTGATTTGGGGTCTGAAACAGCTTATGAAATATACCATGTCTGAACAAAATATCTTGGGAACCATGGTGTGAGTTTGTGTGTGTGTGTGTGTGTGTTGTGTGTGTTTTAACTACATTTATGATTAAGATCTTAAGAACAGATGAAGTTCTCTATAAGGAGGAGAGAATAAGACATGGATTGAGAAGCAACCCTCTCTGAGGTTCTCAGATGTTAGATTTTACAGGTGGAGTAAAGGATGAAATATCAATCAAAGAAACTGTTGATGAGGTATATGCAAGCTAAGAAAAGGGATATATCATGAAAGAGAGAATGGCCAAACTTTCCAAATACTGATTTGGACAAGGATATTTAGCAACATGGAGATCATTGCCAACTTGAAAAGGGATTCAGTAGAGCTTTGGTAATGAAAGTCGTCTTGGAATTACTTGCTAAATAAATGAGAAAGTGTAGATAGTATTGTCCAGATGTTTGGATAAGATGAAGAACAGGAAATTAGGACGGCAGCTGGAGCAGACGATTTAAGCTTTACAGTGTTCATCCATTATGTGCATCCCACGTAAATTCAAAATCAATTTAGAGATAGACACAGAAGTCAAACAAACGGAATCATAATTATTGTGAAACATATTATTGGTAAAGTTTTGCTTAGTTATGTGAGCAAACTATGTTGACAAATGGACTTGGCTAACATGCTCTGCCCCATTTCACCCTCCAAAAAGGTTAAACATTGAAACAGAGTTCCTGAGGGTCAGTTTTAATTTTCTCTGCAGACATCCTTACCCAAAATAATTGCTGGGTCCCAGTAGGAGTTGGGTGGGATAGCCCATGTGCTCACAGTCAGTAATCAGGAAAGCAGAACACAGACAAGCGGTTAGAAATACTACTCACACTAAATATCCATGGCCACATCCACACTAAGTATTGAATGCTTTTACCTGCTAGTTAAAAATTTTGATCATCCAGCATTTGGCTATTACCTTTGGGAGCAAAAAAACCCAAAATTCCATCTTGGCTGCTTTCAAAACAAAAACTATGTCTTCATATGTAATTATGCTGGTTCGCAAAGAACGCAGAGTAGAACTTTTCTCCAGAAAACACAGAGCACATTAATTCCAATTCCATCATGCATCCAAGGTTGAAAACCTATTATTATCCATCCAAAATATCTCTACCCATGTTATTCAATTAGTTTGTTCAGATGTCTTCAAAGAGATGAATGATACTAGGTATTGCAGTGCCAGCAATATAACAGTGTTCCTCACTTGAGTAGATGTTTTATTACCCTGAAGGAGGGAAAATGTTTTTCTCTGTCTTCTTTTGCTACTGATTCTTAGTTCTCTCACTATGCCTCGACTTTCTAGCACAATCAGTCTACAATCAATGGGGACACACTTGTAGTCCCACAAAGTCAAGCTTATGGACCTATTTCAGTGAAAAAGACTATACACTGGGGGAACTGTGGGATATTTCCATAAAGGAATGAAGAAAGTTATAGAATTTGGGAAAAGTGGCAAGTAGGTGAAATCTAACTGAAGCTGGGTTTGATAAGCTGAAAACAGAAATGGACTTTGTGTAACATGGTCAATGTGACATCTAGATTGGAAAGTAGGTGCAAGATCCTGTTTTTATGGAAACAACAAAATTTTCCAGAATACTATTATCTGCATCTCGGGACCTGGATTGAAAATTGAGGCTGGACTCTGTACTAAATGATGTAGATACCCAGGCAGGAGTGGCATGTTTCACTCTTATATGCTTTCAAACCACAGTGTTTCTCATGGCATGATTTCCAGGGGACAGCATTTCTCAATAATTAAGAAATCAGTAGTCACTAAAGAAGGTAGTTGTTATGACACTTTGCAGCTGCAGCTATCCTCGGAGACATACTGTTTCATGTTAACTTTGAGCTGGCCTTGACTGTTATCCTAGCCTGATGAGTGAGAGAGCCAATTATAACTTTGTCAGTAATTTTAATTTTAATTTTCTCATTACTGATTTGTAACATATCAAGATCTCTTTATTTGCCATTTTTCTTAGTCTCGAATGGTCTTCGCTCACATCCTCACATGTGTCATCCCCCTTTACTTGTGTCAAATTTCATTGCCAGTGCTGTCTTTTCATCCAGTCTAAAATTTCAGGGTTTCCCCTGGAAACTTATTATCTCCTTCTCTGCATTACTTTTCTTCTTAGTCCTTATCACTATTCATTTACCTACTACAGAAAGCAGTTTCTAAAGTGGCCCCCAAAGATGCCCTGCATCCTGGTATTCTTTACTTGGTGTAATCTCTCCTTTCCATGTAGGCAGGATTTAATGATTCATTCCTAACAAAGAAAATATAAGAACCAATGGAATGTAGCTTTGGGCATTATTTCCCCAAAAATGGTAGCTTCCACCTCTTCCTTTTAGGGGAAAGCAAGCTGCTATTTTGTGAACCACCCAATGGTCAGGTTTATATGGCAAGGAAAGATGCCTCCAGCCAACAGCCAATAGTCCTGTGAAGGATCTTGCTAGTGAATTTTCTGACTGTGGCTGGGAATGAAAAGTTGTTATCTGCCTTATGAAAGATTTCGAGTCAGAAGCATCCTGAGTAGCTTCAACTGAATTTGTGACCCACAGATACTGTGCAATAGAAATAATTAAAGTAATTTTCTTTGGTATAATTAACTCTACAGATAACTGTTGACACTTAGCTTGATTATCACTTCACCAACTAGAATGCATCCTCACTCAAGGACGCAGTGATTTTGATTTTTCCTTGTTGCTTAGAACTAGGAATGGCACTATCATTGCATATTAATGTATACTCATAAGGTGTCCCAAATTTGGTATCCTGATAAGGAAGTAGACTGTGAGGTCTTAACATAACAAGCTTATAATTTATATGAGTCTCTTGCTAATGACATAAGGATTATTTTCCAAAGAAAATCTGATTGGCAATAGGTACAGAGAAAAGAATGGCTTGGAAATTAGCATGTCCTTTTGAAACATCTGAGCCACATTAAATATGGTGGATAATATTTTGCTTCTTGTCTAAATGAAGATATATACAACACAAGAGTTCATCAGCTCTACCCCAATCTTTCCTTCAATTCTCTGAGGTTACTTAAAAGAAGAAGACTTAGCCAGAGAGATGATATAGGGAGGGAGGTGGGAGGGGGTTTCAGGATTGGGAACACATGTACACCCTTGGCGGATTCATGTTAATGTATGGCAAAACCAATACAGTATTGTAAAGTAAAATAACGTAAAATTTAAAAAAAAATAAAAAAGAGACTTAAACAAATTTTGTACTATCAGTTTGCGGATTGTTGTTTTTGTTCCGTCATTCAGTCATGTCCAACTCTTTGCGACCCAATGGGTTGTCACACACCAGGCTTCTCTGTCCTTCACCAACCCCCGGAGCTTGCTCAGACTCATATCTATTGAGTCTATGATGCCATCCAACCATCTCATCCTCTGTCATCCCCTTCTCCTCCTGCCCTCAATCTTTCCCAGCATCAAGGTCTTTTCTAGTGAGTCAGCTCTTCGCATCAGGTGGCCAAATTATTGGAGCTTCAGCTTCAATATCAATCTTTCCAATGAATATTCAGGACTGATTTCCATAAGGATTGACAAATTTGATCTCCTTGCAGTCCAAGGGACACTCAAGAGTCTTCTCTAACACCACAGTTCAAAAGCATCAATTCTTCAATGTTCAGCTTTCTTAATGGTCAAATTCTCACATCTATAATATGACTACTGAAAAAACCATAACTTTGGCTATATAGACCTTTGCTGGCAAAGTGCTGTCTCTGCTTTTTCATACACAGTCTAGATTTGTCACAGTTTTTCTTGCAAGAAGCAAGCATCTTTAATTTCATGGCTGCAGTCACCATCCACAGTGATTGATACATATAGCAATTTAATAAGTATACAGTCCTGAGGAACCACAGCATGTATCACTGGCTATTGAATTCTGGCTCTATATGCCAATACTAAATAAAGTGGTTTCATAAATTGATGTATACTATTAAAGTAGCATGTATTTTTGAAATTATAACAATTTTCCCTTTTCCAGTTCTGGTCACTCCAGTTCTTTTATTAATCAAGTTTCTGTATATTTAGGGGATAGTTTCTAGGACCTTCTCTCTATAGAATTATTTAATTTTGCTATCTCTGTCCAAATACATATGCTATCTTGAAAACTGTACCTTCATGTAAAAATCTTAATAATTTACACATTCTTGGGTGTAAGTTCACTGGAAAAGTTTTGTTGATCATGAATTTCATTGACATGAATCTAGAGATAAGTTGAAAAGAAAAAAAAAATTAAAATGTTGAGTCCATCCTTATGTAAATTTCTTGCACATATTTATTTGTAGACACTATATTTTTGTTATTACTGGTATCATTTTTAAAATATTTATTCTTTATTAGTAGTGAATAAATTTGAAAATTACAATAATGTCCTTTAGAAAAAGAAATTTTTAATTTTGATGTAACTAAAAGTATTGTTTTGCCTTGTCATTTGTTCTGTAAAAGTTTTATGCAAGAAGTTTCTTTTCTGCCTCTAGGACACTAAAGTTTTTCTTAATTTTCTTTATTAACTTTGTGGTTTAGCCTTCAAAATTAAATATTCAGTCAATCTAGGTTCCATCCTTGTGTGACACATTTGATTAAGTTTCTTTTTCTCTATACAAAAAGCTAGGTTTCCTGATGCAATCTACTGAAATTCTCTATCTTTCTTAAATGATTTATGGCAATACTTTAATGTATATGAGAAGGCCATCTATAAATGGTCAGTTTTCAGCTTTCTATTCTTTCAATTGGTTTATTAGTGTGTTGTCAAACTTGCTAAATTTTAAAACATATGGCATGCTGTAATCTACTATAGCATGTCTTACATTATCTTCTTTTTAAAATATCTACTGGGCTCTTTGTGTAATTTTATTTATTTTTCCGTTTTTTAAAAGTCTTTTTTAATTTGCTACAGAAGTGCTTCTGTTCTATGTTTCGCTATTTTGGCCACAAAGCATGCCAGATCTTGGCTCCCTGACCAGAGATTGAACCCACATGCCTTACAGTGGAAGGTGAAGTCTTAACAACTAGACCACCAGGAAAGTTCAGAGACTTTGCTTTCTTTCTTTTTTTTTTCAATCTTACTTTATTTTACTTTACAATACTGTTTTGCCATATATCAACATGAATCCACCACGGGTGTACATGAGTTCCCAATCCTGAACACCCCCCCACCTCCCTCCCCATACCATCTCTCTGGGTCATCCCAGTGCACCAGCCCCAGGCATCCTGTATCCTGCATTGAACCTAGACCAGTGATTCATTTCTTACATGATAGTATACATGTTTCAATGCCATTCTCCCAAATCATCCCACCCTCTCCCTCTCCCACAGAGTCTAAAGTCTGTTCTATATATCTTTGTGTATTTTTAAACTTCTCTATATATTTATTAACAATTTTCAAGTTTCTCAAAAAGAAAAATTATTGAAATTAGAACTCCATAAAATTTACATAAATTTAAAACACAGGCAACAGAAGTGAATAGGTCTAACAGAAAAAAATTACTTAGAATATACAAAAAAATTCTTAAAATTAACAGCAAAGACACCAAAACTATAATAAAAAGTGAATAAACAGTGTATATAGGCCCTTTACAGAATAAGAAACTAAAGGAGTCACTAAGCATATGAAAAAGTGCTCAAAATCATTGGCATTTAGAAATAGTGATTAAAGCAAACCTGGGATATCATTTTATACCTCAATTACTGTCTAATTAGAGTACTTTACAATTCCAAGTGTTAATAGGATTGTATGAAACTGTAAAATCCCCTTGATCACAGGAAGATCTTTGAAACTCTCCCAGAAATCCAAATATGATAGTTTGTGCTAAGCACAAAGGAAGTGTTCAGTTGTGGTTCAGTTGGTAAGTCATCTCTAACTCTTTGAAATCCCATAGATTACATGGGGCTTCTCTGTTCTCCACTTTCTCCCTGAGTTTGCTCAAATTCATGTCCATGGAGTCATGTTAACTATGTCTTCCTCTGCTGCCCCCTATTGTGTCTAGCTCATGAAAAATTACATTGTAAGAGAACACGTCAATTTGAACAATAATACAACTATTAAATTACCTTGCTCAATAAGGGTAATAAGGCAAGCAATTATCTTAGATTTCCTAAAATCATATTAGGATAAATTATTGATGCATACCTTACACAGATATCAGTTCAGTTCAGTTCAGTTCAGTAGCTCAGTCGTGTCTGACTCTTTGCGACCCCATGAATCGCAGCACGCCTGGCTTCCCTGTCCATCATCATCTCCCGGAGTGCACCTAGACTCACGTCCATCGATTCCATGATGCCATCCAGCCATCTCATCCTGGGTCGTCCCTTTCTCCTCCTGCCCCCAATCTCTCCCAGCATCAGAGTCTTTTCCAATGAGTCAACTCTTTACATGAGGTGGCCAAAGTACTGGAGCTTCAGCTTTAGCATCATTCCTCCCAAAGAAATCCCAGGGCTGATCTCCTTCAGAATGGACTGGTTGGATCTCCTTGCAGTCCAAGGGACTCTCAAGAGTCTTCTCCAACACCACAGTTCAAACGCATCAATTCTTTGGCTCTCAGCCTTCTTCACAGTCCAACTCTCACATCCACACATGACCACAGGAAAAACCATAGCCTTGACTAGGCGGATCTTAGTCGGCAAAGTAATGTCTCTGCTTTTGAATATATTATCTAGGTTGGTCATAGCTTTTCTTCCAAGGAGTAAGTGTCTTTTAATTTCATGGCTGCAGTCACAATCTGCAGTGATTCTGGAGCCCAGAAAAATAAAGTCTAACACTGTTTCCACTGTTTCCCCATCTATTTCCAATGAAGTGATGGGACCAGATGCCATGATCTTCATTTTCTAAATTTTGAGCTTTAAGCCAACTTTTTCTCTCTCCTCTTTCACTTTCATCAAGAGGCTTTTTAGCTCCTCATCACTTTCTGCCATAAGGGTGGTGTCATCTGCATATCTGAGGTTATTGATATTTCTCCCGGCAACCTTGACTCCAGCTTGTGTTTCCTCCAGTCCAGCGTTTCTCATGATGTACTCTGCATATAAGTTAAATAAGCAGGGAGACAATATACAGCCTTGACTTACTCCTTTTCCTATTTGGAACCAGTCTGTTGTTCCATGTCCAGTTCTAACTGTTGCTTCCTGAGCTGCATACAGATTTCTCAAGAGGCAGGTCAGGTGGTCTGGTATTCCCATCTCTTTCAGAGTTTTCCACAGTTTATTGTGATCCACCCAGTCAAAGGCTTTGGCATAGTCAATAAAGCAGAAATAGATGTTTTTCTGGAACTCTCTTGCTTTTTCCATGATCTAGCAGATGTTGGCAATTTGATCTCTGGTTCCTCTGCCTTTTCTAAATCCAGCTTGACCATCTGGAAGTTCATGGTTCATATACTATTCAAGCCTGGCTTGGAGAATTTTGAGAATTACTCTACTAGCTTGGGAAATGAGTGCAATTGTGCGGTAGTTTGAGAATTATTTGGCATTGCCTTTCTTTGGAATTGGAATGAAAACTGACCTTTTCCAGTCCTGTGGCCACTGCTGAGTTTTCCAAATTTGCTGGCATATTGAGTGCAGCTCTTTCACAGCTCAACTGGAATTCCATCACCTCCACTAGCTTTGTTCATAGTGATGCTTTCTAAGGCCCACTTGACTTCACATTCCAAGATGTCTGGCTCTAGATTAGTGATCACACCATCATGATTATCTGGGTCATGAAGATCTTTTTGTACAGTTCTTCCATGTATTCTTGCCACCTCTTCTTAATATCTTCTGCTTCTGTTAGGTCCAGACCATTTCTGTCCTTTATCGAGCCCATCTTTGCATGAAATGTTCCCATGGTATCTGTAATTTTCTTGAAGAGATCTCTAGTCTTTCCCATTCTGTAAGGATATGTATATAATTAACTTATAGACATAAACAATTTGAAGCATGTGACAATGAATAAATAGTACATATGAGATGTATTGGGATGTTTTTATAACCACTGAGGGAAACCACCAACAAGGAAAAACACAGATTTAAATCTCTTAACTCTGGTACTTTTTTTTTCCCTTGTCTCTGGCTTTTTCCTTTCACTAATTATTAACTTTACACAATTCAATATTACTTAAAACTTCCATTTAACCAAAACTAATTTTACACTCCATCATATATTATTTTCACATGTGCATCAGCAAAACTCTAAATTCACTTATTTCAAAGTACACACACACAAAAATATCTTCTTTCTTCAACATGACAGACATCCATGTCATTATGCAGAGTGCAAGGGGCAGCAAGGAAATGAATATGAAATCAAAGTACAGATCATAGTGATCCTGACTCCAGAGGAAAAATGGACATGCCAAGAGGACAACAACTAGCAGAATTTAAAGGAACTATGCAAAACTCAAAGCAGTAATACATTTCACTAGATACAACCAGTCCTTGTTATCAGTAGATGAATTGAAATCTCTGTTTTTCTTTAGGGATAAGACTAGAAAATGAAAATAACAAGAGGCAAATGAAAGGTAGTATAGGAAAAAAGAGTGACTCTGCAGTTTCTTGTAATGAATTCCATTTTATTTCAGTGAATTTGTTCATGGGTTTTCAGTAACTTGTTTCATTTCAAAAAATTTTATACAATTACTATGATACCAAACTCCACAAGTAATATTTATAATGATTTCCCTTAGGGCACAAAATCATTTCAAAGATTTTTTTTTTTTTTAGTTATTTCTTAAGCTAACAGAAGTAGATAGGCCAAGCACATGCTATTATCAGAAAAATTTACAATGTACTTAAAAAGTTAAATTAGAAAGATCTAAATAAAGAACAAAAAGTGTGAACAAAAACCTAGTTCTTCTTATTCTAAATGTTGCATTGTTGCCATAACCACATTCTGACATGACAATATTAGAAAACTGGTAGTAGTCTAAGTAATTGAGCAAATTCAAAACAAACCATATTTAAATTTGCATTTCTAGTAAAAGAACAGTTAATGACACTAAATCTATCATCTTCTGACAGTGTTGGTGATATGTTATGAAGCAGTTCAAAACAAAAAATGACGCTGTGTGTTTAATAAACATGTATCTGGCCTTAGAACAGTTATAGAACTGTATTATTATTTGTGAGACAAATATAAATTAAACTATGGTATAACATATCTGGGATTCTCTGATAGCTCAGCTGGTAAAGAATCTTCCTGCAATGCAGAAGACCTCAATTCAATTTCTGGGTCAGGAAGATCCATTCAGAAGGGATAAGCTACCCACTCCAGCATTCATGGATTTCCCTGGTGCTTCAGAAGGTAAAAAAAAAAAAAAAAAAAATATGCCTGCAATGCAGGAGACCTGAGTTCAATCCCTGGATTGGGAAGATCTTCTGAAGAAGGGAAAGGCTACCCACTCCAGTATTCTGGCCTGGAGAATACCATGGACTGTATAGAACATGGAGTTGCAAAGAATTGGACATGACTGAGCAACTTTCACTTTCATAACATGTCAAATCTCACTTCTTGTAAATACAGAACTAAAAGATTTTGGTTCTTTAGCAAAAGAAGATTGAAATTGGGGAGGAGACAGTTCTAGCGAAAAGGCAAGAGACTCAGAAATAAATTCTGAATGGACCAGCAGTTAAAACTGGAAGATATTTTCTCTATAAACAAAGAATGCATTCTTAGAAATGACCCTGTGAGATTAAAAAAAAAAAAAAAAGAGTCCTACCATGGCTTTCATTAAAGATGGTGTATTTATTTTTCAGTATAGTCCATATATTAATCTATTATACTTGCTCAACTTTAAAACAAGAAAAAATCAAATAATAATATATCATATCTTGTCATTCTAATTATTTTTCAATTTTCTCTTACAGAGTAAAAGAGAATGGGGAACAATGATGCGATATAATGAAATCTCTACAAAATGAATGTATCTTTTGTAAGCTTATTTTGCATATATATATACTTAGCTATTTTAAAAATTTTGCATATATATATACTTAGCTATCTTAACAAATTTTAATAAATTTTGTGATACAAATTCCATTCATTACATTGTGCAACAATCACCACTATCTAGTCCTAAATTTTTTCATTACTTTAACAAAAACTCTGGAGTGAATAAACAATAAAAAATAGAGACAGCTTCACAAAATAACATGTTATTCTTGCATAGGTACCATGCTAAGATTCTTTTATAATTACAGTTTTTGTGTATATGCTGCTGAAGCAAACACTGGCATGTGTTTTTGTTTTTGTTTTTTTCTTTCCTCAAAATAATTCCCAGTTAGAACTTCAGAGAATCCACCAAATGGAATGATGGCATTCTGCTGAGTTACTACTAGGAACAATTTGGATTTTGTATTTAAGCCCTGCCTCTTGTCTCCTTGATGGTCACCTTCTGAATAGAGCTGTTTCTACAAAAATGCAGTACTGCAAAATGGCTTCTACGCAGGTCAGACAGCTCAAGTCCTTGCTCTGTAACAGTGATGACAAATTTAATGAATACAAATTAATATGTATTTAGTATCCATTCAGCCACTCAGTCATGCCCAACTCTTTGCAACTCCATGAATCACAGCACGCCAGGCCTCCCTGTCCATCACCAACTCCCAGAGTTCACTCAGACTCACGTCCATTGAGTCGGTGATGCCGACCAGCCATCTCATCCTCCGTCATCCCCTTCTCCTCCTGCCCTCAATCCCTCCCAGCATCAGGGTCTTTTCCAATGAGTCAAATCTTCACATGAGGTGACCAAAGTATTGAAGTTTCAGCTTCAGTATCAGTCCGTCCGTGAACACCCAGGACTGATCTCCTTTAGGATGAAATGATTGGACCTCCTTGCAGTCCAAGGGACTTGCAAGAGTCTTCTCCAACACCAAAGTTGAAAAGCATCAATTCTTAGGTGTTCAGCTTTCTTCACAGTCCAACTCTCACATCCATATGTGACCACTGGGAAAACCATAGCCTTGACTAGATGGACCTTTGTTGGCAAAGTAATATCTTTGCTTTTCAATATACTATCTAGGTTGGTCATAACTTTCCTTCCAAGGAGTAAGTATCTTTTAATTTCATGGCTGCAGTCACCATCTGCAGTGATTTTGGAGCCCCCAAAAATAAAGTCTGACACTGTTTCACTGTTTCCCCATCTATTTCCTATGAAGTGATGGGACCAGATGCCATGATCTTTGTTTTCTGAATGTTGAGCTTTAAGCAAACTTTTTCACTCTCCTCCTTTCATTTTCATCAAGAGGATTTTTAGCTCCTCTTCACTTTCTACCTTAAGGGTGGTGTCCTCTGCGTATCTGAGGTTATTGATATTTCTCCCGGCAACCTTGACTCCAGCTTGTACCTCCTCCAGCCCAGTGTTTCTCATGATGTACTCTGCATATAAGTTAAATAAGCAGGGTGATAATATACAGCCTTGACCTTCTCCTTTTCCTATTTGGAACCAGTCTGTTGTTCCATGTCCAGTTCTAACTGATGCTTCCTACCTGCATACAGGTTTTACAAGGGGCAGGTCAGGTGGTTTAATATTCCCATCTCTTTCAGAATTTTCCACAGTTTATTGTGATCCACCCAGTCAAAGGCTTTGGCATAGTCAATAAAGCAGAAATAGATGTTTTTCTGGAACTCTCTTGCTTTTTCGATGATCTAGAGGATGTTGGCAATTTGATCTCTGGTTCTTCTGCCTTTTCTAAATCCAGCTTAACCATCTGGAAGTTCATGGTTCATGTACAGCCTAAGCCTGGCTTGCAAAATTTGGAACATTACTTTACTAGCGTGGGAAATGAGTACAGTTGTTCGGTAGTTTGAGAATTCTTTGGCATTGCCTTTCTTTGGAATTGGAATGAAAACACATTTTCCAGTCCTATGGCCACTACTGAGTTTTCCAAATTTGCTGGCATATTGAGTGCAGCACTTTTACACCATCCTCTTTCAGGATTTGAAATAGCTCCACTGGAATTCCATCACCTCCACTAGCTTTGTTCGTAATGATGCTTCTAAGGCCCACATTCCAGGATGTCTGGCTCTAGGTGAGTGATCACACCATCATGATTATCTGGGTCATGAAGATCTTTTTGTACAGTTCTGTGTATTCTTGCCACCTCTTCTTAATATCTTCTGCTTCTGTTAGGTCTTACCATTTATAAGATGCATTTTTTCCTTCACAAATTATTCTGTTTTCTTCCATTCTTTTTCATTACATTAGATAACCATAATTGTAATATACATACATATTTCATAGCACACACATGTGCATGTGTGTGTGTATGTTAGTCACTCTATCATATCCAACACTTTGCAAAAATGTGAACTGTAGCCCACCAGGCTCCTCCATCCATGGGATTTTCCAGGCAAGAATACTGGAGTGGGATACCATTTCCTTCTCCAAGGGTACTATTATAAAAATATAAAACTTATTTATATATATACATAGTATTGTTTTTCTGTTCCCAGATAATGCATCTTATTAATATTTCTATATATCTCATTTTGCATTTTCTCACTGAAGATTAGTTTCTTGAAGTTGATGTATGATCATTATGTTTGTGGAATGTATAGACATGAGATATAATTTATCTACTTGTCAAGTGATGGGTATCTAAGTTGTTTTTACTGTTGAAAAATTTATATACACAATAACGTATGTGTGTATATAAAAAATACTGAAATATGCACACATATAAGTATGCTTATATTAAACATCTATCTATATATATATATAGAAATATATAGTCAAAAATAAAAAAGCTTAAATTATATTTGAGGAAATTTGTTTCAAAGCTAAATAGAAAGATAAATATGGAAAATGTCAGTCATATGATTCATAGATTTGAAATCTATTAAGAAGCTCTAGAAGACTGAATGGGAAATATTTGGAGGAATAAAGATTAAAGAAATAATAGAAAAAAATGTTTAGATATGAAAACCACATATTTGTTTCTAAAAGTTATACTCAATAATCAAAATGAAAAGCAAACTGTCTCAAAATCTCTCATTAAATTTTAAACATTAACAATAAAGGGATCTTAAAAAGTCGTTGAATGGTATAAAACAAAGTCATTTACAAAAGAAAAGTGAATTTAAGTCAGACTTTCTGCTGGGAATGGCAGTTTCCTTGTTCATATACCTTGTTCATGTTTTGGCACCCAATGGGCCAGTTAATACCGGGCCTTGGGCTTGCAACACTTTCTTTTCAAGAGCTAAAAAACCCATGAAGCCTGTTCTGAGATTATCACTTTAGGAGGGAATATCTTAGGCTGTTTCAGGCTAAAAGGATGCTCTTTTTTTCTTTGCTTGTAGTATGCACTACATATGATCCCTGACCAACAGTTCTATCTGCATTTAACAAGGAGGGCTTATATAGACAAATTGCCCTGTGTTGTTCTCCAAGAGAAATCTGCTGGCCTTGAGGCTTCTATGTACACTCCTGAAGCTGATCTTACTCTGTCTCTTCTCTGTATCAATAAGCATCGGTCTATCCACTGCTTGAATGTGTAGAGTTCTTCTTAACGAATCTCATACCAAGGTGCAGTGGGAAAAAGTGTTTAGAGTCCTCTTCTGGGACCAGTGATCTGTGCACAATAATCTTCTCAACACTTTCCAGGAGCAAAATTGGGTGGTGGTAGGAAATGGGACAGTAATATAGAAGTTCCTACTTTTATTTTACTATGATTTTAGGGAAAATGTATATATTAGTGAACTAAAGATGAAAAATTATAAGTGTAACACTTAGGAAATTTTAATAGTAGAGAAGAAAATATAAGACAAATACAGGATGGCATATATATATATATATATATCTTAAAAGGTGGAGAGTTATGAGATATGTTAAATGTTTATTGCTTAAAAACATATGTTTGAATATAATATTCAATAAAACAACGTTATAACTCATCAGAAATACAACTAAAAGAACTAATTATTTGTTTACTAGGTAAATAAAATGAGGCATCATTTCATGCCTCATTGTCTAAAGTCATTAGCATGTACTGGTGGCTCAGAGGTTAAAGCATCTGCCTGTAATGAGGGAGACCTCGGTTCAATCCCTTGGTCAGGATGATCCCCTGGAAAAGGAAATGGCAACCCACTCTAGTATTCTTGCCTGGAGAATCCCATAGACTGAGAAGCCTGGTGGGCTACAATCCATGGGGGCGCAAAGAGTCAGACACGACTGAGCGACTTCAATAAATTTAACTAACTTTGTCTAAAGTCATTAAGATTGTGCACCTAATTTGACTCATTCCAGTATATGTGGGGAGGGGGTTTCTCCACACCACTCAGAAAATCTTAGTCACCAGTTGAGTGTCCAAATATCCAACCTAATTTTGACACTATCTGCCTGAAGATAGCATCAGATCCATCAGTTAAGGCCTCAGTCCTACAAGTCTGACCTTTACCTCCACTTTGGATACCAGGTGCAAGTCCAAGTTGTTACCTGTGCTTCTGTACCACCTGGCTATGGATTGCAGGTTGCAATGACTTCCTCTTTGGCCTCCATAAATTTGTTTACAGAACTCAGAGAAATATTTTACTTAATTCAGAAATAACCACATGGAAGTTGACTTAGGGCAAAGTATGGGGAAAAGGCAAGGAGATTCCATACCTTTTCTGAATGTACCACTCTCTCCAAGTGTCCTTGGGTTCACCAACCTGGAAGCTCTCCAAATCCCTTCCTTTTTAGTTTTTATGGAAACTCAATTACATAGTCATGATTGATTGATTAAATCAATGGTTACTGAGGATTAATCCAATTCCCAGCCCCTCTCCCCTCCCAGAAGCTCATGGGGTGCAAATGAAAGTGCCAATCCATTGCCATGACTGGGTCCCTGGGAGATGGACACCCATCCTTAGGTGGGGCCCAAAGTTCACTTCATGACAAAGGACAACATTATATCTTTAATCATTTAGGAAATCCCAAGGGCTTTAGTTTCTCTGTGCCAGAAACACAGATGAAAACCCCATATCTATATCTGCATCTGTATCTATATCTGTATCTATCTATCTATATATTTATTTATGAATCACAATAATGCACTTGTTAAATCAAAAGTTAGGTACAAACATTTTACAGAACACAGTTGTTAATAGGTATAAATATTTTACAGAGTTATTGAGATAAGTATGAGGAAATAAGTGAAAAAATTTAAAAGAGGTAGATTCGAATGAATCACTCTGTGTTTGGGAACCAAAAAAGACCTGATATTGACTTTTCATTGTAATTTCTTTTGTCATTTTTATGTCACATCATAAGCATATTGTACTTGGAGAAACATGTAATTAACATAAAACTAAGGAGGAAAAATATATACCTATTGACCTGAAATCCAGGCAAATTATGTGAAGCTTCTATGGACAGAGGAGCCTGGAGGGCTACAGTTCTTGGGGTCGCAGAGTCGGACACGACTCACAGAAAAATGTATTAGCTCTATCAATTTAACAGCAGTCAAGAATACTACCAAATCACCATGAACCTCACTATTTAAATTCCATCACTTTTAATTTCTCAACATTTCTGTTTTTAAATTTTGTTCTTTCAAGTGCTATAGCAACTTATACTGGGGTCAAATTTAAAGTAAAGCTACTTAAACTATATGGAAATTATTTTCTACAAGAGCCCACTCTTTACGTATCTTTATTTAGCTTTGCTCTAATTTCATTCTTTCGAACATAGTTGACCAGTATTCCCAGCACCGCTTGTTGAAGAGACTGTCTTTTCTCCATTGTAAATATTCCCCTCTTTGTCAGAGACAAGGTGTCCATAAGTGTGTACATTTCTCTCTGGTCTTTCTATCTTGTTCCAGTTGTCTATATTTCTGTCTTTGTGCCAGTACCATACTATCTTGATGACAATAGCTTTGCAGTTTAAATATATATAAAGTATTTATATGGTGATAAACTCAAAGATTACCAAAATGAGTTTTGTTTTGAAAAAGTGTAGTATATTTTTCATACTAACAGTTTCTTAATATTCAATATCCATTTAAGCTACTTGCTTTAAAATAATACACTTTACTTAGTAATAAATTTAAAACCATTCTTCATATGTCTATTTAATCATGTGTTATTTCATATCATGAAAGTTTGCTGATTTTCATATTGTACACAATATGTCCTCTGAATGAGGTTTATGTCTAGAAGTGGAAAATATATACTGTAATAATGAAACATGTAATATTCAGTATCTTCTTTGGTAAACATGAACCAAACATTAAATCTTGAATTGCAACATTCTAAAATGCTTCCTATTTATTTACTACTTCACTATCATTTTGTTCTGATTTCTTTATAACTTTCCTTAAGGTTGACTCTTCTCAAATTCCTACATCTACCCCCACCTTAGCATTATGTGAATACATTCATTTATTTTTCTTATCAGGCCCTTGCTTTTCAGTCTCCTCCTCTGCCTATACTTACCCCCCAGGAAACCACTTTTCCTTAAAAATCTGTCACAAGTATCAGCTATTTTCAAGTGATGAGCTGTAACACCTCCCAATCCCCAATTTTCAGACTTTCTTACATAACTCAGATTCACCCTCAACAACATTAAACTCCTCTCCACTCCATTTTAGCAATATAGTTGCCAAAACACTTGCAAAGACCTTAACCTGCTCCGTTTGTGAAATTTGAATTGTGGATTTGTACTTTCTGACTAATCCATCATTTCAGGGGCATCACTCTGTTTCATAATATACTGGAAATTGAATGGGTTTTGAAGTTTATATATGAGTTTTACACTTACTATATGAGTTTCTGAATAAAATGTATACTCTTAAGCCTCACCTTCCTCTTATTTGAAATTAAAAAAATAAATGCTATTTATCCCACAAAAGTTTTTTCAGATGTGTGTTTAAATATATCTTGAACTATACTATATTCATTTTCATTATTGCAGAAAGCAGTTGATTAGATGTTTCTGTACTTTGAAAAAAGAAGAGTCAAAAATATAGAAATATTACTTTTGACTCTACACACAAGGTATATTTATTTATTACATTATATTTATGTCCTTCATTACTATTCAGAGAAAGAGTATTCTTTCATTTCATGACTATCTCATTTTTTTTTTTTTGCTTATAAGTAACTAGTATCAAGACAATCAACACTTTCAATTCCCTCACCAGTTTGTGATATAAGATGAATAGAGTTAACAGGCAATTAAAATCAAGGAGGGCATGAATGGAAGATGTCCAATCCTTGTGACATAGATAATTATTGACATCTGTGATCCTACAGAGATAATCATGTTTTGACATTTTATTACATCTGTTTTTTGTTGTTGTTGTTGTTGTTAAGCAGATGTTATCAATAAAAAAAAATAACCAATAGTTATTTCTGGGGCTAATTCTATAATTATTAAAATTATTGTTTGAAGAAAGAAGCTAATAAATTATACACATAACAATTAAGGAATTTCTCACCAACATGACTGTAACTTATTTTGTCATTTTGTCATGGTTTTCAGAAGAGAATGGGAACACAGAAAATAAATTAGTAGCTTTATATTTTCTGGGGTCGTCAAGCAACTTCATTACAAGATGATGATAAGAAATTATACATGATTAACATGATAAATTAAGTGGGAAATTTGGTAATAAATTTTCATTGCAACAAGTTATTTTTTAATTTTTAATTGAAGGAAAATTGAGAACTGGACAAGGAAAAACTGGCTAGGATAAAATTGGGAAAAGAGTACTTCAAGGCTGTATATTGTCACCCTGCTTCTTTAACTTATATACAGAGTACATCATGTGAAATACTGGGCTAGATGAAGCTCAAATTGCAATCAGGATTTCCAGGAGAAATATTATAACCTCAGATATGCAGATGATACCACCTTAAAGGCCGAAAGTGAAGAAGAGCTAAAAAGCCTTTTGATGATAGTGGAAGAGGAGAGTGAAAAAGCTGCCTTAAAACTCAGCATTCAAAAAATGAAGATAATGGCATCCAGTCCCATCACTTCATGGCAAATAGTTGGGGAAACAATGGAAACAGATGACAGACTTTATTTACTTGCATTCCAGAGTCCCTGAGGACAGTGACTGCAGCCAAGAAATTAATAGATGCTGGCTCCTTGGAAGAAAGGCTGTGATAAACTTAGATTGTGTATAAAAAAAAAAAAAAAGAAAAAGCAGAGATATCACTTTGCCAGCGAAGGTCTGTATAGTCAAAGGTATGGTTTTTCCAGTAGTCATGTAAGGATGGGAGAATTGGACCATAAAGAAGGCTGAGCACCGAAGAACTGATGCCTTTGAACTGTGGTGTTGGAGAAGACTCTTGAGATTCCCTTGGACTTTGAAGAGATCAATCCTGCCAAGGAAGGAAATCAGCTCTCAATATTCATTGAAAGGACCAATGCTGAGGCTCCAATAATTTGTGCACCTGATGTGGACGGCCAACTCATTGGAAAAGCCCTTAATGCTGGGCAAGATTGAAGGCAGGAAGAGAAAGGGAAGACAGAGGCTGAGATGGTTGCATGGGATTATCAACTCAATGGAGATGAATTTGAGCAAACTCTGGGAGATAGTGAAGGATAGGGAAGCCTGGTGTGCAACAGTCCATGGGGTCGCAAAGAGTTGGATACGACTGAGTTACTGAAAAGCAATTGCTTTACAATTTTGTGTTCATTTCTTGCATATACCAACATGAATCAGCCATAGGTATACATATATCCCCTCTCTCTTGAACCTCCCTCTCACCTCCCACCCCATCTTATCCCTCTAATTTGTCACAGAGCCTCTGTGTGAGTTTCCTGAATCATACAGCAAATTCCTACTGCATATCTTGTTTACATATGGTAGTAAATATGTTTCCATGCCATTCCCTCCATTTGTCCCACCCTCTCCTTCCCTCTTGCCCTGTGTCCACAAGTCTGTTCTCTGTATCTGTATCCCTACTGCTTACCTGCAAATAGGTAAATCAGTATCATCTTTCTGTATTCCATATATATGCACTTATTTGTGACATTTGTTTTTCTCTTTCTGACTTTCTTCACTCTGTATAATACCTTCTAAGTTTATCTGCCTCATTAGAACTGACTCAGAAGCATTCCTTTTAATGTCTGAGCATTATCCCATTATATGTATATGTAGCACAACTTCTGTATCCATTCATCTGTCGATGGACATCTAGGTTGCTTCCATGTCCTAGCTATTTTAAATTTTTAAATAGTGCTGCAATGGACATTGTGCTACATGTTGTTGTTTTTTTTTTTTTAAAATTATGATTTCCTCAGTGCATCTGCCCAGTAGTGAGACTGTTGGATCATATGGTAGTTTTATTCCTAGTTTTTCTTTAAGAAATCTCCATACTGTCTTCCACAGTGGCTGCATCAATTTACATTCCCACCAACAGTGCAAGGGTGTTCCCTTTTCTCCATGCTCTCTCCAGCATTTATTGATTGTATATTTTTTGAAGATGGTCATTCTGATTGGTGTGAGGTACTGTCTCTTTGTAGCTTTGATTTGCACTTCTCTAATAGGAGATGTTGAGCATTTTTTCATGTGTTTATTAGCCATCTGTATATCTTTGGAGAAATGTCTGTTTAGGTCTTCTGCCAACTTTTTGATTAGGTTGCTTGTTTTTCTAGTATTGAGTTATATGAGCCACTTGCATATTTTAATAATGTAATTAATGCCAACCTCAATCCATAGAGTAGTCTAAAATACTATTTTTTTTTGCTTAATTTTAGCAATTATTTTTACTTCATTTAAAATATGAGCTCATCCTCAAGGATGTTGGTTGGGCTTTACAATATAGCTTTAAACAAACAAACAGATGATTTTTGGTGCTTTATCTGGAAATTTGTCTCTAAATGTGTCTTCCACTTCTACAGCACACAATTTTCCAATATGTTCATCAGCTACTAAAGCTGAATGTAGAAAGACAACAGATTTTCATTTTCTATTGTCACATTTGATTTAAGTCTTAACTGAAACTCTGACATACACATCAAGAATTATTTGTTTCTATTTAAAAGTAAGCAGACTTCAAAAGATTTTTTTCTTCTTTCTTTTGATTAAAAGGATTCAGTGTTTTCTCATGCAATTTTGGTGTGCCACCAATGCAGCACCTTTTTTTTTTTTTTTTTTTTGGCAAGAAATAGGTAATACTACTTGGGATAGGCAAAACAAAAGATTGGTGAAAGGGTCTAAAAAGAAAAAATGAATATTTGCATAGACATCCAAAATAATTTAGAATCCTTGCCTTGCTTTAATAGTTCAGGCAAACCAAGCTGAAATCAGAAAAAATAAAAAGATTGGGGAAACAGGGATGGTTGCTACAACCCCAGGTATGTCTAAAATATACATACTTTGGATGTTGTAAGCCTTTATAAGTCTTAATTATCTTTTAATATTTACTTATGATTATCCTGTTTCATACAATTTAAAATTGTTGAAAATTGATCATATGAGGCTTTCTAGAATTATTTTAATTTATTTGAAATTATGTACAATTGCTATAGTAATATTATGTATTTGGCTAGCAATTGGGTTAATGATTAGGTTACATTACTAGTAGATTAAGATTTATTTTACAGCAATTTTGAGGAAAATAAATAAAGGTCAGTCATCATTGATAGGGTACTTCCCTGACGGCTCAGACGGTAAAGCATCTGCCTACAATGAGGGAGACCCGGGTTCGATCCCTGGGTTGGGAAGATCACTGGAGAAAGAAATGGCAACCCACTCCAGTATTCTTGCCTGGAAAATCCCATGGACGGAAGAGCCTGATAGGCTACAGTCCATGGGGTTGCAAAGAGTCAGACATGACTGAGCAACTTCACTTTCTTTACTTAATCATCACTGATGAAGTAAACTTTATGCGACATCAATCTCAGCCTACCTGAAACTCTCTGGAATGAATGAATAGGTTGATGGCTAAGTGAAACATTAAGCAAGGCAGATTCACATTAGTAAAGATGCCCTTCTTCTCAGAACACAAGAATCTTGACCTGGTGAAGTGAAAGTCGCTCAGTCATGTTCGGCTCTTTGCAACCTCATGGACTCTGCAGTCCATGGAATTCTCTAGGTCAGAATACTGGAATTGGTAGTCTTTCCCTTCTCCAGGGGATCTTCCCAACCCAGGGATCGAACCCAGGTCTCCTGCACTGCAGATGATTCTTTACCGACTGAGCCACAAGGGAAGCGCAAGGACCCTCACAAAAACCCACATTGCAAAGCAATTTTTCCACTGAAATAGAATGAAGAAAAAAAAAATCTTCTTAATGTAGCACTTTTATACAATTTAACTGGTTCATTAAATATTTTCAGTTAATACCAACATTTTGTTCTTTTCTTTATTTTTTTTTTTAATAGACATACAGTCAGAGAATGTTGTTTCTAGGGATGCTTATTATATCACCCCCTAGGACTGAGCAACTTCACTTTCACTTTCACTTTCATGCATTGGAGAAGGAAATGGCAACCCACTCCAATGTTCTTGCCTGGAGAATTCCAGGGACGGGGGAGCCTGGTGGGCTGCCGTCTATGGGGTCGCACAGAGTCGGACACGACTGAAGTGACTTAGCAGCAGCAGTTTTACTCTAGGTGGCGCTAACGGTAAAGAACCTGCCTGCCAATGCAAGAGACCCAGGTTGGATCCCTGAATCAGGAAGATCTCCTGTAGTAGGAATTCACTAGTATTCCTGCCTGGGAAATTCTGTGGACAGAGGAGCCTGTTGGGCTACAGTCCATGGCCTCACAAAAAGTCAGATAAGACAGAGTGGTGGACCACACACACACACACTCAAGCCAATGAACCAGTTTTATTCTAGATTAATAAATATGTCATCTTTCATTATATCTAACTTATTATCATATGTTTGTGCTAGTAGCAGCATCAAAATGATTAATCTATAGTTATTAGGATTGGGGTAAGTAGTGGTCTTTTCTGCTTTAAAAAAATTCTTGAAGCTCTAATAATCATTTTTCAATATGTTTCTGTAGAGGAAATTTGATAAATTAGTTCTTTGTGTAATATACACAATGCTTGCTTAATTTATAGTCACTTCATTTTAATAGAGACCATTTAGGTTCCTAAGTCTATGTTAGGCTATGAAACCCTTACTGTTAGCTTGGCTCAGTGTCCATAGAAACAAATCCCAGATTTCACAATAGCAATATGATTTAAATAGTACTTTTGCTACAGTGTGTCACTTTGGACTAAGTAATATTCGGTAACATAAGAGGGGAAAAAAAAAAAAAAAACTGAAGTACAAGACCACTCAAATCCGTGTTTAAAAGGACAAAATTCAATTTATGCTGAAAATATAACAGTAACTCATTTCCAAATGACATAAAGAAAGCAGCAGGCTTCAGATAAGTTTATTGCTATTTGTGTGAACTGTCAGGAAAAAAGAGAATTATCCAGTTGAGCATACTGAGAGACTTATTATCACATACAAATCACAAAATTCAATACAGAAAAGCAATCAGGATCATATAACCACCAAAAAACAGCTGAAAGGAAGGGAAATGTTTGTCTTCTATCCAGACTAGTTGAATTTTAAGGGATTTGTATCAAATGCTCTTCATCATTACACTCATGCGAATGCATTCACATATACAATCAATTGCCAATGATGTAAGGTTAAATATGTTAAATTATGGCAGATTAAAACTGTCATATTTTAATTTCTCTGATCACAATCTTTAAGGATTTCCTTTATTTGTTAGGTTAAAAGAGATAGACAAAACAAACAAAAAAATTATGTCATTAGAGGACTTCAAGTTTCAGACTCAACTTTTTTTTCCCTAATATTTCAAAATTAATGATCACTCAATGTGTATGGATCAGTTATTTTCTTTTTTTAGCCACACCACACAGTGCATGGGGTTTTAATCTCTGACCAAGGATGAATTTCAGACCTCTTGCATTGGGAAGCAGAGTGTTAACCACTGAACCATTCAGGAAGTACCTGAATTAATAACGTTCTTGAAAACCTATGTAAAGTCAGCTTTAGAATTCAAATACAGTTAATATTAATTGAGGGCCAACCATGTCCTAGGGTAGACATTATAAACATCACTGTTCTCATAACAAGTCTACAAAATCAGAATGTTTCAACCACTGAAATCCTAGAAGAAAGGAAAATAAACTAGTCCTTGCATCTCCTAAGTTATTTTTTCTTTGCCTTTAGTTCCTTTGCCTTTTGCTTTCAACCACAATTAATTTTCAGATTATTACTTTACTCACAGGAAATCTAACAGGGCTTCCCAGGTGGTGCTAGAGTTAAAGAACCCACCGGCCAATGCAGGAGATGTAAGAGACACAGGTTTAATCCCTGGGTCAGGAAGATCCCTTGGAAAAGGTCATGGCAACACATTCCAGTATTCTTGCCTGGAGAATCCCATGGACAGAGGAACCTTTCAGGCTACAGTATACAGTGTCGCAAAGAGTGGGACATGACTGAAGCAACTAAGCACAAACACAAGAAATCTAATAAAATCTGTTCTTATTAAAAAAAAAAAAAAAACTGGAAGAAAATAGCATTAACTAGGACAGCATTCTACTCCCTAACATCTACTTCTTCTTCATTGACTACGCTAAAGCTTTGACTGCATGCATCACAAAAAGCTATGGAAAATTCTCCAAGAGTTGGGAATACCTCACCACCTTATCTGCCTCCTGAGAAACCTCTGTTCAGGTGAAGAAGCAAGAGTTAGAACCAGATATGAAACAATGGACTGGTTCCGAATTGGGAAAGGTTTATGCCAAGGTTGTCAACATTTTTATTTAACTTATATGCAGAGTAACTCATGCAAAATGCCAGACTGGATGAAGCACAAGCTGGAATTAAGATTGAAGGGAGAAAAATCAATAACCTCAGACATGCAGATGACACCACCCTACAGAAAGTGAAAAAGAACTGAAGAGCCTCATGATGAAAGTAGAAGAGAAGAGTGAGAAAAGCTGGCTAAAAACTCAATGTTCAAAAAACTAACATCATGGCATCTGCTTCCATCACTTTATACAAATAGATGGGGAAACAATGGGAAAAGTCAGAGACTTTATATTTTGGGGCTCCAAAATCACTGCAGATGGTGACTGCAGCCATGTAATTAAAAGATGCTTGCTCCTTGGAAGTAAATCTGTAACAAACCTTGACACCATAATTAAAAAGCAGAGACATTACTTTGCCAACAAATGTCCATCTAGTCAAAGCTACGATTTTTCCAGTAGTCATGTACTGATGTGAGATTTGACTATAAAGAAAGCTGAGCCCCAAAGAATTGATGCTTTTGAACTGTTGGAGAAGATGCTTGAGAGTCCCTTGGACTACAAGGAGATCCAACCAGTCCATCCTAAAGGAAATCAGTCCTGAATATTCATTGGAAGGACTGATGATGAAGCTGAAACTCCAATATTTTGGCCTCCTGATGCAAAGGATTGACTCAATAGAGAAGACCCTGATGCTGCGAAAGATTGAGGGTAAGAGGAGAAGGGAATGACAGAGGATGAAATGGTTGGATGGCATCACTGACTCAATGGGCATGAGTTTGAGCAAACTCCAGGAGTCTGAGATGGACAATGAATCCTGGCATGCTGCAGTCCATGGAGTTGAAAAGTGTAGGACATAACTGAGAGACTGAACTGAACAACTCTTTAAAGGCAAAGATTTTATGTAAAATGGTTTTGATTTTATAGAAATTATGAGTATTACAGGATATTTGCTATTTTGTGATTGATCGATCTGTGGATTGCTTCATATGTTTTATAAACTACTTGACTCAGTGTTATCACTTTATGCAATTAGTAGAAAAAAGTGTCATCTGTATCCAAGGCAAAATTTATGTGTTTTTTTTCCATTCCCTCAGATAAAATAAAATTTCAGCCTTAATGAGTAACTATATGAAATGCTAATTTATGTATAAATATAAGCAATCTAATAACAATCTGAAGTAACTACTTAAAGAATATCAGATAAAATGTTGTTTTTGTTCAGTTGCCCAGTTCAGTTCCGTTGCTCAGATGTGTCCAACTTTTTGCCACTCCGTGAATCGCAGCACACCAGGTCTCCCTGTCCATCACCAACTCCCAGAGTTTACTCAAACTCATGTCCATCGAGTTGATGATGCCATCCAGCTATCTCATCCTCTGTCATCCCCTTCTCCTCTTATCCCCAATCCCTCCCAGAATCAGGGTCAATGAGTCAACTCTTCGCACAAGGTGGCCAAAGTATTAGAGTTGTGTTCAGTTGCCCAGTAATGTCCAGTTCTTTGTGACCCCATGGACTGCAGCACACCAGGCCTCCCTGTCCCTCGCCATCTCCTGAAGTTGCCCAAGGTCATATCCATTGCATTGGTGATACCATTCTGCCATCTGATCCTCTGATGGCCTCTTTTTCTGCCCTCAATGTTTCCCAGAATCAGGGACTTTTGCAATGAATCAGCTCTTCATATTAGATGAACAAAATACTAGAGTTTCAGCTTCAACATCAATCCTTCAAAAAATTATTCAGAATTGATTTCCCTTCAGATTGACTGGTTTGATCCCTTTGCTGTCTAAGAGACTCTCAGGAGTCTTCTCCAGCCCCACAGTTCAAAGGCATCAGTTCTTCAATGCTCCCCCTTGTTTGCCGTCCAGCTCTCACCGCATTACATGACCACTGTGATGACCATAGCCTTGACTCTGAGGGCTACAAGAAAATCTAGAGCTGGCAAATATGATCATGAAAAGATTCTCCACATACATCATTAAGGAAAGGAAAATTAAAACAATAATAAGATCCCATGACACAACTATTACAATAGACAAAATCTCGACCACAGGCAACACCAAATGCTAAGGAGAATGTGGAGCAGCTGGAACTCTCATTTCCTACTGGTGGGAATACAAAATGATATAGCCACTTTGGAAAACAGCTTGATTTTTTTTTAATTAAACAAATCCAACAATTGTATTCCTTGGTATTTTACCAAATAGTTATAAATATATTTCCTGAAAAATCTGCCAAGGATGTCATTATTCATGATTTTTGAACCTTGAAAGAAACCAAGATGCCCTCCAGTAATGGATAAGTAAATTGGTACATCCAGATAATGGAATATTATTCATCACTCAAAGATATGAGCTACAAAGCCATGAAAAGACAGAAAATTATATGATTATTACTAAGTGAAAGAGGAGAACCTGAGACGGTTCAATACTTTATGATTCCAACTACCTGACATTCTGGAAAAAACATAACTCTAGAGATTAAAAAAAAAAAAATGAGTGGCTGTAGGGGATGGGGGAGACATGAATAGGCAGAGTACAGGGGATATTTTAGTGTAGTGAAAATATTTTGCACGGTGTTTAATAATGTTTTGTCCAAACCTATAGAATGTAAGTCCTTCACAGATCAAATTACCATACTGTTAGGTTCATTTCACATGCTAACAAGGTTATGCTTATCATTCTTCAGGCTAGGTTTCAGCAGTAGGTGAACTGTGAACTACCAATTGTACAAGCTGGGTTTAGAAAAGACAGAAGATTCGGAGATCAAGTTGCCAAGGGAGTTCCAGAAAAACATCTACTTCTGCTTCATTGACATTGCTGAAGCATTTGACTGTGTGGATCACAACAAACCATGGGAAATTCTTAAAGACAGGAGTACAAGTTTACTTCACCTGTCCCCTGAGAAAACTTTATTCAGGTCAAGAAGCAACAGTTAGAACTGAACGTGGAACAATTGACTGGTTGCAGTTGAGAAATGGTATATATTGTCACCCTACTTACTTAATTTCTATGCAGATTACATCATGTGAAATACTGGCATAGATGAATCACAAGCTGGAATCAAGATTGCCGGGAAAAATATCAACATTGGATATGCAACTGATACCACTCTAATGGCAGAAAGTGAAGAGGAGCCAAATAGCCTCTTGATGAGTATGAAAGATGAGAGTGAAAAAGCTGGCTTGAAACTCAATATTAAAACACTGAGATCATGGCTTCTGGTCTCATCACTTCATGGAAAATAGAAGGGAGGAAAATGAACCAGTGACAGGTTTTATATTTCCTTTGGCTCCAAAACCACAATAGACACTAACTGCAGCCATGAAATTAAAAGACTTTTACTCCTTGGAAGAAAAGTTTTGACAAATCTAGACAGTGTATTAAAAAAAACAGAGACATCTCTTTGTTGACAAACATCCATATAGTCAAAGCTATGTTTTATTTCCAGTAGTCATGTAAGAATTTCAGAGTTCATCCATAAATAAGGCTGACTTCCCAAGAATTGGTGCTTTTAAATTGTGGTGCTGGAGAATTGAAATCCCCTTGGACTGCAAGGAGATCAAACCAGTTAATCCTAAAGGAAATCAACACTGAATATTCACTGGAAGGACTGATGCTAAAGCTGAAGCTCCAACACTTTGGCCACCTGATGCGAAAAACTGACTCATTAGAAAAGATCATGATGCTGGGAAAAATTAAAGGCAGAAGGGGATGACCGAAGATGAGATGGTTGGATGGCATCACCAACTTGATGGGCATGAGTCTGAGCAAGGTCCCGGAGTTTGGTGTTGGACCCGGAAGCCTGGTGTGCTGCAGTCCATGGGGTCACAAAGAGTCAGATATGAATGTGCAACTGAACTGAACTGAACTGATGCAGGTATGTAGGTAGTGTGTGTGTACGAAGTCTCTTACTTTCATCTCAGTTCTAATTGTAAATATAAAACTGCTCTATAAAATAGTATTTAAATTTAAAAACATATTTTTTTTATATTTCAATAAAAGAAAAAATTCTTCCTGACTTTACCAGCTAACTAAACTAATAACACGCCCCTTCTCTGGAAGATCTAACACCAGTGCATTTACTGTGTGAAGAAGAATATTGAGCATAGAATTATGGTTCACCTTATTTAGGATGTGTTTTAAACTGAATCTACTAGAACTCAAAAAGTTCTGAAAAAAAGTAAATAAGATAAAAAAAGAATATGGCAATAACTTTGTGTATTTTCATGAATTTTTTCCCTCTGATGAGTCATATTTAGTTTTTCAGATACTCCTCACTTAGTAGTTGAACAGACGTATAATAGAAAATAGTAAAGTTTCTGAAAGACGGAAAAGCAAAAAGAATTTTATTTTCAAAATCAAGAATGAGATATAGCTTTGCATTTATTAAATATTCATGTCCTTTCCTAGAAACATAAATAGAAAGCTATTCTCCAATATTTAACATACTTAGATACTTTATCATAATTTATAATAAAAATACATCCTTAAATTACATAGACTTTTTAAATGACTTTTAAATAAAAAATACATATTTTGCCTGTTATTACTTTCTGAACTCTCACTGGAATTCCCTTAAATATTCTGCCACTAACTTAAAATATGTCCAAATCTGACATTTGCCATCCTTTTATATTTTTTCCCAATCCCAGTCCCTAAGACAATACCTGACATTTGGTGTTTGTGGTTTCAGATAATCTATTGTATAATTTATAGTATCCAGTTTTGTTTAATAAATATTTAAAATCTAAGCTATTATTAAAATGTGGGACACTTTGATTGGCATTGCCTATTCATTTAAAATATGATAGCATCTTCTTCGAAAGACTGATTCCTTTTAGAATCACTCATTTTCCAGGTAACATTTTCTTGCATGTTATCATTTGTGGGCTTCTTTGATTATAATGGTAGTCTAGCATAATTAATAGTACAGCTTGCTATACCATCTTTGACTCGGCTATCCCCAGGTACTTTTCAAATTTTGCATTACCTATACAGTCCTAGTATTGTATGGACAATGCCACACCTGCAGACAGTTACCTTAAGGAGTTTTGAAGTCTGTTCTCCACAAATTGCTAGCTGAAGTCAATTGACAGAGATCTCTCATTTCTTTGGGTTTGAAATGTGTCATTGCAAGCAATTGTTCTATTTGCTGTTAAGTAGTTTCTTTGTGGAACTCAGCACTGCTTATTGACATTCTTTCCTTGGGTAAATTCTGCACTTCAAGCAGATCTCTTTTCAGTGAGTGGGTTCATGATTTAGTTTCATTGCACATTTTTTTTTAAGTATGTGAAGCATTTTAAAACTTAGTGCTCAAGGTTAATATAAATATTTAGGTCATTTAAGGTGTAAAGCTGAGAAAGATGTCAACATAATGACTGTAGGAAATAATGTATCTGGTATTCAAACTTCATGCAGTATTTCATCGAGAATCTAATCATAGCAACATTTTACCCAAAATGCTAAGCAAATATAAATTTCAGCCTTAATAATGAAATAAATTAAATATCAGAGTGTATTCTTATATGAATATATAACCAGGAGATCTCAACAATGTAGGGGTGAAAACCCATTGTGTAGATGTTATAAGCCTCTCTTTTATTAATTTCTATACAGTTCACTAAGAAGTGAAAAGGTCCTGTTGTCAGTAAGATGCAACCTTACGATAGTCACAGACTTTAAGTGTGGCATCTGAGCTTGTTTTGTGTGTGCATGCTTGGGCTTCCAGGTGATGCTAATGGTAAAGAACACATCTGCCAGTGCAGGAGACATAAAAGACATGGGTTCGATACCTGGGTCAGGAAGATCCACTGAAGGAGGGTATGGCAACCCACTCCAGTATTCTTGCCTAGAGAATCCCATGGACAGAGGGGTCTGCTGGGCTATGGTCCATAGGGTCACAAACAGTTGGACACAACTGAAGCAGCTTCATGCAGGCAGGAGCTTGAAGCAATTAAAATAAATATTTAAAAATGAATAAATATTAAAAAATAAAATTTTGTACTTAATGCCTGCAATTTTTAATGCTACTGTGTTACATTTATTTGAATAACTATTATTTTGCTGGACAGAGGAATAGAATTTCAATAAAGACCGCAGGAGAATATGTTTAGCCTCATATGGTTGGAGTATGCAAAGAAAAAGTAACAAACCTCATCAGCTCTGGTTTCATTATAATATTAACCTGGGTTAGTTCAACAAAAATAGAATATTGTATCTGGGAGTATAAGATTGGGGATTAAGAAACACTGAAAAAAAAGACTATTTAAATGGAAGAAGAGGTCTGTATTATAAGAAATGGAAAGCCATGCATGAGTTTTATTTATTAAAGACAGAATAAAAATTTTACTTCACTAATTTCACTGAAAAGCTCAAAGTAAATATATGCACAGTTACACAATAATGTCTAAAATTTCTAATATAGTAAAAATAACATTTTTAAAACCTTTGTGTGATATAACTGTTGCTCTTTTCCCCTGGGAAGAAAACGCATGCTGTAATAATATTTACTCTGAAAACAAGATTTTATTATTAGTGATATACCATTCCTGTATTAAAAATATTAATGGAAAGATCTGTATGAAGAGATGATAGAAAGAAAAGAAACCTTTACTATTAATTTTTTGGTGTGTGAGCCACCAGAAAAACAAAAAACAATAAAAAAAGTTTATACAACCATGATTTTATTTCTTAAGTTGAATTTATAAATTAGTTTTTAGGAGCTCAGATTTTGACAGCTTACACTTCATTATGATTCTGGCAAAATTTGAAAAGATGTTATTTATATTGTGAAATATGTGATACTATGGGTCTTATTTTTTATTTATTGTAAGACTGATCGATAAGACTATGTATAAATCATTTCAATTAATTTGAGAAATGCAAGTTTTAAAATTAAAACATATCTTCACATTTGTGATACAGAGAGGACATTTTAAGGTAATCTTATACCAAGCAAATTGATTATAGGTGAGAAATCAGGCCTATGATTTTCAGAAGGCAAGAATACCAGATACATCCTGTTGATTATTTAAAAGGAAGATTTGAGTTTTAGCCATAAACAGTTTTTAATTACATGACAATATAGATCCGCTTAATTTTTCTTGGCATACAATATATATTTATATAATAAATTGATTATGAAGAAGGTAAATCATTAGCTACATATCAAATATATCAATAATCACCTCACCTAGAGATATATTGTCATCAGTGTCATGATCACCTTTCCTTCATCATCTTTAATCAGAGATATTTCTCTCTACTCTATATGTGCATTTGTGTATATTGGATGTCTGCATGTTAAAAGAGGAAAACACTATTTACATTTGTAAATAGGTATCTAAATGTGTATATCATGTAATGAGTGTAAATATAGAATTGTATGTTTATATATGTCAATGTGGCATATATGTGTGTGAGTAAAGATATATGCATATATGTATTTTATGTCTATGTTTACTTATATAATTAAGAATGAAGCACACAAATTTATCATATTCCACAAATGATGAAAATATATGATATACTGAGAGCCTAATAAAGGGATTATCTGTAGAATATAAAGTTCATATAAATAATTTAGGGGAAAAGTGAATAAGTACATGAAAAGATGTTCCCAACTGCTAAAATCAAACACATATTCAATCCTCAATAAAACAGGATTTTATTACTCATTACTTCTCAGATTTAAAAATTTCTCCACAAAGAGTAAGAATTGATGTGTACATAGAACATTCAAAACTGGTTGGTACAACTAAGACTTTTATACTTTTTATATCTGCTTTAAGACAAATTTAGAAATAGTAAAGTGAAGTGGTTCACATCTTTTGACACAGTAATTTGGCTCTTATTGATATATTTAAGAAGTACTTATGTATATGAGCAAACAACACATACAAAAAATAATATTTGCACTTGCAAATGCTGAAAATAACCCCAATATTTACCATCTGGATAATGGATTTATAAATATCTATATATTTGAATAAAATAATGCAGTACAGAAGTGAAAATTAATAGAAACTATATATACTTGGATAACTGTTACAAAGATAATGATTCAAAAAATGATGCATTGTAATACCATGGAGATGACATTTAAAACTTTTGCAATTAATAAAATTAATTATAACATAATATAAACATATATAATAAACTATGGGTGGTAGGAGCTCTTATTTCAAGGTGATGCTTTCTTCTGAGTGAGAGAGAAGAAAGGAATTTGATTATGGAATGATACACACACACACACAAAAACATATATCACCTCACTCTAGAGAGTTTTGGTTATGAAAACATTCATCATATTATTTCTGTTGTATTTTGGCCTATCAAAAGCGTGTCTTTTAATAAAAAAAGAAGAGAGTGGGGGAATCTTCCCCATTAAAGGTACAAAGAAGCCATTTTAACAATGAAAAAATATAAAGATGTGGAGAACAAATTCGACAGGTTTCACAATACATTTATTACAGGAAAAAATGATAAAAATTAAAAAAGAAAATGTGAAAGAAATAAAAAGAAAAAATGAGAATAAAAATAAAGAGTATATACATGGTATGCATGAAAGTGAAAAGTGAAAGTGAAGTTGCTCAGTCTTATCCAACTCTTAGCGACCCCATGGACTATAGCCTACCAGGCTCCTCTGTCCATGGGATTCTCCAGGCAAGAGTACTGGTGTGGGTTGCCATTGCCTTCTCCAGTATATATATATACAGTATATAATAACTATATTGTTCTAAATGAATTTAATTATTTAAAAGTTATAGAAGGAGTATAGAAACTAAAATGTATATAATGGCATCAATGATCGGAGAAGGCAATGGCACCCCACTCCAGTACTCTTGCCCGGAAAATCCCATGAATGGAGGAGCCTGGAAGGCTGCAGTCCATGGGGTCGCTAAGAGTAGGACACGACTGAGCGAATTCACTTTCACTTTTCACTTTCATGCATTGGAGAAGGAAATGGCAACCCACTCCAGTGTTCTTGCCTGGAGAATACCAGGGACAGGGGAGCCTGGTGGGCTGCCGTCTCTTGGGGTCATACAGAGTCGGATCAATTAATTTTTTAGGAGTGTGGTTTTTGGCCTAAACTTTACATTTCCATGTTCAGTTCTTCTGTACAAACAATACAAAGTCATTTGAGATTCCAAATTTAGGAAATATGTTTAACAATATCCTTTCTAGCATGACTATACAGAAAAAGATTAATTGAATAAACATACACACATACAAATGCACACTTGAGAATCAGAAATTTATTGTATAGCCTCTTTTAGATAGTTTAGTATTTTGGATAGCTTGATGGTAAATTTTTAAGAGTTTTGTGAATTATATACAAAATTGGAAAATGTATTCAGAGCTAGAATGTTAAGGCATGGGAAGATAAACTGAATGGAAATCCAAGGTGAAATGAAAAGCATGAATATTTTTGGAAAAAATGTGGGGAAGTAGCTTAAAAGGACCTCATGAGGGATCTTGTGTTCTAGGCTAATGTTTGGACTCTATAGCATTAACAGCTAAAAGGTGCCCATGAGTGGTTCTGGAAGAGACACATACACATTGGGGCATATCATATTTTCATGAAATTATCTCATCTCGTGTTTTTGCCTCAGTGGGTAAGTGAGATATATGCATAAATATTATTTTATGGCAGCAAATATTTTGAGGTAGTGAAAAAAAAAAAACAACTATGGACAATACAACAGAAATCTGTTTAAAAACGAGTCATTCCTGATGAATCATATATTTGACATCACATCTAATCGAATGTGAATCAAGAGACTTCACAGGTGGCACTACTGGTAGAGAATAGCAGGAGCCACAGGAGACAAGCATTCGACCGCTGGGTTGGGGAAATTCCATGAAGGAAGAAATAGAAACCCATTCCAGTATTTTTTTCTGGGAAAATCCTTTGGACAGAGAAGCCTGGCAGGTTGTTTCTGCAACCCATGGAATCACAAAGAGTCAGACATGACCGAGCATCTGGGCCTACCCACACATACACAAGAGAGGAAATATCACAGGGAGTAAGAGCATGAGGCCTTTGCAGGATTAAGGAAGATTAAGGAAGAGGCCAGAGGAAGGATGGGTCAAAGTGAGTTTTGAGTGTGATAACATAGGATATTTGAGATCCTTATCCTTTAGTTCTTAGTCTCTCAGTCATATCCAACTCTTTGCAACCCTATGGACTGTAGCCTCCAGGCTCCTCTGTTCATGGCATTTTCCAGGCAAGAATACTGGAGTAGGTTACCATTTCCTACTCCAGGGCATCTTCCCGATCCAGGGATTAAACCTGGGTGTTTTGCATTGCAGGTAGAATCTTTACCACTGGATCCTCCTGAGAAGCCTTTTTTTTTTTTTTACTTTAGGATATTGTATTGGTTCTGCCACATATCATCTTTATAATTAAGATAGAAGTAAAAGTTCTATTTACTATAACCTATTGATTGACCAAGCTCTGTGTTGAAATTACAAGGAAAGTTTTGAGCTTTCACTAGAACTTTGATTCATTTCTTTACATTTATGCTTCTTACAAAAGGACCACTTAAACTGAGCAACAAAACTCACAGTAAAGGAAAATAGTAAATGATGTTACAACATTTTGAGATATGGGCATATGGCTAATTCTCAAAAGATTATAAAGAAGCTGCATTTCTAACATTTTGGAAAAGAAATATTATTCAAAAAATATATATTTCTGTAACAGTGTGTATCTTAATAATAGACAAAAATAGTCCTTACTATTTCTGGCAGTAAATTAAATGGATACTTAATTCATTTAATCAAAATTTTCATCTGCAAAAATGATTTTATGGTAGGGAATATGGCTTCTTAAAGATCTTTGCAATATTTCTTTGAACATTCCTGTTTAATACAAATATCTGCAAAAGAAGTATGCTAATGAGTTTCCTTAAGTTTCTATAAATATATAAATCAAAGAGGTTTATTCATCTGTTGTACTTACTTAATGAAGAAATATTTTAGAGCTAAAGCCAGTTAAAATTTCAGTAGCTTATCACAGAAATTATTTGAGGCAGAAGGCCGCTCTGTGATGACTTTGCTCAGGAAGTGTTTAGAATATTTCCAACAGAGTTCTATTACCTGCATTACTATCACTGTGTTAAACCATGGATCAGGGTAATGCATTCTTTTTTTAATTTGAATATTTTAATTGTTCCTTAACTCAATTATATTAACATTTTAATTTTCATTCTTCTCACTTACTACATACTAATATCAAGAATGTCTTTTGTTCAAAAAATGCTCAGTGATGCAGCAGGTTTACTTAATTTCTCCTTAACAAAAGCAAAAAGAGATTGAGAATTAGCCTTTTCTAAATAGATGTTGCTTTCTCCAATATATTTCTCAGTCACAGTCATGTTTACTGTTAACAATCAAGTTTTCTCTTTTATTTATTTATAGCTATAGTTAGCATAAGATAAAATACTATATGTAATTTTTTCATAAATCAAACTGTTAGGAAACAAGTGTGTCCCATGTAAGCATTTGCCAAGCTGATGTAGAATATAATCTATTGGGTGTGCTGGGAAGTGATGTAGTTTGGATGATAGCTCTTTCTCAAAATCTTTGTTGTGAACTTCAGCATATAGGAAAGAGTGATGAGCAAAAATGGAAAATTCTAGAAATATGTGACATTCATATATTTAGACCATTATTTCTTAAAGTGAAGAAATAGAGGACAAGAGGAAACCACAAGCTAGCATGACACATAGTTCCACATAATAGTGCAAAGACATGATCTGAGTTACTTCTATTTGTTTCCCTGGCGTTGTTATTGAATTTCTCATATTCCCATCATTATGCATACATCTCTAGGAAAAATCTATTAATCCAGGGCATCAATTAAAAAAAACACACAAATAAATTATTTTCCCTTTACAATGTCATATAAGCCTGTCTCGTAATGGGTAATAATTTATGGAAAAATAATTTCAGTAGAAATGATCTGTGATGCTATGGGTACACTTATCTATGTTCAAGTATTAGAGTAAAACACACAAATATGTGTCTTATTTCAAATTTCTAAAACAAAGGAGGCTAACTCTGTTACTAATGAATTCTTGTTCTTCACCCTTTATTTTCTTTTTCTACTGTGGTAAAACACTAAAAATAAATTCTACACTCTTAAATTTGTAAGTTACAATAGAGTGTGGTCAACTCTAGGCACTATATTTGTTGTGCAGCAGTGCTTTAGAATGTATTTCTTTTCCATCACTGAAACTTTACAGCATACCTGTAGAACAACTCCGTATTTCTTCTCCACAACTCCTGGAAACCATCATTCTACCCCCCACTTCCATGAGCTTGACTATTTTAGATATCTCATATAAGTGGAATCATACAATATTTTCTTCTGTGACTGACGTTTCACTTAATATACATTCTCCAAGTTCATCCATGTTGTTGCATTTGGCAAGATTTTCTTTTTCTTAAAACTGAATAATGTTTCATTGCATGTCTATACTACATTTTCTTTATCCATTTATCTGAGAATGGACATTAGGTTGTTTCCATGGTTTTTACTGTGGCCTACAGGTATATGAAAAACTGCTCAACATCCATTATAAGGGGAATGCAAATCAATCAGAGATCAACTCATACTTCCCAGTGTGGCTATCATCAAAAAAAAAAAAAAAAGGTAAATATTGGCAAGGATGCGGAGAAACTGGAAGATTTGCACACTGTTGGTGCCAGTTCAAAATTGGTACTTGCCATCTGCCTCGGCAAAGATTAAATCACATGCCGCTGCAGTCCCTGACCTTCAACACCCCTGAAATGCGTTCAGGGTAGAGAGCAAGAATGAAGCACCCTGCACTCCGGGAAGAACTGGCAAACAGATTTTTCAGATACTTAGATATTTTCATAAAAAGATTCTATGAGCCCAATTCTTGTATCTCCTCGTATCTAGAAAAGCACTAAAATTGTTGCTGGAGACATCTGCTCCTTGTGACTAGCAGTAACCTTCAGGAAACTAGCAGCAACCTTCCGCCAAACTGTGTGCTTGATTGCATGTACCCCTGCCTTCATCAAAATCATATGCACACTGACTTTCCCTCCTTCCTCTAAGGATCTGTTTCTCAGAGCTATCTGAAATGCTTTCTCCTGAGTTATAATCCTCATTCTGTCCTCCAAATTCTTAATTCACAACTCTTATGTTGTGCTTTTTTGTTTAAATGTCAACAGTGAGAATGTAAAATGGTGTAGCCAGTGCGGAAAACAGTATGAAAGGGTCACAAAAAATTAAAGAGGCTTCCCCAGTGGCTCAGTGGTGAAGAATCTGCCTGCCAAAGCAGGAGTCACTGGTTTGATCCTTAATCAATGAAGATCCCACATACCACAGAGCAACTAAGCCCACTAACCACAACTACTGAAGCCTGTGCATGCTAGAGCCTACGCGCTGCAGGAAGGAAAGCCACTGTAGAGAAGCCTGAGCACCTCAGCAAGGATTGGCCCTGCTCACCACAAATAGAGCAAAGGCCACACAGCAAAAAAGACCAAGCACAACCACGAATACAAAAACATAATAATTGAAAAAGAAAATAGAACTGCTTTATGATTCTGCAATCTCACTTCTGGGTCTATATCCAAAACAACTGAAATCAGTATCTCAAAAAGCTATCTGCACCCCTATGTTTATGACAAAGTTGTAATGAAATAATTAAGATGTTACCATTAAGATGGTACATATTCATGATTAGATTTATTCAACTTCATATTTATTTGCTTATGATTTAATAGTGAAGTCTTAAACTGATCAATTCTAGGGCAGAACTGGTCATAGTTGCCTCAAGTGCCTTCATTTGTTCCTATAGTTTTGGAGGTGTTGTGGGGGAGTGAGGGGGTTATTATATTAATAAGTTTAAAGCATCAGGGATTTGCCTTAGGCCATAATGGGTATACTGAATATAAAGACATTGAATGTGAAAGTGAAACTATTAGTCGCTCTGTCACGTCTGACTCCTTGTGACCCCATGGACTGTAGTCCACCAGGCTCTCTGTCCATGGAATTCTCCAGACAAGAACACTGGAGTTGGTAGCCATTACCTTCTCCAGAGGATCTTCTTGACTCGTGGAATAAAGCTGAGTCTCCTGCTTTGCAGGCATGTTTGTTACCATCTGAGCCACCAAGGAAGCCCATAAATTTATATATACATTTATATATAATTATAGTAAATATTTTTTCATGGAGAAATTTTATGATATAAATTATATAAAATTTTGTATATATAAATGTACCATAAAATATGTATTTATGAAATTTTCATGAGATTTGGTTACATATATCATAAACTTTCTACATAGAAATGTAAATGTAATCCATCTGTTAAGTAAACATACTGAATCAAATAATACATGACTATTTTGTGCACTATAGAATAACTTACCTATGGCTTGCTAGAGGGAATGTATCTATTTCTGAGAGTATAGACTGACCAGGAATAGAAGATCCTAACTTGGAACAGTAAAACATACACATCATTTCAGAATATAAATTTCTTTCTTGTATATCAGAATGTTTATAAGTTTTCTTCCTTTGCAGGGAAACGAAAGACTTGCAGATGAAATACCTTTCAGTTCAGTTCAGTTCAGTCGCTCAGTTGTGTCTGACTTTGCAACCCCATGAATCGCAGCATTCCAGGCCTCCCTGTCCATCGCCAACTCCCAGAGTTCACTCAGATTCACATCCATCGAGTCAGTGATGCCATCCAGCCATCTCATTCTCTGTTGTCCCCTTCTTCTCCTGCCCCCAATCCCTCCCAGCATCAGAGTCTTTTCCAATGAGTCAACTCTTTGCATGAGGTGGCCAAAGTACTGAAGTTTCAGTTTTAGCATCATTCCTTCCAAAGAACAACCAGGGCTGATCTTCAGAATGGACTAGGTACATTAATAAGGGCTTCCCTGGTGGTTCAGATGGTAAGGAATCTGCCAGCAATGTAGGGGACTCAGATTCCTTGCCTGGGTCAGGAAGATCCCCTGAAGAAGGAAATGGTAACCTACTTGAACATCCTTGCCTAGGAAATTCCAGGGATGGAAAAGCCTGGTAGGCTACAGTCCATGTGGTCACTAAAGAGTCAAGCACAATTTAGCGACTAAATATAAACAACCATCATTAATAATTATGGATATCCTTCTTACAGATTTACTTATTGAGTAGATATTTTCCAAACTGTTGTATGTATTTTTATTTGTTGAGTAAATACACAAAACTTACAATACTTAGAAGAAAATAGTCCTGAAAATTCCTAATGCTGTCACAATGGTTGAAGGAGTTTCCTATCTCTGTTGTACTGGTATTTATACTCCTGTGTGGATGTTATGCCCAGGGAGCGAAGATAAACAGTTTTCAGAATGAAATGCCAACACAATCCCTGGTCTATACTGATTGTAAGAGACTGTGACAGTATATCGATTTTATTTCTCCTAGAAGTATAAGAAAAAAGTTAAAAAGAAAATGGCATCATCTGTTGAAAGAGAGCCAACATCAGAGATAAGAGACAAAATTCTGCTATGAATTTCCTGCAGAAGTCGAAGTGTTATTGAATTCCTATGACTTACAGAATATATGCAAAATAAGTGACAAACAGAGATGTTCTTCACTTCTCTTAAACTTTAAAACCCATGTCATTTTTGAGGTAAAGTCAACTCAGTATCTTTCAATCCCATGCCCAAATCACAATGAATCCACAAAGGACTTAGCCATTTCTGACTTTACTATAGTCATTAATTTGTCATATGGTCTCATTCATAAACAGGACTAAGAACTGACTTTTTTTCCTGCGTACTCAGTATTTTTTAAATAATTGTGATGATAAATGTGTCATTGTCAGTAATATCTATGAGATGCTCTGTTATAAGAACACCAGATCAGTTCAGTTGCTCAGTCATGTCTGACGCTTTGTGGTCCCATTGAGTGCAGCATATGAGGCCTCCCTGTCTAACACCAACTCCTGAAGCTTGCTCAAACTCATGTCCACTGAGTCAGTGATGTCATTCAACCATCTCATCCTCTGTCATCCCCTTCTCCTCCTGCCTTCAATCTTTCCCAGCATCCGAGTGTTTTCAAATGAATCAATTCTTCACATCAGGTGGCCAAAGTATTGGAGTTTCAGCTTCAACATCAGCCCTTCCAATGAATATTCAAGTCTGATTTCCTTTAGGATGGACTGACTGGATTTCCTTGCAGTCCAAGGGACTCTCAAGAGTCTTCTCCAACACCACAGTTCAAAAAGCATCAATTCTTCAGCTCTCAGCTTTCTTTATAGTCCAACTCTCACATCCATACATGACTACTGGAAGAACCATAGCTTTGACTAGACAGACCTTTGTAGGCAAAGTAATGTCTCTGCTTTTCAATATGCCGTCTAGGTTGGTCATAACTTTTCTTCCAAGGAATACGTGTCTTTTAATTGCATGGCTGCAGTCACCATCTGCAGTCACCATCTGCAGTCACCATCTGCAGTGATTTTGGAGCCCAAGAAAATAAAGTCTGTCACTGTTTCATCTGTTTCCCCACCTATTTGCCATGAATGATAAGACCAGATGCTATGATCTTTGTTTTCTGAATGTTGAGTTTTAAGTGACTTTTTCACTGTCCTCTTTCACTTTCATCAAGAGGCTCTTTAGTTCTTCTGTGCTTTCCACCATAAGGCTGGTATCATATGCATATCTGAGGTTATTGATATTTCTCCCCACAAGCTTGACTCCAGCTTGTGCTTCCTCCAGCCCAGCGTTTCTCATGATGTACTCTCCATATAAGTTAAATAAGCAAGGTGACAATATACAGCCTTGACATGCTCCTTTCTCTATTTGGAAGAGCATAAGGATGCATATACCATATGTCTGAATATTGAAAGAAAGCACTTACCAATGTACTTTGATTGTGACAATGCTAAGCTACCTGAGGTATGTGCTCCTGAAAGAGAGTGAACGTTCAGGAATTTCCCCACCTTCTTATGTTCTGAGAAAATATTTAATTTAAAGAATTGTGTTCCCTAGGATTAGAGAAATTCATGTTTACCTATGACAAGGCAAGACACAGGCCACCCAAATTCTTTGTAGATTAGGTGATTAGTTGAATTGTTTTTATTCACCAACTTCCACAAAATACCTGCAAATTTAGGTTGATAAAAGTTTGGTTAAACCTGTTTTCTTCCCTTCAGGCTCCTCAACATTGAGTAATCTCAGTCTGGGTCAGTAGTGGAATATGGAGAAACTCCTCCTTAAGGGTACTCTTGACAATAGGCTGACCTCAGGGAAATAATTTTCCTACTCACCTGTCAGACCATGCCCCCGCATCCCCCACCCCTCCCCAATGCCTGATTCTTTTTAGCTTCATTTATAACTCACTAAGAGCTTCCCTATTGGCTCAGACAGTAAAGAATCAGCTGGCAATGTGGGAGGCTCGGGCTTGGACCCTGGGTCAGGAAGATCCTCTGGAGAAAGGAATGGCTATCTGCTCCAATATTCTTGCCTGGAAAATTCCATAGACAGTGGAGTCTGGTGGGTGACAAGTCTATGGGGTCTCAAAGAGTTGGACATGACTGAGCAAGTAATACGTTCACTTTTCTCTTTCATAACTCCCTGTAAAAGAAAATTCCTTTCTGCCTGACTTCTGACACTTTTGCAAATCTTACTGTCAGAGCACTCTCCCTGTTGCATCCCACCCCCGCCCCCCTCCATTACTGTGACAATATTTTAAATAAAGTCTCACTTTACCTAACTCTAGATTTGGAACATTTGACACTCTCTTTCTCATAGAATATATTTTTGGTGATTATTTTGAATCAGGACCTGCACTTATTTTCAAGATGAAATTTGGAGACTCACATTAAGTCTGAAATCTAGTTTCATATCAATATTAAACCAAACAATTATTTTGATATCTTTATTTAAAGATATCAAGTTACTCAGATATTGGTGGCTATGGAGTAAATTTGATATCTGTGATACATAAAAAATGGAAATTTTTATTTGATAAATCTGTAAGGGCTCTTGAGGTTATCTGGTTAGAACAACTACTATGTATTTGTACATAAATGGGAACATTTCTTACTTAAATGAAAGACTGAGTCAAATAAAATAAAAAATAAATAATGAATTTGTATTTATGATCTCCCCTGATACAGATGGATAGATAATATATATGTATACATAGTATATACTACACATGTACCTAATGTATACATACATACATATGTATACGTAAACCTCAATATAATTTTATTTTGACATAGGGACCTTAAAGAGGTAATGAAGGGTAACTGAGATCATATGAGTAGGCACAAATCCAATCTGACTAATGTCCTTGTAAAAAGAGGGAAAGACACCAGCTATGAGGCCACAGGGAAAAAGATCACAAAAGGACATGGTCAGAAGGCAGTCGTCTGCAAGCCAAGAAGAGAGGCTTCAAGAGACATCAAAAGTGCCAACACTTTGATGTTGGAGTTCCTTCCAAGTTCCAGAGTGTAAAACATAAATTTCTCTCTTTTACACCACCCAGTGTGTGCTATTTTGTTATGTAGTGATACAGTACCTCCTTTGACTCTTAAACTTGAGGTAAAGTGTCATTCAACATTGTTTGTGAAATGTCTTTTTTTTTTTCCTACAAGAAACTCTATCCAGATTTAATCAGAATTTTTGTTCTGATAGGAATGGGAGAAGTAGCATCATTTGATACTATGTTCTTAGTAGCACATTAAGCTGTGCTGTGCTGTGCTATGCTAAGTCACTTCAGTCATGTCCAACTCTTTGTAACCCTATGGAATGTAGCCCGCCAGGCTCCTTTGCTAATGGGATTCTGCAGGCAAGAATATTGGAGTGGGTTTCCATGCCTTATTCCAGGGGATCTTCCCGACCCAGGGATGGAATCCACATCTCTTGAATCTCCTGCATTGGCAGGCAGGTTCTTTACCACTAGTGCCACCTGGGAAGCCCCCTGTAGCACATTGCCAACATTTAAATACTAGTATTGCCATTGTTTACTGGATGACTTGCAATAAATCAATCTCACTGTGCCTCAGTCCTACATATGCAAAATGGTTATAATAATAGTACCTAATCCTTAGGTTATTATAAACATTTAGAAGATGATACCTCTTAAGAGCTTAGAGCACACTATTCCTGACATTCAAAGTTTCCTCTCTTAATTTTAATTCTTCGTCCCTTCTTTCTCCCTCTCCTTTTTGGTTTGTTTCTGTTTCCTTTTCCTGTACCCCTTGCAAGAATTTTCATCATTACAGTCTCAGTTTAAGCACATGGTCATTATGCTTTGAAAGTTAAAGTAAAGAGCACTTTATTTTTAACATAAATGTCCAATAAGTTGTCATCATAGAAATAAAAGCAGATAGGAAATGTTCCCCTTAACACTGTGTGCCTTAAACCTGCACAATACTGTATGTCAACGATGTATTAATAAAGTGGGGAAAAAAGAAAAGTTAAAACATATTCCAGTCAACTATGAATCATAAAAAGCATATCACTTTGGTAAGGATTGAAAACTTAGTGATAAAAATATCCTCCCTAACTCAGTGGTAAGTCAGCAGAAAAGGAATAAATTTTTCCAGATTTTTTTCTTATGATATAGCATAAAAGGAAAATAAGCAAATATGCAGTATTGGCATTTGGTACATTTTTATCTCCAGGAAATACTGCCTCCTTAACAGCTTCAATGAAAGACGTTAGCACTGTTTTTATAAAAATTTATAATGGCTACAGACTTTTCCACAAGAATCACATCCAGAGAGATACGTCTAATATTATGAGTCATATTTTTGCAGTCAACCTGGTGCTGTGGATTAATAGACAGCCTAAAGAAGACAAAGGTCATGTACTAAATTGCACCAGATGAAAACTACATGCACTCAGAAATCTTCCTTGGCAACACCTATCTGAAGGTTGTCACTGAATTTTGCTACTCAGCAGGAAGCTGTCACAGAATTTATTAATAGACAAGAATCAGAGAAGTAGATCAAAAATCTCAGCATGTCCTTTGGAAGGCCAACATTCTGACATCCGTGTTATATTAAACTCCAGACGAAGCTAAAGGTTTACAGGATGGTGCCACATGCTCCTACATGCAAGAAACTGAGATTCACCATCATAGCCCTATCTTCCAGGAATTTTCTCAGAGAGCTATAGATAATATTAAGTGGTAAGGCAGCATCAGCTATAAAGACATCATGCATTAGAGTTCAACATTAATGTTTCTAAGTTTGCTGAGCTAGAAAAGATATAAAAGAAATTTGATGAAAAGATACAAGCTGTGGTAAACTCTGAGAAGCAAAACATAAGAGGTGTGTGTACAGCAGACAAGGGAAGTAATATATGTTTGTTGTTGACAGAAAATTTGGACAGAAGCTGTTATTGTGGAACATGTGGAAATGGGGTGATTTCCTTTCAATAAAGGAATATACACAGAAAGATAAACCAAACCTTCAAATCTAAACTAAACATGTTTATACCCCTAGCTACAAGCCAAAATGCAATCAGTGAGTAATACTGCTGTTAAACAGTATTAGCTTTCAATCATACATAAGATAGCTTCAGTTCAATTAGATTCAAATAAAAATTATGCTAGTAGAAATAGCATATTTCAATACTAATATAAAATTAGATACAAGAAGATGAAATTGTAATTAAATTATTTAAAGTTTTTTTTCTTTTAATTATTACCAACTCAGCAATATTTTGATAATTACCAAGTAGGCAATGAACAGTATGAAGAGACAAAAATATATAACACTGAAAGATGAACACCCCAGGTCAGTAGGAGCCCAATATGCTCTTGGAGAAGAGTGGAGAAATAGCTCCAGGAAGAATTAAGAGGCTGAGCCAAAGCAAAAACAACACCCGCTTGTGGAGGTGACTGGTGATGGAAGTAAACTCTGATGCTAAAAGAACAATATTGCATAGGAATCTGAATGTTAGGTTCATGAATCAAGGAAAATTGGAAATGGTTAAACAAGAGATGGGAAAAGTGAACATTGAATTTTAAGACTCAGTGAACTAAAATGCACTGGATTGGGTGAAATTAATTCAGATGACCATTTTATCTACTATCGTGGGTGAGACTCCCTTAGAAGAAATGGAGTAGCCATCATAGTCAACAAAAGAGTCCAAAATGCAGTACTTGGATGCAATCTCATAAACAACATAATGATCTCTGTTCTTTTCCAAGGAAAACCATTCAATATCACGGTAATCCAAGTCTATGCCCAGACCATTAAGGCTGAAAAGCTGAAGTTGAATGGTTCTGTAAAGACCTACAAGACCTTCTAGAAATAACACTCAAAAATATGTACTTTTCATCATAGGGGGCAGGAATGCAAAAGTAGGAAGTCAAGAGATACCTGCAGTAAGAGGGAAGTTTGACCTTGGAGTACAAATTGAAGCAGGTCAAAGTCTAACAGAGTTTTGCAAAGAGAACACACCAGTCATAGCAAACACCCTCTTCCAACATCACAAGAGATGACTCTACACATGGACATCACCAGATGGTCAATAGCAAAATCAGATTGCTTATATTCTTTGCAGTCAAAGATGGAGAAGTTCTATACAGTCATCAAAAACAAGACTGTGAGCTGACTGTGGCTCAGATCATGAATCCCTTATTGCTAAATCCAGACTTAAATTGAAGAAAGTAGGGAAAACCATGGGACCATTCAGATATGACCTAAATCAAATCCCTTACAATTATAGAATGGAAGTGACAAGAAGATTCAAGAGGTTAGATCTGACAGAGAGTGCCTGAAGACCTATGGACAGAAGTTCATAATATTGTACAGTTCAGTTCAGTTCAGTCACTCAGTCGTGTCTGACTCTTTGAGACACCATGAATCTCAGCACACCAGGTCTCCCTGTCCATCACCAACTCCCAGAGTTCACTCAGACTTACGTCCATCGAGTCTGTGATGCCATCCAGCCATCTCATCCTCGGTCGTCCCGTTCTTCTCCTGCCCCCAATCCCTCCCAGAATCAGAGTCTTTTCCAATGAGTCAACTCTTCACATGAGGTGGTCAAAGTACTGGAGCCTCAGCTATAGCATCATTTCTTTCAAAGAAATCCCAGGGCTGATCTCCTTCAGAATGGACTGGTTGGATCTCCCCACAGTTCAAGGGACTCTCAAGAGTTTTCTCCAACACCACATTTCAAAAGCATCAATTCTTCGGCACTCAGCCTTCTCCAAAGTCCAACTCTCATATCCATACATGACCACAGGGAAAACCATAGCCTTGGCTAGACGGACCTTAGTCGGCAAAGTAATATCTTTGCTTTTGCATATACTATTTAGGTTGGTCATAACTTTTCTTCCAAGAAGCAAGCGTCTTTTAATTTCATGGCTGCAATCACCATCTGCAGCAATTTTGGAGCCCCCAAAAATAAAGTCTGACACTGTTTCCACTGTTGCCCCATCTATTTCTCATGAAGTGATGGGACCATCAGATGCCATGATCTTCGTTTTCTGAATCTTGAGCTTTAAGCCAACTTTTTCGCTCTCCTGTTTCACTTTCATCAAGAGGCTTTTTAGCTCCTCTTCACTTTCTGCCATAAGCGTGGTGTCATCTGCATATCTGAGGTTATTGATATTTCTCCCAGCAATCTTGATTCCAGCTTGTGTTTCTTCCAGTCCAATGTTTCTCATGATGTACTCCGCATATAAGTTAAGTAAGCAGGGTGACGATATACAGCCTTGACTTACTCCTTTTCCTATTTGAAATCAGTCTGTTGTTCCATGTCCAGTTCTAACTGTTGCTTCCTGACCTGCATATAGATTTCTCAAGAAGCAGGTTAGGTGGTCTGGGATTCCCATCTCTCTCAGAATTTTCCAGTTTATTGTGATCCACATAGTCAAAGGCTTTGGCATAGTCATTAAAGCAGAAATAGATGTTTTTTCTGAAACTCTCTTGCTTTTTCCATGATCCAGTGGATGTTGGCAATTTGATCTCTGGTTCCTCTGCCTTTTCTAAAACCAGCTTGAACATTAGGGAGTTCACGGTTCACGTATTGCTGAAGCCTGGCTTGGAGAATTTTGAGCATTACTTTACTAGCGTGTGAGATGAGTGCAATTGTGTGGTAGTTTGAGCATTCTTTGGCATTGCCTTTCTTTGGGATTGGAATGAAAATGACCTTTTCCAGTCCTGTGGCCACTGCTGAGTTTTTCAAATTTGCTGGCATATTGAGTGCAGCACTTTCACAGCATCATCTTTCAGGATTTGAAACAGCTCAACTGGAGTTCCATCACCTCTGCTAGCTTTGTTCGTAGTGATGCTTTCTAAGACCCACTTGTCTTCACATTCCAAGATGTCTGGCTCTATATTAGTGATTACATCATCATGATTATCTGGGTCGTGAAGTTTTTTTCTTGTATAGTTCTTCCATGTATTCTTGCCGCCTCTTCTTAATATCTTCTGCTTCTGTTAGGTCCATACCATTTTTGTCCTTTATTGAGCCCATCTTTGCAGGAAATGTGGTCCACTGGAGAATAGAATGGAAAGCCACTTCAGTATTCTTCCCTTGAGAACCCCATGAACAGTATGAAAAGGCAAAATGGTAGGATTCCAAAAGAAGAACTCCCCAGGTCATTAGGTGCCCAATAGGCTACTGGAGATCAGTGGAGAAAGAACTCCAGAAAGAATGAAGGGATGGACCCAAAGCAAAAACAATACCCAGCTGTGGATATGACTGGTGATAGAAGCAAGATCCAATGCTGTAAAGAGCAATATTGCTAGGAATCTGTAATGTCAGGTCCATGAATGAAGGCAAGTTGGAAGTGGTCAAACAAGAGATGGCAAGGGTGAACGTCAACATTCTAGGAATCAGCAAACTAAAATGGATTGGAGTGAATTTTAACTCAGTTGACCATTATATCTACTACTGTGGGCAGGAACCCCTCAGAAGAAATGGAGTAGCCATCATGGTCAACAAAAGAGTCTGAAATGCAGTACTTGGATGCAATCTCAAAAACGACAGAATGATCTCGGTTCATCTCCAAGGCAAACTATTTAATATCACAGTTATCCAAGTCTATGCCCCAACCAGTAACACTGAAGAAACTGAAGTTGAATGGTATTATGAAGACCTACAAGAGCTTTTAGAACTAACACCCAAAAAAGAAGTCCTTTTCACTTTAGGGGACTGGAATGCAAAAGTAGGAAGTCAATAAACAGCTGGAGTAACAGGCAAATTTGGCCTTGGAATGCAGAATGAAGCAGGCCAAAGACTAATAAAGTTTTGCCAAGAAAATGCACTGGTCATAGCAAACACCCTCTTCCAACAACACAAGAGAAGACTCTACACATGGACATCACCAGATGGTCAACACCGAAATCAGATTGATTATATTCTTTGTAGCCAAAAATGGAGAAGCTCCATAGAGTCAACAAAAACAAGACCAGGAGCTGACTGTGGCTCAGATCATGAACTCATTATTACCAAATTCAGACTCATATTGAAGAAAGTAGGGAAAACTGCTAGACCATTCAGGTATGACCTAAATCAAATCCCTTATGATTATACAGTGGAAGTGACAAATAGATTTAAGGGCCTAGATCTGATAGATAGAGTGCCTGATGAACTATGGAATGAGGTTTGTGACATTGTGCAGGAGACAGGGATCAAGACCATCCCCATGGAAAAGAAATGCAAAAAAGCAAAATGGCTGTCTGGGGAAGCCTTACAAATAGCTGTGAAAAGCAGAGAGGCAAAAAGCAAAGGAGAAAAGGAAAGATATAAGCATCTGAATGCAGAGTTACAAAGAATAGCAAGAAGAGATACGAAAGCCTTCTTCAGCGATCAATTCAAAGAAATAGAGGAAAACAACAGAATGGGAAAGACTAGAGATGTCTTCAAGAAAATTAGAGATACCAAGGGATCATTTCATAATATTGTACAGGAAGTGGTAATCAAAACCATTCCCATGAAGAAGAAATGCAAAAAGGCAAAATCGTTGTCTGAGGAGGATTTACAAATAGCTGAGAAAAGAAGAGAAGCAAAAGGCAAAGAAGAAAAGGAAAGAAATAACCATCTGGATGCAGAATTCCAAAGAAGAGCAAGGAGAGATAAGAAAGGCTTCCTCAGTGTTCAGTGCAAAGAAATCGAGGAAAACAATAGAATACGAAAATCTAGAGATTGCTTCAAGAAAATTAGAGATAACAAGGGAACATTTCATGAAAAGATAGACACAATAAAGGACAGAAATATTATGTACCCAAAAGAAATAAAAGATATTAAAAATAGATGGCAAGAATACATGAAAGAACTATACAAAAAGATATTAATGACTGAAATAACCATGATGGTGTGATCACTCACCTAGAGCTAGACATCCTGGACTATAAAGTGGGATTTAGGAAGCATCACTATGAACAAAGCTAGTGGAGGGGATGGAATTCCAGTTGAGTTATTTCAAGTCCTAACAGATGATGCTGTGAAAGTGCTACACTAATATGCCAGCAAATTTGGAAAAGTCAGCAGTGGCCACAGGTCTGAAAAGGCCAGCTTTCATTTCAATCCCAAAGAAAGGCAATGCCAAAGAATGTTCAAACTACCACACAATTTCACCCATCTCACACACTAGCAAAGTAATGCTCAAAATTCCCCAAGCTAGACTTCAACAGTACATGAACCAAGAACTTCCAGATGTTTAAGCTGGGTTTAGAAAAGGCAGAGGAACAAGGGATCAAATTGCCGATATTGCTGGATCATACAGAAAGGAAGAGTATCAAAAAAAAAAAAAAATCTACTTCTGCTTTATTGACTGTGCTAAAAGCCTTTGACTGTGTGGATCACAACAAACTGGAAAATTCTTTAGAGATAATACCAGACCACCTTCCCTGCTTCCTGGGAAATCTATATGCAGGTCAAGAAGCAACAGTTAGAACCAGACATGGAACAATGGACTGGTTTCATATTGGGAAAGGAGTATGTCAAGTCTATATATTGTCACCCTGCTTATTTAACTTATATGAAGAGTATATCATGTGAAATTCTGGGCTGGATGAAGCACAAGCTGGAATCAAGATTGCCAGGAGAAATATTAATAACCTCAGATATGCATATGACACCACACTTATGGCAGAAAGTGAAGAAGAACTAAAGAGCCTTTTGATGAAAGTGAAAGAGGAGAGTGAAAAAGCTGTCTTAAAACCCAGCACACACAGAGAAAAGGTCATGACATCCAGTCCCATCATTTCATGGCAAATGGATGGGGAAAGAGTGGAAACAGTGGGAGATTTTATTTTCTTGGGCTCCAAAATCAATCATGGCTGCTGATTGTGACTGCAGCCCTGAAATCAAAAGACACTTGCCCCTGGAAGAAATGCTATGAGAAACCTAGACAGTGTATTAAAAAGCAAAGACATTATTTTGCTGACCAAGGTCCACCAGTGAAAGCTATGGTTTCTCCAGTCCTCACGTATTGTTGCGTGACCTGGACCATAAAGCTGAGTGTAGAAGAACTGATTCTTTAGAACACTGGTGTTGTAGAAGACTCTTGAGAGTCCATTGGACTACAAGGAGATCAAACCAGTCCATCCTAAAGGAAATCAACCCGAAGATTAACTGCAAGTACTGATGCTCATGTTCAAGCTCCAGTACTTTGGCCACCTGATGTGAAGAACTGACTTATTTGAAAAGACCCTGATGCTGGGAAAGGTCAAAGGCAGGAGAAGAAGGGGATGACAGAAGATAAGAGTTTGGATGGCGTCACTGACATAAGGACATGAGTTTGAGCTAGCTCTGGGAGTAAGTGATGGACAGGAAGCCTGAAGTGCTGCAGTCCATGAGGTCACAAAGAGTTGAACATGACTGAGTGTCTGAACTGAACTGAATTGAGCCAATTTGGTTCAAGCTTCCCTACTGACTCTCGTTTAAAAAAAAAAAAAAATCACAAAAAAATATCAAAGCAAAAACAACAAACAAACAAAACCAAAATACCATTTTCAAGTTTGGCTAAGTAAGTCATTCACAAAATGGACCCTTCAAATTTCCTCAAAATATTTGAATGTGATTATACTTAATGTAGACTGCAAGGAAATCCAACCAGTCCATTCTGAAGGAGATCAACCCTGGGATTTCTTTTGGAAGGAATGATGCTAAAGCATCATTCAGGAGACCTGGGTTTGATCCCTGGTTTGGGAAAATACCCTGGAGAAGAGAATGGCTAACCTTTCCCGTATTCTTGGCTGAGAAACCCCATGGACAGGAGTATAAAGGGCTACAGTCCATTGGGTCACAGAGACAGACACGACTGAGTGACTAACACACACACACAGCCAATATCGGTAAGTAGTTTTTTTGACATACGACAGTTAAAAACAGTATCAGTCCTTTCATTAAGTATGTGCTCTGTGCTCATTTATGTCATGCTCTCTGCGACCCCATGGACTGTAGCCTGCTAGAGTCTGCTGCCTATGGAATTTTTCATGCAATAATACTGGAGTGTGTTGCCAATTCCTTGTCCAGTTGATCTTTCCTACCCAGAGGTCAAGTCTACATCTCCTGTGTCTCCTGCATTGACAGGATTTTTTACCACTAGTGCCACATTGAAAGCCCTCAGTTCAGCTCAGTCGCTCAGTTGTGTCCGACTCTTTGCAACCCCATGAATTGCAGCACGCCAGGCCTCCCTGTCCATCGCTAACTCCCGGAGTTCACTCAGACTTGTGTCCATTGAGTCAGTGATGCCATCCAGCCATCTCATCTTCTGTCATCCCCTTTTCCTCCTGCCCCCAATCCGTCCCAGCATCAAAGTCTTTTCAAATGAGTCAACTCTTCGCATGAGGTGGCCAAAGTACTGGAGTTTCAGCTTTAGCATCATTCCTTCCAAAAGAAATCCCAGGGTTGATCTCCTTCAGAATGGACTGGTTGGATTTCCTTGCAGTCTACATTAAGTATAATCACATTCAAATATTTTGAAGAAATTTGAAGGGTCCATTTTGCAAGTGACTTACTTAGCCAAACTTGAAAATGGTATTTTGGTTTTGTTTCTTTGTTTGTTGTTTTTGCTTTGATATTTTCAGTAATGTAAAGATTTTGAAGAAAATGAAAAGATTAAAATTATCAGTTTATAAGATAATGTCAGGAAATAATAAAACTACAACATACTCAAAAGGTCTTTACCCTGTTCTCAATCATAAATATAGGGAAGGTGTTGAATCTCTCATTTATTTTATAATTTTAGACTTTCCATTTATATTCTGATCCTATCATAAATTCATATTAAAATGTCCAAATTTGTATAAGTACACTTTCTAAATGATCAATATGGTGGTTTAACATCACAGAATTTAAACTATAAAATACCTTCATTGTCACTCTAGGCCAAAAAAAAAAAAAAATCTCTGGATTTCTGTACTTATAATTTATAGCTCATATATTCCTAAGAAAGCATGTAGCAAAAATTGATGTATGGAATTATTGTGTAAAATAAAAACCCAGCACAAACATGGTGTTCAATAGATGTAAATTTTCTTATTATCCTATTTCTTGATTTTTTAATTACCTTTTTGCAAAATGAAATTAAAATAAAAGGAATACAAAATCTAAAGAGATAAACTTTCTACAATTTGATTTGATAATCAGTGTTAACTTTTTATTTATATTTAGTTTTTTACATATTTGCAGTGATAAAGATAACTTTTTGTATTTCATATCTTAGCATTTTAGAATGCATAATTCTTTATTTGGGGATAGTCCATTAGGAAGAAAACAAACCTTAAGTTTTGCTTCTTAAGAAGCATGGTGAGTATAATTTCAAATCTTACCCTATGCACATACAGTAAGCTTGTTTTGTGGTTGTTATTGCATTATTGTTCTTTTATAGCTTAAAAAGAAAAAAAAAAAAAAAACAGTGCAGTCTGTATACCTTTCATTGTAATTAACATTTTCTGTTGGATTTAATCACTGGTCATGTATCACCTCTTTAGGTATATAAATTATTTTCCCAGTTATACTCCCACAATTAATAATATTAATTATTAACAACAGAAATAATGAGCCAAAATGCTTTTCCTTTGAGTTGTGATATTCTGGATTCTTTGACCACTGGCTGCCTTTTTGGAGGCAGATTTTATATTCTATGATTTGTGAATCTAAGACCTTGGTTTTCAGATTTTATCATTACTTCTACATTGTAATTTTATTGTAAATTGTTACTACTGCAACTTCGAGGTCTATCCACAGTCATTTTGCCTGCACACACACATGTACATCATTCTGATTCCTTGAAAAAAAATATTTAATACCTAATTTTAGTATGAACAAAGACAAATATGTGTACTTGTTAAAACACTAGCGCAGTGATTTATTAAATACTTCACCACAGTTATATGGCTTGTTTCCTTTGGTGGTATATTTTATGACAAAAAGATAATCAATGAATAATTAAAATACTATTTTAGATATCTGTCAGCTACAGAACAAAGTAGATACAGGGGAGTACAATTAATTTATAGCCTCCAGGGTCTTTTGTGCTTTATCAATATTTTTTATTTGATATGAAAAAAAAAACTTTGAACTGTTTTGAATTCAAATAAAGAAAACCAACTTTAGCCTAAGGAAAAGGGGATAATTTATTATGAGAATATGGAGAAATCTCATAAAAACAGGAGGAACAAAAATTGACCTCAGCAAGAATTACAATGAGATAATCAGATTCATTTCAGCCTTTCCCTTTGCCTCTCTAGTCTTATCTTTTACATTGTTCGAGTAATATCTTTGTTTAGTGAATTCATCTTTCTTCAGATCAATAGGAAGAAAAGATTGATGCCAATAACTCTTAATATATTACTTTTGTAGTCTCCTGTTGCTGGGCTCTGATTAACCAAGCTCATAGAGAATTACCTGTGAATAGCTAGCTAATATCAGGCATATTCACATGGTTTATACTACAAATCTAGTTATGGAAGCTTTTTATTTTTTTAATCTTTAAAAATTTTTCTTTTTAACTATAACTATTCAACAATTATGGTATTTACAGATATTTATTTTATTATTTTATTTTATTTGTTTATTTATTTTTACTTTACAATACTGTATTGGTTTTGCCATACATCAACATGAATCTGCCGCGGGTGTACATAAGTTCCCACTCCTGACCCCCTCTCCCACCTCCCTCCCCATACCATCCCTCTGGGTTATCCCAGTGTACCAGCCCCAAGCGTCCTGTATCCTGCATTGAACCTAGACTGGCGATTCTTTTCTTATATGATATTATACATGTTTCAATGCCATTTTCCCAAATCATCCCACCCTCTCCCTCTCCCACAGAGTCCAAAAGTCTATTCTGTACATCTGCGTCTCTTTTGTTGTCTCGCATACAGGGTTATCATAACCATCTTCCTAAATTCCATATATATGTACTTGTATACTGTATTGATGTTTTTCTTTCCGGCTTACTTCACTCTGTATAATCGGCTCCAGTTTCATCCACCTCATTAGAACTGATTCAAATATGTGCTTTTTAATGGCTGAGTAATACTCCATTGCATATATGTACCACAGCTTTCTTATCCATTCATCTGCTGATGGACATCTAGGTTGCTTCCAAGTCCTGGCTATTATAAACAGTGCTGCAGTGAACGTTGGGGTACATGTGTCTCTTTCAATTCTAGTTTCCTCGGTGTGTATGCCCAGCAGTGGAATTGCTGGGTCATAAGGCAGTTCTATTTCCAGTTTATTTTACGTTACAATACTGTATTGGTTTTGCCATACATTGAAATGAATCCGCCACTGGTGTACATGAGTTCCCAAATCTCCACACTGTTCTCCATAGTAGCTGTACTTGAAGCTTTTTAAAAGTTAAGTCATTGAAAAGTTTATAGAAGCTGAGTCCAGAAATGTAAAACTAGAACTTAAATCTTACAAATGTCCAGCACAGTAATAATGGAAAAAACCTGGATTGATTTGGATATGTTACACTGTCATTTTCTTTGCAGGTATCCAAACTGGTAATTTAAACATAATTTTGTAATTATAACACATCATTATTTTATTGCCAAACCAGATTCACCTAAACTACTGACAATATAAGTAATAGGATGTCAAAAGGGATCAAATATTGACAACTTCTTGTGATGTAACTAACATATTGGCTAATACTACAATGTATACAATATCTGATATTACATAAATAATCATTAAAATGGCTAATATTACCAGGAATAAATATATAATCTACTCATTCAACATCAATTATATGTATGCATACTATAGATAAGGTACTAACCTAGGAACTGCAAATGCAACATTGAACAGAATAGATAAAACTAATGATATTGTAGCAAAGTTTTAATATTTATTAATTTTATTTTGATCTAAACATTATTACACCTATTTTTACAAAATGGAATTATATTTTCACTTATTGATGTGCCTGGGCTCCTTTCTTAACCATTAAATATATTGTTCTGTTGCCACAAAAGCATTCAAATTCGTAGAAATTGTATATATATATATATATATATATATATATATATATATATATATAGCAAATGAAGATGAGAATCAGCAGACTTGAGAGTTGATAGTGTAGATTTTTTTTCATGAGATAGAAGATAAAATATTAAGAGTCATAAACTTCCACATCAAAACTGTTATTGAGTTACACTAAAATGTTTTAAAGGTTATGTATCATATAAATATGAGCTCTCGATCATTCATCTTGAAATGTCAATCCTGTTTAAAGTTTGTACTTTCAATGAAGCATATTTCTATTGATAACTACTGAGGCTCTGCTTTGGGAAAAGATAAATATGATGAGCTTTATCAAAGGAACAAAAGGACAAAGGAAGAGTGACTTTGCTCTTTGCTTCAGATAGGACATGCATTTCCTTCTGCCCTTGGACATTGTTGCTCCTAGCTATCAGACCTTGGGCTTCTCTGATAGGTAGGTGGATAAAGAATCCGCCTGCAATGTAGGAGATCCCAGTTCGATTCCTGGGTTGGGAAGATCTGCTGGAGCAGGGATAGACTACACACTCCAGTATTCTTGGGCTCCCCTTGTGGCTCAGCTGGTGAGGAATCTGCCTTCAGGGCGGGAGACTTGGGTTTGATACCTGGGTTGGGAAGTTGTTACTTGATGTATTTTAATATCTTAAGAATTGCTATGTCTTCTTGAAGACTGACTCTTCTTCATCAATATGTAACACCCTTATTTAAACCTGAAAATTTTTCCATGCTCTGAAGTCAGCTTTGTAATAAATATTGTACTCCAGTTTTTTTTAAATTTGTTTTAATATGTATTACTCTACCCTTTTACTTTTAATCCACATTTGTCTTTATATGTAAGGTGGACTTCATTTAGAAAATATGTAGAGTTGTTTGTTTATTTGTCTTAACTGTTCTCAGTTTCTACTTTTAATAGGTAAATTCAGAGCATTTATGTTGAAAGTGATTCATTGATATAGTTAGACTTATAAGTCTATAGACTTATAGACCTTTTTTCTATAAATACTTTCTAGTCACTAAAATTTTTCATTGTTTATCTTCCCCTCTTTTTTTAACCTTCCCTGATTTTAACTGAGCACTTGATATGATCCAATTTTCTCTCCTCTTTTATCAGGTTAATTTTACTTTAGTGTTTGTCCTAGATTCTAGATTTCAGAGTATAGATACAAAACTCATCCATGTCCACTTTTTCAGTAACACTGTACTTCTTTATAGTATGTCAGAGTTTTCAACTCCATTCCCCAATTCCTTATAATTGTCACTGATTTGTAAGCTATAATTACTCAATACATTAGTACTGGTAAAGTGAAAAAATATCCATTAGATTTCTTAGAGAAAAATAAACTTTTTTATCTTCATATATTCCTTCCCTTAAAAACTTCTAAAATTATAAATCAGAATTCTCCATTGTAATTATTTCAAAATTTTGTTAGCTTTCTCTTCAGTAAAAATAAACATAAGCTGGAAAAAAAAATTATCCTAAACTCACTATCAAGATGATATTTTTGTTGTCAAGCATTTTTTTCCTCAATCTACCAGTGATAGGTTTGGCTTTCTTAAGCTTTCAACATTACAGCAAGAGAAAGGATAGAGGGTATTTTAGGTTACAGAATTTTAGCAGAATTTATTGGAGTTAAGAACACTATTGCTTAATGATTACAGGTAGAGCTGCATTTTGAATACAGTTTGAAAGGATGTTTATTAATAAAAATTGATTTTTAAAAATCATATTAAGAAAGAGCATCTCTTCAGTCTTATAATGGAATAGCAGTTCCCTGGTGGCTCAGCGGTAGAGAATCAGCCTGCAAATGCAGAAGATGTGGGTTTGATCCCTGGGTCAGGAAGATCCCCTGGAAGAGGAAAAGGCAACACACTCCAGTATTCTTGTCTGGAAAATTGCATGAACAGAGAAGCCTGGTGGGCTATAGTCCATGAGGTCACAGAGTCGAACACAACTTTGCAACTAAACAACAACACAGCGGGTAAACAACAGAATACTGATTTAAGCCAGTACTTATTCAAAGCCTTTGATATGATATTCTTTCCTCTTAGACTGTGCAGAAAGTGAAAGCTTCAGCTCAGTTCAGTTCAGTCTCAGTCATGTCCGACTCTTTCCGACCCCATGAATTGCAGCATGCCAGGCCTCCCTGTCCATCACCAACTCTCAGAGTTCACTCAGACTCATGTCCATCGAGTCAGTGATGCCATCCAGCCATCTCATACTGATCTCCAGTAGCATATTGGGAACCTACTGAACTGGGAAGTTCCTCTTTCAGTATCCTATCATTTTGTCTTTTCATACTGTTCATGGGGTTCTCAAGGCAAGAATACTGAAGTGGTTTGCCATTCCCTTCTTCAGTGGACCACATTCTGTCAGACCTCTCCACCATGATCCGCCCATCTTACAGAAAACTAATGAAAGCTTAGATTTTGTTTTTGTGGGGTAGGGGAGAGCTTCCCAGGTGCACAAGGGGTAAGAATCTGCCTGTCAATACAGAAGACATAGGTTCGATCCCTGGGTCAGGGAGATTCCCTGGAGTAGGAAATGGCAACCCACTCCAGGGTTCTTGCCTGGAAAATACCATGGAAGAGGAGTTTGTTGGGCTACAGTCCATGGGGTCTTTTGCAGCTGAGCACAATTACAGCAAATATTAGAATAGACAGATGTCAATTACATTGTTCTTATAATTAGCAAAGTGTAAGGATAAAATTATGTCAAAAGCTAATTTGTTATAAATACATATAAAGGTGCATATATAGCCAAAGTGTAAAAAAGACTCTAGAAGTGGAACCACAGGCAATTTTGCTTCAAGTAAAATTAGGCACCTGTATATACATTTCCAACTACCCTGGACCTTTGTGACAAAAATGAGTAATAATTATCAAGAACTTAATGCAAAAGAAACATGCTTTATACCCTTAGGCAAATAAAATAAATCTGAAAATATAATTTGTAAACATTTGTTGTATTTTTTGATAGCCAATGGCTTTGAATTCTTAGTAATTTTTTTGTCTCTACTTTAAACTATGGTAGTGCTAATATTTGTTTTTGTCCAATGTAAAAATATTTATCTTCATTTGAATACTTCATTTAGATTTATTGTGCATGTGTGCATGCTAAGTCTCTTCAGTCATGTCTGACTCTTTGTGACCCCATGGACAATATAGCCCACCAGGACCCTCTGTTTATAGGGTTCTGTAGGCAAGAATACTGGGCTGTGTTGCCATGCCCTCCTTCAGGCAACTTCCCAACCCAGGGATCAAATCTATGTCTCCTGTTTTGGCAGGCAGGCTCTTGACAACTAGTGCTCCCTAGGAAGCCCAGATTTACTGTAGTGACAGCAATTGATTTCCCCCATTTTGTGTTATTTTCCTATACTCATCATGCTTGCATATATGATAATAACATGAATACCCATTCTGTACACACTTTAATATTATTTAACATTTTTGTGAGCTAAAAATGCCACCTTCCATATCAGTAAACAAATGATATGGTAGCCATCAAGTGACAGCCACCCCAAGATGGAGAGAACACAGGATGGATGCAAGATGCCCTCCAATCTATTAGTTAGTCTCTGCAGCCTCCTCTGATGGCAAACCCTGAGTAAATTCAGGATGTAAAACCCAGGATACTGACCCCAGAGAGCTGAGGGGCATATCAAAGAAATGACTTTAATGAGTCCAGACTTTGTATCTTCCCATACATAGAAAAGCACTAAATTCCTTAACGAGATATTCGGCTTACTTTAATTAACACTAAACTTTAGAGGTACTGACTACCTAGTCTTAGCTACAAAAAGTTCTACATATTTTGGCTCCCCTCCAACTCTGTGCCCCTGCCTCTCTGTAGCAGTTACCTGAGATGTTGGGCTCCAGGCTTATTTTCAGTTTTGACCACTGAATAAAACAGAGCTCTCAGTGTTAGTTTGTGCTTTTTTTTTTTTTCCCCCTTCTCTTTCTTTCTTTTTTTCCAGTCAACACCAGCTTAACTCTAAAAATCTTCCAAAACATCTGAAATTTGAAAATCTAAAACATTTAAAATTCATTCCCATTAAATACTATTACGGTCAAGTATTTTATATCTACTTTACTTTGTAAACTCATGCTTTAAAAAAATACAACTATTAGATTTAGATATACTTATATTAATTTCTTGTGTTCTGCTAATCACCCAACTTCAATTTGGCATCATTTTCTGCAGCTTCTTATACAGCATTTTTAATTTTCCTTCATAAAAGTTTGTTAAGGGTTAACTCTGCTTTGATATTGAGCTATGTTATGATTGCACTTGATCATTAAATGATATCATTAGGTATAACATTCTAGACAAACTGCACATTTGCACTTTCTTACAAGGTGATTAATATATGTCTTGGCTTCCAATATTACTCTTAAAATTGGATATCAAATACTATCTTTGCACATTTCAAGTTAATCTGCCATTGATTTCTGCTATTGTTGAGACTATCTATTTGTCTTCAGTGTTTTGAATCATTCCCTTTGTATGTGTTGGTCTAGATTTCTTTTTATTTATATGATTTGGGTTGGCTGGGTGCTGTGTTATACATTTCTCTATTTCATCAATTCTGGGAAATTGTTGGCTTGTGTATCTTCCAGTAATATTTGTGACTTAATAACTTTTTATGCTTTTCCACAACTCTTCCTTCTTATGTTATTTTCCTGGCCTCTGAAGATTCTTTGCATTTTTCATTTTAGTCTCTCTGATGCATTCTGGATTGTTTGCATAAATTAATCCTTTGGCTTCAGTTCAGTTCAGTCCCTCAGTAGTGACTGACTCTTTGAGACCCCATAAATCACGGCACACCACACCTCCCTGGCCATCACCAACTCCCCGAATTCACTCAGACTCGCATTCATCAAGTCAGTGATGCCATTCATTCAGCCATCTCATCCTCTGACATCCCCTTCTTCTCCTGCCCCCATCCCTCCCAGCATCAGAGTCTTTTCCAGTGAGTCAACTCTTCGAAAGAGATGGCCAAAATACTGGAGTTTCAGCTTTAGCATCATTCCTTCCAAAGACATCCCAGGGATGATCTCCTTCAGAATAGACTGGTTGGATCTCCTTGCAGTCCAAGGGACTCTCAAGAGTCTTCTCCAACACCACAGTTCAAAAGCATCAAATCTTCAGTGCTCAGCCTTCTTCACAGTCCAACACTCACATCCATACATGACCACAGGAAAAACCATAGGCTTGACTGAACGGAACTTAGTTGGCAAAATAATGTCTCTGGTTTTGAAAATACTATCTAGGTTGCTCAAAACTTTTCTTCCAAGGAGTAAGCATCTTTTAATTTCATGGCTACATCACCATCTGCAGTTATATTGGAGCCCCCAAAAATAAAGTCTGACACTGTTTCCCCATCTATTTCCCATGAAGTGATGGGACTGGATGCCATGATCTTTGTTTTCTGAATGTTAAGCTTTAAGCCAACTTTTTCACTCTCCTCTTTCACTTTCATCAAGAGGCTTTTAGCTCCTCTTCACTTTCTGCCATAAGGGTCGTGCCATCTGCACATCTGAGGTCATTGATATTTCTCCCGGCAATTTTGATTCCAGCTTGTGTTTCTTCCAGCCCAGCGTTTCTCAAGAGGTACTCTGCATAGAATTTAAATAAGCAGGGTGACCATATACAGCCTTGACCTACTCCTTTTCCTATTTGGAACCAGTCTGTTATTCCATGTCTGTTGCTTCCTGGCCTGCATACAGATATCTCAAGAGGCAGGTCAGGTGCTCTGGTATTCCCATCTCTTTCAGAATTTTCCACAGCTTATTGTGATCCACACAGTCAAGGATTTGGCATAGTCAATAAAGCAGAAATAGATGTTTTTCTGGAACTCTTTTGTTTTTTCCATAACCCAGCGGAAGTTGGCAATTTGATCTCTGGTTCCTCTGCCTTTTCTAAAACCAGCTTGAACATCAGGAATTTCATGGTTCACGTATTGCTGAAGCCTGGCTTGGAGAATTTTGAGCATTACTTTACTAGCATGTGAAATGAGTGAAATTGTGCTGTAGTTTGAGCATTCTTTGGCATTGCCTTTCTTTGGGATTGGAATGAAAAATGACATTTTCCAGTTCTGTGGCCACTGCTGAGTTTTCCAAATTTGCTGGCATATTGAGTGCAGCACTTTCACAGCATCATCTTTCAGGATTTGAAACAGCTCAACTGGAGTTCCATCACCTCCACTAGCTTTGTTCGTAATAATGCTTTCTAAGCCCTGCTTGACTTCACTTTCCAGGATGTCTGGCTCTAGGTGAGTGAGCACACCATAGTGATTATACGGATCGTGAAGATATTTTTTGTACAGTTCTGCATATTCTTGCCACCTCTTCTTAATATCTTCTGCTTTTGTTAGGTCCATACCATTTCTGTCCTTTATCAAGCCCATCTTTGCATGAAATGTTCCCTTGGTATCTCTAATTTTCTTGAAGAAATCTCTAGTTTTTCCTATCATGTTGTTTTCCTCTATTTCTTTCCATTGATCGCTGAAGAATGCTTTCTTATTTCTTCTTTCCATTCTTTGTAACTCTGCATTCAGATGCTTATATCTTTCCTTTTCTCCAAGGCTTTTAGCTTCTCTTCTTTTCACAACTATTTATAAGGCCTCCCCAGACAGCCATTTTGCTTTTTTGCATTTCTTTTCCATGGGGATGGTCTTGATCCCTTCTCCTGTACAATGTCACGAACCTCATTCCATAATTCATCAGGCATCTATCTATCAGATCTAGGCCCTTAAATCGATTTGTCACTTCCACTGTATAATCATAAGGGATTTGATTTAGGTCATACCTGAATGGTCTAGCAGTTTTCCCTACTTTCTTCAATATGAGTCTGAATTTGGTAATAAGGAGTTCATTATCTGAGCCACAGTCAGCTCCTGGTCTTGTTTTTGTTGACTGTATGGAGCTTCTCCATCTTTCGCTGTAGAGAATATAATCAATCTGATTTCAGTGTTGACCATCTGGTGATGTCCATGTGTAGAGTCTTCTCTTGTGTTGTTGGAAGAGGGTGTTTGCTATGACCAGTGCATTTTCTAGGCAAAACTCTATTAGTCTTTTGCCTGCTTCATTCTGCATTCCAAGGCCAAATGTGCCTGTTACTCCAGGTGTTTCTTGACTTCCTACTTTTGCATTCCAGTCCCCTAAAATGAAAAGGACATCTTTATGGGGTGTTAGTTCTAAAAGGTCATGTAGGTCTTCATAAAACCGTTCAACTTCAGCTTCTTCAGCATTACTTTTTGGGGCATAGGCTTGGATTACTGTGACATTGAATTGTTTGCCTTGGAGATGAACGGAGATCATTCTGTCATTTTGAGATTGCATTCAAGTACTGCATTTCAGACTCTTTTGTTGACCATGATGGCTACTCCATTTCTTCTGTGGGATTCCTGCCCGCAGTAGTTGATATAATGGTCATCTGAGTTAAATTCACCCATTCCAGTCCATTTTAGTTTGCCGATTCCTAGAATGTCGGCCTTCACTCTTGCCATCTCCTGTTTGACCACTTCCAATTTGCCTTCATTAATGGACCTGACATTCCAGGTTCCTATGCAATATTGCTCTTTACAGCATCAGACCTTGCTTCTATCACTAGTCACATCCACAGCTGGGTATTGTTTTTGCTTTGGCTCCATCCCTTCATTCCTTCTGAAGTTATTTCTCCACTGATCTCCAGTAGCATGTTTGGCACCTACTGACCTGGGGAGTTCCTCTTTCAGTATCCTACCATTTTGCCTTTTCATACTGTTCATGGGGTTCTCAAGGCAAGAAAACTGAAGTGGTTTGCCATTCCCTTTTCCAGTGGACCACATTCTGTCAGCTCTCTCCACCATGACCCACCCATCTTGGGTTGCCCCATGGGCATGGCTTAGTTTCATTGAGTTAGACAAGGCTGTGGTCCTAGTGTGATTAGAATGACTAGTTTTCTGTGAGTATGGTTTCAGTGTGTTCACCCTCTGATGCCCTCTTGTAACACCTACCATCTTACTTGGGTTTCTCTTGCCTTGGGCATGGGGTATCTCTTCACAGCTGCTCCAGCAAAGCACAGCCACTGCTTCTTACCTTGGATGAGGAGTATCTCCTCCTGCTGCCCTTCCTGACCTTCAAAGTGGGATGGCTCCTCTAGGCCCTCCTGTGCCCCCACAGCCTTGGGCGTGGGGTTGCACCTCCCGGTCGCCACCCTGGCCTCGGACGCGGAGTGTCTCCTCAGCTGCCACCCCTGGCCTCGGAAGCGGGTTAGCTCCTCTCGGACGTTGCCCCTGGCCTCGGATGTGGGGTAGCTCCTCTTGGCCGCCACCCCTGGCCAATGTCTTAAAATATCAGTTTGTGGTTAAACTCATACATTGAATTTGAGTTTTCAGTTATTTTATTTATGAAACTTCATTTTGGTTCTTTTAAAAATTGCCTATGTATGCTTCTTCTCCTATTATTTCTGAGCTGTTTAATTATGTGTTAACAATTACTTTGTCTGAGCTCTTTTTCAGGTCTTATTCTACCTTGGGTGTGTTTTGTTTGTTTATTTCTGGTTGTTTACATGTATTTTGCAATTTGAGTGTATGTGTGTATGTATGTGCACATGTGTGAAAGAGTAGGGGAGAGGTATTAATTTCCCCTAGTATGTTAACTACAGGGAATTTATGAGGCCTAAAATTCAGGAGACTCTGTCCTGAGAAAATCTATATTTGATTCTCTCAGGTTTATCAAGAAACTAAAGTTCTGGGACCATTTTTAACAAAATTATCAGTTCAGTGTCTGTTGGAGCACATTATGTGGTATTTATTTATAGTTCCTACCACACTGATGATATTTCCATCTGAAGAAACCTGCCTGATATAGTGTTCTCCTATTATGCTACATTACTGTGGTAGGTTTTGAACCCTGTGAGATCATAAAAATCAGAGTTTACCATTCACCTGGCCTGGAAAACACCTTCAAGGCAAAAGCAGACTTATAAATGAGTATAGTGAGATTCAGAGTTAAGAGCATTTAGAGTTTGAACAAAATGAGTTGTGTGTTCTTTGATTGGAAAGCCAAACAGAAATCTAGATAAATTGCTGAAACTAGCACAGTAAAAGTATCACAATATATGTTTGTAAAGGGTATTCCATTGTCTTAATGTTTATAGTAAAAATTGTTGTTTTCTCAGTGTGTATTCAACATACAAATTATTTTTATGACAAGTGGAGAATAATAAAGCAAAACTTCCATAACCCAAACATAAAGTCATTAGACCTGAGCATAGAATATTTATATTGCTATGAGTCAGGAAAAAATGGCATTTATTTCTATGAAGGAAAAGGGAAATAATTTATTCAGAGTAATGGATCACAAGAAGCCATTTGATGATTATAGTAAAGAAATACTCAACACTTGATAGAGTGTTGTACTGTTATGGTTAAAATAAATTATATTGTAGAAACTGAATTTTTAAAATGAATGTTAATACATGAAAATCAAAAGACATTTCAAAATGGGTCATAAATAATGTGGAAAACATAAAAAAGCATCATTATCACTACCTGTGAACCACCTGGAAAAGTTTAAGGCTGGTGGAATCAGGAATAGTTTGATCTTGGAGCCACATTTAACTAAAGGTTTTACAAAGCCCTTAGTAGGAAATAATTTAAAAAACTAATATTACTTCTGTATTTAATTCTTCTATGCTTTAAAAGATATCTAGTTTATTTTCCATGTTTTTGATTAAAAAATCTTAGGTTGTTGGCTTTATAAAAATTTAAAGCTAAAGATTCTTCTGTTTTATTAATACTTAAATATGGGTGGAAATTAACTGATTTCACTTGTGTTGTTGGAGGAGGGTGTTTGCTATTACCAGTGCATTCTCTTGGCAAAACTCAGTTAGCCTTTGACAACCAGATGGTCAATACCAAAATTGTTGGTTATATTCTTTGCATCCAAAGATGGAGATGCTCTATACAGTCAGCAAAAGCAAGACCAGGAGCTGACTGTAGCTCAGATCTTGAACTATTTTTTTGCCAAATTCAGACTTAAATTGAAGAAGGGAGGGAAAACCACAAGACCATTCAGGTATGACATAAATTAAATCCCTTACACTTGTACAGTGGAAGTGACAAATAGATTAAAGGGATTAGCTCTGATAGAGCACCTGAAGAACTATGGACAGAAGTTCATGACATTGTACAGGAGGCAGTGATCAAGAAAATCCCTAAGAAAAAGAAATGGGAAAAGGCACAATGATTGTCCAAGGCGGCCTTACAAATAGCTGTGAAAAGAAAAGACAGGAAAGGCAAAGGAAAAAATGGAAAGATATACCCATTCGAATTCAGAGTTCCAAAGGACAGTGAGGAGATATAAGAAAACCTTCCTCAGTGATCAATGCAAAGAAATAAAGGAAAACAATAGAATGGGAAAGCCTAGAGATCTCTTCAAGAAAATTAAGGATACCAAGGGAGCATTTCATGTAAAGATGGGCTCAATAAAGGACAGAAATTGCATGGACCTAACAGAAGAAGAAGATACTAAGAAGACATGGCAAGAATACATAGAAGAACTATGCAAAAAAGATGATAATGACCCAGGTAACCACGATGGTGTGATCACTAAAATATAGCCAGACATCCTGGAATGTGAAATCAAGTGGGCCTTAGGAAGTGTCACTATGAACAAAGCTAATGTAGGTGATGGAAATCCAGTTGAGCTATCACAAATCTTCAAAGATATGCTGTGAAAGTGCTCCATTCAATATGTCAACAAATTTGGAAAACTCAGCAGTGGTCATAGGACTGGAAAAGGTCAGTTTTCATTCCAATCCTAAAGGAAGGCAATGCCAAAGAATGCTCAAACTACTGCACAATGGCACTCATCTCACGCTAGTAAAGTAATGCTCAAAATTCTCCAAGCCAGGCTTCAACAGTATGTGAACCATGAACTTCTACATGTTCAAGCTGGATTTAGAAAAGGCAGAGGAACTAGAGATCAAATTGCCAACATCTGTTTGATAATCAAAAAATCATAAGAGTTCTGTACTGACTACACCAAAGCCTTTAACTCTGTGGATCACAACAATCTGTGTGTGGAAAATTCTTCAAGAGATGGGAATATCAGACTACTTGACCTTCCTCATGAGAAACCTGTATTCATGTCAAGAAGCAACAGTTAGAACTGGACCTGGAACAACAGATTGGTTTCAAATAGTTAAGGGAGTATGTCAAGGCTGTATATAGTAACCCTGCCTATTTATCTTAAATGCATAGTACATCATGCAAATGCTGGGATAGCTGAAGCACAAGCTGGAATCAAGATTGCTGGGAGAAATAGTAATAACCTCAGATATGCAGATTACACCCCCCTTATGGCAGAAAGTGAAGATCTAAAGAACTTCTTGATGAAAGTGAAAAAGGAGAGTGAAAAAGTTGGTTTAAAACTCAACATTCAGAAAACTAAGATCATGGCATTTGGTCCCATCACTTCATGGCAAATAATAGATGGGGGAAAAATGGAAGCAGTGACAGACTTATTTTCTTGGGCTCCAAAATCACTACAGATGGTGCCTGCAGCCATGAAATAAAAGACACTTGCTCCTTGGAAGAAATGTTATAACCAACCTAGTCAGTATATTAAAAAGCAGAGGCATTACTTTGCCAACAAAGGTCTATCTAGTCAAAGCTCTGGTTTTTCCAGTAGTCATGTATGGATGGGAGAGTTGGACTATAAAGAAAACTAAATGCAAAAAAAAAAAAGAGAGAGAGACAGAGAGAATTGATGCTTTTGAACTGTGGTGTCGCAAAAACTCTTGAGAGTCCCTTGGACTGCAAGGAGGTCCAACCAGTCCATCCTAAAGGAAATCAGTCCTGAATAGTCAGTGGAAGGACTGAAGCTTAAACGGCAATAGTTTGACCACCTGATGTGAAGAACTGACTCATTCGAAAAGACCCTGATTCTGGGAAACATTGAAAGTGGGAGGAAAATGGGATGACAGAGGATGAGGTGATTGGAAGTCATCACCAACTCGATGGACTAGAGTTTGAGTAAGTTCCAGGTGTTGGTGATGGACAGGGAAGCCTGGCTTGCTGCAGTCCATGGGTTCAACAAAGAGTTGGACATACCTGAGAGACTGAACTGAACTGAACTGATTTGATAATCTATTAAAATGTATATGTTCTAGAGCATTCCCTTGGTCCAATGGCTAAGAGTCTGCACTCCCAATGCAGGGTGCCTGGGTTTAATCTTTAGTCAGATAGCAAGATTCCACATGCTACAATCAAGAGTTTGCCTGCATAGGATCCCATGAGCTGCATCTGAAACCAAGTGTAGCCAAATATATATATATATATATATATATATACACACACACATATATATATGTATATATATATATAAAGATGGTGCAGATTAAATGGGGGTGATCACCTTACTCCTCACAAATACATCAAAAATTTATCTGTGGGTGGAACAACTCCTACTGAATACCTTCCGTATACTAGAAGAATACAACAGACTTTTAAAAAAGAGAGCTAATCTCCCTAGAATGAGTATGAGTGCCTTTGGGGTTCTTGTCTGTTGAGCATTATTTTTACCATTTATCTTCAGGTTTTGTCTGTTCATTCTTTTTTGTCTGTATGTTTGTTTCATTTCTTATTTCTATGTTTTCTTCCTTTTCCCTTTGGCTTTTCTTTTTTTTTCTTCTTCTTTTTTCTCTCTGCTTATTTTTCCTTTTCCTCTATCTCTTTCTTCCTCTCTCTTTTCTGTGTTTTGTGGCTTGTGGAGATCCAGTGCTACAGTAAGAGTCTGAGTCTGAACCTCTGAGGTCAGATACCTTAGTCCTGGGTGTTTGACCTCCAGATAATTTAAAATCTCATAAGACATTAATTAGAAAGAACTCTCCCAAAGGCCTTCAGCTCAACACTAAGACCATGCCCCAACCAAAGACAAGCAAACTCTAATGCAGATGCCTCATGCCAACTCAACAACAAAACAGGAGCATAACACTGTCCATTACCAGAAAGGGCCCTTCAGAGAGACAAGATCTGGCTCTACCTAGCAGAACACAGACACTGGCTCTCTCAACCAGGAAACCTGAGGAGGCACTGGTCCAACCCACCAACTGGGCAAAGATTCTACAAATAACAAGAACTACAAATTGTAGGCTGCAGAGAAGAGACCACAAACACAATAAATTAAATGAAATTAAAAGACAGAAACATGCATTAGATGAAGGAACATGGTAAAAATCCGCAAGACCAAACAAATGAAGAGAATATAGGTAGTCTACCAGAAAAAGAATTCAGAGTATTGATAGCAAAGATGATCCAAAATCTTGGAAATAAACTGGAGGCACAGAAATAGAATGAAGCCAAAAATTAAGAAGATACAGGAAATTTACAACCAAAGTCTATAAGAAATAAAGAATAAACAATTTGCCATGAAAAATATAATCAGTTCAGTTCAGTTCAGTTACTCAGTCGTGTCCAACTCTTTGTGACCCCATGAATCACAGCACACCAGGCATCCCTGCCCATCACCAACTCTTGGAGTTTACTCAAACTCATGTCCATTGAGTCAGTGATGCCATCCAGCCATCACATCCTCTATCGTCCCCTTCTCCTCCTGCCCCCAATCCCTCCCAGCATCAGGGTTTTTTCCAATGAGTCAACTCTTCGCATGAAGTGGCCAAAGTATTAGAGTTTCAGCTTTACATTCCAGGATTGATTCCTTCGGAATGGACTCTTTGGATCTCCTTGCAGTCCAAGGGACTCTCAAGAGTCTTCTCCAACACCACAGTTTAAAAGCATCAATTCTTTTCTTTCCAGTATTCTGGGAGGTGGGTCATAGAGGATCCTGCTGTGATTTATGTCTGAGAGTGTTTTGCCTATGTTCTCCTCTAGAAATTTTATAGTTTCTGGTCTTACATTTAGATCTTTAATCCATTTTGTGTTTATTTTTCGTGTATGATGTTAAAAAGTGTTCTAGTTTCATTCTTTTACAAATGGTTGACCAGTTTTCCCAGCACCACTTGTTAAAGAGATTGTCTTTAATCCATTGTATATTCTTGCCTCCTTTGTCGAAGATAAGGTGTCCATAGGTGTGTGGATTTATCTCTGGGCTATCTATTTTGTTCCACTGATATATATTTCTGTCTTTGTGCCAGTACCATACTGTCTTGATGACTGTGGCTTTGTAGTAGAGCCTGAAGTCAGGCAGGATGATTCCTCCAGTTCCATTCTTCTTTCTCAAGATTGCTTTGGCTATTTGAGGTTTTTTGTATTTCCATACAAATTGTGAAATTATTTGTTCTAGCTCTGTGAAAAATACCGCTGGTAGCTTGATAGGGAGTGCATTGAATCTGTAGATTGCTTTAGGTAGTATACTCATTTTCACTATATTGATTCTTCTGATCCATGAACATGGTATATTTCTCCATCTATTAGTGTCCTCTTTGATTTCTTTCATCAATGTTTTATAGTTTTCTATATATAGGTCTTTAAGTAGATATATTCCTAAGTATTTTATTCTTTTCATTGCAATGCAAACATAAACAAATGGGATCTAATTACAATTAAAATCTTCTGCACAACAAAGGAAACTATAAATAAGGTAAAAAGATAGCCTTCAAAATGGGAGAAAATAATAGCAAATGAAGCAACTGACAAACAACTAATCTCAAAAATATACAAGCAACACCCGCTGCTCAATTCCAGGAAAATAAACGACCCAATCAAAAAATAGGCCAAAGAACTAAATAGACATTTCTCCAAAGAAGACATATAGATGGCTAACAAACACATGAAAAGATGCTCAACATCACTCATTATCAGAGAAATGCAAATCAAGACCACAATGAAGTACCATTTCACACCAGTCAGAATGGCTGTGATCCAAAAGTCTACAAGCAATACATGCTGGATAGGGTGTGGAGAAAAGGGAACCCTCTTACACTGTTGGTGGGAATGCAAACTAGTATAGCCACTATGGAGAACAGTGTGGAGATTCCTTAAAACACTGGAAATAAAACTGCCTTATGACCGAGCAATCCCACTGCTGGGCATACACACTGAGGAAACCTACATTGAAAGAGACATGTGTACCCCAATGTTCATCATAGCATTTTTTATAATAGCCAGGGCATGGAAGCAACCTAGATGTCCATCAGCAGATGAATGGATAAGAAAGCTGTGGTACATATACACAATGGAGTATTACTCAGCCATTAAAAAGCACATATTTGAATCAGTTCTAATGAGGTGGATAAAACTGGAGCCACTTATACACAGTGAAGTAAGCCAGAAAAAAAAAAAAAAAACACTAATACAGTATACTAACACATATATGTGGAATTTAGAAAGATGGTAATGATAACCATGTATGCAAGACAGCAAAAGAGACATAGATGTATAGAACAGTCTTTTGGACTCTGTGGGAGAGGGACAAGGTGGGATGATTTGGGAGAATGGCATTGAAACATGTATAATATCATATAAGAAACAAATCACCAGTCTAGGTTCTATGTAAGATACAGGATACTTGGGGCTGGTGCACTGGGATGACCCAGAGAGATGGTATGGGGAGGGAGGTAGGAAGGGGGTTCAGGAATGGGAACACATGTACACCCGTGGTGGATTCATGTTGATGTATGGCAAAAGCAATACAATGTTGTAAAGTAAATAAAGCAAAAAAAAAAAAAAAACAAAACCATCAATTCTTCAATTCATTGGCACTCAGATTTCTTCATAATCCAACTCTCACATCTATACATGACCACTGGAAAAACCATAGCCTTGACTAGATGGAGCTTTGTTGACAAAGTAATGCCTCTGATTTTAAGTATGCTATCTAGGTTGATCATAACTTTACTTCCAAGGAGTAAGCGTCTTTTAATTTCACGGCTGCAATCACCATCTGCAGTGATTTTGGAGCTCCCAAAAATACAGTCAGCCACCGTCTCCACTGTTTCCCCATCTATTTCCCATGAAATGATGGGACCAGATGCCATGATCTTAGTTTTCTGAATGTTGAGCTTTAAGCCTAAACTTTTTCACTCTCCTCCTTCACTTTCATCAAGTGGCTTCTTAGTTCCTCTTCACTTTCTGCCATAAGGGTGGTGTTGTCTACACATCTGAGGTCATTGATATTTCTCCCGGCAATCTTGATTCCAGCTTGTGCTTCTTCCAGCCCAGCGTTTCTAATGATTTACTCTGCATATAATTTAAATAAGCAGGGTGACAATATGCAGCCTTAACGTGCTCCTTTCCCTATTTGTCCAGTCTGTTGTTTCATGTCCAGTTCTAACTGTTGCTTCCTGACCTGCATACAGGTTTCTCAAGAGGCAGGCCAGGTGGTCTGGTATTCCCATCTCTTTCAGAATTTTCCACAGTTTATTGTGATCCACACAGTCAAAGGCTTTGGCATAGTCAATACAGCAGAAATAGATGTTTTTCTGGAACTCTTTTTCTTTTTTGAGGATCCAGCAGATGTTTGCAATTTGATCTCTGGTTCCTCTACCTTTTCTAAAACCAGCTTGAACATCTGAAAGTTCACAGTTCATGTATTGTTGAAGCTAGCTTGGAGAATGTTGAGCATTACTAGCGTGTGAGATGAGTGCAATTGTGCACTAGTTTGAGCATTCTTTGGCATTGCCTTTCTTTGGGATTGGAATGAAAACTGACCTTTCCCTGTCCTGTGGCCACTGCTGAGTTTACCAAATTTGTTGGCATATTGAGTGCAGTACTTTCACAGCATCACCATTCAGGATTTGTAATAGCTTAACTGGAATTCCATCATCTCCACTAGCTTTGTTCATAGTGATTCCTTCTAAGGCCCACTTTACTTCACATTCCAGGATATCTGGCTCTCAGTGAGCGATCACTCCATTGTGTTTTCACAGGCCCACTTGACTTCACATTCCAGGATGTCTGGCTCTAGGTGAGTGATCACACCATTATGATTATCTGGGTCCTGAAGATCTTTTTTGTACAGTCCTTTGTGTATTCTTGCCACCTCTTCTTAATATCTTCTACTTCTGTTAGGTCCATACTATTTCTGTCCTTTATCGAGCCCATCTTTTCATGAAATGTTCCCTTGGTGTCTCTAATTTTCTTGAAAAGATCTTTAATCCTTCCCAGTCTGTTGTTTTCCTTTATTTCTTTGCATTGATCGCTGAGGAAGTCTTTCATATCTCTTCTTGCAATTCTTTGTAACTCTGCATTCAGATGCTTATATCTTTCCTTTTCTCCTTTGCTTTTCACTTTTTTTTCTTTTCACAGCTATTTGTAAGGCCTCCTCAGACAGCCATTTTGCTTTTTGCATTTCTTTTCCATGGGGATGGTCTTGATCCCTGTCTCCTGTACAATGTCATGAACCTCCATCCATAGTTCATCACGCACTCTATCAGATCTAGTCCCTTAAATTTATTTCTCACTTCCACTGTATAATCATAAGGGTTTTGATTTAGATCACACCTGAATGTTCTAGTGGTTTTCCTACTTTCTTCAATATAAGTCTGAATTTGGCAATAAGGTGTTCATAATGAGCCACAGTCAGCTCCAGGTCTTGTTTTTGCTGACTATATAGAGATTCTTCCATCTTTGGCTGCAAAGAATATAATCAATCTGATTTTGGTGTTGACCATCTGGTGACGTCCATGTGTAGAGTCTTCTCTTATGCTGTTGGAAGAGGGTGTTGCTATGACCAGTGCATTTTCTTGGCAAAACTCTTATTAGCCTTTGCCCTGCTTCATTCCATCCTCCAAGGCCAAATTTGCCTGTTACTCCAGGTGTTTCTTGACTTCCTATTTTTGTATTCCAGTCCCCTATAATGAAAAGGACATCTTTTTCTGGTGTTCTAAAAATTATTGTAGGTCTTCATGGAATTGTTTAACTTTAGCTTCTTCAACGTTCCTGGTTGGGCATAGGGTTGGATCTCCATGATATTGAATTATTTGCCTTGGAAACGAACAGAAGTCATTCTGTAATTTTTGAGACTGCATCTAAGTACTGGTTTTTTGAGTCTTTTGTTGACCATAATGTCTACTCCATTTCTTCTAAGGGATTACTGCCCGCAGTAGTAGGTATTATGGTCATCTGAGTTAAATTCACCGATTCCAGTCCATTTTAATTCGCTGATTCCTAGAATGTCGACGTTCACTCTTGCCATCTCCTATTTGACCACTTCCAGTTTGACCACTCCTGAGTGGCGTGCTCCCTGTGTAACAGGAAGAAAGCGATCAGGAAGAAGTGCAGACTGTTGGAGTTTAAGACATGGAAGCCAGTGTATGCCTCGGTGCTGGATGAAACTCTCTGTTGCATTTAAGTTCTGTATCTGCAGTCATCCTGGCTGGGACTGCTGCAGAATCATCAAGAAGTGGTGCTTTGAAAAGTTTTGTAAAAAAGAGTGACACCTCTATATAAGGAGCAGTGGCTGTGCTGGTGCAGCAGGGCCGAGAGGGGCTACTGCACGTTCAAGGTCAGGAGGGGTGGCTGTGAGGAGATACCCCTTGTCCAAGGTAAGGATCATTAGCTGTGCTTTGCTGGAGCAACCATGAAGAGATATCTCACATCCAAGGTAAGAGAAACCCAAGTAAGACCGTAGGTGTTGCGAGAGGGCATCAGAGGGCAGACACACTGAAACCATAATCACAGAAAACTAGCCAATCTGATCAGATGGACCACAGCCTTGTCTAACTCAATGAAACTAAGCCATGCCGTGTGGGGCCACCTAAGGTGGGCAGGTCATGATGGAGAGGTCTAACAGAAAGTGGTCCACTGGAGAAGGGAATGGCAAACCACTTCAGTATTCTTCCCTTGAGAACCCTATGAATAGTATGAAAAGTCAAAATGATAGGATACTGAAAGAGGAACTCCCCAGGTCGGTAGGTGCCCAATATACTATTGGAGATGAATGGAGAAATAACTCCAGAAAGAATGACGGGATAGACCGAAAGCAAAAACAACATCCAATTGTGGATGTGACTGGTGATAGAAGCAAGGTCTGATGCTGTAAAGAGCAATATTGCATGGGAACAATACAACAGCTGAGTATAAAAATACACTAGAAGTAAACAATAGCATAATAACTGAGGCAGAAGAATGAATGCATGAACTGGAAGACAGAATAATGGAAATAACTGAAGCAGGGAAGAGTAAAATGAATGAAAAGAAATTAGGACAGTCTCAAAGACCTCTTAGACAATGTTAATCACATCAACATCTAAATTATATGGGTCCCAGAAGAAGAAGAGGAAAAGGAAGGGTATGAGAAAATATTCAAGAAGACTATAGACAAAAACTGCCCTTAACATGGGAAAGGAAATAGCCATCCACGTCCAGGAAGCCCAGAGAGTCCCATACAGGATAAACTCAAAGAGATACATCCACGATATATATTAAACTAATGAAAATTAAACACAAAGAAAAATATTAAAACCAGGAAGAGAAAAGCAACAAATAATATATAAGGGGATCGCCCTACAGCTAACAACTGATATTGCAACAGAAATTCTGCCAGCTAGAAGGAAGTGTCAGGATATACTTAAAGTATGAAAGGGAGGGGAAAAAAAAAAAACAACCGTGTAATCAAGATTAATCAGCAAGTACATCATTCAGATTTGATGGAGAAATCAAAAGCTTTACAAATAAGCAAAAGTTAACAGAATTCACCACCACCAAACCAGCTTTACAACAAATACTAAAGGAACTTCTTTATACAAGAAATACAAGATAAAAGACAGAACCCACAAAAAACCAAAACAATAAAGTAAATAGTAATAGGTTCATGCATGTCAATAATTACATTAAATTTAAACAGATAAATGCTCCAGCCAAAAGATGCAGAACAGTTGAATTACTTCTGTGTCCAACAGAAATAATACCCCTATATACACTATTTACAAGACACTCACTTCTGCCCTAGGAACACATAAAGGCTGAAAGCGAGGGGCTGGAAAAAGACATCCTAAGCAAATGGAAATTTAAAAAAAAAAGTAGAAATAGCAATACTCATATCAGGTAAAATAGATTTCAAGATAAAGGATCATTACACAAGACAAGAAAGGACACAATATTATGGTCAAGAGATTAATCCAAAAGAAGATATATTAATTATAAGACAGTAAAGAATCCACCTGCAATGTGGGAGATCTAAGTTTGATCCTTCAGTTGGGAAGATCCCTTGGAGGAGGGCATGGCAACCCACTTCTATATTCTTCCCTGGAGAATCCCCATGGACAGAGGAGCCTGGCAGGCTACAGTCTATGTGGTAGCAAAGAGTCAGACATGACTGAGCAACTAAACACATTATTAATGAACACAGATGCAAAAATTCTGAGCAAAATTCTAGAATTTTGAATCCAACAACACATTAAAATGATCATACACAATGATCAAGTGGAATTTATCCCAGGGATGCAAGGATTCTTCAATAAGTGCAAATCAATAAATATTACGCACCATATTAACACATTGAAAGATAAAAACCATACTGTCATCTCAATAGACACAGAGAAAGTTTTCAACCAAATTCAACAGCCATTTATGATAAAAACATCCCAGAGAGTAGGCATAGAAGGAACATATATTAACATAGTAAATTCCATATATGAACAAACTCACAGCAAACATTATTCCCAACACTGAAAAACTGAAGGTATTTCATCTAAGGCCATGAACAAGACAAGAGTGTCCACTATTATTCAATATAGGTTCTTATTCAATATAGTTTTGGAAGTCCTACTTAAGACAATCAGAGAGGAAAAACAACTATATAAAAGGAATCCAGACTGGATGACATAATACTATATATAGAAAATCCAAAAATGTCACCAGAAAATTATTCTTACTAGAGCTAATCAACAAAAAAACATAGTTTTAGAATATAAAATTAATACTCAAAATCCCCTGCATCCTGTACACTAACAATGAAAAATCAGAAAGAGAAATTAAGGAAACAATCTCATCCATCACTGCAACAAAAAGAGTAAAGTACTTAGTAGTAAACCTACATAAAGAGACAAAGGACCTGTATGCTGAAACTGTACAGCACTGATGAAAGGAATCAAAGACTCAATGTTCTAGGACTGGAAGAAGTAATATGATGAAAATACCTATACTACTCAAAACAATATGCAGACTCAATACAATCCCTATCAAACTTCCAGTGGTATTTTTCACTAGAAGAAGAGCAAAAAAATTTACAGTTTGTACAAATAACCCCAAATAGCCAAAGCAATCTGAGAAAGAAAAACAAAACTGCAACATAATTCTTCCTGACTTCAGAATATACTACCAAGCTATAGACATCAAGACAGTGTGGTACTGGCACAAAAACAGAAATACACCAATGAAACAAGAAAGAAAGTCCAAAGATAAACTCATACACTTACAGGCATTTTATCTGTAACAAAGGAGGCAAAATATTTAATGGAGAAAAGAGAGCCTTTTCAATAAATGGTGTTGGGAAAACTGAACAGCTACATATAAAACAATGAAGCTAGAATACTTTCTAACACTAAAAATAATAATAAATAAATAAATAAATAAAAAACTAAGAATGGTTAAATATTTAAATCTAGGGCCAGAAAGTATAAAATACTTAGAGGAAATAATAGGCAGTACACTCTTTGACATAAATCATAGAAAGATCTTCTTTGATCCACTCCCTATGTAGTGGAAATAAAAAGAAAACAAAAAATAGATTAGACCTAATTAAACTTCAAAGCTTTTGCACAGTAAAAGAGACAAAAATCAAGATTAAAAGACAACCCTCAGAATAAGAGAAAGTAGCTGACAAATGATTACTCTCCAAAATATATAAGCAGCTCATGCAACTCAGTATCAGAAGAAAGTAATAGCCCAATCAAAAAATGAGCAGAAGACCTAAACATTTTTCTCCCAAGAAGACAGACAGATGGCCAATAAACACATTCGTAGATGCTCAAAGTTTCTTATTATTAGAGAAATGCAAGTCAAAACTACAATGAGGTGTTACTTTATAGCAGTGAGAAAGGGCATCATCAAAAATCTATGAATAAAAAATACTGGAGAGGATAAAGAGGAAGGAAATTCTATTGCACTGTTGGTAGGAATGCAAACTGATACAGCCAATATGTAGAACTATATGGAGATTCCTTAACAAATGAGGAAAGAAACTCTCATAGGACCGAACAATCCTACTACTGAGCATATGCACTGAGAAAACCACAGTTTAAAAGGACGTAGGCACCCAAACGTTTATTGCAGCTCTATTTACCATCAGTTCAGTTCAGTCGCTCAGTTGTGTCTGACTCTTTGTGACCCCATGGACTGCAGCATGCCAGGCCTCCCTGTCCTCCCGTCCATCACCAACTCCTGCAATTTACTCAAACTCATATCCATTGAGTCAGTGATACCATCTGACCATCTCATCCTCTGTCATCTCCTTCTCCTCCTGCCTTCAATCTTTCCCAGCATCAGGGTCTTTTCAATGAGTTAGCTCTTTGCATCAGGTGGCCAAAATATTAGAGTTTCAGTTTAGCAACAGTTCTTGAAATGAATATTAAGGACTGATTTCCTTTAGGATGGACTGTTTGGATCTCCTTGCAGTCCAGGGACTCTCAAGAGTCTTCTCCAACACCAAGCATCAATTCTTCAGTGCTCAGCTTTCTTTATAGTCCAATTCTCACATCCATACATGATTACTGGAAAAACCATAGCCTTGACTAGATGGACCTTTGTTGGCAAAGTAATGTTGCTGCTTTTTAATATGCTGTCTACGTTGGTCATAACTATTTACCATAGTCAAGGCATTAAAGAAATGTAGATGTACATCAACAGATGAATGAATTTAGAAATGGTGGTGTGTGTATGCTGTGTGTGTTTTCAGCCTCTTAGTTACGTTCTACTCTTTGCAACCCCATGGACTGCCAGGGCTCCACTGTCCATGGAATTTTCCAGGCAAGAATACCAGAATGGATTGCCATTTCCTACTACAGAGAATCTTCCAACCCAGGGATTAAACATATGTCTCTTGCATTGGCAGGAGTATTCTTTACCAGTTGTGCCACCTGGGAAGTCCCACGGTACATATATACAATTAAATATTACTCAATTGTAAAAAGGAGCAAATTTGAGTCAGTTGTAGTGAGATGGATGAACCTAGAGCCTGTTATACAGACTGAAATAAGTCAGACGGAGAATAATGCATATATATGGAATCTAGAAAAATAATCCTGATGACCCAATTTACAGAGAAGGAATAGAGATTATAGATATAGGGAATGGTCTGGTGGGCACAGCAGGGAAATTTGAGCGTAGGACAAATTGAGATAGTAGCATCGACATATACAAACTATCATGTGTAAAATAGGTAACTAACAGGAAGCTTCTGTATAACACAAGGAATTCAACCTATTGTTCTGTGAAGACCTAGAGGGGTGGCATGGAGGGGGTGGGAGGCTCAAGAGGGAGGGGATATGTATATACATACATACATACATATATATATATATATATATATAATTATGACTGGTTCACATTGATGTACAGAAGAGACCACCACAGCATTGAAAGCAATAATCTCCCAATAAAAAATCAACAAATAAAATGGACAAATGAAGAATTATGTAAATTCATAAGTGTATTGCTTTGAATGTTTGTCATTGATTACAATAAATAATGTTTACAATAAAAAAATAATGCATATAAAATATATATGTTCTTTCAACTGAATGCATCTGTTAGGTAGCTAGTCAGACATAAGCAGATTCCACCTCGTTCTGGCAGGTATCATCTTTCCTTCTCTCTCCTGGATACTGGTAATCAGAGCACACCCAGAGTTCCTCATTCTTCTAGCCAAGGACCACGGCTAAGTTCCCATTCTTATCAGGGCCAAACAAGATAAAATCACCAAAATAAGCTGTCACAAGTGCACCAAGATTAAAAGTGACTCAAAGTAACTTGGGACCCATTTTGCCATATTTATAATAAGTTAGCATTGTGGCCTAACCTCCTAGTCTGGGTTATACTTGGGTGCTTGTAGGTAAGCACCTGCACACTAGGAGAAAAGTTGTAAAACCTAAACTGTCAATCAACTTGTCATTCCAATGATGTAGGACAGGGGAAGGGGCTGCCACACTCTAAAATGCCAAACTCAACCTCATTGAGGGGTTGCTTTTGATTTCTAGATAGCCCATTATCATCTTTTTTCAAGAGTGTGCTCTTGCTTTGCTTAATAAAACTCATGTTGTTTGAAACTGTTCGATGTTTCTTGTCTAATTTTTTCCCCTGAGAATACAAGAACCGAGGAAATCATTGTCCTACCAGTAACACATGTATGTGTGCATGTATAGTTACATATACTAATTTAAGAATTCCCATGCTGTGTATTAGGGCAAGATGACTTCCACCTGACATAGTAGTCAAGGCAGTAAAAGAAGTATCACCTCACCCTCATAGTATGTGGTCTCAGTGAGGATGATTTTCATCTGGCCATCATATCTGTTATACATTATCTAGTTTAGAAATGACAGCATTTTCATTATGACACATGTACCATGTGGTCTGGTCCAGTACTTATACTATATCACGATGTTTTATAAGATTTGAAGATTTGGTTGGAAAGCAACACAAGTACACTCAGATAGCTAAAAGATAGAGGAATTTTTTGTTTGTTTCTTACTTATGGGTCCAAAACAGATAAGATTGCCAGACAAGGTCACATAGTGGATCAAACCAGAAGACAGGATAACAGCAAGCTGGAGTTGTAGGGAGAAGCTTACATTACGCAAACAGGGTATATGTTTACTAGTTTGAATAATTTCCTGGAATCTAGAACATAGGAAATATATCATAAGTGGCTGATACCTGGGCCTGGTGCTAATACTGGCCCTGAAGTGTGAGACGCTAATCAAAGAAGAAGATGAGGTGTGAAATTAATTTGCTCCTCAAGAAAAGGAACTGTCAGGCCACTACCTAAGGTTCCAAAACAGAGTCAGACAGTATTTCTAAAAACTCTATAACACACAATGCATGGTTTATACACTTTAATATATAAGGGTTTTTAATTTGCTGTATTCCCTTTTATTAATCAAAAGACAAATCAGTATTTTAGCTCACATATTGTTCTTTATATCTCTAACTGAAATTTTTCTCTTGCACTACCAAATTCTTGGAATAGATTTTATAGCTTACATACAGTGAATACTGTCTAAGACACTTGTGAAAAAGTTTTCACTTTTCATGGAACACCCTGAAGCTACCTAAGTGACCTGACTTTTTGTCAGACATGGAGGATTATGAGTGACATGTCATGTGCCTTGTTCACTGTTTAGGTAAAGAACACTGTCACATACTTCAAAGTCTGTGGCAAAAACTTGTCACTATTGTTGTTCAGTAGCTCAGTCGTTTCCGACTCTTTATGACCCCATGGACTGCAGCACACCAGACTTCCCTGTCCTTCACTATCTACCAGTTTGCTCAAACTCATGTCCATTGGCATCCAACCATCTCATCCTCTGTTGTCTCCTTTAACATAGGACAATGTTATTCTGCCTTCAATCTTTCCCAGCATCACGGTCTTTTCCAATGAGTTGGTTCTTTGCAGAAGGTGGCCAAAGTATTAGAGCTTCAACATAAGTCCTTCCAATGAATGTTGAGGATTGATATACTTTAGGTTTGATTGGTTTAATCTCCTTGCTGTCCAGAGAGTCTCAAGAGTCTTTTCCAGAACCACATTTCGAAGGCATCAGTTCTTCCATATTCAGCCTTTTTAATTGTCCAGCTCTCATAGCTGTACATGACTACTGGAAAAACCATAGCTTTGACTGTACAGACCTTTGCTGGCAAAGTAATGTCTCTGTTTTTCAATACGCTGTCAAGGTTTGTCATAGCTTTTCTTTCAAGGAGAAAGTGCCTTTTAATTTCATGGCTGTAGTCACCATCTGCAGTGATTTTGGAGCCCTAAAAAATAAAGTATGTCACTGTTTCCATTGTTTCCCCATCTATTTGCCATGAAGTGATGGGATCGGATGCCATGATATTAATTTTTTTTTTTAATGTTGAGTTTTAAACCAGTTTTTTCACTATTAAAAGGCTCTCAAATATCATTCTGATCCATATTGAGCTTTGTACTACATGTGAATAGAAGTGACTAAAACTTGTGTTTGTCTCCTCCTTTAACTTCCTATTTACATAACACGTGGACCCATCCCATGAGAGAAACTAAATCAAATTGGGAATTGGATAACATGAATTTCACTTTTTACAGATTTAGATATTTCTGCAATCCTAAGCTAAATTCTAGAATAAAAATATAAATATAATCTACATTTGTTCCAGGAAGAGTAATGGATGACAGAAATAATAGAAAACAAAAAATCTCTCCTTTTCCAAAAGGTATGCATTTTTATACTGTGATAACAGTTCTAAGATAAGATCATTATGAAAAGGCTGCACAATGGGTTTTAGGTCAATTTAAGAGTTGACAGGAGGCTATACCATTCATAAAGCAAAATAATCTCTTGATGTTATTTGAAGTCATCGTACTTTCACAGTAGTGAATCCAGTTCAAACATTGAAACTATTCAGCAGATCTCTTGAATGACCTCTCAGATGTTGAAAAATGCCTAAGAAAATTTTTCTTCATTTATACTTACTGGGAGAAGTTAATGAAAACATCCTCTCATTTTCCAAGTGTTATGATTCCTTTGAAAACTGCATATTATAGAGAGTGTGTGTGTGTGTGTGTGTGTGTGTGTGTGTGTGTGTGTGTGCTAAGTTACTTCAGTAGTGTCCTACTCTTTGGCACTGTATGGACCAAGCTTGTCAGGTTTCTCTGTCCATGGGATTCTCCAGGCAAAAATACTGTAGTGGGTTTCCATGCCCTCCTCCAGGAGGTCTTCCAAACTCAGCTATTGAACTCATGTCTTTTATGTCTCCTGCATTGGGCAGACAGCATCTTTTCACTAGTGCCACTTGGGAAGCCCAAAATCTTCATTCTCTTTGCTTGAAAATTAAAGGATTTGAGCTAAATCATTATAACAGTTTCCAACCTATCCTAAAATTCTGTGAGGTTGTGTATATATGGTTTCTTCATTAATATCAGATAAATTTCTTGAGAGTCATCGCCAACTTATATTCAGTAGCTAAAACTTTCCTTCAAAGAACTTTCCTAAAGCATTTTCCAGTTCCATTTAAGAAACCAGGGAAACAGACTTTTCAATCATCTTTGTAAAATATGCTCTTATTCATTTCTGAAACTGCACACAAATTGATTTTCTTTGTCCTCAATTGTGTGTCAAAAAGATACTTGTATATTTTTTTTGTGTGTGTGTGTGTGGTGATAAACAGGAAATTTACCCCTGTTTGGGGGCTTCCCTGGTGGCTCAGATGGTAATGAGTCTGCCTGTGATGAAGGAGACCTGCAGGAGACCCAGGTTTGATCTTTGGGTCAGGAAGATCCTCTGGATAAGGGAATGGCAACTCACTTCAGTATTCTTCCCTGGAGAATTCCATGGACAGATAAGCCTTGTGGGCTACAGTTCAAGGGATCACAAAGAATCAGACACAATTGAGTGGCAAACACTTTCACTCCTGTCATTATTCATTATACTTTACTGAATACACTTCATTTTTTGTTATAACTTGCTTCATTTGTGCAGGCCTCTGAGTTTGAAGCCCATTTGTATGATGAAGTAAACAAAATTTGAGAGAAAAATTTCTTTCCTTGAGAAATCACCAGATTTGATCAGTGGACATAGTTCTAGTGAGGGATGGTAGTATTCTACATTATGATTAACATTCATAATCTTCTTTCCAAGTGTAAGATCCAAATTAAATATAAGAATATTTTCTGTCCAAACCAGATCTACAATTCAGCAGTGTCTCTAGTCATTGTGTGACTATTAGATATTTGGGTAACTTACTAGTTCAGATGAAAGTTAATCATACAATTGGTTTTAAATAGCTCAAAGTTTGTCTAGAAAAGAATGAGAAACTTCTAATCCATTCTCTACAGAGAAGTTGTATAATATTTTTGCAGCATAAACTTGTCTTATTTCTTCTCTCATTTACACAATCTAGTGCTTTTTTATTTGACACATAATAAAATCACAACAAAAGAGGAACTAAAAAGCCTCTTTATGAAAGTGAAAGAGCAGAGTGAAAAAGTTGGCTTAAAGCTCAACATTCAGAAAACGAAGATCATGACATGTGGTCCCATCACTTCATGGGAAATAGATGGGGAATCAGTGGAAACAGTGTCAGACTTTATTTTGGGGAGCTCCAAAATCACTGCAGATGGTGATTGCGGCCATGAAATTAAAAGACGCCTACTCCTTGGAAGGAAAGTTATGACCAACCTAGATAGCATATTGAAAAGCAGAGACATTACTTTGCCAACAAAGGTCCATCTAGTCAAGGCTATGGTTTTTCCAGTGGTCGTGTAGGGATGTGAAATTTGGACTGCAAAGAAAGCTGAGCCCCAAAGAATTGATACTTTTGGACTGTGGTGTTGGAGAAGACTATTGAGAGTCCCTTGGACTGCAAGGAGATCCAACGAGTCCATTCTAAAGGAGATCAGTCCTGGGTGTTCTTTGGAAGGAATGGTGCTAAAGCTGAAACTCCAATACGTTGGTCGCCTCATGCGAAGAGCTGACTCATTGGAAAAGACCCTGATGCTGGGGGGGATTGGGGGCAGGAGGAGAAGGGGACGACAGAGGATGAGATGGTTGGATAGCATCACCGACTCGATGGACATGAGTTTGAGTGAACTCCGGAAGTTGATGGACTGGGAGGCCTGGTGTGCTGCAATTCGTGGGGTTGCAAAGATTCAGACACGACTGAGTGACTGAACTGAATTGAAAATCACAACACTTCACCATATCACAATAGGTCCTCTGCTTCTGATCACTAGCACTATTTTTGGTGGATCACTGCTTATCATTGTGGATGGCCTTGTTCTTCAAATACAGAAGTATGTTCCCACCTCAGGCCTTGTCTCATTGCTATCTATTTATTGTTTTAAGAAATTATTCTTTCAGTATATGGGGAAGGTGAGCACCAGAACTGGAGTCCATATTTTATATCCTTCTCACTAAGATCCTTTCGAGAAAGTGGATGGTGTGGAGAAAGTAGTGATGGGTCACTCATGGGACTTGAGGATGTATCTGCTTACCAAAAATGCTAAGGAAATATTTCAATATTTTATCAATTGGCCTTATTGCTTCATTTTAGTATATATGTAGCCATTGACTACAAGAGTCTCAGTAACTAGAGTATATGATTATTGAAATTGAAAAGATGAACTGAATTCCACTGCTTACTTTATACTCTGTACTCTTTATACTTTATACTCTTTAACCAATATAATGTTTACCATTTATGGAATGCAAAATAAAAATGCACATATTTAATGTTCAAGATTATTCTTGCTTATTACCTCATGAACAAATTAAGAATGCTCCTTCATCAAACATTGTTACCATCTAATGCTCTAGATGAAATGCCGAGAATTACAAAAGATCATGATTCACTCAATCAGTTGTTCTATTCTTTGCTGTTATCAACTTCCATTACTGTCAATCAATATAGCTTAATATAGTGAGACAAAAGTAAAACAACAGTAAACCCTTAATAGTACCTACATTAATGTTTGTATCTATATGGTGCTAGTTTCCCTTAAATTAATATTTAAGTGAAGAGATGCAGCTTTAGAAATTCTGTACATAATATACACATACAATTGCATTTATTCAGTAATCTTTTACTTCACTTTATACCTCTTTTTTCAAACATCTGTATTTCAAATACATATTCATTTTCTGCATTCTATTTTTAGTAGCTTCAAGGAAGCCTGGTAGCATCTTCTAAAAGAGAAAAACAACTGTATCATAGTACATCATACATAATGAAAGTCCACAATGGAAACATTATATGTTTTATTTCCTAATTAGGAAATTTGAATCAAATAAATGAAAAATAGAAATCATAAAAATTAGGAGATTACTGATACTAAGTGATCTGTAGACATTGTCTTCTTTCTGATTAATACTTTTTATATTTAAAAGTTCTTTTCCCTATCGTCCAGGGGTCTTCTTTTCTATTTTAGCCAATGTGATAGCTTATAGATTCTATAACTTGGTCTTGAGTGTGTACTGTGTGCTTAGTTGCTCAGTCATGCCTGATTCTCTGTGGTCCCACAGACTGTAGCCTGCCAGGTTCCTTTGTCCATAGGATTTCCCAGACAAGAATACTGGAGTGGATTGTCATGCTGTCCTCCATGGAATCTTCTCAAATCAGGGATTGAGCCTGTGTCTCCTGCACTGGGATGCAGATTCTTTTCCACTAGTGCCACTTACATAGATGCTATTGAAACTCAGGTACAACTGCAGTTTGGCACTCAAAAATCAATACTAGAGTGGAGAGGTTGGTGGAAAGATAAGTTTGCTTTATTCCAGAGGAGCACAACTGGGGAAGAAGGCAGACTCATGCCTTATTGTCTTCTCCCCACTGACAACCAGGTGATATAAGCTTTTAAAGGGAATTTCAAGGGTAGATAAGTGGAGAGAAGGGGCTCCATGTAGAAAGAGCACAGTCAGGTCTGACAGTCATCTTGAAATTGGTCATTGGTGGCCTGATCAGCATCCTCCTGATTGTGCAGAGTACAGTTAATCTTCAGTTTCAGAGTTGGTGTGTTCCCTTTTCTTTGAGGCCAGTTCTTAGAATTGTGGATTTCCCTGATGGCTCAGTTGGTAAAGAATCTGCTTGCAATGCAGGAGACCTTGGTTAGATCCCTGGTTTGAGAAGACCCCCTAGAGAAGGGAAAGGCTACCCACTCCAGTATTCTGACCTGGAGAAGTCCACAGACTGCATAGTCCACGGGGTCACAAAGAGTTTGACATGACTGAGAGACTTTCACTTTTTTTTTTTTTTTTTCCTGTTAGAACTGTGTCAGCTATGTCATAGCTACATTTTGCTCATCATGTAGTTAGGTTCTCCCACCTGCTGGGGGGTTTCAATATCTACAAAACAGCTCAAAGTATATTATCTATAGCCTTTAGAGAAGGAAATAAAGGTCCTTGACTTTATTTAATGACTTTTGTCATTTGGACTTGCTTGACGGTTTTCCATTCCTTTCTACATTTTCACACTTCTCTGATTAAATTTATTCTTTGACTAAAGTTTTTCTACAGATAAAAGGCAAACAAAAAACATGGGGGTTGGAGTTCTGTCCTGGGAATTCCCCATAAGGTCTTAATCTGTATCGTAGTTAAACACCTACAAAAATTACTTTTTTCATACTCTAATATGCAGGGGTAATGGTATCTACTAAATAAATAAAACAATTTATAAATAATATGTTGATATGGTGTTACATTGAATTTAAAATAACATTTCTATTTGAGCATGTTTAGAGAATGGAAACTATTTTTGCATATTTTTATGCCAATTAAAAAACATATTAAAATCATTGAGAGTAAACTGAAATTTTTATTGGAAGCCTAAAAAATTATAATTTTTAATTCATACTGAGTTTACATACAAAATCTTTAAATATTTGGAAACTGCTAGTTTAAAGGTAAAAATGCAAAATATGTTCTAACAAATTCATGGATCAATGTGCATCACTGAACTCTAAGCAAAGTTTCAGAGAAATCCCTTGAGTACAGTGGTGGTAACATTCCACGGGGATTTTTAATTTTTTTTTATTTTATCTTAAAGAACATTTTACTTTAGTAGTATCATTTTGTACTTATACTTTTAGCATATTTAACTTTAGAAGAAGTGAAAAAAGTATTTAAATCTACTACCTGTTATGCAGCATGCTTGGGGCTGGTGCATGGGGATGACCCAGAGAGATGTTATGGGGACGGAGGTGGGAGGGGGTTCATGTTTGGGAACGCATGTAAGAATTAAAGATATTAAAATTTAAAATAAATAAATAAATAAAAAATAAATTGAATCGTTTTCATCACAGATATTTGCAATGAAAATAAATGTATAACATTAGAAAATTGTTTATTTTAAAATTAATCATTATACATCCTTAAAAAATAAACTTAAAAAATGAAGTACTTCATTAATTTGAACAAAATCTGACATATTTGCTATCACTTTCCTTTAGATAAGTCTTATATAGATTAAAAGGTAAGCAAGAGTTGTTCAAACTAGGGTAAGAATATGAAAAATTCTATCATCTACCTACCTTCCTGTTTCCATAACGCCATCTAACCTTAATATGCAGCTACCATGTATTTAAAGCTCCTATTTACCACAGAAAATAAAGTCCTATTCAGAAATAAAAGACTCAAAGTTAAACTTTCAAAATGCCTCATTACTGGCTATGTGTTATGAAAAGTGACTTACAATTTCTACCCTGGAAAATATGTACTTCATTTGTCTTTACTTGTATCTAAGAATCATGTTTTGTAGATTAAATTTTATGTAAAACAGAAATATGACCCTGAACATTCAACAGTGTATAGCCATAACACATAAAATTCTAAGTGCCTTTTTTTAATCTCATGCAATGATTTTTTTTTTTTTTTTGGTAAAGAAAGTCCAAATGAAAAAAAAGAAACAAGAAACAATAGGAAAAAGAATACCTTTAAAGACATGTGGGAAAACAACCTTAATCACTATTAAAACATTGTCATCATTTTGCACAAAGACAGTTATTCCAAGGTTAAAGAATATTTATTGGAAGTGAGAAATTATTAGGCATTTCTCCTCCATATTCATATAAATGATTTGTCAGTATTCTTCCAACAAAAGAATATAAAGTGTCCTTGCCAGGTCAACATTTTAATATAACAAATATGATTTTTTAAATCACAAATTTGGTAGATATTACTTTCAATAATTTAACTGCCCCAAAAGTGGTCAATGAAAATCAGATGTTATTTCATTTTTTGTCTCCATTGGGTCAGGTAAACACCAGTTCTAGGATTCTCAGATGTTAAGATGTGAGGTTCATATAGATAATCTTGCCAAAAGATGATGATAGTGAATTCTAAGATGCATGCTGAATTCATAAATAGAGGTGACTTTACCCACCAATGTTCAGATTAGTTTCTGGTAGTATGAATGGATTCAGTCAAACATTTATACTCACAAATTTATTTGGCAGAATGCAATATTATAATTGATTATATATACAAAAAGAATACAAGGACTAGTAATTGGAAAAAACTAACACTATCATTTTTTCATAAACACTGTTTCTCACAACAGCTCATGTCACTAAAGACTAAAGAACATTAATTTGTCATTAGATATATGATTTATCAAATTTAAATAGGGATGATCAATCAATATTAGCTCACACCTTTTTATTTTCCACCCTGAAAATGACCTTGAAGTATTCACCAGCAAGGGGTATTTCACCTACATTAAATCACCAAAGAAACCAAGGTCAAAAGAAAGTCAGTGAAAGTCTTGCACCCTAGCATGCCACTCTTTGCAATTGATGAATGGCTTCAATTTTCTCAGTTCCATGGCAAAGAGAACTGGAGCAGTTCTGTGGAGATCCATAAGAAGCTGGCTGAAGCCAGATGAAAAATGACATTTCCTGTACAGTTATTGGCAAGGTTAAAGCTTTTCACAAATAAAAAGCTTAAGGTTTTCTCAGAATTCAGTTTAGTTTCTGAGTCATATTGTCTTAGTGAACTGGACATTTGGGGAAACTTTATGAAGTGTTAACTACATTTGGAGATAACTGAAAATAAATCCTAAATTTCTTTAGAGAACAAATATACTGTACTGCACCTTTCTGAGGTTTAGCATATGTGTTGACTTAATAGAGGTACAAAATCAGAATTTTTTCTCATGCAACCGGTTGATGTGAAGATCATACTAGATGCAGAGGTATGTATGAAAATATTTAAATGGCAATTAAACTGATATAAATGCAAAGTAATCTAATTAAAAAATAAAGAATTTGAATCTCAGTCTTGAAAATGAATAACAACTCTTTTTACTTAAGCAACTCATTTATTAGAGACTAAGTTCCTGCTCTACAAAGTGACAGATTTTGAATAATTTTTTGCAATGTTCTTTCCAGAACATTTCTCTAAAATGTATTTGAAGGAAAAAAAAAAAAAAAAAACAATCTTACTAGGGCATTTCAGGATGCTGAGATAAGGAGGGTGGTTTTCCTCTCCTTATCGTGGTACTTAGCTCATGAAAGTTTGAGGATTTCAAGTCACAGAAACTGGTCAAAGAATGTCCTATTCTGTGCATATTTCTCTATCTAGTTCAACAGTCAACTCTTACCCAGTTTTCTACTGATGCGTTGAATTTCCATTTAAAGGTATGAATATCTCTGAAACTTTACTTGCTTGACACTAGCCTAGGTCTGTAGTTCAAAGTCGACTTCCCTGGTTGCTCAGACCATAAAGAAACTGCCTGTAGAGTGGGAGACCTAGGTTCAGTCCCTGGGTTGAGAAGATCCCCTGAAGAAGGGAAAGGCTACCCATTCCAGTACTCTTGCCTAAAGAATTCCATGCAGAGAGGAGCCTGGTGGGCTAGAGTCTATTAGGTAACAAAAGAGTCTGACATGACTGAGCAACCAAGCACAGTACAGCATAGTTCAAGTGATGATGCATTCTGTCTTTTTTGCACTATACTCAAGAGCAGAGTATCACATATCCATTTGCAATTTCCTTAACTTAGTAGCCATTGATGATAGCCAATTTCATTCTTCAATGAAAGAAGGAAGCATAAAGAAGCATGATTCTTGAACTGAAAGAATCCCCATAGAAAAGTGGCAGAACATTACATGTATCATGGATCTTTGGAGATGTGTTATATTTTAGACTTTTTTAAAAAATAAAAATTATTATTTTATTCAGAAAGATAAGGAACACTCATATTTGTAGTGTTGAAAATGGCTCTGAACAAGGGAAAGATTCCTATAATACTCCAGCAGAGTGAGTAAAAAAATAAATAATTTACTTGTGTTCAATGGCAACCCACTCCAGTACTCTTGCCTGGAGAATCTCATGGATGGAGGAGCCTGGTAGGCTGCAGTCCACAGGGTCGCTAAGAGTCGGACATGACTGAGCGACTTCCCTTTCACTTTTCACTTTCATGCATTGGAGAAGTAAATGACAACCCACTCCAGTGTTCTTGCCTGGAGAATCCCAGGGATGGGGGAGCCTGGTGGGCTGCCGTCTATGGGGTGGTACAGAGTTGGACACGACTGAAGTGACTTAGCATGTATTTTTGTAAAATTGTTGCAATGTTGGAGCACAGTTAATTTTGTTTGTTTCCATTTCTATAATTTTTTTTTTTACTTCATAAACCATAATTTTAACTACTTTTAAAACTTTAAAATAAGATGTGGTGCTTTAGACTTATTTAGGGCATTTCAAACTAAGAAAGTAAACTTATGTTTGAGTTATTATTTAATATTCATAACAAATTCAGGTTTTAAAGTTAATTTGCTTCTTTTTTTACCTCTATGTTTAATATATAATTTTAGATTAAGAAGATTATATTGGCTACCTAGTATTGGTAATAAGTACTTTCTAGTTTTTAATCATCAATCATAGCTGTCATAGACTAACTTTTTTTTAATGTTTGAAGGATTAGTAATTAAGCTTAAGAAGTTTAATTAAGTGTATACAGACTGGTTTTCAAAATTAGGTGACTTTTGATATCATTCCCTATAAATAATATTTCAGATCAAATAGATATTTCAATAACATAATGCTTATGGATCATTTATTCTAAATTAGGACTGGAGCTTGAGGCTTTCACATGCTAATTAGTATTCAGAGAGGTGAACCTGCAGATTCATGCCTTTGCCATGCTGACTCTGATTAGGGCCACGGTCTTTAATTAGGAGCATGGTATCACACTAACAAGTTGCTCCCTATCACAGAAACTGCAAGGAAAACCTGGAGATCGGAGTCAGAGATTATTTTTTAATATTAGATATAGAACAATTGAATAGAGGACCAGAAAGGAGATTGAAGTCAGTGATTACTTCTTAATATTAAATACTGAACAACTGATGAAATGACCAGACCCAGGAAAATGGAAAGTTTCATTAAAGTGGAAATTAATGTATTATATTTGATTTTAATTTGATAAAATGATAATTGTTTATTTATATCCATTATAGTTTAAAAGTTACATTTTTATTTACTCTTATAATGATGTTCAAAGTACATTATAGACTGCAGCTTTCATACCTCTGTTTCCCCAAAATATATCTGCATCAAAATGTTATTTATTACTTAAGAACATAAACTGCCTAAATATTAAAAATAAAATTCTTTATTCATATTTATAAATAAATTATTTATTTATAAGCATTTTGTTTACACTTTAACTTAAAATTCTCTAATTGTAATTTGTAATCCTATGTGTCTCCTACTAATTAAAAAAGGAAAAAATGAATTTTAAGATAAATTTTTTCTTTACTGTTTTTCTTTAATGCCCTCATGGTATCAAGTTTTCATGTCATATTTTAGAGAATATCAAGCAAATACTTTTGTTCTTATTAGTGAGGTTTTATTTTCCTGTTTTAATTAGATTGTAACTCACACATACACACAATTATACTCTTACCAGATCCCTCTCCAGTAACCAGGAAAGATACTGACCAGCTATTTATTATTCAGAAAGAGTAGAGATTGAGTGTTTTGTGGAGGAATAAAACTAGGATCTTTCTTGTGTTTTTCATTCATCTTTTTCTTTGTTTGCTTTTTCTGATGGATATTTAAATCTGGTACTGATTATTTTCACCACTAAAGCCTTTTCCTAAATTTTTTCTACAAAAACATAAATTCACTGTTTATATATATATATTTTAGATGAAAGACAAAGTTACATTTTAAAATGTTCAGTCAGAGTATTAATTCTTTCTCTAGCTAGGAAACACTAAGAGGAAGATTTTTCTTCAACATGATTTTCCTGTGGGAGGGCCACAAAGCATTTTTAAAAATTACATTAACAGCTAATATTTCAAATTTGTCTTCTGTTTGACAACAAAATTGGTATATCCAGAATGGGATGCTAAATATGAAATTCAAATTAAAACTCTGTTAGCAAGTCACCATGGTTCTGATACTCTCACCACCAGGAGGCCAGTTATTATCAAGTGGATTTACTTAAAATTTCAATTAACTAAAGAGGGTCAGGGATTATGGACACAAAAGGAACTAATCAAATCCTCAGATTCATCTATCCTGCCGAAGCAACTGTACCACTGAGCAGTGCTTTGTACTAATTATTTCATACCTACTGCTGCCCACAGGGCTTTCATAAACCACGCTATTGACCTAGTTCACTGAAAGATGGCCAAACCTGGTCTTCAAAGTTGTCTTGTGGGCAGATAAAATGGAACTGTTAATCTCACTTCAATATCTCTCATCATTTCCACAAACATCAGGGTCACCAGAGACCTCTCATCTGTTTCTGTAGTACACCTTTCTCTTTTTGTTTTTATGTGTGTTGGGATGGGGTCTTCCCCAGTGGCTCAACAGGGAAGAATCTGCCTGTAATGTGGGAGATGCAGGAGACATGAGTTTGATCCCTACATCAGGAAGATCTCCTGGAGGAACGCATGGGAACCCACTCCTGTTATTTTTACCTGGAGAATCCCATGGACAGAGAAGGCAGGCAGGCTATAGTCCATAGTGTGGCAAAGAGTCAGACACATCCAAAGTGACTTGCTCAGACACATCCAGAGCAAATTTGCATGTATGCTGGGATGGAAGGTAGGAACGGGAGTGACTTATTCCTGAGTTAAAATTAGTATGTGTTGCAACCATAGCCTCTTTTCCATAAGTACATGTGCTCAAGAAACCCCTTTCTTGTATAATGGGTATTTAAACTGCACCAGGAAACTCCTTCAGACCCCATTCCACACTCTATAAAATCAAAATATGCCTTCCTTTTTTCCCAGATGCTGAGGTCTTTTTCGACAGTAAGTGTGCATGAGGACATTTGTCATTTCTAGAAAGAGGACCACTGTGAGTGACATATACTAATGTGCTTGGGAGAGGAGGTCCCATAAAACCACAACTGTCTCTCCATATGCAGCACACCTGGCATCTTTTCCAAAGGGAAATTGCAGAGATGTAATATAATTTTGCCATGAAAGAAATCCAAAGATATTAAACCTGAGGTCTCTGTCCAAATCATCTAGACAATGAAAACTTCTGTTTGCAGAATATCAGATTTTAATCATCTTACTACTAGAATTTTATATGTTTATTTCTAAGTAAATTGCATAGTATATAATCTAATTGGAAGCACAATGCATTAAGATTTCAGAATCTTGTCTTCAGGATGATTCCTTGGCTACATTCTGATGTTTTGAGATAAATTAGCATTTTCACTTCTTGTAGTCTTGAAACTTACAGAATATAGTGAAGAAAATATTCAGATCTATACCTCTATGAAGATAAAAATGTATGAACTGAAAACTGTTTTGCTGTGTAAAATAAATAACATGAGCATGAAATTCATTAATTTTAACTTAAATATTTAATTAAAATATAGAGAATTACTATATCATCAAATGTCTAAAATGAGGGTAGATTCAAGTATGAGATCATGCTAGATGAAGCAAGAAGAGGCACAGAGTAATGTTGAAGTAAGTGTGTAAAAGTTAAGTCCCAAATTTTCACTTTAGAATTGTTGCTACTAGAGAACAAAAAGGTTAAATAGCTTGTCTTATTAACAAAGCTGATCATCTGAACCACCAAAACTAGAGCTGGTATTCTGATATATTTTCAACATCATGTTTAATCAAAAATATATTATATTATGTACTGTAAACCATACAAGAAAAAAAAGTAAAATGTAGAACTGTATTTAAAAATAACAGTTTAGTAAAACCTTTATAACTGATCTGTCGTCCAGATGTATTTCTGCATTTTAAAAATTTCTTTAGAGTTTCCAAACAGCATTCAGCATCCAAAAGTGACTCAGAAGAGAGCAAAGGCTGATCAGCAGACTCTCTCTATCTTACAAGCACATTATTGCTGAAGTAGTTAATTCATAAAGCAGATCCAGGCATCAAATCTCCCTATTTTCATTACAATCTTATATCACACTAAATCACTTGTTATACTTTTTTTTCTCTTTTGGTAAATATTTATATGAAAGATACTTCATAATGCACATTAATAGAAAGAAAGACCTCTGTTACCAAAAAGAAATTCAGCAAAGGTTGAATATACCAAAATCCATTCAAAATTAACCAATGGTGAGTATAGAAATGGCTCTGAAGAGAAACATATCAAAAAACTAGGATCAGAAGAAGCAGCAGCAATCAGAATATATATCTTTGCTTCACTGGTAAATCCTCACCTTTCGTCTATGTCTTGTTTCTTCACAGTATCAAAATACAACTCTTGACTGTGAACACTAAACCTCCTCAGCATAGCAAAGCTGATCATCTGGGCCACCTGGTCTGCTTAATCTCCTGGTCTGTGTGTTGCCAAAGGAAGATTTACAAGGTAAAAAAGAAGGAAGTAAATCTTCTGCTGTTTCTCCTCATCTTTGACCTTTAGCTTTAGTTGTCTTCACATCCTAGATGCCAATAAAGTGAACCAAAGCATAAGGAAAAGGGAAGGAGCATATCATCATCTGTGGAGATTTACAAGGAAAGTAACAGAGTAGCTACCAGGACGTTCTGCATTTCTCTAACCCAGTCTCTGTATACAACACGGACTTAAAATGTGACCAATTCTAGTCACTAGCTTCAGGTTTCATGATGCTCATACATTTTATCTAGTTAATTTTTTTTAATAAAATAAACTGTGGAGAATAACATAGTATTAAAACTCAGCTGTACTAGCGGGAACTGACTGGTGGGTGACAACGCCTAGTGGGGTACTGGATGTCCAGAGCTAGCTGAAAAGCATGACCAGCATGTACTGCTTTTCCTTGCTTCAAGAGCTATGAGGGCATGTGTCAGGAGCCAGCGTGAGGAAACCCACCCGTGACAAGGTCATGAGGAAGGAAACCTGACAAAATGCAAGGACGTGTTCGGCTTCAGGGAGTCCCCCTGGAAATTCCTGAGCATCCACCCCCCCAAGACCAGAATCTGCCTGCTTTACTATGTTATGCTTTCCACATACTCTTCTGTCATTAACAGGGGACTGTCCCACCATCACCTTTTTCTGGAAAAAATTAGAGCTTTTAGATAATAAATCTCCTGGGCATAATACGAGTGTTTCAATCCAAAAACCCCTCTGATGGCTTTCTAGTCTGCCTGCAGGACTCGTACAGCTGCGCATGTGATTGTTTGAGGCCTCCCGACTGTGGGAGGCACAGGAAGACTAAAACATCCTAGGAATGTCGGGGCTTCTGAGGAGTCAAAATCATTAGAATACGACTGATTAAAGGTTTCATTTGTTGAGCCAATACTTGCTGCCAAATTTTCATATCTTTTATTTTTAGGTATAGTTGGTATACAGAAAAACAGGTAGTAGACCTGGTATTAGCAACACTAGATCTTTGAGTTAAGTACTTTCTTTGTTATAACCCACTGCACCTTTGTTCTATAGGAATGTAACTTTTTTGTACTTTGAGGGTGATGCAGAGTAAAGAAAAACACACTTCTAGGGAAAAGGAGTTTTCTGGATAATTAAGAAGAGAGCCATAAAAATGTTAACAAGCCTCTTGGCCAGAAGATAATGTAAACCACCTGAGACCTTTTGTATACGGGAGGGTATGCAAAAAGAAAGCCTTGTCTCAATGAGGGTCAGGACTGCTGGCCCTGCATAACTCTGTTTCTTTATGTACAACTTGGGGTATATAAGCTGATTTTGAAAAATAGTTTTTGGAGTCTTGCACCGATGCTGGGCTTCCCCATGTCATTCTTTTCTTTTTCTGGCTGAATTCCTTTCTGGAGCAGGGAGGCTCATCATGTCTACTTATTTGTCCCAGCTTCTAAGATCCATAAGAGAGAGAGCCCAAGGCGGGGCATTCTCTGATATTCAAATGGACACCGTGGCCTAACGTAGATGGTGCAAGTTCCTTGTCTGGAACTTTATTGGTCTTCCACATAATCCAAGTTATTCAGCCCTCTTTCTCTACTTAATTTTCCTACTATACTATTGTTTCTTAATCTAATCTTACATTAATAAACAAATAAGTTTTTCTCATGCCAACGCTGTCCCCGCTTCGAATTCCCTGGATCCACCGGGGCAGGACCCTGGCAGGCATATATGGCCAAAAGAAGAGTCAGTTCTAATTACAGCTTCCTGTTTTGGACTGGTCTCCTGAAAAATTTGTCAAATGAGACATAATTTTGAGATGGAGTTCTGCTGTAGCTGTAAATTGATCCCAAGAATATATCATAATCTATTTAGTCATTCTGAGTTGAGTGAATTTTACGTTGTTCTTTTACATTATTTCTCTTTTTTGGTAAGTGCTTTGGATATGCTAAATTTGAGTTGTAGGGTATCTAGATAAAAATGTTAATTGGATAGTTGGTTTGAACTTCTGTAAGTCAGTACTGAAGTTTGTTCTATTTTTTCTTTCTCCAAATACATGATCATGTATGATTAATAAAACTATTCCAAATATTTAAACATTATTTCAAATGCTGGTAAGTATATGTCAGACAAATGCTTAGCAATAGCAAATAAAAATGTATAACATACTTCAAAGTATTGTGGCAATATTATTAACATGAGCATGTGCGTGCTAAGTCGCTTCAGTTGTGTCCGACTCTGAGGCCCCATTGACTGTAACCCACCAGGCCTCTCTGTCCTTGAGATTCTCCAAGCAAGAATACTGGAGTGGGTTGCCATGCCCTCTTCCAGGGAATCTTCCCAACCCAGGGACTGAACTCACATCTCTTATGTCTCCAGCATTGGCAGATGCGTTCTATACCACTACCATCACCTGGGAAGCCCATTATTAATATGAATGCCATGTAAATTAAATAGGTAAAGGGCCAAATTTTAAAGGCTCTGTGTGGTATATTCCTGTATATTTCACAGGTACACAATTCCGTAAATCCTGAATAAAGGCAACAGTCGGCAAAATGGCCCTTGATATGTTCACAAGAGTTAGGGACTTCCCTGATGGTCCAGTGTCTATAACTCTGCACTCGCAGTTCAAGGACCTGGGTTTGATTCCTGGTGAGAAAACTATATCCCATATGCTGCAACTAAGAGTCTGCATGCTACAACTAAAGATCCTGCCCCAGTGAAGATCTAAGACCCACCAGCTGTGACTAACATCTGACACAATCAAAAGAAGGATGGGAGTGATGGAGGGAGGAAGGAAGAAAGGAAGATACAAAATATTAATACAGCACATCTTTAAATCAATAATAGTTATAAAAATAGAAAAAAAAAAAACTTTAAAACTGACTAGAAACTGACATGTAGTAATTGACATTTCAGATTGGCTTCATTTAATCTACTAATTAAATAATTAGTTAGACCCCTGAAAATAATTAGAATAACAAAGCAAAGTGTAGATAGTTCATCTGCCTTCTGAAATAGACAAAGTGTCAAGGAATTGTCTTCTGCATCATTAATTGTGCAAATAAATAACAACCTTGCCTAGATTATAGCAACCACTGATTTACAAGAGATCAGGGGCTAAAGTAATTCCAGTAAATCATCAGTAGCAAGGTAAGAAAAAAGACAGATAACACACTATCACAAAGAGTTTGATGTGACATCACCTTTTATAAGCAGCTTTAGATGGAATTCTTCATTAGATGATAGCAAGTTATCACTGCCTATAACGGGGTTTAAAAGTAAATAAAATAACTTTGAAATATTCATCTACAAACATTATTAAACAAATGACAAAAGTAAATGAAATGAAAATCCTTCTTTTGTCCATCTCAGACTTCTCATTCTTTACATCAATAATACTCATTTATTCTTTAGCTCAAAAATCTCTTTCTCAGAGCTTCCTGGATACCCTAAACTAAAGTAAGTCTTAGTCATAATGATTTTAACCAGGATATTTCTTAAACAATGTAAAATAATTCTATTCATTTAATACATCAGTGGAAATGAATGAATTTGCAAAGGGGAACACTATACCAAAAGAGCATAGAGTTATTTAGTTAATATTTAATTTTCCTTTTTTTCCAAATAAAATAATTTTTACCAAAATGATAATGTGAGGATAAATGACAAATAAAGAGTGATAACTTTTGATTTTTACTTTTAAAGTATAATAAAATGTGAAAGTCTGAAAATGTTAGTTACTCAGTTGTGTCTGACTCTGTGATTCCATGGACTATGGCCCATCAGTCTCCTCAATCCATGGAGTTCTCCAGCAAGAAGACTGGAGTAGGTAACCATTCCCTTCTAAAAGGAATCTTCCCTACCCAGGAATCAAACCTGGGCTTCCTAAATTACAAGCAAATTCCTTACCATCTGAGCCACCAGAGACATCCAATATATTAAAATATTACACATAAAATACTTACAAGAGTATAATAATTTAATTTATACTTGAGTATTGAGAATCTCAATGCAGTGGTATTTTTCCTGTCATGTTAACAGAAGGCCTTAATATACATTGACCTATATTTCCAAACAGTTATTGTATTAGCTAATGCTTTTTGAACACTTGCTACTTGGCAGATGCAATCTTTAGTGCTATGTATGAATTATTTAATTTAAGCCTAATCAAATTTATGAGGTAAATACAATATTAACCCCATTTTAAAGATAAAGAAATTGAGAAAGAGTAGAGTTACTTGTCCAAAGTAATTTTTAAATAAAATGAAGTGCAATTATATTTCTCGTAGTTAAGCAATATAATTTCCTATTAATGTTTGATTCATCTTTATTTTTATATTTTTTATTATTTCATGAGGCTATTACCAAGATACCTAATATTAAACTATTCTGTGTGCTTAGTTGCTCAGTCATGTCCTACTCTTTGTGACCCCATGGACTGTATCCTGTCAAGCTTCTCTCTTCATGGAATTTTCCAGGCAAGGATACTGCAGTGGGTTGCCATTTCCCATGCCAGGTGATCGTCCCTACTCTGGGATTGAACCTATGTTTCTTGCATTGGCAAGAAGATTTTTTACTACTGCACCACCTTGAAAGTCTATTAAAGTATTATGCTCTATTAAGCTTCATTTAAATAATGATTTTTATGGTTTTTAATTGGGTTAGTTTTCTATCTTTGCATGGAAAATGACCATTAATTTAGCAGCTTAGAACAATATCCATGTATTAACTCACAGTTTATAGGTCAGAAATCTGGACGGATTCAACTGAGTTGTGTGTTGAGGTTTTCACAAGACAAATCCAAGTGTTTGTCAGGCTGGGATCTTATCTGTGGTATAATGGATGAATCTACCTACAAGATCATTCTGGCTGTTTCAGAGAATTCACTAAGCCAACAAGTTAGTCCAGTTAATTGGATATCTTCTATTTGTGTTTGCTAAATCTAACAACCCTAAATATTGGCTGATAGCATTTAGTTGCATATTGACAACCTGGTAACAACTCACGTTTGTTATTCTGGCTTGTGCTAAGTTAAGGGGTTCTGGAAAGTGTCTGTTCAAAGGCACTGCCCTCTGATTTCTCAGCTTATTGCTGCTTTTGAAACACAGAAATTGTCAACTGGATCCTACTTTGACTCACACACACTTTTTAAAATAATAAAATACATAAACAGTTTCTGAGTTTAGAACATCATTCTTGCCTACACTGAAATTATCAGTCTTCATTTTGCAAATCATTGGTAATTTCAACAACAGTCAGATGGGTAATTAGGGAAAATTCAGTTTCAGACCCTTTCAATACCATTTTACAAATATGTCTTTAAAGTTCCTCAGACTTTATCACTAATTCACCCTGACAACTTGCTACCTCCTCAGACCAGTAAACAAATTGATTAATGTTTCCAAGTGATTTCAACTGAGATATAATATTGAATGTACAAAACTATTGTACCAATGAGTTTCCTCTAAAATACATTATATCTGGGTATATTACATATTTCATCCTGTACTGGGAATTCAGTTGAAAAGCACAGAGGACGCATTGAAAATATATTTTTCCCCATAGCAGAAGTGCTCCATTCTAGAAATACACAGTTGAAAGATAGTCTAAAACAGCGAGTATCAAGTAGAGCACACTGACTTTCTGCCGGTATTCACAATGAAGAGCAAGAGCAATTTGCAAGCAGCAGCATCAAAGCAATAAAGCCAAGTTAACGAATGAAATCAGGGAGCCTTTCCCCATGAAATTGGGGGCAAGAAGCTAGGCTTTGCTTGGTTTGGCTGTTTCATTTCTGTATATATCTACTCATTTGCTTTACACATTCTGTGTGCAGATGCCAGAGGTTTGCACACTTAAGTGCGAGGTGGGACTTGATTCTCTCAGGTTGCTGCCACTTCCAAATATCTCCCATGGGGAATTGGTTATGCCCGTTTCGATCTAGACTTATTTGAATATGCTCTAAAATGGAAAATAAAATGTCACAACACAAGATAAAAACAAAAAAAGAAAAACTTTGCTTAAGTCATTTATGATATATTAGGAACTAAGGAAATACGACATTATTTACAAAACTTGGATCTCTTGACTTGTTACTCAGGCCTCCTGTTTGGAAATGACTGGAATCTTCTTGGACTATTTCTAATGTTGAAGTGTTCAGTACAGTTTAGTTGCTCAGTCATGTCCAACTCTTTGCAACCCTATGGACTGTAGCACGCCAGGCTTCTCAGTCCCCCACCCACTCCCAGAGCTTGCTCAAACTCACGTCCATCGAGTTGGTGATGCCATCCAACCATCTCATCCTCTGCCGTCCCCTTCTCCTCCTGCCTTCAATCTTTCCCAGCATCAGGGTCTGTTCCAATAAGTCAGTTCTTCACATCAAGTGGCCAAAGTGTTGGAGTTTCAGCTTCAGCATCAGTCCTTCCAATGAATATTCAGCACTGATTTCTTTTAGGATTGACCGGTTGGATCTCCTTGCAGTCCAAGGGACTCTTAGTCTTCTACAACACCACAGTTCAAAAGCATCAATTCCTCTATGCTCAGCTTTCTTTATAGTTTAAAGAAACTCCATACATGACTCACATCCATACATGACTACTGGAAAAGCCATAGCTTTGACTAGACATTACTTTGTTGGCAAAGTAATGTCTCCCCTTTTTAATATGCTGTCTATGTTGTTCATAGCTTTTCTTCCAAGGAGCAAGTTCTTGATTTCATGGCTGTAGTCACCATCTGGAGTGATTTTGAGGTTCAGGAAAATAATCTGTCACTTTTTCCACTGTTTCCCCATCTATTTGCCATGAAGTAATGGAATCAGATGCCATGATCTTAGTTTTTTGAATGTTGAGTTTTAAACCAGCTCTTTCACTTTTGTCAGGAGGCTCTTTAGTTCTTCTTTGCTTTCTGTCATAAGGGTATTGTCATCTGCATATCTAAGGTTATTGTTATTTCTCCCGGCAATTTTGATTCCAGCCTGTGCTTCATCCAGCCCAGCATTTCACATAATGTACTCTGCATATAAGGTAAATAAGCAAGGTGACAATATACAGCCTTGATGTACTCCTTTCCCAATTTGGAACCACTCTGTTAATTCTATGTCCAGTTCTAAATGTTGCTTCTTGACCTGCATACAGTTTTCTCATGAAGCAGATAAGGTGGTCTGGTATTCCCATCTCTTGGAGAATTTTCCACAGTTTGCTTTGATCCACACAGTCAAAGGCTTTGACATAATCAATAAAGCAGAAACAGACACTTTTCTGGAACTCTCTTGCTTTTTTGATGATCCAGGTGATGTTGGCAATTTTTTCTGGTTCCTCTTAAAGTCTACTTACATTATACTCTTGGAATTTCTATTGTATCACCTGGAAGCCAATTTTATATATTCTCTAATATTTTCTTTTGCTCAGTTCAGTTCAGTTCAGTCGCTCAGTCATGTCCAACTCTTTGCGACCCCATGAATCGCAGCACGCCAGGCCTCCCTGTCCATCACCAACTCCCGGAGTTCACTCAGACTCACGTCCATCGTGTCAGTGATGTCATCCAGCCATCTCATCCTTGGTCGTCCCCTTCTCTTCCTGCCCCCAATCCCTCCTAGCATCAGAGTCTTTTCCAATGAGTCAACTTTTCTCATGAGGTGGCCAAGTACTGGAATTTCGGCTTTAGCGTCATTCCTTCGAAAGAAATCCAAGGGCTGATCGCCTTCAGAATGAACTGGTTGGATCTCCTTGCAGTCCAAGGGACTCTCAAGAGTCTTCTCCAACACAACAGTTCAAAAGCATCAATTCTTCGGCACTCAGTTTTCTTCACAGTCCAACTCTCACATCCATACAAGACTACTGGAAAAACCATAGCCTTGACTAGACAGACCTTATTCAGCAAAGTAATGTTTCTTCTTTTGAATATGCTATCTAGGTTGGTCATAACTTTTCTTCCTAGAAGTAAGTGTCTTTTAATTTCATGGCTGCAATCACCATCTGCAGTTATATTGGAGCCCCTCAAAATAAATTCTGACACTGTTTCCACTGTTTCTCCATCTATTTCCCATGGAGTGATGGGACTGGATGCCATGATCTTCGTTTTCTGAATGTTGAGCTTTAAGCCAACTTTTTCCCTCTCTCTTCTTACTTTCATCAAGGGGCTTTTAGTTCCTCTTCACTTTCTGCCATAAGGATGGTGTCATCTGCATATCTGAGGTTATTGATATTTCTCCCGGCAATCTTGATTCCAGCTTGTGCTTCTTCCAGCCCAGCGTTTCTCATGATGTACTCTGCATATAAGTTAAATAATCCAGGTGACAATATACGGCCTTGACATACTCCTATTCCTATTTGGAACCAGTCTGTTGTTCCATGTCCAGTTCTAGCTGTTGCTTCCTGACCTGCATACAGATTTCTCAAGAGGCAGGTTAGGTGGTCTGGTGTTCCCATCTCTTTTAGAATTTTCCACAGTTTATTGTGATCCACACAGTCAAAAGCTTTGGCATAGTCAATAAAGCAAAAATAGATGCTTTTCTGGAACTCTCTTGCTTTTTCGATGATCCAGCGAATGTTGGCAATTTGATCTCTGGTTCCTCTGCCTTTTCAAAAAACAGCTTGAACATCAGCTTGAACATACGGTTCACGTATTGCTGAAGCCTGGCTTGGAGAATGTTGAGCATTACTTTACTAGCGTGTGAGATGAGTGCAATTTTGCGGTAGTTTGAACATTCTTTGGCATTGCCTTTCTTTGGAATTGGAATGAAAACTGACCTTTTCCAGTCCTTTGGCACTGCTGAGTTTTCCAAATTTGCTGGCATATTGAGTGCAGCACTTTGACAGAACTTAAAATCTTCACATTTCTAGAAGAATAATTTGTTTATTTATTTGTCATATTTTTAAAGACAGGATATTTTCATATTACACAGAACTGCAGTTAAAAATTTGTCTTCATCTCTCTAATGCAGTGTCATCACACACGCACACACACACACACACACGCACCATTCACTCACATTCAAAAGAGCTTCCTAACGTCTTGTTACTTAACTGAAAAACTAAGAATACATAGCATATTAATTTCCTCCATCTGTAAGTTGTACAAATACATACACTGGACTGCGTAACAAATTTTTATATCTTCCTTTTTAAGTTTTACAGCTCCTCTTTTACTTCCATCCTGCCTTTTTCCTGTCTGTTAACATCTCTAGATTTACCAAGTAAAATTATTCCTAATCTGAATTGATATCCCTAGGCCCTAAAAATAACGAAAAGACATACTTTGTTAACCATTTATAGTGACTCCATAAGAGAGTATTTAAGATAGGGTTTTAAAGTTTTTTTTTTTTTAAACGGTTTATTTCTTAAAGCAATTTGCTTTGATTTCCTTATTCGATTCCAATCAGTAAAAAGGAACCAGTTTCACACAAGTCACCTGTGTATGTAATTTCAAAATTTTCTAAAACTGTTTTTATCTGAACAAGAAAGGAAAGAACACATTTTGAGACACAATACAGACACTCTGTAAAGATGAAGCTATTTTCCAAGTTAAATTATACTTTTTTATATAAATATAATCAATTTTCTCAACAAATTTATTTGCTAAATATTTGGAAAATAAAAATTTCACTTTAAGCCCTTTCCCAGGGAGGTTGATCAATGCCTCCTTAAGTAGCACTCTGCTTTTATTTCTCTGCTTTTATTTTAATAAATTTTATCTGAGTATCTTGTCTGAACCAGACCCTCTGCTGAGCACTGAGGATGCAATGAAGGCAAAGACGTACAAGAGCCTTCCTTAGAAAATCACATCATACTAGACATAATAAGAGTAAACTAGAAATTATAGGAGGAAAAAGTAATATAAGTGGTATGTTACACCACACAGTTATCTTCTGCATGTGTTCATTTCATATTCATTGTGTGGAACACACAGATTCTGTGAACAGAGAAGAGAGGAAAGAGAACATTACAATTTAGAATTGGAGCTAAATAACTATGATCATTATGAAGAATCAAAAATTTTCCAGATTAAAGGTGAATATATTTTCCTTGTGTTATAAAATTATCAGTAGACAGATAGTAGGCAGCAAAAACAGCTGTTCAAGTATGCATGACATTGGTTTATTGATTCTCTAAGTAAATTAAGAATATTAGTGCATGATTCAGAACACTTTTCATGTTTTAACAATTCAAGTTTCCCATGCCTCCATAGTTAACAATTAAGAAAATAGCCTTCAGAAACTTGGGATTGTGATTAGCATTGTTTTTCCCAGATGGCCAGAATTAATTCAATAATGAAAATGAAAGGACTCTATATTTTCATAATTCTTGAATAATTTTTAGAAGAAAGTACTGCATACATAGAATTCTAAACAATTAATTTTAATGAAAAACTATGACTTGACCTGATTTAGAAAAGAAATTTGCTGTATTCCATTTCTGGTTCAATTATAAATAATTAATTTTAATGATTTCATGCAAAATTTAATATTCTGAGTGAGCTTTGAAATCATACACTTTTGGATTTCTTATCTTTATTAAATAGGGATCATTTGTATAGATATAGAATAAATTTTTAAGTTTTAAACAGTAAAAATTTTTACCACTCAAAATATTAATGAATATTAATAGATATTATAATAAGTTAATAAATATTAATAAACATCAATATAATGATTTACAATAAAAGATTAGGTAAACTGCAGAAATCCATTAGTACTGTTTTCGTTAAGTGTTGGAAAAGTTTATATAATAGACAAAAAGAAGTAATATAAGGAAATGATTCCTTGTTGCTAGTCAATAAAGTTATTATTGATGTTCCAGTTTAACATCTAAAATGTTTACATACTTATCTGTGCATTGATAGCATTTTGAAACAAGAAACCTTCCAAATACTTATTTCTGTAGATATGATACAAACTGAATTTTACAAAAAATATGGGAGAGTATAAGGTGACACATAATATAAGTTTATAGATAACTTTAGAAACTTTAAAAAAAATTAGGAAAATTGCAATTGTTTATAATCAGTATTTACATTTTTTCATTCAAAACTCATTCCCTATCCATTTTATCCTGAAATATTATTTTTTTAAAAATGTTTTCATTTATTTTTTATTGAAGGGTAATTTCTTTACAGTATTTTGCTGTTTTCTGTCAAACCTCAACATGAATCAACTATAGCTATACATATATCCCCTCCCTTTTGACACTCCCTCCCATCTCCCATCATATCCCAACCCTCTAGATTGATGCAGATCTCCTGTTTGAGATTCCTGAGCCATACAGCAAATTCCCATTGGCTATTCATTTTGCATATGGTAGTATAAGTTTCAATGTTACTTTTCCCATACATATCACCCTCTCCTGCTCTCTCCCAATGTCAGTAAGTGTTTTCTCTATGTCTGCTTCTCCACTGCTGCCCTGTAAATAAAATTTGCAGTATTCTTTCTCTAGATTCCATATGTATGTGTTAGAATATGATATTTATCTTTCTCTTTCTGACTCATTTCATTCTGTATAGTAGGTTCTATGTTCATCCAGCACATCAGAACTGCTTCAAAATATGCTCTTTTTTATGGCTGAGTAATATTCCATTGTATATATGTACAACAACTTCTCTATCTGTTCATCTGTCAATGGACATCTAGGTTGCTTCTATGGTCTAGCTATTGTAAATAGTGCTGCAGTGAACAATGGGATACATGTATCTTTTTCAACTCTGGTTTCCTCAGGGTATAGGCCTAGAAGTGGGATTGCTGGATCATATGTTGGTTTTATTCCTAGCTTTATAAGGAATCTCCATACCATCTTCCATAGTGGCTGTATCAATTTATATTCCCACCAGCAGTGCAGGAGCATTCCCTTTGATCCACACCCTCCCCAGCCTTTATTGCTTGTAGACTTCTTGAGGATGGCCATTCTGCCTGGTATGAGGAGATATATCATTGTAGTTTTTTTAATTTTTTATTTGCATTTATCTATTAATTAGCAATGTTGAGCATCTTTTCATGTGTTTGTTCAGTTCAGTCGCTCAGTCATGTCCGAATCTTTGAGACCCCATGAATCGTAGCATGCCAGGCCTCCCTGTCCATCACCATCTCCCAGAGTTCACTCAAACTCAAGTCCATCAAGTCCGTGATGCCATCTAGCCATATCATCCTCGGTCGTCCCCTTCTCCTGCCTCCAATCCCTCCCAGCATCAAAGTCTTTTCCAATGAGTCAACACTTCTCATGAGGTGTCCAAAGTACTGGAGTTTCAGCTTCAGCATCATTCCTTCCAAAGCCATATGTAACTCTTTGGAAAAATGTCTGCTTAGGTATTTTTCCCACTTTTTGATTAGGGTGTTTGTTTTTGTGACATTGAGTTATAAGAGCTGCTTGTACATTTTGGAAAATAATCCTTTGTTGCTGCTGCTGCTGCTGCGTCACTTCAGGCATGTCTGATTTTGTGCGACCCCACAGATGGCAGCCCACCAGGCTCCCCCATCCTTGGGATTCTCCAGGCAAGAATACTGGAGTGGGTTGTTTAAATTGCTATTATTTTCTCCCATTCTTAGGGTTGTCTTTTCACCTTGCTTATAGTTTCCTTTGCTGTGCAAAAGCTTCTAAGTTTAACCAGGTTCCACTTGTTTACTTTTGCTTTTACTACTCTTACTCTAGGAAGTGGGTCATAGAGGATCTTGTTTTGATTTATGTCATCGAGTGTTCTATGTTTTTCTCTAAGATTTTTATACCTTCTGGCCTTACATTTAGGTCTTTAATCCAGTTTGAGTTTATCTTTGTGTATAGTGTTAGGAAGTGTTCTAATTTCATTCTTTTACATGTAACTGTCCAATTTTCCCAGCACCATTTATTGAAAAGGCTGTCTTTGCCCCCATTATATATTATTGCTTCCTCTGTCAAAAATAAGGTACTCATAAGTGCATGGGTTTATGTCTGGCCTTTCTATCTCATTCCATTCGTCTATATTCCTGGTTTTGTTCTAGGACCATACTGTCTTGATGATGGTAGCTTTGTAGTATAAGCTGAAGTCAGAAAGGTTGATTCCTCCAGTTCCATTCTTCCTTCTCAAGACTGCTTTGGCTATTTGGGGTTGTAGAAGACAGGAAGAATAAAAGAAAATCCGGCCCTGGCAAGGGCTGCAAAAGAAATTTATAATTATTGATAAACTAGATGTTATAAGGCATGAGACTCGGAACAAGTACAGAGGGAACAGTTCATAATCCTGAAAAGAAAATATTATCCTGGGGTCAGGAAACCAACCCCAGACTGTATCTCAACTGGAGTCTCAGAGTCACATGTTTTAAATATCTGGTGGAAAATCTATAGGTAAGTATATTAGTCTTTGTTACTGATTTGTTATTGATTCAGTTCAGTTCAGTTCAGTTCATTCACTCAGTCTTGTCCAACTCTTTGCGACCCCATGAATTGCAGTATGCCAGGCCTCCCTGTCCATCACCAACTCCCAGAGTTCACTCAAACTTACGTCCATCAAGTTGGTGATGCCCTCCAGCCAATCTCATGCTCTGTCGTCCCCTTCTTCTCCTGCCTCCAATCCCTCCCAGCATCAGAGCCTTTTCCAATGAGTCAACTCTTTGCATGAGATGGCCAAAGTACTGGCATTTCAGCTTTAGCATCATTCCTTCCAAAGAACACCCGGGACCAATCTCCTTTAGAATGGACTGGTTGGATCTCCTTTAAGTCCAAGAGACTCTCAAGAGTCTTCAACACCATAGTTCAAAGCAGCAATTCTTCGGGGCTCAGCATTCTTCACAGTCCAACTCACATCCATACATGACTACTGGAAAACCATAGCCTTGATTAGACCGACCTTTGTTGGCAAAGTAATGTCTCTGTTTTTGAATATGCTATCTAGGTTTGTCATAACTTTCCTTCCAAGGAGTAAGCATCTTTTAATTTCATGGGTTCAATCACCATCTGCAGTGATTTTGGAGCCCAAAAAAGTCTTACACTGTTTTGACTGTTTCCCCATCTGTTTCCCATGAAGTGATGGGACCAGATGCCATGATCTTAGTTTTCTGAAGGTTGAGCTTTAAGTCAACTTTTTCACTGTCCTCTTTCACTTTCATCTAGAGGCTTTTTAGTTCCTCTTCACTTTCTGCCATAAGGGTGGTGTCATCTGCATATCTGAAGTTATTAATATTTCTCCCGGCAATCTTGATTCCAGCTTGTGCCTCTTCCAGCCCAGAATTTCTCATATTGATTACTGTTTCCTAATTACTCAGTGGTTAATGATCATTTTGTTCCTTGGCCCTGAAAGGCCACATGAGTTATAGTGTAACTCCCCGCATATTCTTTCATTCACAACTGAAAGTATAATAAAGCTGGCTTGGATTCAGTTTCGACACCTTCACCCAGGAGCGATGTCGGTCCCCTGATCCTTGCTTTTCTCTGAATTCTTGTGTCTCATTTCTCATTCTCTTGCTGTACCTCGCTTTCAGAAACCCTGCTTGTCGAGCTGGTCTTGACATGGGTCATCTGTGTTTCCATATGAATTGTGAAATTTTTTCTTCTACTTCTGTGAAAAGTGCCATTCGTAATTTGATAGGGATCGCATTGAATCTGTATATTGTGTTTGGTAGTATAGTCATTTTCACAATGTTGATTCCTCCTATCCAGGAACATAGGATATTTCTCCATCTCTTTATGTCGTTTTTGATTTCTTTCATCAGTGTCTTAATAATTTTCTGTGTACAGTTCTTTTGTCTCCTTAGGTAAGTTTGTTCCTAGATATTTAATTCTTTTTGCTGCAATGGTGAATGGGATTGATTCCTTAATTTCTCTTTTTGATTTTTCATTGTTAGTATATAGAAATGCAAGTAATCTCTGTGTATTGATTGTGTATCCTGCAACTTTGTTAAATTCAGTGATTAGCTTTAGTAATTCTCTGACCCTATCTTTAGGGTTTTCTATGTACAGTATCATATCATCTGCAAACAGTGAGAACTTCTTCTTTTCTGATCTGGATTGCTTTTATTTCTTTTTCCTCTCTGATTGTTGTAGCTAGGACTTCCAGAACTATGTTGAATAATGGTGGTGAAAGTGGACACCCTTGTCTTGTTCCTTATCTTAGGGAAATGCTTTCAGTTTTCCACCAGTGAGAGTAATGTTTGCTTTAGGCTTATCATATATGGCCTTTACTATGTTGAAGTAGTTCCTTCTATGCCCATTTTTTAAAGAGTTTTAATCATAAACGGGTGCTGAATTTTGTCAAAGTTTTTTTGTGCATCTATTCAGATTATCAAATGATTTATATCTTTCAATCTGTTGATATGGTTTATTACATTGATTGATTTGCATATGTTGGAGAATTCTTGAATCCCTGAAATAAACCCAATTTGATCACGGTGTGTGAGCTTTTTGATGTGTTACTTAATTGTGTATGCTAAAATTTTTGTGGGGGATTTTTGTATCTATGTTCATCAGTGATATTGGCCTGTAATTTTATCTTTTTGTGTTTTCTTTGCCTGGTTTTGATATCAAGGTGGCCTTGTAGAATGAGTTTGGAAGTGTTCCTTCCTCTGCAATTTTTTGAAAGAGTTTTAGAAGCATAAACATTAACTTTTCTCTAAATGTTTGATAGAATTCTCCTGGGCTTTTGTGTTTTGGGAGTTTTGATCACAGCTTCGATTTCAGTGCTTGCAATTGGGTTGTTCATAATTTCTATTTCTTCATGGTTCAGTTTTGGAAGATTGAACTTTTGTAAGAATTGGTCCATTTCTTCCAGTTATCTATTTTATTGCCATATAGTTGTTCATAATAGTCTCTTATAATCCATTTTATTTCTGCTTTGTCTGTTGCAACCTCTCCTTTTTCATTTTTAATTTTGTTGATTTGATTCTTCTCTTTTTTTCTTGTTGGGTCTGGCTAAAGATTTGTCAATTGTGTTTATCTTCTCTAAAAACCAGCTTTAAGTTTTATTAATCTTTACTGTTTGTTCTTTCATTTATTTTTCATTTATTTCTAAACAGATATTTTTTATTTCTTTTATTCTACTAATTTTGGGGATTTTTTGTTTGTTTTTCTTTTTCCAGTTGTTTTAGGTGTAAAAATAGGTTGTCTATTCAATGATTTTCTTATTTCTTGAGGTAGGATTGCATTTCTATAAACTTACCTCTTAGAACCACTTTTGCTGCATCCCACAGGTTTTGATTTGTCATGTTTTCATTGTCATGTGTTTCTAGAAATTTTTTATTTCCCATTTGATTTTTTTCAGTGAGCTGTTAGTTATTTAGAAACATGTTTTATCTCCATGTGTTTGTGTTTCTCACAGGTTTTTTTTTTTTTTCCTTGTAATTGATATCTAGTCTCATAGCATTGTGGTCAGAAAAGATGCTTGATATGATTTCAATTTTCTTAAATTCTTGAGGTTTGATTTGTGATTCAAGATGTGGTCTATCCTGGAGAATGTTCCATGTGCATTTGAGAAGAAGGTTATTCTTCTGCGTTTGGATGGAATGTCCAAAGAGATCAGTGAGCTCCATCTCATTTAACGTATCATTTAAGGCTTGTGTTTCCTTATTCACTTTCTTCTTTGACAGTCTGTCCTTTGGTTTGAGTGAGGTGTTACTATTTTTGTGTTACTGTCAATTTCTTCTTTTATGTCCATTAGTGTTTGTCTTATGTATTGAGGTGCTCCTATTTGGGTACATAGATATTTACAGTTGCTATGTTTTCCTCTTAGATTGACCCCTAGATCATTATGTAATGTCCTTTCTTATCTCTTGTAATATTCTTTATTTTAAGGTCTATTTTGTCTGATATGAGGATTGCTACTCCAGCTTTCTGTTCCTTCAGATTTGCATGGAATATATTGTTCCATCCTCTCACTTTCAGTCTATATGTATTTTTGGGTCTGAGTTAGGTTTCTTGTAGACAACATATATATGGGTCTTGTTTTTGTATCCATTCAGACAGTATTTATCCTGTGGTTGGAGCATTTTATTAATTTACATTTGAAGTAATTATTGATATATATTTTTCTGTTGCCATTTTAATTGTTTGGGGTTGATTTTGTGGATCTTTTTTTCTTCTCTTGTATTTCTTGACTTAATTACCTTTATCATTTGTTGTAAAATTGGTTTGGTGGTACTGAATTCTCTTAAATTTTGCTTGTTTGAAAAGCTTTTTATTTTTTTCACCAGTTTTGAATGAGATCCTTGCTGGGTACTGTAATCTTGGCTGTACATTTTTCCATTTCAGTACTTTAAATATATCCTGCCATTCCCTTGTGGCCTGCAGAGTTTCTGCTAAAAGATCAGCTGTTAAGTGTATAGGGTTTCCCTTGTATTCTATTTGTTGCTTCTTCCTTGATGCTTTTAATATCCTTTCTTTGGGTTTAGTCTTTGTTAGTTTGATTAGTATGTGTCCTGGCATGTTTCTCCTTGGGTTTATCCTGTATGAGACTCTTTGGGCCTCTTGGATTTTATTGACAATTTCCTTTTCCTTGTTGGGGAAATTTTCAACTATAATCTCTTCAAAAATTATCTCATACCCTTTCCTTTTCTATTCTTCTTCTGGGACTCCTATAATTCAAATGTTGGTGCATTTGATATTGTCCTAACAGTCTTCCTTTTCCATGTTGGTGAAATTTTCAACTATAATCTCTTTAAAAATTTTCTCATATCCTTTTATTTTCTTTTCTTCTTCTGGGATCCCTATACCTTGAATGTTAGTTTATTTGACATTGTCCCAGAGGAGTCTGAGACTATTCTCAGTTATTTTCATTCTCTATACGCTACTCTGCTCTTCAGAAGTTATTTCCACCATTTTATCTTCCAGCTCGCTGATTCATTCTTCTGCTTCAGATATTCTGGATCTATTCCTTCTGGAATATATATATGGTGAGCCTGTTTTTTAAATTATTTTTTTAATAAATTTACTTTAATTGGAGGTTAATTACTTTACAATATTGTATTGGTTTTGCCATACATCAACATGAATCTGCCACAGATATACACGTGTTCCCCATCCTGAGCCTCCCTCCCTTCCTCCTCCCTCCCTGTACCATCCCTCTGGGTCATCTCAGTGCACCAGCCCCAAGCATCCTATATCATGCATCAAATTAATTTCAGTAATTGTGTTATTTGTCTATGCTTATTTTTTTTATTTATTCTATGTATTTGTTAATTGATTGTTGCATTTTCTCCATTTTGTTTTTAAGGGTTTTGATCATCTTTACTATCATTTTTCTGAATAATTTTTCAGGTAGTTTGCTTATTTCCTCTTCATTTATTCAGACTTTTGTTTATCTAGTTTGTTCCTTTATTTGTGTAGTATTTCTCTGCCTTTTATTTTTTCCTTTTCTTTCTTTTTTTTTTTTTTTTGTTTTTGACATATTGTTTTTGAGTTCTCCTTTTCCAAGTCTTCAAGTTTGAATTTTTCCTTCCTTTTGGTTTCTTCCCCGCTAAGAGTTCCCCCCCCAGTGATTTGTGTAACCTTCATATAGGGTAAGATTTGTGCTGAGTTTTTTTTTTTTTTTAATTGTTTGCTTGTTTTTCCTCTGATGGGCAAGGCTGAGTGAGTTGGTAATCCTGTCTGCTGTTGACTGGGTTTGTATTTTTGTTTTGTTTGTTGTTTAGATATTATTTCTAATGACTAGCTCAAAATAAAATTATGTTTCATCTCCTAAATGTGACATTTATCTTGAAAAAAAATCAGGATAAATTAAATCTTGATTATCTTTGCACAAATTTCTGGATTATTTTGTAGAACAAAACCTTTGTGTCAGTTTTCTCTTTAATGTGTATTCGCCCTATTTGAAATCCACACTTTCTGTAATCGCTCATGAGTACTTTTGAATTTTTAGAAACACAGAATCAGATATAGCATCTAATCCAAAGAAGAAAAAATTAAGAAAAACACAATAGCTTCTTATTAATTAATAGAACTTTGAAACTTTCTGACCCAGATAAGGACCAAGTTTAATCATCAGTAATACTAGCAAAAATATCCCTAAGATTAAAATAATTGAATTTGATCCTAAAAATTCTAACTTTTTGACTAAAAGGAAGCCTGAAAGTGTTATTTGTAAAATAGAGATTGCAATCTACTCAATGAATTATTTAGAAGATCAATTAAGATTATATATGTGAAAGTAATTTTTCAAATGTGATAAACTGTACAATTGGTCATTGTAACTATAAGGGCAGTTAGAGGATAGAAGTGGCCTCTGCTAATTGGATTATTTCATAGACACTCTTTTCTTTATTATCCATATAAAGTCTGAATTTCATGTCCTTCATGATTTGTTGCATTGCATTCTGTTTCTAAAAATACATATGTTCCTATTTTATAATAATTACAACTTTAAAATAAATATATAAAAGAAAGGATTTGGAAAAATCTAAAGAAGTGTGGAGAAGGGGCTTCCATAACTCAGTGAACTATGAGCCATGCCATGTTATGCATGGCCACTCAAGATGAATGGGTCATAGCTAAGAGTTCTGACAAAACGTGGCCCACTCCAGGAGGGTAAGACAAACCACTCCAGTTTTATTGCTGTGAGAACCCCATGAACAATTTGAAAAAGCCAAAAACTATAACACCAGAAGACGAGTTCCCCAGGTCTGACAGTGTCTGATATGCTACCAGGGCAATTATTATTAGCTCCATAAAGAAGGAAGTGGCTGGGCCAAAGTGGAAATGATATTCAGTTGTGGATGTGTCTGGTGGTGAAAGTAAAGTCCAATGCTGTAAAGAATAATATTGCATGAGAACCTAGAATGTTAGGTCCATGAATTAAGGTAAACTGAACATGGTCAAGCAGAAGATGACAAGACTGGACACTGACATCTTAGGAATCAGTGAACTAAAATGGATGGGAAAGGGTGAATTTAATTCACATGACCACTATATCTACTACTGTGGGCAAGAATCCATTAGAAGAAATGGAGTAACCTTCAAAGAAAATGAGTCTGAAGTGCATTATTTGGATGCAATCTCAACAGTGACAGAATGATCTCTGTGGTTCATTTCCAAAGAAAACCATTCAATGTCATAGCAATTCAAGCCTATGCCCCAACCACTAAGGTTGGAGAAGCTGAAGTTGAAACGTTCTATGTAGATCTACACAAACCCTTCCAGAATTAACACTAAAAAAAAAAAAAAAATAAACCAGTCCTTTTCATCATAGGGAGTTGGAATGCAAAAGCAGACGATCAAGAGATACCTGGAATAAAAGCAAGTTTGACCTTGCAAGCACAAGATGAAGTAAGGCAAAGGCTAACAGAGTTTTCTCAAGAAAATGCTCTTGTCATAGCAAACATCCTCTTCCAACAGCATAAGAGACAACTCTAAACATGGACAACACCAGATGGTTAATATTGAATTGATTATTTTCTTTGTAGCTGAGAATGGAGAAGCTCTATACAGTCAGCAAAAACAAGACCTAGAGCTGAATGGGTCAGATCATGAACTCCTTATTTCAAAATTGAGGCTTGAATTGAAGAAGCTAGGGGAAATCCCTAAGTCATTCAGATATGAGCTAAATCAAAGACTTTATGATTATATAGTGAAAGTGATGAATAGATTTAAGGGATTAGATCTGGTAGACAGAATGGCTTAAGAACTGTAAACAGAGATTCATAACACTGTACAGGAGGCAGTGACCAAAACCATCTCAAAAAAAATAAATGCAAGAAGGCAGAGTGGCTATCTGAGGAGGCTTTACAAATAGCTGAGGAAAGGAGATAAGAGAAAAGCAAGGGAGAAAAGGAAAGTTATACACAACTGAGTGCTGATTTCCTGAGAATAGCAAAGAGAGCTAAGAAAGTGAAACTGAAAGTTGTTCAGTCGTGTCCGACTCTTTGTGACCCCACGGCCTATTCAGTCCATGGAATTCTCCAGGCCAGAATACTGGAGTGGGTAGCCTTTGATTGTCTCTTCAGCTTCAGCATCAGTCCTTGAAATATTTCCAGGGGTCAAACTCACATCTCTTATGACTCCTGTATTTGCAATCAGGTTCTTTACCACTAGAGAATCCTGGGAAACCTGATATCTCTCTGGATTAGGAAGATCCCCTGGAGGAGGGTATGGCCATCCACTTCAGTATTCTTGCCTGGGGAATGCCATGGACAGTGGAGCCTGGTGTGCTACAGTCCATAGGGTGGCAAAGAGTCTGATGTGACTGAAGTGATTTAGCATGCATGTGTGCATGCACACACACACACACACACACACACACACACACACTTATATACTTATATCTTCTACATTTGACCTCAGGTATTCTCTAAATTCTATAAACTTTTCCAAATCAAGTCAAGATATATGGCAGTTTTACATATGCAATGGATCTGTCACCTTGAAATATTTCTCAACATAAAGCCCCCTCATGCAAGTATTACTCTTTTTCTCTACTCCTCTTAACTAAAAAAGAAAGAAAGAAAGAAAGAAAGAAAGAAAGAAAGAAAGAAAGAAAGAAAGAAAAATATCCTTGAAATATTTCTCAGTGTTTTCTGCCTCCAATTTTTTCTTCCTTTTTTTTTTTTTTCTGTTGAATCTGTTCTTAACAGGATTTCAAATCCACATGTACACTAAAATATCACAAATCTTTTGATCATGTCCAGTGGTTAATTTTTAGTCCTCCTTTTATCTACACCATAAGTAGTATTTTTTCACTCTGTGGTTGCTGTGGAATCAGCACCTAAGAGAAATCTACACTGGGGATAAAAATGTACAAATATTCATTTTTCACTTAGTGATTTAAGGCATGACCCAGGAAAAGATTATCAAGCCAACCATGATGAAGAAAGAACTTTGAGTACTGCAGCCTGGATAATCTCAAAATTAAAGGCCTCAGGCTATAAGAATTGATGAAAAAATACAAAAAACAAAGCAGCCCAAAATCTAGGAGGAAGACTAAAAAACGTCTCTGAGAAAGAATAACGTTCCCGATAGTTCAATAAGAAGAGAACTGACATTTGACCACTGGGTTTAGTATTGTGAAGACCATTGCAAAAGGTCAAAATAGGATGAGAAGAAAAATTTTTAAAAGTGAGTTAAAAAATACTTCTGAGGTTTATTGTGATTGTAAATAGGAAAATGGGGAAGAAGTTGAAGAAGTAGAGATGTCAAGAGAAGTTTGCCTTTGCTGTTGTTTCCTGGCTCTTTAAATATCGCAAACATAGCAGTGTGCTTTCATGCTGATGGGTGAAATAGGTAAAATCAACAGTGAAACAGACAGATGAATGGATAAGAAAGCTGTGGTACATATACACAATGGAGTATTACTCAGCCATTAAAAAGAATGCATTTGAATCACTTCTAATGAGGTGGATGAAACTGGAGCCAATTATACAGAGTGAAGTAAGCCAGAAAGAAAAACACCAATACAGTATACTAACTCATATATATGGAATTAAGAAAGATGGTAATGATAACCCTCTATGCGAGACAACAAAAGAAACACAGATGTATAGAACAGTCTTTTGGACTCTGTGGGAGAGGGAGAGGGTGGGATGATTTGGAAGAATTATATTGAAACGTGTATAATATCATATATGAAACAAATCACAGTCCAGGTTCGATGCATGATACAGGACGCTTGGGACTGGTGCACTGGGTTGACCCAGAGGGATGGTACGGGGAGGGAGGAGGGAGGGGGATTCAGGATGGGGAACACGTGTACACCTGTGGTGGATTCATGTTGATGTATGGCAAAACCAATATAATATTGTAAAGTAATTAACCTACAATTAAAATAAATAAATTTATAATAAAAATTGTTAATGTGATTTCTTTATATCCTTGGATAAGGGACAAGAAATGGAATCTAACAACACATGGAAAACTCAGCTGGACTTATCTTGTAACACAGGAGGATAGTGAGTAATAATTGAAAGGAAGGACAAGTGCATAAGAACTGATGCTATGGTGAGTAAAAATAGACATGTTATTTGATTCAAGGTTAATAATTAAAAAAAAAAAAAAACTAAGTCAAAGTACAATATGACCCCAAACTGAGTTAGAGATTGGGCTAATATATAAAATGCTGTAGGAAGATGATTCACGGTTGCAAAAATATATGTAAGCATATGTGCACATGTGTGTGTGGAGGTTTTGTTTAGGTTTGCTGCTCTTCTGACCCCAAACTTTCTCCCAATATTGATAAATATTAATAGTATGTTTGGTTACATTCCTAAAGTATCAGTAATAGGCTGTTCCCATAGGACTAATTCTAGCAAGGCATTCTATGACACACATCTCTTTCCCAGGAATTTGGTATTGCAGGCAGAGGAGAATATCAATAAATTTTATTTATTTTTAAATAAATAAATTTTATGTATTTTTAATGAAAATATTATTTTTAATAAAACTTATTGCTTAGGGTTTTTAAAAGGAAAAGTCATGTAAAATAATAAATTACAGGTAATTTTTAATTTATTTAGTGATAAGGACCAAGATACAAATACACTGATGATTTCATTGGGAGGTATTATCCCACTCCAGTACTCTTGCCTGGAAAATCCCATGGGCGGAGGAGCCTGGTGGGCTGCCATCTATGGGGTCGCACTGAGTTGGACACTACTGAAGCGACTTAGCAGCAGCAGCATTATTAGTATAGTATTAGAGAAAGAAGAAGATAAGGAATAGTATTTCTATGTTGAACAATAGCCTTCATTTACCTGAAACGTAGTGTATGATTGCTATCAATGACACATGGGATTTAAAATGTGGAATGTTGTGCTTTTCCAGTGAGTTGTTTAGTCAGCATGAGGCTGCAGTAATCATCACATGCTTCAAAAAAGAGACTCTTTTTTACATATCAAAAGCACAACCTCCTTTCTCTAAGGTTCAAAAACACCCAGTTCTGATGTATTGGGATTCTCAGAATGTCATAAGAGATGTGTATTATAAACTTTCATCCTTTCTAAGGATCATCTCAGAATAATTCACCTTCCCTCCTGTATGATAATACCAAAGATAGCTAAGTATCGCAATCATGTTCCCTTCGAATAAGGGGATGAGTGGTAACTGGGATCTCAGAAATCTGGGCAGAATCTGTCTTGATTTTCATTTGTAGATGATGAAGTGAATAAAGAAAAAGTGGCAGTCTACATTTTAAACAAGAGCTTATCAGAACAGATTTACAAAGTCAACCCTCATGCATTTCTAGGAGAATGGGGAGCTTAATAATACAAATGTTTTACCTACCTAGCTCTTATTTTAAATATAGTACTTTTTTGAGATAAAGTAAACTACTTTAGGTTTGAGTTATCTGTTTTGGGGGTAAAGATAAAGGTCTGTGGTCTAAGAGAAATTTCAGAGTTAATTTTGAAAAGCAGATCTGTGTGTTTACCATTTTTCTTGATGTTTACAGTCCATAAACATGCCATCACTTAAAAGGTGAACCTCTTTTTTACAGTCTGTCTTCCAGGTCTATGGTGTGACCTGGATGTTTCATGTCATTCACCTGTCCAGTGGATTTTGAGATAATTTAGCCTCCGTAATTGTGCCTGTCTTTCTTACTACTGTTTCTCTTTGAAACACTTTGCAAATGTCCATTTTCCTGTATTGACTCAAAATTTGTTCAAGCCTTGGAGTCTTTCCAAAAGACTGACACAGTTGAGAACATTACCTTCTATAATCCCTTCCTGTTTGAAGTCTCACACCCAGAACTTAGCTGTGATATATTTCACATCCAAACATTTCATGCAGGGCTTTGCTAAGTTATACGAACTTCAGTTTGAAGCTCATATCCAGAAATTGTGATAAAGCTTTGCACATTGCCTCCTTAAATAAGACCCCCAGTGTGTTTGTCACTCAGTTCAGTTCAATTTAGTTCAGCTCAGTCGCTCAGTCATGTCCGACTCTTTGCGACCCCATGAATCCCAGCACGCCAGGCCTCCCTATCCATCACCAACTCCTGGAGTTTACTCAGACTCACGTCCATTGAGTAAGTGATGCCATCCAGCCATCTCATCCTCTGTCATCCCTTTCTTCTCCTGCGCCCAATCCCTCCCAGCATCAGAGTATTTTCCAATGAGTCAACTCTTCGCATAAGGTGGCCAAAGTGCTGTAGTTTCAGCTTGAGCATCATTCCTTCCAAAGAAATCCCAGGGCTGATCTCCTTCAGAATGGACTGGTTGGATCTCCTTGCAGAGTCTTCTCCAACACCACAGTTCAAAGTTTGTCACTCAGTAGTGTCCTAGTCTTTGTGATCCTATGGACAGTAGCCCACCAGGCTCTTCTCTCCATGGAATTCTCCAGGCAAGAATATTGCAGTGAGATGCCTTTCCCTTCTCCAGAAACAAGTAGTAGTAAGACATAAAACCTCAAGACTACACTGAATTTGCCCACTTCCCCAACTGTGTCACTGAGTTCACTATCTTTTGCCCTTCTAATTCAAATGTGTCACTTTTTCATCCTTAATTTTGCATCTGTTCTTCCTTCTGGAAAGTAGTTCAACTCCTTCTTAGATTATAGTAAAAAAATTACTTTTCAAGATGGAGTGTACATAATATTTACAGGTTTAACAAGTTCTGACGTTTCCTGGCAGGTTTAATTTGTCTCCTCTCTGTGTTCAGCTGTACTCTTTTAAAGTGGTGACCCCTACTACATGGTACTTGCTCCGTTTGCTTCTCTGCCTCCCCCACTAGACAGTAAATATCTGGTTGAGAGGGACTGACTTACTCATCTTTGCATCCATTGTACCCTGTGCTTAGCTCATAGGAAGAGCTCAGTAAAAGAATGAATGAATGAAAGGATGAAAGAATATATGAATGAATGTGCTTATCCAACTCTTCTCCTCTCAGATCTAACAGATAATGAAAACAAAAAATTTGGAGGTAAGTAAAAAAGCCAAGACATTGAATCAGTGTTGTAATTGGCATAAACCTAGGCTTATTGATTGCCACTTGAGTGATTATTTATTCATACTCTTCTATTAAAAATACCATTAAATTTTCATCAAGCATTGTGCTGGTGAATAGCATTGTTAATAGCATTGATAAATAGCATTGTTCTATTTATCTTATGAAATATATTTTACTTAACATTCATTTATGGTGAACAAGATAGTAATATCCTGTTTATCAGATGAAGACTCTGAGGCTGGAAGAGGTAGCTTACATGAATTTGTTTCCTAATTAATAGGAAGCCTCTAACTTCAAACATAGGCTTTCTGATTCCAAATCTGCCTCTTTGTCACTGTTTTATATTGCCTCTCCAAAAGTCAGTCTTTTGTGTTATTGTGTATTATAAAACTTGTCAGATTTTCTCTTTCTCCTGGACTCACAAATAACACTGATTTATGTATTTATTTACAATAGTGTTTATTTTATCAATCACATGATAAGCATTATTTGTACCTTCAGGGTGTATCGATTTTCATATGCTACACTTGCTGAAAATGGAAATGTACCTTTCTTTCTTTATAATAACCTGTCAACTATGAAAATCAGTTTTGCATCAATTTTATGGCAAGGCCACACAAGCAAGAAAGCTTCATGCACAGGAATTTCAGTACATAAGTTACAATGTGTGCTGTCATTTTCAGTAATATCAATAATTCTTATTGCTAGTGAAGTAGCACATAAGTTGTTTTTAGATAATGATAGTATTTTCAGGCAATATTCCAATTTTTGTGCTTTGAAAGTGAGCAGCGCTGGTTCACTGTAAGACATCCCAGTGTCCTCACTGCGTTGGTTCTGTGAACCGGTGTGCCTGCATCTTCATTTATTTGCCCTTACCTTGCTGCTGCTCTTGCTCATAAAAAGTCATTTCCAAGTCAGTTGCTTTTCTATCTAACAGCATCTTTGTTGCGGATTATAGTAAATGATTTAGCTCGCTGACTCTATGCTTGGTGGAACATCCTCAGGCTTATTTTGAGCTAAGCAAGATTTTACTAGATGGTCTTTGAATTCAAAGGCTGCTTTTGGCAACTCCAGGAAGAATACTGCTGATGATTTAGCAAACTGTAGCTTTATAAATGACCACTCTCCAGTGGCAGGAAATTAATGGCATATGAGTGTAAATAGGTCCATTTCATTTTATTCCCAACCTGCATATATTCTAAGGAAATGGTTATAGCTTCGGAGAAGAGAACAAGGGAAAGTTTATAAGATGATAGAAACTTTATTGCTACATTGAAAAAAAAATCTCATGTACCATTGGTTAAAGTTATCAATATTATAAGTAATCTAATTTTATTGTTTTCTTAGAAAAGCAAGATTAGGGAATAAAATCCTAGGGAAGCTTGTTGGGCAGGTAGCATAAGCAAGAAATATACCTGTGCTGATTTAAACCACTGGTGTTTGGAATGTATTACTTTAGAAGGTTTAAGGAAGTTATTTGACCTTGATTTTTAGTCCAAGAAATTGGACTTTCTTTTCCCAACAATATTCCTATTGCTGAACATTGGGGCGAGTCAAAACATTGTTACTCTATACGACTGAGATGAAATCAGAATGAGGTAACATTTGGAATAAAGTTATATTTTGTTGTTGTTTGTGTTTTGTTTTATCTAAAGGCCTTAAGAAATAAATTTCTACAGACTTGCTTAACAGTTTTATATCCTTTCTGAGCTTACCTGTAAACATGGTTGAAGTTGTCGTATATAATCAATATACAGATATTCCAAATAAAAGTAGACTAAAATCTGTGTTTCTTTGATCTGGAATATGCATTGTCAAAACTTAAAGAGCCAAATGTCTCTAGAAGTCTGTGATATTGATTTGATTAAGAATTTATGCTATTATAGGAGCCTCAAAGAAATTTGTAGAACCACATTGGTCTAACTCTATAGCTTTAAAATACTGGCCAACATGAAAATACCATTCATTGTGTTCAATTGAATAAATATTTATTACAAAATTTGAGTGGTATATTGTAATGAATTGGAGCAAGGCAATTAGTTATACGGTCTAAGAAAAGTTATTACCTTAAGCCTTTGGTGTCTGAATCAAGTCACGATGGGGGACACATGTACACCCATGGCTGATTCATGCCAATATATGGCAAAAACCACTACAATATTGTAAAGTAATTAGCCTCCAATTAAAAACAAAACAAAACAAAACAAAACTGAAGTCAATGAAATGAAAGGCTACAGAATTGAGTGTGAGATATTAACAAAGGGACCGTTTTAGCTGCTAACTAACAAGGTAATGCTTTAGAAAGAGGATGATTTATCACTACATGAAGAATTCCTGAATCAGTTATGTAACATTATACAGTCTCTATTCCCTAGCCAATTCATTGATTAAGTATAATAACAAAGCTGTGGGTTGTCCTGTTGGTGATACAGTCCAATGTTATCTTAATTATTTTTCATTATGAATGCCGCTAGGCTAAGGCTAGAATGTGGCTGAGTTGTGAGGATGGTATTAAATAGTCCATCACCATTATAATCAGGCAAAGGACACATTTCAACAGAGTAGATAAGACAAGAGCTTTCATTGTTTTCATGGAATGAAAACAAAATTCTTTCTGAATTTACATGAATTTATATAGTAATATACATGAACAGTCATTTTATTCATTAATTTTTAAGTCTGAATTTAGATTTCTTAGTATTATCATGCAGATAAATAGCCTTTTCTCATGTAGTTTTATTCCAAAATAACTAAATTTACTTAAAGATGAGTAAATTCTCTGTTGTTTTATTAAATTGAACACTGATTCCATTTAATTCACTGGGGTCTTCAGTTTTACTAGAGATATATGTCCTGCAAAATTCATTTGGTATGGCATCAATTTTATTTAATTTTAAATAAATGTATTAATTTAAATATTAAAAATTATTTAATTTTTTAATGAATGGCCATTCAGACATGAAAGATAATGGATTAATAAGTGAAATTTCTCTCTCCCCTCCAAATGTATTATTCATAATGTGCACTGCTTTTGTTTCAGTCTTAAAACTAATGTGTATACAATTAATCATTTTTCTCTTTTGAAGAACTGGAACTAAAATTATTTTTCCTAAACTGATTTTTCTAGATATCAAGATGCTATACACAGTTTTTTGTTTTTCTTTACAAAAGTAAACACATTAGATCAGATGTTACATCACTATGTTTTTTTTTTTTTTTAATCTGTGAGCCATTGCCAGAAAATTTTACAGAACTTTCTAAAGTGGCCTGCTTTTAATCATGATATGATTTTTCCCCTAAGATATTTGGAGATTCTAAAATATTTAACATATTTAAAACTATCTCAATGTTTATTTTCCTATTGCCTCTAGGTCTATTTTGCTTCCTCACATTGAATAAAAACTATCAGGTATTAAATCTTTCCATCTCTTCCTTTGAGAGGGGGGGATATATATATATATATATATATATATACACATACACATGCACACACATACACACACAATACCTCTCTTTTAGGTTCTGTTTAACTTGCATTATGAGGACCAGCATGGACTTCCTAATTTTCAAGTATGTTTTCCTCAGTTCTCATAATTAAGGACATCAGCAACTCCCTACTCTTGGTCATCTTCCTTCAAAAAAATCTCTCTCCTTTGGCTCCTGTGGGTTCATTTTATACTTTGTCATAACTCTAAAATCAATATTATGGCTTTAAAGTTGTTTATTTTCCTCCCGTTGTTGCGGCTTTATTGAGCATTTCAATTTATTCAACCAACATGGATTTACTGAATAGCTATCAAATACATGGGTCAGCAGGTACAGGGTTCACCTGCCAATGCAAGAATTACAAGAGGTGCGGGTTTGATCCCTGGGCCGGGAAGATGCCCTCGAGTGGAAATGGCAACCTCCTCCAGTATTCTTGCCTGGAGAATTCCGTGGAGAGAGGAGCCTGGCGAGCTACAGTTGATAGAGTCACACAGAGCCAGACATGAGAGGGTTACTGAGCGCATGAAGAAGAGTACACAAATACATAGAAATACCATGAATGAATGTTAAGTGTGTCAAATGCTTTTTCTGTGTTTATTGAGACGATCATGTGCTTTTCCTTTAAGTTGTTGATATGATAGTCTACACTAGTTTTTTTTTTCTTTTTTAATTAATTTTTATTGAAGTATAGTTGCTTTACAATGTGTTAGTTTCTACTATACAGCATAATGAATCAGCCATATTAATACACATATCTCCTCCCTTTTGGACTTCTACCCATTCAGGTCATCACAGGGCCTTAAGTACAGTTCCCTGTGGTATACAGTATGTTCATATTAGTTATCTATGTATATAGTATCAATAGTGCATATGTGTCACTCTCAATTTCCTTTGATTACTTAACAAGTTTGAAATTCTGGAATAAACCCTACTTGTCATGATGTAGTTTCTTTTCTGCATATTACTAAATATATTTGACTAACGTTATTTAACTTATATGCGGAGTACATCATGAGAAATGCTGGACTGGAGGAAACACAAGCTGGAATCAAGATTGCTGGGAAAAATATCAACAACCTCAGATACGCAGATGACACCACACTTATGGCAGAAAGTGAAGAGGAGCTAAAAAGCCTCTTGATGAAAGTGAAAGAGGAGAGTGAAAAAGTTGGCTTAAAGCTCAACATTCAGAAAACAAAGATGCTGGCATCTGGTCCCATCACTTCATGGGAAATAGATGGGGGAACAGTAGAAACAGTGTCAGACTTTATTTTTTTGGGGCTCCAAAACCACTGCAGATGATGACTGTAGCCATGAAATTAAAAGATGCTTACTCCTTGGAAGAAAAGTTATGACCAACCTAGATAGTATATTCAAAAGCAGAGACATTACTTTGCCGACTAAGGTCCGTCTAGTCAAGGCTATGGTTTTCCCAGTAGTCATGTATGGATGTGAGAGTTGGACTGTGAAGAAGGCTGAGTGCCGAAGAATTGATGCTTTTGAAGTGTGGTGTTGGAGAAGACTCTTGAGAGTCCCTTGGACTGCGAGGAGATCCAACCAGTCCATTCTGAAGGAGATCAGTCCTGGGATTTCTTTGGAAGGAATGATGCTAAAGCTGAAGCTCCATTACTTTGGCCACCTCATGCGAAGAGTTGACTCATTGGAAAAGACTCTGATGCTGGGAGGGATTGGGGGCAGGAGAAGAAGGGGACGACAGAGGATGAGATGGCTGGATGGCATCACCGACTCGATGGACGTGAGTCTGAGTGAACTCCGGGAGATGGTGATGGACAGGGAGGCCTGGCGTGCTGCGATTCACGGGATCGCAAAGATTCGGACACAATTGAGCGACTGAACTGAACTGAACTGAATGACTGGTGAATAATTTTGCATTCATACTCATGAGGGTTATTGATCTGTAGTTTATGTTTCTTGTAATGTCTTTATTCATTTGGTTATTCAGATAACACTGGATGCACAATGAGTTGGGCAGTTTTCCCTCCTCTTTTTCAGGAAGAGATGATATTATTTTGGTTTTTTTTTTTTAAATGTTTGATACAATTTACCCAGGAAACATCTTATATCTGATGCTTTGTTTATTGAAAGATATAATTACAAATTCACTTTCTTTAAAAAGATTACCTTTCTTTTCCCCAGCTTTATTGTGATATAGGCAAAAATTGAATATACTTAAGGTATACCATGTGATGTTTTTACATATATATGCATTGTGAAATGTTTACAACATTCAAGCTAGTTAAAATATCCATCCGTTTCCATAGTACCCTTTTTGTTAGAACAGTTAAGGTCTACTCAGCCAGTTTCACGTGTACAGTGAACTGTGGTTAATGACAGTCATCATGATATAGTTCATCATATCTTCAGAAGTTCCTCCTGGAATCTTTTCTGTATGTTACTAAATATATTTTGTTAAAATACATTTATTTTAGATATTAACCAAAAAATATGTATTTAGGTTGCATGCCCATTTTAAAATCAGGCTGTTTGTTTTCCTGTCTGTTATTGTTGTTTATTTATTTTGAATATGAACTGCTAAAGAGATACTTGGCTTGCCAATATTTTCCTATTACATACTTGACCTTTTTTTTTTTTGCCCTTTGACCAATATTATCCCCATTTTCTTCACCCTCTAGACCCTGGTAAGCAACATCCTACTCTCTGCTTCTGAGTCTGACTTTTGTATATTCCACATCTAGGTAAGAATAAAAAGTATTTGTCTCTCTGTGTCTGGCTTATTCCATTTGGCATAGTGATATCCAGTTTTATCCATTTTGCCACAATATGCAATCAACTATTGTTGAGCCTTAAGAAAGAAGGAAACTTAATTATGTGTATATAAATATATATATACTATATATACATATGTGAAATATTTTCCCATTACATAGGTTGTTTCTTTCTTGATTTTTTTCTTTCTTTCTTCTTCTTCTTCTTCTTCTTCTTTTTTTTTTTTTTTTTTTTGCTATACAGAAATGTTGTTCAGTTGCTAAGCTGTGTCTGACTCTTTGGGACCCATGGACATCAGTTTCCTCTATCCTCCACTGTCTCTCAAATTTCACTCAATTTCATATCCATTGAGTAATGTTATCTAAACATCTCATCTTCTGCCACCTCCTTCTTCTTTTGCCTTAAATCTTGCCCAGCCTCAGGGTTGTTTTCCAATGAGTCAGGTCTTCACATCAGGTGGACAAAGTATTGGACCTTCAGCTTCAGTAACAGTCCTTCCAATGAATATTCAGGGTTGATTTCCTTTACGATTGGCTAGTTTGATCTCCTTGCTGTTCAAGGGATTCTCAAGAGTCGGCACAATTGGAAAGCATCAATTTTTTGGTGTTCAACCTTCTTTTTGGACCAACTCTTACATCCATACATGACTACGGGAAAAACCATAGCTTTGACTATATGGACCTTTGTTAGCAAAGTAATGTCTCTGCTTTTTAATATGCTGTATAGGTTGGTCATAGCTTTTCTTCCAAGGAGCGTGTCTTTTAAATTCATGGCTGCAATGATTTTGAAGCCCAAGAAAACACAATGTGCCACTGTTTCCACTTTTACCCCTTCTATTAATATTCACCATGAAGTCATGGGACTGGATGTCATGATATTAGTTTTTGAATGTTGAGTTTCAAGCTGTCTTTTCCACTTTCCTCTTTCACCCTCAATAAGAGACCATTGTTTTTCACTTTCTGCCAGAATTGTGGTAACAACTGCATATTTGAGGTAACTGATATTTCTCCTGGCTGTCTTGATTGCAGCTTTTGATTCATCCAGCCTGGTATTTCTCATGATGCACTCTGCATATAAGTTAAATAAGTAGGGTAACAAAATGCAGACTTGACGTAGTCTTTTCCCAATCTTGAACCATCCCTTTTGCCATGTCTAGTTCTAACTTTTTCTTCTTGACCTGCATACAGATTTCTTGGGAGACTGGTAAGGTGATCTGGCACTTTCATCTCTTTAAGAATTTTCCACCATTTGTTGTGATCCACACAGTTAAAGCTTTAGTGTTGTAAATGAAATAGAAGTATATGTTTTTCTGGAAACCCTTTGCTTTCTCCATGATCCAATGAATGTTGGCACTTTGACCTCTGGTACCTCTGACACTTTGAAGCCAACTTATATACATGGAAATTCTCAGTTTATGTACTGCTAAAGCCTACCTTGAGGATTTGGACAATAACCGTGCTCGTATGTGAAATGAGTACAATTATATGGTAATTTGAACTGTGTTTGCCATTGCCCTTCTTTGCAATTGTAATGAAAGCTCACTTTTTTCAGTCCTGTGGCCACTGCTGAAATTTTTAGTTCAATGCACTTTGATTTGCCAATATTAGTTTTCACTGCATATACTTCCATGATTATATACAAAAGATATGACAAAAGGATTTTTTTCTTATAATTTCTTCTAGCAGTTTGCAGCTTCATCTCTTCTTTAAGTGTTGAATATATAGAGATTACTTTTTTTCTTAATTTAATGTTAATAAAGTTCCTGTATCACTGTTTTACAGGTGGACAAACAATTTTTCCAATATCATTTATTGAAGAAATACTTCTTTCCTAATTGTGCATGCTTTGTATAATAGGATTATCTTGATTATATTTTGGTCACTTCAGTTCAGTTTAGTAGCTCAGTCATGTCTGACTCTTTACAACTCCATGGACTGCAGCACTCCAGGCTCCCTGTCTATCACCAACTGCTGGACTTGCTCAAACTCACGTCCACTGAGTCAGTGATACCATCCAGCCATCTCATCCTCTGTTGTCCCCTTCATCTCCAGACTTCAATCTTTCCCAGAATCAAGGTCTTTTCGAATGAATCAGTTCATTGCATCAGGTGGCCAAAGTATTGGAGCTTCACCATCAGTCCTTCCAATGAATATTCAGGACTGACTTACTTCAGGAGTGACTGGTTTGATCTCCTTCATGTCCAAGGGGCTCTCGAAAGTTCTCTCCAACTCCACAGTTCAGAAGCATCAATTCTTTGGTGCTCAGCTTTCTTAATGGCCCAACTCTCACATCCATACACAACTACTGCAAAAACCACAGCTTTAAATATACAGACAATTTTTGGTAAAGTAATGTCTCTACTTTTTAATAGGCTGTCTAGATTGGTCATAGCATTTCTTCCAAGGAGCAGGAGTCTTTTAATTTCATGGCTGGAGTCATCATTTGCAGTGATTTTGGAGCCCAAGAAAATAAAGTCTGTCACTGTTTCCATTGTTTCCCCATTTATTTGCCAGGAAGTGATGGGACCAGATGCCACAGTCTTCACTTTTTGAATGTTGAGTTTTAAGCCAGCTTTTACTGACTCCTCTTTCCCTTTCATCAAGAGGTTCTTCAGTTCTCTTCACTTTCTTCCATAAGGGTATTGTCATCTGCGTATCTGAAGCTATTGTTATTTCTCCTGGAAGTTGAGATTCTAGCTTGTGCTTCATCCAGCCCTGCATTCAGCATGATGTACACTGTATGTAACCAAGGTGACAAAATAAAGCGTATCTGAGGTTACTGATATTTCTCCCGGCAATCTGTTGGTCAATGTCAGCTCTATTTATTGCTTCTTGACCTGCACACAGATTTCTCAGGAGGCAGGTAAATTGGACTGTTATTCCCGTCTCTTTAAGAATTTTCCATAGTTTGTTGTGATCCACACAGTCAAAGGATTTAGCATAGTCAATAAAGCAGAAGTATATGTTTTTCTGGAATTCTCTTGATTTTTCCATGATCCAGTGGATGTTGGCAATTTGATTTCTGGTTCCTCTGAATTTTCTAAATCCAGTTTGAACATCTAGGAATTCTTGATTCACATACTATTGAAGTCTACTTTGGAGAATTTTGAGCATTCTTTGCTAAGGTGTGAGATGAGTACAACTGTGTTGCAGTTTGAAGATTCTTTGGCATTGCCCTTCTTTGGGATTAGAATGAAAATGGATATTTTCCAGTCCTGTGGCCAGTGCTGAGTTTTTCAAATTTGCTGGCATATTGAGTGCAGCACTTTAACAGCATCATTTTTTAAGATTTGAAATAGCTCAGCTGGAATTCTATCACCTCCCCTAGCTTTATTCATAGTGATCCGTCCTAAGGCCCACTTGACTTTGTACTCCCGGATGTCTAGCTCAAGGTGAGTGATCACACCATCATTGTTATTATTTTTTTTTTTATTTTGGGATTGGTCTATTTCATTTAAATTATGGAATTTGTGTGCATATACTTTATATTAACCCCTAGTTATCTTTTTAATGATTTGGGGATCTAGGATAATATTTATTTTTTTCATTCTTGTTCAGTTTGACTGGAGTTGTATCACTTTTATTAACTTTTTATTAAAAAGAATAATATCTGGATTCATTGATGTTCTCTACTGTTTTTCTCTTTTCAGTTTCACTGCTTTGTGCTATTAAACTTATTCCTTTCTTTCCACTTGATTTGTTTGGTTTTGCTCTTTTTACTTATGATAAGTACTGTGGAAGTGTACATTAATGATTTAAGTAAGAACTTTTGTCTATAGTTATATAAGCATTTGATGCTATATATGTATCTCTATGTACTGCTTTAGGTGCTTAGGTGCTTCTGACAATTTTACATGCAGTGTTTCATATTTTATTCAATTTAGACTGTATTTTAGATTTTTTAGAGATTCTATCATTGACACATGTGCTATTTATGATTATAACATTTTCCAAATATTGAAAAGTTTTGGTATTTTCCATATATTTAGTTATATCTTAAATTGTATGATCTGAGAAAATTCTTTGTATTATTTGTAGTCTTTTAAATTTGTAAAAGGGTTTATTATGTGTCCAGTTATGTAAGCTATTTTGGTGACTGTTCCATACACACTTGAGAAGAATGTATATTCTGCTGTTGGGTAGAATATTCCATTATGCAATTAAGTAATTTCATAAATATTGTTTTTCAGCTCACCCATACATTGCCATTTTTCTGCTGATTTTTATTAGTTACCTAAAAAGTACTGTTGGATGTTGAAATGTATTTATTCAGTTTGTTTCTTCTTTCATTTCTTGTTTCATATGTTAGAAATTCTTTTGTGAAGGTAAACATTAGGGTTTTATGTTTGTTAGATAATGTATACTTTGTCATTTTAAAATATTTACTTTATGTCTAATAATATTTCTTCTTCTGAAGTCTACTCTGTCTGGTACTGGTACTGCAATTCTAGTTTTATTTGGTTTTGTATCTGTGTGGTGTTCTCTGTCCACACATTTTAATATGTTTATGCCTTTTTATTGAGATATAATCTAAACAAAATTCATCTAATTAATTATACAATTCAGCCTTTTTAGTGTGTTCACAAAGTTTTGAACCTTCACAACTACCTAATTCAAGAATATTTTGATCAACCCAAAGTACATTTCATACTCATTAGCAGTTAATCCAGTAGTCTACTTTCTGTATCAATTAATTTGCCAGATCCTGTATATTTTCTATAAACAAACTTATACAGCCTTGTAGCTGGCTTCTTTCACTTAACATAATTCTTTCAAAGCTCTTTCACAGAGTAGTATATATTAGTTATGAATTACTTTTAATGCCTGCATAATATTCCATGTGTATTTTTTGGTGTGTGTATATATATATATATATATATATATATATATATATATAGTTGCTTATCTATTCAATAATTAAAATTTGAGTTTTTCTCCCCTATTTTGCTATTTTAAACAATATTTCTATAGATTTTTGAGTACAAATTTATGTGTGAGGCTGTGCTTTTAGTTCTCTGCATTATATAACTAGAAATGGAACTGCAGATTTTTATTGTAATTCTATGCTTAAACTATTGAAGAACTACATGCTATTTATCAAAGCAACTGCACAATTTTACTTTCAAATTTCAAGTCATTACAGTTCCAATTTCCCCACACCCGTTTTATTATTTGTAGTTTTCCTTTTTTAAATTTATTGCAGTTTTAAATTGATTGCAGTTTTAAATTGTTTACAGTTTTAAATTGATTACGGCTATCAGGAGTAAAGTGGTATGTCATTATGTTTTTGCTTTACATCTCCCTCATCACTACGGGTGCTGAGTACTTGTCTTTGTTGGTCGTTTGTATACATTCTTTGGGGAACTGTGTATTAAAGTTCTTTGCCCATTTTTGGTTGGATATTTTCTTTTTGGTCGAGTTTATAGAGTTCTTTACATATTTTGAAAATAAGGACTAGATATTAAGGTAAGGTAAAATAAGGTATTAGATATATGATTTACAGATATTTCCACACATTTTACATGTGGCTTCTCAATTTCTTGATAATGTTCTTTGAATCACAAAAACTTTTTATATGCATGAAGTCTAGTTACTTTTTTTCTTTCTTTTTTTTTTTTTTTTTTTGGCAGAGTGGGAGAGGGGTTGCTATGCTTTAAGAATCATATCTAAGAAAGCACCATCTAAACTAAAGCCACAAAGATTTACCCTTATATACATTCTTCTAATAGTTTTTTCACTGTGATATCTTACAAATGTAAAGTCTTTGACCACATTGAGTTACTTTTTATTTGTTGTGAAATAGAACTACAACTTCTTTCTTTTATATCTGGAAATACAGTTGGTCTAGCACCATTTGTTGAAAAAACTATTCTTTCCCCATTGAATTGTCTCGGTGATTTTTTTGAAAATCAGCTAATGATAGATATATGAGTTTATTTCTGGACTTTCAGTTCTATTCCATAGACTGATATGTCTATTTTTTTATGCCAGTAAAACACTATTTTATTATTGTACCTTTAGCAGAGGTTTTGAAATCAGAATTTTTTAGCTTTCTTAGTTTGTTCTTATTCTTCAAAATGGTTTTATTTATTCTGGAATGTTTTCTTAACATGTAAATCATACGATTAACATGTGAATGACAGGGTTAATTTGTCAGTTTCTGCAGGAAATCCTACTACAGTATTGAGAAGAATGGCACTGAATTTGGGGAGTATTTATTTTATTAATAAGATGCTATACAGTGATTGATACTTGTATATTCACTCAACCTTGAGTCTTTCAGATAATCTTACTAGGTCATGATGTATAATCTTTTCTGCTATATTGTGGGATTTGACTTGTTACTATTTTGTTGAGAATTTTCTGTACTTTTTCATGAAAATGTGTGTTCTATAATTTAAAGATCTTGTGATATCTTTGTCTGATTTTGGTATCAAAGTAATGTTGGCCTCATAGATGGAGTCAAAAATGTTTTCTTCTCTTTCTACAATTATTTTCTTCTTAAGAATTTGAAATAATTGGCCTTAATTCTTTTTAAAATTTTTAATTGGAGCATAATTGCTTTAAAATATTATGTTACTTTCTTCCATACATCAAAATGAATCAACTATAAGTACACATGTCCCCTCCCTCTTGAAAAATATAGAACACTTAACAAATAGGCAGGCCATCCTATTGCAGGGAGCAAGATAATCTTCTTTGTATTATTCCAGTTTTAGCATATGTGCTGCCAAAACAGCATGATCTTAATTCTTTCTTAAATCCCTGGTAGACTTAACAGTTGAAGCCATCATCACTATCAGGTCTTAGGTGTTTTTTTTTTGTTTTTTTTTTTTTTTCAGAAACTTTAAAAATTACAAATTCAATCTCTTTTTTATTTTTTAATTTTTTTTTATTTTTTAAGTTTTAAAATCTTTAATTCTTACATGCATTCCCAAACATGAACCCCCTCCCACCTCCCTCCCCATAACATCTTTCTGGGTCATCCCCATGCACCAGCCCCAAGCATGCTGCATCCTGCGTCAGACATCTCTTTGCTCATTAGAGTTCCATTCAGATTTTCGATTCCTTGCTGAATCTGTTTCAGTAGTGTTATAGGAGTTGGGAGTATGGCTATCACTTCAAGATAATCACTTTGTTTCACTTGATATATGCCCAGTAGGGGAATGACTGGGTCATACGGTTCAGCTCAGTTCAGTTCAGCCGCTTAGTCATGTCTGACTCTTTGTGACCCCATGGACTGCAGTATGCCAGATTCCCAGTCCATCACCAACTCCAGAAGCTTGCTCAAATTCATGTCCATCAAGTTGGTGATGTTATCCAACCATCTCATCCTCTGCTGTCCCCTTCTCCTCCTGCCTTCAATCTTTCCCAGCATCAGGGTCTTTGCTAATAAGTCAGTTCTTCAGATCAGGAGGCCAAAGTATTGGAGTTTAATCTTCAGTATGAGTCTTTCCAATAAATATTCAGGACTGATTTCCTTTAGGATGGACTGGTTGGATCTCCTTGCAATCCAAGGGACTCTCAAGAGTTTTCTCCAACACCACAGCTCAAAAGCATCAATTCTTTCTTGCTCAGCTTTCCTTGTAATCCAACTCTCATATCCATACATGACTACTGAAAAAAAAAAAAAAAAAACCTTTGACAAGAAGGATCTTTGCTGGCAAAGCAATATCTCTGCTTCTTAATATGCTGTTGAGGTTGGCCAGAGATTTTCTTCCAAAGAGCAAGTGTCTTTTGATTTCATGGCTGCAGATTTCACCATCTGCAGTGATTTTGGAGCCCCAGAAAATAAAGTCTGTCATTGTTTCCATTGTTTCCCCATCTATTTGCCAGGAAGTGATGGGACTGGATGCCATGATCCTATGTTTTGAATGTTGAGTTGTAAGCCAGCTTTTTCACTCTCATCAAGAATCTCTTCAGTTCCTCTTCAGTTTCTGCCATAAGGGTGGTGTCATCTGCATGTCTGAGGTTATTGATACTTCTCCCAGCAATGTTGATTCCAGCTGTGCTTCATCCAACCCAGCATTTCTCATGATATACTCTGCATATAGGTTAAATAAGCAGGGTGACAATATACATCCTTGATGTACTCCTTTCACAATCTGGAATCAGTCTGTTCCAAGTTGGGTTCTGACTGTTTCTTCTTGACCTTCATATAAGTTTATCATGAGGCAAGTAAGGTGGTCTGGTATCCCCATATCTTAAAGAATTTTCCACAGTTTTTCCAGATCTACACAGTCAAAGGCTTTGGTGTAATCAATAAAGAAAAAGTATATGTTTGTCTGGAATTCTCTTGCTTTTCTATGATTGAGCAGATGTTGGCAATTTGATCTCTGGTTCCTCTGCCTTTTCTAAATCCAGCTTGAACATCTGGAAGTTCTTGGTTCATGTACTGTTGAAGCCTGTCTCGGAGAATTTTGAGCATTACTTTGCTAGTGTGTTAGATGATGAATGCAATTGTGCAGTAGTTTGAACATTCTTTGGCATTTCCCTTCTTTGGGATTGAATGAAAACTGACCTTTTCCAGTCCTGTGGCCACTGTTGAGTTTTCCAAATTTCCTGGCATATTGAGTACAGCACTTTCACAGCATCATCTTTTAGGATTTGAAATAGCTTAACTAGAATTCCATCACCTCCACTAGCATTATTCTCAGTGATGCTTCCCAAGGCCCACTTGACTTTGTATTCCAGGATATCTGGCTCTAGATGAGTGATCACACTATCATAGGTATCTGGGTCATGAAGATTTTTTCAATTGAAAATAAAGTTCTGACCAATTTTTTCCCTAATCTTGGCATTATAATTAATTGAATATTTTAATTACTCATTTATATGATTAAGATCAGTTTGAACAGCACTTATAGCAAATTCTACATATATATTGGGCATCACATGCATACAAAAGGGGAAAAGAAAGAAGGAAAGAAGGGACATATGGGAGAAAGAAAGGGAGGGAGAGGGGGGCAGGAGGAAAGAAGGGAGAATTCTGATGATGAATAACTAATAAACAACATGTAACTGTTGGACTCTAATTGCAATCTCAGAACAAATATTGGTTCTTTGAGTAGGACCAAAAATCTGATTACATTTCACTATATTAACTGTCAGTTGAGATGCATGTTCTTAGAGAACAATGTGATTCTTACTGATAATGACATAAAAAAAGAAATGATGATTTTTAAATAGGACACAATTTTTCAGTCATTATTGAAATGATTATGAAGAAAAGATATTATTAAGACTATTGATACTACTTTTAATGCTAAAAATAAAACTTATTTTAAAATAAAAATTAAATAGTGAATTTTTCTTAAATGGAAAGTAAGAAGTGTTCTAGTGTTTCTCTATTGTGTCTTACCATGGTCCATACTTTGTGATAATGGAGAAAAAAAGCAAATAGCCCATAGGAGAAAAGTTAAAATAATGAAAAATCTTGCCTTGATAATTTAAATTAAATGTATTATTTTGTATAAAGTTAAAACTTTATAAGAAAGTGCAAGGTGATTTGAAAGGATTATCTGTAGATATTATTTAAAATAACTGCTTACATTTTAGCAGTGTAATGTTTTATGGAACATTTGAAGCAAATTTCTGATACCATACATATCACTTTCATGGGCTTTTCAAGTGGAAGTGAAGTGATGTGAAACTCGCTCAGTCGTGTCCAACTCTTTGCGACCCTATAGACTATATAGTCCATGGGTTTCACTAGGCCGGAATACTGGAGTGGGTAGCCTTTCCCTTCTCCAGGGAATGTTTCCAACCCAGGTCTCCCGCACTTGCTGGTGGATTCTTTAGCAGCAGAGCCACAAGGGAAGCCCAAGTACTGGAGTGGGTACCCTATCCCTTCTCCAGTGGATCTTCCCAACCCAGGAATGGAACTGGGCTCCCCTGCATTGCAGGTGGATTCTTTACCAAATGAGCTATGGAGCTAGTGGTAAAGAGTTTGCCTGCCAATGCAGGAGACATAAGAACCGCATGTGCTATCCCTGTGTGGGGAAGATTACCCTGGAGGAGGGTGTGGCAACCCACTCCAGTATTTTTGCCAGGAGAATCCCATGGGCAAAGGAGCCTAGCAGGCTGTGATTCACAGGGTTGTAAAGGTTCACACATAACAGAAGCGAATTATGCATTTTACTTTTGTTTATTGTTATGTTATTTTGCTTAGGATTGATTTTATGAAAATTGACACTGATTGCTAACAGTAAGTTTACAATTTGCTTTTTAGTTATATGGGGCTCCAAGTGATGATGTGTGTTAATTCAGGTGCAGTAATCTGATAGTGAAAGGATACAGAATGGAAAAAATAAAATAGTGGCCTTAAGCTCTTTGTGCAGATTATTCATAAATATAATTTGAAAGGTCTGATTTCCTCTTTATCGCCCCCTTCAGAAAAACTCTCTATTTAAAAAGAGTTAAGCATCTTAAGGGAAATGTATTTTTATTCTTTACCAAAATCAAATTAGTTTTCAGGCAATTATTCACCACAATTTAACAAAATTGTTACAAAATATCTAACCATCAGCATATATATTGCATTTCATGTGTTCTAAAGATCTCTTCAGCAGCAAGGAAGGAAAATTGCTTATTTTGTTTAGATTGCATCAATCAACAAAGTCAAGATTCTGATAGAAATTTACTATTTATCCTATCACAAAATACTTTGGAAGATTAATACCACTTAATAAGCCTCAATAAAGGTAGGCTCCTACACCCATGAAGTTGTGTCAGGCAGTGATAGCTTCAAACCTTTTCCCCAGCGGAACAGATGTGGAAAATAGATCCTCACAAAATTTAAAAAAAAAATGTTTCATATTCTGATATCAGTAGATTAATTCCAGATTTGCTTCCAGTTCAAAACAATTTGGGAGTGCTCTGGTATCTTCAATAACATCAAATTATTTATTAAGATGAATCATGGAGTAAAAGTCTCCTTGCTTCTTTCACTGTTGTTATAAGCTGCTCAGTGAAGCTGAACAGTAATGAACTATGAATAGCAAAACAAATATGAATGATTTGTACTTGATTAAAACAAATCTGTGGCAACCAGAAACAAAATGCAATACAAAAATATTATACCTTTGGATATGTAAAACCATGTCATTGAAAAACTCATGGCTATCCCATAAAATAAACTTTATATCTGTGGTGTTGAGAAGTCATGTTTCATGTTACAGAATATCACACATCTGGGCATAAATGTGACTCTCCTGCATAATCTGTAATTCAAAATTATTTCTGTTCTATGTATATTTTAAACTACTATGGTACTGTGGCTCTTTTCTGTGGTAAACAATAAAATAAAATTCATTAAAAAGCTTCAAATTCTGGGTCTAGTGAATGTTTCATCCGATTATTTTCTCACTATTTTTTCAGTGTGCAATATGAAGTGTGATACATTAAAAAATGTAATATCCATATGAACGTTATGAAATATAGTAAAATGAGCACATGTGAACTCTCATATTTAAAAATTAGGTATCCCATGACCTTGAAACTACTTGTATGTTTCTGTTATCATCCTGTCTCTCTCATAAATTTTGTCTCTAACTTTTCCTTACTTACATTTTGACATTTCAATTTGATCTAATTTCAAATTTACAGAAAATTTCACAAAGGGTTATAGGGAATTCTTATGTATTCTTCAACCAGTTTTGCATATTGCTTACGTGTTCTTCTTTTTGATTACATATGCATGCATATCATTCTAAATAAACCATTTGAGGATAAGTTAAAGACACTGCGTATGCCATTAATCCTATATACTCTGTGTGTCTTTCTTAAGAATAAGGGCATTCTCTTAAATATCTACTGAACAATTATCAAAAGTGGAAAACAATATTGAAACAAAACTATAGTTAAATTCTGCCTATACCCAGATGTAATCAAGCATCTCAACAATGCATTTTATGATAATTTTCTCCTTATAATTATAAATTGAATCCTGAATCATTTTTTCTATTTAAGTGTCTGTTTTGCTTAATTTCCTAAACTTGTTTGTTTTTTTTTTTTTTTAGTATAGGCCAGTTATTTTGTAGACTACCTCTTAATTTATTTCTTCTTGATTAGATTTAATAATGTGTATATTTGTTAGGAGTTTCATAAAAGTAGTGTCTTTCTCAGTATCTCATATCAACATGCATTAAATAGTATTTTATTTCAGTGGTACTTTTCAATATGTTTTAAAGTTTGAACCTACTAGTTTCTAATGCACTATTACATTTACCCCTATTTAATTAATAAATATTTGGGGGGAAGTTACTTTGAGCATCTTTTTGCTCATTTTAATTTTATACCATGTATTGATGTTTTTATAACTCCTTTAAAATTAACTTCTATGTTTATTATTTACCATTGTACAACAAGAAAGAACATTCTTTCTCCCATTTATTTATTCCTTTAATCATGCATATAGTAATCTCATGGGTGCTTACTTTATCCAGGGATAATAAATAACTATTGATGTTCAATGTTCAAGTTCTTCCAGAAATGGCAACTCAGAACCACTGCAGACTAGCTCCTGTTTTATGGCCATGTTACATTATTATTTGAGAACTGTCTTGCTTTCTGGAATAGCATGATTTTTCAGGCTCATTTGCTATGTTTTCTGACTCAACACTGAAATCAGTATTTCCTCCAACGACTTTTAATTCTTTCAATAGAGGATGTTACTTAGAAACTGAATTATGAATCCCGGGTCCTCTCACTGTTACTCGCATGACACTACTTCTAGACAAACTTGAGTGTGGCCTCTCTCTCTCTCCCTCACACATACACACAGGCTCACTTCTTAATGATACCTCCATTTTCAATCCAAAAGTACACAATACCTTTTAGACTTTCCCTATTATATATTTATAACTTCCTTTTCTAACAGCAAGAAACCAGGAGCCCTTTGCTCTTAAATTATTTCTCATTCTTTGTGACCCCATGGACTGCAGCCTACCAGGCCCCTCCGTCCATGGGATTTTCCAGGCAAGGGTACTGGAATGGGGTGCCATTGCCTTCTCCGATATTTTCTCATTAACTCAAAGCTAAGAGTTGCAGAAGGTAATTTTAGTTCAGTTCAGTTCAGTCGCTCAGTCTTGTCCAACTCTTAGCAACCCCATTAATTGCAGCACACCAGGCCTCCCTGTCCATCACCAACTCCTGGAGTTCACGCAAACTCACGTCCATCGAGTCAGTGATGCCATCCAGCCATCTCATCCTCTGTCGTCCCCTTCTCCTCCTGCCCCCAATCCCTCCAAAATCACTGCGGATGGTGATTGCAGCCGTGAAATTAAAAGACGCTTACTCCTTGGAAGAAAAGTTATGACCAACCTAGATAGCATATTCAAAAGCAGAGACATTACTTTGCCAACAAAGGTCCGTCTAGTTAAAGCCATGGTTTTTCCAGTGGTCATGTATGGATGTGAGAGTTGGACTGTGAAGAAAGCTGAGCATCAAAGAATTGATGCTTTTGAACTGTGGTATTGGAGAAGACTCTTCAGAGTCCCTTGAACTGCAAGGAAATTCAACCAGTCCGTTCTAAAGAAGATCGGTCATGGATGTTCTTTGGAAAGAATGATGCTAAAGCTGAAACTTCTGTACCTTGGCCACCTCATGAGAATAGTTGACTCATTGGAAAAGAAGGTACTTTAAATAACAAAGTGTGAATCTTAAACATACATAATGTTAGATAACTAATCTACTTTTTTTATACAGAGTTTTTACATATGCCCATACCATAAATTTTCCCAGGCTGATTCTACATAAAAGAAGTTACTTCTGTGTTTTTTGTTTTGTTTTAACCAGAGACATTGCCTTTCATTCTTTCAGATTTTCATATAAATAGAAACATCCAGAAAGTAGTTTTTCATATCTGATTTTTTCTTTTTATACTGTGAGATTTACCCAACCTGTTACCTGCATCAGTAGTTTAGTGGTTTGTTTTATTGCTGAATATTAATATTCTATGATTGGTCTATCAAAATTTCTGTTAACAGCTTTTGAACTGCTTACCATCTAAGGTTCTTATAAAATTTCTAGTCTTTATATGGTCAACAGTGAATCCCTATGGAAAAGACTCTTAGTCATATGATAGGTAAATGTTTGATTTTGTAAGAATCTGATAGAATTTTCCAGTTTGTCATATTTCCTTCCTTCAGCAATGCTTGAAACTATTGGTGTTTTATAGGCTCAATGCATTTGCTGCAGTCAATCACATTTTAGCCATTCAGAAAAATGGTACCTCATAGAGATTAGCTTGCATTTCCCTAATAATGCTAGCAACACTCAGCACATTTTTATTTTATTGACTGTGTATATTTTCCATGATGAAGTCAATTCAAATATTTTGCCCGTTTTGTATTTTTTTGTACAGAGTTGTAAATATATATATATATATATATATATATATATATATATATATATATATATATGTATATACTGGGTACGTTTTGCTTTTCATACATATTATAATATTTTACTGTTGTTATTATTTAGTCACTAACTCATATCTGATTCTTTGTTACCCATGGAGTGTAGCCCACCAGGCTCCCCTGTTCATGGGATTTCCCAGGCAAGAATACTGGAGTGTGTTACTCTGCCTTCCTCCAGGGGATCTTTCCAACCCTGGGATCGAACCTGTATCTTTTGTGTCTTCTGCACTGCAGACAGATTCTTTACTGCTGAACCACTGGTGAAGTCCATATCTATCTATTTATATAGTACATAGCCTATATATATTTTTTTACACATATATTTTCATCAAATATTTTACCTCATTTTGTAGGTGGCCTGGGCTGGAAGAAGCACAAGCTGGAGTCAAGATTGCTGGGAGAAATATAAATAACCTCAGATGTGCAGATGGCACCACCCTTATGGCAGAAAGTGAAGAGGAAATAAAAAGCCTCTTGATGAAAGTGAAGGAGAGTGAAAAAGTTGGCTTAAAGCTCAATGTTCAGAAAACGAAGATCATGGCATCTGGTCCCATCACTTCATGGGAAATAGATGGAGAAACAGTGGAAATAGTGTCAGACTTTATTTATTTTTTTTTTGGGGGGGGGGGGTTGGCTCCAAAATCACTGCAGAGGGTGATTGCAGCCATGAAATTAAAAGATGCTGCGATGAACATTGGGGTACATGTGTCTCTTTCAATTCTGGTTTCCTCGGTGTGTATGCCCAGAATTGGGATTGCTGGGTCATAAGGTAGTTCTATTTGCAATTTTTTAAGGAATCTCCACACTGTTCTCCATAGTGGCTGTACTAGTTTGCATCCCCACCAACAGTGTAGGAGGGTTCCCTTTTCTCCACACCCTCTCCAGCATTTATTGCTTGCAGACTTTTGGATCGCAGCCATTTTGACTGGTGTGAAGTGGTACCTCATTGTGGTTTTGATTTGCATTTCTCTAATAATGAGTGATGTTGAGCATCTTTTCATGTGTTTGTTAGCCATCCGTATGTCTTCTTTGGAGAAATGTCTATTTAGTTCTTTGGCCCATTTTTTGATTGGGTCGTTTATTTTTCTGGAATTGAGCTGCATAAGTTGCTTGTATATTTTTGAGATTAGTTGTTTGTCAGTTGCTTCATTTGCTATTATTTTCTCCCATTCAGAAGGCTGTCTTTTCACCTTGCTTATATTTTCCTTTGGTGTGCAGAAGCTTTTAATTTTAATTAGATCCCATTTGTTTATTTTTGCTTTTATTTCCAGAATTCTGGGAGGTGGATCATAGAGGATCCTGCTGTGATTTATGTCTGAGAGTGTTTTGCCTATGTTCTTCTCTAGGATTTTTATAGTTTCTGGTCTTACATTTAGATCTTTAATCCATTTTGAGTTTATTTTTGTGTGCGGTGTTAGAAAGTAATCTAGTTTCATTCTTTTACAAGTGGTTGACCAGTTTTCCCAGCACCACTTGTTAAAGAGATTGTCTTTACTCCATTGTGGGAGAATGACATTCTAACATGTATACTATCATGTAAGAATTAAATCGCCAGTCTATGTCTGACGCAGGATGCAGCATGCTTGGGGCTGGTGCATGGGGATGACCCAGAGAGATGTTATGGGGAGGGAGGTGGGAGGGGGGTTCATGTTTAGGAACACATGTAAGAATTAAAGATTTTAAAATTTAAAAAAATAAAAAACTAAAAAATAAATAAATAAATAATAAAAGATGCTTACTCCTTGGAAGGAAAGTTATGACCAACCTGGGTAGCATATTCAAAAGCAGAGACAGAAACATTACTTTGCCAACAAAGGTCCGTCTAGTCAAGGCTATGGTTTTGCCTCTGGTCATGTATGGATATGAAAGTTGGACTGTGAAGAAAGCTGAGTGCTGAAAAATTGATGCTTTTGAACTGTGGTATTGGAGAAGACTCTTGAAAGTCCCCTGGACTGCAAGGAGATCCAACCAGTCCATTCTAAAGGAGATCAGTCCTGGGTATTCTTTGGAAGGACTGATGCTGAAGCTGAAACTCCAATACTTTGGCCACCTCATGCGAAGAGTTGACTCATTGGAAAAGACCCTGATATGGGTGGAATTGGGGCAGGTGGAGAAGGGGACAGCAGAGGATAAGATGGCTGGATGACATCACCAACTCGATAGACAGGAGTTTGGGTAAACTCCGGGAGTTGGTGATGGACAGGGAGGTCTGGCGTGCTGCCAATCATGGGGTCGCAAAGAGTCGGACATGAATGAGTGACTGAACTGAACTGAACTGTCTATTTTATATAATGTGTTTAGGAAAGAAAGGTTGTTTCTTTAAACCTCTAGTGAAGAATGATTGACATATGAAAGCTGTAGATATGTAATTAGACAACCTGATGGACATGGAGATAACTAAACACTCTATAGCTATCATCACAATTAATACCATAAACTCATTATCACCTCCAAAAGTTTTTTCCTGCCCCCTTCAATTTTGTTTTTTCATATTGATTTGTTTCTTTTTATGGCAAGAGCGTTTACCATAGGAAGGACTTATATTCTTAGCAAAGTTTTAAGTATACAATATTGTTAATCATATATTTTTTGCTGTATAGCAGGTCTCCCAGAACTTATCATTCTCTTAAGAGCATGTTCACATAAAGCAATATTGCAACATCATTATGGTATTGCAAAAATCACTTTTAATACTAGTATATAAGTTTTAAAAAATGTAAAAATAATTGTAATCCCCAAGAATATTTCAATGGACATACAGTACAACCAAAGTAAAATCTGACATCAGTGCTACATGATATGGGCAGGGAAAATAACCTGTAAAGTTTTTGTATGCTATTGAAGTTAAAACATATTGTTACAACTGCAGAAAAAATTATAATTATCTTCAGCAGTGGGATTTCATTTTCACATGCCTTCATGTTGTTATTCAGCATCTTTTCATTTCCCTTTGAAGACTCCCTTTAGAATGTCTATAAGGGATGCCTAATGGTGAAAATCCAACCAGTCCATTCTAAAGAAGATGAGTCCTGGGTGTTCATTGGAAGGACTGATGCTAAAGTTGAAACTCCAATACTTTGGCCACATCATGCGAAGAGTTGACTCATTGGAAAAGACTCTGATGCTGGGAGGGATTGGGGGCAGGAGGAGAAGGGGACAACAGAGGATGAGATGGCTGGATGGCATCACTGACTTGATGGGCGTGAGTCTGAGTGAACTCCAGGAGTTGGTGATGGACAGGGAGGCCTGGCATGCTGCAATTCATGGGGTCGCAAAGAGTCAGAAATGACTGAGCAACTGAACTGAAGTGAATGGTGATAAATTCCCTCAGATTTTTTCTTAAAAGCTTAATCTTAATATATATTTGTGTAGATTTCTTTACATACAATATATTTGGGGGTTTTAGGCTTCCTGAATTTGGATGCACATTTCATTCCTTATATTTGGAAAATTTTCAACCATTGTAATCTAAAATATCTAGAGGACAACAAGATGGTGGAGGAGTAGGTGGATGTGGAGTACATCTCTCTCCATGGATACATCAGGAATACACCTTCAGACAGAGAGGTGCATGCAGAACACCAGCTGAGAGTGGACAGGAGTACCTGACCAATGGAAAAGAATATATAGAACCATGAAGACTCAGTAGGATGAAGGAACTGTGGTGGGGGGGGGGCAGGAGTGTTGGTAGGACTGGACCTGCCTTTGGCTGGTGGTGGAACTGAAGCAGGGTCCAATCTGCACATCAGGGCAATTGTCTGAATCAGAGGAGAAACATTTAAGGCTGAGAGTGAAACAACTGGTCTGTGGCACCCTAAATGGAATGAGAATCAGACAGTCTTTGCTGCAGCTGTACAACTAGAAGGCACAGTTGATGGGAGCTGGAGTTTAGGGATTGTGAAACAATCCCAGAGCAAGGGCTGCTGTTGACTGTGGAGACATGGACCAAGAGGATGTGAGGGAGGAGACTGTGGTGGGAAATGCCTGTGGAGGAAAGCCACAAAGCCATGGAAGGAAGGTGATACTTCGTGCATAGAGGGTGGGACCACCATCATAGCCTCTCTCGTCCCACGTGACAGCATTGACAGGTGAACAATAGAAAGACTGGCCAATCAAACTACAGAGTAGGACTCCAGCCAGCAGGGGCCTCTGTATATGCCTGACGTGCTGAACAACAGAGAATGACCTCCTTAGAAGGGAGCCCTCCTAGTGCCTGAATCTGCAGAGCTAAGGAGAAAGTCTAGTCAAAGAGGCGTTCTGATTGCAGCTACCAGAGGCTTGGAAAAAAGACTCTAATAGGGCCATAACTGCTGCGGATGAGGCAGTCCATGTCTCTGCACACTTAGCGTTGCCTGGGTCCCCATGACCAAAGCAGCTGCACCACCTTCACACTAACACTTATTAGGGCAGAGTTGCCACAGGCAAAAAAAGTCTTGCGTCTATACACGCGGTATCACTTTGGTTGTGTCCAACTCTTCATGACCCTTTGGACTGTGGCTTGCCAGAATTTTCTGTCAGGGGGCATTCTCCAGGCAAGAATACTGGAGTGTATTGGCCAACACTGGTTGCCATACCCTTCTAGAGTACTATATTTCCTGCTGCCCTAGCTGCCAGCTCCCCTGAGTACCTGGTACTGCCAGAACCCCTGCAATGCAAGCAGCTGCACCACCACTACAGGCCAGCCTCAGGAGCAAATCCCAGTGGACGACCCACATGTGGAGGTGGAAATAGAGCCACAAATAAAACCCAGGAGCAGTGCGGCGAAGGAAGAAGATCCAAAACCTTCCCACCAGCTGTACAAGCTGCAGAGTAAATCCACATGATCAACTAGGCAGATTCTGTGTCTGTGGAATATATAAAAGGACATTGAGAGCTCCCAAAAAAGAAAACATACTAGTTCTGATAGCTTGGACTTTGGAGACAAGAACACATAGAAGTAGGACCAGATGAGAATTTGTGCTGCCCCCACAGCAGGTCCAGAGATCAGCACAGTGCTGGAGAGCATCCTAAGGAGGTGAGGTGGACTGTGACTCCCAGCAAGGAAAGGACCATGACAGCAATGACTCAAGAAAATAGTTATTATTCTTATATTTTGATGTGTTATGCAGTTTCCTTTGGATTTCTTCTTTTTCTTTTTTCTTCCCCTTCCCCCATTGTAGATGTAGGTTTTATTGGTACTATAAAATCGAATTAAGCTTTTGAGGGTTTTTGTTTGTTTGTTTGTTTGTTTTTAGTGGCACTTTTTATTGTTGCTATAGTCTCTACCTCTAGGTTAGCCTTTTGCAGTATTGAGGAGTTTTTCTTTTCTTTTAATTTTAATTTTGTAAAACTGTTATATTTTTCTACATTCACTTCTTTGTTTGCTTTTCCTACTGTTCTTTCCCCCTAGTATTTAATCTTTAATGTATATAAATCATCTTGATCTACTTTTATTTAACTTGGCATATCTATTTTTTCTTTCCTTTCCTCTCAACCTATTTGTTAGTTTTGTATTCATTGCTTAATTCTTCACATGATACCTTGCTTTAGGTTTGTTTTCCAGTTTGTGGTTTAGTTAGTTTTGTTCTTAACTGGTAGATATAATTTTTGGTTTCCTTTGTTATGCCAGGTCAAACTATTGTACTTTATTTTTGTTGGACTATTTTCATTTTGCTGATGGGTGTATATGTATTTGTGTATATTCTATTATTTTAATTCTTATTTGCCTGATTTTGTAACTACCATTTGTTTGATGTTCATCTTTGGTTTCTCTTTTTTTGGTATTTGTTTTAATCTAATTTAATGCCATAACAAATCACTTCTGGAATCTTTTCCTGAACAGAGATCAAGCCCTGGGCCTTTGGAGTGGGAGCACTGACTCCAAGACTCTAGACTACCAGAGAAATAACCCTAGGAAGTATCAAATAGTGATTACTGCCAGAAAGGAAACCACTTGAATACAAGACCCAGCATCATCAAACCACCAGTAGCACACTATGCAGGAAGCCTCATACAAACAATAAACAAAACAAAAATACAAACCCAATCATCAACAGACAGAATTACCACCTCACTCAGCCTTGCACATCAGAGAAAGACATCAAACAAAACAAAACAACAAAACACTCAGCACAACTCTCACCCTATACAAAGCTTACACAAACCACTATTCAAACCTTAGGAGGGCAGAAACCAAAAGGAAGAAAGAAGTCAACCTTGAAGCCTGGGAAAAGGAGACCTCAAACACTATAAATAATAATAATAATAATGATAATGCAGAGAAATACTTCACAAATGAAGGAACAAGCTAGAAGCATAGAAATCCAAATAAATGAAGTGAAAGTCAGTTAGTCGTGTTCAACTCTTTGCAACCCCATGGAATATACTGTCCATGGGATTCTCCAGGCCAGAATACTGGAGTGGGTAGCTTTTCCCTTCTAGAGGAGATTTTCCCAACCCAGGGAATGAACCTATGTCTCCTGCCAGGCAGATGGATTCTTTACCAGCTGAGACACAAGGGAAGCCCCAAAATAAATGAACTGGCGATAGGAAAACAATGTGAAAAATGATCTAGAATGCTGATAGTAAAGATGACCAAAAACTTTGAAGATCAAATGGAGAAAATGCAAGAATCAATTATCAAAGACCTGGAAGAATCAAAGAATAAACATACAGAAACAAACAACACAATTACTGAAATTAAAAATATTCTAGAAGGAATCAACTCCAGAATATCTGAAGCAGAAGAATGAATCAGTGAGCTAGAAAATAAAATGGTGGAAATAACTTCTTAAGAGCAGAACAAAGTAAAAAAAAAAGAAAAGAACTGAGGATAGTTTCAGAGACTTCTGGGAAAAAATATCAAACATATTGGGGTCCCAGAAGAAGAATATAAAAATAAAGGGTATGAGAAAATTTTTGAAGAAATTATAGTTGAAAACTTCCTCAAAATTGAAAAGGAAATAGTCCTTCAAGCCCTAGAGGCTAAAAGAGTCTCATACAGGATAAACCCAAGAAGAAACATGCCAAGACACATACTAATCAAGCTAACAAAGATTAGATGAAAAGAAAGACTATTAAAAGCAGCAAGGGAGAAGGAATGAATAATATACAAGGGAAACCCCATATACTCGACAGCTGAACTTTTATCAGAAACTCTGCAAGACAGAAGGGGATGGCAGAATATTTTTCCCTTTACTGAAAGGGAAAAATCCACAACCAAGATTATTCTACCTGGCAAGGATCTCATTCAGAATTGATGGAGAAATCAAAAAGACAAGCAAAAGTTAAGAGAATTCAGTACCACAAAAGCAGCTTTACAACAGATGTTAAGTAAGCTTAGATAGTCAGGAAATACAAGAGAACAAAAAGGTCTACAAAATCAAACCCCAAACAATTAAGAAAATGGCAATAGGAACATATATATCAATAATTACTTTCAATGTAAATGGATAAAATGCTCCAACCAAAAAATCACATACTGGCTGAATGGATACAAAAACAAGATCCATAAATATGCTGTCTATAAGAAACCCACTTCAGACCTCAAGACACATAAAGACTGAAAGTTAGAGGATGGAAAAATATATTTCACACAAAAAGGAAGCAAAAGAAAGCTGGAGTAGCAATCCTCATATCAGACAAAATAGACCTTAAAATAAAGAAGATTACAAGAGATAAGGAAGGACACTACATAATGATCCATGGATCTATAACAATTGTAAATATCTATGCTTCCAACATAGGAGCACCTCAATACATAAGACAAACACAGACATAAAAGGAGATATTGATAGTGAAACAATAATACCAGGGGACTTTAATATGACACCCACACCAATGGAAAGATTGTCAAAACAGAAAATTAATAAGGAAGCACAAGTCTTAAATGATACATTAGGTGTGAGAGATATCAATGTCCTCATTGATATCTTCAGGACATTCCATCTAAATGCAGAAGAATACACCTTCTTCTCAAGTGCACGTGGAACATTCTCCAGGATAAACCACATCTTGGGTCAAAAATCAAACCTCAGTATTTTAAGAAAATTGAAATTATATCAAGCATCTTTTTGGACCACAATGCAATGAGACTAGATATCAATTAAAAGGGGAAAATAAAACCACAAACACAAGGAAATTAAACAATGCATTTCTAAATAACTAACAGGTTAGTGAAGAAATCAAAAAGGAAATAAAAAAATTTCTAGAAACAAATGACAACAAAAACACGACAACTCAAAACCTATGGGTTGCAGCAAAAACAGTTATAAGAGGGAAGTTTTTGGAAATATAATTTTACTTCAAGAAACAAGAAAAGCATCAAATACACAACCTAACTTTACACTTAAAACAACTGGAAAAAGAAGAACAAAAAAAATTAGCAGAAGGAAAGAAATCATAAAAATTGGAGATGAAATTAATGAAAAGGGAATGAATGAAACAATAGTAAAGATTAATGAAACTTAAATCTGGTTCTTTGAAACAATAAACAGAACTGACAAACCATTAGGCAGACTCTTCAAGAAAAAAAGAGAGGAATCAAATCAACAAATTTAGAAATGAAAAAGAAGAGGTTACAACAGAAAATACAGAGATACAAAGGATTATAAGAGACTATTATGAAAAACTATATGGTAATAAAATGGGTAGCCTATAAGAAATGGACAGATTCTTAGAAAAGTAGATTGAACCAAGAAGAAACAGAAAAGATGAATACCCCAATTACAAGCAGATAAATTGAAGCTGTGATAAAAAAATCTCCCAGTTAACAAAAGCTCAGGACCAGATGGCTTCACAGGAGAATTCTTTCAAACATATAGAGAAGAGCTAATGATTATTCTTCTAAAACTCTTTCAAAAAATTGCAAAGGAAGGAGCACTTCCAAACTCATTCTATGAGGGCTCCATTATCCCGATGCCAAAACCAGGCAAAGACAACACAAGAAAAGAAAACCACAGAAGAATATCACTGATGAGCCTAGATGCAAAAATCCTCAACAGAATTTTAACAAATGAATTCAGTGCAGTTCAGTTCAGTTCAGTTCAGTCGCTCAGTCGTGTCCAACTCTTTGCGACTCCATGCACGCCAGGCCTCCCTGTCCATCACCAACTCCCGGAGTTCACTCAGTCTCACGTCCATCGAGTCTGTGATGCCATTAAGCCATCTCTTCCTCTGTTGTCCCCTTCTCCTCTTGCCCCCAATCCCACCCAGCATCAGAGTCTTTTCCAATGAGTCAACTCTTCACATGAGGTGGCCAAAGTACTGGAGTTTCAGCTTTAGCATCATTGCTTCCAAAGAAATCCCAGGGCTGATCTCCTTCAGAATGGAGTAGTTGGATCTCCTTGCAGGCCAAGGGACTCTCAAGAGTCTTCTCGAACACCACAGTTCAAAAGCATCAATTCTTTAGCACTCAGCCTTCTTCACAGTCCAACTCTCACATCCGTACATGACCACAGGAAAAACCATAGCCTTGACTAGACGGACCTTAGTCAGCAAAGTAATGTCTCTACTTTTGAATATGCTATGTAGGTTGGTCATAACTTTTCAACACATTAAAAAGCTCATACATCATGATCAAGTTGGGATTATTCTTGGGATGCAAGGATCCTTCAATATATACAAATCAATCAATGCGGTACACCATATTAAAAAATTGAAAGATAAAAATCATTTGATAATCTCAATAGGTGCAGAAAAGCCTTTGACAATATTCAGCACCAACTTTTTTTTTATAAAACTCTTCATAAAATAGGCATAGAAGGAACCTACTTCAACATAATAAAGGTCATATATGATAAGCTTACAGCAAACATTATTCTCAATGATGAAAAATTGAAAGCATTCCACCTAAGATCAAGAACAAGTCAAGGGTGTCCACTTTCACCACTACTGCTCAGTGTAGTTTTGGAAGTCCTAGATACAGGAATCAGAGAAGAAAAAGAAATGGAATCTATATCAGAAAAGAAGAAGTAATGCTCTCACTGTTTGCAGATGACATGGTACTGTACAGAAAAAATTCTAAAGATACTATCAGAAAATTATTAGAACTAATCAGTGAATTTACCAAAGTAGCAGGAGATAAAATCAATACACAAAGATCATTTGTATTTCTATATACTAACAATGAAAAATCAAAAAGAGAAATTAAGGAATCAATACCATTAACCATTGCAACAGAAAGAATTAAATATCTAGGAATAAACTTACCTAAGAAGACAAAAGAACAGTACACAGAAAGACACTGATGAAAGAAATCAAAGATGACATAAACAGATGGAGAGATGTTCCATATTCCTGGGTAGGAAGAATCAATATTGTGACAATGACTGTACTATCAAACAATCTACAGATTCAGTGTGATCCCTATCAAATTACCAATGACATTTTTCAAAGAAGTATAACAAAAAATTTCACAATTCATATGGAAACACAAAAGACCCTGAATATCCAAGCAGTCTTGAGAAAGAAGAATGGAGCTGGAGGAATCAACCTTCCTAATTTCAGATTATACTACAAAGCCATAGTCATCAAGACAGTGTGGTACTAGCAGAAAACAGAAATATAGACCAATGGAACAAGATAGAAAGCTCAGAAATAAACCCATGCACCTATGGGTACTTTAGTTTTGATGAAGGAGGCAACAATATACAATGGGGAAAAGACAGCCTCTTCGATAAATGATGCTGGGAAAACTGGACAGCTACATGTATAAGAGTGAAATTAGAACATTTCTTAAAACCATACACAAAGATAAACTCAAAATGGATCAAATACATAAATGTAAGACAAGAAACTATAACACTCTTAGAGGAAAACAAAGACAGAACACTTGATGACATTAATCAAAGCAAGATCCTCTTTGACCCACTTCCTAGAGGAATGGAAATAAAAAGAAAGTAAACAAGTGGGACCAGATTAACTTAGCTTTTGCACAAGAAAAGGAAACTATAAGTGAGATGAAAAGACAACACTCAGAATGGGAGAAAATAATAGCAAATGAAACAACTGACAAAGAATTATTTTCTAAAATATACAAGCAGCTCTTACAACCTAATGCCAGAAAAACAAGTAACTCAGTCAAAAAGTGGGGAAAAGACCTAAACAGACATTTCTACAAAGAACAGATACAGGTGGCTAAGAAACACATGAAAAGATGTTCAACATCACTCATTATTAGAGAAATGCAAAAAAAAAAAAAGAAAAAGAAAAAGAAAAAGAAATTGCAATTAGATATCACCTCACAGCAGTCAGTATGGCCATCCTCAAAAAATCTAAAAACAATAAATGCTGGAGAGGGTGTGGAGAAAAGGGAATGTTCTTGCACTGTTGGCGGGAATATAAATTGATACAGCCACTATGGAAGATGATATGGAGATTCCTTAAAAAACTAGGAATAAAATCTCCATAGGACCCAGCAATGTCACTCCTAGGCATATATCCTGAGGAAACCTAAATTGGAAACGATGCATGTGTTCCATTGTTCACTGCAGCACTATTTACAATAGACAGAACATGGGAGCAATCTACATGTCCATCAACAGATGAATAGAAAAAGAAATAGTGGTACATATATAAATGGAATATTGCTCAGCCATAAAAACGAATATATTTGAGTCAATTCTGATGAGTGGATGAACCTAAGCCTATTATACAGAGTGAAGCAAGTAAGAAAGAGAAAGATAAAAATCATATATATGAACACAGATGTATGGAATCTAGAAAAATGGTACTGAAGAATCCATTTGCAGGGCAACAATGGAAAGACAGACATAGAAAATAGACTGATGGACATGGAGAGAAGGGAGAAGAGGGTGAGACATATGGAAAGAGTAACATGGAAACTTACATTACCATATGCAATATAGATAGCCAATGGAAATTTGCTGTATGTCTCAGGAAACTCAAACAGGGTCTCTGTATCAACCTAGTTGGGTGGGATGAGGAAGAAGATGGGAGGGAGGTTTGAAAGGGACAGAGTATATGTATACCTATGGCTGATTCATGTTGAGGTTTGACAGAAAACTACAAAATTCTGTAAAGCCATTATTCTTCAATTAAAAGAAAAATAAACTTAAGATATCTATACGTTTATCTCTGTCTTTTTTTGGGACATCATATCTACTACTGTGGGCAGGAATCCCTCAGAAGAAATGCAGTAGCCATCATGGTCAACAAAAGAGTCCGAAATGCAGTACTGGGATGCAATCTCAAAAACGACAGAATGATATCTGTTCATCTCCAAGGCAAACCATTCAATATCACAGTTATCCAAGTCTATGCCCCAATGAGTAACGCTGAAGAAACTGAAAGTGAACGGTTTTATGAAGACTGACAAGACATTTTAGAACTAACACCCAAAAAAGATGTCCTTTTCATTTTAGGGGACTGGAATGCAAAAGTAGGAAGTCAAGAAACACCTGGAGTAACAGGCAAATTTGGCCTTGGAATGTGGAATGAAGCAGGGCAAAGACTAATAGAGTTTTGCCAAGAAAATGCACTGGTCATAGCAAACACCCTCTTCCAACAACACAAGAGAAGACTATACATGGACATCACCAGATGGTCAACACCGAAATCAGATTGATTGTACTCTTTGCAGCCAAAGATGGAGAAGCTCTATACAGTCAACAAAAACAAGACCAGGAGCTGACTGTGGCTCAGATCATGAACTCCTTATTACCAAATTCAGACTCAAATTGAAGAAAGTAGGGAAAACCGCTAGACCATTCAGGTATGACCTAAATCAAATCCCTTGTGATTATACAGTGGAAGTGAGAAATCGATTTAAGGGCCTAGATCTGATAGATAGAGTGCCTGATGAACTATGGAATGAAGTTTGTGACACTGTACAGGAGACAGGGATCAAGACCATCCCCATGGAAAAGAAAATGCAAAAAAGCAAAATGGCTGTCTGGGGAGGCCTTACAAATAGCTGTGAAAAGAAGAAAGGTGAAAAGCAAAGGAGAAAAGGAAAGATACCAGCATCTGAATGCAGAGTTACAAAGAATAGCAAGAAGAGATAAGAAAGCCTTCTGCAGCAATCAATGCAAAGAAATAGAGGAAAACAACAAAATGGGAAAGACTAGAGATCTGTTCAAGAAAATTAGAGATACCAAGGGAACATTTCATGCAAAGATGGGCTTGATAAAGGACAGAAATGGTATGGACCTAACAGAAGCAGAAGATATTAAGAAGAGGTGGCAAGAATACACGGAAGAACTGTACAAAAAGATCTTCATGACCCAGATAATCATGATGATGTGATCACTCATCTAGAGCCAGACATCCTGGAATGTGAAGTCAAGTGGGCCTTAAAAAGCATCACTATGAATAGAGCTAGTGGAGGTGATGGAATTCCAGTGGAGCTGTTTCAAATCCTGAAAGATGATGCTGTGAAAGTGCTGCACTCAATGTGCCAGCAAATTTGGAAAACTCAGCAGTGACCACAGGACTGGAAAAGGTCAGTTTTAATTTCAATCCCAAAGAAAGGCAATGCCAAAGAATGGTCAAACTACCACACAATTGCACTCATTTACCATGCTAGTAAAGTAATGCTCAAAATTCTCCAAGCCAAACTTCAGCAATATGTGAACCAAGAACTCCCTGATGTTCAAGCTGGTTTTAGAAAAGGCAGAGGAACCAGAGATCAAATTGCCAACATCTGCTGGATCATGGAAAAAGCAAGAGAGTTCCAGAAAAACATCTATTTCTGCTTTATTGACAATGCCAAAGCCTTTGACTGTGTGGGTCACAATAAGCTGTGGAAAATTCTGAAAGAGATGGGAATCCCAGACCACCTAACCTGCCTCTTGAGAAATCTGTATGCAGGTCAGGAAGCAACAGTTAGAACTGGACATGGAGCAACAGACTGGTTCCAAATAGGAAAAGGAGTACATCAAGGCTGTATATTGTCTCCCTGCTTATTTAACTTATATGCAGAGTGCATTATGAGAAACGCTGGACTGGAAGAAACACAAGCTGGAATCAAGATTGCTGGGAGAAATATCAATAACCTCAGATATGCAGATGACACCACCCTTACGGCAGAAAGTGAAGACGAACTAAAAGCCTCTTGATGAAAAGTTAAAGAGGAGAGTGAAAAAGTTGACTTAAAAGCTCAACATTCAGAAAACTAAAGATCATGCTAATCCGCTCCCATCACTTCATGGGAAATAGATGGTGGGGCAACAGTAGAAACAGTGTCAGACTTTATTTTTTGGGGCTCCAAAATCACTGCAGATGGTGACTTCGGTCATGAAATTAAAAGATGCTTACTCCTTAGAAGAAAAGTTATGACCAACCTAGACAGCACATTCAAAAGCAGAGACATTACTTGGCTGACTAAGGTCCGTCTAGTCAAGGCTATGGTTTTTTCCTGTGGTCATGTATGGATGTGAGAGTTGGACTGTGAAGAAGGCTGAGTGCCAAAGAACTGAGGCTTTTGAACTGTGGTGTTGGGGAAGACTCTTGAGAGTCCCTTGGACTGCAAGGAGATCCAACCAGTCCATTCTGAAGGAGATCAACCCTGGGATTTCTTTGGAAGGAATAATGCTAAAGCTGAATCTCCAGTACTTTGGCCACCTCATGTGAAGAGTTGACTCATTGGAAAAGACTCTGATGCTGGGAGGGATTGTGGGCAGGAGGAGAAGGGGACGACCGAGGATGAGATGGCTGGATGCCATCACTGACTCGATGGACGTGAGACTGAGTGAAATCCGGGAGTTGGTGATGGACAGGGAGGTCTGGCGTGCAGCGATTCCTGGGGTCACACTGAGTCAGACACGACTGAGTGACTGAACTGAATGTTTACACTGGGTCACTTGATAGTATCCATAACATCTATAGACTTTCATCACTCACTTTTATTCATTTTGTCTTTTATCCTTGGTTAATTTCAAATGACCTGTTTTCAATTTCACTGATTCTTCTGCTTAATTGAATCTGCTATTGAAATTATTAAGATTTTCAGTTCAGTCTGTATATTCTTCAGCTTCAGCAAGTATTTGTGGTTCGTTTTTTTCCTATGTTTTAAGGTTTATATTTCTCCTCTGAGCTGTTAGGATGCAGAAGAGCATAGCTAAAACCATGGGTGCTGGTGGGTTTGGCTGAAATCAGGTCTGTAGTTTATTTAGCAGAACTTTCCCTACATCTGTGGGAGGGCTGGACTGCCTCTGAGACCACAGTTGGCTCCATGGTTCATAGTTTTGCCACTGAAGGTGCAGTTCATTGTGACCCTTGATGTGTCTGTTGTAAGATGGGTTGCCTCCAATTTGTCTAGCAGGTATGGGTGTGGCTGGGCCAGAAGGTAGATTATGCTTCTGAATTTGCAGTCAAGTTCACTGTTGACAGGCCTGTTATTTGAAGCATGGCCAGGCATGATTGTCACTGGATCTCTAGGTGCTGTGACTGCCTCTTAGTCCATAGTGAAATCCCACCTGATGAATCTGTTACTAGAGGCACAGGTGACTATGGTTCTTGCCCAGCCCTGGAGCTGAAAAGACTGCTAGTGGGACAGGAGGCAAGTCCACAGGGTAATGGCACTAAGCTGAGGTCTGCAGGCTGGTCTGATGTTGACATTTATGCTAACGGACAAAAACTTGCCTCCTCAAAGCAGCTTTTCTTGGTCTTGGGATCCTCTAAGTTTCACAATGGCTTCAGTTCAGTTCAGTTCAGCCACTCAGTCATGTCTGACTCTGCGACCCCATGAATCACAGCACCTGGACCCAAAAGCTTCCACAAAGATTTTACTCATTCCACTGGCATGTGTAGATTTTTAAATAAGTGTTTCTGTATGAGGATGAGCACTCAGGACCTCCTATTTCACCATCTTGCTGATGTCACTCTTTGGGGAAGTTTATTTCTTTCTTTTTTAAATTTACATTTCACTTTATGTTTTCTTTACCCAGCAGTAAACAATGCACATATAATGCAGGAGATGCAAAAGATGTGGATTTAAATTCTTGGTCAGGAAGTTCCCTTAGTGGAGGAAACGGCAACCCACTCCAGTATTCTTGCATGACCAGACTAAATGTGATTGTATATTTGGACTTCTATTTAACAAACAAATTATACAGTGTCAAAATTTGATGTTATAAATTTTCCAAATATACTGTTCATTTCAAATGTTATTTTACTACTCTGGAACATTTGAATTTCTTTATTTTAGCATCAGCATATCAGTTTCTATTATAAAGGCCTTCTGGGTTGTGTTTTATAGTTTTCAGTGAAATAGTCTTGTATACTCTTTGTTAAATTCTAATAAAATTAGTGTATGTTTCTAAATGCAATTGCAAATGAATTTTTAAATTTTAAAAATCTAGTTTTCAATTGTCTGTTGCTAGTATATATAAATACAATAAGATATTTATATATATACATATAAATTTGTATCCTGCTGTTTGCTAAATTCACTTATTTATAATTTATAGAATTCTACAAAATTTTATATAGACCATCTCATTCAGTTTCTTCTATCTTTATGATTTGTTTCCCTTATTTGTCTTATTGCAATGGCTAAGGCCTGTAGTATAATGTTGAAATGATATATTGAAATCGTATAACCTTGTATTCTTGTTCACCATTGGAAAAAATTGTTAGTACTTCACCTTTAACATTATACTAGGTGTAGATATTTAGATGAGTGAAAGGCAGAGGAACCAGAGATCGAATTGCCAACCTGTGTTGGAACATAGAAAAGGCAAGAGAATTCCAGGAAAACATCTACTTCTGCTTTATTGACTATGGTGAAAGCCTTTGACTGGGTGGATCACAACAAACTGTGGAAAATTCTTCAAGAGATAGGAATACCAGAGCACCTTCCCTACCTTCTGAGAAACCTGTAAGCAGATCAAGAAGCAACAGTTAGAACCAGACATGGAACAATGGGCTGATTCAAAATTGGCAAAGAGTAGGTCAAGGCTTATTTAACATATGCAGAGTACATCACGAGAAACACTGGGCTGGATGAAGCACAAGTTGGAATCAAGATTGCAGGGAGAAATATAAATAACCCCAGATATGCAATTGACACCATCCTAAAGACAGAAAGTGAAGAGGAAATAAGGAGCCTCTTGATAGAGGTGAAAATGCTGGGTTAAATCCAGCTTTCAAAGAAAAGAAGGTCATGATATCTGTTCCCATTACTGCACGGCAAACAGGTGGGGAAACAATGGAAACAGTGACAAATTTTATTTTCTTGGACTCCAAAATCACTTCAGATGATGACCTCAGCCATGAAATTAAAAGATGCTTGCTCATTGAAAGAAAAGCTATGGCAAACACAGACAGTATATTAAAAAAACAGAGACATCACTTAGTTGAAAAATGTCTATATAGTCAAAATTATGTGTTTCCTTTTTTTCCCAGTAATCATTTATAGATGTGAGAGCTGGAACAAGAAGAAGGCTGAGTGCTGAAAAATCAATGCTTTTGAACTGTGGTGTTGGAGAGACTCTTGAGTGTCCCTTGGACTGCAAGGAGATCAAACCAGTCAGTCCTAAAGGAAATCAACAGTGAATATCACTGGAAAGACTGATACTGAATTGAAGCTCCAATACTTTTGTCACCTGATGTGAAGAACTGACTCATTGGAAAAGACTCCAATGCTGGGAAAGACTGAAGGTGACAGGAGAAAGGGATGACAGAGGATGAGATGGTTGGATGGAATCCCTGATTCAATGGGCATGAGTTTGAGCAGACTCCGGGAGACAGTGAAGAACAGGGAATCCAGGTGTGCTGCAGTCCAGGGGTCACAAAGAGTCGGACAAGACTGTGGGACTGATTAACAACAAGAAGGGGTTCTCAGCTTGAGGAAGTTTTGCTATTCTATAAATTTGCTAAGAACTTATAGTCCATGGGGTTGCAAAGAGTTGGGCAAGACTGAATGACTTTCACTTTATATCTTCAGTGGGTTTTTAATGTTTTCAAATATGGACAATTTTTCTCTTCCATCCTCTTCTATGACAAAATTATGTGTTTCTTCTCCATGATCCTGTTAATATGGTGAATTTCTTACATTGTTTAAATATATTTATAAGTTTTAGAGATACTACTCTGGAAGGTTATTTTCTTATAATGTGTTTATATGGCTTGAGGTATGAGAGTCCTTGGATTCCTGTTCCAATATCTTTATTGTCTTGCCATCACCATGTTGAATCCTTCGTCTACAGAGTAGGTCTTATTTTCATTTTCTCTACACGTGTAGCAATTTTGATTGTATAATTGTAAGTTTAGAATGATACCTTGTAGAGGATCTGAATTTTGTTGATTTCCTTTAAAGAATGGCTTTTGTTCTAAGAATACTGTCCTGATTCAAATTCCAAACTCTATTTACTCTGCTGCTGTTAAGTCACGTCGGTCGTGTCCAACTCTGCGACCCCATAGATGGCAGCCCACCAGGCTCCCCCATCACTGAGGTTCTCCAGGCAAGAACACTGAAGTGGGTTGCCATTTCCTTCTCCAGTGAATGAAAGTGAAAAGTGAAAGTGAAGTCTCTCAGTTGTGTCCGACCCTTCGCAACCCCATGGACTGTAGCCTACCAGGCTTCTTTGTCCATGGGATTTCCCAGGCAAGAGTGCGGGAGTGGGTTGTCATTGCCTTCTCCATTTACTCTGCTGCTGATGCTGCTAAGTCACTTCAGTAGTGTCCAACTCTGTGACCCCATAGACGGCAGCCCACCAGGATCCCCTATCCCTTGGATTCTCCAGGCAAGAACACTGGAGTGGGTTGCCATTTCCTTATCCAATGCATGAAAGTGAAAAGTTTAGGTGAAGTCACTCAATCGTATCCAACTCTTAGCGACCCCATGCAATGGGTATCAAATGAAATCTCCAGCATCTGCGGCCTTCCATCTCTTGCTTTCCATCAGGCCTGTTGAAGTCTTCTCTGTACAAGCGAAGTTCAAGGGCAAGCGAGGTTTTTGAATCGTGTTTAGTTAGATGTTTTGAGGTCTCCCCTTCTCAAAGCTGTCTCCTTTTCACAAGATTTTACCTCAAATTTCCAGCCACTCCAGCAGTCCTAGATTCTGTCCTTCAGTTTCTAAAACCTGCTAAATTGGAACTTTCTTGTTGAGCTTCACTAACCTAATATCTTGTGGATGGAAAGTATTCTTGGGAAAAATGGACCCTCATAACCAAAACAAACAACCACTGCTATTTCTCTGTTTAATAATTTCATTGCCTTCCCATCTCCCTTTATTTTTTTCAAGCTTCAATTGTTTCAAATGATGCAAGAATATTTTCCGAGTGTTTATTTTTTAGCTGTTGAAAAGTTAGTAATATATGCTAAATATCATATACAGAAGTAAATCATCCATCAAGTAGTTTTATTCTTTATTTGTTTGTTTCAAATCCTCCCTGTAATGCAAAATAAATAAATAAATAAAAGTGTGTCCATCTTCTATATATGCGTATATAATACATACCCCTATATAATAAATACATACTATATGTTATGTTTACATGCATTCTTTTTTAAATAGAATAGTTTATAATAAGTAACCTCCAATTAAAATAAATATATTTACATTTAAAAAATAAAAAAAGAAAAAAGAAGTAATATTTTGATCTATGTATAATTATGATCCTTTATTGACAAATAACATAATTTATTTTAGAACAGAAAAGTTAATTTCTCAAAATCACTAGTAAGTAGCAGAAACAGAGTTCCAAATAGATCTGACAAAATCCTCTATCCATCCAAGTCTTAACTGAGATTGTTATATTTGAGTGTATGCTATGTGACTTTAGTTGTGTCTGACTTTTTGTGACCCTAAAGACTGTAGCCTACCAGGCTCCTCTGTCCATGGCAAAAACATTGAAGTGTGTTGCCATGCCCTCCTACAGGGGATCTTCTAGACTCAGGGACTGAACACTTGTCTCCTGCATTTGCAGACACATTCTTTGTCACTTGCATCACCTGGGAAGACCTGTTATATTTCACAGATAAAAAATTAAATACTTTCAAATATATATTTTGTTAATAATTAAACATGTTTGCAGATTGAATTAATATTTCTTGAATTTCATGAATTGTGTTGCAATAATAAGTGTGGATCACAATAAACTGGAAAATTCTGAGAAAGATGGGGATACCAGACCACCTGACCTGCCTCTTGAGAAATCTATATGCAGGTCAGGAAGCAACAGTTAGAACTCGACATGGAACAACAGACTGGTTACAAATAGGATAAGGAGTGCGTCAAGGCTGTATATTGTCACCCTGCTTATTTAACTTATATGCAGAGTACATCATGAGAAACACTGAGAAACACAAGCTGGAATCAAGATTGCCAGGAGAAATATCAATAACCTCAGATATGCAGATGACACCACCCTTGTGGCAGAAAGTGAAGAGGAGCTAAAAAGCCTCTTGATGAAAGTGAAAGAGGAGAGTGAAAAAGTTGACTTAAATCTCAACATTCAGAAAACTAAGATCATGGCATCCGGTCCCATCACTTCATGTGAAATAGACGGGGGAACAGTGGAAACAGTGTCAAACTTTATTTTTTTGAGCTCCAAAATCACTGCAAATGGTGACTGCAGCCATGAAATTAAAAGATGCTTACTCCTTGGAAGAAAAGTTATGACCAACCTAGATAGTATATTCAAAAGCAGAGACATTACTTTGCTGACTAAGGTCTGTCTACTCCAGGCTATGGTTTTTCCAGTAGTCATGTATGGATGTGAGAGCTGGACTGTGAAGAAGGCTGAGCACCATAGAATTGATGTTTTTGAACTGTGGTGTTGGAGAAGACTCTTGAGAGTACTTTGGACTGCAAGGAGATCCAACCGGTCCATTTTGAAGGAGATAAGCCCTGGGATTTCTTTGGAAGGAATTATGCTAAAGCTGAAGCTCCAGTACTTTGGCCACCTCATGCGAAGAGTTGACTCATTGGAAAAGACTTTGATGCTGGGGGAATTGGGGGCAGGAGGAGAAGGGGAGGACCGAGGATGAGATGGCTGGATGGCATCACGGACTCGATGGACGTGAGTCTGAGTGAACTCCGGGAGTTGGTGACGGACAGGGAGGCCTGGAGTGTTGTGATTCATGGGGTCGCAAAGAGTTGGACACGACTGCGTGACTGAATTGAGTTGAACTGAATAAGTATGGCTGGAAAATAACTGTCATAATCTGAGAAAAGTTACATTGTATACTGAAAATTTTTAACTGAAAAAAAAATCTTTCTTAAAGTAAGTTTCAATCACCTATTATGAAGAAAAACCTTATTATCTATTCTAAAATGTGAAACTCAGCTATGTAGTGGCTTCAGTGAAACACAAGTGTTCTGAGAAGACCTATATCCCTGCCTTGATTAAATAAATTCCCCGCTTCTCTCAGATAAAGTTAGAAAATGAAATATTTGGAGAATATTCTTCTACACGGATTAGAAATTCAAAATCCACAAAACATATTCCATACACCAGGGAAAGTGCCTCTGTCTTTCATGTTTGATTCTCTAAACCTGGCATATTGCCCAGAATTTGTTAGAAATCATGTTGTGTGGATAGAAAAAAGAAAAAAAAAAATATTGTTAGTAGCTGAAATGGAAATTAACCCCTTGTCATCACTGTGACATACATTGAAGCTCATTTTTCAACTCTAATCTATTTACCATATAGATACTAGGAGCTTCTGGGCAACTGAAACTATAGGATTCATGGTCTGGAGTTCATCTAAATGTTTAATTTGTTTTAGATCTTTTATACTTTGAATTTCTATATACTCTAAAAACTACAACTTAAATGATGCATACCTTTAAGCCACAAATGATGAAAAGTAGGGAAAACAGATAATGAAATGCTAAAGGGTCTTCACGTAATAGCTGATTCCTGTTATTTCTTTCCTAGTTTTTGCAAAATGCTGATAGCAAATAAATAAAGAATATGGATTAGTACAAAGACATTAGTAAGAATAGTTAGCACTGAGCTTTCTTTTCAACTCTTATTTAGATATGGATAATAGAAAGCAAGAGAATTCCATTAAAAAAAAATCTACTTCTGTTTCATTGACTATGCTAACACCTTTGACTATGTGGATCACAACAAACTGTGGAAAATTCCTCAAGAAATGGGAATACCAGACCACCTGCCCTTTCCCCTGAGAAACCTGTGTGCAGATCAAGAAGCAACCATTTAAACTGGACATGGAACAATAGACTGGTTTCAATTGGGAAAGGAGTGTGTCAAGACTTTATATTGTCACCCTGCTTATTTAACTTATATGTAGAATACATCATGCAAAATACCAGGCTTGATGAAGCACAAGCTGGAATCAAGATCATGACATCCAAACCGATCACTTCATGGCAAATAGATCAGGAAACAATGGAAACAGTGACAGACTTTATTTTTGGGGGCTCCAAAATCACTGTGGATGGAGTCTGTAGCCATGAAATTAAAAGACACTTGCTCCTTGGGAGAAAAGTTATGACAGACCTAAATAGAATATTAAAAAGCAGAGACATTACTTTGCCAACAAGTGTTCATCTAGTCAAAGCTATGATTTTTTTTTCCCAGTAGTCATGTATGGACATGAGAGTTGGACCATAAAGAAAGCTGAGCACCAAAGAATTGATGTTTTTGAACTGTGGTGTTGAAGAAGACTCTTGAGAATCCCTTGGACTGCAAGGAGATCTAACCAGTCAATCTTAAAGGAAATCAGTTCTTAACATTCATTGGAAGGACTGATGCTGAAGCTGAAACTCCAATAATTTGACCACCTGGTGCAAAGAACTGACTGCTTGGAAAATACCCCAATGCTGGGAAAGATTGAAGGCAGGAGGAGAAGGAGACAACAGAGGATGAGATGGTTTGATGGCATCATCGACTCAATGGACATGAGTTTGAGCAAGCTCTGGGAGTTAATGATGGACAAAGAATCCTGGCATGCTGCAGTCTATGGGGTCTCAAAGATTCCAACACGACTGAATGGGTGAACTAATTGTATCTTTGAAATGCTCTTACCTTAAGATCCACAAACTTAACTGTCATAAAAGGAAATAGAAGGTCTTGACTCAATTTAGCTATTTTACTATTTTTCAAATGGTTTCATTTGCATTTAAACATTTAGTAATGTGATGCTGTGCAAATTTAAAAAAATAATAATATAATGGCTAAAAATCAAGTGCACTGCACTGCAGCAAATAGCTATTGACTCAATAACTACTCATCTCTTTTGCAATCACCTATATCCAATCTCAAATTAGAATGAGGATATAATGAGTTACACAAGGAGACAGATCAGTCAGGGAAGAGTTTCAGTCATATTAAGAGTGAAGCTTGAATTGTAAAATCTATCAAAGACAGCACACTTTCTTGAATTTAACAATCAGCTCTGGGCTCTTAGGGACAGAGGCAAAGTACCCGAAATAAACTGCAGATCAGATACAAAAACATATATCTCTATTTGTGATATACTTGGAAATATACACAGATGGGAGTGTTTGTTTTAATATTCCTTTTATCTAATATGAATAAGCCCTGTTCCTTTTGAGAATTAACTTATTAAAGGGTGTATTTTGCTTTTTGAGGCATAGCAGTTTTATGTCACTGATGATCTCCATCTCACCTTGTAGAAATTGGCCAATTGCAACACTTCACCTCTATTTCCTACAACAGAAAAAAACAAAAATGTATATTTTTTTCAAACAAAGGTATTCCATTTTTTTTGTGTTTCCTCCATGGATAAATTGTAGAAATGTTATAGAATTTTCAGTGGACTATGATATTAAAAATACTATATTTAAATGAAACCTTAACCTCAACATCATTAACAATCAGTAGTAATGCTAATTGCAAAATATAAACTGGATAAAAGTATGTTGATTTAATCTGCCTCTCTTTCACCTGGTATATTTCTAGATCCATCTCCTAATGTGCCATATATTATCTTATCGAAATCACCTCTACACAGCAAGGACATATTCCTTTGGTTGCTTTTAGTTGGTCTTTTAAAAGCTGAAATTCCCTGTATACAGCAATAGAGTTAAATATGTTTTATATAAAATGAAACATACATCTGACATGAAAAATTTCATGATTATTTCTATTAGAATATTTACTTTCTTTTAGAACATCATAAACTATACTGAGATATATGTATACTTACATATATTGCATTCATGTTTACACACACACACACACACACACATACACACACTTAGGAGAGATTATAAACTATTTCAAGTGAGTTTTAAAAAATAGCTAATGTTCAAATAACACTTCTACAGCAATATTATCCATTGCTATGTTGAAAAATTTCCCTCAAATAAGATTCTATACATTTTTATTCACATTATTTATGTAACATAGAAAACAGTTTTAAAATCCTTTTAGATAATAATTTCCTTCTGAACATTTCTTTAATGTCACCCTGAGAAGATAAGATAATTTTATTGCATCACTAACACTTGGGGAAAGAGAAAGAGGCACTTTAAAAATAAGAAATGAGCACATCCAGTTCTTAATTCCTTCTTAGAGTCTGTTTAAATAATAGCAAAGCAATTGATCATTAAAATTAACGTGTAACTACAGATCCATAGAAACAAAGACACAAGAGAAGGAACATGAGCCCAAGGAGAATTCACCAGTTTCCTGAAGGTAGAAAGATGTGGATGTCTGTTTAATGGATTTGGGAGAATGGCATTGAAACATGTATACTGTCATGTAAGAATCGAATCACCAATCTATATCTGATGTAGGATACAGCATGCTTGAGGCTGGTGCATGGGGATGACCCAGAGGGATGTTGTGGGGAGGGAGGTGGGAGGGGGGTTCATGTGTGGGATCGCATGTACACCCGTGGTGGATTCATGTCAATGTATGGTGAAACTAACACAGTATTGTAAAGTAAAATAAAGTAAAAAAAAAAAAAAAAAGACAAAAAAAAAAAAAAAAAAGGAAACGAATGCTGATCTGACAAGCATAAACCCAGATACCTTCAAACTCGGAGCTGAAAGTTATGAACAAGGAAAGGGCTCAAAGACCCAGAACTACTGATTAATTGCCTGTTCCAGGGACACAAGTGAGTTTTTGACTACCAGTTTGAAAACCAATAGTATCAAAATAATAAAAAAGATAGGAGCACAGAGACAGCAGGATATGAGTATTGTAACTGAGATAAATCTGCATTATTCTGTGCTGGAAAGAAGTGAAACTATTTTAGGGTGGTACACAGAAAGAGAAGAATGAACATACTGTTCAGAGAATGAAAAGGGAAGAATTAATAACAGATGATATTAAAAATAGACTTAAGAATAGTAATTTTTAGAACATGAGAATAGAAATTTGTTGTCTTTCAGAATCCTCACTTAAGTTGAATGCTACTTTAATGTGTTTCTTTTTAAAACGTGGATCTTCCTTGTGTACTGTATAGAAGGAAATCAAATCTTATTCCTCTGCAAGTCCAGGGAGTATTAAAAATATCATTCTAGATTTCATAAAAAATATTTATGATAAAGCTATATTGCTAATATAATGCTTTTATATTTTGAAAAGTCTTTTTTATGCTATTAAAATGTATGCACTTAACAATCAAAAAATTTCATGGATATTGTACAATATTGTTCTGAACTCAGGAATGCCCTATAGGATATTGAGAGGAGGAACTTTCCCTGTCGTCTATATAGACAGATGAGGAATAATAAATAATATATTATTGTTGACCAATTATTAATTGTCATCAGCTTTAAATGCTTTATGTAAATTGATTTCTCATATCATTTTCAGATGAGGAAAACAGACATGAGAGATCACATGACTTATTTAAGTTCACACAAAGCAAGTGGAAGAATTAGAATTGCTTCCAGACAACTTGTATTTAACTGGTGGAGTTACAAGAGTTAATTCTCACCCAGTTATGAGAGAATTGGATGATTATGATTGCATTTTATGAGAAGCAATTCCCTTGCTTTCTCTTCAAATCTTCCCTAATATGGATACCATGTTGCATACATATCATCACTTTTCCATGTAGCCACTCTCACCTAAATTGCCTCTTTTATAAAAAAAGTGAGGATAACTATCTCTTAAGATTATTAAAAGTTGTGTGGTCTAATATATATTTATAGTGCTTAAAAGAATGTATAGCATAGAGATATTAGTGGTGTTATTTTTATTACTATTAATATTACCAGCAGCCAGTTCATCTGCTGTAACATCTGTTCCAATGCTGGAGGAAGCATCAGTTGAATTTAACTCATTCACATGCTTTATCTAACTCCAATGTTGCTTCTTTAAGCACAACTCTTGCTTCACAAGTTATCCTGAGACCCTAACTACCGGGTTAGATGTGAGTTAATTTTTGCTATAACTCTTATAAATTTTGCTTTCCATTTCCTTGCATCTTTGTGATGTGTGATACCACGTGCTCATATACTCAGGTCAAGTATAAGGGAATAGACATTCCCTGTGTGTGTTCTCAGCAGCTCAATCATGTCTCTTTGCGACCGCAGGTACTAGAGCCTGACACACTCCTCTGTCCAGGGAATTTTCCAGGCAAGAATACTGGGTCAGGTTGCTGTTTTCTGCTCCAGGGGAGCTTCCCTACCCAGGAATCAAACCCACATTTCTGGTATCACCTGCATTGGCAGGCAGATTCTTTACCACTATGCCACCTGGGAAGCCCATTAAACTATTATGTTCTATTAAGTTTCACTGAACTGATGATGTTTAACTACATTATTTTTCTATCTCTGCATGGAAAATGACCACAAATTTAGCAGCTTAAAACAATATCTATTTATTAACTCACAGTTATAAATTCTCCCTCAGAGAGTTACATAAAACAGTACAAAACCAGGCATAAGTCTTACAATCCAAAATAAATTCAATAAATTCCACTAAACAAAGGGAAATAGTTAAGATATGAAGCCATATAAGACCAATCACTGAGAAAGAGTATTCAAAGCTGATTGGAAGAGTAAGCCAGGCTCAATCTATCCTTGAAATTCAGGCAGTGTTGGTGACTTATCTAGTTCCTGCAGTGGATGATGTGGGCATGTCAAAGGAGATGTAGGTAAGGTGGCAGACTGTACCTTTTCAAAATAATAATTTCATAGAATTGAAGCAATATAAACACCTACCTGTCTCCTCAGCTGTACTATTTCTATTTCAAGGACCCCACCATATTTTAATGAACTTTGTATGCTTCTACTAAGATAGTATAAGGCACTTAAAAACCAAATTATCTTGAATGAATTAACTAATATACAATTGGGTGGTTAGAGGATACTGGGTAGATTTCAGTTTTGAAAGCACACAATTGCTTTTGGAAAAATAGCAGATATCAAATTATATCATCAAATTATAGATCAACCTAAAAAAAAATTGGGCTGAAAAATTCCTGTGCACATATCTTTTCAAAGTGTTGTCTATCAAAGACAGAACTTTAATAAATATATTTAGGGATTTTTTTTTAAATTAGCCATGCAGAGAACATGTTTAGAAATGGTTCCATATGTATTATAGTGAAAAATAATGACAATAATATTTTTTCTTTGGAATCATTTTGTAGAGATGTAAATTTCTTTCCACCATTTTCTACAAAGGTGATAATTGTCTTGTGTCTCCCTATCTTAGACAAGGACAGATATAATAATTTTTGAGGATGGTTGTGACAATAATAATGGGTGACACTGATTATTGACTATGGCCAAGGAAATAATTTGTTTTATTTTTGACTCCCGATGGGGTTGGAGAAGGAAATGACAACCCACTCGAGTATTCTTGACTGGAAAATCCCATGGACAAAGGAGGCTGGTGGGCTACAATCCATGGGATCACAAAGAGTCATACATAACTTAGTGACAGCACATCAAATGAGATACACTTATTCTTTTTTTAATACGCCAAGAGACTAACATTCAGAATTTAGGTAATTTACCCAGTGTCCTAGTGGAATGTACATTCTTTAAATACAGATTTCTTTTTTAAAAAGTCACTGTTGCATCATAAGTGCCTAGCATAGTGTATGAACATGGCAGAATTATTTAAAAAAAAAATGGATTGAATTTTGCCAAAGAGTGCCAAAACATGGCACTCTTAGTACTGAATATTTTTTTTTAATTTTTTTAACTTTAATTTTGCTCTTAATTGTTATAATATATTGCTTCTTTTTATCATAAAAGATCACCTTGACCTGAGCACGGCTATGTGTATGTTTATTAGGAAGTCTATTTAAGAGATTGATATAGCTGCGGCCACCTGATGTGAAAAACTGACTCATTGGAACTGACCCTGATGCTGGGAAAGATTTAAGGCAGAGGAGAAGGGGACAACAGAGGATGAGATGGTTGGATGGCATCACTGACTCAATGGATATGAGTTTGATTAAACCCCAGGACTTGGTGATGGACAGGGAGGCCTGGCATGCTGCAGGCCATGGGATCGCAAAGAGTCAGATATGACTGACTGAACTGAACTGAATGAACTGATGGCTTGAAAATCTCCCTCTGTATAGAAAAATGTATGTCTCTTTTCATTTGTACTTTCAATGCTTCTGTCTGTCATCCTGCCACAGAAAACAATCAAAATATCTTTTTAAAGCTGATTTCTATTCTATTGTCTGCTTTTGCTAGTACCTCATTTGGAAAATCCATCCAGTTTCCAAAATTAGTTCTCTAAATCTGCAAAACATAGATGAACTCATATTTGGATTCTTATTTGTTGGTTGTTATAAAATGCACATGTATGTTTCAAAGAGAATTAATCCTATAACATGTACAAATACTTTTCAAAGAGGGTTAATCCTTTTTATCAGGGACTTTCAAAGGCCTTTTTGAGAACATATATAACTTTAATTCTGATAATGATTTCTTCTGCATAGACCAAGTACAACAGGTCTGCCAGTGCACTGAAATCAATTAACCAGTTATTAAAATGATATTGCAAAGAGTCTGTATAATGTAGATTGAGCATAATACATCTAAATTCCTGAATTTAACAAAATACAATACACAAAAGATTTCATCATGTATTCACATACATGAACGCAACTCCATGACTCCTAACATAGAGTGTTTTCACAACATATATTTTCCTCTTCTTCTTCTTCTTTTTTTTTTTAATTTTGGTATTATCCAACTTTGTAAACTAACATTTCTCCCTAGGTTTTTCTTTTCTGGTGCCAAAACAACAAAGCTTCCACTCAAAGTGAAGCATCAAAACTCCAGGACTTTCAGCATTGGATTTCAGTTTCACAGGCAGGGAGCAAAAAGCACAGTAGGATAAGGTTCTGCATGCATTGTCACTCTTACGGTTTCAGATGTGGTGGCCAGCAGGACTGTAACATTAAAAATGCAAGTTGTATTAATGATGGTCCACAAGGAAGAGGGATGAAAGGTTACTTTGAGTTGTCTTTGAAGAATATAGATAGTTGGAATAACCTTTGATACTAAGAATCAGTACTAGTCTTCTCAAATCAAGGATAACTGTCCTCCAGAACAGAAGGGAATGAAAAAACAGATATTGATGAGTAGCTCAAGCAGGACAGGAAGAGGAGGAAATAGTTATAGCTCAGGTGTTTACATAACTGTGGGAAAGTGTGAGTAAAAGTGGACAACCCTTTTGGTGGGGAAAAAAAAAAAAACATGAAACAGTGGACATTCTTTACTTGTCAAACGCAGAAGGATTGACAAAAATCATTAAATGTGCCTTCTGGCTAGTTTGCTGGCAACTGCAAGCTGTTCTCCCCAGATATCCAGTTATGTGTTTCTTTTACTAAACTCACTAAAGTATTCAGCACTTAGCAATTTTATTATTCAAATTGGCTGGAGGGAGTTTCATTAAAAACAGTCAAGTGACATAGAACAACAGCAAAAAAACCAAATTAGATAACTGTCATATGTCCTAGCATATATAAGTAAATTAGTTGGGAATGATCAATTTGGTTTCCAAATATTTTTAGGCAAAAACAGATTTCCAGTGAAAGGTGAACATTTGATAAAAGACTATATTTTAGATTTCCAAGGAACACACAATAACAATATCATCTGTAAGGAAATAAAATTTTATATTACAATAATAATAGCTAACAATTACACAATATACACTATATGCTAACAATTACACAATGTACTATATAGGATCTTTTATACCTCGAAATGGATGTAATCCTCACCATAACTCAGTGAGACAAACACTCTATGATCAAAATTTTGTAGATGACTGTTGAAACTCAGTTTGCTTAGGCAATATTTTCCCCTATATTCATAAACAGAAGAAAGCTAGGATTTTAAAGCAGGATGCCTTGATTATATATATATATATATATATGCTCTTTCCCAACATGTTATGTGCATTTTCTGTTCAGTGGATTTCTGCAAGCACTTACAGTCTCACAAAATCTATTTCTTCAAAAGAATCAGAATCTTACTAATTTTTTTATCTGCTTTAATTTTAATTGCACACCCATGCCCAAACACAGAGGCACTAAAACGGTGTTGCATATTTTTTTCATATGCATAAAGACCTATTTAAGGGCCTAATTTAAGTCCAAAATCTATAATATTAAAAACTCTTAAATGTGTGTCCTGAATAAATACCAAGTAATACTACTAACTTTTAAAGTACATAAACATATACAAGTATCTTTTGAATATTATGACACAGTAATTCTCTTCAATGGGAAAAGGCTAACATTTTAGTGTAAAACAAAAACAAACAAACAAACAAAAAAAACAGTGCTGTAGAATGTGTCTTCTGGTATGTAATTCTAAAATATAATCCTGTGCCACTAGAGTGTGGCACATGAACAATGGTGTCTATAATGCATTAATCATGCATAATATGCATTCAACAAACTATTTCTACACAGGTGGCTCTCCAGTGGTAAAGAATAAATCTGCCAATGCAAGAGACTCAAGAGGTTCAGTTACTGGGTTGGGAAGACCCCCTGGAGTAGGAAATGGCAACCCACTCCAGTATCTTGCCTGGAAAATTTCATGGGCAGAAGAGCCTGGCAGACTACTGTCCACGAGGCTGCAAAGAGTCGGACACCACTGAGTGACTGAACACACACACAACTATTAACTGAACAAAAAATGAAGTACCTTTGCAAAACTGGGGTTTGTTGTAACAATTAGAGATGCACAGAGATGATATGCATACATTGATGAGACGAAATTCTAATTATCCAATAGACTAAGAAGGACATTCCTTTGGGGATGGGCAGCATTCTGCCACCCAGAATGGAGGTCAAGCTCAAGCAGGGAATGGAGGGTATCTATGCAGAAAACAGGTGGCAGCAGAGATGGAAGGTTGGCAGATAAAGGGCATTAATCAAATATGTAAATATATTAAAGATAATTAAAGTAAGTTTCTTAGGAATCGATAAGGAAGCCAGATACAAAAAGGGAGAAAGCTAGAAGTTATAGAGTTAAATTTTATACATCAGGGTGAAGATTTGCAATGTTCAGTTGGATGGATTAGATACATAGATGTTAGAGACTTAATTGTCTGTGCAAATATCTGTATGTGTTTCTGAGTCCAAGCTTGTACTGCTTGCAGCACAATGCACCAATAAATCAAGAGATGAATCTTTGGAGCAAGGAATAGAGACTTTACATGGCCAGCAGACTGGAAAAATAACAAACTAGTGTTCCAAAGAATCATTTTCTCCGAGTTAGAATCCCGGCTTCTTTTATACTAAGAGGGGAGAATATGCCTGGTTGTTTCATTCTTAGCGCCAGAATCCTTTGTTTTTATATCTGTCCGTGTGAGCCTGGTCACAATGTTTCTATAACCTGCAGCAAGATAAATGGTATTCTTTGTTATGCAAATTTTAATTTCTGGATGAAAGAAAAGTGTTATATCTTTAAAGATCAGAACCTAGAGAATTGGCTATCCTGTATATTTCAGATGTAGGCAACATTTTTTTTTATGAAAGGTACATAGCTTGCATAACCAAGTACAGGCCACAGAGCACAATGATCATATCTAGGTCATGGTTTTTGACTTCTAAATGTCATTTTCGTCTAAAAGAAACCAAAGCTTCTTATTGAAGTGACTAAGTCTAAGATTGGCTCATGCAAAGTACAAAATGAATTTAGGACACCTTGTAGATGTCAAAAATAAAGTGGTCAAAGACACATGGGAGCATTTCAAAAGAACAGCAGAGCCAACTTGCAAGAGGTTCTCCCACTGACCTTACCTGAAAGACTTTTGACGTCAAAATCAACAATGATAATAATGGATTCTAGTACATGGAGTAAAAGAGAAAGCCATGGGTACCATACAGATATCAATAAATGAATAAATGCATTGAAAGTATGATTGGGAATGAAAAATGTTTAAGATATGAACGTAACCTCCCACTGAATTCATATTCATTTCAATGGGGAAGATATCAACATGGTAGAGAAACCTGACAGATATCACCTTAATCAAGTGATTAAGATGAATATCATCAGTAACTGGACAAATAAAATCATATGTTACTGCATCAGGTGTGGTAAGAACACAGTGTCTCTCCTGTGATATTCTTTACAATGGTTCATGAATCAAATCACAAGGAAACATCTGATGATTCCAGATTGAGGGGCAATTTATAAAATGATGGCCTCTGCTCTTCAGAAGTGTCAGGATCAGACAAGTAAAGACTAAAGACTGCCTTAGGGAAATTATGGAAACAGGAAGAACTATTTACTATGTATGATTCTGAACTATGTTGTTTTATTATAAAAATATTAGCATTACAAGTGGCAAAACTTTAATGAAGCCTGAAGATTATATGGTAGTAATGTATAGATACTAATTTTCTGATTTTGAAGGTTGTTTTGTAGTAACAGAAGAATACTTTGTTTTTAATATATATATATATATATATATATATATATATATATATGTAAACAACTAGGGGTTAGAGTGGTATTAAGTGCACAAATTACTGTCATATGATTCCTTGTACTTCTAGCTCCTGTATAACCTTGTGTTTAATAAAACAGATTTGCAACGTGTATGAGTTTTACATTTCATTTTTTATAAATTATCACAGTAGAAGCCTTACTAACCATGATCCTACAAATGTACAAAGGGTAATATTTAAAGGCCATTGACAAACAGATGAGTTTTGTTTTGGTTATCAAATGCTTTTCAAGAGGGTTTTTGTTGCCTTTGTATAATCTAGAATCACCCAGTGCCTTCCAGATATAATGCTCTGTCATACACATGTGATACCTCAGTCAGGATTTCTCAACTAAGATATTTAGTGTGAAAAAATGGCTTTGTCTTGTAAATATTCCCTGATCTGGCCTTGTCCACATGAGACACTATTGCTATGTAAGTTGAAAATGTCTTTTAATTTCCCAAACATCCTTATGAAACTTTAATGCAATTAACTTTAATGTAATGAAAAAAACTTTAATGCTATTAACTGTTCAATTGTGTTTCCAATTAAAATGTTAGTTTCATAAGGCTGGAGTATTGAATGATTGATGAGCAGTGTTTCAGTGGATGTTTTATTCTACATATTTCTAAATATATATATAACAAGAACAAAGGTAAGTACCTACAACAGGAAAAAAAGAAGTCTGCATTTACTTCCCTCATTTTTGATTCTTTTCAAAAAGAAGAATCGTCAAATTTATGAAATTGCAGAATTATTTTTGCTCTTTTGGCTTGCTTAATTATTCATTTTTTAAATTTTAATTTTTTACTTTACAATACTGTATTGGTTTTGCCATACATTGACGTGAATCCACCACAGGTGTACATGAGTTCCCAACCCTGAACCCCCCTCCCATAACCCTCCCCATATCATCTCTCTGGGTCATCCCAGTGCACCAGCCCTAAGCATCCTATATCCTGCATCGAAACTAGACTAGCGATTCATTTCTTACATGAAAGTATACATGTTTCAATGCCATTCTCCCAAATCATCCCACCTTCTCCCTCTCCCACAGAGTCCAAAAGTCTCTTCTTTACATCTGTGTCTCTTTTGCTATCTCACATATAGGGTCATCATTGCCATCTTTCTAAATTCCATATATATGCATTAGTATACTGTATTGGTGTTTTTCTTTCTGTCTTACTTCACTTTGTATAATCGGCTCCAGTTTCATCCACCTCATTAGAACTGATTCAAATGAATTCTTTTTAATGGCTGAATAATACTCCATTATGTATATGTACCACGGCTTTCTTATCCATTCATCTGCTGATGGACATCTAGGTTGCTTCCATGTCCTGCCTATTATAAACAGTGCTGCAATGAACATTGGGGTACATGTGTCTCTTTCCATTCTGGTTTCCTCAGTGTGTATGCCCAGCGGTGGGATTGCTGGGTCATAAGGTAGTTCTATTTGTAGATTTTAAAGGAATCTCCACACTGTTCTCCATAGTGGCTGTACTAGTTTGCATTCCCACCAACAGTGTAAGAGGGTTCCCTTTTCTCCATACCCTCTCCAGCATTTATTGCTTGTAGACTTTTGGATCGCAGCCATTCTGACTGGTGTGAAATGGTACCTTATTGCAGTCTTGATTTGTGTTTGTTAGCCATCCGTATGTCTTCTTTGGAGAAATGTCTATTTAGTTCTTAGGCTCATTTTTTTGATTGGGTGGTTTATTTTTCTGGAATTAAGCTGCATAAGTTGCTTGTATATTTTTGAGATTAGTTGTTTGTCGGTTGCTTCTTTTGCTGTTATTTTTTTCCATTCTGAAGGCTATCTTTTCACCTTACCTATAGTTTCCTTTGTTGTGCAGAATCTTTTGATTTCAATTAGATCCCATTTGTTTATTTTTTCTTTTATTTCCAGTACTCTGGGAGGTGTATCATAGAGGATCCTGCTGTGATTTATGTTGGAGAGTGTTTTGCCTATGTTCTCCTCTAGGAATTTTATAGTTTCTGGTCTTACATTTAGATCTTTAATCCATTTTGAGTTTATTTTTGTGTGCGGTGTTAGAAAGTGATCTAGTTTCATTCTTTTACAAGTGGTTGACGAGTTTTCCCAGTACCACTTGTTAAAGAGATTGTCTTTACTCCATTGTATATTCTTGCCTCCTTTGTCAAAGATAAGGTGTCCATATGTGTGTGGATTTATCTCTGGGCTTTCTATTTTGTTCCATTGATCTATATGTCTGTCTTTGTGCCAGTACCATACTGTCTTGATGACTGTGGCTTTGTAGTAGAGCCTGAAGTCAGGCAAGTTGATTCCTCTAGTTCCATTCTTCTTTCTCAAGATTGCTTTGGCTATTCGAGGTTTTTCGTATTTCCATACAAATCTTGAAATTATTTGTTCTAGTTCTGTGAAAAATGTGGCTGGTAGCTTGATAGGGATTGCATTGAATTTGTAAATTGCTTTGGGTAGTATACTCATTTTCACTATATTGATTCTTCCGATCCATGAACATGGTATATTTCTCCATCTATTAGTGTCCTCTTTGATTTCTTTCATCAGTGTTTTATAGTTTTCTATATATAGGTCTTTAGTTTCTTTTGGTAGATATATTCCTAAGAATTTTATTCTTTTCGTTGTGATAGTGAATGGAATTGTTTCCTTAATTTCTTTTTCTACTTTCTCATTATTCGTGTATAGGAATGCAAGGGATTTCTGTGTGTTGATTTTATATCCTGTGACTTTACTATAACACCACACACAAAAATAAACTCAAAATGATTAAAGATCTAAATGTAAGATCAGAAACTATAAAACTCCTAGAGGAGAACATAGGCAAAGCACTCTCAGACATAAATCACAGCAGGATCCTCTATGATCCACCTCCCAGAATTCTGGAAATAAAAGCAAAAATAAACAAATGGGATCTAATTAAAATTAAAAGCTTCTGCACAACAAAGGAAACTATAAGCAAGGTGAAAAGACAGCCTTCTGAATGGGAGAAAATAATAGCAAATGAAGCAACTGACAAACAACTAATCTCAAAAATATACAAGCAACTTATGCAGCTCAATTCCAGAAAAATAAACGACCCAATCAAAAAATGGGCCAAAGAACTAAATAGACATTTCTCCAAAGAAGACACACGGATGGCTAACAAACACATGAAAAGATGCTCAACATCACTCATTATTAGAGAAATGCAAATCAAAACCACAATAAGGTACCACTTCACACCAGTCAGAATGGCTGAGATCCAAAAATCTGCAAGCAATAAATGCTGGAGATGGTGTGGGGAAAAGGGAACCCTCCTACACTGTTGGTGGGAATGCAAACTAGTATAGCCACTGTGGAGAACGGTGTGGAGATTCCTTTAAAAACTGCAAATAGAACTACCTTATGACCCAGCAATCCCACCGCTGGGCATACACACCGAGGAAACCAGAATGGAAAGAGACACATGTACCCCAATGTTCATCGCAGCACTGTTTATAATAGCCAGGACATGGAAGCAACCTAGATGTCCATCAGCAGATGAATGGATAAGAAAGCTGTGGTACATATACACAATGGAGTATTACTCAGCCGTTAAAAAGAATTCATTTGAATCAGTTCTGATGAGATGGATGAAACTGGAGCCAATTATACAGAGTGAAGTAAGCCAGAAAGAAAAACACAAATACAGTATACTAACACATATATATGGATTTTAAGAAGATGTCAATGACGACCGTGTATACAAGACAGGAAAAAAGACACAGATGTGTATAATGGACTTTTGGACTCAGAGGGAAAGGGAGAGGGTGGGATGATTTCGGAGAATGGGAATTCTAACATGTATACTGTCATGTAAGTATTGAATCGCCAGTCTTATAATCCACCCTTATAATTTAATAATAATACTATTTTCTCTTCCTCCATTAATTTTCATTATAAACATATTATTGTACTTTCATTTATTCTTTACAACATTAGATATTACTTCCTGCCCATTTTCCTTTGTAAAATGAGGATGTCTCTATTCCTCTACTTCTCAACCTCTTCATTCTGTTATCTCCCAACTACTATCATGTGTACTTCTATATATTCATACTTAATAATCTGTATTCTTTTTGTAAACAGGTTGAAATTACCTTTGTTTTGTGTATTGTGAAGGCTGAGAACTCAAATGCCTATACAAAGATGACATGTTACATATAAATGAACCAAGACAGAAAAATGAAAAATTGGCCACCAGAAATTAAGCTTTTCAATTGATTATTATGTTTTAACATATGTACTATTACATGCAAATATATTATTTAGTTTATGCTATAAAATAATTAAAAATTAAAAATAAAAATAATAAAATTATAATATAATAGTGAATATTGCATTTGCTGGGGAATACGGAGGGTGGGAGAGGAGAGGGAGGAACCTAAAGGACTGGGAGCATCTGATCCCAAGAGTCTGCCCTGAGGCACTATGACCCTCAGGCTGGTGAACCATCTGTGTCTGCCTCCCAGGCCCATTCCCTTCTTCTGGAGCCCCCAGTGTCAAGGAACAGGTTGTTAACACAGACGCATCCTGCCAACCTGACCCCACTCAAGCCCCGACACCACAGGTGCCCTGGAGCCCAGGTGTGACTCAGCCTCCAATAGCTGGGTGGATGTCATCAGCCCAGCCTCCCAGGCCAGAACCTGAGGATGGGCCCAGGGTGCTGTGGAGATCAACTTAAAAAGAGCTAACCCCCTTCCCACACCCCAGCGACCTACATTCCCTCTATGAAACCTACCTCAGAGTCATACCCTCAGAAGGACAGGTAAGCAGGAGGCCAGGGGCTCCCCAGGGCTGAAGTGAGGCACTTCCCAGGCAAGAGCCTGATGCCCCACGATGAATCCACTCTCCTCCACTGTGAGCCTCTCCCAGGCCTCAGCCCGGGCCCTGAACTCTCTGAACAAGTTGAAAATCCAAATAAAACTTACCTGTTCCATCTGAGGAAAAAAAAAAAAAAGTAAAAATTATTACTAAATCAGACATCTTTGAAAATAACATATACTATTGTTCAAATCTATGTCTCTTTTTAATTCCAGATCCTGGGTTCTCTTTTTATACCAATAAATATCAAAGTCATTCTTATGCTCTGGGTTGTAGTATGCAATAAGTCAGCTTTGAATCATTTAACATGGAAGAATATTTGATTATTTTCAGTTTTATAGTAGAATACAGCTGTTCACCATTATAAGTGCTTCCAAAGATAGATATAATCTTTCACAATGGTTTTCATATTTATACTAGCATGTCCCAAGGTATTTGTAAAGTTTTAATATATGAGCATTATCATATGTAATTTTCAGTGTCAAATTTTATTGTAGTCAAGTAAATTCCACTTGAAATTCCTCATACATACCATCAGTATTCAATGAGAGAGGTGAATTGAACAATGTTAGATTTTTTTAAATAAAGTAGCAAATAGAGATCATTTTCTAAAATTCAGTCTTAAATTCCCACAATTTATAAAGATAAAATTGCTTGGATATATTAAAAATGGATAGATAGATTTTATGCAAAAATACACAGATCTTAACTTTTAACTCCACTTTTACAGCAAACTAAAGCATAACATTTTCACTATATAACAAGGACCTTCATTTTTCAGTGGTTGAAAAAAGAATCCTCAAATATTATTTTAAACTATCATTATCTTTGTAATAATGAACCACAGTCTAAATATAATATACCTTGTTGTTGTTTAGTCACTAAGTCATGTCTGACTGTCTTGTGACCACATGGACTGTAACCCTCCAGGCTACTTGTCCATGGAATTTCCCAGGAAAGATACTAGAGCGGCTTGCCATTGCCTCCTCCAGGGGATCTTCCCAACCCAGAGAAGCAATGCTATTTCTCTGACACTTTGAATGAATGTAGCCCTGTTAATTATTATATTCAATGACTTTTATTCAATTTAAAAATTTCTAACATGAAATAGTTACTTGTGAATAGCACAAATGTATTTATAATCTGAATTCTTGAAAAATGCCAAATTGTATTTAAATTGCTTAGCTAAAATTACACTGTTTTCCACAGCTAGAAGACCATCTAGAGCTGCTATCTGTAGCATAGACACTAGCCACATATGGCTGTTTTAATTTAAACTAGAGTTAGCTAAATTAACAATCATTTTCTCAGTCACACTAACCACATGCCAAATACTCAGTAGTCACATGTAGTTGGTAGCAAATGTCTTAAGATCACAGATGTAGAACATATCCATTCTCTAAAAAAGCTGAGCTGCCTAGTATAGATTCACAATAGGGGCTGGTAAACATTTTCTGTTAAAGGCCAAATACTAAGTATTTCAGGCTTTATGTTCTCTAATACAATTAGTTAATTCTGTGATTGGAGCAGGAAAACAGCCTGTCTTGCTCACAATACACAATAGATGAACAAACAAGTGTGGCTGTCTTCAAATAAAACTTTATACAGAAAGGCAGGTTAGGCAAGATTTGGCATGTGGGCTATTTTTTGCTTACTCTTGATCTATATTAACATTTATTTTGATTAATCTACAGAAATATTTTCAGGTATTCTCTTGCTTTTTCGATTATCTGACAGATGTTGGCAATTTGTTCTCAGTTCCTCTGTCTTTTCTAAATTCAGTCTGAATATCTAGAAATTCATGGTTCACATAATGTTAATACGTGGCTTGGAGAGTTTTAAGCATTACTTTGCTAGTGTGTGAGATGAGAGAAATTGTGAAGCAGGGTGAACTTACTTTGGCATTATCTTTCTTTGGGATTGGAATGCACACTGATATTTCCTGGTCCTGTGGCCTCAGCTGAGCTTTCCAAATTTGCTGGCATATTGAGTTCAGCACTTTCATAGCATCATCTTTTAGGATTTTAAATAAATGGAAGTCCATAACCTCCCACAATTTTGTTCATAGTGATGCTTCCTAAGGCCCACTTGACTTTTCATTCCAGGATGTTTGGCTATAGGTGAGTGATCACACCATCGTGGTTACCTCGATCATTACCTTCTTTTTTTGTATAATTCTTCTGTGTATTCTGTGTGGGGCCACCCAAGACTGGCGGGTCATGGTGGAGAGGTCTGACAGAAGTTAGGCTGTTTCAAATCCTGAAATATGATGCTGTGAAAGTGCTGCACTTAATATGCCAGCAAGTTTGGAAAACTCAACAGTGGCCACAGGACTGGAAAATGTCAATTTTCATTCCAATTCCAAAGAAAAGCAATGCCAAAGAAAGCTCAAACTACTGCACAATTGCACTCATCTCACATGCTAGTAAAGTAATGCTCAAAATTCTTGAAGCCAGGCTTCAGCAATACATGAACCGTGAACTCCCTGATGTTCAAGCTGGTTTTAGAAAAGGCAGAGGAACCAGAGATCAAATTGCCAGCTGGATAATGGAAAAAGCAAGAGAGTTCCATAAAAACATCTATTTCCGCTTTATTGACTATGCCAAAGCCTTTGGCTGTGTGGATCACAATAAACTGTGGAAAATTCTGAAAGAGATGGGAATAACAGACTACCTAACCTGCCTCTTGAGAAATCTGTATCCAGCTCAGGAAGCAACAGTTAGAACTGGACATGGAACAACAGACTGCTTCCAAATAGGAAAAGGAGTACGTCAAGGCTGTATATTGACATCCTGCTTATTTAACTTATATGCAGAGTACATCATGAGAAATGCTGGGCTGGACGAAGCACAAGCTGGAATCAAGATTGCCAGGAGAAATATCAATAACCTCAGATATGCAGATGACACCACCCTTATGGCAGAAAGTGAAGAGGAACTAAGAAGCCTCGTGATGAAAGTGAAAGCGGAGAGTGTAAAAGTTGGCTTAAAGCTCAATATTCAGAAAATGAAGATCATGGCATCCGGTCCCATTACTTCATGGAAAATAGACGGGAAACAGTGGAAACAGTGTCAGACTTTATTTTTTGGGGCTCCAAAATCACTGCAGATGGTGACTGCAGCCATGAAATTAAAAGACGCTTACTCCTTGGAAGAAAAGTTACGACCAACCTGGATAGCATATTCAAAAGCAGAGACATTACTTTGCCGACTAAGGTCCGTCTAGTCAAGGCTGTGGTTTTTCCTGTGGTCATGTATGGTTGTGAGAGTTGGACTGTGAAGAAGGCTGAGCGCTGAAGAATTGATGCGTTTGAACTGTGGTGTTGGAGACGACTCTTGAGGGTCCCTTGGACTGCAAGGAGATCCAACCAGTCCATTCTGAAGGAGATCAACCCTGGGATTTCTTTGGAAGGAATGATGCTAAAGCTGAAGCTCCAGTACTTTGGCCAACTCATGCAAAGAGTTGACTCATTGGAAAAGACTCTGATGCTTGGAGAGATTAGGGTCAGGAGGAGAAGGGGACAACCAACGATGAGATGGCTGGCTGGCATCTCAGACTCGATGGACGTGAGTCTGAGTGAGCTCTGGGAGTTGGTGATGGACAGGGAGGCCTGGCGTGCTGCGATTCATGGGGTCGCAAAGAGTCAGACATGACTGAGCCACTGAAATGAACTGAACTGAACTGAAGAAAGGAATGGCAAGCCACTTCAGTATTCTCGCCTTGAGAACCCCAAGAACAGTATGAAAAGGCAAAATGAAATGATACTGAAAGAGGAATTCCCCAGGTCAGTAGGTACCCAATATGCTACTGGAGATCGGTGGAGAAATAACTGTAAAAAGAATGAAGGGATGGATCCAAAGCAAAAACAATACCCAGTTGTGGATGTGACTGGTGATAGAAGCTAGGTCCAATGCTGTAAAGAGCAATATTGCATAGGAACCTGGAATGTTAGGTCCATGAATCAAGGTAAACTGGAAGTGGTCAAACAGGAGATGGCAAGAGTGAATGTTGACATTCTAGGAATCAGCGAACTAAAATGCACTGGAATGGGTTAATTTAACTCAGGTGCCCATTATATCTACCACTGCATGCAGGAATCCCTCAGAAGAAATGGAGTAGCCATCATGGTCAACAAAAGAGTCCGAAATGCAGTACTTGGATGCAATCTCAAAATCAACAGAATGATCTCTGTTAGTCTCCAAGGCAAACCATTCAATATAACAGTTATCCAAGTCTATGCCCCAACCAATAATGCTGAAGAAGCTGAAATTGAACGATTCTATGAAGATCTACAAGACCTTTTAGAACTAACACTGCAAAAAGATGTTCTTTTCATTATAGGGGACTGGAATGTAAAAGTAGGAAATCAAGAAACACCTGGAGTAACAGGCAAATTTGGCCTTGGAATATGTAATGAAGCCAGACAAAGGGTAATAGAGTTTTGCCAAGAGAAAGCACTGGTCACAGCAAACACCCTCTTCCAACAACACAAGAGAAAACTCTACACATAGACATCACCAGATGGTCAACACCAAAATCAGACTGATTATATTCTATGCAGCCAAAGATGCAGGAACTCTATATAGTCAGCAAAAACAAGACCAGGAGCTGACTGTGGCTCAGATCATGAGCTCCTTATTACCAAATTCAGACTTAAATTGAAGAAAGTGGGGGAAACCACTAGACCATTCAGGTATGACCTAAATCAAATCCCTTATGATTATACAGTGGAAGTGAGAAATCCATTTAAGGGAGTAGATCTGATAGATAGAGTGCCTCAGGAAATACGGGCTGAGGTTTGTGATACTGTACAAGAGACAGGGATCAAGACCATTCCCACGGAAAATAAATCAAATCCCTTACAAATGAAATTATAGCAGAATGGAAGTGAGAAAGAATGATTTAGAATCTGATAGATAGAGTCTCGAAAGGACGGGCTGAGGTTTGTGATACTGTACAAGAGATCAAGAGAAGACATCCAATAGAAAGCAAAAGAGCTCAAATCTGAGTGAAATGGCCAGCAAATGGGCTGACTAAAAAGAAAAGAAATGAAAATCAAAGAGATAAGCAATTGATGCAGTTCAATTCAAAACAGGAGCAAGAGAAGCTCCTGAAATGATGATGCAAAGAAATAGAGGAAAATAACAGAATGGGAAAGACTAGAGATCTCTTCAAGAAAATTAGAGATACCAAGGGAACAGTTCATGCAAAAATGGGCTCGAAAAAGGACAGGAATGGTATGGACCTAAGCAGAAGATATTGAGAAGAGGTGGCAAGAATACACAGAAGCACTGTACAAAAAGATCTTCACAACAAAGATAATCAGGATGGTGTGCTTACTCACCTAGAGCCAGACATCCTGGAATGTGAAGTCAAGTGGTGCCTTAGAAACCATCACTACAAACAAAGCTAGTGGAGGTGATCGAATTCCAGTAGAGCTATTTCAAATCCTGAAAGATGATGCTGTGAAAGTGCTGCACTCAATATGCCAGCAAATTTGGAAAACTCAGCAGTGGCCACAGGACTGGAAAGGTCAGTTTTCATTCCAATCCCAAAGAAAGGCAATGCCAAAGAATGCTCAAACTACCGCACAGTTGCACCTATCTCACATGCTAGTAAAGTAGTGCTCAAAATTCTCCAAGCCAGGCTTCAGCAATACGTGAACCATGAACTTCCTGATGTTCAAGCTGGTTTTAGAAAAGGCAGAGGAACCAGAGATCAAATTGCCAACATTAGCTGGATCATCAAAAAAGCAAGAGAGTTCCAGAATATCATCTATTTCTGCTTTATTGACAATGCCAAAGCCTTTGACTGTGTGGATCACAATAAACTGTGGAAAATTCTGAAAGAGATGGGAATACCAGACAACCTGACTGGCCTCTTAAGAAACTTAAATGGAGGTCAGGAAGCAGCAGTTGGAACTGGATATGGAACAAGAAACTGGTTCCAAATTGGAAAAGAAGTGTCAAGTATGTCGCCCTGCTTATCTAACTTATATGCAGAGTACATAATGAGAAATGCTGGGCTGGGAAAAATAGAATTAATTGCCAGATGTCAGATGCACCCTTATGGCAGAAAGTGAAGAGGAACTAAAAAATCTCTTGATGAAAGTGAAAGAGGAAAGTGAAAAAGTAGGCTTAAAGCTCAACATTTTGAAAACTAAGATCATGGTATCTGGTCCCATCACTTCATGGGAAATAGATGGGGAAACAGTGGAAACAATGACAGACTTTATTTTTGAGTCTCCAAGACCACTGCAGATGGTGTATGCAGCCATAAATTTAATAGATGCTTATTCCTTGGAAGGAAAACTATGACCAACCTAGACAGAATACTAAAAAGCAGAGACATTAACTTGCCAACACAGGTCCATCTAGTCCAAGCTATGTTTCTTCCAGTAGTCATGTATTGATGTGAGAGGTGGACTATAAAGAAAGCTGAGCGCTGAAGAATTGGTGCTTTTGAGCTGTGGTGTTGGAGAAGACTCTTGAGAGTCCCTTGGACTGCAAGGAGATCCAACCAGTCAATCCTAAAGGAAATTCATTGGAAGGACTGATGCTGAAGTTGAAACTCCAATACTTAGGCCCACTGATCGAAGGAACTGACTCGCTGGGTGAAAAAAAAAAAAAAACAGAAACAACACTCTGATGTTCGGAAAGATTGAAGGCAGGAAGAGAAGGGGACAACAGAGGATGAGATGGTTGGATGGCATCACTGACTTAATGGATGTGAGTTTGAGCTAGCTTCAGGAGTTGGTGATGTACAGGGAAACTGGGCATGCTGCAGCCCATGGGGGTCAGAAAGAGTCAGACACAACTGAGCAACTGAACTAACTGAATGAACTGACAGATTTAACTAATTTTCCAAATATGTATGTCATGTCAGAATATTGACTATTTGTGGCATCATATCCAGTAGGTTTTTAATCACATAAAATTTTGTTAAGTCACTCAGTCATGTCTGACACTGAAGCCTCATGGACTGAAGCATGTCAGGCCTTCCTTTTCTTCATCTTTTCAGGAGTTTTCTCAAAATCTTATCCATTGAATTCTAGATGCCTTCCAACCATCTCATCTTCTGTTCTCCCTTTTCCAATTGCCTTCATCTTTCCCAGCACCAGGGTCTTTTCCAATAAGTCAGCTCTTCACATCAGGTGTTCAAAGATTTAGAGCTTCATAAAAAATTATAATATTACATATTATAGCCATACGGAATTTTTAGATATGTATAGCCATCTTCTATGGTAAGAAATGCTTCAATTCAGTTCAATTCAGTTCAGTCGCTCAGTCTTGTCCCACTCTTTGAGACCCCATGAATCATAGCATGCCAGGCCTCCCTGTCCACCATCAACTCCTGAAGTCTACATTAAACCCATGTCCATCGAGTTGGTGACACCATCCAGCCATGTCATCCTCTGTCATCCCCTTCTCCTCCTGACCCCAATCCTTCCCAGCATTAGGGTCTCTTCCAATGAGTCAACTCTTCGCACGAGGTGGCCAAAGTATTGAAGTGTCAGCTTCAACATCAGTCCTTCCAATGAACATCCAGGACTGATCTCCTTTAGGATGGACTGGTTGGATCTCCTTGAAGTTCAAGGGACTCTCAATAGTCTTCTTTAACACCACAGTTCAAAAGCATCAATTCTTTGGCGCTCAGTTCTCTTCACAGTCCAACTGTCACATCCATACATGACTACTGGAAAAACCATAGCCTTGACTAGACAGACTTTTGTTGGCAAAGTAATGCCTCTGCTTTAATATATGCTATCTAGGTTGTTCATAATTTTCCTTCTAAGGATTAAGCATCTTTTAATTTCATGGCTGCAATCATCATCTGCAGTGATTTTGGAGTCCCCCCAAAATAAAGTCTGACACTGTTTCCCCATTTATTTCCCATGAAGTGATGGGACCAGATGCTATGATCTTAGTTTTCTGAATGTTGAGCTTTAAGCCAACTTTTTCACTCTCCTCCTTCATTTTCATCAAGAGATTTTTTAGTTCCTCTTCACTTTCTGTCATAAGGGTGGTGTCGTCTGCATATCTGAGGTTACTGATATTTCTCCCAGCAATCTTGATTCCAGCTTGTGCTTCTTCCAGCACAGCGTTTCTCATGATGTACTCTGCATATAAATCAAATAAGCAGGGTGACAATATATAGCTTTGATGTACTCCTTTTCTTATTTGGAACCAGTCTGTTGTTTCATGTCCAGTTCTAACTGTTGCTTCCTGACTTGCATATAGGTTTCTCAAGAGGCCAGTCAGGTGGTCTGATATTCCCATCTCTTTCAGAATTTTCCACAGTTTATTGTGATCCACACATTAAAAGGCTTTGGCATAGTCAATAAAACAGAAATTGATGTTTTTCTGGAACTCTCTTGCTTTTTTGAAGATCCAGCAGATGTTGGCAATTTGATCTCTGGTTCCTCTGCTTTTTGTAAAATCAGCTTGAACATCTGGAAGTTCACGGTTCATGTATTGCTGAAGCCTGGCTTGGAGAATTTTAAACTTTACTTTACTAGTGTGTGAGATGAGTGCAATTGTGCAGTAGATTGAGCATTCTTTGGCATTGCCTTTCTTTGGGATTGGAAATGCTTCAGTTACTTTTTATTTCTTCTACCATTATTCACTGGGAAGTTTTTATCCACATTTTCCAAAGAGAGAGTTTAGACAGTTTGCAGTTTGACTTAATAAACATGTATATAGAGCAACTGATTTTGCTATACCAAATGGATGTCTTTCCTCACACTTTGCTTACACTCAACATTTACTTAAATTTTTTTCCATTAATATACAAATGAATTTTATTACAGTCAGTTCAGTTCAGCCACTCAGTCATGTCTGAATTTTGCAGCCCCAAGGATTGCAGCACACCAGGCTTTCCTGTCCATCGCAAACTCCAGGAATTTACTCAAGCTCATGTCCATCAAGTCGGTGATGCCACCCAAACATCTCATCCGCTGTCTTGCCATTCTCCTCCTGCCTTCAACCTTTCTCAGCATCAGGGTTTCTTCCAGTGAGTTAGTTCATTGCATCAGGTGGCCAAAGTACAGGAGTTTCAGCTTCAGCATCAGTCCTTCTAATGAATATTCATGAATGATATCCTTTAGCATTGACTGGTTTGATCTCCCTACTGTCCAAGGGACTCACAAAAGTCTTCTCCTATACCACAGTTCAAAAGCATCAATTCTTCAGCACTCAGCTTTCTTTGTAGTCAAACTCTCATATGCATATATGACTACTGGAAAAACCAGAGCTTTGAGTAGACAGACTTTTGTCAGCAATGTCATGTCTCTGCTTTTTAATATGCTGTCTACATTGGTAATAGTTTTTCTTCCGAGGAGGAAGTGTCTTTTAATTCCAAGGCTATAGTCAGCATCTTCAGTGATTTTCAGCACAAGAAAATAAAATCTGTCGCTGTTGCCCCATCTATTTGCCATGGGACTGGATGCCATGAACTTAGTTTTTTGAATGTTGAGTTTTTAGCCAATTTTTTCACTCTCCTCTTTCACCTTTATCAAGAGGCTCTTTGGTTTCTGCCATAAGGGTGGTGTCATCTGTATATCTGTGGTTATTGATATTTCTCCTAGCAATCTTGATTCCAGCATTTGTTTCATACAAGCTGGAATTTTGCATGGTGTACTCTGCCTAGAATCTAAATAATCAGGCTGACTATACACAGCCTTGACATTCAGTTCAATTCAGTTCAGTTCAGTTCAGTTCAGTCGCTCAGTCGTGTCCGACTCTTTGTGAGCCCATGAGTCGCAGCACACTAGGCCTCTCTGTCCATCACCAGCTCCCGGAGTTCACTCAGACTCGTGTCCATTGAGTCAGTGATGCCATCCAGCCATCTCATCCTCTGTTGTCCCCTTCTCCTCCTGCCCGCAATCCCTCCCAGCATCAGAGTCTTTTCCAATGAGTCCAATTTGGAACCAGTCTGTCGTTCCAAGTCTGGTTCTAACTGTTGCTTCCTGACCTACATACAGATTTCTCAGTAGGCAGGTTAAGTGGTCTGGTTTTCACATCTCTTGAAGAATTCCCACAGTTTGTTGTGATCCACACAGTCAAATGCTTTGGCATAGTCGATAAAGCAGGAGTAGATTTTTTTTTTTTTTAACTCTGTTGCATTTCAATGATTCAACTGATGATGAAATTTGATCTCTGGTTCCTCTACCTTTTATAAATCCAGCTTGAACATCTTGAATTTCACAGTTCATGTACTATTGAAGCCTAACTTGGAGAATTTGAGCATTACCTTTGCTAGTGCATTAGATGAGTGCAATTGTGCAGTAGTTTTACCATTCTTTGGCATTGCCTTTCTTTGGGATAAGAATTAAAACTGACCTTTTCCAATCATGTGCCCACCGTTGAGTTTTCCAAATTTGCTGGCATATTGAGTGCAATAGTTTCACAGCATCATCTTAGAGGATTTGAAAAAACTCAACTGGAATTCCATCACCTCCACTAGATTTGTTTGTAGTATTGCTTCCTAAGGCACACTTGACTTCACATGCCAGGATGTCTGGCTCTAGGTGAGTGATCACACACTTGTGATTATCTGGGTCATGAAGTTTTTTTTTTGTTTTTTTTTTTTGTATAATTATTCTGTGTATTCTTGCCACCTCTGCTGAATATCTTCTGCTTCTGTTAGGTCCATAACATGTCTGTCTTTTATTGAGACCATCTTTGCATGACATGTTCTCTTGGTATCTCTAATTTTCTTGAAGAGATCTCTGGTCTTTCCCATTCTACTCTTTCCCTCTATTTCTTTGCATTGATCACTGAGTAAGGCTTTCTTATCTCTCCTTGCTGTTTTTTGGAACTACAAATTCAAATATCTTTCCTTTTCACTTCTCTTTTCTCAGCTATTTGTAAGGCCTCCTCAGACAGCCATTTTGCTTTTTTGCATTTCTTTTTCTTGGGGGTGGTCTTGTTCCTCGTCTCCTCAATAATGTCATGAACCTCCATCCATAGTTCTTCAGGAACTCTGTCGATCAGGTCTATCCCCTTGAATCTCTTTGTCACTTCCACTGTATAATCATAAGGGATTTGATTTAGGTCATACCTGAATGGTCTAGTGGTTTTCCCACTTTCTTCAATTTAAGTCTGAATTTGGCAATAAGGATTTCATGATTAGCTCCTGGTCTTGCTTTTGCTACTGCATGGAGCTTCTCTGTCTTTGGCTGCAAAGAATATAATCAATCTGATTTTGGTGTTGACCATCTGGTGATGTCTATGTGTAGAGTCTTCTCTTGTGTTTTTGGAAGAGGGTGTATGCTATGACCACTGAGTTCTCCTGGCCAAACTCTATTAACCTTTGCCCTGCTTCATTCTGTACTCCAAGCCCAAATTTTCCTGTTACTGCAGGAGTTTTTTGACTTCTTACTTTTGCATTCCAATCCCCTATAATGAAAAGAACATCTTTTTTTGGGGGGGTGTTAGTTCTAGAAAGTCTTATAGGTCTTCACAGAACTGTTCAATTTCAACTTCTTCAGCATTACTGGTTTGGGAATAGACTTGGATTACTGTGATATTGAATGGTTTGCCTTGGAAACGAACAGAGATCTTTCTGTCATTTTTGAGATTGCATCCAATTACTGCATTTTGGACTCTTTTGTTGACTATGACTCTTCCACTTCTTCTAAGGGATTCTTGCCCACAGTAGTAGATATATTGGTCATTTGAGTAAAATTCACCCATTACAGTCCATTTTAGTTCACTGATTCCTAAAATGTCAATGTTCTCTCTTGCTCTCTCCTGTTAGACCACTTTAAATTTGCCTTGATTCATGGACCTAACATTCCAGATTCCTATACCTTTTAGAATAATGAAAGTAAAAACAAAAATAAGTAAACCGCACTTAGTTAAGTTTTAGCCTGGCAAAGGAAATCATAAACAAGATGAAAGAATGTACAGAATGGGTGAAAATGTTTTTAAAATGAAGCAACAGACAAAGAATTAATCTCAAAAATATAGAAACAACTCATGAAGCTTAATATCAAAAAACCAAACAATACAATCAAAAAGTGATCAGAAGATGTAAACATTCAGTTCACCAAAGGAGAAATACAGATGGCCAAGGAGTACTTGAAAATATGTTCAATATGGCTGGTTCGTGGAGAAATGAAAATCTAAATTATGACAAGGCGTTTCCTCACACTGCTCAGAATAACCATTATCAAAAAATTTACAAGTAATAAATACTGTAGAGAGTGTGGAGAAAAAGACACCCTCTTGCACTATTGGTGGGAATGTAAATTGTTACATCTACTATGGAGAACAGTATGAAGATTCCTTAAAAATCTAAATATGGAACTACCATATAACCCAGCAATCTCACTATTACACACATACCCCGAGAAAACCATAGTAAAAAAGGATACATGTACCCCAGTGTTCATTGTGGCACTATTGACAATAGTCAGGGCATGGAAGCAACCTAAATGTCAGTTGACAGGTGAATGGATAAAGATTAATTGGTACATATAAGCAATGAAATATTACTCAGTCATGAAAAGGAACAAAATTGGGTATTTACAGTGATGTGGATGAACCTAGTGTTTGTCATACAGAGTGAGAAAAGTCAGAAAGAGAAAAACAAATGCTGTATATTAACACACATATATGTTATCTAGGGTAACAGCACAAAAGAACTTATTTGCATGGTAGAAAAATACATAGACATATAGAAAGAACTTTTGAACACAATTAGGGAAGGAGATGGTGGGATGAACTGAGAGAATAGCACTGACATATATACATTACCATTTATAATATAGATAGCCAGTGAGAAGCTTCTGTATAGCACTCAGCTAGGTGTTCTGTGATGACCTACAGGAGTGGGATTGGGGGTTTGGATGGACTGAGATGAAAAGTGTATATGTATACATATACCTGATTCAATTTATTGTAGAGCAGACACTGATGCAACATTGTAAACCAATTATACTCCATTAAAAGAATAAGATCAGAAATATTCTAACAAGGCCTGCTTATACAAAATTTTCTGCCCCAATTTCTAGTCTGTGATGATAAGAGTTACTTTGCTTCTGATATAAGGATGACATCTTCCATATGGGAATTTTATCTCAGAAACAAAAGGAGTATGTTTCTATATCTTGGCTATTAAATAATGCTGGAACAAAGATAGGGATGTATGTATCTTTTGGAATTAGTGTTTTTGTTTATTCCAGATATAAACCCAGGAGTGGACATGCTGGACCATATAGTAGTTTTGTTTTAGTCTTTTTTTTTTTCTTTTGAGAAAGCTCCATACTGTTTTCCATTGTGGTTGCACCAGTTTATATTCCCACTAACAATCTACAAAGGTTCCCTTTTCTCCACATACTTCCCAACACTTGCTATTTGTAGAATTTGATGATAGCCGTTTTGATAGCTATGAAGTGTTAACACATTGTTGTTTTGATTTCACTTCTCTAATAATTAGCAATGTTGAGCATCTTATTATGGGCCTGTTAGCCATCTGTGCATCTTCCTTGGAAAAATAACTGTTCAGGTCTTCTGCTCATTTTTTCTGGTTGATTTTTTAATTTGATTTTGTGTTATACAAACTGTTTACATATTTTGTATATTAACCTCTTGTCAGTCATATAGCCAAGTGTCCATCAACAGATGAATGGAGTATACACACACATACACACACATACACATGTGTGTAGGCTTCGCAGGCTCTAGTGGTAAAGAATTGCCCTGCCAATGCAGGAGATACAGGGGACACGCACTCTATCACTGGAAAGGAAGATTCCTTGGAGTAGAAAATGCTAGCCCAATATAGTATTTCTGCCTAGAAAATCCACTGGAGCCTGGTGGGCTACAGTCCATGGGAAAGAGTTGGAACTCGCAAAGAGTTGGAAACAACTTAGGAACTGAGTAAACAGCACGCGCGCGAACACACACACACACACACACACACACACACAGAGATAAAACAGCCATGAAAAAGAATGAAATTCTGCCATTTGAAGCAACATAGATGGACCTAGAGAATATTATGCTTAATGAAATAAATCAGAGTAACATTGTATGTTATCAGAGAAAAACAAACACTGTATAATATAAATTCTATGATGAATTTGAAAGGCAAAGAAAGAAAGGTGCATAGCAAAGGAGAAACAACTCACAGATATAGAAAACAAACTAGTCTTTACAAGTAGAAAGAGGAAAGGGGAAAGGGATGTGTTAGTAGTATAGAGTTAAGAAATACAAACTACTGGTACTATGTACTAAACAGACAAGCAACAAGACTATATTGCATATAGGGAATCCTAGCCATGATCCTATAATAACTTTGAATGGAGTGTAATCTGTAAAAATACTGAATAACTGTTATACACCTGAAACTAATATGATATTGTAAATAAAATGTACTTCAATTAAAAAGGTGAGGGGGGGGAGGTAAAGTTAGAATCCCTTCTTGTATCTGTTGTTCTTTTTAAAAGTTCCTTTAGTTCAAAATAGTTTTTATGCCAAAATGGTCTGTTTGGGATGATATACTCTGGTTTCTTTCACTGTTGATATCTAGTTTTTACTTGAAAGCCAATTAATGCCAAATGATTAAGTCATTTTCTCTTGCTGCTTTGAGTTTTGGTTATTATTCCCAGAGTATTTCCAAAGACTTAATCAGATTTCTGAAATTGTTCTTTGTATATGAAATCAACAATTATCCAGTCAATTCCACCTTGTTAACCCCATCTTCACTGATATATATTTTTTTAAGTGGGGGCAACTGAAGAAACTCATACATTACACTTTTGTGTTTTGACATTTTTTATTCCTTTGTCTTTCCCCTCTCAGGTGAATTTTCTTATTTTACAGAGCATGTCCAAAGTAGCTTGTTAAGAATTCCAGTCAGAGCCTTTAATACATGGCAAACCTCACTAGATAAATTATATCAGCCTGTGTTTAATTCCATTAAAAGAAATCTTTCATTGTTGCTTTTGTTACAAAGGTAAGGATATATTCTTTCCGAGTTTAGAAGAACATCATCATTCCTAATTTCTTTTAATTTCAAAGTGATGTATGTTGATGTATGTTTATATATATATATATGTAATTTCCTAACATATGTGTTGAGTGAAGCTTTCAATCTGGTTTTGAGTTGTTTGCTTTTTGTTAATTATGACTTCTCACCTTGATGTGCCTGCTATTATGAATCAGGCCTCTATAATTGTTTTCTCTCAAGTTTTGTCCTATTATATTATTTCCTCACTTTGTGGTATTTTCTTATATTTTTCTTTCAGATATTCTATTGATTTTTACATTTCCAAAATCCTGTTGCTGTTTTTGGAATATTTCTTTCAAGTAGCTTTCCATTCTTGTATCATTGATGCAACATTCAATTAAAGTGTTTCTTGCTGTTAGGCTCTGTTCTTTAAATTATTTGCTTTCTTAGAGGTCATATTTTGTGTTTTTATTTTCTTTTTTGTTTATCTGGCTGTTGTTCTTATTGCTAGGTTTATTTAAATATTTAAAGAGCACGGTCTGGTTTTTTTTTTTTTTTTTTTTTTACATTTAGGAAAACAATCAAAGAAAGATGATTAAGAGCCTAAATTATGGGATTGGGGTTTTCAACTGGGAGGCTTTCTTTGCAGTTTAATGTGAAAAAGCAGAGAATCAGAAGTTCAACGTGGAATGCCTAAATGCCCAAAGAGAAGGATATTTTTTCTAGAACAGTAGTGAAACTATGTGCCTCAGATTGGGACTTGAACCTACAGTCTGAAACTCAAGCCTGGAAAAAAAAAAAAAAAAGCACAACAACAACAGAATGGTAATTGAACCCATGGAATTTTAACTGAGATCTCACTCCTGGTCTCATGAAGCTCAGGTTCTTGATGTCTCATGACAGAGAATTCCATGAGCAACATAGTGATAGGTAAAAAGTGGATTTATTTAGAGAGACACACACTCCACAGAGAGTGTGGGTCACATCAGAAGATGGGAGTCATCTCAGGGTATGGGGTTGTCAGTTTTTATAAGGTAGCTAATTTCATAGGCTAATGACTGAGGGGGAGTATTCCACCTATTTGGGGGAAGGGGTGGAGTTTCTCAGAGCCACTGTCCTGTTTGAACTGTCATGACATCCTTGCTCATGTCATTTAGTGTGTTGATTATGTTACAATGAGCATATACTGAGGCTCCAGGTCTAGTTACATTCTCATTCACCATCTTTGACCTGGATGATTTTAACCAGGTTATGTCTTATTTTTAGGCTATGCCATTCTTGTAAAGGTTTTAGCCTGCCCCTTTCCTTCCTGTTTCACTAAGTGCTCATGTTTTTCTAGCCAATTCTTATTTTTATAGTTTATTTTTATTTATTTATTTTTAGGATTTACCACTCTCATCAACCCATGCTTTGGAGGTGATAAGTTATTGAAGGAAATCTATTAAATGTATAAATATGCATGTGCATGTTGGGGGGTAGTTGTCAGTGAATCTTCTTTTATTTTCCCCCATTTCACACATCTGCTTATATATACATATGTCTTCTAATATCTGGTTGATATGGTATTCTAAATAGATAATGTATTTCTACTTCTGCTTCAGTCCTTTTGATCTATACTTTAAGCTACATCTTTCTTTTCCTGTTTATTAGTTACTAACCATCAACAGTTGTTGAAATCTGTTATCTGTTAATGTCACTATCTCCCAATTCCTTCTGTCCTTGTATTCTTTTACTTATGGATGGTAAAGAGCAGAAGAAAAAACAGAAACTTTTAGTCCTTCAATCTTATAGCAGACAACCTCAATATCTTCTAAGTTTTTCTCTAGGTTCAACATCAAAAATATCAGCAAGAAATCTATATTCTCCAAAAACATAACTGATTATCATTATTTTATATCTAAGAAACCTTTATCACATGAAATTTACTAGAATATTTTGATCTGTTTGTGTGTGCTCAGGCATTCAGTCATGTCCAACTTTTTGCAACCCCATGGGCTGTAGCCCACCAGGCTCCTCTGTTCATGGGGATTGCTGTATCTTGAGAAACTGTACACAATGCATGAATTCTAAGTTCCAATCTAGAATATAAGAGAAAATATTAGGAATCTATTTCTTAATGTGCAAACTATTAAGGCATTCATATTTATATTCTTGAAATGTAATGCATGCATGCTAAGTTGCTTCAGTCAGGTCCGACTCTGTGAGACCCTATGGACAGCAGCCCCCAGGCACCTCTGTCCACAGGATTCTCTAGGCAAGAATACTGGAGTGGGTTGCCATTAATTAATGCAATGTATATGATAACTTGATGGCTCAATGGTAAAAAATCTGCCTATAATGCAGGAGACACAGGAGACGCAATTTTGATCCCTGGATGAGGAAGATCGTCTGAAGGAGAAAATGGCAACCCACTCCAGTATTCTTGCCTGGAAAATCCCATGAGCAGAAAAGCATGGTGGGCTACAGCACATGGGGTTTGAAAGAGTTGGACATGACTGAGCGCACATACGCATACACACACACACACAAATGATAACTTACTTGGTATGCTCTCTAGCAAAATGCAAGGTTAACAACTTAAAACTACTGTTATAGTCTTTCAGCTATAAATTATATCTGCAGATTTTAAGGAGAAATTGAATACTTACTTGCAAGGTTCATTTCAGAGATAGATCCTTCACTGTGTGTAGACACAAAACAAATATCCTAAGATCCTTTCATCTCACGATATCTCCAGTTCTATAGAAACCATTCCATACTATCCCACAACACATATCTTCACTGTAACATCTGGCATTGATTGAGAAGATTATCAGAGAATAGAAAACAAATTATTTTTATAGAGAGATATAGGATATCTACATTGTAATGACCTCTTGACGTGTATGACATGCATATGTTGAGATGTAGGAGAAATTTATCTTGCAAACATCTTAGGAATGCACAAAAATTGATTTTAATCTACCCAAATAACTTCTTTATATTAAAGGCTTTAGAAAAATGAGAAGAAGAACCATTTATAGTAACATGGAGATCCAACCAGTACATCCTAAAGGAAATCACTCCTGAATATTCATTGGAAGGACGGATGCTGAAGCTGAAACTCCAATATTTGGTCACCTGATGTGAAGAATTGACTCATTGGAAAAGACCCTGATGCTGCCAGAGATTGAAGGCAGGAGGAGAAGGGGACGACAGAGGATGAGATGGTTGGATGACATCATTGACTCAATAGACATGAGTTTGAGTAAAGTCCGGGACTTGGTGATGGACAGGGAGGCCTAGCAGTCTATGGGGTCAGAAAGAGCCATTGAGAGGACAGTGTACCTGAATCACTCACAGTAATGGACGAACATAATGAATTTGAGTAAGAGTGCACAGACCAGATCAAGGAATATCTTACACATTTTCATAAAGAATTTTTATATTTTTTCAAGTTCAGTAAAAAGTTATTTAATTGTGGAGATCACATGACTGATCTCCATATTTATGTTTTAAAATATTGTTTAGCTTTTAAGTCAAGGAAGAATAGGAAAAATGAACAGTGATAGAGTAGTTCAAGATTAAAAGTGGTATAATTTAGCTTATCAAAATGACAGAAAAGATGGAGAGATGTGAACACATTTGAAATACTTCTGTGTAGAAGAGATAGCTTAACATTTAAACTTATAATCATATATCACACCATGTGTCTCTGATAACGGATCAGGTAAGTCAAAACATACATAAGTAATTGCAGAAGACTCTAATAAGAGTTCTGGTTTTTGCCACTAGGTGAATGGTGATGTCATTTACATTGACGGGAAATGCTAGATGAAGAATAGATTAAAAGAAAGAAATCAAAGTTTTCAACATGGTTATGCTAATTTGAGGTTCCTAGAAAGCATCCAAGTAGTCATAATAAGCAGATGGATACATGAGTTTCAAAAATTCAGGAAAGGCCTGGGATGGAAATATCAACTGAAAATTATCAGCATTTAGTCAACTTTTATAAATATAGATATAAGTAATGTTACTAACGGATAAATATATAGAAAGAAATTATATTCATATTATAGCTTTTGACTGTGTGGATCACAATAAACTGTGGAAAATTCTGAAAGAGATGGGAATACCAGAACACCTGATCTGCCTCTTGAGAAACCTATATGCAGGTCAGGAAGCAACAGTTAGAACTGGACATGGAACAACAGACTGGTTCCAAACAGGAAAAGGAGAATGTCAAGGCTGCATAATGTCACCCTGCTTATTTAACTTATATGCAGGGTACATCATGCGAAATGCTGGACTGGAAGAAACACAAACTGGAATCAAGATTGCTGGGAAAAATATCAATTACCTCAAATATGCAGATGATACCACCCTTATGGCAGAAATTGAAGAGGAACTAAAAAGCCTCTTGATGGAAGTGAAAGTGGAGAGTGAAAAAGTTGGCTTAAAGCTCAACATTCAGAAAACGAAGATCAAGGCATCTAGTCCCATCACTTCATAGGAAATAGATGGGAAAACAGTGGAAACAGTGTGAGACCTTATTTTGGGGGGGCTCCAAAATCACTGCAGATGGTGATTGCAGCCATGAAGTTAAAATACGCTTACTCCCTCGAAGGAAAGTTATGACCAACCTAGGTAGCCTATTAAAAAGCAGAGACATTACTTTGCCAAAATAGGTCCTTTAGTCAAGGCTATGGTTTTTCCAGTGGTCATGTATGGATGTGAGAATTGGACTGTGAAGAAAGCTGAGTGTCAAAGAATTGATGCTTTTGAACTGTGGTGTTGGAGAAGACTCTTGAGAGTCCCTTGGACTGCAAGAAGATTCAACCAGTCCATCCTTAAGGAGATCAGCCCTGGGTGTGTATTGGAAGGACTGATGCTAAAGCTGAAACTCTAATACTTTGGCCACCTCATGCGAAGAGTTGACACATTGGAAAAGACCCTGATGCTGGGTGGGATTGTGGACAGAAGGAGAAGGGGATAATAGAAGATGAGATGGTTGGATGGCATCACCGACTCAATAGACATGAGTTTGAGTCAACTCCGGGCATTGGTGATGGACAGGAAGGCCTGGTGTGCTGCGATTCATGGGGTCACAAAGAATCGGATATGACTGAGCAACTGAACTGAACTGAACTGAACTATAGCCTTAAACCTTGAAATAGAATAGAAGGGTAAGGACTCAGCAAAAGACACTTGAAAGTTAGTCTGTGAGTTAGGAAATTGAATGGTGTAGTAGAAGTCAAGAGGAAGAACACTGTTTCAAAACTAGTCAATAAATCTAAAAGTTAGTTATCTAAAGATAGTGCCATTTAATCATTCCATAGAGAAAAGTGAATCTAAATTATATTCTATGCTAGAGATTCTCCAGACACCAGAGAAACAATAGTGAACAAAATGAGCAAACATTTTTACAATTATGGAGACAATATTCTGGAGAAGAAAGACAGACAAGGCATAAGAGGTATGAAATGTGCAAGACATATGGCATGTTAGAAAGCATTTAGCTCCAAGAATAAAAATACAGAAGGGAAGGGGTTTGAAAGCCTAGAGCAGATTTGTCAAATTTGGATGCTTTATAACTTTAGAACTGGAAGTGTGAGCATTATTTGTGACTTTACGGAGAACAACTTTGCTGGAAGAATCATGATGAAGGTCTGATTGCAAAAGATTGATGAGTGACAGAAAGAAGAATTCTTCCAGGAACTTTAATTGTGAGTGGAAGATAATATAGGACTACAGGTGGAAGGGAAAGTGGGGTTAAAAGAGGGTTTATGGATTAATGTTTTATGTATATATTTATTGGAAGTGAAGTGAAGTGAAGTAGCTCAGTCATGTCCGACTCTTTTTGACCCCATGGACTGTAACCTATCAGGCTCCTCTGTCCATGGGATTTTCCAGGCAATAGCACTGGAGTGGATTACCATTTCCTTCTCCAGAGGATCTTCCCGACCCAGGGATCAAACCTAGGTCTCCCGCACTGTAGACAGATGCTTTACCGTCTCAGCCACTAGGGAAGTCTCATATATCTATTTACTTATTCATTAGTGATATCGTGTTTCCTGTTGAGATGTATGCTCCAGTCAGTTCAGTTCAGTTCAGTCGCTCAGTCGTGTCCGACTCTTTGTGACCCCATGAATCGCAGCACGCCAGGCCTCCCTGTCCATCACCATCTCCTGGAGTTCACTCAGAATCACATCCATCAAGTCCGTGATGCCATCCAGCCATCTCATCCTGGGTCGTCCCCTTCTCCTCCTGCCTCCAATCTCTCCCAGCATCAGAGTCTTTTCCAATGAGTCAACTCTTTGCATGAGGTGGCCAAAGTACTGGAGCTTCAGCTTTAGCATCATTCCTTCCAAAGAAATCCCAGGGTTGATCACCTTCAGAATGGACTAGTTGGATCTCCTTGCAGTCCAAGGGATCCTCAAGAGTCTTCTCCAACACCATAGTTCAAACGCATCAATTCCTTGGCGCTCAGCCTTCTTCATAGTCCAACTCTCACAACCATACATGACCACAGGAAAAACCATAGCCTTGACTAGAGGGACCTTAGTCGGCAAACTAATGTCTCTGCTTTTGAATATACTATCTAGGTTGGTCATAATTTTTCTTCAAAGGAGCAAGAGTCTTTTAATTTCATGGCTGCAGTCACCATCTGCAGTGACTCTGGAGTCCAAAAAAAAAAAAAAAAAGTCTGACACTGTTTCTACTGTTTCCCCATCTATTTCCTATGAAGTGATGGGACTAGATGCCATGATCTTTGTTTTCTGAATGTTGAGCTTTAAGCCAACTTTTTCAGTCTCCTCTTTCACTTTCATCAAGAGGCTTTTAGTTCCTCTTCACTTTCTGCCATAAGGGTTGTGTCATCTGCATATCTGAGGTTATTGGTATTTCTCCTGGCAATCTTGATTCCAGCTTGTGCTTCATCCAGTCCAGCGTTTCCCATGATGTACTTTGTATATAAGTTAAATAAGCAGGGTGACAATATACAGCCTTTCTAAAGAGGCAGGTTAGGTGGTCTGGTATTCCCATCTCTTTCAGAAATTTCCACAGTTTATTGTGATCCACACAGTCAAAGGCCTTGGTATAGTCAATAAAGCAGAAAAAGATGTTTTTCTGGAACTCTCTTGCTTTTTTGAAGATCCAGCGGATGTTGGCAATTTGATCTCTGGTTCCTCTGCCTTTTCTAAAACCAGCTTGAACATCAGTAGAGATTGACAATTTAGGGAAAGATGCAGAGATTTAGTAGAATCTATAAAGGAAAGAATAAGGGAACTAACTTAACAAGAAAGACACTTGATCCATTTTAATAAAAAAAATTGGAACAAATGAATGAGATTATAAAGGTTTATGATTTCTTGGTGAAAAGATGATACAATATTATCATCTGAGGACTGTAAACAAAAAGAGAGTTTATGTAGCTGCCAAAGGATAGTTAAATTCAATAGATATATTGGGAGATTGTCATTGACATGTATACATTTTAGACTGTAGTTGCTGTTTTGTATAAAGTAGATGAGCAATGAGAACATACTGTATAGCACAGGGGGCTCTACTTAATGCACTGTGGTGACCTGAATGGTAAGGAATTCCAAAACAGAGGAGACACATGTATATGCGTGGTGTATTCATTTTGCTGTATGGTAGAAACTAATACAATATTGTGAAACAGCTATACTTCAATAAAATTTTTTAAAATACTATAATTGAAAGTTGAATCTATTGAAAGTCTAGACAAACATGTTGAGAACGTTTTCAAATGCATAATTATATTAATCAATCTTGAGTTATAAACTAAGCAAAAATAATTACAGTGAATGAAACGTCTTCATGAGGTGAATATTCGAGGTAATGATACGCATGGTAACTGAGATGGGAGAATAGGATGTGTACATCAGAGAGCAAGATGTTTGGAAATAAAATTCAATAAGGAACTGAAAAGAAAGGGAATGTTAGATTCTTCTCAAAGCAAGTATACTGGATATTGTTTTGAAATATATATTTTCAAGTCAGTTTTTGTAACGAACTTTCCATTTCTCCTAACCTGCTACCCTGCAGTACCGTAATTTAAGACATCTTTTGACATCCAACTGACTGGGTGACAGCTGTCAGGTTGGAAAGTAAAAGTATTCTTTAAGGCTTCCTAGCTTTCACTACCAAAGGTTGAAGAGTTAAGATAGAATTTTTTGTTGGGTAGGTAAGAAGGAGAAAGAACAAGGTTAAATTCTTGAAGGACTAAGTGCAAGGCTTTCTTCATTTATGAAAGGAGATTCCCTCAGGCTTGGTGGAAGGGAGTAAAATGTGTGGCTCCAGAAGGGAAATAGAACTACTTAAGGAGAAAGATGCAAGGTGATAAATCAAGGAGTGTCAGAACAGAAGCAAGCACACAGAAGTTTTCTGTGGCTCTAGGCAATGGCACCCCACTCCAGTACTCTTGTCTGGAGAATCCCATGGATGGAGGAGCCTGGTGGGCTGCAGTCCATGGGGTCGCTAAGACTTGGACATGACTGAACGACTTCACTTTGACTTTTCACTTTCATGCATTGGAGAAGGAAATGGCAACCCACTCTAGTGTTCTTGCCTGGAGAATCCCAAGGACTGGGGAGCCTGGTAGGCTGCCGTCTATGGGGTTGCACAGAGTCTGACACGACTGAAGCGACTTAGCAGAAGCAGCAGCAGCAGCAGCAGCATCAGGACAATGGAAGAAGCACCATGTGGAAAGCAACAAATAAAACCTCAGCAGCATGTATGGACAGGTATTCATATGCTTTCCCATATTCTTGACAGGAAATATTTTTCTTGGAGCATGATACATCACTGGAGGGTGAAGTTGGAAAAAAAAGAAGACGTCAATATTTTGCATTTCATCAGTTGCACAGAGTGGTAATTCAGATGTCAAACTGGGTTAACACAGAAAAAAATTCTTAAAAAAAAAAAAAAACAACTTTTGTGCATTCTTTACTTTGTGGCTTAATATTCTAAACCTCATGAATGTAGCTTCTTCCCCACCTGTTTGGGATGTCCCAGATGGCACAGTGGTAAAGAATCTGCCTGCCAATGCAGATGAAAGAAACATGGGTTCAATTCCTGGGTTAGGAAGATCCCCTGAAGTAGGAAATGGCAACCTATTCCAGTATTCTTGCCTGGAAAGTTCTATGGACAGAAGAGCCTGACAGGCTATATATATTCTATGGAGCCGCAAAGAGTGGGACTTAACTGGGCAAGTATGCACTACCATTAGTCTGAAGCTGGGCATCCTGGATAAAGGCTATTCTTCATTCTCCCTCTCAGAAGTAATTTATTTACAGATGCAGCAAGGCTGAAATGCATGCAGGCTGTAGAGGATAGGTTATGGAAATTGAGAGAAGTCTCACTTCTTTCTTCTGTTTAGAAGGGCATCCACAAAGAATTGTTATTGCACCATTAATGGGAACAAATATAGCCATTAGGGTACACTGAAACAAACAAACAAAAAAATATATTAAAGAAGTAGCTCTCTAGAGAAAGTGACTCTACAAGAGATGCTATTTTTGCTCTCTCAAAACTTTGGTGAAAAATGTGAAAACAAAATGTCCTCAAAAACCCAAACCGAGAATTATTCAAAAGAAACTTGACTCATCAGAGCACAGCAAGATCATTATATGCTATTGTAGGAGAGAATTCATTCCAGAAGGAAAAGGAAAAACTTAGAAAAATTCAACAATGGAGTGCAAGATTGTGAAGAAGGCTTTAATTTTTAAATGAACTTTTAGTTTTAGCTTAGAGAAATCTTAAATAGAGCCACTCTATAGGAAACCATCATTCCTGATAATGTCCTCAACTCTGGATATTTCAATATTCAAGTAGTAGTTAAATCATCATCTGTCTGCAAAGTTGGATTTTCAGTTAAACATTGAAAATCTATTAATCATAGATAATGCTCCCAAAATAAAATTGTGAAGTGGAGGGCAATTTGCTCAGTGTGGAAGGAAAGAGATACTTCCTTATGTAAACATTTTATTATCAGCCCCTTGGTCTTTCTTCTTACTAAAAGCTTTTGGGGTTTAGAATTTTAGCATTTCTAAGTCTGCAAAATAGATGTGGCTATGGAACATCATATATTAAATACTATTTAATATAGCATGTGCCTGTGAGATATGTTACATTAAATAATATTTCTTCCTTACAGAGTCTATGTAAAAGGAAAAGTGATAAATGGAGTTGGTAAAAATTAAGTGAATGTATATTTTATTTTGTTATATTAATAGGAAATTCTATCTCACTTCTTCTAATCAGGTAGGTGAAAAGTTACCAATACAGTCTAGATCATATTCTTCTTAACATGTATACATACACAAAGCAAGACTGTCAGAGGTAAGGGTCATGGGAGTTATTTTAGATACTGCATATCACAAACCCCCAAAGTTTAGAAGCTGTCCAAATGAAAAAGAATATGATATACTGGGGCCATGGACTATAAGGTATAATGTTAATAGGAATTATTATTACCTTTAATTTCTGCCAGTGACTGGTAGAAATATACTTCCAGATAATATGCTCTAAGAAACAGACTTTAACATAATGAACTTCAAGTATATTATCTTATTTAATTCTCACAATAATCCATTAATTGAATGACTTTATTAACACAATCAGGCAGAAAAATACACCAAAGTAGTGTCAGAGATTGGATTAATCTTCCTCTCCCTTGTATTATGAATATATGCCCTCAAACTTTGACTTGGAACATTTTAATGCCTCCCGGTGGAGAGGTGGAGTGTATTTCTACACCCACTGACTTTGAGCTGGGCTATGTGATACTTTTGTCCAGCAGTATGTGGGAAGAAGTGGTAGTGTATCAGTTCTGAGGGAAGGCTTTCAACAACATCACCTATATTTCCTTGATCCTGTTGAACTCCTGCACTCAGCCTGAGTACCAGAAAGAAATGTGTATAAAGCAGACTTGCACACAATGCAGGTGTTGGCATGAAGCACAGTTGAACCTAGCTGAGAAGAGCCATAGACATAGCCCAGCTGTAGAATCGCTATCTGTGTTTCTGAGCCATTGAGATTTTGAGGTCATTTATTGAAGAAGAAAAGATTGCTGAATACAGCAGTCAGTAACTCAACCAGTTACGGAACTAGTAAGTAGAAGAACTTGGGTTTGACCTCTGGCTGGCTAACTCCAGAGCCCCTGTTGGAAAATACAATGTTCATTTGTGTATAGCTTCAGTAAAAATGTGCTTTCCTAGTGTCTCAAACAGTAAAGAATCTGACTGCAATGCAGAAGACCCAGATTCCATCCATGTGCTGAGAAGATTCCCTAGAGGAATGGCAGCCCACTCAAATATTCTTGCCTGGAAAATCCCATGGACAGAGGAACCTGGCTGACTACAGTAAAATAAAATTTAGAGATTATTTATTTGAATAGGTTTCCATTAATTGGGCCATCATTCAAATGCATGCTGAGAACCTAAACATTGTCCGTTCATGCAATTCCAAAAAAATAAAAGGAAAAATCATTTTCCCTGCCTTCAGAAAGTCAAAGAACATGGTGTTGAATTACCCTTTTTTCATGTACTAACTCATAAATCTGGGACTACATTAGTAATCTGAAAGTACTATTCAAACTTCCTTGGAGTTAATTCCATGGAGAAAAGTGAAGGTTAATTAGAAACTAGTTTATTGCTTGGTATTTTCTTTTAACTAAAAGTTAGCTTTACCTGGAGTTTAGGGTTAAGTTAGCAGTGTATTAAAAAGCACAAACATTACTTTGTTAACAAAGGTCCTTCTGGTCAAGGCTATGGTTTTTCCAGTAGTCATGTATGGATGTCAGAGTTGGACTATAAAGAAAGCTGAGCATAAAAGAATTGATGCTTTTGAACTGTGGTGTTGGAGAAGACTCTTGAGAGTCCCTTGGACTGCAAGGAGATCCAACCAGTCCGTCCTAAAGATCAGTCCTGAGTGTTCATTGGAGTGACTGATGCTGAAGCTGAAACTCCAATATTTTGGCTACCTGATGCAAAGAGCTGACTCATTTGAAAAGACTCTGATGCTGGGAAAGATTGAAGGCAGAAGGAGAAGGGGACGACAGAGGATAAGATGGTTGGATAGGATCACCAACTCAATGGAATTGGGTTTGGGTGGACTCCAGGAGTTGGTGATGGATTGGGAAGCTTGGCATGCTGCATGCAGTTCATGGGGTTGCAAAGAGTTGGACATGACTGAGCAACTGAACTGAACTGAGGGTTAGCAGACCAGGTGCTCTAAATAATAGTAAATATCATTTTTGTTTTTTGCTTAATGGTGTCATGAATGGATTGAGCTTTATAAATATCATTTCATCTGATACCCTCATTTATTAGGTGAGGAGTGTGAGGTATAATATTGTTATGCAGTATAAACCTAAGTTATTCATTGGTATATCATAAAATATAATGTCAATTAATCTAACTCCAAAGACTACCCATTTCTCTACTCTCTACAATGCTCATTCTTTACCACATCAAAATGTACCGAAACTTCCCAAGAAAAATCACTAAGATTGGAAAACCTAGTACTTCTTTATGATTCATCAAACACTACAGTACCTGCCCTTTTCCATAATATAGTTATTACAGTTTTAAAATTACAACTGAAAATGTTAGTATTCTCTAAGAAACCACAAAACGTGTTCCTGAAATAGAAACAGAGAATATTTTATCCATTAAAGAAGGTCTATATAATCTTGAATATTTCATCTTAATATTTTTTCTGGTCTAAAAGCTATATCTAACATAATAACTGTTTCAACTTCTTAGAGAAAAACATATATAAGTATTACTGTCTGAATCAAGCATGTAAATTATAGTGGGTCAGAAATTCCCTGGCAGTCCAGGGGATAAGACTCTGCTCTCTCACTGCTGAGGGAGAGGGTTCAATTCCTGGTTGGGGAATTAAGATTGCAACCAGGAATGTTTAATTTTGAATTCACATTGAATCTGCTGTGTGACTTTAACCCTTATCTTGCCCTGTATTGTTATTATAGGCTTACATAATGGCCTACTTCAGAGAGATAACCTGATTGCCCACTGGTGAAGGACTGTGACATTCTTAAATTCTTTGTGTGGCAGATGGCTCTGAGCCCATCTTCGGCTGCTTACCAGTGTGGCCCAGAAATGTACATTCAGGGAAGCCAGAATCATAGATAGGAGTGGCATCTTTGATTGTTAATATGACAGGAGATATTACATTTCACATCTCCCAGGAAATGACTATAAGGAAGTGAAATTAACATATCACCATGCCTGAGGCTTGCCATTCTAGGGGACATTTGCAAGAACTGAATAATCTTTTTGTTTGTCTGTTTGTTTCCTCATCTCCCCCCATATCTGATCCATAAAAGAACCTGGCCACCAGACCAAGGACAAGATGGTTATTTTGAGGTTTTAGCTTGCAATCTTCTCAGTTACTGGCTCCCAAATAATGCCCCTTGCTTGACTTGGGTTTATTGACCTGTTTTGCAGAGTCAAGACTGAGCTTGGAATCAGTAACAAGTCATATATATATATATATATATATATATATATATATATATATGTGTGTGTGTGTGTGTGTGTGTGTGTGTGTGTTTGAAATGTAGAATATTAATGCACTTATGAGACAAAATTCAGGAGTCCCATAGGAAATGTTTTAGTACAGAAAATCTAGTATCAAATTAACATAGGAACAATTAACAAGAGAATGCAATTACCCTGGACTTTTTACTGGCTACTCACACAAATGGTTGCATGCTCTTTGATGCTTAGGATGTCATTAGTCAACACAGTGGAGGAATTTGTGTTTTGGTGATCAAGGTTTAAAATTATGAAATAATATATGTGGTGTTGTTTTTTACAGCTCTCTTCCTTTCTCTATTTCCTTATGGAAAAAGAAAAATACCATATAAATATCCCTTACAGATTTTTGAACTTGTTCACAATTGGCTAGGCCCTGATTACTTAAGTTTTAACTTGTTGTAGTTAAGTTTTACATGAGTGATCAGGTAACAGCTGAAGCAGAACCTATTTTTTTTTTAAAATCATTTCAAAATCAAGACTTAAAAATATTCTAGACATGAAGGTATTAGGTCGTTAGAATAGGAAAAAGGAGTTCAGAATGGGAGTGGCTAAAGGAGAAGGAAGGAAAAACTGACAAAAGTAGATCAAAAGAAGGTCCAGGACAGGGGTAAGGACCTCAGGTAGAACAAACAGCACTCCTGGCTAGCCCAATTTACATAGGGCAGGCCCAGGGGGAGGAGAAAAAAAAACATAAAAAGAGGAGCCAGAGTGCTGGGGGTCTCTCTCTCTCTTCTTCGAGTCTTTTGGGTTGGCACGCCCTCACGCCTCGAGGATGTATTTTCCTTCATTTTCTAAATAGAACTGAGCTGTAACACAGAGCTGTAACACTGATCCATCTGAGAGCTGTAATGCTGGTCCATCACTTCAAATTTTTGTTGTGATGAGACAGAACCGAGGAAATTACATGCCCCCAACAAAGGCAAAGTGGTTGTGTGAGGGGACTTTACAAATAGGTAAAGAAAGAAGAGAAGTGTAGACCAAGGGAGAAAGGGAAAGGTACCCAACCTAATGCAGAGTTCCAAAGATTAGCAAGGAGAGACAAGAAGAATGCCTAGAAATAGAAGAAAACAACAGAAATGGTAAGACAAGAGATATCTTCAAGAAAATTGGAAATATCAAAGGAACATTTCATGCAAAGATGGACACAATAAAGAACAGAAATGGTAAAGATCTAATAGAAGCAAAAGAGATCAAGAAGAAATGGAAAGAAAACACAGACAAACTGTACAAAAAAAGATATTAATGGCCCAGATAATTGCAATAGTGTAGTCTCTCACTCAGAGCCAGACATTCTGGAGTGTGAAGTCAAGTGGGCCTTAGGAAACACTGCTGCCAGTGAAGCTGGTGAAGATGGTGGAATTCCAACAGAGCTACTTAAAATCCTAAAAGATGATGCTATTAAAGTGTTGCACTCAGTATGTCAGCAAATTTGGAAAGCTAGGCAGTGGCAACAGGACTGGAAAAGGCCAATCCTGATCCCAATTCCCAAGAAGGGAGTACTAAAGAATATTCAAATCACTGGACAATTGCACTCATCTCCCATGTTAGTTCTGTTATGCTCAAAATCCTCCAAGCTAGGCTTCAGCATTTCAAGAATCAAGAAATTCCAGATGTTCAAACTGTGTTTAGAAAAGACAGAGGAATCAGAGATAAAATTGCCAACATTCACTGAATCATAGAGAAAGCAAGGGAATTCCTGCAAACCATCTACATCTGTTTCATTGACTATGCCAAAGCTTTTGACTGCGTGGACTAGAAGCCTTCATCTTAGTTTTGTTTTGTTTTTAATGCTGACATTAAAGCTGAATTTTTCACTCTCTTCCTTCATCTTCATCAAGTACAATCCACAGAAACTGAAAAATTCTTAAAGAGATGGGATCTTACCTGTCTTTTGAGAAACCGGTATGTGGGTCAAGAGGCAAAAGTTAGAACATTGTATGGAACAACTTACTGGTTCAGGATTAAGAAAGGAGTACGACAAGGCTATTTATTGTCACCCTGTTTATTTAACTTATACACAGAGTACATCATATGAAATGCTGGGCTGGATGAGTTACTAGCTGGAAACAAGATTGCTGGGGGGAAATAACAAGGTATGCAGATGATACAACTCTAATGACAGAAAATGAAGAGGGGCTGAAGACCCACCTTATGAGGGTGAAGGAAGAGAGTGAAAAATCTGGCTTAAAAGTCAATATTAAAAAACAAACAAAAAACTAAGATCATGGCTTCTGGTCCCATCACATCATGACAAATAGAAGGCGAAAAGTTTGAAGCAGTAACAGATTTCCTCTTCTCAGGCTCTAAAATAACTGCAGATGGTGACTGCAGTAATGAAAAAAGTTTATCAACCCTGAATACTCTGATGCTGAAGCTCCAATACTTTGGCCACCTGATGGAAGAGCTGACTCATTGAAAAAATCCTGATGATGGGAAAGATCAAAGTCATAAGATGAAGAGGGTGACAGAGGATGAGATGGTTGGATGGCATCTATTCATTGGACATGAACTTGGGTAAATTCCAAGAGATGGTGAGGTACAGAGAAGCCTGGTGTGCTGCAGTTCATGGGGTCCCAAAGAATCAGACATGATTTGGAAACTGAACAACATGTGGAATTTAGAAAGATGGTAACTATAACCCTGTATGCAAGACAGCAAAAGAGGCACAGATGTATTGAACAGTCTTTTGGACTCTGTGGGAGAGGGCAAGGGTGGGATGACATGGGAGAATGGCATTGATGCATGTAAATTATCATATGTGAGACAAATCATCAGTCCATGTTCAATGCATGATACAGGGTGCTTGGGGCTGGTGCACTGGGATGACCCAGAGGGATGGGATGGGGAGGGTGGTGGGAGGGGGGTTCAGGATGGGGAATGCATGTACACTCATGATGGATTCAAGTAAATGCATGGCAAAACCAATGCAATATTGTAAAGTAAATAAAAAATTAATTAATTAAAAAAAGAAAGAGATTCTCTTATAGTCAAAGAAAATTTTCAAAAAACAGGTGAGGTCCACATATCCTTAATCGTTCTTTAAAACCAATTTTATATGTATTATTAATCTGAATCTGGGATCTAGTAAAACAATTTCTAATTTACTTGTCTTTGAAGGTGTTCATATACACATGTATATTTCAAATGTGTCTGCTCTGTGATGAGTGACATTACAGAGGATTACCTACTACACCCCTGATTGTAACTATTGGAGACATTATTTTTTCTTTTATGAAGATGCTGCAATTAATTATCCGAAAGAGCTTTGTAAGCTAACTGGATAGCTATTCACCTTTACATTTACATGGAAAATAAAGCTACGACTTCTTTCTTGAATTCAAGTGAAATGTCTTACCCTTCAATATCTTCCTTCATCTGATTATGTTGTTCCTATGTCTGTTATGCTTTGCCCTTATATTTGTTTTTGGTTAATACATTACTTCAAGCAACCATCTTGACAGGGATTTCTTTCCTTTTTCTCTCTCCCTAACTTTATATAACTGCAATTGTATGTAGTACTAGGGTTTATTTTTCTTAACGTCTTCATTCACTATTTTGGAATTTATTTTTTTTTTTGAGTAAGTTGATAGTGTCTAATCTTTCCCAGATAATTCTTATTTTTATGTATTCTATATAAGAATATGGGCTTCCCTGGTGGCTCAAATAAAGAAATCACCTGCAATGTGGAAAGCCTGGCTTCAATTCCTCGGTTGGGAAGATCTGCTGGAGAAGGGAACAGCCACCCACTTCAGTATTCTAGCCTGGAGAATTCCATGTAGAGAGGAGCCTGACAGGATATAGTCCATGGGGTCACAGAAAGTCAGACATGACTGAGTGACTTTCACATCACATAAGAATATAGAGGAGAATGATGAACTTAAACCTATGTTTTTCAGCAGCTTTCATTAGCATTTATTATGTGCCAGATACTTTTCTAAAAAGTGTCAGATGTATGCAAACTGGTAAATAAAAACAACAAAACTTGCTTTCATGGAGTTCAGTTTGAGTGTGGAAAGCATACTATTAACAAATAAACATGAATCCTGAAAGATAACATACTATTTTAAAGATAAACTTATGGGTATATCTGATTAATATATTCTTATATTCTGATTATATCTCTTTTTATCTCTTTACATGCCAGAAATTTGTAACATCACTTTCTACAGGAAAATGCCAAACACAATTCATTTTTTTAATATATTTGTTCAACTTTTTTCAATCACTGACAATTTATAAAAATGTGTTTAGTTTTATAGCTTATAGTAGAAGCTGAATAGCTTCTTTGAAGTCTTATATGACATGAGAGATAATAATACATAAAATGCTTGCAAATATTTTCCATAAAGCAGAAAGCAAATATTCAGACTTTGTGTTCCATGTGGTCTCTGATACAACTACTAAATTCTGCCCTTGCAGTGCAAACATGGCCATAGACAATACTTAAATTAATGAATGTGGCTGTGTTCCACTAAAATATTATTTATAAAAGCAGGCAAAAGGCCAGATTTTCCCCTAGGGTCATATTTTGTTAACTGCTGATATATATTAATTAGTTCTCTATGGTAATCTGTTTTATAAAACATACATATTACTTGCATAGTCAACAAAACCACTAAGCTATTTAACTGGATTAAAAAATAATAATAGTTTTTCTTCTAACCATTCTGCTTAGTTTTCAAGTTGTTTCTGATTCATGTTGTAGTGGTTTTTAAGAAAGACCTGAAATTAACAGTCTGGATTCAAATCCCAACACTATAACTTTATAAAATACATGACCTCAGGCATGCATGTATTTACTTTAAGCTGTGATTCTCTTTAGTTATTCAGTGATGATAATAAAATATACATCAATGGTATTTTTGAGAAATAATTCACATAAATAGTGGACATTGCTAAATTCAGACATTGCAAAATAATAAGCACTTTATTAACACAAATTATTCTTTTTGTAGAGTTATTAACTTCAACCTATTTTAGGAATAAGGTCATAATGGTATTGCTATTCACAAGAATGTAGAGAAATTATAGGCTATAAGAAAAATCTTTCTGAAGAAGCAAAACTGAATGAAAGTCAATTTTTATTTTTTTTATTTTTTTAATTATACCAATGATTGAAAACTGAAAATGATTGGGAAGAAATGTTTTTGAAGATATCAAGTTGCAAACATTTATTTTATATTCTAAAAGATTAAAGTCAAAGTGAAAATTGCACAGTTGTGTCTGACTCTGCAACTCCATGGATTATACAGTCCATGGAATTCTCCAGGCCAGAATACTGGAATGGGTAGCCTATCCTTTCTCCAGCAGATTTTCCCGACCCAGGAATCTAACCAGAGTCTCCTGCATTGCAGGCAGATTCTTTACCAACTGAGCTATCTGGGAAGCCCAAAAGATCAAAATACTGTTGCATTTTTTCCTCCTAATTTCTGATTATTATGGTTTATTTTCTATCTAATCTTTGTTTAAAATATGTTTGCCTAAAAAGAAAACAGCAAAGGTCACATTATTGAAATATCGTTTCACAATAACCAGTGATTGCATGGAATTAAAATCACTAGTGAGCAGAGATTACAAATAGAGACTAGGAAATGAATGTGTAATTGAATAATCTCTCAATTTTCTCAGTGAAAAGGTTGGATGACTTTATATTCATGGGGTTCTGAGGAAAATTTAACTTATATTTAGTTTTTAAAAATCATTTTACTTTACTAACTTTCATACCAGTGGAGTAGAAAGCACAGTCATTGAAATATCTTTGACACTCCTGGCATTTGATATACTGTAAAAGAGCTTCTGTCAAAGCAATATGTGTGCAGACTACTGGTGCTTTTTCTTATGATGAATATAACAGAAAACCCTGATGATGTGTTCTGTTAGTAAAGCAAAACTGCCAACAGCAGATCAATACCAAGGATGAGTATCAGTGTTGAAGTATTCACTAATGGCTGTTCTAGGTCCCAGGGCAGTTGAAGAAGAGCAAATTGTATCTTAATAAGAGTTACAGGTCATTAATGACGCTGAAATACAGAGCGTAATGTAGAGAGTTTCAAAGTTATTTTTATCATGAAATTCAATCACTAAAATTTTGTAGGATTGATTGATCTTAGAGTCTAAAGTATCTTGCTTCATGTCCAATATGTCACCACATAATGAGGTAAAAACTGATTATACATAATTTAATTGTTTTACAGTTTGATTTGGCAGTAGAGTTTCTACAGTACACAATTCCAAGGAACATCTTCACATCAGAGTTCATACAAATGCTATCTATTGTTAAACTAGGGGTGAAATATGCATAGACCTCAATATCTTCTATTAGTCCAGTGACGTGCTTAAAAGTATGCAATACAGAAGCCATGTTTGGCTGAAAAATTAAGAAAAACCCAGTTAAATATTGCTTACATCTGATATGAATTCAATTTTATTAAAAAAAAAAAACTGAGTATATAGCTACAATGCACTGTAATTAATCCAATCATCAGAGAAAAATGTTCCTTCAATTTGTTGCTTTGCCCTACCTAACAGATGGCATTTTTTTTAAGTCACTTCAGTTATGTCTGACTCTGTGCGACCCCACAGACGGCAGCCCACCAGGCTCCCCCCGTCCCTGGGATTCTCCAGGCAAGAACACTGGAGTGGGTTGCCATTTCCTTCTCCAATGCATGAAAGTGAAAAGTGAAAGTGAAGTCACTCAGTTGTGTCCGACTCTTAGTGACCCCATGGACTGCAGCCCACTAGGCTCCTCCATCCATGGGATTTTCCAGGCAAGAGTACTGGAGTGAGGTGCCATTGCCTTCTCTGTAACACATGGCATTGATCTTATTGTCCAAGGTGTCTGCTTGTTTCAGGCATCTTGAACACACTGCAGCAAGCAGGAAGAAAAAAAATTCATGCTTTTCCTTTTTAAGAATATATTTCATACTGCACTCCTATTTAAATCCCATTGGCAAGATGTAGTCATAAGGTCACAATAGGATTTAAAGCTAATTGAGAAATTGTGTCATTATCCTAGGTGACCATTCAGAATGTGCCTATGTATATATCAGAGGTTCTAACAATAAAGAATAAAAAGAAAACAAACACAGAGAAGAAATTAGCACTCTTCCCTACAGTTATCATAACCCACACATTGACATTTAGTGAAAGATCATCAACTAAGTATTATGGAAAACATGTATGTTATCATACATTAGGAAGTCAGACCCTCCAAAAATATCTGATTCAAGAATTAAAATGCTTTAATATAAAACATTCAACATATAAAAGTTAGAAAATCAGTAACCAAAATACATATTTTGCTTTACTTTTATAAATGTTCTTCATAGGTTTAAAAAAGTTACAGTAATATTAGATAATGGGTTATTGAGACAGTGGGGGAAATAGGAAGCGAGAGTAAGAGCATAGAAACATTCAGCTATAAGATGAACAGATTCTGAGAGCCCAAAGTATAACATGGAGAAACCAATGGCAACCCATTCCAGTATTCTTAACCTGGAAAATCCCATGGATGGAGGCGCCTGGTAGGCTGCAATCGATGGGGTCGCTAAGAATCAGACATGACTGAGCGACTTCACTTTCACTTTTCACTTTCATGCATTGGAGAAGGAACTGGCAACCCATTCCAGTGTTCTTGCCTGGAGAATCCCAGGGAAGGGGGAGCCTGGTAGGCTGCCATCTATGGGGTCACACAGGGTCGGACAGGACTGAAGTAACTTAGCAGCAGCAACAGCAACGTACAAGGTGACTATAGTCACCTAGTTATATAATTGATAACACTGTATTATATAATTAAAATCTGCTACTATAGTACCATTTAGATAATCTCACCTAAAAAAATTAAAAAGAAATGAATATGTGTTAATTCAATGAGGAATCTTTTCATAAGGCATGCACATATCCAATCATGTTTTACACTTCAAATATACTAGAACTTCAATAAACCTGAAACAAAAGACAGTAGGTTATTAAAAATATAACTGACATATGAAGGCAATCCCTGAATGACATGACAATCCACTCCAGTATCCTTGCCTGGAAAATCCCATGGGCAGAGGACTCTGGATAACTATGGTCCATGGGGTCGCAAAGAACTGGACATGACTGAAGCAATGCATGTACACACACATGAAGGGAATAGAATAAAAGCTAACAAAATAAATTCTGTAAATTAAATGTTTCAGGCTTCAAGATGTAGCTCCCCAAATTGGCTGCTTATTGGGATTATCTGAAACTCTTTTAAAAGAGTCAAATTTTAAAAAAGAATAGAATTACACCTGTCCCTTCTGCTCCTGTAACATTAGTAAATGTTTCATCATATGAATATAACTATAAGAGAACCTTAGAAATGTAACTTAAGCCATGTGCCCAGGAAGAAAGGAAATAATGAATTTTGTTTGACAGCCAGCAGTCTCTACAGGCTTATTAATTGAGCAAATGTACCCATGGCCTGTATGCCTTAAGTTTACATTCTAAAATCAGTCGTGCGATGGAGATGGAATTATTCTTAGATAAATTAACCTCTGAAGTCATGGTAGGCCAGTTCTCATTGAAGCACTCAGGCTGTTTCAGGGAAGGCTGGACATCTCCAACGAAACTGGAGAAACATTAGGAACAAAAAAGGTGTCAGGTAAGAGTGCCCACTTTAACAATAGGAATGCAGGCAGTAATTATACTGATTATCTATGCATGCTTAAGAATTCACAGATAGTATTTTTATAGTATTCAACACTATAAAAATAATTACCTTGTCACTTCCTTGAAACAGACAGGATACATGCAATTTTAGAGACCCTCTATAATAATAAGAGGAATCTCTTAGCTCTGCTAACCAAAATATTTGTTGAGACCAGTGGGATCCAAAATCTTATAGAACACGAACTATATTTTACTTCATTAGTTTATCCTTTTTAAAAGTTTCTATTATTGTCTCCTCAACTTTACTCATATTTACTTATTATGCATTTTAATTTTCTTGATAGTAATAATTTCTGTCTGAGGTAACTTCAGTTCTTTATTTACATTTATCATCTGTTTCCTTTACTAGAATATTAATCTCATGTGAGTATAATACTGTCTGAACCATAAGAAATAGTTCTTGAATTAATAAATGAATAGATAAGCGAATGAATTGTCATAAAAACAGGTGGCTGAAGTGATTCATGGATTGATAGATAGATATGTAGATAGAAAAATATTCAACATTAATTTTAAAATGGAGAGCACTTGACAGAACTAAAAGTCTGAATGTTATAAGTGGGTGCAAATGTAGTGGAATAGATTTTTTAGGTTATGGTAAATCAAAAGATAAACTCTATTCCTAAGTTAATATATCTGAGGAAACTATATTATAGAAAAAAGTAGAATCTTATATAATCTGGATTATTTCAAGTTTTAGTATATTATAAGAAACTGTTATGACTAACAGGATACTGTTTAAAATGAAATGACAAATAGGTCCAGTCAATTGAGGCACATAGCAACTTAATCTTATCTCCCAAAGAAGGGATGCTATCTTTATTATAAGGCTCAATGAGGAATATGGGAATAAAAATGGGTGGCAAAAGTACTTTTTCTCAGTTAATGTCTTCTATGCCTGCTTGCATGGAGCTTACTTTCTGATGGCGCAGTAAAACAGTTTACTTCTTGGAGGCTTATCCATTCTAAAGCAAACCTCTAGGATTCAAATATATTCAAATTCACCTCAGCAATTCCTCTTAGTCGCACTCCAGGGTATTACTTTAACAGAATTAAATCTCTACTCTTTAATGACAGCTCAAGCAATTAACATCTCCTAAAGGGAATCTAAATGCAAAAAAGCTTATGCAAAGCAATATCCCTGAAGGGGACTTTAAGCACCTAACCCCTAAGGAATAACTTATGCAAACAAGTATCAGTTGAAGTAGTTTACCCTTAATAAATATTTATTCAAACTAATGCCCTCAAGCAAATTCTCAGTTCTAGTTATCATGCTACACACACGCACACATTTTTGCTTATATATATATATATATATATATATATATATATATATATATGTACACACATAAATGGATATCTTAAATTTTCTTCAGATGGAATAAAGAAAACAGGATGAAAAATAGGTTTAAGCACAGATATATGTTGTACTGGAGTATTAAACACATGCATAGCAAAAATTCCACTGAATTTATTTTTATATGGTTAAATACAGATTTTAAAGTGCATATACATACACACAATTTTTCACATTGGCATATGGCAACAAACACCACTGAAAGCCTTTCTTGTCATTCCTTTACAAAGTTTGACTTGATCAGTGATTACTCTAGGTTTGCTTCAATTCATTGGAAGTGTAGAAAAAAACATTAATTCATCAAAATTATTTTATAGGATTTAAAATCCAACTTTGGCTATTATGCAAGCATTATGCAGGTATTATGAAGATATTATGACGGTGGGGGCTTCCCTGGTAAATTAGCTGGTAAAGAATCCACCTTCAATGCAGGAGACCCAGGTTTGTTTCCTGGGTCATCAAGATCCTCTGGAGAAAGCATAGGCTACCCACTCCAGTATTCTGGACTAGAGAATTCCATGGACTGTATAGTACACAGGGTCTCAAAGAGTCAGACAAAATGGTGAATTTCCTTTCACTTTCATTATGCAGGGAAAGATAGAAATTGAAATCAGTAGTTGCTATCTATTCTTCAGTTATTTTTTAATGGAAATGGAGGAGTATTAAAGATATACATAAGTTTGGGAACGCATGTAAGAATTAAAGATTTTAAAATTTAGAAAAAAAGCAGGAATTAAGAAAAGATAGGACTTAAAAATTAAAAAAAAAATCTGAGTATAAAATTGGAATAAATCTTGAGAGTTTCAACAATTGGTATACATGAAATCATATTATAATAAGCAAAAATTGAACCTTAGGAAAAATATTAACTTGAAATTTTTTCAGGAATGGGGATCCTTTCTATAGCACAATAGTGGGTGCTTGAATTATCTGAGGAAACACTTGTTCTGACCAAGCAAGATAATTTACTGGAGAGAGGCACCCGGGAGGAGAGCAGGTGGGTAAGGTAACCTATGAGTGCTGCTTGGCCACAAGCCTATCTTGGGTTTTGCAATGATGAGAATAGTTCCTGGTGATCTCTGTTCAGTCCTTCTGACTCAGGGTCCTTCTTGGTGGCACATGCATTTCTCAGTCAAGATGGATCCAGCAAGGATTCTGGGGCCTGGTAGGACATGTGGACTGAGGTCTCCTTTGGACCTTTTTCAAATTTTTCTGCATGGTGATGTTTTGTTAATTATGTGTTTGCTACCAGGGCCTCCTGTTGTTAAGATAGTTATGTAAGAGGCTACTATCTTGCTTGGCCAGGGTGGGCAGTTTCAGTCTATATCTCCCCTAACAAATTTGGTATTAAAAATGTAAACTATTAAATAACAACTGTGTTACAACTGAATGCTACAGTTTAATGCCTGTATAAATTATTAATTTTCCACAAAATGATTCATCAATTTGAAGGATAATATTACTAGATTTTTATCTGTTGAATGTCTATGTCATTGAATTCAAGTTAATGTGCTCATCATACAGTGAAGGCAAAAAGCCTAAAACATCAGTGTCTGGTGATGAAGAGATTTATTGCAAGGGCCAGACAGAGAAAACAAGTGGCTCATGCTCAAAAGACCAATACTCCTCCAGTGGTTTTTCAAGGAAGAATTTTTAAAAACAGAAGCTGGGTGAGGGCTGGAGGGTATGTGACTGTCTTCTGATGGGTTGATGTGTGAAGTTCCAGGATCTTAATCATCTGGCTTCTCGTTCCCAATCAGTCTGGGATTCAGTGCTCGTGTTCAGCCTGAAGTTACCATCCCCTACCTGGCTCAGGTCCCAGCTCCTAAAGAACTCAGAGGGCTTCCTTGGTGGCTCAGTGGTAAAGGACCACCTGTGATTGCAGAAGACACAGGTTTAATCCCTGATCTGGGAAGAACCCACATACTATGGAGTAACAAACAGCCTGTGTACCACAGCTACTGAGCTTGTGCCCTAGGGTCCTTGAGCCACAACTACTGAGGTTGGCATGCTCTAGATCCCGTGCGCCACAAGAAGCCACCACAATGAGAAGCCTGTGCATGGCAACTAGAGAGTTGCTCCAACTTGCCACAACTAGAGAAAAACCCATGCAGCAACAAAAACCCAGCACAGCCAAAAATAAAAGTAAATAAATAAATAAATATATATTTTAAAAGAAGGACTCAGAGATATACATAAGATTGTTATGTATATCCCTTGAGGATGAACTCGAACTTTGCTTTATTGCTGCACTATCGTTTCTTGACTGTTTTCTCTTTGTTTCTGCATTCCCTCACTTCCCCAATTGGTAGCTGAATCTGCCATTTAGAATTCAGAAAAGATTCAAGGAGGCTGAAATATTTTTTCTGCAAACAGGAAACTGGGATTCAGAGGGACTTTGGTAACTGGAAGGGCCCCATAGGGCCCTGTTCAGCTTCATACATAAATACATCTTTTAATTACTAAGAATATTTTAGATGCTATAATAATAGAAGTATAGCATATTTATGGTAAAGAATGAAATAATAGAATTCTCTAGGCTTCCTATTTTGTTTTATTATTATTTTTCAGTTGTTTTTAAGAATTTGTGTGTGTGTGTGTGTGTATGTGTGTGTGTGTGTGTATGTGTGTGTGTGTGTGTTTCCTTCTAGTTAACATCACCAACTTTGTCTTAATCTATTTGCAGTAATTGATGGGGAGAAAAGTTTTCTCTCTATCTATCTAGCTTCTTGCTGACCTAACAATTACCATGAGACAGATTAACAAAAGAAAAATCAAACAAAGTTTAATAACATGTATACATGGAAAAGACCCAGAAACACTGATTAACTCCCCCAAATGGTAGAAATCCTCCTTTTAAATACTATCTTCAATTAGAGACAAAAGAGGATGTTGGAGGTCTGAAACTTCTAGAGGAGACAAAGGAAATTCACATGAAGACAAAAAGTAAATATTTGGTTAAGAAATGTTTCCTGGGCCAGGCAGAGACAATGAGACACAGGAAGGAATTTTAATAAAAATACTTTGCTAGGTTCTGCCCTGTTAACCACACCTAGTTCCTACTATAACTATCTATGGTGATCTTTCTTTTTCTGTAATAGTTGTTGCTTAGTTATTAAGTCGTGTTTAGCTCTTTTGCAACCTAGTGGACTATATCCCACCAGGCTCCTCTGTCTGTGAGATTTTCCAGGCAAGAATACTGGAGGGGGTTGCCATTTCCTTCTCTAGGAGATCTTCTTGATCCAGGGATTGAAGCTACGTCTCCCGCACTGACAGACAGATTCTTCACCACTGTAAAGGTGGATTCTTACCACTTTAATAGGTCCTCAATCTACATCATTTAGGCAGCTACAAGGAAAGGGCAAAGTTTCTTCCTGAATTTTTTGGGCCTTGATTGTTTTCAGCTTTAAATAATCAGTATGCCAAAGAGACATTGGGGGGTGGTAAATTCTGTTTTCCTACATAATCATGTCTTAAGAAAAACATATTGAAAAAAAAGATGACTCTATTACAACTTGCACTACTTTGGAAATCTCATGTAGATATTCTGGCCGGTACCCTAGATTACAATTTCCTATCATGCTTATGTAGATATGTGTGAGTAAATTAACAAGATGGGGCCACTCAGTCTCTCTCACCCCATGCTCTCATGCAATCCTCCACACTGATCTATAAACAGTAACTTCATACAGTTGTGTAATGGCTGATATCACTTGTAGCACAGCAAATGTTCATCTCTTAGTCACACTGAGATGGGTATCCAAGTTCTGGTCCATGGAACCAAAGAATGGAATCCAGCAAAACGCAAGCAAATCAGTTCAGTTCAGTTGCTCTTTGCAACCCAATGGACTGCAGTAAGGCTTCCCAGTAAATCTAATAGGATTTATTAAAGCAAATAGCAGAGGCCACAACTGGAAATGGTCAGTTTTCATTCCAATCTCAAAGAAAGGCAATGCCAAAGAATGCTCAAACTACAGCACAATTGCACTCATCTAACATGCTGGTAAAGTAATGCTCAAAATTATCCAAGCAAGGCTTCAGCAATATGTGAACCGTGAACTTCCAGATGTTCAAACAGGTTTTATAAAAGGCGGAGGAACCAGAGATCAAATTGCCAACATCTGCTGGATCATGGAAAAAGCAAGAGAGTTCCAGAAAAAAAAAAAATCTATTTCTGCTTTATTGACTATGCCAAAACCTGTGACTGGATGGATCACAATAAACTGTGGAAAATTCTGAAAGAGATGGGAATACCAGAACACCTGACCTGCCTCTTGAGAAACCTATATGCAGGCCAGGAAGCAACAGTTAGAACTGGACATGGAACAACAGACTGGTTCCAAATAGGAAAAGGAGTACGTCAAGGCTGTATATTGTCACCCTACTTATTTACTTATATGCAAAGTACATCATGAGAAAGGCTGGGCTGGAAGAATCACAAGCTGCAATCAAGATTGCTGGGAGAAATATCAATAACCTCAGATATGCAAATGATACCACCCTTATGGCAGAAATTGAAGAGGAACTAAAAGCCTCTTGATGAAAGTGAAAGTGGAGAGTGAAAAAGTTGGCTTAAAGCTCAACATTCAGAAAACGAAGATCATGGCATCTGGTCCCATCACTTCATGGGAAATAGATGGGGAAACAGTGTCAGACTTTATATTTTTGTGCTCCAAAATCACTACAGATGATGATTGTAGCCATGAAATTAAAGACGCTTACTCCTTGGAAGAAAGGTTATGACCAACCTAGATAGCATATTGAAAAACAGAGACATTACTTTGCCAACAAAGGTTCGTCTAGTCAAGGCTATGGTTTTTCCAGTGGTCATGTATGAATGAAAGAGTTGGATTGTGAAGAAAGCTGAGCGCTGAAGAATTGATGCTTTTGAACTGTGGTGTTGGAGAAGACTCTTGAGAGTCCCTCGGACTGCAAGGAGGGCCAATCAGTCCATTCTAAAGGAGATCAGCCCTGGGTGTTCTTTTGGAAGGAATGATGCTATAGCTGTAACTCCAGTACTTTGGCCACCTCATGCGAAGAGTTGACTCATTGGAAAAGACTCTGATGCTGGGAGGGATTGGGGGCAGGAGGAGAAGAGGACCACAGAGGATGAGATGGCTGGATGGCATCACTGACTCGATGGACATGAGTTTGAGTGAACTCCAGGAGTTGGTGATGGACAGGGAGGCCTGGTGTGCTGGGATTCATGGGGTCGCAAAGAGTCGGACATGACTGAGTGATTGAACTGAACTGAAGTAATTAAAGTATGGGGAAAAGATTTATGAAAGAGGAGGAAAGTACAAAGCTCCCAGCATAGACCCTGAGAAGGGGTAAGCAGTGTCCCCAAGATGGACTTACAGCAGTTTTTATATCCTTCCTAAAATCACAATATAGCTAATCAATCAATCAATTTAAAGGTCAAGATACTTAACATCTTTATGGCTTCTCTTGATCCTTGAATGAAATCACCACCCTTTTTCATGCCCTCTGGGCATTTTACCAAAGACCAGAAGTATGGGTTTAACATTAATGATCACCAGTTTTTTTCCCTCAAATGTCAGTTCAGTTCAGTCACTCAGTCGTATCTCACTCTTTGCGACCCCATGAACCACCACATACCAGGCCTCCCTGTCCATCACCAAATCCTGGAGTTCACCCAAACTCATGTCCATTGAGTTGGTGATGCCATCCAACCATCTCATCCTCTGTTGTCCCCTTCTCCTCCTGACCCCAGTCCCTCCCAGCATCAGGATCTTTTCCAGTGAGTCAACAATTTGCATGAGGTGGCCAGAGTATTGGAGTTTCAGCTTCTTCATCAGTCCTTCCAGTGAACACCCAGGACTGATCTTAAGGATTGACTGGTTGGATCTCCTTGCAGTCCAAGGGACTCTCAAGAGTCTTCTCCAACACCACAGTTCAAAAGCATCAGTTCTTTGGTGCTCAGCTTTCTTCACAGTCCAACTCTTACATCCATACATGACCACTGGAAAAACCATAGCCTTGACTAGATGGACCTTTGTTGGCAAAGTAATATCTCTGCTTTTCAATATACTATTTGGTTGGTCATAACTTTCCTTCCAAGGAGTAAGCATCTTTAATTTCATGGCTGCAATCACCATTTGCAATGATTTTGGAGCCCCCAAAAATAAAATCTGACACTGTTTCCACTGTTTCCCCATCTATTTCCCATGAAGTGATGGGACCAGATGCCATGATCTTCGTTTTCTGAATGTTGAGCTTTAAGCCAACTTTTTCACTCTCCTCTTTCACTTTCATCAAGAGGCTTTTTAGTTCCTCTTCAATTTCTGCCATAAGGGTGGTATCATCTGCATATCTGAGGTTACTGATGTTTCTCCCAGTAATCTTGATTGCAGCTTGTGGTTCTTCCAGCCCAGCCTTTCTCATGATGTACTTTGCATATAAGTTAAATAAGCAGAGTGACAATATACAGCCTTGATGAACTCCTTTTCCTATTTGGACCACTCTGTTGTTCCATGTCCAGTTCTAACTGTTGCTTCCTGGCCTGCATATAGGTTTCTCAAGAGGCAGGTCAGGTGTTTTGGTATTCCCATCTCTTTCAGAATTTTCCACAGTTTATTGTGATCCACATAGTCAAAGGCTTTGGCATAGCCAATAAAGCAGAAATAGATGTTTTTTTTTTCTGGAACTCTCTTGCTTTTTGGATGATCCAGTGGATGTTGGCAATTTGATCTCTGGTTCCTCTGCCTTTTCTAAAACCAGTTCAAACAACTGGGAGTTCACGATTCACGTATTGCTGAAGCCTGGCTTGGAGAATTTTGAGCATTACTTACTAGTGTGTGAGGTGAGTGCAATGTGCGGTAGTTTGAGCATTTTTTGCATTGCCTTTCTTTGAGATTGGAATGAAGACTGGCCTTTCCCTGTCCTGTGGCCACCGCTGAGTTTTCCAAATTTGCTGGCATATTGAGGGCATTAATTTCACAGTATCATTTTTCAGGATTTGAAATAGCTCCACTGGAATTCAATCACCTCCACTAGCTTTGTTCATAGTGATGCTTTCTAAGGCCCACTTGACTTCACATTCCAGGATGTCTGGCTCTACGTGAGTGATCACACCATCATGATTATCTTGGTAGTGAAGATCTTTTTTGTACAGTTCTTCTGTGTATTCTTGCCACCTCTTCTTAATATCTTCTGCTTCTGTTAGGTCCATTCCATTTTTGTCCTTTATCGAGCCCATCTTTGCATGAAATGTCCCTTCGTGTCTCTAATTTTCCTGATGAAATCTCTAGTTTTTCCCATTCTGTTGAGCCTACCAGACCCACTCCCAACATATGCATTTTAAGATGACACCGTTAGAAGGTTCTTCTAAGAAACATGTCCTCCAGCAGGATACATTGTTGTTATATAATCATTGGTACAGAGTTTAAGATGAATTGTTTGGTTGTGTAATCTTCAGCTCTGCTGCTGCTACTGCTGCTGCTAAGTTGCTTCAGTCATGTCAGACTCTGTGTAACCCCATAGATGGCAGCCCACCAGGCTCCCATGTCCCTGGGATTCTCCAGGCAAGAAAACTGGAGTGGGTTGTCATTTCCTTCTCCAATGCATAAAAGTGAAAAGTGAAGGTGAAGTTGCTCAGTCGTGCCTGACTCTTAGCAATCGCATGAACTGTAGCCTACCAGGCTCCTCCATTCATGGACTTTTCCAAGCAAGAGTACTGGAGTGGGTTGCCATTGACTTCTCCATATTATCAGCTCTAGGCTTAAAAAAAAAAAAGTGTCATATGACTAAGAAATATTAGGGGAAAAAAAAAAACAACAAAAAACAAAAAACAGAACAATGTGTCCTTTTCTCCTCCTGAGAGACACAAACCCTTTTCGCCTCCCCTTCCCCCTCCCCTCCTCCTCCTTCTACACCCCTTCCCCTTCTCTTCCCCTTTCTTCCTCACCTCCTCATCAGTGACATTGGACTTCTTATAAACCCGCCTAAGAATTGACTCTCATTATTCAGAAAATTAAGATCATGGCATCTGGTCCCATCACTTCATGGGAAATAGATGGAGAAACAGTGAAAACAGTGTCAGACTTTATATTTTGGGCTTCAAAATCACTGCAGATGGTGATTGCTGCCATGAAATTAAAAGATGCTTACTCCTTGAAAGGAAAGTTTATGATCAACCTTGAAAGTATATTAGAAAGCAGAGATACTACTTTGCCAACAAAGGTCTGTCTAGTCAAGGCTATGGTTTTATCAGTGGTCCTGTATGGATGTGAGATTTGTACTATAAAGAAAGCTGAGCACCAAAAAAATTGATGTTTTTAAACTGTGGTGTTGGAGAAGACTCTTGAGAGTCCCTTGGATTGCAAGGAGATCCAACCAGTCCATCCTAAAGGAGATCAGTCCTTGGTGTTCTTTGGAAGGACTGCTTTTGAAGCTGAAACTCCAATTCTTTGGCCACCTGATGTAAGGAGCTGACTCATTTGAAAAGACCCTGATGTTCAGAAAGATTGAAGGTGGGAAGAGAAGGGGAAGACAGAAGATGAGATGGTTGGATGGCATCACTTACTCGATGGACATGAGTCTTAGCAAGCTCTGGCAGTTGGTGATGGACAGGGAGGCCTGGCATGCTGCAGTCCATGGGGTCTGAAATAGTCAGACATGACCAAGTGACTGAACTGAACTATGTTACATTTGTAACGATGAATGCTGTGCCAGCCAGGACAGAATAAATATGTCTGCATTTCCTATGGCTCCTCACATTTTCTTCCAGGCTCTTAGCTCATGCCTTGCCCACTTGGGGTTCAGCAAATAGTGCACACAGTGAGATACAATGAGACAATTGGTGTTGCAAGCAGTATCACTGATACAATATGTAACTCAAAATTTCCAGGAAATATTTCTGTATTTTTTACAGACTATTAAGTCATACTTTTATATAGTACCCAATTCAACTCATTTATGTTCTTTTTAGATTTCTACCATTTAGTCTAACATTTCTGTATGGGCCTTTGATAAAGTCTCCTACTAAAGCCAGTTATTAAAAAAGGAAAACTTTGATAAAATGTAAAGAAAAATTTGTTTTCTCATTTCTTGCTATTTCTCTCCTAAAACATGTGGGCTCTTCATCAGAGGAATACATCATTTTTCACTTGGTTAAGACTTTCAACTGTGATTAGTATGATCCTTTCAACAGGTTTCATTATACCTTCAAGGAATTTTACAAAGCATCCAAAAAACTATGCATTCTCATCTTCATTTGTTATAGACATTGGGTAATGTCTTTGCTAACTAACTTTTTAAAAAGCAGAATATCAGGCACTTCTAATTATTTTTTTTAAGGACTCTTAAATGGAGAGTGAAATAAAGTATGTGCATTTTTTATCAGTATTTCACATATGTGAAAGATCTATAATTCACAGATGTCACAGTTTTAAGTGCGTTATATGCAGGTACATTCTATGATTAAAATAATGCAGGAAACTCTAGGAATTGTGAAAAGATTTATTTTTGTTCTCTACACTTTAACTCTGTTTCAGTTCATTTTCAACTGTTTTTTCCTGGAGTTATTTACTTATTGATTGGATAGAGTGTTTTGTTGGAAGGATAAGCTGTATGAGAAAGAGATTTCATGTACTGTATAAGAATTTGGCACAACTGTTTTCTTTTCTGCACTACTAACAGAATATAGCATTGGATCAGAACTTGATTTCTAGTGGAACTAAAATAGTAAGACTAGAATTATAGTCATCAAACCAGTGATACAGAACTGTCCCATTTCATTCATTTATTGTTGTTATTGTTTTAAAATAAAAGATTACCACTCAACCACTCTTCACACCTTGTGGTGATTTATGGAGCTTCATTCTTTATTTGATATTAATAATTTTCAAATGTATTCAGTTATAATTTTGATGGTCAACTCATATTCTTTTTAATACCTCATTGATTAGAGCTCTTTATCATCCTTTCATCCTGTTTCATTCTGTTCTCTGTATTTTCTGTTTAAGACCTAAGCTTTTAATTTGCTGATTTCAATATTGCACATTGTGCCCTTAAGAAAACAGCTGACAAAGCAGATGGAGGGACATTGGACATCTATAAGGACATATCTATGTAGTAGAATGCTTAGAATGACCACAAGCAACTAATTAGATCCCCTGGGGGGAATGCAATGCCCTTGAAATACTTCTGTATCCTTGTGGTTTTAAAATGTTTAGAACAGAACTCTGACCCTTGTTAAAGCTAACTTTGGATATGTATCCCCTACTTTTGAGAGTATACATTACAGAAATGAGAATTGAATAGATAGTTCAGGTTGAGCAGGATTTAATATCACAGTTAAGGGTGAACTTTTAATTTAGCTCAGTTTATCCTCATTTATTCAATTTCCTGTCTATTTCACAGCCTAAAGAATTAACTTTTTGAAAGCCAAATGCATCATTTTATAAAGCCTGTTAAATCATGTTGATTACTAAGGTCTGCAGGATCTTAAAATGTGTTTACTATGATTGCTTATATCTTAAAGCAAATTGTAGCATAAATATTTTTCTATTCTATCGGTATATATACATTTAAACTTTATCCTCTATATCATTGTGTGGAAATGCAAAGAGAACACAATGAAGGACTAGGGGTGGGGCAAAACGTGTTCCCTAATGAATCTTTAATTCCAATAGGAAGAAAGCTGGATCTGACCTATACATCACTGTCTATTCTTCCCTGGTTTACTAGTCAAATAAGTTGTTTTGTTTTCTTTGTGATGGAGCAAGCTGGGGAAGGACGTCATGAGTTTTTCTACTATTGAATCTTTATGCACAAATAAAGACTATCAGGAGTAAATAATTAATTACTCAGATCTGGGTTGAAAAAAGAATCTACAAGAATAAATCACAAATGAAGACAGCTTAGAATGACTGTAAGTTTAGGAAAATGGAAAGTATAACCATAACAAGAACTGTTGAGGTGGTTTTAAAGGCGTATTTCTGACTTCCATGTGCAAGCTTGAAGATAATGTTTCCATTGACCATTGCTTCCTCCTACTCCACTAACATTGAGCATTTGTCTTTAGAGTTGGGCATTATAGAAAAACATAAAAAGTGAATTGTTGTGTTGTATTAATTAATGTTTAAGTAACAATTTAACACATTAAATATTGAATTAATATAATATCACAAATCTAAACTAAATGAGATATAAAGTAAGATGGAGAAAGATCCAGGTATTAGTACCAATCTAATCCAGGTGATGAGAATACAAAATTTATTATTCTTCCTGAAAGAGAGGTGATTCATTCTATCTTTTGGCCTTCCCTTTTTCTTTTTCTTTTTTTTCCATCTAAGTAGCAGTGAAATAAATGCTCTCATATAGCTCCCTTAGACTACTGGATTCCTTAGCAGCTTGTATTATTAAAAATAAAATGGGCTGGAACTGAATGGTTCAGTGAGACTGAATGATGAACAAAAAGTCAACTAATATATAAATGTGGTGGTTATATTTTACAGAATGTCCAACTATAAACAAATGCATTAATCTTGAGAAAAGTTTAACTATGTTTCCATATACAGGGAAGACTAAAGCTCTAAGAGCTTATTTTCAGGGTGGTACTAATAATTGCAAGAATATAAATTGATAAAAAGCACTTACGCTGGTATTTGACAGACGCCTCCTCAGGAGACTCCTAGACACTCATGGGCAAGTCTGGATCAGTCTCTTGTGGGATCACTGCTCCTTTCTGCTGGGTCCTGGTGAGCACAAGGTTCTGTTGTGCTCTCCAAGAGTCTCCAGTGCTGTGTAACTTCTGGAAGCTCTAAGGTAGGGTTAATGATGACCTCCTCCAGGAGGGCTTATGCCATATTCAAGTCTGCTGCCATCAGAGTCCCTGCCCCTGAGGCAGCATGTAACTGACCCCTACCTGCACAGGAGACTCTCAAACATAGTTCTGTCTCAGTCTCTCAGGGATCTCTAGGTCCTGGGGCACATAAGGTTTGTTTGAGCACTCTGAGCATCTCTGTCAAGGTATGGGATTTGATTCTAAATGTGATTTCACCCCTTCTACCATCTTTCAAGTGCTTCTGTGTCCTTGGACATGGGGTATCTCCTCAAAGTCGCTCCCTTGCTACAACCACCATTCAGCACTACACAGCTGCCACTCCCACTTCAGTATTCTTGCCTTGAGAACCCCATGAAGACTATGAAAAAGAAAAATGTTAGGACAATGAAAGATGAAATCCCCAGGTCAGTAGGTGCCCAACATTTTACTGGAGATCAGTGGAGAAATAACTCCAGAAAGAATGAAGAGATGGTGTCAAGGCAAAAACAATACCGAGTTTTGGATATAACTGGTGATGGAAGAAAAGCCTGATGCTGTAAAGAACAATATTGAATAGGAACCTGGAATGTTAGGTCCATGAATCAAGGTAATTGGAAGAGGTCAAACAGGAGATGGCAAGAGTGAATGTCTATATTTTAGGAATCAATGAACTAAAATGGGCTGGAATGAGTGAATTTAATGCAGATAATCATTAAATCTATTACTTTGGGCAAGAATTCCTTAGAAGAAATGGAGTAGTCATCATAGTCAACAAAACAGTCTAAGATACAATCTTCAAAATGACAGAAAAATCTCTGTTCATTTCCAAGGCACACCACTCAATATCACTGTAATCCAAGTCTATGCACAGACTATTATTGCTGAAGAAACTGAAGTTGAATGGTTCTATGAGGACCTACAGACTTTCTAGAACTAACACCCCACAAAAATTTCCTTTTCATTATAGGGAACTGGAATGCAAAAGTAGGAAGTCAAGAGGTACCTTGAATAACAGGCAAATTTGGCTTTGGAGTACAGAATGATGCAGGGCAAAGGCTAACAGTTTTGTCAAGAGAATACAATGGACATAGCAAACACCATCTTCCAACAACACAAGAGAAGACTTTACACATGGACAATACCAGATGGTCAATACCCAAATCAGATTGATTTTATTTTTGTAGCCAAAGATGGAGAAGTTCTATACAATCAGCAAAAACAAGACCAGGAGCTGACTGTGGGTCAGATCATGAACTCCTTATTGCCAAATTCTGGCATAAATTGAAGAAAGTAGGGAAAACCACTAGATCATTCAGGTATGACCTGAATCAAGTCTCCTACAATTATACAGTGGAAGTGACAAATATATTCAAGGGATTAGATCCAATAGACAGAGTGCCTTAAGAACTATGCACGGAGGTTCGTGACATTGTACAGGAGGTAAGGATCAAGACCATTCCCAAGAAAACGAAAAGCAAAAAGGCAAAATGGTTGTCTGAGGAGGCATTACAAATAGCTTTGAAAAGAAGAGAAGTGAAAGGCAAAGGAGGAAAAAAAAATATATATATATATATATATATATACACACATATATGTATATCCACTTGAATGCAAAGTTTCAATGAATAGCAGGGAGAAATAAGAAAGCCTTCTTCAGTAATCAGTGCAAAAATAGAGGAAAACAATAGAATGGGAAAGGCTAGAGTTCTCTTCAAGAAAATTAGAGATACCAAGGGAATATTTCATGCAAAGATGGGCATAATAAAGGACAGAAATTGTATGGACCAAATAGAAGCAGAAGATACTAAGAAGAGATGGCAAGAATACACAGAATAAACTATACAAAAATGATATTCAGGACCCAGATAATCATGATGGTATGATCACCCATCTTGAGCCAGACATCCTAGAATTCAAAGACAAGTGGACCTTAGGAAACTCACTACAAACAAAGCTAGTAGAGGTGATGAAATACCAGTTAAACTATTTCAAATCCTAAAAGATGATGCTGTGAAAGTGCCACACTCAATATGCCACCAAATTTGGAAAACTCAGCAGTGGCTACTGAACTGGAAAATGTCAGTTTTCATTCCAATCCCAGAGAAAGGCAATACCAAGAATCCTTGAACTACCACACAGCTGCAGTCATCTCACATGCTAGTAAAGTAATGTTAAAATTCTTCAAGCCAGGCTTCAATAGTACCTGAAACTTGAACTTCCAGATGTTCAAGCTCGATTTAGAAAAGGCAAAGGAACCAGAGTGGAGAAGGAAATGGCAACCCACTCCAGTATTCTTGCCTGGAGAATCCCAGGGACAGAGAAGTCTGGTGGGCTGCTGTCTATAAGATTGCATGGAGTCAGACACGAATGAAGTGACTTAGCAGCACCAGAAGCAGAGGAACCAGAGATCAAATTGCCAACATCCATTGGATCATCAAAAAAGCAAGACAGTTCCAGAAAAACATCTACTTCTGCTATATTGACTATACCAAAACCTTTGACTGTGTGGATTACAACAAACTGTGGAAAATTCTTCAAGAGATATGAATATCAGACCACTTGACCTCCTTCTTGAAAAATCTCTATGCAGGTAAGGAAGCATCAGTTAAAACTGGGCATGGAACAACAGACTGATTCCGAATAGAGAAGGGAGTAAGTCAAGGCTGTATATTGTCACCCAGCTTATTTAACTTATATGCAGAGCACATCACGAGAAATGTTCGGCTGGATGAAGCACAAGCTGGAATCAAGATTGCAGGGAGAAATATCAACAACCTCAAATATGCAGATGACACCACCCTTACGGCAGAAAGTGAAGAGGAACTAAAGAGCCTCTTGATGACAGTGAAAGAGGAGAGTGAAAAGTTGGCTTAAAGCTCAACATTTAGAAAACGAAGATCATGGCATCTGGTCCCATCACTTCATGGCAAATAGATGGGGAAACAGTGGAAACAGTGGCAGACTTTATTTTTCTGGGCTCCAAAATCACTGCAGATGATGACTGTAGCCATGAAATTAAAAGACACTTACTCCTTGAAAGAAAAATTATGACCAACCTAGACAGAGTCAGACACAACTGAGTGACTTCACTTTCACTTTTCACTTTCATGCATTGGAGAAGGAAATGGCAACCCACTCCAGTGTTCTTGCCTGGAGAATCCCAGGGACATGGGAGCCTGGAAGGCTGCTGTCTATGGGGTTGCACAGAGTCGGACTCGACTGAAGCGACTTAGCAGCAGCAGCAGCAGACAGCATATTAAAAAGCAGAGACATTAGTTTGTCACCGAAGGTCTGTCTAGTCAAGGCTATGGTTTTTCCATTAATCATGTATGGATGTGAGAGTTGGACTATAAAGAAAGCTGAGCACTGAAGAATTGATGCTCTTGAACTGTGATGTCCCTTGGACTGCAAGGAGATCCAACCAGTCCATCCTAAAGTACACAAGTCCTGGGTGTTCATTTGAAGAACTGATGTTGAAGCTGAACCTCCAATTCTTCGGCCACCTGATGTGAATAGCTGCTTCATTTGAAAAGACTCTGATGCTGGTAAAGATTGAGGGCAGAAGGCAAAGGGGATGACAGAGGGTGAGATGGTTGGATGGCATCACTGACTCAATGGACATGGATTTAGGTAGACTCTAGCAATTGGTGATGGACAGGGAGGCCTGGCATGCTGCGTTCAGGGGTGCAGAGTCAGATATGACTGAGTGACTTAACTGAGCTCTTCCGCTTCTTGGAAGAAAAATTATGACCAACCTAGACAGCATATTAAAAAGCCAGGGCATTGTTTTGCCAGCAAAGACTTGCCTAATCAAAGGTATGGTTTTTCCAGTAGCTATGTATGGATGTGAGAGTTGAACTATAAAGAAAGCTGACTGCTGATAAATTGATAATTTTGAACTGTGGTGTGGAAGAAAACTCTTGTGAGTCTGAATCCCTTGGACTGCAAAGAGATCCAACCAGTCCATCCTATGGAAAATCAATCCTGAATACTCATTGGAAGGATTGATGCTGATGCTGAAACTCCAATACTTTGGCCACCTTATGCAAAGAGTTAACTCATTTGATAAGACCCTGGTTCTTGGAAAGTTTGAAGGCAGGAGGAGAAGGGGACTATAAAGGATGAGATGGTTGAATGGCATCATTGACTAGATGGACATAAGTTGAGTAAACTCTGGGAGTTGATGCTGGACAGGGAGGACTGGCCTTTTGCAGCCCAAGGGATCACAAAATGTCACACATGACTTAGTGACTGAACTGAACTGAAGAAAATAAAACATGTTAGTTATAATAATTGTATTCTAGTTTTAATTGTTGTTAATAATATTTTATTGAATACAGAACCTTTCATCAAAATTTCAGTTTTGAAGGGAACTGTTTAACAATTATAAGTGAATAGGTAGTCTGAAGTAGATTAGAATCTGAAGTGAAACTTTCTTTGGTATCAAATATGTGTTACTCAAGGCCAGGTGTAAATCGTTTTAACTACTCCACTGCAATTTAGTTCCTCAGTATAGTATGCAATGTTTGCCATAGCATGGCCCTAGCTTCTCTTCAAATTTATTTTCTCAAATCCCATTCCCAGCCCAGTATACATATACTCAAACATAAACAAACATGGCATGTCTTCATCTTACTGACATTATTGCATTTCTCTAAACATAATAAATAGGTTCAGACCTTCAAGGTTTTGTATATTCTATTCATATTCTTAAAATCATGCCTTTTCACCCTAAACTACAAACTTTTTTCCTATTTAACAAAATAGCAGTGATGAAGCAACAATACTAAGCAAAAATTATAACTTGAAATTTAATGGAAATAAATTTTTGATTGTGTGGTGGATGACATAAACATACTTACCTGATTCCTGAGAAATCTGTATGCAGGTCAAGAAGCAACAGTTAGAACTGGACATGGTTGAAATCAGAAATTACTGGTTCTAAATCAGGAAAAGAGTACATCAAAACTGTATCTTGTCACTCTGCTTATTTAACTTACATGCAGAGTACATCATGGGAAATGCTGGGCTGGTAAGCACATACTGGAATCAAGGTTGCTGGAAGAAATATCAGTAACTTCAGGTATGCAGGTGACACCACACTTATGGTAGAAAGCAAAGAGGAGTTAAAGAGCCTCTTGATGAAAATGAAAGAGGAGAGTGAAAAAGTTTGCTTACAACTCCACATTCAGAAAACTAAGATCTGGTCCCATCACTTTATGGCAAATAGATGAGGAAACAATGGAAACAGTGAGAGAATTACTTTGGGGGGCCCCAAAATCACTGCAGCAGTGAAATTAAAAGATACTTGTTCTGTGGAAGAAAAGCTAGACAGAGACATTACTTTGCCAACAGAGGTCTGTCTAATCAAAGCTATGGTTTTTCCAGTAGTCATGTATGGATGTGAGAGTTGGACCATAAAGAATGCTGAGTACTGAAGAACTGATGCTTTTGAACTGTGGTGTGGAGAAGACTCTTGGACTGCAAGGAAATCTAATCAGTCAATCTTCCAAGGAGATCAGCCTGAATATTCATTGGAAGAACTGATGCTGAAGCTGAATCTCCAATACTTTGGCCAACTGATGCAAAGAACTGACTCATTGGAAGTGACTCTGTTGCTGGAAAAGATTGAAGGTAGGATAAGGAGACAACAGAGGGTGAGATGGTTGGATGGCATCACCGACTTGATGGGAATGAATTTGAGTAAGCTCTGGGAGTTGGTGATGGACAGGGGAGCCTGTCATGCATCCATGGGGTCTCAAAGAGTCCTTTGTCCATGAGGTCACAAAGAGTCAGACACAACTTAGCTACTGAACTGAACTGAACTGATAAACATACTACAAGAAGTCAAAACTTGCTAAAATTTAAAAGAATTATAATTTCTGGTCCAAATCCTTTCTTTCTCTATAATGAGTTTATCTCAATGAAATTAATTGTTGCTGATTTTTTAATATTTATGTTCACAAGGGAGGATATAATGTAGGAGAAGTTGAGAGTGTGTCATGATTCAATAATATGATTACCAAAATCTATTTCCGTCTTTCAAATAGAGTACTTTATGAAAGACTTTTCTGCCACCACACTTTAGATTCAATTTCAGAAATTTAATGCAAAAGTTTAAGTTGCTTCTGCAGTTATTTTTAAATTAAAATCAAACAATTTGTTTTAATTACATATAAATAAGTATTAGATAAATGAATATCACTATAAAGATAAACTTTCCTTATATATATTTTCTTGTGCATTTTGAAATACAGATAAATTTTATTCTTCTAATATTAGAGAATAAATCTTAGAAGCCACTGTATTTTTGAGATATTGAGGAAATTGAATAGATCTCTGTATTAATTGAAGGTTTATTATCAATATATCTCAGGATTTTTTTAATGTTTTTCTCTTGATTACTATGTTTTTGTTGTTGTTGTTGTTGTTGTTTTTGGAGGGGGGTATATTTCAAGATTACCACTGTAATCAGATTTGTATAACTGCTCCAGAGAAACGACATAGTGACGAAATTCAGCTTTTCAGTTCAGTTCAGTCGCTCAGTTGTGTCCAACTCTTTGTGACCCCATGAATTGCAGCACGCCAGGTCTCCCTGACCATCACCAACTCCCAGAGTTCGCTCAAACTCACGTCCATCGAGTCACATCCATCCAGCCATCTCATCCTCTGTCATCCCCTTCTCCTCCTGTCCCCAATCCCTCCCAGCATTAGAGTCTTTTCCAATGAGTCAACTCTTCGCATGAGGTGTCCAAAGTATTGTAGTTTCAGCTTCAGTATCAGTCCTTCCAATGAACACCCAACATAGAAAACCCAAAAAACAAAAAGTACACATGCAGAAAATATGATGTGAGGATTGGTAAATAAAATTTTAATTATACAAAAATCAGCTCTTCTCAACCTCCTGCTGATAGTAACCTCCATGCTAAAAAATTGTCATTTATGTCAATAGTATTATTAATATTTATATTGATGACTCCAAATCAGTTTACATTCCTTACCACACTGGTCTAATGCTCAAAGAAATGATACTTTGTATGCTCGTTCTTAGATATACTTATTTCATTTAAATGATATCTATTGATATAATTATTTGGATACACTGACTCGATGGACGTGAGTCTGAGTGAACTCTGGGAGTTGGTGATGGACAGGGAGGCCTGGTGAGCTGCGATTCATGGGGTCGCAAAAAGTCGGACACCACTGAGCGACTGAACTGAACTGAACCCTGACTGAAGCTGTTTAAGAGCTAGAATAAGGTGATAGTGCTTATGAATTCCACTTCCCTTAAGTGAAGTGTGTTCTTTGGATTGGATCTATTTAAGACATTTCTCTATATTCACAGTTGGAAAAGACAATGGAGACCCACTCAGTACTCTTGCCTGAAAAATCCCATGGATGGAGGAGCCTGTTAGGCTGCAGTCCATGGGGTCAGGAACAGTCGGACATGACTGAGCAACTTCACTATCACTTTTCACTTTCACGCATTGGAGACGGAACTAGCAACCCACTCCAGTGTTCTTGCCTGGAGAATCCCAGGGATGGGGAGCCTGGTGGGCTGCCATCTATAGGGTTGCATAGAGTAGGACACGACTGAAGCGACTTAGCAGCAACAGCAGCTACATTCACAATAGTATGTAGAGCAGATACAAGTCTTTGTACAATATGAGATCATCTCTGATCATTTCTGCTTTCTACTCTTTCTGGTGTTTTTTTTTTTTTTTAATTGAAGGATAATTTCTTTACAGAATTTTGCTGTTTTCTGTCAAACCTCAACATGAATCAGCCATAGGTATATATATATGTCCCCTTCCTTGACCCTCCCCATCCCACCCCTCGAGGCTGACAAAGAGCCCCTGTTTCAGTTACCTGAGCCATACAGCAAATTCCCTTTGGATATCTGTTTTACATATGGTAGTGTAAGTTTCCCTGTTACTCTTCCAAACATTTCACCCCATCTTCCTCTGTCCCCATGTCCATAAGTCTATTCTTTATGTCTGTTTCTCCATTGCTGCCCTGTCAATAAATTCTTCAGTACCATTTTTTTCTAGATTCATATATATGCATTAGAATATGATATCTATCTTTCTCTTTCTTACTCACTTCACTCTGTATAATAGGTTCAAGGTTCACCCACCTCATTTGAACTGATTCAAATGCATTCCTTTTTATGGCTGAGTAACATTCCATTGTGTAAACATATAACAACTTCTGTAATCATTCATCTATCTATGGACATCTAGGTTGCTTCCATGTTCTAGCTTTTGTAAATAGTGGTGCAATGAATAATGGGATACATGTGTCTCTTTCAATTTTGGTTTCCTCAGGATATATATGTAGGAGTGGGACTGCTGAGTCATATGGTGGTGTTATTCCTAGTTTTTTTTTTTTTTTTTTTTAAAGGAATCTCCATACCATCTTCCTTGGTGGCTGTATCAATTTAAATTCGTATCAACAGTGCAAGAGTGTTCCCTAATCTTTACAACCTCTCCAGTATATATTGTTTGTAGACATTTTGATAAGGGCCATTCTGACTGGTGTGAGGTGATATCTCATTATAGTTTTGATTTGCATTTCTCTCCTGTCTGACTCTTTCTGACTCTATGGACTGTAGCCTACCAGGCTCCTCCTTCCATGGAATTTTCCAGGCAGGCATAAAGGAGTTGGTTGTCATTTCCTTCTCCAGGGGATCTTTCCAACCTAGGGATTGAACCTGGGTCTCCTGCATTGCAGGCAGACACTTTACCATCTGAGCCTCCTGGGAAGCCCAGTAATGAATGATGTTGAGCATCTTTTCAAGTGTTTTTTAGCCATCTGTATGTCTTCTTTGGTGAAATATCTGTTTAGGTCTTTTTCCCACTTTTTGATTCAGTTGTTTGTTTTTCTGTCATTGAGTTGTATGAGCTGCTTGTATATTTTGAAAATTAATCCTTTGTCAATTGTTTCATTTTCTATTATTTTCTCCATTGTGAGGGTTGTCTTTTCACCTTGCTTATAGTTTCCTTTGCTGTGCAAAAGCTTTTAAGTTTAATCAGGTCCCATTTGTTTACTTTCGTTTTTATTACCCTTACTGTAGGAAGTGGGTCATAGAGTATCTTGCTTTGATTTATGTCATTGAGTGTTCTATGTTTTCCTCTAAGAGTTTTATAATTTCTTGTCTTACATTTAGGTCTTTAATCCATTTTGAGTTTATCTTTGTGTATGGTGTTAGAAAGTGTTCTAATCTCATTCTTGTACATGTAGCTGTCCAATTTACCCAGCACCATTTATTGAAGAGCTGTCTTTGCCCCATTGTATATTCTTGCCTCCTTTGTCAAAAATAAGGTACCCAGAGATGCATGGGTTTATTTCTGGGCTTTCTATCTTTTTCCCTTTGTCTGTATTTCTGTTGTTGTGCCAGTGCCATACTGACTCAATGACTAGCTTTGTAGTATAATCTGAAGTCAGGAAATTTGATTCCTCCAGCTCCATTTTTATTTCTCAAGACTTCTTTGGCTATTCAGGGTCTTTTGTTTTTCCATATGAGTTGTGAAATTTTTTGTTCTTCTGTGAAAAATGCCATTGGTAATTCCATATGGATGACATTGAATCTGTAGATTGCATTTGGTAGTATAGTCATTTTCACAATATTGATTCTTCCTATCCAGGAACATGAAATATCTTTCCATATGTTTTATTAGTGTTATAATTCTCCATGTACAGCTCTTTTTCCTCCTTAGGTAAGTTTATTCCTAGATATTTAGTTCTTTTTTGTTGCAATGGTGAATGGGATTGATTCCTTAATTTCTCTTTCTGATTTTTCATTGTTATTTTATAGAAACGAAAGTGGTTTTGTGTATTGTTTTTGTATCCTGAAACATTTCTAAATTTACTGATTGGCTCTAGCAATTTTCTGACCCTATCTTTAGGGTTTTCTATGTTCAGTATCATGTCATCTGCTAACAGTGAGAGCTTTACTTCTTCTTTTTCAATCTGGATTCTTTTTATTTGTTTTTCTCTGATTGCTGTAGCTAGGACTTCCAGAACTATGTTGAATGATAGTGGTGAAAGTGGGCACCATTGCCTTTTTCCTGAACTTAGAGGGAATGCTTTCAGTTTATCACCATTGAAAATAATGTTTCCTGTAGGGTTATCATATTTGGCCTTTACTATGTTGAGGTAGATTCCTTCTATGCCCATCTTTAGAAGAGTTTGAATCATAAATGGGTGCTGAATTTTGTCAAAGGCTTTTTCTGCATCTACTGAGATTATTATGTTCTTTTATTTTATTTTTCAATTTGTTAATATGGTGTATCACATTGATTGATTTGTATATATTGAAGAAACCTTGCATCCCTGGAATAAGCCAAATTTGATCATGGTGCATGAGCTTTTTGATGTGTTGCTGAATTCTGTGTGCTAAAATTTTGTTGAGGAGTCTTGCATCTATGTTCATCAGTGATATTGGCCTGCAGTTTTCCTTTTTTGTGTTGTGTTTGTCTGTTTTTTGTATCAGGGTGATGGTGTCCTTGTAGAATGAGTTTGGAAGTGTCCCTTCCTCATCAATTTTTTGGAAGAGTTTTAAATGAATAGTCATTAACTCTTATGTAAATGTTTGATAGAATTCTCCTGTGAAGCCATGTGATCCTGGGTTTTTGCTTTATGGGAAATCTTTGATCACAACTTTAATTTCAGTGCTTGTAATTGGGTTGTTCATAATTTCTATTTCTTCCTGTTTCAGTCTTGGAAGATTGAACTTTTCTAAGAATCTGTCCATTTTTTCTAGGTTATCTATTCTATTGCCATGTAGTTGTACACAATAGTTTCTTATAATCCTTGACATTTCTGCATTATCTGTTGTGACCTCTCCTTTTTCATTTCTAATTTTGTTGATTTGATTCTTCTTTTTTTTTCTTGATGAGTCAGGCTAACGGTTTGTCAATTTTGTTTATCTTCTCAAAGAACCATCTTTTAGTTTTATTAATCTTTACTATTGTTTCTTTCATTTTTTTCTGCTCATATCTTTATGATTTCTTTCCTTCCACAAATTTTGGGGTTTTTTTGTTCTTCTCTATCCAGTTGTTTTAGGTGTAACATTAGGCTGTCTATTTGATGTTTTTCTTGTTTCTTGACGTAGGATTGTATTGCTATAAAATTCCCTCTTAGGACTGCTTTTGGAGCATTTCATAGGTTTTGAGTTGCTGTCTTTTCATTGTTAGTTGTTTCTATATATATTTTTTTTCTTTTGATATCTTCACTAACCTGTTGGTTACTTAGAAACCTGTTGTTTAAATCTCCATGTGTTTGTGTATCTTACAGTTTTTTTCTTGTAATTGATATCTAGTCTCATGGTGTTGTGGTCAGAGAAAATACTTGGTATGATTTTAATTTTCTTAAATTTATTGAGATTTGATTTGTGACCCAAGATGTGGTCTATCCTAGAGAATATTTCACGTGTATTTGAGAAGAAGGTGTAACCTTCTGCATTTGGATGGAATGTCCTGAAGGTATCAATGAGATCTATCATATCTAATGTATCATTTAAGACTTTTCTTATTAATTTTCTGTTTTGACAATCTGTCCATTGGTGTGTGTGTGGTATTAAAGTCCCCTAGTATTATTGTGTTACTGTCAATGTCTCCTTTTATGTCTGTGTTTGTCTTATGTTCTGAGGTGCGTCTATGTTGGGTGCATGGCTATTTACAATTGTTATGTCTTTCTCTTGGATCGATTCTTGGATCATTATGCAGTGTCCTTCCTTATCTCTTTTAAACAACTTTATTTTAATGTCCATTTTGTTTGATATGGGGATTGCTACTTCTACTTTCTTTTGCCTCCTATTTGCATGAAAAATTTTTTTTTTCCATCCTCTCACTTTCAGTCTTTATGTGTCTTGAGGTCTGAAGTAGATTTCTTATAGACATCATATTTATGGGTCTTTTTATTTTGTATCCATTCAGCCAGACTTTGTCTTTTGGTTGAAATATTTATCCATTTACATTTAAAGTGATTATTGCTATATATGTTCCTATTGCCATTTTCTAATTGTTTGGGTTAATGTTTTTTCCTTTTTTTTTTCCTTTTTTAATTCTGAGGTTGTATATCTTTTTCTTTTCTTTTCTTTTCTTTTTTGTTCTGGCACTGTACATCTTTTTTCTTCTGGTGTATTTCTTGACTATTCAACTCCGTTTAACATTCGTTGTAAAGCTGGTTTGGTGATACTGAATTCTCTTAATTTTTGCTTGTCTGAAAAGCTTTTTATTTCTCCATCCATTTTGAATGAGATCCTGGCCAGGTACAGTAATCTTGGTAGTAGATTTTTCCCTTTCAATACTTTAAATATATCATGCCATGCCCTTCAGGTCTGAAGGGTTTCTGCTGAAAAATCAGTTGTTAAGCATAAGGGGTATTGCTTGTATGTTACTTGTTGCTTCTGTCTTGCTGCTTTGAATATCCTTTCTTTGTGTTCAATCTTTGTTAGTTTGATTAGTGTCTGTCTTGGCACCATCCAAGGAGTGGTGGTTGCATGGGCCCAGGAGGGCTGAGAGGAGCTACTCCACGTTCAAGGTTAGGAGGGGCTGCCGTGAGGAGATAACCCTCATCCAAGGTAAGGAGCACCAGCTGTGCTTTGTTGGAGCAGCCATGAAGAGACACCCCATGTCCCAATAAGAGAAACCCAAGTAAGACGGTAGGTGTTGTGAGAGGGCATGAGAGGGCAGACAAAGAAAACTAGTCAATCTAATCACATGGACCACAGCCTTGTCTAACTCAATGAAACCAAGTTATGCCCTGAGGGGCCACCCAAGATTGGCAAGTCATGGTGGGGAGGTCTGACAGAATGTTGTCCGCTGGAGAAGGGAACGGCAAACCACTTCAGTATTCTTGCCTTGAGAACCCCATGAACAGTATGAAAAGGCAAAATGAAAGGATACTGAAAGAGGAACTCCCCAGGTTAGTAGGTGCCCAATATGCTGCTCAAGATCAGTGGAGACATAACTCCAGAAAGAATGAAGGATGGAGCCAAAGCAAAACAAACAAACAAACAAACAAACAAAAAACAATTGTGGGTGTGACTGGTGATAGAAGCAAGGTCTGATGCAGTAAAGAGCAATATTGCATAGGAAACTGGAATGTTAGGTCCATGAATCAAGACAAATTGGAAGTGGTCAAACAGGAGATGGTGAGTGAACATCGACATTCTAGGAATCAGCGAACTAAAGTGGACTGGAATGGGTGAATTTAACTCAGATAACCATTATATCTACTACTGTGGGCAGGAATCCCTTAGAAGAAACGGAGTAGCCATATGGTCAACAAAAGAGTCCGAAATGCAGTACTTGGATGCAATCTCAAAAATGACAGAATGATCTCTGTTCATTTCCAAGGCAAAACATTCAATATCACGGCGATCCAAGTCTATGCCCAACTAGTAACGCTGAAGAAGCTGAAGTTGAAAGGTTCTATGAAGACCTACAAGACCTTTTAGAACTAACACTCCACACACACACACACACAAACACAAAAGATGTGCTTTTTATTATAGGGGACTGGAATGCAAAAGTAGGAAGTCAAGAAATACCAGAGTAACAGGCAAATTTGGCTTTGGAATACCGAATGAAGAAGGACAAAGTCTAATAGAGTTTTGCCGAGAGAACACACTGGTCATAGCAAACACCCTTTTCTAACAACACAAGAGAAGACTCTACCCATGGATCACCAGATGGTCAACATCAAAATCAGATTGATTATATCATTTGTAGCCAAAGATGGAGAAGCTCTATACAGTCAGCAAAAACAAGACCAGGAGCTGACTGTGGCTCAGATCATGAACTCCTTATTGCCAAATTCAGACTTAGATTGACGAAAGTAGGAAAAACCTCTAGACCTTTCAGGTATGACCTAAGTTAAATCGCTTATGATTATACAGTGGAAGTGAGAAATCGATTTAAGGGCCTAGATCTGATAGATAGAGTGCCTGATGAACTATGAACGGAAGTTCATGACATTGTACAGGAGAAAGGGATCAAGACCATCCCCATGGAAAAGAAATGCAAAAAGGCAAAATGGCTGTCTGGGGAGACCTTACAAATAGCTGAGAAAAAAAGAGAAGCGAAAAGCAAAGGAGAAAAGGAAAGATATAAGCATCTGAATGCAGAGTTACAAAGAATAGCAAGAAGAGATAAGAAAGCCTTTCTCAGTGATCAATGCAAAGAAATAGAGGAAAACAACAGAATGGGAAAGACTAGAGATCTCTTCCAGAAAATTAGAGATACCAAGGGAACATTTCATGCAAAGATGGGCTCGATAAAGGACAGAAATGGTATGGACCTAACAGAAGCAGAAGATATTCAGAAGAGGTGGAAAGAATACATAGAAGAACTGTACAAAAAAGATCTTCACAACAAAGATAATCACAATGATGGTGTGCTCACTCACTTAGAGCCAGACATCCTGAAAGCGAAGTCAAGCAGGGCTTAGAAAGCATTACTACGAACAAAGCTAGTGGAGGTGATCAAATTCCAATAGAGCTATTTCAAATCCTGAAAGATGATGCTGTGAAAGTAATGCCCTCAATAAACCAGCAAATTTGGGAAACTCAGCAGTGGCCACAGGACTGGAAAATGTCAGTTTTCATTCCAATCCCAAAGAAAGACATTGCCAAAGAATGCCCAAACTACCACACAATTGCACTCATCTTACACACTAGTAAAGTAATACTCAAAATTCTCCAAGCCAGGCTTCAATAATATGAGAACCATGAACTTCCAGATGTTCAAACTGGTTTTATAAAAGGCAGAGGTACCAGAGATCAAATTGCCAATATCCACTGGATCATCAAAAAAGCAACAGCGTTCCAGAAAAACATCTATTTCTGCTGTATTGACTATGCCAAAGCCTTTGACTGTGTGAACCACAATAAACTGTGGAAAATTCTGAAAGAGATGGAAATACCAGACCACCTGATCTGCCTCTTGAGAAACCTATATGTGGGCCAGGAAGCAACTGTTAGAACTGGACATGGAACAACAGACTGGTTGCAAATAGGAAAAGAGTACATCAAGGCTGTATATTGTCACCCTGTTTATTTAACTTACATGCAGAGTACCTCATGAGAAACGCTGTGCTGGAAGAAGAAGCACAAGCTGGAGTCAAGATTGCCAGGAGAAATATCAACAACCTCAGATATGCAGATGACACCACCCTTAGTACAGAAAGTGAAGAGGAACTAAAAAGCATCTTGATGAAAGTGCAAGAGGAGAGGGGAAAAGTTGGCTTAAAGCTCAACATTCAGGAAACGAAGATCATGGCATCTGGTCCCATCACTTCATGGGAAATAAATGGGGAAACAGTGTAAACAGTGTCAGACTTTATTTTTTTGGCTCCAAAATCACTGCAGATGGTGATTGCAGCCATGAAATTAAAAGACGCTTACTCCTTGGAAGAAAAGTTATGAGCTACCTAGACAGCATGTTAAAAAGCAGGATATTAATTTGCTAACAAAGGTCTACCTATTCAAGGCTATGATTTTTCCAGTAGTCATGTATGGATGTGAGAATTGGACTGTGAAGAAAGCTGAGCAGTGAAGAATTGATGCTTTTGAACTGTGGTGTTGGAGAAGACTCTTGAGAGTCCCGTGGGCTGCAAGGAGATCCAACTAGTCCATTCTAAAAGAGATTAGTCCTGGGTGTTCTTTGGAAGGAATGATGCTAAAGCTGAAACTCCAGTACTTTGGCCACCTCATGCGAAGTGTTGACTCATTAGAAAAGACTCTGATGCTGTGAGGGATTGTGGGCATGAGGAGAAGGTGACGACGGAGGATGAGATGGCTGGATAGCATCACTGACTCGAAGGACCTGAGTCTGAGTGAACTCTGAGTGTTGGTGATGAACAGGGAGACCTGTTGTGCTGCAATTCATTGAGTCGCAAAGAGTCAGACACGACTGAGCGACTGAACTGAACTGAACTGAACTCACATGTTTCCCCTTTGGTTTATTCTGTATGGGACTCTTTGTTCCTCTTGGGCTTGATCGACCATTTCCTTTTCCATACTGGGAAAAATTTCAACTAAAATCTCTTGAAAATTTTTTTCATACCCTTTCTTTTTCTCTTCTTCTTGGACCACGGTAATTCAAATGTTGGTACCCTTGGTATGGTCCCAGAGGTCTCTGAGACGGACCTCAATTTTTTTCATTCTTTTTACCTTATTCTGCTCCTCAGCAGTTATTTCTGCCATTTTATCTTCCAGTTCACTTATTTGCTCTGCTTCGGATATTCTGCTATTGATTCATTCTAGAGTTTTTTTTAACTTCTGTAATTGCGTTATTTGTCTCTATATGTTTATTCTTTAATCCTTCTGTGTCTTTATAATTGATTGTTTCATTTTCTCCATTTTGTCTTCAAGGTTTCTGATAATCTTTACTATCAGTATTCTGAATTCTTTTTCAGGTAATTTTCCTTTTTCTTCTTCATATATTTGGACTTCTGTGTTTCTAATTTGTTCCTTCATTTGTGCAATATTTCTCTCCTTTTTCACTTTTGTTTTAAACTATTGTTTGAGGTCTCCTTTTCCAAGGCTTCAAGGGAAGTTGAATTCTTTCCTTGAAGAAGCGTGAATTCTTTCTACCTTCTAGTTTCTGCCCTCTTAAGGTTGGTCCAGTGGTTTGTGTGAGCTTCATATAGGGTGAGATTTGTGCTGAGTCTTTGTTTGTTTGTTTGTTTTTCCTCTGATAGGGAAGGCTGTGCAAGGTGGTAATACTGTCTGCTGATGATTGGGTTTATATTGTTATTTTGCTTGTTGTTTGGATGAGGTGTCCTGCACAGGCTACAATTAATGGTTATGTGATGCTGGGTCTTGTGTTCAAGTGGTTTTTTTTGTGTGAATTTTCACTATTTGATACTTCCTAAGGTTAGCTCTCTCATAATCTAGGGTCTTGGAGTCAGTGCTTCCACTCCAAAGGCTCAGGACTTGATCTCTGGTCAGGAACGAAGATTCCACAAATGGTTTGTTATGGCATTAACTCAGATTTATGGAGAACAGTGTGGAGATTCCTTAAAAAATTGCAAATAGAACTACCTTATGACCCAGCAATCCCACTTCTGGGCATACACACCGAGGAAACCAGAATTGAAAGAGACACATGTACCCCAATGTTCATCGCAGCACTGTTTATAATAGCCAGGACATGGAAACAACCTAGATGTCCATCAGCAGATGAATGGATAAGAAAGCTGTGGTACATATACACAATGGAGTATTACTCAGCCGTTAAAAGAATTCATTTGAATCAGTTCTGATGAGATGGATGAAACTGGAGCCGATTATACAGAGTGAAGTAAGCCAGAAAGAAAAACACCAATACAGTATACTAACACATATATATGGAATTTAGGAAGATGGCAATGACGACCCTGTATGCAAGACAGGGAAAGAGACACAGATGTGTATAACGGACTTTTGGACTCAGAGGGAGAGGGAGAGGGTGGGATGATTTGGGAGAATGACATTCTAACATGTATACTATCATGTGAACTGAATCGCCAGTCTATGTCTGACGCAGGATGCAGCATGCTTGGGGCTGGTGCATGGGGATGACCAGAAAGATGTTATGGGGAGGGAGGTGGGAGGGGGTTCATGTTTGGGAATGCATGTAAGAATTAAAGATTTTAAAATTTAAAAATAAAAACTAAAAAATAAAAAATAAAAAAAAAAATTGAGCAACCAAAGATTAACCCCAGAGAAATGGCAGTTACAAAATCAGGTAAATAATCATTAAAATAATGGAATATACACATATACATATACACCCATGAGCAAAGTGAAAACAGTCCGACAAAAATAAAGTAGAGCAGATTGATCTGACTAACAAATGAAATCAAAAATTTTATTTACCAGTTAAGAAAAAAATAACTTAAACACAAAGTGGAAAACATAGCTAAAGCAAGTAGCCAAGTGGAGAACAAAGCAATGAAAACAAAACTAGCAAATATGTTGAAAAGAAAGGAAAGAAAGAATAGATATGCAAAGTTAAAATGAGGTAGATGAAGTAGATTTATATACATTAAAGATTAACTGCAAGGGGAAAACAGTAGGAAAGGCAAACAAAGGAATACATGTAGAAAAAAATGTACTAGGTTTAAAAAATTAAAATTATAAAAAAGAGAAAAAACATGAGAAGAAAGTAAAAAGTAGGGAAAGAAAGGAAAACTCCACAGAACTGCATAAGCTCAATGTAAAGGCAGAGTCTATAACAATAGAAAATGTGACTGAATATACACATATACATATTCACCCTTTAGCAAAATCAAAACAGTTTAACAAAAGTAAAGTACAATAGATTAATCCAGCAAACAAAGGAAATAAAAAATTATATCCACCAGAACATAACTAATTAAAGCACAAACTGGAAAACAAAACTAAAACAAGGTGCCAATTGGGGAGTAAAACAATGAAAATAAAACTAACAAATATGTAGAGAGGAAAGGAAAGAAAGAAAAGAAAATAGATATGCAAAGTTAAATAGAGGTAAATAAAGAAAATTTATATGCATTAAAGATTAGCTGCAAGGGGCAAAGAACAGAGGAAAAGCAAATAAAGGAATAAATATAGAAAAAAATAATAGGTTTTAAAATTTAAAAATTCAGAAAAGAGAGAGGAAAACTCCACAAAACTGCAAAAGCCCATTGCAGAGGCAGAGGTTTATGAAAACAATAAAAAATGTGACTGAGAGAAAAAAAAAAAAAAGAAGAAGAACCCCAAAAGCTTAATTGTGTTTCTTAATGGCAATAAAATTGACAGCTACAATAGAGGGGGAAAAAAAGGAAAGAAAGAAAAATAAAATACAAAAGAATCTACAGAACAAGTCAAAACATAAGAATAATAAATGTTTTTCATAAGCCACTGATGTCAGAGTCCTTTCCATCTTTGGTTGTCACAGTCCACCTCACCTCCCTATGATGACCTCCAACACTGTGCTGATCTCTGGACCAGTTGTGGGGGCAGCTCAGATTCTTATCTGGTCCTATTCCTGTATGTCCTTGCCTCCAATGTCCACAGCTATCAGAGCTAGTGTATTTTCTTTTATGGGAGGTCTCAATGACCTTTTATATATTCCAAAGACACAGAATTTGCCTAGTTGATCATATGGATTTACTTTGTAGCATTTACAGCTGTTGGGGAGGTTTTGGGTCTTCTTCCTTAGCCACACTGCTCCTGGGTTTCAATTGTGGTTTTATTTCCTGAACATGTGGGTCGTATAATGGGGTTTGCTCTGAGCCTGCCATGGAGGCCTTTGGTTTGCCCCTGTGAAGGGCAGGTGTGGAGGTGGGGCTGCTGATGGTGTCACAGGGGTTCTGGCTGCACCAGGTACTCAGGGTGTTGACAGCTAAGGCAGCAGAAAATATAGTGCTCTAGAAGGGTATGGGAACCAGCCTGGAGAATCCCTTTCTGAAAGAGAAGCCTGGCAGGCCACAGTCTATAGGGCCACAAAGAGTTGGAAATGAACAAAGTGACCCTGTGAGCGTAAACACAAGACATTTTTTTTTTTAACTTGTGGCAGCTATGCCCCAGTGAGAGTGGAGCATGAAGGTGGTGCAGCTACTTGACTTGCAGGGACCCTGGTGGCATCAAGTGTGCAGGGACATGGACTGCCTCTGCCCCAAGAGTCATGGCCCTATCAGAGTCTTTTCTGAGCCTCTTGTAGCTGGCGATCAGAAGGCCTCTTTGGCCAGTATTTCTCCATAGCTCCGCCCATTCAGGTTCTTAGGGGGCTCCCTTGCCCGGGGTCCTTCTCTGTTGCTCTGCACTTCAGGCACATTGAGTGGTCCCCATGGCTGGGGTTCTGCTCTGTAGGTTGGTGCATCAGTTACTTAAAGGAGCACCCTGAGTGGGGCCTTACACTATAGCTCAGTGTGTCAGGCATTTGATGGATCAACCTCTCTACTGTTCAATGCTGGTGTGTGGGGAGAGAGGCTATGGTGTCAGGCATTTGATGGATCAACCTCTCTACTGCCAATGCTGGTGTGTGGGGAGAGAGAGGCTATGGTGAATGTTCCACCCCCCACCCCTCAACAGATGACTCACCAGTATCCCTTGCTTCCATGGCTACCTGGCTTTCCTCCACAGACAATTCCCATCACTACCTCCTCCCTCACATCCCCTTGATCCGTCTCTCTGCTGTCAACAGCGGCCCGTGCCCTTGGATTGCTCCACAATCCCTTAACTCCAGCTCCCAGCTGCTGCCCCTCCCAGACCAGTTCCTGCCTGGGGTATGTATGGCTGCTACAAGGACTGTCTGATTCTCATTCCATTTAGTCTGCCACAGATGAGCTGCTTCACTCTCAGCCTTAAATATTTCTTCTCTGATTCAGACAATTGGCTTACTATGGGGATCGGACCCCTACTTCAGTTTCCCCACCCACTGAGGACAGTTCCAGTCCTACTAACACTCCTGTTTTTCCCTTAGTTCCTTCATCCTATGGAGTCTTGCATGGTTCTATATATTATTTTCCATTGGTCAGGTACTCCTGTCTGCTCTTAGCTGGTATTCTGCGTGTAATTCTGTGTCTGAAGGTGTATTCCTGATGTATCTGTGGAGAAAGATATACTCCACATCCACCTACTCTTCTGCCATCTTGTTCTCTCCCACTCTTTCTGTTTAACAAAGGGATTTGAAACAAACTACACAATTTCCTGGGATTCCCCAGTGGCTCAGTGGTAAAGAATCTACCTGCAATGCAGGAGGCACAGGAGATGCAGGTTCAATTCCTGGTCAGGAAGATCCCCTGGAGGAAGGCATGGCAACCCACTCCAGTATTCTAGCCCGGAGAAGCCCAAGGACGGAGGAGCCTGGAGGGCTACAGCCCATAGGGTCTCAAAAAGTTGGACACGACTGAATTGACTTAGCATGCATGCACCCAGACAGCTCCCTATTATTTGATTGTGCGTGTATTTTCCAGGTAAAAAATAATGTTACTTAGGGTGGAAAAGTAAATATTTTCTACTTTGAAAGAAAGATCATCAATGATTAAAGTTTATTTTTAACTAGATGACTATCAATTCTTTTTCTAATCCAATATAAGCTTAGCATTCCATTATACTGATATAAATTACATAAATTTTTGTATTCTTAAAGATAACAACTAACTTGGATTTATAAATTTAGCTTGCTTGAGGTTTGTTACAAGAGGGAAAAAAAAATTTTCCATTTAGTATAATGAAATTAGTGACATGAATAGGGTAGATGATAATAGCAATTTACAACATTTGTAACAGGTATCAGTTTCTTAGCTTAGGGCATTCTAAAATATATTCAATTCAGTGCAATCATTCAGTCATGCCTGATTCTTTGTGATCCAATAGACTGTAGCATGCAAGGCTTCACAGCACTCCACCAACACCTGGATCTTACTCAAACTCATGTCCATCGAAGCCGTGGTGCCATCCAACCTCATATTTTGCTGTTCCTTTCTCTTCCTGCTTTCAATCTTTCTGAGCATCAGGGTCTTTTCCAATCAGTCAGTTCTTCACATTGGATGCCAAAATATTGGAGCTTCAGCTTCAGCATCAGTCCTTCCAATGAATATTCAGGACTGATTTCCCTTAAGATTGACTGGTTTGATGTCCTTGCTGTCAAAGAGACTCTCAAGAGTCTTCTCCAATGGTAAAGTTTAAAAGCATTAGTTCTTTGGTGCTTGGCCTTCTTTATGGTCCAACTCTCACATCCATACATGATTACTAGGAAAACCATAGCTTTGACTAGATGGATCTTTATCAGCAAATCAATGTCTCTGTTTTTTAATATGGTGTCACGGTTTGTCATAGTTTTTCTTCCAAGGAGCAAGTGTCTTTTAATTACATGGCTACAGTCGCCATCTGCAGTGATTTTTGAGCCTAAGAAAATGAAGTCTGTGACTGCTTCCATTGTTTCCCCATTTATTTGCCATGAAATGATGGGGCAGAATGCCATGATCTTCATTTTTTGAATGCTGAGTTTTAAGTCAGCATTTTCACTCCCCTCTTACACTTTCATCAAGAGGCTCTTTAGTTCCTCTTCCTTTTCTTCCATAAAGGTGGTGTCATCTGTACATCTGAGGTTACTAGTACTCCTCCCTCCAATCTTGATTTCAGCTTGTTCTTCATCCAGCCCAGTGTTTCTCATGATGTACTCTGCATATACATTAAATAAGCAGGGTGACAGTATACAGCTTTGATGTACTTCTTTCCCTATTTGGAACCAGTCCTTTGTTCCAAGTCAGATTATAATGGTTGCTGTTTGATCTGTATACAGATTTCTAAGGAGGTAGATAAGATGGTCTGGTATTCTCATCTCTTTAAGAATTTCCCAGTTTGTTATGATCAATACAGTCAAAGGCCTTGGCATAGTCAATGAAGTATAAGTGGTTGTTCTGTAACTCTCTTGCTTTTTCTATTATCCAATGGATGTTGGCAATTGGATCTCTGGTTCCTCTGCCTTTTGTAAATCCAGCTGAAACATCTGGAATTTCTCAGTTCATGTACTGTTGAAGTCTAGCTTGGAGAATTTTCAGCATTACTTTGCTAGTGTGTAAGATGTCTTTATTTTATTTTTTAATATAGTTTTTTATTTTTTAAATTTTAAAATCTTTAATTCTTACATGCGTTCCCAAACATGAACCCCCTCCCACCTCCCTCCCCACAACATCTCTCTGGGTCATCCCCATGCACCAGCCCCGAGCATGCTGCACCCTGCGTCAGACATAGACTGGCGATTCAATTCTTACATGATAGTATACATGTTAGAATGCCATTCTCCCAAATCATCCCACCCTCTCCCTCTCCCTCTGAGTCCAAAAGTCCGTTATACACATCTGTGTCTTTTTTCCTGTCTTGCATACAGGGTCGTCATTGCCATCTTCCTAAATTCCATATATATGTGTTAGTATACTGTATTGGTGTTTTTCTTTCTGGCTTACTTCATTCTGTATAATCGGCTCCAGTTTCATCCATTTCATCAGAACTGATTCAAATGAATTCTTTTTAACGGCTGAGTAATACTCCATTGTGTATATGTACCACAGCCTTCTTATCCATTCATCTGCTGATGGACATCTAGGTTGTTTCCATGTCCTGGCTATTATAAACAGTGCTGCAATGAACATTGGGGTACATGTGTCTCTTTCAATTCTGGTTTCCTCAGTGTGTATGCCCAGCAGTGGGATTGCTGGGTCATAAGGTAGTTCTATTTGCAATTTTTTAAGGAATCTCCACACTGTTCTCCATAGTGGCTGTACTAGTTTGCATTCCCACCAACAGTGTAGGAGGGTTCCCTTTTCTCCACACCCTCTCCAGCATTTATTGCTTGCAGATTTTTGGATCGCAGCCATTCTGACTGGTGTGAAGTGGTACCTCATTGTGGTTTTGATTTGCATTTCTCTAATAATGAGTGATGTTGAGCATCTTTTCATGTGTTTGTTAGCCATCCGTATGTCTTCTTTGGAGAAATGTCTATTTAGTTCTTTGGCCCATTTTTTGATTGGGTTGTTTATTTTTCTGGAATTGAGCTGCATAAGTTGCTTGTATATTTTTGAGATTAGTTGTTTGTCAGTTGCTTCATTTGCTATTATTTTCTCCCATTCAGAAGGCTGTCTTTTCACCTTGTTTATATTTTCCTTTGTTGTGCAGAAGCTTTTAATTGTATGGTAGTATGAACATTTTTTGGCATTGCCTTTCTTTGTGATTGGAATGAAAAGTGACCTTTTCCAGTCCTGTGGCCACTGATGAGTTTTTCAAATTTGCTGAAATACTGAGTTGAGAACTTTACAGCATCATGTTTTAAGAAATGAAATAGCTCAGCTGGAATTCCAGCACCTCCACTAGCTTTGTTTATTGTGATGCCCACTCAATTTCTCACTCTAGGATGTCTGGTATACATGAGTGATCATACCATTATAGTTATGTGGGTCATGAAGATCATTTTTGTATAGTTCTTCTGTGTATTCTTGCCACCTCTTTTTAATATCTTCTGCTTCTGTTAGTTCCATTTCATTTCTGTCCTTTATTGTGCCCATTTTTGCATGAAATGTTCCCTTGGTATCTCAATTCTTTTTAAGAGATCTCTAGTCTTTCCCATTCTATTGTTTTCCTCTATTTCTTGCATTGGAAGATTTTCTTATCTTTCCTTGCTATTATTTGGAACTCTGCATTCAGACGTATTTATCTTAAATTTTCTTCTTTGCGTTTTGCTTCTCTTGATTTATCAGCAATTTGTAAGGCCTCCTCAGACAGCCATTTTGCCTTTTGCACTTCTGTTTCTTGGGGATGGTTTTGATCCCTGCCTCCTGTACAATGTCATGAACCTCCATTCATAGTTCTTCAGGCACTATGTCTATCAGATCTAATCCCTGGAATATATTTGCCACTTTCACTGTATAATGTTAATAGATTTGATTAAGGTCATACCTGAATGGTCTAGTGGTTTTCCCTACTTTTTAATTTAAATGTGAATTTGGCAATAAGGAGTTCATGCTCTGAGCCACAGTCAGCTCCCAGTCTTGTTTTCGCTGACTGTACAGAACTTCTCCATCTTTGGCTGCAAAGAATATAATCAGATTTTGGTGTTGGCCATCTGGTGATGTCCATGTGTAGAGTCTTCTCTTGTGTTGTTGGAAGAGGGTGTTTGCTATGACCACTGTATTCTCTTGGCAAAACTCTATCAGCCTTTGCCTTGCTTCATTCCAAGGCCAAATTTGCCTTGGAGTTAGGAGAAGGTGTTAGGAGAAGCTGCTTTAGAACAATGAATAGTTCTGTGACATTGGTCAGGTTGCCTAAGTTTTCTAGGCTACTGTCACATTCAGAATGGAAGTTAGTACTACATTATTTCTCTGAGTTTTCCAACTTTAAATAGTTGCTATTTTCTATTAACCCCTTTTCTCTACTGTAGTTTGGACATTGCACAAGAAATGCGATTTAACTTTTGTTGTTTTGTTACTATATTATATATGATTCTTTGCAACTGCATGGACTATAATCCACCAGGCTCCTCTGTCCATGGGATATCCCAGCCAAGAATACTGGAGTGGGTTGCCATTTCTTTCTCCAGCAGATCTTTCCCTGTGCCCAGGGATCAAACCTGCACAGGCCTGATTTAACTATATGAAGCTGAATTTAATTTAGTTGAAGCATTTAATATGATTAAATGTATTATCCAATTAGATTTAAATAATTGTAAGGAATATTTAGAAAATAACCATGATTTTAAACAGTTCATATTTTTATTCATGTCAAAAGTAAGTTGAGTAGTAAACATCATCAATATATTTTTAAATTTGTTTCATTCTCTACCAAATGTGTGTACTTTTGAAACCTCAACTGAATTTAACTCATCAAAAGGAACTGACATGTATTTTCATACTTATAGAATATCTTTCTTCGTGAAGGAATATCAGCAATGCTGAATACTTTTGATTGGTCAGACATAACTTTTAAATTCAAGCACTAAAAATGTCAGTGATGATTTTTGCAGTTTGGGTACTTTTTTTTTTTTTTTTTCCATTTCTAAAGGCTGGCAATTAGGTTAGGGAATGAAACTATAAAAGAGTAAATTAAGATGAACATTCCCCACTAAAGTTTCTTGTTTTAAAAAATTGTACTTAAATATAGTAAATTAAAAACATTAAAAAAAAAAAACTTAAGAGGTGTATATAGATATTTCCATAAATCAACTATCCCACCCAAATTCTGACATGTGTATATCTTATAGTTGTTACCTCCAATTCTGATTTTGTACATATGAGTACATGACTCATGATGTCCTTGAGCATAACTGAGATTTATATTACAAATCCATTGACAAATATTTTCATATTTTATTACATAATTTTATTAAGTGTTTTGAAAAGGATCCAGACTTCCCAGCAGAATACCAACAATATACATAACAGGAATTTTAAAATGCTTATACTGTGAAAGTGAAAGTTGCTCAGTCGTTTCTGACTCTGCGACCCCATGGACTGTAGTCTGCCCGGCTTCTCTGTCCTTGGGATTCTCCAGGCAAGAATACTGGAGTGGGTAGCCATTCCTTTCTCCAGGAAATCTTTTTGGCCCAGGAATCGAACCAGGGTCTTCTCATAGCAGGCTGATTCTTTACCATCCGAGCCACCAGGGAAGCCCAAGAACACTGAAGTTGGTAGCCTCTCCCTTCTCCAGGGGATCTTCCCTACCCAGGGATTAAACTGGGGTCTTCTACGTTGCAGGTTGATTCTTCATCAGCTGAGATATTCAGAAGAACAATAGAATTAGTACCTCTTCTTCGTGTTCTCCTTTGCTGTTTGGTTTTTAATGTGAGGAATTTTTCTTTTTCTTTTCCCAAACAAGGCTGTCAGTGATGGAAAAGATTGATGAATCTGTGTATTTATCCTGGGTTAATTATAAAAGGGTTATCTTGTTATTTGTGATTGATTGTAAATACAATCAACCTGTGTCTGCTGGCCAAAAGACAAATTGATTATGCAATGATCCTGTTTTCAGCATATTTCTAAATTGTCAATCAAAAATTAATGATTTTATTGGGTTATTACTTTTGAAAAAAATTAGAAATTTCTATGTTCAAATAAGCTGCTACCAGATCCACACCACTGCTTATTATGCTTTGCTATTGCTTCCAAAAGTTAGACAGAGAGATTGAGAATCTCCTTGAAAATTCAGCCCCTTGAAAATTCTGGTGCAAATGCTTCCTTTTGTGTTATATTAAATATATAATATCTCATGTTCTTTTCTAGGAGTTCAAGTTATTGTGCTTAGCAAGAATATGAGAAAACAGTTCTTCAACGTGATTTTCAAATGATTTCTCTTATTTTTAAACCAAAACCTTTTTTCTCACTGTAGATTAGAAGTTGAAGCTTTGCTATGGGAATAAAATTGGCTTTCAGGTCAAATAGACTAGAGTATATGTTTCTACACTGCTGTTTGCAGAAGAGGTGACCTAGAACAAACAATTTTAAATTTTCTCTTTTGTACATATAGAATTATAATACCTATTTTAAGTCATTACTGTGAAGAATTTATTGGATATTATTAAGGGTTCTTTAGTGGAATTTTATCACCGCTAAATATTTGTTCATGAATTTAATATCATTCCGATTTCCACTGTTAAGTAATATAATTTTTCAACTTGATTTGACTCTGCCATTCTATTCTAAACAAGTATTCAGACATCTAACAGTTTTCAAGCAGGCAAGAAAGAGCCTAACACTACCACTAGACAGATGTTGAGAGACAAAAGACTCTAAGTGAGAAGCTAACAAAGCCAACAGATTAAACTCAAAGAGACATAAAACCGCTCACTTGCCATTGTCTGCAGAGTGAAATAATTGATTAGAAGCATTGAAGAAGTGCTGAAGACAATGCAGGGTGTCTCTCAACATTTAAAAACAAAACAAAGCAAAACAAAACCTTAGGGAATAGGAAGAACTTAAGAAACTCCAAATTCTGAGATCCTCACTGGAAGGACAAACAGACCTAAGAGGAAGTACATGAGGCTATAAATATCAGTATACAGTAACATAAATATTTAGGGATAAAAACAAGTCATGTGAAAGTTTCAGAGATGTTTGCTATCCAAAGGTAATAGAAGGTGTATGTTAGTAGATGGTGACAAATTACATGGAAGAAATTATGGAGGCCTTTCAAACCAGACAAAGTTTATCTTTATATATGACACTGCCCTTATGGCAGAAAGTGAAGAACTAAACAGCTTCTTGATGAAGGTGAAAGAGGAGACAGAAAAAGCTGGCTTAAAACTCAGCAGTCATAAAATGAAGATCACGACAGCCAGTCCCATCACTTCATGGCAAATATGTGGTGAAATAATGGAAACAGTAACAGACCTTATTTTTATTTTATTCTTTTTTTTTGGGGGGGGGGGGGCTCCAAAATCACTGCAGATGGTGACTGCAGCCATGAAATTAAAAGACGCTTGCTCCTTGGAAGAAAAGTTATGACCAACCTAGACAGCATATTAAAAAGCAAAGACATTACTTTGCCAACAAAGGTCAATCTAGTCAAGGCTATGATTTTTTCAGTAGTCATGTATGGATGTGAGAGTTGGACTATAAAGAAAGCTGAGTGCTAAAGAATTGATGCTTTTGAACTGTGGTGTTGGAGAAAATTCTTGAGAGTCCCTTGGACAGCAAGAAGATCCAACCAGTCCATCCTAAAGGAAATCAGTCCTGAATATTCATTGGAAGGACTTATACTAAAGCTGAAACTCTGATACTTTGGCCATCTGATGTGAAGAGCTGACTCATTTGAAAAGACCCTGATGCTGGGAAAGTTTGAGGGCAGGAGGAAAAGGGGATGGCAGAGGATGAGGTGGTTGGATGGCATCACTGACTCGATGGGCATGAGGCTGGGCAAGCTCTGGGTGATGGTGAAGGACAGGGAAGCCTGGCATGTTGCAGTCCATGAGGTCACAAAGAATTAGACATGACTGAGCAACTGAAAAACAACAAATGAATTCTGTCAGGTAATATGGCAGAAAGCCAATAATATTAAGTCCATATAGTATAACAACTGAGGTCATGGACCAGGGTGGTAACAGATACTAAGGGATAAGTATAAAAGATTCATGTGATAGACATAGTTAATTTAGGTAGCAACAAAAACTGATATTTCATTGTATTATAGCCTGAGAGAGTGAAAAGAGTAATGTTTAAGAGTAGACAGAAAATTAAATATGAGGTAGTTTAAGAGAATACAATGTTAACTTTGGTGTGAACTGTTAAGCAATTTGAATGAGTTTCAAATTAAAATGTTTATTAAAGAGATTTTAGAAAGTCATGAGTTAATTAATTCATGTGTAAACTTCTTTAAGATAGAAAAACACTGGAAAGAAATATACTCAAATACTATTTTTCTTTCACATTTTCCTTGATAAAGTATTATTTTTAATTTGAGGTGTTTAACCAGATGAACTGTCTAGGTAACTAATTAACATTTTATATATGTTTGGTTCAAATTTAGGAATGATTTGAAGTGAATAATCTATGATTAGATATTGCTATTTTGAGATTCTCACCAAAACCTCGGTTCTTTTTAGGAGCAATCATATGTATATAATATGTTTTTAATATATGTATAACATTGTATATATGAAATGATATTTACATATATGATATTTTAAATAATAATGACAGTAAGAGTGCTTCTCTAGATAACTTTTCTGATGTTAAACTATTAGAACTTAATATTGAATCTGAATATCTTATGCATGCATGGATGATAACAACTGATACGTGTTCTGTGTTTAGATATAAAAAATAGATAACATGATCTACATCTAAATTCCCACACAGTTCTCACTTTCAAGAACTAATCAGTTTATAGTAACAAGTGGTGAAATTACTGAGAGCAAAGCAGAGAAGTAGGTATAATTTTGACTTTGAGTGGATGAGAGACATCTGTGAAATCTTTGTATTTTTTGTATATTTTTACAGGGCTTGAGATGATTAAAAGAATATTATTCTAAGTGAACAATAAGAACAAATTCATTTTAGGGAGGGAGAAAGTAGTTTATAAAATAAAAGCAAATTAATATTCTGAAATTAAAATGAATTGTCTAGTAAGGAAAAGCCAGTCTGTATATTTAATAGAAATTTCCTTTACTTTCTAGTAACAACAATCAAAAAAATATAGGAACTCAGCCATACATATACATGTATTTATTCTCCCCCTTTGCTGTTCATCCAAAACTATCACAACACTGTTAATCGAGCTGGTAGCTCAGCTGGTACAGAATCTGCCTGCAATACATGAGAACCAGGTTCAATTACTGGGTCTGGAAAACTCACTGGAAAAGGATAAGGTTACCCACTCCTGTATTCTTGGGTTTCCCTGGTGACTCAGCTGGTAAAGGATCTGCCTTCAATGTGGGAGGCCTGGGTTCAATCCCTGGGTTGGGAAGATCCCCTGGAGGAGGATATGGCAACCCACTCCAGTATTCTTACCTGGAGAACCCCATGTACAGTCCATGGAGTTTTAAAGAGTCAGACATCACTGAGTGACTAAGTATGAGCATAGTACATACCCCAATACAAAATAAAAGTATGTAAGTGTGGAAAAAGGAAAAAATAAAGAGGAACTAAGAAAAGAAAAACAGAGGAACTTAAAATATATACACTGACTTCTCTCATGTAAAAGAAATCAAGAAATATGCATTGCAGATCTGATATAATAACTCCTTGTTTACCAGGGACAAATATTCTATTCCATTTTTGTTCTATTGTTCTTAACCCAAGACTCTATTTTCAGGTTTGTCTCATGATCCTTTTAGATTCTAAGAGGAAAGTAAGAAGTGTGGAGAGCAACCAGATTCATATATGAGCTATGTTTAAGATTCTAAGGAGTGTATTCAACATTCCCACACAGTAAATGCTGTTTTTAACATATTGGCAAGACTTTTTTTACATAACCACATTAACCTTTAAAGTTACTAGGAACACTTTAAAGCTGTTTACTTTGCCACCTGAATAAAATGAGAGTCTGTTTCTAAGGGAAGGGGAAAAAAAAAGAAAGAATTTATTTTGGATAAAGAACTAGCAATCTTTACCATGCAATTTTTGAGAATCCACTATAAATCCTGAAATATAAAAATACATAAATATATTTATGAGTGAAATATATATATATATACATTTGGTGTATATATATATACATATATGTATATATATATATATATATATATATATAGCAGATGAAAAATGTATGAAAATGTATACTGTGTCATTAGGTGTAATGTTAAGAAATAGGAAGATTTCATGACCTAGAAGACATTTGCTTTCACTCAGTAGTCAATCCACTATTTTTCAATTAGGGGATCAATATGATGACAACCTGATGCCAGTATCAGCTTGATCAGCTCCCCTTTACAGAGACAATGGGTAGTAAAGGAACTGTGATTATTGAGAACATGATTCATTTCGTAGCTATTAATAGTAACTATGGTGTACTGCATAGTTAGTGGAAGAGGTTTATTAAGCGTAGAAGCTGCATTATAAGACTTATACATTGGTCTTTAAAATTCTGTGGAAAATGAAAAATGAAGTTAGAAACTGATATTACCAGAATACTGCTTTTTATTGTATGTTTTTAAGACATATTTTATGTGGACTATTTTAAAAGTCTTTATTGAATTTATTACAATATTGCTTCTGTTTTATGTTTTGGGGTTTGGGGGCATTTTTTGGCCATGAGGCATGTGGGATTTTAGCTTCCTGACCAGGGATCAAACCCACAACCTTTATACTGGAAAATGAAATTTTAACCAGTGGACCACAAAGGAAGTTTTGAAAACACTGTTTTTAAAATGTTCTCGTGTATTTCCCTTTACCAGAGATTGTTATGTCACCATATGTTTTGAGTTGCTGTCTATTGCTCTTTAGTTTCTACCTGAAGGACTTCCTTTAGCATATCTTATAGAAAGGGTGTAGTGGTATTGAACTACCTTTGCTTTCATTTACCTAGGAATGTCTAAATTTTTCCTTCATTTTAAAGGACAGTTTTGCTAAATATAGTATTTTAAGTCGACAGGTATTTTTTATTTGCTTTTGTTTTTTGGTTGTGTCTCTTTTGTCTTTGACGCACACACTCACTGGCTTCTGGCCTCAAGGTTTCTGACAAAACACTGGCTTATAAATTTATTGGAGGTCCCTCTTATATGATGAATCAGTTCTCTGTTGCTACTTTCAAAATCCTCCATCTTTGGATTTCAAAAGTTTGATTATAATGTGTCTCAGGGTGGATCTCTGGGACTACTTGGGATTCATTGAATTTCTTGAATTTGTGGATTAAAGCACTGGATCAGATTAAGGTATCTTCAGCCATTATTAATTCAATTTAATCTTTTTGCTCTTTCTATCTTCTCCTTCCAGGACTTGCATAGTGCATATCTTTACTCACAGGAAAATTGATTTGAGCTCTTGAAACTTAGAGAGACAAAGGGTTAGAAAAGTCAGGTGAGCTGAAGAGTCCCAGAGTGAGATATGAATGCAAAAAACATGTAGATTATTTGAAATACACTAGCAGGAATAGTTGCCCATTCCTCCCTGTTTCTTCTCTAATTCTGTACAGTGAAGTCCAAGTTATAATAGGTCCTATTACTCATTCTCCACCCATACCAGCATCTCTAGAAATAGATATATAAATCAGATGAATAAAAGACATCCCAGTTTAAAGAAATTATGGACTATGTGTTTAGTCACAAGGTATCTTGTGTGAGTGCTGAAGGATTTTATACCCTAACTTATAGGGTCTCAAATCATATCTAATTCATGTAAAGGAAAATGTATTGAGAAGTTCTTCCCACCAATACAAAAAAACCTATAATAACTCAAGTGAAGTGAAGTGAAATTTGTCAAGTCGTGTCCAACTCTTTATGACCCCATGAACTATATATACAGTCTATGGAATTCTCTAGGCCAGAATACTGGCATGGGTAGCTTTTCCCTTCTCCAGGGGCTCTTCCCAACACAGAGATTGAACCCAGTTTCTCCCACACTGCAGGTGGATTCTTTACCAACTGAGCCACAAGGGAAGCCCAAGAAAACTGGAATGGGTAGCCTATCCCTTCTCCAGAGGATCTTCGCAACCCAGGAATTGAATCTGGGTCTCTTGCATCACAGCTCTTTACCAACTGAGCTATCACAAGAAGGATTTCTAAATATACAACAGATATCATCAGAACATTGTAAGAGGTTCATATAGAGTGCTCAGAGACTATTATGATGGCCTTGAAAGGAAAAATTGTCTTTGAAAGTATGTATCCCATAGACAAGTAAAACTTCTCAGATTGGTTGTAACCTGAAGTAACTTTTAATTTATGAGGATATGATCGAGAAATATATTAAAATTAGAAAAGATATTCTATTTAGAAGCTCAAGGAAGAGAATACTGCAGCTGTAATAAATTATGATGATATGTCTATTCTTGTCAAGGCTTTTCTTTTTCCTAAAAATTTGAATTCTTTCTATTATAATATTTTTAATTTGATTCTTTTTTTAATTGGTGGCAATCTTTCTTCTGAATTTCTATGCATCTTTATCTACTCTGACTGGTTACTCACTAGGGCAGCTACTAATCTGCCCTTCTGAATCCCTTTTCACTATCTTTCTACATTGTTGTTTGTGGATCATGTGTCTTTATTGTCTTTATTTTTCTTGGTTTCTTAACTTTTTTATAATTTTTATCAATGGGGCTAAACATCATTTAAACCCAGTTAAATTCACAAGATGGTGTGGGTTGGTAGTGTATTTTCTGAGTTCATATGTATCTAAATATTTCTTTAAATTTTTCCATCATGCTTTAATAATTCAGCTGAGTACGGAAATTCTACTACAATTAGGTATTCATCTACTATCTTCTCAAATATGTACTTTTTTTTTGGTTACTTTTCTGACACTTTGATTATCATAGAAAAGAAACTGAATAATCTATTATGTAGGTCTGTGCAAAATAAGCCTTTAGTCAACCTTCACCTGCATCAGTGTGTAGAGTGATAAAAGTAAAATAATGACAAAGTAGCTTATGATCAATCTCAGTTGCTCAGTCATGTCTAAACTCTTTGCAACCCTATGGACAGTAGCCCACCAGTCGCCCCTGTCCATGGATTTTCCAGGTGAAATATTAGATTTGGTTGCCATTTTCTTCTCTGGGGGACTCAGGGATAGAACCCACATCTCTTGTATCTCCTGCACTAACAGGCAGATTCTGTAAGACTAGCACCACCTAGGAACGTCTCAGCTTATGATCCAGTGCCTCTAAATAATTGTGTTAGTTTGCTATTCTAAGACCTAGAAAATATGTGTTTCTGCCTACGGAAACATGTTAAAGAATTCACATGTCTAATCTGTTTATCTTGCGTCAGTAGCCATTATTCAATGCATAAGTAATCCACCAAATCTTTACTTAACACCTACTTTGTGCATTACATCATGTTGATTGCTATCTCTGTAAGTCAGAGAGAATTATGTTCATCTATACTAACAGTGAAGTTGCTCAGTCATGTCCGACTCTTTGCAACCCCATGGACTGTAGCCTGTCAGGTTCCTCCGGCCATGGGATTTTCCAGGCAGGAGTGCTGGAGTGGATTGCCATTTCCTTCTCCAGGGGATCTTCCCGACCCAGGAATAGAACCTGGGTCTCCTGCATCGCAGGCAGACGCTTTACCGTCTGAGCCACCAGGGAAGGCCATACTAACAGTAGGACCACAATTTAACAAAATCAATGGCTTAATCAGTCTTCCTTCAAAACATTATTTTTGTTCTCCTTTATAAAACTGACTGACTGATGCACTTGATGCACTAAGAAATAATAATGAATCCCTTTTCTCATGACCCCAAATGCACTTCAATTCCAACCTATTGAGCTGTCTGCTCTTATGAGTAAATTGTTTTTCTCTCTAAGCCACTATATCCCAGATACAATTGTTTCTATAATTTTGTTTTTAATTGAATATTTGTACAGGTAAAAATTTAAATTGCAAATAGAATCATTGTTACCTTGAAAACTAAATTGAACACTGCAAAACTCTGTGAGTGTGAAAGGTTAAAGTATTACTGTCTTATTGAGTATTGTAGATAAAAAAATTAAAATGAAAGATGACTCTTTATGGTATTATTTATGAAAAAAAAGCTCTCAAATGAGAACACTCTCTGCAATGCAATATCATATATAGTGAATGCACTTTTATATCATTTAATATAAAATAAAATGTGTGAAATCTTTATGTGTTATTTATAACTTCATGCTTTCATTGATATTTTTGATTATCTGACCAACTTGTGCTTCTGACACTGATGATTAAGATGAATATTGTTGTAATTTACCAAATTAAGTTAGAATATTTTCCTTCTGTATGTTCATATCACCACACAAGCAGTAAATATTTAAACACCTACTACATTCAACATGATGTATTAGGTGCAAGTGGAGGGATAAGCCAGGAATATTAACAATATAGAAAAATATTTGCTTTTGAAAATAGATTCATTTTATCTAAATTTCCCAATTGTTGCTTGCATTTACAATTCATTGAGCTATTGGATAGACAGATAAATACTAGAGATACAGATGAGTCATAGGATGTTTAAATCGTTCTCAGTATCAGAATATTCAGTCTACAAAATCAAATCTATTTAAGAAAGAAGATGTTACTATAAAATTCAGTATCTTAAAACATAATACTAATCCCTGTCTCCTTGGTTTGCATTTGTCTGCCCACATGGTCATCCTTCTGCTTGTGTGTACCTCTGATGTCTCCCTGCATGTCTAAATTTCCTCTTATAAGGACATCAGGCAGCTTGGATGGGGGCCTGCCCAGACTGTTTCATTTTTATTTAATCACCTATTTAAAGGTTATATTTCCAAATAGTTACATTCTGAGCCAATAGGTTAGAATTTTCAACATGAATTTTGAGCAGACATAAGTCAGCCCACGACAGTAGCATGCATAGGATTTTAACTATTCTGTAGGTGCAGAGAAATCACGGTAGAAGGAGCTGAACTACAAGACTAGAGGTACAGGAAGAATAATATTTAGATTAGGAATACTAAAATGTCCGTTGCAATCTTTCTAGGAAAAAGGGTCATTTCAGTCCCTGGAACTTAAGTCAGATTCAGATTATAGGAGGCTTTAAATGTATTTTAAAAGGATTCAGAATATATTACATGTGCAAAGAAGAGTCAGGTGTGATTTCTGTTCAAGAAAGAAGGATATTCACACCTGTGTTTTGACAAGAAGCTTTGACCTTTGGAGAATGATAAATTGAAAGGAGGTGGAGAAAATAATAGTAAAAGTTGAAGAAGTACTGCTAAAATTATATGAGTTAATAAATATCTCAAGACTAATATCTAATAAACAGCAGAGAGAAAAAATAAGAATCATTTTGAAACACTAATATAACCTATTGAATGTGGATATATACAAGAAGTATCAAACATAATTGAAATTTTAAATCTTGATTAAGTTGAAGTATGTGATAGCTAATTGATAAGGAATTCTGAAATAAGTGGCAAACATGTTGGATTCAAATTTTAGTGTATTGAATTTTAGCTTTTGATTGGACACCTGAAGAAATGACAGAATTATATGTGTGGGTTTAATAACATAAACACAAATAATGGATACAGAGACAAAAATGATATATGCATGAATGCACAGAAAATAGTTTTGTGTTTTCCTGAAAAGGGCAGATGATTGAGAATTAGAAGGCAATAACTGGAAAAGTTTAATTTTCAGTATATTCTATATCATTAAATTTTCAAAGCAAGCATTATTCAATAATGATATATTTTATATTAGTGTTCTACATCACACTTTAGTAAGATACATAGAGAAAGGCTCGAGCTGTTAAGTTTTGGAAATCTGTGATGTTGAGTAAGAAGACAGCATGTTTATGAGCTGAATTTTTAGAAATGTTCCACTTGAATTTGACCAAAGTAAGTCTGTTTAGTCATGGAAATGGAGAAACATGGAGGACGGGTGATTGAAAGGTCAGGAACATCTAGAGTCATTGAGTCCTAGGTAGAAAAAAAAAAAAAAAATTCCAGGAGAGAACAAACATTTCAATTTAGAGCTGGAGACAAAATAAACAGGATGTGTATTGTGAGGAGCATATGGAATTTTTTTGACAGTGATGTAAGCTTTAGGAGAACGGTGTGAACAGAAGTCAGTGTGACTGACATCAGGAGTGAACATAAACTGAAAGAGTAAATGCTTTAATTTTGAATATCACTTTGAAATAGTTCGACAGTTTATGATGCATCAGATCAGCTCAGTTCAGTCGCTCAGTCGTGTCTGACTCTTTGCGACCCCATGGACTGCAGCATGCCAGGCCTCCCTTTCCATCATCAACTCCCGGAGTTTACCCAAATTCGTGTCCATTGAGTCGGTGATACCATCCAACCATCTAATCCTCTGTCATACCCTTCTCCTCCCACCTTCAATCTTTACCAGCATCAGGGTCTTTTCAAATGAGTCCGTTCTTTGCATAGCTGGCCAGAGTATTGGAGTTTCAGCTTCAGCATCAGTCCTTCCAATGAACACCCAGGACTGATCGCCTTTAGGATGGACTGGTTGGATCTCCTTGGAGTCCAAGGGATTCTCAAGAGTTTTCTCCAACATCACAGTTCAAAAGCATTGATTCTTTGGCACTCAGCTTTCTTTATAGTCCAACTCTCACATCCATACATGACTACTGGAAAAACCATAGCCTTGACTAGATGGTCCTTTGTTGGCAAAGTAATGTCTCTGCTTTTTAATATGCTGTCTAGGTTGGTCATAAGTTTCCTTCCAAGGGGTAAGCGTCTTAATTTCATGGCTGCAGTCACCATCTGCAGTGATTTGGAAACCCCAAAAATAAAGTATGTCACTGTTTCCACTGTTTCCCCATCTATTTGCCCTGAAGTGATGGGACAAGATGTCATGGTCTTAGTTTTCTGAATGTTGAGCTTTAAGCCAACTTTTCACTCTCCTCTTTTACTTTTATCTAGAAGCTCTTTAGTTCCCCTTCACTTTCAACCATAAAGGTGGTGTCATCTATATATTTGACATTATTTATATTTCTGCCAGCAATCTTGATTCCAGCTTGTTCTTCATCCAGCTCAACATTTCTCATGATGTACTCTGCATGTAAATTAAATAAGTAGGGTGACAATACACATTCTTGACCTACTCCTTCCCTGATTTGGAACCAGTCTGTTGTTTCATGTGCAGTTCTAACTGTTGCTTCTTTGCCTGCATACAGATTTCTCAAGAAGCAAATAGGTGATCTGGTATTCCCATGTCTTAAAGAATTTTCTACAGTTTGTTGGTATCCACACAGTCAAAGGCTTTGGCTTAATTAATAAAGCAGAAGTAGATGCTTTTCTGGAACTCTCTTGCTTTTTCAATGATCCAACGGATGTTGGCAATTTGATCTCTGGTTCATCTGCCTTTTCTAAATCCAGCTTGAACATCTGGAAGTTCATGGTTCATGTACTGCTGAAGCCTAGCTTGGAGAATTTTGAACATTACTTTGCTAGAGTGGGAGATGAGTGCAAGATAGTAGAAGGGGGGATATCACATTGGACTCAAACCCCAAACCCCCCCAAATGTTCAGAGTGCTCAATCATACATTGTGTGCACCAGGACCCAGAGACCCCACAGAGACTGAGATAGAACTGTGTTTGGTTTCTCCTGAGGAGGTACAGGTCAGCAGTGGGCTGCTTCAGATACAAGGGCTCTGGGTGCAATAGACCTGGGTGTGGCATAAGCTCTCTTGGAGGAGGTCACCATTAACCCACCATAGAGCTGCCAGAACTTACACAGGAATGGGGAAACAGTCTCTTGGACAGGACAAATAGAAACTTGTGTGCACCAGAACCTAGGAGAAAGGAGAAGTGACCCCACAAGAGACTGAACCAGACTTGCCTGTGAGTGTCCAGCATTCTCTGGTGGAGGCATGTGTCAGCGATGGCAAGTTGCAGGGTTGGGGGCACTGAGTGTAGCAGTGCATGCATGGAACATTTTGAAGGAGGTCCCCATTATCTTCATCACCTCCACCATAATTTGGCCTCAGGTCAAATAACAGGGAGAAAAGCGCTAGCACTTCAACAGAAAATTGGATTAAAGATTTGCTGAGCATGGCAGTACTCACCAGAACAAGACCCAGTTTCCCCCACTGTCTCTCCCATCAGGAAGCTTCCATAAGCCTCTTATCCTTCTTCATCAGAGGGCGGATAGACTGAAAACCACAATCACAGAAAACTAACCAATCTGATCACATAGACCACAGCCTTGTCTAACTCAATGAAACTATGAGTCATGTCATGTAGGTCCACCCAAGATGGACAGGTCATTTTGGAGAGTTCTGACAAAATGTGGCCCACTGGGGAAGGGAATGACAAACCACTTCTTTCCTTGAGAACCCCATGCACAGTATGAAAAGGCAAAAGATAGGACACTGAAACATGAACTCCCCAGATCAGTAGGTGCCAACTATGGTACTCAGTGGAGAAATGACTCCAGAGAGAATGAAGAGACAGAGCCAAAGCAAAAACAACTCCCAGCTGCGGATGTGACAGTTGATGGAAGCAAGGTCCGATGCTGTAAATAGCAATATTGCATAGGAACCTGGAATGTTAGGTCCATGAAACAAGACAAATTGGAAGTGGTCAAACAGGAGATGACAAGAGTGAATGCTGACATTTTAGAAATCAGTTAACTAAGATGGACTGGAAAGGATGAGTTTAATTCATTATATCTACTACTGTGGAGAAGAACCCCTTAGAAGAAATGGAGTAGCCATCATAGTCAACAAAAGAGTCTGAAATGCAGTACTTGGATGCAATCTCAAAAACCACAGAATGATCTCTGTTCACTTCCAAGGCAAACCATTCCATATCACAGTAATCCAAGTCTATGCCCCAACAAATAATGCTGAAGGAGCTGAATGGTTCTATGAAGACTGACAAGACCTTCTAGAACTAACATTCCCAAAAGATGTCCTTTTCATTATAGGGGACTGGAATGCAAAAGAAGGAAGTCAAGAAATGCCTGGAGTAAGAGACAAAGTTGGCCTTGGAGTTCACTGGTAAAGCAAGCATCAAATACAGAATGAATATATTCAGTAGTAAACAAGGTCGTAGAAAGGCTTTTCTTCACCTCCTATCACTTCATTAATTAAGAATTTGAATTTTATCTTTTACAGGGTGAGCGAAGAGCTAGATGAGAATGAATGCAATAATTATTCCTGTTTTATAGATTTGTGTGTGTGTGTGTCAGAGTTCTGTATATTTTCTATTGCTGCTGTAAAAGAAAGAAAAAAAATACCATAAAGCAATGGCTTGACACAACACAAATTTATTATCTCACAGTTCTGAAGGTCAGAAACTTGAAATGGGTCTTAAAGGGCTAAAATCAAGGTATTGGCAGAGCTGCCTTTTCCAGCTTCTGAAGACAGATGACTTTCCCATATTTGGAGCCATATATTTCTGACCTCTTCTTCCCTCCTCACATCACCTTCTCTGCCTCTCACCCTCCTTTCTACTTCTTAAAAAGATCATTGTGCTTACACTCTTCTCATTTAGGTAATCCAGATTAATTTTAATTTGTTACACCAGTAAAATCCCTTTTTTGCCAAGGCAAAACAGTCACAGGTTAGAGAAATTTGTATGAGAACATCTTTAGGCAGGCCATCATTTGGCCTTTAGGAAGGCCATTATTCTGCCTATTGTTTTTCCCAACAAAACTGTTAATTCTATGTAACTATGAAATCCAGTGTTTTAGAATAAATCTGAGAATATCTAAATTCATTCTTATAGCAGAGTGAAGTGTTTATCCTCATCAAGAGTCTGGCATCTATATTGATGGTTTATTCAAACTGATTAAAGATGATGTATTAAACTCTTTAATTTACAGTTTTGTGAGCTAGTTAACATTTGGGACCTATTACCCATCGTTTGGGGTTGTGTGTGTTGTTTTTTGTTTTTTTTTTTTTTTGAAGTCATGGTATAATTCCAAAGAGAAACTTTTCCTAATTAAAAAAAAAAAAGAATCTATATATAGACATGAGCCAACTGGAGCAGAGGGAATAAAATAACACTACAGTTGTGATGACTTTAATTTTCATATACTTAAATTGATCAACTTTAATATTTTATTGATGTGAATCTCTTTTGGTATACTTTAAAAATTTCTCAATATAGTTTACATTTGAAATGTTATATAAAAGATATATAGACTTGTATAAATCTAGTGGATTCTAAGGAACTGTATACCATGTTCACTTGGAAGTATTCCACACACACATATGATGAAATTATCAATCACTTGAATTAATGACTCATCCTTACAGTCATGAGCAAATATCAGTTTCTTACTTATTCATCTTGATTTGTAGATAACAGCATGTATCATGGTAATATTTAACTAATGGTGCTTTCCACATATTCCAAATATTCTTCCTTACATATCAAGATGTCAAATTTACATTTTTGCAAAAATATAGAATAACAGAAATTTATAATCCACTGCTTTCCAGTTGCTATCATTATATTCTGATCAAGATCCCTGGCTTTCTTTCCTTTTTTTTATGCTCATAAGTATAGAGTAAGGAGGATAGACTGTCCAGAGCTATTGCCTCTTAATGATATTACACTCCAGTGGCCAACATCTACATACAGATTGTACTTCATGATGCATAGAAACGCTAGAAGGATAATAATCAACAAAGAAAAAAATAATGGTAGGAAAGTCTTTCTTAATGTGCTATTTTACTGCCACTTGGATATAAATTTACCCACACAGAGTTTAGATTCAAATTTTAATGTCCTCTATTCAAAGTCAGCAGCAGTGAATTTTTCTTTTTGAGACTTGAAGCTTATAGAGAAAGCTAGAGAACTATCATTAAGAGCAAATAGAGTTGAATGTTTATTAATGTCAGACTTTAAAATGACCACGGATAACATAGGACACAGCAGGTCTCCAGCAAACTCCAGTAACTCACAGCTGCCGTTTACACTCCTGCATAGGTCAGGGGAAAAACAGAAAGGGTATTCAGAGCTTTTTGGTAAGACAGTGGACAGGAAAACAAATATTTTGAAGCTGTCAGCTTTGTCAATGTCTTTTAAGGTATGTATTATGAAAATTCTATTCCAATGCACTTGTAAAAAGGTTCAACACTTTCCAGCACAAACAAGCCTTGATAATTCCTGTGTAGTTCTGCTCATTCTTCTGGAAAAACACAGAATGCTGTAGAGGACAGAGATAGCCTGCCTGTCTCCATGGGTCTGTCATTTGTGATGTGACAGTGGTTGCTGGGTTTTTGAGTACCTGTAAGAGATGAAACCATAACACGTTTTTTTTTTTTTTTTTAAAGTTTGAGCATATTTAGCAAATAAGAGAAATGTAATGGAATTCTACTGATTACACCAATGGCATAGTTTATGATGCGTTTTAATATCTTCTAAGAGGTCATTCAGAAAACGAAGATCATGACATCTGGTCCCATCACTTCATGGGAAATAGATGGGGAAACAGTGGAAACAGTGTCAGACTTTATTTCTCGGGGCTCCAAAATCACTGCAGATGGTGATTGCAGCCATGAAATTAAAAGACGCTTACTCCTTGGAAGAAAAGTTATGACCAACCTAGATAGCATACTGAAAAGCAGAGACATTACTTGGCCAACAAAGGTCCATCTAGCCAAGGCTATAGTTTTTCCAGTGGTCACATATGGATGTGAGAGTTGGACTGTGAAGAAAGCTGAGCACCGAAGAACTGATGCTTTTGAACTGTGGTGTTGGAGAAGACTCTTGAGAGTCCCTAGGACTGCAGGGAGATCCAACCAGTTCATTCTGAAGGAGATCAGCCATGGGATTTCTTTGGAAGGAATGATGCTAAAGCTGAGACTCCAGTACTTTGGCCACTTCATGCGAAGAGTTGACTCATTGGAAAAGACTCTGATGCTGGGAGGGATTGGGGGTGGGAGGAGAAGGGGACGACAGAGGATGAGATGGCTAGATTGCACCATGGACACGACGGACGTGAGTCTGAGTGAACTCCGGGAGATGGTGATGGACAGGGAGGCCTGGCGTGCTGCTATTCATGGGGTCACAAAGAGTGGGACATGACTGAGTGACTGAACTGAACTGAACTGAAGAGGTCATTCACTGGGAAAGCTGGGAGATAATTAAGATTATATATCAATCCACATTCATTCAAAGCATGTACAAAGCACTGATATGCTGTTGATGAATGAGAATGATGCTAATGATAATGGCTACTTGATTTTTGTTCTGCCTGCTATTCACCTATCTTAAGTTCCAAGGATGAAATACATGATAAGAATTTTTAAAACTTCTTGTAAGATAAAAAGCTTTCTAACTGGAAAATACTTCTTTTTTTAATCTGCAGTTCACCCAGAGTATAAATTCACTGCTTTTACTGTTTTGTTTTGTGTTGAGAGGGAGAGGTTGGTGCATAAAAATGTACAGAGTTCATAGAAAATTATTTTTCAGCCTGCAATTTCCATATAAATATGACAGTTTAGACCTTGCTGCTGCTAAGTCACTTCAGTCATGTCTGACTCTGTGGGATCCCATAGATGGCAGCCCACCAGGCTCCCCAGTTCCTGGGATTCTCCAGGCAAGAACACTGGAGTGGGTTGCCATTTCCTTCTCCAATGCATGAAAGTGAAAAGTGAAAGTCAAGTCACTCAGTCATGTTTGACTCTTCATGACCCCATGCACCACAGCCTACCAGGCTCCTCCATCCATGGGATTTTTCAGGCAAGAGTACTGGAGTGGGGTGCCATTGCCTTCTCTGATTTTAGACCTTAGATTATCTAAATTTTTCAGTCTATTTACCAAACAACTCTAGGGCACATTTCCATTTTCTACAACTTTTCTCTAGCCATAATTTCATTATCTTTTCACTAATCAGCAAGAAGTACACAAGAATCTATAGAAAGAAATGAATGAGGAGTAACATTTCCATATGCCTTTAAACCCTGGGTATGCATTATTTTAATTCATGCTTTACCATATACTCTTAAACTTTTTGACCCTCAAGCCTTTTTTTTTTAAGACTATGCCCCCTGTTACGCAAGTGGAGATTTTATTGGCAGAAAACCAAGTAGACTATGATCATTTATGTTGCTATCTCAAAAAAATATTTTAATCCAAACTTTGCATATATGATATTATCAGTTGCATTCCTTATTAGTGCCCAGACACAATTAGTGATCAATTTCTATTAAAAATACACATATCATGTATGCCTGTGAAGTTTTACCTGTGTTGAAATATAAAAATTTCCCATTCTTAATAAACCAGCCAGGAATCACTTGGTAAGATGACAGTTTATTATGAAAAATTGGAGAATGCACATATTCTCCTTATCCTTAGCATCAAAAATGGATCATTGAGATACTTGTTGACAAAAAAGTAACTTGGTCTTCAATATATTTTTTTTTAAAAGTGGGTGTTGTGTTTGATTGTATTTTGTTTTATTGCATAACTGGTCATCCCTATAAGTTTCTCCTTATGAGTTCTGAAATTCTTCAGGTTCTTGGTATTTTTTGAGCATATTCACTCAAGATTGTATTTGTCAGGTATGTTCATGTCAATTTATACAACACTGCATACTCTTACATTATGATGTAGATGCAGCTCTGCCAAAAGTTGAGGTCACACTCCCCATTGTACTTGAAACTGAAGAAAGCATCATAGCTGCCTCACCCAGTATTATGTGACAGGGAGTAATACTGCATGACTTCTGAAGTTGGAAGGTTATAAAAGGTGATATTACTTCTGCTTATTTTTTGTCTCTCTGTGTACACTTTTTATGGACCCATCATGTTGCATGAAGCAGAAGCTACATAGAGTGTCCATACATATTACTCCAACTAAAGTAACAATGCCTTCAGCTGCCAAATATCTAAGTAATAAGACTTCAGGTAATTGCAATCTGCCACATCAAGTCCCCCAGAGGAGATATTAGGCACCGTGGACCAGAAAAAAAAGGAATGTGCTCTGTACTCTGCCTGAAATCTATAGAAATTACTAGATTATTGCTGTTAAATACATTTAAGGTTAATCAGTTATATAGTTAATAAATAACTAATATAGATCATCTTTGTTATGCAGATATGAGTTCAGTGCTTCCACAAAAGTAAATGAACAATCAAACTCTAAAATTTGTGTTAGTGACAGTTATTGCCATCTCAAGTGGCAGTTGAAATGAGCTTGAAGAAAATATTAGCAGAAGTCTATGCTTGAAGCTTCTGTGTTAATATGTAGTGGTAGAAAATTAAAAGAGCAACAAAGTCAACAACAATGCATTTTCTGAAGTAATAAAAGAAAGAAAATGCACCAAATAAAATAGATATATTGAAGTTATTTGTTTCTTCTAAGTGACTATAGTAAAATGAGAACACAGATAAGTTAAAGAATGGGTGAGCAAACTTAAGGCAGCCACGGCTTTCTGGGCCTGAAAATTATTATTATTTTTTTTTCTGATTCATGGACTTGCCAGATGATAAATGATGCTAAAATTATAAAATGGCTACTGAGTTAATCTTACATCAAAGGTTTTATTAAGAGAAATAATATGAAGATGAAGCTTACATTGTGATTGTAAAACTCTAAGAACCCAAAGTTTTAAATTGGTGTCTCCAATAGAAAATAAATGTTTCTAAAAATCTTAGTGGTGTTATCCTACAGAAGCCTTATAGGAAACCCAATGTACAGAAGAGTTTATTCCACCCAAATTTTTATATGTCTGTGTGTGTGTGTGTGTGTGTGTTTAGCAAAAAGAAATCCCTATAAGTTCCATAGAAAACACACAAAGTTTTTAAGAGAATTATATTGACAGAAATACAGCCAGATCAGGATCAAAAGGTTGAGATAGTATAACATACAAATATGCCTTTGGAGTCCAAATGACAAAGTCCAGAAACATTCCAAGAGAAATAGTTGTACACATTGGCCATTTTTTGTCGAGATGTAATAAGTGACTCATAAAGTAGCCAAAAAAACTAGAATGTGTATCAAACAGCTGTGTCAAATCATTTCCAGGAAATAGGACTCAATCCTAATCAAGTAATCAGCAAGCATCATGTGCTCAGCTAAATTTCATAATCTTTACCGACTGGTAACATCTGTGTATGCCTTCAGTTTTCTCCCTTATTGAATAGTGGTTTCCGTGGCAATTATATAGTGTCTGCATAACCACTGTATATTGGGTATGAGAGGGTGGGGTGCAATCACTTTCCCTTAATTTTATGGGTCTTCAGAATGCAAAGAAATGTATTTGAAGAGCTTTGTTCCAGGAACTGCTGCACAGGAGCTTTAGCTGCATTTGATCCTCATTTATATAAGATCCTGGACAATGAGTGGATATTATGATGAAAAGCAATCTTGGGGTTTTTGTGGAAGAGAATGAGTTGGAATTATTTATACTTTTGTGGCCTGAAAATTAAACCATGGTAACATGATATATATGATCCCACATGCTTATAGTGTGATGTTGACAGGCTTCTGTCTAGAAGGACGGACTCTGCTTCTTCCCAGTGAGCATGGACAGATCTGTGCAACTGTCTATGCAATGGAATGTGGTGGAAGTGATTCTCTTAAGCTTCCAAAGTTTGACCAGCAACAAAAATATTGTTTCTCTTTGCCCATTCTCATCAGGGATGCTGCTCCAGGGACATTTTCATCATATTTTAAGGAAGTCTAGGCTAAATAGAGAGATATGTGATTATTTCCGACCAGCTCTTGTCCCAGCCCAAAGTCAATGCCAACCACTGGCTGTGTGAATGAATGAACGGTCAGATGCTATTATCCACCATATTCTGATTCCTCCATCCAAGGCCTTATATATTGACAGTATCTGTGCTTTCCTCTGCTTTATTTTTGACCTACAAAAAGAATAATTAATTAATATAAATTAATATTTTTGTTTTAGGCTAATAATTTTAGGGATAAATTGCTACATAATGATAAAGACTAATAGAGTGCTCTAGATTGTATAACCAAAATAATGTATTATAGAACTTAAGGTACTGAATGCCCAAGTTTCAAGAAATTTTTTCTTATGCATTTTTAGATATTGTTAAATAAAAATGTGTTCAAGGTATATTACAAAATTAAAATTATAATTATTTTAAAAGGAATAGATTTCTAACAAAAATATACAGCTAAAACATATGAAGTTTGGGATTTCTTTTTTCTTAAAAAAATTTCACATGTTCTACAAGAAAACAGTTTTAGGTGCTTTCTAAGAAAATTTTCATTTAAATATGACTTTTTTTTACCAAAATATCGTATTATTTTTTTCTTTTTAAAATTATAGTTCTTGTATAATATGGCTTACAGGTGTACAATATAGTGATTCAAAAATTTTAAAGGTCATACTCAATTTATAGTTATTACAAAATGTTGACTATATTCTCTATATTGTAACAATATATCCTTGTATCTTATTTTATATCTATTTCTACCTCTTACTCCCCTCCTCCTCCTCCTAAGTCGCTTCAGTCATGTCCGACTCTGTGCGACCCCATAGACGGCAGCCCACCAGGCTCCCCTGTCCCTGGGATTCTCCAGATAAGAACACTGGAGTGATTGCTATTTCCTTCTCCAGTTCTTACTCCCCTACCTTTCTATTATAACTCCCATCCTTTCTCCCTATTGTTAACCACTAGCTTATTCTCTGTAGCTGTGAGTCTGTTTACTTTTTGTTATAGTAATTAGTTTCCTGTATTTTTAAAGATTCTACACATAAGTGGTATCATGCAGTATTTGTCTTTCTCTGAATTACTTCATTTACTCTAATGCCCTACAGGTTCATCCATGTTGCTGCAAATGGAAAAATTGCATCCTGTTTATGGCTGAGTAGTATTCCATTGTATATAACTTATATACATAACTATATATACATAACTATATATATATAACTTCTTTTTTATCCAGTCATCTGTTGATAGATGTTTAAGTTGCTTCCTTATCATGCAATTGCAAATAATGCTGCTATAAACATTGGAATACATGCATCTTTTTAAATTATTGTTTCTGTTTTGTTTTTGTTTTTTTACATAATAATATTATTATTATTGCTATTATATACTATAATATATATTATATATATTATTATAATGATTATAATAATATTTTCACCTAATAATTCCAGGTTTGAAATTGCATTCTCTTACATTTAGCCACCCAATTTTCCCAGCGCCACTAATTGAAGAGACAGATTTTTTTTCTCCATTGCCTCCTTTGTCATGTAATAATTGACCATAAGTTCATGGTTCAATTTCTGATCTTTCCATCCCGTTCCATTGATCTATATGTCTGGTTTGTGCCATAGTGTTTTGTTGACTGTAGCTTTGTAATGAAGCCTAAAGTCATAGAGAAACATACTCTTGCTCTGTTTTTCTGTTTTGGCTATTTATAATTCTGTTTCCACACAATTATAAAATTATTTGTTCTAGTTCTGTGAAAAATGCTATTGATATATTGATAGGGATTGCTTGGGTAGTATGGTTATTTTAACAATATTGATCATTTCAATCCAAAAAAACAGTACATATCCATATGTTCCTGTCATGCAATATTTCTTTCATTAATGTTAATGTTTTCTAAGTACAGCTCTTTTGCCTCCTTAGGTAGATTTATTCCTAAGTATTTTATTCTTTTCAATATGATGATAAATGGGATCTTTCATTAATTTCTCTTTTTGATAGTTCATTGTTAGTGTGTAGAAGTGTAACAGATTTCTGTTTTTTATTTTTGTATCCTGCAACTTTATCAGATTCTTTGATGAGCTTTAATAGTTTTCAGGTGGTGTCTCTACGATTTTCTGTGTATAATAATAGGTCTTATGTGAACAATGGCAGTTTTACTGCTTTCTTTCCAATTTGGACTTATTTTACTTATTTTTATTTTCTGATTGTTGTGGCTAGGACTTCCAAAACTGTGTTGATTAAAATTGATAAAAGTGAGCATTCTTGTCTTGTTCCTGATCCTAGAGGAAACACTTTCAGGCTTTCATTGTTGAGTAAGAAGTTAGCTGTGTTTGTCATATATGGCATTTATTATGTTGAAGTATGTTCACTCTGTGTCTACTTTCTGCAAAGTTTTTAATCATAAAATGAATGTTGAATTTTGTCAAATGCTCTTTCTGTATCTATTGAAATGACTGTATTATCAAAACATGTAAATTTGCAGCACTTGATCCAGAATATGGTATATAAATTACAGAAAAAGAACTTTTCAAAAATAAAATATAGAGGGAGAAGTTAAAAAAAGTAAGTTCAAAGTTATTAATCCACTGTATTTACTATTGACATCTTATAAATGTACAATCTTATAAATTTGCATTTTATTGTAAGATCTATACTGTTATATAAATGCTGTGTTGCACTAAAGATCAACTATAAAGTGATCAAAATAAGATGATTTAGTCACTGCCTATCCAAAAATATGGTCTACTATTTTTCAGTGTAGCATTTGTCTCAAGATATTATTTTAAAAGACAATTATTTTAAAATGACAATTTGTTAACACAATTGCTCTCTATTTAGAGGTGCAATATGCTATATTTTTACACATATGCATCTAGTTTCTCCAATTGGAGAAATCCACACAATTAGTTTGATTATAAAGCAATGAGAATCATGGTTTTAGACTGGACAGACAATGCACTTTCATGACAGAAAACCCCATGTTTCAAATAACAACTTTCTGTTTATGATAAATGAGACTTTAGAATAATATGTCATAAGTTTAAGCCTCAATTTCTTCATCAGCATAAGAAAATAATAGCAAAATAATACCAGATTTCTGAATTTTTAAGAATTAAATGAGTGCATGTATACTGCAAGTCTTATAGTGAACATGCAATCATTTATGGCTATTATTTTTGATAGGAATCCATTTGATTCTTCAGAAGGTAATGCTGAGGGATGAAGAAGCCTGGGATTCTGTAGTTGCTGACTGGTCAATATCAACCCTAACATTTTAAGCTTCCAATACTAGAAAGAGAAGTTACATCAAACATTTTTAATTAAGCACTTTAGCCCAAGAATTACTTGCTAATTGCATAATCACTAATTTTGGCTAGATGAGGATGAAATTTGTTAAAAGACTTCTCCAACAAGGAGGCAGCCATCTTCCAGGAACAATAGGAGAGGTTCAATCTATTTATTTGATTACTGTGGTAATTAGACCTACCTCACTGGACCACTTTCTAAGCTACTCCCTATTTATTCACCCTTCCCTCCAACGTTGTGTACTAAGTTTATCTGTGAAAAAACTGTCACCAAATCTCAGAGTGCCTACAATTCATGTTCTTTTTAGCTACTCTTACTCAAGTAATCTTTGCTTACATTGTAGTCTAAATAATGCTCAGTCTAGTATTTAAGATTAAAGACAATATTGCCATGAAGATGATTTGCATTTTCAAATTCACAGTTCTGTTTTTATAAGGCATTTTGGGGTTTCAGACTCATTCAGAAGAAGGGTAAATTCACTCTGAGTCCTCATTAGGGATTCCTAAACAGATAACTGGGTTGTTCTGACCTTGGGCAAGTGAAGTTACCATAAGCAATTGGGACATTTGCTTCTACTTGTCATTTGGGGTCACTGGCTGCTATTGTAAGGGTGATGTGCTCTGGGAACTCAAGCCACACAATTTAGAGGGGCTATTGGGCAAGCCGGGGATGAGCATGAGTTTCTGCCTCAGAGGAATCCTTCTTGTGTGTCACTTTTGCCAGCGGCTGAGATCTGTAATAGGAGCTGAATAAGAGATAATTGGAATGGGAAAAAGGGAAGGAGAAATCAGGTAAAATAAATTAAACAAAGTGTTTTATTCTGAAAGTCAAATTTATATCCTGTGTGTGGTTTCTTTCCTCCTACCTTGCCATGCTTACTTTTCCTTGTTACGAATGAAATCACATTCTCCATTTTCTCAAACAGATCAAGTGCCTATACCTTCGGGATCTGCTGGGTTCCATTGTTAATAGACACAGAATCAGAGAACATGCTTTTAAAGAAAAAAGGTGTCATCTAACGACAGCAAGAACACATTAACATGAACAATTGAGAAAGATATTTTGAATTATTTATTGTATTTGACATGTGCTTATTGAGATTTTATTGTATTTTACATTTAAGGAACATTATGTAGTTGTTTTAAACAATAGAAATATAGCAGTTTAGGTTTATAATTATAAATTTTATGTAAAAGTATACATATATGTACAGAGACAAGATGTGTGATGATAAGCTGGTATAAATAATATCAAGATATTCAAACTTTTACTATTACAATACTTACTGTATTTAATTTTATTTTTTCACGTTTAAATGTCCATAAAATACTTTTATTTTAATATGGCAAAAATTTAATATGCAACAAGGACATAGTAGTAGCTTTAAAAATGGTTGTTAAGTGGACAACATAAATTAGCAGTTATCATTCCCACTCTTGAAAGAAAAGTTGCACATAAAATGTTTTAAAATGTAACAGAATGATAATCTGTTAATATAGTGAAGTTTCCTAAAAATATACATCTCTCCCTCTCTCACTCTCCCTGTCTTGCTCTCTCACACATGTACACACCACATGCTAACACACATGACAAGGCTTCTCCTGTTAACTTAGTTTTCATATGATGCAAGTGTATGATTTGTAATGCAATTTCATTAAAAATAAATCTATGGTACTAGTTGCTGAAATAAAAGCCAATTTTATTTTACTTTCATAATTTCTGTAGTTAGTATAGTCCCTAATAATTCTGATTAGATATTGAAAATTTTACTGTGTGATTTTACACAAGTACTTAATCTGTTTACTTTCTAAGATGCTGCTAGGTAGGGATAAAAATTATTTTCTCTCCTTAGTTTATAGAGTGTTTTTGTTATTTTCTTCCCTCTATTTAAAAATTCACTCTTTGATTAGATATTATCAAAGTAGATATTGATATTTCAAATATTAAATATATAAATATAGGATAAGAAAATTATTTCACCATCATTTCTTTTGTTGGCCTTTGTAATTTTAATTCTTTTTGTTTTTAGTTTTGCTTCTTTTGATTTGTGTTGAATCATAATAAAGCAAAAAGTAGGAATTTTCAAGTCTTATGTTTCAAGGAAAATATGCCAAAATTTAAATACAAAATTATCATTATGACCAACGCTATAGATCTGACCACTAAGAACTATAATGATCAATGTTAGCATTTAAACAATGCTAACATTATGAAGTGGTTTATCCCACCTCCATTAACTGTACAGCTCTTCTAAATAAGAAAATCATTATATATTTTAGTACAACCAATAAGTGGTTCTGCCAAAATAACTAAACATATATAAGTGAAAAAGATTTTGTTATAAGCAATTACTAATAATGAGAGTGAATATCGTTTACCTGATATCAATTTTTGACCTAATAATTTTAAATTTATTTATTTAAATCTTTACAATGTGTGTACATTACAGATAAAAAAAGTTTAGAGGATTAAATAATCTGACTAAATACAAGTAAACAAGTCAGGATTCAAATGTAGGTTTGTCTCCTGAATTGTGTATGAAAATTAAATGTTTAGTATTAGGGGAAGATAAAAATGTCAACAAGACTTTAGTCAATCTAACCGGGAAAAAATACAGAAAATCAAATAATCAAAAAAGATTAGACATGACAAGGGCAAACATCAAAACTAAGTACGTGAAAAAATGCTCATAGAGGTTTTCACACAACTTTGTATAAATACAGAAATTATGGATTTATGAAACCTGACAGGATTTATGAAAATGACTCTACTTTTTTAGACATAGAATATTCTAAAATAAAAAAAAATAAATACCCAGTATGAATGTTTTAATCCTCACAATTTTGATGTATGCATTATTATCAAAAATATAAAATTATCCTAATTATGTCATATAATATAGTTCTCTTCTTACAGATAAAGAAACAGTTTTAAAATTTATAAATCTTGCTTAGACTATATGTGTATTCTTAGACAGGGTTAAATAAGGATCCAGTTTTTCTGGCTCCTATGACATAATGATTTTTATATACTAAGGTACTTAGGGTTTAGTTGTGCTGATAAAAAAGTGTCTCTATAAAAGTAAATTAAAAACAAATTTTTATAAGCATACTGCTATATAACTAGTTTGTTATTTTAAAATATTTCCCACTTGTGATTATATTTTATATAGGATGCTCTAAATGCAGATTCTTTTAGTTTCTAGGGTAAAATAAGTGGAAAGGAGTAAAATAAGTGGAAAGGAGTAAAATAATCTGGACTGAATACAGTGTAAAGTAATTGTTGTTTTTGTTGTTAATCCAGATAACACGTATTAGGAGTAGTAGGTGACATCTTGAGACAAAATGTTCATTAGGACTTATCATACAGCTATTATTCGCACATAAAACATTCATCACCATATAATTTGGTGTGGCTCAAGTGATATATATATATATATATATATATATATATATATGAACACTCTTTGACATTTACATAGATTTCAGTGTTTGATAAAAACCTTATGTTAGTCACTCAGCTGTGTACAGCTCTGCAACCCCATGGATTGTAGCCTGCCAGACTACTCTGTCAATGGAATTCTATAGGCAAGAATACTGGAGTGGTTTCCCATTCCCTTCTGCAGGAGATCTTCCCAACCCATGGATCAAACCTGGGTCTCCCACATTGCAGGATATATGATCTAGGGACACCCTTCATGAGGCCTAAGTTACCTCTTCTATTGTGACTGGGCCAAATTGCTGTAGATAAGTTTGTAGCCAGGGCTGGTCTCCAGCCAGCTGGCCTGCTAGAACCTGCCTTGTGCAGAGACTACTGGTGAGCAAGGACAGGTCCTCTCATGGCTGGTTGCATGACCTAGGTAGCCCCAAAGCAGATTCTGTCCCATTGGTGGGCAGTGCTGGGGCCCAGGGAGACTGACTACAAGTATCTGAGCTTAGTGCTTGAGTCAACCTACTAGCAGCCTGGGCTGGAGACAAGAAAATTTAAGGGTTGTGCTGACCTGCTGGTGGGTGGGGCGGGGTCCTCTAAGAATCGCTGAATTCTTTGTTCTGGGATCCTGGAACTGATGCTAACAGACTAGATTGAGAGTCTGGGTCCCAGCACTAACTCTACATAACACTCCAAAATGGTGCTTGCCAGTACTATGTACTCCTCACTGGTCAAGCTCCCCCAATGGCTACCACCAATGTCTATGTCCCCAAGACTAGTCCAATTGATATCTTGCCTCTTTGGGAGGCTTCTCCAAAATCATCAAGTGAGTCTGTCACTGATTCCTTCCAAATTATTGCCTCTGAGTGGGGTCTGGATCACGTGAGATTTTTGCATGAGCTCTTTAAGAAGGGAGTCTCAGTTTCCTACAGCAGTCCAGCTCCCCTGCATGCAAGTCTTACTAATTCTCAAAGGCAGACATTCTGGGGACTCCTTTTCATGATGTAGGACGCTTAGGTTGGGGACTCCGATGTGGGGCTCAGAGCCCTGCTCCTTGAGGAGGACCTCTGTTATTGTTGTCATCATTTCATTTGTAGCTTACCCAGCTGATATTGTGGATTGGATTTTTTTTTTTTTTACTCTATTTTACTTTACAATACTGTATTGGTTTTGCCATGAATCCTCCATGAGTGTACATGAGTTCCCAATCATGAACCCCCTCCCACCTCCCACCCCATATCATCTCTCTGGATCATCCCCGTGCACTAGCCCCAAGCATCCTGTATCCTGTATTGAACATAGACTGGAGATTCGTTTCTTCTTCACCCACCCTATCTATCTTGTTGTGGCTCCTTTATATCTTTAGTTGTGGCATGAGAAGTCAAGTGGGCCTTACTAAGCATCACCATGAACAAAGCCAGTGGAGGTTGTGGAATTCCAGTTAAACTATTTCAATACTAAAATATGATATTATGAAAGTGCTGCACTAGATATGTCAGTAAATTTGAAGATCTAAGCAGTGGCCACAAGACTGGAAAATGTCAGTTTTCATTCCAATCCGAAGAAAGGCAATGCCAAAGGATATTCAAACTACCACAAAATTGCACTCATCTCACATGCAAATAAAGTAATGCTCAAAATCTCCAAGCCAGGCTTCAACAGTATGTGAACCATGAACTACCAGATATTCAAGCTGGATTTAGAAAAGGCAGAGGAACCAGAGATCAATTGCCAACATCCATCGGATCATTGAAAAAGCAAAAGTGTTCCAGAAAAACATCTACTTCTGCTTTATTGACTATGCTAAAGCCTTTGACCATGTGGATCACACGCTGGAGTCAAGATTGCAGGGAGAAATATAAATAATATCAGAAAACCAAATGACACCACCTTTATGGCAGAAAACAAAGAAGAACTAAGGAGCGTTTTGATGAAAGTGAAGAAGAGTGAAAAAGTTGGCTTAAAACTCAACATTCAGAAAACTGAGATCATGGCGACTGGTCCCATCATTTCATGGCAAATAGATGGGGAAACATTGGAAACAGTGACAGACTTTATTTTCTTGGGCTTCTAAATCAATGCAGTGGTGACTGCAGCCATGAAATTAGGAGATGCTTGTTCCTTGGAAGAAAAACTATGGCCAACCTAGATGGCATATTAAAAAGTAGAGACATTACTTTGCCAACAAAAGTCTGTCTAGTCAAAGCTATGGTTTTTACAGTGGTGGTCGTGGTGGTTTAGTCGCTAAGTCATGTCCAACTCTTGAGACCCCATGGACTGTAGCCTGCCAGGTACCTCTGTTCATGGGATTCTCCAGGCAAGAGCACTGGAGTGAGTTGCCACTTGCTTCTACAGGTGATGTTCCCTACCCAGGAATCAAACCTAGGTCTCCTGTATTGGATGTAGATTCTTTTTCACTTAGTTACAAGGAAAGTCAAAGCTATGGTTTTTCCAGGAGTCATGTATGGATGTGAGAATTGAACTATACAGAAAACTGAGCACTGAAGAATTGAAGCTTTTGAACTGTGGTGTTGGAGAACACTTTTGAGAGTTCTTTGGACTGCAAGGAGATCCAACTAGTCAACACTAAAGGAGGTCAGTCCTGGCTGTTCATTGGAAGAACTGATGCTGAAGCTGAAACTCCAATACTTTGGCTACCTGATGCAAAGAACTGACTCCTTGGAAAAGACCCTGATGCTTGGAGAGACTGAAGGCAGAATGAGAAGGGGATGACAGAGGATGAAATGTTTGGATTGCATCCCCGACTCAATGGACATGAGTTTGAGCAAGCTCTTGGAGCTGGCGATGGACAGGGAAGCCTGGCGTGCTGCAGTCCATGGGGTTGCAGTCAGATACTACTGAGTGATTGAACTGAACTGAATTGTGGAGATCTTTTCTGCTAATCCTCAGTTTGTTCACACTGGTACTTGCTCTGTAAATAGTTGTAATTCTTTTGTATGTGTGGAAGCGTGTGAACTTAGGGTCTCCCAGGCTTCCCAGGTGGCGCTAGTGGTAAAGAACCTGCCTGCTAATACAGGAGATGTAAGAGATGGGTGTTTGATCCCTGCAACCCACTACAGTATTCTTGCCTGGACAATCCCATTGACAGAGGAGCCTGGCAGGCTACATTCCCTCAGCTGTAAAGAGTTGGACACAACTGAAGCGACTGAGCACAAGGCAGGGTCGACTTACTTCACCATCTTGCTCATCTCTCTGTATGGTTATCAACTTAAGTGAGATGGTGTATTTCATTTTACCTACAAATTTCTTGAAATTTTATCTTTTTCTTCAGATACCACTTTGTTCATAAATTTGAAGATTATATAGTTTATTAAAAATAAACTACTGATAATTGATAATTTACTTAATCAACTATTTTTTATGTGTCTGTCTAAAAATCTCTTTAGAGTTTTATCTAGTTATCTTCACTTCATCTCCATTTTTAGACCATATTTAGACACCTAGCTCTCCTACAGTGGAAAGCAGACTGGTTCCAATTTAATAAGTCTGAGTGTAACTTCAAATTTACTAGTTAATAATCCAGTAGTCATGTATGGATGTGAGAGTTGGACTGTGAAGAGAGCTAAGCACCAAAGAATTGATGCTTTTGAACTGTGGTGTTGGAGAAGACTCTTGAGAGTCCCTTGGGCTGCAAGGAGATCCAACCAGTCCATTCTGAAGGAGATCAACCCTGGGATTTCTTTGGAAGGAATGATGCTAAAGCTGAAACTCTAGTACTTTGGCCATGTTACGCGAAGAGTTGATTCATTGGAGAAGACTCTGATGCTGGGAAGGATTGGGGGCAGGAGGAGAAGGGGACGACCGAGGATGAGATGGCTGGATGGCATCACTGACTTGATGGACGTGAGTCTGAGTGAACTCCGGGAGTTGGTGATCGACAGGGAGGCCTGGCGTGCTGTTATTCATGGGGTCACAAAGAGTCAGACACGACTGAGCGACTGAACTGAACTGAATGTTGAAGCTTACTTAAGTTTGTTTCTCTGATGTTTGTTTGCTTTTTACACCTTTACATAATTATTGAGAATTAAATATAATAAATATGTTCCCCAGATTTGAATGGATTGCTGCACATAACTTAAGTGGAAATAACCACAACACAGCAAATCTGACCAGATATAAATGCATTTTTGAAAGCTAAATTATTTCACCTTTTCAAATTACCTAAATAAAAACAGTGCTTGTGATAAAACATTGGAATAAGGAAAAATGTAGGAAAAAGAGAAATACATTTTAGGGATTTGGAATTGGAGAAATAGTGATGTTTTCTGTTTTCATATTTCTTGTCTTCTTGTTGTGAGAATATGGGAATTAGAAATTGAATCATGGTAGCTCCCTGTGCTAAAAATAAGGGTCCATTTTAGATTCTATGCACATTCTTCACGTGAAGTCATTGTTTGACAGGTGTCTTGTGTTTTTACATAATACGACTTTAGGTTTCAGAGAATTACTGAAAGTGTTGCACAGTCATTGGAGGCCAATAGATCCCTGTTTGCTTTCACGGTCTTCTATGGACTAGTTATGAGTCTTGAGATGTAACTTTGAACATTCTGAGACGATTTTCATGTCTTTACAAAAAGGAGCAGCAATCCCTAACCAGAGGAGTTACTGTAAAAATACCAAGTTCATAGTATATTTTTATAAAATATATTTTTTAAAGTTTTTATATTTGTTATAATATATCTTGACTCTATCCCTTTCTCCGAGCTACTTTTAAGTTGTGAGTGGAATTTATGATTCTGCGGCTTGAATTGGTAGCCACAGTTCAAGCCACAATTCCTTTATAGGACTACTCGTGGTAATTCCACACAACTTACAGAAATTTGTGTAAGACAACTTACACAAATAATTCTCTTTAAAAAAAAAATGAGTAATTCCAACATAAGTTCTTAAAAAATCTTCCAGTGAAATATACCATACATTCTCTTTGTTGCTAAAAATAAGAAATTCTTATGTTATATTTCTGTAAACAAAGTCCCTATAAGTGAAAAACTTTATATATATGATTAGCTTTGTCTTTGTCAATTTTGATATTAATTGCTACTGACCATTAATCATATATCCACTGGACAAAGAGTTAATGATCCATGAAACAGTTAAGTGCAGTAGTGTATGCTTCTGTTTAGATGTACTCAATGGTAAATCATTTGGTGATGTGTGAAGATAAGCATATCTTTCAAATTCTGTATAAGTAATCACTTAAACTAGTTTGCAGTTTCAACTTTTCATGTATATTGAACTATATTTACTTAGATATAAATATAGATACACATCTTTTAGAAGGACACATCTGTATATTAAATAAAGGCATTATAATCATAGGAATATTTCTTTGATTGTGTATGTGTGTGGGCATGCATGAGCATCTGTGTGTGTGTGTATGTGAATTTTAGTAAGTCAAAATCTGCCATATGTTGATCAACTCTATTTTCTGAAATTTTATAGATATAGCAAAATGTTAGCCATCATGACTATAATCACATGAAATAGTCTCTGTAATTGTATTTAGTGGGACTTTCACCTGTTTTCTAGTCCAGTGATTTTCCTCATCCATGAGTTGACTGTTATGAGAATTTCCCTGCTATGCAAAATAGTTATTGAATGCTTGCTTCTTTCAACATTCTTTTCAAGGTAAAATGATGGATTGGAGGAAATTTAAGTCATGTTTCCTGTTACTGAAGAACTTTAACTATAACAGGCAATGCTTAAGTATTGTAAATATAATCTGCAGAGTACGCTGGAGGCAGTTACTACAATTTAACCAATAAAATTTTATGGAGACAGAAAAATCATGAAAAATTATTCCATTTTCTGCAATATATATCCACTGTATGTAAAAGGAATCAGATGGATTGAAAGAATTCTACCCAGGTTTTTAATTCATAATCTTTTAGGTTTAACCAAGAGAAACTGCATTCAGTTCAGTCTAGTTGCTCTATCATATCCGGCTCCTTGTGACACCATGGTCTGCAGCACACCAGAGCTTTGTTGGCAAAGAAATGTCTCTGTTTTTTTTAATTTAAGAAACAGAGAAATTGCATTGGATGGAGTTAAATCATATGGAAAATTTTATTCAAGACCATTGCAATACGTGAATGACCCTGAATTCCCCTGAAAGACAAGGAATTTTAAAAGCGTTGGATAGTATACTCATTTTCACTATATTGATTCTTCCAATCCATGAGCATGGTATATTTCTCCATCTATTAGTGTCCTCTTTGATTTCTTTCATCAGTGTTTTATAGTTTTCTATATATAGGTCTTTAGTTTCTTTAGGTAGATATATTCCTAAGTATTTTATTCTTTTCGTTGCAATGGTGAATGGAATTGTGTATAGGAATGCAAGGGATTTCTGTGTGTTGATTTTATATCCTGCAACTTTACTATATTCATTGATGATCTCTAGTAATTTTCTGGTGGAGTCTTTAGGGTTTTCCATGTAGAGGATCATGTCATCTGCAAACAGTGAGAGTTTTACTTCTTCTTTCCAATTTGGATTCCTTTTATTTCTTTTCTGCTCTGATTGCTGTGGCCAAAACTTCCAGAACTATGTTGAATAGTAGCGGTGAAAGTGGACACCCTTGTCTTGTTCCTGACTTTAGGGAAATGCTTTCAATTTTTCACCATTGAGGATAATGTTTGCTGTGGGTTTGTCATAGATAGCTTTTATTATGTTGAGATATGTTCCTTCTATTCCTGCTTTGGGAACCCTCCTACACTGTTGGTGGGAATGCAAACTAGTACAGCCACTATGGAGAACAGTGTGGAGATTCCTTAAAAATTGCAAATAGAACTACCTTATGACCCAGCAATCCCACTGCTGGGCATACACACTGAGGAAACCAGAATTGAAAGAGACACATGTACCCCAATGTTCATCGCAGCACTGTTTATAATAGCCAGGACATGGAAACAACCTAGATGTCCATCAGCAGATGAATGGATAAGAAAGCTGTGGTACATATACACAATGGAGTATTACTCAGCCGTTAAAAGAATTCATTTGAATCAGTTCTGATGAGATGGATGAAACTGGAGCCGATTATACAGAGTGAAGTAAGCCAGAAAGAAAAACACCAATACAGTATACTAACACATATATATGGAATTTAGGAAGATGGCAATGACGACCCTGTGTGCAAGACAGGAAAGAGACACAGATGTGTATAACGGACTTTTGGACTCAGAGGAGAGGGAGAGGGTGGGATGATTTGGGAGAATGACATTCTAACATGTATACTATCATGTGAATTGAATCGCCAGTCTATGTCTGACGCAGGATGCAGCATGCTTGGGGCTGGTGCATGGGGATGACCCAGAAAGATGTTATGGGAGGGAGGTGGGAGGGGGTTCATGTTTGGGAATGCATGTAAGAATTAAAGATTTTAAAATTTAAAAATAAAAACTAAAAAAAAATAAATAAAAAGTAAAGTACAAAAAAAAAAAAAAGCGTTGGAGTTAGCTAATAGGGAAGGATGAAGGATTTTAGGTGGGAGGTTGTTTTGTCTGTTAAGGCAATCTGTGTTTACTAGTTGGCACTTATTGAAGTAATGCTCCTATTCTTCCACAGAGAAAGGAAGATAGGCACCCTATCTTTCTTGATGCTTATCTGTCAAAGAAGGCTTCCGTGGTGGCTCAGAGGCTAAAGCGTCTGCCCGCAATGCGGGAGACCTGGGTTCGATCCCTGGGTCGGGAAGTTCCCCTGGAGAAGGAAATGGCAACCCACTCCAGTATTCTTGCCTGGAGAACCCCGAGAACGGAAGAGCCTGGTAGGCTACAGTTCACGGGGTCGCAAAGAGTCGGACACAACTGAGAGACTTCACTTCATATGTCAAAGAAAAGTCTCCCAGATTCTCGCAAAAGACTATCCTGATTTGTAGAAAACTTTTCTCTCAAAAGAGTGGAGAAAGAATTCACAGCTGCAAGGTCTCTAGGGTTGATGCTCTAAGAAGAATAAAGCGACCTAAGTCAGGAAGACAACTATCTAAAATTTAATCAAGTTGAATGAAAAATTAGGCTATCTTGGTTAATGATGTACAGAAGAATTCAATCAATCTGTCTACGCATCTGCCTATCTATCTTTTGTGCTGTGCTTCAGTTGGGTCCAACACTTGTGACCCCAAAGACTGTAGTTTGCCAGACTCCTCTGTCCATGGGGATCCCCCAGCAAGAATACTCCCCTTCTCCAGGAGAACTTCCAGACCCAGGAATCCATCCAGGGTCTACTAAATGTCAAGCGGATTCTTTACCAGCTGAGCTACCAAGAAGTCCATCTATCTATCTATATGCATCTATCTACTTGTCTGCCAATCTATAGAATTCAAAGGATATAACTTTAAAAAAATCAAGCAAAGAATTTATTAAAAATATATATACTATAATGGAAATTTAAAATAATTATCTTCATATAGTACCTTTTTAATTCATTTAGAAAACCAATGTTTTATCTGAAGATTATACAAAATTGGAAGCAAAACAAATTACTCATAAGTCTGATTATTTTCCCACTCTTATGGCTCTGCACTACAAAATAAATTGCTAGAGAAAAGAAACTTCCAACCACTTCAAGAAACAGCTTCAACTTGTTATCATGGTATGTATGTTCTTAGGAAATAATACCAACCATCCAACCAGTAGGAATAAGGTGTTTGCAATTCCTTGCAATTTTGTGGATCCCCCATGTCTTCAAAAGTTTTGGTCTTTACTGGCTTTTTCCTCTTTAGGTATATTTGGTAAAAGTTTATTCCTATTTCAAAACCTCACTTCAACATCAATTCTTTCTCAAAAATATTGCTGAGTTATACTACTATGTATATAGAACATCATTCTTTTTCTCTGTGTTAACATTGTACCCTCTGTATCTAATTCTCTTCTTACACTGATTACATTATGTGTTTACAAGAGCTTCTTCTTTGAGGGTAGTGATAATCTATTATTTATCTTCTAATCCACAGCAACTAGTAGAGTAGCAAACATATAACATCCATTAAATACTTACAGGATGGATGAATGAATTAGTAAATCATTAGCAGTTAATATGAATAAATAATGGAATAAATATATGAAAATTTTGAAATTATATCTTATGTGGTAATACATTTATAAAAACATAAGCAGTGGTATAATTTCAGCCACTATTGTGATTTATCTGTATATATTTCCTTATGGATTCAACCTGGGAAAATAATTATAGAAAGCAAATACAAGGCTCTTTATGATGAATGAGGGAATAAAAGTCAAAATAGGAATCTCTCTCGAGATAGCTCAGTTGGTAAAGAATCCACCTGCAATACTGGAGACCTGGGTTCAATCCTTGGATTGGGAAGATCCCCTGGAGAAGGGAAAGGCTACCCACTCCAGCATTCTGGCCTAGAGAATTCCATGGACTGTATAAGTCCATGGGGTCACAAAGACTTGGACACGACTAAGCAACTGTCACTTTCACTAGAGAAACTACTTTGAACAAAGCACAAGGATTAAAATTCTGGGAGATTTCTAATTGGGAAGAAAACTGTTAGGACATTACTCAGTGTAACATTTTATAAATTAATCCAGTCAATTCTAAAAAAAAAAATATGTAATTCCTATACAGCTCAGCAGTATCACTCAAATGCGGAGGTAAAGAAAATCAAGACCTGAGACTATCCTGCAATGAGTATGAAGTTATCAAGTGGAGTACTTCCTACCACACTAGAGGACACTGAGAGAAAATATATTGTCATTCCTGAAGGAATGAACCAGAAAATGTATCTTTTTAGATTTTGCTAACTCCAGAGCCAACTCATTGGAAAAGACCTTGATGCTGGGAAAGACTGAGGGCAGGAAGATAAACAGACGACAGAGGATGAAATGGTTGGATGGCATCACTGACTCCATGGACATGAGTTTGAGCAAACTCCGAGAGAGAGTGAAGGACAGGGAAGTTGGCATGCTGCTGCAGTTCATGGGTTGCAAAGAGTTGGACACATTTAGTGACTGAACAACAACACCAGCTTCAGTCCCCAAGCTCAGTATGAGGGATGATATAGCTCATCCTTGCTTTCTTATTTCTTTTGAACAATATTATCCTTATCACACGTGACAATACTAGCAGACAAAGAAGAAAATTAATACCAACATCAAAAACCTAAATCATGTTTGATTGATTTCATTTCAAAGTCATAGCTGCAGTCTTTAAAATGCCCATAGAGCGCATTCTAAAAGACCTTTAAGGTTAATATCAACATACCTAACATTAACATTTTATGCTGTTTGCTGTTTCTCAGTTATCATGCAAGTTATGTTTTTAATCCATCATGTATTCACTTGTGAAACACTTGCTTATTTCAACTTTTCTCCTTTATTCTACATTTCATGACTACTTTCCTTCTCCAGCCCTCAGCTAACCTCTTGCAATGCCCATTCTATGATCTGTCTGCACTTTATCTATAACCTCATTCTCTGAAGAGTTACTTTACCTTATTACTTTAAAGAAAATCTGACCAGGGGATTCCCTGGTGGTCAGGATTCAGAGCTTTCATGGTCATGGCCCAGGTTTGATTCCTGGTTAGGAAACTGAGATCCTGCAAGCTATTTGGTATGACAAAACAAAACAAAACAAAAACCTTACCATTTTCAGAGGACACTGCTTCTTCCCTAATCACCAAGTGAAATATTGCTTTATTCAAATCCTTCACAATTAGGAGCAAGAGTAGAGATGTCTTTGATAGTCTCTTCTGCTTCCTTATCATTTCTCCTCTACCCAGTATATAAAGAAAATATATTTTTAGCACCTTATCAATATTGGATTATCAACTTCCCATCCTATAGATCATTGATAACTGGAGTCTGGATGATACATCAAATCCTGACAATATTGTTGCATGTGATGTTGATTAATAATCCTTGAATACCCTGGTCTGCGGGTTTTGGCATCGAGGGTTTCTTATATCATATTTTCCAATGACTTTCTCCTCACCATCCTCACTAACTGATTAAAGTAATCATAAGTTTTGTTTTTCTTCAAAAATAGTGTCACCAATCTATAATTTAAACACCGAAGTATGCAGGCACACTTCCTTTCCTGTATTACCATTGGCTTACTCAAATACTCCAAATCAGCTTTTCTTCTGTATTATAGTGAAAAGCTTTGACTTCCCTCATTTAATCTTTCTGTGGTGTTTCTTCCCAACATCATCTAGCAAATACTGCATGATTTATCTTTTCAAATGCTCCTGTGGATGATTTCATTTTATTATATCTCTGATGTCATATCACATGCACCTGACAAAATTCTGACCATATAAAAAACAGTGAAGGGCATAAGAATTTTGTTTTGAAGAAGTCAGACTACCTGTGCTCCTTATTAAGATTAATTGTAATTCGGAGAACTATTCAAACCTTTGTAAGCCTCAGTTTGTTCAACCACCAAATGATAATATTAATAATAAGAGTAGATTCTTCATAGAACTACTATAAAAAGAAATAATTCAGTAAAAAGTTTTTACCATAGTGCCTGCAAAGAATCTCATAATTTCTTCTATCATCATCATTATTGTTATTATTTTTAGTTTTGTCCACTTTGTCCTTCCATGTGATAAAATAGAGCCACAGTTTAAATTTATAATCATTTTAAATTTATGGTAATCAAATTAACTATTTTTTCAATGATAATTCACAATGTTACTATATTTCTTTTTTAATATATTTTTAATTGAAGGATAATAGCTTTACATATAACCTTGTGTTGGTTTCTGCCATGCAATAATGCAAATTAGCCATAAGTATACATATATTTATTTATTTATTTTTAAAATCTTGTCATCTCAAGGATACTGGTTTTCTAATTCTCTGTACTGTCCTAATTGCCCTTGTTATTAATACCACTTACTCTGCCCCTTTTCATTCTCATAACCTTATCTTTCATTTTAAAATATAAATATAAACCAATATGTGAGAACATCCTTTTCTCTCATCATGAAATCACCAAACCTGTAAGAATAAACACAAATTTCATGATATCACTAGATTTGGTTAAAAACAATCTTTTCTACTATGCTATCAATTGCAAGTTGCCACTGAACATTTCCATTCTGCACTTTGTCCCACCCTGACAGAGTAGCACAGTACCTGAAAAATAGGATTATGACCATTTAAATAAGTAGGAACTTAATTTATATGATTCTTTTATGAATTATCACAATCTTAGAAAACAACAAAAATTTTTATAGCTCTCGTGGACTGAATTATGTCCCTCCAAAATGCATGTTGAAGTCCTAATTCTTTTCTTAATTAATTAATTTATTTTAATCAAAGGCTAATTACTTTACAATATTGTAGTGGTTTTTGCCATACATTGACATGAATCACCCATGGGTGTACATGTATCCTCCATATTGAACTCCCTCCCTATCCCTTCCCTCAAGGTTGTCCCAGTGCACCAGCCTTGAGCACCCTGTCTCATGCATCGAACCTGGACTGGTCATCTATTTCACATATGGTAATATACATGTTTCGTTGCTATTCTTTCAAACATCCCACCCTCACTTTCTCCCACAGAGACCAAAAGTCTGTTCTTTATATCTGTGTCGCTTTTTCTGTCTCACATATAGGGTCATCTTTACCATCTTTCTAAGTTCCCTATACATGTGTTAATATACTGAATTGGTGTTTTTCTTTCTGACTTAACTTCACTCTTTATAATAGGTTCCATTTTTATCCACCTCATTAGAATGAATTCAAATGTGCTCGTTTTAATAGCTGAGTAATATTCCGTTGTATATATGCACCAAGATTGTCTTATCCATTCACCTGCCAATGGACATCTAGGTTGCCTCCACATCCTAGCTATTGTAAACAGTGCTGCAATGAACATCGGGGTACACATATATCTTCCAATTCTGGTTTCCTTGGTGTGTATGTCCAGCAGTGGGATTTTTGGGTCGTATGGCAGTTCTATCCATTTTTTTAAAGAATTTTCACATTGTTCTCCATAGTGGCTGTACTAGTTCGCATTACTACCAACAGTGTAAGAGGATTCCCTTTTATCCAAACCCTCTCCAGTATTTATTTTCTGTAGACTTTTGGATAGCAGCCATTCTGACCAGCTTGAGATGGTACCTCATTGTGGTTTTGATTTGCATTTCTCTGATAATGAGTGATGTTAAGCCTCTTTTCATGTGTTTGTTAGCCATCTGTATGTCTTCTTTGGGAAAATGTCTGTTTAGTTCTTCGGCCCTTTTTTTTTAAATTTTAATTAGATTGCTTATCTTTCTGGTGTTGAGCTGCTTGTATATTTTTCAGATTAATTATTTGTCAGATACTTCATTTGTTATTTTTTTCTCCCATTCTGAAGGCTGTCTTTTCACCATGCTTATAGTTCCTTAGTTGTGCAACAGTTTTTTAAGGTTAATTAGGACCCATTTGTTTATTTTTGCTTTTATTTCCATTACTCTGGGGGGTGGGTCACAGAGGATCCTGCTGTGATATGTCAGAGTTTGTTTTGCCTATGTTTTCCTCTAGGAATTTTATAGTTTCTGGTCTTACATTTAGATCATTAATCCATTTTAAGCTTATTTTTGTGTATGGTGTTAGAAAGTGTTCGAATTTCATTCATTTACAGGTGGTTGACCAGTTTTCCCTGCACCATTTGTTAAAGAGATTGTCTTTTCTTCATTGAATGTTCTTACCTCCTTTGTCAAAGATAAGGTGTCCAGAGATGCATGGATTTATCTCTGGGCTTTCTGTTTTGTTCCATTGATCAATATTTCTGTCTTTGTCCCAGTACCATACTGTTTTGATAACTGTAGCTTTCTAGTATAGTATGAAGTCAGGCAGATTGTTTCCTCCTGTTCCATTTTTCTTTCTCAAGATTGCTTTGGCTATTTGAGGTGTTTTTTTTTTTTCTATACAAATTGTGAAATTGTTCTAGTTCTGTGAAAAATGTCCCTGATAGCTTGATAGGGATTGCATTGAATCTATAGATTGCTTTGGGTAGTATACTCGTTTTCACTATATTGATTCTTCCAATCCATGAACATGGTATATTTCTCCATCTATTTGGGTCATCTTTGATTTCTTTCATCAGTGTTTTATAGCTTTCTATACATAGGTCTTTTGTTTCTTTAGGTAGATTTATTCCTAAGTATTTTATTATTTTCATCACAATGCTGAATGGAATTTTTTTCCTTAATTTCTCTTTTTTCTCATTGTTAGTATATAGGAATGCAAGGAATTTCTGGGTGTTAATTTTATGTCCTGCAACTTTACTATATTCATTGATTAGCTCTGGTAATTTTCTGGTGGTGTCTTTAGGGTTTTCTATGTAGAGGATCATGTCATTTGCAAACAGCGAGAGTTTCGCTTCTTTTCCAATTTGGATTCCTTTTATATCTTTTTCTTCTCTGATTGCTGTGGCTAAAACTTCCAAAACTATGTTGAATAGTAGTGGTGGAAGCTCTAATTATTAACTGGATTGTATTTAGAAATAGAGCCTGTGTGCGTGCCTGCTTAGTCGCTTCAGACATGTCTGACTCTCTGAGTCCCCATGGACCATGGCCTGCCAGGCTCCTCTGTCCATGGGGATTCTACAGGCAAGAATACTGGAGTCATTTGCCATTTACTTCTTTAGAAATACTTACCTGGTGCCTCAGAGAGTAAAGCGTCTGCCTACAATGTGGGAGACCGCTGGGTCGATCCCTGGGTCAGGAAGATCCTCTGGAGAAGGAAATGGCAACCCACTCCAATACTCTTGCCTGGAAAATCCCATGAATGGAGGAGCGTGATAGTCTACAATGAAACTTTGTCACCAAAGTGATGTCTTTGCTTTTTAATATGCTGTCTATGTTTGTCATTGCTTTTCTTTCAAGGAGCAAGTTGTTTTTTTTTTTTGTTGTTGTTGTTGTTGTTGTTGTTTTAATTTAATAACTGTAGTCACCATTTACAGTGATTTTGGAGCCCAAGAAAAAAAAGTTTCTCACTGTTTCCATTGTTTCCCCCATCTACTTACCATGAAGTCACAGGACTAGGAGCCATGATCTTCATTTTTTGAATGTTGAGGTTTAAGCCATTTTATGTTTCCTCTCTCTGTCTCCTCTCTCAGTTTCATTAAGAGGCTCTTTAGTTCCTCTTCTCTTTCTGAATAATGGTGGTGTCACCTGAATAACTGAAGCTATTGATATTCCTCCAGGCAATCTTGATTCAAGGCTGTGTTTCATCCAGCCTGGCATTTTGCATGATGCACTCTGCATATAAGCTAAATAAGCAGGGTAGCAATCTACATTCTTGACATACTCTTTTCCCAATTTGAAAGCAGTGTGCTGTTCCATGTCTGGCTTTAATTATTGCTTCTTGACCTCCATACAAATGTCTTGAGGCAGGTAAGGTGGTCTGGTATTCCCATTTCTTAAGAATTTTCCAAGTTTGTTGTGATCCACGCAGTCAAAGGCTTTCAGTTCAGTCTCACAGTCGTGTCTGATTCTTTGCGACCCCACGAATTGCAGCACCCCAGGCCTCCCTGTCCATCACCAATGCCCCAGAGTTCAATCAAACTCACGTTCATTGAGTCGGTGATGCCATCCAGCCATCTCATCCTCTGTCGTCCCCTTCTCCTCCTGCCCCCAGTCCCTCCCAGCATCAGAGTCTTTTCCAATGAGTCAACACTTCACATGAGGTGGCCAAAGTACTGGAGTTTCAGCTTTAGCATCATTCCTTCCAAAGAAATCCCAGGGCTGATCTCCTTCAGAATGGACTGGTTAGATCTCCTTGCAGTCCAAGGGACTCTCAAGAGTCTTCTCCAACACCACAATTCAAAACCATCAATTCTTCGATGCTCAGTTTTCTTCACAGTCCAACTCTCATATCCATACATGACCACTGGAAAAACCATAGCCTTGACTAGACGGACCTTTGTTGGCAAAGTAATGTCTCTGCTTTTGAATATGCTATCTAGGTTGGTCATAACTTTCTTTCCAAGGAGTAAGCACCTTTTAATTTCATGGTTGCAATCATCATCTGCAGTGATTTTGGAGCCCCCCAAAATAAAGTCTGACACTGTTTCCACTGTTTCCCCATCTATTTCCCATGAAGTGATGGGACCAGATGCCATGATCTTTGTTTTCTGAATGTTGAGCTTAAGCCAACTTTTTCACTCTCCACTTTCACTTTCATCAAGAGGCTTTTTATTCCTCTTCACTGTCTGCCATAAAGGTGGTGTCATCTGCATATCTAAAGTTATTGATATTTCTCCCGGCAATCTTGATTCCAGCTTGTGCTTCTTCCATCCCAGCGTTTCTCGTGATGTACTCTGCATAGAAGTTAAATAAGCAGGGTGACAATATACAGCCTTGACGTACTCCTTTTCTTATTTGGAACCAGTCTGTCATTGCATAGTCAATAAATACAGATTTACTCCCAAATCAAAGGATGATTTTGGAGAAGTGTGCAGAAGAGTTGTCCATGTAAGACATCAAATGCTAATTTTTTTAATCAAAACACAATTGTTTCATATTTTTTTAAGATCTTGTATAAATTTTATTTCTTTCTTTATTGCAATTTTGAGGACTTCTGTCACTATATATTCTTTCAATAGGAGTGTTAATAGTGAATAACCCTGTTCTCAGAGAGAAAGCGGTCAGTACTTCATTATTACATTTGTCTTTCCATGTACTTTCCCTTGTATGGCTAAGTTTTTTTCTCCCATTGATAACAGGTGCTGGCTTATTTGTGAAGGTCTTCTGTGTTGCTGATCACAAATTTCCATTTATATGTTAATGTTGCAAATTATGACATTTTAAAATGATTATCTTCTCCTTAACAATAATCTCTATTTTATCATCATAGTTTGTTCCTGTTATATATTATTGATCTTTTTAAGTTTTTATTCTATGTTCATAAGAGCTTATCACATGGTTTCATCCTGAGTTTTAGAAAGAGCTTGTCAGCTTTTGGTAAGAAGGTTGTGTTGGCTACATACATCTAGCTTTTCTCTGCTAAATATTGGAAAAACTTCATAAAAGTCATTCCAATTTTTTCTCAAAAATAAAGAAAAATCTGTGGAATGTCATCAGGATCTGAGATTTTCTTTTTAATTTTTTAAATTATATATTTTAATAAGATATATAACAATTCAAAGTTAGATTAAGTAAGCTTTTATTAAAAACAACAACAACAAAAAAAAACTTTTGTTAAAAAGAAGAGACATTACTTTTCCAGCAAAGGTCTGTCTAGTCAATGCTATGATTTTCCAGTAGTCATGTATAGATGTGAGAGTTGAACTATAAAAAAAGCTGAGCACCAAAGAATTGATGCTTTTGGACTGTGGTGTTAGAGAAGACTCTTGAGAGTCCATTGGACTGCAAGGAGATCCAACTAGTCCATCCTAAAGGAAACCAGTAATGAATATTCATTGGAACGACTGATGCTGAAGCTGAAACTCCAAAATTTTGGCCGCCTGAATCGAAGAACTCACTCATTTGAAAAGACCTTGATGTTGGGAAAGATTGAAGGCAGTAGGAGAAGGGGACAACAGAGAATGAGATGGTTGGATGCCATCACTGACTTAATGGATATGAGTTTGAGTAAACTCCGGGAGTTGGTGATGGACAAGGAGACCTGGAGTGCTTCAGTCCATGGGGTCACAAAGAGTCAGACAAGACTGAGTGACTGAACTGATCTGAGTGAGTTTTAAGGTTTTTGAATAATTTGTTTACATGGTTTCAAGTTTTCTGTCAAAACATTATAAATAATATTTTTATTTTCATGTCTAGGGTCTTTGATGATGATCATTTGGGTTCTCTTTTTTTGATCAGACTTTAAAGGTGTTTATCAATTTGATATGTTATTATTGTCATTTTTTATTGCATTTTATTTGTAAATTTCATTGATTTCTTCTTTTATAACCATTATCTGTTTTCTTTATGTTCTTTTGTTTGGTTGTTTTCTTTTTAGATTCTTTTTTTAGACTGAAGCTTAAAGACTGTACATTTATTCAAAATCATAATAATTAAAGATAATAGTGAGTTGACTACTCAATTTTTCTGTTCATTAAGGGATAAGTAGCTCACACAAAATATGCATGTTATTCACAAAAGTATTGCAAACTACAATTACCCTAGCTGCTATAAAATTAGTATAAAATTGCTAAATTATTTTATATCTCATTTAAGAAAACATGAAATGAAGCTTTTCTTCATTCCATATAAAAAATGATAAAAGATCACTGCAGATATAACTTATCCATGTGTCCATGGATTCTATACTGCAGATCCAAAATGTAAAACAGATGCTGTGCTGAGAACCTTCATTGAGAAAATATCAAACATCTGGATTTGAGTCTGATAAATCAAGACCTGCATTACAAAAGTGTGAGTAATGGCTCAATTTAGAAGAAAAAAAAATGCAACAGTTGAAAAAAACAAAAAGGAATTATAGCTCTCTAGAGAATTCTTTATTGACTGGTTGATGAGATAGTGTGAAAATTGCAAGAAAGCTTTGAGTGAAATAATTATCTTTAAATAGAGAGAAGCCATCCTGCAAGTAGAAACATTTTTTTTCTCTTGACATTTGAAAACTTTTTCCTATTTGAAGTAAAAATAAAGCAGAGTTATCAAAAAGTATAGCTTTTTAAAAAATATTTGTCTCTTAATTCTTAACTTTAGTGCTTTTCAAAAGATATATATGTATAAATATATTTTATATGCATTTTGTATAATAAATGAATAACTTTACATAAAACAGTAAGATATAAATTGGGAGTAATATGTCTCAATATTAATTAAGGAAAATTTAAAATTCTCATATGATGACAGTTAATAATATATTATGAAATATGAAACCAATTACAACATCATGAGAATTTTACATACATAGAATTAGTATAAATTACTTGTGACCCACTTTTAAAATATGCAATACCATATATATTGCCATATGGGATATACTGAGAGACACATTTATTTAGAGTAAACGGTATCATGAGAGTGATATTTGAGGAAGTGTTTGATTAGTAACATCATGTCTTTGAAAGAAACTTGCAGATTTTTAAAGAAAAGGAAAGCAACCAGCTGGTAGTCCAAGATTATCCAGTAATATTTTCTTCATTTTTAACAAATGGCTCTGAAAAAGCATACAGTTTCCCCTTACTTTGGTAATTTGCTTTATTTCAATGGGTAAAACCATAAAAATGCAGGCAATAATCTGAACTGTTTATCAATTTATTAATATTAGCTTGAAATAATATATTTATTATCCATATCATATACCATCTTAATCTTGTTTCCTTAAAGCAATATCTATATTGGTGCTTTATATAATTATTGACTTAGAATGTATCTCAATGCAAAGAAATAGAGGGAAACAATAGAATGGGAAAGACTAGAGATTTCTTCAAGAAAATTAGAGATACCAAGGGAATATTTCAGGCAAAGATGGGCTGAATAAAGAACAGACATGGTAGGGACCTAACAGGAAAAGAAAATATTAAAAAGAGGTGGCAAGAATACACAGAAGAACTATACAAGAAAGATCTTCATGACCCAGACAACCAGGATGGTGTGATCACTCACCTGGAGCCAGACATCCTGGAATGTGAAGTCAAGTGGGCCTTAGAAAGCATCACTATGAACAAAGCTAGTGGACGTGATGGAATTCCAGTTGAGCTATTTCATTTCCTAAAAATGATGCTGTGAATGTTCTGCACTCAATATGCCAGCAAATTTGTAAAACTCAGCAGTGGCCACAGGAATGGAAAAGGTCACTTTTCATTCCAATCCCTAAGAAAGGCAATGCCAAAGAATATTCAAACTATTGCACAACTGCACTTATCTTACAAGCCAGCAAAGTAATGTTCAAAATTCCCCAAGCCAGGATTCACAGTACATGAACCATGAACTACCAGATGTTCAAGCTGGATTTAGAAAAGGCAGAGGAACCAGAGATCAAATTGTCAACATCTGTTGGATAGTTGAAAAAGCAAGAGAGTTCCAGAAACACATCTATTTCGGCTTTATTGACTATGCCAAAGACTTTGACTGTGTTTTTCCCAATAAACTGGAAAATTCTTCAAGAGACAGGACTACCAGACAAGACTGCCTCCTGAGAAATCTGTATGCAGGCCAAGAAGCAACAGTTAGAAATAGACATGGAACAACAGACTGGTTCCAAATAGGAAAAGGAGTATGTCAAGGTTGTACATTGTCACCCTGCTTATTTAACTTATATGAAGAGTACATCATGTGAAATATCAGGCTGCATGAAGCACAGTTGGAATCAAGGTTGTAGGGGGAATTATCAATAACCTCAGGTATGCAGATGACACCACATTTATGGCAGAAAGCAAAGAGGAACTAAAGAACCTCTTGATGAAAGTGAAAGAGGACAGTGAAAAAGTTGGTTTAAAACTAAACATTCAGTAAACTGAGATCATGGCATATGGTCCCATCACTTCATGGCAAATAGATAGGGAAACAGTGGGTATAGTGAAGTGACAGACTTTACTTTTGGGGCTCCAAAATCACTGCAGATGGTGATTGCAGCCATGAAATTAAAAGATGTTTGCTCCTTGGAACGAAAGCTATGATCAATCTAAGCTGATAATTGTTTATGTATGATGATAATGATTTATTGTTGATCATTTTGTACTATATCTATCTATCTATCTATCTATCTATCTATCTATCTATCTATCTATCTAAGTGAGTATCAAATTATTACACTATACACCTGAAACAACAACACCTGATTCAGATAATTGTGTCAGAAATTATAGATTAAATGAACGTTCGATTTAGATAGGCACTAGAAGTCACTTATTCAGACTCCTTAAAAAGTCTGTGATATGCCTGAAAGTTGATTATATGTGATGGAAAAACAGATGCCTTCCCACAAGCCTGCCCCTCTACCAACATCTCCCCACAGGAATAAAAAAAATGATTCCTAAGTTTGTGAAGAAAAATATTCTAGAATCCAAGGCCAGTTTTCATTTTACTAATTTCTTCTTCTTGGGCAGGTTTTTAATATTCTGGGAAAGTTATTTACCATCTCTATCTTTTCTTGTTTTTATCTGTAAAGATGAAAACAATTATGGAATCTGTTTCATAGGACTGCTTTAAGGATCAAATAACATTGAGCTTGACAATTATTTTAAGAACTGAACAACTGTTCAATGTTTTTAATAGTCAACTTTAAAAGACTGTATATTAAAAAATGGTTTGTATCATGTGACATAATGATTGCCCATTATTTAATCGCATTTAGTGGCTGTTTGACTTGAAATCCTTGCTCTCTCAGTTTCTAGCTGGTTTCCTTGGTGAAATCATATAACTTCTCCTGTTATTGTGTTGATTCAATTATCTGATCATGTATGCTGCTGCTGCTGCTAAGTCGCTTCAGTTGTATCTGACCCTGTGCAACCCCATAGATGGCAGCCCACCAGGCTCCCCTGTCACTGAGATTCTCCAGGCAAGAACACTGCAGTGGGTTGCCATTTCCTTCTCCAATGCATGAAAGTGAAAAGTGAAAGTGAAGTTGCTCAGTCATGTCGGACTGTTAGCGACCTCATGGACTGCAGCAGGCTCCTCTGTCCATGGGATTTTCTAAGTAAGAGTACTGGAGTGGGGTGCCATTGTCTTCTCCATGATTATGTATAAAACCTTTCAAATAATGCTTTGGAAATATATATATATATATATATATATATATATATATAAATATCTATTAACAGAGTATGATAATATCAAAATGTTGATACTGATAATTATAATAGCTTCTGCTTAGACTGGGTAATAATTATCATAGCTTCCTTTGGACTGTAAGGAGATCAAACCAGTCAATCCATAGAAAATCAACTCTGAATATTCATTGGAAGGACTGATGATGAAGCTGAAGCTCCAGTACTTTAGCTACCTAATGCAAAGAACAGACTCATTGGAAAAGACCCTGATACTGAGAAAGATTGAAGGCCAGAAGACAAGTGAGTGGCAGAGGATGAAATGGCTTGATAGCATCACTGACTCAATACACAAGATTTTAGCAAATCCCTGGCATCCTGCAGTCTGTGAGGTTGCAAAGGGTCAGACACAAATTAGAAACTGAACAACAACAACAACATATTAGCTTCAGCTTGAACGCTAATTCACTGCTTAAACCTGAGATGACATTTTTTTTTCTGGATTTTAATACTCTATCCTTGTGCTAAAGAAGAGACAAGGGGGAAAAAAGACAAAAAAACCCTGGCACCATAATGCTCAGGGGCTTCCCAGGTGGTGCTAGTGATAAAGAACTTGCCTGTCAATGCAGGAGACATAGGAGACACAGGATCAGTCCCTGGGTGAGGAAGGCCCCCTGGAGAATGTTATGGCAATCCACTCCAGTGTTCTTGCCTGGAGAATCCCATAGACAGAGGAGCCTGGCGGGCTACTGTCCATGGGGTCACAAAGAGTTGGACACTATGAAGTGACTTAGTGTTCATGCACCTTAATGCTCAAAAATTCTACAGTCTACTGTATCAGCTTTATTGTACCGCAATGTCTATGAAGGCAACTTGACAGTGAGACCATGGTTCACTAACATGTCTCAACCAATTATCAATTATGCTATATCAAATATCTTACTGCTGCTGCTGCTAAGTCGCTTCACTCGTGTCCAACTCTTTGCGACCCCATAGACGGCAGCCGACCAGGCTCCCCTGTCCCTGGGATTCTCCAGACAAGAACACTGGTGTAGGTTGCCATTTCCTTCTACAATGCATGAATGTGAAAAGTGAAAGTGAAGTCACTTAATCGTGTCCGACTCTTTGCAACCCCATGGACTGTAGTTCACCAGGCTCCTCCGTCCATGGGCTTTTCCAGGCAAGAGTACTAAAGTGAGTTAAAACAGAAGCTTGTGAACATTTATAAAAACAAATCAAAGGAAAGGATTTCCTTCCTTGGGAATTTGCTGTATCACTCAGGGAACTCAAACAGGGGCTCTTTAACAAACTAGAGGTAAGGGTAGGGAAGGAGATGGTCTATAAAGCAGTTGACCTTCAATTAAAAATAAAGTGGCAAGAAAGGGATTTCCTGATCATAAAGTCAGTCTTACTCATTTTGACTTCATGTGTGCTTCCTTGAGTGAGAGACAGAAATATAGCTAATAACAGTGAAATTAAAGCAGAATGTATCCCCATTATTAGTATGAACTTACTTGGGTTTCTCTTAACTTGGGCGTGGAATATCTCTTCATGGCTGCTCCAGCAAAGCACAGCCACTGCTCCTTACCTTGGACGAAGAGTATCTCCTTACCACCGCCATTCCTGACCTTCAACGTGGGATAGCTCCTTTAGGCCCTCTTGTGCATATAATATTATAAAGAGGAAACTAGATTTTTCAGATGAAGGCATCCACATGGAAGAACTGTACAAAAAAGAGCTTCACGACTCAGATAATCATGATGATGTGATCACTAATCTAGAGCCAGACTTCTTGGAATGTGAATTCAAGTGGTCCTTAGAAAGAATCACTACGAACAAAGTTAGTGGAGGTGATAGAATTCCAGTTGAGCTGTTTCAAATCCTGAAAGATGATGCTGTGAAAGTGCTGCACTCAATATGCCAGCAAATTTGGAAAACTCAACAGTGGCCACAGGACTGGAAAAGGTCAGTTTTCATTCCAAATCCAAAGAAAGGCAATGCCAAAGAATGTTCAAACTATCACACAATTGCACTCATCTCACATGCTAGTAAAGTAATGCTCAAAATTCTCCAAGCCAGGTTTCAGCAATTCGTGAACCGTGAACTCCCTCATGTTCAAGGTGGTTTTAGAAAAGGCAGAGGAACCAGAGATCAAATTGCCAACATCCGCTGGATCATGGAAAAAGCAAAACAGTTACATAAAAACATCTATTTCTGCTTTATTGACTATGCCAAAGCCTTTGACTGTGTGGATCACAATAAACTGTGGAAAATTCTAAAAGAGATGGAAATACCAGACCACCTAACCTGCCTCTTGAGAACTCTGTATGCAGGTCAGGAAGCAAAAGTTAGAACTGGACATGGAACAACAGACTGGTTCCAAATAGCAAAAAGAGTACATCAAGGCTGTATATTGTCAGCCTTCTTATTTAACTTCTATGCAGAATACATCATGAGAAACACTGGACTGGAAGAAACACAAGCTGGAATCAAGATTGCCGGGAGAAATATCAATAACCTCAGATATGCAGATGACACCACCCCTATGGCAGAAAGTGAAGAGGAGCTAAAAAGCCTCTTGATGAAAGTGAAAGAGGAGAGTGAAAATGTTGGCTTAAAGCTCAACATTCAGAAAACGAAGATCATGGCATCTGGTCCCATCACTTCATGGGAAATAGATGGGGAAACAGTAGAAACAGTGTCAGATTTATTTTTTTGGGCTCCAAAATCACTGCAGATGGTGACTTCAGCCATGAAATTAAAAGACGCTTACTCCTTTGAAGAAAAATTATGACCAATCTGGATAGTATATTCAAAAGCAGAGACATTACTTTGCCGACTAAAGTCCGTATAGTCAAGGCTATGGTTTTTCCTGTGGTCATGTATGGATGTGAGAGTTGGACTGTGAAGAAGGCTGAGTGCCGAAGAATTGATGCTTTTGAACTGTGGTGTTGGAGAAGACTCTTGAGAGTCCCTTGGACTGCAAGGAGATCCAACCAGTCCATTCTGAAGGAGATCAACCCTGGGATTTCTTTGGAAGGAATGATGCTAAAGCTGAAGCTGCAGTACTTTGGCCACCTCATGTGAAGAGTTGACTCATTGGAAAAGACTCTGATTCTGGGAGGGATTGGGGGCAGGAGGAGAAGGGGACGACCAAGGATGAGATGGCTGGATGGCATCACGAACTCAATGGACGTGAGTCTGAGTGAACTCTGGGAGATGGTGATGGACAGGGAGGCCTGGCGTGCTGCGATTCATGGGGTCGTAAAGAGTCGGACACTGCTGAGCAACTGAACTGAACTGAATTAGTATGATCTCAAAGAAACAAATGACATCTGTGAATTACTGATTAAAATAGAAAAAAAGATGCATAAGTTGTTATTATAAAATTTAACCTATCCAAATGCATAGAAATGTCCATGTATCTGTTCAGGGTCCTGGAGAACTGCTGTCTTTCCTTCAGCAAACTGATGCAGACTAATTGAAAGCTGAACCTTCAGGCAGCATCTGAGAGAATCAGGACATTGCATATAGAGTCCATCCACAATAAAGGAGAAACCAAGACCGAGGTTGTTTTGCTCACCCACTACATGCTGAGCCTGAGGCAATAGGCATTAGAGGTATTTTGCATCTCCTCAGAAGCACTTCTTTGTTTTTGTGTAGTCCTGGCGGATCATGAAAACTGAACCCTGTAAACTCCCAGAGCTAGATGATTTGGATACCAGTCCTACAAGTCCAATGGCTCAGCAGTCATGAATTCCCCTACCAGTGCAGGAGCTGCAGGAAATTTGGGTTTGATCCTTATGTCAGGAAGATCCCCTGGAGGAGGCAATGGCAAACCATTCCAGTTTTCTGGCCTGGCAAATTTCATAGACAGGGAGCCTGGTGGGTTACAGTCCAAAGAGTTGCAAAAGAGTTGGACATCACTGAGCACACACAGGCACGGGTGCCTATTAAGTCCTAGCCCTGACAATTAATGTGGCAGATGTGTGAACAAATTTTTGACAAGGAGAAGGTAAAGTCCTGGTTTTGCTTTTGGTGCCACCTGTGGCCAAACAGCAAGGATCCAACCCACCAGGTCTATAAGGCTCCTGGAGCATCCTAGTCACCTTCCATAGGCAGGCTGATTAGAAGCCAGAAGCTTAGGTAGCAGCAATGAAGTCAAATATCTTCCAGGGAGATACTGGGGGATTGATGTTTTTACATGTTCCTCTCTGCACTGAGCCCAGGTGTATAGTCTTGAAGAGTGCTCTTGACTGTTTAAAGTCAGTTATTTTTACTACAATGGTGCTAGAAGTCTCTTGAATGCAAACTCTGTTGTCTGTCAGTGCTAATGATTTGTGGGGGATTTTTCCAAGGTAGCTCAGTGATAAAGGATTTACCTAATGCAGGAGCCGCAGGAGATGTGGGTTCAATCCCTGGGTCAGGAAGATCCCCTGAAGGAGGAAAGGGCAACCCACTCCACTGTTCTTGCCTGGAAAATTCCATGGACAGAGGAGACTGGTGGGCTACAATCCATGGGTTGCCAAAGAGTCAGACATGAATAAGCACACAAATAAAAAAAAAAAATACTAATCCTTCAGGTAGTTTTAGATAGCTAGTCAGACATGAGCAGGCCTTGCCGCATTCTGGAAAGGGTCATTTTCCCTTCTCACTTGGGCACTGGTAGTCCAGTACATCCAGAGATACTCTCTCTTTTAGTCAAGGATGTGCTTAGTTGCTCAGATGCCTTGTCAAGGACCACTGCTGATTCCCCAGTGTTATCAGGTTGAAGCAAGATGGAACCACCAGCACAGGTTGGCACAGGCTCATCAAGACCTAAAAGTTGACTCAAAGTCACCTAGGGTGAATAACGTAATAATTATGTTAAATTAGCAATGTGGTTACCCTCTCCTTGTGGGTGCTTATGTGTAAACACCTGCATACCAAAGGAAAGGTTTGTTGTTGTTCAGTCCCTAAGTCGTGTCCCCCAGGCCTCCCTACCTTTCACTATTTCCCAGAGTTTGCTCGAATTCATTTCCACTGAGTTGGTGATGCTTTCTAACCATCTCATCCTCTGTCGCCCCCTTCTCCTCCTGCCCTCCATGTTTCCCAACATCAAGGTCTTTTCCAGTGAGTCAGCTCTTCACATCAGGAAGGACTGCCACCTCTCTGTAAAACTCAAGCCTACTCTCAATGCTGCTGCTTCTGGTTTCCAGACAGCTTTCTCTCATCCTTTCTTAAGAGTGCAACTTTTCCTCTCTAAATAAAACTGCTGCTTGAAACTGCTCTATGTCTCATCTAAATTATTTCCTTCAAGAGAACTAAAACTAAGAAAATCACCATTCAACCAGGAATAGTAGCCACTGTAAGCATTGGGACCTAAATGTGTGGACAAGCTCTTTTGAAAGAGCTGCTAGCAACTTGGTTTTGTTGTTTGGGTGAGCGAGGTGAAGAGGGTACAGAAAGCACTCCCTAGCTCCTTTATGCTCTGGTGATAATTCTATTCAGCCCCTAGATGAAGGCCACTTAGAAGCCAGACATCTTCTAAGTAGCCAGCACCTGGGAAATATGGTCATCATACCCTATCAGACTCCTTCTGGGGGAAAACAGAGAGACTGGCATTTTTGTCTGTTCCCACGGCACTGAGCCTGGAGCAAAAGCCATGCTCTTGTTTAACAAATGCCTCTTTGTTTACTATAGTCTTATGGGACTCATGAATGTAAATCTCACTGGCTATTAGAGCTGGGTGATTTGGAGGTCTGTCCCTTTGGTGGTAGTCTTAAAAGAGTGGGGTGTTAATGTGACTCAAAATGCTTCCTGCTCATGGAGAGGCTAGAAGTTGAGGGTTTCCTCCCAACTGTAAGTGAAATTGAGTGCCACTAACACTGAATCTGGGCTTCCCAGGTGGTTCAGGGGCAAGAGTCTGCGTGCCGTGCAGGAGACACGAGTTCAGTCCCTGGGTCCAGAAGATCCCCTGTAGAAGGAAATGGCAACCCATCCCAGTATCCTTGCCAGGGAAACCCCATGGGCAGAGAAGACTGGAGGCCAACAGTCCATGAAGTGACCAAAGAGTTGGACACAATTTAGTGACTAACAACAGCAACAACAAAACTGAACTGCTTTGTCAACTTTATGATTACTCTCTCTATCCAAAACTTTATTCCTTTTCTCATCCTGCCCCTCTTCTCTTCAGGACTGAAGAGTATCTCATTAAAGAGGGGGCTGAAACCAAGCAGGACTTGCAGGGCCTTCCCAAGTACAAAAGTTCCTCCATGTCCCCCATTTCTTCCTTGCAAAAAAAACACTTTAGTCTGTTGGGCCTTCCTGCTATTTAAAAGAGAAAACTCAAGCAGTTAATGATTAGAACCATGGAGGCACAGTACTCCTACTTTCTGCTGAAGGGACATAGGCAACAGTCTGATCCATATCTTTAAGTTGTTCAGCAGAAACTAAGACCATCTGCCATGGAGGATGACTACATTCTGACCATTAACATGTAGGTTCCAAACTGCTAGAACTAGAAGACAGGTGATTGGGATTCCTGAAACTTCACTTCGTTACCTCACTACCAACCAGTCAGAAGAAAGTCCACAGCTGAGCAGACCTCCTAGGACCCTCTCCCCTGCTTGGCTTCCTACAAATAAATGTTGTACGTTCCTTCACCACAGTCTAGTATTAGTAGATTTCCTCTGACACATATCAGGAAGCAGACTCAAGCTTGGTTCAGCAACATAAGGTGCTGAGCTGGGACTAGAGTTTATGGTGGGCTTTCACATCCATTTTAATATTGTATTTTCTCAGTTGCCCAATTTGTAGGAGTCATTCTATTGGTTCTGGATTTCTCTCAGAGGAAACTGACCCATTGTAGCTGTATATGTGGTAAGAGAAGGGAAATTCAGAAGCCTCCCATGTGACCATGTTGGTAACATCTATTCTTAACTATTATAAGATATTCAGCTTAATTATAACTGTTTTTGTTAGCAGAAATAGAAATGAGATTACCATTCATACATAAATGTTTATTTTACCATTCTTCTAAGAATTCAAGATCAGTCTAAAAATAATAATTTTTAAAAAGGCACCAAATAGAGCCAACTTATCATAAAAGACCTTGATGCTGGGAAAGATTGAGGGCAGGAAGACAAGCTGATGGCAGAGGATGAGATAGTTAGATAGCATCACTGACTCAATGAACATGAATTTGAGTAAACTCCAGGAGATAGTGGAGGACAGAGGAGCCTGATATGCTACAGTCCATGAGTTCACAGTTGGCAAAGAGTCAGACACGACTTAGAGACTGACCACCACCACCAAACAACAAATAGAGCATATGTATCCAAACAGACATAAACTTTTTCTTGTCTTTCAAAATTAAGTTTAGATGAAGAAGCCTATTTTTCAAATGCATACCTTAAATTGTTCTGAAAAAGGATATTGACCACTTAAATTGGGCAAAAGAAAATTGAACACTTACACATCAAAGAAAATTATAAACCTTTTTTGAAGTTTACTTATATAAGAGATCCATGCTAGATATTTTTATCAACTCATTAAATATGTTTCAATTTTATACTTATAAATTTAAAGAATAGATTTCCTTTCTCATATAGAGTGCTTGGGGGAATTACAGAATAATAAGATAGTCTTTGAAGAAAAGTTAATTTAAGAAATTAAATTACCCAGTACAATAAAGTTCACATTAAGTGACATTTAAGCAATACAACAAAGTACTTAAGGTGGCATGTAGTTATTGTAAATTAATTTCCACTCTGGTTATTTCGTTAATTTGTCTCATTTAGCAAAATAGCAGCAACACATCAGAGAAGTGCTAAAAACTTTGTCATTGATTGATTGATTGATATTTTAGCTAAGTTGCAGTTTTTAACACCATTATATACTTGCTGTATTTGTATTAGATTTTGTTTGCATGAGGCTGTTTCATAATAATTTGATAAATAAATAGTAGCTTTAAATCTAAAATGGGATTTATTACTTTGCCTAGGATATGTTCATTTCCATTCACATTCCTTCCTTTTTTTTTTTTTTTTTTTATAATCCCAGACAAGTTGTTGAAGGATAAATTCATGGTGGCCTGTTTCATAAATATGACTCTGCATATCAGTATGCAATAGTGTCTTAAATCAATGCATTTTCTAAATCAGTGTAAACCTAGGAAATTAAATAAATTAATATTAGATTTAACAAAATGATGGATCTTGGCAAACATAATAAAATCAGAAAATTTTTACCCTTTGTGAACATATTTTTCCAACTCAAGCATATCAATTTTACCTGTCATATGTCTGGGTTTCTTTTTCCCTATCATTTACAGTTGTCATTTAAGTAAACAAGTATTTGGAGAAATGTTGGAGCAATCATGGTATTTCACATATAAGGAGGAGAAGTAGGAATGAGGTGGTGGTGTGAGTCTGAGTATCTCATTCTTCTTCTGGATGTGCTGGTGCTTGTGCACGCAGTCATGCCTGACTCTCTGCAACCCCGTGAACCCTTCTGTCCATGGAATTTTCCAGGTGAGAATACTGGAGCTGGTTGTCATTTCTTTCTCTAAGGGATCTTCCCGATCCAAGGATATTGAATCCATGTCTCTGGTATCTCATGCATCTCTTGCATTGGCAGATGGGATCTTTACCAGCTGAGCCCCCAGGGAAGCCTCTCCTGATGATATCATACAATAAAAGAAAAATTCCTTAAACTACATCTTAAGTAAATCTAGGAGACTTGGATAATTAAAACCATAATACAAAAAGACACAGGCACTCTAATGTTCATTGCAGCACTATTTACAATAGCCAGGAAATGGAAATGACCTAAAAGTCCATTGACAGATGAATGCATAAAGAAGATGTGATATATATATATACATATTATATATATGTATATATACATATTATATATATATATATATATATCACGGAACTTTATTTTTCTATAAAAGGAAATGAAATTTGGTCATTTTTGGAGATGTAGGGATGGAGGAGCCTGGTGGGCTGCCATCTATTGGGTCACGCAGAGTCGAACATGACTGAAGCAACACAGCAGCAGCAGCAGCAGCAGCAGCAGCAGCTGGACCTAGTCTGTCATACAGAATGAAGCAAGTGAGAAAGGGGAAAAATTAGTAACATATATATGTGAAATCTAGAAGAACAGTACAGATGAACCTCTTTGCAAGGCAGGGATAGAGGTGGAGATGTGGAGAATGGGCATGTGAACATAGGGGAGAGAGGACATGGGATGAATTGGGGGATTAGGATTGAGGGATGTGCATGGCTGTAGAGTTAGTTGCTCAGTCATGTCCAACTCTTTGTTGGGCCCCATGGACTGTAGCCTGCCAGGCTCCTCTATCCATGGAATTCTCCAGGAAAGAATACTGGAGTGGGTGGCCATTTCCTTCTCCAGACATAGGTACACTGCTGCTGCTGCTAAGTCACTTCAGTCATGTCCGACTCTGTGTGACCCCATAGACTGCAGCCCACCAGGCTCCCCCGTCCCTGGGATTCTCCAGGCAAGAACACGAGTGGGTTGCCATTTCCTTCTCCAATGCATGAAAGTGAAAAGTGAAAGTGAAGTTGCTCAGTCTTGTCCGACTCAGCAACCCCATGGACTGCAGTCTACCAGGCTCCTCCACCCATGGGATTTTCCAGGCAAGAGTACTGGAGTGGGGTACCAGATATGTACACAGTCATGTGTAAAGCAAATAGCTGTAGAAACCTGTATAGATAGCTATACAACAGTAGAAACCTGTTGTATAGTTCAGGGAGCTCAACTCGGGGTTCTATGGTGACCTAGATATTCTGGATAGGGGTGTAGGAGAGATGACCAAGAGGGAGGGGATATATGAACACATATAACTAATTCACTTTTTTATACAACGCTGTAAAGAAACTGAAAAGAAGTGAAAGTGAAAGTGAAAGTGAAGTTGCTCAATCGTGTCTGACTCTTTGCCACCCCATGGACTGTAGCCTACCCAGGGTCCTCCATCCATGGGATTCTCCAGGCAAGAGTACTGGAGTGGGTTGCCATTTCCTTCTCCAGGAGATCTTCCCCATCCTGGGATATAACCTGGGTCTCCCGCATTGTAGGCAGATGCTTTACTGTCTGACCCACCAGGACAAAACTATACTCCAATTTAAAAAACAAACAAACGAATTACTTGAAACTATTAAGTTACTGAAAGGCGCCAAACTGATGAATTGTAAGCCACAAAGGTATAGTGAAACAGAGAATGTAGAGGGGTCTAGCAGATGACACTAACCTAATGGCAGAAATCAAAAAGGAACTAAAGGGCCTCTTGATGAAGGTAAAAGAAAAAACTGAAAAACCTGGCTTAAAACTCAATATTCATAAACACTAAGATCATGGAATCCAGTCCCATCACTTCATGGCAAATAGATGGATAAAAATGGAAACAGTGACAGACTATTTTCTTGGGCTCCAAAATCACTGTGGACAGTGACTGTAGCCATGAAATTAAAATATGCTTGCTCCTTGAAAGAAAAGTAAGAATTAAAGATTGTAAAATTTAAAAAATAAAAAACTAAAAAAAAATAAAAAATAAAAAAAATAGAAAAGGTAGAGGGACAAAAGATCAAATTGTCAACATCCATACATCCACTGAATCATATAAAAAGAAAGAGAATTCCAGAAAAAAAAAAAGAAAGAAAAGCTATGACAAAACTAAACAGTGTATTAAAAAAATAGAAATATCATTTTGCCTACAAAAGTCTGAATAGTCACATCTATGGTTTTTACAGTAATCATGTATGGTTGTGAGTATTGAACCATGAAAAAGGCTAAGAGTCCAAGAATTGATGCTTTCAAACTGTGGTGCTGGAGAAGACTCTTAAGAGTCCCTTGGACAGCAAGGAGGTCAAACCAGTTAATCCTAAGGGAAATCAACCCTGAATATCCATTAGAAGGACTGATGCTGAAGCTGGAGCTCCAACAATTTGGCCACCTGATGTGAAAAGTCAACTCATTGGAAAAGACCCTGATGCTGGAAAAGACTGAAGGCAGGAGGAGAAGGGGACCACAGAGGATGAGAATGTTGGATGGTATCACTGACTCAATGGACAGAAGGTTGAGCAAGCTCCAAGAGATAGTGAAGGACACGAAAGCCTGTTGTGCTGTAATCCGTGGGGTTGCAAAGAGTCAGACATGACTTAGCTACTGAACAACAATAGATAGCTGTGGTAGATCCTGAAATCAATATCAAACTGAGAAAGTATCATTGAACCATATATATTATCATGTGTAAAACAGATAGCTAGTGAGAAGTTTCTGTATACACAGGGAGCTCAACCCCGTGGTCTGTGATGACCTACAGGCATGGGATGGGGGGTGGGAGGGAGGTTCAAGAAGGAGGAGACATATATATACTTATGACTAATTAACACTGTTTTACAACAGAAACCAATGCAACAATTATCCTCCAAGTAAAAGTAAGTTTTAAAAAGTACTATGTACACATACATGTATCTTCTTGAAACAACATATCCAATTAGGAGAAGCAGTTAAAGAATTAACTTTGCAGAGATTTTAGAATTGGATAAACAATATAAAGAAAGAGAGAGAAAGAAAAAAAAATGGAGAGAAGGGAGAAATGAAGGAAAGAGGGAGGGAGGGAAGGAAGCAAAAATAAATCACTTAATTCCATGAAAATAATTTGTATATGGAAAGAATATCTAAATATATGAGGGTCTACAAATAGTGAAATATATATTAATTTTGCTGTGATGAAATGTATTTTAATTCAAATATTAGATTACTTAAATATAATATAGCAACCAAAATAATAGCAACCAAATCAAATGTTGCTATGTTTTCGTAAACCAGACAACGAATCTCTGAGAAATGCAAAATACTTGTAGAAATAGCTGTAAGTATTTAATGTAATTCAGCACATATTTCTTGATAACAACCATGTGCCAAAAAAATGTTTTAAACTGGGGGGATAAAAAAATTAATTAGCTGTATTCTTCCCACTGGTGAAAGTTAACGTCCATTAAAAGAAAAACAGCATTTGAAAAGATGCTTTTAACATAGCATATACTAAGAGTTTTGAAGAATACTTCAAAGTAATCAGATGGTGAACAGTGAGAACTGGAAGCATGAAATTACAAGTTGGAAATGATGAGTGCAGATGATGGTGAATAATTCTGTTATTGGAGTCAGAAGATAAAGAAAGCAGGGTAGTTAGGTAGGATGGTGGAAGATATTTTTCAGGCAATGAAAACTGCTGAAAAATGGATGCTGGTACTATAAGCATATCAGCTTTACAAGAGAAATTGTAATGTAGGTGAGGACAGAGACTTTGACCCTAGAAAAGTTATTTCATTAATATATCTGTAATAACCAAGAAGTAAATTCAATCGGAATTTCACTCTAGGCATTTGATGCCAGAGAGATTAATTTGGCTTAAAGAAATAGATATGGGGTCATCAACATACAGAACTGCTTCATACTTTTTTCTTCTACTTAATTCTCAAGATATGCCTATAAATTAGGCACTAGCATCTTTATTTGACAGATAAGAGCCAATCTTTGAAATATGAAGTGATACATACAAAGTCACACAGCTAGTTAAGTGAAGCACTGGGATTTTCCGCTCCAGGTTACTGTTTCCAATCTCATATTCATTTAGCAAGACTACCTATCCAGATAGAGGAGATGATGTATTGTTTCATAAAGCTAATGTGGGAATTAAACTATTCAGCATCAGGAAAACATTCTATGAATTTATTTAAATATTAATAGATTTAGAGCGAGCCTCAATTCTACTTCATCCCCACTTTCTGGTTGAAGTGATTCTATAGAATCACTACACTTTCAATTGATATTAGATTATGGCATTACCTTAACTACAAAACTGAATAAAACATTTTCTCGCTTTCCAGCAAAATGTTTTTGATGATGTATGTTAACACCTAGATATAAAAGCAGGCCTTCAGTTTAAGCCTTACATATAATGAAGCATTTTGAAAAGAAAGTAAAATCAACCCACCTGGATCTATATACAATCTGTATTTCCCCAGGGTCACACAGTTTCTTTTTTACACCTATTTACATTTATATAATGTAATCCTGTCTATGATGGATTGCAAAAATGCAGAATCTAGAGCATATGTAACCTGATAGTGTTATGCCCAAGTCGCGAAATCTCCCGATGACCACCAGGGAGCCGATATCCGATGCAAAAGCAAGAGTTTTCATTATCAAGCTCGAGCTGGGGCTCCCACCGATACTGAAGCAGCGGCTATAGGGAGGAGCCCCGAGCTCTGGGTTTCATTGCTTATATAGGATATTCTCACACGAAAAATTGGAAAAACGGGAGTTTCCGGGTTGGAAAACTGGTTACCTTCCGTGGAAGGGTTAGGTGTTGGGTTCTGATTGGTTTTCATTTCCCGGGCTTGCCACGGGTTCTGATTGGTCCCAGCATGGTGGGGTAAGGTTAAGGGATTTCCAAAAAGCTCTTTTCTGATAATTTTTACAAAATGGAGTCTTCTTTAATAAAATGGAGTAGCTTAGGTCCTTCAATAGATGTAAAAAAAGTTGAATTGAGGATAGGAAATGAGTGATCACCATTTAATAACAGTCATTTGAAAGAATTATCACTATAATTTGAATTGTATTTTCTTATATAAATACTATTATACAAGTATTATATACTGTCTCAGTATTGTGTCCTCAGTATTAACACCTAGAGTTGACTGTCTAATGGTACAGATTTATTGTCAATGAGAGCCTCACAGTGTGTAAAATATTGCTATGTATGTTTTGTTCTTCATGGATTTATTTTTTATAAACTTAAAGTAAGTATTAGCAGCAAATTTAAACAATTACAAATAGGAAAGATTCTAAGAAGTCTAATGATTTCCTGAAAAGATGAACATTTTTTGTTTTTTTTCTTCCTTCCCTCTTTTTTTCCTATTTTTATTCTTTTAGGTATTTTTATTTCTAATGCTTCTGCAAAATTAATTCTAACTGCTTCTGTTTATTTGACATTATCATACAAAATATGTCATTTGCAGACCCATTACTTTTGTGTCTGAGTATGCCTTCTGAGTATATTTTGTCTTGGTATAGCTTAAATATTGCAATTAAGTTGAATTTTCTCTTTAATCTGTTTCTGACAATGATGAATTATTAGTATATCAACACAGCAATGGTATACCAGTATAAGGCATTATCAAATACAATGGAGTGCTGACATTTTGTTCAAATAATGGCGGTGGGGGGTGGGGGTACCATTTCTGAGTAGTTTTGAATTAATTATTGATATAAATGAGAGTGTGGCCTGCAAGGGTAAAAAGACAACACCAAACATTTTTCTATTTAATTCTCAAGGAATAATGTCATTTGCCAATTGGTTTAGAAGTGGAAAGTCAAACAAATTCTATAATGAAAATTTAGCCTGGAAACTGAAGAGTGAAACAGAATTGACATTGAGAGTGACCTCTATTGTGTTTAAACTTCTTCACTTCCTAGGACAATGAACTTCCTGACAAAGACTCAGACCTTAGGCACGCAATGATCTTATCTTTCAAATTATAATTTATTTTACTAATATTATCATTGATTTGACATGCTCTTGGTGACAATGCCTAATTTATTTTGAAATTCAAATGACATTAATGGAGGACATAAGAGTCTGATGTTTACCAAAATGGATCACAGGTTAAAATAAAGTTGAGATAAGCTCATTTGAACATACATTGGAACTTTAATTATAGAATGACTATCAAAACTGGAATACAGTAATATCATTCTCGGTTAGTTACTTACAGAGAAAGATACATATGAACTGTGCAATTGATTAGTTTTGACATTTAATGCATATAAATACAAAAAGGGGGTGAGGGAGTGCTGAGAGGTTGTCCAAAATTCTCAAAATATCCTTGTGTATTTTATATTCAGATTTTCAGAGTGAGAAGTTAACTTTTTCTCATCTCTTCTTTTTCATTTACAAATGACAATATATAGTAATTTTATAATTTACCTTTTAAAATTCCAGAATTTTGTTGACTTCCAGAATACTTAACTGATTTGGTATGCTCTCAGTCATGTTCATAGAATGCTAAATTATCAACTGAAATGGACATATTGACTCATATTTTCAAATGAAAGATAGTTTATAGATACATGTTTTATTCTGAGGCATTGCACCTCAAGGTCAAAATAGGTATAGTTAACTTAGAATGGTGTGTTAGCTTCAGGTGTACCATAAAGTGATTCACTTACATATAAATGTATCTGAGGAAGATAAAGAAGTATATATATTTATAGACAGACACATATATATATCATAGGTTATTACAAGGCATTGAATGTATTGCCCAGTGCTATACACTAAGTCCTTATTTTCATGTATTTTATACATAGTAGTGTGTATATGTTAATCTCAAAGTTCTAGCTTATCTCTCCTTTCCCTCTGCTATCCCCTCTGATAACCATAAGTTTATTTTCTATGTCTGTGAGTTTATTTCTGATTTGCAAATAAGTTCATTTATATCACTATTTTAGGTTCCACATATAACTGATGTCATATAATCTTATATATTATCAGGAAGCCTGAATGTCTTGAATTAACTTTATATTTACAATCATGGCTTCCTGGTAGAAATTTTAAGATTTTAAAACACAAGAATATGTGCATTAAAAAATTTTATGATTACAAGGAAAACCCTTTCAAAATTACTTTTGTGCATGGTATGCAAAACAAAAATGCAATACTATTATTTATACACTGATCTAAGTTGGAGAATTAAGCACAGTACACATATATTTAATCATGTTGATGACTATAAGGATAATTTAAGCATATAGTTTCAAATGGATTTGATTTGGGTATATTTAATTATTCTTTAGAAAGTCATGTTTGCCTTAATCTATGTTTTAAAAATTCATAATAATATTAGTCCCTTATGAACTTTCCTGGTGGTTCAGATGGTAAAGCGTCTGCCTACAATGCGGGAGACCTGGGTTTGATCCCTGGGTTGGGAAGACCGCCTGGAGAAGAAAATGGCAACCCACTCCAGTATTCTTGCCTGGAAAATCCCATGGATGTAGGAGCATGGTAGGCTACAGTCCATGGGGACTCAAAGAGTCAGACATGACTGAGCGACTTCAATTTCACTTTCACTTAGTTATAATCTGAAGTCATGCAATGCCTATATCTATGATTAATGGTGATTATTTTATTGTACTTTTTGTTGGGTTCTAAGAACATTGAGAAATAGCACAAATAGATTAAAGCATTATAACGTATATTCAAATAATACTTTGAATTATGACCATATTAAGGCTATTTCTAAAAAAGCCTTTAATACCTGGTTTGCTTATTTCAAATGATTTCAGAATTTGGCTGCACAGAACTTTCCCTGTATAGCCCCAGACTTTGTGTTTCCCTATTTTGCTTAACCAGCTTTATTCATGAAGCTTAAATTCTCAGGAAATAAACCAGTAAATTAATCCTTTCATATTAGTTTTACTTTCTATGTGGTATATCAATAAAACAAATGTACTTTATATATGTATTTAAATAATTACTGAAATTAGTTTCAGCATGAGCTTCATAAATTCTATAATAAAGAGTGACATGTTGGTGGTGGTTTAGTCATTAAGTCATGTCCAGGATCCTGTGTCCATGGGATTTCCCAGGCAAGAATACTGGAGTAGGTTGTCATTTCCCTCTCCAAAGGATCTAACTGACCCAGGGATCAAAACCGGGTCTGCATTAAAAGCAGTCTCCTGCATTGCACACAGATTCTTTATCAAATGAGCCACCAGGGAAGTACAATAAAGACTGACATACTTTAAATTGACTAAAAATTATTTCTATAGCGGTTTAGACCTTTCCTGAATATTCATACCTAAAATGGTTTTATGTGTATTATTTCATCCATTGTTTTTCCTCAGGTGAACTTTGTGAAAAGTTACACTTGATTTTTTTCTATGAATAGCTAATTGCATTGCTTTTTATGTATAGGAAAGAAGCTTTATGTTATGTATAATGAAGTGGATTATTTTTCTCCACTTTTATCCTGCCACTATCAGTGATTCTTAAATGATTCTAATGTCTTTTCAATTTCATAACCTTTCATATGAACTAAAATCAACCATATTATTAAATATAAATAAATATGTTTGAGTATGTATATTAACCATATTAACAAAAATAACCTGGCACAAAGTTGTGAGTAAAAGAAATAAGGATCTCTGGTGTTTATTGAGTTGTCAGTGAAACAAATACTGACTAATTTCATTCACCAAGTAAGCCATGTGTACCAAACCTGAATATTCATATATTTAAAGGAAAATCTGGACACAATAAAATACAGGAAAGTCTCAAAATTTTGCTGATGTGTTCAATTGAGTATATAAAATAATTGAGCTACACATCCATGGACTGTAGTCCACCAGGCTCCTCTGTCCACAGGGAATCTTTAGGTAAGAATACTGAAGTGTGTTGCCGTTCCCTTCTCCAAGGGATCTTTCTAACCCAGGGATTGGACCCAGGTCTCCCTGTTTGCATCAGGATTCTTTACCATCTGAGTCACCAGGGAAGCCCAAAGAGAATCCATACCTGTATGTAAAAAAAATCTAAAAATATTTTGAAAACTAGGAAAGTATATTATCTCTGTGATTTCAAGGTAAAAATTACATTAAAACAAAATATAGAAATAATTAACCACTGAGAAAACAATTAACACTTTGTTTAGAATTAATTTTTTACCAAAATTAACATTAATTAAGTGGTAGAAAATAATTTCCACTCTTTAATAAACAAAGGACAAGTTTCGAATGTGTATTAAGCACTTCTAAAGAAATGAAGAAGAAAACAGACAAAAAAATCAGAAAAAAATTATCAAAAAAATACAAAATACTTGACACTTTCCAAAATAAATATAAATAGGCACTACATTAGAAAGTACTCAGTATTATTAAACATGAAATAAAAATTAGAATCACAAAGGTATTCTCTAAGATTCACTTTGGATTTACAAGAAAATAAAAACTGGATAATATTAGATACTAATGATCTTAAGGAACATAAATATATTTTATACACCTTAAAATGTATAATCCTCCAAGTGAAAATAAGATGGTATTATCTAGAAAAGCTGAAACATCTCCTAGGACTTTGACTACTAAATATTAATATATACCCTAGAGAAATTCATGTATATGAGTAGCAGAATCCATGCACAATGATGTGTATACAAACTTGACATGTAAAAGCCCCAAACTGGAACCTAGAAACTCATCAACTATCAACTGTGAAATAAAATGATAAAATAAGACGCACTCTGTAATGATTAATTCTAGACCAATGCTAAGGATCCTATGCAACATTATAACTTGATCTTACAAACACAGTGAATGATAAAAGCAATCTAGGGAGAATATTTTCCCCACTACTCAAGTCATAGAAAACATGATGAACAAAATAAAATATATCCCTTAGGGACATAGACTTATGTAACAGAATGAAAAATGAAAGCAAAGATGAGTTATTTAAAAAGTCAATATAGTCATTGTCTCTAGACTGAAGGTAGAAGTGATGACTATTGAGGGACCTTTGGAAGACTACTAGAATACAGGTAGGGCTTCCTTGGTGTCTCAATTGGTAAAGAACCTGCCCATCAATGCAGGAGATGCAAGAGTTGAAGGTTTAATCCCTGGCTCAGGACGATCCCCTGGAGAAGGAAACAGCAACACACTCTAGTATTCTTGCCATGAAAATCTCATGGACAGAGGAGCCTCGTGGGCTACAGTCCATGGGGTTGCAAATAATTGGACATGACTGAGCGCGCACGCACACACACACACACACACACACACACAACATAGGTAAGGTTCTATTTATAGATTTGACAGCAAACTTTTTATAATTATTTATTGGATAGTATGTATATGGTCTATGCACTTTTGTTGCCTACATATTGTTTCACAATAAAGAAGGAACAAAACCACAGACGTCATAAGATTTTTGTGATAATGAGAATTACATGTGCTGACACAAGATGATTTCTTTAGTTTAGTGACTGACATATTTCAAGAAAACATTTAGTCACTACTTTGTTACTGTTATGAGAAATAGTGATGGTGGCTACAGTTGCTTACATTTGGAGAAACTAATTTTGTTAAAGCATTCAAACACAGAGAAGATAATGTGATTCAGAGGTTGTGGACTATGTTTAATAGGCATATAATTTTTCTATTTATCTACGCTTTCAACAATTATCATTACCTCCTACCTGCAAGGCATCCTTCTTAGTGAAACAGGTACAAGTAGATAGCCGTGCCATATACAAGCAGGATCCATGTTCTTATGAAGCTTATATTTCACTGGAAGAAATGAGACTTCAAACAAGTAAATCAACATTTAGAAAAGATACTATGAGGAGCACTATGTGGGAAATAAAACTGAAATACTAGATAGACAGCACCCAAAATACTGCTAAAGTCAGCATATAAGGAGTAACCAAATGGTTATATGAACTGATAATATTTAACCAATTCTAAATATGAAAACCTTTTTAACAGATTGACACAGGATTATCTTCACCACATGTCAAATGTTTAATAAACTATGGTAATTTAATACTGGTCCAAGACTAGGTAAAGAGATCAATTAAAAAGAAAACACTCTAGAGAACTTAGTCACAATAAATAAATGAGGTTGCTTGCAGATTGTAGAGAAAAAGACACACTTTCCAATAGACTGTACTATGAGAATTGCATAGTAGTTACATAAAAATAACATAAGGCTCCCATTTCATGAAGTACACTTAATCAGATTCACCTGCTTGAATATTTGTTTGAATATTTCTGCGGGCAGATATATTTCTTGTTTTGTCCACAGATAGACTTCAGGTGCTCAAAACAGTGCTAGGTTTAAGGCAGGCAGTTAATAAATATTTGCTAAATATATGAGAGGAACTAAGGAATATCACAAAATTTGAAATATGTATCCCCTTAATTCAATAATTACATTTCTTAAAGTTTATGTTTTAAAAGTAGATTTGTCTCAGAGGGAGTCAATGTATTTACAAAACAAATGTGATCTTAAAATTGTAAACAACATATTTGTTCATCATTGAGTAAAGCTTAAGTAAACACTGACAAATAAATATAATAAAATATTTTTCAACTGAAGGAATGATGCTAAAGCTGAAACTCCAGTACTTTAGCCACCTCATGCGAAGAGTTGACTCATTGGAAAAGACTGTGATGCAGGGAGGGATTGGGGGCAGGAGGAGAAGGGGACGACTGAGGATGAGATGGCTGGATGGCATCACGGACTCAATGGACGTGAGCCTGAGTGAACTCCGGGAGAGGGTGATGGACAGGGAGGCCTGGCTTGTTGCAATTCATGGGGTCGCAAAGAGTCGGACACGACTGAGGGACTAAACTGAACTGAAAAGCCATTTAAACCAATATACACCTGCCTGAAACACTATTTATGATAGTTTCTGTTAAGAGAAAAATGAAATTGTATAGCATTATAGTTTATTAAAAAATCTTTATTAAAATCAAGATTTTCTTTCTTTCTAGTAATCACAGATTAATGCATATGAAAACATATGAAAAATATACACCAAAATATTTATGATGATAACATGATCTTCAACATAAGCTTTGGTTTACAAATGTTTAAATTTATTACATGGTCAATTACAATACTTTGAAAAACAAAATATTAGTTTTATATTTGGAGCTCTAAAGCTATTTTAAATGTCAACATGGATATACTTTTATAGAAAAAATAAATTAAATAATAGGGTTTAATTTCTTATTTGTAACTTACTATTTTTAAAAGGGACTTCCCTGGTGGCACTAGTGTAAAAAACCCATCTGCCAATGTAAGAGATGGAAGAAATGTGTGTTCGATTCCTGGAACAAAAGTAAAACATTCTCATTAGAATATATCTAAAAAAATCTTGTTTTGATTCATTTCTCACTTTGATCAAATTAAACATATAAAGAAAATATTTGCAAATGAAGTGATCAACAATAAATTAATCTCCAATATACACAGTTCATGTAGCTCTGTCAAGAAACAACCAAATCAAAAAATGGGCAGATGATCTAAATAGATGTTTCTCTGAAGAAGATTTACACTTGGCCAAAAAGCACATGAAAAGATGCTCAACATCAGTAACTATCAGAGAAATGAAAATCAAAACCACCACTCAGAATGGCCAACATCAAAAAGTTTACAAACAATAAATGCTGAGCACTGTGTGGGGAAAAGGAAACCTTCTTACACTGTTGGTGGGATTGTAACTTGGTACAGCCACTATGCAGAACAGAATGGAAGTTTCCTAAAAATCTAAAAATAGAGCTACCATATGATCCAGCTATCACACTCCTGGGCATATATATGGAGAAAACCATAATTTGAAAGGATACGTTCACCCCAATGTTCATGGCAACACTGATTATTAAGGCCAAGACATAGAAGCAACATAAATGTCCATCAACAGCAGAATAATAGATAAAGAAGATGTTATAGTTATGTATGATGGAATATTACTCAGCCATGAAAAAGAATGAAATAATGTCATGTGCACCAACATGTATGGAGCTGGAGATTATCTTAAGAGTGAAGTAAGTTAGACAGAAAAAGACAAAATATTAATTATATGTGGAATATAAAAAATGGTACAAATGAATGTATTTACAAAATAAAAATAGAGTAACAGATGTAGAAAACAAAATTATGATTATGGCGGAGGGGAGAGAGGGATACATGGAAGGTTGGGATTGACTTATAGACACTATTATATATCAAATAGATAAATAATAATTACCTACTGTAAAGCACAGTGAATTCTACTCAATACTCAGTAATGATCTATACGGGAAAAGAATCTAAAACAGAATGGCTGTATGAATATGTATAACTGATACACTTTGCTGTACAGCAGAAATTAACACATTTCAAATCAACTGTGCTCTCACAAAATTTTGTTTTGAAAAGTGCACAATTCTTATTAGCATATATACTATTAAAAATTTAATTTCTTTTTCTCTTTGGTCATATCAAACATGATCTTTCAGATTAAAAAGTATAGGAACTTGAAAGAAATATATTTATTTATGTAAAAATTTATAACAACTTACAATTAGCTCCTTTATGGAGCTATTTTAGTTTAAAATTACACGTCACTGTAGCATTTGTCATAAGATGGAGCTTGGACATATAAATTAATATAATAGTTTCTTAGTACAAATTTGGAGCTAAAATATCTAACAGAAGTTGTACTATTCAAAAACAGATTATTCACAATCCTCTACTAATTTTACTTTAAAAATGTTTTCTTTGGATCATTCTATATGACCCCCTTGCATAAGAATAGCTCTGCCTGATATTATAGGGTCCCATGGAGCTAGCTTGGCCCAAGTGTTTGCGGACTGACATTCAATGGCTAATGGGTAGGCAACCCACAGGTACTGATAGGTTAGAGAGAGGTCTCCAGAATGGTGCTTGCTAGTACCAATGTCCTTGTAGTAATACAAGGTCCCCAAAGTGACTGCCACCATTGCCTATGCTCCTGAGAAGTACCAGTTGTCTTTTACCTTTCCAGGAGGTTCTCCAAGATCAGCAAGTGAGTCTGTCCCAGGCTTTTTTCAAATTTCTGCCTTCGTACTCAGCCCCAAAGTATGCAAGAATTTTATATGCAGTCTTTAAAAGAGAAGTCTCTCTTTTATATAGCCCTTAAACTTCCCCATACACCAACCCCACTAGCCTTCTAAGCCAGAGATTCTGGAGCCTCATCTTGCCCATGAGGACCATTAGGCCGAGGAGCCCAGTGTGCATCATGGGTCCCTTGCTTCTTGGGAGGCAACCTTTGCTGTTGTGATTCTCCTGCTGATGGGTCACCTATCCAGGAGTTTGAGTCTTGACTATACCATGCCTGCCCTTCCTACCCATCTTGTTATAGTTCTTTCTTTATTAAGTCTAATTATAAAATAATTTTTGCTGGTCTTCAGGTCATTCTTGTTGATGCTCTGTAAATAGTTGCAGTTTTGGTGTGGCTATTGAAGGAACCATGCTTGGGATCTTCCTAACCACCATTTTGGCTATAACCTATATTTTATATTTTAAACAAGGCAATGAAAAAGGCAAATTGTGGTGATATTGATAAATGAAATTACAAAATACAGCTTAATTTTGAGTTGATCTCTGGGCATGGGGTGGGGTGAGGAAGGGACTATTACCTTTTTTTGATGATGAGGGCTGTTAGCATTTAAGAAAAAATGGGACTATGAAACATTTCCTTGTTTGGATTCATTCCATTTTCAAAGTATATTTCAATTATTTCATGCTTCTCTAATTTCTATTTTGAACAGATAAATTATTTAAATCCCTGAGAGCATGATCAATAACACATAGGAGCCATCTACCAGGAGTACAGATGGCATAAAAGAGGTAAGATTCATGCACTGAGTCACATAGGTACTGAGGGCTGACTCTTGCCAAATGGAAGACCTGAACAAAAAGATGGAGCTGGGCAGCAGCTACAACACACGGGCAAACTGTTTTTTCTGTACATTCAAAAATAACTACTTAGTATGGATTGGACATTTCCATACATATAAGAATACATTTACTCTCTCCCAATTCGTATGATAAACAAATACAAACAACATCCCATCCCCAGAGGCCATCCCCTGAATAATGCCAGCTTGTCCTTTTTTTTCTTCTTGTAATGATATAACCTCATAAAATTTATAGCTATTTGGCATAAGCAGCCCTATATAGCCAATATGTGAGGTGGAGTGAGATACTGATTTAAGAAAAAAACAATGTAGTATGCAGCTTCCAAAAGGTAAAAAATGAATTTTAAATGAAAATACATAAAAATTTTATAAACAATAAAAATCTAGATATATTAATAAAATAATAGATTTAAAACAAGTAAATTGACAAGTAAAATAACTGGAGGGTATTGTAAAAAATGATTTGTTTTTTAAGTTTCAGTAACATGCTAAGCATAGGAAATAAAGGAAAAGTAAACATAAGGTCAAAAAATTGAAAATAAATCATGGAGGAAATACTTAAGATAAATTCTAACAACAGAAAGATAACTACAGAAAGCTAGGAAAAAATATATGGACCAATAGACTAAGAAAAAAAAATTGCTTGAGATAATGAACACTAGTACATGGCAATAAAATATATTGGTTACTAAATATAATTAGGTTTAGCCACAATAGATGTGTATTACCGAATACAGTAGCCTCCCTTCTCTCTCTCTCTTAGCACCCTTTCCTTTGAACTGTTAGCTGCTCAGTCGTGTTTGACTCTTTGCGACCTCCTGGACTCTAGCCCACAAGGTACCTCTGTCCAATGGGATTCTCCAGACAGGAATACTGGAGTGGTTTGCCATTTCCTTCTGCAGGGTATCTTCCTAACCCCAGGGATCAAACCCAAGTCTGTTGCATTGTAGGCAGATTCTTTACTGACTGAGCCACCAGGACTAATCATTGGCAAAGTTACAAACAGTTGATTGGTCAAATAAAAATTACTAAGAAAATACATGATTTGAACAACACAATGAAATTGATCTAATGATAATTCATACAATTATGTAGTAATGAGAAAAATTAAGTTCTTTTAAATTATATCTGGAATACTTGTAAAAAAAAAAAAAAAAACAGCCTCTATGCCAGATAATGAGTCATCAGATTTCCAAACGTCAGTTTATACAATTCAAATTTTCTGAGCACTGCTAAAAATAGAACACAACAAATGTTCAGAAAATAGTTTGAAAGACTCTTAAATGTAAGTGAAAATGTTATCAGTTATGAGATAGACATATGAGAATTCATAATGGACATTAAAGTTAACCAGAACTAAGAATTATAAAAAAAAGAAATTCTAAGAAATTTGTATAGAGTTGCATAGAAGCAACCAGCACACTACTTGAAGGGATCAATGTAGTCTTAAATACCAAAATTCAAAAAAGAGAGAAAGCTAATTTTAAATGGCTTGCCGACAATGTAGCTTGCAGAGTAAGGGGGAAGGGGTGAGTGGGTGGGTGGGGAATAAGTTAAATAGTAAGAAGAAAATAGCAATCATTCTGCCTTTATTTAAGAGGTGTGTGCACGTGTGCTCAGTCATTTCTGATTCTGCGACCCCACGGACTATAACTCGCCAGGCTCCTCTGAGCATGGAATTTTCCAGGCAAGAATACCGGAGTGGGTTGTCATTTCCTACTCTAGAGGGCTTTCCTGACCCAGAGATCAAGCAGATGTCCCTGACCCAGGGATTGAACCCATGTCTCTTGCATCTCCTGCATTGACAAGTGGATCTTTACCCCTAGCACCACCTGGTAAACCCTTAAAATAACAATTAAATGAGGAGAAATTACTGAAAGAAAGCACAAGCCAAGAAACAAACAAAAAAAAAATATAAGAATAGTTTATTAGTTGGAAAGTAAATTTGGGCAAATTCATTTGGAAAGGGAAAATGAATGAAATACACCAAATGAAAAGTGGCATATAGTATTAATTATTGAATTAAATATAATTAAATATATTATAAGAAAGGATCCAGATGATCTATTATATATAATAAATTTAAGCATTTAAGTAAAATAATTTTTTTTTAGAAATAAAACTTTTAAAAAATAAACTAAAAAAATGTAGCAAAAGCTCTGAACAATACAAACAGTATAAAAATATACATATAAATTTACATATACATAAATAAAATTTGTCACCAATTCAAAAACAATTTAAGGCATTCTTTTCTGCTTTTTGCATTTTTGAACTTTATATATAAATTGAAAGCTTTCAGTTCCATAAACTCTTGTGAATGTAAGTGTGTGTAATCATCAAAATCAAGATTAGAGATTTTTACTTCACCACAGAGAGTTGACTCATGTTCTTTACAATTATATCTTCTTAAGTATGTAGATTTAACATAAAAAGAGGGCTTCAAGCAAGAAGAAATTAGTAGGTCAGGATCTGAGTGTTCAAGAAAAGGAAAAATAATGTTTTTATGGAATCCAGAGAAGAAACAGGAAATGCCTAGCTATGTCAAATGGTTCACAAACAAGATACCTAAGCATGGTTTTGAATTTTAACAAGAAAGTCACTGATGATTATTTGAGCAAGTGTCAATGAAATGAAGGGTGGAAATAGTTACCCCAAAAAAGATAAAAGAAAAGCCAGTATGTATACATGCCATTTAAGATGTTGTAGTATGAAAGGATGGAGAAGGCGATGGCACCCCACTCCAGTACTCTTGCCTGGAAAATCCCATGGACAGAGGGTCCTGGTAGGCTGCAGTCCATGGCGTCGCGAAGAGTCGGACACGACTGAATGACTTCACTTTCACTTTTCACTTTCATGCATTGGAGAAGGAAATGGCAACCCACTCCAATGTTCTTGCCTGGAGAATCCCAGGGACAGGGGAGCCTGGTGGGCTGCCGTCTATGGGGTCGCACAGAGTTGGACACGACTGAAGTGACTTAGCAGCAGCAGCAGCAGCATGAAAGGAAATAGAAAAAGGCAGATAGGATATGTAGATCAGAAACCTTTCTTGATCATGCCTCTACTCTTGCCTAGTTCTGACTTCTTAGTACTCTATTGCCTACACTAGAATTTTCTACCTACTTGTGCCTACTCCAGCTTCTGAACATGATTAATTAAATACATGCAATGATGCTGACTTGTGTAACTTTAAATTGTTAATCACTAGCCAAAAGTGGACACTAGGCAACTTGGAATTCATGATTCGGTCTTCTAGTTCAATCACTCACCAGTTTCATAAAAAAGCAATAAAAGATAAGGCCCTTACATGGTAACTTTTTTGGGGTTATCCAAGTTACAGTATACCTAAGTATCAAAAGGAAAGTTCAAGGTCATGTAAATTGTTACATTTGTGGTGGTTTGGCGGAACAGCATTCATTCCAACCTCTCTCTCCTGCCTTGTTTCCTGCATTGTAAACTCTACGTGCATCTCTTCCCTGAATAGCAGCTCTTCTCATCACTTCAGGGCATGTGTCTGGCTTTTCAGTGGTCCTCAGCTGCCTGCACTGGGGCCTGGAAATTCAAAGTAGTAAACTGACACAGATAAGGCTTGGTTTCTTTGCTTTTCGTATTTCAGAAGTCACTGTCTTTCATTTCCTCATGTCCAGTGTCTTGCAAGCCATTTTTACATAGTTTTTCTCGGCTTTGTGATTGCTTCCACTGGAAAAGTAAATCTAGCTTCTGTTACTCCATCTTGCTCAAAAAATGAAAGTGTGAAGTACGCAGGTTTTTGAACACAGAATTTTTCTGCCTGTGAGAAAAATATTGATGAAATCACCAATGCATGATTTAGAAATGAAGGAAAACTCAGTTTCATATGATGGATTATAAACCCTAATGAGATAACACAAGCACACAAATAAAATATTAGTTCATTGGTGAGTCTTTCAAAGCTTTGGAATTTCTGGGATGTTCTTAGGTAACAGATCAGTATCAAAAGATATGATCATTACAAACACCTTCAAACAATGCAAAATTTATCTTTTGTAAACTGTGCTCCATATTTAAAAGAAGTTTTCCAAATCATGAACTTCATAATTCTTCCCTCAGTATATGTCACACATTATTATATTTCATTATTTTGTTGTATTGTTGTTCATATTTGTATTCACTATTATTGATTGTGAGATTGCTCACGGGTTGGATTCTGCCCTCTGTATCTATTCCCAAAGGTTCAGGGAATATTCAAAATGTTCCTTTTATTGAATTATATTTAATGAGTAATTGAACTGCAGTCTGTAGGGATAAGTTTTGAAGATTACAAGACAGTGAATGCTGTAAGATGTGTAGGATGCCTTTTAAATTTTCTTATCTGGAGTCAATCCTCTTGAACAATTCTAAAAATATTCAGTATCAATGTTCTTTATGTCAATAATTCAAAAGAAACTATTGTGTTTTTGTTGATGTTAACATAGTCTGACATTTAGAAATATGCATTAAATGCTAAGGACAAAAGGCAAAATAATCAGAATTTTTAAGTAACAAGTAACCAAAAGGAAAATGTATGTAGTTCTATGTATATATGTATGTGTATATGAAATAAATCTTAAGAAAATCAGCTATAGATTAATTTTAAATTAAATCTAGGTTCTTGAATCTACTATAAATGACAATGCCATATATAAATGTATTACCAACAATGTATGTTACAAAGATAAGATTCTTTATATATTGTGTACAATGACAATTTTGAATTTTTCAGTGTTCATTACACTTAGAAATGTTGAAATTATCTTTACTGCAAAGTAAAAAAAAAATAATATTTAATACAGAAAAAATGTGTCTTGAATAACTTTATCATTCTTATATTTAAAGAATTCAAATAAATTGAACCAACATATATGGATACAGAATAGGATGTAGGTGGTGATTCTACTGAAAAGATAAACAATTGGAAAGTTATTTAGGATGTTTATAATTTTGCTCTAATGAAAATTCTGCTTATGATTTGGCCTCTTTTTTTTTCTGATGAGCAGCATTTCATGTGTGAATGATTCCATATTTTCTCATCATTGCAGCTATTTTCAGAACTGAATTCATTTTTAATGATACTTTACTTTGCTCAGTATATTGAAATTATTACCATACCTTGAATGATTTTTAGCACTTTAAGTACATTTTTTTTCTAAAAACCTCTTTCTGAGTTTTTTGTTTTTATTTTTTAAAATATTCTGGTAAAGTAAATAATACTTTGCAATCAGCTTAGCATAAAACACATTTGCTACTAAAATTGTTGATGTATATCAACATTATACATAAAACATTTGAATTCCCCAAAGCAATATTCTGCATTTTAGAGGTTAAGAAAGCAAAATAATACATTTTTCTATTGAAGCAATATTCCTAATTGACACAAATATCTTCCTTCTATACTACATAAATAAAATATATATAATGACTTATCACAGTTATTTTAACATGTAGAAATGTATTTTAGCCAAGTAAATACTTAAGCCATTTTAGATACTTTCATTATTGGTAATGGTAGTACTATCATCATCATGTTTTTATTTTTCAATCATCTTTATGTTCTAGTAAATAAAATATTATAAAGTGTTTTATTATTATATTACTTCAGAAGTTAATTTATATCAAAAATGAGTTGTAGTCCACATTCATAACACAGCATTACTACTTCTTATAATCCTCTGATACTGCAGGTGTTAGAATAAGACTATGTATTTTATTTCTAATGAATAATATCATTAAATATTCTGTTGCAGATGTCTTAAATATTATTGCACATATCTAAGCCACTTTTAAAACTTAGATTAAAAATGTATACTAAGTTAGATGTACATTTTGTGGATGATTAATATTTGGATTAATAAATTATATATTTTAAAAGATTTTAAGTGCATATGAGTATGCACAAGCAATTGCATATGAGTTAATATACTTGAGTCAAATATGTCCACAACAGTTAGAAAATAAGTAAACTTCAGCAGCTTTCAATTATTGCATATTATATTATTCAGAGCTTTTTACGTAAAAGGCAGTTTTAGGGATTTGCATATTATAAATTGTGTAAAACTTACCTCAGGACTTGGCATGCTTTTTGTCTTCTTTTTAAAATAAGATAATTAGGGCATGGAGATTTTGCCCAAGGAAATTGTGTTTTCATCTTGTTTCATGGTGACTCAGTCAGTGAAGAGTCTGCTTGCAATGGGGGAGACCTGGGTTCAATCCCTGGGTCAGGAAGATCCCCTGGAGAAGAAAATGGCAACCCACTCCAGTACACACCTGAGAAATCCCATGGACTGAAGAGCTTTGTGGGCTTCTAGTCCATGGTGTTGCAAAGAGTTGAATACTACTTGACTACTAAACCACAACAAAATAACATACTGTTTAAACCCAATATAGAATCCAGAACTCAAAAGAAACAGTTGTACTTCAATCAGAGAAGTAACAAATCTCTTTAACACGGAAGAGGCCATCAACTTCCTCACCCTTGCTGGAACAGCAGGAGAAGAAGAAGCTGCAATAATTATGGGGTAAGAAGAGAACTGCTGAACTTCTAAGGGCTTTTTAAAGCTTGAGCATTTGCCAGTGTGATGGTTTAGAGCCATCTGGAGCCCCAGATATAAAGAAAGTCTGTACTCACTAAGTTTTCTATTTAGACCTTTGTCAAGGACTCATAAGAAAGCTGAGGGGTAAGGGTAAGAGTTGAGAGTAATCTTGCATTTGGAGCCTAGAGAAGTTTGAACATTGGTCATGAGTGCCTCCAGGAACTCCAGGTCTCCTTCAGTCACCAATGTAGGAGGAATAGGTTATTTGACAAAGAAACGCCCCAAAGTACAGATGCAAGCAGGAAGGTCCAGGAAGCTGTACATACCATCCAGGCATTTGAGGTGTTACATGGAGTATGAGACAAACCTTCTTGCTGATGAGCGAGGTGGATGGATGCAGGGAAGAGCCCACATCCCAGGGCACCAGGGCTAGGCTGCTAAAGCTGAGAGCAGTGCTGAAGAACTGAGCAAAGATGCCAGTTTCTCAGATCAACTCTCAAATACTAACCTCAAATTCTATATGAAGCAAAATCATCATCTAAAAATAAATATGATATCAAAACTTTTTCAGACAGATTCGGTGCTGAAAGTCCATTGTCAGTTAGACAGCATGACCTCAGTAAATTGTCAAAAATGATATTTGAGCTGAAAGAAAATTAAGCTGAGGGAAAACTATAGGGATGAGGAATACATAAAAAGTATAATATGCCTGTAAATATAAAGGGCTTTCCAAAATCAGGACGTTCAGTTCAGTCGCTCAGTCTTGTCCGACTCTTTGCGACCCCATGAATTGCAGCATGCCAGGCCTCCCTGTCCATCACCAACTCCCAGAGTTCACCCAAACTCATGTTCATTGAGTCGGTGATGCTATCCAGCCATCTCATCCTCTGTTGTCCCCTTTTCCTCCTGCCCCCAATCCCTCCCAGCATCAGACTCTTTTCCAATGAGTCAACTCTTTGCATGAGGTGGCCAAAGTACTGGAGTTTCAGCTTTAGCATCAGTCCTTCCAAAGAACACCCAGGACTGATCTCATTTAGATTGGACTGGCTGGATCTCCTTGCAGTCCAAGGGACTCTCAAGAGTCTTCTCCAACACCACAGTTCAAAAGCATCAATTCTTTGGCGCTCAGCTTTCTTCACAGTTCAACTCTCACATCCATACATGACTACTGGAAAAACCATAGCCTTGGCTAGATGGACCTTTGTTGGCAAAGTACTGTCTCTGCTTTTCAATAAGCTATCTAGGTTGGTCATAACTTTCCTTCCAAGGAGTTCAGTTCAGTTCAGTTCAGTCGCTCAGTCGTGTCTGACTCTTTGTGACCCCATGAATCGCAGCACGCCAGGCTTCCCTGTCCGTCACCATCTCCCGGAGTTCACTCAGACTCACATCCATTGAGTCCGTGATGCCATCTCATCCCCTGTCGTTCCCTTCTCCTCCAGCCCCCAATCCTTCCCAGCATCAGAGTCTTTTCCAATGAGTCAACTCTTTGCATGAGGTGGCCAAAGTACTGGAGTTTCAGCTTCAGCATCATTCCTTCCAGAGAAATCCCAGGGCTGATCTCCTTCAGAATGGACTGGTTGGATCTCCTCGCAGTCAGAATTTTCCATTTAGTCCTAATTTGTACCTTAATTTGCAATCCTCACTTTCATGTTTCTCACATTTTAGTGTTTATTGTAATATGAGAACCTGGTTAATAAATACTCTGAGGCCCAACTCTTAACATTCAGATTAATGAAGGTAATGATGGAATTCAAAACTGCGTTTTTTGTTTGTTTGTTTGTTTCTTTTCTTTTAAGTTTCCCCTTGTGATTTTGATGCACATGAGCATCAAATAAATGTTATTTTAGTTTTTCTGTTCTGTTGTCTGCCAGAGTGAGTTTCCTCCAGAATTTGGGCTCTATTTCATTCATTATCACTCAAGTAGATAGTAGCTCTCAAACCTGTATATTAATTGTCATTCTTTTTCATAGTGAAAAGAGATACTCTATATGCTAAATGTGAGGCACATGGAAGTTATCAGAAGAGCGCTCTAAACAATTCTAGTAAGGAAAGATGTGATGCAATAATCATATAAATACATATTATTGTGGGTCATATAAAGGTGCAATTGCTATAGCTGGCCATGATTAAGGATATTTGAAAGTTATATTACAAAATAAGATGATGTATCAAACTATGTGTAAGTGGTATATGAGAGATGAATACAAAAAGAATGAAGAGAGAAGCCAGATATTGTGCCTTTATGGAAAAGTATTCTAAAGAAACATTGTACTTAGAGACAGCAAGATAGATAGCTTTCTTGGTAATTTTGTGACAATGTTTGTTTTCTTAGTAATTTTTCTGATTGTCTTCCTTGGAAAAAATTGAGATCACTTGCTGTGCTGATTGATCATCTGATTCCTGTTGGATGTGGTCAGACCAATGTGAATGAGTAAAATGGTTGGGGCAGGAATCCGATAGAGTAACCTATTAGATTTTTGAAATTCCTGTGATGCATCTTTACTACCATGTTGAAGGCTGGCTTCAGAGCCCTGAGATCTTAAAATTGCATACCTTCTATGTAACAAAATAGCAACTATTCATTTTATCTAGATATTTTTGGATAAAGTAAAGCTGATTTTTACCCGTTTTAAAGCACCTGTGTGTGCCTGCTACGTTGCTTCAGTTGTATCTGACTCTTTGCAACCCCATGGACGCTAGCCAGCCAGAATTCTCTGTCAGCTGGATTCTCTGGGCAAGAATACTGGAGCACGTTGCCATGCCCAATTCCAGGGGATCTTCTCAACCCAGGGATTGAACCCAAGTCTCCTATATCTCCTGCCTTGGCAGGCAGATTTGTTACCACTAATGCTACAGGAGAAGCTCCTTTTAAAGCATAGTATTACCTAAAATATATAACAGTAACTTCAATAATTACTTGACTCTTCTTTTTCCACACATAGATAAGAGAACTCTGAAACCAAATGATTCCAGGCCAGGAAAGCAGAATTATATCATTCATAATTTACCCATCACTTGACTAGATGCCACACTCTTTCCTGTTTGAGGTGTTTGGAATTAATTTCTCTACTGGTGTAGACTGGAGATGGAAATCATCCAGGCCTGAAGCGGATATGGTCTTTCTAATCCAAGGAGGAGCTACTCTATGCCTAAACTACTGTAAGACGTTTGCATTTCTTCTGATTAGCCAACTCCTAATTCCACATCTGTCACACTTGTTTTTCATAACAGTATGTAGTTCTTTTACAAGTCACATTTCTACTATTCTATTGAAAGATATCCTAACACTTATGTGTAGTTTGATATCCTTCCTGCAATTTTGAAGTAGTTCCAAATCATATCAGAGAGTAGAAACAGATAAAAATCCTATTTTCAATTGACAAAGTAACTACTGAAAGGCATTGGCTTTAAAATGTAACTTTAAGGCCATATTAGAGTGTATCAAGAAACAAATATAAATAGAGAAAATACATGCCCACATGAAGTAGTAACAAAGAATCACTCAGAAGGTATATTTTATTATTTTTTTAATGAATCATTGGTTATCAGAGGAAGCAAAAAGACCACTGATATTAAAATGCAAATTAACAGCATAAAATATTGATGTTTCTCCAAAGTTTCCCTCAAGGTGATTTTTACCCTTTCTAAGACTTTCAATTATTTGATGAAACTTTGAAAATTATTTATTCAAAGTAATTTTAATGCTTAAAGGTAATTCTTCCAGCAATACAAATATTAAAAAAATAGACAACATAGTGAAGATTTTTACAGTTTAATTTTGTTGTTTAAGAAATAATACTTTATTATCTCCAATATGGTATTTGCAGGGAAATGCTAATAAATACAAGCCTGAGTTATTCTCATCCATCTCAAATTTTACTAAAAGTAAAGAAATTATAAATAATACAGTGGAGTTGGTAAAAATATAGTATTCTAAATGTTAAAAATGTAGGTGCTAAATGCAGTGTATTTCTATCTGATCCTGCATGATCACTCCCAAATGGCTACTCCAAAATGGAATATGTTATATCTGCAACTCATATATATTCTCATGCAAGTAAAGTTAGTGTGTATCACTGATTAAAGGGGTTAGAACAAAACTAAAACTTCATGTTTGATTAAAATAAGTATATTTAAATTAATTTTATAGGAGCACTTAATGATATGCTGCTAAATTTTTATATTTATAATTTTAAAAATAATATCCCTCAAATGATTAAATTTCCCTTATGGTTTATGAAATTATGCATTTCTGTGAAAAGTGTTCATAGGTCAAAAATGGTTAGGAAAAGTTTAATCTGGATGGGATGATTATACCATGGTAACAAAATATTTCTTGGGTATTATCAAATGTAAAGTACTAAGCTTTCATGCCCATTGTTGAAGACTGCTATCCGTTCACATAATATTTCCAGCTTTAAGAAGGCAGACATTGTATCAAATGAAACTACAGCCATTTGCTAGAACTTTCACTGCTGAGATCTAAATAGGCTTTTTCTTGGAAATACAGATTTAGAAGAAAATAATGAAAGTAATATACGAAAGTTGTAATAAAAATCAATTAATCTACACTAGTTCTTAGTTTATTCTATTTAACACATAAGAATATGACTTATTCTAGTATTTTGCGTCAGTAATGTTTTTACTACACCATATTTTCTTCTTTTAAGCAAATACTAATATTTTTGCTTGTTAATGTTTTATATTAAACAGAGTAAGTTGTTCTGCTGTTTTGACCCTTCCAAGATTTCTCATAGATAACGGAGAGGATGGAGAGGAACTAGATTCTCAATGAAAATGGTTCAGTGAATGCCACAGGAGGGTAATTTGCATGAAAATGACATTTTCTGGAAGCCTACAAAAGTAACAGAAAGAGAAAAGGAAACAACCTATCTTTGCACGGATGACAGTTTTCATAATGAGTCTGGAAACAGTAAAAATCTAATGAGCTTCGGGTAATATTATAAACTGCTTTTGATTTCTATGGAGGCTTTTCAATTCGACATGGGAATGACTAAGGAAATTCTGTTTGAAACACTTCAATTCAACTAAGGATTGATAGAAAAGAGTTAATTTTTGTCAACTGTATATTTGACCATCATTAATGAAGCAAATATGTTGACAGAATATTTCATTCTCAAATTGTTCAATTCAGTCACTCAGTCGTGTCCTACTCTTTGCAACCCCATGGACTCCAGCATGCCAGGCTTCGCTGTCCATCACCAACTTCCGGAGTTTACTCAAACTCATGTCTGTTGAATCGGTGATGCCATGCAATCATCTAAATCACGTCCTCTGTCTTCCCCTTCTCCTCCTGCCTTCAATCTTTCCCAGCATCAGGATTTTTTCAAACGAATCAGTTCTTCCCATCAGGTGGCCAAAGTATTGGAGTTTCAGCTTCAACATCAGTCCTTCCAATGAACATTCAGGACTGATTTCCTTTAGGATGGAATGGTTGGATCTCCGTGGAGTCCAAAGGATGCTCAAGAGTCTTCTCCAACACTATAGTTCAAAAGCATCAATTTTTCGGTATTCAGCTTTCTTCACAGTCCAACTCTCACATCCATACACGAATACTGGAAAAACAATAGCTTTGACTAGATGGGCCTTTGTTGACAAAGTAGTTTCTCCTTTTTAATATGCTGTCTAGGTTGGTCATAATTTTTCTTCCAAGGAGCAAGTGTCTTAATTTCATGTCTGCAGTCACCATCTGCAGTGATTTTGGAGCCTAGAAAAATAAAATTCTGTCACTGTTTCCCCAGCTATTTGCCGTGATATGATGTGACTAGATGCCATGATCTTAGTTTCCTGAATGTGGAGTTTCAAGCCAAGTTTTTCTCTCTCCTCTTTCACTTTCATCAAGAGTCACTTTAGTTCTTCTTCTCTTTCTGTCATAATGGTGGTATCATCTGCACATCTGAGGTTATTGATATTTCTACCAGCAAACTTGATTCCAGCATGTGCTTCATGCAGCCCAGCATTTCTCATGATGTACTCTGCATTTGAGTTAAATAACCAGGGTGACAATGTACAGCTTTGATATATTCCTTTCCCTATTTGGAACCAGTCTGTTGTTCCATGTCCAGTTCTAACCATTGCTTCATGACCTGCATACTGATTTCTCAAGAAGCAGGTCAGGTGGTCTGGTACTCCCATCTCTTGAAGAATTTTCCAGTTTGTTGTGATCCACACAGTCAAAGGCTTTGGCACAGTCAATAAGGCAGAAGGAGATGTTTTTCTGGCACTCTCTTGCTTTTTCAGTGACCCAACAGACCTTGAAAATTTGATCTCTGATTCCTCTGCCTTTTCTAAATCCAGCTTGATTATCTGGAAGTTCATGGTTCATATACTGTTCAAGCCTGGTTTGGAGAATTTTGAGCATTACTTTACAAGAATGTGAGATGAGTGCAATTGTGCAATAGTTTGAACATTTTTTGGCATTTCCTTTCTTAGGGATTGGAATGAAAGCTGACCTTTTAAAGTCCTGTGGCCACTGCTGAGTTTTCCAAATTGCTGGCATATTGAGTACAGCACTTTCACAGATCATCTTTTAAGATCTGAAATAGCTCAACTGGAGTTCCATCACCCCCACTAGCTTTGTTCATAGTGATACTTCCTAAAGCCCACTTGACTTCACATTTCTGGATGTCTGGCTCTAGGGGAGTGATCATACCTTCATGATCATCTGGATCATGAAGATCTTTTTTTGTTTAGTTCTTCTGTGTATTCTTGCCACATCTTAATATCTTCTGCTTCTGTTAGGTCCATGCCATTTCTGTCCTTATTGTGCCCCTCTTTGCATGAAATATTCCCTTGGTATCTCTAATTTCTAGAAGAGATCTCTAGTCTTTCCCATTCTATTGTTTTACTCTATTTCTTTGCATTGATCACTGAGGAAGGCTTTCTTATCCCTCCTTGCTATTCTTTGGGATTCTGTATTCAAATGGGTATATCTTTCCTTTTCATCTTTGCTTTGGCTTCTCTTCTTTTCACAGCTATTTGTAAGGCCTCCTCAGATAGCCATTTTGCATTTTTTGCATTTCTTTGTATATACAATTTTTATATATGAGGATATATAAATATGTTTCTATTTATAAATAAAGGGATGAAGTTATACCAACTGCAAGCTTTTAATTTATAGAAAAAATAATGCATTCAGTTTCAGTATGGCTGAAAAATAAATCAGCAACGAGACAAAAACAGAGGCTTTAAATTTTGGAAACTCAGGGAAATCTTTATTGAGCAAAAATATTTAAAAATCAGCACATCACAGGTTTCTTAATTCTAACTAATACTTATTAATAATATGTTGGAATGTATATCAATATAAAATTTTAAGTTTTGAAAAATTTTTGAAACATTCCATGTTTCTTCCAGGAAATGTTTTTATAAATTTGCTTCTCCATGCTGTCAACATCATGGTCTATTTTTAAAAGAAAATCATTGTGGAGCCCTATACCAAGGGCTTCCCTGGTGGCTCCAAGGGTAAAGCATCTGCCTGCAATGTGGGGGACCCAGGTTCCATCCCTGGGTTGGGAAGATCCGCTAGAGAAGGAATGGCAACCCACTGTGGTACTCTTGCCTGGAAAATTCCATGGACAGAGAAGCCTGGTGGGCTACACTCCATGTGGTAACAAAGAGTCAGAAAGGAATTAGAGACTTCAGTTTCACTTTTCATGCCAAGGTAACAGGTGTGGAGCCCTGCACCAATGTCACAGGATAAAAATTTCTGGAACTGACCAAGCCCCATAGCAACTGTGGCCACGAGCCTCCAGATCTAAACTGGCCAGTTTCTTGACCCCATACTAGGTAAAATACCCTACCCTATTATCTATCCTATAGCCTTCTAACTAATCACCTAATGACACCATTTCAGTGGGAATTTTCTCTCTCTTGTGAAACTATAAAAATTGACTGCTAGCCCACAAAAGGGCTCAGCTCTCCTGTGAGCTAGCCTGCTGTTCTAAAAGTGTCCTGCTCTAAGAAATTTTATTCTTTCATTCTGCCTCATGTCTAGAAATTCTTTTTCAAGCTGCATGTGGACCATGACAATTATGTCTATCTGTATGCACATTGGTGAAAAAAAAAAACAGACATACACATGTACAAGTATAAAAATATGTAGAGTGAGAGTACATGAGAGAATCATCTGAACTAATATAAAATTTAATGCATGGCACTAGAGCAGCATCTGCACTGTGCTGGAGCAACCAAGGAGAGATACCCCATATCCAAGGGCAGAGAAGCCCCAGCAAAAAGGTAGGAGAGGTGAAATTGCATTTAGAATCAAACCACATACCAACCAGAGACTCTTAGAGGGTTCAAACAAACCTAGTGTGTACCAGCACCCAGAGACAGCACAAAGACTGAGACAGAACTGGGAGCATCTCCTGTGGAGGTACGGCTCAGATGTGGCCTGCCACAAGGACAGGGATTCTGGGTGCAATAGACCTGGGTGTGGCATAAGCCCTGTTGGAGATCACCATTAAGCCCACCATAGAGCTACCAGAACTTATACAGGACTGGGAAATAGACTCTCAGAGGACACTCAGAAACTTGTGCACCAGGACCCAGGAGAAAGGAACAGTGACCCCACAAGACTGACCCAGACTTCGCCAGGAGTGTTCAGGAGTCTCCAACAGAGGTGTGGGTTGGCACTGACCTGCTGCAGGGTTGGAGGCATTGAGTGGAGCAGTGACTGTATGGGACCTTTAGAAGGAGGTCATAATTATCTTTTGTGAAAAGCAAAGGAGAAAAGGAAACATATATGCATCTAAATGCAGAGTTCCAAAGAATAGCAAGGAGAGATAAGAACGCCTTCCTCAGCGATCAATGCGAAGACATAGAGGAAAGCAACAGAATGGGAAAGACTAGAGATCTCTTCAAGAAAATTAGAGATGCCAAGGGAACATTTCATGCAAAGATGGGCTAGATAAAGGACAGAAATGGTATGTGCTTAACAGAAGTGGAAGATATTAAGAAGAGGTGGCAAAAATATACAGAAGAACTATACAAAAAAGATCTTCACAACCCAGATAATCACTATGGTGTGCTCACTCACCTAGAGCCAGACATCCTGGAATGTAAAGTCAAGTGGGCTTTAGAAAGCATCACTTCAAACAAAGCTAGTGGAGGTGATGGAATTCCAGTTGAGCTATTTCAAATCCTGAAAGCTGATGCTGTGAAAGTGCTGCACTCAATATGCCAGCAAATTTGGAAAACTCACCAGTGGCCACAGGAATGGAAAACGTCAGTTTTCATTTCAATCCCAAAGAAAGGCAATGCCAAGGAATGCTCAAACTACCACACAATTGCAATCATCTCACATGCTAGTAAAGTAATGCTCAAAATTCTCCAAGCCAGGCTTCAGCAATATGTCAACTGTGAACTTCGAGATAATCAAGCTGGATTTGGAAAACCAGAGGAACCAGAGATCAAATTGCAAACATCTGCTGGATCATGGTAAAAGCAAGAGAGTTCCAGAAAAACATCTATTTTTGCTTTGTTGACTATCCCGAAGTATTCGACTGTGTGGATCACAATAAACTGTGGAAAATTCTCAAAAAGATGTGAATACCAGAGCACTTGACCTGCCTCATGAGAAACCTATATGCAGGCCAGGAAGCAACAGTTAGAACTGGGCATGGAACAACAGACTGGTTCCAAATAGGAAAAGGAGTACGTCAAGGCTGTATATTGTCACCCTGCTTATTTAACTTATATGCAGAGTACATCATGAGAAACACAGGGCTGGAAGAAGCACAAGCTAGAATCAAGATTGCTGCGAGAAATATCAATAACCTCAGATATGTAGATGACACCACCCTTATGGCAAAAAGTGAAGAGGAACTAAAAAGCCTCTTGATGAAAGTGAAAGAGGAGAGTCAAAATGTTGGCCTAAGGCTCAACATTCAGAAAACTAAGATCATGGCATCCGGTCCCATAACTTCATGAGAAATAGATGGAGAAACAGTGGAAACAGTGTCAAATTTTATTTGGGAGGGGGCTCCAAAATCACTTCAGAGGGTGATTGCAGCCAGGAAATTAAAACTCTTACTCCTTGGAAGGAAAGTTTTGGCCAACCTAGATAGCATATTCAAAAGCAGAGACATTACTTTGCCAACAAAGGTCCATCTAGTCAAGGCTATGGTTTTTCCAGTGGTCATGTATGGATGTGAGAGTTAGACTGTGAAGAAAGCTGAGCACCGAAGAACTGATGCTTTTGAACTGTGGTGTTGGAGAAGACTCTTGAGAGTCCCTTGGACTGCAAGGATATCCAACCAGTCCATTCTAAAAGAGATCAGCACTTGGAGTCCTTTAGAAGGAATGATGCTAAAGCTGAAACTCCAATAGTCTGGCCACCTCATGAGAAGAGTTGACTCACTGGAAAAGACCCTGATGGTAGGAAGGATTGTGGGCCAGAGGAGAAGGGGATGACAGAGGATGAGATGTTGGACATGAGTTTGAGTTAACTCCAGAAGTTGATGATGGACAGGGAGACCTGGCGTGCTGCGATTCATGGGGTTGCAAAGAGTCGTACATGACTGAGCGACTGAACTAACTGAACTGTTTATATATATATATATATATATATATATATATATATATACACACACACACACACACACACATATATATATATAGATAGATAGATAGATATTCAGAGGAAAAATTTTGTTTTTAAACCAAGGACATCAAACAAAACAGAATGGAATTCTTGTCATTAAAGTCTATATATCAATTTTTAATGGGCTCACTTGTTGTGCTAAACATCTGTTATGAACTTTAAGTTATTGAAAAGCTTCATCAGGTTTGAAAAGCTAAAGAAGAAAGACCAGTTGATGTGATATTTTGTCTTCTAATAAGAGGGACACTGGCAACATTAGTTCATCAGTATGCTGATGACACTCAGCCCAACTCTGCCTCTGATCTGACACAGATGGTGTTTTGCCAGCTTTCTGTTGTGTCTTGCTGTTACGGATGCAGATTAAAACAAACTGACCAAGTTGCAGTCCAAACAAGAAAGAACCCTGATAGGCAGGAGAAATCATCTGGTGTGTTTATAAAGAGTAGTCTCTCAGTTATTTTTCTGTCTTTTTACTGAAGCATGTGGTCTCAGACTTCTTTGATCCAGAATACTATCAGTTAACACCAGTGGTTCAAATCAAGTTGTATATAACTTACAATTTCCATGTCTATTTGAAAACAAAACAAAACAAAACAAAACAAAAAACCCATAGGAGGAACTCTACATGTACTTGCTCTTCTAATAGTCATTAATAGTCTATATATGTGATATGCAAGAGGATCACGTGGATATTATACTATGTTTTGCTATGAGAGCAAACTAAAAGCAATAAAATAATGAAACTTTTGACATTGCATAACATTTGATATTAAAGAGTGGGTTATGTTATGAACTTTAAACTGAAATATTTCTAAATATCTTGCTTTGTTGTTGTTTAGCTTCTCTATCATGTTCAAATATTTTGTTACCCCGTAGACTGTATAGCAAAATGGGCTCCTCTATCTACAGTATTTTCCAGGCAAGAATACTGGAGTGAGTAGACATTTCCTCTTTCAGGGCAACTTCCTGACCCAGGGATCAAATCCTAGTCTTCCATGGCTCCTGCACTGACAGACAGATTCTTTACCCCTGAGCCACCTTTCTCAGTCACTTGCTAATTTTACAGCCTAGGAAATGGGTTGATCAAGCACCTGGAAACCAAATCTTTGACATGTAAACCTCTCAAGAGATAAGACCACTATCTCCCAATTCCAATGGGAGAGTGAGAGCTTAACTTTGATGGTAACAATTATCAGATACAGAGCCCAAATCACAGAGGAAAAAGATTTACAAACTCAATGTTCTTTACATATCCTATTGATTAACCTTCCCCTAAGGTCCTTCAATATTTTTTCCACTATTTCACCCTAATGGGGCTGGCTTCCTTGGTGGCCTACAATGCAGAAGATCTGGGATTGATTCCTGGGTTGGGAAGATCCCCTGGAGAAGGGAATAGTAACCCACTCCAGTATTTTTGCTTGAAGAATTCTACAGACACAGTAGCCTGGTGTGCAGTCCACGAGTGGCAAAGAGTTGGATGAGACTGACACTTTCACTTTTCATCCTAATGTTTAAGCACTTTTAATGCAGGTTGGATCTGAGAGGGTAACAGGCAGGAAGCCCAGGGGTCTCCAAAGGGAGGAAATATCCTGCAAGTGTCAGACATTTTTATCTCTCTTAAGCAGCAGGAGGAAACAAACTAGCGATATATTTTTTCTTCTCTGTACAAATCTAAAAGGAGGTTTCTCTTAAAATACTGTGTTGCCATAATGACACCTGGTTTCACCTGAAGTTAACTACTCTCAAACCTTGAGATAACTAATGCATATTTATTATGGATATGTTTGTCTTAAGCTATGTTAATGTACTATGCACTTACCCCAGACTCTGTATTCAAGTCGGTTCCACCTAATGGCTAAGAACCTACTTGACAAACCAGTATGTTATACTCATATATTGTTCCCCTAATCTATGTAAATAAAACTATTTGTATGGTAATCTTCCCTTCTACAAGATTCAAGTTAATCATTTTATGGCCCAGGATGAATCATCTGGTGTCAAGATTATCCCAAAATGCATCTTATGGGTGAGGGAACTGGTGGCATTCTGAGTGTTAAGACATTCCCTTCTTTCATTAACAGACTACTAGTAACTATATAACATCCAGCTGAAGACTAGCAAGGGGGTACTCTTTCGGCCCCCTCTGATTCCTATGTCAGAAGCTTTCTCTATCTCCTTTATACTTTAATAAAACTTTATTACACAAGAGCTCTGAGTGATCAAGCTTTGTCTCTGGCCCCAGATTGAATTCTTCTCTGGAGGCCAAGAATCCCGGCATCTTTGTGTCACTCAACAACAACCTTTCAGATCCCTGAGTGCGGAAGATGCCCTGCAGAAGGGACTTGGCAACCCACTCCAGTATTCTTGCTGGAGAATCCCCGTAGAGGAGAGAGAGGACAGAGGAGCCTGGAGGGCTATAGTACACAGGGTTGCAAAGATCGGGACATGACCGTAGCAACTGAGCACAGACACACAAACCCCAGTGGACCTTAACATCTCTCACCTGTTTTGATAGTTTGAATTGAATCTTTTTCTTGTTTCTGTCTGATTCCAAATTTTCTTTGATAGTCCTCATCTTTTTGTGAGTATTTATTCTGGCCCTTGGAGGGGGGGGATCTCATTCTTATTTTCCCGGTTATTGCCTTAAATTACTGCACTTAAGTATCGAGTTAATTCTTTTTGTCTATCCTATACTCATATTCCCCAATTTTGCTCACAATTTCCCCCTAATGCCGCCATTATCCAGACTTATTATATGAAATTCTGTTACTCTTTGAAAGTCTTGTCAAATTGGATCAGGAGTTAATTGCCTCTTCTCCCACTTCCCAGGGTAAAGCAATTGAAGATTCATTTCCTATGGACTGAAACTCCAAGATGAGAATAGCAGGACAGTTAAAAGAAGAGACTGGGCCCTGCCATACCACATATTTCTCCTTCTCAGGGTCAGGAGAGCTCCCCAACGACACATGCACAGAAACACTCATTGAATGTCAAAGAGGAGTGATGCTAAGCTACCCACAGGCCTTTGTAGAAGAATCCATCTTGGCTAAGACATGTGTACACACACATGGCAGTACAAAATATGGACTATGAGCCAGGCAAATCAAAATGATTCACCAAAGGAAACCATAAAGAAATACCCCATAAAAGTAACTGAAACTGCCTTGAGGATGTGACTCAGCAACTCAAGGACTCACCCTCAGTCTGTCCATGTGTCTGTCCATATGTATTGTACTCTTTTTCTCTTAATAAATACTATACTTGCTACTACTTTCTGTCTTGTGGAAATTCCTTTCTGCAAAGCTGAAGGGTCAGAGCCCTTGTCACTGACCACTGGTCTAGTTGCTAAGATCTGGTGCTTTCACTGCTGGGACCTGGCTTCGATCTCTGATTGGGAACCCAGAAGCTCACTCCAAGCAATTGCAGGCTGAGGTTCCTGGAGATCAAAATGATGTCTACACCATGAAACATTATGCCACTTTGTTTATTGTTGTTCAGTTGCTAAGTTGTGTCCAACTTTGTGATCCCATGACCTGTAGCACACCATGCTTCCCTGTCCTTCACTGTCTCTTGGAGTTTGTTCAAACTCATGTCTATTGAGTCAGTGATACTACCTAACCATTTCACCCTCTGCAACCCTCTTCTCCTTTTGAATTCAATCTCCCCCAGCATCCGGCTCTTTTCCAGTGAGTCAGCTCTTAGTATCAGGTGAGCAAAGTATTGGAGTTTCAGCTTCAGTATCAGTCCTTCCAATGAATACTCAGGGTTGATTTCCTTTAGGATGGACATATTTGATCTCCTTGCAGTTCAAGAAACTCTCAAGAGTCTTTTCCAGCACCACAGTTTGAAAGCATCAATTCTTTGATGCTCAGTTTTCTTTATGGTCCAACTCTTACATCTGTACATGACTACTGGAAAAACAATAGCTTTGAGTATGTGGACCTTTGTTAGCAAAGTGATATTTAAGCTGTCTAGGCAGTTTCTCATAGCTTTCCTTAAAAGGAGCAATTGTCTTAATTTCATGGCTGCAGTCACCATCCACAGTGAATTTGGAGCCCAAGAAAATAAAGTCTGCAACTATTTTCACTTTTTCCCATTCTGTTTGACATGAATTGATGGGACTGGATGCCATGATCTTAGTTTTTTGAATGTTGAGTTTTATGCCAACTTTTACACTCTCCTCTTTCATCCTTATCAAGAAGCTCTCTTGTTCCTCTTCACTTTCTGCCATTAGAGTTGTATCATTCTCATGTCTGAAGTTGTTGATATTTCTCCTGATGATCTTGATTCCAGCCCGTGATTCATCCAGCCTAGTATTTTGCATAATATACTCTGCATATTATTCCATTTATTTAATAGTGATGATCCTTGTCTGAATTCTTATTGTTCATTTTCTACTTCTCTCACAACTTAGTATTGCATATAATGCACTATACCTATATATAACTGTGATATTACATAATGTCATATGTATGTATTTTAGAAAAGGATAAAGGCATATATATGCATATGGGACAAATTATATATGTGATGTCAGTGTCACTTATCATTTAGCTGCTTGAAATGAATGAATTTGCTTTTTACTTGAATATGTCTTTTTATGAAATTAATATATATGTCTATAAATATGCATTACATGTCATGTGTAAATATATATAAACACATCTTACACACATATATAAAAATGATAATGAGTGGAAACTCCTATGGCAATAATTTCATATATATATATATATATATATATATATATATATATATATATTTGAATTCCAGATTAGGAGAGTGATATATATTTTTTAATTGTTCTCAAATTTAAGAGAGAATGTTCCACTTCTCCTACTAATCATACTATCTTAACCTTAACAGAAAGTACATATGCTTTTCAGATTATCTGAAACCAGGAGAAATATGTAATCCAACAGCAACAGCATCAGTAAATGATATCCTTAGTCTGTAATAACAATTGCAAAGGGATTTGTTTTTTTTTTTAAATAAAGTTGTAATGCAAAAAATTAATGTCTATTCATTTATGTTCTGTCTATGGCTTCTTTTCTACTACAAGGACAGAACTGAGTGCAACAGAAAGTTTTAAACCCACCAAATAAAATATTCACTGCCTGGCACTATACAGGTTTAAAAAAGAATGTTAAATGACACCTGTTCTTAACTAAAATGGACAAGGGGTAAAGTAAATAAAATTTTAGCTATCTGCATTGTGGCAGATATATAGATTTATGATGAGCTAATGTGAAAAAATACTGAGACTTTAGTTGTTCTTAAATTCAACATAAGTCAAGGTGTGTAATGTGCTCACTCCACTTGTAAATACAGCTTTAAGTTATATTACTTTAATGAACTTTTTGTTTTTTAATCAGGAAAGCTTTCTTTGGTGGATTAGATCAGATATTGGCAAACTATTACCTGAAGATCAAATTCAGCATGCAGTTTGTTTTTATATAATATAAAATAATATAAAAATATTTAATTGAGTATTTAAAAATACAACACAAAAACAAAAAAATACATTACAGAGATCTTTATAAACAGCAAAATCTAACACATTTATTAAGCTACTTTTTACAGAAAGTAATCTCTCATCTTAGGATAAAACTCTAGAAATGTGCTTGTGTTCTGTATTAGACAAATAATATTTTGGAAAAAACAAACAAGCACACATGTAAGTACACAGTACAAAAGACAAGTTAAGTTTTTCCTAAAAAAATGAAAAAAGAAAAAAAGATTAATGAAAGTGAATCGACTTCATTTACAGAAGAGATTGTGAAATGATTAGCGAAATGTGGTTCTTGACTTCTTTACTTTGCAGATCTCTCTTGCAGACATTCAATACCTACTATTTTGTTGTTTATAGAGCAAAATTAAAAGACAGTTGGTCCTTGGAAGAAAAGCTATGACAAACCTAGACAGCATATTAAAAAGCAGAAACATTACTTGCCAACAAAGTTCTCTCTATTCAAACATATGGTTTTTTCCAGTAGTCATGTATGGATGTGAGAGTTGGACTATAAAGAAAGCTGAGTACTGAAGAACTGATGTTTTTAAACTGTGGTGTCAGAGAAGACTTTTGAGAGTCCCTTGGACTGCAAGAAGATCAAAACAGTCCATCCTAAAGGAGATCAGAGCTGAATATACATTGGAAGGACTGATGCTGAAGCTGAAACTCCAATATTTTGGCCACCTGATGTGAAGAGCTGACTCATTTGAAAAGACCTTGATACTGGGAAAGATTGAATGCAGGAGGAGAAGGGGATGACAGAGGATAAGATGGCTTGATGGTATCACCAACTGGTTGGACATGAGTTTGAGCAAGCTCTGGGAGTTGGTGATGGACAGGGAGTCCTGGAGTGCTGCAGTCCATGGAGTCTCAAAGAGTCAGACATGACTGAGCAGCTGAACTAAACTGAACTAACAGAGCAAAACTGGAAAGTGAAGTCATTCAGTCATGTCCGACTCTTAGTGACCCCATGGACTGCAGCCTACCAGGCTCCTCTGTCCATGGGATTTTCCAGGCAAGAGTACTGGAGTGGGTTGCCATTGCCTTCTCCAGGGGATCTTCCCAAACCAGGAATCGAACCTGGGTCTCCCACACTGCAGCCAGATGCTTTACCATCTGAGCCACCAGGGAAGGTGGAGACAAATGTTTAGACATCACAAGTATTGAGATATAAGATATCACTTGATATCATTTACAAATTATAGAGTGCTTTCTCTTATGGCAGAAGGTGAAGAGGAACTAAAAAGCCTCTTGATGAAAGTGAAAGTGGAGAGTGAAGAAGTTGACTTAAAGCTCAACATTCAGAAAACGAAGATCATGGCATCGGGTCCCATCACTTCATGGAAAATAGATGGGCAAACAGTGGAAACAGTGTCAGACTTTATTTTGGGGGGCTCCAAAATCACTGCAGATGGTGACTGTAGCCATGAAATTATGCTTACTCCTTGGAAGAAAAGTTATGACCAACCTAGATAGCATATTCAAAAGCAGAGATATTAGTTTGCCGAATAAGGTCCATCTAGTCAAGGCTATGGTTTTTCCTGTGGTCACATATGGATGTGAGAGTTGGACTGTGAAGAAGGCTGAGCACTGAAGAATTGATGCTTTTGAACTGTGGTGTTGGAGAAGACTCTTGAGAGTCCCTTGGACTGCAAGGAGATCCAACCAGTCCATTCTGAAGGAGATCAGCCCTGGGATTCCTTTGGAAGGAATGTTGCTAAAGCTGAAACTCCAGTACTTTGGCCACCTCATGGAAGAGTTCACTCACTGGAGAAGACTCTGATGCTGGGAGGGATTGGGCGCAGGATGAGAAGGGTACGACAAAGGATGAGATGGCTGGATGGCATCACTGACTCGATGCACATGAGTCTGAGTGAACTCTGGGAGTTGGTGATGGACAGGCAGGCCTGGCGTGCTGCGATTCATGGGGTCACAAAGAGTAGGACACGACTGAGTGGCTGAACTGAACTGAACTTCCATGATAAAATGACTAAATAGTATAAAATAGTGTAACAGTATAAAATAGCCTATTTAGAATGAAAGGGAATTAAGGACTCTAAATGCAATTTTATTGCCTTTTTTTTTTTTTTGAGAACACTTTACATTTCCTGAATATTGTTATTTTATCCTTAGATTTTATTATTGTTTTATAAAGAGTGATCTTCATTAACTAAATGTAAATATAAACTTTTCTTTCTTAATTTTTTGTACTTTTATTTGCATCTGTGAGATGTGACTTCTTGTTTCCATACTAGAAGTTTTATCTGAAATGCCTGTTGATTTTTTACCATTTCTCATTTTTAAAACTGTTCACTAAAATGCTGACTGGAACACTTTGCTTATAGTTGGAGCTTGTTCTTCTGGAGATTGTTCTAGTTGTGATGCTGTCTTTGAAATCAAGAAAGTTAGTATTGTTAGGACTTTTATTGATGTTCTTCAGGTATCTCCAGAACACTTTTCCTGTCCTCAGCATGCAAATTATAGGTCTATGTTTCAGAAAGCTCATACATGAAGATTTGAGTTTTTAAAGTTTGGTATCAAGTTAAATATTTAACTGGCCTGGACGTCCTCTACATTTAGAGTAGCCTGAGGATTTGATTCTTAAACTCCCCTGCCACAAAAATTCAAAGATGGTGTAAGTACACAAAATACAAGGCAATTCAGGGCTCTGCTCAGATATTACATACCAATCCAAGAAACTGTGCCTGGTTGCAGATGATAGCATTTATTAAGGAGGAGATAATTGATAAATAATCTATAATTGGCGAGTAGCCCACCAGGCTCATCTGTCTTCCACTGTCCAAATTCATGTTCATTGTTATCTAACCATCTTAAATGTCTTCTAATTCCATGGCTACAGTCACTGTCTGCAGTGATTTTAGAGTGCAAGAGAATGAAATCTGTCATTGATTTCACTTTTTTCCCTTCTACTTGCTATGGAGTGATGGGAGTAAATGCCATGATCTTAGTTTTTGAATATTGAATTTTAGGCCAGGTTTTTCCACTCTCCTCTTTCACCCTCATCAACAGACTCTTTAGTTCCTCTTCACTTTCTCTCATTAGAGTGGTATCATCTGTGTAGCTGAGATTGTTGATATTTCTCCCAGCAATCTTGATCTCACCTTGTGATTCATCCAGTCCAGCATTTTTCATGATGTACTCTGCATATAAGTCAAATGAGCAGGGTGACACTATACAGCCTTGATGTACTCCTTTCCCAATTTTGAACAAGTCCATTGTTTTATGTCCCATTCAAACTGTTTCTTCTTGACCTACATACACGTTTCCCCGGAGACAGGAAAGGTGAGCTGGTACTCCCATTTATTTAAGACTATTCACAGTTTATTGTGATGCACACCACACTGTCAATGAAGCAGAAGTAGAAGTTATTTTGAAACTCCCTTGTTTTCTCCATGATCCAACGGATGTTGGCAATCTGATCTCTTGTTCCTCTTCTATTCTAAACTCAACTTGTACATCTGGAAGTTGCGAGTTTACATACTGCTGATGCCTAGCTTGAAGATTTTTGAACATTACTTTGCTACCATGTGAAATAAGAAAAATTGTATGGCAGTCTGAGCATTCTTTGGCATTGCCCTTCTTTGACATTGGAATGAAAACTGACCTTTTCCAGTCCTGTGGCTACTGCTGAGTTTTCCAGATTTTGCTGGCATATTGAGTGCAGCACTTTAACAACATCATCTTTAGGATTTGAAATAGGTCAACTGGAATTCCATCACCTCCATTAAATTTGTTCCTCGCAGTGCTTCCTAAGGCCCACTTGACCTCACACTCCAGGATGTCCAGCTCTTGGTGACTGACCACACAATCGTGGCTATTTGGGTCATTAAGACATTTCTTTTATAATTCTTCTATGTATAGCTTTATTACATTGTGGCCGTGTTCCTTCCTTTCACTTTTTTTTTTCTCAAAATAAACCATCAGGTCACATTTACATGCACAATCACAGTTAGACAAAGTGGCAGAATAGGTGAGGAAGTCCAACCTAGACTTAACTATTTGCTTAACCAATTCTACCGGATGCCACATTCACTTTAGTTTTAAGAGCAGCTAATATTGTCAATTTCTGAATTCCTGGATACATTTATTATATCCGTTTGTTTGTTTTTTTCTCTACATTCTCTTGGTTTTGTATTCAGCTCAATAGCTACTTCTCAGTTACCACCTGTCCATCAGACTATGACTTTTAAAATTTTGATCTTTTTTTTCTCTCTCATTTGTATTGAGTTTGATATTTTGTTTTAAAATATATAGATTCTTTATACATTTGTTCCATACACCTCTTTGTTAGGCTAGGAAAACCTATAGAGTTTTCCACCTAATGATTTAAATTCATAAAATAAAATATACAGGAATACAACTGAAAACAAGTACATTGAAAAATGGATATACAAATATATTAAACAACTATTTTAATATAAGAATGAATATGTCTCCAGTCATGCATTAAATAAAAATATTGAGTTACCATTGTAAAATGTATTATAATTTGGTAATAATCAGTAAAATCTAAATTTGTATGTCTCTAATAGGTAAAATGTGACATGAAACTACTTGTGATTTTTAATGATAGTAAACCCATAAAGTGAAAAATGAAAAGTTGGTGATGGACAGGGAGGCGTGGCATGCTGCAGTCCATGCGGTTGCAAAGAATTGGACATGACTGAGCAACTGAACTGAACTGAAAGCCATAAAATTGCTAATGCTCTGATGTTTGTTGCCTGCCCATGTAATTGAAGGAAAGTTCATTTTCAGTTATAGGTAACTGAGAATAAATATATGCATTCAAGTTTAAATTCATTCAAACTCAGGTAGCCTGGCTATGAATTCCTGATTTAAAGGGCCTTTAAGAATGGAGAAACTAAATCTGTGTTTCAGTGTTCCACCTTAAACTAGAAGCATCATAACTTAAAGCCATGGAAATAAAAACAATTTTCTACAATAATAATTGTTGAAAACACAGTAAAAATGCTGGGAATAATTCATGGTCTCTGTATGTGATGTTTCACCACACTTGTCAAGAAAAAAGTGTATAATATGAATATATGTAATGGGCAATATATATTATTATGAATGTGTTCATGCAGGCAGAAGGCTACCAGAATAAAGATGCAGTGCTGATATTTAAACTGAATTGAAATATATTCTTGTTATTGAAAAAGGTCAAGCTTCAGTTGTTGAGGTAAGTGGGATGAAAAAAGAAAACATGTTTTGAGGTTGTGATTACTCACTCTGTGGAACTTCTAATGTAATACATCAAGGGGCATGGAGTATGATTTGCTGGTGCATGAGTATTTCCAAATATGTGGGAGAGAGAGTTCTCTGAAAATTTGCTAGTATTTTTGTGCTTTGGGGAACAGAATCTTTCTGAGCTCAAATATTATAGTACTGCATTTTATTCTTTCCTATTTGACTCTTTGTATGCTTAAAAAGTTATATACTTGTGTGTGTGTGTGTCTGTGTCTGTGTCTGTGTTATTAAGCATATGAAATGTTATATGAAAATCTGCAGTTTTAGGAGGGATAGAAACATATGGGGAAGTCTGTTTCAGCAAAAATGTATAGACTAGCTTGTCCTTGCTTTTTTATGCCAAGTAAAACTAAAATTCTGGAAATAAGGTTGTGAAGTGGAGCGAAGCTGAACTGATTTGACACTCCATTGTTGTTCAGTCACTAAATCTTGTCCAACTCTTTGTGACCCCATGGACTGCAGCACCTCTGCCTTCCCTGCTCTTCGCCATATCTTGGAGCTTGCTCAAATTCATGTCTATTGAGTCGGTGATGCCATCCAACCATCTTGTCCTCTGTCATCCCCTTCTCCTCCTGCCTTGAATCTTTCCCAGCATCAAGGTCTTTTCCAAAGAGTCAACTCTTTACATCACGTGCTTAAAATATTGGCACTTCAGCTTCAGCACCAGTCCTTCCAATGAATATTCACTGACATCCCATAACTGAATGAAAAACACAACTGCAAGTTATTTTATGACTTCTATGCATATGTTGTCCCATGTGATATCCTGACTCAGAGTGATCTCATGCAATATAAAATAGACAATATCACTTAATCTCTTGATCAAATGAAAGTTCTTGGACAAGAGATGAGCCTGACACAACTATTCTCACTAAAAATAAGTGACCAGGTGAAATATTTTTCTCTTCTGCTGGCTCATTCACACTTCCCTACTTGACTAAGAGATGATGGGTGGCACTGGCAAGAATTCTACTACAACAAATTTCCCTTTGTTCCCCTATGTTGGAGATGTCCATATTGTAACTGGAGATACCAAGGCCACAGGAGCACTGGTAGGGAAGAGCACATCACAAGAAACTACTAGGAAAGTACTATTCCTGTCCCATTTCATGGGTCTGAGTAAGAAGACCAGGACCCTCCTATCATGAATATATGCTAAGTTGCATCAGTCATGTCCGACTCTTTGCTACTCTTGCCTGGAGAATCCCATGGAGGGAGAGGTATTTAGGACTTTGGGGCTGATAATATATAGATGAGATTTTGGAGTTTGAAATGATGCCATAGTGGGTTTAGACTTACAGAAATGCTGGGATGGGGTGAATATAGTTTACACATGGAGAACATATGAAAATCAGGGACCAAAGGCAGACTATAGTAGGCACAATATCCCCCCCAAGACAACTATATCCTAATCTCTGGACATGTGAATATGTTACAGTACATGACAAAAGGGGCTTTTGGGTGTGATTAAGAATTTTGAGGTGAAAAGATTATTCTGGATCCTTTGAATGGGATGCAGGGAATTCCCTGGTGGTCCAGTGGTTAAGATTCCATGCTTCCAAAGCAGGGAACTTTGATTCGATCTCTTGTCAAGGAACTAGGATTCCCATATGCCAAGCTTCCCTTGTGGCTCAGATGTTAAAGAAACCACATGTAATTCAGGAGACTCAGTTTTGATCCCTGGGTTAGGAAGATGCCCTGGAGAGGGAATGGCAACCCACTCCAGTATTCTTGCCTGGAGTATTCCACTGAGAGAGTAGCCTGGTGGGCTACAGTCCATGGGGTCACACAAAGTCAGACACGACTGAGCTACTAAACAACAGCAAGTATAATTACAATTATCTTATAATTGTAAGATATAAATGGAGGAAAGAGCATCATTGAATGCTCTGTGGAGACCCAGACAGAGGTTGGAGTCATACAATTTGTAGCTGAAGGGAGAAATACAGATTGAGTCTGGAAGTTGGAAAGCTAGAGAAGGATTGTCTCCTAGAACCTCCAGAAGGAATATAGTACTGCCAACAGCCTTACATTAGGATCTCTGACTTCCAGACATGTAAGAAAGTAAATTTTGCATGGTTTCAGTACACTAAATTTATGGTATCTTATTTCAGCAGCAATAGAAACCTTAAGCAGTGGGAGATAAAACGTTTCAGGACTTAAGGGACAAAGAGGATTTCTTGGTTAGACTTTTGTGATTCAATTGAAAAATATGCCCAATCTAAAATTATGTTTTATTTGGAAGACTTACTGAGGACTTAAACATGGAATACAGACTCTCAGATAGTTTTGAGAGGCTATTTTGGAGAGGTAAATGAGAGGCCAGAATATTTACAAGTTTTTGCAAAGTAAACAAACACGCAAAGCAAAAAACAGGTAAATAAAGCACAAAAAGGTTACCGTTAATTAAAGAAAAAAACTAGACATCTAAATTTAATGAATTTACCCCTTTTCTAAGAATGGAGAGATACAACAGTCTGGGCTTAATGAAAGTACTCCTTTGACATACATCTTAATTATCTAAGGCAGTGTCATATTTCTCTCCATCCTGAGTCCCCTTAAGGTGTACATTGGCTTGATGACCTCATATCCTTTGTTTACTGATATAACAGGTGGCATTCTTTGACCACAGTTATAGTGGCAAGAAGGCTTCCCCTGTGGCTCAGGGTTAAAGAATCCACCTGAAATGCCTGAGATGTAGGAGATGCGAGTTTGATCCCTGGAGGAGGGCATGGCAGCCCACTCCAGTATTCTTGCCCAGAGCATCCCATGCCAAGGGAAGCTTGGCATATGGGAATCCTAGTTCCTTGACAAGAGATCGAATCAAAGTTCCCTGCTTTGGAAGCATGGAATCTTAACCACTGGACCACCAGGGAATTCCCTGCATCCCACTCAAAGGATCCAGAATAATCTTTTCACCTCAAAATTCTTAATCACACCCAAAAGCCCCTTTTGTCATGTACTGTAACATATTCACATGTCCAGAGATTAGGATGTAGTTGTCTTGGGGGGGGATATTGTGCCTACTATAGTCTGCCTTTGGTCCCTGATTTTCATATGTTCTCCATGTGTAAACTATATTCACCCCATCCCAGCATTTCTGTAAGTCTAAACCCACTATGGCATCATTTCAAGCTCCAAAATCTCATCTATATATTATCAGCCCCAAAGTCCCAAATACCTCTCCCTCCATGGGATTATCCAGGCAAGAGTACTGGAGTGGGTTGCCATTTCCTTCACCAAGGGATCTTCCCAACCCAGGGACCGAACCCGGGTTTCCCTCATTCCAGGTAAACGCTTTATCCTCCAAGCCACCAGGGAAGCCCAGATATAAGGGAGGATTTGACTATAACTCCTCCTGAGACAGAATTCCTTTCCATCTGTAAACCCCAGAAATTCAAGAAACAAGTTAACTGCTCTTAAGAAAAAAATGTGGGTCAGACATAACATTTAATAGCACAACCATTTTAAAAGAGAAAACAAAACAAAACAAACAAACAAAAACCAGAAAGAGAGAAATATTCTCAGAAAATTTGAAAGTCAGCCTGACAATCCCCATCAGGTTTTAAGCCCTGAGATGAATGATTTCTAATTCACAGTCCTGTCTTCACACTTTTGGTTCAACCCTCAGAGTCATCCTTTTACATGAAAAGTAGCATGGGCTTTCATCTGAGTAGTTTTGTTAGCCATCAACTTACCTGTAGAATTTGGGGAGGTTTCCAGCCTTACTTTGTTTTGTCCTGTCCTTGTGCCTCTCCATGCAAGCTGGAAATGTTCCCACTGTTACAACATTCACAAGAACATTTTGGGTCACACATGTATGTCTCAATAAATCATTTAATTAGATACTAAGCTGGTCCACAGATCATTCCTAGATAATCTCATCTTTGTTTCTGGCTTTTAATTGAGAGGGATCTATGAATGGGAGGCCTAATCTCCTCAAAGAACCTTTAGTGCAACAGGACATTTTGTCCTTTTTGAAGCACTCTCAGAAAACAGTGCAATCTACATATCTCTCTCTGGTTACAGATAGTGCTTATTGAGTAACATGCAATTGATAAATAAAGTATAATTGATGAGTACTGATAATTGATGAGATGCAGCTCTGCTTGGAAACAGAAGCTTGTTATGTACTTCTGAAGGGGACATGCCAAACAGGTGGTGTCTCCAAAGCATGACTTCTTTAATCAATCTTCTAATTTTAGCATCTTTTGAAATCAGGATAAGTGAGGTTCTCCAGATATCAAAACCCCTGATTCCTATTTTCTTAATGGCTCTTCCTTAATTCATTTATTTCATATTATAGTGAAAACAGCAAAAGTGAATCAGGCTTCATCTTAAACACTGCTTAAAAATATTTATGACTAATCATCCTTGTGTATCACTGAAAAATTTTTCTTTTTATGTAACTCTAAGCTACGGTTCAGCTAAGCTTTCTACAATTACAAAACAACAACGAAAAAATGTCTTCCTTTCCAATAGCATGGTCCCCATTTTCTTCTGAATCCTCACCTGCAGTCTTTCTAATACCCATTTTTAATGATTAGCAGCAACCTCTATACAACAGTTCAGATATTCTCTAACATGTTTTCTCTTCCATGATCTTTACTTCTGAGCTCTCAGCAGCCAGGACCTTAATATCCATGCTTGTTCAGATAGTCTGTTTTTGATTAACTAAATTTTCTCTTGGAAAATATAACTTTTATCTATTATTTTCTACACTTTCACTAAGTATTCACTCACTAGCATATCCATATTTCTACTAAGAGTCTCTTCAAGGAAATCTAGTTTTTTTTTGTTTGTTTGTTTGTTTTGTTTTTAATCATGTTCCTTACAATTCTTTCAGCCTCAACTCATTACCCAATATCAAAGCCACTTACACATTTTTAGTCTTTGTAATAGCAGAATCCCACTTCATTAGTCATTGATGCTCTAAAATTACCAAAATACTGTGGTTTCAAACAATTCAAATTTGTTATCTTACTATTCTGGCGTCACAAATGTTAAAATCATAGTAAGTACACGGCTGCATTCCTTTGGAGGCTCTAGGGAAAAATTGCGGGCTTCCCAGAGAGTACAGTGGTAAAGAATCCATTTGCCAAAGCAGAAGAGGCAAGAGATGGGGGCTCAATTGACCCCCCCAATGGGTTTGGAAGATTCCCTGAAGGAGGGAATGGCAACCCATTCTATGATTCTTATCTGGGAAATACCAAGAACACAGAAGACTGGTATGTTACAGTCCATGGGATCAAAGAGTTGGACACAGATGAGTAACTGAGCACACAGACACACACATACACACACACACGGAAGAATTATTTTCTTACCTTTTTCAGGTTCTAGAGCACACCTGAAATTCTTGGCTTGTGACTCTCTTCCACTTCAAAGTTTACCACTCCAGTTCTTTGTCTGTTGTGTATCCTCTGACTCTCTGTCTCCCTCTTCGGTTGTTTAGGGATTCTGATAATTACACGGACCTACGTATACCATCCAAGGTATTTTTCTCATCTCACTACCCATGACTTCAGTTCAGTTCAGTCGCTCAGTCCTGTCCAACTCTTTGAGACTCCATGGACTGCAGAGTGCCAGTCGTCCCTGTTCATCACCAACTCCTGGAGTGTTTTTCAAACTCATGTTCATGGAGTCGGTGATGCCATCCAACCATCTTATCCTCTGTCGTCCTCTTCTCCTCCTGCCTTTAATCATTCCCAGCATCAGGGTCTTTTCAAATGAGTCAGTTCTTTGCATCAGGTGGCCAAAGTATTGGAACTTCACCTTCAGCATCAGTTCTTCCAACGAATATTCAGGACTGATTGCCTCTAGGATTGACTGGTTTGATCTCCTTGCAGTCCAAGGGACTCTCAAGAGTCTTCTCCAACACTACAGTTCAAAAGCATCAATACTTCATCGGCACTCAGCTTTCTTTATGGTCCCATAACTTAGTCGCATCTTTAAACTCTTTTTCCAATGTATTATGCTTACATATTTCAGTAGTTAGGACATTAACATCTTGTAGGGGCCATTTTTCTGCCTAACATAACCACCTAGAGACCTTGGACAGTTCAGCCTGAAGGAAACCCCTCTCCATATAACTGAAGAAATTAAAGATAACCTGGCAATGTCTCTAAAGATGAAAATATTTTGGGAATTAAGAACATAAGAGTTAGACAGAACATGCATGTTACACCTAAATAGAGTGAATTCTTACAAAAATAAAATATTTGAATGAGACCCAAGTCAAATGTTGCAATAAACAAAATGTTCATGCGATCATAAAAAAAAATCACTCGTCTTTCTAAGAAACTGGAAAAAAATCACAATAGCTGTCAACACCAAGGATGAATCAGATCTGGGATGTATGTGACAAGTGTTTAAAAAAGTCACTTTAAAAAGTTTTCAACAATAAAGATTCTCCTGAAACAAAAAATAAAACTCTCAGCAAATTCATATGTTGCAAAAAATGCAAATTACAGAAAAAAAACACAAAATTTTACTAAATTTTTACTATGAAAAATTTCCAAAATAGGTTCAGTAGTAGTATGGAAATGACATAGATATATGATCAGCAAACTTGTGGAAAGGCAAATATAATTCACATAATCTGAAAAAAATATGGAATCTAAAAAATGAACAAAGCTTTAAGAGCAATTTGTTAACAGCAAAATGTGCACTGTTGGTATCATCAGAGTCATGGAGAAGAGAAGGAGAATACGCAACATGAAAGAGGGTCTGAATAAATAATTACTGAAGACATCCCACATTTAGAGAAATACCTCACAGATTCTAAACATCCAACAAACCCTAAAGTGATAAAATCAAAATAATTCCAGCCCAGATATATAATAATTCAATGCTTAAAACTAAAGACAAAAAATTTTGGAAAGCAGCCAGAAGGAAAAGCCACATTACTTATAGGGGGACTTAATTTGAGTAGTTCCTATTAAGAATTACAGAGGCAGAAAGAAGTTGCACAATCTCTTTCAAATGCTGAATGTAAAGTTCTGTTTATCTTTAATTCTTTATTTTTTGAAACTATCCTTCAGGAATGACAGAGAAATGAAGATGTTTTTAAAGGAAGATAAACATATATATATATATATATATATATATATATATATATGTGTGTGTGTGTGTGTGTGTGTGTGTGTGTGTGTGTGTCTATAACAGACCTGTTCTTAAAGATTTGCTAATTCAAAGCCTTGGAAATAAAAATCACAATGTTCACAGTAGGATCTGGGATGGGTCCCTCTATTTGTATCCTTTTCTCTTTGGAAAAGAGTTCTGTTTCTGTAGAAAAGTAGTTCTGTCTCCTCCTCCCACAGCCTTTATGGAAGAGGTAGCACAGTCAATTTATGTAATACTCACCTTGGCAAATGTAATCTGCTTTAGTTAAATATGATTTTCAGATTATGTTACTGAAAGACAAGTCTAAACAGATAAAAATAATAGAATAATCTGTCAAGGCAGGCTTTAAGTTTTCAGTGACTATGCCACTTGGCAGAAGCTAACATTTCTTTAGCTAAACACAGCTTTTCCTTGAAATCAAGGATAATGGGATGGTATTTGAATAGTCTTTATAATGCTTTTAAGAATTAATTTAGATCATTTTCACTATCATTATTCAGAATTCTTTATCAAGTAGATTCCCTATTTCTTCCTCTTTTGTTTGGTTTGGTGGTCATTTATCCTGTTCCTTTACCTGCTGGGTATTTCTCTGTCTCTTCATCTTGTTTATACTGCTGAGTTTGGGGTGTCCTTTCTGTATTCTGGTAGTCTGTGGAGTTCTCTTTATTGTGGAGTTTCCTCGCAGTGGGTGGGGTTGTACAGGTGGCTTGTCAAGGTTTCTTAGTTAGGGAAGCTTGTGTCGGTGTTCTGGTGGGTGGAGCTGGATTTCTTCTCTCTGGAGTGCAATGAAGTGTCCAGTAATGAGTTATGAGATGTCAATGGTTTTGGAGTAACTTTAGGCAGCCTGTATAGTGGCACTCAGGGCTGTGTTCCTGTGTTGCTGGAGAATTTGCCTGGTATGTCTTGCTCTGGAACTTGTTAGCCCTTGAGTGGTGCTTGGTTTCAGTATAGGTATGGAGGTGTTAAATGCTGCTGCTGCTGCTGCTGCTGCTGCTGCTAAGTCATTTCAGTCATGTCCGACTCTGTGCGACCCTAGAGACACGGCAGCCCACAAGGCTCCCCCCTCCCTGGGATTCTCCAGTCAATAACACTAGAGTGGGTTGCCATTTGCTTCTCCAATGCATGGAAGTGAAAAGTTAAATTGAAGTCTCTCAGTCGTGTCCGAATCTTAGCGATCCTATGGACTGCAGTCTACCAGGCTCCTCCGTTCATGGGATTTTCCAGGCAAGAGTACTGGAGTGTGGGCATTTGATGAGCTCCTGTCAATTAATGTTCCCTGGAGTCAGGAGTTCTCTGGTGTTCTCAGGGTTGGATTTAAGCCTCCTGCTTCTGGCTTTTAGTCTTATTTTTATAGTAGTCTCAAGACTTCTGCTTCTATACAGCACCATTGATAAAACATCTAGGTTAAAAAGATGAAAAGTTTCTCCACAGTGAGGGGCACCCAGAGAAGTTCACAGAGTTACACGGAGAAGAGAAGAGGGAGGAGGGAGTTAGAGGTGACACGAATGAGATGAGGTGGAATCAATAGAGGAGATGGCTAAAAAACACATGAAAAGATGTTCAACATCGCTCATTATCAGAGAAATGCAAATTGAAACCACAATGAGGTACCATTTCATGCCAGTCAGAATGGCTGCAATACAATATTGTAAAGTAATGAAACTCCAATTAAAATAAATACATTTATATTAAAAAATAAAGACTTTGCATATAACAAAAAGAATTAATTTATTTAAGACTTTGAGTTTCTTACCTATGGTATCTAAGATTTTATTTCATATGTTAGAATTAGTGAAGCAATGATCAGACTGAATACAGCATATTGTTTTAATCTCTACTTAACATGTTTTACAGTTATTTACAAACTGAAGAGAATCAAAAGGAACTGCTCATTGACTGACCAATATCCTTGTGTGCATTGGTTAACTGCTATAACAAGTGAGTCCCAGATCTAAGTGAAACAATAAAACAAATGTTTTTTATTGTTTAGATCAAAACCAAGGAAAATGTTTCTGATCAGGTAGCTCCCCTAAGAAGCCGTCCTTGAAGTGGGAGTGAAGGTCACTAGCTATTGCCATGTTGTACCTCTGTGATCCTGGGGCTTCTGGTTGACCCGAAAATCATTGAGTAATGAAGTCAGAGAGAAGAGAGCATAAATTCAAACAATACAATTAACTGGAACCTGGAATTGACACATGTTACATCAGACAAACCCAAGTCTGTGGCCACATCTGTGAGATATCAGAAATGAGGAGATAAGATAAAATATATTTTCTGTATGGCAGCCAGTTTCCAGGAAAAGATCCTTATCATGGAAGGGAAGTGAATCTCTAGTGTTACTCAGTAATCTAGTTTTTCAATTTAGTTCAGTCTCTCAGTCATGTCCAACTCTTTGCGACCCCATGGACTGCAGCACACCTGGCCTCTCTGTCCATCACCAGCTCCCAGAACTTTCTCAAACTCATGTCCATTTAGTCAGTGATGCCATCCAATCATCTCATCCTCTGTCATCCCAGGCTCCTCTTTCCCAGCATCAGGGTCTTTTCCAGTGAGTTAGTTCCTCGCATCAGGTGGCCAAAGTATTGGAGTTTCAGCTTCAGCATTAGTCCTACTAATAAATATTAAGAATTGATTTCCTTTAGGATTGACTGGTTTGATCTCCTTGCAATCCAAGTGTCTCTCAGGAGTCTTTTCTGACACTACAGGTCAAAAGTATAAATTCTTTGCTGCTCAGCTTTCTTTATAATCCAAACCTCCAGTTCAAAATCTCTGTTGCAAACTAAAACATAAACTCAGGAATTTGGCTTTCAGGACTATGCTATACTATTTTGTCATTCAAAAAGAATAATACATACATCATATTTTATAATATAATAAATATATTAATGCTTCCCTGGTGCTCAGATTATAAATACTCTACCTGCAATGTGGGAGACCTGAGTTAGATCCTTGGGTTGGAAAAATCGGTGGGAGTAGGGCATGACTACTCACTCCAGTAATCTTTCCTGGAGAATCCCCATGGACAGAGGAGCCTGGTGAGCCATGTTCCATGGTGTTGCAAATAGTCAGACACAACTGAGCAACTAAGCACAGCACAACACATATATAATAATATATAGTGCAAGTATACCTTGGAGATATTGCAGGTTTGATTCCAGAAAACTACAATAAAACAAATATCATAATAAATACATTCATATGAATTTTGTGTATTCCCAGTGCATGTAGAACTTCAGTTCAGTTCAGTTCACTCAGTCATATCCGACTCTTTGAGACCCCATGAATCACAGCACGCCAGGCCTCCCTGTTCATCACCAACTCCCAGAGTTCACTCAAACTCACGTCCATCGAGTCCGTGATGCCATCCAGCCATCTCATCCTCTGTCATCCCCTTCTCCTCCTGCTCCCAATCCCTCCCAGCATCAAAGTCTTTTCCAATGAGTCAACTCTTCACATGAGGTGGCCAAAGTACTGGAGCTTCAGCTTTAGCATCATTCCTTCCAAAGAAATCACAGGGTTGATCTCCTTCAGAATGGACTGGATGGATCTCCTTGCAGTCCAAGGGACTCTCAAGAGTTTTCTCCAACACTACAGTTCAAAAGCATCAATTCTTCAGCGCTCAGCCTTCTTCACAGTCCAACTCTCACATTCATACATGACTACTGGAAAAACCATAGCTTTGACTAGATGGACCTTAGTCGGCAAAGTAATGTCTCTGCTTTTGAATATGCTATCTAGGTTGGTCATAATTTTCTTCCAAGGAGTAAGCGTCTTTTCATTTCATGGCTGCAGTCACCATCTGCAGTGATTTTGGAGCCCCAGAAAATACTACTGTTTCCCCATCTATTTTCCATGAAGAGATGGGACCAGATGCCATGATCTTCCTTTTCTGAATGTTGAGCTTTAAGCCAACTTTTTCACTCTCCTCTTTCACTTTCATCAAGAGGTTTTTTAGTTCCTCTTCACTTTCTGCCATAAGGGTGGTGTCATCTGCATATCTGAGGTTATTGATATTTCTCCCAGCAATCTTGATTCCAGCTTATGTTTCTTCCAGTCCAGCATTTCTCATTATGTACTCTGCATATAAGTTAAATAAGCAGGGTGACAATATATAGCCTTGACGTACTCTTTTTCCTATTTGGAAGCAGTCTGTTGTTCCATGTCCAGTTAACTGTTGCTTCCTGACCTGCATATAGATTTCTCAAGAGGCAGGTCAGGTACTCTGGTATTCCCGTCTCTCTCAGAATCTTCCACAGTTTATTGTGATCCACACAGTCAAAGGCTTTGGCATAGTCAGTAAAGCAGACATAGATGTTTTTCTGGAACTCTCTTGCTTTTTCCATCGTCCAGCAGATGTTGGCAATTTTATCTCTGGTTCCTCTGCCTTTTCTAAAACCAGCTTGAACATCAGGAAGTTGATGGTTCATGTATTGCTGAAGCCTAGCCTGGAGAATTTTGAGCATTTCTTTTCTGGTGTGAGAGATGAGTGCAATTGTGTGGTAGTTTGACCATTCTTTGGCATTGCCTTTCTTTGAGATTGGAATGAAAACTGACCTTTTCCAGTCCTGTGGCCACTGGTGAGTTTTCCAAATTTGCTGGCATATTGGGGGCATTACTTTTATAGCATCATCTTTCAAGATTTGAAATAGCTCAACTGGAATTCCATCACCTCCACTGGCTTTGTTCGTAGTGATGCTTTCTAAGGCCCACTTGACTTCATATTCCAGGATGTCTGGCTCTAGGTGAGTGATAATCATCGTGATTATCTGGGTTGTGAATATCTTTTTCATACAGTTCTGTGTATTCTTGCCACCTCTTCTTAATATCTTCTACTTCTGTTAGGTCCATACCATTTCTGTCCTTTATTGAGGCCATCTTTGCATGAAATGTTCCCTTGGTATCTCTAATTTTCTTGAAGAGATCTCTAGTCTTTCCCATTCTGTTCTTTTCCTCTATTTCTTTGCATTCAATGCTGAAGAAGGCTTTCTTATCTCTTCTTGCTATTCTTTGGAAATCTGTATTCAGATGCTTATGTTTTTCCTTTTCTCCTTTGCTTTTCACTTCTTTTCTTTTCACAGCTATATGTAAGGCCTCCCCAGATAGCCATTTTGCTTTTTTATGTTTACATTATTGTGAAATCTACTATGTGTGCAATAGCATTATGCCTAAGAAAAACAATGTACATACCTTAATTAAAAACTTGAGTGCTAAAAATACTGTCATCTGAGCCTTCAGTGAGCTATAATCTTTTTGTAGTAGCATTAGCAAAAGTCACTAATTGCAGAGCACCATAACAAATATAATAATAATGAAAACATTTAGAATATTATGAGAATTACCAAATGTGAAACAGAGACAGAAAGTGAACTGTTGGAAAATGGCCATCTGCAGATTTGAGTGATGTATGATTATCACAAAACTTTCATTTAAAACAAACAAGCACAATATCTGTGAAGTGGGAAAAAAAATTACAATACGCCTGCATATGTGTGTATAAAATGTGTAGTATAATGGTATTTGGTGTTTACTAGGATTTCAGTAAAAATTGGGTATTATTTTACTATTAAATAAAAAATCAATAAAAGAAATAATCTCAACCAGTATAAAATAGTGATTCATTAAAAAGATACAAGATATCTTATAGAACACAAGGGTGAAGATGAAATATGCCTATGATGAGTGAAAAGAAAGCAGAGGAAAAGAAACTGTAAAATAGAACCAAATGGAAATTCTAAGATTAGGGCTTCACTTTGGCTCAGATGATAAATAAAATATACCAGATTTTAAATAATAATAATAATTAACTGGATAAATTTAACAGCATGTTATATGGCAAAGAACAAAAGTGAATTTTAAAATCGGGCTATAGAATGTTTAATTTTGTAAATGGTAACATAGTTAAGAATATTAAAGAGGGTTATTTTAAGAAAGTAATAGACATGAGGCAATTAAGTAGCTTATTTGGAAAATGTCCAATTAAATCAATCTATAAGCAAATGTTTTAAATATTATGTATAAATATAGTTTTATTTAATTTGTCACTATAGTGGCATATTTCAATCTTCCCTCCATGTCTTTGATGATGACTTTCTTTTTGATATATTTTATAAAAATGTGGAAAATGAAATTTCCTTAGCTCCAAATTTAAATTGATTTAACATAGGAAACCCAAAAGTATTTTGTAAGAGGAAAACACTGGATATAACACACAACATATTCTGAGAGATACCCAGGAAAGAACTTTTTCCATTGGATTTTTTTCCTGCTTTTTATAATTTTTATTTTTTTACTTTACAATACTGTATTGGTTTTGCCATACATTGACATGAATCCACCACAGGTGTACATGAGTTCCCAACCCTGAACCTCCCTCCCCTCACCCTCCCCATATCATCTCTCTTGGTCATCCCAGTGCACCAGCCCCAAGCATCCTGTATCCTCTATCGAACCTAGACTAGTGATTTGTTTCTTACATGATAGTATACATGTTTCAATGCCATTCTCCCAAATGATCCCACCTTCTCCCTCTCCCACAGAGTCCAAAAGTCTGTTCTTTACATCTGTGTCTCTTTTGCTATCTTGCATATAGTGTTATCATTACCATCTTTCTAAATTCCATATATATGTGTTAGTATACTGTATTGGTGTTTTTCTCTCTGGCTTACTTCACTCTGTATAATCGGCTTCAGTTTCATCCAACTCATTAGAACTGATTCAAATACATTCTTTTTAATGGCTGAGTAATACTCCATTGTGTATATGTACCACAGCTTTCTTATCCATTCATCTGCTGATGGACATCTAGGTTGCTTCCATGTCCTGGCTATTATAAACAGTGCTGCGATGAACATTGGGGTACACGTGTCTCTTTCAATTCTAGTTTCCTCGGTGTCTATGCCCAGCAGTGGGATTGTTGGGTCATAAGGCAGTACTAATTGTAGCTTTTTAAGGAATCTCCACATTGTTCTCCATAGTGGCTGTACTAGTTTGCATTCCCACCAGCAGTGTAAGAGGGTTCCTTTTTCTCCACACTTCTCCAGCATTTATTGCTTGTAGACTTTTGGATCACAGCCATTCTGACTAGTGTGAAATGGTACCGCATTGTGGTCTTGATTTGCATTTCTCTGATAATGAGTGATGTTGAGCATCTTTTCATGTGTTTGTTAGCCATCTGTATGTCTTCTTTGGAGAAATATCTATTTAGTTCTTTGGCCCATTTTTTGATTGGGTCGTTTATTTTTCTGGAATTGAGTTGCATAAGTTGCTTGTATATTTTTGAGATTAGTTGTTTGTCAGTTGCTTCATTTGTTATTATTTTCTCCCATTCAGAAGGCTGTCTTTTCACCTTTCTTAGAGTTGCCTTTGTTGTGCAGAAGCTTTCAATTTTAATTAGATCCCATTTGTTTATTTTTGCTTTTATTTCCAGTATTCTGGGAGGTGGATCATAGAGGATCCTGCTGTGATTTATGTCGGAGAGTGTTTTGCCTATGTTCTCCTCTAGGAGTTTTATAGTTTCTGGTCTTACATTTAGATCTTTAATTCATTTTGAGTTTATTTTTGTGAATGGTGTTAGAAGGTGTTCTAGTTTCATAATTCTACAAGTAGTTGACCAGTTTTCCCAGCACCACTTGTTAAAGAGATTGTCTTTAATCCATTGTATATTCTTGCCCCTCTGTCGAAGATAAGGTGTCCATATGTGTGTGGATTTATCTCTGGGCCTTCTATTTTGTTCCATTGATCTATCTTTCTGTTTTTGTGCCAGTACTATAGTGTCTTGATGACTGTGGCTTTGTAGTAGAGCCTGAAGTCAGGCAGGTTGATTCCTCCAGTTCCATTCTTCTTTCTCAAGATTGCTTTGGCTATTGGAGGTTTTTTGTATTTCCATACAAATCTTGAAATTATTTGTTCTAGCTCTGTGAAAAATACCACTGGTAGCTTGATAGGGATTGCATTGAATCTGTAGATGGCTTTGGCTATTATACTCATTTTCACTATATTGATTCTTCTGATCCATGAACATGGTATATTTCTCCATCTATTAGTGTCCTCTTTGATTTCTTTCATCAGTGTTTTATAGTTTTCTATATATAGCACTTTAGTTTCTTTAGGTAGATATATTCCCAAGTATTTTATTCTTTTCGTTGCAATGGTGAATGATATTGTTTCCTTAATTTCTTTTTCTGCTTTCTCATTATTAGTGTATAGGAATGCAAGGGATTTCTGTGTGTTGATTTTATATTGCACAACTTTACTATATTCATTGATTAGTTCTAGTAATTTTCTGGTGGAGTCTTTAGGGTTTTCTATGTAGAGGATCATGTCATCTGCAAATAGTGAGAGTTTTACTTCTTCTTTTCCAATTTTTATTTCTTTTTCTGCTCTGATTGCTGTGGCCAAAACTTCCAGAACTATGTTGACTAGTAGCGGTGAAAGTGGGCACCCTTGTCTTGTTCCTGACTTTAGGGGAAATGCTTTCAATTTTTCACCATTGAGGATAATATTTGCTGTGGGTTTGTCATATATAGCTTTTATGATGTTGAGATATGTTCCTTCTATTCCTGCTTTCTGGAGAGTTTTTATCATAAATGGATGTTGAATTTTGTCAAAGGCTTTCTCTGCATCTATTGAGATAATCATATGGCTTTTATGTTTTGATTTGTTAATGTGGTGAATTACATTGATTGATTTGCGGATATTGAAGAATCCTTGAATCCCTGGGATAAAGCCCACTTGGTCATGGTGTATGATCTTTTTAATGTGTTGTTGGATTCTGATTGCTAGAATTTTGTTAAGGATTTTTGCATCTATGTTCATCAGTGATATTGGCCTGCCTGTAGTTTTCTTTCCTTGTGGCATCTTTGTCAGGTGCCGGGAGCCAGTGTGAGGAATCCCGCCCGTGACAAGGTCATGAGGAAGGAAGCTGACATACGCAAGGTGTGCTCAGACTTCAGGGGCCCCTCTGGAAATTCCTAAGCATGTACCCCAACAAAAATCTGCAGGCTTTTGTGCTCTGCTTTTCCACTCTTCTGACATTTTCTGGAAAAAGTCAATTCAGGGCTTTTAGTCTTCTGCATTTGAAAGAGTGTTTCAATCCAAAAACCCCTCTGATGGCTTTCTGGCCTGCCTGCAGGACTCATACAGCTGCGCGTGTGATTGTTTGAGGCCTCCTGACCGCAGGAGGCACAGGAAGCTTAAAACATCCTAGGAATGTAGGGGCTTCCGAGGAGTCAAAATCTTTAGAATAGGACAGATTAAAGGTTTCATTTGTTGAGTCAATGCTTGCTGCCAAATTTTCACATCCTTTATTTGTAGATATAGTTGGTATACAGAAAAACAAGTAGTAGACCTTGTATTAGCAACATTAGATCTTTGAGTTAAGTACCTTCTTTGTTATATCCCACTGCACCTTTGTTCTATAGAGATGTAACTTTAATGCTTTAAGGAGATGTAGATTAAAGAAAAACACTTCAGGGGAAACAAAATTAACATTCATTAAGGAAGAGAGCCAAAAAGTGTCAACAAGCCTCTTGGCCAGAAGATAATGTAAATCACCTGAGACCTTTTGTATACAAAATGATGTATAGAAAGAGTCTGAGCTGCGAACGCTACATAATTTTGTGTTACCCGTTGATCTCCGTGTTTTATCAAAAGTATAAAAGGCCTTCTGAACAATAAAGGATGGGACCAGTTTCTCGGACCAGCTTCTTGAACTAGTCTCTCGGCCTGGTTTCCTGGGACTCTGGCTCCCCCCATGTCTTTCTCTCTCTCTTCTTCTCTCCCTTCCCTCTCTCTGCTCTTTACTTTAACTTCAGGCTGAAGCTCCACCTGGGGCGCGGAGGCTCGCCAGGTCTACTCACTTGCCCTGGCTGTTAAGACCCGCACGAAAGGGAGCTTAAGGCGAGGCACCCTTAGATATTCAAGCGGGCGCCGATGGCCCAACGTAGATGGTGCAAATTCCTTGTCTGGAATTTTATTGGCCTTCTGCGTAAACCAAGCTATTCAGCCCTCTTCCTCCACTTAATCTTCCTACTACACTATAGTTTCTTAATCTAATCTTACATTAATAAATAAACAAGTCTTTCCACGCCAACGCCGTCCACCCTTCGAATTCCCTGGATCCACCGGGGCTGGACCCCGGCAGTCAGGTTTTGGTATTAGGGTGATGGTGGCCTCATAGAATGAGTTTGGAAGTTTACCTTCTTCTGCAATTTTCTGGAAGAGTTTCAGTAGGATAGGTGTTAGCTCTTCTCGAGATTTTTGGTAGAATTCAGCTGTGAAGCCGTCTAGACCTGGGCTTTTGTTTGCTGGAAGGTTTCTGATTACAGTTTCAATTTCCGTGCTTATGATGGGTCTGTTAAGATTTCCTATTCCTTCCTTGTTCAGCTTTGGAAAGTTGTACTTTTCTAAGAATTTTTCCATTTCTTCCACGTTGTCCATTTTATTGGCATATATTTGCTGATAGTAGTCTCTTATGATCCTTTGTATTTCTGTGCTGTCTGTTGTGATCTCTCCATTTTCATTTCTTATTGATTTGATTTTTCTCCCTTTGTTTCTTGATGAGTCTGGCTAATGGTTTGTCAATTTTATTTATTTTTTCAAAGAACCAGCTTTTGGCTTTGTTGATTTTTGCTATGGTCTCTTTTGTTTCTTTTGCATTTATTTCTGCCCTAATTTTTAAGATTGCTTTCCTTCTACTAACCCTGGGGTTCTTCATTTCTTCCTTTTCTAGTTGCTTTAGGTGTAGAGTTAGGTTATTTATTTGACTTTTTTCTTCTTTCTTGAGGTATGTCTGTATTGCTATGAACTTTCCCCTTAACATTGCTTTTATAGTGTCCCACAGGTTTTGGGTTGTTGTGTTTTCTTTTTAATTCTTTTCTATAAATATTTTGATTTTTTTAAATTTATTCTGTGATTTGTTGGTTATTCAGAAGCGTGTTGTTCAGCCTCCATATGTTGGAATTTTTAATAGTTTTTCTTCTGTAATTGAGATCTAATCTTAATGCATTATGATCAGAAAAGATGCTTGGAATGATTTCAATTTTTTGAATTTATCAAGGCTAGATTTATGGCCCAGAATGTGATCTATCCTGGAGAAGGTTCCATGAGCACTTGAGAAAAAGGTGAAATTCATTGTTTTAGGGTGAAATGTCCTATAGATATGAATTAGGTCCAACTGGCCTATTGTATCATTTAAAGTTTGCATTTCTTTGTTAATTTTCGGTTTAGTTGATTTGTCCATAGGTGTGAGTGGGGTATTAATGTCTCCCACTATTATTGTGTTATTGTTAATTTCCCTTTCATACTTGTTAGCATTTGTCTTTCATATTGCGGTGCTCCTATGTTGGGTGCATATATATTCATAATTGTTATATCTTCTTCTTGGATTAATCCTTTGATCATTATGTAGTGGCCTTCTTTGTCTCTTTTCACAGCCTTTGTTTTAAAGTCTATTTTATCTGATATGAGTATAGCTACTCCTGCTTTCTTTTGGTCTCTATTTGCATGGAATATCTTTTCCAGCCCTTTACTTTCAGTCTGTATGTGTCCCTTGTTTTGAGGTGGGTCTCTTGTAGACAACATATATAGGGGTCTTTTATGTATCCATTCAGCCAGCCTTTTTCTTTTGGTTGGCGCATTCAACCCATTTATGTTTAAGGGATAAGTATGATCCCGTTGCCATTTATTTTGTTTTGGGTTCAGGTTTATACACTCTTTTTGTGTTTCCTGTCTAGAGAATATCCTTTAGCATTTATTGGAAAGCTGATTTGGTGGTGCTGAATTCTCTCAGCTTTTGCTTGTCTGTAAAGCTTTTGATTTCTCCTTCATATGTGAACGAGATCCTTGCTGGGTACAGTAATCTGGGCTGTAGGTTATTTTATTTCATCACTTTAAATATGTCTTGCCATTCCCTCCTGGCCTGAAGAGTTTCTATTGAAAGGTCAGCTGTTATCCTTATGGGAATCCCCTTGTGTGTTATTTGTTGTTTTTCCCTTGCTGCTTTTAATATTTGTTCTTTAGGTTTGATCTCTGTTAATTTGATTAATATGTGTCTTGGGGTGTTTTGCCTTGGATTTATCCTGTTTGGGACTCTCTGGGTTTCTTGGACTAGGGTGATTATTTCCTTCCCCATTTTAGCGAAGTTTTCAACTATTATTTCCTCAAATATTTTCTCATGGTCTTTCTTTTTGTCTTCTTCTTCTGGGACTCCTATAATTCAAATGTTGGAGCGTTTCATATTGTTCTGGAGGTCTCTGAGATTGTCCTCATTTCTTTTAATTCATTTTTCTTTTTTCTTCTCTGATTCATTTATTTCTAACATTCTATCTTCTATTTCACTAATCCTACCTGCCTCCGTTATTCTACTATTTGTTGCCTCCAGAGTGTTTCTGATCTCATGTATTGCATTATTCATTATATACTGACTCTTTTTTATTTCTTCTAGGTCCTTGTTAAACCTTTCTTGCATCTTCTCAATCCTTGTCTCCAGGCTATTTATCTGTGATTCCATTTTGATTTCAAGATTTTGGATCATTTTCATTATCATTATTCAGAATTCTTTATCCGGTAGATTCCCTATCTCTTCCTCTTTTGTTTGGTTTGGTGGTCATTTATCCTGTTCCTTTACCTGCTGGATATTCCTCTGTCTCTTCATCTTGGTTATATTACTGCATTTGGGGTGTCCTTTCTGTATTCTGGCAGTTTGTGGAGTTCTCTTTATTGTGGAGTTTCCTCAATATGGATGAGGTTGTATCAGTGGCTTGTCAAGGTTTCTTGGTTAGGGAAGCTTGTGTTGGAGTTCTGGTGGCTGGAGCTGGATTTCTTCTCTCTGGAGTGGAATGAAGTGTCCAGTAATGAGTTATGAGCTGTCAGTGGTTTTGGAGTAACTTGAGCTGCCTGTATATTGAAGCTCAGGGGTGTGTTCCTGTGTTGCTGGAAAATTTGCATGATATGTCTTGCTCTGGAACTTGTTGGCCCTTGGGTGGTGCTTGGTTTCAGTGTACGTATGGAGGCATTTCTCCAGTGCCCTTGCCTGGAAAATGCTGTGGATGGAGGAGCCTGGTGGGCTGCAATCCATGGGGTCACTGAGACTTGGACACGACTCAGTGACTTCACTTTCACTTTTCACTTTCATGCATTGGAGAAGGAAATGGCAACCCACTCCAGGGTTCTTGCCTGGAGAATCCCAGGGACGGCAGAGCCTGGTGGGCTGCCGTCTATGGGGTCGCACAGAGTTGGACACGACTGAAGAGACTTAGCAGCAGCAGCAGCAGCAGCATGGAGGAGTTTGATGAGCTCTATTGATTAATGTCCCCTGGAGTCAGGAGTTCTCTGATGTTCTCAGGATTTGGACTTAAGTCTCCTGCTTCTGGTTTTCAGTTTTATTTTTACAGTAGCTTCGAGACTTCTCCATCTGTTTTTGAAGACAATGATCTGCTTTTCTGGGTGCCTGATGTCCTCTGCTAGCATTCAGAAGTTGTTTTGTGAAGTTTACTCAGCGTTGAAATGTTCTTTTGATGAATTTGTGAGGGAGAAAGTGGTCTCCCTGTCCTATTCCTCCACCATCTTATCTGTTGGATTTTTATTGCAATATACCTTAATAATGCTAAAAGTTATAACAAGCAAGAAAGACATGTGTACATACATGCTAAGTCCCTTCAGTCATGTCTGACTCTTTGAGACTCCATGGACGATAGCCTGCCAGGCTCCTGTTTCCTTGGGGTCTCCAGGCAGAAATACTGGAGTTGGTTGTCATTCCCTCCTCCAGGGGAATCTTCCTGACCCAGGAATCAAACCTGCACCTCCTGAGTTGCAGGCAGATTCCTCACTGCTGAGCCCCAAGAAAGCCTAAAGCAAGAAAGACAATATGATTTAAGAATTTGTTGTTTACAGAACTCTGATGATATGTATTTGTGATCATATATGGAAATTCAGTTTGTGTCCATCTTCAAGAAGGAAACATATGAACATACATAAACAAATACATGAATAGATACATAAGCAAACACATCAATTCAAGATTTTGAAACAAAATTTCTAATTTTATCTAGATATTAGTGAAGACTTTAGTAAAACCTGTGCACTAAAACTTTATACACACAATATAAATGTATACATACCTCAACTTTGATGCTTCCCTGATAGCTCAGATGGTAAAGAATCTGCCTGCTGGTAAGATCTCCTGGAAAGGGAATGGCAACCCACTCCAGTATCATTGCCTGGACAATCTCAGATAGAGGAGCCTGGTGGGCTATAGTCCATGGGGACGCAGAATCAGACATGACTGAGCAACCAACAATTCCACTTCCACACCTCAAACTTACACTTAAAACTTGAAGAAAACTGACCATGGTATTTATTTGATAAGAAAATTAAGAAATGTGTAATACTTAAAACTTTATAATGAAATTAGAATATTTGAATTTGATCCTTATACAATATTAGAAAAATCTTTAGGGCATATAAACAGAATTTCCTTCATAAAGCTTACTATTTCTATAATCAAAACCAAGATGATAATCTCACAGCACAGTTTACAAGTTTCTCACAGGACAGGAAAGAAACCTAGATGTCCATCGGCAGAAGAGTGGATAAAATGTTGTGGTACTTACATACAATGGAATATTACTCAGTGGTGAAAATGTACACATTTGAATCAGATTTAATAAGGTGGATAATCCTAGAATGTATTATACAGAGTGAAGTAAGTAAAAAAGAGAAAAACAAATATCATATATTAATGCATATATATATGGAACCTGGAGAGATGGTACTGATGAAGCTATTTTCAGGACGGCAATAGAGATTCAGATCTAGAGGATAGATTTGTGGCCACAGTGGGGAAAAGAGAGGGTGGACAAGCTGATGGAATAGCATTGAAACAGACATATTGCCATATATAGCACTAGATGGTCAGTGAGAACCAGCTGTGTGACACAGAGAGCTCACACCCCATGCTCTTTTTCAACCCAAAGGGGTGGTGTGAGGTGTGAAGAGGCAGGGAAGTGCAATACAGGGAAATATGTAGACATAGAGCTGATTCATATTGGTGCATGGCAGAAACCAATACAACATTTTAAAGCTATTATCCTCCAATTAAAAATAAACAAAACAAACAAACAAAACAAACACCAAGATTATAATCTGAATGTCTAAGACTTAAATCATTTTCTTAGTAAACAGTTGAAGGGATTCATATTTTTAAGAAACAAAGTATAAATTTGAGATTCAATTGGAAGATAAAAATTTTAAGTCATTTTAGTGACATGCCAAAAAGCTTTGCATATTAACTGTATATGACTTGATGGGTTTGTATATATGAATATCTGTGAAAGGGCTTCCCTGGTAGTTCACCTGGTAAATAATCTGTTTGCAATGCAGGAGATCCTGATTCAATTCCTGGGTCAGGAAAATTCTCTGGAGAAGTGATCAGCTTACCCATTCCAGTAATCTTGGTCTTCCCTGGTGGCTCAGGTGGTAAAGAACCCACCTGCAATGTGGGAGACCAGGGTTTTATCCCTGGGTTAGGAAGCTCAAGAGTCGGATATGATTAAGCACAGCATATCTGTGAAAACATCCTCAGAATCTGTGCCACAGACATATCCATCATCCCCAAAAGTTTGCTCTCATCTTCCTTATTATTATTTTAATTTTATGAAAAGAATATACCATAAAATCTATTTTCTTAGTAGGTTTTTGGGTGAAAGTCACTCAATTGTCTCTAAGTATTTGTGACCCCATGAACTGTAACCCACCAGGCTCCTCTGTCTATGGAATTCTCTAGGCAAAAATACTGGAGTGGGTTGATATTCCCTTCTCTAGGAAATATTCCCAATCCAGGGATCAATCTCAGATCTTCTACATTGCAGGCAGATTCTTTATCATCTGAGCCACCAGGGAAACTTAAGTTTCCAAATAAACAATATGATATTATTAACTATAGGTACTATGCTGTGTCATAGGCATTTACAAATATTTCTGTGTTACTCCCTACTTCTAAGCTCTGGCAACCACCATCCTATGATCTGCTTCTATGTGTCTATTTCAGATACCTCATATAAGTCATATTTTATAACATTTATCCTTCTGTTTCTGGATGTTTTACTTAGCGTTGTGTCCACCAGGTTTATCTATGCTGTCACAAGTGGCAGAATTTACTTCTGGAAGACTGAGTAGCTTTCTATTTTATGTATTATACATACTACATTTCCTATATTCAGTTAACAATCAGTGTACATTTAGGTTATTTCCATGTCTTGCTTGTTGTGAATAATACTGAAATAAACCTGGGATGGGCTTCCCTCATGTCTCAGTGGTAAAGAGTTCACCTGCCAGTGCAGGAAATGTGAGTTAAGTTCCTTGGTTGAGAAGATCTCCTATAGAAGGAAATGGCAACCCGCATCAGTAGTCCTGCCTGGGAATTACTTGGACAGAGGTGCATGGTGGGATACAGTCCATGAGGTTGCAAAAGAGTCAGACATAACTGAGGGACTAAACAACAGCAAAACCTGGGAGTAGAGATATTTCTTTGAGCTCCTTCTTTCAATTTCTTAAAATGTATACTCATAAGTGAGACTGCTGGGTCACATAGTAATTCTATTTTTAATGTTTTGGGAAATCTCTATATGTTTTCCATAGAGGATGCACTGATTTACATTCCCATCAACAGTGCACAAAGTTTCTCTTTATGCCATATCCTCGCTACACTTACTTTTTTTTTTTTTTTATAATGAACATACTAAGTGATGTAGGGTGGTATCTTATTGTGGTTTTGATCTGTATTTCCCAGACTCTCACTGCTGATTGGTGATGTGGAGCATATTTTATATGTCTATTGGCCATTTGTAGGTCTTCTTTGAAGAAATGTCTTTTCAGGGCCTTTGCACGTTTTTAAATGAGGTTTTCTTTTGCTACTGAGTTGTATGAGTTCCTTACAAATGTTAGATTTTAGCCCTTATATAAGATACATGCCTTGCAAATGTTTTCTCCCACTTTGTTTTTTCATTGTGTTGCTTGTTACTTTTGCTATTCAGAAACTTTCTAATTCCCACTTGTCTAATTTTGCATTTGCTATCATCAGTGTCAGATGGCAAAATTTTAATTATTTTGAATATACACACTGAAAAATATCATTAAAAGCTATGAGGGAAGAAATAAAAGCAAAATTTGATATAAAATACAGAGGAATAAGAAAAAAGAAAGTGAAAAATAACTACTACAGAGGTAATCTAAGAGTAGTAATTGTTGTTTCAGAAGAAAAAAGCAAAAGGACTTCTGGAAAGTACTTCGTGCATTCAAGATTTTGTGATCATTTGAGACAAGTAGGAGGCAGTGGGCAGCTCTATAGGTTCCTCTGCTGTAAAGCTGTAAAGGTGGGGTATTTTTGTACTAAGTGAGGAAATTCCTTTCTTAGCTCTACTGTTCATACTGTTAATCTTCTAAAGCAATCCAACTGTCATTTCTCCTACTGCCAAAATACTTAATTATTGTTGCATAGAGCACAACAATGATAAGATCTGAACAAAACAGATGGCTCAGCATTGCCAGGAAACTTATGTTTTTGCCATGAATTTTTATAAGATACCAAGAAAATTCTATTGCATTGAAAATGCCTAAGACAAATCAGCATATTTTTACAGCTCTTACAGACATTTTGATAATTAAAGCGTTCTACCATTATTCCATATTTCTTCAATCAGGTTCTTTTGGTGCTTTTTAAAAGCATAGAGGATGTATAAATCATTTACAAAGGGTGACATAACTAAGAATACTTGTTTGTTCATGAGTATAGTCAACTTAACCAGGTAATACTCCTTTGCATCACTGCATGCTATCTTTGAAAATCAACTGAAAGCTGGAATTTTAACTCAATTAATTTGAACTTCAAGCTTTCAGGGTTCTTTGGATTTATTGAATACATTTGCCATGTTAATTTTTAATATATTAATTTGCTTATTGAATAAAAATTAATTATTTTACTCATGTTCATTTCTAGGCAATATGTTACAAGTAGTATTATACAGATGGATAAGAATAGGCCTTGCTCTTTGGTGAATTATTACTCAATTGAAGAGGTTGACATATAAATCTACATTTTAAAATTAGGTTATTAAGTAAGTATGAAGTCAGAGTCAAGACTTAAGCAACACGGAGCTTGGAACATTAAAGACAAAGTCACAAGTTTAGGAAAGATTTTCATGTACATATGATGACATTTATATTTTTCAGACAATTGAAAGTGTTATTGAGGTAAAGACAAAGGAAAAAATGAAGAAGCTCTGTAAGAGCATAATAAAAAGCACCAATACATTATAATGTGTGGTGTAGGTTTTTTGCAGTTGTTTAGTGCCTAAATTGTATCCAACTCTTTATAACCCCATGGACTGTAGCCTGGCAGGCTCCTCTGTCTATGGGATTTTCCAGGCCAGAATACTGGAGTGGGTTGCCATTTCCTTTTCCAGAGAATCTTTCCCACACAGGGATCAAACCCACATCTCCTGCATTGGCAGGTGAATTCTGCTGAGCCACCAGGGAGGCAGACACAAAAGCTTAATATTTAAGGAAAATAATGTGAAAAGATAAGCCTGATGGGGCAAGTAGCATTGAGCTTTGTTGGAGCCTTGTTTGATATGTGAAACATTAAATTTTATTCAGTTTGTGATAGAGAGCAATATACCTGTAGAGAAGAATAAAATGAACCACTTGGCTGTAATATGAGAGAATTTAAGGTATATAGCACGGAAATTAGAACAGAATAAATGTATGTCAATAATGACATATACATGCTTGCATGTTTAGTAAATAAATGCATAAGTAAAGCATGCATATATGTGATAAAACATTTTATTTTTGCTAAATGAAATCATACATCTTAGCTTTCAGTTCAGCTCAGTTCAGTTCAGTCACTCAATCTTATCCAACTTTGTGACCTCATGAACTGCAGCACACCAGGCTTTCCTGTCCATCACCAACATCTTAGCTTTATGTTTTTTTTTTTTTTATTTTTAAACTTATTATTTTCTTAAAGATATAATAAATAAATATGTTTGGTTTTTAGGTGAGGAGTCTGAAACTCAGGAAATCTGGGTAATTAAACGTGCAAGCATGTATGTATCACTATTGATGTATGATTATTCTGTTCTAATTTCAGTGTTATATCCCTTCAATTCTTCTCTCATGTTATAACAATAGTCTCTCAGGGAATTTTTAATTATAAACAAACCAACTGGTATTGCATATAGAGAACACATGCAAACATTTTCACTTGTTAATTGTATGTGTGAGTAGATAAAGGAATAACTGTTATGATAAATATTCTTAAACAGTAATACAAAAATGAAAAGAAAAAGCGTGGAGAAGAAAAACTGACTTCTTTCTCGATTCCTCGAAGGAGATCACAGATAGAGAAAGTTCCTTTTCCTTCCAACTGGTAGGGTTCCTCAGTGTGATGGATTGTTCCAATTCCAAGTGATATTACAGCAAGGAGAGCAACACTGAGATGCTCAGTGGTGAAGGCAGTGCCATGTATTTACAACCAGCATTGCAGGGGAGCAGAGACTCTCCTTTTTATATATCACTTATAAATTGATACACTCCACCAAGCAATAGTGTTTAAAACTTAAAAGGATGAAAAATTGTGTGTATACTCAAGTGTATACCCGTGTGTATGAGTTAAGTGTATGTTTAACATTGGATGTTCATATTAATAAGCAGTTGACAGAAGCAAAAATTCAAACACAGGAATATATTTCTATGTTTTTCATTTATTTATTTGCAAACTTTGTATATTGAGAATAAAAACTCAGGAAGAATTGTTTATTTAAGTGTTCTTTTCTGAGATTATAGCACATTGTTGCACTGTAAATATACGATGTTCTAAGTACTCTAGCTGTTGTCCACAGTTGGCAGATTTTTTAGGGAAAACTATGAGATTCTCAGTTAAAATTTTATATTTCAAATAAAATACAGATGAATTTTAGTATAAGTATGTATCAAGTGTTTTGTGGGAAAAGTTATACTAAGAAAATATTCATTGTTTATCTGAAATTCAAATTTAACTGAGAATCCTGTATTTTATCTGGTAACCCTAATATTATCTATATCAGATTTCATTCTCATAAATAATCATTTTGAGGAAAATGTGAATTATTTCAATGTGTATATATGATTATAGAACAAATACTTAGATGGATTAAGTAAATCTTTGAGAATGAGAGAGCTTTTTGTTTCTTTTCCTGCCACTTTATTTCAGTAGAGTCAAGCAGTGAACAATGTTCCATAAAGGTCAATTGGCAACTATACCATCTGCTCTGGGTCCCTAGAATAAATTTCCTGCTGCGGCCTTGCTACACATGAGCACATGTTGTTTTCACAAAGACCAAAATCTTATATTGTATTCTTGCTTGATCCCTGCTGTGGATGCTGGCTTAACAGCATTAGTAATGCTGTTTCTGGACCTTCATTATGCTGATTGCTGTCAATCCCAGGAATGAAGATTCTATCAAGTTAAAACAACATGAAATGAAATGCTAGAATATATGGATGAACAGATAATACCCCCAGATTACTTTTACCAGACTTGTTTATCCATGTTCTGGGTTATGGGAAAATTGGCTGTTAAAAGCTCCCAGTCACCGCTTTCCCTAGAGAATTGCCCCTGGAAGATTGAAATACCTCAAAGGACATGAGCTGTCTATGTTCCACCTATCCACAGTCAGTGAGTAATGGATAATAGGCTGAAAAATATTACTATCTCATGGTGGGACAAGTTGTGATCCAGTTAATACTCCTGATCTCCATATGAAATCAAGCTAAGACTAAACTTCAGATGAAACCACAAATTTGCTTGGCTTTTTCTCCTGCTCTTTTCTCACATATTTCACCAGAGAACTCTACCTCAATAAATAACTTATGCATATATCGTCATCTCAAATTCTGCTTCTGGGCAGCTCAAATCAGGACAATACTCTATTGTCAGAAATGAAACTTTCTTTAGATAAAATCAAATGGGTAGGCCAAAGAATTATCTGTTGAATATAAAACCACATGGAAAAACTATGGGAAAAACCCTACATCATCAAAACTAACTACACTCTCTAGCACCTCAGTATCATCTAGTCTACTGTTCATCCCTTCTAGTGCATTTTTTTCTACTTTGATTATAGTATTGTTCATACCTGTTTGGATTTTGTGTTCTGTCTTTGCTACATGCTTCTAGTAAACTCAAAATGGATTAAAGATCTAAACGTAAGACTAGAAACTATAAAACTCCTTGAGGAGAACATATGCAAAGCACTCTCCGACATAAATCACAGCAGGATCCTCTATGATCCACCTCCCAGAATTCTGGAAATAAAAGCAAAAATAAACAAATGGGATCTAATTAGAATTAAAAGCTTCTGCACAACAAAGGAAAATATAAGCAAGGTGAAAAGGCAGACTTCAGAATGGGAGAAAATAATAACAAATGACAAACAACTAATCTCAAAAATATACAAGCAACTTATGCAGCTCAATTCCAGAAAATAAACGACCCAATCAAAAAAATGGGCCAAAGAACTAAATAGACACTTCTCCAAAGAAGATATACAGATGGCTAACAAACACATGAAAAGATGCTCAACATCACTCATTATCAGAGAAATGCAAATCAAGACCACAATGAGGTACCATTTCACACCAGTCAGGATGGCTATGATCCAAAAGTCTGCAAGCAATAAATGCTGGAGAGGGTGTGGAGAAAAGGGAACCCTCTTACACTGTTTGTGGGAATGCAAACTAGTACAGCCACTATGGAGAACAGTGTGGAGATTCCTTAAAAAATTGCAAATAGAACTGCCTTTTGACCCAGCAATCCCACTGAGGGATTCTGTTTTTTTCCTGAGGAAACCGGAATAGAAAGAGACACATGTACCCCAGTGATCTTTGCAGCACTGTTTATAATAGCCAGGACATGGAAACAACCTAGATGTTCATCAGCAGAAGAATGGATAAGAAAGCTGTGGTACATATACACAATGGAGTATTACTCAGCCATTAAAAAGAATACATTTGAATCAATTCTAATGAGGTGGATGAAACTGTAGCCAATTATGCAGAGTGAAGTAAGCCAGAAAAAAAAAAAAAAAAAACCACCAATACAGTATACTAACACATATATATGGAATTTAGAAAGATAGTAATGATGACCCTGTATGCGAGACAGCAAAAGAGACATAGATGTACAGAACGGACTTTTGGACTCTGAGGGAGAGGGAGAGGGTGGGATGATTTGGGACAATGGCATTGAAACATGTATACTATCATGTAAGAAATGAATCACCAGTCTATGTTCAATGCAGGATACAGGATGCTTGGGGCTGGTGCACGGGGATGATCCAGAGAGATGATATGGGGTGGGAGGTGGGAGGGGGGTTCATGTTTAGGAACTCATGTACACCCGTGGTGGATTCATGTCAATATATGGCAAAACCAATACAGTATTGTAAAGTAAAATAAAGTAAAAATAAAAATTTAATAAAAAATAAATAATTTCTCAATCTGTTCATCTAATCTTCTCCCAAGTGTTTTGAACATCTTTATGAAGCTGAAGCTCCAATATTTTGGCTACCTGATGCAAAGAGCTGAGTCATTAGAAAAGAACCTGATGCTGGGAAAAACTGAAGGCAGGGGGAGAAGAGGGAGACAGGATAGGATGGTTGGATGGCATCACCGACACAATGGACAAGATTTTGAGCAAACTCTGCGACATAGTGAAATAGAGGGAAGCCTGGTGTGCTACAGTCCATGGGGTCTCAGCAGCTGCTGATGCTGCAGCTGCTGCTAAGTCACTTCAGTCGTGTCCAACACTGCACGACCCCATAGACGGCAGCCCAGCAGGCTCCCCAGTCGCTGGGATTTTCCAGGCAAGAATACTGGAGTGGGGTGCCATTTCCTTCTCCAATGCATGAAAGTGAAAGTGAAGTCGCTCAGTCGTGTCCGACTCTTAGTGACCCCATGGACTGCAGTCCACCAGGCTCCTCTGTCCATGGGATTTTCCAGGCAAGAGTACTGGAGTGGGGTGCCATTGCCTTCTCCAGGGTCTCAGCAGAGTTGGACACAATTCAGTGGCTGAACAAAAACAATTTTCTCAGGTAGATTACTTATCTCTATTTTATTTAGCTCTTTCACTGGGGATTTATCTTTGTTCTTTTCTTTAGGATATATTCCTCTTTTTTTTGTTTTGCCTTATTTGCTGTTTTTATTTCTATTTTTGGTACCTTGGTTACCTCTTGGATAAGTGACTTTTTGTAGGAAACTTCCTATGTGTTTCAGAAGCACACTCCCCTCTGATCACCAAAGCTGTGTTCTCTAGTGGTGTCACCTACATGGGCTGAGTGGGTCCTTCTGTTTTAGCAAACTGACTACTCTGACTGGTTTCCTAATCATGGCTAGCCCTTGACTGGACTGGTTGCCAGATCTTGCCTGGCAGGCAGGGCTGGTCATGAGATAGCTAGCTAACTGCAGAACCCTGGGGTTCCCAGTTCTAGTGTTTACTCACTGGTGGGTAGCACTTGCTCCTGACATGCCTGACTCTGGGGTCTGGGACATCCTAAAGCTGTTATCCACTGCTGTTGGGTGGGGCTAGATCCTTGGGAAGTTGGATCAGATGTACAAGGTGTCTCAGAGCTGATATCAACCTGTGGGCCAGCTGGTCTGAGGCCCAGGGAGTGCCCAGGCTAATCCCAGCCTGCTGGTGTTGGAGCCAGCTCCTGGGGTCTTTGGCTATTGAGTCCTGGAGATCCCAGAGCTGGTGTAGACCTGCTGGTGATTAAGGCTGAGTTTTGACACCTGGCTTGGGAGTTGGGTTGGGGGTTGGTCCTGTGGCTAGCATTTGTGTACTGATTTATGGGGCCAGGTCCTGGGAGGGTAGTGGGCTCAGCATGTCTTAAGAAAACGGTCCTTCCTGTTGATGGAGGGATGTATCTCCACACAGCTGGCCATTTGTCTTCAGGAATCCCAGTGCTGCTGCTGACTGGCTCAGGACTGGGGCCAGGTCCTGGCTCTAATAAACTAAAGGGAGGATTCCAAAATGATGCCTGCCAGTGTACTTCCAGAAGAATGAGCTCCCCAGACTGTCCACAGCCAATGTCTACGTCCCCAAGGTCAGTTCAAGTTGCCTCTTGCCTCTCCAGGAAGCTCTCCCAAGATCAACAGGAGAGTCTGACCCAAGATCTTATCAATGTACTGCTTCTGCCCTGCATCTCAGTGCATGTGAGATTTCGTGTGTGCCCTTTAAGTGTGGGGTCTCCGTGTCTTATGGATCTCTGGCTCTCCCTAAAGTAAGCCCTATTGGACTTTAATACTAGATGTTCTTAGAGCTCGTTTTCTGGGTGAAGAAATTGTGAGCTGGGTAGCCTCATATGAGCCTTGGACTCTCTGTTCCTTAAGGAGATTCTCCACAATTGTCATTATTCTCCTATCTCTGATCACTCATCTGGGTTGACCATACTGCATCACCACCCACCTACCCATCTCATCAAGGTTCCTTATTTATATTTTTAGTTGTAGAAGACATTTTCTTTTAGTCTTCTGGTCCTTCTCATTAACAATTGCTCTGTATATACTTGTGAATTTGGTATATCAGTTTGGGGAGGTGAGCTCAGAGTCTTCTTACTCCACTGTCTTGGCAAGATCCAATAAACAAGGAAGTAGTGTATCCAATGATAAAATAAATTTGTGGAAACAACTTTCAGATAATACAACAATGTCTACATGAGGAGGCAAGGGTGAGTGCCTTCACATAAAAATTTAGAAAAATAAGAGTCAAAGCTACCGATTGTATTTTAAATGCTCTTTCATGTTCAAGATGTTGATAATTATATTCATATAAGAGATTTGATAAGGGCTCAAATATGCAATTGTTTTCATTTGATAAAAATGCATTGCATCTTTATAATCTTTTATGGAAATATTTACATAGATGACAGTACATTGTACTGACATTTATATTAAGTTACATTAAAAAAAATACCAAATCTTATCTGCATTCAGAGAAATAAACAGTATATTTTTGCTGCTCACTTCTTAATAATTTAACCTGGCCACAACTGACAAAAAGATTGAAATTATTACAAGCCTCTTTAACATATTTAATCCAAGATAATCATGATTGTGATTGCTCATTGTGATTCTCTTTAGACCAAGATAATCATGATGGTGTGATCACTCACCTAGAGTCAGACATCCTGGAATATGAAGTCAAGTGGACCTTAGGAAGCATCACTATGAACAAAGCTAGTGGAGGTGATGGAATTCCAGTTGAGCTATTTCAAATCCTGAAAGATGGTGCTGTGAAAGTGCTGCACTCAGTATGCCAGCAAATTGGGAAAACTCAGCAGTGGCCACAGGACTGGAAAAAGTCAGTTTTCATTCCAATCCCAAAGAAAGGCAATTCCAAAGAATGCACAAACTACCACACAATTGCAGTCATCTCACATGCTAGTAAAGTAATGCTCAAAATTCTCCAAGCCAGGCTTCAGCAATACGTGAACCATGAACTTTCCGATGTTCAAGCTGGTTTTAGAAACAGCAGAGGAACCAGAGATCAAATTGCCAACATCTGCTGGATCATGGAAAAAAGCAAGAGAGTTCCAGAAAAATATATATTTCTGCTTTATTGACTATGTCAAAGCCTTTGTCTGTGTGGATCACAATAAACTGTGGAAAATTCTGAAAGAAATGAGAATACCAGACCACCTGACCTGCCTCTTGAGAAACCTATATGCAGGTTAGGAAGCAACATTTAGAACTGGACATGGAACAACAGACTGCTTCCAAATAGGAAAAGGAGGACGTCAAGGCTGTATACTGTCACTCTGCTTATTTAACTTATATGCAGAGTACATCATGAGAAATGCTGGGCTGGAAGAAGCACAAGCTGGAATCAAGATTGCCAGGAAAAATATCAATAACCTTAGATATGCAGATGACACCACCCATATGGGCAGAAAGTGAAGAGGAACTAAAAGCCTCTTGATGAAAGTAAAACACATTGGCATTATCTCTTATTGCAGAAAAATAGTATGTTCACTTCTTAAGAAATGCAAGACACTGACATAAAGTCCATTTAGAAGATATATTTCTGCCTATGACTTCCCCTAGTCAAATATCATAGTTAAAAAGAATGGGTTTTTGATGTTTGTTATTTTCTTTTTGCAATTAGCTAAGCTAAAAACACTCAAAACACAATCTTTTTCCAGATTTTTTGTGTTCTTACACAGATATACATTTTCAAATATAAAATTGTTGACTTCTTAACTGTGTAAATATGAGATATAAATGATATTATAATTCACTTCTGAACACTCTTTTTAAATCAATATTTTCTAACAGGAAAGTTTGGAATAAAATTAAATCATAAAAGTAAAATGACAATCTTTCCTGTCCATTTTTGTTAAAGATACCAAATCTTCCTAAGAGAGTAGTGCCATATATAAAGAAAATAAAAGCCGGACAAGTCATAGAACCTTGAAGGAATAGCTATAGAAAACACAAATCATTCCCATACTAAACACATGCAATTTTAGTAATAGATAATTGAATTATGAATCGTGACTCACCTTACTCTGTTGTACTGCGTAGATGTATGTTTTTTTCTGCTATTTCTTAGATTTTATTCTTAGGCAAAATATCTGGTTAACCTTTGAAAACTGAAAACTCAGCCAGGCAATTAACCTGTGTCCATACAACCTGAACACAACATATTGTCAACATCTAACTCTGCCAATTCCTAATAGCAAACCCACTTTGCTAGACCTTGACAAACCTGGATGAATGAGTTATATAAGGCCTCAGGAGGATCAAAGAATCAGCCTTTTCACGTTTTGCAAAAGTTGGGATCCCATTTGTAATTATTTCAATCTGCCTGGATAACTGTTAACCAGCACTACCCCTCTCCCCCCGCAAACATATTCCTTGTTTCATCTATTGCACAGAAAAATTGCAGATAGGTTTAGGTTTGGGATTCTTTGTGATCTGCTGATTGTGCATGTCTTCTATGTTATGCAAGACAGAATAAATGCCTCACGGTTATCTTCAATGATCAATTCTTCTTAAAATATGCCTGTGGTCATTTAACAATAACTAAAATTGGGCTTTCCTGGTGGCTCATCTCTAAAGAATCTGCCCTCAGTGCAGGAGACACGGGAGATGTGGGTTCAATCCCTGGGTCAAGAAGGTCCCCCAGAGAAGGAAATGGCAACCCACTTCAGTATTCTTACTTGGGAAATCCCATGGACAGAACAACCTGGTAGACTATAGTCCATGAGGTTACACAAGAGTCAGACATAACTTAGTGACTAAACAACGATCAGTATTCCTGCCTGGGAAATCCCATGGACAGAGGAGCTTAGTGGACTACAGTCCATGAAGCTTCATAAGGGTTGGACACTACTTAGTGACTAAACAAAAACAACAACATTGTCTGAAGTTATCCCAGAAGCCATTAGTCAGGACACAATGCTGTTCAGATGAGCCCCAGATGCCCAGTCTATTCTAACAGAACAATTTCTTTCTTGGTATCTAGTGGTTTCAACGTTTGCTTTGAACTTTCAATTAGGTGAGGAAATTAAATGCTTTTTATAATAATTTTCAATTGCTTCTTCAAAAATGGAGCATGTCTTCATTTTTTTTTTTCTGAAAGTGAAGTTGGGGCAGAAAATATTGCATGTATTCAAACACAATTATGGCAACAAAACCCACCATACAAAAATAAATTGCAGAACTATACAATACTGCAGCCCAAAGGAGCACAAATTCTAAATCTCCTACTTGGCTCCCTCTGCAACTTCACTCTCCAAGTAAGATTTATGACTTCACTTGGGACTGCATTACCAGGCACTGAGGGAACTTTCCTTAGGAAGGGGAACATGTATCTAAGTCATGACAGAGTTCTGACAGATTTTTTCCCAGAAAGGATGGGAAGATTGAGAGTTACCTTAAATCCCCTTAAGACTCTTTTGATGGGAAGCAGTGAAGCAAGTTTAAGGTAATGTCACTTTCTGCTGCTTTATCAGTACTATCTAAGATAAATTTCACCTTCTAAGCTGCAATATATCAATGTTTTTAGAGGTAGTGCAACAATTGGTCCCAGAAAGAAAGTTGTTCAAATTGCTTTGTTAAAACTAATTGTTTTCCTGGTATTATAAAATTTAGATAAGTTGTAATTTTCTCAGTATGATTTAAATAATTTTATAACAAAAAACAACTCTAAGGGGTCCCAGGTTGCCTGATTTTTAACACATTTTGTAGCTAAAAGGCAAAACTGCTTAAATATTAATTCTGCAATGTCATTCATAGACTAGATTTGAGAAAATATACTTCATATACTACCACTGGATCCTTCTTGAATATGCTTCATGTTAATTACTTGCTTTAATAAAGGTTATAAGTGGATGTCTTAGAAGTAAAACTCAATAACAACAAAAAAAAAACAATTCTTTTATCCTATTCTGCACTTATTTTCTTTTATCATTTTGTCTTTACAGTTCTATTATTTTGTGCTTTTTAACTGGCTATGACAATGGTACAGAATGTTAAAAAGGTATGCCTTGGTTCAATGTCAGGTAATAATAACCATCTCTGGTAATGACCAACATAGAAGCTAAATATCAACCATTTCCAAATTTCCCTTTTTGACTTTGCTGTTGATAATCTAATAAGATATCAATGTAAAAGTATCTTAATATTCATCCCACAATTACATGAATATTCAAGAGTCTTCATGCTCCTAACACAAAACAACAGCTAATATAAAGGGAGGCTTACCTTGGATTTTAGCCTTATATATTCTGAAGTGTGTAGGTATTTCAAAGTAAAGTATTCTCTTGTGTATAATACATCTAGCTCAATTTCAAAATCTTTGACAATGGCTTAATGTAGTTGAATAAGTAATGTATAGTGCATTAACCTTCACAGTAAATGCTCTTGCTTTGTTAGTTTAGTCATAATGGACTTTTTCAAATGTTGACTATCTCTGCTTAATAATTATTTTCTTTCAGTGTCATTTAAATATGTGCTTTTGCTTTCACTTTTGTTTAAATAAAAGAATGGTCACCATGAAATATTTTAACCCATCCTCCACTCTATTTCTGTTTAGTTTTTTGCCTTATTTATTTATTTATTTTTAATCAGTGATGTACCAATGTTAAAGTTCTTCTCAAAATGGTCAAATATCACAATTTTTATTCATAATTAATTTTTAAGGTAAAAAATTTACACTCCCAAATCTGATATTATCATTCTGTGGAATGATTTAACTAAAACTTCAGTGTCAAATACAGAGAATTGGCTTATATTGTACTCCATTGTGGTTCAGATAGCAAAGAATCTGCCTACAATGCAGGATATCAGGATTTGATCCCTGGGTCAGAAAGACCTCCCTGGAGAAGGGAATGGCAACCCAATCCAATATTCTTGCCTGGACAAATCCATGGAAAGAGGAGCCCAGGGATTTGCAGAGTCAGACATGACTGAATCACTAACACTTTCACTTTTCACTTCACACTCAGTAATGCAAAATTCTGTTTTAAGTGTATATTAAATCATTCTCTTCTTCTCCACACATAAATTATTCTTGGTATTGCTGCTCCATCTCTTTTATGTATCTTTTTTCATTGGTCTTTTTTTCAGACTATTTAATATTAGACTTTCTGTCTTTTGAAACTCCCTTTCCCACAAATTTTCAGTAAAATTGTCACTGATTGATTTATTAGTCTGTATCCTGCTGGTATCAGTGACCAAAGTTCAACTCCATATAGGTAAAACAAAAGGGAATTTAATTGGTTCAGATAACTTGGGAATCCAGGAAATATACCTGTAATTAAGCACTGTGAGACCCTTCCATTCAAAGAATGTCATTTTTCACCTAAGGTTCTGTTTTTTTGACTTAACTCTTCTGCTGTTTCTCACAGTAGAGAGAATTATTTGTGTGAGCAAATATCTCTGGCCAGACCAACAAGAGATCAAAGCATATTTTTATCTATAAACTTTAATAGATAAATATGCTGTAAGTTAGGTATCTCTGACATTTTAATATTAGATATTGAATTAACTATTATTTTAAAAATCTACAGCTAGTTCATTTGCATAGACTTTGCATAAAACTTGTTTTAGTAGATTTTTCAGAGGAGATTTCCTTAGCCAGAAGAAAAACTTCCTATTAGTTTGTTCTTTTCCTCATATTTTCAATAGTCATTAATTTGAAAAATGAACAGTTAACAACTTACAACTCTATAGAATGATTGTGATGATTAAGATACTCCCTCATATGCAGATGAAGGTCTATAAGTGGCCTGTTTTTTTACTAGTAGAAAACAAACAATGTACAACACAGTTAAATTCCTTCTTTCCTTCTTACATTTTCCCTAAAGCCTGATTGTGTTGTGTAGAACTAATGATATGGCTAACTATTTCTGAACCCATATAGCCTTAAGTAATTCCAACCTAAAATATTAATAGCAATATAATAATAATATAAATAAGTTAACTCACAGATAGAGGATTGTTTCAGAGTTTATGAAATGAGACTACTTTATTTGAAATAAAATTTTATTTCGTAATTTGATGTCAAAATGTATCAATGATTAGAAATTGAGCAAGATATGAAATCAAAGCTGGAGACAGAACACCAGACTGCTTTATGCCATCATACATCTTCATAGTAGCTTAAAATAGGCATTTTATAGTTTCAAACCCATTTATAGAATGAGAAACATCATTTCAGAAATTATTTAAGGATTATCATTACATGCCATGCACTGTTTGCAATGTTAAATAACAATGAAAAAGTCGAAATGTAACATTCACAACCACTCAGAATGAACAAGCAAAGGGGAAAAAATGTATAGTATGTATATATTAAAAATTATATATCAGGCAAGATTATAAACTCAGTTCTAGAGAGACATTGCAAAAGGCATCATATGACAATATTTGGTCAGCTTAAAGGATAGATTTGAATTTTTGTAATATGACAGCAAAATTAATATTCCTAGATCTTTGGTAATAAAACTACTAAAAGAAATAACACTTTCAAAAGTTTAACTATCCGTACTATATCACTTTTGTGTGTCTTTTTGTGATGAGGTGACTTTGATCATTCTGAGATGTGATGACAGTTTGTTATCCAGCATGATATTCCTGGGGTATAATCTCTACTGCTTCCTACAGAAAGAAGAGATGCTTGACATGATCATAAAACTGTCCTTTGTGTATGCGTGTTTAACACTAAAATGTATATATTTCCAGGCTTCTATAATGGCCTTAGCATAATATTACCACTTATAATTCTATCACTCACCAATGAAAGGTAGGAAATCTTCTTTTTAGATCTATATAAGCTTATGTTTTGTTTCATATGACTTTTGGTATTATGTGTGCAATTTAAATAATAGTGATAAAATAGAAACATGTACAAGTCATCTAAGCTAAAAAAATACATTTTTTGTCAAAAAATTAGAAACCTCATTGCTCGCACCTCTTTCTCTCTGTCCGTTACGTATAGAAGACCTCTTCTATTACATTTGTGATAATCTTCCCTTTACTTCATGTCTTTGAGTCTCATGTGTGTGCTGACAGATAACATGGTTTACTTATTCTTATGTTTTTGTAACTTACAGTCATATTTTTGAGATAGATTGATGTGAATTCAGGTAACTTTATTAATTATTTTTTGCTTGTGTAATTAATACTGCATGTTTTGGTGGCATTTGTATTTTTTATTTTATTATTGATGCTCATTGGGTCATATCCAGGTTGAGGCTATTATGAAAAATGCTGCTATGAAAAATCTGCTGCACATCATTTGGTGCATAGATATGGGAAATTCTGTTGGGTATATACTTAGGAGTAAAAATGTTAGATGCAGGGTATGTGCACGTTTAAAATTTACAAGGTAATGCCAAACTGTTTCGTAAAGCACTTATAAAAATAATTACTCTAAATGATGTCATGGATGCACGGGTATAAATTCACACTCTATATTTTGTGTTACTCTTTCTGGTTCAATTGATTTCTACCTTTATTACCTATATTTCTATAAACAGGGATTTAAATTTCATTATTTTATTAGATTCAGGTAAATTATTTTGGTGGGACTACCACAGAGATGTTACCATGTACTTCACTTTACAACATTTCAAATGTTGCATAATGTCAGAATTTCAACGTTCATGATGCTAAAGTTTGATCATTTTGTTAAGATCGTGGCTCAAGTTGTCTCCATGTTAAAAGAACATTTTTGTACTTAGATAATATCTGGAAGACATATTGAAGCAATATGAATCACTTTTTAGCAGCTATTTTCTTGGGAGTTTTATAATCACAATTTTCTAATTCAATCATTCCTTTCATATGTACTAGCCAGTGACATTTGAGTTTCCTAGTGTCTCTGTGGTAAGAATCCACCTGCAATGCAGGAGCCCAGCAGACACAGGTTGGATCCCTGGGTCAGGAAGATCCCCTGGAGAAGGGAATGGCAACCCATTCCAGTATTCTTGCCTGGAGAATCCCATGGACAGAGGAACCTGGTGTGCCACAGTTCATGGGGTCACAGAGATTTGGACATGACTGAGCATGTGATGGACAGATGGATGTCCTTCTCAGGCCCTTTGGTTCATGCTACACAAGTTCACTCTTGTTTCTGCTTTCACAATTATAAAATCATTTATTCATTTTCTGAAAAATCTTGCCCTTAATATGAATATTTCTAGCTATGTAGGTGTTTTTCCTAATTTGCCATATTCTGCATGTGGCCATGATAGAACAGTCATGGACTATGTACATGCTCAGTTCAGCTCAGTTCAGGTCAGTCACTCAGTCGTGTCCGACTATTTGCGACCCCATGAATCACAGCATGCCAGGCCTCCTTGTCCATCACCAACTCCCGGAGTTCACACAGACTCATGTCCATCGAGTCAGTGATGCCATCCAGCCATCTCATCCTCTGTCGTCCCCTTCTCCTCCTGTCCCCAATCCCTCCCAGCATCAGTCTTTTCCAATGAGTCAGCTCCTCGCATGAGTTAGCCAAAGTACTGGAGTTTCAGCTTTAGCATCATTCCTTCCAAATACATATTATCAATACTTTCGCATTTCCTCTTGTAGAAGTCATGCATCTATTCTCATCAACTTTAATTTATATCTAAGCTTCCAATGAAACTTTTTATTAGTCTGATGTTTACAAGTCATTAATCATAGTTTTTAAAATCACAAAATAGTCATTTGAACTGATTCAATTGTACATTTTAAGCAGCAAATGAGAATAATTTTCTTGAAAGAGATTCTTTTTGGAATAATAATCTGTCACATAGGAAGATTTTTGTGTGAACATAAAAATTCTCATGACCTTAAACCATATGAAAAGTAAGTGTGTGAGCAAGATTATGTTATGGCAGGGAGTGAAATCTAATATATGATTAGTAAAGTCTCAGCTTCATTATCAAATATTCTGTAAAGACTCCTTTTCTATACTTACTTACAAGAAAAGTTATGCTTTTCATGACTCATAAAATGTTTCTGGATTTTTAGAAGACTTTATTAAAATTTACAGATATTTTGTTTCTAATGTTTATAAAACTGAGAACTATTTATGCTTGAAAACTGAAAGTGAATATGTTAGTTGCCCAGTTGTGTCTGACTCTTTGCAACCCCATGGACTGCCAGGCTCCTCTGTCCATGGAATTCTCCAGGCAAGACTACTGGGGTGAGTTGCCATTGCCTTCTCCATGGGATTTTCCCAACCAAGGGATGGAACATGATGTGGCTCAGCTGGTAAAGTATCCACCTGAGGGAAACCTGGGTTCAACCCCTTGTTTGGGGGTTGATCTTCCCTCTTGGGAAGATCCCCTGGAGAAGGGAAAGGCTACCCACTCCAGTATTCTGGCCTTGAGAATTCTGTGGACTATATAGAACATGAGGTCACAAAGAGTTTGACATGACTGAGTGATTTCACTTCACTATTTACTGACTGAACCACACCTTATTTATATCTAGCGGGATAATAATCACATTACTAATAGTTAACATGAATGTAGAATATATTGTATGTCAGCCATTGTTGCATGCCTCTTCTTTCCTTTGGATCCTTTACATAATAAACAATGGAAATTACAAAACTGACAATAAATGCTTAACAGCAAGTCTGCAATTTTTCTTTCATTTTATAATTGGGCTAGGAGATGCGTTCTAGAAGTTAATAAAGATAGTCTATTCCAATCTTTACCTGCACTGGTTAATGATGGAACTAGAACTCACACGAGTGTTTTTTGCTAGCTGGGAAGTTCATATGCTTGAAAAGATTTCATCAGAATATGCTATGCTTAGTCTGTTTAGAACACTTTGTTAATGAACTTGAAATCATGGAATTTTGAAGCATGTTTCATAGCAAATACCACATTAGCTATGCAGCTATCTGATTATAAAGTGGAGATATGTCAGGGTTGAACATTTCTCTTTTAAGTAATGGTGATAAAGTTAGAAGTTAGATTTTCAGTATATTAATTATGGCTTGAGGGTATCCTAAAAGGCAGGACAGGAAATGTAAAGGCATTTCCAGACTCCTGTCTGCTCCTCCTGAATGTTCTTTAGTCATTATTCACAGGTAATACTAAAGTTTGATTCTGGGTAAAATTTCTCTTTTGTGGTAGTTTGATGTTCTAATGATTTGTGTTATCTTATCCATGAATGCTGCATTTTTGCCTAAAAACTGTATAATCTGAATCTTTCTACCTCAATTTTTCTGGGAAACAGGTCTTTATTATTTTATCTTAATCCAATTGTTATGCAAACAGAAAAAACATAGCTGTTGAAAATATTTACATTGTATAAAATGCAGATATATTTAGAAAGAATGAGAGATAATTTATAATTTAATTAGTTGTTTTCTAGAGAGATAAGCTGCTGCTGCTGCTAAGTAGCCTCAGTGGTGTCCGAATCTGTGCAACCCCATAGATGGCAGCCCACAGGCTCCCTCGTCCCTGGGATTGTCCAGGCAAGAACACTGGAGTGGGTTGCAATTTCCTTCTCCAATGCATGAAAGTGAAAAGTGAAAGTGAAGTTGCTCAGTCGTGTCTCACCCTTAGCAACCCCATGGACTGCAGCCTACCAGGCTCCTCCGTCCATGGGATTTTCCAGGCAAGAGCACTGGAGTGGGGTGCCATTACCTTCTCTGAGAGAGGTAAGCAGGCTGTTCCTAACTCTCAATTTATATAGCACCAGTATAAGTACAGTCTTAACTAGGAATCATCTTGTGTTTCTGTTTTAATCACTTTAAATAATAATTGTTATGCCTCACTCATTATAAGGTAGAATTTGCTTCTCTCCTGATCCCTCACTATTTTAGCAGCCCAGGGGCTTTATGGCAATCTCAACCTATCGAGGTTCAGAGTGTTCAAAAATGAATATATAAAATTAAAATATAGCTTGTCACAAAGAATGAGCACCTGATGCCATTGATGAGGAACAGGTGGGTGTCTATCCAGGCATGTGTGATGCCCCAGCAAGGATTACTTCAGTTAAATATCAATGTCATTGCCATTACAGATGAGTGTAACAAGAGCAAAAGACACACACACACACTCACTAGAGAAATTTAAGTCATCTGAACTCAATCAGATTTGCAGGGGAATTGGTTCGATTTGTCTGGATTATCGAAAGTAAGCGGAAGTAGCCTCAGAAATAGATCAAGAAAGCTTGACCTTTGTTGTCACACTGAAATGTTCAATTCCTGCGGAGGCCATTATTCCTTGGAATTTTCTCCTGGTGAGTGAAAGAGCATACCTTTTTAGGGGGATTAGAGAATGAAAATTATTATAAAAATGCTGCATATCTTTCTACTTAGTATATAGCTTCTTGAACTAAGAAGTTAGAGTAGTTATTTTAATGAAGAAAAATATGCAAGATAAATATTTGATTTACTCACAAAGGTAAACATGCTTAATCGAAGGGAGAGAGGAGGAAAATGAGACAAGAGAAATGAGAAGCAGCAGAAGCAGGGGGAGGAGCAAGGGGTGGGGGAGAAGAGAGAAAGAATATGAATGGCCTATTTAAATATATTTTTATTTTTAAAATACTCCAGGATAGTATGATCTGTAAATATGTATAGGTATTTTTGCAATTGTAGCAGCTTAATGTAGGCAAAATTAAGGCATGTTTTAGTACTAAAATACCACTCAGCAACACAGAACATCAACAACTGTTCACATTGAATGATGTAGATAATTAATCTAATTTTTCCTCGGCTTCATTCTATGTTCTATTAGTTTTCTTATTCAAACTTCCAAGTCACAAATCTAATTTAAAACCTCTTAACTAGTCTAACGCATAATATGTTCTATCTGCGTTCAGTGTCTAGCAACGAACAGGAAACGAAACTAGAATACTAATTGGCTTCAGTGTGCAAAATATTCAGTAATCAAATAATAAAATCTGAGATCCAGCACTTCTTAATGACATGACCAAATGAGTCCAATGCCTTGAAATGTGAGTGTAAGTTAAAAAATAAAACAAAGAGGAATAAAATGATGTAAAAAAAGAGGAAACATCAAGCTAACCAGTACAATGCAGAGACTATCTTGAGCCTCTCTCCAAAATGGTCCCTATTCAAGGTAAAAAGACTTTACAATTCGCAAGACACCTTTGATTAACAACCTGACTTACTAGTTTTGCTATTGTAGTATTGCTTATTCCTGATAGTCTCTCTCTTTTTCCTTCCTGCCAATCAATGCATACACATAGGCAGCTGCATGCATGCTTGCTAAGTTGCTTCAGTCGGGTAGACTCTTTGTGACTCAATGGACTATAGCCCACCAGGATCCTCTGTCCATGGAATTCTCCAGGCAAGAATATTGGAGTGGGTTGCTATGCCCATCCTGCAGGGGATTTTCCTAACCCAGAGACTGAAACCACATCTCTTAAATCTCCTGCATTGCCAGACTGGTTCTTTACCTCTAGTGCCACCTGGAAAGCCCCATACAGTTACCAATACTTAGATTCAATGTTTGAAATTATCTTCCATTGACTCTGTGTAAAAGTCCGTATTACATTTTTCACTGGAGGGAGAAACTTTCCTTTTCTTTTCCCTTCCTCTATTCTCATCCCCTTTGCACAATAAAGTTTATTTGGATATATGCTCTTGAATTTGAAGTAAAAAAAAAAAAAATTCAGAAAATGAAGAAATAGGATATGTCAGAAAAATTAACTGTGTACTGAGTGATTAAACTATTTTGTGTAAGAATGTCATTTCTATTTTGTTTAAATGTAATGCAATTTACCAGACCATAAAGAACTCCTTAGATGAAATGGCTGTTTTCCAGGCAATGCTACTCTATTGCTGATTGCAATATATTCTGACATCTCTGACAGTTTTATAATTCTTCTATTCTGTGCTCTGAAGTGTCCTTACTTTGCTGAAGGCTTTCTCCTGGGAAAAGGCATAAAAATTTTGTAGAATGAAAGGACAATAAACAGTTTGATAGGAAAACAGTATTCTCATGTGAAGCAATTGTGTTGCTAATTTGTTTTAATATAGTAAAGTATTTCAAAAGACCTTTACATCCTGGTTTAGAGATTTTTTACACGTGTGACTATTCTAAGTGAAACATAAAAATGAAAATGATGAAAAAGAAATGACTCACCATATCTTTGATAGACTCTTGTGTCCAATGCAAAACATATTAGAATAAGGAATATATTATGTGGACTTTTTGAAATAATATATGTCAGAATTTACAGTGAATATGACTACAATAATTTCAATAAAGAGCATCTTAGGCTAAACAACACAGATATATGCTTTATAGAATATTTTATTATAAACAATGATTAAAGACTTTCATTGCTTTCAAAATGCTCTCAAAGCATATTCAGTTAATAATATCTGAAAAACATTTTTAGAGATTCATGAATTGCTTGTGATTAATACTATCACAAGTAATTATCACTACTTTTTTGATAAAAGCAAAATATAGAAAGCAAATTCCTATTTAGAATGTGTTATATTAAATAGCTATAAAGAAACAGACACAGAACAAAACAATCTGGCCAACTATATCTAAATGACTGAGTCACAGAAATTTACAATTCTATCAAACAGAGCACAAATGAATGGATGTGTGTGTGCATACTCATATTGAAATAAGTTACAGAACGTATTCACAGATACACAGATATTCTTGTGTTCTTCATGTATAAACCGATGGAAAGTATTTTAGCTGGATTAGTGTTCAGTTCAAGGAAAGCCACCATAGTGATATTTTTTTTTAGAATTCATAATCAGTTAATAAATATTTGATTATGTACTGAAGCAAAAAATCCAAATACGTTTTATGAATATGGAGCTTTAGGTTTTTAACTTTTTTGTTTTAGAAGCATGAATTAAGCTTAAACAGAAATGAGGAGCCATCCCAGTAAATTATTTGAATCAGGAATTATTTTTGCACAATAAATAGAATGCATGAAACCCAAGATAAAGAGAAAAGGTATTATAATTGTTGATTTGTTTATTGAGCTATAACTTTAAAGTTTCATATATATATACTGTGCTGTGCTTAGTTGCTCAGATTTGTCTGACTCTTTGTGACTCCATGGACTGTAGCCCACCAGGCTCCTCTATCCATGGGAATTCTCCAGAAAAGAATACTGGAGTGGGCTGCCATGCTCTCTTCCAGGGGATCTTCCCAACCCAAGGACTGAACCTTGGTCTCCTGCATTGCAGGTAGATTCTTTACCATCTGAGATACCTCAGAAGCCCAGGAATACTGGAGTGGGTAGACTATCCCTTCTCCAGGGGATCTTCCTGACCCAGGAATCAAACTGGGGTCTCCTGCATTGCAGGCAGATACTTTACCAGCTACAAGGGAATCCGATAGATGTACTATTGCAACTCAGTGAGATGAAGTGTTTATATAAATACTTGTGTTTGTATATTGGATAAAGTTACTTTTTCACCAGCAGCTCATTAAATTGAAAAGGGAAAATATAATCCATTTTATGGCAAAATGACAAAGTTACAAATATATAAATGTTGCATATACTAATTGGATTTTATTCTTTTTTGCATCTTTTTAAAATTAAAGACTTCTATTTTGGGGGAAGGATGACACTGTCTAACAACACTAGCATTTTTTTACAGCATTTATTAGTTTCAATATTTAGGACTGAGAGACCAGAGCATAGCTATAATTCATAAGTTGCAATAAAATTCCTTGTATACTTAAAAGGATTTTTTTGTTAAATCTCTAGTTGTATCATCTATGTTATTTCTAGGTCTATTTGACTTTCCTATTTATTTATTTGTTTTTCTTGATTATGGATCATATTCTTCTGCTTTTTCTCATGTGCAAGAAATTTTGTTTAGGTGTTAGACTTTATGAATATTAGGTTTTAAGAATCTAAATATTATTTTAATGAGTATGGAAGTTTATTCCTGAAGTGAGTTGTTATTTAGAAAAGAATTTATCTTTTATTTTTTAACATGTATTTTTGTTTTGTTAGAGTCTAAAATAGTTTTTACTCTTAGGCATGGACCTTTTGGAGTCTCTTCGGAATGTTGCAAGTTTTCATACAAGAATTCTTCTTTTATGAACAATTTAACATTTGACTCATCAATCCCACTTTTATATATTCAAGAACAATAAAAAATGTATGTCCAAAAGACCTGTACTTGGATACTCATAATGTTTAATTCACTTGTCAAAATCTGGAAACAAAACATATCAATTAATTAACAAACAAAAGAATGTGTATCTGTAGAGTTAAGTACTATGAAGTAAATTTTGCTCAATAAACATAAGAATATAAATATATGTCAAAAAGCATTAAACTGAGTGAAAGAAGTCAGGCACAAACTATACAAAACTGCATGATATCTTTACATGCATTTCCATAAGAAGCAAACTTACCTAGCATAACAGAAAGATGAGAGGATGTGTAGGGGTGAGATTTTTAGGAACTGACTGAGAAGGGACAGAGGGTTTACTATGGGAACTGGAAGTATTTCCTGGTGGCTCAGATGGTAAAGAATCTGCTTGCAATGTGGGAGACCCAGATTTGATCCCTGGGTTGGCTAATATTCTTGCCTGGAGAGTTCTATGAACAGAGGAGCCTGGAGGGTACAGTCCATGGGGTCACAAAGAGTCAGACAGGACTGAGCAAATAACACTTCCACTGCTTAGTGTCTTGATTATAGTGATGCTCATATGGGTGTCAACATTTGTCCAAACTAAAAACCAGTAGAATTGAGGATATGTGCATCTTATTATATGCAAACTATCTGCCAATAACTAAATCACTTGGCAAGTCAGAGTAATATGGTAAAGGAGCCCAGGCCTTGAAGTCATACATAATGGAGTCAAATCAATCCTCATATTTGTAACAATGGAGCAAGTTAACCATTCTCTCTCAAGTCTTAATTACCTCATCTAGAAAATAGGGAATGATGACAAACAATTCCATGTATAACGTCTCTCAACTGGAATTTACTGAAATATATTAGCCCCTTTCTCTCTTTTTGGTATACATTCTTATAAGGTGAAGTGAAGTCGCTCAGTCGTGTCCGACACTTTGCGACCGCATGGACTGTAGCCCACCAGGCTCCTTCGTCCATGGGATTCTCCAGGCAAGGATACTGGAGTGGGTTACCATTTCCTTCTCCAGGGGATCTTCCCAACCCAGGTATCAAACCCAGATCTCCCGCATTGCGGGCAGAAGCTTTAACCTCTGAGCTGCCAGGGAAGCACAACTACATTTTTATAATAGGATATAATTTAAATGATTAAAGATCACTTCAATGCAATTAAAATAAATAAATTATTAAAAAATAAGTTATACAGATCATCTAATGATGATATTACAAATTACTCAGCTAAAATGATGTTTCCTTGAAAGTGTAAAGTTCATATTTAAAGTATGTTTTATTAGTATACTTAATATTTACATACTTCAAAGCTAAGGCACAAAGACTGCACAACTTTAGCATGGTCTCTTTGATGTTGGCCTGTCCAATAGAGTTAATTGTAGCCCAAATCAGATCAGAATGATCTGATTTCAGAAATTCAGTTGGTTAATAAGTGAGATTTTATTGGCCAAAGCTAAACTAGCTTTGTGGTTCACTTATTCATGATTATAAGTAATTTTGCATTTTACATCTTAAAAGATTTATGTGAGTTGTTCCTAAAGAATTCTACATTTCCAAGCATGAAAACAGGTAAGGACAGAAAATACAGCCAGACACTTAGGTGAAAATATCCATTTATGAGTGTGTACATTGGAATCTCTGAATATTCATTGAAATCTGTAGTTGCTACAACCTTTAACATTTAAGCAAAGTTTTAGAGGTCATTAAAGTATTCCATATAAATTGTATAAACTTAGATTTTCATTTTCTTAGGTTATCCTATTTACTAATAAAAATCATCACTGTGACCCATGTTGCATCATTAACTGACATCTAAAATTCATCTGCTGGTGTCATAATAAATAGCCTAGAGAAACCCTATATGGTAGTGCATAGCATATTAAGTAAGCCTCTGACAGAGAACTAATAAGTTTATACTTTTAGAGAACAAATTGCTTCAAAAAAATTAACAAGCTTAAAAAGAGATAATGGAAAAAAAATCTGGAAAAGTAATATACTATTGGATACATTTAAACAACTTTCTAATTATGCAACAATCATTTCTCCCTATGTATAATTCCCTAAATTATTTCCAAGCACACTGTCTCCAAAAGTGAAAAATAAAACAATCAATATGTGGTAGTCTCTCAGTCGGGTCTGACTCTTTGTGACCCCATGTCCTGTAGCTCGCCAGGCTCCTCTGTCCATGGGATTCTCCAGGCAAGAATACTGGAGCTGGCTGCCATTTCCTTCTCCAGGGTATCTTCCCAACCCAGGAATCGAACCCAGGTCTCCCGCATTGTGGGCAGACTCGTTACTGTTTGAGCCACGAGAACAAGCATACTTGTCTTAGTTTCACAATCATGCAAAAGTACATTAGAATACATTTTTTATCTTATACTTTTTATATTTTTATTAAGAAGTCTGGTAAATAGCCACAGAACTAGGAGAAGAATGAATAGAAATTATTTATGAAAGGTGAAATAAAACTCTTCTAGTTTCTTTTCAGTTCAGTTCAATCACTCAGTTGTGTCTGACTATTTGAGACCCCATGGGCGGCAGCAGGCCAAGCTTCCCTGTCATCATCCACTCCCAGAGCTTAAACTCATACCCATCAAGTCGGTGATGCAATCCAACCATCTCATCCTCTGTTGTCCCCTTTTCCTCCTGCCTTCAACCTTTCCCAGCATCAGGGTCTTTTCCAATGAGTCAGTTCTTTGCATCAGGTGGCCAGATTATTGTAGTTTCAGCTTCAGCATCAGTCCTTCCAATGAATGTTCAGGACTAATTTCCATTAGTATTGACTGCTTGGATCTCCTTGCAGTCCAAGGGACTCTCAAGAGTCTTCAAAAGCATCAATCATTTGGCCTTTAGCTTCTTTTCTGTGTATATCAATCAGCGAGAGAACACATTTAGAATCAAGATAGTAATTATTACTACTAAGGATATAAGCTATTAAAACTATACAATATATACTGAGGGCATTCTGTAAATTGGCCAATATGATAAACATTTTTCACCTATTAAAATCTTTTATTTCCTTAGCCACATTCAATAGCTAATAATCATCCATTTTACAGGTTATTGAAATGAAGTAATGAGATCGAGTTAACAGAAAAGTCCAGACAACATACAGTCAGATTTATACTCCTAAGCCTAGGAAGTATCAATTAACTTTAATAACTGAAAATAAAAGGAGTCATATGAAATGCATTATTGTAGCTGAATAAATTTAGTATTTCTTTATAAGGAAATATATATCTGAGTTTATTTAAATAAAATGTGTATAATGCATTATGTGTAATGTTTAGGATATAAGTTTAGAAAAAGAAGAGAAGATATTTAACCAGTTTTTTACTATGTAATCATTTAAATATAAAAATTTAGAAGTCTCTGCCACTATCAGTTTTCTTGTATGTCTGTGTGTGTGTTCCTTGCTTGAATCCTTACAATTGATCCCAGTGTATTACTAATTAAATAATAGAATTATATAGTTGATATCTAATATTATATGCTACAGTCATACAATATAGTGATTCACAATTTTTGCAGGTTAACTCTATGTAGTTTTTATAAAACATTGGTTATATGCCTCATGTTGTACGATGTATCTCTCTAATTTATTTTCTACAAATAGTTTGTACCTCTTAATCTTCTACCTCTACATTCCCCCTCCCCTCTTCCCTCTTCCCTCTGGTAACCATTAGTATTTTTTTAGTGATAGCCAAGAGCTAAAAGTTGTTTATTTATCCATGACAAGGGAAATAGGTAAGAAAAATTATATATAAATACAATAAATAGATTATAATAGGAATACTCACTCCAGTATTTGTGTCTGGGAAATTCCATGGAAAGAGGAGCCTAGTGGGCTGTAGTCCATAGGGTTGCAAAGAATCAGACAGTACTGAGCATGCATGTGCACACACACACACACACACACACACACAATTAGAAGCAGTAACTCAAAGCAAAATTTCTTGTTAAAATTATTAGTAATAAAGGTAAATAAAGGAATTAGCAAATACTGGATCCAACGTATATCTGTTGATGTAAAACGGAGACACTTTTAAGATGGTTTATGATTGATAAACTGTGTCATGTCTGAATTATCTCCCTATGTGTCTGTTAATCCCAATGTTTGAAGAAAATACAGTCGTGCCTGACTCTTTGTGACCCTATAGACTGCAGCCTGCCAGTCTCCTCTATCCATGGGACTCCTCAGGCAAGAATATAGGAGTGGGTTGCCATACCCTCCTCCAGGGGAACTTCCTGAGCCAGGGATGAAACCCACACCTCTTAATGTTCCCTGCATTGACAGTCAGGTTCTTTACCACTAAGCCACCAGGGAAGCTCTCTCTAATCTACTAGTTGAAAACACATTATAAAGGTTCTCTTGATGCTATGATTTGGCATAAATTATAGCTCAGGTAATCAAATACACCTGACACAGAATCACAAGTAGTATTTTCACCAGAGAAGAAAGGAGTCCTTTTTATTAACAGGAGTTTTGCAAGAAGTGTCAGAAGGGATTTCACCATTAATATCCCTTTTAACTAGTCTCTATGTTATCAAGGGAAGGAAGAAAACAGCATGTTTGAAGACTGGAGAAGATATTATGTAATGAAATTTTCTTCCTTAGCATGGTATTAATTATACCATCACTAAAGTGCATTTCTCCCTTTCTGACTGCCAAATAGTTCTCGCCTCTCCCTTGGTGCCTTTTAAGCCTCAGAGGCCAGAGAAATTAGAAACATCACATGCTATCTTTACTACGTTATTTCTATTCTTCTAATAGAAAAACAATGCGGTTTTTCTTTTACATGTGTCTGAATGAATTTTATAATGATGAAGATATGATTTAATAATCAAATCGTCCAAGCTAGTGATGGCTCAAATGCTGACTGTTTGATCTTGTCAGCTTTCCAAAATGTCTTGAAAAATGAACAGCACATTTTCAGGTCATTATAGCAGAGATTTTAGGTTGATGGCATGATATTTTATCTTCAAATGGAGAAAATGCCCAAGAGTAAGCAATTTTCAAAATGTATAGCCCAACAAAGATAGGAACATATGAAAGAATTGTTACACTGAACTATGATGAATAGTTTCTAGCTTTTCTGATTAATGGACTGTTCAAAAAGATGTGCTTCTGGGAGCATTGAGTTTAAAATTAAATGAGAGGAATTCCTGAGTTCTAATTTCATATCTTTAAACAGTATGACTCTGTAATTTATGCAAGCTGTGATGGATTTTTTAAAAAGTAGTATTTAAGATGAGCAGTGTCAATTTCACAGGAGAATAGCTGTGAATTTACTGTGTTCATTAGTTCATAGAGGTAACTGAAAAGGGAAAATGAAGTCAACTATTTGTTTGGCATCTTGTCCATACAGCAGTTAAAACCTTAAAAAAAAAATTGTTCACCCTAAGAGTTCCTCATATATGAGCAGCATTTCAACCTAATGCCACATCATAAAACCCTTGCAAAGAATCTCAAAACTTCATGTGATTAATTACTCTTTAAAAATGTGAGTGGGCTTTGGTAATATTTGAAGCCCATATTTATAAAATAAAGGTACATGCAATCTTGTCTATTCATTTTCTATGTATATCTGTATTTAAAAAAAAGAGTCTTGTTAGAATTGCTGTCTTGGAAGTCTTAAGATGTATTTTTAAAATTTAAAAAGAATACTAAAATAAGTATATTTAGTTTTTTTGAAATCTACAAAGAAATTAAAACATGTAACACATAGTTTCATTCCATTAAGACTTAATGGAATGAAAATCAATAACAGTAACAAAAAGAATTTGTCATGACATATGTGAATACAAGACTCAACTTTATGAAGAAATGACTGCTGACTTCTTGACTAAATTAGGAGACAAAACATAATTATTATTCAAATTAAAAAGGATACTTCAGTAGATGGAATTTCAAATAACAAAAATGGATGTTGTGTTAAAGATAATTTACAGAAATTATTTAAAAATCTGAATAGACCAAAACCAAATAAGGAAAACATACTGAGAAGCCACATAGTCTTTCCCTGTAAAACACAAATAAAGAAAGAAATAATTAAATACATATATACACACATTAAAATACTCAGATTGTTTAATACAGTTTGATGGAAAATCATTAAATTTCTTAAATACCATACATAATTTAATAGGAAAAAATAATCCCAGTCATAATAATAAAAAATAACTTAGAGTTTAGGAAAATGGTAGTAATAACTTCAGCTTTTTAACTCTGTGCAAGTCTGACCTAAAATCAGACAGAGTAATTAAACAGCAAGACCTGAATTCATCAACAGTGTTCACACTCAACTAAATGGCAAACCATCCAAAGTAACATTCCAAAGAGCTGGCTGGGGACAAAGCAGCCGCTACAAGACACAGGTGTTATTTATGTCTGAACAAAGGAGAGCAGAGAGAGGTGAGAGAGGGTTTGGCAGACCAGAGACCTGGGGACCCCCAACTAGAGAGTAGGGAGTGGTTTTGCCTACTGCAATAGCATCTGACAGCTGAGTTTGTGGCAGGGACTAGTGGAGCAGTTTAACTTCTAGAACGCCTTAAATCTCAATTGACAGAACTCTTTTCCATTGCAGAAACTCTGTGTAAGGAGAAGGTGTTGGGCAATAAACAAAACTGAGCATGATAGTAAAAACAGATGCAAAACAAAAAGACCAGAAAGAATAGCAGACAAGGAGACAGAGCCAAGCAATTTGATTTTGGAACATTAGGTCTGTGGACAAGCCGCTACATTTGAAGACATAGTAAAAAAACAAGGCTTCCTAGTTTATGCCATTGGTTAAGAACCCACCTGGAGAAGGCGATGGCACCCTACTCCAGCACTCTCACCTGGAAAATCCCATGGATGGAGGAGCCTGGTAGGCTGCAGTCCATGGGGTTGCTAAGAGTTGGACACGACTGAGCGACTTCACTCAAGAACTCACCTGCCAATGCAGGAGGCTTAAGAGACACAGATTCAGTCCCTGGGTCAGGAAGATGCCCTGGAGAAAGGCATAGCAACCCAATCTAGTATTCTTGCCTGGAGATCCCATGGACAGAGGAATCTGGCAGGGTACAGTCCACAGGATCACTAAGAGTTGAATATGACTGAGCAACTAAGCACACACAGTAAACATGTGATTGAATAATAAATTCTGTGAAGTTAGAATAGCTATCCTGAAAAAAAAAATGCATTGTAAATACTGAAGAAAACTAGTTTCACATGTAAAATTAAACAACGGTAAAGTATTGAGGTCAAATCCCCCTGCATGTTTAGATTTCCTCGTTTGCTTGTTTTAACCAAATAGAACAACATTAGTTCATATAGGATGTGAAGACTTGCTAAAAAACAGATCTTCTCACACAACAGATTTAAAATTATTAGCTTCTGTAGCAGATGAGTGAAGATGTTAATAAAATTATTTAATAAAACATGAGATAACACACAAGAGAAAGAATCAAAAAAAGAAAAAAGACTCAGGAATGAGATAACACTTCAAATATTAAATCAAATATATCTCTACCTAGAAAGCAGTCAGAAATAAATTTAGTTTAATTTTATTTTAGTCTTTATTATTAATGAGCAAAATAAATTTATATTGTATTTGTCTCATATATGGTCTGCTCATATATGATCCATTCTTTTGCTAACTGGTATTGAGTTGAAAAATGATGCCAAGGACCTTTGAACTTTTATGGACTAGTCTAACATTTATTTTTCAATATTATAAGCACTTCTGATATTGTCTTGTTACTTATTATTGCTTCTCAATATTCTTAAATAAAAATGAAGAAGAATGTGGGCGTAGTTATTTCTGTACAATCTGAAAGGTAGATTAGTGACACATCCCTTTGGCAAACGATCCTTACTAGCTTTTTCATCATATGTATTGACTTAGGTATATTAAATCAATAAGTAGCTTTGATTACAAACTAAAATTGCTAAATTGCTGTTACAATTGCTAAATTGCTAAATTACAAACATCCCTCTATATAGACTAAATGTAAAGTGTATTTCTGGGAGACGATTGGAGTAAAGATTGCTGGGAGAAATACCAATAACCTCAGATATGCAAATGACAACACCTTTACTCAGAAAGCAAAGGAGAAATAAAGAGCCTTTTGATGAAAGTAAAAGAGGAGAGGGAAAAAGCTGGCTTAAAACTCAACATTCAAAAAACTGAGATCATGGTGCCTGATCCCATTACTTCATGGCAAATAAATGGGAAGATGATGGAAAGTGTCGGACTTTATTTTCATGGGCTCCACAATCACTGTAGATGGTGGCTGCAGCCATAAAATTAAAAGATGCTTGCTCCTTGGAAGAAAAGCTAGTAAACCTAGACAGTATATTAAAAGCACAGATATTACTTAGCCAACAAAGGTCCGTCTAATCAAAGCTATGGTTTTTCCAGTAGTCATGTATAGATGTGAGAACTGGACCATAAAGAAAGCTGAGCACCAAAGAACTGATGCTTTTGAACTGTGGTGTTGGAGAAGACTTTTGAGAATCTCTTGGACTGCAAGATCAAACCAGTCAATCGTAAAGGAAATCAGTCCTGAATATTCATTGGAAGGACTGATGCTGAAGCTGGAGTCTCAATATTTTGGCCACCTGATGTGAAGAACTGATTCACTGGAGAAGACTGATGCTGGGAAAGATTAGGGACAGGTGGAGAAGGGGACAACAGAGGATGAGATGGTTGGAAGGCATCACTGAGTCAATGGACATGAGTCTGATCAAGCTGTAGGAGTTTGTGATGGAGAGGGAAGCCTGGCATGTTGCAGTCCATGAGGTTGCAAAGAGTCAGACATGACTGAATGAATGAACTCACTGACTGTAAGGGTATTTAAATTCAAATTTTATTTAAAGCTTAATATTTTGATCTCAAATGATGTGGGATTTTTTGACAATTTGATTATACAACTGATTTCAATAGATATAAAGCTAAAATACCTGAAAATAGATTTTAATAGGTCTTTGTGTTAATTTCTGAACTGTAATATAAATATAGAAAGATAATTAATTACTCCTGTGGAAGCATCTTGAATTGACAGGAAAGTTTGCACTGGTTTTAAACTTGGAACTGATTATTACCCAAAAGATCATATTGAAATATCAATAAGCACAATCATTGCATTTTTTTCTAATTCCGCCACTTGGTGAGCTATGATTCCAAGTTAAATCTGGAGAAATAACATTACTTCTCATGAGTGTAATCCATTTACTTCATTCTTGTAGTATATGATGCTGCTGCTGCTAAATCGCTTCAGTTGTGTTTGACTCTGTGCAACCCCATAGACGGCAGCCCATCAGGCTCCCCTATCCCTGGGATTCTCCAGACAAAAACACAGGAGTGGATTGCCATCGCTACCTTCTCCAATGCATGAAAGTGAAAAGTGAAAGTGAAGTCGCTCATCATGTCCAACTCTTCGCGACCTAATGAACTGCAGCCTACCAGGCTCCTCCGTCCTTGGGATTTTCCAGGCAAGAGTACTGGAGTGGGGTGCTATCACCTTCTCCGCTTATAGTATATATATTAGTTATAAATGTCTACTGAAGAAGGTCAGTTATAGTGACCTTGTGTTAAGCTTTTCTGCATGATTTTGAAAGTTGTGACTTGCTTGTGTCTGTTTTTATATGCTTAACTACAATCAATTATATGTATTTTTGTTCTGTTCATGGGGTTCTCTCTTTATCCTGCGGACCACATTTTGTAAAAAACCCTCTCCACCATGACCCATCTGTCTTAGGTGGCTCTGCATGGCATGGCTCAAAGCTATACAAGGCTGTGATCCATGTGATCAGTTTGGTTAGCTTTCTATGGTTGTGTTTTTTGTTCCAGAGACTGGGCGATTATGGTTCTTGTTTCTTCTGTCTGCCCTCTGATGAATGGGAATAAGAGTCTTGTGCAAGCTTCTTCATGGGAGGGACTGGCTGTGGGGAAATCCTGGTCTTGCCCTGGTGAACAGGGCCATACTCAGTAAATAGTTAATCCAATTGTCTGCGATGGGTGGAACACTGCTCCCTCCCTGTTAGATATTTTACCTGAGGCAACCCAATTCTGAGGTCTATAATCTCTATCATTTGGATGACTTCCAAAAGGAATTATGCCAACCTGGCTTCCTAGGACAGCTGCTCTCAGTGCCTCTGTCCCCATGGTAGGTCACAGCTGATCCACGTCTCTACAGAAGACCCTCAAACACTCATAAGTAGGTCTGGTTCAATTTCTTGTGGGGTCATCAGTCCTTTCTCTTAGAATGCACAAGGTTTTCTTTTTGCTTTCCCAAAGTCTCTGTTTTCCCCAGTCCTATGGAAGTTCTGTAATTAAATCCTGTTGTCCTTCAAAGTCAGATTCCCAGTCCCTTTGCTGAATCCCCAGGTTGGGAAGTCTGATGTGATGCCTAGAACCTTCCCAAGAGTGCAAGAACTTCTTTGGTATTATTAAACTCTAGTTTATGGGTACCCATCCAACAGGTATGGATTTTATTTTATTGTGTTCCTCCTACCATCTCATCACAGCTTCTCCTTTGTCCTTGAAAATAGGGTATCTTTTATTTGGTGGATTCCAACATCCTACTGTAGATGGTTGTTCAACAGCTAGTTGCATGAACAGTCCCATGAAAAGTAAGGAAAGCAAAAAGATTTGCCATCAGAAGATGAGTCCCCTGTCCAAAAGTTGGTAGATGCCCCCTATACTATTGTGGAAGAGCAGAAAATAGCTCCGGAAAAAATGAAGAACCTGGGTCTTCAGAAACAACACTCAGTTGTGGATGTGTCTGGTGATGAAAGTAAAGTCTGATGCTAAAAAGATCAATATTGCATAAGAAGCTGGAATGTTTCGTCTAGGAATAAAGGTAAACTTGACATGGTCAAGCAGGAGATGACAAGACTGAAAATAGACACTTTAGGAATTGGTGAACTAAAGTGGATAGGAATGGACAAATTTAATTAAGATGACCATTGCATCTACTACTGTGGGTAAGAATTCCTTAGAAGAAATGAAGTAGCCCTCATACTTAACAAGAGACTGAGGTGCAGAACTTGGGTGCAATCTCAAAAATAACTGAATGATCTTGGTTTGTTTCCAAGGCAAACCATTCAACATCATAGTAATTCAAGTTTATGTCCCAAACACTAATGTCAAGAAGCTTAATTTGAATGGTTCTATGAAGACCTACAAGACCTTACAGAACTAACATCAGAAAATTATGTCCTTTTCATCATAGAGATTTGGAATACAAAAGTAGGAAGTCAAGAAACATATGGAGTAACAGGAAACTTTGGGCTTGGAGAACAAAATGAAGCAGGGCAAAGGTTAAGAGACTTTTGACAAGAGAACATATCGATCATGGCAAGAACCCTCGTCCAACAGCACAAGAGATGACTCTACACATGGACAACCCTAGATGGTCAACACCAAAAATAACTTGATTGTATTCTTTGCAGCTGAAGATAGAGCTCTATACAGACAGCAAAAATAAGACTGGGAGCTGACTGTGGCTCAGATCATTGGCTCTTTATTGCAAAATTTAGGCTTAAATTAAAGAAAGTAGAGAAACCACTAGATAATTCAGGTATGACATGGATCATAAAACAATAAATCCCTAATGATTATACAGCAGAAGTGGCAAATAGATTAAAGGGATTAGATCTGATAGACAGAGGGCCTGAAGATCTATGGATGGAGGTTTGTGACATTGTATCGGAAGTGGTAACCAAAATCATCCCCAAGAAAAAGAAATGCAAGAAAGTAAAGTGGGAGTCTGAGGAGGTCTTACAAACAGCTGAGAATAGAAGATAAGTGAAAGGCTAAGGAGAAAAGGGAAGCTATATCCAACTGAATGCTTAGTTCTAAAGAATAGCAAAGAGATAAGAAAACTTCTTAAATGAACAGTGCAGTAGAAGAAAACAAGAGAATAGGAAAAACTAGAGATCTTGTCAAGAAAATTAGAGATACTAGGGAATATTTCATGCAAAGATGGGCACAAAAAGTAACAGAAGTGGCAAGGACCTAACAGAAGCAGAAGAAATTAAAAAGTGGTGGTGGCAAGAATACACAAAAGAAATATGCTAAAATGGTCTTAAAGACCTGCATAACCACAGTGGTGTGGTCACTCCCCTACAGCCAGACGATCTGGAGTGTGAAGTCAAGGGAGCCTTAGGGAACATTAAAAACAACAGAGCTAATGTAGGTGATGGAATTCTAACTGAGCTACTTCAAATCCTAAAAGATGATGCTGTTAAAGTGCTGCATTCAATACATCAGCAAATTCGGAAAATCCGTTAGTGGCCACAGGACTGGAAAAGGTCAGTTTTTATTCCAATCTCAAAGAAAGAGAATTCCAATGATTATTCAAACTACCATACAATTGTACTCATTTCACAGGCTTGCAAAATAATGGTCAAAGTCCTCCAAGCTAGGCTTCAACAGTACGTGAACCAAAAAATTCCAGATGCACAAGCTGGATTTAGAAAATATAGAGGAACCAGACATCAAATTACCAATATTCATTGGATCATAGAAAAAGAAAAAAAAAATAATCCCCCCCCAAAATAAAATCTACTTCTGCTTTAATGATATGCTAAAGCCTTTGACTATGTGAAAATGCAAGTGGTAGTCACTCATTCATGTTCGACTCTTTGTGACACCATGAACTAGCTTTCCAGGGGTCTCTGTCCATGGAATTTTCTTGGCAAGAATTCTGGAATGGGTAAACATTCCCTTCTCCAAGGGATCTTCCAAAGCCAGGGATCAAAATTAGGTATCCCACATTGCAGACAGATTCTTTACCATCTGAGCCACTAGGGAAGCCCTTTGACTGTGTGGACTACAACAAACTACGGAAAATTCCTAAAGAGATGGAATTCCAGGCCACCTTACCTGGAAGCATGCCCTAACATACACCTTTTCCTATTTGGAACCAGTCTGTTGTTCCATGTCCAGTTCTAATTGTTGCTTCCTGACTTGCATACAGGTTTCTTAAGAGACAGGTCAGCATCTCTTTAAAATGAATAAAGAGGCCATGTTGTTGTTGTTCAGTCAATAGTTGAGTTCAGTTCAGTTGCTCAGTCGTATCTGACTTTTTGCAACCACATGGACTGAAACTTGCCAAGCCTCCCTGTCAGTCACCAGCTCCAGGAGTTTACCCAAACTAATCTCCATTGAATTTGTGATGCCATCCAACCATCTCATCCCCAGGTTTCCCCTCTTTGCACCCTCAGTCTTTCCCAGCACCAGGGTCTTTTCAAATGAGTCAGCTCTTCACATCAGGTGGCCAAAGTATTGGAGTGTTAGCTTCAACATCAGTCCTTCCAATGAATTTTCAGCACTGATTTCCTTTAGGATGGACTGGTTGGATCTCCTTGCAGTCAAAGGGACTCTCAAGAGTCTTCTCCCACACCACAGTTCAAAAGCATCAGTTCTTCAGTGCTCAGCTTTCTTTATAGTCCAACTGTCACATCATACCTGACTACTGGAGAAACCATAGCCTTGACTAGACTGACCTTTGTTGCCAAAGTAATGTGTCTGCTTTTTAAATATGCTATCTGGGTTGGTCATAGCTTTTCTTCCAAGAAGTAAGCATCTTTTAAAGTCATGGCTGCAGTCACCATCTGCAGTGATTTTGGAGCCCAAGAATATAAAATCTCTCAATGTTTTCATTGTCTCTTCATCTATTTCCCATGAAGTGATGTGACCAGATGCCACGATCTTAGTTTTTGAATATTGAACTTAAAGCCAACATTTTCACTCTCTTCTTTCACTTTCATCCAGAGGCTCTTTAGTTCTTCTTCAATTTCTGCCTTACAGGTGGTGTTATCTATAATCTGAGATTATTGATATTTCTCCCAGCAATCTGCATTCCAGCTTGTGCTTCATCCAGCCCAGCATTTCTCATGATGTACTCTGCATATAAGTTAAGTAAACAGCCTGCCCTGACGTACTCCTTTTCCTATTTGGAACCAGTCTGTTGTTCCATGTCAAGTTCTAACTGTTGCTTCCTGATGTGGCATACAGATTTCTCAAGAGACAGGTTAGGTGATCTGGTATTCCCATCTCTTGAAGAACTTCCCACAGTTTGCTGTGATCCACACAGACCAAGTATTTGGCATAGTCAATAAAGCAGAAATAGGTCTTTTCTAGAATTTTCTTGCTTTTTTGATGATCCAGTTGATGTTGGCAATTTGATCTCTGGTTCCTCTGCCTTTTCTAAAACCATCTGGAACATCTGGAAGTTCACGGCTCACATATTGCTGAAGCCTGGCTTGGAAAATTTTTAGCTAGCGTGTGAGATGAGTGCATTTGTGCGATAGTTTGAATGTTCTTTGGTGTTGCCTTTCTTTGGGATTGGAATGAAAATTGACCTTTTCCAGTCCTGTAGCTACTCTTGAGTTTTCCAAATTTGCTGGCATACTAAGTACAGCATTTTCACAGCATCATCTTTTAGGATTTGAAATGGCTCGACTGGAATTCCATCACCTCCACTAGCTTTGTTCATAGCAATGCTTCCTAAGGCCCACTTGATTTCACATTCCAGGATGTCTGAGTCTAGGTGATTGATCACACCATTATGATTATTTGGGTCCTGAAGATCTTTTTTGTACAGTTCTTCTGTGTATTCTTGCCACCTCTTCTTAATATCTTCTGCTTCTGTTACTAATCTGTGTTCTGTTCAGTCACTTAGTCACTTCTTTTCAGTCACTAATTTGTGTCAAATTCTTTGCATCCCCATGGACTGCAGCTCACCAGGCTGCTCTGTCCTCCACTGTCTCCTGCAGTTTGCTCAAATTCATGTCCGTTGAGTATCTGGCCATATTGTACACTAAATCTTGCTTTTTTGCTTTATTGGGAGATACATATTTATAGCAATAGTATGAATAACTGAAAATCATACTTCTTAAATTTCTCAAGTAACAATGTAAGCATTATAAAACCTGTTATATCAGTGGGCTATGAATCTTATTCATAATACAACAGACAAATAAACTGAATGTGCCCAGGATTTATCTTTACTAAAATGAGATAAAACATAAATAAAAAGTGAAGAATACAGAAAAGTACACATTCTAATACAAAATATATCTTAGTTATCAAACATTTTATTATTTTATGATTAAATCCATTTAGTTATAAAGCTTTTTCATATGCAGTTGAGATGCTTTTATGTATAAAATTTGAAGACAACAGATGCATACATTTATGTATTACCCATATGTATATGATATGAAAATATATACTTTCATATGTGCATATTTTTCATTTTTCCTTTTTCACAATATGTCATATAGAACGATCCATTTCAAGATGGTTAATTTATTCCCTAGAAGTGCTGCATAGTAGACTCAGATGTGAATCTATAGCCATGGTCTACAGACTTTTATACAAATGGTCAGCTATTAAATGTTTTAGAATTTTTGGTTTAAATGGTTCTTGTCATGGCTACTCAACAACATCATTGTATTGTGAAAACAGTCATAGACAGTATGCAAGTAAATTGATGTGATGTGTCTCAATAAAGTGTTATATATAGAAGCAGGCAGGACGTAGATGTCCAAATCATATCTATACCATTAGTTTGATAGATCTCTCCTTGATAGTCAATTTGGCCCTTTCTGAATAATTTGAAATTACAAACAGACTTGCAGTAAATATATATATATATATATATATATGTATGTCTAGTCAAGTCTATGATTTTTCCAGTAGTCATGTATGGATGTGAGAGTTGGACTGTGAAGAAGGCTGAGCGCCGAAGAATTGATGCTTTTGAACTGTGGTATTGGAGAAGACTCTTGAGAGTCCCTTGGACTGCAAGGAGATCCAACCAGTCCATTCTGAAGAAGATCAGCCCTGAGATTTCTTTGGAAGGACTGATGCTAAAGCTGAAACTCCAGTATTGGCCACCTCACGCAAAGAGTTAACTCACTGGAAAAGACTTTGATGCTGGGAGTGATTGGGGGCAGGAGAAGAACGGGACGACAGAGGATGAGATGCCTGGATGGCATCACTGACTCGATGGACATGAATCTGAGTGATTACAGGAGTTGGTGATGGACAGGGTGGCCTGGGATGCTGTGATTCATGGGGCCACAAAGAGTTGGACACAACTGAGCGACTGAACTGATGCATCATATTTTCACAGATATTTATATTCACATGTGACTTAAAATAAATTTATGGAAGCATTAATTCCCTTTGCATTGAAAATCATCAGTTTATATTTAAGCAACTCTAATCTCATACTTGAAAACATCATATCTAGTATTTAAAAAATATGTTCCTCTTTTAATCAATGAAATTGAACACAATTTCATTAATTGGTGTCATTTATTTTTACCTTAGATTGTACATATATATATTTATACTTTACTTATCTTTCAGAAGACAGTTCACCATTATGTTGTCTATTTTGCCTTGAAAAAGGAACAGAGATCATTCTATTGTTTTTGAGTTTGCACCCAAGGACTACATTTTGGACTCTTTTGTTGACAATGAGGACTACTCCATTTCTTCTAAGGGATTCTTGCCCACAGTAGTAGATAAAGGTCTTCTGAATTAAATTTGCCCATTTCAGTCCATTTTAGTTCACTGATTCCTGCAATGTTGACATTCACTCTTGCCATCTCCTGTTTGACCACTTCCAATTCACCTTGATTCATGGACCTAACATTCCAGGTTCCTATGCAGTATTGTTTTTACAGAATTGAACCTTGCTTCCATCACCAGTCCCATCCACAACTGGGCATTGTTTTTGCTTTAGCTTCTTCTCTTCGGTCTTTCTGGAGTTGTTTCTCCACTGATCTCCAGTAGTATATTGGGCACCTACCGACCTAAAAAGTTTTGAACTGTCATCTTGAATAATTTTTTGAATTTTTAAAAAGAAACTTTAGCATAACATACTTGTCAAAAACTGGGAGCATAATTTTATATCACTTTATTATTGCTTAGGAATATGGACTGGAATAACTATTAAAATCTTCTTTAATACAATGTTTCATAAAATACAACTTTAAATAATTTGTGTATTAAACATAAACAATATTAAAAACAAAAATGTAAAACATTTTGAAAAGAGGTTCTCTAACCTATCAGATTTGCAAATTTTCATTTGATTAAAAAATGTGTTTAGAACTACTGTTTTGGACAAAGCAAACTTTCCCTCTGAGTGTCTTTTAAAATTATATCTTAAAATAATTAGTTTTGCTAATATATTTGAATAGTATAAGCATATATTATATAGTTTAAGAATATAAATAATCTGCTAACTTCTTTTAGCACACAGCATTTACTATTAAAAGTCATTTGTGTCATCTAGAGCACAAAGTAAATGAACACTGGAGAAACAGTACATCTATGAGGCACATTGCCATGACAAGTCATTTATTATGAACCTCTATATTTGATATGCATTTATTGGTAAGATGCTCAAATGAGTATATGTTGATAATTTTGCCTGTACTACACCTAATATTATTAAAAGTATTCAGAATAATTTTATCTTCATCTGGATAAAGTAAAATCCGAAGGAATGGGACAAATGGAAAAAAAAAGTGATACTATCAAGTAAATTTTAAAATTTTATATATATTATGACTGTCAGTACATTTACCTAGTGCCCATCCATTTTCTTTTAAAATTGTTAATTTTCAAGAATTATTTTAATCTAAACTTCTAAAAATTAAAAAAAAAGGTTACTTTGAAGAAATTGTCTAGGTGAGAAAAATTGGAAAGAATAGAAAATAAATAGAAAACATCTCTTTTTGCTGTCACTGAAACAAAGGTGTAATGAGCAAGATATTCACAATTCTGCTTTCCTTCCTCCGATGCATTCAAGATTGAGAAGCTGAGAAACAAATAGAAAGTAGAAGTTAAGTGGCTGAGAAAATTAGCAAATTTCCAATATTTTCAACAAAGTGAGCAACACAAATGGAGTCAGGCCGGTGGGGACAGAGAGACCTAATAAACAATCAAGTTCCACTTGTGACTGCAAAGGGCTACAGTTTAAAACAAACGAGAAATAAACCAGATCTCACACAGATTACAGTGTAGGTTCACATCAATTCAATGTCTGATTTGGTTGAGATTGTCTATCCCTAAAATACTCTAGGTCAAAGTCAAAAGTAAATTCTGTTAAAATAATAAAACATTATTTTTATTTAGAACAGTGATCCCCAGCTTTTTGCACCAAGAAGGGCTTTATGGCAGATAATTTTTTCCACAAACTGTGTGTGTGTGTGTGTGGGGGGGTGGTTTCAGGATTATCCACGCGCATTATGTTTATTGTTCACTTATTTCTAAAGGGTTTCCCTAGTACCACAGACAATAAAGTATCTGCCTGCAATGCAAGAGACCCAGATTCAATCCCTGGGTGGGGAAGAACCACTAGGAAAGGAAATGGCAACCTACTCCAGTATTCTTGCCTAGAGAATTTCATGGACAGAAGAGACTAAAGTCCTTGGGATCACAAAAATTCAGACATGACTGAATGACTAAGAGTAATTATATTTCTAATATTATTAAACTGTGACTTAATGAAATAATTATACAACTCACCATAGTGAGCTTCCCTGGTGGCGCAGATGGTAAAGAATCTTCCTATAATACAGGAGACCCAGGTTTGAACCCGGGGTCGAGAAGATCCCCTGGGGCAGGGAATGGCTATTATCTCGAGTATTCTTGCCTTTAAAATCCCAGGCACAGAGGAGCCTGGCAGGCTACAGTCCATGGGGTTACAAATAGTCAGACATGACTGAGAAACTAACACTTTCACACATAGGGCAGAATCACTGGGGGCCCTGAGTTGTTTTCCTGCAACTAGACGGTCTCACCTGGGGGTACTGGGACAGTGGCAACTGCTCCCCAGTGCTGACCTCACCATCTCAGCTCCATCTCAGATCATCAGGCAGTGTGTTCTCTTAAGGAACGCACAACCTAACTCCCTCATATGTGTAGTTCACAGTAGAGGTCATGCTCCTGTAAGAGTCTAATGTCATTGCTGATGTAACAGGAGGTGAAACTCAGGCAATAATGCTGTCAATAGGAAGCACTTGCCAATAGAACTGAACCTTTGCTAACTCACCCACCTCTCACCTCCTGCTCTGTGGCCTGATGTCCCCTGATCTAGAATACCAAACTATCTTTAAACATTTTAAATACAGCATTGAACATTCAACAAAAAATGAATAGGCATAAAATTAAGCAAAAACACATGATCAGAACTCTGAACACTGCAGGACTAAGTTTTCACTGCACTGTGACTCCCATGCATGAGTGCACAGTCACTCAGTCATGTCCAGTTCTTGATGACATTATGGACTATAGTCTGACAGGCTCCTCTGTCCTTGAAATTTTCCAGGCAAAAATACTGGAGAAGGTTTCCATTTTTTTCTCCAGGGGATTTTCCTGACCCAGGGACTTAACCCACATCTCCTGCACCTCTTACATTGGCATGGGAATTCTTTACCACTGTGCCACCTGGGAAACCATAATTAACACTATAAGCTCTGAAAATAATAATGGAAACAACTACTAGAATGTAGTTGAAATAATCATATTTTAGAAGGAAGTGATAACTTAGACAAAAGAATGATATGAGATTTTTTTTACCATTTTTCCAGCATATTGCCTGAATATAATACCCTATATATATGCATACAGTATAAGAAACTTCTTTTTTTATTTTATTTTTTTACTTTACAATACTGTATTGGTTTTGCCATAACAATTAGCCTTTCCAGACTAATCAACCTGATGATGAAATTAAGAGAGACTGAAGATACTGGAAAGTGAAAAAGGAATCACAGGAAACACATAAAAAGAGAGAGAACAAAAGGGGAAGAGGCTCGTATTGTGTGTATAAACTCTTCTTAATCATTGACTGTCCCTTGAGCCATTTATATACAGTTCAAACTACAAATGAATCTAATCAAGGAATCTGAGAAGCCATTTGAGAGATACGGATTAAAGTTTTGGTCAAATCAGGGTATAATCCAAAATTGTTTGATATAAAATAACAGCAATGAGATAATCAGGTAACTGGGACCTTTCCTCAAGACAATTCTAAACACAGAGACATCAATATTAAACTAGCTTAAATGTTGGAATTCAGAAAAAATAATTTAAGCACTTCTTATTACTACATGTGAAAAAAGGAATGCTTGCACACTATAGATTGATAGAGATTTCAGCTGACAAGCAGGAAAGTAATGGTAGCTATAGAGCCAAAAAAAAAAATATATGATTTATTTGAGAAGTATAAGAATGATGCTTTTGAACTGTAGTGTTGGAGAAGACTCTTGAGAGTCCCTTGGGCTGCAAGGAGATCCAATCAGTCCATCCTAAAGGAGATAAGTCCTGGGTGTTCATTGGAAGGACTGATGTTGAACCTGAAACACTAATACTTTGGCCACCTGATGTGAAGAGCTGACTTATTGGAAAAGACCCTGATGCTGGGAAAGATTGAAGGTGGGAGGAGAAGGGGACGGCAGAGGATGAGATGGTTGGATGGCATCACCAACTCAATGGACATGGGTTTGGGTAAACTCCAGGGATTGGTGATTGACAGGGAGGCCTGAGATGCTGCAGTTCATGGGGTCTCAAAGAGTCAGACATGACTGAGAGACTGAACTGAAGTAAAAAAAAAAGTAGATATCACCTGCAACTACAATAAGTAGTTAAGGGTAACATAAAATAAAAAAAAGATGGTCTTCCTTGTTAGCTCATCAATATTAAACTAGTTTAACTGTTGGAATTAGGAAAGAATCTGCCTGCAATATGGGAAATCTCAGTTCAATTCCTGAGTGGAAGTTCTCCTGGAGAAGGGGTAGGCTATACATTCCAGTATTCATGGGCTTCGTTGATGACTCAGATGATAAAGAATCTACCTGCAGTGTTGGAAACTTGGGTTCAGTCCCTGGGTTAGGAAGATTCCCTGGAAGAGGGCAGGGGAACCCACACCAGCATTCTTGCCTGGAGAATCCCCTTTGACAGAGGAGCTTGGTGGGCTAGTCCAAGATTTAGATGCAAGTAAGAAGAGGTGGCAAAAATACACAGAAGAACTGTACAAAAAATATCTTCACGACCTGGATAATCACGATGGCGTGATCACTCATCTAGAGCCAGACATCCTGGAATGTGATGTCAAGCGGGCCTTAGAAAGCATCACTACAAACAAAGCTAGTGGAGGTGATGGCATTCCAGTTGAGCTATTTCAAATCCTGAAAGATGATGCTCTGAAAAATGCTGCACTCAATATGCCAGCAAATTTGGAAAACTCAGCAGTGGCCACAGGACTGGAAAAGGTCAGTTTTCATTCCAACCCCCAAAAAAGGCAATGCCAAAGAATGCACTGATCTCACATGCTAGTAAAGTAATGCTCAAAATTCTACAAGGCCGGCTTCAGCAATACGTGAACCATGAACTTCCTGATTAAGCTAGTTTTACAAAAGGCAGAGGAACCAGAGATCAAATTGCCAACATCTGCTGGATCATTGAAAAGGCAAGAGAGTTCCAGAAAAGCATCTATTTCTGCTTTATTGACTATGCCAAAGCCTTTGACTGTGTGGATCACAATAAACTGTGGAAAATTCTGAAAGAGACGGGAATACCAGACCACCTGACTTGCCTCTTGAGAAATCTGTATGCAGATCAGGAAGCAACAGTTAAAACGGGACATGGAAAAACATATTGGTTTCAAATAGGAAAAGGAGTATGTCACCCTGCTTATTTAACTTATATGCAGAGTACATCATGAGAAACGCTGGGTTGAAAGAAACACAAGCTGGAATTAAGATTGCTAGGTGAAACATAAATAACCTCAGATATGCAGGTGACACCATCCTTATGGCAGAAAGTAAAGAGGAAATAAAAAGCCTCTTGATGAAAGTGAAAGTGGAGAGTGAAAAAATTGGCTTAAAGCTCAACATTCAGAAAACGAAGATCATGGCATCCGGTCCTATCACTTCATGGAAAATAGATGGGGAAACAGTGGAAACAGTGTCAGACTTTACTTTTGGGGGGCTCCAAAATCACTGCTGATGGTGAGCGCAGCCATGAAATTAAAAGACACTCCTTGGAAGAAAAGTTATGACCAACCTTGATAGCATATTAAAAAGCAGAGACATTACTTTGCCGACTAAGTTCTGTCTAGTCAAGGCTATGGTTTTCCAGTAATCATGTATGGATGTGAGAGTTGGACTGTGAAGAAGGCTGAGTGCTGAAGAATTGATGCTTTTGAACTGTGGCGCTGAAGAAGACTCTTGAGAGTCCCTTGGACTGCAAGGAGTTCCAGCCAGTCCATTCTGAAGGAGATAAGCCCTGGGATTTCTTTGGAAGGAATGATGCTAAAGCTGAAACTCCAGTACTTTGTTGGAGAAGACTCTTGAGAGTCCCTTGGACTGCAAGGAGATCCAACCAGTCCATTCTGAAGGAGATAAGCCCTGGGGTTTCTTTGGAAGGAATGATGCTAAAGCTGAAACTCCAGGACTCATGGGAAGAGTTGACTCATTGGAAAAGTCTTTGATGCTGGGAGGGATTGGGGGCAGGAGGAGAAGGGGACGACAGAGGATGAGATAGCTGGATGGCATTACTGACTCGATGGACGTGAATCTGAGTGAACTCCGGGAGTTGGTGATAGACAGGGAGGCCTGGCGTGCTGCTATTCATGGAGTCACAAAGAGTTGGTCCTGACTGAGCAACTGAACTGAACTGAACTGAACTGAAGCATAGCACAGCAAAGTAAAAAGATGTAAAATATGACATAAAAAATATTTTTAAAAAGTGAGTGAAAATAAAAGTGAACTTCTATGATGCATTCATACTTAATTGTGATTAATACATTTTTAATCAGCTTAAAATAGGTACATATATATAAAAGTTGAGGTGTATAATTCTGATAGTAATCACAAAATAAAAATCTATAATAGAGTCACAAAATAAAGGGTCAATCAACAGAGAAATGAATAAATAATATGGCATATGTATACAATGGAGTATTACACAACCATAGAGTAGAATGAATTTCTGCCACTTGCAGCAATGTGGATGGACCGCGATGGTATTATACTGAGTTAATATGACACAAAAAGACACTGTGTGATATCATTTATATGTGGAACCTAAGAAATAAAGCAAACTAGTAAATATAACAAAAAATAAACAGATTCACAGACACAGAGAACAAACTAGTGGTCAACAATGATGTGAGAGAAAGAGGGAGGGGTGAGACTAAAGCAAAATAAATGAGAAAGAAGTGTAAAATAAATAAGCTACAAGAATATATTTTACAGCACAGAGAACATAGCCAACATTTTACAATAACTGTATTTGAATTATAACTTAAAAATTTTGAATCACTATGTTATATATCTGAAATTTATATAGCATTGTAAATCAGCTATACATCAATTTAAAAAAATTAAAAATTAAGTTTAAAAACTGACCATAATACTTTTAAAGCAATCTGCAGATTCGATATAATACCCATCAAAATACTCAGGGAATATTTCACAATACTGGAACTAATAATCCTAAAATTTGTATGGAACCCCAAAAGCAATATTGAAAAAAAGTATGTGAATTCATTGGAAGGATTAATGCTAAAGCTGAAACTCCAATACTTGGCCACCTGATGAGAAGAGCTGACTCATTTGAAAAGACCCTGATGCTGGGAAAGATTGAGGGCAGGAAGAGAAGGAGTCAACAGAGGATGGATGGCATCACTGACACATTGGGCATGAGTTTGAGTAAATTCTGGGACCTGTTAATAGGGAGATCTGGTGTGCTGCAGTGCATGGAGTCGCAGAGTCGGGCACAACTGAGTGACTGAACTGAACTGATGCTAACACTGGTAGACCATGAATAATTATGGTATATATTGAAATCCCTAAGTCAATCATATTAAAAATAAAAACATTTGACTGAAAAGATGAAGATTTATCACTTCTGAAATTACATGTGTAATACCTAATCTGAAATGTCATGTTCATGGATTGAAAGACAAAACAGTGAAATATCAAATCTCTACAATACTATACATTGGTTCAATCGTAATTCTATTAAGTTTATTTTTTAAAATGACAAGCAACATATAAAATTCACATGGAAATGAAAATAAAATTACCAAAATAATCCTATAAAAGGGCAAAATTGAAACATTATAATCATACCAAACTAATCCAAAGGTAATTCAATTCAGTTCAGTTGCTCAGTTAAAACAATATAGTTTTAGTGTAAGAAATGACATAATTGCCAGTGGAACAGAAGAGACTGCCAAGATACAAATCTAGATTATTACAGTCACTTGAGTTTTGACAATGTAGCCAATTGGGAAGGGAACATGCTTTTAAGTGACACAGAATTACTAGATATCAATATTGGGGGAAAAAGTAAACATCAGCTTCTACCTCATGCTGTTGAAAATTAAATTTTCATTGTTTCACAGACCTAAAGGTAAAATGCTATATCTTTAAAGCTTTTATTGAAAACCTTTAGACAACACTTTTGTGTCTTTAGATGGGTACATGCAGCTGACAGGAAAGATTAGGCAACAAGAATACAAAATAAAATTGATGAATACATTTTTATTAACCATAAAATTTGATTATCAAAATACAACATTAAATAAATTAATAGGCAAGTTGCAGACTAGTGAAAATATTCATGGATCACATATCTCACAAAGACTAGTATTCAAGTTGTAGAAAGACTGTCTACAACTCAATAAAAAAAGAAGAAAGATAAATCAACTCAATGAAAATGAGTAAATAAAATTAATCAGATACACATTAAAGAAGACATACAAAATAGCCAATACATGCATGGATTTCTCAATATCATTTGTCATTATGAAAATTCAAATTTAAATCATCAGTAGATATCACTACATATCTACCAGAATGGCTAAATTTGAAAATAGCACTCATGGAACTTTACAAAAAGAGCTCTATTTATCTATGAATTATATGAGCATATAATTAGAATTCCATTTTGATTTATCGAATGTGTTACAGGCCTCTTCACACAACTTTTTTAGTTGTTCTCTATACACTATGTATACACAACTGACCATTCTCTTGGTGTTCTCTTGTCACCATTCAAGTTAAGAATAGGAATCTTATTGCTCTTTATATCTCTTTCTGCCTCTCTCTTTAAAATATGATTGTCTTACATATCTCCTGTACATGCATACACTTAACACCACATTACATAGTGTTAAAATTTTTGCTTTAATCAGCATACATAACTTAGAAAACACAAAAGAAGGAGTATCTATTTTATTCATCCATGTTTTGTTTACTGTATTCTTTCCTCATTCCTGATGTTCCAAGGTTTCATCTTTTAGCATTTTTCTTTGCTTAAAGAATTTTCTGAAGCCCTTCTTTCATAGAGGTGTGCCTGTAATAAATTGTTTCTGTTTCTTTTCATGTGGAAATCCCTTGATTTCTGCTTCATTCTTGAAGGATATTTTCCGTGAGTGTAAATGAACAATGTAAAGAAATAGAAGAAAATAACAATCAGAAAGACTAGAGATCTCTTTGAGAAAATTACAGATATCAAGGAAATATTTCATGCAAGGATTGGCACGATAAAGGACAGATAAGAGCCTAACTGAAGACTGAAGCAGAAGACATTAAGAGGAGGTGGCCAGAAGACACAGAAGAATTATACAAGAAAGGTCTTAATGACCTGGATAACTGCAATGGTGTGGTCACTCACCTAGAGTCAGACATCTTGGAGTATGAAATCAAGTGGGCCTTAGGAAGCATCACTACTGATAAAATTAGTAGAAGTGATGGAACTATAGCTGAGCCATTTCAAATCCTAAAAGATGGTGCTGTTAAAGTGTTGCACTCAACATGTTAGCAAATTTGGAAAACTCAGTAGTGGCCATAGGACTGGAAAAACTCAGATTTTATTCCAACCCCAAAAAAGGGCAGTGTCAACAAATATTCAAATAACTTTACAATTTTGCTCTTTTTGCATGCTAGCAAGATTATGCTCAAAATCCTTTAAGCTAGACTTCAGCAGTAGGTGAACCAAGAACTTCTAAATGTACAAGCTGGATTTTGAAGAGGCAGAGGAACCAGAGATTAAATTGTCAACACTTATTGGGTCATGAAGAAAGGAAGGGATTCCAGAAAAATGTGTACTTCCACTTTATTGACTGTGTGAAAGCATTTGACTCTGTGGATCACAACAAACTGTGGAAAATTCTTAAAGATGGGAATATCAGACCACCTTACCTGTCTCCTGAGAAGCCTGTATGCAGATCAAGAAGCAACATTTAGAATCTTACATGGAACTATGGACTACTTCAAAATTGAGAAAGGAGTATGACAAGGCTGTATATTTTTATTCTGATTATTTAACTTATATATACAGTACATCAGGAAAAATTGTGAGCTGGATGAATCTGAAGCTGGAATCAAGATTGCAGATAGAAATGTAAATAACATCAGATATGAAGATGATACCACTCTAATGGCAGAAAGCTAAGAGGCACTAAAAAGCCTCTTGATGAAAGTGAAAAAACTGGTTTAAAACTCAACATTCAAAAAAATAAGATCATGGCATATGGTCCTGATACTTCATGGCAAATAGAAGGGGAAAATGTGGAAGCAAGGACAACTTCTATTTCTTTGGGCTCCAAAATCACTTTACAGTGACTGCAGCCATGAAATTAAGACACTTGCCTTTTGGAAGGAAAGCAATGATAAACCTAAGCAGTAAATTAAAAAATAGAGACATCACTTTGCCAACAGATTTCCCCATAGACAAAGCTCTGGTTTTTCCAGTAGTCATGTAAGGATGTGAGGGTTGGACCATAAAGAAGGCTGAAAACTGAAGAATAGATGCTTTTGCATTATGGTTCTGGAGAAGACTCCTGAGAGTACCTTGGACTGCACAGATCAAGCCAGTCAATCCGAAAGGAAACCAACCCTGAATACTCATTGGTAGGACTGATACTGAAACTGAAACTCCATACTCTGGCCACCTGATGCGAATAGCTGACTCATTGGAAAAGACACTGAAGATGGGAAGGATTGAGGGCAAATGGTGAAGAGGATGACAGATGATATGATTTGATACCATCACTGACTCAATAGACATGGATTTGAACAAACTCTAGGAGCTAGTGGAGGACAAAGGAGCTTTGTGTGCTATAGTCCACGGGCTTGCAAAGAGTTGGACACGACTTAGAACAAAAGTAATGTGGGTACACAGTAATTTTCTTATGAAACATGAAAAATAGCATTGCTTATCAATTATTTTGTGCATCCCTGGTTTCTGATGCAGAATATACTATTATTCAAATTATTTTACTCTATAGGTAAATGGTCTCTTTGATGTTTTTGAAATACAGTCTTCATATGTAGTTTTCAGAAAGTAGTTATGATGTATCTTAAAGTGGCTTATTTGATTTTATACTATTTAGACTAAGTCAATCTCTTGAATCTGTAAGTTTCTGTCTTTTGCAAAATTGAGAAAATTTTCTGCCATTATTTGTTAAAGTACTTTTATAGTTCTTCCTACTTTTACTTCCCCTGCCAGAAAAACACAGATTAATTGCTATTAAATCTTCTGTTATTCTCCTATGAGCGCATGACACTTTGTTCACTTTCTTCAGCCTATTTTTTCTATGCTGTTGAAACCACATAATTTTTATTATTTCCCTTCAGTTTCACTGGGATTTTTATGATTGTTTTTGTTGATCTTCCACTTGTTCACCTCCATTCTCCTATTGAATTCAACCTTGAGCTTTTTATTTTGGTTACGGCATTTTCATCTGTATTATTTATATTTAGGTGTTAATATATTCAATTTCTCTGAAGAGACTCTGTATTTCATTGCTTTAAAACTTTCATTTATTAGAAATATGTTATAATTGCTCATTGAAGAGTTTTTATAATGGCTGTATTAAAATATTTTTCAGGTATCTCTGATATCTTTGTTATCTCAGTCTTATCATCAATCAATTCTCTGTTTTCAAATCCAGTGTGAGATATCTTCAGTCCTTGTTATGATAATCGATTTCAACTGAAGTTTTAACATTTTTGTATTATGTTATTTGACTTTGAAGCTTGTTTAAATATTCTGTTTTAACTGATCTATTCTGATACTGTTCTGGCAGGGGAGTGAATTACTTGCACTGACAACTGCTAAGAGAAATCCAGGTTGCAAACTAAGTCTGTGTACATATTAAGGGTCCGGAGGAGGATGTAGAGGAGGCTTCTTGTTATTGCTAGGCTAAGGTAAGGTGGAAGTCATAGCCATTTAGATCTTTGGAATACATTGCACCTTTTCAATCCCCTTTTAAATGTGTCACTTCCAGGTTTTCTAAAACTTTTTTTATCAAGACTCTTGTTTGCTGCAATTAGCATTTCTTCCTCAAGCAACTATGATGTTAAGGAATTGCCCCTGAATGTTTTCTATGAATGCCTTGCAGATAGGGCTTCTCAGTGAAAGAACTCAGACACCAATACGGTTAAACTTTGTCTCTGGAACTTTTCCAGGAATCTGTCAGCTGGGTCAAATAGTGACAATTTCTGGAGATGGGCTTTTGGAGAAGTTCCAAGGCCCTTCTGCCCTCCCTAATGGCTGCTAAGTTCCTAGTTTTGATGGCTAACTGTGTTACAAAGCTGCTAGATTCAAGGCTACATGAGAATATGGAAATGTGAATAGGGAAAGTTAAAACACTAAAAATTTTGTATTAATTTTTGCTATTATAATTTAGTCATTTTTTCTTGAATAACCACAGTCTCAGTGTACCTCTGGTTAGTTTGTAGGGTTGTAAAAAGTTCATTTTGACAATTTTTGCCAGTATTCTGACTACATTACTTGACTAGGATATATTCTACAGCCCTTTCTCTACCAGTCCAAAGTGTTTTCAAGCTTATTGTTTTAAATACCAAATTTGAGGGATGTTTGTTTTGTAGCAACTATAAAACCATTAATTTAGGTGGTATAGGAGAAAATAAAAAAATGAAACGATGCATTTTACATATTGCTATAGTTTAGGGAAAAATATATCAGGCAAATTTCTATCTTTTTTTTTAAATTCTAATAACTGAACATTGGTAAAATTATTTGCTGACTTTGTACACTTTTTTCTTTTTTATCTTTGTTCTTCTGTTTCTGTTCAGTAGACTTTATTAATCAGCATTGCCCACCATATTAATTAGAAAGCCATTTATATCAAAAGAATGTGCTTTTGATTATTGCAAAATGAAAAGATGTTCCTCTGTTGATTACATTTATTTTTGGTTTTATTCTGCTTTCCCCCTTAGGCCACTATCAATGGCAAATTCATTTTAGCCAAGAGGCACAAATATAACATTTCATCATGAAATATATGAGTGGGTATACATTATGAAAAAATGTTATCAAAAGTTCATGTAAAGTGTAGAAATTTATATTTATGGCAGCTCAATAACATAAGTGACATTATCATCACTAATTTATTAACTGCTTATTTGACATGAAATGCTAAAAGTGACTAATGATAGAAATAAAAATTCATTATTCAACAATTACACAAATATATAAAATAGCCTAGTTTTAGAAACATATATCATTTAGGTTATAATGCATTTGTGGCTTAGTTTCCAAATAGCAATAATCTGATGTATTTCATTTTGGGGTTCATTAATATATTTCTTTTGAGATGGAGAGAATACAAATGATAGGAGGCAAGTTGACTGATATTGTGTATTCAAATCATCACATCCTTTATTTTAAGGAGAAGACATACATATATATTCTTGCCAAGAAGGCCATGTTCTGCTTATGAAGGGAACTGAAAATCGGATTTCTACTGTTTCTACCTCTAATCTCAGAAAAGGCAATGGAAACCCACTCCAGTACTCTTGCCTGGAAAATCCCATGGACGGAGGAGCCTGGAAGGCTGCAGTCCATGGGGTCACTAAGAGTCGGGCACGACTGAGCGACTTCCCTTTCATTTTTCACTTTCATGAATTGGAGAAGGAAATGGCAATCCACTCCAGTGTTCTTGCCTGGAGAGTCCCACGAACGGCAGAGCCTGGTGGGCTGCCGTCTACGGGGTCACACAGAGTCAGAAACGACTGAAGTGACTTTGCAGCAGCAGCTATCTCCAATATTTTAACACTAATCTATGTCTTTCATTATAAGATACAATGAAGGTAAGGGTTGATTAGGATTTTTAAAATTTTGTTTACATAGAAAATTATCTGAGGTTAGAAATGATTAAAGTTCTATCATGAAACATTACAGTGTCCACTGGTAACTTATTAAACACAGGATGCTATACATATTTGTTTTCAATGGAGTAGGAAAATTCTGAATGAGATGGGAATACCAGAAACCTGATCAGCCTCTTGAGTAACCGATATGCAGGTCAGGAAGCAACAGTTAGAACTGGACATGAACTGAACAACAGACTGGTTCCAAATAGGAAAAGGAGTATGTCAAGGCTATATATTGTCACCCTGCTTATTTAACTTATATGCAGAGTATATCATGAGAAAGGCTGTGCTGGAAGAAGCACAAGCTGGAATCAAGATTGCTGGGAGAAATATCAATAACCTCAGATATGTAGATGATACCACCCTTATGGCAGAAAGTGAAGAAGAACTAAACAGCCTCTTGATGAAAGTGAAAGTGGAGACTGAAAACGATGGCTTAAGCTGACCATTCAGAAAACGAAGATCATGGCATCTGGTCCCATCACTTCATAGGAAATAGATGGGGAAACAGCGGAAACAGTGTCAGACTTTATGTTTCTGGTCTCCAAAATCACTGCAGATGGTGATTGCAGCCATGAAATTAAAAGACACTTTTTCCTTGGAAGGAAAGTTATGACCAAGCTAGATAGCATATTAAAAAGCAGAGACATTACTTTGCCAACAAAGGTTCTTCTAGTCAAGGCTATGGTTTTCCCAGTAGTCATGTATGGATGTGAGAGTTGGACTGTGAAGAGAACTGAGTGCTGACGAACTGATGCTTTTGAACTGTGGTGTTGGATAAGACTCTTAGGAGTCCCTTGGACTGCAAGGAGATCCAACCAGTTTGTTCTGAAGGAGATCAGTCCTAGGTGTTCTTTGGAAGGACTGATACAGAAGCTGAAACTCCTGTACTTTGGCCACCTCATGTGAAGAGTTGACTCATTGGAAAAGACCCTTATACTGGGAGGGATTGGGGGCAGGAGGAGAAGGGGAAGACAGAAGATGAGATGGCTGATGGCATCACCGACTTGATGGACATTAATTTGAGTGAACTCTGGGGGTTGATGATGGACTGGGAGGCCTGGGGTGCTGCAATTCATGGAGTCGCAAGGAGTCAGACATGACTGAGTGACTGAACTGAACTGAACAATGGAGAAACAACTATTGGATTCCCTGGTAGCTCAGCTGTTAAAGAATCTTCCTGCAATTCAGAAGACCCCAGTTCAATTCCAATATATATGTATACTAGGTTTCATGATTTCTATAATGATTACTTTTCATTTCTTTCTAGCATTTGTCATTTCCTTTTTCTGGGAAATATTTTTCAAAATAAGCAGTTTTAAAGGCATCATCCCTTTATCATAACTGAATTTTGCAAATCCTAAAGAACAATATGCTACCAGATTTAAGATATCTTAAAAGAAAGCCATGAAATTCAATTATATGTTATCATCTTCCAGACGGTCTTCCACAGGATAAAAATACTACTCACTTAACCATTTAGTATTTTCTCTGCATTTTTGTTTAGAAGAAATTTAAATGTAATCTCACTGTACTTTATAAATTCCCCAAGGTATGTCTTCTCTCACTAAAGTGTTAGAATGATATTTGTGATGATGGCAACTCTGGTCAAGGCTATGTTGTGAAAGTATCAAGATATAGTCTAATTAGCTTTCAAAAGATGGGACATGTGGGAGGTCTCAGGTATAATTACTTTATTATATAAAAGTTGGAGACAATGTCCAAGGACATTTCTAATGTTTCATAACTCTTATTCGTTTGTTTATTTATTGTATTTCTTACTTTGGGTGTTCTGGCTCTTCACTGCTGCACACAGTCTTCCTTTAGGGTCAACGAGTGGGGACTGCCTCTCTAGTTGGGGTATGCAGGTTTCTCTTGCTGCAGAGCACAGCTCTAGGGTGCCCAGGCTACAGTAGTTGCCACTACAAGCTCTACAATGCATGCTCAACAGTTGTGGTGGAATCTTCCCAGACCAAGGGTTGAACCCATGTTCTCTTTATTGGCAGTCATATTCTTAACCACTGGACAACCAGTGGAGTCCTAAGTGTTATATTTCTATTTGTACCTAAATTTTGTGAATAGAAATATTTCAATCAAGAGTTTCATTTATGAATGTTGAAGAATTTAAAGTCTAATAATCAATTTTAACCAAAATAAAAATAAAACACTCTTGTTTTCACACCTTGTCTTTCTTTTAGATGCTTCAAGTCGCCTGGTTTTTAATCATTATTTAAAGTATTCAAAACATACCAGTGCTCTATCTGTGATGATTAAGCAGAACATCTCAAGCCTTCTTAGCTGTTCTTGATGTGTATTATAACTTAGTTCTAAAGGATGCCAATTTTTTGTGTGTGCAAATAGAAGGGGGCACTGATAGTCTGCCTCTTTATATCACACTTGATAGAATGTAACTCAGTTCAACACAGATATCTAGATTGAGTATTAGGAATTATGGGTTACAGTTTCCACAAACCTCTCTCTCAATAGAGTCTGGTCCAAATATGGGGAATAGAATCTGTTCCCTTTTCTGACAAGTAATCAGAATGCCCTTATGTCTTAACACTGAATTTAAATGTAATCATAAAAAAAATGAAAAATGCAAAATGACTAAGAATTGGTTGAAGTCCTATTTTTGTAAGGTTTGCTACTCTTTCTATGAAACAACTGTTTTTAAGGGATTAGAATTTGAGTTTGCTGAGAATGCCATGAAAGTATTTTGAATGTCCTTACCACACTATGAAAAAATGTCTGTCTTAATCTACAGAGATAAATTAATTTTCCTATATAAACATATCATTTCCCATCAGTGAGACCAGAAAGGCAATATTGGTACCAGTCATATATACACTGGAAAAAGGGAAAGTCTGAAATTTTAATAGGTAAATTTCATGGAGCAGTAGAACTTTCACACATTGGATTAATGACAACATGAGAAATGGAAAAATATTGTATGTAGATAAATGTCACTATAAAATAATTAAATGTATAAACTATACACTGTCTATATGTGACTGTAATAGATGTACTATACTAATGCATTAGTAATAGAAAAAAAGTACTATTTAATATAGGGAAGCTCCCTGAGCAATCTTAACTTTTCTGTACCAAAAAATATTTTATAATATAAAGTCTATTTAAAAAGTTTAAAATGTATGTTCACTTTTAACTTTCACCTGTAAAATATTGTTAAGATGCTCAAAAATTATTAGATGTTAATACAATGCATTGTCACTTTTCATCATTTTTGTGTAATGTATTCATTAAGCAATATTTTTTTCTTTTTACATTGAATTCATACATCCACAAGCCAATAGGGTTAATGAATAAGAGCTGAGAAAATATTTTGAATATCTGGCAATCTTAATGTCAATGTTCATGATGATTCAAAATGAAATACCACTAAATTTACTTTGAAAGTCATGGATCAGATATTCAATATTGAAAATATAATGCCAACTACATTATAGTAATTTATATTGATTTAAATGTTTCCATTTTTTCCAATATTCATTTATTTTAGTTATATATGCATCATAATATATAATGTTTGTGAATAAATGGGTTATTATTTTATGGACACAGAACAATGCACCCTGGTGAAAGCAACAAACAAAACAGAAACAGTATAATATCTTTAATGTGCTTAATCATTGCTATTTGAAGCTTAGAGTTAGAATATAGAAGAGTAACAGCATTGAGTAGATTAAAATCCAAAAAGGGACCCAAGCCATCATCTAGCTGAGTTTATGACTCCTATTGTTATTTAGTAACGAAGTCCTGTCAACTCTTTTGCAACCCTGTGGACTGTAACCCAATATGCTCTTCTGTCCATGGGATTTCCCAGGCAAGAATACTGAATTGGGTTGCCATTTCTTTCTCCAAGGTATCTTCTAGATCCAGGGATTGAACTTGGGTCTCCTGTGTTGGTGGGCGGGTTCTTTACCACTGAGCCACCAGGAACACTTAATAACTGCTTATTATTTTAAACTTTGTAAGATTTGAACCAACATGGAGCCTAAAAGGATATAATTTAACCTCCCCCAAAATAATTTTCTTTCTATCTTTTGAGAAATGAGTAATTATGACTCCAGAATATAGTATGGGAAAATTCCCATTTTAAAAATATAATTAATTGCATATTATATGTATTATTTTTTACATTTATCATAATTCTCCTTATTAGCCATGAAAACTCTGCTTTGCCAATTGAGTAATATGAGATAATGAAATTTCATGCATTTAAAAATTGTGTATTTTAAGGTAGGTCTTGAAAGAAGTTTGCCTTTATTAAGTGTTTACTAATGAAAATAACTGAGTAGATATTGTATGTGGAAAACTTTTGACACCATCAGCCAAAGGAAAACACTATTATTAAGTCTATAATGTCTTCTAGCTTTAGATTGCATTTCCTCTTCTTCCTCTACTCCTTTCATTTCCTCTTCCCCCTTTTCCCCTTCTCCTCTCTTCCCTCTGCCTCCCCTTCTTCCTCCTCTTCCTCTGTCTCCTCCTCTTCTCCTCTTGCTCCTCCACCTCTTCTCATTCTCCTTCTTCTTCACCTTGCTCTCTTCTCCTCCTCTTGAATCTACTTCTTCTGCTTTATATTTCTTAACTCAATTTGAATTATTTAGTAATTTTTTTTATGCCATGGACTTATTTATACACATAATTATATCAAGATTTTTCTGCACTTGAATATGTTTCAATAACATTTCAGAATATATGGAAGTGATATTATTAGTCAATTAGAATTTTAAAATATAAATTATTTATTACAGGATGAATTAGGATTTTTTCTTCAATTAATCATCAAATGAGGAACTGAAACTAAAATTCAACAATCAAAGGATAACTACAAGTTGTGAAATATATGTTATATATATATATATATATATATGTATATGTATGTATATCTTAGCACTGATACAAAAAGCAGGTAATAATTAAGTATAAACTCCAAATTGAATATATATATATCTTAGCACTGATATAAAAAGCAGGTAATAATTAAGCATAAACTCCAAATTGAATATAACAAAGATAAATAGTTGGAACTTCAACAAATTTCTCTTTACAAATGCAGCTATAGACATCACCTTTCACTGTAACTACATGAAACTTATAAATTTATTGAAAAATAGTAATTCCTTTAAGTTAAAAAAATGCAATTAATACATGACATTCAATCAGTCATTTAGTCATCCAACAAGAATTGAAATACTTTTATTTATTCCAGATATCTCTGAAAAGTAGAAGTTATGATAGGAGCCAATAGAAAAAATGTATTCTATCTCATAGAACTTGTATTTCAGTGAATAATGTCTGTATATATCTGATTTTAATAACATGTTCTAAAACTTTCAGAAGGTGTAAATCTTGTCAGTTGCCTTTAACAAGCTTGGTGCTCTGTGATGACCTAGAGGGGTGGGATGGGAGAATGGGAGGGAGGCTCAACAGGGAGGTGAAATATGTATAATTATGGCTTACTTTCATTGTTATAGGGCAGAATCCAACATAACATTGCAATTTTCCTCCAATTAAAAATTTGAAAAAAAAATATAAGCTTATGTATAACTATATTCCTATTTTATCTGCATGACCAATATTCTGTCTGTACAATTTCCTCACTTGTCTCACTTGAGAGTACCATGCTAGCTTCATTAATTCATTTTTTCATTTACTCATTTATTCAATAAACAATCATCATATTCAAAGGAAATCATCATTTATTCTTTTTCACATGATTGGTACTAGAATAATAAGCTGTGGCTGTCTCTTTGAGGAAAATACAGCCTACTAACTCAGATGACCATTATATCTACTACTACGGGCAGGAATCCCTCAGAAGAAATGGAGTAGCCACCATGGTCAACAAAAGACTCCAAAATGAAGTACTTGGATGCAATCTCAAAAATGACAGAATGATTTCTGTTCGTTTCCAAGGCAAACCATTCAATATCACAGTAATCCAAGTCTATGCCCAAACCAGAAACGCTGAAGAAGCTGAAATTGAATGGTTCTACAAAGACCTACAAGACCTTTTAGAACTTACACCCCAAAAGAGATGTCCTTTTCATCATAGGGGACTGGAATGCAAAGGTAGGAAGTCAAGAAATACCTGGAGGTACCGGCAAATTTGACCTTGGAATGTGGAATGGAGCAGGTCAAATGCTAATGGAGTTTTGCCAAGAAAATGCACTGGTCATAGCAAACACCCTCTTCCAACAACACAAAAGAAGACTACACATGGACATCACCAGATGGTCAACACCAAAATCAGATTGATTATATTCTTTGCAGCCAGAGATGGATAAGCTCTATACAGTCAGCAAAAACAAGACAAGGAGCTGACTGTGGCTCAGATCATGAACTCCTTATTACCAAATTCAACTCAAATTGAAGACAGTAGGGAAAACCGCTAGACCATTCAGGTATGACCTAAATGAAATCCCTTATGATTATACAGTGGAAGTGAGAAACAAATTTAAGGGCCTAGATCTGATAGACTGCCTGATGAACTATGGAATGAGGTTCATGACATTGTACAGGAGACAGGGATCAAGACCATCCCCATGGAAAAGAAATGCAAAAAAGCAAAATTCTGTCTGGGGAGGCCTTACAAATCACTGTGAAAAGAAGAGAAGTGAAAAACAAAGGAGAAAAGGAAAGATATAAGCATCTGAATGCAGAGTTCCAAAGAATAGCAAGAAGAGATAAGAAAGCCTTCCTCAGTGATCAATGCAAAGAAATAGAGGAAAAGAACAGAATGGGAATGATTAAAGATCTCTTCAAGAAAATCAGAAATACCAAGGGAACACTTCATGCAAAGATGGGCTTGATAAAGGACAGAAATGGTATGGACCTAACTGAAGCAGAAGCTATTAAGAAGAGGTGTCAGGAATACACAGAAAAACAGCACAAAAAAGATCATCACAATCAAGATAATCACAATGGTGTGATCACTCATCTAGAGCCAGACATCCTGGAATATGAAGTCATGTGCTCCTTAGAAATCATCACTACAAAGCTAGTGGAGGTGATGGAATTTCATTTGAGCTATTTCAAATCCTGAAAGATAATGCTGTGAAAGTGCTGCACTCAATATGCCAGTAAATTTGGAAAACTCAGCATTGGCCACAGGACTGGAAAAAGTCTGTTTTCATTCAAATTCCAAAGAAAGGCAATGCAAAATAATGCTCAAACTACCACACAATTGCACTCATCGCACATGCTAGTAAAGTAATGCTCAAAATTCTCCAAGCCAGTCCTCAGCAATACATGAACCGTGAACTCCCTGATGTTCAAGCTGGTTTTAGAAAGGGCAGAGGAACCAGAGATCAAATTGCCAACATCCGCTGGGTCATCGAAAAAGCAAGAGTTCCAGAAAAACATCTATTTCTGCTTTATTGACTATGCCAAAGCTTTTGACTGGGTGAATCACAATAAACCATGGAAAATTTTGAGAGAGATGGGAATGCCAGACCACCTGACCTGCCTCTGGAAAAATCTGTATGCAGGTCAGGAAGCAACAATTAGAACTGGACATGGAACAACAGACTGGTTTCAAATAGGAAAAGGAGTACATCAAGGCTGTAGATTGTCACCCTGCTTATTTAACTTTTATGCAGAGTACATCTGGAGAAGGCAATGGCACCCCACTCCAGTTCTCTTGCCTGGAAAATGCCATGGATGGAGGAACCTGGTAGACTGCAGTCCATGGGGTCGCTAAGAGTTGGACAGGACTGAGCGACTTCACTTTCACTATTCACTTTCATGCATTGGAGAAGGAAATGGCAACCCACTCCAGTGTTCTTGCCTGGAGAATCCCAGGGACAAGGGAGCCTGGTGGGCTGCTGTCTGTGGGGTCACACAGAGTCATGTCTGAAGTGACTTTAAAAAAAAAAAAAAAAGCAGAGTACATCATGACAAACGCTGGACTGGAAGAAGCACAAGCTGGAATCAAGATTGCTGGGAGAAATATCAATAACCTCAGATATGCAGATGGAACCACCCTTATGGCAGAAAGTAAAGAGGAAATAAAAAGCCTCTTGATGAAAGTGAAAGTGGAGAGTGAAAAAGTTGACTTAAAGCTCAACATTCAGAAGATCATGGCCTCCGGTCCCAGCCCTTCATGGGAAATAGATGGGGAAACAGCGGAAACAGTGTCAGACTTTATTTTCCTGGTCTCCAAAATCACTGCAGATGGTGATTGCAGCCATGAAATTAAAAGATGCTTACTCTTTGGAAGAAAAGTTATGACCAACCTAGATAGCATATTAAAAAGCAGAGACATTACTTTGCCGACTAAGGTCCGTCTAGTCAAGGTTTTTCCTGTGGTCACATATGAATGTGAGAGTTGGACTGTGAAGAAGGCTGAGCACTGAAGAATTGATGCTTTTGAACTGTGGTGTTGGAGAAGACTCTTGAGAGTCCCTTGGATTGCAAGGAGATCCAACCAATCCATTCTGAAGGAGATCAGCCTTGGGATTTCTTTGGAAGGAATGTTGCTAAAGCTGAAACTCCAGTACTTTGGCCACCTCATGCGAAGAGTTGACTCATTGGAAAAGTCTCTGATGCTGGAGGGATTAGCGGGAGGAACAGAAGGGGATGACAGAGGATGAGATGGCTGGATGGCATCACTGTTCGATGGATGTGAGTCTGAGTGAACTCCGGGAGTTGGTGATGGACAGGGATGCCTGGCGTGCTGCGATTCATGGGGTCCCAAAGAGTCGGACACTACTGAGTGACTGAACTGAACTGAAAGCAATCAAAGTGTTAAATACATATATGCAGAATTTATTCATCCTTTAAGGCACTATTTTCTTCTGATTTAATCTCAGATTTCAATATTTTAACCCCTTAAAAATTAAGAAATATAAACATTCTATCATGGAAATTAAGATTTCACTCAAAGGTTTACAAAGATATGCATTTCATCTCTTTTATATACCCAATGACTGAGACAGTGATTGATACACAGTTCATTGGTCAGAAAATAATGCTTACTTGGTTAAAGAATGATTTGAATAATTTTTTTTTTTTTTTGTAAGTAAATTGGATAAGAAGAGAGTGTTTGGACGTTATGTTTAGTTGAGAGAATACCACATGAGCCTATGAGGCTGAGATGAAAAGGAAGATAGGAAAACAGACCACTGCTACCCTCTTGAAAGAAATATTTTATCTGAAACAATACTAGAGACATGAAAAGTGAAGTCAGTCAGTCGTGCCTGACTCTTTGCAACCTCATAGACTGTAGCCTACCGTGGTCCATGGGATTTTCCAGACAAGAATAATGAAGTGGGCTGCCATTTCCTTCTCCAGGGGATCTGCCCAACCCAGGGATTGAACCCAGGTCTCCTGCATTGTAGACAGACACTTTACAATCTGAGCCACTAGGGAAGCCCATACTAGAGACATAGGGGTTTATATAAATATGGTTTTATTGATGTGTCATACATATATGTTTTCTTATTTTAAAAAATGGCCTACTGTCAGTAGAGTCCCCATTTAATAAAACACTAATGTATAGAACATAATGAGCAAGACTTTCATATTGAAAGATATGTTAGAAATGGTCATTGACTTTCAAGTCTATGACCTCTGTGTAATATTGTTAAAGGAAGAATGATGAATGAAAATAACAAGCCAGAAATCTATCTATTGATACATTATCTACACAATCTTATATTTGTGTTTTCAAATTCATCAATAACACCCTACTTTTGCATAAAATTTAACCATTTAATTTTGCAAATATAAGGCTAAATCACTTACATTTCTCTAGCCTTAAAATATTTTTATTTACACATTTTCTTCTTTTTCATACTTCTGTTAAAAAGTGATTCTTCAGTTCAGTTCATTTCAGTTCAGTTGCTCAGTCGTGTCTGACTCTTAGCGAATCCATGAATCGCAGCACACCAGGCCTCCCTGTCCATCACCAACTCCCGGAGTTCACTCAGACTCATGTCCATCGAGTCTGTGATGCCATCCAGCGATCTCTTCCCCTGTCATTCCCTTCTCCTCCTGCCCCCCAATCCAGCCCAGCATGAGAGTCTTTTCCAACGAGTCAGATCTTCACGTGTGGTGGCCAAAGTACTGGAGTTTCAGCTTTAGCAACATTCCTTCCAAAGAAACCCCAGGGCTGATCTTCAGAATGGACTGGTTGGATCTCCTTGCAGTCCAAGGGACTCTCAAGAGTCTTCTCCCACACCACATTTCAAAAGCATCAATTGTATGGTGCTCAGCCTTCTTCACAGCCCAACTCTCACATTCATACATGACCACAGGAAAAACCATACCCTTGACTAGATGGACCTTTGTTAGGAAAGTAATGTCTCTGCTTTCAGTATGCTATCTAAGTTGGTCATAACTTTCCTTCCAAGGAGTAAGCGTCTTTTAATTTCATGGCTGCAGTCATCATCTGTAGTGATTTTGGAGCCCCCCAAAAGAAAGTCTGACACTGTTTCCACTCTTTCCCCATTTATTTAGCATGAAGTGATGGTACCAGATGCCATGATCTCATTTTCTGAATGTTGAGCTTTAAGCCAACTTTTTCACTCTCCTCTTTCACTTTCATCAAGAGGCTTTTTAGTTCCTCTTCACTTTCTGTCATAAGGGTGGTGTCATCTGCATATTTGAGGTTATTGATATTTCTCCCAGCAATCTTGATTCCAGCTTGTGCTTCTTCCAGCCCAGCATTTCTCATGATGTACTCTGCATATAAGTTAAATAAGCAGGGTGACAATGCACAGTCTTGATGTACTCCTTTTCCCATTTGGAACCAGTCCGTTGTTCCATGTCCAGTTCTTACTGTTGCTTCCTGACCTGCATATAGGTTTCTCAAAAGGCAGGTAAGGTAGTCTATTATTCCCATCTCTTTCAGAATTTTCCACAGTTTATTGTGATCCACACAGTCAAAGGCTTTGGCATAGTCAATAAAGCAAAAATAGATGTTTTTTTCTGGAACTCTTTTGCTTTTTTCATGATCCAGTGGTTGTTGGCAAATTGATCTCTGGTTTCTCTGCCTTTTCTAAAACCAGCTTGAACATCTAGATGTTCACGGTTCATGTATTAATGAAGCCTGGCTTGGAGAATTTTGAGCATTACTTTACTAGCATGTGACATGAGTGCAATTGTGCGGTAGTTTGAGAATTCTTTGGGATCGGCTTTCTTTGGGATTGGAATGAAAACTGACTTTTTCCAGTCCTGGGCCACTGCTGAGTTTTCCAAATTGCCGGCATATTGAGTGCTGCACTTTCACAGTATCATCTTTCAGGATTGGAAATAGCTCAACTGAAATTCCATCACCTCCACTAGCTTTGTTTTTAGTGATGCTTTCTAAGGCCCACTTGACTTCACATCCAGGATGTCTGGGTCTAGGTGAGTGATCACACCATTGTGATTATCTTGGTCGTGAAGATCTTTTTCTGTATAGTTCTTCTGTGTATTCTTGCCACCTCTTCTTAATAGCTATTTTTGTCACCTCTTCTTAATAGCTTCTTCTTCTGTTAGGTCCATACCATTTCTGTCCTTTATCAAGCCCATTTTTCATGAAATGTTCCCTTGGTATCTCTAATTTTCTTGAAGAGATCTCTAGTCTTTCTCATTCTGTTCTTTTCCTCAATTTCTTTGCATTGATCACTGAGGAAGGCTTTCTTTTCTCTCCTTGTTATTCTTTGGAACTCTGCATTCAGATGCTTATATCTTTCCTTTTATCCTTTGCTTTTCACTTCTCTTCTTTTCACAGCTATTTGTTAGGCCTCCCCAGACATCCATTTTGCTTTTTTGCATTTCTTTTCCATGGGGATGATCTTGATCCCTGTCTCCTGTACAATATCATGCTCCTCAGTCCATAGTTCATCAAGCACTCTATATATCAGATCTAGCCCTTTTAATCTATTTGTCACTTCCACTGAATAATCATAATGGATTTGATTTAGGTCATATCTGAATGATCTAGTGGTTTTCCCTGCTTTCTTCAATTTAAGTCTGAATTTGGCAGTAAGGATCTCATGATCTGAGTCACAGTCAGCTCCTGGTCTTGTTTTTGCTGACTGTATAGAGCTTCTCCAATTTTGGCTGCAAAGAATATAATCAATCTGATTTTGGTGTTGACCATCTGGTGATGTCCATGTGTAGAGTTTTCTCTTGTGTTGTTGGAAGAGCGTGTTTGCTATGACCAGTGCATTTTCTTGGGAAAACTCTATTAGCCTTTGCCCTGCTTCATTCTATAATCCAAGGCCAAATTTGCCTGTTACTCCAGGTGTTTCTTGACTTCCTACTTTTGCATTCCAGTCCCCTGTAATGAAAAGGACATCTTTTTTGGATGTTAGTTCTAAAAGGTCTTATAAGTCTTCATGGAACCATTCAACTTCAGCTTCTTCAGCATTACTGGTTGGGCATAGACTTGGATTAATGTGATATTGAATGGTTTGCCTTGGAGATGAACAGAGATCATTGTGTCATTTTTGAGACTGCATCCAAGTACTGCATTTTGGTCTCTTTTGTTGACCGTGGTGGCTACTCCATTTCTTCTGAGGGATTCCTGCCCACAGTAGTAGATATAATGGTCATCTGAGTTAAATTCACCCATTCCAGTTCATTTTAGTTTGCTGATACATAGAATGTCGATGTTCACTCTTGCCATCTCCTGTTTGACCAGTTCCAATTTGCCTTCATTCATGGACCTGACATTCCTGGTTCCTATGCAATATTGCTCTTTACAGCATCGGATATTTCTTCTATCAGCAATCAAATCCACAGCTGGTTTTTGTTTTTGCTTTGGCTCCATTCCTTCATTCTTTCTGGAGGTATTTCTCCACTGATCTCCATTAGCATATTATTTTGCCTTTTCATTCTGTTCATGGGGTTCTCAAGGCAAGACTACTGAAGTGGTTTTCCATTCCCTTCTCCAGTGGACCACATTCTGTAAGACATTTCCACCATGATCCACCCATCTTGGGTAGCCCCACAGGACATGGCTTAGTTTCATTGACTTAGACAAGGCTTTGGTCCTAGTGTGATTAGATTGACCAGTTTTCTGTGAGTATGGTTTCAATGTGTCTGCCCTCTGATGCTGTCTTGCAATAACTACTATCTTGCTCTGGTTTCTCTTACCTTGGACGTGGGATATCTCTCCACGACTGCTCCAGCATAGTGCAGCCGCTGCTCCTTACCTTGGACAAGGGGTATCTCCTCACCCCTGCCTCTCCTGACCTTAAACGTGGAATAGCTCCTTTAGCCCCTCCTGCACCTGTGCAGCCACTGCTCCTTGGACATGGGACGTGCTCCTAGGTTCCATGGTGGCTCAGAGGGTAAATCGTCTTCCAGCAATGCAGGAGAACCTGGGTTCAATCCCTGGGTCAGGAAGATGCCCTGGGGAAGGAATGGCACCCCACTCCAGTACTGTCACCTGGAAAATCCCATAGACAGAGAAGCCTGGTAGACTACAGTCCATGCGATTGCAAAGAGTTGGACAAAAAAGTGTTCTTAAAAGTGTACAAAATCTCATGAGATATAGCATAATTTTCTTTATTCCGCTTTGCACAACAGAGAATTTTCTACATCATCATCTTTGTTGTACAATTGTGAATAAATTTGATTAGTATGTTTGAGCACAAAATGTACTTAAAATATTAAGAAAGGAAATTTTGACTCAATAAGAAACAATAATAAAAATAAGAAAAGTGCATCACGTAGACTGGCATATTAGTCAATATGGGCTGGTGTGTATTTTGTCAAGTGTCTTTCAAAGGAATAAAAGTCTGGCAAGCAAACTCACACAGCTATGGCAACTAAAGACTTTTATCTTTCTTATTCACAAAGAATTCAATCTGCCTTTTAAGTCAATTTCCTTTGGTGAAGGCAAAATATCTTACAGTTTTGCTATCATGAATTCTGGGAAATATCTTTCTTATAATGACTAATAAAGAATATTGTAAAAATTTGCAAATATACATCTCTTTTACCTTTAACTTATGTTTTTCTCTATCAAATATATTCTTGAAAACATCATTGTTAAAGTATGCATTAAAAATGTTGCATGGATTTCAGACTAAAGAAGTTGGCTACAGCATATCTAAGTATAATATAATGTCCCTCAAAGTTTCACCCTCCTAAAAATTATAATAATTTTCACGTTTCCTCTTGAAAAACTTTGGTTTTCTCAGGATTTTTTTCTTTTCGTAGGAAATCCCCTCTCAGGATTTCTGTCTCAATTTCTCTTTTCAAAATCTGACAAGCCTGAATTGATGGCTGAATAACTCAATTAAAACTTATTTTTTTCTCCCTGCAGTTTCTCTCCTATTGCCTGAATATTATATAAATGACTCCTATTAAATGTATGAGCAAAGTGAAATGACTTTGCAGGAGATGAACCTTTGATAGCTAGGGATTAACTTTTCTGTGTTTGTACAAGGAGGTCCCTTTTCATTCTTTATAAGTGGGTTCTAATGATACAGAAACTCCATTTATCATGGTACATTAATTAGATGTGCTATACTTCCTAAGATAAAATGCATAATAAAAGTGTAAAGTGAGATGAAACAACCTTTCCTCTTAAGAATGTCAGGAACCAGGTTATTCAAACACTGATTGTAGATTTTTCTTTCTTTAACTTTAATAAGGTATTATTACCTTTTAACAAGAGAAATCCTGTTTTGTTTTTTTTTTTTCATCAAATTTATCCTACCCTCTTAATTTTTCAGATTTCTCAGTCAAATACCAGTTAGTTCACTTACTGATATATATAAGTATGCTGAACCAACACTTTCACACTTTCTCTTACCATCCATCTTGTGTAAAGACAAAAGGAATATAGTTACCCCATTTGAAAGCACTACATCAAAGCATTTTTTATGATTTCACTGATCACGACCAGTTCCTTCCTACTTTCTGTCTGATAGTTGCTCTGGATTCAGAGTCACTCTGTCTTCCCTCTTAGATGTTCTTTTTCATACAGCATAACTATCAGAGCAGATACAAAAGTTTCACACATTCCTTAGGCTGTTACCTATCTCCTTTATTTAACTTATATATTAGGAGAAAAGAGTCCCGAGTTAAGACTCAGGATAACTAGATGTTCACTGTAGTTTTGCCACAGACGCACTGTTCGACCTATGCTCACATTCTCTGATCTCTACAAGGAATGTGTTCAAGAATCTCAAATTTTCTAAAAAGCTTTGACAGAAGATTACCACTGAAAAAACTGTAAACTTCAGACACACCTAAAGAGAATAAAACAAAGAGACTATTAAAAAAAAATTAGGCTTGGCACAGCTACAGCAAACACTAAACATAATCTAGTACCTAGACAGATAAACATAAAATCTCACACAAAAAGTCTATATACATCAGTTCTTGTTACTCAGTGTAACTTGTCCAGCTTTCAAAAAAAAAAAAAAAATTACAAGGTATGCTAAATGTTAAAAAAAAAAAAAAAAAAGAAATAGAAAATTCACACTTTAGGACCAAACAGATATGCTGGAGAATTTTGGAATTATTACACCAGAAATTTAAAATAACTATGATTAAGCATAAGATAACTATGCTAAGGGTTTTAAAGGCAAAATGTGGACAACATGCAAGGACATATGGATAATGAAAACAGGGAGATGGAAGCTCTAAGAAAATATTAAAAGAACATTCTAGAGACAAAAACTACTATAATAGGAATGGGCATATCAAAGGAGTCAGTGAACGTGATGATATGTCAATAGAAACTCCAAAACCTGAAATACAAAGAAAAATTTTCTTAAAAAGATGGCATATAATTAAGAACTGTGGGATAAAATGAATAAAATCTGTTATTGGAAATAGTAGAAGGAAAGAAAGTATCATTCTTCTGTGTCTTCCTTTCTCCTTCTCCTTCTTTATTCATTAATTTAATTCATAGTATTAATTTAATTAATAAAAATTATAATCACACCCAAATTTGAAATTTGGAACTGTTGATATGCTTCTCCAGTAGTTTCAAATTAAATTTATTATTTCATGAAATAATCTATCTATATATATATATAATTTTATCAATGTGTTTTCTAAACACTTGTAATAGCTCAATGACTCTGTAGGTTAGTTAAAGTATAAACTGTTTGACTAATATATAATTAATTTGGGGGTAAGGGGGACATTATATGATGATGACAGTCAATTTTCCAAGAAGGTAAAGCAATGTCACAAAACAACATCAGAGTCAAAATATGAAAAGTAAAAACTGGTAGAACTAATGGGATAAATAGATTCTATTCTTACATTTTAGATGTTTCAAAACCCCTCTAACAGTAATAGACATAACCAGCAAATAGAAAATCAGTAAGAATATAGTTGAACTGAACATTCTCATAAACCAAATGAATGTAATTGACATTTATAAAACATTCTTTACACATTTATCTCAAACTCACATTGAACACCCACCAAGATGGGCAACATTCTGGGCCATAAAGTGTAATCTTATTACTTTTTAAATAAGAGATATGACATAAAATATGTGCTCAGACCACATGGAATTAAAACAGAAATTAATAATAGAGAGATAGATGGAAAATTCCAAAGTATTTTGAGATTAACATCACATTTCTAAATAACACATGATTCAAAAAAAGTGTACTAAGGGGAATTTAAAATATTTTTTACCTAATTAATATAAAACTACAACTTATTATCACTGCAGATGGGGACTGCAGCCATGAAATTAAAAGACAGTTACTCCTTGGGACGAGATAGCATATTGAAAAGCAGAGACATTACTTTGCCAACAAACGTCTGTCTTGTCAAGGCTACGGTTTTTCCAGTGGCCATGTATGGATGTGAGAGAGTTAGGCTGTGAAGAAAGCTGAGCACTGTAGAATGGATGCTTTTGAACTATTGTGTTGGAGAAGACTCTTGAGAGTCCCTTGGACTGCAAGGCGATCCAACCAGTCCATTCTAAAGGAGATCAGCCCTGGGATTTATTTGGAAGGAATGATGCTAAAGCTGAAACTCCAGTACTTTGGCCACCTCATGTGAAGAGTTGACTCATTGGAAAAGACTCTGATGCTGGGAGGGATTGGGGGCAGGAGGAGAAGGGGATGACAGAGGATGAGATGGCTGGATGGCATTACTGACTTGATGGACATGAATTTGAGTGAACTCCAGGAGTTGGTGATGGACAGGGAGGCCTGGCATGCTGCAATTTATGGGGTCACAAAGAGTCAGACACAACTGAGCGACTGAACTGAACTGAACTGAACTGAATTGACAATTTATCAAAATTTGTGTGATGTAACAAACGTAGTGCATAGAAGAAAATTTACATTATAGAATATAATATTAAAATGAAAGATCAATCAGCAAAGCAAGGTTATGAAAGAAGAAAAAGAAAGGTCAATTAAATCCAGAGAAGCAGATGAAAATAAATTTTAACGATCAAGACAGACATCAATAACATTGAAAACAATAAAGCAGAAGAACAACAAAAAATAACAAAACCAGAAGCTGATTTGTTATGAGTTTGTGAAACTAGCGCTTGTTAAGTGGAGTCTAGGGTACTGGGTGATACACTGTTGCAGTTCAAAAACAGAACGTAAAAGACTTAAAATAGAGAAGCTTATTACTCATAGGTCCTCAGAGGAGGTATCCAGCATACCTAAGAAGTACACATGAGGAGATCAAAGTAGAATGCAGACAAGGACAAGACTTGGGACATATATCATATTAAAGTCTGTAGGGAGTATTTTGCAGTTCAGTGATAAGACTAGACTGGTCAATTCTAACAAAAAGAGCAAGGGCTTTGGTAAACCTCATGGTGGTCTTGTAAAGAAGGTGTTGGGAGACATGGTAGACTGTTAACCACAGGCGCTATTGGGAAAATCATACCAGGAACTTTGTGATTTGTGATCAATTTGTGATTGTAGGCTGCTATGTGTAGCTGTGCTTGTGTCAGGGGCTAGTGTCAATGTAAGGGCAATGCAGTCTACTTGGTCAAAAATGGAATCTGAGGCAGCAATACCATGGAGTAGCTGATACTAAGGACAGTAAGCGGGTGATAAGAAAATATGTTGCCCACTTCTATGGCCCCAAATTTAATGATTTAGATTAAATATGCCAATTAAAACATGCAATTTACCAACACTTGCAAGGACAACTAAATCATCTAATTAGGTCTGTTTCTATTAAATAAATTAAACACAAGTAAAAAAAAAATCTAAATCAGATGGCACCAGACTCAAATGGTTTCACTGGTGAGTTTTATCAAATATTAAAGAATAAATGGTACCAGTTTTCTATACTCTTTTCCAGAAAGTGCAGACAGGGGAAAATGTCTAACTCCTTTATGAGGTCAGCATTGCTCTCATACCAAAACTAGACTCAATATTTCATGACGGTAGATGCCAAAGTTCTCAATAAAATATTAGCGAATCTAATTAAACTATGTATGAAAATAAGTACATACTACATCAAGTGGGGTTTTATTAGACCTGTATGGCTGGTTAAACATTCAAAAATCAATTAAGACTGTGATATCAGGATGAATTAAACAGAGTGAAGCCAAAGGGACACGTCTTCCTACAGACATAAAGTCCTGCCTCATGGAGCTTGCATTCTGGTGGAGTAGATGGACTGTGAAAGGACAGATGTTTATCATCAGTGCTGTATAGATGGAGAAGTTCTGAAGCTACTGTAAGAATAAGATGGAAAACCAGAGGCAGGAGGCTTAAGTGCAAAAACTGAGAACTCAAGAGAACTCCTGACTCCAGGGAACACTAATCAATAAGAGCTCATCCAAAAGCCTCCATACCTGGGCTAAAACCAAGCACCACTCAAGAGCCAACAATTTCCAGAGCAAGACATACTATGCAAATTCTCCAGGAACACAGGAACATAGCCCTGAGCTTCAATAGACAGGCTGCCCAAAGTCACACGAAACCCACAGACATCTCAAAACTCACTACTGGACACTTCACTGCACTCCAGAGAGAAGAAATCAAGCTCCACCCACCAGAACACTGATGCAAGCTTCCTTAACCAGAAAACCTTGACAAGCCACCCATCCAACCCCATCCACAGCGAGGAATCTCCACAATAAGGAAGAACCACCAACTGCCAGAATACAGAAAGACCACCCCAAACACAGCAATATAAACAAGATGAAAAGGCAGAGAAATACTCAGCAGGTAAACGAATATGATAAATGTCCACCAAACCAAAGAGGAGGAGATAGGGAGTCTACCTGAAAAAGAATTCAGAATAATGATAGTAAAAATGGTCAAAAATCTTGAAAACAAAATGGAGTTACAGATAAATAGCCTGGAGATAAGGGTTGAGAAGATGCAAGAAATGTTTAACAAGGACCTAGATGAAATAAAAAAGAGTCAATATCTATAATCAATAATGCAATAAATGAGATCAAAAACACTCTGGAGGGAACCAACAGTAGAATAATGGAGGCAGATGATAGGATAAGTGAATGAGAAGATAGAATGGTAGAAATAACTGAAGCAGAGAGGGAAATAGAAAAAAAAGTTATTAAAAGAAAAGAGGACAACCTCAGAGACATCTGGGACAATGTTAAACAACCCAACATTCGAATCATAGGAGTCCCAGAAGAAGAAGACAAAAAGAAAGACCATGAGAAAATACTTGAGAAGATAATAGTTGAAAACTTCCCTAAAGTGGGGAAGGAAATAGTCACCCAAGTCCAAGAAACCCAGAGACTCCCAAACAGGATAAACCAAAGGCAAAACACCCTAAGACATATTAATCAAACTAACAAAGATCAAACACAAAGAACAAATATTAAAAGCAGCAAGGGAGAAACAACAAATAACACACAAGGGCATTCCCATAAGGATAACAGCTGATCTTTCAATGGAAACTCTTCAGACCAGAAGGGAATGGCAGGACATACTTAAAGTGATAAAAGAGAAAAACCTACAATGCAAATTACTGAACCCAGCAAGGATCTCATTCAAATATGAAGGAGAAATCAAAGCTTTACAGACAAGCACAAGCTGAGAGAATTCAGCGCCTCCAAACCAGCTCTCCAATAAATGCTAAAGGATCTTCTCTAGACAGGAAACACAGAAAGGGTGTATAAATTCAAACCAAAACGAACAAAGTAAATGGTACTGGGATCTTACTTATCAACAATTACCTTAAAGGTGAATGTCCCAACCAAAAGAAAAAGACTGGCTGAATGGAAACAAAAACAGGACCTCTATATATGATGTCTACAAGCGACCCACCTCAAAACAAAGGACATATACAAATTGAAAGTGAAGGGCTGGAAAAAAATATTCCCTGCAAATAGAGACCAAAAGAAAGCAGGAGTAGCAATACTTGTATCAGATAAAATGACTTTAAAATAAAGACTGTGAAAAGAGACAAAGAAGGACACTACATAATGATCAAAGGATCAATCCAAGAAGAAGATATAACAATTCCAAATATATATGCACTAAACATAGCAGCCCCACAATATGTAAGCCTAATACTAACAAGTATGAAAAGGGAAATTAACAATAACACAATAATAGTGGGAGACTTTAATACCCCACTCACACATATGGATAGATCAACTAAATAGAAAATTAATAAGGAAATACAAACTTTAAATGATACTATGGACGAGTTAGACCCAATTGATATCTATAGGACATTTCATTTCCAAACAATAAATTTCACATTTTTCTCAAGCACACATGGAACCTTCTCCAGGTTAGATCACATCCTGTGCCATAAATCTAGCCTCAGTAAATTAAAAAAAAAAAGCAAGAAAAATGAAATCATTCCAAGCATCTTTTCTGACCATAATGCAGTAAGATCAGATGTCAATTACAGGAGAAAAACTGTTAAAAACTCCAACATATAGAAGCTGAACAACATGCTGCTGAATAACCGGCAAGTCAAAATAGAGATCAAAATATGGATAGAAATGAATGAAAATGAAAACGCAACAACCCAAAACCTATGGGACACTGTAAAAGCAGTGCTAAAGGGAAGGTTCATAGCAATACAGGCTTACCTCAAGAAACAAGAAAAAAGTCAAATAAATAATCTAACTCTACACTTAAAGCAACTAGAAAAGGAGGAAATGAAGAACCCCAGGGTTAGTAGAAGGAAAGAAATCTTAAAAATTAGGGCAGAAATAAATCCAAAAGAAACAAAAGAGACCATAACAAAAATCAACAAAGCCAAAAGCTGGTTCTTTGAGAAGATAAATAAAATTGGCAAACCACTAGCCAGACTCATTAAGAAACAAAGGGAGAATAATCAAATCAATAAAACTAGAAATAAAAATGGAGAAATCACAACAGACAACACAGAAATACAAAGGATAATAAGAGACTACTGTCAGCAACTATATGCCAATAAAATGGACAACTTGGAAGAAATGGACAAATTCTTAAAAATGTATACCTTTCCAAAACTGAACCAGGAAGAAATAGAAAATCTTAACAGACCCATCACAAGCACAGAAATTGAAACTGTAATCAGAAACCTTCCAGCAAACAAAAGCCAAAAACCAGATGGCTTCACAGCTGAATTCTACCAAAAATTTAGAGGAGTCAACACCTATTCTATGAGGCCACCAACACCCTAAACCAAATACCAAACACACTAATACCAAAACCAGACAAAGATGCCACAAAAAAAGAAAATTACAGGCCAATATCACTGATGAACATAAATGCAAAAATCCTTAACAAAATTCTAGCAAGCAGAATCCAACAACATATTAAAAAGATCATACATTATGACCAAGTGGGCTTTATCCCAGGGATGCAAGGATTCTTCAATATCCGCAAAACAATCAATGTAATACACCACATTAACAAATTGAAAGATAAAAACCATAGGATTATCTCAATAGATGCAGAAAAAGCCTTTGACAAAATTCAACATCTATTTATGATTAAAAAAAAAACAAAAACAAAAAAACCCTTCAGAAAGCAGGAATAGAAGGAACATACCTCAATATATAAAAGCTGTATATGACAAACCCACAGCAAACATTATCCTAAATGGTGAAAAATTGAAGGCATTTCCCTTAAAGTTAGGAACAGGACAAGGGTGCCCACTCTCATCACTACTATTCAACATAGTTTTGGAAGTTTTGGCCACAGCAATCAGAACAGAAAAAGATATAAAACTAATCCAAATTGGAAAAGAAGTAAAACTCTCACTGCTTGCAGATGACATGACCCTCTATATAGAAAACTCAAATACCCCACCAGAAAATTACTAGAGCTAATCAATGAATATAGTAAAGTTTCAGGGTATAAAATTAACACACAGAAATCTCTTGCTACCTATACACTAACAATGGGAAAACAGAAAGATAAATTAAAGAAACAATTCCATTCTCCATTGCAACGAAAATAATAAAGTACTTCGGAATATATCTACCTAAAGAAACAAAAGATCTATGTATAGAAAACTATAAAACACTGATGAAGGAAATCAAAGAGGACAGAAATAGATGGAAAAATATACCACGTTCATGGATTAGAATAATCAATATAGTGAAAATGAGTATAATATCTAAAGCAATTTATAGATTCAATGAAATCCCTATCAAGCTACCAACGGTATTTTTCACAGAACTAGAACAAATAATTTCACAATTTGTATGAAATTTGTATACAAAAAACTTCGAATAGCCAAAGCAATCTTGAGAAAGAAGAACGGAACTGGAGGAATTAACCTGCCTGACTTCAGAATATACTAGAAAGTTACAGTCATCAAGACAGTATGGTATGGGCGCAAAGACAGAAATATAGATCAGTGGAACAAAAAAGAAAGCCCAGAGATAAATCCACGCACCTATGGACACCTTATCTCTGACAAAGGAGGCAAGGATATACAATGGAGAAAAGACAATCTCCTTAAAAAGTGGTGAAGGGAAAACTGGTCAACCACTTGTAAAAGAATGAATTAGAACAGTTTCTAACACCATGGACAAAAATAAACTCAAAATGGATTGAAGATCTAAATGTAAGACCAGAAACTATAAAATTCCTAGAGGAAAACATAGGCAAAACACTCTCCGACATAAATCACAGCAGGATCCTCTATGACTCACCTGACAGAGTAAAGGAAATAAAAGCAAAGATAAACAAATGGGACCTAATTAAACTTAAAAGCTTCTGCATAACAAAGGAAATTATAAGCAAGGTGAAAAGACAGCCTTCAGAATGGGAGAAAATAATAGCAAGTGAAGCTACTGACAAAGAATTAATCTCAGAAATATACAAGCAGCTCCTGCAGTTCAGTTCCAGAAAACTAAATGACCCAATCAAATAATGCACCAAAGAACTAAACAGACATTTCTCCCAAGAAGATACACAGATGGCTAACAAAAACATGGAAAGAGGCTCAACACCACTCATTATCAGAGAAATGAAAATCAAAACCACAATGATGTACCATTTCACACCAGTCAGAATGGCTGCTATCTGAAAGTCTACAAACAATGAATGTTGGAGAGGGTGTGGCAAAAAGGAAATCCTCTTACACTGTTGGTGGGAATGCAAACTAGTAAACCCACTATGGAGAACAGTTTGGAGATTCGTTAAAAAACTGGAAATAGAACTGTCATATGACCCAGCAGTCCCACTGCTGGGCATACACACAGAGGAAACCAGAACTGAAAGAAACACATGTACCTCAATGTTCATCACAGCACTGTTTACAATAGCCAGGAAATGGAAGCAACCTAGATATCCATCAGCAGACGAATGGATAAGAAAGTTGTGGTACATATACACAGTAAAATATTGCTCAGCCATTAAAAAGAATACATTTGAATCAGTTCTAATGAGGTGGATGAAACTGGAACCTAATATACAGACTGAAGTAAGCCAGAGAGAAAAACACCAACACAGTATACTAATGCATATATATGTAATTTAAAAAGATGGTAACAATAACCCTATATGCAAGACAGCAAAAGAGACACAGATGTATAAAACAGTCTTTTGGACCCTGTGGGAGAAGGTGACAGTGGGATGATTTGAGAGAATAGCATTGAAACATATATATTATCATATGTGAAACACATTGCCACTTCAGGTTTGATGCATGAGACAGGGTGCTCAGGGCTGGTGCACTGGAATTACCCAGAGGGATGGGATGGGGAGGGAGGTGGGAGGGGGGCCCAGGATAGGGAATACATGTACACCCATGGCTGATTCATGTCAATGTATGGCAAAATCCCCTACAATATTGTAAAGTAATTAGCCTCCAGTTAAAATAAATAAATTAAAAAAAATTTTGAGAAAGAACTGAGATCTCAAAAAATAAAATAAAATAAAATTGGAGAAAAAAAGAAACAATAAAGAGATTTATTTTAAAAAATCAATTAATACATTACATCAGATTAGTAGGCTAAAAAAAACCATATAATTGTGTCAGGACATACAGAAAAAACAATTGCTAAAATCAAACTATTCATAACTCTAGAAATTTTAGCAAAATAGTGATAAAAACAAATTTCCTAATGTATAAGAAATATCTACAAAGAAGCAATTACTCATATTACACTTAATGGTGAGAAACTAGATGCTTTCTTGCTGATATCAAGAAAAAGGAAAGGATACCTCCTTAATTTTACACTTCCCTAACCACTTCAACATTCAAAAAACTAAGGTCTTGGCATCCGGTCCTATCACTTCATGGCAAATAGATGGGGAAAAAATGGAAATCATGATAAATTTTATCTTCTATATTTTTTGTGACTCTTTGTTACCCCATGGACCCCATATACTGCAGTGCACTAGGCTTCCCTGTTCCTCACTATATCCTAGAGCTTGCTCAAACTCATGTCCATTGAGTCAGTGATGCCATCCAACCATCTCATCCTTTTGTCATCCCCCTTTTCTTCCTGCCTTCAATCTTTCCCAGCACCAGAGTCTTTTTTAATGAGGCAGCTCTTTGCATCAGGTGGCCTAATTCAGTGAATATTCAGGACTGATTTCTTTCAGGATTGACTGGTTTGATCTTGCAGTCCAAGGGACTCTCAAGAGTCTTTTCAAACACCACAGTTCAAGAGCTCCAGTTTTTGGCACTCAGCTTTCTTTATAGTCCGACTCTCATATCCATACATGACTACTGGAAAAACCATAGCTTTGACTATATGGACCTTAGCTGGAAAAGTTATTTCTCTGCTTTTTAATATGTTGCCCACGTTTCTCACAGCTTTTCTTCCAAGGAGTAAGAGTCTTAATTTCATGGGTGCAGTCACCAACTGCAATGACTTTGGAGTCCAAGAAAATAAAGTCTGTCACTATTTCCATTATTTTCCAGCTACTTGCCATGAAGTGATGGGACCGGAAGCCATAGTCTTCATTTTTTGAATGTTGAGTTTTAAGCCACCTTCTTCACTCTCCTCTTTCACCTTCATCAAGAGGCTGTCTAGTTCCTCTTCCCTTTCTGCCATGAGGGTTGTGGTATCTGCATATTTAAGGTTACTGATATTTCTCCCATCAATCTTGATCCCAGCTTGTGCTTCATCCAGCCTGGAATTTCATGTGATGTACTGTGCATAAAAGTTAAATAAGCAGGGTGACAGCATACAGCCTTGAAATAGTCCTTTCCCAGTCTGGAACCAGTCCATTGTTCTATGTCTGGTTCTAGCTGTTGCTTCCTGACCTACATACAGATTTCACAGAAGGCAAGTAAGATGGTCTGGTATTCCCATCTCTTTAAGAATTTTTCAGTTTGTTGTGATCCACACAGTCAAAAGCTTTAGCTTAGTCAATGAAGCAGAAGTAAAAGTTATTCTGGAATTCTCTTGCTTTCTATATGACCTAATGGGTGTTTGTAATTTGTTCTCTGGTTCCTCTACCTTTTCTAAATCCACTTGTACATCTGAAAGTTCTCGGTTCACATATGTTGAAGCCTGGCATTGAGAATTTTTAGCATTACTTTCCTAGCGTTTGAAAAGGTGCAATTGTGTGGTAGTTTGAACACTATTTGGCATTGCCCTTCTTCGGAATTGAAATGAAAACTGACCTTTCGCAGTTCTGTGGCCACTGCTGAATTTTCCAAATTTCCCAGCATATTGAGTGCAGCACTTTAACTGAAGAGGAAAAGTTAAAATTTTAAATAACCTCTTTCTCCTTCTGCCTCTGTAACTCAGCTTGCCCCTTTCAAAGTCTAGATCATGTAGTGCCGGGGGCCAGCGTGAGGAACTCCACCCATGGCAAAGGTCATGAGGAAGGAGGCTTGGCATACACAGAGGCGTGATCAAGCCTCAGGAAACCCCCTGTTCCCAAGCATCTAACCCCAAAACCAGAGTCTGTTTTATGCTCTCACCTACACCTCTGACTTTACGGGGGCTCTCCCCCATAACCGTTTCTCTCGGAGAAGGAGTAAACATGCAGCTCCAAGGCGATAAAAATTCTTGGGCGTGACAAGAGTGTTTCAGCTTACGGACTCCTCTGAAGGTTATCTAGCCAGCCTGTATAGGTTCGTCTGGCCACATGTGATTGTTTACAGCCTCCAAATCTGAGAGGCACGAGATGTTTTAGACTTACTAAAGGCAAATTCTTTTGGGGAGTTGGAAATTATTAGTATAGTGTGTTGGTTAGGAATTATATTGGTGAAGGGTTTTTTCACTTGTTGTGTCAATAATTGCTGCTAATTCCCTGCTCTGGGTGGGACAAGGATGTTTCAGGTCAAACCTCTCTGCTGACAGACTAGCTTATGTGACAGGATTATCCATACTGCTGCCACTAGGCACATGATTGTTTACTCTCTCTCAATCATAAACAGCACAGAGAGTTTTGGAGTATTTTGAGAGTCTTAATTAGCATAGGGCCTTTTCTTCTTGTTGAGTCAATGATTGCCGCCAGGCTTCCATATCCTTAGGCACCTGGGAATATATTAATCAATGTATTTGGACTATAGAAAAGGAAATATAGTAGTTTTTGACGTTAGCAATACTAGACTTTTTGAGTTAATGGATTTTCTCTTTTGTAATAGATCACTGTACTTTGTTATAAATCACTGTGTCCTTGCTATGTAAAAATGTAACTTTATCATATCTTAAGACTAAATAGATCTTAAGGGGAGCATTGGTGAAAGAATTTTCATTTGTTGGGCTGATGTTTGCTGCTAAATCTCGATATTCCCTGACCTTATAATGAATATAACTAACATATAGGAGAAATAAGCATTAACCTTTAAGATTAATCCTGTTAACCTTGGGTTAAATAAATTCCTTTCTTGATTGTAACTCACTACACCTTCACCCTATAGGAATGCAACTTTATTTGGAGGGTGGTTCCTGGTTTAAGAGAAAACACCCTTGGAAAAAATAAGATTTTTGGTTATCAGAAAGAAAGGATCATAAAATGTCAGCAGGTCTCACTCATGGCCAGAAGATGATGTACCTTTTTATACATTTATGTGAAGCACCTGATTTTGATAAAGGTCAGGACTGCTGACTCCCATGTGACTCTGTATTCATCCCTATGTGTAACAAAAGGTATATAAGCAAACCCAAAAATAAAGAAACCGGATCAGTTTCTGGAAAGACTGATTCTCCCATGTCACTTCTTTCTTGCCCTCGTTTTTCTGGCTGAATTCCCATCTGGAGCCTGGATGCTATTTCACGTAATCCAAGTTATTCAGCCTCTTTTTCTCCACTAATCTTCCTACTACACTATCCATTTCTAATCTCTCTATATCTGTGATTAAATATGTATTTTTCCAAAGACGCTGACTCCGTCCCCACCTTTGAATCACCCTGGATCCACCGGGGCTGGACCCCGGCAATGTAGATCATGTAATCTCAGAAAGTGAGGACTTGCAATACCAGGAACTGGAGTTTATCTCACTCACCCTTGTCCTGCCCTTTGCAATTGCCCAGCCCCTGCAAACTTGCTTAGTCATGTCTGCCCAGGCCAGGCATCCCCCTCCTCATCTTGATTGCTGTTCCAGTGCGCTCAAACTCCTTAGTTTAAACCAGCCTATTAACAGCTAGTGTTGCCCACTATAGTCTGTCTATAAAAACTCTGTAATCCCTTTGTTTGGGGCTCAGAGCTTGGAGTGTTAACTCCACTCGGCCCACCGGCATAATAAATCTGAGTTCTCCAACTCTCTGAGTGTGGTACTTGGCTTCTTGAGTACTGGTTTCTGCAACATAACTGCATCAAGATTATATACATTGGAGAATTGCAAGTTAAACAATGAGATATAACTACAATAGAATCTACAACACTGACAATATCAAATACTGAAAGAGAAATAGAGAAATAGAAAACTTCATTTTTTACTTCTAAAGATGAAAATAATAAAGCCACTTTAGAAAATAATTCAACAGCTTCTTAGGAAAAGAATAGAAAAATAAAGAAAATACAGCAATGAACTCCTAGATAAATTCATCCAAGTGAGTTAAAAACTTTGTCCACACAAATTATCTTCACATTGATATTTACAACTTTACTCATGTTAATTAAGCATTGGAAGCAACTGAGATTTCCTTTTAAAGGTGAATGGATAAACAAACTGTGGTAATCCTTACAATGGGATATGAATTAGTAACAAAAAATGAAGCAATAAGTGGAGGAAGTTTAAGTACATGTTGTTAATTAAAAGAAGTCAGACTGAAATGGCCTTCTTATGTGAATCCAAATATATAACATACACAAAAAGGCAAAACTAACTATGGGTAGAGGTTTGTGACATTGTACAGGAGACAGGGATCAAGACCATCCCCATGAAAAAGAAATGCAAAAAAAGCAAAATGGCTGTCTGGGAAGACCTTACAAATAGCTGTGAAAAGAAGAGAAGGGAAAAGCTAGGAGGGAAGGGAAAAGCTAGGAGAAGAGGACATATATAAGCATCTGAATGCAGAGTTCCAAAGAATAAGAAGGAGAGATAAGAAAGGCTTCCTCAACGATCAATGCAAAGAAATAGAGGAAAAGAACAGAATGGGAAAGACTAGAGATCTGTTCAAGAAAATTAGAGATATGAAGGGAATATTTTATGCAAAGATGGGCACAATAGAGGACAGAAATGGCATGGACCTAACAGAAGCAGAAGATATTAAGAAGAAGTGGCAAGAATACACGAGAACTGTACAGAAAACATCTTCACGACCAAGATAATCATGATGGTGTGATCACTCACCTAGAGCCAGACATCCTGGAATGTGAAGCCAAGTACGCCCTAGAAAGCATCACTATGAAAAAAGCTAGTGGAGGTGATAGCATTCCAATTGAACTATTTCAAATCCTGAAAGATGATGCTGTGAAAGTGCTACATTCAATATGCCAGCAAATTGGGAAAACTCAGCAGTTGCCACAGGACTGGAAAAGATCAGTTTTCATTCTAATCCCAAACTATCGCACAATTGCACTCATCTCACACTCTCATAAATGCTCTAAAATCTCTAAGCTAGGCTTCAACAGTACTTGAATTGAAATTCCAGATGTTCAAGCTGGTTTTAAAAAGGCAGAGAAACCAGAGACCAAATTGCCAACATCCGCTGGATCATTTAAAAAGCAAGAGAGTTCCAGAAAAACATTTACTTCTGCTTTATTGACTATGCCAAAGCCTTGGACTGCATGGATCACAATAAACTGTGGAAAACTGTTCAAGAGGAATACCAGACCACCTGACCTGCCTCTTGAGAAACCTATATGCAGGTGAGGAAGCAACAGTTAGAATTGGAAATGGAACAACAGCCTGGTTCCAAATAGGAAAAGGAGTATGTCAAGGCTGTATATTGTCACCCTGCTTATTTAACTCGTATGCAGAATACATCATGAGAAACACTGGGCTGGAAGAAACACAAGCTGGAATCAAGATTGCTGGGAGAAATACCAATAACCTCAGATATGCCGATGACACCACCCTTATGGCAGAAAGTGAAGAGGAACTAAAAGCCTCTTAATGAAAGTGAAAGTGGACAGTGAAAAGTTGGCTTAAAGCTCAACATTCAGAAAACGAAGATCATGGCATCTGGCCCCATCACTTCATGGGAAATAGATGGGGAAAAAGTGGAAACAGTGTCAGACTTTATTTTTCTTGGCTCCAAAATCACTGCAGATGGAGATTGCTGCCATGAAATTAAAAGATGCTTACTCCTTGGAAGAAAAGCTATGACCAAGCTAGATAGCATATTAAAAAGCAGAGACATTACTTTGCCAACAAAGGTCCATCTAGTCAAGGCTATGGTTTTCCAGTGGTCATGTATGGATTTGAGAGTTAGACTGTGAAGAAAGCTGAGTGCAGAAGAATTGATGCTTTTGAACTGTGGTGTTGGAGAAGACTTTGGAGAGTCCCTTGGACTGCAAGAAGATCCAACCAGTCCATCCTGAAGGAGAACAGTCCTGGGTGTTCATTGGAAGGACTGATACTGAAGCTGAAACTCCAGTACTTTGGCCACCTCATGCGAAGAGTTGACTCATTGGGAAAGACTCTGATGCTGGGAGGGATTGGGGGCAAAAGGAGAAGGGGACGACCGAGGATGAGATGGCTGGATGGCATCCCAGACTCGATGGACATGAGTTTGAGTGAACTCCAGGATTTGATGATGGACAGGGAGGCCTGGCGTGCTGCTATTCATGGGGTCTCAAGTAGTCGGACATAACTGAACGATTGAACTGAACTGAACTGAACTGATAGTGACAATCAACATATAAGTGCTTGCTAGGAGTTACCTGAAGGTGGTGATAGTAAATAGGTGGAATATGGGGATTTTTTAGGGCAACTTATCTATGGAGGAGGAAATGGCAACCCACTCCAGTACTCTTGCCTGGAAAATTCCATGGACAGAGAAGCCTGGTAGGCTACAGTCCATGGGGGTCACAAAGAGTCGGACATGACTGAGTGACTTCACTTTCACTTTATCTATTCTACATGTTGCTTGTAATGATAGATACATAATATTAAGCTTTTTGTAAAATCTATAAAACTGTACAACATGAAGGGTAAATTCTCATGCAAAGTGTCAGCTTTTGGTAATAAAGAAGTGTCAATATTGTTTCATCCTTTGTAACAAATTCACCAGGGCAATGGGAGATGTTAGTATTAGAGAAAACCTAGAGTGGAGGAAGGGAATGCTTGTGTGTGGAAACTTTCTGTACTTTCTGCTTAATTGTATTGTAAAAGCTAAAACTGCTGTGCAATGCAGTCTATGAACAACAATAACAACCTAAAAGTGGTAGAAGATTAACATGAAAAATATATCAAACACTTAGTATACTCATAAATTAAATTGGTTGTTGTAATTAATAAATATCTAGACAATGCTTTCAGTTGAATGTTTTTGTTGTTGTTTTTCCATTGCTAACTCATGTCTGACTCTTTGTGACCCTGTAGACTTCAACACACCAGGCTTCCCTGCCCATCTCCTATAGTTTGCTCAGATTCATATCCACTGAGTCTGTAATACTGTCTAATCTTCTCATCCTCTGCCATCCCCTTCTGCTTTTGCCTTTTTGCATCAGGTGAGTGAAGTATTGGAGCTTCAGCTTCAGCATCAGTCCTTCTAATGAATATTCAGGGTTGATTTCTGAGTCTTCTCCTGCACCACAATTCAAAATCTTCTGTTCTTCAGTGCTCAGCCTTCTTTATGGGTGCAACTCTCACATCTGTAAATGACTACTGGAAAAAACATGATTTTGACTATACACACCTGTGAAATGAAAATATCTCCTGCCAAATCAGTAAACAAGGAATGTCACAGCCATCAGTGATTTCTGGCCTCCAAATGTCAATAAGGGCTCCCAAAACTGATCCAGAAGATGCCACCATCCACCACAGTGACTGCTGAGCACTTCCAGGAAATGCAAGAAACAGCCATCTGCCATGTCTGCCAGTCCATAAGGTGAACAAGGAAACAGGATTTGGCCCCAGAAAGCTGAGGTGCATATGAAAGGAATTAATTCAGTGAGCTCCAAAGGGTTGCATCTTCCCATATAAAGAATACTAAATTTCCTTAACTTGATATCTGACCTTGATGTACAGACTGCCTGTTCTTGTTGCGAACTTGAATATAGCCTGATTCCTCCTCCCACCTCATCGGAGCAGTTTCTCAAACCTACTAAGATGCTGTTTTCTGAGCTCAGAGTTCTAAACATTCCCACCAAATAAAAGAACTCTACTGTCAGGTTGTGGCTATATTCTTTAGTCAACAGACTGTTGTTGGCAAAGAGATGCCTCTGTTTTTTTAATTTGCCATGTAGGTTGTCATAGTTTTCCTTCCAAGGAGCAAGTGTTTTTAATTTCATGGCTGCCGTTAGCATTTTCAGTGATTTTGGAGCCCAGGAAAATAAAATTGGACACCTTCCAGCTTGGGAGATTCGTCCTCCAGTGTCATATCTTCTTGCCTTTTCATACTGTTCGTAGGGTTCTTATGGAAAGAGTCCTGAAGTGTTTTGCCAACCTCTCGCACAGTGGACCACATTTTGTTAGAACTCTTCACTATGACTCATCCATCTTGGTTGGCCCTGCATAGCATGGCTCATAAAGCTGTTGAGTTATGTAAATCCCTTCACCATGACAAATCTGTGATCCATGAAGGGGTTCAATATAATTAAAATAGGTTTTTTTTATTGTCTAAGTTATTCTTCCAAACACAAATCTAAAAAAATATACATTGGGTATATTTTCAGCTCCATTTCCCAGGTAAGGAAAATTAAAGTCAAAGTGGTCCTTGACTGAGAATAAGTCCTAGATTAACTCTTTGATCAGAATTTAGGGCCAGAGGAGAGCTTTTCAGCTCTAGACTCTAGCTTGGATTTAGCAATATAGGTTCATGTCCTTGTATAGGGGAGGAAAATTTGTCTTCTACACTTTTAGGTATTTTTGGCTAGTTTAATATTTAAATTGACAAGAGACGAGGTAAAAAGAGAAAAATAAATTTTGTTTTGTGTGTGCAGAATCTCCATACAGCTATGAGAGTTTCCCAGTCAGGCTTCAATGCCATCCTGAACCTACAGAGAAGGTGTCAGGGCCTGGGGTTCCAAAGAGAAGGAAAAAATTCATAGGAAGATGTGAAGAGCAAATGTTTGGTAAACAAATGTTTGCCAAGCCTTGCAGAGACAATGGGACACAGAGAGAACCTGGAACAAACAGGCCTTGCTGTGCTCTGCCCTCCCAGCTTACCACACACTGCCAATGCTCTTTGTGGTACTGTCTGGTGATAGTTCTCTCAGGACACACCTCCTATGGAAATCCCTTTAGACAGTTACAGAGGAGATAAATCCTTCTTGAATCTATTGGGCCTCGACTATACACAGTTAGAAACAAGCCATCTGCCAAAGTGACATGCCTTGGGGCAGCCTGCCCTGAGCAGCACCACTTGTCAGAACTGTGGCTCCCTTCCTCAGATTCTAAAACCAAGGATCTAATGATCTTATCCATGACATATTCAAAATTAGCTTTGAATAGAGAGAATGTTTAATTAGGAAGGTGTAATTTGAAGCTGTATCTTTCATATATGATTTAGATATTAGTCATTATAACAATTTAAAGGGCATGACTGTCATTTTTACTGGGTCAAACTCTCTCACGTTTAATGTTATTATTTATTTACTTTCATTTAGTCCATATATTTATTTTTTAAATATATTTCAATTTCAGAATTTTGGAGAACTCAAAAAACTAAGATCCCAAGACTGAGTATCAAAACTATTTATCAATTGTTACTATTAATAACATGGTGAGTGAAGTCACTCAGTCATGTCTGACACTTTGTGACCCCATGGACTGTAGCCTACCAGGCTCCTCCATCCATGGGATTTTCCAGGCAAGAGTACTGGAGTGAGCTGCCTTTTCCTTCTCCTTATAACATGGTAGTTCCTTGTATAATAATATAGAGCTTTGTGAGAATGTATATGCTAAATACATACATATTAATAGAACATCATATTGATTAAATTTATTTTATTCAATCTGGCTTCAAATGTCCATATTCTTTTAATACAGTTCATTCACATCTTTTCCTCATTTTTTTCTGCCTCTCTTTTATTCTTCCTTTCTCTTTATTCATCTTTTATGCTTTTCTTTTTATAGTATGAAGAAGGAAATTACTATTATAAGAGAAATCTTCAACAATGTGGACCAAACAAACGTATGCCAGATCAAAATGAGGTAATTGTAAGAATTGCATGTTAACTTTGTTTTATATAAGTCAGACACTATTGTAACTGTATTTCCTTAAGTTTATTTATTTCTTTTTTATCTAGTATAAATTCTGTGTTATTAGTTTTGCACGATGTAAAACACATTTAGAAAAATGTTGGTATTCAAACCCACATAATTTGTTCTCAGATTCTGTAATCCTAGTCACAGCAATATACTATCAAATGAAGAAACTTTTCCAATAACAGCCAAAATAACTCACATTTCATAGAAAAAAATAATATATAGCACATATTTTAGATAATAGATTATCTAAAATATATTCTACAAACTTTTAGATATGACTGCCTTCTACCTATCTGTTTAATAATGAAAATACGTAAAGTGTAGTAAAATCTTAAGCTGTTCAAATAAAAAATAATATTCAGAACTATTTTTTGATAATGAAAATTTTTACTGTAGCTGTTTGTTTGCTTAGGGTTGAGGGGATAAGTTTGAATTACAAAAGAAATCAAGTAGCACTGTCCTTACATGTCTACGAAAAGTTTATATACAATGAATTTGATAAATTACAGAAATTATTTAAAACACTCATAACTATTAACTACTAAAATACCCAAGTACCAATTTATCAAGTGTGAAATACATAATTAAACAGAAATAGTTTTCTTTGTGCTATATTTTCTTCAGAGTAAAGCTGCAAATATAAATGTAACGATTGTGATAATAATTATAAATAAAGCAAAAATCAAGAAGAAATAACGAGTAGCTTACACTAACTAAATAAAAAATTATAACAAATAACTCCATGTCAAGGCTCCAGGGCTGCAATGATTTTAAATTAGAACACATTTGTTGGATTCGTTGCTCATTTAACATTTTTAGGATCTGTCAATAAGATCACTTTTGTTATAAAACAACCTATTTATTTTGATTAGAATGGAAATCCCCCAATGAAACACTGAAACACAGGCCAACAATAACACTTGATTAACCAAAGGCCCAGTAAGCTATTGCATATCCTTGAGTACACAAACGGGAAAAGAAACACCTGAAAACATCAATGTCACTGGCTGATTCCACATGCAACCTTTAAAAATAACCAGTCTACAAACACTGGGAAGCTTTCAGTTCAGTTCATTTGCTCAGTTGTGTCTGACCCCATGGACTGCAGCACACCTGGCTTCCCTGTTCATCACCAACTCCTAGAGTTTATTCAAACCCAAGTCCATTGAGTCGCTGATGCCATTCAACCATCTCATCCTCTGTTGTCCCCTTCTCCTATCTCTTTCAATCTTTCCTGGCATCAGGGCTTTTTCCAATGAGTTAGCTCTTCGCATCAGGTGGCCAAAGTATTGGAGTTTCAACGTCAGCATCAGTCCTTCCAATGAATGTTCAGGACTGATTTCCTTTAGGATGGATTGGTTGGATCTCCTTGCAGTCCAAGGGACTCTCAAAAGTCTTCTCCAAAATGACAGTTTAAAAATATCATGTCTTTGGTGCTCAGCTTTCTTTACAGTCCAATTGTCACATCCATACATTACTAGTGGAAAAACCATAGCTTTGAATAGACAGATATTTCTTGGCATAGTAATGTCTCTGCTTTTTAATATTCTGTCTAGGTTGGTCATAACTTTTTTTTTTTTAAGGTGCAAGTGTCTTTTAATTTCATGACTGCAGTCACTATCTGCAGTGATTGTTGATCCCAAAAATAAAGTCACTCACTGTTTCCCTTGTTTCCCCATCTATTTGCCATGAAATGATGGGATGGATGCCATGATCTTAGTTTTCTGAATGTTGAACTTTAAGCCAACTTTTTCACTCTCCTCTTTCACTTTCATCAAGAGGCTGTTTAGTTCTTCTTCACTTTCTTCCATAAGGGTGTTGTCATCTGCATATCTGAGGTTATTGATATTTCCCCTGCAAGCTTGATTCCAGTTTGTCCTTCATCCAGCCCAGCATTTATCATGATGCAGTCTGCATAAAGGTTAAATAAGCAGGGTGACAATATACAGCCTTGACATACTCCTTTCCAGATTTGGAACCAGTCTGTTGTTCCATGTCCAGCTCTGTTACTTCCTGACCTGCATACAAATTTCTCAGAAGGCAGATCAAGTGGTCTTGTACTCCCATCTCTTGAAGAATTTTCCACAGTTTCTTGTGATTCACACAGTCACAGGGTTTGACATAGTCAATAAAGCAAAAGTAGATGTTTTTCTGGAATGCTTCCACTTTTTTTGATGATCCAACGGATGTTGGAAATTTGGTCTCTGGTTCCTCTGCCTTTTCTAAATACAGCTTCAACATCTGGAAGTAAATGGTTCATATGCTGTTGAAGCCTGGCTAGGAAAATTTTGAACATAACTTGGCTAGTGTGTGAGATGAGTCAAATTGTGTGGCTGTTTGAGCATTCTTTGGCATTGCCTTTCTTTGTGACTGGAATGAAAACTGACCTTTTCCAGTTCTGTGGCCACTGCTGAGTTTTCCAAATTTGCTGGCATATTGAGTGCAGCACTTTCACAGCATTATCTTTTAAGATTTGAAATAGTTCAACTGGAATTTCATCACCTCCACTAGCTTTTTTTTGTAGTGATGCTTCCTAGGCTCATTTGACTTTGTATTACAGGATATCTGGTTCCAGGTGAGTGATCACATCATCATGATTATCTGGGTCATAAAGATCTTCTTTGTATATTTCTTCTGTGTATTCTTGCCACCTCTTTTTAATATTTTCTGCTTCTGTTAAGGCCATACTATTTCTGTCCTTTATTGTGGCCATCTTTGCATGAAATGTTCCCTTGATATCTCTAATTTTCTTGAAGAGATCTCTAGTCTTTCTCATTCTACTGTTTTACTTTATGTCTTTGCATTGATCACTGAGAAAGGCTTTCTTATTTCTCCTTGTTATTCTTTGGAATTCTGCTTTCAAATGGGTATATCTTTCCTTTTCTCCTTTGCCTTTTGCTTTTCTTCACAGATATTTGAAAGGCCACCTCAGATAACCATTTTGCATTTCTTTTTCTTGAAGATAGTCTTGATCCTTGCCTCTTGTTCAATGTCAGAAACCTCCATCCATTGTTCTTTAGGCACTCTATCAGATCTAACCGCTTGAATATTTTTCTCACTTCCTCTGTATAAGGGATTTGATTTAGGTCATAACTGAATAGTCTAGTGGTTTTCCCTACTTTTTTAAAGTCTGAATTTGGCGATAAGGTGTTCATGATCTGAGCCACAGTCAGCTCTCAGTCTTGTTTTTGCTGACTGAATAGATCTTCTCCATCTTTGGCTGCAAAGAATATAATCAATGTGATTTTGGTATTGACCATCTGGTGATGTCCATGTGTAGAGTCTTCTCTTGTGTTTTTGGAAAAGGGTGTTTGTTATGACCAGTGTGTTCTCTTGGGAAAACTCTATTAGTCTTTGCTCTGCTTCATTCTGTACCCCAAGGCCAAATTTACTTGTTACTTAAGGTATTTCTTGACTTCCTACTTTTTCATTCCAGTCCCCTATAATTAAAAGGACATTTTTTGGGGGGAAGCTTTAGGTACAGTCAACTGACTAGGGATAGGGACATCTTTGTAGCTTTTTATATTGTGCATGCAGGATAGAAATTGCAAGTTTTCTATTCTCATTGTGAAATAAACTTTAAGTAATTCTTTTTGTGGTGGTCAAATGTCTAATGAGGTTTGAAGGAAATACATCTTGTTGCTTGACATTAGAGAGAAAATGCTTATGGACTTATGAAGATTAACGTTCTTTAGTAGCATATGTACATAGTCAATACAAGGTGAGAAGTTTTAATATACTTGTTATTTTATTCCCCCAAATTATATATTGTGTGATTATGTACCCAAACAAAACAATTCCAAAATTAATTTGGAGTTTCAAAAAAGGATTTTAGAAACTATATGATTTACATCAACAGTTTATTCCAACATAGAAATGTTGAGGATAGATAAATCAGATATGCTACAGTGAGGAAATAATCATAAATATGGTTTTGAGGAGTAATGGTCAGATATTCTATAAAATGATCTCAGTCTATTTTTTTTTCTCATGTTTCTCTCACAATTAGACTAGAATTATGATTATGAAAGAAGAATACCACAGAGGTGAAATGCCTTTTCTATATGTAATCAGTTCAGTTCAGTTCAGTCGCTCAGTCGTGTCTGACTCTTTGCGACCCCATGAATCTCAGCACGCCAGGTCACCCTGTCCATCGCCATCTCCCAGAGTTCACACAGACACGTCCATTGAGTCCGTGATGCCATCCAGCCATCTCATCCTCAGTCGTCCCCTTCTCCTCCTGCCCCTAAACCCTCCCAGCATCAGAGCCTTTTCCAATGAGTCAACTCTTCCCATGAGGTGGCCAAAGTACTGGAGTTTCAGCTTTAGTATCATTTCTTCCAAAGAAATCCCAGGGCTAATCTCCTTCAGAATGGACTGGTTGGATCTCCTTGCAGTCCAAGGGACTCTCAAGAGTCTTCTCCAACACGACAGTTCAAAAGCATCAATTCTTCGGCACTCAGCTTTCTTCACAGTCCAACTCTCACATCCATACATGACCACTGGAAAAACCATAGCCTTGACTAGATGGACCTTAGTCAGCAAAGTAATGTCTCTGCTTTTGAATATACTATCTAGGTTGGTCATAACTTTTTTTCCAAGGAGTAAGCGTCTTTTAATTTCATGGCTGCAATCACCATCTGTAGTGATTTTGAAGCCCCCCAAAATAAAGTCTGACACTGTTTCCACTGTTTCTCCATCTATTTCCCATGAAGTGATGGGACCAGATGCCATGATCTTCGTTTTCTGAATGTTGAGCTTTAGGCCAACTTTTTGCTCTCCTCTTTCACCAAGAGGCTTTTTAGCTCCTCTTCACTTTCTGCCATAAGGGGGGTGTCATCTGCATATCCGAGGTTATTGATATTTCTCCCTGCAAATCTTGATTCCAGCTTGTGTTTCTTCCAGTCCAGCGTTTCTCATTATGTACTCTGCATATAAGTTAAATACGCAGGGTGACAATATACAGCCTTGACGTACTCCTGACTTACAAATAATGATGTTGTATTCGATCACTTAATTAGATTTTCAGGCTTATCTATTTCACTTGCTTTTTTGTTTTTTTTTTTGTTTTTGTTTTTGTTTTTTAATGGTGTTGGTTTAGTCACTAAGTCATGTCTGACTCTTGTGACCCCATGGATGGTAGCCTGCCAGGCTCCTCTGTCCATGGGATTTTCCAGGTGAGAATACTGGAGTGTGTTGCCATTTCCTTTCTCCAGGGGATCCTTTTTTTTTTTTTTTTAATATCCCTCCATATGTATTTTATTCTTTAGAAATTAGTCATTAAGTCTAGCTCATCAAAAGGCTCCATCTCTTAGAGAGGGGAGTATCTACATTTATTATTTGGAATTCTTATATAAGAAATATTTGCCCATTTCACATGTATTTAATAATTCATTTATATCATCAAGCTGTTGCTGCTGCTGTTAAGTCGCTTCAGTGGTGTCCAACTGTGTGACCCCATAGATGGCAGCCCATCTGGCTCTGCCATCCCTGGGATTCTCCAGGGAAGAACACTGGAGTGGGTTGCCATTTCCTTCTCCAATGCATGAAAGTGAAAAGTGAAAGTGAAGTCTCTCAGTCATGTCCGACTCTAGCGAACCCATGGAATTCAGCCTACCAGGCTCCTCCGTCCTTGGGATTTTCCAGGCAAGAATACTGAAGTGGGTTGCCATTGTCTCCTCCTTATATAATTATAGAATTGTGCATATTTATTTTATATTTTATGTTAGTAGTAGGCAGGATAGTGACTCCACCAATATGTCCAGATCCTTATTTCTAGAACTTGTAAATGTTGCTTTATATGTCAAAACAGACTTTGCAGATGTGGTTAAGTTTAAGGACCTTGAGGAGATGTGATTATCCTGAATTATCTTTGTGAGTTTATTCCTCCAATGCAATTTCTTAAAAGTAGAGTACCTTTTCTTGTCTGTTGTCAGAGGAAGTTAAGGCTTAGGAAGAATAGCTGCTGGAATGCAACTCTGCTGGCTTTGAAACTGGAGGAAATAGGCCACTAGTCAAAGAATGTAAATAATCTCAAGAATTTGGAAAAATCAATGAAACAGATTCTTCCCTATAGTCTAAAAATAATTCGACCTTCCCAACACCTCAATTTTCAGCTAATGAGCCCTTTGTTGAGTTCTGACCTTCAGAACTGTAAGATGATTGTATTGGCTTAAGCCTCTAAATTTGTGTTATTACAGTATTCATAGAAAACTAACAGAATATAATAACCTAATACTAGAAAATTATTTTACTGCACAAGTTGTTTGAGCTTTGGCCATCAGGAACTCTGTCAGGTTGGACCTTATATTGTTTTCACCTTCCCAACTCTTGGCTTACTGAGAAACCCCCTGCTTTCTGGCAACACAAAGTGCTCTAGTTAGCTCAGTCGGCAAAGCATCTGCCTGCAATGAGGGAGACATGGGTTCAATTCCTGGGTTGGGAAGATCCCCTGGAGAAGGAAATGGCAACCCACTCCAGTATTCTTCCCTGGAGAATCCCATGGACAGAGGAGACTTGTGGGCTACAGTTTGTGGGATCTCAAGAGTCGGACACGACTTAGTGTTATCTTTCTTTCTTTCTTTCCGGTTTCATCTTACATTTCCCTTTCATCCGTCCTAGAATCAGCCATTTCTCCATTTTCTTACAGATAGAAACTTGGTTTTCATTCTAGTCCATTTATTTCCTTTTTCGACAATAATATTTACAGAAAGTACTTTTTTAGACTTGTCAAATGCTATTCCTGAGAGAAAAAGAAATTATCAACTAGAGTACAAAGTTCTCTTTGCCTTTGGCATTGGAATCTCTAGTCAAATCAACATCGTTCCAAAGTTAAATATGTCAGTTCCTTTCCATCCATGCCCTTCAATGAGATTGCGTCATAAATGCATGAGAATTTGATTAATCTATCACAGTATGGATTGCATCTTGTGACCCTTATTATCAGGTGTGCATATTTAATTTTTATATGTCAGACTACACATTTTGTGATGGACAATTTCTTATTGTTTGAGAAATGCAGAAAGTTATATATTCATCACCCTAATAATCCTACTATGTATTCCTTTTATAGGCAATTAACTATTCTGGGAACTTCTGAGTTTTTTTTTCATCTCTATATTTTTGCATTATCTAGGATATCGTGTGACTGAAAACACAATATATATCCTTTTGTATCTGTCTTTCTTCTGTTAATAAATTGCATTAAAATTCGGCCATATGTTTCTGTGAAATAATAGTTTAGTGCATTTATAAAAATATTTCTGAATAATATTACATTGTGTAGTGAAAAGTGAAAGTTGCTTAGTTATGTCTGACTCTTTGTAACACCATGAACTGTAGCCTGCCCATGAAATTCTCCCAGCAAGAATATTGGAGTGAGTAGCTATTCCTTTCTCCAGTGAATTTTCCTAACCCCTGGATAGAATCTGTGTCTCCCACATTGCAGGCAGATTCTTTAACGTTTGGGCCACCCATGAAGCCCTAGTATAGATATTGTTTTTATTCAGTCATTAAGCTGTGTCTGACTCTTTGCAATCCCATGGTTTGCAGCATGCCAGGAAGTACTGTCCTTCACTATCCAATGGAGTTTGCTCAAATTTATATCCATTGAGTGGGTGATGCTATGTAGCAATCTCATCCTCTGCTGTCCCCTTCAATCTTTCCCAGCTTCAGGCTCTTTTCCCGTAAGTCAGTTCTTTGCATCAGGTGGCCAAAGAATTGGAGCTTCAGCTTCAGCAGCATCATCAGCGCTTCCAATGAATATTCAGGACTGATTTCCTTTAGTATTGACTGATTTGATCTCCTTGCAGTCCAAGGGACTCTCAAGAGTCTTCTCCAGCACCACAGTTTGAAAGCATCAATTCTTTGTTGCTCAACCTTCTTTATGATCCAATTCTCACATCCATTCATGACTACTGGAAAAAACAGAGCTTTGATTATATTGAACGTTGTCAACAAAGTGATATCTCTGCCTTTTAATGTGCTCTCTAGGTTTATCATAGCTTTTCTTCCAGGGAGAAATTTCTTTTAATTTCACGGCAGCAGTCACCATCCACAGTAATTTTGGAGCCCAAGAAAATAAAATCTATCACTGTTTCCATTTCTTTCTTATCTATTTGCCATGAAGTGATGACTTTTTGTTAGTTTATTTGTGAAGAACTTTTGTTTGCTTCTAATATGTTATAATTAGGCTTGGAGCTGTTATAAACAGCCATGCATGGGATTTATGTTAAAGGAATTTCCAATTCATTCCTGTTATATGAGTGCAATCTCTGGGTCATATGATAAGTCTATGTTCAAACTCATGCTGCTGCTGCTGCTAAGTCTCTTCAGTCATGTCCGACTCTGTGCGACCCCACAGACGGCAGCCCACCAGGCTCCCCTCTCCCTGGGATTCTCCAGGCAAGAACATTGGAGTGGGTTGCCAGTTCCTTCTCCAATGCATGAAAGTGAAAAGTGAAAGTGAAGTCACTCAGTCATGTCCAGCTCTTTGCGATCCCATGGACTGCAGCCTACCAAGCTCCTCCGTCCATGGGATTTTCCAAGCAAGAGTCCTGGAGTGGGGTGCCATTGCCTTCTCTGGCCTTCTCCATGAGACATTACCAAATCACATTTTCCAAAGACAATGCATCATTTTGTGTCCCAATAGACATGAATGATAATTTCTGTTGCTCTGCTTCTTCATCAACATTTGCAGTCACATCAGTTGAGTCTGACTCTTTGCAACCCCATGGACTATAGCTTGCCAGGCTCCTCTCTCCATGGGATTTTCCAGGCAAGAATAATGGAGTGGGATGCCATGTCCTTCTCCAGGAGATCTTCCCCACCCAGGGACTGAACCCAGGTCTCTACCACTGTAGGAAGATGCTTTACTGTCTGGGCCACCAGGGAAGCCCTTGCTATTGTTAGTGCTACATATTTTAATCGTTCAAATGGGTGACTATTTGTTGCTACATTATGGTTTTAATTCACATTTTAATAATGATAAATGATATTGAGCCTATTTTATATACTTATTTGCTAATATTGCATTTTCTTTAGTAAAAGGTCTGTACAGGCATTTTGCCCACTTCTGTTGTTCTTCTATTTGTTTTCTTATTGATTATTTTGAAGATTTTTTTTTATATGTGCATGAATTCATTATTAAGTATGAGATTCCAAATTTCTATTTGTGGTTTGTGACTTTGCTTTTCTTTTTTGTAACGGTGTTTCTTCAAGCAAATGTTTTGTTTTAATTTTGATAAGTTGAAATGTTTGTGTTTTTTTTATAACATTCATTTAAAAAATTATTGGACTTTAAATATTGCATCTAAAAGTGCATCACCAAAGCCATGGTCACATATACATTCTCTTCTTTGATTTCTACTTAAAGTTTTATAGTGTTACATTTTACAATTTTTTCTATGGTCCATATGGAATTAACTTTTCTATAGAATGTGAGGTATGTACTGAGGTACATTGTCTTAGATATGGACACACAAATGTTCCGTGACATTTTATTGAAAAGATCATCCTTTTTAAATTGAATTGCATTTGCATCTTTTTCTCTCACTTAACCAGAGTACTTTTTAATGCTAACAATTGATTTGAAACACCATAGTTTCTGCATCAGCTATTATCATGGGCTTGGGGACGCTTAGTGTTCTCAGAGAAAGTATAACAATGCTTGTCATTTGGAATAACTTTCTACTTATACAGTTGATAAGCAAGTCAATTTAACAGCCTATTGTCATTTGCTGTCTCACTTTATTTTCACATCATCAAAGAAAATATTAACTTAAATACGTGCTTCCTTTACACAACTTTTTAAAATTATACCACTTTGTGTTTATGAATATACACATTTATGTGTGTGAATATGTGTGTTTTTAAACTTCCTTAAACTAATATCAGCAATATTTCACACTTATAAAGGTTTTGTGCCATAGATTCTCAATATCAATAACATAAGTATTTCTCTTTAGCTGTGAAATGAGCAGAATCTATTGACTCCACTCTCCCAATAATCCCTGCATCTTGATTACCATGTTTTTGTGTCATTGATTATGGGTGGAACCTGTGACTTACTTCTAGCCAACAGGATAAGGCCAAGGTGATGGCAAGTCATTCACTGACTAGATTATGTTAGAAATATAAAGTTATGGGATGTCTCTGGTAAGCTATGTCTTAGAACATTCTGTCTTAACAGAACAGAAATACTTTGCTGCCTTGAATAAACAAACTGCCTGTTGTGAGAGGGCTTATGAGAAGATCAAATGGCAAGAAACTGTGGTGGCTTCTAGGAGCTTGGCATGAACCCCAGTCAAAACCCAGCAAGAAAATGGGGACCTCAGTCCTACAATTACATGGAGATGATTTCTGCCAAGAAAGTGACAGAACTTGAATGTAGATCTTTTTCCAGTTGAGCTTATGATGAAAACATGATCCAAGAAGCATCTTAATTGCAACTATCTATTTAATCCAGAAATAGAGAACCCAGCTAAGCCAGGAATGGACTTCTGAACCACCAAATGTGAGACAACAAATATGTTTTTGTGAGGTGCTAAGTTCATGGTAACTTCGTAATCAGCAATAGAAAGCCAATATAGACTAGTTTATGTAGTTTCTTAGGTTGTATAATGCACAATTATAGGGAATTCCATTCAGTGGTAGTCTAGCTTTATGTGATACACCACCTGCACAATTTTATGACAGTGCTGTTCCCCCATACATTAAATTTCCTTGAGAAGAATGTTCAGGTTTTGCTCCTCTATGTATTCATAATAGGCTACTTACATACATTTTTCCTGAGTTGAAATGAAATTACATGGGTAAATACAACTGTAATTTCAATATAAACATCCAGCATACTTTATATTTTATTAACTCTTTGATGTTAAAGGGTCTTTAGAGATCATTTGTTCCATTTTTCATGTTTTATAGATAAATAAAAGCTTTATTCTGTGACTTATCAAAGAACACATTTTTAGTTAATGTTGGAGTTGGCAAATATTTTACATATTTGCATATTATTCTCTCATATTCTCTCACATTATTCTCTGCCTTATATTCAGTTCAGTTCAGTTCAGTTCAGTTGCTTAGTCGTGTCTGACTCTTTGCGACCCCATGAAGTGCAGCATGCCAGGCCTCCCTGTCCATCACCAACTCCCAGAGTTCACTCAGACTCGTGTCCATCGAGACAGTAATGCCATCCAGCCATCTCATCCTCTGTCATCCCCTTCTCCTCCTGCCCCCAATCCCTCCCAGCATCAGAGTCTTTTCCAATGAGTCAACTCTTCGCATGACGTGGCCAAAGTACTGGAGTTTCAGCTTCAGCATCATTCCTTCCAAAGAAATCCCAGGACAGATCTCCTTCAGAATGGACTGGTTGGATCTCCTTGCAGTCCAAGGGACTCTCAAGAGTCTTCTCCAACATCACAGTGCAAAAGCATCAATTCTTCAGTGCTCAGCCTTCTTCACAGTCCAACTCTCACATCTGTACATGACCACTGGAAAAACCATAGCCGTGACTAGATATTACCCAGCCAAATCCCCATCATGCATGTATATAAAATTGTTATTGCATTCTAACAGTGAAAAAATAAAAAAATAACTATGTAAAATGTATTCATCTATGAAATATATAAATGTAATTGTTTTAAAAATATGAACTCAGAACAAAGGCACATATTTGATTAAATATTAATGATTTCCCCCAAATGGTAGACTCATACCTAATGAATTAAATTAGAATATAAATTCTTTAAAAAAAATACAAAATCTTAATGAGGTTTTTTTTTGTTCAATTTATGAGTGAGAAGAAAATATTTTTAGCACTTTTTGTGATAAGATGTACTGATTACCTTTAATGTTGCTTATCTTTATGAGGAGTTTTTATAGCAAACACCTGGAAAGATAAAGGTAGTGTCTCTCTCCAGAATGGAAAGTGGGCATGCTTACCTTACAGAGCAAATGTTCGAATTTCCTAAGATCAAGATTTCTCCTCTGTCATTCCATTTAGTGAGTGTGCAAGATCCTCTTCATACCACTCCATGGGAATTAAGGCTCCAGAAACTAACCCCCAGAACGCTGATGCTGTGTCTTTTGCTATTTCTGTTAGTGATAATGTCTTCTTACTGTGACCAGGAGTTTCCTGTTTTCTGTTACTTTCAAAAAAAATGGTGGTAGATTGTACCTTACAATTGTAACTTACAATTAGTTAGATTGTAAGTAGGAGAATTACAAATCTTTTATAGTTGTTGATGGTAAAAAAAATAAAAAAAGAAAGGAGAAGGAAAAAACCCAAAATGGTGCATTTCCATTTTTTTTTTTGTAGCTTCCCAAGGAAATTATCAAAATAATGAAATAATACAAAAGATTAAATAAATCTTTATTATGCAATGAAGATGAAATATTAATTTTGCCACTCTTAGGCGTGCTATTCTCATGGGCATTCTTCTTCAGCATTCATCCAACATACATATTAGTTTATCTTCTAATTTAATGTTCACTATATCAATGAGTCCTTGCTTAGTATATTTCTACTTTTCTATGAGGATATCATAATTAAATTTGTTTTCTCTAAGAGTGACCTCTTCTTAACATTATGTGAATTTAAAAGAAAACATTTCCAACAGAGAAGCCATTTCAATTACTTTCTTTTAAGTTTTCAAAATTCTAACAAATACAATGCATGTTTAATCACACATATTTGGTTTACAAAGTAAAGTTCTCATGAAAAATCCATGTGCTACTCTCATTTTACTAAAGTCAAAAGAAAACATAATTTTAAACTTTATTAAAAGTCTCATGCTAGCAAAGTTTAAAACATGTATATCTGGTTTAAAAATTGGCAAATTCTACTTTTCTAACTCTGACACTAAAATATTTATCCCGTTTTTTATACTTTGCAATGGTTTCCAGGCAAATTCTTTCTGTTTTGTCTCAGAAATTTCCTCAAGAGAGATATTTCTTAAACTAAACTAAATTAACATTACCACTATTTTATGGAAGCCATGATTATTCATTTTATCCTCATTTGTCTACTTGTGGTTCTATTGGGAAAGAAACACAGTTCATTTTAGAAGGACTTTCTGCCATGATTACAGAGTCCTGCTGTGAGGTTTAAAATGTGCACAATTCTATAATATTTGTGAGAATAATCACCCTGTTTACATGCAGTGATGATGCTTATGAAACTAGGTCATCATCTTTAAACAAGTGTTTAACCCTATTAGTGGAATAAATATTCACTGTTGAAATTATTTGCTAATTGCTTTGCCTGATTCAGACACTACTTGGCATTTGATCATTTATTCATTGTATATATTGTTTTATTCAAACTGAATGATAATTTTAAATTGAAAATATATGTCATCTTATTATGAGTTTTTTTAATAATAATATTTAAGACCATATAGTCTAGACATCCAGAATTAAATAGCAAAAATATTTCTTAATATAAATTCAGAATTTGTATTTTTGAATATAAATTTGTATTTCTGAATATAAATACAAAAATGATTACATTTACATTCTATACTTTCAATTGCTTACTTTTATTTAATAGGCTGTGTCGATTTTTCCAAATTTTTGTCTAGAATTGTATTGCATTTTATCTTAGTTAAAGATTGAAGATTGAATTATTTGTGATACTCAAAAACACAAGTTTTGAAGTCTTACAAACTTGGGATAAACTTCCAACTTCAGGACATATATTTGGGGCATGTAATTTAATCTCTCCAAACCTGATTTCTTTCCTTTAACATAAAGATAATTATATTTATCTATATACATTATTATTCTGATTAAATAAACTACATACATGCACACTTTGCTTATAAAATACAAAGCATTCTATACATGCTTACCCTTCTCTTAATAACTATTTAAAACCAGTCCCTATAGCTGTACATAATATTGTTTAAACTTTCTCACAACTTTAGATGATTATATGTCATATATCATGTTGAACATTTTAAATATAAAATAAATAGAATATTATAGAAATAAAAATACTGGTTCAAAGCATACTACTTAAGATTCTTAATTAATTATGAAATGTTCTCATAACCTGTAATGATATACAGTTGTATTGATTGTACGAGAAATTCATCTGTCTGATACATTTGAGTATTATACTTTAAAAAATATATATATTTTTTACTTTACAATATTTTATTGGTTTTGCCATATATCAACATGAATCTGCCACGAATGTACACATGTTCCCCAACCTGAACCCCCCTCCTACCTCCCTCCCTTTGCCATCCCTCTGGGTCATCCCAGTGCACCTGCCCCAAGCACCCTGCATCATGCATTGAACCTGGACTGGCGATTCATTTCATATATGATATTATACATGTTTCAATGTCATTCTTCCAAATCATCCCACCCTCACCCTCTCCCACAGAGTCCAAAAGACTGTTCTATACATCTGTGTCTCTTTGCTGTCTTGCATACAGTGTTATCGTTACCATCTTTCTAAAACAAAAAAATCTTTGAAACTTTGAGTGATGATTCATTATTTATATATGCGTTTCATTAATTTCTAATAAGACTGAGATTATGTAATTATTTTGCACATGGAATTTAGTATTCATGAATGAATTTTTAGTTCTTATGAATACTCTACTTATTTAAAAATAAAAATATTACTTTTGCGATATATATTGCAGATAATTTCTCAGATGGTTGATTCTCAGGTGCTAGATTTTCTTTCTGTTATTTTTAAAGATTAATTTTTATTTAAGCCATTTATTATTTTATTAACATAACACACATAGGTTATATATAATTAATTAAATATACACATTTTAAAACCAGAAAGAAATATCTCTGAAAGCTTTTGCCAAACAAACATAGTAATCCTAATCTTTAGATTTCTTATGAAGTCTAATATTTCTCTAAGGGCGGTTAGCCGCATTCATATTCATGGTAGATTTATTCATTGGGGAACAGCTCTTCATGTGTCTTACAACTTCGTAAGTCTCAAGTGACATTGATCAAAAATGTTCCTATAGTATACCTCTTTGGAAGACATAATGTCTCCCTCCAGGACAGAGGGCAGAATTTTTTCTTGACTAAGACAATAAAGATAATATTTTTTCCATGGAAAATATTAGGTAAGTTTGCCAATATCCTCTATTGTGCCATTTTAAAATTTTGATAATTTTCTATGTTCTCTGGCTAGGGATCTTAATTTCTGTTAGTAGAATAAAGAAGTCAAAAGATAAGATTTTGAAGAAATCTTTTGCTTCTACATCTCTTTCTAGCTGTTCTCCAGGAAATCAAGAGGATTTGACATGTTCAGCAGTTTTTAAAATCCTTCACTCATGAACTTTTTCTTTTTCCTTCAGTCTACTCTAACTGATTAGGACTGTTAAAAACATCATTAGAATTCTTTTAATTCAGTCTCATCATAGTTCAGTGACATTGTTGTGAACAGAAATAACAACACCAGATAAAGTTATAGATGGGAATGAAATGTCTATCAACCATTATCATGTGTAATCAATAAAATATTTAATACAATCTTAAAAAAAAAAAAGAGTAGCTATTGAGAAGAAACCTGCTCTCTGAAATCAATTATTCAATGTGTCAAACACTTAATCAAAATAAATGCCAATTTTTAAATAATCTTTAATTATTAAAATATATAATTATATTAAAAATCATAGCATAGTTAGAGGAAATTTTTAGCCAGGTATAATAAATACTAATCAAAATCCATAAACTGTTCATGAGGGGGAAAAAATTCTGTTTTCTACAATTTTGCTTTTAAGCCCCTTCCGATGAAGTGATAGAAACGTCAACTTCAAATATTCTTTTTTAAAATATAAATTTATTTATTTAAATTGGAGGTTAATTACTTTTAGCTTCTTTCCTTTCCATTTACTCACTTTTTGCCAAAGTTTTAAAGGTCTAATTCATTGACAGTAAATTGGGATAGTTCTCCCCAGTCATCTGTCCAGAAATTTCTGAAATGTCCATTTCTCTGATCAGCACAATTCATTTTGTCTATAGACACCCTCCACAATATTACTTGAATTAAATAAACATAAGTTACAAGATCAGCAAAACAAAGGATTGAAGAAAACTGGAAGGGGAAAAGGGTGGAGTCATAACTTAGGCAGCTTTGTCAGTGGATTTTGATTTTATAATGCTTTTCTTGATCTATTTTTGACCTACCAGTTATAAATTCTCTGTGTTTCTATCCAGTTTTAGTACTTCTTAATTATTTTTGCCACCAAACAATTCCCTGCCGTCTGGAAATTTTTGGCTTGTGTGTCATATAACCTAAATAAACCTGGAACATGTTGATATCACTTACGGTATCATGCCAGTATGTTATCTTTTCATCAATCTACCTATAACATACAAGTGCACATACATACATATCCAACAACAAAAACAATTTTATTTGAAACATCTTTATAACTATATCCTCCAGGTAGAAAAAGGGAAATACTTCAAAGAAAAACTAAGCTCAAAAACCTTTTTACTCATGTGAATTTTATAATTTGCAGTGGCTCATAGTAAATCTCCAGATCTCTCATCCTTTCAGCTTCCGACCTCCGTTGATTTTCTTTTAACTTTTCTTCCCTTTTTCATATTTGACTTTAACTTCTCTTTTTTTATATTCCTTTTTCTTTTTGAAAGCAGTAATAATATCCCTTCTTGTAAAGGGATTCATTGTCTCCCCAAATTCTATTTTTATCACCACCGCCTGTATATTAACCAATTTCAGTGTGCAGTGTGGGTGGAGTAATAGGCTTACTTTTCTTCTCAATATTTATTATAGGAATAATATATTATCTGACACTCCTTTCAAACATTACCTATATCTATTAAATAAACATAAGTTTCATAGCTATTTTGTTAATTATTATGATACAAGTATATATTTATATTTGAAACTACTATTCTAGCTTTCTTTCCACAATGTAAATAATAGTCAATAATTTAATTTATATTTGAACCATTTGATATTATTTTCTCTTAATTATGAAATAATCTTTTCTCTTAATTATGAAATAAGGACTACTATTAATGAATATGATTACCTATTTTGAAGGAAGTATTTAAAATCTGTTGTATTTTACTTAACTACTTTGAAATGATCTTAGGCATGTGGTTTAAAATATTGTCATGTAAAGTCATATTTCTATTTAAGTTTCATATCATAAATACAGGTTGATTCATCTCTATTTATCATAGAGATGTAAAATACTTTTCAAAAAACATGGTTATAGTTTCAAACTAAGGATAGGACATTTTTTATAAATAAGATTTATATAATAAAGGGCTTCCCAGGTGGTGCTAGTGGTAAAGAACCTGCTTGTCAATGCAAGATACATGAAAAACATGGGTTCAATTCCTGGGTCAGGAAGATCCCCTGAAACTATCTTCACCCTTCAGCAACCCACTCCAGTGTTCTAGCCTGGAGAATCCCATGGACAGAGGAGCCTGCTGGGCTATGGTACAGAGGGTCACAAAGAGTCACACATGACTGAAGCAGCTTAGCATGTACACAATCAGTATAACAAAATAGAAATCTTTAAACTACATATGTATACTGCTATAATGTTATATTTGAATTAAAAATTTTCTAAACAATATTTCTTAATCAGAATGCAATTTTATATGTAATTTTAAGCTAACTGCTTTTCAAGATGTGTTGTATCTTAGAATAACTTATCTAATCAACTTTATTACAAACTTTAAATTTTGTGCTATGGATTGAATGTATTTGCCCTTCCAAAATTAGTATGTTGAAGCCCAAATCACCAGTGTGCCTACATCTGGAATAAGAAAATAATTAAGGTTAAATGAAATCGTTAAGAGGGAAGTACTGCTCTGATAGGATTTGTCTCTTAAAAGAAGACGAACCAAAGTGTGCACTCCATCTCTCTCTCTCCCTACTAATAAGAGATCATGTGAGTATAAAGCAAGAAGGTGGCTGTCTGCAATCTGCCACCATTTAGAACGATGGCATCAACAAATTTCAAGCATTGTACACGTATCTACACAATAACATAAACATGCAGCTATACAGTGAAATTTAAATCATTCCTTTGAATGTTTCCAGCTTTCTAGAGGTAAAATCAAGGTCTTAGAAAATTTCTAATACAGATATTAAGTCTGAAATGGAGCCAGGAACAGGAATAGCCTACCTTCAAGTTCACTTAGTTAGTGAACATATAGATATCTTCTCATTACACTTTCAAAATATTTCTACTGTATTTTCAGCTTACTCCTAAAAACTCTCATAGCATTATATTTCCACTAAAATGGGTTGAAAAAAATACCAACATTGAAGAACGCATCACGTTAACCAACCTCTGTTCATGTTTTCCAGCCTCCAAATCCTAATGCTCTGCTCCTGTGTTTCTTGTCCAGGTTTTCTTAAGGCCATTCACTAATCAAAAACAACAAGACTCTTTGTAATGTTTTAGATTTAATTAATTTAGGAAGCTGAAGTTAATTAATGTATGAATTAACTAATATACTTAATTGACAAACAGAAAATAATTATAAATATTATAAAAATATGCATGTCAATATAGCAAGTAAAGTTTTTCTATCAACAAGTAATTATATTCCATTTTAAAACAGAAATAATTTGAAACCAGTTTTCCTGAGGAGATGAAAATACATAGTGAAAATAATATTTCTGCATTCTTCTCAAGTTTTCAATTAATTATACCAGATGTTACTAAAATATCAAGAAAACAAGACAAAGAATATAAATTAATAAAACGAGTTGGGGAGGGAGGCTATTTTTAACTAGTGAGCATATGTTTTTTCTAGATTAGGCAGCTAATAGTTCACAGTAATAGATTAGTACCATGAGTGAAAGAAGCCCAGTTTTACTATGTAATACATGGAGCTTAAACTGAAATATCTTTGTTTATAAATATTGGTTAATAAATAAATTATTAAGTCAATATTATCGAAGTCAAATGGAGTTCATAATGGAACCACATGTTGCTAGTTTGCAGTGTCTGCCAATAAAACTTGCATATTAAATAATTATTCGTGTGGGTCTCATATAACAGAAAACTAAGCCTGAAATAAACAAATAAAATACATCCCTGTCTGAAAGATTTTATTATTGAGAGAAAGATAGTTACACGTATACAACTCTTATGAAATGTGAATATAATTCTACAAGCAATGTTTACAGATAATTTGCTATATGCTTAACATGGACACTATTAGCATCACCTGTTAGCAATGAGCAAAACAGACAAAATACCTGAACTTATGAAATATTCATGTAGTATGACATCTAGAATAATATCAAAATTATATGTTTTCAATGATAAAAGCTACTACATAAAAAATATCTAGGAGTTAATAAGCAAGTCTCAGGGAGCTGGTTCAAGGTGATGAGTTAGAAAGACTTACTCTCATCTCTTGTGAACTGAACTGAACTGAAGTCACTCAGTTGTGTCTGACTCTTTGCAACCCCATAGACTGTAGCCTACCAGGCTCCTCTGTCCATGGGAATCTCCAGGCAATAGTACTGGAGTGGACTGCCATTTCCTTCTCCAGTAGATCTTCCCAACCCAAGGTTCGAACTCGGGTCTCCTGCATTGTAGACAGACACTTTACCATCTGAGCCACCAGGGAAGTCCAAAGGTTAGGCCTGGGATTCGAACTTCTGACCTCTGGACCCTAGCCTGCCTGCCTGCCTAACCGCAAGGCTACCGAGGCTTGCTCTCATCTCTTGTGAGAACACCAAAATTGCAACTGTTGAACAACCATAGACAGGAGGATGCTAGAACTCACCAAAACATGATATCCCATGTTCAAAGACAAAGAAGAAGCTGGAATAAGATGATAGAAAGGGTGCAATCATGATTAAATCAAGTCCCATACCTGCTGGGTGGGTGACCCACAGACTGGAATACAGTAGTATCAAAGATGTTCTCCCACTGCTTTAAAAGTTCTGAGATTTATATCAACCTTCCCAGCCTGGGGATCTGACAATGGGACTGTGAATCTCCCAGGAATCAAATCTTAAAGGAAGTAGGTTTCGATTATAGGACATCCACAGGCCTGGAGGAAACAAAGGCCCCACTCTTGGAGGACATGAACAAAACCTAGTGCAAACCAAGACCCAGGGGAAAGAGCAGTGACCTCATAGGAGAGTGAAGCAGACCTACCTGCTAGTATTGGAAGGTCTCCTGGGGAGACATGAGTTAGCAGTAGCTTACCACAGGGATGGAGTTCTGGTAGCAGAAGACATGGATGATGCTGCTTGTTGTGAGTCTTCTTGGAGGACGCCATTAACTCTACCAGAGAGGAGGTAAACCCCAGGACTAGGTCACCACAGGCCAAACAGCTAACAAGGAGTGAAGGCAACTCCACCTATCAGCAGATAATTGGATTAGTTTAGACTATGGACCAGCCCACCAGAGCAGGTCCAGTTTTTCCCTCCTATCAAGAAGCTAACAGAAGCCTCTTAGCCTCATCCACCAGAGAACAGACAGAAGAGGAAAGGAGAACCACAATCCCACAGATGACTATAATAAAACAACATTACAGAAACTTAATCGGGATGAAAAAGCAGAGAGTTATGCCCTAGATGAAGGGATAAGACAAAACCCCAGAAAAACAACTGAAGTGCCGATAGGCAACCTTCCAGAAAAAGAATTTAGAATAATGATACTGAAGATGATCCAAGATCTTGGAAACAGAATGGAGAAGATGTAAGAAGTGTTTACCAAAGACCTAGAAGAACCGAAAAAAAAAAAAAAAAGGCACTAGAAGGAATCGATAGCAGAATGACTGAAACAGAAGACTAGATAAACGACCTGAAGGACAGAATGGTGGAAATTACTGCCTTAGAACAGAATATAGAAAAAATAATGAAAAAAATAAAATAAAATGAAAGAAGAAGAAGAAGACTGCCTAAGAGACCTCTGGGACAACATTAAATACACCAACATTCACAGTATATGGGTCCCAGAAGGAGAAGAGAGAGAGAAAGCACCCCAGAAAATATTTGAAGAGACAATAGCTGAAAACTTCCCTAACATGGGAAAGGAAATAGCCAGCCAAATCAAACTGACAAAAATCAAAGACAAAGATAAAGTATTAAAAGAAACAGGGAAAAATGACAACATACAAGGAAACTCTCAGATTGTCAGCTGATTTTTCAACACAGACTCTACAAGCCAGAAGCGAATGACAAGATATATTTAAAGTGATGGAAGAGAAGAACCTACAACCAAAAATACTCTACCCAGTAACATTCTCATTTAGATTTGATAAAGAAATCAAAAGCTTTCCAGACAAGGAAAACTTAGGAAAATTAAGCACCACCAAAATTATGAACAACCTAGATAGCATATTGAAAAGCAGAGACATTAGTTTTCCAACAAAGGTCCATCTAGTCAAGGCTATGGTTTTTCCAGTGATCATGTATGGATGTGAGAGTTGGACTGTGAAGAAAGCTGAGGGCCAAAGAATTAATGCTTTTGAACTGTGACTGTTGAGAGTCCCTTGGACTGCAAGGAGATCCAAACAGTCCATTCTGAAGGAGATCAGCCCTGGCATTTCTCTGGAAGGAATGATGCTAAAGCTGAAACTCCAGTACTTTGGCCACCTCATGGGAAGAATTGACTAGTTAGAAAAGACTTTGATGCTGGGAGGGATTGGGGGCAGGAGGAGAAGGGGACGACTGAGGATGAGATGGCTGGATGGCATCACTGACTCAATGAACATGAGTCTGAGTGAAATCCAGGAGTTGGTGATGGACAGGGAGGCCTGGTGTGCTGTGATTGATGGGGTCACAAAGTGACTGAACTGAACTGAATTGAACTGAAACCAGCTTTATGACAAATGCTAAAAGAACTTCTCTAGGCAGGGAACACAAGAGAAAGAAAAGACTTACACAAAGTAAAACCAAAATAATTAAGAAAATGGTAATAGGATCATGCATATTGATATTTACCTAAAATATAAATGGATTAAATGCACCAAGCAAAAGACATAGACTGTCTGGGTGGATGAGAACATGTGCAGGCATGCATTTCAACTTAACACATAATTCTACTTATCCCCCCAAATTGCAATTATTTTATATTGGTAGATGAATCATATTTCCATTATGGCTTGCAATTGTAATTATCTTTTATTTTTTTCCAGCTACTGATAGTGAAAACTGATAAACATCTTTTACTATTGTGATTATGCAACTATTATTAACTTCATACCATTGTATCATGATTGGTTAGCAGAAAACAATAGAATTTTATATCGCCAAAACTGCCACTTAATAGAAAAAACTATAATCACTTTTTAAAATCCAGATGTATATCTGAATTATCTTAGAATTTTCTGTAACGTACAAATGCCCAGGTATTTCTTTTTCCTTCTAAGCTCCACATATGTTTGTAATGAGGTCATGTTTAAAAACAACTGGACTGCATTATGATCTTTTACTTTTACCTAGCTTGTTTACCTTTTCCATTTCATATTCAGTGCTCCTAATTCCGAAGAAGGCAATGGCAACCCACTCCAGTACTCTTGCCTGGAAAATCCCATGGATGGAGGAGCCTGGTGGGCTGCAGTCCATGGGGTCACTGGGAGTCGGACGCGACTGAGCAACTTCACTTTCACTTTTCACTTTCATGCATTGGAGAAGGAAATGGCAACCCACTCCAGTGTTCTTGCCTGGAGAATCCCAGGGACAGCGGAGCCTGATGGGCTGCCATCTATGGTGTCGCACAGAGTTGGACACGACTGAAGCGACTTAGCAGCAGCAGCTCCTAATTCATTTAGATTACATTTTCCAATTTCTCCACCTCTTTTTTATGCTCTTTCTCAAACCTTTATCAAACATTGTAGGGTAACTTTTTATCCATATATTTATATATGGTATACATAACATAATATTGTGTGTATATATATACACATATATATATATATATGAAACTTCATAAACATCTGCCTAGCTAAAAAGTTGACACTTTGTTTCCATTTGTTTGACTTGTATGAATAGAATACTAGGTTTAAAAAAAAAATGAGAAGATAGTCAACAAGCAGCAAAGATTATATTTAAAAATAGAAACATTTCTTTGCCAACAAAGATCCATCTAGTCAAGGGTCTGATTTTTCCAGTGGTCATGTATGGATGTGAGAATTGGACTATAAAGGCTGAGCGCTGAAGAACTTATGCTCTTGAACTGTGGTGTTGCAGAAGACTCTTGAGAGTCCCTTGGACTGCAAGAAGATCCAACTAGTCCATCCTGAAGGAAACCAGTCCTGAATATTCTTTGGAAAGATTGATGCTGAAGCTGAAAGTCCAATACTTTGGCCACCTGGTATGAAGAGCTGACTCATTGGAAAAGACTCAGATGCTGGGAAAGATGGAAGGCAGGAAGAGAAGGGGATGGCAGAGGATGAGATGGTTGCATGGCATCACCGACTCAATGGACATGAGATTGAACAAGCTCCAGGAGTCAGTGAAGGACAGGGAAGCGTGCAGTGCCACAGCCCATGGGGTCACAAAGAGTCAGACACGACTGAGCAACTGAACAAAACTGAGCAACTGAAAACAAAAGCAGCAAAGGTTTACAGTATAGCACAGGACACTACAGTCAAGATCTTGTAATAACTTATAATTGAAAATAATCTGAAAAATAATACATGTGTGTATGTATAACTGAATCACTTTGCTGTGTATCTGAGCTATTTTAAGTCAACTATACTTCAATAAAATAAATATATTAGAATCCACATTTTTTTTTTTTTTAATCTGTGTGTTAGTCACTCAGTCATGTCTGATTCTTTGTGACCCCATGGACTGTAGTTCGCCAGGCTCTTCTGTCCATTGGATTCTCCAGGCAAGAACACTGAGATGGGTGACCATGTTTCCTCCAGGGGATCTTCCCAACTCAGGGATCGGACCTCAGTCTACTGCATTGCAAGCACTCTTTACCATCTGAGCCATCAGAGAATCCCTAAAAATATGAAAAATTTAGGAATATATATAGAATTCACTAAGAAGGGAGTGAGTGGCTTGTAACATTAAAAATGTTCCTTTCCCTAAGGCCAAACTTGATAGATACCTGCAAAGCATTAAGTGATATAATATCCAGGGAAAGAATATTTCAAATAAAATGAACAGGAACTGCAAATACTCCAAGGAGGGAGAGGGCACACTTGTGTATTAATCATAAAGGTAACTTGTGTGGCCTTAGAAGAGTAGAGAGGGAGAGAAGAATAAAACAAATATCCAGTGAGGTTTTGGCAGAGAGGATGGAGGCTAAAGCTTGTTGCATATGGCTCAGTATTTGTTGTTCAGTTGCTCAGTAGTGTATGACTCTTCGCGACCCCATGGACTGCAGCATGCCAGGCTTCCCTACCCTGCATCATCTCCTGAAACTTGTTCAAACTCATCCACTGAGTCAGTGATGCCATCCAACAATCTCACCCTCTGTTGTCCCCTTCTCCTCCTGCCTTCAATTTTCTCAGCATTAGAGTCTTTTCCGATGAGTCAGTTCTTCTCATCAGGTGGCCAAAATATTGGAACTTCAGCTTCAGCATCAGTCCTTCCAATGAATATTCAGGATTGATTTCCTTTAGGATGGACTAGTTTGATTTTGCCTGTTCAAGGGACTCTCAAGAGTCTTCTGCAGTACCACAGTTCAAAAGTATTCATTCTTTGATATTCAGCCTTCTTCAGATATTATGAGGTGATAATTGTTATGAAGCAAAATAAAGTTGGGAAGTAGGATGGGGTTAGTGTTTTCTATGAACTTGCGAACATTCTGTTACATACTACCCTTTGGTACCCATAAAATATGGTAATCAATAAGCAATCTGATATGAACATTCTCTACTAAGAACCATTCTGCACTTACCACTGTTTTTATTTGCTATGCATTTTTTTTTCCTTGACTTACCTATTTCAGAGGATCCACAGTGGTAAAGAATCCACCTGCCAATATAGGAGATGCAAGAGATATGAATGTAATCCCTGGGTCAAAAAGATCCCCTGGAGTAGGAAATGACTACCTATTCGAGTCTTCTTGCCTGGGAAATCCTATGGACAGTGGAGCCTTGTAAGATACAGTCCATGTGGTCTCAAAACTTTGGACATGACTGAGCAACTGATCACAAACACACAAGCACACACAGCTCTTAGTAAGCCCTCTTGTTCATATCTTTCTACTCCTCACTACATATCACATGTCTCAGTCTACATGATAATAATCTCTGCCTTTTATGTCCTTTTCCCAAATATTGAAAAGTTGATTTTCATCATTGCTTACCATTGCTTATATGTTTTTATATTTCTATTGAAGCTTACCATGTCAACTACAAGCTTGGCAGAAAACATTCTTCACTCTAAGAAACATAATCTAGAAATATTATTTTTCTGAAATGCATGTGTAACCAGAAGACTTTGGGCTACATCAGCAAGTGAGGGACATTGTGTTACATTTAAACTGATACCACAATGATTATGTATTTGAAATAAGGTCTCTGAAAAATTCTAGAAAATATATAACCGCTTTATTTCAATGTTCCCCTATTGCCTGCATTTTAACAGATCTGAAGAACTGCAATTCTTCTGCATTGTCAATGCCATGCCACTGTAATCCCTGTGACATTTGATCTCTGAGTAGAAACTCAGATAGTTTAATTGTAACCCTGTAATCTGTCTTCATACTTGCGGCAGTCTTTTCTCCAAGCAGGATTTGATCTTTGTGTTTCCAAATGAAAGCTGAGTCAATTTGTGAGTGAACTGATTGTTTAGTACCACAGAAGTGTTGCTTGTCAGACTGAACCCATTCTGTTACCTGAGTCTGTCAAATTATATAGAAAATCTTCTTCATGGCACGGTTAATGAGACTATTCAGTTAATTTTGCAGTAAGAGCCTGCATCATTAGTAGTTCTTCAATTACTTCTCTACTCAACAGTACACTGACTTAACTTACATTTGTTTTGTTATAGCTTTTGCAAAACTTTAATCTGAGAGTATGCTGGTTCTCCCAGCAGGTGTTCAGAACGGCTTCTACAAATACCTGAGTGGCCCTGTTCATCGTTTTTCTCACCTCATCAAAGCATTAAGTGAAGTGACTGTGTTCAGAAAAACTTACAATGTTTTCAAAAAGTGAATATGACAAAGAAGCAATCACCAGGAGAATATATTTTTGGATAGAACCAGAGGTAATTTTGACAAGTGGACAACACTATTCAAATAATAATGTGATGTACTGCCATACACACAAAGAAAAGGAAATGAAATCTTGTTAAGCAAATAGAATATTCCCTTTCACTCGTTCATGTCATATGTAGATTTACATATCCACATTGAAAACATCACTGTGATCATTAGGATGTTCTTATTTTTAATTTACTTAGTTTCTCCTTACTTGCTTTCAGGAAATAATTTCACAATATGATCTGGCATCCTTTGATCTTTGCTTCACAAAGCATTTCTGCACAGTGAAGATCATGATGTGCGTGATTTGGTTGCATTCTTTGACTTCAAATGCATGTATAAAGTTATGTCTCCCATACTCTAGGCACCGCTGAGGTTTTATTTGAGTTCACTTTTGCACAGTTTTCCATCCTGATAGAGCCCTATCAGTGAGTTTTGAAGCAGGAGATTCTTCCTGCAAGCTTTCTTTTGTACCTAATAACTCTCATACTTCAGACTTAAGCTGGACTAACAATTTCTTCTGATCTGTTCATTTTTCTAGCAACACATAAACTATACTCTGTTATCTTACATTATTCTATCAAATTAAATGGATATGGACAACTTACAAATATCACTAGATTTGCTTTAGTAGTTCAAGAATATCTCTATTCATTAAGATTTTTTCTACATAGCATCAGCCATACATTGATCTAAGGGTAGAGCAGAATTTTATCTTTCTTTGAATAGAATTAATATTATTAAAATTTAATTAGAAAAAGAAATTAGATACCATTTAAACATTAAAAAGAGATTAGACACCATTCTCAAATTTATATATTATTGGAGTATAACACCTTTCCATGTGAACATGAAAATGACAACTTAATATGTTATTCTCTGTAATACAAGCTATCGTATGACTCTGGAGCTACATATTAGGAGGTCATATGAGAACAAGTGTATCTAAGAAGAAAGGTTTTTTTTTTTTTTTTCATATGGCTTTCATTTCATTTATAGGTCTTTTGCCTACATACCTTTTACCCTTACGTTTTGGAAGAGCGGAAAAAAATCCCTTTATCAAAAGAATGGTGAATAAATCATACTCATTTAAGTGATGGCTTTTTTAGAAATTTAGTTTTCATTGATGTTGACCATCTTCCTGTTTGGTCTTGACAATTAATTCTGATATCCTGTGTCTTTATATAACATTTTCTGTACCTTCTCATCCTTGTTTGTGTTCAGAGGCAGAAGAAATAAGAGCAGCAAACTATAAAATTCTGTAATAAAAAGACCTTAAGCTGAATATATGTTAGTTGCATTTATTGACATATACAATGGAAAGCTATTTTAAAGTGTGTTTCTCCCTTTATGCATCAGATAACTCCTGAAGAATCATTGGTTATGCATAAAGGGGGGTGGGGAAGCCTTATTGGAGATTAAAAATAAGGTATCATCTTTTTTTCTCCAATTTCAGTTATCTAAAGGTATTCTTCTTCAGGAATGGTCTTCTCATAAGGAGATATTATAATTAAATGAATCAATGATACAATTAAAAAGCCTAATTTTAAGTAAGTATTGTAATGGATTTATATTCACTAAATGGTAACTGATTCCCAATAAATGCTGATAATTTTACCCTATCTTTCCATAACTTTGGGTGTAATCCCATGGCAAAGCACAGAGAATGTATCCTGAATTCTTTCTTTTTTGCTACTTTATTTTTGGAAAGCAGCTTTAGGTTACAGCAAAAGTCATAGAAGGCATAAATAATTCCCATATATCCCTTGCTTACACACATTCAAAGCCTCTTCTGTTATCAGCATCTCCCACCAGAGTGGTACATTTGATAAAATTGGTGAACCCACACAGACTCATGATTATCATCCAAAGTCCACAGCTTACATTAGGGTTCATTCTTGGATATTTTACATTCTGTGGGTCTAAACAAACAGAGTGACATAAATCCACCATTATAGACTCACATAAAATATTTTTTTGATCTCTCTGCTTATTGCTTCTTTCCACCCTCACCCCAACCCTGTGAACCATTTATCTTTATTCTATCTCCATAATTTTGCTTTTACAGGATTTAGTTGGAATATCATTGTAATCATATATAGGGAGACTTTTCAGATTGCTTTATTTCACTTGAAATATGGATTTAAGATTATTCCATCCCTTGCATTGCTTGATATTTCATTTATTTTTATTAATAGTGCTGTATCTATTCCCTGTGTGTACCACTGTTTATCCTTTCACTCACTGGGCATTCACCTGGAGCAAATCTTGGTTTCTTCCAAGTTTTGGCAATTATAAATAAAGCAGCAATAAAAAACATGTGCAGGTTTTTGTGTGAACATAAATTTTCATACCAAGGAGCTTAATTGCTGAATTAAATAATAGTGAAAGTGAAGTCACTCAGTCGTGTCCGACTCTTTGCGACCCGTGAACTGTAGCCCACCAAACTCCTCCGTCCATGGGATTCTCCAGGCAAGAATACTGGAGTGGATTGCCATTTTCTTCTCCAAAATTATCTAATTATATAATAAGGGTATCTAATTTGGTAAGAAATCACCAAGCTTTCTTCCAAAGTGGATGTACGGTTTTGCATTCCCATCAACAATGAATGGCTTTACAGTTCTTATAGATAGTAAATTGTGATCTTAGAAAGAAGTATCTCAAGCTTAAGTTTGGCAAACGTATGTTCCCCTCTTTAGTTATGATTTATTCTATTAAGCCCCCAATATGATTTGTAATAGGGCTTCCTTGGTGGCTCAGATGGTAAAGAATCTGCCTGCAATACAGGAGACCCGAGTTTGATCCCTGGATCAGGAAGATCACTGGATGAAGAAATAACTCACTCCAGTATTCTTGCCTGGAGAACCCCATGAACAAAGGAGCCTGGCAGGCTACAGATCATGGGGTCACAAAGAATCAGACAGGGCTGACAGACTAACACTTTCACTTTTTACATCAGCGATAACAGAATAAAATGTACTTAAATAGCAGGCATTTTTTCAGTAAAAGATAATATTTCCTGAAATACTTGCTTTAGTACATTTAGTAATCACTATACACATAACGAGAAGGCAATGGCACCCCACTCTAGTACTCTTGCCTGGAAAATCCCATGGACAGGGGAGCCTGGTTGGCTGCAGTCCATGGGGTCGCTAGAGTCGGACATGACTTCACTTTCACTTTTCACTTTCATGTATTGGAGAAGGAAACGGCAACCCACTCCAGTGTTCTTACCTGAAGAATCTCAGGGATGGGGGAGCCTGGTGGACTGCAGTCCGGGGGGGTTGCACAGAGTCGGACATGACTGAAGAGACTTAGCAGCAGCAGTGGCAGCAGCATAAACATCACTATTAATGTCAGCTATAATAATCAGAAACTCTCTAGGTAAAAGGAAAGATATAAAATAATGTTTGTATAGTTATCCAGCTTGTGTAGAAATAGACAAATATATGACTGTGGCTCAAAACATGAACTCCTTATTACCAAATTCAGACTGAAATTGAAAAAAGCAGGGAAAACCACTAGATCATTCAGGTATGACCTAAATCTAATCCCTTATGATTATACAGTGGAAGTGAGAAATAGATTTAAGGGCCTAGATCTGATAGATAGACTGCCTGATGAACTATGCAATGAGGTTCGTGACATTGTACAGGAGACAGGGATCAAGACCATCCCCATGGAAAAGAAATGCAAAAAAGCAAAATGGCTGTCTGGGGAAGCCTTACAAATAGCTGTGAAAAGAAGAGAAGTGAATAGCCAAGGGGAAAAGGAAAGATATAAGCATCTGAATGCAGAGTTTCAAAGAATAGCAAGAAGAGATAAGAAAGCCTTCTTCAGTGATCAATGTACAGAAATAGAGGAAAACAACAGATGGGGAAACTAGAGATCTTTTCAAGAAAATTAGAGATACCAAAGGAACATTTCAGGCAAAGATGGGCTCGATAAAGGACAGAAATGGTATGGACCTAACAGAAGCAGAAGATATTAAGAAGAGATGGAAAGAATACACAGAAGAAATGTACAAAAAATTCTTCAGGACCTGGATAATCATGATGGTGTGATCACTCATCAAAAGCCAGACATCTTGGAATGTGAAGTCAAGTGGGCCTTAGAAAGCATCACTGCAAATAAAGCTAGTGGAGGTAATAGAATTCCAGTAGAGCTATTTCAAATACTGAAAGATGATGCTGTGAAAGTGCTGCACTCAATATGCCAACAAATTGGGAAAACTCAGCTGTGGCCACAGGACTGGAAAAGGTCAGTTTTCATTCCAATCCCAAAGAAAGTCAATGCCAAAGAATGCTCAAACTACCACACAATTGCACTCATCTCACACGCTTATAAAGTAATGCTCAAAATTCTCCAAGCCAGGCTTCAGCAATACATGAACCATTAACTTCCAGATGTTCAAGCTGTATTTAGAAAAGGCAGAGGAACCAGAGATCCAATTGCCAACATCCACTGGATCATGGCAAAAGCAGGAGAGTTCCAGAAAAACATCTATTTCTGCTTGTTGACTATTCCAAAGCCTTTGACTGTGTGGATCACAACATACTGTGGAAAATTCTGAAAGAGATGGGAATATCAGACCACCTGACCTCCCTCCTGAGAAATCTGTATGCAGGTCAGGAAGCAACAGGTAGAACTGGACATAGAACAACAGACTGGTTCCAAATAGGAAAAGGAGTACATCAAGGCTGTATATTGTCACCCTGCTTATTTAACTTATATACAGAGTACATCATGAGAAACTCTGAACTGGAAGAAACACAAGCTGGAATCAAGATTGCCGGGAGAAATATCAATAACCTCAGAAATTCAGATGACACCACCCTTATTGCAGAAAGTGAAGAGGAACTAAAAAGTCTCTTGACGAAAGTGAAAGAGGAGAGTGAAAAAGTTGGCTTAAACCTCAACATTCAGAAAACGAAGATCATGGCATCTGGTCCCATCGCTTCATGGAAAACAAATGGGGGAAACAGTGGAAACAGTGTCAGACTTTATTTTGGGGGGGCTCCAAAATCACTGCAGATGGTGATTGCAGCCATGAAATTAAAAGATGCTTACTCTTACCCTTGGAAGAAAATTTATGACCAACCTAGATGGTATATTCAATAGCAGAGACATTACTTCGGCGACTAAGGTCTGTCTAGTCAAGGCTATGCTTTTTCCAGTACCATGTATGGATGTGAGAGTTGGACTATGAAGAAGGCTGAGCACTGAAGAAGTGATGCTTTTGAACTGTGGTATTGGAGAAGACTCTTGAGAGTTCCTTGGAATGCAAGGATATCCAACCAGTCCATTCTGAAGGAGATTAGCCCTGGGATTTCTTTGGAAGGAATGATGCTAAACTGAAGCTCCAGTACTTTGTCCACCTCATGCCAAGTTGACTCATTGGAAAAGACTTTGATGCTGGGAGGGATTGGGGGCAGGAGAGGAAGGGGAGGACAGAGGATGAGATGGCTGGATGGCGTCACTGACTCGATGGACGTGAGTCTGAGTTAACTCTGGGAGTTGGTGATGGACAGGGAGGCCTGGCGTGCTGCGATTCATGGGGTCGCAAAAAAGTCAGACACAACTGAGTGACTGAACTGAACTAAACTGATATGTAAATATATATGTAAAAATAATGACATGTAACAAGATATTAATCAATTTAATTTTCTTTAAGATTAGCCTGAGCTGACCAAATTTCACATTCATTATAGTCCCACCCTGTGTGAAATGTTTGTAAGAATACACTATATTATTGTGAAAAAAATGAAGTTATGTGAAAAATGTTAAATGTGACTTTATAGTAAGAGCATGTTTTGTTAATTTATTCCTTCATAATTTCATTAACCACTACCATATTTTCTTAAAATTTCTTAAAATTTTGTATCAACATAAAAATAACATGACTCGTGTGTGTGTGTGTTAGTCGCTCAGTCATATCTCACTCTTTGACACCCCATGAAAGGTAGCCTGCCAAAGTGAAAGTTGCTCAGTCCTGTCTTACTCTTTGGGACCCCATGTACTATACGGCCCATGGAATTTTCCAGGCCAGAATACTGGAGTAGGTAGTGGTCCCCTTCTCCAGTTGACCTTCCCAACCCAGGGACTGAACCCAAGTCTTCTGCACTTCAGGTGGATTTATTACCAGCTGAGCCACAAAGGAAGCCATAAGTTAAATTTGTATGACATTTGTCAAAATATTTCAGAAAAATAAAATGTATGATTTAGTTATTAAGCAAAGCTGTAATTTTTGTTGAACATGTCTTTATTACTTTAATAGTACATTTGTTAACTTGGATTTAAAAAGCACACACAAAGATATGTGCACCCATATTGAGATAACTAAACATATTTTGAATTAGTGTAACTATCTTTTGCAAATTGATATATTTGACAAAAATGTTTAGAGAGATTTTTCCCAAGTCTTCTATTAATCATGCCATCTTATACATTCTCATAGGATAAAATATGAGTAAAATGTTATATTTTTTACAACTGAGTACTAATTCTAAATCTTCGGTGTTTTGTTGCTCTTATTTGAAATAAAATCATAAAAGTTATTTGCTATAAAAATAAAATAGGATGTATTGGTAAAACAGTAACCAAGTAGCCAACTTAATTTTACCATATTCCAGAATGCCCTGTATCAAGGCAATATATACAATAATTATTGATTTCCAATTAAAAGACAAAATTAGAAGTTGTCACTTAAATGCATATGAAATAGAGAAATCCCTAAATATTAAAAAAAAAAAAAGATTAGTTTCCTAAAGAGTAAAAATTTAGCAAATATAAAATTTGTCCTATCTGGGAGAATTCGTCATCTGGATAAAATACTCATGAATTTGTTCGACTCTCTAATAGCAAGAATCAAAGCATAAAATCCAAGAAACTCAATAGGATAAATCAAGCATATATGACCAGAGGAATTTAAAAAATATTTTTGGTTGTTTTAGAATTGTAATTTAGATTTAACTATGATCTATATTTTTGCTACTCTGAAATGAAATATGGAAATGCTATAACAAGTTAAATATAAAAGATTGGTACAGGAAATGCTGGATTGTGTGACCCCTATTTTTGTTACACAGAGAGGTTTGTAACTCAGAGTCTCATTTATAAAAAGTCCCCTTTCCAGTGACAGGAAATGGAGAAGGACACATAAAGAACTAAAACCCTATTTCTGTTCCTGTCCCTACATTATTATTACCTTGGAAACATTTTCTTCTCCTTCTTCTTTTTTTTCTAACTCTGGCTGTAATGAATATTTATTGTGGATGATTCTATGCAGATTAACCAGAATTACTAGTGAAAATTCAGAGTTTCAAGTTTCTAAGAGTGACACTGGCCAGGGTAGAAAATGTATGGAATAATTATTCAAGGCATTCCAAAGGAGATTGTTTAATAACTTATCCTATAACATAAACTCAGGTGTGCCTTATGCTATTACCATCCCTTAATTGTTAAGGATATAGTTTCTTTCTTACTCACTAATGTTAATCTCCCTATACCTCTCAGCAATACTGTAAAGAAAATATGGTATTTTACAGGAAATTTATTTCCAAACATACCATTTTTTTTTTAAACAAATATCTTCAACATCCAGATAAAATTGCATCTGGTTACCTTATTGCTGCTTACATCAAAGTTTAAGACCTTGTATCATTAACAGTACTTCATATTAATTATTTTATGCTAAATTAAATAAACCTTAAATATCTAAAGGCTTCCCTCATAACTTGGTTGGTAAAGAATCTGTCTTCAATGCAGGAGACCCCGGTTTGATTCCTGGGTTGGAGAGATCAGCTGGAGAAGGGATAAGCTACCAACTCCATTATTCTTGGGCTTCCCTTGTGGCTTAGCTGGTAAAGAATCCTCCTGCAGTATGGAAGACCTGGGTTTGATCCCTGGGTTGGGAAGATTCCCTGGAGAAGGGAAAAGCTACCCACTCCAGTATTCTGGCCTGGAGAATTCCATGAACTATATAGTCCGTGTGGTCCCAAAGAGTGGGATATGACTGAGCGACTTTCACTTTCACTTAAATATCTAAAAATCTAACATTTCACAAATATATATAAAGTAGTATCTTTTCTTCACAATTACATGCTGTAGAAATTAAAAAAAAAAGTATCAAATTATGCAAACTCTTTCATGGTAGCTATAAACTGAAAACTAAGTAAAGATGAAATAAATGTTGATTGCTATAATGTAAAATAAACCTAATCATTCTTCTTAAATATAGCAATAATAAGAAATAAAATCCTTAAAATAGGAAGAATTCTGAGTCCTGATTTTCTTAAAAGACAATCTGACCTGAAAACTCTCCAGACTTGAATAATATTAAAAAGACTATATATATTAGCAGTCAGAACCTTCCAGATCACTAATTATTCAGTTATTCAACCCAAGTCCTTAGCATCTACTAATTTCTGTTTCTTCTCTCTCCTTAGGCAAACTCTTACATCTCTTTTGAATTTGATTTTGAATGTCACCTCTATACCATAATTTGGTAAGTGTGTTTCCCTTTTAATTCTTTTCTGAGTTGATTGCCTATTTTTCAAATGTATTTGTGTACCTAATTTAATCCTAGCACAAACAACTTAATCTCTTTATCCTTAAGAAACCAACTACTTAAGAGGGAATTAAATTTTACTTTTCTTTCATATCTCATAGTTGATCTATTACCAAATAATATTCATTCTACTAGTGATGGGAAGCCATTGTCTTTCTGCAAACTATATTGCCATTAGGTTAAACCAATAGACCATCATAATCTTATTTCAAGAGTCTATTATATCATAATTGTACATGAGAAAATATATAATAATTCTAAGATATATCACATTTTAAGTGAAATATATTGCCTAGATTATAATTACTTAGGACATATATTTTATTAATACTTATTGCAAATAATCCCCTTGACATTACTAAAACAGAAAAACTATAATGGAAATAAGATAAAAAGAGAGAAAGAAAAATACAAATTGGCCTCAGAGTTTTCTCATTTCATGAGAACTGAGTTTGTGCTCTTTAGTGCATGAAGTAATAAAATCACAAGAGAGAAAGATGTGCCAGGTTTTTTTTGTTTGTTTGTTTGTCTGCTTTTCCCCTTTGCTTTTTCTATCTTATTTTGGCCTGGGGCTTTATTTCTCTGCTTAAGAAGAACTATTGACTCAACAAGACTAAAGGGGTTCCAGGGAACCCAGGAGAATCAACAAGGACCAAACTGCTTAGAGCTCAAGACTAGAATTTCAAGTGAAAATTGGTCCAGTGGAAAGCAGCAAGTAGAAATCAAGTCAGGATTTCACAGTAAATTTCTCTGAGAATGTAAGATGTGGATTTTTCCCTCAACCACCTCTGCTTGACATTTGTAGAACTTCTGAGAACAGAATCATCATGTAAGACAGAAAGGAATTAACAACTTTGCTGAATCATAAATAGTTGTACATAGCTGAAACTTCTGAAAAACATGTTTCGTCATCAAGAACAAAAATGTTTAAATCTTAAATATATGAATGAATGAATGAGTGCTAGTCACTCAGTCATGTCCTACTCTTTGTGACCCAATGGACTAGCCTGTTATGTTCCTCTGTCCATGGGATTCTCCAGACAAGAATATTGGAGTGAGTAGCTGTTCCCTTCTACAGAGGATCCTCCTAACCCAGGGATTGAACCCAGGTTTCCTGCATTACAGGTGATTCTTTATCATTTGAGCCACCAGGGACGCCCCTTAAATATCTACTGCAGTACTAATCTTATTTTAACTTTGAAATAGGTTAAAAAAGTATCTCAGCGCCATTCAAAGAGTCTGTTAGATTTCTAGCAATCCTACACAAAATACACTTGCTGCGCAGTAAGTTTGCACACACCATTTGAAATTTCCATTTTTTTTTTTTCCTGTCACTTCTTCAGCCTACTTAGAGAAGCCTCAAAGTTTCCGTGCTCTTACACAAGCCACCCAAGTGTTCAGGACTTTGGTTGTAACCAGGAAGTTATATGAAGTTAACCAGGGTATATATCTATATTCTGAGGATCTGAAAGGATCTAAACTTGCATTGCCTAAGTATGCAACATGGCCTCCTCTTTTTGGGTCAGGAGCAGTTATCCCTCTGTTCAGACTATCAAAGTATCTCTTTATCACTTTTAACAGGGGTGTTCAATTTCCAGCTGAGCTATTTCAATCCTAAAAGATGATGCTATTAAAGTGCTACACTTTGCCAGCAAATTTGGAAACCTCAGCAGTGGCATAACGGCTGGAAAAGGTCAATTTTCATTCAAATCCTAAAGAAGGGCAATGCTAAAGAATATTCAAACTACCATACAATTGTCTTCATTTCACATGCTATCTAAGTAACGCTCAAATACTTCAAGGTAGGCTTCAACAGCATGTAAACTAAGAACTTCCCCATGTACAAACAGGATTTAGAAAAGACAGAGGGAAAGTGAAAGTGAAAGTTGCTCAGTCTTGTCTGACTCTTTGCAACCCCATGGACTTTAAAGTCCATGGAATTCTTCAGGCCAGAATACTGGAGTGTGTAACCTTTCCCTTCTCCAGGGGATCTTCCCAACACAGGGATCAAACCCATGTCTGCTGCATTGTGGGTGGATTCTTTACCAACTGAGTCACAGGAGGGAACAGAGATTAAATTGACAACATCTGGCGGATCATAGAAAAAGCACCAGAATTCCAGAAAAAAATATCTACTTCTGCTTCCCTTACTGCACCAAAGCCTTTGACTGTGTGGATCACAGCAAACTGTGGAAAATTCTTAAAGGATGGGAATACCAGACCACTTTATGCCTCCAGAGAAACCTGTATGCAGGTCAAGAAGCAATGGTTAGAACCAGACTTGTAATAAAAGGCTAGTTCAAAATTGGGAAAGGACTACAAGAAGAATATATTTTGTCACTCTTCTTGTTTAACTTCTATGCAGAGTACATCATTTGGAATGCCAGGCTGGATAAATCACAAGCTGCTGTCAAGATTGCTGGGAGAAATATCAATAGCCTCACATATGTAGATGATACCACTATAAGGAAACTATAATAAAGCTGAAACTCCAATACCTTGGCCACCTCATATGAAGAACTGACTTATTTGAAAAGACCCTGATGCTGGGAAAGATTGAAGGTGGGAGGAGAAGGGGACAACAGAGGATGAGATGGTTGGATAGCATCACAGACTCAATGGACATGAGTTTGAGTAAACTCCGGGAGTTGGTGATGGACAAGGAGGCCTGGCATGCTGCAGTCCATGGGGTCACAAAGAGTCGGACGTGACTGAGTGAACTGAACTGAACTTAACCACAATAATGGCAGAAATGAACAGGAACTTTGAGCCTCCTGATGAAGGTGAAAGAGGAGAGTGAGAAAGCTAGCCTAGAGCTCAACATTCAAAAAACTAACATCACAGTATCTGGTGCCATCACTTCATGAAAAATAGATCGGGTAAAAGTGGAAACAGTGACATATTTTACTTTCTTGGACTCCAAAATCACTAGATGGTAACTGAAGCCATGAAATTAAAAGACACTTTCCCCATGGAAGCAAACCTATGACAAACTTAGACAGTGTATTAAAAAGCAGAGATAGCACTTTGCCAACCAAAGCCCTTATAGTCAAAACTATGGTTTTTCCAGTGGACATGTACAGATGTGAGAGTCGGACTTTAAAGAAGGTTGAGTGACAAAGAATTGACGCCTTCAGTTGATGGTGCTGGAGAAGATTCTTATCTGTTCCACAGACTGCAAGGAGATCAAACCAGTCAATACTAAAAGTCAGTCTTGAATATTCACTGGAAGGACTGACGCTGAAGCTGAAACTCCAATATTTTGGCCACCTGATGTGAAGAGCCAACTCACTGGAATGTAGGAAAGACTGAAAGTAAAATTCAGTTCAATTCAGTTCAGTTCAGTTGCTCAGTCGTGTCTGACTCTTTGTGACCCCATGAATAGCAGCACGACAGGCCTCCCTGTCCATCACCAACTCCCAGAGATCACTCAGACTTATGTTCATTGAGTCGGTGATGCCATCCAGCCATCTCATCCTCTGTCGTCCCCTTCTCCTCCTGCCCCCAATCCCTCCCAGCATCAGGGTCTTTTCCAATGAGTCAACTCTTCGCAGGAGATGGCCAAAGTATTAGAGTTTCAGCTTCAGCATCAGTCATTCCAATGAACACCCAGGACTGATCTCTTTTAAATGGACTGGTTGGATCTCCTAGAAGTCCAAGGGGCTCTTAAGAATCTTCTCTAACAGCATAGTTCAAAAGCATCAATTCTTTGGCATTCAGCTCTCTTCACAGTCCAGCTCCCACATCCATACATGACCACTGGAAAAACCTTAGGGACTTCTGTTGGCAAAGTAATGTCTCTGCTTTTCGATATGCTATCTAGGTTGGTCATAACTTTCCTTCCAAGTAGTAAGCATCTTTTAATTTCATGGCTGCAATCACCATCTGCAGTGATTTGGGAGCCCCCAAAAAATAAAGTCTGACACTATTTCTACTGTTTCCCCATCTATTTCCCACTAAGTGATGGGGCCAGATGCCATGATATTCGTTTTGTGAATGTTGAGCTTTAAGCAAACTTTTTCACTCTCCTCTTTGACTTTCATCAAGAGGCTCTTAAGTTCCTCTTCACTTTCTGCCATAAGGGTGGTGTCATCTGCATATCTGAGGTAATTGATATTTCTCCTGGAAATCTAGAAAGTAAGATTAGAAAGGGGCAAAAGAGGATGAGATGGTTAAACAGCATCACTGACTCAATGGACATGAATCTGAGCAAACTCCTGGATACAGTGGAGGACAAAGGAGGCTGGTATGGTAAAGTCCATGGGGTTGCAGAGTTGGTCATGATATAGCAACTGAACAACAAAAGTAATACAGCTCTATTAAAAATGAATGTAACTATTGAAGAATGTTCTAAATATGGTAGCTAGTATATCAAAGTGGGTATAAATGACATGTTTTTTAATCTACTGAATGTAATTAGGCCCTGTCAAGTCTCCACATTCATCTGTAAACTGTATCTTGAGCAGATATCAAAATTATCTGATCACTTAGAAGTTTTAAATAAATAATATTTTTCTAATTAATTTTTCTCCTCCTCCAAAGACAAAGCCCAATTCTTATTTTTTTCTGAGACTTTAAATGGTGCAAATAAAAAAGGAAGTTTATGTTTAACTTTAAATCACTTTTTGTACTTTTCCTTTTTAAGGCTAGATTTTTCAAATTTATTGAGGAGATTGAAGAGAGCTGGGGGAAAAAAAAAACAAAACAAAAACAAAAACAAAAACAAAACATCTTTTTACCCAACTGACACCTGCTTTATTTTACTTTGTTATTTTTGACACTCTGGTTGACATTAATTGTCTATGCATGTCCTTTGTGTTGTACAATCCAAGATTAACATTTAAGTTCTTTGGAGGACCTGGAGAAATTCTATCTATGTAGACCTAATTTGACCGAGTCCTTTTATAGGAATGCCCTGAACTTCTGCCCTCAGGCTTCCACAGTTCATGTTGTTTGTGTTCATGATTTTCCCACAGTCCTCTGGGAAAAATAGCAACAGTTCAAGTTCTACTCACTTCTGGGGTATACACTTGCCCTGTTGAAATATTCACTTTTTCTGCCCTAGAAACACACAGTGGACTGTTGGCTTCCCTATTGCTTTTATCCGTGCTCTATATCTCTTCAATTCTCTATTCTGTTGCTCAGAGATGAGCAAGAGAATGTTGGCATTTTTAAGTTTTCTTTTTAAAAGATACTTATATGGATCAACTTTATTCAAAGAGAATGCACAGAGATATTGCAGCATGCAGAAATTTCCCCAGCATTAATCCCTGCATTAGAGCTTTCTTTGTTTGTTTGTTTTAATTTATTATGAAGAAAATAATCCACTTATGGTGCATGTATGCTAGTTTGCTTCATTTGGGTCCAACTCTTTGAACCCTACGGATTGTCGTCCACCAGGCTCCTCTGTCCATGGGATTCTCCAGGAAAGAATACTGGAGTGGGTTGCCATGCCCTCCTCTAGGGCATCTTCCCAAGCCAGGGATCGAACACATGTCTCTTATATCTCAAGCATTGTCAGGTAGGTTCTTTAACACTAGCACCACTTGGGAAGCCCAGTTTTTTTTTTTTAATTTACTATAAAGAAAATAATCTGTTTATAATATTAGCCACTTATTTTTCCAAGAGTTCTTTGATTTTCTGCATGCTCCACAATTTTTTTTTCCACGTAAAGATGTACTCTTTCATTTCCTAAATTAAGGTCTGGAGAGAAGGATCAGGTGGTTTAACAGCTTCATTCTTTTGACAAACTGAAGCATTTCACTTGGGTGTTTTGACCCAAGAGTAACCTTCATAATAAGTATGTTTTAAAGTTGAGTGATATAATTGTGGGCAGGATGACAAACTGCACAATGTTGTGACTTTAAGCAGAGAGTCTTAATGGTGTCTCATTATTCGTAAATTTCCAGAAGTCCTTTGCTAGATCTCCCAGCTCCCTTCTGAGAAGATACAGGTTTTATAGATTACAGCATGTCATGTAGGGGGCCGGGGAGGTTCATCCCATGGAGCTGAGAAACCTAAAGTCTGTCGTGGTTGTTTTAGTTGCTAAGCCACGTCTGACTCTTTTGTGACCCAATGGACCATAGCCGGTCAGGCTCCTTCTGCCCATGGGGTTTTCCAGACAAGAATACTAGAGTGGACTGCTATTACGTTCTCCAGGGGATCTTCCTAACCCAGGGACTAAACTCAAGTCTCCTGCATTCAGTTCAGTTCAGTTGCTCAGTAGTGTCCGACTCTTTGCGACCCCATGAATCACAGCAGGCCAAGCCTCCCTATTCATCACCATCTCCCGGGGTTGACTCAGAATCACATCCATTGAGTTAGTGATGCCATCCAGCCATCTCATCCTCAGTCGTCCCCTTCTCCTCCTGCCCCAATCCCTCCCAGCATCAGAGTCTTCTCCAATGAGTCAATGCTTCTCATGAGGTGGCCAAAGTACTGGACTTTCAGCTTTAGCATCATTCCTTCCAAAGAAATCCCAGGGTTGATCTCCTTCAGGAGGGACTGGTTGGATATCCTTGCAGTCCAAGGGACTCTCAAGACTCTTCTCCAACATCACAGGTCAAAGCATCAATTCTTCGCACTCAGCCTTCTTCATAGTCCAACTCTCACATCGATACACGACCACAGAAAAAACCATAGCCTTGACTAGATGGACTTTAGTCGGTAAAGTAATGCCTCTGCTTTTGAATATGCTGTCTAGGTTGGTAATAAATTTTCTTCCAAGGAGTAAGTGTCTTTTAATTTCATGGCTGCAGTCACCATCTGCAGTGATTTTGGAGGCCAAAAAAATAAAGTCTGACACTGTTTCCTCATCTATTTCCCATGAAAAGATGGGACCAGATGCCATGATCTTCGTTTTCTGAATGTTGAGCTTTACGCCAACTTTTTCGCTCTCCTCTTTCATTTTCCTCAAAAGGCTTTTTAGCTCCTCTTCACTTTCTGCCATAAGGGTGGTCTCATCTGCATATCTGAGGTTATTGATATTTCTCTCGGCAATCTTGATTCCAGCTTGTGTTTCTTCCAGTCCAGCTTTTCTCATGATGTACTCTGCATAGAAGTTAAATAAGCAGGATGACAATATACAGCCTTGATGTACTCCTTTTCCTATTTGGAAGCAGTCTGTTGTTTCATGTCCAGTTCTACCTGTTGCTTCTTGAACTGCATACAGATTTCTCAAGAGGCAGGTCTGATGGTCTGGTATTCCCATCACTTTCAGAATTTTCCACAGTTTTACTGTGATCCACACTGTCAAAGGCTTTGGCATAGTCAATAAAGCAGAAATAGATGTTTTTCTGGAACTCTCTTGCTTTTTCAATGATCCAGCGGACGTTGGCAATTTGATCTCTGGTTCCTCTACCTTTGCTAAAACCAGCTTCAACATCATGAAGTTCACAGTTCATGTATTGCTGAAGCCTGGCTTGGAGAATTTTGAGCATTACTTTACTAGCATGTGAGATGAGTGCAATTGTTTGGTAGTTTGCGCATTCTTTGGCATTGAATTTCTTTGGGATTGGAATGAAAACTGACCTTTTCCAGTCCTGTGGCCACTGCTGAGTTTTCCAAATTTGCTGGCATATTGAGTGCAGCACTTTCACAGCATCATCTTTCAGGATTTGAAATAGCTCAACTGGAATTCCATCACCTCCACTAGCTTTGTTCATAGTGGTGCTTTCTAAGGTATACTTGACTTCACATTCCAAGATGTCTGGTTCTAGATTAGTGATCACATCATCATGATTATCTGGGTGGTGAAAATCTTTTTTGTACAATTCTTCTGCGTATTCTTGCCACCTCTTCTTAATATCTTCTGCCTCTGTTATGTCCATATCATTTCTTTCCTTTATCGAGCCGATCTTTGCATGAAATGTTCCCTTGGTATCTGTAATTTTCTTGAAGAGATCTCTAGTCTTTCCCATTCTGTTCTTTTCCTCTATTTCTTTGCATTGATCACTGAAGAAGGCTTTCTTACCTCTTCTTGCTATTCTTTGGAACTCTGCATGTAGATGCCTATATCTTTCCTTTTTTTCTTTGCTTTTTGCCTCTCTTCTCTTCACAGCTATTTGTAAGGCCTCTCCAGACTGCCATTTTGCTTTTTTGCAATACTTTTCGATGGGGATGGTCTTGATCCCTGTCTCCTGCACTATGTCATGAACTTCATTCCATAGTTCATCAGCACTCTATCTATCAGATCTAGGCCCTTAAATCTATTTCTCACTTCCACTGTATAATCACAAGGGATTTGATTTAGATCATACTTGTATGATCTAGTGGTTTTCCCTACTTTCTTCAATTTGAGTCTGAATTTGGTAATAAGGAGTTCATGATCTGAGTCACAGTCAGATCCTGGTCTTGTTTTTGTTGACTGTATAGAGAATCTTCATATTTGGCTGCAAAGAATATAATCAATCTGATTTTGGTGTTGACCATCTGGTGATGTCCATGTGTAGAGTCTTCTTTTGTGTTGTTGGAAGAGGGTGTTTGATATGACCAGTGCATTTTCTTGGCAAAACTCTATTAGTCTTTGCCTTGCTTCATTCCACATTCCAAGGCCAAATTAGCCTGTTACACCATGTGTTTCTTGACTTCCTACTTTTGCATTCCAGTCCCCTATAATGAAAAGGACATCTTTTTTGGGTGTTAGTTCTAAAAGGTCTTGTAGGTCTTCATAAAACCTTTCAATATCAGCTTCTTCAGCATTACTAGTTGGGGCCTAGACTTGGATAACTCTGATATTGAATGATTTGTCTTGGAGATGAACAGAGATCATTCTGTCATTTTTGAGATTGCATCCAAGTAATGCATTTCAGACTCTCTTGTTGACCATGATGGCTACTCCATTTCTTCTGAGGGATTCCTGCCCACAGTAGTAGATATAATGGTCATCTGAGTAAAATTCACCTATTCTAGTCCATTTTAGTTCACTGATTCCTAGAATGTCGACGTTCACTCTTGCCATCTCCTATTTGTCCACTTTCAATTTGCCTTGATTCATGGACCTGACTTTCCAGGTTCCTATGCAATATTGCTCTTTACAGCATTGGACCTTGCTTCTATCACCAGTCACATCCACATCTGGGTATTGTTTTTGTTTTGGCTCCATCCCTTCGTTCTTTCTGGAGTTATTTCTCCTCTGATCTCCAGTAGCATATTGGGCACCTAATGACCTGGGGAGTTCCTCTTTTGGTACCCTATCATACTGCCTTTTCATACTATTCATGGGGTTCTCAAGGGAAGAATACTGAAGTGGCTTCACATTCCCTTCTCCAGTGGACCACGTTCTGTCAGACCTCTCTACCATGACCTGCCTGTGTTGGGTTGCCAGGCAGGCATGGCTTGGTATCATTGAGTTATACAAGGCCGTGGTCCTAGTGTGATTAGACTGACTAGTTTTCTGTGAGTATGGTTTCAGTGTGTCTGCCCTCTGATGCCCTCTTGCAACACCTACCATCTTACTTGGGTTTCTCTTACCTTGGACATGGGGGTATCTCTTCACGGCTGCACCAGCAAAGCACAGCCGCTATTCCTTACCTTGGATGAGGAGTATCTCCTTACTGCCACCGTTCCTGACCTTCAACGTGGGATAGCTCCTCTAGGCCCTCCTGTGCCTGCGCAGCCACTGCTTCTTGGGTTGCTCCTCCCAGCTGCGGGCCCTGGCCTCGGGCATGGGGGGCTCCTTCCAGCTGCTGTCCCTAGCCTTGGGCTTGGGGTGGATCCTCAGGGTCACCGCCCCTGGCCTTGGGCATGAGGTGGCTTCTCCCGGCCGCCCCTGACCTCGGACGTGGGGTGTCTCCTCCCGGCCGCCACTGGCCTTGGACGTGGGGTAGCTCCTCCTGGCTGCCGCCCTGACCTCGGACCCAGGGTGTCTCCTCTCAGCCGCCCCTGACCACGGACTCAGGGTAGCTCCTCACAGGTGGATTCTCTACCATGGAGTCCCCAGGACAGCCCAGACTATAGGCACCTGCTACAAAAACCTCAACAGAAATGTATCTGGGCCCCAAGACAAAAAGAAATTTTTCCCCTTTGAACTGCACTAGTAAATAATTGAACAAATGCAATCGAAGACCATTGTTTCTTTCCTGGAGCACAGGTTTAGGGGTCATATTCTCAACTCTTGCTCATCAGTTCTTGGCTCTTCTACCTTTGGATTCATCCATCCTGGGTGGCTCCAAGGAGGCCTATCCATTTGCAACTATAAGCTTCTTTATGTTCTTTCTACTTGTATGATCACACATCTGAGCAATTTTATTTTTAATGAAATGTTTTGGCTTATTCTAAGTCAAAGCCTAAGCATCAGCTGCAAATGTTATGGGAACAAAGGTAATAACTGAAGCAGTATCTTCACTTACATATTTCATTAAAACACACACACACACACACACACACTTTAGTTGCCTGGGTTTCAGTGAAACAGAGTTAAGCACTTGTGATGTTCTGAGTCAAGGACACCATATTTTCCTTAATTCTCTCAGCTATGATATCCAGGGAACCAGGAATGGGATATGGGAGCCATTGACTGCAAATGACACTGATTTGAACTTATAAATCAGAATGTCATGCTTCCTGGGATCCGATTTTTAACCCTACAGGAGTCACTACTTCATCAATTTTTTCTTTGTCATTTTTAAAACAGTATAATACAAATTCCTTATATTTTTTCAGAATCAAGTCTTCAAATAAAGGTTTTCTTTAAACCTTTTATAAAGGTTTGTTTCCATTTGCCTAAAATTCAGGTGATGAATAAACTTTCAATCTCTCCTTTTGGAGAACATACACACTCACACACATACATATGATGCTAATGGGAGAGCAAACCATGCTCCTCCTCAAAGCTTGGACACCAGACCCTGAGCAATTTGACTACACTACACTGCCTGTGAAGTTGTGTCTCCCTCACTTCCACACTGGCTCAGGCTTTTTTCATCCCTGGTATTTTTACCGAGCCTGGAAAATTTGGTCATATGTCTGGCTCACTTTAGTCCTAATGAAATCTGCTTTTGACTGGCTGTCTATGAATGTGGGTTAGTTTGGGCATTTCTTTGGCTCCAATTCTGATTCAATAGGAAAGGTACTACTAAATATCTTGCATTCTTATAATGATCAGTAAGTAGACTGGCTTTTACTCTGGATTAAACTAAATTGAGGGGTTCTCTGGTGACACACTCAGTCATGTCTGACTTTGCGACCTCGTTGAGTGTAGTCTTCCAGGCTCCTCTGTCCATGAGATTAACTAGGCAAGAGTACTGAAGTGGGTTTCCATGCCTTTCTCCAGGGGATCTTCCCGACCCAGGGATCGAACCTGGGTCTCTAGCATTGTAGACAGATTCTTTACCATTGGGTTTACCTGGTGGCTCAGATGGTAAAGAATCTGCCTGCAATGCAGGAGACCCAGGTTCGATCCCTGGGTATGGAAGATTCCCTGTAGAAGGAAAGAACAATCCACCAGTATTCTTTCCTGGAGAATCTCATGGACAGAGGAGCCTGGGTAGCTACAGTCCAAGGGTGACAAAAAATAAGACACAATAGAAGTGGCTTAGAATGCATGCATGCATGCATAGATTACCATTTACATATATATTCATATGATATAAATGATATCTACATTGAAATTATATACCTATATTTTTAGATATAGTTAGTTTTCTCAGTGTTATTGCTTGCTGATTGATCAGAGTGTTGGTTGTTAAATATTGGGTGATTGTGACAATTTCTTCAAATTAGAAAACAATGAATTCTGCCTCGTTAATTGATTTTGTTCTTTTGTGAATTATTTCTCTGTAGCACACAGTGTTGTTTGATAGCATATAATCCATGGTAGATGGGTTTCCTTGAAACTTTTTCCTTGAAAATTACAGTCAGTGCTCTCAAAACCTGCTAATTACCATTACTAAGAGTAATAGTCTAAATCCTTTGTTGTGATTTCAATATTCTTCACACTGTCTTCACCAGGAGTAGATTCTGTCTCAGAAAAAAAAAAAAAAAGTTTTTTTTTTTTTTTCCTTGCTCATTTATAAGAGGCAACTCCTCATCCATTAAAATTTTGTCATGAGTTTGTATTTAGAAATTTGGTCATATGTTCAGGTTCTACTTGTAATTCTTTTGCATGTTTATGTTTGCTTTGTCTTCCTTATCTACAGTTATTTCCTCCACCAAAATTCTGAGCAGTTCAAAATAATCCATAAGGGTTGGAATCAACTTCTTCCAAATCCCTGTTAATGTTGATACTGTGATATCTTCTCATGAATGTTATTAATGACACTGAGAATGCTGAATTTTCTCCATAAGGTTTTCAATTTACTTTGCCTGGATCCATCTGAAGAATCACTACCTATACCACTTATAGGCTTATGAAATTCATTTCTTCAATGATAAAACTTGAAAGGCTAATTACTCCTTAATCCATGGGCTATAGAATAGATGCTGAATTAGCAAGAATGAAAATAAAATCTCCTTGTACATCTCTATCAGAGCTCTTTGATGACCAGATATCCTGTCAATATACAGTAGTATTTTAGAGATTTTTTTTTTTTTCTTGAGCAGTAGGTTTCAATGGAGAGCTTAAAATATGTGATAAACCATGTTGTCAATAGATGTACTATTATCCAGGCTTTTTTATTCTGCTTATAGATCACAGGAAAGGTAGATTTAGTATAATTCTAAAGGACCCTAAAATTTTTGGAATGATAATAAATGAGTAGTGATGCTATTGGTAAAGAGTCTACCTTCAATGCAAGAGAAGACCTGGGTTCAATCCTTAGTTTGGGAAGATCCCCTGGAGTAGGCCATCACAACTCACTCCAGTATTCTTGCCTGGAGAATCCCATGGACAGAGGAGCCTGGAAGGCTATAGTCCATGGATCCACAGAGCCAAACACAGTTGAGCAACTAAGCACAAATAAATAGTGTTTTCAAATTAAAGTCAACAACTTCATTAGCAGTCAGGCTGTCTTTTGAAACTTTGAAGCTAAGTAATGCTTTATCCTCTCTAGCTATGAAAGTCCTAGATGGAGACTGTTTCTAATATAAAGTAGTTTTATCTACACTGAAAATACATTGCTTAGTGTATTCATCTTAATTATCTTGGCTTGATTGAATAACTTGGTGAGGCTTCTATATCAGTGCTTATTGCTTCACCTTGTACTGTTATGTTTGGAGATAACTTTCCTTCAAGCTCATGAACCAAACTCTTGCTAGCTTTAAACTTTTCATCTGTAATTTCCTCAGCTATTTCTGCCTTCATACAATTGAAGAGAGCCAGGATCTTGCTTTGGACTGTCTTTGAGTTAAGGGGAATGTTACATTTGGTTTAATCAATCCACATCACTAAAACTTCCTCCATATTACCAAGAGGGCTGTTTTGCTTTCTTATCATTCAAGTGTTCACTGGAGTAGTAATTTTATTTTTCCTTTGAGAAGTTTTCCTTTGCAGTCACAACTTGGCTAGCTGTTGTATGCAAAAGGTGTAGATTTTGGCCTATCTCAGCCTTCAACATGCCTTTATCACTAAGCTGAATCCTTTATTGTTTTTCAATTCAAAGTAAGAGATGTATGACTCTTCCTTTTACTTAAAAGCCATTGGAGGATTATTAATAGGTCAATTTCAATATTGCTGCATCTCAGGAAGAGGGAGGCCAAGGGGAGAAAGAAAGATGGGGAATTACTGGTCAGAGGAGCAAACTGTCCAGAGAAGACAATGGCACCCGACTCCAGTACTCTTGCCTGGAACATCCCACGGATAGAGGAGCCTGGTGGGCTGTAGTCCATGGGGTCGCTAAGAGTCGGACACAACTGAGCGACTTCGCTTTCCCTTTTCACTTTCATGCATTGGAGAAGGAAATGGCAACCCACTCCAGTGTTCTTGCCTGAAGAATCCCAGGGATTGGGGAGCCTGGTGGGCTGCCATCTATGGGGTTGCACAGAGTTGGACACAACTGAAGTGACTTAAAAGCAGCAGTAGCAGCAGCAGCAGCAGCAGGAACAGATTGTCACACACATTTATTAATTTCACTGTCTTACAGGTGTGATTCGTGACATTTCAAAATAATTAGAATTACTGATTAGAATTACACTTATAAAAAGATTACTGATCATCATAACAAATATAATAATAATAAAAAAGTTTGAACTATTGACTGTTACTAAAGGTGACCAAGTGATATATGAGGAAATACTGCTAGAAAAATGGAACCTATAAACCTGCTATATGTAGGGTTGCTACAAACTTTCAATTTGTATAAAACGCATTATCTGTGAACCTCAACAGAGTGAAGCAAAATAAAAAAAAGAGACATACTGGAAAGTGATGTCAACTGGGCCTTAGAAAGCATCACTAAGAACAAACCTAGTGGAGGTGATGGAATTCCAGTTGAGCTATTTTAAATCCTGAAAGATGATGCTGTGAAAGTGCTGCACTCAATATGCCAGCAAATTTGGAAACCTCAGCAGTGGCGACAGGACTGGAAAAGGTCAATTTTCATTCCAACGCCAAAGAAAGGCAATGCCAAAGAATGCTCAAACTACCAAACAATTGCACTCATCTCAGACACTACTAAAGTAATGCTCAAAATTCTCCAAGCCAGGCTTCAGCAATATGCGAATCATGAACTTCCTGATGTTCAAGCTGGTTATAGAAAAGGCAGGGGAACCAGAGATCAAATTGCCAACATCGGCTGGATCATTGAAAAAGCAAGAGAGTTCCAGAAAAACATCTATTTCTGCTTTATTGACTATGCCAAAGCCTTTGACTGTGTAGATCACAACAAAGTGTGGAAAATTCTGAAAACTGATCTGCCTCTTGAGAAACCTATACGCAGGTCAGGAAGCAACAGTTAAAGCTGGACATGGAACAATAGACTAGTTCCAAATAGGAAAGGGAGTATGTCAAGTCTATATATTGTCACCCTGCGTATTTAACTTATATGCAGTGTACATCATGGGAAATGCTGGGCTGGAAGAAGCACAAGCTGGAATCAAGATTGCCGGGAGAAATATCAATAACCTCATATATGCCAATGACACCACCCTTATGGCAGAAAATGAAAAGGAACTAAAAAGCCTCTTGATGAAAGTGAAAGTGGAGAGAGAAAAAGTTGGCTTAAAGCTCAACATTCAGAAAATGAAGATTATGGCATCTGGTCCCATCGCTTCATGGGAAATAGATGGGGAAACAGTGGAAACAGTGTCAGACTTTATTTTGGGGGGCTCCAAAATCACTGCAGATGGTGATGCAGCTATGAAATTAAAAGACGCTTACTCCTTGGAAGAAAAGTTATGACCAACGTAGATAGCATATTGAAAAGCAGAGTTATTACTTTGCCAAACAAAGGCCCATCTAGGCAAGGCTATGGTTTTTCCAGTAGTCTTGTATGGATGTGAGAGTTGGACTGTGAAGAAAGATGAGCACCAAAGAATTGATGCTTTTGAACTGTGGTGTGGGAGAAGATTCTTGAGAGTCCCTTGGACTGCAAGGAGATCCAACCAGTCCATTCTAAAGGAGATCAGTCCTGGGTTTTCTTTGGAAGGAATGATGCTGAAGCTGAAAATCAAGTACTTTGGCCACCTCATGCAAAGAGTTGACTCATTGGAAAAGACTCTGATGCTGGGAGGGATTGGGGGCAGGAAGGAAAGGGGACGACCGAGGATGAGATGGCTGGATGGTATCACTGACTTGATGGCCGTGAGTATGAGTGAACTCCGGGAGTTGGTGATGGACAGGGAGGCCTGGCGTGCTGCGATTCATGGGGTCGCAAAGAGTCATACGTGACTGAGCGACTGAACTGAACTGAACTGACTATATATCAACTTATCACTTGATATTAATAATGCCTAAATCATATATTACCTTAACGTAATAGGGCTTAAGCTCACTTAAGCACAGATATGGAATGGAACAATTACTCAGTTATACTTGAACCAAAAAATACTGTTAATTTAGCAACTCAATATTCTGCAAGTCTTCATTATACTTGGAGGAATGAAGTGATGATTATTTCTATGAGTGGAGATGTTAATATCAACAATGTTCAAAGGTTTTTCTAATTTTTTTCTCACAAAGCTTACTATAAAATAGGATGTTTCCATGAAATTTGATTAATGAATGATCTTGTATATCACAAGGTGTTTGATTTTCCCAGTGTAAGAATCTGATATAGGCCATACGTATATTTCACTGAATTATTCCCAATGTAACTGTATATTTAAATATCTGAATAGATTGTCTTGTGAGATGAGATGGCATATTCATATTATGCTTTTTATTCATTCTCTTAAAATTCTGATATTTGAAAAAAATTAGAGTCATTTATTTACCTGTCTATAAGATATATTTCTTTATAATCAGTAGCAAGGGTTTTAGTGTAGTATAATTCTGAGTAATACTTTCAGTATTTCTAACTTCTTAATCTTATAAATATATCAATTTTATCATTATATTTAAGGTCATAGACACAAATTAGAGATATAAGACCTTATTTTTCCTTCTTTTTTTTTTGTAATTTTGGAATAAAAATCTTCAATACATTTTATCCATTCAGCTATTTTACATTGTACAGCAGTAATTTTTACCTGAGATAATCTCTTACTTATAAATGAAACCTATATATATATATATGTATATGAAAAGAATATCTTAATCATCGCATTGAATTGTAGATTTTCTATATATGAAACACTTAAGTAATACTGAATCTATAATTTAAAAAATTATCACCATATAGAGGGGGAACAAATTATAATAAATATGATTTAAAAAACTAAAGCAAATAACTTAGAAGCAAAGAATATAATCAAGCAGTTAGTGAACACTACTTAGGGAAATTTATATATTTGCCACAGTAAGGGAAGTCTGGAATAGCTTAATATCAAACATTCGTAATATTCGTGACTCTATTATCATCTTTTCATTTGCATCAGCTTATTTAAAATCCACAAAAATGTAATGAGGTAGATATTACTATCTTCCTTTTATAAATGAGGAAACTGAAATGCAAGATAATATGTAACTTGTCTATGTTTGTATGTAAGAAAAAAGAAATGAGATTCACACCCAGTTTGTCTTTATCCTGAACCATTGATCTATATTGTCTTTTTATGAGGTGTCCATTCTATTCCTTGTGTGTTTCTATTAATTTTTAAGTTGTATCTTGGTAAGTGAAAAATGTATTATTCTCAAGTTTGAAGATATATAATTAGTTCACCCACAGTTCAAGCCAAGTCTGTTGATCATTCAAACTCACAGAAAAAGCTCATGACCTTAGTAGAATATATATCAATATAAACACATAAAATTGAGAAGAATTGTTTTCATGTCTATTACTACTTTGTTGGATTTACCTAACATTGCAGTGTAATTGTTAGGGAAACAATTATGTCCTAAATTAAAGCAAGAACTTTTTATCAAATTGATACTAAATATCAGTTGATTATTTAACTTTATGTAATTCCTTTTTTGTTGTTTCTTTGGGAACTCACAGCAAAACTGTATCTTTTACTCTTATTATTGTGATATTATAATAAAAACAAAAATAACAACAAAGGAAAAACATTTTACTATATTGAGATTGGGGTTCCCTGGTGGCTCAGACAGTAAAGAGTCTGCAATGACAGTGACAACTGTGACATAAGTAGCTTACAGCTTTTTTATTTTCTTTTTACTTGTTCTCTTGGGAAAAGAGTGCAGAACTTACTAACATGTATATAGCTTGTAATACACTGGATCATTTCAATGTGAACCTGTGAGAAATGCTGCTGTCCAGTGGCCCTATGCTCTCAGTCCAGCAGTAGAATTGATTTAGGGCATTTTCTGGGCCCTTCTGCAATATCTCCTTCTCTTCCAATTACTCAAATTAAGTTAAGGTTCTTTAGATACATTTCCATCCTAATTAGAAAGTAAATAAGTATAAAAATAATTTTTTTATTTTAGATTTCACAGTCCCCAGTTTTAACTATATATAATGAAAATTATACTTTTGTTTTCTAATATGAACACAGAAAAGGGCAACTTTCAGCAGAAAAATAATTCAGTGTACATACCAAACGTTTGACTAAAAAGTGAAAATAAAAATTGAGTAAAAGAAGACATATTTCTAATCTATTCATGGTACAAAAGCAGCATAAACCAATACAATATATTGATCATGTTTTGTGAGGCTTTTTTTATTGTTTTCTTTCTTCTAACTTCTGCTTAGAGGAATTTTTTTTTAATACTTAAAATGGCAGTTGAAGCTGACATATTTTTGAAGTGCCATTTGAGAGAGAATTTTTGAAATTTAAGCTCTAAATGTGGTTAGCAGGATGTATGTGAACAGAATAAAGACATTGGTGAACTTATAGCTCATGATTAAGCTTTTACCTCCTTCCCTTAAATCTCACAATAAATCTTTTTTTTTCTTTTCATTCTTCTATAATAGTTTTTTTCTTTTCCTCTTGAGCTTGTTTCTGTAAACACCAGTCACTTGAAATTGAATATCCAGAGATCAAGCATTTTAAGAATGTATCCTACCTTACTAAATATACTAATATATAATATTCATATCTGCTGTTCTCTATAATGATATATTTGGGAACTCAAATATCCTTAAAAGAAAAGTTTCCTATAATAAATACAGTCTACTCTATTGTCACACTGCTTATTTAACTTATTTGCAGATTACATCATGAGAAACGCTGGGCTGGAAGAAGCACAAGCTGGAATCAAGATTGCCGGGAGAAATATCAATAACCTCAGATATGCAGATGACACCACCCTTATGGCAGAAAGTGAAGAGAAACTGAAAAGCATCTTACTGAAAGTAAAAGTGAAGAGTGAAAAAGTAGGCTTAAAGCTCAGCATTCAGAAGATGAAGATCATGGCATCTGGTCCTATAACTTCATGGGAAATAGATGGGGAAACAGTGGAAACAGTGTCAGACTTTATTTTGGGGGGCTTCAAAATCACTGCAGATGGTGATGCAGCCATGAAATTAAAAGACGCTTACTCCTTGGAAGAAAAGTTATGACCAACCTAGATATCATATTGAAAAGCAGAGACACCACTTTTCCAACAAAGGTTCATCTAGTCAAGGCTATAGTTTTTCCTGTGGTCATGTATGGATGTGAGAGTTGAACTGTGAAGAGAGCTGAGCGCCAAAGAATCGATGCTTTTGAACTGTGGTATTGGAGAAGACTCTTGAGAGTCCTTTGGACTGAAAGGAGATCCAACCAGTCCATTCTAAAGGAGATCAACCCTGGGATTTCTTTGGAAGGAATGATGCTAAAGCTGAAACTCCATTACTTTGGCCACCTCATGCGAAGAGTTGACTCAATGGAAAAGATTCTGATGCTGGGAAGGATTGGGGGCAGGAGGAGAAGGGGACGACAGAGGATGAGATGGTTGGATGGCATCACTGACTCGATGGACATGAGTCTGAGTGAACTCCAGGAGTTGGTGATGGACAGGGAGGCCTGGCGTGCTGTGATTCATGGGGTTGCAAAGAGTCAGACACGACTGAGCGACTGAACTGACTGAACTGACTCTTTACATACTTAAATAGTGAATAGAGTTTCGTGTGTATACATAAGTTTACATTGTTTGTATGGTTCAGTTTGAAACTTATAGATTTACAAAAATTTTAGCTCAAGTACAATAAATGTATTTTATCAAAAAAAGTTATCTTGAGCATTACTGAGCTAATAGGACATCAAAATAACACATTCAGGACAAATAACCAGATGATTGGCAGTCAACAAATTATGAAAGCAATTTAGGATGGGTTTAGGGGGAACGAGAGTTAATACACACTATAACAGTAGATGTCTTCAAATTACCTTCTGAATAAGGCTGCTGATTGCTCCTTTCATCTCCTCTTGTGAACTTTTGTTTCCTTAAAAAGAGAATCAGTGGAGTATCACAGTTGGCAATTTGATACAAGTTTTTGCACCTATACAATATGTACTCTGGCTAAATTACATGTTGTTTCCATCCCTGGTAGCTCAGCTGGTAAAGAATCTGCCTGCAATGCAGGAGACCCTGATTTGATTCCTGGGTTGGGAAGATTCACTGCAGAAGGGATAGGCTACCCACTCCAGTATCCATGGACTTTCCTGATGACTCAGATGGTAAAAAATCCACCTGTAATGTGGGAGACCTGGGTTTGACCCCTGGGTTGGACAGCTCCCCTGGAGGAGGGCATGGCAACCCACTCCAGTATTCTCACCTAGAGAATCCCCATGGACAGAGGTGCCTGGAGGGCTACAGTCCATGAGGTCACAAAGAGTCAGACACAACTGAGTGACTAAGCACAGCACAGCACTACTACAAAGTAGGCTCAGCTGCCCCACCAGTCAATCCCCCAGCAGTTATAATTTCCTCCATATCCATCAACGTTCAAAACCTCCATCACTATGCCCACTAAATTCTCTGCAGCTGCTTGTGTTTGCCTCCACCACCTCCACTCCTGCTGGCACCGCTGCTATTGAAGCTGGAATTGCTGGCAACAGGACTATGTTGATAACCTCTGGCACAAATCTGCCTCAGAATCTGCTACTCTTCTAATGTCTATTGCTGCTCCCCTTTTAGAAGTGTTGATATGCCACCTTTTCAAATGACAGGGGCACTTTTTGTTTAGCTGCCACAAAAAAGATCCAACCAATCTTTGGTCATATTTATGATTCTTTAGTTAAAGAACAAGCTGGCAAGGCCAAGATTTCCTACACATCCTGTACAGTAAAGGTAATACATATTTTCTTTCAACATCATTCTTCTAGGGAGAAAGCAAATTAGCCAAATTAGCCAAGTGAGTTCAGGCTGTCTTCCCCCATGTTTTGTAAATAATGACTATGTAAAAGCTGAGAGCACTTGTAGCACTGTGCATGCCAGTCACAAGGTACTCACATGTTTATGAGCTACTTTATGCTGTCCCGATATATGGGCTCCACCTGAAAGTGGTGGCCTTTCTGTTGCATCACAGCCGCGTCTGCTGGGTCAGCCACAAGAGGAGGGAATACAGCATGTATACTGCTACAGCTGCTGCGTCAACCAGATGAGAATGCTGTTATGGCCGGTGCACCAGCCAGGAGAGAGGTTGGGTTGTGTTACCTTATGCTATGGTTGCTGCTATGCCTGCTGCATCAGCTGGAAGAGAATAAATGTGTCTGCAGCTCCTACAGTTCCTTGAGTCTTCTTCCAGCCTCTTAGCTCATACCTTGCCCACCAGTGAGCAGTGCAAACACTGTGAAGAGCAAGACAACCGACTCTGTGAGGAGGATGAAGAGTGATACAATTCTGAAAATCAAAATTGATAACTTGTTTCCCATTGGAAATGTCCAGTCCTCTCACTTCTGTTGCTCTGGTCACTAGAAATGGACTTTTCCCTAAGAGGAATTCGTGAAGTTTTCTTCATCATCTCTTTAAGATCATTCTCCCTGGGTCTTGGTTCAAGCACATCCATCATGGTTTAAAAAATTCTCCAGGGAATCTGTACCCTTTCCAGTTCAGTTCAGTCGCTCAGTTGTGTCCGAACCTTTGCGACCCCATGAATCGCAGCACCCAGTCTTCCCTGTCCATCACCAACTCCATCACTCAGACACGTCCATCAAATCAGTGATGCCATCCAGCCATCTCATCCTCTGTCATCCCCTTCTCATCCTGACCCCAATCCCTCCCAGCATCAGAGACTTTTCCAATGAATCAAATCTTCGCATGAGGTGGCCAAAGTACAGGAGTTTCATCTTTAGCATCATTCTTTCCTGTACCCTCTTGGGGCTCCACAAACACTAAAGGTTGAGAAATTCTTTCCTGATGCATCTGCTTATCCGACTCTTTTGATGTGATATTCTCAAAGGTAGCTTCCTTGGTGGAGCAAATGGTAAAGCGTCTGTCTGCAATGAGGGAAACCCGGGTTCGATTCCTGTGTTGGGAAGATCTCCTGGAGAAGGAAATGGCAACTCCCAGTATTCTTGCCTGAAGAATCCCACAGACGGAGGAGCCTGGTGGGCTACAGTCCATGGGGTTGGGTCACGAAAGTCGGATAAGACCTAGCGACTTCACTTTCACTTTCTCAAAGGTAGAGCCAACATTTCTACAACCAAAAAGATGTACTTGTGATTATCAAGAAATCATGAGCAAGTGCCTGCATTTTCTTAGGGAAAGGAGTGCTAAAAATGTTTTGGTAAACTTCCTTCAGTAACATACTCTCTTGTTCAAATATTCTATGTATTTGAGCTTTACATCTCATATCAGTATCAGATTCACTTTACCCAATACCTTTGTGGAACTTTAATATTTCTTTTTCCTTCATGCTTACCATGCCTCCAGGAGTAGCTAACATGTCCCATCCACATTCTGTGTATCAAACCTGATAACCACTATCAGCATCACCATAAATGATGCAAGGACGATTTTCAGACCATTATGAAAAATTTCTGGCTTCCTTATAGATTGGTACTGCCAAATTTCTCTTGTTGGTGCTAATAGCAAGGAGACTGAATATTGTTGGAAGAGACCATATTTTGCATTTTCCTTCCTGGCTCTCAAAAACTCTCCTTGACCATGTGAGTAAATCTGATTCAAGATCCACAAGAGAAACGTTGCAAGTTTTAGAAAAGTTGTTTGAGTAGAAGACATCAAGTGTTTTGTTTGTTCGTTTGTTTTCTTTGTCTTTTGTAAAATGAACAGGACAGTTTTGCAATGGAGCCAAGTGAGTATAAAAACAAATAAGATTGATGTTTCCTATAATAATTTCTCCCATCTCAACATCAACAAAACTTTCAGTGTGTAGGAGACAACTTTTGCCTCAATTTAAAGGTAATATTTCTCAGTTGATTCCAGTGTTATATTTAGAAAAAAGTTCCTATTAAAAATATTAACTTAGTGGAAATGGTTTTGACCAAATATCTTCATCTATTTGTCACCCCAGTGATTGCTTCCATCTTATTCAAATTTTTCAAAGCCACATCTGTCACCATGGCAATCAGTAATGTCACAGACACCACCTTCCATGTCATCAAACCTTCCCTTTAGTCACTTGACAATCACTGAAGGATCTAGACTTCCCTCTTGAATATTGTCAGACTCAAAATACTGCCTGTGTCCTTATCTTTACTAGAACTCCACCCTGAATTCTCTTTATAGTGTGTAGGAACCTTGTTAGGTTCATGTTAGGTCCATGTCAAGGTAATTTTGAGTGGTAAAACAGGAGACGGCAAGAGTGATCATTGACATTTTAGGAATCAGTGAACTGAAATGGAATGGAATGGGTGAATTTAATTCAGATGACCATTACATCTACTACTGTGGAAAGGATCCCTTAGAAGAAATGGAGGAACCCTCATAGTCAACAAAAGAGTCTGAAATGCAGTATTGGATGCCATCTCAAAAACTACAGAATGATATTTGATCTTTTCAAGGCAAGCCATTCAATAGCACAGTAATCCAAGTCTATACCGCGACCAGTAATGCTGAAGAAGCTGAAGTAGAACAGTTCTATGAAGACTTACAAGATCTTCTGGAACTAACAGTAGTGATTTTGGAGCCCAAGAAAATAAAGTCTCACTGTTTCCATTGTTTCCCCATCTATTTGCCAGGAAGTTATTGAACCAGATGCCATAATCTTAGGGCTTTAATGTTGAGTTTTAAGCCAGCTTTTCACTCTCCTCTTTCACTTTCATCAAGAGGCTCTTTAGTTCTTCTTGCTTTTTGCCGTAAGGGTGGTGTTATCTGCATATCTGAGGTTATTGATATTTCTCCCAGCAATCTTGATTCCAGCTTGTGCTTCATCCAGCTCAGCAATTTGCATGATGTACTCCGCATATAAGTTAAATAAACAGGGTAAAAATATACAGTCTTGACATATGCCTTTCCCAATTTGGAACAAGACCATTGTTCCATGGTGTGGTTGTATCTATCTGGTGCTTCTTGACCTGCATACAAATTTCTTAGGAGGCAGGGAGAAGGTAGCCTGGTATTCTCATCTGTTTAAGAATTGTAAACATTTTGTTGCAATTCACACATTTAAAGGCTTTCAGTTCAGTTCAGTTCAGTCACTCGGTCATGTCTGACTCTGCGACCCCATGAATTGCAGCACGCCAAGCCTCCCTGTCCATCACCAACTCCTGCAGTTCACTCAAACTCACATCCATCGAGTTGGTGATGCCATCCAGCCATCTCATCCTCTGCCGTCCCCTTCTCCTCCTGCCCCAATCCCTCCGAGCATCAGAGTGTTTTCCAATGAATCAACTCTTCGCATGAGGTGGCCAAAGCACTGGAGTTTCAGCTTTAGCATCATTCCTTCCAAAGGACACCCAGGACTGATCTCCTTTAGAATGGACTGGTTGGATCTCCTTGGAGTCCAAGGGACTCTCAAGAGTCTTCTCCAACACCACAGTTCAAAAGCATCAATTCTTCAGTGCTCAGTTTTCTTCACAGTCCAACTCTCACATCCACACATGACCACTGGAAAAACCATGGCCTTCACTAGATGGATCTTTGTTGGCAAAGTAATGTCTGCTAAAAAGCATGTGCTGTCTAGGTTGGTCATAACTTTCCTTCCAAGGAATAAGCATCGTTTAATTTCATGGCTGAAATCACCATCTAAACAGAAGTAGATGTCACAAAGAGTCAGACATGACTGAGTGACTGGACTGAACTGAACTGAACCCTGAACTGTCTTTATCATAGATTTCTTTACTAATTTCTTTGTGCCTTGAGTGAGAAGAAATATAATACCTTTTGTGGTTCTACTTCCTTGACTGATATTATCTATAGAATTCATGTATACACAAACTGCTGGCCCAGAGGAAGTGAATTTTCTGCCATCACAGGATCCATCCATAAAGAATACAGAGAACTTGGAATCTCCCTCTGCTGATGAATACGTTTGATTAACAGTAAAGGTGCTCTCATTTGAGAACTGTGGCTCTCTAACATGTATAGAATTTTCTTCCAAAAAATAAGGTCTCCAGATATATAACCATGCTTGAAAGAAATGTCTTGGAATAATTTACAATGCAAAAAAAAATAACATCACACAATGAACATAAGTTTGGCTAAAATAAAAGCATATAATAACTGTGTAAGTTAATATTTTATAAATTTCTAAATAAATTTTAAGTTACTTAATTTAAAAAGCCTCTTCAAATGTGTTTCATTGATAATTCTCTAATCATAGTATCATCTCTGTTTAAGCACTATACTGTATAATTCAGTCAGAAAGACTGATTGAGGTTTCATAATTTGTTCTTTTTTTCTTCTTTATTCTATTCTGAGGTCCAGTATGACTTAATGGTCTATTCTTTGTGATAAGGGGTAAAGTTTTTGGCTACTAGGCAAAGAACTGTGAATTTCTTAATGTTCTGAATGTAGCATAATGCCATAATGTAATTGTGCAAAGTCAAAACAATAATTTTAGAGATTGGTTTGGATTTCAATTTTGCCTACAAATGGGTTTATGTTGAATATTAAAGGCAGAATTACTATAACTACTTGGGCTGTGGAGTATATTTTATAAATAAATTCACAGATAATGCATCTTGACAGATTCAAGGTTAAAAACTGACAATTGCAGTGCAAAGTCTTTCAGTTCAGTTCAGTCAGTTCAGTTCAGTCAGTTCAGTTGCTCAGTATGCCTGACTCTTTGCGATCCCATGAATCACAGTATGCCAGGCCTCCCTCTCTATCACCAACTCCTGAAGTTCACTCAAACTCAAGTCCATTGAGTCGGTGATGCCATCCAGCCACCTCATCCTCTGTCATCCCCTTCTCCTCCTACCACCAATCACTCCCAGCATCAGGGTCTTTTCCAATGAGTCAACTGTTCACATGAGGTGGACAAAGTATGAGTTTCAGCTTTAACATCAGTCCTTCCAATGAACACCCAGGACTGATCTCCTTTAGGATGGACTGATTGGATCTCCTTGCAGTCCAAGGGACACTTGAGCCTTCTCGCACACCACAGTTCAAAAGCATCAATTCTTCAGCACTCAGCTTTCTTCACAGTCCAACTCTCACATCCATACATGACCACTGGAAAAACCATAGCCTTGACTAGACGAACTTTGTTAGGAAGATAATGTCTCTGCTTTTAAATACGCTATATAGGTTGGTCATAACTTTCCTTCCAAGGAGTAGGCATCTTTTAATTTCATGGCTGCATCACCATCTGCAGTGATTTTGGATCCCAAAAAATAAAGCCTGACATTGTTTCCACTGTTTCCCATGAAGTGATAGGCCCAGATGCTATAATCTTGGTTTTCTAAATGTTGAGCTTTAAGCCAACTTTTTTATTCTCCACTTCCACTTTCATCAAGAGACTTTTTAGTTACTCTTAATTTTTTGCCATAAGGGTGGTGTCATCAGCATATTCCTCCCAGCAATCTTGATTTCAGCTTGTGTTTTTTTCCAGCCCAGTGTTTCTCATGATGTACTCTGCATAGAAGTTAAATAAGCAGGGTGTCAATGTACAGCTTTGACATATTCCTTTTCCTATTTGGAACCAGTCTGTTGTTCCATGTCCAGTTCTAACTGTTGCTTCCTGACCTGCATATAGGTCTCTCAAGAGGCAGGTCAGGTGGTCTGGTATTCCCGTTTCTCTCAGAATTTTCGACAGTTTATTGTGATCCACACAGTCAAAGGCTGTGGCATAGTCAATAAAGCAGAAATAGATGTTTTTCTGGAATTCTCTTGCTTTTCAATGATCCAGCGGATGTTGGCAATTTGATCTCTGGTTCCTCTGTCTTTTCTAAAACCAGCTTGAACATCTGGAAGTTCACAATTCACGTATTGCTGATGCCTGGCTTGGAGAATTTTGAGCATTACTTTTCTGGTGTGTGAGATGAGTGCAATTGTGCAGTAGTTTAAGCATTCTTTGGCATTGCCTTTCTTTGGCGTTGGAATGAAAATTGACCTTTTCCAGTCCTGTGGCCACTGCTGAATTGTCCAAGTTTGCTGGCATATTGAGTGCAGCACTTTCACAGCATCATCTTTCAGGATTTGAAATAGCTCCACTGGAATGCCATCACCTTCACTAGCTTTGTTCTTAGTGATGCTTTCTAAGGCCCACTTGGCTTCACATTCCTGGACATCTGGCTCTTCATGAGTGATCACACCATCGTGATTATCTGAGTCGTGAAGCTCTTTTTTGTTCAGTTCTTCTGTGTATTCTTGCCACCACTTCTTAATAGCTACTTCTGCTGTTAGGTCCATACCATATCTGTAATTTATTGAGCCCATCTTTGCATGAAATATTCCCTTGGTATCTCTGATTTTCTTGAAGAGATCTCTAGTCTTTCCCATTCTGTTGTTTTCCTCTATTTCTTTGCATTGATCGCTAAAGAAGGCTTTCTTATCTCTTCTTGGTATTCTTTGGAACTTAGCATTCAGATGATTATATCTGTCCTTTTCTCCTTTGCTTTTCACTTTTCTTCTTTTCACAGCTATTTGTAAGGGCTCCTCAGACAGACATTTTGCTTTTTTGCATTTCTTTTCCTTGAGGATTGTCTTGATCCCTGTCTCCTGTACAATATCACGAATCTCAGTCCATAGTTCATCAGGCAATCTATCTATCAGATGTAGTCCCTTAAATCGATTTCTCATTTCCACTGTATAATCATAAGGGATTTGATTTAGGTCATACCTATATGGTCTAGTGGGTTTTCTTACTTTCTTCAATTTAAGTGTGAATTTGACAACAAGGAGTTCATGATCTGAGCCACAGTCAGCTCCTGGTCTTGTTTTTGCTGACTGTATAGAGCTTCTCCATGTTTGGTTGTAAAGAATACAATCAATCTGATTTCGGTGTTGACCATCTGGTGATGTCCATGTGTAGAGTCTTCTCTTCTGTTGTTGGAAAAGAGTGTTGGTTATGACCAGTGCATTCTCTTGGCAAAACTCTATTAGCCTTTGCCCTGCTTCATTCTGTACTCCAAGGCCAAATTTTCCTGTTACTCTAGGTGTTTCTTGACTTCCTACTCTTGCATCCAGTCCCCTATAATGAAAAGGATATCTTTTTTGGGTGTTGGTTCTAAAAGGTCTTGTGGGTCTTCATAGAACCGTTCAACTTCAGATTCTTCACCGTTACTGTTTGGGGCAGAGGCTTGGATTATTGTGATATTGAATGGTTTGCCTTGGAAATGAGCAGAAATCATTCTGTCGTTTTTGAGATTGCATCCAAGTACTGAATTTCGGACTCTTCTGTTGACCATGATGGCTGCTCCATTTCTTCTAAGGGATTCCTCCCCACAGTGGTAGAGAGAATGGTCATCTGAATTAGAATCACCCATTCCAGTCCATTTTAGTTTGCTGATTCCTAGAATGTCGACGTTCACTCTTGCCATCTCCTGTTTGACCACTTCCAATGTGACTTGATTCATGGACCTAACATTCCAGGTTCGTATGCAATATTGCTCTTTACAGCATTGGACCTTACTTCTATCACCAGTCACATATAAAACATGGTATTGGTTTTGCTTTAGCTCCATCCCTTCATTCTTTATGGAATTATTTCTCTACTGATCTCCAGTAGCATATTGGGCACCTACCAACCTGGGGAGTTCCCTTTTCAGTATCCTATTATTTTGCTTTTTCATACTATTCACGGGGTTCTCAAGGCAAGAATACTTTACCCTCTTTTTATGTATTGCAAATAAAATACAACACGTGCAAATGCTACATGTTAATGGATTTCCATAATTGTAAATCTATAAATATTTTTTTTTAGGTTTCAAAATACAATGAAGAAAATCACAAGTCTAGTGCAAAAGAGTGTTTGTTATGACCAGCGCATTTATTATTTTCTTAGTGTTCTTTCTTGGATTGTGCACAAATGAAGTATAACCATTACTTTTTGCTTTTTGTTCCTTTGGAATTGATAAAGGATAATATTATTTAATTTTTAGAATTATCTGATTTTTCTTATTGTTAAAGACTTATAAAATACACATTCAGGCTATTACCTTACATATAAAAAAATAGGGATCAAGAAGTTAACTGATTTGCCAGTTCCAAGCTTTCAATCTAGTAACACATTTAATAGATTAAGTTAAGATGTTTGATTCCTATGTCACTGAAACACTCTGTACAAGATACCACCTTTCCTTTTAAATTAACATTATTTCACAATAAAGAGATATTTTACATAGATACTATTATTCCTTTAATTCAGCCTTCTCTTCTTACAATGGTCACAACTTCTGGATTAACTGAGAAAATATAAGATTTCTTCTTTATATTCTGAGTACACAGCTTTCCCAAACTCCACCTTATATGAAATTTGCTACCTCTACCAAACCCAATGAATAAGAGAAAATTAATTTCTTTTCTTTCCCAGTTATTCAGAAATTTCCCAGAAATAATTAAAGTAAAAGGCTTCATAAGAAGATGAGGCATAGGCTTAAAAGTTTTGTGTTTGATGAGAATTCAAGTGCTCTTGGTAAAGAATATATAAGCATGGGAATGTACACTATTTTAACATACAGATTTCCTCTAATGAAACAGAATTCCATGAACAGAGGAGGCTGGTGGGATATAATCCATGTGGTTGCAGAAAGTCAGACATGATTGTGGGACTAACACAGAATCTAAAACAAGAGGGAGTATATATATATATATGATTTATTTTGCTGTGCTGCAGAAACTTACACAACACTGTAAATCAACTATACTCCAATAAAATTTAACTAAAAAGTCCAGTTCAGTTCAGTCACTCAGTCATGTCTGACTCTTTGCACCCCTATGAACTGCAGCATCCCAGGGCTCCCTGTCCATCACCAACTTCCGGAGTTCACCCAAACTAATGTCCATTAAGTCGTTGATGCCATCCAGCCATCTCATCCTCTGTCATCCCCTTCTCCTCCTGCCTTCAGTCTTTCCCAGCAACATAGTCTTTTCAAATGAGTCTTCTCTTCGCATAAGGTGGCCAAAGTATTGGAGTTTCAGCTTCAACATCAGTCCTTCCAATGAACACCCAGGACTGATCTCCTTCAGGATAGACTGGTTGGATCTCCTTGCAGTCCAAGGGACTCTCAAGAGTCTTGTCCAACACCACAGTTCAAAAGCATCAATTCTTCAGTGTTCAGCTTTCTTTATAGTCCAACTCTTACATCCATACATGACTACTGGAAAAACCATGCTGCTGCTAAGTCACTTCAGTCGTGTCCGACTCTGTGCAACCCCATAGATGGCAGCCCACCCGGCTCTCCTGTCCCTGGGATTCACCAGGCAAGAATACTGGAGTGGGTTGTCATTTCCTTCTCCAATGCATGAAAGTGAAATTGAAGTCGTGTCCGACTTCTAGCGATCCTGTGGACTGCAGCCTACCAGGCTCCTCCATCCATGGGACCTTCCCAGCAAGAGTACTGGAGTGGGTTGCCATTGCCTTCTCCGTCCAGTTGCCAACTCAGCTAGTAGTTGGGTTAAATATGGCAGTGCATGTTAAAAAGACTATTTTTCCCTGTTTTTGTATATGCTTCAATATAGCATGATTAAAAATGAGTAATTAAAATATTTCATAAGAAAAGTGTACTCTGGTAACTACAGAAAGTGGCAGATTAACAAATTATTTTTATAATCTTAGGAGAGAAGCTCAAATGAGATAAACTTCAATATGTAGTTTAGCTTAATTTTACTTTCTGAACCCTAAGCTGCCAAGTGAAATATCAAAACATTTATCTTTATGATTATTTAAATGGATAGCAAACTTTTCCAAAGCTGTACAGTGATGGATTTAATTCAGAGAGATTAGTTGTCCCTTGGTCCCTGGAACTGACTAGTTCATTCTCCCAAACTTAGATGAAATTTATTTATAGGTCCTCAGGCTTTTATTGTTTAAATTATAAATATTCCCCAAACAATCTCTTCCCCAAACTAAGTATATAGAAAATAAATTATCAGAAACAACACAAGTCTACACATACTTACATTTCTAATTCAGTGGATAATCAATTAGGTACAGGTCCCCATATCTTCACTGAGGCTGAGGTGGATCAGTGAGGAAGTCTTGTAAAGATCTGCATCTTGATAAACTATCATAACTATTTAAAACTATTTTACTATTTTTATGCATAGCCCAAGAATTGAAAGCTGTGCCATTAGATTCATAATTTTTAATTATGATTTTCAATCCCTTTAACTTTTTTCACTCCCATAGATAAAAGGAAATGATCTGATTTCCTAGATAATGGCTATGGTGAGTTACTAACATCATCATTATTATACTTACATTATTAAAATATAACAGATGTGTTTATGCTGAAGAACTCTTTAATATAAGTGATAACTCTTTAATAATGCTTTAATATTTCCAGGAAATATCTTACCCAGTGCATAGTCACATCCATCAGTTGACTAGCTTTGGAGGTATCATACTGAGGTAGTTTTATCAAGTTTAGTTATAAAAAATAGCACAGTAATGTAGGGTGTTTTATTTTTTCTTAATTTGTCTGTTTCCTTATTTTTGTCATCTTTTAATATTTTCCCAAGTTCCAGCACCTTTGACTGTCATTAACTGTTTGATTAAGAAAGAAATAATCCAGCATTTATAGAACCTTGACTGTGTGCTATTCAATATGTTGATGGATTTTTCCAAACATCTCATTTTTTTCCGCTTTACAGTTCTGTGGACTGCAAAATCACTCCTCATTTCAAATGAGGAATTTAAAGTGTAAAGAAATAAAGAGTATTGGTTAAAGTCAAACACAATAAGTTTTAATTACGGCTTTGCTCCCGATTTTCTTTCTATAAGTCAGTCACCTCATAGGCACCTATATTAAATTGGGTGCCTTGATAATATTTTCATTTATTTCTTTGTTTCCATACAGTGATATAATCTGCTGTGATAGTACTTGGTTTTTAATTCCTTCTCTCCCCCTTCATATCTTCCTCTTTCTTTCTTCTTTTCAACAGTACTGATGTGATAATAAATTTATCTTCAAAATAAAAATCTTTGGCATGTGACCTTTGGTGAGCATTTAGTGATTTTTATAATGGATTCTTAAAGCATATATATATACATATATATATATACCACAGAAACCTCCTTTCTTGATGAGAAAATAAAATTCCAGAGTTATTTCTACTATCTTAATGTGATTTTTCTCTCTTCTGAGCATTTAACAGAAATATATTGGTTGAATCATATAAATTGCCTTCACAGTGAAGTCAGTATTAATATTATAGAATAGATATTATATTATCTATAATATTATATTATAGAATTTATTATAGAATAGACAAATATTTTTAACATATTAATAGTATTTTTGAGGTCAGACAGAAAGTCTGAATGCCAGTTGCAAATGTAGTAAAAATTAAATTTATTTTCCAATTTGCCAAAAGTCCCTATAGTCAAAGCTATGGTTTTTTGAGTAGTCATGTATTGATGTGAGAGTTGGACTATAAAGAAAGCCTAGCGCCAAAGAACTGATACTTTTGAACTGTGGTGTTGGAGAAGACTCTTGAGAGTTTCTTGGACTGCAAGCAGATCAAACCAATCAATCCTAAAGGAAATCAATCCTGAATAGTCATTGGAAGGACTGATGCTGAAGCTCCAATACTTTGGCCCCCTGATGTGAAGAACTGACTCATTCAAAATGACCCTGATGCTGGGAAAGATTGAAGGCAGGAAGAGAAGGGGATGACAGAGGATGAGATGATTGCATGGCATCACCAAATCAATGCAAATCAGTTTGAACAAACTCTAGGAGCTGGTGATAGGCAGGGAAATCTGGTGTGCTGCTGTCCGTGGGGTTGCAGAGTCGGACTTGAATCAGCAACAGAACTGAACTGGATCTTTCTGTTAAGCACTCACTTCTGTTTAATATTGATAAACAATTGTTTTAGGTTCTCATGATTCATGGATTATGTGCTAGCCTGAAAAAGACCATAATATTATGACAATTTGCTTTAATTTATATAGATTATATACTGTCTTAGTTCCTGAGGTGCTATAACAAAGTGTCACAGACTAAGTAGCGTATACACAATAAATACTGATTTCTTACAGTTCTGGAGGCTGGGAGTCCGAGATTAGTGTGCTATCATGTGAAGTGAAACTTCTCATTGGGTCCTTACATGGCAGAAAAAGAAAGAAAATGCTAGCCACTCAGTCGTGCCCAACTCTTTGAGACCCCATGGACTGCAGCCCACTAGGCTCCTCTTGAGATTTTCTGGGCAAGAATATTGAAGTGAGTTGCCATTTTCTTTTCAAGGGGATCTTCCTAACCCAGGGATTGAATCCAGGTCTCCTGCACTGCAGGCAGATTCTTTACTCACTGAGCTATGAGGGAGGAATAATGTTGTTTATTCTCATAATGTTATTTAAAAAATTCAATCCAATTTACTAGATTTCCACCATCATGACTTAAACTCCTCCCAAAGATCGTACTACCATCACCTTTGAAAGTTAAGATTTCAACAGATAAATTTTGATGGCACGTAAGCATTCAGACCATAGCAAATAGGCTCAAAACAGCTAGAGGTTTTAAGATTTGAATTTTCATTTGCATTATACTTAGTTGTCTATAGGAAAGTTGTTCCATCTGTTTTATTTTCTTTTTGGTATTTTGATTTAATATACTGAAAATCCCATAGACAGAGGAGCCTGGTAGTCTGCAGTCCATGGGGTTGCAAAGAGTCGAACAAGATTGAGCGACTTCACTTTGACTTTTCACTTTCATGTATTGGAGAAGGAAATGGCAAGCCACTCCAGTATTCTAGCCTAGAGAATCCCAGGGATGGGGGAGCCTGGTGGGCTGCCGTCTATGGGGTCGCACAGAGTCGGACACGACTGAAGTGATTTAGCAGCAGCAACAGCATACATTCTTGATATAGTAGAACTACAATGTTCATAGCAAGATTTTTGTGAGATCAGTTAGCTTATATACATACCAGGGTTTCAGCCATGTAGAAATAATTTATCCTTTGACAGCAAGATCAGGTTTTGCATTTCTGTAACAATTTGTGCTTCCCTTTTAAGCTCTAATGGAATCACTTAATATTAAAAGTCTTTTAAAATGTCATTAGTGAATCATAAGCACCTAAAATACAAATTTTGTCTGTTTTATTTGTGTTTAATCCCTCCCTACTAAGTATGTTTCTAGCACATAGTGAAATTTCAATGAAAATTTACTAAATAATAATTCTGGAGTTTCCAGTTCTGCATGTAAGAAGTTTAGAAGCCAGCACTTTGTCCAACAAGTAAAAGTTAAACCACTGAAAAATCCTTCAATCCTTCTAAAATCTCCCATAGAGATGAGGACACAGGCACAATAATGCTTACAAGGGAGACCAGATGGACAAATACAGAGAATAGAAACTTACCAAAGCAGAAATGGGGAGAAACTGCCATGGTCACCAGTGCCCAAGTAGAAAACCAGAACTGCATTTGCCATATTGCTGGAGGTTAGATATGGAAAGTTCTGAGAGTTAATGCTGAGCTGAATGGGGGACAAATCCTAGGTGGGCCCACAAGATGAGGTTTAACTCCAAGAACCCACCAACATTTCCATGATTAACATCAGTAGAAAATTGCCTCCTACTTTAGTAAGAGGCTTGAGAAAAGAAATACACCAGAGCACTCTTAGCAAGGCTTGCTCTCAGCTGAAACTAGTTCAGCAGAACCTAACCTGCTTGCAGAAGTGTTATCAGATCCTAATTAACTGAGAGAAAGGAAAAAAGCAAACAAACAACTCAAGACCATGGTAGCCAAACTCTCCCATCTAAGGGGAATAGACAAAAAAGAAAAAAAAAAAATAAACATTGAGAATTTTACAGTCCAGAGGCAGGGATAGTAAAACAAAGTCTGACACTGTTTCCACTGTTTCCCCATCTATTTCTCATGAAGTGATGGGGCCAGATGCCATGATCTTAGTTTTCTGAATGTTGAGCTTTAAGCCAACTTTTTCACTCTACTCTTTCACTTTCATCAACAGGCTTTTTAGTGCTTCTTCACTTTCTGCATAAGGGTGGTGTCATCTGTATATTTGAGGTTATTGATATTTCTCCTCACTAAAACACTGAGCCTTAATCTCAAGACTCAAAATGCTTCTTTTGTGCCTTCACCACAACATTAGAGAAGGCCAATTTACACAGTTCATTTATCCAATCCATCCTGTCTGGCTATCAAGAAAAATTATATGGTATAACAGAATGTCTTTTCCAATCAGTTGGCTCTTCACATCAGGTGGTCAAAGTACTGGAACTTCAGCTTCAGGAACAATACTTCCTGAAAAACAGAACTTGAAGGGGAAGAGTAAATCAGAATCAAACATAGTAAAGATGTTGAAATTATCCAAAGCAAAATTTAAGACAACTGTGATTAATCCCCTTCATGGATCACAAATCCAAAGAGTTTCATAACTCAGTGAGCTATGAGCTATGTTATGCAGGGCCACCCAAGACAGATGGGTCATAATGAGGAGTTCTAGGGAAAAAAAAAAAAAAAAAAGCTTACTTCTGCTTTACTGACCATGTTAAAGCCTTTGACTCTGTGGATCACAACAAACTGTTGAAAGTTTCAGAGATGAGAAGACCAGACCACCTCACCTGTCTCCTGAGAAATCTATATGTGAGTCAAGCAGCAAAAGTTAGGACTGGACATGAAACAACTGACTGGGTCAGTATTAGGAAAGAAGTACATCAAAGCTGTATAATGTCACCCTGTTTATTTAACTTATATGCAGAGTTCATCATGCAAAAAGCTGGGCTGAATGAATAAAAAACTGGAATCAAGATTGTGAGGAGAAAGAGCAAAAACCTCACAGCCGCTATGGAGAACAGTGCGGAGATTCCTTAAAAAATTGCAAATAGAACTGCCTTATGACCCAGCAATCCCACTGCTGGGCATACACACCAAGGAAACCAGAATTGAAAGAGACACATGTACCCCAATGTTCATCACAGCACTTTTTATAATAGCAGGACATGGAAACAACCTAGATGTCCATCAGCAGATGAATGGATAAGAAAGCTGTAGTACATATACACAATGGAGTATTACTCAGCCATTAAAAAGAATGCATTTGAATCAGTTTTAATGAGATGGATGAAACTGGAGCTGATTATACAGAGTGAAGTAAGCCAGAATGAAAAACACCAATACAGTATACTAACACATATATATGGAATTTAGAAAGATGGTAATGATAACCCTGTATGCGAGACAGCAAAAGAGACACAGATGTACAGAACGGACTTTTGGACTCTGAGGGAGAGGGACAGGGTGGGATGATTTGGGGGAATGGTATTGAAACATGTATACTATCATGTAAGAAATGAATCGCCAGTCTATGTTTGATACAGGATACAGGATGCTTAGGGCTGGTGCACGGGGATGATCCAGAGAGATGATATGGGGCGGGAGGTGGGAGGGGGTTTCAAGATTGGGAACTCATGTACACCTGTGGCAGATTGATGTCAATGTATGGAAAAACCAATACAGTATTGTAAAAGTAAAATAAAGTAAAAATAAAAATTAAAAAGAAAAAAAACTTCAGATATGCAAATGACACCACTCTAATGGTAGAAAGTGAAGGGGAACTACACAGCCTCTTGATATGAGTGAGAGGAGAGTGAAAAAGCTGGCTTGAAATTCAACATTCAAAAACGTGAATCATAAAGGTAATGTTGTCTGCATATCTGAGGTTATTAACATTTGTTCCAGCAATCTTGGTTTCAGCTTGTGCCTCATTCAGTCTGGCATTTCACGTGATGTACTTTGCATATAATTTAAAAAAGCAGAGTGACAATGCACAGTATTGACATTCCCCTTTCCCAATTTTGAATCAGTTCATTGAAACATGTCTGGTTCTAACTGTTGATTCTTGACTTGTAGGTTTCACAGAGGCAGGTAAGGTGGTCTAGTATTACCATTTCTTTAAGGATTTTACATAGTTTGTTGTGATCCATCCAGTCAAAAGCTTTAGCATAGTAGATGAAGCAGATGTTTTTCTGGAATTCTCCTGTTTTTCTGTGATCCAACGAATGCAGGCAATGTGATCTCTGGCTCCTCTCTCTTTTCTAAATCCAGATTTAACATCTGGAAGTTTTCAGTTTATGTACTGTTGAAGCCTACCTTGAAGAATTTTGAGCATTACTTTGCTAGCACATGAAATGAGTGTAATTGTGCTGTAGTTTGAGCATTCTTTTGTATTGCTCTTTGTTGGAATTGGAATGAACATTGTCCTTTTCCAATTCTGTGGCCACTGCTGAGTTTTCCAAATTTGCTGGAAAACTGAGTGCAGCACTTTCACAGCATCATCTTTCAGGAGTTGAAATAGCTCAGCTGGAATTCTGTCACCTTCACTAGCTTTGTTCCATAGTGATGCTTGCTAAGGCCCACCTGACTTTGCACTTGAAGATGTGCGGCTCTAGGTGAGTGATCACACCGTCGCATGGGTCATTAAGATTTTCCTCATATAAGTCTTCAGTGTATTCTTGCCACCTCTTTCTAATATCTTCTGCTTCTGTTAGGTCTGTACTGAGACAAATGTAGACAGCATATTAAAAAGCAGAGACATTTCTTTGCTTACAAATGATCATATAGTCAAACCTATAGTTTTTCCAGTAGTCATCTAAGGATGTGAGAGTTGGATCATGAAGATGACTGACTGTGGAAGAATATATGCTTTGGAATTGTGGTGTTGGAGAAGACTCTTGAGAGTCTCTTGGACTGCAAGGAGATCAAATCAGTCAATCCTAAAGGAAACCAGTCCTGAATATTCATTGGAAGGACTAATGCTGAAGCTAAAGCTCCAATACTTTGGCCACCTGATGTGAAGAGACGACTTATTGGAAAATACCCTAATGCTGAGAAAGATTGAAGGCAAGATGAGAAGGGGGCAGCAGAGGATGAGAAGTTTAGATAGCATCACCGAATCAATGAACATAAATTTGGGTGAGATCCGGGAGATAGTGAAGAACATGGAAGCCTGGAGTGCTGCAGTCCAGGGGGTCCCAAAGAGTCAGGCAAACCTTAGTGACTGAACAAGAACAAACAATTAATATGCTAAGTGCTCTCTTGAATAAAATAGATGTCATACAATAGCAGATAGGCAAGGTAAACAGAGAGATGGAAACTCTGAGATTTAAAAAAAAAAAAGAAAGCTAGAAATAAAACTCAGTATAACAGAAATGAGAAAAACATCTGATGACATTACTAGTAGACTGGTCATAGCTGAGGAAAGAGTCTCTGAGCTTAGGGCTAGGGTATCTCAATAGAAACCTCCCAAACTGGAAAGCAAATAGAATAAAAATTTTACAAAAAAAAAAAAAAAGAGAGAGAGAGAGAGAGAAAAGAACAGAACATTCAAGTACTGTGGAACAATAATAAAAGGTATATCATATGCATGATGTAAATGTCAGGACAAAAAGAGAGAAAGAATATTTAAAAGACCAATGAACACTAATATCCCCAGTATAATGTAAGATACGAAACCATTAATTTAGAAAGCTCTGAGAACATCAGCAAGATAAATGTCAAAAAACATCCACGTAGGAATGCAATAATCAAATTACAAAAAGAAAAAGAAAAAGAAATCAAATATAATGGCTCACAGACTCTAACAAACATCTCACAAGGAAGATAAAGAGTTATGAAATAGTATATGGAAAAATGCTCCACATTATAGATTAAAACAGCTTAAAATCTGGAACACTGACAAAAACAAATGCTGAGGAGAATTTGGAGATATGGTAACTCTTGGTGGAAATGAAAAATGGTTCAGACACTTTGGAAGAGAGTTTGACAATTTCTTATAAAAGACAACAAGGTTTTACCATATAATTCAACAATTGTGTTCTTTGGTATTTACCCAGAAAGTGTGAAAACGATGTCCACATAAAACCTGCATATGATGTTTACAACAGTTTTATTCACATTTGCCAAAACTTAAAGCAATCAAGATGTCCTTCAGTGGATGAATGCATAAATAAATTGTAGTACATATAGATGAAGGAATTTTATTCAGTGCTAAAAGGCAATGAGCTTTCAAGTCACAAAAAATGAAGGATGAACTTAAATGCATATTACTAACCTACAGAAGCCAATCTAAAAAGACTACAAACTATATGACATTCTGTGAAAGTAGAATTATGAGCCCAGAAAAAGATCAGTGTTTGTCAAGAGTCAGGGAGGAGTTGATGAGACAGGATGAACGGGCAAAGAACAGATGATATTTAGGGCAGTAAAAATACTCTGTATGATGTTAGAATGATGAACACATGTCATTATACATTGGTCCAATCCTGTAGAATGCACAACATTTAATGAACACTAATGTAAACTATGGACTTTGGGTGATTATGACATGGCAGTGTCAGTTTATCAACTGTAATAAATATATCACTCTAGAGGGAGAAGTTAATAATGGGGGTTAATATACATGTGTGGGGACAGAGGATATATGGGAAATTTCTGCATCTTCCTATCAATTTTTCTGTGAACCTAAAACTGCTTTTTAAAAGTCCTTTAAAATAACAATAATAATACTTCTGATTTGTGTGAATTTCTTTCTGTATCTTACTGCTTGCACTCAACAGATAATAATATTCACAATAAAAGAATTAAAGATTTTAAAATTTAAAAAATAAAAAAATAAAATTAAAAAAAAAGCAGAAAAATAAATAAAGTGAATATGATGTTGTAAAAGCTAAAAAGATAAATTTGTTATGCTATCAGATTTAAGCAATTGAAAATCAATTGTAAATAAATTCACTTCAGTAAAATATTTAGATATGCATTCAAAATTCACTTTTCCAAAATTATAGATTTATACATTTATAATTATCTCCACTTACAAACATCAGTATTATAGAAAAGCAAAAATGTATGAGATAAGATTTAAGCTGTGACTATATGTCCAAGGAGAATGCAATGGCACCCCACTGCAGTACTCTTGCCTGGAAAATCCCAGGGGTGGAGGATCCTGGTAGGCTACAGTCCATGGGGTCGCTAAGAGTAGGGCACAACTGAGTGACTTCACTTTCACTTTTCACTTTCATGCATTGGAGAAGGAAATGGCAACCCACTCCAGTATTCTTGCCTGGAGAATTCCAGGGACAGAGGAGCCTAGTGGGCTGCTTTCTATGGGGTCGCACAGAGTCAGACACAACTGAAGTGACTTAGCAGCAGCATATGTCCAAACCCTTTGTACCTACTTTTCATAGGAGAATGTGTCCTGTCCACCAAATTGCAATGGATTCTATAAGTTTCTTGAACTCATACGTTTGGCCCAAAATATAACCAGCTTTCTTAGCTCCCAGATCAAAGATAAACAATGCCCTCTCTACAGAATTAATCTTCTATATACTGATACCAGAATACCAGACCACCTGACCTGCCCCCTGAGAAATCAGTATCCAGGTCAAGAAGCAACAGTTAGAACTGGACATGGAACAACAGATTGGTTCCAAATCAGTAAAGGAGTATGTCAAGGCTGTATGTTGTCACCCTGCTTATTTAACTTCTATGCAGAGTACATCATGTGAAATGCCAGGGTGGATGAAGCACAAGTTGGAATCAAGATGGCAGAGAGAAATATCAATAACCTCAGATATGCAGATGACACCACCCTTATGGCAGAAAGTGAAGAACTAAATAGCCTCTTGATGAAAGAGGAGACTGAAAAAGTTTGCTTAAAACTCATCATTCAGAAAGCTAAAATCATGGCATTCGGTCCCATTACAATATGGAAAATATATAGGGAAACAATGGAAACAGTGAGAGACTTTATTTTTAGGGGATCCAAAATCATTGCAGATGGTGTCTGTGGCCATAAAATTAAAAGGCACTGGATCTTTGGAAGAAAAGCTATGACCAACCTAGACAGCATATCAAAAAGCAGAGACAATACTTTACCAACAAAGGTCCATCTAGTCAAAGCTATGGTTTTTCTAGTTGTCATGTGTGGATGTGAGAGTTGGACTAAAAGGAAAGCTGAGCACTGAAGAATTGATGCTTTTGAACGGTGGTGTTGGAGAACACTCTTGAGAGTCCCTTGGACAGCAAGGAGATCCAACTAGTCCATCCTAAAGGAGATCAGACCTGAATATTCCTTGGAAGGACTGATGCTGAGGCTGAAACTCCAATACTTTGGCCACCTGATGCGAAGAACTGACTCATTGGAAAAGACCTTGATGATGATAAAGTTTGAAGGCAGGAGGAGAAGGGAATGCCAGAGGATGAAATGGTTGGATGGCATCACTGACGTGATGGACAAGAGTTTGAGTAGCCTCTGGGATTTGGTGATGGACAGGGATGCTTAGCACGCTTCAGTCCATGGGGTTGCAAAGAGTCGGACACAAATGAGAGACTGAACGGAACTGAACTGAAATTTTAACTGGATATGATTCTGGGGATTTACCTATGGGAAAACTTTTACCTGAACATTTTATTTATGAACCTGTTTCACCAGCGATTTCATTAACTAGTTGTTCCCTATACGTCCATACTGTAACCACTGTATCCTGTACGTCAATACACCATATATCTCCATAGAGAAGATTTTAATGCAGAATGAATATTTTTGGACTTTTGATACAAGAATAAAAAATTAATTATGTTGAGATCCTGCCTGTAGGATGGCCTTTAGAATGGATGTTTTGAGAATATGTCATTGTTTTTTACAGCAGCATTGCTGTAATAAAAATAACAAAATATTAAGTAGTGACACGAACATAATTGGCATGGTTTACATTACGGTACTTTTTGTGAGACTCTGGATTAATATACTTTGATTACATGTGGCATTTAATTAAATTATTTTATCAATTTCATTTAAATACTGCATTCTATAAATATCATTAACATACCACTTTCATTCAGATCACGAAATGTTTGAGTGATATTTGAGAATTGTGATCATATGCAAAGCACTAGAGATTTTAAATGAATGCCATGTTATCTCTCTGTTTTTTCCCTTTAGTTGTAGTAAACCTAGAGGGGAAGACATGAGGATAAAATTATCATTTAATTTTGGTAAGTAAAATGCTATATTATTTGAATGTAGATTTTCAGTGGCAGAGAAAGTGATCAAAGCAGCAAGTTTGGGAAAAGAGACATGGACAGAACATATCTGTGAAACTATTATCTAGTACAGGCTTTTTAATTGTCTTAATATGAAATCTTGAGCAAATAGTGTTACAGTTGACCAAGTTCCTTTAATTGTTAAATAGTTAACTGACATTTAAACAACTAATATTTCTTGTCAAGCTTAACTTTATTAAAAAAAACAAACAAACAAACTATTCAAGCTCTTCTTAAGAATATGAAGATCTTACTGAGTAAGAAACAAAGTCTTAGTATATAAAGAGAGCCCAACATCAAAGAAACATATCACTGAGTTCTAACCCCTGCAAGTTAATACATTCAGATCACAGTATTATTTTCTAAGATCCCAGAGGAAAAAGTAATATAATTGTCTGAAACATGAAGGAAAAATGGAAAAGATGGTAGGTGCATTCAGCTACCTACATGAGGAAGATCATATTTTTTTTATTTTTTAAATTGCATTTATACTAGTTTCTGTTAAGGTAACAACTATCAAAAAGATAAAATACAAATGAGACATTTTGAAGCATGATTTTACAATAAAAAATCACATAAACCTGGATTATAGTGATGCATTTGTTTTTGATCTAGTTGGGGGTGTTATAATGTGTGGCAGGGTCTGATGAGAGTAAGAGTGCTAAAGTATTTCCACTGAAGTAACTGATTACAGCATGAAATTATAAAGTTTTTCCCACCACAAGTGAATTCTCTAATTTGTTTCTAATAATAAATTAAAATATATTTCCCCTCAAGGAATATCTCTTCTTTCTAAATTAAATTTTAAATGAATTTGTTTCAAGCTGATCTTTCTTTTACAATTACAAACAAACATGGAAAAAGAGGGAATGCATGTAGTTTTAGGTATGCTCATAAACACATTCAGTTAATGTAAAATGGAATTATTTATCTTTCCTGAAAGTGTTCAAAAACTAGTACCCTAAGTAGCTAACCTTGTGTCAACAAGATAGATGAATATTGACTTGCACACAGAACCTGAGATATATAAAATAAGTGCATACAATCTACAAATTTCTGCACAAATATATCCTCTTCCAAGAAATGATTTTTGTCAGTTTTTGTTCTCCACTGATACTGCTAGATATCATGATGACATACGATAAGGGTTATAGATGTTAAGACATAAAGTTTCAGAAATACGTTTTTTTTTAAACATCAATCAGTGAAAATATTGACTGACCACTGTTTAAGAAAGTTAATCCTGAGCATAAATAAACCATTAAACCTTGAAAAAAAAAGTCTAAAAAAATGTGCTGTTACCCCCATGGGTAGCTATATTTTCCATCTGGGTGAATTGAGCTGTGCTTATTAGAGTGCAATCACAAACCAAGACCAAAATAAATCCAAGTCATGAGGGAAAAATATCAAACAGGGAGGATGAGAGAAAAGTAAAAAAGAACCCCTGTCTCTTTTTCCAACTGCTTTCCTATTAGGTTTTCAAAGAAATCTGTTGTTGGACGAGAAGCACTTTTATTTTCAGAACCACAGACAGATTTTCTTATATATATGGAAACAGTGGGGGGTAAAAAAAAAAAATGGCCTCAAGGTAGAATGACCAAGTCAATAGTATCTGAAAAGATACAATGAATTGGAAAAAATTGTCTATTCTTAAAGCATCTACAAACTTGGCTAAGTTAAGTATATCTAAAGAGAAATCACAATTCCATTTTGTAAATATTTATGAAAATAAAAAATATTTAATTGCATTTTATTTTAAACCAAGATAAGCATTACGTTTCTTTGGATTATATTTTTGATTACCCATTATAGGTCATTATGTTACTTTCTACATTTACCCTATATGGGTGTAAATCACACAGACATACTTAAGATTTGAATACAGATGATAACACATATGCACCAAGAAAGTATAGGAATATTTACTACTCACATACTAAAACTTTCTACACAGAAGATGGTTGATTCCCAAGCAGGTCCAAAAATGTTTTGAAAAAGCAGTAAATAAAGGTTGGCTTTGGTTTCTCCAGCACGTAGGGTATAAGATTGTTGGCAAAGTTCCCTGTGTGATGACAGTATCTGTGGTCTGAAGCTTCCTAGAGTGCCCAAAGTGGGAGCACTCAGACTTTCTTACCAACCTGCCCAGATCAGTTCAGTTTTATGGCCTGAATGTGATGTACATTTGTAAATATTTCAAGTATGCTTGAGATTTGTTTTCTGTGGTTGGATAGAAAATTCTGTAAAGTTAGTTTGATCAAGTTAGTCCATAGTCCTGTTCAGGTCAACTCTGTTCTTCCTGGTTTCCTGCTTGCTTAATCGATCAATTTGTAACAGAGAGGTTTCAAATTCTCCAACTTTTTTGTTGATTCTATTTTTTTTTTTTAACATTTTCCCTTTGTGTATTATTTAGTTTTCGTTTCCTGGAAATCTATGTTAATGGTTGTCCTAAAATTTACAATACGTGTGTTTACATAATGTATGTGCACCGGCCCTTCTTACTATAACACTTTCGTCGCAACTGTCAGGACCTCAGCTGAGTTGAGCTAAAAGGAACCTAGCTGACAGATGTCGGAGAAGCCAACTAAAACAACAAACTAACAAAGGAAAGTTAAGTCTTTAATCATTTACTGCAATGGGGAATAAGCAAGAGGCTAAAACCAAGGAAGCCCAGCTTCCGCCTTTCCTTTCCTCAGATGGACCCGCTCATATGTGGGGACTGGCTTACTGCTGAGAGCCTAGAGAAGGACCCTGAGTCGGGGGGGGGGGGGGGGGGGGGGGGGGGGCAGCGGGGGAGTGGACAGGAGTGGAAAGCACTTGGGACTGAGTCAGAAAGTGCCAAGGAGAATGTGAAGAACCTGACTGCCTGGGAGCCTCAGACCCTCCTGAGACTCTCTTCAGTTCACTTCAGTTCAGTTCAGTCCAGTTCAGTCGCTCAGTCGTGTCCGACTCTTTGCAACCCCATGAATCGCAGCACGCCAGGCCTCCCTGTTCATCACCATCTCCCGGAGTTCACTCAGACTCATGTCCGTCGAGTCCGTGATGCCATCCAGCCATCTCATCCTCGGTCGTCCCTTTCTCCTACTGCCCCCAATCCCTCCCAGAATCAGAGTCTTTTCCAATGGATCAACTCTTCGCATGAGATGGCCAAAGTACTGGAGTTTCAGCTTCAGCATCATTCCCTCCAAAGAAATCCTAGGGTTGATCTCCTTCAGAACGGCCTGGTTGGATCTCCTTGCAGTCCAAGGGACTCTCAAGAGTCTTCTCCAACACCACAGTTCAAAAGCATCAATTCTTCGGCACTCAGCCTTCTTCACAGTCCAACTCTCACATCCATACATGACCACAGGAAAAATCATAGCCTTGACTAGACGGACCTTAGTCGGCAAAGTAATGTCCCTGGTTTTGAATATGCTATCTAGGTTGGTCATAACTTTTTCTTCCAAGGAGTAAGTGTCTTTTAATTTCATGGCTGCAGTCACCATCTGCGGTGATTTTGGAGCCCCCCAAAATAAAGTCTGACACTGTTTCCACTGTTTCCCTGTCTATTTCTCATGAAGTGATGGGACCAGATGCCATGATCTTCATTTTCTGAATGTTGAGCTTTAAGCCAACTTTTTCACTCTCCTCTTTCACTTTCATCAAGAAGCTTTTTAGCTCCTCTTCACTTTCTGCCATAAGGGTGGTGACATCTGCATATCTGAGGTTATTGATATTTCTCCCAGCAATCTTGATTCCAGCTTGTGTTTCTTCCAGTCCAGCGAATCTCTTCAGAGACAGAAATGCAGGAGTTGTGCACCAAGTCCAGGGTGGAGAAGAAAGCTTTGGCTTTTAAGACATGACAGGCAAAGTCTTTATAATTGACTATAATCAAGTCTGAAAATACACACATTTCTTTTTTATCCCAAAGCCAATCTGGTGTCTCAGATGGTAAAGAATGTGACTTCAATTCAAGAGACCTGTGTTCAGTCCCTGGGTTAGGAAGATCCCCTGGAGAAGGGCATGGCAGCCCACTTCAGTATTCTTGCCTGGAGAATCCCCATGGACAGAGGAGCCTGATCTGCTACAGTCCATGGGATCTCAATGAGTCAGACACAACTGAACGACTAAGCACAGCAAAATTTCAATTACCCCTCAGCATTTATCCTCACTTCCTCTGTCCGAGAGCTTGTGATATTACTGTCATTTATATCAATTGCCATAGATTCTACATTCTTGATATGTTGTTACTAGATTGCTTTAAACAAACAGCTGTCTTTTATATCAGTAGAGAATAAGAAAGAAATACTTTATTATGTTTTCATTTATACCTTTGGCAACCCTCATTTTATGTAGATCCAAGTTTCTGACTTACATCTTTTTTTCTGGTTTTTTTTTTTTTAACCTGAAGTACTTCCTTTCACATTTCTTGCATAACAAGTCTGCTAGAAATACTTCTTTTATTTTTTTCCTCAAGTCTTTATTTCTTCTTCACTTTTGAAGGATAATTTCACTAGATATTGATTGGATATAGATTTCTAATTGTTTCTTTTTTTACACGAAATGTTTCAACCCACATTCCTTTTTTTGTTGTTTTTCTGCATGGTTTCTGATGAAAAGTCTGCTGTAATTCTTATTCTTATTTATCTTTAAATGAGTATCCTAAATGAGAAAAGAATCTGAAAAAGAATAAATACATATATTACATGTATAACAGAATCATTTCACTATACACTTGAAACTAGCACAACATTGTTAATCAACTATGCTCCAATATAAAATAAAAAGTTCAAAGAATGAATATTCTATTTTTATTTATCTTTCAATGATTTCTCTTCCCCCCCCTGCAGTTTGAATATGGTATACCTACTTGCAGATTTTTTTTCTTTGTATTAAGTCTCTCGTGTTCTCTTAGATTATTGAATTTATAGCTTAATGCCTGTCATTAATTAGCAATTACTCAATTACTTATTTATAACTGGATATATGAATTAAAATATTTCTTCCGTACTCTTTCTTCTTTTCTGGTATTCCAATTATATATTTTGCCTTTTTAATTATTATGATTTTCCCACAGTTCTTGGATGTTCTGTTCACTATCTTTCCTTATTTAATTTTACTTTTAATTCATATTTCTCTTTACATTTCAGTTTGTAAAATCTCTATTACTCTGTCTTCAATTTCACTTACTGTTTCCTCAGCTATGTAGAATATATTAATGAATCTGTCCAAGACAATTTCCAGTTCTGTTAATGTATTTTTAATTTCTAAAGTTTCCTTTGACTCTTTCTTAGTGTTTTCATCTGTTACATTATCAACATAACCTGTCATGTTTTCTAGTTTTTTCCCTTTGAACAATTACCTTAGTAATTTTAATGATTTCTTCTGATAATTCCTGCATGTGTGATATCTGAGTCTGGCTCTGATTAGTTGCTTTACTTTTTCAGAATATTTTTTCTTGCTTTTTAACATGCTTTGAATTTTTCTTCTTTCATTGAAGCTGACATGTTATGTAAAGTAATGGGGATTTAAATATTTCAGCATGAGGATGTTAATCTGGCTAAGAATAGGGCTATGTTAGTGTATACTGTAGGCACATATACAACAGATTTCAAATTCCTTTAGAGTCCTTATATTCGTCTCCTTACATTTTAAGGCTTCCCTTTGTACAGATCCTTAGAGAGAGTTTATGTCTGACATTTCTTTTAGCTACAGTTCTTAGTTATAATCCTGAGGGCTCATAGGAAGTAGGAGGCTTCGCAGGAATCCTGGAGGCTTCATAGAAAGTAGGAGGGAATGGTCTATAATTCCATGCTTTTGTCTCCATCTTTTTATGGGCTGTTTCTCAGGTGTGTGGTTTTTCACTAGGATTTCTACAGCTCTTCCACGTGTATAGGTTTTTATCCCCTGATCTCTGTTCCGTTTCACATCTACTTTCTGTAGAAAGTGAAAGCCCTTTTTTCTGTTGAATGTTCCCTCCTTTGGTGAGATAAGGACTGAGACAGAATCACATTTTCACAGTGCAGTAAGGTTTCAGAATTTCCCTTTGTGGAAGTCTTTCCCCCTCAAGATTAGAACTTGGATAGGGAGAAGAATCTAGGTGGTTTTCCAAATACTACTTTCCCCCTCACTTTGACCAAAGTCATAAAGACATTTTTCTGACATCCATTTCATGGGAAACTGCTGAGTATCCTTATATAAAATCCACCATGCCAGTATAAGAATTTCTCATTCTCACACTAGTGTTCACTAAACCTGCAGTCATTCTCTAAAATAGACATTTTAGTTACTATCCTATTGATTCTAGCAGCTTTTGCTGTAGGTAATAAAATTCAGGATCAGTATCCCTCTGAATATGATTATCTTTCAAAATTTTAGTAATAGTGATTTGTTGAGCTACATCAATGATATGCTTATTTGATGAGTCTAAGAAAAGCCTCAGATTTTCAGTTGGTATATCTTTTTCTTGTCATAAGGACAACAACAAATTTCAAGCACTTTTCTTGTCAGATCTGATGCTGTCCATCCTGAAGTATAGCTTTTGATTCAGAAAGTTCAAGCAAGTCCAACTAACGGTGACCAAACAATAATCATACGTCAAACTCACATCACTCCAAACATAGTAGTGCTTCTAGTCAATTTAATTACAAGTCTTTGAGAATGGTTGACTTTCAGATCATTTTGCCCTGGAAAATGTATTCTAATAATAATTATTTTTAATTTAATAGGTATTTTAGCTACAATATGGCAGTCGAACATGGAAGATTGACTTGGGAAATTAACCATTGTAAAATGCCATTCTTCATATGGTGAAAATATGCTTCAGGTTTCTCATAAGTAGTGATAAAGAAGTCTTGGAATAAAACTAGACTGTAAATTATAGCCTGCTTTCAAAAGGTAGATATATCTGAAACCTGAAGAAACTTCTACAGATTAATACTAGGATTAAAGTTTTTACTACCAAAAAAAAAAAAAAAAGAAAACCCCTTACTTAAATGTACACTTATTACTCTGATGCTCTGTTTACTTCTATTTATTATATACATATAAGTTTTCACTTCCATAGAGATGAAGCATGGAGGTACACTGTTTAGGAGTAAGTGTTGTGCTTGATTGAGGCTTCATTATTTCAAAGAAATCAATAAAATTTACTGTGGGAAGGGGAAAAAGGAGAAAAAGAGAATAAGAATCAATTGTATTATAGTGACATGAGTAGCTAATTCAATGGGAATAAGTAATTATATATTCATATTCAGAAAAAGGCAAATTATTTTAGCAATAGTGTCTCCCATTACTCAAAAGCAGAGTTTGGTTTTCATCAATAATTCACAGTAAAATAAATAACTACACATTCAAAATTAATTTTAGAATGTTATAATCTGCCTTATGTTGAAGATTGTGTGAAAGAAAATCCTTAAAATACAAAGAAGCATTTTACCAAAATAGTTTTGGTGAGTTATATACATAATGGGCCAAGGATGAATTTACTCTTTGAGTCACATAATCATCACTGTCAAATTACATGGAGAAGTATGCATGACAAATTGCAAGGATAAACTGTGTGATATTTTTTCTTTGTGTTCAGGGATGGAGAATTTAGCAATATATCTTTCTTATTCCCTCTGTCTTCTCACTGACTTAAATGCCATTAAAGGAAACTAGCTTACTTAGTTTCAACAGCTTCTGATCTTCTGAGGATTCAAGTTACCATAAGAGATTACTCTAATGTAGATTTATTTCTTCCCCAGTGAATGAACTTTCTGAAAATGAACCCTAATTAGGCATGAATCATGTCTCCCAGAAAAGATTGGGTTCCATCCTTGTCTTTTCAAAACTTTCAAATAAGTAAAATCAGATAGCATAACATTTTCATTCTTCCATCATGAAAATTTCTCAACCTATCTATTTACTTTTCCAGAAGTGAGAAACGTGGGGTGGTGTATCAATAGTTCTTGCTGAATAATAGTTAAAGCTACCCATTATATTTGTCTGGGAAGTTCAAACTCAATAAGACAGTGATGGGAAACTTCCCAAGCTAGTCCTTTTAATGGGTTTAATTGAAACATTTCAACTATATGTTAATGTAATTATGGTTTTTACATCATGGTAGTACAGATTTATGCCCCAGTGACTTTTAATTTCAGAGAGTGTAGAGAAATAAGGTTTTCAAGTGGTTGATGATATCAAACACTACAATTTAGTTTCATCTCATTTGTAAAACTATAAGGTTGGATTAAATGCTATTATCATCTCACCATCTATTTCTTTTGTCCCATTAAAGCAATTACATTATATCTTGTTGAAGAATGAAGATGTGCCTCTATAGCACCAAAATAAACCTTTATTAGCAGTCTACTATATTCTTATAGCTTACATGTGATTTAAGGAGTAGAAAAACCCATAGATAACAAAGCAATGTTGTCATAAAAATAGTCCCATCCTTGGGCCATTATGGAGACTGCCAATACTAGCTAACTTATAAAAATATGCATTTTTTTTAAAGTCCAAACTTCTGGAAAGAGTAATCTTAACCTTTGAACACCTTAGAAACACTGATATTAAAGATAAGTAGTAAACTGAGGAATGTAGCATGAGTTACAATGTAATCACAAATTAACTATAAGACACATTAGAAGAGGTAGAGAATAGATGATAAGGCTGATTCCAAGAAAATCACTGAAGCAGGAACTCTGTTTGAAGAGCAGCAATGATTTGTGGAAATAATAAATCTGGGAGAGAGGGAACGGAAAATGTCAAACTTGTGGCCTAATGTTTTTGTAAAAATATAAAAGAGAATCTTAAACTTGAAATAAACAGGCAGTCCATAGAAAACTGAGAGGCTGTCTAATTCGCTGACACCATTCACCTCTTCAGGTTGAATCCCTGGCTGCTGGAGTTGGACTCTGGCAAGGCTTCACTCCTCCACCCAGCTTTCATTAGTGGGGCAGAATGCAATGATTTTTCAAAAAATGCAAGTGTTAGTTGCTCAGTCATGTCTGCAATCCCACAGACTGTAGCCCATGTTCTTCTGTCCATGAAATTCTCCAGGCAAGAATACCCAAATGGGTTGCCAATCCCTTCTCCAGGAGATCTTCCTGACCCTGGGATCAAACTGGGGTCTCCTGCACTGCAGAAGGATGCTTATCATCTGAACCACAAGGGAAACCCTTCTCAAGGAGAGAAGACAGAAAATACTTCATCTTGATTTCTCATGCTTCAGCTTCGGATGGAATAAAGGTTCCATGGTGTATGGAGCAAGTCAAGAATCCCAGATACTATCACTGTATCCAGGGCACCAAAAAGGATATCACTTCAGTAGCAGTCTCTGCTCCTAGGCCTGGAGACTAGTAAAAAGATCTTTTCCGTGGGGAGAAGCCAACCATAAAAATAAATATGTCTATAAATAGCTCTTCCAGGAACAAACTTCTTTAGGGATAGAGTTTGGGGGAAATTCAAGAGTATGAGTATTGTTGAAAACAATAGCTATATTGGTGATAAACAACTAAAGCAAAGCTGGTAGTTTCATAAGAACCAAAACTGAAACCAGAGAACATTTAGAAATTTAACAAAGAGAACAAGGAGAAGAAATCACTAGAAGATGAATTTGGATCAAGTTTTAAATATTGAGCTCAAATACTACCCCTGGGAAGGAGCCTGGATTTAACTGTATCAATAAATATGCAATAATATAAATTATATTATATATGATTCAGTATATGTTATACATAATACTATGTACTATACTATGTATAATACATTGTAAAGTGATTCATTATTGAGGGCATTTAGAAAATAAACAGCAACAAAATATATGACAAGCAGTAAGCAATTAGTAGATGAAAACAACTGGGTGTAATGGCAACAAGCAGGCACCTTAACAGAACAGATGATGAAAGAGACATTCCAAGAGAATTGTGAAAAAGCCATTATTATTCTAGAGTAGCTATGTGCACATCCATGGCTGAACCTTTTGAGAAGCAACATTGGAGACTCTATACTATGGGGATAATATATATCATTAATACAATCAACCAAATCACTAAAGAAAAATAAACATGCAAACCACAAGAATAAGCCACAGAGTTTGTGAGTTATTTCCAGGCTTACTTCTAAACTTTAACTAAAACGTTCATTTTCAACAAAAAATTCATGAGAAATTCAAAGGAACAGGAGAGTATGACCCATAAACAGTGACAAAAGCAACTGAAACTGTCTTTAAGAAACCATACAAAACATGCTTTGTTCTAGCAGACAAAATACTGACATCACTATTATCAGTTCAGTTCAGTCACTCAGTCGTGTCTGACTCTCCACGACCCCATGAATTGCAGCACACCAGGCCTCCCTGTCCATTGCCAACTCCCGGAATTTACTTAGACTCATGTCCATCGAGACAGTGATGCCATCCAGCCATCTCATCCTCTGTCATCCCCTTCTCCTCCTGCCCCCAATCCCTTCCAGCATCAGAGTCTTTTCCAATGAATCAACTCTTTGGATGAGGTGGCCAAAGTACTGGAGTTTCAGCTTTAGCATCATTCCTTCCAAAGAATAGTCAGGGCTAATCTCCTTCAGAAGGGACTAGTTGGATTTCCTTGCAGTCCAAGGGACTCTCAAGAGTCTTCTCCAACACCACAGTACAAAAGCATCAATTTTTCGGTGCTCAGCTTTCTTCACAGTCCAACTCTCACATCCATACATGACTACAGGAAAAACCATAGGCTTGACCAAATGGACGTTTGTTGGCAAAGTGATGTCTCTGCTTTTCAATATGCTATCTAGGTTGGTCATAACTTTTCTTCCAAGGAGTAAGCACCTTTTAATTTCATGGCTGCAGTCACCATGGGCTGCAGAGCCCAAAAGAATAAAGTCTGACACGATTTCCACTGTTTCCCCATCTATTTCCCATGAAGTGATGGGACTGGAAGCCATGATCTTCGTTTTCTGAATGTTGAGCTTTAAGCCAACTTTTTCGCTCTCCTCTTACACTTTCATAAAGAGGCTTTTTAGTTTCTCTTCACTCTCTGCCATCAGAGTGGTGTCATTGGCATATCTGAGGTTATTGATATTTCTCTTGGCAATCTTGATTCCAGCTTGTGCTTCTTCCAATCCAGTGTTTCTCATGATGTACTCTGCATATAAGTTAAATAAGCAGGGTGACAATATACAGCCTTGACGTACTCCTTTTCCTGTTTGGAATCAGTCTGTTGTTCCATGTCCTGTTCTAACTGTTGCTTCCTGACATGCATATAGGTTTCTCGAGAGGCAGGTCAGGTGGTCGATTATAAATATATTCAAAAAACTCCAAGAACCTATGTGTACAAGTGTATAGAATGGTATACACACAGTGTCTTATCATGTAGAAAATGTCAGCAAAGAGAAAGAAATATGAAAGAGAATCAAATTGAAATTCTGAAATTTAAATACTGTATTTCTATCAACAGGAGAAGGAAACAGCAAATGTGAAGATACATCAATACAGATTTTGCAAAGTGAACAAAAGAAAGCAATATAACAATTACTCAGAAGGCCTCAGAGAAAGCTTACCAGATGCAGAGGAGAGAAACAGAAGCAGAAAAAAAAAATAATAACAGAAAATTTCCAAAATTGTATGAAAAACATTAATCCACACATGAAGGAATCTCAACTAACTCTAAGTAGGATAAATGAAAGAGATTCTAGTCTAGACTAATCATAGGAAAAACGTTGAAAGACAAAAAAAGTCCTGAAACAACAGAAAAACAACTCATTGAAAGAAGCCACATTAAATTAGCAACTTATCTCTCACACAAAAAGGAGGCCAGAAGGCATATTAAAGGTACTGAAAGAAAAACCAAACAAACAAACAAACCCCTTATGTAAACTAATATAGTGTTAATCTCTGTTTAAATAATAATGGAAAAATAAAGAACTTCCCAAATAAACAGAAATTGAGAAAACGTAACACTGGAAAATATTTATTAGCCAAAAAGAAGAGAAAAAGTTTTCAGGATGAAAAAGTGACACCAGATAGCAATTCAAATCCACATTAAAAATAGAGGAGAGGAAATATGATCATGGAGATAAGCATAAAACAGTATGCTTAAATATTTCCACTCTTTCACTTTCACTTTCTTTTCCTTTTTTAAAGGAGTGTGAGTATGTATTCATCTCACACACTAGCAAAGTAATTCTCAAAATTCTTCAAGCCAGGCTTCAACAGTATGTGAACTATAAAATTCCAGATGTTCAAGCTGAATTTAGAAAAGCCAGAGGAACCAGAGATCAAACTGCTAACATCCTCTGGATCATCGAAAAAGTGAGAGTTCCAGAAAAACATTTGCTTTGGGCCTTAGAAAGCATCACTACAAACAAAGCTAGTGGAGATGATGGAATTCCAGTTGAGCTGTTTCAAATCCTGAAAGATGATGCTGTGAAAGTGCTGCACTCAATATGCCAGCAAATTTGGAAAACTCAGCAGTGGCTACCAGACTAGGAAAGCTCAGTTTTCATTCCAATCCCAAAGAAAGGCAATGCCAAAGAATGCTCCAACTACCACACAATTGCACTCATCTCACATGCTAGTAAAGTAATGCTCAAAATTCTCCAAGCCAGGCTTCAGCAATACGTGAACCGTGAACTCCCTGATGTTTAAGTTGGTTTTAGAAAAGGCAGAGGAACCAGAGATCAAATTGCCAACATCTGCTGGATCATGGAAAAAGCAAGAGAGTTCCAGAAAAACATCTATTTCTGCTTTATTGACAATGCCAAAGCCTTTGACTGTGTGGATCACAATAAACTGTGGAAAATTCTGAAAGAGATGGGAATACCAGACCACCTAACCTGCCTCTTGAGAAATCTGTATGCAGGTCAGGAAGCAACAGTTAGAACTGGACATGGAACAACAGACTGGTTCCAAAGAGGAAAAGGAGTACTTCAAGGCTGTTTATTGCCACCCTGCTTATTTAACTTATATGCAGAATACATCATGAGAAATGCTGGGCTGAAAGAAGCACAAGCTGGAATCAAGATTGCCGGGAGAAATATCAATAACCTCAGAAATGCAAAGGACACCACCCTTATGGCAGAAAGTGAAGAGGAGCTAAAAAGCTTCTTGATGAAAGTGAAAGAGGAGAGTGAAAAATTTGGCTTAAACCTCAACATTCAGAAAACGAAGATCATGGCATCCGGTCCCATCACTTCATGGGAAACAGATGAGGAAACAGTGGAAACAGTGTCAGACTTTATTTTTTGGGGCTCCAAAATCACTGCAGATGGTGACTGCAGCCATGAAATTAAAAGACGCTTACTCCTTGGAAGAAAAGTTATGACCAATCTACATAGTATATTCAAAAGCAGAGACATTACTTTGCCGACTAAGGTCCATCTAGTCAAGGCTATGTTTTTTCCAGTGGTCATGTATGGATGTGAGAGTTGGACTGTGAGGAAGGCTGAGCGCCGAAGAATTGATGCTTTTGAACTGTGGTGTTGGAGAAGACTCTTGAGAGTCCCTTGGACTGCAAGGAGATCCAACCAGTCCATTCTGAAGGAGATCAACCCTGGGATTTCTTTGGAAGGAATGATGCTAAAGCTGAAACTCCAGTACTTTGGCCACTTCATGCAAAGAGTTGACTCATTGCAAAAGACTCTGATGCTGGGAAGGATTGGGGGCAGGAGAAGAAGGGGCCGACCAAGGAAGAGATGGCTGGATGGCAGCACTGGCTCAATGGACATGAGTCTGAGTGAACTCCTGGAGATGGTGATGGACAGGGATGCCTGGCGTGCTGCGATTCATGGGGTCACAAAGAGTTGGACACGACTGAGTGACTGAACTGAACTGAACTGAACTTTGCTTTGTTGACTGTGCCAAAGTCTTTGACTATGTGGATCACAACAAACTGTGGAAAATTCTTCAAGAGATGGGAAAACCAGACCACCTGACCTGCCTCCTAAGAAATCTGTATGCAAGTCAAGAAGCAACAGTTAGAACCTAACATGGAACAACAGACTGGTCCAAGTCGAGAAAGAAGTACATCAAGGCTGTATATTGTCACCCTGCTTATTTAACTAATATGCAGAGCACATCATGAGAAATGCTTGGCTGGATGAAGCAAAAGCTGTAATCAAGACTGCTGGGAGAAATATCAATAACCTCAAATACACAGATGACAACACTTTTATGGCAAAAAGTGAAGTACTAAAGAGCCCCTTAATGAAAGTGGAAGAGGGTACTGAAAAAGTTGGCTTGAAACTCAACACTCAAAAAACTAAGATCATGGCATCTGGCCCCATCGCTTCATGGCAAATAGATGGGGAGACAATGGAAACAGTGACAGACTTAATTTTGGTGGGCTCCAAAATCACTGTAGATGGTGATTGCAGCGTGAAATTAAAAGACACTTGCTGCTTGGAAGAAAAGCTATGACCAATCTAGACAGCATATTAAAAAACAGGGACATTACTTTGCCAACAAAGGTCCATCTAGTCAAAGCTTTGGTTTTTCCATTAGTCATGTACAGATGTGAGAACTGGACTATAAAGAAAGCTGGTTGCCAAAGAATTGATGCTTTTGAACTGTAGTGTTGCAGAAAACTCTTGAGAGTCCCTTGGACAGCAAGGAGATTCAACCAGTCCATCCTAAAGGAGATCAGTCCTGAATATTTATTGGAAGGACTGATGCTGAACCTGAAACTCTAATGCTTTGGCCACCTGATGTGAAGAACTGACTCATTTGAAAAGAGCCTGATGCTGGGAAAGATTGAAAGCAGGAGAAGGGGATAACATAGGATGAGATGGTTGGATGGCATCACCGACCTAATGCACATGAGTTTGAGTGAGCTCCAGAAGTTGGTGATGGACAGGGAGACCTGGCGTGCTGCAGTCCATGTGGTTGCAAAGAGTCAGATATGACTGAGAGACTGAACTGATTGAACTGATAGTATGGTATGTAACTATGGTATTTATCTCAATAAAGATACTTTAAAATACAAATAAAGTAAAAAAAAAAAAAAAACAATTCGAGTTATCCCTTAACCCCATCGTTTTTACTTATTTTGGCTTTTAATTTTTTACTTAAAAAAAAAAAAAAAATCCTAGAATGGAGGAGAAAAGGGACAACAGGTATAACTTAAATGAGATTTGTGATGTTGGCTTTCTGATGGAGAGTTTTACATCATAATAAGATGAGCGGATCCTCTGGTTTTTAGAGTAGGCAATGCATACAGTATATAGATGTGATAAAGTGTCATATTTAAATTATAAATTTCACTTCTAGAACAACTCATCCTGTGTCTACACCATGAAGGGAGGGAGAAGAGAGGGAGAAAGAGAAAGGTGGGAGGGGAGAGATGTAAAATAATATGCTAACATTTGTGGTACCTGGGATAAAAGGTTTGAGACTATTTGTAAGGCTCTTGCATCTGTTTTACAAGTTTGAATTCATTTCAAGTGAAAGTAATAGAAGGAAATAATAAAATGAACACATTAATGAATAATTTTAATTCATGGAATACATATATGGAAGAGAAAATACTAGATGGAGTGTCCATGTTTATAAGAAAAGTTGGAAAATAGGAAAAAGTAAGAAATTACACAAATGAGAATATTTATCAAATTGAAGACTGCAAAAAAAAATTTCCAGTACATGAGTTGATCAAAGTCACCAAATTCCATTGTGATTTCAAAGAAAACATTTGCAGGTAATACCATGGTAATGCTCATCTACATTTCTATTTTCTCAGCTGAGCCCTTAAGGTGTTTTACACACAGGGATCTAGGGAAAGAGATAAATGAAAGGAAATTTTCTAATACTTCATCAGAGCAGAAATTTATCTGACAAGGGCTCACAAAAAGCAGCATGACTGTGTGATATCTTTTATTTAAAAAAGAAAATGACATGAATATTCATAAAAAATAGGTTATGAGACATAATTTATCCCTTTTTTCCATGTCATCTATTTAATTAGATTATTTTTCTGTGATCAGAAATATAAGACATAGGAGTTTCTTTACATTTTTTAAGAGGCATATAAGCAAAGATATAGTCCCTCTCCCTTTTCTTTCTCTGATGAACTCTTAGTCATTTCTTAATATATACCTAGTATGTCCCTTTCTAAGAGTTTGCTGGTATAGTCTGAGTTTTCTATGTTCTGCCCTGCTGTACATCCCTATGTATATCTGTAGTGTACCACATATGCAATGTGCTGACAATATTCCTGAACTTCTAATTGTAAGGTTTTCAGTGACAGATGACAGAGATAAAGCCAGACTTTAGAATATGACAGGTACACACCAGATATCAAAAGCTTGAGATATGAATGAATAAAGAAAATTGAATAATTCTAGTGTAATACTCCACTCTTAGTCTTTAAAACAGTGAAAAATATTAACTGATGATAAATTGAAATGTCAGCAGGTAACATCCTCAAAAGAGGAGGTGTTATCAACAGCCCAGTACTCCTCTCATTAAATAGCTCTTTTGTTCTGTGAATGAGAGCATACTTGAGTTTTTGAACTTCTCAGAAAAACAGCACTCTAGTGCATGACTAAGAGACTAAACAATAGCAACAACTTCATCTTACCTTGATTTGTAGTTTTGTTTTTTGGTTTCTGTTGCTCAAATACTGATTTTTTTAATGTAAGACAGAGAAAGGCTAGTGGTGTAAAAAAAAAATAATAATAATAACTGGAATACACTTTAAAGATCCTGTTGACTTTATTCCATGATTCATGAATTGGACAGTAGTCAACCTAGAAAAACACTCTTAGGAACTGTATGAAATGAGAGAATTTTATACAAGGAGGAAGGAACAAAGAAGCTACACTAAGAAAACAAATTGGTTTGTTATGGTAAGGTTAGTTTTCTTTAGGAGAGGGCTGGAGTCTATCAGGCAAATGACACAGCCACTGCTGATTAGATAATTGATTGGTTTAAGATGCTATTTCTATGAGACCTGAAACTGCAGTTAGCTTAAGTTTCCTGATATGGGACTTAGAATAAGAAACTTCATTTTGGGCCTGTCATTTTGTTTTCACCAATAGGGAGTCATGACTATTAACTAACTTATGCTTTGCTCACCAACTAAGGAATGCAATTTTCTAGAAAGTGATAACATAAAACTTTAGTAGATATTAAACTATTATGTCAAAGAAAAAATGGTGCAATTCTTTGAAAACATTTTTTAACTGTTCCAAAAAGTTGCAGAGGAAGGAATACACCCCAACTCATACTATGAGACCACCAGGAGCTTGATAACAAAACTAGACAAAATATACAACATAAAAAAGAAAATTGCAAAACAATATCACTGATGAACAGAAACAAAATAATTCATTGTAAATTTAAGCTCCATTAAGATTTAGAATAAGTAATCATTGGTTAAACATGCAATTGAAACTTGTTTGAACAACAAACATCTACTGGTAGTCTATTCATCCTAATAATATTTTCTATCCATGTAAAGATCACTGCATCTAAGTTTCCTAGAGATGAATGGAATTTAGGATTACTCTTGAGTATTATACTTTTAATTGATAAGGTGGTTTTCCTACACAAAAAGAAGCTTTATTCATATAGTTATTTTTTATTTATAACAATTTGTATTGACTATTGTTAGAAAGGGGCAGAGGCCGAGAGGAGCAACCCCATGACCAAGGAATCATGGCTGCGTGGGTGCAGGACAGCCTAGAGGAGCTACTCCACATTCAAGGTCAGGAGGGGCAACGGTGAGGAGATACCCCTCATCCAAGGGAAGGAGCAGTGGCTGCCTTTAGCAGGAGCATCCCTGAAGAGATACCCCAAGTCCAAGGTAAGAGAAAACCAAATAAGACAGTAGGTGTTGCAAGAGGGCATCAGAGGGCAGACATACTGAAACCATACTCACAGAAAACTAGTCAATCTGATCACATTAGGACCACAGCCGTGTCCAACTCAATGAAACTAAGCCATGTCCTGTGGGGCCACCCAAGATAGGGGGGTCATGGTGGAGAGGTCTGACAGTATGTGGTCCACTGGAGAAGGGAATGGCAAGCCACTTCAGTATTCTTCCCTTGAGAACCCCATGAAAAGTATGAAAAGGCAAAATGATAGGATACCAAAGAGGAACTCCCCAGGTCATTAGGTGCCCAATATGCTACTGGAGATCAGTGGATAAATAACTCTAGAAAGAATGAAGGGATGGAGCCAAAGCAAAAACAATACCCAGTTGTGGATGTGACTGATGATAGGACTAAGGTCCAATGCTGTAAAGAGCAATATTGCATACGAACCTGGAATGTTAGGTCCATGAAACTAGGCACGTTGGAAGTGATCAAACGAGATGGCAAGAGTGAACATTGACATTCTAGGAATCATTAAACTAAAATGGACTAGAACGTGTGAATGTAACTCAGATGACCATTATATCTACTACTGTGGGCAGGAATCCCTTAGAAGAAATGGAGTAGGCATCATGGTCAACAAAAGAGTCCAAAATGTAGTATGGATACATTCTCAAAAACGACAGAATGATCTCTGTTCCTTTGCAAGGCAAACCATTCCATATCACAGTATTCCAAGTCTATGCCCCAACCAGTAATTCTGAAGAAGCTGAGGTTGAATGGTTCTATGAAGATGTACAAGACCTTTTAGAACTATCACCCAAAAAAGATGTCCTTTTCATTATAGGGGACTGGAATGCAAAAGTAGGAAGTCAAGAAACACCTGGAGTAACAGCCAAATTTGGTCTTGGAATACAGAATGAAGCAGGGCAAGGGCTAATAGAGTTTTGCCAAGAGAACAGACTAGTCATAGCAAACACCCTCTTCAAACAACACAAGAGAAGACTCTGCACATGGACATCACCAGGTGGTCAACATCGCAACCAGATTGATGATATTCTTTACAGCCAAAGATGGAGAAGCTCTATACAGTCAACAAAAACAAGACCGGGAGCTGACTGTGACTCAGATCTTGAACTCATTATTGCCAAATTCAGACTGAAATTGAAGAAAGTAGGGAAAACCACTAGACCATTGAGGTATGACCTAACTTAAATCCCTAATAATTACACAGTGAAACTGAGAAATATATTTAAGGGCCTAGATCTGATATATAGAGTGCATGATGAACTATGGACTGAGGTTCATGACATTGTACAGGAGACAGGGATCAAGACCATATTCATGGAAAAAAAAAAAAAAAAGCAAAAAAGCAAAATGGCTGTCTGAGGAGGCCTTACAAATAGCTGTAAAAAGAAGAGAAGTGAAAAGCAAAGGAGAAAAGGAAATATATAAACATCTGAATGCAGAGTTCCAAAGAATAGGAAGAAGACATAAGAAAGCCTTCTTCAGTGATCAATGCAAAGAAATAGAGGAAAAGAACAGAATGGAAAAGACTAGGGATCTCTTCAAGAAAATTAGAGATACCAAGGGAATATTTCATGCAAAGTTGGGCTCAATAAAGGACAAAAATGGTATGGACCTAAAAGAAGCAGAAGATATTAAGAAGAGGTGGCAAGAATACATGGAAGAACTGTACAAAAAATATTCACGACCCAGATAATCACGATGGTGTGATCACTTATCTAGAGCCAGACATCCTGGAATGTGAAGTCAAGTGGGCCTTAAAAAGCATCACTACAAACAAAGCTAGTGGAGGTGAAGGAATTCCAGTTGAGCTATTTCAAATCCTGAAAGATGATGTGAAAGTGCTGTATCCTATACGCTAGCAAATTTGGAAAACTCAGCAGTGGCCACAGGACTGGAAAAGGTCCGTTTTCATTCCAGTTCCAAAGAAAGGCAATGTCAAAGAATGCTCAAACTACCTCACAATTACACTCATCACCCACTCCAGTGTTCTTGCCTGGAGAATCCCAGGGACAGGGGAGCCTGGTTGACTGCCATCTGTGGGGTTGCACAGAGTTGGACACGACTGAAGTGACTTAGCAGCAACAGCAACAGCACACGCTAATAAAGTAATGCTCAAATTTCTCCAAGCCAAGCTTCAGCAATATGTTAACCATGAAATTCCAGATGTTGAAGCTGGTTTTAGAAAAGGCAGAGGAACCAGAGATCAAATTACCAAGATACGCTGGATCATGGAAAAAGCAAGAGAGTTCCAAAAAACATCTATTTCTGATTTATTGACTATGCCAAAGCCTTTGACTATGTGGATCACAATAAACTGTGGAAAATTCTGAAAGAGATGGGAATACCAGACCACCTAACCTGCCTCTTGAGAAATCTGTATGCAGGTCAGGAAGCAACAATTAGAACTGGACATGGAACAACAGACTGGTTCCAAAGAGGAAAAGGAGTACGTCAAGGCTGTATATTGTCACCCTGCTTATTTAACTTATATGCAGAGTGATTGCAGCCATGAAATTAAAAGGTGGTTACTCCTTGGAAGAAAAGTTATGACTGATCTAGATAGCATATAGTAAATCAGAGACATTATTTTGCCGACTAATGTCCATCTAGTCAAGGCTATGGTTCTCCTGTGGTCATGTATGGATGTGAGTGTTGGACTATGAAGAAGGCTGAGCACCAAAAATTGATGCTTTTGAACTGTACTGTTGAAGAAGACTCTTGAGAATCCCTTGGACTGCAAGGAGATCCAACCAATCCATTCTGAAGGAGATAAACCCCTGGGATTTCTTTGGAAGGAATGATGCTAAAGTTGAATCTCCAGTACTTTGGCCACCTCATGCGAAGAGTTGATTCATTGGAAAAGACTTTGATACTGGGAGGGATTGGAGGCAGGAGGAGAAGGGGACGACAGAGGATGAGATGGCTAGATGGCATCACGGACTCGATGGACGTGAGTCTGTGTGAACTCCGGGAGTTGGTGATGGACAGGGAGGCCTGGCGTGCTGCGATTCATGGGGTCGCAAAGAGTCGGACATGACTGAGCGACTGAACTACTCCTTGGAAGGAAGTTATGACCAACCTAGACAGCATATTAAAAAGCAGAGACATTACTTTGCCAACAAAGTTCTGACTAGCCAACCGTATGGTTTCTCCAATAGTTATTTATGGATGTGAGAGTTGAATTATAAAGAAAGTTGAGCATCAAAGAATAGATACTTAAAACGGTGGTGTTGGAGAAGACTCTTGAGAGTCCCTTGGACTGAAAGGAGATCCAACCAGTCCATACTAAAGGAGATCAGTCCTGGGTGTTGATTGGAAGGAACGATGCTAAAGCTGAAACTCCAGTACTTTGGCCACCTCATGTGAAGAGTTGACTCATTGCAAAAGACCCTGTTGCTGGGAGTGATTGGGAGCAGGAAGAAAAGAGGAAGACAGAGGATGAGATAGCTGGAAGGCATCACCCACTCAGTGGACATGAGTTTGAGTAAACTCCAGGAGTTGGTGATGGACAGGAAGCCTGGCATGCTGTGATTCATGGGGTTGCAAAGTGTCGGACACGACTGAGCATCTGAACTAAACTGAACTGATGGATTAAAAAATTATACTATTTGCCAAAACTAAGAAATATAAAACAAGATCTGATCAGTTCCCTGTATTCAACTTATGCCTTAATTTTTAACTTCAAAAAAATAACACAGAAAACATGTCGCAAATTAGCTACTTCCTGACTAAAAAAGCATACATCATATTTAGTGTTGAAAGTCCCAGAATTCTTACATACAAAGACAGGATCGATAGATTTCTTGTACAGAGTACATCTCAATTCTCCTACTTTGTGCCATATTTCAAAAATCAAGATTTTGTTTAGCAACAATGTGTCAATATTTATTCTGTAACATTTTATTCATATACAAATAATTATGTCCCTGATAATGGACATATGTTTTCCATTAAACCAAACTTCTCTCAATAGTAACAACACAATTATTTATTCTTTAAATGAAAATGCACACACTCTGACTGTTTTATATTAAAAACACATTTAATAGACCCTGGTTGTATATTATTTCAGAACTCAAAAAGATGACCCAATTTTTAAATGTTTTTACTTTGAACTCTTCTATATTTAAACCCACTAGTGAAAACTCTTCCATGCAAGATATAGTATGACAACATGAAATTAAATTAGAATATGAGATACAGCATAAATATTTTCAGTTTTGTAAGATTCTTACATTAGGTGTCAAAATAATACTGGGAAAAAATCTTAAATACTGAACAATGTAGATCAAATATGATAAATTCCCTCCCAAAAGAGAATGACCAAATAATTAGAAAATAAATTCCCTCTAAAAATAAAATGTTGAGCATTTAAATAGAAAAAAACTTCAATATCACATAACTTTAATACCATTTCTGTAATTTCACATATCATTCTGATACTGGCATATAATATTTGACATGAAAGAATTCAAAAGATTACAATCTAGAAACTAAAATTGTAATAAAATTTGAGGCAAACTGCCTTGCTCAGCCAAAGTGTTTTAACTTCCGAGAATTCCAACAAGCAAAACTATTCTAGAACTTAATATTTTAATTAAGGAACTATAAATACATTAGAATTAAGTAAACATTCACTAATTGGGTAACATTAGTGGAAAGTTAAATTTAAATCAGGCTCAGTTGATAAGGAATCCACCTCCAATGCATGAGACCCTGGTTTGATTCCAGGGTCTGGAAGATCCACTGGAAAAGGGATAGGTCACCCACTCCAGTATTCTTTGGCTTCCCTTGTGGCTCAGCTGGTAAATAATCCACCTTCAATGTGAGAGACCTGGGTTTGACCTCTGGGTTGGGAAGATCCCCTGGAGAAGGGAAAGGCTACCCACTCCAGTATTCAAAGAGTCAGACTTGACTGAGCCACTTTCTTTTTCACTTTAAATTAGTGCATAATTTGGGTCTTGAAGATGTTATATTATATAAAATTTAAAAACATTATTTTAAAATATTGATTAACAAATCAACATAGGGTCAATAAATAAATGGTTAATTGCTAAACTTCTCAGAGAACTTGAGTAAGCAGATGTTTCAAATAAACACAAAGGCACATGAGTATTTGAGGAGTAACAAAGTGGGAAATGAATCAGATACATATTTGTATTTTTACTTTCCTACTTCATTTTTAGGACGTTGTATCTTACCTCAGAGACCGTGTTTTTTGATGACATAAAATGGAAAAAGCAGTGTTTCCTTAATGTGACTGATCAAAACAATCACATGGAAAGTATACAGTTTTAGGCAAGTACTTGTGTACTCAGTGCAGCTCAGTTCAGTCACTCAGTCATGTCCAACTCTTTGCGACCCCACGTAACACAGCATGCCAGGCCACTCTGTCCATCACCAACTTCCGGAGTTTACCCAAACTCATGTCCATTGAGTCAGTGATGCCATCCAACCATCTCATCTTCTGTGGTCCCCCTCTCCTCCTGCCCTCAATCCTTCCCAGCCCCAGGGTCTTTTCAAATGTGTCAGCTATTCACATCAGGTGCCAAAGTATTGGAGTTTCAGCTTCAACATCAGTCCTTCCAATGAACACTCAGGACTGATCTCCTTTAGCATGGACTGGTTGGATCCACTTGCAGTCCAAGAGACTCTCAAGAGTGTTCTCCAACACCACAGTTCAAAAGCCTCAATTTTTCGGTGCTCAACATTCTTAATAGTCCAACTCTCACACCCATACGTGACCACTGGAAAAACCACAGCCTTGACTAGATGGACCTTTCTTGGCAAAGTAATGTCTCTGCTTTTGAATATGCTGTCTAGGTTGGTCATAACTTTCCTTCCAAGGAGTAAGTGTCTTTTCATTTCATGGCTGCAATCACCATCTGTGGTGATTTTGGAGCCCCCAGAAATAAACTCTGCCACTGTGTAAACTGTTTCCCCATCTATTTGCTTGGGTATGCCTCTACAAAGCTTGGATTCTAGTGGTAGATTAATAAATGCTTATTTCCTTTACAGTTAGTATTTTTTTTTGCAAATGTGTAAGGATCTTTGCAAACATTTTGAATATTATGAATATATTTAAAATGTTTTTCTTCATCATTTTATTAATGGTGTTTAGTTAAGCATAAATTAAATTAATACAAAAATAAATCATAGATAAAACAAACCACAAGGCATGGAAAAATTTAGTCAACATAAGATATATTTAAGTAGCATTTGAATATTGGAATTCTATTCCTATATTATATATTTATGAGTTACTTTTTGATCAGAAAATGGGATTAAAAGGCCAAAAGATAAAGTCACATTTAATATCAATATTTACATTTAAATAGCACAATAAATCTAAAATAATTTAATTAATGGACAAAAATAGCAGAATATCTAATATTAAGCATTACTATGTCATCTCAAGATACTGAATAATTGCAACTTTGAGGACTCTGGTAATTTATTTCACAATATTTTAATGTTTCCTTGAAATGTACTTCTGATTTATGGTTACAGTAAACTCTGCTTATCAAAATACTTTTGACATAGTAAACAATAATTTGAAACTAACATTTTAAACAAATTCACTTGTATGGAAAACTGGTTCAATAAGATGCATGTATATAAAATGCACATTTGCTTCAGTTGATTAAAGAACAGAATATAGATTATATACTTTCCTACTACTTTTACTTTCACTTGTAACTGAGATATCCTGAGTTGTCCAAGAAGTAATATTTAAGTAGAAGAAAAAATATTCAATAGCATATTCTCATATGTAAAAATGATAGTTTATATTTCCAGTGGCGTTTCTCCTGTCCAGATTAGTAATCTCAACTAATTTCTTTTGCTTTTAAAACATATTCTTTAAAGTCAAACTTGAAAGTTCTTATCATAAAATAAAATAATCTTGTAAGTCTGCATAGTGACAGATGTTAAGTACAAGTATTGAAATGATCACTCTGCAATGTATACACATATCAAGCATTATACGATATGGCGTACTTGAAACTAATATAATTTTTTTGTCAATTATGTCTTAATGAAAATTTTAAAAATAAAGTAAAAAAAAAATTTAAAGAAAGGCAGTTTGCAATACAAAAGGAAGTTACCAAATCATCTCAAATCCTCTAAAATTTAATTGTAAATTTACTTTTGAAAGGTATAACAGGAGATTTTTTATTCAATTTGTCATTTTCATTTAACAATTTCAAAATTGTAGATTGTGATAATTTTCTAAAAATGCACTAATATTTGAGTCAAGAAGTTCTGATTCTTATATTTCTTTTAGAGAAACAAAGATCGTTTTTATTAAAATGCCTTTTAAATTGGTTATGGTAGGACAGAGAAATCCAGAAATACTGTAACAAATGTCCAGCTTTTTAAAATGTACATATGTACATTTAAATGTATTTTTAAAGTGTTTTCTTTTAAAGTATTATTAAATATGAAATTATTTTATACATTGAAATTAGATTCAATGTGACAAATATGATTTTACCCTTAACCTTCTTTGTCTCACATTGCATACTGAAAATTTTGGTTACAAGCTTCCTTTAACAGACTGTGACATATCTTGCTAGAGTAGAATATAAAAAAAAAAAAAGGCAAAGGTTGGAAAAACAAGTTTAGATTTGACACATCATGTAGAACGAGTATAATCATGTCCGTTACATTTTCTATTTGAGAGGATTAGTCCTCTACTCACAAAATGATATTCTATCTCCACTAGTTCATATGAATGACAAAAAGATAAAATAATTATCCCATGGGGCTTCCTTGGTGGCATAATGTTAAAGAATCCACCTGCCAATGTGGGAGGTGAGAGTTGGATCCCTGAGTCAAGAAGATACTCTGGAGAAGGGAAAGGCAACCCACTCCAGTACTTTTGTCTAGGAAATGTCATGGTCAGAAATGCCTAACAGGCTACAGTACATGGGGTCTTAAAAGTGTCAGACATGACTTATGACTAAACAATAGCAACGATCACCACATGTCAAAATGCTTTGCAAATTGAAAATTAATATAAATATGAGGTGGTGTTCTATTTAATGTTGTTGTTCTTCAGTCCCTCAATCATGACCAACTCTTTGCAACTCACCCCATGGATTAGAGCATGCAAGGCTTCCCTGTCCTAAACTATCTCTGGGAGTTTGCTCATAGTCTATTGTATATTGAGTCAATGATGTCATCCAAACATCTCATCCTCTGTCACCCTCTTCTCTTCATCTTTAATGTATATTTGCAAAAACATAGCAAACAAGTGGACTCCACTTTAAACCTAAATATATACCTGATTTCTAATGCCTCTCTAGGGTAAAATTTCTGAAATTTTTCACAGTTGATGTTGAAGTTCCTAGCACTAGGAATCCAGTGATCAAGAAATAAGTGTTATAGAGATTCAAACCTGTTGATCTTTCTCAAGTTTCAGTGACTTATGATGAGCAGAATTCAATGCTGCTTACCATTATGTTTTCAGTTCTTTAGGTTGAATGATATTATCAGTGACTTCTATTTTTTGCAAACCAGATAGATACAATTATTAGAATGATTTTGAAACCAACTGAAGTCTTAGGAAAATTGTTAAACTAGTTTCTGCTGTTGCATAACACAATACTTGAAACCAAGAAAAACACAGCACTATTCTTACAGTGGATAATTATGCAGCATAATTTTTTAAATGTCATAGAAAAACTGCAATTTTAAAATATAAATCAAGAAAATTTGACCTCTTAAATATTATATAAATAGACTCAGTTCAGTTCAGTTTCTCAGTCGTGTCTGACACTTTGCGACCCCATGAATCACAGCATACCAGGCCTCCCTGTCCATCACCAACTCCCGAAGTTCACTCAGACTCACGTCCATCGAGTCCGTGATGCCATTCTGCATCTCATCCTCTGTCGTCCCCTTCTCCTCCTGCCCCAATCTCTTCCAGCATCAGAGTCTTTTCCAATGAATCAACTTTTCTCATGAGGTGGCCAAACTACTGGGGTTTCAGCTTTAGCATCATTCCTTCCAAAGAAATCCCAGGGCTAATCTCCTTCAAAATGGTCTGGTTGAATCTGCTTGCAGTCCAACGGACTCTCAAGAGTCTTCTCCAACACCACAGTTCAAAAGCATCAATTCTTCGACACTCAGCTTTCTTCACAGTCCAACTCTCACATCTATACATGACCACAGGAAAAAGCATAGCCTTAACTAGACGAGCCTTAGTCGGCAAAGTAATGTCTCTGCTTTTGAATATACTATCTAGGTTGGTCAAAACTTTTCTTCCAAGGAGTAAGCCTCTTTTAATTTCATGGCTGAAATCACCACCTGCAGTGATTTTGGAGCCCCCCAAAATAAAGTCTGACACTGTTTCCACTGTTTCCCCATCTATTTCCCATGAGGTGATGGGACCAGAAGCCATGATCTTAGTTTTCTCAATGTTGAGCTTTAAGCCAACTTTTTCACTCTCCTCTTTCACTTTCATCAAGAGGCTTTTAGCTCCTCTTCACTTTCTTCCATAAGGGTGGTGTCATCTGCATATCTGAAGTTATTGATATTTCTCCCAGCAATCTTGATTCCAGCTTGTGTTTCTTACAGCCCACCATTTCTCATGATGTACATTGCATATAAGTTAAATAAGCAGGGTGACAATATACAGCCTTGACATACTCCTTTTCCTACTTGGAAACGGTCTGCTGTTCCATGCCCAGTTCTAACTGTTGTTTCCTGACCTGCATACATATTTCTCAAGAGGCAGGTAAAGTGATCTGGTATTCCCATCACTTTCAGAATTTTCCACAGTTTATTGTGATCCACACAGTCAAAGGCTTCCGCATAGTCAATTAAGCAGAAATAGATGTTTTATTGGAACTCTCTTGTTTTTTCCATGATCTAGCAGATGTTGGCAGTTTGATCTCTGGTTCCTCTGCCTTTTCTAAAAACAGCTTGAACATCAGGGAGTTCACAGTTCACGTATTGCTGAAGCCTGGGTTGGAGGATTTTGAGCATTACTTTACTAGCATGTTAGATGAGTACAATTGTGTGGTAGTTGGAGCATTCTTTGGCATTGCCTTTCTTTGGAATTGGAATGAAAACGGACCTTTTCCAGTCCTGTGGCCACTGCTGAGTTTTCCAAATTTGCTGACATATTGAGTGTAGCACTTTCACAGCATCATCTTTCAGGATTTGAAATCGCTCAACTGGAATTCCATCACCTCCACTAGCTTTGTTAATAGCGATGCTTTCCAAGGCACATTGACTTCACTTTCCAGGATGTCTGGCTCTAGATGAGTGATCACACCATCATGATTATCTGGGTCGTGAAGATCTTTTTTGTACAGTTCTTCTGTGTATTCTTGCCACCTCTTCTTAATATCTTCTGCTTCTGTTAGGTCCAGAACATTTCTGTCCTATATTGAGCCCATCTTTGCATGAAATGTTCCCTTGGTAGCTCTAATTTTCTTGAAGAGATCTCTCGTCTTTCCCATTCAGTTGTTTTCCTCTATTTCTTTGCATTGATCACTGAAGAAGGCTTTCTTATCTCTTCTTGCTATTCTCTGGAACTCTGCATTCAGATGCTTATATCTTTCCTTTTCTGCTTTGCTTTTTACTTCTCTTCTTTTTACAGCTATTTGTAAGGCCTCCTCAGACAGCCATTTTGCTTTTTTGCGTTTCTTTTCCATGGGGATGGTCTTGATCCCTGTCTCCTGTACAATGTCACAAACCTCATTCCACAGTTCATCAGCACTCTATCTATCAAATCTAGGCCCTTAAATCTATTTCTCACTTCCACTGTATAGTCATAAGGGATTTGATTTAGGTCATACCTGAATGATCTAGCGGTTTTCCCTATTTTCTTCAATTTGAGTCTGAATTTTGTAATAAGGACTTCATGATCTGAGGCACAATCAGCTCCTGGTCTTGTTTTTGTTGACTGTATAGAGCTTCTCCAATTTTGGCTGCAAAGAATATCATCAATCTGATTTCGGTGTTTACCATCTGGTGATATCCATGTGTACAGTCTTCTCTTGTGTTGTTGGAAGAGGGTGTTTGCTATGACCAGTGCATTTTCTTGACAAAACTCTATTAGCCTTTGTCCTGCTTCATTACCCATTCCAAGGCCAAATTTGTCTGTTACTCCAGGTGTTTCTTGACTTCCTACTTTTGCATTCCAGTCCCCTATAATGAAAAGGACATCTTTTTTGGGTGTTAGTTCTAAAAGGTCTTGTAGGTCTTCATAGAACCATTCAACTACAGCTTCTTCAGTGTTACTGGTTGGGGCATAGACTTGGATAACAGTGATATTGAATGGTTTGCCTTGGAGACGAACAGAGATCATTCTGTTGTTTTTGAGATTGCGTCCATGTACTGCATTTCAGACTCTTTTGTTGACCATGAGGCCTACTCCATTTCTTCTGAGGGATTCTTGCCCACAGTAGGAGGTATAATGGTCATCTGAGTTGAATTCACCCATTCCAATCCATTTTAGTTTACTGATTCCTAGAATGTCGATGTTCACTCTTGCCATCACTTGTTTGACCACTTCCAATTTGCCTTGATTAATGGACCTGACTTTCCAGGTTCCTATGCAATATTGCTCTTTACAGCATTGGACCTTGCTTCTATCACCAGTCACATCCACAGCCGGGTATTGTTTTTGCTTTGGCTTCATCCCTTAATTCTTTCTGGAGTTATTTCTCCACTGATCTCCAGTAGTATATTGGGCACCTACTGACCTGGGGAGTTCCTCTTTTGGTATCCTATCATTTTGCCTTTTCCTACTGTTCATGGAGTTCTCAAGGCAAGAGTCCTGAAGTGGTTTGCCATTCCCTTCTCCAGTGGACCACATTCTGTCAGACATCTCCACTATGACCCACCTGTCTTGGATTGCCTGGTGGGCATAGCTTGGTTTCATTGAGTTAGACAAGGCTGTGGTCCTAGTGTGATTAGAGCGACTAATTTTCTGTGATTATGGGTTCAGTGTGTCTGCCCTCTGATGCCCTCTTGCAACACCTACCATCTTACTTGGCTTTCTCTTACCTTGAGTGTGGAGTATCTCTTCACGGCTGCTCCAGCAAAGCTCAGCCGCTGCTCCTTACCTTGGACGAGTGGTATCTCTTTAATGCCACCCTTCCTGACTTTCAACATGGGATAGCTCCTCTAGGCCCTCCTGTGCCCACACAGGCACCGCTCCTCTGGTTGCTCCTCCCAGCCGCTGCTCCTGCTCTCGGGCACCAGGTGGCTCCTCTTGACTGCAGCTCCTGGCCTCAGAAGCAGGGTAGCTCCTCTCGGCTGCTGACCCTGGCCTCGGACACGGTGTAGCTCCTCTTGGCCATTTCTGCTAGAATTAAAATAAATAGTAAAAGGTATGTTTTACTACCTGCTTTCAATTATTCAAAGATGTTTACTGATCATCTGCCTTTGCTTTATGGAAAACTAAGTCAAGTGTCATATAAGACATTTTCCTTCAATTCAATGTGTAATACAACTAAAATCACACTAAAAATGAGGCAAGGGATCTAATAGAAACATATTCAATTTATATATAGGAGCAAAGAGGAGAAACTTTCACATAGTTCATTAAATTAACTTAAGAAAAGTCAAAGGACAAATTATACTAGAAGGCATCTAGGTCTGACATAGCATATATATTAAGAGAAATGTCCTTTAAATCTTTTTTCATGATGATTTTAGTCTATTCTGTTAAATTCAAGGAAATTTGATAACAATTTTAGACATATTGCACATACAAAGGTCACCATTCCAATTTTCAAAAGGGATATATAATGTATTTTTTTTTATAATTAATCTGAGCTCAGAGAAAGTTTTCCAATTTTTTTAGTGTAGAAAAAATTACAAAAAGTATTAATAATGAGTAATTTTAAAACCTACACTGGTAGTCCAGTGATATCATAGAAATTGGTGGACAAGGCTGCTCTTGTACTTGGTTCTTCCACTTTTAGGTTGGCATAAAATGATACAATCAGTTTTAAAATTCTATAATCAAATACAAAATCTATAGCAATCTATTGAGAGGAGTGCTCAATAAACAATCATTAAGTATTAGGAAAAATATATTTTTACGTATGTGAACAAAACACAGACATCCCAAATATATGAAGCACACATTGAAAGAATTGAAAGTGAAAATAGTTCTACAGCAATAGTCGGAAATTTCAACATATCACTTTCAATAAAGGCATCTAGACGAAGATCAATAAAGAATTAAGGGCTTAAACGATATTATCGATGCACTAGGCCTAATAAACATACATAAATTTTTCTAGAAAACAATAGATTTCATGTCCTTATCAATGTACATAGAATGCTCTCCAGAATAGACCAAATTTTAAGCCACAAAACAAGTCTCAATAAATTCTAAAAGATTAAAATCATGCAAAGTATTTTCATCATGCAAAGATGACAATGGAATAAATCTAGGAACCAACAGAAGAAAAATTAGAAAGCAAACAGGTAATGTGGAAATTAGGGAACGCATCATTAAACAATGAAGGCGTCAAAGAGGAAATGACACAGAAAATTAGAATGTTGGTCCTCAGTCGTTCAGTTGTCTCCGAGTCTTTGCGACTCCATGAACTGCAACCTGTCTCTCATCATCTCCCAGGGTTTGTCCAAGTTCATGTTCATTGCATGGGTGATACCATCCATCTATCACATCCTCTGATGCCCTCTTCTCCAGCAAATGTTGGCAATTTGATTTCTGGTTCCACTGCCTTTTCTAAACCAAGCTTGGACAACTGGATATTCTTGGTTCATGTAATGTTGAAGCCTAGCACGCAAGATTTTAAGCTTGACCTTATTAGTATGGGGGATGAGTGCAATATTCATATTAGGAGTGCAGCACTTTGATAGCATCATATTTTAGGGTTTTGGATAATTCTATTGCAATTCCATTGCATCCATTAACTTTATTCACAGTGATGCTTCCTAAGGGTCACATGACGTCACACTCCTAAGTTCTGGCTCTGGGTGACTGACCACACCATCATGGTTATCTAGTTCATAAAGATCTTTTTGGTATAGTTCTTCCATTTATTCTTTGCATCTCTTCTTGATATCTTCTTCTACTTGCTCTCTATCATTTCTGTCCTTTATTGTGCTCATCTTTGTGTGAAATTTTCACTTGCTATTAGAATACCTAAAGACAAATTAAAGCATAGCACATCAAAACTTAAGAGATGAAGTAAAGGCAATATTCTATAGGAAATTTAGAGCTGTCAGTTACTTTGGGCTTCCCTGATAGCTCAGTTTGTAAAGAATCCATAAGTAATGCAGGAGAGCCTGGTTAGATTCCTGGGTCTGGAGAATCCCCTGGAGGAGGGGTAGGCTACTCACTCCAGTATTCTTGGGCTTTCCTTGTGACTCAGCTGGTAAAGAATCTGCCTGCTATGTGGGAGACCTGGGTCCAAACCCTGGGTTGGGAAGATCCCCTGGAGAAGGGAATGGTTACTCATTCCAGTATTCTGGCCCAGAGAATTCCATGGACTCTATTGTCCATGGGATTGTAAAGAGTCAGACATGACTGAGTGACTTTCACTTCACTTTATGCTTACATTAAAAAGAGAAAAACAGTAAATCAATAATCTAATTTTATATCTCATGCAACTAGAAAAAGAACCAACTAAATGAAAGCCAAAGATAGAAGAAAATTATAAAGATTATAGAGAAATTACACAGACAATAGAAGAAAACAGTTAAAGAATCTATTATACAGAAGACTGGCTCTTATTGACAAGCCTTTAGCTAAGAAGATGAAGTAAAAACAAAGATTGGAAAACTGCAAACAGAAACCAAAGCAGGGATTTTACCATGGATCTTATAGAAATAAAGAAAATTATAAAAAAATATGCAACCATTTGTATGTTGACAAATTAAATGACAAATAAATTGGATACATTTCTTGAAGTATAGAAGGCTCCAGAAGAAATAGAAAATCTCAGAATCCCATAACAACTAAACAAGTTAAACATGCAATCAAATGCATCAAACCAAAGCAAAGTTCAAGAATAGAGATCTTCACTGGAAAAATATACCAAAACCTTAAAGATAAATTTACAACAATCCTTCTCAAATTCATTTAAGAATGAAAAAGAGGAATCACTTTCTAACCCATTCTTTAAAATCAGTATTACCCTGATATCAAGACAGAAAAATCACAACAAAAGAAAATTACATAAAATCCTTTATGAATATAGTTGCAAAAATCATCAACAAAATATGTCAAAATATATTCAACAGCATAGTAAAAGGGTTATTAATCACAACCAAGTGTAATTTATCCCAGGAATGCAAGGGTAGTTCAACACAAGAATATAATCCATATAATATTCAACATAGATAGAATTAAGGGAAAATCCATATGATTATCTAAGTTGAGACAGAAAAGGTATTTGATAAAACCCAGCCCCATTTTATGATAAAAACCCAGAAAACTTGGAATAGAAGAGAACTTAAATATGATAAAGGCATTAATAAAAAAGAAACACATTGATAACATCATGTTCAAATCTGAAAGAATTAAAAAAAAAAAATTCCCCTAAAATCAGGAATAAGGTTATACTACTCACTTTCACCTCTGCTGTTTAAACTTGTACTTGTTCAGCCAGAACAATACAGCAGGAAACGAGATTAAATACTACCTAAAAAGGAAATAAATCAGGAAAACTATATCTACTTACAAATTACATGATTCTAGGTATATAGACTAAACTAAAGAATTCACAGGAAAGAAACTAGAGCTAATAAAACTAATTAAAGTAGCAAAGTACAAGATCAACCTGAAATTTTGAATATATCCACACTAAAAAATTGAAAAGTATATTAAGTAAAAATTATATTAACGATAGCATGTAAAGATTAGCAAGAGGAAGATTAAATTTAATGAAAGAGATTTAAGGGTTGTATAAGGAAAACTAAAATCATCATTGAAAGAAATTTAAGAATTTATTCAGTTGGATGGTAAAAAAGGAAGTTGTAGTCCATAGAGAGATAAATTTAGCAAACGCTAACGGATGATGATGAAGTTGAAGTTCCAAGACTTTGGCCACCTGGTGCAAACAGCTGACTTGTTGGAAAATACCTTGATGCTGGGAAAAATAGAAGACATAAAAAGAGGGTGTCAGAGGATGAGATGGTTTGATAGCATCACCAAATCAATTTGACATGAGTTTGAGCAAGCTCCAGGAGATGGTGAGGGACAAGGAGGCCTAGCATACTGCAGTCTATGGGGTCACAAAGAGTTAGACATGACTTGCTGACCAAACAACAGCAACATGGATGAGAATACTGTTATAGGGACCTGGGAATCTACCTGAGAGTTTCCACTTCCTCAGTGGAAAAAAAATATGAGAATAGATACATTGAAGAAGACAAAAATAGTTTTTCCTTATGTTGGTCACACTTCCTCTGAGGCAGCACAGCTCAGTGCCAAGAGATATTTCACGGTCTCTGACTTCGTAGGATAAAGTGACAGCAAATTCCAGCTATCCCAGGTTTGTGGGATTTGACCCAAATGGTCCCTTTTCATCGGAAGCAGAATACTGAGAGGATCAGTGTGAATCAGGCTACTCAGTCTGGAGAGAGATAAGATTAGGGAAAGGAGATGGTGGTCATCACAGTTGATGCCTGAAACTCAATAACTAGCTTCAGATCCTGCTAATTGGTCCAGGGATTCCACCAAGAATGTTTCACAAAACCCTGAAGGACACTTCAACTGTAGAGGGACTCAACTCTCTGATGACCTACCCCAACTCTTGACAATAAGAAACCTGAAAGTTGGACAGATCTTTTGGTTATAGGTTGAATTGTGTCACCTCCGAAATTAATATGTGCAGGGTCCAAATTTCCCATACCTCAGATAGTGAGTTTACCTGGAAATATTATCATGGCAATTGCAGTTAGTTGAGTAGGGTGAGCCCCTCTTCCAATATGACTTCTGCCATAATAAAAAGGAATTTGGATACAGATACATATGTAGCGGGAAAATGTCGACATGAAAAATACTTCTCCAGACAAAAATTACCAGAGATGTCCAGCAAACAGAAGCTAAGGTAGAGGTATTGAAGTGATTCCTCCTGACAGCTATTAAAAGGGAAAAATATGGCTGACATCTTGATCTTCGAATTCTAACTTCTGAAACTGTTCAACAAATATGAGTTGGCTCACCCACACTTGCAATTTAATGGAACGTTCAGCCAACTAGATGTAAGAGTTTGCTGGTCCCATCATTTCATGGCAAATAGATAGGGAAACAGTGAAAACAGTGAGAGACTTTCTCTTCTTGGGCTCCAAAATCACTACAGATGGTGACTGCAGCCATGAAATTAAAAGATGCTTGCTCCTTGGAAGAAAAGCTGTGACAAACCTAGACAGCATATTAAAAACAACAACAACAACAACAACAACAACAACACAAAAAACCAAACAAACAAAAACAGAGACATTAATTTGACAACAAAGTTTCATCTAGTCAAGGCTATGTTTTTTCCAGTAGCCACGCATGAATATGAGAGTTGGACAATAAAGAAGGCTGTTCAGTTCAATTCAATTATTCAGTCGTGTCTGACTCTTTGTGACCCCATGGACTGCAACAAGCCAGTCTCCCCTGTCCATTATCAAATCCCAGAGCTTGCTCAGATTCATGTCAATCAAGTTGGCGATGCCATCCAACCATCTCATCCTCTGTCGTCCCCTTCTCCTCCCAATTTCAATCTTTCTTAGCATCAGAGTCTGTTCAAATGAGTCAGTTCTTCACATCAGGTAGCCAAAGTACTGGAGCTTCAACTTCAGCATCAGTCCTTCCAATGAATATGCAGGACTCATTTACTTTAGGATGGACTGGTTGGATATCTTTACAGCCCTAAGGATTCTCAAGAGTCTTCTCCAACACCATGGTTCAAAACCATCAATTCTTTGACGTTCAGCTTTCATTATAGTCCAACTCTAACATCCATACATGACTACTGGAAAAACTATAGCTCTAAGTAGATGGACTCTTTTGGCAAGGTAATGTCTCTGCTTTTTAACATGTTGTCTAGATTGGTGATAGCTTTTCTTCCAAGGAGCATGCATCTTTTAATTTCATGGCTGCAGTCACCATCTGCAGTGATTTTGGAGCCCAAGAAAACACAATCTATCACTGTTTCCATTGTTTACCCATCTACTTGCATGAAGTGATGGGACCAGATGCCATGATGTTAGTTTTTAAAATGTTGAGTTTAAAGCAAACTTTTTCACTCTTCTCTTTCACTTTCATCAAGAAGCGCTTTGATTCTGCTTCACTTTCTGCCATAAAGTTGGTGCCTTCTGAATATCTGAAATTATTGATATTTCTCCTGGTAATCTTGATTCCTGCTTGTGCTTCATATAGCCCAACATTTCACATGATATACTTTGCATATAAGTTAAATAAGCAGGGTGACAATATGCAGCACTGACATACTCCTTTTCCTATTTAGAACTAAGATTTTTCCACAGTTTCTTGAGATCGACATAGTCAAAGGATTTGGTGTAGTCAATAAAACAGAAGCAGATGGTTTTATGGAACTGTCTTACTTCTCCAGTGATTCAACAGATGTTGGCAATTTGATCTCTGGTTCCTTTGCCTTTTCTAATTCCCAGCTTGAACATCTGGAAGTTCACCGTTCACATACTGTTGAAGCCTTTCTTGGAGAATTTTGAGCATTACTTTACTAGCATATGAGATGAGTGCAATTGTGCAGTAGTTTGAACATTCTTTGGCATAGCCTTTCTTTGGGATTGGAATGAAAACTGAGCTTTTCCAATCCGGTGGCCACTGCTGAGTTTTCCAAATTTGCTGGCATATTGAATGTAGCACTTTCACAGCATCATCTTTAGGATTTGAAATAGCTCAACTGGAATCCCATCACTTCCACTAGCTTTATTTTTAGTGGTACTTCCTATGGCCCACTTGACTTCACATTCCAGGTGTCTGGCTCTAGGTGAGTGATCACACCATCGTTGTTATCTGGATCATGAAGATCTTTTTTGTATAGTTCTTCTGTGTATTCTTGCCACCTCTTCTTAATATCTTCTGCTTCTATTAGGTCCATACCATTTCTGTCCTTTATTGTGCCCATCTATGAAAGGTTCCCTTGGTATCTCTAATTTTCTTGAAGAGAACTCTAGTCTTTCCCATACTATTGTTTTCCTCCATATCTTTGGACTGATCACTGAAGAAGCCTTTCTTATCTCTCCTTGCCATTCTTTGGAACTCTTCATTCAAATGGGTATATACTTCCTTTTCTACTTTGCCTTTAGCTTCTCTTCCCTTCTTACCTATTTGTAAGGCCTCCTCAGACAACCATTTTGTTTTTTTCATTTCTTTTTCTTGGGGATGTTCCTGATCACTCCCTCCTGTACAATTTCATGAACCTCTGTCCATAGTTCTTCAGGCACTCTATCAAATCTAATCCTTTGAATCTGTCACTTCCACCTTATAATCATAAGGGATTTGATTTGGGTCATACCTGAATGATCTAGTGGTTTTCCCCTACTTTCTTCAGTTGAAATCTGAATTTGGCAATAAAGAGTTCATCATCTGAGCCACAGACACCTCCTGGTTTTGTGTTTGCTGACTGAATAGAGTTTTTCCATCTTTGGCTGCAAAGAGTATAATCAATCTTACTTTGGTATTGATCATCTGGTGATATCTATATGTAGAGTCTTCTCTTGTGTTGTTGGAAGAGAGTGTTTCCTATTACCAGTGCATTATCTTGGCAAAACAATGTTAGACTTTGACCCTCTTCATTTTGTACCCCAAGGCCACATTTGTCTGTTACTCCAGGTATCTCTTGACTTCCTACCTATGCATTACAGTCCCTTATTATGAAAGTACATATTTTTGGTGTACTAGTTCTAGAAGGTCTTGTAGGTTTTCATAGAATCGTTCAACTTCAGTTTCTTCAGCATTACTGGTCAGGAAATAGGCTTGTATTATTGTGATATTGAATGGTTTGCCTTGGAAACAAACAGAGATCATTCTGTCATTTTTTAAACTGCATCCAAGTACTGCATTTCAGACTCTTTTGTTGACTGTAATGGCTACTCCATTTATTCTAAGGGATTCTTGCTGACAGTAGTAGATACAATGGTCTTCTGAGTTAAATTCACCCATTCTGGTCCATTTTAGTGCACTGATTCCTAAAATGTTAATGTTCACTCTTGCCACCTCCTGTCTCACCACTCCCAATTTGCCTTGATCCATGGGCCTAAGACTCCAGGTTTCTATGCAACATTGCTCTTTACAGCATTGACCTTTACTTCCATCACCAGTCACATCCAACAACTGAGCATTGTTTTTGCTTTAGCTCCATCTCTTCATTCTTTTGAAGTTATTTCTCCACTGATCTCCAATAGCATATTGGGCACTTATCAGCCTGAAGGATTCATCTTTCAGTGTCACATCTTTTTGCCTTTTCACACTGTTCATGGCAAACCACTTGATTATTATTGTCTTGAGAACACTACGAATGGTATGAAAACAAGGCTGAACATCAAAGAATTGATGATTTTGAACTGTGGTGTTAGAGAAAACTCTTGAGTATCCCTTGGATTGCCACAAACTTAAATGAGTCAATCCTAAAGGAAATCAATCCTGAATATTCATTAGAAGGGCTGATGCTGAAGCTCCATTACTTTGGCCACCTGATGCAAAGAACTGACTCATTAGAAAATAACCTGATGGTGGGAAAGATTGAAGGCATGAGGAGAAGGTGATAACGGAGGGTAAGATGATTTGATGACATCACCAACTCAATGGACATGAATTTGACCAAGCTCTGGGAGATGGTGAAGGACAGGAAGTCTTGTGTGCTGCAGTCCATGGGGTCCCAAAGAATTGGACATGACTGAACAACTATTCATTAACAACAAGATGTAACAAACATACATAAAATGCCTGGATACATGTATGCTAAGCCACTTATGCTGTGTCTGACTCCTTATGCCTGTATGGACTGTAGCCTCCAGGCTTGTCTGTCCTTAGTATTCTCCAGGCAAGAATACAAGAGTGGGTTGCCATGTCCTCCTCTAGGGGATCTTTCTGACCCAGGGATGGAACCCTAGCCTCTTATATCTCTTGCATTGGCAGGCAAGTGCTTTACCACTAGCGCCACCAGGGAAGCCCCATACATAGCATACATCTCCCCAATTGCACAGAATACATACTCTTCTTCCATTCCATTCAGTCACTCAGTCGTGTCCAACTCTTTATGATCCCATGGACCGCAGCATACCAGGACTCCCTGTCCATCACCGGCTCCCGAAGTTTAGCCAAACTCATGTCAGGTGAATTGGTGATGCCATCCAACTATCTCATCCTCTGTCATCCCCTTCTCCCCCAGCCTTCAATCTTTCCCAGCATCAGGGTCTTTTCTAATGAGTCAGTTCTTTGCATCAGGTGCTTCAACATCAGTCCTTGCAATGCACACCCAGGACTGATCTCTTTTAGGACGGACTGGTTGGATCTCCTTGAAGTCCAAGGGACTCTCAAGTGTCTTCTCCAACACCACAGTTCAATAGCATCAATTCTTCAGTGCTCAGCTTTCTTTATAGTCCAACTCTAACATCTATACATGACTACAGGAACAACCATAGCCTTGATTAGACGGACCTTTGTTGGCAAAGTAATGTCTCTGCTTTTTAATATGCTATCTAGGTTAGTCATAGCTTTTCTTCCAAGGAGCAAGCATCTTTTAATTTCATGGCTGCAGTCATCATCTGCAGTGATTTTGGAGCCCCCCAAAATAAAGTCAGCCACTGTTTCCCCATCTATTTGCCATGAAGTGATGGGACCAGATGCCATGATCTTAATTTTCTGAATGACACCCAAAAAACATTCTCCAGGACAGACCATATGTTAGGCCACAAAAGAATGATATATTTTGAAAGCTAGAGGATAGATATAAATTATAGAGAAAAATTGAAAAATTAATAAAATGTGAAAATTAAGAAATATAATTTTTTTAAATATAAATTTATTTATTTTAATTGGAGGTTAATTACTTTACAATATTGTATTGGTTTTGCCATACATCAACATGAATCTGCCACAGGTATACATGTGTTCCCCATCCTGAACCCCCCTCCCTCCTCCCTCACTGTACCATCCCTCTGGGTTGTCCCAATGCACTATTTATAGAAATATACTTTTAAAAAGAACACAATAGCACAAAAATGAGGAGAAAAAAAAAAGCAACCATCTCAGTTAATGCAGTAAAACATTTTGACAATGCCTAGTATGTCTTTATGACAAATAAAATCCAGAAACCTAAGATAATGATTGAATGAATTTATCAGATGCTCTCCACAACACTGTAGATTGTGTATTAAACAATATGTGAATATGTAAAATGATATTTTCTTCACTCTGAAGTGATTACTCTTATATTAATTTCACCTCAGTCTAAAAAAGATGAGATAAAGACCAATATCATATGATAACACTTTTATGTGGAATCTAAAAAAAAAAAAAAGATACAAATGAACATATTTACAAAGCAGAAATGGACTCAGTGACATAGGAAACAAATCTGTTTGATGGGGAAAGAAGTGAGAGGGGAATAAATAAGCAGTTTTAGATTAACAGATGCACACTGTGTGCATATTAAGTTGCTTCAGTCATGTCTGACTTTTTGTGACCCTATGGACCATAGCCCGCCAGGCTCCTGTGTTCACAGTATTCTCTAGGAAGAATGCTGGAGTGGGTTGCCATGCTTTTCTCCTGGGGCTCTTCCTGACCCAGGGATTGAATCCTCATTTCTTATATCTCCTTCAGTGGCAGGCATATTCTTTACCCCTAGCATCATCTGGGAAGCCCAACAGATGCACACTACTCTATAAGTAAAGAAGAAAGGGCTACTGTATACCACAGGAACTATATTCAATATCTTATAATAGTCTACTATGGAAAAGACTCTATGCTTTCAATTTTTCACCATTGAGGATAATGTTTGCTGTGGGTTTGTCATAAATAGCTTTTATTATGTTGAGATATGTTCCTTCTGTTCCTGCTTTCTGGAGAGTTTTTCTCATAAATGGATGTTGAATTTTGTCAAAGGCCTTCTCTGCATCTATTGAGATAATCATATGGTTTCTATTTTTCAATTTGTTAATGTGGTGAATTACATTGATTGATATGCGGATATTGAAGAATCCTTGCATCCCTGGGATAAAGCCCACTTGGTCATGGTGTATGATCTTTTTAATGTGTTGTTGGATTCTGATTGCTAGAATTTTGTTGAGGATTTTTGCATCTATGTTCATCAGTGATATTGGCCTGTAGTTTTCTTTTTTTGTGACATCTTTGTCAGGTTTTGGTATTAGGGTGATGGTGGCCTCATAGAATGAGTTTGGAAGTTTACATTCCTCTGCAATTTTCTGGAAGAGTTTGAGGAGGATAGGTGTTAGTTCTTCTCGAAATTTTTGGTAGAATTCAGCTGTGAAGCCCTCTGGACCTGGGCTTTTGTTTGCTGGAAGATTTCTGATTACAGTTTCAATTTCCATGCTTGTGATGGGTCTGTTAAGATTTTCTATTTCTTCCTGGTTCAGTTTTGGAAAAGACAAGGGTGTCCACTTTCACCGCTACTATTCAACATAGTTCTGGAAGTTTTGGCCACAGCAATCAGAACAGAAAAAGAAATAAAAGGAATCCAAATTGGAAAAGAAGAAGTAAAACTCTCACTGTTTGCAGATGACATGATCCTCTACATGGAAAACCCTAAAGACTCCACCAGAAAATTACTAGAGCTCATCAATGAATATAGTAAAGTTGCAGGATATAAAATCAACACACAGAAATCCCTTGCATTCCTATACACGAATAATGAGAAAGTAGAAAAAGAAATTAAGGAAACAATTCCATTCACCATTGCAACGAAAAAACTAAAATACTTAGGAATATATCTACCTAAAGAAACTAAAGACCTATATATAGAAAACTATAAAACACTGATGAAAGAAATCAAAGAGGACACTAATAGATGGAGAAATATACCATGTTCATGGATCAGAAGAATCAATATAGTGAAAATGAGTATACTACCCTAAAGCAATTTACAAATTCAATGCAATCCCTATCAAGCTACCAGCCACATTTTTCACAGAACTAGAACAAATAATTTCAAGATTTGTATGGAAATACAAAAAACCTCGAATAGCCAAAGCAATCTTGAGAAAGAAGAATGGAACTGGAGGAATCAACTTGCCTGACTTCAGGCTCTACTACAAAGCCACAGTCATCAAGACAGTATGGTACTGGCACAAAGACAGACATATAGATCAATGGAACAAAATAGAAAGCCCAGAGATAAATCCACACACATATGGACACCTTATCTTTGACAAAGGAGGCAAGAATATACAATGGAGTAAAGACAATCTCTTTAACAAGTGGTGCTGGGAAAACTGGTCAACCACTTGTAAAAGAATGAAACTAGATCACTTTCTAACACCGCACACAAAAATAAACTCAAAATGGATTAAAGATCTAAATGTAAGATCAGAAACTATAAAACTCCTAGAGGAGAACATAGGCAAAACACTCTCTGACATAAATCACAGCAGGATCCTCTATGATCCACCTCCCAGAATTCTGGAAATAAAAGCAAAAATAAACAAATGGGATCTAATTAAAATTAAAAGCTTTTGCACAACAAAGGAAAATATAAGCAAGGTGAAAAGACAGCCTTCTGAATGGGAGAAAATAATAGCAAATGAAGCAACTGACAAACAACTCATCTCAAAAATATACAAGCAACTTATGCAGCTCAATTCCAGAAAAATAAACTACCCAATCAAAAAATGGGCCAAAGAACTAAATAGACATTTCTCCAAAGAAGACATACAGATGGCTAACAAACACATGAAAAGATGCTCAACATCACTCATTATTAGAGAAATGCACATCAAGAGCACAATGAGGTACCACTTCACACCAGTCAGAATGGCTGCGATCCAAAAATCTGCAAGCAATAAATGCTGGAGAGGGTGTGGAGAAAAGGGAACCCTCCTACACTGTTGGTGGGAATGCAAACTAGTACAGCCACTATGGAGAACAGTGTGGAGATTCCTTAAAAATTGCAAATAGAACTACCTTATGACCCAGCAATCCCACTTCTGGGCATACACACCGAGGAAACCAGAATGGAAAGAGACACATGTACCCCAATGTTCATCGCAGCACTGTTTATAATAGCCAGGACATGGAAACAACCTAGATGTCCATCAGCAGATGAATGGATAAAAAAGCTGTGGTACAATGGAGTATTACTCAGCCATAAAAAAGAATTCATTTGAATCAGTTCTGATGAGATGGATGAAACTGGAGCCGATTATACAGAGTGAAGTAAGCCAGAGAGAAAAACACCAATACAGTATCCTAACACATATATATGGAATTTAGGAAGATGGCAATGACGACCCTGTATGCAAGACAGGGAAAGAGACACAGATGTGTATATCGGACCTTTGGACTCAGAGGGAGAGGGAGAGGGTGGGATGATTTGGGAGAATGACATTCTAACATGTATACTATCATGTAAGAATTGAATCGCCAGTCTATGTCTGACGCAGGATGCAGCATGCTAGGGGCTGGTGCATAGGGATGACCCAGAGAGATGTTATGGGGAGGGAGGTAGGAGGGGGGTTCATGTTTGGGAACGCATGTAAGAATTAAAGATATTAAATTAAAAAACTAAAAAACTAAAAAAAAAAAAAAAACTGTGTATAACTGTAGACTTTGCTATACACCTGAAATTCTCTATACTTCAATTTTTAAAAAATGAGATGAAAATTTACATTTTTGTTCATCAATATTAAGAATTGGTATAAAGTTCATAAGTGTTGCAGAAGTAAAATATTAACCAAACTTAAAAATGCAGTGTAGATGATGTGATGAAATATAGGAGACTGATAACAGCTCCTTTTCATTTATACTATTATCGTACATCTTGCCTGTTGGCTTTTATTTGATCTTTATTTTGATAAATAAATTTTCTCCTAAATATTTATGATAATTATTTTAACATATTTTATTAGTTAATTACTTAAAGGATGGTAATAAATGATGAAACACAAATTAGAACTTGTCCAAAACATGGAAGAAATATAAAAATTTAAGGTATACCTACACTTCACATTTAAGTGGAAATAGATAAGTTAGTCCCATATTCCCATCTCTTGAAGAATTTTCCACAGTTTGTTGTGACCCACACAGTCAAAGTTTTTAACATCTTCAGTGAAGCAAAAGTAGATGTTTTTCTGAAATTCTCTAGCTTCTTCTGTGATTCAACGGATGTTGGCAATTTGATCTCTGTTTTGTCTGCTTTTTCTAAATTCACCATGAACATCTGGAAGTTCTTAGTTAATGTACTGTTGAAGCTTAGCTTGGAAAATTGTGAGCATTACTTTGCTAGCATATGAGATGAGTGCAATTGTGCAGTAGTTTGAACATTCTTTGGCATTGCCTTTCTTTGGGATTGAAATGAAAACTGACCTTTTCCATTCCTGTGGCTGAGTTTTCCAACTATTCTTATATATAAAGTGCAGCACTTTTCAGTTCAGTTCAGTACTTTAACAGCATTGTTCAGTTCAGTTCAGTTCATTTCAGTCTCTCAGTCGTGTCTGACTCCTTGCAACCCCATAAATTGCAGCATGCCAGGCCTCCCTGTCCATAACCAACTCCTGGAGTTCACAGAGACTCACGTCCATTGAGCCAGTGATGCCATCCAGCCATCTCATTCTCTGTCGTCCCCTTCTTCTCCTGCCCCCAATCCCTCCCAACATCAGTCTTTTCCAATGAGTCAACCCTTCGCATGAGGTGGCCAAAGTACTGGAGTTTCAGCTTTAGCAGCATTCCTTCCAAAGAAATCCCAGGGCTGAGCTCCTTCAGAATGGACTGGTTGGATCTCCTTGCAGTCCAAGGGACTCTCAAGAGTCTTCTCCAACACCACAGTTCAAAAGCATCAATTCTTCAGTGCTCAGCCTTCTTCACAGTCCAACTCACATCCATACATGACCACTGGAAAAACCATAGCCTTGACTAGATGGACCTTAGTTAGCAAAGTAATGTCTCTGCTTTTAATATGCTGTCTAGGTTGGTCATAAGTAATCAAGTTATTTATTACTTTATTTTAACCTGATGGTGTTAATTACACTGAGACCAATACCAAATATGTGGTATGATCACTAAACAATTGAGGCAATAAAATCAGCTATTTATGTTACATTCAAATAGAGTAAAATCCCCAACCTATGAAAAGTTTTACCTCTCTCTCTCTCTCTCTATATATATATATATATATAGAGAGAGAGAGAGAGAGAGAGTGTGTGTGTGTGTGTGTGTGTGTGTGTGTGTGTGTAACTGTTCATTTGTTAAGTCATGTCTCACTCTTTGTGACCCCATGGGCTACAACAAGCCAGACTTTTCTGTCTTTCCCACCTCCCAGAGTTTGCTCAAATTCATGTTCATTGAGTCAGTAATGCCTTCACTTAAATGACTAGCCTCTTAGCAGAAAGATTTGTAAACCTGGTTCCTGCTCTCTTTTCATGTAGTCTCAGTATCTCTACACATGTTCTTTCTATAAGCTAACTGAACCTTTCACACAGGAACTGAAAGCTTCAGGACGGAAATCTTACAGACTGGTAGGAAGAACATGTGTAGAAATACTGGTACAATGTTCATTCTGCCATATTTTTCAGGCAAAACAGTTACAGAGAGCACTCAGATTGAAAGGGAAGAAAGAATGAATACATCATGTGACTGGAGAATCTTCAAAGATACCACTACAGTCTGTCATAGTGACCCATATATATTTACTGGCATGAATATGGTTTTTATGTTCAGTAGAAACAACATCTTGAATTTTCCATATAAAGCCAGCCACAGAAATCAAAACTCAGTCAAAATCATGTAGAGAAGAAGAATTAGCCAGCAGATCTGTTCATGTCACTGAATTACAAAATCATGAAATGTAATAAAATAGTTGCTTTATTTCACCTGCCAAACAAACAAATCAGAGCAGTGACCAGATTCATTCAAACTTGCTCTTCCTCCATCTTCATTATGAAACTTCTACACATGACTGTCCACATGACTGGCAACATGCCAGCTATCATTTTTAGATCTTGTTACTATGAAAGATAAGAAAGCAAAATTCAGGATGTGCACCTTTCATGATGTTATAAGCAAAATTTTGAAAATATAACTTATTTTCCCCATGTGATAATATGAGCAAATATTTTTGCATTTCTGTTTTTAGGTCTTTTTGACCAGGTTTTGCTGAAACTTGAGAGCTAGACCAAAAGAGTGAGACTTAACATATTAATTTAAAACAATATAGAAGCCATATCCCAGGTGGTGCTCCTTCAATACACATCTTAATGGGAGGTCCACAATTTTGACACATCCAAGAAGAAAATAAAACTCAAAGATTTTAGGACAGCTCTATGCCCCCTCAAAGAGCATCCAACAGAAGAATGGGGAGGCCTGAACAGTCCCCGCATGGCACTCTCTGGACAGAATTTGAAGGAAACACTTGAAAGTTACAAGGAGTATGAGATGCAGTCAGACCTCAGTTTAAAGGTTCATCTTTCATGCAACATTGTGATCTGGGATATTAAGCCCTGAGCCTTTGGGGTAGAAGCAGTCTAGTGGACTGCCAGGGGACTAACCCTTGTGAGTATCAAATAGTGAGAATTCACACAGAGGAAACCACTAGAATATAAGATCTGGCATAACCCAACCACCAGTAGCATCCTGTGCAGAATGCCTCATCTAAACAACAACAACAACAACAAAAAATACTAACCTAATCACCAGAAGACAAGATTACCACCTCATTCAGCCTTGCCCATCAGAGGAGAAACAAACATTAAAACAAAACAAAACAAAACAAAAAATCTACAAAAATCTCACCCTATATGAAGCTCATACAAACCACAGGAGCAACCTTAGGAGGGTAGAAGCCAAAAGAAAGAAAGAAAGGAGTCAACCTTGAAGCCTCGGAAAAAGAGACCTCAAATCCAATAAGTTAAAAAATAATAACAATGAAAAGGCAGAGAAATACTACACAAATGAAGGAAAAAACTAAAAACACAGAAGTCCAAATAATGAAGAGGAAATAGGCAAGCTACCTGAAAAAAATACAGAATAATGATAGAAAAGATGTTTGCAAACATTGAAAACAAAATGGAGAAAATGTAAGAAACAATTGATAAAACCTAGAAGAATTAAAGAATAAACATACAGACCCAAACAACACAATTACTGAAAGTAAAAATACTCTAGAAAGAATCAATAGCAGAATATCTGAAGAAGAATGAATCAGTGAGCTGGAAGATAAAATGGTGGAAGTAACTTCTGAAAAACAGAATAAAGTAAAAAGTATGAAAAGAAATGAGGATACTCTCAGAGATCTCTGGGAAAATATCAAATGCATCAACATTCAAATTATTGGGGTCCCAGAAGAAGAAGAGAAAAAGAAGAGTATGAGAAAATTTTTGAAGAGATTACAGTTGAAAACTTCCCCAACATGGAAAAGGTAATAGTTAATCAAGTTCAAGAGGGTCAAAGAGTCCCACACAAGATAAACCCAAGGAGAAACACACCAAGACACATACTATTCAAACTAACAAAGTCTAAACACAAAGAAAGAATATTAAAAGCAGCAAGGAAAAAGCAACAAGTAACATACATGGGTAACCCTATATGCTTAACAACTGATCTTTCAGCAGAAACTCTGCAGGGCAGAAGGGAACAGCAGCATATATTTAAAATACAGAAAGGGAAATATCTATAGCTAAGATTACTCTACCTGGCAAGGATCTCATTAAAAATTGATGGAGAAATCAAAAGCTTTTCAGACAAGCAAAAGTTACATTTCAGTACCAGCAAACCAGCTTTACAACAAAAGTTAAAGGGACTTATATAGTCAGGAAACACAAGAGAAGATGAAGAAGAAATAATCACTACAAAATCAACCCCGAACAATTGAGAAAATGGCAACAGGAATTCATAAATCAATAATTACTTTAAATGTAAATGGATAAAATGCTCCAACCAAAAGACAGGGACTGGGTGAATGGATACAAAAATAAGACCCATACATATGATGTTTATAAGATACCCATTCAGACCCAAAGACACATACAGACTGAAAGTGGGAGATTGGAAAAATATATTCCAGGCAAATCAGAAGCAAAAGAAAACATGAGTAGCAATCCTCATATCAGACAAAATAGACCTTAAAATAAAGAATATTACAAGATGTAAGGAAGGACACTACATAATGATCAGGGATCAATACAAGAGGAAGACATAGCAATTGTAAATATCTATGCACCCAACATAGGAGCACCTCAATACATAAGACAAACACTAACAGACATAAAAGGAGAAATTGTCAGTAGCACAATAATAGTAGAAGACTTTAACACCACGCTCACACGAATGGACAGATCATCAAAACAGAAAATGAACAAGGAAACACAAGTCTTAAATGATATATTAGATGAGATGGATCTCATTGATATCTTCAGGACACTCCATCCAAATGCAGAAGAGTACACCTTTTTCCTTTTTTGGGTGTTAGTTCTAGAAGGTCTTATAAGTCTTCACAGAACTATTTTTTTTTTTTTTTTAATTTTAAAATCTTTAATTCTTACATGCGGTCCTTCAGCTTCTTCAGCATTGCTGGTAGGGGCATAGACTTGGATTAACGTGATATTGAATGGTTTGCCTTGAAAAGGAACAGAAACCATTCTATCATTTTTGAGATTGCATCCAAGTACTTCATATCAGATTCTTTTGTTGACTATGATGCCTATTCCATTTCTTCTAAGAGATTCCTGTCCACAGTAGTAGATACAATGGTCATCTGAGTTAAATTCACCCATTCCAGTCCATCTTAGTTCACGGGTTCCTAGAATGTCGATGTTCACTCTTGTCATCTCCTTTTTGACCACTTCTAATTTGCCTTGATTCATGGACCTAACATTCCAGGTGCCTATGCAATATTGTTCTTTACAGCATTGAACACCAGTCCCATTCACAACTGGGTGTTGATTTTGCTTAGATTCCATCCCTTAAGTCTTTTTAGATTTATTTCTCCACTGATCTACAGTAACATATTGGGCACCTACTAACCTGGGGAGTTCATCTTTCAGTGTCCTATCTTTGTGCTTTTTCATGCTCTTCATGGGGTTCTCGAGGCAAGAATACTGAAGTGGTTTGCCATTACCTTTTCCAGTGGACAACATTTTGTCCTTTTCATTATATATGATTGGAATTCAAAAGTAGGAAGTCAAGAAACACCCAGAGTAACAGGCAAATTTGGCCTTGGAATACGGAATGAAGCAGTGCAAAAGGCTAATAGAGTTATGCCAAGAGAATGCAGTGGTCATAGCAAGCACCATGTTCCAACAACACAAGAGAAGACTCTACACATGGACATCACCAGATGGTTGACACTGAAATCAGATTAATTATATTCTTTGCAGCCAAAGATGGAGAAGCTCTATAGAGTCAGCAAAAACAAGACCAGGAACTAACTCTGCCTCAGATCGTGAACTCCTTATTGCCAAATTCAGACTGAAATTGAAGAAAGTGGATAAAAGCACTAATCATTCAGGTATGACTTAAGTCAAATCCCTTATGACTATACAGTGGAAGTGAAATAGATTCAAGGGACTAGATCTGATAGACAGAGTGCCTGAAGAACTATGGATGGAGGTTCATGACATTGTACAGGAGGCAGGAATCAAGACCATTCCCAAAAAAAAGAAATGCAAATAACCAAATTGGCTTTCTAAGGAGGCCTTACAAATAGCTCTGAAAAGAAGAGAGGCAAAAAGCAAAGGGGAAAAGGAAAAATATACCAGTTTGAATGCAGAGTTTCAAAGAATAGCAAGGAAAGATAATAAAGCCTTCCTCAGCAATCAATGCAAAGAAATAGAGGAAAACAATAGAATGAGAAAGACTAGGGATCTCTTCAATAGTATTAGAGATACCAAGGGAATATTTCACTCAAAGATTATATCGATAAAGGACAGAAATGGTAGGGACCTAAAAGAAGCAGAAGATACTAAGAAGAGGTGGCAAGAATACACAGAAGAACTGTACAAAAAAGTGCTTCATGACCCAAATAATCACTGGTGTGATCACTCACCTAGAGCCAGACATCCTGGAATGTGAAGTCAAGTGGGCCTTAGGAAGCATCACTACGAACAAAGGTAGTAGAAGTAATGGAATTCCAGTTGAGCTATTTCAAATCTGAAGATGGTGCTGTGAAAAGTGCTGCTCTCAGTATGTCAGCAAATTTGGAAAACTCAGCAGTGGCCACAGGACTGGAAAAGTCCAGCTTTCATTCCAGTCTCAAAGAAAGGCAATGCCAAAGAATGCTCAAACTACAGAACAGTTGCACTCATTTCACATGCTAGTAAAGTAATGCTCAAAATTCTCCAAGCCAGGCTTCAGCAACATGTGAACCATGAACTTACTGATGTTCAAGCTGGTTTTAGAAAAGGCAGAGGAACCAGAGATCAAATTGTTATCATCAGCTAGATCATGAAAAAAGCAAGAGAGTTTCCAGAAAAACATCTATTTCTGCTTTATTGACTATGCCAAAGCCTTTGACTGTGTGGATCACAATAAACTGTGGAAAATTCTGAAAAGATGGGCATACCAGACCACCTGACCTGCCTCTTGAGAAACCTATATGCAGGTCAGGAAGCAACAGTTATAACTGGACATGGAACAACAGACTGGTTCCAAATAGGAAAAGGAGTACATCAAGGCTGTATATTGTCACCCTGCTTATGTAAATTATATTCAGAGTACACCATGAGAAAACTGGGCTGGAAGAAGCACAAGCTGAAATCAAGATTGCCAGAAGAAGTATCAATAACCTCAGATATGCAAATGACACCACTCTTATGGCAGAAAGTGAAGAACTAAGGAGCCTCTTGATGAAAGTGAAAGAGGAGACTGAAAAAGTTGGCCTAAAGCTCAACATTCAGAAATCTAAGATCATGGCATCTGGTCCCATCACTTCCTGGCAAATAAATGAGGAAACTGTGGAAACCGTGTCAAACTTCATTTTTCTGGGCTCCAGATGGTGATTGCAGCCGTGAAATTAAAAGACGCTTACTTCTTTGAAGGAAAGTTATGACCAATCTAGATAGCATATTAAAAAGGCAGAGGCATTACTTGTCAACAAAGGTCTGTCTAGTCAAGGCTATGGTTTTTCCAGTGGTCACGTATGGGTGTGAGAATTGGACTGTGAAGAAAGCTAAGCACAGAAGAATTGATGCTTTTGAACTGTGGTGTTGAAAAAGACTCTTGAGAGTCCCTTGGACTGCAAGGAGATCCAACCAGTCAATTCTGAAGCAGATTAGTTTTGGTTGTTCATTTGAAGGACTGATGCTGAAGCTGAAACTCCAATACTCTGGCCACCTGATGCGAAGAGCTGACTCATTGGAAAAGACCCTCATGCTGGGAAAGATTGAGGACAGGAGGAGAAGAGGATGACAAAGGATGAGATGGCTGGATGGCATCACTGACTCAGTGGACATGGGTTTGGACGGACAGTACTTTGGGTGTACTCCGGAAATTGGTGATGGACAGGGAGGCCTGACGTCCTTCGGTACATGGGGTCGCAAAGTGTTGGACAGGACTGAGTGACTGAAATGAACTGATACCTTGTTCTCAAGTGAACATGGTACATTTTTGGGGATAGACCACATCTTGGGTCACAAATCAAACCTCAATAAATTTAAGAAAATTGGAATTGTAACAAGCATCTTCTCTGACCACAACCATATGAGACTAGATATCAATTACAAGAAAAAAATGTGAAAAACACAAACAGGTGGAGATTAAACAATTCATTTCTAAATAACCAATAGGTTAATGAAGAAAGAAAAAGTGAATTTAAAAAAAATGCTGGAAACAAATGTCAGTGAAAACACTACTCAAAACATGGGATGCAGCAAAAGTAGTTCTAAGAGGGAAGTTTACAGCAATACAATCCCACATCAAGTAACAAGAAAAACATCGAATAGACAACCTAAGTTTACACCTAAAACAATTGGAAAAATAAGAACAAAAAATCCAAAAATTAGTAGAAGGAAAGAAATCATGAAGATCTGAGCAGAAATAAATGAAAAAGAAATGAAAGAAACAATAATAGAGATTAATAAAAGTAAAAGCTGGTTCTTTAAGAACATAAACTAAATTGATAAACCTTAATTCAGACTCATCAAGGAAAAAAGAGAGGAGAATCAAATCAACAAAATTAGAAATGAAAAAGTAGAGATTACAACAGACAGTGCAGAGATACACAGGATTATACAAGACTATTTTGAACAACTATATGTCAATATGGATAATCTGGAAGAAATGGACAGATTCTTAGAAAAGTTCAGTTTTCCAAGACAGAACCAGGAAGAAATAAAAATTATGAACAAATCGATTACAAGCACTGAAATTTAAGCTGTGATCAAAAATCTCCCAAAATACAAAAGCCCGGGACCAGATGACTTTTCAGGAGAAATATTTAGACATTTAGAGAATGTTTAAAGAATGCCTATTCTTCTAAAACTCTTTCAAAAGTTACAGTGCCGGAACACTTCCAAACTCATTTTATAAGGCCACTATCAATCTGATAACAAAACCAGTCAAAGACGACATGCAAAAAGAAAACTACAGGCCAATTAGCAAACAGAATTCAGCAACATATCAAAAAGCTCATACACGAGGATCATTAGGTTTATTCCAGGTATGCAAGCATTCTTTAATATTCATAAATCAAGCAATGTGATATACCATATTAGCAAATTGAAAGATTAAAAAACAGATGATAGTCTCAATAGGTGCAGAAAATGCCTTTGACAAAATTCAGCATCTATTTATGATTAAAACTCTTCAAAAAATGAGCATAGAAGGAATGTACCTCAACATAGTAAAGGCTATATATGATAAGTCTACACCAAACATTATTTTCAATGGTAAAAATCTGAAAGCAGTCTCCCTAAGATCAGGAACAAGACAAAGTGTCCACTTTCACTACTATATTCAACATAGTTCTGGAAGTCCTAGCTACAGCAATCAGAGAAGAAAAAAAAGATAAAAGGATTTATGAAGAGTTGACTCATTGGAAAAGACTCTGATGTTGGGAGGGATTGGGGGCAGGAGGAGAAGGGGATGACAAAGGATAAGATGGCTGGATGGCATCACTGACTCAGTGAACGTGAGTCTGAGTGAACTCCGGGAGCTGGTGATGGACAGGGAAGACTGGCGTGCTGCAATTCATGGGGTCACAAAGAGTCGGACACAACTGAGTGACTGAAGTGAACTGAACTGAACTGAACTGAAGATCAGAAAAGAAATAAAGCTCTCTCTGTTTGCAGATAATATTATACTGTACATAGAAAACCCTAAAGATAGTATCAGAAAATTACTAGAGCTAATCAGTGAATTTAGCAAAGTTGAAGGATACAAAATCAATACGCAAAAATCACTTGCATTTCTATACACTAATAATGAAAAATCAGGTTGAGAAATTAAGGACTCAATCCCATTCACCATTGCAAAAATAATTAAATATCTAGGAAAAAACTTACTTAAGTAGACAAAAGAACTGTACACAGAAAATTACAAGACACTAATGAAAGAAATAAAAGATGACATAAACAGATGGAGAGATATTCCACATTCCTGGAGGGAAGAATCAGTGTTGTGAAAGACTATACTATCAAATGCCATCTACATATTCAATGCAATCCCTATTGAATTACCAATGGCATTTTTCACAGAAGTAGAATAAAAAATATCACAATCTATATGGAAATACAAAAGACCCCAAATCTTGAGAAAGAAGAATGGAGCTGGAGAAATCAATTTCCTGATTTCAGATTATACTAAAAAAGCTATAGTCACCAAGACAGTATGGTACTGGCACAAAAACAGAAACATAGACCAACTGAAAAAATTTGAAAGCCCAGAAATAAACCCATGCACCTACAGGTATCTTATTTTTGACAGAGGAGGCAAGAATATACGACGGGGCAAACACAGCCTCTTCAGTAAGTGGTGCTGGAAAAACTAGACAGCTACATGTATGAGAATGAAATTAGAACACTTCCTAACACCATACACAAAGATAAACTCAAAATGTATGAAAGACCTAAATGTAAGACCAAAAACTATAAAACTCTTAGTGGAAAACTTAGGCAGAACACTTTGATTTTGATGACATAAATCAAAACAAGATACTTTATGACCCATGTCCTAGTGTAACAGAAATAAAAACAAAAGTTAACAAATGGGACCTGATTAAACTTAAAAGTTTTTGCACAGCAAAGGAAACTGTAAACGAGGTGAAATGATGACCCTCAGGATGAGAGGAAATAATAGCAAATGAAACAAGGACAAAGGACTAATTTCCAAAATATATAAGCAGCTCATACAACTCAATACCAGAAAAACAAACAACTCAGTCAAAAAGTGAGAAGTCAAAAAGAAGACCTAAGCAGACATTTCTCCAAAGAAGACACACAGAGAGCTAACAAACACATGAAAAGATGTTCAACATCACCCATTATTAGAGAGACACAAATCAAAACTGCAATAAGATATTACCTTGAACCAGTAAGAATGGCCATCATCAAAGTCTTCAAACAATAAATGCTGGAGAGGGTGTGGAGAAAAGGGAAAGCTCCTACGCAGTTGGTGGGAATGTAAATTGATACAGCCACTATGGAAGAAGATATGGAGATTCCTTAAAAAATTTAGAAATAAAACCACCATTTGAACAAGCAATCCCACTCTTAGGTATAAACCCTGAAGAAACCAAAATTGAAAAAGACACACATTTCCCATTGTTCATTACAGCACTATTTACAATAGGTAAAACATGTAAGCAACCTAGATGTCCATTGACAGATGAATGGATAAAGAAGTTGTGGTACAGATGATAGCTTACGGTGAATCATGTTGGATTTGTGATCTCTGAAGAAAAAAAAGAAAAAAAAATAGCTTCAGGACCAACCAGGGACCTGGCTTGATCACTTGAGAGCTTTTATTTAGCAGTTTTATTAAACTAAGAAAAGGGACAGAGAAAGGTTCTGATATAGACATCAAAAAGGGGTGGAGAGTGCTCCTCTGATAGTTTTCAGTTCAGTTCAGTCTCTCAGTTTGTTCAACTCTTTGCGACCCCATGAACTGCAGCCCACCAGGCCTCCCTGTCGATCCCCAACTCCTGGAGTCCACCCAGACCCATGTCCATCGAGTCGGTGATGCCATCCAAACATCTCATCCTCTGTCGTCCCCTTCTCCTCATGCTCTCAATATTTAATGGCATCAGGGCTTTTTCAAATGGGTCAGCTCTTTACATCAGGTAGCCAAAGTATTGAAGTTTCAGCTTCAGCACCGGTCTTTACAATGAACACCCAGGACTGATTTCCTTTAGGATGGACTGGTTGGATCTTCTTGCTGTCCAAGGGACTCTCAAGTCTTTTCCAACACCACAGTTCAAAAGCATCAATTCTTCAGTGCTCAGCTTTCATTACATATAGTTCAACTCTCACATCCATACATGACCACTGGAAAAACCATAGCCTTGACTAGGCAGACCTCTCTTGGCAGTGTAATGACTCTGCTTTTTAATATGCTGTCTAGGTTAGTCATAACTTTCCTTCCAAGAGTAACAATCTTTTAATTTCATGGCTGCAATCACCATCTGCAGTGATTTTGGAGCCCAGAAAAATAAAAGTCAGCCACTGTTTCCATTGTTTCCCCATCTATTTGCCATGAAGTGATGGGACCAGATGCCATGATCTTAGTTTTCTGAATGTTGAGCTTTAAGCCAACTTTTTCACTCTCCTCTTTCACTTTCATCAAAAGGCTCTTTAGTTCTTCTTCACTTTCTGCCATAAGGGTGGTGTCATCTGCATATCTGAGGTTATTGATATTTCTCCCAGCAATCTTGATTCCAGCTGGTTCTTCCTCCAGCCCAGCATTTCTCATGATGTACTCTGCATATAAGTTAAATCAGCAGGGTGACAATATACAGCCTTGATGTACTCCTTTTCCTATTTGGAACCAATCTGTTGTTCCCTGTCTCGTTCTAACTGTTGCTTCCTGACCTGCATACAGGTTTCTCAAGAGGCAGATCAGGTGGTCTGGTATTCCTCTCTTTCAGAATTTTCCAGTTTATTATTATCCACACAGTCAAATGCTTTGGTGTAGTTTTAGCAAGCTTTTTGTTTTTGTCTTTTAGAAAGCTCTTAATCAGATAAGAGAGACACCTCAAGCCTGATTGAGTTTCACCAGGCCTCTCTCCCACAATAAGCATTTTTGAGATAGTATGGCACGAGGTGTGTCATTCCCAAACCATAAAACAATTGATATGAATACTGGTTTGTTGAGCTATTCTCAGCCCTATGTTTGAGAAAAGAAAAAAACAGAAATTATAGTCTTAGGTGGAACCATTTTGAGGAAAGGCAAATTCCAAACCAAATACATAGTTTCATTAATATAGCATAAGAAAAACATTTCCATTGAGAAAGCTCCTTTTTATTTTGTGTGGAGAAGGAAAAAAATCTGACACTTGTAATTTGTACCTCCTGCTGCTGAAGGGAGAGATAAAAAATGTCTGACACTTAGAGCCTGTTTCCTCCCTTTGGAGACCCCTGGCCTTCCTGCCTGTTACCCTCTCACATATACACAATGGAATATTAATCAGCCATAAAAGAAGGAACACATTTGAGTCAGTTGTAATGAGGTGGATGAAACTAGAACCTATTATACAGAGTGAAGTAAGTCAGAAAGAGAAGAATAAATATTGTATTCTAATGCATTTGTCTAATCTAGACAAATGGTACTGAATAATTTAATTACAGGGCAGCAAGGGAGAAACAGACATAGAAAATAGACTTATGGACATGGGGAAAGGGGAGGAGAGGGCGAGATGTATGGAGAGAGTAACACGGAAACCTACATTACCATATGTAAAATAGATAGCCAATGGGAATTTGCTGTATATCTCAGGAAACTCAAATAGGGGCTCTGTATCAACCTAGAGAGGTGAGATTGGGAGGGAGATGGGGAGGGTTCACAAGGGTGAGTATATATGTATACTTACGGAGTGTATCAAGGATGTATACTGTCACCCTGCTGATTTAACTTATATGCAGAGTACATCATGAGAAAAACTGGGCTGGAGGAAGCATAAGCTGGAATCAAGATTGCTGGGAGAAATATCAATAACCTCAGATATGCAGATGACACCACCCTTATGGCAGAAAGTGAAGAAGAACTAAAGAGCCTTTTGATAAAAGTGAAAGAGGAGACTGAAAAAGTTGGCTTAAAGCTCAACATTCAGAAAACTAAGATCACGTCATCTGGCCCCATCACTTCATGGGAAATAGATGGGGAAACAGTGGAAACAGTGTCAGACTTTATTTTTCTGGGCTCCAAAATCACTGCAGATGGTGACTGCAGCCATGAAATTAAAAGATTGTTACTCTTGGAAGGAAAGTTATGACCAACCTATACAGCATATTAAAAAGCAGAGTCAATACTTTGCCAACATAGGTCTGCCTCGTCAAGGCTATGGTTTTTCCAGTGGTCATGTATGGATGTGAGAGTTGGACTGTGAAGAAAACTGAGCGCCAAGGAATTTATGATTTGAACTGTGCTATTGGAGAAGACTCTTGAGAGTCCCTTGGATTGAAAGGAGATGCAACCAGTCCATCCTAAAGGAAATCAGTCCTGGGTGTTCATTGGAAAGACTGATGCTGAAGCTGAAACTCCAATACTTTGGCCACCTGATGTGAAGAGCTGACCCATTTGAAAAGACCCTGATGCTGGGAAAGATTGGGCAGGAGGAGAAGGGGATGACAGAGGATGAGATGTTTGGATGGCATTACTGACTCAATGGACATGGGTTTGGGTGGACTTTGGGAGTTGGTGATGGACAGGGAGGCCTGGTGTGCTGTGGTTCATGGGGTCACAAATAGTCAGACACAACTAAGCAACTGAACTGAACTGATGGTTGATTCAAGTTAAGGTTTGACAGAAAACACAAGATTTTGTAAAGCAACTATCCTTCAATTAAAAAATAAATACATTAAAAAATGCAATATAGATGCTAAAGACCCAGAGAGATTAAAGACCCATAGGTTTGTTCCCTGGGTCGTTCTTTCCAGACAGGAATATGCCAAAATAGAATTTTCTGGGATGATATAATTAAATATATGAATGGGCTTCTCTGGTAGCTCAGCTGGTAAAAAATACACCTGCAATACAGAAGACCTAGGTTCAATCCCTGGGTTAGGAAGATCCCCTGGAGGAGGGCATGGCAACCCACTCCAGTATTCTTGTCTGGAGAATCCCATGGACAGAGCAGCCTGGTGGGCTATAGTACATAGTGTCACAAAGAGTCGGGCATGACTGAAATGACTTAGTACACACATATTTGTTTATATTCAAAGATTTTTCAGAACAACAATCATAGAAGTATCACAAATGTGTCTTAAGCACATATCCTCATCTTCTATCTGGAGATATTTGCTGACATATCAGTGTTCAAGAAAGATTCTGCCCATTAAGTTTCCAAGGTGATTCTTTCAGAAGGGGAAGGGTAATTTACTCTATGTAAATACTCCAAATTCAGTTTTTTGAGTGGTTCTATCCTAAAACACAGACCACTTATATATTTAGTTCTTTCTCTGCCCACTCCAGGGTAAAAAGTGGGTACAGAAGTAACACAGATATTACTTGCTCGTAAGTAAAAATTCAGTTCATTTCAGTCCCTCAGTCCTGTCTGACTCTTTGCGACCCCATGGACTACAGCATGCCAGGCCTCCCTGTCCATCACCATCTCATGGAGTTTACTCAAACTTATGTCCATTGAGTCGGTGATGCCATCCAACCATCTTATCAAAATAGTCTGCTCTATTGCAGAAACCTTGTTTGTGAATTCACAACATTAATTAATAGGGATATGGAAAACCTAATGGACGTTTAACCAGATTTTAGCTAAACGGTCATATTATGCTCCAAAGGCGACTGAGGTATTTAGCTCAGATGCCAACATAGGCTAAAATTCTAATACTATGTAAAAAGGGGAGCATAATATTAAGGCAAAACTGGCATATTTGATCACAGTAAGAGAATAGATATCTACCACTGTTAGAAACATGATACTTCATTAGGACAAAACAATCTATTTAAGCTTTACTCCTGCAGTTATATCAATTTTCTGCATATCATTGATTTGAACTATACTTATCCACATGTCATCTATTTTTTTTATACTTTGTGTATGTATGTGAATTCTTTTGATGTGTTTTCCTTCCACTTTCTGGCTTATAACTGTACCAATTAACAATCTGGTTTCATGAAATAAACAATATTTAGTCAAGACATTTTGGAGGTTTTTTGTTGCTGTTTTGTATTGTTAAAACACAATTTGCTAAGATTTTATTAAGAATATTGGCATCTATATTTATAAACTATATTTAACTTTAGCTTTGTTTTCTCACAATATCTTCATGTGGTTTTAGTATCAGAGTAGTGTTCACTTCATTGAATGAATTGTCCCTGTGATGGTTGATCTTATGTGTCAAGTTGACCACACTAAGGGATGCCGGGTCCCGTCAACACTATTTCTGGATATGCCTGCGTGAGTATTTCTGAAAAGGATTTCAGCATTTGATTCAGTAGACTGCGTGAAGAAATTCACCCTCAGCAATATAGGCTGACATCATTCCATCACTTGGGACATGAATGGAGCAAAAAAATCTAAAACTGGCAAATTCTCCTTGAGCTGAGCTATCCATCTTCTCTTGCCTTCAGACATCGCAGCTCCTGAATACTGGGCTTTCAAACTCCTGTACTTAACACCAGTGACCCAATTCCCAGGCCTTTTGCTTCAGACTGAATTATACCAAGAGCTTTTCTAGTTTTCCAGTTGTTATTCAGCCTCAAAAATAGCCACATTTTAAAAACTGTTGTGTGTGTGAACATGATCAGATTTATATTTTAAGAAAATATATTATTTAACATGATTATTAGCATTTTTCATACCCATTCAACATTTCAGCTTATACTACATTTCATTTCAGAGATTATTAATTGCCTAACAAAGCACCATCTCATCTTGCCTAGACAAGAAAAATCCTGATTTTTAGCTAGGAAATGTATCCCAGACTAAAAGACTATATTGTCAACCTCCTTTATATGTGACTATGTGACAAAGTTATGACTTATTAATTTCAAATAAAAGTATTTTAAGACCTTAGAAAGGCTCCCAAAGGGGGCTGACTCAGTCAGAATGGGTCCTCCTTTGTCCTGCTCTCACTTTCTGCTTCAGTTATATAATTCAGATATTGTGGCTTAGTATCCACCTGGGCTTAAACCATGAAGGTGCCTTTGGGGTTGGAAGTCTTTCACCATGTATTTCAATTTATTTTTGTTTTTAATTTGTGTTTAGCTGTATCTTTTTAATCTATTCAAAATCTATGATTTTTTTCTTCCAGTTATTTTGCTATGTAATTGATACATAACACTGTGTAAGTTTAAGGTATTTACCATAATGATTTGATTTGCATACATCATGAAATGATTACCACAATAATGGTTAGTGAACCACAGTCATCATATACAGATACAGAATAAAATAAATAGAAAACATTTCCTTGCGATGAGAAATCTTACAATTGTGTCTCAACAAATTTCATATGTATATATAAATAAATATTAATCACACTAACCATGTTGTACCCTATTTATCTTATAACTGGAAATTTATACTTTTGATTTTCTTATTGTTGTTGTTTAGTCTCTAACTTGTGTTCAACTCTTTTGCAAATCCACCAGGCTCCTCTGTCTGTGGGATTTCCCAGGCAAGAATACTGGACTGGGTTGCCATTTTCGTCTCCAGGGGTTTGTCCCAGACCCAGGAATCAACTAGTTTCATTCAATTCCCTTATCTCTACCCACTATCTTTGGTAACTTCAAATCTAATCTCTTTTTCTGTTTGTTTGTTTCCTCCCCCCCCCCCCCCCCCCCCCCCCCTGCTTTTTGAAGTGTAGCTGACCTACAACACTGTTTAGTTTTTGGTACACAATCTAATGATTTAATCTTTCTCTACATTTCAAATGATGACCACAGTAAGTCTAATTATAATCTATCCCCATACAAAAATATATAATAACTATCTCTATTTCCACACTGTTCATTTCATACCCATGACATTTATTTTGTAATTGGAAGCTTATACCTCTTATTTCTCTCTCACCTGTTCCTCTCATCCTCCTACCCACTCCCCTTTGGCAACCACCTGTTTGTTTTCTATATTTATGACTGGTCCTTGTTTGTAGAATATATATACACTATCACCTTTTTTTACATAAAGCAAAAAAAAGGAATAAAACAAATAGATTTTTTTTCTATTTGTATGAAGGTCCTGAAGTTGTCATGCCAGTATGATGTTTTCATAGTCTTTTTCATCAACCAAGCTTCAATTATTCTGTGACTGACTACTGAAACCCAGGCTGTCTAGCAGAGTTTATGGAGAGAATGAAGAAAATGTAAAAGTTCTGAATTGTTGTAAATGATGAAATATTTATTATTAAATATCATTATAACTACTACTGTATCAATATATGAGACATTATAAAAAAAAACTTAGAACAATGCCAGGCAAATAGTAAGCACCATTTAAGCAATTGTTAAACAAAAATGTTGAGAATTTATCTAAGAAATCTATAGTTGTTGTCTTTATAATTGCCATAAATGCAGAGACTGTCTTTCATTTAGGTATTCTAACTGATTTTGGCATGGCTAGTACAATAAATAATAAAGGAAAGACAAGCACACAGTCTGCACAGACAATATTTAGCAACTGAATTGCAATACAAAATGTAAAAGTACATGTAAGAAAACTACCTCAAGAAAGAAAAATTGGTAGGTTTAAATAACATCTTTCAATGATACTGACACTTTGACTTACAGGAAAAGAGCCTTTCTCAGGGAAATGTCTTTGAAGCCATAAATATAATAAACTTAAGCCTCGAAAGGATGATCACAGTTGTAGCATTTTGGGGGAATAAAAAACTCTGTGTGACATCTTTCTTTAGCTTATTTTCTATCACAAGCTCACGCATCCATAAAAATAATGTTAAAACTCTTTGAATTAATTTACTTATAATTTCTTTCAAAAATTTGTTATTTACATTGATAAAAACATTAGTTGAAAACATTCAATATTTTCAATAAAAACATTGAAAAATAATATAATTGTTAATTATAAAGGTATTCATGGTATTTATGCTCCTGCTACTGCTTAGTCACTTCAGTCATGTCTGACTCTGTGCGACCCCACAGACGGCCAAGCTCCCCTGGCCCTGGGATTCTCCAGGCAAGAATACTGGGGTGGGTTGCCATTTCCTTCTCCAATGCATGAAAGTGAAAAGTCAAAGTGAAGTCACTCAGCCGTGTCCGACTCTTAGCGACCTCATGGACTGCAGCCTACCAGGCTCCTCTGTCCATGGGATTTTCCAGGCAAGAGTACTGGAGTGGGGTGCCATTGCAAGATATTAATTTTTCTAAACTGAAATTACTTCCTAAATGCCATTTATCATTAATTTTTGTTTATGGTCTTTTAGTCAGTTTCGGTCCAAGTGGCAGTGTTCATATCTAAGCCATTTTCAATTAATTTCTTAGTAAGTTTTTTTGAGACATGGTGTCAACTGATTTACTAAAGCCAACTTATATTACATCAAATGAATTAATAGTAGTTCCTGTTTATATCAAATAAGTAAACTATTTTTTTCTGACATAGCTTATTTTCCATCCTTTCTTCTACATTGAATTGTATTATGCAGTATAGCATGTTATCTTTTTTCAAAATTTTTATTTTCCTAAATATGCAGTTGTTGAAAATAATTTGTGTTGATCATTAACAAAATTTTGCCACTCTCTGTTAACAAAATCCAATTTTTTTCAGATATTCAAAATTTAGTGAATTTAAGATATTTGCAACCTAGACCCTAACTCAAGAGGGAAATTGCAATTGTTATAGTCTAATTATGAAATTCATTTTCACTTGTGGTGGGAAAATATCTAAAAGCACATGGGATAATTCGGGCAATATTTCTAAAGGGAAGTATATTAATAATATTCTTAGGAATTTTCCTTGTTTTTTTATAGGATTTATTACTCTCCTGACTAACGAGACAAGTATATATATGATTTAAGTTATGCATGTGGTTGCAGTAGTTTTTCTTGAGACCTAGAGAATAGTTACATAGAAAAAACATACTGAAAAGTACAATTTGGAAAAAGAAAGAAATTAGAACTCTGAAAATAATGTTGAGCCTTTGTTGTTGATATTAAAACATTCTGATTTCCAGAATGTTGACATTGCTTAAACTAATTTTATTTGGATTTTTGTTACTAAAGCTATGTGCATGCTCAGCCACTCAGTTGTGTCCAACTCTGTCAGTTTCCTCTATCTGTGGAATTTTCCGGGCAAGAATACTGAAGTAGGTTGCCATTTCCTCCTCCCGGGGATCTTCCTGACCTAGGAGTCAAGCCTATGTTCCCTGCATTGAAAAGCAGATTCCTTACCATTGTGTCACATGGGAAACCTGATATGAGGCTGACTGTATTTTAAATATACTGTGGTAAAATATTTTTTACAATAAGTTTATCCACAGAAATATTATTCTACAGGATAAAAATTTCTCAGAAAAAGACAAAATGCACAACTAAGTTATCTACAATAGCATAACAGTTTTTGTTGTGCTCTTCAGTTTCAAAAGTCTATAGGTTTAACCATTTTGTAAAACTTTTGTAATATAAAGATCTAATAAAATATTATAAACTTTTTTTTCTGTTCTTAATTGACAAAGTTGACTTACAGCATTATATTAGGTTTAGGTTTACAATATAGTAATTTGCTATTTTTACAGATTATACTCAATATAAAGTTATAAAATATTGGTGGTACTCTGCATGTTGTAAATTGCTTTCTTGTAACTTACTTACTTTACACCTGTTAATTTATACTTCTTAAACCTTCTAGTCTATTGTGTTCTTCCCCTCAACACCCTCATCTGGCAATCACCAACCGTTTTTGGTATCTGTGAGTCTATTTGTGTTCCTTTGTTTAATTCCTTGGATTTCCCATATAAATGAAAGTATTCAGGTTTTGTCTTTCACTGTTTGATTTATTTTACAATTCATAGCACCCTCTAAAGTCATCCGTGTTGTCACAAAGGGCAAAGCTTCATTCATTTCTTACTTCTGAGTAATATTCTATTTATACATATTTATGTATATTTGCCTACTAGAGATCCAGGTTTGATCCCTGAGTTGGGAATATTCCTTGGAGGTGGGACTAGCTCCACCTTGGCTCAACTGATCGATGTGGTGTGGTCTTGCTCTCCAGGGTTGCTGAGCTGGACGAGGGACAGGCGTTCCCGGTGAACGTGTCCGCTCCTGGTCTCTCCGCTGGGCCCCTCACCTGTCTTTCCCCCTGCCGATCGGGGAGGGTGAGGAAGGCAGAGGTTGGGGGCAGCCTCTGGCCCTGGCCTTCAAGCTCCTGTCCCCCGCCTCAGGGCATTAGTAGGGCCATTGGTCTTCTGACACAGCAGATGCTCTTGCTTCGCCTTCTCGTGTGCCCCGCGAGCAGCCCTCCCTGCGTTGGGGAGGGCTGTGCCGCTGTCCCGCTGCTTTGAAGTTGGACTTCCCTGATGGCTCAGAGGGTAAAGCATCTGTCTACAATGAGGGAGACCTGGGTTCGATCCCTGGGAAGATTCCCTGGAGAAGGAAACGGCAACCCACTCCAGTACTCTTGCTTAGAAAATCCCATGGATGGAGGAGCTTGGTGCAGACTACTATCCACGGGGTCGCAAAGAGTCGGGTATGACTGAGCGACTTCACTTCACTTTCTTTCCAGTATTCTTGCCTAGAGAATTCCATGGACAGGGGAACCTGGCAAGCCACAGAGCACAAGTTTGCAGAGTTGAGCATGACTGAGTGGCTAACATTTTGACTTTCACATGTACATGTATATTTATATACATGATGTTGAGCATATTACCATGTGCCTGTTAACCCTCTAAATCTCTTCTTTGGAAAAAAAATATATATGCATTTATTCCTTCTTATTCATCTCTTGATACGTAAATCATCTTGGATATGTAAATAATGCTTTAGGATGCATATATCTTTTAAAATCAGTGTTCTCATTTTCTTCAGATAAATACCGTAGAGTGGAATTATGGAATTATACAGTACTTCTATTTTTAATTACTTTGAGGAAGGGCCATACTATTTTTATAGTGGCTAAATCAGTTTACAGTTCCACCAACAGTGCATGAATTCATTTGTTCTCCTCATCTTCAGCAACACATTATTTATTATCTTTTCGCAGGTAGTCATTCTAACCAGTGTGAGATGGTACCTCATTATAGTTTTGATTTACATTTCCCTGATAATTAGTGATGTTGAACATCATATCATGTGCCTGTTAACCCTCTCTGTGTCTTCTTTGGAAAACTACCTTTTCAGGTTCTCTGACCATCTGTTTATTCAGATTGTGTTTCTGTGTGTGTGTGTGTGTGTGTGTTTTAATACTGAGTTGTATGAGTTCTTTATATATTTTAGATATTAATTTTTAATCAAAATTAGTATTTGCAAATATCTTCTCTCATTAAGTAGTCTTTTTTATTATCAATGATATAAATAACTGTAATAAATAAAAATAATATGCTATTCATTAACGTTTAATATGCATGTCTATACTTGTGCTAAATTCTCATAAGCTATATGCTATATATATTTTTATTTATTTATTTATCTTTAAAGTAATTGCCTCAAATAAAATTTAAAATTTAGTTTCTTAGCATTATTACAGATTTCTAGTGATCAATAGCCAAATGTTGTTAGTGACTTCCACATTGCACAACATGCCATAGAGCATTTCCATACTTCCGGAAAATTCTATTGAAAAGCACTCATCTAATCAAAGATCAACAGATATGATTCATAGACCATTATCTAATTTTGTAAATAAAGTCCTGCTGAGGATCTCTATACCCATTTAAAAATATATTATTTATTGAGGTAGTCACACTATATTGACAGAATTAAGTAGTTTCAACAAAAACTATATGGCTTGCAAAGCCTAAAATATTGATAATTAGAATATTTAACAAACTCTTCATCCATGGTCTACACAATAGTCTCAACAGAATAAAACATAGACTAAATATAATAAATACATGTGAACATTTTTGTAGAGGAAAGAGTGTAGCAAAATCCTTATTGTTGTGAAAAAATTTAAATATATGTATTTGAATTATAAAATTCATTTTTATTCATCAATATTCAATCTTGCTTATACAAATTAAAACTTTATATTCATAAGCATATAAAATTTAAAAAAAAGATGAACTTCAATATAAAACTCTAAAAACACCATCAGATTATTTGACACTGCTCACACAAAGCTCGTTTGTTATGTATTTGAAGGCTTTTCATTTCTTTCAAAGGGTTTGTTTCTATCATACGTACAAAAGATCACTTTTCATAATGCCATCATTATAATACCAACTTAAATTGAATCATTTCTTGCACCTGTTAAGTTTACATATCTGTAGAATGCAAATTAATTTGGATGTATAGTTTTATCTTTATGAGAAAACTTCACATCTCTTTGTATACAGAATAATAAAAATATCACATAATTAGAAAAGCAGATTAGAAGTGAAATTAACTTATAACCTCAAATGAAGCATTTTAAGATTTCTAGAATCAAAAGAAATATGCTTCTTCCCCATGAACTCTCATGATTTTGATATCAAGGTTTGCTTAAAAACTAATTTTAAAATATGTTTAGAAGCCAGTGTTTGCATGCACAGTGGGGTTGGAAAGAATAAGAATGTCGTAAAAGTATGAAAAGTATCATTTGTTTACCATCACTTTAGGAAATATGGTGTACAGCTTAAGAACCCCAGGCTTTCAGTTAAACTTCTATGTTTTAATTTTTTTGTTTCCATTCCTCTCACGTTCTCAGTGGGCAAACTAGAACAGTATTTTAAGGTATAAGCTGAGATATGGTAATGAACATACAAGAATTGCAGTGACTTTAGCAAGATAATCTTTCTCAGTTATATAAAATTCTGCAGTTAAAAGCAATTCTGAGCAGACCATATGAATGACAAATCAGCTCAATTAGGGCTTTCACAATATTCTCTCTCTCTCTCTCTTTTTAATCTGGTGAGACATTGCTCCATTTTTTATGGTCAAAATTAGATTAATAAAGTCTGCTTTTTAACCTGAAGACTTGGAAAGAACAATGAAATGGTAAATGATTTCCTTTTCAGCAAGTTTAGAACATCACTGATTATTAAATTACATTGGTTAGGACATAATTAAGTGGATATAACTGGCTTCAAATAACTGAAGGCTTTGTACCTACTGTATAGTTAGGAAAACTACTATTGGGGAAATGTTGTTTCATGTTTCACAATTTTCTCATATATAAACTTTATCTTTTCATGGATTTATTGTGACAAGTAACCGTGTAAACCTATGGACAACTTTGGAAAAGCACCTGACACAGAGTAAGCCTTAATAATTCTTATTTCTTTTTTCTATTTGCATAATGTCTTTCTTTTGTGAATAGCTTCAATATATAGATTATAAATGAGAATAAAAATGTTTTATCCTGTGAAAGCAATGCACTCTTTCAGCAAATTTGGAAAACTCAGCAGTGGCCACAGGACTGGAAACGGTTAGTTTTAATTCCAATACCAAAGAAAGGCAATGCCAAAGAATGCTCAAACTACCACACAATTGCACTCATCTCACATGCTAGTAAAGTAATGCTCAAAATTCTTCAAGCCAGGCTTCAGCAATATGTGAACTGTGATCTTACAGATGTTCAAGCTGGTTTTAGAAAAGGCAGAGGAACCAGAGATCAAATTGCCAACATCTGCTGGATCATGGAAAAAGCAAGAGAGTTCCAGAAAAACATCTATTTCTTCTTTATTGACTATGCCAAAGCCTTTGACTGTGTGGATCACAATAAACTATGGAAAATTCTGAAAGTGATGGGAATACAAGACCACCTGACCTGCCTCTTGAGAGTATATATATACTCTTCCTGTATGCAGGTCAGGAAGCAACAGTTAGAACTGGACATGGAGGAGTAGACTGGTTCCCAATAGGAAAAGGAGTATGTCAAGGCTGTATACTGTCACCTTGCTAATTTAACTTATATGTAGAGCACATCATGAGAAACGCTGGACTGGAAGAAGCACAAGCTGGCATCAAGATTGCCACGAGAAATATCAATAACCTTAGATGTGCAGATGACACCACCCCTTTGGCAGAAAGTGAAGAAGAACTAAAGAGCCTCTTGATGAAAGTGAAAGAAGAGAGTGAAAAAGTTGGCTTAAAGCTCAACATTCAGAAAACGAAGATCATGGCATTTGGTCCCATCACTTCATGGCAGATAGATGGGGAAACAGTGGAAACAGTGGTTGGCTTTATTTTTCTGGGCTCCAAAATCACTGCAGATGGTGATTGCAGCCATGAAATAAAAAGATGCTTGCTCTTTGGAAGAAAAGTTGTGACCAACCTAGACAGCATATTAAAAAGAAGAGACATTACTTTGTCAACAAAGGTCTATCTAGTCAAGGCTATGGTTTTTCTAGTAGTCATGTATGGATGTGAGATTTGGACTATAAAGAAAGCTGAGCACTGAAGAATTGATGCTTTTGAACTGTACTTTTGGAGAAGACTCTTGAGAGTCCCTTGAACTGCAAGAGATCCAACCAGTCCATCCTAAAGGCAGTCAGTCCTGGGTGTTCCTTGGAGGGACTGATGCTAAAGCTGAAACTCCAATACTTTGGCCACCTGATGTGGAGAGCTGACTCATTTAAAAAGAACTTGATGCTGGGAAAGATTGAAGGTGGGAGGAGAAGGGGATGATGGAGGATAAGATGGTTGGATGACATCACCGACATGATGGACGTGTGTTTGGGTGGACTCAGGGATTTGGTGATGGACAGGGAGGCCCTATGTGCTGCAGTTCATGGGGTCTCAAAGAGTTGGACATGACTGAGCGACTGAACTGAAGTGATGAATTAAAACTGTATATATCAGTTGTTGTGTTGAAAAAGCAATCAATAATAAAAATTAAAGAATTAATAATTTAGGCTGAAATCCCTCACTTGAAGAATATTTTAAAAATTCTAGTTCAATGGATTATTAAATTGGTTTTCCAGTATACCACGTATGTGCTTTCTGTTAAATAGTATATCATGAAGGAATATAATAAATAAGTTAAGAGAACCATTACACTATTAAACAAATTAGATAAATGCTTAAGATTCTAGATGAAGATAAAAAACATGTAATTATAATATAATTTTGAAAACATGCAAAAATGAGATAAAAAGAAAATTTGAATTTCTAAGACATAGGATAAATGACAATAAAGCCTAGCATTCTGTTACCAGAAGCTTTATTTAATATATTCATGAAATTTAAATGTAGAATTTATTTTTCTCACTTTAGCACCCATGGCTTAGCAGCTTAATTACTCAGGCATCTCCTGGTTATCATGGGTAAGAGCCAAGGGGGGAAAAAATGTTTCTGGCAGAGGTAAGGGGAAAAATAGTTTTCTAAAATATATTCCAATAATGTTTTCCATAACAAAGTCCCAATCAGCATAGTAAAAATTTAATCAGAACCATACTTAACCGTACCATTTCTGTCCTTTATTGAGCCCATCTTTGCGTAAAATGTTCCCTTGGTATCTCTAATTTTCTTGAAGAGATCTCTAGTCTTTCCCATTCTGTTGCTTTCCTCTACTTCTTTGCATTGAACACTGAAGAAGGCTTTCTTATCTCTTCTTGCTATTCTTTGGAACTCTTCATTCATATGCTTTTATCTGTCCTTTTCTCCTTTGCTTTTCACCTCTCTTCTTTTCACAGCTATTTGTAAGGCCTCCCCATACCGCCATTTTGCTTTTTTGTATTTCTTTTCAATGAGGATTGTCTTCATCCCTGTCTCCTGTACAATGTCACAAACCTCATTCCATAGTTCATCAGGCACTCTATCTATCAGATCTAGGCCCTTAAATCTATTTTTCGCTTCCACTGTATAATCCTAAGGGATTTCATTTAGGTCATACCTGAATGGTCTAGCGGTTTTCCCTACTTTCTCCAATTTAAGTGTGAATTTGGCAATAAGTGTTCATGATCTGAGCCACAGTCAGCTCCTGGTCTTGTTTTTGTTGATTGTATAGAGCTTCTCTATCTTTGGCTGCAAAGAATATAATCAATCTGATTTTGGTGTTGACCATCTGGTGATGTCCATGTGTAGAGTCTTCTTTTGAGTTGTTGGAAGAGGGTGTTTGCTATGACCAGTGCATTTTCTTGGCAAAACTCCATTAGCCTTTGTCTTGCTTCATTCCACATTCCAAGGCCAAATTTGCCTGTTACTCCAGGTGTTTCTTGACTTCCTTCTTTTGCATTCCAGTCCCCTAAAATGAAAAGGACATCTTTTTTGGGTGTTAGTTTTAAAATGTCTTGTAGGTCTTCATAAAACCATTCAACTTCAGCTTCTTCAGTGTTACTGGTTGGGGCATAGACTTGAATTACCATGATATTGAATGGTTTGCCTTGGAGACGAACAGAGATCATGCTGTCATTTTTGAGACTGCATCCAAGTACTGCATTTCTAACTCTTTTGTTGACCATGATGGCTACTCCATTTCTTCTGAGGGATTCCTGCCCACAGTAGTAGATATAATGGTCATCTGAGTTAATTCACCCATTCCAGTCCTTTTTAGTTCACTGATTCTTAGAATGTTGACGTTCACTCTTGCCATCTCTTGTTTGACCACTTCCAATTTGCCTTGATTCATGGACCTGATATTCCAGAGTCCTGTGCAATATTGCTCTTTACAGCATTGGACCTTGCTTCTATCACCGGTCACATCCACAGCTGGGTATTGTTTTTGCTTTGGCTCCATCCCTTCATTCTTTCTAGAGTTATTTCTCCCGATCTATAGTAGCATATCGGGCACCTACTGACTTGGGGAGTTCCTCTTTTGGTATCCTATCATTTTGCCTTTTCATACTGTTCATGGGTTCTCAAGGCAAGAATACTGAAGTGGTTAACCATTCTGTTCTCCAGTGAACCACATTCTGTCAGACCTCTCTACTGTACAAAAAAGATCTTCACGACCTGGATAATCATGATGGAGTGATCACTCATCTAAAGCCCAACATCCTGGAATGTGAAGTCAAGTATGCCTTAGAAAGTATCCCTATGAACAAAGCTAGTGGAGGTGATGGAATTCCAGTTGAGCTGTTTCAAATGCTGAAAGATGATCCTGTGAAAGTGCTGGACTCAATATGCTAACAAATTTGGAAAACTGACTAGTGGCCACAGGACTGGAAAAAGTCCGTTTTCATTTCGATCCCAAAGAAAGGCAATGCCAAAGAATGCTCAAACTACCACACAATTGCACTCATCTCACATGCTAGTAAAGTAATGCTCAAACTTCTCCAAGCCAGGCTTCCGCAATACGTGAATCATGAACTTCCCAATGTTCAAGCTGGTTTTAGAAAAGGCAGAGGAACCAGAGTGCAAATTGCCAAAATCTGCTGGATCATGGAAAAAGAGAGTTCCAGAAAAAAACATATATTTCTGCTTTATTGACTATGCCAACAACTTGGACTGTGTGGATCACAATTAACTGGAAAATTCTGAAAGAGATGAGAATACCAGACCACATAATCTGCCTCTTGAGAAATCTCTATGCAGGTCACAAAGCAACAGTCAGAACTGGACATGGAACAACAGACTGGTTCCAAACAGGAAAAGGAGTACGTCAAGGCTGTATATTGTCACCCTGCTGCTTTAACTTATATGCAGAGTACATTATGAGAAACGCTGGACTGGAAGAAATACAAGCTGGAATCAAGATTGCTGGGAGAAATATCAATAACCTCAGACATGCAGATGACACCACCCTTATTGCAGAAAGTGAAGAGGAATTCAAAAGCCTCTTGATGAAAGTGAAAGAGGAGAGTGAAAACTTTGGCTTAAAGCTCAACATTAAAAAAACTAAGATCTTGGTGACTGGCCCCATCACTTCATGGCTAATAAATGGGAAAACAGTGGAAACAGTGTCAGACTTTATTGTTTTGGGCTCCAAAATCACTGCAGATGGTGACTAGCGCCATGAAATTAAAAGACACTTACTCCTTGGAAGGAAAGCTATGATCAACCTGGATAGTATTTTCAAAAGCAGAGACATTACTTTGCCGACTTAGGTCCGTCTAGTCAAGGCTATGGTTTTTCCAGTGGTCATGTATGGTTGTGAGAGTTGGACTGTGAAGAAGGCTGAGCACCGAAGAATTGATGCTTTTGAACTGTGGTGTTGGAGAAGTCTCTTGAGAGTCCCTTGGACTGCAAGGAGATCCAACCAGTCCATTCTGAAGGAGATTAGCCCTTGGATTTCTTTGAAAGGAATAATGCTGAAACTCCAGTACTTTGGCCACCTCATGCGAAGAGTTGACTCATTGGAAAAGACTTTGATGCTGGGAGGTATTGGGAGCAGGAGGAGAAGGGGACGACAGATGATGAGAGGGCTTGATGGCATCACTGACTTGATGGACGTGAATCTGAGTGAACTCTGGGAGTTGGTGATTGACAGGGAGGCCTGGCGTGCTGCGATTCGTGGGGTTGCAAAGAGTCGGACACAACTGAGCGACTGAACTGAACTGAACTGATATTTAACCAGGGTGAAAGAAAATTACCTTGTCCAATATACACTATCATTCTGTTTTAAATAAAAGAATAAATAAATGATGAGAAACTTTTATGAAAAGTAGAGCCCAGTAATACATGTTCTGAGATTTAATCATAAGGTTATAGAACATTACACTTCTGACATGTTGCTATCACACCTATAGAGCTTCAGTATATCTGAACTGCAGTCCAAGGGGGGGAAAAAAAAGAGACCTACAAGATGAAGAGTCAGTCTAAAGAAGAGGGGTAGTTAGGGAATCAAAGAAGCAAGGAAAAAAATATCAGAAGACAAGAGGAGTTTAAGTCTTTGCCACAGTTATAAGAAACACTAAATACAGCTCAACTCCTAGCCAGATTAAAATGAGACTTCAATCTCAGTCAAAATACCAGCAAGCTCTTCTGTGGGTTTAGACAAAAAGAATCTGAAATTTGTATGGAAGGGCAAACGGTTCCCAAATAATGAATACTATATTGAGGAAGAAGAGCACAGTTGGAGGAGTGACACTACCCAGCTTCATAGTTTATAAAAAGCTATCATATTGAAGAGAGCTTAGGTAGGATGTGCAAAATAATATACTAACAGGTCAGTTGAATGAAATAAAGTGCCCAGCAAAGTACTGCCCAGTTGTCTGGTTAAAACACACACACACATACACAATTCCTTTCAATAATAGTACTTTTTTTTCTTGGAAGTCTACATGCAAGACATCAATCAACTCATCAATAATTTAAGCAAAGTTGTTACACTGTTCATAAAAAATGACTTGGAACAATAGTTTATAGGTTGCTTTTGGGATGACCCAGAGAGATGGTATGGGGAAGAGTGTTCAGGATTGGGAACTCATGTACACCCGTGGTGGATTCATGTTGATGTATGGCAAAACCAATGCAGTATTGTAAAGTAAAATAAACTATAATAAACAAATACTTAAAAAATAAATTCAGTATTATAAAACTAACAGAAAAAAAAAAGAAAATATCAGGTTACCTTGAGGTTGGCACTAACATTTCAGCTTCATAACCAAAATGATAATCCATGATATAAACATCAATAAATGATTTTTTATTAAAAGTTAAAACTTCTGCTCTGTGAAAGACAGTGTTAAAGAAGTGAAAAGACTACTAGACATCAAGAGAAATATTTGTAAGTAGAGCTGACATAGATCATATTTCTCTATATATAGGATCCAGCTCCTCAGGCAAGGGAAACAAAAGCAAAATAAATATTAATATAGTTATTTAATCAAGCAAAAGCTTTGGCACAGTGAGGAACTCATCTCTCCCTACCAAAAAACCCATATACCTATTAAACAGAGAAGATATCAATATATGTAGATATGTCTGACAAAGTGTTAATAATAAAAATAATTAAAGAACACATATTTTCCTGCATAAAATAACCCATATTTGTAGAGGATCGAAACAGGAATCCTTCCATAGGGAAAAATATGACCAAAAAGAACGTGAAAAAAAATGGTCAACATCACTAATCATCAGGGGAATACAAAATAAAACTTCAATGAGCTATCACTCCTGTCAGAACGGCTAGAAAGACAAAAAAGTAGAGAAAAAGAAACTCTAGTAAACTATTGGTGGGAGTGTAAATTGGTGTAGTCACTATGGAAAACAGGATAGAGCTTCATCAAAAAACATAAAACTAGAAGTAACATGCTTGTTTGAACTCTTTTTCTTGGTGCTGTGCTAATTTGATTCAGTTTTGTCCAACTCTTTGCGACAGTAGCCACCAAGCTCCTCTGTCCATGGGATTCTCCAGGCAAGAATACTGCAATGGGTTGCCATGCCCTCTTCCAAGGGAACTTTCTGACCCAGGGATTGAATCTCAGCTCTTATGTCACCTGCATTAGCATATAGGGTCTTTATCGCTAGCCCACCGGGGAAGCCCATAAGTATCATATGGCTCTGCATTTCACTGCTGGATATATAGGAAAAATACAAAATAAAAACAAAAACATTAAATAATAAAGATATATGCACCCTGTGTTCATGGCAGTATTAATTACAATAGCCAAGATATGAAAGCAATTTGTCAGTAAACATATGAATGGATAAAAATGAAGTGGTATGGGACTTTAGATAATGTCTAGACATGTACATTCAAAAAGCAATATTGCATAGGAACCGGGAGTGTCAGGTCCATGAATCAAGGCAAATTGGAAGTGGTTAAAAAAGAGATGGCAAGGGTGAACGAAGACATTCTAGGAATCAGCGAACTAAAATGCACTGGAATGGGTGAATTTAACTCAGATGACCATTATATCTACTATTGTGGGCAGGAATCCCCCAGAAGAAATGGAGTAGCCATCATGGTCAACAAAAGAGTCTGAAACGCAGTACTTGGAATGCAATCTCAAAAACGACAGAATGATCTCCGTTGGTCTCCAAGGCAAACCATTCAATATCACAGTTATCCAAGTCTATGCCCCAAACAATAACTCTGAAGAAAGTGAAGTTGAACGGATTAATAAAGACCTACAAGATCTTTTAGAACTAACACCCCAAAAAGATGTCCTTTTCATTATAGGGGACTGGAATGCAAAAGTAGGAAGTCAAGAAACATCTGGAGTAACAGGTAAATTTGGCCTTGGGGTACGGAATGAAGCAGGGCAAAGACTATTAGAGTTTTGCTAAGAAAATGCACTGGTCATAGCAAACACCCTCTTCCAACAACACAAGAGAAGACTCTATACATGGATATCACCAGATGGTCAACACCAAAATCAGATTGATTATATTCTTTGCAGCCAAAGATAGAGAAGCTCTATACAATCAACAAAAACAAGACCAGCTGCTGACTGTGGCTCAGATCATGAAATCCTTAGTGCCAAATTCAGACATAAATTGGAGAAAGTAGGGAAAACCGCTAGACCATTCAGGTATGACCTAAATGAAATCCCTTAGGATTATACAGTGGAAGTGAGAAATAGATTTAAGGGCCTAGATCTGACAGAGTGCCTGATGAACTATGGAATGAGGTTTGTGACATTGTACAGGAGACAGGGATCAAGACCACCCCCATCGAAAAGAAATGCAAAAAAGCAAAATGGCGGTATGGGGAGGCCTTACAAATAGCTGTGAAAAGAAGAAAAGCGAAAAGTAAAGAAGAAAGGAAAAGTTATAAGCATATGAATGCAGAGTTGCAAAGAATAGCAAGAAGAGATAAGAAAGCCTTCTTCAGCAATCAATGCAAAGAAATAGAGGAAAAGAACAGAATGGGAAAGACGAGAGATCTCTTCAAGAAAATTAGAGATACCAAGGGAACATTTCATGCAAAGATGGGCTCAATAAAGGACAGAAATGGTATGGACCTAACAGAAGCAGAAGATATTAAGAAGAGGTGGCAAGAATACACAGAAAAACTGTACAAAAAAGATCTTCACGACCCAGATAATCATGATGATGTGATCACTAATCTAGAGCCAGACATCTTGGAATGTGAAGTCAAGTGGGCCTTAGAAAGCATCGCTATTAACAAAGCTAGTGGAGGTGATGGAATTCCAGTTGAGCTGTTTCAAATCCAGAAAGATGATGCTGTAAAAGTGTTGCAGTCAATATGCCAGCAAATTTGGAAAACTCAGCAGTGGCCACAGGGCTGGAAAAGGTCCGTTTTCAGTCCAATTCCAAAGAAAGGCAATGCCAAAGAATGCTCAAACTACCACACAATTGCACTCATCTCACATGCTAGTAAAATAAAAATGTGGAAAATTCTGAAAGAGATGGGAATACCAAACCACCTGACAGCCCTCTTGAAAAATCTTGTGCAGGTCAGGAAGCAACAGTTAGAACTGGACATGGAACAACAGACTGGTTCCAAATAGGAAAAGTAATATGTCAAGGCTGTATATTGTCACCCTGCTGATTTAACTTATCTGCAGAGAGTACATCATGAGAAATGCTGGACTGGAAGAAACACAAGCTGGGATCAAGACTGCCGGGAGAAATATCAATAACCTCAGATATATAGATGACACCACCCATAGGCAGAAATTGAAGAGGAATTAAAAAGCCTCTTGATGAAAGTGAAAGAGGAGAGTGAAAAAGTTGACTTAAAGCTCAATATTCAGATAACGAAGATCATGGCATTTGGTCCCATCACTTAATGGGAAATAGATGGAGAAACAGTGGAAACAGTGTCAGACTTTTTTTGGGGGGGCTCCAAAATCACTGCAGATGGTGACTGCAGCCATGAAATTAAAAGACGCTTACTCCTTGGAAGAAAAGTTATGACCAACCTAGATAGTATATTCAAAATCAGAGACATTACTTTACCGACTAAAGTCCGTCTAGTCAAGGCTATGTTTTTTCCTATGGTCATGTATGGATGTGAGAGTTGGAATGTGAAGAAGGCTGAGGGCTGAAGAATTGATGCTTTTGAACTGTGGTGTTGGAGAAGACTCTTGAGGGTCCCTTGGACTGCGAGGAGATCCAACCAGTCCATTCTGAAGGAGATTAGCCCTGGGATTTCTTTGGAAGGAATGATGCTAAAGCAGAAACTCCAGTACTTTGGACACTTCATGTGAAGAATTGACTCATTGGCAAAGACTCTGATGCTGGGAGAGATTGGGGGTAGGAGGAAAAGGGGACGACTGAGGATGAGATGGCTGGATACCATCACGGAGTCAATGGACGTAAGTCTGAGTGAACTCGGGGTGATGGTAATGGACAGGGAGGCCTGGCGTGCTGAGATTCATGGGGTCGCAAAGACACGACTGAGCGACTGAACTGAACTAGTGTACATGTATATATAAATGTTTATTATACAAATGAATATTATTCATTTCTTTATTACTCATTTATATAATATTCATATGCATGAAAACAAAATTTTGCCATTTGTACCCAAGTGTATAAACCTGGAAAGTATTATGCTTAATAAAAAAGCCTTCCTCAGTGATCAATGCAAAGAAAGAGAGGGAAAAAAAATAGAATGGGAAAAGACTAGAGATCTCTTTAAGAAATTTAGAGATACCAAGGGAATATTTCATGAAAAGTTGGGCACAGTAAAGGACAGAAATTATATGGACCTAACAGAAACAGAAGATATTAAGAAGAGGTGGCAAGAATACAGAGAAGAACTACATAAAAAAGATCTTCATGACACAGATAACCGCGATGGTGTGATCGCTCACCTAGAGCCAGACATCTTGGAGTGTGAATTCAAATGTGCCTTAGGAAGCATCACTACCAACAAAGCTACTGGAGGTGATGGTATTCCAGTTGAGCTATTTCAAATGTTATAACATGATGCTGTGAAAGTGCTGCACTCAATTAGCCAGCAAATTTGTAAAACTCAGCAATGGCCACAGGACTGGAAAAGGTCAGTTTTCATTTCAATGCCAAAGAAAAACAATGCCAAAGAATGTTCAAACTACCACACGATTGCACTCATCTCACACACTAGCAATATAATGCTCAAAATTCTCCAAGCTGGGCTTCAATAGTATGTGAACCGTGAAATTCTACATGTTCAAGCTGGTTTTAGAAAAGACAGAGGAACCAGAGATCAAATTGCAAACATCCATCGGATCACTGAAAAAAACAACAGAGTTCCAGAAAAAACATCTACTTCTGCTTTATTAACTATGCCAAAACCTTTGACTGTGTTGATCACAACAAACTGGAAAATTATTCAAGGGATGAGAATACCAGCCCACCTTACCTGCCTCCTGAGAAATCTGTATGCAGATCAAGAAGCAACAATTAGAGCTGGACAAGGAAGAACAGATTGGCTCCAAATTGGGAAAGGAGTACATCAAGTCTGTATATTGTACCCTGCTTATTTAACTTACATGCGTAGTACATCATGTGAAATGCTGGGCTGGATGAAGCACAAGCTGGAATCTAGATTGCCAGGATAAATATCAATAACCTCAGATATGCAGATAGTGAAGAAGAATTAAAGAACCTCTTGAGGAGACTGAAAAATTTGACTTAAAACTCAGCATTCAGAAAATAAAGACAATGGCATCTGTTCCCATCACATCATGGCAAATAGATAGGGAAACAATGGAAAGAGTGAAAGACTTTATTTTCGTGGGGGGAGGGTGGCGTTAAATCACTGCAGATAGTGACTGCAGCTATGAAATTAAAGGACGCTTGCTCCTTGGAAGAAAAGTTATGACCAACCTAGACAGCATATTAAAAAGTAGAGACATTACTTTGCCAACAAAGGTCTATCTAGTAAAAGCTATGGTTTTTCCAGTCATGCATAGATGTGAAAATTGGACTATATAGAAACCTGAGTGGCAAAGAATTGATGTTTTTGAACTGTGCTGTTCGAGAACACTCTTGAGAATACCTTGTACTACACGGAGATCCAATCAGTCCATCTAAAGGAAATCAATCAGTCCATCTAAAGGAAATCAATCAGTCCTTAATATTCATTAGAAAGACTGATGCTGAAGCTGAAACTCCAATATTTTGGCCACCTGATGTGAAGAACTGACTCATTGGAAAAGACCCTGATGCTGGGAAAGACTGAGGGCAGGAGGAGAAGGGGACGACAGAGGATGAGATGGTTGGATGGCATCACCGACTCAATGGACATGAGTTTGAGCAAGCTCCAGGAGTTGGTGATGGACAGGGAAGTCTGGCGTGCTGCAGTCCATGTACGATTTCACTTATGTGTGGAATGTGAAGAATAAAACAAGTGAACAAATGTAGCAAAACAAAAATAACCTCAGAGATGCGGAGAGAAAATTAATGGTTTACCAGAGGGGTGAGAGGTGTGGAAATGGGCAAGATAAGTAAAGATGATAAAGAGGTACAATCTACTAAGCATAAAATAACTTACAAATTTGTATTATGTAGCACAGAGATTCTGAACAATACTTTATAATAGTGTTATATTGTCTATAATCTATAAAATTATTGAATCATTTTATTCTATATCTGTAATGAATATAACATAGTAAGCCAATCTTGCTTTAATTTAAAAAATGTAGACAAGTATTTTACACCATGAAACCAAAAAATGAATACTTTGGAGCCGATCATAAACTTACATGTAAAACCTCAAACCATAAGATGTCTAAATGAACACACAAAAGAAAAACACAATTAACTAAACATATCAAAAATATTGCCCATAAAAAATATGATAAATTATGCTTCATCAAAATTAAAGAAAAAAATCTGCTATTTGAAAGGCACTTCCAAGATTATGAAAAGATTAGCCACTAACTGGAAATATATGAAAATCAAATATTCAACTCATGACATGAAAACCACTCATATGAACACTCCTCAAGCTCAATAATAGAACAAATATAAAGAGGTTGAATGGTTAAAGAAGGACTTAACCAGAGAAGACATTTCAATAGCAACTAAGCTCTTGTAAAGATGCTCACTATCATGATTCTTTAAGGAAATGCAAACAAATCCCCGGAGATGCTACTGCATAACTTTTAGGATAGTTACAATTTTAAAAGACTGACTATACAAAGAGAGCATGTATTTAAAATTCTCACAGATTGCTGAAAGAAATGCAAATTTAAAAAAGAAAATGTTGGAGATCAGTTGCATGTTCTTAAAAAATTAAACATATACCTACTATATGATCCAGTCATTCATCTCTAAGCTTATGTAAGAGAAATTAAAGCATAGATATACAAAACTTGCATAAAGATAATGTTCATAACAATTCTTTAGTAATAGCCCAATATTGGAAAACAACCAATACTGGAAAATGACTGTTAAAACAGTCAATTGGACCAAAAACTATGGTATACACACATAATGAAGTAATATTTAGCCATAAATAGGGTGAGCTAATGACACACTACTGCACTGATGAATCTCAAAATAATTTTGCTGCTTGAAAATAAAGAATGCACACTGTATGATTTCATTGATGTAAAATTCTAGAAAATGCAGATGAGTCTATAATGAAAATGAACATGTTAATAATTACCTTGATGCAGGATAGGGAGGAATTAAAATAGGATATGGGAAGCATTTGAAAAATCTACATGCATTCATTATCTTCCAGAACTTCTGGATGGTAGAGTCTGATTGTAATGCAGGAGACCCAGGTTCAGTGCCTGGGTTGGGAAGATCCCATGGAGAATTAATGGCAACCCACTCCAGAATTCTTGCCTGGAAAATCCCGATGATGAAGGATCCTGGAGGGCTACAGTCCATGGCGTCGGACACAATTGAGCAACTAACATACACACACATTCATTATCTTGCTTTAGGCATTGATGATTACAATGTGTAAATATATGTCAAACTTTTAAAACTGTACACTTTTTTCAAGTCATTGTTATGTCAAAATCAATCCCCCCAAAATAGATTGGCATGTAAACTAAAGAAATTTTCTTAGCAGTATGAAAGTAACCAGTTAAACTATATTTTCATCACCAAATATATCATTATAATTGTAAAAAACTTCACAGCATTTTCAACAAATTTGTATATTTATAGATACATATGCTAAAAAGCATGAAATCAAAAAAGGTCAATAACATTAAAAGTGCCACAACTGAAATAAAATTAATTTAAATTTTAAATTCATGAAATAAAATTACCCAAGATCATTAAAATATGTTCATCAGGAAAGAAACTGATTACGATTGTGTTAGAGAAAACATATGAGTTAAATGGTACCTAATTTGGATTTCACATCATAGCTAGGTAAATTAGTTAAACAAATAAAACTTGGAAAAGGTAATGTGTTAATGAAATTGCAGGTGGGTTTTCTACTGCTTAACATTATTAATATTCATGTCATATTGGTAAATTCTGTCAATATAACAAATAAAGATGAATAATATACTTAAACCAAACGAAGCTTTTATTGTCTTCTCTGATAAAGATATATCTGCAAGTATAATAAAAAGAATAATCAATCATATAAACACTTTCTCTAAAATGAGACTGAAGAGCAGAATATTATGAAGCAAAATAATTTAAATAATGTTTAACAAAATTTCAAACTCTCTACCAGACATTTTGCTAATGGTTAGGGTGTCAAGCAAATATATATATATCCTGATCTTGAGGATCTGATTTTCTAGTATTTCTCTGAAAGTTATTATATTTTTGAGATATAGATTTATAAAATTTGGATGATAGGAAATTATAAGCAACTTCAGGAGAACTTCCCAGTTGCAAACCATACTTTTCTTCCTTTTATTTTTAAAATTTCACTGGAGTATAGTTGATTTACAGTGTTGTATTAGTTCCAGGTGTACAACAAAGTGAATCATTTATATATACACATTAATCCATTCTCTTTTAGATTCTTTGCCCATATAGGTCATTACAGAGCATTGAGAGAGTTTGCTTTGCTATCAATTCAGTTTGGTTCAGTTCAGTTGCTCAGTCATGTCTGACTCTTTGCAACCACATGAATTGCAGCACGCCAGGCCTCCCTATCCATCACCAACTCCCGGAGTTCACTCAAACTCATGTCCATCGAGTCGGTGATGCCATCCAGCCACCTCATCCTCTGTCGTCCCCTTTTCCTCCTGCCCCCAATCCCTCCCAGCATCAGAGTCTTTTCCAATGAGTCAACTCTTTGCATGAGGTGGCCAAAGTACTGGAGCTTCAGCTTTAGCTTCATTCCTTCCAAAGAACACCCAGGGTTGATCTCCTTCAGAATGGATTGGTTGGAACTCCTTGCAATCCAAGGGACTCTCAAGAGACTTCTCTAACACCACAGTTCAAAAGCATCAATTCTTCAGCTCTCAGCTTTCTTCACAGTCCAACTCTCACATCCATACATGACCACAGGAAAAACCATAGCCTTGACTAGGCGGATCTTAGTCGGCAAAGTAATGTCTCTGCTTTTCAATTTGCTATCTAGGTTGTTCATAACTTTCCTTCCAAGGAGCAAGCGTCTTTTAATTTCATGGCTGCAATCACCATCTGCAGTGATTTTGGAGCCCCAAAAAGAAAGTCTGACACTGTTTCCACTGTTTCCCCATCTATCTGCCATGATGTGATGGGACCTGATGCCATGATCTTCGTTTTCTGAATGTTGAGCTTTAAGCCAACTTTTTCACTCTCCTCTTTCACTTTCATCAGGAGGCTTTTAGTTCCTCTTCACTTTCTGCCATAAGAGTAGTGTCATCTGTGTATCTATAGTTATTGCTATTTCTCCCAGCAATCTTGATTCCAGCTTGTGCTTCTTCCAGCCCAGCGATTCTCATGATGTACTCTGCATGTAAGTTAAGTAAGCAGGGTGACAATATACAGCCTGACATACTTGTGCAATATGTCCTTATTATATATTTTCTATATAGTAGTTTCAATCCCAATGTTCGAATTTATCCTTCCCTGCCCATTTCCCATCTGGTAATCTTAAATTTGTTTTTTCTTTAACATCTGCGAATCTATTTCTATTTGTAAATAAGTTCATTTATGTTATGGGGAGGGAGGTGGGAGGGGGGTTCATGTTTGGGAATGCATGTAAGAATTAAAGTTTTTAAAATTTAAAAAATAAAAAACTAATTAAAAAAATAAAATAAAATAGCTTCAAAATAAAAAAAAATAAAATAAAATAAAAAATAAATAAATTCCATATATAAATGGGGCTTCCAAGATGGCACCAGTGGTAAAGAATCTGCCTGCCAGTGCAGGAGATGTATGAGACACGGGTTTGATCCCTGGGTCAGGAAGATCTCTTGGAGAAGGAAATAGCAACCCACTCCAGTATTCTTGCCTGGAGAATCACATGGTCTGATGAGACTGGAAGACTGTGGTGCATAGCGTCACAAACAGACATAACTGAAGCAACTTAGCATGCACACACAAACACATAAGTGATAACATATGATATTTATCTTTCTCCATCTGACTTACTTCACTCAGTATGACAATCTCTATATCCATTCATGTTGCTGCAACTCACACTATTCCATTCTTTCTTATGGTTGAGTAATATTCTATTGTATATACATACAGAGCTGCAAAGTAAATGTGAAGTGTTCTAAAAGATCTCTCATGTCAATGTATGGCAAAACCAATACAGTATTATAAAGTAAAAAAATAAGATTTAAATTAAAAAAAATAAAAGATCTCTCAATAAAATGTCCTGAAACAAATACCCAAGTAAGAATTAATCATGTTAATTTTGACCTTATTTTTCTTTTTTTACTTTATAATAATAGAGAACAGTCACTGCAGAAAGAGTTAAATTATAGACACTGTTTTACATTCTAATAAAATAAATGATTTGGGGTCATAACACAGGTAAAAATAACAAACCAAAAAAAAAACTTTTCTTATTAATACTGATGTTTTGTTATATGAATATATACTTACTTGACTTTTTTGAAAGATAGATTTCTAGGGACTGGTAAAATTGCAGTTTCCAACACGTGTCTTTTTTAAGTTTTCTCAAAGTCTGAATTACAATACATAGCTTGAATAATGCTGAAGTTGAATATTGCTATTTTCCCCAATTTTAATTAAACAATTAAGTATATTTGAACTGTAATTTATTTATATGTTTTTTAGTATAAAAATCCAAAAGGAAATCAGTGAAGTGTTGCCTTCTCCTTTGTATGCTAGAGCTATTCCTTACCAAAAAAAAAACTGTTACAAATTTTGTTTATAGTATTCCATGAATATTTTATTTTTTACATAAAAATCTCTGCTATTTTAAATGTGTACTTTTTCTATTTTTAATTAATAAGACATTTTTAAATAATTTTAGAATTAAAGAAAATTGAGCAGAGAATTTCCGTTTGCTACATACTAACATTTCAGCACATTTTTCCCTAAAAAAAAAAAAATCTTAATTTGATATGATTTATGTATTACAATAAAGACAGAAATATTTATATGTTACTGATAATTAAATTCCATAATTTATACTAGGGTTTACTCCTTGTGTTTTGCTTTCTATTGGTTTTGACAAATAGATAACGTCATATATCCACACTTATAGCTTTCCCTGATAGCCCAGTTGGTAAAGAATCTGCCTGCAGTGTTGGAGACCTGTGTTCAATGTCTGGGTCGGGAAGATCCCCTGGAGAAGGAAATGGCAACCCACTCCAGTATTCTTGCTTGGAAACTCCTAAGGACAGAGGAGGCTGACAGGCTACAGTTCATAGGGTCGCAAGAGTCAGACACGACTTAGCACTATCTTTCTTTATCCACCATTACATGTCATGCAGAAAAGCTCTGCTGGAAAAATCCCATGTTTCACATAATGAATTCCCTACCCTGATACTCTTTCAACTACAGATATTTTTCACTTCCACTGTAGGTTTGCATTTTTCAGAATATTATATAGCTGGAATCATATAGTCTGTAGTCTTCTCAGGCTGACCTCTTCCATTTAGCAATATACCTTTAGAATCTTTTTATGCTTTGTCTTTTTATGGCACAATATGTACTTTTTGTTGCTGAAAAACATGCCTTGACTGAATTAACCATCATTTTTTCCATTCACCTATGAAAGATGTTTTTTGTTGACTTCAATTATAGGCAGTTATGAAGAAAACTGCAATAAACATCAGTGTATGGACATAAGTTTTCAACTCAGTTGCATGAATACCCATGAGTGCTATTTCTGGATCATATGGTAAGATTATGTTTAGCTTTCTTAAAAAAAAAAAAAAAAAAAAAGCTTCCAGCTATTTTCTAAAATGGCTTTACAATCTTAATTTCAGCTAACAGTGCTTGAGAATTCATTTTGCTCTACATCCTTGCTTCCATTTTGTATTTTCAGATTTATCAATTTTAACACTCTTAATAGGTATCACATTGTTTCTAAGTAGAATTACTTAAAGGCATAAGCTATTTATCATTTTATCATAGGCTTATTAGTAATCTATATATCCATCTTGATGAAATTCCTGTTCAGATGATTTGCCATTTTCTAACTGTATTGTTTGCTTTGAGTTTTAAGAACTCTGCAAATTTTGGACACATTCTTTATAAATATATATAATTTTATATATTTATTGTTGACTACTGGGTCTCCACTGCTGTGCATGCTTTTCTCTAGTTGTGGAGAGCAGCTGCTACTCTCTAGGTGCATTGCTCAGGCTTCTCACTGCAGTGGCTCCTCTTGTTGCAGAGAATGGGCTCAAGGGTGAGGCAGCTGCAGCCTGTGGGCACAGTAGCTGCACTCCCAGGCTCCAGAGCACAGGCTCAATAGTTGTGGTGTATGGGCTTAGTTGCTTCATTACATGTGGTATCTTCCCAGACCAGGGACCAAACCTATCTCTTCCGCATTGGCAGGCATATTCTTTACAACCAAGGGAGCAGGAACATAGCCAGACCTGGAAACATATTCTTTATAAGATACATATTTTATAAATATTTTTCCCAGTTTGTGGCTTATTGTCTTATTTTCTTAGCAGGGCTTGTCACAGATGGAGGTTTTAATTTTAATGGAGACTAACATCAATTTTTAAGTGCATTGTGCTTTTGGTATATTTTATTTAAACACATTCTCAAACCCAAGTTCACCCATTTTTACCTATATTACTTTCAAGCAGTTTAATAGTTTTGCTTTTTCATTCATATATATGATCATTATAAATCAATGTTTGTAAAAGATTTAAGGTTTATGTCTAGATTATTATTTTTTTTAAGTAAAGTTTCAATTTTTCCATCATCATAGAAAGGACTATTCTTGCTCCATTGAACTGCCTCTGCCCCTTTATTGCTGAGCTCTCTTTCCTGTTTGATTGATCTATTTGTCTATTTTTTGCTAATACCAAATGGCATTTACTATAGGAGCATTATGGTTAGGAGATATAAGTCCTATAATATTGTTCTTTTTCAGAACTACTGATCTAGGTCTTTTGCTTTTCAGCATAAATTCTAGATGCAATTTATCGATATCCTCAAAATATTTTTCTTAAATGTTGATTGGAATTGTGTAGAATAATAGATTAATTTAGAAGTCTGTGTGCTTGGGCTCAGTCATGTCCAACTCTGAGATCCCATGGACTGTAGCCCTCCAAGTTCCCCTGTCCACGGAATTTCCAGGCAAGAATACTGCAGTGGATTGCCAATTCCTGCTCCAGAGGATCTTCCTGATTAAGGGATTAAACCTGAGTTTCCTGTGTCTCCTTCACTGGCAGGTGGATTCTTTACCACTAAGGCCACCTAGTAACTGACCTCTTAACAAATTAAGACTTCTCATCCATGAACAATTGTTTTTTCCTTTTATTTATAGCTATTTTTCATCAGTTTTATAAATTTCCAAAAATAATTCTGTTACATATTTTGATAAATTTATAATGGAGTGTATATTTTCTCTTGCTTTACCTATATATTTTTATGATAAAGTAAATGATACATGTTTCTTATTTCTAATTCCAATTGTTCATTACTAGTATATAGGGAAAAATTGCTTTCCTATTTTAATCTTATATTCTAACAGTACTGTGATGACTTATTAATTCCAGGATTTTTTTAGTTATTTTGGATTTTCTGCATAGATAATCATATTATCTGAAAATAATAGCAGTTTACATCCTCCCTTTTCAAAGTGTATACATCTCCCCCATCCACATTTTGTATTAGTTTTCATGAACTAGAATTTCCAGCAGTGCATTGAATAGAAGTGTAAAGAAGACCATCCTTGCCTTGTTCTTAAACTTAGGCCAAAAGCATCCAGATTCTTAACATCTTAAATATGTAGCAATTGTAGGGATTTTGTAGATGTACTTTACCAAGTTTAGGAACATCACCTCTACTAGTTTCCTAAGAATTTTTATCATAAGTGGGTCATAAATTTTGACAAAGATTTTCTTCTTCACCAGTTGTTATAATCATTTGATTTCCTTCTTTGGTCTGTGATTGGAAGACTCAGATTGATTTCTGAATACTGACCAGCTTTGGGTACCTGGAATTAATCTCAAATGACATTTATGTATAATTATATTAATACAGTGTGGTTTTAATTTGCTAAATGTTTCTTGATAAATTTTGTATCTGTGTTCATTAGAGACCTTGCTGTGAAGATTTTCCTTCTGTAATGGCTTATTTGGGTTTTGATATTGGGGTTATGTTAACCTCATAGAATGTGTGAAGAAGAATTCCTGCTGCTTCAATCTTCTGGAAAAAAGATTGTAGAGAATTGATATTATTTATTCTTTAAAAGTTTGGTAGAAACAACCAGTGAAACCATCCAGGTATGATGCTTCAATTTTTGGAAAGTTATTACTGCTAATTGAATTTTAAATGGAGAAGGGCATATTTAGACTATTTACTTCTTGTGTAAGTTTTGGTATTTTGATCTTTTAGGATTGGTTTATTTCATCTGTTATTAAATTTGTGGACACATTTATAGATATTTCCCCTCTGAGTTGTTGTTCAGTCATTATTTTCTGATTCTTTGAGATCCCATGAACTGCAGCTTGACAGGCCTCTGTGTCCTTCACTGTCTCCTGGAGTTTGTTCAATCTCATGTCCATTGAGTCAGTGATGCCATGAAACAATCTCATCCTTTGTCATCCCTTTTTCCTCCTGCCCTCAATCTTTCCCAGAATCAGAGTCTTTTCCAGTGAATAGGCTCTTTACATCAGGTAGCCAAACTATTGCAGCTGCAGTTTCAGCATCAGAAGGGAAGTAAAGTGAAAGTCGGACAGATATGTCCTACTCTTCACAACTCTATGGACTGTATAGTCCATAGTCCATAGTCCATTCTCTATGGATTATATAGTCCATAGTCCATAGTCCATAGTCCATAGTCCATTCTCTATGGACTATGGACATTCTGTATAGTCCATAGTCCATTCTCTATGGACTGTATAGTCCATAGTCCATAGTCCATTCTCCAGCTAGAATATTGGAATGTGTAGCCTTTCCTTTTTAAGGGGATATTCCCAGCCCTGGGATTGAGCGCCAGATCTCCCACATTGCAGGCAGATTCTTCACCAGCTGAGCCACAAGGGAAACCCATTACCAGTAAATATTCAGGGTTGATTTCATTTAGGACTGGGTGGTATGTCCTTACTGTCCAAGGGATTCTCAAGAGTCTTCTCCAGCACTGTCCATGGGGTTATTACTGGTAACCTTTTTTTCATTTTTAGTAATATGCATCATTCCTCTTTTTTATTGATTAGCCTAACTAAATTATTTCTCTATGATACTGATATTTTGAGAAAACTGTATACAAGACAAGAAGCAAGAATTGGAACTGGACATGGAACAATGGACTGAATCAAAACTGGGAAAGGAGTACTTCAAGACTGTATATTGTCACTCTGCTTATTTAACTTCAATGTTGAGTACATCATGCTAAATACTGGGCTGGATGAAGCACAAGCTGTAATCAAGACAGGGGAGAAATATCAACACCTTCAAATACACAGATGATACCACACTATGGGAGAAAGTAAAGAGCCTCTTGAAGAGGATGAAAGAGGAGAGCAAAAAAGCTGGCTTAAAACTCCACATTCAAAAACCTAAAAAATCATGACATCCAGTCCCATCAGTTCATGGCAAATACAAGAGGAAAAGATGGAAATTGTGACAGATTTTATTTTCTTAGGCTCCAAAAATCACTGCAGAGTTGTCTGCAGTCATGAAATTAAAAGACACTTGCTCCTTGGAAGGAAAGAAATGACACACGTTTGCTGTTGTTATTGTTCAGTCACTCAGTCATATCTGACTTTTTGTGACCCCATGGACTGCAGCATGCCAGGCTTCTCAGTCCTTCATAATCTCCCAGAGTTTGCTCAAACTGATGTCTATTGAGTTGGTGATGCCATCCAACTATCTCATCCTATGTTATTCCTTTCTCCTCCTGCCTTCAGTCTTTCCCAGTATCAGAGTCTTTTCCAATGAGTCAGCTCTTCAATCAAGTGGCTGAAGTGCTGGAACTTCAGCTTCAGCATCAGTCCTTCCAATGAATACTCAGAGTTGATTTCCTTTGGAATTGACTGGGTGGATTTCCTTGCAGTCCAAGAGATTCTCAAACGTCTTCTCCAACACCACAGTTTGAAAGTATCAATTATTCAATGCTCAGCCTTCTTTATGGCCCAATTCACACATTTGTACATGAGTACTGGACAAAACCATAGCTTTAACTATACAGACCTTTGAATAACAAACTAGACACCGTATGAAAGCAAAGACATCACTTTGCTGACAAAGATGCGTCTAGTCAAAGCTATGGTTTTTCCAGTAGCCATGTATAGATGTGAGAGTTGGAACATAAAGAAAGCTGAGTGTTGAAGAATTGATTTTTTTTAAATTTTTTTTGTTTTTTATTTTTTAAATTTTAATATCTTTAATTCTTACATGCCTTCCCAAACATGAACCCCCCTCCCACCTCCCTCCCCATAACATCTATCTGGGTCATCCCCATGCACCAGCCCCAAGCATGCTGCATTCTGCGTCAGACATAGACTGGTGATTCAATTCTTACATGATAGTATACATGTTAGAATGTCATTGGTGCTGGGAAAACTGGTCAACCACTTGTAAAAGAATGAAACTAGATCACTTTCTAACACTGCACACAAAAATAAACTCAAAATGGATTAAAGATCTAAATGTAAGATCAGAAATTATAAAACTCCTAGAGGAGAACATAGGCAAAACACTCTCAGACATAAATCACAGCAGGATCCTCTATGATCCACCTCCCAGAATTCTGGAAATAAAAGCAAAAATAAACAAATGGGATAGAATTGATGTTTTTGAAGTGTGTGGTTTTGGAGAACACTCATGAGAGTCCCTTGCAGAGCATGGAGATCAAACCAGACAATCCTAAAGGAAATCAGTCCTGAATATCCGTTGGAAGGACTGATGCTGAAGCTGAAGCTCCAATACTTTGGCCACCTGATGTGAAGTGCATATTCATTGGAAAAGATCCTGATGCTTGGAAAGATTGAAGGCAGGAGGAAAAATGGGCAGAGAGAATGAAATATTTAAATAGCATCATGGCCTCAATGAAGGTGAGTTTGAGCAAACTCCAGGAGATACAGAAGGATAAGGAAACCCTGCGTGATGGAGTACACAGGGTCGCAGAGAGTCGGAAACAACTTCAAGACTGAACTACGACAAGTTCATCTTTTGAATAGACAAATTCTTGTATCATTTATTTTCTGTATTTCATAATTTTAATTTCAATCATATTATTTATTTTGTATGTTTACTTTGTGCTTATATCACTGTTTACTCTGTAGTTTCCAAATGTGAGAGCTTAGATTATTGATACAACCAGTTCAGTTAAGTCACTCAGTCGTGTCTGACTTTTTGCAATACCGTGAATCGCATATGCCAGGCCTCCTTGTCCATCACCATCCCCCGGAGTTTACTCAGATTCACGTCCATCGAGACCGTGATGCCATCCAGCCAACTCATCCTCAGTCGTCCCCTTCTCCTCCTGCCCCCAATCCCTCCCAGCATCAGAGTCTTTTTCAATGAGTCAACTCTTCACATGAGGTGGCCAAAGTACTGAAGCTTCAGCTTTAGCATCATTCCTTCCAAAGAAATCCCAGGGTTGATCTCCTTCAGAATGGGCTGGTTGGATCTCCTTGCAGTCCAAGGGACTCTCAAGAGTCTTCTCTAACACCACAGTTCAAAAGCATCAATTCTTTGACGCTCAGCCTTCTTCACAGTCCAACTCTCACATCGATACATGACCACAGGAAAAAACATAGCCTTGACTATACGGACCTTAGTCAGCAAAGTAGTGTCTCTGATTTTGAATATACTGTCTAGGTTGGTCATAACTTTTCTTCCAAGGAGTAAGCGTCTTTTAATTTCATGGCTGCAGTCACCATCTGCAGTGATTTTGGAGCCCCCCAAAATAAAGTCTGACACTGTTTCCACTGTTTCCACATCTATTTCCCATAAAGTGATGGGACCAGATGCCATGATCTTCGTTTTCTGAATGTTGAGCTTTAAGCCAACTTTTTCACTCTCCTCTTTCACTTTCATCAAGAGGCTTTTTAGTTCCTCTTCACTTTCTGCCATAAGGGTGGTGTCATCTGCATATCTGAGGTTATTGATATTTCTCCTGGCAATCTTGATTCCAGCTTGTGTTTCTACCAGTCCAGCGTTTCTCATGATGTGCACTGCATATAAGTTAAATAAGCAGGGTGACAATATACAGCTTTGACACACTTCTTTTTCTATTTGGAACCATTCTGTTGTTCCATGTCCAGTACTAACTGTTGCTTCCTGACCTGCATACAGATTTCTCAAGAGGCAGGTCAGGTGGTCTGGTATTCCCATCTCTTTCAGAATTTTCCACAGTTTATTCTGATCCACATAGTCAAAGGCTTTGGCATAATCAATAAAACAGAAATAAATGTTTTACTGGAACTCTTTTGCTTTTTGCATGATCCAGTGGGTGTTGGCAATTTCATCTCCGGTTCCTCTGCCTTTTCTAAAACCAGCTTGAACATCAAGGAGTTCACAGTTCATATATTGCTGAAGCCTGGCTTGGAGAATTTTGAGCATTACTCTACTAGTGTGTGAGATGAGTGCAATTGTGTGGTAGTTCAAGCATTCTTTGGCATTGCCTTTCTTTGGAATTGGAATGAAAACGGACCTTTTCCAGTCCTGTGGCCACTGCTGAGTTTTCCAAATATGCTGGCATATTGAGTGCAGCACTTTCACAGCATCATCTTTCAGGATTTGAAACAGCTCAACTAGAATTCCATCACCTCCACTAGCTTTGTTCGTAGTGATGCTTTCTAAGGCCCACTTGACTTCACATTCCAAGATGTCTGGCTCTAAATTAGTGATCACATCATCATGATTATCTGGGTCGTGAAGATCTTTTTTGTACAGTTTTTCTGTGTATTCTTGCCACCTCTTCTTAATATCTTCTGCTTCTGTTAGGTCCATACCATTTCTGTCCTTTATTGAGCCCATCTTTGCATGAAATGTTCCCTTGGTATCTCTAATTTTCTTGAAGAGATCTCTAGTCTTTCCCATTCTGTTGCTTTCCTTTACTTCTTTGCATTGAACTTTGAAGAAGGCTTTCTTATCTCTTCTTGCTATTCTTTGGAACTCTTCATTCAGATGCTTTTATCTGTCCTTTTCTACTTTGCTTTTCACCTCTTTTCTTTTCACAGCTATTTGTAAGGCCTCCCCAGACAGCCATTTTGCTTTTGCATTTCTTTTCCATGGGGATGGTCTTGATCCCTGTCTCCTGTACAGTGTCACGAACCTCATTGCATAGTTCATCAGGCAGTCTATCTATCAGATCTAGGCCCTTAAATCTATTTCTCACTTCCACTGTATAATCATAAGAGATTTGATTTAGGTCATACCTGAATGGTCTAGTGGTTTTCCCTACTTTCTTCAATTTAAGTCTGAATTTGGTAATAAGGAATTCATGATCTGAGCCACAGTCAGCTGCTGGTCTTGTTTTTGTTGACTGTATAGAGCTTCTCTATCTTTGACTGTAAATAAAATAATCAATCTTATTTTGGTGTTGACCATTTGGTGACGTCCATGTGTAGAGACTTCTCTTGTGTTGTTGGAAGAGGGTGTTTGCTATGACCAGTGCATTTTCTTGGCCAAATTCTATTAGCCTTTGCCCTGCCTCATTCTGTAACCCAAGGCCAAATTTGCCTGTTACTCCAGGTGTTTCTTGACTTCCTACTTTTGCCTTCCAGTCCCCTATAATGAAAAGGACATCTTTTTTTGGTTGTTTGTTCTAAAAGGTCTTGTAAGTCTTCATAAAACTATTCAACTTCAGTTTCTTCAGCATTACTGGTTGGGGCATAGACTTGGATAACTGTGTTATTGAACGGTTTGCCTTGGAGACCAACAGAGATCATTCGGTCATTTTTGAGATTGCATTCAAGTACTGCATTTCAGACTCTTTTGTTGACCATGATGGCTACTCCATTTCTTCTGAGGGATTCCTGCCCGCAGTAGGAGATATAATGGTCATCTGAGTTAAATTCACACATTCCACTCCATTTTAGTTCGCTGATTCCTAGAATGTCAACATTCACCCTTGCCATCTCTTGTTTGACCACTTCCAATTTGCCTTGATTCATGGACCTGACATTCCAGGTTCCTATGCAATATATCTCTTAACAGAATCGGATCTTACTTCTATCACCAGTCACATCCACAACTGGGTATTGGTTTTGCTTTGGCTCCATCCCTTCATTCTTTCTGGAGTTATTTCTCCACTGATCTCCAATAGCATATTGGGCACCTAATGACCTGGGGAGTTCCTCTTTGGTATCCTATCATTTTGCCTTTTCATACTGTTCATGGGGTTCTCAAGGGAAGAATACTGAAGTGGCTTGCCATTCCCTTCTCCAGTGGACCACATTCTGTCAGACTTCTCCACCATGACCTGCCCATCTTGGGTTGCCCCACAGGCATGACTTGGTTTCATTGAGTTAGACAAAGTTGTGGTCAGTGTGATTAGATTGACTAGTTTTCTGTGAGTATGGTTTCAGTATGTCTGTCCTCTGATGCCCTCTTGCAACAGCTGCCATCTTACTTGGGTTTCTCTTACCTTGTTTGTGGGGTATCTCTTCACGGCTGCTCCAGTGAAGCACAGCCGCTGCTCCTTACCTTGAACGGGGGGCATCTCCTTACTGCCGCCGTTCCTGACATTCAACATGGGGTAGCTCCTCTAGGCCCTCCTGTGCCTGTGCAGCAACCGCTCCTGGGGTTGCTTCTCCCGGCCACTGGTCCTGGCCTCGGGCACGGGTGGCTCCTCCCAGCTGCTGCCCCTGGCCTCGGGCTCGGAGTGGCTCCTCAGGGTCACCGCCCCTGACCTCGAATTGGGTGTGTCTACTCCTGGCCGCCACTAGCCTTGGACACGGGGTAGCTCCTCCCGGCTGCCGCCCTGACCTCGGACTCGGGATGTCTCCTCCTGGCCGCCACTGACCTCGGACGCAGGGTGTCTCCTCTTGGCCACTGCCTCTGACCTTCTTTATTTATTCTACAGCAGGGATACATGGCTAAAATTTCTCACCAAACATGTTTTTATTACATTCCACAAATTTGACAATTTCTTTGCTTATTTTCATTGAGTTAAAATATTTTAAAATCTTTTTTGACAGTTCCATTTTGATCCATGTATATTTAGATGTGACTGTTTAATCTCAAACTACTTTCAGATATATCTACTTCTTTCTATTATTGATATAGAACAGACTACCCCATCTTTATGTTATGCACCTTTTGATCATATAATGTTAACTGCATTTCCAAACACTGTTCTTTGTTTCAAAAATAAATAAACCATTCCAGCTTTCACTGTGTTAGCATGCTATATCTTCTTCCATCCCATGAATTTTAGGCTGTGTCTTTGTAATCAGAGTGAGCTTCATATGATAAATATAGTTGTGTTTTTAGTTTGAAATTTAGGCAGGCAAACATTGTCTTTTTAATTGGTATATTTAGAACTGTCATATTTACATCAATCATTAATATATTTGAATTAGAATCTACCATGCATGTACCTGTCTCTTTTTCCCTTGGTCTTCGCTTTATTTTATTTTTATTTTTCTGTCTTCTCTGGTTTGAATTAATAAACCAATGAAAGAATTTTATAAGATTTCATCTTTTCTCATAGCTTTATCATTTATACATATTTTAATTTTTCATCTTTCCCTGTAGTTTGTGATATGCATATATAAATAATATAGCTCAACATTCAAATAACACTTCATCTCTTCATAGTTAATACAAGTACCTTTTACTAGATTGCTCCCAATTCCTTTTGTCATCGTTTACAATATTGCTGTCATTTGTTTCACTTCTATATATTATGATCAATCAATATATGTTGCTCTTATGACTTGAAATAGTTATCTATGTGATCGAGATTAAAGAAAAAAAATCTTGTTTTGTCTTAATTTATTAATTCTTTGACCATCTTCTATTATTAAAAAAAAAAAAAACCTGGAGTATGGTTGGTTTGCAATATTGTATGAACCTCGGCACTGAAAAGTGATTCAGTTATATGTATTTTTTTCAGACATTTTTCTATTATACTGTATTATAAGACATTGAATATGTTCCCTGTTCTATACCTTAAATCCTTGTAGCTTATCTATTTTATGTGTAGCAGTTTGTATCTAATAATCCCATGGTTCTTTTTTTCTTTTTTTTTATCCATCATCTCCTCCCTTTGTTAGCCGTGTTTGTTTTTTATGTTTGTGAATATTTCTGTTTTGTATATAGGTTCATTTGTATTGTATTATTTTTTAGATTCCACACATAAGTGGTAGAATATAACATTTGTGCTTTTCTCTCTGACTTACTTTTATTAATGGAACATCCTCTAGGCCAATGTATGTTGTTGCAAATGGCAATACACCATTCTTTTTGTGGCTGCATAATATTTCCTTCTATATACATATTATCTCTTAATCCAATTACCTAATGATGGACACTTGAGTTTTTTCTGTGCTGTGGCTATTGTAAATTATTGCTATGAACATTGGGGGTACATGTATGTTTTTTAATTAGAGTTTTAATCTTTTCTGAATATGTGCACAGGATTGGGATTGCTGGATCATACGGTAGTTCTATTTTTAATGTTTTAAGAAATCTTCATACTATATTCCAAAGTAACTATACCAGTTTACATTACTATCCACAATGTGGGAGGTTTCTGTTTTCTCTACCCCGTCTCCAGCACTTATTATTTGTAGACATTTTTGATGATAGCCACTTTGACCACGGTGAGGTGACATCTCATTGTAGTTTTGATTTGTATTTCTCTAATAATGAGTTATACTGAGCATTTTTCACGTGTCTGTTAGCCATCTGCATGTTTTCTGTCTGCTTGAAACACAAGAGGAGGTATTTTTAGATTTTCACCGTGAAAACCTGGTATTGTTCATAGAGGCAAAACCATATAAAGACTGTGTCCCAGGAGATTTTAACTCTCAAGAGAGTTTATGCTTGATCTCAAGCAATTTGTCAGATTACAAGTAGTGTTCTTTTGAGTTACACAATTTACTGGCTTGTTTCAGGTAAGCTAATTTCAGCCATGATTCTCTGTATTTGTCTGTCTCCACTGCTTTCCATTTGAGGGCCTTTAGTTCTCTCTTGAATCTTTAAAAAAGAAGTTCTACATTTTCTATTTATTAAAATGTTTTCTTGTTTATAAAATAGAAAGGAAGATTTCCAAACTATTTGCATATTATAATTAAAAGGAGAAATTATATTATAAATTCACATTATCAGCAAATTATATTCTCTAGTGATTATTTTTATAATTAATATACCATCAAGATTTTTTTTTCATTTTACAGTTGCTTGGTGCTTAATGTTTAAAAGGTCATCAGTTTCTTTAAGTAATATTTATTTTTCCAGTCAGTGGGTTTATAAAGAAAATTTTTCATAACTATGTAGACCAGGCATATTTAAAATTTGTATTGTTAAAGATCATTTGTTGCATTAAAATACCTTAAGAATTTCATTTTATATCCAGAGTAAAAGGTAAACAGATTAGAATTTGTGTAAGAAATAAAAAGCATTCTAAATCACACAAAGGATACAGTAGCTATGGTATTAATTTCAGAAGGATGAAACAAACAGAACAACAAGTGAAACTAAAATATATGACAAAGAATTCCTGAGAATAAATTGGTTGGTTTAGGCAGAATATTGAAAAAATTTGTCATATTGATATACAATCTCTATTAATTTTTGAATTTTAAAAGCTGTTTTTAAAGTCTACAAGCCCCAAATGAAGTCACTTATGCTAGACCACATCAACAATCTGGGTCTTAGATACCTAACTAATTCAGCTTCCCTTTGAAATGTAGTCTAAAATAGTCAGAAATTTTCTGATCAGTGTCAATGAGGTAATCTGAGATGAGGTAACCCACCTAATAAGATTTATTTTTATCCAACCCAAACATGAACAAATTTGAAATAATTCTGTTTTCTGTTGATGACCTACTTGCCCTGCCTTATAAAACCCTTCCATTTCTGTAGCCCTTTGGAACTCCCCTCTACTTGTTAGATGGAATATTGCCTAATTCAAGAAATCATTCAATAAAGCCAATCAGATTCTCACAGTTTACTGAATTGAATTCTGTTTTTGTAACAAAAAAAGAAAGCAAGCAGAGAGAAATGTATAAGAAACAATTTTATTTTTATGTTTAAAATATTTAATTTAAAATATACTTTATACATATTTACTCTTTTTGTATTATTAAACCAGGGCTCTTCTTGGAAGTCATTTAATATATTCTATACAGCATACATTTCATATAATTATGTAACTTTGATTCACAAATGTAACTTCAATATTTTAATTAATTTAGGTAACACACTCAGGAATTGATTAATAATAAATATATCCTGGAACTGTCAGTGGTGTGTGCATATAGGTAAAGTATGTTGCAGGTACACTATTTACATCATTATCAGGAAGAAATGAGATTATTAAAGTCATACATCCATCTCCATTTTCTACTGCTTCACATTTTAGTTAAGTCATTATGATTAAAAAAATATAAACATTTGTTAAGCTGCATTAATGTAAGCAATGACAACATTTTATTAGTGGGATATGCTTAGACATTTTTGGAGCACTGAACTTTAAATAAGCTTTATGGAAAGAAACTTTGCAATGTGTGTCAATACTCTTAACATTGTTCATGTACTGATAATCAACATTTCTGTATTTTTAATCTTTAGAGAGAAAGAAAAAAAAGATGCATGACACATTTAAATGAGAGAGCAACTGTTGCGTTAATTTAATAAGAAAACACAGAAACAATTTATAGGTATAACCATATTGAGTTCAGTTAAATATTATTGCTTATTCAGAAGATAGATTTATTTTTGAAACCCTTTCAAAGGTGTGTAAAATAATCAGTATTTAACGTTAAATTTTAAAAAGTAATGTACAAAACAATAAAACACATATTGCCTATTTTAATACCCCACCACTGAAAAAAAAAGAAAATAAAAATGTGGAATTTACAGATATATATCAACATTTCTTCTAGTTTTTGGATCATACAAAGACAAAGGGTAGTGTTAGCAGTGCACCTATATATGTCTCTTGATACACATATGTGTGAATTTCTTCAGGGTATATATTTAGTAGTGAAATACCAATGTCAAAGAGTATGTCTGTGTTCAAAGTGCATATAAACTGACAATTTTCCATCATGGTTGTAGCATTTTTGCACTGTATTCCTACCAGTAAAGTGTGACCATTTGAATTGCTTTACAACCTTGCCAATACCTGATACTGTCAACAACATTTAGCTCAGAGTTGTAAATCTACTGATGATCTTTTCCATTTACATTTCTCTTTTATGGTGTAACATTTCAGAACTGAATTAAAAGTAAACAATATAAAAGCAATATATAATTACATACTAGAGGTTTAACTTCTATAGACCTTTTCCCTAGCTTTTATATTTCTTAGGTTACCCATTCAGAATCCATCATATAAAACAGTTAAGTAAAAAGGTTAGGATTAATTTAAAATATGTTGTGAAGATAAATTGTTCTATAGATTTTAAATGACACAGGATGAACCACACTGTTCTGTCAAAGGAACTTCCAGATGTGGCAGAAGGAAAGAGGCACTGACTTCAGAAGATTCTTGTGTCCCTTATGTGCCTGCATCTGTGATGATAACAGTCCTTTATTAATAAGAGTGTTCTTTTCCTTAATTGGAATTTCTTGGCCTGCTGTTCAGCACTTATTCAGAAAAGTTGGCAAGAAAATGTAGTGTCACTTCTGTTTATATCATAAGTACTCTTGTAAATAATTGCATAAAATCTTGCTACTCACATTTCTTAAATAACAAAGAGAGATTATTAGCCCTTGTGAACAGAGCTCATTATCTTTAATCTCTAGTAGAAAATATCATAGAGGGTTTTGTTTTCTGAGGTGTCCTCTAAAAGAAATGTATCATTGTATGCATGAACATATTCATGACTTGCCATTTTTCTGATTCCCCTACATGAGAATTTTCTGTACTATTAATGTGTAATAGTAATATACCATATATGGGGTATGTCTTCTAGCTTTTCAGTCTGTTCCCAGGGATTTGCATGTCCTTACTTAACATGTTCCTTGTTTCTGTTATTATGCAAGAAATCATGCTTGATTAAGTTCAGACAGTTTGCAAGGCAGGGGGTTTGTGTAATTGCGATCATGCACTGCAGGTTTTTACTTAATTGTCATCTCTTTTGAAACTAGATTAAAGGGTTTCTTTAGAGTGTGCTGCTCACCTGTTTGTTCATTACATTAATTTAAGTTGTCTTCCCTGCTATTTGTTAAAAACCTGCCACCAGGAGGATTTTGTGAGGTTCTTTTTTTTTTTTCTTTCCTGCCTAAAGGCATTATATTAGTTTGTCATATAAGACCATGTGTCCATATAATAAGTCCTTTTATCCCTAGGTACAACTATGTATACTCTTTTAATCCATGAGGATGAAATTTAAAGTAGTTAAAATATAAATATCTATGTTTAATATTCTCAGTAAGAAATGGTATATTCCTCTTTTGACTCAGGTGCTGAAAATCTAAATGTCATTAGATGACTCATTTTTTGTCTCTTGGAAAGGGTCAGAAATAAGAAACTTATTATGTGACTAAAAGTTTAATTCTTTATTTGCTATGGACATGGCAATAAACACCATACATATTTGTTCACTTGTATTATCAATTAAATTTTGTATCTATAATTTCTGTACATGGAAGTTTAAGAATAAAGATGTTGACATGGTAGAACATTAAATATTAATGTGATTTATTAAAATATTTTATTGTATAATATTTTTAACAATCCCTTCAAAAGACATAATTGAGTGAAAAAGTAGTTAACTTATATGCTGACACCAAAATAACTAGTAAATGCTAGAGTTTATATTAAAAACCAATTTTTAACATGACTTTTATGGTTAATATGGTTGGGTGGCATCACCAACTTAGTGGACATGAGTTTGAATAAATTCTGGGTGTTGGTGATGGACAGGGAAGCCTCGCCTGCTGCAGTCCATGAGGTCTCAAAGAGTTGGACATGACTGAGTGAGTGAACTGATATTAAAACTGATTCTGTCTGGTTTTATTTTTGGCACATTCTGCGCTAACTATATATTTTAGCTGCTTTTGAGCTATTACTTGAACCATAGTTGTGAATTAAGGCAAAAAAATACTGGGTAGCACACTATGAAAACAATTGCAGACACTGGAAATGTGTCAGCTTAGCATGAACAAAGCAAGATAAAGAAAAACGAAATCAATCATTCACAAAGTATGCAGTTTTATTATTTTAATAAAATATTATATTTTCATGTAAGCAGCATTTTGAAATTTAAAGACCAATACTATTGCCTGCCTATCATATATGAACAGTTTTACACATAACTAAATTGAAGTCTTTTGTGTTAAGCCACATACAAGTTTAAATCTATAGTATGTTGAAATTATTCAATTCTTGTTAATAACCTCTTGCAGTTTCTCCTAATGAAGCCCTTTGAACACTGTAGACAAAGATAATTTCATTTTGTAAACTTTATTTACATAACACAACATTTTAAAAGTTAATTTAAAAAATAATTTAAGTGACCAATATGTTAGTCGGAAAGATGTTTATCTGTGGACTATATAACTGGTTGAAAGAAATAGTGTCCACAAACAAAGACAAAAAAAAAAAAAAACCTGATAACTTGTTTTCATAAGAGAATACTATTTAATACTAAACTTTGTCTCATAGTCTTAATATAACTGAAAATGCATATTGTGTTTCCTAAAGAGCAAGACGCTTGATTTTTCCATTATATTATGATCTCTTTTCATCAAGTGAATAATTTGTTTGAAAATACATGATAATACTGGACAATTTAGTTTTTAATAAGATAGAAACATTCTTCTGCCTGTCAAAGTGAAAACCATAAAGACTTTTCTCCTTGGAAGGAAAGCTATGACAGACCTAGATAGCATATTAAAAAGCAGAGACATTACTTTTTCGACAAATGTCAGTCTAGTCAAAGTGATGGTTTTTCCAGTAGTCATGTATGGATGTGAGAGTTAGAAGAGTTGATGCTTTTGAACTGTGGTGTTGGAGAAGACTCTTGAAAGTCCCCTGGACTGCAAGGAGATCCAACCAGTCCATGTTAAGAGATTAGTCCTGGGTGTTCATTGGAAGGACTGATGTTGAAGTTGAAACTCCAATACTTTGGCCACCTGGTGCAAAGAACTGACTCATTTGAAAAGACTCTGATGCTGGGAAAGATTGAGGGCAGGAGGAGAAGGGGACAACAGAAGATGAGATGGTTGGATGGCATCACCGACTCTATGGACATGAGTTTGAGTGAACTCTGGGTGTTGGTGATAGACAGGGAGGCCTGGAATGCTATTGTCCATGGGGTCACAAAGAGTCAGACATGACTGAGCAACTGAACTGGCTGATAAAGGCTGGAGTGCTCAGATTCCTCATAAGAATTTTAAATGTGCCAAACAGGAGTCCAAACCTGATAGGGCTATAGAATTTTAGTTCAGAGTATCAGTTTTTCAAATGTCATAAGCATCAAGATGGTTACCGAATTTTGAGGAATCCCAGACTTAGCAAGAGTTGGCAGATACTATGCACCTCAAATCTGAAGGAACCAAGGAATGGGTTTTGTACCAGGGCCCAAGAACCAGGCTACTCAGTGGGTGCTGAAGGTGAAGAAAAGGGAGTCATTTTTGGATGTGTGTACATGTGTGCTCAGTTGTGTCTGACTCTTTGTGACCTTAACTGTAGCCTGCCAGGCTCCTCTGTCCATGGGATTTCCCAAGCAAGAATAGTGGAGTGTATTGCAATTTCCTCCTCCAGGGAATCTTCCTTTCCCATGGGTTATTGTCAGGAGAAATATTCTGGGTTCCTTCTTTCTCTTGTTCCCCAACCTCCTGGCAATGATTTCCATAATCCAGACTTAAAGGAAACCAGTTGTAAGGGAACCGCAGTTTTGTGCTTGGAAAATATGTAGCTGGGTGAAGATATTTAAGGATAGAAAGACAGATGAATTGATAGTCAGGCTCTGCTCATTCTTTTTTTAAATCAACATTATTTTAAATTTTCCATCAATATTTCATAAAGCAAAAAGTTTGTGGTTTCACCTAACATGAAGTAATTATTTTTTGCCGCAAAGAATATCATCTCAACTTATCCTCTGTTGGGAAAATATAACTAAAAACAAAATTTCCTTCCAACCTAGAAAACCTTCCCACAAAATTAGAAGATAATAAAAAATGTTATTATTGAATAACCATTGAAAGAGAATGATTCGCATCACAGGAAATTTGCTAACAGATTGCAAGAACAGGAAGAAATCTCAACATTTTTACAGTTCAAACAGATACAGGTTGTTTCTTACATATTCTCAAGATAAATAATAACTAGTCTTCAATTAAGTTGACTCAACTGTATAACTTGTCACTCATAATTCATCTTAAAAATCACTTGAAAATTGGTGTGGTCATCGACTGGCAAATTGACTTTATTAATAGAAAGATGAATTCACTTGTTTGTGATGAGGTAGTTTTGCAATTTGGAAAAGAACCACCGAAATTACTCTCCTACCCGCCCGCACCCCCACAGATACTGGGAGGGGCACCATCTTCCTTGATATTTATATTTCATGGAGTTGATTACCAGGCCATTGACAAAAATATCTCTGGGTCTGAAAGCTGGCAAGAGGCTTAAAAGAGCTAAACAAGATTTATAGTCATTTCAGAAACAGAGAAAGAATTTACAATAGCAAATTTTCTAAAAACTATGATTTCCCTTATTTTCAAGTTGAGAATGAAGCATTTACTGTTTTTCTTTTTGTTTGTTTGTTTTTCATATCTGCGTATGAGGATCTGCTGGATCTTTGTTGTTGCACCTGGGCTTTCTCTAGTTGTGGCAAGTGGGGTCTACTCTTCATTGTGATGTGCAAGCTTCTCATTTCAGTGGCTTCTCTGGTTGCTGAGCACAGGCTCTATGCACTCATGTTTCAGTAGCTGCAGTGTGAGCTTAGTAACTGTGACTTGCAGGCTCTAGCGCAGACTCAGTAGTTGTTGTGCATGGGCTTAGTTGCTCTAGGCACGTGGAACCTTCCCAGACCAGAAATCGAATCACGTACCCTGCATTGCAAGGTGGACTCTTAACAACCGGACCACCAGGGAAGCCTCAAAACATATTATTTTTAATTCATATTTACCCTTATACCCCAAAGTAAGTGACAAGACACACTGTCCCATCAGTCACTATTGTTGTTTTTATTCAGTTGCTCAGTCGTGATTGACTCTTTGCAACCCCATGGATTGCAGCAACCCACGCCTCTCTGTCCCCCACCATTTCCCACAGTTGCCCAAGTTCATGTTCATTGCATTGGTGATACCATTCAACCTTCTCATCCTCTGTTGCCTGCTTCCCCTCCTTCTTTCAATCTTTCCCAACATTAGGGACTTTTCCAATGAGTGTGCTCTTCACATCAGGTGACTGAAGTAGTGGAACTTAAGCTTCAGCATCTGTCCTTCCAATTTGTATTTGGGGTTGATTTCTTTTAGGATTGACTGGTTCGATCTCCTCACTATTCAAGGGGCCTTCAAGAGTCTTCATAACCACAGTTTGAAGGGATCAATTTTTTGGCACTCTTCCTTCTTTATGGTCCAGCTCTCACAACCGTATGTGACCACTAGGAAGATCATAGCCTTGACTGTATGAACCTTTGTCAGGACCTGTCACATTGTGCAGGTTTGTCATACCTTCCCTGCTGAGAAGCAACAATCTTCTGATTTCATGGTTGCAGTCACCATCTGCAGTGATTTTAGAGCCTCAGAAGAGGAACTCTGTCACTACTTCCTCTTCCCCCACCCCCACCACTTCTATTTCCCATGTAGTGATCGGACCAGATGCCATGATCTTAGTTATCTGAATGTTGAGTTTTAAGCCAACTTTTTCACTCTTCTCTTTCACTTTCATCAAGAGGCTCTTTTGTTCTTCTTCACTTTCTGCCATAAGGGTTGTGTCATCTACATATCTGAGGTTATTGAGATTTCTCCTGGCAATCTTGATTCCAGCTTGTGCTTCATCCAGTCCAGCATTTCTCAGGATGTGCTCTGCATATATGTTAAATAATCAGGATAGCAATATACAGCCTTGACATACTCCTTTTCCCACTGGGAGCCAGTCTGTTGTTCCAAGTGCAATTCTAGCTGTTGCTTCTTGACCTACATACAGATTACTCAGGAGGCAGGTCAGGTGGTCTGATATTCCTATCTCTTGAAGAATTTACCAGTTTGTTGTTATCCACACAGTCAAAGGTTTTGGTGTAGGCAATAAAGCAGAAGTGGATGTTTTTCTGGAACTCTTTCGATTTTTTGGTGATCCAACGGATGTTGGCAATATGTACTCTATTATAATAGTAATAATAAATTTGTTGGGTCTTTGTAAAGCTTTTTGTGAATGACGCCACCATTCAAATAGTCTCTGTGATTCTGAATCTAGGTTCTTAAAGGGGCAGATGGTTCAATCAGATAGCACATAGGAATAGGAATATATTATTTATGAAAGAATTATAATTTTCCAATCACTATTTAAAAGTGTATAAACACCATGTTGTAGCCTTACTTCATTCTGAGATCATCAAGTTACCCAGTGCTTCATTATGAAACTTTCTTCCTGTGTCTTTCAAACTTAAAAAACAAGCTTGAGATTTCACTGTCATGACTCATGCTCTGCTACAGCTGCTAGTCAGACTGTCCCCATTTTCATCCAAATCTCCCTAAATAGTCTGAATCTCATATTTTCTCTTTCTCACGCTCTCATTTACCCACTACTGACAGAGATCTGATTTCTGCCCTTTATGTTAAGATCTCCAAAAGTTTATTTTTGCTAAAATATTTTTGTTTTCTGAGTGTAGCTACAACATTTGACAACACCGGTCAGTCTTCTTCTGTAAAGTTTATCCTTTGCTTTCCACCATTAAGCTGGTTTGCCTATTAACTAGGTAAGAAGGAAGAAGTGTGTCCACCAACTCGTTATATATGAGGAAGCAAAAAGCTTTAACTCTACTCCCATCTACCCTTCTCTGTCCCCAATGGCTAATTGTCCTTTATGCATGGCTGGTGTTGCTGTGTACTGACTGACATGATGACATTCTGAAGTTGGGCACTTGGGCTTTAACCATGGCTCTATCACTTTCTAGCACGTGTTTAAGAATGTTAAGAAAAACAACAACAACAAAAATAACCTGTGTTTCCTTGCTCTCATTGGTAATATGGATACATATTGGGATAAAACAAAGATAATTTGTTTAACTTTAGCATGCTTCCTAACATAAAATTGCTTTTGATTCATCAGGTTATTGGGGAAGTCAATGATAAACTATCACAGTGCTTGACATACAGAAAGCAGGGCTGCTAAAGCCATGTGTACATGGCTTTAAATTATGAAAACTTTTGGAACAGACCCATGGTTACTGTTGTAAATGACTGTGGTAAATGAGTATTTTGCTTTCAATCCAAACAGAATTCTGCAGTATAAACTACAATGGTGTCAGTGGATGCTCATTAGGAAGAAAAAAAAAAAAAGTCTGGTATTTGGAAACTGAGTAATAAGATGGAAAGCAAACAAAGCTGGTACCTGAACAAATTGATTACCAGCATTTTAATCTAAAATTCAGTAACTTATATGCTTTTTTATTCTATTTTTTCTTCAGTTCAAAAGTTATCCCCAGATCTTTCTCTTAAATTAGCAGTCCTCATGATTTCATGACTTTCACCAAGGCCATATTGCAAGTTCACAGTTTAGCTTGCTTTGGGTACTACTATGTCTCCAATTACAACTGATGTGAACTTGTTAAAGTAATATATAAACCATACAATTAAAACAAAGTGAAAGATGACATAATAAGACTAAAATTAGAAGGGAAATTCCAGGAGATAGAGAAGGCCAACAACCTTTATGAAAAGCCACATACGCACACACATAAATATCCATCACTATAACCTGAAGGCTTACATTTGTGATCTCTCATTTCTGAACAACAGGATAAATCTCTCCTGTATCTCCCTGTGCAACCTCTTTTTACAGATCTTGATAAACTACCAGATCTTCATTTTGTGAAATACTGCTCCAGGGTACACTGACTACAATGTAGCTATTAGCACTTGACTACGGGTTTTAAGAATTGTATTTAGAGGCTTCAATACAATATTGATTTCACTCTTTTATATGTTTATGTTTTGAAATATGAATTTGCCTGGGATTCTAGACAGAGACATTTTAAGTGTTCACATCTTTGGCACGCCATTGCCATTTAGGTATGGATTTTCTGTTTGGCAATTTCATGAAAATTGACTTACTCAGACTTAGTGAAGCCAGTCTCTCTGCTCAGAAAGAATATGACTTTTGTTGTCTAATTCAAATACTCAAAGTTTTATATACTTATTTTTTGTTTAATTTTATTTCTAAGAACAATATGCTCCATGTAGAGAGTCCTTGATTTCTGTCAGTTGATATAAAAAATGAGAAAAATATATATTTTACTGGTAATAAAAATTAATACTTTTAAAGCAGTCATAATACTAGGCCAAACTTCTTTCACTTTTAGCTTTTCTTAATTGAACTAATGATGATTTGATGGAGGTGATTAGCAGTCCATATTTTCTGACGGTATGAGTATAAATTGGGAACGGATTAGCTTTTAAATAAGTGAATAGTTTATAAACTCTGATTATTTGCAAATGAAATTTGTCAGTATAACTTTTTAAACACATAGCGGTTAATATGTTGGTTTGTTGTAATATTTAAAATTATTTCTATATATCTATTCACAGACACCTCAAAATGTAAACATGTATTTCCTTCTGATTACTGAGAGTATGTCTGCTTAAAGTAAAATTACACCTGAGTGATTTTCTTGACATTGTTTTAGAGATGCAATTCTTCTATCAATTTCCACAGAAACACTAGAAGAGTGTACTAGATAATGTCTTTCTTTATTTGGAGATTGAATATTCCTGTTTACTATCTATCAACCTAGTGACTGAAATAGAATATCCTTCTGCAGGATGTTCACTGCCATCCAACAAATAATTCATTTGCTAAATAAGCCTACAGATTTAATTTACATTAATCTTTGTAGGGATGACCTGCAAATATGGTTCAGTGAAAAGTCACTAAATAGAATATTGCTATTTTCCTTTTTTGCCTTATGCTCAGTTTTTGGAAAATAGTTTTATAATTAAATAAGTAAAAATCTCTGTTTGTCATCATTTGCCACAATCCCCTTTTCTGGAATATTTGGCCATTTTTTTCTAGGTCAAAAATAGTTTTCAATGTACTCTTTATGAGAGGAACATACTTTACTACATTTATATCTATTTATTGTAAATAATGGACCTTCCCAGGTGGAGATAGTGGTTAAGAACACACCTGCCAGTGCAAGAGACGTAAGAGATATGAGTGCGATTCTTGGATTGGGAAGATCCCTTGGATAAGAAAATGGCATTCCAGTCCATTATTCTTGCCTGGAGAATGCCATGGACAGAGGAAACTAGTGGGCTACAGTCCATAGGGCCGCAAAGAGACAGGCAGGACTGAAGTGATTTAGTACACACAGGCACACATATCTAAACAGAGCCTGAAATACAACTTTCATAATCCGAAGTGATTGAAACACAATGTTTAATCACATACCTGCTTTCCTACTTATTTCACATTCAATTTTGTTTCCTTGTGAGCTTTCTTACACTTCATGGCAAATAAATGGGAAACAATGGAAACTGATCAACTTTATTTTCTTGGGCTCCAAAATTACTGCAGATTGTGATGCATCCATGAAATTAAAAAAAAACACTTGCTCCTTGGAAGAAAAGCTATGACAAACCTGGACAGTGTGTTAAAAAGCAGAGGCATTACTTTGCCGACAAAGTTCCATCTAGTCAAAGCGATGGTTTTTCCAGTAGTCATGTATGAGTGTGAGAGTTGGACCATAAAGAAAGCTGAGCCCTAAAAACCTGATGCTTTTGAACTGTGGTGATGGAGAAGAATCTTGAGAGTATCTTGGACTGCAAGGTGATCTAACCAGTCAATCATAAAATAAACCAATCGCTCCAATATTTTGGCCATCTGATGCAAAGTACTGACTTATTAGAAAAGACCCTGATGCTGGGAATGATTGAAGGTGGGAGGAGAAGGGGAAATCAGAGGAGGTGGTTGGATGGCATCACTGACCCAATGGACATGAGTTTGAGAAAGCTCCAGGTGTTGATGTTGGACAGGGAAACCTGGCATGCTGAAGTTCATGGAGATGCAAAGAGTCAGACATGACTGATTGACTGAACTGACTGACTGATAATGTGAGCTTTCTCATTTCTTCAAAAAGCTAAAAGTTAAACAAAGAAAAAAATGCATTTTAAGTGTGTTTATTTAAAGTATGGAGAAAATAAATAAGTCACTTAATGCTTTTATCATTAATTGCACTACTCATTTTTTTAATGACTATTAATAGTCTACTGAGTCGAGTACATATTTAATATGTATGAAAATGCAAAATCATGTATTTCATTGCTGATATTTCTAAGATGAAGTTTTTGAAAAATTGAAAAAAATATATACCATTTATTACAGTTGAGTAATGAACATTTAAGTGGGAAGGAGAAATAAATGAATTTGACCACTTTTCTACACAGTAAAATATATGAATGTTCTTGGTATGCATTGGTGTCCTTATAGCAACCACCGTATCCTAGGATAGCCAGCCAATGCTCTTAAAATAGTGTAACTTAAGTAGTGTTATTTAATTCCAATTTGTTAACATAAAAATTATTTAGGACCATCTTAACTGATTTTCTATTTCTTATCTTTGCCAAAATGGATGCTTAGTAAACATGTCTTGCTTGTGAATGATGTCTGGTAAAATCAAATTTAAGGGTAAACTTAATTAGATCCACAGATGGTGAAACATAATTGATGATAATATGTTAATACAAGTTGGAAGTAACTGTTTCTACTGTTCCTACTGTTGACAGTAGGAACAAAATAGCACGATTATTAAGCACTGTACTTAACTACTTTGAAGAGTGATGCAGTTAATTTCTAATTTTAGTTCAGATATCCTAAACACAAGAAACTCTGGTTTATGTGAGCTGTTTGTCATCAATAGGATAGGTTTCTTTGTCTTATATTGTTGGAATAAAAGAAAAAACTCATTGTCATTTGGATAATATATATAAGCTATTCATTTTATGAAAGCCATCTGTGACACTGCCTACCACCTGGACAATGAATAAGATAATACATAATCTTTCCTTTCAGTGATTTAGTATCTGCTGTAATGAAATAACTGATTTTGTGATTCTGTGTGCCAGTGGTCACCCCTCATTTGTATATGACAAGATGTGTGTGTAAGTATGGAAATAGTACTATTGGATGAAAAATGACCAGAGGAAATGTTTAAGGAAAAAATATCAAAAAAATGTAAAGTTTTCTGTGCAGTGGACTTTGACATTTACTGTAAATTATAGCATGGAACTTTGACGTTGAAATTCAATTAATCAAATTAGGAAAATCATAGCACACCACAGATTACAAAATAACTAGAACACCAATCTTTTTCAAGAAAAACAGATAATATTTTGCAGTGGAAAAAATATTCATTTATTGTCACATTTAACTTATGTATACTATATTCAATTATGTTAATATTATATTAACTACTAATAAAATTATAAATAATTCATCTAATATAAACATAATTTATAATTTAGTTATTAAGATGTGTTATTCAAGTATCAATTTCAATTACCAACAACAACAATAATGTCTATCATTTTTTACTGTCTAGTATAACACACTATTTGTAGCTTTATATATGCTGTACTATTTAAGGATACAAATATATGAAATCTACTTTATTATCCTCACATTGCAAGTGAAGGAAAAAAAAAAACAGGAATAAATGAGTGACCTTTTCAAGGATACACAGGGAAATCAGAGACTATGATTCAAGTTCAAATCTGTGCGATAAAAGTCAATGTTTTTAAAAGCACCTTGTTTCTAAGGATTTTTCAATGTACAGAAAACAATCAATGTAATACACCATATTAACAAATTAAAAGATAAAAAACATATAATCATCTTAATAGATGCAGAAAAAGCCTTTGACAAAATTCAGCACCTATTTATGATTAAAACTCTTCAAAAAATGGGTATAGAAGGAACCTACTTCAACATAATAAAGGCCATATATGATAACCTACAGTAAACATTATTTCCAATGGTGACAAACTGAAAGCATCCCTCCTAAGATCAGGAACAAGACAAGGGTGTCCACTTTCAGCACTACTATTCAACATAATTCTGGAAGTCCTAGCTACAGCAATCAGAGAAGAAAAGGAAAAAAAATAAGGAGTCCTGATTGGAAAAATCCCTAAAGATAGTATCAGAAAATCAGTAAATTTAGCAAAGTTGCAGGATACAAAATCATTGCAAAGAAATCACTTGTACTTCTATATGCTAACAATGAAAAATGAGGAAGAACAATTAAAGAATCAATCCCTTTCACCATTGCAGCAAAAAAAATAATTAAATACCTAGGAATAAACTTTCCCAAGGAGATGAAAGAGCTGTACACAGAAATTATGACACTATTGAAAGAAATCAAAGATGACATAAACAGAGAGATATACCATGTTCCTGGGTAGGAAGAATCGATACTGTGAAAATGATTATACTACCAAAATAAACCTACAGATTTAATGTGATCCCTATCAAATTACCAGTGGCATTTTTCACAGAATTAGAACAAAAAAATTCACAATTCATATGGAAACACATAAGACCCCAAATAGCCAAAACACTATTGAGAAAGAAGACTGGAGGTGGAGAAATCAAGCCTCCTGACTTCAGGTCATACTCCAAGCTACAGTCATCAAGACAGTATGGTACTCACACAAAAGCAGAAATACAGACGAATGGAACAAGATAAAAAGCCCAGAAATAAACCCATGCACCTATGGGTACCTTATTTTTGACAGTTGAGGCAAGAATATACAATGGGGCAAAGATAGCCTCTTCAATAAATGGTGCTGGGAAAACTGGACAGCTACATACAAAAGAATGAAATCAGAATACTTCCTAACACCATACATAAAGACAAACTCAAAATGGATTAAAGATCTAAATGTAAGACCAGAAACTATAAAACTCAGAGGAAAACATAAGCAGAACACATAAATCAAAGGAAGATCCTCTATGACCCACCTCCTAGAGTAACAGAAATAAAAACAAAAGTAAACAAGTGGGACCTGATTAAACTTAAAAGCTTTTGCACAGCAAAGGAAACTGTAAGCAAGGTGAAAAGACAACCCTCAGAATGGAGAGAAATAATAGCAAATGAAACAACTGACAAAGGATTAATTTCCAAAATATACAAACAGCTCATACAGCTCAATACCAGAAAAACAAACAACCAAATCAAAAAGTGGGAAAAAGCTCTAAACAGACATTTCTCCAAGAAGACATACAGACAGCTAATGAAAACATGAAAAGATGCTCAACGTCGCTCATTATTAGAGAGATACAAATCAAGACTACAATGAGATATCACCTCACCCCGGTCAGAATGGCCCTCATCAAAAAGTCTACAAGCAATAAATCCTAGAAAGGGTGTAGAGGAAAGGGAATGCTCTTGCACTGTTTGTGGGAATGTAAACTGATACAGTCACTATGGAAGACAGTATGGAGATTCCTTAAAAAACTAGGAATAAAACCACCATAAGACCTAGCAGTCCCACTCCTAGGCATATACTCTGGGGAAACCAAAATTAAAAGAGACACATCTATCGTATTGTTCATTGTAGCACTATTCACAACAGATAGAACATGTAGGCAACCTAGATGTCCATCTACAGATGAATGATAAAAAAGTTGTGGTATATATTCACAATGGAATATTACTCAACCATAAAAAGGGATGCATTTGAGTCAGTTCTAATAAGGTGGATGAACCTAGACCCTATTATAAAGAGTGAAATGAGTCAGAAAGAGAAAGATGAATACCATATTCTAATACATATATATGGAATCTATGAAAACATTACTGAAGAATTTATTCACAGGGCAACAATGGAGAAACTGATATAGAGAATAGACTTATGGACTGGGGAGAGGGGAGGAGAGGGTGACATGTATAGAAAGAGTAACATGGAGCCTTACATTACCATATGTAGAATAGATAGCCATTGGGAATTTGCTGTGTGGCTCATGAAACTCAAGCAGGAGCTCTGCATCAACCTAAAGGGATGGGATGGGGAAGGTGGTGAGAGGGAGGTTCACAAGGGAGGGAATATATGTATACCTCTGGCTGGTTCATGTTGAGGTTTGGCAGAAAACAGCAAAATTCTGTAAAGCAATTATTCTTCAATAAAAAATAAATTAATAAAAAGAAAGTGCACCTTGTTTCTAGAGAAATTTTGTGTAGCTTGAGTTGAGCTACTAAATACAATTGTATAAAATCTATGACAATTCTTTTAAGTACTTTTTAATTCAGTTTTCTATCTTTCCTTGTTTTGTGGCATAAAATATACAATACATAGTTTTATCATTTTGCATGGAAGGGACAGAAGCAAAAATCTCACCTTTATCTAGTTCATAAACTAACACGTACACACACATCATACATAGAAATAGTGATAAATAAACACTCAAATTAAGCAACAATTTCTTTATATTCTTTCAATCACTATGGAAGATAGAAACTCAGTTGACTGCTATACCTTTGAAAGGAAAATTTTATTTTGGCATATAATTCTGTCATTATTCTTCTGGGAATTTTATTGCAAATGTTGCTGATGTCCTTAGAGAGGATTTTCTTTAATAAAATGTCCTTTTAGCCCTTTCCAATAGGAATACATAAAATTTGAGGAATAAAGATATTGAAGATCTGTGCCTAATTTTCATTGTACCTAATTATCACTTTCAAGAGTAGCTAATAATCCATATGAAAGCAAGAAATCTGTGGTCAGACTCTAGTCACAGGTCTTGATTTGTCCCCCATGCTCCCATTTCCCAAATTTCCAGTGCTACATTTTTGTATGTTCATGTATATCTGTCTATTTTCTCCAAATGAGACTTCAAAATGTTTGACTGTTTTACTGAGTTACTTCTATCTATTTCCATGGCCCAGTCTTAGCTGCCTGGAATACTATATTCTTGATACAAATATGACAATATATCTCAGATTAATCTATATACATGAGCTTATAAAGACTAAATCAAGCCAAATTACATAAATGTTACATTTCTGTTGAAACTGTTATTTTATATTACATTATCATTTGGGTTATTGGGTTTATATATACACTTATATGCATATGTTTGTGTGTGTATATATATATATATATATAATTTAATGTTTTTGTTATATGGCATCAATCTCTATATACTGACTCCAAAAATTTGTCATATTATAATTTTTCTAAAATAATTTGTTTGGTACATTTATACTGTCACTAGCTTTAAAAAAATGATTTCTTAAAGTGGTTCATAATATTCAATGTGTTTTAAAAAAATTAGTGCTTTAAAAAGATTTTTAAAAATTAAAATTATTGGAACTGGGAATATTTTTAAAGATTCTATAGACATTTCTGTTAGGTTTGCATAGAGCAATAACATGTGGGAATAGAAATTTTCCATTAATTATATCTTCAGTTTGTTCCAAATTATTATACTTTATGAGACTATGTGGGGTTCCCTGATAGCTCAGTTGGTAAAGAATCCACCTGCAATGCAGAAGACCCCCAGATTGATTCCTGGGTCAGGAAGATCCACTGGAGAAGGGATAGACTACCCACTCCAGTATTCCTGGGCTTCCCTGTGGCTCCTCTGGTAAAGAATCTGCCTGCAATGTGGGAGACCTGGGTTTGATCCTTGGGTTGGGACGATGCCCTGGAGAAGAGAAAGGCTACCCCCTCAAGTATTCTGGCCTGGAGAATTCCATAAACTGTATAGTCCATGGGGGTCACCAAAAGCAGAGTGACTTTCACTTTCATGAGTCTCTTTCTCTCTCTTTATATATATTAATAAACATATTAAATAAAAGGTAGAAAAAAAGACATGTAAGTAAATATTGTAGTATCTCTATAATATTAAGACTTTTAAAAATTAAAATAGAGGTTTGATGTCAGTAAGATGGACAAACAGGATTTCCCTTGTCCATATCGTTTCTCAAAAACAATCATTTGCCTTCTATCCATGGCCACAAATGCCTTTGTCATAGCTTTGGGATTCAAAGAGGAGATCATGAAACCTGGTGCATTTCAAGACTGGCAAAAGCCATTTTGAGAAGGCAGGTTCTCATCCAGGTAGTTGACCCTCTATCTCTGGTCCTGGCTGCAAACCCAGACACAGCTATACACCTCGGAGAAGTCACTTATAACTCAGTTTGACTTTGAATCTGTCAGTAACACCATAAGCCAAGAGACTATGGAGTATTCATGCCCACCTGTGCATTGAGTAACACGTATACAGACTGCACATATACAGGCTTTTGTCCTGGCTGTGGACCCTAAAGTGGCTCATGAACAGCCTCTATCCTACTTGTCATGGTCTTGGAGCTCCTGGAGATAAACCCACCAAGCTTGGTTAGACTGCAGATTATGGTACAGAGACCAGACAGGGGACACTCCTGTCTGTGTTCCCAAAGATACTGAAAGGTCCTTAAATTAGGCTCCCTCTTGGCCACAGCATGTAAGCAGGTCTACTGGCACAGGAACTAGGAAGGAGACACTCCTGTCTGCATCCTTGGAAATCCTGAAAGTGACCTATATATGACTTCACTATATGCACAGCCTGAGAGTGTGCCAATGGTCCTGAGGGTTAAGGATACCTGTGAAAGAATCTCTCATCTCCACCCCCAGGGATACTGAAGAGGCCATACATTAAAAATCAACCTGCTCCCAGCATGAGTCCATGAGCAGGTCTGCTAACACAGGGGACAGGCAGGAGATACTGTTCCCTGGTGACAGCTGCATATCTGTCTCCTGTTCAGCAAAATGGTGATTCTGAGGTCATCCCCAAAGCCTAGTGGACAGATCAGAAAAGTATTTATCCATTGAAACCAGCCTTTAAATACTACAAGAGGTGTTTGCACCTTTAAACATATAGACACTAATGGAAGGATACCAGGATCATGAACAATGAAGCAAATATGACAACACCAAAGGAAATTAATAAAGCTCCAGTAACTGACTTCAAAGAAATAGAGACCTATGTTTTGCCTGACAAATTACTCAAAACAATCACCTTTTAAAAACTGAATAAAATGCAAGAGAACATATAATGACTGAACAAAATCAAGAAAATAATTCTTGAACAAATTTTAAGTTTTACATTGAAACATTCAATAGAAACCACAAGAAAAACCAAACAAAAATCCTGGAGTGAAGGAATACAATGACAGAACTAAAAAAAAGAAAAACACAATTCAATACAAAGCTTCAATAATGGACTTGATAATATAGAAGAATGAATCAGCAAAATTGAAGATATTTGAAAATGGATTTGAAATGAATTAGAGGAACCAAAAAAATGAAAGAAGAAGAGTGAGGGAAGCCTACAAAAATTATAGAATATCATCAACCAAGCAAATCATCTGTGTCATGGGAGTCCCAGAAGAAGAGACAGAGAAAGAGGCAGGATGATTTTTTAAAGAAATAATAGCTAAATATTTTCAAATCTTGTGAGAACATGAACATCCAAGTACAGGAAGTTAAAATAACCCCAAGCAAGGTTAACCCAAAGAAGATTGCTCCATAACACAGTACAATAAAATTGGATTTATTAAAAAAAATAATAAAGTTTAGAACAGTAAGTGCCTACATTACAATAAAGACAAATTTTAAAAAAATAACTTTACACTTAAAGAAATCACAAAGAGAAAAATTAAAAATTAAGCCTAATGTTAGCTGAAGGATAGAAACCATAAAGATTACAGTCCAATGAATAAAACAGACTAAATAGAAAGTAGGGGGAAAAAAAAAAAAAACAAGGGTGGATATTTTGAAAGATAAGCAAAATTCACAAACTTTTGGTAGACTAATGCATGTAAGAATTAAAGATTTTAAAATTTAAAAAAAAGTTATAAAGAATAAAAAAATAAATAAATTAACTTCAATAGACAAAAATAAATAAATAAATAAATTGTGTTGTAAAAATTTAAAAAAAATTATAAAAAAGAGACATTGCAACTGGCATCACAGAAATACAAAGGACCATTAACAGATTACTGTGAATAGTTATATGCAAGTAAAGGTGATAACCTAGAAGAAATGGATAAATTCCTAGAGAGATACAATTGACACAGATTGAATCAGAAAGAAACAAGAAGCCTAAACATACTAATACCTAAGGACACAGAAGCAGTATTCAAAGACCTCTCAATAAAGAACAGCTGAGGAGAGAAGATTTCACTGGTGAAGTTTGCGAAGTTTTTAAAAAGTGCTAATGCTAATCCCACACAAAGGTTGTGATGTTGGAATTAGAATGTAGGTGACTGACAGGAACTCATGAACATTTTAAAATAAAGTATAACTATATACAGATTAAGTATACAGAGGAAGAAAATAGAAATAGATAAAAATTGATTGAAATGTATAAAATTAAATATGGAAGCAAGTATGATTGAGAGGAATTTAGTCTTAGATTATAGGAAACTCTGCTTAAATAAACTATGATTTCAGTTCAGTTCAGTTGCTCAGTAGTGTCTGACACTTTGCATACCAATGGACTGCAGTATGCCAGGCTTCCCCATCCAACACCAACACCCAGGGCTTGCTCAAGCTCAAATCTATTGAGTCAGGGATGCCATCCAACCATCTCATCCTCTGTCATCACCTTCTCCTCCTGCCTTCAATCTTTCCCAGTATCAGGGTCTTTTCAAATGAGTCAGCTCTTCAAATCAGGTGGCCAAAGTATTAGAGCTTCAACTTCACCATCAGTTCTTCAAATAAATATTCAGGACTAATTTCCTTTATGACTTGATCTCCTTTTTTTTTTTTAAGGTTTGATCTCTTTGCAGTTCAAGGCACTCTCAAGAGTCTTTTCCAACACCACAATTCAAAAGCATCAGTTCTTTGAAGCTCAGCTTTCTTTATGGTCCAAAACTACATCCATAGATGACTACTGGACAAATCCTAGCTTTGACTTAGATAGACCTTTGTCAGCAGAGTAAAGTCTTTACTTTTTAATATGCTGTCCAGATTTATCATAACATTTTTTTACAAAGAGCAAGCATCTTTTAATTTCATGGCTGCAGTCACAATCTCCAGTGATTTTGGAGCTCCCCCAAAATAAAGTCTGTCACAGTTTCCATTCATTCCCCAACTATTTTCTATGAAGTGATGGGACCAGATGCCATGATCTTCATTTTTGAATGTTGAATTTTAAGCCAGCTTTTTCACTCTCCTCTTTCACTTTCATCAAGAGGCTCTTTAGTTTTTCTTCACTTTCTGCCATAAGGGTGGTGTTAGATGCATATCTGAGGTTTCTGATATTTCTCCCAGCAATCTTGATTACACTTTTTGCTTCATCCAGCCCAGCATTTTGAATGATGTACTCTGTATCTAAGTTAAATAAGCAAGGTAACAATATACAGCATGAATGTATTCCTTTCCCAATTTGGAACCAGCTCATTGTTCTATGTCTGGTGCTAAGTATTGCTTCTTGACCTGCATACAGATTTCTCAGGAAACAGGTATTGATTGTGAAGTCACTCAGTCGTGTCCGACTCTTTTTGACCCCATGGACTGTAGCCTACCAGGCTCCTCCGTCCATGGGATTTTCCAGGCAATAGTACTTTAGTGGGTTGCCATTTCCTTCTCCAGGGGATCTTCCTGACCTAGGGATTGAACCCAGGTCTTCTGCATTTCAGACAGACACTTTACCATCTGAGCCATCAAGGAAGTCCCTAGAAGAATTTCCCACAGTTTGTTGTGATCCACACAAAGGCTTTGGAGTAGTCATTTAAGCAGAAATAGATATTTTCTGCAATTCTCTTGCTTTTCCTGTGATCCAATGGATATTCGCAATTTGATCTCTGTTTTTTCTGCCTTTTCAAAATCCAACTTTAATATCTGGAAATTCTCTGTTTATGAACTGTTGAAGTCTAGCTTGGAAAATGTTAGGCATTACTTTGCTGGTGTGTGAGATGAATGCAATTGTGCAGCAGTTTGAACATTCTTTGACATTGCCTTTCTTTGGGATTAGAATGAAAACCTATGTCTTCCAGTCCTGTGGCCACTACTGAGTTTTCCAAATATGCTGGCATAGTGAGTGCAGCACTGTAGCAGCATCATCTTTAAGGATTTGAAATAGATCACCTGGAATTGCATCACCTACACTAACTTTATTCCCAATGATGCTTCCTAAAGCCCACTTGACTTCGCACTCCAGGATGTCTGGCTTTAAGTCAGTGAACACACAGCGATGGTTATCTGAGTCATTAATATCTTTTTTGTATAGTTCTTATGTGTATTCTTGCCACCTCTTCTTAGTATCTTCTGCTTCTCTTAGGTCCATACCATTTCTGTCCTTTATTGTGCCCATATTTGCATGAAATATTCCCTTGGTATTTCTTATTTTCTTGAAGAGATCACTAGTCCTTCCCATTTTATTCTTTTCATCTATTTCTTTACATTAATCACTTAGGAAGGAAGGATTTCTTATCTCTCCTTACTATTCTTTGGAATTCTGCAATCAGATGGATATATCTTTCTGTTTCTCCTTTGCCTTTGACACCTCTTTTTTCTCAGCTATTTTTAAGGCCTCCTCAGATAACCATTTTGTCTTTTTGCATTTATTTTTTAGGGGGATGGTTTTGATCACTGCCTCCTTACAACGTCACAAGCCTCCATCCATACTTCTTCAGGCATTCTATCAGATCTAATCCCTGAATCTACTTGTCACTTCTTTTTTGTAATTGTAAGGGATTTGATTTAGGTCATACGTGAATGGTCTAGTGATTTTCTCTACTTTCGTTGATTTATGTCTGAATTTTGCAATAAGGAGTTCATGGTCTAACTGAGCCACAGTCAAATCCTGGCCTTCTTTTAGCTGACTATATAGTGCTTCTCCATCGTCAGCTGCAAAGAGTATAATCAATCTTATTTTGCTATTGACCATCTGGTGGTGTCTATGTATAGAGTTATCTCTTGTTTTACTAATCTGAAAATTGTGTTGCAATTTGCAAATAAACTATCAAATGCCATCAGAAAAAGTATTTGCCACTCTTAAGTGATATCCCATGCTATTTTTCTTTGATTTACTTCACTTAATGTGATAATTTCTAGGTTTATTCATATTGCTGCAAATTACATTATTTCATTCTTTTTATTTCTAATACTCCATTTTATACATGTACTTCATCTTTACCATTCATCTGGTTATGGATACTTAGTTTGCCTCCATGTCTTAGTTATTGTATACAGTGATGATATGAACATTAGGGTGAATGTAACATTTTTGTTTTGTTTTGTTTTTTAAATTTTAAAATCCTTAATTCTTACATGCGTTCCCAAACATGAACCCTCCTCCCAACTCCCTCCCCATAACATCTCTCTGGGTCATCCCCATGCACCAGCCCCAAGCATGCTGTATCCTGAGTCAGACATAGACTGGCGATTCAATTTTTACATGATAGTGTACATGTTAGAATGCCATTCTCCCAAATCATCCCACCCTCTCCCTCTCCCTCTGAGTCCAAAAGTCCGTTATACACATCTGTGTCTTTTTTCCTGTCTTGCACACAGGGTCGTCATTGCCATCTTCCTAAATTCCATATATATGTGTTAGTATACTGTATTGGTGTTTTTCTTTCTGGCTTACTTCACTCTGTATAATCAGCTCCAGTTTCATCCATCTCATCAGAACTGATTCAAATGAATTCTTTTTAACGGCTGAGTAATACTCCATTGTGTATATGTACCACAGCTTTCTTATCCATTCACCTGCTGATGGACATCTAGGTTGCTTCCATGTCCTGGTTATTATAAACAATGCTGCGATGAACATTGGGGTACATGTGTCTCTTTCCATTCTGGTTTCCTCGGTGTGTATGCCCAGTAGAGGGATTGCTGGGTCATAAGGTAGTTCTATTTGCAATTTTTTAAGGAATCTCCACACTGTTCTCCATAGTGGCTGTACTAGTTTGCATTTCCACCAACAGTGTAGGAGGGTTCCCTTTTCTCCACACCCTCTCCAGCATTTATTGCTTGCAGATTTTTGGATCGCAGCCATTCTGACTGGTGTGAAGTGGTACCTCATTGTGGTTTTGATTTGCATTTCTCTAATAATGAGTGATGTTGAGCATCTTTTCATGTGTTTGTTAGCCATCTGTATGTCTTCTTTGGGGAAATGTCTATTTAGTTCTTTGGCCCATTTTTGATTGGGTCATTTATTTTTCTGGAATTGAGCTTCATAAGTTGCTTGTATATTTTTGAGATTAGTTGTTTGTCAGTTGCTTCATTTGCTATTATTTTCTGCCATTCAGAAGGCTGTCTTTTCACCTTGCTTATATTTTCCTTTGTTGTGCAGAAGCTTTTAATTTTAATTAGATCCCATTTGTTTATTTTTGCTTTTATTTCCAGAATTCTGGGAGGTGGATCATAGAGGATCCTGCTGCGTTTTATGTCTGAGAGTGTTTTGCCTATGTTCTCCTCTAGGAGTTTTATAGTTTCTGATCTTACATTTAGATCTTTAATCCATTTTGAGTTTATTTTTGTGTGCGGTGTTAGAAAGTGATCTAGTTTCATTCTTTTACAAGTGGTTGACCAGTTTTCCCAGCACCACTTGTTAAAGAGATTGTCTTTACTCCACTGTATATTCTTGCCCCCTTTGTCAAAGATAAGGTGTCCATATGTGTCTGGATTTATCTCTGGGCTTTCTATTTTGTTCCATTGATCTATATGTCTGTCTTTGTGCCAGTACCATACTGTCTTGATAACTGTGGCTTTGTAGTAGAGCCTGAAGTCAGGCAAGTTGATCCCTCCAGTTCCATTCTTCTTTCTCAAGATTGCTTTGGCTATTCGAGGTTTTTTGTATTTCCATACAAATCTTGAAATTATTTGTTCTAGTTCTGTGAAAAATGTGGCTGGTAGCTTGATAGGGATTGCATTGAATGTGTAAATTGCTTTGGGTAGTATACTTATTTTCACTATACTGATTCTTCTGATCCATGAACATGGTATATTTCTCCATCTATTAGTGTCCTCTTTGATTTCTTTCATCAGTGTTTTATAGTTTTCTATATATAGGTCTTTAGTTTCTTTGGGTAAATATATTCCTAAGTATTTTATTCTTTTCGTTGCAATGGTGAATGGAATTGTTTTCTTAATTTCTTTTTCTACTTTCTCATTATTATTGTATAGGAATGCAAGGGATTTCTGTGTGTTTATTTTATATCCTGCAACTTTACTATATTCATTGATTAGCTCTAGTAATTTTCTGGTGGAGTCTTTAGGGTTTTCCATGTAGAGGATCATGTCATCTGCAAACAGTGTGAGTGTTACTTCTTCTTTTCCAATTTGGATTCCTTTTATTTCTTTTTCTGCTCTGATTGCTGTGGCCAAAACTTCCTGAACTATGTTGAATAGTAGCGGTGAAAGTGGACACCCTTGTCTTGTTCCTGTCTTTAGGGGAAATGCTTTCAGTTTTTCACCATTGAGGATAATCTTTGCTGTGTGTTTGTCATATATAGCTTTTATTATGTTGAGGTATATTCCTTCTATTCCTGCTTTCTGGAGAGTTTTTATCATAAATGGATGTTGAATTTTGTCAAAGGCCTTCTCTGCATCTATTGAGATTATCATATGGTTTTTATTTTTCAGTTTGTTAATGTGGTGAATTACATTGATTGATTTGCGGATATTGAAGAATCCTTGCATCCCTGGGATAAAACCCACTTGGTCATGGTGTATGATCTTTTTAATGTGTTGTTGGATTCTGATTGCTAGAATTTTGTTGAGGATTTTTGCATCTATGTTCATCAGTGATATTGGCCTGTAGTTTTCTTTTTTTGTAGTATCTTTGTCAGGTTTTGGTATTAGGGTGATGGTGTCCTCATAGAATGAGTTTGGAAGTTTACCTTCCTCTATAATTTTCTGGAAGAGTTTGAGGAGGATAGGTGTTAGCTCTTCTCGAAATTTTTGGTAGAATTCAGCTGTGAAGCAGTCTGGACCTGGGCTTTTGTTTGCTGGAAGATTTCTGATTACCGTTTCAATTTCCGTGCTTGTGATGGGTCTGTTAAGATGTTCTATTTCTTCCTGGTTCAGTTTTGGAAAATTGTACTTTTCTAAGAATTTGTCCATTTCTTCCACGTTGTCCATTTTATTGGCATACAACTGCTGATAGTAGTCTCTTATGATTCTTTGTATTTCTGTGTTGTCTGTTGTGATCTCTCCATTTTCATTTCTAATTTTATTGATTTGATTTTTCTCTCTTTGCTTCTTGATGAGTCTGGCTAATGGTTTGTCAATTTTTTTATCCTTTCAAAGAACCAGCTTTTGGCTTTGTTGATTTTTGCTATGGTCTCTTTTGTTTCTTTTGCATTTATTTCTGCCCTAATTTTTAAGATTTCTTTCCTTCTACTGACTCTGGGGTTCTCCAATTCTTCCTTTTCTATTGCTTTAGTTGTAGAGTTAGGTTATTTATTTGACCTTTTTCTTGCTTCTTGAGGTATGCCTGTATTGCTATGAACTTTCCTCTTAGCACTGTTTTTATAGTGTCCCACAGGTTTGGGGTTGTTGTGTTTTCATTTTCATTAGTTTCTATGCATATTTTGATTTCTTTTTTGATTTCTTCTGTGATTTGTTGGTTATTCAGAAGTGTGTTGTTCATCCTCCATATGTTAGAATTTTTAATAGTTTTTCTCCTGTAATTGAGATCTAATCTTAATGCATTATGATCAGAAAAGATGCTTGGAATGATTTCGATTTTTTTTGAATTTATCAAGTTTAGATTTATGGCCCAGGATGTGATCTATCCTGGAGAAGTTTCCATGAGCACTTGAGAAAAAGGTGAAATTCATTGTTTTCGGGTGAAATGTCCTATAGATATCAATTAGGTCTAACTGATCTAATGTATCATTTAAAGTTTGCGTTTCTTTGTTAATTTTCTGTTTAGTTGATCTGTCCATAGGTGTGAGTGGTGTATTAAAGTCTCCCACTATTATTGTGTTATTGTTGATTTCCCCTTTCATACTTGTTAGCATTGGTCTTACATATTGTGGTGCTCCTATATTGGGTGCATATATATTTATAATTGTTATATCTTCTTCTTGGATCGATCCTTTGATCATTATGTAGTGGCCTTCTTTGTCTCTTTTCACAGCCTTTGTTTTAAAGTCTATTTTATCGGATATGAGTATTGCCACTCCTGCTTTCTTTTGGTCTCTATTTGCGTGGTATATCTTTTTCCAGCCCTTCACTTTCAGTCTGTATGTGTCCCTTGTTTTGAGGTGGGTCTCTTGTAAGCAGCATATAGAGGGGTCTTGTTTTTATATCCATTCAGCCATTCTTTGTCTTTTGGTTGGGGCGTTCAACCCATTTACATTTAAGGTAATTATTGATAAGTATGATCCCGTTACCATTTACTTTATTGTTTTGGGTTCGGGTTTATACACCCTTTCGTGTTTCCTGTCTAGAGGATATCCTTTAGAATTTGTTGGAGAGCTGGTTTGGTGGTGATGAATTCTCTCAGCTTTTGCTTGTCTGTAAAGCTTTTGATTTCTCCTTCGTATTTGAATGAGATCCTTGCTGGGTACAGTAATCAGGGCTGTAGGTTATTGTCTTTCATCACTTTCAGTATGTCTTGCCATTCCCTCCTGGCCTGAAGAGTTTCTCTTGAAAGATTAGCTGTTATCCTTATGGGAATCCCCTTGTGTGTTATTTGTTGTTTTTCCCTTGCTGCTTTTAATATTTGTTCTTTGTGTTTGATCTTTGTTAATTTGATTAATATGTGTCTTGGGGTATTTCGCCTTGGGCTTATCCTATTTGGAACTCTCTGTGTTTCTTGGACTTGGGTGATTATTTCCTTCCCCATTTTAGGGAAGTTTTCAACTATTATCTCCTCAAGGATTTTCTCATGATCTTTCTTTCTGTCTTCTTCTTCTGGGACTCCTATAATTCAAATGTTGGAGCGTTTCATATTGTCCTGGAGGTCTCTGAGATTGTCCTCATTTCTTTTAATTCGTTTTTCTTGTTTCCTCTCTGATTCATTTATTTCTACCATTCTATCTTCTATTTCACTAATCCTGTCTTCTGCCTCCGTTATTCTACTATTTGTTGTCTCCAGAGTGTTTCTGATCTCATTTATTGCATTATTCATTATATTTTGACTCTTTTTTATTTCTTCTAGGTCCTTGTTAAACCTTTCTTGCATCTTCTCAATCCTTGTCTCTAGGCTATGTATCTGTGATTCCATTTTGATTTCAAGATTTTGGATCATTTTCACTATCAATATTCGGAATTCCTTCTCCGGTAGATTCCCTACTTCTTCCTCTTTTGTTTGGTTTGGTGGGCAACTCTCCTGCTCCTTTACCTGCTGAGTATTCCTCTGTCTCTTCATCTTGGTTATATTGCTGCGTTTGGGGTGGCCTTTTAATATTCTGGTAATTTGTGGAGTTCTCTTTATTATGGAGTTTCCTCACCTTGGGTGGGGTTCTATCAGTGGCTTGTCAAGGTTTCCTGGTTAGGAAGGCTTGTGTTGGAGTTTTGGTGGGTGGAGCTGGGTTTCTTCTCTCTGGAGTGCAGTGGAGTGACCCGTAATGGGTTATGAGACATCAAAGGTTTGGGGATAATTTTGAGCTGCCTGTTTATTGAAGCTCAGGGGAGTGTTCCTGTGTTGCTGGAGAATTTGCATGGTATGTCTTGTTCTGGAACTTGTTGGCCCTTGGGTGGAGCTTGGTTTCGGTGTAGGTATGAAGGCATTTGATGAGCTCCTATTGCTTAATGTTCCCTGAATTCAAGAGTTCTCTATTGTTTTCTGGCTTTGGATTTAAGCCTCCTGCTTCTGGTTTTCAGTTTTATTTTTACAGTAGCCTCTAGACTTCTCCATCTATACAGCACCAATGATAAAACATCTAGGTTAAAGATGAAAAGTTTCTCCACATTGAGGGACACTCAGAGAGGTTCACTGAGTTACAAGGAGAAGAGAAGATGGAGGGGGTAGTTAGAGGTAACTAGAATGAGATGCGGTGAGATCAAAAGAGGAGAGAGCAAGCTAGCCAGTAGTCACTTCCTTATGTGCGCTCTATAGTCTGGACTGCTCAGAGGTATTTACAGAGTTATACGGGGAAGAGGAGAGGGAGGAAGTAGACAGAGGTGGCCAGGAGGATAAGAGAGAGGAAAGAGTAGGAGAGAGACAAATCCTGCCAGTAACCAGTTCCTTAGGTGTTCTCCACCGTCTGGAACACACAGAGATTCACCGAGTTGGATAGAGAAGAGATGGGGGAGAAAAGAGACAGAGGCCACCTGGTGGAGAAAAAGGAGAGTCCAGAGGAGGAGAGAGTGGTCAAGCCAGTAATCTCTCTCTCAGGTAAAATTGGGTAGTGAAGTTTGGGTTTTTAAATGTACAAAATTGACAACAAAAACCTAAGAGCAAAGAATAAAAATCTAGAGTAGAGGTTGGATTTTCAAAGATACAATATTAAAGAAAAGCAGAAGGAAAAAGGAAGAAAGAAAAAAAAATTATTAAAAAACAAACAAACAAACAAGAAAAAACACCAACAACCATCCAAAGACTATATATCGTGTTTGCCTTAAAAAAAAAAGTCTTTTTTTTTTAAAATAGTAATAATAGGTTATAGAAATAAAAATTAGAGGAGATATAGAAGACTTAACAATTAAAAAAAAGTTAGGAAAAAAAAGCAAAAAAAAAAAAGGAATGATTTAAAAAATATTAAAAATATATCTGGCCCTTCTCTGATGTTATGGGACGTGTGGGATCACTTCTAAGGTGGTTCTCTCTGTTTAACTTCTTCTGTTTGCTGGTTTTTTAGGCTCACTAGTTCAGTCACACTGTGGGGAGGGGGGATGCTGCAAACAAATAGCACTGTCGTGTGCACACAGTATCTCAGCCCCGCTTGACCTGTCCTTTCTCGCGGCGCACAAACAGCTCCAGCTCTACGATGCTCACCCGGGAACCGTCTCGGGCTGGCCCTAGGCTGCGTGCACTTCCCTGGTCCAAGCCGCTCAGGTTAGGCGCTCAGGCAGCCCTCAGAGGCACAGATTCGGCTGGGACTGCGCTTTGTGCCCTTCCCAGGTCCGAATAGCTCAGGAGTTTGGCGAGCATGATCGCCGCGGCTTGTCACCTTTTCTGACGCTGCTGCTCAGCTTTCTGGGTGGACCACTGGTGCACCCCGTGAGGAAGATTGTGACTGTCCAGCACCCCCAGAAGTCTTAGCAAAGAAGCCTTCTTGCAGTTAGGTAAGTAAAGTCTCTCCGGGTCTGCAATTGCCCATTTCCAGTCCTTACCTCTCTGGCTGCCTGTCCCCAGCAGGGGATGGTCTGCAGCTGGCTTTTCCCGTTCCATCCTTTGTTCTGTGCTTGGTCCTGGAGGTGTCTTATGTTTGAGCTTTTTGCGTGGTAGCTATCCCACAGTCTGGTTTGCTAGCCCAAGTTAGATTGTTCTGGTTGCTCGTGGGGCGTTCCTGCCCGATTCTTACAAAGCACTGCAGCCTGCGCCTCCCATGCGTCCCTGCCCTGCCCCCACTTCCCAATGGCGGATGCAGGCGTCTGTGCTGCTTTTCCGCTGGGGGAGTTACTGTTGGGCTTGTAATCTGTTGGTTTTAATTATTTATCTATTTTTCCTTCCTGTTATGTTGCCCTCTGTGTTTCCAAGGCTCCCCACAGACTCGGCAGGGAGAGTGTTTCCTGGTGTTTGGAAACCTCTCTTCTTAAAATTCCCTTCCTGGGATGGGCTTCCCTTCCTGGGACAGAGCTCCCTCCCCACCTCCTTTGTCTCCTTTCTCGTATTTTACATTTTTTCCTACCTGTTTTTGAAGACAATGGTCTGCTTTTCTGGTTGCCTGATGTCCTCTGCCAGCCTACAGAAGTTGTTTTGTGGAGTTTGCTCGGCGTTGAAATGTTCTTTTGAGGAATTTGTGAGGGAGAAAGTGGTCTTCCCGTCCTATTCCTCCGCCATCTTTCCAAAGTCCGAATGTAACTTTTAAAATTAGAATTTTCATCTTTTCTGGATATGTACCCAGAATTGAATTCACTAAGTCATATGGTAACTCTATTTTTAGTTTTTTTTTTTTTTTTTTTTTAAGTATCTCCATATTGTATTCCATAGTGGCTGCACCAATTTACATTCTCACCAACCATGTTGGAGGGTTCCTTTTTCTCCTTATCATCTCTAGCACTTATAATTTGTAGACTTTCTGATGATAAAAACTCTCTATAAATTGGTAATAGAAGGAACATACCTCAGCATAATAAAGGCCATAAGTGATAACCTCATGACTTTTCAGGTGGTACTAGTGGTTAAGAATCCTCCTGCCAATGTAGGAGACATAAAAGACAAATGTTTGATCCCTGGGTCAGGAAGATCCCCTGAAGGAGGCAATGGCAACTCAGTCCAGTATTCTTGTCTGGAGAATCCCATGGACAGAGGAGCCTGGTGGGCTTTAATCCATGGGGTCATGAGGAATCAGACACAATTGAAACGACTTAGCATGCATGCATGACAGCCTCACAGCTAACATCATATTCAATGCTGAGACGCTGAAAGCATTTCCTCTAAGATCAGGAGCAAGAAAAGAGTGCCCACTCTTTCCACTTTTGCACATTTAATACAATATATTAGAACACATGTCAACTTATGCTTCTGTAAAATGCAGAGGATGATAACATTAATTTTATCTGATTTTTGGCATTATTGACAAAAATGTAAGTACTTTGAAAACAACCCAGAAGGTAATAAACACTAAATAAATATTAATATAATTATTAGCTAGTCAAGAATTCTGAGATTAATTCAATGACATTTCAAAGCACAAGACTTTATTTACAGGTCACATAATTATGGCAATGACCATAAAATACCACATTAATTTGGCAACAGAATCTGACATTAGTCTTTAATAATTCTAACAAAGGATAATCAACATATTGGCGTATATTGGAGATAACTGAGGGTTGGTTGTAGATTACCGCATTAAAGCATATACTGCAATAAATGGGTTCCCTTGGATTTTTTCATCTCCCAGTGCATTAAAAAGGTACATTTACACTATATGGTAGTCTATTATGTGGCTATAGTATCATGCCTATAAAACCAATATACCTGCCTTAATTTAAAAATGTTTTATTGCTAAAAAATGGTAACCATCATCTGAGGCTGATCGTTTTACAAAGTAATATCAAAGATCATTAGTTACAGACTACCATGACAAATATACTCATAATGAAAAACTTTGAAATATTACTTAAAAACGCCAAAATGTACACAGAGACTCAATGTAAGCAAATGTTGGAAAAACAACACCAATAGACTTGCTCAATGTGTCATCCCCACAGACCTTCAATTAGTACAAAACACTATATATCTGTTAATCACAACAAAGCCAGTGCAGTAAAATATGGCATGTGTTATACATGCTGAAAACTTCAGAATACTGATTAAAGAAATTAAATTAAACAAAGAAATAAATTGTCTTCATGGACTGGAAGATGATATAATCTTAATTCAATATTTTCAAAACGTTGTTTTTTTTAAAATTGACATAATTACAATACCAACCCAGTCAAAGTTCTATTGTTGTTTAACTAGAAGTGGTAAATAAGTTCTAAAGTTTGTACGTAAAAGCCAAGGAACTAAGTAAGCTAATATTTCTGAGCAAAAACATAAAAGAGGAAAAAGGAAAATAAAAAATCAAAGATGGAGAATTTAATGTTATGATTTGCTATATATAAAGTAAGATACTGATCAAAATAGTTCAATGTTAGCATAAATGTGGAGAGAATAGAGCATAGAAAATAGTTCAGAAATACTTTCAAATATGTAAACACAAACTAGTTTGAACAAAAGTACTTAGATAAGCAAGTGAGAGAAAGTCTAGTCTTTTCAGGCCATGAAACATCCACACCCCAGTATTCTTGCCTGGAGAATCACATGAATAGAGGAGCCTGGCAGGTGGCAGTCCATGGGCTCACTCAGAGTCAGACACCACTGACGAGCCTTAGCATGTAGGCCCACTAGTCTTTTCTACAGATGATACAAGAATAGCGGAGTAACTTATGAGCAGGATAAGTAGAAACAAATCTCAGTTTTTACCTCACATCATAAAAAATAATAAGACAAAGTAAATTATATGCTTACATATAAAACCTAAAAAAATTCTTAAAAAAAGGAAATCTTGACACTTGGTAATCCAAGAATTTTTTGAAACAAAATATACTATAAGTAAGAGAAAACTTGATATACTGAAACCCATTTTAAAAATCTGCTGTTCAAACTACTGTTAAGAAAATGAAAAGATAAATAACTGTCACGATGAACATCTTTCCAAAACATATATCTGACAAGGGATGTATATGCAAAATGTATAGAGTTCTTACAGTTAAACAAGAACACAAAGATCCATATTTTTAAAACTAGACAAAAGATTTAAACAGACACTTCACCAAAAGAGAAAAGGTGATGTCAAAATAAACACATGAAAAGGTGTTCAAAATACTTAGCTGTTAGGAAGATAAAACCTTAAACTCTAATGAGGCATTTTTTTTCCGTCCAGAAGGCTAAAGTTAACAAGAATGAGAGCAAAGATATCAAACAAGATGTAAAATACAACACGCTCTTGCAAAAGCAGAATCAGTGAGCATTCAATATACATCTGGTAGGAATGCAAATGTCACACTCTTCTAAAGGAAATATAATAGGACAGCATTCATTTCTAGGGGTGCCATGGGTTGGGAGTAGGGAGGAGAGACTTAACTACAAAGGTGCTTGATGAAACTTTCTGCAGGGATAAAAAGGTTCTAAATCCCAATTGTGGTGGTGATGACTCCAAAGATTTATCAAATCTCATTTAGTTGCTCAGTCCTGTTCAACTCTTTGGGACCCCATGGATTGTAGCCTGTCAGGCTCCTCTATTCATGGACTTCTCCAGGCCAGAATACTGGAGTAGGTCGTGATTTCCTTCACCAGGGAAACTTCTCGACCCAGGGATCTAATCTGCATCCCCAGTATTACGGGCAGATTATATACTTGGCAGCCACACTTGCCCATAAATCTCATTGAAATGCATGCATCTATTAAAGGGTGACATCCAAGGCATGTAAATTATACCTTAGTAAGCTTGATAAAGAAATGAAAGCAAAGTAAAGGTTTTTTTTTTTTTTTTAATAAAATAAAATTTAAGTTTTCTTTTGAGCAGGGCTGACTCCATATCTGTTTCCATCAAAAGAAAGTTGATCTCATTTGGAAAAAGTTTGCATTTAAAAAATGATAAAGGTAAATATATAGACACACATAAACATAAATATTAATTGAACTTGACAGGTGGCACAGTGGTAAACAGTCCACCTGCCAATGCATGAAACACAAGAGAACTGAGTTTGATCCCTAAGTTGGGAAGATGCCCTGGGTAGGAAATAGCAACCTGCTTCAGTATTCTTGCTTGGAGAATCCCATGGATACAGGAGCCTGCCAGGCTACAGTCCATGGGGTTGCAAACTAGTTGGATGCAACTGAGCACACACACAAGAGTATTAACTATTTTTTTTTTAAGCACTTAGAATTTCTTAAAAAATTCTCCTATGAAATGTCTTAAATAATTTATATGCATAAATAAATTTAATAAAGATGGAGGCACAAAAACTTAAGAGATCTTAAATTTTAATATTTTTGAAATAAATATTCAATAAAAAGATAAAAAGCATTATTTTATATTGATATAGTGGGAAAATGAACTAGAAAAATGTTTCATAAGGCTGATCATCTTAGATATTAAAGCCTTATCAATACTGACATACACTTTGAACTATGGTGAGAATATTTTCATATGTGAGTATATAAAATGTATTTCAAAAAATTATTAAACACAGTCTTCTAATGAGGGGGCTTCCCTGGTGGCTCAGATGGTAAAGTGTCTGCCTGCAGTGTGGGAGACCCGGGTTCAATCCCTGGGTTGGGAAGATCCCCTGGAGAAGGAAATAGCAACCCACTCTAGTACTCTTGCCTGGAAAATTCTATGGACTGAGGAGCCTGGTGGGCTACAGTCCATGGGGTCGCAAAGAGTCAGATACGACTGAGCGACTTCACTTTCACTTTCTAATGAGAGCAAAAACAACTTGAGTATCTTAACTACTGAGGGTATACCCTTGTAATATATTTGCATGCTCATTAGAAAACATTATTTTGTTTGCTTAGACATGGCCGTTTTGTGGAACTATATATCATAGGCTAAAAAATACCTGAAGAAACAAAAAATATATGAATAATATCATACTGATGATGGTACTATTAAATATTAGATGAGTCATCGAAATTTTCCACTGATAAGTGAATTTTCCTTTTAATGCTAATTTAATATTCCCTTATATAATTTTTGGTTTCTGATAAAGTTATTGAGGGTTGAATGAGAATCAACACTCCTGTGTATCTCTCACAAAGTATACTTTTGCTGCAATTAAATACTTTTACTTTTTAAATTGCAAAGTTCTGTATTATTGATAACAACTAAGACTATAAAAAACAAGTATTCTAAGAACTAGCTGAGGTCAATGCATCCTAGATAAAGATCTGGAAAAATGAATCTGAATAGAATGAGTTCAAGTGTGGTTTTTGATGAATGCTTATATATTACACTCTCAGTAAAGGAAAAAGATGTTTTTAATATGGGACCAGACTCACATTGATTCTTTTGTTGTTCTGATCCTATTCCAGTAACACATTAATGTGCATATCAATATCTCTGCTGGGAAACAGCATCATTTATTTTCTATTTTCTCATATCCTGGCTTTGCCTATTCCCCCACTATTTTTGAAAAAAGTACATTAAAAAAAAATCATTTCCTACAGTTTTAAATACTTTTATGGAAATGTTTTAATTTTTTTAAAAAATCCATATGCTTAGTGCTATTCAAATAAAAATGTTATTTTAAATTTATAATTAACATTAACCAGTTTGGGTTTATGTGTATCATCTCTGAAACTTTAAACTAGCCTTAAATAATGCCTATAAAAATACTTAAACTTATTCTGTGTTCTGGCAATCAAAGACATGGTTCTTAAATTGAAACACTAATAAAAAACTGAGTTGATGTTGAATTCTCTATCCACCCATATTTAGCATGCCCGTATGGTACCAAGTATCTTACAGAACAGAGTTTGCTTGAGATATGGGTGGCTTGCATATATAGTGTGACCAGAGGCAGCAATTTCAGAGGAATAATTCAAATTGCTAACAATAAGAGTAATTAAAACCCGATAAAAGGACTAACATCAGAAATGACCTACAGTATCAGGTCAAGACCATAAGCATGATGCTAGTGGAGTCAGGTAAAGATGTAGTAATGGAATAACTTTTGTTAGCAATTCAATTTTAATTGAAGTTCTGTAATAATTGAAAGCTCAGTTATATAAAGATTAGCTATATGATTAATATTAGCGTTCATTACTTAAATAACAGGTGCTCATACTAACACAAAACATTGGATTTCCAGCTATTGGTGATACCTCATGGAATTTTAAATTAGTATTATGAACTAATAATCTGCCACATGGTCTTATTCACCAGAATCTTGTGAAGTAAACAAACACAGTCTCTGTATCAGAACTTTATACTATTAAAAAAAAATATGAACTACGCCCCATGGTTCATCCAAAGTATACTGTTTTCTGTTAAGGCATTTATCTAGTAAGAAATCACTCCAGTATTTGGTCCTACAGGGCGCATCACTTATATTTTATGCCTATTAGTCACTCTCCTCACAAAACACTTGAAGTAATTGATTCTTTTTCATTCTTTTGCTTAATGGGGCAGATAATGTCACAATAGCAATTGATTCATAGATGTATAAGAAAAAGTCCTTATTTACTCAGGGAAATCTCAGTAAGGGTAAGAAACTGACCAACATATGGAGAGAGAAGGACTCTAGACAGTTGCCAATATAGAGGTTCTTAAAAAATTTACAGAGGAAAATTCATTCATGTTAAGTCTTCATTGTCAAAAATGATTATTTAGTTAAATATAGAATAGACTACATCATATTTGGAGAAAAGGGGAATGACAGAGCATAATATACCAAGAAATGTATCTGCATATCAGTAAATTACTGTGACTATATTATTAATATTTGTTTTAGAAATCTGTCAGAATGAATGAAATAGTAAGCAAAGCATATTGAAGATACTCATAATTGCTTGTATCATCATGCTGTGTCCGTGTCATGCACTAAGCCTAGAACTAGGGATATGTGAACAAATTAAGACAGACATATCCCTGTTCTCAATCCCTGTCCTTATAGAGCTTAAAATCAAAGATGCAAGGACTGGGGATATAGATAGAAATTTGAGGTAGCATTTTGCTGTAGCTCAAGGGCAGAAACATATTTTGATTGAGATAAGTGAAAGTGTTAGTTGCTCAGCCCAATCATGTCTGACTCTTCGTGACCTGTGGATTGTGGCCTAGCAGGTTCCTCTGACCATGGAATTCTCCAGGAAAGACTACTGGAATGAGTAGCCATTCCTCTCTCTTGGAGGTCTTCCCAACCCTGGTATTGAACCAGGGTCTCTAGTATTGTAGGCAGACTCTACCATCTGAGACACCAGGGAAGCCACTGAGATAAGTACTCTTCTAAATTCTCTGCCATGTGATTGAGATTCTATTGTGCACTTACTGTGCATACAGAGTTAGTGGGAGATTATGTTATACACATGAGAGGTACAGAACTAAATTAGAGTTTTAGAAGTTCATTTTTAACAGTGTTGACAGAAGAATGAAGGGAGATTAGAACAAAGGCAGAAACACTGTTTAAGAGGGAAATGCTTCATAATAGGTGACACATAAGGGTAAAATCCAAGCCAGTTACAATAATAAAGAAGAGTGGATTGATTGGAGAAACTGTTTAAAAGAATTAATGTAACATATATATCAATGTAACATAGATTTTATTTTTCATGTGTTTTACTCTGTTTAAAAAGAGAGTGGTCAATACTATCTAGACTAAAGGGAAATGGACACTGCTGGAGATGGTATAAATTATTTCATCTCTTTTGGGAAACAAGTTGGTAATAGGTAGGAAGAGTCTTCAAATTATTCATGTTCATTGACATTTATTCCACTTCTAGAAATCAATCATATAGAAATAACTGCAAATGAAAGGGAAGTGTCTTGCACAAAGAAATTCAATAAAACATTATTTATAATAGCAAAATAAGTGGAAACTACTTAAATGTTCAATTCAGGAGAGGTAAGTAAATAGTTGTTTTGTGGAATTTTTAAAAACTGTGTATGTTAAATAATAAAAATCAAGCTCAAAATTATATGGCCTATGAGATCATAATTAGTGAAAATATGAATAAGAAAAAGAGAAGTTATTTCATTGAAGTCACATGTCTTAAGTCTAGACATAAAATCACTCTATATTTTTTCTTTGTAAATTATTTTCAAAATAACTGAATGTGAACATTTATTGTTTGTAGTCAAAGCAAAGTTAAATATACTTCCTCATTCTTAGAACGTGATAACCGATTGTATGCAGTAATATGATATAAAATTAATAGGTAATAAAAATATATAGCAGATTTCTGGCTTTCTGGCTTGACATATATACTGTAAATAGAAATGCATTTTGGGGGAAATATGTATGTAAATTTGATAATCATTGCAATTCACAGTATCAATATACTAAAAAGTAATATATATACAGATATATATATATATATTTAGAACAGAAAGAACTACTTAAACCCTAGCTACTGCTTTTGTTCTAATTGATCTTATTGATCTAATTCTATGAGGGATAAAATCATATTTTATAAAACTCCTGAGTAAAAATTTTGAAGCAGCTTTATTTCATAATAGTCAAATATGAAAATGACCCATATATTCAGAGATAGATGGATGGCTAAAAAGTTATGTAAATACATATAATAATATTCAATGCCATATTACTAAATGATATCTAGCAATTAAGAGTCATGATCAACTGACACATGTGACAACATGGATGAATCTCCAAATAAATAAGCTAAGTGAAAGAACTCAGACAAAAATCACTTATTTGATATTATTTATATAAAAATATAGAACATGCAACCTAATTCTTTGTGATAGAATGCAATCAGTGTTTGACTGAGTTCATGATAAAGAAATGGGAACAATGATTTACAAAAGAATATAACGTTTGTGGATAATAAACATCAATTCTGCGATTCTGATGAGTTTATGAATATTTATGAGTTGACATCTTGAAATTTCTATCTTAAAAGTCCACAGCTTATTTTCTATAAATTATATCTTGATAAACTGTTAGATATTGAAAAACAATCAAATAAACATGTGTGTACAAGGAATGAGCAAGTGTTAACTGACAACCATTTTAAAAACATCAAAAAATCACATACCTAAAAATAAAAACAATAGCCTTAAATCATTACTGGGGAAATTTTAAAAGGTTTGAACATATAGAAGAATATACATCTCTGTGTGTGTGCAATGTGTGTATGTTATTAGCAAAGATTTTTGTGTAATTTGACAAGTCAGATAAATAGATGTATAGACAGAAACCAGTCTCCATTAAAAGACACCATTATAGAATGAAAGGTTAAACCTCAAGTCAGAGAGAACATAGGACATCTCTATCTGATGTGAAAAAAGACTATGTCCTGATTTTTAAAAGATTACTTTACAAACTAATGACAAAATAATTGATAATACAATAAGAATGAGTAAAACATGAAATTTTAGGATAAGGGCATCAAAATCATTAAAGAACATATTAAGAAGTTCAAGTTTATTAATCAGTCAGTCAGTTCAATAGCTCAATCCTGTTTGATTCTTTGTGACACCATGGACTGCAGCACACCAGGCTTCCCTGTTCAACATTAAGTCCCAGAGCTTGCTCAGACTTACGCCCATCCAGTTGGTGATGCCATCCAGCCATTTCATCCTCTGTCAACCCTTCTCCTCTGCTTTCAATCTTTCCCAGTATCAGGGTCTTTCCCAATGAGTCAGTTCTTCACATCAGGTGGTCAAAGTATTGGAGTTTCTGCTTCAGCATCAGTCTTTCCAATGAATATTCAGGACTGATTTCATTTAGGATGGACTGGTTTGATCTCCTTGCAGTCCAAGGGACTCTCAAGAGTCTTCTCCAACATCACAGTTCAAAAAGCATCAATTCTCTGATGCTCAACTTTCTTTATAGTCCAACTCTCACATCCATACATGACTACTGGAAAAACCATAGCTTTGACTAAATAGATCTTTGTCAGTAGTGTTTCTACTTTTTAGTATGCTGTCTAGGTTGTTCATAGCTTTTCTTCTGAGGGGCAAGCATCTTTTAATTTCATGACTGCAATCATCATCTGCAGTGATTACAGAGCCCATGAAAATAAAGTCTGTCACTGTTTACATTGTTTCCTCATCTATTTGCCATGAAGTGTTCAGACCGGATGCCATGATCTTCATTTTTTGAATGTTGAGTTTTAAGCCAAATTTTTCACTCTTCTCTTTCACTTTCATCAAGAGGCCCTTTAGTTCTTCTTCACTTTCTGCTCTAAGGGTGATGTCATCTGTGTATCTGAGGCTATTGATATTTCTTCCAGCAACCTTGATTCCAGTTTGTGCTTCATCCAGCCTGGTATTTCACATGATGTACTCTGCATATAAGTTAAATAAGCAGGATGACAATATACAACCTTGATGTACTCCTTTCCCAATTTGGAACCAGTCTGTTGTTCCATGTCTGGTTCTAACTGTTGCTTCTTGACCAGAACACAGGTTTCTCAGGAGGCAGGTCAGGTGGGCTGGTATTCCCATCTCTTTCAGAATTTTCCACAGTTTCTTGTGATCCACAGTCAAAGGCTTTGGCATAGTCAATAAAGCAGAAGTAGATACTTTTCTGGTACTCTCTTGGTTTTTAGATGATCCAACGTATGTGGCAATTTGATCTTCAGTTCCTTTGTTTTTCTAAATCCAACTTCAACATCTGGATCATGGTTCACATAACCTTGAAGCCTGGCATAGATATTTTTGAGTATTACTTTGCTGGTGTGTGAGCTGAGTGCAATTGTGCAGTAGTTTGAGCATTCTTCAGAATTGCCTTTCTTTGGGACTAGAATGAAAACTAACCTTTACCAGTCCTGTGACCACTGCTGAGTTTTCCATATTTTGCTGGTATATTGAGTACAGCAATTTAACAGCATCATGTTGTAGGATTTGAAGTAGCTCAACAGGAGTTCCATCACCTCCACTAACTTTTTTCATAGTGATGCTTCCTAAGGCTCACTTCTCTTCAGACTGCAGGATGTATAGCTTTAGAATATCTAGTTCATTATTCACTAGTCATTGATTCAATTCATTCATCAGGGAAATGAAAACTGGTATAACTATTTTGGAAAGTTTCTTGGCTAGGCCTGCTAAATCATAAAATATTTATATTTTTGTTTCAGAAATTTCTTTCTTCCACATATGCTAGGTAGAATTTTATGTACAAATTCACTAAAATATATATACCAGAATTATTATTATAGCAATATTTGTAATAGCCTCATCCTAGAAACATTCTGATTATTAACAGTAGAGTAAAGGAAAATCCCATGGACAGAGGAGCCTGGTGGGCTGCAGTCCATGGGGTCACTAAGACTCACACACGACTGAGTGACTTCACTCTCACATTTCACTTTCATGCATTGGAGAAGGAAATGGCAATCCACTCCAGTGTTCTTGCCTGGAGAATCCCAGGGATGGGGGTGCCTGGTGGGCTGCCATCTATGGGGTCGCACAGAGTTGAACATGACTGAAGCGACTTAGCAGCAGCAGCAGCAGCAGCAGAGTGAAGGATAAGTTGTTAAATATTGGTTCCCCTGGAATACCATAAAATGATGAGAATAACAATCTGTTGCTTCACATGATAATATAATGACTCTCACAAAAAATAAACTTGAGCTAAAATGGCTAGATAATAAGAACAACATACTATATGATCTCATTTTGGTGAAATTTAGAAAGAGAGCATAGTAATTATAATTGTTTTAACAGTCACTATATTGTTTATCCTTGGAGAGGGCATCATGGCTTCTGTGGTGCTTGTAATGTTCTGCTTCTTGATCTTCAGTGCTAGTTACAATAAAGTGTTCATTGAGGAAAATATACTTCTGAAATATGTGCCTTCCTATATTTTGTAGTATTGTATACTATTTAAATACAGAATATATATAAAGTAATTTTCAAACACATAGATTAGTATTTTCAGCAGTTTTGGGTTGAGTATCTTTCTAAGGCCTAAACTTTTTTTCATAAAAAACTTGAAAATACATACAATTCAAACAGTAGTAAAGCATTCAGCAAAAATTACACATATGTAAAAGATAGATATATACATATGCATATATGGGATTCCCAGGAGGCACTAATTGATAAAGAACCTGCCTGCAAATGCAGGAGATGCATTGTGGGTTCGAGAAGGAAGTGGTAGCCCACTCCAGTATTCTTGCTTGGAGAATCCCAAGGACAGAGGAGCCTGATGGGGTCTAGAACATAGGGACTTGAACAGCTGAACATGAATGAAACAATAGCACACACGCACTTACACATATATATGCAAACTTCCACAGTTTCGCACTATTCAATTGTGTACTTTTCAAAACATGATTGCTTTTGAAAAAGTTTCACTTTGAAATATAATTTCTGAAACATAAATTTTGATTTCTGGTAGGCATGAAATACTTTACCTTATTTTGGTTAACACTGATGTAAATGTATTATTTGTTATCTCTAAATGCAAAAGTAACTCCATTCTACCCTATGTTGTATTCAAACTTTGTCAACTCAAGTTCTATCAGGGAAATTACAGTAACTGTATGAATAAACAATTTTTAAGAACAATAAATTCTATTCTTAAAATAAAATCTAGACACACACCCATGAATACATGTATACTAACCTAACTTTTCAAAAGAGAAGATATATATGTATCTATAGTATAACATAAACAAATGTTAGTCTGATTGGTAATTTTATCCTATTTTACATGCAGATGCACTGGTATAAAATAAACAGCCTACATAATTGGTTTTGTATTTTAGAATACATTTCTGTTCTACTATGAGCTAATAAAAGTGAATTATAGAAACATGATCTTTACATTTTTCAAACATATATTCTGAAATAAAGAAACAATCTTTGAAAATATGAAGCTATCAAGTGTCATAAGGAGAGAATAAAATGTATTTTATAACATTCTAACATCTCATAAGGTCTCTTTAAAATACTCATGGTGAAAAGAAAATTTATTTTTCATATTGAAATAATTTACATATGAATCAAATTCCAATATGTTCAAGATGTTTGTCAAACACTTTTAAATCAACAAAAGTAAGTGTAGTAAGATGACCATTTTTCTTTGTTGTGTCTGTTACAACAGTGTTTTTGTTATAGGAAATTACTCTCTGTTTCCAGCTAACAATTGGTTTCAAGGAGAATGGGTTTTGCTCAGTTTATTTCTACCCTGGAGAAGTTTCTTATGCATATGTTTAGAAAATAATTGAGAATTCTTGCTGTTTTTTCCCAAAGATTCTTTTAAGTACACTTCCATGATCACATTTAGGAAGTAAGTAGAAATGGCACAATAAGTCTTTTGTGTTACCTATTTAATGGGGAGCAATGCAGTCAACATTTTAACCAATAGAATGATTTAAATATTTCTAGCAGATGAAACTTTGCTGATATTGTTTTCTTCTATGAATCATCTGTCTAGTCCTCATCTTATATCATGCTCCCTTTTAAAGTTTGATAGCAAAGCTATATGTTCCATAGTAACTTATTAAAAAATGCTTTTAATCAAGATATTGTTGCTTTATGAATTAAATAACAATGAAAAGAATGTATAAGCAAAATAACTACTACTTTAACTTTCTGGATTTCTTTTCCTATTGTCCAATAACAAACCATAAGCATTAAAATGCATTAACTGTTTGTTATATGCATGCATGTGTGCTAAGTCACTTCCATTGTGTCCAACTCTTTGCAACCCCATGGACTGTAGCCTGCCAGACTCCTCTGTCCATGGGATTCTCCAGGCAAAAATACTGGATTGGGCTGTCATTTCTTCTTTCATTGATATATGCATATATATCTTTAATTCTATCATTTATGCTGCAAAGAAATACTATCATAAAATCATCTTGAGTAAATTTATATATATATATATATATATCCTTTATAAACATTAACCTCCCACCCAAACAGCATCTGCTATTTGAAATCTCTTTCCAATTTGTTATATCCTTTCATATTTCTCCAGAAATTTAAAATTCAGTAAGATTTCAGTCATTGTCCACAGATATTTTTCTAATAACCATAGCCATAAAGAAGCATTTTCCTCTCCTAAAATATCACAGTATTTTATCAGTATTTTTACCAAAATATTTAATGCTCAACCATTTATTGAATAACATTTTGAAGCAGACTTACTCTCTTGTTTTTTAAATATACAAAGAGTAGAAATCTGAATCTACAACTAAATATGATTCCTAAAATATCTTAATATTTGCATTAAGTACTCATTGTTACTCTTAATATATTGAATTAAAAATTCAATGTTTTTATTTTTTCCCTAAAATCCACCCACTCAATTCCATTGTTCAAGTATCTACTTTCTTTCAAAGAATATTGAGTAAAATGATAACTCAGGGCAGTTCTATATATTTTCTGTCACTTTCTGTTATTAAAAAATATTTTGAATTCTAATGATTCAATTTCATATTTGATTTTAATCTCACTCCTGCTCTTAGCACATGATTGATCGAGTCAGGTCTTCAGTGATTTGGTGTTCAAGATGAACAAACACTTCATCACTCTTCAAATCTATTTCTCTCACACCTTCCTCTTCTTGCTCCCAACTTGATTCCAATCCTGAAAGCACAATACCTCCAGCTTGCAGAGGGCAACTGATCAGACAATGACATTAGGCTTCCCAGGTGGAACTAGTGGTAAAGAACTGGTCTGCCAGTTTAGGAGATGCAAGAGATATGGGTTTGATCACTGGGTTGGGAAGATTCCCCTGGAATATAAAATGGCAACCCAATTCAGTATTCTTGCCTCAAAACATCCATGGACAGAAAAGCCTGGAAAGCTACAGTCTATGCGATCACAAAAAGTCAGGCAAAACTGAGCAAACACTCACAATGCTACTAAAAGCACAATCAGGGTGACTTCAGTGGGGAAAGGAGTGTCTGCCATGTGTCCCTGATTGGAATGGCATTAATATCCTTTGCAATTTGGCCATCTTGTCTTCTGCAAGTGTTTTCTTAAGATGATATTGTAAAAACCAAATCAATCATCCCTGAGAGGCAACTCAAGTGGTTTTTGGGTCTCTGACAGCAATTTCAAATCACCAGGGCTTCTCATGTTATAGGATCTTTTAAATTTGCTAAACATCTTCCCATTTTGTGTATCACAGCACTATCAGACTGATGGCAATTTCCAAACAAAGAATCACTTTGATATGGGCCTTTGAAAATTGAGTGACTTTGGAGTCATCATTGGGCAATATCCTATTACTTGCAGAAGCAGGGAAAGTGCCTATCAGTGCTTCACACATGTATGCTACATGGTTTTTGTTACATGTTACAAGAATTAGTGAAAGGTGAAACTCTATGAAATGATCTAACAAAACAGTATCCAAATTTTGTAGGACTCTGATCATATCCAATTTCATAACCACAAAATTATGAATCATATATGAAAGTATTTTATATGATAAAAATTACAACAAACTATTCAAGGCAGTATTCTTGGGCTTCCCTGGTGGCTCAGCTGGTAAAGAATCCGCCTTCAATGCAGGAGACCTGGGTTCAATCGCTGGTTTGGGAAGATACCCTGGAGAAGGGAACAGCTACCCACTCCAGTACTCTTGCCTGGAAAATCACATGCGTGGAGGAGCCTGGTAGGTTGCAGTCCATGGGGTCGCTAAGAGTCAGACACGACTGAGCGACTTCACTTTCACTTTGCACTTTCATGCATTGGGGATGGAAATGGCAACCCAATCCAGTGTTCTTGCCTGGAGAATCCCAGGGACGGGGGAGCCTGGTGGGATGCCATCTATGGGGTCGCACAGAGTTGGACACGACTGAAGCAACTTAGCAGTAGCAGCAGTCAAGGCTATGGTTTTTCCAGTGGTCATGTGTGGATGCGAGTTGGACTGTGAAGAAGGCTGAGCACCGAAGAATTGATGCTTTTGAACTGTGGTGTTGGAGAAGAGTCTTGAGAGTCTCTTGGACTGAAAGGAGATCCAACCAGTCCATTCTAAACGAAATCAGCCCTGAATGTCCTTTGGAAGGAATGATGCTAAAGCTGAAACTCCAGTACTTTGGCCACCTCATGCGAAGAGTTGACTCATTGGAAAAGACTCTGTTGCTGGGAGGGATTGGGGGCAGGAGGAGAAGGGGACAACAGAGGATGGCATCACGGACTCGATGAACGTGAGTTTGAGTGAACTCCGGATTTGGTGATAGACAGGGAGGCCTGGGGTGCTGTGATTCATAGGGTCGCAAAGAGTTGGGCACGACTGAGTGACTGGTGACAGTGAACTGACACGTTATGAAAGGATTATATTATCACCAGCACAATCAGAGCCATAGCAAGAGATATTAACTTTCTGAAAAAATTATAATTTTAATTATAACTTTGCAATTTTTTTTTACTTTTTTCTACAGAATTAAAAAAAAATGGAAAAAGATATTTCACAGAGAGAAGAGAAAGAAGATTTAATCTTTTCTTTAGTATGGTTGATTAATATTGTTTATTAGTGCTGATGACCTAGAGAAATTTCCCACAGCTCTGCAACATAAAGCTGTTGCAAACTTAAACTTCTTCAAGTGTTTCCATTATATGAGTTGAAAGTTTTCAATGTATTTTAGCTATCTTTTTAAGTAACTTTTAATTTGTGATACTTTTTCACTGTTTTGCTTTCAGCTTAAATTGGTTTATTATGCATTTTACATTATGATAACATAAACTGTGTTTTAGTTTAAATTTTTATTTTTACTTTATTTTACTTAACAATATTGTATTAGTTTTGCCATACATTGACATGACTCCACCACGGGTGTACATGAGTTCCCAAACATGAACCCCCTCCCACCTCCCTCCCCATAACATCTCTCTGGGTCATCACCGTGCACCAACCCCAAGCATACTGTATCCTGCATCAGACATAGACTGGCGATTCGATTCTTACATGATAGTACACATGTTAGAATGCCATTCTCCCAAATCATCCCACCCTCTCCCTCTCCCTCTGAGTCCAAAAGTCCATTATACACATCTCTGTCTTTTTTGCTGTTTTGCATACAGGGTCGTCATTGCCATCTTTTTAAATTCCACATATATGTGTTAGTATACTGTATTGGTGTTTTTCTTTCTGGCTTACTTCACTCTGTATAATTGGCTCCAGTTTCATCCATCTCATCAGAACTGATTCAAATGAATTCATTTTAACGGCTGAGTAATACTCCATTGTGTATATGTACCACAGCTTTCTTATCCATTCATCTGCTGATGGACATCTAGGTTGTTCCCATGTCCTGCTATTATAAACAGTGCTGTCCTGAACATTGGGGTACATGTGTCTCTTTCAATTCTGGTTTCCTCGGTGTGTATGCCCAGATGTGGGATTGCTGAGTCATAAGGTAGTTCTATTTGCAATTTTTTAAGGAATCTCCACACTGTTCTCCATAGTGGCTGTACTAGTTTGCATTCCCACCAACAGTGTAGGAGGATTCCCTTTTCTCCACACTCTCTCCAGCATTTATTGCTTGCAGATTTTTGGATCACAGCCATTCTGACTGGCGTGAAGTGGTACCTCATTGTGGTTTTGATTTGCATTTCTCTAATAATGAGTGATGTTGAGCATCTTTTCATGTGTATGTCTACTTTGGAGAAATGTCTTTTTAGTTCTTTGGCCCAAGTTTTGATTGGGTCGTTTATTTTCTGGAATTGAGCTGCATAAGTTGCTTGTATATTTTTGAGCTTAGTTGTTTGTCAGTTGCTTCATTTGCTATTATTTTCTCCCATTCAGAAGGCTGTCTTTTCACCTTGCTTATATTTTCCTTAGTTGTGCAGAAACTTTTAATTTTAATTAGATCCCGTTTGTTTATTTTTGCTTTTATTTCCAGTATTCTGGAAGGTGGATCATAGAGGATCCTGCTGTGATTTATGTCGGAGAGTGTTTTGCCTATATTCTCCTCTAGGAGTTTTACAGTTTCTGGTCTTACATTTAGATATTTAATCCATTTTGAGTTTATTTTTGTGTGCGGTGTTAGAAAGTGATCTAGTTTCATTCTTTTACAAGTGGTTGACCAGTTTTCCCAGCACCACTTGTTAAAGAGATTGTCTTTACTCCATTGTATATTCTTGCCTCTACTGTCAAAGATAAGGTGTCCATAGGTGTGTGGATTTATCTCTGGGCTTTCTATTTTGTTCCATTGATCTATATGTCTGTCTTTGTGCCAGTACCATACTGTCTTGATGACTGTGGCTTTGTAGTAGAGCCTGAAGTCAGGCAAGTTGATTCCTCCAGTTCCATTCTACTTTCTCAAGATTGCCTTGGCTATTCGAGGTTTTTTGTATTTCCATACAAATCTTGAAATTATTTGTTCTAGTTCTGTGAAAAATATGGCTGGTAGCTTGATAGGAATTGCATTGAATGTGTAAATTGCTTTGGGTAGTATACTCATTTTCACTATATTGATTCTTCTGATCCATGAACATGGTATATTTCTCCATCTATTAGTGTCCTCTTTGATTTCTTTCATCAGTGTTTTATAGTTTTCTATATATAGGTCTTTAGTTTCTTTAGGTAGATATATTCCTAAGTATTTTATTCTTTCGTTGCAATGGTGAATGGAATTGTTTCCTTAATTTCTTTTCTACTTTCTCATTATTCGTGTATAGGAATGCAAGGGATTTCTGTGTGTTGATTTTATATCCTGCAACTTTACTATATTCATTGATGAGCTCTAGTAATTTTCTGGTGGAGTCTTTAGGGTTTTCCATGTAGAGGATCATGTCATCTGCAAACAGTAAGAGTTTTACTTCTTCTTTTCCAATTTGGATACCTTTTATTTCTTTTTCTGCTCTGATTGCTGTGGCCAAAACTTCCAGAACTATGTTGAATAGTAGTGGTGAAAGTGGGCACCCTTGTCTTGTTCCTGACTTTAGGGGAAATGCTTTCAGTTTTTCACCATTGAGGATAATGTTTGCTCTGTGTTTGTCATATATAGCTTTTATTATGTTGAGGTATGTTCCTTCTATTCCTGCTTTCTGGAGAGTTTTATTCATAAATGGATGTTGAATTTTGTCAAAGGCCTTCTCTGCATCTATTGAGATAATCATATGGTTTCTATTTTTCAATTTGTTAATGTGGTGAATTACATTGATTTATTTGTGGATATTGAAGAATCCTTGCATCCCTGGGATAAAGCCCACTTGGTCATGGTGTATGATCTTTTTAATGTGTTGTTGGATTCTGATTGCTAGAATTTTGTTGAGGATTGTTGCATCTATGTTCATCAGTGATATTGGCCTGTAGTTTTCTTTTTTTGTAGTATCTTTGACAGGTTTTGGTATTAGAGTGATGGTGGCCTCATAGAATGAGTTTGGAAGTTTACCTTCCTCTGCAATTTTCTGGAAGAGTTTCAGTAGGATAGGTGTTAGCTCTTCTCGAAATTTTTGGTAGAATTCAGCTGTGAAGCAGTCTGGACCTGGGCTTTTGTTTGCTGGAAGATTTCTGATTACAGTTTCAATTTCCATGCTTGTGATGGGTCAGTTAAGATTTTCTATTTCTTCCTGGTTCAGTTTTGGAAAATTGTACTTTTCTAAGAATTTGTCCATTTCTTCCACGTTGTCCATTTTATTGGCATATAACTGCTGATAGTAGTCTCTTATGATTCTTTGTATTTCTGTGTTGTCTGTTGTGATCTCTCCATTTTCATTTCTAATTTTATTGATTTGATTTTTCTCCCTTTGTTTCTTGATGAGTCTGGCTAATGGTTTGTCAATTTTATTCATCCTTTCAAAGAACCAGTTTTTGGCTTTGTTGATTTTTGCTATGGTCTCTTTTGTTTCTTTTGCATTTATTTCTGCCTTAATTTTTAAGGGTTCTTTCCTTCTACTAACTCTGGGGTTCTCCAATTCTTCCTTTTCTAGTTGCTTTAGTGGTAGAGTTAGGTTATTTATTTGACTTTTTTTTTTGTTTCTTGAGGTATGCCTGTATTGCTATGAACTTTCCTCTTAGCACTGCTTTTATAGTGTCCCAGAGGTTTTGGGTTGTTGTGTTTTCATTTTCATTAGTTTCTATGCATATTTTGATTTCTTTTTTGATTTCTTCTGTGATTTGTTGGTTATTCAGAAGTGTGTTGTTCATCCTCCATATGTTGGAATTTTTAATAGTTTTTCTCCTGTAATTGAGATCTAATGTTAATACATTGTGGTCAGAAAAGATACTTGGAATGATTTCGATTTTTTTGAATTTATCAAGTTTAGATTTATGGCCCAGGATGTGATCTATCCTGGAGAATGTTCCATGAGCACTTGAGAAAAGGTGAAATTCATTGTTTTCGGGTGAAATGTCCTATAGATATCCATTAGGTCTAACTGGTCTAATGTATCATTTAAAGTTTGTGTTTCTTTGTCGACTTTCTGTTTAGTTGATCTGTCCATAGGTGTGAGTGGTGTATTAAAGTCTCCCACTATTATTGTGCTATTGTTGATTTTCCCTTTCATGCTTGTTAGCATTTGTCTTACATATTGCGGTGCTCCTATATTGGGTTCATATGTGTTTATAATTATTATATCTTCTTCTTGGATCGATCCTTTGATCATTATGTAGTGGCCTTCTTTATCTCTTTTCACAGCCTTTGTTTTAAAGTCTATTTTATCGGATATGAGTATTGCCACTCCTGCTTTCTTTTGGTCTCTATTTGCATGGTATATCTTTTTCCAGCCCTTCACTTTCAGTCTGCATGTGTCCCTTGTTTTGAGGTGGGTCTCTTGTAAGCAGCTTATAGATGGGTCTTGTTTTTGTATCCATTCAGCCAGTATTTGCCTTTTGGTTGGGGCATTCAACCCATTTATGTTTAAGGTAATTATTGATAAGTATGATCCTGTTACCATTTACTTTATTGTTTTTTGGTTCGGGTTTATACACCCTTTTCGTGTTTCCTGTCTAGGGAATATCCTTTAGAATTTGTTGGAGAGCTGGTTTGGTGGTGATGAATCTCTCAGCTTTTCCTTGTCTGTAATGCTTTTGATTTCTCCTTCATATTTGAATGAGATCCTTGCTGGGTACAGTAATCTGGGCTGTAGGTTATTTTCTTTCATCACTTTCAGTATGTCTTGCCATTCCCTCCTGGCCTGAAGAGTTTCTATTGAAAGATTAGCTGTTATTCTTATGGGAATCCCCTTGTGTGTTATTTGTCCTTTTTCCCTTGCTTTTAATATTTGTTCTTTGTGTTTGGTCTTTGTTAATTTGATTAATATGTGTCTTGGGGTGTTTCGCCTTGGGCTTATCCTATTTGGAACTCTCTGTGTTTCTTGGACTTGGGTGATTATTTCCTTCCCCATTTTAGGGAAGTTTTCAACTATTATCTCCTCAAGGATTTTCTCATGGCCTTTCTTTTGTCTTCTTCTTCTGGGACTCCTATAATTCGGATGTTGGAGCGTTTCATATTGTCCTGGAGGTCTCTGAGATTGTCCTCATTTCTTTTAATTCGTTTTTCTTGTTTCCTCTCTGATCCATTTATTTCTACCATTTTATCTTCTATTTCACTAATCCTATCTTCTGCCTCCGTTATTCTGCTATTTGTTGCCTCCAGAGTGTTTCTGATCTCATTTATTGCGTTATTCATTATATATTGACTCTTTTTTTATTTCTTCTAAGTCCTTGTTAAACCTTTCTTGCATCTTCTCAATCCTTGTCTCTAGGCTATTTATCTGTGATTCCATTTTGATTTCAAGATTTTGGATCATTTTCACTATCAATATTTGGAATTCTTTCTCAGGTAGATTCCCTACCTCTTCCTCTTTTGTTTCGTTTGGTGGGCAACTCTCCTGTTTCTTTACCTGCTGAGTATTCCTCTGTCTCTTCATCTTGATTATATTGCTGTGTTTGGGGTGGCCTTTTAATATTCTGGTAATTTGTGGAGTTCTCTTTATTATGGAGCTTCCTCACTGTGGGTGGGGTTGTATCAGTGGCTTGTCTAGGTTTCCCGGTTATGGAGTCTTGAGCTGGGATTCTGGTGGGTGGAGCTGGGTTTCTTCTCTCTGGAGTGCAGTGGAGTGACCACTAATGTGTTATGAGATGTCAAAGGTTTTGGAGTAACTTTGAGCTGCCTGTATATTGAAGCTCAGCAGTGTGTTCCTGTGTTGCTGGAGAATTTGCATGGTATGTCTTGTTCTGGAACTTGTTGGTCCTTCGGTGGAGCTTGGTTTCAGTGTAGGTATGAAGGCATTTGATGAGCTCCTATTGCTTAATGTTCCCTGAATTCAGGAGTTCTCTGATGTTTTCAGGCTTTGGACTTAAGACTTCTGCTTTTGTTTTTCAGTTTTATTTTTACAGTAGCCTCTAGACTTCTCCATCTATACAGCACCAATGATAAAACATCTAGGTTAAAGATGAAAGGTTTCCCCACATTGAGGGACACTCAGAGAGGTTCACTGAGTTACAAGGAGAAGAGAAAAGGGAGGGGATAGTTAGAGGTGACTGAAATGAGATGCGGTGAGATCAAAAGAGGAGAAAGCAAGCTAGCCAGTAGTTACTTCCTTATGTGCGCTCTATAGTCTGGACCGCTCAGAGGTATTTACAGAGTTATACAAGGAAGAGGAGAGGGAGGAAGTAGACAGAGGTGGCCAGGAGGATAAGAGAGAGGAATGTGAAGGAGAGAGACAAATCCTGCCAGTAACCAGTTCCTTAGGTGTTCTCCACCATCTGGAGCACACAGAGATTCACATAGTTGAACAGAGAAGAGATGGGGGAGAAAAGAGACAGAGGCTACCTGATGGAGAAAAAGGAGAGTCCAAAGGAGGAGAGAGTGGTCAAGCCAGTAATCTCGCTCTCAGGTAAAATTGGGTAGTGAAGTTCGGGTTTTTAAATGTACAAAATTGACAACAAAAACCAAAGAGCAAAGATTAAAAATCTAGAGTAGAGGTTGGATTTTCAAAAATACTATATTAAAGAAAAGAAGCAGAAGGAAAAAGGAAAAAAGAAAAAAAAGAAAGAAAAGAAAAAGAAAAATCCACAAGAATTATTAAAAATACAAACAAACAAAAAAAAAACACTAATAACCACCCAAAGACTATATATGGTGTTTTCCTTTAAAAAAAAAAAAAAAAGAGTCGGGTTTTTTTTTGAATAGTAATAATAGGTTATAGAAATAAAAATTAGAGGAGAAATAGAAAACTTAACTATTAAAAAAAAGTTAGAAAAAAAAAGAAGAAAAAAAAAAGGACTGATTTTAAAAATAGTAAAAATATAACTGGCCCTTCTCGGATGTTGTGGGCAGTGTGGGGTCACTTCCAAGGCGGTTCCCTCTGTTTAACTTCTTCTTTATGCTGGTTTTTTAGGCTCACTAGTTCAGTCGCGCTGTGGGGAGGGGGGATGCTGCAAACAAATAGCGCTGTCGTATGCACACAGTGTCTCAGCCCCCCTGGACCTGTCCCTTCTCGCGGCATACAAACCGCTCCGGCTCTATGATACTCAGCCAGGAACCGTCTGAGGCTGGCCCTAGGCTGCGTGCACTTCCCCGGTCTAAGCCGCTCAGGTTCAGTGCTCAGGTAGCCCTCAGATGCACATATTCGGTTGGGACTGCGTTTTGTGCCCTTCCCGGGACCGAGTAGCTCAGGAGTTTGGCGAGTGCGATTGCTGTGACTTGTTGCCTTTTCTGCCTCTGCTGTTCAGTTTTCTGAGTGGACCGCTGGCACACCTTGTGAGGCAGATGGTGACTGTCCAGCACCCCCATAAGTCTTAGCAAAGAAGCCTGTTTGCAGTTTGGTAAGTAAAGTCTCTCTGGGTTTGCAATTGCCCCTTTCCAGCCCTTACGGCTCTGGCTGCCTGTCCCCGGCGGGGGATGGTCTGCAGCTGGTTTTTTCCGCTCCGTCCTTTGTTCTGTGCTCGGTCCTGGCGGTGTCTTATGTTCGAGCTTTTCGCGTGGTAGCTATCCCACAGTCTGGTTTGCTAGCCCAAGTTAGATCATTCTGGTTGGCATGGGGCGTTCCTGCCCATTCTTACAAAGCACTGCAGCCCGCTCCTCCCACGCTTCCCTGCCCTGCCCCCACTTCCTAGTGGTGGATGCAGGGGTCTGTGCTGCCTTTCCGCTGGGGGAGTTACTGTTGGGCTTGTAATCTCTTGGTTTTAATTATTTATTTATTTTTCCCTTCCTGTTATGTTGCCCTCTGTGTTTCCAGGGCTTGCCACAGACTCGGCAGGGAGAGTGTTTCCTGGTGTTTGGAAACCTCTCTTCTTAAAATTCCCTTCCCGGGACGGGCTTCCCTTCCCGGGACGGAGCTCCCTCCCCACCTCTTTTGTCTCCTTTTTTGTCTTTTATATTTTTTCCTACCTGTTTTTGAAGACAATGGTCTGCTTTTCTGGTTGCCTGATGTCCTCTGCCAGCCTACAGAAGTTTTGTGGAGTTTGCTCAGCCTTGAAATGTTCTTTTGAGGAATTTGTGAGGGAGAAAGTGGTCTTCCCGTCCTATTCCTCCACCATCTTAGGACTGCCCCACCTCTAAACTGTTTTAATTAAAAAAAAAGTCACTGTTCACTGTGTCTCTCAAAGTTAAATAATTCTTCAAAGTGAAGATGTTGTCAGTATTCTCTTATTGCATTGCATATAAACAAAATCATAAAATAAGTGTTTCTTTTTTCTGACTTCTTTCACTTAATATAATAACAATTATTCAAAGTTTTGCTATATTGTAGCATGAGTCAGTACATCATTTTTTATTGCTGAATAATATTCCATTAGGTGAAAATGTATCTGGGAACATATATTTTCACTTATGTTGGGAATATACTGTCATATAACTGCTAGAACATGTGGTGACTATGTTTAACATTTTGTGAACTAAATGACTACCTTGTTTTTGATAATATATTCTGCTGTGCAGAACTTACAAGCTGTGCATTCCTTAACTCTTACTTTCACATTCTTCTTTTTCATTTCTAGTTTGACAGTGTTTATTCTCACAATGTTCTTTGTCTTTTGTTATATTTTTTGTTTACATCTAGTTTGGTGACTCTCATCATTCCATTTCCTATTAATATCCTCATAAATTGACTATCAAATTTTACTTTCTATTTCTTATATAGAAGTTTTAACATTTCAAAGTATGTGATCTTTTTCCTTTCAGTATATGCTTTGTGTCTCAACTAAAATAGTGTCTTCAATTATATTTCAATTTTATATAACCATTACATTTTCAAAACAAATACATTTAATCAGATAACAACACATAAGGAAGATTCACTAAAATTCCTTTTTAAATTGACAGAATAATGTAAATTGATTTAAAAAAATCATGTATTACATTAAATTGTATTCATTTCAGTTCTGTCGCTCAGTCCTGTCCGATTCTTTGCAACCCCATGAATCACAGCACGCCAGGCCTCCCTGTCCATCACCATCTCCCGGAGTTCACTCAGACTCACATCCATCAAGTCAGTGATGCCATCCTGCCATCTCATCCTCTGTCGTCCCCTTTTCCCCTGCCCCCAATCCTTCGCAGCATCAGAGTCTTTTCCAATGAGTCAACTCTTCACATGAGGTGGCCAAAGTACTGGAGTTTCAGCTTCGGCATCATTCCTTCCAAAGAAATCCCAGTGCTGATCTCCTTCAGAATGGACTGGTTGGATCTCCTTGCAGTCCAAGGGACTCTCAAGAATCTTCTCCAATTCACATACCATAAACCATATAGCTTACATGCTTATATGATATATATATATATATATATATATATATATATATATATATATACTCATGCTATATATATTGAACAGACCCTCCCAAATGAAAGACTCTGAAGCTTAAGCTTCATTACCTTCAAGGTAGCTGTGTCTAAAATAATTTTTTCACAAAAGGTGACTCCATGTTAGTATTATTTCATACCAGTCAAAAGTTGAAGTTTTGTCATATTTATTATAAATGTATATAATTCAGATTTATAGTAAAATTATTCATTCACTTATTCATGAGTCTGCCTAAGAATAAATTTACACATATGTGTGTTCTAAGTGGTAAAAAAAAAAAAATGATCATAGTGTTTGTGTGAAACAAAAAGTACCTCATCAAATGGTATATTAAAGAGGATAAAATACGCTATAATGCTTGCTAAGAAAGTAAAAACTTATGATAAGAGAGAAAATAGCTGACATCCTTTAAGCCAAGTCTATAGACTATACATTGTGAAAGTGACTGCTGGGGTAACAAGATATTTAAGCTCATCAAATAAATAGTATAAATGAATAACAAGCATGCATCACACATATTAATTTACTTAATATTATGATGCCTAAAATAATGTATTTTGGTGATGGACTTTGTAACAGCAGAAGAAAAAATCCACAGAACTTCTTTTCATCAAAAGAATAATTTCACTAGAGAAAACTATAAAAATATGATAATATATGACAGTGGAAATTGTTGTAAGGGAATACAGCAAATGGAGAAGGACTCATTCGATCTACAGCATCACAGTGAGAAGAGCAGGAGCACCTGTGGCCTGTGCGGTAGGCTCTGCCTCCTGACTCCCACCCTAGCCCAGAGCCATGGAAGCATTAGACAAGGTGCTCTGCTTTGAGTAGATCAGGACAAGAAGAGGGAAACTCTTACTTCTCAGCTACAGTCTGGTCCAGGTACTATGATTTCAACTTGACAGGGACAGTTTTCTGACATTTTCACCACCCACCATCCGAAACACATATGGCAGAAACTACTGTCGGCAGGTACTGCTAAGAAGGTGAAATCTCCTAGGATGCATCCATCCTCATGAGGCAGAGTTCTACCTCAGCTATGGCAGATTGAGATGCCAAGGGCCCCAATCAGCTTGAACCCCAGCTTGCTTATAGGACGGAGATGTCCGCGATAGAAGGAAAATCCAAAAGGATCAGGGATCGCTCAGCCACTCCCCATCAAGTGCCTAATAGGAGTAGCTGTATCACTCTTGTAATAGGACGTTTCTCTCCTCAGATGGCAGGGCTGCAAATCTGTCCCAGGTAAGGAAAAGTCATAAAGGCAAAGAGTTTTGCAGCTGTACTTGAAGTGACTATTTCTTGGTGACTCTGCTGGTAAAGAACCTGGCTGTCAATGCAGGAGATGCAAGTAGACGTGGGATTCGATACCTGAGTTGGGAAGCTCCCCTGAAGAAGGAAATGGTGACATGCTCCAGTATTCTTGCCTGGGAAATTCCATGGAGAGAGGAGCCTGATGGGCTACAGTCCACAGGACCTCAAAGAGTCAAACATGACTGAACACACATGCACATACACCTTGAGGTGACTAACTAAGAGCAAAACTTACAGAATTCCATGCCTAAAAGCATTGTTGGAAAGAATGGAAATACTGGAAGAGAGAAATTCAAAGGAATTGGTAGCTCCCTAATACAAGAAGACAAAAGTTTAATAGACTTGGGGGAAGTGACAGTTATTAAGAATAACCCTTCTAGGAGCCAGCACTGGGAGTCAGAAGAGTTGTGCCTATGAACTTGACTCCATCCACTCGGGAGCAATAAAACTGGACACACGGCAGGTGGGCAAGCATTCCACAAGCTTCACCTGAATCAATAAAGAGCAAAGATTTTATTAGCACAAGGAGCTTAAACAGAACTTCCGACCAAACACTGACTGAAAATCAGCTTCCTGGACTCAGTAGCCATTCTTAGGAAACCAGGTTTAAAAATGAAATCACATGCATCCCTTAGTTTGGAAGGTTGTAGGCATGCCCGCATGCTCCTTCTCTTCAATAATGAATGGGTGAAGGAAAAATTTTAAACTACTAGTCCCTAGTTGAATGCAGGGCAAAAAATGTAAACTCGGTGAACTGCAATGGCAACCTGCCAGTGACATATTTCTCCAAATATATTAGAAACAATTTAACTGGCTGATGAATTTAAACACAATTTTTGATCAACAAATAGCTTATGAAAACTCAGAGGTGAAAGTTCAGTAGATAAGCTGAAAGATAAAACCCAAGAGAGAAAAATATGAGCAGGTATACCAGAGGCTGCACACTGCATGAGAAATACAATCTGCAGAATAAGCTAAGCCAAGTCACTTTAAACAAACAAAATGTCTAAGGAATAATGATAATAACAGCTACATCCATAAGTAGGGAGGCAGAAGGATGGGGGTTGTTACCAAAAAGTGCTATGTTATATTATTAAAAAGCCAAGTTTTATAAAACTAAACATTGAGAGATCAAAGGAAATGAACAAAAGAGTAAAAACAGAACAAAGTAAGCAAGTGTGAGCCACACATAAGACCTAAAGAACAGTCAATATGAACTCTTTTAAGGAGCCTAAGGGTGGACTTAGGATACACTTATTTCAAGCCAGCTACTTTAAATATGTTCAGAGAACCAAATGAGACATACAAAAATATAAAGTAAGGTATGAGACAACATTGCATCAATTCTCAGAGAGTATCACTAAAGATATTGCTTTTTATTTTTTAAAAAAAGGGGCCAAATAGAAAGTTTATGTTTAAAAAGTATAACAAGTGAAATGAAAAATTCGTTATGTGTCTCAACAATAGATTTTGACTGGAAGAAAAGAATTAGTGAGCCTAAACTTAGTCCAATAGGGAACATGCAATCTGCAAAACAGAGCAAAAGGAAAACAAAGGGAACTTCAGAGAAATGTAGAACACCATTAATTCCACTAAGGCATGAGTAATAGGGATATTTCAAGGAGAGATTAGAGGAAAACTGACAGAAAATAGTGCACAAGGACATAATGGCAATGACTGAAACCTTCCCTTAATTTGAAGAAAGACATTCATTTACATATATTAAAATCTCAATAAATTTCAAGAAGGGTAAATTTAATGATTCAACCCAGAACCATAACAAGCTAAAATGTTAAAAATCAAATTAAAGAAAAACTCTTAAAAGCAGAGAGAGAAAAAACAATATATCATTTACTAGAGAAATCCAACCATACCAATTATTACTCAGAAAATAATACAGAAAGGAGCCAAAGGTTAGGCCGCAATGCCTATGATATTCTGTCATAAGTAGGTAAGAGTGACTTATCTCTAATATGTGTGGCACTGACTCACATTGAATATTGAAAGAGTAGAATCCTGCTAATGCTTAAAGAGAACATATGCCCCCATTTCTGCAAATAGATGCAGTTAGGGTAAAATGAATGCATTGAGAACCATTAAATTATGTAATTCATACTCTTTTTATATGCTAAGGGGGTGTTATTGTTTGTATTAATTGAGATAAAACTGATTATATAGCTGATGATATTTACCAGCATGATACTAATATAAGAATTTAATGAATATGAACTAAAGTGAACTCCTTGCAGTGTACACTTATTTAATAGCATAAATTTGATGTAAACTGTGTAATTCCTCCTATAATGAGAAATACTTAAAATGCATAAAATATTTTTTCATGGCTTATATTTATACTTTTCATTTCTCTACAGGGAAGTTTCAGAGTTTCATTGAAGAAGAAAAATGCACAATGATTTGCAAGTGCAACATGTTTTTTAAAAAGAAGCAATAATTATCAATATATAAACATATCATTGAGTATAGAATTTATCACACAGTAGCCCTGGAAAATTATGTAGGGTCAGTCAAACATTTCAGGAAAGAGTAATATATATATATATATATATATATATATATATATATATGTTTATATATATGAATGTTTGAAATTTAATGAGCATAATTTCAAAATTAATCAATGCTTATAATTATTTATATATATACCTATATTAAATATATGGTTTTTAATTGAACTCCATTTAAATATAATCAGTTCAGTTCAGTCCAGTCCCTCAGTCATGTCTGACTCTTTGCAATCCCATGAATCACAGCGTGCCAGGCGTCCCTGTCCATCACCAACTCCTGGAGTCCACCCAAACCCATGTTCATTGAGTTGGTGATGCCATCCAACCATCTCATCCTCTGTTGTGCCCTTCTTCTCCTGCTCTCAATCTTTCCCAGCATCAGGGTCTTTTCAAATGAGTCAGCTCTTCACATCAGGTAGCCAAAATATTGGGAGTTGCAGCTTCAGCATCAGTCCTTCCAATGAACACCAAGGACTGATCTCCTTTAGGATGGACTGGTTGGATCTCCTTGCAGTCCAAGGGACTCTCAAGAGTCTTCTCCCACACCACAGTTCAAAAGCATCAATTCTTCAGCACTCAGTTTTCCTTATAGTCCAACTCTCACATCCATACATGACCACTGGTAAAACCATAGCCTTGACTAGACGGACCTTCGTTGGCAAAGTAATGTCTCTGCTTTTGAATATGCTGTCTAAGTTGGTCATAACTTTCCTTCCAAGGAGTAAGTGTCTTTTAGTTTCATTGCTGCAATCACCATCTGCAGTGATTTTAGAGCCCAGAAAAATAAAATCTGACACTGTTTCCCCATCTGTTTCCCATGAAGTGATAGGAACAGATGCCCTGATCTTAGTTTTCTGAATGTTGAGCTTTAAGCCAACTTTTTCACTCTTCTTTCACTTTCATCAAGAGGCTCTTTAGTTCTTCTTCACTTTCTGCCATAAGGGTATTGTCATCTGCATCTCTGAGGTTATCAATATTTCTCCCAGCAAACTTGATTCCTTCCAGCTAGTGCTTCCTCCAGGCCAGCATTTCTCATGATTTACTCTGCATAGAAGTTAAATAAGAGGTGTGACAATATACAGCCTTGATGTACTCCTTTTCCTATTTGGAACCAGTCTGTTGTTCCATGTCCAATTCTAACTGTTTCTTCCTGACTTGCATATAGGTTTCTCAAGAGGCAGGTCTGGGGGTCTGGTATGCCCATCTCTTTCAGAATTTTCCTCAGTTTATTGTGATCCACACAGTTTAAATATAATAGTGTGACCAAAACCCTATCTTGAGTAGCAGCAATATTTCCTTTCTAATTGTATAATACAATATATTTGATCCAAAATAAATTAAACAGATGTTAACAAAGATTTTATACTTTTGTCTTTCCTACACAATCTATACATATATATCCAACTATCAATTATTAGAGAAAAAAGCAAAACCAAATGAATAATACAATTAATGGTTATGCAAAGGAAAGTCAACTATGTCTTTCACTATTTGTTTCACTTCTATTATTTTTAAAGAAATTTAAAATAAATCATAAAATTTAAATCATTACGTACCTTTCCTTAAACTTCAATCTTTCCAGATAAGAATGATATTGCTGATGACAAATTTTCCCTAATGCATGTGCATATAATTTCCACATAGAAATATGTTTTTACATATTTATGTAAATATATTTATGGGTGTACATAGAAATACATTTTTGCATATTTAAAAATTTATATAATTTGGATGTACCTTTTAACGACTTTAAAAAAAATGTGTCCACTTTGTTAAGATAATTCTGGGTTTTTTGCACTTTCAATTCAATTCAGTCGCTGAGTCGTGTCTGACTCTTTGTGACCCCATGAATCCCAGCACGCCAGGACTCCCTGTCCATCACCATCTCCCAGAGTTCACTCCAACTCATTTCCATTGAGTCGGTGATGCCATCCAAACATCTCATCCTCTGTCGTCCCCTTTTCCTCCTGCGCCCAATCCTTCCCAGCATCAGAGTCTTTTCCAATGAGTCAACTCTTTGTATGAGGTGGCCAAAGTACTGGAGTTTCAGCTTTAGCATCATTCCTTCCAAAGAACACCCAAGGCTGATCTCCTTTAGGATGGACTGGTTGGATCTCCTTGCAGTCCAAGGGACTCTCAAGAGTCTTCTCCAACACCAAGGTTCAAAACCATAAATTATTTGGCACTCAGTTTTCTTCACAGTCCAACTCTCGCATCCATACATGACCATTGGAAAAACCATAGCCTTGACTAGACGGACCTTTGTTGGCAAAGTAATGTCTCTGCTTTTGAATATGCTATCTAGGTTGGTTATAACTCTCCTTCCAAGGAGTAAGCGTCTTTTAATTTCATGGCTGCAATCACCATCTGCAGTGATTTTGGAGCCCAAAAAATTAGTCTGACACTGTTTCCATTGTTTCCCCATCTATTTCCCATGAAGTAATGGGACCAGATGCCATGATCTTCGTTTTCTAAATGTTGTTTTAAGCATTAACCACTGTATAATGATTCATTCTGTGACAATACAATACTTTTTGTTATATTCAATGTTTGGATACTTAGATTACCTATCATAAGAAAAAAATATCAGTAATATTAACCCAACTAGGAAAGGGTTACTTTTTCCATGTAATGTTCTTTCACAGGGAGTTAATTACTTGCTACCACTGAATCCACAGCTCATGGATATCAATGCTGAAGACACTGTGATTTTTTTGGTCTTCCCCTTTTATCTGTATCTCAGGAATTGGAACCACAAACATTGTGATAATTTTTAAGAAAAAGGATGAAAACACGATGTATAAATATATAGGCCAGTTTATCTCCTTTTCAGAGTGCTTCCCTGAAACCCCCACCCAACGTTTTCTACGTTAGACCATTAACCAGTCACATGACATACAAATACTTCTAAAAGCAATGAATGACTGATAATTACTTTTTACTTTTTTATTGAGCACAATAATATTCAAATAAAATAGTTTATATTGCTAAGAAAAAAGAATATATGGCATTTATAATTTTTCTATGATAAACAATGCCACAATAACATTCTTATAGGTTTACATCTGGGCACATGTATATGTATTTCTAGTGTATGCATAGTAATATAAAGGCAAGATTACAGGTAGAATGACTAAGTAGCTTATTGCTCAAACTGCAATTATTTTTAGAATAAAAAAGGGAGCTATGAATTATTATGCCAGGAAAACAGGTAAATATTGTGCTTGTTCCATGCAAAACTCATGTTTGATTCATCTTAATCATATAGTATATGCCTCTTTGAATTAACTGCTCATTGCTAAATCACAAAGTAGCATGAACTATGATAGAACCAACAGTATTTGAGCTTTCCTTTTGTTTGACATCCTAGCCAAAGTTTAAAGTTAGACTCAATGTTCAGACTTTTGTTGTTGTTGTTTTCTGGTATGATCTACAAAATATATACTCTTATAGCATTAATAAGCATATCCATGGTTATATGGAATGTTTATGCTTGTTATCTATTCACTTTTTTTTAATTGATGTTTTCAAGGATGAAGCAGCCTCTATCTAACCAAATAATATTTTAGGAATGGTGAGATTACGTCCTGTGTCCATCCCCCTGTAGAGGGATCCTTTGTGAGTATTTTTATAAATTCTGAATTAGTGTTCAAACAACTGCTTTCAGAGGAAATATTGTCAGTGTGATATCATACCTGTACTCCTGGAGATAGCTGCATGTGAATAAAATCTTGCCTGAAAACGCTGTGTGAAGCCACTGAGTTCAATTCACTTTAGCCACTCAGTAGTTGCTAAATCTTTGCAACCCCAGGAACTACAGCATGCCAGGCTTTCCTGTTCATCTCCAACTCCTGAAGCTTGCTCACACTCATGTCCTTTGAGTTGATGATGCCATCCAACTATCTCATCCTCTGTCATCCCTTTCTCTTTCTGGCTTCAATCTTTCCCAGCATCAAGGTCTTTTCCAGTGATTCAGTTCTCATCAGGTGGCCAAATTTTTGGAGCCTCAGCTTCAGCATCAGTCCTTCCAGTGAATATTGAGGATTGATATTCAGTCCTTTAGGATGGACTGGTTGGATCTCCTCACAGTCCAACACCACAGTTCGAAAGCACAAATTCATTGACATTCAGTTTTCTTAATGGTCCACCTCTCACATCTATACATGACTACTAGAAAAACCACAGCTTTTACTAGATGGACCTTTGTCAACAAAGTAATGTCTCTGCTTTTTAATATGCTGTCTAGGTTGGTCATAGCTTTCCTTCCAAGTAGCAAGTGGTTTTTAATTTCATGTCTGCAGTCACCATCTGCTGTGATTCTGGAGCCCAAGAAAATAAAGTCTGTCACTGTTTCCACTGTTTCCCCATCTAATTTCCATGAAGTGATGGGTCAAGATGTCATGATCTTAGTATTTTGAATGTTTTATACCAGCTTTTTCACTCTCCAGTTTCATTTTCATCAAGAGGCTTTTTAGTTGTGCTTCACTTTCTGTCAAAAGGGTGGTGTCATCTGCACATCTGAGGTTTGTTTATATTTCTCTCTGCAATCTTGATTCCAGCTTGTGCTTCCTCCAGCTTGACATTTCACATGATGTACTCTACATATAAATTAATAAGCAAGGTGTTACTATACAGCCTTGACATACTCCTTTCCTAATTTGGAACCACTCCATTTTCCATGTCTGGTTCTGTTTCTTCTTGACTCACATATAGATTTCTCAGGAGATACATCACAATATCTGGGGAAAGATGTATTGCATCACTTTGAAAGTGAAGGTAAATTGCAATTACATTAGTTCCTTATTTCTGCTGTAGCAATTTAATTCCTTAATTCTCTCTGTCACCTTCATTTATCTTAGTCAATAATAATATACCTTGACAGGTTTTGGGAATTAAAACATGTTCTGTAGTACTTAATAATCCTATATATCCTATATTATAAGGATTAGAAGCAAACATTTTGCATCTTTCTACTGTTTATGTGTATCTTGCCTCTGTTTAATTTATAAATCTGACAAGACTTTGCCTATTGTGCTTTTAATAGTATTGTTAAAGTTACTGTTTTTGTGTTTAACCCGTTTATGTATTTGTATTTAACCTGTTTACATATATGCTAACTCTAACTCATAGTAGGATTTTTTTTTCCTCATGTGTTTTATAATTTTGGATTGTGAGCTCATTATTTTTGACCACACTCTAAGACAAAAAAAGAGAAATGTTTCTTTTCATCTCTCAGGGATGATAGTTCTTTTTTTCCCCCTTGCTAGCCAATTCTTTTCAAATTCCTTATTGTCTCTGTACTAATTCCTTTATTTTTCTAGCTAGCTCCTTGCTCAGTATGAAGCCTTTCATGCATGCTAAACATAGATACATATCTCAATTCTAACCTACTTCTCATGTTCAAAGTTTAAATTCCTGTCCCCAGTGAGGCATCAAAACTTAAGCTTCTAAATTCCTAAAATTAACAACCTGCACCATGAAATATTCAGTGTTCTTTTTCTTTTCACTTGACTTTAACTCCTGAGTGTTTTTTCTGTGTTTCCTTGAAAATATATCTAGTTATTTAATGGAATTTTCTGAAGCATTTTAAAATGCTTGCACTAGAGTTTTCAGATTATCTAATCTCTCATATAGTCTTTATTATAATTTTATAATTTTGATGACTTTCTAAAATAAAAAAAGAACATTATTTACTAATACCTGATAGTGAGGCAGTAGTTTACCAAGTTACAATGTATTATATAATTTACTGCACTATGTATATTTTAATCCTCTCTGCTTCGTAAAATGCAGTGCTACTCGTTTTTTTTTAATGTATATAAGAAATCTGTATTTATTGATATTCATTGGATATTATAATTTAGGTAGGTTTGTTTCCTCTTTTTCAATCATTCACACATGCATTCATCCATTTATTTTACAATATATGCACGGTATAGTGGGAGAGGTGTGTATAAAACAAAAACAATTGAAACATAATTATCCAATTGTAAATACAATAATAACTGTGAAAACAGATTGCAATTTACAGTGAGAGCTTATGGCCATATAAGTGATCAAAGGAGACTTTCCAAAGGAGACTTTCCAAAGGACGTCATATTTAAACACTGACATAAAACTTGTATAAGTACAGACTATGTTAAAGTTGTGTGCATGTATGTGGTGTATCAGTGGGTGCATATGTGCATTCATGTATGTGTGTCTATGGGAGAAAGACGGAGATAAGGAGGAAAATATTGTTAATTTTAGCATGTAAATATAATTTTAGGCTATGAAATGAAAAGTCACTGATCCATTTAGAAAACCATAAAAGGGTAATATAGAAGCATATTCTATTAAAATAAAGAATCCAGGCTATTGACAAATCATGTGGGATATCATGGGTCATGTTAGAAGCCTTAGAAAAATATTGAGTGATTTTATTATATTGAATATATGGAGAGGGATAATATGGTTTAAATATTTATTGGCTGTACTAATCCAAAATTGTCTGTGTTAATGGCTACCTGAGATAAGCATTGTTAAGTATTGTGGTCTTCAAAGCTGATAAGTTGAAAATCTATGCATCCTTAAACATGTGAAAGAAAGATATTAGAATACTACATAACACCATTCAACAATTAGACTCAAAATAGATTCAGGACTAAAATGTAAGCTCAGGCACTATGAACTCTTAGAGGAAAGCATAGGCAGAATATTCATTGACATAAATTACAGCAAGATCTTTTCCTTGACTCACCTCCTAGAGTAATGAAAATTAAAAAAAAAAAAAAAACTAAGCAAATGAGACCTATTTAAACTGAAAAGATTTTGCACAGGAAAGAAAATCACAAACAAGATGGAAAGACAACCCTCAGAATGGGAGGGAATTTTTGCAAACAGTGCAACCAACAGGGATTAGTCTCCAAAATCTACAAACAGCTCATGCAGTGTGATATCAAAAACAAGCAAACAACTCAGTAAACAAATGAGCAGTGGATGTAAATAGACATTTCTTAAAAGACATACAGATGGCCAACAAACACATTAAAAGAAGCTCAATATCACTGATTATTAGAGAAATGCAAATCAAAACTTCACATCAGTTAGAACTGTCATCATCAAAAAAGAAAAAAAAAATATACAAGCAATAACTGCTGAAGTGGATTTGGAGAAAAGGGACCCTTCTTGCTTGGTTGAGGGGATATAAATTGGTACACCTATTATAAAGAATAGTATGGATGTTCATTTTAAAAAAATAAAAATAGAACTACTGTATAACACAGAAATCTCAATCCAGAGAAAAGCATAATTCAAAAAAATACATGCAGCTAAATGTTCACTGCAATCTTATTTACAATATCCAGGACATGAAACTAATCTAAATGTCCTACAACAGAGGAATGAATAAAGAAGAGGTAGTACATATATATCTGGCTTCCCTGGTGGCTCAGATGGCAAAGGGAAAGAAAAAAAAAAAAATCTGCCTTCAGTGCAGGAGACTGGTTCGATATCTCAGTCTGGAAGATCTTTCAGAGAAGGAAATAGCAACACACTGCAGCATTCTTGCCTGGAGAATTTCATGGACAGAGGAACCTATCCGGCTATAGTCAATGGGGTCACAAAGAGTCAGACACGACTAAGCGACTAACACTTTTACTTTCAGTACATATATATGCTGGAATGTTAGCCATAAAACTGAATGAAACTTTACTATCTACAGCGATGTGGATGGACCTAGAGACTGCATGTATGTGTGTTAGTCACTCAGTCGTGTCCATTGCTTTACAACCCCGTGGACTGTAGCCCACTAAGTTCTTCTGTCCATGGAATTCTCAAGGCAAAAATATTGGAGTAAGTTTTCATTCCCTTCTACACAGGATCTGCCCAACCCAGGGATCAAACCTGGTTATCCTGCATTACAGGCAAATTTTTTACCATATAAGCCATATGGGAAGTACTATCATGTGAATTGAATCGCCAGTCTATGTGTGACGCAGGATGCAGCATGCTTGGGGCTGGTGCATGGGGATGACCCAGAAAGATGTTATGGGGAGGGAGGTGGGAGGGGGGTTCATGTTTGGGAATGCATGTAAGAATTAAAGATTTTAAAATTTAAAAAATAAAAAACTAAAAAAAAAAAAAAAAAAAAACAGAGAAAAAAAAAAAAAAAGAACAGAGAGGCACACTGAATCAGAAAGAGAAAAACAAACGTCATATTGACGTCATATATGAGAAATCTAGAAAAAACATACTTTTTCTAAATGAAAGATTAAATTTTTTCTAGATTAAAAAATTAATTAAAAATTTATGTTTAATTGAAGGATAATTGCTTTAAAATATTGTGTTATTTTCTGCCATATATCAACATTAATCAGCCATGAACTTATTTGTAAAGCAGAAAAAGAGACACAGATGTAGAAAACAAATGTATGGATACCAAGGAGAGGGCGATGTGATAAACTGGGAGATTCGGACTGATATACACTCATGTATAAATTAGTGAACTAAGCTACTGTACAATATAGGAAGTCTACTCAGTGCTCTGTGGTGATCTAAATGCGAAAGAAAAAAAATTTAAAGGATCAATGAATACATATGCCTGATTCAGTTTGTCATGTGGCTGAAATTAACACCCTGTAAAGCTACTATACTTCAATACAAAAATAAAATTAAAAATAAACTGAATAAGAAAGCAGATATGAGAAAGACATTACAATTGAAAAAAGATAATGCTTTCAAATGAAATAGTATAGGAAGAAGGAGTGTAAAAATTAGCAGACAAATTTTCACCAGCTATATTGACAGTTCAGGTAATATGTGTGAATAACTAGCTCAATTATCAATTAAGGGCTAGTTAGTTAGCTCCTTCTTTTTCATTAATACAGAGAGTTCTTCAATAAACATTCTCATATTAAGTGTCCTTGGGAACATATATCAATCACAGTTTCTCTAGGAGAGACATTTAGAAATGAAATTTAGGGGTAACAGAGTACAAGCATTTTAACTTTCTCAAATAATTAAAACATCTCCAAAATAGTTGAGCCAATACACACTCTAATCATCAATGAGATCTCAGTTTCACAACTTTAAAGAGATTGTCTTAAGAAATCAGTGAAAAATCATCAAAGAAGTTACAATTATATAGTCACAATGACAGCAAAATGCACAGGTGCCAATCCATGAACTTACTAATGTCAAATCAAGGAAGGTAAGATATTTCTATTCTCTTTTTTCTCTTTTACCAAAATCCAAGAACATGGGAAAAAAAAAAAAAATCCTAGCTCTCTACTGGAGAGGAGAAAGAAATGGAACTCATGGAAAGTTCTGAAAGTACCCATGCATGTGTGTGCCTGTGTGTCTTTGTGTGCGTTCAGTAGTGTCAGACCCCTTGAGATCCCATGGGCTGTAGCCTGAAAGTACTTTCACACTATCCCCAATAAGGATTCAGACTTAAAGTAACCAAAGTTGAAAAAAAGAGGTGGCTTAGATATTCCAAGTTTTATAAATAGTCATTTGTATGATACTTTGTCTATGCAGGCATTGTTCTAAGCAAATTACAAATACCCAAACAAAACCTTAGGATGTGGGTGCTATGTATATAACTTTACAAAGAAAACTGAGATGTAGATTTTGTTAAGGATTTTCTCATAGTCACAGAGAATTTTCATCTGAATAACTGAGAGGTGTTGTTAAACCATGCAAAGACACTGGGATTCTTGGCCTCCGGAGGAGAAGAATTCAACCCAGGGCCAGAGACGAGGCTTGATTTCTCAGAGCTTCAGTGTAATAAAGTTTTATTAACGTATAAAGGAGATAGAGAAAGCTTCTGATGTAGACATCAGAAAGGGGTACAAAGAGTACCCAATTGCTAGCGTTAGCAATGGAGTTGTAGTCTCTCCAATGAATCAAAAGCAGAAATAGATGCTATTCTGGAACTACCATGCATTTTCCATTGCCAGCGGATGTTGGCAATTTGATCTCTAGTTCCTCTACCTTTTCTAAAACCAGCTTGAACATCTTGAAGTTCATGGTTCACTTACTGCCGAAGCCTAGCTTGGAGAATTTTAAGCATTACTTTACTAGCGTGTGAAATGAGTGCAATTGTGTGGTAGTCTGAACATTCTTTGGCATTGCCTTTCTTTGAATTGGAATGAAAACTGACCTTTTCCAGTCCTGTGGCCACTGCTGAGCATGCCAAATTTGCTGGCATATTGAGTGCAGCACTTTCACAGCATCATCTTTCAGGATTTGAAATAGCTCAACAGGAATTCCATCACCTTCACTAGCTTTGCTCGTATTGATGCTTTCTAAGACCCACTTGAATTCACATTCCAAGATGTCTGGCTCTAGGTGAGTGATCACACCATCATGATTATCTTGGTTGTGACGATCTTTTTTGTATAGTTCTGTGTATTCTTGCCACTTCTTAATATCACCTGCTTCTGTTAGGCCCATACCATTTCTGTCCTTTATCGACCCCATGTTTGCATGAAAATTTCCCTTGGTATTTCCAATTTTCTTGAAGAGATCTCTAGTCTTTCTCATTCTGTCGCTCTCCTATATTTCTTTGCATTGATCGCTGAGGAAGGCTTTTTTATCTCGCCTTGCTATTCTTTGGAGCTCTGCATTCAGATGCTTATATCTTTCCTTTTCTCCTTTGCTGTTGGCTTCTCTTTTTTTCACAGCTATTTATAAGCCCTCTTCAAACAGCCATTTTGCTTTTTTTGCATTTCTTTTCCGTGGGGATGGTCTTGATTCCTGTCTCCTGTACACTGTTATGAGCCTCTGTCCATAGTTCATCAGGCACTCTATCTATCAGATCTAGTCGCTTAAATCTATTTCTTACTTCCAGTGTACAATCATAAGGGATTTGATTTAGGTCAAACCTGAATGGTCTAGTTATTTTCCCTACTTTCTTCAATTTAAGTCTAAATTTGGCAATAAGAAGTTCATGATTTGAGCCACAGTCAGCTCCTGGTCTTGTTTTTGCTGACTGTATAGAGCTTCTCCATTTTTGGCTGCAAAGAATAAGATCCATCTGAATTCGATGTTGACCATCTGGTGATTTCCATGTGTAGAATCTTCTCTTGTGTTGTTGGAAGAGGGTGTTTGCAATGACCAGTGCATTCTCTTGTCAAAACACTATTAGCCTTTGAAATGATTCATTCCTTACTCCAAGGCCAAATTTGCCTGTTACTCCAGGTGTTTCCTGATTCCCTACTTTTGCATTCCAGTCCACTATAATGAAAAAGACATCTTTTTGGGTTCTAAGAAGTTTTGTCATTCTAAAATGTTGTGTAGGTCTTCATAGAACCATTCAACTTCAGCTTCTTCAGTGTTATTGGTTGGGTCATAGGCTTGGATTACTGTGATATTGAATGGTTTGCCTTGGAAACAAACAGAGATCATTCTGTCATTTTTGAGACTGCATCCAAGTACTGCAGTTTGGACTCTTTTGTTGACCATGATGGCTACTCCATTTCTTCTGAGGGATTCCTGCCCACAGTAGTAGATATAATGGTTATCTGAGTTAAATTCACCCATTCCAGTCAATTTTAGTTCTCTGATTCCTAGAATGTCAACATTCAGTCTTGCCATCTCCTGTTTGACCATTCCCAATTTGTCTTGATTCATGGACCTGACATTCCAAGTTCCTATGCAATATTGCTCTTTATAGCATTGGACCTTGCTTCTATCACCAGTCACATCCACAACTGGGTATTGTTTTTGATTTGGCTCCATCTCTTCATTCTTTCTGGAGTTATTTCTCCACTGATCTCCAGTAGCATGTTGGTCACCTACCGACTGGGGGAGTTCCCGTTACAGTATCCTATCATTTTGCCTTTCATACTGTTCATGGAGTTCTCAAGGAAAGAAAACTGAAGTGGTTTGCCATTCCCTTCTCCAGTGGGCTACATTCTGTCAGACCTCTCCATCATGACCTGTCCATCTTGGGTGGCCTCACAGGGCATGGCTTAGATTCATTGAGTTAGACAAGGCTGTGGTCCATGTTATCAGATTGGCTAGTTTACTTTGATTATGGTTTCTGTTTGTCTTCCATCTGATGCCCTCTTGCAACACCTACCATCTTACTTGGGTTTCTCTTACTTTGGAAGAGGGGTATCTTCTCATGGTCGGCCCTCCTGACCTTGAACGTGGAGTAGCTCCTCTTGGCCCTCCTTTGCCCAAGCAGCCCCAGCTCCTTGGACATGAGATTGTTTCTCTCAGCCTCCTCCCCTGACCTAAGACGTGGAGTAGCTCGTCTCAGCAGCCGCCCTTGACTTCGGACATGGGGTAGCTCCTCTCAGCTACTCCTGTGCCAATGCAGCCTGGTGCTCTCAGTTGTACTTCATGGCAAATAGATGGGGTAACAGTGGAAAATGTCAGACTTTATTTTGGGGGACTCCAAAATCACTGCAGATGGTGATTGTAGCCATGAAATTAAAAGATGCTTACTCCTTGGAAGGACAGTTGTGACCAACCTAGATAGCATATTCAAAAGCAGAGACATTACTTTGCCAACAAAGGTCTGTCGAGTCAAGGCTATGGTTTTTCCGGTGGTCATGTATGGATGTGAGTGTTGGACTGTGAAGAAAACTGAGTGCCAAAGAATTTATGGTTTTGAACTTTGGTGTTGGAGAAGACTCTTGAGAGTCCCTTGGACTGCAAGGAGATCCAGCAAGTCCATCCTAAAGGAGATCAGTCCTGGGTGTTCTTTGGAAAGACTGATGCTGAAGCTGAAAGTTCAATACTTTGGCTACCTCATGGGAAGAGTTGACTTATTGAAAAGACCTTGATCCTGGGAGGGATTGGGGGCAGGAGGAGAAGGGGATGACAGAGGATCAGATGGCTTGATGGCATCACTGACACGATGGACATGAGTTTGAGTAAACTCCTGGGAGATGGTGATGGACAGGGAGGCCTGGTGTGCTGGGATTCATGGGGTCATAAAGCGTCAGAAACAACTGAGAGACTAAACTGAAGTTAACTGAATTAATCAAAAGAATGTCTGGAGGTTGTAAAGATCTCACCAGACCTACTCCCATAATTTACATTTTAAGATAACAGGATTAGACAGAGGGTTTAATCTGGAGACTGTCCTCAAGCAAGATAAAATATTGTTATATAATTCTTGTAAAGACCAGACCTACTCCCATGATCCAGAACAGTGCAGGAGCAGCCAAGAGGAGCTATCCCACATTCGAGGTCTGGGGCAGTGGCTGAGAGGAGCTACCCCACGTCCAAAGTCAGGGGTGGCAGTTGAGAGGAGCAACCCCACATCCGAGGAGCGGCGGCTGTGCGAGCACGAGGGACTAGAGGAGCTACTCCACGTTCAAGGTCAGGAGGGGCGACCTCGTCCAAGGTAAGGAGCAGTGGCTGCACTTTGCTGGAGCAGCCGTGAAGAGATATCCTATGTCCAAGGTAAGAGAAACACAAGTAAAATGGTAGGTGTGATGAGAGGGCAAAAGAGGACAGACACATTGAAATCATAATCACAGAAAAAATAGCCAATCTAATCACACAAACCACAGCCTTGTCTAACTCAATGAAACTAAGCCATGCTGTATGTGGCCACCCAAGATGGACGGGTCATGGTGGAGAGGTCTGACAGAATGGCAAAATTATAGGTACTTGATGTAAATTGAGGAAAGGAGGGAAAACCACTAGACCATTCAGGTGTGACCTAAATCAAATCCCTTATGATTATACAGTGGAAGTGAGAAATAGATTTAAGGGACTAGATCTGATAGACAGAGTGCCTGAAGAACTGCAGACAGAGGTTCGTGACATTGTAGAGGAGACAGGGATCAAAACCATCCCCAAGGAAAAGAAATGCAAAAAAGCAAAATGGCTGTCTGAGGAGGCCTTACAAATAGCTGTGAAAAAAAAAAAAAAAAAAGAGAAGCCAAAAGCAAAGGAGAAAAGGAAAGATATAAGCATCTGAATGCAGAGCTCCAAAGATTAATAAGGAGAGATAAGAAAGCCTTGCTCAGTGATCAATGCAAAGAAATATAGGAAAATAACAGAATGGGAAAGACTAGAGATGTTTTCAAGAAAATTAGAGATAACAAGGGAATATTTCATGCAAAAATGAACTCGATAAAAGACAGAAATTTTATGGACCTAACAGAAGCAGAAGATATTAAGAAGAGGTGGCAAGAATACACAGAAGAACTGTACAAATAAGAGCTTCATGACCCAGATAATCATGATGGTGTGATCACTCACCTAGAGCCAGACATCCTGGACTGTGAAGTCAAGTGGGCTTTAGAAAGCATCACTACGAACAAAGCTAGTGGAAGTGATGGAATTCCAGTGGAGCTATTTCAAATCCTGAAAGATGATGCTGTGAAAGTGCTGCACTCAATATGCCAGCAAATTTGGAAAACTCAGCAGTGGCCACAGGACTGAAAAAGGTCCGTTTTCCCCAAAGAAAGGCAGTGCCAGGGAATGCTCAAACTACTGCACAATGGCAGTCATCTCATATGCCAGCAAAGTAATGCTCAAAATTCTCCAAGCCAGGCTTCAGGAATACGTGTACCACGAACTTCCAAATGTCCAAGCTAGTTTTATAAAAGGCAGAGGAACCAGAGATCAAATTGCCCACATCCAATGGATCATCAAAAAAGCAAAAGAGTTCCAGAAAAATATCTATTAGTGCTTTATTGACTGTGCCAAAGCCTTTGACTGTGTTGATCATAATAAACTGTGGAAAATTCTGAAAGAGATGGGAATACAGACCACCTGACCTGCCTCTTGAGAAACCTATATGCAGGTCAGAAAGAAACAGTTAGAACTGGACATGGGACAACAGACTGGTTCCAAATAGGAAAAGGAGTACATCAAGGCTGTATATTGTCACCCTGCTTATTTAACTTATATGTGGAGTACATCATGAGAAATGCTGGCTTAGGGGAAGCACAAGCTGGAATCAAGATTGCCAGGAGAAATATCAATAACCTCAGATACACAGATGACACCACCCTTATGGCAGAAAGTGAAGAAGAACTAAAGAGCCTCTTGATGAAAGTGAAAGAGGAGAGTGAAAAAGTTGGCTTAAAGCTCAACATTCAGAAAACGAAGATCTTGGGATCAGGTTCCATCACATCTTGGCAAATAGATGGGGAAACAGTGGAAACAGTGTCAGACTCTATTTTGGGGGGCTCCAAAATCACTGCAGATGGTGATTTCAGGCATTAAATTAAAAGAGACTTACTCCTTGGAAGGAAAGTTAGGTCCAACCTAGATAGCATATTAAAAAGCAGAGACATTACTTTGCCAACAAAGGTCCGTCTTGTCAAGGCTATGATTTTTCCTGTGGTCATGTGTGGATGTGAGAGTTGGACTGTAAAGAAACCTGAGCGCTGAAGAATTGATGCTTTTGAACTGTGGTGTTGGAGAAGACTCTTGAGAGGCCCTTGGGCTGCAAGGAGCTCCAACCAGTCCATCCTAAAGGAGATCAGTCTTGGGTGTTTATTGGAAGGACTAATGCTGAAGGTGAAACTCTGATACTTAGGCCACCTCATGCAAAAAGTTGACTCATTGTAAACGACCCTGATGCTGGGAGGGATTTGGTACAGGAGGAGAAGGGGACGACAGAGGATGAGATAGCTGGATGGCATCACTGACTTGATGGACATGAGTCTGAGTGAACTCCGGGAGTTGGTGATGGACAGGGAGGCCTGGCGTCCTGCGATTCATGGGGTTGCAAAGAGTCAGATACAACTGAGTGACTGAACTGAACTGAACATTAATAACTAATTAATGGGCTTTGCTGGTCACTCAGATGATAAAGAATCTGCCTACGTGTGGGAGACTTAGGGTTGATTCCTAGGTTGGAGGATCCCCTGGAGAAGGGAATTGCAAGTGACTCCAATATTGTTGCCTGGTGAATTCCATGGAGAGAGGAGCCTGGCTTACTACAGTCTATGGGATTGCAAAGAATCAGACATGACTGAATGACTAATATTTCACTTTTCTTAATCACTATAATCATATCTTAGTAAATAGAGTAGGCAAATGAGAGAAAGATGAGGAAATAGCTGGTCAGTCAAGCTGTCAGAACACACATACATATCAGTTAAGTTCACTGTTTTGGGGTCACAGAGACCCCAAACAATTATAATAGTAACATCAAAAATCATAGATCAGCACACCACATGCACTACTAATATATTTGAAATATTGCAGGAATTACCAAAATATAACCCAAAGACAAGAACAGAGCAAATAATGGTGTTAGAAATAATGGTGAATACACACTTGCTTCTCACAGAGTTGCTACCAACTTTAAATTTGTTTTTAAAAAAAATGCAATATCAATGAAGCAGAGCAAAAGGAGGTGTGAATAACCTAAGTATGCCTATATTCTTCATTACAGCATTAAAGGAGAGAGAGCACACAAATAATTACTCAGTTATCATGTATGATTGCTAATTTTAAAAAGCAGTAAACATTAATATCAATGAAATAAAGCACGCAATGATGTAAAAAACAATAAAAGTTTGGTGTGGATATGAAAAGATATGCAAGTTACTTATAATACACATATATATGTATTTTGTTGTTCAGTCACTAAGTTGTGTTTGGCTATTTGTGACCCCATGGACTGCAACATGTCAGATTTTCCTGTCCACTATCTCCCAGAATTGCTCAGGCTCATGTCCATTGTATTAAAGATACCATCCGAACAGCTCATTCTCTCTCACCCTCTTCTCTTCATGTCCTCAATCTTTCCCAGCATTAAGGTCTTTTCTAATGAATTGGCTTTTTACATCAGGTGGCCAAAGTATTGGAGCTTCAACTTCAGCATCAGTCCTCCAAAGGAATACTCAGTGTTGATTTCTTTTAGAATTGACAGGTTTGTTTGTTTTTGCTTTCCAAGGTGCTCTCAAGAGCCTTCTCCAACACCACAGTGTAAAAGCATCAGTTCTTCAGAGTCCAGACTACATTATGATCTAACTCTCACATCCATACCCAACTACTGGAAAAACCATATCTTTCAATACAAGGACTTTGGTCAGCAAAGTGATGTCTCTGCTTTTCAATACACTGTCTGGGTTTGTCATAGCTTTTCTTCCAAGGAACAAGCATATTTTAATTTCATGGCTGAAATTAAAAGTCACCACTTGCAGTGATTGTAGAGACAAGGAAAATAAAATGTGTCACTGTTTCTATTTTTTCCCTATCTGTTTGCTATGAAATGATGGGACCAGATGCCATGATATTAGTTTTTTGAATTATGAATTTTAAGCCACCTTTTTCACTCTCCTCTTTCACCTTCATCAAGAAGCTCTTTACCTCCTCCTCACTTTCTGCCATTAGCGTGGCACCTGCATATCTGAGGTTGTCAATATTTCTCTTGGTAATCTTGATTCCAGCTTGTGATTCATCTAGCCCAGCATTACACATGATGTACTATGAACATAAGTTTAATAAGCAGGATGAAAATAGAGAGCCTTGGCCTACTCCTTTCCCAGTTTTGAACCAGTCCGTTTTTCCATTTCTGGTTCCAACTGCATACAGGTTTCTCAGGAGATAGGTAAGGTTGTCTGGTATTCCCAATCTCTTTAAGAATTTTCCATAGTTTGTTGTACATACATGTGCATATATATATATTTATGAGTATGTTTATACTCATGTGGTGCATAATTTTTCTATATATATGCAAGGAGAACTAGAAGTAAAATTGTAGTGTTATTGTAAACTCCACTGTACCCTTCTTGTTTTATTCATTCCCCACCCTCCATTAATATACCATTGGTCAAAACTTAAGGTTGAAATATTAAAAATTATCAAGGAGAAACCATGGAATTCTAAGAATGAATGTAATAAGAAAAGTGGCTAAACCAATTGAGAAAAGACTATTAGTAAGTATCTTTCTCAATGTCATATAAATGGGGTTAAATTCAAAGAGGCACTTTTGAATTTATTTAATTGGTTATGTTAGGTGTAGTACCAACAGCAAACACACCTGGAATTTTCTTCTGTTCTAAGAAATTCTTTGAATAATCATCTGTGCTGTTTGCTGTTAACCATCTGTTGAAGGAGCAAGTGGACACGTCGGTATTATGTTTATTTAACAAAATACTATTTTAAAAATACTGTAAAGCTAGCAACCACATGAATGGAAAAAAAAAAAGTTTGGAGAATAGCTATCTTTAGCACAGGAAAAAAAAAAGGAATAATTTGTATAAGAATAATCTTCAAAGTATTGCCTAACTTTCAAATAATAATTAGAAGATAAAGCTCATATTGATAGAAAATTGAAATAATTGGTAAACTTTAGAGGTGATAGTCTCATGTTGCTTATCTAAAGAATATTACTAAAAATACTATTTTATGATACTTTGTACAAACTCAATCACAAAATTCTCACTTTAAACAATTTATTTTAATTTTTTCAAAACATATTTACATATTTTTGTTTTAGATTAAAGGACATAATATATGATAGATAGTTTATAATAATGGGAATGTTACCAGCTATTTCCACTGATAAAAAATTTGTAATTTTGGCAAATATCATTTCTTTATATGAGATTATTCCAACAATATCCTACTGCAGCACTTGGAAAACTGAAAGAAAATTGTCTTCTAATAAGTATGATAAATAAAGATGGCTTTGTTTTTTAAGAGAAGTAGATATTTGTAATTTGACTATCAATTGAAATATTTCATAATTTTCTATGTTTTTAATTCCAAATTATAGAAAACTTCAAATGGTTAACATTATACAATAGAACTTAGTAATGCACAAGAACCATAAGAACAAAATAAAATTTTCTTTCCAAAGGACTAAAAAATTGGCAATATTTTGTTAAAGTGTTTGCGTATCTTTTTCTTTTTTAAAGTATAAAACAGCTTATTTAAGGAGCGTATTCATAGGAACTCTAGTGTATGAAATTTTATAAAATTTGTGTCAACCTGGCTTCACTTGTGATTAGTGAAGAGGATCTGTAAAGACATCATTTCAAAACTAACATGATTGAAGAGTGGGCAGATTTGAGTGGCTGAAATTTGCTTTCCAATTTCAAAGTTTCTTTGTTATTTTGGCTGCTTATTTCTTCTTCTCCCAAACACAGAAATATGATTCACTTTCCCAACCACAGAAATATGATATCTTACCCCACCATCCAATCCAACTCTCCTGAACATGGTCACAGATAATCACTTGAATGGCCATTTCCTGGTCACTCTTTTATTCTTTTTGTCATGTTTATGACATATGAATATTTTTTATGTAGGGATATAATACTTTTTCTCTATTTTTTGCACTGCAAGCTCTTGATGTATGCCTCCCTTTGTCATCTTTGATCTTTATGATTAGTTCTGCTTCCTGTTTTCTACTCTTTTAACAGAAGCCAAATTCATAGTAACCCAACTTTAATATATCCACTCTAACTTTACAAACTCGAGGGATATTTTCAATCCTGTTTATGTCTATGTTTATAACCACTTTCTCTTGACTATGGTATTCTGAATCCTAAGGTAGTTCTCAATATGAATATCTCAATGTGAATTGCAACTCTAACTGAATTTGTTATCTACTCTTCAAAATTCATTCTCCCACCTAGTTTGCTTTTCAGTTAAAAAAAAAAAAAGAAAAAAAGAAAGAGACTATCTATTTGTATAAAGATGTTTTCTCATTAACCTATGCATTTGTTTTGTATCCTTTCAACATGTTTTATATTAAGATAAAAATATAAATTAAAAATATTGCTAAGTGAAAACCCCATGATCCTAAATTTGGCTATAGGATATCAGAATGAACCCATTATGGGTTTTTCTTCAATAAGGATGCGCTGTGTTTGTGCTCAGCCATTTCCAACTATTTGCAACCCCATGGACTGTGCAGCCCACCAGGCACCTCTGTCCATGGGATTTTCCAGGCAAGAATACTGAAGTGAGTTGCTATTTCCTACTCCAGGGGATCTTCCTGACCTAGGGATCCAACCCACATCTCTTGCATCTCCTACACTGGCAGAAAGATTCTTTACCACTGTGCCCTCTGGGAAACAAAAAAAGGCATATTAACCCAGTAGAAATGATAATCTCTGGTGTCTTAATTATGACATCCAAACATCATTTTCTATTAAAGCTAGGAGTCCTAGTAGAAATAGTTTATATCTATGCTGGGATAGAATATTTAGAAGATGAATCTGAAATAAAATCTCACAGTAAGGCAAAGACTACTGCAATTTTCTGCAAATAAATTAGGAAAAAGAGCCTCATGCTGGTAAAAAGTAGAACAAGTTTCAATAGCAATAGTAACTGTAATAGATTAGGCCATAGCACATTAAGTCTCAGTGTTTACAATGATTCAGAAACAAAATGTATTTTGGACAGCTTGAGATAATGCTAGTGATATTACCAGATATTTGAATACTGATAAATAAAGGAGGGAATGGTAGAAAATCAGGCATTTAACTTCATTGTAATAAACATACTTCAAAGTAATACAAGAACTGATGAAAAGAATTATTTTCCTTTGGAGATGGCATATCTAATAAATAAAAAGTGAATGATATTAGAATATTACCTATTTATAATCTCTAGTTCAGCTCAGTTCAGTTCAGTCCAGTCACTCAGTAGTGTCCGAATCTTTGTGACCCCATGAATCCCAGCACGCCAGGCCTCCCTGTTCATCACCACCTCCCAGAGTTCACTCAGACTCATGTCCGTCGAGTCTGTGATGCCATCCAGCCATCTCATCCTCCGCTGTCCGCTCCTCCTCCTGCCCCCAATCCTTCCCAGCATCAGAGTCTTTTCCAATGAGTCAACTCTTCGCATGAGGTGGCCAAAGTACTTGGAGCTTCAGCTTCAGCATCATTCCTTCCAAAGAAATCCCAGGGCTAATCTCCTTCAGAATGGACTGGTTGGATCTCCTTGCAGTCCAAGGGCCTCTCAAGAGTCTTCCCCAACACCACAGTTCAAAACCATCAATTCTTTGGCGCTCAGCCTTCTTCACAGTCCAGATCTCACATCCATACATAACTACAGTAAAAAGCATAGACTTGACTAGACGGATCTTAGTCTGCAATGTAATGTCTCTGCTTTTGAATATGCTATTTAGGTTGGTCATAACTTTTCTTCCAAGGAGTAAGCATCTTTTAATTTTATGGCTGCAGTCACCATCTGCAGTGATTTTGGAGCCCCCCAAAATAAAGTCTGACACTGTTTCCACTGTTTCCCCATCTATTTCCCGTGAAGTGATGGGACCGGATGCCATGATCTTCTTTTTCTGAATGTTGAGTTTTAAGCCAACTTTTTTGCTCTCCTTTTTCACTTTCATCAAGAGGCTTTTTAGCTCCTCTTCACTTTCTGCCATAAGGGTGGTGTCATCTGCATATCTGAGGTTATTGATATTTCTCCTGGCAATCTTGATTTCAGCTTGTGTTTCTTCTAGTCCAGCGTTTCTCATGATGTACTCTGCATATAAGTTAAATCAGCAGGGTGACAATATACAGCCTTGACGTACTCCTTTTCCTATTTGGAACCAGTCTGTTATTCCATCTCCAGTTCTAACTATTGTTTCCTGACCTGCATACAGATTTCTCAAGAGGCAGGTTAGGTGGTCTGGTATTCCCATCTCTTTCAGAATTTTCCACAGTTTATTGTGATCCACACAGTCAAAGGCTTTGGCATAGTCAATAAATCAGAAATAGATGTTTTTCTGGAACTCTCTTGCTTTTCCCATGATCCAGCAGATGTTTGCAATTTGATCTCTGGTTCTTCTGCCTTTTCTAAAACCAGCTTGAACATCAGGGAGTTCAAGGTTCACGTATTGCTGAAGCCTGGCTTGGAGAATTTTGAGCATTACTTTACTAGCATGTTAGATGAGTGCAATTGTGCTGTAGTTTGAGCATTCTTTGGCATTTCCTTTCTATGGAATTGGAATTTAAATGGACCTTTTCCAGTCCTGTGGCCACTGCTGAGTTTTCCAAATTTGCTGGCATATTGAATGCAGCACTTTCACAGCATCATCTTTCAGGATTTGAAACAGATCAACTGGAATTCCATCTAGCTTTGTTTATAGTGATGCTTTCTAAGGCCCGCTTGACTTCACTTTCCAAGATGCCTGGCTGTAGATTAGTGATCACATCATCATGATTATCTGGGTTGTGATGAAATATAAGTTCTAAGCAATAATGAATAATGATGATTTATATCACATAAACATAGAAAAATAGACTTTTCATACTTTTCTAAAAAATGCATGATTCAATCTCACCTGCATCTACCATATTCTCAAGGACTAAATGCTACTAAAAGGAAAGCAAAGATAAACATTTTAAATAAATCAATGAACAAGGAAATCCAGAAACTAGGTATGTTATATATGTTATTTAGCAGGCTAATTGCAAAGCAAAAAGAGAGGGTAAGAGAGAAGAGAAAAGAAATAACTATTAATAAGAAACAAGTTATGATACTCTATAAACATAAACACTTTATTGAATTCAAGAAATAAACTGTAAAACACAGAGAAAAGATATTCGATTAATGACTAGATGTTTCATGACATTAAAGTATTATTGTTATTTCTTTACATACAATAATGGCATTTTGATACATGAAGAATATCAATATATTTTAAACATAGTTAATGAAGTATTTCTATTTGCTTTGAGCATTTTATTTTATATTTGAATGTAACTGATCAATAAAGTAATATTACTTTCAGGTATAAAGCAAAGTGATTTAGTTATGCATACATAAGGATCTCTTCTTTTTTCAAATTCTTTTACCACTTGTTTTATTGCAGAATATTGAACAACATTCCCTGTGGTATACCTTTGGTCCTGGTTTTTATCTATTTTAAATATAGCAATGTTTACACTCCAAATCAAAACTCCCCATCTATCCCTCTCACCCACACTTCAGTTCAGTTGCTCAGTCGTGTCCAACTCTTAGCAACCCCATGAATCATAGCACACCAGGACTCCCTGTTCATCATCCATTCCCGGAGTTTACTCAAACTCATGTCCATCAAGTCAGTGATGCCATCCAGCCATCTCATCCTCTGTCGTTCCCTTCTCCTCCTGCCCCCAATCCCTCCCAGCATCGGAGTCTTTTAAAATGAGTCAACTCTTCACATGAGGTGGCCAAAGTATTGGAGTTTCAGCTTTAGCATCATTCCTTCCAAAGAACACCCAGGACTGATCTCTTTTAGAATGGACTGGTTGAACCTCCTTGCAGTCCAAGTGATTCTCAAGACTCTTCTCCAACACCACAGTTCAAAAAGCATCAATTTTTCGGTGCTCAGCTTTCTTCAGAGTCCAACTCTCACATCCATACATGCCTACTGGAAAGACCATACCCCTAGTCGGACCTTTGTTGGCAAAGTAGTGTCTTTGTTCTTGAATATGCTTTCTAAGTTGGTCATAACTTTCCTCCCAAGTAGTAGGTGTCTCTTAATTTCATGGCTGCAATCACCATCTGCAGTGATTTTGGAGCCTCCAAAAATAAAGTCTGACACTGTTTCCATTGTTTCCCCATCTATTTCCCATGAAGTGATAGGACCAGATGCCATGATCTTGTTTTTCTGAATGTTGAGCTTTAAGCCAACATTTTCACTCTCCTCTTTCACTTTCATCAAGAGGCTTTTGAGTTCCTCTTCACTTTCTGCCATAAGGGTGGTGTCATCTGCATATCTGAGGTTATTGATATTTCTCCCGACAATCTTAATTCCACCTCGTGCTTCTTCCAGCCCAGTGTCCCCCCACACTTAACCCCAATAACAAAATATTATTCTCTAAGTCTGTGAGAAAAAATAAGTTTATTTATATCATTTATTTTTAGATTGTGCTTAAAGCTGTATTTTAAGATATTTGTTTTTCTTTATATGGCTTACTTCACTTAGTGTGACAATTTCCAGGTCCATCTATGTTGCTGCAATGGTATTATTTCATTTTTTCCAATTAATAAAATGACAGAAGTAACATACATATTGACATTTCCTTAAACATAAATAGATAAATGTTCCAGCCAAAAGAAGTAGACTGGTTGAATGGATACTGACACAAGACTTGTATATATACTGTCTACAAGAGACCCACTTCAGATCTAGAGACACATACAGCCTGAAAGTGAGGGAAAGGAAAAAAGATATTTCACACAAATGGAAAACTGGACTAGACTAAATAGACTGAAATAAAGATGATTACAGGAGACAAAGGAGAACACTACATAATGATCAATCCAAAAAGAATATATAACACTTGTAAATATATTTGTACCAAACAGAGGGCACACTTGAAATTCAATACTCATTTATGATAAAAATTTTACAGAAAGTAGAAATAGAAGGAACATGACTCCACAAAACAAAGCCCATCTATGATAAACCAAAAGTTAATATCACACTCAATGGTGAAAAGCTGAGAAAATTTCCTCTGAGATGAGGAAAAAGACAAGGTATCCACTCTCACCACTTTTATTCAACACGATTTTGGAAGCCTTCACCATGGCCATGGGAAGAAAAATAAATAAAAGGAACTCAAATTCGAGAATAAGTAAAACTGTTACTCAGTTGCAAATGTCAGGATGCTATACATAAAAAATCCTAAAGATTCTATAAGAAAGGACTAGAGCTTATCAATAAAGTTGGTAAAGGTGAGTGATACAAAATTAATGCAAGAAATCTATTGCATTTATATACACTAACAACAAAAGATCAAAAAGAGAATTTAAAGAAATAATGCCATTTACCACTGTATCATAAAAGAACATCTAGGAATAAACCTACCTAAGGAAACAAAAGACTTGTACTCTGTAAGGTGCTGATAAAAGAAAATGAAGATGACACAAACAGATGGAAAGATATATAACATTCTTGGGTTAGAAAAATTATCTTAAAATGACTATACTATCCAAGATTATCTATAAAGTCAATGCAAGCCTTACCAAATCACTAATGGCATTTTTCAGAGAACTACCACCAAAAAAAATCTTAAAATTTTTATGGAAATATAAAAGACCTTGTATAGTCAAAGCAATCTTGAAAAAGAAAAGGCTGGAGGAATCAATTTTCCTGACCTGTGGCTATACTGTGAAGCTATAGTCATCCAATCAGTATGGTACTGGTGCAAAAGAAGAAAATTAATAATAAAAATAGATATCCACTAGGGACAGGACAGAAAGCCAAACGATGAATCCACACATCTATGATCAATTAATTTATGACAAAGGAGGCAAGACTACACAATGGAGGAAAGACGTGGTCTCTTCAATAAATGATGCCAAGAATACTGGTTACATGTAAATAAAATTAAAAAAAATAAAATTAGAACAACATTTTTTAACACCATACCCAAATATAAACTCAAAATGGATTAAAGACCAAAAATAAAACTATGTACTATAAACTCTTAGAGGAAAACATAAGAATACTCTATGACATAAATTGCTTCAATATCTTATCTGAGGCATTGCCTAAATGGAAATAAAAACAAAAATAAACAAATAGCATCTAAGAAACTCAAAAGCTTTTACATAGCAAAGAAAACAATAAAATGAAAAGACAACTCAGAGAATAGGAAAACATATTTTCAAGCAATGTGACCAGCAAGGGATAGGTCTCCAAACTTTGTAAACAATTCATGTGGCTCAATCTCAGAAAAACAAAAAACCCAATCAGAAAAAGTGTACAGAAGACCTAAATAGACACTTCTCCAAAGAAGACATACAGATGGCTAAAAAGCACATGAAAAGATGCTAAACAGCCCTAATTATTATAGAAATGATAATCAAAACTACAATGTTATCAACTCAACCCAGCAGAATGATCATAATCAAAAAGTCCAAAAGCAATAAATTCTGGAAAGGATGTAGAAAAAAGGAAACCCTTCTATACCGTTGGGAACGTAAATTGATACAGTCTCTTTGGAGAACATTATGAAGGTTCCTTGGAAAACTAAAATTACAGCCAATATTTGCTGTTGCTGTTGTTATTTTTCAGTTGCTAATACATGGCCAACTCTTTGTCATCTCATGGACAGCAACCTGCCAGGTTCATCTGTGTTCCACTACCTCCCAGAGTTGGCTCAAATCCATGTCCATTGAGTCAGTGATGCTATACAAACATCTCATCTTTTGCCACTACCTTCTCCTTTGCCTTCAGTCTTTGCCAATATCAAGGTCTTCTGCAAAGAGTTGGGTCTTTGCATCAGGTGGCCAAAATATTGGAGCTTGAACTTCAGCATAAGCCCTTCCAATGAATATCCAGGGTTGATTCTCCTTAGGACTGACTGGTTTGATCTCCTTTCTTCCCAAGGGACTCCCAATTCTTCTCCACCACCACAATTTGAAAGCATCACTTCTTAGGCACTCAGGCTTCTTTATGGTCCAACTCTCATGTTAGCACACGACTACTGGAAAAATCATAGTTTTGACTATATGAACTTTTGTTGGCAAAGTGATGTCTCTGCTTTTTAATATGCTGTCTAGTTTTGTCATAGCTTTTCTTTCAAGGAACAAGTGTCTTTTAATTTGGTGGAAGTAGTCACCATCTGCAGTAATTTCGAAGTTCAATAAAAGAAAATCTGTCACTGTTTCCACATTTCCCCCTTCTATTTGGCATGAAGTGATGGGACTAGATATCATGATCTTAATTTGTATTTTTTTTAAGTACTGTGTTTCCTGTTGACTTTTTCCCTCTCTTCTTTCACATTCATCAAGAGGTTCTTTAATCCCTCCATATGACCCAGCAATCCCACTCCTGTGTATATATCCAGGGAAAACTATGGTTCAAAAGGATGCATGCAGCCCAATGTTCACTGAAGCAATTTTTACAATATCCAAGACACGGAAGAAACCTAAATATCCATGGCAGAGGAAAGGATATAGAGTATTACTCAGTTTAATGTTATGCCTGGAATTTGCTTTAAAATAATCTAAGATGGTATGCAAGTGATAATTTGAATTAAATATCACTGTTCAAAGTTTGAAAGGTAATGAGATTGGATTGTACTTATCAATAATTACCTTAAATGTAAATGGGTTAAGTGCTTCAACCAAAAGACAAAGACTGGCCAAATAGATACACACACACAAAAAAGACCCCTATATATGCCGTGTAAAAGAGAGCCACCTCAAACTTAGGGAAATATACAGACTGAAAGTGAAGGGTTGGGAAAAGATATTTCATGTAAATGGAGGCCAAAGGAAAGCAGGAATATCAATACTCATATCAGATAATATAGACTTTGAAACAAAGACTGTTATAAGAGACAAAGAAGGATACTACATAATGATCAGAGGATCAAACCAAGACAAAGATATAACAACTATAAACATATATGTACCCAACAAAGGAGCACCTCAATATGTAAAGAAAATGCTAGCAAGTATGAAAGGGGAAATTAACAGTAACACAATAATAGTGGAGGACTTTAATACCCCACTCACACCTATGAATAGATGAACCAAACAGAAAATTAGCAAGGAAATGCAAACTCTAAATGATACAATGAACCAGTTAGACCTAATTGATATCTCTAGTGCATTTCACCCCAAAACAATGGAATTCATATTTTTCTCAAGTGCACACGGAATATTCTCCAGGATAGATGACATTCTGGGTCATAAATCTAGCCTTCATAATTTTTTTTCAATGAAATAATTTTAAACATTTTTTTTCTGATCAAAATGTGGTAAGATTAGATGCCAACTTCAGGGGGAGGGCGGGTAACTATTAAAAATACAAACATATGGAAGTTAACACATTTCTGAAAAACCAACAGATCAAAGAAGAAGTCAAAAAATGTTTAGAAACAAATGAAAACTCAACAACACAAAACCTATGGGGTTTAATAAAAACACTCCTAAGAGAGAGGTTCATAGCAATACAAGCCTACCTCAAGAAACAGAGAAACATAGAGGATCCTGCTGTGATTTATGTCGGAGAGTGTTTTGCCTATGTTCTCCTCTAGGAGTTTTATAGTTTCTGATCTTACATTTAGATCTTTAATCCATTTTGAGTTTATTTTTGTGTGCGGTGTTAGAAAGTGATCTAGTTTCATTCTTTTACAAGTGGTTGACCAGTTTTCCCAGCACCACTTGTTAAAGAGATTGTCTTTACTCCATTGTATATTCTTGCCTCCTTTGTCAAAGATAAGGTGTCCATGTGTGTGGATTTATCTCTGGGCTTTCTATTTTGTTCCATTGATCTATATGTCTGTCTTTGTGCCAGTACCATACTGTCTTGATGACTGTGGCTTTGTAGTAGAGCCTGAAGTCAGGCAAGTTGATTCCTCCAGTTCCATTCTTCTTTCTCAAGATTGCTTTGGCTCTTCGAGGTTTTTTGTATTTCCATACAAATCTTGAAATGATTTGTTCTAGTTCTGTGAAAAATGTGGCTGGTAGCTTGATAGGGATTGCATTGAATTTGTAAATTGCTTTGGGTATTATACTCATTTTCACTATATTGATTCTTCCAATCCATGAACATGGTATATTTCTCCATCTATTAGTGTCCTCTTTGATTTCTTTCATCAGTGTTTTATAGTTTTCTATATATAGGTCTTTAGTTTCTTTAGGAAGATATATTCCTAAGTATTTTATTCTTTTCGTTGCAATGGTGAATGGAATTGTTTCCTTAATTTCTTTTTCTACTTTCTCATTATTAGTGTATAGGAATGCAAGGGATTTCTGTGTGTTGATTTTATATCCTGCAACTTTACTATATTCATTGATGAGCTCTAGTAATTTTCTGGTGGAGTCTTTAGGGTTTTCCATGTAGAGGATCATGTCATCTGCAAACAGTGAGAGTTTTACTTCTTCTTTTCCAATTTGGATTCCTTTTATTTCTTTTTCTGCTCTGATTGCTGTGGCCAAAACTTCCAGAACTATGATCCACCTCCCAGAATTCTGGAAATAAAAGCAAAAATAAACAAATGGGATCTAATTAAAATTAAAAGCTTCTGCACAACAAAGGAAAATATAAGCAAGGTGAAAAGACAGCCTTCTGAATGGGAGAAAATAATAGCAAATGAAGCAACTGACAAACAACTAATCTCAAAAATATACAAGCAACTTATGCAGCTCAACTCCAGAAAAATAAACGACCCAATCAAAAAATGGGCCAAAGAACTAAATAGACATTTCTCCAAGAAGACATACGGATGGCTAACAAACACATGAAAAGATGCTCAACTTCACTCATTATTAGGGAAATGCAAATCAAAACCACAATGAGGTACCACTTCACACCAGTCAGAATGGCTGCGATCCAAAAATCTGCAAGCAATAAATGCTGGAGAGGGTGTGGAGAAAAGGGAACCCTCCTACACTGTTGGTGGGAATGCAAACTAGTACAGCCACTATGGAGAACAGTGTGGAGATTCCTTAAAAAATTGCAAATAGAACTACCTTGTGACCCAGCAATCCCACTTCTGGGCATACACACCGAGGAAACCAGAATTGAAAGAGACACATGTACCCCAATGTTCATCGCAGCACTGTTTATAATAGCCAGGACATGGAAACAACCTAGATGTCCATCAGCAGATGAATGGATAAGAAAGCTGTGGTACATATACACAATGGAGTATTACTCAGCCGTTAAAAAGAATTCATTTGAATCAGTTCTGTTGAGATGGATGAAACTGGAGCCAATTATACAGAGTGAAGTAAGCCAGAAAGAAAAACACCAATACAGTATACTAACACATATATATGGAATTTAGGTAGATGGCAATGACGACCCTGTATGCAAGACAGGGAAAGAGACACAGATGTGTATAATGGACTTTTGGACTCAGAGGGAGAGGGAGAGGGTGGGATGATTTGGAAGAATGCCATTCTAACATGTATACTATCATGTGAATTGAATCGCCAGTCTATGTCTGACGCAGGATGCAGCATGCTTGGGGCTGGTGCATGGGGATGACCCAGAAAGATGTTATGGGGAGGGGAGGTGGGAGGGGGGTTCATGTTTGGGAATGCATGTAAGAATTAAAGATTTTAAAATTAAAAAAAAAAAGAAACAGAGAAACAACAAATAAACAAACTAACTTAACACATAAAGCAACTAGGAAAAGAAGAAAAGAAGAACATCAAAGTTAGTAGAGGGAAAGAAATAATAAAAGTGAGAGCAGAAATAAGCAAAAAAGAAATGAACGAGACAATAGCAAAAATCAACAACACTAAAAGCTGGTTCGTTGAAAAGATAAATAAAATAGATAAACCGTTAGCCATACTCATCAAAAAAAAAAAAAAAGGAGAATGAAAAATCAAAGCAATAAAATTAGAAATGAAAATGGAGAAATCACAACAGAAAACACAGACATGCAAAAGATCATAAGAGACAACTATAAGCAACTGCACGCCAATGATGGACAACTTGGAAGAAATGGATTACTTTTTAAATAATTTAATCATTTATTTATTTTTGGCTATGTAGATTTTTCTCTAGCTGTGGGAAGTAGGTTATTTTTCAGTTGTGGTGCATGGGTTTCTTTTATTGTGGTGGCTTCTAATGTTGCACAGCATGAGCACTAGGTTATGCAGATTCAGTAGTTGCAGAACATGGGCTGAGTAGCTGTGGCTCCCAGGCTCCTGAGCACATGCTCAGTAGTTGTAGAGCATGGGTTAGCATGGGTTTAGCTGTGGTGCTGCATGTGGGATCTTTCCAGATCAGGGATTAAACCCACGTCTCTTGCATTGGCAGATGGTTTCTTTATCATCGATCCACCAAGGAAACCCCAACAGTTTGATTATCGAATGGTGACAAAAACATAGGCATTTTTATAGTATGTCTTATTCATGCAGTTCTGGAATATTTTATAAAAATATAAAATAATACTACCCTTACAGACAGAATAGAAACATTTTTAGAAAGAAGAAAAATATTTTAAGGGTATGCCAAAGCCTTTGACTGTGTGGATCACAATAAACTGTGGAAAATTCTGAAAGAGATGGGAATACCAGATCACCTGACCTGCCTCTTGAGAAATCTGTATGCAGGTCAAGAAGCAACAGTTAGAGCTGGAATGGAACAACAGACTGGTTCCAAACAGGAAAAGGAATATGTCAAGGCTGTATATAGGCACCCTGATTATTTAACTTACATGCAGAGTACATCCTGAGAAACGCTGGGCTGGATGAAGCACAGGCTGGATTCAAGATTGCCGGGAGAAATATCAATAACCTCAGATATGCAGATGACACCACCCATATGGCAGAAACTGAAGAAGAACTAAAAAGCCTCTTGATGAAAGTGAAAGAGGAGAGTGAAAAGTTGGCTTAAAGCTCAACATTCAGCAAATGAAGATCATGGCATCTTGTCCCATCACTTCATGGGAAATAGATGGGGAAACAGTGGAAACAGTGTCAAACTTTATTTTGGGGGGCTCCAAAATCACTGCAGATGGTGACTTCAGCCATGAAATTAAAAGACACTTACTCCTTGGAAGGAAAGTTAGGAGCACCTAGATAACATATTCAAAAGCAGAGACATTACTTTGCCAACAAAGGTCCATCTAGTCAAGGCTATGGTTTTTCCAGTAGTCATGTATGGATGTGAGAGCTGGACTGTGAAGAAAGCTGAGCATCGAAGAATTGATACTTTTGAACTGTCATGTTGGAGAAGACTCTTGAGAGGCCCTTGGACTGCAAAGGAGGTCTAACCAGTCCATTCTGAAGGAGATCAGCCTTGGGTGTTCTTTGGAAGGAATGATGCTAAAGCTGAAACTCCAATACTTTGGCCACCTCATGTGAAGAGTTGACTCATTGGAAAAGACTCTGATGCTGGGAGGGATTGGGGACAGGAGGAGAAGGGGACGACCAAGGATGAGATGGCTGGATGGCATCACTGACTCTATGGACATGAGTTGAAGTGAACTCTGGGAGTTGGCGATGGACAGGGAGGCCTGGCATGCTGTGATTAATGGGGTCACAAAGAGTCAGACACGACTGAGTGAGTGAACTGAACTGAATATATACATATATATTTAAAGAGATTTGAGAGGATACTGTATTCAAAAATATTGAAAAATAATAAAATAAGGCAATTTATAGAATTAAAAAAACATGATTTTGAAACTAAAATTAAAAAAAAATCATGTTTTGACTGTGATTTTTAAATACACTCCTCAAAGTGAAACTTTTTATTTATAAACTGAGGAAATTATTCAAATGTAGAAAAACACAAACATATTAAATATAAGAAAATAACAACATTAAACACAAACCCAAAAGATTCATCATCTATGCTATTATTTTAAAGCAAGAAGAGAAGCAAACTATACAAGGAGAACTATCAGGGAATAAAAAGAAAATAAATTTTCTTCTTTTTAACATCTCCATGTTTTTTAATCTCAGGAGGATTTATCTGACTGACTCAAGCTCTAAAACAAAAACAGTATACCTTCACATGAATGAACCACAATCATGTGAAACCATATAACTTGTTCATCATTCTCAGGTTAAATAATATTAACACACTTACAGTGAAGTCCAATCCATGAGTTTGAGATACGTTTATCTAAAAGTTCAATTCTAAATTTTCCTAAGTATGAAAAGTAAGGAAACTAATTTTATGTCTTTAAGCTTTAGATACAAAGGGTATGTATAGAACCTCTTTTGAAGAGTTCTTATGATATTTAAATGAGAGAATGCAGAAGGAGTTGTTAATATTTCACAGGAAAAACACCATGGGCTCACCTCCCGCCGTGAACACATCAAAACCTCACCTACATACATAGCGACTCTCTCTGGGAATGATCTGAAGGCTAGCAGAATGTCTCTTCTACAACCAAAATTATAATGGATAGAGTCTGTTAAGCAAGGTGGAGAAACGATCTAGTTGGGATCCACACTCTTGTCAGGTTACCCAGAGCAGAGTATCCCAGATTCAGGGATCCTCCCTACAGAGCGATAGGTTTGAGCCACATATATAGGCATGCCAACTCTGAGATCTGACACGAAGAAGACAAGATTTTGACTGATTTGAAATCCAGTGGAACTTATGGAGGGCTGTGGGAAACTCCACTCTTGAAGGGGAGTGTGCACACAGATTTGCTTACTCCCAGGCCCAGCTGAGAGATAGCAGATTGAAACCTTCCTGGTACTATGGGTTCCCTGCCAGGATGACCCCAATACAACCACCTCCTTTCATCTTTCATTAGCTCGTGCTCCAGTCACTCCTGATAAAGGCCTGATCCCTGTTGATGTGGAGACTGCCATCACACTGAAAAGAAATGGAGGTAGCTCAGAAATGGAAAATAAAATACTTCAAAGAATAATAGGCGAGACTATTAATGAAAAAAAAAAAATATCCAAAAGTAATGTTTCCAGTGAAGAGGAAAAGTATTGTTATGGATTTAAAGTATATATGACAGAAAATGGAAATATAGTTTAAAATACTTGTATTTAAACATTTTAATAAAATAATAAAAATTATCTTCTTTACTTAAATGAATTTAACAAAATATTATTGAATTATTGTTTATTTTTAACATGTGTGTGGACAAAAGAATATGAGTAAAATATACTGCATTTTAACTGACAATTTTTATACTACAATAAAACAGTACTAAATCTGAAAAGCTTAAGATTAGTAACATAAATTTGGAATAGAAACCCTAAGAACTCTAATAAAAGTCATTATAGACACTGGGACACCATGACTCCAACAGTAAAATTTTGAACCAGAGTCTGTATATGATAATATATGTTAAGTGTTGGTTTAAATTATAATATTTTTGAAATATTTCTTATATATTAGCAGTTAATCATTGAATTACCAACATCTTATCTTTAAAAAATGCTGTAACAATGCTTGTTAATTATACAAAATTGTAGTACATGACAGGTACCAATTTCAGTCCTTTAACTCCTAATCTATTTTATTCATTTGGAATATTTTGAGACAATGAAACTGGTATCCTGACTTTTCTAGCTTACCTAAAGTTTGAATACCACATGGGATAAAGCTTAAACTCTAACCTGACATATTTATGTAATTTCTGACAAATTCAGTGGAGAATATGGTGCATGGACACTCAAAGGTAAAAATACCAGAGATATTTGAGATGTTCTGCCCTAATAGGTTGTTTTTAACAATACATTTCTAAGTCCCAGGAAGTAGTAGTGGTTCAAGCTACCAAGAGAATTTCTTTTGTGTACCAAGACAAAATCTACCCCTAAATACATATTTTTCAAGTACCAATGAGTTCCTGGAAGAAAACAGGAGAATAAATATTAATAGATGCAACTACACACATTTCTCCCTATTGTAACAAGGTGTTCTTGTGAATGTGCTAAATATTATTTAAGGAAAGGACTTCTTTAGAAGAGATAATTGGGTCTTGGGAATCAACCATTGGAAAAAACTTGATATCTCCTTAAGACTTCAAGAGACAGAGTATGGTTACAAGGACATGCTATCATCACCTTGTAAGTAGTTCAGGAAATGCAATGGTAATAGAAATATAGCATCAGAATTACTCTGGAAGAACAACAAAAAACTATCAAGTGTGTCATTAAATAGCGATGTCCCATGATAGTGATCTACTTATTTCATTTGCAACTTTTTTCTTGAATATCTAAAATAGTACTTGACATATAGTAACTACTCAAAAAATATTTACTAAAGAAGAGGAATAAATGAATGGATAAGTTTTACTTGGGGCAGTGGAGGGTAAGTCTGAGCTATCTCATCATAGAATGATTCAATAGGATGTTTACAGGTATGAAAAGTATCTGATGGGGAGGCCACCTAAGGAAAAGTGGGCTTATAAAGTCAGAGAATAGCTTGGATAAATGTTAGATACACCTATTCCTACCTGAAGATTTATAGAGGTTTAAAAATATGGATAAAACTATCCCAACAAATTTGTTACATGGAGGATATTAATTAATGGACCTATATACAAATTGCTCTAATTTTTTCTCCCAGAAAACTCAAAGAAATAAGGTCAAGGCAATATTCTAATTAAACATAAAAATTCTTATTTATATAAGATTCTTAAGTCTTAGAAAAGACAATTTTACACTGTAAACAGTAGTATTGCTCATCACTACCTAAGGGATATTAGTTGTGAGCACTTCATGGAAGAATAGTAAGATATCTCACATGGACATGTGTAAAATACTTATTAAGTGATAGTATTACTAGGGGGAATTTTGATAAAAGGTAGAGGTATTATAATTAGGATTAATATGAATGAATGCAATATTAAATTTAAGCAATATTTCATACTATGTTTTAAATAAACATATAGTTTCTTAATTTGAATAAGTTAACATATGTGAACTTGTGTTTAATATGTTAATGTAAGGAAGATTCATGTGTATTTTTACATCTAATTATGTTACCAGAATTATTTCAATTCTGCAGAATAACACTGAGGAATATTATTTTACCAAAGTCACAAAATGTAATAAAGATGCAAACTCCAAATCTTGATATTGCAGTATGCATTCTCTCCACCTCTAATTATAGTATCTTGCAAAATGTAACAGAACTTGTAAAAATGCATTTAGGTTATGTTAAAGTTTCTATATAAAAATGATAAACTGGCTTTGGAGCTTATTTCATCCAAATGATACTTTACCTTTAATATAACAAGGATTTTTTATCAAACAATGACTCAAAAATGTTTGTTCTCTGACAGTTATGTCTCGGCATGTATCTTATTATTGAAAATATGAAGATAATTAAGAAAAGTGCTTTTCTGAAGTTCTTATCATCTAAGAAGATAAAATAAAAAGGTAAATAAGATTTATTAGTGTTGTGATAAAGGTATACTCAGGTTACAATAGCAAAATAGCAAAAGACACTAGCTCAATCAAGGATTTTAAGCAAAGCTTCTACTGGTAAAGCACATCAACATGAGATCGAGAAAATTGATAAAAGTCTAAGCAGAATTCCAAAACAAGTGATGGTAACTTGAACACAAGCAAATGGAAAAGGAGACTATAAACAGTTTGATAATACAGCAAAATGAAATACAAAGAAGAGAATGTCAGGAAATGACTGAATAAATATAGTATCAGGCCCCTGAAAACATGATGAGTTCTTAATAAGTAATTTTAGCTTTATTTAGGTGATGGTTAGAAAATGAATGAATATTGAAAGCCTTCCAAAGTAATGTCTACTTCTCCTGATTATAAAACCATCTTGAAAACAGATGGCTAAGTCTTCTAGAATGCTTCAACTCTAAGTGTATAGCAGCAGTTGATTAAAAAAAAAAATTGTCTTAAGGGACATGTGAGGAGGAATGAACAGCTTCATATTGCCTAAACAAGTGTGATCTCAAAGTGAACATCCCTTGAAATCTCACCAAAAGTGGAATCTGCCAGTGCCTTGACCTTGTATTCCCCAGCCTTCAGAAATGCGAGAAATCAATTTTTGTTTGTAAATCATCTAGTCTGTGATATTCTGCTACATCAATTCAACTGACTAAGGCAAAAATGAGCACTGATGAAGTGAGACACTGCTATAGTTAATACCTAAAATTATGGAAACAGTTTGTCTTTACATAATAGGAAGATGTTGGAAGATTTTGGAAGTGAATGCTAGAAAAAAACCTACATTGCCGTGAACACATTAAAAGTAAACCTGAGGAGAGTCTGGACTACTTGCTCAGCTGGCTGCCCCTCATCCTGTCTCACCCAGCAGCCTAGCCAATGGACAGAGACTTGCTGTGCTGATTAAAAATAAAATTAAAAAAAAATAGAAGGAACTATTTATTGCTAAGGGCCATTCTGATGAGATCTCATATGGAAATGAGGAATATGTTATTGGAAACAGAAAGACAACTAATTTTTGCAATAAAGTTAGCAAAGAAGTTGGCTGAATTGTGTTCACGTTCTAGTATTTTGTGGGAGATAAAACTTGCTAGTGATGAAATTGGATGTTTAGTTGAAGAGATATCTAGTCACATTGCTCAAAATGTTGCTTGGCCTATCCTGGCTGCTTACTAGTAAAATGAGAAAAAGAGAATTATTTTCTATTATGGTTAAACTTCTGTACGTACTTGTGCTTGTGCTTAGTTGCTCAGATGTGTCTAACTCTTTACAACTCCACAGACTCTAACACGCCAGGCTCCACTGTCCATGGGGTTTTATAGACAAGAATACCAGAATGATTTACCATTTCCTCCTCCAGTGAATCTTCCTGACTCAGGGACAGGACCTGCATCTCCTGTGTCTCCTGTACTGGGGCTGATCTGTCCGGAAGCTCTCATATGTTACTAAACAGTAATAACTCTGATCCAATTTTTAACTGTGTTCCAATTCCACAGAGCATTTAAGACCTTTAAAAAGACATTGAAGAATCCACCTGCCCTTGGGCATCGTAAGTATCATATTTCCCTTTATCTTTTTTGTATATAAAAAGGACAAAAATGTCACTGGGGTACTTACCTAAAAACAGGGATTGCTTTCGACCCAGGAAGTATTATGGCCAACTTCTAGACCCTGTGGAATGGGGTCACTAGCCATTTGATTTAGGGCTACCAAGAACTTTATTGCAGAAGCCCCTTCAGACTCTTTTGTATCTCATGCAGTGGAAGTGCTTTTGAATTTTCATCACATTCATATCTTTCAGCCAGCTACCTCACCTCCTGTAACTCTTCATGATTCACTGATGGGTCTTACTTAAAAGGCAACAATGGCAAATAGTACTGAGCATACTACTGAAATTCCTTTTGTTGTTATCAATGCACCCACCGTCTTTACCTACTGCTACTTCAGCTCAACAAGCTGAACAATCTTACATGGGCCTATACTTTAACCAAGGACAAAACTGCCAGCAATTACACTGATAGTAAATATGCTTTCTGAGTAGCTTATGAATTTGAAATGCTGTGGGAGCAACTTGACTTTCTAATTTCCGGTGGAAATACAATTTTATCTATTTTATTTTTTAATATATTTTTAATTGGAGGAAAACTGCTTTACAATATTGTGCTGACTTCTTCTCTGGGTCAGGAAGATCCTCTGGAGAAAGGAATGGAAACCAACTCCAATATTCTTGCCTGGAGAATTCCATGGGCAGAGGAGCCAGGAAGGTTACAGTTCATGGGATTGCAAAGAGTCAGACATGACTTAGCGGCTAACACTTATGTTTTAAATATACATCAATGAGAAATACTGTAAAAAAAAAGTCATATAATCATTGGCTACATGAGTGATATACATTTTTTACTATCTGTTTAATTAGGATAGGCTTTAAAATACAATTGCTATGACAAAAATTTATGCTAGAATTTAAATATTTTAATTCAGCTTTATAGATGCTATTTTTTTGATTTAGATAGTAATAATTTCTAAATTTTTGACAGACCAAGGATGTTTTATTATATGGTCAGTTGTCAGCTAACAACTCATTTGATAAATTGTACTCCATTGAAATAAGTAATATTCCATTGATTAGAAGTTAACCAGGGTTTCAAGTTTTACCATGCATATCATAGCTGCATTTTTTTGTGGGGGGGAGTTATTATTTATTTTTTAATACAAATTTATTTATTTTAATTGTAGGCTAGTTACTTTACAATATTGTATTGGTTTTGTCATACACCACCATGAATCCACCATGGGTGTACATGTATTCCCCATCCGGAACCCGCCCTCCCACCTCCCTCCCCGTACCATCCCTCTGGGTCATCCCAGTGCACCAGCCCCAAGCATCCTATATTCTGCATTGAACCTGGACTGGCGATTTGTATTTTTAAATGTTACCTTATTATTATTTAAATCACAAAGTCCAAGTAGTCTTAAATATGCGTTAAGGAAAAAGACAAAAATGATACATAGCATACTTCGATCACTAATATTTTACTGTTGACATTTTAAGGACTATATCCCATTATAAACTTAACATATACTTATGTTGTCATATAATTGTAATGAAAATATCTTACAGAAACAGAGCTACTTTGGTGGTGGGTGAATAAAAATTTGACACTACATCTTATACTTTCTCTTTATCACTATCACTGGAGGTTGAAAGTTATTAGCATCATTGTTGTTCAGTCACTCAGTCCTGTCTGAATCTTTTCATCCTCATGGATTGCAGCACACAAGGCTTCCATGTCCTTCACTATTTCCCAGAGCTTGCTCAAACTCAGGTACATTTAATCAGTGATGCCATCCAACCATCTCGTCTTCTGTTGTCCTCTTCTCTTGCCTTCAGTCTTTCCCATCATCATCATTTTTTCTAATGGGTCAGTTCTTTGCATCAGGTGGTCAAAATACTGAAATTTCAGCTTCAACATCAGTTGTTCTTATAAATATTCAGGATTGATTTACTTTAGATTGACTGGTTTGATCTCCTTGCACTCGAAGGGACTCTCAAGAGTCTTCTCCAACACCACAGTTCAAAAGCATCAATTCTTCAGTGCTCAACCTTCATTGTCCACCTCTCACTTCCATACATGACTACTGGAAAAACCATTGTTTTGACTGAACAGACCTTTGTCCACAAAATAATATCTCTGCTTTTTAATATATTGTTTAGGTTTGTCATAGCTTTCCTTCCAAGGACCAGGCGCCTTTTAATTTGATGGCTGTAGTCATCATCCACAGTGATTTTGGAGCCCAAAAAGAGAGTCTGCCACTGTTTCCCGTTTTTCCCCTTCCATTTGTCATGAAGTGATGGGACCAGTTGCCATGATCATAGTTTTCTGAATTTAGAGTTTTAAGTCAGCTTTTTCACTCTCCTTTTTCACCTTCATCAAGAAGCTCTTAGTTTCTCATTGCTTTCTGCCATAAGGATGGTGTCATCTGCTATATCCGAGGTTATTGATATTTCTCCCAGAAGTCTTGATTCTAGCTTGTGCTTCATCCAGCCTGGCATTTCACATGATGTACTCTGTAAATACGTTAAATAAACAGAGTGACAATATTCAGCCTTAATGTACTCCTTTCCCAATTTGGAGCTAGTCCATTGTTCCATGTTTGATTCTGCTTCTTCTTGACTCATATACAAATTACTCAGGAGGCAGGTAAGGTAGTCTGGTATTTTCATCTCTTTAAGAATTTTCCACAGTTTGTTATGATCCACATAGTCAAAGGCTTTAGCATAATCAATGAAGCAGAAGTGGATGTTCTTCTGGAATTCTCTTGCTTTTCCTATGATCCATTGGATGTTGGCAATTTGATCTCTGGCTCCTCTGCCTTTTATAAATTCAGCTTGAACATAAGAAAGTTCTTGGTTCACCGAATGTTGAAGTCTAATTTGAGCATTACTTTGTTAGACTTCCTTGGTGGCTCAGATGGTAAAGCATCTGCCTACAATGCAGGAGACCCGGGTTCAATTCCTGGATGGGGAAGATCCCCTGGAGAAGGAAATGGCAACCCACTCAAATACTCTCGCCTGGAAAATCCCATGGACGGAGGAGCCTAGTGGGCTACAGTCCATGGGGTCGCAAATAGTCGGACACAACTGAGCGACTTTACCTTCCCTTCCCCTTCCCTTGCTAGCATGTGAGATGAGTGCAATTGTGTGGTAGTTTGAACATTCTTCGGCACTGCGTTTTTTTTGCGATTGAAATGAAAACTGACCTTTTCCAGTCCTGTGGCATCTTTTGAACTTTCCAAATTTACTGGTATATTGAGTGCATCACTTTAACAGCATAATAGTTTAAGACTTGAAATAGCTTAGTTGAAATTCCATCACCTCCACTAGCTTTGTTCGTAGTGATGCTTCCTAAGGCCCATTTGACTTCACACTCCAAGATGTCTGGCTCTAGGTGGGTGATCACACCATCTTGGTTATCTCAGTCATTAAGATCTTTTTTGTATATTATATTACAAATCATTATCAATGTTTTATTAAAAACATCAGTTAGTCACTAACTGATACTCATATTATGCATTTATTTTTTATTTTGTTATTTTCTTTCCTTATCTTTATTCTTTAATTTCTTTTACTATTTTAGATTAAATTCTTCTTTGGTTAACTGGTTGCCATATATATGTACATCATTAATGTTCATATTTTTTTCTAATACTTGTTTTCCAGACTATAGTTTCCCATCTTAGCACTGTTTGTTTTTTGCAAACACTAGAATAATTATAGAAATAATATGACTTAAAATGATTTATGTTTCTCTATAAAATATTTACATGTGGCAGTAACCTAGGAGCATTAGTAATTATTATGTATCTAAATCCAGTGACAGAACAGATATCGTCCCAAGTTGGACCTGAGCAACACGTTTAGTGTTTCTCATTTTTTTCCCCACCACTAGGGTTTGGTGGATTATGGTCCCTCTGGCAGGCTAAAGATTCTTGCCAATTTTTACCCTCATAGTTTCATGAAGTATGTACAGTCTTTCTTAATATCTTGGATCTTGGCTGACTCTTAATAAGCGAATCACTCTAAGGAAAAAGCACTCCACATTCTGGAGTCTTTACTCTGTGCTTTCTTTTTATTCAGATAATTGACTTATAAGTGCCCTGAAAATTCTCTGTCTTAACCTACTGTTTTCAAAAAAAAACAAGTCCTTTTTGTTATTTTAACAACTTTAACTTTAAGTAAAAGACTATGAAAGAGCAATAGATCGATATTTTACATAACATGCTTTCAGTTACGTCTTGAAAAATGCATAGTAAACTCTTTGCTGTCATGCTTTTCTATTAGAGTTTTCAATTATTATCTTAACAATTATGTTATTTTCTTTGTATGATTTGTTGGTATTTTTGTATGTATTCATTTAAAGGTTTTAATGTAAAGTATTAAAAGAGAATTGATTGGAAAACAAGGAGATCAAACCAGTCAATCCTAAGGGAAATCATTCCTGAATATTCACTGGAAGGACTAGCTCTGAAGATAAAGCCGCAATCCTTTGACCACCTGATGTGAAGAGCTGACTCACTGGGGGAAAAAAAAAAAACCCTGATTCTGGGAAAGATTGAGGGCCAGAGGAGGAAGGGATGACAGAGGATGAGATGGTTGGACGGTATCACTGACTCAGTGGGCATGAGTCTGAGCAAACTCTGGGAGATGGTGAAGGACAGGGAAGCCTGGTGTGATGCAGTCCACGGGGTCACAAAGTCATGACTGAAAAAAATGAACAAAAGTAATTAGTAAAGAAACATTATGCAGCACCAAGAAACTTAAACTCCTCAGTGAGTCTTAAATCTCAAAGGTTTTAAAAATGTAACCCCAAATCCATAATTAATTTGCAAGATATCTCTTTACTGAAAGCAACATTTTAAAATTTACAAATTTGATTTATGGTAAACTATTTTTAGAGCCAACTTATTCAATAACTTATATTTTTTCAAAGTCTGAGAAGAAATAAAGTTATCTTTTACTCCACAGAATATTCATTCATATAGGAATTTTCTTTGTGAAGAATTTTCAGCAAGCATGAATTTACTATATGCTAAATATTTCAAAATACTTTTGATAATATTTGAGCAGATGAATATTCTCCTTATGAAATATGTTTTCTACTTTTTTCATTGTGATCATATACAAGTAACTTTTAAAATGTATTTGCCTTTATTAGTGCATTTGTTCATTAAGCTTTAACACATTGTGTTATTCACCACAAAGAATTTAGTTTCTCTCAGTCTAAGCAAAAGTTGGAGAGTCCTAGGCTACCTGCTTTATTGTGTAGCTTTTTGCATCTCATTAACTTCTTCTAATTGACACTGGTACACAATGTATACTTTTGTGCTGCTATGGCCACAAAACAAATTATTCTACCCCTCAGAACTGCTCTGGTACTTCCCACAAACACTCAGGCTAGTTTCTTTCTTTTTTTTTTTTTTAATTGATATTAATTTATCCTGAAATAGTCTTCATCTGCTGCACTAAAGCTGTAGTTTTAATTAGAGCACTGCTAAATCTCCATATTTCTATAATTTAGAATACCACCAGAGACTTTGACATGAAGAAATTACCAAGCTAAGTCAGGTCTTTAATAGCAGATGGCTACATGGTTTGACATTTCTCATATTTTTTAATGTTGCAGTAGTCAGCCTTCAATAAAATCAGAATCCATACCTACTTTTGTTAATGTATTTCTCAATGTGAAATTGTCCATAGAAATTTCATATGTGGAACATCATTCTGCCTCTTACTATGCTTTGTTTTGTAACTTTTCAGTATAGTGTGATGATCATTATAAAGCAGTATGTGAAAAGGTGTTTCCCTTTTGGGAAGAGGGAGTTACAACTGTAATATCACTTGTTAGATCACAAGTTATGTACCTAGTCCCTATAAATTGATATCAAAATGGTTTTAATGTTTCAGAGAATATTTTGGAACTATGCAGGGTGGCTTATCTGAAATCAATTTTCGAAACTAAAGTTGTTATTATAAAATTTTACCTTAAAATCGCCAGTGTCTAGCAATTTATGCTCTTAATATCACATTTGCTCCTGTGGAATAAGTTCATTGATTTGGTTTTATACGTTTTTTTTTTTTCTTGTATTTTGAAAGAACTGTACACAAGGTCATACCCAAAGAATATAACAATATGAAAAATGTGTACAATTGTAAAATATTCTTAATTGTGAAAAACTTTAAATATGCAGAAAGCTCAAAAGCAATGTAAGAAATAAGTGCTCCCTGTTCCCTCCTCTCTCTGTGTTTCTCCTCTGTTAATCAGGACAGTTATTAACTGCTAGGCCACTTATGAATAAATCTCCCTTTCTTTCTCAGGGCTTACCTGGTGGCTCAGAGGTTAAAGTGTCTGCCTCCAATGTGGGAGACCCAGGTTCGATCCCTGGGTTGGGAAGATCCCCTGGAGAAGGAAATGGTAACCCACTCCAGTATTCTTGCCTGGACAATCCCATGGACAGATTCACGGCTACAGTCCATGAGATCGCAAAAAGTCGGACACGACTGAGCAACTTCACTTCACTTCACTTATCCTTCTCACACTTGTAACTATTGTTCTGAAGTGTGTTCTTCTTTTGATTATTGTTTCTGTGATCTTTTTAATATGAAATTTACTGCCCATACTATGTTCTAAACTTTACAAAATTTCTATTCTATTCTATCTTATTGTACAGCAATTTTACAAATGTCATTCATTACTCAATATTATTATTATGAAATGTAATTCATCTTAATACTCATAAATGTATTTCACTGTCACCATACAAAAGTACTACATTAATACTGACTATATTTCCCATGCTGAACGTTTCATCCCCTTGATTTATTTATTTTGTAACTGGGAGCTAATTACACTCTTAGTTTCTCTAACCTATTACACTCAACCTTCCAACCCTTCCCCTCCAGCAACCATTTGTTTGTTGTCTATATTTATGATCCTGTTACTGTTTTGTTATGTTTGCTCATTTATTTTTATTTAGATTCCACATATAAGTGAAATTATACTTTTGTCCTTTTCTGTCTGAATAATTTCCTTAGCATAATACCTCTCAGTTCATCCATGTCACAAATGGCAAGATTTCATTATTTTCTATGCTGATTCATCTATCAACAGACACCTACATTGTTTTCATATCTTGGTTATAGTAAAAAATATTGCAATGAACATAAGGGTACATACATCTTTTTAGGTTAGTGTTTTAGTTTTCTTTGGAAAAAATATGCTGAAGTGGAGTTGCTGCATTTTATGGTAGTTCTGTTTTTAATTTTCCGAAGAGCCTCCATACTATTTTCCATAGTGACTGCACCAATTTACGTTTCCACCAATAGAACAGGAGGGTTCCCTTTTCTCCACATTTTTGCCAACACGTATTTGTTGCCTTTTTGATAATAGGTATTATGACATGTTTGAGGTGATATCTCATTGCGGCTTCCATTTTTATTTCCATGATGATTAGAGATGCTAAGCATCTTCTCTTGTCTGTGTTGATCATCTGTATGTATGTGTTCTTTGGAAAGACATCTATCCAGATGATTTGCTCATTTTAAAACATGTTTTAAGGTTCAGTTGTATAAATTCTTTATGTATTTTAGATATTGACCCCTAATTAGATATGTCATCTGCAAATCTCTTTCCCCAGTCAGTAGGTAACATTTTCCTTTTGTTGATAGTTTTCTTCTCTGTGCAAAAGATTGGTAGTTTGACATAGTCCCATTAGTTTATTTTTCTTCAGTTTCCTTTGACTGAAGAGATAGATCCAAAAAAAAAAAGAAAAACATTGGGAAGACTGATGTCAAAGAATCAAAGAACATATATATTTTTTAGGAGTTTTATGACTTCAGGTTTTACATTTAAATCTTTAATCAATTTTAAGTTCATTTTTTGTATATATTATGAGAGAATAGTCCAATTTGATTCATTTGCACATAGCAGCCAGTTTTTGAAATACTATTTATAAAGAGGCTGCCTTTCCCAGCATTATATTTATGACTCATTTATCAGATTGACTATATTATTTATGGCCTCCTTATTCTGTTCATTGATCTATACGTCTGCTTTTATACCAGTACCATAATGTTTTGATTATTTTGTCATGGTTGTTTCAAATCTGGGAGTGTGATAACTACAGCTTTTTTTTTTTTTTTCCCCCTCAAGATTGCTATGGCGTTTGTTGATCTGTTATGGCTCCATACAAATTTTAGAAAGATTTGTTCCAGTTCTGTCAAAAATGCTATTGGTATTTTGATAGGAATTTCATTAAACCTGTAGATTGCCTTAAGGAATATTGTCATTTTAACAATATTCAATTCTTTCAGTTCATGAACATGATGTATCTTTCCTTGTGTATGTGTCATCTTCAATTCTTCTGTATATAGTATCATTCAGTCTGCAAACAGTGACCTGTTTTCCTTCCCTTCCAACTTGGATTCTTTCAGCTTCTTTTTCTCTTTTAATTTCTATGGTTAGGACTTCAAATAATATATTGAACAACAGTGATGTAGAATAGGCATCGCTGTCTTGCTCCTGATCTTAGAATGTTTGGAGCTTTTCACTACTGAGTATAATGTTGACTGTAGAGTTGCCATATGTGCCTTTTATTATGTTGAGGTATGCTTTCTCTGCAACCACTTTGTTGAGAGTTTTTATAATAAATGGATGTTGCAATTTATCAAAAGCTTTTTCTGCCTCTCCAGGGATGATCATATAATTTTTGTTCAATTTGTTAAGGCTGTGTATCACATTGATTAGTTTTTAAATATTGACCCATCTTTGCATCAGTGGGTTAATCCCCATATTATCAAGGTGTATAATCCTTTAAATATATTATTGAATTTGGTTTGCTAATAATTTGTTGAAGATTTTGCATCTATGTTCATTAGTGATACTGGCTTGGGTCCTTTTCTGGTTTTGGTATCAGGATGATGCTGGCCTAAGGAATGAGTTTGGAAATGTTCCCTCTCTAATTTGGGGGAACAATTTGAGAAGAATAGGTGTTAATACATTTTTAAATATTTGAAATTCATCTGAAATTTCTGTTCTTATACTTTTGATTTTTAATTTTTTCAACTGATTCAGCTTTGTTACCGGTGATTAATCTGTTTGATCTGTTCACATTGTCTTAGTAAATTGTATGCTTCCAGAAGTTTATCCTTTTTTTTTTTCTAGCTTGTTCATTTTACTGGAGAATAAAATTATTTAGTTATCTCTTATGATCCATTGTAATTCTGTGGGGTCCATTGTAACTTCTTTTCTTTCAGTTCCAATTTTATTCCTTTGAGCCCTCTCTTTTTTCCCTAATGAATCTGACTAAATGTTTATCAATTTTGTGTATCTTTCCAAATAGGCAGCTTTGAAGTTTCATTCATGGTTTCTATTTTTTTTCTTTTTTTTAGTATCTATTTAAATTGCTTTTGCTTTAATCTTTTCTTCAACTAACTTAGGTTTTGATTTGTTCTTTTCTTAGTTCCTTACTAAAAAATGGGCTATTTACTTGAAATTTCACTAAGGATTTATTTTTGTTTACTCTATCCTGTGAATGTGCAATGTTATTCATTTGAAAAACTAATCTAACAATACTAGAGAGTGCTTGGCCAATTCCTTCTAAATTGGAGGATCTCCTCACTGTCTCAAGCCTTTCTTCATGGTATTTGTTTTACATATATAATTGTCTTCTCTTTCACATTGACATTTTTTCCCCTTCTGTATGAAATTTTGCATACTTTTTACCTTAGATATTTTTTTAAATTTAATGATTTCTCTTTAAGTATCTTACTTATCAACTCCACATTTCTATGTCTACACAGTACATTTGAAACTCTTTTACACATGGAAATGAATATAATAATTTTTCAACATCTTGGTTAAATAGATAGATACGTGTCAGTTCAGTTCAGTTCAGTCATTCAGTCGTGGCTAACTCTTTGCAACGTCATGAATTGCTGTACGCCAGGCCTCCCTGTCCATCACCAACTCCCGGAGTTAACCCATCATGTGCATCCAGTCGTTGATGCTATCAAGCCATCTCATCCTCTGTAGTCCCCTTCTCCTCCTGCCCCCAATCCCTCCCAGCATCAGAGTCTTTTCCAATGAGTCAACTCTTTGCTTGAGGTGGCCAAATTACTGAAGTTTCAGCTTTAGCATCAGTCCTTACAATGAACACACAAGACTGATCTCCTTTAGAATGGGCTGGTTAGATCTCCTTGCAGTCCAAGGGACTCCCAAGAGTCTTATCCAACACCACAGTTCAAAAGCATCAACTCTTCAGTGCTCAGCTTTCTTCACAGTCCAACTCTCACATCCATGCATGACCACTGGAAAGACCATAGCCTTGACTAGATGGACCTTTGTTGGCAAAGTAATGTCTCTGCTTTTGAATGTGCTATCTAGGTTGGTCATAACTTTCCTTCCAAGGAGTAAGCTTCTTTTAATTTCATGGCTACAGTCACCATCTGCAGTGATTTTGGAGCCCCCCAAAATAAAGTCTGACACTGTTTCCAGTTTCTGCATCTATTTGCCATGAAGTGATTGGACCAGATGCCATGATCTTAGTTTTCTGAATGTTGAGTTTTAAGCCAACTTTTTCACTCTCCCCTTTCACTTTCATCAAGAGGCTTTTTAGCTCCTCTTCACTTTCTGCCATAAGGGTGATGTCATCTTCATATCTGAGGTTATTGATATTTCTACTTTAAGTATATAGTAAGAGGTTTTACTATATACTTCCAGCCCATGTTGAAACATAATGTATTTAGATTCATGAGCTACAAAGTCTTATTATTTTGAATTAATTTTTTTTATTTGTGGTTACTTAAAATTCCATTAGAATTTTTATTTGTTTTTAAAGATCTAGTATGTGTTGGAAAGTGTTCTAAGTGTGCTTCATGAGGAAAAAAGAAAAAATGTTATTCAACATCCAGAATCTAAAATGTATTTTGCCATCTCTTTAAAACTGTCTAAATCAATTTAAATTTGAGTCAATAAAAATTAAACATTTTCAACTCATTCATGGAAACATATATAATCATCTGCCAACATCTCGGTTAAATAGGTAGAGACGTATACTTTAAGTGCCAAATGAAGTCTTATACATAAACACATTAAAAGAGATAATTTTAAATAAAGTATTTCACTGAGGTAAGGAGAGTATTTTTACTTTGAGTAAAAATAGATTCAAGCTTGTTTCTTAGTTTCCTGGATTTGTCTTCTCTTCATATTTATATTTACTTAATATAATATTATAAATTTTCTTTTCTTATTAATAGAGATTATTCATTAATATTATGAGACATATACAACCACTAATGGAGTCAAGAAAATTATGCTTATCATTTTATTATGGTAAAATATCTATTTATTTTGAGAATATTAGTTCACAATTAAATATTTTTAATGAATGTTACATTAAGAAATGAAGCACGTGTACACCCATGGCAGATTCATGTTAATGTATGGCAAAACCAATACAATATTGTAAAGTAATTACCCTCCAATAAAAATAAATAAATTTATCTTAAAAAAAATAAGGAATGAAAAAACTTTGTAGAGTGAAAGAAGAGATTGGAAGCTTTCTAATCCATAAGGTTAGTATATAGTAACAGATAATATATTGAAAACATTGTCTAAAATTTATTTTCAGAAAATTTGAAACAAAAGTATTCAAGAGAAAATTAGAAAAGATCAAGTCCTATTTTATTTGCTGAAAAATAATGAAAAATAGTTGTCTTGATTTCCTATAAGTATTGATTTTTTGAATTCCTCCTTTTGTCAGTTTGTAAAAATGTTTACAAAAGTTTGTTTCAATAAATATGTGAACATTATCTTAATTGTTACTGGAAGAATTAACACTGGAAATATAATTTCTCGGAATAATGTCAAAATTTAGATTAATCACCTTTAGCTGATACAATGATATCGTTACTTAGAACATCACTCTTCGAAATGGGACAGTTTTAAAAGAGAATAAATTAGGAAGAGTTCAACAGGCATTCCCTTAATATATCTATCAAAATGTGATCAACAAAATGAACAAGGCCTAAACACTGGAATCCTTTAAAAGATACTAGAAATATTTCACATGTACTTCCTCTTAGTGTCACACTTTAATTTTTCAATCAAATAAATATACTATTCATGACTGCATTTTATTTTTCTGTGGGTAGTTTATTGAAGTGTGTGTGTGTGTGTGTGTGTGTGTGTGTGTGTGTGCCTGTGTGCACTCAGTTACTTCAGTTGTGTCCAAGTTGTTGCTCCTCTGTCCATGGTATTCTCCAGGCAAGAATACTAGAGTGAGTTACCATGTCTTCCTCCAGGGCATCTTCCTGACCTAGGGATCGAACCCACATCTCATGCATCTACTGCATTGAGAGCCAGGTTCTTAACCACTAGTGCCACATTGGAAGCTAATATATATATTATATATGTCTTGAACAACAGTTTATTATATGAGTGTAACACAATATATTTCTGATTTAATATATTTTCCTAGAATTTTCACCATGAACATATAAAGTTTCTTCCAAAGTTTGCAAGAATAGTAAGCTTTGGTGACATCATTTTGCTGAACTCTGAGTAAAGAAGACTTAATTTTTTTCTTTAACAAATAAATGTGAACATTGGGAATTAAGATATTTTTCATAAATGATTTTATTGCAGATTTATATTGAGAAATATATTTAAAGAGCAACTCAATCATTTTGTCATGATTTTAATGTATTTCTTCCTTATGTGTTATATATATGCAATAAAAATAAATATTGAATAAAATTATATATATATACATTAAATAAAGCTGGATCCTAACCTTAATCCAAAAGAGTTTGTATTCCTGCAAGATTTACATAGATTTTCTGCCAAGAGGGAGTGAACCACTGGCCACAGGAGGCAAATCTAAATGAGTATGTATCCTCAAGGCAAATCTCCTACTCTTTGACTTGCCTGGAGCTAGTATAATTCTAGGGTCTCAGTGGTGAAAAATACCTACACTTCATTTCCAGGTCTCTGAATCACTACAAGAAGGAAAAGACTTCCTTTAAGCCTCCTTACAACAAGGGAAGTTCGTATAGAGATAACTGATATTTTAAGCAAAGAAAAAAGCAGCTGAATACTTTGGGCTGTAAATATTTGTTCTCATCTGGGAATCATATGGGGCTAGACTTCAAAAAAAGATATATTTTTTCTTTTAAATGTAACTGCTATTCAATATATACAATTAAAGTTATCCAGTAATATGTATAAGAGAGTCAAACATAAAAATAAATAAAACTTTTCATTAAGATTTTAGGGACTTCTTTTATTGCCTGACTGCCAAGCTTAAACTGTCAAACAAATTTGTTCATTTATAAATGTCTATGCTTAGGTTTTATGCATAAATTAAATTTTATGTGGAAGAAATTAATTATAGAGCAAATTATTAGATGATTTGACCATTTTTTGTTAAACTCAAAAGTCAAGGAAAAGAATGAAGCCAAATTTAGGGTTAAAGGCCAGTGATAATTTCCCTTTGTTTTATAAAATTGAAAAGTGTTGAAAAATTATTTAACACTTTTATATGACATAATTTTTTCCATTATTTTTAGATTTAAATGAAAAACATAAAGGTCACTCTTTTTTTGCTGGTTTATTCAGAATAATGAATTCTTTAGGTGTCATATTGAATATGCTATGAGAGAGTTTTGCAGGTGGCTCAATGAAGGTGTAAAAATTCTTGAACATACTTGGGCAACACTAGAACAAATTCAACATCCAAAGCCCTTGCATTGGTGATGAGACTAAGTGCTTTTATTTTCACTCCAATTTCAGCTTCACAATTCAAACAGATATTGCCTTATAAAAGCAGTAATGCTCTGGGAAGTTTTCCAGATTCATTTATAAGAAAGCAGAAAAGCTCAATTTGAGCTCCATTTTGTAGGGCTCTTCATTCTTTCATTTTAACCTGGATCTCTTGTACAGGACTCTCTTTATCCTTTGTGGAGTAAAGGAACCTTCATTGTGTGCATTCTTTCTTCAAGTGAAATTTGTTATTTTACATTGGGTATGAAGGAAACAATACAAGTCCTTCACTGAAGATTTACTCTGTGGAAATGCAAGATAGTAACCCAATTTGAGAACAATATGGCTTGCCTTCATTCAAATGGAGCCAGTCAAGGTGGACTTGCAAGTTTCCAAACTTAAAAGGTTTCCCTGACACTTCTAAAATTTGCATTGTGAAGTACACAGCAAACATAGTAGGGAATTGGAAATGCTTATATGTTCATTTCAGATTACAAATGTTGCCACAGCTCAGTTTAATTGCAATTGTCAGAGACAATTTGGGGCACTACTGTGGCCACGATGCTTTTGTAACCAGGAGTTGCATTTCAAGTTGCTTCAGGTTGTTAAAAAAATATATGTTCTTCAGTCTTTCATTGTAACTGGATCAATATTTTGTTTGTCAACTTGTATATTAAACTTTATCTAGCTTTTTTCCTGGTTTGAAGGCAATATGTCCTGACACATATCCTCAACTATAGTTTTCCACTTATTTAATCTTTTATCACTGTTCTACTAACATTTCCCATGTCTAAGACCTGAACATGAGAAGTGTAGTAACAGCTAAGTGTGTTTTTCAATGAGCATAATCATATCCATAAAATACTTCATAAATACTGTTTCAAATAGCTAAGAGCAAAATGACTAATGTTTATAGGCAAACATCTTTTGTTCTTTCTAACATTTATTCATTTCTTTTTTAAAAAATAAAATTTTCATTCTGTAATACTAGGATGATTGTGCTACATGATCTATTTTTATTTCACTGCATTTTCTCAGAAACAACTTAAAGATGAGTATAAAAATTAAATGCATTTTGAAAACATTTGAACTATAATGGAATTTTATTCTGTACAACACAAATTTCAAAAGTTGTTATGTCTATGGTTCTATGAATAGCATTTAAAAACAACTGATATATGTAACTGTTATTATTCAATGGGTAATATCTTAAGTTATGAGGATTATTTTCTAAATGTCCTATTTATTACACTGAAGACCTCTTCTTAAGTAAGATCTATGCAATATTATTTAGTAACATATATTAATTATTTGAATAACAATCTAATACAAATAATTATCTAAATAATTTATTATCCCTAGAAATAACTTAACTGTTCTGTATATGTCATGTTTATGATCCAGGATATTATTTGCAATAGTTTCAACTGAGATCCCAGCCTCCAATAACAAATAAAGGGCAAAAAAAAAAAAAAAAAGCCTTCATGGAAAATTAATCCCTGTATTATTTGTAATGATTTTTTATACCTAACTTTTTTTAAAAAAATTCTTTATTCTGAAGTCTTCTATGTCTGAAATTAATGCAGCTCCTCCAGCATCTTTTGGTTAGCATTAACATGGTGCATGTATTACAATAATAGAAAAAAAAAAAAAAGCAGATACATCTCCACAAAATATTTGCAAGATTTGTATGGGGAAGATTTAAAAGAAAGAGCTCTGATGAAAGAAATTAAAGATCATCTAAGTAAATGGAGAGTAATTTTGTGTCCATAGATAGACAATATGTTAAAGATGGCAATTATTCATAACTTTATTTATAAATCTGAGGCCATTTCAGTGAAAATCTAAGCGAGCTGCATTGTAGATACCAACAAATAATTTAAAAATTTTTATGTAAAAGCAGGAGTTCAAAAATAACCAACAAAATACTGACAAAGAACAAAATTTGAGGACAGACACTACTCTAATTCCAGACTTATAACAACTCTTTCATAATTAGACGCAACAGTATCAGTGAAAAAAAAAAAAAAGATAAATAGATTAATGGAACAAATAGCAAGCCTGTAGTGCATTTTCAGTCACTCAGTTGTGTCCAACTCTTTTCAGTTCTATGGAATATAACTAACGAGAATCCTCTGTTTATGGGATTTTTCAGGAAAAAATACTGGAGTGAGTTTTCATTTCCACTCCCAGGAGATCTTCCCAACCCAGGGATCAAACTTGCATCTCCTGAGTCTCCTGCATTGGCAAGAGAATTCTTTACTACTGAGCCACATGGGAAGCCTATCGTGGAATCACATAAATATAGTGAATTAATTTTTGACAAGAGTAAAGAAAATTTAATATATGAGTGACAGTTTTCTCAACAAATGGTTCTGAAAAATGCTAAAAATTTAACCTAGAGGCAGATGATAGATCACATACTTTTCAAAAAAATCAACCCAAAGAAGATCTTAAAATTAAATTTTAAAAATAATAATACTATAACATTTACAGAAAAAAATTCTAGGCAAAAACTGATGTGATTTTTGGTTAATGTGTTTTAGATACAAAATCCAAAATTACAACCTATAAAACAATTGATTTGAGTGTTTATTGAAATGAAAAACACCTGCTCTACTGTAGACACTGTTAAGAAAATGTAAGCAGTAGTCACTGACTGGGAGAAATAAAATTGCAAATCATTTATAAAAAATTAGTAGATTAGGGAAATAGATGGGGAAACAGTGGAAAAAGTGTCAGACTTTATTTTTGGGGGGGCTCCAAAATCACTGCAGATGGTGACTGCAGCCATGAAATTAAAAGATGCTTAATCCTTGGAAGAAAAGTTATGACCAACTTAGATAGCATATTCAAAAGCAGAGACATTACATTGCCAAGTAAGGTCCGTCTAGTCAAGGCTATGGTCTTTCCAGTAATCATGTATCCATGTGAGAGTTGGACTGTGAAGAAGGCTGAGCACTGAAGAATTGATGCTTTTGAACTGTGGTGTGGGAGAAGACTCTTGAGAGTCCCTTGGACTGCAAGGAGATCCAACCAGTCCATTGTGAAGGAGATCAGCCCTGGGATTTCTTTGGAAGGAAAGATGCTAAAGCTGAAACTCCATTACTTTGGCCACCTCATGCAAAGAGTTGACTCATTGGAAAAGACTCTGATGCTGGGAGGGATTGGGGGCAGGAGGAGAAGGGGACAACAGAGGATGAGATGGCTGGATGGCATCACTGACTCGATGGACATGAATCTGAGTGAACTGCAGGAGTTGGTGATGGACAGGGAGGCCTGGTGTCCTGCAATTCATGGGGTCGCAAAGAGTCGGAAATGACTGAGCAACTGAACTGAACTGAACTGAACTGAGGGACAAGGAGGTGGGGGAGGAAGGAGAGGTGGTATGTATGGAGAGAGTAACATGGAAATTTACATTACTATATATAAAATGGATAGCCAATGGAAGTTTGCTCTATGACTCAGGGAACTCAACCAGGGGTCTGTAACAACTTAGAAGGTGGGAAGGGGAGGAGAAGGGAGGGAGATTCAAGAAGGAGTGGGCGTGTGTATACATATGGCTGATTCACACTGATGTTTGGCAGAAACTAACACAATTCTGTACAGCAACTAGTTTTCAATTTAAAAAAAAAATTTAAAAGAAAAAGAAAAAAAATAAGTAGTAGAAAAAATGTACAATATAAACTTACACTCAGGAGTGAAAGTAAATGACACAATTAAAAATGTGGAAATGATTTGAACAGACACTTCATAAAATAGATGTACCAGCAACAAATTAGTATATGAAGAGGTAGTCAATATTATGTGCTGTTATGGACACATTTAAAACTACAAAGAGACAGCACAACACACCAATTAAACTGGCTAAAATCCAAAAATCTGACAGTACTAAATACCAGCATGAAATCAGAAATAAGACCTCTCCTTCATTCCTGCTCTGAGTGAAAAATGGTACAGACACTTTGGAAGACATCTTGCCAGCATTTTACAAAGCTAAACATAGTTTTAGCATATGATCTGATAATTGTGCTCCTAGATATTTGCCAAATTGATTTCAAAACTTATGACCAAACAAAAGTCTGTGCAAAAATGTTTTTAAAACCTTATCATCACCAAAAACTGGAAACAATTAAGATGTCCTTCAATAGATGGATAAACTATGGTATTTCTCTTCAGTGGAATATCATTAAGTGATAAAAATGAATCAGCAACCAAGCCACACAGAAAGGCAACCCACTCCAGTACTCCTGCCTGCAAAATCCCATGGATGGAGGAGCCTGGTAGGCTGCAGCCCATGAGGTCGCTAAGAGTTGGACACAACTGAAGTGACTTAGCAACAGCAGCAGTAACCAAGCCACAAAAATATGGAGGAAATATAATAAAGGCCAAATATTACAAAACCACAGCTAATATTGTGATGAAAAGCTAAACTCAATGGTGAAAATTTAAAAGTTATTCCTCTAATTTTAGGAAGAAAACAAGGATATCCACTCTTGGAACTTTTGTTCAACACAGTGTTAGATGTTTCAGCTACAGAAATCATACATGAAAAGAAGGCAACTAAACTAAAAGAGAAGTGAAACTATCACTATTAACAGATGACATGATACTATATATAGAAAACCCTAAAACTACACCAGTAAAATGACTAAGATTAATAGTTTGACAAACTTGCAAGATAAAACATCAATATAGAATATTTTTGCATTTCTATACACTAAATACAAACTATTAGAAAAAAAATCAGAAAAAAATCCCATTTAAAATTGCATCAGAAAGAATAAAATACCTAGGAATAGGTCTGGTCAAGCTGAGGTAAAAAACTTGTACCCAGAAAACTATAAGACACTAGTGAAAGACATTGAATACATCACAAATAAATGGGGAGATAGATAGGGAAGCAATGGAAACAATGAAAAACTTTATTATCTTGGGCTCCAAACTCACTGCAGAAGGTGATTGTAGCCATGAAATTAAGACACTTGCTCCTTGGAAGAAAAGCTATGATCAGTCTAGACAGCATATTAAAAAGCAGAGACATTACTTTGCCAACAATGGTCAAGGCTATGTTTTTTCCAGTAGTCATGTATGGGTGTAAGAGCTGGACTACAAAGAAAGCTGAATGCCAGGGGCAGTCCTAAGATGGCAGAGGAATAGGACAGGGAGACCACTTTCTCCCCCACAAATTCATCAAAAGAACATTTAACACTGAGTAAATTTCACAAAACAACTTCTGAATGCCAGCAGGACATCAGGCACCCAGAAAAGCATCCCCTTGTCTTCAAAAGGAGGTAGGAAAAAATATAAACGACAAAAAGAGGACACAAAAGAGGTAGGGATGGAGCTCCGTCCCGGGAAAGGAGTCTTAAAAGAGAAGTTTCCAAACACCAGGAAACGCTCTCACTGCTAACTCTGTGGTGAGCCTTGGAAGCACAGAGGGCAACATAACAGGGAGGAAAAATAAATAATTAAAACTCACAGATTATGAGCCCAACAATAACTCCTCCAGCAGAGAAGCAGCACAGACGCCTGCACCTGCCACTAGGAAGCGGGGGCTGAGCAGGGAGGCGGGGGCTGCATTGCTTAGAGTAAGGACCGGGCCTGAATGCCCCGAGGGCAATCTGAGCTAACTAACTTGGCTAGCAAACCAGACTCCAGGATAGCTACCACAAGCAAAGCCCTAACCTAAGGCACCACCAGGCCTGCACACAGAACAAAGGACTGAACAGAAATAGCCAGCTGCAGACCATCCCCCTCCAGTGACAGGCAGTCAGAGCCGAAAGGGGGATATCGCAGCCCCAGAGAGACATTATCTACCAAAAAGCAAGCAAGCTTCTTTGCTAACTAAGACTTCTTGCGGTTCTGGACATCCGCCTGCGAAGGTGCACCAGTTGTACACCCAGAGAACGGAGCAGCAGGGACAGGGGAGGCGATAAGTCGGGCGACCATGCTCACCAAACACCTCATCTCCTGAGCTGCTCGGACCTGGGAAGGGTATAAAATGCAGGCCCAACTGAGTCTGTGCCTCTGAGGACTACCTGAGCTCCTGAACCTGAGTGGCTTAGACCTGGGAGGTTCATGCAGCCCAGCGCCAGCCTTGGATGCTTCCCAGCGGAGCAACTAGAGCCTGAGCAGTGTGGGCAGGGAGGGCACACAGGCCCAGTGTGGCTGAGACTTTGCGAGCACATGCCAGTGTTATTTGTATGCAACGTCCCTCCCTCCCCACAGCGTGACTGAACAAGTGGGCCTACAAAAAACGTCCACCACCGCCCCCTTGTGTCAGGGCGTAAATCAGACACTGAAGAGACCAGCAAACAGAAGAAGCTAAAACAGAGGGAACCGCCTTGGAAGTGACAGATGCAATAGATTAAAACACTGTAGTTAGTACCAACTACATCAGTTCAGTTCAGTTCAGTCACTCAATCGTGTCTGACTCTTTGCTACCCCATGAATCGCATCACACCAGGCCTCTCTGTCCATCACCAACTGCCGGAGTTCACTCAGACTCACGTCCATCAAGTCCGTGATGTCATCCAGCCATCTCATCCTCTGTTGTCCCCTTCTCCTCTTGCCCCCAATCCCTCCCAGCATCAGAGACTTTTCCAATGAGTCAACTCTTTGCATGAGGTGGCCAAAGTAATGGAGTTTCTGCTTTAGCATCATTCCTTCCAAAGAAATCCCAGGGCTAATCTCCTTCAGAATGGACTGGTTGGATCTCCTTGCAGTCCAAGGGACTCTCAAGAGTCTTCTCCAACATGACAGATCAAAACCATCATTTCTTCAGCGCTCAGCCTTCTTCACAGTCCAACTCTCACATCCATACATGACTACTGGAAAATCATAGCCTTGACTAGACGGACCTTAGTTGGCAAAGTAATGTCTTTGCTTTTGAATATGCTATCTAAGTTTTTCATAACTTTTCTTCCAAGGAGTAAGCATCTTTTAATTTCATGGCTGCAGTCACCATCTGCAGTGATTTTGGAGCACCCCAAAAAATAAAGTCTGACACTGTTTCTACTGTTTCCCCATCTATTTCCCATGAAGTGATGGGACCAGCCATGATCTTCGTTTTCTGAATGTTGAGCTTTAAGCCAACTTTTTCACTCTCCTCTTTCACTTTCATCAAGAGACTTTTTAGTTCCTCTTCACTTTCTGCCATAAGGGTGGTGTCATCTGCGTATCTGAGGTTATTGATATCTCTCCTGGCAATCTTGATATCAGCTTGTGTTTCTTCTAGTCCAGCATTTCTCATGATGTACACTGCATATAAATTAAATAAGCAGGGTGACAGTATACAGCCTTGACATACTCCTTTATCCTATTTGGAATCAGTCTGTTGTTCCATGTCCAGTTCTAACTGTTGCTTCCTGGCCTGCATAGAGATTTCTCAAGAGGCAGGTCAGGCGGTCTGGTAGTCCCATCTCTTTCAGAATTTTACACAATTTATTGTGATCCACACAGTCAAAGGCTTTGGCATAGTCAATTAAGCTGAAAAAGATGTTTCTCTGGAACTCTCTTGCTTTTTCCATGATCCATTGCATGTGGGCAATTTGATCTCTGGTTCCTCTGCCTTTTCTAAAACCAGGTTGAACATCAGAAAGTTTACAGTTCACGTATTGCTTAAGTCTAGCTTGGAGAATTTTGAACATTACTTTACTAGCATGTGAGATGAGTGCAATTGTGTGGTAGTTTGAGCATTCTTTGGCATTTCCTTTCTCTGGGACTGGAATGAAAACTGACCTTTTCCAGTCCTGTGGCCACTGCTGAGTTTTCCAAATTGCTGGCATATTGAGTGCAGCACATTCACAGTATCATTTTTCAGGATTTAAATAGCTCAAGTGGAATTCCATCACCTCCACTAACTTCGTTCGTAGTGATGCTTTCTAAGGCCCACTTGACTTCACATTCCTGGATGTCTGGCTCTAGATGAGTGATCACACCATCATGATTTTCTTTGTTGTGAAGACCTTTTTTGTACAGTTCTTCTATGTATTCTTGCCACCTCTTCTTAATATCTTCTGCTTCTGTTAAGTCCATACAATTTCTGTCCTTTATCGAGCCCATCTTTGCATGAAATGTTCCCTTGGTATCTCTAATTTTCTTGAAGAAATCTCTAGTCTTCCACATTCTGTTGTTTGCCTCTATTTCTTTGCATTGATCACTGAAGAATGCTTTTTTTTATCTTTTCTTGCTATTCTTTGGAACTCTTCATTCAAATGCTTATATCGTTCCTTTTCTCCTTTGCTTTTTGCTTCTCTTCTTTTCACAGCTATTTGTAATGCCTCCCCAGACAGCCATTTTTCTTTTTTGCACTTATTTTGCATGGGGATGGTCTTGATCCCTGTCTCCTGTAAAATGTTCACGAACCTCATTTCATAGTTCATCAGGCACTCTATCTATCAGATCTAGGCCCTTAAATCTATTTCTCCCTTCTACTGTATAATCATAAGGGATTTGATTTAGGTCATACCTGAATGGTCTAGTGTTTTTTCCTACTTTCTTCAATTAAGTTAGTCAATCTAATAATACTAGGACCACAGCCTTGTCTAACTCAGTGAAACTATGCCATACCCGTGGGGCAACCCAAGGTGGGCAGGTTATGGTGGAGAGGTCTGACAGAATGTGGTCCACTGGAGAAGGGAATGGCAAACCACTTCAGTATTCCTGCCTTTAGAATCCCATGAACAGTATGAAAAGCCGAAATGATAGGATACTGAAAGAGGAACTCCCCAGCTCAGTAGGTGCCCAATATGCTACTGGAGATCAGTGGAGAAATAACTCCAGAAAGAATGAAGGGATGGAGCCAAAGCAAAAACAATACCCAGCTGTGGATGTGACTGGTGACAGAAGCAAGGTCATATGCTATAAAGAGCAATATTGTATAGGAACCTGGAATGTCAGGTCCATGAATCAAGGCAAATTGGAAGTGGTCAAACAAGAGATGGCAAGAGTGAACGCTGACATTCTAGGAATCAGAGAACTAAAATGGACTGGAATGGGTGAATTTAATTCAGACCACCATTATATCTCCTACTGCTGGCTGTATTCCCTCAGAAGAAATGGAGTAGCCATCATGGTCAACAAAAGATTCCGAAATGCAGTACTTGGGTGCAGTCTCAAAGACAACAGAATGATCTCTGTTCATCTCCAAGGCAAACCATTCAATATCATGATCTATGCCCCAACCAGTAATGCTGAAGAAGCTGAAGTTGAACGGTTCTGGGAAGACCTACAGGAGATTTTAGAACTAACACCCAAAAACGATGTCCTTTTCATTATAGGGGACTGGTATGCAAAAGTAGGAAGTCAAGAAACACCTGGAGTAACAGGTAAATTTGGCCTTGGAATGTGGAATGAAGCAGGGCAAAGACTAATAGAGTTTTGCCAAGAAAATGCACTGGTCATAGCAAACACCCTCTTCCAACAACACAAGAGAAGACTCTACACATGGACATCACCAGGTGGTCAACACTGAAATAAAATTGATTATATTCTTTGCAGCCAAAGATGGAGAAGCTCTATACAGTCAACAAACACAAGACCAGGAGCTGATTGTGGCTCAGATCATGAACTCCTTATTATCTACTACATAGTGAGAGTCATTTCCTAGGCAGGTTGATAAGAAGTCTAGGGGTCCCCAAGGAGAAAGGGGTCTGGAAAGAAGGAAGAAAGGACAAACTTTTTTTTTTTTTTTTTCCTTCTCTACATTCCTTAGGATTATATAACAATAATGTATCTTGCCTGAGGACAGTCTCTGGATTAAACCTTCTGGTTAATTCTGCTATCTTAAAATGTAAATTATGGGAGTAGACCTGGTCCTTACAAGGATTATGTAAAAATAATGTATCCTGCCTGAGGAGAGTCTCTGGATTAAACCTGGCTAATTCTGTTATCTTAAAATGTAAATTATGGGAGTAGGTCTGGTGAGGTCTTTACAACCTTCAGACATTCTTTGGATTCACTGGAGAGTATATAACTTCATTGCTAACACTAGCAAGGGGGTACTCTTTCTGCCCCCTTCTGATGCCTATGTCACAAGCTTTCTCTATCTCCTTTATACTTTAATAAAACTTTATCACACAAAAGCTCTGAGTGAAGCCTCATCTCTGGCCCCAGATTGAACTCTTCTCCTCTGGGGGCCAAGAATCTTGCTGTCTTCACATGATTAAAAAACAATCTTTCAATAGGAAGGGGTCTATAGATCTTGAGAAATAAAAGCTGGAACAAGGAAATATCAGAAGAACTGACCCCACACTGCCCACAAGAAAACCAGAGAAAGTCCTAGATATATTTTTACTATTTTTATAATCATTCTTTTTTTTTTAATTTTTAAAAAATTCTAAGTCCTCTACTACTCCTTTAATTTTCATTTTTATAACCTACTATTACTTTGCAAAAAAAAAAAAAGACCCTATTTTATAAGCAAACTTCATATATGTATATATATATATATATACATAATTTTTGTGACTTTTTTTCTTATTTTCTTTAATATTGTATTTTTGAAAATCCAACCTCTACACTAGATTTTTAATCTTTGTATTTTGGTATTTGTTATCAATTTTGTACTTTAAGAACATAATCTTCAGTATCCATTTTTACTTGGGAGCGAGATTACTGGCTTGACTGCTGTCTCTCACTTTTGACTCTCCTTTTTCTCCACCAGGTTGCCTCTGTCTCCTCCCTCGCCCTCTTCTTCTCTACCCAACTCTGCGAATCCCTGTGTGTTCCAGACAGTGGAGAACACTTCAGTTCAGTTCAGTTCAGTTCAGTTCAGTTCAGTTGCTTAGTTGTGTCCGACTCTTTGCAACCCCATGAATTGCAGCACACCAGGCCTTCCTGTCCATCACCAACTTCTGGAGTTCACTCAGAGTCACGTTCCTCGAGTCAGTGATGCCATCCAGGCATCTCATCATCTGTCATCCCCTTCTCCTCCTGTCCCAATCTCTCCCACCATCAGAGTCTTTTCCAATGAGTCAACTCTTCTCATGAGGTGTCCAAAGTACCGGACTTCAGCTTTAGCATCATTCTTTCCAAAAGAAATCCCAGGGCTGATTTCCTTCAGAATGGACTGGTTGGATCTCCTTGCAGTCCAAGGGACTCTCAAGAGTCTTCTCCAAGACCACAGTTCAAAAGCATCAATTCTTTGGTGCTCAGCCTTTTTCACAGTTCAACTCTCACATCCATACATGACTACTGGGAAAACCATAGCCTTGACTAGACAGACCTTAGTCGGCAAAGTAATGTCTCTGCTTTTGAATATGCTATCTAGGTTGGTCATAACTTTCCTTCCAAGGAGTAAGGGTCTTTTAATTTCATGGCTGCAGTCACCATCTGCAGTGATTTTGGAGCCTCCCCCCCCCACCACCACCGCAAAAAACAAAAAAAAAAAGTCTGACACTGTTTCCACTGTTTCCCATCTATTTCCCATGAAGTGATGGGACCGGATGCCATGATCTTCGTTTTCTGAATGTTGAGCTTTAAGCCAACTTTTTCACTCTCCTCTTTCACTCTCATCAAGAGGCTTTTTAGTTCCTCTTCACTTTCTGCCATAAGGGTGGTGTCATCTGCATATCTGAGGTTATTGATATTTCTCCTGGCAATCTTGATTCCAGCTTGTGTTTCTTCCAGTCCAGAGTTTCTCATGATGTACTCTGCATATAAGTTAAATAAGCAGGGAGACAATATACAGCCTTGACGTACTCATTTTCCTATTTGGAATCAGTCTGTTGTTCCATGTCCAGTTCTAACTGTTGCTTCCTGACCTGCATAGAGATTTCACAAGAGGCAGGTGAGGTGGTCTGGTATTCCCATCTCTGTCAGAATTTTCCAGAGTTTATTGTGATCCACACAGTCAAAGGCTTTGGCATAGTCAATAAAGCAGAAATAGATGTTTTTCTGGAACTCTCGCTTTTTCCATGATCCAGCGGATGTTGGCAATTTGATCTCTGGTTCCTCTGCCTTTTCTAAAACCCGCTTGAACAGGAGAAAGTTCACGGTTCACATATTGTTGAACACTTAGGGAACTGATTACTGTATGGATCTGTCTCTTTCCTTTTGATTCCCTCCTTTTATCCTCCTGGCCACCTCTGTCTCCTTCCTCCCTCTTCTCTTCTCTATCTAACTCCCTGAACATCCCTGAGTGGTCCAGACTGTGGAGCGCACATAAGGAAGTGATTACTGCCTAGCTTGCTCTCTCCTCTTTTCATTCCACCTCATCTCATTTGGGTCACCTCTAACTTCCTCCTCCCTCTTCTCTTCTCCATATAACTCTGTAAGCCTCTCTAGGTGTTGCTTACTGTGGAGAAACTTTTCATCTTTAACCTAGATGTTTTATCATTGGTGCGTTATAGAAGGAGAAGTCTTGAGACTACTGTAAAAGTAAGACTGAAAACCAGACGCAGGAAGCTTAAAGTCCAAATCCTGAGAACACCAGGGAACTGATTCCAGGGAATATTAATCGACAGGAGCTCATCAGTGTAGCCTCCATAACTACACTGAAACCAAGCACCATCCAAGGGCCAGCAAGTTCCAGAGAAAGGCATACCATGCAAATTCTCCAGCAACACAAGAACACAGCCCTGAGCTTCAAAATACAGGCTGCCCAAAGTTACTCCAAACTCATTGACACCTCATAAGTCATTACTGGACACTTCATTGCACTCCAGAGAGAAGAAACCCAGCTCCACCCCTCAGAACACCTACACAAGCTTCCCTAACCAAGAAACCATGACAAGCCACCCATACAACTCCACCCACAGTTAGGAAACTCCACAATAAAGAGAACTCCACAAACTGCCAGAATACAGAAAGGCCACCCCAAACTCAGCAATATAAACAAGATGAAGAGACAGAGGAATACCCAGCAAGTAAAGGAACAGGATAAGTGCCGACCAAACCAAACAAAAGAGGAAGAGATAGGGAATCTACCTGAGAAAGAATTCCAAATAATGATAGTGAAAATGATCCAAAACCTTGAAATCAAAATGGAATCACAGATAAATAGCCTGGAGACAAGGATTGAGAAGATGCAAGAAAGGTTTAACAAAGACCTAGAAGAAATAAAAAAAGAGTCAATATATAATGACTAATGCAACAAATGAGATAAAAACACTCTGGAGGCAACAAATAGTAGAATAATGGAGGCAGAAGATAGGATTAGTGAAATAGAAGATACAATGGTAGAAATAAATGAATCAGAGAGGAAAAAAGAAAAACAAATTAAAAGAAATGAAGACAATCTCAGAGACCTCCAGGACAATATTAAATGCCCCAACATTCGAATTATAGAAGTCCCAGAAGAAGAAGACAAAAAGAAAGACTATGAGAAAATCCTTGAGGAGATAACAGTTGAAAACTTCCCTAAAATGGGGAAGGAAATAATCACCCAAGTCCAAGAAACCCAGAGAGTCCCAAACAGGATAAACTCCAGACGAAACACCCCAAGACACATTTTAATCAAATTAACAACGATCAAACACAAAGAACAAATACTAAAAGCAGCAAGGGAAAAACAACAAATAACACACAAGGGGATTCCCATAAGGATAACAGCTGATCTTTCAGCTGTTAACAATAACACAATATTAGTGGGACACTCTAATACCCCACTCACACCTATGGATAGATCAACTAAACAGAAAATTAACAAGGAAACACAAACTGTAATTGATACAACAGACCAGTTAGACCTAATTGATATCTATAGGACATTTCACCCCAAAACAATGAATGTCACCTTTTTCTCAAGTGCACATGGAAACTTCTCCAGGATAGATCACATCCTGGGCCATAAATCTAGCCTTGGTAAATTCAAAAAAATTGAAATCATTCCAAGCATCTTTTCTGACCACAATGCAGTAAGATTAGTTCTCAATAACAGGAGAAAAACTATTAAAAATTCCAAAATATGGAGGCTAAACAACACGCTGCTGAATAACCAAGAAATCACAGAAGAAATCAAAAAAGAAATCAAAATATGCATAGAAATGAATGATAATGAAAACACAACATCCCAAAACTTGTGGGACACTATAAAAGCAGTCCTAAGGGGAAGGTTCATAGCAACACAGGCATACTTCAAGAAACAAGAAAAAAGTCAAATAAATAACCTAACTCTACACCTAAAGCAACTAGAAAAGGAAGAAATGAAGAACTCCAGGGTTAGTAGAAGGAGAGAAATCTTAAAAGGTTTAGTAGAAGGAGAGAAATCTTAAAAATTAGGGCAGAAATAAATGCAAAAGAAACAAAAACGACCATAGCAGAAATCAACAAAGCCAAAAGCTGGTTCTTTGAAAGGATAAATAAAATTGACAAACCATTAGCCAGACTCATAAAGAAACAAAGGGAGAAAAATCAAATCAATAAAATTAGAAATGAAAATGGAGAGATCACAACAGACAACACAGAAATACAAAGGATCATAAGAGACTACTATCAGCAATTATATGCCAATAAAATGGACAATGTGGAAGAAATGGACAAATTCTTAGGAAAGTACAACTTTCCAAAACTGAACAAGGAAGAAATAGAACATCTTAACAGACCCATCATAAGCACAGAAGTTGAAACTGTAATCAGATATCTTCCAGGAAACAAAGGCCCAAGTCCAGACGGCTTCACAGCTGAATTCTACCAAAATTTAGAGAAGAGCTAACACCTATCCTACTCAAACTCTTCCAGAAAATTGCAGAGGAAGGTAAACTTTCAATCTCATTCTATGAGGCCACCATCACCCTAATACCAAAACCTGACAAAGAGGCCACAAAAAAAGAAAACTACAAGCCAATATCACTGATGAACATAGATGCAAAATTCCTTAACAAAATTCTAGCAACCAGAATCCAACAACACATTAAAAAGATCATACACCATGACCAAGTGGGCTTTATCCCAGGGATGCAAGGATTCTTCAATATCTGCAAATCAATCAATGTAATAATAAACCACATTAACAAATTGAAAAATAAAAGCCATATTATTATCTCAATAGATGCAGAGAAAGCCTTTGACAAAATTCAACATCCATATATGATAAAACATTTCCAGAAAGCAGGAATAGATGGAACATACCTCAACATAATAAAAGCTATATATGACAAACCCACAGCAAACATTATCCTCAATGGTGAAAAATTGAAAGCATTTCCCCTAAAGTCAGGAACAAGACATGGGTGCCCACTTTCATCACTACTGTTCAACATAGTTTTGGAAGTTTTGGCCACAGTAATCAGAGCAGAAAAAGAAATAAAAGGAATCTAAATTGGAAAAGAAGAAGTACAACTCTCACTGTTTGCAGATAACATGATCCTCTACATAGAAAACCCTAAAGACTCCACCTCCCTGAATATTGGAAATAAAAGTAAAAATAAACAAATTGGACTAAATTAAACTTAAAAGCTTCTGCACAACAAAGGAAACTATAAGCAAGGTGAAAAGACAGCCTTCAGAATGGGAGAAAATAACAGCAAATGAAGCAACTGACAAAGAACTAATCTCAAAAATATACAAGCAACACCTGCAGCTCAATTCCAGAAAAATAAATGACCCAATCAAAAAATGGACCAAAGAACTAAACAGATGTTCCTCCAAAGAAGACATATGGATGGCTAACAAACACATGAAGAGATGCTCAACATCACTCATTATCAGAAATGCAAATCAAAATCACAATGAGGTACCATTTCACGCCAGTCAGAATGGCTGCTATCCAAAAGTCTACAAGCAGTATATGCTGGAGAGGGTGTGGAGAAAAGGGAACCCTCTTACACTGTTGGTGGGAATGCAAACTAGTAGAACCACTATGGAGAACAGTGTGGAGATTCCTTAAAAAACTGGAAGTAGAACTGCCTTATGACCCAGCAATCCCACCGCTGGGCATACACACTGAGGAAACCAGAATTTAAAGAGGCACGTGTACCCCAATGTTCATCGCAGCACTGTTTATAATAGCCAGGACATGGAAGTAACCTAGATGTCCATCAGCAGATGAATGGATAAGAAAGCTGTGGTACATATACACAATGAGTATTACTCAGGCATTAAAACGAACACATTTGAATCAGTTCTAATGAGGTGGATGAAACTGGAGCCTATTATACAGAGTGAAGTAAGCCAGAAAGAAAAACACCAATACAGCATACTAATGCATATATATGGAATTTAGAAAGATGGTAATGATAACCCTGTATGCAAGACAGCAAAAGAGACACAGATGTATAGAACAGTCTTTTGGACTCTGTGGGAGAGGCCAAGGGTGGGATGATTTGGGAGAATGGCATTGAAACATGTATAATATCATATCAGAAACAAATCGCCAGTCCAGGTTCAATGCAGGATACAGGATGTTTTGGGCTGGTGCACTGGGGTGATCCAGAGGGATGATACGAGGAGGGAGGTGGGAAGGGTGGTCAGGATGGGGAACACATGTATACCTGTGGCAGATTCATGTTGATGTATGGCAAAACCAATACAATATTGTAAAGTAATTAGCCTCCAATTAAAATAAATAAATTTAAATTAAAAAAATAAAGAAAGCTGAATGCTGAAAAATTGATATTTTTGACCTATAGTGTTGAAGAAGACTCTTGAGAGTCCCTTGGACTGCAAGGAGATCCAGTCATTCCATCCTAAAGGAAATTTGTCATTGAAAGGACTGAGGCTGAGGTTGAAACTCTAATACTTTGGCCACCTGACATGAAGAACACTCATTTTAAAAAACCCTGATGCTGGGAAAGATTGAAGGCAGGAAGAGAAGGGGACAACAGAGGATGAGATGATTGGATGGCATCACCGACTCAATGGACATCAGTTTGAGTAAGCTTTGGGAGTTGGTGATGGACAGGCAAGTCTGGCATGCTGCAGTCCATGAGGTCACAAAGAGTCAGACACGATTGAGCAACTGAAATGACTGATACCATACTAGTGGAACAGAATATTAATATTATTAAAATGTCCATAGTACCATAAAGCAAACTATAGATTCAATGCAACTCCTATCGAAATAGCAATGGCATTTTTTTTTCCCAAAGAACTAAACAAAATAATTCAAAAATTCACAGTGAGCAAACAATAAGATATCCTGAATAATTAAATAATATTAAAAAAGAACAGTGCTGCATATCACAGTCCATGATTTCAAACTATGAAACAAAGTTATATTAATCAAAGTAGTATGAAAGTGGCACATGTCTCAATGGAAAAAATAGAGAACCCAGAAATAAACCCATAATTATACGGGAAAGATATACCTATTTGAATGCAGAGTTCCAAAGAAAGGCAAGGAGAGATAAGAAAGCTTTCCTTAGTGATCAATGTAAAAAAAAATAGAAGACTAGAGATCTCTTCAAGAAAGTTAGAGATATTAAGGGAACATTTCATGCAAAGATGTGCACAATAAAGAACAGAAATGATATGGAGCTAACAGAAGCAAAATATATTAATAAGAGGTAGTAAAAATACACAGAAGATCTATATAAAAAGCATCTTCATGACCCAGATAACCATGATGGTGTGATCACTCACCTAGAGTCAGATATCTTGGAGTATGAAGTCAAATGGCCTTAGGGAGCATCACTATGAACAAAGCTAGTAGAGGTGATGGAATACCGGTTGAGCTACTTCAAATCTTAAAAGATGATGCTCTGAAAGTGCTACACTCAATTTGCCTGCAAATTTGGAAAGCTCAGCAGATGCCGCAGGACTGGAAAAGGTCAACTTCATTCCAATCCCTAAGAAAGACAATGCCAAAGAATGTTCAAACTACTGCACAATTGCACTCATCTCACATGCTAACAAAATACTGCTCAAAATTCCTGAAGTGAGACTTCACCAGTATGTGGACCATGAGCTTCCAGATGTTTAACTTGGATTTAGAAAAGGAAGAGGAACCCGGGATCAAATTGCAACATCTGTTGGATGATAGAAAAAGCAAGAGAGTTCCAGAAAAACATCTATTTCTGCTTTAATGATTATGCCAAAACCTTTGACTGTGTAGATCACAAACTGTTAACAATTCTTCAAGATATCGGAATACCAGAGGACCTTACCTGCCTCCTGAGAAGTCTATATGCAGGTCAAGAAGCAACAGTTAGAACCAGATAGAAAACAACAGACTGGATCCAAATTGGAACAGAACAAGGCTATATTTTGTCTTAAATAAGGCCTTAAATAAGTCCTACTTGTTTAACTTATATGTAGAGTACATCGTGAGAAATGCCAGGCTGGATGAAGCACAAGCTGGAATTAGGATTGCTGGGAGAAATATCAATAACCTCAGATACACAGATGACACTATCCTTATGGCAAAAAGTGAAGAAGAACTAAAGATCCTCTTGGTTAAAGTGAAAGAGGAGTGGGAAAAAGCTGGCTTAAAACAGAGCACTCAAAAAACTAAGATCATGGGAGCCAGTCCCATCCCTTCATGGCAAATAAATAGGGAAACAATGGAAACAGTGGCAAACTTTATTTTGAGAGTCTCTGAAAATCACTGCAGATCATGACTGTGGCCATGAAATTAAAAGATGCTTGATCCATGGAAGAAAATGTATGATCAACCTAGGCAGCATATTGAAAAGAAGAGATATTACTTTGCCAACAAAAATACATCTAGCTAAAGCTATGGTTTTTCCAGTAGTCATGTATGGGTATGAGAGTTGGACTATAAATAAAGTTGAGCGCAGACGAATTGGTGATTTTGAACTGTGGGGTTGGAGAAGACTCTTGAGAATCCCTTGGACTGCAAGGAGATCAAACCACTCAATCCTAAAGTAAATCAGTACTGAATATTCATTGGAAGAACTTATTTTGAAGCTAAAACTCTGATACCTTGGCCACCTGATGTGAAGAATTTACTCATTGGAAAAGTCCCTGATGCTGGGAAATATTGAAGACAGAGGAGGAGAAGGGGATGACAGAGAATGAGATGTTGGATATCATCACTGATTCAGTGTACATGAGTTTGAGCAAACTCCAGGGGTTGGTGATATACAGGGAAGCCTTGTGTGCTGCAGTCCATGAGGTTGCAGAGTCGGACACGACTGAGTGATTGAACTGAACTGAACTGAACTGAACTGATGTTTACTGCAGCGCTATTCATAATAGTCAAGATTTGGAAATAATCTAAGTGTCCATCAACAGATGATGGCCTCTTGATTTCAAATTCAATTCTCCTTTCCTCCATTTGTACTCTCCTCTTATCGTAATTACTAGTTTTGATATCATATGTGTGTATGGTTGACTTTCTCTTTTTACTGTATATTTGCCTTGATCAGTCATCTTTCTCATTTGTGATTTTGTTGTTTCTAATCATATCCTCTTAAATACGACTGTGAGCCTTGTTGAGTAGAGTATTCTTGATTGTAATTCTTTCATCACTTTAAACATTTCCGGCCACTGCCCTCTGGCCTGAAGAATTGCTGCTGAAAAATCAGTTGGCAATATTATGCAAAAATCCCTTGAATGTTTTTTTTTGCCATTTTCCCGTATAACTTCTAATATTTTTCTATGTATTTAAATTTTGTTAGTTTGATTAATGTGTGTCTTGATGTGTTTCTCCAGGGGTTTATCCTGTATGGGATAGTTTTAGCTTCCTGGACTTTGGTGACTGTTTCCTTTACCATGTTAGGGAAGTTTTTTTTTACTATATTTTCTTCAAACATCTTCTCAAGACCCCCATTTTTTTTTTTCTGTGCCACCTCTAATTCAAATGTTTGTGTATTTAATGTTATCCCAGTACTCTCTGAGACTGTCCTGATTTGTTTCAATCATTTTTCTTTATTCATTCTTCTCCACAGTGGTAATTTCCACCATAACATCTTCCTGTTCATTCATCCATTCTTCTTCCTCAGTTATTCTGCTATTGATTCCTTCTAAGTGTGATCTTCATTCCAGTTATTATGTTGTTCATCTATGTTTGTTGGTTTTTTAGTTCTTCTAGGTCTTTGTTAAACATTTATTATATTTTCTCAATCTATTTTTCCATTGTAAAGACTATCATGAGACAAGACATATGGCTACATAAGAATTAAGGGATCAACCCAAGAAGTGATATAATAATTATAAATACATATGCACCCAACATAGGAGCACATCAGTATATAAGAAAACAAACAAATGGAGGAATAATATGCCATGTTCTTAGATTGGAAAAATCAATATTATCAAAATCACTATACCACCAAAAGCAATATACAGATTCAGTAAAATCCTTATCAAAGTACCAATGGCATTTTTCACAGAATTAGAACAAAAAAGTTTATAATGTATATAAAAACACAAACAATTATAAAGAGTCAAAACAATCTTGAGGGGGAAAAAAAAAAAAAAAAAACAACAAAAAACAGAGCTGGAGGAATCAGGATCCCTGACTTCAGACTATACTACAAAGCCACAGTAATCAAAATCTAAGGTATTGAGATAAGTACAGAAACATAAATCAATGAAACAGGATAGACAGTAGAGAGATAACCCCCCACACTTATGGTCATCTAATCTATGACATAGGAGACAAGAATATATAATGGAGAAAAGAAAGTTTCTTTGACAGCTGGTGCTGGGAAAACTGGATAGCTCTATGTAAAAGAATGAAACTAGAATACTCCCTAACACCATACACATAAAAAGAAACCCCAAATGGATTAAAGATCTAAATGTAACACTGGATACTAAAAAAAAAAAAAGAAAAAAAAAAAAAAAACCTCTTAAAGGAAAACATAGGTAGGACACTATTTGAAATAATTTGCAGCAAGATATTTTTCCATCCACATCCTAGAGTAATGAAAATAAAAACAAAAATAAACAAATAGGACTTGTGAAACCTATGTTTTTGCACAGCAAAGGAAACCAAAAACAAAGCAAAAAGACAGACCTAGGAATGGGAAAAATATTTGAAAATGTAGCAACCTACAAGGTATTAATCTTCAAAATATGCAAAGAGTTCATGCAGCACAGTATCAAACAAAACAAAATTATCCAATAAAATAATGAACAGATTTAAATAGACATTTCTCCAAGAATACATAAAGATAACTAAAAATTGCAAGACAAGATGCACAGCATCACTAATTATTAGAGAACCAAAATCTCATACTTGTCACAATGACCATTATCAAAAACCTATAAATAATAAATGCTGGAAAGGCTGTGGAAGAAAGGGAAACCTCTTACCCTGTGGATGAAATGTAAATAGGTAGAGTTAAATTCTAAAAATAGAGTTACCATATGATTCAGAAATCCCACTCCTTGGTATATATCCCGAAAACCATAATTCAAAGAGATGTTCATTGTAGCACTATTATACTATTATATTATATTATATATTATATACTATTATATTATCATGCTTTTATAGCCAAGACATGAAAGCCACCTAAATGTCTGTTAATAGAATAATGGATAAAGAAAGTGTGGAACATATATACAATAGAATATTATTCAGCCATTAAAAGAAGGGAATAATGTCATTTGCAGCAACATGGATAGACATGGAGAATGTCATACTGAGTGAAATAAGACAGATAAAGTCAAATATTATATGATATTTCTTATGTGTGGAATCTAAAAAAGATACAAATGAAATTATCTACAAGACAGAAATAGGGCTACAGATGTGGAAAACAAACTTATGGTTACCAGAAGATTAGGGGAAGAGAGAGAAACTGGAGACTAGGATTGGCCTATGCTTGCTCAGTAGCTTCAGTTGTGTCTGACTGTTTGCAACCCATCAGGCTCCTCTTTGTATTCCTCTTTCTAATCCTGTTTCTTGGATTCTCCAAGCAAGAATACTAGAGTGAACTGTCATGCCCTCCTCTGGGGTATCTTCTTGATCCAGGGATTGAACTTGCATCTTTTATGTCTCTTGCATTGGCAAGTGGGTTCTTTACCACCAGTGCCATCTGGGAAGCCTGAATTGACCTATACACAGAACTATATAATGACCTGGTGTATAGCACAGGTATCTCTAACAGTACTCTATAAAAGCCTATATAGGAAAAGAATTTTAAAAAGAGTGGATATATATATGATTTACCTTGCTGTATACCTGAAACTGATACAGCATTGTAAATCAACTATTTCCCAAATAAAAATTTTAAAAATAAAAACTTTCAGATTATGATGAACTACTCAAAGTAAATAAGATTATTTTTACCCCTTCATTTTTCTAATAGCTCAAAAACACACCCACACAAAGCAAATATTTGCTCACAATAAATGTAAAGTAAATTAATTTATAATTAACAGAAATACTGAATACAAAAATCTAATATCTTGTGGTTTTTTAAATAATCCTTTATTGAACACATTTATGGAGCATCCTTTAAGTCATCTAGTCTCTCTTCAGGTAAAAGAGTAAACTAATATAAGGATAGACTGTTTTTTTATATTTTGAAGAATTTAGCAAATGCATGGAAATGTCTATGCTAATTTTATCACCAAAAATTGTAGGTACTTTACTAAGAATGACAAAAAACAGAGCTCCTATTTACATTTTTTTTTCTCAGTTTTAAGTCAAAATACTCTAAGTAGAATTATTTGAAAAGAGATTCCATCATTGTGGATATAATAAAATTAACGAAAATAAATATCTTATTGTCAATCATATTGTTGTAAACAAAATCCGAATATTTCACAAACATATTCATCCAGCTCAGTAGTAGAATACGGTCACATGGAAGTAGCAAAGATCTGATTATAAGCTAAACACTATTCTAAAACAGGCAATTTCTTAAAAAAATATTTCTAGAACAAAAAAGCCTAATGAAATGTTACTATTAATTTCATGATGGACTGACTGACTGGCTGGTAATAATTAATATTAAATAGGAATTTTAGTTTCTCTTTTTTTTTTCAGTCTAATGAAAATATCACATAACATTTTACATAAGCAAGTTTTGATGTGTAAAGTTAATATCCTTATTTCTGGAATGTACATCCTGGAAGTTCACTTTTAATGAGAAACTAATACGATCATCCTCAATCATTTTATAATTTTGTTTTGTTATTTAATTCACAAAACAGAAAACATGGTAAACATTTTATACCAATATATATTAAACACATAATGCTTTAAATTTTTCATAGGATAAATGCATTGCTGCTGCTGCTGCTGCTGCTGCTGCTAAGTCGCTTCAGTTGTGTCCAACTGTGCGATGCCATAGACGGCAGCCCACCAGGCTCCCCCGTCCTTGGGATTCTCCAGAGAAGAACACTGAAGTGGGTTGCCATTTCCTTCTCCAATGCATGAGTGTGAAAAGTGATGCATTAAGTATCTATAATAATAACTCTGAAAACAAGGATGAAAACTCCTTACTTGATAGGCAAGTATAAGCAGAAATTCCATCATTGTGAGTAAAAAAAGGAGAGAGGAAGAGAGTAAAAGAGGGAGAAATGTGAGAGAAAGAGAAACAGACTGGTGGAAAGGGTATCAACTTCAAGTATCAACTTCAAGGCAAAAATTTACACTGAAGCCTTTAAAGCAATTATAGTAAATAATACATAAAGATGTCATTCCATGTTGCTCCTATACTCTACTACTACTGTGAATTTTGTAGTGCCTAAAAGTCAAATCTATTTCGATGAAGTTATGTAAAAACATAATTTTGGAAAAATTTGAATTTATATACTGTAAGAAATGGAACTTGAAGTGGTCCATTTTCAGGGCAAAGTAGCTGGCCTTGAGTGGAAAATCGGTAACAACATTTTTCCACTCAGAGCTAACTAGTTTTGTCTTGGAAAATTACTAGCAAGCTAGTCTTGACTAACATCTTACACCTGAAGAGACTACGCTAACAGGATGTTTAGGCTTTCTCAACTAAAGCCCTTGTTGAGAAATGTGGACTTAAAGAATTCACTCCTTAAAAATGACTTTCAATTTCATCCTGAATGTGTGCATCTTTCATTTCTGGAAAAAAAAAAAAAAAAGATTGTATATAGAGTGAATTTTCAACAGGTGATACATTTTACATGAAATATTTTAAAATAAAAATTTAGAATGATTGGAAAAAAGTTTATCCAGATATCTATTATAGCTAAAGGATTCCATTTGTAAAAAGTAAACAAGTGTAATGACAAACACACAGTATCATTATATTAATTTAACCTAAATTATCCACAGTGGTTTTGTATCATACATTTTTATAAAAATAAAGTTAACTGAGCATATCAAAATTAAAGTATAGCAAATGATTCTTCAAATAAAGCTCTGATAAAATAATTGTTATTTCTGTAATAGTTTTGAAAATATTAAAACTTGGGACCTAAATACAAGTCATTAATTAATGACCTCAGTTACTGATACACCGAAGAGGAGAAGTGGTCATTTTTGCTACCTCTAGGCACTTACTTCAATGGCACCTGAATTACCAAAATTGGTAAAATTATTTTATTGAAAATGAAGTTGCAATTAAAAGGAAGACATTCAGTAGCTGGATGATAATATAGCATTCAAAATACATTTATAAATATTATATTTTACTATTATTGTTAATCTCTTAACATGCCTCTCCATAATATCAGGCACCCACTGGATTTCTTGCAGTATCTTCTCCACAGATAAGGGTGGACTTTACATATATTTCAAAACGCATGTGAAAGAATATTACTTTGTTGTTGAAAACGTTTCATAGCAAAGAAAGTATTGTGCATATCATTTATAATTAAGTAACAATTAAACTGTACAAAATTTTTTGGAACCATCTTTCCATTCAAATGTGAAGTTACTTTGATTTAAAAAAATTTAAGACACAAGAAAAGTTAGCCAATTTATGGGTGCATTCTTTCCGCATCAAAATCTGGTTCAACACTTCTCAAAAGATGGCTTATAGAAATTTACTTACCCATAAGACCATTCTGGGAGGTGTGTGGTGTCCAATATTTTTATTCTAATAATAAAATGCCTTTTTCAGTGTGTTGTAAACTATGGGCAAAATATCAGGTGACTTAGCACAAATAAAACCTGTGGAAATAAGCTACATTTAGTCTCACTTGTAGTATTCTGTATTATTATGCATGCATTATAAGAAAACTGTGTTTTATATAATGTGTCTTTGAGGTGAAATAAAAATTATTAATTTTATTATTATTGACCCTTCATATTCATCTTGCTAATAGTCTATGAAATAAATTGAAAAGTGTACACATCACTTATCCTGAGTTATTTAAATGGAATTGTTCTGTTGAGGAAAAGTATTTGTGAGCTTAATTAAACAGCAAACTAAGTGATTATTTTTCAAATATGATTTTTATGTGAAAATTTGAACTGTCTTAAACATTTCTTAAGAAAATTAATGTTTTCAAAGGTAAGCTTTCCAGATTCCTATTACTTGAATTTTCTACTGGGATTGGTGATGATATTAATCTTTCAATTTCTAATATTATATATAAAATGTGTCAAAATTTGAACAATTTGTGTTACTCTGTAAGCCAACATTTCCCAAATAAGCAACACGTATTTGACAAAACCATAAGAGGTAAAACTAGAAATTCAGGCCATTCTAATTTTTTTTTTCTTCTTATTTTAGCATTGGTAATTTGTCAATTTAAAGCAATTTATTTATTTAATCTGTGGGGTCGAGCTTACTAGCATAAATTTATTAACAACATTTCATGATTATCTGTTTAATATCTATAGAATTCAGTGATTTTCCCAATTCCTGATATTAATAATTTTTTGTTCCTACATCAAACTAGATAGGGTTTTATCAACTTTATTGATATTAGAAAAACAATTTTTTCTTATTTTCTATGGTGATATTTACTGATATGTTTTCTTCCATGTACTACACTAGCTATATTGCCCAAGCTTTTAGTGTGCTATGTTTTCATTTTCTTTTTTCAGAATGCTTCTAATTTTCCTTTTGACTTCTTTTTTGACTCATTGGTGTGTTTTTGTATGTGGTGTTTTGGGGTCTGTTTCCTTTTAATTTTTTTTTAAATTTTTACTTTATTTTGCTTTACGATACTGTATTCGTTTCACCACACATTGACATGAATCCATCACAGGTGTACATGATTTCCCAATCCTGAACCCCCCTCCCACTTCCTACCCCATATCATCTCTCTGGACCATCCCTATGCACCAGCCCCAAGCATCCTGTATCCTGTATCAAACATAGACAGGTGATTCATTACTTACATGATAGTATATATGTTTCAGTGCCATTCTCCCAAATCATCCCACCTTCTCCCTCTCCCTCAGACTCCAAAAGTCCATTCTATACATCTGTGTCTCTTTTGCTGTCTTGCATACAGGGTTATCATTACCATCTGTCTAAATTCCATATATATGTGTTAGTATACTGTATTGGTGTTTTTCTTTTTGGCTTACTTCCCTCTGCATAATCAGCTAAAGCTGTGGTACATATACACAATGGAGTATTACTCAGCCATTAAAAAGAATACATTTGAATCAGTTCTAATGAGATGGATGAAATCGGGGTCTGTTTCTATTGACTGATTTTTTGCTCATTAAGATGCATATTTTTCTGTTTATTTGCATATATTCTGAGCTTTAATAAAATGCCAGATGTTATAATTTATTACTTTTTGGGTATTGTTTACCTTTATATTCCTTTATATTTTCTTGAGATTGTGTGGCATGCAGTTTAGTAAGTTAGAAACTGTTTAATCTTTTCAAGATTTGCTTTTACTTTTTGTTAGCTTGGACCAGATCAGCTTTTAGTGTAGGGCCAATTTTCTTTCATTCCTAAAGCAATAGCATGCTGAATACTTTAACCAGTGACCCCTGTATTGCGATATTTTCCACTTTGACTGCTGGTGCAGAGACAATTCTGTGCCTTGTGTGGCTTAATGAGATTGTTCTGCAAGCTCATCTCTGATGAGCCTTTCTCAGGCTCAGGGATTATCCTCACATGGATTATCTGATCTGTGTTCTGTAAGGACTTCAGTGAACCCTCAGCAGATGTTCGGTACTCTTTCCCTGTGTAGCTTTCTCTTCTTTTGTACTCTGCTTTGTTAATTCTAGCCACCTTGGCCTTTGCCAGTTCTTAAACCTCTTTCCTTAACTGAAGACAACCAGCAGGCTCCCTTTTCTTTGGCTGGGATCTGACAAGTCTCCTCAGAGAGTGAGCTTATACAGGTATTGTAGAGTCCTGCCCCAAGGCCACAGGGTCAAGACCTTGTACCAACACGACATAAGCAGAGTCCAGAACCAAGGTCACCTCCAAAGCTGAGGCCCTTTGTACCTATAGCCAAAAGCCCCCCTTATCAGCACCAGCAGGCTTCCTGAATCCAAATTAGGACAAAACGTCCAGACTGATATTCACCTTATAATAGCACCCTAACCATCATTTAAATTGTCTTTGTCTTGAGGCTACAAAAATTGGCTACTCAACCACAAAAACTATTGATTCTCCCTGGTTGTCAGGAGGTATCCCCACTGTGTTTGTGGTGCCCACATTATTGCTGTTCTTTGTTCTTACTCCTTTCTGAAATGTTCTGAGTCTGAAAACTCTTCTAATCCACCACCGGACTGCCCCAATAGATATCGGTTTGCCTTATTTGTTTCCAGATATGGGGTTGCCTTATTTGTGTCCATTCATTCAAAGGTTTCTCTCTTCTGCTGTCTCTTTTCAAATGCATATAAACTGGTTTCATACTGAAAAAGATTTTAGTGATACAGAGTGATGCATTGTATTTTGCAACCAATCTTTAAATAAATAAATAAAAACAAAAGTTGCTTGTCTATTTTCAGTGTGTTAGCGAGGAAAAATATCACCCCACTTCTCCACCTGGATGTATTAAAAAGAATATTCACAATTGATAAAAAGTCTATTGGTATACTGCTACCCTTTCTGTGAAAAGACTACAAGCCCCCCCATACTTCAACCAAAGCAACAAACTTGAACAGATTGACTCCAAAGGCAGGAAGAAAAATTCAGATATCTTCCATCAAGTCAGATATCATTTAAAAGGGAAGAATGTAAAACAATTTCATTCATATTTTTTTGGGGGGTACATTTCAATATACAAATTTTGTCAATATAGTGGGCTTCATATTGTTTTTATTTTTTTATTTTAATTTATTTTTTTTAATTTTAAATCTTTAATTCTCACATGAGTTCCCAAACATGAACCCCCCTCCCACCTCCCTCCCCATAACATCTCTCTGGGTCATCCCCATGCACCAGCCCCAAGCATGCTGTATCCTGCGTCAGACATAGACTGGCGATTCAATTCTTACATGATAGTATACATGTGCATATTGTTTTTAATAAGTTCAAAATCATAAGATTTTATATATAAAAATTAAAAGAAGTTATATATTCCTAGAGTCAAGATTTTGAGAATACTTGATCTATTTTATTTTCTAAGACATAATTATTATTTTTACCTACTGGAAGCAAACTCATTACAGTAATTTTCTGCTTTTTTTTTTTTTTTGGTCTTCAATGTAAATGTGTTAAATGTTTGTTCTTATTCAGTTGCTAAGTCGTGTTCAATTTTTGCAACCCCATGGACTGCAGCACGCCAGGCTTTCCTGTCCTTCACCGTTTCCAAGTTTGCTCAAACTAATGTGCCTTGAGTTGGTGATGTCATCCAACTATCTCATCCTCTGTCATCCCTTTCTCTTCCTGCCTTCAATCTTTCCCAGAATCTTGGTATTTTCCAATGAGCTGGCTCTTCACATCAAGTGGCCCAAGTATTGGAGCTTTAGCATCAGTCATTCCAACAAATAATCAGGGTTGATTTCCTTTAGGATGGACTGGTTGGATCTCCTTGCAGTCCAAGGGACTCTCAAGAGTCTTCTCCAACACCACAGTTGGAAAGCCTCAATTCTTCAGCCCCCAGCCTTTTTTATGGTCCAACTCCTACATGTGTACATGACTGCTGGAAAAAACATATCTTTGCCTATATGGGCATGTTTTTTTGGTCTTAAGCATTAGGTTAAGCAGAACAAAATTATATGGAAATTGGGTTAACCCCAACATTTGAAGATATCTGTCCATCCTTTAGTGACTGAGCAAAAGGCTAAAAATTATGTGAAACAGAGACATGTGTGCAATTCCCCTCTTGGGCTACTGAAATGGGTTCTTGCCAGTTAGGTTGTTTGTGGGAGGTATGAGTGTGGTAGCAATCCCACTCATTCATACCTGTCCTGAAAAACTCAAGATTCTGCTTCGGTTTGAGCTGCCAGATAGAGGCATCTATACATGACACTCACTTATAACTCTGTCTCTTTCTAAGATTTACGTGCAAGGATTATAAAGAGGAAATTCATTCACAGACAAATGCTCAGGGGCTTGCACAAATTCTTACACCTCTTAAAAGACCTGGTGATATAATACAGAACAAGGACTCTATTCTTATTCCCAAGAGCACTGCAATTTATCACTCCCCTATCTGTACTTCTTCAGGAAAGAAATATAGAAATTTCACCTTGGAGGAATTAACTGAACTGCTTTTCGTGCATCTGAATATGTGTATGCATTCTGACTCTACAATTTTATTAGTGTGAATCATGAGCAGTCAGTACTTTATTTCTTAGTCTTCTGTATCTTCCACTCAAAAAAAGACCTTTAAAAATCATCTAAAAAACCCTGTGTGTCCCTTGAGATCAGTAAATCTCTACTTTTTATCTGATTTGTTACAAAGTTAAAATCTTTCCCTGACAAGTTGAATGCTCTATATAAGAAAAATTTGTCCTTTTTTAAAGGTCTTCTATCAGAATGAGGATCTTGGTTGTATTAATTTAAAATATATCAACACGTGATGCCATCTAAAAGAAAAATTGATTAGTTTTATAGTAAATTTCTATAATGTAATTGTATATAATAAAACATTTGTACCTCTGTATCTTTGGTAAAAATTGTCCTAATTTATTAGTTTTACAAAACAAATCTAGCTACTCTATTGTTGCTTATTTCCCTGGTATCACAATCTTAGAAATTCACACAAAAATGCTGTTTTCTAAATGTAAAATGAATCAAAAATATTATTGTAATGAGAAATGTAAATCAAGTTAAGTGGTATTTTTAATCCTTTAAGTATAAATTGGGCTTCTCTGGTGGCTCAGACAGTAAAGAATCTACCTGCAATGAGGTATACCTGGGTGCAATCCCTGGATTGGAAAGATCCCCTGGAGAAAGGTATGGCAACCCATTCCAGTATTCTTGCCTGGCGAATCCACATGGACAGAGGAGCCTGGCAGGCAACAGTTTGCAAAGAGTTGGACCCAACTGAGTGACTAAGCACTCAAGTATAAATCAAGATATCTACAGTAAATAGCACAGAAGATGAGTTTAAAATATATTACTAGCACATTTTAGCTTTAGTTTTATGGAGACACCATATACAAATTTCTTTGTGTGTTTGTGTGTGTATGTGTGTGTGTTTAGATAGATAGGTTGGTATATATTCAGTCAACTCAATTCACCTAATCATAACTTCATGAGAAAAGACAGAGATTAAGTATTACAACACTGTATCTGTTATATCACCAAGAAAAGTACACTGTAAATAGTAGATAGATGACTTTTGATTGATTATAAGATAAATAAACCCATTAAACCTATTAATATATCTTAATTTTATTCCAACTTTCTAACTATATGATTGAAAATTTCATACATGGATAAAGCGGAACAATTTTCATTTCCAGAGTTTTAGAATTATCACAGATTTAGAATGTTTATTTTATTTTTACCAGGAAAATAAGCAAGAAATATAAAACTATTAAACATAGTAAAATATTTGTCTGAGAAAAAATATTTTCCCATCTAATAATTTATCTAAGCATAATAAAATTTTGCATAGAGTCTGCAAAAGTAACAGCCTAGATGACATAAAACTTCTAAGACATGTGTCTAAAAAGATACAATGAAAATCTGTTTCAACGCACAGATGTGAACAGATACATTTCCAAGAACCATTAACAAAGAAAGTAGTGAAAACTAGAGCAAGAACATATGTGCAATCACATCTAATATGATTTCCATAAAACAAAGATGAAGAAGACAACGTGCAAATATAATGTCTATAAATTTTTCAGACTTGATGAAAAAAAAAGAATCCTTAGATACTGAAATACAATGCACCTAAGCAGGGTAAATAAAATATAACTCACATACAAACATTATAATACACATACTAAAAAGAGGACTTATAAAGAGACATCAATTAAACTGTGATATATATATATATATACATTTCACGTTGATCAAAATTTCAACAAAAAATTAGACTTACAGATGTTAGCAGAACATGTTAGCAAGAAAGACATCACAAAATAATTGGGCATCATTTAACGCTGAGAAAAAATTTTATGTCCACCTGAATTAAATATTACATTTATAACTAAATCCAAATAAACTTATTTCCTCTTCCTTTCTTATCCAGAAGAAATTATTCCAACGTTTACCATGTTTGCAAAGTATATATATGTGCTGTATTTTGTATGCATTTACCCATGAAATATCCATTGCTTCATCCATATATCCTTTTGCATTATTCATTACTTTTTTAAAATAAATTTATTTATTTTAATTGGAGGTTAATTACTTTACAATATCATTACTTTCAAAATCTATCCCATGTACATATACAGTATGTAATATTTATGTAATGATTATATTTTTATGCAATATTGATACAGGGAAAACAATCAGAGGGAGCATCTTTTAATGCCAGCCATGGCTGGTTTTATAAGTTCAAGGCTAGAATCAACATTCACAATGTAAGACTGGAGAGGTAGAGAGTGTAGTGTGGTAACTGCCCAGGTATTTCTTGAAATACTTCAAGAAATTAATGATGAATGTGTGTATTTAGTCGAACAGGTTTTTAATGTGGGATGAGGAAGGATTGTACTGGAAGAGGATACCAGACTGAAGTTCCAGCAGTAAGGAAGGAAAACTGATGCGAGGCTACAGGCAGCAACTGACATATTGCTCTGTGGTTTGGTGGCAGTGCTTCCAGTGATATGAAGCTGAAATTTCTCTTAGTTTACTATTCAGAAAATCCAAAATCCCTTAAAAACACGGCCAATGGCTCTCTTCCTCTTGAGTGGAAGAGTAACTCCAAAGCCTGGGTTACACAGGCCATCTTTCAGGACTGTTTTTTTCATTTCTTCCTTTCTTTCTTTCTTTCTTTTTTTTTTTTTTTCACCACTTTATTTCAGAGACAGAGAAATATTGCTTGGAGAAGGAAGTCCTGTTAAACACTCTTGCTGAGGAGCAATGTTCTGTGTCACCCCTATTTCTTCCCAATATTAAAGTAGTACAGTTCAGTTCAATTGCTCAGTTGAGTCTGACTCTTTGCCACCCCATGGACTGCAGCACACCAGATCTCCCTGTTCATCACCAACTCCCAAAGCTTGCTCAAACTCATGTCCATCGAGTCGGTGATGTCGTCCTACCATCTCAGCCTCTGTTCCCCCTTCTCCTCCCCTCTTCAATTTTTCCCAGCATCTGGATCGCTTGCTATGAGTCAGTTCTTTGCATCAGGTGGCCAAATATTGGAGTTTCAGCTTCAGCATCTGTCCTTCCAATGAATATTCAGAACTGATTTTCTTTAGGATTGACTGGTTGGATCTCCTTGCAGTCCAAGGGACTCTCAAGAGTTTTCTCCAACACCACAGTCCAAAAGCATCAGTTCTTCAGTGCTCAGCTTTCTTTATGGTGCAACTGTAACATCCATACATGATTACAGGAAAAACCATAGCTTTGACTAGACACACCTTTGTCGGCAAAATAATGTCTCTGCTTTTTAATATGCTGTCTAGGTTAGTCATAACTTTTCTTCCAAGGAGCAGGTGTCTTTTAATTTCATGGCTGCAGTCACCTTCTACAGTGATTTTGGATCCCAAGAAAATAAAGTTTGTCACTATTTCCATTGTTTCCCCACCATCTACCACCAAATACTACGTCACTCATCCAATCTATGAACAAGGAATTATAAAGATTTTCAATAAATATGATTTATGTCACACTTTCATCAGACAGTAAAGACAAGTGATGAATCAGGAAAAACATTGCAATTATTTTAGAAGGGTCAGAGCATCTACAAGGCCATAGAAAACAGTGACTTTGCTTGTCTTCAAGTTACAGTCATACCAAAATTGGGTTTCAGAAGATACTTTGCCCATGGCTTGTTTACAACATTTTTAGATTTGAGAAGCTATATAAGGAATCCAGAGAGGTCTCCAGCAACTTAGTGACTCTCAGTGAGAAGCTGGACCTACGTCTACAAGACAATGACTTCATTGAACTCATTGCTGTGCAACCAAAGTGCTTACCTAATGGAACTGGCAGTTCAGAGAAAGGGCAATGAGGGAAAAGAGGAAGAAATAACTGAAGGACTGAAGAGATTCATGATTCAGGAAAAGGTGAGGGAATGCTCTTCATTTGAGGAGGCACTGTTAGTTTTTGAGCCAGATGACCTGGACTTAGAAAGGCACATGGAATTTTCAGTAGATGTTCAGAATGCCCTCCAGTGCTACTGTGTCATCTATAATGAGAGAAAAAGAGCAACTACCAGACATCACTGGGTCATTTTTTCAAGAAGGTCAATTTTTTCAATCCAGCAAGAAACCAAATCCTGTGCCATCAATGTCAAGCATGAGTGAATTTGCAAGTTGCCCTCTGACTCTTGTTGCTGACAATTCTTCAGTTCTACCATCCCCCATGTTCTCTCCCTCCTCTATTCAGTTGCCTATTCACTCCATGCTGTCGCCAGTATGCCAGCTGTTGAACTGTACTAATGTACTTTTCAGGTTAATACTGTAAGGTTAAAAATGCTGTGTTTTTAATGATTATTTTTAATGTATCATTTGTGTGACTATTATAAAACTTTTACAGTCAAGTACTATAGAGCCAATTGTGTTAGTTGGATACCTAGATTAACTTTTTTGGACTTGTGAACAGATTATATTTATGAATACTCTGAGAATGGAATTTATTCATGTGTAGGAGTCTTACTTGAGTGTTCATTTATTCCTTTTTTTTAAAAATCCTGAAACAGTTTATTATTTTCTTTCTAATTTGCCTCATTAGAATTTTCCCAATTAAATAAAAATGAAAAGCATTTTTCATTTTTCTTACTTCAAATAAGATGATTCTACATTCCTTAACTAATATTTACAGAATATTTTTAGAAGACATACTTTCAGGTTGAAGCAGATCTCCTCTATAACTGGGCTGGTAAGAAATGTTATTATGAATAGACAAATTTTATAAAATTCACTTTTAGCATTAGTTGAAATAATTTTAAGATCTTCCTATTTTAATCTTTGAATGTTATAAACTACTTTGATAAATAATTTTATTGATAAATCTTATGCTTCTGGGATAAACATAGTTTGTTCATGAAATAACATTTTAGATTTTGTTGCTTAAAATTTAACTTTGATAGTCACCCACTTTTTTTTTTAACCTGTGCTATTCTCATTTAATTTATGAAAAATTAATTCTAATTTCATAAGCTAATTTAGAAAATCTTTATCTTTTCTAAAATGATGGAAATTATCTTTCTGGAGTTTTCTTAGAATCCTCATTTTTAAAAAATTGAATTTTCTGTGTGTGTACTATTTGCACAATTTGTTTTTGCTTTGGAGTTGAAAGACACATTTTTTCTTTAAATAGCAAAAAAAAAAAAGAAAAAAAAAAGAAAAAAAAAAACTCTGTAAGTAATTAATGTATACAGCATGACCAGTTTAGAAATAAATATACACTTATGAAGGTGTCACAACAAATTATGCCATAGACCTATCCATCACCTTCAAACGATTCTCCCTGCTCACCTTACACCTAACATTTCCAATGTCACTTTAAGTACATTATACCTTCTTGAAATGCTTCTTCTATTACATATATTTTTTCTATATTTTTTCACATTTATCTTGTCACATAACTGTCAATAATGGTCTTCATTTATATTTTTATTGTTTTTGTTTTTAAAATATTATTTTGAAATTTACATCTGGCATCTGAACAAGATCATTGTGGTGCAATGGCAATGATTTCTCTTGTCATGGAGCACAGGCTCTAGGCACATGAGCTCCAGTGGCATGTGGACTTAGTAGTTGTGGTTCACAGACCCTAGAGCTCAGGCTCAGTAGCTGTGGCTCATGGACTTAGCTGCCCTGCCACAGGTGTAATCTTCTCAGACAAGAGACTGAACCCATGTCCCCTGCATTGGCAGCAGGATTCTTATCCCCTGTGCCACTGAAGTGCTTCATGCATATTTTCAAACTGCATTTTTTTTTTTTTCTGTAATCGTGTCCTCTATCTCAATTCTAATTTTACTTGGATATTCTCCTTTTTGGGAGGGGGGAGGATATTTCCCATTTTATTTTACATATTCTTGCTTTAATTGCTGGTTTAACATTTAGTTCACTAAGTTATTAATCAGTAACTTGGGGGGATAATTTTTGCAACTATTTCCAGGTACAGGCACTTAGTTAATCTTTTTCAAGACCAATGGTAATAAATCAAAAATGAGTTATATAAATAACTCTGAAAAACCCTGAAATATTTGGAAATGGAATAAGTCAGCGCATGATTGAGGCCACTCCTTATCCGGCTACCCTCCTTCACTTGCTCTCCTACCTGAGCTTCAATGCTCAAAATAAGGCATTCTTGGGCTGCTCCTTGAAGAGAGTAGTAACTAATGACTATCATTTTTTTTCTTCCCTCCATTAACTAGGTTTACAGAAAGAGCACTGTCTCATTATATTATATTTTTCCTGAAAGGACCCTATAAAGAGCTTCTGTGGTAACCTAGTTAGATGTATCCTGCTTTTCCCTTTTCCATTTAATAATACCCATCTCTACTATTTTTGACTTGATATCATTATAACACTAATATCAAGTGATATATGCTCCTCTTTGGTGCTTAAACATTTAGAATTTTGCATTTCAATCACCTTTCCTCAACATTTGCATACATATTTACATGCTGTTATACAGATGCTAACTTAGTCTGGTGCATATGAAATGGTAAACTGTGGATGACTTTTAGATGAGAGCTTCAAAGACTTAATAACACTACACTTTACCTTTCTACACCTGACTTCTTTCATTCACATATATTTTTGCATCTCTTTGTGGTAAGCCATTTGCTATTTTCGGTTTTTAATTCTGAATAAGTTTCTGGCACTTCCTGAAATTGTCTCTAGCAATTCTTTTGGGTATAGATTCTACTATGCTAAAATACCCCAACATTTGAGACCTCACCTTTTCTGAATAAGTTTTACTCAAGACAAGATTGTGACCTCTGATATAGGCAGGCATATCTTTTTGACATTGGCTTGCACAGTAACTTCCATAGTAACAATGGAAACAGTGAGAGACTACAAAATCACTGCAGACGGTGACTTCAGCCATGAAATTAAATGATGCTTCCTCCTTGGAAGAAAAGCTATGACCAACCTTCACAGTATATTAAAGAGCAGAGATATTACTTTGCCAACAAAGGTCCATCTAGTCAAAGCTATGTTTTTTCCAGTAGTCATGTATGGATGTTACAGTTGGACCATAAAGAAAGATGAGCACTGGAAAATTAATGCTTTTGGACTGTGATATTGGAGAAGACTCTTAAGAGTCCCTTGGACTGCAAGGAAATCAAACCAATCAATCTTAAAGGAAATCAGTTCTGAATATTCATTGGAAGGACTGATGCTGAGGCTGAAGCTCCAATACTTTGGCCACCTTATGCAAATAGCTGACTCATTAGAAAAGACACTGATGCTTGGAAGGATTGAATGCAGGAGGAGAAAGGGATGGCAGGGGATGAGATGGTTGGATGGCATCACTGGCTCTATGGACATAAGTTTGAGCAAGCTCTGGGAGTTAGTATTGGACAGGGAAGCCTGGCATGGGGCAGTCCATGGAGTCACAGAGTTGGACATGACTGATCCACTGAATTGAACGGAACTGCATAATAATTCATAAACCATTCTCTTGCCTGCAAGATAAAAATAAATAGAAATCTTGGGACATATGCATTTTGAAAAGTTTATAGAATATTGATCATACTTTCTGTATAAAATGTAAAGATTTAAAATGCAGTCTCAATCGGAAAATGATTTCCAATAATTATCTCTGAATATGAGGTAATGTTGAAAAAATGAATCAAGTATCAATCAGTTCAGTTCAGCTCAGTTCAGTCACTCAGTCGTGTGAGACTCTTTGAGACCTCATGAATTGCAGCACACCAGGACTCCCTGTCCATCACCAACTCCCGGAGTTCACTCAGATTCACATCCATCGATTCAGTGATGCCATCCAGCCATCTCATCCTCTGTCGCCCCCTTCTCCTCCTGCCCCCAATCCCTCCCAGCATCAAAGACTTTTCCAATGAGTCAACTCTTTGCATGAAGTGGCCAAAGTACTGGTGTTTCAGCTTTAGCATCATTCCTTTCAAAGAAATCCCAGGGCTGATCTCCTTCAGAATGGACTGGTTGGATCTCCTTGCAGTCCAAGGGACTCTCAAGAGTCTTCTCCAACACCACAGTTCAAAAGCATCAATTCCTCGGCGTTCAGCTTTCTTCACAGTCCATCACTCACATCCATATATGACTACTGGAAAACCATAGCCTTGACTAGACAGACCTTAGGTGGCAAAGTAATTTCTCTGCTTTTGAATATGCTGTCTAGGTTGGTCATAAATTTTCTTCCAAGGAGTAAGCGTCTTTTAATTTCAGGTATCAATATCCTTTACTATATCTTTAAAAATAGACATGGTGAAGATTCACACATGACTGTCTCAATTATTTAGATAATCATGGAAGATTCACACATGACTGCCTTAATTACTTAGATAATAATTGGTTCAAGATACACACTGCTGCCTGTGAACTCAGAATCACTTCAAATCTACCCCTCAAAAGTAATTCAGAATGGTATTTCTTATTACTCTTATCTTTGATGAGAAAAATGTCTAGACTCCCTTATTATACAATGTGCTGAAGCTTGGTGCTTTACCCACGAACACTGCACATTCCAGGGTAGATAAGGGAGAATATTTGGAACAAAGTTTAATATATTTCATTCCAGGAGAGGGACAAGAGAAATGAATATGGAACAGTTTATACATAATCTTTTTATGCAAAGTCCCTTTCTCTATGACATTGACATATGATTTTGTAGTTTTACTTAGAATGAAGGAGTTATTTCCCCCACCATTTGCATCTGGAATTAACCCCTGAATTTGCTTTCACCAGTAAAGTAATGAAGAGATGGAAGTAATTATATGTCAGTTTCATACCTGTGCCTCAAAAATTATTGCATGCTTAGTCTTCCTCTCTTGCATTTTTGCTGTCCTGAAGAATATGTTCGAAAGTGCTCACTGTTTCAGGAGAAGAATGAAAAATACCTGGGAAACAGTCAAGTTAGTCTGAATCAGATAATCACTGCTTGATTATGATGTGCAAATACATATATATATATATATATATATATATATATATATATATATAATGCCACTAAGATTCTACTTTTCATACAGTTCTCATACTGTTCAGTATGAACAGTATGAAAAGGCAAAATGATAGGATACTGAAAGAGGAACTCCCAAGGTCTGTAAGTGCCTAGTATGCTACTGGAGATCAGTGGAGAAATAACTCCAGAAAGAATGAAAGATTGGAGCAAAAGCAAAAACAATACCCAGTTGTGGATGTTACTGGTGATAAAGACAAGGTCCAAAGCTGTAAAGAGCAATATTGCATAGGAACCTGGAATGTCAGGTCCATGAATCAAATTGGAAGTAGTCAAACAGGAGATGGCAAGAGTGAATTTAGACATTCTGGGAACCATCGAACTAAAATGGACTGGAATGGGTGAATTTAATTCAGATGACCAATATATCTACTATTGTGAGTAGGAATCCCTTAGAACAAACGGGGTAGCCATTATGGTCAACCAAAGAGTCTGAACTGCAGTACTTGGAGGCAATCTCAAAATGACAGAATGAACTCTGTTCATTTCCAAGGCAAACCATTCAATATCACGGTAATCCAAGCCAATTCCCAACCAGTAACACTGAAGAAGCTGAAGTTGAATGGTTTTCTGAAGACCTACAAGTCCTTTTAGAACTAACACCCGAAAAAAGATGTCCTTTAAATTGTAGGGGACTGGAATGCAAAAGTAGGAATTCAAAAAACACCTGGAGTAACAGGCAAATTTGGCCTTGGAGTATGGAATGAAGCAGGGCAAAGGCTAATAAAGTTTTGCCAAGAGAACACATCGGACATAGCAAACACACTCTTCTAACAACACCAGGGAAGACTCTACACATGGACATCACCAGGTGGTCAACACCAAAATCAGATTGATTATATTCTTCACAGCCAAAAATGGAGAAGCTCTATACAGTCAGCAAAAATAAGACCAAGAGCTGACTGTCATTCAGATCATGAACTTCTCATTGCCAAATTCAGACTTAATTTGAAGAAAGTAAGGAAATCCATTAAACCATTCAGGTATGACCTAAATCAAATCCCTTATGATTATACAGTGGCAGTGAGAAATAGATTTAAGGGACTAGATCTGGTTGACAGAGTGCCTGATGAACAATGATCAGAGGTTCGTGACATTGTAAAGGAGACAAGGATCAAGACAATCCTCATGAAAAAGAAATGCAAAAAAGCAAAATGGTTGTCTGAGGAGGCCTTAAAAATATCTGTGAAAAGAAGAGAAGTGAAAAGCAAAGGAGAAAAGAAACAATATAAGCATCTGAATGCAGAGTTCCAAAGAATAGCAAGAAGAGATAAGAAAGCTTTTCAGTGATCAGTGCAAAGAAATAGAGGAAAATAACAGAATGGAAAGACTAGAGCTCTCTTTAAGAAAATTAGAGATACCAAGGGAACATTTTATGCAAAGATGGGCTCAATAAAGGACAGAAATGGTCTGGACCTAACAGAAGCAGAAGATATTAAGAAGAGGTGGCAAGAATACACAGAAGAGCTGTAAAAAAATCTCCATGACCCAGATAATCACAATGATGTGATCATTCACATAGAGCCAGACATCCTGGAATGTGAAGTCAAGTGGGCCTTAGAAAGCATCACTACAAACAAAGCTAGTGGTGGTGATGGAATTCCAGTAGAGCTATTTCAAATCCTGAAAGATGCTGCTGTGCAAGTGCTGCACTCAATATGCCAGCAAATTCGGAAAACTCAGCAGAGGCCACAGGGCTGGAAAAGGTCAGTTTTCATTCCAATCCCAAAGAAAGGCAACACCAAAAAATGCTCAAGCTACCACACAATTGCACTTATGTCACATGCTAGTAGATTAATGCTCAAAATTCTCCTAGCCAGGCTTCAAACATATGCGAACAATGAAGTTCCAGATGTTCAAGCTGGTTTTAGAAAAGGCAGAGGAACCAGAGATCAAATTGCCAACATCTGCTGGATCATGGTAAAAGCAAGAGAGTTCCAGAAAAATATCTGTTTCTGCTTAATTGACTATGCCAAAGCCTTTGATTGTGTGAATCACAATAAACTGTGGAAAATTCTGAGAGAAATGGGAATACCAGCCCACCTGACCTGCCTCTTGAGAGATCTATATGCAGGTCAGGAAGCAACAGTTAGAACTGGACATGGAACAACAGACTAGTTCCAAACAGGAAAAGGAATACATCAAGGCTGTATATTGTCACACTGCTTATTTAACTATGCAGAGTACATCATGAGAAACACTGAGGTGGAAGAAGCACAAGCTGAAGTCAAGATTGCTGGGAGAAATATCAATAACCTCAGATATGCAAATGACACCACCCTTATGGCAGAAAGTGAAGAGGAACTAAAAAGCCTCTTGATGAAAGTGAAAGAAGAGAGTGAAAAATTTGGCTTAAAGCTCAACATTCAGAAAACGAAGATCATGGCATCTGGTCCCATCACTTCATGGGAAACAGATGGGGAAATAGTGGAAGCAATGTCAGACTTTAGTTTCTGGGGCTCCAAAATCACTGCAGATGGTGATTGCAGCCATGAAATTAAAAGACGCTTACTCCTTGGAATGAATGTTATGACCAACCTAGATAGCATATTCAAAAGCAGAGACATCACTTTGTCAACAAAGGTCCGTCTAGCAAGGCTATGATTTTTCCAGTAGCCAAGTATGGATGTGAGAGTTGGGCTATGAAGAAAGCTGAACACCGAAGAATTGATGCTTTTGAACTGTGCTGTTGGAGAAGACTCTTGAGAGTTCCTTGGACTGCAAGGAGATCCAACCAGTCCATTCTAAAGTAGATCATGGGGCTGGTGCATGGGGATGACCCAGAGAGATGTTGTGGGGAGGGAGGTGGGAGGGGGGTTCATGTTTGGGAACGCATGTAAGAATTAAAGATTTTAAAATTTAAAAAATAAAAAACTAAAAAATAAAATAAAATAAAGTAGATCAGTCCTGTGTGTTTATTGTAGGACTGATACTAAAGCTAAAATTCCAATACTTTGGCCACCTCATGAGAAGAGTTGAGTCATTGGCAAAGATCCTGATGCTGGGAAAGATTGAGGGCAGGAGGAGAAGGGGACAACAGAGGATGAGATGGCTGGATGGCATCACCCACTCGATGGACATGAGTTTTAGTAAACTCTGGGAGTTGGTCATGGACAGGAGGCCTGGTGTGCTGCGATTCATGAGTTCGCAAAGTATCGGACACAACTGAGCTACTGAACTGAACTGAACTGGAGATTCTACTGCTGCTTTTAATTGAACATTTTGTGGCAACAGTTACTTGAATTAATTGAGCTAACTACTCAAGACTAGCCAAGAAATACAGCCCCTTTTCATTGACTTGTGTGACACAATACTCATAAAAGCATTTATGTGTACATATTACATTTTAGTAAAGGTTTTAGGGCAATATGCTTGATATACACATGGTTTTCAGTATCAAAATCCTTAAAGCTGGAACTATTTTGTAGTCTTTCAGGTATTTTGAAAATTGGAAATTTTCATAACCAGTTTACCTAGAGTTTCACCTTCTGATGTGACTTTGCCATTTAATAAGATATTAATTTACCTCTAAATTCTCCAACCTCAGTGATTCCAGTTCCTCTCTTTATTTCATCACATAGATGGATTAAATCCCCCTGTTACTCCTCACCTCTAGGTTTATTTTTGTATATAGAAAAAGATATTTAATGGGATTTTCTGAGCAGAAACATTTAATCAGCATCACATCGGTTCATATGTAAAAGAACTAGCAAAGTTTGGAAACACAAATTTTTCTTTCTCCCTTCCCAGTTTCTTATAAAAGAAAGTGAGCAAAAAACTATTTATCTTCCCTGTGATATAAAGCTATGTATCATCTTTAGAGGGTAGAAGTGTCTTTAATAACTTTTTATTGTAATATAATAATACTTTTTACCCTGTTGTATTAATTTGTATAACCCATATGGTTATATGAATATTATAAATACATACACACCTTCAAAGAAGTAATGTGCATTTACCAATTTATTATTGAAAAGCTACTTGAGATAAAATGAAAATTAAGAATGTCAAAAATTAAAGGAAAATATTCTGCAAAAATATTTTATTTTAAATCCATATTAAGTTTGAAATGTTAAATTGATATTTAAAGGTGAAAAAATGTTAGATATAGAGTATATGCCACTGGTACTCAAAAAGCAACTATGCTAAAGTATTAATGTGGCCATAATTACTATATGATGTAATTTAAAGAAGGTAGAATGATGTGCTATCTGATCAAAAAAAATTATTTATTTGGCAGCTTGGAGTCTTAGTTGCAGCATACAGAGTCTTTCATTGCAGTATACAAACTCTAGCAGAGGCGCTGGGGCTCAGTAGGTGCATCGCACAAGCTTAGGTTTTCTGTGCTATGTGGGATGTTAGCTCCCTGACCAGGGAGCAAACCCACATCCCCTGCATTGCAAGGAACATTCTTAACCACTAGATTACCAGTGATCCCAGTCAAATTTTATTTTAAAAAATTGTTTTAGTAGCAACATGAAGACTAATTTGTTGGGAATAAGAATACTCGAGCTTCCTAGGTGGTGCCAATGATAAAGACGCTGCTTGTCAATGCAGGCTAGGCAAGAGACAGGGTTCCAATCCTTGGGTCAGGAGGATCCACTGGAGAAGGGAATGGCATCCCAGTCCAGTATTCTTGCCTGGAGAATCCGTTGACTGAGGAGCCTGGTGAGCTACAGTCCATAGGATCGCAAAGAGTCAGAAATGAATGAAGCAACTCAGCATGCACCCATAGAAAGCTTCATTGGATGTCTACTATATTTATCTGAAAAATAGGATGGCTGATGCAGTGAATACAGATGAGTTATCTTTCCTCCTTATCCCTCACCTCTGGGATTAATTGAAACATATATAAGCTATATTAGGAAGAATTTTAGAAAGGAAAATTAATTGATTTTAAATATGGTTTTGATGTTACTTGTGAGGAAGAAATACTAGAAGATTGCTCATAGTTCACACTTAAATATGAACTAATGGACAGATTGTGATAATTTCTATGTTTCCCATAGATTGAAAATACAATCAATGCTTTTTCACTCAATTGTTTCAGATAGAAATATCAGACACTACAACCCACCTGTACTCATTTTAAGGAAGTATTTCTAACTACCAAATAGAATCATGGAGACATTGTTTTCTTCTTTTTTTCTGATGTTTTTTATAATGATTTCTGAAACTACAGATTCATTCACTACCCCAATAAGTGAATAGTGTGGTTAGCATATTAGGTCACTTATTCCTGACAGGGAAAATATAGTAGTTCCACTTGAGATGGGTAATATTCTTGACAAAAAGTAGGACATCCTGGAAGTAGTAAATTTCATTCCCTGAAGCATCATCAAATATAGGATGAGCAAATCAATGGTGTGCTAACATAAATTTAATCTTCTAGATGATGATTCATATGAGTTACCTGAGTACCTTTTAAAGGAAATTTTTTAAATTAAACTAGAGTTGAGACCAAATGGTATTTTATCCATCTCTGCTAAACTGAGATTTACATCTCAAGAGTTTTAAGCAAATTCCAGCTGATATTAAAACCAACATCCAGCCAGACTTTTTGTAGTGTTACTCCTATGTGTGAGTTGTGTTAAATATACAACATGTGTTATATATGATCATAGAGTCAATAAATACCCTTTATTTGCCCAAGCTAATTTCAGTTGGACTTCTGAGCTCAAAGCCAACAACCAAGTTGAATGCTGTGTATGCAAATAATTCGCACTATGTATACAAGTAATACAAATTATTTACAAATAACTTCACTAATTTGTGAAAGAGGAATTTTAAATAAAGAATATAGTATGCTTCTTTGTTTTGTAGACATACTTTGGATTACTTATTTAATCAAATTGTGACCACAATATTACATTGTTACTATAATGGTTAACTGGTAATTTTACCACCGTTTAGTCTGTTTATGCTTAATGAATATTACATTTTGCATATGAAATTAGTTATTTTTCATGTGTGTGCTGTGCTGAGTCATTCAGTCATGTCCAATCTTTATGACCCCATGAACTATAGGTCGCTAGGCTCCTCTGTCCATGAGGATTCTCCAGGCAAGTATACTGGAGTAGGTTGCCATGCCCTCCTCCAAGGGGATCTTCCCAACCCAGGGATCAAACCCAGGTCACCTGCGTTGCAGAAAGATTCTTTACCATCTGAGGCACCGGGAAAGTTGAAGAATACTGGAATGGATAGCCAATCTCTTCTCCAGAGGGTCTTCCTGACCCAGGAATCAAACCAGGGTCTCCTGCATTGCAGGTGGATTCTTTACCAACTGAACTACCAGGGAAACCCCAAATATCTTCTAGTATGTCTCAAATATATAAACCTTTGTCAAATCAATGTATGCTTATATCTCAAGTATTTAAAACTGCTTTAAGGTTCTTCTGTAAAATCCTTACCCTGCATTTCACAGCTCCATGTGTCTACAACACTTGAGTGTAGAATTTTAAGTGCCACTAGTTATGCCTGGTATTTATATAGCTATATTTCAGAGAATTTGATAAAAATACAGTAAAATATGGAATTCATAGCTACTCTATACAGCAAAATCCCAAGCAATATAATCACATCTCTCTATAAGCCTGTGAATAAAGACAAGATTTGCAGTGAACAATAAATTTAGAATCAAGCTATTGAATCAATAGAAAAAAAAATTCAAAGTATTTCACTTGTGTGACCTAAAAGAAATTTTAGATTTATAAGGTAATATATAAAATAGTATCACTCCTTTATAACCTCAGTCTAAATGTCATACTTGGTTGAATGGAGCTTAAACACTGGCTACATCAAAACTGCTCATTGAGGGTTGAAGCGAGAAAGTGTGAATATAAAAAATGTTTTTACATTTCATAGACTACAGTTTCAAATAATAACTTGAAGATAAAATTTTTAGTTTTGTGACTACTAAAGCCAGCAGTATTCTTTCAGTAATATTTCCATCACTTTCACAGAATGAACTTAACTAAACACACAGTGAAGGAAGGACAGGGAAGCCTGGTGTGTTGTAGTCATAGGGTCACAAAGAGTTGGACATGACTAAAAGACAGAACAATAACAAACACACACAGAGACACACACCACTCAATAAATTCAGAACAACAACAAAAAAAGTTATGTGGGCCATTTCTAATATTAAGAAAAGTCACACACTCTTAAGTTCATAACTTTTTTTAAAAAAAGAAAATCATTCAATTATAAATTTCAAAATATTATTCAACTTGAACTTTTCATTTTAAAATACTAAGCATTTTTAAAATTTCAGACCCCTCAAAATAGAGGTTATCACTTGAAAACACTTGAAGATTCCTTTTGACGGAATGCAGAGTCATACCTTTTGACTTTATATTTATAGAACTACACCATAATTAAATCTCCACCATTATACTGTGAGATCCTTAACAGGAGTATCCTATCTTAATGAGATAACATTGCAGTAATGTTTAAAATTATTAGATAATGTTCTTATCACTTGGCAGATGGTTGTAATGTCTGTAGCAAACTTTTAGTAATGACATAAAGTGGAAGAAGCATCCTCATTTCTTCTCTAGCAGTTTGCAAGTTGTGAAACAGTTTGCTGTGTATAAAATCAGATTGACAATCTCCTTGTAATCTATTTGGCATTCAGTCTTTTTAAAAAGTAAATTAACTAACAACACTAAAAGTCAAGCTATTTCACATAAAAAACATGCATTTTTGTTGCTCTCCAGAAGTCAGAATATTTGGCAAACACGGCCTCACATTCTTGGAGAGTAACAGTGCTCTTGAGCAGAGTAGCAGAGCTGCCTATTTATATAAGATGCCACAATTGCCTATTTTATTTCTTATACCTCTTCCTTTACTAATTTATATAATGGAATGGCCCTTGTAGTTCTTTGAGTATGATCTCTATTTCATAATAACTCATATAAGTCATAATACTCTCTTAGATGCAATAATAAAATTGCAATATAATATGGAAACAACACACTAGCTTTTATGAATGATGAGAGTGGAGTTAACATCTTAATGTTGTAAAGACTGCTGAAATTATAAGTTTCAAATAAGAGAAATAAATTTGGAGCACAAGATATTTTCAGGGGAACACAAGATTCTCATAAAATAAACAATATTCATAAACTTAAATGACTGAAAGTGAAGAGTTAGCCCTGTCTATTTCTTTGAACAGACAGAATCATAGTTTTCCTTTCTAACACAGGATATTATATTGTAAATATTAAGTACTGGTCCCAGATATGAGATGCTTTCAGAGCTCTTATCAGTGAAACTTAAAGAATACTTGAATTACAATCAAACTATATGTACAGTGAAATAATACATTTTGAACAAATTTTACTTATCACCTTAGAATTTTATTTTGACAACTTCAAGAAAGATTATATAATCTGAGAAGGAAATGGCAACCCACTCCAGTGTTCTTGCCTGGAGAATCCCAGGGCAGGGGAGCCTGGTGGGCTGCCATCTATGGGGTCGCACAGAGTCGAACAAGACTGAAGCAACTTAGCAGCAGCAGCATTGTATTGTTAGTCATAAGAAAGCTAAGGGCCGAAGAATTGATACTTTTGAACTGTGGTGTTAGAGAAGACTCTTGAGAGTCCCTTGGACTGCAAGGAGACCAAACCAGTCAATCCTAAAAGAGATCAGTCCTGGGTGTTCATTGGAAGGACTGATGTTGAAGCTGAAACTCCAATACTTTGGCCACCTCATGTGAAGAGCTGACTCATTTGAAAAGACCCTGATGCTGGGAAAGATTGAGGGCAGGAGGAAAAGGGGATGACAGAGGATGGGATGGTTGGATGACATTGCCGACTCAATGGACATAAGTTTGGGTGAACTCCTGAAGTTGGTGATGGACAGGGAGGTCTGGCATGCTGCAGTCCATGGGGTCACAGAGTCGGACATGACTGAACGACTGAACTGAACTGAATCATATGACGAACTGATTTTGAAAGGCCTTTGTAAATAGTGGGGCTTCCCTGATAGCTCAGTTGGTAAAGAATCCACTGGACATGCAGGAGACACCGGTTCGATTCCTGGGTTGGGAAGATCTGCTGGAGGAGAGATAGGTTACTCACTCCAGTATTCTTGGGCTTCCTTTCTGGCTCAGCTGGGCCAAGAATCCACCTGCAATGAGGGAGACCTGGATTCAATCCCTGGGTTGTGAAGATCCCCTGGAAAAGGGAAAGGCTACACACTCCAGTATTCTGGCCTGGAGAATTCCAATAGGGGTCACAAAGTGTTGGTCACGACTGAGTGACTTTCACTTTCACTTTTTAAATGGCAAAATATGTGGAAAATAATATATTTAAAAATTTGTCTTTAATTTTTTTTGTACTCAAAGACTTTGATGTATGTATGAAATGAAAATATTATATTTGAAAAAAAATGAGAGCTTCTGTCAATTTTAAGGATAAATGCTATCTCAAAGCAACTCAATATTATTTTATACTTCTCCAATTCTTGTTACATCATATTAGTGAGGATCAATCTTAAGATACAAAATGTGTATCAACATATTTTATTATTTTTCAATTGAATAGTTTTTACTTGCATATTCTGTTAGCAGTTCAAAGTTTTTCAGACTTATTTAAACTTACAATAATTCCAATGATTATGTAGAAAACAGAATATGCATGGAATCTTAAAGAGGTCAAACATGTAGATACACTCATGAGATTGCTTCTGAGGATAAATCAATTCAAATTTTCTGGAAAGTAAGATATTAGAATTAAATACCTTAAATATGTCCAGTTTTGAATAGAGTAATTTCACTTTCAGGCAATTATCCTATGGATTTTTTTTTTACCATAATCTAAACAAATCTAATATTGATAGAATAAAAGGGAAAAATTAATTGTGAACAATTGCTAAATAATCTAATAACTAGTGATATAGAGAGAGAGTATATCATAAAGCAATTAAAATTGGTTTTCAACTATCTTTTGAAATTTTCTGATATAATATTAATAAAGTGTCATTATTTTAACTATACACTTTTAGATTTGATTCACACATATTTGCTCAAATCTCTCATATGGCAGTTACATAATAGTGATATATGAAAAACTAAGAGTTTTAAAAGGCCTTTAGTTTGAATGTCAGTCAGTTAAACTGAAATGGATGAACCTAGAGCCTGTTATACAGAGTGAAGTGAGTCAGAAAGAGAAAAAGAAAGGTCATATATTAACTCATTATAGGTGGAATCTATAAAAATGATACTGACAAGCCTATTTGCTGGACAGGAATAAGAAAGCACATGTGGAGAAAGGACTTGTGGACACAGATGGGGAAGGAAAAAGTGGGCTGAACTGACAGAGTAACATTGAAATATGTACATTACCTGGGGTAAAATAGGCAGCTGGTAGGAAGTTGCTGTGTAACACAGGAGCCTCTGCCTGCTGCTCTGAGAGAATTTAGAGAGGTGAGCTGGGGAGTGGAGGGTGGGAAGGCAGCTAAAGAGGGAAGGGATTATATATATGCTTTTGGATGAGTCACGTTGTTGTATGGCAACACAACATTGTAAAACAATTAGACTCCAATTAAACATTTTAAAAAATAATTTGAAAAAGTTCTTTTTTTCTTTTTTCGGTAACAGAACTTTCTAACAAACATATACATATAGTATAAAAATAAAGGAAGTATATGGCATTTTGGAAGAAACCATGTTCTGTTAATACCTAAATAGGATGGCCAGAAAAGATTTCAATGAAAATATAACAAACACACAAAAGAGATGAGGTATAAATAAATATAATCAACAAACTTGGTTAGGATAAGAAGAGTAAGACCTTGACTGGGAAAAGCTGGGAATTGGTGACAGAGGAAAACATAATCTTTTTGAGGAGTTTTGGATAAAGGGCAGAGAAAACTTTAAGGGAGTTGTGGAATCACAGGTTGTTTTTTTTTTTTTTTTAATATTGCTTTTGTTTTTTTATAAAAATTAGGAACACTTTAAAAAAGACAGCAGAAAGGAAAAAAGAAAAAAAGATGATGAGAGAAAGGAATTATGCTTGCGATATATTTTTATGTGTCCATATATTTGCTCAGATATGGGGGGAAAAAAAGTTTTTACAAGTTTTACAAGTTTATACAAGGCTCAGATGGTAAATGTGGGAATAGTGAGTTTGATCCCCGGGTCAGGAAGATCCCCTGGAGAAAGGAATGGACACTCCACTCCACTCCACTACCCACTCCACTCTTCTTGCCTGGAGAATCCCATGCACAGAGGAGCCTGGTGGGCTACAGTCCATGGTATTGCAAAGAGTCAAACATGACTGAGCGGCTAACACTTTTACAGAAATGAAAAAGATGGGCTTTATACATAAATATGGGCAAATTAAAACTGGAAGATCTGGGAAGTAGTGACATACTGTTTTACTCATTTTATCCCATTTGTGATGCAAAAACGCAAAAATATATAAAAATAGAAAATTGGCTTTTGACTTATTTACTCCCAGAAATAGTCTTTATCCTTCCACTAATTGACTCCACATTTATTGATGGAAGGCACTTATCCTTGATTTATGAATTAATAGCTCATGTAGCTTAAAATGGATTTGATTGCTTTCTTGGTCAGGACTAGAAACAATAGTAACTTAGTAATGAGACATGCATTCTAGAAGTTTCCTGAGGAAATTCAAAGATTTATGATAAAATTAATGGAACAGATTTGTTAAATACAAACTACATCACATCCCTGCAAACTACAGCCCTGAAAGGCCAGGAAATACATTTAGCAAGGCAATGAGAAATGTAATGGGATCTCAAACATCCTTGGAAATCTCAGTGATGCATGTTTTTGAATGGTAGGGATAATGCTAATGAAATGGATAGTACATCTTCTATGTAAATTTTTTTAGATATAAGATTGAAAGAATTCAGTTTACAACATTTACCATTAGAGGTAAAATGCATGAGATGACCATTACAGGCATCAGGAACAGAGTGTATTTTAAGCCAGGTTCTGTGATAGTGACTAATTAATCAGGAGGACACGAGGATTTAAACATTTCGATTCTACACTATTTGTTAATCTATATATTAATAAGAGTAAAGGATTTTGGTGAACAGTATTTTGACATTAGACAACATTACAAACATTGCTAGGCTCTCAATCAGTTTTGAAACCTAAGCTAAGTCCATGCACCAAGATCCCCTGATTGAAGTGTCTTTCTTGAGAAAACACTGTGCCATTGCAAAGTGTTAATACTGTAAGTATTTCTCCAAGTATTTTCCAAGGGCTCTATGAGCAGCTTCAAAGATGAATGTGTACTGTAAAAGCGAATATACCTAGAATGTTTTAGGGATTATGTGACACAGGTCGTAAATCGACACCAGAACCTGGAGAACCTAAATACTACTATTGTCTTCTGATCTGAAAGGAGATTTAGGGAGGTCAGGTGGGAAGTTAACTTTTTGCTCCAGTCAATCTCACAATATTCCCCATGGGTGTGCTGAACTACCCGTCAGTAATTTATCCAGCTCTTGACAACATTGAACTAGATAATAATTATTTTCTGCCAACTGAAAATATCACCATACTGATATCTTCATCTGTATAGTAAAAGTCATTATATTTGCAAGTATCAGAAGGAAACTGTTTGACTTGCTTCACACAACCAAAATAGAGAGCTTAAAGCAAAAGCACATCCATTGAGTAATTGCAAATTTTAGGATAATCATCAATGTTTAAGTGATGCAAGCTTATACTTTGTATCACTTAAAAAAAAAAAAACTCACCTCTAGGAGTAGTGTAAAAACCGTCTAGTTCTTGGGAAATTATCACATACATAATCAGGTGATGCCCCAAACTGCAGTTGCCATTTTCATGCTTGGTACTTCCAATTATTATTGGAACAAATAGTCATATTCTCTGGCACTGGCATTCAACTTTTTATCTGGAAAGTGCTCTTCCAGAACAACTAATAAAAATGATTGCCAACAGTTTTCCTTTATGGAACAAAGACACTGTCTTAACCCCAAAATATATTAGTTTTCTTTCTCTGTATCACAATATAACCCAGAGATGGTCTGTTATATTGATGACAGGATATGCTGATGCATATAATTGACTGAGGAATGATATAAGCCTTTTGAAAATGAAAGATCTTATACTAGTAGAAAATTTCTAAACGTCAGTTGTCTGCATCTTGCCTAAGGTGAAAAGCAAGTCACTATATCTTAAGCTAAAATCACTACGAAGAAGTACAATTATTGTTAGCTTCTTCTAATTTTAATGGTAATATATTAGATATGAACTATTCCAATTCAATAAATGGGGGAAAAAATTACAGCTGGTAGTTGTGAATAGGTCCCAGAACAAAAGAAAGTGTAGTCTCAGGCCCAGCTATGCAGACAGGTATTCATGCAACCTAAGTGTATTTTTTTTTGTTTTGTCTTGTTCTTTTAGAAAGTATAACTCTCTCTCCTTTCTCTCTCTCTCTCATTACAGAAAAAAGTATTTTACAAAGATCTACTTTCTCAAAAATATTTTAAGTATACAGTATCATCTTGTTAAAAATGGGCAGGCTAATGCATTCTGTTTGCCTTGGATATGAACAGGGATCATTCTGTTGTTTTTAACGTCAAATCCAAATACTGCATTTTGGACTCTTTTGTTGACTACGATGGCTACTCCATTTCTTCTAAGGGATTCCTGCCAATAGTAGTAGATATAATGGTCATCTGAGTTAAATCCACCAATTCCAGTCCATCTTAGTTTGCTGATTCCTAGAATGTCGATGTTCACTCTTGCCATCTCCTGTTTGACCGCTTCCAATTTTCCTTGATTCATGGACCTAACATTCCAGGATCTTATGTAATACTGCTCTTTACAGCATCAAATCTTGCTTCTATCACCAGTCCCATCCACAAATGTGTGTTGTTTTGCTTTGGCTCCATCCCTTCATTCTTTCTGGAGGTATTTCTCCACTGATCTCCAGTAGCATATTGGACACTTACTGATCTGGAGAGTTCATCTCTTAATATCCTATCTCTTTGCTTTTTCATACTTTTCATGGGGTTTTCAAGGCAAGAATACTGATGGTTTGCCATTCCCTTCTCCAGTGGACCACATTCTGTCACACCTCTCCACCATGACCTGTGGATATTGGGTGGCCCCACACATAGTCAGTTTTATTGACTATGCCAAAGCCTTTGACTGTGTGGATCACAATAAACTGTGGACAATTCTGAAAGAGATGGGAATACCAGACCATCTGACATGTCCCTTGAGAAACTTGAATGCAGTTCAGGAAGCAACAGTTAGAACTGGACATGGAACAACAGACTGGTTTCAAATAGGAAAAGGAGTACATCAAGGCTGTATATTGTTAACCTGCTTATTTAACTTACATGCAGAGTACATCTTGAGAAATGCTGGGCTGGAGAAAGCACAAGCTGGAATCAAGAATCCCGGGAGAAATATCAATAACCTCAGATATGCAGAAGACAACACCCTTATGGCAGAAAATGAAGAAGAACTAAAGAGCCTCTTGATAAAAGTGAAAGAAGAGAGTGAAAAAGTTGGCTTAAAACTCAACATGCAAAAAAGTAAGATCATGGCATCCGGTCCCATCACTTCATGGGAAATAGATGGGGAAACAGTGGCTGATTTTATTTTTCTGGGCTCCAATATCACTGCAGATGGTGACTGCAGCCATGAAATTAACAGGCATTTACTCCTTGGAAAAAAATTTATAACCAATCTAGTCAGCATATTCAAAAGCAGAGACATTACTTTGCCAACAAAGGTCCATCTAGTCAAGGCTATGGTTTTTCCAGTGGTCATGTATGGATGTGAGAGCTGGATTGTGAAGAAAGCTGAGTGCTGAAGAATTGATGCTTTTGAACTGTGGTGTTGAAGAAGACTCTTGATAGTCCCATGGACTGCAAGGAGATGCAACCAGTCCATCCTAAAGCAGATCAGTCTGGGGTGTTCACTGGAGGTACTGATGCTGAAGCTGAAACTCCAATACTTTGGCCACCTCATGCGAAGAGTTGACTCATTGGAAATGACCCTGATGCTGGGAGGGTTTGGCGGCAGGAGGAAAAGGGGACAATAGAGGATGAGATAGTTGGATGGCATCACCAACTCAATGGACATGGGTCTGGGTGGACTCCAGAAGTTGGTGATGGACAGGGAGGCCTGGCGTGCTGCGATTCATAGGGTTGCAAAGAGTTGGAAATGATTGAGCAACTGAACTGAATGCATTCTGCATTATTGAAACTTTATACATACTGAATTGCAGCACTGCAATGCCCCTTTTCCTAGCCCTTGGAAGATATTATTCATCTGTCTAGTTTTAAGAGTTTGAATAGTTCATATCTAATTGATATAATTGGAAGTAGGCAGTATTTGTCTTTCTGTGACTGTGTCACTTAGCACAGTGCCCTACAAATGCATCCATGTTATTCCATATTGTAGGCTTTCCTTCTTCTTGAAGGGTGAATAAAATTCATTGCAGGTATATAGTACCATGTTTTATCTATTCATCTGTGGATGGACTTTTACTCTGAATAATGCTGCAGTGAATATCGGTGTACAAATATCTCCTCAAGATCCTGATTTCAAATATTTGGATGAAAACCCAGAAATGGAATAACTGATCATATGGTAGTTCTAGTTTTAATTTTTTGAGTTATCTCCCTATTATTTTTCATAGCAACTGCACCATTACACTCTCCAAGTATATGTAAGGATTCCCATTATTTTTGGTAATAATCATCCTTTAAGCATAATTTCCCTGGTTGTTCAGATGGCAAAGCATCTGCCTACAATGCAGGTTTGATCCCTGGATCCGGAAGATCCCCTGGAGAAGGAAATGTCAACCCACTCAGTACTCTTACCTGGAAAATTCCCATGGATGGTGGATCCTGGTAGGCTACAGTCCATGGGGTCACAAAGAGTCAGACACGAGTGACTTCATTTTCATCCTTTGAACATGAGGTGATATGCTGTTGCTTTTTAGATTTGCATTTCCTTGGTGATTAGTGAGACTGAGTGCATTTTCATACACCTGTTTGTCATTTCTATCTTTATCTTCATAGAGCTACTTATTTTACTGTTTTTTTTTCTTAGATTATTTTTCTATCTGCCTCTTGAGAAACCTAAATTGCCAGGGTCCAACCCCGGTGGATCCAGGGTGATTCGAAGGTGGGGGGATGGAGTTGGCGTCTTTGGAAAAATATATATTTAATCACAGATATAGAGAGATTAGAAATGGATAGTGTAGTAGGAAGATTAGTGGAGAACAGGAGGCTGAATAATTTGGATTACGTGGAATAGCATCCATGCTCCAGATAGGAATTCAGCCAGAAAAACGGGAGCAAGAAAGAAGCGACATGGGGGAATCAGTCTTTCCGGAAACTGATCCGATTTCTTTATATTTGGGTTTGCTTATATACCTTTTGTTACACATAGGGATGAATACAGAGTCACGTGGGGGTCAGCAGTCCTGACCTTTATCAAAATCAGGTGCTTCACATAAATGTAAAAAAAAAGGTCTTAGGGATATTACATCATCTTCTGGCCATGAGTGAGACCTGCTGACATTTTATGATCCTTTCTTTCTGATAACCACAAAACTTATTTCTTCCAAGGGTGTTTTTTTCTTAAACCAGGCACCACCCTCCAAATAAAGTTACATTCCTATAGGGTGAGGGTGTAGTGTGTTACAATCAAGAAAGGAATTTATTTAACCCAAGGTTAACACGATTAATCTTAAAGGTTAATACTCATTTCTCCTATATGCTTAAAGGTTAATACTTATTTCTCCTATATGTTAGTTATATTCATTATAAAGGTAGGGGACATGGAGATTTAGCAGCAAACATCAGCCTAACAAATGAAAATCCTTTCACCAATGCTCTCCTTAAGATCTATTTAGTCTTAAGATATGATGAAGTTACATTTTTACATAACAAGGACACAGTGATTTATAACAAAGTACAGTGATCTATTACAAAAGAGAAAATCCATTAACTCAAAAAGTCTAATATTGCTAACATCAAAAACTACTATATTTCCTTTGCTATATTCCAAATACATTGATTAATATATTCCCAAGTGCATAAGGATATGGAGGCCTGGCGGCAATCATTGACTCAACAAGAAGAAAAAGTCCTATGCTAATTAAGACTCTCAAAATACTCCAAAACTCTCTGTGCTGTTTACAGTTGAGAGGTACTAAGCAATCATGTGGCAGGAGTATGGATAATCCTGTCACACAAGCTACTCTGTCAGCAGAGAGGTTTGACCTGAGACATCCTTGTCCCACCCAGAGCAGGGAATTAGCAGCAATTATTGACACAACAAATGAAGAACCCTTCACCAAATAATTCCTAACCAACCCACTATACTAATAATTTCTAACTCCCCAAAAGAATTAGCCTTTAATAAGTCTAAAATATCTCATGCCTCTCAGATTTGGAGGCTGTAAACAATCACATATGGCCGGACCAACCTATACAGGTGGGCTAGATAACCTTCAGAGGAGTCCGTAAGCTGAAACACTCTTGTCATGCCCGAGAATTTTTATTGCCTTGGAGCTGCACGTTTACTCCTTCTCCAAGAGAAACGGTTATAGGGGAGAGCCCCCCGTAAAGTCAGTGGTATAGGTGAGAGCATAAAACAGACTCTGGTTTTGGGGTTAGATGCTCGGGAACAGGGGGTTTCCTGAGGCTTGATCACGCCTTTGCGTATGCCAAGCCTCCTTCCTCATGACCTTTGCCATGGGCGGAATTCCTCACGCTGGCCCCCGGCACTAAATGCAGATCAGGAAGCAACAGTTAGAACTGGACATGGATAAAGAGGCTGGTTCCATATAGGAAAAGGAGTACATGAAGGCTGCATATTGTCACCCTCCTTATTTAACTTATAGGCAGAGTACATCATGAGGAACGCTGGGCTGGAAAAGGCACAAGCTGGAATCAAGATTGCTGGGAGAAATATCAATAACCTCAGATATGCAGATGACACCACCCTTATGGCAGAAAGTGAAGAGGAACTAAAAAAACCTCTTGATGAAAATGAAAGAGGGAGTGAAAAAGTTGGCTTAAAGTTCAACCTTCAGAAAACAAAGATCATGACTTCTGGTCATCACTTCATGGCAGATAGATGCAAAAACAGTGGAAACAGTGTCAGACTTTATTTTTGGGGGGCTCCAAAATCACTGCAGATGGTGACTGCAGCCATGAAATTAGAAGACGCTTACTCGTTGGAAGATAAGTTATGACCAACCTAGATAAGCACATTGAAAAGCACAGATATTACTTTGCCAACAAATGTCTGTTTAGTCAAGGCTGTGGTTTTTCCAGTGGCCATGTATGGATGTCAGAGCTGGACTGTGAAGAAAGCTGAGAGCTGAATAATTGATGCTTTTGAACTGTGGTTTTGGAGAAGACTCTTGAAATTCCTTTGGAGTGTAGGGAGATCCAACTAGTCCATCCTAAAGGAGATCCGTTCTGGGTGTTCATTGGAGGGACTGATGCTGAAGCTGAAACTCCAATACTTTGGTCACCTCATGCGAAGAGTTGACTCATTGGAAATGACCCTGATGCTGGGAGGGATTGGGGGTAGGAGGAGAAGGGGACAACAGAGGATGAGATGGCTGGATGGCATCACCAACTCGATGGACATGAGTTTGAATGAACTCCGAGAGTTTGTGATGGACAGGGAGGCCTGGCGTGCTGTTATTCATGGGGTCCCAAAAAGTCCAATACGACTTAGCAACTGAACTAAACTGATTGAGTTTCAAGAGTTTATATATTGGACTTCGCTGGTGGCTCAGACAGTAAAGCATCTGTCTACGATGCAGGAGACCTAGGTTCGACCCCTGGGTCAGGAAGATCCCCTGGAGAAGGAAATGGCAATTCACTCCAGTACTATTGCCTGGAAAATCCCATGGATGGAGGAGCCTGGTAGGCTACAGTCCATGGGGTCGCAAAGAGTCTGGACACGACTGACAGACTTCATTTTCACTTATATATTGTAGATATTAACCCCTTATCAAATAGATAGTTTGCAAATATTTTCTCCCACTTTGTAAATTGCCTTTTGATTCTACTTCTTGTTTTCTTTACTGTGCAAAAGTTTTTATTTGATACCATCTCAACTGTCTATTTTTGCTTTGGTTCACTGTACTTTTGATGTCACATCCAAAAAAAGTTTTGGTCAAGACAAATGTTATGAAACTTTTCCCTTATGACTTAGTCAAGGAGTTTTTCAGTTTCGTGTCTTAGCATTTGATTCTTTAATCCATTTTTTTTTATAGAATAAGAAAAGGGATCAATTTCATTCTTTTATGTGTAGATATCCAATTATCCCAATACCACTTGATGAAGAGACTATCTTTCCTCCATTGTTTATTCTTAGCATCTTTTCCATTAATTGAAGATCTTCATAGATCCAAATGAGTTTTTAGAATTGTTTATGTTATTTTTGCAAAAAAAGAACAAGTCTTTGGGGTTTCAGTAGGAATAGCATTGAATCTGTAGTATGGGCATTTTAACAATATTAAACCTTTCAATCCATGAACATGAATGTTTTTCCATTTATTTTTTTCTTCTGTAATTTCTTTCATCAATGCATGGGTCTTATATGCATTGGTTTCAAACTATTTGTTAGGTGATCATATTTAAAAAGCAAATTATCAAATAATACTCAGTGGGTATCTTTATGTATTGAGACAGGCCGTGAACCTTGTTCATGTTGTTTTTCTAACCAATCATATTTGGAAAAAGTTCAACTTTCATGTACTGAGTAATGGGAAAAAACAAACAAACCCAAAATGTTTAGTATAGCACAACAAAAAATATGTAACCCGAGCTATACATGATAAACAGATTACTATCTGTTCCAATAAGACATAGGATTGAGTAGGCTATTATTAGCTTATTATCAGTTGTGGTATTATATATAAGATAAAACACAAACAATTCCGAAAAGCATGAGCATATTCTGTCAGCAAGATGCTCAGATTTCCAATGTACCTATTCCTCCTATCAATCCATAAATATGACCATGTATACAATTACTTATAATTAGTTGATATTAAAATAGTAAAACTTAAGAACAGTTTCCAAATGTCCTGTACGAATTGTTAGCTCTAGCTAAAAAGTAAAGCACTAAAGAATGAGAGCTTCGCTTATGGATGGTCATGAAAGAAAATTTAAAAAGTGAACTATTTCAGTGGCAATAATTTCAGGAAATGCTTCTGGTCACCACTCTGTGTGTATGGCCAATGGTATATATATGTACTGATTCTTAATAATGAGACATGATTTGGGTAACAATATGGAGTTTAGATGTAGAGTTCTAAACTCAATTCAAATGTGTGTGTGTATGTGGGTTTTTCCCCACACTACCAAGTAATCCTTTGGCATATTAGCTGGGTGTCTTATAATTTAACTCAACTGTACTTGATCCTATAGGTAAATGTTTAGTCCTATAAGACTGCCTCCCACTTCAGTTGCCAATACAGGCTTACACTTCTGCTTCTGACCAACTGACTATAGATTGGAAGTTCCAGTGACCCTTCTCTTTGGATTTATTTAACTTGCTAGAGAAGCTCACAGAACTCAGAAATATTTTACTTATTGGAATACTAGTTTATTATACAAGGATATAACCTAGATGTAAGTGATGAATAGGAAGGGGGGAGGTTGAATAACATTTCTGAACATATCACTCTCCTGAAATCTCCATGTGTTCACCAATATGGAAGCTCTACAAACCCTGTTCTTTTGGGTTTTTATGGAGGACAATCATCTACTTCTGCTTCACTGACTATGATAAAGCCTTTGACTGTGTGGATCACAACAAATTGTGGAAAATTCTTAAAGGGATGGGAATACCAGACTACCTTACCTGCCTCCTGAGAAATCTGTGAGCAGGTCAAAAAGCAACAGTTAGAACTGGACATGGGACAACAGACGGATTCCAAATTTGGAAAGGAGTATGTCAAGGCTGTATACTGGCACCCTGTTTATTTATTTTTTTTATTTTTATTTTTTGTGTTTATTTAACTTAAATGCAGAGTACATCATGTGAAATGCCTGGCTGGATGAATCACAAGTTGGAATCAAGATTGCTGGGACAAATATAAAAAACCTCAGATATGCAGAATATATTATTATAATGGCAGAAATTGAGGAGGAATTAAAGAGCCTTTTGATCAAAGTGAAAGAGGAGAGTGAAAAAGGTGGATTAAAACTCAACAGTCACAAAAACTAAGATGGTGGCATCCAGTCCCTTACTTCATGGCAAATAGATGGGGAAACAATGGGAAGAGTCACAGATTTTATTTTCTTGGGCTCCAGAAGCACTGTGGACAGTGACTGCAGCATGAAATTTAGACATTTGCTCCTTTTGAAGAAAAGCTATGACAAATCTACACAGTGTATTAAAAAGGAGAGATATTACTTTTCTGACAAAGGTCAGAAACTATAGTCAAAGCTATAGTTTTTCTAGTAGTCATGTATGGATTTGAGAGTTGGACCATAAAGCAGGTTGCACACTGAAGAACTGATGCTTCAGTGCTTGGCCACCTGATGCTAAGATCTGACTCATTTGAAAAGACCTTGATACTGAGAAAGATTGAAGGCAGGAGAAGAAGGGGATCACAGAGGATGAGATGGTTAGAAGGCATCACCAACTCAGTGAACATGAGTTTGGATAAATTCTGGGAGTTCGTGATGGACAGGGAGGCCTGGCGTGCCGCAGTTCATGGGGTTTCAAAGAGTCAGACACAACTTAGCGACTGAACTGAACTGAACAATTATATATAATTATAAATATCAAGATAAAAGGCACAAAACAAAAATCATCTGGGGGAAATGTTATCTATGCATTATTTTTCTCCTATACTATTAAACATGGAAGCAGAAAAAAACTTTAGAATGTTTTCTAAATAAAAAATATTAATCCTAAATTCTTTTATTTTTCACTCTTTTGGTTTTCATTAGCCATAAAATATTGCTTGTTTCAGAGTTTACTAATAAATATAGACTGGAGACAAATGCTGTGTATCTCTAATTAACAGTCATCCCAGAAAACATTTCTTTACTAAGATAATTTTATTTACTCAGATGCTTTATGTAGTGTAGCAATTAAAATCTTTTATGATAAAACTGAAGGCAATTTCATTTCCTTAAATCATAAGACTGAAAGCAAACATAAAGGCAAATTTATGAAGGGGCCACATTGTCAGATTTACATTTGTACTATATCTTATGAAACATTATCTTCTTTTTTTGTGAGAAAAATAAATTGCCTCAATGTTATTGTGGAAAAATTTTATGGATACTCAAATTCTAAAAGTTTAATGCTATCTCCTATGCATTGCAGCCATCAATTTTTCAGTATTTATAATTAATTGTCATATAAAATTTCTTTCAGTCGTCTGTCTATAAGCTGTTTATATATATGTCTAGTGGTTTTTTTTCTTTTGCTAAAATATTGTTTCACTTTTCTATCTGCCTTCTTTTTTAGGTAGAGTATTAATAACAAAATCACTGACTAGCTGAATACATTCTTAGGTTATCATTTAGTTCAGTTCAGTTCAGTCGCTCAGCCATGTTCAACTCTTTGCGACCCCATGAATCGCAGCCCGCCAGGACTCCCTGTCCATCACCAACTCCCGGAGTTCACTCAAACTCACGTCCATCAAGTCGGTGATGCCATCCAGCCATCTCATCCTCTGTCATCCCCTTCTCCTGCCCCCAATCCCTCCCAACAACAGAGTCTTTTCCAATGAGTCAACTCTTCACATGAGGTGGCCAAAATATTGGAGTTTCAGCTTTAGCATCCCTCCTTCCAAAGAACACCCAGGGCTGATCTCCTTCAGAATGGACTGGTTGGATCTCCTTGAACTCCAAGGGACTTTCAAGAGTCCCTTCTCCAACATCACAGTTCAAAAGCATCAATTCTTCAGTGCTCAGCTTTCTTCCACAGTCCAATTCTCACAGATTAGCATTAGTCAGATATTTTTTTCTATGTCAAATGGTGGCAAAATCATCCTAAACTAATGACTGCACACCATGTTGACACATATTTTATTTATCCAACTCTGCACAAACTGACTGAGTATTCCTGACCAGAAACTATCAAATTTAGAGAAAGAGAGAGATTAAGAGTGGTAGAAGAACTTAACTCAGTTTTGAAACTTACTGTTACTTTGTCACTTAACTTTGAAATTTCTTTTATTCTCTGCAATATAAGGTTTTAGACTTCAAAGTCAGTTTATAAACCCTATTTCTAGCAATGAACTTATGAAAAACTTTAGATGTAGTTGAGAGCAAGAAAGAAATTTGTGAACTTCATAGAAGATACTTTCAAAATATGTTTCTTAGGTGCTTAATAGAAAGCATTGACTTGAAGAGCTTGTAATCTTATTTTTAATTGAATTTTTAATTTTTTACCTATATCCTGAAACCATTATTAATTTAGAAGTTGAGTTGTAAAACTATATGATTATGGACATGTTTTAAATGTTTCAGCACTATCAAAAGTCCTAAAAAGGAAAAAAAAAACATAGTATTTACATTGCTATTTTTTCATAAATAAGATACATATCTATGAAAAGACAAGAGAACCAGTTTTACTCAGCAATAGTAAATTTATTTTTGTGTTTATGTATGAATGTATGTATTATAGTTTCACAATCTGGCAAAGGCCCAGTTGGTCAGACATTTGGGAAGACCACATAAATTTGACTCTGAAGTCTTCTCTAGCAGTGGCCAACTCTCAGCTGCCTGCTGTTTTTGTAATCCAATCATTAGCTTGGAAAGGGGCTGAAATTCCAACCTTGGGTTGTGGAGTCACCACCTCAGCACAGGCTGGAGTCCAGAGACAACTGAGCTGAGATGAATCAGGTCTCTATAGCCTAGGCTAGAGCATTGCCTTGTTCTCCAGGCTCACTCTCCTCTCACCAAGCTTTGCCTAGGCCTATGTCACAGGATCTTGGTGGATATAAGGGGCATTTGAGGGCTTCTTGGTGAAGGCCTCGATATTTCCTGGTGGCTCAGAAGTTTAAGAGTCTGCCTGCAATCCAGGAGGCCTGGGTTCACTCCCTGGGTGAGGAAGATTCCCTGAAGAAGGGGATTCCTTGGTAAAGTCTTTGGATATCCTTGGTGGCTCAAATGGTAAAGAGTCTGCTTGCAATGTGGGAGACCCAGGGTCAGGAAGATCCCCAGGACAAGGAAATGGCTACCCTCTCCAGTATTCTTGCCTGGAGAATCCTATGGAGGGAGGAGCCTTGCAGGCTATAGTCCATAGGGTCGCAAAGAGCTCAACATGACTGAACGACTTCATTTTCATTTTCTGGTAGAGTCCTGAGACTCTACCAGAGATTGTATCATTTTAAGCTTTTTGCAACTATGTGTGTGTAGCCATACTGAGAATGTAAAAGAGGGTTTCTGCAAGGGAAAAGGAAATGACAACCCACCCTAGTATTCTTGCCTGGAGAATCCCAGGGACAGAGGAGCCTGGTGGGCTGCCGTCTATGAGGTCACACAGAGTTGGACATGACTGAAGCGACCCGTGAACTTCCTGATGTTTAAGCTGGTTTTAAAAAAGGCAGAGGAACCAGAGATCAAATTTCCAACATCTGTTGGATCATGGAAAAAGCAAGCCTTTGATTGTGTGGATCACAATAAAATGTGGAAAATTCTGAAAGAGATGGGAATACCAGACCACCTCACCTGCCTCTTGAGAAATCTGTATGCAGGTCAGGAAGCAACAGCTAGAACTGGACATGGAATAACAGACTTGTTCCAAAAAGGAAAAGGAGTACGTCAAGGCTGTATATTGTCACCCTGCTTATTTAACTTCTCTGCAGAGTACATAATGAGAAATGCTGGCCTGGAAGAAACACAAGCTGGAATCAAGATTGCCGGGAGAAATATCAATAGCCTCAGGTATGCAGATGACACCACCCTTATGGCAGAAAGTGATGAGGAACTAAAAAGCCTCTTGATGAAAGTGAAAGTGGAGAGTGAAAAAGTTGGCTTAAAGCTCAACATCCAGAAAACGAAGATCATGGCATCCAGTCCCATCACTTCATGGGAAATAGATGGGGAAACAGTGGAAACAGTGTCAGACTTTATTTTTTTGGGCTCCAAAATCACTGCAAATGGTGATTACAGCCATGAAATTAAAAGACCGTTACTCCTTGGAAGAAAAGTTGTGACCAACCTAGGTAGTAAGCAGAGACATTACTTTCCCGACTAAGGTCCATCTAGTCAAGGCTATGGTTTTTCTTGTGGTCATGTATGGATGTGAAAGTTGGACTGTCAAGAAGGCTGAGCACCAAAGAATTGATGCTTTTGAACTGTGGTGTTGGAGAAGACTCTTGAGAGTCCCTTGGACTGCAAGGAGATCCAACCAATCCATTCTGAAGGAGCCCAGCCCTGGGATTTCTTTGGAAGGAATGATGCTAAAGCTGAAACCCTAGTACTTTTGCCACCACATGTGAAGAGTTGATTCATTGGAAAAGATTGATGTTGAGAGGGATTGGGGGCAGGAGGAGAAGGCGACAACAGAGGATGAGATGGCTGGATGGCATCACTGACTTGATGGATGTGAGTCTGAGTGAACTCTGGGAGTTAGTGATGGACAGGGAGGCCTGGAGTGCTACAATTCATGGGGTGGCAAAGAATCGGACACGACTGAGTGAATGAACTGAATTGAAGCGACCTAGCAGCAGCAGCAGCAGCAGCAGCTAGGGTCACAGGAGTCTCTGGACTTCCTGTGTAAAGCTACTGTTAGCTTGTACATGAAGAGGCTTCCTCCTTGGGACTGGGTCTGGGAGACATTAGAGTAGATAGCCCCCAGAGACCGAGATCAATGTTGTGGCCATGGTGACTGCATGGTTGGGATGGTCATACTGCATTGACTTTATCTTTGCCATAATAGTATGCAGGGTTCATCCCCTTCTATCAATGCCTCCCTCTCTCCTTCAGCATTTTTAACTGAATTAATGAAACCAGGACTACTTAGTTAAAACTTTCAGATGATTCTGTCCTTCTGGTTAATATAATCAGTCACATTCCATTTTACTTTTACAAATGAAAGCAATATGAATTTTTCCATCATTTTGCTATTTAATTCTTTTGGAAGGAAAGATAGAGAGAAAATAAAGTACATGGAAAGAATGAATCATATGCATTGTTAAGTTGAATCCACTATATGTTTATACTAGAAATACTATTTTTCCTTAGCATCTTAAGATAAATTTTATCTGTGTATCATTAATAAGAGCTTTACAAATGGCTCAGTGGGTTATTTGCCTGCTATACAGGAGACTCAGGAGACACGGATTGGATCCCTGAGTTTGGAGGATTCCCTGGATGAGGACATATCAACCCACTCCAGTATTTTTGCCTGGAAAATACCATAGATAGAGGAACCTGGTGCACTGCAGTCCATAGCATCAGAAAGAGTCGGGCATGGCTGAAGTGATTGAAATTATATGCATCATTAATAAAGCTAAATAAAATTTCTTCCCATTAATAAAGCTAGATATTTCTTCTCTGAGTTCTGAAAATGCTATATACTTTCTGAGCATGAAAAAGTAAACCATTGTTGTTATTGATGCTATGTTTTCCAAAGCTTCCAACAGAAAAATACAAACATTGTTAATCTAAATAATGCAACTAGACCAATTCTGACTACGGTTTTAAAAAATAATTTCAAGGATATAGGGGGCAGTCCTAAGATGGCGGAGCAATAGGATGGGGAGACCACTTTCTCCCTCACAAACTCATAAAAAGAATATTTCAACACTGAGTAAATTCCACAAAACAACTTCTGAATGCTGGCAGAGGACATCAGGAATCCAGAAAAGCAGATCATTGTCTCAAAAACAGGTAGGAAAAAATACAAAAGATGAAAAAAGAGACAAAGGAGATAGGGAGGGAGCTCTGTCCTGGGAAGGGGGTCCTGTCCCAGGAAGGGAGTCTTAAAAAGAGAGAAGTTTCCAAGCACCAGGAAACACTCTCGCTGCCGAGTCTGTGGTGAGCCTTGGAAGCACAGAGGGCAACATAACAGGGAAAGAAAATAAATAAATAATTAAAACCAACAGATTACGAGCCCAACAGTAACTCCCCCAGCAGAGAAACAGTGCAGAGAACTGCATCTGCCACTAGCAAGTGGGGGCTGGGCTGAGAGGCATGGGCTGCAGTGCATTTTAAGAATCAGGCCAGAATGCCCTGAGTATAACCAGAGCGAACTAACTTGGGCTAGCATACCAGACTGTGGGATAGCTACCACGCGAAAAGCTCTAACATAAGACACCAGCAGGACTGCACACAGAACAAAAGACGGAACAGAAACAGCCAGCTGCACACCATCCCCCTCTGGTGACAGGCGGCCAGAGCCATAAGGGCTGGAAGGGGGCAATCACAGCCCCGGAGAGGCATTACCTACCAAACTGCAAGCAGGCTTCTTTGCTAAGACTTTTTGTGGTTCTGGACAGTCACCATCTACCTGAGAAGGGGAGCCAGTGGTACACCCAGAAAATTGAGCAGCAGGGACGGGAAAGGCGATAAGTTTCAGTGACTGTGCTCACCAAACACCTGAGCTACTCGGACCTGGGAAGGGCACAAAACGGAGGCACAACCTAATCTGTGCCTCTGAGGGCTACCTGAGAGCCGAGCCTGAGCTGCTTAGACTGGGGAGGTGCATGCAGCCTAGGGCTGGCCTCAGACAGTTCCCAATGGAGCAACGTAGAGCCTGAATGGTGTGCGCTGTGAGCAGGGGCAAGACCAGAGTGGCTGAGACACTGTGAGCACACACTAGTGTTATTTGTTTGCAGCATCCCTCCCTCCCCACAATGCGACTGAACAAGTGAGCCTAAAAAAAAAAAAAAAAGTGTCCACCACCACCCCCCCTTATGTCAGGGCAGAAATCAGACACTGAAGGGGCCAGCAAACAGAAGAAGCTAAACAGAGGGAACGGCCTTGGAAGTGACCCAACTTTGCCCACAACACCAGAGAAAGTCCCAGATATGTCTTTACTATTTTTTTGATCATTTTCCTTTTTGTTTTGTTTTGTTTTGTTGATGTTGTTGATTGTTTTTTCTTCTTTTCTTTTTCTGATTTTTTTAACTTTTTAAAAATTTTAAGTTCTCTATTTCTCCTTTAATTTTTATTTTCATAACCTACTATTACTTTTCAAATTAAAAAAAAACATTTTTAAAGCAAACGCCATATATATATGTATATATATATATTTTTTTGTTGTTGTTGTTGTTTTTAAATAATTCTTGTAACTTTTTATTTCTCTTCTTCTTCTTTTCTTTAATAATGTATTTTTGAAAATCCAAACTCCACTCTAGATTTTAAATCTTTGCTTTTTGGTATTTGTTGTCAATTTTGTACATTTATAAACCCAATCTTGAGCACCCAATTTTATCTGAGAGCGAGATTACCGGCTTGAACATTCTCTTCTCCTTTGGACTCTTCTTTTTCTCCACCAGGTTGTCTCTGTCTCCTCCCTCCCCCTTCTCTTCTCTATCCAACTCTGTGAATCTCTGTGTGTTCCAGACGATGGAGAACACTTAGATAACTGGTTACTGGCTGGATCTGTCTTTCTCCTTTTTATTTCCCTCTTTTATCCTCCTGGCCACCTCTGTCCACTTCCCCCCTCTCCTCTTCCCTGTATAACTCCGTGAACATCTCTGAGTGGTCCAGATTGTGGAGTGCACATAAGGAAGTGATTACTGGCTAGCTTGCTCTCTCCTCTTTTGATTCCACCTCATCTCATTCCAGTCACCTCTAACTATCCCCTCCCTCTTTTCTTCTCCATGTAACTCAGTGAACATCGTTGGGTGTCCCTCAATATGGAGAAACATTTCATATTTAACCTAGATATTTTATCATTGGTGCTGTATAGATGGAGAAGTCTTGAGGTTACTGTAAAAACAAAACAGTAAACCAGAAGCAGGAGGCTTAAATCAAATCCTGAGAACATCAGAGAACTCCTGAATCCAGGGAACATTAATCGATAGGAGCTCATCAAATGCTTTCGTACCTACACTGAAACCAAGCACCACCCAAGGGCCAAGAAGTTCCGGAGCAAGACATACCATGCAAATTCTCCAGCAACACAGGAACACAGCCCTGAGCTTCAATATACAGGCAGCTCAAAGTTACTCCGAAACCATTGACATCTCATAACTCATTACTGGACACTTCATTGCACTTCAGAGAGAAGAAATCCAGCTCCACCCACCAGAACTCCAACACAAGCTTCCCTAACCAAGAAACCTTGACAAGCCACTAATACAATCCCACCCACAGCGAGGAAATTCCATAATAAAAAGAACGCCACAAATTCCCAGATTACAGAAAGGCCACCCCAAACGCAGCAATATAACCAAGATGAAGAGACAGAGGAATACCCAGCAGGTAAAGGAACAGGAGAAATGCCCACCAAACCAAACAAAAGAGGAAGAGATAGGGAATCTACCTGAGAAAGAATTCCAAATAATGATAGTGAAAATGATCCAAAATCTTGAAATCAAAATGGAATCGCAGATAAATAGCCTGGAGACAAGGATTGAGAAGATGCAAGAAAGGTTTAACAAGGACCTAGAAGAAATAAAAAAGAGTCAATATATAATGAATAATGCAATGAATGAGATCAGAAACACTCTGGAGGCAACAAATATAATAATGGAGGCAGAAGATAGGATTAGTGAAATAGAAGATAGAATGGTAGAAATAAATGAATCAGAGAGGAAAAAAGAAAAATGAATTAAAAGGAATGAGGACAATCTCAGAGACCTCCAGGACAATATGAAACACTCCAACATTTGAATTATAGTAGTCCCAGAAGAAGACAAAAAGAAAGACCATGAAAAAATACATAAGGAGATAATAGTTGAAAACTTCCCTAAAATGGGGAAGGAAATAATCACCCAAGTCCAAAAAACCCATTCAGTTCCAAACAGGATAAACCTAAGACAAAACACCCTAAGACACATATTAATCAAATTAACAGAGATCAAACACAAAGAACAAATATTAAAAGCAGCAAGGGAAAAACAACAAATAACACGCAAGGGGATTCCCATAAGGATAACAGCTGATCTTTCAATAGAAACTCTTCAGGCCAGGAGGGAATGGCAAGACATACTTAAAGTGATGAAAGAAAATAACCTACAGCCCAGATTACTGTACCCAGTAAGTATCTAATTCAAATATGAAGGAGAAATCAAAAGCTTTACAGACAAGCAAAAGCTGAAAGAATTCATCACTACCAAACCAGCTCTCCAACAAATGCTAAAGGATATTCTCTAGACAGGAAACACAAAAAGGGCGTATAAACCCGAACCCAAAACAATAAAGTAAATGGCAACGGGATCATACTTATCAACAATTACCTTAAACATAAATGGGCTGAATGCCCCAACCAAAAGACAAAGACTGACTGAATGGATACAAAAACAAGACCCCTATATATGCTGCCTACAAGAGACCCACCTCAAAACAAGGGACACATTTAGACTGAAAGTGAAGGGCTGGAAAAGATATTCCATGCAAATAGAGATCAAAAGAAAGCAGGACTAGCAATACTCATATAAGATGAAATAGACTTTAAAACAAAGGCTGTGAAAAGAGACAAAGAAGGCCACTACATAATGATCAAAGGATCAATCCAAGAAGAAGATATAACAATTATAAATATATATGAACCCAACATAGGAGCACCACAATATGTAAGACAAATGCTAACAAGTATGAAAGGGGAAATTAACAATAACACAATATTAGTGGGAGACTTTAATATCCCACTCACACCTATGGGCAGATCAACTAAACAGAAAATTAGCAAAGAAACGCAAACTTTAAATGATACATTATAACAGTTAGACCTAATTGATATCTATAGGACATTTCACCAGAAAACAATGAATTTCATCTTTTTCTCAAGTGCACATGGAAACTTCTCCAGGATAGATCACATCTTGGGCCATAAATCTAGCCTTGGTAAATTCAAAAAAATTGAAATCATTCCAAGCATCTTTTCTGTCCACAATGCATTAAGATTAGATCTCAATTACAGGAGAAAAACTATTAAAAATTCCAACATATGGAGGCTGAACAACATGCTTCAAAATAACCAACAAATCACAGAATAAATCAAAAAAAAAATCAAAATATGCATAGAAATGAATGAAAATGAAAACACACAAACCCAAAACCTGTGGGACACTATAAAAGCAGTGCTAAGAGGAAAGTTCATAGCAACACAGGCATACCTCAAGAAACAAGAAAAAGTCAAATAAATAACCTAACTCTACACCTAAAGAAACTAGAAAAGAAGAAATGGAGAACCCCAGAATTAGTAGAAGGAAAGAAATCTTAAAAAATTAGGGCAGAAATAAATGCAAAAGAAACAAAAACGACCATAGCAAAAATCAACAAAGCCAAAAGTTGGTTCTTTGAAAGGATAAATAAAATCGACAAACCATTAGCCAGACTCATGAAGAAACAAAGGGAGAAAAATCAAATCAATAAAATAAGAAATAAAAATGGAGAGATCACAAGATACAACACAGAAATACAAAGGATCATAAGAGACTACTATCAGCAATTATATGCCAATAAAATGGACAATGTGGAAGAAATGGACAAATTCTTAGGAAAGTACAACTTTCCAAAACTGAACCACGAAGAAATAAAACATCTTAACAGACCCATCATAAGCACAGAAATTGAAACTGTAATCAGAAATCTTCCAGGAAACAAAAGCCCAGGTCCAGACGGCTTCATAGCTGAATTCTACCAAAAATTTAGAGAAGAGCTAACACCTATCCTACTCAAACTCTTCCAGAAAATTGCAGAGGAAAGTCACCTTCCAAACTCGTGGTATGAGGCCACCATCAACCTAATACCAAAACCTGACAAAGAGGCCACAAAAAAGAAAACTACAAGCCAATATCACTGATGAACATAGATGCAAAATTCCTTAACAAAATTCTAGCAATCAGAATCCAACAGCACATTAAAAAGATCATACACCATGACCAAGTGGGGCTTTATCCCAGGGATGCAAGGATTCTTCAACATCTGTAAATCAATCAATGCAATTCACCACATTAACAAATTGAAAAATAAAAGCCATACAATTATCTCAATAGATGCAGAGAAAGCCTTTGACAAATTTCAACATCCATATATGATAAAAACTCTCCAGAAAGCGGGAATAGAAGGAACATACCTCAACATAATAAAAGCTATATATGACAAACCCACAGGAAACATTATCCTCAATGGTGAAAAATTGAAAACATTTCCCCTAAAGTCAGGAACAAGACAAGGGTGTCCACTTTCACCGCTACTATTCAGCAGAGTTCTGGAAGTTTTGGCCACAGCAATCAGAGCAGAAAAAGAAATAAAAGGAATCCAAATTGGAAAAGAAGTAACACTCTCACTGTTTGCAGATGACATGATCCTCTACATAGAAAACCCTAAAGACTCCACCAGAAAATTACTAGAGCTAATCAATGAACAGAGTAAACTTGCGGGATAGAAAATCAACACAGAGATCCTTTGCATTCCTATACACTAATAATGAGAAAGCAGAAAAAGAAATTAAGGAAACAATTCCATTCACCATGCAATGAAAAGAATAAAATACTTAGGAATATATCTACCTAAAGAAACTAAAGACTTATATATAGAAAACTATAAAACACTGATGAAAGAAATCAAAGAGGACACGAATAGATGGAGAAATATACCATGTTCATGGATCAGAAGAATCAATATAGTGAAAATGAGTATACTACCCAAAGCAATCTACAGATTCAACGCAATTCCCTATTAAGCTATCAGCCATATTTTTCACAGAGCTAGAACAAATAATTTCACAATTTGTATGGGAATAGAAAAAACCTCGAATAGCCAAAGCAATCTTGAGAAAGAAGAATGGAATTGGAGGAATCAACCTGCCTGACTTCAGGTTCTACTACAAAGCCACAGTCATCAAGATAGTATGGTACTGGCACAAAGACAGAAATATAGATCAATGGAACAAAATAGAAAGCCCAGAGATAAATCGACACACCTATAGACACCTTATCTTTGACAAAGGAGGCAAGAATATACAATGGAATAAAGACAATCTCTTTAACAAGTGGTGCTGGGAAAACTGGTCAACCACTTGTAAAAGAATGAAACTAGAACACTTTCTAACACCATACACAAAAATAAACTCAAAATGGATTAAAGATCTAAACGTAAGACCAGAGACTATAAAACTCCTAGAGGAGAACATAGGCAAAACACTCTCAGACATAAATCACAGTAGGATCCTCTATGATCCACCTCCCAGAATTCTGGAAATAAAAGCAAAAGTAAACAAATGGGATCTAATTAAAATTAAAAGCTTATGCACAACAAAGGAAACTATAAGCAAGGTGAAAAGACAGCCTTCTGAATGGGAGAAAATAATAGCAAATGAAGCAACTGACAAACAACTAATCTCAAAAATATACAAGCAACTTATGCAGCTCAATTCCAGAATAATAAACGACCCAATCAAAAAATGGGCCAAAGAACTAAATAGACATTTCTTCAAAGAAGACATAAGGATAGCTAACAAACAAATGAAAAGATGCTCAACATCATTCATTATCAGAAAAATGAAAATCAAAACCACAATGAGGTACTACTTCACACCAGTCGGAATGGCAGCGATCCAAAAGTGTACAAGCAATAAATGCTGGAGAGGGTGTGGAGAAAAGGGAACCCTCTTACACTGTTGGTGGGAATGCAAACTAGTAGAGCCACTATGCAGAACAGTGTGGAGATTCCTTAAATAACTGCAAATAGAACTGCCTTATGACCCAGCAATCCCACAGCTGGGCATACACACCGAGGAAACCAGAATTGAAAGAGACACGTGTACCTCAATGTTCATCACAGCACTGTTTATCGTAGCCAGGACATGGAAGAAACTTAGATGTCCATCAGCAGATGAATGGATAAGAAAGCAGTGGTACATATACACAATGGAGTATTACTCAGCCATTAAAAATAATACATTTGAATCAGTTCTAATGAAATGAATGAAACTGGAGCCGATTGTACAGAGTGAAGTAATCCAGAAAGAAAAACAGCAATACAGTATATTAACACATATATATGGAATTTAGAAAGATGGTAATGATAACTTTGTATACAGGACAGCAAAAGAGACACAGATGTATAGAATGGACTTTTGGACTCTGTGGGAGAGGGAGAGAGTGGGATGATTTGAGAGAATCGCATTGAAACATGTATACTATCAGGTAAGAAACAAATCGCCAGTCTCTGTTCAATACAGGATACAGGGTGCTTGGGGCTGGTGCACTGGGAAGATCCAGAAACATGATATGGGGTGAGAGGTGGGAGGGGCGCTCAGGATCGGGAACTCATGTACACCCATGGCTGATTCATGTCAATGTACGGCAAAACCAATACAGTATTGCAAAGCAAAATAAAGTAAAAATATTTTTTAAAAAAATTAAAAAATAATAATTTCAAAGATATGAAGGGCAAAATGATTTTGTGTAAAATATATATAAAGAGTATTGGGAGGTATTCAAATGTTTTTAGTATGAAAATAATATTCAAAGAACTCTTCCTTATATCTCTAAGATTTGAATAAATGACTAGGTATACTCTTCAAAAATAAGAAATCATTTAGCAATAAGCTTAATCAAAGAAGTATAATATCTGTAAAGAGAAAACAATAAAAAATTTGATGAAAGATTGAAGACAACACATAAATGAAATGTATCCATTGCTGATATTTTGGAAGAACTAACACCATCAAAATGATCATTCTAGCCAAAGCAATCTGTAGATGCAGTGAAATCTGTATCAAAGAAACAATAGCATTTTTCACAGAATTAGAAAAAAAAATCTAACATTTATATAGAACTACAAAAAAACAGGACTAGGAAAGCAATCTTGAAGACAAAATAAAAAAGTTGGAACCATCCCACTTCCTGATTTCAAACTATTCTACAAAGCTCTAGCAATCAAAACAGTACAATATTGGCAAAAGGACAGATACATATACCAATAAAACAGAATTGAAAACCCAGAAATAAACCTATCAATTAATTTATAATACAAGGTCCAACATATTTTCAAAAATGATGACAAAAATGGACAGCCACATGGAAAAGAATGAAACTGGACTCCTTTGTTACAGAATATAGAAAAGAAAAAGAAAAAAAAATCAACACAGAATAGGTTAAAATTTTTTATGTAAGAGTTGATATTGTAAAACTCTTAGAACAGAGTTCCTTAGCATCAATTTTGCTAAGTCTTGACAGTTTTGCTTTTTAGGTTTGACACCAAAAACTCAAGCAACAACAGTGATATAAACAAGTGGAACTACATTTGATTAAAATGATTTTGAATAGGAAAGAAAATCATCAATAAAATGAAAAGGCAACCTAGAGAATATGATAAAATATTTAGAAACAATGTTTCTGAAATGAGGTTAATATTTTAAATATATCAGAAAGTCATGAAGCTCAATAACACAATAATAATAATAACCCAATTTCAAAATGGACTAAATATCTTAATCGGCATTTTCTGAAAGAAGACATAAAAGTGGTCAACAAAAATATAAAAAGGTGCTTAAAACCACTTATTGTGGAAATCAAAATTACAATGAGCTCTCATCTCACACATATTAGGATGACTATTAACAAAAAGCAAAAGTTAGAAAGGATGTTGCTGTTGTTGTTTTTTAGTGACTAAGTCATGGCCAACTCTTAGGATCCATTGACTGTAGCCTGTTAGGCTTCTCTCTCCATGGGATAAGGACACTGAAGTGGGTTGCCATTTCCTTCTCCAAAGAAAGTATGTGGAACAATGCAGCTGCATTTTATACAGAAAAACAAGTTTTATGTTTTTTTTTTCAGAGATAAACTGTAATTTTAATGAAATGAAAATGATTTAATAAATACCAGAAATACAAAAACCATTTACATGTATTTTGATCCATATTATGGCAAAAGAAAAATTTCCCTTTGTTTTCAAGAAACTATTTGCATTCTTCTAAAAATTATGTCAAAGTACCTCGACATATCTCTTCTCATTAATATAATTGGTATTTATTTTGAAAGTTGGCATATCTTGTCTAAGTATAAGCCAGGTCATTTTTAAAGTACAGTGTGTTCTTCAGAAGCTTTTAAGTGTGATTTCCTACTTACAAAAAAATGAATAATTTTATATAAACGTCATAATTCTAAGTTTTAAATTAATAGTTTAAAAAACAATCCAAAATATTAAATCAACCCATAACAGATATGTTTGAATCTTTATACTAACTCTCTAAATTATTCAATGTTATCCACCTTATTACTGCTTCAGGAATGACCAACTTCCTGGTCAAAGATCAATACATCTAATGAACTATTGATTATTTTCAAAGTCTATCCAAAGACACTTCATTCAAGTGTCTCAGATTCAGCCAAAGTATAGAATCATTGAAGAAAAGTTTCAAAAAGTCTCAAAATTTAGGAGAGTACCTATAAAATGAATTAGTGATCTATAAAACATTTATTGTGCTCACAGTCTGTAATGACATTATTTCTAAAAAAAAAAAAAATTCTAAATGTTTACCATATTAAAATTTCTTATCTTAGGAACCCTGCCTTTAACAATAAATGCAATTTTGAAAAATAAAGTAGAGCTATATTGTCTTTTATAATTTGAAGAAATTTTATTTCCTGTTGTTATCCTCACACTTCTAAAAGTAAAAGTGTTTATAACTTTTCTCATCACTAGATAAAAGTTTTTTTGAGCTCTTTGAGAAGCAGGTGGTGTTATCTTCTCAGCATAAATTGTTGAGGTGTGAATTATTGTTATTATTATTGTTATAACTTATCATCAGAAATCCACTATAAATAATCAGTCACTGCTGCAATGTAGATTTATTCCCGTGAAGAAGCAAGATGTAGAGCTCTGATGACACTGTGGAAGTCAAAATGTCACTTAAAGAAGAATTTTGTGCTCTTATGAAAACAAATAAAAAAATAAAATCGTGCCTCCTATCATTTATACATGTTTTCCACACTTTGTATTGGCATATTGGCCCTGAATGACAATTTGAACAATTAAGTCTGTCCTGTGAGAAATTTAAATTTATCAGTCATGCCCTTAAACCTCTCTTCTGTGTAATGTTTCAGTTGCTTTAGGAAAAGTAAAATCTATTCTATTTAGGATTTTTTATTTGATTCAATTATTCTGCAAATATGTTAAGCTGGATGTAAGCTTATTTAATAATAGGCTAGCTTTTATGTAATCAATTATTGGTATAATGGTGATATGTTTCCTGTATCATCCAGGGTGATCTTTGATTCAGTTTCAATTATTTTATAATTGACTAATATAATAGTGACCATGTATGGTGCAAACAAAATAAGTCAGAATGTATATGTGGCCTTTTTTTTTTCTAACCAAGAACCAGCCTTTGCAGTGGATTTATTTCATTGCCAATACATATAAATAAGAAATCCGTTCCCCATTTACCAAGATATTAACTCATAATGGGATTAGAGGAAACTTGTCTAATCCATATCCTTTAATAAGAATGGAGAATTAAGCTAAGCCTCCAAATACATAGTCAGAAATCAACATTCTGTAAAGCAGATGTGACTATATCTCTTTTTGCACAGTGATGTGCAAACATAAAACCTACAGGATCACTCTTGATACACAGAAGTGTTATTTAACAGATAAAGCATCTAGAATCTGAAAATTTATTACTAAATATATGGCTTCCTGTTGTATCTTCTTTTAATGTATATATTGATGAATGGATTATACTGTGAGCGTATAATCAGAAATAGCTTTGCACTTTCTCAAATGACCTCCAGCTGGCTCTGAGACATCTTTTATCCCACCACTGATGGGACAGTTTTCTGGAGTTAAGAAGACAGACTACACGGATCTTGCCTATCACCTCCTTTAACTGTTTCTCTGCTAACAATCTCATCTAGTTTAAGTGGGAAAGGGAATATACTCATCTTCACAGGGAATTCTGTCTTTGTATAAGTTTCCTTTAAACGAATCTCTTCTTAAGGAACCACTTGGCTTCCCTTATGTATAGGTTGGGGGGAAAAAAAATGTATAACGTAGGAGAGGAAAAGAGGCAATGGGGTAAGTGGGTAAAAGTTCAGAGGGGTAATCTCTGAACAAGTCATGCAGAGATGGTTCAGCCCCTCTTTGCAGAAAGTACAGGCATGTGACACTCATATTCTCATCCAAAGATGAGTTATGAGTTTCCATAACTTTGAAAAAGGAGAGAAAATATTGTTCATCATTTTTTACATTAGTATTTTAGGGTCAGTCAAATGTTTGAATACAGGTACAATATTAAGGAGAATAAAGTAGGGAAAATGCTTTCTCAAAGAATCAGTGTGTGATATTCCTTCAGGTGATCACAATATCCCAGCTTTGAATATTGCTATTTTGTTACCACTTCTGCCCTCAATTACCAGAAATTTTTTTTTAACTTAATATGCAATGCATATTGTTGACCACAGTTTTAATTTTCTTTGAACCTAAGCGTCTACCTATGATACGGGAGACCCAGGTTCGATCCCTGGGTCGGGAAGATCCTCTGGAGAAGGAAATAGCAACCCACTCCCGTATTCTTGCCTGGAAAATCTCATGGACTGAGGAGCCTGGTAGGCTACAGTCCATGGGGTCACAAAGAGTCGGACACGACTGAGCAACTTCACTTTCCACTTTCCAATACCTCACTTACAAAAAATTGTAATACTTCACTTACAAAAGATTCTAATCCTTTATAGCACAAGCAAACTACAACTGAAGTATGAGCTAAGTCACTTCAGTCATATCCAACTCTTTGCAACATGTATGGATCAGAGCCCTTCAGGACTATGGTCTATGGAATTCTCTGCCTTTGGAATTCTCCAGGCAAGAATACTGGAGTGGATTGCCATTTCCTCCTCCAGGAGTTCTTCCTGACCTGGAAATCTAGCCCTCATCTCTTATGTCTCCTGCATGGGCAAGTGGATTCTTTCCACTCATCTGAAGTGTACAGAGGATAATATCTAAAATGTAACTTGACAGACAAACTCTGTTTAGCCAAGAACCTATTTGAAAAGAATGTTTTTAAAGATTGTATAGGACAATAAGGACTACTTACATAAAATACAAAGGTCTCTCATTCAGGAGGAATATATATTTTATCTTTTACTTCTCCAATAAACAGAAAGAACAAAAAATAAGCTCAGATATTACATTATTGCTTCCCTCATCAAAGGATTCAAATCAAAAAGATTTGATGAAAATCAAAAAAAAACAATTTTAAAACTAAATTGACTTTTTTATTATTCCCTGTCTTATGAACTGCTAGACACTGTGATTGTCCAAACAACTGTGGGCATAAATGTTATAATATGAAAATAATAATAATATTAAAAATCAAATAAGTGTCAAGAGATGATTATATCTTGCAATCTCAAAAGGAAAAGATGTTCAGGAAAGATATATGGTGATGGTAGAACTGAATTTGAGTGAAAGGGTCAGTTCAGTTGCTCAGTCATTTATGACTTTGCAACCCCATAGACTACACCATGCCAGGCTTCCATGTCCATTACCAACTCCTGGAACTTGCTGAAACTCATGCCCATAGAGTTGGTGATGCCATCTGACCATCTCATCCTCCGTTGTCCCCTTTTCCTCCTGCCTTCAGGTTTTCCAAGCATCACGATCTTTCCTAATGAGTCAGCTGTTGGCATCAGGTGGCAAAGTATTGGGGATTCAGCCTTATCGTCAGTCTTTCCAATGCATATTAAAGATTGATTTCCTTTAGGATTGACTGATTTGATCTCTGTGAAGGCCAAGCGACTTTCAAAAGTCTTCTCCAATACTACAGTGAAAGTGTGCTGCTGCTGCTGCTGATGCTAAGTTGCTTCAGTCATGTCTGTCTCTGTGCGACCCAATAGATGGCAGCCCACCAGACTCTGCTGTCCCTGGGATTCTCCAGGGAGAAGTGGGTGGGTTGCCCTTGCCTTCTCCAACATTGAAAGTGTGGATAAAACTTAAAAAGAGTTCTGAATTTAAAAAGTAATGACCATTTGCAGATGCAGTCCTTGAGGTCGCAAAGACTCTGACAAGAATTAGCAACGGAACAACAGACAATAGTGATTCACTATTTTTACAGGTTATAGTCTATTATACTCCATTAAAAATTATTACAAGATAATGGATATAACTCCCTGTGCTATACAATATATCCTTATTATTTACCTATTTTATGCTTCGTAGTTTGTATCTCTTAAACCCAAATTCTTACTTTTCCCCTTCCCCTTTCCTTCTCCCTTTTGGTAACCACTGGTTTGTTTTCTATACCTATAGCTGTATCTGTTTTGCATATGCCTTCATTTGTTTTTGTTTTCTTTTTATTTTATATGTACAAATAGATTGGGAGATATTGGAAACAAGGACAGACTTTATCTTCTTGGGCTCCAAAAATCACTGCAGATGGTGACTGCAGCCACAAAATTAAAAAAAAAAAAAAAAAAAAAGCTTGCTCCTTGTGTGTGGGGGGGGGCGGGAAACTATGGCAAACTTAAACAGCATATTAAAAAGCAGAGACATTACTTTACCAACAAAGGTCTGCATAGTCAAAGCTATGTTTTTTCCAGTAGTCATTTATGCATGGGAGAGTTGGACCATAAAGAAAGCTGAGAGCTAAGGAACTGATGCTTTTGAACTGTGGTGTTGGAGAAGACTCTTGAGAGTCCCTTGGACTGCAAGGAGATCAAACCAGTCAATCCTTTAGGATTAATTAGAAGGAATTAGAAGGGTTGATGCCAAAGCTCTAATACCTTGGCCACATGATGGTAGGAGTCAGCTCATTAGAAAAGACTCTGATGCTGGGAAAGATTAAAGGCAGGAGGAGAAGGGGATGACAGGATGAGATGGTTGGATGGTATCACTGACTCAATGGACACGAGTTTGAGTAAACTCCAAGAGATGGTGAAGGACAGGGATATCTGGCGTCCTGCATCCATGGGATCACAAAAGTCTGACATGACTGAGTGACTGAACAACATGTGAGTAAAGCATACAGTCTCTCATTTTTCTCTAACTGACTGATTTCAGAAAGCATAATACTCCCTAGGTCCATCACATTCCCTTTTATATATAGCCTGAGAAGTCACATTGTGTGGTTTCTGCTACAGTGGAAAATTAGTTGCCTGTTCAGTACAAGGGAAGGCTATTGTATATATTTTTTGAAAGGTGAGCAGCAAAGTTAGGGAAGAGCATGAGGAACCACTATATTGCAGTGGTCATTTTAGAAAATAAAATTCACTATACTTTTTGTTTAGGAAGAAGTAACTTTCTGTATTATATTATTATAATTGAAATATAGTAAGTCTAATAACATAAACATGACTAAAAAGACAACAGAAAAGAATGGGTAATATAGTCAAAGTTTTCTGAATTGTGTGCCTAAACCAGGGAATTTTGTACAGCTCAGAGTCCTCCAAACTGGGCCTCTAGCTATTTTTCAATACAGTTCAGGCTTTCCTTCTGTAGTTTGTTCTCTTGGTGGTTTCAGTTCATGGGTTTCTGCTCCAATAAGCCATGACTCGTGTGTTTACCTGTTTCTTCAGTTTGGGAGACAGCAATTCACCCAATTTTCTACTCCTCTCTTATGCAGCCAAGAAAAGTTATTGACTTTTCATCTTTTTCATCTTTTTACTTGTAAGAACATAAAAGCAGCTTTCAGGCTTCTTATATGCAGACCCAGAAATCAGAGTCTTCATCATTTAAAAAATTATTTCCATTATTAATTTTCCTTCATAGCCTTTGTCAACCCTGGACAAAGTGTTGACATATATTTATATAATATATACAATATATATTGTATATTATATTTTATAATATTATATTTATATTATATATATTAGACATATAACCTTTTTGAAATGTTTTTCCTTTACTATATAAACGTGAAAATTCAATGAAAGCAGATATTTTGACATTTATAATTACTACTATTCCTCCAATACCTGTACCAATGGCTAGCAATTAATACAAGTTCAATAAACACTTGAAGAAGGAATGCAGAAAAAAAAAATTTATTCCCCAATGTTATGGGAAATATCAAACAACAAATAAGTGTCATATTTTAAAATAAATACTGCAATATATTATATATATAATATAAACATATAGTAAGTACACACCTATGTTTTCAAAATATATGAAGAGTTGAAATTCTTTAAAATATTAAATGCAGTTCTAGACTAAACATTATTGCCCTTTATACTACATAGATATGTAATCAGTCTAGAACAAGAAATGGAAACCTATTCAAACCGGAGAAGCACTGGTAGAAAGATGGACAGGATTCTAATGGAAAGATATGGATGTTTCACAAAAACTCAAACCAATGAAAAAGAGCAGTCAGTTTTGCAGGATGCTGAAATATAACTAAAAAGTAAAAAAAAAAAAAAAAAAAAAAGAAGAAGAAGAAGATAGTAGAAAGAACTGCTGCATAAAAGAACACTTGTTTTGTTTTTATATTTGTGTTTTCTTACCTAGTGTGGAGTTTGACTTGTTTCAACATAACTTTTTTTTTTGTGTGTGTGTGTGTGTGTGTGTGTGTGTGTGTGTCTAATTATAGTTTCATCTATCTGGGGCAATATATATTTCTCTATTTGAACAAACTTGTTATACCTCAATGGGAAGTTGGGATAAAATTGTCGCAGAGAATGGCCCTGATGGGCTAAACCCAAGCTATATACACATGGTCACCTAGTAAGATGGAACAGAGAACTGGGCTATGGCACAAGTTGTATTTATGCTGGGGCAAGCTCTAAAATCACTGAAGATGGTGACTGAAGCCATTAAAAGACACTTGCTCCTTGGAAGAAAAGCTATAACAAAGCCAGACAGTGTATTAAAAAGAAGAGACATCACTTTGCCAAAAAAGGTCCATATACTCATGTACGGAAAGTGTTGGACCATAAATACCAACAGTAGTCATGTACGGATGTGAGTGTTGGACCATAAATGCCAACAAAATGATGTATTTCAGTTGTGGTGCTGGAGAAGACACTTGAGAGTTCCTTGGATTGCAAAGATATAAAACCAGTCAATACTAAAGGACATCAACCCTGAATATTCACTTTAAGGATTGATGCTGAAGCTGAAGTTTCAATTTTATTTTGTCACTTGATTCTAAGAGCTGGCTCATTGGAAAAGACCCTGATGCTGGGAAAGATCAAAAGCAGGAGAAGCTGGCAGCAGAGAATGAGTTAATTAGATGGCATCATGACTAAATGGACATGAATTAAAGTAAACTTTGGGAGATAGTGAAGGACAGAGGTTTCTGATGTACTGAAGTCCATGGAGTTGCAAAGAGTCAGACAGGACTTAGCAACTGAACAACAACAACATCAACAAAGTGTATTTATTTTTATGTGTTTTATTATATTATGGTGAATGGTAAAGATTAGTTAACTTCACTCTTCTCTAAATTCTCTTGTCTAAAGAAAACAATTCCTTCCATATGACTGCATTATTGAATCTTATCTATTTAATACTCACGAAAGATAGTTTTCTATATTTTCCAGCTTAGTAAAACAAAATACTTTAACTTCTCAAAAATACATTCAAATACCCATTGTGGTCTATCCACAGGTTAAACAAAGTGGTGTTTACCTATCACATCTCACCCACAAACCAAAATGATGAAATCAATAACAACTTCTTGAAATTTCTTGCCAATTGGTCAGAGAAGCAATATACGAGAGAAGATAAACCAATTAACAAAATTCAAGTAAATTTTTAAAAAGGTTAATTTATTTTCTTAGAAAGTTTGAATAAAATTCTCTAAGACTCATCTTCTTATTATAAAGTGAAGATAATCATATTCATTATACCTGTTTGAAGTATAGAAACTGGTATGTTAAATAAATGCAGGATATAGTTACTACTATGCATTTTGTGAATAACAAAACATTGCTTCTATGTAATTTAATGTCTTTTCATTTTCATAAATAAAATATGACAGAGGTAAAGCTTTATAATTTTTTTTTAAGGAAAATGACAACATATCCAAAATGGTTATGATTTTACCTAATCACATCTACACTTTGGCCTTTGTTCAATAATACATTATGTGCAATATGTTTTAGTTACAAAAGCTATTTCTTTCATTAGTAAAAAAGTGACAAGAATAATCAGAATATTTGGTGATTTTTAAGCACTAATTAGGAGCTAGTACTGCTTTCCTTAACATATTCAAAGTACCTATTTGCTTTTAATTATTAGAACCATGCAAGTAACTATTAAAGCTTTATATCAGTCTCCAATCAAACAGATAGTCCTAGTGACATTATTGCCAGGAAGGGGAATTCAAATTCCATTATCTCCCATTATCTTTCAAGGCATTTTACCTCCTCTACCTTTAATTAAGTTAAAATCTGTTTCACTTTCATTAATGATAAAAACTAATTGGGTTTGTAGTTTAATCCTATCTAGAAAGTTTTCTATTGGTTAAATAGGTTGACTTACAAATAGAATTGTTCTATAGACTCTAGTCTGTCATATCAGGACTAGAGTTCATCAATTTTATTATTCTGTTTTCTGAACTTATCTCATTGGGAAAATTTCTCACATTCAACTTCTGGAGAATGTAGTTGTTGAATTTTTAGGCAGTGAGAGTTGTTTAGCAGTGAGAAAACTTAATCTTTGCGTTTTGATGAAAAAACTGGCAAAACTGAAATCAAAAATTAAAAAAAAAAGTTTCCATTTGCTTCAATCCAAAGAATAAAATTTATTGTGTGAGCCAAGAAAGAGATAAACTATTTTTACGTATTTTGAGCTATAAAAAACAAGCCCTCAAAACCAACAAATGCTGTTCCAAATTCACAAGTGATGCTGTTTCATAAATTTATTGGCTCATGTAGTTCAACCATTGTTCTGTAGCCAAGTCTCACTGGAGCTCTTTTAATCTTCTGCATCCACTGAGAAGATGGCAAGAATATAATCCTCAAAGCAGAGAAGAACTAGGATAAAACACAAGTACCAAACTCACTGGCCCATGGTTCACAGTAGGCTGAAAACAACAAGCACTCACTCTTGGGCTTTTTTGCCTTAAGCTCCTTCCAAGGTATGTTGTACCTCTGGCAGAAAATATAATTTAGGAACAGTCTAAGGGGGATAAGATATAACTGAGATTTTTGTAAACTAATACTGATTTAATTTACTTTCCATGTCTATGGTAGTGTGAATACTATCATAGGATATAGATATAATGTGCTGTCAGTTTGCAATTGAATACTCAGTTTCACACCTAGTTTTCATGCCCTGAATGATCATATAGCTTACAGTCATTTGAGACGTTACCAAGAGATGGATGTGAAGCTTGTGCAATTTTACTACTATGACCATGACCGTGACTATGACTATGTCCTACTCTTTGCAATCCCATGGACTGTAGCCCACCAGGCTCCTCTGTCCATGGGCCTTTCCCAGCAGGAATACTGGAGTGGGTTGCCATCTCCCCCTCAAGGGACTAGTTAAGTCTATGTATGTAACTAATTGAATAGCTTACATAATGCAATAAAGTGTTGCTGGACTGCATGCATTTCTGCATTCACCTTGATCATTTTAATGTAAGAAAAACTTAATTTCTTTAATTTTAATGTATTTTCCCAAAGAAAGATCATTAAAAATCTTGGTCATGAACATGAATATGGAATAGAAAAAATAAAGAATGGCATTTTCAGTTTGCTAAAAGTATAGCATGTACGATTATGCCTATACTCTATAGACGAACAAGAGAAAGTGGCTTATAAAAATGTTTTAGGGAATGTTACATAGCAATATACTCTAGTGTGGCTATTTGTAAAAATGTCAAATTTTATCCATTGAGAATATAAAGAATTTCCTTTAATACCTGTACATGGGAAGGCAGTGCACTAAATATAATGGTGAGTTTCTACATTGCTCTTCTCAACAACAGTAGTATATGATATAAATGAATATTCTATATTATATATTGCAATCTGTTATTGGAAATATCAAAGATATATCAAGTCTGATAATAGTGATATTGTCAGGAAAAAGGTAATCTTAAAGTTTTGAAAATATCATCTAAGGATAGATGCAGCAATAACAGTGACTTTCCAGTTATTGTCATTTTAATCTTTGATGAGAGAAACTCAGTGTGCTAAATGGATAAATCATTTTTGATGGGAAAAGATATTTACCATCCCAAGAAGTTAAGAAAAACAATGATAGAAGAGCAGAACAAGTGGTGTATATACAACATTTTCATCAAGTGGCAAAATCTTGAGCTTGAAAGCAAGGTTTTTAGAGTTTATTATTTTTTAAAGATTTTTTTGATATGGGCCATTTTTAAGGTCGTTATTGAATGTGTTACAACAGTCTTCTGTTTTATGTTTTGTATTTTTCACTGCAAGTCATGGGGATCTTAGCTCCTTGACCAGGGATCAAACACCTACAGCCCTGCATTGTAAGGCAAAATCTTAACCACTGGACCATCCAGCAAGTTCCAAGGGTTTATTTTGAAACAGTACTGCTTATCATATAATTATTTTAAAGATACATTTACATATAATGATTGTTAGTGATTAAAAAATTAAATACTTGACTGTGACTTAAGCATAAAACACTGTGAATAATCATAGCCTTTAACCAAAACCATTGTTTTTAGAATGTTTAAGGCTTATTTAAAATATGTATATTATCAAGCTTTGAATACATACAGAAAATTAAAGTTGGACAATTAAAAGGCAATTTTTAGCAAGTCAACAATGTAAATAAATCTTTACAAACAATTATTCAAATGTTACTTCCTATATTAAACTTATATTCTGATTTGTCATTTTTCTTTCTATTGTGGTTTGATTTAAAATATTTAATTTATGTTTAGGTAGTTTGACATTATATATATAAGAACATATCTAAAATCAACTTAAGAAATAATTATTAATAAGTAAATGTTGAAAAATGTTGACTCTATTATCTGTAAAAACTCATTTTCTGCATTTGTTATGAAATTCTTTGTCACGTCAGGTAGTGCTCTGGTGTTCACTTTATATTTCTTAGAGCCCATCACAGCTAGATAATTCCCTATGCACCAGTGAATGATGAAAATCCAGAGTTGAATTTTAATATTTCCAATTCTAAGTAATTCAGAAGAGAGTAAAGATCTACCGTAGATGTACTTTCCTTCAAGCAATGCCACATACTACAGTCATTCAGAAACTTCAGAGGCCAATGGCTCAGCAGTACTAGGCTCAAACTGGCAACATGCCCACAGCAGCATTAACTTTTGATTTTTGCTGGTGCTTGTTTTCTATTTTTAATATTGCACATAAGTGTCAGAATTCAGATTGTCATATAATGGCAAAACACAAATGCAGTGAGATCCATGGCTCTTCTGCAACCTTTCTTGATTTCCCTTGACCCTCCTTAAGCATGCAACTTATCTCTAAGAACTATGATCAGCACTTAATGATGCCTACACACTTGGAAGGAATGATAAAGCGAAGAGTGAAAAACACTTTGAAAGTACGATCTAACACCATACATAAAAATAAACCCAAAATGGATTAAAGATCCATTTGATACTGGCACAAAGATAGAAAAATAGATCAATGGAACAAAATAGAAAGCCCAGAGATAAATCCATGCACCTATGGACACCTTATCTTTGACAAAGGAGCAAGAATATACAATGGAGAAAAGACAATCTCTTTAACAAGTGTGCTGGGAAAACTGGTCAACTACTTGTAAAAGAATGAAACTAGAACACTTTCTAAACCATACACAAAAATAAACTCAAAATGGATTAAAGATCTAAATGTAAGACCAGAAGCTATAATATTACTAGAGGAGAACATAGGCAAAACACTCTCCAAAATAAGTCACAGCAGGATCCTCTATGACCCACCTTCCAGAATATTGAAAATAAAAGCAAAAATAAACAAATGGGACCTAATTAAACTTAAAAGCTTCTGCACAACAAAGGAAACTATAAGCAAGGTGAAAAACAGCCTTCAGAATGGGAGAAAATAATAGCAAATGAAGCAACTGACAAAAGATTAATCCCAAAAATATACAAGCAGCTCATTCAGCTCAATACCAGAAAAAATAAATGACTCAATCAAAAAATGGGCCAAAGAACTAAACAGACATTCCTCCAAATAAGACACACAGATGGCTGACATCACAGAGTGATGTTGAAAAGATGCTCAACATCACTCACTATCAGAGAATGTAAATCAAAACCACAATGAGGTACCATCTCACTCAGGTCAGAATGATTGCTTTCAAAAAGTCCACAAACAATAAATGCTGTAGAGGGTGTGGAGAAAAGGGAACCCTCTTACACTGTTGGTGGGAATGCAAACTAGTACAGCCACTATGGAGAACAGTGTGGAGATTCCTTAAAAATTGCAAATAGAACTGCCTTATGACCTAGCAAGGGTGACCTAGCAAGTATCCCACCGCTGGGCATACACACCAAGGAAACCAGAATTGAAAGAGACATGTGTACCCGAATGTTCATTGCAGCACTATTTACAATATCCAAGATGTGGAAGCAATCCAGATGTCCATCAGCAGATGAATGGATAAGAAAGCTGTGGCAAATATACACAATGGAATATTACTCAGCTATTAATAAGAATGCATTTGAATCAGTTCTAATGAGGTGGATGAAACTGGAGCCTATTATACCCAATGAAGTAAGTCAGAAAGAAAAACACCAATACAGTATATTAATGCCTGTATGTGGAACTTAGAAAGACAATAATGACGACCCTATACATGAGATAGCAAGAGAGACACAGATATAAAGGATAGACTTTTGAACTCTGTGCGAGAAAGCAAGGGTGGGAGGACTTGAGAGAATAGCATTGAAACGTTTATATTACCCTATGTGAAACACATGACCAGTCCAGGTTCAATGCATGAAACAGGGTACTCAAAGCCAATGCACTGAAACAACCGAGAGGGATGGGATAGGGAGGGAGGTGGGAGGGGTTTCGGGATGGGGGACACATGTACACCCGTGGCTGATTCATGTCAATATATGGTAAAATTCACCACAGTACTGTAAAATTAATTAGCCTCCAATTAAAATAAATAAATCAAATTTTAAAAAGCATGATCTGCAGCAAAGAAAAGAGTTATGCAGCTTTCATCCTGTGGCTCTTGTCTACCTGTGCTTGTTGACTGAAGTCCATTTCTAATACTCCTGAAGATTTTGCTGTGAAATCCAAAAGTAAATCAAAATATGAAGTAAATCAAAATATGAAGTAAATCAAAATATGGATCCTCGATAACCTCAGTAATGAAAGGATGAAGAAAAGTAAACATTCCTGTAAAAATTATTTGCTTTTTATTAGGCACATTAGACTAGAGATGAACCAATAATTTATAATTCTATAATATATAATTCAAAATATAATTCTCTCTAGCATTGAGAGAAACAGTTATGTAATGGTAAGCAGAGAGCTATATCTTTAGATGTACTTAAATATGCATAGTTATGAGACATGAAATGTGTCAACTTGTCACCCCCATGAACTCAGCTTATAAGAAAACTCGGAAAGATTAAAATAATTGTTTTAATACCTATTTACTAAAATATAAACAATTTGATCATACCAATATTCCTCAGTTTCTTGCTTAAAGGTTATTTACTTTTAATTTAAGATAGTTCTAATTAGCTTAGTATTTCAGTTTCAAATCACATAAACATGACACTCAGGAAAATAAGAAGGGAAAGGAAGAAATTCTGAGAGAAAACAAACTATGCCATTAGGAAATGATTGTGGACCCCCCCCCCCAAAAAAAAAGGCGAGGGGGACACAAAATGCAAAAAGCAATAATCTGAGATGATGTTGTGCAAGACTATGTAGCCCCACATTGCACAGTCAACCTCAAGGCTATACCTGCATAAATTTAAGCACAATTACATAATTACTTCTTAGAACAGCAACTTTGAATATTAAATAAAGACCTCAATACTTTCCCTGAAAAGTTTAGAGGACTGTAGTCATGTATGGATGTGAGAGTTGGACTGTGAAGAAAGCTGAGCACCAAAGAAGTGATGCTTTTGAACTGTAGTGTTGGAGAAGACTCTTGAGAGTCTTTTGGACTGCAAGGAGATCCAACCACTACATCCTAAAGGAGATCAGTCCTAAGTGTTCATTGGAAGGACTGATGTTAAAGCTGAAATTCCAGTACTTTGGCCACCTCATGCGAAGAGTTGACTCATTGGAAAAGACTGTGATAATGAGAAGGATTGGGGGCAGGAGGAAAAGGGGATGACAGAAGATGAGATGGCTGGATGGCATCACCAACTCGATGGACATGAGTTTGAGTGAACTCCAGGAGATGGTATTGGACAGGGAGGTCTGGCGTGCTGCAATTCATGATGTCACAAAGAGTTGGACACAACTGAGCCACTGAACTGAACTGAACTGAAGGCTCTCTCTACATATGCACATATGTGTATAAGTTATAAAATTTAAATAGGCATTTTGTGAATATCATTTAAATTTGAACCAGTATATTGAAGTGCCTAGCTAATAATAAATATTAAATAGAAATTTCTCCAAAGGAAAAAGACAAGAGAGGTCTAACCCAAAATTCACTAAGAATGCACTTGTAGAAAAATGGTAGATTTCAAGATATTTTCCGATTTATACACAATAATCTATAAATAACTCTCACACTTTTATAATTAGAATAATGCATAAAAATACACATGTTGTTTTTAAAGTTTATTAGTAGTTGGGAAAAACGTTGTAAAAATTTATTGCACACCTATGCCTTGCCTATTTATTGTTGTTCAGTCGCTCAGTCCTGTCTGACTTTTTCAGCCCCGTGAACTGCAGCCTGCCAGGCTTCCCTGCTGTTCACCATCTCCAGAAGTTTACTCAAACTCATGTCTATTGAGTTGGTGATGCCATCCAACCATCTCGTTCTCTGTTGTCCCATTCTCTTCCCACTTTCAGTCTTTCCTAGAATCAAGGTCTTTCCCAGTGACATATCTCTTCACATAAGGTGGCCAAAGTATTGGAGTGTCAGCTTCAACATCCGTCCTTCTGATGAATATTCAGGGCTGATCTCCTTTAGGATTGACTGGTTAGATCTCCTTGCAGTCCAAGAGACTCTCGAGAGTCTTCTCCAACACCACAGTTCAAAAGTATCAATTCTTCGGTGCTCAGCCTTCATTATGGTCCAACTCTAATGTCCATACATGGCTACTGGAAAAACCATAGCTTTGACTAGATGGCCCTTTGGCAGCAAAGTGATATCTCTGTTTTTTAATATGCTGTCTAGGTTTGTCATAGCTTTTCTTCCAAGGAGCAAGTGTCTTTTAATTTGAAGGTTGCAGTCACCATCTACAGTGATTTGGAGCCCAAGAAAATAGTCTGTCACTGTTTCCATTGTTTTCCCACCTACTTGCCATAAGTGATGGGACCGGATGCTATGATATTAGTTTTTTGAATATTGAGGTTTAAACCAGATTTTTCACTCTCTTCTTTCACTTTCATCAAGAGGCTCTTCAGTTCCTCTTAGTTTTCTGCCATAAAGGTGGTGTCATCTGCATATCTGAGGTTATTGATATTTCTCCCAGGAATCTTGATCTCAGTTTGTGCTTCACCCAAGACTATGTATTGCTTATTTGAGCAGAATATGTTATAAGAGATTTTTGTGTGAATGTTTCTGTAGGCAGAAGGGTTTCTAAAGGCCTAGAAGCCTAAATTTCTAGAGGCCCAAAATATTCTTCTTTGACATATTAATCATTATAAATTGGTTATTTTCAGAGAACCAACACATGGGGAATGACTCTGAAAACCAAGGAGAAGCTGACTTTTTGTAAGAATAAAACAACAAATTTAACTTTTACTTTGATCTAGGTTTGATCCCTGGGTAGGGAAGATACCCCAGAGAAGGGAAAGGCTACCCACTTCAGTAATCTGGCCTGGAGAATTCCATGGACTGTATAATCCACGGGTCGCAAAGAGTCGGACAGGACTGAGAGACTTTCACTTTCACTTTATATTTGTAACAGAAATGTCCATGTCCTTGAATGCCTCACTTCTGTACCTGAAGCAGGAGGATGACCAAATATCTGGAAACTTATCAATGGAGAAGACAATGACTTAATCCTACAATACAATCCTCCTTGTTTACTATGTATTTTCTTGTAACACCCATGACTAACTGTCTTCTCTCTCAACACCCTATTCTATCTTTTGCAGAGGATGGTATTTAAGATACAGGGTTTGGATATTTTGATGAGTTATTCAGTTTTTTAAAAATCTCTCCCATACATATGTGTTATCAAAATTTTCTTGACTTTCTCCTGTTCATCTGTTTAATGTTGGTGTAATTATTAGGCAAGCTGAAGAACATAGAAATGTAGAAGAAAATTTATTTCTCCCCAACATCTCCATAATATAACCCTCTGAGGAAAGTGAAGTCACTCAGTTGTGTCTGACTCTTTGTGACCCCGTGGACTGTAGCCCACCAGGGTCTCCCTCTGAGGAAAGGGCATTCCCCAAATTAGAGTATTTTCAGGGGACCTATATTCTGTTTTGATATTAAAGTAGAGAGAAGAATAGACACAGATGGAGTTATTACGTACAGGACAAGATCCTGGGGAAAAAGTGATTGCTTGGGAAATTCCAGTGTTATGATGAAAATCTCTGCAGCAGAAATTCACCTCATGGTTATCTGTTACATATAGGATGCCTGAGGCTGACTTCAGGCATTGTTCAAAAAAAGAGAACAAACAATATGATCAAGACTTGTTTGCCATCTCTTGGTTTTGCTTTACTCTATACACATATTTCATGTTTTGGTTTTTTTTTTTTTTTTTTTGCTGTAAATAAATGTCTTCTCTGTGGCTAAGAAAGAGAGTCACTAGACACAGCTTCAGGTGAAGTTACTTCATGTTTATAATAATGAATCCTTAAAGGCAATGGGTACATTTTAGTGTAAACAGTGACTGATTTTATTTTGGGGGGTTCCAAAATCACTGCAGGTGGTGACTGCAGCCATGAAATTAAAAGGCATTTACTCCTTGGAAAAAAGTTATGACCAACATAGACAGCATATTAAAAAGCAGAGGAGGATCATAGAGGATCCTGCTGTGATTTATGTCTGAGAGTGTTTTGCCTATGTTCTCCTCTAGGAGTTTTATAGATTCTGATCTTACATTTAGATCTTTAATCCATTTTGAGTTTATTTTTGTGTGTGGTGTTAGAAAGTGATCTAGTTTCATTCTTTTACAAGTGGTTGACCAGTTTTCCCAGCACCACTTGTTAAAGAGATTCTCTTTAATCCATTGTAAATTCTTGCCTCCTTTGTCAAAGATAAGGTGTCCATAGGTGTGTCGATTTATCTCTGGGCTTTCTATTTTGTTCCATTGATCTATATTTCTGTCTTTGTGCCAGTACCATACTACCTTGATGACTGTGGCTTTGTAGTAGAGCCTGAAGTCAGGCAGGTTGATTTCTTCAGTTCCATTCTCCTTTCTCAAGATTGCTTTGGCTATTTGAGGATTTTTTTATTTCCATACAAATCTTGAAATTATTTGTTCTAGTTCTGTGAAAAATACCGCTGGTAGCTTGAAAGGGATTGCATTGAATCTGTAGATTGCTTTGGGTAGTGTACTCATTTTCACTATGTTGATTCTTCCAATCCATGAACATGGTATATTTCTCCATCTATTTGTGTCCTCTTTGATTTCTTTCATCAGTGTTTTATAGTTTTCTATATATAGGTCTTTAGTTTCTTTAGGTAGATATATTCCTAAGTATTTTATTCTTTTCGTTGCAATGGTGAATGAAATTGATTCCTTAATTTCTTTTTCTGCTTTCTCATTACTAGTGTATAGGAATGCAAAGGACTTCTGTGTGTTGATTTTATATCCTGTAACTTTACTCCATTCATTGATTAGCTCTAGTAATTTTCTGGTGGAGTCTTTAGGGTTTTCTATGTAGAGGATCATGTCATCTGCAAACAGTGAGAGTGTTACTTCTTCTTTTCCAATCAGGATTCCTTTTATTTCATTTTCTGCTCTGATTGCTATGGTCAAAACTTCCAGAACTATGTTGAATAGTAGCGGTGAAAGTGGGCACCCTTGTCTTGTTCCTGACTTTAGGGGAAATGCTTTCAATTTTTCACCGTGAGGATAATGTTTGCTGTGGATTTGTCGTATATAGCTTTTACTATGTTGAGGTATGTTCCTTCTATTCCTGCTTTCTGGAGAGTTTTTATCATAAATGGATGTTGAATTTTGTCAAAGGCTTTCTCTGCATCTATTGAGATAATCATATGGCTTTTATTTTTCAATTTGTTAATCTGGTTTATTACATTGATTGATTTGCAGATATTGAAGAATCCTTGCATCCCCGGGATAAAGCCCACTTGGTCATGGTGTATGATCTTTTTAATGTGTTGTTGGATTCTGATTGCTATATAAAAGCAAAAATGAAAAAATGGGATCTAATTAAAATTAAAAGCTTCTGCACAACAAAGGAAAATATAAGCAAGGTGAAAAGACAGCCTTTGGAATGGGAGAAAATAATAGCAAATGAAGCAACTGACAAACAACTAATCTCAAAAATGTACAAGCAACTTATGCAGCTCAATTCCAGAAAAATAAATGACCCAATCAAAACATGGGCTAAAGAACTAAATAGACATTTCTCCAAAGAAGACATATGGATGGCTAACAAACACATGAAAAGATACGTCACCATTATTAGAGAAATGCAAATCAAGACCACAGTGAGGTACCACTTCACACCAGTCAGAATGGCTGCGATCCAAAAGTCTGCAAGCAATAAATGCTGCACAGGGTGTGGAGAAAAGGGAACCCTCTTACACTGTTGGTGGGAATGCAGACTAGTACAGCCACTATGGAGAACAGTGTGGAGATTCCTTAAAAAAAATTGCAAATAGAACTGCCTTATGACCCAGCAATGCCACTGCAGGGCATACACACCAAGGAAACCAAAATTGAAAGAAACATGTGTATCCCAATGTTCATCGCAGCACTGTTTATAATAGTCAGGACATGGAAACAACCTAGATGTCCATCAGCAGATGAATGGATAAGAAAACAGTGGTACATATACACAATGAAGTATTACTCAGCTATTAAAAAGAATACATTTGAGTCAGTTCTAATGAGATGGATGAAACCAGAGCTGATTATACAGAGTGAAGTAAGCCAGAAAGAAAAACACCAATACAGTATACTAACACATATATATGGAATTTACAAAGATGGTAATGATGACCCTGTATGCAAGACAGCAAAAAAAGACACAGATGTGTAGAGTGGACTTTTGGAGTCTGAGGGAGAGGGTGAGGGTGGGATGATTTGGGAGAATGGCATTGAAACATGTATACTATCATGTAAGAAAGAAATCGCCAGTCTATGTTCGATGCTGGATGCAGGATGCTTGGGGCTGGTGCACGGGGATGATCCGGAGGGATGTGGGGTGGGAGGTGGGAGGGGGGGTCATGTTTGGGTGCTCATGTACACCCGTGGCAGATTCATGTCAATGTATGCCAAAACCAATACAGTATTGTAAAGTAAAATAAAATAAAAATAAAAATTTAAATAAAAAAATTAAAAAATAAAATAAAAAATAAAAAGCAGAGGCATTATATTGCCAACAAACGTCCGTCTAGTCAAGGGTATGGTTTTTCCAGTAATCATATATGGATGTGATAGTTGGATTATAAAGAAAGCTGAGTGCCGAAGAATTGATGCTTTTGAACTGTGGTGCTGCAGAGGACTCTTAAGAGTTCCTTGGACTGCAAAGAGCCCCAACCAGTCCATCCTAAAGGAAGTCAGTCCTGAATATTCATTGGAAGGACTGATGCTGAAGCTGAAACTCCAATACTTTGGCACCTGATATGAAGAGCTGACTCATTTGAAAAGAACCTTGATTCTGGAAAAGATTGAAGGCAGGAAGAGAAGGGGATGACAGAGGATGAGATGGTTGGGTGGCATCACCAACTCAATGGACACGAGTTTGAGTAAAATCTGGGAGTTGGTGATGGACAGGGAGGCCTGGCATACTGCAATCCATGAGGTTGCAAAGAGTCAGATGTGACTGAGCGACTGAACTCAGCTGAACTCAAGTTTCCTTAACTAGCTCTTGCAGCGAAGACTTGGAAAGGGCTTTTGTTAGCTTGACTCAAGTCATACATCTCTATCTGAATAAATTGTAGTCTTGGGAATATGACACTAAAACAGAAGAGGACCCTCTGAGGCTCTACAGATACAAATCCTCTCAGAGTACCAAATTTCTTGTTTGTAAAAAAATAGGCTTAATTTAGTCTCCTGGGTCTTGCCTGAGTCAAATAATTGCATATCAGAGAAGGGATGGAATGCAGAAACAAAGAAGGAGCAATATAATAATAAAAGTGCAGTCATGGAGAAGGTCCTAGTCCTTCTTCAAGGACTATCCGTTCAGTTCATTCGCTCAGTCATGTATGACTCTTTACACAATGATATATTTGAGTTTTTCTATAGGAACTAACAAAACTCCATATTCAAAAAAAACTAACAACATGTAGCTGGTCCCATCTCATTTCATGGTAAGTAAAAGGGGTAAAAGTGGAAAAGGTGACAGATTTTATTTTCTTGGGCTCCAAAATCAATGTGCACAGTGACTGTAGCCAGAGGTTTGCTCCTTGGAAGGAAAGCTATGACAAACCTAGTCAGTATATTAAAAAACAGAGTTGAAAAACAGACATCACTCTGGCAACAAATGTCCATATATTCAAAGTTGTTTTTTTTTTTTTTTTTCCAGTAGCCAGGTACAGATGTGAGAGTTGCACCATAAGGAAAGCTGAGTGTCAAAAAAGTGATGTTTTTGAACTGTGGTACTGGAGAAATCTCTCTCTTGAGATCCCTTGGACTGCAAAATCAAACCAGTCAGTCCTAAAGGAAATCAACCTTGAATATTCATTGGAAGGGCTAATACTGAAGCTAAACTCCAATACTTTTGCTACCTGGTGCAAAATGCCAGCTCATTGGAAAAGACCCTGATTCTGGGAAAGATCAAATGCAAAAGGAGAAGAGAGTAATAAAAGATGAAATGTTTGGTTAGCATCACTGACTCAATGGATATGAATCTGAGCAAACTCCAGGAGACAGTGAAGGGCAGAGAAGTGCTGCAGTCTATGGATTGGAAAAGAATCAGATGCTACAAAAAGACTGAACAACAACAACAACAAGAACCAAGGTCACCAGTCAGGTGGAGATGGCAACTTCAGGCTGAGCACAAAATTTCTGTAGCACCACCTTGTTACCTCACCAACAATCAGATGAAAGTCTGTACACAGCGGAAGATAAAAGACTCTGATCCCTTCCCTCAAACAGTTATCCCTTTACAAACTTTAATAAAAATTTTTAAAAAATAAAAATAAAATAAAATAGCAAATGCTGATTAAAAAAAAAAATAGTTTAGTGGAATCTTCAGAGCTGTTTTTGGACACAAGTCCTCCTCTCCCCAGGTTGCTGGCCTAATGAATAAAGCAGTCTTTCCTTTTCCAACCAACATTTGCTGCTTGGGTATTGACTTTCAACTATGTGCAGCTGAACCTGAGTATGGTAAACAACATCATTAGACAGTCTTAAATTAAGTGCTTACTCCTGAAATATGTTTAGGAACAGAGTAGCATGACGGCAACTGCACCAGGTCTGTATATGAGAGGAATAATTCTCTGGAAGAAGAAATGCCAGGCATGTTGCATGCAGTTGTACGCAGTTCATGCTCTCTTGTAACAGGGGTCCCCAAGGAAGAAATAAATATTTCAAATAGAAAGGATTTGACAGTTTACAAGAGACCACAAACCCATGTCCTATGAACACTACTGAGAGATGAATCATGTAAGCCTCAAAATGTATGAAAAAAAAAAAGATTTTAAAACAAATAAAACTGATTTTTATAATGATGAAATCTCTAATAATCAAATTTTACAATGATTAAACTGAGCAGGACCCTCTGATTCTGTCCAAAAGCCTTTTATTGTTCCCTGTGTCTAGTTGGTAAGAAAAGACTTCAACATTCTAGACTTTCCCTGAGTTCCACAGCATAGATTCAAAAGGTTACCAAAAGGAAAAAAAGGATGAACAGCCAAGAAATAATGTGCAGTGCTAAAATAGGGTTCTGGGTCTTTCTCCAGAGATATACAAAATTCAGTCCTTCTGCAGGAACTAAGGCCATCTCTTGGGTGGAGGATGGTAATTTCAGGCTGAGCACAGAATTTCTAGAAAATCCCCCTGTTACCTAACCACCAATCCATCAGAAGAAAATCACATACCCTGCAACCCTCACTCCACATTTTGCTTATAAAAGCTCTTGCCCAAAACCATTCCATGTTTTGAATACCAGCTGCCCATACTCTTTGCTTTACCCTGCAATAAGTGCTTCTCTGTTCCAAACTCTGACATTTTGGTTTCGCTTCACTGTGTTTTGGGTACATGAACTTGTATTTCGTAACATTATGACAACCACATTACTTCTGACTAATATTTATTAAGCAGAAATAGTGGAAACAGTGTCAGACTTTATTTTTTGGGGCTCCCAAATCACTGCAGATGGTGACTGCAGCCATGAAATTAAAAGACATTTACTCATGGAAGAAAAGTTGTGACCAACCTAGATAGCATATTCAAAAGCAGAGACATTACTTTGCTGACTAAGGTCGGTCTAGTCAAGGCTATGGTTTTTCCAGTAGTCATGTATGGATGTGAGAGTTGGACTGTGAAGAAGGCTGAGTGCCAAAGAATTGATGCTTTTGACTTGTGGTGTTGAAGAAGACTCTTGAGAGTCCCTTGGACTGCAAGGAGATCCAACCAGTCCATTCTGAAGGAGATCAGCCCTGGGATTTCTTTGGAAGGAATGATGCTAAAGCTGAAACTCCAGTACTTTGGCCACCTCATGCAAAGAGTTGACTCATTGTAAAATACTGTGATGCTGGGAGGGATTGGGGGCAGGAGGAGAAGGGGACGACCGAGGATGAGATGGCTGGATGGCATCACTGACTCAATGGGCGTGAATCTGAGTGAACTCCAGGAGTTGGTGATGGACAGGGAGGCCTGGGGTGCTGCGATCCATGGGGTGGCAAAGAGTCAGACACGACTGAGCAACCGAACTGAACTGAACTGATGCTCTGCCTAGCATACTATATAGTTTTCCTCATTCAATTTTGAACAGAAGCTCAATGAAATACATTTTATTATTATGTCTATACAGCAAATGGAGAAATTGAAACATTTCTAGTGTTATTAACTTGGGTTCACAGCTAGTTTTAAAAAAAAAAAAAAAACAAAATGAGAGACAGAGAGTCAAGATTCACAGTCAGATTTTATTTCAAATGTCATGTTCTTAACTAAATAGCCTGTTACATTTTTAGTTCCTCAAAGCAGGAATTGTGCTTTTTAAAATCTGTATGCTCAGTGCCTATAATTTCATCTGGCACACCGTATGTGAATATGTGCTTGTTTAATGAATTCATAAATGTAGATGCATCTTCCAGCTTGGAAATCTCAGACTTCCCCTTTTGAACTATTCTCTGCATGAAGTTTTATAAGAAGTAAATAATACTTCCTTCTTACTTATAAACCCATAGAAAGATTGCACAGCAGTTATTTCCCCTCTAAATAATGCTAGATTCATTTATCCATTTTTTCCAAAACTATGAATTGAGGGATTTCTATAAGTGTCTATTACTCCTTTGGCCTTTATGATCAAAGAAAAATCTGTGTCAGGAGTTTATATTCTAGTGGAAAAAAGTACATGGATAATAAACAGTGAACAAAATATAGAAATAAATTACCTACTATAGCAGAAAGCAAATGCTATGGGAAAAATATGATATCAGTTCAGTTCAGTCATTCAGTCGTGTCCGATTCTTTTGAGACCCCATGGACTGCAGCACGCCAGGTTTCCCTGTACATCAACAACTCCCGGAGCTTGCTCAAATTCATGTCCATCATGTCAGCAATACCATCCAACTATTTCATCCTCTATTTTCCCCTTCTCCTCCTGTCTTCAATTTTTCCCAGCATCAGGGACTTTTCAAATGAGTCAGTTCTTCGCATCAGGTGGCCAAAGTATTGGAGCTTCAGCTATAGCATCAGTCCTTCCAATGAATATTCAGGACTGATTTCTTTTATGATGGACTGGTTTGATTTTCTTTCTGTCCAAGGGACTCTCAAAACATAAGACATAATATAAAGAAAATCTGGCAAGCAGGGGGTTAGGGAAAAGAAGGGAAGTAGTGATACAAAAATAGGCTGCACCACAAGAACATGTTTCATTAGCAAATTGACTTTTACTTTATTATAAATTTATTTTTATTTATTTATTCGACTGCTCCAGGTCTCAATTATGGCACATGATATCTTCCATCTTCCTTGCAGCATGCACGATATCTAGTTCAGTTGTGCAAAATCTTAATTTTGGCATGTAAGATCTGGTCCCCCCACCACTTGACTAGGTATCAAACCCAGGGCCTCTGCCTTAGGAGCCTGGAGTCTCAGCCAAAGGACCAGTGGGGGACTCTGAAAGAGTCAATTCTTATAAAATGGGTGCATTTTCTTAATGTTTACAAAGTTCTTTTAATAATCTCATTTTATTTTTGGTTTGAATTTTAACTCATTTTGTTATATTAGTGCAAGCTTAATAACATATCATGAAAATCTTATGAACTAGAAAATAATTATTATGAACCTAGATTGTAGTACATATATAAAAATAAGAATTCCACCTAACATTTACGTAGTAGTGGCTGAGATTTGAATTGTTTAAATAAAGTCAGTTTAAATGTCATTGCACTGGTTTAAAAACAATAAAAAATGAAAATGTGAATTTTAGCCATTTTTTAAATGATGGATTCTGATTGATCAAGCAGAAAGAAAAAAGCATCATTTTTGTTTCCCTAAAAAAGTAAAGTATGTATTTTATTTTCTCATTCTACAGGACTATATACAGAATTAAGAAAAGCATTAGTATTTTCACTGCTTGGGGGAATATAGAAACATTACATCATTTATTAAAAAAAAAATTGACTCAGGAAAGCACAAGTTGATTCAACTTAAAAATCTAGTTATAGGCATGTCTTTTGTTAATTTTCTCAAAGGATAGTAACTGACAGAGCCCCTTAGTGGTCTATGGTGTAGGGGCTTCAAAGTACAAATTTGTAATTAACACATAGTTGTTGATCAGGTTCTAAATTGTGTCTGACTCTTTGTGATCTCATCGGCTGCAGCATGCCAGGCTTCTCTGTCCTGCACTATCTCCTGGAGTTTGCTCAAGCTCATGTCCACTGAGCTAGTGATGCTATCTAACATACAATAATTTTATAAATACAGATATAAACACAACGTTGGAGATGGTTAAACATTTGCATCTTGTCTGGCAAGCTGATTTAGTTCATTAGTTAAATCACACAAACAAACAAAACATTAAGGAAATTTTAGCCAGATTCTCTGTGACTTCTGAGTTAGTGAAATTTAAATAATTTCTTTTGTGACTTATTTTTATGATAATCATTTTAAACTTAAACCAAGTTTATTTAAGTGACTTTTTATATTTGAATATGTGCTCAGTGTCTAGCCTACCACCATGTAACAAAATTCATATTAGAATTGCAGTTCATATAATTTGGTATCTCTTCACAATCTTAACAATGCCCTTGTTCTAAAGAGCTTTTGATTAAATCTGTGAGGAATATGTGAATGAGCAAATCATTAAAATCTCTATATTCTCAAAAAAATAAGTATGAGTAAGAATATCATTACATTTTAGAACTCTGAATTCAAAGATCATCCCCATCACTTACTAATGACTTTTCACCTCATTGAGTTTCATTTTCTTGACCTAGAAAAGAGCAAAATAATACCTAACTCACAAGGGTGTCCTGAGAATTAAATAGGTAATGTAGCTGAAATTGCTTTGTAAATTTCTAGGTATGTCATGACTGAATGGAACTGTTATTTTGCCAACCATGAAGCAAAGTTTTGTCTTGTTTTCTTCAAAACTTAGTTCTGGGTATATAGATGTCCTGAAATAAAATTCTATTGAATGCTGAATAAAGGTCCTCTGGCAGGGTAAATTTTATACAAAGTTCTCTAATAAATATTTCACACACACACACACACACACACACACACACACACACTGTTTTTCAACAATCTATGCATGACAGTTCTCTCAGTATAGGATCTGTATGGCAAACCAGCAGTTAACCTTAGAGATTAAAGTGGGGAAAAAAAGAAAAAAAAATAAATAAAAATAAAAAGGTTACTGCAGAGCAGTTGATCCATTCTGTCAAAATGCCAGTTGTCTCTTGCTCTTTGCTTTTCGGTATTATTAAAGCTTGCTCCCAGGCATCTTTGCCTGTCTCTTCCTCTTCTTCCTTCTCTCTCTTTGTCCCAGTCAACATGCTGGCTGCATTGCTCAATTACTGAAGAAATGTAACTTCCTGTCCTCCTCTGTTCAGCCACTTTTTAGCATCACTAACAGATGCTATCATTAAGACAATGTAAATCATGAACTAAATATATTATTTGCCCCTCTTACTTTTCATTCTTTTTCAAAAAGATAAGCCATCTGCTTTACACCCCTTAAAACTGCAAGTTTCTTTATAACATCAATATTGCATTTATCTTAATAACAAATAGATATTTAAGTTCAGAAGTTTAGTTTGTATAGAGCTACTTGTTGGTACTGAAATAAATTTGAGCATCATAAGCTAGATGTCAATTTCTGGTCATAATATGTTTTAATCATATAAATATAAACAATAAGGCTCATGCTTACCAAATTTTACCATACATAATTTTAGTAAAAAATGTCCTCTGAAAATATGTTGTGGAATGATTATGAAAATACTAAATAAATATTGTATTTATGAAAAGTTCAGGCATACAAATGTTGCAGGAAGAGGGTCCCCTTCCAGGACCTGAAAGTGCATTCTTGTCTAACACACAGAAATAAATTGTCCAAGGAGACACACATGCTGACAAAGCAAGAGATTTTATTGGGAAGGCATACTCACCCAAGATGGATGCCAGTGAGAAGTCTTCTGGGAGGTGGTGTTTCCTTTTGACCTTTCCTGAACTCCTACAGTTAGTGGTGGCTTATTAGTTCTGTGTTCCTTACTAGGACTTCCTGTCACAAAATAACTCATGCAAATGGTTACTATGGTCCCCGTCCAGGGATGGCAGTTTCAGTGAGTGTGCTTCCCCTAACAATAACACTTTGTGGACAAATGGAAATACTAGTTAACTTTATATTCACATATGAAAAATATCAATGCTACTTAGTAAGAGAGAAAATATCAAGCTGAACTAAAATATAGGAACACAGAATGTAAATATATATTAGATTATTAAAATGAAAAACTCACTGTTTCAGAAACTTTTATTTAAATGGCACTGGTCTTTTATATTCCTTTAGTGTAACTGACATACAAAAAAAATCTTTTAAAAATTATTATTCTTTCACATTAATGCAGTGGGCCCTGAAAACCCATCTTTTTCTACAAAACTGAGTTAAGAGGTTTGAGAGCTGGGTATAGAAAGAAGAGAAGTTACCAATTGTTCCTACACTTCTTATTATCATAACCAACCATGCAATAGCTCCAACAAAATGAGAAACTTTAATCTATTCCTCTCAGTGGTAATGAAAAAATAATTTTACTTATATTATCCACTTAGTCCCTGAGTCATGTTCTACTCTTTGTGACCTTATGGAGTGTAGTCCACCAGGCTCGCCTGGCCCTAGCATTTTCCTGGCAGGAATACTCAAGTGAGTTTCCATTTCCTCCTGCAGGATATCTTCCCAACCCAGGGATCAAACCCTCATCTCCTGTGTCTCCTGCACTGCAGAAGGATTCTTTAAGATCTGCCACCTGGGGAAGCCCATTATCTACTCTTACCATAGTAAAAATCGCAATTCCCCTTTGCCTCTCCTTCCAATGCTTTCTCTTTGTCAGTTCTTTCTTTCCTTTTGAAACTCTATATCTGAGAGGGCCCCAGGGTTTCTTTACACCCTAGGAGTGACCCAGGGCTATGACAGGTCCTAGGCTTTGGACTTTAAGCACACTAATAGTTCAAAAAAAGTATCTCCAGGCAAGGCTTCTTTTCTAAACAGTGCACATTGACATTTTAATGTCACCAGCAGAAATACTGATTCTCAGCCCTCAGATGCATTATTTTTATATGTCTTAATTATATATCTTAATGAAATATAATTTTACTTTCATGCTATTTCGTTTTAATCTTTGGAGCTTTTATCACATCATATGCTATACATTTGCATGTTCATTTGTCTATCTCCACTATAGCCCCTAATCTAAAAGGGAGCTTAATGCACATTTCTTGAATGAATGGGAATGAGAGTAAGAATGAATTGGAGTTCTGATTACATAGAAGTCAATAAATACAGTACTATATATACTTTTTATGCTTGTGTTAAAAACTACCACAAACTGAGTAGCTTAAAGATGACTTTAAAAACAAACAAACAAACAAAAAAAAACAACTTATAGTTCTGTTAGGTAGTTAGAATAGAAAACAAGAATCCAAAATGGTGGTGGCTAAATGGCAAGCAAGGGAAAAGCCCGCAAAAATAGAACAAAGGAAGGTCAAAGGAAGGTCCAAGAACCGGAGTCAGGACTTCAGGTAGAACAACACTCCTGGTTAAGCCCAATTTACATAGGGCAGGCCCAGGGGGAAGAAAAAAAAAAAAATATATATATATATATATATATAAAGAGGAGCTGAAGAGGTCTCTCTCTCTCTCCCTCTCTCTCTCTCTCTCTCTCTCTCTCTCTCCTCCCCCCCACCAACCCCCCGCTTGCTGGGGCACTCTTCTCTTCACGTCTTTGGGTCGACATGCCCTCACACCTTGAAGATGGATTTTCCTGCTATTATCTAAATAAAATAGAGCTGTAACATGGAGCTGTAACACTGATTTGTCTAAGAGCTATAACACAGTCTGTTGGAGACCTAAGAGCTATAACATGGTCTGTCCAAGACTTGAGAACTGTGACACACCGAGGGGGCTTTAATGTCTTTCACTCCAAATCTTTGTTGTGATGAGACAGAACCGAGGAGCATACACTGATTCTCATCTTCCAATTTTTCTTCCAATTTTAAGGACTCTTGTGATCACACTGGACACATTTGATTCCTAAAACTTGGCATCTGTGAACTAGCATTGAAACAAATCTTGCAGACAGAGTTTTAGGTTAAGTAGAAAAGAATAGCTTTACAGCTTTACCAGGCAAAGAGGGAGAATTTGATGAGGAGTTTTAAAGCAAGAGTTTAAGGGTGGGGTAGCTGATAAATAGGTCTGTATAGGGCCTGCACTCCTTTAGTCTGGTCTTGGATAATCTTTTGATGAATGTCTTTATTTCCTTTAATATGGCCTCAGGTAGTGTTTTCTTTCTCTTTCAACAACACAAAAGACAACTCTACACATGGACATCACCAGATTGTCAATATCAAAATCAGATAGATTATATTCTTTGTAGCTGAAGGTGGAGAAGCTCTGGAGAAGTCAGGCACAGTCAGGAAAAACAAGACTCAGATTTGGCTGTGGATCAGATCACAAACTTCTTAATGTAAAATTCAGACAAGTGAAAGAAAGTAGGGAAAACCACTAGGCCATTCAGGTATGATATAAATCAAATCCCTTATAATTATACAGTGAAAGTGACAAATAGATTCAAGGAATTAGATCTGATAGACTGAATGCCTGAAGAACTATGCATGGAGGTTCATAATCACTGTACAGTAGACATGATCAAAACCATCCCCAAGAAAAAGAAATGCCAGAATGAAAACTGGTTTTCTGAAGAAGCTTTACAAATAGCTGGGCAAAGAGGAGATGCAAAAGGCAAAGAAGAAAGGGAAAGATGTACCCATATGAATACAGATCTCCAAAGAAGAGCAAGGAGAGAAAAGAAAGACTTCATAAATGAACAATGAAAAGAAATAGATGAAAACAATAGAATGGGAAAAACTAGAGATCTCTTCAAGAAAATTAGAAATACCAAGGGAACATTTCATGCAAAGATGCACACAATAAAGGACATAAACAGATGGACCTAACTGAAGCAGAGGAAATCAAGAAGAGCTGGTAAGAAAGCACAAAAGAACTGTACAAAAAATCTTTAAGACCCAGATAACCATGATGGTGTAGTCACTCACCTAGAACCAGACATCCTGGAGTGGGACTTCAAGAGGGCTTTAAGAAGCATTACTACAAACAAAGCTAGTGGGGATGATGAAATTCTAGCTGCGGTATGTCAAATCCTTAAAGATGATGTTGTTAAAGTGCTACACTCAATATGCCAGCAAATTTGGAAAACTCAGCAATGGCCACAGGACTTCTTCTTGTTCCTTCACACTGTCATGTCTGACTCTATATAACCCCATAGCCTGCAGCATGTCAGACTTTCCTGTACTTCACCATCTCCCAGAGTTTCCTCAAACTCAACCTTCTCATCCTCTGTCACCCCTTCTTCTGTATTCAATCTTTCCCAACATCAGGGTCTTTTCCAATTAGTTCTCTTGCCATCAGATGGCCAAAATATTAGGGTTTCACCTTTAGCATAAGTCCTTTCAGTGAATGTTGAGGGTTGATTTCCATTAAAATTGTGTGATTTGATCTCCTTTCTCTCCAAGAGGCTCTCAAGAGTCTTCTCCAGCACCACAGTTTGAAAACATCAATTTTTCACTGGAAAAAGCACAGCTTTGATGATACAGAACCTTGTAGGGAAAATAATGTCTTTCCTTTTTAATACATTGTCAATGTTTGTCATATCTTTTCTTCCAAGGATTAAGCGTGTTTTAATTTCATGGCTGCAGTCATCATACACAGTGACTTTGGATCCCGAGAATCTAAAGTCTGTCATTATTTCCATTGTTTCCCCATCTATTTTCCATGAAGTGATGGGAACAGATACCATGATCTTCATTTTTTGAGTGTTGAGTCTTCATTACAATCCTAAATAAGGGCAATGCCAGAGAATGTTCAAACTATTGCACAAATGAAATCATTTCACATATTAGCAGGTAATGCCCCAAATCCTTCAAGCTAGGTTTCAGATAGTACCTGCAGATTTAGAAAAGAGGAGCCATAGATCAAATGGCCAATATCTGTTAGATCTTGGAAAAAGCAAGAGAATTTTGGGAAAACATCTCCTTCTGCTTCATTTTCTATGCTAATGCCTTTGACTCTGGATCACAAAAAGCTGTGGAAAATTCTTAAAGAGATGGGAATATTAGACCACCTTATCTACCTTCTGAGAAACATATATACAGGTCAAGAATCAAGAGTTAGAACCAGACATGGGACAAGGAACTGGTTCAAAATTGGGAAAGGAGTACATCAATGTTGTATACTGTCACCATGCTTATTTAACTTGTATGCAGAGTATACCATGTGAATTGCCAGGCTGGATGAATCACAAGCTGGAATCAAGATTTCTGGGAGGAATAACAATAACCTCAGATATGTAGATGACACCACCTTCACAGCAAAAAGCTAAAGAGACTCTTGATGAATGTGAAAGAGAATGAAAAGCTGGCTTAAAACTCAACTTTCAAAAAAATGAAGATCATGGCATCTGGTCTCATCACTTCATGGTGAATAGATAGGGAAACAATGGAAACAGTGACAGATTTCATTTTCTTGGGCTCCAAAATCACTATAGATGGTGATTGCAGCCATGAAATTAAAAGATATTTGCTCCTTGCTAGAAAAGCTATGACAAACCTAGACAGCATGTTAAAAAGCAGAGATATCACTTTGCCAACAAAGGTCCATCTTGTCAAAGCTATGGTTTTTCCAGTAGTCATGTATGAATGTGAGAGTTGGACTATAAGAAAGTTGAGCATTGAAGAACTGATGGTTTTAAACTGTGGTGTTGGAGAAGACTCTTGAGAATCCCTTTGCCTGTGAGGAGATCCAACTAGCCCATCCTAAAGGAGATCAGTCATGAGTGTTCAGTGGAAGTACTGATGTTGAAGCTGAAACTCCAGTGCTTCGGCCACCTGATACAAAGAGTCGACTCATTGGAACAGACCCTGATGCTGTGAAAGATTTTGGACAGGAGGAGAATGGGGTGACAGAAGATGGGATAGTCGGATGGCGTCACTGACTCAATGGATGTGAGTTCAAGCAAACTCTGGGAGATAGTGAAAGACAAGGAAACTCAGAGGGCTGCACTTTATGGGGTTACAAAGAGTTGGACAGGACTCAGTGACTGAATAACAACAACAAAGTCTTCTATCGAATGAAGAATGTTAACTCCTTCTGTTGGGGGTTCTGGTTCTATAAAAAGCTCAAAGATATTGTTATGCATACCCCTTGAGATAGAACCAGGACTCTGACAAAGACTGTAGTATTGTTTCTTGGTTGTTCCTCTCTTGTCTCTGAATCTCTTTCCTTCCTTAATTAACGACTCTTTGAATCTGCCCTTTGGAAATAAAGGAAGTTATCATGGCTGAAAAGAAATTTTTCCATGCCCAGGAGCTCCACTAGTTTTACCCCTGGATAATAAACAAACACTCACCCTATCTACAAACTTCCACGTATAACTTTAATTCTTTTTACTGTGAAACCTAGTATTTTCACATATTCAAGGATTAGAATGTAAACATTTTTCAGAGAGACATTTCTGCTTACCACAAATATCTAAGGATTTGATTGTAGTATGGCATATTAAATTTAGCAAATGAGAGGGTTGGATTTTAAAAATCACTGAGAAAATATTGGGTTCAAAGAAAATTTGAGTTAAAGCAAAATTTGTCCTCCCTAAGGAAAATAAAATAAGTCATACTATTCATTAATGCAAATCCTTAGAAGAAGTAGTAGACTAGAATCATGTGGGAAAACGTAGAGAAATGGAAAAATCATTCAAGAATATATTTATAATACTTGGAATTTGACAAGCTAAATAAAGCATGCATATTAGTGGACTTACAGAATGCATAAGATGAAATTTTAAACAATCGCAAGTATACACATGATTAAAAGGCATAATCACAAACGGAAGTATAGCTTTAAACAAGACATTGAAGCCTTTAATTTATAAAGAATTTTTGACATTTACAGGAAAAATTTGATTATGTACCAAAAGGAAAATTAAATGAAAATGTAAGCTATAGAAAAGTAAAATTAAACTAATGGAGAATTTTACTTTCTTGGCAGTCAGTTTAATGATTTGGAAAAAAAAAAAAAAACTATCTTCTTTTTGGTCTTTAAATTCTCAACAATCTAAACATGTTAGGACCCACTAGTAAAACAAAAGCTAGGAACATAAAGTGTAATTTTTGTAGAATTTCATAAAATATGAAAGCATTGTAAAGTAAAGTTTTTCAAACCAGTTGCATTTTTTTTATACCTCTTGGTAAGTTGTTATTTTTATTGTGATTATCGTTGCCATAAATATCTACCCAACATCTTTGAAGGTACAGGGATGGGGAGGGTTCTGGATTAGAATTTATGGCTTTCTCTATTCTGGGAATTGCCTTCAGAGAAAATTATAAAATTCTTTATTATGGTGGCTCTTAGAATGCAAGACCAAGTAGTAACTGAAAAGAAGATGGAGACAGAAGGAGTCTGGAGATTAACGGTTAAAAACAGGAGCCCTAGGCTCTGGGACTACTTTGGGAGGCTCCCTCCAACTGCAGTATCAAAGTGAGAAGCTGGAGGGAAATGATGGGCTTTACGTTGCTTCCTACTAAGCACCAAAATAAATAAATAAATAAATAGGATTAATTTTTAATAATCAAAAGATCTAAAATGCATGTAAATATCATTATTGAATTCATAAAAATGTCTCCTAAATTTTTAAGAAGATTATCTTGTACTTAAAAATAACTTGAGCTGACTGCTCACTTTCATCAAACGTGTTTCAGAGTCTACATATTCTGCTATTTGGGGTTTTATTAGCAAAAAACCTGATAAAACATTTTAATTCAATTTTATTTCTATAAAAATGATAGGATGTTGACCAAAATATATAATTAATCTTAAATTCATTCTAGAGACTTCACAAAATATAAATGATTATAGAAAATAACGTCTCCTTTATTCAAGTCAAACATGACTTGACAAAAATTGTTGATAAATGTCAATTATCAACATATGTCCAGTGCCTCTCTCTTGCTTTCTTCCTTCTCTGTCTAATACACTTTATTCTAATTATGAAATCTACCCTTTCAAGATCACATTTTTTTCTTGACATCTGTGAACAATTGGAATTCATTTTGAGAGCTAAGAATGTCTATAAGTTATAAGCAGGTTTTGATAACAAGTTGGGTATTTTGTCATTTCCCCTGTCATTTATTATTTTGCCCTTATCTCCCTGAGTAAAATAAAGAGCATTGCTTCCAGCTTTTCAACCACAATAAGAATGGATAAGGGTTTTTAAATAGTATGTTCCCTAAAATTATTTTAGAATAGATTTGAGGATTTTAAAAATTTGTTTATTTGGGGGGTGGGGTGTTTATGGCTATTTTTTTACATTTGTTGGGGGAAAATATGAGATAAAAAAGATAAGAAACCAGAAACAAATTTAATTTTTGGACTTTAAGATATGCATTTAGTCAAAATAGTTACAGTTAGAAACATCTGAATTCATTGAAGCATCATCAGTTGTCTATAATATGCCTATATGTGATACATAGTCTGCTCATATGTTTTAGACATATATTACTTTATAACTTCTTAATAATTAGGTAGATGAATACTTACATTGCAGGAAGGGGGATTTTGCCATCCCCCTTCCCTTTTTTATTCTTTTGACTGATTGAATAATTAATATGATATAAAACAGGTTAATAAAGGAAAAACATATTTAGTTCTTTACATGCAGGAAACCAACATACTTAAGAGGTTCTGAGACAGAACTGTAAAATGAAGTATATATACCATTCTCATATAAGAAATGGAATAGGTGTCTGGGATTTCTAGGCACAGGAGATTCATTCATAGAACCATAAAAAACAAAGTGTAGATATTAACATTTGATAGTTATATGTTTACCCTGCCATACAGATGGGCAAATTAGATAAAATTTATCTCTGGCAGTAACTCTCTTTCTGGGAAAAATGCCTGATTTAAATTCTTCCATGTAGTTAAGGGAGTGCAGTAGTTTCTCTTGAACCCTTGGAGTATTCACTGCCTATAACTCAAAATAATTTACATGCCAAAGTGGCACATCTTGGGGAGGCCTATACTGAACCTCTGCAATATTTGCTCCTAACTTACATTTGTTCTCTATTTGCACTAGAATATTTGGCTTAATTCTAAACTAACTGAACACTCCAATCTTTCATTTTTCTGGGCCTTTCTAAGATTCAAATTGCAAACGAGACCAGAGAAATTCAGAGTACTAGGTTTATGATAGAAACACTGTCCTTACACAGTCCAGGGCAGTTCTGTCTGTACCTCTCACACACGGGGCTTTCCTTTGTATTTATAACTGAGAAAGAGGTGAATCAACTTCTGTTTTTTCTTGCAAATACAGAAAATGTTTTCAGTTTTATGTCCTTTTTATCCCAAAAGGAAACTTGGGCTTTTTTTTTTTTTTTTTTATTACACATACCTACAAAAGCACAACTTTTAAAGAAAAGCTACTGACCAGTGTTTTCATATACGGTTTTGTTTGTTTGTTTGTTTGTTTGTTTGTTTGTTTGTTTTTACTGTCCTTTATAGATAGTAGAGAGAACAATCAGATAGGTGCATTTTTGCACACTCTTGTGTGACTGTTCCCTGATGTTCAGAGGGTTGTTTTACTCCTAACCAATTGATCCCAAGGTACTTGACTTATGAACCAGCATCTCTCCCCTCATTAGCCTTCTACCCAGCAGGCTTATCACCCTCATCCAAGAGGGCTAAAATAATCACTATTTACATATCACATTGGCTATGTCACACATGTCTTTAAACTGGTTTGTATTCTTTTAAATCAGATTTGAATTGGTCACCTGGAAGGCAAGGACCTCCTGCATGATTGCTTCTGATTATCTCATTTCTTTCCCCATGAGATTCTGTTCCATCTTCCAATTTAAAATGATATAATGACTTTATGTTATCTAGACTTCTCTAATCTTTTCTTGTCCTCTCTACAGTCATCCTAATGGATTGGGTTTTTATCTTGTATTATACAAAAGAATGAAATAATGCTTTGTGGCAACTAGCAGCTTTGTTCTCCAAATTATTTTATAGTCTTTCTTATTTTCAGGGAATTGCATTCACTTGTCAGAGAAGAATGGAAAGACTCTTCATTCTTTTCTTAATATAACATTTATTAAAACATTTTCCCCAAAATGGTTAGTATTGTAGGCTTTTTTATGTGATGCACACGGTTTAACATATTGTTCCCAGTGGGTACACACAGGTACCCTACCCAAAGGCCAAGATATGCCTTTTTTTTTTTTCAAAAGCCAAAATCACTTTGTGCTACTACAAAGCATCTTTTTGGGTCATTTAGAAGCAGTTAAAATGTCAGCATTCTTTAAAAAAAAAAAGAAAAAAAAAAGAAAGAAAGCTTCAGTTATGCAAAGGTCAAGTTACCTCCACATTTAGACAGAATAAATAAAACATTATGCCCATTAAGTTTATACTGATGAAACATCTAGACTCTGAAAACATTCATGTAAGGAAAGGAAAATTTAGAGAAGATCCTGATAAAACAGTAACTATTAAGAATTTTTACCAAAGAATGAAATATATAAAGGTGAATACTATAGATACAGATGAGATAAATATTGTGTTATTTACAATGATAGAAATATAGCTATACAAATGTAAGAAAACAGTGGTATACATTGTATACAGGCATAGATGTAAATTGAAAGGGTGATAAGTTACAATTAGACAGGGATATTAGAGAAACAAAGATAAAGAGGAATAAGAAAGAGCAAAAAGGAAATAAAAAGGACAAAAAATCTGTATGTTATACTATATCTGGTAGAAGAGGATTTTTTTCTCTATTTTCCTAAGTTCTGGGCTGGGAAATCACTACTCCTACACTCCATATTCAAAGATTAACAAAAACAACAAACACATATTGATTACCAAGTGTACCTCTTATGTGGATGGTGAGATACACAGGAAAACTGAATAAAATTCCCTGAAATGGCCCAAACCACCACCTTAAATGGGCTTCCCTTGTGGCTCAGCTGGTAAAGAATGCACCTGCAATGTGGGAGACCTGGGTTCAATCCCTGGGTTCAATCCCAGGAGAAGGGAAAGGATACCCACTCCAGTATTCTGGCCTGGAGAATTCCATGGACTATACAGTCCAGAACATGACTCAGTGACTCACCACCTTAAATGGGATCCTCAGATGGTGCTAGTGGTGAAGAACCCACCTGCCAATGAAGTAGACCCAAGAGACAGATTTGCTCCCTGGGTAGGGAATATAGACCCTGGAGGAAAACATGGCAATCCACTCCAGTATTCATGCTTGGAGAAACACGGACAGAGGAGACTGGGAGGTTATGGTCCTCAGAGTTGCAATGAGTCAGACCCAAATGATGCAACTTAGCAAACATGGATGTGCCACCTTAAATACTATCTTTAGCTAAATACTTCAAAGAAAAATATTGGGGACCAGTTAAGTGAAGGTACTAGGAAAAGGACAGTAAACAAAAGTAAGGCATTTACACAGTTTTAAGACTGAGCCATTTACATTGATGAGTTTCTTATGATTTAGAGGCATTTTGTTACTGAATTGGTCAACCTGAACCATGTCCGAGTCCTAGCCTTAGCAGAGATCTGTATCATCCAGAGAGTTTCTTTTTATAATTGGACTCACATAGTCAATAATGGAACTGGTGTTGAGACTGGACCACACAAGTTTTATTCAATAGCCAAAGAATAGAGATGTTGGAACCTTGTTGACAAATAAACATCTGAACCCAGTTTTGGTAAAGATGCCAAATACACAAGAAGGTGGATAAAGAGAGTGGGAAGAAGGATGTTGTTCTTCAGTAGCTAAATCGTGTGTCTCTGCAGCTCCATGGACTGCATCATCTCATTCACTGTCTCCCTGAGTTTGCTCAGACCCATGTCCATTGAGCTGGGATGCCATCCAATCACCTCATTCTCAGTTGCCCACTTCTCCTCCTGTCTTCAACCTTTCTCACCATCAGGGTCTTTTCCAATGAATCAGTTCTTCGCATCAGGTGGCCAAAGTATTCCAGCTTCGATTTCAGCATCAGTCCTTCCAATGAATATTCGGGGTTGATTTCCTTTAGGATTTACTGGATTGATCTCCTTGCAGTTCAAGGGGCTCTCAAGTGTTTTTTCCAGCACCACAGTGTAAAAGCATCAATTCCTTCATGCTAAGCCTTCTTTATGGTTCAGCTCTCACATCTTTACATGACTACTGGAAAAAGTATAACTTTGACTATACAAACCTTTGTCTGCAAAGTGATGTCTTTGATTTTTAATACACTGCCTAGATTTGTCACAGCTTTCTTTCCAGGGAGCAAGCACCTTTTGATTTTCCTGACTGAATTTACCATCCTCAGTGATTTTGAAGCCCAGGAAAATAAAATCTATCATCATTTCCATTGTTTCTCCATGTATTTGCCATGAAGTTATGTGACCAGATGCCATGATCTTAGTTTCTTGAATGTTGATGTTTAAGCCAACTTTTTCACTCTCTTTTCTTTCACACTCATCAAGAGACTCTTTACTTCTTCTTCACTTTCTGCCATTAGAGTGGTATTATCTGCATTTCTACATATCTGAGATTGTTAATATTTCTTCTGGGAATTTTGATTCCAGCTTGTGATTCATCCAGCCCAGTATTTTTCATGATTACTCTGCATATAAGTTAAATAAGCAGGGTGACAATATAGAGCCTTGAAGTACTCCGTTCCCAATTTGGAACCACTCCTTTGTTCCATATCCATTTCTAATGGTTGCTTCTTGATGTGCATGCAGGTTTCTGAGGAGACAGATAGCATGATCTTGTATTCCTATCTCTTTAAGAATTTTCCACAGTTGTGCTCCACACAGTCAAAGCCTTTACATTAGTCAATGAAGCAGAAGTAGATGATTTTCTTTAATTCCCTTGATTTCTCTCTGATCCACCAGATGTTGGCAATTTGATGTCTGGTTCCTCCAACTTTCCTAAATCCAGCTGTACATCTGGAATTTCTCAGTTCAGGTACTGCGGAAGCCTAACTTGAAGGAATTTGAGCATTACCTTGCTAGAATGTAAAATTAGCCCAATTGTATGGTAATTTGAACATTCTTTAGCATTTTCTTTCTTTAGTATTGGAATGAAAACTGATCTTTTCCAGTCTTTTGTCCAGTTCTGAGCTTTCCAAATTTGCTAGTGTATTGAGTGCAGCACTTTAACAGCATCATCTTTTAGGATTTTAAGTAGTTTAGCTGGAATTTCATCACCTCCACTAGCTTTGTTCGTAGCAATGCTTCCTAAGGCCCACTTGACTGCACACTCCATGATATCTGGGTATAGGTGAGTGATTGCACCATCGTGGTTATCTGGGTCATTGATGCTTTTTTGCATAGTTCTTTGGTGTATTCTTACCACCTTGTTTTAATCTCTTCTGCTTCTGTTAGGTCTTTGCCATTTCTGTCCTTTACTGTGCTCATCTTTGCATAAAATGTTCCCTTGGTATCTCTAATTTTCTTGAGGATAGCTCTAGCCTTTCCCATTCTATTGTTTTCCTCTGTTTATTTGCATTGTTCACTTAAGAAGGCTTTCCTATCTCCTTGCTATTCTCAGGAACTCAGCATCCAGACAGTTTGTCTCTCCCTTTCTCCTTTGCCTTTTGCTTCTGTCCTTTTTTCAGCTATTCATAAGTTCTCCTCAGACAACCACTTAGTTTTCTTATTGTCTTTTTCTTTGGGGTGGTTTTGGTCATTGCCTCTTATACAATGTTATATCCTCCATCCATAGTTCCTCAGGCACTCTGTCTATCAGATCTTATCCCTTGAATCTATTCATCACTATTCTTGAGTTATCTGGAAACAAAAATATGTTTTGGACCTGGAACTAATGAGATCTCCTTTTCAGTCCTTGTGTGGGTTTTTCTGATTGTTTTCATGGTAATCATCAACTGCCATGGTGCTGGTGGTTGTGTCATTTAGCTAATCTATTACAATGTGTTTGTAATGAGGTTCAAGGTCTACTGGAAGTCAAATATTCTGCTATCTTGGGCCTAGTTGTTTCTAAGCAATTATTATTATTATTCCTCTTTGCAGCTTCCTCCTGAAACTTAGATAATTGCAATTGGTTTCTATCCCAGAGAGGAACAGCAGTATGATTGTGGAGCAACAGCCATTGTAACATTCCTTCTCTTTCTGGTACAGTGAGCAAGAAACCCTTACAAGTGGAGGTTTTGCTTACCAAAGAGTAACTTCTACTTTGTTTTTTGTTTTTTTTTTTGTTTTTTTTTTTTGTTTTTTTTTTTTTCCACATTCTCCTGTGTCTAGAGTTTTACAAAAATATCAACTCAAAATAACCCTTATGCCAATACATGCCAATCCTTATTTTGGGGTTGCATATTCTATCTTTCAACCAGAAAGGTTTAGACATGACAAAATAGGAACAAAGGTGATGATACTTGTTATAAGCATGGTTAGGTAAAGGCCAGAGCGAGTGTATTTCTTCAGCACTCTGAGCATGTTCAACAACAAAAATGATCAAAATGAACTCACCTATGCTAAACGCCATGTCATCAAACCAAGATTTGACTATAGGTTCAACCTCTCCCATCTTAAACCTCTCAATCAGAAATCACTTGATTGGTGCTAGTGAGGTCATCTGCCTGATAGACCACTGCCATCCTCTGAAAGACAGTGACCATGCAACAACCAATCTGCTCTTTGCTAGTATAGCTTTCTTTTCTCACACCCTTGTCCCTGGAGAAGTCCTTCATCGTTTGCAACTCCTTGGTGCTCCCTTCTGTCTGCTGTTTGGGATGTTTCCTGATTCGGGAAATGTTGAGTAGAGCCAGTGAGATCTTTGAATGTTACTCAATTGAATTTTGTTTTTTAACAAGTGTAAGAGCCACAATTCTGGAAGCCAGCTGCTAGAGCTGGAATCATGACTGACTCCACTTAAATTATACCATATTTTCTAAAATAATTTTCAATCAGTTACTTAACCTCTTTATGCTTCACTTTCCTCATAAAATGGGCATTAGAGCAACTCACTTCTTACACGGGTGTGTCAGAAGAATTAAAGGTGTGAAAAGCTGAGTCTGTACTGGGTCTTTGATGCACACCATCAGTCCTGTCTGCGTTATTTCTCTGGACACCTGAGTCTCAATCTGCTGTTTATACCCTTTTAAGGGATATAGCTTCTCAACATAGTTACAATACTTGCTATACTTCCCTGAGGGCTCAGGTGGTACAAGAATCTGCCTGCAATGCAGAAGAACCAGATTTGAATCCTGGGACCCAGAATTCAATCCCTGGCTACCCACTCCAGTATTCTTGGCTGGAAAGTTCCATGGGCAGGGGAGCCTGGTGGGCTACAGTCTGTAGGGTCACCAAGAGTTGGAGAATTAGCTCACAAAGAGCAACTAACAATTTCAACACACGTAGTTATATACTTACAATTTTTTTTTCATTCAGAACCCTGCAGAGGATCAAAGGACTTCACTGATCAAAAATCCTTAAAGGTGTGACTTAACATTTAGTAATACTAATCTTAAAATTTGTAAAATAAACTCTTTTGAAATGACTTTAAAACTTACTATTTTCAGTGAAACAAACTTTACATTAACAGTAACTTAGATTTATATGTTGTTAATATTATATTACTACATCCTAACAATTGTTTTTCCATTTTTTGTTTTGTTTTGTTTTAGTTTTTAGATTTTTTTTTTTTCAATATTTTCAATGAAGCTTAAAATGGTCAGGGTCAGCATGAACTACTATCCTATAGAGTTACAATCTGGGTTCAAACCTTCTTTCATAAGTGTTTTTTTTTTTTTTTTTTCCTCTTCTCTCTCTCTTTGCCAGCATCCTTTAAGATGAATAATACTTTCTCTAAGGCAACATTTCTATATCTAAGCCTAATAGATCTTTTTCTTTCCTTTGTACTCTTTGTTAAAACCCTTTGTATTGGAAAGTACCTTTCTTTGTGTCCTGCATTTTCCCTTATCGAAAGAGAAGGCTGCCTGCAGGCAGTCCCTTTGAGTTCTAGGAGGTTGCTATAACCTTCTTTGTGATTAGATCACCAGCAAACTGCTTCTTTCCTGCATAATGCACTTCTAAAACACTAATGAAAGGAAAATGAGCCAAACAATAACTTTCTAGGTTGAAGTGGGGTGGCAGGTAGATCTTTGTTCTGTTCTTAGAGAGAGAATAAGTATACTATCTCATTTTTATGTCAATATTGTTTTGGAGTATTGTATGTGGTTTTAATTTATTTTAGTTTTAGGTTGGTTTTTTTTTTGTTTTTTTTGTTTTTTTTTGTTTTTTTTTTTTTTTTTTTTTTAACTTTAGGAAAGGTAATGGAATAGCTTAAAAGGAATGCCAAATTAAAGCTAGAGGATTGGCACAATTTTTGTAACTAACCTGTGACAGAATTTTTTAGTTTGTGGACTTTCTCTAACATTGGCATTATCACTTCCTAATCTTGAAAAAAATACACTATTTGATAAATTTAAAATGTAATAAAATATACAAATAATTTCACAGTGCATAACTATTAACTACCAAAAATGTCAAACACAAGTGTCACTGTTTTGTGGTGAAGGATAACATATTACCCCCAAATATGCCTTTTTGGCAAAAGGATTATTTTGACCTGATTGTTTTTAAGAAATAGCAAGCATAGGAGAAGCTCTGAAAGCAAGGTAGAAGTTATTCTTTTGTTAAAATATATATATATATATATTTAGAAGAGAAATCTTCATTTGGAAGGATGCATTCCTCTTTTTGGAGAAGGTGATGACACCCCACTCCAGTACTCTTGCCTGGAATATCCCATGGATGGAGGAGCCTGGTAGGCTGCAGTCCATGGGGTCACTAACAGTTGAACACGACTGAAAGACTTCACTTTCACTTTTCACTTTCATGCATTCGAGAAGAAAATGGCAACCCACTCCAGTGTTCTTGCCTGGAGAATCCCAGAGACAGAGGAGCCTGGTAGGAGGCTGCCTATGGGCTCACACAGAGTCGGACACGACTGAAGCGGCTTAGCAGCAGCAGCAGCATCCCTCTTTTTACCTGTGTCAGGTGAGTGTGTGCTCCTTAGTTCTGTCTCATCTACAACAAAGATTTGGAGTGATAGATGTTAAAGCCCCTCTTGGCATGTCATGGCTCTCAGGTCTTGGACAGAATGTGTTATAGCTCTCAGGTCTCGAATGGACCGTATTATAGCTCATAGACAAGTCAGTGTTACAGCTCTGTGTTACAGCTCTATTTTATTTAGATAATAGCAGGAAAATCCATCCTCAAGTTATAAGGGCATGTCAACACAAAGACGTGAAAAGAATGCCCAGCAGTGGGAAAAAGAGAAAGACAGAGAAAGAGCGCACACACACAGTGAGAGAGTGCGAGCAAGCACGAGAGAGAGAGAGAGAGAGAGAGAGAGAGAGAGCGTGCACATGTAGCGGGGAGAGAGAGAATGCACACTTTGGCTCCTCCTGTTATATGTTTTACCTCCCCTTGGGCCTGCCTTATGTAAATTGGGTTAGCCAGGAGTGCTGTTTGTTCTACTTGAAGTCCTCAATCCAGTCCTTGGACCTTCCTTTGACCTTCCTTTGTTCTATTTTCTTAGGCTTTTCCTTTCCTTTTCTTTTAGCTACCGCCATTTTGGACTCCTGTTTCCTATTCTAACTACCTAACACCTGGAAGAGGAGGACAATATTTCTAGAAACTTATCAATGGCAAAGGCAGCTACTTAAATCTGCATAACAATTTTACCCTCGTTTACTGCTCTTGCTTGATAACCTCCCATAACCAACTCCCTCATTCCTTATGGAATCTTGTTTAGTCTTTAGCTGGATATGGTATTTAAGGTGGTGATTTGAGCTGTTTTGGGGAAATTACCACACTTCCTGAGTGTCTCCAGCAAATACAAAGGTATGTATATTATTAAACCTGTGTTTGTTTGTCTCATGTTAACCTTTGTTATTACATGGGGATCTCAGCCAAGAACTTAGAGTAAAGGGAAAATATTTTTTGTTCTCCTACAGTTGTACCATGAGGTTAATATGTATAAAATGTGAGTTTTCCAGTTGATGTACTAATATTCACATTCTGCATATGGATGCTCAAATGTGGCATTTGGAGTGAAATTCCAGAAACAGTAAGAATGTCAGTTGTAGGTGAAAAAAAACACACTAAAACTAAATTTTCTTGGGTTAGATAATATAGGTCCCTTCAGAATAGCAGAAAGAACCTGAGGATTTCAGATCAATATGTCTGAGTGGAAGGACTTGTGCTCCTCTCCTCCTATGAGAGGTCTAAAATCACAACTAGCTGTTGAACAACCATCAACAGGAGAATGCTGGAATGCACCAAAAAAAGATATTGCATGTCTAAAGACAGAAAAATGATGGGAGGAGCACAGTCACAATAAAAATCAAATTCCACACACACCAGGTGGATGACATAAAAACTGGAGGACAATAATATCAAATAAGTTCTCCCACTATTGTGAAGTTTCTGAACCCTACATCAAGCTTCCCAGGCTGAAGATCTGAGAAAGAGACTGGGATTCCCAGAGAATATGACCTTGAAGACTGCAAGATTTGACTATAGGACTTCCGCAGGACTGGGGGAAACAGAGACTCCAGTCTTGGAGGGCACAAATACAATCTTTCACACACCAAGGCCCAGAGGAAAGGAGCAGTGACCCGACAGGACACTGAACCAAAACTACCTGCTACTGTTGGATGGTCTCCGGTGATGGCATGGGGCAGCAGGCACTCCCCACAGGGACAGGGACACTGGTGCAGCAGTCTGTGAAGACCCTTGGCATAAGCCCTCTTGGAGGTCTCCATTAAAGCTATCAGCAAGCCTGTAAACCCCAGTCATCAAGAGATAATCAGATTACAGCTTTACTGAGCAAGGCCTTGTCCACCAGAGCAAGACCCATTTATCCCATCTCCAATCCCTCCCATCAGGAAGCTTACACAAGCCTCTTAACCTCTTCCATCAAAGGGCACACAGGACACAAGAAGAACTACAGTCCCACAGTAGCTAAAACAAAAGCCACATTACAGAAAATTCATCGGGATGAAAAAGCAGGAAGTTATGTCCAAAATAAAGGGACAAGATAAAACCCTGGAAAAGCAACTAAAGGAAGTGGAGATAGACAATCTTCCAGGAAAATAAATCAGAATAATGACAGTGAAGCTGGTCCAGGATCTTGGGAAAATAATGAAGATGCAAGAAATTTATACCAAAGACCTAGAACTAAAGAACTAGAAAACAAGATGACAAATACACTAGAAGCAATCAACAGCAGAATAACTGAGGCAGAAGAACAGATACGCGACCTGGTGGATAGAATGGTGGAAATCACTGCCACAGAACAGAATATTGAAAAAAGAATAAAAAATAAATGAAGATAGCCTAAAAGACCTCTGGGGCAAAGTTAAATGCACCAATATTTGCATTATAAGGATCCCAGAAGGAGAAGAAAGAAAGAAAAGACCTGAGATAATGTTTGAAGAGATAGTAACTGAAAACTTCCCTACCATGAGAAAGGAATCACAGAGAGTCTCAGGGAGGATTAATCCAAGGAGGAACACACCGAGACACATAGTAGCCAAACTGACAAAAATTAAAGATAAAGATAAAATATTAAAAGAAACAAGGGAAAAATGACAAATATACAATGAGACTCCCATCAGGCTATGAGCGGATTTCTCCACAGAAACTCTACAAGCCAGAAGGGAATGGTGTGATATATTTAAAGTGATGAAAGGGAAGACCCTACCACCAAGAATACTACACCCGGCAAGAGTCTCATTCAGCATTGTTGGAGAAATCAAAAGCTTTCCAGATGAGCAAAAGTTAAGAGAGTTCAGTACCACCAAATGAGCTGTACAACAAATGCTAAAGGAACTTCTCTAGAGAGGAAACACAAAGGAAGGAAAAGATCTTCAGAAAACAAACCCAAAACAATTAAGAAAATGGTAATAGGATCATACATATACATCATTATCTTAAATGTAAATGAATCAAATGCACCAACTAAAAGACAGACTGGCTAGGTGGATGAAAATGTGCATATATGCTCTTGCACTTACTACATCACTCTGCTTGACCCCCCAAATTGTATGTAGTTAATTTTTATTGGTAGGTTAATCAAGTTCCCATTACAGCTTTCAATTGTAATTATTTCTTATTTTTATTTCTTGCTTTTGATTGTGAAAACTGATAAACATCTTCTACGATCGTGATCATCTAACTATTACTCACTTAATATCACTGTATCATGATTGATCAAGAGAAGAATAACAGAACTCTATATTACCAAAGCTACCATTTACGAGAAAAGGCTGTAATCACATTTTTTAAAAAATCCAGATGCATCAGAATTATCTTGAAATATTTTTTAAATATAAAGGAAACGAGCTTGAATTTTATGAGACAGAAGATATAGGTAGATAACTTTATTTTAAATCCTTTATAAAGTCTAATACTCTATTATATAGAATGTGTGTAACAGTTTAATTTATTGTTGCTGCTGCTGTTGTCATTATTTTGTACACAATGCTGAAACAATTTGGGTAAAGATGACAATAAAATTGATATGTATAGATTTGAAGTAGCACGTAAGTTTGCAAGAAAGCAACTACTCAGATGACTCTGGTGTTGTATATAATCACAAACAGTATAGAGAAGCAACTGCTAATGGCCTCGCAAATCTATGAGTATTGGCTGTGTGCATGTCATAAAGTTGCATTGAATTCTCCGTACTGTCACTTTTTACAATCATCACATCATTTATTGTGGTTGATTCTCTATCTTTCAAACACGTTTTTATAGTGTCCTCTTCTCAACTTTGCATAAATTTATGATTAACCATTCCAACCATGAGGATATATCACTGAAATATCAGTTCAGTTCAGTCACTCAGTCATGTCCAGTCTTTGCAACCCCAAGAATTGCAGCACACCAGGCCTCCCTTTCCATCATCAACTCACAGAGTTCAATCAAACTCAAGTCCATCGAGTCGTGGATACCATCCAGCTATCTCATCCTCTGTCGTCCCCTAATCCTCCTGCCCCCAATCCCTCCCAACATCAGAGTCTTTTCCAATGAGTCAACTCTTCACATGAGGTGGCCAAAGTATTGGAGCTTCAGCTTTAGCATCATTCCTTCCAAAGAAATCCCAGGGCTGATCTCCTTTAGGATGAACTGGTTGGATCTCGTTGTACTCCAAAGGACTCTCAAGAGTCTTCTCCAACACCACAGTTCAAAAGCATCAATTCTTCAGCACTCAGCTTTCTTCACAGTCCAACTCTCACATTCATACATGACTACTGGAAAAACCATCTCCTTGACTAGACGGACCTTTGTTGGCAAAATAATGTCTCTGTTTTTTAATATGCTATCTAGGTTGCTCATAACTTTCCTTCCAAGGAGTATGTGTCTTTTAATTTCATGGCTGCAATCACCATCTGCAGTGATTTTGGAGACCAGAAAAATAAAGTCTGACACTCTTTCCACTGTTTCCCCATCTATTTCCCATGAACCAATGTGACCAGATGCCATGATCTTAGTTTTCTGAATGTTGAGCTTTAAGCCAACTTTTTCACTCTCTTTCACTTTCATCAAGAGGCTTTTTAGTTCCTCTTCACTTTCTGCCATAAAGGTGATGTCATCTGCATATTTGAAGTTCTTGATATTTCTTCTGGCAATCTTGATTCCAGCTTGTGCTTCTTCCAACCCAGCGTTTCTCATGATGTACTCTGCATATAAGTTAAATAAGCAGGGTGACAATATATAGCCTTGACATACTACTTTTCTTGTTTGCAGCCAGTCTGTTGTTCCATGTTCAGTTCTAAATGTTGCTTCCTGACCTACATATAGGTTTCTCAAGAGGCAGGTCAGGTGGTTTGGTATTCCCATCTCTTTCAGAATTTCCCACAGTTTCTTATGATCCACGCAGTCAAAGGCTTTGGCATAGTCAATAAAGCAGAAATAGATGTTTTTCTGGAATTCTCTCACTTTTTCCATGATCCAGCGGATTTTGGCAATTTGATCTATGGTTCCTCTGCCTTTTCTAAAATCAGTTTGAACATCTGGTAGTTCACGTTTCACGTATTGCTGAAGCCTGGTTTGGAGAATTTTGAGCATTTCTTTACTAGCATGTGAGTTGAGTGCAATTGTGAAGCAGTTTGAGCATTCTTTGGCATTGGCTTTCTTTGGGATTGGAATGAAAAAAATGAAAACTGACCTTTTCCAGTCCTGTGGCCACTGCTAAATTTTCCAAATTTGCTGGAATATTGAGTGCAGCACTTTCACAACATCATCTTTCAGCATTTGAAATAGCTCAATTGAAATTCCATCACCTCCTCTAGCTTTGTTCATTGAGATGCAGTCTACGGCCCACTTGACTTCACAATCCAGGATGCCTGGCTCTAGGTGAGTGATCATATCTTGGTCATGAAGATCTTTTTTGTACAGTTTCTGTGTATTCTTGCCACTTCTTCATAATGTCTTCTGCTTCTGTTAAGTCCATACCATTTCTGTCCTTTATTGAGCCCATCTTTGCATAAAATGTTCCCTTGGCATCTCTAATTTTTTTGAAGAGATCTCTAATCTTTCCCATTCTGTTGTTTTCCTCTATTTCTTTACAATGATCACTGAGAAAGGCTTTCTTTTGTCTTCCCATTCTTTGGAACTCTGCCTTCAGATGCTTATATCTTTCCTTTTCTCCTTTGATTTTCACTTCTCTTCTTTTCACAGCTGTTTGTAAGGCCTCCCTAGATAGGCCTCCTTTTTTGCATTTCTTTTCCGTGGGGATGGTCTTGATTCCTGTCTCCTGTACAATGTCACAAATCTCCTTCCATAGCTCTTCAGGTACTCTATCTATCAGATCTAGTCCCTTAAATCTATTTCTCACATCCACTGTATAATCATAAGGGATTTGATTTAGATCATACCTGAATGATTTAGTGGTTTTCCCTACTTTCTTCAATTTGTCTGAATTTGGCAATAAAGAGTTCATGATCTGAGCCACAGTCAGTTCCTGGTCTTGTTTTTGCTGACTGTATAGAGCTTCTCCATCTTTGGCTGCAAAGAATATAATCCATCTGATTTCGGTGTTGACCATCTGGTGATGTCCATGTGTGGAGTCTCTTCTCTTGTGTTGTTTGAAGAGGGTGTTTGCTATGACCACTGCATTCTCCTGGCAAAACTCTATCAGCCTTTGACCTGGTTCATTCCATACTCCAAGGCCGAATTTGCCTGTTACTCCAGGTGTTTTTTGACTTCCTACTTTTGCATTCCAGTCCCCTATAATGAAAAGGATATCTCTTTTAGGTGTTAGTTTTAAAGGTCTTGTAGATCTTCATAGAACCGTTCAACTTCAGATTCTTTAGCGTTACTGGTTGGGGCATAGACTTGGATTACTGTGATATTGAATGGTTTGCCTTGGAAATGAACAGAGATCATTATGTCATTTTGAGATTGCATCCAAGTACTGCATTTCTTAGATATAATGGTCATCTGAGTTAAATTCACCCATTCCAGTCCATTTTAGTTTGCTGATTCCTAGAATGTTGATGTTCACTCTTGCCATCTCCTGTTAGACCACTTCCAATTTGCCTTGATTCATGGACTTCACATTCCAGGTTCCAATGCAATATTGCTCTTTGCAGTATCAGACCTTGCTTCTATCACCAGTCACACCCACAACTGGGTATTGTTTTACTTTGATTCCTTCCCTTCATTCTTTCTGGAGTTATTTTTCCACTGATCTCCAGTAGCATATTGGGCCCCTACACCTGGGGTGTTCCTCTTTCAGTATCCTATCATTTTGCCTTTTCATACTGTTCATGGAATTCTTAAGGCAAGAATACTGAAGTGATTTGCCATTCCCTTCTCTAGTGGACCATATTCTGTCAGATTTCTCCTCCATGACCCGTCCACTTGGGTGGCCCCACAGGGCATGGCTTAGTTTCATTGTGTTAGACAAGTCTGTGGTAGTGTGATTAGATTGACTAGTTTTCTGTGATTATGGTTTCACTGTGTCTGCCTTATGATGCCCTCTTGCAACACTTACTGTCTTACTTGGGTTTCTCTTACCTTGGAAGTGGGGTATCTCTTCATGGCTGTTCCAACAAAGCGCAGCCACTCCTCCCTACCTTGGATGAGGGGTGTCTCCTCATCGCTGCGCCTCCTGACCTTGAACGTGGAGTGGCTCCTCTCGGCCCTCCTGTGCCCACACAGCCACTGCTCCTTGGACATGGAGTTGGCATTTAAATTGTCATGCAAACTGTTTTCCAACAGGGATTCATTTTGATCATTTGAATGTCTTAACTTTTGGTAGAACAAAACATTATAATCTGAAAGGCTGAAACATTTAATCACTACTGTGATACCCTTCAAAACTCCTTTCCCTCTGACATGCTAATAAGTAATATTCAAGATGACACATGCTCCATCCACAAGTGTCTCTGAGAAACCAAGATAATCATAACCCTCAAGGACTGATGTGTGGTGTAAGAGACTAAATATTGAAATTGAGTTGTATAAATGCATATGTATGTGTGTGTATTTACATAAAAATATATATATATTTGTGAAGAATACAATAAGCATATATGTTTGCATGAATATGCATAAAATCAGCGATGTCTTAGAAAAATAAGTTTATTATTATTCTACTACACATATTATTACTTTAGGTGAGTAAAATTAATTTTCTACAATAAGCATATTCCACATAACTTCAGGTAACAGTGACTTTCTGTCACTATGTAACAAGAATTCCATTTCCTCTAGTTTTAAATAAGATTTTTCTCATTATCCTCCTTAGCCTTTACCTATAACATTTTTAAAGTTCAAAATTTAACAGTGTGTTCAATGCACTTAGCACTTTTATTAACACTCTCCTCAAAAACACAGCTTTTCTAGATTCTGACTACAACATGATTTCAAGCTTACTTCCCCATTTAGTCATTTCTTTTGGCTAAACCTAACAGTCAGGTGCCAAATTCTGTACTATTTATTCACTTATGTGTAATTAATTGCAAAAAAAACTTAGTTTTGCACGTTTATTTTTTTCACAGTTAATCAGTTACCTGGTTTAGTATGTCTGATTGCTTCTGGCTCAGGAAATCTGTCAATTTTGGCTGTGGTCTCTTCTGAAAGTTCTATTGTAAGGATAGAAATCTTTTTTCAAGCTCATTTATGTGACTGTTTTCCTGTCACAGTATCTTGTCACATGAGTCTCCACAGGCTACCTTCTAATATGGCAGCTTGTTTCTGCCAGGGTGAGTGAAACAGTTAGAGCTGGTGAGCATGTGAAAGTGGAGTAAGACTCTCACTGTAACCTAATATTAGAGGGAGGGTACAATATGACATCATTTCTATCATATTTTACTGGTTTCAAGTGTGTCAGTACATCCAGCCCATATCCAAAGAGAGGGAATTGCACAAATGTGTAAAGATCAGGACTTAGGGATCATCAGGGTCCTATCTTAAAGGTTGCCTGCTACAATCTTATTCTAATTTTTATTATAAACAACATATAACAATTCAGGAAATAATGACTTCTTAAAAATATTTTTTTTTTCTTTTACGTAAAGTTAAGGATTTGTAAATCATGAAAACACTTTCTAAATTTTCTATGATATCCCAGCTTATTTTTTAAAAAGCATTCTCTAACTCTTCCTAAGGCTAAAAACTCTAAAATCTTTCATTTCCCAGCCTTTCTTCTCCATTTTTCTGCCAAGCTAGACCATAAGTACCTGTTTTATGATACTCTCCCTCATTCAATTTTCTCTGTAGCTACTAATTTTCTAATTCTTATTGCAGGCATATACAACAAATTCAGAAAAGAGACTGTGCCATGGGCTTCTTTTAATTATGTGGGAAAGGGTGTTATGTGAGAAATGAAAAAAAAATGTATAAACATTTAGAGTGAGCCTGGTAAAATATCTGTACATATAAACACATGGTTACTATGTTTTCCATAGCACCTAGTGGGTATTCACATAGAAACTTAATTTGTGGGTCCAATCTGGAATAGAAGTGTAGATTCTGAAGACAGTGTCAGGAACTAAAGGCATACAAGTATTAGCATAGCTTCCAACATTCAAAGTAATAAGGAAAGCCTATATGATAGAAAAAAAAAAAAGATTTTAAAATTCAAGAGTCATGTAAAATGATCATATCATAAGTCTCATGAATTAATTTAAAAGTTACTCTATAACACTGAAATGATACACATTAAACAGAAATTATAACAGTTGTGCATTTATTGACTTCTCAAAATGTTATAACTATAATTTATTTATTCATAATTCATAAAATAATAATTTTATAGTTATTTAATTTATAAATAATGAATTTACAATTTATAAAATATAGGTTAATTTATATCCTTTTTTATTAAAAGAACATATCTAAAATGACAAACTATTTTGTTACTCAACCCCTAAAAGTTAATGAGATTGAATTCAATAATTTCTTTTTAATTTTAATATTATTAAGTTCAGATAAATTTTAAGTGAAATTCATTTTTTAGAGTGCTAAACAGGACTCTTCCACATTTTTCTACTTTTTAAAGCAATTTTTAAATTATGCTTTTTCTAAAATAATTTGAAATGTTTCCCAAAAGAAATTGAGTTTACTAAAAATTTTGCAGGAAATATTTTCGTCTATTATACCACACTTATGGCAGAAAGTGAAGAAGAACTAGAGTCTTTTGAAAGTGAAAGAGGAGTGAAAAAGTTGGCTTAAAGTTCAACATTCAGAAAACTAAGATCATGGCCTCCAGTCCCATCACTTGAAGGCAAATAGATGGGGAAACAGTGGAAACAGTGACAGACTTTACACTTTTGGGCTCCAAAACAACTGCAGATGGTGACTGCAGACATGAAACTAGAAGATTCTTGCTCAGTGGAAGAAAAGTTATGACCAACCCAGACAGCATATTAAAAAACAGACTTTACTTTGCCAACAACAGTCAAAGCTGTGGCTTTTCCAGTAGTCATGTATGGATGTGAGAGTTGGACTAAAGAAAGCTGAGCACTGAAGAATTGATGTTTTTAAACTGTGGTGTTGGAGAAGACATTTGAAAGTCCCTTGGACTCCAAGGAGATCAAACCAGTCCCTCCTCAAGGAAATCAGTCCTGAGCATCCATTGGAAGGACTGATGCTAAGCTGAAACTCCAATACTTTGGCCACCTGTTGTGAAGAACTGACTCATTAGAAAAGACCCTGATGCTGGGAAAGATTGAGAGCAGAAGAAAGGGATGACAGAGGATGAGATGGTTAGAAGGCATCACTGACTCAATAGACTTGAGTTTGAGTAAACTCTGGAGTTAATGATGGACAGAGAGGCCTGGCGTGCTGCAGTCCATGGGGTCACAAAGAGTCGGATTCAACTGAATGACTGGACTGAACTGAACAGCAGTATTTTAACTTTAGACATAAAAGTTCCCTTAAACTTGTTATAGAACTAATTTGAAGCAAAGTTCAATCAGTCCAGCAAAGTCACATACAGAATTATTAGCAAATCTAATAATAAAAACACGGTTTGGGACTTCCCTTGTGGTCTAGTGTTTGGGAATCCACCTGCCAATGCAGGGACATATGTCCAATCCTTGGTCCAGGAAGATCCCAGGTGTGAAGGAGCAACTAAGGTCATGAGCCAAAACTAACTTAGTCAGCCCTCTATCACCTGTGAGCTGCAACACTGAAGTCCAAGTCTAGAGCCCATGCTCTGCAACAAGAGAAGTCACTGCAATGAGAAGTCCACACATGGTAACAGAGTAGCTCTGGCTCACCACAACTAGAGTAAGTCTGCATGCAGCAATGAAGTCAGAAGAGTCAATAAATAAACAATTTTTAAAAAATATATATTTACCCAATCTATAAATAAATAACTTTATATAATTCTTCCTAGTATATACATCAAGCATATTAATTTATATGCTTTTTATATGCAATTATTATGAGGAAATAAAAATAAAAAGTAAATGCTTCACAAATCACTTTATACTTTCAATTGGCAACATTTTCAATCAGATGGGAGCAATGAGAGATAAAAATCTTATTTATATTAGTGGCCAGTTGATATAGAAGAACATGGAGTGTCTCAAAAGACTATCCTACTGATTGTGATGTAGGCCATCATCAGCCAATCCAGAAACTACAAACATTGATGGAACTAGAAATTTCAGAAATTATTTGAAAGTACAGATTCCATCATGGTATTCTATATAAAATGTCCAAAACTCATTCTTTTAAAAATGAAAACCTATAAACACTATAAGCTGTAGTCTGTAAAAAAAAAATAAGTACACCACTGCCAGTACTATATTTATTATGGTGTCAAAGTTGAGGTTAATATTTAAAAACGAATCTTCAGACCTAACAATCCTTCATGCTTACCGGATATGGTTCAAGACTTGGGTTACATTCTGCTAACAAGTAAATTATAGAATTAAGCCATGAGTCTCAAAATCTCATTTTATGTCTTACAATATTAGTAAATACTTCATGATTTTTAGAGAAATGTGGTAACCTTTATTAAATCAAATTAGCAAAACTTTCCTTTCTTAGAAAGAAACCTGCATTTTAATTCCTAATACATAAATAAAAAGAGGAGTTCAGTTCAGTCGCTCAGTCTTGTCCAATTCTTTGCAACCCCATGGACTGCAGCATGTCACGCTTTCCTGTCCATCCCCAGCTCCTGGAGCTCAAACTCATGTCTATCACATCAGTGATGCCATCCAACCATCTCAAAAAGAGAAAGCCTTATTCTTATTTAGAAATCACAATTTAGAAGTTTCCTTAGCTGGGAGCATAATAATTTTCTATTTTTTGTTGCCCACTGTAACCAAAACTGAGCTATTTAGACCTGAAACAAACCAAAAAACCCCAAGAAGATAGATATTTTTAAGTGCCTTACAATGTAATGTGTTTTCCTTAAAGCTAAACAGCATTTTCTTCTTGCTTATTTTTTCTCTTATACTTAATATCAATTTAATACGAAATATAAAGACAATATTTTCCCAGGAAAGACAGAAATATTTGCTAATTGTTTTCATCCTAAAGCTGTATTGTCTTGTTTGATGTACTCTTTAAAATGCTCCTCACAAAGTAGAATCATGTATATCTAATTTCAACATACCAAAATCAGTGGGTGAAAGATGTGAAGAGCGATGACTGAAAAATGTATTCAGTTTCAAGTAAAGCACTTAACTTGTTTTGATGTCAGGCACTTGGTTTCTCTAACAGCTGCCAATATCCAAAATTTACTTGTTAATTGGGGTGGCTTCCCAGGTATCTCAGTGGTAAAGAATCCATCTGTCAATGCAGGAGACTCAGGATATGGGAGTTCAATCCCTTTGTTGGGAAGATCCCTGGAATATGAAATGACAACTCACTCTAGTATCCTTGCCTGAAGAATCCTGTTGACACAGGAGCCTGATAGGCTACAGTTCTTGGGGTTGCAAATAGTTGGACATGAATGGGCACTTCTATTATGTTTTAATGGTAAATGTAAGTCACTACAGGATTTTAATATTTTATATGTTTTGGAGTATATAATTTATATTCACAATTTAAATGAGTATATTTTCAGTTTTTATGAAAATTATACAGAAATTATACTAAAAACAAGACAATATATATAGTAAAAATAGTAGCCTACCCCATTTATCTCACCTCTATTCTATAGAAAAATATATTTTAAATTATTTTCTTATTACCTCTATTTTACTAAGTAATATACTTTAAGTTCAGTTCAGTTAGTTTCAGTTCAGTTCAGTTAGGTTCAGTTCAGTTCAGTCACTCAGTCATGTCTGAATCTCTGCAACCCCATGGATTGCAGCACACCAGGCTTCTCTGTCCTTCACTATCTCTCGGACTTTACTCAAACTCATGTCCACTGAGTCAATGATACCATCTAACCATCTCATCCTCTGTCATCCCCTTCTCCTCCCACCTTCAATCTTGCCCAGCATCAGGGTATTTTCCACTGAGTCAGTTCCTTGCATCAGGTGGCCAATGTATTGGAGTTTCAGCTTCAGCATCAGTCCTTCCAGTGAATATTCAGGACTGATCTGCTTTAGGATGGACTGGTTGGATCTCCTTGCAGGCCAAGGGACTTTCAAGAGTCTTCTCCAACACCAAAGTTCAAAAGCATCAATTCTTCAGCACTCAGTTTTCTTTGTGGTCCAACTGTCAGATTCATAAATGACTACTGGAAAAACCATAGCTTTGATTAGACTGATCTTGTTGGCAAAGTAATGTCTCTGTTTTTCAATATGGTGTCTTTATTGGCCATAGCTTTTCTTTCAAGGAACAAGCTTCTTTTAATCTTTTTTTTTTTTTTTTAAGAAAAACTAACATATTTACCATTATATATTTACTCTCTGTTATTATAAATATTTGGAGAAGGGAATGGCAACCCACCCCAGTGTTCTTGCCTGGAGAATTCCATGAACAGTGGAGTCTGCCTGGCTACATTGCATGGGATGGCAGAGTTAGACGTGTCTGAGACACTAACACATACATACATACATAATACATAATAATTTAACTTGTTCTAACACAATTTAGCGCACCCAAGTAACACAAATTACATGGTCAGTTCAGTTCAGTCATAGTCGTATCCAACTCTTTGCGATCCCCAGGACCGCAGCAGCCCAGGCCTCCTTGTCCATTACCAACTCCCAGAGTTTACTCAAACTCATGTCCATAGAGTTGGTGATGCCATCCCACCATCTCATCTTCTTTCATCCTCTTCTCCTCCATGGTAAATATTTACTGAACTTTGCATCTTATGCTAGCTCCTTTTCAGATTTATGGAAAACATTCACATTTGTTTTGTATATCTACAAAACTGCATAGTATCACTTTATTAAGCACAGAGCTGCCTGTTCAAATAATTGCAGGTTTCAACAGTTGCATCTTGGGTAGCTTACTTTATCTCACTTTGCCTTTATTTCTTCAGTTGTAAGATTGGCTGTTAGAATTCTATGATTTTATTAAAAAAAAAAAAAAGAATTGACAGTAAGTAGTTAACAAGTGTTAGTTATTAGAGTTTCCACTCTCTTTAAATTATAATATGCCCACTTAGCTATTGGTCCTGGATAAGTATTTAGCTGCTAGAGTTTTCCTCTGTGGTATATGACACATTGCTGCATCTAACAAAAGATTGACCTTGAATTCCATTCTATAATGTTGTATATTACAATTGATTGATTCAGTTTTTATGAAATCTTTTGTCATTATTATGATATCATTAAGCCTTTTTATTGAGTCAAATTTGAAAATTAAAAGAAGCTATTCATAGAGTGACTATGTAAATAAGATTTATGTAAAATTATTTAAAGTACTATGATTGAATTTTTTTTTATCTTGCATTTTATTTTATTTGGCCACACCACACAACATGTAGGATCTTAGTTTCCTGACCAGAGATCAAATTTGTGTCCCCTGCATTAGAAGATACAGTCTTAACCACTGTACACCAGGGAAGTGTCCTTAATTTGTGTTTAAAATCTTTTATTCTTATTTCAAATTCTGAATCTTTAGAATGTATTTTTCCTTGAGAAACCTTCCTCATGAAATTCCTCCATCATTCTGATATATATATATATATATAATTGGAGAATAAGTGCTTTACAGGGTTGTGTTGGTTTCTGCCATATGACAACATGAATTAGCCATAGGTGAGCATATTTCCTCTCCTTCTTGAACCTCCCTCCCACTCCCTACCTCATTCTGGCCTTCCAGGTTATCACAGAGCAGTGGGTTGAACTCCCTACATCCTACAGGAAATTTCCACTAGCTATCTAATTTACATATGGTCACGTGTATGGTTCAAAGCTACTTCCAATTTGTCTCACCCTTTCCTCCCCCTTCTGTGTCCACAAGGCTGTTGTCTGTCTGCACCTCTATTGCTATCCTGCAAATAGATTCATCAGTACCGTTTTCCTAGATACCATGTAGCTGAGATCTTAAGAGCAGCAGAAAGGCATTCATGAAACATTATTTCACTACTGCTTTGTTGATTTGATCCTTTATTACTCCAGTTCCAAAATGAGACTTTTATATCACTAAAGGACCTCATTCATTATATGCCAAGAAATAGATTGTGAAGGCTTTTTGTAGGGATTTCTTTATATGTATAAAAATGTTTTTATTTTGTCATTATTATCCAGTAATTTAACTAAATTTTATAAATCTAAATATCATTTTCTGATGTTTTTATTGCTTTTTATTATCAGTGTTGTTAATGGGAAGTCTAATTCCAGTTTAATTATTATATATCTTCCCTAATTTATTTTATAATGGGTTATTTGGGAGATTTTTTTGTCTGTTTTTGTTTTTTTTGTTTTCTTCAAGGACGCTTTTATAATTATCCTTCTATTTGTTTTCTGAAATGCCACATTGCGTGCATAGAGATGTGTGTGTGTGTGTGTGTGTGTTTGTGTGTGTGTGTCTGTTCCATGAACTAATTAACTCCTTTTATATAGAAGTTTATCTTTTGTTTCTGTGAAATTACCTTGAACTATCTTGGTATTTTTATCACCTCTGTTTTTTCTTGTTCTTTCAAAAATCTATTTATACAGACTGTACAGATACATTTATGTTCTATATATATTATTTTTAATATATTTTCATTTGTCACTTTACTGACTTCTGCATCAAGGAGATTTAATAAATCTGTGAGTTTTAATTAGAGGCAGACATGATCAAATCTGTGCTCTAAAAATGTAATTGGCTGCAGTGTAGCCCTTTTAACAAAGGGTTTAGAAGAAGAACTGAAGATAGCCAGAGCATAAGCTCAGATTAGTTTCATCCTTTATAAATCTTCCTTTTTTCCTTAACTCTGAGGATATTAATTCTTGTCTCACTGATGAAAACTTTTCTAAAGATACAATTTATATACAGTGCTTCTGACAGACGTAGAAAAGGTATATATAGCTTAAGCTAAAAATAACACTGTTATACTATTAAGAATGTAACTATACATAGATGTGGAAGAAATGTGTGGCTGATAATTATATCAGTTTAAATAACATTTTAATATAATACCACTTGAATGCTTAAGTAGGAAAAGAGAAAATATTTTATTGGAAACCTGTAATATACAGTATTATACTGGGAATAAAAGGAGTACGAATCTCAAGGAATTTATAGTGAATCAAGCCACTGGGTATGTGAATGAAGTTTAAGGCAATATTTAAGTGCCTTAAAGGAAATATATAAAAGTAATATATATAATATATATATAATATAATATTATATTAATTCCCTGAACTTCAGGGAATTAATGCTGATGATTCCCAGGTTTGGCTTGTGGGGTTCAGTTAGGAGGTAAAAATATTATTAGTTTCTTAAAAGAAGAAGTTTCTAAATTAATTAATCCTTATGGATTGATAGGAATATATAAGAAGCTGGAAATCACATACTATGAATCACACATATAGCTTCTATGATAATCATAACCCTTATTAACTGAAAAAAGTATAACAAGCTCAATATTATTTACTGTTCCCAGGTTCTTTCACTGATGGGTTTATAGAATATAGTGTTGTATATTATGTTTGAAGAGTAAAGGTGAAATGAAATCTTAATCAGCCTTGAATGTCAGGCTAAAGACTAAGTTTGATAAAGTTGAAGGTATTCATATAAGTTATAATAGTAGTATCCTTTTGAGAAGTGTGGTATTATGGTTAGAGATGGAAATAAAGAAATCTTCAAAAACAAATTTTCAATTCTGTTCAGTTACTCAGTCGTGTTCTAGTCTTTGCAACCCCATAGATTGCAGCATGCCAGGCTTCACTGTCCCTCACTAACTCCTGGAGTTTGCTCAAACTCATGTCCACTGAGTCAATATCATCTAACCATCTCATCCTCTGTCATCCCCTTCTCCTCCTGCCTTCAATCTTTCCCAGCATTGGGGTATTTTCCAATGAGACAGTTCTTCAAATCAGGTGGCCAAAGTATTGGAGTTTCAGCTTCAGCATCAGTCCTTCCAATGAACATTCAGGACTGATGTCCTTTAAGATGGACTGGTTGGATCTCCTTGCAGTCCAAGGGACTCTCGAGTCTTCTCTAACACTAAAGCTCAAAAGCATCAAGTCTTTGGGACTCAGCTTTCTTTATAGTCCAACTCTCACATCCATACTTGACTACTGGAAAAACCATAGCTTTGACTAAACAGATCTTTGTTGATAAAGCAATATATATGCTTTTAAATATGTTGTCTAGGTTGGTCATAACTTTCCTTCCAAGGAGCAAGTGTCTTTTAATTTCATGGCTGCAGTCACAATCTGCAGTGATTTTAGAGTCCCCTCTCCAAATAAAGCATCTCATTATTTCCACTGTTACACCATCTATTTGCCATGAAGTGATGGGACAGGATACCATGATCTTAGTTTTCTGATTATTGAGTGTTAAGCCAACTTTTTCAATCTCTTCTTTGAAGAGGCTCTTTAGTTCTTCACTTTCTGCAATAAGGGTCGTGACATCTGCATATCTGATGTTATTGATATTTCTCTAAGCAATGTTGATTCCAGCTTGTGTTTCATGGAGCCTGGCATTTCACTTGAAGTAATCTGCATACAAGTTAAATAAGCACAGTGACAATATATAGCCTTGATGCACTCCTTTCCTGATTTGGAATCAGTCTGTTCCATGTCCAGTTCTAACTGCTATTTCTTGCCCTGCAGACAGATTTCTCATGAGTCAGGTCAGGTGGTTTGGTATTCCCATCTCTTTCAGAATTTTCAACAGTTTATTGTGATCTACACAGTCAAAGGCTTTGGTGTAGTCAATAAAGCACAAATAGATGTTTTTCTGGAACTCTCTTGCTTTTTCAATGATCCAGTGGATGTTGGCAATTTAATCTCTGGTTCCTCTGCTTTTTCTAAATCCAGCTTGAGCATCATGGTTCATGTACTTTTGAAGCCTGGCTTGGAGATTTTTGAGCATTACTTTGCTAGCATGTGAGATGAGTGCAATTGTGTGGTAGTTTGAGCATTCTCTGGTATTGCCTTTCTTTGGGATTGGAATGAATACTGAACTTTTCCAGTCCTGTGGGCACTGATGAGTTTTCCAAATTTGGGGCACATTAAGTGCAACACTTTAACAGCAACATCTTTTAGGATTTGAAGTAGCTCAACTTGAATTCCATCACCCCCACTAGGTTTGTTCATAGTGATGCATGTAGTGATGCTTCCTAAGGCCCATTTGACTTTAACATTCCAGGATATCTGGCTCTAGGTGGGTGATCACACCATTATCATTGTTTGAGTCATGAAGATATTTTCTGTACAGTTCTTCTGTGTATTGTTGCCACCTCTTCTTAATATTTTCTACTTCTGTTAGGTCCATACTATCTCTGTCCTTTATTGAATGTTCCCTTGGTATCTCTAATTATCTTGAAGAGATCGCCAGTCTTTCCCATTCTACTCTCTTCCTCTTTCTTTGCACTGATCACTGAGGAAGGCTTTCTTATCTCTCCTTGCTATTCTTTGGAACTCTGCATTCAAATGGTTTTATCTTTCCTTTGCCCCTCTGCCTTTAGCTTCTCTTCTTTTCTCAACTATTTATAAGGTCTCTTTCAGACAACCATTTTGCCTTTTTGCATTTCTTTTTCTTGGGGATGGTCTTGATCACTGCCTCCTGTACAATGTCATGGATCTCCATTGACAGTTCATCAGGCACTCTGTCTATCAGATCTAATCACTTGACTCTATTTCTCACTTCCACTATGTAATCATAAGGGATTTGATTTAGGCCCTACCTGAATACTCTAGTGGTTTTCCCTACTTTCTTCAATTAATGTCTGAATTTAGCAATAAGATTTTCATGATCTGAGCCACAGTCAGCTCCCAGTCTTTTTTTGCTGACTGTATAGAGCTTCTCCATCTTTGGCTACAAAGAATATAATCTATCTGATTTTGTTATTGACCATCAGAAGATGCCCATATGTAGTCTTCTCTTGTGTTGTTGGAAGAGGATGTTTGCTATGACTAGTGCATTTTCTTTGCAAAATTTTGTTAGACTTTGTCCTGCTTCATTTTGTACACCAAGGCCAAAATTGCCTGTTACTCCAGGTATGTCTTGACTTCCTAATTTTTCATTCCAGTCCCCTGTAATGAAAAAGGACATCTTTGGGGGTGTTAGTTCTAGAAGGTCTAACAACTTAACAACTGAACACACATGTGTGGACTGCAGTTTGTGCCAGGCTGGATCCAAGACAGATGCCTTCTTACTCTCGTTGGGGTTGTAGATGTTAGGGTATTGGAGAAAAGACCACACGCACTTTGTACTCCCTGCCTTTGCATATGTCCTCTCATTTAGATGATGAGTGTTGTGTCCTCCTGTAGGCTCTGTACTGATGTGGGTACCAGACATAGAGAAACCTAGAGAGTGAAAGTTTCAGAGGAAATTCTGAACACAGTAGAATGGTTGTGGGAATCCGTTTATCCTTCTGCAATGGAAGGTAAACTGTTCCCTGCCCCATGCTGGGCACTGGCTTTCCAGAAGCTGCTCTCAAGGTCCAGTGCACAGAGGAAACAGTTCACAACCATTTCTACACATGCATGATGATCCTGGAGTAAGAGAATGTACAAATGCTCCTTGACTGGGGAAGGACCTTGGGGCCTCGATGGAACAGTTGGACCCCTTGGCCCTGTGGAGCACAGGAACTTCAGGAGTGTCCCCAGCATTAACATGTCCCTTCTCCAGTCTCTGACACACCCAGTCCTGCCATCTGGTTGCCTTTCAGTCTTCCTGCTGGTTGTGAGCATGCTCCAGTTTGGTCCTTTGCATTATCAGTCTGGGCAGGAGCTCTGCACCCCCATTAAATGTTCAGTAAGCTTATGCTGAGCTGAGTGGAGGGGTTGCTGGTCTATGTGCTGTGCACTCTAAGTCGAGGCCTGTACTGCTTCCTGCCAGCCTACCCTGAGGGTCAGAGTTTGACCTCTAGAGCCAGACAGTCTGGATTTGAATCCAGCCTCTGGTTTTCTGCTCTGATCTTGGACAAGCTACCTGTTTGGCACTTTGACTTCCTTATCTGTGAAGACAGGGTGTGGGACCACTAACCCCCATGGTGTGTGAGAAGTAAATGAGTTTATAAGATGATCAGCTTCCCAGGTGGCTCAGTAGTAAAGGACCTGTCTATAGATTCAGGAGAAGATGGCCTGACCACTGGGTCGGGAAGATCCCCTGGAGAAAGATATGACAACACACTCCAGTATTCTTACCTGGAGAATTCCATGGATAGAGGGACCTGGTGGGCTACAGTCCATTGGGTTATGAAGAGTTGGACAAGACTGAGCAACTGAAGATGAAGATGTTCTAGAAGGTCTTGTAGGTCTTCATAGAACTGTTCAACTTCAGCTTCTTCAGCATTACTGGTTGGGGCATAGACTTGGATTACTGTGATACTGAATTGTTTGCCTTGGAAATGAACAGAGATCATTATGTTATTTTTGAGATTTCTTCCAAGTACTGCATTTCTGACTCTTTTGCTGACTATGATGGCCACTCTTTCTTTGAATGGATGCTTGCCCACAAGAATAGGTATAATGGTCCTCTGAGTTAAATTCGCACATTCCAGTCCATCTTAGTTCACTGATTCCTAAAATGTCGATGTTCATTCTTGCCATCTCCTGTTTGACCACTTCCAACTTACCTTGATTCATGGATCTAACATTCCAGGTTCCTATGCAGTATTGTTCTTTACAGCATCGGACATCGCTTCCATCACCAGTCACATCCACAACTGGGTGTTGTTTTTGCGTTGGCTCTGTCTCTTCATTCTGGTGTTATTTCTCCACTCTTTTCCAGTAGCATATTAGATAGCTACCGACCTGAGGAGGTCATCTTTCAGTGTCCTATTTTTTGCCTTTTTATACTGTTCATGTGGTTCTCAGGGCAAGAATACTGAAGTGGTTTGCCATCCCCTTCTCCAATGGAGCACATTTTGTCAGAACTCTCCATCATGACCTGTCTGTCTTGGATGGCCCTTAAATAGCATGGCTCATAGTTTCATTGATTAGACAAGGATGTGGTCCATGTGATCAGTTTGATTAATTTTCTGTGACTGTGGTTTTCATTCTGTATGCCCTCTAATGGATAAAGATAAGAGTCTTATGGAAGCTTCCTGAAGGGAGAGACTGACTGTGGGGGAAACTGGGTCTTGTTCTGATGGGCAGGGCCAAGCTCAGTAAACCTTTAATCCAATTTTCTGTTGATGGGTGGGGCTGTGTTCCCCCCCTGTTGTTTGACCTGAGATCAAGCTATGGTGGAGGTAATGAAGATAATGGCAGCCTCCTTCAAAAGGTCCCATGCACACACTGTTATACTCAATGTCCCTGACCCTGCAGCAGGCCACCGCTGACCCACACCTCTGCTGGAGAATCCTGGACACTCATGGGCAAGTCTGGGTCATTTTCTTATAGGGTCACTGCTCCTTTCTCCTAGGTCCTGGTTTGCACAAGGTTTTGTCTGTGCCCTCCAACAGTCTGTGTTCCCCAGTCTTGTGTAAGTTCTGGCAGCTCTATGGTCTGGTTAATGGTGACCTCCTCCAAGAAGGCTTATGCCACACCTAGGGCTGCAGCACCCAGAGCCCCTGCCCCTGTGGCAGGCCACTGCTGACCCAAACCTCAAACCCTCAAAGCCAGGTCTGGTTCAGTCTCTGTGGGGTCTCCTGGTGCTCACAAGGTTTTTTTTGAGCCCTCTAAGTGTCTCTGGCAGGTGTAGGGGTTGATTCTATTCAGGATTTTGCCCCTTCTATCATCTTGCTGGGGCTTCTCCTTTGCCCTTGGACATGAAGTATCTTTTCTTGGAGGGATCCAACATTCTCCTCTTGATGGTTGCTCAGCAGGGAGTTGTAATTTTGGAGTTCTTGCAGGATAAGATGAGCACACATCATTCTACTCCATCATCTTGACTCTTACATCCTAAATATTTTCACTGTATTATTTCAGCTTACCACAGGAACAAAATAATTAACATTATTTTTACAATATAACTTGCCATCCACTCAGCTTCTATTAGTAAATCTAAAGAGAGTAGGAAACATAACACTGGAAATATGCATGTTGTTAGCATTGTTGTTTTCAATTTTGATCTTCAAAAGGAATTGCAGAAATCATTTTGAAGGTTAGATCTCTCAATAACTGGAATCAGATCAGAACCATTGCAAAGGATGCCTAAGATGATATGGTTTTATTACTGTCTGTATAACCATATGGAAGTTTCATTCTCAGTAGAGTTGATTTATGTGAATATATTAGCATTATTTTCCAAAGTGTATATTTAAAGAAGGTTGCTATGTGAGGCATTGCTGGACTTTGTCTCTGGAAAAGAGTTGTGAATATCAAGGAAAATGCTATAGAATTGACAGTATCAGGAAGAAAATATCATTGTTCAATATGTTATTGCCTTACTTTAACCAATAGATTTCACATGGAGATATCAATAAAATGTAATTTACTATAATTTTGTAACTGGATGTCAGATGGCATTACTTGAGCTAATCAAATATGATTTTCAGTTTCTATCTGCCTACTGTTTATTCCATCTGTTTGCTTAGTTCTTGCCATATATCTTAGCATGTAAAAGCCATTTAATTTTTTTTCTTAAGTTTTAAGGTTTAACATTTATTTTATGTGTGCTTTTCAATGGGAAACTTGAGGAAGGTCACCAAAATTTTTAAAAGTTGATTTTCAGTGAACAATGTTTAGTGCATCAATATTTTTTAACATAAATATGAGTAATTCAGTATTTTGAAGACAGTACTCACTGGGTGTCTTCTGGCCATGAGAAATCTAACTTCCTTCATCTCTAGCTACAGCCACTTATTCTGGCATCTGGCAGGAAAGGACTTTCATTTTTCTCCAAATGTGCTTGAGATCACCAGGACTTGTAAGAGGTGAGAATAAGGGAGGGGAGCATTGACTTCAAGGGAGGGGAGCATTCGTCAGCTTTGACTTCAAGACATTCTAGAAAAATACTAAGCTTGGCTGCTGAACATTTCCTTACCTGCTGTCCTTGCTTGATGTTTGGGATCAACTCCATGTTCTCTGGTTAAATAATTCTAGAGGAGTATTTGAAGGGGCTAGCATTTAACAGGACATAGTGGAGAAAGCTTGTCCTGCTTTTAAGTATGAACTATATTAAGTATTTACAGTTTGTATGTAAGTATCAGTTCAAGTTTATATTTGGTCATTTTAATTATGACCATGAACTCATAGAAATTTATAATTTTCCAGTTTCACATCTTGTGTTCTTCATCGTGTGAAATGAAGTGTTATTTGGCCAGTTGTGCCTGACTCTGCGACCGCATGGACTGTAGCTTGCCAGATTCCTCTGTGCATTGACTCCTCCAGGCAAGAATACTGGAGTGGGTAGCCAGAGATTGAACTCAGGTCTCCTGAATTGCGGGTAGATTCTTTATTGTCTGAGCCACTAGGGAGACCTCTTAATCACATGGAAAATTAATTAAAATAATCTATATTCATGCAATCAATTTACATTTTATTTAATTTTTCTGTAGCTTATGATTAGGCTTCTAAATCTTCTAAACTCCCCAATATTAAATATTTTCAACTATTCTTTCACTTTTAAATTTGATAAAGATGACATATATTAATAATTAAATGTATAATTAAATATATTATACATAATTGTAAATAAAATATTAATAAGTAAATATAGTAATAGAAAAGGAATAAACACTGTTCTGTTTAATTTCTTTGAAGTTATGATATTATTAAAGGTCAAATATGCCAACATTACATTTCAAACGGTTTATTTTCCTTTTTAAGGCTATTGCATATGGCTGAATTTAACATAATGTGTTACCAGTATCAGTTAAACATTTCCAGTTTATCCAATACTAAATTGTCATAATAAACACAAGAAAAGTGTCCTGCTTGAATAGCGATATCTATTTATTTGTCTGTCTAAACATCTGTCTTTCAATACTTCGTACCCATGAACTTGGGTAGAATACTGTACACTTAACAATTTGTACAAGAAGGCTTACTGGTGTAGTTCTTTGGGTATCATATTTTAAGGATGACAACTGACAATTCTAACATAAATTATGACACTTTTTTTCAGAGACAACCTCTCTTCAAAAAGGTGTTCTTTGTAGGGGTTCTCAATTTTCTTTTCTCTCTGACGAATAGGAAACAAAATTTGAGGGGCATTCATTAATTTATTTTCTATTCAGTAAGTTCATATTATAGATCCATGGAAATTTATAAATGAAAGACTGCATATTAGCCTCTATGCTAGACTAACTTCTAACTACTTTAACTTTCTAAGCCTTTGTATCATCATCTATCAAATGATCAAAATAATAGCTATGTCATAAAGATGCTTGTGAGGTAGTCAATGAATGTGTTACAGTGCCTAGGATAAAATTGTATGCATATTAAGTGCCCAACTCATGATATTTTCTTCTTTTTGTTATTCTCTTTATATAAGGCAATTGGTCTAGTCTAGGGAAAAATAAAAAAAAAAAAACAGGTATTCCATAAAAGTGCAGCAATAAGGATGTTTTTATCTTAATTTAGGGGCTTCTGAGTGCTGTTAATAACAACCATGTCAAAATACAACCAAATTAATCATTTGATAGGAAAATACTGAGTTTATTTTTATTGAGTAAGGGAAAAACTGCAGATTTTAGTAGCATCTCAGAGAGGGGTAAAGTAAATTTGATATAATTGTGAGGTTTTAGAGTTTGATTTAAGGTGCTTTTTTAAAATCAAAGAGTGTGGTTGTATAAGGATTATGATATAATGGTTTAAAACTGGCGGGGGGGGTGGAGCATAGCAACATAACGATTTTATATGATGACTACAAAGATTCCTCGAAAGGAAACAATTGTCTGATAATTTCTTTTGTAGAGCTGAATACTTTAATGTTCATTCTGGGGAAGAAGAATAATTATTGGAAGGAAAATAAAGTTATTCTCAATGTTTTCCATTCTGGAAAAAATTGTCTTGTAATAATAAAGTTATGTTGATAGAGATAGTGGAAAAACAATGTTTAGACTGTCTGCTATTTGCTTTAAGGTGGATTTGCCTCATTGTTTTCCCTTGTAGCCATTCTATAGCCTGAACTAAATGATACAGAATTAATATATAGAGACCTGATTAATCCAAATCATTGCAACATATGGCATCATCCTTTCAATTTAAGTTCCCTGTTAGGGTTTCCTGGTTGTATTGGATTCCCACATGACACAGTGTAAAGAATCCACCTGCCAATGCAGAAGGCACAAGAAATTCAGGTTCCATTCCTTGGTAGGGAAGATCCCCTGGAGAATGAAATGGCAGCACAGTCCAGAATCCTTGGACAGAAGAACCTGAGAGACCCCAGTCCACGGGGTCACAAAGATTCGGGCATGACTGAACAGCACATGGAATATGCAAGCACATATATTATATTATATATTGTATCTTTTATAGTTTATAATTTAATGTGTATACTTCTTTATATATATATTTATGTATATATATATATATATATGTATATATATATATATATTTAGTGCAACTGTGGACATATTGAAGATTACAAGTTGAAAATTTTAACCCAGGTAACTAATAAGAGAAATATTATTATCAGAATTTGTAGTCCACTCTCAGCCAGATGCCAGTGGTGTTGGAATAAACAAGGAGGATATCTCCCATCTACAATCAAAGAAGCCGATAGAACCAGACATGGGTAATTTACAAGATCATCAAATTTTCATTTCTTTCTTTGATTTGCAGGTCTTTTTTGTAGTAGTAAAAATCCTGGTGAGTACTGCAGGGATGTAAACACAATATTCTGCTCCCTTTAAAGTTAAAATTATATCTAAATTGGATTTCCTATAACCACTGCTTTTCCAAAGTAATGAATCTCTCCACTAAAGAGGTCTATAGTCTGGATGGCATTATTTAACTCTGCTATTCTCTAATACATAACACTTGGGACTCATTTTACTTTGTGGATTAAGAGCTTAAGAAAAACATAATACAATTTAAAATTGCTTTTGAATAATTAGTATACTTATTCTCAAATCAAGACACAACATTTTATTCTTCTTAAATTGTTATCTTACAATACCTTTTTTTTCCCCCCCAAGAGAGTAAACTGATGGCACAAAAAGTGGGCCACAACTGACATCTTTGGAAAAGAAATTATCAAGTTTGTGTCTGGTGAGCAGACACAGTTGGCTTTTGTGCCAGTTGGCTTTTGTGCCAGAGACCTAATATAAGAAATTGGAGGTCACTTTAATTTTGGGGCAAAATATTCCTATTGGATTGCTAGCTAGTATTATAATGTTATTGTGCAACCCATTTAGAATGGGCCAGTGCCAGGCAATTATCTTATATTTCTGAGATCATTAGGTAGATTTAAAGCAAAAGAGAAGTCTGTCTTAGTTTTAAGATCTGTGAAAATGAGACAGACTCCAAATATTCACCATCCGTTCTCTCTGTCTCTTCCAAGTCCTTTTCCTTCAAAGTTCAGTTACAAAAGTTAATTCCTACATAATGTCCTCAAGTCATATTTAATTGAAGAAATTGAAGAAACTAATCTAGTTTTCTGTGTAAGATGTGATTTTTATACTATATGTCTGACCTGTTGCATTTGCCATCTCCAAAGTCCTGCATAGGTTGAATCCAGTTAACCAGGAAATCGACTGATTCATTACAAATAACTGGTGTTTAAAAAGCTACGTGGTTCTCAGAAAAAGAAAAAAAAAAATGTGTGCACAAATCTAATAATCAGTTTATTGTGTGGTTTAGCCAGTTCACAAACCAATTGCAGCCAATACTGAAATCATGCCAAAGATTGTATAAAGAGGTAAACAGCAATATTAGGAGTAGAAACTTTCTTTGCATGCTGTGCTCAGTCTCTTTAGTCATGTCCAACTCTTTGAAACCTTATGAACTGTAGCCCACCAGGCTCCTCTGCTTTATAGCTAGGAAAATGAACAAAAGAATGTAGATAATATATAATAATTTTTTTATTTTATTCAGTCAGTCTTCAATGAAAGCCCACTAATGACAAATTGAAATTATAATTGGGAATCAGGGTTCAGACGTACATAACCGGAGTTGGGCAGCTACTGAAGATCTGGTCTCAGTCACTTTTCTGCACCACTGAGAACTTGAACTTTCTTTAAACTGTATCAGACCCAAGGATACCACCAGCTCTATTCAGAACACCTGCAATGCTATGGTTTCAAGTTTTCCCTTTATAAATATGCAAAAATTTCTGAGACTAACCAGTTGCTACATAAACACCCTTACTTCTTGTCAGCTTCAATTACAATAATTGATAAGCAAGTCATATAGCTAACTATAATCTTATATGAGTTTTACTTAAAGATTTTAAAAATCAATAAAATAAAATAAAATAAAATATATTCAAAAAATAAAAATAAAAGCCTTCCTCATTTTGTAGTTCAGAGAAACACAATTTGAGTGCTTCTTGAATTTGTGTCTCCAGGCTGAAGTTCTAACAAGCCCCAAACAATACTTTTTTTTTTTTTCTTTTTCCAATCAGGTCTCTTTTCTGTAATTTTGGTTAATGTTGTCTATATTGCATGTAGTTGTTGACCCCATCCAAGTATCTTGATTGGAATCTGTCCCCTTACAAAGATCATATACTTCTAAAGTAGTTTTTCCAAATAATTCTCTTCTTGAAGGTTCTAGAAGGGATTATCTTTCAGTTCTTCAAGAATGCTGTAAATGCCTTCTTTTTAAGTGGGAATATAGGGACCCCTTTGAATCAAAGGCCAAGGTCTTTATTTCTCTGCTACCTTTGGTATCTTTATGTTTTTAGAATAGGTCTCCAGATATTGTTATGCAACGTTTGTTTTAAAAACATTTGAGGAATGGCTTCTCATAGTTATTGACAGCAGCCTTTAGTACAGTGCTTATCCCTTGTAATTTTGACAATGTATTCTTAAAATAATATGATATCTAGAATTGGAGATGATATATCTAAACATATGTTTCTGCCTGCTACTACCTCATAAGTGGAGAATTAATTGATGACACCCAGAAGGAGTTGATCTCATTGTTATTAATCCAATGGTAATAATTTAAATGCATGAAAGTTGGAGAAGCTGATAATTTTGTTACTTTCAGTTTCAGAATTGCATTTTTTTCTTTCTACTTTTCTCAAAAGTCCAAAGCTTTGTCAATTTTTTGTTACACCATTCCAGTAAAGAGATCACTCTTGTCACTTGAGGGACAGAATGAGATTCTTCCTGTTGGTAAGACAAACCTGAGTCACTGATGGTTTTCAATGCATTTTTATGTTATTTCTAATTATTTTTAAAGTAACAGATTTTTATTCAAGTAATTGTTACATTTTCAGGCACTGAAAGGATTCCATCTATTTTGAGAATATGAAGAAAATTACAAACACATAAACAAAAGCCATTCAGGTATATGGAATCCATTTAGAGGTAATCAAAGAATGACTGCAGTTTGCAGTCTTGAACCTTGTTCTTTATAGTTTTACCAAAATTGTGTTTGTGAAAGATGGGACATGCATCATAAACACACTCAAAAAACTTAGTGAAGTTTTCCCATGAATGTTAATTGAATAGAAGAGCTACATTTTCTGGTTGGTGGAAATTTCACATAGAGTTGCAGTACTTCCTTCTGTGGTTCCATTGTTCCTAAGTGGTCATTTTTACAGATTATTTTCATTCAATCTGCATTCATATTTTTCTCAGTAACTTTTTCTCTGACTGTGGCACCAACTGCTGGTATATTGTAGCAATCTTTTGAAGCTTTTAAAAGATTTACTCTTTATGCATATAATTAGGATGTTAATGAGCCAAACTCTTTAGAAAAAAGAGCAATGTGCCATTTTCTTTAGGCTCCAGGTTACCCTTCATGTCCATGTCTTAAGGAAACACTAGAGAACACAAAAGTTCATGTATTGACTACTCTGAGATGTAGTTAGGAACCTTCTTTATTTTTAAAAGAATTCCAACATTACAGTCCACTCCCCAAAATTTATCTTATGTTATTGTTCATATTAGTCTCTAATCTCCAGCTAAATGGAAAACTCTTATGAAGATCTGTATTTCTGCCTTCTGGGTAGATGTTGGCTCTGCAGGAAATCATATTCTAGGGGAGAAGTCAGATCTATCAAAGGGTACACCCACAGTGTTTCCTGTTTCAACATCAAGATACAGCCAATCAGCCAAAAAGATCATCTGTATATTCTAAAGGGATTTCTATCTACCTGATATAATCTATATGAACATAGTTCATAAGCAAGAGATTAGACAATTATGAATTTTTCCTTTTCTAACATAGTGAAATAACCGTAACAGGATTTGAAACTTCCAATGATGAATGGAAATGTGTGAGGGAGAAAATAATGAATTTCATATGAGGCAAAATTATCTGCTAAGAAAAGTGTATTTTCAATGAGCAACTATTGCAAAACATGAGGGATGCTCAAGGTGAAAGAAGGTGCTAAAATCAAATTGGCAGAAGTCTCTGGCTACTTATTTGCTCTGGTTATCACCTTTAGATAAAGCAGTTGATATGGCTTGCGATATGGCATCAGTAAGGAATTGTAGTTGGCTATTGGTTTATAGTCATTCCCCAAATGTTGAGAATACTAAGGGCTTGTCCAAAGCTCTCATAAATGAATAGGTAGAAACATTTATAATAATAGGTAAGCCCCAATCAGATGTTTGAAAAGTGAATTTAGCTTACACACACACACACACACACACACACACACACACACATACATACACAAACACACACATCTGCCCCTCTTCAGGTTTCCAGGAAAGAGGTTCAAGTAATTAAAAAAATTAAGTCATATAGTGTTATGAGATTCCTTGGTGGCTCAGACAGTAAAGAATCTGCCTTCAATGCCAGAGACCAGGGTCCATCACTGGGTCAGGAAGATCCCCTGGAGAAGGAAATGGCAACCCACTCCAGTATTCTTTCCTGGAGAATCCAACGGACAGAGGAGACTGGTGGGCTATAGTCCATGAGTTTCAAAAAGTCTGACACAACTGAGCGACTAACATTTTCACTTTTTTTTTCACTTTCATAGAGTGTCACAGTGATTCCAGAAAAATGAGGCCCACTGCTGATAAAAGTCAATAAAACCCAGTAATTCCTTTGTCTTTCCTTTTCTTTTTTTTAATCTGGAAAAGTTATAAATAACTTGTAGTCAGTCAGGGATAAGAGATCTATCTCTTTGAGATAAGCCATGACCTAAGTAGTAAACTTTACTAAGAAAACACTTAAATTATCTTCAGAAATCACATTTTTTTCTAAATTGTAATAGTTTAGAAAACTGTTATACATTCAATTTTAGAATTTTGTTTATCTTTAAAACAACAAGTGGCCATGTACATCTTAAATAAGGAAAATTTAATATTTCCTTAAGGTATTGCTTCAGGACTTGTGAAAGTAGCAGAGTTCCTTACTAAAGTACTGGGCATAATAGTCAGATGTTTTGCTGTTTAATTTTTTTCTAGGACAAGGCAAACAGATATTGTCTATATTGATCTAATTCTAAAGGGCCACTGAAAAAAAAGCAGCACAGAAATCTGTGCCTGCAGAATATGCAGAATCAGGAGTCACTGAAGGCAAAACAAAATCCCAGCTTCATAATATAGTGAAATAAAATGACTACTATATTTATTTATGGCTCATTTTCCAAATAAACCTATGTCCTTGCTTACTGTATTTTAACAGAAAGGATAGGCATATTATAAGATATGTTGAGTCCTTAGGATTTTTATGATTGAGTTTATAATCTTGGTCTGGATAGAGGTTTAGATGTTTCAATGAGAACCCAAGTGTACTCAACTCTCAAAATACAACCTACGAGAACAGATTTTTTTTTTCATATCCCACAAGAAGTCAGCACCTTTATTAAAGTCTTTCATTTGAGATTAATTTAGGCAAAAACAAACAAACAAACAAAACTGTTGAGCCATTGTTCAATATAGCTATTACCTTATCATGAAAATAGATATCTTCAGAAATTTCAAGAAGCCCATCAGGACAACACGTAAAGTAGCAATTCCATTTGCCCAGTAAAAGCCTCACAGTTAAGTTAGTGGATGTGGGTTCAGAAATGAGGAAGAATATCTTGTTTAAAGGTCTGAGGTAACAGATTGGACTGGGACAAAGGCAATGTCTGAGGATTATGATTGCTAGAGATACCCACTATCCTTTTTAAAATCCCAACTGTTTAAAATTTTAGGCAAAATGGCAACCTAAACCTAAAATTCATATGGAAATGTGAAGGACCTAGAATGGCCAAAGCTCTCTTAAAAAGAGCATGATTGGAGACCTCATGCTTCTTGGGTAGTACTGTCACCTTAACGATATTAAGTCACCTCATGTGTGGACCTGGACTCTCTTTTATTTACTTAGTAGTTTTTTTCAGTGATGTTTTATAGTTTCCAGAGTCTTAATGCTTTACTTTTTTTGTTGTTGTTGTTACATATACCTCTAGTATTTCGTATGTGCTATTATAAATAAAATTGCTTTCTTTATTAGGTTTTTAGGTTTTTCAATATTAGTGGATAGGAATATAACGGATTTTTAAATTAAATCTATATTTTATCGTATTGCTAAACTTGTTTGTTAGTTCTAATAAAATGACATATTAATTATGATTTCATAAATAAGATCATATCATCTACAAATAGAGAGTTCTTTCCAACATGGACATGTTCTTCTGTCCTTGCTTGATTGCCCTAGCTAAAACCTCCAGTACTATTTTTGAATGTAAGTGTGAGACAAGATATCCTTGCCTGGTTCCTGACCTTGGGTGTTGCAAATTCCATCTTTCCCCATAAGTTTGAGGTAATTTATAGCTTTTTAATAATTGGTCTTTATCAGATTGAGATAATTCTTTTCAACACCTTAACTGTTTGTGTGTGTGACAGAGAGAGAAAGAAGTGCTTTTTATTATAGAATACCTTGTTTTGTGTTCACTGTTTCAATGATGAAGGGACTCTGAGCTTATAAGCAAATCATGCCATAACTTATACTTTTTATGTAGAGAAGTTGGTTAAAACACAAAATCAGTATTTTGATAAATTAATTTTAAAATGTTTTTCATACCAAAGGCTTAAACTAGTTGCAGCAATGTGCTTTCTTTTCCTCAGAACACAAGGATGACTTTGGACTTGATGAGAAACATTGAAGACCAGTGCACAGAAGCACCAGTGTCCAGCTGTCCGGCCTAGAGAAGGACTTGCTGACTTTGAGGGGATGGGCTGACCTTCAGCTGCACCCGAGTTTACCAGAAGCTGCAGGGTGGTTTTCTACTAGATTTCTTCTGTGAACCCAGGTCTTTGAATTTAACCATTTGGGAAGATTTGTGCATTATGAGTCTTTGGTATCTTGAAAGTTTCACAGGAGACAGGAAGAAAGTTCCAGTTAATCCAGAAGCCTGCCAATACAGGAGATGATGATTTGATCCCTGGATCAGGAATATCCCCTGAAGAAGTAAATGGCAACCCACTCCAATTTGCTTGTCTGGGAAATCCCATGGACAGAGGAGCCAGGCAGACTCTGGTCCACAGGGTCACAAGAGTCAGACATGACTAAACTACTACCAGTATGTCAAGAGTCAAAAAGACTTTTAGAGACTTGCATTTGCATTCTCAGACCTATGCAGATAGATATAAAAGGACATGATCATTCTGTTCTTCACAAAGTACTCAGGCCTTTGAAAAGAAACATCATAAGTTTACATAAATGCCCATTTTCATACCAACTTGTAATTTCAAAATTCCTCTTAAAAAGAAAAGGAGACTCTTTTTAGCCATCAGTTTCAGATGGGAGTTCTGACACCCAGAGGAAATTGTAATGGTGTTCTCCCTAGGTTTTAAATTCCTCTTATCTATATATAACACTTTCTTCATCATATACTAAATTCTGCCCATCCTCACATTCAGTCCAGCTCAGTCGCTCAGTCGCATCCAGCTCTTTGTGACCCCATGAATTGCAGCATGCCAGGCCTCCCTGTCCATCACCAACACTTGGAGTTCACTCAAACTTACGTCCATCGAGTCAGTGATGCCATCCAGCCATCTCATCCTCTGTCGTTCCCTTCTCCTCCTGCCCCCAATCCCTCCCAGCATTAGGGTCTTTTCCAGTGAGTCAACTCTTCTCATGAGGTGGCCAAAGTATTTCAGTTTCAGCTTTAGCATCCTTCCTTGCAATGAACACCCAGGACTGATCTTTAGAACGGACTGTTTGGATCTCTTTGCAGTCTAAGGGATTCTCAAGAGTCTTCACCAACACCACAGTTCAAAAGCATCAGTTCTTTGGCTCTCAGCTTTCTTCACAGCCCAATACTCACATCCATACATGACTACTGGAAAAACCATAGCCTTGACTAGATGGACCTTTGTTAGCAAAGTAATGTTTCTGCTTTTTAATATGCTATCTAGGTTGGTCATAACTTTTCTTCCAAGGAGTAAGCATCTTTTAATTTCATGGGTGCAATCAACCATTTGCAGTGATTTTACCATAATTACCAAAATACCTATAAACTATGTTTGCAAATGTACTTATCCATTATTTATTAAATTGAATCTTATGAAATTGCTAATATTTGATCATTTTGTTTATAAGCAGTTTTTTCATGTGGTTGGACCTAATAGAATATGGACTTTAGCTGGATGGCTCTAACTACTTCATATATATATATATATATATATACATATACATATATATATATATATATACACATACATATACTATGCAAGTGCTTTCTGCTTTACTTTACCAGGGAGAATGAAAATGCTTACTCTATTCATAAGTTCTTTTGCAGCCTTGCAAAACTGTGCTTACTGACTACTAGTAAATTTAATGAAAATATTGAAAGTGTAATAGTTTCCCCAATACAGTATTAGACCAAAACAAGTCTGATTCAAACTGGGCATATTGACTTTGAAGCATACTACCCATCTACTTGGGCTTCCTTGGTGGCACAGGTAAAAAAAATCTGCCCACCAAACAGGAGACACAGGTTCGACCCCTGGGCCGGATCCCCTGAAGGAGGAAATGGCCACCCACTCCAGTATTCTTGCCTGGAGAAGCCCATGAACAGAGGAGCCCAGTGGGCTGTAGTCCATGGGGCCACAAAAAGTCAGACAGGACACAGCAACTAAAAAACAACAACAAGCCGTCTACTTAACTGGAATGGCTTTTGTACACTTAAGGTCAGGTCTAGAATCCATATGCGAAATATAAAAATACCAAAGCATTTTTGGGCTGAGCTCTCAGCCCCTGGCCTGGGGCGCAAAGCTTTGCCTGCAAAGGGCTGTATTTTTTTTTTTTTTTTAATCATAGAAAACTGTTGGATTCTCTAAATTTTTTTTTTCTGTCTGCTGAGGTGATCCTGTGTTACTTTTGGCCTTTATTTCATAAATATAAAATATTATATCATTTGATTTTTGGATGTTAAGCGAATCTTGGAAGCCTGGAGTAATTGCACTTGGCTATGATATGTGTTCCATTTTTAATTATTGCTAGATTCATTTTTATGGTGATATGTTGATAACATTTATGTACACATTTATAAGGGGTATTGTTTTGCAGTTTTCTTGTTGTGTTTATCTTGTTTTCTTATCAGCACAGAAGTGATCTCATAGAATGAGTGTTTTTTTCTACATTTTGAAAGAAATTGTGAATGTTTTCCTATTGATTTTTGAAATGTTTGATCAATATCACCATTGAAATTATTTGGTCCAGGATGTGTCCTTATTGAAACTATTTTTATTTTTTAATATAAATTTATTTATTTTAATTGGAGGCTAATTACAATATTGTATTGGTTTTGCCATACATCAATAAGAATCAATGTTACAATTGTATTCAGATTACCTATGTCTTCTTCATTTTGATAGTTTTTGTCTTTCTAGGAATTTTGTCATTGCATCCAGTTTATCTAATTTGTTAACACATAGTTGTTCATACGGAGAAGGCAATGGCACCCCACTCCAGTACTCTTGCCTGGAAAATCCTATGGATGGAGGAGCCTGGTGGGTGCAGTCCATGGGGTCACTAAGAGTCAGACACGACTGAACGACTTCACTTTCACTTTTCAGGTTCATGCATTGAAGAAGGAAATGGCAACCCACTCCAGTGTTCTTGCCTGGAGAATCCTAGGGACAGGGGAGCCTGGTGGGCTGCCATCTCTGGGGTCGCACAGACTCGGACACGACTGAAGTGACTTAGCAGCAGCAGCAGCAGTTGTTCATAGCATTATTTTGTTATACCTTTTTTTTTTTTTTAATTTCTCTAAGACCACTCCTCTTCCGTTCTTTATTTTAGTATTTTGTGTCTTTTCTTTTTCTCTTGGTCCTTGTAAGCAAAGAGTTTTCATTTCAGTTTGTTATAACCTTTTCAAAAGTACATTTTCTACTTCATTGATTTTCTAATTGTTTTACTATTATCTATTTTACCAGTTTAAATTTTAATCTTTATTATTTCTTCTGTGTTGCTTTAGCTTTCTTATTTTCTAAATTCTTGCAGTGGAAGGTTGATTATTGATTTTACATCTTTCTTTTGTTTTTCACTGAAGAAAAATAAGACTGTAAATCTACAAGAACTGCTTTTGCTACATCTCACAAACTGGTGGATTGTGCTTTCATTGTCTTTTTATGTCAAAATATTTTCTAATTTCTCTTGCCATTTCATCTTTGACCCACTGATTATTTAGGATGTTGATTTTTTTTTTAATTTTCATTGTGATCATAACACATAATATGTACAATTTTAACATTTCAATTTATTTAGACTTGTTTTATGGTAGAGATTTTCCTAAGGGATTCAAGTTCAGACAAAATATTGACTATACTCCAGTTCTTTTAATAGATCTCCAAATATCCTTAGTTCTCTACATTTTCTCTAGTGCTACTGACTTTTATTTATCATACCACTGACCTGGGAAGGGAAAAGTATTGGAATAGTCTCAAATTAAAAATTACAGAAGAGGGGGCGGTCCTAAGAAGGGGGGCTGGTCCTAAGCTTGTGGAGGAATAGGACGGGGAGACCACTTTCTCCCCCACAAATTCATCAAAAGAACATTTCAGTGCTGAGTAAATTCCACAAAACAACTTCTGAATGCTGGCAAAGGACATCAAGCACTCAGAAGAGCAGCTCATTGTCTTCGAAAACAGGTAGGAAAAAATATAAAAGACAAAAAAAGAGACAAAAGAGGTAGGGAGGGAGCTTCATCCTGGGAAGGGAGCCTTAAAAAGAGAAAATTTTCAAACACCAGGAAACACCCTCATTGCTGAGTCTGTGGTGAGCCTTGGAAGCACAGAGGGCAACATAACAGGGAGGAAATAAATAAATAATTAAACCCCACAGATTACGAGCCCAATGGTAACTCCCCCAGTGGAGAAGCAGCAAGTATCCGCCACTAGCAAGCGGGGACTGGGCAGGGAGGCGCGGGCTGCATTGCCTTTTAAGGATCTGGCCCAAATGCCCCAAGGGTACCCAGAGCGAACTAACTTTGGCTAGCAAACAAGACTGTGGGATAGTTGCCATGCAAAACACTCTAACATAAGACACCACCAGGACCGTGCACAGAACAATGGATGGAACAGAATCAGCTGGCTACAGAGCAGCCCTCTCTGGTGACAGGCAGCCAGAGCTAGAAGGGCCAGAAGTGGGCAATCACAGCCCCAGAGAGACATTAAATACCAAACTGCAAACAGGCTTCTTTACTAACTAAGACTTCTTGGGGTTCTGGACAGTCATCATCTGCCTGAGAAGGTGCACTGGTTGTACACCCAGAAAACTGAGCAGCAGGGACAGGAGATGTGATAAGTCGCAATGACCATGCTCACCAAACACCTGAGCTACTTGGACTTGGGAAGGGCACAAAACACAGGCCCAACTGATTCTGCACCTCTGAGGACTACCTGAGTGCCTGAACCTGAGCAGCTTAGATCTGGGAGGTGCATGCAGCCCAGGGCCAGCCTCAGACTGTTTCCGGCAGAGCAACCTAGAGCCTGAGCTGTGTGTGCAGTGAACGGGGGCAGGCCCAGCGTGGCTGAGACACTGCAAGCACACGCCAGTGTTATTTGTTTGCAGCATCCGTCCTTCCCCACAGCGCAACTGAACAAGTGAGCCTAAAGTAAGTGACCACCACCACCCCGCTTGTGTCAGAGTGGAAATCAGACACTGAAGAGACCAGCAAACAGAAGAAGCTAAAACAGAGGGAACCACCTTGGAAGTGACAGGTGCAAAGATTAAAACCCTGTTATTAGTACCCACTACATAGGAAGGAGGCTATAGATCTTGAGAAATATAAGCTGTACCAAGGAACTATCTGAAAATGAACTGATCCCACACTACCCACAACAACACCAGAGAAAGTATTAGATATATCTTTACTATTTTTACAATCATTCTTTTTTGTTTGTTTTTTTTTTCTTTTCTTTAACATTTTTAATTTTTTAATCCTCTATTTCTCCTTTAATTTTCATTTTTATAACCTATTACTTTATTTTTCTTAAAAAAGAACCTATTTTTAAAACAAAATTCATATATATATATATATATATATATATAATGATTTTTGTGACTTTTTTTTTTTTTTCTTCTTCTTCTCCTTTACTTTAATGTTGCATTTTTTAAAAATCCAACCTCTACTCTAGATTTTTAAACTTTGCTTTTTGGTATTTGTTATCAATTTTGAACCTTCAAAAACCCCAAACTTCAGTACCCATATTTATTTAAGAGCAAGATTACTGGCTTGACTGCTCTCTCCTCCTTTGGACTCTCCTTTTTCTCCACCAGGTCGCCTCTGTCTCCTCTCTCCCCCTTCTCTTCTTTACCCAACTCTATGAATCTCTGTGTGTTCCAGATGGTGGAGAACACAGGAAACTGATTAGTGGCTGGATTTCTCCCTCTCGTTTTCATTCCCCTCTTTTATCCTCCTGGCCACCTATGTGTTCTTCCTCCCTCTCCTCTTCTCTGTATAAATCCATAAATATCTCTGAGCCATCCAGACTGTGGAGGGCAAATAAGGAAGTGATTACTGGCTAGCTTGCTCTCTCCTCTTTTGATTCCTCCTCATCTCATTCGGGTCACCTCTAACTCACCCCTCCCTCTTCTCTTCTCCATGTAACTGAGAACGTCTCCAGGTATCCCTCAATGTGGAGAAACTCTTCATCTTTAACTGGGATGTTTTATCACCAGTGTGGTATACAGGGAGAAGTCTTGTGACTACTGTAAAAATGAAACTGAAAGCCAGAAGCAGGAGGCTTAAATCCAAATCCTGAGAACATCAGAGAATTCCTGACTCCAGGGAACATTAATTGATAGGAGCTCATCAAACACCTCCATACCTACACTGAAACCAAGCACCATCCAAGGGCCAACAAGTTCCAGAGCAAGACATACCATGCAAATTCTCCAGCAACACAGGAACACAGCCCTGAGCTTCAATATACAGGCAGCTCAAAGTTACTCCAAAACCATTGACATCTCATAACTCATTACTGGACACTTCATTGCACTCCAGAGAGAAGAAATCCAGCTCCACCCACCAGAACACTGGCACAAGCTTCCTTAACCAAGAAACCTTGACAAGCCACTGATACAACCCCATCCACTGTGAGCAAACCCCATAAAAAAGAGAATTTCACAAACTGCCAGAATACAGAAAGGTAACCCCAAACACAGCAATATAAACAAGATGAAGAGATAGAGGAATACCCAGCAGGTAAAGGAGCAGGATAAAGAACCACCAAACCAAAAAAAGAGGAAGGGATGGGGAATCTACCTGAGAAAGAATTCCAAAAAATGATAATGAAAATGATCCAAAATTTTGAAATCAAAATGGAATCACAGATAAATAGCCTGGAGACAAGGATTGAGAAGATGCAAGAAAGGTTTAACAAGGACCTAGAAGAAATAAAAAAGAGTCATTATATAATGAATAATGCAATAAATGAGATCAGAAACATTCTGAAGGCAACAAATAGTAGAGTAATGGAAGCAGAAGATAGGATTAGTGAAATAGAAGATACAATGGTAGAAATAAATGAATCAGAGAGGAAAAAAGAAAAGCGAATTAAAAGAAATGAGGACAATCTCAGAGACCTCCAGGACGACATGAAAAACTCTAACATTTGAATTATAGTAGTCCCAGAAGAAGAAGACAAAAAGACCATGAGAAAATACTTGAGGAGATAACAGTTGAAAACTTCCCTAAAATGGGGAAGGAAATAATCACCCAAGTCCAAGAAACACAGAGAGTCCCAAACAGGATAACCCCCAGATGAAACACCCCAAGACATATTTTAATCAAATTAACAACGATCAAACACAAAGAACAAATACTAAAAGCAGCAAGGGAAAAACAACAAATAACACACAAGGCGATTCCCATAAGGATGACAGCTGATCTTTAATAGAAACTTTTCAGGCCAGGAGGGAATGGCAAGACATACTTAAAGTGATGAAAGAAAATAACCTACAGCCCAGATTACTGTACCCAGCAAGGATCTCATTCAAAAATGAAGGAGAAATCAAAAGCTTTACAGACAAGCAAAAGCTGAGAGAATTCAGCACCGCCAAACCAGCTTTCCAACAAATGCTAAAGGATCTTCTCTAGACAAGAAAAACAAAAAGGGTGTATAAACCTAAACCCAAAACAATAAAGTAAATGACAATGGGATCATACTTATAAATAATTACCTTAAACATAAATGGGTTGAATGCCCCAACCAAAAGACAAAGACTGGCTGAATGGATTCAACAACAAGACCCCTATATATTCAGTTCAGTTCAGTGCAGTTGCTCAGTCATGTCCGACTCTTTGCGACCCCATGAATCACAGCACGCCAAGCCTCCCTTTCCATCACCATCTCCCGAGTTAACTCAGACTCACGTCCATTGAGTCCGTGATGCCATCCAGCCATCTCATTCTCGGTCGTCCCCTCTCCTCCTGCTCCCAATCCCTCCCAGCATCAAAGACTTTTCCAATGAGTCAACACTTCACATGAGGTGGCCAAAGTACTGGAGCTTCAGCTTTAGCATCATTCCTTCCAAAGAAATCCCAGGGTTGATCTTCAGAATGAACTGGTTGAATTTCCCTGCAGTCCAAGGGACTCTCAAGAGTCTTCTCCAACACCACAGTTCAAAAGCATCAATTCTTCAGTGCTCAGCCTTCTTCACAGTCCAACTCTCACATTCACATATGACCACAGGAAAAACCATAGCCTTGATGAGATGGACCTTAGTTGGCAAAGTAATGTCTCTGCTTTTCAATATGCTATCTAGGTTGGTCATAACTTTTCTTCCAAGGAGTAAGAGTCTTTTAATTTCATGGCTGCAGTCACCATCTGCAGTGATTTTGGAGCCCCCCAAAAAATAAAGTCTGAAACTGTTTCCACTGTTTCCCCTTCTATTTCCCATGAAATGATGGGACCGGATGCCATGATCTTCGTTTTCTGAATGTTGAGCTTTAAGCCAAGTTTTTTGCTCTCCTTTATCACTTTCATCAAGAGGTTTTTTAGCTCCTCTTCACTTTCTGCCATAAGGGTGGTGTCATCTGCGTATCTGAGGTTATTGATATTTCTCCTTGCCATCTGGATTCCAGCTTGTGTTTCTTCCAGTCCAGCGTTTCTCATGATGTACTCTGCATAGAAGTTAAATAAGCAGGGTGACAATCTACAGCCTTAACGTGCTCCTTTTCTTATTTGGAACAAGTCTGTTGTTCCATGTCCAGTTCTAACTGTTGCTTCCTGACCTGCATAAAGATTTCTCAAGAGGCAGGTTAGGTGGTCTGGTATTCCCATCTCTTTCAGAATTTTCCACCCCAATATATGCTGTCTACAAAAGATCCACCTCAAAAACAGGGACACATACAGACTGAAAATGAAGGGCTGGAAAAAGATATCCCATGCAAATAGAAAACAAAAAAAAGTAGGAGTAGCAATATTCATATCAGATAAAATAGACTTTAAAACAAAGGCTGTGAAAAGAGACAAAGAAGGCCACTACATAATGATCAAAGGATCAATCCAAGAAGAAGATATAACAGTTATAAATGTATATGCACCCAACATAGGAGCACCGCAATATGTAAGAAAAATGCTGACAAGTATGAAAGGGGAAACTAACAATAACACAATAATACTGGGAGACCTTAATACCCCACTCACACCTATGGACAGATCAACTAAACAGAAAATTAACAAAGAAACACAATCTATAAATGATACAATAGACCAGTTAGATCTAATTGATATCTATAGGACATTTCGCCCCAAAACAATGAATTACACATTTTTCTCAAGTGCACATGGAATCTTCTCCAGGATAGATCACATCCTTGGCCATAAATCTAGCCTTGATAAATTCACAAAAATGAAATAATTCAAAACATTTTTTCTGATCATAATGCAGTAAGATTAGATATCAATTACAGAAGAAAAACTATTAAAAATTCCAACATATGGAGGCTAAACAACACGCTTATGAATAACCAAGAAATCACAGAAGAAATCAAAAAGAAATCAAAATATGCATAGAAATGAATGAAAATGAAAACACACAAACCCAAAACCTGTGGGACACTATAAAAGCAGTCCTAAGAGGAAAGTTAATAGCAATATAGGCATACTTCAAGAAACAAGAAAGAAATCAAATAAATAACCTAACTCTACACCTAAGGCACCTAGAAAAGAAAGAAATAGAGAACCCCAGGGTTAGTAGAAGGAAAGAAATCTTAAAAGTTAGGGCAGAAATAAATGCAAAAGAAACAAAAGAGACCATAGCAAAAATCAAGAAAGCCAAAAGCGGGTTCTTTGAAAGGATAAATAAAATTGACAAACCATTAGCTAGACTCATGAAGAAACAAAGGGAGAAAAATTAAATCAATGAAATTAGAAATGAAAATGGAGAGATCACAACAGACAACACAGAAATATAAAGAATCATGAGACTACTATCAGCAATTATATGCCAATAAAATGGACATCATGGAAGAAATGGACAAATTCTTAGGAAATTACAACTTTCCAAAACTGAACCAGGAAGAAATAGAGAAACTTACAGACCCATCACAAGGATGGAAATTGAAACTGTAATCAGAAATCTTCCAGCAAACAAAAGCCCAGGTCCAGACGGCTTCATAGCTGAATTCTACCAAAAATTTCGAGAAGAGCTAACACCTATCCTACTCAAACTCTTCCAGAAAATTGCAGACGAAGGTAAACTTCCAGACTCATTCTATGTGGCCACCATCACCCTAATATAAAAACCTGACAAAGATGCCACAAAAAAAGAAAACTACAGGCCAATATCACTGATGAACATAGTTGCAAAAATTCTTAGCAAAATTCTAGCAATCAGAATCCAACAACACATTAAAAAGATCATACACTACGACCAAGTGGGCTTTATCCCAGGGATGCAAGGATTCTTCAATATCTGCAAATCAATCAATGTAATAAGCCAGATTAACAAATTGAAAAATAAAAGCCATATGATTATCTCAATAGATGCAGAGAAGGCCTTTGACAAAATTCAACAGCCATATATGATAAAAACTTTCCAGAAAGTAGGAATAGAAGGAATATACCTCAACATACTATAAGCTATATATGAAAAACCATAACAAACATTATCCTCAATGGTGAAAAATTGAAAGCATTTCCCCTAACATCAGGAACAAGACAAGGGTACCCACTTTCACTGCTACTATTTAACAGAGTTCTGGAAGTTTTGGCCACAGCAATCAGAGCAGAAAATGAAATAAAAGGAATCCAAATTGGAAAAGGAGAAGTAAAACTCTCCCTCTTTGCAGATGACATGATCCTCTACATAGAGAACCCTAAAGACTCCACCAGAAAATTATCAGAGCTAATCAATGAATACAGTAAATTTTCAGGATATAAAATCAATACAAGAAATCTCTTGAATTCCTATACACTAATAATGAGAAAGTAGAAAAATAAATTAAGGAATTAATTTCATTCACCATTGCAATGAAAAGAATGAAATACTTAGGAATATATCTACCTAAAGAAACTAAAGACCTATCTATAGAAAACTATAAAACACTGGTGAAAGAAATCAAAGAGGACACTAATAGTTGGAGAAATATACCATGTTCATGGATCGGAAGAATCAATATAGTGAAAATGAGAATACTACCCAAAGCAATCTACAGATTCAATGCAATCCCTATCAAGCTACCAGCGGTATTTTCACAGAGCTAGAACAAATAATTTCACAATTTGTATGGAAATACAAAAACCTCAAATAGCCAAAGCAATCTTGAGAAAGGAGAATGGAACTGGAGGAATCAACCTGCCTGACTTCAGGCTCTACTACAAAGCCACAGTCATCAAGACAGTATGGTCCTGGCACAAAGACAGAAATATAGATCAATGGAACAAGATAGAAAGCACAGAGATAAACCCACGCACCTATGGACACCTTATCTTTGACAAAGGAGGGAAGAATATACAATGGATTAAAGACAATCTCTTTAACAAGTGGTGCTGGGAAAACTGGTCAACCACTTGTAAAAGAATGAAACTAGATCATCTTCTAACACCATACACAAAAATAAACTCAAAATGGATTAAATATCTAAACGTAAGACCAGAAACTATAGAACTCCTAGAGGAGAACATAAGCAAAATATTCTCCGACATAAATCACAGCAGGATCCTCTATGATCCACCTTCCAGAATACTGGAAATAAAAGCAAAAATAAACAAATGGAATCCAATTAAATTTAAAAGTTTCTGCACAACAAAGGAAATGATAAGCAAGGTGAAAAGACAGACTTCAGAATGGGAGAAAATGATAGCAAATGAAGCAACTGACAAACTAATCTCAAAAATATACAAGCAACTTATGCAGCTCAATTCCAGAAAAATAAACGACCCAATCAAAAAAATAGGCCAAAGAACTAAATAGACATTTCTCCAAAGAAGACATACAGATGGCTAACAAACGCATGAAAAGATGCTCAACATCACTCATTATCAGAGAAATGCAAATCAAGATCACAATGAGATACCATTTCACACCAGTCAGAATGGCTGCGATCCAAAAGTGTACAAGCAATAAATGCTGGAGAGTGTGTGGAGAAGAGGAAACCCTCTTAAACTGTTGGTGGGAATGCAAACTAGTACAGCCACTATGGAGAACAGTGTGGAGATTTCTTAAAAACTGGAAATAGAACTGCCTTATGACCCATCAATTCCACTGCTGGGCATACACACCAAGGAAACCAGAATTGAAAGAGACACATGTACCCCAATGTTCATCACAGCATTGTTTTTAATATCCAGGACATGGAATCAACCTAGATGTCCATCAGCAGATGAATGGATAAGAAAGCTGTGGTACATATACACAATGGAGTACTACTCAGCCATTAAAAAGAATACATTTGAATCAGTTCTAATGAGGTGGATGAAACTGGAGCCACTTATACAGAATGATGTAAGCAAGAAAGAAAAACAGTATACTAACACATATATATGGTATTTAGAAAGATGGTAATGATAACCCTGTATGCACGACAACAAAAGAGACACAGATCTATAGAACAGACTTTTGGACTCCATGGGAGAGGGAGAGGGTGGGATCATTTGGGAATGGCATTGAAACATGTATAATATCATGTAAGAAATGAATCGCCAGTCTAGGTTCAATGCAGGATGCACGATGCTTGGGGCTGTTGCACTGGGATGACCCAGAGAGATGGTATAGGGAGGAAGGTGGGAGGGGAGTTCAGGATTGGGAACTCATGTACACCTGTGGCAGATTCATGTTGATATATGGCAAAACCAATCCAGTGTTGTAAATTTAAAAAAAGTAAAATTAAAAATAAATAAATAAATAAAAAATTACACAACTGACTGTCTTTTAGAAGTTTAGTCATTTTATTGGCTAGATAATTAGCCGCTAGAGTTTTGATATGGTTAATTCATAGTTGTATTGCCCATATTTTTGTTGTAGCAAGCCCACTGAGGTGCTCATTTGTTCTGGAAGTTGTTTTCTTAAAGTTGCCCTCATGTGTTATGGAAAATTATCCTTTCAAGTTAAAGAACATACAATAAACTGGGGTGATAAATTTTCTTAGTACCACCTTCAGTGATAACTAACATGTGATTTTACTTTAGCTAACACAGGAAACAAACAAGAAAATAAATATCCTTTTGTATACACTATCTAGAGATGCTATTTACTAGTTAGGGTGGGGATTTTTATTTTTTATTTTGTTCTAATCTCTAAAGCCATCATTTCTCTGAGTTGTATTATGTTGTTTTTTCTAAAGCTCCTTCAAAATGTTTAAGGTAAATGCTAAAAAAAGAAGTAATAATAATAAAGGCTTCCTTTTTTTCACCACTGAGTATAAGGATTTAAAAAAAAAAATGAACAAAGTATTAGAAGTTTGCAATTGGCCAATGAACTGGTTCAAGTTTTTCTTCCATATTAAATTTCCTATTTCTGACTTAAAGACACTAGTAAAACTTGAGGAAAGGGTTGAGGTCACATTTATTTTAGGATCCACTCTTACATGCTGTCTATTTAAAAGTGTGAAAGAGCTAATTCAAAAGTCTCCCAAAGATTCAACCTCTCCTTGCTTAGAGAATTGAATCACTACTTCACAGGAAAGCCTTTGGAGATGGCCTCCGAAATGCCTTGTTAAGATCTGCAGTTTTTTTCCCAAATGTTTCTGATTTCCTGTTCAGTTTGGAATCTTTTTAAGTCATTTTGGAAACTTCTCATTCTGCATTTTCAATCCAAATTTTGGCAATTGAAATTCCCACTAACATTTGAATTATCTAAGATCCATGGGTTATATATCCTTATAGCTAATTTATATTACTCTGCAAATTCCTAACTTGAAGAGATTTTGAAAAGTCTTTGATGGTAGCTGTCAGTTCAGTGCAAGACCAGATCTTAAAATGTTCCTTCCTTGTTTAAAGAATGATTTAACTATAAGAAGTAATTGAATATGGGAGCTTTTTACCAGGTCAAGAGGCAAGGAGAGTGGTTAAAAAGAGGATTAGGGGCACAGAGAAATGATGGTGCAAAGAATGAGAGGAGAGTTTAGTAAGATAAAAGCATTTAGCTTTCAATTTTGAGATAAAATTTACTTTAAAAAATAGTTTCTTTTTTGTTCCCCCAAATTTTCCCTTAGCTCAGTCCAGGAATAGCTTGTTGTTATTCAGTTATTAAGCCATGTCAGACTCCTTGTAATCCCCTGGATGGCAGCATGCCATGCTTTTCTGTCCTTTATTATCTCTGGGAGTTTGCTCAAACTCACATCCATTGAGTTGATGATGTCATCCAACCATCTCATCCTCTGTCATCCCCTTCTCCTCCTGCCTTCAATCTTTCCCAGCATTAGGGTCTTTTCCAATGAGTTGTCTCTTCCCATCTGGTGGCCAAATTATTGGAGCTTCATCTTCAGCATCGGTCCTTCCAATGAATAATCAGGACTGATTTCCTATAAGACTGACTGATTTGGTCTCCTTGCAGTCCAAGGGACTCTCAAGAGTTCTCCAAAACCACAGTTAAAAAGCATCAATTCTTTGGTGCTCACCCTTCATTATGGTGCAATTCTCACATCAGTACATGACTACTGGAAAAACTATAGCTTTGACTATACAAATCTTTTTTCAATAAGTGATGTCTCTGCTTTTTAATACATTGCCTAGTTTTGTTATAACTAGTCTTCCAATGAGCAACCGTCTTTTAATTTTATGACTACAGGCACTCTCTGCAGTACTTTTGGAGCCCAAGAAAAGAAAATCTGTCACTGTTTCCAATTTTTCCCCATCTATTGGCCATGAAATGATAGGATCAGATGCCACAATCTTAGTTTTTATCTATGGTTGTTGATATTTCTCCTGGCAATCTTGATTCCAGCTTATGATTCATCCAACCCAGCATTTTGCATTATATACTCTGCATATAAGTTAAATAAAATGTGAAAGTGAAAGTATTAGTCCCTCCATCTTATCTGACTCTTTGTGGCCCAATGGACAGTAGTCCACCAGGCTTCTCTGTCCATGGAATTCTCTAGGCAAGAATACTGGAGTGTGATGCTATTCTTTTCCCCAGAGGATCTTCCTAACCCAAGAATCAAACTTGGTTTTCTGCATTGCAGGCAGATTCTTTACCATCTGATCCATAGGGTGACAATATACTGCCTTCATGTACTTCTGTCCCAATTTTGTACTAGTCTGTTCCATGTCTGATTCTAATTGTTGCTTCTTGACGTACATACAGGTTTTTCAGAAGACAAGTAAGGTGGTCCGGTATTCCCATCTCTTTAGCTTAAGAAGTAATTTTTGGATCTTAATATTATTAGCATGTTCTTATGTAAATATAAATGTACAATATTTCTCTTGTTTGTTTTGAGCAACAGGTTCAAAAACTCTTGGTAAACAAACAAACAAATACCAAATACAAACAACCATTTTCTTCACAAAATGAAAGTGAAAATATTATTTCCTCAGTCATGTGTGACTCTTTGTGACCCCTGGACTGTAGCCCACCAGGTTCCTGTGTCTGTGGAATTCTCCAGGAAGAATACTGGAGTGGGTAGCCATTCTTTTCTCCAGGGGATAGTCTTGATCCAGGGATTAAACCCAGATCTCCTGCATTGCAGGTGGAAATAAAACAAGAACAACAACAACAAACAGTCCTTTGATGTTATTTATAAGAAGTTAAACAGTTTCGTATATACTTGTGTTTTGCTTTTCCAGAAGTTCCTAGGAGAAAACAATAAATCAGCTTACTATTTGAATATTTCTGTTCAAATGATTTTAGGAATAAGGATGTCATATTGAGGAATATAATGGAATAATAAAGTTAAAGTAGATAGGAAGTAAACTGTGTGGGTATAAATGTTTTCAGATTTCAGTAGAACTATCCAGTGTATAGTTAAACGTATAAACATATGCATTTTCCATAGCCAAATGCATTTTTATAAAAATAAAATAGAAAAGATGATTTTAGATAAATTATAGTTTATTTAGCTTTGCTCTGTTCTGTAACTCTTAACAGATACAAGCTTTATTTATAGAATATTAAATTAAATTAATGTGAGGTAAATATTTATTATGGTACTTTTACTGTAGTCATTCTGACTGTACATTCTTCTGTACTGTACTTTTAAAATATGTCATTCAAAGTTATTTTGCAAGACAGTTGATTAAGCATAAAGTTAAGTGTGGTGTGAAAAGAGTTAATGGAGAGATGAAGGATAAGGTCCTCTTCAATGATAGTATTGCAAAAGTGAGTTCTTTTGAAGACTATTATTGTTTTCCTGATAGACCTTCATGGCACAGCTGATTGCAGAAATTTCTAAAAGCTTGAGGCTACTCACATCTGCATGAACTGCAGGAACCCATGCTGTGTATATTTTGCTATTAAATGAAATGACATATTTTAATATACCTAGGGACCAAAGGTACCTGGCAATGTATTTCATCCTGCCCAACACCATTCTAAGTTTCCATGTCTGTAAAATGTAGATAAAATTATTCCTATTTAAGGAGACCTTTGCATTTAAGACATTGAGGATAAAACACCCACCATTGTTAACTTCTAAACTCTTATCTTTGTCAGAGTCCAGATGAAAGGGATTCTAACTTGATCACAACTTATATTGTTATGAGACTTCACGTTCCATCGAGCGTCTTAAGGAGGAGAGTCAAACTACTTATGTCTTTGTAAGTTCTTTCATTACATTTCTTACTCTTAGTTAATCTTAGTAATTTATGGAAGGTTGGACATTCACTCACCTAATTTGAGATTCTAAGAATGTTTGACATAAACTATAAGGAAGGACAAATTCCATGACTTTCTTCAGTGGTTACTGTCCTTTTTTCCAGTCTCTGAATGTGGGGAGTTATGCTGTGTCAAACAATTGTTTTTTTTTTTTTTTTCTACAACTGTCTTTTGTTTGTTTGTAAAGCAGCTTGTAAACAACAAGCTTGGACAAGCATCATTCTCCTAGTAGTACCATCAGTTCCTATGTACTCTTCCCTCACTCTCTTTCTCTATCTCTCTCTCTCAGTAGTAGTAGTAATAGCTGTAGTTTTACCATTCATCATTCTTGAAATTTCTAGACTTAAATGACAATCTACTCTGAGAATTTCCTTGCTTCAGTAATTGCATGGTTTAAGTCTGACCTTCCTAGCCAGCAACTTAGACACATGCCTACCACTAAATGGTATCCTTTACCAATAATATCTCACCTTGCATTCTTCAGCATCTAAAATTAAATATAGCAGAAGTAGTGAGGTGTAATAGAATGATCTGTGGACATAATACTGGAAATTTGTAAGCTCTTCTCACCTTCCCAATTCAAGTGTTATTATTTAAGGCAAGGAGAAAGTCATAGGAAACACTTCCTTGCCTTAAAATTGGGACAATCTTGATATGTTGATGTTGTGCTTCAGAAAGAGGAAGAAATATTTCTAGAAAGTGGAGCACTTGGAAGGATTATGTTTTAGGGAGAACAAAGTGGAAGACATTAAGAAGTGCAAATTGCACATGATTCTCCAGGTGGGTGCTATTGGCTTTGGGGGAAGAACAATTCTTTGCTGGTTTAACTGACCTATATTGCAAACCATTTAGTTTTATCAACTTCCAATCCACGCCAACAGTGAGACCTCTCTCCAGCCATTGTGACAACCTAAAATACTACAGTTTTTCCCTTGAATAAACATAATTCCCAGATGAAGAACCCCTGTCAAAGAATAATTGGAAAATACTTACCAACTTAAATGGGGGTCAAGAGGAACTGAAATGAGAGAAAGGGTTGTTTTTTTTTTAGATTGGGTTAATAACACATTCCTTGAAAACGAAAACAACCATTAAAGGATGCTTTTAAACTGGGATTGGGTGTTTAGACTTTCTTTCCTTTCATAGGAGAATGATAACAGAATGTCCTAAATTAAAAGAGCAGGTATGACTTTTAATGACTATTCTGTGGAAGAGAGAATCGTGGGGAAAAAATATAAAATTCAAGGGAAAAATGAATAATGGAATTAGAGGCTGCATTATTATTTGTCTTCCTGTTACAGTATTCAATCTTCAGGAAGGCATAGACCTATTTTACTGTATTCATATTTGTATATTTAGGGAATAGCAAAATGCCACAAACATAGTAAATGTTCAATTAATATATTCAATAAGTGAATATTTGATCAAATTATTGATGAGCTTAAATTATTGTTACCACTTTAAGCTATTTCTCCCGTCTTCAACGATTATTACTGTTTTATTTATTTGCAGCAAAATTTCATTCCTGGATGTGTAGAAAAAATTGGTCCTCTACTTTGCTACTGGCACCACTTGTCTCTCATCTTTAGAGAGTTCCTCTGAAAGTCACCTTCCTTAAGCTACTTTCTGAAGTCCCAAGAAGTTGCTGATGATATTAAGGGTATTCTATTCTTTTTACTGAGTCCTAAAGCTTGGTGGGAGAAGGCAATGGCACCCTATTCCAGTACTCTTGCCTGGAAAATCCCATGGACAGAGGAGCCTGGTGGGCTGCAGTCTGTGGAGTCGCTAAGAGTCGAATACAACTGAGCGACTTCTCTTTCATTTTCCACTTTCATGCGTTGGAGAGGGAAATGGCAACCCACTCCAGCATTCTTGCCTGGAGAATCCCAGGGACGGGGGAGCCTGGTGAGCTGCCGTCAATGGGATCGCACAGAGTTGGACACGACTGAAGTGACTTAGCAGCAGCAGCAAAGCTTGGTGATTTTGTTCAACTGTAATGGAAACATTTATAAGTCACACTCTTAGACTTTTTCTTTTTATTTGTTTTCATTTGTATAATTAATTTTCTAGAATCTTTCACAATTCCTTTAGGAAAGAGATGACATAGAGGAAGAATCCCAAAAGTGAACAAGTAGTTTAAAGGATAATTTAGTTGTTTTATTTAACTACGATTATACTTAAGATTTTTAGTTTCTAAAATAGATTATATCATTTTTTTTTTCTGAGAAAACCAAAACAATTATCCAGTATAGCAAGAAAGTTCTTGCTTTCAAATTAAATATTGCCTAGGACCTAAATTGTCAAACTAGTTTGCTCAAAATGTGTGTGTGTGCTAATTCACCTTAGTCATGGCTGACTCTTTGCAACCATATGGACCATAGTACACCATGCTCCTCTTTCCATGGGATTCTCCAAGCAAGAATACTAGAGTGGATTGCCATGCCCTCCTCCAAGGGAATTTCCTTACCCAGAGATCTAACCTTTGACTCTTATGCCTCCTTCATTGGTAAGCAGGTTCTTTATCACTAGCACCACCTGGGAGGCCCACAGGTAAAAATCCTAGTTGGTTAAAAGTAACTCTTATCTTCAACAAAGCTACAACATGATAATTCAAATATTTTACTATTTTCAATCATATTATAGAAAGTGGAGGTATAAAGGATATTTCCATAAGAAAAAATAAACTTTGTGCTGTCTGGATTTGTTTACATAGAAGTATTTTTTCTTGTAAAAATGTCTATTTATTTAATTTAATTCATATTTGCTAGCTTGTCATATAGCCAGGCATTTGGTCATTCTTTAAAATTCGTTTCTAGTATTTTTTTTTCTATTTGCATTCCTTTGCACCACTTGGCTATTTAAGTATGTGAAGAAAGTGAATGTGAAGAAAGTGAAAGTTGCTCAGTTGTGTCCTATTCTTGGCAATCCCATAATTGTCCAGGCCAGAATACTAAGGTGGTTAGTCCTTCCTTTCTCCAGGGGATCTTCCAAATCCAGGGATCAAACCCAGGTTCAGTGTCACATTGACGGTGGATTCTTTACCAACTGAGCTTATCAGGAAAGCCCCAGCTATTTAAGTATATCTTAAACTAATTATATGTTTTACCTATTACATATTCACTATAAAAATTATCTCTTCTCTAACTGCAAAGTGAGTTTAATATGTTTTATTTTCTATTTCAGTTTACGTTTAACTTCTAGTGTTGTCTATCCTCATTTTATTATTATTTTTTTAATATTTCAATTTTATCAACCTGGAAAGACAACACAGCAGGTTGTACAAAAAGCACTCATTTAAAATTCCCATTGTTATTATTATTCTTAAAGGAGCAGTCCATTTCCAATGGGAGAAGGCAATGGCAACCCACTCCAGTACTCTTGCCTGGAGAATTCCATGGAGGGAGGAGCCTGGTGGGCTATAGTCCATGTGGTCACAAAGAGTCGAACACGACTAAGCGACTTCACTTTCACTTCTCACTTTCATGCATTGGAGAAGGAAATGGCAACCCACTCCAGTGTTCTTGCCTGGAGAATCCCAGGGATGGGGCGCCTGGTGGGAGGCCGTCTATGGGGTCGCACAGAGTCGGACACAACTGACGAGACTTAGCAGCAGCAGTAGCTCCACTTCCAATGAAATCAGTGAATCTTACAAAGAGAGAATTCCTATACACATTGTTTTACCATTATCCTTAATATAACACCCCCTTCTATGTTTGGATGTATGTTTGCAGTCTGAATAAGAATTAAAGAATCATTATTTCACTGTCTCTAAGCTACAATATTGGAGAACTGATTTTTATTGTTCATCACATTTATCTCTAAACGGAGAATTTTATTTACTCATTAGTTTTCATTAGCTGCAAAACCCATTTCAGAATGAGTGATGTTAGATGAAGACATACCATACTGTCCTATGAGCCCTGGAGAGCTTGTCGTAAAGAGGTATTGTTAAGTGAACTGAAAACGATTTCTCGGTTGTACTTCTTATACTTCTGATGAATGGTATGAAGTGAGCTTTCTCATGGTGTCTATACATATTTAAGTATATTTTTGACATTCAGCAGAGGTGTGAAAGCATGTCTGTATCTACAAAATTATTATTATGAAGCTATACCAAGGCATTGGAAAATCACAAGAAGTTGGAAATCTTAGCAAATGAATAGATAGTAATTCTCTAACGAAGAACATGGGCAATAACTTTTTAAACTTGTTTTGAAGTAGTTTACCTGAGCAAAGCATTCCTTAAAATATTTGAATGTGTTTATAATGCAAATATTCACTTTCCAAACATTATAGTATTATTTATATATTTGTGGATCACCTGCTGCTGCTGCTGCTAAGTCACTTCAGTCGTGTTCGACTCTGTGTGACCCCATAGATGGGAACCCACCAGGGTCCATTGCCCCTGGGATTCTCCAGGCAAGAACACCTAACATGTAGTAATTCATGTCTGCTATTAGTATAATAGTATATAATATTATATATTTATGCTTATTAATTTTCTTACACTGTATGAATCATAGATTTCTAAAGAAAAAGACAGCATCTATGTTTGAATCTTAATTTGTCAGGAAGAAAATGAAACATTTAATTACTTCACAATGTATTTTTTTTCCTTTGAGGGAACTTTGTAATATAATATGCAAAATAATATTACATTTAAATATTGGAAAATAAAAGATGAGTTCACTTTTGAATTTTGTATAACCTTTTGCTTTTTATTTTTGAAGGTTCAGTAGGTTCAGAAAACATGTATATTTTACTTTTAATTAAACTCTTTTAGATATATATTTATCAGTACAACAAAGATTTTCCTCCAGCTCATCGATCACTCAATTGTTGAGGTATACTCAGAAATTTGTTTCTTTAGATTAAATTTTTATTTTATTTGCCCTTAAAAGATAACTAAAGACAATTTTTTAGGACATTTGTGAAAATAAAGATAGCAACTATGTTATATGTGCATCTATTTTGTCTTCAGGCTGATTGAGTATTTCAGATCCTGATATTCCTCTCACCCATGTTTGCAAGTCTTTGTCAAGTCTTGATATCCCTCTCGCCCAGGTTTGCAAGTCTTATACATCATGACTAGATGCATATTGTCATCCTGCTTATTTATTAATAATGTTTATGCAGAGTACATCATGTGAATTACTGGGCTGGATGAATCACAAGCTGGAATCAAGATCACTGGGAGAAATAACAACCACAGATATGAAGACGATAGCACTCTAATGGCAGAAAGTAAGGAGGAACTAAAGGGCTTCTTGATGGGAGTGAAAGAAGAGTGAAAAAGCTGATTTAAAACTGGACATTCAAAAAACAAAGATAATGGCAGTATGCTCCATCACTTCATGGCAAATAGAAAGGGAAAAAAATGGACACAGTGACAGGATTTTCTTGGTTTTTAAAATCACTGTGGACAGTGACTGTAGCCGCAGAATTAAAAGATGCTTGCTCCTTGGAAGGAGCTATGACAAATCTAGATAGTATGTTAAAAAGTAAAGACATCACTTTGCTGACAAAGGTCCATATAGTCAAAGGTATGATTTTTCCCGTAGTCATGTATGGATGTGAGAGTGGGACCATAGAGTAGGCTGAGTGCCAAAGAATAGATGCTTTCCAATTGTGGTGTTGGAGTAATCTCTTGAAAGTCAGTTGGACTGAAAGGGGATCAAACTAGTCAATACTAAAGGAAATCAACCCTGAATATTCATTGGAAGGACTGATGCTGAAGCTGAAGCTCCAATGCTTTGGCCACCTGATATGCAGAGCTGACTCAATGGAAAAGATCCTGATGCTGGGAAAGATTGAAGGCAAAAGGAGAAGAGGGTGGCATAAAATGAGATGGTTAGAGAGCATCACTGACTCAATGAACATGAATCTGAGCAAACTCCAGGGGAGGACAGAGGAGTTTGGTGTGCTACATTCCATAGGGTTTCAAAGAGTTGGGCATGACTTAGTGACTGAACAACTAGAGGAAAATATCGTTGGCAGGAAGAGAAGTTCTTACATATGAATCTCCATGTAAGTAAAACATCTAGATCTGGGAAATGCTTCTTTTTCTACTACATAAACACAGTGTGCGTGTATGCATGCATGAGTGTGTGTTATTCACGTCAGACTCTTTGCAACCCCATGGACTATACCTGTAAGGATCCTTTGGCCATTGGATTTTCCAGGAAAGAAAACTAGAGTGGGTTACCATTTTCTCCTTCAGGGGATCTTCATGACCCAGGGTTCAAACCCACATCTCCTGCCTGTGTCTCTTTCATTAGTAGGCAGATTCTTTACCACTTGAGATACCTGGAAAGCTCAGACTCCTTACACATCATGAGTGACTGGGTCTACTTAGGAAGACCTTTGTCCTGAGGTGATACATGTGACATCTGGTGGAGAGGAGAAGGTAATGGGACAAAGACAATGAAAACTAAGGATCACATGAAACATCATAATTTTAGTTCTTGAAAACAATATCATTTATATTATGGACAAGTACTCCTTGGAAGAAAAGTTAAGACCAATCTAGATAGTATATTCAAAAGCAGAGACATTACTTTGCCGACTAAGGTCTGTCTCGTCAAGGCTATGGTTTTTCCTGTGGTCATGTATGGATGTGAGAGTTGGACTGTGAAGAAGGCTGAGCACCGAAGAATTGGTGCTTTTGAACCGTGGTGTTGGAGAAGACTCTTGAGAGTCCCTTGGACTGCAAAGAGATACAACCAGCCCATTCTGAAGGAGATCAGCCCTGGGATTTCTTTGGAGGGACTGATGCTAAAGCTGAAACTCCAGTACTTTGGCCATCTCATGTGAAGAGTTGACTCATTGGAAAAGACTCTGATGCTGGGAGGGATTGGGGGTAGGAGGAAAAGGGAACAACCGAAGATGAGATGGCTGGATGGCATCACAGACTCGATGGACATGAGTCTGAGTGAACTCTGGGAGATGGTGATGGACAGGGAGGCCTGGCGTGCTGCGATTCATAGGGTCTCAAAGAGTCAGACACGACTGAGCGACTGAACTGAACTGAAGGCAAAATCACGAAAGCTCATTTTTCCATTTTTTTTCTTAGTTTTTTATTTTTTAAATTTTAAAATCTTTAATTCTTACATGCGTTCCCAAACATGAACCCCCCTCCCACCTCCCTCCCCATAACATCTCTCTGGGTCATCCCCATGCACCAGCCCCAAGCATGCTGTATCCTGCGTCAGACATAGACTGGCGATTCAACTCTTACATGATAGTATACATGTTAGAATGCCATTCTCCCAAATCATCCCACCCTCTCCCTCTCCCTCTGAGTCCAAAAGTCCGTTATACACATCTGTGTCTTTTTTCCTGTCTTGCATACAGGGTCGTCATTGCCATCTTCCTAAATTCCATATATATGTGTTAGTATACTGTATTGGTGTTTATCTTTCTGGCTTACTTCACTCTGTATAATCGGCTCCACTTTCATCCACCTCATCAGAACTGATTCAAATGAATTCTTTTTTACGGCTGAGTAATACTCCATTGTGTATATGTACCACAGCTTTCTTATCCATTCATCTGCTGATGGACATCTAGGTTGTTTCCATGTCCTGGCTATTATAAACAATGCTGCGATGAACATTGGGGTGCATGTGTCTCTTTCCATTCTGGTTTCCTCAGTGTGTATGCCCAGCGGTGGGATTGCTGGGTCATAAGGTAGTTCTATTTGCAATTTTTTAAGGAATCTCCACACTGTTCTCCATAGTGGCTGTACTAGTTTGCATTCCCACCAACAGTGTAGGAGGGTTCCCTTTTCTCCACACCCTCTCCAGCATTTATTGCTTGAAGATTTTTGGATCGCAGCCATTCTGACTGGTGTGAAGTGGTACCTCATTGTGGTTTTGATTTGCATTTCTCTAATAATGAGTGATGTTGAGCATCTTTTCATGTGTTTGTTAGCCATCCGTATGTCTTCCTTGGAAAAATGTCTATTTAGTTCTTTGGCCCATTTTTTGATTGGGTTGTTTATTTTTCTGGAATTGAGCTGCATAAGTTGCTTGTATATTTTTGAGATTAGTTGTTTGTCAGTTGCTTCATTTGCTATTATTTTCTCCCATTCAGAAGGCTGTCTTTTCACCTTGCTTATATTTTCCTTTGTTGTGCAGAAGCTTGTAATTTTAATTAGATCCCATTTGTTTATTTTTGCTTTTATTTCCAGAATTCTGGGAGGTGGGTCATAGAGGATCCTGCTGTGATTTATGTCTGAGAGTGTTTTGCCTATGTTCTCCTCTAGGAGTTTTATAGTTTCTGTTCTTACATTTAGATCTTTAATCCATTTTGAGTTTATTTCTGTGTGCGGTGTTAGAAAGTGATCTAGTTTCATTCTTTTACAAGTGGTTGACCAGTTTTCCCAGCAATCTACCCAATAGAGCAGTTCTATTTCAACATTTGAGAATAGTGATTACAGATATTAACTCTAGAGTTAGATTGCCTTGTATATTCTAGATTTAACACTTTCTAGCATTGTGATTTTTGTGCCCTAGTTCCTTCATATGTAAACAAAAAGGATAATCAAGGCAATAACATTTTTGATTGGTTAAATATGTTATTATTGGTAGAATACTCAGTATCTGGCACATTGTTGCTATTCAATAAAGTAATCGTATGTATGACTATCCCTTTGGTACTTACTAAGTTGCAAAGGCATAAAGCATGCTGCAGAAATCACTTTATGTCAATAAAATGACTACATAGATTGAAATTGCAATGTCACTATGGATTACAATCAACTAATTAAAATAAACATAGTAGAGAATATTTTAAACTCTTATCTACATGGTCTGTGAGAGCTAAGAACATAGGGTAACTGAAATAAAGTTACTAGCAAAAGAGAAGTATATAATATCCATCTATACCATTGGCTTCCCTGGTGGCTCAGAGGTTAAATCCTCTGCCTGCAATGAGGGAGACCTGGGTTCAATCCCTGGGTTGGGAAGATCCCCTGGAGAAGGAAATGGCAACCCATTCCAGCATTCTTGCCTGGAGAATCCCATGGATGAGGAGCCAGTTGGGCTACATTCCACCGGGTCACAAAGAGTCTGACATGACTGAGCTACTTCACTTTCACTTCCATAACAAAGTGTAATCATGCTTCTCATTACACTTGATTGCATTTATCTATCACTATTAAACTTCTGTTATGAAAAGTTATTGAACACGAAAAAAATGAAAAATGAGTCTAGGCTATCCTTATATTCTAATAGTGGGTAATTATTCATTCATCATAAAGCACTGAAACTACTGGATCAGACATCATGCTACTTCACTGGGTCACTAAAAGTGAAAGAAAAAGAAAGAAAGAAGCTCTAACATTATAAAATGGTAGCACTCCTTGATTGACTGATACATTCATAGATGCACAACAAGATGCTGTATTATACCAGATACTAGTACAGATACTGAATGTTCAAATAAATATAACTACATTTCTTGCTGTCCAGTAACTCATAGGCCAGTCGCCAGTACATAAAAATATGTTGTTATATATTTCAGCAGAACTCACCAAATATGAAGCCTGACTAGAGGAACAATATAAACAATTTGGCAACATAGTCCAAAAAAGGAGCTATACAGCCTCTTGGAGGAAAAAGTGGCCCAAATAATACCTTATCATAAAACATTATTGTGTATCTCCCAAAATTAAATGAATACAAACCCAGTAAGTTGAATTTGCAATATTGTAATAAATATGATATTTTAAAGTCTTGACATCTTTTTTTAATTCTGATCAATGACAAATTCTAGTATTAAAAAAACAACAACAACAACAAGAAAAAGAGTAGTTATAAATATGTGCACCATCAAGTTTTTCAAGAAATTTAAAGACGCTTGCTCCTTGGAAGAAAAGCTATGACCAACCGAGACAGCATATTAAAAAGATGACCAACAAAGGTCCCTCTAATCAAAGCAACGGTTTTTCCAGTAATCAAGTATGGATGTGAGAGTTGGACTACAAAGAAAGCTGAGCACTGAATAACTGATGCTTTTGAACTGTGGTGTTGGAGAAGACTCTTGAGAGTCCCTTGGACTGTAAGGAGATCCAACTAGTCCATCATAAAGGAGATCAGTCCTGAATATTCATTGGAAGGACTGATGCTGAAGCTGAAACTCCAATACTTTGGCCACCTGATTTGCTGGAAAAGACCCTGATGCTGGGAAAGATTGAAGACGGGAGGAGAAGGGGACGGCAGAGGACGAGATGGTTGGATGGCATCACCGACTCAATGGACATGGGTTTGAGCAAGCTCTGGGAGTTGGTGATGGACAGGGAGCCTGGCATTCTGCAGGCCATGGGTTTGCAAAGAGTCAGACATGACTGAGTGACTGAACTGACTGACGTGTCTTTTTACAACGGTTTTATTCTAACTTGTTGAAAAGCATGATATATTCTTCTGAAATTATTCTCTTAATAAATAATTTTATATCAAGTTCACAAGACTCAATTATTTACTGTAGCAATGCTTTGACCACCACAATGTGTAAAGTATTGTCTTAGACATTTTGGGTTGCAAATATAAAAGTATATGACATTCTTGCAAAGAGACAGAATTTGTGATTGAAAAAAATAGTAATACATTTAGTGGTTGAGGTATTTCATTTACAACTTTAAATTTTTTATGTTGTTTTCATATTATAATAAATGCTGATTTTTATAGCTTAAATAGGATTAAAAATATTTATTTCCAGTCAGCATAATCCAAATGTGTAGTGTCCTTCCTATAATCTATAGGAATGAAATTACCAATATAAGTATTATACTTATACCAAGTACTTATAAATCATTTTAAATACTGCCTCATCTGAAGCTACATCTTTACCAATTTGTGTGTATGAGTGTTTGGTAGATATAGTTACCTTTAAATAGTAAGAAAATGACAACTTAGAGGTATTTTATTTTTTATGACTAAATATAAAGCCAATACTACAGAGTAAAGCAATGCTACTGTAATACCTAAGTTTGCATTCTTCCTAATACTGCTACAGATAAATACTTATTTGTTATTCTGTGAAACTCTTGCATTTCTTTCACAGAATATGCCAATGAATATCTGTTTTTTCCACAACAGGGAAATGAGTGCTCACTTATATTTCATAGAAAATTGATATTTTTGTACTGTTCTAAGGTAGATTTGTAATACTTACTTTTTAATGGAGTATGCATATTATGGATTTCATATTTTGTGTGAGGTGACTATCTATGACATTGATGTAGAAAATATTTTAAAATAAATTAAAGTTTTAAATACACATTTACTTTTTATCTTTCATGCAAAATATACTTAAAAAGTGTAGGTATTTGTGAATATATGTTTATAAGACAAGATTCTCAGAAGTGTATTCTGACCAATTTAAGCAATAAGAGAATTTACTGGGTAGCTCATAAATTCACCAGCTAAAGAGGAGAACAAATTTTGGGGAAGGAAAAAGGGAATCTAGATAATAAGCGTTAATGTCTGAATCATACCACAGAAGTATTCTGTAAGGACCATCTTGCCACACGTTCACATAAATTGTCTCAGCTTGTACCACTACTATCCCTAATGTTGTCAAGCATCAGTTGCCTGTGTTAGCACACTTGTATAGATACCTCTCAAACCTGATGGCTGCTGTTGCTGTCCTTGCTGAATTAGATCTTTGACTCTGATTATTTTAAATACTAGATCAGATTAAAAGTTCCAAATAAGCATACCTGACTGGCAAAAACTCATGCAATGGTAAAAGTCCCAATGTATAAGAAGAGGGTTACATTGCTTAACACCTAAACAAGTAAAAACATTCACGATATTCCATATTTGGAATGTCACAATCAATGTAAACAATTTTTCCTGATTGCAGTTCCAATTTAAAAAGCAAACAAAATATGTTCCTAATAAAATGCAATGGTAACAGTTAAACTAACCCTTATAAAATGAAGACAGTGAAGTTCATGAAGCCAGTGAAATGAAAGTCACTCAAGTGAAATTGCTCAGTTGTGTCCTACTCTTTTCGACCCCATGGACTATACAGTCCATGGAATTCTCCAGGCCAGAATACTAGAGTGGTAACCTTTCCCTTCTCCAGGGGATCTTCCAAATCCAGGGACTGAACTGGGATCTCCTATATTGCAGGTAGATTCTTTACCTACTGAGCCATCAGAGAGGCCAACCTTCATATGACTGATTAAAAATTTATTCCTTTTCCAAAGAGGAGACAGGAAATAAGGAAGGAAGGTAGAGAGCAAGGGAGGAAAGGAGGCAGGAGAGAAGGAAAGAAGAAGGAATAGAAAAAGAAGGAAGAAAAGGAGGAAGACAATCAGCTGAACAAAAGATATGTAAATATTTACCTCTTGCTGTAGTCAGAACCAAGTTCAGGAACTCTAGGCGATATTGTTTTCCCCTGATTTGGTCCTTGTACTATATCATGGTATTTAACAGTCTATAGACAAAAACATTAAGAGAAAAAAATGAAGTTACTTTATTCACCTACTTTTATTTTTCATCGATTGTAAATATTTACTGGTTTAATTTGTGCAGTGTTAGAGTAAACTTTTATTAACATTTTTCTATAATCCACAAGGACCTACCCTATAGGGAACACTACTCAATATTCTATAATAACCTAATAACCTATATGGGAAAAGAATATGAAAAAGAATGCATATATGTAGACATGTAACTGAATCACATCCTCGTACCCTTGAAACTAACACGTGTATCAATAAATCAACTAAATGCTTATATAAAATAATTAAATTTAAAAATGCATTTTCCTATAGACATGACAATATATCCTAAGGAAATATGCAGACTCTATTTCTTTTTCTACATCACTTTATTCTGTAGAAATAATCTTATTTCCCTGAATAATATATACTATGATTAGCAAAAGCAAACAAACACAACTAACTACAGTGGCTCATCTTTAAGACAGATTCAAACAATTTCTTCCTTTTTGATTTGTAGGTACCACTCTGTCATTGAGAAGATATATCTATTTCCTTCCTCTTCTTGGGCCAAGATATCCTTAGTGACTTGATTGAGCCAGTAGAATTACTTTTGGACTGTTGAGCCTTGGTCATAATAAGTCTTGCAGTCTCTGCTTAGAATCTGTGGAGTGCTTGCTTTTGGAATAGTGGAACAGTTAATTTGGGAATAGGCCACTTTTTAAGAAGACTCAGAAACTGTTACACTATGAAAAGTCCAAGGGATGTAGATAGAATCTGGAGGATAGATATTACATGGAGAGAGAAAGAGTGAGATGTGTTGCATGCTCAGTCACTCAGTCATGTCCAGCTCTTTGCATCGTCATAGACTAGCCTGCCAGGTTCCTCTGTTCATGGAATTTTCCAGGTAAGAATACTAGACTAGGTTACTATTTCCTACTCCAGAGAATCTTTCCCAACCCTGGGACAGAACACACATTTCTTGCATATTTCGCATTGGCAGGTGGATTCGTTACCATTGTGCTAAGAAAGATATACTGAGGGTCAATCAGAAAAAACAATGTGAAAAAAAAAAAAAAGCCACCCCAACTGATGCCGCACTACTCAGATTTGGGAAATTTTGTTTGGAAAAGTAAACAATTGTAATAATTGTAGATAAGGAAGACCAATCCAAACACATTATCTTTCTGTGACAACATATTACCAGTTCTTCAGCGAAATAAGTTTAATTGTAATAAATTTGCCACCTGAAGTCTGGCTTGTCCACTCTGGTTTATAGCAACATAGCAGATGTTTTCCTGAACAACTGTTCAAGTCGGCCAATGCCAACTTCAGCACTGAAAAGCAGTGGTGGTTAGATTAAGCCTGCATTAGAGAATCCATGTTTTTTTATCCTATGCACAGTCTCCATTTTTACCATTCTACCTACTTTGTTCACAAGTCTGTCAAACAAGCTGGGATCTTTGGGTGGCTAGGGTCCCCTTTACACTTGGTCAATGAACATATCCATAGCAGACCTCTGTAAGATAATTCATGTGGGACAGAATATCCTACAATTAAGCTTGTTTTAAGTAGTTATCCCTCTAAACATTCTTCAACTTTCTTTCACAGCAGTCTTCCAAGATAGGAAATGTGCATTTGCATGTATTCCAGATAAAAGTCAGCCTGTTAGGAGATTTTCTGTTCCTTGGACTAGAGATAACAGTATTTTCCACCTTAATAACCTCAAACTGATTGCCAGGGACTCTTTGATTTGTTCAAACAGTAGGTTTACATCAAAAACAATGTTTTGTTTTGTTTTTATTAACAATTAATGCTAAACAATAATATTTACAAGTAACTAATCTTAAAACAATCCGCTACCATTCTCAAATGCAATCTATGCCTAGGAGAGTGGAAATGTGGATGTGATAAGAATCAATATATTTGATCCTTACAATCTTTCAATATAACATTAATTCTTATAATCCCTTGAAGTTACACCATTGGAATTGATTTGCTATTTATTATTTTGGGAGAGGGGCTTCCCTAGTGGCTCAGACAGTAGAGCGTCTGTCTGCAATGCAGGAGAGCTGGGTTCAATCCCTGGGTTGGGAAGATCCCCTGGAGAAGGAAATAGCAGCCCACTCCAGTATTCTTGCCTGGAAAATCCCATGGACCGTGGATTTTGGGAGTGAGTGGGGATTTCAAATCTTTCTACTTGACTTTCTCTATAGTCATAATCATTATCTTTGTGCAAGATGGCATTATGGATATTCTTTCAGTTGGTAAAAATACTTATTATGATAATACACCCAGGACATGGGGAAAATAAGCATAGTATGGATTACATATGCATTAACATAACATAGTGGACTTAGATCAAAACAGCGTTTATCTTCTGCTTCCATTAAGTCCACTCTGACCCATCGACCACAGACCATCCAAAAATCTCTAGTAATTAGTATTATTTTAAGGTTCAAGTGTAGCTCCAAAATCTGATTATTACTTCATCTAGCATAAATGGCTGCTCTGAAACAGTATATGTGATGGGGAGAGAAGACTTACCTGTGGATAATTTTTGTGCCTATATTATACCTTCTGTGGGAATAGAATAAAGCAGTTGGTGATAGTTTAGTTGCTAAATTGTGTTTGACTCTTTGTGACCCCATGGACTGTAGACCACCAGGCTCCTCTGTACATGGGATTGTCCAGGTAAGAATATTGGAGTGGGTTGCCATTTCCTCTTCTAGGGAATCTTCCCAACCCAGGGATAGAACCAGGGTCTCCTGCATTGCAAGCTGATTCTTCACTGACTGAGCCAAGACAGAAGCCCCAAAGTGATTATAATATCATCTAAAATTGACCATATAATAATCCAAGTCAATATGTCTATTTCAAATCAATAAGGTTTGATCTGAAATAATTGATTTTATATTTTGCAATGAATAAGTAAGTTTTCAAAAATGTAAAATGAGAGATAGATATTTGGTTAGAAGATATATTATCTATTACTCTAAAAATTAAGAAGCATGCCTGTACATTTAACAGAAATTAATATAATCTTTCTTATAAAAGCAAATGCATGACAATAAAAAAGTATTTCTATTATATTTCCAAATAAGTAAGCTTTCTTTAGTACTTATAAAGTTCAGACAAAATCTTGATACATGTAGGAGAGACTAAAACTTGTTAATCAAATAGCTCAGAAGAGTTTATGCAAAGGCATTTTGGCTCAGTAAATATATTTTACAGTACTCACAATATTGTAAAGAAAGTTTCCACTCATACACATTTGCTATTTGCTCTACCAGGACACTAGTATACATACATTGAAGACTCTCTAGAGTAATCGAAATTAGTGCTTGTTAGGACTTTAACAATAAAGAAAACATATACTAATGTCAATCTCTTTTTAATTAATAGCTTATTTAAATTAATTATGACCACCATGATAATATTAAATATACATTGCCCAAATGCAATAAAACTTTCAAAATGAGTAGGAAAGAATATTGTATTCACTTTATTTTGTGTATTTTATTCTTAAAAATTGAAAATGAAATGTATTTGATGTTAACAGTAATGATCTAATGTAGGCTTAGAACTAGGGTTACAGCACATGCATGCACACACACACACACACACATATATATGTTAGTTAAATTATACTACTTTAAAATTGTAAAGAAATAAAATATTGCGTAAATGTTAATGGGCATTTTACATATGCAAATATCTAAAACCAGAATTTAATATTAAGTGATCTCATATATTTCTGGTCCCTATAGATTCAATCATTAGGAATCCATTTAAAGCAAGATAAAATGTGAAAAAAGTAGATCATTATTAAAAATAAAAATATCTCATATAATTATAAATTATCATTTTTCTCTTGTAGAAGTTAGTTTCTAAACAAGTAATCAAATGCTATAATCAAATTATTCAATAGGAGGTTGGAAATGCAGTTTAATTAACATTCTTCTTTTCTGGTACATTTGCTCCTCTGTCCTTGGTCTGTCCCTTGATATTGTGTTCTATTTTATGAATGTCACGTTAACTGATAGAAATCAACAAGAAGCTAAAGAGAGTGGGAAACACCTGTCATGTTGCTGAATTACTTTACATACAACCTGATAACAAATGATGCCTTTCAAAATTACATCCATATGTTTATGTCTTGGTCAATATGAGCATCACATAAAATAACAGTTTGATAATTTACTTGCAGTTAATTTTTCTAACTTGAATATTTAAAAGTGATACATTATACTAATCGCTTAATGACACAAATTATTCAATTATTTCATTTATCCACTTATTCAAGACATATGCTGAGCATCTAGGAACTATCCACATTATTGAAGTCGGATTTGAAAGTCAACTATCTCAGAGAAGTTTATAATACAGTTTCAGAGGCAGATTTGAATACAAATAATATAGATTTAAGTGAGTTCAAAGGTGAGGAAGTACACAAAGAGATGACAGGAAATGAGGAAGTAAAGATTGTATCATAACAGAGTAAATTATCTAAGGATAAGGAATTTGTGTGTCCAAGCAAGATATGTCAGAGATTTTAACCAAGATAAATAGTAATCCCTAGTGTTAGCTTATTAAAAAGCAGAGACATTACTTTGCCAACAAAGGTCCATCTAGTCAAGGCTATGGTTTTTCCAGTAGTCACGTATGGATGTGAGAGTCGGACTATAAAGAAAGCTGAGCACCAAAGAATGAATGTTTTTCAACTGTGGTTTTGGAGAAGACTCTTGAGAGTCCCTTCCAACCTGAAGGATATCAGTCTTGAATATACATTGAAAGGACTGCTGCTGAAGCTGAAACTCCAATATTTTGGCCACCTGATGTGAAGAACAGATTCATTTGAAAAGATCCTGATGCTGGGAAAGATTGAAGGCAGGAGGAGAAGGAGATGACAGAGGATGAGATGGTTGGATGACATCACTGACTCAATAGACATGGATGTGAGTAAACTCCGGGAGCTGGTGATGGACAGGGAGGTCTGGCATACGGCAGTCCATGGTGTCACAAAGAGTCGGACATGACTGAGTGACTGAACTGAACTGAAATGTTAGACATTTTTCCAAAAGGATTCCATTTCTTCTGCTGGTATCTGAGCCTGCATTTGTCTAAGAAATTAAAAAAAAAGAGATAGTGTTTATGGATGGTCTTCCCTCTCAGTGCTTGTTCTGGCCTGCCAGCTGTCTAAGCCCTGAGAGAAGAGTACTGAGAAATAAAGTTGATTCTCTGTGTCTCTTTGGATAGCCAATAGGGTAACCTCAAAGCTGGAGTTGCAAGGAAATCATTGCATTGCTACTGACCATTTAGAATGAATGAAGTCTGAATTCCTGGATCATACACTTGGGGGCTTCCCCCCAAAGACAAGTGTTAACTTTTTTGATGACTAATCATGGGGAGCAATGGGAGTAGTCAAAGAATGGATAGGAGTAGCAGTAGCAGGACCCACAATAAAGAGATTTAATACAGTATCTGTTATTCAGTGAGTAAAGAGAATTTCAAAGTTTCAACAATAAAAATACAGGTTTTCTTATTGGTAGAATATCACTTTGAAGAAGAGTTTTGTACTACAAAAGCATAAATATTGCTAAAGCCAAATTTCTATTCATTACTGAAAATGTATGAATTATAAATAGGATTTATCAAGGAATAGACCATATTTATGAAATGTCTTCAGACATTTTCTTTGCAAAACTTGAAGTTGTTTTTTTTTTTTTTCCTTAGCAACAAGCTCAAATATGTAATTCTAATACTTAAACTAAAATGAAACTTTCAGCACAACTGAAAGTTGTCGGGTGAAACTTTCAATCCCCACAAATATAGATTATAAAGAAAATTGCTATTTTTATCAACAAAGTCAAATTTGAATAACAAATAAAACAATGTTGCTTTTTTACTATGTTGACATTTGGCTTATTTCTTGTACCTAAAGTTCAGAATTGCTCAATGTTAGATTAACTTAGCATATTCCTGAATTACTCAACAGTTGACCTCTTTCATAGATTGTTTTTAACTTATAACTCTATAATAACAATATAGTTTGAAAAAACAAAACATTGAATAAACTACCTAATAGATTCATTATGAAATGCCAAATATATGTACATTATGGAAATATATGCATTATTTCATTCATAGATTTCTTTTTCCTGACTGTAGCTAAAGATCAGATATGAATCAAATAGTGGTGTTTCTTAATATAATCCTGAGTTAAGATTACTATTTAAATAGGACTATGTCTTCTAGAAAAGTACACTTTATTACCAAATTCTACACCCTTAAATAGTAAATAAGAAATTTCAAATTTGCTGGCATATTGAGTGCAGCACATTCACAACATCATCTTTTAGGATTTGAAATAGGATCTGGAAAACTCAGCAGTAACCACAGGACTGGAAAAGGTCAGTTTGCATTTCAATCCCAAAGAAAGGCAATGCCAAAGAATGCTATTGCCCTCATCTCACATGTTAGTGAAGTAATGCTCAAAATTCTCCAAGCCAGGCTTCAACCGTACGTGAACCATGAGCTTCCAGACATTCAAGCTGAATTTAATAAAGGCAGAGGAATCAGAGTAAAATTGCCAACATCTTTTGGATCATCGAAAAAGCAAGAGTTCCAAAAACACATTTATTTGTGCTTTACTGATTATGCCAAAGCCTTTGACTGTGTGGATCACAACAAAATGTAGAAAATTCTTAAAGAGATGGAAATACCAGGCCACCTTACTTGCTTTTAGAGAAATCTGTTTGCAGGTCAGGAAGCAACAGTTTAGAACTGGGCGTAGAACAACAGATTGGTTCCAAATAGGGAAAGGAGTATGTCAAGGCTGTATATTGTCACCTTGCTTATTTAACTTATATGCAAAGTACATCATGAAAATCCTGGGCTGGATGAAACACAAGCTGGATCGAGATTGCCAGGGGAAATATCAGTAACCTCAGTTATGCAGATGATACCATCCTTATGGCAGAAAGTAAAGAAGAACTAAAGAGCCTCCTGATGAAAGTGAAACAGCAAAGTGAAAAAGTTGGCTTAAAGGTCAAAATTCAGAAAACTAAGATCATGGATTCTGGTCCCGTCACTTCAGGGCAAGTAAATGGGGAAACAATGAAAACAGTGGCAGACTATCTTGTGGGGCTAGAAGGTAATGGCAACCCACTCAGTACTCTGGCCTGGAAAATCTCAGGGACAGGACAGCCTGGTAGGCTGCAGTCCATGGGGTCGCTAGGAGTCAGACATGACTGAGCGACTTCACTTTTACTTTTCACTCTCATGCATTGGAGAAGGAAATGGCAACCACTCCAGTGTTCTTGCCTGGAGAATCTCAGGGACGGGGGAGCCTAGTGGGCTGCTGTCTCTAGGGTCGCACAGAGTCAGACACGACTGAAGCGACTTAGCAGCAGCAGTAGCAGCAGCAGAATTACTGGAGATGGTGACTGCAGCCATTAAATTAAAAGACGCTTGCTCCTTGGAAGAAAAGTTATGACCCACGTGGACAGGGTGTTAAAAAGTAGAGACATTACTTTACCAACAAAGGTCAGTCTAATCAATGCTATGGTTTTTCCAGTAGTCATGTATAGATGTGAGAGTTGGACTACAAAGAAAGCTGAGAGCTGAAGAATTGATGCTTTTGAACTGTGGTGTTGAGGAAGACTCTTGAGAGTCCTTTAGATTGCAAAAAAAAGAGTCCAACCAGTCCATCCTTAAGGAAATCAGTCCTGAATATTCATTGGAAGGATTGATGTTGAAGCTGAAGCACCAATACTTTGGCCACCTGATGCGAAGAGCTGACTCATTAGAAAAGACCCCCTTGCTGGGAAAAATTGAAGGTGGAAGGAGAAGGGGACAACAGAGGATGAGATTGTGGGATGGCATCACCAACTCAATGGGCATGGTTTGAGTAAACTCTGGTAGTTGGTAATGAACAGTGAGTCCTGACCTGCTGCAGTCCATGGAGTTGCAAAGAGTTGGACACAACTGAGTAACTAAACTGAACTGAATTGAAGAAATATCAGCAAATTTTCTTTCCTTAATCTTTTTGTTACAGTAGGTTGTTTTTATTTAGTGTTAGTCCTTGAAAGTCATTATTAGTCATTTCCCAGGGTATTTTATTTCACCAATACATAAGGGAGTACAGTAGGTACAGAAGATATTATATTATGGTCGAAAGTTTGTGAAATCCTTTTCAAAATTACAGAAGATGAGGACATCATTCATGAAAAGCACCTAAAGTATTGCATATTCTATGTATTTAGATAGCTTATATACATGAAATATACATAAGCAATAATTAAATACATTTTTATTGTGATTAAATTTTATCTGTAAAAGTAAAAATATTGTTACATCAGTGCTTCAAATAAACAGTAGCCTATGTATATAAGTAATAGTGTTTAATTATTTATCTTTTATTGTCATTACAAAGTAAGGCTTAGTTTAATATAGTCATACCTGATATGAAGAGCTGACTCATTTGAAAAGACCCTGATGCTGGGAAAGACTGAAAGCAGGAGGAGAAGGGGACAACAGATGAGATGGTTGGATGGCATCACTGATTCAATGAACATGGGTTTGGGTGGACTCCGGGAGTTGGTGATGGACAGGGAGGCCTGGTGTGCTGTGGTTCATGGGGTCACAAAGAGTCAGACACGACTGTATGACTTAACTGAACTGATGCATAGTAGAGTCACATTTTATTTAAGATATTGGTTACATAGTCAAGTTGTCTTTTCCCCTTATTTCAGACCTGTCAGTGTAATTCTTTTTGCCTTGTCAGAATAGTTAGTCTTAATAAAGTTCATTGTTTACTTATTTTTTTGCAGTGCATATGCATAACATCTCACAAAACACTCTTGTTATTATTACCTATATTAATCACTTGGGAGATTGTAATACTGTTAGTTTCTAGACTCAATATCATGAGATTTTGGGTTCAGTAGATCTAATGAAGCATATCTAAGGGACACATTATTAATACATTTACATTTTGAGAAACACTAGTTTCATGGCATATTAAAAAGCAAACATAGGCAAAAGTATAAAACAAATGAATTATCAGTAAACAGTTTTTCTTTTACTTAAATTTATGTACACGGGGAATTATCTGGCTGTCCAGTAGTTAGGACTTAATTCTTTCAGTGTTGAGGACACGAGTTCAATCCCTGATTAGGGGACTAAGATCCCACAAGCCATGTGATATAGTTAAAAAAAAAAAATGTATTTTAGACCTGCCTACCAATGCAGGAGACATAAGAAACACAGGTTTGAACCCTGAGTAGGGAAGATACCCTGGAGTAGGAAATTGCAACCCATTCCAGTATTCTTGCCTGGTAAATCGTGTACACAGAGGAGCCTGGAGGGCTACAGTCCATAGAATTGCAAAGAATCTGACATGACTGAAGTGACTTTGCACACATGTGACAAACACACCTTAAATATTTTCTGGGTAGCTAGAAGTGGACACATACAAATTTATGTCAGTATATTCAACTTGAAAGGAATTGAGCTGGAAATAAAAGTGTGAATTTATAGTTTACACTTCAGGACCCAATTAAATCCTTTCTAGAACATGGAGTATGAAAACAAATTAAAAATATGTATATATACAGAAATGTTTACATGCAGCATGATACGTATATATACATAGTATTTTTTTTTTTTTTTGCTTTTGAACTATAGTTTTTTTTTGTTTGTTTGTTTTTGGTTCTTGCAATTTATTTATTTATTTATTTTTGCTACAAACTCTGACATTTTCTTTTTTTTTTTCTCTTTTAAAGTACATATTTTGTTTTATTTATTTATTTTTTTTTAAATTTTTAAAATCTTTAATTCTTACATGCATTCCCACACATGACCCCCCCTCCCACCTCCCTCCCCACAACAACTCTCTGGGTCATCCCCATGCACCAGCCCCAAGCATGCTGCACCTTATGTCAGACTTGGACTGGCGATTCAATCTTACATGATAGTTTACATGTTAGAATTCCCATTCTCCCAAATCATCCCACCCTCTCCCTCTCCCTCTGAGTCCAAAAGTCCGTTATACACATCTGTGTCTTTTTTCCTGTCTTGCATACAGGGTCGTCATTGCCATCTTCCTAAATTCCATATATATGTGTTAGTATACTGTATTGGTGTTTTACTTTCTGGCTTACTTCACTCTGTATAATTGGCTCCAGTTTCATCCATCTCATCAGAACTGATTCAAATGAATTCTTTTTAACAGCTGAGTAATACTCCATTGTGTATATGTACCACAGCTTTCTTATCCATTCATCTGCTGATGGACATCTAGGTTGCTTCCATGTCCTGGCTATTATAAACAGTGCTGCGATGAACATTGGGGTACATGTGTCTCTTTCAATTCTGGTTTTCTCGGTGTGTATGCCCAGAAGTGGGATTGCTGGGTCATAAGGTAGTTCTATTTGCAATTTTTTAAGGAATCTCCACACTGTTCTTCATAGTGGCTGTACATATGATTATCTCAATAGATGCAGAGAAGGCCTTTGACAAAATTCAACATCCATTTATGATAAAAACTCTCCAGAAAGCAGGAATAGAAGGAACATACCTCAACATAATCAAAGCTATATATGACAAACCCACAGCAAACATTATCCTCAATGGTGAAAAATTGAAAGCATTTCCCCTAAAGCCGGGAACAAGACAAGGGTGTCTACTTTCACCGCTACTATTCAACATAGTTCTGGAAGTTTTGGCCACAGCAATCAGAGCAGAAAAAGAAATAAAAGGAATCCAAATTTGAAAAGAAGAAGTAAAACTCTCACTGTTTGCAGATGACATGATCCTCTACATGGAAAACCCTAAAGACTCCACCAGAAAATTACTAGAGCTCATCAATGAATATAGTAAAGTTGCAGGATATAAAATCAACACACAGAAATCCCTTGCATTCCTATACACGAATAATGAGAAAGTAGAAAAAGAAATTAAGGAAACAATTCCATTCACCATTGCAACGAAAAGAATAAAATACTTAGGAATATATCTACCTAAAGAAACTAAAGACCTATATATAGAAAACTATAAAACACTGATGAAAGAAATCAAAGAAGACACTAATAGATGGAGGAATATACCATGTTCATGGATCGGAAGAATCAATATAGTGAAAATGAGTATACTACCCAAAGCAATTTACAAATTCAATGCAATCCCTGTCAAGCTACCAGCCACATTTTTCACAGAACTAGAACAAATGATTTCAAGATTTGTATGGAAATACAAAAAACCTCGAATAGCCAAAGCAATCTTGAGAAAGAAGAATGGAACTGAAGGAATCAACTTGCCTGACTTCAGGCTCTACTACAAAGCCACAGTCATCAAGACAGTATGGTACTGGCACAAAGACAGACATAGATCAATGGAACAAAATAGAAAGCCCAGAGATAAATCCACACACATATGGACACCTTATCTTTGACAAAGGAGGCAAGAATATACAATGGAGTAAAGACAATCTCTTTAACAAGTGGTGCTGGGAAAACTGGTCAACCACTTGTAAAAGAATGAAACTAGATCACTTTCTAACACCGTACACAAAAATAAACTCAAAATGGATTAAACATCTAAATGTAAGATCAGAAACTATAAAACTCCTAGAGGAGAATATAGGCAAAACACTCTCAGAAATAAATCACAGCAGGATCCTCTATGATCCACCTCCCAGAATTCTGGAAATAAAAGCAAAAATAAACAAATGGGATCTAATTAAAATTAAAAGCTTCTGCACAACAAAGGAAACTATAAACAAGGTGAAAAGACAGCCTTCTGAATGGAAGGAAATAATAGCAAATGAAGCAACTGACAAACAACTAATCTCAAAAATATACAAGCAACTTATGCAGCTCAATTCCAGAAAAATAAACGACCCAATCAAAAAATGGGCCAAAGAACTAAATAGACATTTCTCCAAAGAAGACATACGGATGGCTAACAAGCACATGAAAAGATGCTCAACATCACTCATTATTAGAGAAATGCAAATCAAAACCACAATGAGGTACCACTTCACACCAGTCAGAATGGCTGCGATCCAAAAATCTACAAGCAATAAATGCTGGAGAGGGTGTGGAGAAAAGGGAACCCTACTACACTGTTGGTGGGAATACATAGTATTTTTAAAAATATATCTGTCCTTAATGGAGAGAAGTAAAAATGCATGGTTAAGCCCATCTGACAAAATAAGAAAACTCTGAAAAGAAGACCATACCTACTATATAGGTATATGCATATATATATGAGATATGGCTTAAAACCTTAAAGGCATTTATGCATGAAAGATGTAAGCTTTTTAAAACTATAAAAGTAATATAATATCACTATCGAGTCACTGTTCATACTGTAACAAAATTAACTTTTTTAGTTGAAGTTGTTGAGTTATTCTTCCAGTTGAAGAATGAGTTATGAGTTCACATCAGTTCAGTTGCTCAGTCGTGTCTGACACTTTGGACTCCATGAACCGCAGCACACCAGGCCTCCCTGTTCATCACCAACTCCTGAAGTCTACCCAAACCCATGTCCTTTGAGTCAGTGATGCCATTCAACCACGTAATCGTCTGTCGCCCCTTCTCCTCCTGCCCTCAATCTTTCCCAGCATCAGGGTATTTTTGAAAGACTGATCTCTTCACATCAGGTGGCCAAAGTATTGGAGTTTCAGCTTCAACATTAGTCCTTCAATGAACACCCAAGACTGATCTCCTTTAGGATGGACTGGTTGGATCTCCCTGCAGTCCAAGGGACTTTCAAGAGTCTTCTCCAACACCACAAGTTTAAAAGCATCAATTCTTTGGCGCTTAGCTTTCTTTATATTCCAGCTGTCACATCCAGACATGACCACTGGCAGAACCATAGCCTTGACTAGATGGACATTTGTTGACAAAGTAATGTTTCTGCTTTTTAATATACTGTCGAGGCTGGTCATAACTTTCCTTCCAAGGACTAAGCGTCTTTTAATTTCATGGCTGCAGTCACCATCTGCAGTGATTTTGAAGCCTAAAAAATAAAGCTTGTCACTGTTTCCACTATTTCCCCATCTATTTGCCATGAAGTGATGGGACCAGGTGTCATGATCTTAGTTTTCTGAATGTTGAGCTTTAAGCCAACTTATTTACTCTACTCTTTTACTATCATCAAGAGGCTCTTTAGTTCTTCTTCACTTTCTGCTATAAGGTTGGTGCTGTCTGCATATCTGAGGTTATTGATATTTCTCACAGCAATCTTGATTCCAGCTTGTGCTTCTTCCATCCCAGCATTTCTCATAATGTACTCTGCATATAAGTTAAATAAGCAGGGTGACAATATACAGACTTGAAGTACTCGTTTTCCTATTTGGAACCAGTCTGTTGTTCCATGTCCAGTTCTAACTGTTCCTTCCTGACCTGCTCACAGGTTCCTCAAGAGGCAGATCAGGTGGTCTGGTATTCCCATCTCTCTCAGAATTTTCCACAGTTTCATGTGATCCACATAGCCAATGGTTTTTGCGTAGTCAATAAATCAGAAATAGGTGTATTTTTCTGGAACTCTATTGTTTTTTTTGATGATTCAGGAGGTGTTGGGAATTTGACCTCTGGTTCATTTGCCTTTTCTAAAACCAGCTTGAACATCAGGAAGTTCACGGTTCACATATAGCTGAAGCCTGGCTTGCAGAATTTGAAGCATTAATTTACTAGCATGTGAGATGAGTGCAGTTTTGTGGTAGTTTGAACATTCTTTGGCATTGCCTTTCTTTGGGATGGGAATGAAAACTGACCTTTTCCAGTCCTGTGGCCACTGCGGACTTTTCCAAATTTGCTGGCATATTGAGTGCAGCACTTTCACAACATCATCTTTCAGGAGTTGAAATAGCTCAAGTGGAATTCCATCACCTCCACTAGCTTTGTTCGTAGTGATGCTTTCTAAGGCCCACTTAATTTCACATTCCAGGATGCCTACCTCTAGGTGAGTGATCACACCATCATGATTATCCGGGTAGTGAAGATCTTTTTTGTAGAGTTCTTCTGTGTATTCTTGCCACCTCTTATTAATGTCTTCTGCTTCTGTTAGCTCCCTACAATTTCTGTCCTTTATCGAACCCATCTTTGCATGAAATATTCTCTTGGTATCTCTAATTTTCTTGAAGAGATCTCTAGTCTTTCCCATTCTATTGTTCTCCTCTATTTCTTTCGATTGATCACTGATGATGGCTTTCTTATATCTTCTTGCTTTTCTTTGGAATTCTGCATTCAAACGGGTATACACTCTTTCCTTTTTTCCTCTGCTTTCCGCTTTTCTTCTTTTCACAGCTATTTATAAGGCCTCCTCAGACAGCCATTTTGCCTTTTTGCATTTATTTTTCTTGGGGATGGTCTTGATTCCTGTCTCCTGTACAGTGTCACGAACCTCTATCTATAATTCATCAGGCACTCTTTCTATCAAATCTAGTCCCTTAAATCTATTTCTCTCTTCTATTGTATAGTCATACGGGATTTGATTTAGGTCATACCTGAGTGCTTCCCTGGTGGCTCAGAGGTTAAAGCATCTGACTCTATTACAGGAGACCTGGGTTCGATCCCTGGGTCAGGAAGCTCCCCTGGAGAAGGAAATGGCAACCCACTCCAGTATTCTTACCTGGAGAATCCCATGGACGGAGGAGCCTGGTGGGCTACAGTCCATGGGGTCACAAAGAGTCAGACACGACTGAGTGACTTAACTTAACTTAACTTAACTTAACATTATACCTGAGTGGTCTAGTAGTTTCCTCCACTTTCTTCAGTTTAAGTCTGAATTTGACAATAAGGAGTTCATGATCTGAGCCACAGTCAGCTCCCAGTCTTCTTTTTGCTGACTGTATAGAGCTTCTCCATCTTTGGTTGCAAAGAATATAATCAGCCTGATTTCGGTGTAGACCATCTGGTGATGTCCATGTGTAGAGTCTTCTCTTGTGTTGTTGGAAGAGGGCTTTTGCTATGACCAATGTGTTCTCTTTGCAGAACAGTATTAGCCTTTGCCCTGCTTCATTCCATACACCAAGGCCAAATTTGCCTGTTGCTCCATGTGTTTCTTGACTTCTGACTTTTGCATTCTAGTCCCCTATAATGAAAAGAATATCTTTTGGGGTGTTAGTTGTAGAAGGTCTTGTAGGTCTTTATAGAAGCATTCAACTTCAGCTTCTTCAGTGCTACTGGTCTGGGCACAGACTTGAATTACCATGATATTGAATGGTTTGCCTTGGAAATGAACAGAGATCATTTGTCATTTTTAAAATTGCATCCAAGTACTGCATTTTGGACTCTTGTTGACTATGATGGCTACTCCATTTTTTCTAAGGGATTCCTGCCCACAGTAGTATATATAATGGTCATCTGAGTTAAATTGACCCATTCCAGTCCATCTTAGTTCGCTGATTCCTAGAATGTCGATGTTCACTCTTGCCATCTCCTGTTTGACTTGTTCCAATTTGCCTTCATTCATGGACCTAACATTCCAGGTTCCTATGCAATATTGCTCTTTACACCATCAAACCTTGCTTCTATCACCAGTCTCATCCACAGCTGGGTGCTGTTCTTGCTTTGGCTCCAGCCCTTCATTTTTTCCGGAGTTATTTCTCCACTGATCTTCAGTAGCATATTTGGCCCCTACAGACCTGGGGAGTTCATCTTTCAGTGTTCTATCTTTTTGTGTTTTCATACTGTTCATGGGGTTCTCAAGGCAAGAATACTGAAGAGGTTTTCCATTCCCTTCTCCAGTGGACCACATTCTGTCAGACTTCTCCACCATGACTTGTCTGTCTTGGGTGGCCACACAGGGCATGGCTTAGTTTAATTGAGTTATACAAGGCTGTGTCCATGTGATCAGATTGGCTAGTTTTCTGTGAGTATAGTTTCAGTGTGTCTGCCCTCTGATGCCCTCTCACAACACCTACCATCTTACTTGTGTTTCTCTTACCTTGGACTTGGGATATCTCTTCATGGCCCTTCCAGCAAAGCGCAGCCACTGCTCCTTCCCTTAGTCATGCAGGTAGCTCCTCTCGGCTGTGCTCCTGCATCCTCACAGCCACTGAGCTTCCTTGGTGTGGCTTCCCAGGTGGCTCAGTGGTGAAGAATACGAGTCCCAATGCAGGAGACTCAGGTTCGATCCCTGGGTCAAAAAAATCCCTGGAGAAGGAAATGGCAACTCACTCCAGTGTTCTTGCCAGGAAAATCCCATGGCCAGAGGACTTGGCAGACTACAGTTCACAGGATTGCAAAGAATTACACATTAGTTTACTAGACACACAAAGAAAGGACGGATACCTTAAGGAACAGCCTTCATGATCCACTGGCTTGTGTATCACTTGTGCCTTGAGTAAAGATGGAAACTCTACCTTGTTTATTATTAATAAGACACAGCAAAGCTGGAAATATGTCACTCCCATAAGTACATTATATTGTATAGTAAGAAAGTAAGTAAGTGTTAGTCACTTAGTCATGCCAAACTCTTTGCGACCCCATGGACTGCAGGCCACCAGTCTCCTCTCTCCATTGGATTTTCCAGGCAAGAATGCTGGAGTGGGTTGCCATTTCCTTCTCCAGGGGAACTTCCTGACCTGGGTCTCTTGCACTGCAGGAAGATTCTTTACTGAGCCACAAGAGAAGCCCTATATTGTATAAAACTCCATCAGAGCAGATTGACAGAAAATCTCTCTGTTGTCCTTGGAGAAGAAAGCTGTTGTGATCACTCTTTCTCTTTGGGAGTGTAATGGACACTCAACTTAGAAATCAGTGTGCCATTCTTTCAGGAGACTTGTTTTCTAATGACCAAAAATATATTGACATATTTAGTGTCATAATATTATAAATAATGAACAACAATGAGTGCTTCTTGCCTAATGGCTCCATTATCATCACTTTGAAATTATAATTATTGTCAATCTGTGAATATGTAATAAAATCAAGGCTGAGGAAGAAATAAAACAATGGCAACAGAAATAACAAAATGAAATAGTTTTTAGTGATCCATAATGACAGATTTGCACTATTCAATCTTATAAAACATAGATATTATTTTTCACTCATAATTTCCATAAACCTCTTCTAGAGTAACTGTGGTACTTACTTTCTCTTATTCTTCCATCTTGATCTCCTCTTATCAGTATCTGGGTTGTACTGAGTTGTGAATTTCCATTAGAACATAAATTCTACAAGAGTAAAGATTGCATTTGCCATCATTGTTGTCCCAGTGGTCATACAGTGATCATTTAAGGACTAAATGAAAACCATAAAATATAGCTAAGTTTCACTTGATATTTGAGATAGCTGTCTTACAAATAGCTATAATAGGAAAAACTCATATAACTGTCCCCGAAACAAAGTGTAGTTAAAATTGTTAAAGAAAAATGTATATTGGGATATAATTCTGGTAAGAAAATGATGAGAATTTTCAACACATTAAACATGAAACAAATTATAGATACATTTATTTTGTGCCTTCTAAAACCTTCATTTCATAATTTAGAATGCTCTCTAAAACTTTTAAAAATTCATTATTTTCATCTCCAATTTGCTGATATAGAAGCATATATAATTACTATATTAAATAGTCAGTTGTGTCTGACTCTTTGAGACTCCACGGACTGTAGCCCGCCAGACTCCTCTGTCAAAGAAATTCTCCAGGGGAAAAATACTAAAGCAGGTAGCTATTCACTTATCCAGAAGATCTTCTCGACCAAGGGCTCAAACCCAAGTCTCCAACATTGCAGGCAGATTCTTTACTGTCTGAAACACCAGGGAACCCCAAATACACTTGCATCATACTATAACTGATATAACTGCAATGTGTGTATGTTATATTAGCTATACTTATGATTATTAAGTATCCTAGAAACATTTTACTTGATTATTTCATAAAAAGGGAGATAACACTTTAGGACTATGAATGAGTGATTTTGTGTTTACTCTGAGAATTTTTAGTTTATTTAAATTGTCATCATACTAAACTATCTTGATCTGATTAAATTTTTATTTTATCTATTAATTTTTATATGTGTGTGAACACAGAATTAAAATTATTAAAATATAATATTTTTTCTTTATTAAAAGCTTAGAATTATGTATCTAGCTTTGTTGCATACTTTCCTGTGTGAAGCTATCTCTTCAGAGTCAATAAAAATGGTCTGTAACAATAAAGATATTGAGTGATATGAAAACAGCAAAAGATATCATCAGATAATAAATATTTTGTTAGCATGTTCTTATGTTTAAAGAATTGGCAGAGAAAATATATTTTGAATGAAATTCAGTTTGGAATGATTTGGTCTTCTGTGGATGTATATAATCACCAGGGAAGCAACAAGCAAGATTAAGATCTAAAATATTGGAAGAAAAAATATTACATTAAGTAATAATATTTTAACTAACTTAAGCATGTGGTTGAATGTCTATCTTTACTGATTGCATCGTTAGTAGATTCAATCAAGTTAATCTGAAGAATTAACCAAAAGTCAATGATTCTACTTCTCATTTTTTTGTCTAATGATAAAATATTACACAAAATGTCACACACTGTATACTATTAATGTACAATATTGTAATAAATTGCAGAAGCAAATGACAGATTTGCAATTCTTTATAATAATATCTATTATTACAGTCTTACAATTTGAAAAGAAAAATATTTTCCTAATATAGACTTTAAAGCTGTTAATACCTCCATTATCTCTTAAGTATTTTGATTATTCTAAGAAATTCACCTGCTATGCAGGAGATCCTGTTTCCATTCCTGGGTGGGTAAGATGAGCTGGAGAAGGGATAGGCTACTCACTCCAGTATTCTTGGGCTTCCCCTTTGGTTCAACTGGTAAAGAATCTGCCTGCAATGTGGGAGACCTGGATTTGATGCCTGGGTTGGGAAGATACCCTGGAATCAATTTAGCACCCAGCACATAACCTTGGGTAAGTCGATATATAAGACCACATATAATATTAGTAATATATGAAAGAAAAACAGAAAAAAAAATACATCTCAGCACATATGGGATAAGTGGCTACCTATTTAGCATGTATTGGAGGAAAATTTCAGTGTAATAATCACATTTTTACTTCTTTAAAAATATTAAACTAATTACATTAATTTATGTAAGGATAGTTTCACATTTTGTCATTATTAAGGTACATAGATTTTTTTAAACTTCAACACCATACATATGTAATGTATAAATGATGTACTTGAAATGGGTTAACTTAGCTCTACATTTTTCAAAATAAACCTTCACATTTTCAGTGAAAATAAAGATGAAAACCTTGATATTTTATTTCGTGTTTCTGAAGAACAGTGAAATAAGATGGTATACATGAGAGATGCTAATAATTATGTTCACTTGTGAGATATACTGCTGTTAATGATGGGACAATAAAAAGAACAGTATTTGTCTATGTTGGTTGTGATAATAGAATTATTATACCTTCAGAGTAGATGAATTCTTGTTTAAAGTACAAAAAATGGGTTAATGGATTTTTAAAAATATTTTTTGAATAGGTTGCCTTTGGAAACTTTCCAGGTGACAAAACTAAATCAATAAAATTACCAGAAAGATCATTAAGAAATATTATTGTCTCATGTAGGCAAAAAATTTGTGAAACAAATGTTTGAGAATGAGATTGATTTAACATTCAATTACTCAATACATAATTAAAATTATTTACAGATTGTATGCTGGTTACTTTTTGAATAATTCAGTTATCAGAATGCATTTCAAGTAAAGGAAAACACTCATAGTTCAACCAGAAACAAACATAAAACAGCAAAAACTTTTGCTATCTTGTTTCTTATGATACACAAATCACATCGGATAAAACAGGAATTTGACAACAAAAGATTATTTTGATACTTATGGATTATATATGAAATATAATGTTTCCTGCAACAAAATGTCTTCCAATTACAAAATAAGTCAAGTTCATCTATGCAGAAAAAAAAAGATGTAAAAATGCCTGTAACATGTTAGATTGCATTAAGTTTTCTAAATGATGATATTTGAGATTACCATTTAATGTCAAAAATCAGATATCTAGAATATTGTTATGCTGAAATTTAGTTCTATTTTTATTATTGATGAATAAGTGATTTATATATATATACATCAAATTAAATGTATAGAACATAGTTTTCAAAGTCAGAGTGTATTATAACTTTAAGTTCAGCCAAAAAAAAAAAAAAAAAGAAAAGAAAGTTACATAAGAATTTTGGCTTATTGGGGGGAACAAGGAAGAGTAGTATTTATTTTTCTTTAGAAAAACTAAAAATAAACAGTAAAAATGACAATAAAAATTAAAAATAAACTCATGCAATACTGAAAAATATATCTCCAAATTCCTATTTGTCTCAAAGATATTTATCTCCTTTAAAAATTATAATTATGTATATTTTTTATCATTTTTTTATTGAAATGTGGTTGCTTTACAATGTTGTGTTAGCTTCTGTCCTACAGCAAAGTGAATCAGCTATACTCATACACATATCTTCTCTTTTTTGGATTTCCTTCCCATTTAGCATTGAGTACAGTTTTTTCTATACAGTAGGTTATCATTTTATCTATTTTATACACAGTAGTATATATGTAAATCTCAATATCCCAGTACATTCCACCTCCCTTCCCTCTTTGACATACATACATTTTTTCTTAATATATGTGTCTCTGTTTTGCTTTACAAATAAATCCATCTGTATCTTTTCTCTAGACTTCATACATGATATTATACAATATTTGTTTTTCTTTTTCTGACTTACTTCACTCATTATGACAGCCTTCAGGTTCATCCACAGCTTTACAAAGGGCACTGTTTCATTCCTTTTTATTTCTAATATTTCATTGTGTATTATGTACCACACTTTTTGACCCATTCCTCTGTTGATGGGCATTTAAGTCACTTCCACACCCTGGATATTGTAAACAGCACTGAAATGAAAATTGGGGTGCATGTATTTTTTGAATTATATTTTTCTCTGGGTACATGCAGAGTGGGACTGCTGGGTCGTAAGATAGCTCTATTTTTAGTTTTTAAAAGGAAATTCCCTACTGTTCTTCATAGTGGCTGTGGCTTTACATTCCCATCGACAGTATAGGAAGGTTCCCTTTTCTACACACCCTCTCCAGCATTTATTGTTTATATATATTTTTTGATGATAGCAATTGTGACCAGTGTGAGGAGATACCTCATTGTAGCTTTGAACTGTATGGCTCTAATAATTACTTATGTTGAGTATGTTTTCATGTGTTTTGGTCACCTATATGCCTTGTTCAGAGAAATGTCTATTTACACCTCCGTATTATTTAAATGGAGAAGATTTAAACGGAGAAGGCAATGGCAACCCATTCCAGTAGTCTTGCATGGAAACTCCCATGGATGGAGAAGCCTGGTAGGCTGCAGTCCATGGGGTCGCTAAGAGTCAGACACAAATGAGCGACTTCGCTTTCATTTTCGCTTTCCTGCATTGGAGAAGGAAATGGCAACCCACTCCAGTGTTCTTGCCTGGAGAATTCCAGGGACAGGGGCGCCTGGTGGACTGCTGTCTATGGGGTCGCACAGAGTCAGACATGATTGAAGCGATTTAGCAGCAGCAGCAGCAGCATTATGATTTAAAATTTTCCACATAGAAAAAAATATGCATAAATTTTTATATCAAATTGCACACCTACTTGGTAAACATTGGTTTTAATTTCTTGGCAGTGAGAATCAGCTTTTGGTCATGTAATTTAAGAACTGAAAGTTTGAAACACCAGTCATAGTACCACAGAGCCTCAGTTTGTTGTTCCTGTGACCTCATCTCTCCATCACGATATTTTATGGAATAAGTGTATTAGTTATCCAGATAACTTTGCTTAATGACCAAAGTAATACACTCATAATTGCAGACTAAATTTTATGCCTAAATAGAAGAAGTTTTAAAGCATTTTGTATATGTTCTTTGGAGAAGAAAAGAAAAAGGTCTCATATTTTATTGGATGATAACCTAAAATTCAGAGATACTAAGTAATCATCTGCTAGATGATTGAGAAATTGGTGTTTGCTCCATATTGGATCAATCCCTTTAGCTCTAACCTTTGCACTCTGTTGCTTAGTCATGCTGACTTGAATTGTCCTCTCAAATAATGAAAGAATGTTGTTGCTGATAACCTGAAATATACATAGTAGCACTTTCTCAAGGCTATGCCTGCAAGGCTTGACTAAAAAATAACACATTTCCCTTTGTACAAAGACAAAAACTGCAAAACAAAGAGTAACATTTGTCTTGTTGGAGGTTTACAGGAATATCCTGACCTACATGGTCAACTGCAAGAACAAAGGATTATCACATTTCTTCCTGGGTCTGGCCAGCACCATGAAGTTTGCAATAAGCAGCCACATCCTTCTCCTTTGTGTATAAAAGAAGCCTGAATTATAACTCAAATGAAATGATTCTTTGGAACACTAGTCCACCATCTTCTCTGGCTTTCCAAATAAAGTCACTGTTCCTTTCTCCAACATCCTGTCTCTCAGTTTATTAGCCTGCTGTTGGCATAGTAGTACATGCTTGTATTGTTAACACATCTGAGGAGTTCTTCTTGAGAGGTAGTTCTTCCCATTTCTGACAACACAGGCATGGATATACAGTCTCTTTAATAATGTCATTACTTAAGACATTATTTAGGGTATAAATAAATTGATAGTTTATAAACCTTCATTTCAAGTGATGTGCATTAGGACAGTTTGATTTTGTTCTTCAAGATTATATTGTCATTCTTCATTTAACCTAAATGATTTCCTTTTAATTTTATTTTAAAAGAATTGTGTTTTTCCATTCGTAAAACTGATAGAGTTCCACATTGCATTCATGTAGCCCAAGAAATAGTAACATAGCCTGAATCTAATGTTCATTGAAGGTGACTGGGATGGAATTCTAAGGAAAGAAAAAATGTATACTCTTATATATAGCTCTATTTCTTCCCCTGGTGACAATACACAGTGTAACCATAAATTACAGTCCATTCAGTTCATTGCATGAAAAAGAAGGTGTGAGAATGTTCATTCAGTTGGGAAATCAAATTGACTTCACAACACCATAGTGGAATAGTGGGAAATGCTAAATATTTGATGTTTTGAAAATATATTTAAATTTATGTATGCATTTTCAGAAGTATTCATCTATCTCTACACTGTTAATAAAAGCAATTTATTTCAATATAAATCATTGTCTGCCATTCTAATATTCCCAGGATGTTAGTTCGAATGTAATTGATGTCCTAATATGGGAAACTGAGGCATAATAATATTAACACTTGAGTCCTTGATTCTGCTATTATTGTCAAAGCTTTTTTTTTGTTTGATTGTTTGGTAATGTATAGGAAAAGAAGTAATTTTCTGCTATCCTAGCTTATTCTGTTCCATTTAAATGCACTTAGGAGGATATCTATTTGAGAAAAATCTAGGCATTATCTGCATTTATACTTTTATATATTTAGAATCTAGAACATAAAGTTAAAATAGTTTAGATAACATAAGTTCCTCATAATTTGATTTAAAATCTACAACACATATTCTTTTTTTACGTCTGTCAATAGAGGTTTTATTCTCTCTGTTTTTCAGAGAAAAAAATATGTAGAAATAATCCTTGACTCATCTCACATTCCGCACGCTATTGTTCAGGAAATTGTGTTGACTGTACCTTCAAATGATATCCAGAATCCAACCTCTTCCGCCACTTCATGGATAGTCACATATATTCATCACTGTATCATTCTTTTTAGCATATGAAAGATATTAAGCTGAACAAATTCTTACCATTTGATAGTAGTGGGGTTCTAGATTTAAAACAGGAGGCTTGACCAGGGCAGGGAGCAAAAGTAAAGTATAATTTCTAAGATTATTCAGAAAATAAAGGGTATTCTTAAACATAACATTTATTGTTTTTGTTGTTGTTGTTGTTGTTATTGGTACAACTTTAAATACAATGTAAAGTAATATATAAATACTTTAACATTTATTAAGTAATCATATAAGTACTTCAAGTAACAAGACAGATGAAACTCAGAAAAAAACCTTCACATTTATATGAACACCTGACTAATTGACATTTGATGTGTGTTCAGTGTATATTGTAGATAAATCTGTAGTGCAACTTTTGATATACATGTATTGAATATTTAAACGTGTTAATACTGGCACTACGGTGCTTTCATATGATGCATGTCCTAATTACTGCAAGATTCATCTGTGTTTCCATTACTATTATCTTTATTGCCTGTAAAGAAGTTAACTTTTTTACACGTACATACAATTCTCCATATGAAAATTTGGCACAGTTTTTCAGTGAAGAGCCAGATGGTAAATATTTTTACATCGCCAGTTATACACTATACGACTCTGGCATTGTAAGGAGAAAGTACTCATAGAAAACACATGTTAATGAATGGTTGGGTCAGTGTTCCAAGGAAACGTTATTTACAAAAAAGTGGCTGGCCAGAGTCAGCCCAGGGGCCCTAGTGGAGTGAACTAGTCTATACTGCTAAGGCTATGGCAATTCCAGTTATGAAGAAAACGTACCCCCAAACTTTATTACATTACATAATATGTAACATTTCCATTGGATTCCCCGGTGACTCAGCTAACTTAGTGGATTCCAAAGGTCTACAAACCTCTTATATATCCTTCTACATAGGAAGAATAGATGGAACTGAGTTTACCGCTCTTTGATTTATCTGAATGGTCCTAAGCATATGCAATAGACTTATAAAAAGAATCTATAAATTGACTTATTTGCTGTAATTCAGAAAAACAAACAGATATGCTAAAAGATTAGATGAATTTCTTCCATTGTACATGTGGTTTAGAGGAAATACGACATATTTTCATAAGGTATGTTCAAGCCACCCATTTGTTCTGTTTTAAAATACTAAGTAGAAAAATATATAATTTTATTAGAAATGAAAATTAATGGAGACATTTTGATACATATTTTTACATGTATAATATCATTTGCAAATCATTCTGCACTAAGTAGCTGAGTGTATTTAATATATATTTATGTGCTTAATATGATATAATGTGGGTTTGTATTTATGACAGCTATGTAGTTTTGATTATTAAGGATGTTACAAACACAACATGTTTAAATGCAGAACACAGACAGCTAAATTCAAAGACTGATGAGTAGTGAAAAACAAACCAGCTGTTCATACACCCCTGGGGCTATGGATTAGTTACTGTGCATTTCAGTCCCTTACTTTTGGTATACTTTTGAAATATATTGTATATGATTTGTATGGAAAACCTTGGGTGTTACATTGATTTTATTCAAGGATTAGAGTTTATCCAACTTCAAAGTTGCTATCTTGGATATCTAAAATTTCTAAAATTGCTTGCCAAGTTCTAAGAACAAGCTGTATAATCCCATATCAAATACTGTCTCTTGTGTATTTTTCAACAACAAAATTGGATAGAGTATAATATTTATAATTGTCTCAGTAAACAGTTACAAGTACAATATAGATTTATAATATATTTAATTGTAAAAGTCTTAATCTTCAATAATTCTTTTCTAATTTGACCTTTAGAATTCTAAGGATTAGTAAAATTTATGACATAAAATCTCTTCACAATTAATTTCATGGTAGGTATTCATTAATTAACATAACAATGCATTGATAATGTAGATTCCACCTTTGATTTTTTCTTTTGAATGTGGTTGAACAGATGAGGTTTGAAAAATTTCTTAATGTAGTTTTATTTTTAAAATATCAGACAAATGGAAACTTTTACTCTAAAAACATGTAATGTTTTATCTAAAATTTGCAAAATAAGTAATCCCAACTCTTTTCATCAGAAATATGAGCAACAATGTTGGCAATTATTTCATTTTCCTTACACAACTTGGAATAAAACAAACGTTAATATAGCTTTCCCTTCTTCACCTCTATGTCTATATCAACCCTGTTTTGCTGGTTAAAAGAGGAGTGAGGGCAGAAGACTGTCATGTAAGGTACTTTTCAGATTATAGATTCTACACTTCTTCCTTTTTTGTGAACTTCTTATTACTAGCTTATTGTTTATTGTATTTATGGATTGAATTAGTAAGCCCCCAAATTCATATATTATTGCTCTAACCACTCCTGCCACCATTATGACTGTGTTTGGAGACAGGGGGATTATTGTTGTTTTTAATTGAAAGATAATTGCTTTTCAATATTGTGTTGGTTTCTGCCATACAACAATATGAATCAATCATAGGTATACAAATATCCCCTCCTTGTTGAACCTCCCTCCTACCTCCCACCCCATCCTATAACACTAGGCTGTCACAGAGCCTAGGTTTTGTTGTAGGAAGGGGGAGGTCCCCTTCAGGGCCTCAAGAGTGGGCTCTTTAACACTTAGAAAAGAATTGTCTGAGGAGACACATGCTGACAAAGCAAGATATTTTATTGGGAAAGGGCATCCCGGTGGAGAGCAGTAGGGTAAGGGAATCCAGGAGAACAGCTTTGCCACGTGGCTTGCAGTCTCAGGTTTTATGGTGATGGGGTTAGTTTCCGGGTGGTCTTTGGCCAATCATTCTAATTCAGAGTCTTTCCTGGTGGCACACGCATCACTCAGCCAAGATGGATGTTAACAAGAGGGATTCTGGGAAGTGAATGGACACACAGTGTCTCCTTTTGAACTTTCCCTAACTCTTCCAGTTGGTGGTGGCTTATTAGTTCCGTATTCCTTACCAGTATCTCCTGTCATAAAACAACTCATGTGAATGGTTGCTAAATGGCCTGGCCAGGGTGAGCAGTTTCAGTCAATGTACTTCCCCTAACAGTTTGAGCCTTGAGTAACATAGCAAATTTCCATTGCTATCTATTTACATACGGCTGTGTATATGTTTCCATGCTACGCTCTCCTTTCATCCCACTCTCTTCAATCTCCTCCCTTTCCCCACCCTAGTCCATAAGTCTGTTCTCTATGTCTGCATGGATACAGCCTGTTAAGGTGTGTTCTGCTGTGCTCAGGGGTTTCATCGTATCTCACTCTTTTGCAACCCTGTGGACTGTAGCCTGCCAGGCTTCTCTGTTCATGGGATTTTTCAAGCAAGAACACTGGAGTGAGCTGCCATGTCCTCCTGCAGGGGATTTTCCTGACCTAGGGATCAAACCTGCATCTCCTGTCTCCTACATTGAAGGCAGATTCTTTTCTGCTGAGCCACTGGGGAAGCCCTTTTAAAGAGGTAATTAAGATTACATGAGATCCAAATGATGGGGCCCTGCTCCAAAGGACAGATGCCCATGTCAAAAGAAGATGTACCAAGGAGTATACCAAAGGAAATGGCCATGTGAAGACAGAGTGGGAAGGTAGCTGTCAACAAGCCAAGGAAAGAGACCTTAGAATAAACCAAACTTATTCACACTTTGATTTTGGACTTTTAGTCTCCAGAACTCAGAAAATTTCTGTTGTTTAGGCCACTCCATCTGTGGTGCTTTATTATGGCAGCCCTAGCAGACTGGGGCGAAGCATGGGGTGGGAAAATCCCCTAGAGCAGAAAATGGGAACCCATTCCAGTATTCCTGTCTGGAAAATACCATGGACACAGGAGGTTTGTGGGCTACAGTCCAGAAGGTCAAAAAGAGTCAGACACAACTGAGTGATTCAGCACACACACAGAGCAGACTAACACACTCTGTGTATAACATACATACAGAATATAAGTTTTACTTGATGGATCAGTTTTCTTAGAGGACTTAACAGAGTACATCATGAGAAATGCTGGACTGGAAGAAGCACAAACTGGAATCAAAATTGCCGAGAGAAATATCAATAACCTCAAATATGCAGATGACAGCACCCTTATGGCAGAAAGTGAAGAGGAACTAAAAAGTCTCTTGATGAAAGTGAAAGAGGAGAGTGAAAAAGTTGGCTTCAAGTTCAACATTCAGAAAATGAAGATTATGGCATCCAGTCCCATCACTTCATGGCAAATAGATGGGGAAACAGGGGAAACAGTGTCAGACTTTATTTTTGGGGGCTCCGAAAGCACTGCAGATGGTGACTGCAGCCGTGAAATTAAAAGACGCTTACTCCTTGGAAGAAAAGTTATGACCAACCTAGATAGCATATTCAAAACAGAGACATTACTTTGCCGACTAAGGTCTGTCTAGTCAAGGCTATGGTTTATCCTGTGGTCATGTGCAGATGTGAGAGTTGGACGGTGAAGAAGGCTGAGCGCTGAAGAATTGATGCTTTTGAACTGTGGTGTTGGAGAAGACTCTTGAGAGTCCCTTGGACTGCAAGGAGATCCAACCAGTCCATTCTAAAGGATATCAGCCCTGGGATTTCTTTGGAAGGAATGATGCTAAATCTGAAACTCCAGTACTTTGGTCACCTCATGCGAAGAATTGACTCATTGGAAAAGACACTGATGCTGGGAGGGATTGGGGGCTGGAGGAGAAGGGGACGACAGAGGATGAGATGGCTGGATGGCATCACAGACTCGATGAAAGTGAGTCTGAGTGAACTCTGGGAGTTGGTGATGAACAGGGAGGCCTGGCGTGCTGCGATTCATGGGGTCGCAAAGAGTTGGACACGAGTGAGTGACTGAACTGAACCAATGAAACATATTAAGATATAGAACTTTACCATAAACCCCTGAAACTCCATCAGAAATCCTTTCACTTACTACATCACCAATAATAACCATTTGTATGCATTATTCTTGAAATATTCAATTTAGTATATATATTTATATATCAAGTTGTGTCTGTATATGCTACTTTTTTATTAATTCAACATCTAGTTTCTGAAATTCATGATTTCTTATTCATGTTTTAACTCACTCATTCTCATTGCTTTGTATCATCTGTTGGATGAATATAAATGCATACATTTATTCATTTTACAGTTGAATATTTGAGTAGTTTCAAGTCTGTGACTATTGCAAATAACTCTTCTGTGAATATTTTATTTATCCTTAGTTGAACATGTGCACAAATTTATATTAGGTATGTAATTGGAATTAAAAATCACTTGGTTCACAGCTAGGAGATGGTTTCTAGTCTTTCACATTTTTACTCCCTGTAGTATTGTATGAAAGCTCCCATATTCCACACACACCTGCCTGAACCTGGCATTGTCAAGACTTGATCTTTGCTTTTCTGTGATTTTAATTTGCATTTTTCTATAACCACTGATATTGAGAATATTTCTGTTTATTGACATATTTCTTTTAAATGTGTTGAAAACATTTCATTCATAAAACCATGATAAAGATTTTATTTTGACTAGAATTATAGCATTGTTGCCTCATTTGTACCATGAACAAAACTGGAAGAATAGACAGAGGTATGAGGAATATAGTCTTGCTATGCCAAAATTTTACTGTAATGCTACTCTGTTGCTTCTAAGGTCTTATTCTGTCCTATTGGTTTATATTTATTAGGGATGATATTAGTTTTGCTTATTGAGAAAGCATATCCAGTTTTGGAATGTGTGAATGAACTATATATATTTAATATCTTTCATATCATTTCCTTCTGTATATATTTGTCCTCATCTGTTGCATTTGAGATCTTATATTTCCCTGTCCATTAAGCTGATTTATAAGTCTTCCAGGTCATCATGTTACTAACATGCATGGCCTTTATTGTATCAGTGTTTACATCAATTTTGGAAGATAATGTGGGAAGAAGAGACATGTCTATAATTTAAAATTTTGAGATTGTTTAGTAAAAAGCAAAATTAAATCTTCTATTGAGCAATTTGAAATACATCATAAAATCTGTCTTCTCTTCTTTATATACATTGCTTTATTTCAGATCTTCAACATCTCATCTTAACAATTGGAATCATTTCCATTCTGATAGTTCTACCATGAGTCTCTTCACCAATAGGATCCATTGCATTTGAGAGTTGAGATATTTTCTATGAAGATTAAATTTTATCACATGCTACCTTGTCTCTCTATTGTACAAAAGAATATTATTGGCTACATAATTCCTCTGTAATTTCAACTCGTGAAATACATATTTTGCCTGACACTATATCCAGATATGTCTTTGACATCATGGAACTCCCCTTTCCATTTTTAATATTTAATTTTAAATTTTCTCTTAATTTGATTTTGTGGCACCTGGTTTTCTCACTGGTTCCCCTCCTACTTAGATCTTCACAGATGTGACTTCTTTATCTTCAACATTGTACATGTCCCAAAATTGTATTTGTACTTATTTTCTTTTCTGTACCTGCAAACTGTCTCTTGGTTTTCTCATTTGTTTTCAGAAAGTAAATAGCCCATTGATGTAAGAATATAAAAATGACTCCCAATTCAAGTTCTAATCTACAAAGATTCAGATATTTTGTTCATGTGGAATGAAGCACTTGGTCAGATACACAGTTGATGGAAATCACCCATCACAATAGAACCATATCTAGCCATGACACATAAAGCACACTCATTTGTTGTTCACCTACACTTGTAATAGTTATAAAAGTATAAGAATTTAAAGCCAAATATGCTTGTGACTTTTGCCACCTTAAATTCCTCAACTAAGCCCCATGTTTCTTATCTGTGAAAATGGAGAAAATAATGCTTGGTATAGTGTGATAGTATAAGTATGTGTTATTGTTAGCATTGTAGAGTGGGAGAAGCAATTTCCTAAAAGTCAGGCTATCACCATAAAAATATGTATTTTCTTTCTTTCTCTGCAAACTTTAAAAATACAAAAACCTGAAGGCTGACGTATAATACAGTGAGAATACGAATATAAATGGCCTTTGCTCTCCCTGGGTCCTCTGAAATTTATTGTCTAAAAAATGCAAGGACTATGGGCTAGACTGTTAGGTACATTGCAGAACGTGCCTGAAACTTATCCTACACGTAGGCTGTGGCTGTGACTTGAGACATATTACAAGAATTACAGCATTATGTCTTTCAATATGAATTGTCCCAAGGGCATTGTAGTTTTAATATATTTCTGAATACCTAGCTGAAGATTTATATTTTTTCTTCTCATTTAATTTGGACTGATTTGAATCTTAAAGCTTTTAAATTGTAATGCACCATATTTATAGAATTGTTATATTATAAAAAATGCTCGGAAAATTGTAAAACATCTTTTTTTCTCTTTAAAAAATTCTGTAGCTTAACTCTGACACATATCATGATTGCCTGACTAAATATTTTTGTGTTTATATTATATTCTGAGTATTGTTCTAAATTACAAAATGCTTAAATCAAAAAGGATATAATAATTTTTTTCATTTTATTTTCTATACATTTAATCTGTTGCTATTGATAAGAAACTTTAATTTATTAAGCTAACCTGGAAACTAGGAAGAAATGCTAAGCATTTGAAGCCTGTCTTTCTTTCTTTTTCTTTTTTTTTTTTTTTTTTTGCTTTAATTTTGAAAGTCTCTCCCATATGCATGCTGGGATTGCAATCTCCTAAGTTAGCTAGGGACCTGAACTATCATTTCTTGAAGCAAGATGGCTATTTACCTTACCTGGGATGCACTTAACATGACAGCAGTGCAGATGTATAAATGCCCTTTCTCTGTGTGGAATGCTCAAGTATACACATAGATTAATGTACTTCTCTACATAGTGATCCCTGGGTAGATCTTTATTAGTCAGTTTATTCACTTGATTAAAAATGACTAATCATATTGTATTTTGAAGATTCTCTAAGTTATTAGTTTGAGACTAAGAAAACAGAAGAGCTTCAATTACTGAAATTGTGTGCAGAGAATTAGACACTTCACATCGCCATGCTTCTGCACTGGTTAAGCATGGAAAGAGAATATAAAGCTTTTACTGTGTAGTGTGCCTGGGTACAAGGGCAGATATGCCTTTGATCTTTAAGACATATGGAAGCAATAGTTAATTGATAGAAAATACACTTCTTCCAAAAACATATTTTACAAAGTGATTGTAAAAGTGCTTGTTGAATGCTAAATAGATTTAATAGATAATCTGGATTTTGTTTCTTTAGAAGCATTGTGAGTTAATAGAAACTATTCTAGCAGCGTTAGATTTTAGCATTATATTCTTGTGAATATATCTGCTGCTTTTTACATAAGAAGTGCTTTTTACAAAAGAGATTAGATATAGCATGCTATGCTTAATTTGAAATGTAGTTGTTCTTGCTGATAAGTATTTGCATAGAAAACTATGAAGTGGGAAAAGCAAAGATATTTTAAACTTAAAACTCTTCAAAAATAATATTTAATTATCAAATTTCTAACAAGGTAGGTAAACTATTACATCTCCAGAATGTCTTGTAGGTGTGTGGGTGTGGGATTAGCACCATTATCTACAAAGAAATTGCCTTCAGTCTATATCTTCATAGTGTACACATTGCTTTACTATTTAAGTGAGTCAGAAAAATATCTCTTTTTAAAATTATATGATTACATGAAGAATTAGTGCAATGTTGGAAACTAGCAAAATAGTATTTAAAAATCAGCCTAATTCTAACTTTCAGAAATAATGATAGATGACATTGTCACATGAATATATTTTTATATATTATATAGATCAACTAGCAGAAATACATTATAAAAGTAAATCATATTAAATATGATACAAATTTATTTTCCAAGTAAAGATACCCTCAGCATCCTGAGTATATGCCTACTGCCTTTTTTGCCTGCTGCAATCCCAAATCCTGGCATCACTTTAGAAGTGTCACCATGATGTGAACAAGGTCATGAGCTTTTCTACAGACTAGAAAGAGACAGTTCTTGCATGAGGACCAAACCTAGTGCCAGCTATGGAAATTCCTGAAGCAAGAATAAGGCAGCATTTCCTAGAGATACTTTGACCTTTGGACATAACTAACAAAAAGAATGACTGTGACCTGAGTGAATATCTCTGGAGGAACCAGCTGACATCTGTAATCGCAGTGATAGAAAGGCCGAGAGGAAAAGATTTAGCTTTTCTACTCCAGCAGCTGCTGCCACTGGGACTTCGCAGGTGAGCAGACAAAGGAACTAAGGCATTTTCACTACTCTTTGCAGTTCCCGTAATATCAGTTCCAATGTGTGGACATTTTCATACATGTCTTCTGATGTACATTTATGAGAGTTTATAAAGGACACATATTGGAAGTCGATTACAGATTCTTGGAAGAATCAAGATGGTGAAGTAGGAAGATTCGGAACTCACCTTCCCCAGTGAACACACCAAAAATTCATCCACAAGTGGAACAATTATCACTGAAAGCTAACTAGACATTGGCAGAAATATTCCTGTACAACCAAGACTATTATCAAGATCCACATGAAATCTGGAAGAAAGAGAAATGAGCAGGACAGGCTCTGAGTCTCTGGGAAAGAGCTCAGATTAAAAGGGAGATCACACAGGCAGAGTCACTCCCTGAGGACTGAGCAGTTTGAGACACATATTGGATCTCCCAGTCCCACTTTATGACACAAGGAAGGCAAGCCTCTTGACTGGTTGGAGGGTCAGTGGGACTAACAGGAGAGTGTGGGAAGCCTAGATTCTAATCATGAGGCACATTAGTTAACTTGTTTGCTCATGAAGCAGAGAAGAGAAGATAGATTACAAATCACAGGCTTGGCTGGCTGGTTTCCCATGCCCACCCTGGAGTGGACTTTAGTTTGAGCTGAGTAAACACTCCAACCACTTGGGAACTTGGCTCTGAAACAGACAAAGATCATATGGCTCAAACCCAAATCGACATTGAACAGGGTGGAGGTGGCCATCGCTGTTATAGAATCAGCCCCCTCTCCATCTGCAGCCGGATCACCACAGCATGCACTCCAGCACAGGGTGAGAGACTATCAGGCCCTCTCTGCCCTGGTACTGCTCTTCAGCAAGTTTGGTGGCGAGCCCAGCCTCCAGAGACAAAGAGGACTTTAGCTCAAGATGGTGACTGAATAAAGTTTGGGCAGTCATTTCTAGTACTTTCACAGGTAGCACATCAGATGAAGTCTCAGTTTCTGAAACTGGATGGACAGCTACACTCCACAGCCTGGTATGTGTCTAGTATACATGCCAAGCCCCCTTGGTCAAACCCTGCTCCCCTCTGGAGGTGAGTTCCAGTGCTGAGATGAGGAAATGCACACACTTGGATGAAACAAAGTCAGCTTGGACCCAAACCTTAGGGCTTCTGTTCTAGCAACATGGAATCTGGACACTGCCCCTGATAGGATGGTGACAATGACTGAGGAGAGGGAAAACTCTGAATTAAACCTGGCTTTTGCCTTAGTGCCCCCTTTTCCAGCTCCACCTCCTACCTAGGTAACCATTGTCAGAATACAATGAGGAAAGACATTTCTGCTTTCCCACCAAAGGTACTGGACACATGCAATTTGTATAGGGACACTTTCACATAAGGACACCTATCCAAGATGGCAATAACTGTTTCCAATAATTTCACAGAGAAAGAGAAAGTGAAGCAAAATTAGAAGACAGAAAAATCAATTGAAAGCACAATAGCAAACCCTTAAGAAATCTAATTAAAATGTTAGCACTTTTGTCAAGAGATGCACTGGTCATAGCAACACACTTCAAAAATAACACAAGAGATGGCTTTACACACAGACATCATCAAATGATTAATACTGAAATCAGATTGATTATATTCTTTGCAGCTGAAGATAAAGAAGTTCTATACAGTCAACATAAACAAGTCCAAGATCTGACTGTAGGTCAGATAATAAGCTTCTTATTGAAAATTTAAGGCTTAAACTAAAAAAAAAAGAAAAAGAAACAAACATGTAGGCAAAACCACTAGGTCATTCAGGTGTGACCTATATCAAATCCCTTATCATTATACAGTGTAGGTGATGAATAGATTCAAAGGATTAGATCTGGTGGACAGAGTCCCTCAAGAACTATGAACAGAGTTTGGTAACATTTTACAAGAGCAAGGACCAAAGCCATCAAAAAGAAAATGAAATACCAGAAGGCAAAGTGGTTGTATGAGGAGGCCTTAAAAATAGCTGAGAAAAGAAGAGAAGTGAAAGACAAAGGAAAAAAAAAAAAAAAAGAAGAAGGATATACCTATCTGAAGCAGAGTTTCAAAAAATAGCAAAGATAGGCACAATAAAGGACAGAAATGGTACGGACCTGTCAGAAGCAGAAGAGATTAAGAAGAGGTGGCAAGAATACACAGAAGAACTATACAAAATGTTCTTAATGGCCAAGATAACCACGATGGTATGATCACTCACCTAGAATCAGACATATTGGACTGAGGAGTCAAGCGGGCCTTAGGAAGCATCACTACGAACAGTGCTAGTGGAGGTGATGGAATTCCAGCTGAACTATCTCAAATTCTAAAAGATGGTGCTGTCAAAGTGCTGCATTCAATGTGCCAGCAAATTTGGAAAACTCTGCAGCAGCCATGGGACTGGTAAATGTCAATTTTCACTCCAATCCCAAAGAAGGGTAATACCAAATAATCAAACTACTGCACAACTGCACTCATTTCACATGCTAGCAAGGTAATGGTCAAAATCCTTCAAGCTAGTCTTCCACAATATGTGAACTAAGAACGTCCAGATGTATAAGCTGGATTTAGAAAAGGCAGAGGAAGCAGGGATCAAATTGCCAACATCTGTTGGACTTGTGATACCAATATAATTGGAATCTTGAAGTTTTCTGTACAGGACAGAACCAAAAATATGTGACATTAGAATCACAGCAGGTGGGTTGCAAGTGTTAAGTACTCACATATGAGGGCTGACACTCTGATAATGCTTGCTATACAATGGAAGTCATCTCATTCCATTTTTGGATAGAGCCAAAATCAGCATTAGGAGATATATTTCATATGTATGAAATATTGCTATTTGCAGCAACATGGATGGAGCTATACTAGCTGTTCCCAATCTTTTTGTCACCAGGGACCAGTTACATGATAGACAATTTTTCCATGAACCAAGGGGTAGGCGTAGGGAGGATGGTTCAGTCAGTAATGGGATGCAATGGGGATCAGCAGAAGAAGCGTCACTCACTTGCCTCTTGCTCACTTTCAGCTGTGTCGGTCTTCAGTCCTGGGGCTGTAGACCCCTGAACTAGAGAATATAATATAAATTGAAATTAGTCAGTCAAGGACAGACAAATACTACATGTTATCAAATTTGTGGAATCTAAAAAAGAATGGAAATAAATTCATAATCAAAAAACAGACTCACAGATATAGAAAAAAAGTTTATGTTTACCACAAGGGAAAGTGAAAGGGGAGGGGCAAATTAGGAATATGGGATTAGCATACACAAACCACTCTACATAAAATAGATAAGCAACAGAGATTTACTGCACTGCATAGGCAATTCTAGTCAACATCCTGTAATAAATTATAGTGTCATATAATCTGCAAAAAACCTAAATAACTATGCCGTACACCTGAAAGTAACACAAGATTATAAAGCAACTGTACTTCAATAATAAAATAAACTTCTATAATTTGATTTAATTCTGATGTTCATAATAAAATAAAACCCACCTATGGAATAATTGTGAGAAGTAAAGTGCTAAAGAAATATTGGCATAAAGGAGGTTAAGTGGCTATAAAGAGAAAGCAAACAAACAAACGTTGTATATATATACATGGGAATTTGGGGTTAAAAATTAAGGATAAAATAAGATAAAATTATAATCCAATAAAAGGCCCTGTATGCAAGACAGGGAAAGAGACACAGATGTGTATAACGGACTTTTGGACTCAGAGGGAGAGGGAGAGGGTGGGATGATATGGGAGAATGACATTCTAACATGTATACTATCATGTAAGAATTGAATCGCCAGTCTATGTCTGACGCAGGATGCAGCATGCTTGGGGCTGGTGCATGGGGATGACCCAGAGAGATGTTATGGGGAGGGAGGTGGGAGGGGGGTTCATGTTTGGGAACGCATGTAAGAATTAAAGATTTTAAAATTAAAAAAATAAAAAACTAAAAAATAAAAAATAAAAAATAAAATTTCAAGTAGAAAAAAAAAATCCAATAAAAGGGCTAAATTCTCCCTCTCAAAATTAAGTCATAAACTAATGTCCACTAATCAGAGCAGTTAATGTTTAAGATTATAATTATTTTAAAGAAATGTTTTCCATCAGTATGCATGATTATCTAATACAAAAACAATTTTATAAAATTCTGAGGGATAAATATAGTTTTAAGAGATTAAAAACAAAATGAAATTAGATATTTAGGGAGAAAAATGAGAACCATGCTTTCTACACTGATGGTGTCTGCTGACCCTGGGTGTGTTGAGCTTTCATTTTCATGGTTGCACAGGGTACATGGCCGCACAAGAGAACATGTGTGGGGCTCACTCAAGTTTGGAACTGTAATTGGAAATTTAGCAGAATTTAGGATTAAATGGGATTTACACTTTGCAAAAAAAAAAAAAAAAGATACGTAAAATAAATAAATCCACACAAGGAGAGAAGATGAGCCATGTCTCATCTCAATGCCTCTAAATGGATTTTTGCTAGAAAAAGCAACTTCCAGGAATATTAATTACCACAAATCTGTATATAAATTTGTGTACTGAGTCTATACTGCCCTGATTTTGTGATAAAACACCTCATGGGTAGAATTTAAGTGAAAAGATTCCTAGGTTAGTAGCGCCTCAAATGATGGATAGAACTGAATGCATATGCCTTCTATAGTCAGACAACTTCAGTTCATTATCAAAATCACAAAGTTAGCATGGCAACAGGGCACCCCACAAAAGAGTTATGACATTATCACACATAAAAATGAGTTCCATAAGATTTTATTTATATAGATTAGCCAATTAAGATTATATAATGAAATAAGCATTTTCAATATTTTTTTAAAGTTAAAGAGTAGCTTTAAAAATTCATCAAGGAACTAGAGATAACAATCATAATGAAAAATAGTGCATTTAAAACTCCTGAAAGAAAATGTTATGGTAATTGAAATATAAAATCCATGGAAGAATTAGAGAGCAGATGAAAGTCAGCAGAAGATAGAAATATAGCGTTAAAAGTTGATTCAAAGAAATTATCCAGAATACCTTATGGTGAAAAAAAAAAGATAGGAAATAATAAAATACTGCACGCATTGATAGTAGGATGGGAAATCCAAATATTAATACATAGCATCGATGCTTCATTAGACATAATACAAATAATAAAAAGAAAATATCCATTGTGGTGATAGATGAAAGTTCTTAAAACCTAAGGTATTATGAGTGTACTAAAGAAGTTCAAGGGACATCAAACAGAATCATTGAACAACAACAACAACAACAACAACAAACCTGGATATACATTAGAGTGGGGGGGAAAAAAAAAAAAGACAAAGACAACCAAAAAGAGACAGATTATTTACAGTGGGACCCATGGGTAACTTCTCATCATCAACAGCAGCAGCTGAAAGACAGTAGAATACTAATGTCAACGTCTTGAGAGAAAAATAACTGTCCAGTAACCATATCCTATTTTTATCTTCTATTTTATTTATAGTTGAATAACATTTACTGATAGAATAATAATGTTTTATTCTTTTGATTGCTGCATGCAGTGAAACATATTGATGTATTTCTAGATGTGGCTTCTTCTTCTTTTTTTCTTTTTTTGCTATATTGTAAGATTCAGTTACTCCTTAAAGAAAACTTATGACCAACCTAGATAGCATATTCAAAAGCAGAGACATTACTTTGCTGACTAATGTCCGTCTAGTCAAGGCTATGGTTTTTCCTGTAGTCATGTATGGATGTGAGAGTTGGACTGTGAAGAAGGCTGAGCACCGAAGAATTGATGCTTTTGAACTGTGGTGTTGGAAAAGACTCTTGAGAGTCCCTTGGACTGCAAGGAGATCCAACCAGTCCATTCTGAAGGAGATCAACCCTGGGATTTCTTTGGAAGAAATTATGCTAAAGCTGAAATTCCAGTACTTTGGCCACCTCATGTGAAGAGTTGACTCATTGGAAAAGACTCTGATGCTGGGAGGGATTGGGGGCAGGAGGAGAAGGGGACGACCGAGGATGAGATGGCTGGATGGCATCACTGTCTCGATGGATGTGAGTCTGAGTGAACTCCGGCAGTTGGTGATGGACAGGGAGACCTGGCTTGCTGCCATTCATGGGGTCACAAAGAGTCAGACACGACTGAGTGACTGAACTGAACTGAACATTCAATTGGGCTTCTTGGTTTTTCAGTGATAAAGAATCCTCCTATAAATGCAGGAGATGGGAGACTGATCCTCTGATGGGGAAGTTCCCCAGGAGAAGGAAATGGCAATCCACTCCAGTATTTTTACCTGGGAAATCCCATGAAGAGACGAGCCTGGTGGGCTACAGTTCATAGGGTCACAAAAGAGTCAGACATGACTTAGTAACTAAACAGTGACAACAGTAACAACAAGACTTAATTAGCTAAAGTTTAGTTTCTACGTTTTTTCACAAATAAGATGGTCTAGAGACTCTTTTTCAATTTTTTTTAATCTTAGTCAAGTTTTCAAATTAAAGTGAAACTGATATTTTAAACGTTTTGAGACCTCAAATGATTCTATCATTAATCTATGACTAGATACATGTGAGAGCTTGTTTTATTGGTAATAACATCTACATTTTGAAAGAATATCTCAAAGACCATCTGCTTAATAGTAACTTCTTGATTAACAGAAGTTAAATACTTTTAAGACTAATAGAGTTTTGCCAACAACATGCACTGGTCATAGAAAACACCCTCATCAAATAACACAAGAGAAGGCTCTACACGTGGACATCACCAGATGGTCAACACTGAAATCAGATTGATTATATTCTTTGCAGCCAAAGATGGAAAGTCTCTATACAGACAGCAAAAACAAGACCGGGAGCTGACTGTGGCCCAGATCATGAACTCCTTATTGCCAAATTCAGACTTAAATTGAAGAAAGTAGGGGATACCGCTAGACCATTCAGGTGTGATGTAAATCAAATCCCTTATGATTATACAGTGGAAGTGAGAAATTGATTTAAGGGCCTAGATCTGATAGACAGAGTGCCTGATGAACTATGGAATGAAGTTCGTGGCATTGTATAGGAGACAGGGATCAAGACCATTCCCATGGAAAAGAAATTCAAAAAAGCAAAATGGCTTTCTGGGGAGGTCTTACAAATAGCTGTGAAAAGAAGAGAAGCGAAAAGCAAAGGAGAAAAGGAAAGATATAAGCATCTGAATGCAGAGTTCCAAAGAATAGCAAGAGGAGATAAGAAAGCATTCTTCAGCAATCAGTGAAAAGAAATAGAGGAAAACAACAGAATGAGAAAGAATAGAGATCTCTTCAAGAAAATTAGAGATACCAAGGGAACATTTCATGCAAAGATGGGCTCAATAAAGGACAGAAATGGTCTGGACCTAACAGAAGCAGAAGGTATTAAGAAGAGGTGGAAAGGATACACAGAAGAACTGTACAAAAAAGATCTTCATGACCAAGATAAGCACGATAATGCGATCACTCATCTATAGTCAGACATCCTGGAACGTGAAGTCAAGTGGGCCTTAGAAAGCATCACTACAAACAAAGCTAGTGAAGGTGACGGAATTCCAGTGGAGCTGTTTCAAATCCTGAAAGATGATGCTATGAAAGTGCTGCACTCAATATGCCAGCAAATTTGGAAAACTCAGCAGTGGCCACAGGACTGGAAAAGGTCAGTTTTCATTCCAATCCCAAAGAAAGTCAATGCCAAAGAATGCTCAAACTATCGCACAATTGCACTCATCTCACACACTAGTAATGTAATGCTCAAAATTCTCCAAGCCAGGCTTCAGCAACACGCAAACTGTGAACTTCCTGATGTTCAAGCTGTTTTTAGAAAAGGCAGAGGAACCAGAGATCAAATTGTCAACATCTGCTGGATCATGGAAAAAGCAAGAGAGTTTCAGAAAAACATCTATTTTTGCTTTATTGACTATGCCAAAGCTTTTGACTATGTGGATCGCAATAAACTGTGGAACATTCTGAAAGAGATGGGAATACGAGACCACCTGACCTGCCTCTTGAGAACTCTGTATGCAGGTCAGGGAGAAACAGTTAGAACTGGACTTGGAACAACAGACTGATTCCAAATAGGAAAAGGAGTGCGTGAAGGCTGTATATTGTCACCCTTCTTATTTAACTTCTATGCAGAATACATCATGAGAAACACTGGACCGGAAGAAGCACAAGCTGGAGTCAAGATTGCCAGGAGAACATTCAATAACCTAAGATATGCAGATGACACCACCCTTATGACAGAACGTGAAGAGGAGCTACAAAGCCTCTAGATGAAAGTGAAAGAGGAGAGGGAAAAAGTTGGCTTAAAGCTCAACATTCAGAAAATGAAGATCATGGCATCTGGTCCCATCACTTCATGGGAAATAGATGGGGAAACAGTGGAAAGAGTGTCAGACTTTATTTTGGGGGGCTCCAAAATCACTGCAGATGGTGACTGCAGCCATGAAATTAAAAGACGCCTACTCCTTGGAAGGTAAGTTATGATCAAACTAGATAGCATATTCAAAAGCAGAGACATTACTTTGCCGACTAAGGTCCATCTAGTCAAGGCTATGGTTGTTCCAGTAGTCATGTATGGATGTGAGAGTTGGACTGTGAAGAAGGCTGAGTGCCAAAGAATTGATACTTTTGAACTGTGGTGTTGAAGAAGACTCTTGAGAGTCCCTTGGACTGCAAGGATATCCAACCAGTCCATTCTGAAGGAGATCAGCCCTGGGATTTCTTTGGAAAGAATGATGCTAAAGCTGAAACTCCAGTACTTTGGGCACCTCATGCAAAGGGTTTACTCATTGGAAAAGACTCTGATCCTGGGAGGGATTGGTGGCAGGAGGAGGGGGGCCGACCGAGGATGAGATGGCTGGATGGCATCACTGACTCGATGGAGATGAGTCTGAGTGAACTCTGGGAGTTGGCGATGGACAGGGAGTCCTGGCGTGCTGTGATTCATGGGGTCGTAAAGAGTCGGACACGACTGAGCGACTGAACTGAACTGAACTGAATATTTTTACCAAATCAAAATTGTTTCTATTGTCCTGTATCAAGAAACACAACAATTAACAATGTCACGTCTACTTTTCTATTGCCAAAGCTAAATATAGAGTCCTTACATATATATTTGTTTTGGTGTTTGTGTTTGATAAACGTCCATTTAGTAAGCACAAGTAGCATGGCAGAAAGTTTTGAAGGGAAATTAAAAGCATTACTGGAAATCAAAATAAGAAAAAACAAAACAAAACAAATAATCCTTCAAAGTGATTCCTCTTACAAACACATAAAATAGATTTTGCAAGATAAATTTAGAACTGAGTCTCTGCACATGTAAATGTAATTTCCCCAAAAGAGAATGAATTTGTGTGGTTTAGTGTATTGTGTGCATGTGTGTGTGTGTGTGTGTGTGTGTGTGTGTGTTGCGTATGAGAGCAATTATCTTTTCAGTATCCTTGAATGTTCTCTCCAACAAAAGACAAAGTCAATCACCTAAGAATATTTTAATGTTTTGCTTCACTTCAGGAAGTGAAACGTCACTGTCAAAGTATGGTTAAATTCAACATTCTTCTTACAGTTATTTGGAATGCAAACCTGGGATACTATTTTTGGAATAGATCCTAGAAATTAGAGGAAATTATATATTTATTTTAATGCTAATTAATTTTAAATGCTAGATCTAATTAATTACTGGTGCACATGCGTGTGTGTGTGTGTGTACGCACTCAGTCGTGTCTGAGTTTTTGTGACCCCACGGACTGTCCATGGCTCCTATGTTCATGGGCTCCTCTGTCCATGGGCTCCTCTGTCCATGTCCTGCCAAAATCCTCTCCCCGTGGGACTCTCAGGCAAGAATACTTGAGTGGGGAGCCATTTCCTTCTGCACTAATGATGCATAATTCATAATAATAAAATAATAATTCAAAGTGAAAATATTCGGGAAGTGACTTTATACTGTTTTCTAATTTACCTTCTTTATGACCTCAAAAACTGTCAGGGCAGTGCCGAAACTTTCACTCCAAAGTTTAAAGTGCAAATTGGTCAACCAATGACAAGACATTTTGAACCTAAGGTGATCATCAACACCTTGGAAAATTTTTTAACATCTCTGAAGTTGAAATGTGTCTAAAGTATATTAAGCTCACATCTCTTCACACACATTTAGATAGATAAATAAATTGCCTGAAGGGTTCAAGGAGTATGGCTTGAATATCACAATAATACTTCAAACCCACCGGTTTAATAAGAATTCTCAAAATTGAATCTTTAATATTTCTTATGGAAATACTCTTGTAAAGCACATTTTTTTTGCATTTTTATATCTATCTTTTAAAGCAATCACTTTCCCAAATATTTTTGAAAATACTTTCCATTTGAATACATGAGTAGAAAAAGTTGATAAATGAAAATTATTTTGTACTAGTTCTTGATGGTGGTAGTATATTTCTCATTAAAAGCACATTTTAACATTTAATTTTATTCATCCATTTATTAACTTTGAAACAAAATTGTATTTTAAGAAATCATCTTCAAATATCAGAATCAACTCAATGTTTTCCTATTTAATTTGATTAAAGAAGAAAAATTATACCAAGTATAATCAGTTCAGTTCAGTCGTTCAGTCATGTCCGACACTTTGCGACACCATGAATCACACAGCATGTGAGGCCTCCCTGTCCATCACAAACTCCCAAACTCATGTCCATTGAGTTGATGATGCCATCTAACCATCTCATCCTCTGTCGTCCCCTTCTCCTCCTGCCATCAATCTTTCCCAACATTAGGGTCTTTTCAAATGAGTCAGCTCTTCGCATCAGGTGGCCAAAATATTGGAGTTTCAGCTTCAACATCAGTCCTTCCAATGAACACCCAGAACTGATTTTCTTTAGGATGGACTGGTTGGATATCCTTGCAGTCCAAAGGACTCTCAAGAGTCTTCTCCAACACCACTGTTCAAAAGCATCAATTCTTCAGCCCTCAGCCTTCTTTACAGTCCAACTCTCACATCCATACATGACTACTGGAAAAACCATAGCCGTGACTAGACATACCTTTGTTGACAAAGTAATGTCTCTGCTTTTTAATGTGCTATCTAGGTTGGTCATAACTTTCCTTACAAGGAGTAAGAATCTTAATTTCATGGCTGCAATCACTATCTGCAGTGATTTTGGAGCCCAGAAAATGAAAGTCAGCCACTGTTTCCACTGTTTGTCCATCTATTTGCCATGAAATGATGGGACTGGATGCCATGATTTTTGTTTTCTGAATGTTGAGCTTTATGCCAACTATTTCACTCTCCTCTTTCACTTTCATCAAGAGGCTCTTTAGTTCCTCTTCACGTTCTGCCATAAGGGTGGTGTCATCTGCATATCTGAGGTTATTGATATTTCTCCCGCCAATCTTGATTCCAGTCTGTGCTTCTTCCAGCCCAGCATTTCTCATGATGTATTCTGCGTATAAGTTAAATAAGCAGGGTGACAATATACAGCCTTGATGTACTCCTTTTCCTATTTGGAACCAGTCTGTTGTTCCATGTCCAGTTCTAACTGTTGCTTCCTGACCTACATACAGGTTTCTCAAGAGGCAGATCAGGTGATGTGGTAACTACATGCTGTGTTTGTAACCATTTCTGTTTATTTCCCTTGTTCTTTGTTGTCTTTCCTTCTTTTTCTGCTTTTTCTGGGCTTCCCTGATAGCTCAGTTGGTAAAGAATCTGCCTGATCTGCAGGAGACCCTGGTTCAAGTCCTGACAAGTACTTCTTTTGAGAACTAATTCCCATTTTTATTTATTTGATTTTTTTTTTTTTAATTTTGACTGCACTACATGACATGAAGGATGTTAGTTCCCTGACCTGGGATCAAACCTGCACCCTCTGCAGCATAAGTGTGGAATCTTAACCATTTGGTCACCAGGAAAGTCCCTAATTCACACTTTTAAACTAAGCTTCAACATAACCCACTTCAGTATTCTTGCCTGAAAACTTCCATGGACAGAGGAGCTGCAGGCTACAGCCAACGGATGCCAAGGAGTCAGACACGACTGAGAGACTGAGCACAAGCACTAGCACAGCACAGAGCACCTATGTTTTCAGTATTCTATGCTAAATATGAGGGCTTCCATGGTGTCTCAGTTGTAGAGTTCACCTGCAAATACAGAAGATACAAGTTTGGTCCCTGGGTCAGGAAGATCCCCTGGAGGAGGAAATTGCAACACAATCTAGTATCCTTGCCTGGGAAACCCCATAGACAGAGGAGCCTGGCAGGCAACAGTCCATGGGGTCACAAAGAGTCAGACACAACTGAGCAACTAAAATAGCAACAACAACACGCTAAATATAAAATAGTGTTAATAATCCCAATACCCTACGGAAAAAGCACAAACTCAATCATAAAGATATAAAAGCATTTTTCTATTTACCACTGAGGTGGTCAAGAAAAAATTACTTAATTTATCTGAGTCTAATTTATTTACTGTTTATGTATTTACATTTTATGTGAATAGTGCCAAGGGCTAGCAAAAAGCCTCAGAGGAAATAAGTGTTGAAGAAATTATGAAGCTACCAAACAAAGTAAAACTTGCATTTGCTTACCAGAGAAACACACACACACACACAGACTATCCTCATAACTTCTTTATTCAAGTATCTTATACTTATTTGGAAAAGCAGTCATTTAAGAACATTTCATCAGGGTTATTATTTATTATAAACAAAAACTTCACTACTAAGTAGGTAAAACTGGCTGACTTACTCGATGTTCTTAAAGATTGGGATTATTAAGACTTTTAAGTGATGGATATTGAAAACAGCTATCAACATGATTTGTGTATTTTCACAATAGTGATAGAGGGGGTTTAAGATGACTTTAAGAAATCCAAGTAAGATGGTAGGTGTTGTAAGAAGGCATCAGAGGGCAGACACACTGAAACCATACTCACAGAAAACTAGTCAATCTAATCACACTAGGACCACAGCCTTGTATAACTCAATGAAACCAAGTCATACCTGCAGGGCCACGCAAGATGGGCAGGTCATGGTGGAGAGGTCTGACAGAGCGTGGTCCACTGGAGAAGGGAATGGCAAACCACTTCAGTATTCTTGCCTTGAGAACCCCATGAACAGTATGAAAAGGCAAATGATAGGATACCAAAAGAGGAACTCCCCAGATCATTGGGTGCCCAATATGCTACTGGAGATCAGTGGAGAAATAACTCCAGAAAGAAGGAAGGGATGGAGCCAAAGCAAAAACAATACCCAGTGGTGGATGTGACTGCTAATAGAAGCAAGATCTGATGCTGTAAAGAGAAATATTACATTTGAACCTGGAATGTCAGGTCCATGAATCAAGGCAAATTGGAAGTGGTCAAACAAGAGATGGCAAGGGTGAACGTCGACATTCTGGGAATCAGCAAACTAAAATGGACTGGAATGGGTGAATTTTACTCAGATGACCATTATATCTACTACTGTGGGCAGGAATCCCTCAGAAGAAATGGAGTAGCCATCATGGTCAACAAAAGAGTCCGAAATGCATTACTTGGATGCAATCTCAAAAACGACAGAATGATCTCTGTTCATCTCCAAGACAAATCATTCAATATCAGAGTTATCCAAGTCTATGCCCCAACTAGTAATGCTGAAGAACCTGATGTTGAAAGGTTTTATGAAGACCTACAAGACCTTTTAGAACTAACACTCCCAAAAGATGTGCTTTTCATTATAGGGGACTGAAATGCAAATGTAGGAAGTCAAGAAACACCTGGAGTAACAGGTAAATTTGGCCTTGGAATGCAGAATGAAACAAGGCAAAGACTAATAGAGTTTTGCCAAGAGAATGCGCTGGTCATAGCAAACACCCTCTTCCAACAACACAAAAGAAGACTCTACACATGGACATCATCAGATGGTCAACACCAAAATCAGATTGATTATATTCTATGCAGTCAAAGATGGAGAAGCTCTATACAGTCAACAAAAACAAGACTGAGAGCTGACTGTGGCTCAGATCATGAACTCATTATTACCAAATGCAGATTTTAATTGAAGAAAGTAGGGAAAACCGCTAGACCATTCAGGTATGATGTAAATCAAATCCCTTATGATTATACAGTGGAAGTGAAAAATAGATTTAAGGGCCTAGATCTGATAGACAGAGTGCCTGATGAACTGTGGAATGAGGTTCGTGACATTGTATAGGAGACAGGGATCAAGACCATTCCCATGGAAAAGAAATGCAAAAAAGCAAAATGGCTGTCTGGGGAGGCCTTACACATAGCTGTGAAAAGAAGACAGGTGAAAAGCAAAGGAGAAAAGGAAAGATATAAACATCTGAATGCAGAGTTCCAAAGAATAGCAAGAGGAGAATAGAAAGCCTTCTTCAGTGATCAATGCAAAGAAATAGAGGAAAATAACAGAATGAGAAAGACTACAGATCTCTTCAAGAAAATCAGAGATATCAAGGGGAAATTTCATGCAAAGATGGGCTTGATAAAAGACAGAAATGGTCTGGACCTAACAGAAGCAGAAGATATTAAGAAGAGGTGGTAAGAATACACAGAAGAACTATACAAAAAAGATCTTCACGACCCAGATAATCATGATGAAGTGTTCACTAATCTAGAGCCAGACATCTTGGAATGTGAAGTCAAGTGGGTCATAGAAAGCATCACTATGAACAAAGCTAGTGGAGGTAATGGAATTCCAGTTGAGCTGTTTTAAATCCTGAAAGATGATGCTGTGAAAGTGCTGCACTCCATATGCCAGCAAATTTGGAAAACTCAGCAGTGGCCACAGGACTGGAAAAGGTCAGTTTTCATTCCAATCCCAAAGAAAGTCAATGCCAAAGAATGTTCAAACTACCACAAAATTGCACTCATCTCACATGCTAGTAAAGTAATGTTCAAAATTCTGCAAGCCAGGCTTCAGTAATACATGAACCATGAACTCCCTGATGTTCAAGCTGGTTTTAGAAAAAGCAGAGAAACCAGAGATCAGATTTCAAAGATCCGCTGGATCATTGAAAAAGCAAGAGAGTTTCAGAAAAACATCTATTTCTGCTTTATTGCCTGTGCCAAAGCTTTTGACTATGTGGATCACAATAAACTATCGAACATTCTGAAAGAGATGGGAATACGAGACCACCTGACCTGCCTCTTGAGAACTCTGTATGCAGGTCAGGAAGCAACAGTTAGAACTGGACATGGAACAACAGACTGGTTCCAAATAGGAAAAGAAGTCCGTCAAGGCTGTATATTGTCCCCCTGCTTATTTAACTTCTATGCAGAATACATCATGAGAAGGGCTGGACTGGAAGAAGCACAAGCTGGAATCAAGATTGCCGGGAGAAATATCAATAACCTCAGATATGCAGATGACACCACCCTTATGGCAGAAAGTGAAGAGGAGCTACAAAGCCTCTAGATGAAAGTGAAAGAGGAGAGGGAAAAAGTTGGCTTAAAGCTCAACATTCAGAAAACGAAGATCATGGCATCTGATCCCATCACTTCATGGGAAATAGATGGGGAAACTGTGGAAACAGTATCAGACTTTATTTTTTGGGGGGCTCCAAAATCACTGCAGATGGTGATTGCAGCCATGAAATTAAAAGACGCTTACTCCTTGGAAGAAAAGTTATGACCAAACTATATAGTATATTCAAAAGCAGAGGCATTACTTTGCAGACTAAGGTCCGTCTAGCCAAGGCTATGGTTTTTCCTGTGGTCATATATGGATGTGAGAGTTGGACTGTGAAGAAGGCTGAGCGCCGTAGAATTGATGCTTTTGAACTGTGGTGCTGGAGAAGACTCTTGAGAGTCCCTTGGACTGCATGGAGATCCAACCAGTACATTCTGAAGATGATCAGCCCTGGGACTTCTTTGGAAGGAATGATGCTAAAGCTGAAGCTACAGTACTTTGGCCACCACATGCGAAGAGTTGACTCATTGGAAAAGACTCTGATGCTGGGAGGGATTGGGGGCAGGAGGAGAAGGGGACGACCGAGGATGAGATGGCTGGATTGCATCACGGACTCGATGGACTTGAGTCTGAGTGAACTCCGGGAGATGGTGATGGATAGGGAGTCCTGGCGTGCTGCAATTCATGGGGTCACAAACAGTTGGACATGACTGAGCGACTGAACTGAACTGAATTGAACTGAAGATGACTTTGGCTGCTTTTGTATAAAATCTCAATGCTTTAATTTTTAAAGATGTGCACAAGCTTTTTTTTGTCTGTATATTGTCACCCTGCTTATTTAATTTATACACAGAGTACATCATGTAAAATGCTGGGCTGGATGAAGCATGCCGGAGTCCAGCTCCTGCAGCCAAGGATTCAACCTGAATGGGTGAGCGGTGTCAGTGAGAAACTGAGGCAGCCTCTCAGTTTTCTTGGACTGCCTGTTTATTTCAATCTTACGATTCTCTTTTATACTTTTACAAAAGCATTAGGTCAGAGTTTTGGTATTTTTAGTTCCCGCTGACCCAGAGTTATTTTTCTCCAAAAATCATTGTTGCCCCTCAACAGGAGTTCCTTCTTCAGTGATTCTCTTATGTACTTTTTCTCATGTGTCCTTGTGAATACACTGTAATTCATGCTAATATCTGGGCTGCATACCACATTCCTCAGTTTAATTATTATCTTTCTAAGTCCTGTTTGCTCCTAGTATCCTAAGCTCACTATTTCTAACAAAGGGCTTCTAGCTATAAGTATCTCTAAAGTAGCTAATCTCTATAAGCTATAGTAGAATATGCTAACATTACATCATCCCTTAAATCTTTAGCTTCTAACTACTTTAATTATTCCTAAGCTCTAAATTCAGCAAACTCCTTTGCCATAAACACTTTCCTCACAAATAGGCTTCAGATAGTAATCCCTCCCATGGTCTCAAGCTGTGGCCTCTGTGCTCACCCTAGAACACTCTTTTGCAAAAGTCCTTGAACAAATGTCGATGATTAACTTTATGAATTATTCTTTGAGCACAGCTGCAGAAGGCTTTATGCCTTCTCATACTCCTCTCAAAAGCAATAAGCACCTTAATATTCTCTTCAGTCCACTCAGCTGAGGAAAGGAAAAACAAGTCAGAATCACAAAGCCCAACTCCTTCATTCTGGGTCCGTGCCTACAGAACAAAGGGAGAGGGTTTAAGGCCATGTCTCCATTTTGTCAGTAATGACTAACACAACTCCTGACAGAAGCACAAGCTGGAATCAAGACTGCAGGTAGAAATATCAATAACCTCAGACACACAGATGGCATGACCTTTATGGCAGAAAGTGAAGAAGAACTAAAGAGACTGTTGATAAAAGTGTAAGAGGAGGGTGAAAAAGTTGACTTAAAATGTAACTTTCAGAAAACGAAGATTATGGCATCTGGTCCCATCACTTAATGGCAAATAGATGGGGAGAAAATGGAAACAGTGACAGACTTTATTTTGGGTCTCCAAAATCACTGCAGATAGTGACTGCAGTCATGGAATTAAAAGATGCTTGCTCCTTTGAAGAAAAGCTATGACCAACATAGACAGACTATTAAAAGACAGAGACATTTGGCAACAAGGGCCCATCTAAGCAAAGCTATGATATGTCCAGTAGTCATGTATGGATGTGAGAGTTGGACTATAAAGAAAACTGAGCAATGAAGAAATAATGCTTTTGAACTGTGGTGTTTGAGAAGACTCTTGAGAATCCCTTGGCCTACAAAGAGATCAAATCATTCAGTCCTAAAGGAAGTTTAAAAATCTGAATATTCATTCGAAGGACTGATGCTGAAGCTGAAACTCCAATACTTTGGCCACCTGATGTGAAGAACTGATTCATAAGAAATGACCCTGATGACAGACTTGATGGACAAGATCTGAGCAAGCTCAGGCATTTGGTAATGGACAAGGAAGCCTTGCATGCTGCAGTCTACGGGATCACAAAGAGCCGGACACAACTGAGCAACTGACAGAACTGAAGTGAATATTTCTTTTAGAGATCACTTGAGGTCATAAACAGCCCTGTATTATAAATGGTAACTCTACTTCCATCATGTACACAAGCATTTATTGTAAGATATAATTGCTTTTTATATTTGATGAACAAATATTTTAACATAGTGAGAACTGTTTATGCAAAATGCATTTGAAAGACCAGGTATGCTTTGGGTTAGCTATAAAGGTTTTTAGAATATATAGTTAGGTTTCTTAAATAAATTTTCATAATGATTTCTATGATCTTCTTAAAATACATGAGATAAAGTGAGAGAATTCCTATTTTAAATCCTAAAATATGATGTTAAAGTGATGCACTCCATATGCCAGCAAATTTGGAAAACTCAACAGTGGTCACAGGCCTGGGAAAGGTCACTTTTCATTTCGATCCGAAAGAAAGGAAAGACCAAAGAATGTTCAAACTACCACACAATTGCATACATCTCACACCCTAGTAAAGAAATGCTCAAAATTATTCAAGCAAGGCTTCAACAGAATGTGAACCAAGAATTTCCATATGTTCAAGCTGGATTTAGAAAAGGCAGAGGAACCAGAGATCAAATTGCCAACATCCACTGGATCATAGATAAAGCAAGAGAATTTCAGAAAATCTCAGCTTCATTGACTACTCTAAAGCACTTGACTGTGTGGTTCACAACAAACTGTGGAAAATTCTAAAAGAGATGGGAATACCAGACTACCTGACCTTCTTCCTGAAAAATGCATTCAGGCCAAGAAGCAACAGTTAGAACCACACATGGAAGAACAGACTGGTTCCAAATTGGGAAAGGAGTACATCAAGGCTGTATATTGGCACCTTGTATATTTAACTTATATTCAGAGTACACCATGCAAAATATCAAACTGGATGACACATAGCTGGAATCAACATTGCAGGAAGAAATATCAGTAACCACAGAAATGCCCTTATGGCCAAAAGGGAAGAACTAAAGGCCCTCTTGATGAAAGTGAAAGAGGAGAGTGAAAAAGCTGGCTTCAAAATCAACATTCAGAAAACTAAGATCATGGCATCTGGTTCCATCACTCCATGGCAAATAGATGGGGAAACAATGGAAACAGTGAGACTTCACTTTCTTGGGCTCCAAAATCCTGCAGCCATGAAATTAAGATACTTGCCCTTTGTCAGAAAAGATATGACCAACCGAGACAGCATATTAAAAAACAGAGACACTAATTTGCCAACAAAGGCCCATCTTGTCAAAGTTATGGTTTTTCCAGTAGTCACGTATGACGTGAGAGTTGGACTATAAAGAAAGCTGAACACCGAAGAAATGAAACCTTTGATCTGTGGTATTGGAGAAGACTCTTGAGAGTCCCTTGGACTCCAAGGAGATGCAACCAGTCAATCCTCAAAGAAATCAATCCTGCATATTCATTGGGAGGACTGATGCTGAAGCCGAAACTCCAATATTTTGGCCACTTGATGTGAAGAACTGACTCACTTGAAGAGACCCCTGATGCTGGAAAAGATTGAAGGAGTAGGTGAAAGGGAACTCAGAGGATGAGATGATTCAATGACATCACTGATACAATGGACATGAGTCTGAGCAAACTCCAGGAGTTGGTGTTGGATAGTGAGGCCTGGTCTGCTGCAGTTCATGAGGTCACAAACAGTCAGACATGATGGATCAACTGAACTGACTGAACTGATTGTATGATTTTCATAACATATAACAGATAAAGCATTGTACTCTGTATTTTGCATTTAATTTTTTCAACAATAGTGATGTTTAGTACACTACCTATCCTCAACTCTATTTTCTTATTAAAAAAACTGCAGTGGAAACAGATGTAAAGCAAATTCTCTGGTGCCTTAATTAGTGAATTTAATGGCAATAAAATATAAACTTGAAAAATGGTACGTTTATGGAGAAAACGAAAGCAGAGCAAGAGAAAATTTCTCTTTAAAAGTGAGAGCATAACTTGGGAACAGCCACGCAGCAGAAGTGTAAGAGTGGAAGAATACAGCAAGAAAATAAAAGAACTCATGTGGTGAACCAGTAAAGCATTTGCTTCCAGTGCAGGAGACCTGGGTTCGATCCCTGGGTTGGGAAGATCCCTTGAAGAAAAAAAATGGCAACCCACTTCAGTATTCTTGCTTGGAAGATCCCCATGAACAAAGGAGCCTGGTTGGGCTACAGTCCCTTGGGTCACAAAGAGTCGGACATGACTGAGCAAATTCACTTTCATGTGGTGAACAAATACTATTACTACATTACAAAAATTTACATTGAATCCTCACACTAAACATATTTAGTAGGTACCATGATTTCCACTTTAGAGTTGAAGACGCTGAGATTTGATCAAGGTCAAAGGTTTAGAATAGTTGAAGTAAGCATTCAAGTAAGAACTGTTTAACTCCAGAAGTATTCTGCATAATTAGTGAATTAAATTTGGTGTACAATCCTTACGCACTAAAAAATGCACACTAAAGATCAGATCTAATAACTATGCATTGTAAAGGAGGAAAAGGATCTATATTAGTCAAATTCATAATCAAAGTCATACTACTTGTTTACCACTTTGTTCAAAGTAGGTAGAAAAGTGGCCCATGCAAACTTTACAGATAGATCTATGTAGACAATGGGCAACCCTCTGACTATCTATGGTTGTGGATAGAGAGAGTTAAGGCTTGTGTATTGAGTGAAGTGGACTGACTGAAAAAAAAAAAACAAAAAAAAATCTAATTGGTAAGTTTTTATATATCTAATTTCATATATTCATTGTTGTTTTGTTGCTAAGTCATGTCTGACTCTTTGCAACCCCATGAACTATAGCCCACCATGCTGCTCCGTCCAGGGGAACTCCTAGACAAGAATTCCAAAGTGGGTTGTCATTTCCTTTTTCAGCTCATTTCACACACACACATATATATATATATATATATATATATATATATTTTTCCACTAAACTTTAATTTTACTTTGAATCATGAGCCCAGGACAAATCTAGATACTGGTCAGAAGGAGTCTGGTAGAGTCCTCCCTCAGCAAGGAATAATGCTTGTTATTTATTTTATTTGCATTTTAGTTTAAAGTTATGTTCACTTCCTACCGTGGTTGTCAAACCTTGATTCTATAAAATCTTTTTCTGAAGAAATAATTTTGTTAGTAATCTCTAATCACAAACAGAATCTGTCTGATCACGTCACAGTGTTATTCATTCAGTCATGTCTGACTCTTTGTGATCCCATAGACTGTAGCCCACTAGGCTTCTCTGTCCATGGAATTCTCCAGGCAAGAATACTGGAGTGGGTTGCCATTCCCTTCTTCAGGGGATCTTCTTGATCCAGGGATTAAACATGAGTCTCCTGCATTGCAGGCAGATACTTTATCATCTGAGCCACCAGGGAAGCTCTGATCACGTCACACACAATACAATGCATTCAGTTCAGTTCAGTCACTCACTCATGTCCAACTCATTGAGACTCCATGGAATGAAGCAGGCCAGGCCTACCTGTCCATCACCAACTCCCAGAGCTTGCTCAGACTCATGTCCATCATGATGTGATGCCATCCAACCATCTTATCCCACCTTCAATCTTTCCCAGCACCAGGGTCTTTTCCAATGAATCTGTTCTTTGCATCCAAGTATTCGAGTGGCCAAAGTATTGGAGCTTCAGTTTCAGCATCAGTCCTTCCAATGAATATTCAGGACTGATTTCCTTCAGGATGGACTAGTTGGATTTCCTTGTGGTCCAAGGGACTCTCAAGAGTCTTCTCCAACACCACAGTTCAAAGGGATCAATTCTTCAGTTCTCAGCTTTCTTTATAGTCCAACTCTCACACCCACACATGACTATTGGAAAAAATATAGCTTTAACTAGTTGGACATTTGTTGGAAAAGTAATATCTCTGCCTTTTACTATGTTGTCTAAGTTGGTGATAGCTTTTCTTCCAAGGAGCAAGTCTTTTAATTTTATGGTTGCAGTCACCATCTGCAGTGATTTTGGAGACCAAAATAAAGTCTGTCACTGTTTCCATTGTCTCCTCATCTATTTGCCAGGAAGTGATGGGACCAGATGCCATGATCTTTGTTTTTTTGAATGTTGAGTTTTAAGGCAGCTTTTTCACTCTACTCTTTCACTTTCTTCAAGAGGCTTTTTAGTTCTTCTTCACTTTCTTCCATAAGGGTGGTGTCATCTGCATATCTGAGGATATTTCTGTTTCTCCCAGTAATCTTGATTCCAGCTGTGCTTCATCTACTCCAGCATTTTGCATGATGTACTCTGCATATAAGTTAAACAAACAGGTTGACAGTATATAGCCTTGACATACTCCTTTCTCAATTTGGAACCAGTCTGCTCTTCATGACCAGGTCTAACTGTTAACTTCTTGACATGCATATGGATTTTTCATGAGGCAGGTAAGGTGGTCTGGTATTCCCATCTCTTTAAGAATTTTCCACATCTTGTTATGATCTACACAGTCAAAGGCTTTGGCATAATCAATAAAGCAGAAATAGATATTATTCTGGTCTTCTCTTGCTTTATCATTGAGCCAACAGATGTTGGCAATTTGATATCAAATTGGTTGATATCAAATGCTAAGGTTGATATTAAATGCTTTGAAATTCTTTACCCATTTTTCTCTTCAGTAGAAAGTGAAATCCTTTAAATATGTATTTTATCTCACTCTTAAATCTTGTTGGAATATAATCTCTTTTCTTTTGATTCCTGATATATCTAGCATATTTTTTAATTAGGCAGAATACCACATTGATTGATTGCATTATTTGTAGTTGTGGACAACTTTAATTAAAATACAATGGGACAGGCATGGACAAATGAAACCTGGAGTTTTTCTGACACTCCAAGGTAATGGTGCTGACGAAGATTCTCTAATTCAATGAGAATCCTGGGTCCAAGAGCACTATAATCCTGATAACAATGATTGATAGGAAATAGAGCAGTGTATTATCCAATGATGGTTATTAGTGATGAACATGGGAGAGTAAATACGTACTAAAGGGGAGGGAACATCAGAGATTTCTGTTGAAATGCTGAAGTTCTGGAGGTTTGTGGTTTATTTGCAGATTTGTTTTGTTAGCTGATATCTAGTTACTTGTGCAAGTTAATTTACATTTCTGGGATATTTCTTTTAATGATATAGGATTTAGACTTCATATACTTCATATATGGCTTCCCGGATGACTCACTGGTAAATAATCCACCTTCAATGAAAGAGATGTAGGAGAAGTGGGTTCAGTTCCTGGGTCAGGAAGATTCCTTGGAGGAGGAAATTGCAACCCACACCTGGAAAATGCCATGGACAGAGGAGCCTGGCAGGATACAGTCCACATGGTCACATAAAAGTTGAACATGACTGAGTGACTGAGTACCCATCCAACCTTTATATATATTTACATTTGTAGATTAGAAAGATAAGCTTTTCTGAAACTTATTTCTAAAAGTAGGGACAGAAGACTCTTGAAAATATCAATCAAGTTTAGATTGACTAGATTGTAGAACTATTTGAATTTTAAGCAATTTAGTTTACACTTTTTCCAGTAACTTTGAGGTAGTAATATTAATAAGGGTGATTTTATAGTAAAATATAATTATTCCAGGAAAAATTAATCAATTAATTGTGGAATAAATTGATTATTTGACTATTCAAAATGAAAAGTATTTGAGATGAGTCTAATATAATCACAAGGCACTGAGGAATAGAAACAGTTGCAAGACGTATTGCAAAGATAGTGTTTCAAGTCAGAAAAGACCCAAGTAAATTACATATGAACAAGCTGTGCATTAATTAAAATAAATAGAAATGCAGATAATGACTATAATTGTATCATTATTTTACAGTTGCACCCTGTGTTTACAAAGTCCATTTCTCTTTTTTTTTTTTTTTTTTTTTTTACTGTCCTTTAAGTGATTAGACTTCTTTGCTCAGAGGAAGTGATTCTAAAGTGTATTGAGAGAATTTTCTCCTCTATATTACTTATACTTACATTTCTTGTTTCTACTATTTAGTACTTAGGCATTTCAATATTTTAAGAAATTATCTTTTAAATGAGATATGTAGACAATGATGATAGATCAGCTCAGTTCAGTCACTCAGTCGTGTCCGACTCTTTGCGACCCCATGTACTGCAGCACACCAGGCTTCTCTGTCCATCACCAACTCCTGGAGCCTACTCAAACTCATGCCCACTGAGTCGGTGATGCCATCCAACCATCTCATCCTCTGTCGTCCCCTTCTCCTCCCAGTTTCAATCTTTCCCACTATCAGGGCCTTTTCAAGTGAGTCAGTTCTTTGCATCAGATGGCCATATATTGGAGTTTCAGCTTCAGCATCAGTCCTTCCAGTGAAAATTCAGGACTAGTTTCCTTTAGGATGGACTGTTTGGATCTCCTTGCTGCCCAAACGACTCTCAAGAGTCTTCTCTACCACCACAGTTCAAAACCATCAATTCTTTAGAGCTGAGCTGTCTTTAGTAGATAGGTAGATAGATTTATAAATAGGTAGAAATTGAAACTAAAATGCTAGCCACAGAGCAAAAAAGAGAAAAAAAAAGGTAGAAAGATTAGGTATTTAAATCTTGGTGGGTAGCAGTTATTTAAAAGCATTCATAGATTGTTTCCATGTCCTGGCTATTATAAACAGTGCTGTGATGAACATTGGGCTACATGCGTCTCTTTCAATTCTGGTTTCCTCAGTGTGTATGCCCAGCAGTGGGATTGTTGGGTCATAAGGTAGTTCTATTTGCAACATTTTAAGGAATCTCCACTCTGTTCTCCATAGTGGCTGTACTAGTTTTCATTCCCACCAACAGTGTAGGAGGGAGTATTTCTCAGCCATTAAGAATAATACATTTGAATCAGTTCTGATGAGATGGATGAAACTGGAGCCGATTATACAGAGTGAAGTAAGCCAGAAAGAAAAACACCAATACAGTATACTAGCACATATATATGGAATTTAGAAAGATGGCAATGACGACCCTGTATGCAAGACAGCAAAAAAGACACAGATGTGTATAACGGACTTTTGGACTCAAAGGGAGAGGGAGAGGGTGGGATGATTTGGGAGAATGGGATTGTAACATGTATACTATCATGTAAGAATGGAATCGCCAGTCTATGTCTGACGCAGGATACAGCATGCTTGGGGCTGGTGCACGGTGATGACCCAGAGAGATGTTATGGGGAGGGAGGTGGGAGGGAGGTTCATGTTTGGGAATGTATGTACACCCGTGGTGGATTCATGTCAATGTATGGCAAAACCAATACAGTATTGTAAAGTGAAATAAAGTAAAAATAAAAATTAAAAAAAAAGCATTCATAGAATGAATTCTAATAAATGATTTTGATTTAAAATATCAGAATAGGAGACATACTAATATCCTCAATCTTTAGGCATGTGCTAATTATTTAACTAATCATTTCCTCTTTGTGAAGCTAAGTTAATTTAAAATAATGAGATCACCGTGTTCCTTTCATACTTTGAGTCTTCCTACAGTGAAAAATTAAATGGCAAACAGAATTGAAAAATGATGGCCCCTCAGCTCTGTTCAAAAAATAAATATACACGCAGAACATGTAAACTCGCTGTCACTTCATATAGTAGCAACCTATACTAGAGTGAAGATGAAACAGCTTTCCTGTCAGGGATGAATATCAAGTGCATTAATTTAGATATTTTTTGGTACTTAAGTGAAAGACAGTGTTTCCAGTGTCTGAATTACCTGCCTCAAATCACTTCATAAATTGGACTAAACAATCTTGAGTTTGGGGGTTGTTTTTCTATTCCCTTTGGGTGACATAAAGTTCAGTGCTCCATTTCTTCTCTAACTATGAGAAAAACTGTAATAACAGAGACTATAGAAGTAATGTAGAAATGAAATGCTTCAAATTGCATTTGTGTCCCCAACGTCTACTTCAGACTTGTTCTAAGAAAAACACATATTTTGAAGTAATTATAAAAGGCTCTCTTTTTGAATGGGTGATAATTTATCTACTGAAATACAGATTTTTTCTTCTGAAAATAAGAGCAAAAATAATTTCTCCTTTTTCTCTTTTCAGTATAATTGTTTGGAGTATGTTTGGCACTTATACCAGTCAATTCAATTCCACAGTGTTAGAATATACATCTTAACTGCAGGTATTTATATATACATATATACTCTTATTTTTAATCTTCTTAAGATTACCATGGTGATAGTTTCTTAAATCCAAGCTTATTTATCTGTGTATAAGGTAGGGAAATTTCTGCTCAGAAATCTTCCCAGTATGATATCATTATATTTACACTGGGAAAAGGTTATAAATACACTCACCATACATGGATAAATAAATTAATAAAAATGAGACTATGGCAAAAATTAAGGGAAAACTCTCAATGCAATATTTATATTTTCTTGTAAGTAATACAGGAAAAACAAAGATGAAGTGCTTAATAAATATATTTTGAATAACAGGAATTTTAAAGTTCTATTATTGACATATTATTTAATAAATTGTAACTTTAATAAAATCATTTCAAGGGAGATTCAGTGAGATACTACTTAGAACTACTGCTATGTTGTAGAAAGTAAAAGAGTGTTTCATTATCAAAAACACTGTATTTTCCAAGCCTCCTGATCAGTTGGAATATATAAGTAGTAGTTTCTCAATGACTACCTATTGAGTTGAATTTATAGTAAAATAACTGCTAGTAAAATTAGAGAGTTACCACTAAATTGTACTGATTTTGTTTTGTCCTGTATTCAATACTAACTTTACAATTCTATAAATTACATCTCTTATTTTTTTTAACTAAATATTTGTATTTAACATAAAATTGAATCTAGATTTTTAAGGATTTAACAAATTGATCTTAAGCCAGATATTTTTCCCCTTTCATTAGAATGTACCAAAGAAAAACAAAATTATCTGATAATTTGATGGTATTGTTATTAGACTTAAGCATCACTTAAATCAATAACATTCTATAGAATTTAAAAGAGGCTACTGGGCTTTTGAGTAATTTAATCAAAACAGCATTCCATTAGCTAGAATAAACAGAACTTGGATTCATCTACTGAACCATTTTGATCATTCTATCAGATCATTCCCATCTGGAAATTGTTGATTTACTTGTTCTTACACATTTTACTAAAATTGCAGAGCATCAAATATTTAATCATTATCACTTTAGTACAGTTCATTTGCTCAGTCATGTCCAACTCTTTGTTACCCCATAGATTGCAGCACAACAGACCTCCCTGCCCATCACAAACTCCCAGAGTTTACTCAAACTCATACCCATTGAGTCCGTGATGCCATCCAACCATCTCATCCTCGGTCATCATCTTATTTTGCTGCCTTCAATCTTTCCCAGCATCTGGGACTATTCCAATGAGCCAGTTCTTCACATCAGGTGGCCAAAGTATTGGAGTTTCAGCTTCAGCATCAGTCCTTCCAATGAATATTCAGGACTAATTTCCTTTAAGATGGAATGGTTGGATCTCCTTGCAGCCCAAAGGACTCTCAAGAGTCTTCTCCACCACCACAGTTCAAAAGCATCAATTCATCAGAGCTCAGCTTTCTTTCTTTTTATTTATTCATTTATTTATTTTTACTTTACAATAATGTATTGCTTTTGCCATACGTCAACATGAATACACCATAGGTGTACATGAGTTCCCCACCCTGAACCCCTCTACCACCTCCCTCCCAGTACCATCCCTCTCGCTCATCCCAGCGCACCAGCCCCAAGCATCCTGTATCCTGCATTGAACCTGGACTGGAGATTCATTTCTTATATGATATTATACATGTTTCACTGCCATTCTCCCAAATCATCCCACCCTCTCCCTCTCCCACAGAGTCCAAAAGACTGTTCTATACATCTGTGTCTCTTTTGCTGTCTTTATAGTCCAAATCTCACATCCATATATGACTATTGGAAAAACCATAGCTTTGATTAGATGGACCTTTGTTGACAAAGTAATGTCTCTGCTTTTTAATATACTGTCTAGGTGGGTCATAACTTTTCTTCCAAGGAGAATGTGTCTTTAAATTTCATGGCTGCAGTCACCATCTGCAGTGACTTTGGAGAGGAAAAAAAAATAAATTCTGTCACTGTTTCCACTGTTTCCCCATCTATTTACCATAAACTAATTGGACTGGATGCCATGATCTTAGTTTTCTGAATGTTGAGTTATAAGCCAACTTTTTCACTCTCCTGTTTCACTTTCATCTAGAGGCTCTTTAGTTCTTCTTCACTTTCTGCCATAAGGGTGGTGTCATCTGCATATCTGAGATTATTGCTATTTCTCCTGGCAATCTTGATTCCAGCTTATGCTTCATCCAGTCAAGCATTTCTCATGATGTACTCTGCATTTAAGCTAAACAAGCAGGGTGGCACTATACAGCATTGATGTACTCCTTTCCCAATTTTGGACCTTTCTGTTTTTCCATGTCCAGTTCTAACTATTGCTTCCTGACCTGCATACAGATTTCTCAAGAGGCAGATCAGGTGGTCTGGTATTCTCATCTCTTTAAGAATTTTCCAGTTTGTTGTGATCTACACAGTCAAAGGCTTTGGCATAGTTAGTAAATAAGAAGATGATTTTCTGGAACTCTCTTGCTTTTTTGATGTTCCAACAGATGTTGAAATTTGATCTGTGGTTCCTCTGCCTTTTCTAAATCCAGCTTGAACATCTGGAAGTTCACGGTTCACATACTGTTAAGCCTAGGTTGGAGAATTTTAAACATTACTTCACTAGCATGTGAGATAAGTGTAATTGTGCAGTAGTTTGAGCATTCTTTGGCACTGCCTTTCTTTGGGTGGAATGAAAAATGACCTTTTTCAGTCCTGTGGTCACTGCTGAGTTTTCCAAAATTGCTGGCATACTGAGTGCAGCCCTTTCACAGCATTATATTTTATGATTTGAAATAGCTCAACTGGAATGCCATCACCTTCACTAGCTTTGTTCGTATTGATGCTTCCTAAGGCCCACTTGACCTCACATTCCAGAATGTCTGGCTCTAGGTGAGTGATCACACCACCATGATTATCTGGGTCATGAAGATCATTTTTTATATAGTTTTTCTGTGTATTATTGCCACCTCTTCCTAATATCTTCTGCCTCTGTTAGGTCCATACCATTTCTGTCCTTTATTGTACCCATCTTTGCATGAAATATTCCCTTGGTATCTCTAATTTTCTTGAAGAGATTTCTAGTCTTTTCAATTATATTATTTTCCTCTATTTCTTTGCATTGTTCACTGAGGGAAACTTTCTTATCTCTCCTTGCTATTCTTTGGAACTCTCATTCAAATGGGTATATCTTTCCTTTTCTCCTTTACTTTTTGCTTCTCTTTTTTTCACAGCTATTTGTGAGGCCTCCCCAGACAGCCATTTTACTTTTTTGCATTTCTTTTCCATGGGGATGTTCTTGATTCCTGTCTCCTGTACAACGTCAGGAACCTCATTCCATAGTTCATCAGGCACTCTATATATCAGATCTAGGCCCTTAAATCTATTTCTCACTTCCACTGTATAATCATAAGAGATTTGATTTAGGTCATACCTGAATTGTCTATTTGTTTCTCCTACTTTCTTCAATTTATGTCCAAATTTGCCAATAAGGAGTTCATGATCTGAGCCATAGTCAGCTCCTGATCTTTTTTTTTTTTTTTTTTTTTTCTGACTGTATAGAGCTTCTCCATCTTTGGCTACAAAGAATATAAGGTAAGGTAAGGTGAAGTCGCTCAGTTGTGTCCAACTCTTCGTGACCTCGTAGATTGTAACCTACTAGGTTTCTCCATCCATGGGATTCTCCAAGCAAGAATACCGGAGTGGATTGCCATTTCCTTCTCCAGGGGATCTTCCTGACCCAGGGATCGAACCCGGGTCTCCCGCATTGGAGGCAGATGCTTTAACCTCTGAGCCACCAGGTCAATCTGATTTCAGTATTGACCATCTGGTGATGTCCATGCATAGTGCATAGTCTTCTCTGTTGTTGGAAGAGGGTATTTGCTATGGCCAGTGCATTCTCTTGACAAAACTCTATTAGTCTTTGCCCTGCTTCTTTCTGTACTCCAAGGCCAAATTTGCCAAACCACGTATTTCTTAACTTCACACTTTTGCATTCCAGTTCCCTATATGAAAAGGACATCTTTTTTGGGTGTTTAGTCTAGAAGATCTTGTAGGTCTTCATAGATCTGTTCAACTTCAATTTCTTCAGCATTACTGTTTGGGACATACATGGATTACTGTGATTTTGAATTGTTTGCTTGGAATCAAAGAGATCATTCTGTCTTTTTTGAGACTGCATCTAAGTACTGCATTTTGGACTCTTTTGTTTGCTATGATGGCTACTCCATTTCTTCTAAGGGATTCTTGCCCACAATAGTAGACATAATTGTCATCTGAGTTAAATTCACCCATTCCAGTCCATTTTAGTTTACTGATTCCTTAAGTGTTGAGATTCACTCTTGCCAGCTCGTGTTTGTTCACTTTCATTTTGTCTCAATTCATGGTTCTAACATTCTAGGTTCCTATTGCTCTTTACAGCATCAGACTTTTATCACCAGTCACATCCACAACTGGGTGTTATTTTTGCTTTGGCTCCATCTCTTCATTCTTTATGAAGTTATTTCTCCACTTACCTCCAGTAGCATATTGGGCACCTACTGACCTGAGGAGTTCATCTTTCAGTGTCCTATCTTTATGCCTTTTCATACTGTTCATGGGATTAATCATTATAATCCTAGATATAAAACAGATAAGAAAATGAGAAAACTTTCTTGGCTCACAAACAGGTGTATATGAATGCAGACACACGTGCAATTTTTGTCCGAGTTTATAAACATTGTTATTCTCTAGGATTTGACCAGCTTTGCATTTTCACATAGCAGGCACTTGTTTTTCAGTCACTTAGTTGTGTCCAACTCTGAAACCCCACGATTGCAGCATACCAAGTTCTCTGTCTTTCCTTCATGAGCTTGCTCAAACTCATGTCCATTGAGTTAGTGATCTCATCCAATTATCTCATCTTCTGTAATCCCTTTCTCTTGCCTTCAGTCATTCCCAGCCTTAGGGTCTTTTCTAATGAGCCACCTCTTTGCATGAGGTGGCCAAAGTATTGGAGTTTTAGCTTCAGAATCAGTCCTTCCAATGAGGCACTATCCCTTAGTAATTTTTCAACAATCACAATAGCAATGGTGGTAGTTATTATTTATAAACAAATGGATGTGTGTCTGGAACTATTTAAGACTCAATATTAAGTATTGTTTTAAAGTAAATTGTCATTAGGTACTGTATATTATAATTTTTAAGAAAATAAAATAGTACATATTTATAAAGTAAGATTTAGAAAAAACATATTAGCAATAACAAAATAATAAAGTATCACCATCTGGAAATAGCCATGGTAGAACAATTTTGGGGGTTATGCTTTGTTTTTGTGGGCATGTAATATGTGTATCTGCATTATTACCAAGTGGCCAGATCCTCCTCTTGAGGCTTTCTCTGTTCTTATATATTAAACTTTTATTATTCTTTACCAATTGGTTTTGCTCCTGAATATTTTGAAACAAAATCTTATATATATATATACAGATTGTTGACATTTTGCATTATATTTTTCCTAGTTTTCTGTTCCTTCCCCTATTTGATATGTTGCCGGTGTCATGACTTCATCCTGTGTTTTTCAATGATACATTGGAAAATCATCACCCTAGTGTTTGAAACAGGTAACACCAGTTGTATGTTCATTTAGTAATTTATAATTAAGTAGGTATTTACTGAAGGCTAATCACATGTCTTTTCTTCCAAGGAGTAAGCATCTTTTAATTTCATGGCTGCAGTCACAATCTGCAGTGATTTGGGGGCACAAAAAAATAAAGTCTGACACTGTTTCCACTGTTTCCCCATGAATTTCCCATGAAGTGATGGGACTGGATGCCATGATCTTTGTTTTCTGAATCTTGAGTTTTAAGCCAACTTTTTCACTCTCCTCTTTCACTTTCATCAAGAGGCTTTTTAATTCCTCTTCATTTTCTGCCATAAGGGTGGTGTCATTTATATATCTGAGGTTATTGGTATTTCTCCCAGCAATCTTGATTCCACCTTGTGTTTCTTCCAGTCCAGCATTTCTCATGATGTACTCTGCATATAAGTTAAATAAGCAGAGTGACAATATCCAGCCTTGATGTACTCCTTTTCCTATTTGGAACCAGTCTGTTGGTCTATGATATCATATTCAAAAGCAGAGACATTACTTTGCAGACTAAGGTCCGTCTATTCAAGGCTATGGTTTTTCCTGTGGTCATGTATGGATGTGAGAGTTGGACTGTGAAGAAATCTGAGTGCTGAAGAATTGATGCTTTTGAACTGTGATGTTGGAGAAGACTCTTGAGAGTCCCTTGGACTGTAAGGAGATCCAACCAGTCCATTCTAAAGGAGATCAGCCCTGGGATTTCTTTGGAAGGAATGATGCTAAAGCTGAAACTCCAGTACTTTGGCCACCTCATGCGAAGAGTTGACTCATTGGAAAATACTCTGATGCTGGGAGGGATTGGGGGCAGGAGGAGAAAGGGACGACAGAGGATGAGATGGCTGGATGGCATCACCAACTCGATGGACTTGAGTCTGAGTGAACTCCGGAAGTTGGTGATGGACTAAGAGGCCTGGCATGATGCGATTCATGGGGTCGCAAAGAGTCGGACATGACTGTGTGACTGAACTGAACTGAATTGAATCATATGTCAGACACTGTTCAAATAACAGAGGTAAAATAGCTCTTATTATACATATGATTTGCTATGCTGTGCTAAGTTGCTTCAGTCATGTCCGACTCTGTGTGACCCTATGGACAGCAGCCCACCAGGCTCCTCTGTCCACAGGATTCTCCAGCCAAGAATACTGGAGTAGGGTCCCTCCAAATAGGGGGCTCACAGTCTAATGCAGGATGTGACATTATATATTTATAAATGACAATAAGTACTCAGAAGCAATAGTTTTGAAATCAGAAACAATATCAATTCTAAGAAGATACAAATAAATCCACAGTGTTTGATGATTTTCTTTGTTGAATCTTAGAAAGTATTTTTCAACAAATATTCCAGAGTTCATTTATATTTGTTGGTATATTTTTGTTAATAAACATGACCTTCTTAGTGAGAAAATAAAATGATATTTTAATTAAACAGTAAATTATCCACCTGCTCCCCTTCCCCTTCATCCTCCTATTCAAGTAGACAAAATAAGACAAAAGAATAAGCACAAATTATTTATGTAGCCATTTGGGGCACTTGGCGTAGGACTATGTCAGTTTTGTAATATTTCATTCCAAGATTAAATTGAATTACTAGTTTCCTAGAGAAGCCATTATAAATTACTTCAAACTGGAGGGCTTAAAACAACAGAAATGTATTCTTTCCGAGTACTGGATAATAGTAACCTCTTCCACTGAGGGCTGTAGGAAAATAATCTTTAATGCCTCTTCCTAGTTTATGCCACAATCCTTGGTGTTCCTTGATTATAGCTATTTCACTCTAATTTCTGCCTTCATTCATTTTACTTGCATATCTCTGAGTCTCTCCAAATCACTCCCATCCACCTCCATACGAGGACAATAGTCATTCAGTTTAGAACCCACCTTAATCAACTCTGGGTTTACCTGGTGGCTCAGTTGATAAAGACTCTGCACCCAATGCAGGGGACCCAGGTTCAATCCCTGGGTTGGGAAAAGCCCCTAGAGAATGGAATGGCTATTCACTCCAATATTCTTGCCTGAAGAGTCCTATGGATGGAGGAGTCTGGCGGGCTACAGTTCATAGGGTCCCAAAGACTTAGACTCAGTTGAGTGACTAACGCTTTTGGAATTAATCAAGACGGCCTCATTTGACTCACTTACATCTACAAAGATTTCATTCCCAAATAAGGCTATATATATATATATATATATATATATATATATATATAGGCTCCAGTGCATATAAATTTTGGAGGAGTCACTATTCAACTGAGTACATGAGCCCTCTTAGTTACCAGCAAAACTAGACAACAGCATCTTCTAAAATTATGCATGCCCAATTCCGTCTTAATTCATCCAATTAGAAAACATATTCCTTGTCCTTGGTAGGAAATGTGAAGGGGAGAAAGGGAAAATTCTTTACTCTTTACTCATTGCTGTCCTTGCTGCATATAGTAGGCTAAGGTAGGGAAATAGAGAGGAGAAGAGAAGAGTTTAGCCTATAGCACCAGTAGAAAACTGGGGAAAAAAAGAAAAAATTCAAATGTCAACTCCACACATGCTCAGTTGTGTCTGATTCTTTGTGACCCCATGGACTGTAGCCCACCAGGTTCCTCTGTCTATGGAATTCTCCAGGCAATAATACCAGAGTGGGTTGCTATTTCCTACCCCAGGGGATCATCCCCACCCAGGGATTGAACCCACATCTTTTGCATCACCTGCATTGGCAGGCAGATTCTTTACCACTCTTACCACCTGGGAAGTCAAATAATATTAAAAAAATATTTATAAGAACAATATAACGAGCTTTGCTTGATTGACAGAGTGAGAAAAATCTTAATACAATAATCTTCAACATTTGTTGATTTCATATTTGTGATTTTGTTTGCTTGTTAAAATTTTTTTGTAGGCCCCCATATTGGACTTTTACTGCCTTTGCAGTCATTTGAGGACATATGCAGAGAGATAAAACTCTGAGTCCCTCACAGTATATATTCCTCATAGAACAAGGTCAAATAAGGCAGTGCTCTGCTTCTTTGTTTAAGCTCTCCTAGTGTAAACAAGTGTTGTTTTTTGTTTTTAGTATGTTTATCACTTTTTAAGTTTGCATTTAAGTGCTTTTTTATTGCCTGTGGTTTTCCTGTTAAAAATGGCCCTAAAACACAGTGTTAAAGTGATGCCTGAAACTCCTTAGCTCATGACTTTGCCTTACAGAAAAAAAAAAAAAAATAGTGTATTGGATAAGTGTAGTTAAGGCATGAGTTATAATGTTATTGACCATGAGTTCAATGTTATGGAATCAACAATGTGTATTATGTAGCCTGTCTTTAAACAGAAGCACATATAAAACAAGGTTATGTCTTGTGTTAGTTGCTGTGATTGGAGATGCACAGGAAACTAACCCTATGTTTTGCCCGCAGCAGTGCTTCATTATTTTCTAATTTAGTTTTTATTGTGACTTTACAAAACATAACTATTATGAAGAGCAAGAACTGACTGTATCCAAAATAAGAAAAATTGGAGAAAAGGGACAGATGTCCTGCTAAGAAAAGCAACTCAACATGGTGGTGGTGGTGGTCTCTTTGTTAAGTCATGTCAGACTCTTGTGATACAATGGACTGCCAAGCTCCTCTGTCCATGAGATTTCCCAAGCAAGATTACTGGAGTGGATTGTCATTCTCTTCTCCATGGAATCTTCCTCACCCAGACATGAAACCCATATCTCCTGCATTGCAGGTGGATTATTTACCAGTGAGCCACTGGGTAAGCCTTACAATTCAGCATAATATGTGTCTAAAAAGATTCAGAGGTATACCAATGTTTTCAATGACTGCTTACAGAAATTAGCATTTTATTTTACTTACTTTTATTTGCTTGCCTGCTTTCTCTAATTTTTATTCCATGAATATATATATATTACTTAATAAAATTAATAATATATAATATCTATTTTTATTGATTTCAATAAAATCTTTAATGTATGTGCTTTATCAGTGCATAACACACAGTGGTCATGTTAGAAATTATAGCTTTGGGGGACTTCCTTGGTGGCCCCTTGGTTAAGACTTGGTGCTTTCACCTTGGAGGCCTGATTTGATCCCTGACTGAAGAGCTAAGATCCTTCATGGTGCAAGATACAGCCAAAAAATTAAAAATGAAAATGTTTACTTTCATTCAGTACAATAGCTCCAAATGAAGTGAACTCAGACAGCAATGACATAAATGAGTTTATGTTAATCAAGCCATAAGACCTTTTTAATCTTGTCTGATGGCTTGATTGTTACCTCGTGAGAAACACAGCTAGAGGATCCAAGTAAACCATGTCCAGATTCCTAACCCACAGAAACTGGCAAAATAAACATTGTTTGTTTAGTAGAGAGAATTGTAGTAATTCATCATTAAGCAACTGATAATACAAATAAGAATGAATTAAGTTTGCTGGATTAAGCAATTATAATGCAATGGTAAGCTAATATGAATAATTTAATAGTAACTACAGGAATAAACACCAAATAAAAGTGCACTAGAGTATCAACTGGCAGTTAGGACACAGAGACAAAGAATAGGAGAACATTCTTTCAATGACTATGGATTTCTGGAGAATAAGAGCAGTGCCACAAAGGAAAATGAGAGCTTAGAAAAAAGAAAGTAGAATAGTAACATAAAGTTATAATGGATATTTTAATATTTCCTTCTGATTAGCTAGCTCTGAATGAAAAATTCTTACTATAACTGTGTCCTATGTAGAGATTTTAGGATAGTTTGGTAAATAAAGCATATGTAAGTTCTAAGATGACAAGCAAAATATAAGATTGCAATGAGAGAAACAAAACAAAAAAGCAAAATCTTGGAGAAGGCCAATGTTCATGTATGAATGTACCCGTTATTTTTTTGCCATGTGCTTCAGCTAAATTAATATGTTTTCCAAATAACTTAAGTCCAAAAGGTAATAAGTACCGAGTCTTTTCATAATAAAAATATAATTTTCTTTATTTTGCAATAGAAAAATTAAATAATTTTATCATCATTAATTGGAGAAGGAAATAAGACCCCACTCCAGTATTCTTGCCTGGAGAATCCCAGAGACAGAGGAGCCTGGAAGGCTACAGTCCATGGGGTCGCAAGAGTCAGACACGACTGAGCAACTAAACCACCACCACCAGCATCGTCATTAATATTTGAATGTTAAAGGATACACATTTGCTAAAACTGTAAGAGAATGCTTTATCATCAAGAAAATAATCATTTTAAACCCCAAAATTTTAACAAATGTGAAAAAGATACTAGTTCAGAAACAGATATTTGTGTATGCATCTTATTTACGTAGTAGGCCACAGAAAGCTACAATTCTGCACCTAATGCAATGTCATAGTTTATCATGAATAAATTGACCTTTTAATCTCTTTTTATGTTTGTTTTCCCTAACAAAACTTTTTGGAAATAGGAATAAACTTCTGAAAAAAGTGAAGATAGTTTTGAAATGACATTATAAGGTTAACAGAATCCAATATTTCCTTTTTCTAATTTTGTTAAAACATAGATTATATTCAAATCAATTGCCCATGCTTAAAATTAGTTAAAGAATTTCTGTTAAAATTATCAGACTCTACTTGACAGGGAGAAAAGAGGTTCTATAATCCTATACCACCATTATATAGATAATTGAATGAAAAAGAAATTAAGTCATGTGCACTAATCAATCTAACCTCTGAATCCCAAAGTTACTACTCATTAGCCCCAGGGCCTTGCATAGAATGCATGATTCTGCTTTCTGTTATCAACCTCCATGCATCTCTGACGTTACTTAAGCACACTCCATAGTTACATCTTGATGTTTTCTAAAGAACATTTAAACCAGAAGTCCCCAACCTTTTTGGCATCACAGACTGGTTCTGTGGAAAATATTTTCTCCACAGACATTAGAGGGGTATGGTTTCAGGATAATTCAAGTGCATTACATTTAGTGTGTACTTCAGTTCTATTATTATTACATTGTGATATATAATGAAATAATTATACAACTCACCATAATGCAGAATCAGTGGGAGCCTCGAGCTTGTTCTCCTGCAACTAGATGGTCCCATCTGGAGGTGATGGGAGAGAGTGGCATTCAAAGTGTGTTGCTTATGTCCAGTCTCCTCCACAATCTCATTTTGGTTGCTATCACCGCAGGATACACTGCTTCACAAAGATAAGATGTTGGAAATGGAAGTGGGGTTTTCAGTGCTTTTGCAGCAATCTTGGGATATTCCACCTTGACTTTAATCTAGAATGTACGGAGATTTGATGTTTTCTCAAACACACTTTTAAGGCCAGCTTCATTTTGTGATCTCAAACAGCTGATCCTGTTCTAGTATGGACAAAGTTGATTCACCTGGTTTATTCACAGTTAGGTCATGGATTCAGTCCTTCCCAGTTTTGGGATCTTTGGTGGGAGGGAAATAATGCTCAAACTGTTTTGAAAACTAGGATAGATGATCATGAACCAGCTGGGAGAAAGAAGGCCTTGGATCAGTCTCTTTCAAAATCTCTACTAATGTTTGAAATATTTTAACAACCCCAAGGATCACTCACTACTCCCAAGATTCGAGTTTGACTTTGAATGCAGCCACTTTACCTGCCAACTTGAACACAGATTTCATTTGCCTTTTGGAGATAGATTGAGTTCACTGAGTGGGTTGAATACATCACATGAGTAAGCAAGCTTTGTGACCCATTCTGCATTACTGAAATGTGCTGCCAGTGGTGACTGTTTTTCTAAAAGAAATCTCTGGAGTGGCTGTTGTAACCCAAAAACTCTGAGCAGTGGTCTGCCTTTAGAAAGCCACCTCACTTCTATGTATAAGAGAAGATAAGGGTGCTCTGTGTCCATCTATCTCCTCACAGAGCTGCACAAAAAGACATCAGTTAAGGGCTTGTACTTTAATTCAGTTGGTAATTTTAATAACATCCTGTAAAACGTTATTAACTTCAGGTGACATTTTTAGGTTAGCCAGCATTTCTCTACGGATGACGCTATGCATAGACTCACACTCAGAAGTAACATCTTTGACCTGAGTAGTGAAACCAGACAGCCGGCCAGTCACAGCGGCTGTTTCATCCATGAATACACTGACACAGAATGACCAATTCAGTTTTCCTGATACGTAATCATTCAAATACTGGAATACTGCAGCTGTGGTATTGGTTGACAACAAAAGTGCACATGTCATAGCCTCGCACATATCCTTTTGAAAAATAGATCACACAAAACCATTGTTGCCTTTTTGTTAACATCAGTAGCCTTGTCACCTGGATTGTGTACCATGGAGACTCATTCATCCTAACAATTGTGCCTCAGTATCCTCTACTATTTTACCAACTTGTCTAGCTTTGGTGCTAGCCAAGAGAGGAAAATGTGCCACTTTTTGAACTGTAGCCTCTCCTAAAAGTTCTTGACACATGTCCTTAGCAGCACACAGGATAAAGTCTTCCCCCAAATAAAGGACTTCTTAGCTTTAGCAATATGGGTAGTCATGAGAATGATGCTCTCAATGCAGACACATCAGATAAAATGGTGACCTTTAACAGTTGCTTCATCTTTTTTATTTTTCTTTTGAATAACTCCAAAGTATAGTCTTTTAAGGAACAGCACTTGGTCTGTGCATGGCAAAACAGTTTTGAAGGTTTCATGTCTTCATTGGATATCCAGTCACCACATATTATAAAAGCAGGCCTGGAGAATGTGAATCACCTGTTGCAATGAACAACATGATTTAAGGAGGACTCTTGGTACTTTCTTTTAAATGCAGTTTTCTTTTTGTTGGTAGTCTTAGAGTCTTCTGTTGTTTCATCACTGTGTCTTTTCCTCTTTTGAAAGAAGCTCTCCAGTGATGTTTGTTTTTACTCATTTGGGGCTAGGATTCGCTTGTGGGCTTACCAAAACTGTGACTGAGACAAATGCATAGGAAAAGTGGCATGGATGGAAGTGGTAACTGTAATAATGGGTGGGTCATGTTTTGACTAAAATAAGTGTCAAATTCTGGCTTGAAGCCTGCCACCAGAGGCAGCTGTACAATTGAAGTGCATCAACTCATTTGCCACCAAAAAGCCTGCCACCAGAGGCAGCTTAATTGTCACTTGCTGCTCACTGATGGGGCTTTGATATGAGTCTGCAAACAACTGATTTTTTATGATCTCTGTGCAGTCAAACCTCTCTGCTAATGATAATCTATATTTTCAGTCACACCCCAGCACTAGCATCACTGCCTTAGCTCCACCTCGGATCTCCAGGCATTAGAGTCTAATAAGGAGCTCATAACCTAGATCCTTCACATGTGCAGTTCATTGTAGGATTCTTGCTTTTATGGAATTCTAATGGCTCTGCTGGTTTGACAGGAGGTGGAGTGCAGGTGATAATGGAAACTATGAGGAGTGGCTGTCAAAACAAATGAAGCTTTGCTAGCTTGCCTGCCATGCATTCCCAGCTGTGCAGCCCAGTTCCTAACAGACTAATAACAGGCCATGGTCCATGGATTGAGGACCCTTGCTTTAAACCTTAAAACTCTTCACTGTCATATGAACAACTATAACTGAAAATCCTACAAGAACCTTCAGTTTAATGCCATCTCAACTCTAAGTTTCATCTTTTCAGCCTGAATCTCTACTTTCTCTCATGTCTCTGAAAGTAATAGCATGACTTTCTTTAAGGCTTTAGACATCAGTTTTAAATAAGCCCATTTGATTAACTTCTTGATAATGTCTCTTTATTATATTGCTAACAACAATGATATTGAAATAGCTGTTATTTAATCAATATTTATTATATTTCAAAAACTATTACAAACAATATTATACATAAGCATATTTATATGCTACATATTTCAATGGGTTTATATTTTCTTTAATTATCAAAATGACCTTATAAAGTAGAAATTATTGACTTCATTTTATAGATGGAAAAATAGTACATATACTAATATTCATCAAGATATACATTGGTGAAAGAACAAGATTGAAATTTGGGCAGGACTTCTCTTCAGAACTAAAAACCAAGTAAGAATTGGTTCTGTTGGTGTACGAAAATGTATTATTCTTTGTTACTTTTCACTTTTTCTGAAACTCTATCAAATGAATTACCTTTTACTTTCTGTGTTAAACTTGCATTTTGTTTTCTGGTTTTACTCATGCTTCATTCATCTTCATCACTGATTGGCCTTCACTATGTCTACATTTTTAAATATCTACTGTCTTCTTCAGCCATGATTTTTTTCTTTAACCCAATCTTGTCCACTTCTCTGAAAGCTGTAACTTTTCCTCTGGACTCATAACTTCTGCTGTAGTATGTTGTATTAACTTGTGTTACAACAATTAAAATACTTGAGATACTAATTGACATATATTCCAAGCATTACAGTCAACTTTCTGCATATGTTTATTTAATTCTCACCCTATTTATTAGATAATCTTCCCTGGTGACCCAAATGGTAAAGACTTTGCCTGCAATGCCAGAGACCCGGATTTAATTTCTGGGTTGGGAAGATCCCCTGGAGGATGGAAAGGCAATCCACTCCTGTATTCTTGCCCGGAGAATTCTATGGACAGAAGAGCCTGGAGGGCATTAGTCCATGGGGTCACAAAGAGTCAGGCACAACTGACTGACTAACTCACAGACACACAAACACACACTCTATTTATTAGGTACTTTAAAAATTACACAATTTGTTGCAATTGGAATTTACTGCCCAGGAAGTCTGCTTTAGCCTAAGGGCATGTGACAAAAATGTGGATCAGACAGCCACCCATGATACCAACAGCAGAGAGGAATTGGCCAAATAAGCAAAGAGATAAAAGAGAAGAAAAGAAGCTACATATAGAATATAAACTCTGAAAGGAAAGGGCTACTCCACTCATGCAGCTAAGAGAGTCCTTCTATCGCACTAGCTGAAAACTAGACAAAGCCCTGAGACTTCTTCTCAGTTGTCCTGAGATGTGTATTAAATGATTCAGATTCTGAAATCAGCAACAATCAAGAAAATCCTCTGGAAAATATTGATCAACTGGTGAACATGGATTTAGACATGGAAGTGCCATTTTGAAATTCTAATTTTGACAGTTGTATATTCAAGATTAAAAAACTTCAAATGTTTCCTTACTGCAGGTTCCATTTAAAAATGTTAATTTTAGTCACTTGTCAATAGTCCCTCTTTACATATTCAAGTTTGTCATCTCAAAAAATTATAAAATAATCATAAGCAGTTTATCTCTCTTTCAAATCCATCCTCTTTATAATTTTTGGCAAAACTACAGTATATTTAGCCAAACGAAGTTTTTAAAACATGAATATTTTGTGAGAAATAAAAATGCAAATATTTGAATCAAAATATGATTTCTTCAAATGAATAAAGATATTTAAATGTAAACAGTTGCTCCTCTAGTTTCTATGTTGGCACTAAAGATGAATAATTTATATTTGATGCTGAATTTGAACATTTAGTGACTATAATAAATTGCTCTTGCTTAATTTTCTAATTCTAATTTATAGTAACACATAAAATATAGAATATAATTCATGTATTTTTATTAACTTATCTATGTATTTTGATTTTTTTTAATTCAAAATATTTTAAATAATCAAAAAAAATATTAAATAATATAAAAATATCTTAAAATAATTCTTTTTATTTTATTCACAGAATTTGTTTACTGGATATTTTATTCATTTAACCCATTATGCAAGATGACACTTTATAAAAATTATTACTTTAATATACACAGGCTGTTTTCAATTAAAAATAGATGATATTCTAAAGCAATTCAATGCTGTCAAAATTACAACAATGTATGAACATATTATCTCTTATTAGCAATACCATACACAGAACTGACATTTTCTTGTTTTGTCCACCGAAGATTATTTTTTTCAGTAATGAACTTGAGATATAGCTATGCATTTAGTGCTTTAAAATGTAAAGTACCAGAATGAGCTATTTCTATAAAAAATATATTCATAGATTAAGTAAGAATCATCATAAATTCAAACTCTCTAGGCATCTTAATCATGACCCTCAGCAGCTTTCCTTTGCCAAGTCTTAAAGCCTTTTTGGTGACCCCTCTGTTCTAGGTTAGATTTTGGCTAGTAAAGTCAGACAGCACTCTGGGAGGAAAGTGATGGATTATGAATGTAGGAGAAGATGGATAGCAACCGGAAATTGAGTAGACGTTGTGAGTAGATCTCTGACTTATTTCTGAGAATATCACTTCCCTGGTCTCTCCTAACACCCATTTCATCCTTTCCACTCACACTCCCAAAGGATGATCACTAGAATTTCTCTACTACCATTCTTGATCAACAATATACTCCTGTTCAATTTATGACTTTATTCAATGCTATTGTCTTTGAGTTTTATTAAAAATTTATTTCCAAATGCTGCATAATGACCTTGAAAATTTGCTGTATCTTCTCTTTTAATAAATAGCAGAGGAAATAAAAGTGCTGTATCATTTAATACTTTTTAGTCAAAAAAAACTGTTTATAAAGGTTATCAATTATCTTTATTTTTTAATTTATTTTTAAACTGCCTATTTTATATTAGAATATAGTTAATTAATGCTATGTTAGTTTCAGGTGTACAGAAAAGTGATTCACTTTTACATATTCATGTGGAAGAGATAAGACTTTTTAAGTGAACAATGCAAAGAAATAGAAGAAAACAATAGAATGGAAAAAGAGTAGAAATCTCTTCAAGAAAATTAGAGATACTAAGGGAACATTTCATGCAAAGATGGGCTCGATAAAGGACAGAAATGGTATGGACCTAACAGAAGCAGAAGATATTAAGAAGAGGTGGCAAGAATACACAGAAAAACTGTACAAAAAAGATCTTCATGACCCATATAATCACAATGGTGTGATCACACCTAGAGCCAGACATCCCAGAATGAGAAGTCAAGAGGGCCTTAGGAAATATCACTATGTACAAAGCTAGTGGAGTTGATCGAATTCCTGCTGAGCTATTTCAAATCCTAAGAGATGATGCTCTTAAAGTGTGGCTCTCAATATGCCAGCAGGTTGGAAAACTCAGCAGTGGGCACAAGACAAGAAAAGGTCAGTTTTCATTCTAATTCCAAAGAATGGCAATGCAAAAAAATTGTGCTCATATGCTATTAAAGTAATGTTGAAAATCCTTCATGCTAGACTTCAAGAGTATGTTAACTGAGAATTTCCAAACGGTCAGGTTGGACTTGGAAAAGGCAGAGAATCTAGAGATCAAATTGCCAACATCTGTTGGATCATAGAAAACTACAGAATTCCATAAAAAAGTTCTGCTTAATTGACTATGCTAATGATGCTAAAGCTGAAACTCCAGTACTTTGGCCACCTCATGCGAAGAGTTGACTCATTGGAAAAGACTCTGATGCTGGGAGGGATTGGGGGCAGGAGAAGTGGACGACAGAGGATGAGATGACTGGATGGCATCACCGACTCAATGGACGTGAGTTTGAGTGAACTCTGGGAGTTGGTGATGGAAAGGGAGGCCTGGCATGCTGTGATTCATGGGGTCGCAAAGAGTCGAACACGACTGAGCGACTGAACTGAACTGAACTGAAAGGCTTTTACTCTGTAGATCACAAAAAATTGTGGAAAATTCCTAAAGATATTGGAATATCTGCTTTCTGTAAAACTCGTATGCAAATCAAGAAGCAACCATTAGAACTGGTCATGGAGCAATGGACTGATTCCAGATTGGGAAAGAAGTAGGTCAAGGCTGTATATCATCAATGTTTATTTAATTTATATGCAAGGTATATCATGTGAAATACAAGGCTGGATGAAGCACAAGCTGAGATCAAGATTGCCAGGAGAGATATAAATAACCTCAGATATGCGGATGACACCACCCTTGTAGCAGATAACAAAGAGGCATTAAAGAGACTCTTGATGAAGATGAAAGAGGATAGTGAAAAAGCTGGCTTAAAATTCTTTTCTGTCTTCCTTTTGTTTTATTTATTTTTTAAATTTTTAATATAAATTTATTTTAATTGGAGGCTAATGACTTTACAATATTGTATTGGTTTTGCCATACATCAACATGAATCCTCCACAGGTATACATGTGTCCCTTATCCCAAATCCTCCTCCCACCTCCCTCCCCATATCCTCCCTCTGGGTCATCCCAGTGCACCAGCCCTGAGCATCCTGCATCATGCATTGAACCTGGACTGGCAATTCATTCCACATATGATATTACACGTTTCAATGCCATTCTCCCAAATCATCCCACCCTCTCCCTCTCCCTCAGAGTCCAAAAGACTGTTCTATACATCTGTATCTCATTTGCTGTCTTGCATACAGGGTTATCATTACCATTTTTCTAAATTCCATATATATGCATTATTATACTGTATTAGTGTTTTTCTTTCTGGCTTACTTCACTCTGCATAATAGGCTCCAGTTTCATCCACCTCATTAGATCAGATTCAAATGTACTCTTTTTAATGGCTGAGTAATACTCCATTGTGTATATGTACCATAGATTTCTTATTCATTTGTCTGCCGATGGACATCTAAGTTGCTTCCATGTCCTAGCTATTATAAAGAGTGCTGCGATGAACATTGGGGTACACGTGCCTCTTTCAGTTCTGGTTTCCTCAGTGTGTATGCCCAGCAGTGGGATTGATGGGTCATAAAACAGTTCTATTTCCAGTCTATTTTTGAGATTAGTTGTTTGTCAGTTGCTTCATTTGCTATTAATTTATCCCATTCTGAAGGCTGTCTTTTCACCTTGCTTATAGTTTCTTTCGTTGTGCAGAAGCTTTTAATTTTAATTAGGTCCCATTTGTTTATTTTTGCTTTTATTTCCAATATTCTGGGAGGTGAGTCATAGAGGATCCTGCTGTGATTTATGTCAGAGAGTGTTTTGCCTATGTTCTCCTCTAGGAGTTTTATAGTTTCTGGTCTTTTAGATCTTTAATCCATTTTGAGTTTATTTTTGTGTATGGTATGAGAAAGTGTTCTAGTTTCATTATTTTATGAGTGGTTGAGCAGTTTTCCCAGCACCACTTTTAAAGAGTGTCTTTTTTCCATTATATAGTCTTGCTTCCTTTGTCAAAGATAAAATGTCCATAGGTGTGTGGATTTATCTCTGGCTTTCTATTTTGTTCCACTGATCTATATTTCTGTCTTTGTGCCACTACCATACTGTCTTGATGACTGGCTTTGTAGTAGAGCCTGAAGTCAGGCAGGTTGATTCCTCCAGTTCCATTCTGACATAATCCTCTACATAGAAAACCCTAAAGACTGCACCAGAAAATTACTAGGGCTAATCAATGAATAGAGTAAAGTTTCAGGATATAAAATCAACACACAGAAATCCCTGTCATTCCTATGCACTAATAATAAGAAAATAGAAAGAGAAATTAAGGAAACAATTTCATTCACCATTGCAACAAAAAGAATAAAATGCTTAGAAATATATCTACCTAAAGAAACAAAAGACCTATATATAGAAAACTATAAAACACTGGTGAAAGAAATCAAAGAAAACACTAATAGATGGAGAAATATACCATGTTCATGGATCAGAAGAATCAATATAGTGAAAATGAGTATACTACTCAAAGCAATCTGTAGATTCAATGCAATCCCTGTCAAGCTACCAAAGGCATTTTTCACAGAGCTAGAACAAATAATTTCACAATTTTTATGGAAATATAAAATTCAACATTCAAAAAACTAAGGTCATGGCATCCAGTCCCATCACTTCATGGCAAATAGATGGGGAAACAATAGAAGCAGTCTCAGACTTTATTTTATTGGGCTCCAAAATTACTGTGGATGGGAACTGCAACCATGAAATTAAGAAACTTGCTCCTTGGAAGAAAAGCTATGACAAACCTAGATAGTGTACTAGAAACAAGAGACATTACTTTGCCAACAAAATCCATACAGTCAAAACTATGTTGTTTTTTTTTTCCCCAGTATTATGCACAGATGTGAGAGCTGGACAAAAAGAACATTGAGTGCCAAAGAACTTATGCCTTTTAACTGTGGTGTTGGAGAAGATTCTTGAGAGTACCCTGGACTGCAAGGAGATCAACCAGTCAATCCTGAAGTAAATCAGTCTGAATATTCATTGGAAAGACTGATGCTGAAGCTGAAGCTCCAATACTTTGGTCACCAGATGGGAATAACTGATCTATTGGCAAAGACCCTGATGATTGGAAAGATTGAAGGCAGGAGGAATAGGGGATGACAGATGATAAGATGGTTGGATGGCATCACTGATTCAATGAGCATGAGTTCAAGAAAGCTCCAGAAGTTGGTGATAGACAGGGAAGCCTGGTTTGCTGAAGTCCACAGGATTTCATAAAGTCTGACACAACTGAGTGACTGAACTGAACTAAACTGAATAGTTGTGATGTTGAACATCTTTCCATGTGCCTCTTTGCCATCCGTTTGTGTCTTTGGAGAAATGTCTATTTAGCTCTTTTTTTATTATTATTATTGAGTTGCTTATTTTGATCATAATAATCTTCATGAGCTGTTTGTAAATTTTGAAGACCACTCCCTTGTCAGCTCCATCATTTGCAAATATTTTCTCTTTTTGTGTGAGTTGTCTTTTTTTGTTTGTTTGTTTTGTTTATGGTTTCCTTTGTATTGCAAAGCTTTTGAATTTAATTAGACCTCATTTATTTATTTATTTATTTATTTTTTTTTTTTATTTATTTATTATCATTTATTTATTTTTATAAATTATCTTAAAAATGATTTAATACATTATGATTGGGCACAAAAGCAATTCTGGGCATTTCCCTGAGGGTTTTTGGCTAGTCCCAGCTGTGTTTCATATGCTCTTCATCCTTTCTGAGGGACTAGTAGGCTAGCCCATTGGTATTCTTCTCAAAGATTTTGATTTAGCATGGGATATAAATCCTAACTGCACATGTATTTTTCTAGCCACTGGTCAACATATACTTACTAACATTCAATTGACTAAAATCAGCTATTTGCAAAAGTCCGTCAAGCCCCACTGTAAATGGGACAAACTTCAGAGTCAAATGATAAACTATAGCTATATGGATAAGTAAAACAGTGAGATTGTTAATACAATTGTACCAGTCTTTAAACACTAATTTGCTAGCATGTTGAAGAAAATAATACCAATAATTATTTAGGATTAAAAAACATTTTGATCCAGTCATTCTGAAAAGTTTTAAGTTTTCTGGAAAATTCTTCACTGCATCTTTAATTTACTTTCTCACAGTCTCTAAACTCCAACTTAATTCCAACATAATATTGTCTATAATATGATCACTCTTTTGCAAAGATCTTCCATACGTCACTTGAGCTTGATCTTAATGGGATACTGTTAAAATTCAGAGCATAGATATATAATGCTGTGAACCTATAGATCAGATTGAAAAGTATTGATATTCAACTATGTCTGTACTGATTTTCTGCCATTTCTGAGGAGGGGTGCTAAAATCTAAACTTCAACAGTAGATTCATCTAATACACTTTGAAGTTCCATTCATTTTAGCCTCATGTAGCTTGACACTTTTTTGTTAGGTACGCACACATTAAGGACTGTTATGGTTTCTGAGAAAACTGATCCTTTCATCATTATATAATGTCTCTCTTTGTCCCTGGTAAATTTTCTTGCCTTGAAGCCTGTACTCTCTGAAATTAATATAGCTACATCTGCTTTCTTTTGATCAGGAGTGGCATGCTATATTTTCTCCATCCACTTACTTTTATTCTACTCATGTATGTTTTTAGTTTCAAGAAGAAGTAGATAGATATTTTTAAAAGCTTACTGAGTTATTATCGAAAAAAGAAAAACAAAAACAAAACCTAATCCTAATGTGTTACAATTTCCCCTCTAGCCTTCAGTAAGTAAAAGAATATTTGGAGTGGAAAGAGGACAATAAAACTTTTTTCCTTATAACCACAGGGAATCAATGAGAATTTGGAAAAAAAGATTAATTTTAAAGATAACCAATGTTACTGCAATGAATGAGAAAGGGAAAAAGTGGTAGAAGAAAAGATCAGAGGTTAAAAAATGCTAGCTTGTGTAGAAACTTTGTTCTAGGCTTTGGATTAAAAAGCTAGATGACCTTGTATTTAACTCTACATATTGCAGTAAGTCCATGGAGGGTTTAAACAGAGTAATAACATACCAAACTTACCTTTTGAAAGGAACATACTGGTTTCTATTTTGAGGAAAGACTCTAATGAAGCAGTGGACAATCTGGGAGACTGTTCAGGAAGCTTGTGATTATTTCAGAAAATGTTGATGGTGAAATAGGCTTGGATGGTAACTAAAATATCCAATATTCATAGCATTTGTTAAAAGATGGTGAGGCAGATTTTATACAAGGGGTTACCATAATGAGATCTTATAATAGGAGTGATAGATTGAGCTCAACTCCAAATAAAACAAGCAAAAAAAAAAAAAAAAAAGAAGAAAGAAAGAAAAGTGGGAAAGTATATTTAAGAAACAGAATGGAGTGAAATTTAGTGGATGGAAAATTATTAAAAGGAAACACCAAGGGTAAAAGGGGGGGGGGGATTCTGGCTAAATAGACCAAATAGGATTCTTGCTGAAGACAGCTAGGGTATCACATATCATCTGGAGGATAGTGAAAGATGAGGAGCTCAATCATGTAAAAAGGATGATCAGATATGAAAGACGGGGTTCTGGTTAAACTGACTTAACCGTATTTTTGCTGGAACTGGGCTCTTAGAGACAGGAGCCTATGTTCCTCTTAAGAATGAGTGAAGTAGCTCAATGTGTTTGACTCTTTGTGACCTCGTGGACATCCATGGGAGTCTCCAGGCAAGAATACTGAAGTGGGTTGCCATTTCCTTTTCCAGGGGATCTTCCCCACCCAGGGATCAAACCCAGGTCTCTTGCATTTCAGACAGAAGCTTTAATCTCTGAGATACAAGGGAAGCCCTCTTAAGAATGGATCTTAATAAAGCTCAGAAGAGCCTGCCTAGAGTTTGACCAAAAAGAATAGTTTTCAGTGGTAACAAAGAAAGTAATAAGAAACTATGATTCTGGCCATATTTCAAAGTTGGATGCCACAGAAATTTTTGAAAGATTGGTCAAAGTACACGAGAAAGAGGAGTTAGGTTTCCAAGATCTTTGGCCTGAGTAGCTGGAAGCTCATAATTGCCACTTATTGTGGGTTTACGTACTTAAGCAAAAAATTATTAGTATATATCTGAATAATGATATTCTGTATTTAGAAAATATATTTGAAAAGGACAATTATTTGAGATTTATTTAAAGTTATTAGCTAATATATATTAAATGTTAAAAGAAGGGTCAATAATTTGTCCTTATAGTTTCATTTCTGTAGTTGACCACTAGGCCATAAATAGTATTTTCAGCTACCTTTCTCATTTGTCCATTTCATGTTTCCTGTGCTATTAGACAGCACCACAGAATACTTCTTTATAAGAGGGTATTCTAAATATTCATTACTGAGTTTTCAGGTCCAGTCTGCATGAGATGGCTGTGATATTCCATTAAATGTTTTTGTTGGATGTAGCAGTACTAGAGAGTCCCAGGGGATGTCATGATTTTATCCACACTCTTTTCTTTTCTTTGTGTACTAGGGGTTCTACATCCCTCTTTAGAATAAGGTTTAATTATTAGACAATAATTCATCTTTTCTTATTCATCCAGAAACATGTGCTGCTTAAAATGGCTGTCAGGGCAAAGGAAACTCTCATGTACACAATCTTGCCTTTAGCATAAGATCACTGAAGAAGCAGAGTCTTGAATAACAAGGAATAGACTGTACATTCTCAACTAGATTATGAATGTGATAGTGACTCTTCCATTTCCATTTCCTTCCCTCAGGATCCATATATTCAGAGTGGGAGAAAAAAAAAAAAACACCCTTTATTAGTTAGTTGCTAGGGTTTTTTGGGTGAGCAATAATATTTATGGACTTCCCTGGTGGCTCAGTATGTACAGGACCCGTCTGCAATGTAAGAGACCTGGGTTTGAGCCTTAGGTTGGGACGATCCCTTGAAGAAGGGAATGGCTACCCACTCTGGTATTCTGGCTTAGAGAATTCCATGGACTATACAGTCCTTGAGGTTACAAAGAGTCATACATGACTGAGTGACTTTCACTTTCACTTCTCAATAAAAATTATAAGAAGTAGTCACCTAATGAAATTTTATATAAAATTCCAATATATTCTAGAGCAGCTGCTCTGAGAGATAGAATGCTTGTCAATATTAATGAACCCCATAAGCAGTAGTATACAACCATATATATATTTATATATATATAATCTACGATCATATGTATTTTTGTGGATTAGATCATTATATTAAATAACACTTTCAGGAAATTTGTTTAAGAATATGCTAAATAAAATAGGGGCTTTCTCGAAGCAAGGCTTCAACAGTATGTGAACTGTGAGCTTCCAGATGTTTAAGCTGGATTTAGAAAATGCAGAGGAATCAGAGATCAAATGGCCAACATCCACTGGATTATAAAAAAGCAAGAGAGTTCCAGAAAAATATCTACTTCTACTTTATTGTCCATGCCAAACCTTTGAAAGTGCAGATCACAAGAAACTGTGGAAAATTATTGAAGAGATGGGAATATCATACCACCTTACTTGCCTCATGATAAATCTGCATGCAGGTCAAGAAGCAACTCTTAGAACTGGACATGGAACAATAGACTGGTTCCAAATCGGGAAAGGAGAACACCAAGGCTGTATATTGTCACCCTGCTTATTTAACTTATATCCTGAGTACATCATTCAAAATGCCAGGCTGGATGATACACAAGCTGGAATCAAGATTGCTGGGAAAAATATCAATAACCTCAGATACAGATAACACCACCATTATGGCAGAAAGTGAAGCAGAATTAAAGAGCCTCTTGATGAAAGTGAAAGAGGAGAGTGAAAAAGTTGGCTTAAAACTCAACATTCAGAAAGCTAAGATCATGGCATTCAGTCCCATCACTTCATGGCAAATAGATGGGGAAGCAATGGAAACAGTGAAAGACTTTATTTTTGGGGGGCTGCAAAAATCGCTGCAGATGGTGACTTCAGCCATGAAATTAAAAGACATTTGCCTCTTAGAAGAAGAGCTATGGCCAACCTAGACAGCATAGTAAAAGGCAGAAACATTGCTTTCCCAACAAATGTCCATTTAGTCAAAGCTATATTTTTTCCAGTAGTCATATATGGATGTAAGAGTTGGACTACAAAAAAAGCTGAGCAATGAAGAATTGATGCTTTTGAACTGTGGTGTTGGACAAGACTCTTGAGAGTCCCTTGGACTGCAAGGAGATCCAACCAGTCCACCCTAAAGGAAATCAGTCCTGAATATTCATTTGATGGACTGATGCTGAAGTTGAAGCTCTAATTCTTTGGTCACCTGATGCAAAGAGTCAGCTCGTTGGAAAATAATCTGATGCTGGGAAAGATTGAAGGCAAGAGGAGAAGGGGACAACAGAGGATGAGGTGGTTGGATGGCATCACTGACTCAAAGCACATGAGCCTGAGCAATCTCGGGCAGTTGGTGATGGGCAGTGAAGCTTGTCATGCTGCAGTCTGTGGGGTTGCAAAGAGTCAAACACAGCTGAGTGACTGATCTGAACTGAAATAAAATACAATACATATAGCTTGAATTTCAAATCAACAATGGCTTATTTTCAAGATGTGAAATATTAAATTTAAAAAAGTTGCTAACATATTATCTGATTGTCCTAGGGCATTGTGGCACATAAGATTGGTTCATGTCACTAGGGAATTATCTACATCTATTTGTTTTGTTAATCAGATCAGCCTTGTTAAGATGTAGTTAGTCAGTGTTGGACCATCTACCACATTTGTCCCTTACACTGCTGTTCATGGTTCATGACTCCTATGAAAACTGAGAATGAGGTTAAAGTGTGGTTGCCATTCACAATCTTCTCCACAGATGAAACCTTTGTTGGGCATTTACAAAGGACAATCATGCTTCTGTACTGTTCACTTATCTCTTCCACAAAGCTAAGCATTTGAACTCCAATATTAGCCTTAGTAAGTCTCTTAAAATATATTCAAAACATTAGCCACAAATGATAGAGATTCTCTAACCATCTCTTTTTTTTCTAACAAAGATGGCAATGCAATAATCATTAACATCTGTCCCCAAAAGGATTTCCCTGATACCCTATCATCTCTTGTGAACTTTAATGCAAAATATTTCATTTCTTTCTGTTGCTAGAGAGTTTTAGAAGTCTCTCTTTAAACTTAATATATATTTTTATGCAAACTATATGTGTATGTCCATGAAGCCATAAATGTAGACTGAGGGAAGAGTGTTAGGGCAGGTGTCATAGGTTAGTAAGCTATATGGTATACAACTTACTGTGCCTTCAAACTCTATTTGAACCTGGTCCCATCTATAATGCTCATTAATGAACACTGCAGGTTATACTTATCTTCAATGATCAGATAACACCAAGTCACAAGGACACAGTGATATGATCACCTGAAGTCTCAGAACAAAGCTTTCAGTTTCTATCAGTGCTCAGAAAATCCAAGAGCAACTTTTAGATGATCCACATTTTCTTTTGCCTTCTAAAGAAGTCATGGTCCAAATTCCTAGGGGAGTCTACTTTGGAATTCATGTAAGACTTTCTCACAGATTTAAACAGAATTTTACTTTTCCATGTAACACTCAGGACCATTATGTATCAAGAAAGGTTAGATACTCCCTAATTCCAGGTGCATCATTCACATTTTGATCTGCTTTGAATGGAGTCCCTAGAACTGCACTATGAACGAAATGTTGTAGCTGAACATCATATCTGTTGTCTCAGGTGGTCAAGTAATAGCAATGACACTGCCACACTCTGGAGCAGACTGATAACTTTTTTGCACTAATCCCAAATAAAGATAGAAACTTTCTTAGTTTTTCAATATACAGTTCTGGGTGACAGGCTTAAATAGTATCTACACTGTCTCCAAACTCCTAAAATATGAAATTAGCATCTTTTAAAATAGTAAAAGATGGTGAAAACAGCACTTGGTTCTTTTCCTTGGAAATTTAATTTCAGTATATCCTAAGATTACTAAACCTCTGAGAACATCACTGGATTTAGTAACATATATTTTTTGTTTTATTGACTCATAACTTTGGATATTTACTGTCATCTAGAATATCTGTTGATTCTAGCTTCCCAAGTATAAGCAGAATGATGTCACAATATAATTGACAGTGTGACATCCCATGATGTGATGAGATGTTCAAAGTCCCTATTGACTAAGTTGCCTATCAGAGACTTGACTTTGTGGGTTTAGTGTGTATTTATGTCTTTGATAGGAGAAAGTACACAGTTTCTGATAGTCTTACATATTATGATAGATACAAAAGAACATTGTAGTTAATGTCTACATGCCAGTCAAATGCTGTATTGATTTCCACAGTAACAGTAGGCATATGTATTAACAGGTGATATTGAACTGATTTAGTTTATAATCTTAGTGTTTTTCCAAAAACCTGTCTCATCTAAGTTCTGTTTAGTCAAACAGGGATTACATGCAAATAAAATAGGAATTACCACTTTTCCTTGATATTCTAAAACTCAACAGTAATGTTTATGATGAACATAGGAATATATTTCCACTTTTGGTTTACTATTTTGGAAGAAGAGTGCAGTGCTAGTTGGTTTCACTTGGCTCTTTCTAACATGAATGATGTTATTCATAACTATTTCAACTTTGAACTCATGAACTGGGGATTTAATAGCTCACCATGTCAGTTATATTCTAGGTGAAAATTCCATTTATCACCTGATAGCTGTAAGCTTTGTCTCATCAGTGGACAACAGTATTGCCCTGTCCACAAAAATTAGCATTAGCTGAGACCCAGTGTAATCCAATCAGTTTCCAAAATATTGTTTATTTCCCTTTCAGCTATGAATAATGATTCTGGTAAATGTTTGCAGATAAATTGCAGTAGTCATAGGATAAATATTTATTCTTATTTCGATGCAATTTCTCAAGATTACTTGTCACGGTCTTAATTGCAGACACCATAAGTCCATGAAGTAATTAGAGATAAGAAAGCAAAACTAGGTATGGAAAAGATCATCAATGTTCTTTTTGCCAAACTTAGCATGTGCTCAGTTTCTTCAGTTATGTCCAACTCTGCTACCCTTTGGGCTATAGCCCGCCAGGCTCCTCTGTCCATGCAATTTTCCTGGCAAGAATACTGGAGTGGGTTGCCATTCCCTCTTCCTGACTCAGCGATTGAAACAGCACCTCCTGCCTCTCCTACCTTGCAGGCAAATTCTTTACTACTGAGCCATCAGGAAAGCCCCAAACTTAATACAATTTTTGGTTCTTAATGGTAAGAAAGAACCTACTTGACAAAATACTAGTCTCAGTCTTAAAACTCCATGAAAAAATAGCGACCTTAAAAGATTCCTGTTTTACAAATCAGTTCATTATCTCACTAGTCCTATTCCTGTAATATCTACTTTGAATCTGAGATACATTTCAAATTTTGCATTATCCTCCATCAGTAACCACATCTCCAGGAGAATCGCTGCTCCTGGTCTTTCAGAGATGCATGTCCTTTCCTCATTCTTGGTTTTCCTGGTACTTTGGTGATGGAGATATTTTCTGGGCCTTCCAATTTTAGAAAATATATAAAAATATCATATATAACAAATACAACCTTAAGTCCTTCATTTCTTTTCTGTACACATTCAAAGGAATTTCTAGATCGTCCACTTATATTAGTGTGAATGACCTTTGAATCAATATTTCAGTAACCATTCAAGTAAATGATCATATTTATGCAAGCTAGCACAATAAACCCAGAATCTCTATTAGTTTACCTGTATCTGTAAGCTCAGCTGCATTTAAAGTTATGTTTTTCCTTATTTTTCTTTATCCACCACACTTAAAATACATTATCTCATGTATTTTCCAGTTTAAAAATATATACATGCAAAATACTGTATTCTTTTTTGATTATAAGTATTTTTCTCATATGTTCAAATATGTAATTTTATACATCTCTTGGCATTTGATTTTAGTTTGAACGGTCTGAAGACAATAAGACAGATGTTAAGAATGGAATATGGAAAGTGTTAAATCCTCTTTGGAAAAAAGACTTCTTTGGCCAAATAATTTAAGATTTCTGAGTAGGACAGGTATAGTCATATCAGATAGGGACAATGTCTCCACTGGAAATAATGGTTGATTGGGAGATTGGATAATTGGTGTATTTTAAAATGTCCAAATCTCTTAACAAGTCCTTATACCCACATTCAGTGTTTTATTCTTTCTCTATCAAAGCTTTGTTACATTTGATGTATTGCCAGGTTTATAATTCAACCTACATAAATTGGAAACCCTTAGGATCAAGTTTTACCTTGATTTTCACCTATCTCAGCCTAGAGGCAAAAAGAAATGAGAGACACTGAAAATCCTTGATTGTGTGAGTTTTTAACTAACAGTTTTGAACCTTGAGCTTTTATTCATTGTCTTTAAGCTGTCCAGCAAAATTAAAAGAAACCAGCCCACCCTAAAACCTTGAATTCCTCATGCCCTTTACTCTGTTCTTTTTGAGAGGTGACTCAGTCTTTCAAAGCCTTGTCATTAATAGACACTTCATTCTAGATGACCACAGGTAATAATTTAATTAGCTGTTTGCCACTGAATGTCATGGGCTGCCAGAATTCCATGTCTTAATCCAACCTGAATGTTCTCTGCCTTCAGCCACAAACAGACCAGATAACAAATATCAGCTCCCTATTAAGCTCCCAAAGTTAACTTCATCACTATTAACGTAGGTATCGATATATATATATATATAAGATAGTGATCTCGGTTGTAAATAACCAATACTTATGCAGTATAATTAAAGAAATGTTTATTAAACTGTAAATAACTTAGAATATTGTTGAGCACTGAGGATGTAGAATGTAGGCTAATATTCCAAATATAGTGCCTCTAAAACTGAGAAGTTTTAGGATTTCAGTTGACACATCTATGTCAGGAAATTGACCCAGGGATCACCTCAGTTGTCACTGTTGTGAGAGACAGAGAGAATATGCGTGAAAATAATTCTTATAGAAAGGGTTTAAATTTTGAAAAGCAAATATGATTGGAAAATGCTCATAATATTAGTAATCCTTGTTGAAATAAAAGTGTGAAACCTTTAAAAATTTGCTTATAAGCTCTATATTTGTTTTGTAGCATTTTGGAATTTTCTGTTTAGATTGATACGGTGGAGAACACACTTCTACATTGGAGTTGTCTACAACTATTGCTGTTGTCTACAAGGGAGAAGAATGGAGAAGGGTTGGCAGGAAGTTCTCTTTCATAGATAGATCTTAATGTAATCCTTGCTTTCTACTCTCCTCAACACTGCTCTCATTCTGTACCTGGGATTTCTAATCCTAAACCTTTCTATGGATTTGCAAATCGCAAGGCGTCTTTTTTTAAGTGAGTCTCCCTCTATTCATAATGCTGGTACCAAATTCTTCTTGCTATACTATAATGGGATTTTGAGGGCCTTGTGTGTTAACTCTGTAATCTTTACTTAAAGAAAAAAGGATGAAGTTAAGAAACTAAACTGGAGAAGGAAATGGCAACCCACTCCAGTATTCTTGCCAGGGAAATCCCAGGACAGAAGAGCCTGGTGGGCTTTGCAGTTTATGGGGTTGCAAAGAGTTGGACATGACTTAGTGACTAAACCCACAAGAAACTAAACTGAACCAAAGGATGAAGTTAAGAAACTAAACTAAAATAAAATGAAGAATGATGTTAAGTGCAGCTGCAAAATATAAAATGGCTTTACTAGCCAGAAAGACACATGAAGAGAAATAAATCAAAAACAGATCAGCAATGGCAACATGTTGTTGTTATTTTACATTTCAAGTTTTAATATTTTACTTGTAATTTTTAAAAGTATCACAATGATTAGAGAATATAAATACTTCCATGTCTAAGAATAACTTCGTTCTTTTTGAGAAAATATGTTGTTCCTGTTTTCTACTGCTCCTCGTACACTAACTTTGACCTCATTTGATGCTGATATCAAATAGAATGGCTTGATGTTTGAGGTGAAAGGGATTACATTAACCTGTGTCAATACACATCAAGACAATGGTTGACTATCCACAATCAGGTCACATTTTTAAGACTGTCATTTATCAAGTTATCATTTTTAGGACTATCACTAATGTTTATAACATAAACAATCTTGAAAATGTCCCATAAAATGATATCATGACTTTGTTCAAATAATAAAGACTCCTTATAAAGATTGATTTTTTTAATTTTTATTTTTACTTTATCTTTTTTTATAATACTGTATTAGTTTTGCCATACATTGACATGAATCTCATGATTCAAGTCATCTGTTTCTTCATCTGTTTTCTAAATTCATTCAATAAAAAGCATTTTTCCTTAATTTGTGATGTTCAAATGCACAGCAGTTTCAGATGTGTTTCTGAAAGTTTCCCTTTAATTATTTGTACATTATTTATATTTAGAAGCCACCTTCATCTGTGGAGATAGGGATAAGTTTAATTATATCAATTTGTCTATCAAACTATTTATAATCGATTGAGCTACATAGCCATAAAAATTATATGTGTGTATTTGTATTGTATTCACTACTTTTTTTTTTTTTTTACAATTATGCCTTTCCACACTGTCAGGGTAACCGTAATAAATGACTTTTTAATGTTAAAAATATTGCATCATGATAGTATTCATCATAGTACATCAGACTTTCTTCTATATCATTATTGATTACTATAATAAAATATTTTCTGATTAAGGCACATTCTAATTTGAGAGATTTTACTAATTATTAAGATTTTGTCTCTTTATGTCCACTTTTCAACTTTAGAAAATCTTAAAATCATCAATTACATCTACAAAACAGATGAAATTTGTTTTACTGAGAATTTTGTCCTCTGAACAAATGGATTTCTTATATCAGTAAATTGCTTATATGATTCCAATTAGTAACAGTGCTTCTCCAGAGCCTGGACTATGTATACCTAAGCCTTATTTAACCTTCAAAAGTGATTTCTAGTAATATACTCAGTTCTTCTAGGCAAAGCTAATTTTTGTGCTAGCATGTAGATTTGATGGTTTTCATTTCTCTCAGGCCTTGATATAGATGAATTATGTTGAAGCCCTTAGAATGGTTCCACCAGCTCCATTTTATCAAGCTCTTTTAAACACAGAAGTTGCCTAGGTGTGTGTTGCCTTGGGAACACATCTCTAGAGGATTTAGTAAAGCAGATCTCACATTTCTCTTTTAATTACAGCTATCCTCCTATTCAAGGTATCATTTTCTTCTTTCTACTCTCTTGCCATGAGAGTCATTGTTACTCTTCTACTTTGATAGCTCAATTTTTTCTTTCATTTTTTTTTCTTACAGAGTCACTTAAACATTAGTGTGTTTCAATATTCTATCTTCAACACTTTTCTCTTTCTATTTTCATCTGCATGAGTGTTTGTATGCCTTAGAATGGCTTATATTGTCAGTTTTGAGCTGATAACTTTGAAGTACTTATTGTAACTTCAGGCTTTGTTCTGTTTCTGAACCAGGTCTTCTATAAATCATTAAACATCCCCACTGTGATGTCCAAGAAGCACCTCAATTCAACGTGTTCAAAACTAAGCTCTGAATACCCCTGTCAATGATTCTGTAATAGTTGAGCTTCTTGAGGGACAGATTTGTTAAACAACACTGTTGAAATTATTCAGATCCTCACTCTCTCTCATTCTTTCATTCTAATGTGATGAAAAGATATTGTCTAAGTGGAAACTTTAATTTTGTGACTATGAAAAGATTGTAGATGCATGGAAATGCTAAATTATTTCTAAAAATATTAGGAAATAGAAAGCTTTACAAGCACTATACTGAAAAATGAAAATATATAAACTTAAAAATGAGAAGGGTATTTCTCTCTAAAATTTAAACATATGTTTAAACTCAGTAATGATAAATGGGAATCAAAGCAAAATAAAAGGGTGCCAAGTTTCATGCCTTATAGTTTAGCCTTTCAGATAGGTAGAAAAGATGCTCAAACTTTAAAAGAGCATATGGAGTACAGCTGCAAACAGTACTACCATGACAGCACGTATCAGCCTGCCTTCATAATCAATTACTAACTAGCAAATTGTTGATTTCACTTATACTTCTAAAGAAGACCATTGTCTTTTCTCTATTATTGTATGGAAGAATGGCTCTTCTGTTCTCTATAGTGTTTCCTTTTCTATTTTCACTCCTCAAAAACTGATTCATTGGACTGTTTTCTAGTCCTTGAATTTGACTCATAGCTCATTGCTATCTAATTATATGAGATTTCTGACTACATTTAAAAAGCATATATATCATAATAAAGCAAAGCCAAAATTAAGGACTAAAGAAAAATGCTTATAGATGGTGAAAGGTTTGTATTTAAAATTTATGTTGAACTAGTGTGTAATTTAGGTGACTTGAAATCTGGGATATTTTTTCAACCTGTCCTACAGAGTTAAGTTGGCATTTTAGACCACAGTGATGGTCAGCTATACTTCCTCTTGTGTAAACTGTTTTAGTATAAAAATCTGGGCATATTTTTATAAAACTCTGACAAAAACTTATAGTGGCAGATAATATGCAGGGTATATTTAAGCCTTCCAGTAAATCACAATAAAAAATATAAGTAGATGGACCTAGAGTAGATGGTGAGTGAACACTGATCTTACAAGGAAAAGTTGTTGCTCAGTCACTAAGTCATGTCTGACTCTTTGCGACCTCATGGGCTGCGAAACACGAGGCTTCCCTGTCTTTCACTATCTTCCAGAGTGATGCCATGCAGCCATCTCACACTCTGTTACCCCTTTCTGTTCCTGCTCTCAATCTTTCCCAGCATCTTAAGTAAGTTAATATGAAATAATCAGTCTCATTTCAAGTACATATATAAAAATGCTGAGGATTTTAATGTGTTTAAGGAAAACCTAACTAGTTCAGGTGTCATGAACAGAGTTCTCTAATAGCATATCATTTCTAGTAATGGAGCGCTTTTAAATATAAATAACTTTCAGGTGTGAAATGTAAATGACCATAGTTGAATCATTAAGGAAGATAATAGTGTAGGGTTTGTGTATTTAATAACCAGCAATATATTTTTCATAGTAATTTGACAGCTTTAGCTACAAAATACCTCAGTTAAGTCTCTCTCTTACTAAGATGCTGGAGGATTCATCCCTCTTGAAAGAAAAGGCTTAGATCCTCTTACTTCTGGGGAATAAGACTAGATTGAAAATGAAATGCTTTCTGTAATCATCTGTCACAAGGGCAAATACTTCAAAATTTAACCTGTTAAATATCAACAGGCTATTAAAATAAGTTCTGGAAACATATCAATATCAAATTTACTATTGAAGGAGACTCAGGTTTGATCATTGGACCAGAAAGATCCTCTTGAGAAGGAAATGGCCACCTACTCCAGTATTCTTGCTAGAATAATCACATGGACAGAGGAGGCTGGTGGGCTATAGTCCATGGAGTTGCAAAGAGTTGGACACTGCTGAGTGACTAACACTTTGATACCAGCAGCCAAGCCACAGCTCTGTTTTAATATAGGTTCCTTTTGTGCACATACATACACCATGATGAAATAGAGGAATTTTGCCCATAATAGAATTCAGAAAAGAAGGGAAGAGACATTTTTTGTATCATTTAGCAAGTGTTTATTGAGTACCTAACGTAGAAAGATGTGCTAAGTGCTATGAATAATACAGATAAAAGAACAAACTTTTATTTTGGAAATATGACAAATTATTTGAACCAACCATCTCATTTAAAATGTAACAAATAAAAATATTCCAGAATGCATTTCTGAAGTATTCTTTACATGATTAAGAAAATTTCAACAAAATATTTTTTAAAAATCCATAGAGGAAACAGCACAAATGATGTTTTTTTGTCCAGACAGTATTAAAATCCCCCCAAAGCTGAGAATTTTGACAACCTTATAAGATAAGGAGAGATATACATCAAAAATTTGGAACTCATTAAAGGCAGAAGAGTCTAGAGTGCATCACCTGCATACTTAGCGGGATCTCCAAGGGGCTATACTTTAGTTTAAGGGTGAAGCAGAAATACATTTGACTTGCATCCACGTCCAGCAATTGTGAGAGAGATAACATGGTCATGGGCAAACAAAGGAAGAAAAGCTGTAAACATGAGTTTACAGCCCCATGGACTATATAATCTGCCAGACTTCCTTGTCCATGGTATTTCCCAGGCAAGAATACTGGCATAGGCTGCCATTTCCTTCTCCAGGAGGTCTTCTCAACCCAGGAATCAAACTCAAGTTAACTATATTAACAGGCAGCCACAAGGGAAGCCAGTTCATACAGATCTTTTCCTAAATACTTTATAATAGAAAATTGAAAAAGAGATGGGTCCTTATCCTGGAACACTATCTGTACTATTTTAAGAGACAATTTCAATAAAAATTTGAGCAATTGTTTTTGGTGGAAATTGGAACACTAATTCAAAAATGTACAGGAAAATGCTTAGGACCATGAATAGCCAAGAAACTCTTAATAAATAATCTTGAAGTGAAAGGACTATTTCTCTTGGAATCCTGGAGGACAATCTGAAATATATTTGAGGAATTATCTTTCTAATACAAAAATTAAGTATTTCTGGAACTCATGAAAGACAGACCAGTAGATCTAGGTTCAGATTTAAACTACACTGATACTTAGTGAATCACAGAACAGAGTAGTGTGATAGAGAAAGAGCAACTCTTTAAGTAGACATTGCTGGGTTAACACGATGATCATATAAAAAATTAGTGACAATTTACTCATAAGATACAATCAAATCAAATCTGCTGGATAAAAACTAAATTTAAACAGGTAAATTACAAAGCTTGTCAAAAATATGATATGAGAACATTTTCATGGCCTTGAGGTAAAAAGTGTATTAGTTAAGAAAGACAAAAAAAAAAACAAAACACTTCTAAGAAGAAAATTGATAACTTGCAATATATTAATGTAAGAAACTACAGTTAAGGGAAAGAAGAGATGAGACTATGGAGACCACTGGAAACTTTTCACTAGGTTGTATACATTGATCTCTTGATCACCATTAGAAAATCTAAAATTAATATTGAAAAATAATGAAAATTAAACATATTGAGTCAAAACATTAGAGATTCATCAAAATAACAAAGAAAATTGGGACGGAACCTAGAGGAAGTACAAAATCTAGGGAAGTAAGTAAAATATGTAGTGCAGTTTTCCCTCCAGAAATATTTGCTGCTATGAAACAGAAATTGAGACAATAAGAAAATGAGAAACCTTTTAGGAGACTCTGAGTTACTTCAAGATCCATCATCCTGGACAAATGCAAGACTAGGGGCCAGGATTAGGATGATTTAATTTTAATGTGTGTATTCTAAAGTTTTTAGTAACTTTGGAATTGGACAACCATCCAAAACAATCATTCATGATAGATGTTCTCATCTATTGTGATGAAAATATGTTTATAAGAAGACTCTTGGCAAACTTTCGCAACAAGTCAAAGGTAAAGATAATGCATTTTCCCCTTCTAGCTATCCTTAAGATGTTCTCTTTGTCTTTGTATTTTATCGTTTTGACTTTTTTGTCCTAGTTGTGTTGCTGCTATTACAGTTGTTACTAATGTTCTTCTGAGTTTGATGAACTTTTTGTATCTAAGATTGAATGTCTTTTATTACTTTTAGAAAGCTCTCACACATTGTTTTCTCAAGTACTCTCCTACCACATTTTCTTTTATTCTGCAATTCCAATTACACATGCAATATTTCACAAGAAATCATTTCAGCCTTTGGAATCTATATCCTGTTTGGGGTTTTGTTTTTGTTGTTGTTTTCTGTGTGTTTGTGCTTTTTTAGTAATTTTAAGTTTTCATTGGTATCTTCCATGATATTTTCCATTGACTATCCTCAAGTTTACTGATTAGATTAGTTCAGTTCAGTTCAGTCACTCAGTCGTGTCCCACTCTTTGTGACCCCATGAATCACAGCACAGAAGGCGTCCCTGTGCATCATAAACTCCCGGAGTTCACTCAGACTCACGTCCATCGAATCAGTGATGCCATCCAGTAATCTCATCCTCTGTCATCCCCTTCTCCTCCTGCCCTCAATCCCTCCCAACATCAAAGTCTTTTCCAATGAGTCAACTCTTCACATGAGGTGGCCAAAGTACTAGAGTTTCAGCTTTAGCATCATTCCTTCCAAAGAAATCCCAGGGCTGATCTCCTTCAGAATGGGCTGGTTGGATCTCCTTGCAGTCCAAGGGACTCTCAAGAGTCTTCTCCAACACCACAGTTCAAAACCATCAATTCTTCGGTGCTCAGCTTTCTTCACAGTCCAACTCTCACATCCATATATGACTACTGGAAAAACCATAGCTTTGACTAGATGGACCTTAGTTGGCAAAGTAATGTCTCTGCCTTTGTTTTTTTTGTTTTTTTTTTTTTTTTTAACAGTGGTAGATTTTATTTTCTTTTTTTTTTTTTTTAATTTTAAAATCTTTAATTCTTACATGCATTCCCAAACATGAACCCCCCTCCCACCTCCCTCCCCATAACATCTTTCTGGGTCATCCCCATGCACCAGCCCCAAGCATGCTGCATTCTGCGTCAGACATAGACTGGCGATTCAATTCACATGATAGTATACATGTTAGAATGTCATTCTCCCAAATCATCCCACCCTCTCCCTCTCCCTCTGAGTCCAAAGGTCCGTTATACACATCTGTGTCTCTTTCCCTGTCTTGCATACAGGGTCGTCATTGCCATCTTCCTAAATTCCATATATATGTGTTAGTATACTGTATTGGTGTTTTTCTTTCTGGCTTACTTCACTCTGTATAATCGGCTCCAGTTTCATCCATCTCATCAGAACTGATTCAAATGAATTCTTTTTAACTGCTGAGTAATACTCCATTGTGTATATGTACCAAAGCTTTCTTATCCATTCATCTGCTGATGGACATCTAGGTTGTTTCCATGTCCTGGCTATTATAAACAGTGCTGCGATGAACATTGGGGTACATGTGTCTCTTTCAATTCTGGTTTCCTCGGTGTGTATGCCCAGAAGTGGGATTGCTGGGTCATAAGGTAGTTCTATTTGCAATTTTTTAAGGAGTCTCCACACTGTTCTCCATAGTGGCTGTATTAGTTTGCATTCCCACCAACAGTGTAGGAGGGTTCCCTTTCTCCACACCCTCTCCAGCATTTATTGCTTGCAGATTTTTGGATCGCAGCCATTCTGACTGGTGTGAAGTGGTACCTCATTGTGGTTTTGATTTGCATTTCTCTAATAATGAGTGATGTTGAGCATCTTTTCATGTGTTTGTTAGCCATCCGTATGTCTTCTTTGGAGAAATGTCTATTTAGTTCTTTGGCCCATTTTTTGATTGGGTCGTTTATTTTTCTGGAGTTGAGCTGCAGAAGTTGCTTGTATATTTTTGAGATTAGTTGTTTGTCAGTTGCTTCATTTGCTATGATTTTCTCCCATTCGGAAGGCTGTCTTTTCACCTTGCTTATATTTTCCTTTGTTGTGCAGAAGCTTTTAATTTTAATTAGATCCCATTTGTTTATTTTTGCTTTTATTTCCAGAATTCTGGGAGGTGGATCATAGAGGATCCTGCTGTGATTTATGTCTGAGAGTGTTTTGCCTATGTTCTCCTCTAGGAGTTTTATAGTTTCTGATCTTACATTTAGATCTTTAATCCATTTTGAGTTTATTTTTGTGTGCGGTGTTAGAAAGTGATCTAGTTTCATTCTTTTACAAGTGGTTGACCAGTTTTCCCAGCACCACTTGTTAAAGAGATTGTCTTTACTCCATTGTATATTCTTGCCTCCTTTGTCAAAGATAAGGTGTCCATATGTGTGTGGATTTATCTCTGGGCTTTCTATTTTGTTCCATTGATCTATATGTCTGTCTTTGTGCCAGTACCATACTGTCTTGATGACTGTGGCTTTGTAGTAGAGCCTGAAGTCAGGCAAGTTGATTCCTCCAGTTCCATTCTTCTTTCTCAAGATTGCTTTGGCTATTCGAGGTTTTTGTATTTCCATACAAATCTTGAAATTATTTGTTCTAGTTCTGTGAAAAATGTGGCTGGTAGCTTGATAGGGATTGCATTGAATTTGTAAATTGCTTTGGGTAGTATACTCATTTTCACTATATTGATTCTTCCAATCCATGAACATGGTATATTTCTCCATCTATTAGTGTCCTCTTTGATTTCTTTCATCAGTGTTTTATAGTTTTCTATATATAGGTCTTCAGTTTCTTTAGGTAGATATATTCCTAAGTATTTTATTCTTTTCGTTGCAATGGTGAATGGAATTGTTTCCTTAATTTCTTTTCTACTTTCTCATTATTCGTGTATAGGAATGCAAGGGATTTCTGTGTGTTGATTTTATATCCTGCAACTTTACTATATTCATTGATTAGTTCTAGTAATTTTCTGGTGGAGTCTTTAGGGTTTTCCATGTAGAGGATCATGTCATCTGCAAACAGTGAGAGTTTTACTTCTTCTTTTCCAATTTGGATTCCTTTTATTTCTTTTTCTGCTCTGATTGCTGTGGCCAAAACTTCCAGAACTATGTTGAATAGTAGCGGTGAAAGTGGACACCCTTGTCTTGTTCCTGACTTTAGGGAAATGCTTTCAATTTTTCACCATTGAGGATAATGTTTGCTGTGGGTTTGTCATAGATAGCTTTTATTATGTTGAGATATGTTCCTTCTATTCCTGCTTTCTGGAGAGTTTTTATCATAAATGGATGCTGAATTTTGTCAAAGGCCTTCTCTGCATCTATTGAGATAATCATATGGTTTTTATTTTTCAATTTGTTAATGTGGTGAATTACATTGATTGATTTGCGGATATTGAAGAATCCTTGCATCCCTGGGATAAAGCCCACTTGGTCATGGTGTATGATCTTCTTAATGTGTTGTTGGATTCTGATTGCTAGAATTTTGTTGAGGATTTTTGCATCTATGTTCATCAGAGATATTGGCCTGTAGTTTTCTTTTTTGTGACATCTTTGTCAGGTTTTGGTATTAGGGTGATGGTGGCCTCATAGAATGAGTTTGGAAGTTTACCTTCCTCTGCAATTTCTGGAAGAGTTTGAGTAGGATAGGTGTTAGCTCTTCTCGAAATTTTTGGTAGAATTCAGCTGTGAAGCCATCTGGACCTGGGCTTTTGTTTGCTGGAAGATTTCTGATTACAGTATCAATTTCCGTGCTTGTGATGGGTCTGTTAAGATTTTCGATTTCTTCCTGGTTCAGTTTTGGAAAATTGTACCTTTCTAAGAATTTGTCCATTTCTTCCACGTTGTCCATTTTATTGGCATACAACTGCTGATAGTAGTCTCTTATGATCCTTTGTATTTCTGTGTTGTCTGTTGTGATCTCTCCATTTTCATTTCTAATTTTATTGATTTGATTTTTCTCTCTTTGCTTCTTGATGAGTCTGGCTAATGGTTTGTCAATTTTATTTATCCTTTCAAAGAACCAGCTTTTGGCTTTGTTGATTTTTGCTATGGTCTCTTTTGTTTCTTTTGCATTTATTTCTGCCCTAATTTTTAAGATTTCTTTCCTTCTACTAACTCTGGGGTTCTCCAACTCTTCCTTTTCTAGTTGCTTTAGTTGTAGAGTTAGGTTATTTATTTGACTTTTTTCTCGTTTCTTGAGGTATGCCTGTATTGCTATGAACTTTCCTCTTAGCACTGCTTTTATAGTGTCCCACAGGTTTTGGGTTGTTGTGTTTTCATTTTCATTAGTTTCTATGCATATTTTTATTTCTTTTTGATTTCTTCTGTGATTTGTTGGTTATTCAGAAGTGTGTTGTTCAACCTCCATATGTTGGAATTTTTAATAGTTTTTCTCCTGTAATTGAGATCTAATCTTAATGCATTATGGTCAGAAAAGATGCTTGGAATGATTTCGATTTTTTGAATTTATCAAGTTTAGATTTATGGCCCAGGATGTGATCTATCCTGGAGAAGGTTCCATGAGCACTTGAAAAAAAGGTGAAATTCGTTGTTTTGGGGTGAAATGTCCTATAGATATCAATTAGGTCTAACTGATCTAATGTATCATTTAAAGTTTGCGTTTCTTTGTTAATTTTCTGTTTAGTTGATCTGTCCATAGGTGTGAGTGGGGTATTAAAGTCTCCCACTATTATTGTGTTATTGTTGATTTCCCCTTTCATACTTGTTAGCATTTGTCTTACATATTGTGGTGCTCCTATATTGGGTGCATATATATTTATAATTGTTATATCTTCTTCTTGGATTGTTCCTTTGATCATTATGTAGTGGCCTTCTTTGTCTCTTTTCACAGCCTTTGTTTTAAAGTCTATTTTATCGGATATGAGTATTGCCACTCCTGCTTTCTTTTGGTCTCTATTCGCGTGGTATATCTTTTTCCAGCCCTTCACTTTCAGTCTGTATGTGTCCCCTGTTTTGAGGTGGGTCTCTTGTAAGCAGCATATAGAGGGGTCTTGTTTTTGTATCCATTCGGCCAGCCTTTGTCTTTTGGTTGGGGCGTTCAACCCATTTACGTTTATGGTAATTATTGATAAGTATGATCCCGTTGCCATTTACTTTATTGTTTTGGGTTCGGTTTTATACACCCTTTTCGTGTTTCCTGTCTAGAGGATATCCTTTAGAATTTGTTGGAGAGCTGGTTTGGTGGTGCTGAATTCTCTCAGCTTTTGCTTGTCTGTAAAGCTTTTGATTTCTCCTTCGTATTTGAATGAGATCCTTGCTGGGTACAGTAATCTGGGCTGTAGGTTATTGTCTTCATCACTTTAAGTATGTCTTGCCATTCCCTCCTGGCCTGAAGAGTTTCTATTGACAGATCAGCTGTTATCCTTATGGGAATCCCCTTGTGTGTTATTTGTTGTTTTTCCCTTGCTGCTTTTAATATTTGTTCTTTGTGTTTGATCTTTGTTAATTTGATTAATATGTGTCTTGGGGTGTTTCGCCTTGGGTTTATCCTATTTGGGACTCTCTGTGTTTCTTGGACTTGGGTGATTATTTCCTTCCCCATTTTAGGGAAGTTTTCAACTATTATCTCCTCAAGGATTTTCTCATGATCTTTCTTTCTGTCTTCTTCTTCTGGGACTCCTATAATTCGAATGTTGGAGCGTTTCATATTGTCCTGGAGGTCTCTGAGATTGTCCTCGTTTCTTTTAATTCGTTTTTCTTGTTTCCTCTCTGATTCATTTATTTCTACCATTCTATCTTCTATTTCACTAATCCTATCTTCTGCCTCCGTTATTCTACTATTTGTTGCCTCCAGAGTGTTTCTGATCTCATTTATTGTGTTATTCGTTATATTTTGACTCTTTTTTATTTCTTCTAGGTCCTTGTTAAACCTTTCTTGCATCTTCTCAATCCTTGTCTCTAGGCTGTTTATCTGTGTTTCCATTTTGATTTCAAGATTTTGGATCATTTTCACTATCAATATTCGGAATTCCTTCTCCGGTAGATTCCCTACTTCTTCCTCTTTTGTTTGGTTTGGTGGGCAACTCTCCTGTTCCTTTACCTGCTGAGTATTCCTCTGTCTCTTCATCTTGGTTATATTGCTGCGTTTGGGGTGGCCTTTTTATATTCTGATAATTTGTGGAGTTCTCTTTATTATGGAGCTTCCTCACTTTGGGTGGGGTTCTATCAGTGGCTTGTCAAGGTTTCCTGGTTAGGGAGGCTTGTGTTGGAGTTTTGGTGGGTGGAGCTGGGTTTCTTCTCTCTGGAGTGCAGTGGAGTGACCCGTAATGGGTTATGAGACATCAAAGGTTTTGGGATAATTTTGAGCTGCCTGTATATTGAGGCTCAGGGGAGTGTTCCTGTGTTGCTGGAGAATTTGCGTGGTATGTCTTGTTTTGGAACTTGTTGGCCCTTGGGTGGAGCTTGGTTTCAGTGTAGGTATGAAGGCTTTTGATGAGCTCCTATTGCTTAATGTTCCCTGAATTCAAGAGTTCTCTAATGTTTTCAGGCTTTGGGTTTAAGCTTCCTGCTTCTGGTTTTCAGTTTTATTTTCACAGTAGCCTCTAGACTTCTCCATCTATACAGCACCGATGATAAAACATCTAGGTTAAAGATGAAAAGTTTCCCCACCTTGAGGGACACTCAGAGAGGTTCACTAAGTTACAAGGAGAAGAGAAGATGGAGGGGTAGTTAGAGGTAACTGGAATGAGATGCGGTGAGATCAAGAGAGGAGAGAGCAAGCTAGCCAGTAGTCACTTCCTTATGTGCGCTCTATAGTCTGGACCGCTCAGAGGAATTTACAGAGTTATACGGGGAAGAGGAGAGGGAGGAAGTAGACAGAGGTGACCAGGAGGATAAGAGAGAGGAATGAGTAGGAGAGAGACAAATCCTGCCAGTAACCAGTTCCTTAGGTGTTCTCTACCGTCTGGAACACACAGAGATTCACAGAGTTGGATAGAGAAGAGATGGGGAGAAAAGAGACAGAGGCCACCTGGTGGAGAAAAGGAGAGGCCAGAGGAGGAGAGAGTGGACAAGCCAATAATCTCGCTCTCAGGTAAACTTGGGTAATGAAGTTTGGGTTTTTAAATGTACAAAATTAACAACAAAGATTAAAAATCTGGAGTAGAGGTTGGATTTTCAAAGATACAATATTAAAGAAAAGCAGAAGGAAAAAGGAAGAAAGAAAAAAAAAGAGTTATTAAAAAACAAACAAACAAACAAAAATACAAAACAAAACACCAACAACCATCCAAAGAGTATATATGGTGTTTGCCTTAAAAAAAAAAAAAAAAAGTCTTTTTTTTTTTTAAATAGTAATACTAGGTTATAGAAATAAAAATTAGAGGAGAAATAGAAGACTTAACAATTAAAAAAAAGCTCGGAAAAAAAAAGAAAAAAAAAAACAAAAGGCAAAAAAAAAAAAGAATGATTTTAAAAATATTAAAAAATTAAAAATATATCTTGCTTTTCTCTGATGTTATGGGCCGTGTGGGCTCACTTCCAAGGTGGTTCCCTCTGTTTAACTTCTTCTGTTTGCTGGTTTTTAGGCTCACTAGTTCAGTCGCGCTGTGGGGAGGGGGGATGCTGCAAACAAATAGCACTGTCGTGTGCACACAGTATCTCTGCCCCACTTGCCCTGTCCTTCCTCGTGGCGCACAAACCGCTCCGGCTCTACGATGCTCAGCCGGGAACCGTCTGGGGCCGGCCCTAGGCTGCGTGCACTTCCCCGGTCCAAGCCGCTCAGGTTCGGCCCTCAGGCAGCCCTCAGAGGCACAAATGCGGCTAGGACTGCGCTTTGTGCCCTTCCCAGGTCCGAGTAGCTCAGGAGTTTGGCGAGCGCGATCGCCGCGGCTTGTCACCTTTTCCGCCGCTGCCGCTCAGCTCTCTGGGTGGACCGCTGGCGCACCCCGTGAGGCAGACTGTGACTGTCCAGCACCCCCAGAAGTCTTAGCAAAGGAGCCTGCTTGCAGTTAGGTAAGTAAAGTCTCTCCGGGTCTGCAATTGCCCCTTTCCAGTCCTTACGGCTCTGGCTGCCTGTCCCCGGAGGGGAATGGTCTGCAGCCGGCTTTTTCCGTTCCGTCCTTTGTTCTGTGCTGGGTCCTGGCGGTGTCTTATGTTCGAGCTTTTCGCGTGGTAGCTATCCCACAGTCTGGGTTGCTAGCCCAAGTTAGATCGTTCTGGTGGAGCGTGGGGCGTTCGTGCCCGATTCTTACAAAGCTCTGCAGCCCGCGCCTCCCGCGCGTCCCTGCCCTGCCCCCACTTCCCAATGGCGGATGCAGGCGTCTGTGCTGCTTTTCCGCTGGGGGAGTTACTGGTGGGCTTGTAATCTCTTGGTTTTAATTATTTATCTATTTTTCCTTCCTGTTATGTTGCCCTCTGTGTTTCCAAGGCTCGCCACAGACTCGGCAGGGAGAGTGTTTCCTGGTGTTTGGAAACCTCTCTTCTTAAAATTCCCTTCCCTGGACGGGCTTCCCTTCCCGGGACGGAGCTCCCTCCCCACCTCCTTTGTCTCCTTTTTCGTCTTTTATATTTTTTCCTACCTGTTTTTGAAGACAATGGTCTGCTTTTTTGGTTGCCTGATGTCCTCTGCCAGCCTACAGAAGTTGTTTCGTGGATTTTGCTCGGCGTTGAAATGTTCTTTTGAGGAATTTGTGAGGGAGAACGTGATCTTCCCGTCCTATTCCTCCGCCATCTTTCCCTCCCTCCCTGTCTCTGCCTTTGAATATGCTATCTAGGTTGATCATAACTTTTCTTCCCAGATGTAAGCATTTTTTAATTTCATGGCTGCAGTCACCATCTGCAGTGATTTTGAAGCCCCCCAAAATAAAGTCTGACACTGTTTCCACTGTTTCCCCATCTGCTTCCCCTGAAGTGATGAGACTGGATGCCATGATCTTCGTTTTTGGGATGTTGAGCTTTAAGCCAACTTTTTCACTCTCCTCTTTCACTTTCATCAAGAGGCTTTTGAGTTCCTCTTCACTTTCTGCCATAAGGGTGGTGTCATCTGCCTATCTAAGGTTATTGATATTTCTCCTGGCAATCTTGATTCCAGCTTGTGTTTCTTCCAGTCCAGCATTTTTCATGATGTACTCTGCTTAGTTATATCTAATCTACTGATGAGTCTAGCAAATTCTTCGTCTTTGTTACTATGTTTTTAACTTTTCACAGTTCAGTTCAGTTCAGTCGCTCAGTTGTGTCCAACTCTTTGTGACCCCATGAATCACAGCAAGCCAGGCCTCCCTGTCCATCACCAACTTCCAGAGTTCACTCAGACTCACATCCATCGAGTCCGTGATGCCATCCAGCCATCTCATCCTCCGTCGCCCCTTCTCCTCCTGTTCCCAGTCCATCCCAGCATCAGAGTCTTTTCCAATGAGTCAACTCTTCGCATGAGGTGGCCAATGTACTGGAGTTTTAGCTTTAGCATCATTCCTTCCAAAGAAATCCCAGGGTTGATCTCCTTCAGAATGGACTGGTTGGATCTCCTTGCAGTACAAGGGACTCTCAAGAGTCTTCTCCAACACTACAGTTCAATAGCATCAAGTCTTCGGCGCTCAGCCTTCTTCACAGTCCAACTCTCACATCCATACATGACCACAGGAAAAACCATAGCCTTGACTAAACGGACCTTAGTTGGCAAAGTAATGTCTCTGCTTTTGAATATACTATCTACGTTGGTCATACTTTTCTTCCAAGGAGTAAGCGTCTTTTAATTTCATGGCTGCAGTCACCATCTGCAGTGATTTTGCAGCCCCAAAAAATTAAGTCTGACACAGTTTCCACTGTTTCCCCATCTATTTCCCATGAAGTGATGGGACCGGATGCCATGATTTTTGTTTTCTGAATGTTGAGCTTCAAGCCAACTTTTTCATTCTCCTCTTTCACTTTCATCAAGAGGATTTTGAGTTCCTCTTCACTTTCTGCCACAAGGGTGGTGTCATCTGCATATCTGAGGTTATTGATATTTCTCCCAGCAATCTTGATTCCAGCTTGTATTTCTTCCAGTCCAGCGTTTCTAATGATGTACTCTGCATATAAGTTAAATCAGCAGAGTGACAATATATAGCCTTGACGTACTCCTTTTCCTATTTGGAACCAGTCTGTTATTCCATGCAGAAGTTAAAATTTATATGGAAAAAGATTATGTGGAATTTACATTTAAGTATAACATGCTTTTCTCATTTAACAAAATTAAAAATAATCTTGTTTCAAGAAATGGAATTTTCTTTAAAAATAAATAGCTTCTCAAGGTTTTCTAGAAGGATGAACACTAGTTTGAAAGTTTCTGAAATGAAGAGCAACATCAGCCTAAGTATAAGAACTGTAGTGAAAGAAATACCTTGCTGGTATGGTGCCCGATCAGAAGTCACTGCTGTGCTTGTTAGGACACTTAACAAAAACTGAAGGTGAGTAGGGTTCATAGGTTAAAGGGCAAAAACAATATTGGAAAGTTTCATAGGGACCATATCTGCCAAACTGGTGCTGCGGAACATCAGGTTTAGGAGGATTTTGGACACTCTGCCATTTCTCTACTTTTACTTCCGTCTCCACTCCACAAAAACTGTTATATCTGAAAGTGTACGGTGCTATTAATTTGTGCCTGAAATTGTTCATGCAATCTCAAAACATAATACTGCAGAAGAGAGCCAAAAAAGTACATCTTCTTTTCTATAAAATCAGATAAAATGTCTATGCTTTTATAAGTCCTGGTAGTGTTAGTGCTGAGGGCTGATATTTAGAAATAATCAAGGGTGACAGAGCTCTTCTGTTGCTGATAATGTTCTATTTTATGAAGACTCCTTTTACCTGGATTGATTCAGTTTATGAAGCTTGATTGAGTTTCAAACTAATGACACATGTACATTTTTTGAAAGTGTACCTTAATATTATTTTAAAATACAAAAATATATTGTCATCAGGAACATTCAGCTCATTGATTTATCCATTTTATTAATATATACCTATAACGTTTTTATATTTCACACTGTGATAAAGTTAAAGGACTGCAGATAAAATCAATAATTTTGAAAATGTTCATAAAAACACTATGCTAAATAACTAATTATAGCTATTTTAAATATACTTTTTGTAATACATTTTTTTTTACTTTATTTTTTTATTTTTTTATTTTTTTTTAGTTTTTTATTTTTTAAATTTTAAAATCTTTAATTCTTACATGCATTCCCAAACATGAACCCCCCTCCCACCTCCCTCCCCATAACATCTTTCTGGGTCATCCCCATGCACCAGCCCCAAGCAGGGGCTGGTGCAATACATTTTTTAAAGACAAATGTGTTATTTTGGCTAGAGACTGAACGTCTTTTAGACTAGTAAGGCTATGTTAATGCCTACTAGAACTTCAATAAGAAGATAGTTAGCTATTAGAGTGGTAGATCAAGTTGACATTAGGAATTTTAAACTGCTCTGAAAATTTATATACTTGCCTTATTAAATATCTAATTTATAGATCTTTTTCTATAATGTTTTACAAATAAAGGTTGAAAATACCAGCTTTGTCATCACATAAAAGTTTATTTTTGTTAGTTACTGCTGGACCGCCCCACGTTTTTGGTATTAGGTCACATCACTTTTCAAGCAGTTCTAGGAATTAAAGAAACTATTATTTATAAAATCATGAGTCATTTCAAGTGCTTCAAATTATAATTGTTTATCAAGTGGATCAGAAAATTTTAGAACATTGGCCATTATATGCTCAGCTGTTACATCTATAATATTAAAATATTTATTATTATATGACCCTATGATAATTTAGGAACTGTTGAGATTCTTTTTCTATCCATAACTGGAAATGATTCCAGCAATTGTGACCACAAAATGTATGTGGAACAAAATTATGATTAACTATTATAAGCAGTGATTTCAAAAGAAAATAAGAGTAGTTACACTATATAAATACTCTACTTCTATCTTTTTGAATGCAATATAAATGTTGTTATAATTAATTCATTTAAAGTAAAGTAATGCTCAAAATTCTCCAAGCCCGGCTTCAGCAATACATGAACTATGAAATCCCAGATGTCCAAACTGGTTTTGGAAAAGGCAGAGGAACCAGAGATCAAATTGCAAACATCCATTGGATCATTGAAAAAGCAAGAGAGTTCCAGAAAAACATCTATTTCTGCTTTTTTGACTATGACAAACCTTTGACTGTGTGGATCACAATAAACTGTGGAAAAGTCTTAAAGAGGTGGGAATACCAGAACACCTGACCAGTCTCTTGAGAAAACTTTATGCAGGTCAGGAAGCAACAGTTAGAACTGGACATGGAACAACAGACTGGTTCCAAATAGGAAAAGGATTCCGTCAAGGCTATGTATTGTCACCCTGCTTATTTAACTTATATATGGAGTATATTATGAGAAACGCTGGACTGGAGGAAACACAAGCTGGAATCAAGATTGCTGGGAGAAGTCTCAATAACATCAGATATGCAGATGACATCTCCCTTATGGCAGAAACTGAAGAGAAACTAAAAAGCCTCTTGATGAAAGTGAAAGAGGAGAGTGAAAAATGTTGGTTTAAAGCTTTATGTTCAGAAAATGAAGACCATAGCATCTGGTCCCATCACTTCGTGGGAAATAGATGGGAAAACAGTGGAAACAGTGTCAGACTTTGTTTTTTGGGCTCCAAAATTATTGCAGATGGTAATTGCAGCCAGGAAATTAAAAGATACTTACTCTTTGGAAGGAAAGTTATGACCAACCTCAGTTCAGTTAAATTCAGTCGCTCAGTCGTGTCCGACTCTCTGAGACCCAACGAACCACAGCACGCCAGGCCTCCCTGTCCATCACCAACTCCCGGAGTTCACTCAGACTCAACGTCCATCCAGTCTGTGATGCCATCCAGCCATCTCATCCTCTGTCATCCCCTTCTCCTCCTGCCCCCAATCCCTACCAGCATCAGAGTCTTTTCTAATGAGTCAACTGTTCACGTCAGGTGGACAAAGTGCTGAGTATCAGCTTTAGCATCATTCTTTCCAAAGAAATCCCAGGGCTGATCTCCTTCAGAATGGACTGGTTGGATCTCCTTGCAGTCCAAGGGACTCTCAAGAGTCTTCTCCAACACCACAGTTCAAAAGAATCAATTTTTCGGCACTCAGCCTTCTTCACAGTCCAACTCTCATATCCATACATGATCACGGGAAAAACCATAGCCCTGACTAGACGGACCTTAGTCGGCAAAGTAATGTGTTTGCTTTTGAATATGCTATCTAGGTTGATCATGGCTTTCCTTCCAAGAAGTAAGCATCTTTTAATTTCATGGCTGCCGTCACCATCTGCAGTGATTTTGGAGCCCCCAAAAATAAAGTCTGACATTGTTTCCACTGTTTCCCTATCTATTTCCCATTGAGTGATGGGGCTGGATGCCATGATCTTTGTTTTCTGAATGCTGAGCTTTAAGCCAACTTTTTCACTCTCCTCTTTCACTTTCATCAAGAGGCTTTTGAGTTCCTCTCACTTTCTGCCATAAGGGTGGTGTCATCTGCATATCTGAGGTTATTGATATTTCTCCCAGCAATCTTGATTCCAGCTTGTGTTTCTTCCAGTGCAGCGTTTCTCATGATGTATTCTGCGTATAAGTTAAATAAGCAGGGTGACAATATACAGCCTTGATGCACTACTCTTCCTATTTGGAACCAGTCTGTTGTTCCATGTCCAGTTCTAACTGTTGCTTCCTGCCCTGCATACAGATTTCTCAAGAAACAGGTCAGGTGGTCTGGTATTCCCATCTGTTTCAGAATTTTCCACAGTTTATTGTGATCCACACAGTCAAAGCCTTTGTCATAGTCAATAAAGCAGAAATAGATATTTTTCTGGAACTCTCTTGCTTTTTCAATGATCCAATGGATGTTTGCAATTTGATCTCTGGTTCCTCTGCCTTTTCTATTTTTTTTTTATTTTTTTTTTTGTTTCTTTCTTTCTTTCTTTATTTTTTATTTTTAGTTTTTTATTTTTTACATTTTAAAATCTTTAATTCTTACATGCATTCCCAAACATGAACCCCCCTCCCACCTCCCTCCCCATAACATCTTTCTGGGTCATCCCCATGCACCAGCCCCAAGCATGCTGCATCCTGCGTCAGACATAGACTGGCGATTCAATTCACATGATAGTATACATGTTAGAATGTCATTCTCCCAAATCATCCCACCCTCTCCCTCTCCCTCTGAGTCCAAAAGTCCGTTATACACATCTGTGTCTCTTTCCCTGTCTTGCATACAGGGTCGTCATTGCCATCTTCCTAAATTCCATATATATGTGTTAGTATACTGTATTGGTGTTTTTCTTTCTGGCTTACTTCACTCTGTATAATCGGCTCCAGTTTCATCCATCTCATCAGAACTGATTCAAATGAATTCTTTTTAACCGCTGAGTAATACTCCATTGTGTAAATGTACCACAGCTTTCTTATCCATTCATCTGCTGATGGACATCTAGGTTGTTTCCATGTCCTGGCTATTATAAACAGTGCTGCGATGAACATTGGGGTACATGTGTCTCTTTCAATTCTGGTTTCCTCGGTGTGTATGCCCAGAAGTGGGATTGCTGGGTCATAAGGTAGTTCTATTTGCAATTTTTAAGGAATCTCCACACTGTTCTCCATAGTGGCTGTACTAGTTTGCATTCCCACCAACAGTGTAGGAGGGTTCCCTTTTCTCCACACCCTCTCCAGCATTTATTGCTTGCAGATTTTTGGATCGCAGCCATTCTGACTGGTGTGAAGTGGTACCTCATTGTGGTTTTGATTTGCATTTCTCTAATAATGAGTGATGTTGAGCATCTTTTCATGTGTTTGTTAGCCATCCGTATGTCTTCTTTGGAGAAATGTCTATTTAGTTCTTTGGCCCATTTTTTGATAGGGTCGTTTATTTTTCTGGAGTTGAGCTGCAGAAGTTGCTTGTATATTTTTGAGATTAGTTGTTTGTCAGTTGCTTCATTAGCTATTATTTTCTCCCATTCAGAAGGCTGTCTTTTCACCTTGCTTATATTTTCCTTTGTTGTGCAGAAGCTTTTAATTTTAATTAGATCCCATTTGTTTATTTTTGCTTTTATTTCCAGCATTCTGGGAGGTGGATCATAGAGGATCCTGCTGTGATTTATGTCTGAGAGTGTTTTGCCTATGTTCTCCTCTAGGAGTTTTATAGTTTCTGATCTTACATTTAGATCTTTAATCCACAAAATAGAAAGCCCAGAGATAAATCCACACACATATGGACACCTTATCTTTGACAAAGGAGGCAAGAATATACAATGGAGTAAAGACAATCTCTTTAACAAGTGGTGCTGGGAAAACTGGTCAACCACTTGTAAAAGAATGAAACTAGATCACTTTCTAACACCGCACACAAAAATAACCTCTGCCTTTTCTAAAACCAGCTTGAACATCAGGAAGTTCATGGTTCGCGTATTGCTGAAGCCTGGTTTGGAGAATTTTGAGCATTAATTTACTAGCGTGTGAGATGAGTGCAATTGTGCAGTAGTTTGAGCATTCTTTGGCATTGCCTTTCTTTGGATTGGAATGAAAACTGACCAACCTAGATAGCACATTAAAAAGCAGAGACATTACTTTGACCACAAAGGTCCATCTCGTCAAGCCAAGTTTTTTCCCGTGGTCATGTATGGATTTGAGATTTGGACTGTGAAGAAAGCTGAGTGCCAAAGATTTGATGCATTTGAACTTTGATGTTGGAGAAGACTCTTGAGAGTCCCTTGGACTGCAAGAAGATCCAACCAGACCATCCTAAATGAGATAAGTCCTGGGTGTTCATTGGAAGGACTGATGCTGCGGCTGAAACCCCAATACTTTGGCCACCTCATGTGAAGTGTTGACTCATTAGAAAAGACTCTGATGCTGGGAGGGATTGTCTGAAGGAGAGAAGGGGATGACAGAGGATGAGATGGCTGGATGGCATCATCAACTCGATGGACATGAATCTGAGTAATCTCTGGGAGTATGTGATGGACAGGGAGGCCTGGCATATTGTGATTCATGGGGTCACAAAGAGTTGGACATGACTGAGCAACTGAACTGAACTGAATTGAAAGATGATTGATTCAGGCCAGACAGTAAATATACATTTTGGTTTTCATCTACTTTTGAAATATCAACAAATCGATTGGATTAATTGGTTGTATTCTAAAATTCTTTGTTAGGTCTATTTTGTACACCTTGAAAAAACTCAGAATATGTTTTAAAACAAAAGTTTCAGATTCTATTATCACTAATGTTTAAAAGAATAAAACGATGAGAATACTAGATTAACCTTAAAAAGTGTAAGCATTTTACTGAAATTAAATGTATAGATGAGATAACTGATGAAAAATTTATCCTATCTCAGGATTTTATAAGAAATCTTAAGTTACTTTATACAATGAATTAGTTCAGCTCAGTTCAGTTCAGTCGCTCAGTTGCATCTGATTCTTTGCGACCCCATGAACTGTAGCATGCCAGGCCTCCCTGTCCATCACCATCTCCCAGAGTTCACTCAGACTCACGTCCATCGAGTCCGTGGCCATCCAGCCATCTCATCCTCTGTCATCCCCTTTTCCACCTGCCCCCAATCCCTCCCAGCATCAGAGTCTTTTCTAATGAGTCAACTCTTTGCATGAGTTGGCCAAAGTACTGGAGTTTCAGCTTTAGCATCATTCCTTCCAAAGAACACGCAAAGTTGATCTACAATGAATACGAGCTATTATTATGTGTGCAAAGTTTCTGGAACAGTATGGCCCTATATGGAAAAGAAATAAACAAAAGTTAAGGAATCAGAGAAAAATACTTAATTATTTATAAAAACAATGGCTTCCTAATTACCCCTTTTCCTAATTATCCAATTTTATGTTTTTCTTTATAAAATTTATTTGCCCACTTTTGACAGATTATAAATAACATTTTTATTAGTTTTGTTAACATGAAATTCCAAAAGTATAAATTCAATGCATTATTTATTATAATAATATAAGTATAGCAGCAAGTTTATATATTTGATTAGTAGAAATTAATAATCAAATCAATATAAGATGAAAGTTCTAATATGACTAAAGGTCAGTTATTAAACAGTTAAGATTATCTTATTTACTTTTTAGTGGCAAAATCACATTATTCAAATATAATCATGAATTGGATGCTTAATTACCAAAAAGCCTTGCAAGTGACTCTAGCTTTAAATTATTAATTGAAATCTTATATAGGTTTACTATCAAAAGTTGTCAAAATTATAAGCTTTAAAATATACAATAATCACTGATACATATGTCTATATGAATTTTATCTCCTTAAGATAAACCTTTTTTCCTGGGTTCGTCAAAAATTTCAATAACAGAATTCATTTAACATGGTTAATCATAAACTTAAAATGAAACTTTTGGAGGAATAGAGAAAGGATAACCATTGAAGAAGAATCTTAATTTTTCAAATTTGTTATTCCTCTGGAGTCTTAAACATTTTGACTGTCACAACATGATACAAATCCTATCTGTTTACGAAAATGTTTACTTGAAAGTGATGATTTAAAGTGAGTGGCTTTTTCATAGTTATTTATATTGATGAGGAAATTTTGTCATTAATTTGATATGACAGAAAATGCTATATAAAATGATAAATTAAAAAACATAATTATCTATATTTTAAGAATTAGAAGCCGCATTTATAAGGATAGATACATGCAAAGGTGTTTTTAAAATATGTCAGAAAATCACTTGTATCTTTTTTATTCAAATATTGGTTTGGTTTTTAATTTTATAAATTATCTTAGATAAATTAATTTCAATCATATGAATTTAGAGTTGAGGGAATAATAATACAAGAACATAAAGGTCTCACAAGTGGTTCACTTGTGCTTGGAATCAAATATTTTACCAAAGATTTCTGAAATTTCAGATTAAAGTAAATTGAAACAAATTTAGGTTGGCAAGTGACTTAAGATAATGGATGGAAGTGGAAACAAAATTGCTAAATTATTTCTTAGCTAAAAGAAAATTAATTATTCATTTACACATTTATGCTATCAATTATTGAGCAATATGAAGCCAATGTATGAATATACCATATCCCAGGCAGTGAAGGACCTAAAATTCCAGCAAAAAGAGTTTAAATATTTCAGAAATCATTCTGATATTAAAAAATCATTCAATTTAGGAAATATTTAGTGAGTCTTAATTTTGAGCCAGCAACTATGCTATGCATGGTTTTTGTTTTAAGACACAAGAAGATTGTGTGCTATTAAAAAATGTGCTTAAAATAGTGAATACTGATTATGACGGTACTGATAAACAGTTTTCACAGAAAGGAGAATTTCATTCGGAACTATAAAGTTGTGAAACACATGTGAAGGTAATAATAAATAGAATGTAAACCAGTCTAAATGAGATAGAATATGCATTGAGGATGTGAGCTGAAGTGAAGCAAAGGCTAGGTAGTTGGAAAAATGTTGACTATGAAGCTATATAAAATGATAAATTAAAAAAACATAATTATCTATATTTTAAGAATTGGAAGCTTCCTTTATAAGGATAAATACATGCAAAGGTGTTTTTAAAGTATGTCAGAAAATCACTTGTATCTTTTTTATTCAAATATTGGTTGGGTTTTTAATTTTATAAATTATCTTAGATAAATTAATTTTCCAAATAATTCTGGGGAAGAAAGATAAATCTATAAATCAGTGGACTGGAATAGAGAGCCCTGAAATATACCCACACATCTGGCAATAGATTTTCAACAGTACTATGGTATTTCATTGAAGAAAAGATGGTCTTTTCAGCAAGTAGTGCTGGCAAATAAATATTTTCATACAGGTAGAAGTAGAAGCAGGAGAATTAATCTCTAACCTGTGTGTACCACATGCAAAATTTAACTCACAATGATGATAGACCGAAAAGTAAGAACCAAGCAATAAAATTTGTAGAAAAAGAGAGGGGAAAATCTTGTGACCTTAAGTTAAATAAGGACACAAAAAAGTTAAACCATAAAAAAAGGGAAGAGAAGAGAAAATCAGAGGCTGTCAGACTTTGTAAAAAATAAGAATATCTGCTCTGTAAAAGATGTTGTTAAAGGAAGGAAGAGACAAGGCCAAGACTAAAAGAAAATACTTGCAGATTATATATCAAATTAGAAGGTTGTTTCTAAAATAAGAAACTTAAAATCTGACAAAAGGAAAGTGAAATAAATTTTAAAATATACAAAAACGTATAGCAGACACTGTACCAAGGAAGATAAACATGAACCAAGTAAACACCTAAAAATATGCTCAGTATTATTTGTATTCAGGATAATACAAATTGAAATCATAGTAAAATATCACTTCACTTTAGAATTCCTAAAACTAAGAAGGCTGACCATATCAAGTGTTGATCAAGATGTATACCAACCAGAATATTCATACACTGTTTCTGGAAATATAAAATTGGAAAACAGTTGATCAATTTTATAAAGCATTAAATGCACATTAAGTATTTCCATAGTTATGTATTTGCCCTAAAGAAATTAAACTACATGATCATGTAAACTCATGCAAAGAACTATTCATGGAAGTTTTATCTTCATTAACAAAAATGGAAACAATCTAAATGTGTATCAGCAAATGAATGAACAAATAAACATTTTATATGCTTATGTAGAATATTACTTTACAGTGGAAAGGATTGACAAATTTGTATACATAATAACATGGATGGATATCATAAATTTATGGTATGTAAAAGAAATCATATTAGAAAAACATACTGTATCATTTCATTTCTATATATACAGAGAAAGCAAACTAATCAGTAGTGAAAGAAAACAAATCATGAACTGTAGCCTGCCAGGCTCCTCTGTCCATGGGATTCTCCAGCCAAAAATACTTGAGTGGCTTGACATTTCCTTCTCTAGAGGATGTTCCCAACTCATGGATGGAACCTTGGTCTCCTGTGTCTCGTGCATTGCAGGTGGATTCTTTACCCACTGAGCCACCTGGGAAGTGCACGTTTAGATGTAGTAATGCTCATAAAGAATCTTTAGTTTACACAAAGTATTATACAAAGTAGTGTTACACAAAGGACAGATATTAGCAACAGTTTCTTGTGAGAAAACCAAGAAGAATCACATATATATATATTTTGTCCAATACATATATTTATATCCAATTATGATGACATTCAAATTTGGAAGTTGTAGAAAGTCTCTTGATGAAAGTAAAAGAGGAGAGTGAAAAAGTTTGCTTAAAGTTCAACATTCAGAAAACTAAGATCAAGGCATCTGGTCCCATCACTTCATGGGAAATAGATGGGGAAACAGTAGAAACAGTGTCAGACTTTATTTTGGGGGGCTCGAAAATTACTGCAGATGGTGACTGCAGCCATGAAATTGAAAACAACAACAACAACAACAAAAAAAAAAACAAACACTTACTCCTTGGAAGGAAAGTTATGACCAACCTAGATAACACATTAAAAAGCAGAGACATTACTTTGCCAACAAAGGTCCGTCTAGTCAAGGCTATGGTTTTTCCAGTGGTCATGTATGGATATGAGAGTTGGACTGTGAAGAAAGCTGAGCACCAAAGAATTGATGCTTTTGAACTGTGGTGTTGGAGAAGACTCTTGAGAGTCCCTTGGACTGCAAGGAGATCCAACCAGACCATTCTAAAGATCAGTCCTGAGTGTTCATTGGAAGAACTGATGTTGAAGCTGAAACTCCGATACTTTGGCCACCTGATGCGAAGAGCTGACTCATTGGAAAAGACCCTGCTGCTGGGAGGGATTGGGGGCAGGACGAGAAGGGGATGATAGAGGATGAGATGGCTGGATGCCATCACCCACTCGACGGACATGAGTTTGAGTAAACTCCGGGAGTTGGTGATGGACAGGGAAGTGTGGCGTGCTGCAATTCATGGGGTCGCAAAGAGTCTGACACGACTGAGCAACTGAACTGAATTGAACTGAGACAGATTTTTTTAAGAATCAGGGAATATTTTCCCATGAAACTCTCTTTAGAAAAATGATAAAATGTATTAAAATAAATGGTAATTTAGTAAATCGTCTCAAAAATCTGATTAAGAGCATCAATCACAACTAAAATTAGACTTTCCAGGTGGATCAGAGGAAAAGAAACCACCTGCAATGCATGGGACACAGGAGAGGAAGTTTTGATCCCTGAGTTGGGAAGATCCTCTGGAGAACAGAATGGCAACCCACTCCAGTATTCTTGCCTGGAGAATCCTATGGACAGAGGAGTCTGGTGCGCTACAGATTGTGGGGTCACAAAGAAACGCAACTGAGGTGACTAAGCATGCACAACTAGATATACAAATAAAATACAATCAAACAATGGAACGGAGTGATTAATCAGAATGTAAATATTGTATACATTATCCATGTAAAAAGTATATAAATAACAAGAAATGCATCACAAAAGACAATAAATCAGATAGGTTATTTGCCATCTGTTCCAAGTTGTCACTGATTATATATAAATAAATTTTGACATAAGTGTATTTTTAGTAAAAACTAATAAATAATAGGTTTTTAAATTGATATATACACAGATATGGGCTTATGGCACCCCACTCCAGTACTCTTGCCTGGAAAATCCCATGGACATAGGAGCCTGGCAGGCTGCAGTCCATGGGGTCACTAAGAGTCGGACATGACTGAGCGACTTCACTTTCACTTTTCACTTTCATGCATTGGAGAAGGAAATGGCAACCCACTCCAGTGTTCTTGCCTGGAGAATCCCAAGGGCAGGGGAGCCTGGTGGGCTGCCGTCTATGGGATCACACAGAGTTGGACACGGCTAAAGTGACACAGCAGCAGCAGCAGCAGCATGGGCTTCCCAGGTGGCACTAGTGGTGAAGAATGCACCTTCAAATGCAAGAGACATAAGAGACATGGGTTCAGTCTCAGGCTTGGGAAGATCCCTGGAAGAGGGCATGGCATCTCACTCCAATATTTTTGCCTGAACAATCCCATCAGCAGAGGAGCCTAGTGGGCTGTTTACAGGGTCGCAAAGAGTCACACATGACTGAAGCACGTTAGCATGCACACACACAGAGATATGGAGATGAGGGAAGTGAGGAGGAAAGAACAGGATATCCACTAATTTAACCAGGCTCATAGCTTAATAATAAGAGGTATTGTCAAAAGCAATATCAGACAGAGAGTACTGCAGAAAGTTAAAATTAAAAAGATGATTACTACACCAAAAATTCAAATATTTTTAATAAAAAATACACATAAACATAAATGAAAGAAAATGGATTCTACAGGAAAATATAAGTAAAAATCTCATTAGCAAATAGAAAATAAATTTAATATTTACTGAAAGCAAAATATGTCACAAAAGACTCTTAAATTTATGCTATTTTTAGGAGACAGAGCTAAAATAAGATGTGTATTAAGATTAACAATTAATGGAAGTGACAAGCATATGGCAAGTAAATGCTAATTAAAGGAAAGCATGTGTTGATAACATGACTCAGCCATTTTTGAATTCATATCCACAGCATTAGATAAAATAGAGAACAACTTTTATAATGCTAAAAGTCTTATTTCATAATGAAGATGTAAATGCTATGAATATTTATGCACACAAAGAAATACACAAGCACATTTTTTAAAGAGATTTTAAACCAGAAGAAAAAGACAGACAACAAAAATTTACTTGCAAGACAAAATAAAAAGTACAATAAAAAACTATTTGGCTATATCAAGTTAAAGAAAAAATGAGAGTTAATTGTTAACTCTCCCACCATTGGCCTCCTCTAAAGTTTTACATAAACCTAATATTTGCCATGCCTGTGCTTGGATATTTCCTGTTAATCATCTAGCGGCATTTATGCCTCAAACCCTTGAAAGTGCAAAGGGAAGGACGGGACTTTTCCACAAACATAAATATTGTCCTGATTAGCTCTGCCACTAATTGCTGCTTTGTATAGTTCTAAGGAATAGTCTCCCAAATGATTTATCACGAATGAATTTAGTATCTCCACAACCTTGAAACCTGAGCTGGGTATACAGGCCTCACATAAGCGTATTGCTATTGAATGATGATGTCTATTTAAACTGAGAATGAGTGTTTCATCTCACGTGCCAAAGTGCAAATGCAAAGCTTCACAGTGAGGAGTCAGTTTCCCTTTCTTGAGTTTGAAATACTATACTCTTAGATCCTTGTGTGATGTCTTACAGTGAATGGTGGATCTGCAGACTTCCTGCTGATTCTCTATCAGTTTGTCTCTGTGAATACTACTCCAGTGTTTATGTATATGCTGCTACCAAGTCGTTTCAGTCATGTCCGACTGTGTGACCCGATGGACTGCAGCCTACCAGGCTCCTCCGTCCATGGGATTTTCCAGGCAAGATTACTGGAGTGTGTTGCCATTGCCTTCTCTGGTGTATATGTTATTTGCATAATTTCTTTACAATGCAGACTGAATGTTTGATAATGAAAAAAATATGGTGAAAGTAATTTGATACACAAAGGAAATTTGAGACAAACTTTGATCAAGTCTATGCAAATTAATATTAGATATTGATTAAATTGATTGATACCTTATAAACAGTAAAATTTTTGAAAATGATGCCTAGAGAGAAAATTTAGAGTAATTTCTTTTGTTGGAATTAAGAAGTGTCAGAGTTTTTACAACTCCCTGAAAGAAAGCAGTAGTATCAAATGTTGCACAGTAATTCTTCAAAGCCTTTTTTTAAACTAATTTTTATAGGAGTATAGTTGATTTGCAATGCTAGGTAAGTTTCTGCTGTGCAGCAAAGTGAATCAGTTACACGTATACATATACCCATTCTTTTTTACATACTTTTACCATATAGGTAATTACAGAGAGTGTTAAGTAGATTCAAAGAAGGCAATGGCACCCCACTCCAATACTCTTGCTTGGAAAATCCCTTGGATGGAGAAGCCTGGTAGGCTGCAGTCCATGGGGTCGCTAAGAATCGGACACGACTGAGTGACTTCCCTTTCAATTTTCACTTTCATGCATTGGAGAAGGAAATGGCAACCCACTCCAGTGTTCTTGCCTGGAGTATCCCGGGGACGGGGGAGCCTGGTGTGTTTCCGTCTGTGGGGTAGCACAGAGTCGGACACGACTGAAGTGACTTAGCAGCAGCAGCAGCAGCAGCAGCAACAGCAGCAGCAGCAGCAGCAGCAGCAGCAGTTAAGTAGATTTCCCTGTTTTATAGTAGGTTCTTATTAGTTAACTAGTAGTGTGCATGTGTCAACCCTAATTTCCCAATTTATCCTTCCTCTTAGCCTTTACCTCCAGTCCATGGGGTGGCAAAGAGTCGGACATGACTGAGGGACTTCACTTTAAATTTTCACTTTCATGCATTGGAGAAGGAAATGGCAACCCACTCTAGTGTTCTTGCCTAGAGAATCCCAGGGACGTCAGAGCCTGGTGGGCTGCCATCTATGGACTCACTGAGAGCTGGACACGACTGAAGTGACTTAGTAGCAGCAGCAACCATAAGTTTTCCTCTATTTCTTTGCATTGGTTCCTGGGGAAGGCTTTCTTACTGCTCCTTTCTGTTCTTTGGAACTCTGCGTTCAAATGGGTATATCTTTCCTTTTCTCCTTTGCCTTTCGCTTACCTTCTTTTCACAGCTATTTGTAAAGCCTCCTCAGACAGCCATTTTGCCTTTTTGCATTTCTTTTTCTTGGAGATGGTCTTGATCTCAACCTCCTGTACAATGTCAAGAACCTCCATAGGTCTTCAGGACCTCTTTCTATCATACCTAATCCCTTGAATCTTTTTGTCACTTCCACTATATAATCATAAGGGATTTGATTTAAGTCATACCTGAGTGATTTAGTGATTTTTCCCTACTTTCTTCAATTTAAGTCTGAATTTGGCATTAAGGAGTTCATGATCTGAGCCACAGTCAGCTCCCGGTCTTGTTTTTGCTAATTGTATAGAGCTTCTCCATCTTTGGCTGCAAAGAATAAAATCAATCTGATTTCAGTATTGACCATCTGGTGATGTCCACGTGTAGAAACTTCTCCTGTGTTATTAGAAGAGAGTGTTTGCTAGGGCCAGTTCGTTCTCTTGGCAAAACTCTGTTAGCCTTTGCCCTGCTTCTTTCTGTACTCCAAGGCCAAATTTGCCTGTTACTCCTGGCAATTTTGCCAGGTATTTCTTGACTTCCTACTTTTGCATTCCAGTCCCGTACAATGAAAAGGGCATCTTTTTTGTATGTTAGTTCTACAGGTCTTGTAAGTCTTCATAGAACCATTCAACTTCAGCTTCTTCAGTTTTACTGGTCGGGACATAGACTTGGATCACTGTGATATGGAATGGTTTGCTTAGAAACAGAGATCATTGTGCCGTTTTTGAGATTTCACTCAAGTACTCCATTTTGGACTCTTTTGTTGACCATGATGGCTACTCCATTTCTTCTAAGGGATTCTTCCCCACAGTAGTAGATATAATGCTCATCTGAGTTAAATTCACCCATTCAAATCTATTTTAGTTCTCTGATTCCTAAAATGTTGATGTTCACTCTTGCCATTTTCTCTTTGACCACTTCCAGTTTGCCTTGATTCATGGACCTAATATCCCAGATTCCTATGGAATATTGTTCTTTATGGCATCGGACTTGACTTCCATCACAAGTCACATCCACAACAGGGTGTTTTTGCTTTGGCTCTGTCTGTTCATTCTTTCTGGAGTTATTTCTCCACTGATCTCTAGTAACATACTGGGCATCTTCCAACCTCAGGAGTTCCTCTTTCAGTGACGTATCTTTTGCCTTTTCAAACTGTTCATGGGATTCTCAAGGCAAGAATAATGAAATGGTTTGTCATTCCCTCTCCAGTGCACCACGTTTTGTCAGAATTCTGTATCATGACCCATCTGTCTTGGGTGCCCCTACACGGCATGGCTCATAGTTTATTTGAGTTAAACAAGGCTGTGTTTCATGTGATAAGATTGGAAAAGACTAGATTGGGAAAGACTAGAGATCTCTTCAAGAAAATTAGAATTAGCAAAGGAACATTTTATACAAAGATGGTCACAATAAAGGACAGAAATGGGATGGACCTAAGAGAAGCAGAAAATATTAAAAAGAAGTGGCAAGAATACACAGAAGAAATATACGAAAAGATATTCACAAACTAGATAATCACGATGGTGTGATCATGACCTGGAGCCAGACATCCTGGAAAGCAAAGTTAAATGGGCTTTAGGAAGCATTGTTGCAAACAAAGCTGCTGGAAGTGATGGAATTCCAGTGGTGCTATTTCAAATCCTAGAAGATGATGCTGTGAAAGTTCTGTACTCAATGTGCCAGCAAATTAGGAAAGCTCAGCAGTGGCCACAGGACTGGAAAAGGTCAGTTTTCATTCCAATCCCAGAGAAAGGCAATGCCAAAAAATGGTCAAACTACCACACAACTGCACTCATCTCACATGCTACTAAAGTAATACTCAAAATTTTCTAAGCCAGGCTTCAATAGTATGTGAACCATGAAAGTCCAGATGTTCAAGCTGGATTAAGAAAGGTAGAGGAATCAGAGATCAAACTGCAACAACTATTGGATCATCAAAAAAGCAAGAGTTCCAGAAAACCATATATTTCTGCTTTATTGACTATGCCAAAGCCTTTGACTGTGTTGACCACAGCAAACTGCAGGAAATTCTGAAAGATATGGGAATACCAGACCATCTGACCTTCTTGAGAAATCTGTATGCAGGTCAGGAAGCAACAGTTAGAATTGGACATGGGACAACAGACTGGTCCCAAATAGGAAAAGGAGTACGTCAAGACTGTAGATTGTCACCCTGCTTATTTAACTTATATGCAGAGTACATCATGAGAAACGCTGGACTAGAAGAAATACAAGCTGGAATCAAGACTGCTGGGAGAAATATCAATAACCTCAGATATGCAGATGACACCACCATTATGGCAGAAAATGAAGAGGAACTAAAAAGCCTCTTGATGAAAGTGAAAGAGGAGAGTGAAAAAGTTCGCTAGAAGCTCAACATTCAGAAAATGAAGATCATGGCATCTGGTTCCATCACTTCATGGTGAATAGATGGGGAAACAGTTAAAGCAGTGTCAGACTTTATTTTGGGGGGCTCCCAAATCACTGCCAATGGTTATTGCAGCCATGAAATTAAAAGATGCTTTCTCCTTGGAAGAAAAGTTATGACCAACCTAGATAGCATATTCAAAAGCAAAGACAATACTTTGCCGACTAAGGTCCGTCTAGTCAAGCCTTTGGTTTTTCCAGCAGTCATATATAGGTGTGAGAGTTGGACTGTGAAGTAGGCTGAGCGCCGAAGACTTGATGCTTTTGAACTGTGGTACTGGAGAAGACTCTTGAGAGTCCCTTGGACTGCAAGGAGATCCAACCAATCCATTCTGAAGGAGATCAGCCCTGGAATTTCTTTGGAAGGAATCATGCTAAAGCTGAAACTCTAGTACTTTGCCACCTCACGCGAAGAGTTGACTCATTGGAAAAGACTCTGATGCTGGGAGGGATTGGGGGCAGGAGGAGAAGGGGACGACCCAGGATGAGATGGCTGGATGGCATCACTGACTCAATGAACATGAGTCTGAGTGAACTCCGGGAGTTGGTGATGGACAAGGAGGCCTGGCGTGCTGGGATTCATGGGGTCGCAAAGAGTTGGACACGACTGAGTGACTGAACTGAACTGATCTTTAAAAATTGAAAATAATACAGTAAATTGATAACATTAATTAAAATAATTCTACAATATAACGTTTTTGAGTACTGTAGCAAACATCTTAAATACTAATAAACATAAAAAGTATTTTGAGTGGATTTTTTTTTTTCTATGTCACTTCAATCGTGTTTGACTCTGTGTGACCCCAGAGACAGCAGCCCATCAAGCTCCCCTGTCCCTGGGATTCTCCAGGCAAGAATACTGGAGTGGGTTGCCATTTCCTTATCCAGGGGATCTTTCCAATCCAGGAATTGAACTCAGGTCTCCCTCATTGCAGGCAGACCGTTTAACTTTTGAGCCACCAGGAAACCCTTTTAATCTAAAGATCTTAATCTAAAGATCTTCTTAATGTTTAGATTTCAACCATGAACAAATAGTTATACTTTTAAAATGATCTCCTCTATTTGTTACTGATCCTTTTGAGTGGGCCCCAAAAGAGTCCTCATGCCCAGTGTCACTTACACCAACAAAGTTACAAACTTCACTTCTGAGTTTGTTTCAGAAGCAAAAGAAACTCGTACTCTTTGATCAAAGAATGAAGTGTGAACTCATTCTCTAAAGTAGACAATATCCCTAGCAGGCCATTTACTGTTGTGCTATACAGGGTGCTTTACAGTGTTCTTGTTAGTGGGGAAGTGTAGTGGAGTCTTTGCCAGTTGGACACAGCTGTGTTGTACTCAGCACATCAGATCAAGGTGCTGGGTGAAAGCATCTCTGCACATGGCTCATCAGCACTATCCTGGATCAAGGTGTATTCAGCACTTCATATTGGTTTGCCAAGTTGAGATGCTGGACACAGTGGTTCTGGGCTGAGAATGTGTTAGGTACAAGGCAGCTGAACATAAGCCTGTAAAGATTAGTGAAACTATTAATAGACTGAGTACTAAAGAAGAAGTTAACCTTATCTTATCATCTATATCCCATCTTATCTCTTCCAGGGACACCAATTGTCTTTGCACATGACATATTTATCTCACCAAAAGACAACATTATGCATAATATGAAATTCTCTATATGTAAAGAATTCCTGCTACTGCTAAGTCACTTCAGTCGTGTCCGACTCTGTGCGACCCCATAGACGGCAGCCCACCAGGCTCCCCCGTCTCTGGGATTCTCCAGGCAAGAACACTGGAGTGGGTTGCCATTTCCTTCTCCAATGCATGAAAGTGAAAAGTGAAAGGGAAGTTGCTCATTCGTATCCGACTCTTAGCGATCCCATGGACTGCAGCCTACCAGGCTGCTTCGTTCAGAGGATTTTCCAGGCAAGAGTACTGGAGTGGGGTGTCATTGCCTTCTCGGGTAAAGAATTCTTAGAAAATTTTAAATCAAAAAGAGCAAAATACCTAACAAAAGCAGCTAAAGAATAAAGAATTTACAAAATGGAATCAGTAGATGGTGATAACCCATACTAGTTAAAGAGACAACTCCAACTCACAAATAGATGTGATTAGCCACAGTGAAATTAGATAGAAAAATGAATAAGTGGTGTTTAAAATTATATGAATTTATCATCACCCATTTCAATATTTCCTCCCACCGAAGTCAGATATAGTTTTTCTAAGACTTTATTGCCTCCTAAAACATTATATAATGTAAGAGTTATAATGTTTCCAGTCTACTTTCTCAGAATGTAAGGTCCATGATGACAAGGGTTTGTTTTTTTGTTTTTTTTTTTGCCTGCTTTGCTTACCAATATGGTACTGTTGTTCAAAAAATATTTGCAAATAAAGCTGAATAGGCTACAAACAAAAATCTCATGATGATAAGGGAGGCTATTTTTATTAAGGTAAATGAATCTCAAGTTGGATACGTCTATGATAATTATTTTGTAAAGCTATTTCAAAAAATAATTATCATCTATTCTGTAAGATGTCAATAGACAATCTAAAAATAACTTTACCTTTAAATTTTCTTGCATGAGTCTCTGAAATGGAATTTTGAAAATAAAAGATATTATTTGCTTATTGTTAAGGAGGAGAATACTAGTCATAAGTTCTCTCTTGTGCAAGTTAAATTATCTCACATCTAGAGAAAATTAAGGCATCATTCTTGCTGGTTAGATATCTTCATGTTATATGTATTTCATATTTCTCTATCCCTGCACCTCTAATTAGTTAAAAAAAAAAACTTCAGTATTTATCTTCAAACATAATGTTTGTTTCTCTTTAGTATTTCTATTATTAGATTATTTTTTATTATTTTACACTCTGGCATAATAATTTTATATCCACTGTTTTATTTCCATTTTCTTTTTGTAGAGTACCAAATGCTTACGGGCTAACAACAACAAAAAATAGAACTTTGTCTTCATACTGTTCAGTTCAGTCACTCAGTCACTTAGTGCAATGTCCAACTCCTTGTGACCCCATGGACTGCGGCACACCAGGCTTCCTTGTCCATCACCAACTCCTGGAAATTACTCAAACTCATATCTATCAAGTCGGTGATGCCATCCAATCATCTCACCCTCTGTCATCCCCTTTTCCTCTCACATTCAATCTTTCCCACCATCAGGGCCTTTTCTAGTGAGTCAGTTCTTCAAATCAAGTGGGCAAAGTATTGGAGTTTCAGCTTTAGCATCAGTCCTTCCAATGAATATTCAGGACTGATTTCCTTCAGGATAGACTGTTTGGATCTCCTTGTAGTCCAAGGGACTCTCAAGAGCTTTCTTCAACACCACAGTTCAAAAGCATCCAAAAGGATGATTCTGTGAAAGTGCTGCACTCACTAGCCAGCAAATTTGGAAAACTCTTCAGTGGCCACTGGAATGGAAAAGGTCAGTTTGCATTCCAATCCCCATAAAAGACAACCCTAAAGAATGCACAAACTACTACCACACAATTGCACTCATCTCACATGATAGTAATATAACGCTCAAAATTCTCCAAGCCAGGCTTCAAACCGCATGTGAACAATGAAATTCCAGAGGTTCAAATCGGATTTAGAAAAGACAGAGGAACAAGAGATCAAATTGCCAACATTTGTTCAGTTCAGTTCAGTCGCTTAGTCGTGTCCGACTCTTTGCGACCCCATGAATCTCAGCATGCCAGGCCTCCCTGTCCATCACCAACTCCCGGAGTTCACTCAGATTCACATCCATCGAGTCAGTGATGCCCTCCAGCCATCTCATCCTCTGTCACCCCTTCTCCTCCTGCCCCCAATCCCTCCCAGCATCAGTCTTTTCCAATGAGTCAACTCTTCTCATGAGGTGGCCAAAGTACTGGAGTTTCAGCTTTAGCATCATTCCTTCCAAAGAAATCCCAGGGCTGATCTCCTTCAGAATGGACTGGTTGGATCTCCTTGCAGTCCAAGGAACTCTCAGGAGTCTTCTCCAACACCACAGTTCAAAAGTGCTCGGTGCTCAGCCTTCTTCACAGTGCAACTCTCACATCCATATATGACTACTAGAAAAACCTTAGCCCTGGATCATTGAAAAAACAAGATAGTTTCAGAAAAACATCTACTTCTGCTATTTACTATGCCAAAGCCTTTGACTCTGTGGATCTTCCAAAGATGGCAATGCCAGAACACCTGACCGGAGAAATCTGTATGCAGGTCAAAAAGCATCAGTTAGAAATGGATATGGAACAACAGACTGGTTCCAAGTTGGGAAAGGAGTATGTCAAGGTTGTGTATTGTCACTCTGCTTATTTAACTTATATGCAAGGAACATCATGTGAAATGACGGCCTGGATGAAGCATAAGATGGAATCAAGGTTACCGGGAGAAATATCAATAATCTCAGATATTCAAATGACACCACCCTTATGGCAGAAAGTGAAGAGGAACTAAAAAGTCTCTTGATGAAAGTGAAAGAGGAGAGTGAAAAAGTTTGCTTAAAACTCAGCATTCAGAAAACTAAGATCATGGAATTCAGTCCCATCACTTCATGGCAAATACATGGGGAAACAATGGAAACAGTGATAACTTTATTTTTGGGGGCTCCCAAATCTCTACAGATGGTGACTGCAGCTATAAAATTAAAAGATGCTTGCTCCTTGGAAGGAAAGCTATGATCAACTTAGACAGTGTATTAAAAAGCAGAGAAATTACTTTGCCAACAAAAGTCTGTCTAGTCAAAGCGATTATTTTTCCAATATTCATGTATGGATGTTAGTTTGGGTTATAAAGAAAGCTGAGTGCTGAAGAACTGATGCTTCATACCTTGGGATCTGCATATTAAAAAAAAAACTTTTTCGAAATGAGATTCACAGAGAAATAGGCAGATTTTATTTTCTACATTAATGCCTACAGAGAATTTGTGCTTTTTTCAGATGCAAATATACATTCAACTTTAGACAATTTTATTCACAAGTAAGTCCTGTTAGTTTTACTTTTATGCCATCCTAAAAATATTACATTAAAAGGATTTCTCTTTATGATATTTTTCTATGAACCTTTATTCAGAAAACACTGTATACCCCCGCTTGTCCCTATTTCACATAGTAACTTATAGTGTCTTTTAATTTTAAATGACAATTTAAATATATTTCAAACTAAGAAATGTTTTTACTTGTAATAAAAAGAAATATTTTAAGATAAAAGGTGAAATTGAATTTGTAGAAATAAAAACAAGACACTTATGTATTAAATATTACTTTAACTTTATTTTGCTAAATAGAAAGTGGTAAAAGCCATTAAAATTAAATTTTATTTTAATTCTACATAGAGAAAGTCAGGAAATTAAGATGATAAGCTTAATTTTTAAATTACTATTTTAAGTAAATTAAAAGTCTCATAGCAAAAATAGTATTCAAAAAGCAGATAGCAGAAATACAATTATGATTGTATAGAATGATGGATATAGGTTAATTAATCCACTTATGCTTTTGATTTTATACTTCTGCGTGAGTCTCAACTGAGGACCAGAAGAACATTTAACAAAATGTTGGAGAAAATGCACACTGCGCATAACAGATGAAATTATTAATATTTTAAATTTAGAATATTTGGACTTCCCTGGTGGCTCAGAGGTTAAAGTGTCTGCCTGCATTGTAGGAGACCTGGGTTCAATCCCTTGGTTGGGAAGAACCCCTGGAGAAGGAAATGGCAACCCACTCCAGTATTCTTGCCTGAAGAATCCCATGGATGGAGGAGCCTGGTAGGCTACAGTCCACGGGGTCACAAAGATTCGGACACGACTGAGCGACTTCACTTTCACTTTTCACTTTAGAACATAGAACAATCACTCTTAAAACAGAAGGCCTTCTACAACTGAAAGGAAATTTAGAAAATATTATTTATGCATTTTAAAGGCAAATATGAATAATATACTGACTTTCTGACATTGTATGCTGCTCAAGTGTGACTTTAAATAAAGTCAAATATTTTAGGGATATTTCTTTTTTCTTTTTTCAGTTTGGAAACATCTGGACCCTAAGCCCTCTCCAAATAGGCTTGAGTCCTAGTCCCTTTTTTTTTTTTTTTTCACTAAACATTTTCATTTTTTTTTAAATTTATTTTAATTGGAGGTTAATTACTTTACAATATTGTATTGGTTTTGCCATACATCATCATGAATCTGCCACAGGCATACACATGTTCCCCATCGTGAACCCCCTTACCTCCTCCCTCCCTGTACCATCTCTCTGGGTCGTCCCAGTGCACCAGCCCCAAGCATCCAGTATCATGCATTGAAACTGGACTGGCGATTAATTTCATATATGATATTATACATGTTTCAATGCTATTCTCCCAAATCATCCCACCCTCTTTCTCGCCCTCAGAGTCCAAAAGACTGTTCTATACCTCCGTGTCTCTTTTGTTGTCTCGCATACAGGGTTATCGTTACCATCTTTCTAAATTCCATATATACGCATTAATATACTGTATTGGTGTTTTTCTTTCTGGCTTACTTCACTCTGTATAATAGGGATATTTCCTAAATTAATATTATCAACTCATCCTCAGCACGTTTAAAATTTGCATTTCAAATGTTATTGGAATATATAGATTACCCAATTATTTGGTTCAGGAATAAGCAAATTTGGTATGATCTATTATTTTTTTACCCACTTCCCTCAAATACTTTATTATATATAATTATTAGGACTTCTCAGATGGCTCAGTGGTAAAAAGAATCCATCCACCAATCAGTAGACATGGGTTTGATCCCTGGACCAAGAAGATCCCCTGGAGAAGGAAATGGCATTGCACTCTAGCATTCTCGCCTGAATAATCCCATGGACAGAGTAGCCTGGTGAGATGTGTCTATGGGGTCACAAAGAGTTGCATGAGACAGAGACTGAGAAACAACAAAAACAAAATGAACACACTGGGGAGATCTCAAACAAGTATGAAGCCAAAATTAATAATGATCCAGGGTTACTTCAGTACCATAGAATTTCAAGCTGGAGATTACCTCCATCCTGACAAGTAACCAGTTCAGAGAGGGTCTCTGAATGGTTGGTTCGTAAAACTCTTAATTGTGGCGTTTTGCATTGATTATATAAATAATGTAAGCTTTGCAAAGTATATCATCATGACCATTAATATCATCTAGATATGTCAGCATTAGAAGTTTGGAAATTAAAATGGAACATGAATGGGGCATTGCCTTTATAATAATGGATTGCATATATCTCTGTCTCAAATGCTGCAATTTTGAATAGAGAACTTCTACTTAGCTATTCAGTTCAGTTCAGTTCATTTGCTCAGTCATGTCCAAATCTTTGCGACCCCATGAATCGCAGCATGCCAGGCCTCCCTGTCCATCACCAACTCCCGGAGTTCACTCAGACACGTCCATCGAGTCAGTGATGCCCTCCAGCCATCTCATCCTCTGTCGTTCCCTTCTCCTCCTGCCTCCAATCCCTCCCAGCATCAGAGTCTTTTCCAGTGAGTCAACTCTCCGCATGAGGTGCCCAAAGTACTGGAGTTTCAGCTTCAGCATCATTCCCTCCAAAGAAATCCCAGGGCTGATCTCCTTCAGAATGGACTGGTTGGATCTCCTTGCAGTCCAAGGGACTCTCAAGGGTCTTCTCCAGCACCACAGTTCAAAAGCATCAATTCTTCGGTGCTCAGCTTTCTTCACAGACCAACTCTCACATCCATACATGACCACTGGAAAAACCATAACCTTGAGTAGACGGACCTTTGTTGGCAAAGTAATGTCTCTGCTTTTGAATATGCTATCTAGGTTGGTCATAACTTTTCTTCCAAAGAGTAAGCATCTTTTAATTTCATGGCTGCAGTCACCAACTGCAGTGATTTTGGAGCCCCCCAAAATAAAGTCTGACACTGTTTCCACTGTTTCCCCTAAATTAAAATATACAAGACATCACACAAATATACTGCAAGCCCTAAAGTTGATGCATTAAATAGAATTCAGGCTAAAAGATTTCAAGATATATTAGCATAAATATGATAGAAATGTTTTTTTCTCTTTTTTAATTATGCAAATGAGTTGATGATTCAAACTGATGGTATTTTTTAAATTGATTTATTTATTTAAAATGGAGGCTAATTACTTTGCAATATTGTAGTGGTTTTTGCAACACATTAACATGAATCAGCCATGAGTGTACATGTGTCCCCCATCCTTGGCCCCCCACGCACTTCCCTCCCCATCCCATCCCTCAGGGTTGTCCCAGTGCACCAGTCCCAAGCATCCTGTATCAAGCATCGAATCTGGATTGGTGATCTGTTTAACATATGGCAATGTACAAGTTTCAGTGCTATTTTCTCAAATCATTCCACACTTGCCTTCTCCCACAGAGTCCAAAAGTCTGATTTTTATCTCTGTGTCTCTTGCTGTCTCACATATATGGTCATCATTACCATCTTTCTAAATTCCATATATATGCATTAATATGCTGTATTGGTGTTTTTCTTTCTGACTTACTTCACTTTGTATAATAGGCTCCAGTTTCATCCACCTTATTAGAACCAATTCAAATGCATTCTTTTTAATAACTGATTAATATTCCATGGTATATATGTACCACAGCTTTCTTATCCATCGTCTGCCGATGGACATCTAGGTTGCTTTCATGTCCTAGCTATTTTAAACAGTTCTGCAATAAACATTGGGGTATGCGTGTCTCTTTCAGTTCTGGTTTCCTTGGTGTGTATGCCCTGCAATAGGATTGCTGGGTCCTTTGGCAGTCCTATTTCCAGTTTTTTAAGAAATCTCCATACTGTTCTCCATAGTGGCTGTACTAGTTTGCATGTTTTAACTCCATTAGATCCTTCAAAGGGCCTAGAATTCTTTACCCTTCCTCTGTTTCCTTTCTTCCTCCTTTTTTCTCTCCCTTGCTATTTCCATCACACCTTTATTCCTTCCTTCCATTCTTTCCATTTTTCCTTCACCACTTCCTCTTTAAAAGCCAGGGTATTTTTCTAATTTGAATGGCAAAGCAAGGCCAGCTACAAGATTGAGTTCCTTCTTAGAGCAAGAAGGATAGAATCATTGTTTCTTAGCTAGTGATGTTTACATCACACACATCATTTTTGCCTATTTTTCAGCAGTAATTACTTAGTCATATGATCATATTCAGAGGTTAATGACTTTAAAATTTATTTTCCACTTTAAAAGCCATATACCTAGTTAATAGTATACAACTGTCAGGATAGGGAACACATGTATACCCATGGCAGATTTATGTTGATGTATGGCAAAACTAATATAATATTGTAAAGTAATTAACCTCCAATTAAAATAAATAAATTTATATTTAAAAAAGTAAATTATTTTGGGAGACAATGTATTTGTCTTTGGAAATACAAATTTCCAAAGTTTATTTGTAGAAAAAAGGATAAATTGTATTTGGGAGACAAAATACAATTGTATTTTGGGAGAAATGTGTTAACCATATTTAATTTAAAACAATATATTTTTTTATTTTTTTTAAACCATACTGTGATAACAGTTACAAACTTTATTTGATTACAATTAATTATCATAAAGTATAAATTCTGAACTTACTCATCATTATTTTTGCTATAGAGAATAAATATATGAAATATATATTTATACTTATTGAAATTTTATATATGTGTTAGATTATACAGAAAACATCAAAGAGATTGAGTTTAAATATTTAAATAAAACCAATGGCTGCTTAACTGTTGGAAATTAATTTCTTCTCACAATATGAGATTTTTCAGCTATAATCATTTATTATGTGTCAAATCATATGGGCTTGCATGTTCACTCATTTTTCTTCTTTTAGTGAAAAAAGTGATATTTTGCATTGTATGTATAATGTTGCCTTCATATGAACAAAATACTTCATATTGTATTGTCTGTTTTATTCACTTGATGTAATTAATATACTATTATACCAGCATAATATATACATGCATACTATATATTAAGTAAAATGGTTAATAGGCCGATTAAAAAAAAAAAGTCATTCAATAAGAATTCTGCTCACAGAAATTTTGAACTAACTTGTTTTGGAACAACTTGCCTGCTGGGATCATCTAATGAAATTGAATGATATTTTAGAACATCTATTTGAAACCATCAAACACTACTAAATCTATAAGAATTGTAAAGCCAAAGTCCTGGGAAGAAAAAAAACCCATTTCAAATGTCAGCTTCATATTTGGCAACTTCTTTTCTCTTAAGACATTTCAAAACCTGTGGCTATGAGGATAAACAATGGAGTAAAAAGCATTAACTGAAAAGATGAAAATATCAGCAGTATCATAATACTGGATGACAAAAACTGAATTTGAGGGCCCAGAAAGGGCAAAATCTTAAGTAAACACCTCAGGATCTCAGCTTTGACTCCATCATAGTGGTTACAGTAAATGACAAACTAACCAGATCCCCCATTGACTCTAGTGTTTTCAAATATGCTCAAAATATGCCAATTTAATTGGAGTAAACTATTCTGTTTATTTTCTAACTTTTGTTTAGAAATCTTTCTTGAGGAATAGAGTATCACACAGAGCTGAAAATTATTCTTGTATATTTTTTCATATTTAATATCTAACAGTAAATGAGATAAAAAGCATATTGTGGATTCATGTCAATCTATGGCAAAACCAATACAGTATTGTAAAGTAAAATAAAGTAAAAATAAAAGTTTAATAAAAAAATAAAAAGAATTACCTAAACACAACATAAAAATACAGACTGTAAAAACAGACTCAGGAGATGCTATTGACATTATCAAATGTTAACACATTATCAAACTTAATAATACTTTGCCTAGTATGTTTGAAAATGAAAAAAAAATATTGGTAAGGAACAAGAATCTAAAATTAAAGCCTTAATTTTAAAGTTGAAATTAAGTACTTAGTCTTTAGTTTCAACAGCAAATTTGAAACAGCTCAAAGAAAGTTCGTGAGCTAGAAAACAGGTTAGTAAAAAATAGTCAACTGAGTCATAGAAGAGTAAAAGGACAGAAAATATAGGAAATTACATGAGATATTTGGTAAAAGTGAAAGATCTAATATACATATATGTTCAGTGTGAGACAATAGAGATGATAAAACCATAATTTGAAAAGTTAATGCAAAATGTTTCCAAAATTGTTAAAATAATTTACAAAGGAAATTCAGGACAATCACAAAGACGATCCAAAAGAATTTCTAACAAAGTTTAAAAATCAAACTTATAGAGAACATTTAAAAATCAGTCAAAGGAAGGAAATTTTAAGCTATGAAATATAAATCACCAACAAAATTTAGCATACTTAACCTAATACCAGATGGTGACTGTAGCCATGAAATTAAAAGACACTTACTCCTTGGAAGAAAAGTTATGACCAACCTAGATAGCATATTCAAAAGCAGATATATTACTTTGCCGACTAAGGTCCATCTAGTCAAAACTATGTTTTTTCCAGTAGTGATGTATGGATGTGAGAGTTGGACTGTGAAGAAGGCTGAGCTCTGAAGAATTGATGCTTTTGAACTGTGGTGTTGGAGAGATCCAACCAGTCCATTGTGAAGGAGATCAGCTCTGGAATTTCTTTGGAAGGAATGATGCTAAAGCTGAAACTCCAGTACTTTGACCACCTCATGCGAAGAGTTGACTTATTGGAAAAAACTCTGATGCTGGGAGGGATTGAGGGCAGGAGGAGAAGGGGATGACAGAGGATGAGATGACTGGATGGCCTACTGACTCGATGGACATGAGTCTGAGTGAACTCTGGGAGTTGGTGATGGACAGGGAGGCCGGGTGTGCTGTGATTCATGGGGTCACAAAGAGTCGGACATGACTGAGAGACTGAACTGAACTGACTGACTGACTGACTGAAGTCGCTCAGTCGTGTTCGACTCTTTGTGACCCCATAGACCGTAGCCTACCAGGCTCCTCTGTCCATGGGATTCTCCAGGCAATAGTACTGGAGTAGATTACCATTTCCTTCTAGAGGGGATCTTCCTAACCCAGGGCTCAAACCCGGGTCTCCCACAATGTAGACAGACGCTTTACTATCTGAGCTACCAGGGAAGTCAGACTGAACTGAACTGAACTGAACTGAACCTAATAGATTGAAAAACCTGAAAGATTATATTTAAATAATTTATTTATATATATCAGTTCAGTTCAGTCCCTCAGTCGTGTCCGACTCTTTGCGACCCCATGAATCGCAGTACACCAGGCCTCCCTGTCCATCACCAACTCCCGGAGTTCACTCAGACTCACGTCCATCGAGTCCATGATGCCATTCAGCCATCTTATCCTCAGTCGTCCCCTTCTCCTCCAGACCTTAATCCCTCCCAGTATCAGCGTCTTTTCCAGTGAGTCAACTCTTCGCAAGAGGTGGCCAAAGTACTGGAGTTTCAGCTTTAGCATCATTCCTTTCAAAGAAATCCCAGGGTTGATCTCTTTCAGAATGGACTGGTTGGATCTCCGTGTAGTCCAAGGGACTCTCAAGAGTCTTCTCCAACACCACAGTTCAATAGCATCAAGTCTTCGGTGCTCAGCTTTCTTCACAGTCCAACTCTCATCAATACACGACCACAGGAAATACCATAACCTTGACTAGACAGATTTTAGTCGGCAAAGTAATGTCTCTGCTTTTGAATATACTATCTAGGTTGGTCATAACTTTTCTTCCAAGGAGTAAGTGTCTTTTAATTTCATGGCTGCAGTCACCATCTGCAACGATTTTTGAGCCCAAAAACATAAAGTCTGACAGGGTTTCCACTGTTTCCCCATCTATTTCCCATGAAGTGATAGGACCAGATGCCATGATGTTCGTTTTCTGGGTGTTGAGCTTTAGGCCAACTTTTTCGCTCTCCTCTTTCACTTTCTTCAGGAGGCTTTTTAGCTCCTCTTCACTTTCTGCCATAAGGGTGGTGTCATCTGCATATCTGACGTTATTGATATTTCTCCTGGCAATCTGGATTCCAGCTTGTGTTTCTTCCAGTCCAGCATTTCTCATGATGTACACTGCATATAAGTTAAATAAGCAAGGTGACAATATACAGTCTTGACGTACTCGTTTTCCTATTTGGAACCAGTCTGTTGTTCCATGTCCAATTCTTACTGTTGCTTCCTGACCTGCATATAGGTTTCTCGAGAGGCAACCCAGGTGGTCTGGTATTCCCATCACTTTCAGAATTTTCCACAGTTTATTGTGATCCACACAGTCAAAGGCTTTGGCATAGTCAATAAAGCAGAAATAGATGTTTTTCTGGAATTTTCTTGCTTTTTCCATGATCCAGCAGATGTTGGCAACTTGATCTCTGGTTTCTCTCCCTTTTCTAAAACCAGCTTGAACATCAGGGTGTTCACGGTTCACATATTGCTGAAGCCTGGCTTGAAGAATTTGGAGCATTAATTTACTAGCATGTAAGATGAGTGCAATTGTGCTGTAGTTTGAGCATTGTTTGGCATTGCCTTTCTTTGGAATTGGAAGGAAAACTGACCTTTTCCAGTCCTGTGGCCACTGGTAAGTTTCCCAAATTTGCTGGCATATTGAATACAGCACTTTCACAGCATCACCTTTCATGATTTGAAACAGCTCACCTGGAATTCCATCACCTCCACTAGCTTTGTTCGTAGTGATGCTTTCTAAGGCCTACTTGACTTCACCTTCCAAAATGTCTGGCTCTAGATGAGTGATCACATCATCATGATTATCCAGGTCGTGAAAATGTTTTTTGTACAGTTCTTCTGTGTATTCTTGCCACCTCTTCTTAAAATCTTCTGCTTCTGTTAGGTCCAGACCATTTCTGTCCTTTATTGAGCCCATCGTTGCATGAAATGTTCCCTTGGTATTTCTAATTGTCTTAAAGAGATCTCTAGTCTTTCCCTTTCTATTTTTTTCCTCTATTTCTTTGCATTGATCACCGAAAAAGGCTTTCTTATCTCTTCTTGCTGTTCCTTGGAACTCTGCTTTCAGATGCTTATATCTTTCCTTTTCTCCTTTGCTTTTCACCTCTCTTCTTTTCACAGCTAATTGTGAGGCCTCCCCAGACAGCCATTTTGCTTGTTTACATCTCTTTTCCATGGGGATGGTCTTGATCCCTGTCTCCTGTACAATGTCACGAACCTCATTCCATAGTTCATCAGGCACTCTATCTATCATATCTAGGCCCTTAAATCTATTTCTCACCTCCACCGTATAATCATAAGGGATTTGATTTAGGTCATACCTGAATGGTCTAACGGTTTTCCCTATTTTCGTCAATTTGAGTCTGAATTTGATAATGAGTTCATGATTAAGCCATGATCTGAGCCACAGTCAGCTACTGGTCTTGTTTTTGTTGACTGTATAGAGCTTCTCCATCTTTGGCTGCAAAGAATATAATCAATCTGATTTCGGTGTTGACCATCTGGTGATGTCCATGTGTAGAGTCTTCTCCTGTGTTGTTGGAAGAAGGTGTTTACTATGACCAGTGCATTTTCTTGGCAAAACTCTATTAGTCTTTGCCTTGCTTCATTCTGCATTCCAAAGCCAAATTTGCCTGTTACTCCAGGTGTTTCTTGACTTCCTACTTTTGCATTCCAGTCCCGTATAATGAAAAAGCACATCTTTTTTGGATGTTAGTTCTAAAAGGTCTTGTAGGTTTTCTTAAAACTGTTCAACTTCAGTTTCTTCAGCGTTACTGGTTGAAGCATAGACATGTATAACTTTGAGATTGAATGGTTTGCCCTGGAGACGAACAAAGATCATTCTGTTGTTTTTGAGATTGCATCCAAGTACTGCATTTCAGACTCTTTTGTTGACCATGATGGCTACTCCAATTCTTGATTCCTGCCCACTGTAGTAGGTATATAGATATAGATATATATCACATAACATACATATAATATACATTTAGAGTTATATGTCCTATAGTAGTATGTTTAATGATGAGTGTGAGAAGTATCTTTCTTGGTAAATATTAGAGGTTGTGGTATGTCAGTGCTCCTACATCAACAATTAGAAAATAGGATTTATTTTAAAAATGTTATTTTTAAAGACACTGGAAGAATGACAATGACATAAACTAAGGTCTGTAAAGGCTGAGTCATTTCTACACCAGCCATATTTATTAGCCATTTCTTCCTTGGGAGAACTTTCTAATTCTGAGCATAGAAAAGAATTCAGGATTGTTCTCATCACAGAGATTTACTGCCAGATGGAGAAACGAGTGGAGATTTTGTCAGACCACTAATTTGATGGTCACATGTTAGGGGCTGTCATGATAGATGAGAAACTAAGAATGTTAAAGCATGTGGGTATTTTCCCCACAGAACTTACTCTGACATTAATGGTTATGTACAAACCTGGGAAAACTGAGCTGGCAGGCTTGTAGAATTGCAGTAAATATTCTGCAGTCTCTTGGTATTAAAGAAAGTGAAAGTGTTACTCACTCAGTCATGTTCAACTCTTTGAGACCCCATGGACTGTAGCCGCACGACCCCTCTGTCTATGGGATTCTCCAGGAAAGAATACTGCAGTGGGTACCGATTTCCTCCTCCGGAAGACCTTTCCAACCCAGGGGTTGAACCTGCGTCTCCTGCATTGCAGGAAGATTCTTTACCATCTCAGCCGCCAGGGAAGCCCCTACATAAGAAAGTAACCGTTAAGAATAAACCTGACACATATTGGAACTATTCCTTTTGGTCTAAAATTTGTGCTCTATTTTCTGTGCTTAGTCAGTCTGGCTCTGCAGTTTTGTCTCCTCAAATAGTAAAATAATTTTACATACATAATGAAATATGGGTTTCCCAGATGATTTTGTGGTAAGGAATTTTCCTGCTAGTGCAGGAGATTCAGGTTTGATCCCTGGGTTAGGAAGATATTCTGGAGGAAGGAATGTTAACCCACTCCAGTATTCTTCCTGGGAAATCCCATGGACTGAAGAGCCTGGTGGGCTCACGAAAGTCAGATGTGACCAAGTGACCAAAGGGGGGAAAAAAAAACCACACAAAACATAGCCTGAAATGTATGTAGTATCCCTTTCTCCAGGCTATATCTCCAAGGCTTGACCTTTAAGAGCATAACACTTCTCATCCATATAGAAATAAAAAGTTACAGAACAGAAATAGCATTTATCTTACTGAACGTAAGATAATTTATCTTACTGAACAGGGTAATTATGGCCATACCTGCACAGACTGCTTGTTTTAATATTACCATCCTGCTTATTTAACTTATATGCAGAGTACATGATGAGAAATGCTGGGCTGGATGAGGCACAAGCTGGAATAAAGATTGCCAGAAGGAATATTGATAACTTCAGATATGCAGATGAGCCCACTCTTATGTCAGAAAGTGAAGAACTAAAGAGACTATTGATGAAAGTGAAAGAGGAGAGTGAAAAAGTTGGCTTAAAACTCAACATTCAGAAAACGAAGATCATGGCATCTGGTCCCATCACTTCATGGCAAACAGATGGGGAAACAGTGGAAACAGTGGCTGAAATTATTTTTGATGGCTCCAAATCACTGCAGACTGTGATTGTAGCCATGAAATTAAAAGACACTTACTCCTTGGAAGGAAAGCTATGACCAACCTAGATAGTATATTACAAACCAGAGACATTACCTTGTCAACAAAGGTCTGTCTAGTCAAGGCTATGGTTTTTCCAGTAGTCATGTGTGGATATGAGAGTTGGACTGTGAAGAAAGCTGAGCACAGAGGAATTGATGCTTTTGAGCTGTGGTGTTGGAGAAGACTCTTGGGAGTCCCTTGAACAGCAAGGAGATCCAACCAGTCCATCTTAAAGGAGATCAGTCCTGGGTGTTCATTGGAAGGATTGATGTTGAAGCTGAAACTCTAATACTTTGGCCACCTGAGGTAAAGAGCTGACTCTCTTGAAAAGACCCTTATCCTGGGAAAGTTTGAAGGCAGGAGGAGAAGGGGACATCAGAGGATGGGATGGTTGGATGGCATCACTGGCTCAATGGAAATGGGTTTGGGTAAACTCTGGGAGTTGGTGATGGACAGGGAGGCCTGGCGTGCTGCAGTTCATGGGGTTGCAAAGAGTCAGACATGACTGAGCAACTGAACTGAACACATACTGCTGCAAAAACAAGATTATCACATTCCTTCTGAATTGTCTGCAAAAACTTGCTACAACCTCTTCCTTTCAGTATGAAAGAAGTCTGAAATTCACTCGGATAAGAAGGCTCTTTGGGACATGGGTTTGACATCTTCAGGTTGGCTTGATTTCAGAGAAAAGTTGCAGTTACTTTCCCCAAACCTTGCACACACACACACACACACACACACACACACACACCATTTAATGGCCTGCTCTATGGAAAGCTAACACTACCAGTTCAGTTCAGTTCAGCTGCTCAGTCATATCCAACTCTTTGTGACCTCATGGACTGCAGCAAGCCAGGCCTCCCTGTCCATCATCAGCTCCTGGAGCTTGATCAAACTCATGTCCATTGAGTCAGTGATGCCATCCAACCATCTCATCCTTTGTTGTCCCCTTCTCCCTCTGCCTTCAATCTTTCCCAGCATCAGGGTCTTTTCAAATAAGTCAGTTCTTCACATCAGGTAGCCAAAGTAATATAGTTTCAGTTTCAGCATCAGTCCTTCCAATGAATATTCAGGACTGATTTCCTTTAGGATGGACTGGTCAGATCTACTTGCAGTCCAAAGGGCTCTCAGGAGTCTTTTCTAACACCACTGTTTAAAAGCATCAATTCCTCAGCACTCAGCTTTCTTTATAGTCCAACTCTCACATTCAAAGATGACTACTGGAAAAAGCAGAGCTTTGACTAGAGAGACATTTGTTGGCAAAGTAATGTCTCTGCCTCTTAATATACTCTCTAGGTTTGTCATAACTTTTTTCCAAAGAGTAAGTGTCTTTTAATATCATGACTGCAGTCACCATCCGCAGTGATTTGGGAGCCCCCAAAATAAAGTCTCTCACTATTTCCATTGTTTTCCCATATATTTGCCATGAAGTGATGGGACTGGATTTCATGATGTTAGTTTTCTGAATGTTGAGTTTTAAGCCAACTTTTTCAGTCTCCTCTTTCACTTTCATCAAGAGGCCCTTTAGTCTTCTTCACTTTCTGCTATAAGAGTTATGCCATCTACATATCTGAGGTTATTGATATTCATGCCAGGAATTTTGATTCCAGCTTGTGCTTCATCCAGCCCAGCATTTTGTGTGATGTACTCTGCATAGAAGTTAAATAAGCAGGGTGACAATATGTAGCCTTGGCATACTCCTTTCCCAATTTGGGACCAGTCTGTTTTTCCATGTGCAGTTTTAACTGTTGCTTTTTGACCTGCATACAGATTTCTCAGGAGACAGGCCAGGTGGTCTGGTATTCCCAACTATTCAAGAATTTTCCAGTTTGTTGTGATCCACACTGTCAAAGGCTTTGGTGTAGTCAATACACAGAAGTAGATATTTTTCTGGAATTCTGTTGCTTTTTGGATGAGCCAATTCATTTTGGCAACTTGATCTCTGGTTCCTTTGCATTTTCTAAATCCAGCTTGAATATCTGGACATTCATGGTTCATGTACTGTTGAAGCCTGGCTTGGAGAATTTTGAACGTTTTTCTGATAGTGTGTGAGGTGAGTTCAATTGTGCAGTAGTTTGAACATTCTTTGGCATTGCCTTTTGGGGATTGGAATCAAAACTGACCTTTTCCAGGCCTGTGGCCACTGCTGAGTTTTCCAAATTTGCTGGCATATTGAGTACAGCACTTTCACAGCATCATCTTTTAGGGTTTGAAAGAACTAAGCTGCAATTCTATCACCTCCACTATCTTTGTTTGTAGTGATGCTTCCTAAGGCCCACTTGACTTCTCATTCCAGTATATCTGGCTCTAGGTGAGTGATCACACCATCGTGATTATCTGTGTCTTGAAGAATAGCAAAGAGAGAATGCCAAAGAATATCAGAGAATATCAAGAAGAGATAAGAACGCCTTTCTCAGTGATCAATGCAAAAAAATAGAGGAAAATGGTAGAATGGGAAAGACTAGAGATCTCTTCAAGAAAATTAGAGATAACAAGGGAATATTTCATGCAAATATGGGCACAATAAAGAACAAAAATAGTTTGGATCTAACAGAAGCAAATTATATTAAGAGGTTGCAAGAACACACAGATATATTATACAAAAAAAAATATATTTTTGCGTAAGTTCTTTACTTATCCATAGAACTTTTCAAGTAAGTTCTTATTGAAAGAACTTATTTGGAAAATCTTTTTTGCCTTTTGTTTAAAATTTTATTCACATCTATTTTAGTATTATTTCTTCTCTAGCTTTATAGTCACATGGGTACCTATGACCAAGTGTTTTACCCTGCTTCTCTCAAGACTAAACTGTTTGAGGCTAACTCTGAATACACACTTCTGAACACAAGGTAATGATTTAAGATCTTGATACCTAATTATTCCTTAAATCTATATACCAAAGTTGTTCATTAAGATAAATAAATGAATACAAATGAACTCATGGACATTTGAAGGATACATCTAATTTCTAAATTCATTATAATATCCAAACTGACAATGATGATAATGCAGGGAGATAATAATTGTATATGTTTTTCAAATTCTTGGAAATGTCATTAAAGTTTTTTTTTTTTTTTTTTACTGTTTCTATAGGCTATAAAGTGGAAGAGGGCCAATACAGAAAAAGAATCTTGAAGTCTATATTTCACAATTTATGTTTTGATAAAATAATCATGCTATACTCAATCTACTATTTTCCATTCTAGTGTTTAATGAAAAATGCAAATCCTTTGGCCTGTAGTGTTTTAATCATACCCATATTCCTTAACTTCAATTATCTATTTACTCTGCAAGTGGATAATAATAATAGGATAACATTAAAAAAATAAATGAGAGAGAGAACTAGTGAATTACTGGAAATGTAGAACATTATGAACTTTGAATGTTTTTAAGTTTAAGATTGAGTCAAAAAACAATAGATGCCTGATGAATTGCTAAACTTTCTTTTAAATTACTCATATTATTAAGTTATGTCTGCTTAGTACTTTGGAAGAAGAGAGATTTCTCTCCTACAAAAATGTTAAATTTTAAAAAATAAAATTGCATTCATCTACATAATCATCCCTCTAGGTCTTTAGCAATTACTTTTATCTGAGACACACATTATGTCTCTATAATACAAATATTCATTTTCTTGATTCAAAACTTTCTTGATTGCAAATGTCAGAGTTTGTTTATGATGGTTCAATACTTGGAACTGGCATATCACTATAAATTTGCTTGTCCTTCTGAGTAATAGTTTGTTATTTCCTAAATAGCTGAAACTTCTTTTTATTTTAGAGCAATAAAATGATACGTGCTGAGACTACTGGTTACAAAGCAGCTTTTGAATCTCATATGTGGCACATTTACATATTTGTTACTAGTCTTTTGAATTATACTAGACATGAGACATGTCTAGCCTTTTAGTGAAATAACATTTAAATAAGCTAGCTTGTAAAATAGCAGAAAACTATGCATTATTATTTGTATGACTAAGTAAATAATATGATTAAAATAGTGAAATGATACAATTTTGAAATAACTCCTAACTATAAAATAATTCATGCTCATGCTTAGTTGTGTCCAACTCATTGCAACCCCATGGACCAAGGTCATCTGACCCTAAAATTTTCAAGGCAAGGATACTGGAATGGGTTTCCATTTCCTAATCCAGGGAACCTTCCTGACCCAGGAACTGAACCTGAGTCTCTTGTGTCTCCTGCATTGGCAGGTGGATTTTTTTTTTTTAACCACTATGAAACCTGAGAAGCCAGGTTGAGATATTTCCTTGATAAATATTATGCTAAATAATAAATAATAAATATAGAAATTTCTAATTCAAATTTGGAATATGTAAATTAGACCAATCATTGATGCAGATGATTGTTTGCTTTGGTGTATTTTTATTTGAAAAATGTGAATAGCTTTCCTTGTAAACAATTTAAAAAGCAATTGTACTGTTTCTGTTTAAATAACTGAATTGCTAGTTGAAGCAAACATCTGTAAATACAGAAAAAGCTGAAAATTGTTGATGGCCCAAGATGTTAATGCTTTACTTGTGCTTTGTAATAAGAAACTTAAAAACACTCTAAATTTCAACTAAACATAAATAAAGGACCCACTGGTTTAAAACACATGCTAATTTATTTTGTTTGCAAAACTCTGTGTCAAGCCAGCAGTATGCTTCATCATATAATATGCTGTATTAAATGTTATCAGTCATGTGATGACTAATTTTTTAAAAATATTGACCATGCTGGTATTAAATTTTTTTTTATTTTAGTTTTTTATTTTTTAAATTTTAAAATCTTTAATTCTTACATGTGTTTATATTATATCTTATCCTATCTCTTTATGCCTTCTTCAAAATGATGTAGTAAGTAATTAGCACAGGAAAAAAAGAGGCATGTTTTGAATTTAGGATTTTAAAAACTGACTTTTTGTGGAATAGACCTGTTAACTTTGATGCAGTAGAAAAAAGGAGGACATAAAGAAACCCTATTTATACTTGCTAATCTCTTAGCACTAGCTTTCTGCATTCCCAATATGATACATAGCAGCTGGAATCTGAAGATTTCAGTAGTGAACACCATATATTTGCTCTCTGATGATATGATATGAAATTAGAGAAAAGCAAAACAAAATATAGTGAGTGAACATTTACACAAATTGATCACTATTGTTCATTACTAGGTAAAGAAACTGAAGAGTGCTACCTGGGCATACAATTATAGAACTCAAAGTAGAACATTCTTATGGTCTAGTGTTAGTTGCTCAGTTGTGTCTGACTCTTGAGACCCCATAGACTGCAGCCTGAGAGGCTCCTCTGTCCTTGGAGTTTTCCAGGCAAAAATACTGGAGTCAGTTGCCATTCTCTTCTCCAGGGAATCTTCCTGACCCAGCGATTGAATCCAGGTCTCCTGCATTGCAGATAGATTCTTAAGTACTAGTGCCACCTGGGGAGCCCTCTTATGGTGTAAGTTACCATTGTTTGTAACAGGTGTAACTTGTGATAGCTGATATCATGATAGGCGGTGTGAATAGGTGTGATAGGTGGTCATGAATTTTCATAGACAACTGCTGTGCTCTGATCTGTGCCCCTCAAGTTGTTTGGTCGTGAAATTTCAAATAGCAGAACATGTAACAAAACATAACCACTTTTCATTTTAGTTATTTTTTTCAGTTTCTATTTATTTATTTATTTATAATTATTTTTTTTTTACATTGAGTTGTAGCTTATTTACATTGTCATGTTAGTTTCAGGTGTATAGCAAAGTGATTCCATTATACATACATACACACACACACACACATATATATATATATATATATACACACACACATATATCTATTGTTTGGATTCTTTTCCCATTTAGGTCATTACAGAATACTGAGTAAAATTCCCTGTGTTAATACATAGCTTATCAATTTTATATATAGTAGTAGGTATATGTTAATCCCAAACTTCTAATTCATTCCTCCAACCACCTTTCTTTTTCTCTTTGATAACTGTAATTTTTTTTAAAGTCTGTTTTATTGTCCATACCATTTGATACAGCTAACATCATATTCAATTGTGAACATCTGAAAGCATTTCCTGTAAGATAAAAAACAACACAAAGATGTGCACTTTATTTGACAAAGTTTTGGAAGTCCTAGCCACAGCAGAGAAGAAAAATAAGTAAAGGAAATTCAAGTTGAAAAAGAAGTAAAAGAAATTGTCACTATTTTCATATGACATGATACTATATATAGAAAATCCTGATTATGCTACTAGAAAACTACCATGTGTTCTTAGTAGGTCAGTCATGTCCAACTCTTATGACCCCATGGACCTTAGCCTGCCATGCTCTACTGTCCATGGGATTCTCCAGGGAAGAATACTGGAACGGGTTGCCATTTCCTTCTCCAGGGGATAGTCCCCACCCAGGAATTGAAGCTGGGCTTCTTGCACTGTAGGCAGATTCTTTACCAACTGAGGTATGAGGGAAGCCTCTAGAAAACTACTTAGTTAAATCGCTCAGTCATGTCCAACTCTTTGCAACCCCGTGGACTGTCGCCCACCAGGCTCCTCCATCCATGGGATTCTCCAGGCAAGAATACTGGAGTGGGTTGCCAGAAAACTACTAGTTCTCATCATTAAAATCAGTAAAATTGCAGGATACACAATTAATACACAGAGATCTGCTGCATCTCTATACACTAACAAATTTTTTTTTAATTACCATCACATCAAAAAGAATAAAATATATAAGAATAAAACTACCCAAGGGAGCAAACGACCTGTACAGTAAGTCCCATACATACCAGTGAGTTCTATTCTGAGAGCATAAGTTCAATTTATTTGTAAGTCCAATAAAGGTAGCCTAGATACTTACCTAACACAATTGATTCTACTAATAGGGTTTTAACTAACTAACTAATTATGAAATAATGTTCACACAAATGATACATACATGAAAACACAAATTAGAAAACATTTTACATCTTACAGCATAGTACCCTGAAAAGAACAGTAGTGCTGTGCAACAGCAGGTATACAGGAATCAACATGAACATTTGAATCTTTGGAAGCTCTCAACTTGAGGGTTCATTTGTAGGAGATTTACTGTAGCTCAAAAATTCTCAGACACTTGATGAAAGAAAGCAAAAATGACACAACAGATAGAAAGATAACCATGTTCTTGGATTGAAAGAACCAATATTGTCAAAATGGCAATGCTACCCAAGGGAATATGCAGATTCAGTACAATCTCTGTCAAATTACCAATGGCGTTTTCCTGAAAACTAGAACAACAACAAATTAACTGGGTTTGAAACACAAAAGACCCAAAATATACAAAGCAATCTTGAAAAAGAAAAATGGAGCTGGAAGAATCAGGAATCAGGGATCAGTATAGACCTTACACTATACAACAAAGCTATAGCAATTAAAACAGTATGGCACTGGCACAAAACCAGACATATCCATCAATGGAACAGGACAGAGCCTGGAAATAAACTCAAGCACATTTGGTCAATTACTATATGATGAAGGAGGCAAGAATATACAAGGGAGAAAAGACAATTTTTTCAATAAGTTGTATTTGGAAAGATGAAAAACTGCATCTAAAGAATGAAATTTGAACATTTTCTAACACCAAACAAAAAAATAATTTAAAGTTCATTAAAGACCTAAAACATAATAATGAATACTATAAAGTTCTTGCAAACAGAAGCAAAACACTCTTTGACTTAAATTGCAGCAATATCTTTTTTGATTCACCTCCTAGAATAATAAAAATTAAAATTATCAGATGGCTCTAGTTAAATTTGAAAAGTTTTGCACACCAAAGGAAACTATAAACATAATGAAAAGACAACTCACAGAATGGTAGAAAGCATTTCAAATAATATTACCTCGTTTTAAAATTTCAATTTTATTCCTTTCATCAAAACTGTGATGTTTTGGCATTGGTCCACTGTCAAGGTTCTTATATCACAGTAAAGGTTTTTATTCTACACTTAAGCTGACATAGGAGACAGAACTTAGCATTGGATGAACCAATCTTACCTTTTATATCTCAAAAAATATGTAGGAATATCAACATTAACTATTTTCCCCACAGATATTGTGAAATTTCTCCACAGCAACTTGCTTAACAAAACAACCTTAAATTATACAAATATTTTAGTACATTTCTTTTCATCATTTATCTTAATAAGTAGGTAACCAGAAAAAAAAACATAAGAAATACCATATCACATGAGAGTCTCTATAATTACATTAGGATCATAACTCATCATTTTCTTCGGACAAGTTATTAACTGGCAGGTGAATAAAGCCTCATTGTCAATTACAGACCATAATATAACACTTTTGTCCTACCTTGATGTACTTTAATATAAATCTAATAGTCTGCTAATTTGCCAGTTTTCATTAACAGTAATTTATTTAAATCTACAGTAAACAAGTTTACATTTTCTGAAAACAATGGCAATTTAAGCATTACTTACTTTATATGAAGGTAAAGAATGCTTAAATTACTGCACAACTGCACTCATCTCACACGATAGTAAATTAATGCTCAAAATTCTCCAAGCCAGGCTTCAGCAATAAGTGAATGGTGGACTTCCAGATGGTCAAGGTGGTTTTAGAAAAGGCAGAGGAACCAGAGATCAAATTGCCAACATCCGTTGGATCATGGAAAAAGCAAGAGAGTTTCAGAAAAACATCCATTTCTGTTTTATTGACTATGCCAAAGCCTTTGACTGTGTGGATCACAATAAACTGTGAAAAATTCTTCAAGAAATGGGAATGCCAGAGCACCTGACCTGCCTCTTGAGAGACCTATATGCAGGTCAGGAAGCAACACTTAGAACTGGACATGGAACAACAGACTGGTTCCAAATAGGAAAAGGAGGACGTCAAGGCTGTATATTGTCACCCTGCTTATTTAACTTATATGCAGAGTACATCATGAGAAATGAGGAAGAAGCACAAGCTGGAATCAAGACTGCCAGAAGAAATATCAATAACCTCAGATATGCAGATGACACCACCCTTATGGCAGAAAGTGAAGAAGAACTAAAGACCCACTTGATGAAAGTGAAAGAAGAGAGTGAAAAAGTTGGCTTAAAGCTCAACATTCAGAAAACGAAGATCATGTTATCTAGTCCCATCACTTCATGGGAAATAGATGGGTAAACAGTGGAAACAGTGACAGACTTTATTGTCTAGGTTTCCCAAATCACTGCAGATGGTGGCTGCAGCCATGAAATTACAAGACATTTGCTCCTTGGAAGTGAAGTTTTGACCAACCTAGACAGCATGTTAAAAAGCAAAGACATTAATTTGTCAACAAAGGTCTGTCTAGTCAAGGCTACGGTTTTTCCAGTGGTCACGTATGGATGTGAGAGTTGGACCATAAAGAAAACTGAGCATCGAAGAATTGATGCTTTTGAACTGTGGTGTTGGAGAGGACTCTTGAGAGTCCCTTGGACAGCAAGGAGATTGAACCAGTTCATCCTAAAGGAGATCAGTCCTGAATATCATTGGAAGGATTGATGCTGAAGCTGAAGCTCCAATACTTTGGCCACCTGATTTGAAGAGCTGTCATTGGAAAAGATCCTGATTCTAGGCAAGATTGAAAGCAAGAGGGGAAGGGGACGACAGAGGATGAGATGGTTGGATGGCATCACCGACTCAATGTACATGAATTTGAGCAAACTTCAGGAGTTGGTGCTGGACAGGGAGGCCTGGTGTGCTGCACTCCATGGGGTCACAAAAAATCAGACACTACTGAGAGACTGAACAATAGCAACTTTATATGTAATAAAACAATTCCAAAAAACTTAGGTAAAAATACATTCCAAAATGAAAATTATGCTATGCATAATTAGTTGCTGTATAGGCAGTCAGATCTCTTTGATGTGTCTTTTATCAATACCATACTTAGCAATTTTCTTCAACTCATTTTCTCTAGATGAGTTTTTCACTTAGCAGTTACACTTGATTTTCATTTAAGTGTCACTATAATTAGAAGTTAAAGTTGCAAATTGCAGAATGGACTCTGACTAGTTTATCAGTAAGTATAAATATCAAGAATAGTTCACTTAATCTCCATTAAAGCCCTTGAGTTTGGCTTTCAAGCAGCCAGTTAGTGGTCCACGAATGAGCCATTTCCCCCTTTTGATAGTCATAGATAGCAAAGCTTGAAAAGCTGATGTAAAAAATGGATATTAGTATTTCTGCCACCCCTGCCATAGTTACTCTTAGGGCTAGAAAATAGCTTCTCTGTGACAGCATCATCCTTATTGTGTTTGTTTCTGTCTCTGATTGGTATCTACGGATGAGGCCAACTGACAAACCCTTAACCATATTTCTGTGACCTAATGCAAGTAAGTCTGGGGAAATGAAATCCTAACAACAGTTTTGGGGACAGTGTTGTTTATTAGGCAAAAAATTACCCTAACAGAATATTCCAAATAAAGAATAAACCATGCATTTACATATTCAAATTGTGAATGCTGATCATATCACCTATATAATTATGTATAAGTTACTGTCTATGGCAAAAGAGTCATTGTGATTGACACTTCTCAACACAACAGGGTTATTTTTGAGTCATAATTCCCAAAATGGAAAGATGCTATCATTACATAAATATCACATACATAGATTTGGATTGTTTGCCAACTGAGAAAAAATGTGTATACACACAAATATAGTATCCATGTTTTTTATTTTTTCTTTTTTATCATGTATAAATGATTATTAAATTATGTAGTCTTTCTGGTATAAGATGGCCTGTATTTAGGAAAACTAGGTTAAGAAAAATGGAAACATAAATCTCTAAACTCCTTGTCATTAATCCATATTATGCTAAATACAGTTTTGGCTTTTGAAGGTTACAGTAATGAAAACTTAAAATTTGCCACAAAGAGCTTTCACTTAACTCTTTTGCATAATATTTTCTGTCAAGAGAAAATATAGCTATTTTGTAGGTATAAGTGACATCTGTCAATTACAATATGACAAAATTTCTTTATAAAATTGTTTTCAAAATCGAAATTTTCTTTCTCTTTTTCTATATTGATATTATAGATTCAAAATATCATTTGTTGACATAAATTCTGTAAAATAAGAACCGAATTGACCACTGAGATTTTACTATTTTAAAAGACCTTAAGCAAGTCCAAAGAAAGTAACATTCTGCTTGAGTAAAAGCTTAGTTGACTCACTAAGGAGATGGTTAGGGACAGGGAGGCCTGGAGTGCTGTAGTCCATGAGGTCACAAAGAGCTGGACACAACTAGGTCACAAAGAGTTGAACAACAGACTCAAAAATCTGTACAAAGATGTAACTGATTGGTTGAAGAACTAATGACCTCCTTATCACCAAAGTTCCTCAGTTAGTCTTTCTGATCTCTTCATGGAGATGTTGTACACATAATGCAGGCATCAGTTGGCGAGATTCAGATCTTTTTAATCTTAGAGTGACAGAATTTAACTGCCTCCCTGAAATAATATGAAAACTTTTTGAAAAAAAAAGCACAATAATTTACAAATATAAATGCATTTGATTCTTCCTCTTGTGATGCACAGCTCTAGATGAAGTTGATTTTATAGTGACCTTACAGACTTCTGTGAAAATTTCAAGATATATGTATATTTTTTTCAGCTGTAGCTATTTCCTCTACTACACTATGCAGAAGTAGTAACATCAAGACAGTAGCAGAGACATGAGGTTATATTTGGTCTTTTGCCTGCTGAACCTAGAATCTTTAATTAAAAAGTATTCAGAAACTTAAATGAATACTTCAGATATGCTGTTTTAAACTTAACATTATAATTTCCAGATTTACTGACATTACAAAATTAGGGTACTATCCTATGAAGAAATATCTTCTGTAATTCATGGGCAGTTCCTTTATTACTTATGTAAATGAGAATTGAAGAACTGAAGCCATTTAGTATGTTGACATTTTTTCTACTTCTCCAACATAAGAGAAGTTTTAAAGCAGCATGAAAATGGAAAATCATTTAATTGAAGGTTAATCATATTTTTACTAAACCTCAATGTAGTCTCATTTCTGTTTGGTTTGAAAATGAACAGAGAAGCAACGAAGCTATTATATCTAGATTATATTTTTTAGAATATTAAGAAAAAAGGGAACTAGTGTGCTTTAAATCATTATAAATACTGGTCATTTTGATAGCAAAGAATAATGTTTTTGAGAAAAAGTAAAATTCATTACTTTTGTAAACACTGATCAATGATATCAGAAGTTTAATGACAAAAAAAAAAAAAGTTGAATGAGTATAGACCAGTGGGGATACAAAAAATAGTCTTAAATTTGATCAAGTTAAAAAAAAAAATCTGTAAGACAGAAACTGACACCATAAAAGTCAGAAGGTAGAAATACTACAAAGGAAACGTCAGTGAATATTTAAGGGAAAGTGAAACAAACAAAAAAGTGAAAGTGCTGCACTCAATATGCCAGCAAATTTAGAAAACTCAGCAGTGGCCACAGGACTGGAAAAGGTCAGTTTTCATTCCAATCCCAAAGAAAAGCAATGCCAAAGAATGCTCAAACTACAGCACAGTTGCACTCATCTCACATGCTAGTAAAGTAATGCTCAAAATTCTCCAAGCCAGGCTTCAGCAATACGTGAACTGTGAACTTCCTGATGTTCAAGCTGGTTTTAAAAAAGGCAGAGGAACCAGAGATCAAATTGCCAACATCCGCTGGAGCATGGAAAAAGCAAGAGAGTTCCAGAAAAACATCTATTTCTGCTTTATTGACTATGCCAAAGCCTTTGACTGTGTGGATCACAATAAGCTCTGGAAAATTCTGACAGAGATGGGAATACCAGACCACCTGACCTTCCTCTTGAGAAATCTGTATACAGGTCAGGAAGCAACAGTTAGAACTGGACATGGAACAACAGACTGGTTCCAACTAGGAAAAGGAGTATGTCAAGGCTGTATATTGTCACCCTGCTTATTTAACTTATATGGAGAGTACATCATGAGAAACACTGGGCTGGAAGAAGCACAAGCTGGAATCAAGATTGCCAGGAGAAATATCAATAATCTAGATATGCAGACGACACCACCCTTATGGCAGAAAGTGAAGAGGAACAAAAAGCCTCTTGATGAAAGTGAAAGAGGAGAGTGAAAAAGTTGGCTTAAAGCTCAACATTCAGAAAATGAAGATCATGGCATCTGGTCCCATCACTTCATGGGAAACAGATGGGAAAACAGTGGAAACAGTGTCAGACTTTTATTTTGGGGGCTCCAAAATCACTGCAGATGGTGACTGCAGCCATGAAATTAAAAGACACTTACTCCTTGGAGGAAAAGTTATGACCAATGTAGATAGCATATTCAAAAGCAGAGACATTATTTTGCCGACTAAGGTCCGTCTAGTTAAGCCTATATTTTTTTCCAGTAGTCATGTATGGATGTGAGAGTTGGACTGTGAAGAAGGCTGAGCGCCAAAGAATTGAGGCTTTTGAACTGTTTTGTTGGAGAAGACTGTTGAGAGTTCCTTGGACTGCAAGGATATTCAAACAGTCCATTCTGAAGGAGATCAGCCCTGGGATTTCTTTGGAAAGAATGATTCTAACGTTGAAACTCCAGTACTTTGGCCACCTCATGTGAAGCATTGACTCATTGGAAAAGACTTTTATGCTGGGAGAGATTGGGGGCAGGAGGAGAAGGGGACGACCGAGGATGAGATGGCTGGATGGCAACACTGACTCAATGACATGAATCTGAGTGAACTCCGGGAGTTTGTGGTGGATAGGGAGGCCTGGCGTGCTGTGATTCATGGGGTCGCAAAGAGTCAGACAGGACTGAGCGACTGAACTGAACTGAACTGAAACAAAATCATTCATAAGTTATCAGTTGTTTATGGTATCAGGAGAAAAAGAGTCAACAAGAATGAATGAAATATTTAGATATCTTTAAAATCCTCTTTTTAGAATCTGCTAAGTACAAGCCAATATAGCATATTTACTAATTCATGGTGTTAATCAACTTTGTTCAAAAGCTAGTTCTATAAAACTCTTTATACTATAAGAATATGACTTTTCTTCCCCTCATATAGAGCTCCACATTATAAATTTCTTAAATTTTTATCATATCTCTACTCATAAGATTTAAGATGTAAGAGTCAAAATTTAACTGACTTCTCTGTTATGTATTTATATTACACTTACTGGCAAGATTAAAAAAGAATATCATATCTCTATTAATACTGGAAACACTGTTCCATCCCTCTTATGGCAAATTATGCCAAAACCAGAGCAAATAAATCAAGATGAAGATAGCTAAAATACCTCCTAATAAAGACATTGAGGAAAATGTGCTTCTAGGTCAGTTCTAATCATCTTCTATCTTCTGATAAAACTATGAAAATGAATCAAAGTGAAAAAATAAATATTATTGTTCAGCTCAGTTCAGTCGCTCAGTCATGTCCGACTCTTTGTAACCCCATGAATCGCAGCACACCAGGCCTCCCTGTCCATCATCATCTCCCAGAGTTCACTCAGACTCACGTCCATCGAGTCAGTGATGCCATCCAGCCATCTCATCCTCTGCCGTCCCCTTCTCCTCCTGCCCCCAATCCCTCCCAGCATCAGAATCTTTCCCAATGAGTCAGCTCTTTCCGTGAAGTGACCAAAGTACTGGAGTTTCAGCTTTAGCATCATACCTTCCAAAGAAATCCCAGGGCTGATCTCATTCAGAATGGACTGGATGGATCTCGTGGGCTAGAGGGACTCTCAAGAGTCTTCTCTAACACCACAGTTCAAAAGTATCAATTTTTTGGCACACAGCCTCCTTCACAGTCCAAATCTCACATCCATACATGACTACTGGAAAAACCAAAGGCTTTATTAGATGGACTTTGGTCAGCAAAGTGAAGTCTCTGCTTTTCCACATGCCATCTAGGTTGGTCTTAACTTTTCTTCCAAGGAGTAAGTGTCTTTTAATTTCATGGCTGCAGTCACCATCTGCAGTGATTTTGGAGCCCCCCAAAATAAAGTCTAACACTCTTTCCACTCTTTCCTCATGTATTTCCCATGAGTGATGGGACCAAATGCCATGATCTTCGTTTTCTGAATGTTGAGCTTTAAGCCAACATTTTCACTCCCCTTTTTCACTTTCGTCAAGAGGCTTTTTAGTTCCTCTTCACTTTCTGCCATAAGAGTGATGTCATCTGCATATCTGAGGTTATTGATATTTCTCCCGGCAATCTTAATTCCAGCTTGTGTTTCTTCCAGTCCAGTGTTTCTCATGATGTACTCTGCATATAAGTTAAATAAGCAGGGTGACTTTATACAGCCTTGACATACTCCTTTTCCTATTTAGAACCAGTCTGTTGTTCCATGTCCAGTTCTAACTGTTGCTTCCTTATTGTATACAGATTTCTCAAGAGGCAGGTCAAGTGGTCTGGTACTCCCATCTCTTGAAGAATTTTCCACAGTTTCTTGTGATCCACACAGTAAAAGGCTTTGGCATAGTCAATAAAGCAGAAATAGATGTTTTTCTGGAACTCTCTTGCTTTTTCCATGCTCCAGCGGATGTTGGCAATTTGATCTCTGGTTCCTCTGTCTTTTCTAAAACCAGCTTGAACATCAGGAAGTTCACAGTTCACGTATTGCTGAAGCCTGGCTTGGAGAATTTTGAGCATTACTTTACTAGCATGTGAGATGAGTGCAATTGTGCTGTAGTTTGAGCATTCTTTGGCATTGCTTTTCTTTGGGATTGGAATGAAAACTGACCTTTTCCAGTCCTGTGGCCACTGCTGAATTTTCTAAATTTGCTAGCATATTGAGTGCAGCACTTTCACAGCATCATCTTTCAGGATTTGAAACACCTCAACTGGAATTCCATCACCTCAACTAGCTTTGTCCATAGTGATGCTTTCTAAGGCCCATTTGACTTCACATTCCAGGATGTCTGGCTCTAGATGAGTGATCACATCATCGTGATTATCCAGGTCGTGAAGATCTTTTTTGTACAGTTTTTCTGTGTATTCTTTCCACCTCTTAATATCTTCTGCTTCTGTTAGGTCCATACCATTTATGTCTTTATCAAGCCCATCTTTGCATGACATGTTCTCTTGATGTCTCTAATTTTCTTGGAGAGATCTCTAGTCTTTCCCATTCTGTTCTTTTCCTCTATTTCTTTGCATTGATCGGTGAAGAAGGCTTTCTCATCTCTTCTTGCTATTCTTTGGAACTCTGCATTCAGATGCTTATATCTTTCTTTTTCTCCTTTGCTTTTCACTTTTCTTGTTTTCACAGCTGTTTGTAAGACCTCCCCAGACAGCCCGTTTGCTTTTTTTGCAGTTGTTTTCCATGGCGATGGTCTTGATCCCTGTCTCCTGTACAATGTCACGAACCTCATTCCATAGTTCATCAGGCACTGTATCAGATCTAGGCCCTTAAATCTATTTCTCACTTCCACTGTATAATCATAAGGGATTTGATTTAGGTCATACATGAATTGTCTAGTGATTTTCCCTACTTTCTTCAATTTAAGTTTGAATTTGGCAATAAGGAGTTCATGATCTGATCCACAGCCAGCTCCTGGTCTTGGTTTTGTTGACTATATAGAGCTTCTCCATTTTGGATGCAAAGAATATAATCAATCTGATTTCAGTGTTGACCATTTGGTGATGTTCATGTGTAGACTCTTCTCTTGTATTGTTGGAAGAGGGTGTTTGCTATGGCCAGTGCATTTTCTTGGCAAAAGTCTATTAGTCTTTGCCCTGCTTCATTCTGCATTCCAAGGCCAAATTTGCCTGTTACTCCGTGTGTTTCTTGACTTCCTACTTTTGCATTCCAGTCCCCTATAATGAAAAGGACATCTTTTGGGGGTGTTATTTGTACTTTACCTTAAACAAAACTTCTAGTCAGAGAAAATCCTTAAACTCTATCCATTATAATCCTTAAGAGGGGATTATCAACAAGGAATGAAACCTGTTTGAAAACATTGAAAACATTATATTTTGGAAAATCTTCCCTATCACCAATTAAAAAAACAAACAAACAAACTTTTGTTGTGATAGTATGAATATACACATTTTGAAAACCAGAAAGCAAACAGTTTTAATTAATTTATATTTAAGACTTCATAATTTGTCCACAACTTTAACCAGTCTTTTTAGTGAGTGAAAGTTGCTAGAGTCATGTCAGACTCTTTGCAACCCCATGGACTATACAGTCCTAGGAATTTTCTGGGCCATAATACTGGAGTGGTTAGCCTTTCCCTTCTCCAGGGGATTTTCCCCATCCAGGGATTGAACCCTGGTCTCCTGCATTGCAGTCGGATTCTTTACCATCTGAGCCACAAAGGAAGCCCTAGAATACTGGAGTGAGTAGTCTTTCCCTTCTCTAGCGGATCTTCCCGACCCAGGAATTGAACAGGGGTCTCCTGCATTGGAGGCAGATTCTTTTCCAACTGAGCTATCAGGGAAGCCCAGTCATAACTGTAGGGGACAAATGCATGGGAAACATTTTTAAAGCCAGTTACAACAAATATACTACTTCCCTGGTGGCTCAGAGGGTAAGGCATCTGCCTGCAATGTGGCAGACCAGGTTCGGTTCCTGGGTGGGAAAGATCCCCTGGAAAAGGAAATGGCAATCCACTCCAGTATTCTTGCCTGGAGAATCCTATGGATGGAGGAGCCTGGTAGGCTACAGTCCACAGGGTCACTAAAAGTCGGACACAACTGAGTGATTACATTTTCACAACAAATATATTTTTACATTTTCATCTACTGGCCCCCCATCCCCCTCCTCACCTATCATTCCTAAGAGACACACACAACTTTTCCTGTCTTCTTATGGCTTAATCACATTCTGGTAGCATATAGAAAAAGGTAGCACCATGAGCTGTAAGGCTTAACCAAACAAAAGTTTGAAAGATATATTTTGTTTCTAATTGACAGACTATTTCCTAAATGACCAACAGTGACACAGATAATGAAAAGCAAATCAAGTAATTGGAATTCATCCAGCCGTCTCATCCTCTGTAGTCCTCTTTTGCTCCTGCCCCCAATCCCTCCCAGCATCAGTGTCTGTAAAATATTTAATAGTTACAGTTAAATTACAGTTAAATTAAATATTAAAACATATAATAGTTTAACAGTTACAGTTACTGTAAAATATTTAAATAAATAATAATTTAAATAATTACATAAAATTCTGCTTAACTGAACAGTAAAAATCTCTGATTAAAAGCTCAATGTAATCAGCCTATTTTTTTCTTTTATTTTTTATTTCTCAAATATTTTAGAGACTTAATAATAACACTAAAAATTTTTGCACAAGTGCTTTCGTTTTAACCATTCTCAGGTATCTTTGTTTTAAAAAAGATACAGGTTCTTAATTGATACTGTTATACTTCTGACAAAATATCTTCTTTTATTTTTTTGCTCTGCAAGTCTGCTGGTAATAAATGTTCTCAATTGATGTTTTTCCTGGAACAGTGTTTATTTCTTATTCATCTTTGAAATATATTGCCCCATAGTTAGTCTTTTATGTGCATGTATGAATGTGCCTCATTTTGTATTTTTCTTTTTTTTTTTTTTTGAAAATTTTTATTATTTTTTTTTTTAAATTTTAAAATCTTTAATTCTTACATGCATTCCCAAACATGAGCCCCCCTCCCACCTCCCTTCCCATAACAACTTTCTGGGTCATATTCTGTATTTTTATGTTTTTTAAATGAAAAAATCTGCCATATTTATCTTTGTTTTTATCTATGTGATATTCCTTTTTTATTGACTACAACAAAGATATTTATCTTGCCTTGGATTTTATTTGCTGGAATATATTATATTTTTGTGTGATTGGGATGAATATTTATTTTATTGGGGGTATCTGAGCTTCTTGAAGTATATTTTAAGGATTTTCATTGCTTCTGGAAAATCGAAATTATGTCTTCTGTCTTTTAATTTTTTTTTTGTTTGTTTGTTTTGTTTCTTGTTTTGTTTTTGTTTTCTTAATTTGTTCATTTCTTTTCTGGGAGGATCCCTTGGAGAAGGGAAAGGCTACCCACTCCAGTATTCTGGCCTGGAGAATTCCATGGACTATACAGTCCATGGGGTCGCAAGGGGTCAGACACAACTGAAGGACTTTCATTTTCACTGTTTTTTCTTTTTTAAATTTCTTATTTTTACTTATTTATTTATTTTTTTGCCCTTTTTATATTCTACTCTTGGGATTCCAATTTCATATATGCTAGATCATTTGACATCATTGCATTGCTATATCTTTGGAAACTCTGTACTCCCTCTTTCTTTTCTTATTTCATTTTCATTCTTTTTTTAGTACTCCAATTTGACTAATTTGTATTGTATTATCATTAAGTCCACTTAGTTTCTCCATAATTGTGTCAAGTCTACTGACAAACTCTTTCAAAGACTTCTTTATCTCATTTACCAAGTTTTGTTTGAGGGACATGTTCTGTTTCTCTTTTCTGAAGGTCCACACCTGTGAGTTGCAAAATTTTTCCACTAAATTCTATACTCATATGTTAGTCCACTTTCAGTCTTTAGAAATTTGTTAAACTCTTTTAACTGGATTCTTCTTACCTGCTTATAGGAATGCTTCCATTTTCTTCCATTGCCAAGGATCAGTCAGTGTTTATGCCCTCTCTTGTCTTGAATTTTCTTATATTTCAAGAGAGTTTGTCGTCTCCTGAACACCCTAGTGAGTGCAAGAAAAGTTATGCTTTGTAAATTATCAAACTTATTCTTAGGCTGTTAGAAAATCTCTTTATAGATTTCTATTCCTTGGGGTAAAGCCAGAAGTTTTTTCCCTAAACATTTTAATGTTTGTCTTCCAGTTTATAAAACCTAAAATTAAATATCTCTATCATCCACTCATATATTACAGGGAAGTATATTAATATCTGGCATTTATATTTATTTATGAGAATTCTGTTTTATTTTTTAATTTACTTTCTTTTAAAATTTTTATTTTCTTTCTTATTCCACACTTTTACTCTGATGATAGGTTTCAGTTTTGATTGGTATGCTGTATATCTGGGAATCAGCTGTGGGGCTTTAAGCTGAGAATATATATCTTTCATTAAGTCACAATTTATTTTTATTTTCTGATCAGTTGACTAGATGTTTTCTAGTGTTCTTTCAACTGAAGTTTTGTTTTGTTTTTTAGTTTCAAAATTCCAGGTTATTAGCTTTACACATAAAGGGAAACTATAAAAACTTTCATGCTTTTACTAACCTAAAAGCCAAAGGTCCCATCCCCCTTGAACATCAAAAATTCTGATGTGTAGCTCTGAGGACTAACTGTGGTTTTAGCTAAAATTTTTACTGTTCCATACTTAATGTTTTTACTTTAGTTCTTAATTTTGGAGAAATCAGGGTTGTTTTATTCAATTGCATATTAAAAGTTATTTAACATTCTATAACATCTTTCTCTGATTTTTAAAACAAGAGAAGATATTGGCCTTTTCAGTGAAGTAAATTTTCAAGACATCAGTTTTGATAAATTAATCTATGTAATTGTAACTTTAATTTCTACCTTTCCCAAAAGTTATTTTTGTGGATATAAGCATTTGTATACTCTGTATTTACATATTTTTACGTTTGGTTTTTGATAGCATTATATTAATTGTACATATTTATTTTATATTTCAATTTTTTTCCAGAAAATCTGTGGCTTTACTATTTTGGCCTTGAGTTTTTATTGGAGATGTAAGGCATATAGAATGTTTGGAGTTGTCTTTCTTGTTGTTCAATCTCTAAGTCATGTCCTACTCTTTGTGACCCCATGGACTGCAGCATGCCAGGCATCCCTGTCCTTCACTATCTCCCTGAATTTGGTTAAATTCACATCCATTGAGTTGGTAATACCATCAAAATATCTCATTTGCTGTTGCCCCCTTCTCTTGGCCTCAATCTTGCCCAGCATTAGGGTCTTTTCCTGAGAGGTGGCTCTTCTTATCAGTGGCCAAAGTATCGGAGCTTCAGCTTCAGCTTTAGTACTTCCAATGAGGATTCAAGGTTGATTTTCTTTAGGATGGGCTGATTTGATCTCCTTGTTGTCCAAGGGACTCTAAAGAATCTTCTCCAGCACCATGATTCAAAAGCATAATTTCTTCAATGCTCAGCCCTCTTTATGATCCAACTCTCAGATCCCTACATGACTACTAGAGAAATCATAGTTTTGACCATACACAAGTTTGTCTGCAAAATGATGTCTCTGCTTTCTAATAGACTGTCTAGGTTTGTCACAATTTTCCTTTCAAGGAGCATGTGTCTTAATTTCATGACTGAAGTCACCATCTGCAGGGATTTTGGAGCCTTTAACTAAGAAGTTAAAGTCTGTTACTTTTAGCATTTTTTCCCCTTATATTTGCCATAAACTCTTTGGACTGGATACCATGGTCTAAGTTCTTTGAATGCTGAGCTTTAAGTCTGCTTTTTCACTCTTCTCTTTCATCATCATCAAGAGGCTCTTTAGTTTTCTTCAATTTCTGGGATTAGAGTGATGTCATCTGCATATCTGAAGTTGTTGATATTTCTCCCAGCAATCTTGATTCCAGCTTGTGATTCATCCAACCTGGCATTTTACATAATGTACTCTGCTTGCTAAGTCACTTCAGTCATGTCCAACTCTTTGTGACCCTACGGACTATAGCCCACTATGTTCCTCTGTCCTTGGGATTCTCCAGGCAAAAATACTGGATGGGTTGCCATGCCCTCCTCCAGGGAATCCAGGGATTGAACCCATGTCTCTTATGTCTCCTGCATTGGCAAGGGGGTTCTTTACTACTACCACCACCTGGGAAGCCTCCAGGTAGTCTTCATGTAAGTTAAATAAACCAGGTAACAATACATAGTCTTGTGGCACTCCTTTCCTAAATTGAAACTACTCAGTTCCATGTACTGTTCTAACAATTGTTTCTTGACACTCGTAGTACAGGTTTCTGAGGAGATAGGTAAAGGAGTCTGGTATTTAAAGCTATTTAAGAATTTTCCACAGCTTGTTGTGATCTACACTGTCAATGAGGGAGACACAGGTTCAGTCCCTGGGTTGAGAAGATCCCCTGGGGAAAGGAATGGTAACCCACTCCAGTATTCCTGCCTGGAGAATTCCATGTGCAGAGGAGCCTCATGGCTACAGTCCATGAGGTCGCAGAGTTGGGCACCATGAAGTGATTAACACACACACTGTCAAAGGCTTTAGCTTAGTCAATGAAGCAGTTTATCTGGAATTCTCTTGCTTTATCTATGATCCAATGGATGTTGGCACTTTAATCTCTGGTTCCTCTGTCTTTTCTAAATTTAACTTGTACACCTGCAAGTTCTCGGTTCACATACAGCTGAAGCCTAGCTTGAAGGCTTCTGAGCATAACTTTACTGGCATGCAAAACAAACACAATTTTAAGGCAGTTTGAACATTCTTTGGTATTGCCTTTATTTGGGGATGGAATGAAAACAGACCTTTTCCAGTCTTGTTGGCCACTGATGAGTTTTCTAAATTTGCTGACATACTCAGTTCAGTTCAATCACTCAGTTAAATCCAACTCTGCAACCCCATGGACTACAGCACATCAGGCTTCCCTGTCCATCACTAACTCCTGGAGCCTACTCAAAATTATGTCCATCACATTGGTGATGCCATCCAACCATCTCATCCTCTCATCCCCTTCTCTCACCTTCAGTCTTTCCCAGCATCAGGGTCTTTTCCAATGAGTCACTTCTTCACATCAGGTGGCCAAAGTATTGGAGTTTCAGTTTCAGCATCAGTACTACTCAGCGCATCAATTTTTAGTATTTTAAATAGCTTGAAGTCCATCACCTTCACTAGCTTTGTCTGTAGTAATCTTTGAGTCATTTTTATTTACCTTAAGGAAATGTGTTTTCTGTATGGATTCAGTTATTATAATGTAATTTAATAAGATAATGGGCCCTCTTTAGGGATCCTGGAATGAATTCTTTCTTCACAACTTTGTGTTATATGATGGTTTGCTTAGCTGTATTATGCCTCAGTTTAGGGTATCAACTTTGAATTAATTTTTATTGCTGCCTTAACAAATGATTGCAGATTTAGTGACTTCAACCAACAAAAATATATTACCTTATAATTCTAGGTCAGAAGTTAGATTTGAATATAACTGGCTATAATCAAGGTACTGGTAGGGCTGCCTTTGTCTATAATTACTTAGCCATTCTAGTACAATATAGGTTTTGGAAGCCAGAACCACTGTACTAAATATCTTATTATTTACAACAGTGTCAGCACCATCACAGGCACTGAATGGCAGCTTGATGTTGAAAAAATAAATGCATTCAACAAATCAATCATCACACTCAGTGCATTGAATGTAATTCTAAGATAAAAATAGTGATAATTAAAATGGAGCCAATGCATTCTTTGCCTAGGTTGATTTTTGGCTACTTGGTTCCAAATTTGGACTTTTCCCAAAAAAGCATCTATTATATGACATGATGATTTTATTAATACTTAAACTATAACTTTTCAGGAAAATAAAATCTAATGAATTTTCATTAGAAATGAAGTCAATTGGGTGCTGGTAGGACACTTAGGCATGGAGGCCTTTCTATCTCCCAGTTTCTTGAAGGCAAGACTTCACCCTCCATGAGCTTCCCTCAGTTCCAAAGTATTCAAACAGTTGATAATCAGGGAAGAGCAGCCAAGAGACTACTGGAAATAAGATTAAATGGACCAGAGAATCTCATCTACATCAGGAGAGTAGTCTCCAGAAACAAAATTAAGGGAGTAGAAGTGATGCTCACCCCCTAATCTTATCAGAGACTCCACTTTGATCCCCTGTTATAAAATCCTTCATCAAGCTCTTTGGTTTTGGGACACATAGTTTTTTGAGGCAGAACCCTGGTATGTCTCCCTTTGCCTGGCAAATAAATGAAAGTGAAAGTGAAAGTCGCTCAGTCATGTCCGACTCTTTGCAACCCTGTACAGTCCCTGGAATTCTCCAGGCTAGAATACTGGAGTGGGTAGTCTTTCCCTTCTCCAGGGACCTTCCCAACCCAGGAATCGAACTGAGGTTTCTTGCATTACAGGCGGATTCTTTACCCCCTGAGCCACAAGGGAAGCCACAGCAAAGCTATAAAGCTGTCTTTTTCTGTTTAACTCAAAACTGTCTCCAGGATTTGATTCAGCACCAGTATACATGGAGACTGAGCTTTCAGTAACACTACTTCATAGAAATTTAAAATCATATTAAAGGTGATTATAAATTCTGTTTTTTTCAATAAAACTCCAGTAACAAATTAGAGAATAAATGATAAAAAAATATAATTTCAAAATTAATAGAATCATGGAAATTACAAAATTTAGCTAGATAGGATACCCAGATCAGTTTATATATATATATATATATATATATATATATATATATATATATATGTTAAATATGCCACTAATACTCAACCTTAATTTATAAATTCACATCTTACAACATAATACATATACAGAAAACAAAGATCATGGCATCTGGTCCCATCACTTCATGGGAAATAGATGGGGAAACAGTGGAAACAGTGTCAGACTTTATTTTTGGTGGCTCCAAAATCACTGCAGATGGTGATTGCAGCCATGAAATTGAAAGATGCTTACTCCTTGGAAGAAAAGTTATGACCAACCTAGATAGCATATTCAAAAGCAGAGACATTACTTTGCTGACTGAGGTCCGTCTAGTCAAGGTTATGGTTTTTCCAGTAGTCATGTAGGGATGTGAGAGTTGGACTGTGAAGAGGCTGAGCACCGAAGAACTGATGCTTTTAAACTGTGGTGTTGGAGAAGACTCTCGAGAGTCCCTTGGACTGCAAGGAGATCCAACCAGTCCATTCTGAAGGAGATCAACCCTGGGATTTCTTTGGAAGGAATAATGCTAAAGCTGAAACTCCAGTACTTTGGCCACCTCACGGGAAGAGTTGACTCATTGAAAAAGACTCTGATGCTGGGAGGGATTAGGGGCAGGAGGAGAAGGGGACGACCGAGGATGAGATGGCTGGATGGCATCACGGACTCGATGGACATGATTCTGAGTGAACTCCGGGAGTTGGTGATGGACAGGGAGGCCTGGCATGCTGCTATTCATGGAGTCACAAAGAGTGGGACATGACTGAACGACTGAACTGAACGGAAAAAGCAACTGAATATAGATAAAACTTTGGACTAGATTTTCTTTGATTCTTTTATTACTCTGCCAGTATATAGTTGAGTGGTTCAGTCAAGTTACATAGTTTATCCATACACTAAGAGGTTTTCCCTAGTTAGCATTTATATTCTATAACAGTAGAATTCTTTCATCTGTGAGGAGTAATTTTTTTTAATATATCATCTTTTATTAAAATGGTACTTTGATGTATTAAATGAGGAACAAAAGTATGATTCATAAGTAATATGTCAAACCATGACATTTCTAATGAATAAAAAAGAAATGTTCTTTCTTATATTCTGTTGGTTGAAATTACATATGACTATATAAATAATAAGGATAAATATATATAATTTATCTAGACCATATGCTTCTACCCACATTATTAAAACATCTCAATTTTATGAAACTGCATCTAGCAAAACATTATAGAATATAGTGATCACTCACTTAAGGAGATACAGATATTCTTTAACCCTCATAATTTAGCAAGCTTTTAAATGTTTTAGTAAAAAAAATACATGTCAACAATTAGGAATTTTGTCTAATCAATTCAAAAAACTTTAATTTGTAGACATGTCATTGCTATTTTTAATATTATACAAGTATATTTCTGTTATGTATTCTTTTCAGTGACCAATATTACAATTTTCTATAATAATATATGCTTACTTAGCTTCAATTTTTAAGAGCTACCCTGAATGACATGTTATTTTATAATATTAAATTTTGTGGGATGATTTGAAGCTTGTATTTAGTAATCCCTTATTACGAACTTTTCACAGAAATATTAATTCTTTCTTGATATGACTTTCTATTTGTTTCTTTCTGTTCTAGAAATTCTGGAAACACTGGGCCCTATATAATAAAATAAAGTCAAATAATCTAAGCCCTGAGTTATTTTAATTACCATTTGAAATATTTCACTTGAAATAAGTATGAACTGGATTAATTTAATTCAATGTATTTTTCTCTCCATTGAGGGTGATTTTAAATCAAATCCTATAAGAAAATATTCCATTGTGAATAGGAAATATGAAGTCACAAGAAGGTCTTTTTTTCATTCTATTTCTAGTACATAATACAAGGTTTACAAATAATATCTTTCAATGTAAACTTCAGCACTAGTGTACTGGTCAAAATAATTGGCTTAGTAACTTTCTTCTTAACCTAAACCTGCCTAATATAGTATTCCGCATATATTTCATATATATTACTTGTTCCACAGCAGACTGTAATCAAACTGATGGTATTTAGCAGATAGTCAAGATGATGCTTTTGTAATGAACCTTGTTGAAGTCCCATCTCAATCATGTAACAGGTCTCTAACTTTGGATATCTCATGTCTTTGTGTTTAGACTTGGCACATTCAAAAAAAAAAAAAAAAGAGTGACTTGGCCTTCCTTGATGGCTCAGTGGTAAAGAATCCACATGCCAAAGAAAAAGACACAAATTCAATCCCCAATCTGGGAAGATAAACTCATGCACTGTAACTACTGAGCCTGTTCTCTAGAGCCTGGGAGCCCCAACAACTGGCCGGACAGAGGGTGATGTGCGGCTGGGACACCATCCAGCTGGCCAGGGCTGGCGTGTGGTTCAGACACTGCAGCTCCACATTCACGTAGCAGGTGTTCCCCAGATTCTGAAGCCCAGCCCCCACGCCCTCCACAGCCCCCTCCAACTCAGGGTGACTTTCTGGCCAGGTGCCAGCCCTGCTGACCCAGGAGCCAAGTCACCCCGCTGGGGGTGCCCAACCACCAGCAATGGCCCCTCAGGGACAGAGGGTCCCCGAAGGGTATCCACACCAGCGGCGCTGGGCCGACAGCCTTTCCTTCCAGGTAAGACATTGACGGGAGCCAGACACACAATTCCCCCGTGCTCAGAAGCAGCCCTCAGCTTTCTGCAAACAAGGCCCATGAGGGTTTCCATCTCCTACCTGCAGCTCCACATTGATGCCTCCTTCCCTCAGACTGTCGTCTCCAAAAAGGGGCTGGGCCCCGCCCCCTCGGTCCTTTGGGGGCTTTCCCACAGCCGGCCTAGAACCTGTGCTCTGCAGCAAGAGAAGCCATCACAGTGAGAAGCCTGTACACTGCAGCTGGAGAGAGGTTTCCAATATCTGCAACTAGAGAAAAGCCCACACAGCAACAAAGACACAGCACAGCAAAAATAAATAAATAAAATTTAAAAATGCCTCTTATGAATTAAAAAATGTTAAATGCCACATGAATAGTACACATACTATTAATTTTATGTTCCATTTTGAATATCAGAATAGAAGAAAATAAATCAGAAAAATAAAATTAGCAGCGATATGGGACCCCATAGAGCAGTTGTTGGCTAAATGTTCTTCCTAGTCAGTGAGTCACAAGGGGGAAGTCTCAGACTGGTCATGGAATTTAATGCTAATTATATCTGCCATGGAGAAGGGAATGGCAACCCACTCAAGTATTCTTGCCTGGGGAATCCCAAGGACAGAGGAGCCTAGCAAGCTACAGTCCACGGGGTCACAAGAGTAATATATGACTTAGTGACTAAACCACCGCCACATTGGCCATATTTAAGATTGCTGGCTTATATTGAGTACAACATGGCTTGGAGAAGCATCATTTATACTTGGTTCTTCAAGTGCACATGCTCAGTTGTATTTGACTCTTTTGTAACCCTATGGACTGTAACCTGACCGATTCCTCTGTCCATGGGGTTTCCCAGGCAAGAATATTAGAGTGGATTTCTATTTCCTTCTTGAGGCATCAGACCCCAGTCCTGTGTCTCCTGCATTTGCAAGCGGGTTGTTTATCACCCAGTCACCGGGGAAATCTCATGTTTGGTTCTTAGGAGGAAGTATTTTGTGAGGCAGGAAGACTTACAGAGGCAGGCCATGAATTCTGAAGCTTTGTAGAGTTTCTGTCCTGTTTTATCTTTTGAGAAAAGCAGACTTGGTTATTTTTTTCCATAAATTGTATGTAATATAGGTAAATAGAGATTCAGTTCGGTTTAGTTCAGTTCAGTCACTCACTCGTGTCCAACTCTTTGTGACCCCATGAATGGCAGCACACCAGGCCTCCCTGTCCATCACCAACTCCCGGAGTTCACTCAGACTCACATCCATCGAGTCTGTGATGCCATCCAGCCATCTCATCCTCGGTTGTCCCCTTCTCCTCCTGACCCCAATTCCTCCCAGCATCAGAGTCTTTTCCAATGAGTCAACTCTTCCCGTGAATTGGCCAAAGTACTGGAGTTTCAGCTATAGCATCAGTCCTTCCAAAGAAATTCCAGGGCTGATCTCCTTCAGAATATCTCCTTGCAGTCCAAGGGACACTTAAGAGTCTTTTCCAACACCACAGTTCAAAAGAATCAATTCTTCGACACTCAGTCTTCTTCACAGTACAACTCTCACATCCATACATGACCACTGGAAAACCAGAGCCTTGACTAGACGGAACTTTGTAGGAAAAGTAGTCTCTGCTGTTCAATATGCTATCTAGGTTGGTCATAACATTTCTTCCAAGGAGTAAGCGTCTTTTTATTTCACGGATGCAGTCAACATCTGCAGTGATTTAGGAGCTCCCCAAAATAGATTCTGACACTGTTTCCACTGTTTTCCAATCAATTTCCCATGAAGTGATGGGAAAGATCACTATGATCTTCGTTTTCTGAATGTTGAGCTTTAAACAAATTTTTTCACTCTCCACTTTCACTTTCATCAAGAGGCTTTTTAGTTCCTCTTCACTTTCTGCCATAAGGGTGGTGTAATCTGTATATCTGAGGTTATTGATATTTCTCCCAGCAATCTTGATTCCAGCTTGTACTTCTTCCAGCCCAGCGTTTTTCATGATGTAGTCTGCATATAAGTTAAATAAGCAATATACAGCCTTGACGTACTCCTTTTCTTATTTGGAATCAGTCTGTTGTTCCATGTCAAGTTCTAACTGTTGCTTCCTGACCTGCATATATGTTTCTCAAGAGGCAAGTCAGGTGGTCTGGTATTCCCATCTCTTTCAGAACTTTTCACAGTTTATTGTGATCCACACAGTCAAGGCTTTGGCATACTCAATAAAGCAGAAATAGATGTTTTTCTGGAACTCTCTAGCTTTTTTGATGATCCAGTGGATGTTGGCAATTTGATCTCTGGTTCCTCTGTCTTTTCTAAAACCAGATTGAACATCTGGAAATTTACGGTTCACAAACTGCTGAAGCCTGGCTTGGAGAATTTTGAGCATTACTTTACTAGCATGTGAGATAAGTGCAATTGTGCGATTGTTTGAGCATTCTTTGGCATTGCCTTTCTTTGGGATTGGAATGAAAACTGACCTTTTCCAGGCCTGTTGCCACTGCTGAGTTTTCCAAATTTGGTGGCATATTGAGTGCAGCACTTTCACAGCATCATCTTTCAGGATTTGAAATAACTTAACTGGAATCACCTCCACTAGCTTTGTTCATAGTGATTTTTTCTAAAGACCACTTGACTTCACATTTCAGGATGCCTGGCTCTAGGTGAGTGTCACACCATCCTGATTATCTGGATAGTGAAGATCTCTTTTGTATAGTTCTTCTGTGTATTTTTGCCACCTCTTCTTAATATTTTCTGCTTCTGTTAGGTCCATACCATTTCTGTCCTTTATCGAGCCTATCTGCATGAAATATTCCCTTGGTATCTCTAATTTTATTGAAGAGATTTCTAGTCTTTCCATTCTATTGTTTGCCTCTATTTCTTTGCATTGATCGGTGAGGAAGGCTTTCTTATCTCTTCTTGCTATTCTTTGGAACTCTGCCTGTAGCCAGTACGGGAGATCCCACCCATGACAAGATCATGCGGAGGAGACCTGACAGGCAAGGCGGATCAGGACTTGAGGGACTCCCTGGACCTGCTCAAGCATCTACCCCCAAACCAAAATCTGTCTGTCTACTGTATATTATATTTTGCCTTTCACCAACTCTTCTAACATTTACAGTGGGCTATCCCCGACCATCTTTCTCTGGAGAAAATAAACTTAGGGCTCTAGTTGGTAAGTCTCCTGGGCATGAAAGGAGCATTTCAATTCAATCCCCCTGTTAGCATTCTAGCTTGCTTGGCAGGTTTATCCAGACTCTTACAATGACACATATGATTGTTCACAAACTATGACACAGGAAGCATAAGCATTCTAAAAATATAGAGCCCTTCGAGGGGTGAAAAAGTTTTATTAAAATAATACTGGTGAAAGATTTCATTGTTAAGCCAATGCTTGCTGCCAAGTTCCCATATCCCTTATCCATGTGTGCCTGGGAGTGCATTAGTTAATATAGTTGGAATGTGAGAAAAACAAGTAGTAGCCTTGGTATTAACCGCATCAGACCTTTGAGTTAATAAGTTCTTTTTTTTTTTTTTTCTTTTTGTAACCCACTGCACCTTTGCTCTATGAGAATGTAACTCTGTTTAGTAGATTCTGAGGCTGACACAGATTAGAGGTATAAAGAAAAAATACTTCAAGGGAAAACAAGTTTTCTGGTTGATCAACCTGTATCAAAAAAGAGTCATAAAATCTCAACAGGCCTCCAAGGCCAGAAGATAATGTACACAACATAAGACCCTTGTTTATGGGAAAGGTATGCAGAAAAAATCCTGGTTTCCATAAGGGCAAAACCGCAGGAATGTTTGAGCTGACTCTGGATGATGATGCATCTTTCATTTTCCTCTATGTACAAGTCAGGGTATAAGCTCTTTTTGAAAATAAAGTTACGGGCCTTGTTCACTGAAGCTTGGTCTCCCCGTATCATTCTTTCATTCGCCAATGCCGTTCATCCTGAGGGTATCCCTGAACTTTGCTGAGGCTGGACTCCAGCAGAACTCTGCATTCAGATGCTTATCTCTTTCCTTTTCTCCTTTGCTTTTCGCTTCTTTTCTTTTCACAGCTATTTGCAAGGCCTCCCCAGACAGCCATTTTTCTTTTTTGCACTTCTTTTCCATGGGGATGGTCTTGATACCTGTCTCCTGTACAATGTCACAAACCTTATTCATAGTTCATCAGGCACTCTATCTATCAGATCTCAGCCCTTAAATCTATTTCTCACTTCCACTGTATAATCATAAGGGATTTGATTTAGGTCATATGTGAATTGTCTAGTGATTTTCCCTACTTTCTTCAATTTAAGTTTGAATTTGGCAATAAGGAGTTCATGATCTGAGCCACAGCCAGCTCCTGGTCTTGGTTTTGTTGACTATATAGAGCTTCTCCATTTTGGCTGCAAAGAATATAATCAATCTGATTTCGGTATTGACCACCTTGTGATGTCCATGTGTAGAGTCTTCTCTTGTGTTGTTGGAAGAAGGTGTTTGCTATGACCAGTGCATTTTCTTGGCGAAACTTTATTAGTCTTTGCCCTGCTTCATTCTGCATTCCAAGGCCAAATTTTCCTGTTACTCCAGATGTTTCTTGACTTCCTACTTTTGTATTCCAGTCCCCTATAATGAAAAAGACATTTTTGGGGGGTGTTATTTATAAAAGGTCTTGTAGGTCTTCATAAAACTGTTCAACTTCAACTTCTTCAGCGTTACTGATTGGGTAACTGATCCAAGCATTACTTGGATTACTATGATATTGAATGGTTTGCCTTGGGAACAAACAGAGAGAAATCATTCTGTTGGTGGCTGTGCGGGCACAGGAGGGCCTAGAGGAGCTATTCCACATTCAAGGTCAGGAGAGGTGGAGGTGAGGAGATACCCCTCGTCCAAGATAAGGAACAGCAGCTGCACTTTGCAGGAACAGCCATGAAGAGATACCTCACGTCCAAGGTAAGAGAAACCCAAGTAAGAGGGCATCAATGGTAGACACACTGAAACCATCCTCACAGAAAACTAGTCAATCTAATCACACTAGGACCACAGCCTTGTCTAGTTCAGTGAAACTAAGCCATGCCCTGTGGGGCCACCCAAGACGGGCGGGTCATGGTGGAGAGGTCTGACAGAATGTGGTCCACTGGAGAAGGGAATGGAAAACCACTTCAGTATTCTTGCCTTGAGAATACCATGAACAATATGAAAAGGCAAAATGATAGGATACTGAAAGAGGAACTCAGCAGGTCAGTAGGTGCCTAATATGCTACTGGAGTACAGTGGAGAAATAACTCCAGAAAGAATGAAATGATAGAGCCAAAGCAAAAACAATACCCAATTTTGGGTGTGACTGGTGATAGAAGAAAGATCCGATGATGTAAGGAACAATATTTCATAGGAACCTGGAATGTCAGGTCCATGAATCAAGGCAAATTGGAAATGGTCAAACTAGCGATGGCAAGAGTGAACATCGGCATTATAGGAATCAGTGAACTAAAATGGACTGGAATGGGTGAATTTGACTCAGATGACCATTATATCTACTACAGTGGGCAGGAATCCCTCAGAAGAAATGAAGTAGCCATCATGGTCAACAAAAGAGTCCAAAATGCAGTACTTGGATGCAATCTCAAAAACGACAGAATGATCTCTGGTCGTCTCCAAGGCAAACCATTCAATATCACGGTAATCCAAGTCTATGCCCAACCAATAACACTGACGAAGCTGAAGTTGATCGGTTCTATGAAGACCTACAAGACCTTTTAGAACCAAGACCCCCCCAAAAATAGAGATTACTCCTTTTAAAAACTTTATTGATGAAACCAGGAATATATGCTTATGCACATTTTCTTAGAGATTCTGCTTCTTACAAGTATACATACAAAATTAAATATTCAAATAATGCTGTTTTAGTATATCACTTGAGTTCATGAGAATGGGAGCAATAGAGATGTTTATAGAAATAAATTTCAAATATTCTGACAAAAAGCAACAGTAAGCATTTATACTCATTAACGAGATTTAGATATAAGGTTGTACTATCAATCATGTTATCAAACATTGTCCTTCTAAGTATGACAAGGTAATTAAGCCAATATAGATAATTGCCAATTATAATAAATAGCCCAGCTACTAATAAATATGTTTAAATGATTTATCATTTTTAACTCTGATATGTAAACCCTTGGTTTGTATTACACAAAAACATTCTGAACATGCAGCAGTAGAAAGCAACCTCCATTTGCTCTAAGAGATTTAAACTAGGCCAGGGGCCTGACCTTGGGATACCCCCATATAGACTGTTTGGTGATCTAAAGAGTAACCCTAATATAATGAGTTTGGAAGTTTACCCTCCTCTGCAATTTTCTGGAAGAGCTCGAGTAGGATAGGTGTTAGCTCTTCACAAAATTTTTGGTAGAATTCAGCTGTGAAGCCGTCTGGACTTGGGCTTTTGTTTGCTGGAAGATTTCTGATTACAGTTTCAATTTCCGTGCTTGTGATGGGTCCATTAAGATTTTCTATTTCTTCTTGGTTCAGTTTTGGAAAGCTGTACTTTTCCAAGAATTTGTCCATTTCTTCCACATTGTCCATTTTATTGGCATATAGTTGCTGATAGTAGTCTCTTATGATCCTTTGTATTTCTGTGTTGTCTGTTGTGATCTCTCCATTTTCATTTCTAATTTTATTGATTTGATTTTTCTCTCTTTGTTTCTTCATGAGTCTGGCTAATGGTTTGTCAATTTTATTTATCCTTTCAAAGAACCAGCTTTTGGCTTTGTTGATTTTTACTATGGTCTCTCGTTACTTTTGCATTTATTTCTGCCCTAATTTTAAAGATTTCTCTTCTTCTACTAACCCTGGGGTTCTTCATTTCTTCCTTTTATAGTTGCGTTAGGTGTAGAGTTAGGTTATTTATTTGACTTTTTTCTTGTTTCTTGAGGTATGCCTCTGTTGCTATGAACTTTCCCCTTAGCACTGCTTTTACAGTGTCCCACAAGTTTTGGGTTGTTGTGTTTTCATTTTCATTCATTTCTATGCATATTTTGATTTCTTTTTTGATTTCTTCTGTTATTTGTTGGTTATTCAGCAGCGTGTTTTTCAGCCTCCATATATTGGAAATTTTTATAGTTTTTCTCCTGTAATTGAGATCTACTCTTACTGCATTGTGGTCAGAAAAGATACTTGGAATGATTTCAATTTTTTTGAATTTATCAAGGCTACATTTATGGCGCAGTGCCAGGAGCCAGCATGGGAGATCCCACACATGACAAGGAGATCTGAAAGCAAGGCTTCAGGACTCGAGGGACCCCTTGACCTGCTCGAGCATCTACCTTAAAACTAGAATCTGTCTTACTATTTTATGCCTTTCACCAACTCTTCTGACATTAACAGGGGTTATCCCCAACTATCTTTTTCTAGAAAAAATTAACTTAGGTCTCTGGTTGATAAATCTCCTGGGCATGAAAAAAGTGTTTCAATTTAAACCCCCTGTTAGCATTCTAGCTTACTTGGCAGGTTTATGTAGACTCTCAGAGCATTGTTGGGCCAATGCTTGCTGCCAAGTTCCCACATCACTTATCCATTGTGTTCCTGGGAATGCATATAGTCGGGATGTAGAAAAAAAACAAGCAGTAGCCTTAGCATTAGCAACATTAGACTTTGAGTTAATAAGTTCTTTCTTTGCTTTAACCCACTAAATCATTGCTCCATAAAAATGTAACTCGGTACTTTAAGGGTGACTCAGGCTAGGAATTTAAGACGAAACACTTCAAGGGAAAATTATTGTTCTGGCTGACCAACCTTTATCAAAAAGAGGTCATAAAATATCAACAGGCCTCCAGGCCAGAAGATAATGTACAAAAAATAAGACTTTTGCAGGAAGGAACCTGGTATTGATAAAAGTTAATACTGATGGAATGTTGAGTTGACTCTGCATTTTTCACTTTGCTCAATGTACAACTCAGGGTATTAAAGCCCTGTCTGAAAATAAAGTGATGGGCCTCGCTCACTGAAGCTTGCTCACCCCGTGTCATTCATTCATTCATTCACCAATGTTGTCCATCCTGAGGGTATCCCTGGACTCTGCTGAGGCTGGATCCCGAAAGCTCAGGATGTGATCTATCCTGGAGAAGGTTATGTGTGCGCTTGAGAAAAAGGTGAAATTCATTGTTTTGGGGTGAAATGTCTGATAGATATCAATTAGGTCGAACTGGTCTATTATATCATTTAAAGTTTGTGTTTCCTAATTAATTTTCTGTTTAGTTGATCTATCCATAGGTGTGAGTGGGGTATTAAAGTCTCCCACTATTATTGTGTTATTGTTAATTTCCCCTTTCATACTTGTTAGCATTTGCCTTACATATTGTGGTGTTCCTATGTTGGGTCCATATATATTTATAATTGCTATAACTTCTTCTTGGATTGATCCTTTGATCGTTATGTAGTGTCCTTCTTTGTCTCTTTTCACAGCCTTTGTTTTAAAGTCTATTTTATCTGATATGAGCATTGCTACTCCTGCTTTCTTTTAGTCTCTATTTGCATGAAATATCTTTTTCCAGCCTTTCACTTTCAGTCTGTATGTGTCCCCTGTTTTGAGGTGGGTCTCTTGTAGACAACATATATAAACGTCTTGTTTTTGTATCCATTCAGCCAGTCTTTGTCTTTTGGTTGGGGCATTCAACCCATTTATGTTTAAGGTAATTATTGGTAAGTATGATCCTGTTGCCATTTACTTTATTGTTTTGGGTTTGAGTTTATACACCCTTTTTGTGTTTCCTGTCTAGAGAATATCCTTTTGCATTTGATGGAGAGCTGGTTTGGTGGTGCTGAATTCTCTCAGTTTTTGTCAACCACTTGTAAAAGAATGAAACTAAAACACTTTCTCATGCCATACAAAAAAGTAAACTCAAAATGGATTAAAGATCTACACATAAGGCCAGGAACTATAAAACTCCTAGAGGAGAACAGAGGCATAAATAAAAGCAGGATCCTCTATGACCCACCTCCCAGAAGATTGGAAATAAAAGCAAAAATAAACAAATGGGACCTAATTAAACTTAAAAGCTTATGCACAACATAGGAAAGTATAAGCCAGGTGAAAAGACAGCCTTCAGAATAGGAGAAAATAATATCAAATGAAGCAACTGACAAACAACTAATCTCAAAATTACAAAAGCAACTCTCGCAGCTCAATTCCAGAAAAATAAATGACCCAATCAAAAAATGGGCCAAAGAACTAAACAGACATTTCTCCAAAGAAGACATACAGATTCAGCTTCCCTAGTGGCTCAGAGGGTAAAGCATTTGCCTGCAATGCAGGTAGACCTGGGTTCGGTCCCTGGGTCAGGAAGATCCTCTGGAGAAGGAAATGACAACCCATTTCAGTACCTTTGCCTGGAAAATCCCATGGATGGAGGAGCCGGTAGGCAACAGTCCATGGGGTCACAAAGAGTCAGACATGACTGAGTTACTTCACTTTAACAAACACATGAAAACATGCTCAACATCACTCATTATCAGAGAAATGCAAATCAAAACCACAATAAGGTACCATTTCATGCCAGTCAGATGGCTGTGATCCAAAAGTCTACAAGCAATGAATGCTGAAGAGGGTGTGGAGAAAAGGGAACCCTCTTACACTGTTGGTGGGAATGCAAACTAGTACAGCCAGTATGGAGAACAGTGTGGAGTTTTCTTAAAAAAAAAAAAAAAAAACAACTGGAAATAGAACTACCTTATGACCCAGCAATTCCACTGCTGGGCATACGCACGGAGGAAACCAGAACTGAAAGAGACACAACGACCCCAATGTTCATTGCAGCACTGTTTATAATAGCCAGGACATGAAAGCAACTTAGATGTCCATCAGCAGATGAATGGATAAGAAAGCTGTGGTACATATACACAATGGAGTATTACTCAGCCATTAAAAAGAATACATTTGATTCAGTTCTAATGAGGTGAATGAAACTGTAGCTTGTTATACAGAATGAAGTAAGACAGAAAGAAAAACACCAATACAGTATACTAATGCATATATATGGAATTTAGAAAGATGGTAATGATAACCCTGTATGCAACACAGCAAAAGAGACAGAGATGTATAGAACAGTCTTTTGGACTCTGTGGGAAAGGGAGAGGGTGGGATGATTTGGGAGAATGGCATTGAAACATGTATAATGTCATATATGAAATGAATCGCCAGTCCAGGTTTGATGCATGATACTGGATGCTTGGGGATCGTGCACTGGGATGACCCAGAGGGATGGTATGGGGAGGGAGGAGGGAGGGGAGTTCAGGATAGGGAACACGTGTATACCTGTGGTGGATTCATGTTGACGTATGGCAAAACCAATACAATATTGTAAAGTAATTAGCCTCCAAATTAAAATAAATAAATTTATATTAAAAAAATAAAAAGTAACTCGACATCTCCAGACTTCTGAGAAACTTCTTGATGAGTTTGTTTCCCTTTCCCTTCCTTCTTTAATAAAAGAAAGACAATTTATTTTAACTTCTGGCATCTCGGAGATTTCACAAATGTTTTGAGTGTTTATTTGTAAATGTTGAAACATTGTAGTGCTTATTATCATTAGTTACATGATTAGTGTGTTATCTGAGTATTCTTTGCAAAAAAGAACATGACTCTCAAATCTATCATTTGTCAAATATTTCTTTATCTCTTTAATGAGAAAATCAGTGAGATAATAAAGCTGGTTCCAAGGAGAATGCAGAGACAGTTAGCTAAATGAGTCAATGACTTCTTTCTAGAGTCAGTGAAAGAAAAAAGAATGCTGAAATACAATTCCTAAGTTACATATTTAATTGTTTAGTTTCCTATAGAATGATAAAAACACAACATGATGCAACCATTTGCACTTCTAGAAGTCTTTTAGAATTTAAATTTTAGTGTCCAGGCTGACTTTGAAAGACACACAATAATCTTTTGCCAGATTTCTACATTAAATAATTTATTTTAATGATATATTGAATTTCCCTAGTTCTAAGATGTTTGCAAGGTTTCCTGCCTTCTGAGGTTTAGGAAGAAATGACACATACCTATATTAGACATGCTATAGAAACACCAATTTCTTTTCAAAATCAAATATACTTCAACTAAAAAAAAAAAAAAAACAGAACTCCCACAGTTTTTCTTAATCATTTGATGTTTTTTGGAAACAGGTTTCTAAGATACTAGTATCTGCATTTCTGTTGTTAGATTCCTATGGCTATTATTCCCTATCATTATGTCTATTCTTTATACCAGAGAATCACTCTCTAACTAAGTTACCGTCTTCAAACATTCACACATATGCAGTGTTCTCAATGGGAAATTTTGAAGTTTCTATTTTTATTGAAAATGTATTAAGTAGAAAAGTACTAAAGATACTTCTTTTTCAGTGTTAGAAATGCCTAACATCGTAGAATCATACTTGTTGTTGCTTTAGTTCCTAAGTATTTTCTGACTCTTTCTCAATCTCAGGGACTGTAGACCACCAGGATCCTCTGTCCATGTCATTTCCCAGACAAGAATACTGGAGTGGGTTGCCATTTTCTACTCCAAGGAAATCTAATTGACTGAAGAATCAAATATCTTGCATCTCCTGTACTTACAGGTGGATTCTTTACCACTGAGCCACCAGAGATCTTATTTTTGTTCTACAAATTTGTCACTGGCCACAATCCTACCTCTTACTCTAATCTTGAGGGCATCTCTTCCATAAACATCTTGATTTTTTTTTTTTAACTTGGAAAGGTTTTTCTCCCTTCCATGAAAGTCAAGAATTATACCAAATATTTGAAAAAGGGCAAATGGAGCAGAGTTCAACTCTTTTCCAAAAGCAATAGACATTAAGGTCAAAATGGTACAAACACTAAACAGGAAAAATCCCACTACACTGAACCCTTCAGGACACTTTGCATTATTTTAGAGTTCTTAAAAATATTAAATGTGTACAACAATGCATTTGTTTCAACTGATATATTTCTTGTGTTTGATTAATATCTTCAGATTTGGATTTTGTTTGCATTGAGAGAGAAGCTTTCAGTGACAGTTTTTCTTTAAAAGTGTTTGATCTTGGTAAACGTTTTAAGTGAATTAACATAGTTAAAGGGCTTCCCTGGTGGCTCAGTGGATAAAGAATCCTCCTGAAATGCAGGAGACCCAGGTTCAATCCCTATGTTGAGAAGATTCTCTGGAGAAGAAAATGGCAAGCCACTCCAGTATTCTTACCTGGGAAATCCCAGGGATAGAGGAATCTGGCAGGCTATAGTCCATAGGGTAGAAAAAGGTCAGACACTACTTAGTGAGTAAACCTCTTCCACCACAAGGTAGTTAAGTTCTTGGTGGAAGTGATACGATTTTAGACTCTCAAATCTAAATGCCTGAGTTTGAATTGAGGCTTCGAAACAAGAAAAATTGCTCCTCATTTAGTTTGATGTGTGGTTTAAATTGTTAACAAATTAACCATTTAAGAAAGGTGACTAGCATAGAAGATGATGTTTGTTGTTAATATTCTTAACATAGCAGTGGCATGTTGAAAATGTCTCACCATTGTCCTAAAATGTTTACAAAAATAATCTGAATATTTATGCTACTCAAAATTAGAAATAAAGATTCTGTCACTTATTTTCATAGAACGTAAATGGTGGTATGTGACACTCTATTTACTGAATGGGAAAAAAAAAGGAAGACTGTGGCTTACTGTGGGCATTCAGTGGGTTGAAAAGAGGAACTTATGCAAGGTCTGTATACTGGGGAAGGAAAGAAAAGTGTGAAGATGTGAATTTAAAAAAAAATACAAAAATCCTTACATTACTGATTGAGAAAAGATGAAGACTGTCACAAAGCAATGGACACTCCTAGATAATTCTTCATAGAAAATTTAAATTTAAAATGTTCTTCACATATTTGTATCTTGTCTTTTTCTCAGTACTTTTCTTTTCTTTCTTTCTTTCTTTTTTTTTTTTTTTTTTGTTTAAGTAGCTGGTACAGTCAACAATAAAAAAGAAAAAATCAATTATAATGGCGACACAAACTAATAATTGCAAAAAATATTTATTCTTAAGCCAATCATGCTGATTTAAATATCTCCAAGAATGAAATACCATTTTATTGTGGTCCTGTGGTAAATAATCCACCTGCCAATGCAGGAAACTTGGGTTCAGTCTCTGAGTCGGGAAGTCCCTCTGGAAAAGGAAATGCCACACACTCCAATATTCCTGCCTGAGGATCGTGGAGGGCTATGGTCCATGGGGTTGCAAAACAGTCAGACAACAATGTTTGTTTAAACAACAAAAGCTGTGTAGCGTCTAAACAGCAACAACAGTGGTAAGAATGGAGGTACATTTTTCCATAATCACTTTAGAAAATATATTTTCCTGAAACTGTCTCTCTGAATTGTGCTCAAATTGAATGTTTCAATAGTATTTGGCCACCGAGAAATTTGAATGTAGAAATAAATATTACTTGTTCTCCCATCCTTTAAGATGGATTTGCTTTATATATAAAAAAAAAAAAAGAATAAATAAATAAAATCTGTAACCTCAGAATCCACTCCATGGAAAATAATGTCATTAGATCATTATCACAGTCCTTTTCACTGTGCTAAATGAGCTGAACTTTTTGAACAAAGAAGGCTATGTTCTTTAATAGGGCAGAACTGGGAAGCTGCAGCCACTGCCTGTTGCCTTTGCAGTGAGATATCCTTATTGTGGTTTTTTTTTTTTTCATGCCATTATCAGATACTTGTATTTGCTCTCACTTCAGCATCCGGCGGAGGCAGTTGGGACTAATTTGCCATATCAGTTTTATGAACTTAACTGCCTTATTCAATATAATGTACCAAAATGGAAAATCCCTCAGTTTTATCTATTCCTTCTATCAGGACTTTGTACAATACTTGAATTAATTCATTGTTGAGGTTTCTTAGGAACATATAATAATAATATTCTAAAGCTCTATATAAGCAGCTAGCATAGGGTTTAACTACACAACTATTGAAAAATAAGCTCTGGGCATCAGAAGCATTGTGTCTGTTTTGTCACAAACACAAACACAAACACAAAATACAGTAATATATTTTGTCATTTCAGCTGAAGGATAATCAAGTTTTCTTTTGCTTTAGTTTTAATATTTATTTACTTGTTTCACTAAGTGTGGCTGAGAGGAGCTACCCCACGTCAGAGGTCAGGGCCAGTGGCCTAGAGTGTCAGGCTGCAACAGCGCAAGAACGGCCGAGAGCAGCTATCCTCCGTCCGAGGTCAGGGGCGCCGGCCGAGAGGAGCTACCCCGCATCTGAGGTCAGTGGCGGCCGGGAGGAGACACCCCGCGTCTGAGATCAGGGGCAGCCGGGAGCAGGCACCTCGCTCCCAAGGCCAGGGGCGGTGGCCCTGAGGAGCCACCCCGAGCTGGAGGCCAGGGACAGTGCTGGGAGGAGCGACCCATCCCCGATGCCAGGGCCAGTGGCTGGAGGAGCAACCCGAGGAGCGGTGGCTGCACAGGAACAGGAGGGCCTAGAGGAGTTATCCCACATTGAAGGTCAGGAATGGCGGCGGTAAGGAGATACCCCTATTCAAGGTAAGGAGCAACGGCTGCACTTTGTTGGAGAAGCCGTGAAGAGATACCCCATGCCCAAGGTAAGAGAAACCCAAGTAAGATGGTAGGCATTCCAAGAGGGCATCAGAGGGCAGACACACTGAAAATATGCTCACAGAAAACTAGTCAATCTAATCACATTAGGACCACAGCTTTGTCTAACTCAATGAAACCAAGCCATGCCTGCAGGGCCACCCAAGATGGGTGGGTCATGGTGGAGAGGTCTGACAGAATGTGGTCCACTGGAGAAGGGAATGGCAAGCCACTTCAGTATTCTTGCCTTGAGAACCCCATGAACAGTATGAAAAAGAAAAATGATAGGATACTAAAAGAGGAACTTCCCAGGTTATTGGGTGCCCAATATGCTACCGGAGATCAGTGGAGAAATAACTCCACAAAGAATGAAGGGATGGGGCCAAAGCAAAAACAATACCCAGCTATGGATTGACTGGTGATAGAAGCAAATCCAATGCTGTAAACAGCAATATTGCATAGGAACCTGGAATGTTAGCTCCATGAATCAAGGCAAATTGGAAGTGGTCAAACAAGAGATGGCAAGGGTGAACGTCGACATTCTAGGAATCAGCAAACTAAAATGGACTGGAATGGGTGACTTTAACTCAGATGACCATTATATCTCCTACTGAGGGCAGGAATCCCTCAGAAGAAATGGAGTAGCCATCATGGTCAACAAAAGAGTCTGAAATGCAGTACTTGGATGCAATCTCAAAAATGACAGAATGATCTCTGTTCGTCTCCAAGGCAAACCATTCAATATCACAGTTATCCAAGTCTATGCCCCAACCAGTAATGCTGAAGAAACTGAAGTTGAACGGTTTTATGAAGACCTACATGACGTTTTAGAATTAACTCCCCAAAAAGATGTCCTTTTCATTATAGGGGACTGGAATGCAAAAGTAGGAAGTCAAGAAACACCCGGAGTAACAGGCAAATTTGGCCTTGGAATGCAGAATGAAGCAGGGCAAAGACTAATAGAGTTTCGCCAAGAAAATGCACTGGTCATAGCAAACACCTTCTTCCAACAACACAAGAGAAGACCCTACACATGGACATCACCAGATGGTTAACACTGAAATCAGATTGATGATATTCTTTGTAGCCAAATATGTAGAAGCTCTATACAGTCAGCAAAAACAAGATCAGGAGCTGACTATGGCTAAGATCATGGAATCCTTATTACCAAATTCAGACTCAAATTGAAGAAAGTAGGGAAAACCGTTAGACCATTCAGGTATGACCTAAATCAAATCCCTTATGATTATATAGTGGAAGTGAGAAATAGATTTAAGGGCCTAGATCTGATAGATAGAGTGCCTGATGAACTATGCAATGAGGTTTGTGACATTGTACAGGAGATAGGAATCAAGACCATTCCCATGGAAAAGAAAAGCAAAAAAGCAAAACGGCTGTCTGGGGAGGCCTTACAAATAGCTGTGAAAAGAAGAGAGGTGAAAAGCAAAGGAGGAAAGGAAAGAGATAAGCATGTGAATGCAGAGTTCCAAAGCATAACAAGAAGAGATGAGAAAGCCTTCTTCAGTGATCAATGCAAAGAAACAGAGGCAAACAACAGAATGGGAAAGACTAGAGATCTCTTCAAGAAAATTAGAGATACCAAGGGAACATTTCATGCAAAGATGGGCTCGATAAAGGACAGAAATGGTCTGGACCTAAGAGAAGCAGAAGATATTAAGAAGAGGTGGCAAGAATACACGGAAAAACTGTACAAAAATATTTTCACAACCCAGATAATCATGATGATGTGATCACTCATCTAGAGCCAGACATCTTGGAATATGAAGTCAAATGGGCCTTAGAAAGCATCACTATGAACAAAGCCAGTGGAGGTGATGGAATTCCAGTTGAGCTATTTCATATCCTGAAAGTTCTGCATTCAATATGCCAGCAAATTTGGAAAACTCAGCATTGGCCACAGGACTGGAAAAGGTCAGTTTTCATTCCAATCACAAAGAAAGGCAATGCCAAAGAATGCTCAAACTACAGCACAATTGCACTCATTTCATATGCTAGGAAAATAATGCTCAAAATTCTCCAAGCCAGGCTTCAGCAATATGTGAACCATGAACTCCCTGATATTCAAGCTTGTTTTAGAAAAGGCAGAGGAACCAGAGATCAAATTGCCAACATCTGCTGGATCATGGAAAAAGCAAGAGAGTTCGATAAAAACATCTATTTCTGCTTTATTGAGTATGCCAAAGCCTTTGACTGTGTGGATCACTATAAACTGTGGAAAATTCTGAAAGTGATGGGAATACCAGACCACCTAACCTGCCTCTTGAGAAATCCGTATGCAAGTCAGGAAGCAACAGTTTGAACTGGGCATGGAACAGACTGGTTCCAAATAGGAAAAGGTATACGTCAAGGATGTATATTGTCACCTTGCTTATTTAACTTATATGCAGAGTACATCATGAGAAACGCTCGCTGGAAAAAACACAAGCTGGAGTCAAGATTGCTGGGAGAAATATCAATAATGTCAGATATGCAGATGACACCACCCTTATGGCAGAAAGTGAAGAGGAGCTACAAAAGCCTCTTGATGAAAGTGAAAGAGGAGAGTGAAAAAGTTGGCTTAAAGCTAAACATTCAGAAAACGAAGATCATGGCATCCAGTCCCATCACTTCATGGGAAATAGATGGGAAACAGTAGAAACAGTGTCAGACTTTATTTTTTGGGGGGCTCCCAAATCACTGCAGATGGTGACTGTAGCCATGAAATTAAAAGACGCTTACTCCTTGGAAGGGAACTTATGACCAACCTAGATAGTATATTCAAAAGCAGACATTACTTTGCCAACAAAAGTCTGTCTAGTCAAGGCTATGGTTTTTCCAGTGGTTATATATGGATGTGAGAGTTGGACTGTGAAGAAAGCTGAGCACAGAAGAATTGATGCTTTTGAACTGTGGTGTTGGAGAAGACTCTTGAGAGTCCCTTGGACTGCAAGGAGGTCCAACCAGTCCATTCTGAAGAAGATCAGCCCTGGGATTTCTTTGGAAGGAATGATGTTAAAGCTGAAGCTCCAGTACTTTGGCCACCTCATGAAAAGAGTTGGCTCATTGGAAAAGACTCTGATGCTGGGAGGGATTGGGGGCAGGAGGAGAAGGGGACGACCCAGGATGAGATGGCTGGATGGCATCACGGACTTGATGGATGTGAGTCTGAGTGAACTGCAGGAGATGGTGATGGACAGGGAGGCCTAGTGTGCTGCAACTCATGGGGTGGCAAAGAGGCAGACACGACTGAGCAACTGAACTGAACTGAACTACTTGTTTTACTAAGTTAGATAAGATAGATTAGTGTTTATACTACCCGTGTAAAACTGTCTTGATTTTTAATACTAATATTATGTATTAAATATCATAATCAGTTTTCTCTGGAACTAAGCAAACAATACACAACTAATCTTATAGCATAAGATCATGCTGAAATACATGAAACTACCATACCCTGCCATAGAGAACATGTTGCAATGGTACAGTACACTAAATGCATTTTTGTATGCATTGATTTGCATAATTTTCTGATGATCACTGTAAGGCATTATAGCAAGGATTATCTCCACTATACAGAACACTGAGTCTTGTGCTGGTTGTGACTTGATCTTACATTAGCATAATTGGAATAATCTAGAGAATGCTATGAAACTACAAATGCCTGTCCAATCCTAAGTTTAACTGAATGAGAATCTCTGTAGAAAAGGACTGGCTTTGCAGCTTTATATTGTCTCACTATTATGTTTTCAAAGGAGATTGACAACAACTCTTTATACTGTATGGCTTCAGAATGTCAACATGCTCAGTTACTCCACCAGGCTCCCTTGTCCAAGGGATTCTCCAAGCAAGGATACTTGAGTGGTTTGCCATTTCCTCCTCTAGGGTATCTTCCTGACCCAGGGATCAAACCCCTGTCTCCTGCATTGCTGGCAGATTGTTTACTGCTGAGTCCCCAGGGGAGACCCTTAGGCTGGCACTCTGCAATAATGGTGGGGCTGGGTCAACAGTGAACTTGTAGTTAGTGCCTTAGTAAGAGGAATCAGGCTCACCTTTTATGGAGAATACTTCAATTAGACATCTTAGACATCAGCATTTGAGGACACCATGGACTTTGCTTGCATCCTTGCCGGATAATTCCTTATTTTATCTTTCTTTACAGGTATTTTTTTTTTTTTTAAGTAGAAAGGGAATGAGAGGGAAAAAGGGTCACTTCTGGGAAGTTGCACCAGTATTCCCAAATTTCTCTCTCCCAAGAGCTTTTTTTTTTTTTTTTTTTTTTTTTTGGCTTATTGAAAAATTGTAGAACCTCTGAAACTTTGCTTAATCCAAAACCTGCCACAGTCAGAAAAAACCTTCAAAGAATAATGATATCCTTGGGCCTGGCAGACCTTAAATACTGATAATGAGAAGGAAGGTGGAAACTTCTTCCCCTTGGGGATTAAACACAGTCTATTGGTGTAAGACTTTTATCTCTTATTGGTGTATTCTGTTCTGCTTGCAAACAGAGATAATTTAGGTAATTGATAAAGGAAGTTAAAGAAATATGTTTCAACACTCTACAATAGTGTTTATTATTTCCAGATTGAGTCAAGTTTGGATAAAATGTCAGGTTTTTTAAATAATTGTTTACATTTATTTTGATGAAATATAAAATGAAGATACAGAATATATACACTAATCTCTGATGTCCTAGAGATGGCATGTCCTTTTTTCCTGCTTACTTTTCTATCCCTAGTACTTTGGAATTATAATAACTCAAAGCTTATTGTAAGAACCCCATTGCCACGCTCCAATGCATTAGATACTGCATCTTCTATAAAAATTCCATTTATGGAGTCTGATTTTGATTTCAGATAAATGAGCACAGAGCATTACCTCTGCAACTGGAGATTTATAAGATAGCTCATAATGCATGCCTGGCTATCTGAATTCAAAATCTAAAACAGACAGATATCTTAATCACCTCACTTTGGCTCACAGCATTTCTATTTTTTTTTTTCTTTTTACATGAAACCTCTCTGCATTTTCCCATCACATATTTAAAGTGGATATTTTAATGTTGTCTTTAAACTATGCCTTAAGCTAGAGAAGATTGTCTTATTTCAGACAGGAAGCAAAAAACTATATCTATTTGATGCTACTGTATTCAGAATCAATGTACTTAGACTTTACAATTTTCATAATGTTTTGACTTAGAGTTCATTATCACAAGGCATTTTACACACATAAATAAATTTGCAATGATAGAGTTTTGACATGAAGAGTTTGTTTTCTCTTTGAACATATAACATAAAGATTCATAATTACTAAATGTATGCTTTTCTAAGGACACATAGAAAGGTAATATTGCTGTTTCTTAAGCAGTTCATGGAAGAAACCAGGAACGTGTAATTCTCCAGAAATATAGGAGTTTTATCTGTTAATAGTTATGCCCTTAGCACATAGGAGATAATATATATTGATGAAAAAGTTATTGAATTATTGTGATCTTGGAGATATTATAAAGCTCATCTCCAAATGAATTCTTTTGATCGCTCTTGAAGCATTATGTGTTAAATGAGTTAAATATACTTCAAAATGTATTATTATGCATATTGTTATGAATATTTGTAGTGGTTTTATTATAGAATAGCAGAATAAACTAGTTACTGTTTGAATGCACCTATATTTTAAAGATGAATCAAAAAAACAATAATTGCACAGAACATTAATCCTAGTAAAATATCAAATGCAAACCCCTGATATTTAAAAAAGGTATCTAGTTTTCCAAATTGCTAATTATACTTTGTGACATTAATCTGATAAAACTTTATAAACATGTGAAATATTGTAATGTCTTTCATGAGCAGGCAAGCATCAACAAAAAATCAAAATCTTGCTCTGACTAGATGAAGAGTACTATCATTTTTTCTTGCATTGTTATTAATATTCTGCGGATGAGCCAGGAGGGTATTTTGCCTTCTGAGAATGCTGAATACCATCTCCTATCCTGTTTTTACCCTGGGAGACCAGGCTGACTCTACTTCATACTATGGACACTTGGTTTTCTCATATTAAGAATGAATATCTCAGTGGACATTTACAGGTGCATACTTATGGGAAAATGTAAAACTATCCTTATAAATGCAAATATCTTTTGTATCTTGGATAAAATTACAAATGCATTTAATTTGGATGAACTAAAAATGTTTTGTCAACAGCCACAGTTTAGCATGTAAATTTAGCCTACTTTTCAAGTGTATCTGAGAGACTGCACTGAGTGAATATGTTCGTTGATGTAGAAAGATACCAGATAACAAAAACAGTTAATACAATACACTAAGTTTCAGTTCTCCCAGACACCTAACTCTGACTCATGATTGGTTTATAGCACTTGCTGATGGGCAAATAATAGCCAACCAAGAATTTCATTTTTTAAAAGATATTATTTGCTCTCTATTTTATTTTGCTTTGCTTTAACTTTGAAATTGGAGGCTAGGGAGTCACTATTGTTTCAGGTTTATTGATTTGTGTTTAAGATTTAGGAATCCTGAGAGAGATCATAATCCTATTCATATGGACTATCATAATGATAGATGGGTTTAGCAAAAGTTTTTAAGATACAAACTATCACTGTAAACTCAGTGTCACTATATGTTAACAGTGCTGGACCTACCCAATTATGAGGTATCAGAGCTTTTTATTTGCATTAAGTTTTTTTGTGTTTATAGGTACTCTCTTAACAGTTGCAAAAACCATCATTAGAGGAAAAAAGAGGAAGCCCCCTGGATCCATTGCTATAAATTTAAGACAGAAAAAAAGTGCATTTGTGACAATTCTTTAATATCCTAAGTCTATAGGGCCTAAAATCAGTAATGAAAGAGAATTAGAAATTAGCAAGCATAATGTTTGGATGTTTAAAAAATTAATTAATTAATTATACAAATACTTACTACTTGCTTATTAAGGCTAGGACTTCATGCTAGAAAATGGTAAAGTGGAGATATACTGAATAAGAGGATGAAAAACTATATGTCAAAAGATAAAAATAAGTATTTATCTGAATCTCTAACTGTTTATCATAGAGAGATATTTGTACAAACCTAAAATTTTATTTTAAACATATTTTAAAATAACTAAAATTTTGGAGTGTGTCTGTGTGCATGCATGTTAGTCACTCAGTCATGTCTGACTCTTTGCTACTCCATAGATGGTAGCCTGCCAGTCTCTGCCCATGGGATTCTTTAGGCAAGAAAACTACAGTTGGTTGCCATTTCCTACTACAGGACCTCTTTTGACCCAGGAGTTGAACCTGAGTCTTCTACAGTTCAGGAAGATTCTTCATTGTCTGAGCCACCAGGGAAGCCCAACACTTTGCTCAGTCAGTCAGTTCAGTCTCTCAGTCATGTCCGACTCTTTGTGACCCCATGAATCGCAGCACGTCAGGCCTCCCTGTCCATCACCAACTCTTGGAATTTACTCAAACTCATGTCCATACAGTTGGTGATGCCATCCAGACATCTCATCATCTGTCGTCCCCTTCTCCTCCTGCCTCCAATCCCTCCCAACATCAGGGGCTTTTCAAATGAGTCAACTCTTTGTCTAAGGTGGCCAAAGTATTGGAGTTTCAGCTTTAGCATCAGTCCTTCCAATGAACACCTAGGATTGATCTCCTTTAGGCTGGACTGGTTGGACCTCCTTGCAGTCCAAGGGACTCTCAAGAGTCTTCTCCAACACCACAGTTCAAAAGCATCAGTTCTTCTGTGCTCAGCTTTCTTCACAGTCCAACTCTCACATCCATATATAACCACTGGAAAAACCATAGCCTTGACTAGACAGGCTTTTGTTGGCAAAGTAATGTCTGCTTTTGAATATACTATCTAGGTTGGTCATAACTTTCCTTCCAAGGAGTAAGCGTCTTTTAATTTCATAGCTGCAATCACCATCTGCAGTGATTTTGGAGCCCCCCAAAATAAACTCTGACACTGTTTCCACTGTTTTCCCATCTATTTCCCATGAAGTGATGGGACCAGATGTCATGATCTTCGTTTTTTGAATGTTGAGCTTTAAGCCAACTTTTTCACTCTCCTCTTTCACTTTCATCAAGAGGCTTTTTAGTTCCTCTTCACTTTCTGCCATAAGGGTGGTGTTATCTGCATATCTGAAGTTATTGATGTTTCTTCCGGCAATCTGGATTCCAGCTTGTGATTCTTGCATCCTAGCATTTCTCATGATGTACTCTGAGTAGAAGTTAAATAAGGATGGTGACAATATACAGCCTTGGCATACTCCTTTTCCTATTTGGAACCAGTCTGTTTTTCCATGTCCATTTCTAACTGTTGCTTCCTGACCTACATATAGATTTCTCAAGAGGCAGGTCAGGTGGTCTGGTATTCCCATCTCTTTCAGAATTTTCCACAGTTTATTGTGATCCACACATTCAAAGGCTTCAGCATAGTCAATAAAGCAGAAATAGATGTTTTTCTGGAACTCTGTTGCTTTTTCCATGATCCAGCGGATGTTGGCAATCTGTTCTCTTGCTCCTCTAAAATCAGCTTGAACATCTGGAAATTCACTATTCATGTATTGCTGAAGCCTGGCTTGGAGAAGTTTGAGTATTTCTTCACTAATGTGTGAGATGAGCACAACTGTGCAGTAGTTTGAGCCTTCTTTGGCATTGCCTTTCTTTGGGATTGGAATGAAAACTGACACTTTGATAGAAATAGCTAAATTATTAACACTATAGTCCAATAATAATAATGCTCTATAATGTTAAATGTTGGATTGGCCTTTCCTTTACTGTAGCTGTTATTATGGTACCAAATATTTTCAACTCAAAGTAAATGCTTACAATCAATTGTGTCTTGTATAGAAGCAAAATATTTTTTGATACCTCTGCAAGTAAAAAATGAGGAAGAACTTTTTTTTTTCCTTATAAAAGTCATGACTTAAGTGGAATTAAATAGGTAAATATGAAATATAGTCTCAGAAGAGGACAAGATGGCAGAGTAGAAAGATCCTCGTCCTCCAAGGACATACCAAAACTACACTCCATATAGAGGAAATATCTCTGAGACTGTTCTGAGATAGGAAAAAATATTTTCTACAATCAAATTAACAGTGAAATCCACTCAGTCATGTCCAACTCTTTGTAACCCCATGGACTGTAACCTGTCAGGCTCCTCTGTCCATGTAATTCTCTTTGCAAAAATTACTGGAGTGGGTAGCTGTTACCTTTTCCAGGGGATCTTCCCAACTCAGGGATTGAACCCAGGTTTCCTGCATTGCAATCAGATTCTTTACTGTCTGGATAGGAAATGTGGAGACATGATCTGGCCAAACCATGTCTGTTCAAACTCTCTCTGGGTAATGAGATGCTGGCAGGTACAAGGTTTTATGGGTGATTTTTGTTTGTTTTTATGTTTGACTTACCTTCTACCTACCTGGCCAAGCACTGATGAGCACTGTTTGTGACTCACCCCATCTAACCAGCACCACTCGCCACACTTTGGTTTTTCTGTAAACCTTCCGTACTCAGTACTTCTGTAAAGCAACTTCTTATCCCATTTCATCTGTAGTCAGCCTCAGCTGTCAACAGGATACCTCTAAAATAGCTCCTGTCCCAGGAGATGACCCAGCACATGAGACCACCTGAATAGTTGCAACCAGGCTTTACAGCCAACTGTGTCAGGGGCCAGCCTTGTACGTTAGCAAACCTATAGTTATCATTGCTCAGTGAAAGCAGGAGGGTGCACACAGCCCACCAGGGGACATTTCTGGAGTAACTGGCTCTGCTGAAAGGGAACACTGAGCAGCTAGGCCCTGTAGTATATCTTTTATTAAAAAAAAAAAAAAAAAAAAACTCTTTTAAGACTAGGGGATATAGGTAATTTACAAAATGTATAGATAAAATTACAGAGAGAAAGGAAAAATAAAGAAACAAAGAAGTATGTTCCAAACAAAATAATAAGACAGAACTTTGGGAAAAGAACAAAATGTGATGGATAATTAATCAGATAAAGAGTTCAAAATAGTGATCATAAAAATACTCATTAAATTTAAGAGAAGAATTAAGGGTCATAGAAAATCAATAAGGAGATAAAATATATAGTAAAGAACCAATTAGAGCTAAATAATACAATACATAAATATAAAACACACTACAAGGGATCAAGATAAGATTTGAAGGTTCAGAAGAATGGATAAGAGACCTGGAAGACATGGTAGTGAAAAATCACACAATTGAAATGGCAAAAAAAAAAAAAAAAAGAAAGAAAGAAACAAACAAACAAACAAAAAACGTGAGATGGCATACAATGCCTCTAGGCAGTCTTGCCATTACTAACATTTGCATTATAGAGTTCCCAGAAGGAGGAGAGAAAGGGTCATAAAACTATTTGCAGGAATAATGACTGAATATATTCCTAATTTGGTGAAGGAAACTGATATCCAAGTTCAGGAATCCCAGAGTCCCAAGCAAGATGAACTCAAAAGATCCTCATTAAAATGCATTATAATCAAAATATCAAAAGCTGAAAATTAAGAGAGAGAACTTAAAAAGAAACAAGAGAAAAGCAGCTAGTTTCACATAAAGGAGCCTCCAAAAGACTATCAATTAACTTTTCAGGAGAAACTCTACAGGCCAGAAATGAGTAGCATAATATATTTAAAGTGCCGAAAGAAACAATTGCAACCAAGAATCAAGATTATTATTCAGAGTTGAAGGAGATACAAACAGTTTCCCATGTAAGCAAAAATTAAAGGAGTTCACCAATAAATTGAAATGTTAAGCAGACTTCTTTCCTTTCCTTTCCTTTTTTTTTTTTTTTTTTGGCAATGCTTCAAGGCTTATAGGATCGTAATTCCCTGATCAGAGATAAAACCCAGGCCTTTGTCAGTTAAAGCACAGAGTTCTAACCCCTGGACTTTCAGGGAATTTCCTAGAGATTTATTTAAACAACAGCAACAACAACAACAAGCCGTAACTAGAAATACACAAAATTAAGAAAAAAAATTCATTGTTAATGGCAAAACTAAAGAACAGGTAGTGTATCAACCACCTATGTAGCTAGTATAAGTTAAAATAACTAAATTATTTATATCTAAAGTAATTAGTTAAGGGATACAGAAAACAAAAAAGTATAAAAGTATAAATGGTGATATTAAAAATGGTAAATTTAGCAGAGGGAGTAAAATATAAAGCTTATAGAACTCACTTTAACTTAAAAATGAACTGGTATATATACATATTGTTATATAAGAATCTCAAGGTAACAACAAACCAAAAATCTAACATGTATACTATCATGTAAGAATTGAATCGCCAGTCTATGTCTGACGCAGGATGCAGCATGCTTGGGGCTGGTGCATGGGGATGACCCAGAGAGATGTTATGGGGAGGGAAGTGGGAGGGGGGTTCATGTTTGGGAACGCATGTAAGAATTAGAGATTAAAAAATAAATTTAAAAAATAAATAAATAAATAAATAAAAATGATAATAGATGCAAACACAAAAAAGAGAAAGGAATCCAAAAAACACTAAAAATATCATCAAATTACAAGAGATGAGAAAAAGAGAAGAAAGTAACAGAGAAGAACAAACACTAAAAAAAAAAAAACTAAGAAAATGATAATAAATGCATACTTACTAATAATTTAAGTGGAAATGGACTAAATTCACCAATCAATAGACAGGCCAGCTGAATGACTTTTTAAAAAAGGTCAACATGTACAGTGTCCACAGGAGACTTACTTCAGCTGTAAAGATGCACACAGGCTGAAAATAAATAAATGGAAAGAATATTTTCCATTAAAGGATATATTCTATTAAAGGATATTTTATTAGTATTAGGCATTCATTCAGTATTTTTAGGAACATGTATTGTTTCATAATAAATTTAATAGTCTACTTAAAATTATCTATTATAAAAAACGAATTACATATAAATGTGTATTTTCATATTTGATTATTTTTAGTGATATTTGGTCTTAGTAAGACAATGTAATTCTAACGCATTGCTTTAGGCAGGACAGGACAAGAGAGCTGCTAATAGGGGTACTTGAGGTATTAACTCCCAGGTAAGCAGTGATCTCCATTTCAGTTGAGATATTTCAAATTCTAAAAGATGATGATGTGAAAGTGCTGTACTCAATATGCCAGCAAATTTGGAAAACTCAGCAGTGGCCACAGGACTGGAAAATGTCACTTTTCATTCCAATCCCAAAGAAAGGCGATGCCAAAGAATGCTCAAACTACCACACAATTGCACTCATCTCATGTGATAGTAAAGTAATGTTCAAATTTCTTCAAGCCAGGCTTCAACAATACGTGAACCATGAACTTCCAGATGGTCAAGCTGGTTTTAGAAAAGGCAGAGGAACCAGAGATCAAATTGCCAACATCCGCTGGTGCCAGGGTCCAGCCCTAGTGGATCCAGGGAATTCGAAGCGGGGACAGAGTCAGTGAAGAGAGACTTATTTATTAGAGATATAAAGAGAGATTAGTAAAGAATAGTGTAGTAGGAAAATTAGTGGAGAAAAGAAGCTAAATAACTCGGTTTATGCAGAGAACCAATAAAACTCTGAGATAAGGAGTTTGCACCACCTATGTAGGCCACAGGTGTTTTCCCAGTCTCCCGAAGGAGTGGAGACACAAAGTGCCTCCCCGTTCAGATCTTAGAAGCCCAGGCATAATTAGTAGGCTTGGTGAGTCTCTGCGTTCCAGTTGGGAATTCAGCCTGAAAAGGGAGAAAAGAACGACATGGGGGAGCCAAGCATTGGTGCCAGACCCACAACTTTATTTTCAAAAGCAGCTTATATACCCCAAGTTGTACATAAAGAAATAATGGAATATGCAGAGTTATGCAGGGGCAGCAGTCCTGACCCTTATTGAGACCAGGCTTTCTTTTTGCATATCTACCTGTATACAAAAGGTCTCAGGTGGTTTTACATCATCTTCTGGCCGGGGGCCCTGTTAACATTTTTATGGTTCTTTTCCTAGATAAATGTCTATCAACCAGAAAACTCATTTTCCCTTGAAGTGTTTTTTCTTTAATCTGCATCACCCTCAAAGTACTAAATAAAGTTACATTCCTGTAGAACAAAGGTGCAGTGGGTTATAACAAAGAAGGTACTTAAATATTTAGTGTTGCTAATACCAGGGCTATTACCTGTTTTTTCTACATATCAACTGTATCAACAAATAAGAGATATGAAAACTTGGCAGCAAGTATTGGCTCAACAAATGAAAGCTTTAATCAGTCCTATTCTAATGATTTTGACTCCTCAGAAGCCCCTACATTCCTAGGATGTTTTAAGCTCCCTGTGCCTCTCACAGTCAGGAGGCCGCAAACAATCACATACGCAGCTATAAGAGTCTGGCAGGCAGGCTAGAAAGCCATCAGAGGGGTTTTTGGATTGAAACACTCTTATTATGCCCAGGAGACTTATTATCTAAAAGCTCTAAGTTAACTTTTTCCAGAAAAAGGTGGTGGGGGGACAGCCCCCTGTTAATGTCAGAAGAGTAGGTGGAAAGCATAACACAGTAAAGTAGGCAGACTCTAGTTTTGGGGGTAGATGCTCAAGAAAATCCATGGGGGACCCCTGAGGCCTGATTCCGCCTTTGCGTTTTGTCAGGCCCCCTTCCTCATGACCTTTGCCATGGGCAGGATTCCCCATGCTGGCTCCCAGCAAGCTGGATCATCAAAAAAGCAAGAGAGTTCCAGAAAAAAACATCTATTTCTGCTTTATTGACTATGCCAAAGCCTTTGACTGTGTGAATCACAATAAACTGTACAAGATCCACAAAATCTTGCGCAGACACTTGCCTCTTCCAAAGAATTAGTGAATATCTCATATTTGAGGCAAATTCTTCCTCTATACAGAATTGGTAACTGTGTGGCTTGTAGCTCTGATCACCAGGATTACTCTTTTTTACTTGGGAGATTTGTAATTCACCTCAAATTAATTTCTGGTTCATGTCTCAGTAGGCTGGTATTTCCTCCTTGTTGAACTAAGTTCTAACTCTATTATAGTGCTTTTAGGTGTTCCTGCTACTCTGGCAATAGCTGGAACATGTTGTCTTCAGTTGTCTGGTTCCCTTTATCCCAAGATTCTGAATATTTCATAACCACTTATTCAGAAATCTGAGCTCAGTTCTATATGGATAATTGCTCTACAATGCTTAGTACTGGTTCCCCAAATTTTAATTTTGTATATTAATCTCTAAATGTGTTAGCTGCTTACACACTCAGCATTTGTATAACCTCAATGGTTTACTTTTGCCTCTTCAATATTCTTAATATCTGTTTAGCACACTTCACTGGAGGTTCAGACAGTAAAGAATCTGCCTGCAATGCAGAAGACTTAAGAAACAGAAATTCCATTCTTGGGTGGGGAAGATCCTCTTGATAAGGGAAGGGCTAGAGGCACAGTAAGCACAGGAGGCTGCGACTGGTGCACTAAGCCAGGCCGAGAGGAGCTACCCCATGTCCAAGGCCAGGAGCGGCGGCCGGGAGGAGCCACCCCACGTGAAAGGGCAGTGCTATCCCACATTGAAGAGGAGGAACCATCCCTTATTGAAGGTCAGGAAGGGCGGTGGTGAGAAGATACCCCTCATCCAAGGTAAGGAGCAATGGCTGCACTTTGCTGGAGGAGCCATGAAAAGATACTCCATGCCCAAGGTAAGAGAAAGCCAAGTAAGATGGTAGGTATTGCAAGAGGGCAACAGAGGGCAAACACACTGAAACCATACTCATAGAAAACTAGTCAATCTAATCATACTAGGACCACAGCTTTGTCTAGCTAAATGAAACTATGCCATGCCCACAGGGAAACCCAAGACGGGTGGGTCATTGTGGAGAGGTCTGACAGATTGTGGTCCACTGGAGAAGGGAATGGCAAACTACTTCAGTGTTCTTGCCTTGAGAACTCCATGAAAAGGCAAAATGATAAGATACTGAAAGAGGAACTGCCTAGGTCAGTAGGTGCCCATTATGCTACTGGAGATCAGTGGAGAAATAATTCCAGAAAGAAAGAAGGGATAGAGCCAAAGCAAAAACAATACCCAGTTGTGGGTGTGACTAGTGATAGAAGTAAGGTCCGATGCTGTAAAGAGCAGTATTGCATAGGAACCTGGAATGTCAGGTCCATGAATCAAGGCAAATTGGAAGTGGTCAAACAAGAGAGGGCAAGAGTGAACGCCGGAATTCTAGGAATCAGAGAACTAAAATGGACTGGAATGGATGAATTTAACTCAGACGACCATTTATATCTACTACTGTGGGCAGAAATCCCTCAGAAGAAATGGAGTAGCCATCACAGTCAATAAAAGAGTCCAAAATGCAGTACTTGGATGCAATCTCAAAAATGACAGAATGATCTCTGTTTCTCTCCAAGGCAAACTTTTCACTACACCTCGAGTAACAGGCAAATTTGGCCTTGGAATGCAGAATGAAGCAGGACAAAGATAATATAGTTTTGCCAAGAAAATGCACTGGCCATAGAAAACACCCTCTTCCAACAATACAAGAGAAGACTTTACACATGGACATCACCAGATGGTCAACACCAAAATCCGATTGACTATGTTCTTTGCAGCCAAAGATGGAGAAGCTCTACACAGTCAACAAAAACAAGACCAGGAACTGACTGTGGCACAGCTCATGAACTCCTTATTGCCAAATTCAGACTTAAATTGAGGAATGTAGGGAAAACTGCCAGACCATTCAGGTATGATGTAAATCAAACCCCTTATGATTATACAGTGGAAGTGAGAAATAGATTTAAGGGCCTAGATCTGATAGATAGAGTGCCTGATGAACTGTGGAATGAGGTTCATGACATTGTACATGAGACAGGGATCAAGACCATTCCCATGGAAAAGAAATGCAAACAAGCAAAATGGCTGTCTGGGGAGGCCTTACAAATAGCTGTGAAAAGAAGAGAGGTGAAAAGCAAAGGAGAAAAGGAAAGATATAACATCTGAATGGAGAGTTCCAAAGAATAGCAAGAAGAGAGAAGAAAGCCCTCTTCAATGATCAATGCAAAGAAATAGAGGAAAAGAACAGAATGGTAAAAACTAGAGATCTCTTCAAGAAAATTAGAGACACCAAGGGAACATTTCAAGCTAGACGGGTTTGATAAAGGACAGAAATGGTATGGACCTGACAGAAGCAGAAGATATTAAGAAGAGGTGGCAAGAATACATAGAAGAACTGTACAAGAAAGATATTCACAGCCCAGATAATCACGATGGTGTGATCACTCATCTAGAGCCAGACATCCTGGAATATGAAGTCAAGTGTGCCTCAGAAAGCATCACTATGAACAAACCTAGTGGAGATGATGTTATTCCAGATGAACTATTTCAAATCCTGAAAGATGATGCTGTGAAAGTGTTGCACTCAATATGCTAGCAAATTTGGAAAACTCAGCAGTGGCCACAAGATTGGAAAAAATCGGGTTTCATTCCAATTCCAAAGAAAGGAAATGCCAAAGAATTCTCAAACTACCGCAAAATTGCACTCATCTCACATGCTAGTAATGTAATGCTCAAAATTCTCAAGCTAGGCTTCAGCAATATGTGATTGTGAAATTCCTGATATTCACTCTGGTTTTAGAAAAGGCAGAGGAACCAGAGACAAATTGCCAACATTCGCTGGATCATTGAAAAAGCAAGAGAGTTCCAGAAAACATGTTTCTGCTTTGTTGACTACAACAAAGCCTTTGACTGTGTGGATCACAATAAACTGTGGAACATTCAGGGAGAGATGGGAATGCCAGACCACCTGACCTGCCTCTTGAGAAATCTGTATGCAGGTCAGGATGCAACAGTTAGAACTGGACATGGAACAACAGACTGATTCCAAATAGGAAAAGGAGTATGTCAAAGCTATATATTGTCCCCCTGCTTATTTAACTTCTATGCAGAGTACATCATGAGAAATGCTGGACTGGAAGAAACACAAGCTGGAATCAAGATTGCCAGGAGAAATATCAATAATCTCAGATATGCAGATGACACCATCCTTATGGCAGAAAGTGAAGAGGAACTAAAAAGCCTCTTGAGGAAAGTGAAAGAGGAGAGTGAAAAAGTTGGCTTAAAGCTCAACATTCAGAAAACGAAGATCATGGCATCTGGTCCCATCACTTCATGGAAAATAGATGTGGAAACAGTGGAAACAGTGTCAGACTTTATTTTTCTGGGGTCCAAAATCACTGCAGATGGTGACTGCAGCCATGAAATTAAAAGATGCTTACTCCTTGGAAGAAAAGTTATGACCAACCTAGATAGTATATTCAAAAGCAGAGATATTACTTTGCTGACTAAGGTCCATCTAGTCAAGGCTGTGGTTTTTTCCAGTAGTCATGTATGGATGTAATAGTTGGAAATTGAAGAAGGTTGAGTGCCAAAGAACTGATGCTTTTGAACGATGGTGTTGGAGAAGACTCTTGAGAGTCCCTTGGATAGCAAGGAGATCCAACCAGTCCATTCTGAAGAAGATCAGCCTTGGGATTTCTTTGGAAGGAATCAGGCTAAAGCTGAATCTCCAGTACACTGGGTACCTCATGCAAAGAGTTGACTCATTGGAAAAGACTCTGATGCTGAGAGGGATTGGGGGTAGGAGGAGAAGGGGACGACAGAGGATGAGATGCCTGAATGGCATCACTGACTCGATAAACGTGATGAATCTGAGTAAATTCCGGGAGTTGGTGATAGACAGGGAGGCCTGGCGTGCTGCGATTCATGGGGTTGCAAAGAGTCGGACACGACCGAGCGACTGAACTGAACTGAACAGATTTATAAACATGTCATAAGTTACTACGCGGTTACTGCTTCATGAGATGTGAAAAGATATGACTCATTGTTTGATCATTTAAGATGCCTCTTGTACAGAAAAATCATGCAACAGAATTATGTTTTGAAGAGAGAAAAGGAAAAAAAAAGAAAACTTATTTGACAGGTGTCCTCTCTCTTTTGTTTCCCCTGATTATAATTTGTTTCAGAGACTGCCAATTCTCCAATACATATAGATTGACATTCCCTTTGAGAAGTTTCTGGGGAAGCCAGATTTGACACATTATAGCTTACTGCTACATTGAAATATAAAAGGTATGGGAGAAGTAAAAGTTTTTTGAGTCTGTTTGGATTAGTCCCAGGCATTATTAGTATTATGAAAACCATGCAGATCCATACCATTAGCTCCTGTTAACAGACAATCTTGCTAGATGTAGCTTCAATAATTCTAGTGACTGAAGTGATAAATGTGGTAACGGGTGATTGGGAAGACAGGTAAGGTTAAGATAGTCTAAGTAACGCATAAAATGATCTCATAAAAAAATTCCTGAGAATTTTGTTAATGTTTGTTCAGTCATCAACTCATATCCAACCTTTCATGATTCCATGATTTGAAGCACATTGCTCCTCTGTCCTCCACAATCTTCCAGAGTGCACAAATTCATGTTCCTTGAGTCAATGATACTTGGATGCAGTCTCAAAAATGACAGAATGATCTCTGTTCATTTCCAAGGAAAATCTTTCAATATTACGGTAATCTAAGTTTATGCCCCAACCAGTAATGATGAAGAACCTGAAGTTGAACAGTTCTGTGAAGACCTACAAGACCTTCTAAAACTAACACCAAAAAAAAAGATGTCCTTTTCATTACAGGGGACTGGAATGCAAAGTAGGAAGTCAAGAAACACCTGGAGTAACAGGCAAATTTGGCCTTGGAGTACACAATGAAGCAGGGCAAAGACTTAAAGAATTCTGCCAAGAGAACACAAGAGGGTCATAGCAAACACCCTCTTCCAACAACACAAGAGAAGACATCACCAGATGGTTGACATTGAAATCAGATTGATTATATTATTTGCAGAGAAAGATGGAGAAGATCTATACAGTCAGCAAAAGCAAGGCTGAGAGCTGACTGTGGCTAAGATCATGAACTCCTTAATGCCAAATTCAGACTGAAATTGCAAAAAGTGGAGAAAATCACTAGACCATTCAGGTATGACCTAAATCAAATCCCTTATGACTATGCAGTAGAAGTGACAAATAGATTTAAGGGACTAGATCTGATAGACAGAGTACCTGAAGAACTATGGATGGAGGTTCATTACATTGTATAGGAGACAGACATCAAGACCATTCCCAAGAAAAAGAATGCAAAAAAAACAATATGGCTGTCTGTGGAGGCCTTACAAATAGTTGAGAAAAGAAGAGAACCATAAAGCAAAGAAGAAAATGAAGGATATACCCATCTGAATGCAGTTCCAAGAAGAGAAAGGAGAGATGAGAAAGGAGAGATAAGGAAGCCTTCCTAAGCAATCAATGCAAAGAAATAGAGGAAAACAATAGAATGGGAAAAACTGGAGATCTTTTCAAGAAAATTAGAGATACCAAGGGAACATTTCATGCAAAGATGGTTCTGTAAAGGACAGAAATGGCAGGGACCTAACAGAAGCAGAAGACATTAAGAAGAGGTGGCAAGAATATACAGAACTGTACAAAAAAGATCTTCATGACCGATAATCATGATGGTGTGATCACTCACCTAGAGCCAGACATCCTCGAATGTGAAGTCAAGTGGGCCTTACGAAGCATCACTATGAACAAACCTAGTGGAGGTGCTGGAATTCCAGCTGAGCTATTTCAAATCCTGAAAGATGATGCTGTGAAGGTGCTGCATTCAATATGCCAGCAAATTCGGAAAACTCAGCAGTTGCCATAAGGACAGGAAAAGGTCACTTTTCATTCTGATCCCAAAGAAAGGTAATGCCAAAGAATGCTCAAACTACCACACAATTGCACTCATCTCACACACTAGTAAAGTAATGCTCAAAATTCTCCAAGCCAGGTTTCACCAATACATGAACCATGAACTTCCAGATGTTCAAGCTAGTATTAGAAAAAGCAGAGGAACCAGAGATCAAATTTGCAACATCCGCTGGATCATGGAAAAAGCAAGAGAGTTCAAGAAAAATATCTATTTCTGTTTTATTGACTATGCCAAAGCTTTTGACTGTGTGGATCACAATAAACTGTGGAAAATTCTGAAAGAGATGGGAATACCAGACCACCTAACCTGCCTCTTGAGAAATCTGTATGCAAGTGAGTAAGCAACAGTTAGAACTAGACATGGAACAACAGACTGGTTCCAAATAGGAAAAGGAGTAGGTCAAGGCTGTATATTGTCACCCTGCTTATTTAACTTATATGCATAGTACATCATGAGAAACACTAGACTGGAGGAAGCACTCGCTGGAATAATGATTCAGTTCAATTCAGTTCAGTTCAGTCGCTCAGTCGTGTCCGACTCTTTGCAACCCCATGAATCTCAGCACGCCAGGCCTCCCTGTCCATCACCATCTCCCGGAGTTCACTCAGACTCACGTCCATCGAGTTCATGATGCCATCCAGCCATCTCATCCTCTGTTGTCCCCTTCTCCTCCTGCCCCCAATTCTTCTGAGCATTAGAATCTTTTCCAATGAGTCAACTCTTTGCGTGAGGTGGCCAAAGTACTGGAGCTTCAGCTTTATCATCATTCCTTCCAAAGGACACTCAAGGCTGATCTCCTTTAGAATGGCCTGGTTGGATCTCCTTGCTGTCCAAGGGACTCTCAAGATTCTTCTCCAACACCACAGTTCAAAAACATCAATTCTTCGGCGCTCAGCTTTCTTCACAGTCCAACTCTCACATCCATACATGACCACAGGAAAAACCATAGCCTTGACTAGACGGACCTTAGTCGGCAAAGTGATGTCTCTGCTTTTGAATATACTACTGGGAGAAATATCAATAACCTCAGATATGCAGATGACAGCACACTTATGGCAGAAATTGAAGAAAAAGAACAAAAGAGCCTCTTGACAAAAGTGGAAGAGGAGACTGAAAAAGTTGGCTTAAAGCTCAACATTCAGAAAACTAAGATCAGGGCATCTGGTCTCATCGCTTCATGGGAAATAGATGGGGAAACAGTGGAAACAGTGGCTGACTTTATTTTTCTAGGCTCCAAAATCACTGCAGATGATGATTGCAGTCATAAAATTAAAAGACCCTTACTTCTTGGAAGGAAAGTTATAACCAACCTAGACAGCATATTCGGAGAAGGCAATGGCACCCCACTCCAGTACTCTTGCCTGGAAAATCCCATGGATGGAGGAGGCTGGTGGGCTGCAGTCCATGGAGTCGTGAAGAGTTAGACACGACTGAACAACTTCACTTTCACTTATCACTTTCATGCATTGGAGAAGGAAATAGCAACCCACTCCAGTGTTCTTGCCTGGAGAATCCCAGGGATGTGGGAGCCTGGTGGGCTGCCATCTATGGGGTCTCACAGAGTTGGACACAACTGAAGGGACTTAGCAGCAGACAGCATATTAAGATCCAGAGACATTACTTTGCCAACAAAAGTCCATTGAGTCAAGGCTATGGTTTTACCAGTGGTCATATATGGATATGAGAGTTGGACTATAAAGAAAGCTGAGCACCAAAGAATTGATGCTTTTAAACTGGTATTGGAGAAGACTCTTGAGAGCCCCTTGAAATGCAAGGAAATCCAGCCAGTCCATCCTAAAAGAGATTAGTCCTGGGTGTTCATTGAAAGGACTGATGTTGAAGCTGAAACTCCAATAATTTGGCCACCTGATGTGAAGTGCTGACTCATTGGAGAAGACTCTGATGCTGGGAAACATTGAGGGCAGGAGGAGAAGTGGACGACAGAGGATGGCATCACCGACTCAATGGACATGGGTTTGGGTGGACTCCGGGAATTGGTGATGGACAGGGAGGCCTGGCGTAATGTGGTTTATGGAGTCACAAAGGGTCAGACACGACTGAGCGACTGAACTGAACTGAGTCAATGATGCTATCTAACCATCTCATGCTCTGCCACCATCTTCTCCTTTTGCCTTGTATCTTTGCCATTTTCAGGGTCTTTTTCAATGAGTCAGCTCTTTGAATCCGGGTGCCAAAGTATTGGAGATTCACTATCAACATCAGCCCTTCAAATGTGGATTCAGGGATGATTTCCTTTAGGGTTGACTGTTTTAAACTCCTTGCAGTCCAAGGGACTCTCGAGAGTATTCTCCAGAACCATAGCTTGAAAGCATCAATTCCTTGGTGCCCAATTTTCTTTATGGTCCAACTCTCTTGTCTATACATGACCATGTAAAAACCATAGCTTTTACAATATGGACCTTTGCCAGCAAATAATGTATCTTCTTTTTAATACACTGCCTAGTTTTGTCCTAGCTTTCCTTCAAAGGAGCAAGCATCTTTTAATTTCATGACTGCAGTGACTGTTCTCAGTGATTTTGGAGCCCAAGAAAATAAAATCTGCTGCCGCTTCCATTTTTTCCTCTTCTATTTCCAAGAAGTGATGGGACCAGTTGCCATAATATTAGTTTTCTGAATGTTAAGTTTAAAGTCAGCTTTTTCACTCTCCTCTTTCACTTTTATCAAGAGGTTCTTTAGTTCCTCTTTGCTTTCTGCCATAGTGATAGTGTCATCTGCCTATCACAGGTTGTAGATATTTCTCCTGATGATCTTGATTCCAACTTGAGCTTCATCCATCCTGGCATATCAAATGATGTACTCTGCCTATTAGTTAAATAAGTAGGATGGCAATGTACATCCTTGTTGTACTCCCTTCACAATTTGGAACCAGTCCATTGTTCCATATCCAGTTCTAACCGTTGCCTCTTGACCTGCATACAGATTTCTCAGGAAATAGGTAAGGTGGTGTGGTATTCACATCTCTTTAAAAATTGTCCAAGTTGTGATCCACACAGTCAAAGGCCTTAGCATAGTCAATAAAGCAGAAATAGATATTTTTTATTGAATTCTCTTGCTTTCTCCATGACTCAGCAACACCTCTCTGGTTTCTCTGACTTTTTAAAACCAGTTTGTGTATCAGGAAGTTCTTGGTTCACATTTTGCTAAAGCCTAGCTTGAAGGATTTTGAGCATTACCTTGTTATCATGTGAAATGAGCACACCTGTGCAATAGTTTGAACACTTTTTGTTTGAACAAGAAGGCCTTGTCCTTCTTTGGGGTTGGAATGGAAATTGATCTTTTCTAGTCCTGTAGCCACTGCTCAGTTTTCCAAATTTGCCAACATGATGAGTGCAGCACTTTCACAGCATCATCTTTTCGGATTTTAAATAGCTCAGCTGGAATTCCATCAACTCCACTAGCCTTGTTCATAGTAATACCTCTTAAAGACCACTTGACTTCACATTTCAGGATGACTGACTTTAGATGAGTGACCATAGCATCATGGTTATCTGGGTCATTAAGACCTTTTTTGTTCTTCTGTGTACTCTTGCAACCTCTACTTAATCTCTTCTGCTTATATTAGATCCTTTCTGTTTCTCTCCTTTATCGTGCCCTTCCTCGCATGAAATGTTCCCTTGATAGCTTCTATTTTCTTAGAGGGATCTCTAGTCTTTGCCAGTCTATTCTTTTCCTCTATTTCTTTGCAAAGTTCATTTAAGAAGGTCTTTTTATTTTTCCTTGCTATTCTCAGGAATTTTGCATTCAGATGATTATATCTTTCCTTTTCCCCTTCCCTTTCACTTCTTTTCTTTCCTCAGCTATTTATAAAGTCTACTCAGACAACCGCTTTTCCTTCTTGCATCTGTTTTTCTTTTTGCATCTGTTTTTCTTTAGAATGGTCTTGGTCACCACTTTCTGTACAGTATTCCAAAACTCTACCCATACTTCTTCAGGCACTCTGTCTACCAGATCTAATCCCTTGAATCTATTTCTCACTTTCACTATATAATCATAAGGGATCTGATTAATGTTATATCCAAATGGCTTATTTTCTCCTTTTTTTTTTTTTTTTTTCCAATTTAAGCCTGAATTTTTCAATAGGAAGCTCACCATTTGGGCCATAGTTCCAGGTCTTATTTTTGCTGACTGTATAAAACTTCTCCATTTTTGGCTGCAAAGAATGTAATCAATCTGATTTTAGTATCAGCTGTCTGATGATGTCCATACACAAAGTCATCTCTTGTTGGAGAAGGGTATTTTTGATGACCAGTGCGTTCTTTTGGCAAAACTCTGTTAACTTTTGCCCTGCTTCATTTTATACTTCAGGCCCAAACTTTTCTGTTACTCCAGGTATCTGTTGGCTTCCTACTTTTGCATTTCAATGCCCTATGGTGAAAAAATATATATATTTTTGGTGTTAGTTCTATAAGTTCTTGTAGGTCTTCATAGTACTGGTCAACATTACCTTCTGAGGCATTAGTGGTTGGAGCATAGACTTGGGTGTAATGTTGAAAGCTTTGCCTTAGCAATGAATTGAGATCATTTTGTCATTATTGAGATTGTACTCAAGTACTGCATTTTGTGCTCTTTTGTTGACTATTAGGGCTACTTCATTTCTTCTAGAGGATTCTTGCCCAAAGTAGTAGATATAATGGACATCTGAATTAAATTTTTCCATTCTCATCCATTTTAGTTCATTAATTCCCAAGATTTTCATGTCCACTCTTGTCATCTCCTGCTCAACTATATCCAATTTACACTGATTCATGGACCTAACATTACAAGTTCCTACCTTTTATATGTGTGTATATATATATATATATATATATATATATATATATATATATTTTTTTTTTTCCCCACAGCATAAATCTCTACTTTCACCATGAGCCATATCCACATGTGTGTCATTTATGCATTGACCCAGGCCTATGATTCTTTTTGAAGTTATTAGTAATGATCCTCCACTCTTCCCTAACAGCATATTGGACACCTTTCAACCATGGAGGACTCATCTTCCAATCATATATTTCTGCCTTTTCATATTGCCATGGGGTTCTTGTGGCAGGAATAATGGAGTGGTTGGCCATTGCCTCCTGCAGTGGAGAATGTTTTGTCAGAACTCTTCACTATGACTCATTCACCTTGGGTTGTCCAGCAAGGCATGTCTCATTAGTTCATTGAATGAAATAAGCTCCTTCTTCATGACACAGCTGTGATCCATGAATTTATTTTTATTTGGAGAATAATTGCTTTACAACATTGTGTTGGTTTTTGCCACATATCATCACAAATTAGCCATAGGTATATGTATGTCCCCTCCCTATTGAACCTCCCTCCCATCTCCTACCCTTTCCTACCATTCTAAGTTGTCTCTAAGGAGAGTACCCTCTCCTTCTTTTCTGTGTCCACAAGGGGATCACAATATTAATTAAAGTAAATATCTCTCTTAAAATTTTCATTCTCTTATGGTTTATTTAGTAGTATACTTATTTGTGGCTTATTTAGGAGTATAGCTATGACTATAAAAGTACTTAATGTGTGTTACAGGAGTTATGATATTATTACTAGTACCTACTTAAAAGTAAAATTTTAAAAGTTAAATTCACATTTTAGATTGCTCTATGAGTTATTAGGAAAAATCATGTGTTTGCTTATGGCATGTGAGGGAAATACTGTTTTACATAAAATTATTTCAATGATAAGTTTTAAAGTATTACAAAGGGGCCAAAATTATGTAATTAGAATTTAATCTAGCCTGATGTTTGCATAGATTTATATAAGAAATTATAGTCTCATTTCATAAAAAGTAAAATGCTACAAATAGTGTATTTTCATGGGATGATTCTGGATAACCTGCAGTCTGAAAAATAATTCACTAGAGATATAATTACTATGATTCCATCACTCAGATAAACACCAGAGAAGCAATTCAAAGGTATATAATTAAGGAAACTTGAAATTAGTTTGATAGCAAAAATCATAAAAATTAGACATAAATAAGTTAAGCAGTGATTAAATAACATTATTAACATTTTCAAGATAATATGGGCCTCAGAAATAGAAAAACAATCAGAAAAGAACAAGTATTCAGGGTTAGTATGCAGTATATGAGTTCTCTATATTTTCCACTAATCTGTTTCTGATAATAAATGATTTAGAATCCTTGTACAGATATTTATTAACAATGCAAAAACTTGGCAAGATTCTTATTACAGAAATGTGTTCATTATGAGGGAAGAGAGAAAAATAAACTGAATTTCTAAAGATTATTGAAATTTTGTAGTAAACCATAAAATGACCTTTTACTGAGTATAACTTTTAAAATTAAACTAGTCATACCCAGACATAGCTCTAATAAATATTTGACTTATTAAAGAATACTGTAGGACACCAAATTCCAATTCTTACCAATTCTATTTCAGAAAAGAGCTAGATTTAGTAAGTACACTCAAGCAAGCAGATGCTCAAGTGACCATATAAGACAACAATCCACACTTGAAGTTGCAATCAAGATTGTATTCACTGAGATAGTGCATACAAGAGGCAAAAAGAGGCTTGGCTCCTCAGTGTTTAAATGTTTCCCACTGAATGGGACCAAGTGTATGCACTGCAGATGGGTCTAATCACCTTAGGATCAAGGATCTCTGAATAAAGACTTTTCATGTCTTTATGTGTATATGGGATGAGGGAAAGGAGATGAGTAGAGTCTAAGAATGAAAAGATTCTGAGTCAAAGTGGAGAATAATGCATCAGCAAAAGCCTTTATACGGAGGCTGTCCACTAATAGTACCTGAGATGGGAATGCATATATATGTCTGAGATTGGTTGGTTTGAGCAAAAAAGACTGAGCCTTTGACTGGAACTCTCTCCAGAAACTGCAATGCACTGTCTGATGTGAGAAAGGCAGATTCTCAGCATGGGATCTGCCAAAGAAATCTAAATTCCTAGCTTCAGGTTTGAAATATCACATATAAAAGTGCTAGAACTTCTCAGGAATGAGTAGCCTACCCACCCACTCCTCTTCCAAGATAAATCCTGAATAATCTTAATCATAAAGAATAACATTTATCATGCTCCACTTTTGTTCAGTATATGTTCCAAAGTATACTTGTGGAGAAACTTGCTTTCAGAACATGAGTAGGCTCCCATTATCAAAGCAAGGCCCTCATGGCATTCATTCTCTGGGTTATGTTACAATCAACATATGGGAAAAAAATCAAGAGGAAACACTTTTTAAAAAATGTTACAATAAAGCTATAAAAAGCATCTGCTTGTTTCAGCTATAATTGAATGTGTTATTCAGTGATAACATAATTAATTTTATATTCTAAAATTTAGATTCAAAAGATGAACTATATTGAACTCACTGAATAAAAATCTAAGTAAATGAAGAAATACTAATGGCTTTTCTTAAAGGAGGAGGAAGCTCTAATTGGTGGAGTTAAAGATAACAATGCTAATACAAGATTATTCCTTCCAAAAGGAAAGGTGGCGACCTTCAAATTGAAATTTAAATACCAATTATTTTTTCAATCATCTCAACTTCTGTTTGAGTGAATGGCTTTTTTAATATTCTTCAGTTACTTAGGTCGTCTAGAGGTTTTCCGTTGAAACAAAAAAGTATGCTGGAAAGGAATATTTCAAAACGCCTAAGTAAAGATGTCTGAAAATTTACTCATCCATGAAAACAATGAGAACCTTGAAAAAAATGGCAAAAATGAAACTTTCAGAACTCTGAAATTTAATAAAATATTATAGACTTTTGCAGAGTTAGTTAAGAAAAGTCCCTAGGAAAAATAATTACTAGCAACAACTAAGAACAAACAAACTCAACACTGGAATGATTGGCTTTGATTTGTAGAGTTGGCATATCAGATTACTTAAAAAGTTCAGTTTTCAAAAATACATTATAAGATAAAATTAAGCACCAAAGTGTGACAAATAGAGAGAGAAACAAAATGAGTCGGCAAAAACTCTCACTGAGGAAGATCACATATTGTACCTGCTAGATAAAAAGAATACGTACAAACTGTAAAGAATATTATTTTTAAAAAATAAATGAAAAATTGACAATGTTTGATCATCAAATAGAGAAAGTCAATTAAGAGGTCACTTTTTTTTTTTAAAGAAAAAACATTATTGAGCTAAAAATTGCAAAAAATAAAATGACAAATTCTCCACAGGGGCTTAACCTCAGATTTAAGCAGAAAAAAGAAGGAATTAGTAAAACTGAAGATAGATCAACTGGAATTAGACTTTCTAAGTAGAAGACATAATAAAGAACAAAGAAAAATTCTCAAACCTTTGGGACACTATCAAGCATACCCACATAAGAAGTAACTGGAGCCGATTATACAGAGTGAAGTAAGCCAGAAAGAAGAACACCAATACAGTATACTAACACATATATATGGAATTTAGAAAGATGGCAATGACGACCCTGTATGCAAGACAGCAAAAAAGACACAGATGTGTATAACGGACTTTTGGACTCAGAGGGAGAGGGAGAGGGTGGGATTATTTGGGAGAATGGCATTGTAACATGTATACTATCATGTAAGAATCGAATCGCCAGTCTATGTCTGACACAGGATACAGCATGCTTGGGGCTGGTGCACGGTTATGACCCAGAGAGATGTTATGGGGAGGGAGGTGGAAGGGGGGTTCATGTTTGGGAACACATGTACACCTGTGGTGGATTCATGTCAATGTATGGCAAAACCAATACAGTTTGGTAAAGTAAAATAAAGTAAAAATAAAAATTAAAATAAATAAATAAATAAATAAGCAGAGACAAAAAAAATTAGTAGTTGAAATTCTCAAAAAAAAAAAAAAGAAGAAGAAGTAACAGAGAGAAGTAAGAGAGAAAGCCTCAGTAATGTTTTCTGTTTCTTTCTTTTTTTTTTTTTCAATAATGGCAAAAACTCCCCCAAATTGAAAGTTTATTTAGCTTCAAGTAGGATAAAATTTAAAAAATAAATCCATACCCAGTTGTGTTATAATAAAACTGTCAAAATCAGGGACAAAGAGGGAACCTAGAAAAGACCATGAGAAAAATAATGCATCACTAAAGAGTGATCTTCAGTAAGATAAACAGCTGATTTCTCATCAGAAACCACAGTAACTATAGGTCAGTGAAATGACAGATTCAAAGTCCTGAATGAAATGATAATTAACCAAGAACTCTAGACACAGAAAAATGGCCTTTCAAGAGTGTGGAAGAAATTCATACCACTCACAGGTAAGGAAAAACTGAAATGTCACTAGTTTAACTGTCCTATGAATAATATTGAACGAAATTATTCAAGCTGTAAAGAAATAACTTTAAATAGTAAGTTGAATCCACGAGAACAAAGAGCATGAAGAAATAACTCCTGAGATAAATAGAATATAGAAATGTATTTTCCTTTTCTTGACTGATTAAAGTGGCACATGAATAAAGCAAATACAAATCTGCACGGGCCATGATGCACAATTAAGTAATCTGTATGACACAGTACAGACATCTTTGGGAAGGAAACACATTTTTACACAAGCAAAATTTTGGGAGCTCATTGAAATTAAGTTAGTGCATGAGTTTCCCATTTCAGTTCAGTTCAGTCACTCAGTTGTGCCTGACTCTTTGTGACCCCATGAATCGCAGCACGCCAGGCCTCCCTATCCATGACCAACTCCCGGAGTTCACTCAGATTCACGTTCATCGGGTCAGTGATGCCATCCAGCCATCTCATCCTCGTTCGTCCCCTGCTCCTCCTGCCCCCAGTCCCTCCCAGCATCAGAGTCTTTTCCAATGAGTCAACTCTTCACATGAGGTGGCCAAAGTATTAGAGTTTCTGCTTCAACATCAGTACTTCCAAAGAAATCCCCGGGCTGATCTCCTTCAGAATGGACTGGTTGGATCTCCTTGCAGTCCAAGGGACTCTCAAGAGTCTTCTCCAACACCACAGTTCAAAATCATCAATTCTTCTGCATTCAGCTTTCTTCACAGTCCAACTCTCACATCCATACATGACTACTGGAAAAACCATAGCCTTGACTAGATGGACCTTGTCGGCAAAGTAATGTCTCTGCTTTTGAATATGCTATATATGTTGGTTATAACTTTTCTTCCAAGGAGTAAGCGTCTTTTAATTTCATGGCTGCAGTCACCATCTGCAGTGATTTGGGAGCCTCAAAAAATAAAGTCTGACACTGTTTCCCCATCTATTTCCCATGAAGTGATGGGACCAGATGCCATGATCTTCGTTTTCTGAATGTTGAGCTTTAAGCCAACTTTTTCACTCTCCTCTTTCACTTTCTTCAAGAGGCTTTTTAGTTCCTCTCCACTTTCTGCCATAAGGGTGGTGTCATCTGCATATCTGAGGTTATTGATATTTCTCCTGACAGTCTTGAGTCCAGCTTGTGTTTCTTCCAGTCCAGCACTTCTCATGATGTACTCTGCATACAAGCTAAATAAGCAGGATGACGATCTACAGCCTTGAGATACTCCTTTTCCTATTTGAAACCAGTCTGCTGTTCCATGTCCAGTACTAACTGCTGCTTCCTGACTTGCATACAGATTTCTCAAGAGGCAGGTCAGGTCATCTGGTATTCCCGTCTCTCTCAGAATTTTCCACAGTTTATTGTTATTCACACAGTCAAAGGCTTTGGCATAGTTAATAAAACAGAAATAAATGTTTTTCTGGAATTCTCTTGCTTTTTAGCAAATTATCACAAACTTAATGACTTAAAGCACTTTAATTTACATTATAGTTAAGTAAGTCAGAATTCTCACTAAAATCAAGGTAGCAGAAGCTTTGCATTCTTCCAGAGGTTTTAAGAGAAAATCTATTTTTTTTCCTTCTCTAGTAATTGGAAATTCTGATACCCCACTTTTAACAATGGATACAAAACTAGATAAAAGATCAGCAATAGAAAACTTGAACAAGCATATAAATTGATTATTTATAACATCATCTACCTATCACTCCACTCAAACAAATCTGAATGCACACTGTTTTTGCATATACATGGAGCTCTTCTATAATAGAGCATATGTTAGATCATATATCAAGTTTCAATAAATTTAGAAAAATTGAAGGCATTCAGAGAATATTTTCTGACCACACTTGAAGGAAATTAGAAATCAGGAACAGAAGAATATTTAAGAACTTCATAGATGTGTGAGAATTAGACATACACAAATAATCAATGAGTTGAGCAAGAAATAAAATGAAAATTAGAAATTACTTTGAGATGAATAAAAATGAAAATGCATCCTACAAAAATTTATGAAATGCCATTCTCCAAACCTCATTCCTACCATGATTTTAAAAAGAAAGGAAAAGTAAACAATACAAGGCCACAACAATGACAACAAAATCTTTCCATATTAGACTGATTTACATGTTGAGACTATTTATTGGTGACTCACTCCTGGTTTCAGTAATAGTTTCCTAGTACAGTATTTTGACTGCTCTGGTCTCAACAATTGTAGTTCTTGAAATATTAATACAGAACCAATAGATAATTTTTGGTGATATATATGGAAAAATATACAAAAACTTAAATATATGACCCTATATATTTATAATTACTGCTTGTCAGAACATTATTTATGTGCTTCATAATCAAACAATTGAGTTCTCATATTGTCAGTACTAAAATTTGTTCTCTTCATGTGAACTTTATATGATGATAATTAGCTATATAGGTATTTGTGAGACTTAAATGAGAACATATCTATGTATTACTGGATTTTAAATAAATGATAAAAACTATCATGCATAAATTTATTTATTAATTAATAAGTTATTAGTATAATCTGAAACTTTATTTTTCAAGCTTTATGTAAAAATTTTGGCTCATTTTTTCCCCTGATATGATTAAAGTTCTAGAATAAAAGCAACAATATAGCCAGCACGAGTACTTTCTATTAAGATGTGATTATCGAGTCGCCAGACAGTTGGAGTAAGGACCAATGAAAATTCCCAGAGAAGGAAAGGAGACAGTGTACCTGTGAGTGTTCCATCTTCCCATCTTCTGCTATTTTGAAAGCTTTGTCTCCTATGAGAGCAATTTAATACAAACTATAATATGAATTTCTTTCAGATTTTTAGGGGTTCTGATCATGTCCTTCAGTTTCATAGAGGTAGAATTCCAAAGTAATTTGTCTGTGGTAATATATGATTCTAACTGAGTATTTCAAGATTATTCTGTTTAGCTTATGTCTAGTGGTGAGGGTTAAAACAGTCAGGTATAGAACAGACCACTTTAGATTCAAATATTACCTCAAGTCTTTATCAGTCTTTTTGAATTTTGAGATGGAATAAAACATAATTGCCTAGAACTAAAGTCAAGACCTTCTGGAAAAATAGAAAAAAAGAAAAGGTTTTCAATTGCTTTACTTAGTAGATAAATTGCATTTTCTTCACTATTTTGGCTTTTATTTACATAATTTTGTATCTTTACGTATCCACAGAATTTATATCACAAGAGTATAAACTCTAGCCTGTATTATATCACTAGTATGTGTTAAACTAAGAACTAATTTTAGATTAATCTTATAAAATTATACAGAATGTCTTTATTTGTTTTAATCATCTCTTACATAGAGCTAGTGATATGAAATAGTTTAGGAATGATTGATGTATTAGAAAGCTTTGTTACAATACATAGTTTTTAAATCAGTATCAAGAATGATTCACCAAGCACTCTGTTAAATGAGAGGTTGCTTGTTTATTACCTTTTTCTCATGGGTATTAATTTAGTAAGCTGATGGGTGATTGGACTCATTGTATACTGGAAGTAAGTCATCTTTTGACACCCACTTAGGGATATTATTGTATATATAATAGTCATTTTGTTTCTTAGGAAAAACATTCCAAAATATTGACAAAATATCTTGAATTATTTTAAATAAATGTGAACATTAATTTGAATTTTTAGTAACGATAACATGATTTGCATTAAAAAGACGTTTTAGGTTGTTGGGCTGAAAATTTTTAATCATTTTCCAACACTGATTAAGATAGAATTCAGTAACATAAAAACTCTAATTACCCTTAATTTTCAATATACAATTTTATTGTTGTATAATCAAAAACATCTTTAAGAATTATCTTCACAATTTTATTTACTCTCTATTTGACACTGGTTTTTCCTCATGGTTGCATTTAATTTTCTTAACGTGTAGAGGTGGTAACCTGTTAGACTATTGTCACATTCAGTAAAATAACAGAAATGCAAAGCTATATTCCTGAAGAATTTTATTTTAGTGTGATCATGCAAATATAGTTCCCTGTTCCAACTTTATTAAGTACTTTTATGACTATTAAATATGCTCAATTTGATAAAATAAAGTATAAGATTCTAATCATATGGTTATTTAATTCACTTGTGATTTTACTGGACAGAATCATATTACCTAAATAATATCTTCATTAATGTTCATTTTCTTTGTGGGAATCGATAGAATAAGAAAAGCACACAATACAGCACTATTGTGTCTACTCCTTCACTATAGCAATGTGATTTTAAACTTAGATTCAATTAGATCTAGATTTACTTGCCTATAGGTCATCACTTCAATTAACATTGTCTATGTGATAATTTAAAAAGAGCAACTATTTTCAACTCTATTAATGAATAGCCTCATTAAAAAACAAAACAAAACTTGAGCTCATATAGTGAAAGCTATTCTAAAATAATTTTATGCTCTTACATTTTCCAATTTTATCTTCAAAATTTTCTTAATAATAAATATGACTTTATTTGACATAATGTTATAGAAATTCACATTGTGGTTTTATATGGGTTTTCTAAATGATAACTTCAAATATGTCAGAAAGATAATTTCTATTATACACATGTACAAAATATAATCTATCTTAATAAAACAAGTATATTCGGGCACTGATAGTAAATGCGTAAACCTGATCTACTGCATTGTTTTCTTAAATCCTTGGATGTAAAGAAATACGTATGCTATGTGATTGCTGTTATTGTTCAACCATGTCTGTATGCAACCCTGTAAACTACAGCAAGCCACACTTCTGTCCTTCACTATCTCCTGAAGTTTGGTCAAACTCATGTCCATTGATTCAGTGATGCTATCTAACCATCTCATATTATGTTGCCTACTTCACCTGCCCTCAATTTCGCCAGCATCAGCGTCTTTTCTAATGAATTGGCTTTGAGTATCAGGTGGCTGAAGTACTGGAACTTCAGCTTCAGTATCAGTCCTTCCAGTGAATATTCAGGGTTGATTTTTTTAGGATTGACCGGTTTGATCCCTTTGCTATCCAAGGATCTCTCAAGAGTCTTCTCTAGTATTCAGAGTTTGAAAGCATCCATTCTTTGGTGTTCAGCCTTCTTTATCATTCAACTCTCACATTTGTACATGACTACTGGAAAACATGGACTTTTGTTAGCAAAGTGATGCCTCTGCTTTTGTGTGTGTGTGCATGATGCCTCTGCTTTTTAAAACACTGTCTAGATTTGTTATAGCTTTCCTTCCAAGGTAAAAATCTTCTAACTTTATGGCTATAGTTACTGTTCACACTGGCTTTGGGGCCCAGGAAAATAAATTATGTCACTGTTTCCAGGTTTTCCCTTGTATTTGCCATAATGTGATGGGAGTAGGTGCCATCACTAGTTGTTTGAATGTTGAATTTTAAGCCAACTTTTCACTCTCCTCTTTCACTGTAATCAAGAGGTTTGTTAGTTCCTCTTTACATTCTTCTGTTAGAGTGGTATCATTTGTTTATCTGAGATTGTTGCTATTTCTCGTGTCAATCTTGACTCTAGTCTCTCATTAATCCAGCCCAGCATTTTGCATGATCTACTCTGCACAGAAGTTAAATAAACAGGGTGACAATATACAGCTTTGTTTTGCACCTTTCCCAATTTTGAACTGGTCAGGTGTTCCATGTAAGGTTTAACTGTTGCTTCTTGACCTATGAATAATTGGTCACTCAGAAGACAGGTAAGGTGGTCTGATATTCCCATCTCTTTAAGAATTTTCCATAGTTTGCTGTGATCCATACAGTCAAAGGCTTTCAAGTAGTCATTGAAGCAGAAATAGATGTTATTTCTGGAATTCCCTTGCTTTCTCTATGGTCCAACAATTGTTGGCAATTTTATGCTATGGGATAACTATTTATAATAATAAACTGAATTTGAATAATATTTAGTTAATAAAACTATAAATATAAACAGAGAATAATTAACATTAGAATGGTCATTGTAAATACATTAATAGTTTAAAGAACAATACAAATACTTAGTCTGCATTTTTTATGTATCAATACTTTGTTATTCACATTAAATTTTTGTTCCTTATAGAAACCCTCCATATAAGGTAAGAATATATCCATTTACAGGGAAGAAACATCATTCTGGCAATTTCTTATCCTTTTCAAGATTACAAAAGACTCCCATTAATTAGATAATATAAATAATATCACATTAAAGACCACAAGGGAGCTTATGCATTCTGACGAGGTGAGCTTCAGCTAGGTTTGAGTGAACATTGAAAAATGATCTATGACCCTTTAACTTGGGAGAGGTATCCACCTTGTGAAAGTTGATTGTCTTCATTCCACATCCCTGACACTTTTTTCCTCATTAAATTTGTGCCATCCATTTTTCTAAACTGATCCAGTAAAGAAGTTATTTTCAGTGAAACAGAATAAATTAGAAGCCAATCTTAAGTCTCTCTCTCAAGCAAAAGATAAAGTTGTGTGTGTGTGTGTGTGTGTAGAACTGATTTAGAACTTATGCAGGATCATGCATCAACATAATAAAGGCCATGTATAAGAAACCCACAATTCATATACTCAGCGGTGAAAAATGGAAATATTTTATCTTAAAAATAGAAATAACATTATAACACTCTCATCTCTCTTATTTAACATAGATATGCAGATGACACCACCCTTATGGCAGAAAGTGAAGAGGAACTAAAAAGCCTCTTGATGAAAGTGGAACAGGAGAGCAAAAAAGGTGGCCTAAAGCTCAACATTCAGAAAAAGAAGATCATGGCACCCGGTCCCATCACTTCATGGGAAATAGATGGAGAAACAGTGGAAACAGTGTCAGACTTTATTTTTTTTGTGCTCCAGAATCACTGCAGATGGTGACTGCAGCCATGAAATTAAAAGACGCTTACTCCTTGGAAGAAAAGTTATGACCAACCTAGTATATTCAAAAGCAGAGACATTACTTTGCCGACTAAGGTCCGTCTAGTCAAGGCTATGGTTTTTCCTATGGTCATGTATGGATGTGAGAGTTGGACTGTGAAGAAGGCTGAGCACCAAAGAATTGATGCTGTTGAGCTGTGGTATTGGAGAAGACTCTTGAGAGTCCCTTGGACTACAAGGAGATCCAACCAGTCCATTCTGAAGGAGATCAGCCCTGGGATTTCTTTGGAAAGAATGATGCTAAAGCTGAAACTCCAGTACTTTGGCCACCTCATGCGAAGAGTTGACTCATTGGAAAAGACTCTGATGCTGGGAGGGATTGGGGGCAGGAGGAGCAGGGGACGACAGAGGATGAGATGGCTGGATGGCATCACTGACTCGATGGACGTGAGTCTGAGTGAACTCCGGGAGATGGTGATGAAAAGGGAGGCCTGGCATGCTGCGATTCATGGGGTCACAAAGAATCGGACGTGACTGAGTGACTGAACTGAACTGATCTAGAAGTTCTAGCAAGAACAACTAGGCAAAACAAAAAAATAAAATTTATTCAAATCAGAAAGGAAGAAATAAAATTGTTATTTTTACAAATGACCTTATCCTATATGATTCAGTTCAGTTCAGTTCAGTCCCGGGGGCAGGCAATGCTATGGCCACCACCAGGCCCAAGACAAAGAGGCTGATTGCTATCGATGTAAGTGAAACTCAACATGAGTCCTGCCGTGAGGATGGAGGCGCTTTTGTCCATTTTTGGGGACCACAGCATTTAGGAGATGATCTGCTCCCAGAAAGTCATGGCTGCAGCTTTAATTGCCAATATTGTGAAAGATTCTCTCGGTCCAATTGGTTTGGATAAAATGTTAGTGGATGATATTGGTGATGCAACCATTATTAATGATGGTGCAATCATCCTGAAGCTACTGGAGGTAGAGCATCCTACAGCCAAAGATTCTTCAAGACAAAGAAGGGGGAGAAGGGACCACCTCCATGGTTATTATTGTAGCTGAACTACTAAAAAATGCAAATGAACTGGTCAAACAGAAAATTCATCCCACATCAGTTATTAGTGCCTAGGAAGCAGTGCATTATATCAGTGAAAATCTGATTATTAACACAGAAGAGCTTGGAAGGGATTGCCTGATTAATGCTGCCAAAATCATTGGAATAAATGGTAATTTCTTAGCAAATATGGTGGTATATGCTTTGATCACTGTTAAATACACAGATGTCAGAGTTCAGCCTCTCTATCCAGTCAATTCCATTAATATTCTGAAAACCCATAGGAGGAGTCAGATGGAGAGTATGCTCATCAATGCTCAACTCTGTGGTAGGATCCCAAGACACGCCCAAGAGAACAGTTAATGTAAAAATTGCTTGCCTTGACTTCAGCCTGCAGAAAACAAAAATGAAGCTTGGTGTACAAGTGGTTATTACAGACCCTGAGAAACTGGACCAGATTAGACAGAGAGAATCAAATATCACCAAGGAACAAATCCAGCAACTGGTGCCAATGTTAGTCTAACCACTGGTGGAATTGGTGATATGTGTCTGAAGTATTTTGTGGAGACTGGTGCTATGGTACTTGGAAGAGTTTTTAAGAGACTTTAAATGCATTGCTAAAGCTTCCAGAGCAACTGTTCTGTCAACCTGGCCGATTTGGAAGGTGAAGAAACTTTTGATGCTTCGATGATGGGACAAGCAGAAGAGGTGGTACAAGAGAGAATTTGTGATGATGAACTGATCTTGATTATAAACACTAAGGCTCTTACCTCTGCATTAATCATCTTATGTGGGGCAAATGATTCCACGTGTGATGAGATGGAGCTCTCCTGTGCACTTTGTGTGGTGAAGAGTGTTTTGGAGTCACAATCTGTGGTTCCAGGTAGGAATGCTACAGAGGCAACCTCTTCAATGTGCCTCAAGAACTAGGCAACCAGCATGGACACCCAGGAACAGCTAGCTACTGTGGAGGTTGTAAGATCTCTTCTTGTTATTCTTAATACTCTGATAGTAAATGCTGCCCAAGACTACATGGATCTGCTTGCAAAATTAAGAGTTTCTCATAATGAGGCTCAAGTTAACCCAGAATGCACAAATCTAAAATGAATTGGTCACTGGTATATTCCATGACAATAAACAAGAAGGGGGGAAGGTTGAACCAACCATAGTTAAGGTTAACAGTTTGAAATTTGCAGCTGAAACAGCAATTATCATTCTTTAAATTGATGATCTTATTAAATTATACCCAGAAAATGAAGATTATGAGCATGGAGGTTATGGAGATGTTGTTCAGTCTGGAGCCCTTGATGACTGATTTGATTTATTTACAGCAATGTTAGATGCAGCTTTATTGTACCTCAAGTATTACATGTTGAAGTGCAAAGGCGGTCAAAAAAGAAAAAAAAAAAAGGCAAGGTGCATTTCTATGCACTAACAACAAAGCATTTGAAAAAAAAATTAAAAATTAACCCATTCACACTAGATTTAAAAAAGTCAAATAGGAATAAATTTAATCAAGGAAATAAAAAAAAACTTTACAATAAAATTAAAACCTTTGATGAAAGAAACAGAAGAAAACAAGCAAATGCAAAGATAGATAGTGCATGTTTATTGATTGGAAGGATCATTACTGTTAAAATGTCTATAATACCAAAAACCATTTATAAGTTAAATGCAATCTCTATCAAAATTCAATGGAATTTTTCTTAGAAAAAGAAAAAAAAATCCTAATATTTGTATTTTTATTTGTAAGGGACCACAAAAGAATCTGAATAGCCAAAACCATTCAGAAAAAGTGAAACAAAGCCAGAGGCATCAAACTCTACAAAGCTATAGTAATTATTAACATTATGATATTGGTTTTAAAACAGTTACTTAGATCCTTGAAGCAGATCAGCCCAGAAATAAGCCCACACATACATGTTCAAGTAGCATTTGACAAGGAAATCAAAGAATATTCAATGAGAATAATCTCTTATACAAATGGTATTGAGAATAAAAGATAAACATATGCAGAAAAAAATGAGATTGGATCCCTATCTTACCCAATACATAGAAATTAGAAACTTAAACATAAGATTTGATACCATAAATTCCCAGAATTTTTCATTTTAAATTCCTAGAATGTCTTAGAAGGATTTTAGCTTCTACATATGGTAGAAGCTCCTTGACATTTCCCTGGGTGATGGTTTTTTTTGGATGTAATATAAAAAACACAGACAACACAAGGAAAACTAAGTGGGACTCTAAGTAGATAAATTTTTCTGCATAGCAAAAGCAATAAAATGAAAAGGCAAGCTATGGAATGCATAAACTACTTATAAACCATGTTCTGATAGAAACAAATAAAAGTAGCATCAACATATGTACACTATCAGGTGTAAGATGGAGAGCTAGTGAGAAGGGAAGAAAGGAGCTGGGGAGCCCATTCTGGTGCTCTGTGCTGACCTGGAGGGATAGGGAAGGGAAGGAAGCCAGGGAGGGAGTGGATGTACATATAATTCCAGCTGATTTATGTTCCTGTGCAGCAGAAATCAACATAATATTGCAAAAATTAAAATATATAAATAAAAACAGAAAGAATTCATACAACTGAATATAAAAATTTTAACTACATGGACAATTTTTTTCAAAAATGACATACAAAAGAACAGTAAGTACAAAATATATGCAAAAATCATTAATCATCAGGGAAATATAAATCAAAAGTACAGTGAAATATCACCTTACACCTATTAGGATGAATGTCATGAGAAAGAATAGGGATAGAAAGTGTTGATGTGGATATAGAGATAAGAGAAAATGTTTTTTCTTATTAAAATTTGAGAAGACTTCAGGTAAAATGCCTTTTGAGAGCTCAAGAGCTAGCATGATAACATGCCAAATTACGAAATTCTTCCTCTCTCTGGGAATCTTGGGTAAAAATTTATGATAAAATCTGCTTGCCAAGTCATATATTGATTAGATGCGAGATAGCTAGACAAATAGGGTCACTTTAGAACAACTGTCATGAAATTTTAGCTTTGGACACATTTTTGCTTAGTAGTATGGCTTTCCCTGGTGGCTTAGTGGTAAAGAATATGCCTGCAATGCAAGAGCCTCAGGAGACCTGGGTTTGATCCTTGGGCCAGGAAGATCCACTGAAGGAGGGCACTGGCAACCACTCCAGCATTCTTTCTTGGAGAAGCCCATGGACAGAGGAGCCTGGTGGGCTACCGTCCATGGTGTCTCGAAGAGTCAGACATGACTCAAGCGACTTAGCATGGCATGACACATGCTGCCTGCCAATTACAACCTCCTTGATTCTCATCTCAGTTCTGGTTTACCTAGGTTGAACAAAAGGACAATTATGAATGTAAAAAAGAGTGATAATCAGATGAACAATAGGAGAAATGGCATTAATCAGGACTGCTGATTTTAGTTTTAGTTAACAAAACTAAAATTGGGACATACAGTGGCAAGGCATCACAGTATTTCTTGCAGTTTACATTTTTAAAATGAGATAACTAGTTCACTGAAAGAACAAGCTTTCTCAAACTATTTTGTATTCACTTTAGAGGAGTATGAATTTAAGAAATATTTGCTGAATAAATTGATGAATAAGTGAAAGAATGAATATTCTTAGTTTGTCTCTAAACCTTCTTTTCTTCAAAATTATCATATAAAAATTTTTAAGGAAAATGAAAACATCTACAGAGACAGTAGAACACCACAATTATAATTCAAAAGATACTAGAGGAAAAATAGAAAATGCTTTATAATTTACACCTACATTAATTGTGAATGTTAACAGATTAGGTGTTCCATTTTTATTCACATAAATAAAAAATGACTTAAATTATTAATGATACTAAGATGAACTAAAAAAAAAATAGAATACTGATTTTACCTAAGTATAACGTTTTGACAGAAACTGTAATAAAATTTCTAATAATTTCCATTTTCATATTATATAAAAATGAAACTTTTAAAATAATGCCATAATACTTATTAATTCCCTGGGAATTAATTATGGAATTACTTTTGCTAATATGAGTCTCATTAGTAACACATTCATTATAATTTCACATATACTATAACATTTGTTATCTTGAATGTTTAATTAATTGATGTAATTATGTAACTTTTGCCCCTTATCATCATAGAACAGAGTGAAAAGAGACATTATTGGTGGTCTCTATTCGCAACTGAATGCAGATTTTAAGGAAAATCATGCAATATGAGAAAAAAACAAATTAATTGAGGTGAAAAATACAAATTATTTTCTATTTCTTCTAAAGGAAGAAATTTGTATGTTATTTATATAGTCATATTATTTAAGATAATTTTATTTTCTTGAGAATTAGCCAACCATACAGGACTGTATTGTTCTTTCCATATAGGAATATGTCAAAATAGAATTTTCTGAGATACAATGTAATTAAATATGAATGGGCTTCCCTGATAGCTCAGCTGGTAAATTATACATGTGCAATACAGAAAACCTCGGCTTGATCTCTGAGTTGAGAAGGTCCCCTAAAGGAGGGGATAGCAACCCACTCCAGTATTTGTTCTTACCCGGACAATCCCCACAGACGGAGGAGATGAGCAGGCTACAGTCCATGGGTTTGCAAACAGTTGGACATGTATGAGTGACTAAGCACGTAACAGTATATATATATGGAAAATCCATATATATATATATGGAAATTCCATATATATATATGGAAAATCTGTCTCAATCAATTCTATTTAAGTAATCAGCATGTGTATTATGTGTGCCTAGATTAAGTAGCAGGAATATCTAAAGGATGGAAGAGCTTAAATTAGAAGGCAACAGTGTCAGGTCAATGTTGAAATAGAAGTAAGATGAAGAAACAGAGATTTAAAAATTCACAAATAGTTCATGGTGAGGGGTGATCTGTGAGGCAATGAGCAAACTTGTTATAGTTAAAATAAAAAGTAAAAATTGAACATATAATTTTGACTTCTGAATTATTATTTTAAAAGTTTTAATTATAATTATTTAGCTTCAGAGTTGGAAAACAGCCCACTTTTACAATGTTATTTTTAAATATAAATTTATTTATTTTAATTGGAGGTTAATTACTTTACAATATTGTATTGGTTTTGCCATACATCAGCATGAATCTGCCACAAATTGCCAGTTCAGGTTCGATGGAGGAAACAGGATACTTGGGGCTGGTGCACTGGGATGACCCAGAGGGATGGTACGGGGAGGGAGGTGGGAGGAGGGTTCAGGATGGGGAACGTGTGTAATGTTATTTTTTAGTTGGGTACAAGTTACTGCTTATTTATAATTCATCTTCATTTATAAGGAGAGGAAATGATAAGAGATGAGCGAGTAATCTTACTCCAGAAAATAGATGATGAAAGAGAAAACTGTATTTAAAAACTGTTCCTATTTTCCAAAGTGTAAAAGCTTTTGAATATTTGGAACAGTTAGTAACAGGTATCACCAATTTAGATGAAATTAACTTCATTTTCTTTTTGCATGATGACACTAGGTATATCATATTGTTTTCATAGAGCTTATTTGACTTTTTTAGTGCAGTCAAATTAATTCATTACGCTCATTTAAAAAGGAATGATTTAGGCTGAATATCCTGTGGAGGGAATATTCATAGCACTAGAATGGTCGAAGATTAATTAATTTTAATCTAAAGTCTGTCTCTAGAGATGAGGCATGGTCCCTGACCTGTTCTACTGATTTATCAGCTTCTTGAACAAGGACATAAATAGCTTACCTCTGTAATGTGAAGGATATGCAAAGGAGAAAGATAGTGAGAGAGAGAGGATGTATGAAGAATATTGAAACAAAAAAAAATATTCCAGCTGTGGGGAATAGTGTGTGATGGAACTGCTTTTTGTTGTTGTTGTTGTTGTTTCCTCAGCTATTTTAAAAGATACCAAAGAACTTATTTGGGTGTAAGTTCAAAGTACATTATCAGGGCATCAAATTGGCCACACTAAAATATATTGCATGAGGAAAATTATTGATTTCAGGGGAAAAACAAAACTGCCATCACATAATCTGCAAATATCTGTAAATGAGGATTTGAACACCAAAGTTTATTAAGAACATGATGAAATACAAGATATACGGAAGAGGTTAGGGAGATAGAAATGTAAAAAGTGAAATGACAATTGCATTCAAATAGTTAAAATATAATATGAAGGAGGGTTGCATTTATTGCATTCATTATAATAGGAATAATAAGAAACAATCATTGAAAATTAATGAGACACATTTCAAGCACAGCACAAGGATCAACTACTAGAGTTATTTCTGAGCAGGACAGATTTCCCCACGACATAAAAAATTCCCTGTGTGGAATCTTTTACAGACAACCTCAATGTTTATGTGCCAAAGATATCATACAGTAGATTCCTCCTTGGTAGGGCCATTTCTTGTCACATTTACCTTTGCTTAATTAGACACAAATAGATAGAAATTATGTAATAATATTTGATTCCTTAAGATTTTTAGAATGCAAATTTTTATGGATGAAACATTTATGAGGAAGAAGAAGGAAGGAAGAGGAAGAGGAAAGGGAGAATAAAAACAAGAATAAAGTTCATCTGTACCGTTTTTTTCTAGGTTCCATATACATGCATTAATATACAGCATTTGTTTTTCTGACAGCCTATTTGCAGGTTAGGAATAGAGATACAGACATAGAGAATGGAGTTGTGACCATAGCATGGGAAGGAGAGCGTAGGATGAATTAGGAGAGTAACAATGACATATATCATAGGTAAAATAGACTGCTAGTGTGCAGCTGCTGTATGACACAGAGAGCTCATTTCAGGGCTTCATGATGACCTAGAGCCTGCAGAAACCATGCTTTCAGGAGACTTGTGTGCAGTTGATAACAGACCAGTTACATGCCTTATGTAAGGAGTCAGGAGGCTTATCTATAGGTTTGCTTCTTCACATTCTAGTAGTATGAGCTAACGGTAACAAGGTTTAGGGGGTCTTAGTATTCTGATATTAAGAAGAAGTAGCAAGAATACATGTAAAAGTTCGTCATGACCCAGATAATCATAATGGTGTGATCACCTACCTAGAGCCAGACATCCTGGAATGAGTCAAGTGGGCCTTAGGAAACATGACTGCAAACAAAGCTAGTGGAGGTGATGGAATTCCAGTTGAGCTATTTCAAATCCTAAAAGATGATGCTGTGAAAATGCTGCACTCAATATGCCAGTAAATCTGAAAAACTCATCAGTGGCCACAGGACTGGAAAAGGTCATTTTCATTCCAATCCCAAAGAAAGGCAATGCCAAAGAATGTTCAAAGTACCACACAATTGTACCCAAATTACATGCTATCAAAATGATGCTCAAAATTCTCCAAGCCAGGCTTCAACAGTATATGAAGTGTGAACTTCCAGATGTTCAAGCTGGTTTTAGAAAAGGCAGAAGAACCATAGATCAAATTGCCAACATCCATTTGATCATCAAAAGAAGCAAGAGAGTTCCAGAAAAACATTTGCTTCTGCTTTATTGACTTTGCCATTGTGTATCACAACAAATTGTATAAAATTCTTAAAGAGATAGGAATACCAGACCACCTTACCTGCCTCCTGAGAAATCTGTATGCAGGTCAATAAACAGCAATTAGAACTGGACATGGAACAACAGACTGGTTCCAGATTGGGAAAGGAGTATTGGGAAAGGTTGTGTATGGTCACTGTTTATTTAACTTATTTACATCTTGAGAAATAAACAGAGTGACAATACACAACCTTTCCCAATACTCCTTTCCCAATCTTGTATTTCCATCTCTTTAAGAATTTTTTACAATTTGTTGTGATACATACTAGCAAAGTCAATATAGCAGAAGCAAATGTTTTTTCTGGAACTCTCTTGGTTTTTTAGATGATCAAATGGATATTGGCAATTTGATATCTTGAGAAGGGCTTCCCTGGTGGTGCAGAGGTTAAAGTGTCTGCCTGCAATGTGGGAGGCCTGGGTTCGATCCCTGGGTCAGGAAGATCCCCTGGAGAAGGAAATGGCAACCCACCCCAGTATTCTTGCCTGGAGAATCCCATGGACAGAGGAGCTTGATGGGCTACAGTCCACGGGTCACAAAGAGTTGGACACGACTGAGAGACTTCACTTTCACTTTCACATATTGAGAAATGCCAGGCTGGATGAAGCACAAGCTGGAATCAAGATTGCCAAGAGAAGTATCAATAACCTCAGATATGCAGACGACAACACATTTATGGCAGAAAGTGAAGAAGAACTAAAGAACCTCTTGATGAAAGTGAAAGAGAAGAGTGAAAAAGTTGGCTTATAGCTTAACATTCAGAAGACTAAGATCATGGCATCTGGCACCATTACTTCATGGCATATAGATGGGGAAACAATGGAAACAGTGACGGATTTTTTTTTTTTTTGGGGGGGGGGCTCCAAAATCCCTGCAGATTGTGCTGCAGCCATGAAATTAAAAGGTGCTTGCTTTTAATTTAAAATTGTGACCAACCTAGACAGCATAATAAAAAGCAGACATTACTTTGCAAACCAAAGGTCCATCTAGTCAAAGCTATGTTTTTTCCCAGTAGTCATGTATGGATGTGAGAGTTGGACTATAAAGAAAGGTGAGCACTGAAGAAATGATGCTTTTGAACTGTGGTGTTGGAGAAGACTCTTGAGAGTTCCTTGGACTGCAAGGAGATCCAACTGGTCCATCCTAAAGGAAATCAGTTCTGAATATTCATTGGAAGGACTGATGCTGAAGCTAAAGCTCCAATACTTTGGCCACCTGATGCGAAGAACTGACTGCTTGGAAAAGACCCTGATGTTGCGAAAGATTGAAGGCAGGAGGAGAAGAGGACGGCAGAGGATGAGATGGTTGGATGGCATCATTGACCCAATGGACATGAGTTTGAGTAAACTCCGGGAGTTGGTGATAGACAGAGAAGCCTGGTGTGCTGCAGTCCATGAGGTTGCAGAGTCAGATATGACTGAATGACTGAAGTGGACTGAAGTGTGATAATGGACTTCCCAGGTAGCTCAGTGTGTAAAGAGGCTGCCTACAATGCAGGGCACACTGGAGATATGGGCTTGATTTCTGGATTGGGAAGATCCCCTGGAGGACGGAATGGCAATCCAGTCTAATATTCTTGCCTGTAGAAGCTCAGGGACAGAGGAGTCTGGTGGGCTTCAGTCCATGGGGTCACAAAGAGTCAGACAGGACTGAAGCGACCGAGCAGCACAGGGAGGCTCAGGAGGCTGAGAAGCATGTATATTTATAGCTGACTCATATTGTTGTACAGTGAAAACTACCACAAAGTTGTAAATCAATTATCCTTCAATTAAAAGTAAAATTAAAAAAAAAAGAATATGATCAGGAAGATAAAATAAACCACATTTAAAATAGTCATAACTTTTTGTGTTGTGTATAGTGCGACAGAAAAACAGGAAATGTAAATCTAGGCATATAATTTTCTTGTTCAAAAACTGCGTGGTCAGAGAACTCAAAGGAGCATAAATCCATATTTGAATGTGGCAAGTCAAAATGAAGATAGTAATATTCCACTAGGTATTTAATTCTGTAAGCAGTGAACTGATTATGTTTGAATCTTGTCATCCAACTTGGAATAACCCACTGTAATAAGTTGCATGTGAGGAGGGCTGTGTGGGGTCAAGATGGCTAGTAGGTTCAGTTCAGTTCAGTCACTCAGTCGTGTCTGACACTTTGCGATCCAATGAATTGCAGCACGCCAGGCCTCCCTGTCCATCACCATCCCCCGGAGTTCACTGAGACTCAACGTCCATTGAGTCCGTGATGCCATCCAGCCATCTCATCCTCGGTCGTCCCCTTCTCCTCCTGTCCCCAATCCCTCCCAGCATCAGAGTCTTTTCCAATGAGTCAACTCTTCTCATGAGGTGGCCAAAGTACTGGAGTTTCAGCTTTAGCATCATTCCTTCCAAAGAAAACCCAGGGCTGATCTCCTTCAGAATGGACTGATTGGATCTCCTTGCAGTCCAAGGGACTCTCAAGAGTCTTCTCCAACACCATCGTTCAAAAGCATCAATTTTTTGGCGCTCAGCCTTCTTCACAGTCCAACTCTCACATCCATACATGACCACAGGAAAACTATAGCCTTGACTAGACGGACCTTAGTCGGCAAAGTAATGTCTCTCCTTTGGAATATGCTATCTAGGTTGGTCATAACTTTTCTTCCAAAGAGTAAGTGTCTTTTAATTTCATGGCTGCAGTCACCATCTGCAGTGATTTGGGAGCCCCCCCAAAAAAATGTCTGACACTGTTTTGACTGTTTCTCCATCTATTTCCCATGAAGTGATGGGACCCGATGCCATGATCTTTGTTTTCTGAATGTTGAGCGTTAAGCCAACTTTTTCACTCTCCTCTTTCACTTTCCTCAAGAGGCTTTTTAACTGCTCTTCACTTTCTCCCATAAGGGTGGTGTCATCTGCATAACTGAGATTATTGATATTTCTCCCAGCAATCTTGATTCCAGCTTATGTTTCCTCCAGTCCAGCATTTCTCATGATGTACTCTGCATAGAAGTTAAATAAGCAGGGGGACATTATACAGCCTTGACGTACTCCTTTTCTTACTTGGAATCAGTCTGTTGTTCCATGTCCAGTTCTAACTGTTGCTTCCTGGCCTGCATGCAGATTTCTCAAGAGGCAGGTCAGGTGGTCTGGTATTCCCATCTCTCTCAGAATGTTCCACAGTTTATTGTGATCCACACAGTCAAAGGCTTTGGCATAGTCAATAGAGCAGAAATAGATGTTTTTCTGGAACTCTCTTGCTTTTTCAATGATCCAGCGGATGTTGGCAATTTGATCTCTGGTTCTTCTGCCTTTTCTAAAACCAGCTGGAACACCAGAGAGTTCACAGTTCACGTATTGCTAAAGCCTGGCTTGGAGAATTTTGAGCACTACTTTACTAGCGTGTGTTATGAGTGCAATTGTGCGGTAGTTTGAGCATTCTTTGGCATTGCCTTTCTTTGGGACTGGAATGAAAACTGACCTTTTCCAGTCCTGTGGCCACTGCTGAGTTTTCCAAATTTGCTGGCATATAGAGTGTAGCACTTTCACAGCATCATCTTTCAGGATTTGAAATAGCTCATCTGGAATTCCATCACCTCCACTAGCTTTGTTCGTAGTGATGCTTTCTAAGGCCCACTTGACTTCATATTCCAGGATGTCTGGCTCTAGATGAGTGATCATATCATCATGATTATCTGGGTCATGAAGATCTTTTTTTATACAGTTCTTCTGTGTATTCTTGCCACCTCTTCTTAATATCTCCTGCTTCTGTTAGGTCCATACCATTTCTGTCCTTTATCGAGCCCATCTTTGCATGAAATATTCCCTTGGTATCTCTAATTTTCTTGAAGAGATCTCTAGTCTTTCCCATTCTGTTGTTTTCTTCTATTTCTTTGCATTGATCGCTGAAGAAGGCTTTCTTTTCTCTTCTTGCTATTCTTTGGAACTCTGCATTCAGATGTTATATCTTTCCTTTTCTCCTTTGCTTTTTACCTCTCTTCACAGCAGGAGACTTAAGAGATGGTGTCTTGATAGTGTATGAATTTATCAATGAGAATTTGATACACTGTTTACATTTTTAAATATGTTTTTGTGTAGTAACATTTTGATAGATATAAACAGTTACATGTGTTTAGTTGCTCAGTCGTGGTCAACTCTTTTGTGACCCCATGGCCTGTAGCCTGCCAGACTCCTCTGTCCATTGGTTTCTCCAGGCAAGAATACTGGAGCAGGTTGCCACATCCTCCGCCAGGGGATCTTCCCAACCCAGGGCTTTAACCCAGGTCTTCCACGTTACAGGCAGATTCTTCACCATCTGAGCCACCTGGGAAGACCATATACAGTTAATGTGTGTGCAAAGTAGCTTCAGTCTTTGAACTTTCTGGGACACTATAAACTGTAGACTGCAAGGCTCCTCTGTCTCTGGGATTCTTCAGGCAATAATACTGGATTGGGTTGCTATTTCCTCCTCCAGGGGATCCTCCAGACCCAGGGATTGAACCCGAGTCTCTTATGTCTCCTGCATTGGCAGGCAAGTTCTTTATCATAGTGCCTCTTGAGAAGCTATATATAGTTACATAGAAAGAGTCAGTCCAGGTTCGATGCATGATACTGGATCCTTGGGGCTGGTGCACTGGGACGACTCAGAGGGATGGTACAGGCAGGGAGGAGGAAGGGGGGGGGTTCAGGATGGGGAACACGTGTATACCTGTGGCAGATTCATGTTGATGGATAACCAAATAAATAAATAAATAAATAAACCCAGAGGAGCAACAAAACAAAAAAAAAAAAAAAAAAAGAAAAAAGAAAGAAAGAGGTTTATTTTGAAGGATTGGCTCACTTGATTATAAAGATTGGGAAGTTCCATGATGTACCATTTGCAATGTAGAGCCAGTGCTTATCTCAGTACAGAACCCAAAGAACTGGAAATGAGGAAAATTAATGGTATAAGTCCCAATCTGGAACCAAAAGCCAGAGAACCAGGGGGCTAATGGTGTAGTGCCCAGGTCTGATCCCAGAGGCCCAAGAACCTGGAGAGCTGATGTCCAAGGCAGGAGAAGATGGGTATTCTGGTTCAAGCATAAGGCAAATTTATCCTTTCCTCTGCCATTTTATTTTTTCCAGATCCTCAACTGATTGGATGATGCCCACATGCATTGTTGTCATGTTATTAGCTCAATTGTGTCTGACTCTGTGACCACACGGACTATAGCCCACCAGGCTCCTCTGTCCATGGGATTCTCCAGACAAGAAAACTGGAGTGGGTTGTCATTTCTTCCTCCAAGGGATCTTCCTGACTCGGGGATTGAACTCAGGTCTCCGGTATTGCAGGCAAATTATTTATTATTTGAGCCACCAGGGACTCCAATATGCATTGGTAAAGGTGATTTTTACTCTGTCTACTAGTTCAAATGCTAATCTCTTCTGGAAACAATTGTCACAGAAATGTTTAACACAACCAGTAATGCTGATGAAGCTGAAGTTGAACGGTTCTATGAAGAACTACAAGACCTTTTAGAACTAACCCCCCCAAAAGATGTTCTTTTCATTATAGGGGACTGGAATGCAAAAGTAGGAAGTCAAGAAATACCTGGAGTAACAGGCATATTTGGCCTTGGAATGTGGAATGAAGTAGGGCAAAGATAATAGAGTTTTGCCAAGAAAATGCACTGGTCATACCAAACACCCTCTTCCAACAACACAAGAGAAGACTCTACACATGAACATCATGAGATGGTTAACACCGAAATCAGATTGATTATATTCTTTGCAGCCAAAGATGGAGAAGCTCTATACAGTTAGCAAGAACAAGACCAGGAGCTGACTGCGGCTCAGATCATGAACTCCTTATTACCAAATTCAGACTTAAATTGAAGAAAGTAGGAAAACCGCTAGACCATTTAGGTATGACCTAAATCAAACCCCTTATGATTATACAGTGGAAGTGAGAAATAGATTTAAGGGCCTAGATCTGATTGACAGAGTGCCTGATGAACTATGGAATGAGGTTCCTGACATTGTACAGGAGACAGGGATCAAGACCATCCCCAGGGAAAAGAAATGCAAAAAAGCAAAACAGCTGTCTGGGGAGGCCTTACAAATAGCTCTGAAAAGAAGACAAGAGAAAAGCAAAGGAGAAAATGAAAGATATAACATCTGAATGCAGAGTTCCAAAGAATAGCAAGTAGAGATAAGAAAGCCTTCTTCAGGAACCAATGCAAAGAAACAGAGGAAAAGAACAGAGTGGGAAAGACTAGAGATCTCTTCAAGAAAATTAGAGATATCAAGGGAATATTTCATGCAAAGATGGGCTCGATAAAGGACAGAAATGGTATGGACCTAACAGAAGCAGAAGATATTAAGAAGAGGTTGCAAGAATACACAGAAGAGCTGTACAAAAAAGATCTTCACGACCCGGATAATCACGATGGTGTGATCACTCATCTAGAGCCAGACATCCTGGAATGTGAAGTCAAGTGGGCCTTAGAAAGCATCACGATGAACAAAGCTAGTGGAGGTGATGAAATTCCAGATGAGCTATTTCAAATCCTGAAAGATGATGCTGTGAAAGTGCTGCACTCAATATGCCAGCAAATTTGGAAAACTCAGCAGTAGTCACAGGACTGGAAAAGGTCAAGTTTTCATTCCAGTCCCAAGGAAAGGCAATGCCAAAGAATGCTCAAACTACCGCACAATTTTACTCATCGCACATGCTAGTAAAGTAATGCTCAAAATTCTCCAAGCCAGGCTTCATCAATATGTGAACCGTGAACTTCCAGATGTTCAAGCTGGTTTTAGAAAAGGCAGAGGAACCAGAGATCAAATTGCCAACATCCGCTGGATCATCGAAAAAGAAAGAGAGCTCCAGAAAAACATCTATTTCTGCTCTATTGACTATGCCAAAGCCTTTGACTGTGTGGATCACAATAAACTGTGGAACATTCTGAAAGAGATGGGAATACCAGACCACCTGACCTGCCTCTTGAGAAATCTGCATGCAGGCCAGGAAGCAACAGTTAGAACTGGACATGGAACAACAGACTGATTCCAAATAGGAAAAGGAGTACCTCAAGGCTGTATATTGTCCCCCTGCTTATTTAACCTCTATGCAGAGAACATCATGAGAAATACTGGACTGGAAGAAACACAAGCTGGAATCAAGATTGCTGGGAGAAATATCAGTAATCTCAGATATGCAGATGACACCACTCTTATGGCAGAAAGTGAAGAGGAACTAAAAAGCCTCTTGAGGAAAGTGAAAGAGGAGAGTGAAAAAGTTGGCTTAAAGTTCAACATTCAGAAAATGAAGATTATGGCTCTGGTCCCATCACTTCATGGGAAATAGATGGAGAAACAGTCAAAACAGTGTCAGACTTTATTCTTTTGGGCTCCAAAATCACTGCAGATGGTGACTGCAGCCATGAAATTAAAAGACACTCCTTGGAAGAAAAGTTATGACCAACCTAGATAGCATATTCCAAAGGAGAGACATTACTTTGCCGACTAAGGTCCGTCTAATCAAGGCTGTATTTTTTCCAGTGGTCATGTATGGATGTGAGAGTTGGACTGTGAAGAAGGCTGAGCACTGAAAAATTGATGCTTTTGAACTATGGTGTTGGAGAAGACTCTTGAGAGTCCCTTGGACTGCAAGGAGATCCAACCAGTCCATTCTGAAGGAGATCGGCCCTGGGTTTTCTTTGGAAGGAATGATGCTAAAGCTGAAACTCCAGTACTCTGGCCACCTCATGCAAAGAGTTGACTCATTGAAAAAGACTGATACTGGGAGGGATTGGGGGCAGGAGGAGAAGGGGACGACAGAGGATGAGATGGCTGGATGGCATCACTGACCCGATGGACGTGACTCTGAGTGAATTCCAAGTGTTGCTGATGGACAGGGAGGCCTGGCGTGCTGCGATTCATGGGGTCGCAAAGAGTCGGACACGACTGATCGACAACTGAACTAATGGGTACCCTTTAGCTTAGTCAGCTTGGTACATATAATTAACCATCACAGTATATGTACTTGTTATACCTTATTGTTAGTAAGCAAATCAGCTTATGATCATCTCTCTTGAGATACCATTTCCATCCTCTGTTTCCATCCCCATTTCAGAATGTCTCTGATCCCCCTGCCTCTTACTCTATCATAGCCACCTCTTTGAAAAACGCTTGTGTATAGGCTGCAGCCTCTGCTCACACCTATACCATGGGCTTCTCATCTCCTCGCTCAATATTTATCTACCAACACAGTGGTCTAGGGTAATATATGAATTTCCCTGCTCATTCATATGCAATTTATAAGTGACAGGGAAGAAACATTAGAGATTTTTAAAAATTCTCAAATTATTGAGTAGCCCGGTTCTATAACATTGGCCAAGTCATCCTTGTATTGCTTTTCCCTTCTTCCTTCCTTTGCACTCTGTTCCTATTCTGTCAAACTTCCCCCAACAAAATCACATGTAGATGGTTTTTCTGGCCCCAGTCTCTAGGAAATCAGGGCTAAAACAGTTGTTTTTCATACCTAAAAAATTCAGATGTATCACACTAACATGGTTCTAAGAAAATCCATTCTAGTATAATATTCATTCAACATTCTATTCATTCTACACTCTGATAAAAAAAAAATAATGGCTCTTGCCTGAGATTTTTCACATTAATTCTGCATAGGTGCAATTAAAAATATTATATTTTCTCATTTTTCTTCAGATTGATTGAGGTATACTTCTCATAAAACATTATACTATTTTTAGGTGCACAGCATACAGACTCAGCGTTTGAATTATTTTGTGAAATGATCAAGTGGCACTTATTTATAATATACTTCTTGATATGAGAAATAGGCTTTGGAATGTAGCATTCTACAAGAGACAAAAATAAGAGCAATGGTAATTTTTTAGGAACTTTGTAATATCTACATAAGTATATTATTCCTGTTTACAATCTGTCAGAGAAATGCTGTAAAATTTAATTATGAATAAGCAACACATTTTTCTCCTTTTAGGAAAGCTACTTTTATAAAAATTATTAATTAGGAAAAGGTCACATATCTGCAGTTACTTTATTTACTTATTTATGTATTTATATGTTTATTTAGTCATCAAATATTTATGATGTACCTTCTATTTGCCAGAAATAGTCTCAAATGCTATCAAATGTTTGACGTGCAAAAGTAAAATTGTGATTTTCTTTAATATTATCATATGAATATGAAATACAGGCTAAAGTGCATTGCTTTGTGCATAAACATAACTAATGCCTTCCCTCTCATGCTTCTTTGGCCACTGATTGACAAAAATATCTATACCAATATCTGATAGATGAATTCATGAATATATGAATGGCACTTGCTCAGTTGAATAATTCCAGGTTTACAAATCCCTGACCTCTGACAGAATGTATAAATACTTTAAAGAAGATTGGTTCAAGAAATTCTGCAGTACTTACACACTTTATTTAGTATTTATGTTTCCAGTAGTGAATATATATGTCCTCACATATATACTTTGGTATAATATGTGTCTATTCATTTGAATGATTATATTGAGAAACTACTACGGTTTTGGCAACTTTCAACACCAATATTTTTTCAGCATTTATTTTACATTTTGAAATGCATATTTTGGCAAATTTTACAACATATGGATTGAATTTCTTTGTATGGATTAGTGTTACGTGTAAGGTCTACTGATTGAATTATTTAAATAATGTTCAGTGTAAGGCTTGTTGTTCATAAAATTAGGTTTTAGTGATATCTTAAACAATTAGGGCTCGATTTTGATGTTCATCAATTAATAGAAGGTCAGGTTTCTTCCCTATCTTTGTTATTGTAAATAGTGCAGCTCTAAGCATCGGGGTATATATCTTTTTGAATTAATGTTTTCCTTTTCTTTGGATATATATCCAAAAGTAGAATTGCTGATCATACAGTAGTTGTATTTTTAGCTTTTTAAGGAAATGCCATACAGTTTTTCAAAGTGACTGCACCAATGTACATTCCCACCAGCAGTGCAAAAGGATTCTCTTTTCTCCATATCATCAGCAATATTTCTTATTACAGACCTTTTGGTTATAAAATTTTGATAGGTGTGAGGTGATGTCTCATTGCTGTTTTCATTTGCATTTCTCTGATAATTAGAGTGTTTGAGCATCTTTTTATGTGCTATTGACCATCTGCATACTTTGGAAAAACCTCTATTAATATTTTCTATTCCTTTTTATTTGAGCTGTTTCATTTTTAATATTAAATTGTCTTAGTTGCTTATATACTTTGGATATTTATTATACATTTGCAAATATTTTCTCTCAGTAATTTGCATTTTCATTTTTTTATGATCTCATTTGCTATGCAAAAGCTTTTACTTTTAACTCAGTTCAATTTCCTTAGTTTTTACTCTTGTATACTTTACCTTAGGAGACAGATCCAAAAACCTATTGCTTCAATTTATGTTATATAATGTTCTGCCTATTATTTCTTCTAGGAGTTTTATGATTTCTGGACTTGCATTTAAGTATTAATCTTGCACTTTAATTTCAGTTTAATTTTTGTATGGTGTAAGAAAATGTTTTAAGTTCATTCTTTTATATGTAGCTATCAAATTTTCCCAGCACTCCTTTTTGAAGAGAGTGTCTTCTCCCCATTGCATAGCCTTGCCTTCTTTGTCGTGGATTAATTGACACAAGAGCATGTGTTTATTTCCAAGCTCTCTATTCTGTTCCATTGATCTAGGTGTCTGTTTTTCTATCAGTACCATACTGTTTTGATAGTGTAGCTTTGTAGTTTATTCTGAAATCAAGGGCATAGTATCTTCAGTTTTGTTCTTTTAAGATTTTCAAGATTTAGATCTTTTCAAGATTGTTTTGGTTTACCAGGTCTTGTATGGTTACATATAAATTTATTGGTGTAGGCTTGTATTTTAAACTTCTCTCTTAGAACTGATTTTTCTGTATCTCATAGATTTTGAAAATTTGTGTTTTTATTTTCATTTGTACTTCTCCATTGATCCTTTGTGTTTTTTTTTTCCCCCCATTGAACAAGTTCTTCTGTTTTCCCATTTTGTTTTATTTTCTGTTTTCATGAAATGAAGTGAAACACTTATCTTAGTCTTGAAGGTTTGCCATTTGTGGGACTATTTCTATACAGTCTGCATGTACCCAATGACCTTACCATGAGAGCTGTATCTGACAAGGACAGGAGTCATGTCTCCTCCCAGGGTGTGCTGGCAGCTATCAACTTGGTAGAATATGGGTCTGGAGATGGAGTGGCTAGAGCCAGAGCTAGGTATGAGCCTGGCTTCTCCTCTGCTAAGTGGCCCTTAATGCCCTATGAGGAGTGAAGTCAGGGCCCAAGTTACTGGAGCAGAAGTCTTGAGCATGGATTCCAAGCTGGTCTGCTCCATTTAAGTGTGTCTGCTCAACTCTTCGAGCACTGGCATCTCGATTCTAGTAGAGGGCAGTGCTGGAGCAGACATTGTGGGTCAGGACACATCTTGAGACAGTCCCAGCAAACAAGTTCCAAGTTGGTCCAGATCTGCACACCTTCCCCCCCCCATCCCCAAAACTACCAGTAATGACTGTCCTTGCTCTGTTTGGTTCCCATTCAAGGTCCAAGTTGAGTCAATTCACCTACAACAGTGTACTCTTAGCCATGACAGTCTTTGTCCCAGTGTGGAGCTTTGCATTAGAGTAAGAGAAACCCAAGTGAACACTGAGCTCAGCCTCTGGCACACACTGGGATGATCATGGGAATCTGGCCAGAGTCTTGGGTAGTTTTAATCTACTCCTTCACCTTGTTCTTGGAGAAAGCAAGCCTGTATGTGCTCTTCCTGAGCAGAGTCTATATTTCTTTCAGGGATGCTTAGTTCCACTGGCTTTCTCATCAGCTTGGGGGACTCCTCCAGTATCAGACCCCAGGCCTAGGGCACCCATCATGTGGTCCAACCAGCTACTTACCCTTGGAAGATCTCTAAGCCTGTGTAATTCCTCTTTACTTTCTAGGGGCACAGGCTGAGTCCTTCTGTGCCTTCTCTTTCTTTCCAGATAAAATGTGTGAATCTTACTTACAGTCTTAGCTGCATGAGTCTTTCTGCCAGTCTCCAGTTTGTTTTCAGTGAGAAATATACCACTTCTAGAAATATTTTTGGTGTGTTCATGGGGGGTGGTGAGCTTTACATCCACCTTCTCTCCCATCTTGTTCTCCTCTCTATGCTATATTTATTTTGGCACAATAAAAAATTAAGCTCAGCATTTATATTAAAATAATATCAGATGAGCAATAATGCAAGATTTGAATGTGGAATTTTAAAAAAAATCACCTTGGAGGTTTTCCTAATGGAAATGAATAAAAATATCTTTTTTATTATTTAATTATCTAAGAAATATAAAGTTGTAAGCAGATTTTAAAATACTAATTAACATGATTTTACTTACTGTGATCTGTATTTAAACTACAATGCTTCAGTTCAGTTCAATTCAGTCACTCAGTCGTGTCCGACTCTTTGCAACCCCATGAATTGCAGCATGCCAGGCCTCCCTGTCCATCACCATCTCCCGGAGTTCACACAAACTCATGTCCATTGAGTTGGTAATGCCATCCAGACACCTCATCCTCTGTCGTCCCCTTCTCCTGCCCCCAATCCCACCCAGCATCAGACTCTTCCAATGAGTCAACTCTTCGCATGAAGTGGCCAAAGTATTGAAGTTTCAGCTTTAGCATCATCCCTTCCAAAGAACACTCAGGGCTGATCTCTTTAGAATGGACTGGTTGGATATCCCTGAAGTCCAAAGGACTCTCAGGAATATTCTCCAACAACACAGTTCAAAAGCATCAAATCTTCAGCACTCAGCTTTCTTCACAATCCAACTCTCACATCCATACATGACTACCGGGAAAACCATAGCCTTGACTAGACGGACTTTTGTTGGCAAAGTAATGTCTCTGCTTTTGAATATGCTATTTAGGTTGGTCATAACTTTCCTTCCAAGGAGTAAGCATCTTTTATTTTCATCACTGCAATGCTTACTTACTGTTATTTATAAAATGGATAAGCAAATCTTTTAAAATATGCTAAAATAATATAAGACACTGTGATTAACAAAAATGTTTTGTCTAGAACACTAAGTGCGTTAAATAGGGTGTAAAATTGTGAATCATATTTGCATAGCTTGAAATCAATTTTTATTTCCTCAGTTTTCGTGTAAGTCAATTTTTATAGCATTTATCCTTAAATGAAATCTTTTTTTTTTCTCCTTAGAATAATTGCACAACATATTTTGATATTTTGTTTTCTTAAAACTTCTCTTTTACTTGAATTTATAGAAATAGAAAGTTTATATGTTGTCTCCATTTATATTATAGTTTTAGAGAATATTTGAATTTGGAGAGATTTTTGCTTGAAAAGGGGGTACAAGAGTTGAGAAGAGGAAATGATAACTTTAGTTATCTATAGTTCAGAAAGGTTAAGTCATCAATCAGAAGATTGGTACCCTAGACACTCATAAACGTCAGCAAGTTTCTGTACTGACTCACTGGTATGACACTAGTTTGTCACTGATTCACATGTGCATGTGAATGCTCAGTTGTTTGGTAGTGTCTGACTCTTTGCGACCTCATGGACTGTGACCCACCAGGCTCCCCTCTCCATGGAATTTTCCCAGACAAAATGCTGGAGTGGGTTTCCATTTCCTCCTTCAGGGCGTATGCCTGACCCAGGAGTCAAATCCACATATCCTGAGTCTCCGGCTTTGGCAGGCATATTCTTTACCCCTGAGCCACCTAGGAAGCCCCACCATCGTTTCATATTCAGGTTTAAATCATGAGTTTGCACAGTAGCATATGATTTCATAAATCTAATTTAAAATGAGGATGTATGCTTAAGTATTTTCAACAAAAATTTTCATGGTATATTTTATTTAAAATTTTGGTAAATATAAATGTTAAGAATATTGCATTACTTACCTTAAATGACTTCTCTGGTGGCTCAGATGGTAAAGCGTCTGTCTACAATGCGGGAGACCCGGGTTTGATCCCTGGGTCGGGAAGATCCCCTGGAGAAGGAGATGGCAATCCACTCCAGTACTATTGCCTGGAAAATCCCATGGACAGAGGAGCTTGGTAGGCTACAGTCCATGGGGTCTCAAAGAGTCAGACACGACTGACCAACTGCCCTCACTCACTCACTACCTTAAATAGTATTGTTAATTGTCCAGCCAGTTGGCAAGCTTATTGTATTGGAAAACAAAGTTGTAAATGAGACTAATTATCTTTGTTATTGAAGAACATTTATTACTATGCTTCTTCAAAAAGAAATGCAGATTTAGCACAGATCACCCATTTTACCCGTTTCTATTCAACAAGGCCATTTGTGGAAACAATTGCTTCTTTGCTTTCTTTCAGGCTAACAAGATTTGCATTTTCCAATGTGCCATTGCTGTCTACAAGTTGATTTTGTTATATAGGTTGCTCTGAAAATGTATGCTGAAGAAAAGTTGACATTTAACCAAAAGCCATTTCTTTGTAGAGTTTAGCTTCACTACCAAGCCTGTTGTACAAGGTGCTAGTGATTTTTGAAAAGATTATATCGATTCTGGAGCAGTAGGTTTGCTACTCTCGGGAAACAGTTTTCAAGTAGGGTTTTGCAATCAGGCATACTTCCTAATGTTCTGAATATTCAGTCAATAATTGTATTTTTTGAATGCGTGTGTGCTGTGCTGAGTCATGTCTGACTCTTTGTGACCCCTGTACTGTAGCGCACCCAGGTTCCTCTGTCCCTGTGTCAGGGGAGTGTGTAATTTCCTCAGTTCTGCTGCATCACAACAAAAATTTGAAGCGACAGATGGACCAGTGTTACAGTCCTCAGATTGACCAGTGTTAAAGCTGTTGGACAGGCCACTGTTAGAGCTCCATGTTACAGCTCAGTTTCATTTAGAAAGTAAAGGAAAATACATCCTTGAGGTGTGGGGGAATGGCGACCCAAAAGACATAAAGAGAAGAGAGGCCCCAACCCAATTTTGGCTCCTCTTTTTATATTTTCTTCTCCTCCCCCTGGGCCTATGTAAATTGGGCTAGCCAGGAGTGTTGTTTGTTTCACCTGAGGTTTTCACTCCAGTCCTCAAACCTTCCTTTGTTCTATTTTCATAGGATTTTCCCTTCTTTGTCTTTTAGCCACCACCATTTTGGACTCTTTTTTACTAATGTAACTACCTAATATTCCCTCCTCAAGAGATAAGAAGCCCAGTTCTTTGGGAATAGGGGTGTCGAGATCTCTCTGGCTGCTTCCTGTTGAACTGGGATGGGAAGGGGTATTGGGCCTCCCCTTTTGCTAGGCTTAAGCCTCAGAGTCCTTAAAGTGGTATACATCTAAGGGTGAGTGATATTTTCTGTGGTTGGCTGTAGTTTTATATATCTTTGTTGAACTGGCACTGTATGTTGTAGCTTGTTGACCTGGGCAGAGACAAAACAGGTTAGATACTTGGTAATACATGGAACAATCATAAGCAACATCAGTTTGGTGATGAAAGAGACTAGTAGGAGCATTAGCCAACTCCAAATTTCCCATCACCAGGAGGATCCTCCAGAGAGAGTTTGTAGCCACCCCAACAACTCTCTAGCTCGTTCTTTGAGATCCTGTAGGATCTGAATGATTTTCTTGAGGACTGCGAGACTTTCTTTAACTTAGCTGGAGGTATTTACCCAGAAACAACACGTCTCATTCAAGATGGCTCAAGTCCCTCCTTGTTCAGGCATCAGGAGATCTAGCAAAGCTATGCTGGCTCTTGAGAGCTGTCCTGAGAAATCTTACCTCCAGAAACTTAATTTTGGGGGTGTTCATTAGATGGCACTCATTTTTAGTTTTGAATAGGTATCTGAGATCTCCCAGGGACTCACAGGTGTATTGAATGTCCTCCTCTGTTTTCTTGTATGGCTTGACTCATGAGTAGTGAATCCAGGAGTCATGTCCTGGTACCTTGACTGCTGTGGGGGTAGAAAGTATTACAGGGTAGGGGCCCTTACAGGTGGGCTTGAGTTGAGCCCTTGGGGGCCCATCTTACCAGTCTTTAATTAGGACGAGTCCCTGGAGCATAGAGTGATGGCTCCTTAGGCTCTTTTGGATTCTGGTTGACACACAACAAGCATGTATCCTTTTGGAATTGCCCAATGGCCATGGTATAAGACCAGAAGGTCTGAGCCTCTGGATCTAGGAAGAGGTCATTGACATAAAAACGGTCTCCCATATAGCATCTCATAAGGACTAAGACCAACCTTTTCCTTAGAGGCAATTGGGTGTGGAGGAGAGTTGTTGGCAAAGCCTCCTTCCATCCCAGGGAGATCTCCTGGGTTATCTTTTTTATTGCTGATTTTAAGAATTGGTTAGCTCTTTCTACTTTTCCTGAAGACTGAGGCCTCCCAGCACAATGGAGATAATAAGTAATGCCCAGTGCTTTAGAGACCCTTTGGGTAACCCTAGAAGTAAATGATGTCCCATTGTCACTTTGTAATGACCTGGATAGACCAAATCTTGGAATGATTTCATGGAGCAGTTTTTATACCACCTTGTCAGCCTTCTTAGTCCAGGTGGGAAAGTCTTAAATCCATCCTGTGAATGTATCTATCATGACTAATAGGTATTTATATCCTTGAGAAACTGGCATCTGGCTGAAGTCCATCTGCCAGTCCTCTCCTGGGTAGATCCCAAGTTGCTGGACAGGCTGGGCTGGCTGGGCCAGCTGGGGTCTTTGAGCTCCTTAGTGAAGCTGCTCAGTCGTGTCTGACTCTTTGCGACCCGATGGACTGTAGACTACCAGACTTCTCTATCCATGGAATTTTCCAGGCAAAAATACTGGAGTGGGTTGCCATTTCCTTCTCCAGGAGATCTTCCCGACCAAGGGATTGAACCCAGGTATCCCGCATTGTTAGACAGATGCTTTACCATCTGAGCCACCAGGGAAGTCCTTGGGAGTTGTTTAATTGACAAGTGGGACAAGAGGAGAACTCCTGCCTTATAGTTGTTTGGAGACCTGTTCCTCTGAAGGATCTTTCTAGTAATCTTTGGAGGGCTTTCTCCCCTAAATGAGTGGTGGCATGTAAGGAGTTAACCAACTTCCATTGGAGGTTCCCAGGCAGAAAAAGGATCCCCTCCCTTTGGAACCACCCCATATGATCTTCTTGAAAGCCCTTGCTCTTAGCTTTAAGAGTTTCACCTTCAGTATGTGAAGGAGTTTCTGGTAAATTAGTCTGTAGACCTAAGGTGGAAACCCCTATTAAGTCACTGTTCTGTATTGCTGCTCTCTTAGCTGCCTGATTGACTGCCTGGTTCCCTCGTGCAACTTCCATGCTCCTTTTTTGGTGTCCTTTACAGTGGGAGACTGAAACCTCAGAGGGCAGAAGGACTGCCTCCAAGAGCCTAAGAATTTGATTACCATATTCGATTGGGGACCCTTGGGTGGTCAAGTGGCCCCTTTCTTTCCAAATAGCAGCATGTGCATGTAGCACCAGAAGGGCATACTTGGAGTCAGTGTAAATGGCTTCTCTTTTTCCTTTTCTCAGGTCTAAAGCTCGAGTCAGGGATATGAGATCTGTTCAGTTCAGTTCAGTTCAGTCGCTCAGTCGTGTCTGACTCTTTACGACCCCATGAATCACAGCACGCCGAGCCTCCCTGTCCATCATCAACTCCCGGAGTTCACTCAGACTCACGCCCATTGAGTCAGTGATGCCAGCCAACCATCTCATCCTCTGTCATCCCCTTCTCCTCCTGCCCCCAATCCCTCCCAGCATCCGAGTCTTTTCCAATGAGTCAACTCTTCTCATGAGGTGGCCAAAGTACTGGAGTTTCAGCTTTAGCATCATTCCTTCCAAAGAAATTCCAGGGCTGATCTTTAGAATGGACTGGTTGGATCTCCTTATAGTCCAAGGAACTCTCAAGAGTCTTCTCCAGCACCACAGAGATCTGTTAATTGGGCCTAAGTACTTGGTGGCAAAAGTTTAGCTTTTGTGGCCTCAAAATTGGAGACTACTGAATACCCAGCTCTTCTTTGTCCATCCAAGACAAAGCTGCTTCCATCAGTGTACCAGATTTCCTCAGGACTGGTCAGAGGATCTTCTGATAATCTCTCTCAGGGTTTTCTCCAGTGGTCCAAGGTTTCTAGGCAAGAGTGAAAGGGGAAAGAGCCCTTGGGGGTAGGCAAGAGGGTGGCTGGGTTAAGAATCTCATAAGGAGATATAGTCAGACCTAGATTTTCCATCAACACTACTTGATATATGAGGATCTTTTGATCAGACCATAAATGACCAGATCCATAAATGGCCTTTCCCATTCAGGAGTTGTTTCACTTGGTGGCTGGTAAAAATAGCTTGCCCCTAAGACAGAGTTTTGAAGAAGGAAATGGCAACCCACTCCAGTGTTCTTGCTTGGAGAATCCCAGGTACAGTGGAGCCTGGTGGGCTGCCGTCTATGGGGTTGCACCGAGTCAGACACGACTGAAGCAACTTAGTAGTAGTAGTAGTAAGAAAGAGTTTTAAAGTATCTTCTATCAGGACTGCAATAGCTACAATATTTCAAAAGCAGGGAAGACCTCTTCCCAATAAGGGAGTAGAACACTCAGGGACCACCAGAAACTGTTGGGAAAATATGTGTCTATCCCAGCAACAAAGAAGTGCTCAGGTGAATATTTTGTAATTGTTTCCTGTAGCACCCAAAATGGTACAAGCTGGGGAGGAGAAATCTCTGGAGTAGGAAGTCAGGACAGATTAGGTAGCCACTGGGTGAAACAAGAACTTCTCAGATGTACCAGCCACATTCAGTTGCACCCTTGGCTCCAGCCCTGTGATGGTTACCTGTGACAGGTGGGCTGGCTGGAGCTGGCTGCTTCAGTCCTGTTGAATCATCATGAGGGAAGGCTTGGCACTTTACCTTGAGGCTCCTGGGTTCCAAGGGCAGAGTGCTACCCAATGTCCCAATTGATGGCATTTTTAGCAAACCATTTTAGAAGACTTTTCACAGTTTGGACACTCTTTGGCCCAGTGCCTCCCCTATCTACAGATTAGGCATTTGCTTTGACCTTTAAAGACTTTAAAGTATTTGCCATAGGGCTTCCCTGGAGGGTGGCCAGCATCTGGGCATGCTTTATCTCTTTCTTTTTCTCCCTTTCCTGGGTCATGGCCTCCCTCTCCTGTTTTCTGTTATAAAAGGTATTGGTGGCTGTCTGAACCATGTCATTTAAAGAAGCAGCAGGGTCCTGCTGCTGTAGCTGTTGTAACTATTCTGATGCCTGATGCACTTGGGACAGGAATCTGTCCTTAAAAATCACCTGTCCCTCATAAGAGTCTAAGTCCAGACTGGTAAACTTTTAGCCTTTCCAGAAAAGCAATGGGATTACTTTCCAGAAAGGCAATGGGGTTACATTCCAGAATGGCAATGGGGTTCCTCTCCAGAAAGGCAATGGAGTTCTCATTGGGCTCCTCAGTTATTACTGAGATGGGGCACAGTCCCACAAGTAATAGGCTTCCTTCTATTTCCATGGGTGGACTTCCTTAGGGGTGAGTTTTTCTGAAGCTTATCCTATTCAGTGCTGTTGCAGCCAGAGAGCCAGGCATCCATGGGTCAGGATGCAGATCACCAGGCAGGCTGAGGCATGACAGCCTCTTGGAGATTGAATCCCAAGGCAGGTCGAGGCAGGTCGGCCTACCAAGAATTGGATCCCTGGGCAGGCTGAAGCATTTCGACCTCCTGGGACCCCAAGACTGGTGGATCCCTGAGAAGGTTGAAGTGTGACAACCTCCTGGGGACCAGATCCCTAGGCAGGTCAAATTCCTGGGATCCTGGGCTGATGGATCCCTGAGCAGACTGAGCCATGACCACCTCCTGGGGACCAGATCGCTAGGCAGGTGGAGGCATGTCGACCTCCTAGGACTCCTGGGCTGGAGTTAGGCATTCCCAAGGTATTCAGCACAACCAGTGCTGGGTAGGATTAAGGGGGTTTAATTTTAACATATTGTGAGTTTGTTCACCGAAGGTGGGAATAGATATCATGATGTAAAGCAATCAAAGCCTATGCCCTGAGACTGGGAACCTGGTGAAACAGCAGTAATCCTTATCTTCTTACTGCTCTGAGGGAATGTATGTCCCTGGAGCTAAAAGCCTCTTGATGAAAGTAAAAGGGGAGAGTGAAAAAGTTGGCTTAAAGCTCAACATTCAGAAAATGAAGATCATGGCATCTGGACCCATCACTTCAGGGGAAATAGATGGGGAAACAGTGGAAACAGTGTCAGACTTTATTTTTTGGGGCTCCAAAATCACTGCAGATGGTGGCTGCAGCCATGAAATTAAAAGACACTTACTCCTTGGAAGAAAAGTTATGACCAACCTAGATAGTATATTCAAAAGCAGAGACATTGCTGACTAAGGTCCATCTACTCAAGGCTATGGTTTTTCCTGTGGTCATGTATGGATGTGAGAGTTGGACTGTGAAGAAGGCTGAGCACCAAAGAATTGATGCGTTTGAACTGTGGTGTTGGAGAAGACTCTTGAGAGTCCCTTGGACTGCAAGGAGATCCAACTAGTCCATTCTAAAGGAGATTAACCCTGGGATTTCTTTGGAAGGAATGATACTAAAGCTGAAGCTCCAGTACTTTGGCCAACTCATGCGAAGAGTTGACTCATTGGAAAAGACTTTGATGCTGGGAGGGATTGGGGGCAGGAGGAGAAGGGGATGACAGAGGATGAGATGGCTGGATGGCATCACGGACTGGATGGACGTGAGTCTGAGTGAACTCCAGGAGATGGTGATGGACAGGGAGTCCTGGTGTGCTGCAATTCATGGGGTCGCAAAGAATCAGACACGACTGAGCGACTGAACTGAACTGATTTCCTCCCCTAGTCCTCTATAAGGGCATTTAGGGTGTTTCCAATGGCAAACATTTCATTGTCAGAAACCCACTTTAGGCAACAACAGAAGTAATGACAAAGGAGTGGGTTATCTGGTTCTGTTGGGGTTTTGGAGTATTTTAATAATAGGCTGGGTGGATCAGTGTTGCCTATAAAGTGTAGGGTCCTGGTTGTATGACTTAGTAAGTGGTTTAAGAATAAACTGATAAAAGACAACAGACCAGATATTCTATAAAAGTGGAATTGAAATTTGATTTAGGGGTATGTCTGTAACTTTAGGAGAAAGGTGATAAGGGTTTGGGCCTGAATGGCCTGGAGGGCTAACTCCCATAATGGCAAACATTGTCCCTGTCAAAGCCTAATTGCCTTTGAAGGGATGCCAACAGATGGTCTTCTAGCAGGCACTGTGTTCCTGTCACTTGCCCGAGTGGGTCCACTGAGAGATGCTGATGCTGCACATGTTGTAGGAAACATGGAAGATGAAGGCCTGATTATCTAGAGGCGGTGGATATTATACATCATTTCCCTCCCAAGGGCCAATGGCCAACTACTTTCTCGTTGTCCCTCCAGAAGATTGTAGAGGTAACATAGTGGGTCCGGATGGGGCTCAGGAAAAGAGCATGAAACAGGAGGGAAGGGGGCAGGGCACAGCTTTTGAAAGATGACATAGCACAAGGGCATAATATAAATCAATTAAAATCAAATGAGTCCAAGATGACAAGTTAAATTCAACTAAACCTTGATCCCCAAATTGTAAGCTAAATGACACATCCAGGTGGTAGGAGAGCTCCAAGGCACTGTCAAAAGTCAGAGAAGTGAGTGGTTCCCCAATGGTTGGGATGATCCTCCCACTCATTAGCATATAAATTCACTCATTAACATATGAATTAGCTCTCAAAACCTAGCCACACCACATGCCAAGGCTGAAGCACTTGCATGCGCTCTGTGGTGGCCCACACCCTGTGGAGTGTGCTTCCCTCTGAATCGGAACATATCCACCTCTGACCTATCAGTGTGTCTCTAACTGAATTTTTGCAATGAGACATCAGAGCATGAGCTTCATTAGCTCCTGAAGCCAGTCACCATGGGCTTTTGCCCCGCTCAAGATCTGGGAGAGAGGAGCTGAAGTACAGGAGGAAAAAACAATGGGAAAAATGTGCCAAGGAATCCCCTTCATAACCTGCGGTAAAATCTGTTAAATACCTGACATGTGCTCACAGGTTTCATTGACCTGATCCTTGGCACAAAGAAGATTAAGGACGGATGAACCTCCACTGGCTTGGGTAACAGCTACTGGGGCCTAGCAGATAGTGGAGCCTTTGGGACACACTGAGTAGTAGCTCCTGCCAGAGTCCCTCAATTGTACCCATGGCTGTTTTCCTGTTTGCGGGGGGTTTAAGGAAATAAGAAATGAGAGATTGTAAAGGAATTAAGATTTTGTTAGGCATGTGTCCTTCCAGCCACAGGAGCGAGGACCTCCTATCTTAACCGGAAGTCTTCTAGAATCTGAGACCTAGCCACGTGTGCTTTCTGCTGAGTTTGTTTTCTGCTGTCCCAGTTTCCAGCACACTGGGCTTCTTGTCACTTCCACTGTGCTGGGTTTTGTTCACGTTCAGCTTCCACCATGGGAGCATTCACTGAGTTTTTCTCCTGATGTGCTTGGCCTCCTCTTTGTAGGGGCCTGCACTGAGGGTGTTTCAGCCAAGTTAAATCCGAGTCATGGAACATAGATGTTGGGGAGTGTGTAATTTCCTCAGTTCTCTCTCATTGCAACAAAAATTGAAGCGATGGACAGACCAGCGTTATAGCCCTTGGACAGACCAGTGTTATGGCTCTTGGATGGGCCAGTGTTACAGCTCCATGTTACAGCTCGGTTTTATGTATAAACTAAAGGAAAATATATCCTTGAGTTGTGAGGGAATGCTGACCCAAAAGATGCAAAGAAAAGAGCGGCCCTGACCCAATTTTTGTTGTTGTTTTTGTTTTAAATCTTCCCCTGGGCCTGCCTTATGTAAACTAGGCCAGCCAGGAGTGCTGTTTGTTCTACCTGAGGTCCTCACTCTGGTCCTTGGACCTTCCTTTGTTCTATTTTCATGGGCTTTTCCCTTATTTGTCTTTTAACCACCGCCATTTTGGACACCTATCTCCTATTCTAACTACTAAACACATGTAATTTTCAAGGCAAAAATGCCAGAGTAGGTTGCCATTTCCTACTCCAGGGGTAGTTTGACCCAGGATCAAAGCTGCATCTCTTGTGTCTTCAGCATTGGCAGGTGGATTCCTTACCGCTGTGCCATGTGGGACTTTATAAATTAATAGAAATATCCAAGCTGTTGGAAATGTAGAAAACCAGGTGAAGACATCCATGCCAAAGTTTGGGAGAAAGTGCTTGCAGCAGTCTAATAAAACCTCTAAGGTTTTTATGAAAGTTAAGCAGTATGAACTGAAATTGAAAGGCATTATTGAAAGATCTGCAAAATATTGACATAAATTAAGAGTTTTATGGATATCTATTCTCTTATTTCGGAGAAGGTGATGGCATCCCATTCCAGTACTCTTGCCTGGAAAATCCCATGGATGGAGGAGCCTGGTAGGCTGCAGTCCATGGGGTCGCTAGGAGTCAGACACAACTGAGGGACTTCACTTTCACTTTTCACTTTCATGCATTGGAGAAGGAAATGGCAACCCACTCCAGTGTTCTTGCCTGGAGAATCCCAGGGATAGGGGAGCCTTGTGGGTTGTTGTCTGTGGGGTGTCACAGAGTTGGACACAACTGAAGTGACTTAGCAGCAGCAGCAGCAGCAGCATTCTTTTGTTTGCTTTGGTGGCAACAGTCTCCCAGAAAGTCAGATGAGAAACCTCAGTTATTTTTTACTTCTATTTATCCTCTTCTCCCTTTCTACATCATATTCAATAAATTGCTTCAGTCATTTGTGTCTTTATGTAAAACACCCTGTAAGCATCCTCTTCTATATTTCTATTCAGAACACCACTATTTTAATGCATACTTTTAGCATTTAACCCTTGGACAATTTTATTCTTTCCACAGTTTATCTTGTTTTCAAATCCTTGTCCTCAAATCTATTCTTTATCCTTGTAAAATAGTTAATATTTTAGAATAAAAAGTTATCATGTCCCTTCCTAGTTGCAAAAAAGTTTATCTCCCTTTAGTCATTACAAAATAAAATACAATGCTCTTAGCATAATCTGAAACATTAATTGATGTGATCAAAGACCACTTCTTGACCAGCCTCTCATTCCATCCAGTGCATGTGTACTAAGTTGCTTTAGTTGTGTCTGATTCTTGCAAGCCTTTGGACTGTAGCCTCCCAAGTTCCTCTGTCCATGGGATTCTCCAGGCAAGAATACTGGAGTGGATTCCTGTGGCCTTCTCCAGGGGATCTTCCCAACTCCAGGATGGAACCCAGATCTCTTATGTCTCTTGCACTGGCAGGTGGGTTCTCCATACTAGCCTCACCTGGGAAGCCCCTTAAGTTCCATTTCATGGGTAACTTAAATTTTGGTTACAACTGTCCTGCTCTCTTAATATTCTTTCAGCTTGGAATATCTTGAATCCAAGATTAGAACTGTGAAATCCTAGTGTATGGCACTCAGGTCAAATATCTCACCTTTCTAATCTTCAGAGTAGCAGTCCGCTTTTCCCTTTGTCTAATAAATTGATTATATTTTTATTTTCTTATAAGATATATAGATATTTGGCTAGTTAAAAACTGTGATGACCAAAGTGGTTTGCCTAGTCTGTCCATCCATCCTTCCTAAGTTGCTTCAGTCATGTCTAACTCTTTGCAACCCTATGGACTATAGACCACCAGTACTTCCATATAATAGCAATAAGTTTAAATTTTGTTATATAACTATTGAATAATAAGCATTATTATTATTTTAAAATGATAAGAAAATAACTTTATTAATAATAACTGATTTGTATAATATTTCATACTGTACAAATATTTTGAGCATTATATATATATATTCAGTCATTGTAAAAACACTAGGGTAATAATATTATGGAAACTGGAAACAAAGTTTACATGCTTTTCTGAAGTCTCAGATTAAGTGCTAGAGGGGTATTTGAACCTTGACATTTACACTCTAGAAGCCATAGTCTCAATTACTATGGTTACTGCCAGGTAGGCAGTTTTTAAAATTTCTTATTTTGCAAGCAATGTATATCAGTTTGCTTTTCATAATTGGGTACTAACACTTTATTTTATTGCTTTCATTTTTTGAGATGAAGTACCAACGTTTTTATTTTAAATTGTGTAGAATTATTGAAGAACATTTTCTGTTATCATAGATTCTCCTTAGAACAAATTCTTGGCTTTTCTATAACTGAAAATTGTTTTACAATGCTACATTAAATTCTCTATTTTTGAGTCCTGGTGCTCAAATATTTTTAATCTACTCTAGTCAGTTAAGATCTAAAGAAGTGAACACTGACATTTGCTTTGGAATAGATCTTGTAGCATTCAAACACTGATGGGTTTCAGAAGATCAACACTGCCAACATTTAAATAAAGAGAATCACTCATTACCCATATGCTAGGAGCTCAGCTGAACTGGGAGAGAGAGCTAAACTGCCAGGCTTCAGAACAGCCAATTAAAGCAACAAGCCAAAAACAAAAGCGATAAGGCTTTAATCACTTACTGCTGTAGCCTAAGCAAGTCTAAAACCTGAAAAGTGCAGACTCCCCCATGTTCCATTTTCCTGCATAGAATGGTGGAGGGTCAGGTGGATCGTCACAGATGTGGGAGTCACACTGCATAAGGAAGACTTAAACAACAAAATGATCAGGATATGGACTTTGGAGTAAAAGCCAGGGGGTGTGAGGAGTGGGGAGCTAGGAGTGGAAAAGTACTAGCGCTGAGTAGGAGTAGGAAGTGTGCCCATGGTTTGCCCTTTCTTACCTACAATAATGAAGATTTGGGCAGAGCTGCTTAAAAAAGACCTCTGAGCAGAAAAGAAGTGAAAAGAAAGGAAAATAAAAGAAGAAGGGGAAAAAAATAAAAAACAAAAAACTTTGCACAAAGCCTCAAATAGACAGAGGCTTGAAGGCACCAGGTTAGGAATTGGGGAAGCATGACCACACTGCAGGCCCTGATTCCTGGACTACAGAGTAGAGACAGTGTACCAAGCATCATGTGGGAAAGGCTGTTTTCCCCTTGAAGCCTTGCAGGCAGAGTCTTTCTAATTGCTTATATTAATAGACCTGAAAAATCCCATGTAGGGTTAACCAGGAGCTGGATTCCTTACGGTAGTCATGACAGTAATAATAGCATAAACTCATCACTGCTAATTATATTCCAGGTATTGCCTTAAGCATGCAATTATGCTAACTCCTTTAGTCCTTTTTACAATTTAACAAATGTGTTATTATTATTAATTCACTATTACTAATGAGGAAATTGAAAACCTGTAAAGAAATGTAACTTGCTCAAGTCACACACCTAGCAAATAGAGGCATGTAGGGGTCAGAGTTGAAACTTATACGTAAAGTTTACTCCAACTGTGACCACTCAACAGATTTTTTTGAACTAAGAGCAACCTGAATGATGAAAGAAATTAAAAACAAATAAATCAGTGGGTCTTCAAGGCATTGTGTGAATGCAGGCTCAGTTGCTTCCGTCATGTCTGACTCTTTGTGATCCCATGGACCATAGTGCACCAGGCTCCTCTGTCCACGAAATTTTCCCATCAAGATTATTGGAGTGAGTTGCTATGGCCTCCTCCAGGAGATCTTTCCAAGCCAAAGATCAAACCAGCGTCTCCTGCATAGCAAGTGGATTCTTTACCACTGAGCCACTGGAGAAGCCCTTTCAAAAGCATCATATTTCTTTTAATCTAAACAAATTTTACATTCACAGAAACATGAGAAAGACACATATAGAAAATGGTATATGGTAAATTTGGAAAAGATGAATGAGCAACTTTTTATATTTATGATTCTTCTATGTGCATATTAGTGGCTCAGTCGTGACTGACTGTGACCCTGTGGGCTGTAGCCCATCAGTCTCCTCTATCCATGAGATTCCCCAGGCAAGAATACAGGAGTAGGTAGCCATTTCCTTCTTCAAGGGATTTTCCTGACCCAGGGGTTGGACCTAGGCCTCTTGCACTTCAGGCAGATTCTTTACCATCTGAGCCACAAGCGAAGCCCAGTTAAGTGATATAGAGGTAGTAGATGCTGGCCAGAATTTATGACATAATGATTTTAGATCAGTGGCCATAGTATGACAAGCATTTTGAAGTAGGATGTGCTAAGAAAGAGATTAATATTCAGAATATTTTTCAGATGTAATTTCTGATAAAATTTTCTAAATAATAGTCAAGTATTTTCCCTGGTGAAATGTATCTCCAATCATATATTTGTCATATTGAGTTACTAGATTTTTTAAACTCATCAGGACTCACTGAATATGGCAGAATTGGGCATACTATCCTAACCAAAAATCCAAGTAAGCTGAATGGCAGATATCAAAGGCAAAGACAGATTATATTTCACTCAGAATAGCAAAAATTATAAGAAAATGGCACATGCCATATACCAGTTGTTATGCTTAACAAAGTATAGACCAAAGGATAATATAAAAAGTAAATACTATTTTTTCATCTGGAGGACAGGAGAGAATTCAGGTGAAAAGCATAGCAAAAAAAAAAAAAAAAAAAAAACCACTACGAAGATCTGGATCTTGAAGTGTGTAAGTGAAGCAGATCAGTTTCAGAGCACAGCTTCCAACCAGCAGGTTTGGTGTGAGGAGATGGCCGGGAAGAATGGCCTTGATAGTCTATCAAGTTCTCCAAAGATAAGAAAGAGCTTCTTATACATTCTTTATGCAAGAACAAAACTATTGGAAGACTGAGATAATTTTCTCATAACAAAATGAAATTGTATGTAGCATTATATAAGGTGACTTTCTCTTTCTCACAAATATTGTATTTGGTTTTCTTTGTCAATGTAAAAATGTATTTATGTGTTAACTAGATTTTATTGCTTTAAGATACTTAGAGAATTATAATATGCATTTCCTAGGTAAGGAAATCAAATCAGACAAAAAATGTAGGTGTATATATTCACACACACACATAGAAGCATAAATGCATTTTTCTTATTTTACCGTGATCACTGATAGTATTGTGTGTCTTTTAATCACACAGTCCTGTCTGACTCTTTGACACCTCATGGACTGTAGCCCGCCAAGCTCTTCTGTTCATGGAGTTTTCCAGGTAAGAACACTAGAGTGGGTTGCCATTCCCTTCTCCAGGGGATCTTCCTGACCCAGCAAATGAATGTGGGTCTCCCACATTGCAGGCAGATTCTTTACCATCTAAGCCAAGGGGAAAACCCTGTTGATAGTAATATCACACTTTAAATCCAAGATTCTAAACATTTAGTTTCATATTTTAATAAGGATAGTGATATTTATTAAACATGTTATGAACTAGACATTATATAAGTTGTTTAGTGTATGTGTCCTTGTTTAATTCTGCTCCCCCCACCAAAAAAAAAAAAAACAAAACAAAACAGTAAGATCTAAAACCAATATTACTCCCTAAAATTGTTACTTCCTAAATTTAAGACCAGCTATTCTCTCTGTCCATGTGTTACAAAATACTGAGACCAAGAAAAATTCACTTAGCTACTTGCTTCAGCAAATACTTGTGGCAAATGAAACAGCAAACCAATTTAAAAAAATACTGAATATTAATCTCTTTCTCATCACCACGTACTTCAAAATGCTTGTCATACTATGGCCACTGATCTAAAATTATTATGTCATGAATTCTGGCCAACATCTACTACCTACTCTCATTAAGTCCTTCTTAAAAGTAGCAAGCCCAGGGCCCCAAACTCTGAAATGATTATCATCTAATTTCCCAAATTGAGGTCCTACTAAATTTCAGTCAAAATGATGCTCATAAAAATTTAGTTTTGCTTGACCAGTGTATTTTAATGATGATATTTGGCGAGTCAAGTATTACAATTATGATATGGTTAACTTTTAATGTGCTTGCTCAGGGTCAAGTCTATACTGAGTTGAAAAGCCTGCATTGAAACTATGGTATTTCATTTTCCAATGGACATTGCTTTTGCCTAACTTGGATTTGGCTTTGTACAGAAACACTGCAGCAATTTTTTTTTTTTTTCCTGATCCAAGTTCCATCATTTTTCTAAGGTAGAATTTTTTTACATTTCTGAGAGTTAACACATTTTAGCTTCATAATATAGATTTTTAAATGACCTTTGGATAGGTAGAACTGTTAAGGAATGGAAGTTATCTGAACCAAAACAAAATTTAAAATTAAAGATATATGTATTAAGAAGAATGATTTCAGTGGTTGATATCTATGGAAGATAACTTTGACTGTACTGTGTGTTCTGGGCAACACTTTCTTTTAAAAACTTATTATGAAAATTAATATCATATTTGGAGATCTGAAGACATTAGTTGACCTCAGTTTTAAGTTAAGAACTAGAATAACCCCTTTATTATATATTTATTTATTCTACTGGGCTGGTTCTTAGTTGCTGCATGAAGATTCTTTTTTTTTTAGTTGTGGCATGTGAGATTTAATTCCCCAACCAGGGATTAAACCCACTGGACAATCAGGGAAGGCTCTAGAATAGCCTTTTTACTGAAGCTTGAAGCATTCATATAAAGATTGAATAGTAACTAGTCTTTGACCACAACTTTGCAAAATGAATACAAAACTTCTCCCATGCTCCCTTTCTTTGTCACAAAATGAATGACTTAAAGGTCATATCATCACAAGTCTCAGAAGCAGCCTTTAACTGAGTGGTGGATAAAATGACTAGAAAATTTCTGCTCAATTTTTATATTAAGTATGCAGAACTTCCATTGGTTTCAGGGAATAAATGCATTATTAAAACTTTTATTTTACCAAAAAGGTGACTAAGAGATGGAACAGATTCCATAAATGAGTACATAGAATTCTCCTCCTTTTATCTATGAAGATGTAATCTCTTTTCCTTGATTTTCAGATGCTAGTCAACTCTGATGACTATTTGATATAATAGAAATGCCATTATTGAACTGCATTAGTATTTAAATTATACAAAATTAAACAATAACATATTGAGAATTGTGTATCTATAAATTTAAGATGTTTTCTACAATAAATATTTTAGTATATCCATCACTTCATGGCAACAGATGTGAAAACAATGAAAACAGTGGCATACTTTATTTTCTTGGGATCCAAAATCACTGTGGATAGAGACTGGAACCATGAAATTAAAAGATGCTTGCTTCTTGGGAGAAAAGGTATGACAAACCCATACTGCATCTTAAAAAGCAGAGACATCATTTTCCTGACAAAAGTCTGTCTAGACTACTGGGTTTTCCAATAGTCAAGTATTGGTATGAGAATTAGATCATACAGTAGTCTGAGTGCCAAATAATTGATGCTTTCAAACTATGGCGCTTGAGAAGAGTCTTGAAAGTCTTTTGGGCAGCAAGGAAATCAAACCAATCAATCCAAAGGAAATGAACCCTGAATATTCATTAGAAGGACTGATGCTGAGGATGAAGCTCCAATACTTTGGGCCATCTGGTGTGAAAAGCCAACTTACTGGAAAAGACCCTATGCTGGCAAAGATTGAAGGCAGGAGGAAAGGGGATGACAGAGGATGAGATGGTTGGATGGCATCACCAACTCAATGGACATGAGTTTGAGCAAACTCCAGGAGATGGTGAAGGACAGGCAAGCCTGGTGTGTGTCAATCCACAGGGATGCAAAGAGTCGGACATGACTGAGTAACTGAGCAGCAGCAACAATCATAATCTTCATAAAGACAGTGATTCTGGTTTTTATTTGTGAGTTTATTTTTGTTGTTGTTTGTTCACACTTGTTATGCCTGGTACTTAAACTATGCCTAGGAAAGCATAGTTTTTTTTTTTTTTAGAAAAATAAACTGTAAATTGGATTACTTAATTAGAAAATGCCCAACTGAGCAACTGAACAACAAAAACAAATGTAAAATTAATTTGTATCAGCTGAATAAAATGTTCAACATTGATTGAAGAAGACTTTTTTTATTTTCCTTTTAGGCATCAAGAAAATTTGTCATTTTACTAGCTTTTCATGAGACTCAACCTCAATATAGAACTTCCAATTGAATATCAGAATCTGAATATGTGTTTTGTTTCCTTAGTGTTATTAATATTTAATGCATTTTCTATTAGAGAAGATCAAGTAAAATTTAAAAAAATGCTCAACTTAAATGTTTTGCAAGAAAATAAATGTGAAGAAAGAAAAATAAAAGAGATGGAAATGTGTAAGGGATGTTATCATTGTTGAATTATAGAAGACTATGAAATTTTAGAGAACAAAGCTTAATTGATATGTTGAATCTTGTCTATGTGCCTGTTTAGTCACTCAGTCACATCCAACTCTTGCAACCCAAAGACCTTACCCTGGGTTCCTCTGTCCATGGGATTCTCCTAGCAAGAATACTGGAGTGGGTTGCCATTTCCTTCTCCAGGGTATCTTCTCCATTCAGGAATCAAACCCAGATCTCTTGCATTGTAGGCAAACTCTTTACCTATTGAGCTATGAGGGAAGCCTCTAAGTTTCTTTCTTCTGAATGTAATTTGCTGAAAAGGATAAAACATTTTAATGTATCTTGTTCAGCACGGTATTCATATCAGTTGTAATATATTTTTATATGAAACTATTATTTAGATACACAGAATTTTTCATTGTGATAAGGTAACTGATTATGTTGGAAGTAACGGTTCCACAGTATCATGTAGTAGCTCAAAATTTAGGAATTAAAACATTTAAAATCATCTTGGATTATATTATGAAGTACATAAAATCAGTTCTGAGAAATCTAAACATGTACCTCCAAGAAAAAAGATCAGAAAAATTACCTACTTTCCATGGAATGATTTAGAGCATTAAGAAACATTTGCATAATTATCTCTGAATAAAACTAAGTATAAAAAATTAGTTATATCAAATGCAAACATATTAAAGTATATATATATATATGACTTTTCTAATGATTTATGTATTCTTTATTAAGCTAACTTTTATTTATATTGCCATTAGCCCATGTTTGAAAAAGTTCGAACTTTCAAATAAAGTTCCATTGGGAAATGTAACTTCAATGCTTTACTGCTCTATTGAAACATATAAAGGGAAAAGTTGCTTTTTAAATTATTTCTTAAGTTTTACAGATGTCTTTACTGGAGAAAGAACAAGTGTTTGTTTACATCTTGACACTTTTTGTTTCCAAAGGTGTTGTGTGGACTCTTGACAGCCATACTTAATAAATGAAAATTTATTTTTTATTGCCTCTGTTAGTATAATGTTAAGTCACATAAAAAATGCAAGCAAACATAAATTATTTTATTTTTACTATTAAGGTACTAACTTTGGAAGAAAAATGAGTAGTTTGTGTATGCTGTGTGAGTGTATATAATAAAAGTTATAAGTACCTACTTGATACATGCAAATGAAAAGTTGTGTGAATATATTACATGTTACATATACGTCATACATGTATGTACTATCTAGCTATACACTAAAGAAGGAAATATCTTCTTTTAAGTATACACAATGTATTTTAAATAACCATATCATAATTTTAAAAATAAAGCTTTTCTTAGGGCAGAAACTGTTTCTGGATCCTTTAATCAATGAATATATGAATAACCACTTAAGAAAAAAAAATCTTTGTAGACTTCAGTTAATAATTTTGGGTTAAAATTATAACAAATGCTTATGGTATAAAAGTGATAATAATGTAAAGTATTAAACACTATTGGATGCAGGCAAACTTGTGATCTGAGGTAAAGTCACTCTCTGTCTCAATAAAACAGTATTTTCATTTCTTTATTTTCTTGTAGCCCTCATCATATTCACATAATAGAAATGCTATATTTCTACTATTGTTTTAATTAATTTTATTTCTTATCTTTTATGCTCATCTATTTAGATTTTCAAAGTCTGTAAATATAAGATATAATACATAATTTATTCAGTTATTTTCCGGACAAAATTATGAAAGAAAATCCACACGGTGGGGATAAGAATGCCTGGGATATTTTAAGATTTCAATACATATTTGCTATTATAATTTTCATTAAAATAGCATTTATGTACACATGATACATTTAGCCTCTTGCAATGCTTAGTAAGGGGTTTCCCTGGTGGCTCATTGGTAAAGAATCTTCTTGCTGCTGCTGCTGCTGCTAAGTTGCTTCAGTTGTGTCTGACTCTGTGAGATCCCACAGAGGGCAACCCACCAGGCTCCACCTTCCCTGGGATTCTCCAGGCAAGAACATTGAAGTGGGTTGTCATTTCCTCCTCCAATGCATGAAAGTGAAAAGTTAAAGTGAAGTCGCTCAGTTGTGTCCAAATCTTAGTGACCCCATGGACTGCAGCTCACCAGGCTCCTCCATCCATGGGATTTTCCAGGCAAGAGTGCTGGATTGGGGTGCCAATCTTCCTGCAATACAGGAAACCCTAGTTTGATTCCCGAGTCTGTTAGCTACTCTGGAGGAAGGAATGGCTACCCACTCCAGACTCCAGTATTCTTGCCTGGAGAATCCCATGGACAAGAGCTAGTGAGTGGCAGGGCTGAGTCCACAGGGTCAGAGAGTTGTACACGACTGAGATACTGAACGACTAAGCACATCACAGAAAGCTGATTACATTATCTATATCATCTATAATGTATCCTAAATCCTCTTTTAGCCATGAAATTAAAAGACGCTTACTCCTTGGAAGAAAAGTTATGACCAACATAGATAGCATGTTCAAAAGCAGAGACATTACTTTGCCGACTAAGGTCCATCTAGTCAAGGCTATGGTTTTTCCTGTGGTCATGTATGGATGTGAGAGTTGGACTGTGAAGGAGGCTGAATGCTGAAGAATTGATGCTTTTGAGCTGTGGTGTTGGAGAAGGCTCTTGAGAGTCCTTTGGACTGCAAGGAGGTCCAACCAGTCCATTCTAAAGAAGATTAACCCTGGGATTTCTTTGGAAGGACTGATGCTAAAGCTGAAGCTCCAGTACTTTGGCCACCTCATGCAAAGAGTTGACTCATTGGAGAAGACTGTGATGCTGGGAGGGATTGGGGTCAGGAGGAGAAGGGGACGACAGAGGATGAGATGGCTGGCTGGCATCATGGACTCGATGCACGTAAGTCTGAGTGAACTCCGGGAGATGGTGATGAACAGGGAGGCCTGGCGTGCTACGATTCATGGGGTCGCAAAGAGTCGGAAACGACTGAGCGACTGAAATCCTCTTGTAACTGTGTTTTTCCTTCAATAATTAAATCAAAGTTTAATAAAATGGGAACTAGTTTGTATCTTAAAAATTTACTATGGCCATTCTGTAGGTATTATATGAATCTGCATGTATATGTCTATATATACACACACAGACATACATATGTATGTAAATATACAAATACAAACATAATGTCACAATGTGAGTGAGCCATTCAGGACTTGCTCTTTGTAAGTAATTAGGTTTTTATGTCTACATGTTTGTAATATTTTTAAATGCATTTTTTTATTCAAAATAATTTAGGGTGTATTTCAACATTAACCTTATCTTAATAACTTTGCTTTTATATCGGCAATTTTCTGTTTAAGTTCATTTCAGTTCAGTCACTTAGTCATGTCTGACTCATTGCGACCCCATGAATCGCAGCATGCCAGGCATCCCTGTCCATCACCAACTCCCAGAGTTCACTCAGACTCATGACCATCGAGTCATTGATGCCATCCAGCCCACTCATCTTCTGTCGTCCCCTTCTCCTCCTGCCCCCAATCCCTCCCAGCATCACAGTCTTTTCCAATGAGTCAACTCTTGGCATGAGGTGGCCAAAGTACTGGAGTTTCAGCTTTAGCATCAGTCCTTCCAATGAATACCCAGGACTGATCTCCTTTTAGAATGGACTGGTTGGATCTCCTTGCAGTCCAAGGGACTCTCAAGAGTCTTATCCAACATCACAGTTCAAAAGCATCAAATCTTCACCTCTCAGCTTTCTTCACAGTCCAACTCTCACAATCCATACATGACCACTCCATAAACCATAGCCTTGACTAGACGGACCTTAGTCGGCAAAGTAATGTCCTGCTTTTCAATATGCTATCTAGGTTGGTCATAACTTTTCTTCCAAGGAGTAAATATCTTTTAATTTCATGGCTGCCGTCACCATCTGCAGTGATTTTGGAGCCCAAAGAAATAAAGTCTGACACTGTTTCCACTGTTTGCCCATCTATTTCCCATGAAGTGATGGGACCAGATGCCATGCTCTTCGTTTTCTGAATGTTGATCTTTAAGCCCACTTTTTCACTCTCCTCTTTCACTTTCATCATGGACCCCATGCCTGAGATGTGGCAGCCAAGAGGATCTACTGCATGTCCAAGGTCAGGGGCTGCAGCTGGGAGGAGCTACCCCATGTCCGAGGTCAGGGGCAGTGGCTGAGAGAATTTTGTGTTTTGATTATACCTTTTTGTATATTAAGGTACAGGATGGTGATATAATGATGATAATGATTACAGTAACTACCTTATATACACCTTTTTGTTTCATTTTACCAATAATTATCTATAATTTGGATTGTGCTCTCTGAAATTCATATCTTTTATTTTATTCATCATTAGCTTTGTTTCTATTGTTCCTAAGATATCAGGAGAACTTTTGTTTTCTATATTTTGTTCTTTATTTTTCTTGTATACTTTTAAATTATTTTTTTAATTTTAATTGGAGGCTAATGACTTTACATTATTGCCGTGGTTTTTGCCATACATCCACATGAATCAGCCATAGGTGTACCCCCCATCCTGAATTCCACCCCCCTCCAACTTTCCTCCCCATCCCATCCCTCTGGGCTTTCTCAGAATACTGGCTTTGAGTGCCCTGCTCCATACATCAATCTTGCAATGCTCATCTATTTTACAGAGGGTAATATACATATTTCAGTGCTATTCTCTGAAATCACTCCACCCTTGCCTTCTCCCACAGAGTCCAAAAGTCTTTTCTTTACATCTGTGTCTCTTTTGCTGTCTTGCATATATGGTTGTCATTACCATCTTCTTAAATTCCATATATATATATATATATGCTAATATTGGTGTTTCACTTTCTGGTTTACTTCACTCCATATAATATGCTCCAGTTTCATCCACCTCACTAGAGCTGACTCAAATGCATTTTTTTAATAGCTCAGTAATATTCCATTGTATATGGACCACAATTTTCTTATTTATTTGTCTGCAAGTGGACATCTGGCTGCTTCCATGTCCTAGTTATTATATATTGTTGATCTGAACTTACACTGAAACAAATTTGCTCTTCAATGGAGATTTAAAATACTAATATTGATAATGTTACTATTATAAAGATGTATAATTCTTTTTATTATGAAATTTTCCTCAATTCGGTTTTTTATTTTCTTCTACCATTTTAAGTTTTAAATATCTTTTGCTATAGGAAGCACAGAGATATTTTCCAAATATATATCTCACTGATTATTAAAAAATAGCTTTTATATGAACTTATTCTACTTGGTAAGCCAAGGAATAATCTAATATTTACATTTAATGAAATAATTGGAAACATATTTTCATCATAAAATTTAATGCAGTAGCTTCTCACTAGTTTAGACAAACTAAAGAGAGCTATGTCTCATCTTTTGCTTGTTGTTCTTGTTCAGTCACTTATTTGTGTCTGACTCTTGGCAACCTATGGACTGCAGCATGCCAGTCTTCCCGGTCTTTCACCATCTCCTGGAGCATGCTCAAACTCATGTCCATTGAGTAGGTGATGCCATCCACCCATTTCATCCTCTGTCGTCCCTTTCTCCTGCCTTCAATCTTTTCCAGCATTAGGGTCCTTTCCAATGAGTCAGGTCTTCACATCAGGTGGTCAAAGTGTTGGAGATTCAGTTTCAGCATCAGTCCTTCCAATGAATATCCAGGACTGATTTCCTTTAGGACTGATTGGTTTGATCTCCTTGAAGTCCAAGGGACTCTCGAGAGCCTTCTCCAGCACAGTTCAAAAGCATCAATTCTTTGTCTTTTTGATAATAAATAAAATATTAATTCCCAGTCACATCCACCTTCTCTTATGAAGCAATCTAGATTTCACAACCAGTACTAGACACGTTTCTTGCAGGTATCTTTGTCTCAGTGAATCATCATTTTATCATCTATTCTAAATGATAACTATTTAGAAACTATAATTATTGTTGAATAAAAGTGAGTGACAGCTTTATATTTCTGTGAACATTTTAAAATGGGAAAAATCCATCGCAAGAGCATAAAAACTATATGACAGTTATCCCCATTTCATGATAACTCTATTTTTTTCCCCATAATGTGAAAGATGGTTGCCTGACATATGAGAATAGGTGATCCATTAGCTTCTCCCTGAACTATATGATTTGCTTACCGATATTGAATTCTTACTATAGCTTCCTACCCTTTGTATTAAGTGAAATAAATCTCAACTTTTAAAAATGACAGGTGGCTGGCAGTTTTACTTTTTTAGTTCTGGAAAATTTATAAAGAGAAAAAAAGTAAATCATGTGTTAAGAAAAGAGAAAATAGGTGAAACATTTAGGTTAGGGCCATTAGCAAATAGTAATGATTTAGTGGAAGGCAATGCTTTTGAAATATGACACTTCTGAGGTGCCAGAGTGATCAGTTATATACTGATAAAATGAGAAATTAAAAAAAAATAGTTTTCTCCATTATATGCTTTCTGACTTGTTATTGTTTAATATTATATTCCATTTCTTTTTTTTATCTACCCCTCCAGGCTTACTTTTTCATAAGCCTAGTAATGTGCTTACAGGGGTTTGCCGGATAGCTAAGTGGGTAAAAAATCCACTTGCAATGCAAGAGAACCTGGTTTGATTTCTGGCTTAGGAAGTTCCCCAGGAGAAGGGATAAGCTTCTCACCCTAGGATTCTTGGACTTCCCTGGTGGCCTAGATGGTAAAGAATCTGCCTGCAATGCAGGAGACCTGGGTTTGATACCTGGGTTGAAAAGACTCCCTGGAGGAGGGCCTGGCAACCCTCTTTTGTATTCTTACCTTGAGAATCCCCATGGACCAAGGAGCCTGGTGGGCCACATTCCATGAGGTCGCAGAGAGTCAGTCATGACTGAGTCACTAAACACAGCATAGCACATTATGCTTATTGAAGTTTTTGTCTTTTATACTTTATTAATATTATTATTATTTTTTAATTTCAAAAAAGAGGGGATCTCCTGTCAAGGGTTCTTAACAGAGAAAATGTCCAACTATCCTTTATTTTGCTAACTCTATAGAATTTCATTTTCTGATATACTTCTCAAAGTCAGATTCAAATAGCTAGCTCAGAGTTTCCCTTTCAGTGTTTAGTAACATACATCTGATACTGGTGTAATGAATTGTAGACCTGTTTTCTACCCTGAACTATGTGTCTGCCATAGTGAATAGTGGGCTATTGAGAAAACTTTAACCCCAAGAATGTATTCCTTCCAGAATATCCATTTTTTTTCTTCTTCTCAGAATATTGTTTGGAGCCACAATTTCTAGGTTAAAGAAAGCGAATTCCAGTTCCTTATCACATATATATAATACAGACATGTGATTTTATGTTTTGCTAATTGCTTTGCAAGAAAGTAGAATAAGAGATGTGTGAGATTATGGAGATATGATTCTAAATAGTTGTCTAGGAGGATGGCTGAGAGAGAGTATATGAGGAAATTTTCAAACACTAAAGTAGGTAATAACTAATCATGCTCTCCTTGTTAAACTGATGACCCTGTGTGTATAATGCATAAAACTTCAGAAATATTAATATTGTTGTTTTTCTTGGCTTGCTATGTAGGGTGCAACTCTGTGCATAAACTGCAGCAAGCCAGGATCCTCTGTCTCCACTATCTCCCAGAGTTTGCTCAAATTCATGTACATTGAGTCAGTGATACTATGTAATAATATCATACTCTGTCATCCCCTTGCCTTTTTGCCTTCAATCTTTTCCAGAGTCAGTGTCTTTTCCAATGAGAGTGCCCTTCACATCAGGTGGCCAAAATATTGCAGCTTCAACTTCAATATCAGTCCTTTCAATGAACAAAGGGATCATTTCCCTTAGGATTGACTGGTTTGAACTCCTCCTTACTTTCTAAGGGACTCTAAAGAATCTTCTCCAGAACCATAGCTTGAAAGCATCAATTCTTTGATGCTCAGCCTTCTTAGTGATCCAACTCTCATATTCATACATGACTACCGGAAAAAATATATCTTTAGATAGACCTTTGTTGGCAAAGTGATGTCTCTGCTTTTTAATATGCTGTTTAGGTTTGTCATATCTTTCCTTCCAAGGAATATGCTTTTTTTTTTTTTTTTAATTTCACATCTGCATTCACGATCTGTAGTGATTTTGGAGCCCAAGTAAATAAAATCTATCACTGCTTCACCTTTTCCCTTCTATTTGTCATGAAGTAATAGGGTGAAATGCCAAGATCTTTGTTTTGTAATGTTGAATTTCAAGTAGGCTTTTTCACTCACCTCTTTCATCCTCATCAAAAGGCTCTTTAGTTCTTCTTCACTTTCTGACATTAGTTGGTATCATCTCTATACCTGAGATTGTTGATACTTCTCCCAGCAATCTGGATTTCAGTTTGTGATTCATCTAGCCTAATATTTCACATGATGTACTCTGCATATAAGTTAAATAAATAAAGTTAAATAAAACCGTATACTGCCTTGTCATACTCCTTTCCTAAATTTGAACTGGTCAGTGGTTCCATGTAAAGTAAACCTTACCCTCTTGGAATCAGCCCACTAACTTTAATATAATAAACAGTCAAATATTTACCTTTAATTGGGAGGATGGGATTGATATATACACACTCAGTTCAGATCAGTTCAGTTCAGTCTCTCAGTCATTTCCGACTCTATGCAGCCCCATGAACTGCAGCATGCTAGGCTTCCTGGTCTATCACCAACTTCCGGAGTCTACCCAAATCCATGTCCATTGAGTCTGTGATGACATCCAATCATCTCATCCTCTGTCGTCCCCTTCTCTTCCTGCCCTCAATCTTTCCCTTCAGGGTCTTTACAAATGAGTCAGTGCTTCACCTCAGTTGGCCAAAGTATTGCAGTTTCAGCTTCCACATCAGTCCTTCCAATGAACACCCAGGACTGATCTCCTTTAGGATGGACTGGTTATATCTCCTTGCAGTCCAAGGGACTCTCAAGAGTTTTCTGCAACACCACAGCTCGAAAGCATCAGTTCTTCAGTGCTTAGCTTTCTTTATAGTCCAACTCTCACATCCATACATGACCACTGGAAAAACCATAGCCTTGACTAGACTGACCTTTGTTGGCAAAGTAATGTCTTTGCTTTTTAATATACTGTCTAGGTTGGTCATAACTTTCCCTCCAAGGAGTACACATTTCTAATTTCATGGCTGCAATCACCATCTGCAGTGATTTTGGAGCTCAAGAAAATAAAGTCTGACACTGTTTCCACTGTTTCCCCATCTATTTCCCATGAAGTGATGGGACTGGATGCCACAATCTTAGTTTTGTGAATGTTGAGCTTTAAGCCAACATTTTCACTCTCCTCTTTCACTTTCATCAAGAGGCTTTTTAGTTCCTCTTCATTTTCTGCCATAAGGGTGGTGTCATTTGCCTATCTGAGGTTTTGATATTTCTCCCAGCAATCTTGATTCCAGCTTCTGCTTCTTTCAGCCCAGTGTTTCTCATGATGTACTCTGCATAGAAGTTAAATAAGCAGGGTGACAATCTACAGCCTTGACGTACTCCTTTCCCTATTTGGAACCAGTCTGTTGTTCCATGTCTACTTCTAACTGTTGCTTCCTGACCTGCATACAGGTTTCTCAAGAAGAAGGTCAAGTGGTCTGGTATTCCCATCTCTCTCAGAATTTCCACAGTTTATTGTGATCCACACAGTCAAAGGCTTTGGCATAGTCAATAAAGCAGAAATAGATGTTTTACGGGAACTCTCTTTCTTTTTCCATGATCCAGTGGATATTGGCAATTTGATCTCTGGTTCCTCTGCCTTCTCTAAAACCAGCTTGAACATTTGGAATTTCATGATTCACATATTGCTGAAGCTTGGCTTGGAGAATTTTGAGCATTATTTTACTACCGTGTAAGATGAGTGCAATTGTGTGGCAGTTTGAGTATCTTTTGGCATTGCCTTTCTTTGGAATTGGAATGAAAACTGACCTTTTCCAGTCCTGTGGCCACTGCTGAGTTTTGCAAATTTGCTGGCATATTGCGTGCAGCCCTTTCACAGCATCATCTTTCAGGATTTAAAATATCTCAACTGCTATTCCATCACTTCCAGTAGCTTTGTTCATAGTGATGCTCGCTAAGGCCCACTTGACTTGACAATCCAGGATATCTGGCTCTAGGTGAGTGTGAGTGATCACACCATTGTTATTACCCAGGTTGTGAAGATCTTTTTTGTACAGTTCTTTTGTGTATTCTTGCCACCTCTTCTTAATATCTTCTGCTTCTGTTAGGTCCCTACCATTTCTGTCCTTTATTGAGCCCATCTTTGCATGAAATGTTCCCTTGGTATCTCTTATTTTCTTGAGGAGATCTCTAGTCTTTTCCACTCTATTGTTTTCCTCTATTTCTTTGCATTGATCACTGAGGAAGACTTTGTTATCTCTCCTTGTTATCCTTTGGAACTCTGCATTCAAATTGGTATATCTTTCCTTTTCTCCTTTACTTTTCACTTCTTTTCACAGCTATTTGTAAGGCCTCCTCAGACAGCCATTTTGCTTTTTTTCATGTCTTTTTCTTGGGGATGGTCTTGATTCCTGTCTCCTGTACAGTGTCATGAACCTCCATTCATAGTTCATCAGGCACTTTTTATCAAATCTAGTCCCTTAAATCTATTTCTCACTTCCACTGTATAGTCATATGGGATTTGATATATGTCATACATTAATGGTCTAGAGGTTTTCCCCATTTTCTTCAATTTCAGTCTGAATTTGGCAATAAGGGGTTATTCATCTGAGCCACAGTTAGCTCCTCGTCTTGCTTTTGCTGACTGTATAGAGCTTCTCCATCTTTGGCTGCAAAGAATATAATCAATCTGATTTTGGTGTCGACCATCTGGTGATGTTCATGTGTAGAGTCTTCCCTTGTGCTGTTGGAAGAGGGTGTTTGCTATGATCAGTGCGTTCTCTTGGCAAAAGTCTATTAGCCTTTGCCCTGCTTCATTAAGTACTCCAAGGCCAAATTTGCCTGTTACTCCTGGTGTTTCTTAACTTCCTACTTTTGCATTCCAGTCCCCTATAACGAAAGAGACATATTTTCTAGGTTCTACCATATTTTCTTAGTTCTACTATATATAAAATAGATAAGTATTAACAACCTACCATAGAGCACAGAAAGCTCTCCTCAATACTCTAATAATCTCTATGAAAAAAAAAATTGAAAAGAGTAGATATATTCATATGTATAACTAATTCACTTTGCTGTACAGCAGAAACTAATAGAAATTTTTAAAATCATCCTCACTTCAAAAAAAATTAATTTAAAAAATGATAAAAAGAGTTTTCCCCCACATTTTTAGTCTCTTTAGCAATGTAGTCACCTATTTAATTCAACTCAGTTGCCACATTTAATTTGAAATGTATATATTTGATTGTCTTTGTATGTATGCCTGTAAAATTCATCCTAATACAACAGTAATATATTACAATAAATCTTATACATTACAAAAGGCTTGAATTTATAGGTGTTTGATGATATTAATTTTAAAAACAGAATTTAATGCTGAATTACATAATCTATTTGATCATATAAAGAGCTTGAATAATGATCTAGTTAATCTGTATTAAAAAGTATCTCATATTACCTAAAAAGCCAATTATATGATGTGTAATATTTACTGATACATTGAAACAAGACAAAAGAGAAATGATGATTTTCATCAATATTATTATTGGGCAAACAGAACTCATTCCACTTTGAGTATATCCACAATATAAAATATCTAAATGCACATTCAAATTTGTTCACAATAAATTTTAATGAAATTGATGAGAAAGATTTAAAACATTACTGTGTTGGTATTTCATTCAAAATTTAATTGACAATAATTAACTCTGTTTATAACATTGTATTTTTAATGGTTGTGAAGAACACATAAAATAATATTGTCATGTGAATCCTTTGTCCTAATGTTGGATTATCTGTACAGAGCAATGTATAAATGGCTGATAATATTTTGAAAAGTTAAAAAAGACGAATTGACTCATTCCCATTTTCCCTCCTGGTAAGTTCAGATGATATACTCTCCAATACTTGTAGAGAAACCTCCTGGAGAAAAGAGATTCAAAGTTTTAGTTGGTTATTGTTGCTCTGTTTTCTTAAATAAATGCTTGCTGTGATCTTCTGTTGAAGTAAGACTTTATTCAGCCAAAGGAAAAAAATGTTTGGAGTCAGGGTGAGAAGAAGATTAAAAATGGAAGCTTCAAGGGAGTTTTCTCCAGTACACTTGTAGAAATAAAGGCTTGTCCAGCATATCTTGTGTGTTTATTGATTACTATTTCATCTGGAGTTTATTTCCAGTTGATTTGCTCCAACTTGTTCTTTACTTTTTCTTTGAATCCCTTGTTTTAACTGTTGTATTTCATATTTCCCCGCTGAGTTTTCTGCTAGTTTGTTTTTTACAACTTCTTGAGATGTTCCTATGTACTAGCTCTTCCTGCTTTTGGTTTTACCAAACCTCCTACAACAGTGAATTATCTGCAAAGACTTACCTAGGCTTATGTGCCCTGAGGCATGCAAATATACAGAAAAACTTGAACAAACTTTTAGACCAATCCTATGTATTTGTGTGTGTGTCTATGAAGAAATTAACAGTTCAATACTTTCTGGAAAGAACTAAAGCATTCCTTTTTATTCTTTTACAACACTTAAAATGAAAAATGTTATGAAATGTGACAAAACGTCTTTGTTTTAGCATTATGTTGCTTAAATCACCTGTTAGAAACCAATGGGTACTCACAGATATTTAAATAATGCTTCTATTCCCAAACAAGCTTTACAGTTCAGTTCAGTTCAGTCACTCAGTAGTGTCCGACTCTTTGTGATCCCATGAGTTGCAGCACTCCAGGCCTCCCTGTTCATCACCATCTCCAGGAGTTCACTCAGACTTATGGCCATCGAGTCAGTGATGCCATCCAGCCATCTCATCCTCTGTCGTCCCCTTCTCCTCCTGCCCCAATCTCTCCCAGCATCAGAGTCTTTTCCAGTGAGTCAAGTCTTTGCATGAGGTAGCCAAAGTACTGGAGTTTCAGCTTTAACATCAGTCCTTCCAAAGAAATCCCAGGATTGATTTCCTTCAGAATGGACTGGTTGGATCTCCTTGCAGTCCAAGGGACTCTCAAGAGTCTTCTCCAACACCACAATTCAAAAGCATCAATTCTTTGGCGCTCAGCCTTCTTCACAGTCCAACTCTCACATCCATACACGACCACAGGAAAACCATAGCCTTGACTAGATGGACCTTAGTCGGCAAAGTAATGTCTCTTCTTTGGAATATGCTATCTAAGTTGATCATAACTTTTCTTCCAAGGAGTAAGTGTCTTTTAATTTCATGGCTGCAGTCACCATCTGCAGTGATTTGGGAGCCCAAAAAAATAAAGTCTGACACTGTTTCCACTGTTTCCCCATCTATTTCCCATGAAGTGATGGGACCAGATGCCATGAACTTCGTTTTCTGAATGTTGAGCTTTAAGTCAACTTTTTCGCTCTCCTCTTTCACTTTCATCAAGAGGCTTTTAGCTCCTCTTCACTTTCTGCCATAAGGGTGGTGTCATCTGCATATCTGAGGTTATTGATATTTCTCCTGGCAATCTTGATTCCAGCTTGTGTTTCTTCCAGTCCAGCGTTTCTCATGATGTTCTCTGCATAGAAGTTAAAAAAGCAGGGGGAAAATCTACAGCCTTGATGTACTCCTTTTCCTATTTGGAATCAGTCTGTTGTTCCATGTCCAGTTCTAACTGTTGCTTCCTGACCTGCATACAGATTTCTCAAGAGGCAGGTCAGATGGTCTGGTATTCCCATCTTTTTCAAAATTTTCCACAGTTTATTGTGATCCACACAGTCAAAGGCTTTGGCATAGTCAATAAAGCAGAAATAGATGTTTTTCTGGAACTCTCTTGCTTTTCCAATGATCCAGCGGATGTTGGCAATTTGATCTCTGGTTCCTCTGCCTTTTCTAAAACCAGCTTGAACATCAGGGAGTTCACGGTTCACGTATCCTTATCTATTTCCTCATTGGGAAAACCATGTTAAATAGTTGGGATTGGAAATTATAATATTATCTATATTCTAAAGACAAGGAAATCAAGTCAGAATGCAGTAAAAATGTATTTTGAGCATATCTGACCAACTCAATGACACGGTTAGAGTATAAAATATGTTTCTAACTTCCAAAAGCTTTGGTATGATTGTAAATAACTGTACAAATTCAATAATAATAAATGATGAATAATACTCAATTTTAAAACTATTTTGGAAATATACATAATTTTAATTTTATTTAAAATGTAACTGAGAGCTGCTCTTTTTTAAAGAAAATTCCTTAAGAAACATATTGAAATCAAGATAATAGAAAGCAATATTAAATAAAACATATATTTTCTTGTACAAAAGTTTTCTAACTATTTATACAGAATGATTAACTACCAAATGCATTCTAAATACAATTAATGATGAATTGAGTGAATATCCAGATCTCAAGTGAAAGTTTTGAAATAAAATATGTAGCATACATTGACTCAAAATGTGATAAATATGTACAATATATTTTCATAACATTAATATCTTTAAAGATCACTTAAATCTACTACATTTATTCTTAACTAAATAAATTCATAACTATGTAGACAACGATAACAGATAGCTAGAAATGTATGTTTCCCATTTGATTCTGTTACATGTAATCTTTTTCTCTCTTGGAATATCTTATCTTTTCATTCATTATATGCATGTTTTCATTTACTTTCATACTTTCTGGCACATGGTTATGATAGCTGATTTATATTCCTTTTCTGATTTAAACATCGGTATCATCTTAGCTATGCCTTTTGCCATTAACCTCAAGCACATATCATCTTGCTTTGTGTGTATTTGTGTATGTGTTATGCAACTTCAGATTGCAACTAAATATTATTGTTACTTACTAGACCCTATATTCTGTTACAGTCCTCTTTCAAATTGCACTTTTCTTTTTAAATTATTGAGGTATAATTGGTGTGTAACATTATAGTAGTTTCAAGTGTGCAATATAATGATTCAGTGTCACTATATATTGGTAAATAATTACTACAAAAGTCTAGTTAACTCCTGTTCCTGTACAGTTATGCAATATTTTTTTTATGAGAACTTAATTGTATATTACATCTCTATTACTTATTTTATAACTGGAAGTTGTATATTTTACCCCCTTCTCCCATTTTACCTACACCTCACATCCTGTATCTGGCAACTATCAATCTCTTTTCTGTATGTATGAGCAATTTGTATGTGTGTATGTTTTATTCCACATATAAGTGCAATCATGTAGTATGTATCTTTCTCTAAATGACTTATTTCTCTTAAATAATGTTCTCAAGCCCATCTGTATTTTTGAAAATGACAAGATTCCACTCCATTTTGTGACCCAATAATAATATAATATAATATATATTATATATATGTATATATATTTATGAATATTATTGGGAAGTTGAGCCTTTTTCCCTATCTTGGTTAAAGTAAATAATGCTGATAATGTAAACAGCAAAACAAAAAATATATCTTACAAAGCAATTAACTTGGTTGGAATCAAATGGCATTCTCTTTATGGTGGTTGGCAAGTCACAAGTCTGTTCTGATTTTTCTTTTGTTCTTATTGTTTAGTTTTCCTTAGTCATGAGCTATTATGAGTTGTACCTCCTCATAGGCTTCTCTGGTGGCTCAGATGATAAGAATCTGCCTGCAATGCAGAAGACCTGGGTTTTATCCCTGGATTGGGAAGATTCCCTGGCTAAGGAAATGGCAACCCACTCCAGTATTCTTGCCTGGAGAATTCTATTGACAGAGGTTAGAGTCCATGGGGTTGAAAAGAATCAGGCATGACTGAGTGACTAACACTACTCATAGGCAGTTCAGGGATCATCTGGAGACTTTGGCAGTATATGAAAAGAATTTGGGGTTCTTCTTATGTTTGCCCTCTTTTCCAGCATCTCCTTCTTCACTTTTCAGTAGTTATACTTTCCCAGTCTCTGTCCTCTAGGTCTTCAGGTCAGTCAGAAATACTGTAATTTTCTATTATAAATTTTGCCGCTATGTGACATGTTATGATCTCATTCAAAAACCACAAATACAGGAAACCCATAGGGAAACTCTCTTCTTCCAGTTTTTCTCATTCTGACAAAGCAAGAGCCTACATTATAATCTTTTATACCCTTCAAGTAGCTCTCCCATCCCCAGGTACGATCTTTGTCAATAGTGGGAGCTTAGCCTGTTAGTAGATGACTCAGGTATAGTGAAAGTAAAATTAATTGAAAATTCACGTATCAATTTTACATTTCCACTAGCTCGTGATGTACATATTTGGGCTTCCCTGAAAGCTCAGTTGGTAAAGAATCTGCCTGCAATGCAGGAGACATGGGTTTGATCACTGAGTTGGGAAAATCCCCTGGAGAAGGGAAAGGCTACCCAATCCAGTATTCTGGTCTGGAGAATTCCATGGACTGTCGACATGAATGAATGACTTCACTTTCAGGATGTGTGTGTGTATATATATATATATATATATATATATATATATGATCTTTTTCTTGTATATATGGTCACAATCATAGATCATAATTTTGCTCACTATCATAGATCATAATTTTTGGATGAAGCATATACCCCAGGTGACAGAGTAGAAGAGAGAAATAAATGGATTTTTTAGAGATTTCATTCAGCTTCTGAATCATACACGCAACACTTGAGCTTCTCCTACCTGGACCATTCCTTTTACAGCAGATGCTGTATATCTTTTATTCTTTTTCTTGTCATTGTAAGTGACAATATATTATATTTTGACTGATACATGTTTTCTTAAAAGGTGAAGACAGTAATAATACATCCTGCTATATGGTATTTTTATGTAGTCAAGAGTTTTTCAGAAATATTAAACATTATCTTGACCAAAGAAATACAAATCAAATCATTTTTGCAGCTTATTTGTTTGTTTTTATTCACAACTAACATAATTTGCATTTTTACCTCTATATTACCATGCCTAGTTACAATCCGTAGTACATAGAGAGGGTCATGAAATATTCATTGAATGAACACTTAAACTGAGGAAGGACAAAAGTCAGAGAAAACAGCCATGGGAATGTGTTTTCTAGATGTAGTAGACTAAAGCCTTGTTCACAAATATTCAGTTTCCCATTTGTGGCAGGATTATACATCACTGTCCTTTAAACTTTCTCTTAGTTATGTGTCTTGCTCTGCCTGGAGAATATGTGGTCTCATCTCTATACTCCAGCAAGGAGCTTCCAGAGCCAGCGTGTGCTTTGTTGTAGTGTTGTTTTTTTTGGCTGTGATCATGGAAACACATGTGTAGATGGAATCACCATCAGCCTGGGTCACTGAGAGACAAAGATGAGCAGAGGTCCCCTTGGCACACGGTGTTGACCATGTAGCATGAAGGAAAAACAGTCTTGGTTATGTCACCCAATTATATGTGGTGATGTTTCATGACAGAAACGTGACAAAAAACAAATAAGTGCCCAGTGAAACTCTGATGAAGGGTTATAGTTATTGAAAATTTATGGATAGTACTCATTTCTATTAATTAAATGCTTAAAATATTAATAATGTGTATTCTTATATCAAATAGAATAGAAATCTAATATATTTAATATACTAAGTCTTGTGTCCACCTAAATCTATTTTTTAATAATTGTTTAATTTATTCAATGATGATTATCCTGTAGCAGAAATTTTCTGAAATATATTCTACAGGGTAGGGAGAAAATTCTGTACTGTAAATGGTAGTAAAATTGTACATTTTAGACAGTCAAGTTTTCTCACATATGTGATATTTAGTCTTCAGTACACTTCTTTTCTTTATTATTCATTCTAGTTTAGATAAAAATTTAGTATCTTGACTATCTAGAAACCTCAGTTCTTTTTCAGATTCTTGCTTTAACTACAAAAGTTAAAGATGTACAGAGATTTAACAGCTGCCAAGCTGTAGCAATAAAATCCTCAATTAAGTTTATAAACAAGTTTTGCTTTGTTGTCATTATGTTTACTTAATAAAATTTTATTAATTAATCATATATAAATGTCTGTTTTATTAGATGCTGAATTACAAAGCCATGCAGCAAACATGTATGGATACATTTCCCCCTCCCATATATGTACATAAAGGTACTCATGGAAACTGACTAGCCAGAAGGTATTTCAGATGTCTTCTTAAAAATCATGTTGTCTTTACTCAGAGTAGTTTATTTAAAATATGAGAGAAATCACGGTGATAGGCTTGTAAAAAGACTCTTCCACGTACAACACAGACTTCATTAGAGTACAAGGCAAGTATATCCAATGTCAGGTAAAGACTAGTATCTTAGAGATATGTAGGAGACAGGAAATATAAAAGAAAAGCAGGCCCTGGCACGGGCCACAAAAGGAATTTAGGCATGAGACTCTTGGAACAAGTTCAGAGGGAACAGATCATAGTCTTGAAAGCAAGATATGATCTTGGGGTTTAAAAACCGACCCCAGACTGTTTCCCAACTGGCGTCTCAGTCACATGTTTTACGTATCTGGAGGAAAATCTATAGATAAGAATATTGGTCTTCATTACCAATTTGTCATTGATTACTGTTTTTTGTTACTCAATGGGTAATGATCACTTTGTTCTTTGGCCCTGAAGCCCACATGAGTTATAGCTTAACTCCCTGCATTTTCTTTCCTTCACAGCTGAGAGTGTTATAAAGCTGGCCTGGATTCAGATTCGGGACCTTCACCTTGGAGCTGTTTTGGTCCCCTGATCCTCACCTTTCACTAAAATCCTGTCTTGTTTTGCATTCTCCCGCCGCATCACTCTTTCCGAAACCCTGCTTGTTGAGCCTGTCTTGACAAGATACAAATTCAACAAGTAGACTATCACTAATATCTGGCAAATTATCTGGTATCCAGTGGAAACATGCTGAGTAGACATGTATTACCTGTGGTTGTCAAGGCAGCAATCACTACAAAATTCCTACTAACAGATTTCTTCTAAGTCACACCACAGATATGTACCTGCTACCACCCACAACTAATGTGAATGCCTCAACGTTATGCACAAGATAACTAATCAATACAATAGTTTATTTGAAAAATAACTGCTATTAAAAAACTCAGTAAGGTTTGCATTTCAAGGAAGTGTTTTGTGGCCTTAGATGAAGCTGTAGGTCCACAGCAAAAATTCAGATTGACAAGCACACAATGCTATATTAAAACAGATCACCAGCAAGGGCTTAATGTAAATAAATAAACTTTTTGCTCAATTTTAAAAAAGAAATTGAGCAAAAGTCATCAGATAATATCAGGATAAAACTGAAAAAAAGGATGAAGCAGAAGAAAAGACATTCTTTATAATAATTTTTAAGTTAAAATTTTAAATAGATTTGGTTTCTATATTTCTCATATCATGTTGCATATTTTATAACATTGTATTAATTTCAGAGGTACAGCATAGTGATTTTATATTTACATATACTGCAGTGTGGTCACAACACATAGTTGCAAATTTTTAAGTTGCATATTAATTTCAAATCAATTGAATCAGATATTTGTGGATATAAAAAATGATCTTCAAGTAATTACATAAAATATATTTATTGGAAAGATAAAGATATTAAAATGTAAAGTTTTAAAATAAAGTTAGAAGATTACCTATCTAATTAGGAAGATTTAAATTCCAAAGCACTGATTTTCATGCCCAACTCTTTGCAATCCCATGGAGGGTCGCCCACCAGGCTCCTCTGCTCATGGAATTCTCTAAGCAAGAATACTGGAGTGGGTTTCCAAGCACTTCTCCAGGGATCAAAGCACATTGCAGGCAGATTCTTTACCATCTGAGCCACCAAGGAATCCCCATGAAAAATACAATAATTAAAAGCAAATAAAAGAATGATATATGATTGCATTATTATTTATTTTTAGAGTTGTAGGAAGGTAAAAAGAATCTTAGGAATATATGTTTGTCTGTATCTTTTCTACCTGTATCCTCACTGGCAGTAATGATCCGAAGTGAGACTCACCTTTCAAGATATCTACCAAGGGGCACTAATTCTGCTAACACTGATGATAAATAACCTTGCTAAGTGGTCTAAAATCTACCAATAAGACATGTATCCCCTTTTTTCCCCCCTTCCCAGTGGTTGCTAAATTGATTTTTTGTAATTAAAAGATAAGTGATTTGTTTTTATCTATTTCCTTTGGTGCTTACTTGTTTTTAGTTCACTTCACTTGATTTTATTCTTCACATTTTTAACAACTTTTAGATGTGAGGATCATAAAGTGACCAAGTAATTAGAAAAATAATGAGAAGGTTTCATTACCCAAACAATGCAACAAGTTGACTGTATTTTATCTTCTACTTAGCTCTATAAAAATCCTTCTGTTTCTTTCACTGTTCAGTCAATATCCCATTTAGTCTCAGGATAACTCCTTGTTAGTAATAACCTCCTAATAGAAGAGAATGTTAGAATTGCCATAAATAAATCAGCAAATTTGGTGAAGCAGGGAAAACAGAAACAGAATCTCTAATTCTATTCCAGGAGAGTAACAGCCTGTCCATACAATCCAGACAACATTTTATCACAACTATGGTTGCATGTTTTTTTAAGAAATTCATTCTCTGTGGAAGAGGTAGGAAAATCAGCTCTTTGGCATATGTACATAGAATGCCTATAACATAAGAAAATGCTCTAGAGGAGCACACACATCAGAAGCAGAAGGAGGAAGATAGTAATCAAGGAAAATTTCCCATTGTATCCCAATAGGTCCTAAACATGAGCTCTCCAGACTGAGAAAAATTTCTCATCATTTTATGAGGACAAATTAGCACTGACAGCACAGCAGTTTTGTTTTTTTTTTTTTTTTTTTTTTAGCACAGCATGTTATTAGAGATAATAAAGCAAAGATTTTCTGGTTTCTAGCTTGGCTTTATTTACTTGTGAGTGGAGAGTTGCAAAAAAAAAAAAAAAAATACTCCTGCTTCATTGACTATGCCAAAGCTTTTGACTGTGTGGATCACAACAAACTGGAAAATTCTTAAAGAGTTGGGAATACCAGACCACCTGACCTGCCTCCTGAGAAGTTGGTATGCAAGTCAGAAAGCAACAGTTAGAACTGGACGTGGAACAACAGACTGGTTCCAAATAGGGAAAGGAGTATACCAAAGGTGCATATTGTCACCCTGCTTACTTGATTTATATGCAGAGTACATTATGAGAAATGCTGGGCTGGAGGAAGTACAAGCTGGAATCAAGATTGCCAGAAGAAATAACAATAACCTCAGATATACACATGACCCCATCCTTATGGCAGAAATCGAAGAACTAAAGCGCCTCTTGATGAAAGTGAAAGAGAAGAATGAAAAAACTGACTTAACATTCAATATTCAGAAAACAAAGATCATGGCATCTGGTCCCATCACTTCATGGAAAATAGATGGGAAAACAGTAAAGACAGTGTCAGACTTTATTTTTTGGGACTCCAAAATCACTGCAGATGGTGACTGCAGCCACGAAATTCCTTACTCCTTGGAAGAAAAGTTATGACCAACCTAAGACGGCATATTAAAAAACAGACACATTACTTTGCCAACAAAGGTCATTCTTTTCAAAGCTATGATTTTTCCAGTAGTCATGTACGGATGTGAGAGTTGGACTATAAAGAAAGCTGAGCGCTGAAGAGTTGATGCTTTTGAAATGTGGTGTTGGAGAAGACTCTTGAGAGTCCCTTGGACTACAAGGAAATCCAACCAGTCCTTCCTAAAGGAGATCAGTTCTGAATATTCATTGGAAAGACTGATGCTGAAGCTCCAATACTTTGGCCACCTGATGAGAAGAACTGACTCATTGGAAAAGACCCTTATGCTGGGAAAGATTGAGGGCACGAGGAGAAGGGGATGACAGAGAATGAGATGGTTGGATGGTATCACTGACTCAATGGAGATGAGTTTGAAAAAACTCCGGGAGTTGTTGATGGACAGGAAAGCCCGGCATGCTGCAATCCATGGGGTCACAAAGAGTCGGACATGACTGAGTGACTGAACTGAACTGAACCTGTGAGTGGACAAGGAGAGGCGGTCACTACTGGCATTCCCAAAAAGGCAGGGACAGAAAAATGTCAGTAGCTGATGATCACAACACAGGCACCTTAGATTATCTAAGGAATGTTTTCAGTTTCAATTCAAATACTGATAACATAGCTCTTGCAGTGATTTTAAAGACAGGTTCACAAGTTCTTTGATATCTCTCCTCCAAATGGGTGGTACTTGATTTCCTTCCTCTTGTTTGTTGTCTAGGTTATATGACTTGCCTCTAGTGAATAGAACATAGTAGAAATGGTACGCTCAACATTAGATTATCAAAGATTTCAACTTCCCTCTTGAGTTTCTCTCCCTCCCACCACTCCCCCTGTCTCTCTCTCCCTCCCTCTCTCTTTCTCATTTTCTTCATAACTCATTCTCAGGGCAGCCAGCTGCCATGTTGCAAGGACACTCAGACAGCCAACACAAAATCCACCTGGCAAAGAACCACAGGTGTGTGAGTGAGTTTACATGTAGATGCCTTTTTGCCTACCAACAAAAACGTGAATGGAAAAGTGCCCTTGAGATAACTCCAACAGTGACCAACAACTTCATTATAAACTTACAAGAAACCCAGTTCTAGAACAACCCAGCTGAGCTCATCCTGGATCCTTCATCACAGAATCTGGGCGATATAACTAAAAAGCTGCTGTTACTTATTGATCTTTATTTATGTGACTTATATTCAATATCTTGCCTAATTTAGTATTTATGTGAAAGAAATATGCTTGGACAATGTACAGAATATTATTTATAAATACACACCTGTATATAAAGTTAAAATATAATTTATTAAATGTAAGGAATCCATTTGCATTTTTCTGGTCCTATGATCACAACAGAAAATTATGATTTTATCTTATTATAAACATTATTCCCTGTGTCTTGTACATCTTTCTTCCAATATCGAATTTTCCTTCATATTTTATTCCCTTAAAAGAACCATGCAAAACACTTAAATATCTACTCTTTCTTCATTTCTATCTTTAGACTAAGTGAAACTGGTTCTCAAGTAGAATATTGACTGATAATAAACCATAGTTTATTTCATTATACTGATAGGACTAGTTAGATTCTTTGAGGAGATGAATGAAAAATAAAAATGAAAATGCAATAAAATTAGTGATATGGGGTCCTGATTGTTAATTAAAATTTGAGATAGAAGGATTATTCAAGATAAAAATGCAAGTACTACTTTAACTTGTATTTCATAAAGCTAAATAAATATCCAAAGAAATCCCATCCTTAAACTCTATGTGTAGGGTTGTGTGCAGAAATGCTTATTAAGCAGAGCAGACTAAACAAGCATACAATTTGCTGGTCTCAAGAAGGATTTAAGAATGGAGAGCATCATTAAAAGAGAGACGGTTTTGTAGCCAGAGTCCTTGAAGCATTGTGTTGATTTTCTGTTCAGGAACCTTTCTTTTTCCATCCGTTCTGTGTGTCTGTGCTTTCTCCCTTCTTTTATGCCTTGTCAGAGTTGCTGACTGCTAATGAGACAATATTTGGTATAAACATCTGTAGGAAATCTTTCTCAGATGATACATCTAAAATCTGAAAACTTAAGCCCTATTTTATGAATGCAATTTGGGTCAGGATGCCCAATTACATATGGTAGCCATGTACCTCTGAGGATTTTTAGGGAGGGAAACATCCATGCTCAGCCAAATTTAATGGGTTTAGGGGAATCTATTGACAAGAAGTTATTTAGAAAAAATCAGAGATAAGTTCCAAGTAATTTCTAGGAATTTTAGGAAAATACACACAATAGGCAATAATATTTTAATAGAAAGTAAAAGCTTAAGCAGGAGAAAATAAATTTCTCTATGTTTAACAGAGTGAGTTACACTGGAACATAAACAATATTAAACTGTAAATAAACCATATCAGGCATTGCAATTCATTAAATATGTCTTTGAAATGCCACCTACTTTCCAAATTATCTTTAGCATTACAATGAAGTTAACAATATCTGTTCTTGCTCGTTTGTTTAAAGAATCAAATTATATAATTTATAAAATACAAAATACTCTAAATTTTAAGTGACAGTGTTAACTCATATGTCAGGTAAGGTCATTCAGTGCAGTAGTATTCAATTTTTTAAGTTACAATTAAAATGTTACATGCATATAGTTTAAAGACCATACTGAACAAAAAGACTGATGCTAAAAAAGGGCAGAACTCTAATCTGGTACTTTCCTCCCCACTCTCCCTCTCTTATCTTCATACTTCCGAGTAGCATTAGATATTGGTGTTCTGCCCTTTATTAAGCTCAACATTATCTACTTATAGCCTACATCACAGAATAAAATTGACATCTTACAGCCTTTCTTCTCTGAAAACACATTTCCTCTTTTTATTCTTTCAATGTAGTTTTATCACAATTTTTAGCTAAATCAGGGGTCAATCTATATCTTTTTTATATAATTTATAGTTTCTTCTGTACTAAAAACTGTCATGTGCGATTTTCTTCATTATATGTTATTTTTTTCTGGAGGTAGTATTCTCCTTACATAACAGTTTTATTCATAAAATTTACATTGCTGTTTTATCTATTTCACCAGATCTTTCAAATACCTACCAATATTTTTCAAATGCTCAAATGTGCAGCTCCATTTTTCTTCTCCTGATTGCCTCTCTCTTGGAAACTTACCATATTCTGCTTCAACTTGGACTTTGTGACCTGATACACTGCTAGTGCCATGAAATTTTCCTTTCCTTTTGGAATTTCTACCCATGCTCTCCTCTGCTGGAGCTCTTATTCACTTAGTAGTTAGTAGTATATTTTCTTGGTAAATTTATTGTTTACTGCAGCCCAGTCTCCATCAGATTTCAAGAAAGAGTGCAAGGGAGGGGGATATTCTAAGATTTGATTTTATTAAAAAATAAGCATATATATATATATATATATATATATATATATATATATACACACACACATACACATACATAGTATATATACTTTGATATACAATTTGAAAGGCATGGTGGACTAAATAATGGCCCTCATAAAAAAGATGTGTCTGTGTCCTAACTCTCATAACCTGTGAACGTGACCATTTTTAGTATAAAGGTCTTAACAGATTCAATTTAGTGAAGGATCTTGAGATGAAATTATTTTAGTTTAATATGTTCTCTAATTTCAATGAGAAAGCATCCTTATAAAAGAAAGGAATAGGGAGATTTGAGATTAAGTCCTGGGGGAGAGAAAACCATGTCGAGATTGAAGCAGAGATTGGAGCCATGCAATGCCAAACCAAGTATGCCTGGAGCCATTATAAAATAGAAAAGTCAGGGAAATATTTTACCCTAGATTCACAGGAAGGAGTGTGTTCACAACAACTTGATTTTGTACTTCTTGGTCTCCGCAGATGTGAGAGACTACATTTCCATTGTTTTAAAAAAACAAAATTATACAATCTTAGGGAACTAATAAAGGTGGATAAAGAATTTTTTGCAGAAACCATTTTCATCCAGTGTTGTATTTTAAATTATTTCTCAAATCTAATTTTCAACAACTTTCACATAACAAAGTCTGATTTATGCCTTCCTGAAAGATTAAGATATGTTTAGAGATTTTATGCTGATACCTTGGTATCATCTTCTTCTTCAACATTTTACGGGATTGGCACTCACTGGATCCTTTCAATAGTAGACTCATGTTCTTCAGTTTTGGAAAAATTTTGTTTGTTTTAATGCAATACTTTCCATAGCTTTTTTTTTTTTTTTCCCCGCTTTTTTTTTTTTTTTTTTCTCTAGCATTATAATTGGTGGTTCGTTTGCTAAGTCTTACCCGACTCTTTGCAATCCCATGGACTGTAACCCACCAGGGTTCTTTGTCCATGGGATTTCCCAGGCAAGAATACTAGAGTAGGTTGCCACTTCCTTCTCCAGGGGATTTTCCAAACCCAGGGATCAAACCTGAGTCTCCTACACTGCAGGCAAATTATTTACCAACTGAGCCCAACATTTTAATTAATGGATTCCTAAGTGTCTCATTGTTCTCATTTTTTATCTTAGGAACTTCTGAGTTTTATCCATAAAATTTGATGTTTTAAAATGCATGTCATTTTACTTTTATATTTTATGACTTTCTTTTCTCTACATTTTAATAGCACCAATGCTAAATGATCACTTTTTATTATTTTTCTTAAACATGAAACATAGTATCTAGCAATCCTTTCTTTCATTTCCTTCTACTTCTGTTTCATCAGTTACATTTTTTATTTATTTTTATCTTTCTTTACTATTGCAATGTTGTTTCACAAGTCCTCTGTTGGCTTTTTCAATAACATTTACTTAGAAATCATATGCTTTGTCAACAGCTAGAGTATTCTACTAATGTATAAATGACGATCAGTTAGTGAGTAAGTAAGTGCAGTCCATATACATCCATATCTAGAAGTTCTCTCCCTTAAGGCAGCTCAGGTTTTCCCCAAGAATAAACCTTTCAAATCCTACAATTTTTGGTCTGAATAAAAGACAAGTAAAAAAGATGAAGTGTGGTTCTTCATTTCTCTGTGTGATTTTTTTCCCACTTTTGCAATTCTATGTGTCACCCCCACTTTTACTTCTCCAAGATAAATGAAGCTGAAAAATGTTCCACAAAATATGCCTATTCCTGAAATGCATTTGAGTAAACTGCAAGCTTAAAGTTGGAGAGGACAAACTTATATGCCTAACCAATATGAAAGCTGATTTTTTTTTGCTTTCCTGACCTACCTGATCTCTTACATCTTGAACTTCTGAGCCTTTGCAAGTGTCTTTTGGTCATATCCACTTGATTTTCCTATAAGATCTTCTCTATGAGAACCAAGGTTCAATTTATATTCTTTTCTGGTTCATAGTCTTCTCTGATAATTAATCAGCACTCTTGTGTCCTATCCTAAGTCAACTTGGGTCTCATTCAACTTGTGAAATCCACAATGCCATTACACTTTTTGAAACATAGCAGATTATGTATAAATGCACAATGAACTGTTAAAATATAAAAGTTTGTAGTCCATAAGTCTTTAAACTAGAAAAAAGTCCAATCATGATTTGTTTACTATTAATTAATCCTTATTTTCAATTAAATCATATATTGTTCTATGAGTAATATGGTATCAAATGAAATAAAAAGCATTTTAGTACTAATTTTGAAGAAATAAATTATCTAAACTTTTTCATAAGTAAGAAACACTGTGTATTATTTAGGTTCAAACAGATTTAAAACTTGCAAAATGATTGGAGTCTCTATTATTGCACAATTATAAGTTCAACTTCCAAATAGCCTTTGTGAATAGATTAGAATCTGAAAGAAATGGATAAATGTACATAAACAAAAGTATTTAAAGTGAATGTGAATTAATTAGGATCAATAATGAAAGTCATGTGTGCTGGCAAATTAACAAGTATCAGACTTGAAAAATCAATAATAAAGGAATTATGTAAAACAAATAATAAACACAAAATTATGTGATGAAACTTATTTTAGTGAATCTAGATATCATGTATATTTCAGTATGAAGATAATTGTCAATAAAATAGTGTTATTATTTTTTGAAAAAGGATATAGAATTAGAGAGAAACTTGCATTGTAGGAAAGAAATTGGAGGGGTCTCAAAAAGATAGAGTTGAATAAAGTACTAATATTGTACATAATTAAATAAAAAGATTATAAGAAAAAAATAACTTGGAATTTTTCTATTAAAGTAATTATATTTCAAAATTCAAAATTTTTAAATAATTCCAGGCTACTTCAACCACAAAGTACCCAATGATATGCAATATATCTACTTAAGAATAGCAAATAAAATATTTCATGAAGTGTCAAGCAGTAGTGATAAAAATTCAAATTGGCTTGGATAAAAGCAGAGCCTTGTGAATATAAAACTAGCTGAAGTATACCAAACAAAATGTCAATGTATTTAATGGAGTGTCACAGGGATCAGTGTGAGGGTTGATCTTGTTTAACAACTTAATTAATGATTTGGAAGATGGAGAAAACAGTGTGTTAATGAAATTTGTAGCAGATATGAAATTGGAGGCATTGCCAAAACCAATTAACATAGAAAAATTATTTTTAAAAGAAAGTTGGAGAAGGTTAGATTTCTCAAGAAAAAGAAATAAACCATATGTTTAATTTGTGAGAAATAGAATTATCAAAAATACTTTGAGGGGGAAAGAATAGAATAATGGTTGCACCTAAAATGGTCGGAACAGAAATATTACTCTTTATTAAATCACTGGCATTTTTCTGGTTGATTGTGGGCTTCCCTGGAAGCTCAGATGGTAAAGCGTCTGCCAACAATGTGGGAGACCTGGATTCGATCCCTGGGTCGGGAAGATCCCCTGGAGAAGGGAAATGACAACTCACTCCAATATTCATGCCTGGAAAATTCCATGGACCAAGGAGCCTGGTGGGCTACAGTCCATGGGGTCGCAAAGAGTTGGACAAGACTGAGTGATTTCACTTCACCTCACTTCAAGAGCAAACTAGTATACTAGTATTCAGTAAGTTCCATGCATATGAATCTTTAAGTGCGAACTCTCAGACTTGAATTTCAAGCATGAAATTCATGCAGTTTGTCTCATCTTCTACTGCTGCTGATCCTTCAGCTCTACCATCTTCCACTGCCTCTTCCTCCTCCAGCTGATAATTCTTCTTGTCTGTTCACTGGAGGCCAGACCCAGTATGCCAGCTGTTGCACTCTCCCACTGTACTTTTTAAGACCCAGACCAAGACTGCCATGTGTTTGGAAGATCATCACCCTAGAGATGGGCCCTCAGATACAGAAAAGCAAGTCTGGGATTTTTCTCCAAAAATCTATGTGTGGTTCACCCTGACACACAAATAAATTACCCTAGAGTTCTACACTAATTTCAGAAGGAAAATGTTTCAAAGTAGGTATTACTAGTCTCCCACTACCTAAATCCTATTTTTGAGCAGTGCCACTTTCCAAGGACACAACCGATACATACTAATTGGAAAAACTATATCTACATACTGGCTATAAACCAGTATGTAATTTATAGTACAAATTGTGAGCATGTGCCAAAATAATTTTTGAAACATTTATGCCTAAAATAAGGTTATTCTTTCTGAAGTACCCATAATGGTAGGAGGAGTTGTATTCAGTTCAGTTCAGTCACTCAGTTGTACCTGACTCTTTTCTACCCCATGAAGCACAGCACTCCAGGCCTCCCTGTCCATCACCAACTCCCAGAGTCTACCCAAACCCATGTCTATAGAGTTGGTGATACCATCCAACCATTTCATCCTCTGTCTTCCCCTTCTCCTCCTGCCCTCAATCTTTCCAAGCTGACTGCTCTTTGCATCAGGTGGCCAAATATTGGAGCCTCAACATCAGTTCTTCCAATGAATACCCAGGACTGGTCTCCTTTAGGAGGAGGAGTTATAATCCCAAGTCTATTTTATGACACTGAAATAACGTTATTATTAAAGGATATCTTTGTGTCAAAAATAGTTTAAAAGCAGTTAAAACTAATTAGATGGATGAAACTGGAGCCGATTATACAGAGTGAAGTAAGGCAGAAAGAAAAACACCAATACAGTATACTAACACATATACATGGAATTTAGAAAGATGGTAATGATGACCCTGTATGCGAGACAGCAAAAGAGACACAGATGTGTAGAGTGGACTTTTGGACTCTGAGGGAGAGGGAGAGGGTGGGATGATTTGGGAGAATGGCATTGAAACATATGTACTATCATGTAAGAAATGAATCGCCAGTCTATGTTTGATGCAGGATACCGGATGCTTGGGGCTGGTGCACGGGGATGATCCAGAGAGATAATATGGGGTGGGAGGTGGGAGGGGGGTTCATGTTTGGGAACTCATGTACACCCGTGGTGGATTCATGTCAATGTATGGCAAACCAATACAGTATTGTAAAGTAAAATGAAGTAAAAACAAACAAACAAACAAACAAAAACTATTAGAGTATATTTTAAAAGTTGGAAGGGGAAGAGAAGTCGAGTTAATGGAACAAAATAGAAAGCCCAGAGATAAATCCATGCACCTATGGGCACCTTATCTTTGACAAAGGAGGCAAGACTATACAATGGAGAAAAGACAATCTCTTTAACAAGTGGTGCTGGAAAAACTGGTCAACCACTTGTAAAATAGTTAAAACATATTATACTTTTATGCAATTCATAATTGTTTTCTGTCAGAAGGCCATTTCTCTTGATCACAAATGTTGTGTTTCACTCACTAGGTCTTTCACTCACTAGGAGAACACTAATGTATATACTAAACTGATTCTTTTTCGGGATGGAATTTTTTTCAACCTGATTTTTTCCTCCATGTTTTTATATAATTTAAACAGTTAACAGAGACTTAGGTCTGAGAATAAGATCCCTGACATTTTTATGTTTCTGCTTGCAAATGTTCAAAGTAATTATACTTTAGTTGTTTGTTTTGCTTAAATGGCTTCAATACATCAAAATTTTCTGTTTCTTCAGAAAAAATAAATAAAATGTGAGAAACAAATGTAAATATGAGATAATTTTACAAACTATCCTACATAGTTAATAGAATTTAGACACTTTTAAAGAGTGCAAATACTCTAAAAATGTAATTTTTTAATGCAAGATTGGACTGAAAATTTTGATATTAAATTATAGAAAACAATATTACTAAAGTTAATAGTAGAAATGATGACGTGATGAAGCTTGATGGGACTTATGTCTGCATGATTAAAAACAATGAATTGGGAAAAAACAGATTGACAATTCAGTTTAATATAGTCAATACACTGTGATCTGAAGTTGTTAAATAACTATATTTCCTTAAGTGAGTGGTTTGGTAGCCATATCAGTAAGTTGACTTCATAAATATCCTAACGATTCTATTTGCCAGAATAGACTCTCTCCCCCAACCACTGGCTTAAAACAAAAGTTTATTTATTGCTTACGGTGCATGAGAAGAGATGAGCCTAGAGGTTGTGGATGGTTTATGCTTCAGTACTCACTCAGGAATGCAATGTGGCTGAGGTCCCATCACCCTGGAGCCACACTCTGTAAAGCACTGGCCCTCCACTTTCCCTGTGGAGGAAGAAAAGAGTGGATAATCCCACACATGCTTTTATTCAGTCCAGAGTTAATACACATCACTTTAGTTCACATTGCATAGGGTTTCATTCAACTTCCAAAGGTGTAAAAATATGTAGGGAAGAAGTGAAACAGTTGGTGATCATTGCCTCTGCTCCATGGGGAGGACCAAGTGTTACTGGGAAGAGACTATAAGCAAGTAATGCATGATGCGGTGCATCTGTTGGGGGGGCCATCATTAAGCTGATGGCTTTCCTCACTGTGGTCACTGAGTTGTGTCTGACTCTTGTGACCCCATGGACTGTAGCCTGCCAGGCTCCTCTGTCCATGGAATTTCCCAGGCAAGAATAATGGAATGGGTTGCATATTTCAATAAGATCTTATAAAAAGATCAATGACTTCAATTTAAGAGAACTGTGTTTCAATATGGAAGCTTGCTTACCTTTACAAAGAATTATCTTCCTCTGTAAGTAGGATAAATACCCAGCTTTGCAGAATTATTGCAGGAACTGGGACACACAGTTTTCAAGTACCAAACATTGTGCCTGTCATGTTGTAGCTGCTCAATAAGTCTGATTTATTAAATTTCAAAGTTATCCCTTGCAGTGTTGTCAATGAATCGTGTACTTTGGAAACTGAGAAAATTATTTGTGAAATCATGGAGTGAATTAGCTAAAACTTAAAAAGGTCCTTAGATATTACTGATGCATATAATCCAAAGAAGTTTAAACTCCATGGCCAAAAGTTAACTGTTTCCATTCATTAATAAAGACATATACACAATGGAGTATTACTCAGCAGTTAAAAAGAATTCATTTGAATCAGTTCTGATGAGATGGATGAAACTGGAGCTGATTATACAGAGTGAAGTAAGCCAGAAAGAAAAACACCAATACAGTATACTAACACATATATATGGAATTTAGGAAGATGGCAATGACGACCCTGTATGCAACACAGGGAAAGAGACACAGATGTGTATAACGGACTTTTGGACTCAGAGGGAGAGGGAGAGGGTGAGATGATTTGGGAGAATGACAATCTAACATGTATACTATCAAGTGAATTGAATCGCCAGTCTATGTCTGACGCAGGATGCAGCATGCTTGGGGCTGGTGCATGGGGATGACCCAGAAAGATGTTATGGGGAGGGAGGTGGGAGGGGGGTTCATGTTTGGGAATGCATGTAAGAATTAAAGATTTTAAAATTTAAAAAATAAAAAACTAAAAAAAAAAAAAAGACATTTTTGCTACTTGTGGAGACAGAATACAGTGGTATAAGGCATATGAAAAACAAAGAATAGTTCTCCTGTTAGAGAGGCAGTGGAAGCAATTCTATAACTTCATCAACTAAATCATACTTTAAAATGATATCATTTGGAAGAAGTTTCTCAAGAATAAATGTGTATCTGTTTATTAAACAAATAATCATTGAGTGGATAATCAATATTCAGACACTGTTTCAGGCACTGGAAAATGCAAGGGAGTGAAAAATCAAACAAAAAACAACGCTTGTCTTCCCATAAATGATATTTTGGAGGAAAAAGCAGATATTTAAGTAAACAGGTTTAATATTTCAGGCTGTATGTGCTACAAAGAAGGGGGATGATAAAACCAGGAAAGTGCAATGTGTGGAGGATGTTCAGGAAGATATTTGACAGAGTCAGTCAGGTCAGTTCAGTCACTCAGCTGTGTCCGACTCTTTGTGAGCCCATGAATAGCAGCACGCCAGGCCTCCCTGTCCATCACCATCTCCCGGAGTTCACTCAGACTCACGTCCATCAAGTCTGTGATGCCATCCAGCCATCTCATCCTCGGTCGTCCCCTTCTCCTCCTGCCCCCAATACCTCCCAGCATCAGAGTCTTTTCCAATGAATCAGCTCTTCGCATGAAGTGGCCAAAGTACTGGAATTTCAGCTTTAGCATCAGTCCTTCTAAAGAAATCCCAGGGCTGATCTCCTTCAGAATGGACTGGTTGGATCTCTTTGCAGTCCAAGGGACTCTCAAGAGTCTTCTCCAACACCACAATTCAAAAGCATCAATTCTTCAGCACTCAGCCTTCTTCACAGTCCATCTCTCACATCCATACATGACCACAGGAAAAACCATAGCCTTGACTAGACGGACCTGAGTCTGCAAAGTAGTGTCTCTGCTTTTGAATATAATATCTAAGTTGGTCATAACTTTTCTTCCAAGTAGTAAGCATATTTTAATTTCATGGCTGCAGTCACCATCTGCAGTGATTTGGGAGTCCAAAAAAATAAAGTCTGACACTGTTCCCACTGTTTCTCCATCTATTTCCCATGAAGTGATGGGACCAGATGCCATGATCTTCGTTTTCTGAATGTTGAGCTTTAAGCCAACTTTTTCACTCTCCTCTTTCACTTTCATCAAGAGGCTTTTTAGTTCCTCTTCACTTTCTTCCATAAGGGTGGTGTCATCTGCATATCTGAGGTTTTGATATTTCTCCTGGTAATCTTGATTCCAGCTTGTGTTTCTTCCAGTCCAGTGTTTCTCATGATGTTCTCTGCATATTAGTCAAATAAGCAGGATGACAATCTACAGCCTTGATGTACTCCGTTTCCTATTTGGAAGCAGTCTGTTGTTCCATGTCCAGTTCTAACTGTTGTTTCCTGACTTGCATACAGATTTCTCAAGAGGCAGGTCAGGTGGTCTGGTATTCCCATCACTTTCAGAATTTACACAGTTTATTGTGATCCACACAGTCAAAGGTTTTGGCATAGTCAATAAAGCGGAAATAGATGTTTTTCTGGAACTCTCTTGCTTTTTCGATGATCCAGCGGATGTTGGCAATTTGATCTCTGGTTCCTCTGCCTTTTCTAAAACCAGCTTGAACATCAGGGAGTTCACAGTTCACATATTGCTGAAGCCTGGCTTGGAGAATTTTGAGCATTACTTTACTAGCATGTGAGATGAGTGCAATTGTGCGATAGTTTGAGCATTCTTTGGCATTGCCTTTCCTTGGGATTGGAATGAAAAGTCACCTTTTCCAGTCCTGTGGCCACTGCTGAGTTTTCCAAATTTGCTGGCATATTGAGTGCACCACTTTCACAGCATCATCTTTCAGGACTTGAAACAGCTCAACTGGAATTCCATCACCTCCAGTAGCTTTGTTCTTAGTGTTGCTTTCTAAGGCCCACTTGACTTCACATTCCAGGATGTCTGGCTCTAGATTAGTGATCACATCATGATTATCTGGGTCATGAACATCTTTTTTGTACAGTTCTAGAGGCTTGGAGTAAATAAGTGACTCTGCAAGAATTTGAGAGTGCCACTCCAGGCAGGGAAGAGAGGCAGGGCCATGACCTAGAGATGGACATGTTGCATTGCCTATAACTGGTAAGAAGGCCAGTGTCCTGGAGCTCATGGAAACAGCAGGAGAGTTTTGAAGTGTGGTGTTGGCGAAGACTCTTGAGAGTCCCTTGGTCTGCAAGGAGATCCAACCAGTCCATTCTGAAGGAGATCAGCCCTGGGATTTCTTTGGAAGGAATGATGCTAAAGCTGAAGCTCCAGTACTTTGGACACCTCATGTGAAGAGCTGACTCATTGGAAAAGACTCTGATGCTGGGAGGGATTGGCGGCAGGAGGAGAAGGTAACAACAGAGGATGAGATGGCTGGATGGCATTACTGACTCAATGGACGTGAGTCTGAGTGAACTCCGGGAGATGGTGATGGACAGGGAGGCCTGGCGTGCTGCAATTCATGGGGTCGCAAAGAGTCAGACATGACTGAGCAACTGAACTGAACTGAACTGAATGAGATGTAAGGTTGAAAAGTCTTTGCTAAAACTGATGACAGTGGGCTATTAATGATAGTTTTTCTTACTGTTGATTAGGTATCATTTTGAAAAAAAAAAAACATGGAAAGCTGTTGGAAGATAATAAATTAAAAACTGAAATTGTTTACTTGATTTTCTTTAATGGAGGGCCTCAGCTGCCCTGTGGTGAATAATTGCAGAAGTGAAAGTTCTAGCACAGGAAGCATTTATGAGTCAACTCCTGTAATGTAGATGTCAGACAATGACAGAGGTAGGGAAGAATGGTGAAACCTTGTAAACATCTTTGGAAACAAAACTCAAGTAATTTATCTGTTTAAATTAACCTCAACAAATAAGGGAATTTTTTTTTCTTATTTAAGAATAGAATTAGGAAGCACAAGGAGCAGGTCTGTTACTGAGAGAAGACTAGAAATCCAGATTTTGGATATCTTTGGTTTTGGATACATTGATTTTTAGGTTACCCAACTGGATAACTTGGATAAGGAATAAGATATGCAACTCTGGAGTTCAGGAAAGAACAGGACCTCCAGGTAGATTTGGAAGTCATTAGCACCTAAGAGCATCCGAGTCCTCCATACTGACTGGGCCTGAAAGGGTGAAAGAAGTCAGGTCCAGGAATACTCAGTGTATGCCTGTGAGGAGGTGAGGAGCCCCGGAGAGGGAACCACAGCGGTGAGAAAATATATTTTCATTATAAATTATCAATAGAATTTGGATGCCTGGTAAAACATGGAGAAAGAAATGGTTCAGTTTGTGGACTTATGATAGAATTTGAGGAATGAAAGTATAGAGACCAATTACACTACAATTTTTTAAAGGCTGATAGCCTATTTACTTTTTCAATTTATTTATTTATCTATTTACTTACTGAAATATAATTGCTATAAATATTAATATTATAGATGCATAACATAACGATTCACAATTTTCAAGCTTATACTCCTTTTACAGTTGCTATAAAATATTGGCTATATTCGCTGTGTTGTACAATATATTCTGTTGTTTATTTTATACATAATAGTTGGAATCTCTTAGTTCCCTATGCCAATACTGCCCCGCCTTCTTTCCCTCTCTCCACTGGTAACCACTAGTTTGTTCTCGATATCTGTGAGTCTGCTTTATTTTTTTCCTTATGTGCTGTAGCTTGTCATAGTTTTTTAGATTTTACAAAAATGTGATATTATACAGCTTATATCTTTCTCTGACATTTCATTTGGCTTAATGCCCTTCAAGTCCATCCATGTTGATGCAAATTACATTGTCTCATTCTTTTTGTGGCTGAGTGCTTTCCCACTGTGTATATATAGCACATCTTCCTTATCCATTCATCTGTTGATGGGCACATATCTTGGCTATTATAAATAACACTGCTATGAACACCGGGGTACATATATCATTTTAAATTAACATTTTTAAAGCATTAATAATATACTTTTAAATGATTTTGTGCTAAAAGGGAAAAGGGAAGTGGAGGAGTAGCTAGAGGGTGTATGGAGTCAAGAAAACTTTATAATATATAGTGACATTGCCAAGTGTTGTATGATAAATGGAATCATTCCTCACAGAGGACATATTTGATAATTTAGGTGAGAGAAGCTATAATTTGGGGAACGGATGTTTTATAGAGGTGGGAGAGATAATTCAGGAGGATGTAGAGCAGGAAGGGGATGTAGGAAGTGGCATATTGGCTAAAAAAATCAAATTTGTGTGTAGATATGGAGATAAGAACATGTAGATATTATTATCAGAAAATGTGGCAGAGCGTTGGAGGTTTGAAGAGGGAGGAGGTGTAAAATCTCATCTAGAATAAGAATAATCTAAGGAAATTAGATGCAATTGTCTACCATATAACACTTTACTTAGTGATACAAATTTAAGTTCCAATCAACATAGCTTTGTCAGTTTTCTACACTCTTGTTTCGCTGTCTGAATGCAGATTCAAAGACTGAGATTTAACCAGGAATGTATGGAGGGTGATAGAGGAGTCTGAAATTAAGTACATATTCAGAGCAGTTTTTGTATTTCTGTGCCAGGAATTCTAAGCAACTAAAAAGAGAGGCATAAAGACAAGATATAGTGAGGCCTTTGTACTCTTAGTAAATCATATTTTTGTTACTGTACATGCACATAGTTGTGCAATAACAAATGTATAATAAAGGTTTCCAGTGGTATTCGGGGTTTAATCATTTTCGGTAGGGCTTTATAAAAATATCCCATAATTTATAATACTGTATATGTGTATATTATTAGGAAAAACAACCAGAGATCCCACAGGTATACTATTTTCACTACCACCACACAACTTCCCAACCTGATCTGCTCCAGACAGGTAGGAGTTACTGTAGTGCTGAGAAAATAAATGGAGCCGCTTTACAGTGCAAATGTCCAGCTTTACTGCTACCCTGAATTTCTTTACTCTTACTTTCCTAGTTGCTGTTCTATCACTAATTCCTGTTCAACTGTTTTGCTACCCCATGGACTGCAGCACACCAGGCCTCTGGTCCCTGTCTATCTCCCGGATTTTGCCTAAGTTCATGTCCATTGAGTTGGTGATGCTGTCCAACCACCTCAACCACTGCCACCCTCTTCTCCTCTAGTGAGTTGGCTCTTTACATTAGGTTGCCAAAGTTTCAGCTTGGAGCTTCAACTTCTGCATCAGTCCTTTCAATGAGTATTCAGAGTTGATTTCCTTTAGGATTGGCTGGTTTGATCTCCTTGCTGCCCAAAAGACTCTCAAGAGTCTTCTCCAGCACCACAGTTCAAAAACATCAATTCTTTAGTGCTCAACCTTCTATATCATCCAACTCTCATATCTATACATGATGACTGGAAAGATATAGCTTTGACTGGATGGACCTTTGTCGGCAAATTTATGTCTTTGCTTTTAATATGCTATCTAGATTTGTCATAACTTCCCTTCCAAGAGGCAAGAGTCTTCTAACTTTGTGGCTGCAGTCACCATCTGCAGTGATTCTGGAGCCCAAAGAGACAATCTGTCACTGCTTTCATTTTTTTCCCTTCTATTTGTCATGAAGTGACGGGACCAGATGCCATGATCTTTGTTTTTCGAATGTTGAGTTTTAAGCCAGTTTTTTGACTTTCCTCTTTCACCCTCAGTAAGAGGCTCCTAGTTCCTTTTCACTATTAGAGTGGTATCATCTGCATATCTGAGGTTATTGATATTTCTCAGGGCAATCTTGATTCTAGCTCATAACTCATCCAGCCTGGCATTCCACATAATATATTCTGCATATAAGTTAAATAAACAGGGTGATATAGCCTTGTTGAACTCCTTTCCCAATTTGAACCAGTATATTGTTCTATTTAAGGTTCTAACTGTTGCTTCTTGACCTGCATACAGGTTTCTCAGGAGACAGATAAGATGGTCTGATATTCTCATCTCTTTGAGAATTTTTCCCAGTTTGTTGTGATCCACACAGTCAATCCTTTGCTATCAAATAAACCACACTTTGGAAAATTATTTGAGATCGTTTTAATCTTTTGTAACCTAGGGGATGGGCTGGAGTGACATAGAAACAATATAATTTGGCTGGTTCCATGGATTGAAGTTTCCTTTGTTGTCAAATGATTGTCGGAATTAAGTAATGAGAGGGAACAGTTAGACAAGTGGCTTTGTAGGAAGAAAGGAAGAGCAGGTTTGAAACTGAAGGAACACCATCATTGATAATGACAATTCTGCAATATAACATAGGATCAGGTGGCAAAGAAGTGTGCGAGACTGTTGGATGTGAAAAAATTTAAGAATGGAGAAGTGTTAAGTATAAAATGAAAACCAGATATGAAAATTACCTAAGCAGATAAGATCATTTAAGCCATGTAAACAAAGCAAAATTTAGCTTATTTCATGGCCGTAAGTGAAACTTAACTTCGATTATTTTTCATAAATGCCTACAATAACCATAAAATAAATCTGTCATCTTCCTACAATGGTGTAGCACACTTTTAAACAATCCCCTGATGTCTACAAAACTCCATTGTAATAGCCAACCACTGTAAAGGTTAAACAACTTCCTCATTTTCAACTTATAAGCCATCCTGTAATGTCAGGTCCCTGAGTCTCACATCAGTTTTTAATGTAAAAGCTCCCAGTTTGTGAACTTGTTTTATGCAAAAGAAGTTTTTATGAAATATTATTTATTAATTTGGTGCTTTTAATGTTGCTATTTCTGTATTTTTGACAGAGCTTAGGTGATCATAGTAAATACCAATTGTAAGGATATTGAAGTCACTGACATTTTGAGAGCAGCATTTTTGAGAGTAATAATAAACCATATTTTAGAATAATTAGAAGGAATGATATACTATTTATTTTTATGACTATAGCAAAGAAGAATAAGAGATAGAACCTAACAACATTAAATTTCATTTCTGGGGGTGAAGGTTGAATATAGAAAATAATTAAGAATTGGCAAAGACTAGAAGAGAGTGTCTGTGGTATAAGGAAGGCTGCAGAGTAAATAGCTACTATTAGAACACTAGAGAAAAGAACACTCTATATTTTTTAGTTAGAAAAGGAAATTTAAGGAACTGTTTGGAAAGGAACTTGAGAATATAGAGAATTTTGCTGTTGATAGTTCATGAATTACAAAAAATCCAGGGGTGAGAAATTGAATATGGTGAGTGATATGAAAGTTGTAGGGAATGCACAAACCTTATGATGAAGTGAAATTTCTTCAGCTTCTTATGATGACTTGAATTTACAAAAGGGCTTAAAAGTAATAATGGGGCTTCCCTGATAGTTCAGATGGTAAAGAATCTGCCTGCAATGCAGGAGACCCAGGTTTGAACCCTGGGACGGGAAGATACCCTAGCGGAGGGCATGCAACCCACTCCTGTACTCTTGCCTGGAGAATCCCATGGACAGAGGAGCCTGGTGGGCTATAGTCCATGGCATCGCAAAGAGTCGGACACAACTGAGCAATTAACGTTTAATGGTATGAAGGAATTAGACTGCTGGTCTCTTCTGTACTGATATTCAGTTACATGATAAAGTATATTGTATTTATAAGGACTTTCTGATATCACAGGTTACATTATTTGAGAAGCCAACTCTGAGAAAGAGAACAGAGTGTATGACATTTCATCTCTAGAGGTCAAAACCTGTGGAAGTGAGGGGAAGGAAACAGGATTGGGCAAAAATAGAAGTATGACTGCAGCATGGTCTACCAAATATTTTACAGCTGTTGTCATTATTTAGTTAAGTTGTGTCCAACTCTTTTGCGACCCCATTGACTACAGGCAACCAGGCTCTTCATTTCATGGGATTTCCTAGCCACAAATGCTAGAGTGGGATGCCATCTTCCTGACCCAAGGATCAAACCCAAGTCTCCTGCAGTGCAAGTGGATTCATTACTGCTCAGGCACCAGGGAAGAACTTGTACACTTGAATAGCTCTATGGATCCTCAATATTATCTGAAATTGGAAGAGAGGGTCAGGCTTTGATATCTGCCGCCTCTTGGTCAGTCTTCCGGTGTGAAGCTGCTATAGGAAAGGGGTGTGAATTTAACAAGGGTAGGCGGTCAGTGGAGAAGGTTGACAGCTGAGGGCCATGGGCTGGCAGAATGTGCAGCAGCTGAGGAATCAATTCTTTCTCCAGAAGAGAGAGCTGGTTGGAGCTGCATGGGGTATAGCTAAATTGATTTCACTGGATAATTCCCCACCAGTTTTTTCTGGGTGTACTTAGAAAAAAAAGAAAGGAAAATGGGAAAACAAATACTTGCAATCTGTGATAGCAGGTAAGTAAATGGAAAAAGTAGCTTCAGCTCTAATCCTTGATGATTTTAAGGTTTGCATGAGAAAAAAAAGTATCTTCACTGATAAGTGTGCTGTTGAACTACTTAGTATCACATTACTGTGGAAAATATTAGATAGCAATTAAAAAGTACAGTTCATCTAAAACTACAGCTGTATATTTATGTTTTCACCAAAATTAGAAAATAATTATATATAGACTTGTATTTCATCATTAACACAACTCTGTCCCCAATTATACCTTTATAGGGTTTTTCTTTATTACTTTTTTATTTCACTTTTTTTCTGACTCATAGAAAATTGTTCATTTAATTGTTGGTACTGATAACTATTTTTTTTAACGCTAAAAATGCAATTTAAAATATCTTTAGGGTTGATAACTATGCTAATGACTTCCAGATACTAATTTATGGTGAATTTATAGTCTGATTTCTACTTTATATCTGTGCATGAGAATTCACATACTTAACGAAAGGAAGAGAAAATGCTGGAAACTGTGAGCATTGGATCATTCACAGATAGCAAGAGACATTAGACTTCTATGTATTTGCATACAATTGAGTTTGTATCATATGTGTTTCCTGAAGAACTGGAGCATAAATTTCAGAAAGATGGATCACAACTGTGTAATTCTTCTAAAACATAGAAAATATGCTAATTAATTTTCCTTTTTCTTTTCAAAGAAAATAGCATTTTAAATTAAAATTTCTTTCTGAAATGATGAAAATATTCCAGAAAAATAACATCAAAATTAGTTTCAAATTATCTATGAAAGGTGTTAATGTAAAGCAAACTGAAATTTTCATTTGCAGTGAAATACTCATCTATCACAGTAAATTAACTTTTCAGCTAAACAAATACCCTTTAATCAGTGATGTTTTTGAACATCTGTCCACGTTGGCTTGTTGTACATGAGAGTTTTATCCCGGCTTACAGCTGAGGTTGCAAGCTCATAAAAAAGGGATCCTGTGCTATGTTCCAGTCACTCTTTTTTCTGGCCTCAGCCTCCCATGCTCCCTTTGCTTTAATTGCTCTTACTCTCTGTCCCCTAGCTGATATACACAAAGTGGATTTCCTGTTTGTCTCAAGCCCTTTGGATCAACATAATTGCTAGTTTTGCCTTCTCTTTGTTTACTACAGATGCAGATCCGTGCTCTGTGCCCAGAGTTTGCCCTGTCTTTTTGGACAGCAATTAGTCATTTGTTACTTAGATACTTATTACTAGCAGTGATAGATAGAGACAATATTGCTTCCCTTGGGTTATGGGAATGGTGCTATGACAATAAACCTTCTGATGGGAATTCCTTTCCAGGTAAGTTTTAAGTCTATGGGTCCTGACTTTATCACAAAATTGCAAGCAGAAAGGATTTTCCATTTTTCCAAAAAAAAAAAAAATCTTAACCTACTCACATTTCTGATATGATCTATAACTGAAAATGCCAATATAGGTAATACTTTGAGTATTGTCAAAGTATTACCATTGCTTTTGCTTTGGATACATTTTTATTAATAAGAATTAGGACTTAATTAATAGCTCAAAATCATGATCGAAGGTTGCCTTTACATATCTAAATTTTCTACATGTGAAAATAGTGCCGTGATACTCAGAATTGCTAGAGAAGACATTCCTGAGGCTAGAAAAAAGTAGCTAGTCTAAACTGGGAAGTGCTGTGGGGCAAATACCAGTTCCACTCACAGATCTGGACAAAGACCTCATAGAATAAACCCAGCTTCCACCTTTTATCAGTTAAAACTCCCAAGTTATAGTGTTAAAGTGAAAGTTGCTCAGTCATGTCCGACTCTTTGTGACCCCATGGACTATACAGCCCATGGAATTCTCCAGGCCAGAATACTGGAGCAGTTAGCCTTTCCCTTCTCCAGGGGATCTTCCCAACCCAGGGATCGAACCCAGGTCTCCTGCACTGCAAGTGGATTCTTTATCAGCTGAGCCACAGGGGAAGCCCAGTTGTAATGTTACTGCCGCTTTAAAAAGAGAGCTATCTCTCTGGTCTTAGGTTAACTCATGTGTAAATGAGAACACTAACATCTAGGTTATTGTTATAAAATGTGGCTATAAAATATATGATATAGTAGATAATACATTTGTCACTCTATTCATAAAGGGGGTGGGATATATTTTAGTTGTTTATTCCTTTTGTGTAATGATAGCTGAGTAACCACCGTGAATAAGTTATAAAATGCCAAAATGTTGAAAGTTAGAGAGATGAAAACATTCAGAATACAAAGAAAGGCATTGAGAATTGAGGACAGATCTAATTAAATGACTAAAAATGTGTTAGAAAATGAGGGAATACATGAGGTTCATGTAATCATTAGAAAAGGGGAGTGTAGTATAAAACTGGAGGAAAGTCAGAGAAAATGGAAGGAAGAACACAATTTTTAAACATTCAACACTTACTAAAATTCTAAATAAATTAAGCCACAGTTTTTTCTTAGGATTCAGGTCTCTTTTGAACTATAGTGCTGAAGACTCTTCTTTTTTAATTTTTAATTTTGCTTTATTTTACTTTACAATACTGTATTGGTTTTGCTATACATTGACATGAATCCACCACGGGTGTACATGAGTTCCCAATCCTGAACCCCCCTCCCACCTCCTACCCCATATCATCTCTCTGGATCATCCCCGTGCACCAGCCCCAAGCATCCCGTATCCTATATTGAACAAAGACTGGAGATTAGTTTCTTACATGATAGTATACATGCTTCAGTGCCATTCTCCCAAATCATCCCACCCTCTCCCTCTCCCTCTGAGTCCAAAAGTCCATTCTATACATCTGTGTCTTGCACACAGGCTTATCATTACCATCTTTCTAAATTCCATATATATGAGTTAGTACACTGTATTGGTGTTTTTCTTTCTGGCTTACTTCACTCTGTATAATTGGCTCCAGTTTTATCCATCTCATTAGAACTGATTCAAATGTATTCTTTTTAATGGCTGAGTAATACTCCATTGTGTATATGTACCACAGCTTTCTTATCCATTCATCTGCTGATAGACATCTAGGTTGCTTCCATGTCCTGGCTATTATAAACAGTGCTGCAATGAATCCCTTGGACACCAAGGAGTTCCAAACCATCCTAAAGGAAATCAGTCCTGAGTATTCATTGGAAGGACTGATGCTGAAGCTGAAGCTCCAATCCTTTGGCCACCTGATGTGAAAAACTAACGGCTTGGAAAAGACCCTGATGCTGAGAAAGATGAAGGTGGGAGGAGAAGGGAACTACAGAGGATAAAATGGTTGGATGGTATCACTGACTCTATGAACATGAATTTGAATAAACTCCAGGATTTGGTAATGGACAGGGAAGCTTGATCGGAGAAGGCAATGGCAACCCACTCCAGTACTCTTGCCTGCAAAATCCTGTGGACGAAGGAGCCTGGTAGGCTGCAGTCCATGGGGTAGCTAAGAGTTGGGCACGATTGAGCAACTTCACTTTCACTTTTCCTTTCATGCATTGGAGAAGGAAATGGCAACCCACTCCAGTGTTCTTGCCTGGAGAATCCCAGGGACGGCGGAGCCTGGCGGGCTGCCGTCTATGAGGTGGAACAGAGTCGGACACGACTGAAGCAACTTAGCAGGAAGCTTGGTGTGCTGCAGTCCATGCGGTCGCGAAGAGTTGGACATGACTGAGTGAACTGAACTGAACTGAACAGGCCTTCAAATTTCTCAACAAAATATTTTTATAATTAATGGAAAAGTGCAGGGGTTTAAAAACCATTGCCATATTATCTAAAAATTAAAAAAAAATATTCTAAAAATCCAGTCATCTATTAACACAGACATAACATATATGTTATGTGTATATGTTATAAATAAATATGTATTTATAATTCACATTTATTTTGCATACTTGTCAAGTGTTTTCTTTTAACCAAAAGGCCCTTCTGCTGCACCAAGTGAATTTCCACATGGAGTAATGTCTGCAGATGCTCTAGTTGTCAGGGCTACTTTCAAAAGGTGTTTTCAGGGTGTCATTCGCTGGCATTAACTTATGTTGTGATATTTTCTGCACATTGACCTCCCAACCTGCTTGATATGCATAATGCTTTGGTCTGTCTTCAGAATTTGTTGCTTAAGAATGCCCTTGTCTCCTGTCCTCTCACTTCATACAGTGTTGGGATGGTAGGTGCATTATTCTTGTTGATAGGTTGCTGAATCTTTTGATAGGTGCAATGAATTTGAATGTTCATTTTGAATTACAGTCCAGTCCTCTCCACAGTCAGTGACTAAGCTCACCAATATACAGTCATGAGAGCAAAGTCTATGTATTTAAATGTGTATATTTATTTGAATTGGTCAAATTGCTCCTTTTTTGTTCTTGTTTTTACTTTAACTGGACACATTGCTGCCCCAGACAAAATTGCTTTCTCAAATGTAGAAAAAAATGTGTTACTGGGAGGAAAGTACCTATATCTGTAAGATATTTTGATATATGATATTTGTTATCCCATTGATGTGTCCTGCAACAAATCACTTAGTAATTGTTGGAATTTTCTCTCATTAAAAAAAATATTTACTTATTAATATTTTATAATGTGTCATGTTTTTTCTTCATTTTTTTCTAGCATGTTTTCCTCTTTTAAAACTTTACTGTTGTACACTCTGAATTTTCTTTAATGTTGTGGTATATTTCCATTTGGTCCAATCGTGTATATTCCACTTATCTGTTTTTTAGACGTGAATGATACCTGTAGGTAATGTAATGAGGTAAATTGATGAAGAAATGGAATATGAATTAGTGATTTAATGAATTCAGTTAATACCTTGAGTAGATAAGCTCTATATGTGTTTTTTAAATAATAATTTGAACCAATATGACTTAATTCTACCTTTTTGCCATCATTTTAATAAATAATATTCTGAAATGACTGCTCTGTTACTTTAGGGGGAGCTTTGAAGTAGAGGCAACATTTATTCTTTCCTTTTGAAGTTTAGCAGGCATCTTTTTGGCTCTGAAATCTCTTCCCTGTTAAGGAGAAATGCACCTGGAATTTTTGTATTAATAGCAGTTAATGTTGGCCACCACCAATTTAATTTGTTTAACCACTTGAGTCCTGCTATATAAACATAGTACACGGGGTTAGTCACTTATCAGTGGGAAAAGATAAGATATGAGCAGAGGTGTAGCACTCTCAGTCCTTAGGTGATAGTCTGAGTTACAGGCTCAGCCCTGCCCACTGGGTGGCAGAACCAGTGAAGCGTCCAGCCATTGAATTTCCAGGTGGCTTAAGTGACTCAAGTGCTACTCAAGACAGTTATCCTTGAGAATTTATGCTGCTGTCTTTTCTCAAATGAATGCTTCATTTTAAGATGGATTTTCTCCCAGATTTCTAAAGACACTCATATTTTACTTTCTCCACTGTTGTTAAAAGAAAATAACAAGATGATTCTTGTTGAACTCTTGAAGAATGCTAAATAGGGCTTTTTCATTTTTATTTAACTCCTACCTGTCACCAAATGCAAATATAGAGCAATATAGTTTGTTTGAAGTACCAGAAAACTACTGAAATTTCAAAACATTTGTTCAACTCTTTCTCACAATACACCAGTTTTGGAAAATATGACTCTTTATGTTCTCTAAAACATTGCATTAAGTGTTTTGTGGTTAATTATGGAAGTCTCTAAACAATGACTTAAGGTTACTTATGCTCACAACAAAAAGAAATAAAATGTTGAACAACTTCAGAACAGTTACCAGGTATAAATATTAACAGTGAGCCTAACGTGATTAATTAAAAAAGATTGGCTTGTATCTGATCACAGGAATTTTTTATTCTAGAATTTTTAAAGCTTTTGTTACAAAATGTATATTATTTTGAGTATGAATATGAACTAATAAGCATAGGTGAGGACTTGAGGGAAATAATGAACTTTTAATTATCATTAGGGAATGTGTGTGCTCAGCTGTATCCAGCTCTTTCTGACGCCACGGACTGTAGTCAACCAACCTCCTCTGTCCATGGAATTTTTCAGGCAGGAAGACTGGAGTGTGTTGTCATTTCTTTCTCCAGGGGGATTTTCATGACCAAGGAACTGAAACCCTGTCTCTGCATTTCAGATGGTCTTCTGCATTGCAAGTGGATTCTTTATTGCAGAGCCAGGAAGGAAGCTCATTCAGTAACACAAAGCAAATATCCTAATGGAGATATGCTGCTGCCGCTGCTAAGTCACTTCGGTCGTGTCCGACTCTGTGCAACCCCATAGACGGCAGCCCACCAGGCTCCCCTGTCCCTGGGAATCTCCTGGCAAGAACAATGGAGTGGGTTGCCATTTCCTTCTCCAATGCATGAAAGTGAAAAGTGAAAGGGAAGTCGCTCAGTCATTTCCGACTCTTCGTGACCCCATGGACTGCAGCCTACCAGGCTCCTCCGCCCATGGGATTTTCCAGGCAAGAGTACTGGAGTGGGTCGCCATTGCCTTCTCCCAATGGAGATATAGGAGATAATATTTGAAACAATTTTTCACTAGTGTATTAGAGTAGAAATATTTCAATATTTCATATTTTAAGGTTCCTATGAAATTTTGAAACTTGGAAAATCTTTTGAATTATGATTCTGTGTTGCATATTTATAATCACACATTTTTTAATTGACACTATTTAGATATGTCAGTTTGACACAGTCTTTAAGCCACTGTTTATATTTACATTTACATAAATATAAAACTTTGAAATATTGAGAAAACATATTCAATTGACTTAACAGAAAACTGCCTCTGTTGCTGCTAAGTCGAGGCAGTCGTGTCCGACTCTGTGCGACCCCATAGACTGCAACCTACCAGGCTCCGCTGTCCATGGGATTTTCCAGGTAAGAGTACTGGAGTGGATTGTCATTGCCTTCTCTGAACAGAAAACTATCAGTCCTATAATGCTTTTATATGTTCCAAAGAAACATTAAGGAGGGGCTAGTAAGGATGCCATTGTTTCCATAAGTTAATTATATCATATTGGAAAGTGTTTTTCTTTGGCTTTTGTTACTTTATCAGACTTCTCTTGTTCATTTGTTACTCATGCTAGGAGTTCTAAACACTTCAAAACATTTTCCATTTCTCATGAAGAGTTGTTCCATTTTATATATAATCTTTCTGGAAGATGTCACACATTTCTAGAGTTTTAATTACTATATCTATAAAATTGAAACCTCACTTATACCTTCCACACGGCTGTTACCAGAAGCTGAAGCTTCCTATCTCTTTCAGGACACTTCTGTTTGCATATTGTGTTCTCAAGTCAAATCATCTGAAATTTAACTTAACAATTTTCATCCTAAATCCATATTTCTTCTTTTTTTATATTCTCTTAATGTAGGGCAAAAATCTCCATAAGAGTATTGTTGGATTTTGAAGCCTCATTGAGGTAAATCCTCCACTGCTTTTAATTTCTCCTTTAAGCAGTCAAGAAATTCTTTCATTGATTTTTTTTCTTTTTAATGCTTCTTGAACTATTCTCATGCCGCTAAGGAATGTAGCAAGTTTAATATGCTATTTTACTTTGAAAGAAATCCATTAATAACAATCTAGTGCATGTATAATAAAGCTCAAATTATAAAACATTAATTTGCACCTGGTAGGATAATGATAAGTAATTTTCTCCCTCAGAGAATAGATGAGAACCCCAAATCTGTGGTAAAAAAACTTTATGGAAGTGACAGTTCAGCGTAGTCCAAAATATAAATCATTGTTTTGGACAACATTCAGTTATTAGAGGTAAATATTGAGAACTGGCAGTTTAATTTGCATCAGTACATTCATTTTAGATATTATGCATATGAAGCATACTTTATTTGTTTATTTATTATTAAGACAAAAGTTGAAAGTGAAAGTTGTTCATTCGTGTCCAACTCTTTGCCACCCCATGGACTATACAGTCCATGAATTCTCCAGGCCAGAATACTGGAGTTTATTCGAAATATAATTTTACAGTGAATTATATGCCAAACCCTTTCCTAAGTACTGGTGATGTTATGTAAACCATGAAAGCATAAAATCTTTGCCTTTGTACAGATACATATTTCAAATTTCTAAAAATCAAGCACGTTTTTAAAAATTCATAAATACACTTGTAAAATTCATTCTCAAGTTTCTATAATATGAGGGTATTTTCAATATCTAGTTCATATTTCAAATGAGAAATAAGGACCAGTAACAAACATCCATAAAACAACAACCACATATATATGTGTGTACATGTATTTACTTTTTTGTGTATTTACTTATTTGTGTGGTTAAATTTTTATATCATTTAAGTTTATCATATTTTAACTTTACAATTTTGAATTGTGATGTGAATGAATTTCTATGGCTATAAAATTGTTTCCTAAATTATACACATTTGTGTATTACAAGCATCCTAAAAGTGTGTTCCTTTATAAAGTTAAATAGTATGGAGATTGTGTTTTAAATTTAATTCCTTATGTAGATGATGAAGGTTTACACAGAGAAAACTTGCTTTTTAAGGGGAAAGAATATACAAATATCTATATGTCACTGATTATAAGAGACGGGTCAAAAGAATTCTAACTTGGTGAATTTCAGAGGATTGAATTATTAGAAAATTAATTGTTTTAATAATAGTGAATCATTGCTTTCTTCTCATTATTGGATATAATATGAGAGGAATACTGGGTAAGTAAAAGTTTTTCAAATTCAGAATAAAGAACTATAAAATAGATAACATGAATTTATGTCAGACACATTACAATAAAAACATAACATTATATATCCCCCAAGCAGAACTTGTAATTTAATTTTCCTAAACTCCTTGTGTTCAATACTTTTCATTTCAAATGGTCACATCAAACCTAAATAACAGAAAATTAAAGTAAATAGTATATGTGCATGTGTGAATATTTGATTCACTAGAACCTTGATTTTGTATTAGACCAATCACATTTAAAAATTAAAAGCAGCAGATTATTTTATAGCCCCTTAATTATGATAGTGATGATCTAGACATAAGTTAAAATAGTTATATTCTAAACAATTTTGGATAGTACTAAATAAAAAAATAATGAAACATTTCTAATAGATCTATAATAAAGAATAGAGAAGAGATATCTCATCTCACTGTATATTGATCCGATTTGTAAAATGATTCTGAATAACAGTCACTTTCACAAGAAACGAACTAAAAGCATAATTTGTTATATATTTTGTAGAGGAATATTTTTTCTTTAAAAAGAATAACTGTTTATAGAAGTTTTAGGTTCACAGCAAAATTGAGAAAAAAAGTACAGATATTTACCCCATATGCATAGCTTCCCTCACTATTAACATCCCCCACTAGCCTGGTACATTTGTTAAAATTGATGAGCCTACTTTGGCACATTATAATCACCTGCAATCCATAGCTTACACCAGGGATCCCTCTGGGTGCTGTACACTCTATGGGTTTGGACAAATGTATAATAAGGACATGTATCCAACATTTTAGTATCCCATAGAGTGTTTTTCTGTCCCAAGAATTCTCTGTGCTCTGCCTATTTATTCCTCTCTTCCCCATAACCCTTGGCAATCACTGATCATACTTTTGCCTTTTCCAGAATGTTATGTACTTGGAAGCACACAGTAAGTAGCATTTTCAGATTAGCTACTTTCCCTTAGTAGAATGCACTGAAGTTTTCCCATATGTTTTCAAGGCTTAAGAGCTTATTTCTTTTTTGCACTGAATAATATTCCAATGTCTAGATGTATCAGAGTTTATTTATCCATCCACCTACTGAAGTCCATGTTGGTTACTTCCAAATCTTGGTAAATATGAATAAAGATTCTATAGACATCTACATGTGTGAACATAAGTTTTCAGCTCCTTTGGGTAAATGCCAAGAACTCCAATGCCTGGATCATATGATAGGAATACATTTTGTTTTATAAGAAATTGCCAACTATTTTCCAAAGTGCCTGTGCCATTTCTTATTTCCACAAACAGTGAATGAGGGTTTCTGTTGCTCTACATCCTTGTCAGAATTTGGTATTGTCAGTGTTCTAGAATTTAATTTGTGTAGTGGTATTTTATTGTTTTAATTGTCATTTGATGTCATATGAGGACATATGATGTGGAACACTTTTTCATATGCTTATTTGCCAACTGTGCATCTTCTTTGGTGAGGGGTCTGTTAAACTAATCTGATTCATTCTTTCAATTTAACTTAAACAAACAATGAAAAGTAAACTCCTTTAATCAACTGATGTAAAACAAACAAACAAACAAATCCTCAGTGATGTTCTTAAATGTACTAGTAAAAATAAAACTGTTTTAAAGACCTGGATTGAAAGTCTTTAAAAATGGTAACAGTTTGGGGGTTTTGGCTTATGAGTTTTTCTGTATTTAAACATGGGGTCATATCCATGCTGCAATCCATGGGGTCATAAAGAGTCAGACACGACTGAGAGACTGAACTGAACTGAAACTCCAAATAATTTAAAGTAAAAATGAATCAGAACATCAGGCACTAAGAATTCAGATACTGCCTACATAGAGAATATATAGGAACAACAGCAGAAAATAACATTTGCTGTAGCAAATATTTTTAATATCAGTATATTGAGAATGAAGTAAAGTTTCTAAAATGTCATTTTAGTTTGATAAACTAACTAGTGCACATGTTCTTATGGTCTGAAAGCTTTGATGCAGATATGTTGCCCCAACTTCTGAGGGTGCTCTCAGCAGACAAACTTCAGCAGCTAGCCACCCTTTCAGAGTTTGTCTTGATTGAAAAGTGTTATCTGACCCAAGGTACACCCTTCAAGAGGTGACTCATATCTAATGAGTTAGATATTCATATAAGACTAGACTAAGGGTGCTTGACCAGTGGTTACTTTTTGATCCCTGAATGCATAATTAGGATAGCAGTTCTGGTGGTTTATGTCACACTTCCACTACATCTTTGGTCTATCTGGTAAGGGCTTCCATACCGAGGAAAGCCAAATAAAAGCCTCTGAAACCATCACTGTCATGAAAGCCAAGGTGGTAAAGCAAGAACAGTATCTCTTCCTTGAGATGGGGTGAGGATCATCCTTGCATATTTGAAGAATGTAAGACTAGTGGTCCTTGTCATGCATTCATTTTTTGAGTTACTAAGCTTTTTATTTTACTTTTTAATTAACTTTTTATTGAGCACAGTTGCTTTACAATGTTGTGTTGGTTTCTAGAGCAAAATGAATCAGCCATGGAATTGGAAGACTGAGACGGACATATAAACACTATTGACACCATGCATAAAATAGATAACTAATGAGAATATATGGTGTAGCACAAGGAACTCTACTTAATATACTATGTAAAGTGAAAGCGGTAGTCACTCAGTTGTGTCTGACTTTTTGCATCCCCATGGACTATAGCCTGCCAGGCTCCTTTGTCCATGGAATTCTTCAGGCAAGAATACTGGAGTGGGTTGCCATTCCCTTCTCCAGGGGATTTCCCTGGCCCAGGCATCAAACCCTGGATTTGGAGGCAGATTCCTAACCATCTGAGCTACCTGGGAAGATAATGCACTGTAGTGTCATATATTTAATTCATCAGTTAATGAAAAGCTATTGCCTTAGATACTGGGTGACTTGTTAAAAAATCCTTCAGCCATTCAGTCTCCACAGGTTTTGCACTAAATTCTGTGTTGAACTCCTGTAGAAAATGATCTAAAACATTTGTGGATTAGAAAATGCTGAGAACAGGTATGTGTCTATTCACATATAGATGAAATCTTAATCTAGTTTTCAAGGTACAAATTTATCCACATATTTAGTTATTTATTTATTTTAATAAGAATGTCACACAGGTGAATATCAATGATGTCATCATCATCCATGTAATCCCATGAGTCAACTTCTTCAGACAGATGAGAAATCAAGTGGTTTTTTTTTTCTCCCCCTTTCTCTCCCTTACCCCCATGACTCTCTCTCTTTCTGTCAACTTGCACAACCCATTTCTCTAATAGACAAAAGTGCCCTACTTTATAACTAAGTCTTATCCACACTGTTTTAACCAGCTGCTCATGGTTCTTATTTGTGGTTTTATTAATGTAAACTGCTTCAGTTCTTAACCAACCATGATAAACTATTCATTTCTTCACTTCTGCTTGATCAGTTATGTTTCAGCAATAATAACAACACATATTTAATATTTACTGTATGTTCCGAATGCTAAACTATATATATATATATATATATATATATATATATATACACATAAATTCATTAAATCTTCATAAGAAGCAGTTACTCTCATCTACGCTTTACAGATGAAGCTGAAGTTCATAATTCGTGGAGGGTCCATCAGGTAGTAATTGGTGAAACTCAAATTTTAAAATATGTAGATTTCACCAGAGAACTTTTACCTGTAACTGCCATATTGCAGAGCACAAGTAAATTTTATCAATTAAAGCAGATGCTGATTCAACCTGTGACAGTTTTCTTATTTAAAAAAGCTCAGGAAAGCAAATATTCTTTCAATGCACCTTATTTATGCATGCCCTCTGTTTCTGTCTGCCTTCATTCTTAAGCTAATATGTATATCAAACATTCCATATAAAGGTAATTAATTATTTTCTCATGAATGTGTAGCTAGAATGACATAGATCTAGGTAATATTCCTTATGCCACTAATTTATCAACTCTGTGATTATTTTCCTTCAATTTTGTTTAAACTCATGAAGATCTTTTATTAAGTGTCTCTGAATCAATCCCTTGGGCATATTCTGTTCTAAAAAATTATTTATGTCTAGAGCAGGATGCTAGATAGTGAAGGATTTAGGACCTGTGGTCTGTTAGTGTGCAGACTCCTTCCAGCAGAAATAGACAAACAACATTCTAGTGGTACAAACTTCAATTCAGTTCCCTGTCCATTACCAACTCCCAGAGCTTAATCAGACTTATGTCTGTAGAGTTGGTGATGCCATCCAACCATCTCATTCTCTATTCTCCACTTGTCTTCTTGCTTTCAATCTTTCTCAGCATTGGGGTCTTTTCCAGTGAGTCAGCTGTTCACATCAAGTGGCCAAAACATTGGACTTTCAGCTTCAGCATCAGTCCTTCCAATGAATATTCAGGACTGATTTCATTTAGTGTTGACTGGTTGGATCTCCTTGCACTCCAAGGGATTCTCAAGAGACTTCCCCAACACCACAGTTCAAAAACATCAATTCTTTGGTGCTTAGCTTTCTTTATAGTCCAACTCTCACATCCATATGTGACTACTGGAGAAAACATAGCTTAGACTAGATGAACTTTTCTAGGCAAAGTGGTGTCTCTGCTTTTTGATGTGTTCAGAGTTGCACCAGCTTCTCTTCCTAGGAACAAATGTCTTTTAATTTCATGGCTGCAGTCACCATCCACAGTGATTCTGGAGCCCAGGAAAATGGTCTGTCACTGCTTCCACTTTTTTCCCATCTATCTATCATGAAGTGATGGGAGCAGAGGCTATGATCTTAGCATTTTAAATGTTGAATTTTAAGCCAGGTTTTTCACTTTCCTCTTTTACTTTCATCAAGACACTCTTTAGTTCCTCTTTGCTTTCTGCCATAAGGGTGGTGTCATCTGCATATCTGAGGTTACTGGTATTTCTCCTAGTAAACATGATTCCAGCTTGTGCTCCATCCTCCATCCAGCCAGGCATTTCATGTGATGTACTCTGTATATAAGTTAAATAAGCAGGGTGACAAGGTACTGCCTTGACATGCTCCTTTCCCAATTTTGAACCAGTCCATTGTTTCATGTCTGATTCTAACTGTTACTTCTTGACCTGCAAACAGTTTTCTCAGCAGGCAGGTAAAGTGGTCTGGTATTCCTATCACTTTAAGTCCGGTATTCCTATCTCTAAGAATTTTCTGCATTTTGTTGTGATCCACACAGTCAAAGGCTTTAGCATAGTTAATGAAGAAGTAGATGTTTCTTTCTGAAATTCTCTTGCTTTTTCTATGATCCAACAGACTTAAATGCATGAAATGAAAGTGGCTGATATCAAAATGTCAGGAAATACACTCAAACATATTTGAAAGTCAATGAAATGGAACATATGTCCCAAAACAAATGTATCCTCTGAGATTGATTCTGATCATTTGAAAGTATGACATATAAATTTTGTATCTTACCTTTGAGCTAATAACATACATATTTGAAACATGCTGCTAAAATATAAATTACGTAAAGTTAGAGAAATGAAGGGCATTCTAATGATAACTGATATTTTAAAACATAATTTAGAATCTTGAAAATCTAGGAATGTTCAATTTTTCTGTGACTTGCTTTGAAAAAAATTAAAACATCTGGATTCTGAAAGTAATTGCCATGTGTTCTAACTAATGTATCTCTATTTTGCTCATATAAGAAAGTTTGAATTATTTAAATCTTCTTAAATTTATGGAGACTTGTTAAAATTGTCCAACAGTTGGTCTACATAGTGAATTAACCATGTGCATTTGAAAAGAATATATATATTCTATCCTTGTTTCTTGTAGTGTTCTATAAATGCAAAGTCAAAAAAATTCCTGGTGATTGAATGTTTATATTTACACATTGTTTCAAATTCATATATTGAAACCTTAACCCCTAAAATGTTAGAATTTTTAGATGGGGAAATAATCAGAGTTAGATTAGGTCATGAGAGTGGGGCCCTTGTAATTAAATCAGTGCCCTTGTAAGAAATTTAAAAAGGGATTGCTCTTTCCTTGTGATATTCATGAAGTACCTGTAATATCATCAATACAGATTCATAGATTATTATTTTTGTTTCTATGCTACATACATTAACAATACTTTTTTAAAAAATATTTAGGTGATAATATCAATTTCAATCAACTGATGATGAAATCAATAACATTGTCCCTCTGGTTTCTTACCAGAAGAATATCATTGTCCAAAAAAAAAAAAAAAAATTCTAAACAGAATTCTAAGAGAGAAATCTAAGATTTACACACACTAATCTGCAATTTACCAACTTCTAGGGGGCAAGTTACCAGATTATCAATTTTCTAACCTTAAAATTGTAAAGTAATTATAATTTTACCCATCTCTGAGAGTACTAAGGAATTAAAGATATATAATGAATAGTTGTGATAATAATCAAGCTATTGCTACCATTTTTCTAACGTTTCTTTCCTTGATTTAGCTCAGTATTCATTGTTGCAGAGGTAAGTTTTCAAGTAGCAAGAATACAATAAGAGAAAATAACTTTGATAAAATTACAATTTAACTTTGATCATACATGAAATTACATCCTGAGTATTTGCATTTTGCACTCATAGTGCATTATCCCTAGCTTCTAGCTGGTATTGGTAAATTATAGAATGAGAAGATTTATACTGATTTCTCAATGGGAGACAATTGGAAGCAGCATTCTTCAATACTCAGAAACTATATTCAGAATGACACTGAAGAAGTGGAGTAATCCAAGTTTCAGGAGGTGACTAGGTCTGAAAAGTGGAAGGAATGTAATGGAAAAGGGAAAATATTTATACCCAGAAAAGATCATGTAATTTGGGAGAGGGAAATCATGAGCATCACTAAGAAATCTTATGATAAGGACACCATCGTTGCTTCTGTTCAGTCTCTCAGTCATGTCCAAATTTTTGAAACCTCATGGAGTGCAGCATGCTGGCTTTCCTGTTCTTCACTGTCTCCTGGAGTCTGAACAAACTCGTGTCCATTGAGTTAGTGATGCCATCCAATCATCTCATCCTCTGTTGTCCCCTTCTCCTCCTGTCTTCAATCTCTCCCGACATCAGGGTCTTTTCCAATGAGTCAGCTCTCTGCGTAAAGTGGCCAAGGTATTGGACCCTCAGCCTCAACTCAACTCTTTCCAATGAATATTCAAGGTTGATTTCCTTTAATTGACTGGTTTGATCTCCTTAAAGTCCAAGGGACTCTCAAGAGTCTTCTCCAACACCACAGTTTGAAAGCATCAATTCTTCAGTGCTCAGCCTTCTTTATGGTCCAACTTTCACATCCATTCATGACTACTGGAAAAACCATAGCTTTGACTGTACAGACCTTTGCTGGCAAAATGATGCCCCCTCTTTTTAATATACTGTCTATGCTTGTCTTAGCTTTTCTTCTAAGAAGCAAACATCTTTCGGTTTCATGGTTGTAATCACCATTTGCAGTGATTTCGGAGGCCAAGAAAAGAAAGTCTGTCACCGTTTCCATTTTCCCCATCGATTTACCATGAAGTGATGGAAATAGAAACCACAATCCTACTTTTCTGAATTTTAATTTTAAGCCAGCTTTTTCACTTTCTTCTTTCACTTTCATCAAATGGCTTTTTATTTCCTCTTTGCATTCTGCCATTAGGAGGGTGTAACTTGCATATCTCAGGTTATTGGGATTTGCTGGAGAGGGTATGGAGAAAACAAAACTTTCCTACACACTGATGGAAATGCAAATTGACACAGCTACTACAGAGAATGGTGTGGAGATTCCTTAAAAACCTAAAACTAGAGCTGCTATATGATCCAGCATATATTCAGAGCAAAAATATTTCAAAAGGTTAATATATACCCCAGGGTTCATTGCAATCTTTGTTTACATAGTCAAGATATGAAAGTGAACTAAATGTATACCCACATATGAATGAATAAAGAAGATGTGGTATACTTATACTATGAAATATTATGCAGCCATTTTAAAGAATAAAATAATGCCAATTTAAACAACATGAATGGACCTAGAGATTATCATACTAAATGAAGTCAGACACAGAAAGACAAACATCATATATCAATTATATTTATATTCTTAAACAATTATGCAAATTAACTTATTTACAAAACAGGAACAGACTCACAGAATTAGTGTATGAATTTATGGTTATCCAGGGGAAAGTGTGAGAATGAGCATTAGGTTGGGAGTTTGGGACATGTGCACACTGCTATATTTAAAACAGATTCCCAAAAAGGACTTATTTTTTAAACTATATTTAGTAAAATATTAAACATATGCATTTTTGACATTTTAAAAAGTCTGGTTATGATTATATTTTATTATTTGTATTAAATTTAAATATTCAATTTTATCAAATAAATGATATTAACTTAAAAAAAGGATACAATTTTGATAGTGTCTTGATTTTAGATGTCTGACCTCCAGAACTGTAAGAGAATAATTCTTTGTTGTTGTGTGGTATTGCACAGAGCAGCAGCCAGAAACTGATAGAGAAAGTTCACATGTTTTAATATTCCCATATTCTAACAATAACAGTGATAGTAATAATGATATCATCTTGTTAAAATTTCTTTTCTGTGTATCAGTTCAGTTCAGTTCAGTCACTCAGTCGTGTCCGACTCTTTGCGATAGTACACTACAATTAAACACTTAAAAAAGGAAAATAGCTAAAGCAATTATGGCAAAATTTGCAATGTTGCCAAAGCTTTGTTGTAGCAAGTATAGTTTACTACATGGTGCTTTATTATTTCCATGGAATATTTTACAGTAAACTGTGGAATTATGTATCAAGTAATTTCTATTATGACGAAAGTGGAAGACTTCTTATAGAGAATAGAGGAAAGAATTTATGTATGGTTGTCAGTGTCAAAAAAAACTCTCTGAAGAATGACAGCTAAGTGGAAGAAAGAGTGGGAAAATTTTTCTTAAGCTAAAAAGAATGAAGGAAATTCAGTATTCATAGGGAGTAAAGCAAAAAGCAAAGTGTGACCAATATAAACATGGATACATTAGCAAGGGCTAGATAACATTGGGCCTTGAAGACTATACTAAGGTATTTGCTGCTGCTGCTGTTAAGTCACTTTAGTTGTGTCCGACTCTGTGTGACCCCACCAGGCTCCTCTGTCCATAGGATTCTCCAGGAAAGAATACTAGAGTGGGATGCCATTTTCTTCTCCATAGTAAAGTATTTGAGTGTATTTGAAATCCGTTGTAAAGTCACTGGAGACTTTTAAGCAGGAAGAAGAGAGATAGTCTGATTTATGTTCTATAAATCATCCTACCTGATATGTGCCCTGCTGTGTATGAAGTGAGGTGAACCACGGATGGAATTTAGGAGTCTCTTTCAGCACTCTAATTAAAAGAAGATGGTAGTTGATTTAGGACTATGGCAATGATGAAAATGAAATCTGTGCACATGTGAAAAATTTGACAAGCTTTGCTGATGGATTAGATGTGGGACTTAGGGAATGGACCAGAAATAATCTGTCTTTGTTGACAATCCTGTGCTCTTCCTTCTTTAATAAAAATACAAGTCAAGAGTTTTGGTTTAGTGTTATGTTTTTCACCTTAAATTAAAAAGACTTTTATTTTTGTATTTGTTTTTTAATATTTTAATTTAACTTGTTTGCATTTGCTATGTATTGTAACCAGAACTTTTTCATGTATTTTTCTCTTTCCATTGGTTCATTTCTAAAAAGTTTTTAATAAACAAATATTGAATGACTACAACTCTCCAGAAGACACAAGGATAAATATAAGACTTAGTTCCTGTCCTGTTGAACCATTCATATTTGCCTAATGATTTTGTGGATCATTTGAAAACTTACTTTGATTGCAAAGTCAAATCGTTTAACACATGAGAGGTATGTAATACATAATATATATGAAAGCTCTATAACTAGATTTAATAACAAAATTGCTTCTTTCTCATTATTTTCTAGGAGTCCTAAGTTTTCCTGTTAGAATTCAGACTAATCAATGGAGTATTTAAAAAGGCAAAAGCTAAAACTTCAAAATTCTTTCATATAAACAAAATTTTTTTATAAAATTTAAATAGTGCATATGAAATTGTCTGATATATTATCAAAAAGTTTTACATATAGCATATCTGTCATATTTATATGACTTTTGTCTTTATGACTTTTATATCACAAAAACTTTGTCACCAAATTTTTAAAATGTATATTGTTTTTTCATCACTATTATGGCAGTTTTTTGTCAGTTTTCCACGTTTTTAAAGAAAGAATATTCTTTCTATCACCATAAGTGCCCATAACATTAAAGAAACAACAATTTATGAATTGAAATATATTAATATGGGCTATGCATGTCAGCTTCTAATTCACATTAGTGCCCTGGCCCATTCTATGTGGGAAAAGGTGAAACTAAAGGTAAACGTGTAGTTAAAATTATAGCCCCAATTATGTAAAATAATTTTAAATGACTTCAGACTAATTAGTTCATTGAAACCATCACAGTGTCGGTAAGTTGAACATAAACTTGACAAACAAAATTTCAAAAAGCTTGATGGAAAAGTTTTTCAGTAACTACGTTTGATAATTCCAGATTGAGAAATAATGTTGAAATGCTAAAGATAATTTTCCCTACTTTACTACTGGTGATTCTGCCAATGAGAAATTACAAATAAAGATACATCAAAGCTTTGCATGCTCGTCTCTCCTACACAAGCCCTCAAAATTGAATTTTATTCTTCTGTGTTAACACTATTATTTGATAAAAAGGCTTGTTTTCCTTTTGTTTTAGGAGCTAAGATGGTAAACTACTACTCATAATACTTAGATTTCCTTCTGCAAATAAGAAAAAAATAAAGGAGTGAAGGAAAGGAGAAACAAGAAAGGAGAGAAAGGAAGGAAAGAAGGAAAGCCAGGTTAAAAATCAGTAAAATTATCAATATTACCAACTCTTTGCGTTAGATTTATAAGGCAGTGAATAAACACATTATCGTGATGACCATGTTATGTCTGAAGAACAGAAAGAGTCTACATGCCATAGTTTCAGGCAGGAGACACAGAACTACTGGATCAGACAAAAACTTTAACCCACAGAATAGCTGGCAGCCACTTTCTATTCCCAACAGTTACTTGTGTTTTTGAAGTCCTTTGGGACTCAGGGACATGTAGGCCAAGGTGGATGCTATGCACGTAGTACTTTGGCCTCACAGCGTAAAACCCTGTGCTTCATAGTCCCCAATCAAAAATTACTTTAAAAAATGCCTGAGATTTCCCTAGTGATCCAGTGATTAAGAATCTGTCTTCCAATGCAAAAGATGTAGGATTGATATCTGATCAAAAGAACTAGGATCTCACATGCTATAGGGCAAATAGAGAGCCTACACACTGTAACTAGAGAAGCCCCCAACATTATATTTAGAGAAAACCTCACATCTCAGTGAAGACCCACTGCAGCGAAAAAGAGAAAAATCACACAACAAAACAAGCAAACAAACAAAAAACGTTCTTAACCTTTGCCCCATAGGAAGACATTATCTTTTTTTATACTTTGCATCAAAGAAATCTGTACCCTGCTTTAGATGAAGAGATTATCTTTCTCTTTCACAGCTATTTGCTATACAAGTATTTAAAAAGATGGTCTAGAATAAAACCTATCAATGTCTCTGTCTCACAGAAATGGGAGCTCCCTGGAGAAATTTATCCAGTTGGACTACCTGCTAACTGGAAATTCAGTTCAGTTCAGTTCAGTTGCTCAGTCGTGTCCAACTCTTTGGGACCCCATGAATTGCAGCACGCCAGGCCTCCCTGTCCATCACCAACTCCCGGAGTTCACTCAAACACATGTCCATTTAGTCGGTGATGCCATCCAACCATCTCATCCTCTGTCATCCCCTTCTTCTCCTGCCCCGAATCCCTACCAGCATAGAGTCTTTTCCAATGAGTCAACACTTCACATGAGGTGGCCAAAATACTGGAGTTTCAGCTTTAGCATCATTCCTTCCAAAAGAACACCCAGGGCTGATCTCCTTTAGAATGGACTGGTTGGATCTCCTTGCAGTCCAAGGGACCCTTAAGTGTCTTCTCCAACACCACAGTTCAAAACCATCAATTCTTTGGCACTCAGCTTTCTTCACAGTCCAACTCTCACATCCATACATGACTACTGGAAAAACCATAGCCTTGACTAGATGGACAAGTTGGCAAGTTGGCAAGTTGGCAAAGTAATGTCTCTGCTTTTCAGTATGCTATCTAGGTTGGTCATAACTTTCCTTCCAAGGAGTAAGCATCTTTTAATTTCATGGCTGCAGTCACCATCGGCAGGGATTTTGGAGCCCCAAAAATAAAGTCTGACACTGTTTCCACTGTTTCCCCATCTATTTCCCATGAAGTGATGGGACCGGATGCCATGATCTTCGTTTTCTGAATGTTGAGTTTTAAGCCAACTTTTTCACTCTCCTCTTTCACTTTCATCAAGAGGCTTTTTAGCTCCTCTTCACTTTATGCCATAAGGGTAGTGTCATCTGCATATCTGAGGTTATTGATTTTTCTCCCAGCAATCTTGATTCCAGCTTGTGCTTCTTGCAGCCCAGCGTTTCTCATGATGTGACTGTGAGGAGATACCCCTCATCCAAGGTAAGGAGCAGTGGCTACGCTTTTCTGGAACACCTGTGAAGAGATACCCCACATCCGTGGTAAGAGAAACCCAAGTAAGATGGTAAGTGTTGTGAGAGGGCATCAGAGGGAAGACACACTGAAACCATAATCACAGAAAACTAGTCAATCTAATCACATGGACCACAGCCTGGTCTAACTCAGTGAAACTAAGTCATGTCATGTGGGGCCACACAAGATGGATGGGTCATGGTGGAGAGGTCTGACAGAATGTGGTCCACTGCAGAAGGAAATGGCAAACCACTTCAGCATTCTTGCCTTGAGAACCCCATGAACTGGAAAATATAGGCCATTAAATTTGTATTTGTAACATAGGGTTTGGAAAGATGTGCCTACAATCCTGTGTTGTATTAGTTCTATGGCATTTGACCTGACCTTTTGAACCCTATTTTCTTCATATTTAAAGTGAAGAAAAGTGTATATGCTTACAAATCTTGGTAAAAATATTATGAAATCCATTCAGATCATATGTGTGAATAAGTTATGTAAACCATAAAATAGGGCATAGTCTTTTGTTGTCATATTAATTTGAGTAAGGGAAGATTTGCTTTCATGTTTTTATAGTTAAAAGTCATTTATCATAATAAGTCAGCTTTCTTGTATTGTATGATAATGATATTGAACTTTAATCTTTACATTTTGTTGTTTATAAATATTTATAACAACATATTATATCCTTATTCCTGTGTAAAAGATAATTTTAAAATATTGAACAATTTATTTCAGAATAACCCTTCACCATTATCCATTAATACTGTTTTCCAAATATATAAGGATTTAATTGTCAGAAAGTTTTTCATGAATGTGCATGTATATCTATGCTCTGTTTAATTAAATACATAATCTAATTTTACTGCACTAAAGATGAATCATCTAGGAATTTTCTTACCAGAAAAAAAGATTCCTAACATTTTTTCTTTAAATAAGAAGAAATCCTCTCAAATTAATAAAAACAAATTTGGAATGATATGAAAGTCTATTTATACTAGTAGTTTTGATTTTTATTTTTCCCAATATATATATTTTCAATTTTAAGCCTATATAATGTTACAAGCATTATAAATAATAATAAATACATTTTGTAGTTTGAACAATAGTTAGAATTGTGGCTCAATTCCTCTGCACCCACATAATTTTTAGAGTTCATAGTTCATAGATACAGTTCTTGTTATCTGATCCTTACACCCTATGGAGAATGGTATTCTATTACATAATGACAGCTATTGCATAATTATACTATCAGATAATTTAGCATTTACATAATATTGTAATCTCTAACCGATCGACATTTAGATTTCCTCAGTGAGGCCGATAATAAATTTTACGTTTCTTTTTTGTTTTTTTATTTCATTATCTTATTTTTGTAATCTGATAAGCAAGCAAAGATTATGATGCCCCCTTTTTTTTCTTCTGGATTTGCTTCTGTCTTCTAGAAGGAACATTTGTGAGCTATCTGTAGCCGTGAAGTCTGTCATCATAGTGTACTTTGATCTTCCAACGTTGTTTTCATGAGCCCCTGAGTGTATGTTCTACACTCTGCAAAAAACCAGATCCCACTATTTATCAAAGATCTTCCTTTAGAGGATTCCATTTAGAATGATTCTCTCTAATTTTGAGAGTATTTTTTGGCAATTTGTATTTCAGAATATTTAAGACTATCAGAATTTCTCTTTTCCTTTACATCACTATTGCTTCCAAGTTTCCTCTGCATAAGTTCTAAGTTGGTCCTGTTTTACCATCTTGCATGCTAAGTCGCTTTAGTCATGTCTGATTCTTTGTAAATCTTTCATCTGTAGCCCACCTTGCTCCTTTGTCCATGCGATTCTCCAGGCAAGAATAATGGAGTGGATTGCCATTCCCTTCTTCAGGGAATGTTTCCAATCCAAGGATTGAATCCAGGCCTCTGAATTCTTCTGCATTGGCAGGCGGGTACCACTAATGGCCACCTGGAAAGACAATGCTGATTTCACTTCCTAACATATTTATTCATTTTTGACCTATGGTAATCCCTTTCTACTGTTTTTTTTTTTTTTTTATGGTAGTTGTAATTAAAGAATAGAGTGCTTATAATTTAAATTGGCATGTAGCAAATACTTTTGAACATTTGAATATAGCTAAAAATTGAAAAAAAATTGTAACTTTAAAATATAATGAGATATTGGAATAAAATATGTGGATATGTAATACAGAAAAGCAACTGAGATTTAAAAATCTAAAATGAGTAGATGCAAAGTATGAAAAATCTAACTTTAATACTGCTAGAAAAAATGTCTGGAGAAACTTGGAAATTCAACAAAATATTAATGTTTTATTCATAAACATGAAGGTAATTTAAAGGAAAAAAGTCTATTGCTCTATTATAATCAGATATAGCTAGCCCCTTTTGTCATAATTCATAATTTCAGTTACAAAACTCAGAGGTTTCAGAAATGCAATTCTATTTTCAACTTACATTGTTTACATTGAAGATAATTACCTGGTTAAATAACTTACTTGTCACTTAAAATTCCCTCCCTTGATTTGTGAACTGTTATGTTAACTGGAATTATACTAATACAAAGTAATATATTCATTTGTATTGAAAGTCTTGCTTGGAAGACTGATCTGTAGTCCGCTTTTCCTTTGAGTCCTTTCTCTTTCTCTCTCAGTTTCTTTCTCTCTTTTCCACAGGCACACACACACCCACTCACACCAGTAAAGATCATGTGTACAATTCTAACCCTCTAGCCCCCACACTAGGCAAGGAAGGAACATTTTCTAGTCTTAAAAGGAAGTTTTCATATCCATATTTATTCATTAACTTTTTTCCTATCCTCCTTCAAACCAAGCTACTTTCTGATGCATGTGTCTTAAAAATTGATAAACTTTATTTTTATAAAAGTTTTAGATTTACAGGAGAAAAAATTTAAAAACAGTAAAAAAATTTTCATATACTCTATCATCAATTATTTCCCAAATTATTAACATCTTATATTAGTATAGTACAGTTTTATTATTAATACACTGATATTTATACATTGCATTAATTAAAGTCCATATCTACTCTTTTCATACATCCTATTTTTCCATGTTATTTTTCTTAAAAATTCCAAATAGGATAGCAAATTCCATTTAGTTTTCATATCTTTAGGCTCCTCATGGATATGAGAGTTTTTCAGACTTCCCATGTTTTTGATGACTTTGACACTTCTGAGGAGTGTTTGTCAGATATTTGGTAGAAACTCCCTCCATTAGTATTTCTCTGGTATCTTTCTTGTTATTGGTCTGGGTTAGTATATTTTTGGGAGGAACACCTCAGTGGAATAGATATTCTTATCATGACATGCATAGGCTGCATACTATCAATATGACTTATTACTATTGATATAAACCTCGATTATTTGGCTAAGGTACTATTTTCAGTGCAATTTTATCTTCTATTTCCTCTTTTCATACTGTAACATTTCAAAAGTCCCTGAATACAGCCTACTTTAAGGAATAGGGTGCTTGCTAATTCCTATTAAGGGCAGATTATGCAAAGTTTTTGAAATAATTTTGTGTGAGATTTTTCTTTCAACATTTATCAATCACCTAGTTGGTGCTGGTGGTTTAGTCGCTAAGTCCTGTCTGATTCTACAATCCCATGGAATGTAGCCCACCAGGCTTCTCTGTCCATAGTATTTTCTAGGCAAGAATACTGGAATGAATTGCCATTTCCTTCTCCAGGTGAACTTCGTGACTCAAGGGTCAAAGCTGCGTCTCCAGTATTGCAGGTGGTGTCCTGCATTGCAAACTAATTCTTTACCACTAAGCCACTGGGGAAGTCATATTTAATTTATACTTTGGGATATAATGCAATGCTTTTTTTTTTTTTAATTCCTCAAATGGTTCTTTATATGGTTACTGAAAATCTTTCATTTGGCGAATGTGTATTTTTCACATTCCCCCATCAATATAGTTTTTGTTTGTTGGCTTGTTTTACCTTTAGGTGGCTAAAAAAATAACAAACTTCCTAGCACTGCAATATGCTCCAGACTCATATTGTATATTTCATGCCTCAGTCATAGATAAGTGCTTTCTCTTAGGAACGTCAGTCCCTTTTATTGGAAAATAGTGTTAGAAACCAACGTCTGGATTCTAGATGTGTTCATTACTACTGATGGCTCATTTTAGTTTATCTCATCTAAAATAGAAACACATATGTATATATTCTAAATTATATATAAACAAATATGTATAACCTTTCTGTATGTAACCATTTGTAACTAAATTAAGGATAGACTTTATTTCACTGGTGTTTTCACTGCTAATCTACTGAAAAATGGATCATTAAATCCCTTCCCTTAAGGATCTGTAAGTTCCCACCACAAAAATAAGAAAGGTTATTCCCATTATCTGATATCCACTTAATTGTTTATTTCTAATATACATGTGTGGGATTATTTAAAGAAACCTGTTTCTGTGGTGGCTCACACAGTAAAGAATCTACCTGCAATGCAGGAGACCTGAGTTTGATCCCTGTGTTGGGAAGATCTAATGAAGAAATGAATGGCTATCCACTTTAGCATTCTTGCATGGAGAATCCCATAGACAGAGGAACCTGAAGGGCTAGAGTCCATGGCTTCTCAAAGAGTTGGACACAACTGAGCAACTAACACACAACAAAACAAAGCTAAAATTAGAGTTAGTACATCCTGTTAAGGGAAGTTGTCATACACTGCCATGCATCATTAATTCCTATTTGAATATGAAGAGATGTACATCTATATCTCCAGCAAGAGGATGATTCTGCTTTACTATCGAGCCAGAAGGAAAATACTCCTCTCCGTGTCAGGAGAACCTACCTGGTTCTGTAACACCCCAAATGACCAGAGACCTCCATACCATGTACTCCCAGTCCTTCCAATAGATTCTTTGGTTGTCCCAGCTCTGCACAACTCCTACCGTTTTTCCTATGAAAGCAAGTCCCTCTTCTTTGCTTTCACTGTTTGCCTGTGGTCTATCTTATCTTGCACTTCCTGAATTGCAATTTTTCTGAAATTTTGGAATAAATCCTCTTGCTGATAAAATAGCTGGTATGATGTCACTAAAGTTGACACATGTATAGCACTGTCAGAAAAGTTAACCCACATCCCTGAAGGAAGAAACTTTTACAATGTATATGTGTGTTTCTTTTTACTTTCAGTTTATAAGCTCCACTCATTCTTAGAATTGCTTAGATGCAATAATTGTTCTGTATCATGCATGTGCAATACAGCAACCACTACACCATTCAGGTATGACTTAAATCAAACCCCTTATGACTATACAGTGGAAGTGAGAAATAGATCTAAGCGACTAGATCTGATAGAAACAGTGCCTGATGAACTATGGATGAAGGTTCGTGACATTGTACAGGAGACAGGGATCAAGACCATCCCCAAGGAAAAGAAATGCAAAAAAGCAAAATGGTTGTCTGGAGAGGCCTTAAAAATAGCTGTGAAAAGAAGAGAAGTGAAAAGCAAAGGAGAAAAGGAAAGAGATAAGCATCTGAATGCAAAGTTCCAAAGAATAGAAAGAAGAGATAAGAAAGCCTTCCTCAGCGATCAATGCAAAGAAATAGAGGAAAAGAACAGAATGGGAAAGACTAGAGATCTCCTCAAGAAAGGTAGAGATACCAAGGGAACATTTCATGCAAAGATGGGCTCGATAAAGGACAGAAATTGTATGGACCTAACAGAAGCAGAAGGTATTAAGAAGAGGTGGCAAGAATACACAGAAGTGAAGTGAAGTCGCTCAGTTGTGTCCGACTCTTTGCGACCCCATGGACTGTAGCCTACCAGGCTCCTCCCTCCATGGGATTCTCCAGGCAAGAGTACTGGAGTGGGTTGCCATTTCCTTCTCCAGGGGATCTTCCTGACCCAGGGATCAAATCCAGGTCTCCAGCATTCCAGGCGGATGCTTTAACATCTGAGCCACAAGAACTGTACAAAAAAGATCTTCATGACCCAGATAATCATGATGGTGTGATTACTCACCTAGAGCCAGACATCCTGGATTGTCAAGTCAAGTGGGCCTTAGAAAATATCACTACAAACAAAGCTAGTGGAGGTGATGGAATTCCAGTTGAGCTGTTTCAAGTCCTGAAAGATGATGCTGTGAAAGTGCTGCACTCAATAGGCCAGCATATTGAAAAACTCAGCATTGGCCACAGGACTGGAAAAGGTCAGTTTTCATTCCAATCCCAAATAAAGGCAATGCTAAAGAATGCTCAAACTACCACACAATTGCACTCATCTCACAGTAATGTGAGTAAGTAACACTCAAAATTCTCCAAGCCAGTCTTCAGCAATACGTGAACCATGAACTTCCTGATGTTCAAACTGGTTTTAGAAAAGGCAGAGGGACCAGAGATCAAATTGCCAACATCTGCTGGATCATGGAAAAAGCAAGACAGTTCCAGAAAAAAAAAGAAAACATCTACTTCTGCTTTATTGACTATGCCAAAGCCTTTGACTGTGTGGACCACAATAAACTGTGGAAAATTCTTCAAGAGATGGGAATACCAGACCACCTGATGTGCCTCTTGAGAAACCTGTATGCAGGTCAGGAAGCAACAGTTAGAACTGGACATGGAACGACAGACTGGTTCCAAATAGGAAAAGGAGTACCTCAAGGCTGTATATTGTCACTGTGCTTATTTAACTTCTCTGCAGAGTACATCATGAGAAACAATGGGCTAGAAGAAGCACAAGCTGGAATCAAGATTGCTGGGAAAAATATCAGTAACCTCAGATATGCGAATACCACCACCCTTATGGCAGGAAGTGAAGAGGAACTAAAAAGCCTCTTGATGAAAGTGAAAGAGGAGAATGAAAAAGTTGGCTTGAAGCTCAACATTCAGAAAACAAAGATCATGGCATCTGGTCCCATCACTTCATGGGAAATAGATGGGGAAACAGTGAAAACAGTGTCAGACTTTATTTTTTGGGCTCCAAAATCACTGCAGATGGTGATTGCAGCCATGAATTTAAAAGACGCTTACTGTTTGGAAAGAAAGTTATGACCAACCTAGATAGCATATTCAAAAGCAGAGACCTTTGCCAACAAAGGTCCGTCTAGTCAAGGCTATATTTTTTTCCAGTAGGCATGTATGGATGTGAGAGTTGGACTGTGAAGAAAGCTGAGCACCAAAGAATTGATGCTTTTGAACTGGGGTGTTGAAGACTCTTGAGAGTCCCTTAGCCTGCAAGGAGATCCAACCAGTCCATCCTAAAGGAGATCAGTCCTGGATATTCTTTGGAAGGAATGATGCTAAAGCTGAAACTCCAGTACTCTGGCCACCTCATGCAAAGAGTTGACTCATTGGGAAAGACTCTGATGTTGGGAGGGATTGAGGGCAGGAGAAGAAGGGGACGACAGAGGATGACATGGCTGGATGGCATCACCGACTCGATAGACATGAGTTTGAGTAAACTCCGGGAGTTGGTGATGGACAGCGAGGCCTGGCGTGCTGCAATTCATGCGGTCGCAAAGAGTCAGACATGACTGAGAGACTGAACTGAACTGAACTGAACTGAACTAAATTCCCTCACCATAGCTTGCATCCCTTCCTGAGATTCCCTTACTCATCAATTACATATATATATGTATATGTGTGTGTATATATATATATAATATATATATATATATGTATATGTGTATATATATATAATATATATATAGTTAAATCCTATTAATTTTGAAAAATACGTAATATCATGTATCCACCATCACACTATCATAAAGACTATTTCCACTAACCTAAATCTCCTGAGCTTCATTTACACATTCCTCTTCCTCTCACTCCCCTTGAAGCTTCCAGTCTTTTATTGTTTCTATAGATTTGCTGTTTTCAAAATACTATATAATTGGAATCGTACAATATGCAGAGTTTTCATACTATTACAAGCTTCTTTCAGTTAGCAATATACTTCTAAGATTCCTCCATATATTTTGTGAATTGATCACTCATTTTATCATTGAACATTATATAATCTGTGTGTGCCAGTTCACTTATCTAGTTATTATGGATATCTTATTTAATTTCAGCTTTGAAAATGATGAATAAAGTTGCTATAAATATTCCTGTATAGGTTTTCAAGTCAGATGTATAAATACTTAGGAGTATGAAAGCTCTATTGTATGGTAAGACGAGTTCAACTTTGTAAAAATTTCCCAAACTGCCTTCCAAATTGCAATTATTTTATATTTCCACCAATAGTGAATGTAAGTTCTTATCAATCCACACTCTCACAAACAATTAGTATTGTCGGTTTAAAGAAAAATGTAGCCATTGGTATATGTGTGTAGTGGTGTTTTATTGCTGTTTTAGTTTGCAATTTCTCAGTGGTAAGTTTGAGCAACATGTCATATGCTTGTTTTTCATCTACACATTAGAATCTTAAGGGAACACTTTTCTCAGTTTCTTACCATTAATTCTATTAGTTCTTGGATTTCTCTAATGTTCTTTACCAAGTTGATATGTTCTTCACCAAGTTGATATATTCTTCCATATTTATCCTTTGCTGAGCATTTTTATTATAACTGGATGATACATTTTATCAAATGATTCTTCTGAATCAATGTGTTCTTATGATTTCTCTTCTTTATTGCATTGATAAGGTTGATTACAGTGATAGCTTTTCAGTGTGATCAGACTTGCATACCTAGAATAAATCCCAAGTTGTCATGGTATGAATATCAATTTATAAATTGTTAAATCAATTTTCTTAATATTTTGTTGGGGTAGGTTTCTTTGCTGTTGTTTGGTTTTGAGTTTTTGTTTATTTTGTCTTACATTTATTTTTCTATTATTTGTATTTTGTTTATTTCTTTTTGCCTATGGCCATGAGTGGTATTGGTTTGTAGTTTTTCTTTCCTGTAATATCTCTATCTGATTTTAATATTAGGGTAATACTGGCCTCTTAGAATGATTTAGGAGTTGTTTCCTCTATTTCTATTTTTTGGAAAATATTTTGCAGTATTGGTATTATCTTTTTTTCTATGCTTTTTTTTTTTCTTAACAAAACAAAGTTTGCATCCTGACTATGCTCTTTTTTATACCAATATCTACCATCTGGAATCCCTGCAAGATATGCTAGACTATATTAAAGAAAATTTCTTTTTGTTCTTCATTATTTACATTTTAAAACACATCTCTGGACTCCTTACCAAATGGAAACATCTATATATTTTAAAAATCCATTAACATATACTTTTCTTATTTATTACTATATCTCAATGAAGAGCTCATTGCATAATAAGTATTCAGAAACTAGTTGTTGCCTAATCATGGCACACACACACACAAAGGCTTTTGGTAAAATGTTTTAAGAACTAAAATTCAAGTACATCACTTGGTATAAAAGGAATAATTTTATGACTTTTTAATATTTATTAAAAGCAGTAGGAGATTACTACTTGCTGACAGATGAGGCATGGTGAAATATCTTATGTGAATTTGCCTCCTGCAAGTGAACAGACTGAGGAAATTATGAAACTGAGTTTCTCCTATATCTTATCCTATGGTGTCTAAACTATACCTTTTTAAGATATCTCCTTATGTGAACCAGGTCATTGAAAATGATAGGTGTACATTGGTATATTAACACTATAAGAGCACAGTTCTCAAATTGTTAAAATTCTCACTGTCATGCAAATAGATAATAAGCATGTGTCAATGTCACATTTAACTCATTAATGAGGGAACTAGCAGGATGGCAGAGCTCATTAAAATTGGATATAAGAAACTCAGACTTGCATAGTCAGTGTGGAGAGAAATGCTGAAATAGGATTTCTAGTTTCAAGAACTGTGAAGAGTGTAATAATTTTGTCTTACTTCCAAGCTAACAACTTAGTTTTGCTACAGTTTTATGGATGCTTGTAGAACACATGAGACTCCCTGGAAAAGACAGGGGACACTTAATTACTGACAGAACTATCAAGAATCAGAATAAAGCATTTTTTACAAACAGTTCTATGAGCTCCAAAACCAATACAAGGCAATATGATGGAATTTGGATATGTCAAAGAAAAAATAGTACTAGATAGGTTGAACAGGCAGTGCAGACTTTATTCAAGATGATTGCAAAACGGGTATAAAGTGTGTTCTAGGCATGATCTCCATAAGGAAGCCAGAGGATTTCTTCTTTGCCATCCTTCTTGAGGAGCCAGAATAACCTATGTGTCCAATCCCAAGAAGGGATGTTACAGAAAAGAGCAAGTCTACTGCAATAAGGGAGAGAGATTGAACTCAATTCCACTGAAAGAAAAGGAACTAGAGTTCTTAAGTGTTATAGTAGGTTAAAAAGTACTACAAGACATTACCCTAGAGGTGGCAAGATGATGAGGTCAAGTGTGCTTGTTAATTGGCACATTTATAAGTCAGCCTTCTACCCTTCCACAGAGACTGGGGACCTAGAAGTTTCAGCTTTCTGATGATTCCATTTCAGAGGACCGTTCCTAGGTCCTCGAGAAAGATGTTTGTAAACCTGGCAAGAGGCTAGAAGATTTACGTCTCAGTGGGGGAGAGAGAGAATTTACAATGAGTTTTCTAAAATAAACTCTCCAAAAGGAACATCAGAGGCCTAGAGTCTGGAATAAGACTGTCTAAAGTTTAGCCAAGCTGAGGGGCACATAAAGGCCAGTCTTAGATCCATACAGTGGGTTGAATGACAGAGAATTTTGAATATAGAGATCGCCCATCTTTCGACCGTCTGTAATTATGGCTGCCCTTTGCTGCAGGGGACACATCACTACTTTTCAAAACAATCTCTTTCATTTTACTCCTGAAAAAGACACTATCTCTGTCTTCCAGACTCTATGCCAATAGAACTCCCTGGAAGAGAGTATGTCTCAAAGAGTGACTTCCTCTCAAAGAGTGTAGAAATGGGAAAGACTTGATGTATAACAATCTTCCAAAGCTGATTTAGACACAAAACTGGATAATTTGCAATGGATGGCAAAAACCCACTGTCTTGGTATCTTCTACATCAGACTTCTCTGGTGGCTCAGATGGTAAAGAATCTGCCTGCAATGCAGGAGAACAGGGTTCAGTCCCTGGGTCAGGAAGATACTCTGGAGAAGGGAACGGCTAACCACTCCAGTATTCCTGCTTGGAGAATTCCACAGAGAGGGAGCCTTATGGGCTCCTATAATATCTTTTGTATTATATAGTGAAAAAACAAAAAGAGTAAATGTACTTAGAAGCTTTCTTAAATTAATCTCTCTGCTGTTGCTACTAAGTCGCTTCAGTCGTGTCTGACTCTGTGTGACCCCATAGATGGCAGCCCACCAGGATCCCCCATCCTGGAATTCTCCAGGCAAGAACACTGGAGTGGGTTGCCATTTCCTTCTCCAATGCATGAAAGTGAAAAGTGAAAGTGAAGCCTGCTCAGTTGTGTCCAACTCTTAGCGACACTCTGGACTGCAACCTACCAGGCTCTTCCATCTGTGGGATTTTCCAGGCAAGAGTACTGGAGTGGCTTGCCATTGCCTTCTCCTAGAATTAATGTCTCTATATAGCTTAAAACACATAGTCTATAATATATATTGAAAACAAAGTTACATTTCCTGAGAATCAGGTGGCCCTTACTGGGCTTAATAGAAAATTATACAGGAGGCTAGGTAAAGATGGTGGAGGAATAGGATGGGAAGACCACTTTCTCCCTCACAAATTCCTCAAAAGAACATTTCAAAGCTGAGCAAACTCCACAAAACAACTTCTGTAGGCTGGCAGAGGACATCAGGCAACCAGAAAATCAGACCATTGTCTTCAAAAACAGGTAGGAAAAAATATAAAAGATAAAAAAGGAGACAAAGGAGGTGGGGAGGGAGCTCTGTCCCAGGAAGGGAAGCTCGTCCTGGGAAGGGAATTTTAAGAAGAGAAGTTTCCAAACACCAGGAAACACTCTCCCTGCCGGGTCTGTGGCGAGCCTTGGAAACACAGAGGGCAACATAACAGGAAGGAAAAAATAAAGAAATAATTAAAACCAACAGATTACAAGCCGAACAGTAACTTCCCCAGAAGAAAAGCAGCACAGACGCCTGCATCCGCCACAACCTAGTGGGGGCAGGGCAGGGACGCGCGGGAGGCGCTGGCTGCAGTGCTTTGTAAGAATCGGGCAGGAACGCCCCATGCACAACCAGAATGATCTAACTTGGGCTAGCAAACCAGACTGTGGGATAGGTACCGCATGAAAAGCTCGAACATAAGACACCGCCAGGACCGAGCACAGAACAAAGGACCGAACGGAATAGGCCGGCTGCAGACCATCCCCCGCCGGGGACAGGCAGCCAGAGCCATAAGGACTGGAAAGGGGTAATTGCAGACCCGGAGAGACTTTACTTACCTAACTGCAAGCAGGCTCCTTTGCTAAGACTTCTGGGGGTGCTGGACAGTCACCATCTGCCTCACGGGGGGCGCCAGCGGTCCACCCAGAAAGCTGAGCAGCAGCGGCAGAAAAGGTGACAAGTCGCGGCAATCATGCTCGCCAAACTCCTGAGCTACTCGGACCTGGGAAGGGCACAAAGCACAGTCCCAGCCCAATCTGTGCCTCTGAGGGCTACCTGAGCACCGAACCTGAGCGGCTTGGACCGGGGAAGTGCACGCAGCCTAGGGCCGGCCCCAGACAGTTCCTGGCTGAACATCGTAGAGCCAGAGCGGTTTGTGCGCCACAAGAAGGGACAGGTCAAGCGGGGCTGAGATACTGTGTGCACACGACAGTGCTATTTGTTTGCAGCATCCCCACTCCCCACAGCGCGACTGAACTAGTGAGCCTAAAAAACCAGCAAACAGAAGAAGTTAAACAGAGGGAACCACCTTGGAAGTGATCCCACATGGCCCACAACATGAGAGAAGGGCCAGATATATTTTTACTATTTTTAAAATCATTATTTTTTTTTTTTGCCTTTTTTTCTAACTTTTTTTTAATTGTTAAGTCTTCTATTTCTCCTCTAATTTTTATTTCTATAACCTACTATTACTATTTAAAAAAAAAAAAGACTTTTTTTTTTTTTTTTTTAAGGCAAACACCATATATAGTCTTTGGATGGTTGATGGTGGTTTTTTTTTTTTTTTTAATAATTCTTGTGTTTGTTTTTTTTTTTCTTTTCTCTCTCTCTCTCTCTCTTTTTTCTTTCTTCCTTTTTCCTTCTGCTTCTTTTCTTTAATATTGTATTTCTGAAAATCCAATCTCTACTCTAGATTTTTAATCTTTGCTCTTAGGTTTTTGTTGTCAATTTTGTACATTTAAAAACCCAAACTTCACTACCCAAGTTTACCTGAGAGCGAGATTACTGGCTTGACTACTCTCTCCTCCTTTGGACTCTCCTTTTTCTCCACCAGGTGGCCTCTGTCTCTTTTCTCCCCCATCTCTTCTCTATCCAACTCTGTGAATCTCTATGTGTTCCAGACGGTGGAGAACACCTAAGGAACTGGTTACTGGCAGGATTTGTCTCTCTCCTTCTCATTCCTCTCTCTTATCCTCCTGTCCACCTCTGTCAACTTCCTCCCTCTCCTCTTCCCTGTACAACTCCGTAAATACCTCTGAGCGGTCCAGACTATAGAGCGCACATAAGGAAGTGACTACTGGCTAGCTTGCTCTCTTCTCTTTGATCTCACCACATCTCATTCCAGTTACCTCTAACTACCCCCTCCATCTTCTCTTCTCCTTGTAACTCAGTGAACCTCTCTGAGTGTCCCTCAAGGTGGAGAAACTTTTCATCTTTAACCTAGAAGTTTTATTATCAGTGCTGTATTGATGGAGAAGTCTAGAGGTTACTGTAAAAATAAAACTGAAAACCAGAAGCAGGAGGCTTAAATCCAAAGCCTGAAAACATTAGAGAACTCTTGAATTCAGGGAACATTAAGCAATAGGAGCTCATCAAATGCCTTCATACCTACACTGAAACCAAGCTCCACCCAAGGGCCAACAAGTTCCAAAACAAGACATACCATGCAAATTCTCCAACAACACAGGAACAGTCCCCTGAGCTTCAATAAACAGGCAGCTCAAAATTATCCCAAAACCTTTGATGTCTCATAACCCATTACTGGTCACTCCATTGCACTCCAGAGAGAAGAAACCCAGCTCCACCCACCAGAACTCCAACACAAGCCTCCCTAACCAGGAAACCTTGACAAGCCACTGATAGAACCCCACCCACAGTGAGGAAGCTCCATAATAAAGAGAACTCCACAAATTACCAGAATATAAAAAGGCCACCCCAAACGCAGCAATATAACCAAGATGAAGAGACAGAGGAATACTCAGCAGGTAAAGGAACAGGAGAGTTGCCCACCAAACCAAACAAAAGAGGAAGAATTAGGGAATCTACCTGAGAAGGACTTCTGAATATTGATAGTGAAAATGATCCAAAATCTTGAAATCAAAATGGAATCACAGATAAATAGCCTAGAGACAAGGACTGAGAAGATGCAAGAAAGGTTTAACAAGGACCTAGAAGAAATAAAAAAGAGTCAAAATATAATGAATAACGCAATAAATGAGATCAGAAACACTCTGGAGGCAACAAATAGTAGAATATCAGAGGCAGAAGATAGGATTAGTGAAATAGAAGATAGAATGGTAGAAATAAATGAATCAGAGAGGAAACAAGAAAAACGAATTAAAAGAAATGAGGACAATCTCAGAGACCTCCAGGACAATATGAAACACTCCGCCATTCGAATTATAGGAGTCCCAGAAGAAGAAGACAGAAAGAAAGATCATGAGAAAATCCTTGAGGAGATAATAGTTGAAAACTTCCCTAAAATGGGGAAGGAAATAATCACCCAAGTCCAAGAAACACAGAGAGTTCCAAATAGGATAAACCCAAGGCGAAACACCCCAAGACACATATTAATCAAATTAACAAAGATCAAACACAAAGAACAAATATTAAAAGCAGCAAGGGAAAAACAACAAATAACACACAAGGGGATTCCCATAAGGATAACAGCTGATCTTTCAACAGAAACTCTTCAGGCCAGGAGGGAATGGCAAGACATACTTAAAGTGATGAAAGACAATAACCTACAGCCCTGATTACTGTATCCAGCAAGGATCTCATTCAAATATGAAGGAGAAATCAAAAGCTTTACAGACAAGCAAAAGCTGAGAGAATTCAGCACCACCAAACCAGCTCTCCAACAAATTCTGAAGGATATTCTCTAGACAGGAAACACAAAAAGGGTGTATAAACCAGAACCCAAAACAATAAAGAAAATGGTAATGGGATCATACTTATCAATAATTACCTTAAACGTAAATGGGTTGACTGCCCCAACCAAAAGGCAAAGACTGGCTGAATGGATACAAAAACAAGACCCCTCTATATGCTGCTTACAAGAGACCCACCTCAAAACAAGGAACACATACAGACTGAAAGTGAAGGGCTGGAAAAGATATTCCACACAAATAGAGACCGAAAGAAAGCAGGAGTGGCAATACTCATATCCGATAAAATAGACTTTAAAACAAAGGCTGTGAAAAGAGACAAAGAAGGCCAATACATAATGATCAAAGGAACAATCCAAGAAGAAGATATAACAATTATAAATATATATGCACCCAATATAGGAGCACCACAATATGTAAGACAAATGCTAACAAGTATGAAAGGGGAAATCAACAATAACACAATAATAGTGGGAGACTTTAATACCCCACTCACACCTATGGACAGATCAACTAAACATAAAATTAACAAAGAAACACAAACTTTAAATGTTACATTAGATCAGTTAGACCTAAATGATATCTATAGGACATTTCATCCCAAAACAATGAATTTCACCTTTTTTCAAGTGCTCATGGAACCTTCTCCAGGATAGATCACATCCTGGGCCATAAATTCAAACTTGATAAATTCAAAAAAATTGAAATCATTCCAAGCATCTTTTCTGACCATAATGCATTAAGATTAGATCTCAATTACAGGAGAAAAACTATTAAAAATTCCAACATATGGAGGTTGAACAACACACTTCTGAATAACCAACAAATCACAGAAGAAATCAAAAAAGAAATCAAAATATGCATAGAAACTAATGAAAATGAAAACACAACAACCCAAAACCTGTGGGACACTATAAAAGCAGTGCTAAGAGAAACGTTCATAGCAATACAGGCATACCTCAAGAAACAAGAAAAAAGCCAAATAAATAACCTAACTCTACAACTAAAGCAACTAGAAAAAGAAGAATTGGAGAATCCCAGAGTTAGTAGAAGGAAAGAAATCTTAAAAATTAGGGCAGAAATAAATGCAAAAGAAACAAAAGAGACCATAGCAAAAATCAACAAAGCCAAAAGCTGGTTCTTTGAAAGGATAAATAAAATTGACAACCATTAGCCAGACTCATCAAGAAGCAAAGAGGGAAAAATCAAATCAATAAAATTAGAAATGAAAATGGAGAGATCACAACAGACAACACAGAAATACAAAGGATCATAAGAGACTACTATCAGCAATTATATGCCAATAAAATGGACAACGTGGAAGAAATGGACCAATTCTTAGAAAAGTACAATTTTCCAAAACTGAACCAGGAAGAAATAGAAAATCTTAACAGACCCATCACAAGCACGGAAATTGAAACTGTAATCAGAAATCTTCCAGCAAACAAAAGCCCAGGTCCAGACTGCTTCACAGCTGAATTCTACCAAAAATTTCGAGAAGAGCTAACACCTATCCTCCTCAAACTCTTCCAGAAAATTGCAGAGGAAGGTAAACTTCCAAACTCATTCTATGAGGCCACCATCACCCTAATACCAAAACCTGACAAAGATGTCACAAAAAAAGAAACCTACAGGCCAATATCACTGATGAACATAGATGCAAAAATCCTCAACAAAATTCTAGCAATCAGAATCCAACAACACATTAAAAAGATCATACACCATGACCAGGTAGGCTTTATCCCAGGGATGCAAGGATTCTTCAATATCCGCAAATCAATCAATGTAATTCACCACATTAACAAACTGAAAAATAAAAACCATATGATTATCTCAATAGATGCAGAGAAGGCCTTTGACAAAATTCAACATCCATTTATGATAAAAACTCTCCAGAAAGCAGGAATAGAAGGAACATACCTCAACATAATAAAAGCTATCTATGACAAACCCACAGCAAACATTATCCTCAATGGTGAAAAATTGAAAGCATTTCCCCTAAAGTCAGGAATAAGACAACGGTGCCCACTTTCACCGCTACTATTCAACATAGTTCTGGAAGTTTTGGCCACAGCAATCAGAGCAGAAAAAGAAATAAAAGGAATCCAAATTGGAAAAGAAGAAGTAAAACTTTCACTGTTTGCAGATGACATAATCCTCTACATAGAAAACCCTAAAGACTCCACCAGAAAATTACTAGAGCTAATCAATGAATACAGTAAAGTTGCAGGATATAAAATCAACACACAGAAATCCCTTGCATTCCTATACACTAATAATGAGAAAGTAGAAAAAGAAATTAAGGAAACAATTCCATTCACCATTGCAATGAAAAGAATAAAATACTTAGGAATATATCTACCTAAAGAAGCTAAAGACCTATATATAGAAAACTATAAAACATTGATGAAAGAAATCAAAGAGGACACTAATAGATGGAGGAATATACCATATTCATGGATCGGAAGAATCAATATAGTGAAAATGAGTATACTACCCAAAGCAATTTACAAATTCAATGCAATCCCTATCAAGCTACCAGCCACATTTTTCACAGAACTAGAATAAATAATTTCAATATTTGTATGGAAATACAAAAAAACCTCGAATAGCCAAAGCCATCTTGAGAAAGAAGAATGGAACTGGAGGAATCAACTTGCCTGACTTCAGGCTCTACTACAAAGCCACAGTCATCAAGACAGTATGGTACTGGCACAAAGACAGACATATAGATCAATGGAACAAAATAGAAAGCCCAGAGATAAATCCACACACATATGGACACCTTATCTTTGACAAAGGAGGCAAGAATATACAATGGAGTAAAGACAATCTCTTTAACAAGTGGTGCTGGGAAAACTGGTCAACCACTTGTAAAAGAATGAAACTAGATCACTTTCTAACACTGCACACAAAAATAAACTCAAAATGGATTAAAGATCTAAATGTAAGACCAGAAACTATAAAACTCCTAGAGGAGAACATAGGCAAAACACTCTCAGACATAAATCACAGCAGGATCCTCTATGATCCACCTCCCAGAATTCTGGAAATAAAAGCAAAAATAAACAAATGGAATCTAATTAAAATTAAAAGCTTCTGCACAACAAAGGAAAATATAAGCCAGGTGAAAAGACAGCCTTCTGAATGGGAGAAAATAATAGCAAATGAAGCAACTGACAAACAACTAATCTAAAAAAAAAAAAAATATACAAGTAGCTTACGCAGCTCAATTCCGGAAAAATAAACGACCCAATCAAAAAATGAGCCAAAGAACTAAATAGACATTTCTCCAAAGAAGACATACGGATGGCTAAGAAACACACGAAAAGATACTCAACGTCACTCATTATTAGAGAAATGCAAATCAAAACCACAATGAGGTACCACTTCACACCAGTCAGAATGGCTGCGATCCAAAAATCTGCAAGCAATAAATGCGGGAGAAGGTGTGGAGAAAAGGGAACCCTCCTACACTGTTGGTGGGAATGCAAAGTAGTACAGCTACTATGGAGAACAGTGTGGCGATTCCTTAAAAATTGCAAATAGAACTGCCTTATGACCCTGCAATCCCACTTCTGGGCATACACACCAAGGAAACCAGAATTGAAAGAGACACATCTACCCCAATATTCATCGCAGCACTGTTTATAATATCCAGGACATGGAAACAACCTAGATGTCCATCAGCAGATGAATGGATAAGAAAGCTGTGGTACATATACACAATGGAGTATTACTCAGCCATTAAAAAAATTCATTTGAATCAGTTCTGATTAGATGGATGAAAGTGGAGCCGATTATACAGAGTGAAGTAAGCCAGAAAGAAAAACACCAATACAGTATACTAACACATATATATGGAATTTAGAAAGATGGCAATGACGAACCTGTATGCAAGACAGCAAAAAAGACACAGATGTGCACAACAGACTTTTGGACTCAGAGGGGGAGGGAAAGGGTGGGAAGATTTGAGAGAATGGCATTCTAACATGTATACTATCATGTAAGAATCGAATCGCCTGTCTATGTCTGATGCAGGATACAGCATGCTTGGGGCTGGTGCATGGGGATGACCCAGAGAGATGTTATGGGGAGGTAGGTGAGAGGGGGGTTCATATTTGGGAACACATGTAAGAATTAAAGATTTTTTAATTAAAAAAAAAAAAAGAAAAGACAGATGTTAAAAAAAAAAAGAAAATGATACAGAAGGACAAAAGTCAAATTTACATATTTGCCTTTTTTTTTTTTTTGCCTTTAATTTGGTTTATCCTCAACAGCGAAACCTGTGATCTTAAACAACACCTAAACTTTTTCCTGATCAGAGAATGCATTTGTTGTGCTTTTGAGCTAAGATCATTTAAACATTTTTTGACTTGTTTACATTTTCTTCACCCTAATTTTATAGATAATGAAAATTAGATATAGATTCATTTAAAACAATATTTGCATAAAAACTGATATAACAATAATTCAGCAGTGGTTACTTGAGGCAGCCTGTGAATTTAAGCAATATATTTTGTTTCTTCTATTGTATAAGATCAACTAATTGCCACAGATGAAAAAGTTGTGTTAATACGCATTATATTGTTAGTAAGCATAAAGTCATGGGATAAGAAAGATATACAGTCAACATGTACCTTGTGGATTTACAAAGCCATAATTAATTTTCTATGTTTTAAAAATTTTTTATGCAGGTCAGGAAGCAACAGTTAGAACTGGACATGGAACAACATACTGGTTCCAAATAGGAAAAGGAGTCCGTCAAGGCTGTATACTGTTACGCTGCTTAGTTTAACTTATATGCAGAGTACATCTTGAGGAATGCTGGGTTGGAGGAAGTACAAGTTGGAATCAAGATTGCTGGGAGAAATATCAATAATCTCAGATATACACATGATACCACACTTATGGCAGAAAGTGAAGAACTAAAGAGCCTCTTGATGAAAGTGAAAGAGGAGAGTGAAAAAGTTGGCTTGAAGCTCAACATTCAGAAAACTAAGCTCATGGCTTCTGGTCCCATCACTTCATGGGAAATAGACGGGGAAACAGTGGAAACAGTGTTAAACTTTATTTTTTGGGGCTCCCAAATCACTGCCGATGGTGATTGCATCCATGAAATTAAAAGACACTTACTGCTTGGAAGGGAAGTTTTGATCAACCTAGACAGCATATTAAAAAGCAAAAACATTACTTTGCCAACAAAGGTCCGTCTAGTCAAGGCTATGGTTTTTCCAGTGGTCATGTATGGATGTGAAAGTTGGACTATAAAGAAAGCTGAGCACAGAAGAATTGATACTTTTGAACTGTGGTGTTGGAGAAGACTCTTGAGAGTCCCTTGAACTGCAAGGAGATCCAACCAGTCCATCCTGACGGAGATCAGTCCTGGGTGTTCATTGGAAGGACTAATGTTGAGGCTGAAGCTCCAATATTTTGGCCACATGATGCGAAGAGCCGACGCAGTGGAAAAAACCCTGATGCTGGGAGGGTTTGGGGACAGGAGGAGAAGGGGACGATAAAGGATGAAATGGCTGGATGGCATCAACTGACTCAATTGCCATGGGTTTGGGTGGACTCTGGGTGTTGGTGATGAACAGGGAGGCCTGGAGTGTTGCAGTCCATGGGATTGCAAAGAGTCGGACATGACTGAGCGACATTATTATTATTATTTTTTTTTTACCACCTCTAAGGCTGGGGCTGGGTAACAAAAAGAGCACTCTGGTAGAAATGAGGATTTGTCCTTTAAACATATATAAATAACTGTATTCTAATGAAAATAAAGGTCCTGAGTAAAAGCTTTGTGTATTTTACTGCTTACTACTCAGTGCTGTGCTTAGTCACTCAGAAATGTCTGACTCTTTGTGACCCCATGGACTGTAGCTTGCCAGGCTCCTCTGTCCATGGAATTCTCCAGGCAAGAATACTGGAGCAGATTGCCATACCCTTCTCCAGGGGATCTTTCCATCCCAGGGATCGAACCTAGGTCTCCAGCTTGCAGGTGGACTTTTTACCATCTGAGCCACAAGGGAAGCCCAAGAATACAAATAAGGCAAGTAAATCAATTCTATAGAGTCATTTCTTTATGTCCTTAAACATTTTTCTTTTATAATCTGCCATAAGATTTTCCAAAGACATGTTCCATGAATCTTAAGATATTTGTTAAAATTGGATGGAAGATTTTACTCGAGTTTTCTGTTTCTATTATCTGTTAAATTGAGGTAGAAGATAGACAATAAATATTTTCCCCAAAATGTTCATGAGAGATTAGCATATTAAAAACCTATCTCATCTTTCCTTGGGTCTTTGCTTTCCAGATGAGGAAGAAAAAGATAAAACAGTCATGCCAAAAAGTGTTTCTGCCTGCCCACAAAAAAGGCCCTTAAGGAATTCATCAATTGGAACATTTTAGAGGTCACAGGCATTAGGGATATTTCAAAATGAGTATCACTAAAATCTGTGTGCTTCCCAAACTGCCTGGGATGCTGTCTTACTGCGAGTTGTGTCTTTCAAAGCAAGGTAATCAGGAACCAACTCCCATGACAACTTTCATCTTAAGGTGCTGCCCCACAACCTCTCCTGAAGCCCTTTTTAAGGAGCAGAGGCCTTGAAGACAGAAAAAACAAACTAGCCTCTGGGGAAAAAAATTATAATGAAAATTTTACTTTATAGCAAAAAATGCATATTTTAAAATAAATAATCACAGACCATTTCCTTAAAGAGTCTCACTAACTCATGTATGATTAACCCAAATGCAGTGGATCTTGTATTTTGTTTCTGCTTTCACAAACTCATCTGTTTTCAGAGAAGAGTCCTGGAGGTCTTGACTTACTTCCTTACTTCAGTAATAGAGTTGGTGGCAATATTAATCAGCTTATTCTAAAAACAGTTTTGTGCTCCTTTCGTGTTTGCCCATTTCTGTTTCCCTTTAACCTTTGAAGAATCTAATTATAGGAATGAGCTCACTAAGCAACTTGAAACTAATTCCTGACTTAATGTTCTCCTGAATGTCACCCTGCCTTATCTAATTGTTGATACTTTTCCTAGATAAAAGAAGGATGAAGAATTAAGCAGTTAAAAAATGACTAGCTCTGTATCCCCACAGCCCCTTAAGCAATCCTGCAGGGAGAACAGTTCGGCAAGGACACATCTGAAGAAACTGCACGCTATGGAGAAGGATGCAGAACCCATTCTCCTCTCTTGATGATTCACTGGGATTCCCTTTCAGGGAAAGTTATTACTATAGACACCAGTTCACTGAGATCCTCCATGAGACCTGGCTTTGAAGACATAATTCGAAGGTGTATCCAGAGATTTTTTAGTCTTAATGATGGGCAGTCATGGTCCCAGAAACGTCACTATCAAGAAGGTAAGGAATTTGGAGGTTGATTCTTGACCTCATTTGTCATCATATTTGGGTGGCAATGGCAACCCACTCCAGTGCTCTTGCCTGGAAAATCCCATGGATGAAGGAGCCTGGTAGGCTGCAGTCCATGGGTTCGCTAGGATTTGGACAAGACTAAGCAACTTCAGTTTCACTTTTCACTTTAATGCACTGGAGAAGGAAATGGCAACCCACCCCAGTGTTCTTGCCTGGAGAATCCCAGGGACAAGGGAGCCTGGTGGGCTGCCGTCTATGTTGTCGCACAGAGTCGGGCACGACTGAAGTGACTTAGCAGTAGATACCTCATGTAAGTGGATTCGTAAAGCATTTGTACTCTTGTGAATGGCTTAATTCATTTAGTCTACTTTCTACAAGTTCATATATGTGATAGTGTATGTCATAGTTTCATTTCTTTTAATGTTCTATTTGGGTATGAAAACATCATACTGTGTTCATCCATTCATCTGTTGTGAACACTTAGCTATTGTGAATAATGCTGCTATATTCATGGGTGAACAAATATTACTTAACAAACTTGCTTCAGTTATTTTTGGTGCACATTCATAGGTGAGATTACTGGATGATATGATGTTAATAATTCTGTTTTTAATTTTTGAGGAGCCACCATACTGCGTTCCATAGCAGCTACACCATTTTCCATTCCCAACAGCAGAGCATATGGGTTCCAATTTCTTCAAGTACTTGCCAAAATTTGTTGCTTGCTGTCATGTTTCAGTAGTGGCTACCTTAACAGTTGTGAGCTGGTATTTCAATGAAACAATAATAACACTTCTCTAGCCCTTATTAGGAGTATATTAAATATTCAAAACCAGAATCAAACTACACATCTTCTATTACACGTACAATTTGTTAAATTATTAGCTTCAAAAAGCTTTTAAATGTGTATTATAAACATACACAAACATTGTTGTTGGTGGTCAGTTGCCCAGTCATGTCTGACTGTTTGTCACCCCACAAACTGCAGCACGCTCACCCTCCCTGACTCTCACCATCTTCTGGAGTTTGCCCAAGTTCATGTTCGTTGCATCTGTGATGCCATCCAGGCATCTCATCTTCTGATGCCCTCTCTTCCTGCCCTCAGTCTTCCCCAGCATCAGGGACTTTTCCAATGAGTCACTTGTTTGTGTCAGATGACCAATGTACCAGAGCTTCTGCTTCAGCATCAGTCCTTCCAGTGAAAATTCATGGTCGATCTCCATTAAGACTGTCCGGTTAATCTCTTTACTGTCCAAAGGACTTTAAGGAGTCTTCTCCAGTATCAATTTTTGAAGGCATCAATTCTTTGGTGCTCTGCTTTATATAGGATCCAGATGTCACAACCAAACATGACCACTGGGAAGACCATAGTCTTGACTCTACAGACTTCCGTTGGCAGAGTAATGTCTTTGATTTTCAACACTGTCTAGGTTTGTCATTATTTTCCTGCCAAGAAACAATAGTCTCCTGATTTTATGGCTGCAGTCACTGTGCAGTGATTTTGGAGCCCAAGAAGTGGAAATCTGTCCCTACTTCCACCTTTCCTCTTTCTGTTTGCATGCAGTGATGGGGCTGGATGGCATGATCTTAGTTTTGTTTTTTTTTTTTTTTTAATATATAGTCTGAAACTGGCTTTTTCACTCTCCTACATCTCCCTTATCAAGAGGTTCTTTAGTTCTCTTTGCAGTGCTCAAACTCTAGAATTTGAAATATTCTTCAAACGTGCTACAGTAAAAACAGTGGTAAAGCTACAAGTCTATTATACTACTTTGATGTTTTTCAACTGGGGGTTGTTTTGCCCAAAATCCTCCTCCGAGGGATATTTGGCTGAAGAAGTATTGGTTTAAAAATTAGCAGAACTGAGGAGTGGCCAGGTAGGTTACTACTGTCATCTAGTGGGTACAGGCCAGAGATTCCCTTAAATATCTTCCATTGTGCAAGACAACTTCCCTAACAAAGAATTATCCAGCAATAAAATTCTTATTTTATTGATAATTATTATTATCAATTATAGTATTGATATCCAAAATATCAATCATGCTGAAATTTGAAAATCCTCCTCTACATAAAGTCAGTTTGCAAAACCTTCACAGACATTCAGAAAGATAAGCTGTTTTTCTCACCCACAAAGATATAATTCCTGATGTGCTATAAGTAGTTGAAAGAACAATGTCAGTACCTAAGACTCTCAGTCTTACTGATCTTATCAGTACCCAATTAGAATGCATATAACAAATAGACTTCTCAGTTCTTAATTTTGAAAGACAAAGAGACCTTAACCAAATCAGAGAGACAGGTTGTGATCACCTTTTGATACAAGAGATTCTGAAAAGTATCCCATATTTCTCTGTCTGCACAAAAATGTCATCATTTGGTTATAGTAGTTCTGAAACAGGAGTGTCAGGGCAAGCCAGGATCTCAAGAATTTGTTCTTTGTTTCAGTGTGTCACAGTTGATTAAGCCAGTTTTGCTCAAAATAGACTTTTAACTTCTATGTAAGACATAATGTGTAAGGATCCCAGAAAATGAGATCTTTCATACTAACTCCTTATGAGGTTTAATTATATTCATTATTATATGGGATAATGATATAAATAAGAGCAGAAGAAGAAGGAGACTTAAAATATAAAAATAATGGAATAGTAGAAAATACTATTCCAAGAGTGGAAAAACTACAGTGTTGCAGGAACACAACTTACATGTGCAAGTTTAATGGGAGAAACTGATAAACATAAGTTTTGATGAGTTTGTTCTAGAAATTGATGGATATGTCAAAAAATTGGCATAATATTTTTTATGTTAGTTTATCTGAATTTTTCTCCTGAAAAACTGTGCCTATATGCTTATTTTGCCCACATTGATAAAAGTAATATGCTATATAAACATTTAAATGTAACATATAAAACTTATTAGAGAAAATCCATAGTTACTTATGATTGATCTTCCTGGGATTTTTAACATTATCTCCCATTTTTTTTAAATAATACAAATGGTTCATGAGCATAAAACACTTGTAATATGTTAAAATATTCTTTATGATGTTTCCTGCATAAATGAAGCTTAAATGTTCATCCTTATCTTTATTTGAGAATAAGAAAATAAACAGTATGCCAACTATATGGTGAATTTAGTAAATACAAGAATTAACTTATTTTAGAAATACTGATTTATGAAATACTTTAAATGGTAAAAATTTGCAATTAATAATAAAGCATATCTTATGCTAAGGTGACATAAACAAGAGTGCACTACAATGTCTGGCTGTCATCTGTACAGATTTCCTCACAATGATATTAAATGTAGTTCAAAATAATCTTTTTCAAATCAAAGATACATGTTATTAACATTAAATATATTTTAGTTAAGCTGAACTCTGCATACTCAGAATAGCAAAATATCTCATTTTCTATTCAGTTGAGCAGATCTTGAATATAGAAATTAAATTTTAAAGTGTGAGTAATGCACTCAATCCTTGATTCTGAGTCTCAGACACACTTCTCATCAATGTGCTTGAGATTTTTCACTTTTAAATATAACTCTAAATGCCTTATTTTTACTTGCAGAAACATTTACTACAAAATATTTTATTTATTAAAATAAGGATAATTAATGATCCTTTCTTTGATTATTACTCCTAGGAATCTCTTTTTGGGGGGCACTATTGCAAGAAATTATTATATGATATGCAGTTAATATGACTTTTAAGCAGTGAAAAAAAAAACTACATTATCCTTTTGTTCTTTTTCACATGCAAAAGACAAAGAGAAACTTAAAGGGAAATTTTCTGTTGTTGTTGTTAGCATGCTTTTCCTCCAGTTCTTAAAAATGTCACTTAACTTTCAATTTCAGTGTCACACCTTCTCTGGAACTTGCTGAGTCTGGCAGCCTTGGCATAAGTCCTTGACAGCTTGTCAAGCCCAAGGCAAATGCATGTAATCTTTCCTCCCAGTAATTAATAATTAATTACTCCTCATTAATCTTTAATGAACGGTAGTGGGGTATAATCTAGTCTTTAAGACAAGAGAAAAAACACAAAGACGTTGTTTCAAGAGGAACTTTTTAGTTCAGGACTTTTACAAGTCAAACAAATCCTGGGGCTTATTGTGAAAAATCAATGAGATAAAAAGGCATGCAAACATGCACAAATGCAATCACACCCGGTCAAAGCACCTGTAAACTGTATCTCTTGAGATAAACTCTCAACTCCCAAGGTATAAATCACAAGGGCATACCTATCTTCCAAGATACAAAGAACACAAACCAACACACTTTGTTTTCTAGAAAGGCAGGTCTTTTCTTAGAAGCTAAAAAAAATGACTTTCTGGAACACCGGTTTGTGATTGTTATTATCTATCCTGTCAGATTTTTTTTTCTTTTTTTTTTTTCTGAACAATAAAAGGAGTTCTCTGGTAAAATAAAGAAGAAAATACTGATGGAATCATTTTAATAAATGTGAATCCTTAGATGTTATTTGTATTCAGCTTTGCTCTTCAGGTATTCACAGTGTCACCAGTTATAATGACAATGTGTTGAGTACTCAGTTGATGGGGAAAAAGCTGAAACATCTTTTTTCTTGACATTTGTAGAAATGATGAAGGGGGAAAAAAAAGTCCTTTAAAACTGGTTAAACTAATGATAGTTTCCAGTGCTGGGGTTGGGGGTAGATATTGCTCCTGCTCCTATAGAAATCACTCCAGAATTTCTCAATGCATGTGGGGGGAAATAATCCCTTTACAATCACTCTGTTAAAGTAACAGAAAAAGTAACTAAGCCCAACACATATGTATGAATATGGGTCAAGGAATGAAAATGTAAATATGCTTTATCTGTATCTTTTCTTGGCTTCCCAGATGACACAGTAGTAAAGATCAATCTGCTAACACAGCAGACACAGTAGACAGGAGTTTGATCCCTGAGTCAGGAAGATGATCTGGAGGAGGTAATGGCAACTCACTCCAGTATTCTTCCCTGGGATATCCGATTGCCAGAGGAGCCTGAAAGGCTACAGTCCATGGGGTTGCAAATAATCAGGTATGACTGAGCATACACACAAATCTTTTCTTATATCTTATACTATATATATATGTGTGTGTGTGTGTGTGTGTGTGTTGGATATACATGTATAATATAGCATCTTATACAATGCTATATTGTGAGGGATAATTATCTCCAGTCTTTTTTTTTTTTCTTTAAACATTTAACTAAGTAAGAAAAAGGAGAAAATAATCTATTGCCTTGTTTATGCTGATGCTCATTGCTCACCAAGGTGGTCTGTTTATAGGCAACTGAAAATATTTCAAGCTTTCCAAGTGGATTTATGTTTCCTTGAGTTATAAGAACACTTATAATACAAAAATGAACAAACAAAAATTATCTTCAGTCATGTTTCCCTAAATGAAAGGGATACATTTTTCAGGCTCCCATTCATTGTCCACTATCACCTACCTTCATGCCTACTTGTCAAATCTTAGTTCATTAGATTTATAGTGCCATGCTGACTCTCCCAACTTTGCCAAACTTGCTTTTGTTAATTCCCATCTTCAAACCCTGACTCTGAGATTTTCTCTAAATTTTATTTCCTTAAGATGAGATCAAAACAAATTTTTTTTGTTCCTTCTCAGGTGACTTTAAGGATAGAAACTTATATGTTTATGGTTTTAGCATATAATGAAGTAAATAATATATGATTGTTATATTATATAACATATTTCATTTAACTTTTCTAAATAAGATCATTTTATTTTAACATGTATTGTAGTTACTTCTTTGAGAAACCCTGTATTGTACAGAGGCAAATAACAGATTTAAAAGGAAGTGAGTCTGTTGTTGCTGCATTCTTTTTATCTTAACCTTAGAAAATATTCTCTATTTTAACAAATAAAAATCATAATCTTTATAAACATATCAACTTGTGGAATAACTAATTTTTAATATGACGTGAGTGATGTATGTAAAACATTTCATAGACTGAGAAGCAGGACAGAAATTATTATTACTATACATTTTAGCACACATCATTATCTGTTATATTATTTCAGTACTTACTGGCTCAATTTCTATGAAAATAGATAAAATCAAATTAAAGATACATATTTCTAAATTCAAATCAAATTATAGAAGACCTAACAAGGGAGACACTTAATTCACTTTAAAAATTTATCAAAGGCAGAAATATATCAGCCGTGATTCAAATCTTAAGTGTACTTTGTATTATGATTGGGCTAAATAAGATTTGCAAATGTTTATTAGTATTTTACTTGGTTAATTTGATGTTTGGTTGAATAAACACAATACATCTATACTACAGATTAGTATGTAGTTATTCTAAAATTTTTGCAAGGTTATATATATATGCACATATACATAATAGAGAAAATATTAGCAACTAATTTTATAATTAAAAGTAGGCTAGAAAATAATATTTCCAATGTAAATATGTTGTTATAAATTGTATGTCTATTTTTAAACATTATAAAATATGTTAATCAGGATGGTAATATTATTTTCATGTCTTAATTTTGCATCTGCACTTATGATTTCTGGATAATTATTTATAATCACAAACACAAGTTAGAAATAGGATTTTGATTTTTATTATACATATTTCCAGCAGGCATATTATATATACAGAAACAAAAATGCATAGAAACATTACAATAAATTATCCTTGTTTATTGGTCATTCTCATGGTCTAGTATGAATGTTTCTGACAGCATGATGTTTGATTTTAAAAAATATATTAAAAGTAATTATTTAGAGCAGTTTTAGGCTTCAGTCAGTTCAGTTCAGTTGCTCAGTCATGTCCAACTCTTTGCAACCCCATGGACTGCAGCATGCCAGGCCTCTCTGTCCATTGCCAACTCTTGGAGTTTGCTCAAACTCAAATCCATTGAGTCAGTGATGCCATCCAACCATCTCATCCTCTGTTGTCCCCTTCTCCTGCCTTCAATCTTTCCCTACATCAGGGTTTTTTCCAATGAGTCAGTTCTTCGCATGAGGTGGTCGAAGTATTGGAGTTTCAGCATCAGCATCAGTCCTTCCAATGAATATTCAGGACTGATTTCCTTTAGGATTGACTGGTTGGATCTCCTTGTAGTCCAAGGGACTATCAAGAGTTTTCTCCAACATCACAGTTCAAAAGCATCAATTCTTTGGTGGTCAGCTTTCTTTATAGTCCAACTCTGACATGCACACATGACTACTGGAAAAACCATAGCTTTAACTAGATGGACTTTTGTTGGCAAAGTAATCTCTCTGCTTTCTAATATTTGATATATTAAAATAAGAAAAATCAATAATTATTATTTAAATGGAGCTTATGCTTTTAAGAGGTGTTAAAAGATTGGGAGATTATGTAAATTCACTTGTTAAAACTTGAAAGCTTTGAAATGAGACCGAGAATTGGAAATACAAGCCAAGTTCTAACCTATCAATATTTGCATACTCAATGTGCATATAAAATATACATTCATCAATAGCCATGCAAATAACAATCAAGTCACTAGAGAAAGAATGATAAAGCATTTAAGGAAATGGTTCTAATTGCATTGCTTATTTTTTCCCCACTTGTGCATTAGTCCTTATTCTAAAGTACAAGCTTTTCAAAAACTTATTATGCCTACTCAGTGCTTTGCATCTAGAATGTTCAATTGTTTGTCTCTTGTGATTTCTTTTTTATAAAATTTCACATAGATTCTGTCACATGAATATAATTGAAATAAAAGTAATTTTAAATTTGTCTCTGAGTTTATCACATTCACATTTAATCCTTTATGATCTAGACTACAATATTACTAGCTCAATTGTGTTTTGGTGAAAAAATATATAGAGATTATGTGATTGAAACACAATATGAGTGCTTAACTCAGATCACTCATAGGAAATTAGAGATTATTTCCAGTTTACGTTATTTCCCTTTAATATCTAATAGCCAATATATGTTACTTGTGCCCATATTCACAAAGATTTACATTCCAATATTCACTCTCAATTAATATTAAAATTAAGTATAGAGATCATGTTATAAGATAAATTGAATATCATTTTTACATTGTACTTAAATGACTAGTTGAATTGAGAGGCTTATCATTAATGAAATTAGAAACAAAACAGACTGATTGTTTTGTAAGGTAAAGAACTATATTCAGTAGTAACAACACATTAAATCTCATGATGCAAACTGAGGAATTAAAATGGACACTGCAAATTGTATATTAAAAATAATATTTTGCTTTCCATTTATGTATTTTGAAATTCATCCTGTACATCATATTTACAAATCTACTGTCTAAAGAACTGGTCTATTGGAAGAGTGAATGAATTCTGATATTCAGAAAAACAAAAACTTACATCAGAAGTCAAAAAATAATAAGACTAATTTCTTTCTCAATTAGATCTCTTTTTAGAATATAGTGAATACTTTTTAAGCACAAGGAAAATTAAAAATATTAAATACTTCAGATTTCTATCTTCTATTTATAAATTTGTTTAACCAAATAAGGTGTTTTTCCTTTGTTAAACTGGAAGATAAAATCCAAATAATAGTTTAAATCTATAAAACACATAGAACATTAAGAAATGCGATATATTATGAAATACTAAATTCCCCAATGGATTAAGAAAGCTAATTATTTAGCTCATATTATCTTATGAACTCGGAGAAGGCAATGGCAACCCACTCCAGTACTCTTGCCTGGAAAATCCCATGGACAGAGGAGCCTGGTAGGCTGCAGTCCATGGGGTCACTAAGAGTTGGGCACGATTGAGCGACTTCACTTTCACTTTTCCTTTCATGCACTGGAGAAGGAAATGGCAACCCACTCCAGTGTTCTTGCCTGGAGAATCCCAGGGACAGGGGAGCCTGGTGGGCTGCTGTCTATAGGGTCGCACAGAGTCGGACATGGCTGAAGTGACTTAGCAGCAGCATCTTATTAACTATATTTGTTTTATACATATATGTATGTAAACTTTTCCTAAATTTAAATGGGCAAAAAATGTTGTCTTTAAGAAATTGCTCCTTATAAGTTTCTGTCATACCACTCTGTTAAATTTTCAGTTACTTTTTATGTGATCATGTTATTTTGTGTTAAATATTAAAATATGATATGAATTTCTCTTTTTATTTTCACAGGAAAGATTATTCTTTAAAAAAAGAGGAAGAGCCCTGTTCAGTACTTGCCAGGACATGGACAGGTGGTGGAAACCCAGGCATTAGGCAGGTGCAGGTGGACACCTATTTCAGGGCATGGTTGGATTAAGAGTCCTCTGCAGCCCCCAAACTGGATACATCCCCAATAATAACCAAGTTAAAGGAACTGTCCTCCCTGCCTAATCTTAACAACCTATGAGAGTGACAGTTTCCTGTGAAGATGCTTTGCCTACGGAGGCACACGTTTGCACAGAACATTACTCTGTATGATGCCACAGGGCATTCTGCAACTGACATTTCCTGGGAGTCAATCACAACAATCATTGCACCAAAGAACCATTTCGCCTCGACCTGAACTGATGGGTCAGGATCAGTCAAGTGAAACCATACCACCTGCCCTCTCATTTTGACACTTAAAGTTAAGACGAGAACAAGGGGCAGGAGAGGAAGTAGACGGTGCCCTCCCGGAAATGCCTTTCCTCTGCTGATCTTCCAGCCCTGTCATCAGCTCATGGAGGTGAGTCTGCAGGTCACCGAAGGACTGTTCTCTGGTCTGTGGAGGCTCTGGCATCAAGGTACACTGCTGCATCAGGTTCAAGTGTTCCTGTTGCAAAAAAAGCTTCAAACTGCTGGGTTCACTGATGCTGTCAACTTTACTTGCAAAGAGTCAAATTTCAATGTGACTGCACTTGGGTGAAAACAGTGCTCCACTCCAAGAATTTAGTTATTCTTTCTTGTTCGATAATATTTTGTGAGAAAATTGACAGTTAAAAATGAATGAATTGCTATATCCCTAAGGGAATATTTCACTTTTTCAAACATTTTTTCTTATAACTTAAATAGCTATGATAATTATAGCAATATTAGTTTACTTTTTAACTTTAAATTTTGGCACAATTATAGACGCAGAAGAAGTTGTGGAAATGGTACAGAGAGGTGTTTTTCACCCTTTATCTACTTTCCACTAAAGGTAATATCTTACCTAATTATTGTATAGTACCAAAATCAGGCTGGTTGAGTTACAAGTGGTATCAAGCTAGGCAGGAGAAACATAAACAACCTCAAGTATATGGATGATACCACTCTAATGACACAAAAGAAAGAGAAACTAAAGAGCCTCTTGATGAGGGTGAAGGAGAGAGAAAAAGCAGGCTTAAAGCTAAATATTAAATAATAATAAGATTACAGCATCTGCCCCCATCACTTCATGGCAAATAGAAGGGGACAATGTGGAAGCAGTGACACAGTTCTTCTTCTTGGGATTTAAAGTCATTGTGGATGGTGAATGCAGCAATGAAATCAGATGATTGCTTCATGGTTCGAAAGCTATGACAAACCTAGACAGTGTATTTAAAAGCAGCCGCATTACTCTGCCAACAAAACTCTGTATAGTCAAGGCTGTGGTCTTCCCAATGGTCACCTATGGTTCTGAAAGGTAGACCATAAAAAAGGCAGAATGCCAAAAAAGATTAATTCGAACTGTGGTGCTGGAGAAGACTCCTGAAAGTCCCTTGAACGGTAAAGAGATCAAACTAGTCAATCTTTAGAGAAATCAACCCTGAATATTCATTAGAAGGACTGATGCAGAAGCTCCAGTATTTTGGTCATATAATGTGAACAGCAGACTAACTGGAAAAGTCCCTGATGCTGGGAAATATTGAGGGCAGGAGAAGAAGAGGGTGTCAGAGGATGAAACTGCTGGATGGCATCACCAATGCAATGGACCTAAACTTGGGCAAACTCCAAGATATGGTGAGGGACAAGGAGGCCTGACGTGCTGCAGTCCATGATGTCACAGAGTCAGACACGACTGTGCAACCGAACAACAACCAAAACCAGAAAATTCATACTAGTACGATGCAAAAGCAGCCGGATACACCTTAATTCTATTTCATCAGTTTTTACATGCACTTATTTGTGTGTGTGTGTATAGAATAACTAAGTATGAAAGTGATTACATTTCACAGCACTAAATGTTTTTAGTGATTTTTTAAATGCAGTTAGCCATAGTTTTTCTGTTTTTAATTGTAGGATAATTGCTTTACTTTTAAATAACAAAATAAAATAAACTGTTAAGAATAATTATTTTAAATTATAATTTGAAGTTCAATTTAAATTTTAGAGAAATATTCTAATGACCAATAATTACGATGAAAACAAATTTTTGTTTATTTTGGTGTGACCTACAAGTTATATTTAATGTTTTAATAGACTACAAACAATTATCTTTAATAGCATGGCTACTCTATTGCATTAAGAAATAAAGCACTACTTTTTGTTGCTGTAAATATGGTGGTTGCTGATTACAATTGAAGCAGTACAGACATAATGAAGAAGATAATTTTGCACAACAGAAATATGTTGACATGTTAAAAATTTTGCATATTTTGTCACCCTTTCTCAAGTCTATTGAACAATCAGAGAACAAATATTAAATCCTAGGTCTCATTTAATAATAACTTATAGGGGAAATATATTGATTTGTCTTACAAATTCGTAGCTTAAACATTGTGAGAGATAGAGTTTAAGGTGGATAATTGTGTGGCAAATGATTATAAACTACCAGAGATTTTAAATTGTTCTAAAATAATACTAGATTCACCAAAATTGTGTTTTTTGGATAAAAAAGAGTACTTTTATCTAACTATAGTCTTTCATTGTTTTGTTTTTGCAAAGGATAACATAAAAAATAAATAATTCAGTGCTTATTATTCATCTGTATACCTGTGACTATCTTTAGAGTCAACTCTATTTCAAAAATCATGCAACTTTTTGGTAGTTCTGTAAGCAAATATGTATTTATTTTTTAACCTTCATTTTTATGTTGATATACCTCTGTCTTTCTGATTATTAAATGTAAGTTCCATTTTACATTTTTCAGAATAACTCATTATTCCCTGACTTCTTAAATCTTTATAAGACTCAAGTTGCATTATTGGAAATTGTCTGCAGCTTTTATATTGTTAATAACTATAAAATCATTGGCTCCTTGAATGTCTTTTAAAAGTTACTCTATTATCTTTTGGCATAAAAGGATGTTGCCAAAACTTATGACAATGGTTTATTTTTCTCTCCTTTATATTTGACTTGATATTTTTGCTGGAGGCCAAAGAAAGGTTGATTTTATTTAAAAATTCAAAAAAGTTATTATCATATTTTTCACTATTGACTTTCTGGGTAAGTTTTATCCAATTATGTGATACTGCTTAAATACACAATATATGTAATCTTTTATTTCAGGATTTTTCTTAAATCATAATTCATAGTACTTGCTATCTTCCATTCCATTGATTTCTTCATTGAATGATATTTACATAAACATATATATATTATATTAAATCTTGTATATATATATTTTTTTCAAAATACTTTGTCCTTGTACATTTATTTTTGAAATAAAGAGGCATAATGGAAGCAACAATGAGAGAAGATGAGGGAAATGAAATAAGGATCAAATGATGGGGAAAACTTGTGAATTAGAAGATATCTGTGTATGTAAGGGAATGAAAGAGTTACCAGAGAAGGAGAAGTTAAAGACACAGGAGAAAGACAAAATAACCATGCAAGTCAAATTTCTGCTTGTGATAACAGGAGGTGAGCTTCAGATTTTAGGATTAGGAGCTGTTTGTGTAACAGGAAGAGAATCTAACATATTGAGACTAAAGAGGCAATAGTAAAAATGTGTACACATGTACATAAATTTGTAGAAAAGGTCAATACATGGAAATAGTTTACACTTAATGGTCAGGAGATAAGGCCATCTAATGGTGTGATAATGAAGTGGGATGGATGGATAACTTAAAGGGACTAGAGAAGATTTTGACTAATTAATGAGTTATAGGTAGAACATTTAGATGAAGGAAAAACAGAATGGCTTTCAAGTGGCAATAAGGATTTATCTGCAATTCAAGATGATTACTCTGTCCTAGAACTAGACTACATGATCAAGGGGTTAATGCAAGCATCACTCAAAAGCCAGAGTGAAGCCCTGATGTATGTATGGAATTAAATGCACATATGTTCATGAAAGGAATAAGTAAGTAACTGCATCTTAAATATATTTTAAAATACTTTTTTTTTTTTGCATTGGTGCCACTGTTCATAATTTATTTTAAAGCTATACTCATATTATCTTTTTAATATGGTTTATGTTATCAGCATATTATTCTAGTCAAAATGACTTAGACACATGCATATTAATACTATATTTCCTGAAGAAAGGAAATTGTCTAAGTCATTAATCATATGCCTTTATATAGTTTTGTAGGCTAATTATCAAGTGAACATCTTCAAATTACTTCATCACATCTTCAATTTTTAACAGTAAAAGTATCTTTTACAGGTTAGATATAAGTACAAGTTATGATTATATAGATAATCCTTTTGTATTTATCTATAGAACTATAAATATCTTACTTTATAGTACTTTATAATACTTTATAGTATTAGGTCAATGACACTTCCTTAAGGATAAGTGTAGCAATGCTCATTTAATCTTTAATTAACCAATAAATATGGCAGAAGACCATTTCATTTGAGTGTCAATAATTAGTCATTTTTATTTGTATGATTTAGTGAATGGGACAGAGTCTCTTACTGCTAGTGATAATTTCATTCTACAATTTGGGCAAATTCAGAATTTTATAGCTCCTTCAGAGTCACTAAATTCTACACTTTATCACTTTAAGTGATAATGTGGACACTGTAATGAGAGGATCTAAATCTCGGTTAATAAATCTAAGACAAAGATGAACTTACTTGGTTATTCTTTTCACCTATGTTTCTCAGGTTCAATTCTATCAGGAAAAGAAAATCTGCACTGATCTTAAGACTGATGATTCTCTGTATATCACAATATTTTTCATTTCTGCCCATTTTCTAGACAGAAATTCTGAGAACTATATGAGAGTCCTTGACTTCAAAAATAAATATATCTTATATGTAATATGGGTTATTTTGCACATTCAACATCTTTGTTGACCTAAACATATTATATTAATCTAGGAGATAATGGTGCCCAATTATTCAACTAAAAATAGTGAAGGGAATGATTCAAAGTTACCAAATGTTATATATTTTCCTCTGAGTTACATGTGTTTTTCTCTCATAAAGTGTTCAGTATATAGGTGCATAACATCTTCAATTGTAAAATGATTCAATTTGTACTCATATTTTGCAGCATCTCTTTGAACTTAACATCTCAAGCCTTAATCTCTTCATTTGTAATGAGAATGTGACATTTACTCACTATATTGACTTGTGAAAAGTTTTAATTCTCATGCCTAATCCACTCAAAAATGTTAACAATGGGTATTAGTATACACACCAGTCAATATATGACATTTTATGTTGTTAAAATAGCAATTTCCTCTTCATCTCTATTCAGTGTTATTTATTTAATTCCCGTATAAGGACTTTGAATCACACATGGATAAGAGATGTCTTGAAGGACAATAAGTGGCCAGTTTTCTTTTCTATAAATTTAGATGAATACTCATATACTTTCCACATATTCTTCTATTCTCTGCACAATGTACAGTTTAAAATGATTAAAAGAACATCTCCCACAAGCTGATTCAGTAAAATGGAATATATATTCCTGTGTAGCAATCAGTAGAATATTGTCCCAGTGTGGAAATAAGCACTTATGAAAATGTAGAAGAAGCTGGCAAGTGAAACTTTGGAAAAGGAGTGACGTGAATTGGACTGAAAGTCACTGGGTCTGCCTAAGCATCAGCAGTGGTGGATGAAGTGGAACTTGTAGGAAGGTCTGAGAAACCTTGTATATATGGAAGCTGAAATGGAACCATGAAAGTCAGCTTGTGAATATCTAGAACTTTTAAGAAAGTTTTAAGAAACTGCTTTTACATTCTCTTCCATTAGAGGTTATTGCAAGATATTGAGCATAGTTAAATATAAGTCCTTATTGGCTACATATTTTATATTTGGTAGTGTGAGCATGTTAATTTTAAACTCCTAATGTATCCCTCCTTCTTGTTCCCCTTTGGTAACCAGAGTTTGTTTTTTATGTCTATGAGTCTTTTCCTGTTATGTAACTAAGTTAAAAGTTATGACCAACCTGGATAGATAGCATATTCAAAGCCAGAGACATTACTTTGCCAAAAAAGGTCCATCTAGTCAAGGCTATGGTTTTTCCAGTGGTCATCTATGGACGTGAGAGTTGGACTGTGAAGAAAGCTGAGCGCCGAAGAATTGATGCTTTTGAACTGTGGTGTTGGAGAAGACTCTTGTGAATCCCTTGGACTGCAAGGAGATCCAACCAGTCCATTCTGAAGGAGATCAGCCCTGGGATTTCTTTGGAGGGAATGATACTGAAGCTGAAACTCCAGTACTTTGGCCACCTCATGCGAAGAGTTGACTCACTGGAAAAGACTCTGATGCTGGGAGGGATTGGGGGCCAGAGGAGAAGGGGAAGACAGAGGATGAGATGGCTGGATGGCATCACTGAGTTGATATACATGAGTCTGAGTGAACTCCGGGAGTTGGTGATGGACAGGGAGGCCTGGCGTGCTGTGATTCATGGGGTCGCAAAGAGTCGGACACGACTGAGTGACTGAACCGAACTGAGCTGAACTAAGTTAATTTGTATCATTTTTTTTTTAATTTCACATGTAAGCAATATCATATACATATCTGTGTGACCTACTTCACTTAGTTTAATAACCTTGAGATCCATCTATGTTGCTGCAAATGACATTATTTCATTATTTTTTATGGCTGAGTAAGTTTTCATTGTAGATACACATATATATGTGTATATATATATATATACATATGTATATATATATATATATATATTTACCACATTATTCATCCATTAATTTGTGAATGGCCACCTGAAACTAACATAACATTGTAAATCAACTATATTGCAATAAAAATTTTAAAAGTAATTGAAAGAAAGAAATCATCTTTAAGCGGGGATTCTTCCTCTGTGAAGACCACTACCTCTAGGGGAAGTGTTACTTTTATAATTTTAGGTGATGGGCTCTGTGTTGTTGTTGCTGTTGTTGTTTAGTTGCTAATTCATAGCCGACTGTCCTGTGACGTCATGGACTATAGCCAGGGAGGCTTTTCTGTCTGTGGGATTTCCCAGGCAAGAATACTGGGGTTAGTTACCATTTCCTCCTGCAGGGGACACTGCTCAGATCTAATGCAAGCAGGAGGAAATACTGTGAACTTGCCCCAATTTATCATCATGTCTGTCCGTATACCACAGCCTACCAAAAGGAAGGATTTTTGTTTCCTTTCTACCTTCTAAATCTTGCTGGTATCCTTTATTGGCCAAGTCTCACTTAGAACAATATAGGGAGGATATTACAGAGAACAATTTCATTGACATTGAGTGGGAACAGTAGTACCAAACTGACAACTTGTCATCCAACATATTCCATTAACAGGAAGAGTCATCTACCTTCATACTTCTGACTATAGATATCCAAAAAATAAAAGGAAGTTAGTTTCCTAAAGCAGTGGAAAGTATACATCCTTTCCCAAAAGTCTATAGAAAATACCTAAAAAGAGCATAGTTTATATGAAGCAATAGAATCATTTAAAAAGTCATTAGTCTTCATAAGATATTGATGGAGATAAATCTGTCTTATGCATAAAACTGATGAAAATTATATTTGATTTTTAATAATTACATTGTATATCTGATAGTTCTGTGGTAAAGAATCTGCTTGCCAATGCAGGAGACATAGGTTTGATCCCTCGATTGGACAGAACACCTGGAAAAGGAAATGACAACCCACTCCAATACTCTTGCCTGAGAAATCCCATGAACAGAGGAGCCTGGGAGGATACAGTACATAGGTTTGCAAAAAAGTCAGACACGACTCAGTGACTAAACCACAGCAAATAGCAGCAGCAATTACATAAGCAGAAACTGAATTATATGGTCTTGTTTAAAAATGACATCCACACATATTTTATCTTCATCTTAGTAATATGGTTAGAAGTAAGATATATCATTTATTACAGCACACTAGTATGAGATAAGAATGGTCTAGAGACAGAATAAGACCAGTAGTAATATAAAAATTATAACCACACCAAATGAAGAGAGATTCTATTATTTTGTCATAAGATTTATTAACTTAAAAAGTAAATTTCAATTATTTATATGAAAATGTGTTGTATTAATATTTATATATATACAAATACTAGTATAAAATGAAATATTATATAGATGTATATCCTTATAAAATGTTGCTTAACTTATTCTCAAAAAAAAAAAATTGTTAACCCATGGAACATATCCACACTGCACTTGTGTGGGCCACAATCATTTCTTTTCAGTGTAATTGAAATATCCTCCTAACCTTTCTTGTTTTTACTTTTGTGTCTACTGCATGCTTATTTTCAGCACATCAGCCAAAGCAATCTTGGTAACTTTAGACAGATCATATTGTTTCTCTCCTCATATTCATGCCATGTGCTCAATTTCACTCATAGTAAAAGACAAACTATTTAGAATGACCTATTTTGCCTCTTCCATCTAACCGATTGTCTCTCAGAGTTATTTTCCTAAAAATCTTCCACTCAGTGAGCACAACAGTTGCCTTTTTGCATTTTTCTCTAACTTTGCCAGCAAGTTCAGATTTCAGGGACTCTTTCAGGTCTTACTTAAATGTCTTACTTAAAAATTAGTTATTTACTTAAATATTACCTCTTCTCATGCAATCTAATCTGGATCCACTAACAAAAATGACTACCAGACACCCCAGTTGCTCATGACTACCTGTGTTTCCCTGATTTATCTCTCTCATTCACACAGGTCACTGGCTAACTTGCTTTAATATTTTTGACCCCACTTCTAAAAAATAAATACCCTGAATCTGTAAACTCATTTTTCTTTTGGTCATTCTTGTATCTCAAGCTGTTAGAAAACTGCCTGGAAAACAACAGATGCTCACTGAAAATTTTTTGAATGAAAGAATAAATAAAAATTGAAATGCAGATTATCTTGAAAATTTGGTAACATTTAATATCATCTAAATATTTTAAACAGTTTTGTAGCAAAATCTTTAAGGATTAATTTGGTGCATAGATTGTCAACAAATATTGAACACGGGAAAGAGTCAATAAAATTATACAATAATGGTTTCTTCACCATCATTTAATAATGAAATCCAATGGTTATTAGGGGAAAAAATGCCCCCCCACACACTCATCACAATCTGAAATTAGATCAAAATAATCATATTCATTCTGCACCCTTACAGAGATAGACATTTCTTCCTCGTGAACATTTATAAAAAATATTGTATTTGTCTCAATAAAATGTTCAAATATATTTCTGTTAACAATCTTAGACAAAGGTAAATGTGGATAAGGCTTTAACTCAAAAGCAAAATGAACGAATTGAGCAGGAATGGTTCTCTGACAGAAACAAATATTATCAGTGCTAAATTCAGTGGAAATTTTCTATTCAAAGTGAATTTTGACATATAAATTATACAAAAATTATAATAACTGTGGTTTATAAATTAAATAATAAATTGTAGATAAAAGAATATGTATTACCTTAATACTAAAGACTAAATGAAATAAAAATGTACCTAAACTTACTTTATTCTAATGCAAAAGACATAAATATATTTTAAAGCAAAAACTTATTGCACATTTATGTCTATTTTATAGGCAAGCATTCTACAATCTAAAGGGTGGGATGATTTGGGAGAATGACATTCTAACATGTATACTATCATGTGAATTGAATCACCAGTCTATGTCTGATGCAGGATGCAGCATGCTTGGGGCTGGTGCATGGGGATGACCCAGAAAGACGTTATGGGGAGGGAGGTGGGAGGGGGGTTCATGTTTGGGAATGCATGTAAGAATTAAAGATTTTAAAATTTAAAAAATAAAAAACTAAAAAAAAAAAAAAGAAAACATTGTATTTTAACTCTAAATAACAAACTTTAGCATAAAATGAAATTTAAAAATTGCTCATTAAAGGACATATATCTGTCTCTTTGGCTATATATATATATATATAATTGCTGTATAAGATATGTGCTTACTTATGTATTTAAGATACTCTTGAAGAAGGTGAAAGACAAGAGTGAAAAAGCTGGCTTAAAACTCAACTTTCAATAAACTAATGTGGCATCTAGTCCCATCACTTCATGGCAAATAGATGGGGAAAAAATGGAAATAGTTGCAGACTTAATTTCTTGGGCTCCAAAATCACTGTGGATGGTAACTGCAGTTATGAAATTAAAAGATGCTTGCTCCTTGGAAAAGACGCTGTGACAAATAGAGACAGCATATTAAAAAGCAGAGACATCACTTTTCTGACAAAGGTACATCTAATCAAAACTATGGTTTTTCCAGTAGTCATGCATGGATGTGAGAATTGGATCATAAAGAAGGCTGAGTGTCAAAGAACTGATGCATTCTAACAGTGGTGCTGAATAAGACTCTTGAAAGTCCCTTGAACGGCAAGGAGATCAAACCCGTCAATTTTAAAGAAATCAGTTCTGAATATTCATTAGAAGGACTAATGCTGAAGCTCTAATACTTTGGCCACCTTATATGAAGAACTGACTGATTGGAAATGACCCTGATGTTGGGAAAGATTGAAGGCAGGAGGAGACGGGGACAACAGAGGATGAGATGGTTGGATGGCATCACTGCCTTGATGGAGATGAATTTAAGCAAGCTCTGGGTTTTGGTGATGGACAGGGAAGTCTGGTGTGCTGCAGTCCATGGGACTGCAAAGTGTTGGACATGAATGAGTGACTGAACAACAACAAATGTGTTTAAGATGACTGGACATCTTCAAAGATTAATATTTATTTATGAAGATATATTTTTATTCTAAACATGAGCAACTGAACAACAGCATAGCAATTGAATATCACTTTCATATTAGTGTTCCACATTTTCAAAAACACTTAATTGAAAAAAGTAAACAAAATAAAATGTAATAAAGATAATTAACTTTAAAAAGTCACCTCCCTCACTGTCAACATCTCATACAAGCAGTATAAATGGCGATAGTAAGAGAGTTTGCACACTTGTTTATGTGTGTGTGTAGGTATGTGGTGCGATATGGGAACCTGCACTTTAAGCTCAATTTTCTGTGAAAGTAAAACTGTTCTAAAAGACAACATCCATTTAAATGAGGGGGAATCTGAGTGAACTCTGGGAGTTGGTGATGGACAGGGAGGCCTGGCATGCTGCAGTTCATGGGGTCGCAAAGAGTCAGACACGACTGAGCAACTGAACTGAACTGAACTTAATCAATGGTTAATGGTAACACACTAAAGATAGACTACTAAAGTATATAAATTAATAACAAAAGCTGAAACGTTGTGTTTATACAGGCATATTTTTTCTTTTGTTGCATACTTATCCTAACTTAAATATCTGATCTCTATTAATGTTCCTGCTGCTGCAGCTAAATCACTGCAGTCGTGTCTGACTCTTCTAGACCCCTTGGACTGCATCCTACCAGGCTCCTCCGTCCATGGGATTTTCCAGGCAAGAGTATTGGAGTGGGTTGCCATTTCCTTCTCCTATTAATGTTGATAGAGTAACAAAAAATTACTATTTGTACTTTATACATGGCCTTTGTTAACACCATGAATTTATTTGGTGAATTATTGAACTTGACTTGTTTAAAATTGTATCTAGATGAATGATTTAATTTCCTTCTAATGCTTGGATGGTTTAGCGAGTTATTTGGCACTTGACAAGCTACATTATGACATGTTATCAGCCATATACTATAGAGAAAACTCTTTATTTCAAAGAATAACTACATGGAAAAATAATATAAAGGGTTGTGTTTTCAAGGGTGGTAGTAGAAGAAAAACAGGAGATTTGGTAATGGAGAAAATGTAAGCTTAAAAATTCAAAATAAGTTTAAAATTCCTCTTGCTGATTGCTTGCTTTATATTGATATAGCATAGTTATAAAGAAAATAAATACAATTCAAGAGGTGTACTTAGAATTGGAACTTGTGTGAACATAAGTACATTTGATGTCAACATCTATATCTTGGAATTAACGAATTTTAAAAAACGTGGCAAGGATATCATATATATATATATATATATATATATATATATATATATAGTGGATATGAATTGAAACAAAGGATTTGGAATGTTTACCCATAATTTGTTTCATCCTAGTTCCTTACCTTCTTCTATTATAAGTAGTTCTCTAAAATAAAATCATGTTTTGCTATTTACAAATTTCATACCTAGAACCAGGCAGTACATTGTACTTATACAAAGGCTATAAAAGAGTGTTATGTTTTTTTCCCACTTGAAAATCACAATGTATTTGATTGGTTAGTATATTGTTTTAGCTTCTGGGTGAATTTAGTTTTTTGCCACATGTTTTAATATGAAAAATCTTTAAGATACTAAATACATCAAATTGGATTTCATTCTGCTGTTCTGCTAGGCTCCTGATTTTAATATACTACCCTATTTGCTAATATGCAAAACTCCAATAAAATAGTGATGTTTAGGAAGTGGAAATTCATATTAAATGGAGTCAGTATTTTCCTGCATTATCTAATACAAAGAAAATAAGAAAATATTTCAATGTTGCTGTTGAAGAATATCCAAAATTATAAGTTCCAGAGTTTTTCTCCCAGAGACCACTGAAGGCTCACATCAGTTTATTTCCCCTTATGCTGCTTAACTATGAACTTCTTCAAGGGCATACTTCATTCCTCATTTCATTCTCAATGATTGGCTCAATTTCTGATAGAATAGCTGTTGAATTAAATGCTTTCTACATAACATTGAATGACTCAGTTTATTTGGGAAATAAATTTTATTTCAGTGATAAATGTCTAAAACTGAAGGTAGATTAGAAATGTTTAGAATATCTAAACACACATGTTTAGATATTCTAAACAGCAGAATGGAGAAACTATTGGAGGTGGAAAACAGCAAAATTAAAAAAAGTATATTGATTTAATGTATACTTACATGAAAAATAATAGTAAAACATTTGAGAGTGCTTTAAAAAAACAGAGGTTGAAAAGATTGGAGTGGTTCATTATATGTACATATTTGTGTGTGTATATATATGTATGTGATGCCATTTCCATATGTAGAGTTTGAAATAATTACAAAATAGAAAATAACATGTTTCTTAATAATTCTTTTTGTTTTCTAAATGATGGATAAGCAGTTAGCTAATTGTGATGAGTTTAAAGCTGTCTTTTTTCAACATGTATATTTTTAAGCAAATACGTTAAAGGAAATACACCAATAGTGATTATGGTTTATCATTTTTTTAATGCACTTTTAAAATACATATGTGGTGTGATGAATGTCAGTGAAAGTGGGTGGCATAGGTAGCTCCAATATCCTGATTCTTCATGGACAACTGAACAGTCAAGCAGTAACTCTCAGAATTAACTTTAGGAACTTGGAAAATAGTCAAAAGTTAATAGCAACCAAAAGAATGTTAATTAGAAAATGGTAACTTAAAAATATTAGGAAACTTTGTGATATTTTTACTTGTTCTTACACCACCACCATCCTTGTCTCAGCAGTCTTGAAGAAGGCAAATCCTGTTCCCAGTGTAGAATTCTCATTATTTGTTGTGGAGAGAAAAGTGGAAACCTTATTATCAAAGAATTGTGCTTATCTCTTTTAACCTGTTTAGGAGATACCTTAGAGACAATATAAAGTGCTTCCCTTTGTTTCACTTAATTTAGAAATCTATTAGAGCAGAATGGCAGCTTTGAAGATGACTGGCATCTTTTGAAAATACTGTGAGTCAAGTGAACTATCCACTGTCCCTAGGATGAAATATAACAGCTGTACTAAACTAGAAAATACCTAGGAGGAAAAGTCAGGTAGAGAGTTTCTTTGGGAAATTAAGATATTACAAATGTTCAGGAAATGAGGGGGATTTAGAAGGCTATTAGCATGCATTGATTGGCTCAGGGCATATGCTCAGAAAAATCCTGAGAAGAGTCTCCATTGACACCCCTGGCTTATAATTAGGGTGAGTGCAAGCATGAAGTGAGGACTAAAGTAGTAAATAGCTAGGTAAACATTGAAAGACTATTGCAGCATAAAGTAAATCTGCAAAAACTTGGAGAGGTTTTTCTTTTTTTTTTTTCATTTCTTTTATCTTTTTGTTTGTTCTAAGAGTTTAAGGAAATCTCTGTTGAGAAGAGATGGGCTTCCTCTGTGGCTCAGTTGGAAAAGAATCCTGCAGTACAAAAGAGTTGGGTTTGATTTCTGGGTTGGAAAGACACCCTGGAGAAGGGGAAGGCTACCCACTCCAGAATTCTGGCCTGGAGAATCCCATGGATTCTATAGTCCATGTGTTTGCAAAGAGCTGGACACAGCTGAGCAAATTTCACTTTCTGTTGAGAAACTGGCTGACCAGAATCTAAAGAAAAAGGAAGTCAGAAGCCACAGATGACAAATGATACAGCATTTAAAAAATTGTTTTTTAAAAGTCACTATATAAAAACCACAACAAAACCCTGCAACCAGAGCAAGAAACAGAAACAGATTCTGAAGAGGTGTGGGCAATCTAACTTTCATAGTCAATGATTATAATATATAATACGTCCAATTTTCAATCAAATTAAAAAGTATGAAATGAAACTAAAGTGTAAAATCCTTCAAAGAAAAAATGAAAGGAAGCACAGACATTGGACGCACTAAACAAAACTTTAAATCAGCTCTATTAAATATGCTCATGTATGCAATGAAAAATGTGAGCAAAGAACTAAAGCAAATCAATTGAAATAACAACAGAGATTATGTTAAAATACTAAAAATATAACGTATATTTCTGCTTTATTGACTATGCCAAAGCCTTTGACTGTGTGGATCGCAATAATCTGTGGAAAATTCTTCAAGAGATGGGAATACCAGAACACCTGATCTGCCTCTTGAGAAACCTGTGTGCAGGTCAGGAAGCAACAATTCAAACTGGACATGGAACAACAGACTGGTTCCAAATAGGAAAAGGAGTGCGTCAAGGCTGTATATTGTCACCCTGCTTATTTAACTTATATGCAGAGTGCATCATGAGAAACGCTGGGCTGGAAGAAGCACAAGCTGGAATCAAGATTGCCAGGAGGAATATCAATAACCTCAGATATGCAGATAACACCACCCTTATGGCAGAAAGTGAAGAGGAGCTAAAAAGTCTCTTGGTGAAAATGAAAGAGGAGAGTGAAAAAATTGGCTTGAAGCTCAACATTCATAAAACAAAGATCATGGCATCCAGTCCCATCACTTCATGGGAAATAGATGTGGAAACAGTGGAAACAGTGTCAGACTATTTTTTTGGGCTCCAAAATCACTGCAGATGGTGATTGCAGCCATGAAATTTAAAAGACGCTTACTCCTTGGAAGAAAAGTTATGACCAACCTAGATAGCATATTCAAAAGCAGAGACATTACTTTGCCAAAAAAGGTCCATCTAGTCAAGGCTATAGTTTTTGCAGTAGGCATGTGAGAGTTGGACTGTGAAGAAATCTGAGCACCAAAGAGTCAATGTTTTAAACTGTGGTGTTAGAGAAGACTCCTGAGAGTCCCTTGGATTGCAAGGAGATCCGACCAGTCCATTCTAAAGGAGTTCAGTCCTGGTTGTTCTTTGGAAGGAATGATGCTAAAGCTGAAACTCCAGTACTTTGGCCACCTCATGTGAAGAGTTGACTCATTGGGAAAGACTCTGGTGCTGGGAGGGATTGGGGGCAGGAGAAGAAGGGAACGACAGAGGGTGGATGGCTGTATGGCATCACTGACTCAATGGATGTGAGTCTGAGTGAACTACGGGAGTTGGTGATGGACAGGGAGGCCTGGTGTGCTGCAATACATGGAGTGGCAAAGAATCGAACATGAGTGAGCGACTGAACTGAACTGAACGGAATAAAAATTTTGGAGCTGAAAAATACAATAAGTGAAATTAAATTTTTACTAGATGTTTTAACCAGCAGATTGGAAAAGGCAGAAGAATCAGCAAACTTGAAGATAGGACCCTGAAAATATCTAGTCAAATAACAGAAAAAAGAAAGAGTAATAATAATTAATAGAGACTAAATGAACCAAAGAGCAGGATTAAACCTATAAAACTATCTACTAGAATGGCTATAATAACAGTAATGTGTTTAAAAAAATAATAAGTGTTGGCATGCATATGGAGAAATCAGGAGCCTCATATTGAATACATGGATGGTAGGAATAAAAATGGTATACTCATTGTAGAAGAATGTCTTGTGGTTCCTCAAAGAGTTAAGCAGAATAATCCCAGGACCAAGAATTCTATTATTTATATATACCCCAAATAAGGAGAAGGAAATGGCAACCCATTCCAGTACCCCTATGTGGATAATCCCATGGATGGAAGAGCCTGATCTGCTACAGTGCATGGGGTCGCAAAGAGTTGAACAAGACTGAGCAACTTCACTTTCCTTTTCCTTTTCTCACCCCAAATAATTAAATATATGTTCAAACCAAAACATATTGGTTATTGGTAATAGAAACCTATTTACAATGTTCAAAAGTTGGAAACAGCTAAAATGTCTCACAATTGATCATGGATAACCAAATTTAGTGTATCTATACAGTGGAATATTAAACTGCTATACACATGAATGGAGTCCTGATACATGTTACAATGGAGAAGAGACTTAAAAACATCATGCAAAAAAAAAAAAAGACTCAAAAGGTCACATGTTATATATTTCCACTTGTATGAAATACAAATTATGTTATATAATTCCATTTGTATGAAATATATAGAATAGGAAAATCCATAGAGACAAAAACCATTTGATGGTTGCCAGGTGCATTTGAGTAGGTAGATATGAGAAGTGATTATTTAATATCTGTTTTTTTAAGAGCAATAAAAAAAATTTTTAAAGTTATATATAGGTGGTGCTTATATAACATTGTGAATGTCATTGAATGTTAAATTTTAAAATAATTTTATTTTATATGAATTTCATCTCAATTTTTAAAATGCATTCATTATTCTTACATTAATATTGTAAAATTGTATCTAAATGTAGATCTGACCATTGGGCATAGATGTTTGTAAAAGTTTATAGTTTATGGTTCTCTCATTGATAGATCAGGTCACCTAATACAGACCTACGTTTTCAACATGTTCTCAACAAAATAGTTGTTCCATAATTTAGTTAAGTTGTATACTTCCAAATACCTGGAAATATTAATAACTGACACTATTCCATACCTGTCATGGTATTGTTAAGCTCTTCTCAGAATCCCTGATTCTCAGCCACTATCGCAAAACTATAGTCCATTGCAATAAAACAAGAATTGGTTTATCCTCATTCTTTCAGACTTGTTAACTGGTGTTTGTATTGATAGCCTCTCTAGGATTTATTGTAGTAAAAGTTTACTCTGCTATGCACACCTAGTGCAAACTGTGTCTAATACCAATATTGACTCTAATTAGCAGTGTCTGTGTATTCAAGATACCCAGTGATAACTTCCAGATTAATCCAAATCAAAGGTTTATTAAAAGACATATTTTAGGATGGTTTCTGGTAAAGGACTCCAAGAGTCTATCTATGAAATTTGTCATCATTAACATTTCTCAATACATTGGAACACAGATTATTTATATATGGCAACAGTGCAAAAATAGTGGATAATGGTTTCAAACATAAAAGACATCCAGTATTCTGAAATTTGGGTCCAAAGCTAGCAGTAAGAATAAAGCATAATTTATGAAATACAAACTCACTGGTTGTAATTTCATGTGGGAAGCAAACAAAATATTAGAAAATTAGGTTTACCTAAAGTATAAGTAGAAATATCAATTGACAGTAAACATAATAGAAGAGAAGAATATGATATTATTTCTTAAAAAAATATATGTTACAGTTTTTATCACATTCCTGGAAAAACTGTTGCTGTTTCAATCCCAATCAAGAGTATTACTAAGGACCTTATGGCTGGAATCACAAAACTTTGCAAATAGTTTTGATCTCTACAGCAGATTATGGTGATCGAAGGACACACTTTTTTTCAGTGACAGAATTGTTTGATAATGAAATTGCTTCAGAAAATGGCTTTCTTACTATGTAGATTTTTAAACAGCTTAAACATGGGGTGCCCAGGCCTTAAAATAATAATGTGACTGTTTTTCTTTGAGATGTTTGATGGAAATTTAGAATCTGAAAGGAACAGAAAAGATAAAACTCTATTTGAATACCTAATGTTAAATACCTAAGATGTGTGTTTATTTGAAATATTCTCTGATTAAATTAAAGGAAAATGACTATTCTAATATAGGCTAGTCATCAATAGAACATTGGTTATGTAATTTGTGTTAGAAAAGGAGAAAGAAAAAACAAGGCAATATGTCTTAAACAAATTAAATCTAATATTATTTGAGAAATGTCAATATCATCATTATCATTAGAATTATTATGTAGGATAATGCGATTTCATCTAAGATTCTATTTAAACTGATGTATTCAAATCCATAATCAATTATTTTAAATGGGACTGAGGTAGAAATGCAACATAGGGGAATTTGGTTCTGAAATTTGGTATTCTTAGGATCAATTAATCTGGTTGAACAAATAATATAAAAGTTTTGCTTTTGAAAAAAATTTATGTTAATACATTGTCATAAATGTTTTAAAATTTCTAGAGACTCATAGACATAGAAAATAAATTTATGGTTACTAAAGAAAAAAGGGGTTGAAGAGGGGAGAAATTCAGTTCAGTTCAGTCGCTCAGTCGTGTCCGACTCTTTGTGACCCCATGAATCGCAGCACGCCAGGCCTCCCTGTCCATCACTAACTCCCGGAGTTCACTCAGACTCATGCCCATCAAGTCCGTGATGCCATCCAGCCATCTCATCCTCAGTCGCCCCCTTCTCCTCCTGCCCCCAATCCCTCCCAGCATCAGAGTCTTTTCCAATGAATCAACTCCTTCGCATGAGGTGGCCAAGGTACTGGAGTTTCAGCTTTAGCATCATTCCTTCCAAAGAAATCCCAGGGCTGATCTTCAGAATGGACTAGTTGGATCTCTTTGCTGTCCAAGGGACTCTCAAGAGTCTTTTCCAACACCGCAGTTCAAAAGCATCAATTCCTCAGTGCTCAGCCTTCTTCACAGTCCAACTCTCACATCCATACATGACCTCAGGAAAAAGTATAGCCTTGACTAGACGGACCTTAGTCAGCAAAGTAATGTCTCTGCTTTTGAATATACTATCTAGGTTGGTCATAACTTTTCTTCCAAGGAGTAAGCGTCTTTTAATTTCATGGCTGCAGTCACCATCTGCAGTGATTTTGGAGCCCCCAAAATAAAGTCTGACACTGTTTCTACTGTTTCCACATCTATTTCCCATGAAATGATGGGACCAGATGCCATGATCTTGGAGTTGAGAATTAACAGATAAAATACTTAAACAACAAGGTCCTACTGTATAGAACAGAGAACTGTATTGAATATTTTGTAATAAACCATAATGGAAGCAATAGAAAAATATGTATAGCTGAATCACTTTTCTGTACACCAGAAACAAACACAACCTTTTAAATCAACTAGACTTCAACTTTTAAAAATAAGTAAAACATTATTAATAATTAATTAAGCTAGTGGAGTTTATTTTTGCTTTTATCTAATTTTCACAATTCTTCCTCCAGCCTCTTCTGGGAGATGTAAGAAAGAATGCTTTAGCTACACTGATGGAAACTGTTTTTTAATAGAAGAAATGCTAGAAATAACTTTATTACATTCCTTGAGAGACAAGTAATAAGCCTTGGTTGTAGCTGGTCATAATATTTTTATTTGATTGGAGGCAAGTTCAAAGAACTGCTCTCTGACAACATTAAAAGAGTAAGCAAGTAGGCAAGCAATACATGATGTATCACTAACAATACATGATGTATCCCTAACAATATGTGCAAGCTATGTTCTTAGTGAAATGCACACATGTCTTGCTGTTTTTTCTTGGCCAAAATGTTTCAATTTTACCTTTTTTTCCCTCAAAAACAATAACAGTTTAAGTAGGAGATTCATAATGGGAGATTTTAGCATGGAATGTCCAAGATGAAGCAGTAGGAACTAACAGAGGCAACAGAAAGAGAAAACACAGAGATGTGAAAATGTTGAACATCAAATTTGAAGACAGAATAGCAATGTCTTCTACAGGTCTAGAGAGTGCAACAGAAAAATAAGTTCACTTAAAAGTGGAATTCTAGATATATAGTTGATATTGCTGCTTGCTATTTTAATTTTATTTTTATCCTTACTATTCTAGATCTTTATCTATTCATTAAATCCTCTGTCAAATTACCTTTAGCCTACATACAGGAACAAAATTTCTCATTAAAATGAGTGATGAAATAAGAATTCCCTGATTTTTCTTCCTCTTCCTACACTAATTTACAAATAAAATAATTTTTCTGATATCCCCTACCTCCAGTCACAGAAGTGATGGGTTGTATAAATTTGGAATTGATCAGTGAACAGGATGTCATTCTTCACTGACATCTTCTGGACAAATAGCTACTGAATATATGAACTATTTCTTATATTTTTCAATACTTTCTCATTACTGACTCTATAGATAGACTGCAAACCAAATTAAAAAACTCTCTATAGCCTAAAATATGTTTATTAAATTGATTGGATTTTATTTCTATCACTTTTTCCTACTTTCATATTGTCCTATTTATTTTTGGTTCAACCCTAATTTTAAAAAGGCACATACGTTTATTACTTTGCTGACAAAGGCCCATCTAGTCAAACCTATGGTTTTCCAAGTAGCCATGTATGGATAAGAGAGTTGGACTATAAAGAAAGCTTAGCACCAAAGAATTAATGCTTTTGAACTGTGGTGTTGGAGAAGACTCTTGAGAGTCCCTCAGGCTGCAAGGAGATCCAACCAGTCCATCCTAAAGGAAATCAGTCCTGAATATTCAGTGGAAGGACTGATGCTGAAACTGAAACTCCAATACTTTGGCCACCTGATACAAAGAACTAACTCACTGGAAAAGTCCCTGATGCTGGGAAAGACTGAAGGCATGAACAGAATGGGATGACAGAGGATAAGATGCTTAGAGGGAATCACTGACTAGATGGACATGAATTTGAGTAAGCTCCAGAAGTTGGTGATGGACAGGGAAGCTTGGTGTGCTGCAGTCCATGGGGTCACAAAGAGTTGGACACAACTGAGTGCCTGAGCTGAATTTTTAAAATTCATACATTTTTAGTTTTTTTTTTTTTTTTTTTTCAGGGGGAGAAAAGCTTTATTGGGACTCATGAGGGAGCAAAAACAAGTAACATGTTCCCTTGCTGGCTCCAGAGGGTAGGGGAGCTGGTCCTGCATATGAGATGAGGATGGGGGCGGGTCCTGGGTTCAGGCCAGAGGGGTGACCTGGGTAGTTTGTTCCCCCTTGGTGGTACTATGTGCACGGATCATGACAAGCATCCTGCTTTTGCTCCTGGCTGCTTTGAAATCCCATTAGGTTTTTGGTCTGTTTGTATCTTGTTGTTGATTATTTTCCCCAACTGCACATGCATGCAATTATTTTTAGCCCCTTATAATTTCTTTGTGTTTTGATGCTTGATGTGACTTTTGTCTAGGTACACTCATTGCAGCAAACTGTCCCAGCCTGTCTCATTACCTATTGAAGGGTTCTACACCCTTATTCTTTGTTTGTTTGTTTGTTTTACTTTACTTTACAATACTGTATTGGTTTTGCCGTACATCAACATGAATCTGCCATGGGTGTATATGTGTTCCCAATTCTGAACCCTCTTCCGACCTCCCTCCCCATACCATCTCTCTGGGTCATCCCAGTGCACCAGCCCCAAGCATCCAGTATCATGCGTCGAACCTGGACTGGCGATTTGTTTCATATATGATATTATACATGTTTCAATGCCATTCTTCCAAATCATCCCACCCTCTCCCTCTCCCACAGAGTCCAAAAGACTGTTCTTTACATCTGTGTCTCTTCTGCTGTCTCCCATACAGGGTTATTGTTACCATCTTTCTAAATTCCATATATATGTGTTACTATACTATGTTGGTGTTTTTCTTTCTGGCTTACTTCACTCTGTTTAATAGGCTCCAGTTTCATCTACCTCATTAGAACTGATTCAAATGTATTCTTTTTAATGGCTGAGTAATACTCCATTGTGTATATGTACCACAGCTTTTTAATCCATTCATCTGCTGATGGACATCTAGGTTGCTTCCATGTCCTGCCTATTATAAACAGTGCTGTGATGAACATTAGGGTACATGTGTCTCTTTCAATTCTGGCTTCCTCGCGTTGTATGCCCAGCAGTGGGATTGTTGGGCCATGTTTCCAGTTTTTTAAGGAATCTCCACACTGTTCTGCATACTGGCTGTACTAGTATGCATTCCCACCAACAGTGTCAGAGGGTTCTCTTTTCTCCACACCTTCTTCAGCGTTTGTTGCTTGTAGACTTTTGGATCATAGCCATTCTGACTTGTGTGAACTGATACCTCATTGTGATTTTGATTTGCATTTCTCTGATAATGAGTGATGTTGAGCATCTTTTCATGTGTTTGTTAGCCATCTGTATGTCTTCTTTGGATAAATGTCTATTTAGTTATTTGGCCCATTTTTTGATTGGGTCATTTATTTTTCTAGAATTGAGCTGCAGGAGTTGCTAATATATTTTTGAAATTAGTTGTTTATCAGTTGCTTCATTTACTATTATTTTCTCCAATTCCGAAGGCTGCCTTTTCACCTTGGTTATAGTTTCCTTTGTTGTGCAGAAGCTTTTAATTTTAATTAGGTCCCATTTGTTTATTTTTGCTTTTATTTCCAGTATTCTGGGAGGTGGGTCACAGAGGATCCTGCTGTGATTTATGTCGGAGAATGTTTTGCCTATGTTCTCCTCTAAGAGTTTTATAGTTTCTGATCTTATGTTTAAATCTTTAATCCATTTTGAGTTGATTTTTGTGTATGGTGTTAGAAAGTGTTCTAGTTTCATTCTTTTTCAAGTGATTGACCAGTTTTCCCGACATCACTTGTTAAAGAGATTGTCTTTACTCCATTGAATATTCTTGCCTCCTTTGTAGAAGACAAGGCATCCATAGGTGTGTGGATTTATCTCTCGGCTTTCTATTTTGTTCCATTGATCTATATTTCTGTCTTTGTGCCAGTACCATACTGTCTTGAAGACTGTGGCTTTGTAGTAGAGCCTGAAGTCAGGCAGGTTGATTCCTCCAGTTCCATTCTGACATGATCTTCTGCATAGAAAACCCTAAAGACTCCACCAGAAAATTACTAGAGCTAATCAATGAATATAGTAAAGTTGTGGGATATAAAATCAACACACAGGAACCCCTTGCATTCCTATACACGAATAATGAGAAAGTAGAAAAAGAAATTAAGGAAACAATTCCATTCACCATTGCAACAAAAAGAATAAAATACTTAGGAATATATCTACCTAAAGAAACTAAAGACCTATATATAGAAAACTATAAAACACTGATGAAAGAAATCAAAGAGGACACTAATAGATGGAGACAATTCATACATTTTTAATAATTAAATGTCAAATCCAAGTCAGCAATTCCAAAAATATAGAAATTCTATTTTGAAAAAACTTCTTGACATTCTATCATTAACAATAATTGGTATTAATAGTTAAGTATATATTTCCAGGCACTTCTTATGCATATTCAAACATGAAATACATATTTGTGCAATGTGTTTTATTATTTAATATTTACTGGTCATTTTCTCTATATAATTAGAAGTAGATATAACCCATTTTCCTGTCAGTCTTTTAAATATATTCAATATCTTTAATAATTTTTAAAGCATTCTCCTTCTGACATTTTTCATGACTAAAAAATAAGAAATAATAAAGCAAGAGGGAAATAAGAAGGTGAGTACATAACATTATAATGTCATTTCTTACATTATGTATGAAATAAATCAATGTTAATTCAAGGTAGACTGTGATAAATTAATAAGACTTACTATGCTGTCTGGAGTAACCAGTATTATATACAAAGAGGCATAATTACAAAGCTAGTAGAAGAAACCATATGAAGTCCTAAAAAAATATTTGATCATCTCAATAGACGTCACAAAGGGGACTTCCCTGGCAGTTCAGTACCTAAGATTCTGCACTCCCAATGCAGGGGCCAAGGTTCGACCCCTGGTCAGGTAACTAGATCCCACATGCGACAACTAAGACCCTGCGCAGCCATATAAATAAATAAATACCAATAAAATAAAAGATGTCACAGAAGAACAGGGGACGCATGAAGAACAGACAACAAGATGGAACACTTAAAACCAATTTCATCAATTACGTTTTATGTAAATAAACACTAGTTACAAGGAAATGATCATTACCTTGGATTTTTTAAAGGTATTATTATATCCTGTTAATATTAGATGTACTGTAAAGTTAAAGACAGAGTGGTTGAAAGAAAGAAGATAGCTAAATCATCAAATTAGGTATAAAAAATCAGGTGTGTTTTATGTCCAACTAAGTAGACAAGGAGTATTACCAGAGATAAAAAAAGAACAATCAAATTGGTAAAACTATCAAAACTTTGAAAAAAATCATTGCAATAATGCATATGTATGCAACTATTAACATAAAGATACATAATGAAGTTCATAAAATAAAGAGAAGAATAAGCAAGTTGAAAAGTACAGTAAAAGTTCACCAAATTTTTCTCAAAGTGGAATAGAACTATTGGTAAAAAAGCAGAAGAAACATAGTAAATCTAAGCAACGTATCTGAATTGATCTAATTTCTATTTATAGGATAAAACATTCATCAAAAGAAGTATACAAATTATTTGAAAGTGCCCATACTATTTTTGCTAAGATATATCATAGGCTGTGATACACTCAATAATTTATTTTGCAGGACCGAATTATATAGATTTGTATCTTTTATCCATAACAGAATGAGAATACTAATTCAGTCACCTGGAAATTAAAATAGTTTTTATATAAAACTAGTGTTAAATAACCACAAGGGAAAATAGAAATATTTTTAAATAAATGATAATGAAATATACATATTAAAGTATGTGGCTTGCTGCTAATAGTCCGCAGTGTGAAATTTATAATTTTGCATATTTAAGTTCTTATATTAGAAGCAAAGAGAAGTTAAAGATGATCAAATTGCCAACTTTAAGAAAGCCAAAGAAAATAAAACAGAAGGAGCAGTTTAATGGTAAACTAGAAAATCAGTGAAATACAAAACAAAAATAGAATAACAATGAAACAATATTGGTTCTCTGCAACTGACAAATGTTTAGCAAGTACAATTAAAAAAAAAAAAAAGAAATAACTCAGTCAGTGCAAAAGAATGAACAAGGTACCATTACTGATCTTAGACATTGAAAGCACAGTAAATATATATTATGAGCAACATTATGAAAATAAATTCACCAAATTAGATGAAATCCAAGGATTCTTTGAAAAATACACCTTAAAAAGTTACACAATAAGAAATTAATATTATTAATAACTATACACATGAAAAGATAGAATAATTGACATAAGGCATCTTTGTAAGTTTATTGTGTACACTACAAATATTTGACTTACATAGACTGTACAATGATTATCACAATAAATTAACATCTACTATGTCATACATATACTAAGAAAACAGGAAAAAAAAGAAAAAAAAATTTATGATGAATACTCTTAAGATTTACTCAATAACTTTCCTGTGTACCATAGAGCCATGTTAACAATAATCATCATACTATATATTACATTCAGAGTACTTCATCTTTTTTTTTTCTTCCTGCATCGTGAAGCATATGGTATCTTTGATCCCCAATCAGAGATAGAATCCAGATCGGTGGCAATGAAAGTCCAGGTCTTAATCACTGGACTGCCAGGGATTCCCAAGTACTTAATTTTATACCTGGAAGTTTACACCTTTTGATCTCTTTCTTAAAATTTTAAACAGCAAAATCTCCACTCCACTATATCCTTGTTGAATTCTAAGCATTTAAGGAGAGTTACACAGGACATTAAGATAATAGAGGATGAAACATATCCTCTATCCTGTTACACCCTGTATTCACTTGTGTGGGTAGTGTAAAGCACAGCAGTTTTCTCTGCTCTCTTCTACCTTACAGATAAATGAAATGTTGTTCATTTTACAGTTGATTCAGTTTTTGACTTGATTCAACAGATGGAGAGATGATTTCCAAATGCCTTACAGGAGGAACTGGAAATCTGAAGTTCTCTCTTTCTTTTTACATCATTTTTTTTTTTCTTTTTGCTCTTTAAAAAGACAGGAATATATTTGATTTAAAATGTGTTACCTTCAGGTGTAGATTAAAATGAACCAGTTATACATACACATACATTCACTCTTTTTTAGGTTATTTTCCCATATGTGCCATTACAGAGTATTGAGTAGAGTTTCCTGTTCTATACAGTAGGTCTTTATTCAGTTCAGTTCAGTTCAGTTGCTCAATCATGTCTGACTCTTTGCGAGCCCATGAATCGCAGCACGTCAGGCCTCCCTGTCCATCACCAACTCCCAGAGTTCACTAAAACTCATGTCCATAGAGTCGGTGATGCCATCCAGCCATCTCATCCCCTATTGTTACCTTCTCCTTCTGCCCCCAATCCCTTCCAGCTTCAGGGGTTTCTAGAATGAATCAACCCTTCGCATGAGGTGGCCAAAGTATTGGAGTTTCAGCTTTCGCATCAGTCCTTCCAAAAATCACCCAAGACTGATATTCTTTATAATGGACTGGTTGGATCTCCTTGCAGTCCAAGGGACTCTCAAGAGTCTTCTCCAACACTACAGTTCAAAAGTATCAATTCTTTGGTGCTCAGCTTTCTTCACAGTCCAACTCTCACATCCATACATGACCACAGGAAAAACCATAGCCTTGACGAGATGAACCTTTGTTGGCAAAGTAATGTCTCTCCTTTTGAATATGCTGTGTAGGTTGGTCATAACTTTTCTTCCAAGGAGTAAGTGTATTTTAATTAAATGGCTGCAGTCACCATCTGCAGTGATTTTGGAGCCCCCAAAATAAAGTTTGACACTGTTTCCACTGTTACCCCACCTATTTGCCATGAAATGATAAGGCCAGATGACATGATCTTCATTTTCTGAATATTGAGCTTTAAGCCAACTTTTTCACTCTCCTCTTTCACTTTCTTCAGGAAGCTCTTTTGTTCTTCACTTTTTGCCATAAGGGTGGTGTCATCTGCATATCTGAGCTTATTGATATTTCTCCCAGCAATCTTGATTCCAGCTTGGGTTTCTTCCACCCCAGTGTTTCTCATGATGTACTCTGCATACAAGTTATTTTAGCAGGGTGACACTATACAGACTTGAGGTACTCTTTTTCCTATTTGTAACTAGTCTGTTGTTCCATGTCCAGTTCTAACTGTTGCCTCCTGACCTGCATACAGGCTCTCAAAAGACAGATCTGGTGGTCTGGTATATCCATCTCTTTCAGAATTTTCCGCAGTTTATTGTGACCCACACAGACAAAAGACTTTGGCACAGTCAATAAAGCAGAAGTATATGTTTTTCTGAAACTCTCTTGCTTTTTCGATGATCCAGCGGATGTTGGCAATTTGATCTCTGGTTCCTCTGCCTTTTCTAAAACCAGCTTGAATATCAGGAAGTTCATGGTTCATGTATTGCTGAAATCTGGCTTGGAGAATTTTGAGCATTAACTTATTAGCATGTGAGATGAGTGCAATTGTGCAGTAGTTTGAGTATTCTTTAGCATTGCCTTTCTTTGGGATTGGAATGAAAACTGACATTTTCCAGTCCTGTGGCCACTGTTGACTTTTCCAAATTTGCTGGCATATTGAGGGAAGCACTTGCAGAGCATCATCTTTCAAGATTTGAATTAGTTCAACTGGAATTCCATCACATCCATTAGCTTTGTTCATAGTGATGCTTTCTAAGGTCCACTTGACTTCACATTCCAGGATGCCTGGCTCTAGGTGAGTGATCACACCATTGTGATTATCTGGGTCGTGAAGGTCTTTTTCGAACACTTATCTTGTGTATTCTTGCCACCTCTTCTTAATATTTTCTGCTTCTGTTAGGTCCATACCATTTCTGTCCTTTATCGAGCCCATCTTTGCATGAAATGTTCCCTTGGTATCTCTAACTTTCTTGAAGAGATCTCTAGTCTTTCCCATTCTGTTCTTTTCCTCTATTTCTTTGCATTGATCACTGAGGAAGGCTTTCTTTTCTCTCCTTGCTATTCTTTTGGAACTCTGCATTCAGATGCTTATATCTTTCCTTTTCTCCTTTGCTTTTAACCTCTCTTCTTTTCTCAGCTATTTGTAAGGCCTCCTCAGAAAGCCATTTTGCTTTTTTGCATTTCTTTTCCATAGGGATGATCTTGATCCCTGTCTTCTGTGCAATCTCCTGATCCTTCGTTCATCGCTCTTCAGGCACTCTGTCTATCAGATCTAGGCCCTTAAATCTATTTCTCACTCCCACTGTATAATCATAAGGGATTTGATTTAGGTCATAACTGAATGGTGTAGTGATTTTCCCTACACTCTTCAATTTAAGTCTTAACTTGGCTATAAGGAGTTCATGATCTGAGCCACAGTCATCTCCTGGTCCTGTTTTTGCTGACTGTATAGAGCTTCTCCATCTTTGACTGCAAAGAATATAATCAATCTGATTTTGGTGTCGACCATCTGGTGATGTCCATGTGTAGAGTCTTCTCATGTGTTGTTGGAAGAGGGTGTTTGGTATGACCAGTGCTTTCTCTTGGCAAAACTCTTATTAGCCTTTGCCCTGCTTTATTCCATTCTTCAAGGCCAAATTTTCCTTTTTCCCCAGGTGTCTCTTGACTACCTACTTTTGCATTCCAGTCCCTTATAACGGAAAGTACAGCATTTTTTGAGTGTTAGTTCTAAAAGGTCCTGTAGGTCTTCATAGACCCATTCAACTTCAGCTTCTTCAGCATTATTGGTTGGGGCATAGACTTGGATTACAGTGATATTGAATGGTTTGCCTTGGAAAAGAACAGAGATCATTTTGTCATTTTTGAGACTGTATCCAAGTACTGCATTCAGACTCTTTTTTTGGCCATGATGGCTACTCCATTTCTTCTATGGGATTCCTGCCCACAGTAGTAGATATAATCTGAGTTAAATTCACCCATTCCAGTCCATTTTAGTTCACTGATTCCTAGAATGTCAATGTTCCCTGTTACCATCTCCTGTTTGATCACTTCCAATATGCCTTGATTCCTGGACCTGACATTCCAGGTTCTTATGCAATATTGCTATTTACAGCATCAGACCTTGCTTCTATCACCAGTCACGTCCACAACTAGGTATTGTTTTTGCTTTGGTTCCACCCCTTCATTCTTTCTGGAGTTATTTCTCTACTGATCTCCAGTAGGATATCGGGCACCTACTGCTCCAGGGAGTTCCTCTTTCAGTATCCTATCATTTTGCCTTTTCATACTGTTCATGGGGTTCTCAAGGCAAGAATACTGAAGTGGTTTGCCATTCCCTTCTCCAGTGGACCACATTCTGTCAGACCTCTCCACCATGACCCGTCCATTCTGGGTAGCCCCACACAACATGGCTTAGTTTCACTGAGTTAGACAAGGCTTAGGTCCTTGTGATAAGATTGGCTAGTTTTCTGTGATTATGGTTTCAGTGTGTCTGCCCTCTGATGTCCTCTTGCAACACCTATAATCTTACTTGGGTTTCTCTTACCTTGGACATGGGGTATCTTTTCACAGCTTCTCTATCAAAGCGTAGCCACTGCTCCTTATCTTGGACGAGGGGTATCTCCTCACAGCCGCCCCTCCTGATCTTGAATGTGGGATAGCTCCTCTCGGCCCTCCTGCACCTATGCAGCCACCACTCCTTGGATGTGGGATTGCTCCTATCCAGGTCCTTATTAGTTATCTATTTTACATATTGTGGTGTGTATATGTCCATCTCAATCTCCCAATTTACTCCCCCCTCCTCCTCCTTACTCTCTGGTAACCATACGTTTTTTTCCTTATACCTGAAAATCTATTTCTGTTTAGTAAATAAGTTCATTTTAGATTACACATATAAGTGATACAATATATTTGGTTTTGTCTCACTTACTTCACTCAGTATGACAATTTATAGGTCCATCCGTGTTGCTACAGATGGCATTTATTTTTTATGGCTGACAAATATTCCGTTGCTTATATGTACCACAACTTCTTTATTCATTCCTTAGGGGAACAAGATAGAAGATTTAGAGGTGAACTCACACTTGTATGGTCACCTAACCTATGTAGATGAGACATAAGCATACAATGGAGAATAGAAAGTCGCTTCAATAAACAGTGCTGGGAAAACTGGACAGCTGCATGTTAATGAATGATATTAGAACACTCCTTGACACCATAAACAAAATTAAACTCAAAATGGATTAAATACCTAAATATAAGGCTGTATACTTTAAAATTCTTAGAGGAAAGCATAGACAGAACACTGACATAAATCACAGTCAAGATGGCAGAAGAGGAGGATGTGGAATTCACCTCTCCTCATCAGTACCTCAAGAATGCAACTACGAATGGAACAGTTCTCACAGAGTTCTTCCTGAACACTATCTGAAGACTTCAGACAGCAAAAAGGACAAAACAAACAAACAAACAAACAAACCCTTGCAACCAGATAGGATGAAAGAAAGAAAAAAAGAAAAGAGGAATCAGAAAAGGGACCAGCAGGAGGCTGAAGATGAAGAAAGCCCCCTCACTCAATAAAAAACAAAACAACACTCTGATTATAGGGAAATCAGCTGGGACAGAAAAGGACCTCCAGTAGAGCAAAGGAGAACACAGCTGATGGTCTATGGAAAGCAGGACAAAGTAAAAATTGAACACATGATCTGTGCGGCAGACCTGCACATCCCTGCCTGTTTCCTGTTGCAGAGGTGGACTGGGTGTTGAAAAGTGAAGTTTGAAGCACTGATCCAAGGAGGGAACAGCAGTTCACTGATGGAACTTTTCCTGATGGAACTGGAATAAGGAGCTAAACAAGTAAGAAAGTTTATGGAAAAAGCCTGGAACACCATTGAAGTAAGGTGTTGATGCTGAGTGCAGTACAATTGCAACCCCTTTCCCACCATCTGTCTCCAAGGTTACTAGGAGGGGAACCCATCAGAGCAGACTCGCCTGCCCCTCAATCGAGTCTTCCTTTGCCCGCATGGACCCCAGGGTCCTAAGCACCACCCACCCCAAAGGCTTCTTGGGAATCAACTCTGGGTGCCCCTTTCTGAGATATGAAATCAACCAATACTGACAAAGGTTGAGTCCTAAACCATGGAGTTAAGAGAGTGGATCAATGAGAGGAACTCTGTTGGCTGTAAGTATACAGCAGAGTAAAAAGGAATGAGGGGTTTTGTCTGGGAATGCCCCTAGAGGAAGCAGGGGCTACTTAGGAAGTAAACTCCACTGTTGTGTGGTGCAAAAGGGGAGTGGTCACCGTTTTCCCCACATACCAGCCCATCCTACACTACCATATATAAGATAGATAGCCAAGGAGGACTTACTCTATAGTACAGTTCAGTTCAGTTCAGTTCAGTCGCTCGGTCCTGTCCGACTCTTTGCGACCCCATGAATCGCAGCATGCCAGGCCTCCCTGTCCGTCACCAACTCCTGGAGTTCACTCAGACTCACGTCCATCGAGTCAGTGATGCCATTCAGCCATCTCATCCTCTGTTGTCCCCTTCTCCTCCTGCCCCCAATCCATCCCAGCATCAGAGTCTTTCCCAATGAGTCAACTCTTCTCATGAGGTGGCCAAAGTACTGGAGTTTCAACTTTAGCATAATTTCTGCCAAAGAAATCCCAGGGTATAGCACAAGGAATTCTATTCAATATTCTGTAATAACCTAAATGGGAAAAGAATCTGGAAAATAATGGAGGATATATGTATATACTCTTGAGAGTTATTTGGACAGAAAGGTGATCAAGTCAGGCAACCCTAAAGGAAATCAACCTTGAATATTCATTGGAAGGACTGATGCTGAAGCTGAAGCTCTAATTGTTTGGCCACCTGATGAGAACTGACTTATTGGGAAAAACCCTGAAGCTAGGAAAGATTGAAGGTGAGAGGTGAAGGGGGAGGCAGTAGACGTAATAGTTGGAGGGCATCATTGACTCGATGGACATGAGTTTGAGTAAACTCTTGGAGGTAGTGAAGGACAGGAACGTCTGGCGTGCTGCAGTACATGGGATCACAGAGTGTCAGACATAACTAGCCACCGAACAGTATGTGTGTTTGTAAATACATATATATATATACACTTTACTCTACACCTGAAACTAATCCAATGTTGTAAATGAACTATGCTTTAATATAATAAACAAATTTTAAATTTAAAAATTATGGCAAGATCTTTTTTGATCCACCTCCTGCTGCTGCTGCTGCTGCTGCTGGTGCTGCTGCTGCTAAGTCACTTCAGTCATGTCTGACTCTGTGTGATCGCACAGACGGCAGCCCACCAGGCTCCCCCATCCCTGGCATTCTCCAGGCAAGAACACTGGAGTAGGTTGCCATTTCCTTCTCCAATGCATGAAAGTGACAAGGGAAAGGGAAGTTGCTCAGTCATGTCTGACTCTTAGTGACCCCATGGACTGCAGCCTACCCGGCTCCTCCATCCATGGGATTTTCCAGGCAAGAGTACTGGAGTGGGGTGCCATTGCTTTCTCCTACTATAAGGGAAATAAAATCCCAAGAAAACAAGTGGGATCTAGTTAAACTTAAAAGCTTTTGCACAGCAGAAGAAACCATAAACAAACAAACAAAAAAAGACAACCCTCAGAATGGAAGGAAATATCTGAAATATTTGACAGGGGGTTAATCTCCAAAATATTCAAACAGCTCAATATAAATATAAGTAAATATAAAATATATTTTATATATTTATAAAACAATATAAAATACAGCTCAATTAAAAAACACTTTCAATCAAAAATATGTGGAAGATCTAAATAGATATTTTTCCAAAGAAGTCAGACAGATGGCTAAAATGCACATGAAAAGATGCTCAACATTACTAATTATTGGAGAAATTCAAATAAAAAATATAGTACCCCCTCACACCCATCAGAATGGCCATCATTACAAAAGTCTACAAACAATAAATACTAGAGAGGGTATGGAGAAAGGGAACCTTTCTACACTGTTGGTGGGTATATAAATTGGTATAACCACTATGAAGAACTGTATGCAGGTTCTTTAAAAAACTGATGATTCAGCAATCCCACTCTTGGTCCTATACGTGGAGAAAAGAACAATTTGAAGAGATACATGCACCCCAATGTCCTCTGCAATAGTTAGGACAGAGAAGCAAACTAAATGTCCTTTTCAAAATATTTTCTTGCATCTATACTTATTCTCATATGCTTAACCTGAGACATGGAGAATGGGTCTGGTGTTAGCCTGGAACAGATTAAGGAAAGAGTGTTTCAAACAGAAAAGGGAGTGCAAGCTTTAGAGGTAAATAACTGGGTGGCATGCTCAAGGACATAAAGGTGGTTCATATGTCTGGGGTGTAAAAGTGAAATATTAGGTGTGAAAAGATGAAACTGGTAAAGTTAGCTAGGAGGCAAGGTGAATGATGATAGATTAGGGTAAAAAAAAAGAAAAAAAAAAAAGGAAAAGTGAATTGTATCCCAAGAGTATTGGTGATCCACGGAGGGCTCTTATCTGTTGGAGTGGAAGCTAATGATACTGGTTAGAAAAACCACTCTAGCTGCAATACAGAGAAATAAAGAGAAGAGATTGAAAATAACTAAGACTAGAAGTGTAGAGTCATAAAGAAGACTATAATAGGGGTGGAAAGAGGCAAATGGATTTTAAATATACTAATGAATTGGAATTCACAACACATAAGGAGTTGTTTTTATTCAACAAATATTTATTGAGAAAGTAAAATTGGCAGATTTTGTGCTAAGTGCCCAGAAGAAATGTAATTAGATATGGTATCATCTGATGGAGCCTCTAATCCAGTGGGAAGCAGAGACAAGCATACAATAGTGACAAAAAAGCTCTACGAGCAGTTTTACATTGCATGTCACAAGAAGACAATAAAAATCTCACTTGTGTCTTCTTTGATTGTGCATGTAGGAAGGATAATTCAAGTGTGCCAATCAAGCTACTGATTGAGTCTTAGAAATGATGGTATCCCATTGACAGAGACAGAAATCTGATTGCAAGAATCAGAGTTGGAAGTAATTTTTTCTTGGGGAAAAAAAACCCAAAAAAACAAAAAAACAGAGAGCATTTACAGAGGGTTAAAATAGAAACGAAAGTCCAGTCCTTATTTTTGTCATAAATTCCTGAAAATTTGCTACAGCTTTAAGATGAATTGATCATATGATGTACCCAAGCAATAAATAATTATGTATAGTTGAATTTTTAAGAATCATTTCTTCTTAGACCACCAGCATTCTTCTTTAATAGAATAGCATCCACAAGTGGATCTCTACTATTTAGAAATCAAAGTTATAATTTTTCTCAGGTGTCCATCAACACATTGTAAGGTTATGGTTAATAACACCATATAGAAAATTACCTTATTATTTCCTTAACTAGATCAATATTTTTTCAATTATTTTATTTAAAGAGTACCATGGAACATTACATTTTTTACAGATTTATGTTTTATGAAAACTTTTGTATCAATTATTAACATCTGATTTTATTTTTTAATTATACTTATCTTACTATACTTCCAGAATAATTTATTTTCTCCATGCTCTATGACATAGAAATCAAAGGTATTAGCATTCCATGTGTCTTAGTTGTAAGTAAATCTGCAAACATGTTCAGATAAAAATTTAATATTCACAACATTTATCTATTTTTAAGTAAATATATGTGTTTATGGCTCTTTAATTTTTATAAGAGGATTATCAACTTCATATGAGTTCATTGTTCCTTCTATGAAAGGACAATAGACTAATTTTATTATAGGACTTGTTAGGTTTATATTCTCTAAATTGCTATCTCCCAATGAATTTCAAGCTAAAGGCAAAAGAGAAAAGGAAAGATACACCCATCTGAATGCAGAGTTCCAAAGAGTAGCAAGGAGATATAAAAAAGCTTTCCTCAGTAATCAATGCAAAGAAATAGAAGAAAAAAACAGAATAGGAAAGACTAGAGATCTCCTCAAGAAAATTAGAGATACCAAGGGAACATTTAATGCAAAGATGGGCTCAATAAAGGACAGAAATGGTGCGGACCTAGCAGAAGCAGAAGATACTAAGAAGAGGTGGCAAGAATACACAGAACTATACAAAGGTCTTTATGACCAAGATAACCACAATGATATGATCACTAAACTAGAGGCAGACATCCTGGAATGAGGAGTCAAGAGGCCCTTAGGAAGAATCACTATGAACAATGCCAGTGGAGATTATGGAATTATAGATGAGCTATTTCAAATCCTAAAAGAAGATGCTGTGACAGTGATGCACTCAATATGACATCAAGTTTGGAAAACTCAGCAGTGGCCACAGGACTGGAAAAGGTCAGTTGTCATTCCAATCCCAAAGAAAGGCAATGCCAAAGAATGATTAAAGTGAAAGTGAAGTCGCTCAGTTGTCTGATTCTTTGCGACCCCATGGACTGTAGCCTACCAGGCTCCTCTGTACATGGGATTTTACAGGCAACAGTACTGGAGTGGATTGCCATTTCCTTCTCCAGGGGATCTTCCCAACCCAGGGATCGAACCTGGGTCTCCTGCATTGTAGACAGATGCTTTACCATCCAAGCCACCATGGAAGTCCAAATGATCAAACTACTACACAATTGCACTCATCTAACACTCTGGCAAAGTAATACTCAAAATTATCCCGGTGAGACCTCAACAGTACTTGAACTAAGAATTTCCATATGTTCAAGCTGGTTTTAGAAAAATCAGAGGAACCAGAGATCAAATTGCCATCATCTGCTGGATCATCAAAAAAAAAAAAAAAAAAAAAAAAAACAAGAGAGTTCCTGAAAAACATCTACTTCTTCATTGACCGGCAAAGCCATTGACTGTGTGAATCACAACAAAGTGGAAAATTCTTAAAGAGATGAAAATACCAGACTCCCTTATCTTTCTCTTGAGAAACCTCTATGCAGGTCAAGAAGAAATAGTTAGACCTGACTTAGAAAGACAGACTGGTTCAATATTTAGAAAGGAGTCTGTTAAGCCTGTATATTGTTACCCTGTATTTAATTTTTATGCAGAGTACATCATTTGAAATGCTGGGCTGGATTAAGCACAAGCTGGAATCAAGATTCCAGGGAGAAATATCAATAACTTCACCTCAGGTATTCAAATGACACCACCTTTATGGGTGAAAGCAAAGAGGAACAAAAGAGTCTCTTGATGAAAAAAACAAAGAGGAAAGTGAAAAAGCTGGCCTTGAACTCAACATTCAATAAACGAAGATCATGGCATCTAATCCCATCACTTCATGACAAATTGATGGGGAAAATGCAAACAGTTATAGGATTTATTTTCTTGGGCTCCAAAGTTACTCCAGATGGTGACTGCAGTCATGAAATAAAAAGACACTTGCTCCTTGGAAGAAAAGGAATGACCATCTAGAGAGCATACTAAAAAGCAAGGACATAACTTGCTGACAAAGGTCCATCTAGTTAAACCTATGGCTTTTCCAGTAGTCATATATGGATGTGAGAGTTGTATCATAAAGAAAGTTGAGCACCAAAGAACTGATGTTTTTGAACTGTGGTGTTTGAAAAGACTGTTCAGAGTCCCTTGGACTGCAAGGAGATCCAACCAGTCCACTGTAAAGGAAATCAATTCTGAATAATCGTTGGACTGACCGATGCTGAAGCTGAAACTCCAATACTTTGGCCACCTGATGCGAAGAGCTGACTCACTTGAAAATTCTCTTATGCTGGGAAAGGTTGAAAGTGGGAGAAGAAGGGAACGACAGAGGATGAGATGGTTGGATGGCATCACTGATTCGATGGACATGAGTTCGAACAAGCTCCAGGTGTTGGTGATGGATGAAAGCTTGGCGTGCTGCAGTCCATGTAGCTGCAAAGAGCCAGACATGACAGAGCTACTGAACTGAACTGCATGCCTTTCAAAAAGCAATACTGAGAGAACCAGTATTAACAGAAGATTACATAAAACATTAAGTCCAGCCATTTTAACTTATTATAAGATCTATTGCTAGATTCATCCAACTTATGTAAAGCAAATGATTAGTCCAATTCATATGGACTTTTAATTAAATTATTTTGGCTGAATGGTACTTTGAAGTAATACAATACACCTATATGTTAAAAATTATAAAAATTGTATTGTAAAAGTTGTCATTGTGTTACTTGCAAGAATGGATATAATGATATATTTTTTATACGACACAGATCTCGATTTATCAATATTTATAGAATCTTTTCCACTGGTTTTTGCATTAAAAATAAATGAACTCTAGAGAAAATACATTTTCATACATGTAGCTTTTTGAAAGACATGAAAATATTTAATATTTTATATACTAATATGATGTGCACACCTATTTTGTGGATATATGCTCTCTTCTTGATCTCAACTTCTTAAGCATTTAAAAATTGACAGCTTGTTTTATTCCATTTATTATTAATGGAATAGGCATATGAGATACATATATAGTTATATTCTGTATTCTATTTGAGAGTTTAGAAGCATGTCACTTGTTATCTTGGTTTTTTTCTCACTAAAATTTATGTGTATATAAATCATTTTAAATCATTTAAAATATATATCTATTTATGTAATTTGTTCATAATTTAAACTATTCTATAATCATATCTGATTATGTTTTGATGGTACTTCTATGCTACAGTGTTATAAAATCCATTCTTTTACATTTATTTGGTTATTTTTTTCAATAAACATTGCTTGAGCAACAAACGAAGTGTTGTTAAGTAATGGAATGTAAGGTTTGAAAAGACACCCTTCCTAGATCTTGAGTCATTTCTAATAAGGTGGATGAAACAAGAGCTTATTAAATAGAGTGAACTAAGTCAGAAAGAGAAAAACAGATATACTAATATATGTATATATATATATATATATATAGATAGATAGATAGATAGATAGATAGATAGATAGATAGATAGATGGAATCCAGAAGGATGGTACTTATGAACCTATTTGCAAGGCAGCAAAGGATACACAAAGAACAAACTTGCGAACAGTGGGGAAAGGAGAAGGTGGGATGAATTGTGAGAATAACATTGAAGCATATATATTACCATATATAGAATAGATGGCTGGTGGATATTCACTGTGTGACACAGGTAGCTCAAATCTGGTGCTCTGCAACAACCTAAAAGTGTGGGATAGGTTAGGATTGGGAGAAATGTTTAAGAGGGAGGGCACATATATATATCTATGGCTGCTTCATGTTGATGTATGGCAGAAACAAACACAATATTATAAATGAATTTTCCTCCAATTAAAAATAAATTTAAAAAAGAATACCATATATTAGTTAAAGCAATACACACATATATAAAATATAAAATAAGTTTTGGTAATGCAGTGATAGAAACCTGGAAAAGATTATTAATGGAATAGAGATATCAAATAAATATTTAGTGATGTTCTGCATTATATTTCAGAGGTTATGTATATATCTCACTTTCCTTCTAAAATTAAAGTGCATATAAACCAATTTAATTCAATTTAAACATAGTTTGCTTTATTTTCTCACACAAAATTTTAAGCATCTAAATTTATTTCTATAATAGCCATATCTTACATTTATATATTAATATTTAATAGCAGCACATTAAGTATTTTGACATTTATGTAAATATTTTTGTAGACCAGTTTGGAAGGAAAGTTATGACCAACCTAGACAGCATATTAAAAGGCAGAGACGTTACTTTGTCAACAAAGATCCAACCAGTCAAGGCTATGGATTTTCCTGTAGTTATGCATGGATGTGAGAGTTGGACTGTAAAAAAAGCTAAGAGCTGAGGAACTGATGCTTTTGAACTGTGGTGTTGGAGAAGACTCTTGAGAGTCCCTTCGACTGCAAGGAAATCCAACCAGTCCATCCTAAAGGGAATCAGTCCTGAATATTCATTGGAAGGACTGATGTTGAAGCTGAAGCTCCAATACTTTGGCCACCTGATGTGAAGAGCTGACTCATTAGAAAAGACCCTTATGCTGGGAAAGATTGAAGGCAGGAGGAGAAGAGGACGACAGAGGATAAGATGGCTGGATGGCATCACCAACTCGATGGACATGGGTTTGGGTGAACTCAGGGAATTGGTGATGGACAGGGAGGCCTGCCGTACTGTGATTCATGGGATTGCAAAGAGTTGGACACGACTAAGCAACTGAACTGAACTGAGAACAGTTTTAAATTTATAAAATCATTCCAAAGTTAATACGGATTTGGTGTATTTCCATATCCAGTCTCCCTTATTTTTAGAATCTTTCTTTGGCATGATACTTTTGGCCAGCTAGTGAATAAAAATTTGATGACTCTTACCAACTAAAGCTGATGCATTCTACAGATCCTTGGTTTTTCCCTTAATGTTTTTATCTGTTTCAAGATCCCATTGAGGTTAACACATTACATTTATTATTCATGTCTCATTAGGAAACTCTTCTCTGTGATGGTTTCTCTGATGTTTCTTGTTTTGAATGACCTTGACTTTTGAGAAGTACTGTTGTTGCTCAGTTGCTCCGTCATGTCCGACTCTTTGTGACCCCAAAGACAGCAGCATGCCAGGCTTCTCTGTCCATCACCATTTTCCAGAGCTTGCTCAAACTCATGTCCATTGAGTCGGTGATGCCATCCAACCATCTCATCCTCGGTTGTCCCCTTCTCCTCATGCCTTCAATCCTTCCCAGCATAAAGGTCTTTTTCAATAAGTCAGTTCTTCACATCAGGTGGCCAAAGTATTGAAGTTTCAGCTTCAGCATCATTTCTTCAAATGACTATTCAGGATTGAATTATTTTAGCATTGGCAAATTTGATCTCCTTTCAGTCCAAGGGACTCTCAAAAGTTTTATCCAACACTGCAGCTCAGAAGTATCAATTCTTCAGTGCTTAGCCTTCTTTATTTTACAGACCTCACATCCACACATGACTAATGGAAAAAACATTGCTTTGACTATACAGACCTTTCTTGGCAAATAATGACTCTGCTTTTTAATATGCTAATTTGGCCACAGCTTTTCTTCCAAGGAGAAAGGGTCTTATGGTTTCATGGCTGCAATCACCATCTGCAGCAATTTTGGAGCAAAAGGAAATAAAGTCTGTCAACTGTTTGCATTTTTTTCCCCATCTATTTGTCATGAAGTGATGGGACCGGATGCCATGATCTTAAATTTTTGAATGTAGAGTTTCAACCCATCTTTTTCAGTCTCTTGTTTACCTTCATCATGAGGCTCTTTAGTTCCTCTTTGCTTTCTGCCATAAGGGTGGTGTCATCTGAATATCTGAGGTTACTGATATTTCTCCCAGCAATCTTGATTCTGGCTTGTGCTTCATCAAGCCTGACATTTCACATAATGTACTCAGATATGCAGATGACACCACCCTTATGGTAGAAAGTGAAGAAGAACTAAAGAGTCTCTTGATGAAAGTGAAAGAGGAGAGTGAAAAAGTTGGCTTAAAGCTCAACATTTAGAAAACTAAGATCATGGCATCCAGTCCCATCACTTCATAGAAGATAGATGGGCAAACAGTGGCTGACTTTATTTTTCTGGGCTCCAAAATCACTGCAGATGATGACTGCAGCCATGAAATTAAAAGACACTTACTCTTTGGAAGAAATATTATGACCAACCTAGATAGCATATTAAAAAGCAGAGACATTACTTTGACAACAAACGTCCATCTAGTCAAGGCCATGGTTTTTCCAGTGGTCATGTATGGATGTGAGAGTTGGACTATAAAGAACATTGAGTGCTGAAGAATTGATGCTTTTGAACTGTGGTGTTGGAGAAGGCTCTTGAGAGTCCCTTGTACTGCAAGGAGATCCAACCAGTCCATCCTAAAGGAGATCAGTCCTGGGTGTTCATTGAAAGGACTGATGTTGAAGATGAAACTGCAGTACTTTGGCTACCTGATGCAGAGAGCTGACTCATTGGAAATGAAGCTGATGCTGGGAGGGATTGGGGGCAGGAGGAGAATGGGACGACAGAGGATGAGATGGCTGGATGGCATCACCGATTCAATGGATATGGGTTTGGGTAAAATCCTGAAGTTGGTGATGGACAGGGAGGCCTGGTGTGCTGTGACTCATGGGGTCGCAAGGAGTCAGAAATGACTGAGCTACTGAATTGAACTGAACTGAACACTGCATATAAGTTAAATAATCAGGGTGTCAATGTATATCCTTGGCATACCCCTTGCCCAATTTGGAACCAGTCCCTTGTTCCATGTCCAGTTCTAACTGTTGCTTCTTGATTTGCATACAGGTTTCTCAGGGAGCAGATAAGGTGGTCTGGGATTCCCATATCTTAAAGATTTTCCAGTTTGTCATGATGCACACAGTCAAAACATTTGGCATAGTCAATGAAGAAGAAGTAGATGTTTTCATGGAATTCTCTTAATTTTTCTATGATCCATCAGAAATATATTGAGAAGTATTGATGGGGCAGTCCTTTTGCAGACTGTTTTACAATTGGATTTTGCATTATTTTTTTCATATTACTAGACTGGGTCAACAGATTTTGGAGAGGATAATCATGGAGTAAATTGCATCATATCAAGGGAGCATAGTCCCCAAATAATTCACTCTAAATGTTAATTACTTGGTATAGGCAGTGCTTCTCAACTTTCACTACTGTAAACTTACTACTGTTTACCTAATTTTCCATCCTATACGAGAAGAAAGTCAGTATGCACGGTCAGCACTTAAGGAGTAGGAAATTATGCCTCACCATTTAATGGTGGAGCATACTCAGGCTCAGATGGTAAAGAATCTGCCTCAAATGCCAGGCTTGGTTTGATTTCTGGTTTGTTAAGATCCTCTGGAGGAGGAAATGGCAACCTACTCCAGGATTTTTGCCTGAAAAATCATATGAACAGAGGAGCCTGGCAGGCTACAGTCCATGGTGTCACACAAAGTTGGACACCACAGAACTACTAACACTTTCAATATATACATAAAATATTTGGAATTCTTCTCTAAGGGAGATTTGTCTTTTCTCCCTAGGTTATTCATTTGTTTAATCAGTTGTTGATATCAATATGGACTCATGACATTTATATAATACTTTGGGTTTCAATACCATAAAATTTTATTTTATCAATCAAGTCATTCAGAGTTCACATTGGGACTAATTCTTTGGCTTCTGTATTGCTTTAATGTAACCTCGTTAATATAAGGAGTTTTAAGGTGTCTTTATTTGAGTATGTTCTTGTATTAGACAATATACCATGCTCATTTGTTTATTTCCTGCTATGGTCCTAGGACCATCCATTTCTTTTAATGATGAATGGTATTAAAAGCCCATGTCTGGATGATAGAAATTCTCAAAGATATTAGAATGTTGCTGTTTCAAGGCCCTTCAATTGACAAAACATAGATATAAATGTCTATATTCTAACTTGTGTTTATCCTGTGTGTTTAAATATATCTATTAATGTTTTATATGTATTCATCTGTATCATTATTAAACTTAATATTGATTTATGCAAATTTAATACTCTAATTTTTTTACCATATGGTCTATTCTAGCTTCATTCTGTAACTTACTTGTAACGTTCCGCTTCAACAGTGAAAAATATTAAATACAACATGTCCACTTATTTACTTAATCATTCAGCTCCATCATAGACCAGGGCTTCCATGGTAGCTTAGACGGTAAAGAATCTGCCCAGAATGCAGGCGGCCCAGGTTCGATCCCTGTGTCAAAAGATCACATGGAGAAAGGAATGGCAAGTCACTCCAGTATACAGGCCTGGAAGATCCCATGGACAGAGGAGCCTGGCAGGCTACATACAGTTCATGGGGTTGCAGAATCAGACATGAGTGAGTGACTAAATTTCGGTTCCATCATGCATGTGTAGTAGTTTCAGAACTATTAACTTTTATCCCCACAGTATGGAGGGCAGACTTTTTCAATGAGAGTCAGTGCTTTTCTACAATTCCTTTGACTTTACAGACTCCAATCATTTTGACATTTATATAATTTAGTGCTTTATTTGGCCATCCCCTTCAGTGAGGTTTTCTTCACACATTTTTAATATATTTAGATTACTTTGTTAGATTCTACCTTCCATTCTGAGATCCTGCTGGCTTCCTACCTGATATTTTTATTAGTTTTCATGCTTTAAATTTATTGTACATGCTGTGAATTTCTCTGAATTTTGATAAATGTTTAATGCCTTGTACTTACCATTGTAGTACTGTATAAAATGTTTTATCCACTCTAAACATAACCCTTATGCTCCATCTATTCAGTACTCTTTGGCAACCACTAACCTGTTTAGTGTCTCTAATGCTTATCATTTCCAAAACTTCTTATTAATTTAATCATACAATAGGTGACTCTCTCAGACTGGCTTCTTTCACCTGGAGCTAAACACTTAAGATTCAGTCAAATCTTTTTGTCACTTGAAAACTAATTTATTTTTATTGTTGAATAATATTCCACTGCATGCATTCACTAACTTTATTTACCTATTGACAGATATCTTTAATGTTTTGATTTGAGGAATTCTGAATAAAATTTTTATAAAATATTTATGTGCAAGTTTTTGTATAGACACAGGTTTTAAAATCTAGCTAAGAGAACATTTTGCTGGATGAGATGAAAAGAGTATGTTTAACTTTGGGAAAAATGATAGATTATGTTACAAAATGACTCCACTGTTTGTATTTCCATATATAAAAAATAAAAATTCCTATTTCCCTGGATCTTCACTAGCAATTAATGTAGTTAGAATCTGGACTTGATTCTATGAACAGAGTGTAGTAGTATATCATTGTTTTAACTATTTTAAGATAAATCAAATTTTATTGTTTTCAAAAAGATCATTGAGCATGACTTTGCTTATTTGTTGTTTTATATTTTTTGGGTGAGGTAACAGTTTATATTTCCCCCCACCCTCATTTTTAAAGTGAATTGCTTATTTTCAAATGGTTGAGTCTTAAAAGATTTTTGTTGTTTAGGAATAAAATCTTCTGATGGAGGCATGATTTTTTTTAATTTTAATAAGATCAAATTATAAATTTTTTCATAAATAATATTATTATTCTTGTGTTTTAAAATGTATAATCAAGACAGTATGGTACTGGCACAAAGACAGACATATAGATCAATGGAACAAAATAGAAAGCCCAGACATAAATCCAAACACATATGGACACCTTATCTTTGACAAAGGAGGCAAGAATATACAATGGAGTAAAGACAATCTCTTTAACAAGTGGTGCTGGGAAAACTGGTCAACCACTTGTAAAAGAATGAAACTAGATCACTTCCTAACACCGCACACAAAAATAAACTCAAAATGGATTAAAGATCTAAATGTAAGATCAGAAACTATAAAACTCCAAGAGGAGAACATAGGCAAAACACTCTCAGACATAAATCACAGCAGGATCCTCTATGATCCACCTCCCAGAATTCTGGAAATAAAAGCAAAAATAAACAAATGGGATCTAATTAAATTTAAAAGCTTCTGCACAACAAAGGAAAATATAACCAAGGTGAAAAGACAGCCTTCTGAATGGGAGAAAATAAAAGCAAATGAAGCAACTGACAAACAGCTAATCTCAAAAATATACAAGCAACTTATGCAGCTCAATTCCAGAAAAATAAACGACCCAATCAAAAAATGGGCCAAAGAACTAAATAGACATTTCTCCAAAGAAGACATACGGATGGCTAAGAAACACATGAAAAGATGCTCAACATCACTCATTATTAGAGAAATGCAAATCAAAACCACAATGAGGTACCACTTCACACCAGTCAGAATGGCTGCGATCCAAAAATCTGCAAGCAATAAATGCTGGAGAGGGTGTGGAGAAAAGGGAACCCTCCTACACTGTTGGTGGGAATGCAAACTAGTACAGCCACTATGGAGAACAGTGTGGAGGTTCCTTAAAAAATTGCAAATAGAACTACCTTATGACCCAGCAATCCCACTTCTGGGCATACACACCGAGGAAACCAGAATTGAAAGAGACACATGTACCCCAATGTTCATCGCAGCACTGTTTATAATAGCCAGGACATGGAAACAACCTAGATGTCCATCAGCAGATGAATGGATAAGAAAGCTGTGGTACATATACACAATGGAGTATTACTCAGCTGTAAAGCAATCTTTTAATACAAAAACTCTGTTATCATCATCTCCAGTTTTCCATGGATTGTAAACAGAAAGTTAAATAAAATACTATCTTCTGGCATCAGAGGACATTTGTGTTTTTGTGTTGAGGGCTTCATTTTATCTAACCTGTGTATAGGTTTCATCAGGTCTTTGTTGATATCAGCTCTAGAGTAAGCTTGTTTCCTCAGCCACCTCTTTTTTAGAGCTACTCATCAAGGAAAACATTACTTAAGCAACCCATGACCTTACTCAATGTACAAAAAATAACAAGCTTAACATTTTCAAGTTCATTTATTTTCTTCTATTCAGCTGTGAGAACCAAGTATAATGGAAGAACAATGTGATTTGCAACTGCATAGTTTATTTACTGTGACTGGTCTCCTCTCTGACTGACATAGATGTGTCCTCTATAATAAAGTTTTTCCAGTAATTTCAAGTTGATTATAGCCCCTGTTAATGACAGCTAACCTCAAGCTTCTCCTTACCTTGTTATTTGATATATAAAAAAAAATGACTGCTCTTGAGATATTAACCAAAATAACGATATTCGAACATCACCATAGTTGTTTGAAGATACCAAAACTTGTGCAAATGAAAATGGTGGCACTGCAGTTGTGTCTCAGTTAGTGTAAGAACAACTCTCTTCCTGGCCTATCATACTGTTATAGACACAAAAATATAAATATCCAATGGCCACCACCAAATTCTCAAAGTAGATGTTTCTCCAAAGCTGTCTCCTGAATCACACAAACTATTTGAGGCTTTCTGTTGAGGGCCTTTAATGGACCAAAACGTGGTGGTCCAGAGTCGACAATAAGAAAGTAAAGGAGAGAAAGAGGCTGATTTTCCTTGGTTTATGCAGAAAGCCAATAAAGCCCCTGGCACAGAGCTTGCTCTCTTCACGAAGGCCTCAGGCACCTTCTCAATGGAGTGAAGGTGCAGAGCGCCTTCTTGAGAGGGTCTTAGAAGCCTGGGCAGGAAAGTGAACTCAGAGGGCCTCTGCACTCCAAAGAAATACACTGAGAGAGAGAGAGAGACAGAAAGAGAAATAAAGACAAGGGGACCAGAGCTCTGCTGGAGCAAAGGTGTTTTAATCAACATGGTGTGGGCATATTTACTGTAGTTATTTTCAGCAAAGATAAAGATTAAAATTCCAGACTTACAAAACATAGGCGATCCATGTTAAAGAGAGAGAGAAAGTTGTAAACAATCACTTTTACCATATGGTTCATAACAAGGAAGAAGGTACTTATCACTGCATAGAAAAACTAATGAAGGAAATGCCTGGATTCCTCAGTCCTGGGAGAGGATTGCCTCTCCTCCTAATTCCTGAATATTCAGGAATTAATAAGGAACAGAGAATTCCTGAAAGATCCAAAACAGCATATAGGAAGCTTCCTGTTAAATGCTTCCTGACAGCTTTCCTGGTGGTTCAGCTGGTAAAGAATCCACCTGCAATGTGGGATACCTGGGTTCAATCCCTGTGTTGGGAAGATCCCCTGGAGAAAGGAACAGCTCCAGTATTCTGACCTGGAGAATTCTATGGTCTTTTTTGTCCATGAGGTTGCAAATAGTTGGACACAACTGAGTGACTTTCACTATTTTTATAATATATTTAAAACTGTGTTTTCCTGATATACTATGTTCATCCTATAATCAACACAGGCTGACCTGATACTTATTTTTACATGTCCAGTTAGTTGTCAGAGTTTCTTGCCAGTAGTAAGGATCAGTTTATATATAAAGCATGTTATTGAGTGCTTATTATATTCCAGGAGCAGAGAAAAAAAAAAAAAACTGTAAGTATATTTTCCAAATTCAGAGAGTGTGATATCTCTTAGCAGGCAAATACTGACAGGCAATTTGATCAATAGCCCACTAATGGTGAAGCAAGAATAAATATGCAATAATACAAAAGAATAGTATTTAGTCAAGATTTTCAAAGAAGAATGAAGCTTGAAATTAGTTTTGCATGGTAAGGGGACAAAAAAATTTGGAGTATTCTTGGCAGAGAGAAGTGCATATTTAAAGGCAGAAGGGGTGTAGCATAGCATGTTGTATGCCAGGATCTTCGGTACCCTGACGTAGGGAAAGGTAAGTGTGAGACCACAGTGGAAGGACGTCTTAAGAAAGGTGGTGTAGTGGATGTCTTGAATTGTATATTATAACTTTAGGGATTCTGTAAACAATGGGAAATCGGTGAAGCGTCTTTAGTAGAGGGCATGTAAAGTCAAAATTATACTTTAAACTTTCTGACTGCAAAGGCAGAGGATGTGTTCAAAGAGGGGAAAACTGAAATTAGGAAAAAAAAATGTTTAGGCTTTGTTCTAAGTTAACTCTTGAACAAGGTAAGTGTTAGAAAGCTTAAAAAAAAAAAGGACATATATTTCATAAATGCTTAGATTATGAAAGGACAGGGTATGGATATGATTCCCTGAATAAGCCTGTAAGACAAGTATGTATGGTCAGATTTGAAAAATCATATGGATGATATTGTTGTGGAGCCAGATTCTTCATTAGTGATAAAAGCTGCTTTCATATGTCTGAAATTTTCTCTATTTTTATTTGTGAAAGATATTTCACTAGATATTAATTTTCAATTTTTTTCAGCGCTGAGTGAAAAAAATTTATTTTAGCTCCCTTACTTTCTCATGTGCATATTTTCCAGTAGAGATGATGCTATCATCTATATTGTTTCTCTTTACATATTCCACCCTGCCCTAGCTACTTTTAACATTTTCTCTTCATACATTTTCACTGTTTTATAAACAATTCAATTAAAATGTGCTTGGGGTTAGTTTTACTCATATTTCCTATGCTTAGATCTTACTGACCTCCATGAATCTCAGGGTTTATTGTTTACTGTGAATCTGGAACACGTTCAGCCATCATACCTTCAAATATTTTGTATATATGCACGTACATTTTGATGTCTTAAATATTTGATGTCATTATTCTCCTGTCTCCATCCTTTGGGAATAGCAATTCAATAAATACAATATAAATAGAAGCATTTGAAGTGCTGTGTGTCTTTAAAGATCTATTCATTTTTAAATCTCTCTTATGTTGTCCTTGTGCTTCATTTTCCATAATTCTTATCACAGTTTTTTCATTGACTAATCTTTTCTTCTAACCCTAACCCTAACTGCCATATTGCACTACTTTAATAAAAGAATAGCAAAATCTACAGGGAATAAGACTTTGCACATTCTTTTTGTTTTCTAGTACATCATGGCAATTTAAATTGTGTTTTAAAATATATTTCATATAATTGGTATGGTTGCGCTAATAAAAATGAGAATATAAAATAGATTGTTTACAATATCAGTGATATATTAGGCAGTGTCCCTGAAGAACTTTTCTGTGGAAGTTCACTGGCTATATCTCATTGAACTTAAGCTTGAGCTATTTTCTTTTATAGAAAGACATTTCCAAATGTGCTGACATCTTTAGCAATAATAACTCACTGTCAGTATAGACTGACTAGCAGATTTTTTTAAAAGAGACGAGCAATATGTACTTTTAAGCTAAAGAATACAATAAAAAGAGTAGAACTGCTTTCAAAACAAGTCCATTATTATAGAAGAATGCTGAAAATAAGTTTTTAATATTTTCCTTTTTTGAGAAATGTGCTATTTAATTTGTATCTTTGAATCTGCATATCATTTTTAAGTCTGATCACCATTAAAACTAAATACAGAAGAAATTGATAGATGTATCACAAAGAATTAAGTTCAGATTTTCAAAAATTAATGTATCATTGTATGATGGTACTCAAATAAAATTAAGATAATTAATAGTAAATTAAATGTGAAATAATAATTACAAATTATATTCCTCATTTCACCTTTACCTTTTTTTTTTCTTTTCTGAAGGTTTTTTTTTTTTTTTAGTTCCTTACTTTATTTTTTTTCTTTTTATTTTTACTTTATTTTACTTTACAATACTGTATAGGTTTTGCCATACATTGACATGAATTCCAAACATGAACCCCCCTCCCACCTCCCTCTCCATAACATCTCTCTGGGTCATCATCATGTACCAGCCCCAAGCATGCTGTATCCTGCGTCAGACATAGACTGGCGATTCAATTCTTACATGATAGTATACATGTTACAATGCCAATCTCCCAAATCATCCCAACCTCTCCCTCTCCCTCTGAGTCCAAAAGTCCGTTATACACATCTGTGTCTTTTTTGCTGTCTTGCATACAAGGTCATCATTGCCATCTTTCTATATTCCGTATATATGTGTTAGTATACTGTATTGGTGTTTTTCTTTCTGGCTTACTTCACTCTGTATAATCAGCTCCAGTTTAATTCATCTCATCAGAACTGATTCAAATGTATGCTTTTTAAAGACTGAGTAATACTCCATTGTGTATATGTACCACAGCTTTCTTATCCATTCATCTGCTGATGGACATCTAGGTTGTTTCCATGTCCTGGCTATTATAAACAGTGCTGCGATGAACATTGGGGTACATGTGTCTCTTTCAATTCTGGTTTCCTTGGTGTGTATGCCCAGGAGTGGGATTGCTGGGTCATAAGGTAGTTCTATTTGCAATTTTTTAAGGACTCACCACACTGTTCTCCCTAGTGGCTGTACTAGTTTGCATTCCCACCAACAGTGTAGGAGGGTTCCCTTTTCTCCACACCCTCTCCAGCATTTATTGCTTGCAGATTTTTGGATCGCAGCCATTCTGACTGGTGTGAAGTGGTACCTCATTGTGGTTTTGATTTGCATTTCTCTAATAATGAGTGATGTTGAGCATCTTTTCATGTGTTTGTTAGCCATCTGTATGTCTTCTTTGGAGAAATGTCTATTTAGTTCTTTGGCCCGTTTTTTGATTGGGTCGTTTATTTTTCTGGGATTGAGCTGCATAAGTTGCTTGTATATTTTTGAGTTTAGTTGTTTGTCAGTTGCTTCATTTGCTATTATTTTCTCCCATTCAGAAGGCTGTCTTTTCACCTTGCTTATATTTTCCTTTGTTGTGCAGAAGCTTTTAATTTTAATTAGGTTCCATTTGTTTATTTTTGCTTTTATTTCCAGAATTCTGGGAGGTGGATCATAGAGGATCCTGCTGTGATTTATGTCTGAGAGTGTTTTGCCTATGTTCTCCTCTTGGAGTTTTATAGTTTCTGGTCTTACATTTAGATCTTTAATCCATTTTGAGTTTATTTTTGTGTGCAGTGTTAGAAAGTGATCTAGTTTCATTTTTTTACAAGTGGTTGACCAGTTTTCCCAGCACCACTTGTTAAAGAGATTGTCTTTACTCCATTGTATATTCTTGCCTCCTTTGTCAAAGATAAGGTGTCCATATGTGTGTGGATTTATCTCTGGGCTTTCTATTTTGTTCCATTGATCTATATGTCTGTCTTTGTGCCAGTGCCGTACTGTCTTGATGACTGTGGCTTTGTAGTAGAGCCTGAAGTCAGGCAAGTTGATTCCTCCACTTTCATTCTTCTTTCTCAAGATTGCTTTGGCTACTCGAGGTTTTTTGTATTTCCATACAAATCTTGAAATTATTTATTCTAGTTCTGTGAAAAATATGGCTGGTAGCTTGACAGGGATTGCATTGAATTTGTAAATTGCTTTGGGTAGTATACTCATTTTCACCATATTGATTCTTCCGATCCATGAACATGGTATATTTCTCCATCTATTAGTGTCCTCTTTGCTTTCTTGCATCAGTGTTTTATAGTTTTCTATATATAGGTCTTTAGTTTCTTTAGGTAGATATATTCCTAAGTATTTTATTCTTTTCGTTGCAATGGTGAATGGAATTGTTTCCTTAATTTCTTTTTCTACTTTCTCATTATTCGTGTGTAGGAATGCAAGGGATTTCTGTGTGTTGATTTTATATCCTGCAACTTTACTGTATTCATTGATTAGCTCTAGTAATTTTCTGGTGGAGTCTTTAGGGTTTTCTACGTAGAGGATCATGTCATCTGCAAACAGTGAGAGTGTTACTTCTTCTTTTCCAATTTGGATTCCTTTTGTTTCTTTTTCTGCTCTGATTGCTGTGGCCAAAACTCCCAGAACTATGTTGAATAGTAGCGGTGAAAGTGGGCACCCTTGTCTTGTTCCTGACTTTAGGGGAAATGCTTTCAATTTTTCACCATTGAGGATAATGTTTGCTGTGTGTTTGTCATATATAGCTTTTATTATGTTGAGGTATGTTCCTTCTATTCCTGCTTTCTGGAGAGTTTTTATCACAAATGGATGTTGAATTTTGTCAAGGGCCTTCTCTGCATCTATTGACATAATCATATGGCTTTTATTTTTCAATTTGTTAATGTGGTGAATTACATTGATTGATATGCGGATATTGAAGAATCCTTGTATCCCTGGGATAAAGCCCACTTGGTCATGGTGTATGATCTTTTTAATGTGTTGTTGGCTTCTGATTGCTAGAATTTTGTTGAGGATTTTTGCATCTATGTTCATCAGTGATATTGGCCTGTAGTTTTCTTTTTTTTGTAGTATCTTTGTCAGGTTTTGGTATTAGGGTGATGGTGGCCTCATAGAATGAGTTTGGAAGTTTACCTTCCTCTGCAATTTTCTGGATAAGTTTGAGTAGGATAGGTGTTAGCTCTTCTCGAAATTTTTGGTAGAATTCAGCTGTGAAGCCGTCTGGACCTGGGCTTTTGTTTGCTGGATCACCTTTACCTTTTTATAAGTTCTACTTAGAATATATATAATATGAATACAGAAGTATGAATAGTATAAAAATATATGCATGACTGAAATCACATCAAGTTACCAACTCACTCTTTTCTTTACTATTAAGCATCCAAGATAAAAATAATACAGGTCATTTCTCTTCAAGAATTACCTCTGTTAGTTTGCCTAAAAAAAATAACGTCCTTCTTTAAGAACTGTCTATAGTTTTTACTGTTGCAACAAATATAATTGCAACTTTTCAATTAACTCCAAAATTCAGAAGTATGATTCTATCTAAAAGGAAAAATATTAATTTCCTTTTTAAAAGAATTGACATTTACTTTATACATCTAATCCTTCTGCATAGGTACTTACTGTGTTCATTTAAGTTAATGGAGTTCTGATAGAGATATTTTATCTGGAAAGATCTAGACCTGGGACTCAGAAAACATATATCCAATATGTACAAAATCAGAAAAATAAAATCATTGATTTTAAATTATCCATTAATATCCATTATGTTTATCTGTAGCAAATTATACATTATTTTTCAGGGTTTTTTTTTTTTTTTAGTATATCCTTTCATATTCACCATTTTCTTTTTCCATGTAAAACAATTGGTTGACATTTTGAAGAGATTTTTCTAATGTTAGGAAACAAAAGCAAAACAACTCGTTTTAAACATCCAGTATTTCAAAGGAACATGAGTATATATTCAAATCACTTAAATGCATGCAGTTTTTTTTATTTATTTTGCTTATGGATTATTTTTATTATCATAAATTTAGCACAATCCTTTAATGGCTCTTCACAGAGCCCTCATATGTGTAAAAGAAGCCTATTATATTCTCAAATAATAAAACACATTGGAATAAACTCACCTGCACTTTATACACTTTATTTTTTTTTAAATTTTAAAATCTTTAATTCTTACATGCGTTCCCAAACATGACCCCCCCTCCCACCTCCCTCCCCACAACATCTCTATAAGTTAGAAACGTAAAAACAAAAGTGGTTGTTTCAGTATAGGTTTTCAGACATATCATTATGGGATCTGGAAAATGCTACTCTAAGCAATGACTTACTGTGAAGAAATGCATACATAGTTAGAAAGAAGTCATGCTTTTCCTAATCAAATTCAAATAGAGTCTTATTGGAATTTAGATTGTTATTATATGAAATCATATATGCAAATGGCAAAACATGAGACTGAAATGCAAACATGTTTACTAAGTTCTATTAAAAGGATTTTTTTAAATTTTTTTTTAGTGTCTATAGACCATGTTTCCATATCCTTACATAAATTTTTAAAGGCAGATATAATTCTGCTTAATTGTCCTCATTTTACTATTGAAGAAAACCGAGGCCTACACCACTCAACAAAGTTTCCGAGGTTAACAAGATCACATAGCTTGCATGAGGCAAACAATGCCTCCTATTTAGGTCTTATATCCAAATTAGCTATCTTTTCACCACTTTGTCCCACAGATTAAAAAATGATAAATAAATGGAAAATCTGAGACATAGCTGCAGTTACACAAATCTCAGGAAAGATAAGTTGGAATACCACCAAATGTGCTTGTCATCCAAACCAAGAAACTAAGAATCATTCCTCAGTAGTCTGTCCTTAAATATCTTCTTTTTAACTTTAACATAATGAGCCTAGCCATTCAATAATTTTCTTTCTCTCTTATATTCATTAATATTAAGCCACATATGTTAATTAAGTTAAGAATTAACAGATAGGTAACAAAGATCATGGCATCCGGTCCCATCACTTCATGGGAAATAAATGGGGAAACAGTGGAAACAGTGTCAGATTTATTTTTTGAGGGGCTCCAAAATCACTGCAGATGGTGACTGCAGCCATGAAATTAAAAGACGCTTACTCCTTGGAAGAAAAGTTATGACCAACCTAGATAGCATATTCAAAAGCAGAGACATTACTTTGCCAACAAGCCTGGTCACATGTATGGATGCAAGAGCTGGACTGTGAAGAAGGCTGAGCGCTGAAGAATTTATGCTTTTGAACTGTGGTGTTGGAGAAGACTCTTGAGAGTCCCTTGGACTGCAAGGAGATCCAACCCCTCCATTCTGAAGGAGATCAGCCCTGGGATTTCTTTGGAAGGAATGATGCTAAAGCTGAAACTCCAGTACTTTGGCCACCTGATGCGAAGAGTTGACTCATTGGAAAAGACTCTGATGCTGGGAGGGATTGGGGGAAGGAGGAGGAGGGAACAACAGAGGATGAGATGGCTGGATGTCATCACTGACTCTATGGATGTGAGTCTGAGTGAACTCCGGGAGTTGGTGAAGGACAGGGAGGCCTGGTGTGCTGCGATTCATGGGGTCGCAAAGAGTCGGACACGACTGAGCGACTGAACTGAACTGAACTGAACTGAACTGAACTGAACTGAAGGAAAAGAATAGTCTAAGCTCATATATTTGAACCATGTTTGTTAGCTGATGAAGACTTGGAAGTACAACACCTCTAAGTACAGTACGTTAAAATTTGTATAAAAAGAGAAAGAGTGAGAGGAATCCCAAACAACGATATTTCTATTATCATATATCACACCTGGGACTAAGAATAAATGAGTGGAAAACCAATGTAGAATAAAAGAAACCAGTTACTAGATTGATTCAAAATGTTGTGTAATAGATTACTGTCTCTGTCATTTGTGCAATTCTACACATGAAAATATTCAGCCCTATTGAATGATAATCTTCATCAGGTCCCATTTAAATACAAGTATAAATGCATAATAATTCCCAGGTGTCTCAGTGGTAAATAATCTGTCTGCCTATCAGAGACACAGGAGACACAGGTTTGATCCCTGAGTCGGGAAGTTAACTTAGAGGAGGAAGTGGCAATCTACTTCAGTATTCTTGCATAGAAAATTCCATGGACAAAGGAGCCTGGTGGGCTACATTTCATGGAGTCACAGAGTTGGACACAACTGATCATGCATACGTATGCACACAAACACACATGCATAAATACATAATTTTTATGACTTCATTCTAGAATATAAGGTTTTTTTTTAATTTCAAGGAAAATATTTGAGTCTTAATGCTATAGTTATCTAATATTTTCTATGTGTTCATATGAACATATCAAATGATATATACTTTTATACTTGAGCAAATTAGCTTCTCTTTGCTTCCCTCTTCCCTCTCTAGTTTCTCTAGAAAACTTTGTTAAATAATCTTCATTTTTCTAATCTCTGTATGTTGTTGTGTCACAAGGCCCATTTTCTGTGTGAAACTCACATCTCAGACCCACTCACCCAAGACAATAATATCAAAACTTATCTAGATAAAGATGACACTTTCCAAATCTATCTTTTCATTTCCAACTTCTTCCATGATCTCAACACATATAAACCTAGCATGGGCAAAAATCTAAATTCCTATCCTTCTCCCAAATCTGCTCTGTAAGTAATAGTCCTTGATTCATTGAATGCTAACTCCACTCACTGAGTGTCTCAGACCTTTAAACTTGGAGTTGTCTATAACATTTCACTTTCTCTCATTTTTACGTTTCATTCAACAGTACAGCCTATCTGATTCATCTATAGCATGCCTCTTTCTCCATCTCAGTTCCTATCTCTTCTATATTAACCATCATCTGTCACCAGGACCATTAAGATAACTGAACAGTTTGATTACCTGTTTCCATTATTTTCCTTCTACATTATCAGCACACAAAAAGCACTGTCATTATTTAAATATATGTTACTAATCACCTCACATCTCCACTTAAAAGCTCTCAAAGTCTTTTTATTAGTTAAAATAATAATTCAAATTTCTTACAGAGAAATTTCTAAAAGGTCCTTGGGACTCTCTTACCATCATCTCACATACTGTTCTTTCTCATTCCATTCAAGCAACATTTAGCTTCTTAACAGTGGGCTTGCTCTGGACTCTGCACCTTGCAGCTGATCCCTCCATCTGGAATGATTGCCTGAAGAAATCCTTGTTGCTCTTTCCTTCAGTTCTTCAATTGTTCAATATTTACCACTTAAAAAAGGCTTTATCTGAACTTTCAATATAATATGCAAGATTGAACCAATTGAGATTGCCAATAGTCATCTGTTTTTGATTTAAGGTCTGTTCAACACATGATAAACTTTGCTATCCATCTCTCTCTGTTTCCTCCCATATGTTTTCACTGACATTGTAGCACCTAATAATTATCTGACCTTATAGTAACTTTTCACTTCTTTATACATTGACCATCTGTCTTTCCCCACTACGTATAAATATAAGCTGCACAAGAGCAAAAAATTAGTCTTATTTCTTTGAGCAATATTTAGCATAGGAAGAAGTCAATGAATATTCTTTCACTATATGAATTGATTCCCATTTTATAAATTGACAATAATAAGCAATTTAACTCTCTCATTTTGAGGGAGCAAAAAGTAGAATATGTGGAACAAAATCACTAATTTGTATGATTATAGACTTTATGCTTTATTATAATTTTCATATGTTTCATATTTGTTTTTTATTTCAGTGTTTATTATTGCATATGTGGACTCAGTGGCTGAGTCATGTTTGACTCTGTAACCCCATGGATTGCAGCCCCCCAGACCCCTCTCTCCATGGCATTTTCCCTGCAAGAATACTGGAATGGGTTGTCATTTTCTCCTCAAAGGGATCTTCTTGAGACAAGGATAAAATCTGCAGCTCCTGCATCTCTTGCATTACAGGTGGATTCTTTACCGCTGAGCCACAGGCGAGGCTGTAATTACATATATTGGTGTTTAAATATGGAATTAATATTTATTCTAGAAAATGTATGAAATATGATAAAGCAAATCTAGCTATGAACAATTATGCATTTTTATATTTTCTTTGTAAATCATAATATGTATGAAGCACACTGTACTGGAATCTGGATGGGAAAATAAAACATTCTTCATCTGGGTAAAATAGCTTCTTACCCAAAAGCTCTACTTTCATAGTAATCTTCAATTCACAATCCAAGAAAAAAAGCAGAGTGCAAAGTGTCATTTATCTAATCTTACATAACCTTCTGAATAAGTCATAACACACACACTCTCTTTTTTCTTTTTACCCATTTCTCTATTCCTATTTTTTTTCCTGTATTTATTTCTCCCTCTTTACTTCCATGGCGTCAGTATTGGGATTTAAAATTAAAATTTTAAGTGGATATGTAAATTGTGAAAGAAGTTTTGTATTAGTAAGCAAAAAATTTGAAGATTTACTATTTTAACCTTATATATACAGCTTCCTATTACAGTCCTCAATCTTTTTAAAAAATTTTTATATTAAATTATTGCAGAGGATTCATTGTCTCTTCTTAAATTGCAGATGCAAAAACCAAAAGATATTACCAAGTAGTTCTAGAGGAATAACATACTTTGACTTAATCAGAGGCTGTATATATCCCTTTAAAATGTAATGCTTTACATTTATATTTTCAATTAAAGATCAAGTGTCAGTTTTCTCCTCCTCATTTAACGTCAATTTTTCTCTAGTAAAATTTGAATTTTCCAAACTTGTCTATTAAATGTCAGTGTTCCCTTTTACTTTTGTATTTGCCCCAAACTCACATCCTGTAGACCTTCTATGTTGTGCTATTAACTTTGAAAAGACTCTGGACAGGCAGGGTGAAAAATTGCTGTGGTGTCATTTCATCTCTTTTTCTAACACTGTTCCTCACTATCCTCTACTAAAGTCCTAGACAAAGTCATGTGGGCAAATCAAACTAGACTGAAAGGTGTAGAAAATTAAACATGTATTCACTATTCTTCAGTCTTCTGTAGGCATTTGAAAACAGAAAAATGCCCATATACTAGGGCAAATATGAAAAGAAATAGCTGAGACAAAAGCATGACATATCCACATTTCTTTCAAGCATTTGGAAACATGAAAACAAAATCACTTCAGTTCAGTTCAGTTGCTCAGTCGTATCCAACTCTGTGACCCCATGAATCACAGCACGCCAGGCTTCCCTGTCCATCACCAACTCCCAGAGTTCACTCAGATTCACATCCATCGAGTCCGTGATGCTATGCAGCCATCTCATCCTCTGTTGTCCCCTTTTCCTCCTGACCCCAATCCCTTCCAGCATCAGAGTCTTTTCCAATGAGTCAACGCTTCACATGAGGTGGCCAAAGTACTGGAGTTTCAGCTTTAGCATCATTCCTTCCAAAGAAATCTCAGGGTTGATGTCCTTCAGAATGGACTGGTTGGACCTCTTTGCAGTCCAAGGGACTCTCAAGAGTCTTCTCCAAATCACAGTTTAAAAACATCAATTTTTTGGTGCTCAGCTTTCTTCACAGTCCAACTCTCACATCCATACATGACCACAGGAAAAACCATAGCCTTGACTAGATGGACCTTTGTTGGCAAAGTAATGTCTCTTCTCTTCAATACGCTATCCAGGTTAGTCATAACTTTTCTTCCAAAGAGTAAGCGTCTTTTAATTTCATGGCTGCAATCACCATCTACAGTGATTTTTGAGCCGACCCCCCCACAAAAAATTAGTCTGACACTGTTTACACTGTTTCCTCATCTATTTGCCATGAAGTGATGGAGCCAGATGCACATATCCTCAGTTCAGTTCAGTTCAGTTCAGTTCAGTCGCTCAGTCTTGTCCGACTCTTTGAGGCCCCGTGAATTGCAGCACACCAGGCTTCCCTGTCCATCACCAACTCCCAGAGTTCACTCAGATTCACGTCCATCGAGTCCATGATGCTATGCAGCCATCTCATCCTCTGTTGTCCCCTTTTCCTCCTGCCCCCAATCCCTTCCAGCATCAGCGTCTTTTGCAATGAGTCAACACTTCACATGAGGTGGCCAAAGTACTGGAGTTTCAGCTTTAGCATCATTCCCTCCAAAGAAATCCCAGGTATGATCTCCTTCAGAATGGACTGGTTGAATCTCCTTGCAGTCCAAGGGACTCTCAAGACTCTTCTCCAACACCACAGTTCAGAAGCATAAATTCTTCGGCGCTCAGCCTTCTTCACAGTCCAACTCTCACATCCATACATGACCACAGGAAGAACCATAGCCTTGACTAGACGGACCTTAGCACATATCAAATATTTTTTAATATTATCAGGAGTTGATGTATTTTAATACAATCTAAAAGAAAATCTCAAACATAAACAAAAGCAGAGAAAGTAGCAAAAAGAAGTTCCATGACAATATCAACCAGCTCTGATAATTAACCAACAGTGATCAAGCTTTTTCTGTCTCTGTGTTCCAATTATCACTTGCTTGCCCTGCTGGATAATTTTGAATCAGTTCTCAGATACCAGACCTCACAGCATTTCTTTTGTATAAGTAAATTTTAGCAACATATAGAGAATGTACACATACACATTAACATGTACAAATTAGAAAATTTAACAGGAAAAAAAAAACTCTGAATTAATGTGAATAAATATTTGAATTTGCCATTTCAGAATGATTATAGATACCTAGAAAATAACTTAAACATAGGTCTCCCCTTGACAATATTTCTATCTTTAAAATATATTATAAATTGAATTTACCAAGTAGTTCACTTCTTCTGAATTTGTTGAATGGCTGATTATGTTTCTCTCACTGCTTCTTCACCTCTTATATGGAATAATACTAAATCATATAGTAAAAATAATGAAATAATTTTAAGAAAAGGATGAAATAATTGAAAATTTTTGGTGAACAGGATCATTATCAAATTTTTAAAACAAGTGTAATTAGAAAGATAAATTATGTAGGCATTAATTCAATTGTTCATTTGTATATACTTTCTTTACATATATATATATATATATATATATAGACACAAACACGCATCCATACACACACATCTACACTAAATGTGTGTACACACTCTAGGCTTATATATCACGGGTCAGATTCTGTGCACTGAAGTGGGAAAGAGAAATATAAAATGTTTTGGATTATGACAGTTTGATGTAAATGTATACTTATAACACAAAATAAAGAATACCAAAAGAAGCATTTTACATGCTCTTAATAAGATAACAGGAACAACATATTAATACCAGAAACACTATTTTATAATTTTTATAACTGTTTGATAGTTGATCTTGATTATAACTTCTGAAATGATTCTCGATTATTATCTGGTTATAGAAGCGCAATTTCTATAATTTTTTTTTAATTTTTATTTGTACTTTATTTTACTTTACAATAATGTATTGGTTTTGCCATACATTGACATGAATCCACCATGGGTGTACATGCATCAGTCTCAAGATATTTGGTTCCTGTACATCAGTAAAATTTTACTTTTCTATTTTTTAAGAGGCAAGCTTCTTTCTTAAGCATGCGGTGAAAAAGTAGTATCAGATTGAATCTCTCAGCCATAAAGTTTGGGTTGGCTTAGTAGTGGGGGATGGAAAAAGCAATGGAACCCCACTGCAGTACTCCTGCCTGGAAAATCCCATGGACGGAGGAGCCTGGTGGGCTGCAGTCCATGATGGGGTCGCTAAGAGTCGGACATGACTGAGAGACTTTGCTTTCCCTTTTCACTTTCATACCTTGGAGAAGGAAATGGCAACCCACTCCAGTGTTCTTGCCCGGAGAATCTCAGTGACAGGGGAGCCTGGTGGGCTGCCGTCTATGTGGTCACACAGTCGGACACAACTGAAGCAACTTATCAGCAGCAGCAATAGTAGGGAATGTATTCCCAGAGACAAATATGAATAGTTACATAAGGCATGGTATTTATTTCTCTGTTTGTGGGTTCTCTACTGTATCCCTGGTGCCTTGAAGAGTCCTGCATTGTGTGTTCATTGGCAATGTGGTGTTTTGGTCTATTCAATAGACTTGTAGGAGGGACAGGACATTACGTAGGAATAGGTGTTCATGTAAAACATCTAAGAAACAAAAAAACAAACATTTCATGTAACATGATTTACAGATAATGACAGAGAAAGGTTTCTCTCTTGCTTTAGGATTACAATTTAAAAGAAAAGAAAATAAAAGAAAAGTAGTCTTGAAACTTGTCAAAAGCTATCCCCCAAACCCTGATCATTAGTAGGATGGAAAGAACATAAGCCAACATAATGGCAGATGTTTGAAAGGAGAGAGAAAGAGATGGGGCTCTATATAGAGAAGGATAAATATTCCTGAATACAAAGCAACAAGCAGGGATGAAGTGTTGATATACATATTCGGGTGCAATGTCCAAATAAACTTCACAATGTTCATATTGTTTAAGAGAAAATGTTCCAATTGATAACATGAATGCTTAAATCATCTTCATTATTTTTTTCATCAAATAGTTACCACAGAAAGTGGCAAATTTCTAATTTTACTCCTGCAATTTACTATTTGAATCTTTGATAGTATCTATCACAGAATTTAAAATAAATGCCACTTGTTTTTTATTTCTTTTTTAATATAAATTTATTTATTTTAATTGGAGGTTAATTACTTTACAATATTGTATTGGTTTTGCCATACATCAACATGCATCTGCCATGGGTGCACACGTGTTCCCCATCCAGAAACCCCTCCCTCCTCCCTCCCTGTACCATCCTTCTGGGTCCTCCCAGTGCACCAGCCTCAAGCATCTAGTATCATGCATCGACCCTGGACTGGTGATTCCTTTCATATATGATATTATACATGTTATAATGCCATTCTCCCAAATCATCCCACCCTCTCTCTCTCCCACAGAGTCCAAAAGGCTGCAATCCAAAAGTCTACAAGCCATAAATGCTGGAGAGGGTGTGGAGAAAAGGGAATCCTCTGACACTGTTGATGGGAATGCAAGCTAGTACAGCCACTATGGAGAATGGTGTGGAGATTCCTTAAAAAACTGGAAATAGAACTGCCTTATGACCCAGCAATCCCACTGCTGGGCATACACACCGAGAAAACCAGAATTGAAAGAGACATGTGTACCCCAATGTTCATCACAGCACTGTTTATAATGGCCAGGACATGGAAGCAACCTAGATGTCCATTAGCAGATGAATGGATAAGAAAGCTGTGGTACATATACACAATGGAGTATTATTCAGCCATTACAAAGAATACATTTGAATCAGTTCTAATGAGGTAGATGAAACTGGAGCCTATTAAACAGAGTGAAGTAAGCCAGAAAGAAAAACACCAATACAGTATATGCTAAGTCACTTCAGTCATGTCCGACTCTGTGTGGCCCCATAGATGGCAGCCCACCAGGCTCCCCCGTCCCTGGGATTCTGCAGGCAAGAACACTAGAGTGGGTTGCCATTTCCTTCTTCAGTGCATGCAAGTGAAAAGTGAAAGTGAAGTCGCTCAGTTGTGTCCGACCCTCAGTGACCCAATGGACTGCAGCCTTCTAGGGATTAACGCATATATATGGAATTTAGAAAGATGGTAATGATAACCCTTTATGCGAGACAGCAAAAGAGACACATGTATAGAACATTTCTTTTTTATTTTAATTTTTGTTTTCCAAATGTCTAATTTATTCTTATGGATATATGTCTAATTTTGTCTTGCCAATTTCCAATTTTTTCTCTTTCTCAAAATCACTGTTTGGTTAAAATTAATCTCAAGATGTCATACTTTCTTTTTGAAAATATAAACATTTTAATTGATCACATATAAATAAATTGTTTATGTATTAAAATCAACTAAAGACCTATATATAGAAAACTATAAAACACTGATGAAAGAAATCAAAGAGGACACTAGTAATGGAGAAATATACCATGTTCATGGATGGGAAGAATCAATATAGTGAAAATGAGTATACTACCCAGAGCAATTTACAAATTCAAGGCAATCCCTGTCAAGCTACCAGCCACATTTTTCACAGAACTAGAACATATAATTTCAAGATTTGTATGGAAATACAAAAAACCTCGAATAGCCAAAAGCAATCTTGAGAAAGAAGAATCGAACTGGAGGAATCAACTTGCCTGACTTCAGGCTCTACTACAAAGCCACAGTCATCAAGACAGTATGGTACTGGCACAAAGACAGACACATAGATCAATGGAACAAAATAGAAAGCCCAGAGATAAATCCACACACATATGGACACCTTATCTTTGACAAAGGAGGCAAGAATATACAATGGAGTAAAGACAATCTCTTTAACAAGTGGTGCTGGGAAAATGGTCAACCACTTGTAAAAGAATGAAACTAGATCACTTTCTAACACCATACACAAAAATAAACTCAAAATGGATTAAAGATCTAAATGTAAGATCAGAAACTATAAAACTCCTAGAGGAGAATATAGGCAAAACACTCTCAGACATAAATCACAGCAGGATCCTCTATGATCCACCTCCCAGAATTCTGGAAATAAAAGCAAAAATAAACAAATGGGATCTAATTAAAATTACAAGCTTCTGCACAACAAAGGAAAATATAAGCAAGGTGAAAAGACAGCCTTCTGAATGGGAGAAAATAATAGCAAATGAAGCAACTGACAAACAACTAATCTCAGAAATATACAAGCAACTCCTGCAGCTCAATTCCAGAAAAATAAATGACCCAATCAAAAAATGGGCCAAAGAACTAAATAGACATTTCTCCAAAGAAGACATACGGATGGCTAACAAACACATGAAAAGATGCTCAACATCACTCATTATTAGAGAAATGCAAATCAAAACCACAATGAGGTACCACTTCACACCAGTCAGAATGGCTGCGATCCAAAAATCTGCAAGCAATAAATGCTGGAGACGGTGTGGAGAAAAGGGAACCCTCCTACACTGTTGGTGGGAATGCAAACTAGTACAGCCACTATGGAGAACAGTGTGGAGATTCCTTAAAAATTGCAAATAGAACTACCTTATGACCCAGCAATCCCACTTCTGGGCATACACACCGAGGAAACCAGAATTGAAAGAGACACATGTACCCCAATGTTCATCGCAGCACTGTTTATAATAGCCAGGACATGGAAACAACCTAGATGTCCATCAGCAGATGAATGGATAAGAAAGCTGTGGTACATTTACACAATGGAGTATTACTCAGCTGTTAAAAAGAATTCATTTGAATCAGTTCTGATGAGATGGATGAAACTGGAGCCAATTATACAGAGTGAAGTAAGCCAGAAAGAAAAACACCAATACAGTATACTAACACATATATATGGAATTTAGGAAGATGACAATGACGACCGTGTATGCAAGACAGGAAAAAAGACACAGATGTGCATAACGGACTTTTGGACTCAGAGGGAGAGGGAGAGGGTGGGATGATTTGGGAGAATGGGACTTCTAACATGTATACTATCATGTAAGAATTGAATCGCCAGTCCATGTCTGACGTAGGGTGCAGCATGCTTGGGGCTGGTGCATGGGGATGACCCAGAGAGATGTTGTGGGGAGGGAGGTGGGAGGGGGGGTCATGTTTGGGAACGCATGTAAGAATTAAAGATTTTAAAATTAAAAAATTTAAAAAAAAGAAATAAAATAAAATTTCCAAGTGCTGTAAAAAAAATAAAATAATAAAATAAAATAAAATCTCATTCACATTCATTCTTGTCTTTCATGGTATCATTTTTAAATTTTTGTTTGTTTGCTTACTGTGTCTTAAATGTTTACTTGCAAACTCAGTTTTGACTGGGAGTTTCTCTCTCATCCCTCCTTCAATTCTATCTTCCTTTCCCCTTTTCTAAACACTCTCCCCTAGCTAGCAGTTTTGCAGTCACTCCTTTGCCACAATTCCTAGATGGCAACATAGAGCCAGGTCACTGCTTTCCAGGGATGTGGTGATTCTGCAGATTCTTCATGAAAAGAATGCACAGCATGACTCCCATACTGGTTTCCTGACTGTCTTTCTTTGTCATCTCCTTTGGCCCATATTTTTTGATGTACTCTTAACCTAGGTCAGTATATTGTTAACTTTACAACAATCTTTCATCACAAGAAAAACTTCACTCTTGCCTTTCTTTTCCTAATCTTATCTGGATAGTCAGTCTTCCTTTTCCATGGGTAGTCATATTGTCTGCTACCACTGCCTATTTATTAACCAGAGGTCAGTACCATGCAACATTTGCTGATTGTACTTTTTCTTTTCATAGAGATGTTTTGTTATATTTAAACTTAGTTATGTCTTCTTGTTTTCTACTTTTCATATTTTCTTCGCTCATTGCTATGTATTTGGAGCAATGGGTGTCTCTCAGTATAAATACTCTGGGGCATGTTAGTATGAAGCTAAGCTTGTTTTACCCAATAGTGTTAAAATTTAACAATAATGACAATGTATATTAGTGTGTGTGTGTGGAATGTCAAATATATATATATATATATATATATATATATATATATATATATATATATATAAGCTAGTATTTCAAAAGAGTTAGTCATCTTACGGCCTTGTTGATGCAAATACTTTCCTAGTTAGACTTTCCTTACAAGCTCTGTTACACTTGTTTAACTCAACCCAGTGGGATTTTCAGAATTCACAGGTGATGGCAGTCAAATAAATGCACCTGGAGAGAAAGAAAGAACTATACAACAGCTGTTGAACACAGATTTTGACCATCTGTTATACAGTGACTACAAAAAGGAAAATATGGATATTTGAAAATGTGGATTATGTGAGAATATCATAGTATAATATGTAGATTTAAGAAATACATATTTAGTGATTCAGATGAACAACAACTATGTGTATACACACACACACACACACACACACACACACACACACATATATATATATATATATATATATATATATATATATATATATATATATGTGTGTTATCTTAGTCCATGGTTCCTGACTCACAGCTCCCAACATTTTCGGAATTTCCTGAGTGATAAGAGCATGTTTTGTTGTAATATTTTGTCTGTTGTCTTTGGTTTCTCACACTGCTTCAGAGCCATAAGAGGTGAAGTTAGTGTCTTGTTATTCGCTGCTTCTGTTGTCTTATCTGGAGAAGGAAATGGAAACTCACTCCAGGATTCTTAATAGCAACAGCAACAGCTGTCTTATCAACCATAGGTTTATGATAATAAGGTAACTTTTGGAAAGCACCCAAGGATGGGAACTGATTGCCAAGACAGTTAATCATGAATTCAAGGGTGGAACTTTTTCCATCCCCTGATGGAACTTTTTCCATCTCCTCCCCAGGAGGGGAGATAGGCCGGATGTTGAATCAGTCACCAGTAGCCAATGATTTAACAAAACACACTTATATGATGAAGCCTCCATAAAAACCCAAAAGGACTAATTTTGAGAGATTCTGAGTTGGTGAACACATAGAGATTGAACTTTCATGTCCTTTCTTTGTAACTTGCCCGATGCATCTTTTGCATTTCTCTTTCCATGTTATATCAGTTTATAAAAAGCAGGGAATCTAGTAAGTGGCATGCTTCTCTGAATAATGTGAGTGGCTTTCTTAAATGAATTGAGGCCAAGGAGGAGTCAGTGGGATGCCCAAGCTATATAGCTGACCGGTACAAAGCACAAGTGGCAAACAGGAATCAAAGTGATGTAAAAAGTGAGAGAGGGACAGTCTGTGGGACTGAGCTCTTAACTTGTAGGATCTGATGCTATCTTCAGGTCCATAGTGGAATCGTTGAATTGAAGTGTAAGAAGTCCACCTGGTGTTCAAGAACTGCTTGGTCACATGGGAACACCCCCACCACAACCATGTTGAAGTTGAGACTAGAACTCAAAATATATAGCAATAATATATTAACAGAAAATAGTTAGGTAAGAATGGACAAAACAAAATGAACCTGAAGAGAACCATTTTGCTTTTAGAATAATTAATACCACCATAATTATGCAGGATTTTTTTTAATATCAGAAATTGACATAGTGAAGAAAATACTGAAACCATTTATGTTGAATTATAAATGGTTTGGTGTAGAAAAATTAATATTTAATATTAATGTGGGATAAAGAAGCAAACATCTTTGGAAGAATATACAGTAATACCAATGCACTGACTACTACTGGGAAAACAAAAACAACTGGGTCTTTACTAAATAGAATATTTCTACAATGACTCATTCGATTTTAAGTACATTTTTTTTGGGGGGGGTTGTTTAAAAGTGGGAAAATACTTCAGAAATCACTTTCACTATGTTTCACATACTCAGGAGTTTTTTTCAATATTCTATTTTTTTTAATTAAAGAGAGTCTGAATATTTTGAAGCCTTGAATGAAGTGATATACAATATATGTAGAGTAATTTCTGCCAGAGAATTAATATAAGGTCCAACTGTAGTGCCCTGATTGAATCACACATCTGCCTTTCAAGAAAACAGCATAATGGTAAAATATGGCAGATATTTATAAAGGAACTACTTTCATAGCATACCACAAAACCCTGAAGGATGATAGGATTCTATTTTGACAAAGCCTTCCAAAATTTTCTATTATAAATATATCTAAATTTAAAGGAGCATATTCTTGAACAAAAATATGCTTCATAAACATGCCCAATAAAAGCAATAAAAATGAAGCAAAAAAGGAAAAATGTAGTGTTAAAAAGTTAACTGATGCATAGTAAAGTTGAATCATTTCTTTGAGCAAACATTGGTTTGAACTGAATAGCACCAAGCCAAAAGTTGTAAGGAGTGCTCCACCAATAGGAGCTAGGGACAAATATTTTATCTAGAAGAGATGAAAGAAAAGCACATAAATTATTTATTTATCACTTAAGTGATTACTTTATTTGGGAAAGCCTAATTGGCTGTTTGTGATGGACTTTTCCTAACCTTCGCTTTCTCAGATATGGTTGCATTCACTCTGGCTTAGGTTTGGTTTGCTTACATAGGCTACTGAGGCCTTAGGGCCACGACAGTCTAAAGGTCACTTTGTTAAAAGAATTTAAAAATGAATAGAAAGATAATACTTAGAGTTTTAGTGAGGAGTCTCTTCCTGGTTGGGAGAAGGCAATGACACCCCACTCCCGTCAGTACTCTTGCCTGGAAAATCCCATGGACTGAGGAGCCTGATAGGCTGCAGTCCATGCGGTTGCTAAGAGTTGGACACGACTGAGTGACTTCACTTTCACTTTTCACTTTCATGCATTGAAGAAGGAAATGGCAATGCACTCCAGTGTTCTTGCCTGGAGAATCCCAGGGATGGTGGAGCCTGGTGGGCTGCCATCTATGTGGTTGCACAGAGTCGGACACAACTGAAGTGACTTCAGCAGCAGCAGCAGCAGCAGCAGCAGCTCTTCCTGGTTGCAAATTGCCATCTTCATGTTGTATCTTTATATGGTTAGCTCTCTGGCCTCTTCTCAAGAGGGGAATAATCCAATTTATGAGGACCCCACTCTAATGACCTAACTACATCTCAAAAGGCCCTACCTCCTAATCACATTGCAGATTTGATTTTAACATATGAAATTTGGAAGAACACAAACATTCCATCTATAATACATGTCCACTACTGTAATATTTGTCTGTCCTGCTCAAAATAATTTACTATTAGTTTTCTTTATCTTAATATACAAATCTAGAGGTGAAATCTCCAAAGCAAATCAGTGAGATGTCCTCAAATAAATTTTAGATTAGTTAAGTAGGAGAAAATAATGAAACATATGCTAAAGAAGCAAATTACTTCATGAATGCTATAATGATAGTAAATACTGTTCAAGGTGAACTAATTATGCTTCCTGATCTTACAGATTGTCATTGAAGACATACAAGATGTTACTGAATACAGCCAAGTTCACTTACCCAAACTGTATGAATCAAATTGGGTATTGGGTGAAATTAGCAGTAAGTTTTCCCTAAACAGACATAGAAAAATGATGTATGAACTATGTACATAAATTTTAATGCAGGCTGTGCCTACCCATTTATGAAATATTCTTGATGAATATGAGATTCTGACAAAACAGATTAGAATCTAGAAAAAATATCAAGAAAAGAAATTCTACATAAAAGGAATAGAATTAAAATATGAGTGGAGGGGAGCAGTGTTATATGAAAAGGAGGGACAACAAGGATATCTTATCTCTGAAAGTGAAAGTGTTAGTCGCTCAGTCTTGTCTGGCTCTTTTTCATTCCATGGTCTGCCCATGGAATTTTCCAAGCAACAATAATGGAGTGGGTTGCCATTCCCTTCTATAGGGGATCTTCTCAACCCAGAGATCAAACCTAGGTCTTCTGCATTGCAGGCAGATTAAAATTTAAAAGTAAAATAAAACCGAGTACAACTTATTAATAGTTTCATCAGTACTGTATGCTGGGACTTCTAAGTATTGTCTCCTTTTGGTGATCCACTGAACAACAACAAGAAAAAAATCTGCACCATTCCTCACATTTTCAGTCTTTTTTTAACCTAGTACTGAGCTAATGAATCTATAGCCAATCTGGGAGTGTATGGCCCTCAGAGATAAAGACTAATACATCCTTCTTGAACTGCTAAGCCTGTGATATTTTTATCAGGTAGAAAGAAAGCTATCTTAGTATCCCTAGAGTCATTTCAAACATCACAAAGTTCATGTATTTTACTCTTCCAAAATGTCTAAGTAAAAATTAGCAACTTAAGAATACTGCTGCATTATCTCATTTCCACAAAACCATTAAATTAAAAACAGCTTCAACAGCCATTATAGTCATCTAGCCTCTTAGCAAAATTTGATGTCATCAAGAGGAAAGATGATAGACTAGAAAGTGAACAAAATAGGAAATATGATTTATTTTTATTTCATCAGTAATCTAATCAGTGTGAGATCTGTCAACCATTTACCAACTTTAATTATTTGGGAGCATTCACCTAGGAATTTGTAGCATTGAACTGTCAATTTCCTGGGGGAAATTCCACTTACTTATATCATTCTATCTCTCAGAGGTCAAAATACCAAGTGCTTTTTGTATTTTTTGAATTTAGAAATACCCTCTAGTAGGTGATACTATCCAAAAGTATGCCTTTCTATGCTTATGAATTTTTCATGTTTTCAGTACTAGCAGTGAAAACAATTCTTTCTTATATATCCTATAATGTGGCATTGGGACCTGACTCTTTTCTTTTTTTTTTCTCTCTGTCTCTCTTTTGTAGTCTTGCTGCATCATTAACAATTTTAAGGTTGGTGCTATCTTTCCTCTTCTCTTCTTTTTGATCCAAATTTTATTTTTCTCTGGGGATTTTTTCCTCCTCATATTTCATCTCTTTTTAGAGAGTCCTAAATGTATTTTCCTAGGATTCCACCAGAAGTATCCACTGGTCTTTACACCTTGCTATTCCATTATTTGCTTTCCAAATCATTAAAAATTTGATGCTTTAATAAATCAACCTCAGGAATTCCCTGGCAGTCCAGTGTTTGGGACTGTGATTTCATTCCTGAGGGCATGGTTTCAATCCCTGGTCAGGGAACTAAGATCTCACATAGCATGCAGCATGGCCATAGATAAATCCATAAATTTTAAAATGAAATACAAATTAAGAAAAATAAATCCATCTGTTCCAAGGCTAGAAAAGTTTAATCAGCTGAATTGCACCTTTGCTACCAAGTTGAGTTTGCCTTTTGTCTCTTATTTTAACACAGTGGAGGGAAATAATTTTAATTTGAACTAATATAAATATTTTGAAAAGTGATACAGATGTATTCCAAGTTATTTATATATTACAAGTGTGTAAACTACCAGCTAATCTTTTAAGTGCCTCAAAAAGACTATTTTGAATAAGATTTTCTGACCCACACACTGGTGTTTGTTTTCCGATAATACAGTTATTATTGATGCATAGCTATCATCTATTGAAAAAATATTGATGAGATAAGATGAAATGAATTTTTCAAAAATAATTATGACAGCAAAAACTCCTTGAATCCTGGAGAATGCCACTTTCTTCAACCCCAACACCATCGCTTTTGTTTATTATATGCTTTACTTCCACAATCCCGTATTACTGGCTTTCTTCATATTTTCTTCAGCAGGCTAATCAATAGTTTTTCAAACTCTGACCTTATATTCACTTGGGGAAGAAGAAAAAATAAAATCCCCAAAACATCAGCTACTAAACCCACCACAAAACGAGATGAGGTATCCCTACATTATTCACATAGTACACTGCCCATACATTGATTGCACCAGTGAACACAACTAAGGATTTAGATTTCTTCATTTAGTGTTTCTCCCTCTAATATCACAAATACCTTAAGTACTCGCATTTTTGTCTCAGTATTCCTAAAACGTAACCATGTACCTCTCTTGAGGTATAAGTTCAAAGAATCTTGGTTAAATGAGTAGCTGCCCAAATGGATTGTCTTCTGAATATTAGAAGCTACTCAAGTATATTGAAAGAATTCTAGAAATAAGAAACATCTTACGTGGTCAGTGGGTGATGAAACTGTGTACAACTTCAATATTCCTCAGTTCAGTTCAGTCGCTCAGTCGTGTTTGACTCTTTGCGACCCCATGAATCGCGGCATGCCAGGCCTCCCAGTCCATCACCAACTCCCAGAGTTCACTCAGACTCGTGTATATCAACTCAGTGATGCCATCCAGCCATCAAAATTCTCTGTCGTCCCCTTCTCCTCCTGCCCCCAATCCCTCCCAGCATCAAAGTCTTTTCCAATGAGTCAACTCTTTGCATGAGGTGGCCAAAGTACTGGAGTTTCAGCTTTAGCATCAGTCCTTCCAAAGAAATCCCAGGGTTGATCTCCTTCAGAATGGATTGGTTGGATCTCCTTGCAGTCCAAGGGACTCTCAAGAGTCTTCTCCAACATCACAGTTCAAAAGCATCAATTCTTCGGCACACAGCCTTCTTCACAGTCCAACTCTCACATCCATACATGACCACAGGAAAACCCATAGCCTTGACTAGATGGACCTTAGTCGGCAAAGTAATGTCTCTGCTTTTGAATATACTATCTAGGTTGGTCATAACTTTTCTTCCAAGGACCAAGCGTCTTTTAATTTCATGGCTGCAGTCACCATCTGCAGTGATTTTGGAGCCCCCCAAAATAAAGTCTGACACTGTTTCCACTGTTCCCCCTTCTATTTCCCATGAAGTGATGGGACCAGATACCATGATCTTCGTTTTCTGAATGTTGGGCTTTAAGTCAACTTTTTCACTCTCCTCTTTCACTTTCATCAAGAGGCTTTTTAGCTACTCTTCACTTTCTGCCATAAGGGTAGTGTCATCTGCATATCTGAGGTTATTGATATTTCTCCTGTCAATCTTGATTCCAGCTTGTGTTTCTTCCAGCCCAGGGTTTCTCATGATGTACTCTGCATTGACGTTAAATAAGCGGGGTGACAATATACAGCCTTGACAGACTCCTTTTCCTATTTGGAACCAGTCTGTTGTTCCATGTCCATTTCTATCTGTTGTTTCCTGGCCTGCGTACAGATTTCTCAAGAAGCAAGTCAGGTGGTCTGGTGTTCACATCTTTTTCAGAATTTTCCAGTTTGCTGTGATCCACACAGTCAAAGGCTTTGGCACAGTCAATAAAGGAGAAATAGATGTTTTTCTGGAACTCTTGCTTTTTCCATGATCCAGCGGATGTTGGCAATTTGATCTCTGGTTCCTCTGCCTTTTCTAAAACCACCTTGAACATCAGGAAGCTCACGGTTCACGTACTGCTGAAACCTGGCTTGGACAATTTTGAGCATTACTTTACTAGCATCTGAGATGAGTGCAATTGTGTGGTAGTTTGAGCAGTCTTTGACATTGCTTTTATTTGGGATTGGAATGAAAATGGACCTTCTCCAGTCCTGTGGCCACTGTTGAGTTTTCCTAATTTGTTGGCATATTGAGTGCAGCACTTTCACAGCATCATCTTTCAGGATTTGAAATAGCTCAACTGGAATTCCGTCACCTCCACTAGCTTTGTTTGTAGTGATGCTTCCTAAGGTCCACTTCACTTCACATTCCAACATATCTGGCTCTAGGGGAGTGATCACACCATCATGATTATCTGGGTCATGAAGATCTTTTCTGTACAGTTCTTCTGTGTATTCTACCATCTCTTCTTAATATCATCTGCTTCTGTTAGGTCCATACCATTTCTGTCCTTTATAGAGCCCATCTTTGCATGAAATATTCCCTTGGTATCTCTAACTTTCTTGAAGCGATCTCTAGTCTTTCCCATTCTGTTCTTTTCCTCTATTTCTTTGCATTGATCACTGAAGAAGGCTTTCTTATCTTTTCTTGCTATTCTTTGGAACTCTGCATTCAGATGCTTATATCTTTCCTCTTCTCCTTGGCTTTTCACTTCTCTTCTTTTCACAGCAATTTGTAAGGCTTCCCCAGGCAACCATTTTGCTTTTTTGCATTTCTTTTCCATGAAAATGATCTTGATCCCTGTCTCCTGTACAATGTCACGAACCTCATTCCATAGTTCATCTGGCACTCTATCTATCAGATCTAAGCCCTTAAATCTATTTCTCACTTCCACTTTATAATCATAAGGGATTTGATTTAGGTCATACCTGAATGGTCTAGCAGTTTTCCCCACTTACTTCAATTTCAGTCTGAATTTGGTAATAAGGAATTCATGATCTGAGCCACAGTCATCTTCTGGTCTTGTTTTTGTTGACTGTATAGAGTTTCTCCATCTTTTGCTGCAGAGAATATAATCAATTTGATTTTGGTGTTGACCATCTGGTGATGTCCATGTGTAGAGTCTTCTCTTGTGTTGTTGGAAGAGGGTGTTTGCTATGACCAGTGCATTTTCTTGGCAAAAGTCTATTAGTCTTTGCCTTGCTTCATTTCACATTCCAAGGCCTAATTTGCCTGTTACTCCAGGTGTTTCTTGACTTCCTACTTTTGCATTCCAGTCCCCTATAATGAAAAGGACATCTTTTTTGGCTGTTAGTTCTAAAAGGTCTTGTAGTTCTTCATAGAACTGTTCAACTTCAGTTTCTTCAGCATTACTGGTTGGGGCATACATAGACTTGGATTACTGTGATATTGAATGGTTTACCTTGGAAACGAACAGAGATCATTCTGTCGTTTTTGGGATTGCATCCAAGTACTACATTTCAGACTCTTTTGTTTACCATGATGGCTACTCCATTTCTTCTGAGGGATTCCTGCCTGCAGTAGTAGATATAATGGTCATCTGAGTTAAATTCACCCATTCCAGTCCATTTTAGTTCGCTGATTCCTAGAATGTCGGTGTTCACTCTTGCCATCTCTTGTTTGACCACTTCCAACTTGCCTTGATTCCTGTACCTGACATTCCAAGTTCCTATGCAATATTGCTCTTTACAGCATCGGACCTTGCTTCTATCACCAGTCACATCCACAGTTGGTTACTGTTTTTGCTTTGGCTCCATCCCTTCATTTTTTCTGGAGTTATTTCTCCACTGACCTGCAGTAGCATATTGGGCACCTACTAACCTGGGGAGTTCCTCTTTCAGTATCCTACCATTTTGCCTTTTCATACTGTTCATGGGGTTCTCAAGGATGGACAACGGAAGGGCAAACCACTTCAATATTCCTAGGTGTTCATAACCTCTACTTGAGCATAAACTTGAGTCTGCCCATTGTTTTACTTTTCATCATAGTAGGCAAGAACTGAAAACATTAGCTGTATGTCCTGGCATGATAAATAAGATCATCAGCATATAGCTTAAATACAGGAAGAAAAAGATAAAAAAGACATAAAGCTGTCTTATGTGTATTTTTGAAAAACATTCTGTATTGTAATTTAAAAAAAAAACACTGAAACAATTGTCCTCAGGACAGTTGTGAAATATCTACAATGATTTTCCAAGACTTTTGCTTTAGAAATTAAGTGAAGGGTCGTCATTAAGTGCCTTTTATTTGCAGCCAAATTAATTTTATTTTATAAATATTAATTTTATATTTACTGTAGTTTGTGTTGCCTAATTAAATTTGGAGGAATTAAGTCATGAAGTCACAGTAGCAAGAACATTAAAGAGTAGCAGCAGGATAGAAGATATAAATATGGAAGTCCTACTGGATGAACATGGTTGGTGCTTACAGCTCTGCTTCTCACAGAAGCCATAACCCTTTAAGGGAGGGTGGCCTGAGTGGGAGAAACAGCCCTTTCTCTAAAGCTTTCTGTGTTCATCAAATGCATGTGTTTAATTTCCTATGAACACTGTGGGCTTGTGTATCTAACATTTTCAGAACAACTTTATATTTCCCTAGTCATTGACTGTACTCACTGCCTATATATTTGGACATGCTGCCTCTAACTAATCTTACTGAAATTTTTTTGTTTGTTTGTTTAAATCCAGGGTTAAATTAAAACATTTAAAAAATAATGCTCTCCCCATCCACAAATAAGTAAAAATTTAAAACATTCAATTAAAGTAATTCTATAAAATAAGAAATGCATGTAAAGAAGCAAAATAACACCAGAGTTCAGTTCAGTCGCTCAGTCGTGTCCAACAAAGGTTGAGTTAATTATAGTTTTTAGTTCACAGCACATTATTACCTAGAATACTTAAACAAGAGGATTATGTGTGTTTTAAGGATGAGTCTATATAACTTGTAAAATTTATTAATTAATAAATATTTAATTTTAATATTAAATAGTTAATACAAAGTACCGTTATTAAATATGCACTTAAGTTTCCATAGTGAATATAGTTGTGATATACCAAACCATCCTCAAAACAAATTCTTTTGCATTTTCACATTCACAAGTTTAACAGTTACACACAGGATATTTTAGCTCATTAATCAACCATCCAATGACCCGTTATCATCTCTCTTGTTCTATGCTGCATTTTATTCAGCCTTCCTTTATAGTCTTAATTCCATATATTTTTTGACCACATTTCTTAGGGTATAAAAATGATTCCTGTAACCTCACCCACAGTGAAATTGTTATTTTGTAGTTTTTCAAGCAGTTTTTGAAGATAATGCTGATGTTCTGAATCTTTTCCCCTGAAATTTCTCTAGATTGATTATACTTATTTTAATCTTTTATATATACCCCTGTTCCTTTTCCTGTGGGTTTTTCAGTTCTTGCTTTAAGAGAGCCCTTTTACTTAATTTCCTGCCATCTGGTCACTTCTGAATGCATAATTTCTGTCAGCTCTCTGACTTGCCTCTTGCTTGGTCTGACTTCCTTAGGACCCATTAGATTATGGTCTAATAACATCTAAGGCAGCCTTCTTAATAACAATAAGATAGATTTAGTGCACTTTATTTTTTCTTTTACATATTTGTTTTGGGGCCTTTCAGATCTCATTTTCCCCTTCATATCTGAGGAATTTCTCTTCTAAGGTAAGATGTATTATCTCAAGGAAAGATTAATGTCTTTCTTTCAGCTTAATTAACATCCTCTTTGAAATTTTTTTCTTTGTTTTATCATCAACCTATTCCATATTCTTGTTGGATCTTGCTGGATCTGTAGAAAACCTGATTCCTAAAGACAAGTTATTCCAAACAGAGATTTTAAAATTACCCAGAGCAGGAAATGACCAAGACTCCCTCTGTTCTGCATATTTAGGCATACACAGGTAGCTTAAAATCAAAAGTCACAATCTTCTATTCCTTACCTCACATTGGACTTATATGCATTCTAAAATTTAGATATGGATAGAAAAATAGAAAATCAATTTTCTATAAATGCACCATCTATAGAAACATTTCTTTCCCCAATAGTTGAATCATTACTACTTGCAGAGAAAATAACACCTGAATGTTTTGAGATTCCCACAAAGCCTCATGAAGCTGGTGTATGCTTTCTGACATATGCATGGTCCTGAGGAACCCAAGTCCCTGTGTTTCTAGGTGACCTGAACATTGGCTGAAAGTTGTCTTCATAAACTACAGTTTCAAGCTAAGGTCAACATACTCTTGGCCTAAGCCCTACGGCCTCAGATACGCAGCAGCCAGAACTACTCAATTTTACCTACTCAGTTACAGTAAATGCTATCCAGTCTCCTTCCCTGATGAAGAATCATTCAGCTCAGTTCAGTTGCTCAGTCATGTCATACTCTTTGAGACCCCATGGACTTCAGCATGCCAGGCTGCTTTTTAATATGCTGTCTCGGTTGGTCATAAGTTTCCTTCCAAGGAGTAAGCGTCTTTTAATTTCATGGCTGCAGTCATCCTCTGAAGTGATTTTGAGGCCCCCCAAAGTAAACTCTGCCACTGTTTCCATCCCCATAAACAATCATTATGCTGCTCAGATTCCACTTCTTATTTCTCTCTCAGTATCTTCAGCCTAAATAAATAACAACTGAGTTTGACTTTATCTAATAAAAAATGGATCTTTTTATCTTGGCCAAGTTCTGAAAAAGTGCGGTACCTAGAATATAAAATCTCAGCAGTTAAAGACCGAAACAACACCATTTTGACAAAAGCTAAGTTCAACCATGTGGCTTTAAGTCTAATAGTTAAGAAGCTAGCTGGTATTGTATACTAGATTTGACTGGATAGAAAAGTCCGGTGAGCTACAAACCATGGGGTCACAAACAGTTGGACATGACTGAGTGACTAAGAAATTCTTCAGGCCAGAATCTGAAGGGCCAATATACGATCCCCCTCATAGGGGCCTTTTCTGCAAATTTTTAAAATTGAGATGAGAATGCTGACTTTTATTGATTATTCTTTAAGCAGGAAAAAGGGAAGAAGTAAAGGGCTGCAAAGGGTCCCTCCCCAATGGAAACCAACCGCAATATGCAGGACAGCAGCTGACTGTGAGAGGCATGGTCTTAAGATCAGCAGCACATCCTTTCCTTCCAAAGATGACTGAGGTTGATATCTATCTCATATCTACTTTGATTGGCAACACAGAATTATATTATATTACACTCAAATATCATGCCTGTAAAAAATGTTTCCTTTCAAGTTATTTGGAATATAAGAAAGTGACTTGTGTGTTTATTTGTTTGATTTTCAAAAAGTTTTGACACACTCAACATTAATCTTGAATTTTTTTAAGAGGCATATGTTATATATGTTCCCTGCAGAGAATTTTCTTAACATGAAGATTGTAAGCTATGCCTGTGTGTTTGGGACTAGATTATGCAGTTTTATTGTCATAAGTTAAGTTTTTGGACGTCCAGAAATTGACAGTAGCAATAAGGTGAGGCAGATTTACTTCAAATATTATTTTCAGGATTTCTAAAACAAACAAAGTGATATTAACATGGAAAATAACTTTGCTTAAATATTTCAAAAAGCAAACCATGCCATTAATAAGGTGGGAACTGATTTATTTTCTTGATTTTATAACCAATACATAACTAAAGAAAGGAAAGAGAAAATTGAGATGATAAAAAAGGTTAATAGATTAGATACAAAAGAATACATGTAATGAATTAAATGGAAGAAAAAGTAGGGTAAGCTACAAAAAAAAAAAAAAAGGCAGAGGAAAAAAAGAAGCCACTGTAAATGGATACCTCGGGGCAAAATGAGAATGAAATGTGTCTTCAATATTAATATTCTAAGAAAATAAGTATTTGATTTTGTTTCTATGACTACAGGTGTCAGAACTAATTGTGAAGATTCAATTGCAAAAGGGAGAGACTGACATCCCTTTAAAACTCTATCATAACTCAGTGGAATTTATAAAGAAGTCTTGAAAAAACGTTCAGATCTTGAATATACAAATTGTATTTATGAATAGTAATTGGACTCTTCATATATTGATATATTGGGTATGGGCATATGTATTTACTAAATTAATTTGTAAAGAATATGAAAAGTAAGTTCCTTGAAAAACTTCACTATTATTAAATTTAATAGTATTTTTGATTAGCTTCTGATTTAAGTGTAGATCCTGTCCTCTTCAGAGACCTTCCTTGTTCCTTTCCCTTCTCTGTCTCTATGAAACAGGGAAACCAGCCTTACTTTGCTTTCTGATGTGTTCATTTTTCCTCTAGCCTCTAGATCTTCTATTAAGGGGAAGTTAGTTCCTCCTCCCAGCAGCAAGATTTTCAAATATTTAATTTTATTTAGTCTTAATTATTGTAGTAAAGTGATATGAAACAACTTTACATTTTCTTTCTCCTTATATAATGTATGAATATGACATTTATCCATTCATATCCCCTGGCTATTGAATATTAAGTTTTATGTATCAGGCTTAATAGACCATTTTCAACTTGCTACATCCAAACAAAATGATTCAATCATAATTAATTGCACAAACAGGTAACTAAAATATAATGACTATGATTATATATAAAAGACAAAAAAGTTTTATAAACTTTAATTATTGATTCACCTTGAAGATTTTATTTCTATTTCTTTATCTTCTAATTGGAGAAGGGAATGGCAACCCACTCCATTATTCTTGCCTGGAGAATCCCAGGGACAGAGAAGCCTGGTGGGCTGCCATCTATGGGTTTGCACAGAGTCAGACATGACTGAAGTGACAGCAGCAGCAGCATCTTCTAATTATTGAAATATTTTATTTATTTTTGATATGAATTTAGCTCAAATACATATTCTTAAAATCAATTTTTAACTTACAGTTAAAATTACATTTTTGGGGAATATCCAATACTTCTCTTCTTATAATAAAATTGTTTATATAGAGCATAATGAATTAAACAAATTTTGTTAAGATGTAAAAATCAGTGAGCCAAAACATTCTTGATACTGGTAACATGACACATTTCTCAAACTATAATTCATTATAGAATGCAACTGAAATTTTATGAGTTAATGTATATAAGTGAATAAGAAATGAACATTCATTAGAAAATAATACCTGTCTTATAATAAAAGGAACTTAATATATTGAGTGTCAGTCAAATTTCCCAAAAGCATTATGATGACATACATATATTTAGAAAATATTTCCATACGTTTATGTACAAAAGCTTTCTAATTCACTTTATGTTTCAAAATTATCTTTTACATATCTCTCCTTGTCTAATGTTACATGTGAGCCTAAAATTTGAGTTTTTAGTACTATCACTATAAACACTCCCATTTTAAGCTCTTAAGTATTATGCAAGAATTTTTTTAAGCCATGAAATCTTAGGAATGAGCTTAAACATAAGATGGTTTTAAAATCAATGTCATAAAATTAATTTTTAAATATTTAATGATATTTCAAAAAAAAACATTAATAAGCAATATTGAAAATATTAATTGAACAACATTAATTGTACCAATTATTTGGAGCATTTGTTACTTTTTTTTAGTTTTTACATTCTAATTTATATTTAAAATCTCCTTAGGCAGTTAATAACTTAAGATACTTTAAATTTATGGGGAAACAAAGGTCCTCTCGAAAATGAAATTAATGTTTCATTATGTTAAAATGGGTATGAATAAATTATTTATTTAATCTGAGCAAGGTGAAATGTAAAGAGTTTGTTAATTGGCATAAGTGTACCCAGAAAGGAAAATAAAAGTGAAATTTGGAAAAGAGTAACTACTTTAAAAAAGGTAGCATTATACCTAAAAATGTTATTATAAAGCTGTATTATTTCACATTATATTACAGATTTTAGTAAAAACAAAACACTGTAAATATTTACATTTAAAAGTAAGAATGGCTATTTAATTAAATAAGATGATCAAATATTTGTTAGTTTAAATAGATTATAGAAGTTTACATTCTATATGTACCCTCTAAAATTTATGTTGATTTTAATTTGCTCACAGAGGGTCAAGTAGTAAATTGCATGTTATAGGTACAAGAATGTATCAAAATGTAAATAAAAGATCGTTATTTCTGAGGAAAAATAAAAGCAAAATTACCCAACATCTATATTTGTCTCTATTTCTAATGCATTTGAATCTCATTCTTGTGAATTTTTCTTCTATTTACAATTTTGAATGTGTCTACCTATACCTATCAGTCTACTACTATTACAACATCACGTTATATTTGTCTTGTTGATTCAATGATACACAGTTCTGTTATACAGTATTTGGTCTCTCTTATGTAGTTAGTCCTGGAATCTTATGCAAATTATATAACATCTCTAAGCCTTAGTTCTCATTTGTATAGTGGACTTATTATAGATAATCCATGTAAAGTGCTCAGCTTTCTGTCACATAACTCTTAACAAATGAGTAACTTAAAACCAAAGATGAACAAACTGAACATTTACCCATCAATCATAAAGACACATACTATATTTTTGTATTTGACATAAAACATAAAGATATAACATAAAATATAACAGAATTATAGTATTTCATGGAAGAAACTAAATGCAAATGGAAGGTCAAATTAAATTAACAGTGAAAAGAAACTTGCAAATAAAGTGATAGTTATGTGATTCAAAGGGTCCTATGATCTTGTTGAAGATGTAAGCAAACCAAAAGCAAAAAATAATTAAAGAATAAAAGAGAATAAAAGTTAATGCCTCATCTATTTCATCATTGGAGACAATTTTATCCATGCAAGTGCATGCTTACGAAGTGGTTCAGACCTGTCAGATTCTTTGAGACCCTATGGACTGTAGCCTACCAGGCTCTTCTCTCCACAGGATTCTCCAGGCAAGAATGCTGGAGTGGGTAGCCATGCCCTCCTCCAAAGGATCTTCCCAACCCAGGAATCCAACCAGCATTCCTTATGTTTCCTGAATTGGCAGGTGGGTTCTTTACCACTAGCACCATCTGGGAAGCCCTGTCCTGTACAGCTTGGGTCAAAATAACATATCAGAAATGACAATCACCCAAATCTGTGGCTCAGTGGGCATGGAACTGTTTAAAGTGGTTGATTATTTTATCATCTGCAACTATTTAATTATAGGAAACTAAATACTTACCCACTTAAACTTTTAGTTATTATAATATCAATGGTCAGGACTAATTCAGCATGACAGCCAAAGACAGAGAAAACATCAATATTCAAGAAAATTGTGACCATGATCTCATATCAGAAGTTTTTGGCCAGTAAATCAAAAATCTCACAAGTTGCCTCTTTCTATCACTGAGGTTGAGAGCAGATGGCAGAGCATAGCAAGTTAGACTTCTCTCTAGATATATTAATAATTATCTGACAGTGTATTAAAAATTGAATTAATATTGCAAGTCTTGTAGTGGAATATTGACATTTTATAATTATATCATTTTAGCTTTGTATAATAGTTTTGATATATCTAGTATTATTGAGGTGATGGCACCCCACTCCAGTGTTCTTGCCTGGAAAACTCCATGGACAGAAGAACCTGGTGGGCTGCAGTCCATGGGGTCGCAAAGAGTCAGGCATGACTGAGCGACTTCACTTTCACTTTTCACTTTCATGCATTGGAGAAGGAAATGGCAACCCACGCCAGTGTTCTTCCCTGGAGAATCCCAGGGACAGGGGAGACTGGTGGGCTGCCATCTATGGGGTTGCACAGAGTAAGACACGACTGAAGCGACTTACCAGCATTATTGAAGCAAAATAATGGTACAGAATTGCTTGTTGGTCATACACAGGTCACTGTGAAATAGGCAAGATGATAGCATTTCATTGTTTCTTATTAAAACTTTAGTCCTAGTAAGAAAATGGCATAATTCTATTCTTTTACTTTCAATGTCTTAACCATAAATAATCGAATAGTGAATAATATAAAAACTATAATGCATATCCACAGTGCTACTTGGTTTTGCATTACTTGGATTCACGAATGGCTAGGCAATTAAAGGCATAAAAATCTATGCAGCTTTAATATGTACTACAACTTGTTCTTTAAATTAAAAAAAAAGATCATGTGGATAAAAAATTATTGCATTTAAGTTGCAATTGTCTTTACCAGTGAAGAAGTTACTTCAGTTTCTTTCAAGACCAAATATGTTTATTTAGATTAAAAGTAAAATGTATAAGCTAATAAATTTTCAGAAGCAATATGTTTATAAACTAAATATGAAGAGCATATCTATAATGCTGAAAGCATCTATCATGCAGCAGTTGTGTGCCCTATTGCCACTCAAATAACTTGTGCTTTCTTTTAAATTAAAATGTAATTTATTGAATTTAAGAGAAGGTAGAGCCATCACATGGAAGTCACTAGTAAATATGAAGTATTTATTGGGTTAAACTTTATGGACTATGATTAAAAACTCTCTCAAACTTCATGTATTGGAGTCTTCAATCTACCAAGATAAGCAAGATAACCTTCAAACCTTTTTTCAAATATGTTTCAAGTCCTTAAGAAAGGGTTTCTATATTTCAACCTTCTCTGTTCTCTCATTTATACATCTTTTTCTTGTGTCAATAAAGTGGTTAGATAAAGAAAATTACTATCCACTTTCAAAATGGCTTGGACTATTGGTTTATATGTTTGTACATTTTGTTTATTAAATGTCCTGTAGATTTAAAAAAAAAAAATGAACATACCTCAGAGAAAACCGCCTAATAAATTACAATAAAATCCAGTCAGTTCTGTTTTACAAACATGAAAGCACATTCTAACACTTTTTTTGGTGAGGGGACACTTAAGAAAAAAAAAAAAAACACCTCAGATTTAAGGAAATCCACCTTCTACTTAATGGGTTGAATTTTGGGACAAAAAGTTATTTCTCATAGAAGATAGCCCTATATTCTCTATTAATATATATGTGTATTGTCTGTGTTATTGTTATGTGTGTGACCAGTCATGTCCGACTCTGCAATCCCATGGACTGTAGCCCTCAAGGGTCCTCTGTCCATGGGATTCACCAGGAAAGACTACTGGAGTGGGCTGACATTTCCTACTTCATGGGATCTTCCTGACTCAGGGCTTAAGCTCTTGTCTCCTGTGTCTCCTGCATTTTCAGGCAGATTCTTTACCAGTAGCAACAACTGGGAAGCCAATATCTATATATGATGAAGGGAATGGCTATCCACTCCAGTATTCTTGTCTGGAGAATTCTCTGGACAGAGGAGCCTGGTAGGCTGCAGTCCATGAGGTTGCAGAGTCAGACATAACCAAGTGACAAACATTTTTCATGAAAAAGATTAGCCAAAGAATGTCCATTGATGCAAAAATGAAAGACATAAATCTTTTTAATAACTTTTGGAAAATGGAGACTAATGATATGACCACATCGACAAGGTAAGAATATATATGGAATATAATTTGCTTTGAAAGTGAAAGTATAGTCACTCAGTCGTGTCTGACTCTTTGCAATCCCATGGACTCTAGTGTGCCATTCCTCTGCCCATAGAATTCTCCAGGCAAGAATACTGGAGTAGGTTGCCATTCCCTTCTCCAGGGTATCTTCCTTATACAGAGATTGAACCCGAATTTCCCACATCGCAAGCAGATTCTTTCATGTCTGAGCCACCAAAGAATTTGATAAATCTATATTTATTAAAAAATATTTCATGTTCAAAATTATTAGGGATTTTATTCTTTCCCTCTTCATGCTACTATCCCATATAAGTTGCTTTTGTGATGATTACAAAATGGTGAACAGGCTCTCAGGTGCTCAGTGCAGGTGGAGTACCATTTCTACTTCCATTCTCAAGCCCAGAAGCCCAGTCTGAGTCTGCATTATTAGCACACACTTTTCATAGTATCTACCCATGCCATCTTTCCAGGGTGTTGCTAAGATGGCTTTAATCTTCCCCTCAGCTTGACTAGAGTTTCTCAATATAAGTACCTATTCTTAGAGCATACATTCAGAAAAATTGGAATTATAATTCTTTTTCTGCCAAGTGACATGTAAATTTCTCCCAGTCTCTTGCCAATTTTGCAACCCAGGAATGCCTTTTTCAAGGCATCACAATGCATCCCATTGAAAAGTAATCTCACACGGAGGGTAGGACACTTATTTAGATAAGTACCAGTTAGCCAGTTAGTAAAAACAGGTGATATAATCACTATAGTTAAACTTCCTCCTAATGTTCTCAGTGCTTTTAAGAGGATTTTAATTATTTCTCTACGGAAGTTTCTTTCCCCTATTGCAGTAGTCTGAATAAAATATGCTTTTCGCCTTTCTTTCTTTGTAAGTATTAAGAAACTTTGAAATCTTTCTTAGGCATAATTTGATTTTACATTATACCTACCTAGAGATTATTTTTCATAACCATGTAACAGCTCAGGGTATTTAGGATACAATTTATATACATATGTTCAAGACCTAGATAAAATTTCATCAAGAAAAAATTGGTGAATTGCTTTCTCTTTTATTTGGGTTCAATGGGTTTTTAAAATATCTTTTATTTTCAAAGTACATTTTATGTTCACTGATGTATTATCACAGAGGAGGAAGAGAAAAATTCTGACAATGAGATTTGTCTTAATAGTAAATTGGATGGAAGGAATGCTATTGTCAGGGGGAAAAAAAATCTCAGTAAGGTATGTTGGAAAGGCCACTGTATGTAAATTTCCCTTTTAAATCCAAAGCCATGTTAACGAAATGTGTTAATGACAGCATATTAAAAAGCAGAAACATCACTTTGCTGACAAAGATTCATATAATCAAAGCTATAGGTTTTCCAGTAGTCATGTATGGATGTGAGAGTTGGACCATAAAGAAGGCTGAGCACTGAAGAATTGATTCTTTCAAATTGTGATGCTGGAGAAAACTCCTGAGAACCCCTTGGACTTCCAGGAAACCAAGTCAATCCTAAAGGAAATCAACCCTGAAATTGAAAAGAGTGATGCTGAAGCTCAAGCTTCAATACTTTGGCAAAGAGCTGATTCATTGGAAAAGACCCTGATGCTGGGAAAGATTGCCGGCAGGAGGAGAAGGGGATAACAGAGGATAAGATGGTTGAATGGCATCACTAACTCAGTGGACATGAGTTTGAGCAGACTCTGGGAAACAGTGAAGAATAGGGAAGCCTGATATGGGTTTGCAAAGAATTGGACAAGACTTAGAGACTGAACAGCAACAATGTCCATTGTTTTATAACTGTAGAAATGTGGAAAAGTAGGTAGATACTGTCTCATTAACATTTCATATCTGAAAACTCTTTTGTTAATCTGGCTTTAAATTTAAAGGAATACAATGTGCAGACTCCTTTGAGTAAAATCTCTGCCTTCTGGTCTCCAGAATGAAACACTATCATATAATAACTGGAAGTTTGTAGATACAATAAAACTATTGACATATTTTTCTCCGTAGGTAAAAGCCTGTTCTTAACTTGGTGTGAGTAAGTATTTTAATATATTGGCAGGTGAATGCTATTTTGGTCCACATAAATTCTCTTCTGATTATTTTGAGTAATTCATGGGTTTATTAAACTCTAAGATAAACTATAAAAGTAATAAATAAAAAACTTTAAAAAATTGTATATAGAAACTTTTTTTAGACCTGTGAGACTTCCTGACTTGTTTAAATTAATATTTTAATATTAATCTATAATTTATTATGTTTTTTATTGTTTGATATTTTTCCTGATGGTGAGATATGGATATTTTTTGTTACTCATGTTTTATTAGTGCTACAGATATTTGAAACAAGTAAGTACATTTTATTTGCATTTCTCTGATTCTCAATAATATTGAATATCTTTTTATGTGCTTGTTAGACTTATGCCTTCTTTGGAAAAGTTTCTATTCAGATTTTTCGTACATTTTTAATTTTTCTTTTTTTGCTATTGAGTTCTTTGTATATTTTGGGCATCAATTCCTAATCTAACTTTTGATTTGCAAATATTTCCTCCCATCCCATGGATTGCCTTTTCATTTTGTTTATCTGTTCAGAAACATTTTAATTTGATGTACTGTAGTTCTATTTTTTTGCTTCATCAGCTTTGATTTTGGTGTCAAGTCCAAAAGATCTTTGCCAAGATCAAGGTCAAAAAGCTTATTTCTTATGTTTTCTTCTAGAATTTTTATGTTTTCAAGTGTTTCATTCAAGTCTTTACTCCAGTTTTTAGTTTATTTTTATGTATGGTATGAGTTAGTGGTTCAGTTTCATTCTCTTGCATGTGACTGTCCAGATTTTTCATCATCATTTCTTGCAAACTTAATCCTTTCCCCACTGCACATTCCTGGTTTTTTGTCATCCATTAAGTAACATATCTGCATAATTAACCATATATGCATGCTTTTCTATCATGTTCCATTAATCTATGTGTCTGTATTTATCCCAATATTGAACTGTTTTAATATAGATTTGATATATCATTTCACAACTGTTAGGCTGTCTATCACTAGAAAAGATAGATAACATATTCCTATGTGGACATGGAGAAAAGGAAATTCATATAATGTTGGCAGGAATGTAAACTTGTAAAGTCACATTGGAAAACAATATGGAGCTTCCTCAAGAAACTAAAAAACAGAACTATCATATATCCTGCGACTGGACTTCTGAATTTAAATCCAAAAGTAATGAAACTATTGCAGTCAGTTCCCTACACACATACCTTCAAGTTTCAAATTATCAGAGATGTGAGCATGTGTTCTCATGTCCAATCACATAAATTAGTTCACGTGTCTGGCCCACACTTTTGCATGTGTGCATTCTCTATAAGTGGTTGTGCTTTTGTGTACTTAGAGTAGATCTTTATTTCAAGCCTAGAATGTCTAGAAGCAAGTGTAAAAGCAGCAGCGATACAGCTGGTAGTGCTAGGAAATGCCAAATGGTAACAATAGAAACAAAAATAAAAATAAATGAGAGTGGTGCAAGGTGGAAAGATGATAGACCATACTCAGTAAATAACTGAAGGACCAGAGAGACTTACAATGCAGAAAATGATAGGGAGTTGTTCCTTATCTGAGGAAGCACTGCTAGTTTTGAAGCACAAGACCGGAGCATAGAACATTCACAAATGTTGAGTAGTCGTTCAGAATACAATCTGGTGCTATCGTGTCATCTATGATGAGACAAAAAAGAGATACTACCCAGGTATCACTGGGTCATATTTTCAAGTTAGAATTGAATCCAGAAAGCAACCAGAATTTGTGCTGTCAACACCAGGCTTGAGTGAAACTGCAACTAGTCCTCTGTCTCCTGCTAATGATCCTTCAGTTCTATCATATCCACATCCTCCTCCAGTCAGTAACTCTTCTAGTCTGTTCACTCCTTTGTTTTTCAGTCAATCACAAATGAGTCTTTGTGACCCTATGGACTGCAGCATTCCTTCACCCTCTCAAGGAACTTGCTCAAACTCATGTCCATTGAGTCTGTAATGCCATCCAATCATCTCATCCTCTGTCTTCCCCTTCTCCTCCTGCCCTCAAATTTTTCCAGCATTAGGGTCTTCTCTAATGAGTCAGCTCTTCCCATCAGATGGCCAGAGTGCTGGAGCTTCAGTTTCACCATCAGTCCTTCCAATGAATATTCAGTGTTGATTTCCTTTAGGATTGACTTGTTTGATCTTGCTGTCCACAGAACTCTCAAGAGTCTTATCCAACATCACAGCTTGAAAGCATCAATCCTTTAGCACTCAACTTTCTTTATAGTCCAACTCTCTCATCCTCACATGATTACTGGAAAAACCTTAGCTTTGACTATACAGAACTTTGTCAGCAAAGTAATGTCTCTGCTTTTTAATATGCTGTTTATATTGGTAACAGGTTTTCTTCCAATGAGCAAGCGTCTTTTAATTTCATGGCTGCAGTCACCATCTGCAGTGATTTTGGAGCCCAAGAAAATAAACTATCACTGTATCGATTGTTTCCTCATCTATTTGCCATGAAGTGATGGGACTGGGTGCCATGATCTTAGTTTTTTGAATGTTAAGTTTAAGCCAGCTTTTTCAATCTCCTCTTTCACTTTCATGGAGAGACTCTTTATTTCCTTTTCACTTTCTGCCACAAGGGTGGTGTCATCTCCATATCTGAGGTTATTGATATTTTTCCTGGCAATCTTAATTCCAGCTTGTGCTTCATCCAGCCTGGCATTTCTCATGATGTACTCTGCATGCAAGTTAAATATGCAGGGTGACAATATACAGCCTTGATGTATTCCTTCTCTTTCTAGCTTATCTCCTATTGCTGATAATCCTTCAGTTCTACCATCTCCATCTCCTCATCGTCTTCCAGTCAATAACTCTTCTTGCCCCTTCACTTGACTCCAGTCCCTGTATGCCAACTGTTGTACTGTACTACCATGCTTTTCAAGATAATACATTATAAGATTAAAACATATTATTTTTTGTGTTTGTTTTATATCTACCCTTTTGTGAAAAGTATTATAAACTTAATACAGTATAGTACTATATAGCTGATTGTGTTAGTTGGGTAACTAACTTTGTTGGATTTATGAACAAATTGGACTTAGAAATGCTTTCTTGGAATGGCTCTCATTTGTATGTGGGTGACTTTACTATTTATCAAGAGATATCTGTACTCTCGTTTTCATTGCAGCATTATTCACACAGTCCAAGAGATGGAAGCAAATAATCTAAGTTTCTGTCAATAGGTGAAACAACAGAGAAACTGTGGTAAATATATATACATCAAATTATTATTCACCCTTACAAAAGAAGAACATTCTATCCTTTGTGACAACAAGAATGAACTTGGAAGGCACTATCCTCAGTGAAATAAGACAGACAGTAAAACAAATACCAAATGGTATCACTTACATGTGGAATCAAAAAAATAAAAATGAAAAAGGAATAGAACAAGATGGCGGAGGAGTAGTTGGATGTGAAGTACATCTCTCTTCACAGATACATCAGGAATACACCTTCAGACACGGAGTTCATGCAGAACACCACCGGAGAGCATACAGGAGTATGTGACCAGTGGAAAATAATATCTAGAACCACGCAAAATTCAGTAGGAAAAAGGAACTAGGGGAAAAAACAGGAGTGTTAGTAGTACTGGACCAGCCCTTGGCAGGTGGGGGAACTGAAGCAGGGGCCCAATCCCCACGTTGGGGCAATTGGCTGAGTTAGAGGAGAAACATTTAAGGCTGAGAGTGAAACAGCTGATCTGTGGCAACCTAACTGAAATGAGAATCACAGTCCTTGATGTAGTCATACACACCCCAGACACGGATGCAGGTCCCCTGGAAGGTGCAGCAGCTGGGAGCAGGAGTTTAGGTATTACAGAGCAATCCCCAGGGTGAGGCCCACTGTTGACTGCAGAGAGAAAGATTGAGGGGATGTGAGGGAGGAGACTGTGGTGGGAAATGCCTGTGAGGAAAGCCAGGCAGCCATGGAAGCAAGGTGATACTGCTGAGTCACATGTAGAAGGTGGAGCCTTCACCATAGCCTCGTCTCTCCCCACATGCCAGCATTGGCAGCTGAACAATAGAGAGGCTGGCCCATCACATGCCTGATTGCACTGAACTACAGAGTAAGACCTCATCCTGGATGCCCCTTCAAGTGATTGATGGACTGATTTAGAGTAGGACCCAAGCCAGGGGGTCCTCTCTGTGTGCCTGACATGCTGAAAAACAAATAAGGACCCCAGGGAAGGGAGCCCTCTATGTGCCTAAATGAATGGAGTGACAGAGAAAGACTGGCCAAAGAAGCCTTCTGATCACCAGCTACAAAAGGCTCGACAAAAGACTGTGATGGTGCCATAACTCTTGTGGTGGAGGCAGTCCCTGTCCCTCCACATTTGGTGCTTCTAGGGTCCCCACAAGCCAAGCAACTGCACCACCTTCACACTCAACTCTCACTAGGGCAGAGTTGCCACAGGCCAAAAAACTCTTACATCTATGCACATAGGGTCACTTCAGTCATGTCCAACTCTTTGTGACCCTGTAGACTGTGGTCTGACAAGCTTCTCTGTCAGGAGGTTTATCCAGGCAAGAATACTGGAGAGTATTGGCCAATACTGGTTGTCATACCTTCTAGAGCACTATATTTTCTGCTGCCCTGGATGCAAACTCCCCTGAGTACCTGGTGCTTCCAGAACCCCTGTGACCCAACAAGCTGCACCATCTCCAGGGGCAAACCCAAGTTCTCCAGCACAGCCTCAGGAGCAAACCTCAATGGATGACTCACATGCAGAGGTGGAAATAAAACCACATTTGAAACCCAGGGGTAATGTGGCTAAAGAAGGAAGGGAAGGGAAAGTGGCTCAGTCGTGTCCGACTCTTTGCGACCCCATGGACTATAGCCTACCAGGCTTCTCAGTTCATAGGATTTTCCAGGCGAGAGTACTGGAGTGGGTTGCCATTTCCTTCTCCAGAGGATCTTCCTGACCCAGGGATCGAACTCAGGTCTCCCACATTGTAGGCAGACGCTTTACCCACTTAGCCACCATGGAAGAAGACCCAAAACCTTCCCACCAGTTGTACAAGCTGCAGATTAAATCCATACAATCAGCTAGACAGACTGCGTCTATGGAATATATAAAAGGACATAGAGAGCTCCCACAACAGAAAATACACTGGTTCTAATAGCTGTGAATATTGGAGGCAAGAACACACAGCAGGAAGATCAGAATAGAAACTGAGCTGCCCCCACAGCAGGTACAGAGACCAGCACAGTGTTGGAGGGCATTCTCCAGCACTCGCTGTGACTCCCAGCTAGGGAAAGGACACTGACAGCAGTGACTCAAGAAAAACATTTATTGTTCTTATGTTTTAACTTGTTCTATAGATTCTTTTGGATTTTTTTCTCCTTTTCTCCCCCACTCTGTTGTAGTTGTCAATTTTATTGGCACTATGAAATCTAATTAAACTTTTGATTTTTTTTTTCTTCTCAGTCAATTTATTTTTGTTGTTATAAATCTGCCTCTAAGTTGGGCTTTTGCAATTCTGTGGAGTTTGCCTTTCTCTTTCTCTCTTTTTCTTTAATTTTAATTTTTGATTTTTTAAACCTATTATTATTTTTATACTTTAATCTCTTTGTTTTTCCTACTGTTCTTTTCACCTTGCAGTTAATCTTTAATGTATATACATCATCTTCATCTTCCTGTATTTAACATTGCATATCTCTTCTTTCTTTCTTTTACTCTCAACATATTTGTTAGTTTTATTTTCATTGTTTTATTCTCCAGTTGGTACCTTGCTGTAGTTTTGTTTTCCAGTTTGTGCTTTAGTTAGTCTTGTTCTTTACTAGTAGATATAATTTTTGTTTTCCTTTGTTCTCCAGGTCAATCTATTGTGCTTTGTCAGTTTTGACTTTGCTTATAAGTGTATACATATATGTAAATATTTAGTCACACTCTTTATTGTTTTTATAAACCTCTGCCCCTACGTTGGGCTTTTGCTGTTCTGTGGAGTTTGCCTTTCTCTGTCTCTCTTTTTTCTTTCTTCTTATTTTTTTTCTTTTCTGTCATTTCATAATTTTAATTTTTTAAACATATTCTATTTGTCTACATTTATTCCTTTGTGTGCCTTTCCTACCGTTTTCCCCTTGCAGTTAATCATGAATGTATATACATCTTCTTCATCTACCTCTATTTAACTTTGCATATCTATTCTTTCTTTTTTTTTACTTATTTCCTTTCCTCTCAACATATTTATTAGTTTTGTTTTCATTGCCTTATTCCTCATTTGGGACCTTGCCTGAGTTGTGTTTTCCAGTTTGTAATTTAGTTATTTTTTTGCTTTTAATGAATAAATAGATTTTTTTACTTCCTTTGTTCACCAGGTCAATCTACTGTACTCTAATTTTGTGGGACTGTTTTGACTTTGCTGATGGGTGTATATGTATATGTGTATATTCCATTATTTTAATTATTATTTGTCTGATTTTGTGACTGACATTTGTCTGGGGTTGATCTTTGTTGTCTCAGTTTTGTGTATTTGTTTTAATCTCACTTAATGCCATAGAAAAACACTTGTGGAATCTTCATTGCTAACCAGAGATCAAGCCTTGAGTTTTGGAGTAGGAACATTGGCTACAAAACCCGACTACCAGAGAACTAGCCATAGGAAGTATCAAATACTGAGAACTCACATACAGGAGACCGCTTAAATATAAGACGTGACATCACTCATCCACCAGTAGCAGCCTGTGCAGGAGGCCTCATCTAAACAAAAAGCAAAACAAAATTTACAAACCAAATCATCAGCAGACAGGATTACGACCTCATTCAGTTTTCACCACCAGAGAAAGAGCAAACAAGCAAAGGAAAAAAAAGAAAAAAAAGCTCAGCACAAATCTCACCCTATATGAAGCTTATACAAGCCACTGTACCAACCTTAGGAAGGCAGAACCCAAAAGGAAGAAAGAATTCAACCTTGAACCCTGGGAAAAGGATATCTCAAACACAATAAATTAAAAAGTAATAATATTGAAAAGGCAGAGAAATACTACACAAATGAAGGAACTAACAAGAAACACAGAAGTCCAAATAAATGAAGACAAAATAGGCAAACTACCTGAAAAAGAATTCAGAATAATTACTGTAAAGATGATAAAAGCCTTGAACACACATGGAGAAAATGCAACAATCAATTAACAAGGACCTAGAAGAATTAAAGAATAAACATGCAAAGACAAACAACACAATTATTGAAAGTAAAAATACTCTGGAAGGAATCAATACCAGAACATCTGAAGCAGAAGAACGAATTAGTGAGCTGGAAGATAAAATGGTGGAAATAACTTCTGAAAAGCAGAATAAAATGAAAAGAATGAAAAGAACTGAGTATAGTCTCAGAGACCTCTGGAACAATATCAAATGCACCAACATTCGAATTATAGGGGTCCCAGAAGAGAAGTATAAGAAATGGTGTGAGAACTGCTGGGCATACACACCGAGGAAACCAGAATAGAAAGAGACACATACACCCCAATGTTCATTACAGCACTGTTTATAATAGCCAGGACATGGAAACAACCTAAATGTCCATCAGCAGATGAATGGATAAGATAGCTGTGGTACATATACACAGTGGAGTATCACTCAGCCATTAAAAAGAATACATTTGAATCAGTTCTAATGAGATGGATGAAACTGGAGCCGATTGTACAGAGTGAAGTAAGCCAGAAAGAAAAACACCAATACAGTATACTAACATATATATATATATATATATATATATATATATATATATATATATATGGAATTTAGAAAGATGGCAATGATGACCCTGTATGGAAGACAGCAAAAGAGACACAGATGTGTAGAGCAGACTTTTGGATTCTGAGGGAGAGGGAGAGGGTGGGATGATTTGGGAGAATGTCATTGAAACATGTATACTATCATGTAAGAAACGAATCGCCAGTCTATGTTCGATGCAGGATACAGGATGCTTGGGGCTGGTGCACGGGGATGATCCAGAGAGATGACATGGGGTAAGAGGTGGGAGAGGGGTTTGTGTTTGGGAACTCATGTACACTAGTGGCGGATTCATGTCAATGTATGACAAAATCAATACAGTATTGTAAAGTAAAATAAAGTAAAAGTAAATATTAAAAAAAAGAAAAATTAAAAGAAAAGAAAAATTTTGAAGAGATTATAGTTGAAAATTTTCCCACCATGGAAAAGGAAAGTCAATCAAGCCCAAGAGGCATAAAGAGTCCCATACAGGATAAACTCAAGGAGAAACACAACAAGATATACATTAATCAAACTAAGAAAGACTAAACACAAAGAGAGAATAATAAAAGCAACAAGGGAGAAGGAACAAGTAACATGCAATGGAAACCCCATATGCTTAACAGCTGATTTTTCAGCAGAAACTCTGCAGGCCAGAAGGGAATGGCAGCAGATATTAAAAGTACTGAAAGGGAAAAAATCTGCAACCAAGATTACAGTATCCAACAAGAATCTCATTCAAAATTGATGAAGAAACAAAAAGATTTAAGACAAGCAAAAGTTAAGTAAATTCCATGCCACCAAACCAGGTTACAACAAATGTTAAAGGGACTTATATAGTTAAGAAATACAAGAGAAGAAAAAAGAGCTACAAAATGAACCCCAAACAGTTAAGGAAATGGCAATAGGAACATATATATCAATAATTACTTTAAATGTAAACTGATTAAATGCTTCATTCAAAAGACATAGATTGGCTGAATGGATGCAAATACAAGACCTATATATATACTGTCTACAGGAAACCCACTTCAAACCAAAACACACATATAGACTGAAAATGAGAGGATAGAAAAATATTTTATATGCAAATGTAAAGCAAAAGAAAGTTGTAGTAGCAGTCCTCATAGGCCAAATAAGCCTTAAAATAAAGAATATTACAAGAGATAAGGAAGGATGCTACTTAATGATCAAGGGACCAATCCAAGAAGACATAAAAATTGTAAATATCTATGCATCCAACATAGGAGCACCTCAATACGTAACACAAACACAAACACTGCTGCTGCTGCTGCTGCTGCTGCTGCTGCTGCTAAGTCGCTCCAGTCGTGTCCGACTCTGTGCGACCTCATAGATGGCAGCCCACCAGGCTCCGCAGCCCCTGGGATTCTCCAGGCAAGAACACTGGAGTGGGCTGCCATTTCCTTCTCCATTGCGACAAAAACACTAACAGACATAAAAGGAGAAACTGACAGTAACACAATCATAGTAGAATATATTTAACCACACAAGGAGAACGCACACACACACACACACACATACACACACACACAAGAAATTTACAGGCCAGGAATAGAAGGAACATACCTCAACATAATAAAAGGTATATATAGCAAACCCACAGCAAAAATGACAAGAATGGACCCCACTGACAAGAATGAACAGATCATCAAAACAAAAAATTAATAAGGACACACAGGTCTTAAATGATACTTTAGATGAGATGGATTTCACTGATATCTTCAGTACAGTATATCCAAATGCAGAAGAATACACCTTTTTCTCAAGTGCACATGGAACATTCTCTGGGATAGACAACATCTTGGGTCACAAATTAAATCTCAGTAAATTTAGGAAAATTGAAATCATGTCAAGCATCTTCTCTGACCACAACTCTATGAGACCAGATATCAAGGGCAAGAAAAAATGTGTAAGAAACACAAACACATGGAGATTAAACAACACATTTCTAAATAACCAACAGCTTACTGAAGAAGTCAAAGGGAAACAAAATATTTCTAGAAACAAAAGACAATGAAAACATGACAATTCAAAACCTATGGGATGCAACAAAAGCAGCTTTAAGAGGAAAGTTTATAGCAAGACAATCCTACCTCAAGAAACTAGAAATTCATTGAATAAACCACCTAACTTTACACGTAAACAACTGGAAAAAGAATAACAAATAAAAAAAAGAAAAAATAAAAGTTAGTACTAAGAACAAAATCATAAATTTCAGAGCAGAAATGAAAGTAATGAAAGAAAAAATAGTAAAGACTAATAAAAGTAAAAGCTGCTTCTTTGAGAAGATAAACAAATTTGACAACCCTTTAGCCAGACTCATCAAGAGAAAAAGAGAGAAGAATCAAATCAAGAAAATTAGAAATGAAAAAGGAGAGGTTACAACAGACAATGCATAAAGACAACAGATTATAAGAGACTATTATGAACATTTATATGATAATAAAATGGAAAACGTGGAAGAAATGGAGATATTCTTAGAAAAGTTAAATTTTCCAAGACTGAACCAAGGAGAAATAGAAATTATGAGTAATCCAATTGCAATCACTGAAATTGAAGCTGTGATCAAAAATCTTCCAAAAAACAAAAGCTCTGGACCAGCTGGCCTCACAGGAGAATTCTATCAGACATTGTGAGCTAGATATTCAGAGAAGAGCTAATGCCTATCCTTATAAAACTCTTTTAAAATACTGCAGAGGAAGGAAAGCATACAAATTTATTCATTGATAGCTCAATACCCTGATACCAAAACCACACAAGGAGAACACACACACACACGCATACACACACACACACACAAGAAATTTACAGGCCAGGAATAGAAGGAACATGCCTCAACATAATAAAAGGTATATATAACAAACCCACAGCAAAAATGCTCAATGGTGAAAACTTGAAAGCATTTCCCCTAAAGTCAGGAACAAGACAAGGGTGCCTACTCTTACCACTATTATTCAACATAGTTCTGGAAGTTTTGGCCACAGCAAGCAGAGAAGAAAAAGAAATAAAAGGGACACAGATTGGGGAAAAAAAAAAAAAAAGATGTAAAACTCTCACTGTTTGCAGATGATATGATCTTCTGCTTAGAAAACCCTAAAGACTCTACCAGAAATTACTAGAGCTAATGAATGAATATAGTAAGGTTGCAGGATATAAAAATAACACACATAAATCCCTTGCATTACACTAAAAATGAGAAAAGAGAAAGAGAAATTAAGGAAAAAATTCCATTCACCATTGCAATGAAAAGAATAAAACACTTAGAAATAAATCTACCTAAAGAAACAAGAAAAAAGTCAAATAAATAACCTAACTCTACAACTAAAGCAACTAGAAAAGGAAGAGTTGGAGAACCCCAGAGTGAGTAGAAGGAAAGAAATCTTAAAAATTAGGGCAGAAATAAATGCAAAAGAAACAAAAGAGACCATAGCAAAAATCAACAAAGCCAAAAGCTGGTTCTTTGAAAGGATAAATAAAATTGACAAACCATTAGCCAGACTCATCAAGAAGCAAAGAGAGAAAAATCAAATCAATAAAATTAGAAATGAAAATGGAGAGATCACAACAGACAACACAGAAATACAAAGGATCATAAGAGACTACTATCAGCAGTTGTATGCCAATAAAATGGACAACGAGAAGAAATGGACAAATTCTTAGAAAAGTACAATTTTCCAAAACTGAACCAGGAAGAAATCGAAAATCTTAACAGACCCATCACAAGCACGGAAATTGATACTGTAATCAGAAATCTTCCAGCAAACAAAAGCCCAGGTCCAGATGGCTTCACAGCTGAATTCTACCAAAAATTTCGAGAAGAGCTAACACCTATCCTACTCAAACTCTTCCAGAAAATTGCAGAGGAAGGTAAACTTCCAAACTCATTCTATGAGGCCACCATCACCCTAATACCAAAACCTGACAAAGATGTCACAAAAAAAGAAAACTACAGGCCAATATCTCTGATGAACATAGATGCAAAAATCCTCAACAAAATTCTAGCAATCAGAATCCAACAACACATTAAAAAGATCATACACCATGACCAAGTGGGCTTTATCCCAGGGATGCAAGGATTCTTCAATATCCGCAAATCAATCAATGTAATTCACCACATTAACAAATTGAAAAATAAAAACCATATGATTATCTCAATAGATGCAGAGAAGGCCTTTGACAAAATTCAACATCCATTTATGATAAAAACTCTCCAGAAAGCAGGAATAGAAGGAACATATCTCAACATAATAAAAGCTATCTATGACAAACCCACAGCAAACATTATCCTCAATGGTGAAAAATTGAAAGCATTTCCCCTAAAGTCAGGAACAAGACAAGGGTGTCCACTTTCACCGCTACTATTCAACATAGTTCTGGAAGTTTTGGCCACAGCAATCAGAGCAGAAAAAGAAATAAAAGGAATCCAAATTGGAAAAGAAGAAGTAAAACTCTCACTGTTTGCAGATGACATGATCCTCTACATGGAAAACCCTAAAGACTCCACCAGAAAATTACTAGAGATCATCAATGAATATAGTAAAGTTGCAGGATATAAAATCAACACACAGAAATCCCTTGCATTCCTATACACGAATAATGAGAAAGTAGAAAAAGAAATTAAGGAAACAATTCCATTCACCATTGCAACGAAAAGAATAAAATACTTAGGAATATATCTACCTAAAGAAACTAAAGACCTATATATAGAAAACTATAAAACACTGATGAAAGAAATCAAAGAGGACACTAATAGATGGAGAAATATACCATGTTCATGGATTGGAAGAATCAATATAGTGAAAATGAGTATACTACCCAAAGCAATTTACAAATTCAATGCAATCCCTATCAAGCTACCAGGCACATTTTTCACAGAACTAGAACAAATAATTTCAAGATTTGTATGGAAATACAAAAACCTCGAATAGCCAAAGCAATCTTGAGAAAGAAGAATGGAACTGGAGGAATCAACTTGCCTGACTTCAGGCTCTACTACAAAGCCACAGTCATCAAGACAGTATGGTACTGGCACAAAGACAGACATATAGATCAATGGAACAAAATAGAAAGCCCAGAGATAAATCCACACACATATGGACACCTTATCTTTGACAAAGGAGGCAAGAATATACAATGGAGTAAAGACAATCTCTTTAACAAGTGGTGCTGGGAAAACTGGTCAACCACTTGTAAAAGAATGAAACTAGATCACTTTCTAACACCGCACACAAAAATAAACTCAAAATGGATTAAAGATCTAAATGTAAGATCAGAAACTATAAAACTCCTAGAGGAGAACATAGGCAAAACACTCTCAGACATAAATCACAGCAGGATCCTCTATGATCCACCTCCCAGAATGCTGGAAATAAAAGCAAAAATAAACAAATGGGATCTAATTAAAATTAAAAGCTTCTGCACAACAAAGGAAAATATAAGCAAGGTGAAAAGACAGCCTTCTGAATGGGAGAAAATAATAGCAAATGAAGCAACTGACAAACAACTAATCTCAAAAATATACAAGCAACTTCTGCAGCTCAACTCCAGAAAAATAAACGACCCAATCAAAAAATGGGCCAAAGAACTAAATAGACATTTTCCAAAGAAGACATACGGATGGCTAACAAACACATGAAATGATGCTCAACATCACTCATTATTAGAGAAATGCAAATCAAAACCACAATGAGGTACCACTTCACACCAGTCAGAATGGCTGCGATCCAAAAATCTGCAAGCAATAAATGCTGGAGAGGGTGTGGAGAAAAGGGAACCCTCCTACACTGTTGGTGGGAATGCAAACTAGTACAGCCACTATGGAGAACAGTGTGGAGATTCCTTAAAAAATTGCAAATAGAACTACCTTATGACCCAGCAATCCCATTTCTGGGCATACACACCGAGGAAACCAGAATTGAAAGAGACACATGTACCCCAATGTTCATCGCAGCACTGTTTATAATAGCCAGGACATGGAAACAACCTAGATGTCCATCAGCAGATGAATGGATAAGAAAGCTGTGGTACATATACACAATGGAGTATTACTCAGCCGTTAAAAAGAATTCATTTGAATCAGTTCTGATGAGATGGATGAAACTGGAGCCGATTATACAGAGTGAAGTAAGCCAGAAAGAAAAACACCAATACAGTATACTAACACATATATATGGAATTTAGGAAGATGGCAATGACGACCCTGTATGCAAGACAGGGAAAGAGACACAGATGTGTATAACGGACTTTTGGACTCAGAGGGAGAGGGAGAGGGTGGGATGATTTGGGAGAATGACATTCTAACATGTATACTATCATGTGAATTGAATCGCCAGTCTATGTCTGACGCAGGATGCAGCATGCTTGGGGCTGGTGCATGGGGATGACCCAGAAAGATGTTATGGGGAGGGAGGTGGGAGGGGGGGTTCATGTTTGGGAATGCATGTAAGAATTAAAGATTTTAAAATTTAAAAAAAAAAATAAATAAAAAAAAAAAAAGTTCAACTGAACCAAAAAATAAAAAAAAAAAAAAAAAAGAAACTAAAGAAAACTATCTATAGAAAACTATAAAACACTGCTGAAAGAAATCAAAGAGGACACAAATAGATGAAGAAATATACCATGTTCATGAATTGGAAGAATCAATATAGTGAAAATGAGTATACTACCCAAAACAATCTATAGATTCAATGCAATCCCTATCAAGCTACCAACAGTATTTTTTACAGAACTAGAACAAATAATTTCACAATTTGTATGGAAATACAAAAAACCTCGAATAGCCAAAGCAATCTTGAGAAAGAAGAATGGAACTGGAGGAATCAACCTGCCTGATTTCAGGCTATACTACAAAGCTATAGTCATCAAGACAGTATGGTACTGGCACAAAGACAAAGATAGATCAATAGAACAAAATAGAAAGCCCAGAGATAAATCCATGCACCGACGGACACCTTATCTTGACAAAGGAGGCAAGAATATGCAATGGAGAAAAGACAATCTCTTTAGCAAGTGATGCTGGGAAAACTAGTCAACCACTTGTAAAAGAATGAAACTCGAACACTTTCCAACACCATACACAAAAATAAACTCAAAATGGATTAAATATCTAAACGTAAGACCAGAAACTTTAAAACTCCTAGAAGGAAATATAGGCAAAGCACTCTCCGACATAAATCACAGCAGGATCTTCTATGACCCAGCTTCCAGAGTAATGGAAATAAAAGCAAAAATAAACAAATGGAACCTAATTAGACTTAAGTTTTTGCACAACAAAGGAAACTAAATGCAAAGTGAAAAGACAGCCTTCAGAATGGGAGAAAATAATACCAAACTAAGCAACTGACCAAGAATTAATCTCAAAGATATACAAGCAGCTCCTGCAGCTCAATTCCAGAAAAATAGATAACCCAATCAAAAAAAAATGGGTCAAAGAACTAAACAGACATTTCTCCAAAGAAGACAGACAGATGGGTAAAAAAACACATGAAAAAAGGCTCAACATCACTCATTATCAGAGAAATGCAAATCAAAACCACAATGAGGTACCATCTCATGCCAGTCAGAATGGCTGCTATCCAAAAGTCTACAAACAATAAATGCTGGAGAGGGTGTGGAGAAAAGGGAACCCTCTTACACTGTTGGTGGGAATGCAAACTAGTACAGCCACTATGGAGAACAGTGTGGAGATTCCTTTAAAGACTGGAAATAGAACTCCCATATGACCCAGAAACCCCACTGCTGGGCATACACACTGAGGAAACCAGAATTGAAAGAGACATGTGTACCCCAATGTTCATCACAGCACTGCAGGACATGGAAGCAACCTAGATGTTCATTGGCAGATGAATGGAATGGATAAGAAAGCTGATGGTGCATATACACAGTGGAATATTACTCGGCCATTAAAAGGAATACATTTGAATCACTTCTAATGAGGTAGATGAAACTGGAGCCTATTGTACAGAGTGAAGTAAGCCAGAACTTAAAACACCAGTACAGGATACTAACATATATATATGGAATTTAGAAAGATGGTTCAGGTTGGGGAACACATGTACACCCATGGCCGATTCATATCAACATATGGCAGAAAGCATTACAATATTGTAAAGTAATTAGCCTTTATTTTAAATTAAAATAAATTTTAAAATATATTTTAAAAGAGAAACAAAAAAGAAATTACAGGACAATTTCACTGATGAATGTAGATGCAAAAATCCTCAAAAATATTTTAGCTAACAAAATTTAGCAACACATCAAAAAATTCCTCCACCATGATGAAATTGGGTTTACTCCAGTGTTCCAAGGATTCTTCAATATACACAAATCAATCAAAGTGATACATCATATTACCAAATTAAAAGATAAAAACCATATGATCATCTTAATAGATGCATAAAAAGCCTTTGAAAAAAACTCAGCACCCATTTATGATTAAAACACTTCAAAAAATGAGCTTAAAAGGAACCTACCTCAACATAGAAAAGACCATATATGATGTCTACACCAAACATTATTCTCAATGGTGGAAAAAGTGAAAGCATTCCCCATAAGATCAGGAACAAAACATGGGTGTCCATTTTCACCACTATTATTCAGCACAGTTCTGGAAGTCCTAGCTACAGCAATCAGAGAAGAAAAAGAAATAAAAAGAATATAGATCAGAAAAGAATAAGTGAAGTTTTCATTGTTTTCAGATGACATGATATTGTACACAGAAAACCCTAAAGATAGTATCAGAAAATTTCCAGAGCTAATCAGTGAATTTAGCAAAGTTGCAGGACACAAAATCAATACACAGACGCTACTTTCATTTTTATATGCTAAGAATGAAAAATCAGAAAGAGAATTTAAGAAATCAATCCTATTCGCCATTGCAGCAAAAAGAATTAAAAATCTAGGAGTAAACTCTATGGAAACAAAAGAACTGTACACAGAAAGGTATAGGACAATAATGATAGAAATCAAAGGCGACATAAACAAAAGGAGTGATATTCCATGATCCCATGTAGGAAGAATCAATATTCTGAAAATGACGATACTACCAAATGCAATTTACAGATTCTATGTGATCTTTACCAAATTACCAATGGCATTTTTCACAGAACTACATCAAAAAAATTAACACTTTATGTGGAAACACAAAAGACCCTGAATATCCAAGGTAGTCTTGAGAAAGAAGAATGGGGCTGGAGGAATCAACCTTCCTGACTTCAGATTATACTACAAAGTTACAGTCATCCAGACAGTAAGGTACTGGAACAAAAACAGAAATATAGACTAATGGACCAAGATAGAAAGTCCAGAAATAAACCCATGCACCTATGGGTACCTTATTTTTCACACAGGAGGCAAGATTATACAATGGGGCAAGGGCAGCCTCTTCAATAAATGGTGCTTAGAAAAGTGGACATGAAAAATACTGAAATTAGAACATTTCTTAACACCATACATAAAGATAAACTCCAAATGGCCTAAATATAAGACCAGAAACTATATAATTCTTAGAGGAAAACATAGGTAAAGCACTCGAAGCTGTAAATCAAAGTAAAATCCTCTATGACCCACCTCCTAGAATAATGGAAATAAAAACAAAAGTAAACACGTGGGACCTGATTAAACTTAAAAGCTTTCACTCAGCAAAGGAAACTATAAGCAAGAAGAAAAGATAACCCTAAGAATGGGAAAATAATAATAAGAAGAAAAGAATAGCAAATGAAATAACTCATAAAGGATTAATTTCCAAAATATACAACAGCTCATACAACTCAATACCAGAAAAACAAACAACCCAATCAAAAAATGAGAAAAATACCTAACAGACATTTCTCCAAAGAAGACATACAGATGGCTAACAAACAAATGAGAAGATACTCAACATCAGTCATTATTAGAGAAATTCAAATGAAAACTGCAATCAGATATCATCTCACACTGGTCAGAATGGCCATCATCAAAAAGTCTACAAACAATAAATGCTGGAGAGGGTGTGCAGAAAAGGAAACCTCTTGCACTGTTGGTGGGAATGTAAATTGATATAGCCTCTATGGAAGATAGTATCAGTTCAGTTTGGTTCAGTCACTCAGTTGTGTCTGACTCTGCAAGCCCATGAATCACAGCACGCCAGGCCTCCCTGTCCATAACCAACTCCTGGATTTCACTCAGACTCATGTCCATCGAGTCAGAGATGCAATCCAGCCATCTCATCCTCTGTCGTCCCCTTCTCCTCCTGCTATCAATCCCTCCCAGCATCAGAGTCTTTCCCAATGAGTCAATGCTTTGCATGAGATGGCCAAAGTACTGGAGTTTCAGCTTTAGCATCAGTCCTTCCAAAGAAGTCCCAGGACTGATCTCCTTCAGAATGGACTGGTTGGATCTCCGTGCAGTCCAAGGGACTCTCAAGAGTCTTACCCAACACCACAGTTCAAAAGCATCAATTCTTTGGTGCTCAGCTTTCTTCACAGTCCAACTCTCATGTCCATACATGACCACAGGAAAAACCATAGCCTTGACTAGACAGACCTTAGTTGACAAAAAACCCATTCCTGTATTATTCCCTGGAAAATCCCATGGCCAGAACAGTTTTGCGGGCTACGGTCCATGGGTTTGCAAAGAGTTGGACAGGACTAAGTGACCTAGCACACAATCAGAGATACCTTTAGGGCGCACTTTATTTTCTTTTTGGCTGTATCCACTCATTTTTACATATTTTCTCCTACGTTCAATTGAATCAGTTTGAGATAAGACACTATGCCTTTAGAAGAGTTAATGAAAGTAATGGAAAGAGAGAGATAAGTGTACCCACAGCTTTTTAAAAGATGGCCTCCATATGTGCATGTTGCAAACCTAAAGCAACTTTTTCAGGCTTCTTTTTGTTCTCCTTTACATTCCAACAGTCCACTTGTTTTCTAGAACTGTTTCAAAGGTGAACTATAATTTCTGAAATGTGAGTTGTAGTACTCTTTTAATTCTGTGTCCCTATGTTGTAGAAGAGCTGACTCGTTAGAAAAGACCTTGATGCTGGGAAAGATTGAATGCAGGAGGAGAAGAGGGCAACAGAGAAAAGGGCAGCAGAGGATAAGATGATTAGATGGCATCACTGACTGGATGGACATGAGTTTGAGCAAGCTCTGGGAGTTGGTGATAGACAGGAAAGCCTGGTGTGCTGCAGGCCATGCGGTCACAGAGTCGGACAAAACTGAGCAACTGAATTGAACTGATGTAGAAGATGGGAATGACTATGGTTACATTGCTAGCAGTTGAAAATCTATTTATGAAGTGTTCAGTTCTCTTTCCCTAGAGAAACTCTAGAGAATTTATAATGCCAGATCTGTCAGTCAACTCCAATGAGATGATGATCCCCTAAGGCTGAAAATTTTGCTGCAAATTAGCAAGGTTGAAAAATAATTAGGGGATAGTTTGTTACTATCACCCTGGAAAAGGAAATGGCAATTCACTCCAGTACTATTGCCTGGAAAATCCCATGGACAGAGGAGCCTGGTGTAGGCTGCAGTCCATGGGGTTGCCAGGAGTCGGACATGACTAAGCGACTTCACTTTGTTAGTATCAATGGAAAAAGGGACTCCTGATTTCTTTAATTTTGAAAAGGTTTTGAAAATTTCTTTTGATGTAATATTATCACAACTGGGAAACTAGGGTGAAGGAAGAATTTATTATATCATCAATGTCACTGAAAAGGAATGCCTGGTTATTACTGTAGGACATAATTTTCCTCTATTAATACCCTAGCCATTAGATTAAGTTTTCTTCTGTAATAATTCACAGAAGACTTATGAATGACACATTTTAATATTAAATTAGTTGAAATGTTGCATTAAAAACAAACTAATCATGGAATTATGAAGTTTTTTTATACCAGTGTAAATTATTAACATTTTTTTTGTTTTATACTTTCTTAGAGATTCTTCATAGGGTAAACTACAAATACATCACAGATGTACATCACAGATAGACATCCACATCCACACCCACATTTGTGTATATTGTGCATACACTGTCACATTGTTGTGTTCATTAGTTTGTCTTTCACTGACTACTTTTATATCTTTTTTTTTATGACATATCAGATCAAGCCAGAAATATTGATTTTATCTGTTTGCTTTGTGAACATTGAACCATAAAAAAAAAAGTCTTAATAAATTGCTTAATGACAGGTGACAAAAATGTGATGTTTATAAATTTACCCAATAATGAATATTATTTTGTACTACTTCATGCACAGTATTTGATTGGACTTTTAATAATTTTTCTGTTTTTATAATCCTTATTTTAAAATAATTCATTGGCTAATAAATATTTAAGATACTGTTTTATTTTTTGTTCTCATTCTTTGAGACAAATGATTTAGGTAGTTGAGAATGCCTTTATTTGATTATAATCAAGTCCTACTGCACAAAAATCAAATTTTAGCTTTAACTTTTCTCTGCTTTATTTCATCACTTGCTAACTGTATAATTTAATTTTCAGAAGATCATCATTTATCCTTTATTATATAGGTTTTTTCACAATAAGCAGTTTTTTTAAAATATAAATTTATTTATTTTAATTGGAGGTTAATTACTTTATAATTTTATATTCCAAATATCATGCTACATTTCATTTTGTATTTTAAGATAATTCACATAAACCATTTCCCCTCCAGACTTTTAATGACATATTCAATGAATGCAGCAGCTTTAATTCAAATTTATATGTTCTCTCCTGAACTTTTGATAAATTCTGAAATTAAAGATCCACATGGAAGATACTTATAATGGATATTAGGGATAATATTAAGACAGTCCCAGGAAAAAGACAGAAGTTGTATGTGCATATACATAGAAATATATCCATGTCTGCTGAAGATGCAAATTATTTTATCCTGTTTGCAACTATGAAACATTTATTGACTGATCATTGCACTATTTAAGATATCCTAATGCATATTAAATATATAAAAAAGTGGGAAATGAATCCCTAATTACAGTAAATAGAATGGTTGCATTTATTTTTATAGAAAGCAAGATCTGTATTTATTTTTATTATATTACATAATGTAAATAAAAAACCAAAAATTATAAAACATCTAACTATAGAAGAAAATTTAAAGCATTGTGAGTTTATATATGATAAAGAACCTTTGCATTATTCAGTGAGGAAAGATCTAATGAGTCATCCTAGTGTCTATTAAAACATTTACTTCTCATAATCTTCCTCAAAATGTATAAAATAAAAGAAAATAGATACCATGGTTAAATTGAAAAAAGCATCTATTTTGGAGGATGAAAGTCTGGGTTAAAAAAGTCCATCCTATCCATTTATTTGAGCTCCATACATAACATTTTGAGTCTCAGTTTATGATGCTTAAAAGGTCATCATTATATTTAGCCCAAAGTTTTGCCATGATTAGATAGCATTTATATTCAAGCTAAGCCTAGATTATTCTTCTTTTAAATGGACAAAACTCCGTAACAACAATGGAAAATGAATAAAATTTAATTTTCTACTAAGTTTGAGGAATATTTCTTAATTTGCACACTGATTTGAAATAAACCATATTAAGTGAAAATATTTTTTTTTTAAAAATCTGAATCTTGTCTTAAATTATATTTGATCAGGTTCTGACACTCCCTCAAATCTGATACTGAAAAGATTTATAAGCCATAGTGAAACTAGCATGCTGTTTACTGAAGGAAAAGATTTCTTGACTGTTTCAGCAAAAGTAAACTCAAAGTAAACAAACAAATCAATGAGGGATAGGTATGTAAAGGCTGATTTATGTTAATGCATGGCAAAAACCACCACAATATGGTAAAGTAATTAGCCTCCAAATAAAATAAATTAGTGATAATAAAAGATCAGAAAAGGAAGACATCAAGGGGAAAAAAGTCATCCTAGGAACTAGTTTTTATTTAAGCTTATCCTAAAAAATCTTCATAATATTCATTATGTCTGTGATTGCAATAGGGATGGCATAGGGAACACCATCACAATCCGTTAAAGCCAAGTGAAAAGAATTATTTCTAACTGACCCTAGAAATTAGACCATGGATTGTGGGTAATTACCTTCCCTTCTCTTTGTTTCAGAGTGAGACTCCAATTAAGTCAATGTGAACACTGAGAATAGATAAGCTGCCTGTTGATAAGTGATAGGCCTAGAGAGATGTCTTGACTTCTGTCAAGTTATTTAACAGCTATGTTTAACAGCTATGTGTCTCTGATTCTAATTTTTTTTTTTTGGAGGGTAGGGGGGTGGGGTAAGGATTTAATGCAATGTCTTCAGAACGTGATCATGCTCAGTTGCTTCAGTTGTTTCCAACTCTGTGAGAATCCATGGACTGTAGCTCGCCAGGATCCTCTGTCCATGGGATTCTCCAGGCAAGAATACTGGAGTAGGCTGCCATGCCCTACTTCAGGGGATCTTCCATATCCAGAGATCAAACCCGCATCGCTTAACTCTCCTGCATTGGCAGGCAAGTTCTTTATCACTAGCGCCACCTGCGAAGCCCAAATTCTTCAGAATAGTGTCATATTTAAAATGTTATTTTTTTAGTCTAACTATTATTCTTCTTCTTATAATAAAAAAAATATATTCTATAGATGATCCACACTGTGTCCTATAAGCCAAATAGAGCATGCAGATGGATTTAGCATAGTCTACATAGTTAGCCACACATAATGCTTTTAGATGGTATTTAATATCACCAACTCTCTGCCACCCCATGGACCGTAACCTACCAGGCTCCTCTGTCCATGGGATTTTCCAGGCAAGAGTACTGGAGTGGGTTGCCATTTCCTTCTCCAGGGGATCTTCCCAACCCAGGGATTGAACCCAGGTCTCCCACATTGCAGGCAGATGCTTTACTGTCTGAGCCACCAGGGAAGATAATATTCATGGTTAAATTTGGGATATTCACTCACAAAAAAATAACATATATTCTGAAATATTGGATTGCATTTTAATTGCATCTTCATATTCTTGTTTGCTAATAAAATAGGCCAGATTTAAGTAAAAGTCACTCACAATCTAGACAGAGCTTCACAACCTCCAGGTCTATATAGGTCTATATAGATCTAACCATTCACTGTTATTCTACTTAGAGGCTGCTTATCTATAATGTCCCCTGAAACCCACTCTGTCAGTGTAAAGTGTCCTTTTCTGTTACTGTGTTACTATTTCTGGTTCCTAGTGGCAGGCAAAATTGAGGACTGCTACAAACAGTTGACTTAAAAGGCCCATCTTTAAATACTTAGCTTTGTCTAGGATATCTTCTCCCACATTTTAAACCTCTTGTTCTCCATTGTTTACACGTTTACATGTTGGGAACTAGTGTGTTTGCACCACAGGAGGGTAGTAGGGAATGAGTTAGGTATTCTGGCTCTGACAGACTCAAAATATATTTTTATATTATTTTAGAGGGAAATCCACATGTTATTTTTCTTTCTTATACATTTCTTGGGAGGGAAGAAATCTTGTTTTCATTTTCATTTTTGCAAGCTCTGAACTCTGGATTTATGCATAGATAATTGGTAGAGTCATTACGTCAGTCTCCTTTTAGTTCTGTCTGTCTGGTTAAGCATATGGCATATAATGAGTAATCAAGACTGTATTCTAAATTCAATCTTTTCTATCATTAATTTAGTGGAAAACTTCTCCAAAGTAAGAGCAAACATTTGGTGTTGTCGCCAGACTTTGATTTTTCTGTGTTCTCAAGGATATTTTAAAGGAAAATGAAAAAAAGTTTTGTATTTAGAACAGGAAAAAAAAAATGCCAGAAATTATCTGTTTACCTGTCTATCTGTACTGCTCTTTCCTAAAATCTTTGAGGTCTAGTCTTTGAATCCCTAAAGCTTAGAACAGTTACTCACATACAATAGCCACTCAGTAAATATTTACTGAATGAAATTTACCTCTGAGAATTGCATCTGCTCTGAATTGACTTAATGCCTATCTCCATGATGTGCCTGTTAGTCTATAAAAGCAGTGAATATCTTAGATCTTCCAGATCAGTATCCTTGGGATGCTTGATTTTGTTTTATAAACATAAATAAAAGTTAAAAGATGCACAAGAAAACAGAGAGGGGGAGGAATAATCAATGACTGCTTTCACATAGAGGAGCTGTATTTCCCTTGTCAAAGTGTTACATCAGTGAGTCAAAATCATCAAGTTCCTTTCCTAGAAAATTGCATGGGTGCAATTGTCAATATTTCTATAAAGCAAGGAATTCCATAAACTACTGGTGAAATACTAACTTTTAACAATTATTTGGGAGCTGGAAATAAAATTACTTCTGAAAGAACTTGAACTAAAATAGCTCCCTTGTTACTTTCCAAGACTAAAGATGTACATTTGAAATTTATAAATGAATACATGTGTCAAATTCTTCCCAAGAAACTGAGAGTGAATTGGATATTTAGCCAGAAGATAAAACTGGTAAATTAAAAATCCAGAAATGTTGTAATACATACTCAATATATTCCATTTATAAAGTAATTTAGCCTGCTGCTTTGGAACACATGAAACATTAATTCCACACTTTTAAAGGAATTTTTGTGAAAACATTATAGCAAAACGTATTACTTTGGTAATGCTGTTATGAAAATTCCTTGCAAGTTACATGTAATTTTGGGGGAAATTTTCCTGGGTAAAAAAATGTAAAATTAAATCAAATCATGATCTTGATCTAAACCTTGTTATTGTACAGCTTATTTAATCAAAACTGTTTTTCTTCTTTTTAATGTTGTTTAATATTAATATATTTGAGAGAAGTAAGCCTACATCCCAGTGGTCAGAAGTGTTCTTTAAGTTATCCCTCACCAATAATAAATGTTTGCCTAAAAAAAAAAAAAAAAAAAAAGAAGATACACATTCAAAACATGAGTAATCCAAGTCTAAGTCTCTACTACTTATGCCAAAGAAGCTGAGGTTGACCAGTTCTATGAAGACCTACAATACCTTCTAGAACTAAGACCAATATATATGTCATTTTCATCATAGGAGATTGGACTGCAAATGTGGGATGTGAAAACATACCTGGAGTAACAAGCAAGTTTGACCTTGGAGTACAAAAATGAAACAGGGCAAAGGATATCAGAATTGTGCCAAGAGAACACACTGGTCATAGCAAACACCCTCTCCAACAATGCAAGAGACGACTTTGCCCAAGGACATCACCAAATGGTCAATGTAAAAATCAGATTGATCACATTATTTGCAGCCAAAAATAGAGAAAGTTTATACAGTCAGCATAAACAACACCAGGAGCTTACTCTGATTCAGATCGTCAGCAATTTAGGGAAAAATTCAGGCTTAAACTAGAGAAAGTGGAAAAAACCACTAAACCATTCAGGTATGACCTAAATCAAATCCCTTATCATTATACAGTGGAAGTGACACATAGATTCAGGGATTAGATCTCGCAAACAGAGTGTCTGAAGAAGTATGGACAGAGATTTATAACATTGTACAGGAGGCAGTGACCAAAATCATCCCAAAGGAAAAGAAATACAAGGAAAAGTGGTTGTCTGAGAGGGTTTTACAAATAGCTGAGGGAAGAACAGAAGCAAAAAAGCAAGGGAGACAGGGAGAAAGGGAAAGGTATACCCAACTGAATGCTGCATTCCAGAGAATTACAAGGTGAGATAGGAAGGTCTTCTTCAGTGAACAATGCAAAGAAACAGAGGAAAATGGAAAAACTAAAGATTATTCAAGAAAATTGGAGATACAAAGGAATATTTCATACAAAGATGGGCACAATAAAGGACAGATATTATGAAGACCTAATAGAAGCAGACAAGATCAAGAAGAAGTTGCAGGAATACACAGAACTGTACAAAAAAGTTTATTCTTATGGATAAACATGATGGTGTGGACATTCACCTAGAGCCAGACTTCCTGGAGTTGAATTCAATAGAGCCTTAGGAAGCATTGCTGCCAATAAAGTTAGTGAAGGTGATGGAATTCCAGCTGAGCTTTATAGAATTCTGAAAGATAATGTTGTTTAAGTGCTGCACTCAATATGCCAGCAAATTTGGAAAACACAGCAGTGGACACAGTACTGGAAAATAGCAATCATCTTTCTCATTCCATAGAAGGGCAGTACTAAAGAATGTTCAAACTGCCAGACAATTGCACTCACTTCCCATACTAGTAAAGTGAAAGTGAAGTCGCTCAGTCATGTCCGACTCTTAGGGACCTCATGGACTGCAGCCTACCAGGCTCCTCTGTTCATGGGATTTTCCAGGCAAGAGTACTGGAGTGGGATGCCATTGCCTTCTCTAATAAGGTTATGCACAAAATCCTTTTACCTAGGCTTTAGCAGTACCTGAACAGAGAACTTCCAGATGTACAAGCTGTATTTAGAATACTCAGAGGAACCAAGATCAAATTGCCAACATTCGCTGAATCATAAAGCAAGGGAATTCCAGAAAAACATCTATTTCTGTTTCATTGACTATGGTAAAGCCTTTGACTGCAGATTACAACAAACTGGAAAACTCTTAAAGAAATGGGAATACCAGACCACCTTACCTGTCCCCTGAGAACCCTGTACGTGAGTCAAGAAGCAACAGTTAGAACCTTATTCAACTTGTGTGCAGAGTATGTCCTTGCAAAATGCTGGGCTGGATGAAACACAAGCTGGAATCAAGATTGCCAGAAGAAATATTGCCAATATTGCCACTCTAGTGGCACAGAGCAAAGAGGAATTAAAGTGCCTGTTGATGAAAGTGAAAGAGGAAAGTGAAAAAAATTGGCTGAAAACTCAACATTCAAAAAATTGAGATCATGAAATCAGTCCCACTTCAAAAAGGGGACAAGGTGAAAGTAGTGACAGATTTAATTTTCTTGGGCTCACACTGAAGAACTGATGCTTTTGAACTGAGATGTTGGAGAAGATTCTTGAGAGTCCCTTGGACTGCAAGGAGATCCAACCAGGCTATCCTAAAGAAAATAAGTCCTGAAGATTCATTGGAAGGACTGATGCTGAAGCTGAAACTCCAATACCTTGGCCACCTGATGTGAAGAGCTGACTCACTTGAAAAGACCCTAATGCTGGGAAAGATTGAAAGTAGGAGGAGAAGGGAACGACAGAGGATGAGATGGTTGGATGGCATCACCGAGTTGATGGACATGAGTTTGAGTAAGTTCCAGGAGGCCTGGTGTGCTGCAGTCCATGGGGTTCCAAAGAGTCGGACACGACTGAGTGACTGAACTGATTGACTGACTGAAAATCACTGCAGATGGTGATTGCAGCCATGAAATTAGAAGATGCTTGCTTCTTAGAAGAAAACCAACTGCAAACCTAGTGAAAATGAAAGTGAAATTCACTCAGTTGTGTCGGACTCTTTGTGACCCCATGAACTATACAGTACATGGAATTCTCCAGGCCAGAGTGCCCCAGTGTGTAGCCTTTCCCTTCTCCAGGGGATCTTTCCAACCTAGGGATTGAACCCAGGTCTCCCTCATTGAGGTGGATTCTTTACCAGCTGAGCTATCACAGCATATTAAAAAGCTGACAAAAGTCTGTCTAGTCAAAGCTATGGTTTTTTCCAATAGTAATGTATGGATGTGAGAGCTGGGCCATAAAGCAGGCTGAGCACCAAAGAATTGATGCTTTCAAACTGTGGTGCAGGAGAAAACTCTTGAGAGTCCCTTGGACATTAAGGAAATCACATCAGTCCATCCTAAACGAAACCATCCCTGAATACTCATTGGAAGGACTTATGCTGAAGCTCTACTACTTTGGCCACCTGATGCAAACAGCCAACTCAATGGAAAAATCCTGATGCTGGGAAAGATTGAGAGCATGAGAAGAAGGGGGCAACAGAGGATGAGATGGTTGGATACTTGGGCAAACTCTGGGAGATAGTGGGGGACAGGGAGGTATGGCATGCTGCCATCATGGGGTTGCAAAGAGAGAGCTGTAAAATCTTCAGATATTCTAAATTTTTAATTTTACTATGAAAAACTGATCAAATATCTGATTTTCCTTCCATATTCATAAAGACATATAGTTCTCTAAAAGCAACACACATAACTGCTTTATAAAATAAGCTAAAATTTAAATATGTTTGTTAGTTTTTGGAATCTAAAATATTTATTCTCTCTGTCTTTTTTTTTTATGAGAACTTTTTTAATACCAAGTATATTTGTATATTTGGGGATGGGACATACACTATTCTTCAGGGCCCATTATTCTCTTACCTTCCTTTTCATGTGTTTCCACTTGTGCAGAGATTATTACTCTGCAATAAATTTTGCATAGTTTGGAAGTCATCTGTTTATCTCACATAGACAGATGTGCAATCCTTCTCTACTAACAGAGAAATATTAACTAACGTAGTAAGAAAATTAAAATAAATAAATTCATATTAAAAAATGAAAACAAGAAAAAAGACAACTTAAATTTTACCTTAATGAGTCAATGTGAAATGACTTATGTGTTGTGGTTGATTTATGTTGTTGTCTGGTAACACAATATGACACCAACACAACATTGTAAAAGCTTTAAAAAATTAGAGTAAATGCAATTGCCAAGAAAAAATAAATAAACATGAGAATGAGAACTATATCTTATAATATATGCAGATACAGATCTTAAATAGCACAAAAGATAGAGTTTTTTTCTGTTTTGTGTTTTGCTTTGTTGCATCATTGGCTATTTCTTCTGCTATATGTCTTGCATAAGCATGTTTTCCATATCTGCTTTCTAAAAATGTTTTTCTCAGTTTCATTTTTATGTCAGAAATATTCCAAGGACTCTTTATTCTTAATCTGTTAGGCATGATCCCTGTTTTAAAATGCAATTGTACCTTAACTTATATGTTTAACATGGTGACTGCAGCCATGAAATTAAGACGCTTACTCCTTGGAAGGAAAGCTATGATCAACCTAGATAGCATATTCAAAAGCAGAAACATTACTTTGCTGGCTAAGGTCCTTCTAGTCAAGGCTATGGTTTTTCCATTAGTCATGTATGGATATGAGAGTGGGATTATGAAGAAAGCTGAGCGCAGAAGAATTGATGCTTTTGAACTGTGGTGTTGGAGAAGACTCTTGAGAGTCCCTTGGACTGCAAGGAGATCCAACCACTCCATTCTGAAGGAGATCAACCCTGGGATTTCTTTGGAAGGAATGATGCTAAAGCTGAAACTCCAGTACTTTGGCCACCTCATGCGAAGAGTTGACTCATTGGAAAAGACTTTGATGCTGGGAGGGATTGGGGGCAGGAGGAGAAGGGGACCACCGAGGATGAGATGGCTGGATGGCATCACAGACTCGATGGACGTGAGTCTGAGTGAACTCAGGGAGTTGGTGATGGACAGGGAGGCCTGGTGTGCTGCGATTCATGGGGTCGCAAAGAGTCAGACACTGCTGAGCGACTGAACTGAACTGAACTGATGAATATTTACTATGCTCCAGACTTGAGACGCTTTTCCAATAATAACTGAATCGATCCTTATGACAACTTATAGGTAGCTACTTCTTTTAGTTAACTCACTTCAGTTGTGTCTGACTATGTGTGATCCTGTGGACTGTAGCTTGCCAGACTTCTCTGACCATGTCATTCTACAGACAAGAATACTGGAGTGGGTTGCCATTTCCTACTCCAGGGGATCTTCCCAACCCCGTGACTGAACTCACTCCCTTTATGTTTCTTACACTGGAAGGAGGGTCCATATAGTCAAGGCTATAGTCTTTACAGTGGTCACATACGGCTGTGAGGGCTGGACTGTAAAGAAGGCAGAGCACTGAAGAATTGATGCTTTCTAACTAGTGGTGCTGGAGAAGACTCCAGAGAGTCCCCTGGACAGCAAGGATATAAAATCAGTCAATATTAAAGAAAATCAACCCTGAGTAACTTATTGGAAGGATAGATGCTGAGGCTGAAGCTCCAATATTTTGGTCACCTGATGCAAACAGCTGATTCATTGGAAAATACCCTGATGTTGAAAAAAATTGAGAACAGAAAGAAAAGAGGGTGTTAGAGGATGAGGTGGGTGCTTGGCATCACTGATGCAATGGACAGGCACTTGGGCAAACTCTGGGAGATGGAGAGGGACAGGGAGGCTTGGTGTGTTGCAGTCTTTGGAGTCTTAAAGAGCTGGACACAACTGGGTGATTGAACCACAACAAAGCTGATGTACGTGTGTGCTAAGTTTTTTCAATAATGGCCAATTCTTTGCGACCTGATGGACATAGATAGCCCGCCAGACTCCTCTGTCCATGGGATTCTCCAGGCAAGAATACAGAAATGAGTTGCCTTGCTTTTCTCCATGGGATCATCTCAACCCAGGAGTCAAACCAAAGTCTCAAGTTTCCTGCATTTGCAGACAAGTTCTTTACCACTATTGCCACCTGACCACATGTTTATTAATGTGATGATATTAAAAAAACATTTGATATAAAATGTGATAAAAAAATCCTTGGGAGCAGTTAACCTCAAGAAGTATATATTTCCAATGGTTTGCTGCAAAAACATTATCCTAAGTAAGCATCTAACAATACCCACATAATTAACAGTAGACCTAATTATTAGATTGGTTGACACTTTCATGATGTCACCTTGTAAGTTATCTCTCCTGTCAAAGCATGCGTCTTTTGATTTTTAATTGTGCAACTCATTTATGCTTGTTATTCTTTCCTATTTTAAATGAGTTATGTAGCACATGAAGTGTGTTGAAGATGCTTAAATAAAACTTCTAGCAATGATGTTATATACTATTTTTCTGGCTTGCTGCCGCGAAATGCAATTTTTTATGACATTTTAGTTTGAGTTAGTACACAGATATTGCTGTTTCCATCCCCCTGGAAACAATGACATCTGATACTATTATATTGTGCAATATCCCAAGACCTGACTTATTTTCTCTATTTAATTATACCCAAATGCACATATCCATGAAGTAAAAAAGTTATTTTTCTATGCCTCTTTCAAGCCAAATACATTGCCTATTAATTCTAATTTCAGCAGTGTACAAGTAGCTATTGTGAAAAAGTATCTAAGTAAAAAGAATTCTTTCTCAAAGTAATGAGAGTTTCAATTGTTTCTTGAACCCAAAGTATTGAGAATTTATCAAAATCTCCAGACTAATTAAACAAGATATCTAACATAGGGATTCTGGTTTTCTGTCTCATACATACATAGACACAGTTTTATGTTAAAGAAAGCTGACTTGCTTTAGCAGGAGATTCAATTTGCAAGGCAGAAGACAGCAGAGACTGTAAAGCAACAGTGGTTTTGCAAAAGATGCATGATTAAAAGGGGAAGCAGCTCTGTTAAAAATAAATAAAACTCACACTATATGTCATTACTTATTTACTAGAAGCAAAAAATCCACTATATTATGCTAGTTTTTTTTTGGGGGGGGTTTCTTCTTATGTTTATGCTAACTGAAATAAGTAAGAAAAATTGATATATTATAATTGACCAATATTCATTACTACTTTTCAACAGTAAATGGAGATTCTCCATTAAAAAAAAAACTGATTGTTTTTATAACAGTTTTCAGGAGACATCAATATTGATCTTACATGAACAATAGAAGAAAAATAAAAAATAAAAGCATAGAAGAAATGAGTAGCTAAAGCGTAAATGCTATTCTTGTAAAAATTCATGAAAGTTTGAACCTTTACGTGTTTTATTGATTTTTGACAAATATAGTATTTATTTTTTAATGTCTACATCTTAATTTGCTAGCCAAAAAATTTTTTTTAATTATTTTGTTTTGCTTTTATTTGTGGAAGACAAATGCTTTGGGGCCATTAACATATTAAGTGTGTGAATGACATCTTGAATTAATAACAAAAATAATTTTTTGGGAAATATGCTTTTAAGGGTTGCTTTCTACCTCAGGGAGGGTCCAAATAGAAAACCATTGGGTTGTAGATGGACAGATGATACTTAAAAAGCTGAATTTTAAATTAAACTGTTGCTTTAAGTAAACTGATATTATTAAAAAATATATTGTGTCTAAATCATGTTATATTGTGTATTAAATTTATAAAAAATGATATGCATGTGCAGAATGCAGTTCTAAAGTCTACATTATAGGCAATTACAAATTATATGTCTTTTTCAGAAGTGAAATTTCACAGTGTAATTACTGCATTTCTTGATGAAAGCCATAAAAAATTATGAAACTATTTTAATAATGAATGATTTTTTTTGCCCTTCTTATTCTGTGTATTTTAAATGAAAAAAAGTAAAACTGTGAATCAGTGAACGTTAGAGTGATCCCTAAATAGTATTTATTTATTTTAAGATAAGATTAATTGTGTTTGTTGTAGGTTAGTATCATGTGTTCAGGTAAATAAACTGTGCTGTTATATGTGCTTATAGTTAGCAATTTCAAAAACTTCTATATATATAAAGTCAAATTTTAATTTTTATATCAGACATTGTGTCTTTATTTTAGTCACAATCTTTATATTTCCATGAATCTTACTGAATTATTTAAGAGATAATTCAGATGCACATTTAAAAATATTTCACCGAAGAAATAAAACTATTTAAAAAGTACAAAGCTCCTGAGAGTATCCAGTATTTGTATGAAAAATATTGTTTTCATGCAGTCACAGATGCTTTTCTGGAAGCCTTCTGTATACAATTACACATCTCTTAACCTACCAGTAACAATTACAATGATCTTAAAAAAAAAAAAAAACTCATAAAATAAATATTTAAATAGATTTTCTTGGTTTTGGCTAGATAGAAATTATTAAATTTAAGGAAATATTCTCACTGTTAGGTAGTTAGAATAGAAAAAGGAGTCCAAAATGGCAGTAGCTAAAAGATAGACAAAAGAAGGGAAATAGCCCATGAAAAGAAAACAAAGGAAAAATCATAGGACTACAGTGGGACCCTGTATTCAGGTCAAGAAATAACACTTAGAACTGGGTATGGAACAACGGGCTGTTTCAAAATCGAGAAACAAGTATGTCAAGGCTGTGTATAGTCACCCTGCTTATTTAACTTATATGCACAGTACGTCATGCGAAATGCCAGGCTGATTGAAGCACAAGCTGAAGTCAAGAATCCTGGGAGAAATATCAATAACCTTAGATATGCAGATGACACCACCCTTATAACAGAAAGTGAAGAAAAACTAAAGAGCCTATTGATGAAAGTGAAAGAGGAGAAACATTCAGCTTCTTCAGCATCAATGGTCGAGTATAGACTTTGATTACTGTGTGATGTTGAATGGTTTGCCTTGGAAATGAGCCAAGATCATTTTGTCATTTTTGAGATGTGTTCTAGGTATAGAATCTTCTCATTTTATCTGGTTCATGAGAGCAAACAGTTATGCCATCCTGCTTTTCCTCATTCAATTGTCAAATTTTCCTCATTCAATTTTCAAATTTACACTTTGGAAAAATCTGGTATTCACTTTATAGCACAAATAATTTTACTTTTTGTATGCTAAATTGCTATTTTCTGTTAAATGTGTAGGTGACTTAGGGAAAATTTGACCAAGCTATCACACATGTCCAGTTTTAAAAGATAACTATGCTCCAAAACTCATAAGATTGAAAGGACTGGCTTTTAAATATAAAATATAATAGTTATTATTTTCATATTTGTATAAACTATTATTTCTAACATATCCATAAAACATGATTATTTTGGTAATTGTTTTTTAAAATATAAATTTATTTATTTTAATTGGAGGTTAAGTATTACACTATTCTATTGGTTTTGCCATACATCAACATGAATCTGCCACAGGTATACACGTGTTCCCCATCTTGAAGCTCCCTCCCTCCTCCCTCCCCATACCATCCCTAATTTTCTTTAAAATCATACTCCAAAAAAAGGTATTTGGAGAACAAAGAAGTTATTTTTTCCTTAATTCATCTAAAATATTTATAAAAATCTTTTGGTAATAGGTTAGATTAACACAAATTATAGGCCAAAATAAAATCAGCTTGTTAAAACTTTCCTGATGAAAGAGCAATTGCTTGGGAATAGAAGAAATACATTTAGATAGATAAATTCCAAACACACATCTTCTATTTAAGAATAGAAATTGGGATGTTGCCTACCTCATAGATTTGTCCACAGCAAAGCACATAGAATCACATTTGACTTATATTAACACTCTGACATTATACAGTACTGTATAATTTTTTATGTAAAATGCTTTGAGGAAATTATATGTGATGGCAGATATACTAGACAGTTATTTAAAATTTTAGTCAAATTAAACTGCAATTGCAGAATGTTAATGTTGAGGAGGCTGGAATATTTCTCATCTTACATAGTGCTGGCTTAGGTCTTATATCATAACTAAAACATCATTGATTATTCATTAGCTTGCTCAATAATTCTTGTGCCATTGTTTCTTAGTAACCCACATTAATCTATATAGGAACTGACCTTATCAAATCCAGGCATTTCACATTTGAACTAAGACACAGCTCAAGTGACTTGATTATTCTTGTATTATATAATCAAAGAGTGTCTTTATACAGTTGACTTTTTTTTTTTTTTTAGACTCAATAAGGTCTAGCAATTTAGCTTAGCAGTGCAGTCAAGATCTGCCATTATCTTTGTGTTGGCACATTAAATGAACATCATTAAAATAGCTATTTGGAGATCATTCAGCTGATAAGCTCTGTTCTTTACACTAGTGAAAATGGTTCTCATCTTTTGTTGGCCAAGTACTCTGCTGAAAAACATGATGGAAACTGAGACAGCACATCACCCAAAAAATGTACAAACATTTACTATATATTTGTAGAGCTTTCTATAAAATGAACTCCAAGTATTAAAAAAAATTTGAGATGGATGTATTATTTTTGAATCATTTAATTTTGCAATTTAGACATATTTATTACTTGAAACATGGATTTTTTATAACTATTAAGACTATTTCACAGTTAAAATCATCATCATCATCTCACTTGTATAATGAGTAAGGATAACTGAAAAAAAGAAAATTTACAATTCTCCCTAACATGCCATTAAATGTATTTTTAATATTAGATTTAGATGTTTACTGATAAGTTTTTTTTTGTGTGATCCGTGCATTCTTGTAAATAGTAAGCATAGTGACTGATGCATTTACTCTGGAGCTAGAGCTGTGCATTAACCACCACACTATATACTAGTTGTACCAACTAGGGTAACTTAATTTTTCCATAATTGACCCTTCACTCATAATTAATTGGATAAATTAAGCTATTTCATGTAAACAGAAAATAATAAAAAGAGGAGAAAGTATATCACTGGATTATTTTAAGAAACACATGGATTAAAACCTGTAAAATTCTTAGAATAACACTGATATGAGAAAATAAATCAGTCAACGTGAGCTATCATTTTTCATTTCCCAGAGATAATTAAAGTCTTAATACAGCAATAAAAATATATTTCCAATATTATAGTAGACACATTTTTGGCACTTATCCTTTTCTTAATACTCTTTCCAAGTTCTGGTACTATAGTTTTAAAATGGAAGTTAAGATGTGAATTTTATCAAAGAACTGCCATCATAAAACAAATATCTACTGTGTGCATAACAGTTTACAGAGAGAAATTCTATAGAAAATATGTTAAATGAATTACCTGCATTCCTATAAACTACCTACATTTTAATTTGCCATTTATTTGAAAAAAAAATTGTCTCTATGTCCAATGACATATTTTCTCACAAAGAAAAATTTACTTTTTAAAGATCAAGCAATTTTTGTCTTAATTGCTATATTTCTCAGCTTAAAATATAGTTTTCATTTATTGATATCAGTGATTTTTACATTTCAAGCATTTTCAATGTCCTTTGCTGATATTTCAAATGCCTATAATATAGCTATCCATCTCTGCTCTTCATGAAAATTCAGATATAAATTCATTAACATTTTAAAATTAAATGAATGAACTTGTTCTCGCAATTAAAGCAACTCTCTAAGTTACTTCATATCTACCAAGGAAATTGGTCTAGTTCATTTCATATCCTCTAAAACATGTCATCCAGAAAGACATATTGACTTATTTTTAGGAATTGCTAATCAGCATTTTACTTCGTTCAGTTCAGTCACTCAGTCGTGTCTGACACTTTATAACTCCATGAACTGCAGCACGCCAGGCCTCCCTGTCCATCATCAACTCCTGGTTTCCACCCAAACCCATGTCCATTGAGTCAGTGATGCCATCCAACAATTTCATCCTCTGTCGTCCCTTTCTTATTCTGCCCTCAATCTTTCCCAGCATCAGGGTCTTTTCAAATGAGTCAGCTCTTTGCATCAGGTGGCCAAAGCATTGGAGTTTCAGCTTCAACATCAGTCCTTCCAATGAACACCCAGGATTGATCTCCTTTAGGATGGACTGGTTGGATCTCCTTTAGGATGGACTGGTTACATCTCCTTGCAGTCCAAGAGACTCTCAAGAGACTTCTCCAACACTACAGTTCAAAAGCATCAGTTTCTCTGTGCTCAGCTTTCTTTATAGTCCAACTCTAAGATCTATACATGACCACTGGAAAAACCATAGCCTTGACTAGATGGACCTTTGTTGGCAAAGTAATGTCTCTGCTTTTTAATATGCTGTCTAGGTTGGTCATAACTGTCCTTCCAAGGAGTAAGCGTCTTTTAATTTCATGGCTGCAGTCACCATCTGCAGTGATTTTGGACCCCAGAAAAATAAAATCAGCCACTGTTTCCGCTGTTTGCCCATCTGTCTGCCATGAAGTGATGGGACCAGATGTCATGATCTTAGTTTTCTGAATGTTGAGCTTTAAGCCAACTTTTTCACTGTCCTCTTTCACTTTCATCAAGAGGCTGTTTAGTTCTTCTTCACTTTCTGCCATAAGGGTGGTGTCATCTACATATCTGAGGTTATTGATATTTCTCCTGTCAATCTTGATTTCAGCTTGTGCTTCCTCCAGTCCAGCGTTTCTCATGATGTACTCTGTATATAAGTTAAATAAGCTGGGTGACGATATACAGCCTTGACGTACTCCTCTCTAGGTTGGTCATAACTTTCCTTCCAAGGAGTAAGCATCTTTTAATTTCATGGCTGCATTTTACTTATAGCTACTTTATTCAAGAGTTCTATATGAAGTCATTTTAGTACTTCATGTGCTGAGTGCTGAGGTAGTTATGCCTCTCTGTCCTCAGCAAACTAGTTTCATTAGTCCTTTTAGCTCACTCATTTTTAAAATAATTTTCATTTGGAGTAAAATTGCTTTACAATGTGTGTTAATTTCTACTGTATAGCTATGTAAATCAGCTATCCATAAACATATATCTCCTCATTTTTGAATTCTCTTCCCATGTAGGTCATCACAGAGCTGGGTAGAGTTCCCTATGCTATACAGTAGGTTCTCACTTGTTATCTACTTTATAGAACCTATCGCTAAGTCGTGTCCAACTCTTTTGTGACCCCATGGACTGTAGCCTACCAGGCTCCTCCATCCATGGGGTTTTCCAGGCAAGTGTACTGGAGTCCGTTGCCATTTCCTTCTCCATATCTACTTTATACATATTATCAAAGTGTATATATGTCAGTTGTAATCCCTCAATTCATCCCATCTCACATTCCCCCCTTGGTATCCATATGTTTGCTCCCTATATCTATGTCTTTATTTCTGCTTTGTAAATAAGATTGTCTATACCATTTTTTTTTTCAGATTCTACATATATATGACAGGATACAGTATTTGTTTTTCCCTGTTTGGCTTATTTCACTCTGTATGATAGTCTCTAGGTCCATTCCCATCCTTGCTAGTGACCTGATTTAATTTCTGTTTATGGCTGAGTAATATTCCATTATATGCATTTTGAATTATGTGTGCATACATACATGTTTCCCTTTTATCTTCATATTCTATGCACATGCAGTTTTCCTCATAAGAAACTGTGCTAATATTTAACATATACTTTATTTAAATGTCTTATTTATTTTCATATTTTAATCTAATTAAATGCTATCTGTATCAGTATGACATCATAGAAATCAAGAGGGAAGAATGCTTAAGAGGCAATGATCAGCCATCTGTTATATTCTCCTGAAAAGCAAAGTGAACTGAAGAACACATTTTGTTCATCATGTTTAGAAATATGTAAATGAGTTGTTGGCTTATCTAGTATTTCAGTGGTAAAGAAGCTGCCTACCAATGCTGGAGACTTGAGTTTGATTCCTGGATCAGGACGATCTCTTGGAGGAGGAAATGGCAACCCTCTGTAGTATTCCCGCTTGGGAAATCAAATGGATAGAGGAGCTTAGCAGGCTACAGTCCATGGGGTGGCAAAAGAGTCAGACATGACTTAGCGACTAAACAACAATGAATGAGTTTTATCACAGCATGTTCATTGGAATCGCAAGTCTTTATCATAGTCATGTTATTAATGATAAGGAGATGAAGAAAGCAAGTGTGCTACTTCTTGAAACTTGGAGAACAGAAAGTTTATCTTGATTAGTTGGTTGGCTGATTTTAATTGAAAAACTGCATTGGTATAATATTTATGTCAAAAAGTCAGTAGAGAAAGGAAAATTAAAATGGAAGATGGTAAGAAGTTAACAAAGGTAATTAAAAATATATTATCCCTGAGAAATTTGGCAAGAAAGATTCGTGAAAAAAGGTGAAGAATTCAACAGTTGATATATGATTTAATTTTGAGATGGTAGGTTCAAGGCAAGTAATTTGAAGTTAATGAAATTTTGAGAGTTTATATCATATAAATGCACATATTAATAATTTTGAACTGACATACAAAGAAGTTTACTTGGATCATGATGGAGAAAGTGGAAAAGGTTAAAACATCTTTTACTGAAAATGCAAGAAGGATCTGATCCAAAGAAAGGGAAATATTTATTAAGATCTTTAAGAACTCACTTACAGACAATCAATTTAAAATGATTATTATGCTGACAGCTTGCATGTTTTTCAGTAATAGTAATGATATATTTGTGTGTACATAATAAATGAAATAGTGTGTCCTGGAATCTAAGAAACTCATGATAGGAAAGTAAGAAAGAAAAGGATAGATGTATAGGAAAAAAAATATCAAGGAACATTTATCTTTGGAATGTTTGAATAGGCATTTTGGAATCAATGCTTGATTTCAACTTAAATGGAGAGCATTTCTTGGCATAAATTTATTTATTTATTTTAATTGAATTATAATTGCAATATTGTGATGACATCTGCCATACATGACCATAGTCATACATCTGATCCCTCCCTCCTGAACCCATTTCTTGTGATAAGTTAAAGTGTGTGACTGTAGAAGCTACTGGGTAGATTCTGTAAGGAATATAGTTTGTAAGAAGTCAAGGAACCGAGTGATTAAGGCTTTGGATATGCTGTCCTTGAGAATCCTGAAGTGAGTGATTTGGCAGTATTTGAACTGGTTAGAAAAATCATATGAAATAGGGAAAATATTCAGTGAATATGAGTGAGTGTCTTAAACAGCAATGGACTATATACAAATTATAAGAAATGGATAGGAGAGATGGAAGAAATGAGGCATAAAGAAGCAGATAACGACTGCGTAGAAGAAAAACAAAGAAATGGCATTGGAAAGTCAGTGAGCCAAGTAATCTCACTTTCTGATACTGGAGTAGATGGCATATGAAACTGAATGCCTGCAGTGAAAGCACTATTCTTAGTTGATATATAAATTTTAGTTCAGGACAGAAGACATAAGAACTATTCAAAAAGTTATTCTTGGCTGGTAAATTTGGGGAGAGGGAATATTGTTAAGGAGAGTGTTGGTCAAGGGCCAGACATTAGTGGAAAAATTTACAATACAGGAAAGGTGTAATAATTTAGATCAAGAGAGGGGAAAGAGAACATTCTGGGAAGGACAGAGATCATCTAAGCAGTTTGCATTTTGTTGATTGTCAAAAAAAAAAAAAGCATGACTATAAGAGAATACAGACTTAGATTTGAATGACAATTGAAAAAGTCTGGCCAATCATGCTAAAAACAAGGTACAGACACAGATATTTTATTTTTAACATAATTTTTAAATAGGGATTTTATTCAGTTTGAAGAGACATGATTCTTAATGATCATAGAATGAGGGGAAAAGATGAATATTTAAGTAGTTTATCTTGTATAGTGTAGCTAAACATGTTAATAGAAACTGAAAAATGTATTTAAAACTATAAAAGAGTTTCAGCCATAAATATTTTGATGCCAATATACAAAATAAAATATCAGCAAATAGATTTTAATAACATATTTAGCACAAAAGGCATTTTATTATGAAACAGATATGTCCTAGAACTCTGAGGGTTTATTAATATTAGGAAATGCATTGGCTAAATAAGAAAAACGTCCTGTAGTCTCCAAAAATATTTCTCAAAATAATTAAGAATATTAGTCATGTAATGTAAAAACATATTCAGCAAAGTATTATATATATTTTTATAAAAACTTTCTATTCAAGTATTTCAATTGCTTTCATTATACCGAAGTATAAACTTGACAATCCATAATTCAGCCTTCAAAGCCCTTTAATTGAGTTTTAATTATCTCTTCAGTGTCATCCCAGACAGTCTTTTCATTGCTTTCTTCACTCTGCTTTAGAATCAGTACTTGTGTTGGTTTCTTTCATATAATGCTTAGATTTTCCTGTTGATAAAATCTAACATGTTCTGTTCCCAGAGATATCGTCTATGGCCACACAGATTAGTGAGATCTTTAGTTATTTTCTAGTATATCACCAAAGCCATCACCTTCTACTCATAATTTCTCTATTTCCTTTAAAACTGATATGTCTATAAGGAGATAAAAGTTGTTAGCTCTATTCTACATTGAAGGTTTTAGAGTTTAATACTCACACCTATTTCTCTAACTGGAGATTCTCTGTAGTATAATTCAAGGGAGACAGGGCCTCCTTTCCACAGCAAAAGGAGAAATATATAAATGTTAATTTTTCCTATTAAATTTTCCTCTCCTTTATAGGCAAGCATGTGATTTAGGCTCAATCAAACAAACATTTATAATAAGATTCTGAATCTAGAGAGAATGATAATTAAAAAGAGAGAGAGACATGGATTCCTTTGTCTAACAGTAGTGGAAATGACCACAAGATGAGGGTGATCACGGCAATTGCAATGGCACTGATCATTTCCATGATATGAAATTGGCTGAGGTTGTAGCTATCTAGATCTTAAGGTTTCATCTTATTTTTAAGCCTGCATTATCAACTTTACCATAGATTATGTGAGCTATTTAGTTTACTTCCTTAAATGCATTGGTGAAAATTCTTTTTGTTGTAAAACAGCACAGATTAAGCTTAACACATATGGATAACTTAATGGATTTTTACATGTTGAACAAGCAATCGCCACTATTAATAATAAACAGACTTTCAGGTCATTACAGATGCTGCCCAAAATCCAATAGCATTGATGTGACTGCTATGTTAAATTAATGACAGCTATGTCCTTTCTTCACTTTATAATTTTACAACCGGTGTGCTGCAGTCCATGGGGTTGCAGAGAGTTGGACACAACTGAGTGACTGAACTGAACTGGTTAATTCATTCATGAATATTCAGATAGTAAACATTATTGGTTAATTTTTAACTCCAGACACAATAATAGTTCAGAGGCAAGTGGAGATGTTAAGGCATCTTATTTTCAAGGTCAGAGTCTATTAAAAAAACAGAATAATATTGCAAAATAAGCAAATGCCACTTCAGTTTATTACCTCAGAAAACACTAATAATTAAATTGTATTTATCATCAAGCAAGGGAAAATTAAGCCCTGATAGAATGTATTTAAAGATTCTTCTACTTGAAAATGTAAGCTTCAACATTTACTGTTAGTTTTTTTTTTCTTATGAATACATCTGCTTTAAAGGAATAGGAGGCCTTTCTAATGTTGCAAAGATCTATTTCTCATGTAATTTCTTTAACTACCAGGTACGATTTTAATTACAATTCCAAGATATTGGTTTTTTTTTTTTTCCTTTTAAATTTGTTGATTTGTTTTATCATTTGAACAAGTTATCATTATAAGTAATTTCCAAATAACTTCTTTTGAATAAAGGCATATATACAGAAGTTAAATTTTATGTGAATAAGAAAGTATCTATATGTATTCCAAAGATATCAAAAAGAGGTTACACATCAGAGATTTTAAACTGGTATTCTAATAGTATCTGCAACAAAGAATAGCTATTTCCAGTTTACCACTTAAAATTTTAACTACATTTGATGAAATTTATAATACTAAGTCATATATTTGAATTTATTTTTTATACAATATTGAGCAAATATTTTCATGTAAACAATTCAGCATTCATTCACTGTTTAGGGAATTTCATGAGCTATTAAATTTGTTGTCAGTTTGCAAACATAAAATAATTTCAAAGAAATACTGTTCTGTGGATGAAATGCTTATGTCTCAATATAGATAGTTTTTCTTCCCCCAGCTATCTGCGTTTATTTAGATGATGGAGGTAAATTCACTTATCAAATGATATAAAGCAAGATTGAGGCAAAGGAGTGTATGATTGTGTGACCGTTTCTAAGTTTCCTCTTTGGTGTTTCGTATGATTTATCTTTTCCCCTTCAAACACACACTAGTCCTATTCAAATTACTTAGAAAATGAAATAATTCAGATCGTAAAGGTATCAATTAGTAACTTTAGCACCTTTTAGTAAAGAAAGATATGAAGTGAAGCATTTTGTATTTTCAAGCTTATTCTGGTATTATGTCCTTCTTTAGTATAAGCTGCCTTCTCTCATTGAACAAATATAGTAATAAAAAAATATCAAGACATTATGTAACTAAATAATCCTTTTCATTTTTACTGAAAGTACAATGAAAAACATAGGAATTCTAGATTTTCCCCAGGATAAGATATATAGAGAATATTTAAGTCATGAATAAACCGGATTTAGGATTTTAGTCACCAATAAATTCAAGAAATTTCAGCACTTCGGTTATATGGTAAACAAACACACAAAAGGGATCACTGAGAAAAATTGCCACTAAAAGTGTAAAAGCAACTGCGGAAACTGTTAGACTGCAAACAAGAAAAATTAACAAAATTAACTGTATTCTATCCTCAGCCATTATCTTACTACAATAGAAAATTCTGTTGTAAACAAAATGCATTTTCCGAAATCCATTTCTTCACTATATTGTGCTGTTTGAAAGTTATTTGGATGAAGTTCAATGTACAAAGCCAAGATTAAGAAAACAATGGTTTAGAAAGAAAAAAAGTCATGTCAAACTTGTAAAAGAAATTCACAGGTAAGAAATCTGTAACTAATATTTTCAAGAACAAAAATCTGTATTGTTTTGAATTACTTCTCTACTATCTTTGGCTTTCATTCTCAAGGTTATATTTTTTTAATGTGGATTTTCCCATTCTAATCTTTGCATTTGAGTTCCAGGCAGTAAGCGCAGAAGAAAGAAGAAATACCTTATGTCTTTTATTTAAAAAATCTTCCCGAAATCACTCACTAACCTTCTGTTCCTAGTTTATTAGTCAAAAATTTGTCTCAAGGCCAAAACTAGCTACAAATAGGACCTAAAGTTTGTCTTTAAACCACAGTGGCAAGTTACTGTAGCCAAATTAGTGTTCATGTATCTAAATGAGAAGAGGAGAAAAGATAACTAGAGGAAATGAAGCATTTCTGGATAATTGGTACTCAGAAAATTGTTTGTTTTTTGACGTTGATAGAGACAAGTACCTTTTACAAAATTTTGATTAGATACAATTGCTTGTCAGGTTCTTTGAGATTGCTGGGTATGCAATAACATATTTTGATCCCCTGAAGAAGACACTGGCAACCCGCTCCAATATTCATGCCTGGAAAATTTCGTGGACACAGGATTCTGGCGGGCTTCAGTCAGTCTATGGAGCCACAAAAAGTTGGACACGATTGAGCCTGCAAACACACAGCTAATAAATGTTTTATATCTTCCTGGTGATTCTTCTATATTTATATTTTTATTTATCTTAATGAATTGAATACCTTTGTCAGTAAAATATTAAAATAATAACTTTAAGCAACATAATTGAATTCTGAGACTTAATGCTAATGCTTCAAATAGTTTGCTATTTAACACATGGCTTAAGGATAAGAAACCATTTCTTTTAGCCTGTTAATTGTTCTAAAACCCTCATACTTTTTCTATTTAAAAAGTTAATATGAAGATTTACATTAATATAATTCCTAATTGTTAAGCTATTTTAAGTTGCTGAGCCAAAATATATTAATGTTTGTGGTACTTGTATTTTTGTTTTTAATTTACTAAGGTTTTTTTCATATTTTATATACAGTTCACACTGTGCTTATATTTAATGTTTATATATATAATTATACACATATATAATTATAACATATACATTTTTGGCTTTCTTTGAATGTTAAATTGTGACTTTGAGTTGTGTAATGATAGTGGTGTAGCATGCTGTCAAGTCTGACTCTAGGACCCCATGGACTGTAGCCCATCAGGTTCATCTCTCCATGGGATTTTCCAGGCAAGAATATTGAAACAAGTTTCTAGTTTGTTCTTCAGGGGATCTTCCCAACCCAGGGATCAAACCCATATCTCTTGTGCCTCCTGAATTAGCAGGCAGATTATTTACCACCTGGGAAGCCCTGAGTTGTGTACATTACTTCAAATATTATTTCGTATAGTTTTAGACAGGGTTTGTAAAATGGAAATAATCTGCTCTTTGAAGGTTTGCTAAAACTCATCATCATGCAAGTCATATGAGATTTTAGAAAGAATTCCACAATGACAGAATGTTTGTGAAATTCTATCTTAGTGTTTCAATAGAAAATAAGAGGGAAGGAATTAGGAATAACAAGCTAAGACAAAACTTTAAAGATATGTCACTGTAAAAGCTTTCATGGTGCAGTAGTGCAGTGGGATTTTGAATAACATATAATAAATACCTAGAATAATAGTACCCAAGTCATATTATCTGAGGATTTATTTCTGGAAGAACTGACTGGCCCAAGGTCAAATTCCTGCAAATTCTGATTTTTTAAAAAATTGTTTCCCTTGTTCAATATGAATAGACAGTTAAATCTCACCAGATTCTTGGATAAAGTCTCTAGCATGACAGAGTGAAACTGAAATTAATAAATGGATAAAAGAGACACGTCAAAATTTTCATGCTACATGAAATATACAGTTTAGATGTAAAAGAAGATACTCTATTCTTGTATAAGTAAATCAAGATTTTTTCAGAGTCTGAAAAGATTGTCTGAGTTCCTGTGTATCGAATATATTATGGTGTAGTGCTTGGTGGAGAGCTTAATGGAAGGACTTGAGAGTTAGAAACAAATCTCAAAAGAAAAGAAAAACGGTTGTGTAATATGAGAAAACATAAGGATCAGTTAGTGCAGGTGAAGGTGAATGTCACTCAGTCATGTCCAACTCTTTGTGACCCCATGGACTCTGCAGTCCATGGAGTTCTCCAGGCCAGAATACTGAAGTGAGTAGCCTTTCCCTTCTCCAGGGGATCTTCCCAACCCAGGGATTGAACACAGGTCTCCCACATTGCAGGAAGTTTCTTTACCAGCTGAGCCACAAGGGAGGCCCATGAATCCTGGAGAGGGTATCCTATCCCTTCTCCAGTGGATTTTCCTGTCCAGGGAATCAAACTAAGGTGTACTGCATTGCAGGCAGATTCTTTACCAACTGAGCCATCAGGGAAGCTATCAGTTAGTGCAGGACATCATGAAAAAATACTAATAGTACACTCAGAATGATAAAGAGAAGAAACTGAGGTGAGAAAACTAACAAAAAAATGATCCAAATTTACTTCATGTGAGTGAAAAACATGAGTTTTACTGAGTTTCCTCAGTAAAAGAGCCCTTGAGTGATAAAATGACTAAAGCAAGATCCAGTGAAAGCCATTCCATTGATGGTGACAGATAAGCACTAAACGACACTGTAGATAAATATTAGTTGTTTGCTTATTGATGGCATTCAAAGATAGAAAGAGAGGGGAAGGATGTATTAAAGATAAAATTAAAGTTTTGGTGCACACAGCACATGAGATGTTTCAAGAGCAAGGGTCTGATACTCAAAAGAAAATAGAATGGGAACTTTATAATTTTGGTACTATTAGATTTTTACTCTATAAAATAGAGTAAAATCCTAAATAAAACTAAATATCAACAAACAAAAAAAATTTTTAGAGATATTTTAAACATCTAAATATAAAATTATTTATATTTCATGCATTAAGTTACAGGATGCTACTGAAGAGTGTGACAATTTTAAAGAAGGGATGACTGTGGCTTTGTAGTAGAGCCTGAAGTCAGGCAAGTTGATTCCTCCAGTTCCATTCTTCTTTCTCAAGATTGCTTTGGCTATTCGAGGTTTTTTGTATTTCCATACAAATCTTGAAATTATTTGTTCTAGTTCTGTGAAAATGTGGCTGGTAGCTTGATAGGGATTGCATTGAATGTGTAAATTGCTTTGGGTAGTATACTCATTTTCACTATATTGATTCTTCCGATCCATGAACATGGTATATTTCTCCATCTATTAGTGTCCTCTTTGATTTCTTTCATCAGTGTTTTATAGTTTTCTATATATAGGTCTTTAGTTTCTTTCGGTAGATATATTCCTAAGTATTTTATTCTTTTCGTTGCAATGGTGAATGGAATTGTTTCCTTAATTTCTTTTCTACTTTCTCATTATTAGTGTATAGGAATGCAAGGGATTTCTGTGTGTTGATTTTATATCCTGCAACTTTACTATATTCATTGATTAGCTGTAGTAATTTTCTGGTGGAGTCTTTAGGGTTTTCCATGTAGAGGGTCATGTCATCTGCAAACAGTGAGAGTTTTACTTCTTCTTTTCCAATTTGGATTGCTTTTATTTCTTTTTCTGCTCTGATTGCTGTGGCCAAACTTCATGTATACTATCATGTAAGAATTGAATCTCCAGTCTATGTCTGATGCAGGATACAGCATGCTTGGGGCTGTTGCATGGGGATGACCCACAGAGATGTTATGGGGAGGGAGGTGGGAGGGGGGTTCATGTTTGGGAACACATGTAAGAATTAAAGATTTTAAAATTAAAAAAAAAAAAAAAACTAAAAACTTAAAAAAAAAAAAACCCAGAAAAAAAAATAAAGGGAAAATATAAATATATTGGAAGATATGGAATCCAGGAGGGGAAAAAAAGTGGTATTCAACAAAAGAAAAAGACAAAATTTAAAAATCAGCCTGAAAGTGAAAGAATTTCACAGAACAGTTGTGCAGCATTTGTATGGGGAAAACTATCCAGCAATATTATTCAGCACGGTAATTCTACCAAGGTACCTCTCAGGGGGGATACACTGTCAAAAGAGAAAAATCAACTAGGACCAAAAGATAAATTCTAATTTTAGAGCTGAAATTACCAAAAGTGAGTATACCTGTGTGATCACTATCCTGGTTAAGAAGTTATCAGTAACCCAAAATTGCCCCATTAAACACCACTTCAGTCAATATGACAAGCATCCCATCTTATCTTTTCTTTTTTTGCCTTTTTGCTTGTCTTTCTGGCTAAAATGCCATGTCTTTGAATATATTGAGTCTTTCGTTGGCTTGAGTCTGCTGCTGAAGCTGTTTATTGAATGCTCAGTTCTGTTGTATTCTTCAGAGCCAAGATTAGTGTTTGGTTCTTTTGTATGGTTTACAATTCTTTGGTTTTCTTCTGACAGAGGATGAAATGGCTGGATGACATCACCGACTCAATGGACATGAGTTTGAGAAAACTCTGGGAGATGGTGAAGGACAGGGTAACCTGGCATGTTGAAGTCCATGGGGTCCCACAGAGTCAGACACGATGGAGCAACTGAGCAACAAAATTTCTTTGTTAATCTTATTTTGTTCATTCATTGCTTTCCTGATTTGTTTACTTATCTAAGTTACCTTGCATTTCATTGTTTAAGATGAAATAATCATTCTTTAAGATGATTATTTTTGAGTTATTTTTCACGTAATTTATAAATATCCATTTCTTCTATAGGGTCATATACGCCTGACATTTCACGAAACCTGTAGGCTTTTATTGGTGTCTATGCATTTGAAAGAGCGTGTACCTCTTTTGACCTTGTAGACAGATTTCAGCAAGCAAAGAATTTCTGTCAGTTCTCAGGGCTGATAGTATTATCTCCAGAGTCACAGTCATGTTGTTTTGGAGCTGGATCACCAAATCTAAGTTACAGCAGCATTAGAGGCTATTGCTGGTTCACAGCAGGTTCTGCAGTTGGTAGGGCTGTTACCAGGGACTCAGCGATGTGTGGATCCTCTCCGGTGTTTAGGTGGGTGCTACTGCCTCCAGAACCTTGTTCAGTACAGTAGTATTATGACAAGTGTCTGGTTCAGGCTCTGCAACTAGGTCTGCTGACGGTGGGTCTGTTAACAGGTGTATATATTCTATCAGGTCCCCCAGAAGGCTCCTGCTGGTTCACTAGATGAGTCCCTGGGAAGGCAGAACTCTCCCCAGGTCATGGCTGAGAGGAGCTGGAACTCAGTCCAGGGCTGCTTCAGGGTTCACAATTGGGGTTGATGTCCACAGGTCTGGATCTCCAGGCCCCAAGTGGCATGCCTCCTGTCAGGCTCCTGGGCAGACAAAATGGCTGCCTGGTTGTGGAGTGATAGCATCTACAGTGGGACCCAGGTTGGTAAGCTGACCTCAGGAGACACGGATGGGAGTGTTGCTTGCTGACTGCTGGGGCAAGCAGAACTGATCTTATGCTGCACTTAAGAGGGGCTTGATCCAAGTAATAGGATTGTTTTGGGATCTGCTGGATGAGCTCTGGCTGGCCTGCCTTCCAGGACATTAATGAACAGGTTTCTTGCTGGGCTCAGGGCCAGCAGGACTGCTCATGAACTTTGCCAGGAGTGCTTTAAGCCAAGTATATGGGTTGCTTAGGTACATTTTAGCTATTCTGGAGAAAAAGAAAGTGGAAGTGCAACCTAGCAGGTCTTTTGGGCCAGCAGAATTGATCATGGACTGTGACTGGGAAGGGTAGGGATACAGTTACAGTCACACCAAGTTCTGAAGACCTGCATCCAAGGGCTCTGGGGCAGGTGAGAGGGGCTAGAGCCAGGTCAAGAACCTATAATATAATATAAAATATGTCTATATATATTTATATTATACATTTTTATTATATATAATAAGTTTGGATCATGGTTTCTAGAAGTTAACATAAAAATATTCAAATAATGTTGCTATATATAAGATAGAAACACCTAGCTATTCTTACCTGTCATTTCACCACCATGGGTCTTCTTCCTTCTGCTTAAGTAAAGCTCAGTTCAGTTCAGTTGCTCAGTCATGTCCGACTCTTTGTGGTCCCATGAATTGCAGCACACCAGGCCTCCCTGTCTATCACCAACTCCCGGAGTTTACTCAAACTTATGCTATCCGGCCATTTCATCCTCTGTCATCCACTTCTCCTCTTGGCCCTAATCCCTCCCAGCATCAGGGTCTTTTCCAATGAGTCAACTCTTCGCATAAGGTGGCCAAAGTATTGGAGTTTCAGCTTTAGCATCAGTCCCTCCAATGAACACCCAGGACTGATTTCCTTTAGGAGGGACTGGTTGGATCTCCTTGTAGTCCAAGGGACCCTCAAGACTCTTCTCCAACACCACAGTTCAAAAGCATCAATTCTTCAGCACTCAGCTTTCTTCACAGTCAAACTCTCACATCCATACATGACCACTGGAAAAACCATAGCCTTGATTAGATGGACTGGCAAAGTAATATCTTTGCTTTTCAATATGCTATCTAGGTTGGTCATAACTTTTCTTCCAAGGAGTAAGTGTGTTTTAATTTCATGGCTGCGGTTACAATCTGCAGTGATTTCAGAGCCTCAAAAAATAAAGTCTGACACTGTTTCCACTGTCTCCCCATCTATTTCCCATGAAGTGATGGGACCAGATGCCATGATCTTCATTTTTGGAATGTAGAGCTTTAAACCAAGTTTTTCAGTCTCCTCTTTCATTTTCATCAAGAGGCTTTTTAGGTCCTCTTTATTTTCTGCCATAATGGTGGTGTCATCTGCATATCTGAAGTTATTGATATTTCTTACAGCAATCTTGATTCCAGCTTGTGCTTCTTCCGGCCCAGTGTTTCTCATGATGTACTCATTGATCAATGCAAAGAAATAGAGGAAAACAACAGAATGGGAAAGACTAGAGATCTCTTCAAGAAAATTAGAGATACCGAGGAACATTTCATGCAAAGTTAGGCTCAATAAAGGACAGAAATGGAAGGGACCTAACAGAAGCAGAAGATATTAATAAAAGGTGGCAAGAATACACAGGAGATCTGTACAAAAAAGAGTTTCATGACCAAGATAATCACGATGGTGTGATCAGTCACCTAGAGCCAGATATCCTGAACTGTGAAGTCAAGTGGGCCTTAGAAAGTATCACTACGAGCAAAGCTAGTGGAGATGATAGAATTCCAGTTGGGCTATTTCAAATCCTGAAAGATGATGCTGTGAAAGAGCTGCACTTAATATGCCAGCAAACATGGAAAACTCAGCAGTGGCCACGGGACTGGAAAAGGTCAGTGTTCATTCCAATCTCAAAGAAAGGCAATGTCAAAGAATGCTCAAACTACCACACAGTTGCACTCATCTCACATACTAGTAAGGTAATGCTCAAAATTCTCCAAGCCAGGCTTCAACAATATGTGAACCATGAACTTTCAGATGTTCGAGCTAGATTTAGAAAAGGCAGAGGAACCAGAGATCAAATTGCCAACATCCACCGGATCATGGAAAAAGCAAGAGTGTTACAGAAAAACATCTATTTCTGCTTTATTGCCTATGCCAAAGCTTTTGACTGTGTGGATCACAATAAACTGTGGAAAATTCTTCAAGAGATGGCAATACCAGACCACCTAACCTGCCTCTTGAGAAACCTGTATGCAGGTCAGGAAGCAACAGTTAGAACTGGACATGGAACAACAGACTGGTTCCAAATAGGAAAAGGAGTATATCAAGGCTGTTTATTGTCACCCTGCTTATTTAATTTATATACGGAGTACGTCCTGAGAAACTCTGGGCTGGAAGGAGATTAGGTGATCAAATAAAAACTTTATTTTAAAATGAAATTTGAACATTTTAAATTTCAAATGACTAGCCCCATGAAGAAATTAGGAAAGAAAGACTGAAGTGAGGTAGCAGCAGCAGCAAGTACACCTTAATATTTAGAAAAAAATACATTTAGATCATAACATGTCATTCATAGTCAGACAATATGTGATTCAAAATATATATACATTCTTATGTCAAAAATATGAAAGTTTCTTGAAAGCCCTCAACCTAAATATCAACAGATCTGTCTTTAAATACTGACAGTAAAGTTATTTTGGAGCTTTCTAGGTAGTGCAGTAGTAAGGAACCTGCCTGCCAACACAGGAGACACAAGGGACACAAGTTCGATCCATGGGTCAGGAAGATCCTCAGGAGAAGGAAATGGCAACCTGCTCCAATGTTCTTGTCTGGAAAATTCCATGGACAAAGGAGCCTGATGATCTGCAGTCCATGGGGCTGCAAAAAGTTGGATATGATTGAGTACACACACACACACACACACACACACACACACACACACATTTACTTCTACATAGAAAACTATCTATCAGTAAAATCTACATTAATTAAGTGGAATAGTTTTCTGTTATTTGTCAAATTATTTTAATAAATTATCAAGTCTTATGCTAAACACAGGATTAAGTTAGAAAATTTGGCCCACGGAACTATGAACAGTTGTAATGATACAATTGTTGTCCATATGTTCTTTATCTTATTAGATATTTGCAGGCTGTCTGAGAATAAAACAGTTTTTATCAAAAACAGTTTATAAAATGGAATTTATTTTTATTAATTTGGAGATATTTTTGTTTTATTTAAAGTCAATAGTTTTGTTGATTTAGTAGCTTGAGCTCAGAAAGAAATTTCCAATGGATTTGTATTGATATCCCTTCCTTTTCAATATAATTTTTTATTTCTATAGAATATGCTTTCTTCCATTTTCTTCTAATCTGTGGTGCTACTTATTTTTCATGGTTCTTAAAGGTATTTTTTAGTAATTAGCCTCCAATTAAAATAATTAAGTTTAAATTTAAAAAAGATAACTTTTAGAGCAATTTGAGTTCTACAACTCAATTGAGAGAAAAATATGGAAATATTCCATATTTCTCTTATTTCAATACATGCATAGCTTCCTCCATAACCAAAATCACTCACCATAATGATACATTTTTGTTTTGTTTTTAACTAGCAATTAGTCTACACAAATGCATCAAAACTACCTTTCATACTTTACAGTAGAGTTAATTTGCACCTTCTGTGGTGTTAGTCATATCTGATTCTTTCAGACAGCATGGACTGAAGCCCACCAGATTCTTCTATCTATGGAATTATCCAGGCAAGAATACAGAAGTTGGTAGCCATTCATTTCTCTGGGGGATCTTCCTGACTGGGATCGAACGTGGGCCTCCTACATTGCAGGCAGATTCTTTACCGTCTGAGCCACCAAGGAAGCCCTGCATAAAAATGTGTATCCATCAATTTAGTTTCAGCAAGAATATTTTAAAAATACTTAAATTAAAATTTTCTGTACTCTATTTATACCCCCCTTCCGAACTCTGGCAAACAACGATTTTTTTTTTTAATTGTCTTCATAGTTTTGCCATTTCCCAAATGTCATATAGTTGGGATTATACAATATTTAGCCGGTTTAGGCTGGTTTTGTTCACTCACTAGTACGAATTTAAGAATCTTCTATGTCTTTTAACAGTTTGAGAGCTCATTTCTTTTAACTGCTGAATAATATTCAAATTTCTGAATGTACCACAGTTTACCTGTTCATCATGGAAGGATATCTTAGTTACTTTCAAGTTTTGGCAATTATGTACAGAGCTGCTATAAACATCTGTTTGAAGGTTTTTTTGTGGACAAAGTTTCCTATTCACTTGGTAAATAACAAAAATCATGAAAGCTGGATCTTATGGTAAGAATACATTTAATTTTGTAACAAACCATCACAGTGTTCTCCAAAATGAGACGCAGTTTGCATTTCCACCAGCAATGTATGAAAATTCCTGTTGCTTCCCATCCCAACCAGCTTTTTGTGTTGTCAGTGTTTCAAATTTTAGTCATTTTAACAGTTGTATAATGGTATCTCCTTTGAACTTGCAATTTTATGATGGCATGTGTATGGAGCATCATTTTATATGCTTAGCTGCCACTGTGTATCTTTGGTAAGTGTTGGATAAGATGTTTGCTCTATTTTTTAACTGGGTTGTTATCTTGTTATTGTTGAGTTTTAAGAGTTCCTTGTCCATTTGGATATTAGTCCCTTATCAAATGTGTCTTCTGCAAACATTTTCTATTCTGCAGTGTTTTTTTTTTTTTTATTCTCTTGACATTGTACTTCCCAGAGTAGAGGCTTTTTTGTTTGTTTGTTTTTGATTTTAATTAAGTTCAGCTTATTTATTTATTGTTGAGGTCATATCAAGAAAATCATTGCCATAATCAAGATCATCGAGGTTTTCCAGACTCCTTTAATTTAATATTTTGGTACATTTAGCTCTGTCATCTATCTTGAGCTAATTTCTGTGAAGTGTGTAAAATCTGTATAGATTGACTTTTTTCACGCATGAGTGTTCACTTGTTCTAGCATCTTGTATTGAAGAGGTTATTTTTTGTTCTATTGCATTGCATTTTCTCCTTTATCAAAGATCAGTTGATTATGTTTAGGGGAGTCTATTTCTGGGCTCTGTATTCTGTTCCACTGATCTATAGTGTCTAGTTGTTCACCAATACCTTACTCTCCTGATTACTGTAGCTTTTTGTTAAGTCTTGAAATCAGGTAATTTCAGCCCTCCAACTTTATTGTTTTCCTTTAATATTTTGGTGGCTTTTCTGGGTTGTTTATCTCTCCATGTATACTTTAGAATCAGTTTACTGATATACATTAAATACCTTGCTGGCATTTTGGTTGGGATTACCTTAAATATATAAATTTGGGAAGAATTTTCATCTTGACAGTATTAAATATTCCTATCTATTAAGATGGGATATCTCTTTATTTATTCAGTTAAATTGGGTTCATCTCATCAGCATTTTTCCTTTTAGAGGTTTTGTATATATTTTTATAGATGTGCAACTAAGTATTTTCTTTCTGTGAGTGCTAATGCAAATGGTATTTGTTTGTAATTTGTTCATTGTTGATATCTGGTAAAACAGTTGACTTTTACATTTATTTTAATATTATTTATGCCTTTTTAATATTAGGTTGAGAGGGCAATATGTTAACTTAATGCAAAGTAACCTCCATGAGTATCTTTTAAGTTTTAGTATTTGCCATGGTATAAATACTAGGCTCCTAGATGGCTCAGTGAGTAAAGAATCCACCTGCAATGCAGGAGATGCAGGAGACATGGATTTAATCCCTAGGTTGGGAAAATCCCCTGGAGAAGGGAGTGGTAACATACTCCAGTATTCTTGCCTGGAGGATCCCATGGACCTAGGAGTCTAGCAGGCTACAATCCATGGGAACGCAAAGAGTCAGACATGACTAAAGTGACTGAGCAAGCAAGCATGGTATAAATAATATATTGCCTTGCCTCAACCATTCCAAAACTTAGTATGTTAAAACAATAACCAATTACGTGGCTTACAATTTTGAGAATCTGCAGTTGGGTTTGGATTATGTTAGATGGATCATCTGCAGATCTCAGCATTTATACAAGCATTATACAAGCATTTCACCAGCATTTCTATGTTATACATATAAATACTTATATGCATTTACACAATACATATACAAACATTTATATGTTAACAGAAGTCAAGCCGACAGACAATGGCAGAAAATTAAGTTGTCTGAGCAGTAGATAGCCCTTGGGTGGGAAGATTTGGATAACTGAAACATTGTCTTCAATCAGGACAGCCCTGCTTTCAGTGCTTTTCACATTACCAGTTATAGGTTCCTAAGAATAGTATTAGAGAGGACAAATATCTTCTCCCATCACAATTGTTAACATTATACTAGTCAAAACAAGTCACATAACTGCTCCTGGAAAGGAAGTTGGATGCCACAAGCAACAAGTGTTTGAGGAGAATTTGTGGGCATATTTGCAATCACCTCTGTGTTTGGCTTCTGTGTCTATGAAGCCTTGTGGCTTCCCAAGTGGCACTAGTCATAAAGAACCTACCTGTCAATGCAGGAGACAAAGAGATGCTGTTTTGGTTTCTGGGTTGTGACGATTGCCTGAAGGAGGACATGACAATTCAGTCTAGTATTCCTGCCAAGAGAATCCCATGGACAGAGAGTACTCTGGTGGGCTACAGTCCATAGGATTGCCATGAGTTGGAAAACACTGAAGAGACTTAGCAATCATGAACATGCTTCCTTATCCTCAAACTGAAGTATTAACAAAGCTTCTATATAAGGGTCTTATGTTATTTCAATTAATCATTATTTTAAATTACTTAGAATAAAGTCTAGCAAGTGTTAAGACCTATATTTTTGTTGTTATTATTGATGTTTTTACTAAATATAGACACTGAGAAAATATAAGTTTCATGGTAATAAATACCATATTATACAAATTTACATGAAATCAGTGTCTGCTTTCTACTCAGTACAGCTCAGTCATCCAAAAGATACTAAGAACAGGTGGCAAAAATACACAGAAGAACTGTATGAAAAAGATCTTCAAGACCAAGATAATCATGATGGTGTGATCACTCACCTAGAATCAGACATCCTGGAAGGTGAAATCAAGTGGGCCTTAGAAAATATCACTATGAACAAAGCTAGTGGAGGTGATGGAATCCCAGTTGACCTATTTTAAATCCTGAAAAATGATGCTGTGAAAGTGCTGCACTCAATATGCCAACAAACTTGGAAAACTCAGCAGAGGCCACGGGATTGGAAAAGTTCAGAGTTCATTCCAATCCCAAAGAAAGGCAATGTCAAAGAATTCTCAAACTACCACACTATTGCCCTCATCTCACATGTTAGTAAAGTAATGCTCAAAATTCTCCAAACCAGGCTTCAGCAATATGTGAACAATGAAATTCTAGATGTTCAAGCTGGATTTAGAAAAGGCAGAGGAGCCAGAGATCAAATTGCCAACATCCGTTGGATCATACTTAAAGGAGGAGAGTTCCAGAAAAACATCTATTTCTGCTTTATTGACTATGCCAAAGCCTTTGAATGTGTGGATCACAATAAACTGTGGAAAATTATTCAAGAGATGGGAATACCAGAGCACCTGACCTGCCCCTTGAGAAACCTGTATGCAGGTCAGGAAGCAACAGTTACAACTGGATATGGAACAACAGAGTGATTCCAAAAAGGAAAAGGAATACATCAAGGCTGTATATTGTCTTATTTAACTTATATGCAGAGTACATCATGAGAAACACTGGGCTGGAAGAAGCATAAACTGGAATCAAGACTGCCAGGAGAAATATCAATAACCTCAGATATGCAGACGATACCACCCTTATGGAAGAAAGTGAAGAGGAGCTAAAAAGCCTCTTGATGAAAGTAAAAGAGGAGAGTGAAAAAGTTGTCTTAAAGCTCAACGTTCAGAAAACTAAGGTCATAGCATCTGGTCCACACTTCATGGGAAATAGATGGGGAAACAGTGGAAACAGTTTCAGACTTTACTTTTTTGGGCTCCAAAATCACTGCAGATGGTGATTGCAGCCATGAAATTAAAAGACGCTTACTTCTTGGAAGGAAAGTTATGACTGATCTAGACAGCATATTAAAAAGCAGAGACATTACTTTCCCAACAAAGGTCTTTCTAGTCAAGGCTATGATTTTTCTAGTCATAATATAGGGATGTGCGCCTCGGACTGTGAAGAAAGCTGAGCGCCAAATAATTGATGCTTTTGAACTGTGGTGTTGGAGAAGACTCTTCTGAATCCCTTGGACTGCAAGGAGATCCAACCAGTCCATCCTAAAGCAGACCAGTCCTGGGTATTCATTGGAAGGACTAATGCTCAGGCTGAAACTCCAATGCTTCGGCCAGCTCATGCGATGTGTTGACTCTTTAGAAAGACTCTGGTGCTGGGCAGGACCCATGATTGAGAGCAGGAGGAGAAGGGGATGACAGAATATGAGATGGCTGGGTGGCATCACCAACTGAATGCACATGAGTTTGGTTGAACTCAGGGAGTTGGTGATGGACAGGGAGGCTTGGTGTGCTGCGATTCATGGGTTCACAGAGTCGGACACCAGTGACCGACTGAACTGAATCGAACTGAACTGAGCTTTCTTTATAGTCCAACTCTCACATCCTTACATGACCACTGGGCAAACCATAGCCTTGACTAAATGGGCCTTTGTTGACAAAGTAATGTCTCTGCTTTTTATTTATTTTTTTTTAAGTGCAGCATTTTACTTCTTTTATTTATTTATTTTATTTTACTTTACAATACTGTATTGGTTTTGCCATGCATTGACATGAATCTGCCACAGGTGTACATGAGTTCCCAATCCTTAACCCCCCTCCCAGCTCTCTCCCCATATCATCTCTCTGGGTCATCCCAGTGCACCATCCCCCAGCATCCTGTATCCTGTATAGAACTTAGACTGGAGATTCATTTCTTACATGATAGTATACATGTTTCAATGCCATTCTCCCAAATCATCCCATCCTCTCCCTCTCCCACAGAGTCCCAAAGTCTGTTCTATACATCTGTGTCTCTTTTGCTGTCTTGCATACAGGGTTATCATTACCATTTGTCTAGATAGGTCATAATTTTCCTTCCAAGGAATAAGCATCTTTTAATTTCATGGCTGCAGTCACCAACTGCAATGATTTTGGATCCTCACCCCCCAAAAAAAGAATCTGCCACTGTTTCCATTGTTTCCCCATTTATTTGCCATGAGGTGATGGGACCAGATGACATGATCTTAGTTTTCTGAATGTTGAGCTTTAAGCAAACATTTTCACTCTCCTCTTTCATCAAGAGGTTCTTTAGTTCTTCCTCACTTTCAGCCATAAGGGTGGTGTCATCTGCATATCTGAGGTTATTGATATTTCTCCTGGCAATCTTGATTCTAGCTTGTGCTTCTTCCAGACCAGTGTTTCTCTTGATGGACTCTGCATATAAGTTAAGCAGGGTGACAATATACAGCCTTGATGTACTCCTTTCCAAATTTGGAACCAGTCTGTTTTTTCCTATGTCCAGTTCTAACTGTTGCTTCCTGACCTGCATCCAGGTTTTTTGAAGTGGCAGGTCAGGTGGTCTGGTATTCTCATATCTTTCATAATTTTCCACATAGGCTTTGGCATAGTCAATAAAGCAGAAACAGATGTTTTTCTGGAACTCCCTTGCTTTTTCAATGATCCAGCAGATGTTGGCAAAGTGATCTCTGGTTCCTCTTCCATTTCTAAAACAAGCTTGAACATCTGGAAGTTCAGGGAAGTTCCAATCAGCTACATGGATCATAATGAGTAATCTGTACATATGCTTTTTATGAATAAATGAATTTATTAAAGTGACATCTTTCAGCTATCTTTTAAAATGCTAACTGAAGAGTCTGGCTCCTGGTTAAAAACCTGTGTGTGATATTTTAAGCTGGAGTGTAGGCAATTCTAAAGTTTTTTCTGCCAGGCCTCACAGGGAAAAGCTGTCCTCCCCACACCATTCTTGGTGAACAGCCAATGAGCTGCAGTTTCTGAAGAGAGTAGCCATCAAGGACTCTTGACCCTCTGGCCCCTATGCTCTTATGCATTATTTTCATTTCTAACCCTGGGGGATTCTTTTGAGGATTTCTCTATTAAAGTCTTAGACAGAAGCTTTCTCAATGCTTTAGCTGACATCACCTTATTGGAGAAAGGGGGCATACCTGACGCTCTTTTCCACTCTGACTCATGGCTCAGCACTTTTCCCACTCCTGGCTCTTCCCTCCTACCCCTTGCTTCCAGGGTTCATAAAACTGCAACTGGATAAGCCTCAAGGTTCCCTGGCAATGAAATAACTTCCACATCTGCACTCAGCCACCTGACCTGGCATGTGGGGATGTGGTAATGGAATAGACATAGACATTTCTCCAGTTTAGCGTGTTCTGTAACCCACTCCAGTGTTCTTGCCTGGAGAATCCCAGGGACAGAGGAGCCTGGTGGGCTCCCATCTATGAGGTCGCACAGAGTCAGACACGACTGAAGCGACTTAGCAGCAGCAGCAGCAGCAGCAGCAACATGTTCTTAATCACTGTAAGTGATTAAATACTTGACTGTTACTTCCACTTTTGGCCTGTTGTTTTTCACAACTCCCAAGAGCGAGCTGAGCAGACACGTGTCAGAATAACCAATTGAAGCAATAAATTGTTGTATTATATACAATTAGATCAAACATTTAAAAAATTGATAAAATAAGTGTGAATTTAGAGGCAGTGTTTTCGTGAGCTTAGTCAGTAAAGGCCCTTCTAAGCAGGGAGTGTCAGAAACTCATTATATATTACATGCCCACTGATTTATTTGTTTACTCTGTCTCCCCACTTTGATTGCAAGCAATGTGTGCAAAGGGATTTTGTCTTGTTCTCAGTTGTATCCTCAGTGTCTAGAAGAATGTCAGGTATTACATATGTCCTCGACAAATGTGTATATTCACTATATTAAGATGAATGTTTTTTATTAACAGTAACTGAAAGGTTATTTCTATCAAAATTACTAAAAAGAAGAATTTATGCAGCTCAGTATAATGAGATTGTTTCTTAAGTATTTGTTGCATTATGTAATGTCCATGTGGCAAAAAAAAAAAAAAGGTATATATATGTATATATCCATTGTAATGTACTAATAAGTCTTAGATATTTAACACTTCAAGTAAAATAAACTAATGACAAAACAATTTAGTGTCCATATTTGCTTTCCTTCTCCTCTAATATAGTTGATATGTCTTCCTGGTATTTAATGATGATTTATTTGCAATAAGAGTTTCTTTATTCCAAATTGATTACTCTGATCTATCCTTGTCTACATTATGTATTCTTATGATTCTCTTGCAGTGGTCTCTACCTGTTTTTGGCAGTAGAAATAGATCTATGAAATACTCAACTTTTCGATACATGAAGGTAGCCATCTGGGAGTATTTTAAATAACAAAGTAATCCAGTAAATATGCAATATTTAGGTATGACTTTAAATTTTAAAACTTTACTAGTGGTGCTATTTTTCATTGGCCTAATGGTCAAGAAAACATGTCCCCACAAGCTAACAAATTTACTTTGGTTGGTGGAGAGTTCAGAGGATTGGGAACAGAGAAAGGACCAAAAAAAAAAAAACAACAACAACAACAACAAAAAAAACCTTACAATATTAGCATTTTAAGACCTTTGTGAAAATCTCCCAATTTTGATATATATCCTGTGTTTTTAAGGAGTGTACTGGCCTCAAGAATTTAATAGGATCATTAAGCTTCATTACTTTTTTCCTTTTCTTACTTACTTTAAGAGACTACAAGTGCTGGAGGAAAGTATCTTCTACTGATATTTGCAAATAACATATTATATGTATATATTTATATATAGTATATGTATATATATACATAATATATTATATATATATATGTGTGTGTGTGCATGTGTACATGTATATATACTATGTTCTCCATTCACATACATTCCAAATTCATTGTTTGTTCACCTAATTTTTTCCTTTCAATTTAATCTCCATCTCCTGATACATCAACAGCAGGGAGCTTTCATTTGTTATTTGGTTAAATCACAAATCTCCTGCAACATCATGTTTAATGCCATTAATTTCAGCTTCAGTTAGCAAGTTTCTTTTCAAAATGGCTTGTCTCCAACCTGTTATATTTTGTTCATTTATTTAATCTAGTTGTCAGCTCAGGATATTTGTTGATAAATTGCTAGAATATTTTCTGTCTCTATATAACTGTAATATTTTCTGATTGAATACCTTCTTTAAAACAGCACTTTAATCTTATGCTTAAAAATTTCAATTACTAGGATTTTTAGGTATACAATTCTGATGATTTCACTTCTTGCCTCTGCCAAAACAATTTAACTACTTATGTTAAAATGTTCTCAGTCCTCAAAATTTTACAATATATTATTTGTGGAGCTTCTAAGTAATTGGGTAAATAATGAATTCCATCCTTAGATTTGTTTGACACTTCTGAAAGCTACATCAACCTTCCCCACGGCTATCTTTATTACTTTATTTGAGTTATTGTTCAATAGACTTCCCTAATCACTTACCTATATAGGCATGAGAGAAAATATATACATAAACTTCAAAATTTTGGCAAGTGTATAATATTTAGAACATAAGTATATATAGCACTTAAAATGCATTAATTTATTTTGTCACAGGCTTATGAATAATTTTGATATGTCTGTTATCGTTAAAAATCACCTAACACATTTATTCACATTCCTGATATATTCATACATATTTCATTACATATATACACACACATATATATACATACATACATATATATATACACACACATACATATACACACACACACACATATATACACACACATATATATATATATATAAACTACCGATCCATGCAACAGGAGTGGAAGAGTCTCAAAAGGTTTATGTTAAATGAAAGAAGACAGACACACAACATTTAATTCTATGTGTTTCTGTTTCTATAAAATGCAAACTAATCTATACTGAGAAAAGAAGACCAGTGCATGCCTGAGATGAGAGATGAAAGGAGGAATGGATTGACACTTTTCATAGGAACTTTTGGAAGAAATAAAAATGATCTGTATCGTGATTGTGGTAGTAAATTCAGTTAATGAGTATAACAACTATATCTCAAGTTATACATGTTAAATTATTGCTCATTGTTTTCCTTGTAGGTAAACTATTACCTATATTCAACTTGATGGGTTTTTTTTCAAGAAATGTGCATTCTAAATAAACCTTAAATCTCCACTTTACTAATTCCACTAACATCCTAGTACAAATCACAATCACATTTTCTTTGAATAATAATATCAGCACTGTTATCACTATATTCACTTCTGCTGCCGCTGCTGCTGATAAGTCACTTCAGCCGTGTCTGACTCTGTGCGACCCCGTGGACTGCAGCCTACCAGGCTCCTCCGTCCATGGGATTTTCCAGGCAAGAGTACTGGAGTGCTTTGCCATTGCCTTCTACTCAATATCAAATATTTTGCACACAGAATTAACATAATCTTTCAAATTGATGATTCCAGTCCTGTTTTTAAAATAGAAAATACATTTTCTGAGAATTCATGGTGAATTCCAAAATTCTTACCATTGCCTGAAGGGTCCTGAACCTTCTTGCATGGACCTTTCCAGCCTAAATTGTGTCCCTCTGCCCTTAATTAATACACTGCTATCTATACAGTCCGTATTTAATGTTATTTAAATATACAACGCTCCTCTCCATCAGGGACTACTTCTAAATCCATATGCATTGTACTGTGATTCCTCCTTAGGCTTCCCTGGTAGCTCAGATGGTAAAGAAAAGTGAAGTGACTTTAGGGGAAATGCTTTCAATTTTTCACCATGGAGGATAATATTTGCTGTGGGTTTGTCATATATAGCTTTTATTATGTTGAGGTATGTTCCTTCTATTCCTGCTTTCTGTAGACTTTTTATCATAAAAGGATGCTGAATTTTGTCAAAGGCCTTCTCTGCATCTATTGAGATAATCATATGGTTTTTATTTTTCAATTTGTTAATGTGGTGAATTACATTGATTGATTTGCAGATATTGAAGAATCCTTGCATCCCTGGGATAAAGCCCACTTGGTCATGGTGTATGATATTTTTAATGTATTGTTGGGTTTTGATTGCTAGAATTTTGTTGAGGATTTTTGCATCTATGTTCATCAGTGATATTGGCCTGTAGTTTTCTTTTTTTGTGACATCTTTGTCAGGTTTTAGTATTAGGGTGATGGTGGCCTCATAGAATGAGTTTGGAAGTTTCCCTTCCTCTGCAATTTTCTGGAAGAGTTTGAGTAGGATAGGTGTTAGCTCTTCTCTAAATTTTTGGTAGAAATCAGCTGTGAAGCCGTCTGGCCCTGGGCTTTTGTTTGCTGGAAGATTTCTGATTACAGTTTCAATTTCCGTGCTTGTGATGGGTGTGTTAAAATTTTCTATTTCTTCCTGGTTCAGTTTTGGAAAATTGCACTTTTCTAAGAATTTGTTCATTTCTTCCACGTTGACCATTTTATTGGCATACAACTGCCGATAGTAGTCTCTTATGATCCTTTGTATTTCTGTGTTGTCTGATGTGATCTCTCCATTTTCATTTCTAATTTTATTGATTTGATTGCCCACTTTCACCACTACTATTCAACATAGTTCTGGAAGTTTTGGCCACAGAAATCAGAGCAGGAAAAGAAATAAAAGAAATCCAAATTGGAAAAGAAGAAGTAAAACTCTCACTGTTTGCAACTGACATGATCCTCTACATAGAAAACCCTAAAGACTCCACCAGAAAATTACTAGAGCTCATCAATGAATATAGTAAAGTTGCAGGATATAAAATCAACACACAGAAATCCCTTGCATTCCTATACACGAATAATGAGAGAGTAGAAAAAGAAATTAAGGAAACAATTCCATTCACCATTGCAACGAAAAGAATAAAATACTTAGGAATATATCTACCTAAAGAAACTAAAGACCTATATATAGAAAACTATAAAACACTGATGCAAGAAAGCAAAGAGGACACTAATAGATGGAGAAATATACTATGTTCATGGATCAGAAGAATCAATATAGTGAAAATGAGTATACTACCCAAAACAATTTACAAATTCAATGCAATCCCTATCAAGCAACCAGCCATATTTTTCACAGAACTAGAACAAATAATTTCAAGATTTGTATGGAAATACATAAAACCTCGAATTGCCAAAGCAATCTTAAGAAAGAAGGATGGAACTGGAGGAATCAACTTGCCTGACTTCAGGCTCTACTACAAAGCCACAGTCATCAAAACAGTATGGTACTGGCACAAAGACAGACATATAGATCAATGGAACAAAATAGAAAGCCCAGAGATAAATCCACACACATATGGACACCTTATCTTTGACAAAGGAGGCAAGAATATACAATGGAGTAAAGACAATCTCTTTAACAAGTGGTGCTGGGAAAACTGGTCAACCACTTGTAAAAGAATGAAACTAGATCACTTTCTAACACCGCACACAAAAATAAACTCAAAATGGATTAAAGATCTAAATGTAAGATCAGAAACTATAAGACTCCTAGAGGAGAACATAGGCAAAACACTCTCAGACATAAATCACAGCAGGATCCTCTATGATCCACCTCCCAGAATTCTGGAAATAAAAGCAAAAATAAACAAATGGGATCTAATTAAAATTAAAAGCTTCTGCACAAAAAAGGAAAATATAAGCAAGGTGAAAAGACAGCATTCTGAATGGGAGAAAATAATAGCAAATGAAGCAACTGGCAAACAACTAATCTCAAAAATATACCAGCAACTTATGCAGCTCAATTCCAGAAAAATAAACGACCCAATCAAAAAATGGGCCAAAGAACTAAATTGACATTTCTCCAAAGAAGACATACGGATGGCTAACAAACACATGAAGATGCTCAACATCACTCATTATTAGAGAAATGCAAATCAAAACCAAAATGAGGTACCACTTCACACCAGTCAGAATGGCTGCGATCCAAAAATCTGCAAGCAATAAATGCTGGAGAGGGTGTGGAGAAAAGGGAACCCTCCTACACTGTTGGTGGGAATGCAAACTAGTACAGCCACTATGGAGAACAGTGTGGAGATTCCTTAAAAAATTGCAAATAGAACTACCTTATGACCCAGCAATCCCACTTCTGGGCATACACACCGAGGAAACCAGAATTGAAAGAGACACATGTACCCCAATGTTCATCGCAGCACTGTTTATAATAGCCAGGACATGGAAGCAACCTAGATGTCCATCAGCAGATGAATGGATAAGAAAGCTGTGGTGCATTTACACAATGGAGTATTACTCAGCCGTTAAAAAGAATTCATTTGAATCAGTTCTGATGAGATGGATGAAACTGGAGCCGATTATACAGAGTGAAGTAAGCCAGAAAGAAAAACACCAATAGAGTATACTAACACATATATATGGAATTTAGAAAGATGGCAAAGACGACCCTGTATGCAAGACAGCAAAAAAGACACAGATGTGTATAATGGACTTTTAGACTCAGAGGGAGAGGGAGAGGGTGGGATGATTTGGGAGAATGGCATTCTAACATGTATACTGTCATGTAAGAATTGAATCGCCAGTCTATGTCTGACGCAGGATACAGCATGCTTGGGGCTGTTGCATGGGGATGACCCAGAGAGATGTTATGGGGAGGGAGGTGGGAGGGGGGTTCATGTTTGGGAACGCATGAAAGAATTAAAGATTTTAAAATTAAAAAATAAAATTTAAAAAAAAAAAGAAAAGAAAACTGAAGTGAAAGTCACTCAGTCATGTCCGACTCTTTACGACCACCATGGATTACATAGTCCATGGAATTCTCCAGGCCAGAATACTGGAGTTGGTAGCCTTTCCCTTCTCCAGGGGATCTTCCCAACCTGGGGTTTGAACCCAGGTTTTCCTCATTGCAGGTGGATTCTTTACCAGCTGAGTCACAAGGGAAGCCTAAGAATACTGGAGTGGGTAGCCTATCTTTTCTCCAGTGGATCTTCCTGACCCAGAAATCTAACCAGAGTCTCCTGCATTGCAGGCAGATTCTTTACCAACTGAGCTATCAAGGAAGCCCCAGATGAATCTTCCTGCAGTGTGGAAGACCTGGGTTCAATCCCTGAGTTAGGAAGATTCCCTGAAGGAGTACATGGCAACCCACTACAGTATTCCAGCCTGGAGAATCCTCATGAACAGCAGCGCCTGGTGGGCTACAGTCCATGGCCACAAACAGTCAGACGCGACTGAGCAGCTAAGCACAGCACATGGTGACTCCTCCAACTCAACTCAGAAATGAGATTAATGGCATACTAGTTCTCAGTCTGGATTGATAGGAAATTCTCATGACTCTGAGCACTTTTCTGCTTTAGTAGTTACCATGCTGGATACTAAATGAAGCTCTGTGGTGTCATTGTCTCATTTCATGTTATTATATGCACTTTTATTTAATGTCAATGCTACTGAGATATAATTGATATATAACATTGGTTAAGATGTGCAACATAATTTGGTCTTCCTATATATTGCAAAAAGATTATCAGAGTTCATTAACAAGAATCATCATGATCTACATTAAATCCACAAAAGTTTCTCATTTTATAACTGAAAATATGTACCTTTTTTTTTTTTAATATGTACATTTTAACAAGTATACCCTCATTTTCCCCAAGCACTGCCTCTGGCACTGGTGTTTCTGCTCACTTTCTGAGTTAATATTTTTTAGATTCACATAAAAATGAGATCATATAGTACTTATTTTTCTTTGTCTGACTTAACTTCACATGGCAGAATGGCTTCATGATCCACAAAAATGGTACCAAATAGGAGAATTTTTTTCTTTTTATGAGTGAATAATATTTTATCATATGTATGTATATATTCTTTACCCATTTATTCATCATGGGGCGTGTCAATATCTTTGCTATTAGGAATAATGCTTCAATGAACATGGAAGTGCAGATATCACTTCAGTATAGTGATTTTATTTCCATTAGATATACACACAAAAGTGGGGTTGCTGGACCGTGTGTTAGTCCTATTATAAATTTTTGAGGAACCAAAATCACACAAGGATTCCCTTTTCTTCACATCCTCATCAGCATTTTGCAAATTCTTATCTTTAGGTAATAGCCATTCTAATAAATGTGAGGTGATATCTCATTGTAACTATCTGGTATGTTGCTGCTGTTTAGTTGTTAAGTCATGGTCAACTTTTTGTGACCGCATGGACTGTAGCCCGGACTGTAATCCTCTGTTTCTGGGATTTCCCAGGCAAAAATACTGGGTGGGTTGACATTTTCTTCTCCAGGGGATCTTCCTGACACAGAGGTTGAACTTGTGTCATTGGCAGGTAGATTCTTTACCACTGAGTCATCAAGGAAGCCCATTTTGTTCAAAAGTGAAAGTGTTTGTCAGTTGCTTCATTTGCTATTATTCTCTCCCATTCAGAAGGCTGTCTTTTCACCTTGCTTATATTTTCCTTTGTTGTGCAGAAGCTTTTAATTTTAATTAGATCCCATTTGTTTATTTTAGCTTTTATTTCCAGAATTCTGGGAGGTGGATCATAGAGGATCCTGCTGTGATTTATGTCTGAGAGTGTTTTGCCTATGTTCTCCTCTAGGAGTCTTATAGTTTCTGATCTTACATTTAGATCTTTAATCCATTTTGAGTTTATTTTTGTGTGCTGTGTTAGAAAGTGATCTAGTTTCATTCTTTTACAAGTGGTTGACCAGTTTTCCCAGCACCACTTGTTAAAGAGATTGTCTTTACTCCATTGTATATTCTTGCCTCCTTTGTCAAAGATAAGGTGCCCATATGTGTGTGGATTTATCTCTGTGCTTTCTATTTTGTTCCATTGATCTGTATGTCTGTCTTTGTGCCAGTACCATACTGTTTTGATGACTGTGGCTTTGTAGTAGAGCCTGAAGTCAGGCAAGTTGATTCCTCCAGTTCCATCCTTCTTTCTCAAGATTGCTTTGACTATTCGAGGTTTTATGTATTTCCATACAAATCTTGAAATTATTTGTTCTAGTTCTGTGAAAAATGTGGCTGGTAGCTTGATAGGGATTGCATTGGACTTTTGGACTCAGTGGGAGAGGGAGAGGGTGGGATGATTTGGGAGAATGGCATTCTAACATGTATACTATCGTGTAAGAATTGAATCGCCAGTCTATGTCTGACTCAGGATATAGCATGCTTGGGGCTGGTGCATGGGGATGACCCAGAGAGATGTTATGGGGAGGGAGGTGGGAGGGGGTTCATGTTTGGGAACGCATGTAAGAATTAAAGATTTTAAATTTAAAAAAAAAATAAAAAGCAAAAGTGAAAGTGAAGTCACTCAGTAGTGTCTGACTCTTTGAGACCCTATGGACTGTAGCCCATCAGGCTCTTCCATCCATGGATTTTCCCAGGCAAGAATACTGGAGTGAATTGCCATTCCCTTCTCAAGGAGATCTTCCAGACCCAGGGATATATCTCAGGTCTCCTGAATTGCAGGCAGACTTTTTGCTGTCTGAGCCACCAGGGAAGCCCTATCTTGTATACAGTTTGTAAATAATCTGCCATCTTTTTAAGTTTAATAATAATATCCTTTGCTGTGCAAAAGTTCTTTAGTTTGATGTACTCCTAGTTTTTGCATTTGTCTTATGTTGCTGATGCATTTGATGTTATATCCAAAAAATAAAAAAAAAAATTGTTGCCAATGTCAAGTAAATTCTTCACTTCATTTTATTCTTGGCAGTTTAGAATTTCATGTCTATATTTAAAATTTTGTCCATGTCTAGTTAACTTTTGTGAATAGTATGATAAGAAGGGGGTCTGCTTTCACTCTTTTACAGTTGAATAACCAGTTGTTCCAGTGTGAATTATTGAAGTAATTGTCATATTGCCACTGAATATTCCTGACTCCTTCTTAAATCATTTGATCATATATGCATAGATTTTATTCCAGCCTCTTGATTCTGTTTTACTTTTCTGTGTTTATTTGATTCCAATACCACATTGTTTTGATTGCTATAGATTTTTAATACGATTTAAATCTTGGTGTGATGCCTCTATTTGTATTCTTTACTTAGAGTTATTTTCTAATTAAAGTATATTTTTATAATGTTTTGCAGTGTTACTTTCTGATGTACTACAAAGTGAATAAGCTAAACACGTTTTATAACATATAATACTTTGCCCTTGAGACTTTGCCCCATCGCACCCCTCTAGGCAAACACAGAGCACTGACTTGAGTTCCCTATGCTATATGGCAGCTTTCCACTAGCTATCTATTCACATGATAGTGTATGTATGTCAATGCCACTCTCCCCTTTTGCCCCACAGTTTTCTTCACCAACTGTCTTCACAAATCCTTTCTCTACATCTGTGTCTCTACTCCTTCCCTGAAAATATATTCATCAATATCATTTTTCTAAATCCCATTCAGTTCAGTTACTCAGTTGTGTCTAAATCTTTGTGACCCTATGAACTGCAGCACGCCAGGCCTCCCTGTCCATCACCAACTCCTGGAGTCCACCCAAACCCATGTCCATTGAGTCAGTGATGCCCTCCAACCATCTCATCCTTGGTTGTCCCCTTCTCCTCCTGCCCTCAATCCTTCCCAGCATCAGGTTCTTTTCAAATGAGTCAGCTCTTCGCATCAGAGGCCAAAGTATTGGAGTTTCAGCTTCAGCATCAGTCCTTCCAATGAATATTCAGGACTGATCTCCTTTAGGATGGACTGGCTGGATCTCCTTGCAATTCAAGGGACACTCAAAGGTCTTTTCCAACACCACAGTTCAAAAGCATCAATTCTTCAGTGCTTAGCTTTCTTTATAGTCTGACTCTCACATTCATACATGACCACTGGAAAAATCATAGCCTTGACTAGAAGGACCTTTTTTGGCAAAGTAATGTCTCCGCTTTTTAACATACTAGATCCCATATATATGTGTTACTGTACATCAGTTCATTTCAGTCACTCAGTCATGTGCAACTCTTTGTGACCCCATGAACTGCAGCATCCCAGGCTTCTCTGTCCATCACCAACTCCCAGAGCTTGCTCAAACTCATGTCCATTGAGTTAGTGATGCCCTCCAACCATCTCATCCTCGGTTGTCCCCTTCTCCTCCTGCCTTCAATCCTTCCCAGCATCAGGTTCTTTTCAAATGAGTCAGCTCTTTGCATCAGAGGCCAAAGTGTTGGAGTTTCAGCTTCAGCATCAGTCCTTCCAACGAATATTCAGGACTGATTTCCTTTAGGATGGACTGGTCCAATCTTGCCAAGGGACTCTCAGCAGTCTTTGACAACACCACAGTTCAAAAGGATCAATTCTTCGACTCTCAGCTTTCTTGATGGTCCAAACCTCACATCCATAAATGATGACTAGAAAAAACATAGCATTGACAATATGGACATTTTCAGCAAAGTACTGTCTCTGGTTTTTAATATGCTGTCTACGTTGGTCATAACTTTTATTCCAAGGAGCAAGCATCTTTTAATTTCATGGCTGCAGTCACCATCTGCAGTGATTTTGGAGCCCCCCAAAAATAAAAGTCTCTCATTGTTTCCATTGTTTCCCCACCTATTTGCCATGAAGTGATGGGACCAGATGCCATGATCTTAGTTTTTTGAATGCTTAGTTTTAAGCCAGCTTTTTTCACTCTCCTCTTTCATCAAGAGGGTCTTTAGCTCTTCTTTCTGCCATAAGTGTGGTGTCATCTGCATACCTGCAGTTGTTGATACTTCCCTGGCAATCTTTTTTTTAATATAAATTTATTTATTTTAATTGCATGCTAATTACTTTACAATATTGTATTGGCTTGGCCATACATCAACATGTATCCGCCACAGGTATATATATGTTCCTCATCCTGAAACCCCCTCCCTCCTCCCTCCCCATTACATCCCTCTGGGTTGTCCCAGTGCACCAGCCCCAAGCATCCAGTGTCATGCATCAAACCTGGGCTGGCGACTCGTTTCATATATGATATTATACATGTTTCAATGTCATTCTCCCAAATCATCCCACCCTCGCCCTCTCCCACAGAGTCCAGAAGACTGTTCTATACATCTGTATCTCTTTTGCTGTCTCGCATACAGGGTTATCATTACCATCTTTCTAAATTCCATATATATGCGTTAGTACACTGTATTGGTGTTTTTCTTCCTGGCAATCTTGATTCCAGCTTTTGCTTCATCCAGCCCAACATTTTGCATGATGTGCTCTGCATATAAGTTAAATAAGCAGGGTGACAATATACAGCCTTGATGTACTCCTTTCCCAATTTGGAACAAGTCTGTTGTTCCATGTCCAGTTCTAACTGTTGCTTCTTGTCTTGTATACAGATTTCTCAGGAGGCAGGTAAGGTGTTCTGGTATTCCCATCTCTTTCAGAATTTCCACAGTTTACTGAGATCTACATAGTCAAAGGCTTTGGCATAGTCAATAAAGCAGAAATAGATGCTTTTCTGGTACTCTCTTGCTTTTAACATGATCCAGTGGATGTTGACAATTTGGCTTCTGGTTCCTCTGCCTTTTCTAAATCCAACTTGAACATCTGGAAGTTCATGGTCCACATATGGTTGAAGTCTGTCTTGGAGAATTTTGAGCATTACTTTGCTAGCATGTGATATGAGTAAATTTTTGCTCTACTTTGAACATTCTTTGTGGGGAAGGAAATGGCAACCCACTCCAGTATTCTTGCCTAGAGAATCCTGTGGAGAGAGAAGCCTGGTGGGCTGCCAACTATAGGGTTGCACAGAGTCAGACACAACTGAAGTGACTTAGCATGCATGCCAGCATTGGAGAAAGAAATGGTGACCCACTCTAGTAGTCTTGCCTGGAGAATCCCAGGGACAGAGGAGCCTGGTGGGCTGCTATCTATGGGATCGCACAGATTCAGACACGACTGAAGCGACTTAGCAGCAGCAACAGCAGCAGCAGAACATTCTTTGGATTGTAATGAAAACTGACATTTTCCAGTCTTGTGACCACTCCTGAGTTTGCCAGGTGTGCTGGCATATTCAATGCAACATTTTCACAGCCTCATCTTTTAGGATTTGAAATAGCTCAACTGAAATTTCTCACCTCCCTTAGCTTTGTTTGTAGGCATGCTTCCTAAGGTCTGCTTGACTTCACATTCCAAAATTTCTGGCTCTAGGTGAGTGATCACACCATCGTGGTTATCTGGGTTATGAAGATCTGTTTTGTAGTCTTCTGTGTATTCTTGATACTTCTTCTTATTATCTTCTTCTTCTGTTAGGTCCACACTATTTTTGTTCTTTATTGGGCCCATTTTGCATGAAATATTCCCTTGGTACCTCTAATTTTCTTGAAGAGATGTCTAGTCTTTCCTATTCTATTGTTTTCCTCTATTTCTTTGCATTGATCACTGAGGAAGGCTTTCTTACCTTTGTGCACTATTCTTTGAAACTTTGCATTCAAATGGGTGTATCTTTCCTTTTTTCCTTTGCCTTTAGCTGCTTATCTTTTCTCAGCTATTTGTAAGTCTTCCTCAGACAAACATTTTACCTTTCTGCATTTCTTTTTCTTGAGGATGGTCTTGATCACTACCTCCTGTAAAATTTCACAAACCTCTGTCCATAGTTCTTCAGGCACTCTGTCTATCAGATCTAATCCCTTGAATCTGTTTGTCACTTCCACTGTATAATCCTAAGGGATTTGATTTAGGTCCTTCCTTAATGGTCTAGTGGTTTTCCCTACTTTCTTCAATTTAAGTCTGAATTTTGCACTAAGGAGGTTAATGCAATTATAGGTTAATGTACAGAAATTTTTATTATTTTTTCACTCTATATGACCAATTCTAGGTTCATCTAGATCACTATAAATAACTTGATTGCATCCCTTTTTATGGCTAAGTAATATTCCTTTGCATGCATCTATCACATCTTCTTTATCAATACATCTGCTTATTGTTATTAGGTTGCTTCAATTTCCTGGCTATTGAAAATAGTGTTGCATTGATCTTTGGGTTGCATGTGTATTTTTTTTTCTTTTTTTTTTTATGGCCCAAAAGGTACAGAATATGATGTCTGACACATGGAGAACAGACGGTGTCAATAACCCAGTAGGAGATGATTAGGTTATAAATCAAGGCACTTTCTATGGAGATAAAGTAGCAGGGTGATGTGAAAGACAATATTTATTTATTTATTTATTTTTTAATTTTTTTTATTTTTTAAATTTTAAAAACTTTAATTCTTACATGCGTTCCCAAACATGAACCCCCCTCCCACCTCCCTCCCCAAAACATCTCTCTGGGTCATCCCCATGCACCAGCCCCAAGCATGCTGTATCCTGCATCAGACATAGACTGGCGATTCAATTCTTACATGATAGTGTACATGTTAGAATGCCATTCTCCCAAATCATCCCACCCTCTCCTTCTCCCTCTGAGTCCAAAAGTCCATTATACACATCTGTGTCTTTTTTCCTGTCTTGCATACAGGGTCGACATTGCCATCTTCCTAAATTCCATATATATGTGTTAGTATACTGTATTGGTGTTTTTCTTTCTGGCTTACTTCACTCTGTATAATCGGCTCCAGTTTCATCCATCTCATCAGAACTGATTCAAATGAATTCTTTTTAAAGGCTGAGTAATACTCCATTGTGTATATGTACCACAGCTTTCTTATCCATTCATCTGCTGATGGACATCTAGGTTGTTTCCATGTCCTGGCTATTATAAACAGTGCTGCGATGAACATTGGGGTACATCTACCTAAAGAAACTAAAGACCTATATATAGAAAACTATAAAACACTGATGAAAGAAATCAAAGAGGACACTAATAGATGGAGAAATATACCATGTTCATGGATCAGAAGAATCAATATAGTGAAAATGAGTATACTACCCAAAGCAATTTACAAATTCAATGCAATCCCTATCAAGCTACCAGCCACATTTTTCACAGAACTAGAGCAAATAATTTCAAGATTTGTATGGAAATACAAAAAAAACCTCGAATAGCCAAAACAATCTTGAGAAAGAAGAATGGAACTGGAGGAATCAACTTGCCTGACTTCAGGCTCTACTACAAAGCCACAGTCATCAAGACAGTATGGTACTGGCACAAAGACAGACATATAGATCAATGGAACAAAATAGAAAGCCCAGAGATAAATCCACACACATATGGGCACCTTATCTTTGACAAAGGAGGCAAGAATATACAATGGAGTAAAGACAATCTCTTTAACAAGTGGTGCTGGGAAAACTGGTCAACCACTTGTAAAAGAATGAAACTAGATCACTTTCTAACACAGCACACAAAAATAAACTCAAAATGGATTAAAGATCTAAATGTAAGACCAGAAACTATAAGACTCCTAGAGGAGAACATAGGCAAAACACTCTCAGACATAAATCACAGCAAGATCCTCTATGATCCACCTCCCAGAATTCTGGAAATAAAAGCAAAAATAAACAAATGGGATCTAATTAAAATTAAAAGCTTCTGCATGTGTATTTTAAATTATGTTTTTCTCAGGATATACACACAGTAGTGGAATTGCTGTATCATATAGTAGCTCTGTTTTTAGGTTTTAAAAAACCTCCAGTTTTCCATAGTGGTTGTACAATCTACATTGCCACAAAAAGTTTAAGAGAATTCCCCTTCCCAAAACACTCTCTAGCATTAATTGTTTTATTTATTTATCTATTTATCTATCTATCTATCTATCTATTTATTTATTTATTTTTGATGATGGCCATTCTGACTGGTGTAAGGTGATACCTCATGTAGTTTTGATTTGATTTCTGTAATAATGAGCAATCTTGAGCACCCTGTTGATATTGAGATGCATGAATTGCTTATATATTTTGGAGGTTAATTCTTTCTGAGTTTCTTCATTTGCAAATATTCTCTTCTATTTTTAGGGCTGTTTTTTGGCTTGTCTATGGTTTTCCTTGCTGTATAAAGGCATTTAAGTTTAATTATGTCTCATTTATTTATCTTTACTTTTATTTACATTATTCTATGTGGTGGATCAAAAAAAAAAAAAGATCTTGCTGAAATTGATATTCAAGAGTATTCCGCTTATGTTTTCCACTAACAACTTTACAGTGTGCAACTTTACATTTATGTCTTTAATCCATTTTGAATTTATTTTTGGTCTTTGCATTAGGAAGTATTCTAAATTAAATCTTTACATAAACTGCCCAGTTTTCCCAGCACCAATTATTGAAGAGACTCTCTTTTCTCCATTATATTCTTGCCTACTTTATCAAAGATAAGTTGACAATAGGTGTGCGGGTTTATCTCTAGGCTTTTAAAATCCATTCCATTTAGCTATATTTCTGTTCTGGTGCCAGTAACATACGATCTTGCTTACTATAGACTGGTAGTATTGTCTGAAGTCAGGGACCCTGATTCCTCCAGCTGTTTTTTTTTTTTTTTTCCTCATCATTGTTTTGGCTACTTGAGGTAGTCTGTGGTTTCATACAAATTGTTGTTATTGTTCAGTTGTTAAGTCATATACAACTCTTTGCCACCCCCTGAACTGCAGTATACCAGGCTTCCCTGTCCTTCACTCTCTCCTCCCAGAGATTGCTCAAACTCAAGTCCATTGAGTAGGTGATGCCATCCAACCAACCCATCATCTTTAATTCCCTTATCCACCTGCCTTCAATCTTTCCCAGCATCAGTGTGTTTTCCAATGAGTCATCAACTCTTCACATGAGGTGGCCAAACTATTGCAGCTTCAGCTCAGCTTCAGTCCTTCCAATCAAGATTCAGGGTTGATTTCCATTGGGATTTACTGATTTGATCTTTCTATCCAAGGGACTCTCAAGAACCTTGTCCAGCACCACAGTTCAAAACATCAGTTCTTCAGCACTCAGCCTTCTTTACGGTCCAATTCTCATATCCACACATGACTACTGGAAACTACATAGCTCTGACTAGATGGACCTTTGTTGACAAAGTAATGTCTCTGCTTTTTAATATGCTGTCTAGGTTTGTCATAGCTTTTCTTCTAAGAAGCAAGGGTCTTTTAATTTCACAGCTTCAGTCATCATCCACAGTCATTTTGGAGCCCCCAAAATAAAGTCTGTCACTGTTTTCATTTTTTCCCATCTATTTGCCATGAAGTGATGGGGCTCGATGACATGATCTTAGTTTTTGAATATTGAACAATCTCAGTTTTTTGAATGTTGAGTTTTAAGCCAGTTTTTTCACTTTCTTTCATCAAGAAGCTCTTTAGTTTCTCTTCAGTTTTGTCACTAGGGTGGTGTAATCTGTATATGTGAGGTTATTGACATGCTTGTTTATGGAAATGTATTTTTCTAGGTTATGCAATTTTTTAGCTCTTAATTGTTCATAGGAATCTCATAGTGATTTATATTTCTGTGGGTCCCAGTTATAATTTACTGTTCTTCATTTTTGTTTTATTTGACACTTTATTTATTTTTCTTTAAGTCTAGATGACATTTCTTCAAATTTGTTTACCTTTTCAAAAAACAACTCAGCTTGTTGTTTTTTTATTATTATTATTTTTAATGGTCTCTATTGTGTTTATTTCTGCTTCAATCTTTGTTATTTCCATACTTGTCCTAATTTAGGATTCCTTTCTTCCTCTATCTACTTCTTTCATGTGTAAATTTTACTTGTTTTTGAGAGATTTATTTTTTTCTTATTGTAGTCATTTTCTGCTACAAATCTTTCCCATATAACTGCTTTTGCAGCAACATATGAGTTTTTATATATTGTATCCATTTTCATTTGTTCAAGCATTTTTTTCCCCTTAACTCATTGCTTTTTCTGGAGGATATTATTTATTTATATGTATTTCTGATTTTTCTATTTTGGTACCCTTTTATCTCTTGTCTTTATTTTTTGTGTCCCTATTGTAGGCTTTTGTTTAATGTTTATTATGAAATTTGGGGGTGACTGATTGCTTCATTATTGGTATCCAAATCTCTCCAAAAAGAGTTTGATCTTATCAATCTTTATTTTAAAATGAGCTCATACACCTCTCTCCCACTCTGCTCCATCTGGGATGTCAATAATGTGCAGATTTTTCGATGGTATACTGTAGTTTATGTAGGCTTTTCTCACCTTTTTTCTGTTCTCTGATTAGGCAATTTCAAATGATATCTTTTACTTTACAGATTATTTCTTCTTCTTGACCTAGTCTGCTATTTGTGCTCACTATTGCATTTTTAGTTCAGCTCCATAATTTGTGTGTATTTTTAAAATAAATTCTAACCCTGCTAAACACATTTTGTTTTTATTTTGTTTTCTGATCTTACTAAGCTGTCTATTTTCTTGTGACTCTGAGTTTCTTAAAATCATTGTTTTGAAGTCTTTATTAAATAAAGGGTGATTCTCTATTTCATTGGGGTCGCTTGCTGGAAGTTTTTGAAGTCCGTTAGTAGTATCATAATTTCTTTTCTTTTTTCTTTCTTTTCTTCTTTCTTTCTTTCTTTCTTTTTTTTTTTTTTTTTTGTACTCCCTGATGTTCATTCTTGTTTCTCTTAATTGAAAACTATGTCACCTTCTCATGTTTTTCTGATGGCTTCAGCCTGGCTTGAGATTTTGAAACTTTTTAGATCCTCTCAATGAATGTACCTGCTCCATACTTTGTTGCCCTTTTGTGGAAGGATTCTTAATTTGTAGGTCTTTTTTCAATCCTCAGGGAAAAAAAAAAAAAGGCAAAAACAGTCAAGATGCTGACTACCTCTCTTGCTTTCCCTAGTTGCATGCTGAAAATTCACATGTATGGTTTCTGCCAGGAATACAGGATAGGGGCAGTTTTCTGAATAGACTCACTAGCCATCTGCAAAAGTTTGCCCTTGTTGCTTTGAAAACACACATGGGAAAATGGCCAGAGTGGCATGTGTGTGTGTGAGGCAGCAGGAGAACTGAGGATGCCCATGGGCCCCTTTAGGGATCTGTAGCTGAGGATCTCCAGTAGCTCAGAAGAAATCACATGATGACTAGTTGAGTTGCCTTCCTCTTTATGCCCTCAAAGAGTCCTATTTATTGTTCCCCTGACAACCCCTTGTTGCTCAGTTTCACAGAACATCTCAGTATTCTGAATGGGTAAGAAACAAAGTCTAGGTCATTTTGGGAGAATCCTGTGAAAACAGGGTGGCCAGGTGCTCACTCACATGCTCTCAATTTACCCCATGGGAGAAATCACAGGTAGGCATGTCTTTCTTGGCACTGAGCAGTACAGTCTTGGGAGAAGTTGATGAGGGTAATCCAGTTTTGGATTTTTGTTGTTGTTGTTCCAGTTATACACTAAGAAGTATAAGCTGTATTCCTCAACTTCCACAAAATATCATTTTTGAGTGGTTTTATAAACTGGTATTCTTTGAAGGGAAAACCATGGAAAACTGTTATTCTGCAGTTATGATGATGCCACTTTCCTCTGTATGTTTCATGCCTTGCTTTTTCTATAGATTAAACATCTCTGCTTTACAAACACCCTAATTCTCCAGCATATGGTGCAATGGCTATTACATGGGATATGCTTACCTAATGTGTGGAATTATTTTACTAATATACTCAAATAGTAATTGTGTAAATATTGTTTCTGATGAACTATGTTAAAATCAATGAAAGTAAATATAAAAGACAGAAATACCTATTTTAGTCCTGTTAAAATTTTGGTTTGGAAATTAGACAATAAATAAGAGGAATACAATACTGCTTGCTTTCAATGGCAATTAAAATCTATGAAGAAATGTAAATCATTGAGGATATTAAAATTTTAAATAGGGTAATCTAAAATTTCACAGTATATTGGAATGTGAAGAAAAGATGTGAAGGAACTGGTAGATAAAGTTATGCAGATTCAGAGTTCTAGGGAAATGTCATTCCAATAAGAAATTTCAAAATTTATAACAGCCCTGAGGCACTTGCTATACTGGAAGAAGAACAAGGAATTAGTGTGGGTAGAGTGGAGAGAATAGAAAGTAAGATATAAAAGATAATAAAAGAGCAATAAGGAAAAAGCAGATGATTCATAGACATCCAGGACAGTGGAAAATTAAATTGTTTTATTATGTGAGATGGGAGGACAATTAAATTATTTAGAAAAGGAAAGTGACAATCAGAATTATATTTTAAAAGCATCACTTTTGTTCCTGTTTGGAGATTAGTTTGTAATGAAGATACAAGAAGAAATGGAGGGAGTACAGTTAGAGTTACAGGTGTTATTAAAAACCCAACTGAGAAATATGAGTGTATTTGATCAGGGTAGCCCATATGCAGTCTAGATGTTGTCAAATCCTGAATATATATTTTAAAGTAGATTCAAAATGTTTTACTAATTTCTGAAGAGGGTGGAAGTTCAGAATTTCTATTGTTGAATATTGCATTAATGTGTATTCTACTTTGTGGAATAATTAGGTATTTGCTGTTATGTTGTGACATAAAATTATTTATGCAATTAAAGTGCACAGTGATTTGGATAATCAAACACATATTTGGAGATTATTGGGGAGTCTTGCTAACATTTATTCATAGTGGTTCTTGGGAAAAAAAAAAGTTTGAGACAGAATATAGAGGAAATATCTTTGAACTTTTCTTTTATTCTCTCTCTAATCTAAGATAAAATGAGGACTGGGAATAGATAGAATAGATTAGTACAAGACACAATTGTCTTTAATATCACAGATTTTCTCTACTGGCAACTTTTGCCCTTATGGAAAGAAATTTGACTGTGAGAATCCTATTCATAAGGTAGATGCATGATCACATTTATAGACTTGCACTAATTTCAATGTAATAAATCAAAAAATATGTTTGAAAATAATACTATCTTGATTGGTGCTTTCTTCTTCATAAAATTTTGCTTAACATGAGTCAATAATTTAGGTTATAAACAGTTCTGCCAGTCTGAATTTTAGCATATTAAATCACAGCTCACCATAAAATTTAGTTGCAAATATTTTTCTCAGTAACAAGTTTGGTTGTTTTTACAACCTTCAAGTTTCATAAAATGTTCATTGCTCAAGCAATACTTGACTAATCATTATCAAAATGAATGACACATTTTTAATTTGTCTTTCTGCCTTGTAATCTTCTACATTTCTGGTTGTAATCTTCTACATTGATGCTTTCCAACATATATTTGCATGTTTGTGTGAAGTAGGAATTGTGTATTTCTTTTATAAATATTTTAATGATTGTAATATGAAAAATATAAATAATGTTATAATTGAATATATTTTACATAGGATAATATATTTTAGATATAACAAATATACATAACAATTTAATAGTTTTGTATATAAATAATTAATTTGCACTTTCTTTGATTAGGGCATAACATAGAATAGGTCTCACCTTAATCTCTTTGGTGTGATATACCAGAGCTTACAAGCCGATCTTATTAATAAAGTTACATGGTAAACTTTTCAAGGATGAAACTATGGCTGAAATAATTATAATTATTAGATATGTGTGGAGGATACAGAAGAGAAAAATAACAGAAAAGAAAATAGGTCATATTCCCAAAGGAAATATTAAAAAAATTCAAAGAAAATTATGTTTCAATAAAGCTATTATTTAAAAAGAGAAAAAACCCATAATCAATAAAAGATATAGTTTGAAGAATGATGTAATTATCATCCTCTATGTCTGCATGTCTGTTCCTGCCTTAGAAATAGTTTCATCTGTATGATTTTTCTAGATTTCACATATATGTGCTAATTATCAAACTGCATGTTTTAAATCTTAATAAATTAAACATTTATATAGGTATATATATATTATGTTATGATTATATTTTCTTTTGCATTAAAGTTATATATTTTACACATGAGTATTTGGCATATCTCTGGAGATATTTAATGCTTAAATCCATTTTACAGTACTAACTTCCTTCTAAATAATGCATATATAATCTCTCATTTTCTTGATTATTTCTCATTTCCAAAAAATAGTTAAATTGTCTGAAATACAGTAAGTTTTCGTAACATACCAAGAGCATAAATATAACATAGGGCTCCTACTAAGAGTAATGCTTTTTAGGATAACAAAAGGTGAAGATTTGAATAATATTCAGTAAATCCATCAATCCCATTGAGTAAAATTGGGGGAGGGGGCTGTCATTCTGACAAGTTACTATGTAATAGATAGCAGCATCCTATCTTTCTAGGCAATGAACATCTTTATATTTAATGCTTAAACTAATGCAAACGTATGTACTGAAAAGGAAAATCGTTTCATGATTACTTTCATGGTTGCATGCTGAATATAGACTAACAATAAAGGAGTATACATAGAAACATGCCAGTGCATAAGCATTTGGTCTATCCTTAAAAATTTGGTAGTAATGCAACTCAAATTTTGCTACTTTAGTTATATAATTTCTGTAGGCAGAGTTAACTGTTTCATTAGCCTCTTGAATTTAAATGAGCATCTACAAGAACCTAGATTTAATTTGCAATTAAAGTAAAATTGAATTTTCAGTTATGCTAATTTCAAAAATAAGAATAGGACCAAATAACATCAACCAAAGAGCTGTTAGTATTAAGCTTAAAAAAAAAAAAAAATCTACCCATGGATGTTTTTAACATTGAAAATTAAAGTGAAAGCATCCCACATTTTGCAACCCCATGGACTGTAGCCCACCAAGCTCCTCTGTTCTTAGAATTTTCCAAGCAAGATTACTGGAGTGGGTAGCCTTATTTCCTGGGGCTCTTCCTAACCTAGTGATGGAACCTGGGTTTGTCACATTGCAGGGGAGTCTTTACTCTCTGAGCCACCAGGGTTTTTTTTTTTAAACACTATTTATTTCAACAATTAATATAAAAAATCTTTTAAATATGGGTTTTTATTTTGCTAATATATTATGTTTTAAACCTTTTTAACAGAGTCAATATTTAAGTAAAATATTTACACAGTACATTCTTTCCTTGTCCAATTAAGAAAAAAACTAAATAGTGTCTTACTGAATATGATAGCTAAACATGGTTATCTGTGATGTGGTGTATTCGTTCCCTATTGCTGGTGCTGCAAAAAAAAAAAAAAAAAAATTTGAACCTAAAATAATGTAAATTTATTGTAAGTCTAGAGATTAGAAGTCTGAAATCAGGGCCTCCCTGGACAAAAAAGCTGAAAAGGCTGTTTTCCTTCTGGGGACTCGAGGGCAGAATATACTTCCTTACTTTTTCCAGTTTCTTTATTTTGCTCACAGTTTTTGATTCATGGCTATTTTTGTTTTCTAAACTTCTATGGCCAGTCTAGTCTTTCGTAGGTTTCATCTCTCTGGTGCTGAGTTTTTCTTTCTTCAATATTTTACTTATAAAGACCATTGTGATTACATTGGGCCCATCAGGATAACCCAAAATATTCATGTATTCCCCAAATTCTGCATTTAATTACATTTGCAAAGTTGCCTAACTATGACATTTAACTTAAGTTCTGAAGATAAAGGCATAGTTATCATTTTTTGGAAGGTTGTATTAGTCTATCACAGGAGTCCCTGAACAATTTTGCAAAGTTAAATGACTTACATTTTCAAAATATAAAATTAAGCTTAAACAAGTTTAGGGAATAAGTAATTTAGAACAGGTATAATTATTTCCCTGTAGAACAATATAATAATATCTCTGCAGTACAAGATAATATAATTCAGAATCTTCGTTATACCTAAGTTTAAAACAAAATAACTTTATATGCGAGTACAAAAATGTAAGCCATTAAAAAAAAAAGACAAGTGAATAAAAGCATACTAAAGGAGACCTGAAATACTACAATTGTTAAAATTGTTAAAGGAGTTATAATAAAATTTCTTAAGAAGTTAAAGGAAAATATGACCACAATGATTTAATTGTATACAGAATTTCAGAAAAGACATGGAGACTTTAAAAAAGAAATCAATGTAGATTATAAATCTGAAAATTGCAATATTTGTAATAAAAAAAGGTGATGACTAAAAAGGAATCGGAGTGGCATAAAAAAGAATTGTACTTTCAGTCAGATACAAATAAATCTGAAAAATAAAACCCATGGAAAAATTAAAACTAAAATAAAAAACTAAAAAAAAAAATTAAAATTAAAAAAATAAAAAAATAAAAAAATAAAAAAATAAAATAAATTAAAAATAAAATAAATAAATAAATAAATAAATGAACAGGGCCTCAAGAAATTTGTGAGGCAAAATCAAATTGTCTAATATGTATAATTTCATAGAAGATAAAAGGCAATGAGTAGGAAAGAATCTTATGTGAATAAATGATTGCTAAAATATTTCCACATCTGATGAAAAATCCCCAAATTTCAAGGAATTCCAAGTATGCTAATATAGAAATACAGGAAAATAAAATAAACTCACATAAGCATATAGAAGATGCTAAAAACAAACAAACAACAAAAAACAGAAAATTAGAAATCTAATAGAGAAAAAGAATCATTACATAAACATTACATAGAGCAGGATAATGATACAGATTGGAAAGGCATATACCACCTCATTAAAGGGCACAAAACAATCAATTGATATTTTTAAAGTGCTGATAGAAAACAATAAATTAAAACCTGATTTTTATATTCAGCAAAAAATCCTTCAATAAACATAATAATATTATCAAATCAATAAAAACTATACAAATAGTACTGATTCAAAGCTCAGTTCTTGGTTAGTTTCTTTCACACCTTGGATGAAATCATACAGTCTCATTATTTTATATTATTTAAATATTCATTATGGCAAAATTAATACATTCAACTCAGACAACTTTCCTATTTTACAATTTTGTCTGGCCAAATGTCACTTTGGAAATTCTGTGGTGGTTCAGGGTCCAGTGTTTAGTACTTCAGGCTTCCACTGAAGGGGGCAAGGGTTCAATTCCTGATCTGGGAACTAAGAACTCTTAAGCCTTGCAGTGCAGCCAAAAATACACAAGTAAATAAATAAAATAAATGCCACTTTAGCAACTATGTTTAGATAACTCAAAATTTATTACATCTGAATATGCATCCTGATCACTCCTTTGAAACTAGGTCTTGTAAAATTTTTTTCCCTTTTAACATTATGGCAGCATTCTTCTTTCAGGTGCTCATGTCAAAATGAAGACTAAGATAAAATAGTAAAAAAAAATGAAGAATTAGCTTTACTTATCTGTTTATATTTGAAATATTAAATTTAAACAATCAGGGAATTCTTTTATATTCAAAATCTAACCACTTCTCAGTTTCTTCTCTTTTCTTTTCTTTTTTTTTTCTTTCTTTTTTTTTTTTAAACCATGTGTGATCTTTGTTCTCTGACCAGGTATCAAACCAATTCCCTGTTCATTGGAATTGTGGAGTCTTAACAACTGGACTCTCAGGGAAGTCCCTGCCTGTGTTATTATACGCTGATTTACTTTCTAGCTTTTAAAGTAGTTTCATCTAGTCTGTATGCCAGAACAGAAAACCAAGTCACTCTTAAAAAATTTAAGCTTAATCATCTGAGTTCTTTGCTCAAAATCCATCAATCCAACTCTTCTGAATAGTCTAAGTAAAAGAAAATACCCTTACAGTGATCTCCAATACTCTGTCTTACCTGTACTCTCTTTAATTTTCAGACATTATTGTCTACTACCCCATCTCTCAACTATTTTTCTTCTTGATATGTATATCTTGTGTCTCAATCAAATTCCAGCTCATGGATTTTTAGAGTGATTGCTCCCTCAGTCTGACCTACTTCACTCAGTATGAAATGACACAAATTAACTTACTTAAAAAGCAGAGAGAGACTCTCAGACTTAGAAAATGAACTTTTGGTTGCTGAGGGGGAAGTGATAGTCAGGGACTTGGAAGGTTATGTGCACTCTGCTATATTTAAAATGTATACCAACAAGACCTATTGTATAGCCCATGGAACTCTGTTCAATGTTATGTGCCAGCCTGGATGGGTGGGAGTTTGAAGGACAATGGATACACATATATGTATGGCCGAGCCCTTTTGCCATTCACCTGACACTACCACCGTATTGTTAATTGTCTATACCGCCCCCACACACACCAAAAAAAAAAAAAAAAAAATTAAATGTTTAAAGTTTTGGGGAATGTTTTCCAGAAGAAAAAACAGAAAAAAGAAAGAAAGATTGATCCCTATGACTCAAATACATTTTTTCAGTATAGCTATATAATTTCCATAGCACATCATTCATATCTTTATTAATTATCACTTTCTTACTGAGACTCATCCATTACTATCCTACTTACCAATACAGCTTTATACTTTTCAAAAATTGTATTGCTCATTTTTTATTGTGTCTTCCCACTCCATCCCTAGTCCTGGTGAAGCACTAAAACTAGAATGATGGGAATAGTTGTCTCCTTGATCACTGATGTATCCACTGAAACTAGAACAGTGTTTGACACATCACCATTATTTAATACGAATGTGTTGAGTTAGTGAACATTGAATATCAATGTATAGTTATCAATAATGATCCTCTCTACACACAACCAACTTCAAAATTTAAAAGAAAATAAGTATTCATAATTACAAAAATAAATGTAGAATAATTAAAATGAACAACATAGAAAGTATAAGATTTCTGAAGGTAAAAGTAAATATATCATTTTTTTATGGCTGAGTAATGTTTCATTGCATATACACATCATATCTTCTTCATGCAACTGTTGATGGACACTTAAGTTACTTCTATATCTTGACCATTATAAATCCTGCTGCTATGAATATTGGAGTGGATGTACATTTATGAATATTAATTCAGAAGTGGATTACTAATTATGAATATTAATTCAGAAGTAGAATTATCCAGAAATTAAATTGATGAATCATATCATAGTGGAATATTAATTATGAATATTGATTCAGAAGTGGAATTATCCAGAAGTGAAATTGCAGAATCATATCATAGTTCTGCTATTAGATTTTGAGAAGCCCCCACACTGTTTCCCACAGCCGCTGCATTGATTTACATTCACACTAACCATGTATGAATGAATGTCCCTTTTCACCACATCTTCATCAATATATATCATTTGTGGCCTTTTTGATGATAGTCATTCTGATAGGTATGAGGGGATATGTCATCATGGCGTCAATTTGTGTTTCCCTGATGAGTGGTGATGTTGATCATCTTTCCATGTGTCTGTTGGCTATCTGCATAATTTCTTTGAAAAAATACCTATTCAGGTCTTCAGCTCATTTTTTAATCAAGTTATTATTATTTTTTTTCTGATGTTGAGTTGTTTGAACTGTCTCTTTTTTGGGGGTCCCTTATCAGTTACATTGTTTGCAAATATTTTCTCTCACTCAACAGGTTGTCTTTTCATTTTGTCAATGGATTCCTTTGTTGTGCAAAAAAAAATATTTGACATTAATTAGGCCATTTGTAACAACATGGATGGACTTGGAGGATATTATGTTATGTGAAATAAGTCAGAGGGAAAAAGGCAAACACTATATGATATAACTAAAATGCAGAATCTCAAATATAAAACAAATCAGTGAATATAACAACAGCAATAAAATGATGCATGGTTATAGAGAATAAACCACTGGTTACCAGTGAGGACAAGAAAGAGGAGGCAGGCAATACAGATGTAAGGGGTTAAGGGGTAAAAAATACCATGCATAAGATAAAATAAGCTATGAATATATATTATATAACAGGCATATGTCATGGGCATAACTATATACATAAGTATATCATATGTAGCACATGCTATGTGTATATAATACATATATACTATATATGATATATATTGTTGCTTAGTCGCTCAATCATGTCTGACTCTATGCAACCACATGGACTGTAGCCAGCCAGGCTTCTTTGCCCATGAGGATTCTACAGGCAAGTTTACTGGAGAGGATTGCCTCTAGGGAATCTTCCCAACCCAAGGATTGAACCCAGGTCTTCCTCATTGCAGGCAAATTATTTACCATCTGAGTCACCAGGAAATCCGATGAATACTAGAGTGGGTAGCCTATCCCTTCTTCAGGGGATCTTCTTGGCCCAGGAAACAAACCACGGTTTTCTGCATTGCAGGCAGATTGTTTATCAGCTAAGCTACCAGAGGAGCCCATGATATAATGCCACACCTAATAAAAAATGTATGACATATATCATAATGTTTTATTAGGTGTGAGATTATTCCTTTTAATCTTGAAGTATTATACAATCTCAATCAAAATTCTAGCTGGAGTCTTTGAGTGAGTGTCAGCAAAACTCTGTAATTAATTCATAAAATAAAATAGGTAAATCAATGCTGAAAAACAAATATAGATGGTTTATTTTATATTAATATATTATATGCATTAAAACAATTATTTATATATGTGAATGTAATATATATTTATATAATGTCATATAATTTTAAGTGATGGAAAATAAAATCATTCCAATTTACTAGTTTTAGACTGGTGTATGGTAGGTGATATACCCAAATAGGTGATCTCTGTATTGGTAGAACTGGAAATATCAACTGAAAAATTAGCAGAAATGAAAAAAAAGTCATAGAAGTTAATGACTGTGTATATATCAATTTACAAAAAGCCATTAAGTATCTATAGGATCAAAGAGAATTGGTTGAAGTGTTCAAGCCTGAAATTCTAGAGGCTATGGATTTTCTTCTTTTTATATTTTTGTTAATATAGAATATTTACCACCTCCCAATAGTGAAATTGCTTTTTGCAACCTTATATGTGATACCATAAGAACTTTTTTTGATAGTGTAAAATCAATAAAAACATCTTAAACTGGGTAGCATTGTATTATGGTAAATCAAGCATTTGGGAATTAGGCACATTGACTTAATTTTATCAACATTTAGCAGATTTACCATGGACTTGTTATATAACATTTCTCTTCATAATTTGCAATAGAAATTCACAAGCATCATAAATGTGCAACAAATGCAGATCTTATTTTCAAATGTTTATAATCAATGTTATGTGAAAAATTTTGGCCTTCATCTTGAAGTTTATGTTTAAATTTGAATATTTAATAAAATTATTTCTAATTGAAAGCTAAATATTTTCTTCACTCTTATTTATACATTCTTTGTTCATTCCCTTCTAAATTGTAGTAACTTTTTTTGAGTAATCTTCAGTACCAAACCTGTAAAAACTTAATCATTAAAAATAGCAATATTTTTATAAATCATAATGACCATTTCAATATTTAAATAAAATTGCAAATAGCTAACTAGATTAATTTATAAAACAATTGAAAATTAGAACTGCTTATGAAGCTAAATTATAATTGGAAAAGGCTTCAAATTAATTTTAGTATAAATATTTGATATGAACATTGAATTTAAGTTTCATTGTATAATTATGCATTTCATTTTATATTTATTTTATTGCAAATTAATAGGAGGTAAATAAGTGACTCACCTTGCACACCCATCATTTTCTGTAAAGCCATGGTCTCATGAATTAGACAGCCAGTTTGGCAGAGTTTCTGTAATTTGAAACTTCATTAATAAGACATTACTTACTTTTAAGCAAAAGGAAATTTCCCAGAATATAGGCATTATCTCTTATACATCTAATAGACAGGAATACACCAAATCAATAAGATGAACTATCAGAAGCTGACCAGTTCAAACTACAAAAGGTGAAAGTCGTTCAGTTATTTCCAACTTTTTGTGACCCCATGGACTATACAGTCCATGGAATTCTCCAGGCCAGAATACTGGAGTGGGTAGCCTTTCCATCCTCCAGAGGATCTTCCCAACCCAGGTCTCCCACATTGCAGGCAGTTTCTTTACCAGCTGAGCCACAAGGGAAGCCCCAACTACATAAGGTACTTTTAAAAGAATTCAGGTTAAATGCTTTTTTTTTTTTTAATTAGCATAGTGATGTGAATTAAAAGTAAATCAGAGATGTATGCTTTTGGTTTGAATGTGAAGAAAGCTGAAAAGATTGCCATTTACAAAATTTTGAAAAACTAGATAAAAAGCAAATAAACAACTATAAGAAAAATCCCGTCAAAAAACTAAGATCCCTGGACAACCACATTCAAATCTTGAGACATAAAACTACAGAAAGACATAACTTCATAACTTGCTTACCATCAATTCATGACCCTAGATGTTATATAAGCAGGTTAGAACAGTTAATCCAGAATGTTTAACAAGTCATTATAGATCATGTGTAAGTTAAAGAGACAGAAAGAAACTCTGAGGCTTGCAGGCACAGAAAACCAAATATTTTCTTTCAGGATTTTCTTCCAAAAATGTTACCATTTGAAAACAGAAACTATTAGGGAGAAAAATAGCAGCCATGGCCAAAACTGCCACTAAGCCAATCCATGTTTATCTCCTCTGTGGAAAAAAGTCATTGATATCCTGGGCACTCTTTGAAATCCCTGGCCACTGGAAAGAGGATAGCAGTCACCAACAAAATGATACTCTTATATCCCGTAAGGTATAAGCACCTTATACTTTATGAAGACATCAATACTTGGGAAAGGGCAGAAAAACAAGTTAGGTCCAGAATTGTGTGATGGACTTTCCTCTCCAGTCTCCTTCAGCTAAAAACATAGGCCTTCTCTTTCCCCATTTCCCTGAGGGCTCTCCTTCCAAGAGGAGCAGTATTTTTCTCTGTTGATGAGAGTATGCTCCTAGTAAATGAAGTCAAGAGGTGGGCTCACTCTTCCAGTAAGCTCTGCAATGTGAAATGGAAGGTCTACCTTGGGCGTGGCATGCGAGAATTCTGAGGACCTGGTAGCCCTTCCCCAGGTTTGAAGGAGTGGTTCCATACCCAGGGAGGTTAGCCAAAACCATGCTTGTTGTTGTTGTAGTTGTTTAGTCACTCAGTCGTGTCCAACTCTTTGTGACCCTGTGCACTATAGACCACCAGGTTCCTCTAGCCATGGAATTTCCCAGGCAAGAATACTGGACTGGCTTGCCATTCCCTTCTTGAGTGTATCTTCCTGACCCAGGGATTAAGTCTAAGTCTCCTGCAATAGCTGATGGATTCTTAAAATCCCCATCAATCACTCAGTTTTTAGGGGGAGATGTCATGAATAGAGAAGCATACTGTTGTCCACACTTTCAGCTCCAAAGCCCTAACTCGGTTACTTTATCTAGATGGAAAAGCAAGCCATAAAATAGAGAGCTTCATCTTTCTCAAAAGAAACAACTTCATTTACAACAGAGGGTGGAAATATTTAAGGTATCAGAAAACTCCTAAGAACAGTAGAGATTATGGTGAGGGCAATTCGGAGAAAAAATTATATATCTAATGAAAACAAGAGTTTTAGATTACAGGTTAAGGTAGAGTTTAGATTATGGGATTTCTGTTAAAAGAGAGAGAGAGAGAAAATATATACCAGTCTACAAAAGACAGATAAATAAAATTTTGTATACTCAAACAATGGAATATTATTCACCAATAAATAAATGATAAATTTTCATGGATTTGTCTTTAATAAAATACTTATTTTAAATTATCACATATATAATCATGAAAACTGTGTTAAAGGGAAAATAAATGTAAATATTAATAGAAAGTAATGCACATATGGCTCAGACGGTAAAGTGTCTGTCTAAAATGTGGGAGACCCAGGTTTGAGCCCTGGGTTGGGAAGATCCCCTGGAGAAGGAAATGGCAATCCACTCCAGTACTATTGCCTGGAGAATCCCATGGACAGAGAAGCCTGGTAGGCTACAGTCTATGGGGTCACAAAGAGTCGGACACGACTGAGCGACTTAAGTCAGTCAGTCAGTCAATTAGTCAATGCACATATAAATACATGTAAGAAATAATAAGCACACAATTCTGAGCCATGTAGACCATGTGTGGAGAGGATAAGATAGAAAATGAACATTTATGCAGATATAAATTTATTTGATTCTAATTTTGTTGCTGTTGTGTGATTGTTTCATAAATGTTTTCTATAACAAAAGTATTAATAGTTTAAAATGAATTATCTAATCACAGACAAAAGAAGACCATAGTTAGCCTAATTATTATTTTGTGCCAAAGCACTATAATCTATCCAATTATGTGTATATAGGACTAATGTAAAATCAAAGGTAAAGCATAACAAACAAAACAACCAAATGTTAAATGATGTTTTTCCTTCAATATTCATTTTAGCATGAATATTTCTATGTAAGCGAGAGTTGGAATATGAAGGCTGAGCCCCAAAGAATTGATGCTTTGAACTGAGGTGGTGGAGAAGACTCCCTTGGGCAGGGAGACCAAACTAGTCAATCCTAGGAAATCAATTCTGAATGAATATTCATTGGAAGGACTGATGCTGAAACTGAAGCACTAATGATTTGGACGCCTTATCCAAAGGGCTGACTCATTGGAAAAGACGCTGATGCTGGGAAAGATTGAAGGCAGGAGGAGAAGGGGGTGACACCAGGGTAAGATGGTTGGATGGTCTCACCGACTCAGTGGACATGAATTTGAGCAAGCTCTAGGACATGGTGAAGGACAGGGAGGCCTGGCATGCTGCAGTTCATGGGGTTGCAAAGAGTTGGATATGACCAAGTGGCAAATAACAACATTTATATCATTGATGTGATTTTTCCTAGACATCATATATTTGCATCATTCTGTTATTCTTAAACTTATATGTCCTTATGTTACATAATTTAGTATGAGGCATACAAAGAAAGATATGCATATTAACTATTAATTCCACATGTTTACACTATGTTAAAAGGTCCTAGGGATATTGTTAAATCTATGAAACAAATAGAGGAAGTTATTGGAAAGATAAGAAAATTGTTTTATTGATTTATTCTAGAGTAGCAAATCCCACAATGTATTATTATATTGCACAACATAATGTATTTAAGGACTCATAAATATTTTCATAGAGAGAATAAGAAAAATTATTAAAAAGTGAATGAAAATATGGAGGAGTTTAAATATCAGTTCCCTCTGATCATTTGGTGAATTAAATCATTTTCTTGGAAAAAGAAATTAATATATCAAAATTGCAAAATATGAACACTCCATCGCAATGAAATATTTTTCTTATTATTATCTAAAAGGATTTTTTTAACTATTAGAGAGCTTATCATTGATAATTAAACTATGGTGAACATATGTTTCTTTAGAAAGCCTTGTTTCTCTCAGATAGCTGCATTATATATAATAGTTACCATGAAAACTATTCTATTGCAATGAGAATATTCAATTGAATTTGAGAACTGAATGAAGTCTATCAGATAAATTAGTCAATCAATGAAAAGAACTCTTAAGAGTTCAGTAATAGAAATTCCAGCAAATTGGGAAAACTCAGCAGTGGCCACAGGACTGGAAAAGGTCAGTTTTCATTCCAATTCCAAAGAAAGGCAATGCAGAAGAATGCTCAAACTACCGCACAATTGCTATCATCTCACACACTAGTAAAGTAATGCTCAAAATTCTCCAAGCCAGGTTTCAGCAGTACGTGAACCGTGAGCTTCCTGATGTTCAAACTGGTTTTAGAAAAGGCAGAGGAACCAGAGATCAAATTGCAAACATCCGCTGGATCACGGAAAAAGCAAGAGAGTTCCAGAAAAACATCTATTTCTGCTTTATTGACTATGCCAAAGCCTTTGACTGTGTGGATCACAATAAACTGTGGAAAATTCTGAAAGAGATGGGAATAACAGACCACCTGATCTGCCTCTTGAGATATGTATGCAGGTCAAGAAGTAACAGTTAGAACTGGAAATGGAACAACAGACTGGTTTCAAAAAGGAAAAGCAGTATGTCAAGGCTGTATATTGTCGCCCTGCTTATTTAACTTATATGCAGAGTACATCATGACAAACGCTGGACTGGAAGAAACACAAGCTGGAATCAAGATTGCCGGGAGAAATATCAATAACCTCAGATATTCAGATGACACCATCCTTATGGCAGAAAGTGAAAAGGAACTAAAAAGCCTCTTGATGAAAGTGAAACAGGAGAGTGAAAAAGTTTGCTTAAAGGTCAACATTCAGAAAATGAAGATCCTGGCATCCAGTGCCATCACTTCATGGGAAATAGATGGGGACATGGTGGAAACGGTGTCAGACTTTATATTTTGGTCTGCAAAATCACCGCAGATTGTGATGGCATCCATGAAATTCAAAGACGCTTACTCCTTGGAAGAAAAGTTATGACCAACCTAGATAGTATACTCAAAAGCAGAGATAATACTTTGCCGACTAAGGTCCGTCTAGTCAAGGCTATGGTTTTTCCTGTGGTCATGTATGGATGTGAGAGTTGGACTGTGAAGAAGGTAGAGCGCCAAAGAATTGATGCTCTTGAACTGTGGTGTTGGAGAAGACTCTTGAGAGTGCCTTGGACTGCAAGGAGATCCAACCAGTCCATTCTGAAGGAGATCTGCCCTGGGATTTCATTGCAAGGAATGATGCTAAAGCTGAAGCTCCAGTACTTTGGGCACCTCACGCGAAGAGCTGACTCATTGGAAAAGACTTTGATGCTGGGAGGGATTGGGGGCAGGAGGAGAAGGGGATGACAAAGGATGAGATGTCTGGAGGGCATCACTGACTCGATGGACGTGAGTCTGAGTGAATGCCGGGAGTTGATGATGGACAGGTATGCCTGGCGTGCTGCATTTCATGGGGTCTCAAAGAGTTGGACACGACTGAGCGAAGGAACTAAACTGAACTGAAATAAAAATTGTATTAATAAGAGTAAAATATAAGTCATAGCGAGTCTCATTATCCAGAATATATCTTATCAGTTCAGTTCAGTTGCTCAGTCGTGTCTGACTATTTGCGACCCCCTTAATCACAGCACGCCAGGCCTCCCTGTCCATCACCAACTCCTGGAGTTCACTAAGACTTACATCCATCGAGTCAGTGATGCGATCCAACCATCTTATCCTCGGTCGTCCCCTTCTCCCCCTGCCCCCAATCCCTCCCAGCAACATTGTCTTGTGCAATGACTCAACTCTTCACATGAGGTGGCCAAAGTACTGGAACTTCAGCTTTAGCATCATTCCTTGCAAAGAAATCCCAGGGCCAATCTCCTACAGAATGGACTGGTTGAATCTTCTTGCAGTCGAAGGGACTCTCAAGAGTCTTCTCCAACACCGCAGTTCGAAAGCATCAATTCTGCGGTGCTCAACCTTCTTCACAGTCCAACTCTCACATCCATACATGACCACTGGAAAAACCAAAGCCTTGACTAGACAGACCTTAGTCGACAAAGTAATGTCTCTGCTTTTCAACATGCTATCTTGGTTGGTCATAACGTTTCTTCCAAGGAGTAAAAGTCTTTTAATTTCATGGCTTCAGTCACCATCTGCAATGATTTTGGAGCTCAGAGAAATAAAAAGTCTGACACTGTTTCCACTGTTTCCCCAACTATTTCCCATGAACTGATGGGACCGGATGCCATAATCTTCATTCTGAATGTTGACCTTTAAGTCAAATTTTTCACTCTCCACTTTCACTTTCATCAAGAGGTTTTTAATTCTTCTTTATTTTCTGCCATAAGAGTGGTGTCATCTGCATATCTGAGGTTATTGATATTTCTCCCGGCAATCTTGATTCCAAGTTGTGTTTCTTCCAGCCCAGCGTTTCTCATGATGTACTCTGCATATAAGTTAAATAAGCAGGGTGACAATATAGAAACTTGACGTACTCCTTTTCCTATTTGGAACGAGTCTGTTGTTCCATGTCCAGTTCTAACTGTTGCCTCCTGACCTGCATACAGATTTCTCAAGGGGCAGGTCAGGTGGTCTGTTATTCCCATCTCTTTCAGAATTGTCCACAGTTTATTGTGATCCACACAGTCAAAGGCTTTGGCATAGTCAATAAAGCAGAAATAGATGTTTTCTGGAACTCTCTTGCTTTTTCCATGATCCAGTGGATGTTTGCAATTTGATCTCTGGTTCCTCTGCCTTTTCTAAAACCAGTTTGAACATCAGGAAGCTCATGGTTCACGTACTGCTGAAACCTGGCTTGGAGAATTTTGAGCATTACTTTACTAGCATGTGAGATAAGCGCAATTGTGTGGTAGTATGAATATTCTTTGGCATTGCCTTTGTTTGGAATTGGAATGAAAACTGACCTTTTCCAGTCCTGTGGCCACTGCTGAGTTTTCCAAATTTGCTGGCATAGTGAGTGCAGCACTTTCACAGCATTATCTTTCAGGATTTGAAATAGCTCAACTGGAATTCCATCACCTCCACTAGCTTTGTTCGTAGTGATGCTTTCTAAGGCCCACTTGACTTCACATTCTAGGATGTCTGGCTCTAGATGAGTGATCACGCCATCGTGATTATCTTGGTCTTGAAGATCTTTTTTTGTACAGTTCTTCTGTGTATTCTTGCCACCTCTTCTTAATATCTTCTGCTTCTGTTAGATCCATACCATTTCTGTCCTTTATCAAGCCCATCTTTGCATGAAATGCTCCCTTGGTATCTCTAATTTTCTTGAAGCGATATCTAGTCTTTCCCATTCTGTTCTTTTCCTCTATTTCTTTGCATTGATCACTGAAGAAGACTTTCTTTTTTTTTCTTTTTTTTTTCTTTTTTTTTTTTTTTTAGTTTTTTATTTTTTAAATTTTACAATCTTTAATTCTTACATGCATTCCCAAACATGAACCCCCCTCCCACCTCCCCTCCCCATAACATCTTTCTGGGTCATCCCCATGCACCAGCCCCAAGCATGCTGCATCCTGCGTCAGACATAGACTGGCGATTCAATTCACATGATAGTATACATGTTAGAATGTCATTCTCCCAAATCATCCCACCCTCTCCCTCTCCCTCTGAGTCCAAAAGTCCGTTATACACATCTGTGTCTCTTTCCCTGTCTTGCATACAGGGTCGTCATTGCCATCTTCCTAAATTCCATATATATGTGTTAGTATACTGTATTGGTGTTTTTCTTTCTGGCTTACTTCACTCTGTATAATCGGCTCCAGTTTCATCCATCTCATCAGAACTGATTCAAATGAATTCTTTTTAACCGCTGAGTAATACTCCATTGTGTATATGTACCACAGCTTTCTTATCCATTCATCTGCTGATGGACATCTAGGTTGTTTCCATGTCCTGGCTATTATAAACAGTGCTGCGATGAACATTGGGGTACATGTGTCTCTTTCAATTCTGGTTTCCTCGGTGTGTATGCCCAGAAGTGGGATTGCTGGGTCATAAGGTAGTTCTATTTGCAATTTTTTAAGGAATCTCCACACTGTTTTCCATAGTGGCTGTACTAGTTTGCATTCCCACCAACAGTGTAGGAGGGTTCCCTTTTCTCCACACCCTCTCCAGCATTTACTGCTTGCAGATTTTTGGATCGCAACCATTCTGACTGGTGTGAAGTGGTACCTCATTGTGGTTTTGATTTGCATTTCTCTAATAATGAGTGATGTTGAGCATCTTTTCATGTGTTTGTTAGCTTGCTATTCTTTGGAACTCTGCATTCAGATGCTTATATCTTTCCTTTTCTCCTTTGTTTTTCACTTCTCTTCTTTTCACAGCTCTCTGTAAGGCCTCCCCAGACAGCCATTTTGCTTTTTTGCATTTCTTTTCCATGGGGATGGTCTTGATCTCTGTCTCCTATACAATGTCCGGAACCTCATTCCATAGTTCATCAGGCACTCTATCTATCAGATCTAGGCCCTTAAATCTATCTCTCACTTCCACTGTATAATCATAAGGGATTTGATTTAGGTCATACCTGAATGGTCTAGTAGTTTTCCCTACTTTTTTCAATTTCATTCTGAATTTGGTAATAAGGAATTCATGATCTGAGCCACAGTCAGCTCCTGGTCTTGTTTTTGTTGACTGTATACAACTTCTCCATCTTTGGCTGCAAAATCAATCTGATTTTGGTGTTGACCATCTGGTGATGCCCATGTGTAGAGTCTTCTCTTGTGTTGTTGGAAGAGGGTGTTTGCTATGACCAGTGCATTTTCTTGGCAAAACTCTATTAGTCTTTGCCCTGCTTCATTCCGCATTCCCAGGCCAAATTTGCCTGTTACTCCAGGTGTTTCTTGACTTCCTACTTTTGCATTCCAGTCCCCTATAATGAAAAGGACATCTTTTTCGGGTGTTAGTTCCAAAAGGTTTTATAGGTCTTCATAAAACCATTCGATTTCAGCTTCTGCAGCATTACTGGTTGGGGCATAGAAATGGTTTGCCTTGGAAACAAACAGAGATCATTCTGTTGTTTTTGAGATTGCATCCAAGTACTGCATTTCAGACTCTCTTGTTGACCATGATGGCTATTCTGTTTCTTCTGAGGGATTCCTTCCCACAATAGTGGATATAATGGTCATCTGAGTTAAATTCACCCATTCCAGTCCATTTTAGTTAACTGATTCCTAGTATGTCGACATTCACACGTGCCATCTCTTGTTTGACTACTTCCAAGTTGTCTTGATTCATGGACCTGACATTCCAGGTTCCTATGCAATATTGCTATTTACAGCATTGGACCTTGCTTTTATCACCAGTCACATCCACAGCTGGGTATTGTTTTTGCTTTAGCTCCATCCCTTCATTCTTTGTGGAGTTATTTCTCCACTGATATGCAATAGTGTGTTGGGCACCTACTGACCTGGGAATTTCCTCTTTCAGTATCCTATCATTTTGCCTTTTCATACTGTTCATGGTTTTCTCAAGGAAAGAATACTGAAGTGGTTTGCCATTCCCTTCTCCAGTGGACCACATTCTGTCAGACCTCTCCGCCATGACCCGCCTATCTTGAATTGCCCTGCAGGCATGGCTTAGTTTCATTGAGTTAGACAATGCTGTCATCCTACAGTGATTAGATTGACTAGATTTCTGTGAATATGGTTTCAGTGTGTCTGCCCTCCTGCCCTCTTGCAACACCTACCATTTTACTTGGGTTTCTCTTACCTTGGGCGTGGGGTATCTCTTCATGGCTGCTCCAGCAAAGCACAGAAGCTGCTCCTTACCTTGGACGAAGGGTATCTCCTCACCACCACCCTTCCTGACCTTCAAGGTGGGTAGCTCCTCTATGCCTCCTGTGCTGGCACAGCCACCGCTCCTTGGACGTGAGCTTGCTCCTCCCGGCCACTGCCCCTGGCCTCATGTGTAGGGTGGCTCCTCCCGGCCGCCCCTGATCTCAGACGCGGGTTACTCCTCTCAGCTGTTCCTGCACCGTCGCAGCCTCGCACTCTCGGTCACTGCCCCTGACCTCGGACATGGGGTAACTCCTCTTGGCCACCACCCTTCAGGCATGGGGTCTTCCTGGCTTCTGCCCCTGACCTCAGACGTGGGGTAGCTCCTCTCGGCTGCGCTTAGTGAGCCGGTCACAGCCGCCTGCACTTAGTGCGTCAGTCACAGCTGCCTGCGCTTATAGTTAAATGGAAAAAATAAGGAAAACTAATCATTTGAAATCTAGTGTTTTCTATGTATTAAGTACATAAAATACTTATTATATACCTATTAAAATGTATTAATTAAAAAGCACTTTAAAATTACTAAGAGATTTTATTTTTTATTACTAAACAGTATAATTAACTATATTTCATTTTATTCAGTAATAATATGACAGCCTTTCCAAGTTGCTTTTACAAAACAATATATATTTGAGCTATACTTTGGAAATGTTAGAAATTTGATAGCACTTGCAAAATTACTAGAATTCATGATATTCTATTTGCATTTTGCATTAATATTTCAATAAATAAAATTTTATAAGTTTGCTTTATTCTTGTGTTTTCAGTACATAAGTTGGATAAATAAAATCCAGTGAAGCAGCAAAGTACATTTTTAAAGATACTGGGACCATTCAACTTGCACTGCATATTTAAATCTGTCTATCTCATGTAGCTTATTATAATTTCTTAAAAAAATCACAACAAATCTTTGGTTTTACATTTTTTTTGCCTGCAACATGTTGCTTAACATTCTCTGACTATTATGAGAGCAAAGGAAGCTTCACTATGAAAGAGAATTTGGTACTGAGCCAATTTAAAATAAATCTTCCACTATGTAATATTTTTCTGGCATAAATATATTAATTGAATCAGTCTGAGATAATAAAAGTTTTTATTGAAGTGATTGATTGTGAGTTAATTAAGATACCGTAATGACTTCATCTTCACATATATTTCTGTTGCACATTGTCTTGTCCATATCGTAACTGACAGCAGTCAAAAGTAACATTGGCATGTATAACAATAAATTATGTTACAAACTGTAGACTCATCCTTCTAAGTAAGAATAAAGATATACAGTCTCAGTACCTTTAATATATCATATGCTTCAAACAAGTAAGATCCACAATTTACGCTTATGGAAAAGTCCTTGATTCTAGCATGAATTGTGAATGGACATAGAATTAGAGCATTCTTTTAATAATGGTTAAATGTAAAACACCTGTGTAAAACATTTTTTTCTTATAACTCTAGCTTAAAAAAAGAAAGAAAGAAAGAAAACTATTGATAAAACAATTGAAGCTCAACTAGAATTATTGAGTATGTATGATTAAGTATGTACAATTATACAGTGAAAGTGAAAAATAGATTCAAGGGATTAGATCTGATAGACAAAGTGCCTGAAAAACTATGAATGGAGGTTCATGACATTGTACAGGAGACAGGGACCACCCCCAAGAAAAAGAAATGCAAAAAAGCAAAATGGTTCTCTGAGGAGGCCTTATAAATAGCTGTGAAAAGAGGAGAAGTGAAAGGCAAAGGAGAAAAGGAAAGATATACCCATTTAAATGCAGAGTTCCAAAGAAGACTTCCTCACTGATCAGTGCAGAGAAATAGAGGAAAACAATAGAATGGGAAAGACTAGAGATCTCTTCCAGAAAATTAGAGCTACCAAGGGAACATTTCATGCAAAGATGGACACAATAAAGGACAGAAATGGAAGCAGAATGTATGAAGAATACACAGAACTATACAAAAAAGATCTTCATGACCCAGATAATCACGATGGTATGATCATTCATCTAGAGCCAGATATCCTGGAATGCATAGTCAAGTGGGCTTTGGGAAGCATCACTACAAACAAAGCTAGTGGAGTTGATGGAATTCCAGTTAAACTATTTTAAGTCCTAAAAGAGTATGATGTGAAAGTGCTGCATTCAATAAGTCAGCAAATTTCGAAAATGCAGCAGTAGCCACAGGACTGGAAAGCATCAGTATTCATTACCATCCCAAAGCAAGCTAATGTCCAAAATGCTCAAACCACCACACAATTGCACTCATGTCACACGCTAGGAATGTAATGGTCAAAATTCTCCAAGCCAGGCTTCAACACTATATGAACTGTGACCTTCAAGATGTTCAAGCTTAGAAAAGGCAGCAGAACCAGAGATCAAATTGCCAATATCTGCTGGATCATTGAAAAAGTAAGAGAGTTCCAGAAAAATATCTACTTCTGCTTTACTGACTTTGCCAAAGCCTTTGACTATGTGGATCATGACAAACTGTAGAAAATTCTTAAAGAGAAGGGAATACCAGACCACCTGATCTGTCTCGTGAGAAATCTGTATGCTGGTCCGGAAAAAACAGTTAGGACTGAACGTGGAAGAGCAGACTAGTTCCAAATAGGGAAGCTTCTCTTTTATGCAGAGTGCATCATGAGAAACGCTGGGCTGGAGGAAGCACAAGCTGGAATCAAGATTGTTGGGAGAAATCTCAATAACCTCAGATATGCAGATGACACCACCCTAATGGCAGAAAGTGAAGAAGAAGTAAATAGCCTGAGGAGAGTGAAGCATTTGGCTTAAAACCAACATTCAGAAAACTAAGATCATGGCTCTGGTCCTATTATTTCATGGCAAATAGATTGGGGAAACAGTGGAAACAGTGACAGACTTTATTTTGAGGGGTTCCAAAATCACTGCAGATGGTGACTGCAGCCATGAAATTAAAAGACCCTTGCTCCTTGGAAGAAAATTTATGACCAACCTAGACAGCCTATTAAAAAGCAGAGACATTACTTTGTCACCAAAGGTTTGTGTAGTCAAAGCTTTGTTTTTTTCCAGTAATTATGTATGGATGTGAGAGCTGGACTATAAAGAAAGCTAAGAGCCAAAGAATTGGTGCTTTTGAACTGTGGTGTTGGAGAAGACTCTTGAGAGTCCCTTGGCCTGCAAGGATTTCCAACGAGTCCATCCTAGAGATCAGTCTTGAATATTCAATAGAAAGACTGATGCTGAAGCTGAAACTCCAATACTTTGGAATCCTGATGCGAAGAACTGACTCATTTGAAAAGACCCTAATCCTGGGAAAGATTGAAAGTGGGAGGAGAAGGGGACTACAGAGGATGAGATGATTGGATGGCATCACCGACTCAATGGACATGAGTTTGACTAAACTTCGGGAGTTGGTGATGGACAGGGAGGCCTGACGTGCTGCAGGCCACGGGGTTGCAAGGAGTCAGACATGACTGAGTGAGTGAACAGAAGTGAATTGAATAAGGATGTAGACCTTTGTAAACAGTGTAGAGACAAAGGACTTGTACCAAGTTTTAAATTTTGAGCCTCTTGCAAGCATTGCCAAACTTGTAGAGAATAAGAAGTGCACTTGATTCTGTTGAAAGATAATAAGCTTTTGAAATATATATATATATATATATATATATATATATATATATATATACACACACACACATCTTGGAAACTGAATCTATGCACAAATAAAATGTAGTTTTTTTTCTTAGTAGCCTTAACAACACTATAACACTGTAAACCATGAAATCATTAGCAATGAAATTGTCAGAAATTATTAAACTGTAGATCCTATGATAATCAAATCTCAGTTCCAAATCTCAGTTAATCAGATATTTCTTTCTGAGCCACATACATAGGATTTCTTGTTTTCCACTTATTTTCATATTTTTATGGCACTTTAAGAGGTTAATTTTTATCAAATTTTAGAAACTGAATTCTTATCCAACCGCTGGATGGTGACCAGTCAAATGAAAAATGTCAACAACATTTTGTGTATAATAACACAGAGCAGTAAGAAGAGTTTCCAATATGGTATAATATTATTAATGGCTTTTTGTGACATTTCAGACAACAGAGAGATCACTTTGCAAATTAAGAAAACAGAATCTTTTTATTGCAGAGGAATAAACCTTCATTTATTATTTAACATGCCAATTTTAAAATATTTATTTTTATTTTATTTATTTTTGGCTATGCTGGGTCTTTGTTGCTATGTACAGGCTTTCTCTAGCTGTGGAGAGTGGCAGTTACTGTCTAGTTGTGGTGTGCAGGCTTCTCACTGTGGCAGCTTCTCTTAACATGGAGCACAGGCTCTAGGTGCACAGGCTTCAATAGATGCTTCACATGGGCTCATTTGTGCTCATGGGCTCATTTGTCCTGAAGCATCTGTGATCCTCCCAGAGCAGTGATTGAACCAGACTCCCCTGCATTTCAAGGCAGATTCTCAACCATTGGACTGCCTAAGAAGCCCTAATGTGTTTGGTTAATAGCATTGGCTGAAAGTTATTTGTTCTGTAAATTAGTACCAGAAGAAGATTTTGGGATAAAATATTTAAAGTAATGATATTTAAAATCAAATTAGAATTTATGAAAGACTTGTATGTATTTTGTATTCATGGCATCAGTGATGGAGCTGCATAGATAAGATATCAATGCAAACATTTAAATCTAGAATTATTCTGACAATAAACTCTCCATTACAATCAGGAGTGGAGCTGCTAGATCATTCTTTCCTCTAAAATCAGGAATAAGAAGAGGATGTCCACTCTCATCACTTTAACTTAAATAAGTATTAGAAATCAGTAACAGCAATCAGACAAGAAAATAAAATAAAAATCATCCAAACTGGAAGAGAAGTAAAACTGCCACTAACTGCAAATGACATGATACCATTTTAGAAAATTGTAAAGTCTCAAAAAAAGAAAAAAAAAAACCTATTAGAATGAAATTACAAGAGAGAATAATATATGTAAACTATTGATTTTCTATACATCAATAATGAACTATCAGAAAGAGAAAAAAAGAAACAACTTTGTTTAAAAGCACATAAAACATAATGAAATACCTAGGAATCAAAGAGGTGAAAAACTTACACTCTGGAAACATAAAAGATTGATGAAGGAAATTGAAAATGATAGAAATAATGAAAAGGTACCTGATGTTCTTAGACTGAAGAATTAATATTATTAAAATATTCATAGTATCCAAAGAAATCTATTAAGTAATGCATCCCTATCAAAGTATTCATGATATTTTTCACAGAAATAATACAAATAAACCTAAAATTTAATGGAACCACAAAAGACTCCTAATTGCCAAAGCAATCTTGAGAAAAAAGAACAAAGCTGGAATTATCACACTTCCTGACTTCAACGTATGCTACAAAGCTACAGTAATCAAAACAGTATAATATTGCAAAAAAGATGCATAGATCAATGATACAGAATAAAGAGTTTAGAAGCCAAGCCAAGTACCTATGGTCAAATTAATCTATGACAAATAGGGGAAGAATAAACAATGGAGAAAAGACAGTCTCTCCAATAAGTGGTTCTGGGAAAACTGGACAACTACATATCAAAGAATGAAATTAGAATATTTCCTCAAAAGGTGCACAAAGACAAACTAAAAATGAATTATACTAAATGTGAGACCTGAAGCCATAAAGCTCCTAGAAGAAAAAAAAAAAAAAGGCAGAACACGCTTTGACCTAAATTGTAGCAATGTTTTTGAATCTGTCTCCTGAGGCAAAAGAAATAAAAGCAAAAATAAACAAATGAGACCTAATTAAATATAAGTGCTTTTGCAAAGCAAAGGAAACCATCCCCTAAATACTAAGACAACTTACTGAATGAGAGAAAACATTTGCAAATGATAAGGGATTAACATCCAAATATAAAATAGCTCATACAATTCAATATCTAAAATCCAAGCAGCTCAAATAAAAGCTTGGCAAAAGACCTAAATAAACATTTTTCCAGAGGAGACGTACAGATAGCCAATAGTATGTGAAAAGATGCTCAATGTTGCCAATCATCAGAGAAATGAAAACCACAACTACAATGAGACATCACCTCATACCTGTCAGAATGGATCTCACAAAGACCAAAAATAACAAATGTTGGCAAGGTTATGGAAAAAGGGACCTCATATGCTATTGATGGGAGTGTAAATTGGTGCAGCCATTTATGAAAACAGCATGGAAGTTTCTCAAAAAGTAATACAGAACTATAATATGATGTAATAATTTCACTCTTTGGAATATATCTGAAGAAAATGAAAACAATAATCTGAAGATCATGCATCCCAGTATTCACAGCAGCATTATTTACAATAACTAAGATATAGAAGCAACCTATGTACTCATCAACAGAGAAATGAGTCAAGAAGACTTGTCATATAAGAGAGTATTACTCAGTATTTTAAAAGAATAAAATTTTACTATTTGCAACAGCATGGATGGACCTTGAGAATATTATGCTTGGTGAAATGTCAGATAAAGGCAAGCATTCTATTATTACCTATATGTGAAATCTAAAAAGTAAAACAAATGGATATACAAAATAAAACAGATACTGATTTACAGATATAAAGAGCAAACTAGTAATTATCATAGGGAAAGAGAAGAGGGTGGGACACGATAGGGTATGGAATTAAAATACACAAACTACAATGTATAAAAAATAAGTAATACAGGCATGTTGTACAGCATAGGGAATATAGCAATTATTTTGTAATAACTTCAAATGAAGCATAATTATAAAATATTGTACCACTATGTTGTATACTGAAAGTAATGTAATGTTGAAAATCAATGATACTTCCATAAAAGAAATTCAGTTAAAAAATACTGAGATTTCCTTTAGTACTTTGGTGGGCACATGAATTAATACATAGGGCAGTTTAAAAGATGGTGATTTGCTTCATCAGAGAAAGCAAGTAACAAGAAACAGAGAAAGAGAAGTAGCAAAACAGAAGTAAGTATTTTATAATGAAATCTCAGAAGTGATCATTTCAATTTTTGCCATATCATTTACAAGGACAATTCATTAGCTTTATTTAATACACTCCCCAAGGAACAAATTTCACACTGACATAAAACTAAAAGATGGGATGAATACATACACAAGGGATAAGAAAAATTAAGACATTCATAAGAAAGAGTAATGTTAAAACATTTAAACTCTCACATGTTGACTTATTATAAAATTCCAATAATTAAAATTACAGACTGGATCAAGGATTGAAAAATACATCAATGGAACAGAATAGATAGAAGAATATATAGAATAGCCCATGCATTAACCTACTTGACTATATATAGACATTTCTTCTAAGAGAAGAAATTTTTACTTTCTCATCAAAATTTCACAATTCCTTTCCTATAGGAATCTCTTTTGGAGCCCTGCTATGTCAAAGAAAACTATACCCCTAATTCAGTGTTTTCCTATGCTACTGTTTCATTTATTTCAACTTATTGAAAAAATGCTTTAAAATTGCTATTGTGATTGTTGTTCAGTTGTTAAGTCGTGTCTGACTGTGACCCTGGGGACTGTAACGCACCAGGCTTACCTGTCCTTCATTATCTCCCTGAGTTTGCTCAAATTAATGTCCATTGAGTCAGTGATGTCATTGAATCATTTCATGCTCTGTTGCCCTCTTCTCCACCTGCCTTCAAACTTTCCCAATATCAATCAGTGGGCTGATCACATCAGGTGTTCAAAGTATTGGATCTTCAGCTTCAGTCCTCCCAATGAATATTGAGGGTTGATTTCCTTCAGGGTTGGATGGTTTGATCTCCTTGAAGTCCAAGGGACTCTCAAGAGTCTTCTCCAACACCACAGTTCAAAAGCATCTGTTCTTTGGTGTTCAGCCTTCTTTATGGTCCAACTGTCACATCTGCACATTATTACTGGGAAAACTGTAGCTTTAACCAGATCTTTGTTGGCAAAGTTATGTCTCTGCTTTTTAATACGCTGTCTAGGTTTGTCATAGCTTTTCTTCCAAGGAGCAAGTGTTTTTCAGTTTCAATGCTGCTGTCCCTGTTGGCAGTGATTCAAGTCTGTCACTGTTTCCATTGTTTCCCCATCTATTTGCCATGAAGTGATAGGATCAGATGTCATGATCTTAGTTTTTTAAACGTTGACTTTTAAGATAGCTTTTTTCACTCTCCTCTCTCACTCTCATCAAGAGATTCTTTAGTTTCTCTTTGCTTTCTGCCATTAAAGTGGTATCATCTGCATATCTGAGGCTGTTGATATTTTTCCCAGCAACGTTGATTTCACCTTGTGATTCATCCAGCCTGGCATTTCTCACAAGGTACTCTGCGTATAAGTTAAATAAGCAGGATGATAATATACAGGCCTTGACATGCCCCTTTCCCAATTTTGAACCCAGCCTTTTGTTCCATATTTGGTTTTCTTGCTTACTGACCATCATACAGGTTTCTTAGGAGACAGGTCAGGTAGTCTGGTATTCCCATTTCCTTAAGAATTTTCCACATTTTGTTGTGATCCAAACAATCAAAGGCTTTAGTGTAGCCAATGAAGCAGAAGTAGATGTTTTTGTTAAATTCCCTCGCTTTTATTAGATCTGAAAAATGTTGCCAGATTGATCTCTGGTTTCACTAATTTTTCTAAACGAATGGACCACTTTTTAAAAAATGTCTTGGATATGGTAAAATAACGGCCTGTAACCAATTAAGGAGACCTGGGTTATAGGAAGAACAGTTGTAGATATCTATCAGGCATCCCATCTTAACCTCAAACCAGAGGAAAATTACACATGCTTGTTATAACAGGACTCTAACAACTTGAAAATCCTATCAAATACGTAATAATGAACTCTGCTGCCATATTTGGTCAATTGTCAGTACAATACAGCAAACATACAAGTGCAATTTACAGTAAATGACCGTGAATAGACTGGTTTATATATATTTGTGTTACAATTTTTATGAGTGCATTTTCTTCCATGGACAAATTCTATTTTGATAAAATTAGACCCCTTTTGTACTTTGTTAATTTCTATGAAAAATTGAGGAGGGTAGAATTTTTTTTTTTTTTGCTCTTTAGCAAGATCAATGAAGAAAATAGTTTCTAATTAGCATATTTATTACTGAGCTTTTTTTTCCCCAAAACAGGCATTCTTAGATGAATTAAACTTCCTTAGGTATTTCCAGCTAAACATTTACACTAAATTGTTATCCATAAGCTTTCATAAATTTCAATGTTATTTTAGATTAGGTCATATAAAAATGCTCTCATTTAATCAGTTTTCTTACGTTGTAACAACAGCATGCACTAGACATCAATGTATCTATGTCAGCATAGATAATAATTTCACACTCTTACTCCCTTTTCCCATCTCATCTCCCTATTAAATCTCTCCTTCCTACTTGCGCTATATACCAACACATCCATGCTCGCTTGTATTGACCTCTTGTTTGTTATAGATTCTTCAATAATAATCAGAAACATGTGAACTGTGAACTTCCAGATGTTCAAGCTGGTTTTAGAAAAGGCAGAGGAACCAGAGAACAAATTGACAGCATCTGCTGGATCATGGAAAAAGCAAGAGAGTTCCAGAAAAACATTTATTTCTGCTTTATTGACTATGCCAAAGCCTCTGACTGTGTGGATCACAATAAACTGTGGAAAATTCTTCAAGAGATGGGAATACCAAACCACCTGACCTGCCTCTTGAGAAACCTATATGCAGGTCAGGATGCAATAATTAGAACTAGACATGGGACAACAGACTGGTTCAAAATAGGAAAAGGAGTACGTCAAGGCTGCATATTATCACCCTGCTTATTTAACTTATATGCAGAGTACATCACAAGAAACGCTTGGCTGGAAGAAGCACAAGCTGGAATCAAGATTGCCCGGAGAAATCTCAATAACTTCAGTTATGCAGATGACACCACCCTTATGGCAGAACGTGAAGAGGAACTAGAAAGCTTCTTGATGAAAGTGAAAGAGGAGAGTGAAAAAGTTGGCTTAAAGCTCAACATTCAGGAAATGAAGATCATGACATCTGGTCCCATCACGTCATGGGAAATAGATGGGAAACAGTGGAAACTGTGTCAGACTTTATTTTTCTGGGCTCCAAAGTCACCGCAGATGGTGACTGCCATGAAATTAAAAGATGCTTACTCCTTGGAAGAAAAGTTATAATCAGCCTAGATAGCATATTGAAAAGGAGAGACATTGCCGACTAAGGTCCGTCTAGTCAAAGCTATGGTTTTTCCAGTGGTCATGTATGGATATGATAGTTGTACTGTGAAGAAAGCTAAGTGCTAAAGAATTGATGCTTTTGAACTGTGGTGTTGGAGAAGACTCTTTAGAGTCCCTTGGACTGCAAGGAGATCCAACCAGTCCATTACAAAGGAGATCAGCCCTGGGTGTTCTTTGAAAGGAATGATGCTAATGCTGAAACTGCAGTACTTTGGCCACCTCATGCAAAGAGTTGACTCATTGGAAAAGACTCTGATACTGGGAGGGATTGGGGACAGGAGAAGAAGGGGACGACAGAGGATGAGATGGCTGGATGGCATCACTGACTCGATGGACATGAGTTTGAGTGAACTCTGGGAGTTGGTGATGGACAGGGAGGCCTGGTGTGCTGAGTTTCATGGCGTCTCAAAGAGTCGGACATGACTGAGTGACTGAACTAAACTGAACTGAATAAGATTAAGATATTCCATCTCTCTCTTACCTACAAGCCTCACATAAGCTAAAAAGCAAAGACTTAAAAATATATTTTTTAAGTGTTAGTAAAAGTATAAAGACAATGTGTAATTTAAGTTTACATGGTTAGTAAATTACAGAGATTCTCAATTTAATATTTGAAAAATGATATGATATGTGATTGCACTTTTTATTCTTAATATTTATCTAATTGATTAAATAATTTAATGAAAGAATACTTTAATGATTTTAAAACATTTTTACATTTTTTAGAATATTTGAACTTCCTTATTTTTTTAATCTTCAAAATTAGCATTAAACAAAGAAATGAATCACCATATCAGTTCTGTCACTAAAAGGAAGTTGGCATACAGAAAACGAAGAAGTTGCACATAATTAATCTGGCTGCCTGTAATCCGTGACTATCGTTCTCAAATCAGAACTTATTCCACTAGACAGTACTGGCTTTGCTGAAGTTTTATAACTATTTTAAATAAATAGGTGGTTTTGTTGCTTCAGAAAAATGTGTTGAACATGCTGGGTAGGTTTTAACTCTTTCTATATGCCCAGTAAAATACAACTGATTATTAAATACTTTATTTTGATCTTGGTAATTACCGCATATATAATGCTGTTATAATCATTTTATAAATTAGGAAAAAGACTCTTTAAAAATAGAAATTTCATGGAACACACAAAATTATGAATCTGAAATTTCCATCTAGAATACTCCAAGAATGTAGTGCTCTTTTCAGTACTGCACTAACTGTAGATCAAAAATGACTACATCACATTTTATGAGAATAAGGATAAAATTCACAAAACTTTGGCGGGGAAAGTCAGATAAAAAGCCCTGTACTGGATATTTGGCAGGACTTTTGTGTGTGTGCGTGTGTGTGTTGTGCAATTATGTTTAGTCATTTTCATTCAGCACAGGCTGTCTAGATCTGCTAGTAATTTTCTCTTTATCAATACCACTATTTTAGTCCATTGCTCTAGTTTGATGTTTTGCATGTTTGTTTTTTTCATGCATAAAAAGGACTTATTTCTATTTTATTGAGATATGGATATATACCATTGAATACATCCAAGGTATACAATAAGATAATTTGATATACATATATTGTGAAACTATTGCCACAATAAATTTTAGTTGACACATTTTTTTCACCTGATTACCCTTTTGGTGTTACGGTAAGAATATTTAAGATCTACTTTCCTGACAATTTTCAAGTGCACATTACAATATTGTTAACTATAGTCACCATGCTGTATATTACAGCTAAAAACTTATTCATCTTACAAATGGTAATTTATACTCCTTGACTAACATCTCGTCATTTCCCCCACTCTTTTTTCTGGTAATCATCAATATTCTGTCTATCTGAGTTCAGTGTTCCGTATCAAAGGTATTGTAAATATGATACCAAAAATGGGATTCACAGTACTGTGCCAAAATCCTTCCACTGAAAAGCCCATTCAAAAATAAACTTCATTATAAATGGAAAAATGTATTTTCACATTTTCTTTTCTCTTTTGACATGAATACATGTCACCTGGCAAAATGTTCTCCATACTTCTCATACTTCTAAAACTATATCTTCTTTCATTTTCTTCTATTATCTACATTTACTTTTTTATTTTTAACTTATTTTCCTGGAATCACAATTGATTTACAATGTTGTGCTCTTTTGCTATACAATAAAGTGAATCACTTATAAAGATACATATATCCACAGTATTTTTGTAGCATAAGAATTTTATTGATAATTTTGGTTGTAAATATTAGAAGAACATTAAATGAATTGAAGGTAGTTACCTCTGGGGAACAAGATGGCACTAGAAGAGTCAGCCAGGGGACTTCTGCTTTTTATTAAATCTTATATTATTATCCACTTTATAAAATGTATTTATAAGTATGATTTTAACAATAATGATTAATATAAAATGTAAATAGTCTTTTCATATATAAATATACAGTGGTTGTCACTGGAAATGCTCATTCAGTTCAGTTCAGTCGCTCAGTCATGTCCAACTCTTTGTGACCCCATGGATTGAAGCACGCCAGGCTTCCTTGTTTATCCCCAATTCCTGGAGATTGCTCAAATTCATGTCTATCGATGCCACCTAACCATTTCATCCTCTGGCGTCCCCTTCTCCTCCTGTCTTCAATCTTGCTCAGCATCAGAGATTTTTCCAATGAGTCAGTTCTTCTCATCAGATGACCAAAGTATTGGAGTTTCAGCTTCAGGATCAGTCCTTCCAATGAATATTCAGGACTGATTTCCTTTGGGATGGACTGGTTGGATCTCCTCACAGTCCAAGGGACTCTCAAGAGTCTTCTCCAACACTGCAGTTCAAAAGCATCAGTTCTCTGGCACTCAGCTTTCTTTCTTTTTTTTTTTTTTTTAATTTTATTTATTTATTTATTATTTTTTGGTTATTTTTTTTTATACTTTTAAAATCTTTAATTCTTACATGCGTTCCCAAACATGAACCCCCCTCCCACCTCCCTCCCCATAACATCTCTCTGGGTCATCCCCATGCACCAGCCCCAAGCATGCTGTATCCTGCGTCAGACATAGACTGGCGATTCAATTCTTACATGATAGTGTACATGTTAGAATGCCATTCTCCCAAATCACCCCACCCTCTCCTTCTCCCTCTGAGTCCGAAAGTCCACTCTACACATCTGTGTCTCTTTTGCTGTCTTGCATACAGGGTCATCATTGCCATCTTTCTAAATTCCATATATATGTGTTAGTATACTGTATTGGTATTTTTCTTTCTGGCTTACTTCACTCTGTATAATCGGCTCCAGTTTCATCCATCTCATCAGAACTGATTCAAATGAAGTCTTTTTAAAGGCTGAGTAATACTCCATTGTGTATATGTACCACAGCTTTCTTATCCATTCATCTGCTGATGGACATCTAGGTTGTTTCCATGTCCTGGCTATTATAAACAGTGCTGCGATGAACATTGGGGTACATGTGTCTCTTTCAATTCTGGTTTCCTTGGTGTGTATGCCCAGCAGTGGGATTGCTGGGTCATATGGCAGTTCTATTTCCAGTTTTTTAAGGAATCTCCACACCATTCTCCATAGTGGCTGTACTAGTTTGCATTCCCACCAACAGTGTAGGAGGGTTCCCTTTTCTCCACACCCTCTCCAGCATTTATTGCTTGCAGATTTTTGGATCGCAGCCATTCTGACTGGTGTGAAGTGTACCTCATTGTGGTTTTGATTTGCATTTCTCTAATAATGAGTGATGTTGAGCATCTTTTCATAAGTTTGTTAGCCATCCGTATGTCTTCTTTGGAGAAATGTCTATTTAGTTCTTTGGCCCATTTTTGATTGGGTCGTTTATTTTTCTGGAATTGAGCTGCATAAGTTGCTTGTATATTTTTGAGATTATTTTGTCAGTTGCTTCATTTGCTATTATTTTCTCCCATTCAGAAGGCTGTCTTTTCACCTTGCTTATATTTTCCTTTGTTGTGCAGAAGCTTTTAATTTTAATTAGATCCCATTTGTTTATTTTTGCTTTTATTTCCAGAATTCTGGGAGGTGGATCATAGAGAATCCTGCTATGATTTATGTCTGAGAGTGTTTTCCTTATGTTCTCCTCTAGGAGTCTTATAGTTTCTGGTCTTACATTTAGATCTTTAATCCATTTTGAGTTTATTTTTATGTGCGGTGTTAGAAAGTGATCTAGTTTCATTCTTTTACAAGTGGTTGACCAGTTTTCCCAGCACCACTTGTTAAAGAGATTGTCTTTACTTCATTGTATATTCTTGCCTCCTTTGTCAAAGATAAGGTGTCCATATGTGTGTGGATTTATCTCTGTGCTTTCTATTTTGTTCCATTAATCTATATGTCTGTCTTTGTGCCAGTACCATACTGTTTTGATGGCTGTGGCTTTGTAGTAGAGCCTGAAGTCAGGCAAGTTGATTCCTCCAGTTCCATTCTTCTTTCTCAAGATTGCTTTGGCTATTCGAGGCTTTTTGTATTTCCATACAAATCTTGAAATTATTTGTTCTAGTTCTGTGAAAATTTTTCCAAAACTGAACCAGGAAGAAATAGAAAATCTTAACAGACCCATCACAAGCACGGAAATTGAAACCGTAATCAGAAATCTTCCAGCAAACAAAAGCCCAGGTCCAGACGGCTTCACAGATGAATTCTACCAAAAATCTCAAGAAGAGCTAACACCTATCCTACTCAAACTCTTCCAGAAAATTGCAGAGGAAGGTAAACTTCCAAACTCATTCTATGAGGCCACCATCACCCTAATACCAAAACCTGACAAAGATGTCACAAAAAAAGAAAACTACAGGCCAATATCACTGATGAACATAGATGCAAAAATCCTCAACAAAATTCTAGCAATCAGAATCCAACAACACATTAAAATGATCATACACCATGACCAAGTGGGCTTCATCCTAGGGATGCAAGGATTCTTCAATAACCGCAAATCAATCAATGTAATTCATCACATTAACAAATTGAAAAATAAAAACCATATGATTATCTCAATAGATGCAGAGAAGGCCTTTGACAAAATTCAACATCCATTTATGACAAAAACTCTCCAGAAAGCAGGAATAGAAGGAACATACCTCAACATAATAAAAGCTATATATGACAAACCCACAGCAAACATTATCCTCAATGGTGAAAAATTGAAAGCATTTCCCTAAAGTCAGGAACAAGACAAGGGTGTCCACTTTCACCACTACTATTCAACATAGTTCTGGAAGTTTTGGCCACAGCAATCAGAGCAGAAAAAGAAATAAAAGGAATCCAAATTGGAAAAGAAGAAGTAAAACTCTCACTGTTTGCAGATGACATGATCCTCTACATGGAAAACCCTAAAGACTCCACCAGAAAATTACTAGAGGTCATCAATGAATATAGTAAAGTTGCAGGATATAAAATCAACATACAGAAATCCCATGCATTCCTATACACTAATAATGAGAAAGTAGAAAAAGAAATTAAGGAAACAATTCCATTCACCATTGCAACGAAAAGAATAAAATACCTAGGAATATATCTACCTAAAGAAACTAAAGACCTATATATAGAAAACTATAAAACACTGATGAAAGAAATCAAAGAGGACACTAATAGATGGAGAAATATACCATGTTCATGGATCGGAAGAATCAATATAGTGAAAATGAGTATACTACCCAAAGCAATTTACAAATTCAATGCGCTCCCTATCAAGCGCTCAGCTTTCTTTATAGGCCAACTCTCACATTCATGCATGACTACTGGAAATTTATGTCTATGCTTTTCAAGATGCTGTCTAGGTTTCTAGTAGCTTTTTTTTCCCAAAGAAATATTAATTCTTTTTTTTTTTTTTTAATTTTCTTTTTGGCCACACACACTGCACAGCGTGCAGGATCTTAGTTCCTAGACCAGGGATCAAACCCATGCCCCCTATATTGACAAGGAAGATTCTTAACTAATGGACCACCAGGGAGGTCCTCTCATTCTTTAATTTTTGTATTTATTTTTAATTGGGAGATAATTGCTTTACAAAATTGTGTTGACTTCTGCCATACAACAATATGAATCAGCCAAAAGTACATATACATAATAGTTGAGTGGAGTCAGGTCTTGGTGTTGAGATATGGAACTTTGGGGTACCTCACTTTGATTAATATTCCCAGGAACCTGACATTCTCTGTTATTCCTGCAAATCAGACTGTGCTTCTGCCACAGGGATTCAGGCCTCATCTCTGGGGTATGAACTGGGATCCCACAAGCCATGGGATATGGGGGACAAAAATAGGGGGAAAAAAGGAAAGAAAAAACATAGTAATAACAAAGTATTTTAAAAAATAAATTTAGAACAGCAGATATATTAGAAAAAATAAAAGCATATTTGAAACAACCCCTAGAGGGTAAAACTGGACTCCAAAAATAGAAAGAAAAATACAAAAAGAAATATATATATGTGTGTGTGTGTGTGTGTGTGTGTGTGTGTGCTGTGCTTATTTGCTCAGCCATATCTGACTATTTGCCACCTCATGGACTGTAGCTCAGTCATGTTCAGCTCTTTCTGACCCCATGGACTGTAGCTTGCCAGGATCATTTGTCCATGCGGATTCTCCAGGCAAGAATACTGGAGAGGGTTATCACACTTTCCTCCAGGAGATCTTCCCAACCCAGGGATCAAAATCAGGTCTCTTGCATTTCAGGCAGATTCTTTACTATCTGATCTACCAGGGAATCACAAGAATAATGGAGTGGGTGGCCTATTCCTTCTCCAGGGGATCTTCCCAAACCAGGAATTGAGCAGGTGTCTCCTGTATTGTAGGCAGATTCTTTACCAGCTAAGATACCAGTGAAGCCCATATATATCTATTTCTATATCTATCCATATCTATAACTATATAATTAAAAATAAGAAAGTACAGAATAATAACGAATAAGAAAATAAAATGTTTAGAAAACTAATAGAAATAGTAGAAAATATAATAGTAAAAAAAATGAAAATAGTGGGAAAAAATAAGAATAAGAACTGGAGGGTAAAACTAAATTCCAGTGACAAATAGTAAAACAAATGAAAACAAACAAACAAACAAAAAAATCCCCCCAAAATTCCTCTCAAAACAACAATTAAACAACAACTAAAAGGCAGGAAAAAACCTTGGCTGTGAAGGGTGGGGCTGAAATGGGAAAGGGCTTGGCACAGGCCAGTGTTCAGGTGGAGGTGAGATTTATGTGGGGGCGGGCTCTGAGTCAGGACCTCAGGAAAGGTCCAGGGTGGAGGTGGGAGGACTGCCCAGGCTCAACCCAGCCATGGGGTCTTCTTTATTGCCCCACCCCCACGGGTTCTGTTCTCGACCTCTGTGACACACTTCCTGTTTTCAGAATGTGTTTAGGCCCTAACTTCTACCAGATGGAAACTGAGTGTGTTGTGTGCCTTGTTATACTTTCATTGCTTCACACGTCAGAATTTTTTTGCAAATACCCTTGAGAAGTATCAAACACAATATTCGTGAATTCAATCTGTGTCAGTCAATTTTCTTTAACCTTCCCCAAGGAAACACAAGTTTAACCATGTAGTGGCAGAAGGAAAATGTGTTTTAGTATTGATTTGTTAGAGGCAATTCAGCCTTACGTAATAGCATATATTGTATGTAGAAAAATCATATGATGCAACATGTAGATGTTGTATTAGATAAGTTGTCCTCACTTATTTTACCTTTCATTGACTTTCTTCTGTTGACTGATTTCCAAACTTTTTTTTTTTTCCTAAAACATCACCATATAAACCAGTACTGTCTGCATTTCATTGTGCACATGTGTAATAGCCTCTCTAATGAACAAACTTAAGGGAAGTATCACTGTATAATATACATCTATATAAATAATTTATGTTTTTTCTGTAAATTCATAGATAGTGGAACTAACATCATACAAGGGAAAGTGGTGTATATCAGATCTGGAGCAATGGAATCCAGTCAATTTTTCCTGAGTTTCTACTTGTGATTTTAAGTAGCCCAGTGTTTGTCATTTTTTCTCTTCAATACTTAGTGCCAGTTTACAGTTGACAGCATCTCATTCATTACTATTCACTGTTCAGTGACAGATATTAGCTGTCAATCATGCAAGAAACTTTTGCTTGATCATCCATCATCAGAGTCATACAGATAAGGAGATGAAAGGACAGGTCAATAAGTAAATAGTAACAAAGAACAAGTGACAATACAGGACTTTGGCTTTATTGTTTTTTTAAGTTAATTAGTTTATTTTAATTGGAGGCTAATTACTTTACAATACTGTAGTGGTTTTTGCCATACATTGACATGAATCAGCCATGGGTGTACATGTGTCCCCCTTCCTGAAGCCCCCCTCCCACCTTCCTCCCCATCCCATCCCTCAGGGTCAACCCAGTGCACCAGCCCTGAGCACCCTGTCTCATGCATTGAACCTGGACTGGCGATCTACTTCACATATTGTAATATATAAGCTTCAGTGCTATTCTCTCAAATCACCCCACCCTTGTCTTTTCCCACAGAGTCCAAAAGTCAATAATCTGACCATCTAAATCCTCTGTTAGATTAAATATGGCCACAACACCCTTGGTACTATGTATACTTTCATTAAGAAGAAAAGGCAGTTTCCACATCCTCTCACTTGATGTTGCAATTTGCTCTGCAGCACTAATGATAATGCCATGATACTGCTGAGGCTCATTCTCAGGAGGACTTGCAGTTTTTGTTCTCACATTCTGGAAACTGGAGACCTTCAGATTATTTAGAAGACATGGATAAAATAATATGTGGAGAGAAGCTCAGTTACTCCACCAAATCTGCTCAGCTCAGTCACTAATCTTAGGTGTGTGAGTAAGTTCAGGTAAGACCAGCAAAATAATGATTTAGGCAACTGATATAATCAGAAGAAATGATAAATCATTGCTTTAAACCCCTGTGTGTTGGAGTAGTTTGCTACAGAGTCATAGATAACTACAGTTCTTCCTCTTGATGTTACAGAAATCAAAGATAACATTAACCTGGTGAATTCCCTCCATATTTGTTCAGTCTCTTGGCTAAAAATTTATTCCATTTCTGGGTTTATTACCCTGTAATACGTTGCCCTCTTTTCATGATTACTGACCAATTTTTAAATAATTTTGCTACTTGTAAATTAATAGTATGCATTCATTCCATTGTTATTAAATAAAATTTATGAAAAACAATAATTTCATTCACTTTACCTATTAATCTATATACTATGATTTTTTATTTTGAAAAAAAATAATTTGTATTTTTTGCATATATATTCAGGTTAAATCATTCAAATATGAGTTTATAATTTTGTTATTTTATCTGAATTTAGTTCCATTTTAGAACAATTGAACTGCATGCAGGTGAAACACTGGAACATTTTTTGTCACTGCACACAGTTCCAGCTTTTATCCTGTTGGCCTGAGATATGATTCACGTTATGCTATGCTTTTCTAACAGGTATCAAAATCCAGTGGGGAGCTATATATTTAAGTCTGTTTCATGTAGCTACTCTGTTAAACTTGATATATTCAGCAAATGGCATCCATAGAAGCTGACATTTAAGCACACTGCAATATGCATAAGTGAGCAAGACCCTCCTGGGTTGATGATAACAGAAGTTCCACTTGTGGCTCAGTTTTGGAAAGCAAAATTACAAAGTAATTATATCCAAGCTTAAGCATTTTCACATTGTCTCTTCGGATCACATCACAGTCTATTCAAGAGGCACTATGCCAAAGATCTATCACTTCTATGCTAATGAAATAGGAGGATGCTCTTTTTTTGATCCAATGATTAAAAATTCAACATTCCATGGGGAAATTTCTTGTTTATTAAAAGTTTCTTGTTTTGTCATTTATCCAAGTGACTTTAAATCTTACGGCATTGGAATGAATCTGTGGCTTGAAACAAGATGAATCCCCACCTGGGATTCTCAGGCTTAGCAATAGTCCTGATTTGGCACAGTTATTTGAAGCTATGGGATTAAAAATGTTATCTAAACCTGTCATTGGTCACTGCTTAGGTAAGATCTCTAAAACTGGAATGGATTATTATTATAACAATTGTAATAATAATAGCAGTTTAATTTATCTTTCCCATTTAATAAAGAAATAAACTAAGACTTAAGTACCACCTTATCCAATGTTACATTGCTTTAAAAAGGCAGCATTATAAATTTAACTCAATCCCATTACCTCCAAAATTATTGTTTCCTACTATATCTTGATAACCTCTCATCAAACTTCTTTTAAGTCTGACATATTTATATGAGCAATTTTTTTGAGAAAATATATTGTAATTTTATTTGTGAACCAAATATCCTATAAATGCATATTTATGGGCATTCTTACATTAAATCTGTTATACTGGGGAATTAAAATCTTAAAAATTTTAAATGATCTATTTTCTCATACATTTGTTCCATTCACAAAGATGCTGTATATGAGATATTACTTCAGTATCCTATAAACATCCAATTTGAATATAGACATGTGTAATAAATTTTATTCTACACATACAGTTAATAGCTGCACAAAGCAAATCACTCTGGCAGACAGAACCCTGGGGCAAGGGGAGTGGAGAAGATTTTCCTTACATGTAAACCTCTCTTGTAGTCCCTAGAGAAGACTGGAAAATAAAACCCAGAATTTCAAGTACTTATAATTCCTTGAATCAAAGTATATACAGAATACTTATTATTATTATTCAATGCTCATGGGCCCTTGATAAAGCATTTAATTGAAATTATATTTTAAATTCGATGTGAAGTTTACAAGTTTGTTAAAAGCATTTAACATTTAATAACTTTAAATATATTTCCATAAACCTTGCATATTATTTCTTTCTAAATGAATCACTCATCCTGTTAATAATTTAGTCACATAAAGAAGCCTGAAATGCAAGTTTCTTTGCTAAATTTTGCATTCTATGTAGGGAGCTATTTGTAAAGAACATCATGTTACCCCAGAATAAAAGACATTTAAAGTAATTTCATCAATATAAGGTACAAATTTTAAGTATATTTGATTCTCATAGTAGAATTTAATTTAATGACAATGACCCTGATGTTTAATACAGAAGAGACTACTGTGTGTGTGTATGTGTATGTGTGTGTGTTTGTGGAGCAAGTCTGAATTAGGTTTACAGATATCTTTTTAAAAATGTTTCACAAATTTATTTTTAATTGGAGGATAATTGCTTTAATTGAAGGATAATTCTTCCATACGACGATGTGAATCAGTCATAAGTATACGCATGTCACCTCCTGCTAGAACCTCACCACCAGCTTCCACCCCTCCCGTTCCTCTATGTTACTGTGTTGAACTCTCTGTGTTATATAGCAACTTCCCAATAGCTGTCTATTTAATATGGTAATGCATATATTTCAATTCTACTCTGTCAGTTGGCCCAGACCTCTCCTTCCCCAGTTGTCTAAAGTCTGTTCTCTATGTCTGTTTCTCTATTCTTGTCCCGCATATAGGTTCATCAGGGCCATTTTTCTAGATTCCATATATATGCATTAATATATTATACTATATTAATTTTTCTCTTTTTGACTTACTTCACTCTGTATAAAAGGCCCCAGGTTTATCCACCTCACTAGAAGTAACTTAAATAAGTTCATTTTTATGGCTGAATGGTAGCCCATTTTACATATGCACCACAACTTCTTTGTTCATTAATCCATCATGAACATCTATCCAGATATCTTTTAATAAATTAGAAATATAAGTAAAAAGTGGTGAAATACTTGCATTTATAGCTCAAAAAATCCTCATGGAAGGAAATTCATTTTTGGAAGACATTCTTCTCACAGAATCCAATTTAGTCCAGTTGCTTGATTATCTCTTCAATTTATTGGCCAGAAGGGTAAATGTTTTTCCATAGAGGTAGAGTCTCAAGATCCTTACTAAGAGTTTATTCTGTAGATTCAATAATTACTCACAGCATTGCATGTGCGTGTTGAGTGTGTGTGAGTGTATGTGTGTGTGTGTGTGCACGCACGTGCTTAGTTGCTCAATCAAGTACGACTCTTTGCAGTCCCATGGGCTGTATCCCACCAGGTTCTTCTGTCAGTAGAATTATTCAAGCAAGAATATTAGCTTCAGTTTGCATTTCCTTCTCCAGGAGATATTCTCAACCCATGGATCAAACCCAAGTCTCTTGCGTCTCCTGTATGGGCAGATGAATTCTTTACCACTGTGTCACCTGGGAAACCTTTCACAACATTAGAAGAACATTTAAATAATTCATTCTTTCCTATTTTTCTAACCCAAACTTCATTAATTGTACTCTAATGGTGCAATGTTAGGTTAATCTACAATAGGAATTTTTCCCTCTCCATACTTTAGTCCATGACCTGGGCTCCTGTCTAGTATTCCATCCACTCTTGGACGATGCCTTGGCTTGGTTTACTGATTCTTGACCAGGAATTGGAGTTCTGTTCTTGGACCAGAGTCTCATAGGATAGCTATCAAACTCCTATAAATACAGATTTGTCCCAATTTGTTGTACTAAACTGCCTGATATTCTCATAAACTGATCTTCATATCATTTATTACCCAGTACTCTCATATATTGGAGAAAGAAGTGGCAATCCACTCTAGTATTCTTGCCTGAAAAATCCCATGGACAGAGGAGCATAGCAGGATACAATCCATGGGGTCACAGGACTCAGACACGATTGAGTGACTAAACCACCACCACCACCACTATCATATATATGTGTGTGTATATATATATGCATATGATAATACATATATCATGTTATTTATATACTTGTATATTTTGTTACTATATGTATTTAACACACATACAGTGCATGCATTCATGTCAATATTTATGTCAATAAGTAATCATTGAAAAGCTGTTTTTACTGTATTGCAATATCCAAAGAAATTTTCATATGTTGATTCATAAAACAAGTATTATTCCACAGGTTTTTTGTATGAAGAAACAGAAGTAAAAAACACATGGCATTTAAATCACTTTCTTAATTTCATGTAGCTAAAAAATTACAGAATATTTTCCAATCCAAACAAACTGGAATTTCTAAAGGAATTATTTTATTCAGTTGAGTTCAGTTGAGTTCAGTCGCTCAGTTGTGCCCGACTCTTTGCCACCCCATGAACCACAGCACGCCAGGCCTCCCTGTCCATCACAAACTCCAGAAGTTCACCCAAACCCATGTCCATTGAGTCAGTGATGCCATCAAACCATCTCATCCTCTGTTGTCCGCTTCTCCTCCTGTCCTCTATATTTCCCAGCATCAGAGTCTTTTCAAATGAGTCAGCTGTTCACATCAGATGGCCAAAGAATTGGAGTTTCAGCTTCAACATCAGTCTTTCCAATGAACACCTAGGACTGATCTCCTTTAGGATGGACTGGTTGGATCTCCTTGCAGTCCAAGGGACTCTCAAGAGTCTTCTGCAACACCACAGTTCAAAAGCATCAATTCTTCAGCGCTCAGTTTTCTTTATAGTTCAACTCTCACATCCATACATGGCCACTGGAAAAACCGTAGCTTTGACTAGATGGACCTTTGTTGACAAAGTAATGTCTATGATTTTTAATATGCTGTGTAGATTGGTCATAACTTTCCTTCCACGGAGTATCTTTAAATTTCATGGCTGCAATCCCCACCTGCAATGATTTCAGAGCCCAGAAAAATAAAGTCAGCCACTGTTTCCACTGTTTCCCCATCTATTTGCATGAAGTGATGGGACCAGATGCCATGATCTTCGTTTTCTGAATGTTGAGCTTTAGGCCAACTTTTTCACTCTCCTCTTTCACTTTAATCAAGAGGCTCTTTAGTTCTTCTTCACTTTCTGCCATAAGGGTGGTGTCATGTGCATATCTGAGGTTATTGAGATTTCTCCCGGCAATCTTGATTCCAGCTTGTGATTCCTCCAGCCCAGCGTTTCTCATGATGTACTCTGCATAGAAGTTAAATATGCACAGTGACAATATACAGCCTTGACATACTCCTTTTTCTATATTTGGAACCAGTCTGTTGTTCCATGTCCAGTTCTAACTGTTGCTTCCTGACCTGCATACAGGTTTCTCAAGAGGCAAGTCAGGTGGTCTGGTATTCCCATCTTGTTCAGAATTTTCCACAGTTTATTGTGATCCACAGTCAAAGGCTTTGACATCGTCAATAAAGCAGAAATATATGTTTTTCTGGAACTCTCTTGCTTTCTCAATGATCCATCAGATGTTAGCAATTTGATCTCTGGTTCCTCTACCTTTTCTGAAACCAGCTTGAATATATGGAAGTTCATAATTACTAAGAAAAATTAAGAATCCTTGAACCCATACATTAGAAGATAGTGTTCTTATAACCATACATTAGGAGATGGTGTTCTATGGGCCTGTCCTAAGAAATAAGATCTTACCTTTGTCAGCAAGTTTCCCGACAGTGCCTCAAGGGAACACAGTAGCTTTCTTGTCACACCACAATCAGGCTTTAGCCAAATGATTTGAAAGAGAAGATTCTCTGGGCAGCACTGAAAATTGCCTATAGCCAGCTATAAGGCTTCAGAAAGTGAAAGTGAAAGTGAGAGTCGTTCAGTCGTGTCCAACTCCTGGTGACCCCATGAACTATACAGTCCATGGAATTCTCCAGGCCTGAATAAGGCTTCTAGGAGGTGGGAAAACACTAAACACTTCATCTGTCTTATACATTCCAGAGAAGGCTAGGAGCTGTGTAGTAATTCATGAAAATTTGGGACTTAACTCCCAGTGTCTACTGAGGTTGGTCAATCTCCACAATCATATAATGATGTGAAATTAAGAACAGCAAAGGAGTAATTGTGGCTTCAAAAATATTTTCCCTAATATGATTCTGTTTAGAAAATGGCCTAAGTAATTGCATACTTTATTATAATTGTATAGATGCTACAAAGTGCATATTATTTTATAGAAACATAATTACTATTGTATGTGTGTAATATTTATAACCATATTGCAATATTGCAATTTATTTTCAGTATAGGTATTTTTGATTCTGAACAAAATATGTTTCCTTCAAACTCATGATATATATGAAAAAGTAACAAATATGAATTCCAACGTTAACAAAATCATATATCATTGATATTCTAGTAGGTATCACATAGACATTCAGAGTAAAATTTTAAATTCAAAATTCCAAAATTCAGAATTTTAGTTTCTAACTATTTAATTTATTATGTGGTTGTCTTTACAGTTTTCCTACCAATTTAGCATGAGAGCTGTATATCATAATCATGAGGTATGAACTTTTTGCCTTAGCATAATGTCTCCAAGGTGTGTGTCTCTCTGAGTATTATGTATTTCTTTACACTTCTGTATTTACTATTTGCATATAACTGTATAGTACACAGTGAACTAAAATGGACTAGAGTGGGCTGATTTAAGTCAGATGATCAGAATATTCTCTACTGTGGGTAATCCTTTAGAAGGAATGGAGTAGCCCTCAGAGTAAAAAAAAAAAAAAAAAAAAAGAATCCAATTTGGTGTAGTCTCAAAAATGACAGAATGATCTTGGCTTATTTCCATGATAGAGAACTAGAATGAAAGTAGGAAGTCAAGACGTACCTGGAGTAACAAACAAGACTGGCCTTGGAGTACAAAATGAATCAGGGCGAAGGCTAACAGAGCTTTCTCTTTCTACCAAGAGAAAGCATTGCTCATAGCAAACATTCTCTTCCAACAACACACAAGAGACCATGCCCATGTCTACACATAGACATCAATAGATGATCATTACCAAAATCAGACTGATTATATTATTTGCAGCCAAAAATGGATAAGCTCTATATAGTCAGCAAAAACAAGACCAGGAACTCACTGTGACTCAGCTCATGAACTCTTATTGCAAAATTCAGGCTCAAAATTAAAGAAAGTTGGGAAAATCACTAGGCCATTCAGGTATGACATAAATCAAGTCCCTTATGATTAAACAGTGAAGGTGATGAATAGATTCAAGGAACTAGATCTGGTAGACAGAGTGCTTGAAGAACTATGGCTTGAGGTTTCTAACATTGTATAGGAGGTGGTAACCAAAACCATTCCCTTGAAAAAGAAATGCAAGAAGGCAACTGGTTATCTGAGCAGGCCTTATAAATAGCTGAGAAAAGAAGAGAAGCTAAAGGCAAAGGAGAAAGGGAAAGATATACCCAACTGAATGCAGAGTTCCAGAGAATAACAAGGAGAGATAAGAAAGCCTTCTTAAGTAAACAATACAAAGAAATAGAAGAAAATAATAGAATAGGAAAGACTACAGATGTCTTTAAGAAAATTGGAGATACCAAGATAATATTTCATGCAAAGATAAAGGCATGATGAAAGACAAAAGCAGCAAGGAACTAACAGAAGCAGAGAGATTAAGAGCAGGTGGCAAGAATACAGAGAACTGCACAAAAAAGCTCTCATGATAGTGTGGTCACTCACCTAGAGCCAGACATCCTGGAATGTGAAGTTAAGTGGGCTTTAAGAAGTAATTCTATGAATAAAGCTAATGGAAGTGACAGAATTACAGCTGAGCTATTTTGACTATTAAAAGATGATGCTATTAATGTGCTGCAATCCATATGTCAACAAATTTGGACAACTCATCAGTAACCACAGGACTGGAAAAGGACAGTTTTCCTTCCAATCTCAAAAAAAAAGCAATGCCAAAGAATCTTCAAATTACCATACAATTGCACTCATTTCACATACTAGTATGATTATGCTCAAAATCCTTTAAGCTAGTTTTCAGCAGTAGGTAAACTGAGAATTTCCAGATGTACAATCTGGATTTTAAAAAGACAGAGGAACCAGATATCAAATTGCCAACATCCGTTGGATCACAGAAAAAGCAAGGGAATTCCAGAAAAGACATCTACTTCATTAACCATGTTAAAGACTTTGACTGTGTGGATCACAAAAAAACAGTATCATGTTCTTGAAGAGATGAGATTACCAGACCACATTACCTGCCTCCTGAGAAACCTGTATGCAGGTCAAGAAGCAGCAGTTAGGAACAGAAATGGAACAACAGACTAGTACAAAATTAGGAAGAGAGTATATCAAGGCTGTATATTGTCACCCTGCTTATTTAACTTATATACAAAGTGCATCATGTAAAATGCTGGCTGGATGACTCACAAACTGGAGTCCTGCAATCAAGATTGCTGGGAGAAATATCAACAACTTTCGATATGCAGATGATACAATTTTAATAGCAAAAAGTGAAGAGGAACAAAAGAGCCTTTTGGTGAAGGTGGAAGAGGAGAATGAAAAATCTGGCTCAAAACTCAACATTCAAAAAATGAAGTACACAGCATCCAGTTCCGTCACTTCATGGAAAAACAGAAGGGGAAAAGTGGAAACAGTGTCACATTTTATTTTATTGGGCTCCAAAATCACAGCATATGGTGACTGCAGTCACAAAATTAAGACACTTGCTCTTTGGAAGAAGAGCTGTGACAATCCAAGACATTATTAAAAATCAGACATCACTTTGCCTTCAAAGGTCCATATAGTCAAAGCTAGGTTTTTCCTCTCGTCATGTATGGACGTAAGAATTGGACCCTAAAGAAGACTGAGTGCCAAAGGATTGATGCTTTCGAATTGTGATGCTAGGGAAGACTCTTGAGAGTCACCTGGAAACCAAGGATATCAAACCAGTCAATCCTAAAAGAAATCAACCTGAATATTCACTGGAAGCACTGATGTTGAGACTCCAAAACTTTGGCTATCTGACATGAAGAGCCGGCTCTTTAGTAAAGACACTGATGCTGGGGAAGATTGAGGGCAAAGGAGAAGGGGACTACAGAGGATGAGATGATTGTATGGCATTACCAACTTAATGGACATGAGTTTAAGCAAACTCTGGGAGATGGGTTGCAAAGAGTCAGACATGACTCACAGACTGAACAACAAGAATATATTATTTACCTACACTCAAATATTGCTGTTATTTTTATGCCATCATCCTAAAGCTACTGCTAATAACTTTATTCTCAACTTTTAATTTATCATCTACTTTAAGAAAAAAAATTTCCTCTTTTTCTCATGTGGGATAAAATAATATGCTTTTTATTCTGGGATCATTTTGTTATTTATTTTAATTTTTATGTGTCTTTTTGGCAAAATATTGAATAACTATTCACATTTATTGATACTGAATAATTATTAATTATTCAGCATTGTTCCACTAACGTAAATCTCTTACCTCTTATCTTGTATTCCCATTGGGTATTCTCATAGCATTTAATTTTATGTTTCTATATTTTTACAAGTAAATTTTTTAAATGTGGCTAAAATTTCTTAAGCAATTACAACTCCTAGTTTATATATGCTTGTAAATTTAAATAGTGATATATTTGAGTGGTATAATCAAATTATATCTTATTTATGACTTTTTCAAAATAATTTTATTAAATATTTGCTGAAAAATTATATAACATATGGGACAGCAGATTCTGTCTCTTAACAAATGTCCAATAATAGTTTGACAGATTTTTTTTTCTCCAAGTAATTTCAAGATTTTTTACTCTTTCATGATGCAGTGCATAGTATTCAAAAGTTTACTTCTTGCATTGTAGAACTGAATGTTTAGTGTTACATAATGAAGGGCTAACATCATAAGATGTACAAGAAATTATTGTTTGATTCGTTTGACAGATTTCAAACTTTCAAATGAATATGTGTTTTATATATATTTCTTTTCTTTTTTGAGGGACCAATGTAACCTGTGAGGTGTAAATACCACTGGACCAAAAGGACTGTGATATAAAAACAAGTGTACCTGAGGGACAATAAGAAATGCTATGAGTTTATTTTTGCGTGTGGTGTTAGAAAGTGATTTAGTTTCATTCTTTACAAGTGGTTGACCAGTTTTCCCAGCACTAATTGTTAAAGAGATTGCCTTTAACATTGTATATTCTTGCCTCTTTTGTCAAAGATAAGGTGTCCATATGTGTGTGGATTTATCTCTGGGCTTTTTATTTTGTTCCATTAATCTATATTTCTTTCTTTGTGCCAGTACCATATTGTCTTGATGACTGTGGCTTTGTAGTAGAACCTGAAGTCAGGCAAGTTGATTCCTCCAGTTCCATTCTTCGTTCTCAAGATTGCTTTGGCTATTCGAGGTTTTTTACATTTCCATACAAATCTTGAAATTATTTGTTCTAGTTCTGTGAAAAATATCCCTGGTAGATCCACCTCCAAGAATTCTGGAAATAAAAGCAAAAATAAACAAATGGGATCTAATTAAAATTAAAAGCTTCTGCACAACAAAGGAAAATATAAGCAAGGTGAAAAGACAGCCTTCTGAATGGAAGAAAATAATAGCAAATGAAGCAACTGACAAACAACTAATCTCAAAAATACACAAGCAACTCCTGCAGCTCAATTCCAGAAAAATAAACTACCCAATCAAAAAATGGGCCAAAGAACTAAATAGATATTTCTCCAAAGAAGACATACTGATGGCTAACAAACACATGAAAAGATTCTTAACATCACTCATTATCAGAGAAATGCAAATCAAAACCACAATGAGGTACCATTTCACACCAGTCAGAATGGCTACGATCAAAAAATCTGCAAGCAATAAATGCTGGAGAGGGTGTGGAGAAAAGGGAACCCTCCTACACTGTTGGTGGGAATGCAAACTAGTACAGCCACTATGGAGAACAGTGTGGAGATTCCTTAAAAAACTGGAAATAGAACTGCCATATGACCCAGCAATCCCACTGCTGGGCATACACACCAAGGAAACCAGAATTGAAAGAGACACATGTATCCCAATGTTCATTGCAGCACTGTTTATAATAGCCAGGACATGGAAACAACCTAGATGTCCATCAGCAGATGAATGGATTAGAAAGCTGTGGTACATATACACAATGGAGTATTACTCAGCCATTAAAAAGAATACATTTGAATCAGTTCTGATGAGATGGATGAAACTGGAGCCGATTATACCGAGTGAAGTAAGCCAGAAAGAAAAACACCAATACAGTATACTAACACATATATATGGAATTTAGAAAGATGGCAATGATGACCCTGTATGCAAGACAGCAAAAGAGACACAGATGTGTAGAGTGGACTTTCGGACTCAGAGGGAGAAGGAGAGGGTGGGATGATTTGGGAGAATGGCATTGAAACATGTATGCTATCATGTAAGAAATGAATTGCCAGTCTATGCCTGATGCAGGATACAGGATGCTTGGGGCTTGTGCACTGGGATGACCCAGAGAGAGGTTATCGGGAGGGAGGTGGGAGGGGGGTTCATGTTTGGGAAAGCATGTACACCCATGGTGGATTCATGTCAATGTATGGCAAAACCAATACACTATTGTAAAGTAAAATAAAGTAAAAATAAAAATTAAAAAAAAGAAATTCTATAAAGTATGTATGAGACTTCATTTTAGAACATATAAAATTAGATAAATGGGATGTCTTGCTAAGAAGTAGGAAACAGAGAAAGGCAGTTTGTGTTTGTGGAATGTGAAGAATATCTGTTGGTGAAAGCAGAAAGAGGATGAATCCTCAAGAGATAATCCTGAGACTCTATATTCTTACACTCTAGGACAATATTTGCTATATGTTGGAAAAAATTATCTCTCTTGTATGTCCAAGGCTGGTTCCCATTTCAGTCCCTTAGAATGTTCATTTAAAATGGAATACATGTACACCCGTGGCAGATTCATGTCAATGTGTGGCAAAACCAATACAATATTATGAAGTAATTAGCCTCCAATTAAAATAAATGCATTTATATTAAAAATAATACTTCTGAAAAATAAAAATCCCTTCAAGCACTGCATGATCCACTGTATGTCTCTTGATTGTTTCTATAACTATCTGTTCCTTTTACTCATCATACATATCTCAAGTACAGTAATTGAATTTTTTCAAATTAGTTGGTTGTTTGTCTTCCTCTGAGAAGGTCTCTCAAGGCCAAAATGATTCCTATATTCTATGAGGGATTCCCTGTATCTAACATGAAACATAGTAGGCAGTCAATAAATATTTGCTGACAAGTGCAAAGCACATCATCTTCCAAGTGACTGCTCTTCAAATGCCTGGAAACTATCTTATTTACTGGTTTTTCTTTCTTCTCCAGGCGAATCATCTCCAAACGTCCTCATAACAGTTGGTTTGTGATCTTTCTCCATCCTTATGGCTTCCTGAACATATTCCAGAAAGTCTAAATGTCTTTAAGTTGTGACTCCCAGAAATGAATGAAATTTATTTCATCAATATATGTTCTTTTCCAGTCACATGTACCAAAAAAACTAATGCTTTGACTATTGAACTAACACTTCAGGTTAATTTCAAACATTTTGAGGCTGCCGTCCCTTCTCCCATGAATCTATGTTTCTTAACTGATGGCTATACAAACTGATACTCAAATATAGTATTATGGAACATTCCTTAAAATTTTCTGCCCAATTTTCCAAAATAAGTGGTCTTTAATTGTCTTCTATAGAACTCTAATAATGAGATCCATGAACACCTCACAGAATGATGGTTAAAACACAACCATGAATACTTTTGACACTACCTTCCAATTCAACCAGAACATAATTTTCTAAACCATCTATTTGATATATGGTTTCCTATGGAGAAATAAAGATAAGCTCACTTCTAACAAATAAAGGGAACTAGTGTGCTGCCTGGAGAGTCCCATGGACACAGGAGCCTGGTGGGCTGCCATCTATGGGGTCGCACAGAGTCGGACATGACTGAAGTGGCTTAGCAGCAGCAGCAGCAGCAGCAGCAGCAGCAGCAGCAGCAGCAGTAGCAGTGTGTTGCCAAATTATCTTATTTTTATTTTACTTTATTTGCTTTGTTATGAATGATGATAGGTGTGTGTGGGGGTGAGACTGGACTTGAATTCATTTTTGGGTTCCATCTGCCTGTTCAGATATTTGAATTATGTGATATATTTTTCTTTCCTTTGTAAGCACCTGGCAATCATCAGCATGAAATGAAAACATTGCCAATGAGCTGTTTATATCTATTGTAGAAAATGTCTAGGATATAATACATGAAGGTTTGTTTGTTACTGTAGTGTTTCCATGTATCCTTTTTTTTTTTTTTTGATCATTTACTGATATTATCCAAACACTTAAACAATAAGATGATGTGGGCACAGTGTTAGCACTCATGATACTCTTTAAAGCTGACAGGGTATTCAAACTGCATTTAGATAAATTATTGCAAAAGAAGAACCTTTATTTTGCAACATTAAAAAGCTACTTCAAACAATATCCACTCAACACTTTCTTACTTTCAAGATGTTTTGCTATAAAATCATCCAAGGATAAATAACTAAAGACTATGAAGCAATTAAACATTTAAACCAATGTTAATTTTTTGAAGTGTCATTTTATGTATTTTTTAACCATAATAAGGGTCTTGCAATTTTTTCTCCTTTTTTTTAATTTAAAATAAAGGATAACAAAAAACTGAGGTATGACCAAAGAAACAAATATCCCAACCATGTTTATATATTGGTATTTAGTAACTCACACTAATACCACTGAGTAAACTAAAATAATCAAAGTTCTAGTTGCTGTATAGCCTCAGTGAAAACAGGATATATGTGTTCTTTATTGATTATAATGCCAGAATTGTGTTTCTAGAAGAGACTAGATCCATGTTTCATAGGGAAAATGGAAGAAAGGTAAAAGCCCACAGATCAATTTAAATAATGACTTATAATTCATTCACAAATATTCACATTTGTTTATTAATTACTTGCTGTGAATTTCTATTTAAATATACCAGTTTGTGAAATGTTGCATATTTTTCTTCCTTTTGGGACTAAAAACTTAAAACTGAAAAATATTCCTCTCTGAATAAACAGATTTACATTTGTATTAATGGATCATACCAGTAAGCATCTAGCTGCACCATGAATCAGTATACACAAATTTGATGCTCCTCAAATTTACTCCTGTGGAATTCATGCTGTCCTCAGGATTTGCCTCACAGAATCCCACAAACTGTGCTTTCAGTTTTGTGTGAGTTCTACCATTTTCTTCTTCTCCTGCTTTGGATTTCTATGCTGAGATCTGCTGTGCTTACTCTGCCTCCTTTAATGCAAAGTCATCAAGGCACTAAGCAAGCAAGCACCAAGGAAAAGCCTACATTTTAGTTTTTTCTCTTATCTAGAATACTGATTCATCACTCAATACCTTTGTCAGTTTGGTGAACCAATGTATTCTACAACTCCTTAGCCAAGAAATTGTCATTCACTGTTTTCTGTCCTCCAACAAATACAAAACAAGTTTTTATTTTTGTTTTTTTCTTCTTACTTTTCCTTACTATTTTCTGAGAGATTATAGAAGCAGCTTTAATTTTAACTTGATCTTTGTAACAGTTCCTCTGTTCTGATAATCTGAAATGAGCACAGTCTGAGTGGCAAATTCTTATTTTTAGATTATTTCTCTACTCTGACACTTCCAAGCTGCTCTTTTGATCAAACTTGAACATTTCAGCTTTCTCTACACTGAATGTGACTTGTTTTTCAGGAAGTCCCTAATCTATTATAAGATACTGCCATAATGATGTCCAGATATAATCAGATGTATGTGTATATCAAAGATGATCTTTTCTTAGATGCCTACCTTGGATCTTTAAGTCATTAGAAAGTTAGCAGAATGACTGCATTATGTACAAAATTGACCATTATTCCTACAGTCAGTAAACCAGTAGATCTATATAGAAAACTGTATATTTTCTCCATTAATAAATGCTTATCTATGCAAATTAATTTCATTCCCAAGTGAACATCCCTAAATGATCCAATAAGTTATAATATTTCTGGCAGCATAATATCATAGATTTAAAGAAAATAAGTTTTGTTCAAATGTCTTTCCTTGCATTAAGTCAAGAGCTATGTCAATGTTACTCACTAGCTAGATGGTGACTGGCACATAATAAGAGCTTAAACTTCTTAAAAAAATGTATTTTTGAAATAAAAGTAGTATTTAAAAAGCTGAAAAAATACTATGAAGGTTCTTATATGTCCTTTACCAGGTTTTCTTTAAGGTTGGCATCTCACATAAGAGTGCAATGCTTATCAACATTTAAAAAATAAGTATATTATATTATATGAGTAAATGTCATAATTTAAATGTCCTAGAAATTATATAATAAACAATTTCTAAAATTTAAAAATAAAAAAATTAAAAATAAGTAACATTCAGTTCAGTTCAGTTCAGTCGCTCAGTCATGTCCGACTCTCTGCGACCCCATGAATCACAGCACACCAGGCCTCCCTGTCCATCACCATCTCCCGGAGTTCACTCAGACTCACGTCCATCGAGTCGGTGATGCCATCCAGCCATCTCATCCTGGGTCGTCTGCTTCTACTCCTGCCCCCAATCTCTCCCAGCATCAGAGTCTTTTCCAATGAGTCAACTCTTCTCATGAGGTGGCCAAAGTACTGGAGTTTCAGCTTTAGCATCATTCCTTCCAAAGAAATCCCAAGGCTGATCTCCTTCAGAATGGACTGGTTGGGTCTCCTTGCAGTCCAAGGAACCTTCAAGAGTCTTCTCCAACACCACAGTTCAAAAGCATCAATTCTTCGGCGCTCAGGCTTCTTCACAGTCCAACTCTCACATCCATACATGACCACATGAAAAACCATACTTCCCCGAAGGCTCAGAGGGTAAAGCGCCTGCCTGCAATGCGGGAGACCCGGGTTCCAGTATTCTTGCCTGGAGAATCCCATGGATGGAAGAGCCTGGTGGCCTACAGTCCATGGGGTCGCAGAGTCGGACACAACTGAGCGAGCTCATTTCACTTCACTTCACTTGACTAGGTGGTCCTTAGTCGGCAAAGTAATGTCTCTGCTTTTGAATATACTGTCTAGGGTTGGTCATAAATTTTCTTACCAGGAGTAAGCGTCTTTTAATTCCATGGCTGCAGTCACCATCTGCAGTGATTTTGGAGCCCCCAAAAAATCAAGTCTGACACTGTTTCTACTGTTTCCCATCTATTTCCCATGGAGTGATGGGACCAGATGCCATGATCTTCGTTTCCTGAATGTTGAGCTTTAAGCCAACTTTTTCACTCTCCTCTTTCACTTTAATCAAGAGGCTTTTTAGCTCCTCTTCACTTTCTGCCATAAGGGTGGTGTCATTTGCATATCTGAGGTTATTGATATTTCTCCCAGCAATCTTGATTCCAGCTTGTTTTCTTCCAGTCCAGCATTTCTCATGATGTACTCTGCATGTAAGTTAAATAAGCAGGGTGACAATATACAGCCTTGATGTACTCCTTTTCCTATTTGGAACCAGTCTGTTGTTCCATGTCCAGTTCTAACTGTTGCTTCCTGACCCGCATTGGTAGAGTACTAGTAGACTATCAGGCTTATTTTAAATCTCATCAGGTTTCTTAGAATGTTTTGTTGTTGTTGTCTCAAAATCCAGTTCAGTATATCACATAGCATTTAAGAGTTATCTAATGTGACAGGTTCACAGAATTTTCTTTTCCTTAAAGACCTTGAAATTTGAGAAGTACAAACCAGGCCAGGTAGATTAGCTGGTCATATATATATATATATATATATTCTACCTTCTTTAATTTAATTGTCATATGCTTTAGTATAATTTCTTTATATTTCTCATGCTTGAGGCTGAGATTCTTGAATCTGTAAATTTATCGTTTTGTTTGAGCTTGTAAACGTAACAGTCATTATTTATTCAAATATTTTTCTATGGCCATCCTTTCCTTTTTGGGGATTTCAATGAAAGGCACTTGAATTTGTTCTTTAGTTCTTTTGGCTTTCTGTTAATTTTTGTTAATTCTTATTTCCAACTGTTATTTTATGTTAGTTTTGTTTCTGTGACTTCAGTTTATTAAGTTTTTTTTTTTTTTATTTTTCAACAATGACTGCTTGACTATTAGTCCATTTAAGATATATCTTTCATCTCAGACATTACAATTTTATGTCAGTAAGTTTCTATTTGTCTTCCTCATATTTTCCATGTCTCTATGTAAGTTTTGAACATTTATATATTAAATTGTAATTCTAATATCTGTCAATTCTGTTTCTATTGATTGATTTCTATTTTCATCCTCTTTTGAGTCTTATTTTCCTATTTCTATGCATGCTTGATAATTTTGTTTGTGTTTGTATGCCAAATATTGCAATTTAAATATATTGAGTAAAGCATTTTTTGATTTCTATAAAGATTGTTGACCTTTGTCTGTGATGTTAATTTACTAGGAAATGGTTTAATATTTTATGATCTTAGATTTCAGATTTATTAGTCAAAACTGAAGAAATGCATACTACAGTATAAATTATTTATCATATCTGAGACATGGCTTTTTTTTTTCTTGTACTCAGCCCAATTCTTCATGAATGTTATTTTTCATTCTGACTGGTGACAAGTGAGATCAATTCCCTTCTGCCATATATTGCTAACTGCAATCCTCTAGGACTGTTTCTCCCAGCATTGGGTACTTTCCTCAGATTCTTGTGTAGATCAATACTCAGCTGAATACTTGATGGGAATCTTCTGCAAATTTCTGGTATGCTCTTTCTGTGCTAATCCCTCCTCTCAGAGGCTCTCTGCTGTGGACTCTCTCTGCCTTTATATCCCTTGCCTCTCAGTTTTATCTCCTCGACTCAGCAAGTAAATCAGTCCAAATGGATTTCCTCTCCTTATGCCATATCTTGGAATCTCCTTCAAGGCAGTTCATGGATGCAATCTTGCTTCCCACCTTTAAGAATTATTGTCATTACTTGTCTGATATTCTTTGCCTTACACATCATTTTCTCATTTATTATGTCTGGTTTTTGTTGTGTCAGACTGAATATTAAATGTGGTTCTGGTTGTTCGTACTTAAATGGACAAATAAATGTAACATTGCTTTTGATTGAAAAACTCCCTAACTCTTAAATATTCATGTGTGAAATAATTGATGAAATTATATACAAATATTCAGAACAATATATTAATATATGATAAATATAACATAATGTACTATTATTATATTAGTAATTTTAATATTCAACCATGTTAAGTTTATCAAATTGTCAATATTTTTTCTAATTAGCAAATTTTGAGTAATATTTACAATGCATATTATACTACACAAACAGAAATATATCCACTTGTCTTTTCTACTAAAATTTATTTTGATTTTTGTCATTTTCATCCTTGATAAGATAAATTTGATAAATAACTCTATTCATATTCTCCAATATTATTTAAAATTTGTTAAATGTATGTCCATTTTTCCTGATATAATTTGAGTCTGAATTTATTTAAAGTAAAAATTGACATTTTTCCAAAGAAGACACACAGATAAACAACAAATACCTGCAAAGATGCTCAACACCTCTTATTATTAGAGAGATGCAAATCAAAACTACAAAATGTGATATCTCTTCACACCAGTCAGAATAGCCATCATAAAGAAATCTACAAACAATGAAATCTGGAGAAGATGTGCAGAAAAGTAAATTCTCTTGCTCTGTTGGTAGGAATGCAAATTGAAATGGCCACTGTGGAGAATATGGAGATTCCTTAAAAAAAAAAAAAACAAAAAAAAAACTAGGAATAAAACTACCCTATGATCCAGCAATCCCACTACTAAGAATACACCCTGAGAAAATCACAATGCAAAAAGACACATATAGTCCAATGTTCATTGCAGCACTATTTACAGTAGCCATGACATGGAAGCAACCTAGATGTTCAACAGATGAATGAATGAAGAAGTTTTAGTACGTATATACTTTGGAACTGAGGTGCCCTGGTTGGCTCAAATGGTAAAAAATCTGCCTGAAATGCAGGAGACCCAAGTTTGACCCCAGGTTGGGAAGATCCCTTAGAGAAGGGAATGGTTACCCACTCTAGAATTTGTGCCTGGAGAATTCCATGGACAGAGGAACCTGGTGGCTGCCATATAAATCCTTTATCCTTTGCATCTTTTTTTTTTTTTTTTTTTATCCTTTGCATCTTGATTCAGTCCCACTCCATGACTTGGGCAATGCCTGATGTTTTTACTGTATCCATTTTTTTCCCTAGATCTCATGTAGCTGGATTCATTACAGTATGTAATATTTTCTAATTGCCTTTCTTCACTTAGTAACAGGCATTTAAGTTTCTTCCATTCCTTTTTTTTTCTTATTTGTAGTTTTATTCAGAATTATTCTATTAATCTTTTACCCTGGTATCAAGGATTGACTTAATTCAAAAGAAGAAAGCCGTGGTACATATACACAATGGAGTATTATTCAGCCATTAAAAAGAATACATTTGAATCAGTTCTAATGAGGTAGATGAAACTGGAGCCTATTATACAGAGAGAAGTAAACCAGAAAGAAAAACACCAATACAGTATACTAAAGAATATATATGGAATTTAGAAAGATGGTAACAATAACCCTGTATAGGAGGCAGCAAAAGAGAGACAGATGTACAAAACAGTCTTTTGGACTCTGTGGGAGAGGGAGAGGGTGGGATGCTTTGGGAGAAGGGCATTAGAACATGTATAATATCATATATGAAACGAACAGCCAGTCCAGGTTTGATGCATGATATGGGATGCTTGAGGCTGGTGCACTGAGACGACCCAGAGGGATGGTACAGAGAGGGACGAGGGAGGGGGGTTCAGGATGGGGAACACGTGTATACCTGTGGCAGATTCATGTTGATGTTTGGTAAAACCAATACAATATTGTAAAGTAATTAACCTCCAATTAAAATAAATACATTTATATTAAAAAAGAATCAAAGAATTTCTCCATCAAATATTATTGAGATATAATTGTCACATAGCACTTTGTGACATTAAAGTATACAGTAAAATTGTTTGATATACAAATATCATGAAACAATTATTATGGTAAGTTTAACGGGCATCCATCATCTTATAAACCATCCCCAATAAAAAGAAATGCAAAAAGGAAAAATGGCTCTCTGAGGAGGCCTTGAAAACAGATGAGAAAAGAAGAGAAGTGAAAAGCAAAGGAGTAAAGCATATCCATTTGAATGCAGTTCCAAAGAATAGCAAGGAGGGATAAGAAAGCCTTCCTCAGTGATCAGTGCAAAGAAATAAAGAAAAAAATTAGAATGGGAAAGACGAGATCTCTTCAAGAAAATTAGAGATATCAAGGGAATGTTTCATGCAAAGATGGGCTCAATAAAAGACAGAAATAGTATGGACCTAAAAGAAGCAGAAGATATAAAAAGTGAAAAGAATACACAGAAGAGCTAGCTATACAAAAAAGATCTTAATGACCCAGATAACCATTATGGTGTGATCACTTATCTAGAGCCAGACATCCTGGAATGTGAAGTTAAGTGGGCTTCAGGAAGCATCAGTACAAACAAAGCTAGTGGAGGTGATGGAATTTCAGATGAACTATTTCAAATCTAAAAGATAATGCTGTGAAACTGCTGCACTCAGTTCAGTTCAGTCTCTCAGTTGTGTCTAACTCTTTGTGACCAAATGGATGGCAGCATGCAGGCCTCCCTGTCCATCACCAACTCCCAGAGTCAAACCAAACCCATATCCATTGAATCGGTGATGCAATCCAACCATCTCATCTTCTGTCTTCCCCTTCTCCTCCTACCCCCAACCTCTCCGAGCATCAGGGTCTTTTAAAATGAGTTAGCTCTTTGCATGAGGTGGCCAAAGTATTGGAGTTTCAGCTTCAGCATCAGTCTTTCCAAAGAAATCCCAGGGTTGATCTCCTTCAGAATGGACTGGTTGGATCTCCTTGAAGTCCAAGGGACTCTCAAGAGTCTTATCCAACATCACAGTTCAAAAGCATCAATTCTTCAGCGTTCAGCCTTCTTCACAGTCCAACTCTCACATCCATACATGACCACAGGAAAAACCATAGCCTTGACTAGACGGGCCTTTGTTGGCAAAGTAATGTCTCTGCTTTTTAATATGCTGTCTAGGTTGTTCATAACCTTCCTTCCAAGGAGTAAGCGTCTTTTAATTTCATGGCTGCAATCACCATCTGAAGTGATTTTGGAGCCCAGAAAAATAAAGTCTGACACCATTTCCACGGTTTCCCCATCTATTTCCCATGAAGTGACGGGACCGGATTCCATGATCTTAGTTTTCTAAATGTTGAGCTTCAAGCCAACATTTTCACTCTCCTCTTTCACTTTCATCAAGAGGCTCTCATAGAAAGTTTATGTTCTTGTGATGAGAAGTCATGCAATTTACTCTCAGATATAACATACTACAATGTCAATTATGTTAATCATGTGAAGTATTTATTCCTAATACTAATGTATCTTATAATTGTTTTTTTTTTTTTTCTTGTCCTCTTTTATCCAATTTCTCCCCCTCCCACAACCCCTGTCCCCAGCTACTGGTTAACCAAAAAACTGATCTTTTTTTTCTCTAAGATTGTTAGGATTTTTTTTTAAAGTATAACTGGCCTACAATATTATGCTAACTTTGATACATAGCATAATGATTCTATATTTATATACACTAAAAATCATCACCATGAAAAGTCTAATTACCACTTATCATCCTACAAAGATATTACATTATCATTGACTGTGCTGTACATTTCACTCCAGATTCATTTATCTGCTAACTGAAAGTTTGTACCTGTTAATTTCCCTCACTTATTTCACTCATGCTCCATATCCTTTGGGCTTCCATGATGGCTCAGTGGGTAAAGAATTCACTTGCAATGCAGGAGAAGCAGGAGATGTAGGTTTGATCCCTGAGTTGGGAAGATACTCTAGAATAGGAAATGGTAACCCACTCCAGGATTCTTGCCTGGAAAATTCCATGGACAGATGAACCTGGTCAGTGACAGCCCAAATGGCCACAAAGAGTTGCACCCAACTGACCAAGCACACACAGTGAAACCTTTCCCGTTATGGGAACCAACAGTTTTTTGTGTCTATGGTTGTTTCTATTTTATTAAATTTGATCATTAATTTTGTTTTTAGAATCTATGTGCAAGTGGAATCATATAGAATGTTCTTCTCTGACTGATTTCACTTAACCTAATGCCCTCTAAGTTCATGCATATTGTTACGTGACAAGATTTCATTTTTTATAGCTGAATAATATTCCATTGTGTATATGTACCACATTTTCTTTATGTTTTCATCTACTCATGGGCACTTAGTTTGCTTCCATATCTTGGCTATTGTGAATAATGTTACAATAAACAGAAAGGCACATATATCTTTTTAACACTTTTTGTTTCCTTCCAATAAATACACAAGAGTGGAATTACTGGAAGCTCTGCTTCCCAAATGGTGATAGCGTTAAAGAATCTGCCTGGCAATGCAATAGATGTAAGAGACCCTAGTTTGATCCCTCAGTGGGGAAGATCCCCTGGAGGAGGATGTGGAAACCCACTCCAGTATTCATGTCTGGAGAATCCCCATGGACAGAGGACCCTGGCAGGCTATAATCCACAGGGTCGCAAAGGGTCAGACGTGACTGATGTGAATTACCACACATACGTGGTAGTTTCTTTTCAATTTTTTGAGGAACCTCCATACTGTTTTCCACAGTGGCTGTACCAATCCCATAAACAATGCACAAGAATTCCCCTTTTCTCCACATTCTCAGCAATACTAGTCTTTTTTGATAATATCCATTTTGACAGGTATGAGGTGATACTTTATTGTGGTTTTGATTTGCTATTCCTTGCTGATTAGTGACCTTGAACATGTTTTCATGTGTGTCAGTGATCTGTGTCTACTTGGAAAAATATCTATCCAGGTCCTTTATTCATTTTCAATAAGTTTCCTCTATGTACTTCATTGCTTGATAGCTGATTCGCTTGTGCTGAATGATATTTTGATGTCTGGCTATATCATAATTTATCCATTCATCTATTGAGGGATGATTTCTTGTTTCTTCCAAGTTTTAGCAATTACTAACAAAGCTGCTATATGCAACGACTGGCAGGTTTTATTTAGGCATGAGTTCTCAACTCCTTTGGGTAAATACCAAGGTGGATTTTGCGATGAGTAGAAGTTTATAGCAACTTTGTTTTTTGCTATAACTTGTACCTGTGCTGCTAAAACAATGAACAAGTTTCCAGTTATCTCTTAAGATTTCTACTTTTGTGTGTGTGTGCTTTCTCTCATCTGTAGTGCCCTCCACTATACTTTATTGTTGAGAGCACTATTTTTAATTTATTTTATTTAATACATCGTATTCCTTTTTCTGAAGTAAGTATTGGCAAGCCGATGCATCTTATTTCCAGTGGGTAACTATAAATTTACAATATCTACAACTCTACAACCTTATTATTTTGGCACATTGAATATATACTAAGTTTTCATTTTGATTTTCATCACGTTCCTTGGCAACACACAAATGGATTTGAATTGCTAGTTAACATCTTAGTAATCCTATTCACAGATTTTTTTATTATAAATAAAAGCAAAGCATGTCTGGATTATTGTAACAGTAATTCTTTAATACCTTCTTTGTATAGTTTCAGGGGGCAATTTGTTACAGTATGTTTTCTAATATTTTTCCTTTAGCACAAGTAATATTCAATAATAATGAATGAAATTGAGACTTATGAGTCCCCTAGTTGCAATCTCTTCTCAGTTTGATGTATACTGAGAAGCACTATTGTTTTACCCCTGAGTGCACTTTAGAAGGGTAGATGACAGAACATGAAAATGACAGCAAACACAACAGCAGCACTTCTGATTTTGAAAAAATTGTGAAATGATAGAACACAGTATGAAAAATAGTCATATCTTTACATTTTCCAAATTTATTCAGTTGTTTTGCTTTGTTGGTTTGCTTCAGTTGAAATTGGTGTGTGTTTTTGTGGTAAAAAATATAATATTCATATGTAAATAAACCAAAGTATCAAGTATTATACAGTATGTTGCCACAAAAAACCTCATCAATTGAATCAATTTTTACCTATTACTTTTTTTTTAATTTTAAAATATTTAATTCTTACATGCATTCCCAAACATGAACCCCCCCCACCTCCCTCCCCATAACATCTCTCTGGGTCATCCCCATGCACCAGCCCCAAGCATGCTGTATCCTGCGTCAGACATAGACTGGCGATTCGATTCTTACATGATAGTATACTTGTTAGAATGCCATTCTCCCAAATCATCCCACCCTCTCCCTCTCCCTCTGAGTCCAAAAGTCCGTTATACACATCTGTGTCTTTTTTCCTGTCTTGCATACAGGGTCGTCATTGCCATCTTTCTAAATTCCATATAAATGTGTTAGTATACTGTATTGGTGTTTTTCTTTCTGACTTACTTCACTCTGTATAATCAATGGCTAACAAACACATGAAAAGATGCTCAACATCACTCATTATTAGAGAAATGCAAATCAAAACCACAATGAGGTACCACTTCACACCAGTCAGAATGGCTGCCATCCAAAAATCTGCAAGCAATAAATGCTGGAGAGGGTGTGGAGAAAAGGGAACCCTCCTACACTGTTGGTGGGAATGCCAACTAGTACAGCCACTATGGAGAACAGTGTGGAGATTCCTTAAAAAATTGCAAATAGAACTACCTTATGACCCAGCAATCCCACTGCTGTTCATCCACACCGAGGAAACCAGAATTGAAAGAGACACATGCACCCCAATGTTCATCGCAGAACTGTTTATAATAGCCAGGACATGGAAACAACCTAGATGTCCATCAGCAGATGAATGGATAAGAAAGCTGTGGTACATATACACAATGAAGTATTACTCAGCTGTTAAAAAGAATTCATTTGAATCAGTTCTGATGAGATGGATGAAACTGGAGCCGATTATACCTATTAATTTTATGTTACATAGGAGAATTCAGCAAAGAAGGGATATATATTGTCCAAAATTTAATTGAGAAAAATAAACTGAATAAACCTATGTATACCTGTTCAATTAATTTATGACAAGGAAGATATGAATATACAATGAGGAAATAATTGTCTCTTCAGTAAATGATGTTTGGAAAACTGGACAAACACATGCCAAAGAATGTAGCTATACACCTGTCATGCTCTGTACACAATAATCCACTCAAAAAAAATAGATTAAAAATTTGAAGGATTTGAAACCATAAAATCCTTGAAGAAAACATCAGGGAGGCATCAGGCTTTGCAGTATATTTTGGATATGACTTAAAAAGAAAAGGCAAAGAAACAAGAACAAATAAGTAAATAATATCAAGCAAAGTTTCTCCCCAATAAAGGAAATCATCAACAAGATAAAACGGCAACCTGTGAAACGGGAGGAAATGTTTACCAATCCATGTTTAAAAAAGGGTTAATATCTAAAATATTTTTTTAATTATGCAACTCAATAGGAAAAAAAAACAACAAAACAAAACAACAATCCAATTGAAAAAATGTGCAGAGGAAATTAATAGGTGCTTCCAAAGAAGACATACTAATGACCAACAGGTGCCTGGAAAGATGTTCACCATAACTAGGCATCAAGAAAGTGCAAATAAAAACCACCATGAGATATCATGCCACAGTCATCATCAAAAAGAAGAGTGTTGGCAAGGATGCCAAGAAAAGCTAACCGTCTTTCACTATTGATAGAAATGTGTATAGAGTTTCCTCAAAAAAGTTGAAAACAGAACAACCATACTATCTACCAATCCTACTTTCAATGGTAAGAAAATAGTGTATCAGGAGATACCTGCATTCCCTTTTTTTACTGCAGCTTTTTTCCACAATAGTCAGGAACTGAAAACAACCTCATTTTCTGTCAAATGATGAATGAATAAAGAAGATGTGGTATACAATGGAATATTATTTTCCAATGAGAAAGAAGGAAAACCTGCCATTTGTGAAAATATTGATGAAACTTGAAGGCATATGATAAGTGAAATAATCTGGACATAGAAATACAAATACTACATGGTATCTTTTAGACATGCAAACAAAAAAATACAGTATACAGTCACACTCACAAGAACAGAGAATAGAAATATGGTTGCTGGGGCCTGGATGATACAGGAAATATGGAAACATTGATAAAACACTATTCATTTCAAACAGTCAGCTAAACAAAACAAAACAAAACAAGATTTAAGGATTTAAGTATCTAATGTGAAACATGATTATAGTTGGTAATACTACATTGTATAATTGAAATTTTGTAATAGAATACAGCTTAAGTGTTCTCTCTCTCTCACATACACACAAATATGTGAGATGATGCATGTACTAACTAGCTACATAAGGAAATATCTGCATAAGGTATACATATATTGTCACTACAATGTATATTTTAATAATGTTATGATTTTATACTTCAATTATACCTTAATAAAACTAAAAAGACAAAATAATGTAAACTTTATAAACCTACATTTTAATGAAGTAAATAAAAACAATTGGTCAAATAACTAAAAAATAAGAATAGCTACCATGCACAATTGCTGGTCAGAATAAAAGGATAATAGAAACTCTGAAAAGAAGCATATATTGAATATACACATAGAAACCAGAAAATAAAATATGTACAAAATCATCAATATTTTAATTCATGGGAAATGTGTAGATATAATAAACTATGGAATAGTTCATTTTATAGATTTAATATAAAACAAGTTTATTGGCAATATTAATATTGAGAAAATTTTGAAAAGGAATAGCTAAATGAGGAAGACAATGGAAATAAATATTCATAAAGAAGAGCAATTATCAATTAATAATTAACTCAGATGACCTGGATTGCTCAAATCTTGCATATTTCTGAAAAAGGCCTATCTTATGAAATGATGCTTATCTAGCTACTGGGAGATAATTCTTAAAGCCTAGAAATATTTTCCCTAGAGTGTTTAATATTCCTATAGCCTTGGGCCACACTGAATTTGTGACAAATGACTTCTTGTGTATACATGAAGATTTGAGTCTCGTGTGTGTTGAAACTGTAGCAGTTTGACAGGATAAGTTTATCTTACAGTGTGACTTATAGAACACGCTTGTTTTTGCTCTGTGGGGAAGATGCTGAAGTTTGAGTAGCTGAGATCAGTCACATGGCCACTACATGACTGACCCCCATTAAGCACTGAACACTAAGGCTGAAGTGAGCTTTCTTGGTTGGCAACATGGAATGTATTGTTTTGCATTGCTGATGGCAGAATTAAGTGCACTCTGTGTGACTCACTGTATGTGGACACCTAGATGATTTACTTATCTTGGGTTTTACTCCAAGCACCATTTCCCTTGTTTGACTTTAATCTGTGTCCTATCCCCTGGAGAAGGAAATGGTAACCCACTCCAGTATTCTTGCCTGGAGAATCCCATGGACAGAGAAGCCTGGTAGGCTACAGTCCATGGGGTCACAAAGAGTCGGACACGACTGAGTGACTGCACTATACTATATATATCACGATAATAAACCGTAACTGAGTAGAACAGCTTTTCTCAGTCTTCTAAATCCTTCTAAAAGAACACGGAGTTTCAGTCGCCTTGGAATTCCTAACAGAGTAAATATAATAGTGAATAATTCAATTGTTAATTCTGAAATCTTACTATGCTTTGTGTTGAATATAATATGCAAAAAATATCCAACATTTACAATTTATTGTAGAGAATAATCTTTAAGATAATTATAATATTAAATATGGCCTCCTTACAAATGTTATCTCATGTTGCAATTTAAAAACCCAAATTCATTAAGAAATTCAATGAAATTTCATGGCTACAAATCTATTACAACATGAAATAAGGCTAAAGAGTTAGTTATTCATTCATGTTTGACTCTTTGTGACCCCATGGACTGTAGCTTGTTAGTTTCCTCTACCCATGGAATTTTCCAGGCAAGAATACTGGAGTGGGTTGCCATTTTCTTCTCCAGAAAAATGTCTAGGTTACATACTACTAGTTTTAAAAAATGCATTATTTTTTGTTTGTTTTCTTTTTTAAAAAATTTAAAAATAAATTTATTAATTTTAATTGGAGGTTAATTACCTTACAATATCGTATTGGTTTTGCCATACATCAACATGAATCTGCCACAGGTATACACGTGTTCCCCACGCTGAACCCTCCTCCCTCGTCTCTCTCTGTACCATCCCTCTGAGTCGTCTCAGTGTACCAGCCCCAAGCATCCAGTATCATGCATCAAACCTGGACTGGCTATTCGTTTTATATATGATATTATATATGTTTCAATGTCATTCTCCCAAATCATACCACCCTTGCCCTCTCCCACAGAGTCCAAAAAGACTATTCTATGCATCTGTGTCTCTTTTGCTGTCTTGCGTACAGGGTTAAAAAAAATACATTAATAAATGAATGCTTAATATCATCTAGATATTTTTTTCTGAGCATCATGCGTGCATGCTAAGTCACTTCCATTCTGTCAGACTCTTTGAGACCCTATAGACTGTAGGCTTCCCTGGTGGCTCAGATGGTAAAGCATCTGTCTGCAATGCAGGAGACCAGGGTTTGATCCCTGAGTTGGGAAGATCCCTTGGAGAAGGAAATGGCAACCCACTCCAGTACTCTTGCCTGGAGAATCTCATGGATGGAGAAGCCCGGTAGGCTAGTGTTCATGGAGTCACAAAGAGTCGGACATGACTGAGCGACTTTATTTTATATTTTATTTAGACTGTAGCCCACCAGCTCCTCTGTCCAAGGGTTTCTCCAGGCAAGAATACTAGAGTGGATTGCCATGCACTCTTTCAGGGAATCTTACCAACCCAGGGGTTGAATCCATGTCTCTTTATGTCTCTGCATTGACAGGTGGGTTTTTTAGAACTAGAGCCACCTGATAAGTCCAGGTCACATACTATTAACAAACAAAATAATTATATTACTGAGTGACTGCTTATTATTTTCTAGATATTTTTTTGAGCATCATATATTTACTATTTTATTAAATTCTCAAGTCCACTTTATATGGATTACTATTATTCTCATTTTATTGATAATTTTTGAAATAAAAAGATGTTAAAATATCATACAAAATTACAAAATATCCATTTATGGTGATCAGATTAGAATCCAAGATGTTTGGTTTCTGTATCCCTCATCTTTGCTGTCTTGATATACCACCTGTTTGTTCTATTTCTATGGTATAGAAAGCAAAGCAAGTCCAATGTTATGCATCTCTTGCATGGCAAACAACATTAAATGTTTTGGAAGCATTATTTAATGTATCTACCCACAGAATTACATGTGAGAGTTTTCTCATTTTATGAAGTATAGGTTCAAAATTGAGTGACCTTTACTCAAGGTCACAGTACTAACAAGGAAATGAGCTGTAAATCAAATTTGTTGGCTTTTAGGTGGTTCTCATAGGTCAAATTAATTAGGGACACTTGAAATTAGAGAAATGCAAGATGGAAGAGATGTCTCAACCTCAGGTCAGCAAAAAACTAAAACAGTAGTAAAATTAGTAAAGTGAAAGTGAAATTTGCTCCGTTGTGTTAGATTCCTTGTAAACCGACGGACTGTAGCCAGTCAGACTCCTTTCTCTATGGAATTCCCCAGGCAAAATTACTGGAGTGGGCTGCCATTCTCTTCTCCAGGGGATCTTCCAGGGGTCGAACCTGGGTGTTCTGCATTGCAAGCAGATTTTTAAACAACTGAGTCACCTTTTAGGGAAATCCTAAAAAAGAGTAGAGAAAAACATGATTTGTTTTACAGAAAGAAAAAATATATGTCAATGTATACGAAATAAACGTGTAGAAATCAACTTTTCTTTAGAACAAAACCAAATGTAATAAACCAAAATTAAATATCAAGGCTAAAATAAGTTTATATAGCAAATCAATTCAGTTCAGTTCAGTTGCTCAGTCGTGTCCGACTCATTGCGACCCCATGAATCGCAGCACCCCAAGCTTCCCTGTCCATCACCAACTCCCAGAGTTCACTCAGACTCGCGTCCATCGAGTCAGTGATGCCATCCAGCCATCTCATCCTCTGTCGTCTCCTTCTCCTCCTGCCCCCAATCCCTCTCAGCATCAGAGTCTTTTCCATTGAGTCAACTCTTCACATGAGGTGGCCAAAGTATTGGAGTTTCAGCTTTAGCATCATTCCTTTCAAAGAAATCCCAGGGTTGAAATCTTTCAGAATGGAGTGGTTGGATCTCCTTGCAGTCCAAGGGACTCTCAAGAGTCTTCTCCAACACCACAGTTCAAAAGCATCAATTCTTCGGCACTCAGCCTTCTTCACAGTCCAACTCTCACATCGATACATGACTACTGGAAAAACCAGTCTTGACTAGACAGACCTTAGTCGGCAAAATAATGTCTCTGCCTTTGAATATGCTATCTAGGTTGGTCATAACTTTTCTTCCAAGGAGTAAGAGTCTTTTAATTTCATGGCTGCAGTCACTATCTGCAGTGATTTTGGAGCCCGCCCAAAAAAAGTTGATACTGTTTCCACCATTTCTCCATTTCCCATGGAATGATGGGACCGAATGCCGTCATCTTCATTTTCTGAATGTTGAGCTTTAAGCCAACTTTTTCACTCTCCTCTTCTACTTTCATCAAGAGGCCTTTTAGTTCGTCTTCACTTTCTGCCATAAGGGTGGTGTCATCTGCGTCTCTGAGGTTATTGATATTTCTCCTGGCAATCTTGATTCCAGTTTGTGTTTCTTCCAGTCCAGCGTTTCTCATTATGTACTCTGCATATAAGTTAAATAAGCAAGGTGACAATATACAGCCTTGACGGGCTCCTTTTCCTATTTGGAACCAGTCTGTTGTTCCATGTCCAGTTCTAACTGTTGCTTCCTGACCTGCATACAAATTTCTCAAGAGGCAGGTTAGGTGGTCTGGTGTTTTCATCTCTTTCAGAATTGTCCACAGTTTATTGTGATCCACACAGTCAAAGGCTTTGGCATAGTCAAAAAGATGTTTTATAGTCAAATAGATATTTTTCTGGAACTCTCTTGCTTTTTCCATGATCCAGCAGATGTTGGTAATTTGATCTCTTTTTCCTCTGCCTTTTCTAAAACCAGCTTGAACATCAGGAAATTCACGGTTCACGTATTGTTGAAGCCTGGCTTGGAGAATTTTAAGCATTACTTACTAGCGTGTGAGATGAGTGCAATTGTGCAGTAGTGTGAGCATTCATTGTCATTGCCTTTCTTTGGGATTGGAATGAAAACTGACCTTTTCCAGTCCTGTGGCCACTTCTGAGTTTTCCAAATTTGCTGGCATATTGAGCGCAGCACTTTCAGAGCATCATCTTTCAGGATTTGAAATAGCTCAACTGGAATTCCATCACCTTCCCTAGCTTTGTTCGTAGTGATGCTTTCTAAGGCCCACTTGACTTCACATTCCAAGATGTCTGGCTCTAGGTGAGTGATCACTCCATCGTGATTATCTCGGTCATGAAGATCCTTTTTGTACAGTTCTTCTGTGTATTCTTGCCATCTCTTCTTAATATCTTCTGCTTCTGTTAGGTCCATACCATTTCTGTCCTTTATTGAGCCCATCTTTGCATGAAATGTTCCCTTGGTATCTCTAATTTTCTTGAAGAGATCTCTAGTCTTTCCCATTCTGTTGTTTTCCTCTATTTCTTTTATATAGCAAACAGTAAAACTATTTTTTTCTGGTATAAACTGAAAATCATCTATTGAATAAAATTTTTAAATGTATTATATTCGTGCCCTTTGAGACCCCCTCATGTTAATTATTTCAAAGCTGTTGTTCAAAAACGAAACAATTGTAAAACAAAATTTGTCAGCAACTGAGATACACCTTGGTGTGTATGCCCAGAAGTGGGATTGCTGGGTCATAAGGTAGTTCTATTTGCAATTTTTTAAGGAATCTCCACACTGTTCTCCATAGTGGCTGTACTAGTTTGCATTCCCACCAACAGTGTAGGAGGGTTCCCTTTTCTCCACACCCTCTCCAACATTTATTGCTTGCAGATTTTTGGATCGCAGCCATTCTGACTGGTGTGAAGTGGTACCTCATTGTGGTTTTGATTTGCATTTCTCTAATAATGAGTGATGTTGAGCATCTTTTCATGTGTTTGTTAGCCATCCGTATGTCTTCTTTGGAGAAATGTCGATTTAGTTCTTTGGCCCATTTTTTGATTGGGTCGTTTATTTTTCTGGAGTTGAGCTGCAGAAGTTGCTTGTATATTTTTGAGATTAGTTGTTTGTCAGTTGCTTCATTTGCTATTATTTTCTCCCATTCAGAAGGCTGTCTTTTCACCTTGCTTATATTTTCCTTTGTTGTGCAGAAGCTTTTAATTTTAATTAGATCCCATTGGTTTATTTTTGCTTTTATTTCCAGCATTCTGGGAGGTGGATCATAGAGGATCCTGCTGTGATTTATGTCTGAGAGTGTTTTGCCTATGTTCTCCTCTAGGAGTTTTATAGTTTCTGATCTTACATTTAGATCTTTAATCCATTTTGAGTTTATTTTTGTGTGCGGTGTTAGAAAGTGATCTAGTTTCATTCTTTTACAAGTGGTTGACCAGTTTTCCCAGCACCACTTGTTAAAGAGATTGTCTTTACTCCATTGTATATTCTTGCCTCCTTTGTCAAAGATAAGGTGTCCATATGTGTGTGGATTTATCTCTGGGCTTTCTATTTTGTTCCATTGATCTATATGTCTGTCTTTGTGCCAGTACCATACTGTCTTGATGACTGTGGCTTTGTAGTAGAGCCTGAAGTCAGGCAAGTTGATTCCTCCAGTTCCATTCTTCTTTCTCAAGATTGCTTTGGCTATTCGAGGTTTTTTGTATTTCCATACAAATCTTGAAATTATTTGTTCTAGTTCTGTGAAAAATGTGGCTGGTAGCTTGATAGGGATTGCATTGAATTTGTAAATTGCTTTGGGTAGTATACTCATTTTCACTATATTGATTCTTCCAATCCATGAACATGGTATATTTCTCCATCTATTAGTGTCCTCTTTGATTTCTTTCATCTACCTTATGACCCAGCAATCCCACTTCTGGGCATACACACCGAGGAAACCAGAATTGAAAGAGACACATGTACCCCAATGTTCATCGCAGCACTGTTTATAATAGCCAGGACATGGAAACAACCTAGATGTCCATCAGCAGATGAATGGATAAGAAAGCTGTGGTACATATACACAATGGAGTATTACTCAGCCGTTAAAAAGAATTCATTTGAATCAGTTCTGTTGAGATGGATGAAACTGGAGCCGATCATACAGAGTGAAGTAAGCCAGAAAGAAAAATACCAATACAGTATACTAACACATATATATGGAATTTAGGAAGATGGCAATGACGACCCTGTATGCAAGACAGGGAAAGAGACACAGATGTGTATAACGGACTTTTGGACTCAGAGGGAGAGGGAGAGGGTGGGATGATTTGGGAGAATGACATTCTAACATGTATACTATCATGTGAATTGAATCGCCAGTCTATGTCTGACGCAGGATGCAGCATGCTTGGGGCTGGTGCATGGGATGACCCAGAAAGATGTTATGGGGAGGGAGGTGGGAGGGGGGTTCCTGTTTGGGAATGCATGTAAGAATTAAAGATTTTAAAATTTAAAAAAAAAAAAAAAATAAAAAAAAAAAAAAAGAGATACACCTTGAAAATATGTGCGTTCATTTCCAGATGCCGCAATAAAGCAAATTTTGCAATTAAAAAGCAAGTCACATTGTTTATTTCCAAAGGTATATAAAAATTATATTTATACTATACGGTAGTTTATTAAATGTGCAGTAGCATTCTGTGTAAAATATATACCTACTTTATTTAAAACCTTATTGCTGAAATTATAACCTTTAAATCAGCTTTCATTTCATAATATTTTTGCTGGTGGGAGATTTTTCCTTGATGATTATGGCTTCTGACTGATCAGTGTGTTGGTTGCTGAAGACTGGGATAACTGTAGCCACTTCTTAAAATCAGGCAATAGAATGTTGACTCTCTTCCTATCATGAACAACTCTCTGTAGTCTGCAAAGCTGTATGCAAGCATTTCACCCCTAGTAAAACTTTCAAAATTAGAGGCAATCCTCTCAAAACTTGCCAGTGTTTTATCAACTAAGCTGATTTTAATATTTCATGGCCATTGTTGCAATTTTAACAATTTTCACAACATCTTCATCAAATCTAGTTTTCATCTCAAGAAACTACTCTCCTTGCTCACCCATAAGAAGCAGTTTCTCACCTGTGAATGTTTTATCATGAGACTGCAGCATTTCAGGCAGATCATTAGATCCATTTATAATTCCAGTTCTTTTGCTGTTTTCATCACAGTTATTGTTAATTCTTTCAGTAAAGCCTCGAGCTCCTCAGAATTATCCATGAGGCTTAAAATTAACTACCTCCAAACTTCTGTTAATGTTGGTATTTTTATGTCTTCCCACAAATCACAAATATTCTTAATGCCATCTAGAATGATGAACCATTTCCAGAAGTTTTTCACTTTGCCCAGATCCATCAGTATAATCAACATTTAATGCAGCTATGGACTTATAAAATGTATTTATTAAATAAAAATCCTTGAAAATACAAATTAATTTTTGATCCATGAGATGAAGAATAAATGTTGTCTTGGTAGGCATGAAAACAACATTAATCTCGCTGTCTGTTTCCATCAGAACTCTTGGATAACCAGATGCATTGTCATTATGCAGGAATCTTTTGAGAAATGTTTTGTTTTGTTTTGTTTTCATAAACAGCAGGTATCAACAGTGGACTACAATATTCTGTAAGCCACGTAATAAACAGATTTGCTGTCATTCAGGATTTTTATTTTGTTCCATTTATAAAGCACAGCTTGAGTGGTATTACAATTCTTAAGGGCTCTAGGATTTTTAGGATAGCAAATGATCATTGGCTTCAACTCCAAATCACCAGCTGCACAAGCAGCTAAGAAGAGTCAGCCTGTTCTTTGAAGCCTTGAAGCCAGGCACTAACTTTTCCTCTGTAGCTATGTAGCATGTTCTTCCAAGATAGGGCTACACCAAAAAGCTGTTGTCTCAATTGAAACAAGTGAAAGTGTTAGTTTCTCAGTCATGTCCAACTCTGTGACCTCGTGTATTGTAGCCCACCAGGCTCCTCTGTTCATAGAACTCTCCAGGCCAGAATTCAGGAGAGGGTAGCCATTCCCTTCTCCAGAGGATCTTCCTGACCCGGGGATTAAATCCACGTCTCCCACATTGTGGGCAGATACTTCACCATCTGAATCACCAGGGAAGCCATTTGTTTCAACTATCCACCTTCGTTAATTATGTTAGCTAGATCTGCTGAGACACTTGCTACACATTCTGTATCAGCAGCTGCTGCTTCATCTTGCACATTTATGTTAAAGAGAAGGCTTCTTTCCTTCAACTTCATGAACCAACCTCTGCACACTTCAATTTTTTCTTCTGAAGCTTCCTTGCCTCACTCAGCCTTCATGGCATTAGAGAAAGGAAAGGTCTTGGTCTGGATTAGGCTTTGGCTTAAGGGAATGTTACTGATATTTCTCTCAGCAATCTTGATTCCAGCTTGTGCTTCTTCCAGCCCAGAGTTTCTCATGTTGTACTCTGCATATAAGCTAAATATGCAAGGTGACAATATACAGCCTTGACATACTCCTTTTCCTATTTGGAACCAGTCTGTTGATCCATGTCCAGTTCTAACTGTTGCTTCCTGACCTGCATATAGGTTTCTCAAGAGGCAGGTCATGTGGTCTGGTATTCCCATCACTTTCAGAATTATCCACAGTTTCTTGTGATCCACACAGTCAAAGGCTTTGGCATAATCAACAAAGCAGAAATGGATGTTTTTCTGGAACTCTTTTGCATTTTTCATGATCCAGCAGATGTTGGCAATTTGATCTCTGGTCCCTCTGCCTTTTCTAAAATGAGCTTGAACATCTGGAAGGTTCACAGTTCATGTGTTGCTGAAGCCTAGCTTGGATAATTTTCAGCATTACTCTTGATGAAAGTGAAAATGGAGAGTGAAAAAGTTGGCTTAAAGCTCAAAATTCAGAAAATGAAGATCATGGCATCTGGTCCCATCACTTCATGGGAAATAGATGGGTAAGAGTGGAAACAGTGTTAACAGTGTCAGACTTTATTTTTTTGTGCTCCAAAATCACTGCAGATGGTGACTGTAGCCATGAAATTAAAAGACGCTTACTCCTTGGAAGAAAAGTTATGACCAACCTAGATAGCATATTGAAATGCAGAGACATTACTTTGCCAACAAAGGCCCATCTAGTCAAGGCTATGGTTTTTCCAGTGGTCATGTATGGATGTGAGATTTGGACTGTGAAGAAAGTTGAGCACTGAAGAATTGATGCTTTTGAACTGTGGTGTTGAAGAAGATACTTGAGAGTCCCTTGGACTGCAAGGAGATCCAACCAGTCCATTCTAAGGGAGATCAGCCCTGGGATTTATTTGGAGGGAATGATGCTGAAGCTGAAACTCCAGTACTGTGGACACCTCATGCAAAGAGTTGACTCATTGGAAAAGACTCTGATACTGGGAAGGATTTGGGGCAGGAGGAGAAGGGGACGGCAGAGGATGAGATGACTGTATGGCATCCGTGACTCGATGGACGTGAGTCTGAGTGAACTCCGGGAGATGGTGATGGACAGGGAGGCCTGGCGTGCTGTGATTCATGGGGTCGCAAAGAGTTGGACATGGCTGAGTGATTGAACTGAACTGAACTAAGGGAATATTGTGGCTATTTTGATCTACTATCCACCAAAACTTTCTCCATATTAGCAAGGATGCTGGTTCACTTTCATATCATTCATGTGTTCCCAAGAGTTGTTGTTCAGTCACTAAGTCACTTCTGACTCTTTGCACTCCCATAGACTGCAGCACATCAGGCTCCCTTGTTCTTCACTGCCTTCTGGAATGTGTTGCTAAGATTCATGTCCATTAAGTCAGTGATCTTATTTAATTATCTCATCCTTGGGTGCCCCCTTGCCCCAATGAGTCATCTCTTCCCATCAGGTTTCCAAATTATTGAAACTTCAGCATCAGTATTTCCAATGAATATTCAGAGTTGATTTAATTTTTGAGATTGACTTGTTTGATCTCCTCGGAGTCCAAGGAACTCTCAAGAGTTCACTAGAGTATCATCTTTAGCTTCCTTCAAGAACATTTTCGTTGCATTCACAACTTGGTTAACTGGTACAAGAAGCCTAGCTTTTGGTGCACCTTGGCTTTTGACATGCCTTCCTCACTAAGTTTGAGTATTTGTACCTGTTGATTTTAGGTAAGAGACATGTGATTCCTCTTTTCACTTGAACACTTAAAGGTAATTGTACTATTATTAATTTCCCTGATTTCAATATTCCAGGGCATCTAGAAGCATGAGGAGAGTGAGAGAGACAGAGAAAAGGCCAGCTAGTGGAGCAGTCAGAACACACACACACATATGTCAACTAAGTTTGCTTAACTTATATGGGTGGGGTTTGTGACACAATTACAATAGTAACAACAAAGATAGACCACCATAACAAATACAATAACAATGAAAATGTTTTAAAAATTGTAAGAATTATAAAAATGCAACACATAAACTGAGCAAATGCTGATAGAAACAATGGCACCAGTAGAATTAGTAGAAATTGACAATTTTGTTGTTGTTGTTGTTTTAATTGGGGAAAGATTGTTTCACAATGTTGTGTTGCTTTCTGTTGTAAAACAATGCAAATCAGCCATGATTATGCATTTGTTACCTCCCACTTGAGCCTCTCTCCCCTTTGCCTATTTCAGAGCATCGGGTTGGGCTCCATGTGTTATGTAGCAACTTCTCACCTATTACCTGTTTTATACATGGTAGTGTATGTACAGTGTATATATGCTACTTTATCCATTTGTCCCACCCTGCCCTTCACCCACTGTGTCCAAAAGTCCATTCTCTATATCTGTGTCTCCATTTCTTCCATGGAAATAGGTTCATCCAGTACCATTCTTCTAGATTCCATATATATGCATTAATATACAGTATTTGTCCTTTGCTTTCTTTTTTTTTTTTTTTTTGTCCTTTGCTTTCTGACTTTCACTCTGTATAACAGGCTCTCACCAGCAAACCTTCATTTATTAAAAACACAGTATCTGCTAAATAAAAGAACATGAGGGATCTGTTATATATATTAAATAATATATATTTATATGTATATGCTGGAATCAAGATTTCTGGGAGAAATATCAATAAGCTCATATATGCAGATGACACCACCCTTATGGCAGAAAGTGAAGAGGAATTAAAGAGCCTCTTGATGAAAGTGAAACAGGAGAGTGAAAAAATTGACTTAAATTTCAACATTCAGAAAATAAAGATCATGGCATCTAGTCCCATCACTTCATGGAAAATAGACGGGAATACAGTGGAAACAGTGTGAGACTTTCTTTTGGGGGGCTCCAAAATCATTGCAGCTGGTGATTGCGCCATGAAATTAAAAGACACTTACTCCTTGGAAGGCAAGTTATGACCAACCTAGATAGCATATTGAAAAGCAGAGACATTACTTTGCCACAAAGGTCCGTCTAGTCAAGGCTATGGTTTTTCCAGGGGTCATGTATGGATGTGAGCGTTGCACTGTGAAGAAAGCTGACCACCAAAGAATTGATGTTTTTGAACTATGGTGTTGGAGAAGATTCTTGAGAGTCCCTTGGACTGCAAGGAGATCCAACCAGTCCATCCTAAAGGAAATCAGTCCTGGGTGCTCATTGGAAGGACTGATGCTGAAGCTGAAACTCCAATACTTTGGCCACATCATGCGAAGAGTAAACTCATTGGAAAAGACTCTGATGCTGGGAGGGATTGGGGGCATGAGGAGAAGGGGATGACAGAGGATGAGATGGCTGCGTGGCATCACCAACTCAATGGACAAGAGTTTGAGTGAACTCCGGGAGTTAATGATGGACAGGGAGGCCTGGCGTGCTGTGATTCATGGGGTCACAAAGAGTTGGACAAGACTGAGTGACTGAACTAAACAGATATACATATTATATATAATATATATCATATATTTTATATATATTTATAATATAAATTCACATATAAACATTCATATATGCATAAATATATATTTATATTTGCTGCTAAGTCACTTCAGTCGTGTTCGACTCTGTGTGACCCCAGAGACAGCAGCCCACCAGGCTCCCCGTCTCTGGGATTCTCCAGGCAAGAACACTGGAGTGGGTTGCCATTTCCTTCTCCAATGCATGAAAGTGAAAAGTGAAAGTGAAGTCTCTCAGTCTTGTCCGACTCTTAGCGACCCCATGGACTGCAGCCTACCAGGCTCTTCCGTCCATGGGATTTTCCAGGCAAGAGTACTGCAGTGGGGTGCCATTGCCTTCTCCAATATTTATATTTGCATGTATATATATATATATATATATATATATAATATTTTTATATATTATATATTATTTTATATATTATATAATAATTTTTATATTACATATCAAATAATTTATATGTATTTTTAATATATATAATATTTTTATATATTTATGTATATATAAGTTTATCATATATTTATATGATTTTTATATATTTATTTAATAAATTGATACATTAAATATAATACATTTATATTTATATATAAGTTATGTATTTATATTAGCTATTAGATTAATAGTATTTTATATTTATATATTATATATTTTTATATGTATATACAATTATTACTTATAATTTATACAATTTATATATTTATATGCTAATATATGTACATACAAATTTATATATTTATGTAATATATATTATATATACATGTATTTTGAAATATATATTTTATTATATATTGTATACAAATATTATATATCAAATATATATTTCTCATCTCATCTCATATATAATTATATATATAATCTATAGTATAAATATACATTATATTTATATATTTATTAAATATATTGGTAATATAAATATATTTTTAATCTATATTTATATATGGCAGAAAGTGAAGAGGAAGTAAAAAACCTCTTAATGAAAGTAAAAGAGGAGAGTGAAAAAGTTGGTTTAAAGCTCAACATTCAGAAAATGAAGATCATGGCATCCGGTGCCATCACTCCATGGGAAATAGATGGATAAACAGTGAAAACAGTGTCAGACTTTATTTTGGGGGGCTCCAAAATCACTGCAGATGGTGACTGCAGCCATGAAATTATAAGACTCTTACTCCTTGAAAGAAAAGTTATGACCAACTAGACAGCATATTCAAAAACAGAGACATTACCTTGCCGACTACGTTCCATCTAGTCAAGGCTATGGTTTTCCAATAGTCATGTATGGATGTGAGAGTTAGACTGTAAAGAAGGCTGAGTGCCGAAGAATTGATGCTTTTGAACTGCGGTGTTGGAGATGACTCTTGAGAGTCCCTTGGACTGCAAGCAGATCCAACCAGTCCATTCCGAAGGAGATCAACCCAGGGATTTCTTTGGAAGGAATGATGGTGAAGCTGAAACTCCAGTAATTTGGCCACCTCATGAGAAGAGTTGACTCATTGGAAAAAACTCTGATGCTGGGAGGGATTGGGGGCATGAGGAGAAGGGAACGACTGAGGATGAGATGGCTGGATGGCATCACTGACTCGATGGACGCAAGTCTGAGTGAACTCCGGGAGTTGGTGATGGACAGGGAGGCCTGTCATGCTGCGATTCATGGGGTCACAAAGAGTCGGACAGGACTGAGCGACTGAACTGATATATATATTATATAATTATAGATAATATTTATATAATATATATTTTATTTTATGTATTATATTTATATGTATTATGTTGTATTTATAATACATTCATATTACATATATTACCATGCATCTACTCTGGAGTTGACTATAATCTTCCTATTTCAGCAAAACAAGCTTTTGGTTGCCTATTTTCTTTCTTTCTCTTGGGGCCATAGGGTTCAACTGAATAAATCATTAATTCAAACTAAAAACTTTGAGGATTTAATAAATATAGTATATCCATTATAGAAATTTAAGAGTACCCAATGGAGCAGTAAGGATGCTTTTTAAAAATTTATATTAAAAATATGGTCTTATATCTCTTAAAAATTAATACTTTCATGTATTTCTCTCTTTTGCATCTCATAACATGTAAAAGAATTTAAAGAAAAGGGATAAGTACCTATTCTGTATCACTTACCCACACAGGTTGACATCTTAATTGTTAAATTCATATAATAATGCATTTAATATTCAGCGAATATTGATCTGCTTCTATCTACCAGTTTCTGGTACTAAGTGATCAAGTTGCAGTCACTCTTATCAAATTATTTATTCAACAAAGTCATCAGTTTGTTGCAGGAGTGAGGGAAATTGTCAAATGCATGGGCTTATGATAGAATAAAAAGAGATTCACATAACACTGGGAATTAGGAAATACTCTTCCTACAAAATGATTTGACAAATCACCACAGAAGTTTGTGGCTTAAAACAATTATTGAATATTTCTTATGTTTCAGGAGGTTAGAAGTTTGAAGTCAGCTTGACTGATGATTCTCTCAAGGTCTCACAGGGATTCTGTCAGGTGATTGAAAGGACTGGGAGCATGTCGCCTGTCTATTCACTCAGATATCTGAAGTCTGAGCTGGGAAGATTCAAATAGCTGGAGGCTACTACTGCTTGGGAAGTCAATTCTTGTTCTCTCTACATGATCTCCATTCAATATGGCAGCTTCAAATAAACTAGAATCCTTACATGAAGGCTTATGGCTTTGGAGGCAAATCTAAGAAATCAACACAGGAAGAAACTATCTTTTATTCTAAGCTAACCTAGAAAGTCCCATAGTCACTTTCTCTGCACTTCAATGAACCAAACTTCAATGAAGCAACACGATCCCAATGTCATATAAAGTAATTAATTTTTTTTCTCTTTCTAGCTCATGGGGATAGTCATTGCCTTCCCCTCTCTGTGAGTGTCAAAGATGCTAGTTATAACTCATTTGGATGGAGTTTTGCTCTAACTCTGTGTAATGTAAAGCTGTTATTTGTTGCCTCACAGTTCCCTGAGCGCCAACACTTTCCCTGCCTTTTTTGAACTTTTACTTGGTTATTGTTTATTTCTAGGTATCCATTCTCTCTCTCTCTCCTCATTCATATGTGTAAGTGTGTGTCTGTGTGTGTGTGCATGTATTTAAACAATATGCTTATGATAGCACCTCAGTTTTGCTCCTTCCCTCGTTTCCAGGTTGATCCAGCTAAATTCAATTATCTGCAAACAATGTTTCTTCTGAGTCACAGGTTCTGTGGCTTATCCATCCATCACCTTCAATAAAGGACCTTGCCTACAAGGCCTTGCTCTGCCTTATCAATGACTGCTCTGGCTAACTTTAGACTTTTGAGTGACTTTAGGAGGCCTTCTGTATGTGTCGAGTCTCTCCCTTTAGAAACTGAGATTAAAAAAACAAAAATGTATATGGCTCTCTGAGTGCAATTTTCATGACCAAGTTGGAGTGATTCTTAAAGAATCCCTCAAGGGAGACATACTCCCCTATTTGCAAGGCACTTTGGGTGGTTTCCTCATATGTATGTTGAGATGAAATGAATAGTCAACTGAGATCCTGTGCATATGTTTAGTATTCTCACTGTCCAGCAGTCTTTTCTCTGGGAAAATCTTCTATGGACTTTAACTGTTTCATTCTCTCTGACTCTCAGTTAAGACTCTTCAACTTATTGAGTTTTCCAAGTTCATCTCAATTACCTCTCCTTGCCCAATAGTCTGAAAATTCTCTACAGTAGTTAAACTGGGGTTATTGGAGGTTTCAACACCTTTGTTTACATTTTTTATCCCTTAGGATCACTGTCTCTTGATATTCAGTTTGAAAACTATTGCATTGTTTTATTGCTTCAGAAAAGAGGACAAATTCTGTCCTCGTTAGTTCATCTTAGCTGGAATTGAAAATCGATGTGGCTAACTTTTAATGTATTCTTCAAAACATGACTCGAACATTTTGTTAAAGTTGAGTTAGAAAATAAACAACATGAAAAGGAGGTTACATAGTACGGTGGCCCCTTAGTTCCTAATTATGAATGCATTTAATTATTTGATGCTGGCAAACAAGATTGCTGATATTTGGAGATTCATTATTATTATTATTTGCAATAGTGGTATAGTGACATCACTTTTAAAAGGAAAGTGGAAGCAATTATTGTAGTAGTGTCTGTGCTTTTCTGATTCCTGCTTTCTTATTTCTGATCACCATGGAAGGAGATGTTGTTGAACTGATTTGAGTGGCAGTTTGTGGATTTTCCACCTCCATTTTTGTTAGAGGAGTGAAGGATACTCTGATTCTGTAGTGTGTTGAAGCCATTCCAAAATTCTTCTATGAATTTAACACCTTACATTTTTTTTCTATCTAAAAATATTTTGAAATTTTTTACTGTTTTTGTTGTCTGTGTTAAGCTTTGATATAATTTGCAAGATATATTACAAAGTACATTTGAAAGATGTATATATTCAGCTTTTTTTGGAAATCTGTTTTTCAAACAAATGTGTGAAGATAAATAGTATGGGAGTAAGAACATTTGATTAATATTATCAAAGAATATTAAAGAATATGCATTATTTAATGCATATTAAATGCATATGCATTCTCAAAGAATATGCATTCTTGTGGTAGACTAATATTTCTAAGGCAGACTTGTAAAGCAAGGTTAGATGGAATGCCTCCTTAACTTGAGATAGGTAATTTAATTCTATGGATATTTTTATGACCATATCTTATTAAAGTGATTTTTCAATGTGTTTTACTACTTTACCTTTAGATAAGTTCTTTCCTCCATTCTGTGGGCATCAGTCCTGGTTTTTATTGGAAATGACTGCCTTTATCATTGCATGTATATTAATAGATACTTTTGAAGCAGGTCAGAAATACCTCCAGTATTAACTGAGAACCATATAAAATTTTAAACAAGTAAGTATTGTTAGGAATAACTTGACATTTAACACTTTTGAAGGACATAAAATATTTGTTACCTCATTTTGTAAAGGTAGCTTGTTTTCTGATGGTTCAAATTATATGACCTTTAAATGACTTTCATACCATTGGGTGATTTGCCTTCTTCATTTATATTCATTTTTACTATACTTCTCATTTTGCAATTCTGCATCTTTTTTTGTTTATTTGTTTGATTTGGTTTGGCTTGATGCAATGGATTTAGAGCATGACACATCTGTTTTGACTCATATTTGACTCTGTAATTATGTAGCAATTTCCCAGAAAAAGTTCTTGAATGGACAAGTTTCTGATTTTAAAATCTCAACTTGAACATTTTCAATATTTTATTTCCTCCTTTTTTTTTTTTTTTTGCTTGCTTGCTATTTCAGAAACCTCTTGAAAAAAGTTTTGTATTAAAAACAACCATTAATTTTTGTCTTCACTAATGATGTAATTTTTTTTTCTTTTCTATTTTACCTACAGTTTTCTCCTTCTAACAATGTTGAATTGTTTTGGAAAACTTTATTTTACATTCTTTCTCATTTTAAAATTGGCTAAACTCTATCATTTTATTTCTGTAGTCTATATGATATGTATTGTTACGTTTACCCACAGGACTCCAGAAAATAGAGTTTCATCTTGTGTGTGTGTGTGTGATAAAGTTTTATTAAAGTATAAAGGAGATAGAGAAAGCTTCTGACATAGGCATCAGAAGGGGTCAGAAAGAGTGCCCCCCCTGCTAGTCTTCAGCTGCATGCTATATAGTCACTAGCAGTCTGTTAATGAAAGAAAGGAATGTCTTAAAACTCAGAATGGCACCAGGCCCCTCTCCCATAAGATTCATTTCGGGATAATCTTGGCACCAAATGGTTCCTCCTAGGCCATAAAATGATTAACTTGAATTTTGAAGAAGGGCAGATCACCATACAAATAGTTTCATTTACATAGATTAGGGGAACGATATCTGAGTATAATATACTGGTTTGCCAAGTAGGTTCTGAGCCAAGAGGCTGAACCAATTTGAAGACAGAGTTTAGGGTAAATGCACAGTACATTTAGCATAGCCTAAGATAAACATTTCCATAAGAAAAAGGCATTGGATATCTCTAGGTTTGAGAATAGTTAACTTCAGGTGATGGAGAAGGAAATGGCAACCTACTCCAGTACTCTTGCCTAGAAAATCCCATGGATGGAGGAGCCTGGTGGGCTGCTGTCTATGGGGTCACACAGAGTCAGACATGACTGAGGCAACTTAGCAGCAGCAGCAGCAACTTCAGGTGAAACCAGATGTCATTATGTTCCTTGGAAGGAAAGTTATGAGCAACCTAGACAGCATATTAAAAAGCAGAGACATCACTTTGCCAACGAAGGTCCGTCTAGTCAAGGCTATGGTTTTACCAGTGGTCATGTATGGATGTGAGTGTTGCACTGTGAAGAAAGCTGAGCACCGAAGAATTGATGCTTTTGAACTGTGGTGCTAGAGAAGACTCTTGAGAGTCCCTTGGACTGCAAGGAGATCCACCCAGTCCATTCTGAAGGAGATCAGACCTGGGATTCCTTGGAAAGAATGATGCTAAAGCTGAAACTCCAGTACTTTGGCCACTTCATGCGAAGAGTTGACTCATTGGAAAAGACTCTGATGCTGGGAGGAATTGGGGGCAGGAGGAGAAGGGGACGACCGGGGATGAGATGGCTGGATGGCATCACTGACTCAAAGAACGTGAGTCTGAGTGAACTCTGGGAGTAGGTGATGGACAAGGAGCCCTGGCGTGCTGCAATTCATGGAGTCACAAAGAGTCAGACACGACTGAGCAACTGAAATGAACTGAACTGAAACATTATCTGTATGATACCATAAAGATGTATACATGTCCAAACTCATACGATATACAACAACAAGTATAAACAATAATGTAAACTATTGACTTAGGGTGATTCTAATGTGTCAGTATAGTTTATTACATTGTAAAAATGTACAGCTATGAAGGTAAATTGATAAAGGAAGAAGCTCTGGATGTGTAGAAACAGGAGGCACACAGAAGTCCTTTGACCTTTCCTCTCAATCTTTCTATGAGCTTTATACTGCTTCAAAAGGAAGTATAATTAACAACATAACTGTATTGACAAATTTACTATATACAAGTTGTTCTTTGTATAGTATAATTTTGAAAACATGGATCAGCATTTTTTTTTATTTGTTTGTTTTCTTTAATGAGTAAATAGTGAATAGCCTTTGTAGGAGAAGAAGCAAAACACACTTTATGTAAGTAGTATATAACAATGGAGAATATAAAAGAGAATCAGAAATAATGTTATTGGAAAAAAAGTAAAATATAATAATAATCATTATATATTATTGCAATGAAAGTCAAATTTGGTGACACTGTGCTATAAAGTTGTTCTTTGTTTCTATTCTATGTAACTCAGTGACTTTCGTTCCTGAGAATTCACCAGAGAAGTTTTCTGAACTTCTCTTTTGGAATGTAAACATTGCCCTCATATTGAGGAAGTCATTTGTCATGTGGAGAACCATGATAGGAGCATAGGTTCTGTGGTAGATTTCCATGTTTAACCTCTCTAGAAACTTCAGTGTACCTAATTATGAAATAAGTTTTCTGCCTACTTCAGAGGTTTATTGTAAAGATTAAAATGGGATTGTGCTTTTTTATTGAGTTGCAAGAGTTCTTTGTGTATTCTGGATACTAGGTCTTTATGGAATATACAATTTGAAAATATGTCAATCATCCTGAATCTCCAATAATCATTCAAGGTGTAAACCACAGTATGGCTGTGGCCTAGAATGACTGTCTAAGTAATATATATGCAGAACATAGAGCATTGTGTCCACAAGTGGAATATGTACTTCAGTAACCTAAAATACAGGCTCTCCTGGTGGTTCAGCTGGTAAAGAATCCACCTGCATTGCAGCAGACCCCAGTTCGATTCGTGGGTTGGGAAGATCCCCTGGAGAAAGGATAGGCTGCCCCCTCCAGTATTCATGGGTTTTCCTGGTGGCTCAGACAGTAAAGAATCCTTCTGCAGTGTGGGAGAACTGCGTTCAACCTCTGGGTTGGAAAGATCCCCTGGAGGAGGTCATGGCCAACCACGCCAGTATTCTCACATGGAAAATCCCCATGAACAGAGGAGCCTGGTGGGCTACAGTCCACGGAGTGCAAAAGAGTTGGACATGACTGAGCGACTCTGCACACACACCTAATCTAAAATATAGCTAAAATAAAATTTCACATTATGGATGGAAAATATATTATGCTTGTATGTCTAACATGGGGAAGTAGTAGGAAATAACACAATGGCTGGCATATAGCAGCACATCAGTATATGCTTTTCTTTTGGTTACTTCTTATCTTATTCTGTTGCTAATGAAGATATTCTGTTACTACATGATTGAAGACTGATTCTCAGAAGTATTCTAGAAGTTTTGATTGCATTAAGTGCATGCCTATGATAGGTAGGCTTTTTTATTTTTTCATCCATGAATTTTCCATTAAACCAGGATGTTTGTGTGTGTGTGTGTGTGCATCTGTGTCTGTGTTTCAAAGTGTCTTTTGAAGCATTTGATTTTATACTGAGTATGATCCACATATTTTGAGAAATGGAATCTACTCAGGCTCATGGGGGATATTGTTCTATTTGTTGTTTCTCAGTCACCAAGTTGTGTCTGATTCTTTGCTACTCCACGGACTGCAACATGCCAGGCTTGCCTGCTCACCATCCCCCAGAGTTTGCCCAAGTTCATGTCCATTGAATCAGTGATGCCATCCAAACATCTCATCCTCTGTCACTCCCTTCTCCTTCTGCCTTCAATCTTTCCCAGCATCAAGGTCTTTTCCAATGAGTCAGCTCTTAGCATCAGGTGACTGAAGTATTGGAGTTTCAGCTTCAGCATCAGTCCTTCCAATGACTACTCAGGGTTGACTTCCTTTAAAATTGACTGATTTGATCTTGCTGTTCAAAACACTCTCAAAATTCCTTTGTTCCATACATATATATAGTTAATATTCAGTCATTCAGTCATGTCTGACTCTAATCCCATAGACTGCATGCACACCAAGCTTCCTCACATGTGAAGTGAAAGTTGCTCAGTCGTGCCTGACTCTTTATGACTTAATGGACTATACAGTCCATGGAATTCTTCAGGCCAGAAAACCGGAGTGGGTAGCCTTTCCCTTTTCCAGAGGATCTTCCCAACCCAGGGATCAAACCCGAGTCTCCTGCATTGCAGGCAGATTCTTTACCAACTGAGCTATCAGGAAAGCCCTTCCCCACTTCATATATATACATGCATATATATAGAGAGACTCTTAGTTTTAGTTCGAGTACTTGAGTCTGAAACTAGAAATTGGGTGGGAGGGCATGACTAAAGGTATTCATTCACATTCATTTTCATTTTATTTTCTTAACCTGTATGTTTCTTTTAAGAATTCCTCTTCCATGGTACCTTTCTTCTGAAGTGGAAAAAGGGAAGAGAAGATGACCAATAACTTTTTTTTTTTTTTTTTGCTGCTTGAGGCCTTGTCTTAGAAAACTATTTGAAAAGGTACACAGATATTCATCCTATCTGTAAAAAGTAGGTAATTTCTATTTTTGTTCCCCATATTAAGGTAGAGTCTTAGATTCCTAGAGATCTAAATACTCTTTAAATTACCACTCCCAGAGGCAGTGAAGTTCAGTGATTCTAATCATATACCTTTATACAAAAGGGCTTCCCTAATAGCTCAGCTAGTAAAGAATCTACCTGCAATACAAGACACCCTGGTTCAATTCCTGGGTCAGGAATATCCCCTGGAGAAGGGATAGGCTACCCACTCCAACATTCTTGGGCTTCCCTGGTGGCTTAGATGGTAAAGAATGGGAGACTGAGTTTGATTCATGGGTTGGGAAGATCCCCTGAAGGAGGGAATGACAGCACACTCCAGTGTTCTTGCCTGAAGAATTCCACAGACAGAGGAGCCTGGCAGGCTACAGTTCATGACATTGCAAAGAGTCAGATGAAACTTTCACTTATACAAAAAATGGAAAAAATATCCCTCAAAAGAAAATGTGGAAAGGACTAAAGAGGGCACTTTGAAAGCTTTCAGTCCATGTGTTTTTACATCTATCCCTCATAAACACTACCTTCATTTGTTGTGTTTGAAAGAGAGGTAACCAGTAATGAGAAGTTAAAATATGTAATTTTAGAAAGTGTCTTTGAAGTAATGCTTTGAGTAGAATAAAATTAAATATATTTTCTAACTACCTTGAAATCTATCCAATTCAAAGTGCTCTTCACATAGGCAATCATTCCTACTCTTTTAACAATTTCTCATGGTAACTGGTATTTAACTCCAGATCTGAAAATGACAATTTTTTATTGTATATAGAAATGTCCATTTTTATCTTAATATCACAGAAGGTATGTTTGAAATTCCTTTTCTGCCAAATCTTGTTTGTTTATTTATAATACATTTTTTGTTATACCAATTTGCAGAATTTGCATCTTTATGACTATATAGATATTTCTTCACAATGGACACATGAACCATTTTCTGATGTATTTTCATTTTTTTCTGGATAAGAATTTTTAATTGTTAAATGAAGAGAGTCTCTATAAGGGAAGTCTGAGTACATGTGTTAAACATGTAAGCTATTGAAGTCATAACACTAAATAGGTCAGTCTAACTATACTGATCATCTGTTTTGATGTGATTTATTTGTTACCCTTTTTAACTGATGTTTTCTTATATTGAAGTATGTTTGTTTTATAACAAACAGTTTCAGGTGTACAATAAAGTGATTCAGCTATACATATAAATATATTTATTCTTTTCCATATTTTCCCATGTAGGTTGTTACAGAATTTTCAGTACAGATCCCTGTGGTACATAGTAGGTCCTTGATGATTATCTATTTTATATAACCCTAACCCTGATTATTCTTCAGAGGGACTGATGTTGAAGTTGGAGCTCCAGTACTTTGGCCATCTGATGTGAACAGCCAATTCACTGGAAAAGACCATGAAGCTGGGAAAGACTGAAGGCAAAAGGAGAAGTGGGCAGCGGAGGATGAGATGGTTAGAGAGCATCACTGACTCAACGGACATGAATTTGAGCAACCTCTGGGAGATAGTGGAGAACAGAGGAGCCTGGCATGCTCCAGTTCATGGAGTCACAAAGAGTCAGACATGACTTAACAACTGAAAAGCAGCAAAAAAATGTGTGAATATGTCAATCCCAAACTCTGAATTTATTCCTCTCCCCTACATTTCCCCTCTGGTAAGCATAAATTGGTTTTCAAAGTCCATGAGCCTGTTTCTGTTTTTTCATTTTATAATTAGTTCATTTACATCTTTTTTTTTTTTTAAGATCACATATGATGAATTAATGTTTTCTTTTACAACTTTTTGGAATTTTTTTCTTTTTCTAACATATATCAAATTTCATTTATTTAATTTTATTACTTATTTCTAAATGACCTACACACTTTCTGTTCAGAGGCTGCAGGCCCCGATAATAATTCTAATGTTCCCTTTTTAATCCAAGCTGAACCTGAGTGCTCTCCAGAAGTGCTGCATAGCATATGGTTGAGGGTTAATTTTCGATGTCCTCTTGGGGCTTCTGTCATTTCCTTTGTTGTTGGAACCCCAGGCTCTGAACCGTATCATCTTTTCTTTCTTGCTTTAACTAAGTAAATTTTATAAGATACTTTTCAGTAACTTTCTGAGAATGGTAAATGTACTTGCATATCTAGGAATTTACACATGCCTAATTATATGATTGGAGAAGGCAATGGCAGCTGACTCCAGTACTCTTGCCTGGAAAATCCCATGGATGGAGGAGCCTGGTGGGCTGCGGTCCATGGGGTCGCTAGGAGTCCGACACGACTGAGCGACTTCACTTTCACTTTTCACTTTCATGCATTGGAGAAGGAAATGGCAACCCACTTCAGTGTTCTTGCCTGGAGAATAATAGGGACGGGGGAGCCTGGTGAGCTGCCGTCTCCGTGGTCGCACAGAGTCGGACACGACTGAAGCGACTTAGCAGCAGCAGCAGCAGCAATTATACGATTAGCATAGAATTCTCACAGAGAAAATGGTTGCACTCAGAATTTTTAATTTTTTTGTTCTTTGTAATAAGATTTCAGGATTTTTTAATGGTTTCTGAAACTGTAATATTCAATCATTTAAATTTCTGTCTGTGTGCTTTTTCTGAAGGCTTTTAGAATACTCTCTTCTATCTCTGGTGCTTTAAATTGTAAAATTTTGCAATAATATGTCCTGATATAAAGTTTTAAAAAATTCTTTGCGCTGAACACTCAGTAGACCTTTTCGATCTTACTGTTCTCTAACATGAAGAAATTGTATTGTTTGTAACTAATACTTTCTTTTCTATAATTTTGTTTTTAAATTATTGACTACAATTTCTTAGTTTTTGGACTTCCTGGTTTGATATTCTAATACTTCCACTAGTCTTTTTTTTTTTTTTTTTTAATTTTAGTTTTTTATTTTTTTAATTTTAAAATCTTTAATTCTTACATGCATTCCCAAACATGAACCCCCCTCCCACCTCCCTCCCCATAACAACTTTCTGGGTCATCCCCATGCACCAGCCCCAAGCATGCTGCATCCTGCGTCAGACATAGACTGGCGATTCAATTCACATGATAGTATACATGTTAGAATGGCATTCTCCCAAATCATCCCACCCTCTCCCTCTCCCTCTGAGTCCAAAAGTCCGTTATACACATCTGTGTCTCTTTCCCTGTCTTGCATACAGTCTTTTTTCCCCCCCAACAACCCTGGGTACAATTCAAAAATACATTTTCTTGGCTCTATATACAACAATTCTCATGCTTGTTCAATATTTTTCTAATATTTTAAACCCTGAGAGATCCTTATTTGTTTTGTAAAAGGTTAATTCTATACATTCTTTTTTTCTTTTTAAAATTTATTTATTTTTAAATAAAGAACAATTGCTTTACAGTATTGCATTGGTTTCTACCAACCATTAACATGAATCAGCCATAGGTTTACTCATATACATTCTTATGTCAATAAAATATATCTTTTCTGTCAATCTGAGTCATCTTTTTTTTTTTTACATTTTCACATGCAGTATGTGAAATTTTCTTTTTACTTTAATCTCTGTTTATCTACTTTATTTATTTATTTTAGTGGTTTTCCCCAAATATATTGGATCTGCATGGTTTCTTTTCATTAAAGACATTAATGAATTTTGTCTTTGATGAGTAGAGTGTGAGTATCATTGTCGATTATTCAAATTGCCACCATGTATTTTATTTAAGGAAAATTAACCACCATCAATATTTGACATGTCCTTTGGGTCTGGTTGGGGCATCCCCGGTGGCACAGATGGTAAAGAATCTGCCCAAAATGTGACAGACCCAGGTTCCATTGATGGGTCAGAAAGATCTCCTGGAGAAGGATATGGCAACACACTCCAGCGTTTTTGCTTGGAGAATTCTATGGACAGAGGAACTAGGCAGCCAACAGTCCATGGGGTCACAAAGAGTTGGACACAACACTTTCATTTTGAGTTTTGTGGCTGATACATTTCTTTAAAAAAAAGAAAAAAAAAAACTTTGGTATACTGGGTCAGTGTGGCTTCCCTCATTATCAGAAATGCAGCATGTGTAGTAAATACATCTCTGTTCATTATGCATACTTCCTTATTTACCTCACTTTTTTTTTTTTCAATTGTATATTTCTTTGCCTTCACTTATACTTCACATTCCCAGATACTCGGAACCAACCTCCCCAGAGAGAATAAACTTTCATTCCTTTATCAGGGGGAGGGTAGGTGTTTTAGTTTTCTGTGACTGCTATAACAAATTATCCAAACTTTTTGACTTAACCAAAACTTATTCTTTGATAATTCAGGAGGTCAGAAGTTAAAGATCAGTGTGAAGGCAGAGTTGTGTTGCCTGAAAAGGCTCTAAGAGAAAATCTGTTTCTTGCCTCTTTTTGTCTATGTCTTCTCTTTTTGTCTATCTTATCTCTATTTGCCTTTCTGTTTTAGGAATACTTGTCTGTTGGTTTCAAGACCATTCTGGTAACCAAGAATGATCTAATCTCAAGATGCTTAGCTTAGATTTTCAAAGACCCCTTTTCCAAATAGTCATATTCATAGGTTCCAGTGGTTGGTGTGTGCACATGTATTTTGGGAGCCACTGAAAAGGCCACCCAGTCCAATACTCTTGTCAGGAAAATCCCATGGACTGAGGATCCTGGTAGGCTACAGTCCATGGGGTGGCAAAGAGTCAGACATGACTGAGCAACTTCACTTTCTTTTTACTTTCATACTATCCATTACAGATGGGTAATTTTATGGCAGTTTGGTTGATAGGGTTTAAGATTTTTTCTTTACAGATTTTGCTCTGATATTTCCATTTTCAATGCTGTTCCAAATCACTACTTTTTGTTTGTTCCTTTCTAAGCATATTCTGGGTTCTAAGCCATAAATTGCATGATATTGTCTCTTGTTACTAGAGGCCTGATTTTCACCTGCTTCTGCTGTGATAATTAGTTTGCAGAATTTATTCAGCCTTTCTAAGCTATTGTCACCCTTTCTGATATCCCTGACATTGTATATATTCAAATGATTCTTGTGGAAGTTCATGTATAACCATTTTAAGAAAGATTTAGCAAGGAGATAGAGAGTTAGGGAGTCAGATACATTGCATTTTCTATATTTATCAGTTATTACAACTTATTTTACAAAATCATAACCATATTATCACTTTATCTTTCTTGAGAATATTGCCTTTTATAAGTTTCAAAGATGACACAATATTTCTTAATTCTAGGTTACATTTGAAACATTGGAAGAATGGTATATAACATTTTATTTTCCATTTATCAGTGATTATCACGTTTATTTTGTTTTGCTAATTATTATTGATAGCCACTAGATTCACTATAGCATTAAAATATCTTAGAAAGATTATTAGTGTCCTTCAGCTAAAACTATTTTCACTCTCCAAATAGACTGGCAAATTTACTGTTTCATGAATCAGCAAACCTTGACACTGCAAATAAAATAATTAAAGGAGGGATGGTGCAAACCATCATTCATAATTAATGTTTTCTAAGAATTAAGTGGATCTGAAAAGTATTTGAAAGTCCAAATCCAACTAATGCATTGGTATAAGTTTCTTATCTTATACATACTGGCTTCTGGTTTACCATGCTGTTATTTATTTGTTTTCTCAAAAATTTTAATTGTCAAAAATGATCCACCAATTCACCATTTAACAGTTGCTCCCATGTGATCAACTTGATCAAAATGAAGAGTCCGTAGTTCCATTAACCTATCCCAATAATAGATTAAAAATAAACAAAAAACAATAAACATCAATAAGATATAAGTTGCAATGCTGCAGTATCTTACAGAATTCATAGTAAACTAATGATCATGATAAACACATATTGTTTCCTACTCATGTAACTGTGACTAAGTCCATCTACTTTCTGGATTTCAGTCTGTTTATTTCTGAAACAATAGCTGCTCATTATTTTATATCAGAGTCTAGCATATGGTACATATTCAAAATTTTAAAATGAGTACATTCCTGGCTGAAAGGATTAAACTGTGGGTGAATAATAGAATCTTTTAAAAATTTTTTGAAAACTCAAAACCAGGAAGATGATTTTTATTAATAGTTGGATTTTTTAAATTGCAATAATTTTGTGGGAACTTACAGAATATTTACTAAATGTAAACACAAAATAATTATTTGTCCTTGAAAAGGAGAAAATGGTAGGGGAGAGGTACCCTTTCTCATGGTTTTTTTTTTTGCTTATAAATTACAACAGATAATTGAAAAAGAGTCTCATGGAAGAATTGAGGACTCAACCTTTCATTTGGCTTTAAAACTCAGTAGTCTTTTTATCATGTCCTTTGGTTTAGGCATTTGGCACATTAAGCTTTTATAAGGTTACAATGAATTCAATTTTATAAAACAAATGCTGTATTAGTATATACACCTGTTGAAGATTATGCAAAAATAGCAGAAACTTATATGATTATCTCCATTGTTACAAGAAGTCTTTAACAAAAGATTTGCTGCCGCTAAGTTGCTTTTGTCCTGTCCGACTCTGTGCAACCCCACAGACGGCAGCCCACCCAGCTCCGCCGTCCCTGGGATTCTCCTGGCAAGAACACTGGAGTGGGTTGGCATTTCCTTCTCCAATGCACGAAAGTGAAAAGTGAAAGTGAAGTCGTTCAGTTGTGTCTGACTCCTAGCGACCCCATGTACTGCAGCCTACCAGGCTCCTCCATCCATGGGATTTTCCACGCAAGAGTATTGGAGTGGGTTGCCATTGCCTTCTCCAAAAACAGATTTAAGCTGCCAAGTTTTAAAAAATCTGTTACTTTTGTTTGGAATTGAATTAAAGCTGTATATTAATTTGTGCTAAATTGACATTGACATGGTATTCTGTTTTTCTATGTCTAGAGCATGCCATTATTATTTCATTTAAAAGTTTATAACATGTTCCTTAATATTTCAGTATGTCAGAAGATTAATCCAAACCCTTGTAAAATGAGTGGATAAAGTGTTGACATCAAAGAAGTTATTTTTATATAGCCAATATGAAAACATAAGAAAATAAAATTTAAACTATGGCTTAATTATATGTAGCACCAAAAAGTCTCAAATAACTAGGTATACATTTTATAGAAGATGCCCAACATCTCTAAACAGAGAACTATAAAACATTACTGAGAGACATTAAAGAATCCCCAGATGAAGGGAAATCTTTCATGTTATGGAAAGACAACATCAAGGATTGGAACATCAAGGAAAAGATTGATAGCTGCAACAGTGTGTTTCAGCAGCCAAGGCATACTAAAAATATTATAAATTTTCTATACAGGTCTACTTGTTTGGTGTGTATATAATAGTGCACATTTTGCATTTAATTATTTCTGTTTCTTGCTAATTTCAAAAGATCAGTCTATACTAAAGCATAGAAGAGAATTAAGGGAGTAGGATGTGTTAAAATCCTCTATAATAAAATGATAATGATGTATTTTTAGATATAGAAAAACAACACCATATTAATGTCAACTCTACATATACTGAATCTGTACAATTTGTATGATCAGTGAATTCTATGTTTAAGAATAAACTTGTGCTGTTCTTGTGTTGAAGATACTGAAGAAGTTTGGAAACAACACAAGTTACCTACCTATCAGAAATCCTAACATTGGCCTTTTGAGATTCTAAACAATAAAGCCCTTCAAAAATGTCTTATAATTCAAATTAAAACTAAATGACTAGATATCAGGGTGATTGTGGCCTCACAGAATGAGTTTGGGTATATCACTTTCTCTGCAGTTTTTTGGAAGTTTCCAAAGCTGCTGCTGCTGCTACACTTGGACTTCAGTTGTGTCTGACTCTTTGCAACCCCATGGCCTGTAGCAGACCATGCTTCTCTCCATAGGATTTTTCAGGAAAGAATATTGGAGTGGGTTGCCATTTTCTCCTCCAGGGGGATCTTCCTTATCCAAGGATCAAACCCTTGCCTCCTGTGGCTCTTGCATTGCAAGTGGATTCTTGACCACTGAGCCACTAAGCAACCCTATGAAGCCATCTGACTTTTGTATGCTGGAAATTTTGTGTTTTTTTGGAAGAACATATTTCTTTATTTCTGACAGGTTTTAGTTCTTTTTGGCAGATCCCTCTATTTTCTGCAGCACAGGTATCAGAAGTAAATTGTTTCCTTGATATGCAAACACAGCTGTCTTCTTCAGCATCACCAGAAACTGGTAATATATTAGAGTTTAAAAAGGATCCATTTTATCCACTTCCAGCTCTTCTCTAATAATGTAAGATTTATTTCTACTTCCTGGTTCATTCTTGGGAGACTGTACCTGTCTAAGAATTTGTTCATTTCTTCTAAGTTGTCCATTTATTGGTGTAGTCTCTTATGACCCTTTGTATTTCTGTTGTATCCATTTGTAACTTCTCCTTTTTCATTTCTAATATCATTAACTTGAGCCCTCTCCCTCTTTTTCTTCTTTGTCTATTCTTTTGTTGATGCACACAGATAGCTTATCTATTTTGGCAAATGTAAATAACGTGCTACAAACATTGTGTATGTGTATCTTCTGGATTAGTGTTTTTGGCTTTTTTCAGATATATACCCAGAAATGGAACTGCTGTATCATAAGGTGGTTTATTTTTAGTTTTATGAGAAACATCCATATTGTTTTCCACAGTGGCTTCACCAGTTTTCCTACCTACCAACAGTATATGAGGGTACACTGTCTTCATATCCTTATCAAATTTTGTTATTTGGGGTATTTTTTGATAATATCCATTCTGACAGGATGGGAAGAAGGGGACAACAAAGGCTGAGATGGTTGGATGGCATCACCAACTCCATGGACATAAGTTTGAACAAGCTCTGGGAGTTGATGATGGACAGGGAAACCTGGCATGCTGCAGTCCATGAGGTCACAAACAGTCAGACATGACAGAGTAACTGAACTGACTGAAATGATTCTGACAGATGTGAGGTGATATCTCACTGTGGTTTTGATTTGTATTTTCCTGATGGTTAGTGATGTTGAGTATCTTTTTATGTGCCTATTGTTGATTGATTGTCTTCTTTGGAAAAAATATCTATTCAGACAAACTTCTTCAGTATTTTCAGCACAAGAGCATTTCATATTTATCCTGAAGCACAGAGTTCACCAATCATACAAATTGCACATCATTTAAATTGAACATCTTCTGGTTATATTAGTCAATTGTTTTAATGTTTCATTGTGTGTGCTGTTTACATATTTCTGAGAGTAACCCTTCGTCACTCATATCATTTGCAAATATATATATATATATATATATTTACATTCAGTAGCTATCTTTTCATATTGTTGATGTTTTCCTGTGTTCTGCAAAAGCTTTTAAGTTTAACCAAGTCATATTCATTTATTTTTTCCTTTATTTCCTTTCCTTTTAGGAGACAGATGGAAATAAATATGGCTACAATTTGTTTCAAAGAATATTTTTCTTGTTTTACTCTATGAGTTTTATAGTATAAAGCATTGCATTTAAGTCTTTAATCCATCTTGAGTTTACTTGTGTATATGATGTTAAAGAGTATTCTAATTTTATAGTTTTGCATATAGCTCTCCAGATTTCCCAGTCCCACTAATTGAAAGACTGTCTTATCTTTGCATGTTCTTGCCTCTTTTGTCATATACTAATTTGGCCATAAATACACAGGTTTATTTACGAACTCTCTATTCATTTGTATTTTTGCCAGTGCCATAATTGTTTTGATAACTGTAGTTTTGTAGTATGATCTGAAATTAAAGAACATAATTCCTCCTCTTCTGTTATTTTTTCCCAAAGTGATATATCACATTAGCAAATTGAAGAATAAAAACCATGTCAATAAGTGCAGGGAAAAAAAAAAAAACAACTTTTGACAAAATTAACAAATTAACATCCATAAAAACCCTCCATAAAGTGGGCATAGAAACAACATACCTTAATATAATAAAGGCCACATATACAAACCCATATCTAACATCTAGAATTCAATTCTAATATTGAATATCAAATTCAATATTCAAAGGTGAAAAGCTGAAATTTTGTCACCTAAAATCAAGAACAGGACAAAGTTGGCTATTTCAGCCAATTTTGTTCAACATAGCATTGAAAGTCTTAGCCATAGCAATTAGAAAAGAAAAATAAATAAAAAGGAACCAAAATGATAAAGGAGAAGTAAAACTGTCACTGTTCATAGGTGACATGATACTATACATTAAAAAAGAAAAAAAAAAACAAAACCTAAAGACTCTATCAGAAAGCTACTGTTGCTGCTGCTGCTGCTAAGTCACTTCAGTCGTGTCTGACTCTGTGTGACCCCATAGACGGCAGCCCACCAGGCTCCCCCGTCCCTGAGATTCTCCAGGTAAGAACACTGGAGTGGGTTACCATTTCCTTCTCCAATGCATGACAATAAAAAGTGAAAGTGAAGTCGCTTAGTCCTGTCTAACTCTTAGCGACTCCATGTACTGCAGCCTACCAGGCTCCTGCATCCATGGGATTTTCCAGGCAAGAGTACTGGAGTGGGGTGCCATTGCCTTCTCTGATCAGAAAGCTACTAGAGCTCATAAATGAACTTTATAAAGTTTAAGGATACAGAATTAATCCACAGAAATTTATTGCATTTCTACACATTAGCAACAAACTATCATAAAGAAAAATCAAGGAAATAATCTGATTTACTATTACATTAAAAAGAATAAAATACTTAGGAATATGCCTATCTAAGGAGGTAGAAGATCTGCATATAGAAACTATAAGACATTGATAAAGGAAATCAAAGGCAGCACAAACAGACTGAAAGATACACTCAGCTCTTGAGTTGGAAGAATAAACATTGTAAAACAATCATAATGCACAAGACAATCTAAAGATTCAATGCAATAACTATCAAAACAGTAATGATTTTTTCACAAAACTGGAACAAATAATTTTAAAATCTATGAGTGAGTGAATGAAAATCCTTTCAGTCATGTCTGACTCTTTGCGACCCCATGGACAATAGAGTCCATGGAATTCTTCAGGCCAGAATACTGGAGTGGGTAACCTTTCCCCTCTCCAGGGGATCTTCCCAATCCAGGGAGCAAACCCAGGTTTCCCACATTGCAGGTGGATTCTTTACCAGGTGAGCCACAAGGGAAGCCCAAGAGTACTGGAGTGGGTAGCCTGTCTATATGGAAATACAAGAGATTCAGAACTGTCAATTATTTTATGATGCAAACTAGATTATGACAGGTTTCCTGTATACTTATATATGCATAAACATTTTGAATTTGAATGTAGAGCTAGTTGTCAATATTTTATTAGAATATTCATGTATATATATATATATATAATTAGGACATGGCAATAATCTTATAGATTTGTTTGAACACATTAGAAGGTGTTTTAGAAATAAAGCCATCAAATTCTATTTAGTGATACTAACATATTTCTTAACTTGTCTTTTCCTTTAGAATAAGGCAAATTTGATTATAAAACAACTTGATATCATATTGATTATGTGTCTAAGTACTTAATTTCTAATATAATTTTTTAAGGTTTAGAGTTCTGTTTAGATTTCCTATTTCTGCCTGAGATACCTCTTATAAATAATACATTTTCTATGAAAATGTATGTTCTCTCTAATATTTCAAGGTTGTAAAAATAACTGTCTATAAATTTTTTCCTTTAAAAATTACTGCTGCTCTGCATGTATGTACCCCTTTTAACTTATACTAAGTTACAAGTTAGTATATAACCTAGTATATATGTAAGTTAGTGTATATTATATACTCTTATATGGTATATATAGTTATATATACTATATATATAGTAATATATATATTATATATATAGTAGACATATATTATGTATATATTGTATACTATTACATACTCTAAATATTATACTAACTTATACTATTTTGCCTCTTCAAATTCCTGTCTTCATCAATGAGACTGAAGTTTAGCTTCTTAAAAAGGCTTTGGACATTTCCCTGAAGGTCCAGTTAATCCCTGGTCAGGGAACTAGATCCAAATGTCCATGATGCAACTAAGAATTCACATGCTTTAACTAAAGATCCTGCATGCTGCAACTAAGAGTTGGCACAGATAAATAAATTATATATATATATATATATATATATATATGACTTCAGTCATTTCTTTTGAATACTCTTCATTGTCTTTTGTTATTTTATTAGTCTATGTCTTTATTAAAAATTTTTCTTGATATTATTTCATTTTTTCTCCTTTAGATCATTTTATTTTAAAATAAATTGATTCTAAATATCCATCAATTATCTAATCTGAATGCTATGTTTTAATAAATTATACCATTATTCTGTGAATTATAAATATAATAAATATGTATATGAACTTTATTATTATTTTCTTTCATTTCTTTCAATATATTGTTTTATATATTTAGAACGGCTTTCAATTTCTATGACTATGAGGTGTTTTAGTAATATGTTTATTTTAATTTTTAATTTAATTTATTTTGTCCAAAGAATGTATCTTGTATGATACAGATTCCTTGGAATTTGTTAAACACTTTATAATCTAAAGTATGATCAGTTACCCACGTGGTTTAAAATAATCTGTTATAAAAATCAAGACTATGAAATATGCCATTCAAATCTTTTTAATCCTTGCTAATTCTTAATCACATATATGACAATTCCTGCAAGAGATATGTGAATGAACAGTTTCCAGTTATAGAGTGCTACTCAATTCCTTTTTTTTTTTAATAGTCTGTGACATTTTGATTTCTGTATTTGAAGTGGTGTTTGCTGTTATTCTGTTGGTGATAAATTCCATGTGAGAGTTGGACTGTGAAGAAAGCTGAACGCTGAAGAACTGATGCTTTTGAACGGTGGTGTTGGAGAAGACTTTTGAGAGTCCCTTGGAATGCAAGGAGATCCAGCCAGTCCATTCTAAAGGAGATCGGTCCTGTGTGTTCTTTGGAAGGAATGATGCTAAAGCTGAAACTCCAGTACTTTGGCCACCTGATGCGAAGAGTTGACTCATTGGAAAAGACTGATGCTGGGAGGGATTGGGAGAAGGAAGAGAAGGAGATAACAGAGGATGAGGTGGCTGGATGGCATCACCGACTCAATGGACGTGAGTTTGAGTGAACTCTGGGAGTTGCTGATGGACAGGGAGGCCTGGCGTGCTGCGATTCATGGGGTCGAAAAGAGTAGGACACGACTGAGTGACTGAACTGATCTTGCTGTTATTCTGTTGGTGATAAATTCCTGTAGTTTAATATTAGGCTTTTTATTTCTATTTTTCATATCTCTTAATCTTTCCCTATATTTCAAACACTGCAGAATACATTTATTTTTCAAATCTGTGTTCTGATTTATAAATTTACATTGTGTCTAATATTAATTTTAATCTGTCGAACAAGGACATTTTAATCACTTCAATTGTTGTATCTTTACTTTGTTTAAGTTATTTAGAAATATTTTAAGTACATATGCATGTTTCTAGTATCTTTCTTCCAGTCAATCCATTTTCTTAGACTTTTCTAGCATCCAATGTTACTGATTATTAGTTATTGTACTAATTTACTCATGATAGTCTTTCTCTTTTCTGTTCTTTTTAATTCTTTTTATTATTTTTCTAATTGCTGCTTTTGTCTTTTTATTATAAATTTACATTTTGAGAATATTTTGAAGGATTTCATTTTAGAATTAAGTTGAGTTTCTGATTGATATGAAATGTGTATTAATTTCTTCCTCAGTTCTTGAATATTCTCAACACCAGACTATTTATGATTTTTCCTTATGCATAGAGTTCACAGGCCAAATGGATTATATAAATTCTGTCTAAAAACACATGTGAGGTTAGACTTGTAGTTATGCATTCTTTAGGTTATATAAAATGTTATTTTTTTCTTGCCACTCTAATATAATTGCTGTGGTTGTAGTTGAATTCTATTTTGATTCAGTTTTGAGACCTTGGCTAGAGCCCAGTTTCTATTTTTTAGCAAATGATTAAGGCCATACACTGATTGCTTCCTTTAGTGGCCCCTCACACTCCAGGTCATTATACCCCCATCTTAATTGCTTCAGGTCCTAGACAACTTGGGACAGGCTCTTTGCCCTGAAACCTGTGAAATTATTCATAACAGCCAATCCACAAGAACCCCCTGAGAAAGCTACTAATGTCAACCTAATTGCCATAAATAGGCTACACACTATGGCTTCATCTTACTCTTTTCCTGTTCTCATGTGCAAACTTCTCTGTGGCCTCGCCTAGACTCCTTTCTCATTTGGAGCTGTGAGCAATAGCAACAACAACAAAACCTCTGCTTTTCATCTATCCTAATCCCTCTGTGCTTGGCTCCCCCTCAAAGGAATTTTTGCATGTTATAAAGCAATTGTCTTTAAAAGAACAATAATGTGTGTATTACCACTGACTCTTGGACAGGCTTTTTTGGGGAGAAGGATGCCCTTGGATTATCAGTTAATTCCAGAGCCACTGGAGAGTGGCTTGTGTTACAGCTACCACCTGTGGTAAAGTACTTTAACTTTGTTGCTTCCTGGTGTGTCTGCAAGGGATTGTTGTATCCAACTTTAAATTCTCAGGGGAGCAATAGGGGGAAGGGAAAAAGTCTAACCCAGGTAGTGGTGTATCTAGGGCAAGAGTAATGTAAGATGCAATTTCCTGGGTCAGGTGTTCAGGTGTCTTATCTGTCATGGCTTGTATCTCATAAATAACAAATCCAGAGGCCCAACACTACTTCAGTGTTAGAATTTCTTATTCCGGGCAGAACTCTGGTTTGTCCCTATGTTTGGGGCAACCCTTGTGGAAGAAGTGTTGATTGAAATTATACCACTGTAAAGAAGTACTACCCTTTTCCACTGTCTAAATTATTAAGTTGCAGAAAGCAGCTTACCTGTCTTCTTGATGTTGCAGAAGTAGCTGCTATCACCAGCCAGCTTCAAGTTTTCCAGACGTTCAACAGTATGCGTGGGTTACAACTTTGGAGACCAGTAGTTCATTATTTAATCCAAAGGGGAATTCTGGGGCAATGGAATGAATAGTTCATCTCTGTGCACCCTTCCCTCACCTTGCCACAAGAAGAACAGCTGCCCAAGTTACCCAACTGTTTAAATAAATGCAGACTCCTGGTTAGTATGTTTGGGCCTAGAGTAAGTGTGTCTACATATCCTCATACAAAAGGATTGGTATTTCAAATAGGGGAATTAACTTTGCTGCCCCCCAAAGCTTCCTATTGCTTTTTTAGGTGCAAATCAATCCCTGAAAGGTGAGCTCATTGGTCTTGGAACTAGATGGCTGCTTATGAGATTAGCCACACTGCCCCTCACTTTTTTTCCCCCCAAAAGTTCATTTAAAAAAGTAAAACCGACAAACCATTTAAGTAGTAGTTAGTAATACTTTTTTATGCCAGAACCAAAAACAATTTGCAAACTGGGAGCACTCAGACCAAAACACTAGGCTAAGAGTTATATTGTTATAGAGCAACTGTATATGTTTTGGGGAGGATGATAAGGATCACCTTCACCAGCAAAGTACCCCAGAGGTTACATATATGTATATAATTTCTATATATAAGTTAAATGGTGTCTTTGAAATGAATCCTTCTCAGTTAGTAGATTCTTCTTTCCTTTTAAGTATTCAACAACAGGGAACAACCACAGAAGCAAGGAGATGAGAAACAGAATGCTGTTTTACTAGTGGCAATATTGAAAATGAGTAACCTAAAGGAGGTTTTCCCAGATGGCTCAGCGGTAAAGAATCCTCCTGCCAATGTAGAACATGTGGTTTGATCCCTAGGTCAGGAAGATCCCCTGGAAAGGAAAGGGCAACCCACTCCAGAAGACCCTGGAGGGCTACAGTTCATGGTGTTGCCAAGAGTTGGACACAACTGAGCGACTGAATACAGAATTGTTTGTCAGTTGTTTTCATTTGCTATTATTTTCTCACATTCTTTTTAGCGTCTTTTCACCTTCTTTATCATTTCCTTTGCTGTGTAAAAGCATTTAAGGTTAATTAGGTTCCTTTCTCTTATTTTTGGTTTTATTTCCATTGCTGTAGGAGGTGGGTCCTAGAGGCCCTTGCTGAGATTTATGTCAAAGAGTATTCAAATCTATCTTTTCCTCTATGATTTTTATAGCATATGGCCTTACATTTAGGTCTTTAATATATTTTGAGTCAACCCTTGTGTATGCTGTTAGGAAGTGTTCTAATTTCTAACACAATATTGCAAAGCAATTATCCTAAAATTAAAAATAAATAAATCAACAAAACATGAATGGGAAAAGGGAAAAGCAGCTCTGTAGAGTGAAGGTAATAATTGTTTATCTTTAACAGAATTCTCTGAGGGAAAGGAAAAGGTTAGTAGATTCCCCATATCAATTTTCAGGAACTATTTTAAGTTTCACTTACAATTTTCAGAAGCATAAGCAAGAAGTGACCCAGGTCAAGTTAACCTAGCTTCTCTGCAAAATAAGCTAAATTAAGCTTAGTGCATATGACTAACTGGTTTCATCTGCTCAGGGAATTTGTATGTCTAGTCTCTGTTAGATTTTAACATCTATAATCACCTAAAAGTTTGTACTATGAGTAAGAAAAAGATAGAAATGGAAGATGAGTTGTTAGGAGGTCTATAAATCCATGAAGAAGGACAAGGCAGAGTGGTAAAGGTTGGTTTGAGAGTACTTTTTCACTGCACCATCATGATTATCTGGGTCGTGAAGATTTTTTTTTTTTGTACAGTTCTTCTGTGTATTCTTGCCACCTAAGAAGAGGTGCTTCTGTTAGGTCCAGACCATTTCTGTCCTTTACCCAGCCCATCTTTGCATGAAATGTTTCCTTGATATCTCCAATTTTCTTGAAGAGATCTCTCATCTTTCCCATTCTGTTCTTTTCCTCTATTTCTTTGCATTGATCGCTGAAGAAGGCTTTCTTATCTCTTCTTGCTATTCTTTGGAACTCTGCATTCAAATGCTTATATCTTTCCTTTTCTCTTTTGTTTTTCACCTCTCTTCTTTTCACAGCTATTTGTAAGGCCTCCCCAGACAGCCATTTTGCTTTTTTGCATTTCTTTTCCATAGGGATGGTCTTGATCCCTGTCTCCTGTACAGTGTCACAAACCTCATTCCATAGTTCATCAGGCACTATATCAGGCACTCTGTCTATCAGATCTATGCCCTTAAATCTATCTCTCACTTCCACTGTATAATCATAAGGGATTTGATTTAGATCATACCTGAATGGTCTAGTGGTTTTCCCTACTTTCTTCAATTTGAGTCTGAATTTGGTAATAAGGAGTTCATGATCTGAGCCACAGTCAGCTCCTGGTCTTGTTTTTGTTGACTGTATAGAGCTTCTCCATCTTTGACTGCAAAGAATATAATCAATCTGATTTTGGTGTTGACCATCTGGTGATGTCCATGTGTAGAGTCTTCTCTTGTGTTGTTGGAAGAGGGTGTTTGCTATGACCAGTGCATTTTCTTGGCAAAACTCTATTAGTCTTTGCCCTGCTTCATTCCACATTCCCAGGCCAAATTTGCCTGTTACTCTAGGTGTTTCTTGACTACCTACTTTTGCATTCCAGTCCCCTATAATGAAAAGAAGATCTTTTTTGGGTGTTAGTTCTAAAAGGTCTTGTAGGTCTTCATAGAACCGTTCAACTTCAGCTTCTTCAGCATTACTTTTTGGGGCATAGACTTGGATTATCATGATATTGAATGGTTTGCCTTGGAGACGAAGGGAGATCATTCTGTTGTTTTTAAGATTGCATCCAAGTACTGCATTTCGGACTCTTTTGTTGACCATGGTGGCTACTCCATTTCTTCTGAGGGATTCCTGACTGCAGTAGTAGATATAATGTTCATCTGAGTTAAATTCACCCATTCCAGTCCATTTTAGTTTGCTGATTCCTAGAATGTCGGCATTCACTCTTGCCATCTCTTGTTTGACCACTTCCTATTTGCCTTGATTCCTGGACCTGACATTCCAGGTTCCTATGCAATATTGCTCTTTACAGCATCGGGCCTTGCTTCTATCACCAGTCAAATCCACAGCTGGGTATAGTTTTTGCTTTGGCTCCATCCCTCCATTTTTTTCTGGAGTTATTTCTCCACTGATCTCCAGTAGCATATTGGGCACCTACTGACCTGGGGAGTTCCTCTTTCAGTATCCTATAATTTTGCCTTTTAATGCTGTTCATGGAGTTCTCAGGGCAAGAATACTGAAGTGGTTTGCCATTCCCTTCTCCAGTGGACCACATTCCATCAGAGCTCTCCACCATGATGGTGTGATCACTAATCTAGAGCCAGACATCCTGGAATGTGAAGTCAAGTTGGCCTTAGAAAGCATCACTATGAACAAAGCTAGTGGAGGGGATGGAATTCCAGTTGAGCTGTTTCAAATCCTGAAAGATGATGCTGTAAAAGTGCTGCACTCAATATGCCAGCAAATTTGAAAAACTCAAAAGTGACCACAGGACTGGAAAAGGTCAGTTTTTATTCCAATTCCAAAGAAAGGCAATGCCTAAGAATGCTCACACTTCTGCACAATTACACTCATCTCACACGCTAGTAATGTAATGCTCAAAATTCTCCAAGCCAGGCTTCAGCAATACATGAACCGTGAAATTCCTGATGTTCAAGCTGGTTTTAGAAAAGGCAGAGGAACCAGAGATCAAATTGCCAACATCCGCTCGATCAGGGAAAAAGGAAGAGAGTTCCAGAAAAACATCTATTTCTCCTTTATTGACTATGCCAAAGCCTTTGACTGTGTAGATCAAAAGAAACTGTGGAAAATTCTGAAAGAGATGGGAATATCAGATCACCTGACCTGCCTCTTGAGAAACCTATATGCAGGTCAGGAAGCAACAGTTAGAACTGGACATGGAACAACAGACTGGTTCCAAATAGAAAAGGAGTATGTCAAGGCTGTATATGGTCACCCTGCTTATTTAACTTATATGCAGAGTACATCAGGAGAAATGCTGGACTGGAAGAAACACAAGTTGGAATCAAGATTGCCAGGAGAAATATCAATAACCTCAGATATGCAGATGACACCACCCTTATGGCAGAAAGTGAGGAGGAGCTAATAAGCCTCTTGATGACAGTGAAAGAGAAGAGTGAAAAAGTTGGCTTAAAGCTCAACATTCAGAAAACAAAGATCATGGCCTCTGGTGCCATGACTTCATGGGAAAATGGATGGGGAAACTGTGGAAACAGTATCAGACTTCATTTTTGGAGGCCCCAAAATCACTGCAGATGGTGATTGTAGCCATGAAATTAAAAGGCGCTTACTCCTTGGAAGAAAAGTTATGACCAACCTAGATAGTATATTCAAAAGCAGAGACATTACTTTGCCGACTAAGGTCCATCTAGTCAAGGCTATGGTTTTTCCTGTGTTCATGTTTGGATGTGAGAGTTGGACTGTGAAGAAGGCTGAGCACCAAAGAATTGGTGCTTTTGAACTGTGGTGTTGGAGAAGACTCTTGAGAGTCCCTTGGCCTGCAAGGAGATCCAACCAGTCCATTCTGAAGGAGATCAGCCCTGGGATTTCTTTGGAAGGAATAATGCTAAAGCTAAAATTCCAGTACTTTGGCCACCTCATGCGAAGAGTTGACACATTGGAAAAAAACTCTGATGCTGAGAGGGATTGGGGGCAGGAGGAGAAGGGGACGACAGAGGATGAGATGGCTGGATGGTATCACTGACTCGATGGACGTGAGTATGAGTTATCTCCAGGAGTTGGTGATGGGCAGGGAGGCTGGTCGTGCTGCGATTCACTCATGGGATTGCAAAAAGTTGGACACGACTGAGCGACTGAACTGAATTGAACTGAACTTTTCACTGCACCACCCTGCAGTCTGTGCCTCCATTGCAGTAGAAGTTTAGCCCTCTGGGTGCAAGAGGAGGACACCTATGACAGCCCTGTGACGCAGGGAATAAAAGGTTAAGCCAAATCTCAGCCAAAGCTGAAGCTCTTATGATGTAAGATAATTGCTTCTAGGGTGGGAGGTGTTCCTAACCCAAACTTTTTGAAGCTTTGGAGGGGAAAAATGTGTGCATTTAAATGTGAATTCAGTTGTTCGGTCATGTCTGACTCTCCAACCCCTTTTACTGTTAACCTGTGAAGTTCTTTCTACCTGTGGGATTTTCCAGGCAAGAACACTGGAGTAAGTTGCCCTTTCCTCCTCCAGGGGATCTTCCCAACCTAGGGATCAAATCCATATCTCCTACACTGGCAGGTGGATTCTTTACTCCTGAGCCATCTGGGAAGCCCACGTATAAGTATGATCAGCATAAAGAGAACTTTCTTAAAGTATACCTAGTGAAGACATACACAAAAAAAGAAGGAAGAACAGAATCAAGGAAGGATGGGAGGTTGAATGGAAGAAACCTGGATATGGAGGAAGGAAGTAAATAGGAAATTGTATATATATATATATGTGTGTGTGTGTGTGTGTGTGTGTGTGTGCATCTGTGTGTGAATTTATATACAAAAACAGTAAAAGGGCATTTTTGGCTTTTGTGCTTCAACAACAGGTTCTAAGTTAACTTTTTGTGTGCTGTCACTCAATCGTTTCTGACTCTGCAAATTCATACTCCTATGTTAATGGAATTTTTCAGTCAAGAATCCTGGAAGAGGTTGCCATTTCTCCCACTTGGAGTCTTCCCTACCTGGGGATCAAATTAGAATCTCCTGCATTAACAGGCAGATAGATTCTTTACCACTGAGCTATCTGAGAAGCCCCTAAATTTATTTCAACATTTGCTAAATGCATCCACTGGAGGATTTTAATTGATTTATTATTAATAGTGATGCTTAAATTATAGTATCACATAATTTGAACATGAAATCCCTATGATTTTGAAAAGGTAACTAAATATAAAATAGAGGAAAGTTGTTACACCTCATTTTATAGCATTGCCTAAATTTCCCATAGTTGATACCCACTGGCTTAAAATATCCCAGAGTGGCATAGGCATTCTGACACAAGGAGTAGCAAATTAATATTAACTTATTTTGCACTTACAAAGTGGCATAATAAAAGTGGGTCCCAATGATCCCCAATTAACATAGTTAATAAGGCCCAATGTAACTGAAACCAGGGTCATCAAGGACTAAAATTTCTTATACAAGAAACAAATATTAAAGAGGTGTTGATACCCATTGCTTTTCTACTTGACAACCCAGTTTTGCCTGTTCTTCAGTCTGGAAAAAAATTATGTCTCACAGTGAATTATTATGACTTTAAAATTGTTATTTTTCAATTAATTCCCCATACCCAATATCTGATATTATTAAAATAACTCTTTCCAATCAGCATTATGTAAATTATTCTACTGTTACAGATTTGACTCATATATTCTAGTCAGTACCTATTTCAATAGTTTTTCAACTAGATTGCCTTAGCCTCTATCAGGACACTATACGCTTTTATTTGAGCACCCTTGGAATACAACAGCCACTTGGCAATTACACACACTCTCTACACAAGAACTTAACTGCATCTACTTTTATCCAGGAACACAAATATGACATTATGTTGACAATATATTTTTATGAGAAGATTCATTTAATACAGTCAATAAAGGTACACAAGTTTAACAGTTTTTGTTCCTTTTTCAGTTCTGAATGCAATGTATTCTTTACTTAACTTCGCTATGCTACTGCCTTCAAATCTGCCCACATTAAATGGGGTCCTCGTGACAAAAGACTCTAGAATATATACAAATTGTAATCAATGGGCATTTCCATTAGTGCCTTCAAGACTCCTTTAGTAGAAGCTTTTGTAACATCCTTCCTGACCCTGGTATCTCCTGGACCACCTATAATAGTCATAACTTGCTCATTGGTTTCTGATGCAAGTAGCTGCTATTCTCGACTCTACACCATTAGAATGATAATTGCTGGCCACATACTGGATTTTTCTGGGAATGGAGACTTTCACTAATTCTGGGCTTTTGACTTTCAGTGCTCACCTTCCCATTAAGTCTTGGATCATGAAAACAGTACTCCACAATCTTGGCATGACTACTAAGACATTCTCAGTACAGAATGGAGACATTTTCAGTACAAAATGGGTCCTCTGGTATATCCCACCAGCAGGAAGGAGTGACCTTCCTATCTGCAGTCCTTTGTAAGATGCCATGGTCCTGGGGAAGACACCCCTTCCCCAAATCCCTTTGCTACCTGTGGTGACCCTTGGGATTAACTGAGTGAATTGCAGTGGGGATTCATGGACAAGGAGAACGTCAGTACCATCGTCATAAATGGTGGAGCTCACTGTAATGCAGCTGTTTTCCATGCCTTAACTGATAAGAGATGGGTCAGTTGCCAAATTTTAGTCAGTCATTTTAACATGGATGCCTTTGTTTAGAAAAAAAAAAATGTGCTCCACCTATATATTTTATAAACTGTTGGCCCATTGCCTGAAAGTTGTCCTAGAAAATCTCTAGGAATCTCTTTATTTCATTGATACTCAATATGTCAAAGTTTAATATGCTTCTGCATATAATAAAGCCACAATTTAAAGCCTCACTAGAGCTTTCTTTCAGTGTTCTAGACTTTATTGAGAATAACTAAACTGATCATTTCAATTCTCACAATATACAATGCTGGAGTCTTGGAAGTGGCATTGCATAAAATTTTAAACACCCCAATAAGTCCCAGGTAGCTGGTTTAATGGAAAGACACAATCGTCTCCTCAAACAACTCCTTTTAAAACTTCTATCTGCCAAGTGGACCCCCACATGGGTCTCTATAATTCAAGGCCCCTTGACTCACAATTTATATCAACTTTTAAAATTCTTCCTGGTGCCTTTTAATGTATTACAAAAGTGATATGTATTGCCACGATATATTAATACATAATGAAAAGAATCATAGGGCAGTGAAATTCTGTATGATTCTACAATGATGGATAGATGTTACTATACATTCACTCAAACCTGTACAATGCAAAACACCAAGAGTGAATCCCTATAGAAACTATATTCTTTGGATAATAATGATGTATCAGTGTCAGTTCCCTGACTGCAGTAAGTGCACCTTCTGGTGCAGGATGCTAATAGAGAGGTGGGTTATGCATGTGTGGGGACAGGGTTTTATGAGAAAGAACCTAAGATTTCATTAGTTTAAAAAAATCCATAGTAACCATAGCCTATTTGCATGATTTCAGCGTTCTATTTTTAATTCCCTAATTTTGTATGTTGGGGGCAAATACTCTATGTATATATGTATCTGTGTGTGTTGTGTGTATGTGTGCATTCAGCTCTTAATTTAAAAATATGATAGTATATTGTATAACTTTGTGCAGTTTGTATGTACAAGTACTTTTTATTTATATTTGCTCTACTATTTTTGAGACAAGTAATGTCCAGGGAAGGAACATTTTTTTCCCCTCCAGGGGTTTAGCTTTCTCAGTTCACCCTTATTTAGTGTGATTTGATGCTTCCATTTTGATATTGCTGTTGATTCTCTAAATCATGTCTAATTATTTGCAACCCCATGGACTGCAGCATGCCAGGCTTCTCTTTCTTTTACAATCACCCAGAGTTTCCTCAGATTCATGTCCATTCAATCAGTGATGCTATCTCACCATTTCATCCTCTGAAACCCAATTCTCCTCTTGCCTCTATCTTTCCCAGCATCAGGGTCTTTTCCAGAGTGAACTTTTCACATCAGGTGGTCAAAGTATTTAGCTTCGGTTTCAAAATCAGTCCTTCCAATGAATATTCAGGGTTGATTTCCTTTAAGATTGACTTGTTTGATCTCCTTGCAGTTCAAGAGAGTTTTTAGAGTCTTCTGCAAACACAATTTGAAAGCAGCAGTTTTTTGGTGCTCAGCCTTCTTTATGGTCCAACTCTCACATCCATACATAACTACTGGAAAAACCATAGATTAAGTATATGGACATTTGTCAGCAAGGTGATGCCTCTGCTCTTTAAATCTAATTTCTAGGTTTGTCATAGCTTCTTCCAAAAAGCAAGCATCTTTTAAATTAATGGTTGCAGTCACTGTTCACAGTGATTTTGGAGCCCAAGCAAAGAAAATCTGTTAGTGTTTCTACATTTTTCCCCTTCTAGTCACCATTAAGTGATGGAACCAGATGCCATGATCATAATTTTTTCAAAGTTGAGTTTCAAGCCAGCTTTTTCACTCGCCTCTTTCACTCTCATCAAGAACCCTTTAGTTCCTCTTTACTTTGTGCCATTAAAGTGGTATTATCTACATATCTGAAGTTGTTGATATTTCCCCCAGCAATCTTGATTCCACGTTGTGATTCATCCAGCCTGGAATTTCATGTGATGTATTCGGCAAAATAATTAAATAATAAGAGTGACAATATACAGTCTTGTATTGCTCCCCTAATTTTAAATCTATCAGTCTTTACATGTCTAGTTCTAAATGTTACTTCTTTACCCTCATATACAGGCTTTTCAGGAGACAGGTAAGATGGTCTTATACACCTTTCTCTTTAAAATTGTCCACACTTTTTTGTGATCTACACAGTCAAAAGTTTTAGTACAGTCAACAAAGCAGAAATAGATTTTTTTTTCTGAAATTCTCTTGCTTTCCCTATGACCCAACAAGTGTTGGTTCCTCTGCCTTTTCTAAACCCAGATTGCACATCTGGAAGTTCTCGGTTCATGTCCTGCTGAAGCCTAGCTTGAAGGATTTTGAGCAAAACCTTGTTGGCATGTGAACTGAGTGCAATGTACAATAGTTTAAACATTATTTTGGCATTGCCTTTCTTTGAGGTTGGAATGAAAATTGAAATGTTCCAGTCCTGTGGCCACTGTTGAGTTTTCCAAATTTGCTGACATATTGAGTGCAACAGTTTAACAGCATCATCTTTTAGGATTTAAATTAGCTGACCTGGAATCCCAAAACGGATGCTCCCAATACTCCTCGTTTTGAATCTCATACTGTTTATGTCACTCTGTGTGTGTGTGTGTGTGCATGTGTGTGCAGATGCTTAGTAATTTCTGATTCTCTGCAGCCCCATGTACTCTAACCCACCAGGCTCCTCTATCCATGGGATTTTTCGGGCAAGAATATTTTAGTGGGTTGCGGTTTCCTACTCCAAAGATCTTCCCTACCCAAGAAGCCTGGGTAACCGAACCATCATCTCTTGCATCTCCTACACTGGCAGGGAGATTCTTTACTATTAGGGCCACCCGAGAAGTGCCCATTTTGTTATACTATTAACCACTGCTGCTGCTACTGCTGCTAAGTCACTTCAGTCATTTCCGACTCTGTGCGACCCCATAGACAGCAGGCCACCATGCTCTGCCATCCTTGGGATTCTCCAGGCAAGAACACTGGAGTGGGTTGCAATTTCCTTCTCCAATGCATGAAAGTGAAAAGTGAAAGTGAAATTGCTCAGTCATGTCCAATTCTTTGCAACCCCATGGATTGCAGCCTACTTGGCTCCTCCGTCCATGGGATTTTCCAGGCAAGAGTACTGGAGTGGGGTGCCACTGCCTTCTCCGATACTATTAACCACAATCACAGACAACTAGCCAATCTGATCATATGGACCACAGCCTTGTCTAACTCAATGAAACTAAGCCATTCCGTGTGGGGCCATCCAAGACGGACAGGTCATGGTGGAGAGGTCTGACAGAATGGGGTCCACTAGAGAAGGGAATGGCAAACTACTTCAGTATTCTTGCCTTGAGAACCCCATGAACAGTATGAAAAGGCAAAAGGATAGGACACTGAGAGATGGACTCCCTAGGTCAGTAAATGCCCAATATTGTACTGCAGATGAGTGGAGAAATAACTCCAGAAAGAATGAAGGGATGGAGCCAAAGCAGCAACAACACCCAGTTGTGGATGGGACTGGTGATAGAAGCAAAGTTCAATGCTGTAAAGAGCAATATTTCATAAGAACCTGGAATGTTAGGTCCATGAAACAAGGCAAATTGGAAGTGGTCAAACAGGAGATGATAAGAGTGAACATCAACATTCTAGGAATCAGCAAACTAAGGTGTACTGGAATTGGGTGAATTTAACTCAGATAACTATTATATCTACTACTATGGGCAAGAATCCCTTAGAAGAAATGGAGTAGCCATCATGGTCAACAAAAGAGTCTGAAATGCAGTACTTGGATGCAATCTCAAAAACAAAAGAATGATCTCTGTCCATTTCCAAGGCAAACCATTCAATATCACGGTGATCAAATTTTATGCACCGACCAGTAACCCTGAAGAAGCTGAAGTTGAACAGATCTATGAAGACCTACAAGACCTTCTAGAACTAACACCCAAAAAAAAGATGTCATTTTCATTATAGGGGACTAGAATACAAAAGTAGGAAGTCAAGAAACACCTGGTGTAACAGGCGAATTTGATGTTGGAGTACAGAATGAAGCAGGACAAAGGCTAATAGAGTTCTGCCAAGAGAAGGCACAGGTTGTAGCAAACACCCTCTTCCAACAACACAAGAGAAGACTCTACACATGTACATCACCAGATGGTCAACACTGAAAGCAGATTGATTATATTCTTTGCAGTCAAAGATGGAAAAGCTCTATACAGTCTGCAAGAACAAGACTGGGAGCTGACTGTGGCTCAGATCATGAACACCTTATTGCCAAATTCAGACATAAATTGAAGAAAGTGGAGAAAACCACTAGATCATTCAGGTATGGCCTAAATCAAAACCCTTAAGATTATACAGTGGAAGTGAGAAATAGATTTAAGAGACTAGATCTAATAGACATAATGCCTGATGAACTTTGAACAGAGGTTCCTGACATTGTAGAGGAGACAGGGATCAAGATATCCCCAAGAAAAAGAAATGTTAAAAAAAAAAAAAAGCAAATGGCTGTCTAAAGAGGACTTACAAATTATTGTGAAAAGAAGGGAAGCAAAAAACAAAGGAGAAATGGAAAGGTATACCCATTTGAATGCAGAGTTCCAAAGAATAGCAAGAAGAGATAAAAAGACTTCCTCAGCCATCAGTGGAAAGAAATAGAGAAAAACAACAGAATGGTAAAGACTAGAGATCTCGTCAAGAAAATTAGATATACCTAGAAACTATTTCATGCAAAGATGGGCCCAATTAAAAAAAATGGTAGGGACTGAAGAGAAGTAGAAGATATTAAGAACAGGTGGTAACAATACACGGAAGAACTGTACAAAAAAGATCTTCATGACCCAGATAATCACGATGGTGTGATCACTCCCCTAGAGCCAGATATGTTGGAATGTGAAGTGAAGTGGACCTTAGGAAGCATCACTACAAACAAAGTTAGTGGAAGTGATGCAATTCCAGTTGAGCTATTTCAAATCCTGAAAGATGATGCTGTGAAAGTGCTGCACTCAATACGCCAGCAAATTTGGAAAACTCAGCAGTGGCCACAGGATTGGAAAAGGTCAGTTTTCATTCCAATCCCAAAGAAAGGCAATGCCAAAGAATGATCAAACTACCACACAACTGCACTCATCTAAGACCCTAGTAAAGTGTTGCTTAAAATTCTTCAAGCCAGACTTCAGCAATACATGAACTTCCAGATGTTTAAAAAAAGAAAAAAAAAAAAAAAAGAAAGAAAGAAAAGGCAGAGGAACCAGAGATCAAATTACCAACATACTCTGGATCATGGAAAAAGAAAGAGTTCCAGAAAAACATTTATTTCTGCTTTATTGACTATGCCAAAGCCTTTGACTGTGTGGATCACAATGAACTGTGGACAATTCTGAAGGAAATGGGAATTCCAGACCACCTGACCTGCCTCTTGAGAAAATTTATATGCAGGTCAGGAAGCAACAGTTAGAACTGGACATGGAACAACAGACTTGTTGCAAAAAGGGGAAGGAGTTTGTCAAGGCTGTATATTGTCACCCTGCTTATTTAACTTATATGCCAAGTACATCATGAGAAACCCTGGGCTGGAGGAAGTACAAGCTGCAATCAAGATTGCCAGAAGAAATATCAATAACCTCAGATATGCAGATGACACTACCTTTATGGCAGAAAGTGAAGAACTAAAGAGCCTCTTGATGAAAGTGAAAAAGGAGAATAAACAATTTGGCTTAAAGCTCAACATTCAGAAAATTAAGATCATGGCTTTCAGTCCCATTTCTTCATGGGAAATAGATGGAGAAACAGTGGAAACAATGGCTTACTTTTTGGGGGGGCTCCAAAATCACTGCAGATGTTGACTTCAGCCATGAAATTAAATGACGCTTACTCCTTGGGAGGAAAGTTATGACCAACATAGACAGCATATTATAAAGAAGAGACATTACCTTGTCAACAGAGGTCTGTCTAGTCAAGGCTATGACTTACCAGTGGTCATGTATGGATGTGAGAATTGGACTATAAAGAAGGCTCAGTGCATAAGAATTAATGCTTTTGATTTGTGGTGTTGGAGAAGACTTTTGAGAGTCCCTTGGCCTGTAAGGAGACCCAACCAGTCCATCCTAAAGGAGATCAGTCCTAGGTGTTCATTGATTGGAAGGACTGATGCTGAAGCTGACACTCCAATACTTTAGCCACCTGATGTGAAGAGCTGACTTATTGGAAAAGACTCTGATGCTGGGAAAGATTGAGGGCAGGAGGAGAAGGGGACAACAGAGGATGAGATGGTTGAATGGCATCACTGACTCAATGGGCATGGTTTTGGGTTGACTCCAGGAGTTGGTGATGGACAGGGAGGCCTGGCATGCTGTGGTTCATGGGGTCACAAAGAGTTGGACATCATTGAGTGACTGAATTGTTTGACTGATTGATTAGATACATTTGCACATTTTTATCTGAATATTTTGGCATCAGTATTCACAGAGCTTGTGAGTCCCCTGTTTATAATTTCCTCATTATCTACTGGTTATAATATGGAAGGTCTATTCCTTCTAGAGTTAAAGTAAGTCAGAAAACTGAATTATTTTAGAGCTAAGCATTAATTTTAGAAGTAATGGCTGAGAATATTTACCACAATGATTTTATTTTCAATATTTCAGGTTTTTATTTTTATTTTTTTTTTTTTAATTTTTATTTTTACTTTATTTTACTTTACAGTACTGTATTGGTTTTGCCATAAATTGACATGAATCTGCCATGGGTGTACATGAGTTCCCAATCTTGAACCCCCCTCCCACCTCCCACCCCATATCATCTCTCTGGATCATCCCCGTGCACCAGACCCAAGCATCCTGTATCCTGCATCAAACATAGACTGGCAACTCATTTTTTACATGACCGTATACATGTTTCAGTGCTATTCTCCCAAATCATCCCACCCTCTCCCTCTCCTTCAGAGTCCAAAAGTCCGTTCTATACATCTGTGTCTCTTTTGCCGTCTCACGTACAGGGTTATCATTACCATCTTTCTAAATTCCATATATATGTGTTAGTATACGGTATTGGTGTTTTTCTTTCTGGCTTACTTCATTCTGTATAATTGGCTCCAGTTTCATCCACCTCATTAGAACTGATTTAAATGCATTCTTTTCAATGGCTGAGTAATACTCCATTGTGTATATGTACCACGGCTTTCTTATCCATTCATCTGCTGATGGACATCTAGGTTGTTTCCATGTCCTGGCTATTATAAACAGTGCTGCAATGAACATTGGGGTACACGTGTCCCTTTCAATTCTGGTTTCCTCAGTGTGTATGCCCAGCAGTGGGACTGCTGTGTCATATGGTAATTCTATTTGCAAATTTTTAAGGAATCTCCACACTGTTTTCCATAGTGGCTGTACTAGTTTGCATTCCCACCAACAGTGTAAGAGGGTTCCTTTTTCTCCACACCCTCTCCAGCATTTATTGCTTGCAGACTTTTGGATTACAGCCATTCTGACTGGTGTGAAATGGTACCTCATTGTGGGTTTGATTTGCATTTCTCTGATAATGAGTGATGTTGAGCATATTTTCATGTGTTTCTTAGCCATCCATTCAGGCTCTACTACAAAGCCACAGTCATGAAGACAGTATGGTACTGGCACAAAGACAGAAATATAGATCAATGGAACAAAATAAAAAGCCCAGAGATAAATCCACACACTTATGGACACCTTATCTTCAACAAAGGAGGCAAGAATATACAATGGAAGAAAGACAATCTATTTAACAAGTGGTGCTGGGAAAACTGGTCAACCACTTGTAAAAGAATGAAACTAGATCACTTTCTAACACCACACACAAAAATAAACTCAAAATGGATTAAAGATCTAAACGTAAGAACAGAAACTGTAAAACTCCTAGAGGAGGACATAGGCAAAACACTGTCCGACATAAATCACAGCAGGATCCTCTATGATATGATCCACCTCCCAGAATTCTGGAAATAATAGCAAAAATAAACAAATGGGATCTAATTAAAATTAAAAGCTTCTGCACAACAAAGGAGACTATAAACAAGGTGAAAAGGCAACCTTCTGAATGGGAGAAAATAATAACAAATGAAGCAACTGACAAACAAGTAATCTCAAAAATATACAAGCAACTTATGCAGCTCAATTCCAGAAAAATAAACGACCCAATCAAAAAATTGGCCAAAGAACTATTTCAGTTTTTTAAAATAAATTTTAATGAATATTTTGCTTTTTATTGCTCCTTACATTCCACCCTTTGTTTCTGATTTCAGTTCTCTTTTGACTGGTATAGAACCTAGAGCTTGCTGTACAGTGTGAAGAATGTCAGAAAGATAACAAACTAATATCATTTATGAATGCATATTTATGGAATCTAGAAGAATGGTAATAATGAACCTATTTTGCAGGGTAGGAATAAAGAATGGACTTATGGACCCAGTTGTGAGAGGAGAGCGTAGGGAGAATTGAGACCCTAGAACTGACATATATGCACTACCATGGGTAAAATAGACAGCAAGTGGGAATTTGCTGTATACTACAGGGAGCTGAGCTCAGTGCCCTGTGATGACCTAGAGAGATGGGATCAGGGAGGCTCAGGAGAGAGGAGATATAGTATACTTATGGCTTATTCACATTGTTGTATGGCAGGAACCAACACACTATTGTAAAACAATTATGCTCCAATCAAAAAAAAAAATCAGATCAACTTCAAAAAAGAAAGAAAGAAAGAAAACATTCTGAAAATGTTCATGTCTAAGATTCTATTTACATCACCCTAAGTCTCAAATAATTTTCTACATATTTTCAAGTGTCTCCTATCTTTCTCTTCATTCCATGACACTGATTTCTTGACCCAATGCAAGGCTGCCATCCTGGAATCATTCTAATTGCACATATATAGCAGCTTAACTTGTCTCTTTGTGTTAATGTATCTTTTTTTATGGAATCTGTCATTGAATTTTTTTAATAGCATGCTTTCTAGACACACATCTAAAAATATCATATTAGATCTCTCATTGCAAACGTGTGCTTCTATATTTACCCTTTAATGTATTCTATGATATTTTGTTTCATAATTAAAAATTAATAAATAAAGATCAATTCAACCTGTACAGATTGTGCTAATTAAAGGCACACATACCTCATTTTTTAAAATTGTGTTTAGCAAAACATAACTCCATAGATTGAAAATAAATACAGTTGCAATAATGATAATATCTGCACTTTCTGCTCCACATTTGCTGCTGTTCTAGTTTCATCATATACATCACCACATAAAAATTGAATTAGTTTTATAGATACAAAATGAATTGCCAGTGTAATATTATCTATTGAAAGGTAGAGTTTCAAACTCATGACTGTTGTAAGGATCAAAGCACAATTGCCTTACTACTCATTTACTTACTATTCAATAGTGCTTTGTGGCATACAATGTAATCACATTTACACTATGTTCATCAAATAAAATCAATCTAGGAGAAATATTAAAAATTCTGGAAATGAAATCCCAGAGAAGGTTTACTTTTTCATAGTTTTATGGTTTAAGTAATCTTTATATCATAACCAATCTGCCTATCATATGCTGCTGCTGTTTGTTTTATACCGAGTTTATATAACAATCACTAAAATATGTTTGTTTGCTACTCTTGGTATGAAATTATCCTAGAGCTTGAAGAAAACAATTTATTTTTCCAAAGGAAATACCTGTAAAGAGCATAATGTATCCAAAGCATCTATATGCCCGATTGTTATCAGAACTTGGCTTGGTTAGTCAAATAAAATATATGGAAGAAATTATTCTAGAGTAGTTTTCTAAGTACAGTTTCTTTCATACTCTTCCCTCAAGGCTGAGTTTGAGATTAGCTCACAATTACAAATAATACATCACACACTTAGTCTCCTGACTTTCTGGGGGAAAAAAAATGCAGAGTTTCTAAGACAGTGAAATAATTTGGAGGCACTGAAAATCTAAAATAATTACTTAGAGAAAAATGAACAAACAAAGGAACAACATTGCTAAATCAAATATCTTCATTAACACAGATTGATGAATAGCTGCAGTAAGTTTTATTAAAAAAAATTAAAAAAGACAAACAAACAAACAAAAAGCTTTTATTCATGTGCTTGACAAGGCAACTAAAAGGCCCATCAAAAACATATATATTCATATATATATTTATACCTAAATACATGCATGCATATATGCATTAATAGATTCTTCTTCCTTTAGACTAATTATAGGTCTTGTCCCTTGAGCTATAGGAACTGTTTACAAGGCTCAAAGAGTACTCTAGATGCTTAAATGTTTAAAGACATTTCTCACAAGGCAACCATCATGTGATTTGATTTTTTAATGGTTTGTAGTAAAATGAAAAATATTTCATTAAAATGTGGACATTAGGAAAGAAACAAAGAGTAGCAAAATTTTATACATGAAGAAATAATAACTAATTGGAATTACAAGAAAAGACATGTAGATACTATGTTTTAAGATTTAAGGTCAGTATTCATCCTGTAAAATTGTACTAACTCTGATATGAAAATCAGAAAGAATGATTTCTTGTGTAAATGCTGTCAAGTGTTAGGTTAAATTTGAAAATCTTTTCATATCATGGAGCAGAGAGTAATCAGACAGTTGAGACATTGTAAAGACAAGTTTTGCTAGAGAAAGATAACCAAAAGTATATATGTAAATAAAACTGGCTCATATGTAAGCTGGAGACCCAGGAAAGCTGGTGGTGCAATATCAATCTTAGTCTACAGAACAGGAGGTTCAGGAGATACATTGAAGGGGCTGTAAGGACAAAAGAAGAGCAGTGTCCCATTGACGAGGAAAAATCACACATTTGCTGATAGCAAGACAAACTAAATCAGAATTGGAACACACATAACATGCCCCCATTTGTGATGGGCTTCCCCCAATGTGCAGTGTGCATCTGCATTATACATTATACATTAACCCTGGCAAGGTAGGAGAAAAATAGTCCCTTTCTTTTGAGGCAAGCATTATAATTTTAAGATTAATATTTCTTTCTCATTTTGTACAGGGTGCTGTGTTGACCTGAAACCCTACCTTGAAGGTGTACATTTGAATAAAACATCTCTGATGGAGGTTATATTTAATGTTAACCTATCAATATGGTACATACTTCTTTGTCTCAATATATATAAACTTGCATCTCTAACTCATGACCAGTGTAACAGACTTCAGAGTTTCTGAGAGTCTGTCTCCCAGGTTATGATATCCAGTTTGGCTTAATAAAAGTCCCCTCTTTTCATCTCACCTTAATTGTTGATTAGATTTTTGATGAAAAACTAAAGCAATGAGGAAAGAAAAAGGAGTATATTCCCCGTTGCTCTGCTTTTGGTTGGATTTGGGTCTGCAAACGTTCCCCACATTGGGATGGGGAGTCTAAATCTGCTTTATTGAGTCCACCAGTTCAACTAATGATCTCACCTGAAAATGCTTTCACAGACACACCCAAAATAATCTTTAATCTGGGCACCCCATGGCACAGTCATGCTGACACATAAAATTAACCATCATAGGACTTCCCTTGGGACTGAGTGATAATAAACCCACCTGTCAATGCAGGAGACACTAGTTAGATCCCCATTCCAGGAAGATCCCACATGTCATAGAGCAACTAAACCCATGCACCACAGCTACTGAAGCCCCTGTGCTCTAGAGCCTGTGATTCCACAAAGAGAAGCCATCACAATTAGAAGCCCCCACTTGCAGGATCTAGAGAAAAAGTGGCACAACAATGAAGACCCAGCACAACCAAAAACAAATAAAAGCAACTTAAGATGGAGAAAAGATTGGCTACCTGAAATTAGAAAACCTTCAGCTTCGGAGGATATCAGGACAATGAAATCAAGAAGAAAAAGGGAGAATGGTTTAAAAAAAATAAAAATTAAAATCCTTTGAACATTTTTGAAAAGTTATACAGACATTTATAATATAATTTTCATTAATGTGTCCATGTTGAATTTGCACAAAATCATTCCAATTACCCACATCATTTTGAACTCAGATGAAAATTTGAATTTTGATGAGTATTTCTCAGAAATGCTCAGATTTCAGCATATATTCTTGTGTACTCAAAAAAAAAAAAAAAGCTGAGAATATTCTTATGCAAATCTGTGCCTATCTTCACTTTGGCTCATGCAATTAACCATGTTATCCCAATGAACAGGGAACTAGCTCTCAAGAGTGCAATGACCATCAAACTACGGAAGTAGCAAAAAGGATGCTTTTGCCTATGTAGTCTCCTTGCTGTAAATAAACTTCTGGTCTCTTTTTTTATCTTCTCTTATTTCATTCGGCAGTTCTAGGTCACACTTGGTCCTGATCTTGTTTGATTACTAAGCAAATACAGTGCTCAGCACTTGCGTTCAGATGTTGCCACTATTTTCCCAGTGGGTGAGTCCAGTGACCTTGACAAAGTTGCATCATGCCACTGATCCTTGATTGCTGTCCTGATTTCTATGATTGTGGCCATCTGCTATACATATCAACAACATCAACATCAACAACAACAAAAAAGAAAACTAGGGTAAAAAAAAAAAAAAAAACAACACATAACTAATGAAATCATGCTCAACAGAAGTAGCCCAAATTATGTCTCTTATTTCTTGCAACTCACAGACTGAAAATGAAATGAACGTTCTAAACATCTAAGAGTTTATAAAATTTAAGGCATGTTTTAAATACCTTGAACTTTATTATATGACAACATAGAATACCATTGCAATTAACTTTAAAGTGTTTAACACAGATGGCTATTTTTTTTTACCTTAATTTACTTTATAATACTGTATCGGTTTTGCCATACATCAACATGAATCCACCAAGTCACAAAAGCAATACAAAAGAATTGAAAAAAAAATAGCATCTCCAGGAAAAACTACAATGCAGCATATTCCTAGTTCCATGCCACATTGAATTAGAAAAATATTTTTATAATTGACACATTTTCATATATATAGTTTCATTTAAAACCCAAAATAAAACATTGAGGGAACAATATTATTCCACATACAGACAGAGAACCTATGATTATGGTACTCCAAATAACCTCAATGTCACAGATATAAAATATCAAAGTATATTATTCTGTTTTCTGCATGCAGTCAGTGAATTTTCTAATATAAGATAATAATACACATTCCATTCCATTTATTTTTATTCTGTCAAATTTATGGGTTTTCTAGTTCATAGTTTAAGACTGAAAGAGCAAAGAATAAAACAGAATTATTTAATTGAACTACCAGTCTCATATGATGATATGAAACTAAAATGAAAACTCAGGGATTTTTTTGCAAGATAAAAGGGATGAAAGCATTATTTTTTCCCTAAACTCAGAAACTATTGATATCTTTGATATAAAGTGCCCCCTAACTTTTATATATATTTATGCTTCTTATAAATATCACTAAGATTTTAGAGGATTAATTTTGTAGAAATGTGAGCCATTTCTGGCCACATCACTGAGCCATTGATATTTTTTTTTATTTTTGCATAGGATAAATGCAAAACACTTTAGTTCTCTTTTATCACTGAAAGTGAATAAAATTAAAATGGAAGTTCATCAGAAAATCCTTTAAAGATTTTTTTATGTGTTTCCATTTGACTCATAGTATTTGTGCAGTTCTGATTTAGCTAAACTGTGTAATTTCTTACATCCATGGGTAGAGATCTGCATTCACTCTTCTTTTAATGTCCATTCATTATTTGCAGATGGTAAACTTGTTTGTGTAGTAAATTAACTAAAAACCTATTAGAAACGATAAAATAATTCAATAGATTAGCTGATCAAAAAAGTAACATACCAATACAAATGCTATTCTATATATAAAAATGTCTCTTTTAAAAATGAAAAAAAAAAAAGCAACAGAGTTCTTAAAAGCTAGGCATAAACACCATAACAATTCTATTGAGGGCCTTAAAAGGAATGCTAAATTTAAAAAAGCACCAATTATGAAAGTTGTCAATTCTCACTCATCATCTATAATATTTGGACTTGAAGTTAAAATAACAGAAGATTTTACAGATTGATAAAACCATTATTTGAGAAGTGATTATTGAATGTTTAACCATGCAAAAATAAAACATTTGAAAAATACAAGCAAATAGTGGAAGATCCCAACAAGTTATGAAACATGTTTCACTTGATTAATAATTAAAATTTGTTAGTGTTGGAGATGACTTAAGTAAATGCTTCTGCTTATAAGAAATATTAAGTGTATTTTTAAATATTAAGACTTAGCAGCAACCACAGAGACCAAAAGACTGTTCTATACATAATTAGCCTCCAATTACAATAAATACATTTATATTTAAAAAAAAAGCAGCACAGAGCTTAATTAAGTCAAGAAAACTTGGGGTTAGTCTCAGTCTTTTTTTTTTTTTTTTTTCAAAATCTTCCCTCCTTTCAGTTGATTCTAATGTGCACCATTCATGATTATTGCGAATAAATTCACCTGTAAAGTCATCTTAGCACAGAGTTTATTTGCAAATAACTCAATGTTTTCTCCAGTTTCCTTCTTGATTATTCATTTGCTTAAATCTGGGTACAATTTTGATAGTTCATAATTTTCCCCAAACTCATTCATCTTATTTGCACTGATTGTGGGGAAATACACTCAGAATTATTTTCATACTCCATGGTAGTTTCATATTTTGCATTTTAACACATTTTATTTGCTTTCTATTGTTTTCCATTATTATTTCTTTATTGGAATCCCCTGGGTTTATTTACTTTGTTGGTTTTATAAAGACTCAGTTCTTGAGTTTCTTTTGTAATGCTATATTTATCTGTTTTCTAATTTACTAATTTATATTATCTTAATCATTATTCTGTTTCTGTGAATTGATTTTATTTTCTGTCCTCTCAGTTAAGTTACTTAATACATTTATATTTATTTCATTTTCTTCTCCCAACTACATTAGCATCTAAGGAAGAGAACAGAGTGATGTAAGATGGTACCTCCTTCAGTTTACAGAGCTCAGGGATCTTCATAAGTGAGGTCTCTAAGCATACACATTCTGACTGACACACCACACTCTTAGAAGTACCTGTGGTTTTCTGGATTCCTCGTATTACCAGCAACTATCTGGACTCCACATGTTAACTGAGTCCCTCCTTTTGAAGAAACTTCCATTGATAATTTGCACCATGTCTCACGTGCTTGCTTACCCTGTCACCTGAGACACAAGCCTCTCAGATAATCCATCGTTATGGACACTCAAACTCTACTACTCTGTATGTTTTTGGTTTTGTTTGTTTGTTTGTTTGTTTTGCAAACATTTTTCGCATCCTAGCTTATGCTACAATCCCTGGCGTCGGGATTTTATGAGCAATTTTTGCTGGGTTTATCTTTAAAATATGTTCAGTTCAGTTCAGTGCAGTTCAGTTGCTCAGTCGTGTCCGACTCTTTGCGACCCCATAAATCTCAGTACACCAGGCCTCCCTGTCCATAACTAACTCCCGGAGTTCACTCAAACTCACGTCCATCGAGTCATTGATGCCATTCAGCCATTTCATCTGCTGTCGTCCCCTTCTTCTCCTGCCCCAAATCCCTCCCAGCATCAGAGTCTTTTCCAATGAATCAACTCTTTGCATGAGGTGGCTGAAGTGCTGGAGTTTCAGCTTTAGCATCATTCCCTGCAAAGAACACCGAGGGCTGATCTCCTTCAGAATGAACTGGTTGGATCTCCTTGCAGTCCAAGGGACTCTCAAGAGTCTTCTCCAACACCACAGTTCAAAAGCATCAGTTCTTTGGTGCTCAGCTTTCTTCACAGTCCAACTCTCACATCCATACATGACCACTGGAAAAACTATAGCCTTAACTAGATGAACCTTTGTTGGCAAAGTAATACCTCAGCTTTTGAATATGCTACCTAGGTTGGTCATAACTTTCCTTCCAAGGAGCAAGCATCTTTTAATTTCATGGCTGCAGTCACCATCTGCAGTGATTTTGAAGCCCCCCAAAAATAAAGTCTGACACGGTTTCCACTGTTTCCCCATCTATTTTCCATGAAGTGATTGGACCAGATGCCATGATCTTCGTTTTCTGAATGTTGAGCTTTAAGCCAACTTTTTCACTCTCCTCTTTCACTCTCATCAAGAGGCTTTTTAGTTCCTCTTCACTTTCTGTCATAGGCTGTTGTCATCTGCATATCCGAGGTTATTGGTATTTCTCCTGGCAATCTTGATTCCAGTTTGTGCCTCTTCCAGTCCAGTGTTTCTCATGATGTACTCTGCATAGAAGTTAAATAAGCAGGGTGACAATATACAGCCTTGATGTACTCCTTTTCCTATTTGGAACCAGTCTGTTGTTATGTGTCCAGTTCTAACTGTTGCTTCTAACTGACCTGCATACAGGTTTCTTAAGAGTTCAGTCAGATGATCTGGTATTCCCATCTCTCTCAGAATTGTCCACAGTTTATTGTGATCCACACAATCAAAGGCTTTGGCATAGTCAATAAAGCAGAAATAGATGTTTTTCTGGAACTCTCTTGCTTTTTCCATGATCCAGAGTATGTTGGTAATTTGATCTCTGGTTCCTCTGCCTTTTCTTTCTTTCTTTCTTCCTTTTTTTTTTTTAACATCTGGAAGTTCATGTATTGCTGAAGTCTGGCTTGGAGAATTTTAAGCAACACTTTACTAGGGTCTTAGATGAGTGCAGTTGTGTGGTAGTTTGAGCATTCTTTGGCATTGCCTTTCTTTGGGATTGGAATGAAAACTGACCTTTTCCAGTCCTGTGGCCACTGCTGAGTTTTCCAAATTTGCTGTCATACTGAGTGCAGCACTTTCACAGCATCATCTTTCAGGATTTGAAATAGCTCCACTGGAATTACATCACCTCCACTAGCTTTGTTCATAGTGATGATTTCTAAGGCCCACTTGACTTCACTTCACCAACTTAAAAAAAAAATGTTTTGCATCGTCCTCTGCATGTCTGATTACTGTCTCCACCTGGCTCTACTGCACTGGTCCTGTACTTGGTCTTTTGATACAATCACCACATAGTCCACCTTTCACAGTTCTGAGGGATCTTTGAATACCAGCCTATCTCACTGGTCTTCTAAAACCTCCCAGAATACTCAAGGTAACTGTGCTAAAATCAAACTCTGTGTGTGTCCATAATATGTATCCTGCCTAGATAGTTTTTCTGTGCCATATTCTCCTGATTTCATATTTTGGAAAAAAAAAAACATAATCCTATAAAAGTATGGCAAGACTAAACAAATGAGCTCTTATAAGTCATTCACCTAAATTCAGAAAATTACTAAAATTTGCTTTCTCTGTCTCTATAAACACACACACACACACATTTTTTTTGAAACTTTCAAAAATTATGGATCACATTACATTTTATCCCAAAACATTTCATATATTTCTTAAAAACATAAGCATTCTCTTACATAAATCCAACATAATTGTTACATTAGAAAGTAAAATGTTGATTTACACATGATAAAACTAAAATCTAATATAGCACTTATACATGCAAAAATTTCTTCAGTCATATCAATAATGTCCATTAGTGATCTCTGTGCAAAACTGCAGATAATAATCAGTCATTATAGTTGTTCTTTCTTTATCTTTCACTGTATTTTTGTTCCAGGGAAAACAAACTATTAATCTTATATTTTCATTTGTACCTAGAAGTGAAGTAGTAGGTATTTCTACTTCTTCTCTGAATTGTTTCCAGTATTCCATTCAGTTGCCAATATACTTGCTTCTGAGCCCAGTATCATCCATTTGGAAATCATCAGCAAAAAGTCTCAGGATTCTGTAGTTTATTTTATCTTCACTTACTACTTTTTGGAGGTGTAACTGGTGGGGGAGAAAGGTAGCCTCATGGGGATCTTATGTTATCTTCTATTACTTTTCCGGGCTATATTTTTCTAAAATTACTGATGATAGCAGTTATAGTTGATTTCTTCAGCAGCTTCTGGTGATTGTGTTTGACTTTAATGTAGTCCCTTATTTATATTATTGTAGACATTAAAATTTGGAAATATTGTGATTGGACTGCTTTTTCTCCAAAAGTAGATTAATAATTTTTAAATTTAAAGATTTTATCAGCTATGGTAACAGGAAATGTAATTGAGTTGCATGCATATTTAAGGATGTAGTAAATATGCATATGATTTATAATAAATAAAATAAGAAAAAGCCATGGCTTTTTGAACCCTTATTACTTTCAGTTCAGTTCACTTCAGTCACTCAGTTGTGTCTGACTCTTGTGACCCCATGGGCTGCAGCATGCCAGGCTTCTATGTCCATCACCAACTCCCTGAGCTTGGTAAAACTCATGTCCATCAAGTTGGTGATTCCATGCAACCATCTCATCCTCTGTTATCCCCTTTCACTCCTGCCTTCAATCTTCCTCAGCATCAGTGTTTTTCAAATGAGTCAGTTCTTTGCATCAGGTGGCCAAAGTATTGAAGTTTCAGCTTCAGCATCTATTATTTCAATTAATATTCAGGACTGATCTCCTTTAGGATGGGCTGGTTGGATCTCCTTGCAGTGCAAGGGACTCTCAAGAGTCTTCTCCAACACCACAATTGAAAAGAATCAATTCTTTGTCACTCAGCCTTCTTTATGGTCCAACTCTTACATCCATACATGACTACTGGTAAAACCATAGCTTTGACTAGATGGACCTTTGTCAGCAATGTAATGTCTCTGCTGTTTAATATGTTTTCTAGGTTGGTGATAGCTTTTCTTCCAAGGAGCAAACATCTTTTAATTTCATGGCTGCAGTCATCATCTACAGTGACTTGAAGCCCAGGAAAATACAGTTTGTCACTATTTTCATTGTTTCTCCATCTATTTACCATGAAGTGATGGAACCAGATGCCATGATATTAGATTTTTGAACATTGAGGTTTTTTTTTTTTTTCCAAAGCTTTTTTTTAATTTATTTTTTAAATTTTTATTTTTACTTTATTTTACTTTACAATACTGTATTGGTTTTTCCCAGCTTTTTCACTTTCTTCAACTTTCTTTCATCAAGAGGCTCTTCAGTTACTTTTTGCTTTCTACCATAAGAGTGGTGTCAGCTGCATATTTGAGTTTATTGACATTTCTCCTGGCAATCCTGATTCCTGCCTGTGCTTCATCCAGCCTGGCATTTAGCTTAAAGTACTCTGTATATAAGTTAAATAAACATGGGGACAATATACAGCCTTGATGCACTCCTTTCCCAATTTGGAACCAGTCTGTTCTTCCATGTCCTATTCTGACTGTTGCTTCTTGACCTGCATATGAATTTCTCAGGAGAGAGGTAAGGTGGTCTGGTATTCCCATCTCTTTAAGAATTGTCCATAGTTTGTTGTGATTAACACAGTCAAAGGCTTTAGTGTAGTCAATAAAGCAGAAGTAGATGTTTTTCTGGAACTCTCTCTCTTTTTTTTTTTGATGATCTAATGGATGTTGGCAATTTGATCTCTGATTCCTCTGACTTTTCTAAATCCAGCTTGAACATCTGAAAGTTCTCAGTTCATGTACTGTTGAAGCCTTGCTTGGAGAATTTTGAGCATTACTTTGCTAGCAAGTCAGATGAATACAGTTGTGTGGTAGTTTGAATGTTCTTTGGCATTTACTTATCATGTTAAACAATATGAAATGTAAACTGTTCTTATGAAAGAATTGATTTGCTTATTTTTTTACTCAGAATCTTTTATTATAAAAATACATTGTACTTTTCTTTTACAACAGTTAGGTGTTCACTACCGAAAAGGGGTGGAGTGGGGTAAGGAAGAAGCAGTTACTTTAAACAAAGTGGGAAATTTCTTTCAGCACCTACATTGGATGGTGCAATATTTCACAGATTCTGACAAGGCCACCTTTGTAGAAATTGTAGCTAATCCAAAAGTTGCTAGATAACAGAATCCTATATCCAAACTGTAGACAACTTAAAAATTTTCAGGGAAGAAAAACGAGATGAACTGCTGCTATAAGGTACTCAAAACCTATTATTTGTTATTTCATATCACAGTACATGGGCTCTCTTCTATCACCTACCTCCAGGCAAAATTACACCTAATCTATCAGAGAAATGAGTCTCTTTAATTCTTAAAATCCTTCTGGGAAGTAGATATAACAGTTCCCTTATTGTCAAAAGAAAAAAAAAAAAAAACACCTTTTAATCAGAAGTCTTTCTCTGCATCTAATTCTCTTTTTGCTATGTATTTAGTCTATTTTCTTTCTTATAACTCAAAAGGCATTTTGCAATTTATAAAACTTGCATTTGACAAATATTTCTGCTCCCCCCCATCTACTTGGGCTTTCTAAAGTAATATTAATTTGGAGTAAACTTTTGAGAAAATGATGAGAGGCATGGAAGCTATAGTTTAGAAAATTGAGGTAATCATAGAAAGCAGTATAGGACACAGCTAAGGGAAAATTAGCCAGAGAAGAGTTAAAAAAATTGAATTCTTTGAGAAGGAAACAAAAGAGGTTGAGAATAAAAGTGAGAATATGAGAGGTGATAAAAAGTTGAGAACTAATGGAATAATGTTGAGTCAGGATATATAACTTACATTAAATATGAAAAATGAGGTAGAAAAGAGAAGGATATTTTCAGATAATGTAAAGTTTATCTTAGAAAATAACATTTCAACACAGGCATATATGTACATATGTGTGCACACATTCGTGTGTGTCAGTTATGATAACATATAGCACTTGCTGTTATAAAAATAGTACATGCCTTAAATTGTTCCCCTATTTAAAATTAGTATTACTGTGTAAATATCTGACTGACCACAGATCATTCAGGTGGCTTAATACTATTCTAAATTTAATTATTTGATTAAAACATTTCAAAAAGAACACATGAATCAATTCCACACTAACTATAATTATTTTCCCCTCAATTTACACTTTTGAGAAACCAAACTTTCAGAGTGCATCATGATTTACACTGTGTTAACTACAATGTTCTTCCCTGGTAGCTCACATGGTAAAGTGTCTTCCTTCAATGAAGAATACCCAGGTTTGATCCCTGGGTCGGAAAGATCCCCTGGAGAAGGAAATGGCAATCCACTCTAGTACTCTTGCCTGGAAAATCCTATGGACTGAGGAGCCTGGTAGGCTACCGTCCATGGGGTCACAAAGAGTCAGACATGACTGAGCGACTTCACAAGTACAATGTCATTTAACACAACAGGGAAAAAGAACAGGAGGAAGGTGAGGAAGTTGAAGAAGGATGCACCACTGGACACCAACTAGGGTCAGGAGGCGTGGACTCCACTGCCAGCCCCATCACCTTCCAGGAAACCGTGGATGAATCATGTAACTTTGAGCTAAATTCTCAATGTAAAAAATATGCAAGTGATTGTGTGGCACTGGAGTGGCCATGAGGAGATACCCCACTTCCACTGTCAAGGGGGAAACCACAGCAAGACCGTAGGAGGGCCAATTTCACATTTAGAATCAAACCCCGTTCCTGCAAAAGATGCTCAGAGGGCTCAAACAAACTTCGTTCATCAGGACGCAGGGACCCACAGAGACTGAGACATAACTGTGAGAGTCTCCTGTGGAGGTTGGGTCATCAGTGGTCTGCCACAGGGGCAGGGGCTCTGGCTGCAGCAGACTAGGGTATGGAATAAGCCCTCTTGGATGGAGTCTCCATTAATCCCACCATAGACCTGTCAGAACTTACACAGGATTGGGAAATAGACTCTTGGAGGGCACAAACAGAATGTTGTGCACCAGGACCAAGGAGAAAGGAGCAGTGACCCCACAAGAGACTAATACAGACTTGCCTTTCAGTGTCTAGGAGTCCCCGGTGGAAGCGTGGGTTGGTGGTGGCCTTCTGCACGGTTGGGGGCACTGAGTGTAGCAGTGCATGCTTGGGATCTTTTGAAGGAGGTCACCATCATTTTCGGGCTTCCCTGGCGGCTCAGACAGTAAAGCGTCTGTCTGCAATGCAGGAGACCTGGGTTCAATCCCTGGGTTGGGAAGAACACTTGAAGGAAATGGCAGCCCACTCCAGTATTCTTGCCTGGAAAATTCCATGGACGTTGGAGTCTGGTAGGCTATTTACTGTCCATGGGGTCACAAAGAATCAGATATGACTGAGCAACTTCACTTCTTCACTCCACCATTACTTTCATTACCTTCATCATAGTTTGGTCCCAGGTAAGTAGCAGGGAGGGAACACAGCTCCACCCATCAACAAAAAATTGGATTAAAGTTTTCTGAACATGGCCCCACCCATCAGAACAAGACTCAGTTTTCCCCTCAGACAGTCTCTCCCATCAGGAAGCTTTCATAAGCCTCTTATCCTTCTCCATCAGAGGGCAGACAGACTGAAAACCATGACACAGAAAACTAACCAGTCTAATCACATGAACCACAGACTTGTCTAAATCAATGAAATTATGAGCTATGCCCTGTAGGGCCACCCAAGATCAAGGGTCATGGTGGAGAGTTATGACAAAACGTGGTCCACTGGAGAGGGGAATGGCAAACCATTTCAGTATTCTTGCCTTGGGAATGCCATGAACAATATGAAGACAGCAAAAAGATAGGACATTGGAAGATAAACTCCTCACGTCAGTAGGTGCCCAATATACTACTGCAGAACAGCGGAGAAATAACTCGTGAAAGGATGAAGAGATGCAGTCCAAGCAAAAACAACACCCAGTTGTGGATGGGACTGGTAATGGAAGCAAGGTCCAATGCAGTAAAAAGCAACACTGCATAGGAACTTAGAATGTTAGGTCCTTGAATCAGGCAAAATGGAAGTGGTCAAACAGGAGATGGCAAGAGTGAATATCCACATTTAAGGAATCAGTGAACTAAAATGCATGGGAATACATGAATTTAACTCAGATGACCATTATATCTACTACTGTGAGCAATAACCTCTTAAAAGAAATGGAGTAGCCATCATAGTCAACAAAAGAGTCTGAAATGCAGTACTTGGATGCAATCTCAAAAATGACAGAATGATCTCTGTTACTTTCCAAGGCAAACCATTCAATATCACAGTAATCTAAGACTATGCCCTGACGAGTAATGTAGAAGAAGCTGAAGTTGAACAGTCCTAGGAAGAACTATAAGAACTTCTAGAACTAACACCCCCGCCCAAAAATATAGTTTTCATTATAGGGGACTGGAATACAAAATAGGAAGTCAAGAAACATCTGGAGTAACAGGCACACTTGGCTTTGGAGTACAGAATGAAGCACAGCAAAGGTTAATAGAGTTCTGCCAATAGAACACAAAGGTATAGCAAACACCCACTTCCAACAACTCAAGAGAAGTCTCTACACTTGGTCAACACCCAATTCAAATTGATTATATTCTTTGCAGCCAAAGATGGAGAAGCTGTATACAGTCAGCAAAAATAAGACCAGGAGCTGACTGTGGCTCAGATCATGGAAGAATTATTGCCAAATTCAGACTAAAATTGAAGAAAGTAGGGAAAACCACTAGACCATTCAGGTATGACCTAAGTCAAATCCCTTACGATTATACAGTGGAAGTGAGAAATAGATTGAAGGGAATAGATCTGATAGACAGAGTGCCTGATGAACTATTGACGGAGGTTTGTGACATTGTACTGGAAACAGGGATGCAGACCATCCTCAAGAAAAATAAATGCAAAAAAAAAAAAAAAAAAAGACTGTCTGAGGAGGCCTTACAAATAGCTGTGGAAAGAAGAGAAGTGAAAAGCAAAGGAGAAAAGAAAAGATATACCCATTTGAATTCAGAGTTCCAAAGAATAGCACAGAGAGATAAGAAAGCCTTCTTCAGTGATCAATGCAAAAAATGGAAGAAATCAATAGAATGGGAAAGGCTAGAGATCTTTTCAAGAAAATTAGAGATACCAAGGGAATATTTCATGCAAAGATAGGCACAATAAAGGACACAAATGGTATGGACATCACAGAAGCAGAAGAAATTATGAAGAGGTGGAAAGAATACACAGAAGAACTGTACAAAAAAAGAGCTTCACAACCCACATAACCATGATGGTGTGATCACTTACCTAGAGACCAACATCCTGGAATGTGAACTCAACTGGGCCTTAGGAAGCATCACTATGAACAAAGCTAGTGGAGGTGATGGAATTCCAGTTGAGCTATTTCAAATCCTAAAAGATGATGTTGTGAAAGTGCTGCACTCAGTATGCCAGAAAATTTGGAAAACTCAGCAGTCACAGGACTGATAAAGGTCAGTTTTCATTCCAATCCCAAAGGACAATGCCTAAAAATGCTCAAACTACTGCACAATTGCTCTCATCTCACACTCTAGTAACATAATGCTCAAAATTCTCCAAGTCAGGCTTCAACAGTAAGAGAACAGTGAACTTCCTGATGTTGAAGCTGGATTTAGTAAACGCAGAGGAACCACAGATCAAATTTTCAACATCCACTAGATCATCAAAAAGCAAGAGAGTTCCATAAAAACATCTCGGCTTTATTGACTATGCCAAAGCTTTTGACTGTGTGGATCACAATAAATTGTGAAAAATTCTGAAAGAGATGGGAATACAGACCACCTGACCTGCTTCCTAAGAAATCTGGATGCAGGTCAGGAATCAACAGTTAAAACTGGGCATGGAGCAGCAGGTTGATTCTGAATAGGAAAAGGAGTACGTCAAGTTTGTATATTGTCTCCATGTTCATTTAGCATGCAGGGTACATTATGAGAAACAGTAGGCTGAAAGAAGCACAAGCTGGAACCAAGATTTTGAGGAAATATCAATAACCTCAGTGGCTTCTGGTCCCATCACTTCACGGCAAATACATGAGGAAACAGTGAACACAGTGACAGCTTCTGTGTAGCAGAGTTTTATTAAAATATGGAAAGGAACAGAGAAAATTTCTAACACAAACATCAGAAAGAGCATGGAGAGTGCCCCACTCTCTAGTCTTAGCAAGGGAATTATTTGATTTTAATTGGTTATTACAGTAAATCAAAAGAATGTCTCAATGTTATAAAGATTCTACTAGACCCACTCCTACAATTTACATTTTAAGGTGACAGGATTAGTCAGAAGAATTTCAGGAAGGAGAAACTGTCCTCAAGCAAGAGACGTTGTTGTTACATAATATTCAGTTGAGTTCAGTCACTCAGTTGTGTCCGACTGTTTGCGACCCCATGAACTGCAGCACACCAGGCATCCCTGTCCATCACCAACTCCCGGAGCTTACTCAAACTCATATCTGTTGGGTCGGTGGTGTAATCCAACCATCTCATCCTCTGTCTTCTCCTTCTCCTCCTGCCCCCAATCCCTCCCAGCATCAGGGTCTTTTCTAATGAGTCAGCTCTTCACATCAGGTGGCCAAAGTATTAGAGTTTCAGCTTCAGCATCAGTTCTTCCAATGAACACCCAGGACTGATCTCCTTTCAGATGGACTGGTTGGATATTCTTGCAGTCCAAGGGACTCTCAAGTGTCTTCTCCAACACCATAGTTCAAAAGTATTGATTCTTCAGCACGCAACTTTCTTTATAGTCCAACCTTCACATCCATACATGACTGCTAGAAGAAACGTTTCTCATGATGTACTCTGCATATAAATTAAATAAGCAGGGTGACAATATACAGCCTTGACGTACTCCTTTTCCTATTAGGAATCAGTCTGTTGTTCCATATCCAGTTCTAACTGTTGCTTCCTGACCTGCATACAGATTTCTCAAGAGGCAGGTCAGGTGGTCTGGTGTCTCCATGTCTTGAAGAATTTTTCAAAGTATATTGTGATCAAATGCTTTGCCATGATCAGTAAAGATGTTCATGATCAGAAATAGATGTTTTTCTGGAACTCTCTTCCTTTTTTGATGATCCACCTGATTTTCACAATTTGATCTCTGGTTCCTCTGCCTTTTCTAAAACCAACTTTAACAACTGAAAGTTCACGGTTCATCTATTGTTGAAGCCTGGCTTGCAGAATTTTGAGCTTTACTTTACAATTGTCTGAGATAAGTGCAATTGTGCAGTAGTTTGAGCATTCTTTGGCATTGCCATTCCTAGGAATTGGATGAAATAGTCTTTAGTATTTAGTTTAAACTGAGTTGTTTGTTGTGAAATCATTTGCCCTGTGCTTTTATGTGACTAAAACTAAGGAATGTAGGGGAAAAAAAGGAGAAAAAGTTTGCCCGTTTTTTCTCCTTGAATTTCCAGTCCCCTGTCTCCTCTTTGAAAGTCCCAGACCCCTTTCTCTACCTCAGGCACTGCAGACTTCTTATCAACCTGCCTAGGAATTTACTCTCTCAGTAGTTTTGCTGGTAAAGAATCCACCTGCAACGTAGGAGACCCCAGTTTGATTCCTGGGTGGGGAAGATCCCCTGGAGAAGAGATAGGCTACCCACCCTAGTGTTCTTGGGCTTCCCTGATGTTTCATATGGTAAAGAATCCTCCTGCAATCCGGGAGACCTGGGTTTGATCTGTGGGTTGGAAAGACCTCCTGGAGGATGGCATGGTAACTCACCCCATTCTTTCCTAGAGAATCCTTGACAGAGGAGCCTGGCGGGCTACAGTCTGTGGGGTCACACAGAGTCACGCATGACTGAGCAACTAAGCAGAGCACAACAGAAATCAAAAACTGCAACTGAAATAAGTCCTTAAAAAAAAAACACATTTTTTAATGGAAATTCCTTCTGGTTCATTGGAAAATATCAGCAATATTATGTAAATTATTCAAATAAGTATAAGGTTATATTTATCAAAGCAAAATAGAGAAAATATTTAATGAAAACTCTGTATGCTGTATATAATTAGGTATTTATCTTAGGTAATGCATTCTAATTTATTATTCATATTAAAAAGACATATACCTAAATAAATTATCTACATTTAATATGTTATATAAAATTCAAAGAATATCTAAAAGCCAAAGTAGTTATTTTAATAATATATTAATTTTTATAGATAATTATAATTTAGTTACAGGCTGCATATTATGAAACCAGTACTATACTAATCTCTCTAAATATAAAATTGAAGGAAATTACTTATAATTTTTGTCCTTAGAAACCCAATAGTTGCTGGAAATGTAGGCAGATAGGAAATCTACTAGGTTTTTACTATCCATGAAAATTGAAACCATATTTGAAACATTGTAGATTTAAACACTCTTTAGATGTTTTTTATTTTTAAATTGCTACTTAATTACAAAAAGTTCAGTGAATATGAGCTAAACATGCTCCTTCCAAAAGAAACTAAATGCAATTAAAAAAGAAATTTAAAGATTTAATCAATAATAATAGTGTCACCAATAATGAATCAATTTTTTCTAAACACTTCTCTCTCTTTATGTGACTGCATGCGTGTGTGTGTGCGTGTGTAAATTCATTCTGCAAATAAAAAATAGCTTACTTGAATGATCTTAAAATTTAAGTAATTCTAGAGACAAATTCTAGTAAAAGTGAAAGAATATTCTGGGGAAGTGGGAAAAGATCTTATAATGGCAAGAAGGCATAATGTTTTTAAGTTGCCTGGTGGGTATTGTTTTTTCTTTTAATTTTTATATTGTATTGGGGTATATCTAATCAACAAACAATGTGATAGTTTCAGGTGAATAGAGAAGGAACTCAGCCACATACATTATATATAGGTATACATATCGATTCTCCCCTCAACTCCCCTCCCATCCAGGCTGCCAAATTACATTGAGCCAAGTTCCATGTGCTATACAGTAGTTTGTTGTTGGTTATCCATTTTAAATACAGCAGTGTGTACATGTCCATCCCAAACTCTAGCTGTCCTTCCCCAAACACCCTGTCTTTCCCTTGGCAATCATAAATTTGTTCTCTAAGTCTGTGAGCCTTTTTTTTTGTTTGTTTTATAAGAAATTTCAACTTGGTGGGAATTATTGTTGATTCTGATATAAGCAGGAAAAATTGTCTTTAAGGACTTACAAGCTGCTGTAGTGCAAGCGTTCAATAAGTAGATGGGCTGTCATGAGTTATTTTAAGGTAAGTGTTTGATAAGTATCGACTTTCTGGCAGATACGCCTTCCTTAAGACAATAAGTGGCCAAAAGATCAGATTCCATCCAGGCTGAGACATGCACAGGGTGTAGGCATATAATGATGTGAAAGAGCTTAATCTCATAATGACTGTATGAGAAACTGTAGAAGAAATGCTCTTGCCTCCTAGAAGACCAAAGAATATAGCCAAATGATAACAGCAAGGCTGATACTTTTTGAAAAAGAGATTAAGATTTTTAAAAAGGAAAAGCAAGAAAAATTTTAAAAAGGAGGAAGGAAAAGTAAAGAATGAAGAAAGGAAAAAAGAAAGAAATGAAAACAGAACAAATTGTTAAAATTGTTACAGAGTTAAAGACTTTAAAATGTTTTGGTTTCAGAACAAGAACTGTTTTCTGCTGCTGAGCTATAAAAGTCACAAACAGAATCAGAAATATTATTTATTTGAAAATGTAGTTATAAAAACTATTGGACTGTTCAAAAGACTATGAAGATTGTAATGACAAGTTATAGGTAAAATTTACCAAAAATCCAGAAACGAAAACTTCCATATCTTTTACCAAATCATGTCTTATCCAAATGCTTCATGTGTTTTAGGAGTTAATGGTTACAATGCAAAATGTTCTGCCAAATAACATATGAAATTGACAAAAATTGTTTAACTTTCCTACTCTGAGCAAGTCAATGCCAACGAATATAGTCAATTGAAATAATAATTTATTTTGCATAATTAATCATCTTCACTTTTCAAATATTTTATACTTCAGAAACACTAAACTGTTATTTTATCTTTAAAGTACCTTTAAGGTATTTTATTGACAATAACATTCCATTTTAAATTATGTAAAAAAGATGTAATTACAAACAATTGTCTGAACTTGAAGCCCAGTTCTGGAGATGTTGCCCTCCAGACAAGCTGTATTATTCTAAAAAGCTCAGGTTACATCGATTCGGGCAAAATGAAGTTAAGTCTCAAATCAACTACATTATACAGGCTTGGTTGAAATATAAAAATATTTGTTTGGGAAAATGCACAGGTTAGCAAGTAAACAAGTAGATAAAGCTCTGTGGTCTAGAGTCTATTTCTTTTGGTCAAACAGGTTTTTACTCAGAATGTCAAGTATATAAATCATTCTCTTTTGACATTATTCAAGACAGTTTTGGAATTTCCCAAACCTTAAGTCAAAATGTTGAGATTACTTATTCAAAAAATAGCATCATGAAGAAAGCGCTTGAAGTTCACTTTTTTTTTTTCTTACCCAAATTCTTTCTAGATTTACATGTACTATGTGTTATTTACTTTTTCTTACATAAAATCTAGCCATAATATCTCATGATGATCTTACTAGGGAACTATAGAAACGATAAGGATTTTAGAACCATACAGAATCAGATTTGTCTTAGAAATAAGAGCTGTTTCTCTGAATTTGGAAATGTCTTAATTTTCTAAAACTTAATGTATCTTTGTGCAATATACAATTCTAAAAGCAATTTACCTAAGAATAGAACCACTGTATGCTTCAATACACTCAAATATCACTCTTTGGCCCAAAATAAACATGGATATGGAGGAAAACTGTTTTCTGGCCTTTACACAATTACCCTTATCTTCCTACTCAATGTACTTCTGTTACCTAGAATGTTCACAAAAATTACCTGAATAACATATTTGACAATAAAATGCATACTCAAATACTTCAACAAGACTGATTCTATTATATTGACCTGAACAATATTCAGTTCAAGACATAAGGAATAGAAATCATTTTTATTAAATCTTTTTATTAAATTTAAATTAAATTTTATAAAACTAAATTATCTGAGATAACATTGACCTCTAAACTGATAACTCTCAAATCACAATAAGCCATGTAACTGAATTCTTGACCATATATAAGAATAAGAAACTCCACTGTACATCCTCATATAGATGAAAGAAGTGGGGTTATAGATATAGAAGCAATCTTTGCCATATTTTGTTGTTCTTGTCACTCTCCATTCTCAAAAAACACACTCCACCCTCCTTGTTGTTCTTCAGCCACTAAGTTGTGTTTGACTCTTTCGACCTCATGGATGTAACCTACCAGGCTCTCTGTCCATGGAATTTCCCAGACATGATAACAGAAGTGGGTTGCTATTTCCTTCTCCAGGGGTATTGCCAGATCAGGGACTGACCCCACATCTCCCATGTTGATAGATAGGTTCTTTACCACTGAGCCACAAGGAAAGCACTCTCCGACCATCATCCACTAGCAATACCAAGCTCCATTACCCACTGCTTGTCTAGTATTTCCACATTAAGTGCAGTCCTTTCCATCAGTCTTATACATGACTTTCATAGCCCACTATTGCAAAGCAAAGGTCTTCAAAATATGGCCTATGGTCCAGCTGACTGCTTTATTTTTTAAAAAATAAAGTCTTATAGGAACCCAGCTATACTCATTTGTTCACATGTTGACTATGATCACTTTCAATGCTACAACGACAGGTATGAGTAGGATGGAATAGTTCTGACAGAGATTTTATGGCCCCCAAACCTAAAATATTTAGTATTTAACCTTGACTAAAAGTTTATCAATTCTTACTTTAAAGAATAAAATAGGTTGCTACTCAATAGGCAATGGTAGAGAAGAGGTAAAATAACCATTTTACCGTGTGCATGTATGCTAAGTTGTTCAGTTGTGTCCAACTCTTTGCAACCCTATGGACTGTAGCCTGCCAGCCTCCTCTGTACATGGGATTCTCCAGACAAGAATACTGGAGTGGGATGCCATGCTCTTCTCCAGGAGATCTTTCATACCCAGGGACTGAACCCTTGTCTCCTGTGGCTCCTGCACTGCAAGAATATTCTTTTACCACTGAGCCACCAGAGAAGCCCCAATTTTACCATAACACCCACCACCCCCCCCCCAAATGGTATTAGAAACACAGAATGGGATATTTGATTTGTCATTGACAGGAATTTTAACAGTCATTTGCTTTGCCAATAACAGGAATCCCTGAATTTGATTGTGAGTTTGTTCTTTGAAAGAATGTTCACTTATTCTGCCTGCATTCTAGATGAATCTTCCTTGCTTATTAGGCTACTTTGGTCTGAGAGTTAATTTTCAGTAACAGCTTTATTGAGTCAAGAAGTGCTCAGTTAGCTGAGCACCTAAACATTATTTCTGTATATATTTTAGGATTTTCCAAAAGAGATTAGCATTTAAATGGGGAGACTGAATAGAAAAAATTACCCTCATCAATGTGGATGGCATCATCTAATCCATTTTAGGTCTGAATACAACAAAAAGGCAGAGGAAGAGTAAATTTGCACCATGTTTCAACATTCATCTTCTGCTATCTGATATCAGCTTTCCTTGTTCTTGGGTCTTCAGACTCTGACCAGGACTTGCAATATTACCCCCACCCCAACCACCAACACCCCCAGTTCTCAAGCTTTTGGACTTGGACTGGAACTTGACTCACCAATAGTTCCCCTAGTTCTCCAGGCTTTTAACTAGGATTGAATTATAGCACTATTTAATTACACCATTGTGTAAGGACAGGCAAAGGGCTTGCTAGAGGTAAATTGTGGACTTCTTCATTATCACATAAAATTATTCTTATACTGAATCTCCTTAAATAAATAAATCATAATATATTCTTTGTTTTTCAGAAGAATCTAATACAATTGTTAGAATTGATGAAAGTGATAGAGACTTTGTATCGTTCAGGGCTATACACCTGTTGCAATGCTAGTTTAAGGGTAGTGTTTTATTTTAGAGATCAGAAAGAAAAAAAAAAGAGAAAGAGAGAGATTATGTCTTTGAAAAGAAAATCTACTAAAATTTAGAATTTACGTTATTTGTTTTATCTTGATTTTGCTGTGATACAAAACAGCCTTTAAAATATCAATGACTTTTAACATCAACAATTTTTTTTTTTTTTGGTCACATTACATTTTGAACATGAGTCAGAAACATCTCTGTTTAGCTCCAGGCTATGAATAAACTTTGGGTCAGCTTCACTTTTCTTCATTCATCATCCATGTTTCTTCATTCTGGATCAAGTCTTTTGGAGCAGTTTCAATTTTAGACAATGCATCTTCATAACAGAACAACGAGAAAGTTGATTGGAATGTACAATGACTTTTAAAGTTTTTGCTTCTGTATGGCATATTCATGTCCATTCATATTCTACTGGGCAAGTAAACTCAATGTGCATGGAGAAATGAAGTATGCACAATACATACAGTACACTAGGATTCACAGGACAGCCACTCAGAAAGCTTAATATGCTTTCACAGGTGAGGAATACTTAGCATAAACTCAAATACAATCTGATACCTTAAGCCTCAGGTCTTGCTAACTTCCAATCATTTCTTTGCATCAATAGTTGCAATCAAAGTTCTCCCCCAAATATACGTCTTAAACCTAACTTAATTTTTTGTTTATGCATTAAAATGCCTCTTTGTCTCAACTTGAAGAAATTGTCTTGAAGCCATTAAGAGTAGTTTGTTTTTTGGAGGGAAGGGAGAGTAAAAAAGGATAGCTCATTACTTTGCAGGCAAAGGGGGACATAGCCGGCTCCTGCTTGGGTTGAGTTTTAAAACTTCACCTTTAATTTAAATGTTTCCTGCAAAGCTAAATCTTTCCATGTGTATTTTGTACTTTTGCAAGGGGCTTTTTTTTAACCCATTGAAGACTAGATTTTATTCCTTTTAATTTCTGCCTGAAAACCAACAATTTCTTACTTGAAATCATCTCTTTTATTTAATCATGTCCTAAGCTACCTGTTAACAAATCATACCCACGCCTAATAATCTGTTTTCCAGTCACTTCCCAGAAAGTCAGAAGATCGGTAGACACATTGCATGCCTTTCAAATTATCACAGAAATGCTTCTTCCCAAATATTTTGTAATGATTAAGCAGGATCTCCTGTCAATATTCTTATCGTCAAATTCCTAAATTGATACCACACATTTTAAGTTACTCTTTGGAAGTGCTCCACTTCAAAGAACAATATCTGTGTATATGAAAATAATTCTAACTAGAACAGAAGATCAACCATGAAATCTAAGCCCCTGGGCATTAACTTAATTCTCACTTACTTGATGGTGTGGAGTAGATGTTTTACATGCAGATTCAACCTCAATTCTGCTATCAGTAGCTAACGGACCAATACTGGAAGACAGGATTAGTCCTGGTAAATTTTGTTTTAAGAAGGGGTATATATGTCTTGTTTTATTTTATTTTATTTTATTTTTTACCTTCCAGAGACTGAAACACAGGAAGATGGACATAACATAAATGAAACGGAATATGGGAAATATTGTCTTATTTTATGCTGCAGACAAAATACAATGCTTTATTTGCTACCTCTGAACCAGGTAACTGAGAAGTTCATGAGTTTCCTTAACTTTAAATGAGACTTGGTTCTAAATTTTGTTTTGTTCTATTCTGTACTTTTGGCAGCATTAACTCAATAGTAAACACTAGTAAGCTAACTTAATTTCTATTTTTCACCAATATAGTGGGGAAAGATAATTTTTTTGCCTTAGTACAGTTAAGTCAGATAATATATATAATCTGGAATATGTTTAAAGACCCACATTTGCTATTTTTTTTTTCACCATCAGAAAGTTCTACATTACAAAAAATTTAACAAATCATTTTAAGGTTACACATTTCAAAAATATGATTTAGTTGTAATTTCATAAATTTAGCTGTTAATCAAATGTATGAACCCTGATGATTAAAACGTAATGATTTTTCCATGAAAACTGCTGACATTTTCTCCATTATATTTGACATCTCACAGGTAAATAATACTGGATTATAACAGTAGATAATTTACAAATTATTGAAACTTTCAGTGTAATTTTCTTTGCATTATTAAAATGAATATGTATTTCTACTGGTAGATATGTGAAGAACTAGAATATTTGTGATCATAAGACCTCTTATAAATGAAAGATCACTTTCAAATAAAGGACATCACAAATATTCATACAACTATTTAAGAATATTCTTATATTTCACTCTGACCTCTTTATAGTACATGTTTTTTATTTATATGTATATTTTGAAGAGTTATGTAAATCTGTAACTTAAATTTCTGCCTTTTACAGTTGCATTTACTATTGAATTCTGTAAAAGTGATTTTTTCTAAAAATAAATGAAGCATAGATGATTTACAATGTTATGTTTAATTTCTGCTCTACAACTAAGAACTCAGCTATATATAACATTGCATTCTTTTATAAGAAATACTGAAGTTGCTTCATTTATTCAAAGATATCTTTCATATCTCATATTTTTCTATTAATAACAATCAGCTGCATATCTTCTGTTATTCATCCTTTTGTGTAGGTTTATATGTGTTTCTGGAATTATATCCTTTCTGCATGAAGGACTGTTCCTTTAAAATTTCATGTAGTGTGCCTGCTGGTGATGAATGGTTTTAGTCTTTGTATGTCTGAAAAATGTATATATTTCACCTCATTTTTTGTGTTATTATTTGACTATGCTGTGATTGTTTTGTTTTGCTTTGTTTTTGAACATTTGACCACATATTTGAAAGATAGGTTTGCCAGGGATAGAAGTTTGAGTTGCAGTGTTTTCTGTTCTTTCCTTTTTGCTTTATGTTGTTTTATATTATTCTCTTTTCATTAATTTAATCACACTATCTTCTGTTCATTGTTGCTGACAGAATATTTTTGTCTCTCTTTCTGTCTCTCTCTCTCTCTTTTTTTTTTTTTTTCCTATGAATAATGTACTGCCCACTCATCCACCCAGCATTGGTTGCTTTACTATTTTTTTCTTTACTATCCTTGAGCAATTAGATTAGTCAGTGTCTTTGTGTTTTTCTGGAACTCTCTTGTTTTTTCGATGATCCAGCAGATGTTGGTAATTTGATCTCTCGTTCCTCTGCCTTTTCTAAAACCACCTTGAACATCAGGAAGTTCACGGTTCACGCATTGTTGAAGCCTGGCTTGGAGAATTTTGAGCATTACTTTACTAGTGTGTGAGATGAGTGCAATTGTTCAATAGTTTGAGCATTCTTTGTCATTGCTTTTCTTTGGTATCGAAATGAAAACTGACATTTTCCAGTCCTGTGGCCACTGCTGAGTTTTCCATATTTGCTGGCATATTGAGTGCAGCACTTTCACAGCATCATCTTTCAGGATTTGAAATAGCTCCACTGGAATTCCGTCACCTCCACTAGCTTTGTTCATATTGACGCTTTCTAAGGCCCACTTGACTTCACATTCCAGGATGTCTGACTCTAGATGAGTGATCACACCATCGTGATTATCCAGGTCATGAAGATCTTTTTTGTACAGATCTAGGCCTTTAAATCTATTTCTCACTTCCACTGTATAATCATAAGGGATTTGATTTAGGTCATACCTGAATGGTCTAGCAGTTTTCACTACTTTCTTCAATTTGAGTCTGAATTTGGCAATAAGGAGTTCATGATATGAGTCATAGTCAGCTTCCTGTCTAGTTTCTGCTGACTGTATAGAGCTTCTCCGTCTTTGGCTGCAAAGATGTGTTCTGTGTATTCTTGCCACCTCTTCTTAATATCTCTGCTTCTGTTAGGTCCATACCATTTCTGTCCTTTATCGAGCCCATTTTTGCATGAAATGGTCCCTTGGTATCTCTAATTTTCTTGAAGAGATCTCTAGTCTTTCCCATTCTGTTCTTTTCCTCTATTTCTTTGCATTGATTGCTGAAGAAGGCTTTCTTCTCTCTCCTTGCTATTCTTTAGAACTCTGTATTCAGATGCTTATACCTTTCCTTTTATCCTTTGCTTTTCACTTCTCTTCTTTTCACAGCTATTTGTAAGGCCTCCCCAGACAGCTTTTTTGCATTTCTTTTCCATGGGGATGGTCTTGATCCCTGTCTCCTGTACAATGTCACAAACCTCATTCCATAGCTCATCAGGCACTCTATCTATCTAGATCTAGACCCTCAAATCTATTTCTCACTTCCACTGTATAATCATAAGGGATTTGATTTAGGTCATACTTAATGGTCTAGCGATTTTCACTACTTTCTTCAATTTGAGTCTGAATTTGGCAATAAGGAGTTCATGATATGAGTCACAGCCAGCTTCCGGTCTATTTTCTGCTGACTGTATAGAGCTTCTCCATCTTTGGCTGCACAGAATATCATCAATCTGATTTTGGTGTTGACCATCTGGTGATATCCATGTGTAGAGTCTTCTCTTGTGTTGTTGAAGAGGGTTTTTGCTATAACCAGTGCATTTTCTTGGCAAACCTCTATTAGTCTTTGCCTTGCTTCATTCTGCATTCCAAGGCCAAATTTGCCTGTTACTCCAGGTGTTTCTTGACTTCCTACTTTTGCATTCCACTATGCCAAAGCCTTTAACTGTGTAGATCACAATAAACTGTGGAAAATTCTGAAAGAGATGGGAATACCAGACCACCTGACCTGCCTCTTGAAAAATCTGTATGCAGGTCAGGAAGCAACAGTTAGAACTGGACATGGAACAACAGAAAGATTCCAAATAGGAAAAGGAGTGCGTTAAGGCTTTATATTTTCACCCTGCTTATTTAACTTATGTGCAGAGTATATCATGAGAAATCTGGACTGGAGGAAACACAAGCTGGAATCAAGATTGCTGGGAGAAATATCAATAACCTCAGATATGCAGATGACACCACCCTTATGGCAGAAAGTGAAGAGGAACTAAAAAGCCTCTTGAGTGAACGTCAATATTTTAGGAATCAGCAAACTAAAATGGCCTGGAATGTCTGAATTTAACTCAAAAGACCATCTACTACTGCGGGCAGGAATCCCTTAGAAGAAATGGAGTAGCCATCACGGTCAACAAAAGAGTCCAGAATGCAGTACTTGGATGCAATCTAAAAAACAGCAGAATGATCTCAGTTCGTTTCCAAGGCAACCATTCAATATCACAGTAATCCAAGTCTATGCCCGGACCAGTAACGCTGAAGAAGCTGAAGTTGAATGGTTTTATGATGACCTACAAGAACTTCTAGAAATAACATCCAAAGAAACATGTCCTTTTCATTATAGGGGACTGGAATGCAAAAGTAAGAAGTCAAGAAACACCTGGAGTAACAGGCAAATTTGGCCTTGGAATACTGAATGAAGCAGGGCAAAGGCTAATAGAATTTTGCCAACAGAAGGAACAGGTCATAGCAAACACCCTCTTCCAACAACACAAGAGAAAGATTCTACACATGGACATCACCAGATGGTCAAGACAGATATCAGATTGATTACATTCTTTGCAGCCAAAGATGGAGACACTCTATATAGTCAGCAAAAACAAGGCTGGGAGTTGACTGTGGCTCAGATCATGAACTCCTTATTATCAAATTCAGATGTTAATTGAAGACAGTAGGGAAAACCACTAGACCATTCAGGTATGACCTACAGCACATCCCTTATGATTATACAGTGGATGTGAGAAATAGACTTAAGTGATTAGATCTGATAGAGTGCCTGAGTAACTATGGACTGAGGTTCATGACATTGTACAGGAGACAGGGATCAAGACCATCCCCATGGAAAAGAAATGCAAAAAGGTGAAATAGCTGTCTAGGGAGGCCTTACAAATAGCTGTGAAAAGAAGAGAAGTGAAAAGCAAAGGAGAAAAGGAAAGATATAAGCATCTGAATACAGAGTTCCAAAGAATAGCAAGAAGAGAGAAGAAAGCCTTCCTCAGTGATCAATGCAAAGAGATAGAGGAAAACAATATAATGGGAAAGACTAGAGATCCCTTCAAGAAAATTAGAGATATCAAGAGAATATTTCATGCAAAGATGGGCACGATAAAGGACAGAAATGGTATGGACCTAACAGAAGCAGAGATATTAAGAAGAGGTAGCGAGAATACACAGAAGAACTGTACAAAAAAGATCTTCATGACCAAGATAATAACAATGGTGTGATCACTCACCTGGAGCCAGACATCCTGGAATGTGAATTCAAGTGGGCCTTAGAAAACATCACTACGAACAAAGCTAGCGGAGGTGATGGAATTCCAGTTGAGCTAATTCAGTTCCTAAAAGATGATGCTGTTAAAGTGCTGCACTCAATATGCCAGCAAAATGGGAAAGCTCACCACTGGCCATAAGACTGGAAAAGTTCAGTTTTTATTCCAATCCCAAAGAAAGGTAATCCCAAACAATGCTCTAACTACCACACAATTGCACTCATCTCACACACTAGTAAAGTAATGCTCAAAATTCTCCAAGCCAGGCTTCAACAATACATGAACTGCGAAATTTCAGATGTTAAAGTTGGTTTTAGAAAAGGCAGAGGAACCAGAGATCAAATTGCCAACATCTGCTGGATCATGGAAAAAGCAAGAGAGTTCCAGAAAAACATCTATTTCTGCTTTATTGACTATGCCAAAACCTTTGACTGTGTGGATCACAATACTGTGGAAAATTCTGAAAGAGATGGGAATACCAGACCACCTGACCTGCCTCTTGAGAAACCTATATACAGTTCAGGAAGCAACAGTTAGAACTGGATATGGAATAACAGACTGGTTGCAAATAGGAAAAGGAGTTTGTCAAGGCTGTATATTGTCACCTTGCTTTATTTACCTTATATGCAGAGTACATCATGAGCAACCCTGAGCTGGAAGAAACACAAGCTGGAATCAAGATTGCTGGGAGAAATATCAATAACCTCAGATATGCAGATGACACCACCCTTATGGCAGAAAGTGAAGAGAATTTAAAAGTCTCTTGATGAGAGTGAAAGAGGAGAGTGAAAATGTTGGCTTAAAGTTCAACATTCAGAAATGAAGATCATGGCATCTGGTCCCATCACTTCATGGGAAATAGATGGGGAACCAGTGGAAACAGTGTCAGACTTTATTTTGGAGGGCTCCAAAATCACTGCAGATGGTGACTTCAGCCATGAAATTAAAAGATGCTTACTCCTTGGAAGAAAAGTTATGACCAACCTAGACAGCATATTGAAAAGCAGAGACATTACTTTGCTGACTAAGGTCCGTCTAGTCTAGGCTATGGTTTTTCCTGTGGTCATGTATGGATGTGAGAGTTAGAATGTGAAGAAAGCTGAGTGCTGAAGAATTGATGCTTTTGAACTGTGGGTGTTGGAGCCAGCTCTTGAGAGTCCTTTGGACTGCAAGGAGATCCAACCAATCCATTCTGAAGATCAGCCCTGGGATTTCTTTGGAAGGAGTGATGCTAAAGCTGAAACTCCAGTACTTTGGCCACCTCATGCGAAGAGTTGACTCATTGGAAAAGACTCTGATGCTGGGAGGGTTTGAGGGCAGGAGGAGAAGGGGACAACAGAGGATGAGATGGCTGGATGGCATCACCCACTGGATGGACATGAGTTTGGGTAAACTCCGGGAGTTGGTGATGGACAGGGAGGACTGGTGTGCTGCAATTTATGGTGTTGCAAAGAGTCGGACACGACTGAGTGACTGAAATGAACTGAACTTGAGCATTCTTTGGCATTGCCTTTCTTTGGAATACCATAAATATTTCAATATTAAAATGTATACAGTATCTGCATAAGTGTGAAAAGTAACAGATTTTTAAAGTACATTTTGCATATATAAAATACCATATAAACCAATTGAATGCTCTATAAAAATACTTAAACATTTATTTGAATCAATTTCTAATATTTTACATAAACATGCACAATGTAACATTTTCTCTTATGTTGTTATTATTAATTTATTATACTTCATTTCTATTGAAAAGTCATTAGTGTACATTTACTTTTATTTTCGGTTCAGTTCAGTTGCTCAGTCATGCCTGACTCTTTGCGACCCCATGAACCACAGCACGCCAGGCCTCCGTGTCCATCATCATCTCCCAGAGTTCACCCAGACCCATGTGCATCGAGTCCGTGATTCCATCCAGCCATCTCATCCTCAGTGGTCCCCTTCTCCTCCTGCCCCCAATCCCTTCCAGCATCAGAGTCTTTTCCAATGAGTCAACTCTTTGCATGAGGTGGCCAAAGTCCTGGAGTTTCAGCTTCAGTATCAGTCTTTCCAATGAATATTCAAGACTGATCTCTAGGATGGACTCGTTGGAACTCCTTGCAGTCCAAGGGACTCTCAAGAGTTGGCTCCAACACCACAGTTCAAAAGCATCAATTCTTCGGCACTCAGCCTTCTTCACAGTCCAACTCTCACATCCATACATGACCACAGGAAAAACCATAGCCTTGATTAGACGGACCTTAGTCGGCATAGTGATGTCTCTGCTTTTGAATATACTATCTGGGTTGGTCATAACTTTTCTTCCAAGGAGTAAGTATATATTATATTATAAAATAATTGACTTATACTTGTAAACATATAAATATATTATATTCACAGACTTGCTGATTGGACCACTTAATCAGGCAAATCTGTGTTTTAATTCTCATGTTAAATGAACTCAGATTCAAGAAACTAGATGATATATTGGTTATAATATACATATTACATTTATTATATACATAAAATATTTTATGACAGATAAAATATGTTAAACTGACTAATAAAGATTCTAACACATAAAGCACATTAAAGTCATATTTATTTCTAAAGCATTTCTAAAGTGGTGTTAACTTTATCTATACATTTAAAAGAGGATGTCATTAGAAGCAACAATTGTTTTTAGATATATTTCTTTGTTTAAAACTTAATTTTAATATTTTGGGCTTAGCTGGTAGCTTGACTAGTAAAGAAATTTTTAAAGTTGTGTTAACTTTTTATCTGTACATTTAAAAGAGCTTTTTGTTAGGAGGAGTAATTGTTTTTAGATATATTCTGTTTGCAAACTATATTTAATAATCCTAAAGCAAAAATCACACAAAATAAAAATGCAATATGGTGTTGAAATGTTTTTGCATAAATTATATTCATTGTAAAATAGCCACAGATCAGTACTTAGTGTATTTATGTTTATTCGGTCAGTTTGAATATTATGTTTTCAATATTGTGCTAGACACTAATATTGGCATCTGGAATACATTGGAAATCAAAACAATGAGCTTTGCCTTCATTGTACTTATACTCAAGTTTTCGGCAAAGTTCAGCAAATTTAATAGTACAGTTTGCATTATATTACTGGATTATAAATGCAATGAAAAATTAGAATACTTTAAGAGGAAATGGAATGCATTGGAGTGTTGTAACTTAAAGCAGCCATCAAGGTAAGCCATTTAAAAAGCTAACGTTTGAAGAAAGGAAATAAGGATATTAGTCATGTGACTAAAGACTATTCCAAGTAGAGGAGAGACTATATGAAGGTACTAAAGATGAGAATTCATTTAACATTTTCTAGGAATCGTATACCAGTCAAGATGGTTAGAGTAAAACAGGAAAAAAAAAATGGGATTAAAGAAGAAATGACAGTAAGCTGTAAACGAGACGGGTTCCAGATCATACATAGACTTGTGAACCACTCTGAAGACCTGGTTTGTGGTCAGAGTGAAATAATGAGCCTTTGAAAGAGTTCGCTTATAAGATGGACATCGATGGACTTAGGTTTTAAAAGGATCAGCCTAGCTGTTGTACAGAGTGTATCAGTGGAAGAAGTGATGGAATCTGAATAGATTAACTAATTTGGGGGCTACTACAGTAATTTGAAAGACAGATGATGAAAACAAAGGGCAATCTGCTAATTGGAGAAATGGTGGTAAGTGCTGTGCCTCTAGATACACTTTCATAATTAAAGACAGATTTCCTGAAGAATTTTAGGGGGCAAGGTTGAGGAAAGTATTTTAAATTGAGTGATAGCAAGAATACAGTTCTCTGGCTGGAGAAAGAGGTAGGGATATGAGTTCAATTTTCAACTGACTGAGTTTGAGATTTCTGTTAGATATCCAAGTCCTGTTATAAAATAGATACTTCAATGTATAACTCTGGTTTTAGGAAGCTAGTTCTGGACTTGGAGTTGATGACATTTTAAGACAAGGTTGTTTATATATATATATATATATATACACACACACACATATATGTGTGTGTGTGTGTGTGTGTGTATATATATATATATATATAATGTATAATAAGTGATGTCAGTCGTGTCTGACTCTTTTTTATCCCATGGACTGTAGCCTGCCAGGCTCCTCTGTCCATGGAATTTTCCAGGCAAGAATACTGGAGTCATTGCCATTACATTGTATACATTATGTATGTTGGATAATGCAATATAACTCACTAAAAAATACTGAATAATTATACATTCAAGAATATAGAAGAATACATATGGCCATCTAGGGCCACCCAAAATGGACAGGTCATAGTGGAAACTTCTGACAAAATGTGGTCCACTGGAGGAGGAAATGACAACTCACTCCAGAACACTAGTTGTGAGAACCCCATGAACTGTATTAAAAGGAAAAAGGTATGACACTAAAAGATGAACGCTCCAAGTCGGTACATGTGCAATATGCTATTTGAGGAAGAGGAGAGAGCAACTACTAATAGCTCCAGAAAGAATTAAGCAGGTGGATCAAAGCAGAAACGATGCTCAGTTGTGGATGTGTCTGGTGATAAAAGTAAAACCTGGTGCTGTAAAGAACAGTATTGCATATGAACCTTGAATGTTAGGTGCGTGAATCAAGGTAAATTGTATGTGGTCAAGCAGAAGATGGCAAGTGTGAACATTGACAGTTTAGCAATCAGTGGATTAAATGGATGAGAATGAGTGAATTTAATTCAGATGACCATTATATCTACTACTGTGGGCAAGAATTCCTTATGAGAAGTAGCCCTTAGAGTCAACAAGAGTCCAAAATGCAATTCTTGGGTGCAAACTCAAAAAGGACAGAGTGATCTTGGTTCATTTCCAAGGCAAACCATTCAGCAACACTAATCCAATTATATGCCCCAACCACCGATGATGAAGAAGTTGAAGTTAGTTCTACAAAGACAAAGAAGACCTCCTAGAAAGAACACCAAAAGAAAAAAAAAATCTTATTTACTATAGGATATTGGGATGCAAAAGTAGGAAGATGAGTTACCTGAAGTAACAGACAAATTTGGCCTTGGAGTAACAAAATTCAGGCCTAAACTAAAGTGCAGGAAACAACTAGGCCAGTCAGATATGACTTAAATCAAACCCCTATGAATATTCAGTAGAGGTGATGAATAGGTTCAAGAGATTAGATCTAGTAAAGAGAGTGCCTGGAGAACTATGGACAGAGGTCTGTAATATTGTATAGGAGGCAGCAAACAAAACCATTTCAAAGGAGAAAAACAAACAAACAAAAAAAGAAATGCAAGAAAAAAAAGTGGTTGTCTGAGAATGCTATACAAATAGCTGAGGAAAGAAGAGAAGTGAAAAGCAAGAGAAAAAGGGAAAGATACACCCAACTAAATGCAGAGTTCCAGAGAATACCAAGGTGAGACAAGAAGGCCTTCTTCAATGAACAGTGCAAAGAAATAGAGGAAAACACCAGAAAGGGTAAGAATAGAGATCTCTTCAAGAAAACTGGAAATATCAAAGGAACATTTCATCCCAAGATGGGGACAATAGAAGACAGAAATGGTAAAGACCTAATAGAAACAGGGCTTACTTTGTGGCTCAGCTGGTAAAGAATCTTCCTGCAATGCAGAAGACCTGGGTTCAGTCCCTGGTTTGGAAAGATTCCCTGGAGAAGGGAAGGGCTAAATACTTCAGTATTCTGGCCTGGAGAATCCCATGGATCCATGGGGTTGCAAAAAGTCGGATATGACTAAGCAACTTTCACTTTCACTTTAATAGAAGAGAAGAGATCAAGAAGAGGTGGCGGGAATGCATAGAACTGTACAAAAAAGATCTTAGTGATTCAGATAACCATGATGGTGCTGTCTCACTCAGAGCCAGACATTCTGAAGTGTGAAGTCAATTGACCCTTAACAAGCATTACTATGAACAAAGTTAGTGGACATTATTTAATCCCAGCTGAAATATTTGAAATCTCAACAGATGACGCTGTTAAAGTGCAGCACTCAGTATATCAGCATATTTGGAAAACTCAGCAGTGGCCACAGGACTGGTAAAGGTCAATCCTCATCTCAACTCCCAAGAAGGGTAGTACTCAGGAATATTCAAAACAACAGACAATTGCACTCATTGCCCATGTTAGTTAGGTTATGCCCAAAATCCTTCAAGCTAGACTTCATAACATGAACCGGGAACTCTCAGGTGTTCAAGCTGGTTTTAGAAAAGGCAGAGAAACCAGAGATCAAATTTCCAACATTTACTGGGTCATAGAGAAATCGAGGAAGTTCCAGGAAAAACATCTATCTCTGTTTTATTTACTATGCTAAAGCCTTTGACTATGTGAATTAACAAACCACGGAAATCTTTCAAAGAGATGGGGATAATAGAACATCTTAACTGTCTCCTGAGAAACCTGTATGCGATTCAAGAAGCAACAGTTAGAAACCTGTATGGAAGAACTGAGTTGTTCAACACTGAGAAAGGAGGAGGACAATGCTGCTTATTGTTATTCTGTTTGTTGTACTTATATGCAGAACACATCATGTGGGATGCCAGGCTGGATGAATTACAAACTGAAATCAAGATTGTTGGGAGACATATCAATGACCCATGCATTATTGTTATCAATATAACAATTTATATATATATATATATAAATAGATGGTCAGTAATGTAGATTAATGTAGTATCAAATAGAGAGAACTCACACAAAGGAAATCACTTGATTACAATATCTGGCCTCATCCAACCACCAGTAGCACCCTGTAAAAGACAACTCTTCTAAACAAACAACAAAACAAAAGTACAAACCAAATCATTAGTAGGCAGGATAACCACCTCATTCATCCTTGCACATCAGAGAAAAAACAATACAAACAAACAAGCAAAACAAAGCTCAACACAACTCTCACCTTATATGAAGCTTACACAAACCACTGGACCAACCTTAGACGGGCAGAAACCAAAATGAAAAATAATTCAACCTTGAAACCTGGGAAAAGGAGACCTCAAAACAACAAATTTTAAAAAATAATAATAACAAAAAGGCAGAGAAATGCTACAGAAATGAAGGAACAAACTAGAAACACAGAAGTTTAAATAAATGAAAGGGAAATAGGCAAACAACCCGAAAAAGATTTAGAATAATGACAGTAAAGCAATCCCACTTCTGGGCATACACACCGAGGAAACCAGAATGGAAAGAGACACATGTACCCCAATGTTCATCGCAGCACTGTTTATAATAGCCAGGACATGGAAACAACCTAGATGCCCATCAGCAGATGAATGGATAAGAAAGCTGTGGTACATATACACAATGGAGTATTACTCAGCCGTTAAAAAGAATTCATTTGAATCAGTTCTGATGAGATGGATGAAACTGGAGCCGATTATACAGAGTGAAGTAAGCCAGAAAGAAAAACACCAATGTAGTATACTAACACATATATATGGAATTTAGGAAGATGGCAATGACGACCCTGTATGCAAGACAGGGAAAGAGACACAGATGTGTATAACGGACTTTTGGACTCAGAGGGAGAGGGAGAGGGTGGGATGATTTGGGAGAATGACATTCTAACATGTATACTATCATGTGAATTGAATTGCCAGTCTATGTCTGACGCAGGATGCAGCATGCTTGGGGCTGGTGCGTGGGGATGACCCAGAAAGATGTTATGGGGAGGGAGGTGGGAGGGGGGTTCATGTTTGGGAATGCATGTAAGAATTAAAGATTTTAAAATTTAAAAAATAAAAAAAAATAAATTAAAAAAAAAAAAAGAAAAACAAAAACCTCGAAGACAGAATGGAGAAATGCAAGAATCAATTAACAAAGGCTAGGAAGAACTAAAGAATAAATTTACAGAGACAAACACAATTACTGAAATTAAAAATACTCTAGAAGGAATCAATACCAGAATATCTGAAGCCTAAGAAGGAATCAGTGACCTGGAAAGTAAAATGGTGGAAATAACTTCTGAAGAGCAGAATAAACTAAAAATACCGAGAAGAACTGAGGATAGTCTCAGAGACCTCTAGGACAATATAAAACACACCAATATTCAAATTCTAGGGGCGTCAGAAGAAGAGAAAAAGAAAGTGAATGAGAAAATTTTTGAAATGATTGTAGTTGAAAATTTCCCCAACAAGGGAAAAGAAACAGTCAACTCCAAGTGGTGCAGAGTCCCATACAGGACAAACCCAAGGAGAAACACACCAAGACACAGAACTAATCAAACTAACAAAGACTAAACACAGAGGAAAAATGTTAAACATAGCAAGGAAGAAGCAACAAGTAACACCAAGGGAAACACCATATACTTGGCAGCTGATTTTTTTAAAAAATTTATTTATTTTAATTGGAGGCTAATTGCTTTACAATATTGTGGTGGTTTTGCCATACACTGACATGAATCAGCCACAGGTGTGCATGTTTTCCCCATACTGAACCCCTCTCCCACCTCACTCCCCATCCCATCCTTCTGGGTCATCCCAGTGCAACAGCCCCAAGCACCCTGTCCCATGCATCAAACCTACATTGGCAATCTGTTTTAAATATGATAATATACATGTTTCAATGCCATTCTCCCAAATCATCCCACTCTCGCCCTCTGTCACAGAGTCCAAAAGACTCTATACATCTTACTGTCTCGCATATAGGGTTATCTTTACTATATTTCTAAACTTCATATATAGGTGATAGTATACTGTATTGGTGTTTCTCTTTCTGGCTTACTTCACTCTGTACAATAGGGTCCAGTTTCATCCACCACATTAGGACTGATTCAGATGTATTCTTTTCAATGGCTGAGTAATATTCCACTGTGTATATGTACCACGGTTTTCTTATCCATTCATCTGCTGATGGACATCTAGGTTGCTTCCATGTCCTGCCTATTATAAACAGTGCTGCGATGAACACTGGGGGTACATGTGTCTCTTGCAATTCTGGTTTCCTCGGTGTGTATGCCCAACCGTGTGACTGCTGGGTCATATGACAGTTCTATTTCCAGTTTTTTAAAGAATTTCCACACTGTTCCCCATAGTGGCTGTGCTAGTTTGCATTCCCACCAACAGTGTAAAGAGGGTCCCCTCTTCTCCACACTCTCTCCAGCATTTATTGCTTGTAGACTTTTGGATCACAGGCATTCTGACTGGCATGAAATGGTACCTCCTTTTGGTTTTGATTTGCATTTCTCTGATAATGAGTGATGTTGAGCATCTTTTCATATGTTTCTTAGCCATCTGTATGTCTTCTTTGAAGAAATATCTGTTTAGTTCTTTGGCCCATTTTTAGATTGGGTCGTTTATTTTTCTGGAATTGAGCTGCATACGTTGCTTGTATATTTTTGAGATTAGTTGTTTGTCAGTTGCTTCATTTGCTATTATTTTCTCCCATTCCAAAGGCTGTCTTTTCACCTTGCTTATAGTTTCCTTCTTTGTGCAAAGGCTTTTAAGTTTAATTAGGTCCCATTTGTTTATTTTTGCTTTTATTTCCATTACTCTGGGAGGTGAGTCATAGAGGATCCTGCTGTGATTTATGTTGGAGTGTTTTGCTTGTTTTTCTCTAGGAGTTTATAGTTATTGATCTTATGTTTAGATCTTTAATCCATTTCGATTTTAGTGTATGATGTGAGAAAGTGTTCTAGTTTCATTCTTTTACAAGTGGTTGAGCAGTTTACCCAGCACCACTTGTTAAAGTGATTGTCTTTACTCCATTGTATATTCTTGTCTCCTTTGTCAAAGATAAGGTGCCCATAGGCACGTGGATTTATCTCTGGGCTTTCTATTTTGATCCATTGATCTATATGTCTGTCTTTGTGCCAGTGCCATACTGTCTTGATGACTGCAGCTTTGTAGTAGAGCCTGAAGTCAGGCAGGTTGATTCCTCCAGTTTCATTATTCTTTCTCAAGATTGCTTTGACTATTCGAAGTTTTTCATATTTCCATACAAATTGTGAAATTATTTGTTCTAGTTCTGTGAAAAATACCACTGGTATCTTAATAGGGATTGCATTGACTTTATAGATTGCTTTGGATAGTATACTCATTTTCACTATATTTATTCTTCCAATCCTTGAACATGGTCTATTTCGTCATCTATTTGTGTCCTGTTTGATTTCTTTCATCAGTGTTTTATAGTTTTCTATACATAGGACTTTTGTTTCTTTAGGTAGATTTATTCCTAAGTATTTTATTCTTTTTGTTGCAATGGAGAATGGAATTATTTCCTTAATTTCTCTGTTTTCTCATTGTTAGCATATAGGAATGCAAGGGATTTCTGTGTGTTGATTTTATATCCTGCAACTTTACTATATTCATTGATCAGCTCTAGTAATTTTCAGGTGGAGTCTTTATGGTTTTATATTTAGAGGATCATGTCATCTGCGAACAGTGAAAGTTTTACTTCTTTTCCAATCTGGATTTCTTTAATTTCTTTTTCTGCTCTGATTGCTGTGGCCAAAACTTCCAAAAATATTTTGAATAGTGGTGGTGAGAGTGGGCACCCTTGTTTTTTTCCTGACTTTAGGGGAACTACTTTCAATTTTTCGCCATTGAGGATAATGTTTGCTGTGGGTTTGTAATGTATGACTTTCATTATGTTGAGGTATATTCCTTCTACTCCTGCTTTCTGGAGAGTTTTTATCATAAACGGATGTTGAATTTTGTCAAAGGCTTTTTCTGCATCTATTGAGATAATCATACAGTTTTTATCTTTCACATTGTTAATGTTGTATTATGTTGTTTGATTTGTGGATATTGAAGAATCCATGCATCCCTGGGATAAAGCCCACTTGGTCATGATGTATGATCTTTTTGATATATTGCTGGATTCTGTTTGCTAGAATTTTGTTATGGATTTTTTGCATCTATGTTCAGCAGTGATATTGGTCTGTAGTGTTCTTTTTTGTGGCATCTTTTTCTGGTTTTGGTAATAGGGTGATTGCTTCCTCATAGAATGCATTTGGAAGTTTACCTTCCTCTGCAGTTTTCTTGAAGAGTTTGAGTAGGATAGGTGTTAGCTCTTCTCTAAATTTTTGGTAGAATTCAGCTGTGAAGCAGCTTTGTCCTGGACTTTTGTTTGCTGGAAGATTTTTTATTACAGTTTCAATTTCTGTGTTTCTGATGGATCTGTTAAGATATTCTATTTCTTCCTGGTTCAGTTTTGGAAAGTTGTACTTTTCTAAGAATTTGTCCATTTCTTCCAAGTTGCCCATTTTTATTGACATATATTTGCTGATAGTAGTCTCATATGATCCTTTGTATTTCTGGGTTGTCCATTGTGATTTTTCCATTTTCATTACTAGTTCTGTTGATTTGTTTCTTCTCCCTTTGTTTCCTGATAAGTCTGGCTCATGGTTTGTCAATTTTATTTATCTTCTCAAAGAACCAGCTTTTACCTTTGTTGATTTTGCTATGGTCTCTTTTGTTTCTTTCGCATTTTCTTATGCCCTAGTTTTTAAGATTTTGTTCCTTCTCCTATCCATGGGGTTCTTCATTTCTTCCTTTCCTAATTCCTTTAGGTGTAGAGTTAGGTTATTTATCTGACTTTTTTCTTGTTTCTTGAGGTAAGCCTGTATTGCTATCAACCTTCCCTTTAGCACTGCTTGTACAGTGTCCTAGAGGTTTGGAGTTGTTGTGTATTCATTTCATTCGTTTCTATGCATATTTTGATTTCTTTTTTGATTTCTTCTTTGATTTGTTGGTTATTCAGCAGTGTGTTGTTCAGCCTCCATATGTTAGAATTTTAAATTGTTTTTCTCCTGTAACTGACATCTGATCTTACTACATTGTTGTCAGAAAAGATAATTGGAATTATTTAAATTTTTTTTTGAATTTACAAAAGCTAGATTTATGGCCCAGGATGAGATCTATCCTAGAGAAGGTTCCATGTGCACTTGAGATAAAGGTTAAATTTATTTGTTTTGGTTGAAATGTCCTATAGATATCAATTAGATCTAACCGGTCTATTGTATCATTTAAAGTTTGCATTTCCTGGTTAATTTTCTGTTTTGTTGATCTATCCATAGGTGTGAGTAGGGTATTAAAGTCTCCTACTTTTATTGTGTTATTGTTAATTTCCCCTTTCATACTTGTTAGCACGTGCCTTATATATTCTGGTGCTCATATGTTGGGTGCATATATATTTATGATTTTAACAGATGATCTTTCAGCAGAAACTCTGTAAACCAGAAGGGAATAGCAGGGTATATTTAAAGTGCTGAAAGGGAAAAATCTACAACCAAGATTACTGTATCCAGCAAGGATCTCATTCAAAATTGATGAGAAATTCAAAAGCTTTTCAGACAAGCAGAAGTAAGAGAACTCAGTACCACCAAACTAGCTTTACAACAAATGTTTAGGGGACTTATACAGTCAAAAATACATGAGAAGAAAATGATCTACAAAATCAAACCCCCAAATTAAGAAAATGACAACAGGAATATATATATATATATATATATATATAATCACTTTAAATGCAAACAGATTGAAGGCACCAATCCAAAGACACCAACTGGCTCAATGGATACAAAAACAAGACCCAAACCTTTCTTGCTGTTTGCAAGAAACACAGTTCAGACCTAAAGATACATATATACTGAAGGTGAGATGATGGAGAAATATATTCCATGAAAATGGGACGCAAAAGAAAGTTGGAGTAGAAATCCTCATATCCGACAAATTAGACCTTAAATTAAAGAATATTACAAGAGATAGGAAGGATACTATATAATGATCAAATGATCAATCCAAGAGGAAGACATAGTTGTACATATCTATGTCCCCAACAAAGGAGCACTTCGATACATAAGACAAACATTAACAAACATAAAAGGAGAAATTGATAGTAATACAATAATGGTAGGAGACTTTAACACCCCACTCACACCAATGGACAGATAATCAAAATAGAAAGTTAATAAGGAAACACAAGTCTTAAATGATATATTAGACAAGATGGATCCCATTGATATCTTCAGGACTTTCCATCCAAATGCAGAAGAGTACACATTCTACTCAAGTGCATATGGAACATGTTCCATGCTAGACCACAACTTGGGTCACAAATCAAACCTCAGTAAATTTAAGAAAATGAAATTGTATCAAGCATCTTCTCCGATCAAACATTATGAAACTAGATATCAATTATAAGCAAAAAACTGTAAAAAAAACAAATACATACATGGAGATTAAGAAATACATTTCTATATAACCTACTGGTTACTGAAGAAATCTAAAGGGAAATCCAAAAATTTCTAGAAACAAATGACAATGAAAACATAACAACTCAAAATCTATGGGATGCATCAAAAGTAGTTCTAATAGGGTAGTTTATAGCAATAAAATCCTACCTCAAGAAATAAGAAAAGCATCAAATAGAAAATTTAACTTTACAACTCAAACAACTAGAAAAAGAACAACAACAACAACAAAAATTAGCAGAAGGAAAGAAATCATAAAGATCAGACAGAAATAATCGAAAATGAAATGAAAGAAACAGTCAAGATTAATAAAACAAACACTGGGTTTTTTAGAAGATAAAATTAACAAACCTTTAGCCAGACTCATTAAGAAAAAAAGAGAGAAGAATCAAATCAACAAAACTAGAAAAGAAAAAGGAGAGGTTGCAACACACAGTGTAGAAATACAAAGGATTATACGAGACTATTATGAACAACTATATGACAATAAAATGGATAACCTGAAAGAAATGGAGAGATTTTTAGAAAGGTTCAATCTTCTTAGACTGTACCAGGAAGAAATAGAAGCTATGAACAACCCAATTACAAGCACTGAAGTTGAAACTGATTTAAAAAAAAAAAAAATCTCCAATAAAACAAAAACCCAGGGCCTTATGGCTTCACAGGAGAATTCTATCCAATATTTAGAGAAGAACTAATGCCTATCCTTCTAAAACTCTCTCAAAAATTGCATAAGAAAGAGCTCTTCCAAACTGATTCTACAAAGTCACCATCACCCTAATACCAAAACCAGAAAGAGACAACAAAAAAGAAAATTGCAGGTCTGTCAAGGAACATTTAACAGGAGGAATCATGCATGTTGTTTTATATTTTTCATAAGTTTTTTGTTCCTTATCAGTTCCTGGCAACAGGAAAGAGTGACACGGTATGCTGATCCCAGGATTAAGGTCATAGGATGAGACATGCATGAATCTCCTTCAGTAAATATTCTCTTTATGACAAAACTGCTTAGTCTTGACCCTCTTTCTTGAGATGCGGATTGTCTCCTGACCTTATGACCATTGTTAATACCTTGTTCCCTTGGTAATGGTTGTTCTACGTTTGGTTTTTTGATCTTTACCATTGTCGAAAGAAATTCCTTGTACAACAGCCTATATATACTCACAGAAAGAGCATTAAAACACCCTTGTTCCAACAGATCTTGGGTCCCCAAGTCTGTCTTTCTTTCTTTCTCTCTCTCTCCCTCCCTCTGGCTAATTCTCTGGAGCATGAAAACCCACCAAGCTAATTCTCCTGCCCAGGCTTGCAAGACCCTATCCAGAGGGCACCCTGAGCCTTCATGAGTTGTGTAGCCCTGTTCTAGGGTTTTATTGTTTCTCTGCATAACCGAGGGACTATTAACTTCTTTCTCTCTTTCACTTTCTTATTGTCGACTCTGGACCACCAAGTTCTTGTCCATTAAAGGACCCCAACAAGTGGCGCCCAAACAGGGACCTGGTATACGTGACATTTCGGATGGAGTGATTCGGGACCTACTGAGGTGGGTAAGTACTAAGACACAGGTCAAACGGCTGGAAAGCCCCATGATTTCTCTGCTTTACTTCACCATTTGTTTAAAACTCAGGGACTTTTGGTTTCATGCCAAGAAATAGAAGCTTGCCTTCAAATAGTGGTTGATGTAATTCCTGGTTCCCTGATAAAGACAGTTTTGATTTATAAATTTGGAACTGGGTCAAAGAAAATGTTGAACCATTCACCAAAGCTGTAATTCTGCCATTTCAAGGTAATTCTAACCCTCCCAATATTCAACAATAGACAAAACATGAATATGAATTAAATGATGAAACTTTACAAAAGGCCCAATTAGAACAACATAAAATATTTCAAAATGTTCCTACCAATCCTATCCTGGCTGCGCCAAATGCTCCTCCTCTGCCAGCAGGCACAAATCCAAAAGTCTCTCCTTTACTAGACTTCCTCACTCTCCTTGAAATTCACCTATTTTTGTTATAAAAAAGAAGTCTAACAAATGACATCTCTTGACAGACCTTAAAAAAATTAGTGAAAGGAGATCCTAATTTAAATAGTCCTCATTCACTTTCTCAAGAGACACAAAAGGAACTTTATTTAGTGCAAAATAAATTACAAAAATAGTTTCTTACTTACATCAGACTGGATTTACCTCTAAAATTATTTGTACTCCCTTCTCTTTATTTTCCCGTGGGACTTCATGACCCAACAGCTCCAACCTTGATATAACAGAAACATGCTTAGGCAAAAGATTGTAATTAACTCTTATCATGTTATGGAAAGAGACAACCCATTTTGTCTAAGATGTCAACCTTAGACAGATTAGTACAACTTCAAGCCAAAAAAAAAAAAAAGAGAGAGAGAGAGAGAGAGAAGGGGCAAAGAGACCTTTTAAATCTTAAAACAGAAAACTATAAGATCTCTCTCTGTCTAGATATATATGTATGTCTCAATGTATATCTTTGTCTCTAGATAATATTGCTATGGTTAATTTATAAATCAGATAAACAACAGTTCATGGGTTCTGAAAAGAAATAAGATACATATTTTCAGTAAAAAGATATAAAAATAAAATTACATTTTATTAAGAGAAAAAAATAACTACAGCTTATAGATGACTATTCTATGAATAGACAAATAAAGTGATGAATACAAAAAGTGTAAAAAAGGTTTTTGACAAGTAAAAGAGAGTTTTATACATGAAACAAATTTCTTAAGATTTATGACTTTACTAATAACTACTAGCTATAGCTATATTATTTTCCATGTCACTTGTTTCAAAAAAATTTTTACATTAACAAATGTGTGACTGAGCCTGTGATATAATGCTGATATGCAGTTCCATATGAGATCAATGATTGTAATAATGTAACTCTAGATATGGAAAGAAAAAACAAAAAAAAAAGTTTTCCTGAACCGAGAGGCTGGTAAGAGAGTGGTCCAGAGACTTTTGCTACTTACAAGGTCTAGTGCAATAACACACTGAGTGGCCTATCAACGAAATCTTCCCTAGACCTGGAAATGAGCCTTCCCAACACCGTGAGACACACTGGCCATAAAATGCCCCCCAAACATGGTCAAATACATGGCTATAAAAGGATCCTGCTGACTAGAAGTTGGTACTTGCCAGCTGCCTCTACAAAGATAACATCATGACCACTACAAGCTGCTGACCTTCAACACACCCTGGAAGGAGTTCAGGGTGAAAATCAGAAATAAGACACTCAATGCTCTGGAAAACAAACAAACAAACAACAACAACAAAAACGACCTTCAGACAGACATTTTCAAGTAAAGATTGTATGATCCCAAATTCTTGCATCTTCTCATACCTAAAGAAACACTAATATCATGAACCAATGTCTATTCCTAGTTCTCCTGGTAGCCCCTAAACAGCGTTTCTACTTCTATTAATCTTTGGGCCATGTACCTTTAACTTTCTTGTTAAGTTTATTTCTTCCAAAGTACAACAAATCTCTAAATGGTAGTATGACAAAAATATTCCCTGAACAACACTTGGACAATGCTAAAATAAGTCACCTTATCACTCCATGGACTCTCATCTTCCTCTGTTAATGCACTCTGACAGAGAATAGACAAAGAAAATCCAAAATCCCACAATGCCCCTGTACAGCCTAAAGGAGCCAGAGTGGTCATCACCCTTTTCCCCCTAAGACTGGGTTCCCAGATGCCTGAGAAAAAAAATAGGTAGACAGTTAGACATGAACAAGATATCAAAAGAGACTAAAATCTAAAATCAAGATTTCCAATATCAGAAAAAATTAATGCTTTTGGCTAATCACACCATTATCGATTGGAGATCCCATGGTATGTGGTTATCTAACTGTTCAGATGATATTAACAGTACTATGTATGACTAGGCTACTCAAGTAACATAATAAGTTACTAATACTACAATAAAATATTTCCATAACAAAAGACTTCTTGGCTGGCTTGATGGTGAAATGAAAACTCCTTGTCCTTGAATCATTCTCAATAAACATATGGGGCCTAAACGATAAGAAATCTAAAAACTTGCTTCAAACACCAAAAAACTTAAAACTTAGACTGGACATTTCACAGAAATCATTCGTAGTCAGAGTAGCTATTTATTTCATTATAATCAATCATATTTCATACAATCTTGTGTTCCCCTTCCTTTTGTTACAATTATATTTGTTGCTTACTATTGCCTTTATATAAAAATTGTTAAAACTAAACAAACAATTAATCAAGACCTTTTTTGCATATAATAAATAAGGGGGAATTGTCAGGGAACATTTAACAGGAGGATTCCTGCATGCTGTTTTCTATTTCTCATAAATCCTCTGTTCCTTATCAGTTCCTGGCAACGAGAACGAGTGAAACAGCATGCTGATCTCATGACTAAGGTCACAGGATGAGACATGCGTGAATTTCCTTCAGTAAACATTCTCCTTATGACAAAACTGCTTAGTTTTGTCCCTCTTTCGCGAGATATGGATTGTCTCCTGACCTTATGACCATTGTTAATACCTTGTTTCCCTGGTAATGGTTGCTGTACATTTTGGTTTTCTGATCTTTATCATTGTCAAAAGAAATTCCTTGTAAAACAGCCTTTATATACTTGCAGAAAGATCATTAAAACACCCTTGCTACATCAGAGCTTGGGTCCCCATGTCTTTCTCTCTTTCTTTCTCTCTCTCTTTCTTTCTCTCTCTCTTTCTTTCTCTCTCTCTCCCTTCCTCTCTCTTTTCCCCTCCCTCTGGCTTATTATCTGGAGCTTGGAAACCCGCCAAGCTCATTCTCCTGCCCGGGCTCACAAGACCCCATGGAGAGGGTGCCCTGAGCCTTTGTGAGCAGTGCAAGCCCTGTCCTAGCGTTTTATTGGTTCTCTACATAAACCAGGAAATACTAGCTTCTTTCTCTCTTTCACTTTCTTATCATCAACTCTGGACCACCAGAGTTCATTAAAGGTTCCGGTTCATTAAAGGACCTCAACACAGGTCAATATCACTGATGAATATATATGTAAAACCTAAACAAAATTTTAGCAAACAGAATTCAGCAATGCATCAGAAAGCTCATGCACCATGATCAAGTTGGGTTTATTCCAGGGATGCAAGGATTCTGCAATATTTTCAAATCAATCAATGTGATACACCATACTAACAGATTGAAAAATAAAAGCCATAATGTAATCTCAACAGATGCAGAAAGCCTTTGACAAAACTCAGCAACCACTTATAGTTAAAACTCTTCAAATAATGAGCATGGAAGAAAGCTACCTCAACATAGTAAAGGCCATATGTGATAAACCTACAGCTAACATTATTCTCAATGGTGAAAAACTGAAAGCATTCCCACTAAAATCAGTAATAAAACAAGGGTTTACACTTTCACCACTATTATTCAGCATAGTTATGGAAGTCTTAGCTATAGCAGATATGCAGATGATACCGCCTTTATGGCAGAAAGTGAAGAGGAACTAAAAAGCCTCTTGATGAAAGTGAAAGAGGAGAGTGAAAAAGTTGGCTTAAAGCTCAACATTCAGAAAACTAAGATCATGCATCTGGTCCCATCACTTCATAGGAATTAGAGGGGAACAATGGAAGCAGTGTCAGACTTTATTTTTTGGGGCTCCAAAACTATTGCAGATGATGCCATGAAATTAAAAGATGCTTACTCCTTGGAAGGAAAGTTATGACCAACCTAGATAACATATTAAAAAGCAGAGACATTATTTGCTGACTAAGGTCCGTCTAGTCAAGGCTATGGTTTTTCCAGTGGTCATGTATGGATGTGAGAGTTGGACTGTGAAGAAGGCTGAGCACCAAAGGATTGATGCTTTTGAACTGTGGTGTTGGAGAAGACTCTTGAGAGTCCCTTGGACTGCAAGGAGATCCAGCCAGTCCATTCTAAAGGAAATCAGTCCTAGGTGTTCATTGGAAGGACTGATGCTAAAGCTGAAACTCCAGTACTTCGGCCACCTCATGCAAAGAGTTGACTCATTGGAAAAGACTCTGATACTGGGAAGGATTAGGGGCAGGAGTAGAAGGGAATGATGGAGGATGAGATGGCTGGATGGTGTCATCGACTCGATGGATATGAGTTTGAGTAGCCTCCGGGTGTTGGTGATGGACAGGGAGGCCTGGTGTGCTGCCGTTCATGGGGTCACAAAGAGTTAAACATGACTGAGCAAATGAACTGAACTGAACTAGCTACCACAATCAGAGAAGAAAAAGAAATTGGAAAAGAAGAAGCAAATCTCTCACTGTTTGAAGATGACATGATATTGTACATAGAAAACCCTAAAGACAGTATCAGAAAAGTGTTAGTGCTAATACGTGAATTTAGCTAAGTTGCAGAATAAAGAATCAATACACAGAAATCACTTGCATTTCTGTATACTAACAATGAAAAATCAAAAAGAGAAATTAAGTAATCAATCTCATTCACCATTGCAGCAAAAACAATAAAATATTGAGGAATAAACTTACCTAAGGAGATAGAAGAACTGTACAGAGAAAATTTTAAGACACTGATGAAAGAAGATTCAAGTCAGCAGTGGCCTACCACAAGAGCAGGGGCTCTGAGTGCAGCAAACCTGGGTATGACATAAGCCGTCTTGGAGGAAGTCACCATTAACCCACCATAGAGCTGCCAGAACTTACACAGGACTGGGGAAACAGACACTTGGAGGGCACAAACAGAACATTTTGTCCACAGAACCCAGGAGAAAGGAGTATTGACTCTACAAGAGGCTAACCCAGAATTGCCCAAGGGGGTCCAGAAGTCTCCAGTGGAGGCATGGGTCAATGATGCCCTATTCAGGGTCAGGGGCACTGAGTGCCACAGTGCATGCATGGGACTTTTTGAAGGAGATGGCCATTATCTTCATTATGTCCACCATAGTTTGATCTCAGGTCAAACAACAGGGAGGGAACACAGCACTGCCCAATCAAGAGAAAAATGAATTAAAGATTTACTGAACATGTTCCACCCATCAAAACAAGATCCAGTTTTCCCTCAATCAGTCTCTCCCATCAGGAAGCTTCCATAAGCCTCTAATCTTCATCCATCAGAGGGCAGACAGAACGAAAACAACAGTCACAGATAACTAACCAAACTGATGACATGGAGCACAGCCTTGTCTAACTCTATGAAACTATGAACCATGCTGTGTAGGCCCACTCAAGATGGACAAGTCACTGGGAAGAGTTCTAACAAAACGTGATCCACTGGAGAAAGGAAAAGCAAACCACTTCAGAATTCTTACCTTGAGAACCCCATTAATAGTATGAAAAGGTGAAAAGATAGTACACTGAAAGATGAACTTCTCAGATCAGTAGGTGCCCAATTTGCTATGGGAGATCAATGAAAAAATAAATACAGAAAGAATGAAGAGAGGGAGCCAAAGCAAAAACAAACCCAGGTACGGATGTGACTGATGATGCAAGTAAAATCCGATGCTGTAAAGAGCAATATTACATCGGAACCTGGATTGTTAGGTCCATGAATCAAGGCAAATTGGAAGTGGGCAAATAGGAGATGGCAAGTGTAAACACTGACATTTTAGCAATCAATGAAATAAAATGGACTGGAATGGATGAATTTAAATCAGATGATGTTTATATCTACTACTATGGGCAAGAATCCCTTAGAAGAAATGGAGTAGCCATCATGATAAACAAGAGTTCAAAATGCAGTAGTTGGATGCAAGCTCAAATAAAACAGAATAATCTCTGTTTGTTTCCAAAGGCAAAACATTCAATATAACAGTAATCCAAGTCTATGCACCGACAAGTAATGCTGAAGAAGCTGAAGTTGAACACGTCTAGGGATACCTAAAAGACCTTCTAGAACTAAAAACCCCAAAAGATGTCATTTTCATTATAGGGGATGGGAAGGCAAAAGAAGGAAGTCAAGAGATACCAGGAGTAACATGCAACCTTGGCATTGGAGTACAAAAAGAAGCAAGTCAAAGGCTAACAAAGTTTTGCCAGGAGAATGCACAGCTCAGTTCAGTTCAGTCACTCAGTCACGTCCGACTCCTTGTGACCTCACGGACTGCAGCATGCCAGGCTTCCCTGTCCATCACTAACTCCCAGAGTTTACTCAAACTCGTGTCCATTGAGTTGGTGATGCCATCCAACCGTCTAATCATCTGTCATCCCCTTCTCCTCCCACCTTCAATCTTTCCTAGCATCAGGATCTTTTCAAATGAGTCAGCTCTTTTCATCATGTGGCCAAAATATTGGAGTTTCAGCTTCAACATCAATCCTTCCAATGAATAGTCAAGACTTATTTCCTTTAGGATAGACTGGTTAGATCTCCTTGCAGTCCAAAAGACTCTCAAGAGTCTTCTCCAACACCACAGTTAAAAAGCATCAATTCTGTGGCACTGCACTTTTTTTATAGTCAAAATCTCACATCCATACATGACTACTGGAAAAATCATAGCCTTAACTAGACGAACCTATGTTGATAAAGTAATGTTTCTGCTTTTTAATGTTGTCTAGGTTGGTCATAACTTTTCTTCCCAGAAGTAAGCTTCTTTTAATTTCATGGCTGCAGGCACCATCTGCAGTGATTTTGGAACCCCCCCAAAATAAAATCTGCCACTGTTTCTACTGTTTCACTCTCTATTCAACATGAAGTGATGGGCCTGGATGTATGATCTTAGTTTTCTGAAAGTTGAGCTTTAAGTCTACTTTTTCACTCTCCTCTTTCACTTTCATCAAGAGGCTCTTTAATTCTTTGCTTTATGCCACAAGGGTGGTGTAATCTTCATATCTGAGGTTATTGATATTTCTCCCAGCAATCTTTATTACAGCTTGTGCTTCTTCCAGCCCAGCGCTTCTCATGATGTACTCTGCATATAAGGTAAATAATCAGGGTGACATTATACTGCTTTGACATATTCCTTTTCCTATTTGGAACCAGTCTGTTGTTCCAAGTCCTGTTCTAGCTGTTGCTTCCTGACCTGCATACAGATTTCTCAAGAGGCAGGTCAGGTGGTCTGGTATTCCCATTTCTTTCAGAAATGTCCAGTTTATTGTGAGGAGAATGCACTTGTTGTACCAAATATCCTCTTCCAATAACACAAGAGAATACTCCACACATGAACATCAATAGATGGTCAATACCAAAATCGGATTTATTATGTTCTTTACAGCCAAAGATGGAGAAGCTCTATACAGTCAGCAAAAACAAGACTAGGAGCTGACTGTGACTCAGATCATGAACTCCTTATTGCCAAAATCAGACTTATATTGAAGAAAGTAGGGAAAACCACTAGACCATTGAGGTATGACCTAAATTAACTCCTTTAAAATTGTACAGTAGAAATGACAAATAGATTCAAGGGAATAGATCTGATAGACAGAGTTCCTGAAGAAATATTACAGAGGTTCTTAACATTGTACAGGAGGCAGTGATAAAGATAATCCCCAATAAAGATTTATAAAAAGGAAAACTGGATGTCTGAGGGTTCTTACAAATAGCTGAGAAACTGAGAGAAGCTAAAGGCCAATAAAAAAGGAAAGATTCACCCATATGAATGCAGAGTTCCAAAGAATAGCAAGGAGAGATAAGAAAGACTTTCTCAAAGAAATAGAGGAAAACAATAGAAAGGGCAAAACTAGATATCTCTTGAAAAGAATTAGAGATAGCATGGAACATTTCATGCAAAGATAAGCACAATAAAGGACAGAAATTGTATGGACCTAAGCAGAAAATATTAAAAAGATGTGGCAAGAATACACAGAAGAGGTATACAGAAAAGATCTTCATGAACCAGATAACTAAGATGTTGTGATCACTCCTCTGATCGAGACATCTTGGAATGCTAAGTCAAGAGACCCTTAGGAAGCATCAGTAAGAAGAAAGCTAGTGGAATTCTAGTTGAGCTATTTAAAATCCTAAAATATAATGCACTGAATATGCCAGCAAATTTGGAAAACTCAGCAGTGGCCACAGGACCAGAAAAGGTAAGTTTTCATTCCAATCCCCCAAATGGCAATGTGAAAGAATGTTGAAACTACTGCACAATTACACTTGTCTCACACACTAGCAAACTAATACTCAAAATTCCCCAAACCAGGCTTCAGCAGTGCATGAACGAGTGTTTCCTGATGTTGAAGCTAGACTTAGAAAAGGCAGAGGAACCAGAGATCAAACTGCCAACATCTGTTGGATCATCAAAAAAGCAAGAGAGTTCCAGTAAAAAATCTACTTCTGCTTTATTGACTACCCCAGACCCTGTGACTGTGTGTATCATAACAAACTGTGGAAAATTCTTCAAGAGATGGAATACCAGAAAACCTGTCCTGCCTCCTGAGAACTCTGTATGCAGGTCAGGAAGCAATAGTTAGAACTGGACATGTAACAACAGACTGGTTCCAAATCAGGAAAGGCATACATAAAGGTTGCATATTGTCTCCCTGTTTATTCAACTTATAGCAGAGTAGATCATGTGAATTGCCGGGGTGGATGAAGCACAAGCTGTAATCAAGATTGCTTGGAGAAATGTCAATAACCTCAGTTATGTAGATGACACTCTTATGGCAGAAAGTGAAAAAAAAAAAACAAAAAACAAAACCTAAAGAGCCTCTGATGAAAGTGAAAGAGGAGACAACTTGACATTCAGAAAACTAAAATCATGGCATTCGGTACCATCACTTCAGGGCAAATAGATAGGGAAAGAATGGAAACAGTAATAAACTTTATTTGGGGGGCTCCAAAATCACTGTAGATGGTGGCTACACCATGAAATTAAAACACCACCACCAACAACTTACTTCTTGGAAGAAAACCTGTGACCAACCTAGACAGCATATTAAAAAGCAAGGACCAACAAAGGTCCATCTAGTCAAAGCTGTTTTTTCCAGTAGTCATGTATGAATATGAGATTTGCACAATAAAGAATGATGAGCCCTTAGTATTGATGCTTTTAAATGGTGGTGTTGGAGAAGACTCTTGAGAGTCCCTTAGTCTGCAAGGTGATCCAACTAGTGAATCGTAGAAGAAACCAATCCTGAATATTCATTGGAAGGACTGATTGTGAAGCTGAAACTCCAATACTCTGGCAACCTGATGTAAAGAACTGACTCATTGGAAAAGACTGTTACACTGGGAAAGATTGAATTCAGCAGGAGAAAGGGAAGACAGAGGATCAGATTGTTTGATGGCATCACGGACTCAATGGACATGAATTTGAGAAAATTTTGGGAGTTGGCAATGGACAGGGAATCTTATCGTGCTGCAGTCCATAGGGTCACAAACAGTCGGACATGACTGAGGGACTGAACTGAACTGATGAAAGAAATCAAAGATGACATAAACAGATAGAAAGATATTCCATCTTCCTAGATAGGAAGAATCAATATTGTGAAAATGTCTATAGTACCAAATGCAATCTACAGTTTCAATGTGGTTACTCTCAAATTACCAATGGCACTTTTCACAGAACTAAATCAAAAAAGTTCACAATTTATGTGGATCCAAAAAAGATCCCAAATAGCCAAAGCAGTCTTCAGAAAGAAGAATGGAACTGGAGGAGTCAACCATGTATATGACTTCAAATTGTACTACAAAGCTACAGTCATCAAGATAGTTTAGTAATGGCACAAAAAGAGAAATACATACTAGTGGAAAAAGATAGAAGGCCCAGAAATAATCCCATGCACCTATGGATATCTTATTTTGACAAAGGAGACAGGAATATATAATGAGGCAAAGACAACCTCTTCAATAATGGGGCTGGGAAAATTGGACAGCTTCATGTTAAAGAATGTAATTAGAACATTTCCTAATACTATACACAAAGATAAATTCAAAATAAATTAAATACCTAAATATAAAGCCAGAAATTGTAAACCTCTTAAATGAAAATATATGCAGAACACTTGACGACATAAATCAATACTATCATGTGAATTGAATCGCCAGTCTATGTCTGACGCAGGATGCAGCATGCTTGGGGCTGGTGCATGGGGATGACCCAGAAAGATGTTATGGGGAGGGAGGTGGGAGGGGGGTTCATGTTTGGGAATGCATGTAAGAATTAAAGATTTTAAAATTTAAAAAATAAAAAACTAAAAAAAAAAAACAAAAACAAAAAAAAACAAAAAAAAAAAAAACAAGATCTTTTATGACCCACCTCTTAGAGTAATAGAAATAAAAACAAAAGTAAGCAATTGGGACCTGTTAAACTTAAAAGCTTTTGCACAGCAAAGGAAACTAAAAGCAAGATGAAAAGATGACCCTCAGAAATGGAAGGAAATAATTCAAATAAAACAACTGACAAAGGATTAACTTCCAAAATATACAAACAGCTCATACTACTCAATACCAGAAAAACAAACAACACAATCAAAAGGTGAGAAAAAGACCTAAACAGACATTTCTCCAAAGAAGACATACAGATAGCTAACAAAAACATGAAAAGATACTTGACATCACTCATTATTAGAGAAATGAAAATCAAAAATACTACGAGATATACCAGCTCACACCAGTCAGAATGGCCATCATCAAAATGTCCACAAACAATAAACGCTGGAGAGTGTGTGGAGGTGAGGGAATACTCTAGCACTGTTGGTGGGAATGTAAATTGATACAGCCACTATGGAAGACAGTATGGCAATTCCTTAAAAAGGTTTTGTTTGCTAGAAATAAAACGACCATATGACCCAGCAATTCCACTCCTTGGATATACCCTGAGGAATCCAAAATTGCAAAAGACACATGTATCTAGTTGTTCATTGCAACACTTTTACAATACCTAGAACATGGAAGCAACCTAGATGTCCACCGACAGATGAATGGATGAAGAAGCTGTGGTACATACATGCAGAGGAATATTCAGTTCAGTTCAGTTCAGTTCAGTTTCCCAGTTGTGTCCGACTCTTTGAGATCCCATGAATTGCAGCATGCCAGGCCTTCCAGTCCATCACCAACTCCCAGAGTTTACACAAACTCATGTCCATTGAGTCGGTGATGCCATCAAGTCATCGCATCCTCTGTCGTCCCCTTTTCCTCCTGCCCTCAATCCCTCCCAGCATCAGAGTCTTTTCCAATGAGTCAACTCTTTGCATGAGGTGGCCAAAGTATTGGAGTTTCAGCTTTAACATCATTCCTTCCACAGAACACCCAGGGCTGATCTCTTTTAGAACAGACTAGTTGGATCTCCTTGCAGTCCAAGGGACTCTCAAGAGTCTTCTCCAACACCACACCTCAAAAGCATCAATTCTTTGGTGCTCAGCTTTCTTCACAGTCCAACTCTCACATCCATACATGACCACTGGAAAAACTATAGCCTTGACTAGATGGACCTTTGTTGGCAAAGTGATGTCTCTGCTTTTGAATATGCTATCTAGGTTGGTCATAACTTTTCTTCCAAGGAGTCTTTTAATTTCATGGCTGCAATCACTATCTGCAGTGGTTTTGGAGCCCACCAAAGTAAAGTCTGACATGATTTCCACTGTTTCCCCATCTATTTCCTATGAAGTGATGGGACCAGATGCCATGATGGAATATTATTCAGCCATAAATAGGAATGTATTTGAATCAGTTGTAATGAGGTAGATGAACCTAGAGCCTATTATACATAGGAAAGTAAGTCAGAAAGAGAAAGATAAATATCATATACTAATGCGTATGTTGGAGAAGGAAACCTACCCCAGTATTCTTGCCTGGATAATCCCCATGGACAGAGGACCCTGGGAGTCTACAGTCCATGGGGTCACAAAGAGTCAGACACAATAGAGTGACTTCACCTTCTTTCTTTCTTTTAGTGCATATATAAGGAATCTAGAAAAATGGTACTGAATAATTGATTTACAGGGCAGTAATGGAGAAAGAGACATAGAGAATAGACTTATGGACATGGGGAGAGGGGAGGAGGGTAGATGTATGGAGAGAGTAACATGGAAACCTACATTATCATATATAAAAAGAGATAATGACTGGGAATTTACTGTATGTCTCAAGAAGTTCAATCAGGGCCTCTGTATCATCCTAGAGAGGTGGGATGGGAAGGGAGTTAGGAGGGAGGTTCAAAAGTGTTGAGATATATGTATACCAATGGGTGATTCATGTTGAGGTTTTACATAAAACAAAATTTTGTAAAGCAATTATACTTCAATTTTAAAAAATTAATTAAAAAATCTCAAACAAATCATATAGAAAAACAAAATCTTAAGAAATTTCTAATTAAATAATATTCAATTTTTAAAAAATATTTTAATATAAATATATCTTAATATAAATATTTATTATATATTTATATCTTTTCTCAAACCATGGTATCACCAGAAAGTTTTACCTATCCGTAGGAAATTTTTCTCAGTAGTCAGTGACATTTTGGCATGTAATTCATTTCTTGGCACAGTTAAATGAATAGATAAACATTTTATTATTATGTTTAGCAATCAAAGTATATCTACTCTCTTATATATGGTCTCCTTTAGGTAAAATTCCATGATCTGAATTTAAAATTATTCATTTGTTCATTTTTTGTTAAACTGGAGAGTAACCGCTTTAAAGTGTTGGTTTCTGACATTCAGCAATAGAAATCATATATATATGTATAATGTCCTCTGTCTCTTAAACTCCCTTGTACGCTGTTTGTTCAAATTTTAAGTGTGCATTTTGTTTTTGTTTTTAGTTTGCATTTTGAAAAGCGTGGTGTGTAAGCACTGCTTTGATAATAACTAGGCACTCAAATTCTCTACAAGGTACTGTTTTGTTTTCCTTAGTAAATTTCTATATGATCAAAATAAAATAATATAATTTCTATTGAAACATGATGTAACTAAAAGTCAAATAATTAAAACAGTTGTTCAAGATAGTGAAATTTAATGAGCGGAGTTCAGGTATCCCTTAGAGATATTACTTTTATTGTAAAACCTACACAAAGATTGAGACAGTTGTATTTATATAAAAATTCTTTTGGTGTCCTTAATGTTAATACAAACTACAGGAAAGTATATTTATCTCAAAATTCAAGGAATTAATTTAATAATTTGGACAATTTTCAATTTTTATATCATGCAAACTCTAAAAACATATAGTTGTCTATATACATATTCAGATCAGTTCAGTTCAGTTGCTCAGTCATGTCTGACTCTTTGCAACCCCATGGACTGCAGCAAGCCAGGCTTCCCTGTCCATCACCAACTCCCAGAGCTTACTCAAACTCATATCCATTGAGTCAGTGATGCCATCCAACCATCTCATCCTCTGTCATCCGCTTCTCCTCCCACCCTCAACCTTAACCAACATCAGGGTCATTTCAAATGAGTCAGTTCTTTGCATCAGATAGACAAAGTATTGGAGTTTCAGCTTTAGCATCAGTTCTTTGAATGAATATTCAGAATTGATTTCCTTTATGATGGATTAGTTGAATCTCCTTGCTCCAACATCACAGTTCAAAAGCATCAATTACTCGATGCTCAGCTTTCTTTAAAGCCCAACTCTCACCTCCATACATGACTGCTGGAAACACCATAACCTTGACTAGACAGACATTTGTTGACAAAGTTATGTCTTGCTTTTTAATATACTGTCTAGGTTGGTCATAGATTTTCTGCCAAGGAGCAAGTGTCTTTTAATTTCAAGGCTGCATTCACCGTCTGCAGTGATTTTGGAACCCAAAATAATAAAGTCTGTCACTGTTTCCATTGTTTCCCCATCTATTTGCCATGAAATGATGGGACCAGATACCATGATCTTAGTTTTCTGAATGTTAATGTAAGCCATCTTGTTCACTCTCCTTTTTCATTTTCGTCAAGAGGCTCTTTAGTACTTCTTAACTTTCTGCCACAAGGGTAGTGTCATCTTCATATCTGAGGTCGTTGATATTTCTCCCAGCAATCTTGATTCCAACTTGTGCTTCTTTCAGCCCAGCTTTTTTGATGATGCATTCTGCATAGCATTTTAATAAGCAGGGTGACAATATACAGCTTTGATGCACTCCTTTCCAGAACTGAAAACAGTCTGTTGTTCCATGTCCAGTTTTAACTGTTGCTTCCTGACCTGCATATAGATTTCTCAAGACACAGTTCAGATTGTCTGGCATTTCCAACTCTAAGAATTTTGTACAGTTTGTTGTGATCCACAGAGTCAAAGGCTTTGGCATAGTCAATAAAGCAGAAATAGATGTTTTCTGGAACCCTCTTGCTTTTTTGATAATCCAACAAATGTTGGCAATTTGATCTCTGGTTCCTGTGCCTTTTCTAAATCCAGCTTCAATATCTGGAAGTTCACCATTCACATACTGTTGAAGCCTGGCATGGACAATTTTGAGCATTACTTTACTAGTATGTGAGATGAGTGCAATTGTGTGGTAATTTGAACATTCTTTGGTATTGCCTTTCTTTGGGATTCGAATGAAAACTGAACTTGTCCAGTCCTGTGGTCACAAATGAGTTTTCCAAATTTGCTGGTATATTGATTGCAGCATTTTCACAGCATCAACTTTTAGGATTTGAAATAGTTCAACATTAATTCCATCACTTTGACTAGCTTTGTTCATAATGATGCTTCCTAAGGCCAACTTGACTTTGCATTCCAGGATCTCTGGCTCTAGGTGAGTGATCACACCATCGTGGTTATCTGGGTCATGAAGAGCTTCTTTGTAGAGCTTTTCTGTGTATTCTTTCCACCTTTTCTTAATATCTTTGCTTATGTCAGTTTAATACAATTTCAGTCCTTTATAGAGCCCATTTTGCATGAAATGTTCCTTTGGTATCTCTAATTTTCTTGAAGAGATCTCTAGTCTTTCCAGTTCTATTGTTTTCCTCTAGTTCTTTGCACTGATCACTGAGGAAAGCTTTCTTATCTCTCCTTGCATTTCTTTGGAACTCTGCATTCAAATGGGTATATTTTTTTCATTTTCTCCTTTGCCATTACCATCCCCTTTTTTCTCAGCTATTCGTAAAGCTTTTTCAGACAACCATTTTGCCTTTTTGGTTTATTTTTCTTGGGGATGGTCTTGATCCCTGCCTCCTGTACAATGTTATGAACCTCTGTCTATAGTTCTTCAGGCACTTTGTCTATCAGATCTAATCTCTTGAATCCATTTGTCACTTCCACTGAATAATCATAAGGGATTTAATTTAGGTCATACGTGAATGGTCTAAAAGTTTTCCCCACTTTTTTCAATTTAAGTCTGAATTTGGCAATAAGGAGTTCATGATCTGAGCCACAGTCAGCTCCTGGTCTTGTTTTTGTTGACTGTATAGAGCTTCTCCATCTTTGGCTGCAGAGAATATAATCAATCTGATTTCAGGAATGACCCTCTGGTGATGTCCATGTGTAGAGTCTTCTCTTGTGTTGTTGGAAGAGGGTGTTTGCTATGATCAGTGCATTCTCTTGGCAAAATTCTATTAGCCTTTGTCCTGCTTCATTCTGTACTCCAAGGCCAAATTTGCCTGTTACTCCAGGTGTTTCTTGACTTTGTACTTTTGCATTTCAGTCCCTTGTAATGAAACGGGCATCTTTTTTCATCATAGTTCTAGAAGGTCTTGTAGTTCTTCATAGAATCATTCAACTTCAGCTTCTTCAGCATTACTGTTCAGGGCATAGACTTTGATTACCATAATATTGAATGGTTTGCCTTAGAAATGAACAGAGATTATTCTGTCATTTTTGAGATTGCATTCAAGTACTGCTTTTTGGACTCTTTTGTTGACTATGATAGCTACTACATTTCTTCTAAGGGATTCTTGCTCACAGTAATCGTTATAATGGTCATCTGGGTTAAATTCACCCATTCCAGTCCATTTTAGTTTGCTGATTCCCAAAATGTTGATATTCACTCTTGCCATCTCCTGTTTGACCACTCACCACTTCAGTATACTTAGCTTAAGAACCTTTGAACAGTATGAACAGTATATTCACATTAATGATGGTATTAAATACCCAGTGCAGTTGATATAAATATTATCATACATATTTTAATATTTTAGCAAAACTAGCATAATATATATTACTCAAAGACAATATAGAAGATAATTTTGATTCCTTTTCTGCCACATGAATAAAAGTTGAGACTTACCTTCCAGCATAAAAAAATGAGCATATAATTTGTGAAGTGTTTTTGAGAAGATAAAACACAGTAATTTACCTTTACAGTTTACTCAGCTTTAATCCTGGAGTACTTTTCACTAACAATATAGGAATGAGGCCTAAGTTATTCTCACTGAGTGAGAGGGGCAACTTTATATTCAGGGCTGTTTACTTGGCTAGAATTTGCTGGGCAGGGAATCAGGGTGGCTGTGTAGGAGAAGGGAGGCTCAGAAATGTGAGTGAAACTTTCCATGTGTCAATGTATCATCAGCTAAGGCCTGTGATGTACTTCAGGACTCCTGAGGAAAGGAGCTAAGAATGGAAAGAAGCAACAGAGTTATGCTATTCTGGGAGACATTGTGTTTCAGACCAGCCATCTTAGAGACCTTGATGAGCATTTCAAACACTTCACTGAGTCTGATGATAATTCATACTTTAAAAATTACAGACACAATCTAGGGTAAGAGTCATGCCTTAAGACCAGGGAGAAAACTGAAATATTCTCACTCAAAGAATAAAACTATGCCATTGATCAAAATATCACAAGTAACTCAACTGAGTGTAATAATTTCAGTTTGAATACCTAGATCCTCTATCAATTAACCATAGCCTTGCTCTTAATATTAATCTAATTCTGTATGTCAGTAATGATATCTTTGATATATATTGTTCCTTTCAGTAGGAAAGAATGTGCTAAAAATGTAAAATGTGTTATTATTTGAAGGAAGAAATATTTGCTTATGTACACATTGAGATTAAATTCAACATCTTGAATGACAACCAGAGCATTTGTTTTTCTTATGAAGATAATAAATAGGATGAACTCAGTGATAATCATGTTCTTCAAATTAATCCATTATATAGTTTTTAATTTGTGATTTTTCATTGTCAAAAAAACTTATTTGAGAGTAAAATGTGAATTATAAATAAAACTATGATTGTTATGATTCCATAAGTTGAGCTGTCCTTTAGTTGTAAATTAAACACTCGCTGGTTAGAGGAGTTATTTTTTTGCTAGTTCAGGAGTATTTAATCACTTATTAAGTTTGAGAAGGAAACTGCAGAAGGAAATGGCAACCCACTCCTGTATTCTTGCCTGAAGAATTCCATGGATAGAGTAGCCTGGTTAGCCTAGAGTGCAAGGGGTCAAAAACTGTTGGACATGACTGAATGACTAACACTGTTTGATGGAAATAGTAATAGAGATTTTACAAAAAGGTTCAGTCCAGTTCAGTCGCTCAGTCGTGTCCAACTCTTTGCCACCCCATGAATTGCAGCACGCCAGGCCTCCCTGTCTATCACCATCTCCCGGAGTTCACACAGACTCATGTCCTTCGAGTCCATGATGCCATCCAGCCATCTCATCCTCAGTCGTCCCCTTCTCCTCCTGGCCCCAAACCCTCCAAGCATCAGAGTCTTTTCCAATGAGTCAACTCTTCGCATGATGTGGCCAAAGTACTGGAGCTTCAGCTTTAACATCATTCCTTCCAAAGAAATTCCAGGGTTGATCTCCTTCAGAATGGACTGGTTGGATATCCTTTCAGTCCAAGGGACTCTCAAGAGTCTTCTCGAACACCACAGTTCAAAAGTATCATTCTTTGGCCCTCATCCTTCTTCACAGTCCAACTCTCACATCCATACATGACCACAGGAAAAACCATAGCCTTGACTAGATGGACTTTAGTCGGCAAAGTAATCTCTCTGCTTTTGAATGTACTATCTAGGTCGGTCATAACTTTTCTTCCAAGGAAAAAGCATCTTTTAATTTCATGGATGCAGTCACCATCTGCAGTGGTTTTGGAGCCCAAAAAAATAAAGTCTGACACTGTTTTCACAGTTTCCCCTTCTATTTCCCATGAAGTGATGGAACTAGATGCCATGATCTTCGTTTTCTGAATGTTGAGCTTTAAGCAAACTTTTTCGCTCTCCTCTTTCAGTTTCATCAAGAGGCTTTTTAGTTCCTCCTCACTTTCTGCCATAAGGGTGGTGTCATCTGTATATCTGAGGTTATTGATATTTCTCCCTGCAATCTTGATTCCAGCTTGTGTTTCTTCCAGTCCAGTGTCTCTCGTGATGTATTCTGCATATAAGTTAAATAAGCAGGATGACAATATACAGCCTTGACGTACTCCTTTTCCTATTTAGAACTCGTCTGTTGTTCCATGTCCAGTTCTAACCGTTGCTTCCTGACATGCATACAGATTTCTTAACAGGCAGATTAGGTGGTCTGGTATTCCCATCTCTTTCAGAATTTTCCACAGTTTATTGTGATCCACACAGTCAAAGGCTTTGGCATAGTCAATAAAGCAGAAATAGATGTTTTTCTGGAACTCTCTTGCTTTTTCCATGATCCAGTGGATGTTGGAAATTTGATCTCTGGTTCCTCTGCCTTTTCTAAAACCAGCTTAAACATCAGGGAGTTCACGGTTCACATATTGCTGAAGTCTGGCTTGGAGAATTTTGAGCATTACTTTACTAGCATGTGAGATGAGTGCAACTGTGCGGTAGTTTGAGCATTTTTTTGCATTGCCTTTCTTAGGGATTGGAATGAAAATTGACCTTTTGCAGTCCTGTAGCCACTGCTGAAAGGTTAAATTACAACTAAATAGAATCTGGCTTGGGCACTAAACAAATTGGCTTTTGTATCTGGATGCTTAAAATATTGTCATAAGCAATCCACTTATAAAATGAATATCAATATTTTATCAGAAATTTTAAGTATATCCATTTTATATATAGAGTTAGTTGTTTCAAAATATTTAATATTTAAATAAAATCACTCAAAACTTGCCCACAATTATTGTCATTTACTTTTATAAGCTTAATATTTTAATTATCTTTTAAGCATCAATATTCACATTCAAGACGTAATTTTACTGAAAGTGGTAGAGGAAAACATATCTCTACTATAAAATTGATTGACCTAATGATTTAATTTTCCTTATTATCTAGTCCTGATTTGAATTTCTTGCTTTAATGTCTTTACTGCTATGAAAAACTGAGATGTGGAGGTCATTTTCTGTGACAGGATCTGTGAACATTCATTGTCAGTAGACACTGAAAAGATGAAAATTGTCATATTTAGAAGTGTACATTGACATAAAACTGCTACTTTGGTGTTTAATTTTGTTTTGAAAAAGTATTTAATATTATACTGTCCATCATGTTGGTATAGAAGACCTAAATATGGTAGATAATTTGAAAGCACTCAGTGTCAATGTTATGTCATCTACCAATAACTGCATATTGAAAGAAAAATGAATGACATATACTCTTCTAAAAGATATTCAATATAGAGATTATGTTTTGATTTTAACTTTATCTGGCATGAGGTTTTCTCTTTTACTAGTTGATAAGATAGCTGAAAATAATTGAGATTTATAGAATAGGCTATAAGAATTGCATCTCAAAGTTCTCATCAAATAATTGAACCACATGTAAATTGTTCAAAAAATTTCATAAATAAAAATAACATTTTGGTAAATGCGGCTGTGTCTTTCTTGTGAACTTATTTATATTCTGTTAGCATTGTGGATAATAGAAATAATTTATTAGAAGATTGTGTGCAAAAGTATTGCACTGTAATTTGCATTCAAATTTTTCTTAGTAGTTAATTGAAAGATAATGGTTGTAATTTTAATGTGCATGTTCATTTTACCTTTCTTGGCCAATAAAAACATTCGAAATAATCAGAATAACTAATTCATTTAAGTCCAAAGTCAAATGAGAAACTTTAAAATAACAGTTCAGCGTTTCAAACTTAATTTTGACTGGGATATGCCTGAGTGTATGTTTTGTTGTATTTGGGAATCTCAGAACTTTTGGCTATGTATTTTTCTTCTTTCAATAATTCTGAAACAGTCTTCTCTTTTTTTTTTAAATAAAATTTTGTCCCATCCTCTCTATCTCTTATCCTTCTCAAACTTTCAATTACATATGTTCTGTATCATTTAACGTTACCCAATAACTCTTTTCTGGAGGAGGGCTTGACAACCCACTCCAGTGTTCTTGCCTGGAGAATCCCTATGAACAGGGGATCTTGGACTGCAATCTATGGGGTTACAGAGTCAGATATGACTGAAGTGACTTAGTATGCACACACAATAACTCTTGAATGTACGTGCATGAGTGCAAGCTTAGCCTGACTGTCTCCTCTCCGTTGGATTTCCCAGGAAGAATACTGAAATGGGTGACCACGCTCTCCTTCAAGGTATCTTCCCAGCCCAGGGATCCAAGCCACATTACCTGTGTCTCCTGCATAGCAGGTGGATTCTTTATCCACTGAGCCACCTGGGGAGCCCAGCTCTTGTATAGTGTGCATCAGGGTTTTTTCACTGTCTTTTCAAGGCTGCATTTTGGTTTGAACAATTCTTATGGGCCTTTCAGTTCAATAATTGTTTTTCTCAGCTGTATCCATTCTTATATTACATCAAAGTTATTTAAAATATTCAATAATATGTTTTTCTTTTAATTCTAACTCTTGATTTTTGAAAATATGCCCTTCTTTTTACTAAAATAGCTGAAATTTTCTTGAATTTTATCACTTTGTCCACAAGTTCCTTAAATACACTAATCAGAATTAAAATTCCTATATAATAAACAAAATTTTGGGTCATTTTTAAAAATATATGATTCTGCTCATTACTTTCAGATTTTTAGTATTTTGAGTTTTTTTTCTTATGGGCATGCAAAAGTGGCTTCTGTCCTGGGTTTCAAGATTTAGAAGGTCCTAATTTTCCTTGCCTGACTATTCAGCTACGCTTAGTGTATGTAGTTTGTGTAGTCAATGACATATAGACATCTGGAATCCTTACAGGCCATTCACTCTAACTCCAGTTCAAGTATTTAGGATGCCACAATACTCTGTGAAATTGCCCCAAAAACCTGTATAGGTCTTTTCCTAAGCCCAATCTCCAGAGTATAACCAAGTGATGATTCTTTGCAAAAAAAAAAAAAAAAAAAAACAGATGGAGTGTGTATTTTTCTCAGGGTTATCTTAATACGTGTTTGTAAGGCCTTTTTTGGGCTTCCTTGGTGAATCAGATTGTAAAGAATCTGTCTGCAGTTCAGGAGCCTTAGGTTTGATCCCTGGGCTGAGAAGATCTCCAGTATTCTTGCTTGGAGAATTCTATGGACAGAGGAGCCTGGAGGGCTAAGTTAATGGGGTCCATGGGGTTGCAATGAGTCAGACATGACCAAGTGAGTAGCAAGGGAAGGAGCTTGTCATGGGAAAACAGACGGTGTGCTATAAGCTAGGGGCCATACCCCAAATCTCTGTTTTGCTACAATAAATCACTACAAAGTTTCCAAACTTAATTTATTTATCCACATTTTTGGTATATACATCAAACTATGCCATTAGAGCATATTTTATTTAGCACTTTACAGCCTTAATAAATTTATAACATTATAACAATATAGGCAGATTTATTTCTGCCTTCATGTATACCATTATACAATACTGCACAGATGCTGGAGGAGAGAAATGGGTATATAAATTCCATTTAAAGCCATAGTCTGGAACACATTACAAAGCAGTGAGTAAAGACAGAGAATAAAGCTTTAAAGAGTTGAAGTCCTAAAGCTGCTTTTACATTAATAAATTTATAAGAAAAAGAACTTGTCACAGGTCATGAGAAGAAGGTATCACGAGATAGAAATAAAACTAGAAGATACCCATTTTAAACAACATATTGAAAGGAGGGAATTCTCAGCTATGTAAAATGCTGCTGAAAGATCAAGGAAGATAAAGACTGCAAAGTGACCATGCATTTAAGAACATGGAGGATACTGGGGAACTAGATGAGTGTATTATTCATGATATAGCAGTAGTTAAATCTGGATCAGAAATTTAGAATTTCTTTTCTTACATAGAGGAAAACATAAATAATAATTTAAAAAAAGTAAAAAAATAAGTCTTTCTGTGTCTAAGTATCTTTAATTGCTGTCATTTAGTTGGCAAGGGATGTCTAATTCTTTTGTGATCCCATGGCTCCTCTGTCCATGGGATTTCTCAGGAAAGAATTCTGGGGTAAATTGCCATTTATTTATCCAGGGGCTATTTCTGACCAAGGGATCAAATCTGAGTCTCTTGCATCTTCCGCATTGGCAGGTGAATTATTTACCACAGAACTACCTGAGAAGCTCCAGTATGTTTAATAGTAAGAACTAAAATATTTTTTATCAAATATCATTACACATACACAGACACCAGAAAGGTGGTCACTTGCAGAAAAAAACAAAATTTTTTTGAGAAAATTGTTCCTAGATAAAGTAGAAAAATCAGGTATTACAAAGAATGCCAGAGAACAATCACAATCCATTCACAAATTATAAATTATTGGTGGATAGTTAAATATAATTAAAAACTTACCTCATAAGTCATTAAACTTTGAATTGTGTGTTGTCAAAATTTACACACACACACCCATTAACAAACCCATACTCAAAACTTTAGCCACATTAATTTCTGGAAATGCTCTCAGAAATCACAGTAAAAATGTGAACTGATATGAGGTTAAAAAAAAAAATTCTGGGAGCTAGGATGAAGTTGGTGAGCTGTATTTCCAAGGTGACAAGTAATGTTTTACTAAGGGAAATTGCTCACTGCTAAATACTAAGTTTCCCTTTATGGCATATTCCCAGAGTAGCGACCATTAGTCACTGGTCAAGAAGAAAGTCAAAGGGACAGATGTATATGATTGGGAAAGAGTGTATTAAGTGGCAGTTTTCACATTTCAACTGAAGGAGAAGAAATTGATCTTAGACACAAGACAGTGATCCTCAGAAGACTTATTTCATTTGAATCCAAAAATATTATTAAAGAATATATAAGAACTATCTAGAAATATAAGGTATCTTATCATATGTGCTCTATCTGAAAGGAACATTTAGACCACTAGTCTTATAATAGGTGTGCATTATTTATCATGTTTTCATGTATTATTTATTGGATTGGCTAAATTTACCTTGCTCTCGAAACAAAATAAGCATTATTCTTAGAATTGAGTAATCTTAGTTGCTGTTGTTTTCATGTTCCTGTTTATCTTTTCTTTTGTGTCTCTTCTTTCTCTCATTAAACTAATATTTAATGTGTTTTCATTGGTTTTTTCATTCACTATCCATTTTCATCTAAGATACAATAATCCATCATTATTGAGCGAAATAAATTTAAAAATCTATTTGAAAGAATAAAATGAGTTAAATCAAGATCTTCTTAAAAAGAAAACCCCTAAAGCAACATGCCAAATACATTGGGCAGCTGATCAGAACTTGATGAGAAAGGACACAGAAGATTACAATAGTTCTCATACTTTTTTGAATAAAATAATCCAAATATAGTGTATTTGGAGATGATCAAGGGGAGAAATCTGTTTTTAAAAGTAAAATGTTCCTATCTGAACTTGTAGTTGATCCTGAGTTCACCTGATCATGTATTGATGTTGTTGTTAAGTCATTCAGTCATGTCTGACTCTTTGCAACCCAATGGATGGAGTATGCCAGGCATCCCTGTCTGTCAACACTTCCCAGAGTTTGCTCAGACTCATGTCCAGAGAGTCAATGATGCCATCCAACTATCTCATCCTCTGTTGCCCCCTTCTCCTCCTACCCTCAATCTTTCCCTCCTTCATAGTCTTTTCCAATAAGTTGGCTCTTCGAATCAGATGGCTAAATTATTGGAGCTTTGGCTTGAGTGTCAGTCTTTCCAGTGAATATTCAGAGTTGATTTTCTTTAACATTGACTGGTTTGATCTTTGTGCTGTCCAAAGGACTCTCAAAAATCTTCTCCATCACCGCAGTGCAAAAGCATCCATTCAAAGGCTGAGGAGCAATCCTCGTATCCGACAAAATAGACCTGAAAATAAAGAATATTACAAGAGATAAGGAAGAACACTACATAAAGATCAAAGGATCAATCCAAAAGGAAGACATAACAATTGTTAATATCTATCCACTCATCATAGGAGCACCTCAATACATAAGACAAACACTAACAAACATAAAAGGAGAAATTGACAGTAACACAATGATAATAGGAGATTTTAATACCCCACTTACACAAACAGACAAATCATCAAAACAGAAAATCAATAAAGAAACACAAGTCTTAAATGATACATTAGACGATATGGATCTCAATGATACCTTCAGGACATTTTGTCCAAATGCAGAAGAATACACCTTTTTCTCAAGTGCACATGAAACATTCTCCAAGATAGACCACATCTTGGATCACAAATTAAAATTCAGTAAATTTAAGAAAATTGAAATCACATCAAACATCTTTTCTGAAGACAATGCTATTGAGACTATATATCAATTACAAGAAAAAAATCGGTAAAAACACAAATACATGGAGACTAAACAATACGTTTCCAAATAATGAAAAACACTGAAGAAATCAAAAGGAAACAAAAAAAAACTTCCTGGAAACAATTGACAATGAAAACATGCCAACTCAAAACCTATGTGACACAGCAAAAGCAATTCTAAGAAGGAAGTTTATAGCAATACAATCCTACCTCAATAAATGGAAAAAAAATCAAATAAACAACTTAGCTTTACATCTAAAACAACTGTAAAAAAAAGAAGAGCAACAACAACAAATTAGCAGAAGGAAAGAAATTATAAAGATCAGAAAGAAATAAATGAAAAATAAATGAAAGAAACAATAGTAATGATTAATAAAACTAAAAGCTGGTTCTTTGAGAAGATAAACAAAACTGACAAACCTTTAGCCAGACTCATCAAGAACAAAAGAGAAGAATCAAATCAATAAAATTATAAATGAAAATGTAAAGGTTACAACACTTCCAGAACTATGTTGAATAGTAGTGGTGAAAGTGGACACCCTTGTCTTGTTCCTGACTTTAGGGGAAATGCTTTCAATTTTTCACCATTGAGGATAATGTTTGCTGTGGGTTTGTCATAGATAGCTTTTATTACGTTGAGGTATGTTCCTTCTATTCCTGCTTTCTGGAGAGTTTTTATCATAAATGGATGTTGAATTTTGTCAAAGGCCTTCTCTGCATCTACTGAGATAATCATATGGTTTTTATTTTTCAATTTGTTAATGTGGTGAATTACATTGATTGATTTGCGGATATTGAAGAATCCTTGCATCCCTGGGATAAAGCCCACTTGGTCATGGTGTATGATCTTTTTAATGTGTTGTTGGATTCTGATTGCTAGAATTTTGTTGAGGATTTTTGCATCTATGTTCATCAGTGATATTGGCCTGTAGTTTTCTTTCTTTGTGACATCTTTGTCAGGTTTTGGTATTAGGGTGATGGTGGCCTCATAGAATGAGTTTGGAAGTTTACCTTCCTCTGCAATTTTCTGGAAGAGTTTGAGGAGGATAGGTGTTAGCTCTTCTCGAAATTTTTGGTAGAATTCAGCTGTGAAGCCGTCTGGACCTGGGCTTTTGTTTGCTGGAAGATTTCTGATTACAGTTTCAATTTCCGTGCTTGTGATGGGTCTGTTAAGGTTTTCTATTTCTTCCTGGTTCAGTTTTGGAAAATTGTACTTTTCTAAGAATTTGTCCATTTCTTCCACGAAAAGAATAAAATACTTAGGAATATATCTACCTAAAGAAACTAAAGACCTATATATAGAAAACTATAAAACACTGATGAAAGAAATCAAAGAGGACACTAATAGATGGAGAAATATACCATGTTCATGGATCGGAAGAATCAATATAGTGAAAATGAGTATACTACCCAAAGCAATTTACAAATTCAATGCAATCCCTGTCAAGCTACCAGCCACATTTTTCACAGAACTAGAACAAATAATTTCAAGATTTGTATGGAAATACAAAAAGCCTCGAATAGCCAAAGCAATCTTGAGAAAGAAGAATGGAATGGGAGGAATCAACTTGCCTGACTTCAGGCTCTACTACAAAGCCACAGTCATCAAGACAGTATGGTACTGGCACAAAGACAGACATATAGATCAATGGAACAAAATAGAAAGCCCAGAGATAAATCCACACACATATGGACACCTTATCTTTGACAAAGGAGGCAAGAATATACAATGGAGTAAAGACAATCTCTTTAACAAGTGGTGCTGGGAAAACTGGTCAACCACTTGTAAAAGAATGAAACTAGATCACTTTCTAACACCGTACACAAAAATAAACTCAAAATGGATTAAACATCTAAATGTAAGATCAGAAACTATAAAACTCCTAGAGGAGAATATAGGCAAAACACTCTCAGAAATAAATCACAACAGGATCCTCTATGATCCACCTCCCAGAATTCTGGAAATAAAAGCAAAAATAAACAAATGGGATCTAATTAAATTTAAAACCTTCTGCACAACAAAGGAAACTATAAGCAAGGTGAAAAGACAGCCTTCTGAATGGGAGAAAATAATAGCAAATGAAGCAACTGACAAACAACTAATCTCAAAAATATACAAGCAACTTATGCAGCTCAACTCCAGAAAAATAAACGACCCAATCAAAAAATGGGCCAAAGAACTAAATAGACATTTCTCCAAAGAAGACATACTGATGGCTAACAAACACATGAAAAGATGCTCAACATCACTCATTATTAGAGAAATGCAAATCAAAACCACAATGAGGTACCACTTCACACCAGTCAGAATGGCTGCGATCCAAAAATCTGCAAGCAATAAATGCTGGAGAGGGTGTGGAGAAAAGGGAACCCTCCTACACTGTTGGTGGGAATGCAAACTAGTACAGCCACTATGGAGAACAGTGTGGAGATTCCTTAAAAAATTGCAAATAGAACTACCTTATGACCCAGCAATCCCACTTCTGGGCATACACACCGAGGAAACCAGAATTGAAAGAGACACATGTACCCCAATGTTCATCGCAGCACTGTTTATAATAGCCAGGACATGGAAACAACCTAGATGTCCATCAGCAGATGAATGGATAAGCAAGCTGTGGTACATATACACAATGGAGTATTACTCAGCCGTTAAAAAGAATTCATTTGAATCAGTTCTGATGAGATGGATGAAACTGGAGCCAATTATACAGAGTGAAGTAAGTCAGAAAGAAAAACACCAATACAGTATACTAACACATATATATGGAATTTAGGAAGATGGCAATGACGACCCTGTATGCAAGTCAGGAAAAAAGACACAGATGTGTATAACGGACTTTTGGTCTCAGAGGGAGAGGGAGAGGGTGGGATGATTTGGGAGAATGGGAATTCTAACATGTATACTATCATGTAAGAATTGAATCGCCAGTCCATGTCTGACGTAGCATGCTTGGGGCAGCATGCTTGGGGCTGGTGCATGGGGATGACCCAGAGAGATGTTGTGGGGAGGGAGGTGGGAGGGGGGGTCATGTTTGGGAACGCATGTAAGAATTAAAGATTTTAAAATTAAAAAAATTAATAAATAAATTAAAAAAAATAAAGGTTACAACAGACAATGCAGAAATACAAAGGATTATAAGACTACTATTGGAGAATGAAATGGCAACCCACTCCAGTACTCTTGCCTGGAAACTCCCATGGATGGAGGAGCCTGGCAGGCTGCAGTTCATGGGGTCACTAAGGGTCGGACATGACTGAGCGGCTTCACTTTCACTTTTCACTTTCATGCATTGGAGAAGGAAATGGCAATCCACTCCAGTGTTCTTGCCTGCAGAATTCCAGGGACAGGGGAGCTTGGTGGGCTTCCGTCTATGGGGTCGCACTGAGTTGGACATGACTGAGGCAATTTTGCAGCAGCAGTAGCAACAGCAGCAAAAGACTATTAAGGGTAACTAACCATATGGCAATAAAATGGATAATCTGGAACAAATGATCAGATTCTTAAAAATGTTCAGTCTTCCAAGACTGAGCCAGGAAGAAATAGAAATTATGAACAATCCAACCACAAGCACTGAAATTGAAACTGTGACCAAAAATCTCCCAGAAAACAAAAGCCCAGGGCAATGTTGCAGCTTCACAGGTGGCCAAATGGCTTCACAGATGAATTCTATCAAACATTTAGAGAAGAGCTAGTAGCTATCCTTTTAAAATTCTTTTTAAAAATTTCAGAGAAAGAAACACTTCCAACTCATTCAGATCAGCATCACCCTAATACCAAAACCAGACAAAAAACAACACAAAAAAGGAAAACTACAGGCCAATATCACTGATGAACATAGATGCAAAAACCCTCAGCAAAATTTTAGCAAACAGAATTCAACAACACGTTAAAAATCTCATACACCATGATAAAGTCGGGTTTATTTCAGGGATGCAAGGACTCTTCAATACAGGCAAGTCAATCAATGTGGTACACCATATTAACTAATTCAAAGGTTAAAACCATAATGTAATCTCAATAGATGCAGAAAAAGCCTTTGACAAAATTCAGCAAATATTTGTGATTAAAAATTTTCGAAATATGGGCATAAAAAGAACCTGCCTCAATGTAGTAAAGACCATATATGATAAGCCCACAGCAAGCATTCTCAATAGTGAAAAACTGAGAGAAATCCCTTTAAGATCAGGAACAAGACAAGGGTATCCTCTCTCACCAATATTATTCAACATAGTTTTTGAAGTCCTATATATAGCTTAGAGAAGGAAATAAAAAAAAAAGGTAATCCAGATCAGAAAAGAACTGAAGCTCTCACTGTTTGCAGATGACATGATATTATACTTAGGAAACCAAAAGATACTATCAGAAAATTACTAGAGCTAATCAGTGAATTTACTGAAGCTACAGAGTACAAAATCAATACACAGAAATCACTTACATTCATATATAGTAACAATGAATAATCAGAAAGAGAAATTAAGGAACCAATCCCATCACCACTGCAACAGAAAGAATAATATATCTAGGAATAAGCCTACCTAAGGAGACAAAAGACCTATATATGGAAAATTATAAGACACTGGTGAAAGAAATTAAAGATAATATAAACAGATGGAGAGATAGTCCATGTTCCTGGTTGGAAGAATCAATATTTTGAAAATGACTATGCTACCCAATGCAATCTACAAATTTAATGCAATCTCTATCCAGTCATCAATGGCTTTTTTCAAGAAACTAGAACAAAAATTTCACAATTCATATGAAAACACAAAAGATCCAGAATAGCCAAAGCAGTCTTGAGAAAGAAGATTATAACTGGAGGAATCAATTTTCTTGACTTCAGGCTAGAAGTATTGACACAGAAACAGAAATATACACCAATGGAACAAGATAAAAATCTCAGAAATAAACCTACTCACCTATGGTTGAAGGGTTAATAGGGTAGCAGAGATGTGCCTGCAAACAGGTCTCTCTGCTCGGGCTGAGCGTCCTTGCAAACGAGGCATTCTGCCAAAGAGTCTGGACACAGCCTTGAGTTTAATGGTCCCTTGCAAACAAGGGAGCATTCCCTTCTTGAGATAAGAAGGAGATGAGGGCTTTGGGCAGACTCTGCAGTAGACAGGGACTTTACTCCCCTTTGCTATACGATAACATGTATGCACCTGTGCTGTGCTGAAAACGTTTATTCATGCAGTCTGGAATTCTGCCTAGGGGGCTTTTATAATAAATGGCAATTAGTTTTTTGCCCAGTTCTGTTCCTCCAGCTGGAGTTGCATGTCTTCTGTCTTTTGTGTGCGTGTGTGTTGTTTTATGTCTTTTCACTTGTAATCTCCAACATCTGGTGCCCAACGTGAGGCTCGAGTGAAACTGAAAGGGTGAGTAACCCCAGGGGGATTTTAAATCCATAGCAGGGGAACTTTCGGGGAAATCATGGGGAATTCCTCACCCTAGCAAGAGGGGAGCTTTTAAAAAAATCATGGGGAATTCCTCATCATCATTACGGGCACAATACATAGAGTTAGTCCAAGGACTTCTCCACTCCATAGGCGTTAAAGCGTTGACTCATCGGTTGAGTGAGCTCTTTCACTTGGTGGAGCAATATTGTCATTGGTTTCAAAATCAAACTAAGTTACAGTTAAACTTGAAGGAATGGAAAATAATTCAAAAGGAATTGAGAAAGCAACATCAGAAGGGTAATGTGATCCCTTTGAAGTTATGGACTTTATGTAGTGCTATAACACAAGCTTTGACCTTGCTCTCTACTGATAATGAAGGTAAATCTAATGCTTCAAGGAGGGGAGAAATAATTTATGAGGATGTGTCAGACGTTGGTGGGGCTTCTGCATCGCCTGAAGGCAAGGATACAAATGAGCCTCCTCCTGTAAATAGTGAAATATCTGACAGTTCAGAATCAGATTCGGAGGCTTCTTTTGTTTTGTCAGAGGAGGGCAAAGAGATTAAAGAAATTACCCATCTATTCCAGGAATGATGGAAATCCCGTAAGGAGGAGAAAAAATCTACACCCTCTGCTCTTCCTTGTGCTTCTCTTTTCCTCACTGCAGTTAATCGGCCCAATGTGGGCAGGGAACATTGTCGGTTCTCCTTTCCTTTGTCTATGCTTCATGATGATGACTTGTCTGCTCCCCCTGGTGGGTTTATCAATCCTCCATAATTGTTTCCCATCCAGAGACAGCAGGATGGCAATGTGATAAATGTTCAATATGCTCCTTTGGAATATACATTTTTAAAGATCTTAAAGCTGCAGTAGTGCAGTATGGTCCTCAATCTCCCTTTGTTTTGGCTATGCTGGAATCTTTGGGAAAAGGCAAATTAATCATTCCATTAGATTGGGAATCTATTGCCCAAGCTGTCTTGGAGGGCTCTCAAAGGTTGCAACTTCGTAGCTGTTGGGAAGAAGAAGCTAGAAAGTAGGCTCGGATTAATGAGGGACAGAATCCCCTGGTCCTCTCAAGGACAAGCTAATGGGAGAGGGCCAATATCAGGCTTTAAGAGAACAGGCTCAATACTCTGATCAGGACTTACAACAAGTCCACCAGGTCTTTTTACGAACATCGCGCCATGTGGTGCCTACTGGCCATGCCCAGCCCTCCTTTGTTAAAACAATGCAAGGCCCCAATGAGCCATATACTGATTTTCTAGCAAGATTAAGGGTAGCTGTGGAACAGGCTGTAGGGAGGGATGAGATTTCAGAGATATTATTACAAACTTTAGCATTTGAAAATGCAAATCCTGAATGCAAGCGTCTACTGGGATCTTTAAAGGGACAGGGTGCATCTATAGCTGAATATATCAGAGCCTGCTCGGTAATAGGAGGGACTGAGCATCAGGCTAATGTCTTTGCTACAGCCTTGGCCAAAGTTATGAGACCACCAAAGGGAGGTAACTGCTTTTATTGTGGAAAACCTGGTCATATGAAAAGAGAGTGTCAGAAATTAAAAGCTGATCAAGGTGCAATTCCTAAAGACAGATCTCTTGTTGGGAAGAATAAGACTCCTCCTGGACTTTGCTGTTGGTGCGGGAAGGGGTTTCATTGGACTAATGAATGCAGATCTAAAACAGACAAAATGGGCAACCCGATACCAGAAAACTATCCTGCGGGCCTAAGTCCTTGGGGCCCAGGAACAATACCGGGGACTTCTACTCCATGCCCTCCTCCCATCCCGTCTGCCCCAACCCTATTCCCTCCCAACAACTGTTACGAGTCGATGCCCCATTAAAAGGACCTCAGATGATGATTTCAGACTTATGGTCTGCTACTTCTGGGAGTGCTGCTGCTGATTTGCCACTAGCTGATAATGTTCTTTTGTCACCAGGGGGAGACATTTATAAATTAAAAACAAATGTATTTGGACCACTGCCTAAAGGCACTTTTGGCTTTATATTAGGCTGTAGCAGCACGGCTTTGAGAGGTTTAACCATAATTCCTGGGGTAATAGACTGACTATGTTGGGGAAATTTTAATTATGGTCTCTACTTCTACCACACTTTCATTGTTAACTGGGGAACGTATTGCTCAAATACTTCTCCTACCTTATCACCCCTTTTTGGCTCTTCCTAATGAACAAAGAGGAGCATTTGGAAGTACTGGGCAACATGTATTTTGGGAAATGTTTATCAAAGGTTCCCGCCCTGTTTTCTCCTTGATTATACAGGGAAACAATTTTGAGGGACTAGCAGACACAGGGGTGGATGTTTCAGTCATTTCTTCTCAACAGTGGCCCCAAGATTGGGAAAAAGGAAAAAGCCCTTTAATGCTGACGGGATTGGGCTCCATTGCAGATGTCTGGAAGAGTACCCATCCCTTACAATGTCAGTTCCATAATGGAAGATCAGTGTTTGTTACCTTTTATATTGTAAATATACCTATTAATATATGGGGAAGAGATCTTCTCTCTCCTTTGGGGGCTTCTGTAACCATTCCATTGGAAAATTAGTAGCCACTGCTCAAATTCTTCGAGCACTCCCATTAAAATGGTTAACTAATACTCCTAAATGGGTTGAGCAGTGGCCATTACCACAAATGAAGCTCGAGGCGTTAGAACAATTAGTACAAGAACAACTCCAACTTGGTCATATAGAGCCCTCTACCTCACCCTGGAATTCTCCTGTTTTTTTTTTTTTTTTTTTTTTAATAAAAAAGAAATCTGGAAAATGGAGAATATTAACTGATTTACGAGAAGTTAATAAATGTATTGAACCTATGGGAGCCTTGCAATTGGGACTCCCCTCTCCAGCTCTTATTCCTCAGAATTGGTCCTTAATGGTGCTAGATCTTAAAGACTGTTTTTCACCATTCCCTACAATTGCAAGATAGAGATAAATTTGCTTTTACAGTTCCTGTTGTTAATCATGCTCAGTCTGTTAAGCATTATCAATGGACAGTCTTACCACAAGGAATGATAAATAGTCCTACCTTATGCCAAGAATTCGTAGCTTGCTCTTTACAATCCCTCCATCAAGAATACTCCAATTATATTTTTTATCATTATATGGATGATCTCCTATTGGCAGCTCCTAGTATTGCTGAAGGTGATGAATTATTTTTAAAAGTACAGGAGGATTTAAGACTATACAATTTGCAAATAGCCCTGGAAAAAATTCAAAAGGACTTTCCTATTTCATATTTAGGGACAATATTGCAACAACATAGAATTAGGCCCCAAAAGTTGCAAATTAGAGACCATCTCAAAACCTTAAATGATTATCAAAAGTTATTGGGAGATATTAATTGGCTACACCCAGTACTCAGGATTCCTACTTATTAATTACGACATTTGTTTTCTACTTTAGAAGGAGACACAGCTCTGGATAGCCCCTGGACCTTAACCCCATTGGCTTTACAGGAACTTCAATTTGTTGAGCAACGACTAAATGACAGCTTTTTGACTTACTTACATGCATCTCAACCTATTTCTTTTATAATATTTCATATCCCTTATTCCCTATCTGGTGTAATTGCTCAAGAAAAAGGATTAATAGAATGGGTTTTCTTACCTAACAGTTTTTCCAAAAAATTGACTGTATATATGGATAAATTAGCCGTCCTTATACAGAAGGGTCTCCATCGTATTTTACAATTATCAGGATGTGAACCACACCAGATTGTTACTCAGTTAACAACTGCTCAAATATCTCGATGTTTACAATTTAATGAAAACTGGCAAATTTCTCTTGCCTCATATCCTGGTTCGTTTTCTAATCATTATCCATCATCTAAATTGATTGATTTTCTCCGGACTAACACTATGATATCTCATTCCCCAATTTTAGATGTTCGAGTTAAGGGACCCACTATTTTTAAAGATGCAAATAAAAATACTGCTGGATATTGGACCCTGGAAAATTCCAAGGTTCTCCCCCACTCATTTTCTTCTGTACAGCCCGCTGAATAGTGAGCTATCTATTTAGTTTTGCAAGATTTTCCCCAACTTCCTATTAACATTGTTACAGATTCTTGATATGCTGTTCTCTCTTGCCTACAGCTTCCCCATATCTCCCTTCCATTGACTCTTAAAACAGCTACTGATAAATTGTTTTACCAAGTACAACAATTGCTCTTGCAGTGTTCAGAGTTAATTTTCTTTACTCACATCCATGCACATTCTGCCCTTCCTGGACCCTTATCATCCGGAAATGCTACAATTGATGCCTTACTTTATCCTATAGAAGCAGCAAAACAAGAACATCTCTTACAACATACCAACTCCAAAGGGTTACAAAAATCTCATGCTATTACTCGAAAACAATCTCAAAATATTGCTCATTCTTATTCCATATGTGTACCCTTTGCTTTGCCATTTACCCCACCAGGTGTTAACATAAGAGGACTACAAGCAAATTAGATATGGCAAATGGATATAATTTACATTTCTTCCTTCGGACAACAAAAATGTGTGCATCATACTATAGATACTTGCACACATTTTCAATGGGCCATTGCATTACATTCTGAAAAGGCTGACGCTGTTACTACTCATTTGTTATCTTGTTCTGCAGTTATGGGATTACCAATTGAATTGAAAACTGATAATGCACCTGCTTACCAATCCACAAAATTAGCTCACTTTTTATCTCAATACCATATAACTCATACTTTTGGTATTCCTTATAATAGTCGAGGGCAAGCTATCATTGAAAGAGCTAATCGTACCTTGTGTGATTATCTTGAAAAAATAAAAAAGGGGGAACAAGAGAGATTTATGAAACCTAAAGACATTCTGAACAAAACCTTACTTACCCTAAATTTTTTGAGTGTTTGGAGCAAGGGAAATCTATCAGCAGCAGAGTTGCATTTTCAAGGGAAAGAAGAGGATAAGAAGATCTTGAATATGCCTATTTGGTATAAAGATAAAGAGAAAGTTTGGATCCCAGCATCATTAATATATTTGGGATGGGGGTATGCTTTCATTTCTGTTGATAATTACAGGTTTTGGACCCCAGCAAGATTGATCAAAATCAGCAATGGCTGACCCCCTTGTTCAAAAATTCAAACAGCTTACTATGCAGAGAAGCCTTACTTCCCATACAAGGGAATCAACACCTCCTACATGGGGTCAAATGAAGAGGTTGACCCAGGAAGCAGAGAAGTCATTAATGAAGGCAGGGCAACTTCTGAATCCTACCAATCTTTTGCTTGCCATGATGGCGGTTGTGACATGTCAGGTAATTGGTGTATCAGCAAGTAATCATACATATTGGGCATATATACCTAATCCCCCATTAGTAAGAGCAGTTTCCTGGGGGGAACCAGAAGTGTAGGTATGTACTAATGAGACTGCCTTCTTTCCCCCGCCAGCTTGCGGGGGAATAGAACAACTATCTCTTCATAAACAATATAATATTAGTAATTTGACCATTGCAGTGGAAGGTATTCCTTTATGTATAGGGGGACACCCCTTTTGTCTGTCCACCAAGGAACATTCTCATCATTCTTATAATACATGGGGGGTAAAGTATAATAATTACCATTTTGCTACTTTTACAGTGCTTGTTTCTACCAGGGGATTTAGCACCTCGACAGAACTGATAGATATTCATAATGGCAAACACATGTCGCTATGTCCTGTTAACTTTTTTGTTCCTTCTCTAGAATCTTTGGAGTGGGAATGTTGCCGAGATCATTGACCCTTTAAAGTTATGAATTATTCTGGGGCCATCATTGTAGATTGGAGTCCAGATCATGAGCAATTTTTAGAAAAATGGTCAAATAAATCTTTTAGGTGGCATTGTGCAAATAGCACTTTGATGGGCAATGGTAATGAAACAGTTAAATGGCAGCAATTTGCACTTGTCCCTCCTCAATTACAATTGCAAGGATATCCGCACATTCAAGGAGATATTTGGAAACTATGGGCGGTTTCTGGTAATCTCACTATCTGGTCAAGAAACTATACTTTGGACAGTGATGACTCTTTGGGTCCATTCCATGTTAATTTACATGTTAATAAATCTTATTCTGCAATGGCATGTGTAAAATATCCTTTTGCATTGTTATATAGGAATTGGACCTGGAATGATACTGTGGGGTCTGTGTCATGTGACTATTGTAATCTAACTCAATGTGTAAATCAGTCTTGGTGGGAAGAATTTGAAAGACGAGCCTACAATTCCAATTTCTCGCTAGTAATTGTTAAGGCTCGGACAGAAGTATGGTTACCTATAAATCTGACTCTGCTGTTGTCAGATTATTTTGCTGTTTCTCATCTAGTACCCGCTGTACAGACTTTGCTACACCGATCTCGACATATGCTTGGTGTGGTCATTGCTTTGATTCTAGCAGTTGCATCAGTATCTGCAACAGCAGCAGTGGCAGGTCTTGCGTTACACCGAGGAATTCAAACAGCTGATTTTATTTGGGACTGGCATAAAGACTCTCATTTGTTATGGCAACAACAGCAAGATTTGGATGCCCAACACACCATTTCCTGGCTTGGAGATCAATTGGCTGTTTTATCTACATGAAGTGTATTGAAATGTGATTGGAATTCTTCTCAGTTTTGTATAACACCTGTACCATTTAACATGAGTGAAGGATGGGACAAAGTTAAAACGATCCTTGACTGGGCATCAAAATCTCACTACAGAGATTATGGACCTGGAAAGACAAATTTTGTCTACTTTTAGCAGGACTTTACCTGACATTACGGGGTCTGATTTGCTGAAAAGTCTTCAAGAGGGAATGAATAACTTAAATCCATTAGGGCATGTATCCTCACTAATTGGGACTACTTTTGGGAACACTGTGTTTATATTACTTTTATGTTGTGCTGCTTTTCTAGTCTTCCGGAGATGGTGGAAAGGGAAACAATTAAAGCATGAAGCACAGAAGATCCAGACCATGCTACAATTTATAAAAGCAAATAAAAAAGGGGGAGATGAAGGGTTAATAGGGTAGCAGAGATGTGCCTGCAAACGGGTCTCTCTGCTCGGGCTGAGCATCCTAGCAAACGAGGCGTTCTGCCAAAGAGTCTGGACACAGCCTTGAGTTTAATGGCCCCTTGCAAATGAGGGAGCATTCCCTTCTTGAGATAAGAAGGAGATGAGGGCTATGGGCAGACTCTGCAGTAGACAGGGATTTTACTCCCCTTTGCTATACGATAACATGTATGCACCTGAAAAGGCTTATTCATGCAGTCTGGAATTCTGCCTAGGGGGCTTTTATAATAAATGGCAATTAGTTTTGGCTTTTATAATAAACAGCAATTAGTTTTTTGCCCAGTTCTGTTCCTCCGGCCGGAGTTGCGTGTCGTCTGTCTTTTATGTGTGCCTTGTTTTATGTCATTTCACTTGTAATCTCCAACATATGGGTACCTTATTTTTGACAAAGGAGATAAGAATATACAATGGGGCAAAGACACCCTCTTCGATAAATGGTGCTGGGGAAATTGGACAGCTTCATGTAAAAGAATGGAATTAGAACACTACCTAACACCAGATAAACTCAAAATGGGTTAGAGACCTAAATGTAAGACCAGTAACTATAACACTCTTAGAAGAAAACAGAAGAACACTTGATGCCACAAATCAAAGGAAGGCGGTCCATGACCCATCTCCTAGAGTAATGGACATAAAAAAACAAAAATAAACAGTGGGACCTGATTAAACTTAAAAAATTTTCCGCAGCAAAGGAAACTATAAGCAAGGTTAAAATACAACCCTCAGAGTGGGAGAAAACAATATCAAATGAAAAAAATGACAAAGGATTAATTTCCAAAATATACAAGCAGTTCATACAGATCAATACCAGAAAAACAAACAACCCAAACAAGAAGTGGGAAAAAGATCTAAACAGACATTTCTCCAAATAAGACATACAGATGGCTAACAAGAACATGAAAAGATGCTTGACATCACTCATTATTAGAGAAATGCAAATTCAAAACTATGAGATATTACCTCATGCTGGTCAGAATGATCATCATCGAAAAGTCTACAAATAATAAATGTTGGAGAGGGTGTGGAGAAAAGGGATAACTCTTGCACTGTTGTCGGGAATGTAAACTGATACAGCCACTATGGAAGATGGTATGGAGATTCCTTAAAAACTAGGTATAAAGCCACCATATGACCCACCGATCCCACTCTTAGACATATACCCTAAGGAAAACAAAATTGAAAAAAAAAAACATGTACCCCAGTGCTCTTGCAGCACTATTTACAATAGCAAGAACATGGAAGCAACCTAGATGTCCATTAATAGATGAATGGATAAAGAAGTTGTGACAAATATGAGCAATGGAATATTCTTCAGTCATAAAAATGAATGCATTTGAATCAATTCTAATGAGTTAGATGAACCTATAACCTATTATACAGAATGAAGTAAGTCAGAAAGAGAAAGATAAATACTATATTCTAACACATATATATGCAATCTAGAAAGATGGTACTAAAGAATTTATTTTCCAGGGCAGCAATGGTGGAAGAGACATAGAGAATAAACTTATGGACACAGGGAGAGGGGAGGAGAGGCTGAGATGTATTTAGAGAGTAACATGGAAATTTACATTACCATATGTAACATAGATAACCAACGGGAATTTGCTGTATGTCTCAGGAGACTCAAACAGGGGCTCTGTATCAACCTAGAGGGGTGGGATGGGGGAGGGACATGGGAGAGAAGTTCAAGAGGGAGGGGACATATGTATACCTATGGCTGACTCATGCTGAGGTTTAATGGAAAACAGCAAAATTCTGTAAATCAATGAACCTTCAATTTAAAAAATAAATAAATTTAAAATTAGAAAAAAGAAATAATAAAAAGAAACTTATTGGATATTTTACATCTATTTTATAGAAAAGAATTGTAAAACCCAATTTAACTTTAAGTAAAAAACTAAAGCATAAAAGAAATTAGCAAATTGTTCATTAGGTACATACATCTACCTCTTTTGCTATATATATGTATATATATATATATATATATATATATATATATATATATATATATATATATAAAATTGTAGTATGATACATGTTTACTTATGTATTTAAGTGCCTCTTGATGAAGATGAAAGAGAAGAGAGTAAAAGCTGGCTTAAAACTCAACATTCAATAAACTAATATGGCATCTAGTCCCATCACTTCATGGCAAATAAATGGGTAAAAACGGAAACAATGATAAACTTTATTTCTTTGGGTCCAAAATTACTGAAGATGGTGACTGCAGCATGAAATTAAGAGATGCTTGCTTTTTAATAAATTAAAAACAAAACAACACAAAACAAACAAGCAAAAAGAAATGAAGCTCAGCTCCTAAAATAAAATTTAACTGTAAGGCATCATTTCCTAAACAAACAAATATAAATAAATGGCAGCAAGGAAATAAACCATGCCTATATTTTTGCTTTACATTAGGAAAACTATATTAAAGTGATATCTTCTCTTACTTGTGGTTTCTAAAACAAATATGGTTACCATATACTCTTTTTTTTTTTTCACTTAGCCTATGCTAGGGTACATACAGTCTTTGCCAATTTCTTGCTAAAAAGTAACCCAAATGAAAAGAGTGAAGCTCCAAAAATGTCCCAAATTATGGCAGAAAAAGAGATGAGCTGCCATGATCCTCCTTCAAGCAAAGACTTAACATTCTCTTCCAGGGAGCACCATCAAGCAGACAGCCTCTGTCTGCATGTTGCTCAGGATTTGCCTCAAATGCCCTGTCATACCCTTCCAGATAGAACCCATATCCTATGACTGAACACAGTGGGTATAAAAGCAGATTAATTTCTTCCCAATGTGGTATAATTCTGATGGAAAGTACTTCCTCCAAAATTTCTTACTGGGACAACTGAAGTTTTGTTCCGTGGAATATTAGTTCAGCTTCTCGATTTGTCTAACTTACTTCTTTCTCTTTCCCTTCATAAACCACATTCCCTAACAAATATCTGGCAACCTAAAGTCTATCTCAGTGAGCACTTATAGAAAACTCCATATGCAATTAGTATAATGTGGATTTATTTTTTCAAAATTGAAATATAATTGATTTGCAGTATTATACTAGTTTCACATGTACAGCATAGTGATTTGATATTTTTATATATTATTCTCCATTCATGGTTATTACACTCTGTGCTATATAATATATCTTTATTGTTTATTTATTTTACACATAATAGTTTGTACTTGTTAATCCTATATCCCTACCTCATCCCTTTTCCTTTCTTTCTTCCAACTGACAATCCTAGTTTGTTCTCTATATCAGTGAGTCAGTTTACCTTTTGTAATATACATTCATTTCTGTTTTTTTTTTTTTAGATTCCATAAAAGTGGTAGTAGAGAGTATTTGTCTTCCTCTTGGTCTTATTTCACTATTTCATCCTCTCTAGGTCCACCCATATTATTGTAAATAGCAGTTTCCATTCCTTTTTATGGCTAAGTAATATTCCATTGAATATATATAACACACCTCCTGTATCCATTCATCTATTGATGGTCACTTAGGTTGCTTCTATATATTGGCTACTGTAAATAATGCTTCTATGAAATTAGTGTTTTGCTTTCTTAAAATGTATATCTATTAACACTGGCAGGAAAGCAGACATATCAATTAATGTAAAACAGCTTGGAAATAAAACACACTTGTCTTCAATTAATCTATAACTCAGTTCAGTTCAGTTGTTCAGTTGTGTACAACTCTTTGCGACCCCATGAATCGCAGCACACCAGGCCTACCTGTCCATCACCAACTCCCGGAATTTACCCAAACTCATGTCCATCGAGTGGGTAATGCCATCCAGCCATTTCATCCTCTATCATCCGCTTCTCCTCCTGCCCCCAATACCTCCCAGCATCAAGGTCTTTTCCAATGAGTCAACTCTTTGCATGAGGTGACCAAATTATTGGAGTCTCAGCTTCAGCATCAGTCCTTCCAAAGAACACCCAGGACTGCTTTCATTTAGGATGGACTGGTTGGATCTCCTTGCAGTCCAAGGGACTCTCAAGACTCTTCTCCATCACCACAGTTCAAAAACATCAATTCTTCAGTGTTCAGCTTTATAACTAATGAGGCAAAAATATACACTGTAGAAAATACAATTTTTTAAATAAGTTCTAGTGAGATCTCTGGACAGCTTCATGTTGAAGAATGGCATTAGAATATTTTCTCACACCACTTACAAAAATAAACTAATAATGCATTAAAGATCTAAATGTGAAACCTGAAATCATAAAAGTGGAAAAAGAAATAGGCAGAAAACTCTTTGATATAAATTATAGGAATAGCTTTTTGTATTAGTCTCCTTAAGCAAAAGAAGGAATAGAGAAAAGAAACACGTTGGATTTAATTAAGCTTAAAAGGTTTTGCACAGCTAAGGATACCATGGGCAAAATGTAAATATAAACAACTGAAAGGGAGAAAATATTTATAAATTATAAGATGGATAAAAGGTTAATATTTCAAATATGTAAACAGGTCATGCAACTCAATACCAACAACAAAGATGATATATACACAGTTTTCTATTAAAAAATGGGCAGAAGACCTGAAACTTTTTCAGATAAGATATACAGATGGTCAACAGGCAAATAAAAACATATTCACCATTGCTAATCATCAGAGAAATGAAAATCAAAACAACAATGAGATCTTACCTCACACCTGTCAGAATGACTGTCATCAAAAAGTCCACAAATAATAAAAGTTGTTGATGATATGGAGAATAGAAAACCCTTCCACAATGTTCTTGGGGTTACAAGTTGGTGGAGCCACCATGGAAAACAGTATGGAGGTTCCTGAGAAATATAAAAATACAATTATTAGAATGTGAATGGTTTTATTTGTTGCAAAGGCTCTTTGGGGTTTCCCAGGTGGTACTAAAGAACCCACCAGACAATGTAGGGGATGTGGGTTCAATCCCTGGGGTGGAAGGAAGAAGGAAATGGCAACCCATTTCTGGTATTATTGCCTAGAGAATCCCACGGACAGAGGAGCCTGTTGGGCCACAGCCCATAGGCCCGCAAAGAGACAGACATGACTGAAGTGAATTGATACACACACAGGTAGAAGGGCTCTTTGATGTGAGGTCTAAACTACTTTTCTAGCTTTCTATATGTTTCTTGTGATTAACGTCTCTTTAGAACCTCTGTGCTGTCTTTTTGTACTTTGTAATATATTGATAGAGCATACTCCCACACTCAAAGAAGCATGATTCCTCTAAACATATGCATAAACAGAGATAGAGAGCTCTCCTCAAAGAGTTGAGGATGAGCCAGCAACTACATATAATCTCACAAGGTTTCTGGCCAAATTATCCCGTGAAATCACCTTATTTCCAGTATGGTGTCTTCCTAGTCTCTCTAAATTAAAAAAATAAAATAAAATAAAATCTTTGCATAAGTAAGCAATTTCACAAGGAAAAAATTGCACTGTATATAGAAAATGTTTGTTTACTTAGCTGTAATATATTTGCTTGTGTTACTTTTATATATCATTTTGGATTATTTAACCTAAAATTATTGCCTAATGTTTTAACACTAGAGATGGAGTCTAAATAAATAAATAGGATGATGTTTCTTTTCTTACCAAGGATACTAGTTTCCTTTAACCAAAGTAGAATGTGGCTTTGTGTGCATTCATAGAATCCCTTGTATCACTATCTTTTGTGTAATAATGATAATTTAAATTTGCTTTTTAGTTATTATAATGCTCTAAAATTGTAAATATTTAAATGAGTTATTTAAGTTATTCATAGAATAGCTAGAGATTTTTCTTAAATGGCAACCCACTCCAGTACTCTTGCCTGGAGAATCCCAAGGAGGGAGGAGCCTGGTAGGCTACAGTCCATGGGGTCACAAATAGTTGGACACGACTGAGCTACTTTACTTTACTTCACTTTATAATAGATTAATCTTAAGTCTAAACCCAAAATATATACTCAACTATTTCTTAAATTCACCAACTATAGAAATTGTGCATTTTGTAGAAAATTATACATTTTCATTCTAGATTCAGTAAGTATATTTATGTCCTCAAGGAAATTTTCTATTTTCTCTACTCTAAAATATTTCAAAATATATAAGTTATAAATCTATTGTATGTACTATGCAGTGGCACAATATCTTCAAATGTGTCCTTTGAAGTTGTTGCAGATAGCAGTGAACAGTGCAGTGTATGTGTGCTCAGTCACGTCTGACATTTGTGACCCCATGAATTATAGCCAACAAGGCTCTTCTGCCCATGGGATTTTCCAGGCAAGAATACTGGAGTGTGTTACCATTGCCTCCTCCAGGGGGTCTTCCGGACTCAAGGATTAAACCCACATCTCTTGCATTGCAAGTGGATTATTTACCATTGAGCCATCAGGAAGGCCCTTGTTGCAGATATTTAGCTCCCAAAGAGGGAGAGTAAGAGATGGGCATGAGAGAAAAAGCAATTTCAAAGTCATAAATAGGTGTTCACCATTTATAGTAGAGAATACAGTCACAGAATATGTTCTAATATAGGGCAAATCCTATTATAATGGATACCATGAGAATTCCAAATATGTGTGTATGAAGAATACTGTATTAGATCTTTGCAGCAAGTTGGGATCATTCTCTCAAGAAGTGTCAACAAATAGATATCTTATCTCCAAGTTCTTGTGTCCTGGCAGTTCACAAAAGTAACAAATTAAGAAAATAGAAATGAAACAGTATTCTAGGCAGCAGTGGAATTCTAATGGGAGGGAGTGGTGAGGCAGAGGTCTGCCTTAGTGAGGAGGAGTTTTCTGTCTTTATATTATTTAGGATCATTGATATATACCTACAATAAAGGTGAGACCTATATTCAAAGTGTCTACTGAAAAGAAACACATGACTCAAAAGTTGAGAATTATATTTTACTCAGTGTATTTGCTGAGAACTTAAGCCTGGGAGTATCTCTGAGGACTGTTCTGAAGAAGTAAGGAGGAGCCAGGATATAAGAGTTCAAACAAACAAACAAAAAAAATCAGTGTCAACTGTTAACAAATTACCGCTAATTACAGAAAACCAGACATCTCAAAATAATGAATGTAGCACTTTTCTATGTATGTAAAGATACAAGAAGCTGAACACATTAAAATCATTTCTTTGATATGTGCCTTAATCACTGAGGGCCAGTATGCTGTTTTTCTCTATCCTGAATCCTCTGAGGGTGCACTGCCAAGGATGGCTGTTGATGCTGACAGCTTGATGATCAGCACACCCTTTGTTTAATGATATGGCAAGTGACATATTTCATCCACCAGTATACGACTGTCTTTAAAATGTTTTGCACACAAGACACTTCTACCATCAGAAAGAAAAGAAAGCTTAGTGGTAATCCATGTCACTCAATTTAAATTGCTAATCTGAGGAATCCCTGCCCGTCAGGTAGTTAGGACTCCTAGATTTCACTGCCGAGGGCATAGATTCAGGTCCTAGTTGAGGAATTATGATTCCATAAGCCACGCAGCACAACCTAATAAATACATAAATATCTAATCTGGCCCCTGCAGACACCAGACAGAGATCATAGCATTACTAGCGTATAAGGCTTCAGATGGTCTTCCTGCAGCTCAAGAGGAATGACAACCCATTCCACTATTCTTGCCTAAAGGATCCTATAAACAGAAGAGTCTGGTGGGATACAGTCCATGGGGTGCAAAGAGTCGAAAACGACTGAGCGACTAACACTGATACTAAGACTTCAGATATAAACCATGAAACAACCTGTGCCAAGACAGAATTAGCCCTGTTTTCATATTTTGCCATCTATGAAATCAGAGTAAATCTTTTTTTCGCCTCCCCACCAGGGTGAATCTTAAATTTGACGATATCCTACAACAATATTGGTCTTTTTTGTTGCTGTTGTTATGTTTTCAGTCAGTCAGTCAGTTCAGTCTCTCAGTCGTGTCCAACTCTTTGCGACTCCATGAATCACAGCACGCCAGGCCTCCCTGTTCATTACCAATTCCCCGAGTCTACTCAAACTCATGCCCATTGAGTCGGTGACGCCATCCAGCCATCTCATCCTCTGTCATCCCCTTCTCCTCCAGTCCCAAATCCCTCCCATCATCAAGGCCTTTCCAGTGAGTCAACTCTTTGCATGAGGTGGCCAAAGTATTGGAGTTTCAGCTTTAGCATCATTCCTTCCAAAGAAATCCCAGGGTTGATCTCCTTCAGAATGGACTGTTGGATCTCCTTGCAGTCCAAGGGACTCTTCAAGAGTCTTCTCCAACACCACAGTTCAAAAGCATCAGTTCTTCGGTGCTCAGCTTTCTTCACAGTCCAACTCACATCCATACATGACCACTGGAAAAATCGTAGCCTTGACTAGACAGATCTTTGTTGGCAAAGTAATGTCTCTGCTTTTTAATATGCTATCTAGGTTGGTCATAAGTTTCCTTCCAAGGAGTAAGCGTCTTTTATTTTCATGGCTGCATCTCCATTTGCAGTGATTTTGGAGCCTCCGAAAAATAAAGTCTGGCACTCTTTCCACTGTTTTCCCATCTATTTGTCATGAAGTGATGGGACCGGATGCCATGATGTTCGTTTTAGGAATGTTGAGTTTAAGCTAACTTTTTCACTCTCCTCTTTCGCTTTCATCAAGAGACTTTCTAGTTCCTCTTCACTTTCTGCCATAAGGGTGGTGTCATAGGTTTCTCAAGAGACAGGTCAGGTGGTCTGGTATTCCCATCTATTTCAGAATTTTTCACAGTTTATTGTGATCCATGCAGTCAAAGGCTTTGGCATAGTCAATAAAGCAGAAATAGATGTTTTTTTGAAACTCTCTTGCTTCTTCAATGACCCAGTGGATGCTGACAATTTGATCTCTGGTTCCTCTGCCTTTACTAAAACCAGCTTGAACATCTGGAAGTTGATAGTTCATGAATTACTGAAGCCTGGCTTGATGAATGTTGAGCATCACTGTATTAGCATGTGAGATGAGTGCAATCTTGTGGTAGTTTGAGCATTCTTTGCATTGCCTTTCTTTGGGATTGGAATGAAAACTGACATTTTACATTTTAGCACACCTGAAATCACATATGCTTAATAATCAGTGATATCTTAGTGTTAAGGACAAAATATTTTTTTCTTTACATTGTCCTGCATGCTACTGTACATTGTCTTTATTCCTAGAAATGAGTGAATTGATAAGCACACTTTACTTTTCTCTGTTATGGCTATGTTCAGTTCAGTTCAGCTCAGTTGCTCAGTCATGTCCAATTCTTTACAGCCCATGTACTGCAACATGTCCATGGAGACTGTTCTGGCTATACAGAAAATTACTTGAATTCCAGGTGTTGCCATTTGAGAGTTATTGTAACAAACAGGTATTGCTATATGAGAAATTAATGAACAGTGATCTGAAAGAAAAAGACTGTATATTCTATGGGGAATGTTTGAATAGCCTAGTTTGAATAGTGCTAAAACTTGATAATAGAAACTTGAGGGATATCCTTCAAATATCCAATAATCTACGATGTTAAAAGGTGGAGAATGTGAATTAGAGAAAGAAAGGGGGGAGAAAATCAATATTTCTCAGAGTCATCAGGTATTTTAACACTCCTCATCTCCTTTAAGTTTTTCAGCAAAAACTCTCAAGCAATGTTTTCTCAGTTTTTCATATAAGGAAAATAGGTTTATACAATGAAATATGTAGGCTGTTAACCACATAGAGTAATGTATACAAGCCAAATAGGTCAGATTTCAATTTCACATGAAGAAAGGTTTTTTTTTTTTAATTTTTTTAAGGTAATAGGTGAAATGCCTGTCTATATCTGAGAAAAACTGGAGAAACTTTGTTAAGAACTATATTTAGGTTTACTGTCATAATGTCTGAGTTTTAAGACTCATTGCAACTCTGAGATTTTGAGGTTTTATGAAAAAAAGTATGTATTGACTGAATGCTATATGAACTATAATAAAGATCTTCCTTATAAGAGCTTATTTTTAAGTACTGCATGTATCAGTCAGGGAACAACCAAGAAATTGGAAATACACTTAAGCATTTAAGCCTCAGGAATTTCATGCAGGGAATCAGTTACATAATTGATCAAGGACCTGAAAATTCAAACTGTATGTGATGAATTAGCCTAGGAAATGTCAATGGAAAGAAACAAAAAAAATTCTTAGGGCTGGAGGAAGCAGTGTTATTTGAGACCAGAGAAAAAAGGGCACTGGCAGAAAATTCAATTTACTACTGGATATGTGCCCAATAGAGAAACAGAAGAAGTGGGAAGAGAGAGATAGAGAGAAAAAGGGAGAGAGAAAGAATGAAAAATCTAAGCTTTTCCATTCTCTCTCCAGCCCTCCGGGTTTTACGATGCCCCTCTTTATTTGCCCCAATACTTAACTGACTTGGAGGGCTTGACAATTTGCCTGTAGTCATCAGCACTCCAGTGTTCCAGAGCAAGCAGAGAAAGGTCTGATTGGGGAATCAGACCCAATTCTGAGCCATTAGATATATGTTATATTGCTTTTGGAAACCAACGAAGAGCAATATTGAAGGAATCACTTACTATCTATGATCCTATGTAGTTTTGAAATAGGAAGCTTCATTATCAGCGAAGCAAAAACTGCAGTTATGCACTTTTTATGAGAATTTCTTTGTGTTTGGATGGGGAAAAAGTAGATAAAAGATCTTAGTAGCCTAGCTTTTCAAATGCTGTTTGCTACACAATGATTTCATTACAATGAGAAGTAGTTTTGATCTATCATCACTTTAAAATGAAATTGATTCCAGGAGTGGATAAAAGTTAAGTTTATCCAGGTTACTAAGCGAATGTTGGTTTTCTTAAAGACATTTTAAATAATGAGTGATGAATACATAACTGGAGTGCTACACTGATGCTTTCTTTTCCCATTTATCATTCACCTGTCTTTCTCATTTGACTTGATTGTAGTTCGCTGCTTTCTAGTGTATAAAATCTTGCTGCAAAGTTTGAATGAGCCTATCATAGACAGTAGGAAAGCAAAGGAGAACAAGAATGTGGAAAGGAAAAATTTCTCAAAAATAATATTACAATCTTTATTTTTTTTTTACAAATAGAGTGTTAAAATGAGGAAAAATAGAATGTTAGTTTAGGAAACTATGAATGTAAAAGCATTATAAGTCATGTTATTCATCTGTCAAAATCATATAATGTCCCAACCTGAAGGAAAAGGAAAATTTCTTTGAGTCAAATTGTAAATGTATCTATCAAAAAGTAACATTTGCTCCAGGTGGTAGAGCTTTTGAAGAAAACTATATAATGATAAAGAAAGGGGGACTATAGATTATTATATTGGTTAGAAATGAAAGGATTGACACTAAATATAATTCACTACATGAACATTACAATGCCTCTCAAAAATTTTGAGAGGCAAAGTGCTGCACATCAAAATTAGATCTCTGAAAAATCTCAGGTAATAGATTTATACAATTAAAAATGAGAAATAAGAATAGAATAGTATAATATGCCTTTGGAGTATTTTTTTCATGAATTACCATTTGTATTCATATGAGGATTTTTCTGCTGATTTAAATTGCAATAGGGCTAGTTGAGAAATATCATTGGTACTATATTCTTTACATGAACATGGAGGGGATATGCCAAGCCATGGATCGATGTTTATGCTGGGTCTATTCCAAGTCTCTTGGGTACTGGCGGGAAGAGCTGATTGCAGACAGACTTTAAAAGTTCATGACATACATGTTATGGACCTGTGTCTCATCCTAAGCCTTCTGGGCCCCAGATTGTCTTCCTGTGATCTCTTATATCCAGTTATATCTTGTATCTCTTATATTTTAGTTCAGTTTATTGCAATAATTCATAAATGGAAATGCCTAAGCTTAATTTTGTGTATGACCAGAAAAATATGAAGTAAATTGTTTTCAACTTAATCATTTATAAAAATGAAGAGAATATAAGTGTATGAAAGCCTACAGGTTTTTTAATATATTGAATAAAAGATGAGTTTAACGAGATACTAACTTCATACAGGAGGTGTGTCTTGATCACTGAAAATGTGCTGTAGTAAATGATCCCAATCTAACATAGTTAATGCTTAATTGGTATATACTATTCAAGCAATATGCAAAGTTTTAATTAATACCTAGTGAAAACCTTCAGTGATTGTGTATTATTATGACAATTATAGCTTAAGACACAGGTTCCTTCTGCACTAGCCACAGTGGGAACAAAAATGTACACGTTTCATTTAACTTAAAAATTATGTTACTAAGGAATAAAGTACTGACTTATTTAAAATTGTTTATTAGTGAGTTATTTATAGTATGAAGAATGTTCTTAGAATAGATTTTTCAGCACATCAAAGCTGAGACTGTCTTTTACTAATGTCTTTGATTTACTCAGTAAGCAAGATTTCCCTACCCAGAAACATATCCACTTTTATAAACATTTTTAGACACAAGAATGCAGGTGCAATTCATTATATAGTTCTCTGATTGCTTTCAAACGTTTTAGAAGACAAGTAATATGGACAAGCGCCGTATAAAATGTACTGAGATGTAATGTTAGCAGAATAGAGATATGAATTTGGTGTTTATCAGTTTGTCAATTAAGACATGGCAGTCTACTTAAGGTAACTGATATACATCTTAGAAAAAAAAGTCTAGGTTCGATGCAGGATACAGGATGCTTGGGGCTGGTGCACTGGGATGACCCAGAGGGATGGTATGGGGAGGGAGGTGGGAGGAGCGTTCAGGATTGGGAACACGTATACACCCATAGTAGATTCATGTTGAAGTATGGCAAAACCAATACAATATTGTAAAGTAAAATAAATAAATAATAAATAAAGCAAATTTACTTTATAAGCAAATAAAAATATAATAATAAGATCAAGCCCAGAAGAAGCTGTTTTGAAACATTTTTAATTAGCCCATATTTCCTAACGTGGCCTGCCAATTTATTTTTAAACAAAAGAATGAAAACAATAGCAAAGAAATGACATGTAAAATGAGAATAAAAGCACAAGAAGAATAGATACATTACAATGTGAATGGTATTTTAATGGTATTTCTTTCCAATTTCTTTTAACTGCTTATAAATGATAAACATATTTTCAAGAAAAAATATGTCCTGAGTGAGGAAATAATGTTTAAGCTGCTATTCTTTAAAGTTATTAGTCTTCTAAAACATAAATAATCCTGAGCCTTTAAAAATCTAAGCACATCTTCAAAGTGACCCAGTTTGACTAGCTCATAGGAATGTTGGGAAAAACACAAATTAATAGAATTCAAACTTTCTCATAACTCTCTTAAAATAGTAATCCTGGCATATTAGATATTGACTTGAGTTGTTCACAAAGCTTAGAGTACAGTCCAACCTATAAATTTTGTGTAGAGAAAATCGAGTAGAAAATTCTATAGAAGATCCTAGTTACAAAGTGAGGTCAGATGAGGAGCACCAGTGGGAACTTGAAGAATAATTATGGTGTCATAAAAAAAAAAAAAAAAAAGGAGAGAAACGAAGAGTGTTTGAGTTACAAAAAAAAAAAAAAAAGATCACTTAACATCTCCTTCCTTTGAAATGACAAAAGACATTTTTTTAAAGCCAGGCAAGTTTTACCACCTCTAAGAGATAATAACGGTAATAATGGTATTATCTATAGTTCAGAAAACTTGAAGAATGTCTAAAAAATTTAGGGAAAATGGGGTTAGATAAGTATTGATCTCAACGTGTAATAGTACAGGAATAGGAGGTTCCTGCTTGGAAAGTAAAAATGCCTAAGCACGGAATCCAGCATTCAAATGTCAAAGCTTCTCAGGCACAATTAAGTGGAGCAAATCAAATAACTTCAGGAGCTATGACCTTAAACTCCACTGTTGTTGTTCTCAGAATGTGGTGTGTTTCATAATCATGATAGATTGCCCCAACTAGCAATCTGCACTTCTGACTGGTTGTTCTGGGGTGGTAGCTTGAGAATGTGCATTCCTAGTAAATTGATGCCACTGACACCAGTCCAGAAGCTACACTTAGAGAGCCATTTCTCACTCACACAGAGGAGACAGCAAATGTGTTTGCTTCATCTGGCAAAGTTGTCAGGCTGAGTACAAGAGAGACGTGATTGCTAGAGACTTCTGAAAGCGTATTGTAAAGAACAGAGTAGATCACTTCCCAAAGTTGAATTCCACTCTGATTTGTTCTAACTGTAACACTGGGAAAGTTACTTAAGTTCTTGAGCATTTTCTTAATTAATCTATAGCATGTTAGATAAATATATTTCCTACAATAAATTCTATGGTTACTATTAAGATCATCTCCATGAAGCTCTTAGCACAATGGCCAGAATACAGTTAAGATTATGTGTAAATGTTAGTTACTTCATTATTAATAGCAGCTATATTATTAATTATGACCTTAGAATGCAATAATCCAAATATCTGGGCTACAAAACAAAAAAAGTAAGCACATTACTCAGAATTCCCCAGACAATGTCCTATTTCCATAGGGGTAATTCCCATTTTCTTTTATTACTCTGCCCTCAGAGAGACCTTTTCCAGTCCTCAGCAGCAAGATGGAAATGCAATTTAAAGAACTTAACTCACTGATGCACACATAACATCAGATAAATAGAAACAAGTGAAAGTGAAGTCGCTCAGTCGTGTCTGACTCTTTGCAACCCCATGCACTGTAGCCTTCCAGGCTGCTCTGTCCATGGGATTTTCCAGCAATAGTATTGGAGTGGGTTGCCATTTATGTCTTGCCACAGAATTTCCTCTCATAATCTCCATGATAAATTCAGACATAAAATGTGATGAAATTAAGATTACATGGAATGGAAACTTATCTCTTCCCTTTCCTATTTGCTAAATGTTTGAATATTAAAATAAAAATTATTCTCCTGACACACCTCTATTTTTCACCTTTAAAGATTAACAATAAAAATGAATTCCTTACATGGGTAACTATTCAGCAATCATAATGATGGACATCAACTTAAGAAACCATAACAAATACCACTCTAAGTTCTAAAATAACTCAGAAATTTTAGTGAAAGCACTAAAACTCTGACACAATAACACTCACTTACCGCATTTTCTCTCTGTTTATTCTAAAATATTCAATCCTTTATGTTCTTCTTCATCCCATCTACATGGTTTACAACTTTGATCACTTATCAGTATCAACTTCTTGCCCTATCTTGACTGAACATATCGTTGAACTCCTAAACACTATTTAGAAAAAAATAGCATGGGGGATTGAAACATTAGAAAGTTTGATCTCTTAACATAATTGGGCCATCAAATTACTTAGAAATTCTATATGCCCATCCATAACCCATACTTTGAGTTAATGCAACAGAGGTTTCAGTATTTCTCTAATATTCTTCAACTCTTCTTTACTACTTCTATCTTGATCCCTTATCTATGATATGACAAAAATATCATAAAGCAAAAATAAACAAATGGGACATAATTAAACTTAAAACCTTCTGTACAACAAAGGAAACGATAAGCAAGGTGAAAAGACAGCCTTCAGAATGGGAGAAAATAATAGCACATAAAGCAACTGATAAATAACTAATCTCAAAATATACAAGCAACTCCCGTAGCTTAATTCCAGAAAAATAAACGACCCAATCAAAAACTGGGCCAAAGAACTAAATAGATATTTCTTCAAAGAAGACATACAGATGGCTAACAAACACATGAAAAGATGCTCAACATCACTCATTATCAGAGAAATGCAAATCAAAACCACAATGAGGTACCATTTCACACCAGTCAGAATGGATGTGATCCAGAAGTCTACAAGCAATAAATGCTGGGTGTGGAGTAAAGAGAACCCTCTTACACTGTCGGTGGAAATGCAAATTAGTACAGCAAACATGGAGAAAAGTCTGGAGATTCCTTAAAAACTGGAAATAGAACTGCCTTATGACCAAGCAATCCCATGGCTTGGCATACACACCAAAGAAACCAGAATTGAAAGAGACACGTGTACCCCAATGTTCATCGCAGCACTGTTTATAATAGCCAGGACATGGAAGCAACCTACATGTCCATCAGCAGATGAATGGATAAGAAAGCTGTGGTACATATACACAACAAAGTATTACTCAGCCATTAAAAATAATATATTTGAATCAATTCTAATGAGGTGAATGAAACTGGAGCCTATTATACAGAGAGAAGTAAGCCAGAAAGAAAAACACCAATACAGTATACTAACACATATATATGGAATTTAGAAAGATGGTAACAATAATCCCGTATGAGAGACAGCAAAAGAGACACAGATGTATAGAACAGTCTTTTGGACTCTGTGGGAGAGGGAGAGGGTGGGATGAGTTGGAAGAATGGCACTGAAACATGTATAATATCATATATAAATTGAATCGCCAGTCCAGGTTCGATACATGATACTGGATGCTTGGGGCTGGTGCACTGGGATGACCCAGAGAGATGGTACGGCAAGGGAGGAAGGAGGGGGGTTCAAGATGGGGAACACGTGTATACCTGTGGCAGATTCATGTTGATGTATGGCAAAACCAATACAAGATTGTAAAGTAATTAACCTCCAATTTAAAGTAAATACATAAATAAAATTTGGTATATTCAAAAAAAAATAGAGAGAGAAACAAAATCCTTCAGTATCTTGTTACTAATTTCCTTCATGGATCACAGCCTTGTCATGGTGAATGGGCTTACATAACTCAAAGAAGCTATTAGCCATGCCTTGAAGACCTCCCAAGATGGATGGATCATAGTGAAGTGTTCTGATAAAATGCAGTCCACAGGAGGAAGAAATAGCAACCCACACCACTATTCTTTCTAGGGGAACACCATGAACTGTATGAAAAAGCAAAAGGTTGTGACATCAAAAGATGACCTCCTCCAGTCATATTGAACCTTGAAGTTGTTTAATAGGCTACCATGGAAGAGTAGAAAACAGTTAGTTACTAACAGCTGCAGAAAGAATGAAGTGTCTGGGCCAAAGCAGAAATGATGCTCAGCTGTGGATGTGTCTGGTGGTGAAAATAAAGTCCAGTGGTGTAATGAAAAATAATGTATAGGAAGCTGGAATATTAGGTCCATGAACCAAGGTAAATTGAATGTGAGAGGGCAAGATTAAACATTGACATCTTAGGAATCAGTGAATAAAAATGTACAGGAATGGTGAACTGAATTAAGATGACCATTATATCTACTACTGTGAGCTAAAATGCCTTAAAAAAATGAAGTATGATAAAAAAAAAAGTCTGAGATTCAGTACTTGAGGACAGCCTCAAAAAAGACAGAATGATCTCAATTCATTTCCAAAGCAAACCATTAAATATCACAACAAGTCTATGTCCCAATCACTGATGCTGAAGAAGCTGAAGTTGACTAGTCTTCTAGAACTAACACTCAGATGATGTCCTTTTCACCAGGAGGAACTGGAAAGCCAAAGGAGGAGTATAAGAGATACCCAGAATAACCGGCAAGTTTGGCCTTAGATTATAAAATGAAGCAGGGCTAACAGAGTTTTGTAAAGAGAATATGCTGGTCACTGCAACACTCTTTTCAAACAACACAGGAGACAGATCTACAAATGGACATTGACATATGGTCAATCCTGAAATGAGACTATGTTCATTGCAACAAAAGATGGAGAAGCACTATAGAGTCAGCAAAAACAAGACCTGGAACTGACTGGGGCTAGGATCATGAGCTCCTTATTGCAAAACTCAGGCTAAAATTAGGAAAAAAAAAAAAAGTAGAGAAACCCAATAGGCCATTCATACATGGCCAAAATCAAATTCCTTATGATTATACAGTGGAAGTGATGAATAGATTCAAGGTCTTAGATCTGGTAGATGGAGTACTTCAAGAACTATGCATGGAGGTTCTTAACTGTATAAGGAGCAGTTACCAAAACCATCCCAAAGAATAAGAAATCCTAGAAAGCAAAGTGGTTGTCTGAGAAGCCTTTAGAAATAGCTGAGGATAGAAGAAAAGTGAAAGGCCAGGGAGAAAGGGAAAGACATACCCTACTGAATGCAGAGTTCCAGAGAATAGTGAGGAGAGAGAGTAAGGGCTCCTTAAATTACCAATGCAAAGAAAAAAATGGGAAAACAATAGAATGGGAAGGAATAGAGATGTCTTCAAGAAAGTGGAGATAACAAGAGAACATTTCATGCAAGGATAAACACAATGAAGGCCAGAAACAATAAGGACATAGAAGAAAGAGATTAAGAACAGGTGGCAAGAATGAACAGAAGAACTGTATGATAGGTTTTAATGACCAGGATAACCATGATAGTATGATCACTCACCCAGAGCCAGACATCCTGGAGTGCAAAGTCAAGTGGGCCTTAGGAGGCATTAGTATGAACAAAGCTAGTGGAGGTGATGGAATTTCAGTTCAGCTATTAAAAATCTGAATTGATGATACTTTTAAAATGATGCACTTAATATGTCAGCAAAGTTGGAAAACTCAACAGTGGTCACAGGACTGGAAAAGTTCAGCTTTCAGTCCAAGCCCAAAGAAGGTCAATGTCAGAGAATGTTCAGACTATCATACCTCTGTGCTCCTTTCACATGCTAACAAGGTTATTCTCAAAATCCTTCAAACTAGGCAGTAACAGTAAGTGAAATGAAAACTTCTAGATGAACAAACTGGGTTTAGAAAAGTCCAAGGAAGCAGATATCAAATTGACATTTATTGGAGCAGGAAGAAAGCAAGGGAGTTCCAGAAAAACACCTACTTCTGCTTCATTGACTATGTTAAAGTTTTTGATTACATGGATCACAACAAACTGTGAAAAATTCTTAAAGATACGGGAGGACCAGACCACTTTATCTGTCTCCTGAGAAGCTTATAGGGAGGTCAGGAAGCAACACTTAGAACTGGACTTGGAATGATGAACTGGTTCAAAATTTGGGAAGGAGAATGACAAGGCTGTAAACTGTCACCCTGTTTATTTAACTTGTATTCAGAATACATCACGTGAAATACCATGCTGGATGAATCATAAGCAGAAATCAAGGTTGCAGGGAGAAATATAAACAACCTCACAAATGCAGATGAGACCACTCTATGGCAGAAAGTGAAAAGGTACTAAAGAGCCTTTTGAAGAGAGTGAAAGAGAGTAAAAAAGATGACTTGAAACTCACTATTAAAAAAAAAAAGAAAGAAAGAAAGGTCATGGCTAACATTTATTGGATCAGAAAGAAAGCAAGGGAATTCCTCCTATCACCAACTAAGGCTAATCCTTCTCAGAAATAAAATGATTCCTGATGTTTTCTCTTTCAAGGACATTTGTATCTATTATTTACATATCCTTCTTAGCTCTAAAATCCCTACTCTCCTTAGTTCCCTAAAATTAAACAGACTTATATCTGTCTTATTGAAAATGGATACCCCCAACAGCAACAACAACATATGTAACACACAGAGTGCCTCCTGATTTCAATAACTTTCCCAGCGAATCACTTCCATCCTCCCTTTAACTGCTCATTCACACCTCAATACATTTCAGTGAGGCTTCTACCTCTTCCACTAGCCTATTCTTCTCCAAACACCATCATCAACAGCATAGGTATTTTTGATGCTATATTGTGGATCTTTTGGTTCTGAACATGTTTAACTATGTTGAATGTTTTGAAACATTAAACTTTTCCATGAAAAGATTTTTGCCCTAGGATTTAAACATTTCAGTTTCACAATACACATAGATAAATTCCAATTCTAATGCCAATAAAAGAGCATATGTTAAATCGGAGGAACTATTTATTTATTCCCTCATTTATTCCATAAATATTGAACATGTATAATAGCACAATAACTAGGTTATGTTTTCAGATTGCAACAATGTTTATGATAGATGCATCTGTTTCTCTTTATTAAACAGATGTAAAAATATTAAATTGTATCTATGTTAAATAGTATAATAGAACTGTATAATAGGCTGTATAACTAGAGCAACTTTATGTAAACTGAAGAACAATGAAGGGCTTTTTGGAGCCCTAAACCAGTTTCCAGAATTAATTCAGTAAGGAAAGAGGATGAGTAAAGAGGAAGCAGGCTAGAGGAATTGAAGAACCTGAAAGCAGGCCAATGGGTAATATTTGGTTTATTCAGGATATGATAGATAAAGTGATTTGGCACTTTCTAGTATAAATTTTCAGTGAAACTCTATGTAGAAAATAGGAGCTCTCTTTTGGTAAAGGACGTTAAAGATATTCATTGTCTCTAGGGCATTGATGATTGTCTTTAAAAGATTTTGCAAGCTGAAAAGGTCATAGCTGATGGCATTCCAGATACAGAAGTGTCATAACCAAAGGAATCAGGAAGAAAATCGCATTAAAGTGCTTGGTGGTGGTATGATCTCATACTTTTTTGAAGTTGGTGTTCTGCCAATGAGACATGAGATGAGTTTCCATGTTCTGTACTGGAAAACATAATTAGCCTTCAAACTATATTGTTCATTGTTCTGGGAGAGATTTGAACAGTGAGCTTTTTAGTCAACAGAAAAAAGAAAAGAAAAAACAAATAGCCAGTATTTCAGATTACATATTAAATAACATTTTATCACTCAAATTGGATGCATTCATGCAGATCTAGAGGTTTTCATCATTGAAATCTGGATTCATCTTACATATATATATATATATTACATAGTATTATATGTATATCTGTGTATATATATATATATATATATATATATATATATATATATATATACTTCCAAAGCAAACCATCCAATATCACTGTAATCTTACTCTATGCCCCAATCACTAATGCTGAAGAAGTTGAATGGTTCTATGAAGACCTACAACACCTTCTAGAACTAACATCAAAAAAAAAAAAATGTCCTTTGTATCACAGCAGACCTGAATGCAAAAATAGGAAGTCAAGAGATACCTAGAATAGCAGACAAGTTTGCTTCCCTGGTGGCTCAGATGGTAAAGAATCTTTCTACAGTGTAGGAGAACAGTGTTATAACCCTGGGTAGGGAAGATCTGTTGGAGAAGGAAAAGTCTACCCACTCCAGTATTCTTGCCTGGATAATTCCATGGTCGTAGGAGCCTGGTGGGCTACAGTTTCTGTGGTTGCAAAGAGTCTGACACAACTGAACAACTAACACTTTCACTTTCACTTGGCCTAGGAATACAAAATGAAGCTTGGAAAAGGCTCACAGAGATCTGTCAAGAGAACACACTGGTCATAGCAAATACCCTCTTCCAAAAACACAAGAGATGACTCTACACATGGACATCACCAGATGGTCAATACCAAAATCAGATTAATTATATTATTTATGGCTGAAGATGGAGAAGCTCTATACAGTCGGCAAAATCAAGACTGGGAGTTGTGGCTCAGATCATGAATTCCTTACTGCAAAATTCAGACTTATATTGAAGAAAGTAGGAAAACCACTAGACCATTCAGGCATGATCTAAATAAAATCTCTTATGAGTATACAGTGGAAGTGACAAATAGTTTCAAGGGATTAGATCTGTTAGACAGAGTGTCCAAAGAACAATGGATGGAGATTCATAACATTGCACACGAGGCAGAGATTAAAACCATCTCTAAGGAAAAAAAAATGCAACATGGCAAAATAATTGCCTGGGGAACCTTACAAATAGCCTAGAAAAGAAGAGAAGGTAAAGGTAAAGGAGAAAAGGAAAGATATGTCCATCTGAATACAAAGTTCCAAAGAATAGCAAGGAGATATAAAACTGTGAGCAATGCAAAGAAATCCAGGAAAACAATAGAATGGGAAACACTAGCGATCCCTTCAAGAAAATTAGATACCAAGAGAAGATTTCATGCAAATATGGGCACAATAAAGGACAGAAAAGATATAGATCTAACAGAAGTGAGTGAAAGTTGCTCAGTCGTGTCCAACTCTTTGCAACCCCATGAACTATATAGCCTATAGGATTCTCCAGGCCAGAATACTGGAGTGGGAGCCTTTCCTTTCTCCAGAGGATCTTCCCAACCCAGGATCGAACCCAGGTCTCCCACACTGCAGTTGGATTCTTTACCAGTTGAGCCACAAGGGAAGTAGAAGATTTTAAAAGAGATGACAATAATACAAAAGAATGCTACAAAAAAAAAGTTTTAATGACCTGGACAACAAGTAGGGTGCAATTATTCACCTAGAGCCAGACATTCTGGAGTATGAAGTCAAGTGGGTCTTAGAAAGCATTATTATAACAAAGCTAGTGGAAGTGATGGAATCCAGGAGAGCTATTTCAAATTATACAAGATGTTGCTGGTAAATACAATATGTCAGCAAATTTGGAAAACTCAGCAGTGCCCACAGGAATAGGAAAGTTCTGTTTTGATTCCAATCCCAAAGAAGGACAATGCCAAAGAATGTTCAAATTCACTGTACAATTCCACTCACTTCACATGCTAGCAAGGTATTGCTCAAAAGTCTTCCAGCTAGGCTTCAACAATAGGTGAATCAAGAAATTCCAAATGTACGAACTGGATTTAGAAAAGGCTTGAACAAATTTTAACCAGAGATCAAAGTACCAACATCTGTTGGATCACAGAAAAATCAAGGGAACCAGTAAAGCATCTACTTCATTGACTACATTAAAACCTTTGATGGTGTGGATCACAACAAAGTGTGGAAAATTCTTCATGAGATGGGAATAGCAGACCACCCTCCTGCCTTCTGAGAAACCAGTATGCAAGTCAAGAAACAACAGTTACAATTGAACATGGAACAAAAGACTGGTTAAAAATTAGGAAAGGGATACATCAAGGCTGTATATTGTCATCCCACTTATTTAACTTATATGTAGAGTACATCATGCGAAATGCTTGACTGGATGAATCATAAGCTAAAATCAAGATTGCTTGGAGAAATATCAATAACTTCAGATATGCAGATGGCACCACGCTTATGGCAGAAAGGGAAGAGGAGCTAAAGAGCCTCTTGATGAAGATGAAAGAGGGGGGTGAAAAAGCTGGCTTAAAACTCAACATTCAAAAAACTAAGATGATGCCGTTTGGCCCTATCAGTTCATGGCAAGTAAATGGGAAAAAGTGGAAACAGATTTTATATTCTTTGGCTCCAAAATCACTGCTGACAGTGACTGCAGCCATGAAATTAAAAGACACTTGCTCCTTGGAAGAAAAGCTATGACCAACCTAGACAGCAAATTAAAGAGCAGAGACATCATTTTGCAGACAAAGGTCCATCTAGCCAGAGCTCTGGTTTTTCCAGTAGTCATGTATGGATGTGAAAACAGGACTGTAAAGAAGCCTGAGGGCTGAAGAACTCATGCTCTTGAATTGGGGTGCTGGAGAAGATGATTGAGATTCCCTTGGACTTTGAGGAGATCAAACCAGTGAATCCTAAAGGAAATCCATCCTGAATATTCATTGGAAGGACTGACGCTGAAGGTGAAGCTCTAATACTTTGGCCACCTGATGAACAGATCCGACTCGTTGGAAAAAACCCTGATTCTGCAGGAGGAGGAAATGACATCCCACTCCAATATTCTTGCTGGGATAATCCAGCAGCCTAAGTAGCCTTGCAGTCTGTAGTCCATGGGGTTGCAGAGTCAGACACATGACTAAGCAAGTGACCATGCACGTATATATATATATATGCAGATACTTAAATAGATACAGATATCTATGGGTAGATACAGATATTTGGCAGATGTACCTGTGTTCTTTCATAAATGGTTGTTCATCAGAGAGCAAAAGCCTAGCAAAAGAAAAGAGGAATGTTCTTACCTGTCCCTCTCTTAACTGCTCTCTTTTAAGACAAAAGGAAATAAGAAGGGCAAAGGATTCCTTCATTGTGGAGAAAGCTTTAGCTGCGGCATGTATTTAAAGAACAAGAGATAACTGAAAAAAAAATAAGGTCTTTGAAGAAGGTTAATTGCCAGCTAATTGCTGTATTTTAGTGGATTAGTTAAATGCGTTGTGGAATTAGTGAGAGTGATTTTCTCAATTTTGAAACAAGGTTGAGTTGTTCTGTAATCTTCTCAGTGAAAATAAAACCTGTGTCCAGTGAACAGCTAATCCATGAGGTCTTTAGTTTCAGGAGTTGTATTATGTTATTGAGGAGAGGGAGAAGCCTTGAGAAGACAGATTGGAGGAAAACTATTCTTAAACGCACTTGAGATGATTCTACAGATAGCTCTCAGAAATGCATACAGATGACATTTTGAAGATTGTTAATATCAGATCAGTAGACTAGAATGGCATGTGTACTACTCTGGATATAAAGGAAGGCTAATTCATTTAATATGAAAATAAGAGACATATGGTAAATGAAGAGACATATGTTTACATATAAGGAATCCTAATTCTTTACATTTTTTAAAATCATAAAAAGTATAGAAAAACTTCCATTTACCTGGTTGTGTCTCATGACTGAAAACTCTTTAGTGGTCAGTAGTTCAGGAAAAATAGAGTTAAGAAAGAAATGAGAATAGGAAAAAAGTGAATTTAATATTTATTAGTGTGATGATATATAACTAAAATGATAACTCTACAGTGAAAAATCCCCTCAAAGCCACCTTGTATTGAAGACAAGAAGAAGTGGGCACACATGTGGAACTTGTCAAATAACATTTATTTTCAGGCATTTATGATATTTCTTCCTCTCTTTCTGTATACCTGAAGAATTATGGAAAATGGACCAGTTATTTTTTTTACAAACAGAAAGAAACATGAATATAAAGATTATGTCAAGAATAAAGTTAAGCTGGATAATTCCTCAGAGTTAAAATTTTCCTTCTTCAAAAAAAAAATTTATTCTGCAAATGGCAATATATTTTGAATTTCATAATTTTTCAACCAAGCATATTATTATTATGTATTACATATACTATATTGTGCATTACATATATGTATTACATATTACATATTATTATATATTACATATGAATACATATACATAGTATATCTTAATCTATATTAATTGAGATTACATAGTGGGAGTATCTTTCAGAAGTGAATGTACAATAGGAAAATTATATAATATACTGTATCTGACCATATGGTTTACAATATAAGAAAAAAATTCCATCCATTTTAAATATTTTGGAAAAGTTGCATAGCAGCCTGCATTGATTTAAAAATTAAAAGTTTTTCAATGAGAGAGACAGTTTTTTAACTGATTAAAGAAACAAAGTAAAAATATACTCATATCTTCTCCCAAAGAATTTACAGCAACCTCAACTTCAGGACACAGCCTGAATTAGTAACAAGCTGTTCTGAATACTGAATATTTTTTCTGTAGGACAAATTTGAGAAGATGTCTTTGGGCATGATGGACCATTGCAAGATAGAATACTAGATTACATTTATCTTAAGGAACCCATTTACCAGTGCAGGGGATGCAAGAGACGCAGATTCAATCTCTGGATCAGGAAGATCCCTCGGAAGAGGCAACCCTCTTCAATATTCTTGCCTGGAGAATCCCATGGACACAGGAGCCTGGCAGGCTACAGTCCATGGGATCACAAAGATTTGTACGTGATGCAAGTGACTTAGTACAGAAAAATAATTAGGGTCGTTATTTTCATATAAATACTTAAATACCTGAGTCCTATTTCATTTCAATGGGGAAAGAAATCAACCTATGTTCGAGTAAAAAAACCATCATACCCCTGCTCACGTCATCTCTCCCAAACTCATACTCTTTCACAGCAGTTTTGGCATCTTGATTTCGTTTAGTGTGCTTTTTCCTGAATTCCCAAAAGACATCCTCCAGAAAATCATACTTAGCGCCAAGAGTTCTTGCCAGGATACAAAATCTTAAGGCATAGGAGAGCATTTACAAAAACAAACAAACAAACAACAACAAAAAACTTCTCCATTATCCAGTTTTATTTATATTTTTACTTCCCTTTCCCAAAATCCACTCCCAGAAGGTTCAGAGCAATCTATTACAAACTGTAGTATTCATATATCACAGGCAGTATCCTTGCATTTAACCAGTATTAGGTTCTTCATCAGAGGCCTGAAAATTCATCTTTTTATTAATACATGATGACTTGGATACACACTCTAACAGTTTCCTTAAGTTGGTAATTGACCTACCCAAGTGGTTATTTTCTCTTTTCAATCCATCAATGTCATTCAGAAATAAACACTCCACATCCAAGGTTCCTGCAATCACTATCCCCAGCCCACTCCTCAAATGTCATATGTATGCATATAATTCATTCAAAATGCATCTTTTCTATTATTATCCTGCTAGTTTAACATGGACTTCCCTGGTGGCTCAGTAGTAAAAAATCTGCCTGCACTGCAGGAGATGCGGGTTTTATCCTTGGGTCAGGAAGATCACCTGGAGAAGGAAATGACGACCCACTTCCATATTCTTGCCTAGGAAATCCGATGGACAGAGGAGCCTGGAGGGCTACAGTCCATGGGTTTGCAGAAGAGAAGGACATGATTTAGTGAGTAAACAACAATAGAAGTTTAACATCAGTAAAATTTTCAGCAATTGCAATTCTATAGCACACCAGGATTTTTATCACTTCACCTAATACCAGAGATACATCCTCATGACAATGCCTGGTGATATGAACAGCAAGTGATCTGGATAACAAGATCCAAACACCAACCACCAACCACCATTTCAGAGCATCAGAACGTCCTAGTCTTGGTTCTCATAGAGCAGACACTGAGCCAAAGATTCAGGTGTAAATGATATATTAAGGAAATTTCCCAGGAGAAATCACTGGAGGCTGGAGGAAACAGAATAGGGAAAGAAAGAGCTAAACAAGTTGTAATTTCAGCTGGGTACCAAACTCGGCCCGATTCTGCAGTGAGCCCTGGAGAATAAATTTTACTTCTTACATCCAGACAAAAGCTGGGCTTTGTACTTTGCTGTCCAGCGGAGGAGGTTAATCTCCTAGCACTAAGCCTCCTAGCATTTTTGCTTCTCATTCTAAGAGATTAAATGGCAACCTAGTGTCGCATACAAACTGCTGCCCCAGGTGTCATTTTATATAATATGACTCCATATAAAAAATATTTCAGATATGCATTCAGCTTCCACATTCAGACATCAGCAGGCTGACTATACATATTTATATTTTCCCTCTTAAAATTCTATTGATATGACCATAAAGGAATGCATGCAACCTAAAATAATGACATGAAGTTTAGGGAAGGTTCATCAATTAAGTAAAATTTTTATAATTTTTGGAATATAGCAAGCTGATACCTATGTTATGAAGTATAAAGCTGAGCTGAACTTCAAACATGTACTGAAGAAGACAACAAAAATGTGTGATTTATTCTGTCAGGTAGAAGTGTGGGAATTTTTAAGCTTAGATTTCGTTAGCAAGTTTTAAAGGAATCATTAATGAAGGACACTTCCTGAGAAATGTGATTAAAATTAGCCTCAAGCCCAGTTGGCTCCCCTGCCCCGCAGGAAAAGGCAAGGCTATTTGAATTTAGGTAAAAGAAAGGAAAAAAAAAAGGAAGGGAAAGGGAGAAATGGAGAAATGAAAAGAGAAAAGAAAAAAGGAAAAAAATTTTGAATAGATGGAATAATTTGTCTTAGAATGGCTGGGTCTAAAAACATGGTGGAGCTGTCTAAGAAACCAGGAGGAATGTGTCTGTAAGTAAGTTATATTCAGAGCTTCCAAATCTCTTTTCTAGAGAGTTTATATATAATGTCAAAATCAAGAAATAGAGGTGGAATCATCACAGAAATGCATTTAACTTAATGGATTTGGTTTAAGTCATTAGAAGAAAGAGAGAGGAGAAGGACAAGAAAGAAGGAAAGGGATGAGAGAATTTACTATAAATCCATAAATAGTGCATAATGCACTGGGCATTCACCCATGTGAAAATTCTAAGGAAGGCAGAAATTGCTTCTCTTTTTCAACCAGTGCCAATTTCCTTGTGACTTTCTGAGAGTATCTTCCTTCCACTGTGCGTCCAGTATTTATAGAGGATATAGTTTTAACTAAAAGCCTCTTGATGGAAGTGAAAGTGGAGAGTGAAAAAGTTGGCTTAAGCTCAACATTCAGAATATGAAGATCATGGCATCTGGTCCCATCACTTCATGACAAATAGATGGGGAAACAGTGGAAACAGTGTCAGACTTTATTTTGGGGCTCCAAAATCACTGCAGATGGTGATTGCATCCATGAAAATAAAGACACTTACTTTTGGAAGGAAAGTTATGACCAACCTAGATAGCATATTGAAAAGCAGAGACATTACTTGGCCCGCAAAAGTCCATCTAGTCAAGGCTATAGATTTTCCAGTGGTCATGTATGGATGTGAGAGTTGGACTGTGAAGAAGGCAGAGCGCCGAAGAATTGATACTTTTGAACTATGGTGTTGGAGAAGCATGTTATATGCTCTCTCTTGAGTGTCCCTTGGACTGCAAGGAGATCCTATCAGTCCATACTGAAGGAGATGAGCCCTGAGATTTATTTGGAAGGAATGATGCTAAAGCTGAAACTCCAGTACTTTGGCCACTTCATATGAAGAGTTGACTCATTGGAAAAGACTCTGATGCTGGGAGGGATTGAGGGCAGGAGAAGAAGGGGATGACTGAGGATGAGATGGCTGGATGGTATCACTGACTTGATGGACGTGAATTTGAGTGAACTCCAGGAGTAGGTCATGGACAGGGAGGCCTGGCATGCTGCGATTCATGGTGTCGCAAAGAGTTGGACACAACTGAGCGACTGATCTAAACTTAGTTTTAATTTAAATAAATGCAATTCAGTTATAAGACACCTACTTTGTAGAGTCTGAAGCATGGAAGCCAATCTTTTCCAAAGCACAGGGGGACAAAAAGGCCATTATGAAACATCTAAGAATTTTAACTATGGCCTGCTAGATGTTAATTACTATAGGAGTTTGCAAGAAAAGTTGTGGCCATATGAAAGTTTTATCAAGATACTTTGACACTTTCTTCAAAATGACAATACCAATGTCTAAGTATACTGCCTAAGGCACTCTACAACGATGAATTAATTTTTACTGCCCAAATGGATGGACACTCCACACATATGACTACTGAGCACTTGAAATTTCATTACTGAGAAACTGTCTTTTAATGAAATATATTTTATTTTAATTAATGTGAATTTAAATATCCATATGTAGCTAGTGGCTACTGTGTTGGACTGAGAAGTTTTAAAATATACTAAGAACTAAACATTGATGCAATAAGAAAAGCTACCCTTGAGAAATGGAAATAGTATACAGGAAGGGAAAAGAGATTGATATTTTCCTTTAATATCATTTGAGACTTTTCAAGTTTGAAATTCTTACATGCATTTTCTATTATAATTATATTTTACAAAGTAGACATGCATTTGCTAAGTATTTAATGTACTAGGTACTCTTCTCACATTATCTTTCTGATTACCAAAGCAATATTTATATTGATTTATATCGTTACCTCTATTTAATGCATAAATGAAACATAGAGTGGTTAATAATGTTAATCTTAGGAAAACTCTTTTTGTACCTAGAGTAGGTGTACTTGGCTATCAGTATGCTATCTGGCAAATGGCAATTATTCAGAAAATGACTTTATGGAAGAATGATGTATGAATATAAAGAAATTTGCATTTTAAGGATAAACTTTCATAAACTTGCATTGCTACACATTTATCTCCTTTTAAAGTATATAACATGCTTTTAAACTAATCAATCTCCTCCTGTTGTGGGAAAAAAGCAGCTACATCAACTCAGGGCAGGAGAATTAACCCCTATTACAGACCTTCTTGATTAGAAATGGAGATAGGAATACAGAAAGTGGAAGGCTGAGATGAGACTACTTTATCAATGTAAAGAAACCCAAATAATGCCTTAGAGACAGGTGAGGTACAATGGGTTGTAACAGGTATAACATTTTGGACTTTATACAGACAAAATGTAGATATAGAATGTATAGATTATATAATAGATATTATACAATAAAATAAATACTAATTTGTAACAAAAATATTTTTTCTTCAAAGATTTGGAACACAATAACATCTCTGTTTGGAACATGAACACTTCCTGTTTAGTCTCAGCTGCATCAGAAAAATATTGCCTGGATCTCTCAATATGTGATTTTGGATTTTCACACTGATATTGTGCTGATCCTTTAACCTTTTCATTACTGAACTATAACTTTAAATCTGATTTGTAGGACTTTGGTGTTTCAGCATGTTTTTCTGCTTTGCTTTGAAGACTCCCATATATTAAATATATCTGTCGTAGATATTCTGTCACTGTGCTTAATAGCCTCTTTATTTTAAAAATGATTCATACTATATTATTTGCTCATATCTCTTAACACATCTCATTTCCTTTCTGTTTTTCTCTGTTCTAGTGATTTTCAAGGCTGACAATTTAGGATAATAAGTTATCTTAGTTAAAAGCCTGTTTACTGTCGTTTTTGAATCAATGTGATTGAGGATGTCATGGATTACTTTTTCAATATGAAGCAAATTCAATACTCGGTAAAATAGAGCTGTGCGTTGGTGTCATGCTGGAACTGTAAGGTAGCAGTACTCCGGGTGCCTCTGTAAGATCATTGATCCCTTTGTTCTGTTTCATGGATATTGCTAATGTTTATAGATCTACACTCAATGACAATGAATTGTTCTGGATTGAAATTATTTTTCACTCTTTTCTCTGCTTCAGAAAATGATGCTTACTATTCAAGGCATGACTGCGTTACAACTACTTTTATTTCTACTTTTTAATTCTCCTAGTGTTATTCTAAGTAATATTAACATCATTCATTTCAAAGATAATGTTATTGGGAATAATAATAGTTATTGAAAACAATGATTACTACATATTAACCAGCTAATGTATGTCAGAGGCTAGGCTGTCTTTTGATGTGTATGTGTGTACACACAAATATGCAAAGTAATGTATATGTATGCATAAATACATATTCAAAATGAAAACCTCGTACTGCCATCTTATAGACCCACCCATCAGCCATCCATAACCACTGGCAACCACTCAGCTGTTCCCCATTTCTAGAATTTTGACATTTTAAAAATGTTTTATACATATATATACATGTACACATATATATTAAATATATTTAATATTTTTATGTCTCAAAAATAAAACACTGAGATAGTTTATATAGTTGCTCTATTTCAGGTGATAAAACTCTAACAAAAAAATAAAGTCCCACGGCCCACCTGCATAGTGCACAGCTGCAATGAATTGCTTCTATAATTAGTAACAGTAAATATATTTTTAAAAACACTTTATGAATTGTAGGATGATAAAAGTATTTATGTAAATAATGAGTACTCTAATTTTAGTTAGGTTATCCAGTCACAAAAGCATTGAGAACTACCTTGCTTCACTTTGCTTCTTCTTGTGTCTTACATGGCTTTACCTTTGCATGTAAGACTGGCTGTCCAGCAGTTCATCCAAAACACTAGACTGCCGTAGCAACTAAGAGCATGAAAATCTTCCCCTGTGTGTGTGTGTGTGTGACAATGCAAATGTGGCTGTGATGTGTTTAGACTGAAGTGCATTTTGAATAATCTAAAAAATAACTTCTCAGTTTCTTATGAAGAGGGCCTCTTATCAGCAAATTAGAAAAAATTGCTGATAGTAGTTTTTCTCTCATATTAATTTTATTACTATTAGATATTTTCATTAAGCTTTTTATTCTGAGGTTAATCATACATTTACATGTATTTGTAAGAAATCATAGAGAACTTTGTACACTTTACCTACTTTCCTCCAGTGGGAAATCTGGCAGAAATATAGTTCAATATCAAAACCAATATGTTGAAAATAATACATCAAGACCATACCTGTCATTTCAAGAATGCCTCATATGGCTCTTTTATAGACTCAGTCATGTCTCCATCCCTCACTTTAAGAAGCCATTAATTTGTTCTCCATTTCCATAATTTTACCACTTCAAAAGTGTTGTTTTCCTGGTTCTTTACATAAGGAATGAATTTTAATTGAAGTGTGAATGTTTTGGACACTATGGTATGAGACTCTGAATATTATCAAAACTTCTGTTTCAGTTGAATTTAATTGAGGTATGGCAGCAAGGAACAGTGTTGGAACACACTTATTTATTATTTATTATTATTATTATTTATTGTTATTTATTGCCATGTGAGAGTTCAGTTCAATTCAGTTGCTAAGTCATGTCTGACTCTTTGTGACCCCATGGAAGGCAGCACGCCAGGCTTCCCTGTCTGTCACCAACTCCTGGAGCCCACTCAAACTCATGTCCATCATGTTAGTGTGCCATCCAACCATCTTATCCACTGCTGTCCCCTTCTCCTCCCACCTTCAATCTTTCCCAGCATAAAGGTTTTTTCCAATGGAGTCAGCTCTTAGCATCAGGTGGCCAAGTTTCAGCTTTAGCATCAGTCCCTCCAAAGAAATCCCAGGACTGATCTCCTTTAGAATAGACTGGTTGAATGTCCTTGCAGTCCAAGGGACTCTCAAGAGTCTTCTCCAACACCACAGTTCAAAAGCATCAACTCTTCGGGGCTCAGCTTTCCTTATAGTCCAACTCTCTCATCCGTACATGACTAGATGTGAGAGTGAAAAAAAAAAAAAAAAGTGAAGTTGCTCAGTCATGTCCGACTCTTTGCGACCCCATGAAAACCAGGCTCCTCCATCCATGGGATTTTCCAGGCAAGAATACGGGAGTCGGGTGCCATTGCTTAAGTATGTCTAAATAAATCTCATCTGACTTCAAACATGATCCTCACCTTATGCTACTTATTGAGGATAATATTATTAACATGGTTTCTTCCCCGGTGGCTCAGACGGTTAAGCATCTTTCTACAATGCAGGAGACCTGGGTTCGATCCCTGGGTCAGGAAGATCCCCTGGAGAAGGAAATGGCAATCCACTCCAGGACTATTGCCTGGAAAATCCCATGGTCAGAGGAGCCTGGTAGGCTACAGTCCATGGGGTCGCAAAGAGTCGGACACGACTGAGCGACTTCACTTCATTATTAACATTTTTCTTGAGGCAAGATTCAATAGTTTAGTAGCTTCTAGGTTTAACTGAGGTGTTGGAGAAGACTCTTGAGAGTCCCTTGAACTGCAAGGAGATCCAACTAGTCTATGCTGAAGGAGATCAGCCCTGGGATTACTTTGGAGGGAATGATGCTAAAGCTGAAGATCCAGTACTTTGGCCACCTCATGCGACCTGTTGACTCACTGGAAAAGACTGATGCTGGGAGGGATTGGGGCTGGAGGAGAAGGGGACGACCGAGGATGAGATGGCTGGATGGCATCACTGACTCGATGGACGTGAGTGTGAGTGAATTTCGGGAGCTGGTGATGGACAGGGAGGCCTGGTGTGCTGCAATTCATGGGATCGCAAAGAGTTGGACACGACTGAGCAACTGAACTGAACTGAACTGAACTGAGGTTTAACTGATGGAGAAAATGAACTCTCTTTACACTGATCCACTGTCATAAAGAACATTTCTACTTAAATGTTTCAAATACATTGTTCATAAGAATATTACATTAAAGATTTATTTATATATAATTCAAACTTTATCTTTATTGGAGATAAACTTGGTTGGAGATTTAACTTTTTAAGTTTGTTTCTATTAATGTATGGCAAGCTGATAAGGAATGTGACATTTTTAGTTTGTTTTCCCACATTCGCAATATTTAATAAACTTTTAAATATATTCATTGAAATTATGTTTATAACCATGTCTGTGTTAGAGCTATTTGGCAATAAATAGAACTTAGAGCTTTGAAAAAATTACAAAATTGTTTCCCATATTTCCCAATTGCATTTTTGAAATTCTGATTTTAGGCATGTCAATCCAAAGTGATGATAAAAGAATATTTCATTCCTTATGATCAGATGGTGGCGTGGGTGATTCTGTCTAGTCAAAAAACAAAGAGACATGAAAAAGGTTGAGGATGTCATGGAGTTTTCATATGAGCTGCTCAGCTAATGCTGTGTTCTGCCTCTGGCTGGTGTGGAGGAGTATGTGTCTGTGCCTCTCAAGTTTCTGACAGAGATTCTGATATTCACAAGTTGTATAACCCAGTCAAGGCAAGGCTCACTTCTCTCAACTGTCATCATCCTGAAATTATCAGACATATGGTTCTGTTTTAGCAACTCTCCAAGATACCTGTCAATCTAAATCATCTGCTAGGACAGCATATGAATGTAAGCAATTTGTGATTTGTATCTACTCATATTCATTTTGTCTGTCCCTTTTATAAATTCCTTTACCTGTGGCCTTTGTTCTGAAAATTAAATATATGTTTTCTGAAAGATTCCTAAGATATTTAAGATCATTCAGCTTAAATGCATCCTAAATGTACTGACATTTGCAAGTTTTATAGCTATATACCTCATTTGGCCTTAAAATCTTATACAATAATTTCCCTACATACATATGAGTTCCATTCTGAGAGCCCATTTATGAATCCAATTGGTTCCTAAGTCCAACAAAGGTAACTGGCTACTCAACTAACAAACACATTTGACTATCTATTACTGTACTCTAATATGTTTATAATGCTTCCACACAAATAACATATAAAAACAAGCACAAGAAATAAAGAAAACATTAATCTTACAGTACAGTACCTGGAGTAATACAGTAATATAGTACAGCAGCGGTATACAGGGCTGGCATTAAGTGACCAGGCAAGAAGTGTTACTGACCGGAGGAGGGGGCAGGTGGGAAATGGTAGAGCTGAAGGATTGTCAGCAATAGGATTCAGAAGGCAAGCCGCCATTGCACTCATGCTTGACAATGATGGCAAAGGTTCTTGTTCCTTGCTAGATTGAATTCTATTTACTCTCTTGAAAAAATGGTCAAGTTATACTGTATTACTGTACTCTATACAATTTGTATTGCAAAGCACACAAAAGCATAACCCCTTGCATGTGACCATGTATGCCAGAGACATGAATTAACTTCCATGACTGGATATAAATAATGAACAATCACACATTTGAAAGTTTACAACTTGAAGGTTCATGTATAGGGAACTTTCTGTATCTCAGGAAAGCCAATAGTATACTCAAGTAACTGCTGTGTAGCTCTGTTAAATAATCTAATTGCAAACAAGTATTCCTCCCTCACTCCAAATATTATAATCGTGAATGGACAATCAATTTCAAAAATATTTTATTGATCTACATTGATTTTAAAAAAAAAGCCTAGAGAAGAAATGACCTGAAACTTCAGGGCAGCTCCTCCCTCTCACTATCACACACACATGCACACATAAACACGTACACACAGAGAGACATTAAACTCTACTAGTTTTCTAGCATCACATTTTATAGCTTGTATGGCCTGTTAATAAAGATAGTTTACTTACAAATTTTTTAAATGTTTGCTATATGTAATCTAGATAATTCATCTAATTATATATCTCTGAAAATCAGAATAAAAAAGTCTCCAGCAGCTTCAATTCACTTCAGTCACTCAGTTGAGTCTGACTCTTTACCACCGCATAGACTGCAACATGACAGGCTTCCTGACCATCACCAACTCCCAGAGCTGCTAAAATTCATGTCCATCAAGTCGGTGACGCCATCCAAAAATGCTGTCCTCTGTCATCCCCTTCACCTCCTGCCTTCAAACTTTCCCAGCATCAGGGTCTTTTCAAATCAGTCAGTTCTTCACATCAGGTGGCCAAATTATTGGAGTTTCAGCTTCAACATCAGTCCTTCAAATGAATATTCAGGACTGATTTCCTTCAGGATGAACTGGCTGGATCTTCTCACAGTCCAAAGGACTCTCAAGAATCTTCTCCAACACCACAGTTCAAAAGCATGAATTCTTCCCTGCTCAGCTTTCTTAATGGTCCAACGTTCACATTCATACATGACTACTGGAAAACTATAGCTTTATTTAGATGGACATTTGTTGGAAGAGTAATGTCTCTGCATTTTAATATGCTATCTAGGTTGGTCATAGCTTTTCTTCCAAGGACAAGTATCTTTCAATTTCATGGCTGCAGTCACCATCTACAGTTATTTTGGAGCCCCCAAAATAAAGTCTACCACTGTTTCCATTGTTTCCCCATCTATTTGCCACGAAGTGATGGGACAGGATGCCATGATCTAAATTTTCTGAATGTTGAGTTTTAAGCCTACTTTATCACTCTCCATTTTCACTTTCATTAAGAGGTTCTTTTGTTTTCCTTGCAATGGTGTCATCTGCATATCTGAGGTGATTGATATTTCTCCCAGCAATTTTCATTCCAGCTTGTGCTTCTTCCAGTGCAGTGTTTCTCGTGATGTACTCTGCATATAAGTTAAATAAGCAAGGTGACAAATATACAGCCTTGATCTACTCCTTCCCCAATCTGGAACCCATCTGTTGTTCCATGTCCAGTAATAACTGTTGCTTCTTGACCTGCATACAGATTTCTCAGGAGGCAGGTCAGGTGGTCTTGTATTCCCATCTCTTTAAGAATTTTCCAGTTTGTTGTGGTTCACAGAGTCAACAGCTTTGTTGTAATCAATAAAGCAGAAGTATATACATATATATATATATATATATATATATATATATATATATTTTTTTTTTTCTGGAACTCTCTTGCTTTTTGATGATCTGGTGGATGTTGGTAATTTGATCTCTGGTTCCACTGCTTTTAGAAAGCCAACTTGAATATCTAGAAGTTCATGGTTCACATACTGTTGAAGCCTGGCTTGGAGAATTTTGAGCATTGCTTTGCTAACGTGTAAGATGAGTGCAATAGTGCAGTAGCTTGAATATTCTTTGGCATTGCCTTTCTTTGGGATTGGAATGAAAACGGATCTTTTCCAGTTCTGTGGTCACTGCTGAGTTTTACATATTTGCTGGCATAATGAATGCAGCACTTTAACAGCATCATCTTTTAGGATTTGAAATGGCTCTACCGGAATTCCATCACCTCCACTAGCTTGTTGGTAGTGATGCTTCCTAAGGCTCACTTGATTTCACATTCTAGGCTGTCTGGCTCTAGGTGAGTGATCACACCATCATGGATATCTGGATCATGAAGATTTTTTTTTTTGTATAGTTCTTCTGTGTATTCTTGCTACCTCTTTTTATTATGTTCTGCTTCTGTTAGGTCCATACCATATTTGTCCTTTATTGTGCCCATCTTTGCATGAAATTTTCCCTTGGTATGTGTAATTTTCTCGAAGAGTCTTTCCCATTCTATTGTTTTCTTCTATTTCATTGCATTGATCACTGAGGAAGCCTTTCTTATCTCTCCTTTCTATTCTTTGGAAATCTTCATTCAAATAGTTATATCTCTCCTTTGCCTTTAGCTTCTCTTCTTTTCTCAGCTATTTTAAGGCCTCCATAGACAAATATTTTCCATTTTTGCATTTCTTGTCCTTGGTGATGGTCTTGAACACTGCCTTCTATACAATGTCATGAACCTTGTTCTTCAGGAACTCTGTCTATTAAATCTAATCCCTTGAATCTATTTGTCATCTCCACTGTATAATCATAAGCAATCTGATTTAGGTCATACCTGAATGGTCTAGTGTTTTCCCTACTTTGTTCAATTTAAGTCTGAATTTGGTAATAAGGAGTTCATGATCTGACCCACAGTCAGCTCCTGATCTTGTTTTTGATGAGTGTATAGAGTTCTCCATCTTTGGTTGCAATTAATATAATCAATCTTATTTTGGTATTGACCTTCTGGGAGATTTCCATGTGTAGAGTCTTCTCTTTTGTTGTTGGAAGAGAGTGTTTGCTATGACTAGTGCATTCTCTTTGCAAAAGTATTTGCCTTTGACCTGCTTCATTTGTACATCTATGCCAAGTTTCCCTGTTACTTCAGTTTTCTCTTGACTTCCTAGTTTTGCATTCCAATTCCATACAATGAAAAGGACATCTTTTGTGGGTGTTAGTTCTACCGTTCAACATCAGCTTCTTCAGCATTACTGGTTGGGGCATAGACTTGGGTACTGTGATGATTTTGCCATTTTGAGATTGCACCCAAACAGTACATTTCAGATTCTTTTGTTGACTGTGATGGCTACTCCATTTCTCCTAAGGGATTCTTGCCCACAGTAGTAGATATAACGGTCATCTGAATTTGATTCACCCATTTCAGTCCATTTTAGTTCACTTATTCCTAAAGTGTTGATTTTCACTCTTGCTGCCTCTTGTTTGCCTGCTTCCAGTTTACTTTGATTCATGAACCTAACATTCCAGCTTCCTATGCAATATTGTTCTTTATAGCATTGGACCTTGCTTCCATCACCAGTGACATCCCAATTTGGGAGTTCATCTTTCGGTGTCCTATCTTTTTGCCTTTTCATACTGTCCATGGGGTTCTCAAGGCAAGAATGCTGAAGTGGTTTGCCATTCCCTTCTCCAATGCAGTACGTTTTTCAGAACTCTCCACCAGGACCCATTCATTTTGGTTGGCCCTGTACAGCATGGCTCATAGTTTCATTGAATTAGACAAGGCTGTGGTCCATGTGATCTGTTTGGTTAGGTTTCTGTGATTGTGGTTTTCATTCTGTCTGTCCTCTGATGGATAAGGATAAGAGGCTTATGGAAGTTTCCCAATGGGAGAGACTGACTGAGGGGGAGACTGGGTCTTGTTCTGATGGGTGGGGCCATGCTCAGTAAATCTTTATTCCAATTTTCTGTTGATGGGCGAGTCTGTGTTCCCTCTCTGTTATTTGACCTGATATCAAACTATGGTGGAGGTAAAGAAGATAATGGCCACCTCCTTCAAATGTTCTCATGCACGAACTGCCACACTCAGTTCCTCCGACCCTGCAGCAGGCCACTGTCTTCCCACAGCTTCACCAGAAACTCCTGGAGACTCACAGGCAAGTCTGAGCCTGTCTCTTGTGTGGTCACTGCTCCTTTCTCATGGGTCCTGGTGCACAGGATTTTCTTTCTGTCCTCCAAGAGTCTGTTTCCCCAGTCCTGTGTAAGTTATGGTGGCTCTGTGGTGGAGTTAATGGTGGCCTCCTTCAGGAGGGATTATGACATACCCAGGTCTGCTGAACCCAGAGCCCCTACTCCTCTGGCAGGCCACGACTCACCATTACCTCTGCAGGAGACACTCAAACACTGGTCTGGCTCAGTCTCTGTGGGGTCCCCTCGTGCATGCAACATTTTGTTTGAGTTCTTTGAGCAGCTCTGTTGGGTGTGGGGTTTGATTCTAAGCATGATTTCTTCCCCACTACCATCTTTCTGGGGCTTCTCCTTTGCCCTTGGACATGGGGTATCATTTTTGGTGGGATCCAACATTCTCCTGTAGATGGTTTTTCAGCAGCTAGTTGTGATTTTGGAGTTCTCGCAGGAGAATATGAATGCACATCCTCCTACTCTGCCATAAATAGGACCTTTTTTTTTTTTTCCTGTATTTTTCTCATTCACAGTGGGACTATATTGATCACTTGAGTCCAGGCTGTGCTTGTGCTTTGACCAAAGGAATTCGATAGAAATGATGAGTGAGTTATGAGGTTTGGCCACAAGAGGTTTTTATTCTTCTAGCTTCAACTGCTTAGAAAGCTGTTTTGCACTGCAGTTTGAGGAGGCTAATATTGCTATTAATTAGAGTAAGAAAGCAGTGTGAAGGAGAAGTGAAGTAACCAAGTTAAAAACCAGCACTATGTATCAGACAAGAGTGAGGCCTTCCTGGACAGCTGATCATTCTGATAAATGCAATCACACAATTGAAGCCAGAGGAAGTAGTACAGGAACAAAACAGCCAACTCAAAATCAAGAGGGAGAAAGAATCAGATCTTTACTGTATTAAACAATAAGCTTTTCATGTAGATAATTGTGTAGGAAAAGTCAGATGATGTAAATGCAGACATTAAAGTACAATATAGGAGGTTGTATGCTTTGCTAATTTTCAAAGAATTTATGACTAAATATCCAATTCTAAGTAGGATTAAGGTAGAAGCTCTTGCTTTTATTTCTCTATTCCTAGATACATTTGAGACTGTCAGTTTTTTGGTGCAGTGTTATGAGCAGATATCTGAAATAATCTTTTTGACTTTTTAAAAGTTACATTTGAAACTTAATGATGCTAAAACTGAAACTCCAGTACTTTGGCCACCTCATGTGAAGAGTTGACTCATTGGAAAAGACTCTGATGCTGGGAGGGATTGAGGGCATGAGGAGAAGGGGACGACAGAGGATGAGATGGCTGGATGGCATCACGGACTCGATGGATGTGAGTCTGAGCGAACTCTGGGAGTTGGTGATAGACAGGGAGGCCTGGCGTGCTGCGATTCATTGGGTTACAAAGAGTCGGACACAACTGAACAACTGAACAGAACTGAACTGAACTGATGCAAGAAAAATAGAGGATGCAAAACCTGAAAACTTGCACTATAACCCTCCTATGTGTCTTGTGTGTGCTAGTCGTTCAGTCGTGCCTGACCCTTTGCAACCTGATGGACTGCAGCCCACCAGGCTCCTCTGTTCATGGGATTCTCCAAGCAAGAATACTGGAGTGGTTTGCCATTCTCTTCTCCAGGGGATCTTCCTGACCCAGGGATCAAACCTGGGTGTCCTGCAATGCAGGCAGATCCTTTACCATTTGAGTCATCAGGATATAAATATTTGAATATGACTAGCATGTATTTTCCAGTTAATGTTGATCACTGAAATAATGCATGAAATACATATTTAGGATAAGTTCTTAAATTATCTAATAAAGTAAAGTAAATACATAGAGATATATAGAGATACAAATACATATATATACCCAAATACATATACTTGTATTTGAAAACACATTTGCAAGTACATAAACATATATGTAATATGCAAGTATATATAGTGTATATGTAAATGTATTACATATGTATTTGCATATATATACATATACAGCTTTAAGTGAATACATGGAATAATTATACCAAAAAATTCTTAATTACCCAGATAACCATGATGATATGGTCACTCACCTAGAGCCAGACATCCTGGAGTGTGAAGTCAAGTGGGCCTTAGGAAGCATTACTAGGAACTAAGCTAGAGGAGGTGACAGAATTGCACCTGAGTTATTTAAAATCTTAAAAGTTGATGCTGTTAAAGTGTTACAGTAAATATGCTAGCTATTTTGAAAAACCCAGCAGTGGCCATATAACTGGAAAAAGTCAGTTTTATTACAATCCCAAAGAAGGACAATGCCAAAGAATATTCAAACTACCATACAAATATGCTCATTTCACATTCTAACAAGGTTATGCTCAAAACCCTTCAAACTAGGCTTCAGCAGTACATGAAATGAGAACTTCCCAATATACAAGCTAATATTGGAAGAGGCAGAGACACCAGATATTTAATAGCCAACATTTGTTGGATCATGAAGAAAGAAAGGGAGTTTCAGTAAAACATCTAATTTGACTTCATTGACTATGCTAAAGTTTTTGACTGTGTGGCTCACAACAGACTGTGGAAAATTTAAAGAAATGGGAGTACCAAGTCATCTTTCCTGTCTCTTGAGAAACGTGCTTGAGGGTCAGGAAGCTATAGTTAGAAATGGACATGGGTAACGGACTGGTTCAAAATTGGGAAAGGAGTATGTCAAGGCTGTATATTATCACCCTGCCTATTTAATTTATATGCAGAGTGCATCATGTGAAATGCTGGGCTGGAGGAACTACAAGCTGGACCCAAGATTTAAGTATCAATAACTTCCAATATGAAGATGATACTACCCTAATGGCAAAAGTGAAAAGTAACTAAAGAGTCTCTTGATTTCAGTGAAAGAGGTGACTAAAAAGTTAACTCGAAACTCAGCATTCAAAAACTGAGATCACAGCATCTGGTCTCATCACTTCATGGCAAATAGAAGAAAAATGGAAGGAGTGACAGATTTTATTTTCTTGGGCTTTTTCATTTTCTTGGGCTCCAAAATCACCGAGGATAGTAATTGTAGTCATGAAATTAACAGATGCTTGCACCTTGTAAGGAAAGCTATGACAAATCTAGACAGAATATTAAAAAGTAGAGACATCACTTTGCCAACAAATATCCATATAGATAGTGCTATGGTTTTTCCTGTAGTGATGTACGAATGTGAGAGCTGGACCATAAAAATACTGAGCACCTAAGAATAGATGTTTTTAACTGTGGGGCTGGAGAAGACTCTTGAAAGTCCCTTGGACTGAAAGAAATCCAAATCAGTCAATCCTAAAGGAAATCAACCCTGAACAGTCATTGGAAAGTCTGATGCTGAAGCTGAAACTCCAGGAGAAGGGGGTAGCAGAGGATGAAACGTGCGATAAGATCACCGACTCAATGAACATGAATTTTAACAAGCTCCAGGAGACACTGGAGTACAGAAGAAAGTGGAGTACAGAAGAGCCAGATGTGCTGAAGTTCATGGGTTGCAAAGTCCGAAACGACTTGTAGACCGAACAACAACTATTACTACATGTAATGTGTATGTGTGTGTTTGCTTGGGATTGGGACAATAGTATAACTTTTCCTTTGTATAAAAATCTTCTTTTCTGAAAATAAGGAGTGTCTCACTTCACTGTCGTAATCACTCTAGAATAAGGCATTACTAGGTTGTTTAATTTGAGCAATAAAAGTTCATACTGATTCTACTTAGAAACATTAAAAAGTTTATGTGGTTTTTCATAGCTCTATCTTCTGCATGATTCTAGGACTTTCTTGTTTCCTTATATCTGATCCCTTAGCATTTGAAATTGTTTCCTTTGGCCAGCATTGAACAGGTAAATTGAGCAAAAGATGAAACTTGCTACCTTAGGACACTGGATTTTGGAATTATATCAGGTGACTAGGTTATCCATCCCAGCATCACTGATAAACTGGGGAAATTCATATGTATTTGCATAATTGGATATAACTTAATATGTTCAGAACAACATGTAAGTATGATTTGGATCCAACTGTATGATAAAATAGTACCATTTATTTCAATTTAAATGGCCAAATAAACTGTAATATTTCGTTTATGCAACTCAGTGTTGCCTTACTTTTTATAGTAAAGAAATTATTTTGATTACTTTAGTATACTTCCTATTATTTAATCTCTAACATGACCTCTACTGGAGAAGGGAATGGCAACCCACTCCAGTATTCATGTCTGGAGACTTCCATGGACAGCAGAGCCTGGTGGGCTGCTATCCATGGGGTCACACAGAGTCAGACACAATTGCAGAAACTTAGCATGCATGCATGAATGCATTGGAGAAGGAAATGGTGACCCACTCCAGCATTCTTGCCTGGAGAATTCCGTGGACAACAGAGCCTTGTGGGCTGCCGTCTATGGGCTCGCACAGATTCGGACATGACTGAAGCAACTTAGCAGTAGCAGCATGATGCTGTGCTAGCATTATTGATTATTCTCTTTTTACCTTTGTTACATAAATAGTATAATTCTTTTTTTATGATTAGCTATATCAACATGATAATGGGCCATGCTGCTGCTGCTGCTGCTGCTGCTAAGTCGCTTCAGTCGTGTCCGACTCTGTGCGACCCCATAGACGGCAGCCCACTAGGCTCCTCTGCCTCTGAGATTCTCCAGGCAAGAATACTGGAGTGGGTTGCCATTTCCTTCTCCAATGCATGAAAGTTAAAAGCGAAAGTGAAGTCACTTAGTCGTGCTCGACTCTTAGCAACCCCATGGGCTGCAGCCTACCAGGCTCCTCTATCCATTTAGAAACATTCCAATATTTGGACTTAAATAAATTCTTCGGATGTTCTAAGATGCAAATTACTTTTTGTACAAAACACAGAAACGCCTAAAATCACTCTCAAGATATTCTGCCATTTTATTCTCTTATTTTATCAACCTCTGCAAGACAACATATATTAATACATATTTAAACATTAAAAGAAAAAGAACATTCCCACTTCAGAAGAGCAACATAATGAAAATTGGATTTTTTTATTATAAATTCTGTTTAATTCCTTCCAGTCTTTGTAATTTTATTTTGAATGGCAAACATTTGAAGTTGTTTGGTTTTTGTTAAAAAAGATACCTGGAGAACAAAATATACACTATTCTTTCTAATAAATGAATCAATCATGATGAAACAACTCACCACTAGAACATTTTTTTTTCAATGCCTAATGAAGTAGTCTCATGCAAATCTTTATTGCCAGAACCCTTGTTTTATTTATTTTTTAATATAAATTTATTTATTTTAATTGGTAGCTAATTTTTTCACAATATTGTATTGGTTTTGCCATACATCAACATGAATCTGCCATGGGTACACACGTGTTCCCATCCCGAACTCCCCTCTCTCCCTCCACCAGAACATTTTTAAAGACATATTTTGAAAATGCTTGATGGTTATATGAAATAGATTTTCTAAAATTGGCATCTGCTCTTTGACTGGTCTCTTGCTCTACTAAAATTACTTTTATTTTATTAAAAATAATGTCCATGGAGAGGATTATAAATTTTATTTCAAAGAACATCTCCTTATTTTCTTATTACACTCTTGTCTTCAACAATGTCTGAAATTTCTAACATTATCCTTTCTATATTTTTTTCTCTCAAGACTTGAAGAAGATTCATTAGTTTGCTCATCAATGTTAGAAATGCAAGACTCCATAATTTTTATTGGTTGGCATACATTTCTTTAGCCATATTTGTAGTATGCTTTATGATTTTAATCCATCTCTGCACAAAGTTCCTAAGCATTATACCAATTGGCTTTTCGGTGTCTTACTTTAAAAAGAAAATTTTTGTGTACATTTAAAACATATTTGTTTTGAGTTAATACAACATTTAATTAGAGTAAATACAGTAGACTGTACATATATATATATGTATTATTTAACTTAGCAAATTTTACTATTTAATAATTGAGTTGTACATAAAATTTATATATTTTCTTTTTAAATCAGTAACTACACATAGCATAAAATTAACCTGTTTCCAGACAAATTTGATGAAAAAGTAAGAGCAGGAAACTATATTTTAAATTATTATTGTTAACAGAATGCTTCCTTTAATATTTTGTTTGGTTACTACATATGTAGAAGAAATATATTGAATTTTATAAAAGAGCATTGTATTTGACATCTATTTAAACTCTCTTGTGAATCAATATTATGACTATTGATCTTTTTGTAGAATAATCTAAGAAATAATTTATATTCTAATAATTGCACTTATGTCTCTTAATTGTTTTATGGTGCTTACCAGAATTTCCAGAATTATGTTAAACAATAGTAATTGTATCTGTATAGTTTTATTCAAAAGAATAGAAAACTCAGTTTTTACAACTGTATGCATAAGTGATATAAGGCAATAATTAAATTTATTACTAAAGTATTTAAGTTATACATAAACATATACAATTAAACTAATTTAAAGGTTCTACAAAAGGATGGAAAATCTCCTGGAACTGAGGTGATCACAGTAACATCCAGTCTTCTTTTGGTGCACAGGGATGACCCAGAGGAATGTTGTGGGGAGGGAGGTGGGAGGGGGTTCATGTTTGGGATCGCATGTACACCCGTGGTGGATTCATGTCAATGTATGGCAAAACCAATACAGTATTGTAAAGTAAAATAAAGTAAAATAAAATTTTAAAACATAATAATAAAAAAGCCATGTGGACAGCAAACAAAAGCAACTGCCTTTAAAAGTATTAATTTTTAAAAATGTTTAACGCTCTTACACCAAAATACATGATGGATTTCTTAATGAAGGGAAGTTATTTCATTCTAAGAATTTACATGCCCACACGTGGAGTTTCTGAGACAGAAGAGAACACTTCGGCAGCGCAGGAAGGGAATGAGTTCTGCTTCTGATTGCGACCCAGGGCTGGTCTTTCCTGCCTATGTAGCGCCCTTAACCTCAGAAAACCCCTTACCAGCAGCCAGCTCGGGTGTAGATCTCCCTGGTGATCAGTTCCTTAGATCAGTTCCTTAGTATCACACTGGTTGTACCCACAGTTTGTTAAGAGTCTGCTGTTTATATAGGGCAATTTAAACATGATGATTGAGCTGACAGTAAAAAAGAAAAAATGGCATTCCACTTCAAGGACAGATTACAACTAAAGTCCCATGTGCAATGTCCTTTCATTATACTTTTAAAATGTAATGCACATTAGGCTTCTCCAATAGATACAAAAACTTAATTTTTGTAATATGAAGAGACTGAAGCTGAATCAGCTACAAAAGTAGGCAGAAACTTCTTGCAAACTACCAAATGCTTGTTTTCTAGCATTTCACAATTTCATAATCACCAAAAACTCTATAACAGGGTTCTCCAATGTTGAAGAAAATTTGATAGTGGCAGATTTCCATCAACATTTTTCCTTAAATTTGGCCTCATTTACTAAGACATGATGTTGTTAGGTTTTGGCATCCCTCCTGGAACAATTCATTATTAGAATATGGAAATGTTTAGCTTTTTCTGGGATAATTCAACTCCTCCACAGTTGTTAGTTATGTCAATCTTCTGGTGCCTCCTTTAACAGTTTGACTGATTTTGAATGCATGTGACTTATGCTTGAAAATGTCTGCTACGAATCATTTCAATAATCAGCATTCACAATTTCTTCATCCTTTGAAAATGTCAGATTATTCCATTTATCTATTGCTTCTTAGCCTTTTAACAAAATATTTTTAAAGAATATGAAATTTAAACAAAGCTCCATAGTGACATCATCTCTGCTCCATTTGGCATCAGCTGGGTCATCCCAATGACTAAGGCTTAAAATCAACTAAATTCTGGCTCATTCACATATATAGAAGGTGATACTGGCTATCGCTGAGATTTTAGCCAGGAGTGTCATGTTCAGTTCAGTTCAATTCAGTCACTCAGTCGTGTCCGACTTTGCGACCCCATGAATAGCAGCATGCCAGGCCTCCCTGTTCATCACCATCTCCCAGAATTCACTCAGACTCACGTCCATCGAGTCAGTGATGCCACCCAGCCATCTCATCCTCTGTTGTCCCCTTCTCCTCCTGACCCCAATCCCTCCCATCATCAGAGTTTTTCCAACGAGTCAACTCTTCATGAGGTGGCCAAAATACTAGAGTTTCAGCTTTAGCATCATTCCTTCCAAAGAAATCCCAGGGTTGATCTCCTTCAGAATGGACTGGTTGGATCTGCTTGCAGTCCAGGGGACTCTCAAGAGTTTTCCCAACATCACAGTTCAAAGCATCAATTCTTCAGCGCTCAGCCTTCTTCACAGTCCAACTCTCACATCCATACATGACCACAGGTAAAACCATAGCCTTGACTGGACGGACCTTAGTCGGCAAAGTAATGTCTCTTTGAATATACTATCTTGGTTGGTCATAAATTTTCTTCCAAGGAGGAAGCATCTTTTAATTTCATGGCTGCAGTCACCATCTGCAGTGATTTTGGAGACCAGAAAAATAAAGTCTGACACTGTTTCCCATCTATTTCCCTGAAGTGATGGGACCAGATGCCATGATCTTCGTTTTCTGAATGTTGAGCTTTAGGCCAACTTTTTCACTCTCCTCTTTCACTTTCATCAAAAGGCTTTTTATCTTCTCTTCACCAGCCATAAGGGTGGTGTCATCTGCATATCTGAGGTTATTGATATTTCTCCCTGCAATCTTGATTCCAGCTTGTGTTTCTTCCAGCCCAGCGTTTCTCATGATGTACTCTGCAGAGAAGTTAAATAAGCAGGGTGACAATATATAGCCTTGACGCACTCCTTTTCCTATTTGGAACCAGTCTGTTGTTCCATGTCCAGCTCTAACTGTTGCTTCCTGACCTGCATACAGATTTCTCAAGAGGCAGGTTAGGTGGTCTTGTATTCCCATCACTTTCAGAATTTTCCACAGTTTATTGTGATCCAGACAGTCAAAGGCTTTGGCATAGTCAATAAAGCAGAAATAGATGTTTTTCTGGAACTCTCTTGCTTTTTCCATGATCCAGTGGATGTTGGCAATTTGATCTCTGGTTCCTCTGCCTTTTTAAAACCAGCTTGAACATCAGGGAGTTCACGGTTCATGTATTGCTGAAGCCTGGCTTGGAGAATTTTGAGTATTACTTTACTACCATGTGAGATGAGTGCAATTGTGTGTTAGTTTAAGCACTGTTTGGCATTGCCTTTCTTGGGGATTGGAATGAAAACTGACCTTTTCCAGTCCTGTGGCCACTGCTGAATTGTCCAAATTTGCTGGCATATTGAGTGCAGCACTTTCACAGCATCATCTTTCAGGATTTGAAACAGCTCAACTGGAAATCCATCACCCCCACTAGCTTTGTTCGTAGTGATGCTTTCCAAGGCCCACCTGATTTCACTTTCAAGATGTCTGGCTCTAGATTAGTGATCACATCATCATGATTATCTGGGTCAGAAGATCTTTTTGTGCAGTTCTTCAGTATATTTTGCCACGTCTTCTTAATGTCTCTGCTTCTGTTAGGTCCATACCATTTCTGTCCTTTATCGAGCCCATCTTTGCATGAAATATTCTCTTGGTATCTCTAATTTTCTTGACGAGATCTCTAGTCTTTCCCATTCTGTTGTTTTCCTCTATTTCTTTGCATTGATCGGTGAAGAAGGCTTTCTTATCTCTTCTTGCTATTCTTTGCAACTCTGCATCTTTCCTTTTCTCCTCTCTGCTTTTCGCCTCTCTTCCTTTCACAGCTATTTGTAAGGCCTCCTCAGACAGCCATTTAGCTTTTTTGCACTTTTCCATGGGTATGATCTCTTCATCCCTATCTCCTGTACAATGTAACAAAACCTCATTCCATAGTTAATCAGGCACTCTATCTACTTCGATTCTAGGCCCTTACATCTATTTCTCACTTCTACTGTATAATCATAA